>NC_132948.1:11912500-16912500 GCF_034638445.1 Ciconia boyciana
CCTTCTAGCTGCCTTTTCAGAGATAGGAAGTGATTCCTTGCATAGAAACTACTGACCATGTCTGTGGCCCTTCCCTGAAACTTTCTTCTCCATCTCCAGTATCCTTTTTGAAACAGAGTGACCAAAATGAATGCAATGCTCAAGGGACAGACGCACCACACACTTACAACGAAAAGAATCCATTTTCTGCTTCCTTATCAAAGTATATGCACACACTAAAAATCACATCACAGCCATGACTGAAATGCCACTATGGCATTTTACTGATAAACATTAACAACTTAATAAAAATCACACTGAACTAGCTGGTGGAATATCTTGTCAAAGTGGAAGAACTATGAAGATGCCTTACCAAAACCAGAAAACACGGTAGAGTTAAAAGGCAATCCTTGTCGTTCCTTTCAAACGTCACATCGGCTGCCCAAAATATTAGCTAAATTACATTTACAGCAGACTACTCAATGTTTCCCCCTGCTGGCTATTACTTGAGCTGTGTGACAGCACAAAGTAGATCAGTTTATTCTCTTCATAAGTAGACGCTACATTTTAATAAGGGACCAAGAAGAAGAAAACCATGTTAGAATTTTATTATTTTATTTTTATCAAGGGCAAGTATTTTTCACAAAATTGCAGGAATTCTCCTTTTTCCCCCTTATGCTTGCATTATTTTCAATCACCCAAACAGAAAGAAAAATCTGTCACTCCCTCTGCTCAATTTCATCTGTGCTCAAGCATAACAGTACTCTCCTTGTGGTACCAGCATCACCAGCTTCATTATATTAACATCCTACCAGCAACTGCAGCAGCAAAATGATGCACATAAACGGCACAAGTGTGGTGTGGGTCCTGGATCGAATCTGTCCTGTGGGCTAAGGGTTCCACATCCCTGCACTGAAAGTCAAAATAGGTATGTTTAAAAGATTTTGTCCCCATCACAACCAAACAGCTTAAGAACAGTAGTAGTGCCTAAAAGGTATGAAAAAGGTCACCTTCTTAGATTTACCATGTATTAGTCAAACCCCTTATGACAGGAAAATGCAAACAATATCAGCGAAATGCCATGGCTACAGTGCAAGACTTCCTATCACGGAACAAATACACTGTAGTAAAACTGTTTCAGAGGTGCTCTGACTCAAATTAACATTAGCAAGTATCTAATACACACAATTTATTTGCTCTAGCTAACACATTGTTTTGCAAATGAGCTCAGATTCAGCCATTTTCCACTGAATTTACCAATGTTGGACAGCTGTCACTTATTTATGAACTCCCACTGCATAATATCCAGTCCTGAGTCTCCAGGTCACTGTTCTACATTCTTCAAACCTTTCACACCTTTTTCCCCCCTACTAAAGGGATAGCACATCATTCTCCAAGAACATTAAGGAACAATCCAGTAGTGCTTCAATAAAAATACAGAATGACCTACTGTACCGTACAAGGAGCATCCCAATTGCCCTAGATTTTCCTCTTTTAAACTACAGGTCAATTTTTAATTAAAAAAAACAAAACAAAACAAAACCCCAAACCAACCCCCCCCCAAACTAAATAAAAAACCCAGACCGAAAACCCCCACCAACAAAGAAATGAAGGAAATGAGCAACTCTAAGCTTCTGGCCACAGCTGCTTTATCAGTCATTGGCCACATGTCAATGCTGCCTGCATTCAGGTGGGCCTCTAAAGAGGAAATAAAATAATCTTGCTACTTTCAAGACATCGAACAATTTTTGCAAAAGAAAATCTAACCTAACACTTGATTTTTCTACAGTCCAAAAGGTGTTTTTCTTGATATATCTGATAACTATCCTTTACATATAGTTAATCCAAATGCAGAAAGAAAAGCACAGTGACACTGAGTTATAACTGGGACCTACACAGCACTGGATTTCAAAATAGTAAAGGAATAGTTCTCAAAAAGCAAAATTTCTAATACAAAACACTTACATCAGACTGATTATGGTCAGGTGAGATGTAATTATGACCACAGTTTTCATGATAAAGAATCCCGAGTGCCTGGAACACTATGTTATGGCAACTGTGTAATCACTAGGTTATTTACAACCACTTCCAATAGAGGACACATCAGCTGTGTAACTCTGCACTGCAATACTCTAAACTCATTTAGGATATAAGGTTAACATCTTAACAATCAGAACAAAATTTTAAATGCAAATAAACCAAAGAAAGAGTAACTAGAAAGTTAGTTACAACACCTGATGAAAAGTCATTACAAATATCTGACCGACAGCAACTTCCACAGCACAGCTGACCCTAAAGTTAATACTTAGACCTCATTCTGACTTAGAAGAAAGATGATCACTGGCTGAATTATCCCTCCCCTGGATTTTTCAACACCAACATCTTTCTTAGGAGATGATCCAAGTACTAACCAAAGCAGATCGTACAGCTTGAAACCAAAAATATTACACAGCTCAAATATTAAGATTCTATTAGATTCTCCTGATTTTTATGTAAAGAGCCAGGAATCTATACAAGCATCATTGCTTCTCCATAGTTCCTGTGTTTAGATGCTTTGCTTTGTCACAAAGTAAATTTCCTAGCTCTCTACAGCTAGGTCAATTTCAAAGAAATGGTTATCCACAGGATTTCTTATTTTTGCTGCAGCTAGTGCCTATCTGGCACCTACCATTCCACTGTGACATCTCATTTATGATATCAAGTATTTCCTAAACCCCAACATTTCAGAGTTCCAGTATGTCATAATCTTCCCTCTCTCCCTCTTCACATCATGACAGATCCAAAGCTATGACCTCCTATTGGACTCGCATGAAAGGAAAAAGATTATTTAAAAGTTACTGACATTAGCAGTTTTCATGTGTTCCTGCAATCAACTGACAGTCACAAGTGACAAATGTAACAAAAACCACCAAACTTATCCCAGCCAGCTACGTGAGCAGTCACACAACAGAGCAAGGATGAAAATGTAGAAGCTTGCACTTGTCCTTAGCCTCCAAAAGGAAGAGCAATGACAACAGTTTTCCACAGTCAAATTTACTCTTACAGAATTCTGACTTTCTAATCCATCACTACAGACACCAGTTATTCTTTGAGAGCATCTGGAGAGAGCTCCATAACAGAGCTATACAGTACTACTCAGTTGCTACATAATTTCAAGTTTTTATACTAAAATTTGGCCAGTCCACATTTAAAGTCTGCTTCCTCTCACTAGTGTCATATCTATTCTGTTTCTGTTGGAAACAGAAACAAATTAGTACTGCCCATGTGAATGCCACAACTTCAGTTTTCAAACTGTTATCTGCAGAGTCTTAGACATCCACAGTCTCCTCACAAGTTCAACACCACCACCACAAGACTAACTTGCAGTTAGTGACCTTCAATTCTTTATACATGGTCCCCCATCCTTCCCCAGAGTCTGGAAAATCTAAGTTCTACAAATAAATAAATAAAGGTTGAAAATCATTCTAAAGCTATCTTTACACCAGCAATTTCCAACAGCGTCCTGCCTCTGCCGATGCTGCTGTAACAACAATGGTTTTAGCAAAGCTAGAAGATTTTTGTCAGGTTATGGACTGATGGATTTAATGACTATGAGGGCAATTCAGAAAGAAGATATACTGTGGGTTAAAACTAGCATCTCTAATCACCATAACCCCAAACCAGATTCATCTATAATTAGAACAATGATTATAGCTGATACCAGATCGGTAGTCTACTACTAATGTTGGCTTCAGTGTTGAAGCTAAAGCAGCTTTCACAATAACGAGGGATAGTCATATTGTTTCCTAACTACAGAAAGTCACAAACTGCTACACAGAACAGGAAGTGACTGCAAAACACTCGCACTCAAAAGGGGAACTGGAAAGTGCCAGGTTATACGTATCACATGATTATAAACACTATTCTGAGAACCATCAGTTCAGATTTAGACCTGTACGATGGATCAATCTGCAACTTCTAGAAAAATGGAAACACATTATAAACACAGTGAAGTAAAGCTGGTCTACACTTAGTTTGCAGTAACTGGGTTTTTTGCTAAGCTGACTGGCAAAAGTTACTCTATAATAAGCCCACTTAGTCACTTGTAACAGCACTTGAAAAGCATCTATTTAACAGAAATTAAGAAACTACATCTCTTTAACCTCAGAGGAAAATAAGTATTGGAATTTAGTTTCCAATTTTCCACAAAGTGATTCTTTTCTTCTAAATAAAAAAATCCTCATTATATTTGGGTTCTCCACCCAAATTAAAGATCCTCCGTTAACACTGAAAAATTTACGTGGTAATTTTTTGAGAGATCTGCAATGAAATGTAATTAACAATATCTGAAAGGTGGTTCATGTCAGCTAAAGTACATGATATACAATTCATATTTTCCTTTGTTTGGTATTTAAGGGAAAGAGGACAAATCTTATCAGCACACATCCAGCCAAAACATGTTTGCATTGTATTCTGGCCTCCCAAGAATGTGACTCTGGGAGACAGGCTTTATTCTCAGCAATATACATCCATCTGCCCAGCAGTATACTACATTCCTATGCAGGGAGAAGGCACCCAAGAGGGCCCAAAACTGCACAACAAGGTAAGTGGTATGCTGTAATATATTTAACAATAGATAAGCCAGAAAAACAGAGAAGGGGAAAAATTCAATCCTCAGCAGAGCTCTAGTGATTATTATGAACCAGAAAGGAGTATTTCTTTTGCTTTAACCTACATAAATCACTGTGAATTATCTGCAAACCTAGCCAAAAACTGCTTTCCCTGAAATCCTGGGGGGGAAAGCCTTTAAAAAATCCAGCTACAACAGCTACACTTCCATTGGCAATGGTTCCTCTTTTGCTCTGTTCCTGCCATTATTTATCTCTTGTATTTAACGTTCATAAGGTGTTCTGGGGATAAGGAGTCACTTTTGAAAAACACCTTATAAGATAAAGTCATATTAAAACTATTTCACTTGATGGGCTCATGCTGGCTTAAACAGAACCAATACACTGGGGACACACAATCCTAGGCTATAATAATGTTTTACATTTATATACAGCCTTTCACCCAGAACTTCAGAATTTGTAATATATGAAATGCCAAAGAATGACAAATGTAAACTGCACAGCAGAGAACAGAGGTATGTTTGGCAAAGATATTGTGGTAGATCCTACCTCTCACAAATAATTTCATAGCATTTCTATGTGAGGAATGCTATAGCATTCCAGACTAACCAGAACTCAATGAGCCAGTAAACAGACATGCAACTGGATCAGACGTACTTTCCTTGCTTTGTCATCAAGAACGGTTTGATTAGAAAAGCTGCTCAGTATCTAAGCATCTGAAATTCTCAATTTTTGAAGCAGAAATTATACTCCAACATCCACAGTCAGCATACTGTGGCGTAAGATTGTAAAAAAATACATGCAACAGTGCATTCCAGTCGATACTGAACTATGAGCTGTCTCTCAGATATTTTCTGTAAAGCCACTTTGTTCTGCAGTGATGATCCAATGAATGATATCACTGAAGTGGATCTGAGTAAGGTCATTTGACAGGACACGTCCTTATGACAACAGCCCAGGTAATACATATACCATGTTGAGAGCACCTTCCCACCAGTCATCTGGCGTAACATTAGCCTGCACAAAAATATCACTCAAAGGCACAGTGCAGTACACAGAGAATACCTAAAGCATAAAAAACTGTTCTCTAGCCTTCATTTATCACAGGATGATAAAGGCCTCTGACCACTGCGCTAGAAGGCCCATGCTACCTTTGTCAAAGCTAAAAATGTATATCAGATATTTCACCTGATGAGCTCTGAGGTCAAAATAACTGGATACAAACTCCACAACAGAGGATAATTAACAATCCACTTAGCGGCCATGAAATATTCAACCCAACTCCTCAAGACGGCGATGGCTTAGGCAAATCAGGTACCACACCTAAGGCAGGGCTACCAGAAAACCAAGGGTCATAAGAGATCAGACACCACACCGACACCAAAATTATATCAAACAGGGTACAGCTTAACAGCTTGCATTACACAGGGAACACAGCTGGATGATCTGATTCCCTCTGAGACTTAACACCTACACAGATGTGAATCAGTAGGCGCACTGTCCATCCCACCAAAGCAAGCCCCTCTCCATGACTGACAGCCATCCCCTGGTTCAGACTGGCACCCACAAACGACTCGGCAGCTGCCAAATAATACTTGACCTGGTCCGCCCCAAAAGGGGTGATGTTGGCCTTGACCGACCCGACGCCCAGCCCCACGAGGACCAGTCCGATGAAGGTGGCGGTGGCACAGTAGCGGGTGGCTCCCACCTGGGAGCAAGGCGCCATGGTGGTGTTGGCCACCGGAGAGGAGCAGTTCTCTACAGGGAACAAGGGGATGTCCCCGCAGAGGCCCTGGCGGGTGTGCGGTGCAGCGATGACAGGGAAGGCCAGCATGCCCAGCAGGTAGAGTGCCATGCTGAGCAGGATGGTGCCAAACTTGCCCAGGAGGGCATCAGCCAACCAGCCACCGAAAGGCGACACCAAGTAGGTGATGCCCATGAAAAGCAGCAGGGCCTGGCTGGCCTGGGCACCCTCCCAGCCGTAGGGAGGCCCGTTGAGGAAAAGCACCAGGTTGGAGGTGATGCCGTAGAAGGCCACTCGCTCCAGCAGCTCGGCCAGCAGCACAGCGGCACAGGCCAACCGCCGCCCGTGGAAAGCGCTGCTCGCTGCCCGCCCGCGCTCCCCGCTGCTCAGCAAGGGGCTGCGCTCGCTCGGCTCGGCTTCCTCCATGACGGTGCCTCCTTCCCGGCCCCACCGCGGCCCCGCCGCGCTTCCCGGCCCACCCTGAGGAAACTTCGCCGCGGTCGCGCGGCGCGGCCCGGCCCGCCCACGCAGGGGACGGCGCGCCGCCATTGGCTGAGGGTGCCGTCGCTCCGCCGGCAGCGCCGTCACGTGGGCGGCTGGGCTGCAGAGAGCGAGGCGAGCCGAGGCGGGGCCAGCGGGGCCGGGCTATGGCGGACCGGAAGCTGCGGGGCGGGGCCGCTCGGCGGTACCGGCTGCGAGGGCATGGTGGGCCGGGCGCCTGGGCCCAGCCGGCCGCGGGGCGCCTCCGCAGCGCCGGGGCGGAGCCAAACCGAGCCGAGACGGGGCTTGGTTACACCTCCGGGTGTGCGGAGCTTCACCGCGGAAGGGAGCTGGCAGCTTTCTCCCCGCAGGTTTTCCCTCGCCGCTTTCATGAGGAGGCCAGGCGGGGTAAACAGGGCGGGGGGGGGGGGGGGCTGCAGCAGGCAAAATTGATTTTATGGTTATTTCGTGCGTTAGTTCAGGCTGGGAATTACGTTTTGGGCATTAACTGGAGCCGTGTGACTTCATTAACGACAGAGGATCAGCTCTGGCTTCCTGAGAGCCTTATTTTCTCCTTAGGTTTATCCGGCAATAACAATGACATGCGGTTTGTTTTCCTACTTTGCTTCTCAGCTGTAAACGCAGAAGCGAGGGTTGTCCCCGTAAAATGGCCATCCTCGTGAAACGGCCAGCCCGAAAAAGCCCGTCAATGTCTGTTGTCAGTGACTCTTCGGCTGTGTTACGCTGCCGCTGGTAAACGCCGCGGACTCGCCTCAGCGCTGGGCCGGCATCACTGACCTCGCAGGATGGATGTGTCTGGTCTGAAGCCAGGTTTCTCTGAGGTGTACCTGCAGTAATAATATGCCCTAAGTACACGTGGAGAATCACAGAATCACAGAATTGTATATGTTGGAAAAGATCTTTAAGATCATCGAGTCCAACCGTAAACCTAACACTACCAAGACCACCGCTATACCATGGCGCCGAATGAAGGCTCCGATTTGCACGGCACAAAGCACATGATTAAAATGAGAAAACGCATAGTCGTGGTTGCAAGATCGGAGCCCAAAGATGTTCTTCCGTTCCACCATCATCTATGCTGAGGTAAAGGTTGTGAAAGCACGTAGTTGTCTTCCACAGCAGATCTTACAGACATGTTTTTGGCCAAACAAAGAGGGAAAGATACTCGTGGTTGTTTACCAATTTACCAATTAAAAAGGTAAATTGATTGACATCATATAGTTACACCCAACATCTAGGTATGACTTAAAATTTTTGGAATGGCGTTGGTAATTGAGCAAGCAATGCTTGTAAAAGTAAATATATTTATTTAATGATGCACCTTTGTAAATAACATATGCCATAAAAATGACTCATTAAATATACTTGCTTTCTTAACTAGTTAAATTTCATGACAAAGGACAATGAGGAAAATGCAACTAGCTGCACAGAGATCTCTTTTTGTGAACTACTGCAACACGACTGATTCTGTAATTTAAAAAATTACATTTCAGCTTTGCCCAGCTTAATACAGTAAATCATATCAATTGTGATTACATTTTCTAAGGGGTCTAGTAGTATTTGCTAGAGACTACAAACTAATTAAGCGCATTTTGCATTATTGTGTGTTTTAATAAATGCAGATATCATGTTCTAGGCCCTTCATAATTCACCTTGGTGAATGGGGTGAGATTTTTGTATCGGCCTACCCAACCACTATTACAAACGCCTCGCAGTGCTGAATAGTATTTGAAATGTACATTATAAAATGTTATTTAAATCTTCATGTATTGAGAAGTAGGTACTCTCACTGGAATTCAAAAGCTACTGTTGTAACCCGAACACTCTCTCTGGAAGTATAGCAGTTTCAGGAAGGTGATTTTTAATTTTCCTCCAAACAAGAACACTTAGCTACAGTATATTTAAAACTTCTTAATCAAGATACATCCCTGAATGCACCTATGTCTATACAGTGATACATTCGTGCATGTACATGTTTTCAAAGACACAACAATACTTAATGCTGTGAAGACTTGTAGATTTTTGTCAGTCAAGACCTATATAACATAAAAAACAGAGTTACCATAAATAGTAATGAAATTCAAGACCTCTTTGAATGTTTCCTTTATTTCCTCTTTATTTCCCAGATGACTGGTTAAGTTTCCTCATTTGTCTCACAGAGCAGGCCTTTGATGTTTGCATTTTTGTCTTTTTTGTGTTAATACACTAAATGTGCTGGATAGTTGTTGTCCGGTTTTAGAACTTCAAAACCACATCTTCCCTTTAACCCAAAATATGACTTTCTGAGCATCACCACATATCCTGCTTTAGGCCAGGCAACTAGGGAATGTCCCCATTTTGGATTACGTAGGCTGTTTTAGGTACAGGGCTGCAGCAATAGGGCAACATGTGTTTCTTGGTTGGCACACACACGGCCAACGTTTCTTGGTGTGACGTGGCCGGATGGCAGCTGGATGAGCTATGTTGTGTGGGGGAGATCTTGGAACCAGAAGGAGGGGCTGTTGGGAAAGGACATAGAGTAGCAATGTATCAGGAGACTGCATAAGCAGCTGCATAAGCTGCATGCTGCATAAGCTTCATGCAGTCCGTGTGACACATCGCAGGTCTGTTAGACTGACAGTTAGGCAGCAGTGACTAACAGAGATGGCTGGTGCTAGATTTGAGGGTAGTAAGTGCTCTCAAAAGCCCAAATATGCTTCATATGGGCCATTTACAGTGAAACAAACTTCAAGGCTAGAATCCTGGCTGGATTAACAAAAGCCCTCTAAATTTCAATGGGGCTGGGATTTCATGCCAGAAACACTTTCTAAAATGGTGATGAAAATAGCTTGGTCCTGCCTATGCTTAAATTAGCATTTATATTATTTTTAGCATTTATGCAAGATTTGTTGCTCTTCTAAGTTGTATCCATCTTTTTTCGTTTGGATGGAGTTTAAAATGGTCTGAACAATGTTGTGCTAAATTATTTCTAAGTGATAACTCAGTGAGATGCAGACAGTTGAACATAGCTGTGCAGCATGAAGACCCATTAGCAAAATGCGAGCCAGCATACCAAAATGCTTACAATTTGCCAGAATACACTCCAATATATATCTTTATCACTTCTAAACGCTCAATTCCTGAATACCTGTCATCCTCAGAGATCCACAGGAGTTATTTGAAGAACTACTATTTTAAAAATTATTAAAGAGCCTTGCTCTGTATGTGGCATATTTTTCTCCCTCTACCTGACATTGAGACTTGAAGAGTAATTTAAGCCACAATAAGCAGGCACTGCAGTTTGCAGACCACCTTTGCCTGTCTTCTACAGCCTTGGGGAAGCATCTGTGTGGCCCTGTGGTGAATTACATCAGGGAACCAGACCAGGTTGTAAGTATACAAGAAAAAAAGTGAGTTTTCTGTTAGATCAAGCCCTCCTTCTCATCTATCTCATGGCCACAAATGTCCTGCACACGCTCCCAATGTTTTTACAAAATGTTGAGTCAAGTTCAAGGCCGTGGATAGCTACAGTCAGCCACCTGGCCCCTATCAATCTGCCAAGAGACTCCCTAAACTGACCTCTCAGTCCTACTGCCTCCTACCCCACCCATCTGATCTTAGCTGCTCACTGTGTTTCTAATTTTAATTGGAGTTTATCCAGAAGACTGGCTTGATAGTTTGGGATACAGTTTTCTTGGTCCTGAGTTCAGGCTCTTCCTTTTTCTCTTCTCTGCTTTGTTGTATCTTTTGGATTTGTATCTCCTCTGCTTTGGAGGCTGTGGTTCCTCACCAGAGCTTTCCTCTGGTCTTAACACGCCTTTGGCTCTGCTTCATCATATGGCCTTCCTGACATTTAGCATGGTCTTTGACCATCCCGTTGCCTTGTTGTTTGGACTAGCACATTCCTCTGGCTTTTCTGGTTGTTGGCATCTGATCCACAAATAGTTTTTTCTCCATTCCTGCACTGCATATGAACCACCTCCATCTTGGGAGACCCACGGCGACTGGTGTAGCTGGGGAACTGCCTCAGGAGATGATGGCCGATACCAACCTTCCCCTGATGTTCTTCTCAGGAGGTCTCTTGTGCGACCAACAATTTAAAGCTTCTCTGAGGCCTTGATTTGAGCACATCATCTTTGTGACTGTTTAATGAAAATACATAGCACTATTTAGAGGTGGGGGGAAGGGACCCAAACCTACTGGCACAACACCGGGAGCCTGGCTCTGTAGTCAAGTGTCCTCTGGCACCTGGCAAGGCCGCGGCCGTCCCCTCACCAGACGGGTCCTGCCACCCTACGGGCCGCGCTCCGCCCTCGCGGGTGGGTCGGAGCCACCTAACGCAGGGCTTCGCGGGGGGCCCGGGCATCGCGGCCTTCCCGCCCCCCCGGCCGCGGCGGCGGGCGGGCCGGGACTGCGCTAGGTGGAATACGCGCTCCGCGGTGCTGTTTCCGGGAGGCCGCGGGGCCGCACCCCGGCCGCCGGCAGGTGAAGGACGCGGCGGCCGCGGCGCTGCCCCTCAGTGAGGTGGCTCCCGCCCGGGCGGACAGGAGGGCAGCTATGAGGCTGCTCTTGCTGGCGTGCCTCCGAGCGCAGACAGGCAACGCGACCACCGCGGCCAGGATACAGTAAGTGCTCCCCGCTCCGCGATGCGAGGGGAGAGGGGGATCCCCGCTGCCTGCCCGCTTACCCCTTGGGATCCTCGCCACCGCTCCTGCCTGCGCTCCCCGCTCATCGGCGAGCCGGCAGGGAGGCGGGGCCGGCGCCCCCCTCCCCTCACGCTGAGGCCGCCGCAGCCCTCCCCGGCGGGCAGAGGGGGCTCCGCGGTGGGGACCGGTGCCGCGGGGCTGGCGCAGGGGGCGGCGGGGGCCGTCCGCCATTCGCTGCCCGCGCTGGCGCACGGAGGCGGTGTCTCTCCCGCCTCAGCCGCGTGGATGGCTGGCGCCGGGGGTGTGTGAGGGGGACGGCGGCCGAGCGCCGAGGCAGGCCCTCTCTGACAGCGCCGGGCGGGGATCTGCCGCTTGCCGGGGATGCTGGCTGCGTGGCCGAGCCCGTCTCCGGGGAGGGCGGCCCCGCCGCGGCTTTGCTGCAGCTCTGTCTGGGCAACGTGCCCCCCTTTGCCCGTACTACTGGGGAGTAAGGGAGAGGGGGAGCCGAGGGGTTCCCCCCCAAAAAAAAAAAACAACCCACCAAAAACCAAACAAAAGACCTTTCTGCTCAGGGCAGTTTGCTGGCGCAGGAGCAGTTCGCACTTGCAGGGTGACCCAGGCTCACAAGCCAAGAGCAGAGGTCCCCTCAGCAGCCGCCCCGCAGAGCCCTTGCACAACCGGTGTTAGTCAGTGGTGCACTGGATTTCCTAAGGGCTGCCCGCTTTGGGAAATACCCAGAATAAGATGAGAAGTCAATGCGAAGAGCGGTAGGCTCTGGGAGCTTTGAAATAAGGGTCTGTACAGGAGCCATCCTGGAGCAGCAGTTGTGCAAGAGCTACTCCAGTTACTGCCTTGCTGTGGGGATTCAACATGCAGCTCTTACGGGGGTTATGGACATGAATCTGCAGTGCTTTGAAATTGGTTGGACTAACAACTGCAGAAATATTCTTAACGTCCCCATTTAACTTTTTCTGTGATGTGGAAAAAGGATGTGGCTAACAGCATTTCTGGAGGGCTTTGCTGTGCATGTGAGCTTTGTTTAAAAAAAAAAAAGTCACCATAAAAATTAAACAATTTCTGAATGGTTTTGTCCTCTTGAGGCCCAAAATAAGGACTTGGTTGCTTCTTACTTGTCAAAGAGTCATCCACAGTTTAGTTGTTTTTCTTAGGATGAATCTCTTAGGATAGCCGCCTGCTATTACAAGTTTTCCCTGACCTTGATCTGCGTATTATCACACTTTTAATGTTATGCATAGAAATAGTCCTCTGACATTGTTTAGGTTTTCACACCAGTTGTGTCATACCAAGTTCAGTCGTAGATTTGTGCAGGGCTACTGTATTGTATAACATAGCGGTAGAACATACCTGTTGCCTCACATCAGTCACCCAGGCATTGAAGATATAAAGCAAATGGAGCATAAAGACCAGAGAAAGCTGAAGTTTTCTGTATTTTAAAACAATAATCATTAATAAAATGTTGAGATAAATATGTTCTTATGTTTATAATACAAATTTTTGTACCTGTACATGTCGGCACAGAGTTCATGTGTTGTCGTTTGTGTGGCATTCTGCATTTCCTTTCATCTCTTACCTTTTGCTCTCACTGGGTAATAAAAAAACTAGTTATTCTTGGGGACATCAATGCTCATTCTTCCTCCATAAGATTATTTCTTCTACCTTTACAAATTAAATACTTACTTACCTTCATCTTCCACTTCAACTTGGAGGAAAGTCATTCAAACATTTAGACTGTGGAGCTATTCCAAGGTAATCTAGTGGAAAGCAGGTTTTGCATTATTTCTAGTTAAACTAAACTGAATAAGCCAGACAAACAAAAGTCCACATTTTATTTTGAATTGTCTTTTAACTACACTGAGATTGACTGTGATCATGTGAGCATACTGCATCGAGACACAGTGGTTTAGCAAGGTGCTTTTACGTGAGTCACAGTAACCCTCAATTTTGGTTAGCCTTCTCCACCTGTGAGTCATGCATGGTGGCCTAAGATCATGTGTTTTAGTATGAAAGAGGGCATAGACTTGGTGAGATGCAACAGCTCAGCTGACAGATGGTTTAACATATTACCATGTTAAAGCAGTCATTTGCAGCTATGTGAACACATCTGCAGTGATCTGTGTAGAGTACACCAACTTGCTTTAGCATCCTGTTGCTTATAGGCATACCTGCCACAAAGTGGATGCTGCTTTCTCATGCACATAGACCTTCAAACAGAAAGAAAATAATGAGTGAAAGGTCAATTTAATTCATGTTCACAATAAAGGTGGATAACGGATTCTAACAGAAATAGTGTTTGAGAGTCAGTAACTTATGTCATGTTCAGTTGCTACCTAATCACCTACCATAAATGTTATTTATCGTAATAATATAAACGAGCCTGTTCAGGGAAAAAAAAGTCTGATCAGGAAAAAAAGTAAAGAGTATTAGCTAGCAATTAAATCCATCTTCCAGACTAAAAGGCTAGTGAATTGACAGCTATCACTAAAACCTACGCAGATACTTCCATCTAATCCTGGTTTTCTTAAGACTTGATGCCATTAAAAAAAAAAATAAATCTACATGTATGGCTAAAGGCTTGGGCATGTCACTTCTCGCACTAATCTGCCATACCTGAGGTTAAGTGCATATGGTAACCTTTGTAGCATATGTGTTAATACACAGAAAATATATATTCCAATTAATATTTGGCTTCAGTTGTATCTGTGTACATGCTTATGAATTTATTTGTTCAATCTTTTTTTTATATTGAACCATGGCAACTTTTGGTTAAGTATAAATGAAACAATGAAGTTGTCTCCAGGTTGGACACTTGCCAGCATAGATTAATTTTATGGCTTAATACCACTGGGTATACTATATACTATGTTTATGATCCTAGAGCTGTTCCTATAACTGCTTCATCTTTTCATAAATAAGATATTAATTTCCTGAGTTTAAAGTAACTGGTGACAAAGATACTAGAATCTAATTTGGCTAGAAATCAGCTTGCTAAAACAAGTGATATAATGAATGTGCTGTGGGCTTTATTCGTAGTGGTGTGCATAATCTTTAATCACCTTAAAAAATATGAGCAATGAGTAGAGAATAAAACACTAAGCAAAAGTCTTTGGTTAGGCTGCCATTCTTCAGCCTTAGAAATGAGGTCAAAGAGGGTGTTAGAAAAGAAAATAAATGAATCTTCTCTGGCCTTTGAAATGTTCCGTTCATCTTTTATTACTTGGTAGTAAGGAGGAATAGAAATCTTGAATTAATTGGTTAATTAGAAAGATTTAGATGAAGTATTTTGTCAATATGTAAATATCTTTTGGAGAGGGAGAGATTGTTTCAGTTCTCATTTGAAATGGGACAGTTGAGATAGCCATTCTGTAAATCTCCAGGCAATCAACTGCAAGAGAATTAAACCCACAAATTCAATAATGCTTATCGTTCCTCTTTACAATCATTTTTCAGCTTAGACGTTTATTGGAATAATTCTGAGCCCCAACTTTTCTTCTATTTAGTCTTACCCTACCTGCTAGCATTAAAATCACACAGAAGAGCACTCGTACAGCAGAAGATCCTCTTCTCTTCCTGGTAGATCATACGAGGTCTTTTACCTACCTGCGTCTGTTTGCACAGTGCTGGCCAATTCCTGCTGTTGGTTGTGTGGCCATCCCAGAGCAGGACAGCTGCAAGGCAGGCGCTCATCCTCCACCTTTGGAACCGAGATGCAGTCATTTACATGGCCTGCACCTGATGTATGCTGCATCCCAAAACGTTTTGTGGGGCTAGCCCCATTTATAAGGCAGGATTAAACTTTGCAGGGTTATTTTGTCTTTCCAAAGGACAGTTATTGACTTCAGAACATAGAGACAGAAGGATTCTCTCCCCATTTTCACTCACATTTTTAATTTCTGTTCTTATTCACAGTGGATTTTATCATACTTCATTCATGCCAACACAATTTGTCTGTGTTTTTCAAAGGAGAAGTTTGAGAGAGAAATAAAATGAAGAATACTTTGCTTTAACAAGTCTGAAAAAAATTAAGATAATTTACAAAGAGAAAACAGAGAAGATCAAGCAGGGTTTCAGCTCTTGTAATTCAACCAACTTCAGTGGGAATTGCAAGTATTCAGCTTGGGCCAAGTTTCAGAAAAGGCAGTGGAAGTGACTGCTCACTTACTAAGCTTTGAATTGTGCTTTAACAGTCGTTGATGCATAGCTGCTTTACAGAATAGACAGCCTAGGGAAAGAGATAATTAATATTTTTGGATGAAGCCTATTTTGTGCCGTTCAAGAAGTGTGAGTGTATCTACCTACCAGGAACTTTTTGGAAATCAAAATTCTTTGTCTGCAAGTAATTCTATTGAAATACCAGTTGAAAATTAGAACATAAATGTTTTTGAGAGGAAGACTTCACAGAAAATAAAACAAGTTTCAAAACTATTATACTTTTGAAGTAAGCATACTTTTAACTCGCTTGTGTCTTAGCTTCTGCCATGCTGTGTTTGGAACTATAAAACTGTTTCTGTATATGAAGACCTCTGAACTGCAGATTCAGGTTGAAGGAGGGAAGACTGCTAGCCAGGGTAAGTGAGAAGTAGCGATCAATAATGTAGGAAATAAAAAATGAAACATTGTAAAACATCACCTGGTATTTCATAGTTGTGTTAGAGAAAAATGTTTTTCTATAGAAATCTTTAATAAAGGGAAAACATGTCAGAAAAGGGTTGTACCTTTTAGCAATATCTCTCTGCATACAGTATAGATCCAGAGCAGACACAAGTTTCACTTACAAGCCTCATGATTTCCAAAGAGTGTAAAAAATATAACAAAAAAGATTAATTCCCTGAATACTAAAATCATTGGGGCTGGGAAATATTTTGTCCAATATTCAGATGTGTATAAGTATCACAGTATAAGCAGTGACTAATACAATATACTCTAAGAAATGATCTTTCAAACTTACTGAATGACTGAAGTTTTCCCTGTTTAGTTACTTCCTTGCAAAACACCCAAAATCTGGAATCTGACAGCCGAACTCCATTTTAGAAATATTATTCTCCCCAAGTAGTGGCATTGGCTTCCATGAGAGTTTTGGTAGAAGGGCAAGATATTGCAGAGCAAGGCAAATTCTGGATCCAAGCAATAATCACTGGTTATTAAGACACTTACTTGGAGATTTATCACACACAAAACTGTGGTAGAGAGAAAATGTAGCCTTGAGATTTAGCATTTTCAGTGTTGTCTTAGATTCACGGACAGCAGGAGACGTGTTCGTTTTTATTTTCCATTCGGAAAGTATTTGTTTAGGAAATGGCAAAATAATGTGAATACACAGTTGCCAGGAGAAGAAATGATATGGATGATATATCTCTTCTGTCTTGGCTTGATTCAGGGACATCTGTGACTTTGTAGACAGATCAGCCTTCAAAAAAAATCTGCAGTAGCTTTGCAGCACCCTCTTATCATGTTCCTTGATAACAGCATATGTGTGAAAATCATAGTCTGCTTTTTTTTGGTTATAAAGATGAAAAGTCATTTAGAAAATATGAAAATATCACTGTAAATTTCAGTACTTAAATACTACCCAATAACTCTGCTTCTACGCACATATATTTCCATATATGCATAATCTGAAGCCTGTGACTAATCATATTGAACTCAATGGTATGTTTATGAGATTAAGGCCTCTTTACATCTGGGAATTTGAATTATTCTGGGAATAATTTGATAATTTTTCCTTCTTAAGCTATATGCAAATTTTTTACATGCTCCCGAGTCATTATGTGTAGAAAAAAATTGAAGTAATAGAGGTAGTCCACAATTTCTGAGCTTTGGAACACTTGAGGGAGTCCCCCTCTATTTACTGCAGAAACAGCTGTCATTCATCTGTGAGATTTGGAGCTATGGAAACTGCGGAGGAAAGGAAAAGTATTCATTCCTAGTGTATTTAAAACAAAAAGACACTTTAGGTTGAAATTCCTAGCTGAGTTTCTTGATTCCTGATGTCCTGAGAGAGTTATTTTCAAATTAATGGTAATATGCAAACATATTGCTTGTACATGATGCTGATTTATGGTAATTGGAATACTGATGGGAAAAAATTCTTTTAGACTATTTAATGAGCACCTGTGAAATTATGGAATGCATGCACGAGCATCCCGAGTATTTGCCCGAGAGAGTTTCTTTCCACAGCTGTGAGATTTGGGCATCATTATTTAGATATAAATTGAGAGCCTCTTTCAAAAGGCAAGCAGGTACTTGGAACAAGTTCATGGGACAACTGATGTAAATAATTGCTGAACAGTGTAAATAAGGAGCTTACAATCTGGCTGGTTTTTATTATTTATTAGTACTTATTGTAATTTATTGGTCTTGTTTCAAATGGTGAAGTTAAAAGTAAAATGAGTTTCTTTTTCGAATAAGGAAGAAATACAGCACCATATGTTGTGCCAATGGAGCTCTGTCTGATATAGTGCTAATACATTCCTTCCAAGGCCTCAAGACATTTTACAACATTTTTAGCACCAATTTCTGCAGTAATGACTAACTTCTGCAGGACAGAAAATTACATTCCTTGGGAGGATATGAAATGATCAGGAAAGGAAAGAGCCAACATTATCCAAGAAGCTATTGAGTTAGCAGGATTTTAATGCCAGAACAATTAATACGCTATAAGAAATAAATCAACTGGAACAATATGTAATAAGCAGAAAACATTCTTGTGGTCCTTTTATAATACTGAAAATGTAAACACTACATGTCAGCAGATAGAGTGTGCTAGTTTCTATCAAAACATGAATTTTTCTCCTATATGTTTTTCGGTTGATGTAATTGGAAACATTGATAACTGATTCTGGTTTTGGTGGGAGGAGTTATGAGTCTGGAGTATAAAAGAAAAGACTAAAGCAAAGCTCACCGAAATTCCTGAAGTAAAGCCTCCTGTAATCAATCAATTTCTTGACTTTGGCAGTCTTTGAATCAATGTTTTAGTATGAGGAACCACTGTGTATAAGGATGAATGGGTGAGCTGACACTAGAATGGGGGGGGTTGTTGTTGTTGTTTTTTCTTTTTAGTAATTGAGATTTTTAAAAAAGACTGTGAAAGTATTTGTGCAATTACTTTTGTGTAGTTTTTTGCTTATACTTCAATTATCCTGTGCCTGTTTTACAAATGGGTAAACTAAGACAAGAAGCAATTAAATCAACAATCAAACAGAAAGGGAATACAATTTCAACTATCCAGTTTTATTTATGTATTCATTTTTTTGCATGTTCTGTATTTTTAATAGCATTGATTAGCTGAACATACTTGTGCTTTCTTCACTCGGTGGCCTTTCTCCAGAACAAGGATCTGAGAATCTCTCAGACCAAGGTCTAACAGACTCAATTCAAAAGGAGTCTTTTCAGCATATTAAGCTGAAGCACAGTCAGGGAAGATCCTGATCATACTTCACTTCTGCTGATTTCCAAAGGTGATGTTGATACATTGTAGGCTTGGGCCTTAAAATGGATGCAGATTATGTTGCTTGGAAGTGTGCCTGGGGCTTCACAGTGGTGAACGTAACAAATACTTTCCAGGTAAAACAACCCCTTGTAAATAGCTCCATGGTTGCTTGAACACAATTAGCATAAAGGTGAATGTTGGGGCAAAAATCATTAAGGAAAAACATTTTGATTAAGCGTATTTAATATACTGGCATGCCTACAACATTAATAATATCTTTTTTTATTCTTTTTCTGTTTGTTCTGATAATGAAGGAATCATCTACATGCTGCAGGTCACATCTGTGTTCTTAAAGATGCTTTCATGTATGAAAGTCCAACTGAAATAGCAAATCTGACCTCCACAGACAAGTTTGATGCAGCCCTGGCCATTCATCTTTATAAAGGAGGCAGACTTCTGCAAGGTAATCTGCTTTCTATTTTGCAATAAAAATATCTCTTAAAAAGGTACTGAAAGAGAAGAGAATTAATACAAACAGTTATAAATGGCTATAAATGTCTAAACCCACATGTAATGTAGTTATTCTGTTTATCCACTTTAACAAATGTTCAGAAATGCTGAAAATCTTTCTCTGTGGGAGATCTGATCCAGAGAGGAGAGCACTAAATAAATGTACTTTTAAAGCACATAGTGCATTTCATAATTAAGTACTTTAACTACATTAAGATACGAGCATTATATTAACATTAAGATACTTTCAGCAAATGCGTTCTTTCAGAGGACAATGTGTAAGCTAAGTATAGCTGAGGTCAAATAGAAGAAAGCAGAGAGGCTAATTTGATTTTTCTGCTCAAAAATGAGTCAGGGTTTTTTGGACATGAAATAACGTTGAGATGTTGTTCATGCCAGTTAAACTGTAGGAGACAGGATGTTATCAGACAAATAATAAAATTTTCTATTGTATCTAGCCATGTAGAACAAAATTTTAGCCTGCCATTAATGATACACTAGAAGCACTGGCTTTTGAAATTACAGATACTGTCACCTAGTGAAATTGCCAGTGTGTATCCATTTTTGAGATCACCTTTTTATTGCACAAATCTATTCACTTGGACAACTGCACATAATTTGATACTTTCATCAGATCTCAGTACAAGTTGTGTTGTGCTAGTTTTCGGACTTCAGAAATCCCTCCGCAATTTGTGCTGGTGGGTTTTCAGAAAGGCTGAATTATTATGTTTGACATGCTTGTGTATCTTTTGTTACAATGGAGCTCTGATTTCAGTAGGGACTCTAGAATACAAATAAAAGAATAATTCTGTAAGATGATCTCTGCTAACATATGTATTAAGACTTCTCTTGTTGGAATACAGAGATGATTGTTTTTGTGACAAGACCTAGAATTGTTTTGAAAGAGGCTTATGGAAAGTCTGAGAACTATCTCTTTTTTTTGCTAAGAAACAAAAAATAAGGTTGGATTTTAAATGCTTATGGTAAAACTTTATTGCAGTTTTGACATGCATAGCATTGCCCAAATGCTGTTGCTATTAGCTTTTCAAAATCTCAAGTGACCTGCAAAGCCTGATACTTGAATGATTTACAAAAGCTCAGTAATTTAAATAAATCAGAGTTCCAAAAAGCTGTTCCAAAAAGCATCTGCAATAACTGAAAGAAAAATAAAACAGGAATCTGTGAAAAGCAAGACCATAAGTAGTATGATTGCTGGGATTATCCTAGTCAAAGTGTAGAAGCTATTGTAGACTTCTTGGAGGAAAAAAGTGATTCGGAGGACATTCCTGGTTCTTGTAACATTTAATCTTTCCATAGCCTGTATTAAGAAATAACTTAAAGAAATTAAGTGATTACAGTCATACTACCATTACTACCATACTACCAATCTTTTGGGCCTCATGCTGGAAACTTTGTTTACATGATTGGGGATGTATGATCAACACATATAATAGATGACATAATAATTACTTACCTTTTTATTTATTAGAAAGGCAATATATATTTTATATTGTATTACAGAAAGTCAGTCTCTTGAAGATTAGTGCTGTGGTGCTTTGATGGTGCACATTAAGTCTCTTCACCTTCACATGTTAGAGTATAATATCTAAAAATGCCAAGGAAAGTCTTTAAGTAGCCAGAATGGCAATTAGTCTTTCATTCTTTTTGTTTGTTCTTTCATTTAGTAATGAGGAAATTAGCAATGCCAATAAATCCTCATCTTACAGCTCACTTAATTTTCAAATATAAATGTGAAACATATAGTATGTTTTCTATCTTTATCAACATATTTATTTAATTCTCCATTTGCTTTAAGATTTCCTTATTTGCTTGTTTTTAACCATGAATTTTAATTATGAGAGTTCACTGAATTTAACCTATCGTTTCCCCCCCACCCCATAAGACACTGTGGGTAGCTATAGAAACTGTCACCAATAGTTTTCACAGCCATGAACATTCAAGGTCAGTTACATTATCTGTCAAAAGGAAGAACCTCCATCAACACGGTAACCTCTAGTGCCCTGCTCGTTGGTCCACTGCTGAGGACGGTGTTGTCTACTGAGTCCTTGATCCCTCTCCCCTTCCATCTGATAGCAAAAGGGAAAAAACAAAGCATATTTTCTGCCTTTCTTGATATACAGTCTGTAGTGGCAATACAGCCTAACTGCTTATTCGTGTTCGCAGTCAGAAGGAAACCTTGGCTTCATCTGTTAAGCTAACAGAAATGTGCAAAATCCACAAAATTGGTCACCTTAATGACAGGTTTTGTAGACTGTCTTACTGGAGACTGTTTCTTTTACAAAACAACTGCCGTCCCATTTGGAATTTCAAACTATGTTCTTCTGCATGTAGTAATTAGCCACCATGAGACTGTTATTTCTTAGCTTAATGTGGCGTAAAACTGACCACTTAATCGGTTTCAATGCTGAAACAATCAACAGTAAACATTATTGTCTGCTGTCTTGATTAGTTTAAGGGGAGAACATTACTGGTGACTTCTCAGTTACTGAAAATAACCTGACTCCAAGAAAAGAAATACTATTAGAAAGGAATCTTGCACTACTATTGAGTTTTGTATTTTCATCTAAGTAGTCTTTGGCCTTGTCCATGTAAGTCTAGCCACTGTCAAAATACTACCCTGTTTTGGTTGCTTTAACCTTACGCAAATATTAATTTATTCTGATGCTGTGTGTCAAAACTAGGTTTTTACCAGAGTGCAGACACCACTAGGATATGTATGATTTTGTTGATACTTTAAAATTTGAATGTTGATAAGGTCTTGTGCACAGACTGTCCCACAGCCAACGTGCCTTCCTCTACTCTTGCTGTTCTGAAAACTGTAAGGCATCCTAAAACAGCTTTCATAGTTTGGGTAATCACAGAAGTGTTTATATTGGAACAACCAATTATAAACACAGATCCATCTTTTGGGATGGAATTAGGCAAAACAATGGTTTTGTTGCAGGTTCACATATACTGTCTTATTTAATTTGGTGACCTTTTCCAATACTGTGGCTCCATCTACATTTTTTGTAGCAGTAAAATCAGCTTCAGAAGTCAATATTTAAAAAAGAAAAAAATTTTCAGTAACCAACTTTGCAGGATGGTTACCCAAACCACTATATTGGAATGCCTGAGGGGCCAGTGAATGAGTGGCTGAGGCTAGATACCTGGGACCAAACTTTGCAAGACTGCATCTTATTAAAATGTGAATAACATTTAAAATATATATGCTGTTTGGTGGGCTGCCATGTGTAGAAACTAATTGATTGGTTTTATTAAGCATGGAAAAGGCAGAGAAAATCTCATAGCTCTACTACAGACTGACATGCTGTGAAAGTGCATAGTTATTGTATGGGTTTTTTCAGTGCCAAAACCATAAAAATTCAGGTTTCTCCAGTTTTCTTTTTGAAAGGCTTTTGCTTACATACGTGATACAGTATTATCAATATACTTTTCCACTCTTAATGTCCCCTTCTAGTCATTACCTTGACATGTTGGTCAACTTCTCATCATAGTAATTGCTTTGCAGGTAGCAGAATTCCTTTTGGAATCATCTTTGGTGGGACAGATGTAAATGAAGATATCAAATGTGAAGAGAAACATCGGGTAATGGGAGCAGTGCTAGGAGAAGCCAGGTAAAAGCATGTGTGGAAGGTTTATGACAGGAAATTGCATTTTTGTAATGGCAGATCTTTTAGGAACTGATCCATAAATGCTTAGAATCACTGGGAGATGTGTAGGCCAGCGGACAAAGGATAGACTATTTGAAATCCTTATGCTCTCTACATATTATTTTATGATTCAGTGATGGAAGTAAAACAGTTTCTTCATAAAATATAGTCTGTATGCAGTCCATTCATTTTATATTTCCTCTGTTACAATCGTTTCATTGTTTTTGTCCATGTAAGAGATAGCAGAGGTAGTGCTGAAACTTGGTCTCTGGGGCTGTGAATTTTCAAAAATACTCAAATCCCATTAAAAGCTAATGAAATCTGTGTTCTTGCTAACTAATGCTGTGCTTTGTCTACTGAATTATAACTGTTTTCTAGAATAATAGAACTATGCGTGTCATGAGGATATAAAATTCTAAGGCAGGTAGAAGAAATGAGAAGAATTATAGCAAGAATACTTAACCTGGGATTTGGCAGCATATTGCTCTGTAGAATAATCTGCTTTATGGGTAGACATTATAAACACAGCCTTTGATGAACTGTAGCAACTTGACCGTGGTTTATTTGACGTGTTTGTAATGCATACTACTTTATGCAATCAAGTTTTAATTTCTTACCAAAATTATTTTAGCCTGTTTATATTTGCAGAGATTTAGGTAAAGAAATGCACATCTAAGTATGTCCAACAATATCCATACAGTTCTCAGTTGTACAGAACTATCCTGGCCATGAAATGACTGATATTTGGTATTTAAATAGTGAATCTTTAGTAGTGGGGGTGGTTAATGGTGAGTTAGTGGTGGAGGTATGATTCTTTAAATAGCAAATCTTTGTTAGCGGTGGAGGTATGAATATTCTCATTAAATCTTATTGTAGTAATATTATTAGCCTAAACAAGGTTGGACCCCATTTGCCAAGGCCCTGTGCCAGAAGTACTAAATGTTGCTCCAAGTTGTTTGTTTTTTTTTAAAACCTCTGTTTCTTAGTAAATTCTGGTTTATGTTACATATATCCAAACATATAAAATATTTGGTATTGGAACTAACATATTTTATGCATTAAGTGCTATCTGCACATACAGACCAAGGTGCCCAGCAGTTTGACTTAAGTGAGATGACAACTAAAAATAACTGGCATTTGTCCTGTTGCATCACAGAATCAAACGTGTTTTTGGAGGCCTCGCATTTAGCTTGTTGACGGAGTGCTTGATTGAAAAGCAGGTGACTCAAGTATAAAGAGCTTTTGTTCTTTTTTTCCTGCTAATGTGGTGCTTTCTCTAGATACATGAACAAAGAAGCAGAGACTGAAAAAAGTCTTTAAGCAAATTCTCTCAGTTTTTTAGGTGAATTGACAAAGGAGTATTTTCAGGGTATTTAAAGTCCGGAAAAGTTCTAGTGACGTGTCAGTGTAGTCATCAAATGTAGTTCAAGAACTGATCAGAAATCAGAGAAAATGACTAAAAACCAAAAAGGTTTTTGCAGCATTTCTCATTGTTTCAACATCCCCAGAAAAGAAGTTTCCTTCTGCTTGATCCAAAGTTCTGTTGACTTCAACAGTGTTTGATCACGTCCATGGTGGGCCAATAAGCCCTTTTCTTATTGGAAACTAAAGCATTTTATGTATGTAAAGCTTCCAATGGATGAAATTAATTTAATAGATAGCTTAAGTCTTATCAAGATAGAGGCTAAGGTTGTCACTTCATGTGTAGCCAACGTAATAGCTCACTGATGGCAGGGATGGCTCTACTGCTACCTCTCTTCCTCTCCTCCTTTCTCTTGCTTGTGGCTGTGTGATCCACCCTTCCTTGTGCCAGGATTGGACTGCTTTCTGAGCAGGTTTAACTCACTAAATGGTGTAAAATTGGCTTTTTTTTTCCCTGGGTTAGTATTCTACCTCTTTAATAAGAAAAGTCCGCTTGTGGAAGAATATGAGAAGGATGTCTTTTTGGTGGCAGTAAGTTGCTACAGCAGGTCACTTACTTAGCTTCATGGAACTATACTGTGCCTGAGCTTCTGGTGACTTGAGTACTCTGAAGAGTCATCACTCCAGAATTGACCTCTGCGTAAGCGAAGGGGTCCCCAAGTGTACAAGGTGAGATAAAATTTAAGCATCTGGAATGTCTTATCAAATCCAGTGGTACTGCTTGCATACTTACTCTAGGAGAGCTTAAATACCTTGCTGAACAGAGCTTGCTCAGGATACTATCTCTGTTCGTTCATCACAGCATTCTAGCTGAGACAGATAACTACAGTGGTTCAGAGACGGCAGTATGGATTTTGGTTCATGTTAGCAATGAGGAAATGCATACAGAATCTGAAGCAGGCTTATTATCTTTGCTACTACTACTATATGTTCTAACTATTATTAGCTAACTTAACACTGGCATAGATATGCAGTTCTGTCTAGAGTGCCCTATAAGATGTGGTAGGTAAACAGATTTTAAAGACAGCACTTAATCACGCTCATTGAAAAATCATTAGGGCATGTTCGTACGTCTTAGTGTGACTTGTAGTTGAAAAGCACTTAAGGCCCCATTCAAGAAAAAATTTATATACTTGTTTACTTTTGTTATAAAATAATCAGATGTCATTCTTTAAACAGGTCTGAAGGAAGAGAAAAAATATATCTAATGTGTCAGTTAAATTTCAGCACTGCACAAAATGAAAAGTATATAAAAAGAGAATTTCTGAGTGTGTCCATTTGATCCAGTTCCATGTTTGTGGTGGTTTAACCCCAGGTGGCAACTAGGTACCACACAGCCGCTCGTTCCCTCTCCCCCTCAGTGGGATGGGGAGAGGATCGGAAGAGCAAAAGAAAGAAAACTTGTGTGTTGAGATAAAGACAATTTAATTATTGAAATTAATAATAACAACAACAACAATAACAAATTGTAATGAAAAGGAAAACAAGAGAGAACGAGAGAGGAGCAAAACCCAGGAAAAAAAACCAAGTGAAGCAAGTGCTCACCACCCGCCAACCGATCCCAGCCCGTCCCCGAGCAGCGATCGCTGCCCCCCAGCCAACTCCCCCCAGTTTCTATACTGCGCATGACGCCCTATGGAATAGCCCTCTGGCCAGTTGGGGTCAGCTCTCCTGGCTGTGCCCCCTCCCAGCTTCTCTTGCACCTCCTCGCTGGCAGAGTATGGGAAGCTGAAAAGTCCTTGACGAGTGTAAGCACTGCTTCGCAACAACTAAACCATCAGTGTGTTATCAATATCATTCTCTTGCTAAATCAAAACCACAGCACTATACCAGCTACTAGGAAGAAAATTAACTCTATCCCAGCTGAAACCAGGACAGTTTAAAATATGATCTGTCACAAATATAGCTAATATAGCATGTGCAAAAACTGTGCTTTGGTAAATGTTTTTTTAATGATAATTAAGTTAGGAACTTGAAGTATAGTTTAGTAGCTTGGATTTTCTATGATGTTTCAAAATATATTACTGCATCCTTATGCAGTTCATAGTATTTTCTCTGCTACAGGAAAAGTAATTCAGTTTTCTAGAAGTTATTCTGAATGGATCTCTTCTCCAGTATTATCACTAGTATTATTCATTGCATAGTTATTAAAAGAAACATTGATTTTTTTTCTTTATTGATTGCAGGGTTCTAAGCAGAAAGTATCATGAATTGTAGATTACTTGTCCAGTACAATATACCACCACATTCCATAAAACAAAGTATTGAACACTGTCTAGCTTTATAATGAGTGTTTCATTTTAATCAAATTCCTCTAAATGGTGGTTGTACTCATCTAGGGTGTTTTTTTCTATTGAACAGCATTTTGTAGACTTGGGAGCAACAGTTTTTTTCTGCTTGTTAATGTGATGTATTGAAAGTATAATTGCAAAAACTGGAAAGGGAGCATGTGCAACTTGACAAAACAAGCATTTTCAAAGGCTTTAATAACCTTAAAGCTGTCAAGTTGTATATGTGAAATTCATTGTAGTACCATAAAGCAGATACTACAAAACAAATGTATGGGAATAAGGTTTGTTTAAACAAACAAAAGTAGGAGTTGTAATTCAGCATTTATGGGAGTTCTAATGAATGATTGTGATTTCATGTCCTCAAATTATAACATAACATCTCGAATGGAAAAGCACTGTTCTGGTTGTGACTTGCAATGTGCTCCATCTCTAACCATTGAGATGTCATAGGGTTGGCTCAGGACAGAAACGTTACATTAATTCTGTGGAAAAGAAACACTGAATCCTAAGTGTAATATGTGATAACTTCTGTTTTATATCCAATATCTGTAAAAGCAATTAAAAAAAAAGGAATTTTCCGGACACATTTTCCAGACACATTATGTCTCATATGAAGGAGGTGTTCAGACATTTCTGTTCCACAGGACTGATAGTCTTCAGAAATGGTCCCATTTGTGGTTCCAGTTAACACTAAAGTTCCACTTAAGAACAGCCAAAGCATGCGCTTCTATTTCATCACAACTTAAAAGCTACATTAAAGCCCAGCATATTCTTAAGATCTCTTCTGAACAGGGATTCTTTATTAACTCTGACTCCATAAAAATATCTCATATGACTACTTGGTATTACGCCAAGCTCCCAGTAAGAATAACTTGTTTATCTAGTATGTTAGAAATCAGACTTCTGTGGCTGAAGTCTCTCTGTAATGAGACATCCGAAAATGAAAACTGTTCATATCAATGCTGCTTTTAAATAGTCTCTGACATAACTCTTCTCTTATGTGGAATGATAGTGTACTACATATGTTTCTCAAAGGCATATAAGGAGGAGTCTGGATGAGCCATTATAAACAACCATAAGGGAAAAAGTGGAAGTGAGCTTGGGAACAGAATTCTCCCTCCCAGATGAAAACCCTAGCCATTAAGTTATTCAAGTACACTTTTGTTTGCTTGTTCTTACTTTGGCGTTATGATTTATATACATTACAGACGATGAGTAGATGGTGTTCATATACTATTCTACAGTTCATTCATTTAAACGCCCTTCTCATAAAAAAGAAAAGTCTTAACTAGAGAACAGTCAAAATGCCCTTCTATCAGTATTATGTCTGGCTAGTGTAATAGTCTCTTTGCGTGAAATGAGGACTGTGGTGAATCTCATTTCTGGGCACCCCATTCTTCCCTGTTTATTATAAAGGAATATCAGGTGTCTAACTCAGCACTGCAAATTTCATCCCCACTGAAGATGCCTAACATTCAGAGCTACAGAGCTGAGTGTCCAAAGTCTGTGAGGTTGCAGAGTTGAAGCCCAGTCACTGGATCATCCTTCTTCTTTTTTAGTTTATTTAATTCTGATATTTTTCCTGAAGAATAACATTTTGGTCTCTCAGTTTGTTACTCATTGACAACTTTGACTACTTAGAAATAAGGAGAGAACATTGGGGAAAGGTTTAAAAAAATTCATCTGCTCATTTGAATTAAACTCAGTTGCAGTGGGTTGCAAATAGTGGGACTGGGTATTGTCAAACGACAATAGTATGAAACTAACTGGACTTAAGATCCCTTCTTACCTAGCTTTCTGGTTGTGAAGAGGGCTATTGCAGCTTGCACTGATGTAGAAACAGGAAATGCTAACTCACTACTGCAGCTGTATATATTAATCTAGATAAACTGAGGGGTGTTCCCATTATTTGGGTTTTCTCTTACTTTAAGAAATCCTCACTTTAACTCCCCAAGAGCTCTAAGTTTTAAAGCCTGAAGAGATACCGTTTGTTTAACTAGTATTTTCTGGTAAAACAAATAGAAAACCTGCTTTCTGTCTTTCCATCTATAATCATTTTTATAAGCCTCTGCTCTTTGTTCTTATAAAGATTTTTTCTGAAGTACTTCTCTGTTTTTATATTTAAACACTTTAAGCAGATGATCCCAACTATTTTTTGTCCATTTAACTAGGTTTGCAGTGGCTTTCACAGTGAAAATGAAGGAACTGGCAGCAGCAGAGTGGGTATGTTTACATGATGATGGTGATGCTTTTAGTATTAGCAATTATGCATTCTACTAAAATGTTTTCTAAATAATGCTAGAGAATAGCAATAATCTTCATATTGTCTATTCCTGTTTTTCCTTTCAGAGAAAGCATTTCATATTTATGTACTTCGACAGGTCAAATAGATCTGGCATTTAAAAGCTGTTTAGTATTTGAAAAGAGCATACAGCAGTTTAGGAAGTGCTTCTCTGTAACATTTAAAACTAATCATTGCTGTTGTTATCAGGTCTCTCCTGATGCCATAGGCATGTATTGTTTCTTTTTTCTATAATTTAATAAACTTCTTTATGTTGCTAAAATTCCACTAAACAGCTTTACTTACAATAAACAATTTGGAAGAATAATTTGAAAATACTTGTTTTGTCAACATTGGAAATAGAATGAACTTCTTAAGGTGAACTGCAGAGGTAAAACTGAAGTTGTGCTAAGCCCAGCAATATGTGATATACAGCCCTGTTGGCCAGGCCTTGAGGGATATGTAGCACATAAATAGCACTTAACTTTCTTAAAACTCATCTCTGCTTCTGAAAACAAAACGAAACACACTGTGCTGAATGATATGTGAAAAATGCTGATTAATAGTATTTTCATTCAACAGTATAGTGGTTAAATACATTTGGCAATGTATTTGAAGGAGATCATTTAGCCAGCAAAGAACTGGGAGTGATAATGGTTCATTCTCTTTCTCTTCACTTAGTAGGTACCATTGCATCTGCTGTGTTGCAAGTCTACTTCAGATATTCAGTGCAATTATTTTTAGTATCTGATGCTCTGTTTGAAAATAGACTGGGTCAACATTTTCACCTTTATGTGGTTGAGTTGATGGCAAACTGCCAGTGGAGAAAATTGAGACAAATCCTTGAAGTGTAGACAGTGCTTAATCCTGGTTTCTGAAGAGCAGAGGAAGACCATAAAGAGCTGCCAGTCATTTGAGTACAAGGAGTGGTTTTGGGTAGTGTCAGGCTGCACTGGTGACCTGTGGAAAAAGTCCATACCAGGCAGTAGGGCTTGCTGATCTAGCTTGTTAGCCCAGCTGATTTTCTGTGCAAGTTTAGCTTTCCAACTAACTTATTGGCTAAAGACTTGTACTGAATCACAGAGAACTGCAATGAGCACCAGATCCAGTGAAGGGCAAGCAGTAACTATTTGGCTGACAGTAAGGGGCAACACAGTGGCATAAAAAAAGCAAGGCAGGACCACCCTCTTCCAGCTGCAGCGAGCTGTTAGCTCCACTCAGCTCATCTTGTGAAACTTCAGCTGAAGCTGAACAATAAATGCAAGAAGTAGAAGCTAACTGCTTGGTATCTCTTCAGTTCTGATTTGCATCATAATATAATCATTAATACACCCTTGCCTAAAAAAAATCACTTAGAGTGGAGCTTGCACAACAGAACAATTTAATATTCAATACTTTGTTTCAGCATTAATCGATTTTTTTGTCTATTTGCATTAGAAGAATACATGAGCTGGCACAGGATCTGGTATTTACATTACAAATATAACTTTTTAAATAGTTACTACGATGAACTTCATAATGGGTAAACGTGAAAGGGTACAGCTTCTGTCATAGATCTTATGCAAGAAAAAGACAAAAGTAACAGAGTATAAGGAGGAGAAACAAACATGAACTTTGAAATCCTTTTGAAATCAGCACCTCAAATGTTTTTAAGTACTTTACTTTGATTGATTTTACCTAAACACCTTTGTGCTCCAGGCCTATGAGACTCACTCAGTGTTTTGGAGAAGGTGGCAGACAGGGAATTGGAGGCAAGTCTGTCAAGCCCTGAACTGGAATACCACCTGCTGACCTGTGTCTTACATGCTGGGGTTTTGAGTTCTTTTTCTAGCTGTATCTTCATATAAAGGGTGAGAGGAAATGCCACACATTTACTTTCAAACAGTGAAGAACATGAATACATCTTTTCATACCTAGGTCACAAAATATTAACACTTTTTACATCTTAACTCACACTACTGTGAACTGCATTATTCCTCTAATGTGTGCTTTATTAGTTAGACAGTCAATTAAGAATTTAAATTATGAACATGTAAGCAATTGCACTGTGCTCAAGGGCTGTATCTTCCAACAAATTCTTTTCTATTACATTGGATAAATTATCTTTAATTATGAAGTACATAATACAGCATTTGTAATAATCTGTATTCCAAGTGAGTTTGAAAAACTGTAAAAGATCTTGTGCTTACGGTCAGTGTTTTATTTCAGTAGTGTAAAACTGATGCATAAGAATTACCTAAGCCAATTTTATTAGCATTCAATTTCATTTTTCCATTCTCCTCAAGACCATTTAAAATAAAGAACATAACAGAAAATTGATCTATAAAGTGTGAATACATCTGTACGCCCTGTTACACAGTATTCCTGCTATTTTCTTCTTGATGATCCAAACCCTGGCAGGATTATATTTACTCACCATAAACCATTAAAGGTCCAGCGGAGCATGAAACCAGATGCTTAACTTAAGCTTATTTTTGAAACTCGGTGGTTTTAGGGAACTAAAAGCCTATCTTCACCCACCAGAGTTTCAGGCAGAACTGTGCAGTATGTCAGCTATGGAGGCAAGGCTGGCTTAAGCTGCCCTCTGCCCCATCTGCTTTTTTCCACCTTCTGTTTTGCTGCATCTGTGTCCTAGCACTGAATTTCAGCTATCCCCCTTGTCGTGCAATTTTAAATGCTGAAGTTGGCCTCCAGCTCGCAATGCTGCCTCCATTGTTTCAAGGCTTTTTTTAGGATTGGAAGATCGGATATAATCTAAAGTGCTAGTTATTCATAGGTAAGAGAAGGACCAAGAAATGTTAAGTAATAAAATAACCTATTCAACCATTTTTTCTTATTTTTAAGTGCTTTGAACACAAAAGTTCATATAGGCTTTGAAAGATAAAGTCCATAGAATATCCTTAGTCTTCCACTGTAGCATAAAAAGTGTTATTTTTCCCCCACTTCATTTATGTGTGGATTTGCTGCTTGTTCATGTAGTTTTTGTGACTTAGTTAATTCACTCTGATTCTCAGAAACTGCCTCCTTCCCATCTGTGAACTGCTTGTTGATGACTATTCACTTTTTTAATGACCTCTTTTCTGTCCACTTCTCTTTCCAGTTCATTTTTAATAACTAAAATAGACTGTTACAACTGGGCAGTGGACTGGAGGGGCAGTCACATAGGAGTGACAGGGGAAAAACAAAATGTTTGCGAGTAAAAAAAAAAAACAACAACCAATGCTTCCTTGGCTTCTGATTTCCTGAGCTGATTGGTTCAGGAATTGGTTGCTTAACAGTTTGTTTCTGCATTAATTCGTGTTCTCCTAATACAAGTTCTCTTCCTGCCTTCAAGTCATTATCCTGGAGGTGTGATTTCACAGTTTGCTAAGGATGGGGCTGGGGTGGGAGAGGAGAAGGGAAGGCTGATGTGCAGTGTGACATGAGGCACTGGTATACGTGATGCTCTGCCTTGGTTAACTCTGGCTGTGTTATTCCAACAACTTTCCACATTAAGAGGCAAGTCTGCATAGCAATATTTAGCTTGAAGAGTTCAGCAGTGTATCAGCAGTGTATCCCACCATTCAAAAGTGGAATGGTTGGAGGGGCAATCTAGTAGAGTCCTTTTTCCATCTGTACTTTAATCCTTAATCTTAATCTAGGTCCTTTAATCTAGGTCTAGGACCCTTAATCTAGGTCCTTTTTCCATCTGCACTTTACAAAAAGCCATGGCAGGCAAATAGACAGTGACTCAGAGAGTCGCAGGCTGCTAGGACTGTGCCTCTCTACTTAATGAAATTGGCACCGAAAAGGAGGCAAGATTTAATCTCAAGATAGGAAGGACTGGTGCTCTCAAGAAAGTTGTTAATTTCTGGACGCCATGACACTAAACTAAGCAATAGCATTAGTGGAACTACTTGAAGGAATATAATTTCAAACTGAAACATTCAAGGTAATATTGAGCAAATCTGTTGGAGACTACACCAGTTGAGTAACACCTTCCTTAGCTTACTCCTTTACAGGCATTGCAGCTGGTGCTTTTAAAACAACTAGGAATTGTCTGAACAGAAAGCTTTGCATAAACACTTTGAGCTCAAAAAACTCTGCTTGTTTGCTGGGGAGTGTTGTTGGTTTTTTGCTTTTGGTTTTTTTTCAGTGTGGAAAGATCCCAAGAATATTTCAATATTTTAATGAAAAAAATGTATTCCACAAATTCATGGTTGGAGTTATAGAAAGATATTGAAATAAGAACTTGCTTATTTAGTCACCTAAATTAAATAACTAGCATAGTAGCACTTCAGGAGTAACTTTGGAAATGTAGTAATTACCTCTTTTACTGTAGCTATTTTAAAATAATTTATTATGCAATTTTTATTTGGGAATATTCTGCAATAACTACTACTGGCCAGTTTTCCTGTATAGACAAGTCTACATATAGTTGACAGCAATTTTTGAAAAGGTTAGAGGTAAATGGGGTTTGTTTCATGCCTGATGTGTTTAAAAATTCTATTATGGATAAATGTAGACTGTGGTTTCAAAACCAGCTATAATTTTTCTTTCAAGACTAGCATTTTTGGGGAACTAGGGCTGTTCTGCAGCTGAAAATCTTTTTATTCTAGGGAAATACTTTAATTTTCTATGCAATAAGCAGGTTAATGATTATGAGAAAGGATGCAGAGATAAACTGAAAAATATGTTTGTACTAACTTGGTAATTGTGTTAATTGCAAAATTGATTCATTGATACTGTAAATGTTCATAGTAAATGTAATTTAAATTGCTGACTGTTGGCTTTTGGTGTTACTTAAATGTATCTTTCTAATAGTCTGTTTTGGTTTTTAATAGTCGAAAGAAAATCATGCTGATGTGCATTTTGTTATACTAGTTGGGTTCTTTTGAAGATTGAACAGATCTTTTATGGTGAACTATGAAAGTTACTTTTCTTCTCCTTCTCTTTAAAGCCAGATGCTAGGAAGAAAATATATGTCCAAACTCAAGGTGAGAATTTTGAAATATTGATGAAGGCATTCAATTTATTTGAATCATGTGTTTAGTACCTTTTTGTTTATGTATCTACCTTTGTTGCCCTGGAAATATTTTGCTGAAATGGGTATGGGGTTTGAAGTCCTGGCTCCGCTGAAGTTGAGCTTTTTGCCATTGACTTTAACTGAGGCAGTATTTCAGTCTCTTAGCCTGAATTTTCAACTCATTTGGTGCTTTAAAAAAAAAGTTTTCTCTCATACCTTGCAGTAGGAATCTGAAAGATAAGGTAGCACCAAGCTTTCTCCAGAGCATACAGCAGTTAGTAGCCTAGGAGTAGACCCTCAGTCTGATTTTGCACAAGGTGCTGAATGCTTATTCTCTGAAACTCCAAATTCCTTTAAATGCTTTAAGTTGAGTTCCCAGAATAATGATACCCAACAGTATGTAATCCAAAGTATATCACTTAAGCGAGTAGTCTAGGGAACACTCAACTCAGCATTTTAGATGTGATTACTTAAGCTACAGCTCCTGATTTTATTTATCTAAAAATAACTGTCTACAGATTCCAAAACTCCTTCCATTTTGTATATTTCACTTTCAAAGAAAATAAAATTATTTTCAAAACTTGTTATTTTGAAATAACTCATTGTGAGGTCTGTTTAGCCCGTATTTAGTCTATATTTAAGCCCCTTTGAGGTAATAGTTAACTAGGAGATTAAATAAATTAATAAAATAGTTTCATTAGTAAAATAATTAATCTTTAACATAAGGCAAACCAGGTAAATTAATATTCAGTTTAGATTAATATTTAATTTTGATATAAATTTAATTTATTTTCTTTGCCTTACATTAAGGACTTGGGTTTCAACTGACCTGTATCTGTTTTGGAATAATATCCTCCCTCAGATAATATTATCTCGTATGTAGATTTTAAAAGGCCAAATTTAGCATGATGTAAGTGAGCTTAATTCCGTGGGCTGCTGAAGAAGTTCATACATTGTGTGATTGTGCAAAATTTTAAATTGAATTTCAGTCTGATGACTATGGAAGGATTGTGCAGACAACCTGACATTGTTGGGAAGAGAAAAGCTTGAGATGGGAACAGCCGTGTATGGAATTCAGTGTGCTTGACAGAAATACTGTTTTTTTAGGGAAAGACTTCTAGAACTGTAGTTCAGCCATCCAGGGACCAATCAAACATGTGTTTCTCTTTTTTTCAAAACAGGAATTAAGACTACACCCAGTGAAACATTTGACTGGTACAGATTTCTACAAAATGCAGGTAAAAGTAACTTTTTTTCTGTACTCACTGTATTTTTTCTTAGTAGATGTCAATGATGAAAGAAATTTAGAATGCGAAGGTTAACTGATTATGTAATAAAATGACTTAATGATATGAAAAATGAAAAACTCTTAATATTAGATTCAGGCAGAATATTGATCAGATTAGTCTGGTTAGTAAACTACCCAGACTGCCTCCAGATTTCTGGTCTGTCCAGGGCTGAATTGCACCAAAAGATAAACTGGTCATGACATATGGGTCAGTGTCCCTTAGAAGGTAAGCTGGACCAAAGCACCAATAACCTGAGCATGCTGTGCTTTACAGCTGTGTGATAGAAACTGTGGATTTCTTTTGCAGAAGAAGTGGTGAAGAAGGGAAATACGTGTTGATGTTTTATTATTTGGGCTTGATCTAGAGCCTGTCTCTGTTTTCACCAAAGTAATGACACGTAAGGCAGATGACCTAATTTAAAGTCACCTCATCTTGGCAATGCTTTAATTGCTACAGCTGCCTTTCCCCAAAAGAAGAATTTGTAGGCATTTTACTGTGGTAAAAATATTTCAATATTATATTCATCAATCTAGTCTCTGATAGTACAGCTGTTCCCTCTGTTACGAATGAATCCTCACTATTCAATTGCTTTATCACATCAGTAAATGTGTGCCATTATTCAAAACCGGTGTCCAATTTTAAATTGAGCATTGTGAGGTTATTTTGTTCTCAGTAAATCACGGCACACAAGCACAGCGCCACTAAGATTAATAATTTTCTGAAGTGAAATGATTTGTCACTTGCTAGCACAGCCTTAGTGTTGATTGGATCCCATGCCCAACCATTTTATGATTAAAAGAGCAGTCAACAGATTGAGGAGGGGGAAGCTCCCCCTAAAGTGCATTTCATCTAATATATTAGAGACAGTTTTTTGCCTAATGTGTACTAATGCAAAAGTGCAAAATAATTCATAATGTACATGAAAAGCAAACTAAAATGTGACTCTAACATCTGTGCCTGTTAAATAATAACTTGAAAACTGGCATCAGATTATTCAGTATTGTTTTTTATGACTGTTTCATCTCATTTATCTTATCAGTCTTGTCTCTATTTCCATCTCTAGTGGCAGCCTACAATTTCCATGTCTTTTAATATTACATTGTATAATATTGCATAATATTACATAAATATTATGTAATATATGTAATATTGCATAATATTACATCAAGGCAGGCTTTTTGGCTGTACCTTTGTGCTTACCACAGACTAATTAGGAGTTCCCACTGAATTGCTTTTCCAGGGATTTGCAGTTTTAGAGTGTTTAAAATTCTACTAAACTTGGAGCAATCAGTGGAAAACTATCAAAAATAGAAGGCAGTTTTGCTCAGAAGAATATGATTTTGATAGTGTAGGCTTGCACAATGAAGTGCACTTGAAAAGATCCCTAGCTTTTATGCAGATAAAACTGTCCAATCTCGTTCACCTCATGGCATTTATGATCCTTTTTTTAAAAAAAGACTTTTTTTCATGAAGTTCTATTCCATATCTAAAGGCATGTAATGATTTTTGTAGGAAATATTCCTCCAGATAACTCTTGCCTGTATCTTTAGCAGTATGCTTGAACATTTGTCAAATTCAGGATTCTCAGGACTGAATGTAAAGAAATAGCACGTGCCTTACAATGCAAATTATAATACATTTGAGGCATCAGTGTTAAACATCCTTGGTGATCAGGCCATACATTGAAAGATCAAGTTGTTCTTTAAAATGAAATAGGCTCGTCAGAATATTTCAGGAGTTTTTTTAATAGAACAGACTTCTTATGAATATTCTTTGAACTGATTTTTTTTCAATCATAGAAAAGCCTTAACGTTTGACTCATGTTAAATATAACACCAGTACATAAATAGTCTCTTTAAATCAGTGTAATGGCTTCAAAAATAATTTAATGGTAGATTTAAGTGAGTGGCAGAAGGTCATTTTACTGTGGGAGACTTCCCCCCGCCCCCAGCTCGCAAATGTGAATGGTACTAAACCAAAAGCTAAGGAATCCCAGCTTTTTGTACATTTCATTTGATAGTTTGGGTTACTAACATAAATAGCAATTGCCTAATACAAACTGAAGCAGTGCTGGGAAAGGTTTTTTATTGTTGTTATTATGGGTGCAATACAATCTCAGTACAAAAATCATGGAATTAGTATTTTTTTCATAGTCTCAGCAGCAGACTTGAGAGTTGCAGAGGTGATGTTTGTGTAGTGTTAGTGTGCTAGCTCCTAGCTGCAGTATTTTCAGTGGCTGGCTGTTAAAACATATATCTACAAAAAAAGAGCTTTTAAAGTTAATTTGCATTCTGGTTAACAGTCAGCTTCACAGCATTTGTCTTATGTGGATGAGAGATTGTAAACAACAGTAGCCAAACCAAAAAGCTGTACAAATTTCAACAGAGACTTCAAGAAGACAATGTTTTCAGTATATTTAGTAACTCAGACTATTTAGGGAAGTACTACAGCCCATCTCAGTCTGGAGGTCAAACCAGATATCAAAATGTTTTTCTCTGACCTTATAGTACAGGAATCTATATAAAGCATAATCAGTTTTGTTAGCAATTTTAGATGCCTGTCTGTAGACTTGAGAGAGACAATGGAAGTTCAGGCTTTCGCTGAAAATTGATTGACAGAAAATGACAAGACAGTCTAAGTAAATGCGAAAACTCAGACTGATCTTCTTTAACAACTTAGCTCCAGGATGGAGCATAGCTACTTAAGATCACAGACAGGCTTGATGTCATCATACCGTGATGAAAGGCTCCTTTTGATTTCAGTGGAATGTGGCTGAAGCTTGTAAGATGTAAACCCTAATAAACACTTAGACATTTTGTGATTAGAAGACATAGATAACTAACAAAGTCTATACTAATGAACTGAGAAAGTTCGTCTACCCAACAGATAAGACTAAAAAGTGGTTTCCTGGAAGGTGACAGAGAATCATAGGATCACATGCTTATTGCACTATCAAATGAAATATGCAATATACTTTTGTAGTTCAATTTTTCTACTATCAGATAATTTCTGCTTCATAGCACGTCTATTTTCAGAGCTTGAAAAGTTTACATAACCTGTCATGACACAGACAGGGTTTTACAGAGGCATTATATTTTCCTAAAGCTATGCTGGAAAAAAAGACCCACATAAGAAAAATTAAATAATAAAAGTTCATGCAGATATATAGCTGACCATAGAAATAATGATATGATAGCAGCAGTAAACTGTGTTCCCCAACAGATCTGAAAGCATAGAGCTTTTTTGTCGTCTGATCTGTTAGAAATAATGAGAAACGGGAAAAAAGGATTGCTGGAGAATTTTGTCGTCTAATTTTTCTGGATTAGTAATCTGCCCCTGGAAGTTACCGGGTTCATTTAACTTCTGTTGTCTTCACAAACATATCAGCAACTCTAGCAATTATTCAGTATTGAATGGAATAGCAGTATAAACACTTTGAATATAGTTATTACCTCCACTTCCCCTTAATTTCTAGGAAACAAATTGCTTTGTAAAATAAAAGCTCGACTTCATAAAACATTAATAAATGTTTGAGATCTGCAGGTGGTTAAGTATGTTGCTGAAATAAGACCTAATTGGGCTAATAATTGTCAAAGTTCTGTGTCATCAGTGACTTCAATTAAAGAAACTTCAGAGTCAGTATAAAGTAAGACAGCTTGTTGAAGCTGTGCTGCAGTAGGGTACTGCCGTCTCAAACAAGCTGGAAAACTTGGCTGGTCTGAGCAGCTTGTTTTTAATAGCTGACTTGTGAAAGAGACACAGAATCAAACTCTTGGTGCTAAGAGACTAAAAGAGCTAATTATGGTATTTCTGCAGTGTGTAGGGAGATTAACGTAAAGAATAACTACGAATTGAAAGATTTAGAGTATCAAAAATACATGCCAGAGTTGGACAAATTCATCTATGTTTCAAACTCAAGAAAATAAAATAACCATCTTAGAGACTGCAATCTCAGCAATAAACCTATGGATTTCCTTTTCTAGGAGATCAGTTAATACTTTTAGATGCATAGGAGATGGATAGATGAACAATTTTCAAGAGGAGTAAGATACCTGCTGTGGTTCAAAGTGAACAGAAAGGAAAATGAGAAAGGTTATTCACCCTCACCATCTCGTCCTGGCTTAGATTTTGTTTCGGGACAAAACCAAAAATGGATGACTAAGCCCAAATAATATGGACGTGGTATTGTTCTCTAAAGGTCCATAGAACACAACAGTGAACTTGAAATCAGGGGTTGGAAAATTAATCTTCAAATCTTTGATCATCCTTGACTTAATATTAATAAGAAATGTTTTGACTGCAGACTGGTTTTTTACATTACTGGGCAATCTTTGTATCCTAAATTATAACCTATAAGTCCAATATTGATATACTTGATAAAATATACTTAACCTCTAGTACAGATTGGATTTTAAGCTGTAAAGGAATGAACGCATCTTGGAGAACTTTGGCTTTGTGACATTGTTGGTTCAGGTCCAAAATAATAACTTTGAATGAAAAATCACATTGTTCCTTTTTATATTTTTCTCCTCTCTAGAGATTTCGAAAACACCCTACAAAAGCACAGTAAAGACTTTTAAATAAGAAAAATATTTTTATTTTCTTTATTTGAGCAAGTGGTGAGAAAATTGCTCACTTAAGATGTTCTCAAACTGCTTCTTTACCTCTCAGCAAGCTAATGCTTGATATTACTCATTCACTTAGAGGCCTGCAGCTTTCCAGTAAGATTAAAGATTTGCAGTAATATATTTATTTTTACTGTACATTTATGATTACTACATTTTTTCCCTGATAGTACCTAGAGGGGTGGAGTTAAATGAATCTCTTTCAAAATCTGTTTAGATAACACTTCTACTTATTCTTGCCTTTCTTAGGAAAACAATGTCCTCACTAATGCTTCAGAAGTGATTTAGGCTTTTGTGGTAGCTGTTTGTGTTCATGTTTTGCTATCCTGGCATCTAAGTACAAATTTTTATAAAGGGCGAAGTGTAAACTATCATAGTGTGTCATAAGAGTAAAATAGTTGATGTGACAAACAGTTATACAGTTTCAGATAAGGAACAAACTAGGAGCCAATGAAATCTTAAATAATAAACTGCTTATTTCCAGTGTTGCATTATGAAAATGTTTTCCACTTTTAATATACTCCATTCTCTCATTCTGTCTTGCAACTGAAGACCTCAAAGCAGTTTGCCAAAAGTTAAACCCAGTGCCATTGCTTCATGTGAAGCAGTTATTAAACCTGCTTGCAGATGAATGGGTAAGTCTAGATGGATAAGTCTAGATTTGAGAAACTTGCTCTAGGCCACGCCATGACTCAGAATCACAGCCAGAAGGAGAACGTAAATCCTGAGTATTAATCACATTTCATCTATTAGCCAATGTATTTTGTGCCAGGTTCCAATGCTATCAACAAATACACTGGTACAGCAGTTGGATACCCTTTTGATCATCCTATTCCACTCTGAAATTTTAAGTGCCAATGCTACGTTGTTGTGTTTCAATTTTGAGCCGCATAATACTGCTCCATCATGAAAAAGGAGTTGCATGACTGTGGGAGTTCCATGTCAGTCTTAATCTTCCACTGTGTCTGTCTCATTTCAGCTCACCTGCAGTTCATTTGTTACCTGTGGTCCTGTGTGGTATATCAGGACAGCATACCATCAAGCTGATGAGAGGAATGCGTTTTCATAATCCTGTCAATCACTGTTCTTGTTTTGACCTCTCACAACTTGCTAAACAGGCCTGCTAAGCAGGCCCAAGACTAGCTGTGGCCAATGTGCAGCTGGCTTTTATAGATAAAGCCAATGTAACAAATCAGAGTACAGCCATAGACAAACACTGACAATGCATATTTAAAGGAGCATCTCTTACTGACATTAAACAATTATTTTTGACACTGATTACAGTGGCAAGACTTGACTTCCATTTAGTGTATAGTGATTCTGAAGGATGGCTGGAAAACATGTAGCATGCAGTCTTTTTTTTATTGCCAGTGATTACGTACAAATCTTTCCATTTTGTATTTTCTTTGCGAAGCAAACAGAAGGATGCCTGAGCTAAGAGATAATGAAGCACGGTGTCCCGTTTCAGATCTTTGCTTTTGTAACACTAACAGAAACGGGGAGAAACAGACACAAGCATTTCTTTGTTATTTGGGTGTTTGCGTGTCATTCAAACAAGATAGTGACATAGTGAATGTATCAAAAGAGCAAATCAGTTGATTGTGCCATATTGACATGTTTCCATTTCAGAATTGAATCACACGAGGTGGTAGTATCTTATTGCAGATTAAGTAGCCTATCTGGGAAAGGCAGAATGATAACAAAAATTCACATACTGAAAGTCTTGTTTAAGCTCAAGGAAAAAGAAAAATTGTCTTCTTTCAAGTACCAGTTTTCACCCGGCTGATGGCTATAGCTGGTAAAGGCAGCTATTGCAGTTATTCTCTTAATATGTTCCCCTTTTCAGCGTTCTATGTGAGGACAAAGCATACTAAAACGATTTATTTCTTGTACAAATGGCTACCTCTTTTTTTTTTCACAGCAGGGATGCTAGCAAGGTTTGAGAAAGCAACAGGTGGGAAAAAACTGATGCAGGCATCATCTTGATGTGTGAATTTAACCATTTGCAGTGAATGAGCAGAAAGCTAACAAGATACACAAGTGTTGCTGAAGTTTGATCCTAAGTAGACAGAGAATAAGTAAACTCCCAGCACTAAACAGTGGCAGCGATGTGCTGGTAATGCAATCTTCTCGGGAATGTCTTTATATGCTTCTGAGTGGATTGAGTGGGGAAAGCCGGCCTGTAAAAATGAATTAGGTGAAGACTAAGATCTACAGCATACAATAAAATAAAACTCCAACTGATTCTCACTTCACTAAATTGAATGGCAGAGGCAAATCCTTTTTTGACTAGCCTGTGTATGACAGTTTTTAGAAATGCCCTGTAGGATCCAGTCTGTAGTCCAGTCTGCCCAATATCTGCTATTTCAGAGAAAAGTGCATAAAATTTCATGACAGACAAGTAGGGCTTTGTAAAGTTGCACGAAGGGGATAGTCTGCAGTGAGAGTTCAAGCTTGTGAATGTCTTTTCAAAATAATAAAGGTCAAATAAGTGGGCTATTTTCATTAATATTAATTTAGGTAATTTCACTAGTGAAATAATTAGACGGTTATTGATGAGATTCTTGGGAGAAGTACCTTTAAATGCCACAGGAACAGAACGGCAAAATCCAAATTACAAAGTACAATTACTGTCTATAGGGCCAGTTTCCTGTTTCTCTTTGCAGTTAAGGTTTTTGTACAGGGAGCAGAATGGCAGTCAGGACTACACAGAATCAGTCTGTTAGGGCTTTTCATTGTCAGAGCACTTTAAACCCTTAGCTAATAAAATGAAAAGACTGAAAGCTATAAGATAGAAACAAAAAGATACTAGAGATAAAAAGAAGCAGTTATTTCAAGCATAGTTAATGTTGATTAGTGTACTGTCACATCAAGAGTGGAATAATTCTATAGTCTCTACATGAGAACAGGAAGATCTGGTTTCTCACTACTGTCTGACTGAGCTTTCAGCACTGACTTTAAGGTTATTCCAAAATAGCCAGAGATGAACATTTATAGGTGGGAGTTCATAATTTAAAATGAATATTTGTGCCATATGGATAGTTAAAATGCAATCTGAATTTTGCTGACACTTTCTAGTAATTTGTTTTGTGTGAGTTTATGTCATGAATTGAAACCACTGCTGCATGTCTTAAAAAGAAACAGTATTCATGGCCCATTGCACCAGAAGAATGGCTTTTTCAATCCAAATGTTTGTGTATTATAAATTACAAATTATTTCTTGGTCCAATAACCAGTAAAATATTACTTACTGTGTCTGCTGCAGCCACTCTTGACAACTCAAGCTCCTTAAGCTAAAGGAAACAGACTCAGTAATGAACCCTGTGACAAGGAGCATTTAAAAGTCCATGAACTGGATTTTAATTTTAAAAGCAATAGCACTTGAGTATGTCGTGAATCACCACTCTTTTGATTCTCCGTCTCCCACAAAATAGAGGTTTGATGCAGAGCTCATGTTAATACAGTTCCTTGACATGAGGGGAGATTCTCCTGGCATATTCCTTCCAGGGCCTGGAGCAGACCCTGCAGTTAAGTTATACAACACGATGAGGAAACATAACCTGGTACAAAGTTTGAGTGATCTTAAATTACAAATTGCAGCAATTCTGTGATGCTGTATAAGCAGCTGAGTTGTTCCTGCAACTCCTGGAGAGTGGAAGGGAAAGGGAGGAGGAGGAGTCCTCAGAGAAGGGAGCTCTGCAGTGTTCAGCAGCAGCAGATCACCGTGCCACCACAACTGCCCTGCTGCCTTCCTCTGTTAATCGTAAATCCCCCAGACAGTCATTCTGACCATGCAGCATAGCCCTCCTGGTAGCTACGTGACGTAGCCCCGGCGTGGAACCCATGCATTAACGTCCCACAAAGAGCCTGCTGCTGAAGAGCAGCAGTTTGATGCTCCTTGTTGAACTGCCTAGTGTAAGATAATACGTGTCATCCATCCTTGCCAAGAGCTCAATAAACAGGTGAACTGAAGGACAGCAAACTGAATTTGTTCAGTATGGTAAATCAAACATGAACATTTCAACCCCTCTAGTGTTTATTAAATTATGTTTTTGTTATATGTGTTCATTCAGCAATTTGTGAATTATGTTGTTTTATCATAAACACATTTTACCAAAGTTCATCACATAGTGACCCTTCTCCAGAAGCATGTTCTGAATTAATTGTGCTGTCATAGAGCCAATGGCAACTGCAATATCATACATCAGATCTTCTTTTTCTAATATAGCCTCACAATATCCTTGAAACAGGTCTTGAGTTAGTTATTATATGGATGCATTTTTTTTCTTCTTATGGGTAGAAAAATTAGAAACACAATGATTTGTATAGTTGCCTTGTCAGTCAAAGCTGGGTTCTGGTCTTCAAGAATACCGGCCACTGGCCATTTCTCCAAATCCTGCACATTCACTGCCTCTGGAAATAAACTCCTGTGCCCTATAAAATGACGAGCATGAGTAAGTTCTCCACTGAGTTGATTTGAGGACTGATGTGAGAGCAAGAAACAGAGGGAACAATAATGGGAATTTTTCAGAATCCACCCTATTAGTGCTTTTACCACTTTATGTGCTCATTCATGAAACAATTTGGAGTGTTCAGCTTTTTTCTCTGCATTCAAACTTTTAAAATTATTTGTTACAGACATTCCTACAGATACAGGCAGTTTACATATGTTTCTTTTGATATGTGGACTTCGAAGAGTCAAAGACCCTCTGTATTTAGTAGATGTATTTTCAGGTAGGTACCTGCTCTTTGAATACCCTTGTTTTGTCCCTGGATTCAGATGCATTTCTTTTAATGTTCCTAAGTTTGGCATAAGCTGTTTTATTCATTGCAGAAAACTTCATAATATATTTACATTTAAAAAAAGAAATGTTCATGTAACCATTGATGTGTTCAACACATTATCTCTGTACTGCGTCTTTTCCATCCTGCTGGGAATTAAAATCCCATTAATATCAAAGCAATATTTGATGATTTCACTTGCTGGGAAAACTATTTTGCTGTTACCTACAATATTAATGGAAGACAAAAGAAGAGTTCACCTACTTCAAAATAACTTTTTTATCTTACTGTCCTGTGGCTGTTACACACATTTAACGTTACACACATTTGCATGTGTGCTAATTAATATCATTGAAGTTACAAGCAAATTTTACCACCCATCGTTATGGCTCAACACTGTAAACTAGGCTGAAGTTTCCTTGTTCTCACGTAGGTGGATGTTTTGCCAGGTTCTGTTTGTGTCTGTAAAAGGTTCAGATATTCCAAGTTGGAAATTTAACCTCCGCTATTCAGCTTACTTTTATAAGCCTTTACCACCTTCTAATGCTTAGTAACAAATGTGGTTTATTAAAGTCAAGTAACTGGTTTTGTTCTATTCTGGTATTGAAAGAGCAGCAGATTTCTCTTGTGCATATAACTGAGTATTAATTGTAATGGTTGTACTTGCTTCCACACGTTCCTTTACATAGGGAAAAATTAAAAAAATTTTGTCTTAGTGGCCAGAGTCACTGCATTATATAGAGCATTGCTCTCTTGAGATGATTCAAAATTAATATCTGAGCTTAGTTAAATAACCCTTGAATCATAAGAGATTGCATGAAGCAGAAATGCTAAATACTAACTTTCAGATATGCTAATCATTTGAATTCTGAGAAGTAATGTGAGGGCTGAGCATAAAATCTGGTACACATTCAGTCTTTTAAGTAGTGATACAATATTTGCCTAGTTCTTCTTTATTCATTCAGCTATTTACAATTATTTCAGAGAAAGAATTAAATTAAGTTAAAAATGAATAAAAGATGTTCCCCTTCTGTTTTAGATTGGCACAGAAAGGATCCCAGTGTCCATCTGGGCATAATTGGACCTGCAGTAAGTTGTTGTAATTTTTATTTTATTTGTATGTCTGTTCCTAAATACTTCCGTTTACTTGCATCTGAATATCACAATAATTCTTTCCAAACTGAACCTGAGTCAGAGGACTTCTACCTGTTACAGAGATAAGAAGGTACAAACCTAGGAGTTGTAAAGGCTGTTCACAACGGGTCTAAACTGTGGAAGTGGAAGCGATTCCAGTGCTCGGACTTCCAAAGTTCAGAGTCCTGTTATCAGCTAAAAGGCCTCCTCACTCAGCATGTGCTCTGCTTTTGCATTGCAAAAGGGAAAGCAGCTAAGAGGGTTTTTCCATGAGGATATGCACTGAGATAGCCCAACTCTATTCAGTTCGGTTTTTATTAATGCAAACTGTTATCAATAGCACTAAAATAGTTTACAGCAGCTGAATATTTGTTTTATTATACTGGGTTTTTTTGTTTAGAAGACTTGGGCTAGTTTTATGAAGGGCATTTGCAGCCAGATTACTATAATTTTATGTCTAGCTCAAGAACATGACTTGATAATGCTATTAATCTATTATGGTCTCTTACAACAAAACATTTAGTGTTTCATTTGACTACAGAAACAACTTCTGAAGATAAAAAGTATCAAAATATTTGGATTCTAATATTGACTTCTGTTTTTATACCTGTGGGATAGTACCAAATTTTTTAGAGAATCAGAAAGCACTAAAATGTGAACTCGTGCAAATAAAATATTGGAAATGCCTATTTCAATATGAATAAATTATAAATGAACCTATCAGATATTTTGAAAGGCAATAGTTGCCATCTAGAAGAATTTTTTTTAGCAGGTATTGTTAATGAGGATTTTTAATACTCTGAAGGTGATACCAGATGCTCATTATCCCTGTTCTTACATCCTTTATTCACGTGGAGGATTGCACCTTTGTTCCATTCCATTTAGATTTTGATGCCATTTCTGGTAGTCTCAATTCATACACAATTAACAGTTGTCAGCAGGTGCAAAGTGATGTTAGATTTCTGTCTGACACCAGACAGCAAGGACAGAGCTTGAGCTGACAAAATTGGTGAAGTCTGTTTCACATTTAGAATCTGAGTGCACTAAAGCCTGGCATACAGGTATCTGAGAGAGAAGGTGGGGTTGAATAAAATACGTAAAATCAGAAACTGAGTTGTTCTTATACGTCCACATCTCAGATTAAGCTTAGAGTTGGTATCATTCCTTCCAAGTAAATTATATGTATTTTAGTAAAAGTGCTGGCCAGTATTAATATGAGATTTAATTTTTTCCCCCTAAGTCATAAAGATCCTGTTTAACAAATTTGGAAGTTACAACTTCTAATTCTCTCTTTTCACAACAGGGTCAATCAGTTAAATGGCAGCTCTTCTGTGATTGCTAACTCTCTTCAGATAAAACGTACAGTTGGGTTGCTGTCCCAGAATGTTGTCATGAGTTTCTCAGCAATGGTTTGCTTTTCATGAAGCAGCAGCTTCTGAAAGAGTTTAAAATCAAAACTATCAGTCATTATTATGAAATAATCTTCTTCTAGTTGTGGAGAAAGGTTTGAAAATGTGGGCTTATGAAGCATGAAGATAAACAAGAAAAACTATTGAACCCTCCCAACTCCACCCCATCATTTTTAAGTCAAGTAGCATAATTTTTGAGGAAGTAACAAGACTGAACTTCTCTGAGGAGGGAAGCATGCACCACTTGAGCCAAGTCTGAGTCTGTTCTGAATGCTTAAAAGGGAGTAAAGGGTTGCATAAATTTTCTGCCAGTCCTTTCTTTCCTAACGGTCTCTTAAAACTTGGTGTTTGAGTATCCACCATTGTTTCCAGTTATTTCCACTCTGAGATGTCTGATTTCACCTGCAGAAACTGAGGCCTTTAGAAAGGAACCATCCATGAACATGTAAATGTTTTTATGATTTCTGTTAAGTACAGTGCTGAAAAACTGCAAAACCACAAAATGCACGGTTATTTTCAGAACCATGAGAGAAAGGTGAGCATTTCCCAATTTCTTAATCTAACCAGTGGAAAAGGTATGAGTAGGCAGCTGAAACAAACTCTTGCTGGTGCTGAAAGGGTACTAAAAGCTTCACTGTTTCATCTGGGTAATGTGTTCGTGTCCCTCTGTTAGTCTCATCTCTGATTCATCTTCACATGAACCTGAAAACTTGCAGGCAGTCTGTTTTATAAGAAAATAAATAAAATCTGAATGGGCAAATAAGAACTATTTTTCTATTTTCTCATTCAGTTTTGTTCTTTGTAAATTTTTGGGCATAGAATTTTATTTTTAAAAGCTGTTTTAACATTTTTTTTTGCATAGAATTTTATTTTTAAAAGCTGTTTTAACATTTTTTTTTCCTGCATTTTTTCCATGCTAATACACAAAATTATTTGGAAGTGAACTGGTGTGGAAGGCAAATCTAGAGCAGGTGTAATGAAGCTGTGCTTTAGAATCAAAAGATGCACTTGCTGCCTCCAGTGAGGATTTTAAACATTTTAGTCGTCTTTTTAAATTTGCTTCATTTTTTCATAAGCTAACATCTTTACAGTAAGCTACCAGAAATAACCCTGTGGCAGTGCATAGGCGGGATCAAGGACTGAACCTCCTTAAAACATTTAAAAATGTATTTCTCCCATAGTACTAAAATACTGCTAAGGGATGAAAATAAATCTCAGCTCTATTGGTACTTAGCTCTACTTTTCTTATTCATGTTACTTCTCAAACCACAAAATCTTAAGAAAATCAGTGCCGTTACCTGTGAAGCAAGTCATGTTTATTGTGAATATTTTAAAGAAGCACATTAAGATCATATTAATTAAGAATATAAAGAACAAAAGGCCCACACGCTCGTTTCAGCTTTGCTTGCATAAGATTATAACATTTTCCCTACATTTGCTATGCATGGTTGTCTCAAATGGTGCAATCTAAGTAAAGTTGCAGGATTGGGTCCTGTATAATGTAAAAATTTTAGCATTTACCTCCTCTTCCAGATTTCCTTTTGTTCATTTCTGTAATGAAATTTGAAATAGCTAATTTTCAGCAGCTCTATGTTCCAAGAATAGAAGCTTATGAAACTTTAAAAAAGGCCACAAAACTTGTGTCCAGCTGTTGGGTAACCTCTTGAAGCCTACTTTGTACTCTCTGCATAATTCTTAACCGTTCTTGTAGACAGTACAGAATATTGCTGTGTGTGTAATGATACTGTTTTTCATTGACAGCTATTTTTCATCTGTCCAACGTCTTTCCATGCCTATTGAGACAGTTTTAGTTGAATATCTGCCTCCACAGATGGAGGGACCTATCAGGTCATGTATCCCATCTATTTATAATGGATGGCTGTTACCTACTGTATGTTTTCTGGGCTAGTTCTAAAATGAAACAGCTGTTGACACAACTAAACTAAGCAATTGAGCAAATTCTTCCTCTCTGTATTGAATATGCTTGCAGATAGAGCTTTTCACTCTTGAGTACTCTGGGTGATATTCTGTCAGAACTTTAAATGTACTAAGACCTGCTTTTCCCTACAAAGTCTAGAGGGCCACAGTAGTCCCAGTGTTATAATGAAGATGTTTCTGGACCATTGCTTCTGTCTGAGTTAATTTTTATATGACAGGAATTTAATATAGTGTCTTTATAGAAGATTTCCTAGATTTTGATCATGGCAGGCCCTGTGCTTAACAGGCACCTTCATCTTTGTGCAGCGTTTGATCTGTGACTTTCTGGACTGTCAAACATGTCTCAGATGTTTCTTTGCCCGTCAGCAGAGTAGAACTTCCTGAATAGCACATCTGGTCCTGTTAGGTGTAGTTTCTTGCTATGTGCCCACTCCCCTTTCCATGTGTCATCTTATCTCATCTGCTCTGATAGCAACTATTCCTACAACGCAAGCTGCCTTCCTCTGATCTCTGCTAAATTGATGAAAGGTGCAGCTCTCTGAAGGCTCTTCCTCTGGATGGACGATTTTTTAACAAAAGATGATAGGTAGCTGATGATCATATTTGCCTGCCACAGTCACAGGTAAAAAAATAAAAAGTGGCAACAGTCTACCTGTGGAAGAACTGGATCATGGAAACATTTTGGGTGGAAGTAACATACTTTTCAGTAGCTTTTTCTGAGACTGTGCTAAGTTGCTAGGCATCCTGCCATAGTCAGTTGGCTTTGGAAGCATTCACATCTTTTAAGTGCATTTCCAACTTACTGAACAGCTTATGTTGTATCTAATTTCTGTTATATTGAGCCTGTGGTTAGATAACTGTGCCCCCTCAAGTTCCTAAATGTAGCTCAGGGGGATCACTTCGCTAAGTCATTGCTACACCCATCCTGAAAGTAATATTTTAACTCAATTCTCATATTCGGGCCAGGCTTCTTGGAATATCTACCAATAGAAGAACACAGCTTAAAGGATTGTTCTGTTTATGAGGCCACAGAAGTAGATGGGATAGAAATTAATATCATACAAATTTTATGAGTCACAGGCTGTAGTTTTTCTCATCCTTCTAAAGGTAGAAGAGCAAAAGACCATATCCCCCTGCTCATTAAATCACTTGCAAGTACTCCATTGATTTTAATGGAAACAGAGTATAGTTCCTCATGAAAGGAACTCAGCATCAAAATAGTACTTTGGGGAAAAAGCTGAAAAGATATTTACATAGAAATAGCAATTGTGAAGTTCAGTATGAAGTATCCAAGGAACCTGTGACATGACATACTGGTTTAGTGTATGGATCTGTATCATACTCTGTCGCCAGGATCAGGTAGTGCTTCAGGAAAGAGCACTTGATTTTCCCCCCTGCTGTTACCAAAAATACTTTCTTAAGCAGTTATGCAAGCCTTTTATTTCTTGCATTCGGTAGGAATTCCTTCCTTAGTGCAAGAGCGATTCACTTGAATCTTTTAATTTATGAAGCCCTCTTTTCATGAAATAATTAATCTTGTGTTCAAAGTACACAATCATAGTTATAAAATAAATTCTGACTGTTTTCCAAAAGAGTTTTCTAAAATGCTTTGTGAGTGTTCTCTATCTCATAATGTGAAAAAAAACCAAAATAAACCAAAATATTAACATGCTTAAAAAAAAAGCCATGTTGTTCCCAGTACTTACAACTGCTGCATGCTGTGCAAGCTATCATAAATTATTCTAATATAGTCAGTCAGCCTTAATAAAAAAAGTCTAGTTCTGTTCTTCATGTCTAGTTAAGGATTTCCAAGTTCTGTTTATTTCTTTTAATCATGTTAAATGAAAATAGCAGGCATAGTTAAACTTTGTAAATAAACCTGCTGGAGTTAATTGCCCAGCTTAGACAACTTTTTAATAACTCCAGCATGCCTTCACGTTAGACTATATTTTAGAATTTTGTGTTTATTAGTTTTCAAACAAATGTTTCTGTCAGTGCATAACGTCTATCTGACCGTCTGAGTTTACATGCAGATTGCCTCCTGTGTTAACTAAAGCCTGAAAAGTTCCTTTCCTTCCTCACAATGGTTACTCCATACATAAAGGGACGGGCAATTGCCTGGCACATCAGTGCCTTGTTCCTCACTTAGGCAGTAAGTTGTCAAATCGGTCATTTGAATCGTGTTAGCCTTATCAGAGTCATCTGAAAACAGTCATTCATGTTAAGTAGGTCTAGCTCTAATTAGAACCTGCAGCCAGAGGGATGTCAGGGGAGAAGAAATGGAACCTCCCCTTCTGACAGTAGCCCAAAGCTATGCTGCTTTAGAGTAGTCACTTAAAGGTTTAGAGTGCAGTAGTCAACTCACGCTGTGCTATCCTGTGCACTCCCCCCCCAGCTGGATAGTCCAAGTGTCAGTCACTCACGAGAGCGTTTGTCTGAAGAGTCAGATGTAACTACCAAGTCACAGATCTGTGGTATGATTTTAAAGCTCAGCACATTCATGCATTTCAATATTTAGTAAAAAATATGCTAAAATTTATTTTTCTTTTCTGGGTATTTCAAACATATGCTATAGTGCTAAGTAGTGTCATATACCTGTGTGTATATTCCTTTCTAGGTTGATCCACTTTTTACAAGTGAAGTTAAGGAAAAAGTTAAAAGGTAAGAAATTAATGTTAAGCCTTTTATCTGTTCCAGGTGAAAGCAGTTGGCTGACTAGTTTTTTAAATCATGTGTGTAAATGCTCTTTTGGATATACAAATGAACATACATGCACAGCTTTCTGTATGACTGACAAATGTGTACTGATTATTTGGCATGTAACATTCTCAGACTAGGTATTCTACGCATTTTAAATTTCAGAATAACCAGTAGATCTCTTCATGTTTTGCGTTAAATCACATCTAATTTAGTGTGACTTATATTTATTATTCTTTTGGGTCTTTTCATTCTTTCTTTCATCCTGGCCTCTGCAAGACTTTGCATGCTTGCTGTTGGTAGGTAAATGAGTAGATGGACAAGATAACCCTGTATAGCTTTTTTTCTGTCCCTAGTTTATATACTTCCAGATTGAAGGATTTTTTTGTGTGTCTGCAGAACCTAGAATTGTCTGACTTGAACAGAACAACCATATTATCTCTGATTGTTAATATCTGATAATAAAATCTGCATAAAAATATGTGGTTTGCAATTCCATTTTTGGAGCCAGAGATAGCATTTTTTGTTTCCTATCAGGTTATTAATGGGAAACATGGCTCCTGTAATCATGCATTTATATTCCAGTTGATATAGTTAGTTATCTCTACAGAAGCTGGATGTTACTGCACAATCAGAAAAGCAATGTTTAACAAAGTCTAGTTGACAGGGAGCTGGTCTTAATGTCAAATACACTTGTGTTTCCATCTGGCTTAGTGATCTCATGTTGAGGTTAAAGAGGCAGGAGCAGGCTCATCAAGTGGAGGAGATGCTGGCTTTTCAAGAATGATCACCAGTCTTAAAGATCTCATTCACTTAATCTGAGACTGAACACCTAATTACCCTATTTTTCCACCCTTCACCCTTGATTTGATTGACCTTCATTAATCTGAGGAAGATGAGGACAGTAGAAATGTAACTCTTCAGAACCAAAGAGTGCTTATAATGAAAGAGGAAGCAGAAGAGATCTTTCAGAACCACATTCCATCCCCAAAAGCCAGCATCTGAAAAGTCGGCATCTCCTGCAGTTGACCATTCTGATGATAGCGCTCCATTTCCCTAAGTATTTAAACTGTGTGTTTTTCATAAATCTCTGCGTGCATCCTCCCTATATTACACAAATTCTTTAAGGGAAAATTGCACCCCTATCCATTGAACTCAGCTCCTTCATTTAGGAGACTGATTGTGGTTAACAGAGCATGGTGTTAAGTGATCAACTATAAAACTTCAGAACAACAGACAATGAAGTGGGAGATAGCAATGTATACTGTATTGAGTTTATAACTGCATTTACAGATAGAAAGCTAACGAAAACATGGTAAAGCGGCTTGCCCAAGGGCAAGCTATTGTTAGCATCAGAACCATGCCTGAGTTGCTCTGGACACCTTCCATCATTGCCCTAAGTTTTAGGAAGGATTGTTAGAGCACATTCATAGGAGGTGTCCTATTCGTGTGCATTTTATTTCTAGGGCACCCGGAGTACATTTATTACAGGAGATGCCACAAGATGATCTTCATGCTGCTATGAAAAGGTGCTTTGCTGTGGTGAACAGCTCCATTTCAGAGGGGATGTCTGCTGCAATCCTGGAGGTAATTGCATCTTAGCGGTAAGGTTTTTCAGTGAGGTTACAGTGAATCTGAAATTGCCTTTTATCACTGGAAATGTGTGTCAACATTTTATGTCCATGTTTCAAAGCTAGTAAAGACCAAACTAAAATATTTCTTTTTGCAAGTGTTAGTAATTAAAGTTTTCTTCCCTTGAACTGACAGTTGTTTATGCCTTGTCTATTTATTTTTTAAAAGACAGAATGTAATTTTATCAATTCTGTTAAATTAACAATACAGACCTGAGATATAAGAATCATTCTGATTTACTGGGGTTGTCACTATTCTTGATTCAACATCCACTTCCTTATAATGTTGCTAGAATAGACTTTCATTTATTTTTACATCCTTTCAAAAAGCAATCTAAGAGCTGTATTTGGTTATTTAATTCTGAAATTATTAATGAATGAATGACACGCTCAGTTATTTCTTTTGCCCTCAGTGTTGAAAATTAATAACCAGGCTTATTTCATACCTGTCAAAGTAGGGCGCTGCTTAGTATCAAATGCTTTCTAGGAAAAAAATAAATGTGCTTAAAGTGGAAGTTCTTTGGGCAGACGCCTTTTACTATTACTTTTTTTTTTGGTGACTGCTGAATGTTGATTCGTGATGACCTCAGAAAATCACAGAAACTATTACATGATTTGTATTAATGAATCTCCTATTTCTGTTTCTAATGAATAATCACATGTTGCATTTCCAGCATGCTTTTCTTCCACACACCTGAAAGCCCTTCATAAGTAAGAAATAAGTGAGCATTGTAAGAATTATGGAAGTTAGGTGATGGTAAGATAGCAAATGTGTATTTCCTTTCTAAAATGCCAGTGCTCAGGGGTGGAAGCAGATGCTGTTTCACAGCAACAATACTCTATAAACAACAATTACTACAGACTGTGACATTTCCAAACTTATCAGTGTGGCAGGCTAGACAAATTTTGTATGTTTGGTAGTTGAGATGAAATGTAGTGTACCAACACAGTACACAGCCACAACTAAGTCAGTGACTCAGAGAAGTAAAAGTTAAGTAACTGTCACCTTCTCCTCACCAGTTACATGTTCCCATCAGGACTACTCACATAACAGTTGACGAAAAAACAATCTGATTTATTTCCTGAGAGTGTCAGTGAGTTAGAGAAGTGGGGAAGAAAGGGGGAAAAAAGCAAACCAGAAAGACTGTTAAGAGACACAGCATCTGCAACAGAAGTGCAAGTGTGCTTGGCCTGATACAAATTGCTATGCAAACTCGGGACTGATGGGACAATTGGTATAGTTTTCCCCAAAATTTTCCCATCAGATTTGAGCAGTTAAAAGGCACTTCCCTTAGCTTTTATCAGGAGAGGGAGCAATCCTGTAAGTTCAGTGTCTTAACAAATATGTGGTAACTCAAAGGAAGAAGGTAATGCCAGGTTACTTCAGACATAATGTTGAGCCTGTTTCAGGAATTACTGATTTTTGCTCTCTTCTTTTGAAGTTGCAATTCTGACAAGTTTTGAATCTGTTAACTATAAGACTAAATCAACAAGGAAAGTTTTTATTTGAGCTCTCCTCTGTGTGGCTGAACTATTCAATTATCCTATCAGGGCTATTAAATAGTCAAATACCACCTCTAGTGGAAAGCTGTTCCTTTAAGTTTCCACTACACAGTGATGTTGAGTAATTTATTCCCATTTCATACCCAGACCTGTCAGAAAAAAAAAAACCAAAAAACAAACCCTCCAACAACTGTTCTTCTCACTGAAAATTACTACACAAACAGAATAGTAAATACTTCCTGTTATATTTCTCTTCTTTCTCTGAGAATTACAAGACTAGTCTGGCAAAAGAGCATTCTATGCAGGATGTCTTTATATACACTTGCAATGTTAGCTTCCTCCATTTTGTTGTTTTTCTTACATGCGAAAAATATATATAATAGGATGAATCATCAAGAAGTATTTATTTTAATTTTTCATGCTGAATTTATTTATAGATATATGTATTTTTTTACATATATAGTAGATTAGTTAGAATTACTTTTTTATCTTACCTGTAGCTGTTCATACCATGTCCTAGGCTAGTCTTATGATTGATACATTTAATTCTACTGAAGACACTACCTTTGCTAAAAAGAAAGTTAATCAAGATTTAATCTACCTTTAAGTCTTAATCTGAGTTTAACAGCTAAACATGCTAAAATAAACTAGCAATTGACCATAGCGGAAAAATTAAATTCTCTCTTCTAAGTGCAAGACTTGACCTATAGTAGGCTGTTAGCTATTTCCTTGTACTTTTTCATGGTAACTTTATCATAAAGAGAAGAGAAAAAGATCCTGCTTTCCTTTCTTCTGTTATTACATTGGTGGAATAATGTCAAACGTAATAGTCAGGTTTGGTTTGTGTTCATGCATAATCATGTGTTGAAGATAAAATGCAATTTCAAATATTCTGAAGTGGAATATTTCCTCCTGGAAAACCTATAACCATAGGTGTAACCCACTTCTTTTCACCAGCCTCAGTCCTATATTGCCTTGTTGTTGAATAGTGGAGGAAGGACGGCTTAATCTCTGAACTGATAACTCATAACTTGGAGTTTATTATGGAAGTCATGTAACGGGGATAAAAAGAGCTGGCATGCTTTCAGAAGTCTGAGCATGCTAGTTCAGGTGCATATTGGTTACAAGCAAATGAGTTACCAATTACAGGTGCAAACTGAAATCTTGCATCGTAGGAAGGACAGTCCAATAGGCATGGCACAGGGGTTGTGAGACAACAGCTCCGGTCCCATCTGAGTCAGGATTTTCTACAGGCAGAATCAGGTCTTTAGTTATCTCTTGAGAAACAATCTGACACTTTCACTTTTTAGTACCTCAGACCTGTTCAGTACCTCAGAATTCTTCTTCTAAAGTTATAAGGGTTTTGGTATTGTATGTCTCTTTACTAGACAGTTGTACGGTGGGATTTGATGACATGGTTATAAAATACCCTAGTGTAAAAATGTCTCTCAGAGGAAGTGTCAATCTGATAAAGTCAAGTCCCTGCTTGAGATGGCCAGCAGTAGGAAGGACCATCTGTTAAGATCCTGTTAAATTAATAAGGCAGAAAACTATGTATAAAAATCTTTTGGTCCTAGGCTGGAGATAACATCTTGCTTGAATTTGGAAATGCAGCTTTCATTCTCTTGAAAGTTCAAAATTTAACAAGGTCATGAATCTGTAAACAGTATTTTTAGTATGAGATAAATATATAATAGATAAATGAGATAAATATATAATCATATATATTTCAACCTGCCTTAAGGTATGAAAGAACTAGAAACCATAACTAATTACTTTGTCATCTGGTACTGCTATCTCAGAGATTTTGCCTAACAACTGATCTATTTTTTTGTTTGGCATTTGAAGAAGAGAAAACAAGCATTATAGCAAGCATTTAAAATACATCTCTTCCGCAGAAAACTCAGGAGTTCTGCATGTTCCTGGGCATGTGATGGTGAAAAAGGCACTACTACTGGAAAATTTTACATGTTCTCTGTATATAGTTGGTAAGAAAAAGGTTTTGACTCCAGCACCATTTCATCAGAGTACTTTTTCTGTGCTCTCAAGAGTATTCCAACTGTTGTAAAAATCATTAGATTGTTATGCTTTTACCAAAAAAAAGCCAATTAAAAAAAATCATCATAGAAAAGGAAGATGGCCAGATTCTGTTCTGCTGTAGGGCAAAATCCAGTCTTAGACAACATGTGAAGTACAGGCCTAGTAGTTTGGAATATAAGCCACAGCAAACTATAAAAATAAAAAAATAAAAATGAAGGGGTGTTGTAGAACAGTAAAATTGAAGAGGGACCAACAAAAAGATGTGTAGGCTAGGAGGAAGAAAATGAGGGACAATCCAGAAGACAAAATAGTAAATAAAACCTCTATTTACTCTATAAGCCTTATACTGCTAGTTAGAAATGCTTATTGTGTAACATGCTTCCAAAGCTGAAATTTACACCCTGCATCCTTCTGAAATAGCATTAAAACACAGTTGCAGTCAGAATAATGTAACAAAACAGATGGCCAATGGACTAAAATGTTATTTTATGCTATTATTTGTGGAACCTAGGTCAGTAAATTATACATATTTTCAACAATGCAAATTATTCTTTTTACTGCTTAAAAATAGACTAAGTATCTAAATTAAATTCTAAGCTACTTCATGCAGTAATTATTTACAGCCCAGTCCATTTGTTTAAGGCTAGCTGGTATAAAGCCAGCCCCTCATCTTATGTATTTGGCCATCTGTTCTGTGTTTCAGTAGCTATAATTCATTGGTACCGATGTGCTTTGGGACCCCAAAGTTTTTTATGTAGCAGTTACTGCCCTCCAACTCTATGAGATAGAACAAATGTCTTTCCCTTTAGAGTTCAGAAATTATGGAAAATTAAATATAAACTCAGTGATCAACTTCAACGAGTCATCAACTATGTAGCATTCAGAAACAGAAGTGAATGAACATATCTTGTGACCATTTTTTTTAAAATGTGCGCTACAGTTCAGTCTAAACTGCAGTACAGCAATATTGTGCCAGCCTAAGCAATCACACCGTTAGGTGCAGTCCAACACAGAACTGCCACAGGGCACTCACGTATTTGATGGTCACTATCCATGTGCAGCCCAACAGCACAGTGTCCACTATTCACTGCATCTGACGTGCTCGAATCCAAACTCCTCTCTGTCTTGCAGGTAACTATTGTGGGGATAGTGGCACTTCCAACCATCAGTCCGGGTGTGGTAGTGCTGTGTTTTGTGTGTTTTCTTCTTTCATTCTTTCTTTCTTTCTTTTTTTTAATGGTGCTCTTTCCCTTGAACGTACAATCGCTTGTTTGGAAAGTAGCCAGACCTGAAATACTCTTACAGTTTTGGTTTTTTTAGAAGGAGAAATACAGAGAGGTGAGGAGAGGGCCTTAGGCAGGTGACAGTGAACGCTGCCACACTTCACTGCCACTATCAAGTTCTTGATTTTCAGTTCAGAAGTTCAAGTAAAATATCTTCATTCCCTGTTCATTGAACATGTTTGAATGAAATCAACAGCCAGCAGACTGAACACAAGGGCATTTAAGCCTATCAACAGGAAGGGCTGAAAAAGAGCTGAATCAGAAATTCTGTCTCTCTTTGAGATGCTGGTGCTTCTGTGGGAACCCCGTGTTAGGTCTATAGTTGGGTAATTAGAGCCAAAATCAACTTCCTCGGCCTGCAGGTTCAAAACCTGTCAGGCAGAGTAGGGCACTGGTGTCTCTTGTTTCCTCAGTGAACTTTGAAGTTCTATGAACTTTGCTTTACTGATAAGTAGATACTGTCATCATATGTTTTTGTAAACCTACCTTTGGAAAACAGATTTGTTTTGTTTACCAGTGAAGTCAGAGCAAATGACAAAACAATTTGTGGATGACCAAAAACTGTATTTCCTCTCACCAAAATTACTTTTTTTTTAATTTTAAAATAAGTTGTATCTCAACAACTTTATTTGGTTGTTGTATCTGGTCTGTAGTTTTTACATTTCTCATTTATTTATTCTGGTTTGTGTTCACTTCATTAATCTATTTATCTGAATTACCTCCAGCTGATCCAGTAGTTTCTGATACAAAATGTAGAACAGGTTATTTCATTACGGGCTGTCATTATTTTTAGAGCTAACTGCTGCAAAGCAGATGTTCATGCCAGAAAGACTATGGAATTTCTTTGTCCAGAGTAAATTAATCTGCAGTGGTGATTTAAACAGGGTTTCTCTTGGATATTTTAAGCTATTAAGACATGTTGCTAAGTCACAGCAGTCCCTCACTGTTCAAAACAGAATTGGTTCTGTACGTTATCAGCCAGGGTGTTTTTGTCTTCAGTTTTGTCCGAACTATAAAAAGCATGTTTTTTTCCTTGGAGTTTTGTTTTCTTGCTATGTAGACTGAAGCAAAATTGCTCCCCATCCGGGAGTGTAATGACAGTAATTAAAAATGCTTTCAATCTGAAGTGACAGGGAATCAGTATGAAACAGATTGAAGATTTGGGGGAGTGAATTTCCTTCTCTTATTTGACACTATGATAATTGTACAATATGAGTTTTTCTGGTTTTACAGTCAGTGCATCTCAAAACTTCCAAATTCATCAATAGTAATTAAAATTTCAGATCAGGATATGCATGAGTAACAGAGTTGAGTGGCCAGGGTTTGCACACCAGTTACTTCAAAATCTAAGCTGTGTTTTTAAAAAAGTTGCCAGGCGTTAGGTCTCTTGGAAATTATTTACTAGCTTTGAACGGATGCTGTGCTGCGTCTCTGCTCCTGATTCTGCAGGCAACCTGAAATGCTATGGTGTTGAGACCCCAAACTTCCTTTCCTTTTTTTATGTATATATATACATGCACACATACATATACATACAAATAAATGAATAAATAAATCAAGCAACCAGCCCATAATTTATGTGGAATCAAATCCTACTTCTTCAGATGTATTCCTTGGTCTCTGAGGAGTCCCATACCAATAGCTTTGTAGATAATGTTTTGAAAGCATAATGTGTTCTGAAAGCATAACCTTTTCTCTCCCCTCCTTGGTATAGTTCAGTCGGAAGCTGCATCACTGCATACTCCCCTGCATTCCCTGAATGCTCAAAGTCCAAGACAGGCTATAGTAACAGATGCTGTCAAAAGAAAAACTCCTTCCGGAGTCCTATATGACCAGTAGGAATCAGAACGGAGGAGGAGCCAAGTGATTTCCACAGTCACCTTCACTGTTGTTGAACTGCCCACATCTCTCCAGTTCTGCACGTTGTAGAAAATCTGTGAAAAAATGTTTTTTAATGGAACAAGAACAGATACCTTGTTAGGGAGAACTGGCTTTTTGTGCTATGAACTAATCTTCTAATCTGTGCACAATAACAGTAGGAGTTACAGTGACAACCTTTGATCTGAACCTTAGTTTTATCCTCTTCAAGCCTGCCATATGTCAGGAGCTTCCAGTCAGAAACAAACTGCATACTTTGAGGTGGAAAAGAATAAAGGATGAAACAGCTATCCGTTGACTTTCTGGATTGATTGCTTCTGATAATATGTTCCAAGCTACAAGACTAACAAATATAAAGCATATATATATGTATGACAAAATATAAACAAAATATTTCCGAGAAGTTCCATATAGGACATCACCTTAGACATGGTGTTTTTCAACTAAAAAGTTGGAGAGATGGGAAAGAATTTTGGTTTGTTGTTTCTGCTTTTCATTTTAAAATTGTTGTCATTAACATCTCAAAATCCCTGAATCCTGATAAACTGTTGTTTCCTTTCTCTACATTCCTGCAGGCAATGGATTTAGATATTCCAGTGCTGGCAAGGAACATTCCTGGCAATGCAGCAATAATAAAACATAAGGAAACAGGACTGCTATTTTCAGATCCCCAGGTAAGAAAACAACAAATCCTTAGACCTTTCCCTTCCAAAAGTTAGGTTCATTTTCCATTACATGCTTCTGTCTGTTTGGAAACTTGGCTTTTACTTTCAGCAGTTTTTCTCAGGTTCTCCTAAACCTCTAGGTGTTAGACTGCCTTTCTTGAAGCTCTGCTCTTGTCTCACATTCACTTTGCAGTTCACTAAACTTTTACTAGGTGTCAGCCTTGCTGAATGTTTGTCTAGCCTGTGCTGCTTTAGAGCCTGCCATCTGAATGGGGCTCGGTTCTCATCAACCTGTTGCAGTGTAGTTTTGAAGATTCCATAAGCAAACCCTGGAAGAGATGCTATGCATATGTCGCATTTCCCTTCAAGTACTGACTGAAATATGAGCTCATATTAGACAAGCAGTAGCTAACCGAAAGAGAACTATGAGCCTGAAGTTTTAGATAATACCTTATCTATAATTTGTAGCAGTAAGTGTTAATATAAAGCATTATTAGGTCCAAGATATTGCTCAGTCAGAAAATAATTAATGACTAAAATTAAGCAAAGTGTTAGAATGGAGTTTCTGTGAAGATAAGCAAGAGTGGGGAGAGAGGGAACACTACCCATATTTAAATGCTGGAAATTTTCATTTCAGTATATTTTCCTGCATTATGGCTTTGCTTTTACATATTTGTATAAGTTGTGGAAGGTGACTTTCAGACACAGATTCCATTAGTGTTTTTATCCAACTCAAGATTTAAAAAACCCTACTAGAATAGTCCATTTGAGAATTTTGCAAAGTAGAAAATTTATCATATTTATTTATTTTGTGGAATGTGTGATTAATGCAGCCTATTAAGTTGTGTTTCAGGAAGGTGAGTTTTCTCTGTTAGTTTTGGAGGCTTTTTAAATAGAAAAATTCTTGCAGCTCATGTTTGTTTGTTGTTTTTTTTTTCCCTCTGGAATATTCAATGTTTCCAATGGTTTCTACAACAAAGTTTCTTTGTTAACTTCTGGAATTTATTTTGTTCCTGGAATTTATTTGAAAGTATTCCCTCTTCTTGCAATATCCCTTGGAAATGGGGTACTTCCAGGCTAGCAGAGGCTGAGATGTAAAGCTATTTATAAAATTATTTGTACATGTATTCCCTGCAAAAAGCCCATTGACTTTCATATGCTTCTTCAAAACTTCAAGGATATATGATCATGTTGAACACTCAGACTGATGGCTCTCCTGATACTAATTCTGATACATTCTGTTGTTTCCCTTAACATGCCGGTTATATTTGGCTTGGAATTCAAATGCATTATTCATACCAGAGACCCAATTAACTTCATCATACATCCTTGTAAGAAGCCTCTTCTGTGATCTCCAAGCATCTGACATTCCAAGTGTTTATTTGGAATTCAAGATCAATTAAAAATATGCTATATATTTCCTCACTTAAAGGAAAGTGCAATTTTAAGCACAGAAGTAGTCTCAGTGACATCAGTGACTCGGTACAAATGGCTAAGGACTTTCTTTTGTATCAGAACTAGAGTCACAGGCTGTAAATATGTCTAGAATGCTATAATCTTAGTTTATAGAAACCCCTTCTATCTGACCTCCCTTCTCTGCAACACGCTGTGCCAAAGATCAGAAACCCCCCTATTCTGCTGCTGCTCATTGACCCCCTTTTTGCTGTTATTCTATCTCAGTAGTACGCACCATCTCTTTTGAGTAAAGATGGTAACTTGCATTACCATATTTGCTATCATACTCCTAGGTGATATTTGTACCGGAATCACTAATGTTTGTGCAGTTACCCTATCTTAGAAAGGAAAGTAATATCCCTGCTTTCTCTGTAAAACAGCAATTGTATCTCATTTAATAAAAGCCCTTTTATACTTTCATTGGTGTCAAATAATGTATAAACTATCAAAGTTTGCAGATGAGTCAGGAAAATACTTGTTTGCAGGCTAATAATCTAATCCCACTGCGGAGTTGTTGAAAAACTTCGTTCTTGCAGAGAGGAGCTCAGAATGCCAATCATCATCACTCATGGTTTCAAAAATAAAGTAACCATTTACTCTTGTTCCTTATCTCCCCAAGCCATATCGAATAGAGTTTTTAAACCACTGTACACAGTCTATCAGAGGTTGAGAGTTATATGAGATCAAAGAAATGTGATTAAGTTAGAACACTTAGTTTCAAGATATTCCTCACATTTTTTATTATTGGAAGAAGGAATAGTCTGCCCATGGCACTTTGAATATTGCCTTAGAAGATTCAGTCTGACAACAGGGATGGGAAAACATATATTCTGGCAAGAAGTTTTCTGGTTTTTTGTTACTCTGATTATGTTGACATCTTAAGTATCTGGTAAACTATTTTCTGCTGTAACCTCGATTGCAGCAGGTTAGTTCGAGAAGATGCTTTTAATCATACAGAGAGATTAGTATTGTATTCAGGTGCTTGGGAAAGTCTGTCTCTGTCTTGAAGAATCTGGGCCACCAAAGATTTTTGCGAAAATGTCAAAGACATTTTCATTGCTAAGTTTAGTGGATCCTATCTGGTTGTGATGATGCAGACTGTATCATAGGTCAAGAGTAGAAAGCATTGCTTATTTTCAAGGTGTTACTGATCTGGGGAGGGAAAGCTTTACAATACGGTTAGCTTAGATATGAGCAATTGTGTCTGCTCTGTGGACTATCTTATCTTTTGAAAGCTAAATTAGAGGGATAGAGATTGACCGTTACACAATGAGAATCATTTTAAATTGTCAATGCTGTTGATTTTCTTCTTTTATTCTTGCTGAAAGTGAGCTTTTGTGGCTTACAGAAAGTAGGAAATTTTGTGCGTAATTGGAGTCATCATTAACCATTTGCACATAGGCTGAAGCTTCATTACTGGAAGTAGCAAAAGCCTTGCCAATCACTGAAGACAATACTCAGGTGGAAGCAGTTAACGTAAATGTGAAAGCTATGAAACGTTTTGCCCTTGATACTACATCATCTGTGCACATTACTTTCAAATCATGGTTTGATCCTGCCACTACTTGGATTTACAAGTTTATGGAATATTTGCCACTGAGTTAATGGGACCTGAAATAAACAAATAAGTGAGAGATAAGAATAGCCAGCGGCTTTTGGGCAATAAATAACGCAAAAGCATGTTACAAGGGAAGACGCAAAGACTTATTCAGCATCCTACGTTTCAAAATTATATGTTCAGCATATGTAAAAGCTCACAGAAGAAGGTAAATAAATTCAAAGCCAATAAGAGAGAGGCCAAGCATAAACAGAGTTTGAGAGAGAGTGGGACCTGGAAAGACTACTGTTAGCAGAGACAACTTTTGAAGTGGTAAGAGGGAAACGCAGCTCAGCTGAGTACAGGCAGCAATACATTGAAGGTACATTGGTCTCCTCTGCCAAACATGGGTCAATGCCATTTCTATCAGGGCTTCAGGCTAGAATATAGCCAAAGTTTTTAGACCGTTGAACCTTCACACTGAATAGACTAATTTGCAGTTTTTGGCAGTGCCAGCAATCACTGTTTGTACTCCCCTAGAAATACTGGCCTGTTGCCCTGTGAACTACACAGATGTGCCAGCTAACTTCTGAGCTTTGCCTGCCACTAGGTAGATCTGTCACTATTCTGAATTTACATCTGGCATTTGCCTTCCCTGGGGTGATTCTCTGTTGTTTAAGAATCATGTTCTTTTATCTGCTGAAGCTGATATGAAATGGTTTAATTGCAGACTTACTTTCATTATATAAATAATATATTAAGCATGCATCTTATTTTCATTATGCTTATGCGTGAGCTGCGGCACCGGTGTAGTTCTCATGGTAATTGAAGGAATATTCATTCTTTTTACTCCGTGCACTCATTTTCTAGCTTTATCTCCCAGATACCTGTATTTCTGGGTCTCTGCAAAATATTATACAGACTTTCTTTTAGGTACTATATAAAGAAGCTGACATTTTCTTTAAAGATGATTGGTCAATTTAGCAGGATAAAAGTGTATTATGGATGTTGCTGTTGAAAAATGCCTGTGTTTGAAGTGAAGTACTACCCATAAAAAGGGCACCTGTAATACCAGTTCTGGATGTACATAAGGTGGTCTTGTCCCCTGCTTTTTCTGGGTTGTGGCTAACTACTGAGGTTCAACTTTTACAGTGGTTTTCTGTCACATATGTAGTAATTATACCCATTTCTGTATGTGAACAAAAGGCCTGTTAGAAATACGGATGTCCCCCAAGTAGTGAGATAGCATGCATATCACCTCCTTCATTTTGGCTGCTGAAGTGCATACCCTTATGGTTGATAATTGAAAAGTAATTTGTGAATCTTGCTCCTCTTTCACCAGAAGTGAAGCTTAGTTCACATCTACAACAAAATATGAGAGTGCACAAATATTTGTGCAAATATCACTTGCACAAATACTTACAGCATAACAGCTGATAAAGAGACATGTTATCACACCATAAGTAGGTTGTATATCATGGGCTTCTAGAAAAGAAAAACGAAATGCTCGATTTTCTGAAAGAGCTCTGAATGTCTGTGTTCTGCAAGCGGGAGCCCATGCTTCAGACTTACCACGAAACTACAACTGAAATGCAAGTCAGCTGGAGTTAAGGGAGGCACCTGAAAAATGAAGTTACCACTATCTAAAGCTGAGCATCCAAAACTGAAAAGAAGCTAGGCTCGAAGAGTATGAGGCAAAATCCAGATAAGTCATAGTGAATCTTCCCATTGGTTTCCAGTCAGATTGCAGGTGACTTGTAGGTGGTCACATTTGATTAGCAGAAGAAGTAGGGATAAAGCTGAGAAGTCCATATTCTCTGTCTCCTGGTATTTTTCCATTTGCTATTTCTCCCTCCTACAGTTTCTCAACTTTCATGCTTTGGACTCAGTTTGGCATTTTCCTGAAATTATCCCCAGCATTAAGTATTGTAACTATGAATAAGGATCTCATTTCTTCTACCATTTACATGTTTCCAAGTTTTTGTCCTCTATATCCACATTTTAAAAGAATGCTAATAGGACTACCTGTCAAGAAATGTTACATTGCTGCTTCTGTTCTTAGGTAATTTACATAAATTATTTTTAAACATTACTTTAAATAAAATCCTCCACAGGAGCATAAAATTAAAGTTGGAATGTAGTTCAGTGTGAACAGTATTTATTACTGTGATTATACAGGCAATTGGATGAAGCCAGCATAAGTCATGTAAGACACTCCCACCTTCCCTGTTCTGTATTCTTGGCAGATAGGGAGGAAGGAAAAGAACGTGTCTCTGAAGTTGGAGTCATTGGCCGTATCTGCAGTGCCTGATAGATGCAGCCGCAGGGTACTCTCTAGACCAGACTCACCTATCTTCTTTAGGGACAGTCTCACAAGCAGTCAGGAAACACCCTCTTCAAACCACATGGGTCCCAAGTAAGGAACTGAATACACTAGATAAATGGGCCCATGCCTGAATGCAAGGTAGTTGTGGATGGAAAGCAGGCTGGATGCGAAGCATGTGGCCCTCATGGCTATTCCAGAGGCCACTCTTTCAGTGCTGTGTGGACAGAGCAAAGATTACAAGCAGTACTGATTTTATGTAAAATAAGAGGTCATTGATATGCATGTATGAAAATCATCTTATTCTATTACCTAGTTACAAACCTTTCCAACAGAACTGATGTGCATCTCTGACTATTTAAATTTCGTGGCAGTGATGCATATATTGATAGTTTGTCTTGTCAGTGAGAGTCAAAGCAGTGATTATAACACGTTCAATGTGATTTCACATATCAGTGTTTCCCAGGGGTCACATTATAGTTATGTATTATGCATAGCCATCACTTGCATTACAACAGCAACATTGATTCTGTGGTAACCAAAGATTTTATATCTGTGTATGTATTTATATACACTGTGTACTTAGGTTTTCAAGTATAGTTTGCTAGTTAACCTAGTGTTGATATGAACTCTGGTCTTATTTGTGGTATTTCCTTTCATAGCTGACAGATTGTGTAAATAATATATCTCCTTCTGCCATCCTTTTTTTGTCCCCCATGTCCCTATGCACTGATCTTCACTACCAATTGTGTAGTAATGTATTATCTTAATTTTCCATTGACACAATAGCTATCCACTTTTCTGAGCTGAACCAAGACACTATTTTGCAAAGATCTGAGTACATTTATAATCAAGCTGAAGTATTGGAAGTTGTCTCTTGATAGAAAATTAGACCAGCTGCTCAGAATAGATTAGTTCAGACATCAAATCTCCTTTCACACGTTTGAAGTTCACAATTTCTCTTCCCTACAACTAAATTAGAGTGGCAGAGGAGCAGGCAAAGGAATAGTTGTAATCTGCAAGGTCTAGTGTTCTGCCCAGTAAAGTTAAAGGAAATTCATATATGGCTTTTTTGCAGAGCTTGTTGAGCTAACACTGACCTGGGCTAACTGCCCAGATGCATCTACTCCAGAAGAGCTTGTCGCTGCATGCCTGCTCTTATCTTTATACTGTGACTATATTTATGTAGTGAGTTTTTTAGTTTTACCATCAAATTAACTAAAGATGTCACAGTAACAATGAGATACAAGTTTAGCTGAGCTGAGATCAAACAATCTGATGCCAGCTGTCCTCCATGCAGGAAACCAGGCGAATTATTCCATTTATAACCAGCCTGGTTTTCTAACACTTGGGTAGGCAAACAATTTTTGTGTCATTAAATTTGTTGCCCATATTTGCCCTAACGGTCTTCAGATTGTCTTTGATTTTAAATGTCTTAGTTGGTGGGCTGCATAAAATAATATATAAAATAATTATTTACTGATCATTGTTTATGAATAAACTGTAGTACTTGGCCTTGAAAAATGACTTTGAACAGCTTCATATATTGGCTCAGAGTTGAAGTGCTTTACTGAAATCAAGATACGGGTACAAGCTATTTCAGTATCATTAGAACTTCAAGGAACTTTTAACTTATTATTTTCTTTATCTTTTCTAGGAGTTTGTTGTGCTGTCCAAGAGTTTGATGAATGACCCCATTATGGAAAGAGAAATTGTAGCAAGGGCCAAAGACTATGTGAAGAAACATCATTCATGGGAAAGTGAAAGAAAAGCCTATCAGAATCTTGTCCTCAGACTCCAGTGAACTGCAAGACTACAGCTGATACCCAGCAGTCTGTGTAGAGCACTTTAATGATGGATATGTAATTAGATTTGGGTTTCTCTTGGTTTCTTTTTAGAAGAGATAGTAAGACATGCATTATTATTCTATTCAAACATACCAACATCACAGGAGTTGCCTGCTACTTCAAACTATCAAATTTATCTAATTCAGCACACTGTCTGTAGTGTACCAATTCATCACAGACTAGTATCATTTTGTAAGATCACATAGGAGAAATATACTCCTTGAGCAGACACAAAATTTTTGTTGTTATAAGGCCTCAAAGGGAGGATGATTTCTTGTGCACAGTGGAGCACTCCAGCACACGGAGCTTACATCAAATGTTCTGATCGTGTTGCATCCTAACCAAACTGCAGTGGCAGTTTTCTTTCCAGTTACACCAATCTGAATGTATTCAGGTACATGTGACATGCACATACCTGTTCATAAAGCCAAGATTAATTATATATACAGAGTATAAAATTATTAAGATGGAAGCTTTCTTAAGACTGAAAGATCAACGTCTATTGACTGCATAATGATCAGGGGGCCAAAAAGCAAATGGAGTGTTGATGCTTGGGTAAAGTGAGGGGTATAGGGCATGTTTTGTACTGCCCTCTAAGTACCTGAATTGCTTTCAGATAAGCTGTTATGGCCAAACAGTCCTGTGCCAGACCCATTTTCTCTTGGGTCCTGGGACTAGAGCAGGAAGGTTGGCACAGCACCTGACAGCCGTACATGGCTTCACATTCCAGAACTGCACAGTGCTGCCCGCAGCAGCAAGACGTGCTTGCAGACAAAGATGATTTGTTACATAAACTACCTCTCAGTTTGCCAGTTTCTTTGATACCTCTGTGATTTACCTATTTACTAAAAGATTTATGAGAGCTGTAAAAAGAGGTGAAGCGGGGGGGGGGTGGGGGGGGGAGGTATTTTCAATTTACTATGAATTTTGGTACTGTTTGTTCTCATTTGTGGCTTTCAGGGTATATTGTAATATACTGCAGCAGGCTGTTTTAAAGTCAGACTTATCTGTGCTTGAAGTCCATAATAATCATTCCTGCCAGCCCAGTGATTATGGACATATCTTTGAATCCATAATTGGTCATCAAAGGACTTATATTTATAGGAAAAAAGAGGGTCATATTTTTAACTACTTGTTATTGGGAAACTCTGCTTTGTATAGGCTTGATCCTGCTCCCATGAGAACCAGTGACAAATTTTCTATTGATTTGAATGGTTGTTCTATCAGACTTTTCTTTGTAATAATGAAGTTCACTCTGTATTTTGGGCTTTCCTCTTTATTTTCGATGTTTTGCAACTGTTGGGACAGTAAACAGGAAAGTAATTTGAATGTCGTATATTGACTTCTCCAAAACTTCCCCCCCCCCTTTTATTGTAATGGGCTTCTGCTCAGCATTGCCTTCGATAACACAATCCCCAAGGGCAAAACTGGCCTGATTTCAAACACAAGAATTGCTACGCTCCCTTTTGAGCACATTTTTTCCTTAATATTCCTGGTGTGTCCTTTGACATGCTGGGATGTAAGTTCATCTGCACTATTTCTCAGTTTGAAAGCCACCAGCCAACATCTACCACTGAATTTCTAAATCTGCAACTGAATCAGCCTGTTGGGTTTTCCGTGCTCTCTCAGGAGGAACCATATTTCTTTGGACATCTCCGTTACCAGTGAGTAGTGAGGCCTCTCGTGGGTTTGCAGTGTCTCTTTTGGCCACAGCAAACTATATACTAAAGGACGGACCCCTAGAACATGGATTTTTAGCATGATGTATGTGGTATGGGACCTTTATAGGCAATAGAAAAAAAAAGACCATTTATAGCTAACTAACTGAGCCAACTGCAGGAAGTCCTGATCTTCTCAAAACATCTCACAGATCTCTTCTGCTGGTGTATCTCTGATAATCTGCTTGTTTGGCTTTGATCCTTAGACCTCCTCCCACCCCCCTTCCTATAGTATTGGTTGACTTCTGAGAAATACAGATTATTAAAAACAAATAAACAAATACATAATGTGGGATGGAAGTCTAAGCATTGAGCTAATGGTAAATGATTAGTAATAGTAGTGATTAGAAAGTTTTTTTCTAAAGCGTGATATATTTATTACCAAGCTTCAAGCAACTAAATAAATTGATCTGGAATTTACGCTATTTCCAGCAAAACAAAACATGTTCAAGTGAGAAATTCTGCTACACCCTCAGAATGTAATTAACATATGATTTTTCAGGCTGTATTTAATCTATAAATATGAAATCTGCATCTGGGAAACAGCATGCTCATTTGCATGTGATAACCATACCAGAAGCACAAACAACCCTTCTGCAATATATGCATTAAGAAAAAAAAAAAGAAAACAACCAAAACAGTGGTGAGATCAGCCCTCAGGACTGTTCTACAGTCATCAAACGAGGCAGCATTCATCAATCAAGGGCATTCAGCTTTGATATCATTTATCACATGGGCTTGTGTTCTGCAACATGAAGCCTGTCTATTAGGGCCTAAAGGTTGGGGCAACAATTGCTAGGGAATTTCATCACAATAAATTGCGATTGAATTTATGTTTTAAATTTAATCCAGTCTTATGTTCCCGGCCCATAAATATTCAATGAGTCTTGTAAGGCCTTGTAAAGAAAATATTAGACCCCATGCAAGCCATTTTAGGTTTAATTATCTTTCAAGCAACTTCACTCAAATGATTTTATATTTAAGAATAATCCTTTTGTTGTCCTGCAGCCCTAATTATAGTATTTCTCTTCCCCCTCCAAAGCCCCATTTCTTATCCCAGCAGCTTTTTAAGCAAGGCACACCTCCATGAGATACAGATACAGCTCCAAAAATAGCACTTGTTCTGTTTGCAGGAAAAACCTGCATTGTGCATTTACCCCGCGGCTAATTCTGTATTTCAGGACCTTGAAATGTACTGTTAATTAATCCAATTACATGCATTTTATTTTGCAATTAATTCTGCCATTGAATCCACAGGAACTGAATGAAAGCAGTGGACCTGTACAATGGGTACTACTATGCTGTTTCCTTTCTTGGCACGATTACTTCAGAAGTGGAGACAATTTGGTAGTGTGTGGCAAAACCCAGCTAGAGCCTGTGGTGTGTGGAATGAGAGCTTCCTGAATTAGAATTTCATTTTAATTAGCCCTAAGGCATACATATTCCAATTTTTAGAGGTAGTTTCTACATTCCCATTACAGACTTAACCAGTGCATGCCCTAAGAACACTGATACTGAGTTAAGTCTTGGCATTTTTGTCTGCTCCCAGGCAAAAAGTTACTGTTGGCTTAAACCAGTGTTGTGGTTTAACCCTGGCCAGCAACTAAGCCCCACACCACCCAGGCGCTCGCTTACTCCTCCCCGGTGGGATGGGGGAGAGAACCAGAAGGGTAAAAGTGAGAAAACTCGCGGGTTGAGATAAAGACAGTTTAATAGGGAAAGCAAAAGCCACGCACGCGAGCAAAGCAAAGCAAAGCAAGGCATTCCTTCACTCCTTCCCGTGGGCAGGCAGGTGTCCAGCCATCTCCAGGAGAGCAGGGCTCCATCATGCGTAACGGTGACTTGGGCAGACAAACGCCATCACCCCGAACGTCCCCCCCTTCCCTCTTCTCCCCCAGCTTTACATGCTGAGCGTGACGCCATATGGTGTGGGATAGCCCTTGGGTCATTGGGGTCACCTGTCCTGGCCGTGTCCCCTCCCAACTCCATGTGCCCCCCCAGCCTCCTCGCTGGTGGGGTGGGGTGAGGAGCAGAAAAGGCCTTGACTGTGTGTCAGCACTGCTCAGCAATAATGAAAACATCCCTGTATTATCAACACTGTTTCCAGCACAAATCCAAAACACAGCCCTGTACTAGCTACTGTGAAGAAAATTAACTTTATCCCAGCCAAAACCAGCACTTTCTCCACCCTTATTTCATACCATTTACGTCATGCTCAGGTACCACACTATCCAATACAACCTCATTAACCACCATCCTCCTTCCCATCCTTTGATATAATACACAGATATCATTCCCTTAGTCTATGGCCCACCCCTGCCAAATGTCTGTAAAATGTCCATAAATGTCCACAAAATGTCCACTGAGTTCATTTAGCCCGTGACTTTGGGCTCCCTCTGTTACGGTGGTCACTCAGGACAGGAGAGGCGGTGTGTTGTGTGGAGTCACTGGGCACCAAAGCCAGCTCAGGTCAGGTCACTGCTGCACTTGCACTGCTTCTTGTAAGGCTTCTCCTCCATTGGTTCACGGGGTTCCTGCTGTAGTAATTCCTATAACATGCAACTCAGATCGTGGGTTACAACAATTTAAAGGTATTTCCATTACAGTCTCCACCCCCGGTCCCTTTGCGCCAGGTTATAGGGTTTCACATTGCAATGAACTCCTCCCCTTGCTCCTAGCCTGGCTAGCAACAAGGGGTTCCTACTATAGTAATTCTCATAACATGCAATGCAAAGCCCGGGTTACAACAATTTAAAGGTATTTGCGTTACAGTCTGCACCCCTGGTCCCGTTGGACCAGACCATCAGGTTTAACATTGCAATGAACTCCTCCCCTTGCCCCTGCTCTGGCTTGGACAAAGCCACAGACTGCAATCCCTTAGGGGAGTACCTGCTCCAAGTGGAGCCTTATCTATGAGCCACAGTGTCTTCAGGGGTAGCAGCATAGACTTATCCACAGCCACCATCGCTTTGAGGTGCACGTGCTCCAGCGTGGCCTTATCCATGGGCCACAATGCCTTCAGAGATATACCTGCTCCAGTGTGGCCTTTCCCACAGCTGCCGTCCCTCCAGGGGCGTACTTGCTCTGTTGAGGACTTATCCATGGCCACACGCTTTGAGGTGCTCCAGCATGACCTCATGCACAGCTACTGATGCTTCAAAGTGTACCTGCTGCAGCATGGGCTTATCCACAGCCACAGATGCTTCAAGGTGTACCTTCTCCAGCATGGACTTATCCTTGGGCCACAATCCCTTCAGAGGTATACCTGCTGCAGCACAGACATAACCACGGCCACAGACACTTCGAGATGTACCTGCTCTGGCATGGGCTTATCCACGGCCACAGACGCTTCAGGGTGTTCTGCTCCTGCATGGACTCATCCCCAGGTCACAGTCCCTTTGACCTGAGTTCACACTGGAGTTCCAGCCTGTCCGGTCCAGCAGCACAGAAAGAGCAGCGATGCCCTGGCCATCCTCCAGCCCTGGCGCATGGCCATTGCTGTTATCAAAATGTTCCCAGGCAAAGCAGAGTCAGATGATCAGCACAGCACGCAGCGAGAGGAAAAAGCAGCCACTAACGAGCACCAGACTCTAATATACAGTATGGCAAGCAAGCCTATGGCAAGTACAGAAGCCTGCCAATTAAGAGCTAAACAGCAAAAACCAGCTATAAATTCCATCTAGCATGTTCCAATAAAATCTGTCATTATCTCTAACCCTTCAAGCACCATGTTGGGCATCCAAAAAGGACTGCTGTGCTTTAACCCCAGCCGGCAACTCAGCCCCACCCAGCCGCTCGCTCACTCCCCCCACAGCAGGATGGGGGAGAGAATCAGAAGGGTAAAAGTGAGAAAACTCGCGGGTTGAGATAAAGACAGTTTAATAGGGAAAGCAAAAGCCACGCACGCAAGCAAAGCAAACCAAGGCATTCCTTCACTCCTTCCCATGGGCAGGCAGGTGTTCAGCCATCTCCAGGAGAGCAGGGCTCCATCACGCCCAACGGTGACTTGGGCAGACAAACGCCATCACTCCGAACGTCCCCCCCTTCCCTCTTCTCCCCCAGCTTTACGTGCTGAGCGTGACGCCATATGGTGTGGGATAGCCCTGGGGTCATTGGGGTCAGCTGTCCTGGCCACGTCCCCTCCCAACTCCTTGTGCCCCCCCAGCCTCCTCGCTGGTGGGGTGGGGTGAGGAGCAGAAAAGGCCTTGGCTGTGTGTAAGAACTGCTCAGCAATAACAAAAACATCCCTGGGTTACCAACACTGTTTCCAGCACAAATCCAAAACACAGCCCCATACTAGCGTCTATGAAGAAAATTAACTCTATCCCAGCCAAAACCAGCACAACCAGCAAGGGTCCCAGCTCTGCAGTCTTGGCTCTGCTCTTCTCCCCAGCAAGTGGAGCCAATGCTGCACTCCCCTCCTCTGCTTCTGCCCTGCCGGGGAGAGCATTAACAGGCAAGTGGTCTTACCCCTTACAAAGGGTCTCGGTAGGAAATAAGGGGATCTTCGCTTCCTAGCGTCAACACAAAATTTGTCAGACTCTTGTCCTTTGCCAATCAACAGCTGGCTCTGAAGACCGGCCTTTGGAAAACAGGTTGTACTCATCTCTACTAGCTTATCTTAGCAATAACCAGAGCACCTTAGAGGTGGACTGTACAATGTGTCAGGAGGGAAATAATGTACTCTGATAGAATTGGGGAAAGGATTTATTTCTCTCTCTCTTTCCAAGGTTTTAAAGAAAACAAAAGTCAAACTTTTCCCTTTGGACTCATTACAGCTCATTTTAGAGATTTTAGAGTATTTCAGACTTCAGAAGGCATGAATGAAACAAAGAGCAGCAGAGGAAGGAACTGGAGTATGACTATGGCTGTAAGGATATTAGCACATGCTTTCAACATTTAAGAAAAAGCTATATCTGGGGAGACTTCGCTCCAGAAATAATTAGTGACATGGCATTTAGAGCATTAACATTTTAAATGCAGCTTTTGCACACAGAGAAGTTGACTGTTACCATAGTTATCAGGGATGCCAAGGTTTGCAGGACTTCTACGTGTTCAGCCATGATCGCTTTGGTAGCTTGGCTGACTCCACAGATTAATTCAGAGCCCTTTGGGATGCCACTTGCAATCTGATGCTGACCATTGTGACTTTAAGTTCTAACAGAGCCTCGGAGCTCCAAATGAGCAAAAGGTAGTTACTTGGTGGTCTCAGGGAAATTAGTTTTGTTGTTTTGCCATTAACCTACTTGACATACCAGGACTTAAAGACAACACAAAAGAAAATGTTAAATTATATATTGGGAGATTTAAAAGTATTAGTGTTCCTATATAATTTACCATCAATTTAGACTGAATATTAAGCAATCCAAACATATGCAAATGCTGCCTTTATGTTTACTGAATGCACAAGTACTTCAGTCTTTTTCAACATATTTTCTCCTGTCTGTTGGGATCCTAACCCGTTCTGTCTCTTTCTCCCCTCAGTCTCTTTAATCTTTTGGTCAAGAACTGTTCCACATGAAAATAAAGAAACAGTTTTGTCAAAGGCTTGTCAGAGGAGATGGGTGCTTCCATGTGGAAATCAATCATTTAATCGCTTAGTGGGATCTGAGCATTTTTTTCATTAAGTTGTCCAAAGTAATTTCATCACTCCAGAATTTATTTCGCTTCCACCCTCCTCTGTCTGGTTGGTCCAAGCCCAGTTGCTTTAATGTTTGCAACTTAAACCCCATATAAGAGCAGGTCTCTACAGCCTGAGCTGCAATTGCTTGGTATCTCCTCGCACATGTCCCAGTATTCCTGGATGCCACGGGTACCTTTAATACTGCCTGACGTAGCCAAAGGAAAGTCTTCATCTTCCAAAGTCTTAATTGCATTTAGAATTTTTTCAGAATCTACTATAAAAAAAAGACTTATGGTCACCAATAAGTGCAAACTCTAAGATAAAACCAGGATTTCTAATTTTTTAAAAACAATCTAAATTTTCTAAAGGGGGTGGATAATTTTTATATGCAATTTAATCCTCTTTAAATGAACCATCTTTTCCTCAAGTAACTATTCCATGTCATTCCTATGACATCTAATTTTAGGTATTAAATATTGAGGGCACTTGAAATCTCTCATCCTTTCCAAAAATGTAGGCCAGCATTTGTTTTGTCCAGTGCCTGAAAAATGATTTTAGAAATTCATTTCCCCTAGAGCATTACCATTAAGATAATTTAAAACATTTGTTTAAAATTAAACAATGCATTTTAATAAGAACAGCAGAGAACATCTGGTTACTGAGGAATCACAGTTGCGAACACTTGACCTGAAAAAGCGTTTAAAACACCCCTACAGCAACCTTTAACCCTTCCTACTCCAGAAGCAAGTCATATCACCTCTTTTATGATATTTTAGTATGCTTCTTACATGGCAATTTCCATTCTTGTGTACTTCAGCACAAATCTTCTTGAGACATAAGTCCAGCTATAACTATAACCTTGCTAGATAGAGGTCACTTATTTCATTTGTCTGATTCAATCAAGTTACACCAGGCATTGAAACTAAATGCCCCTGTACTGCTTCAAAAATTAATCCCTGCCGTTGAAAAGGTGCGCTGTTATTTTAGTGGCTTTAATGAAGTGAAATGAGTTATGGAATCTTTAATTTAACTTGAGTAATATATCAAAAGCTTATATGCTTGGAGCATGGCCTTTGCCATCCCTTACAGTCTCTTAGCTTCTTTCCTAGCTTTTTTCCTTTTAAAAATATGTTTAAGTAAGAAGTCACCTGAAATTACATTAAAAAATATATAATTCCTGTTAACTTGTACAAGTGTTCACACCTTGCATCTCCCACTGTGTGCATGCCTGGGCCACCTAAATAATTTTCGTGCTTTCCAGAGGTAGTGCTTACCCATACCCTTTAGCACTAGGGCTCAGTGCAGTTGAGGAGGGAGGAGGCTGCAGGCTGTCCCTATGGCTTTTAGCACAACGGTGTTCTGGTCTACAGCAGAAATAATAAATACTGTTGGCTCTGCAATCCCTGTTTATGTACCTGGCATAATCCGGGAACAACAGTCATTTGAAGAGCAAGGTAAGGCTGTAAAGGTAACACACTCTAAGGAAGTAGTAATGCTCCCAAATATTGGTACAAAATATTAGCACTTCAGTCCCGATTTAGAAGTCGACCGTTGCATTCAGCGAGTCAGCCTGTGAGACCGTCGTGGCATTACCTCTCGCTCCTCAAACAGCATCAGCAACTGTTGGATTACAAGGTGCTATCTGACGTGAATAAAGGCATTAAAGGCTGGCTCACACTTTGTAATGTGGTTTAAAATAAGTTTGTCTTGGCCAAGTATTAGTGACAATATAGCTATTTACAGACTGCACTGCAAGGCAGGCAAAAAAGTTGCATCTTTTTCTGTATGAAAGTATAGCAAAGTAAGAGGCAATGGGGAAATTTAATAACCAGTTTCTGGAATAGGAGAACATTAGTATTACATGTTCTGAATATTCATCATCTTTTAATACCATTACACTCTCTTTTTGACCTCAGTATGACCCTAGTAATGATTCTGTTCTGAACAAGTTTAAAGTCTTTCACAAAGCCTGTAGCTCGTCTTCAGTTTTGTATTTACTGTTCCTTACTGATTACATCTCATTGTTGTAGCCTTGGGAAAGGCTCCAAGGTGTCCCTGGAGTATTGTGCATCTAGTTACCTAGTGCATCTTCCATCCTTTTGAGTTACTTTTCTGTAGCTTAATGAGATCATTTTTCTATCCCCTCCACTCTTAAAACGTTTGTCCCTGCATGTCATTTGTTTGAATAAAACATCGGGATGTGTTTAAGCTTGCACAGGGGGAGGTCTCCCAGCCATCATTGTTAAGGTAACGGTTCCATGCTGAAGCTGCTTCTGTCTTTTTATCCCAATGTTTGCCAAGCTCAGATTTTGCCAGTAGGCAGCTCCACAGCACGATCGAGCCACCTAACCCAGCTCAGATATGGGATGCCCTTTGCAGTGGTAGCCCAGAGCACAGGGCACTTTGTATTGCTGAGAAGCGGGGCCTGTAGATGTGCCCGTGGACATACAGGGAAAACCGTAAATGAAATGGGAAAGTCAGCCAAAGCAGAAATAAAAGGAGAGGTGTACCCTCAACCCTTCTCTCTGCTGAGCAGGGGAAGCTTTGAAGGATTATTACTGATGTCTTTCAAGAAGTTTGCATTTGTTTTGAGGATAAGGAGAAGACCAATTCGTAGAACTATAATTCCCTTCTCCAGCAGGTGAGACTGCAAACGAAGGATGACTTCTTTTTTTCCTTAGAAGAAAAGGGCCTTTTAGACTGTTCTGCGAGGCTAGGATCTCCTGATGACTGATGGCTGCACATGCCTCTACGGGTCACTGCAGGAGCTCCAGCCTGCTAATACTGTTGTAGCCCTCGCTTGAGTTTTGCCAGTGCAATGCAACATCGTTCTAAATGCCACGTCAGGAGACAACGGAGCAGGCTGGGGGGCTGAACTGTTGTGTGGAAGGGAACACATCACACCGCAAGGCTTTCTCTGGACTAGAATAAATCCTCTGGTCATGGACTGTGATCGCTCTGCAGTCCAGTGAACCACAGTGGTGGGATTTTTGTCGGGGCTGAATGCAAATGCTAGTTCATAAGGACCAGGTTGGGACTGCTGAGGCCGACTGCTTTCATCCCATTGAAACAAAGCTTCATCATACAGCTGGTCGCACTGTAAGATCCCAGCTTCAGGAGGCTTTGAATGGAAGGACAAGGTTAAGAGACTCAGTCTCTATTGTCACGACACTCCTACCTCATTCTGCTAACAGCTGTAAAGTTAAATCCCATTTTTAAACAGGAAGAATTGATTCTCAGGTCTGTAGCTCTTAAGCAGCAGTCATTAATTCTCGTGGATGGCTCCTGTTTATGTGTTTTGTTTAATGTCACCAGTCCCAGCCCCAGGCAGTTAATGGAACCGGTACATTAAAAGCCATGTAACGGAGATGTGCCGAGGTTCAGCTGGCATCTGTAGAGTCGATGGGCAGCTCAGGAAAAATGGGGAGGTTTCATGCTACACTGACCTGTCTCAGAAGAGGCCAAATTCCTGAATATGAACTTCAGAGGCAAAGAACGGATGAGGGTGACATGCCTGAGCCAGTCCGGCAAGAAGGGGCAGTGGTAGATTGCAATTGGTGCCAGCGATGGACACACAGCAGCTCAGCTGGAGAGAGAGAGAACAAGTGCTTATCCCGCCTGCAAAGAAACAAGCAGAGGCAATCTTGGATCCATGGAAGAGAAATGAATCCCCAGCAGGCGAATTTCTGCATGAAGACAAATAGTCAGGAACTGATTTGCTCTAAACTACTTTATGGTTAGCAAGATTAATCACACCTTCATGTGAGGATCTCATAAATACAGAAAACTATTTGTCCAGATTTCCTTTATGGTCAGTGGAGAGTCCAGGCCTCATCAACATGATGGTTCATCAACACAACCTTAGGTGAGGATGATCCACCCACTGAAGGCATTTGTCTCCATTGGGTGAGACCTTTCCGACACCCACATCTCAGTAAGATAAATTCCACCCCAAATTCCGGTACCGACTTTCTGACAAGGGGTTGGGGACTGGAGGACAGAATCCTTTTGTAGACAAACACCTGAAGGAGGAGCCACAAGAAACAGATACCCTGGAAGTGAGAAAGCTCTCTAAGCCCTTGTGAGCTGTGCAGGTGAAAGCAATACCCTGCACGTGTGCTGTGTGCAGGGTTATTGTCTGGGGTGCACCGTTAGGATAGCAGTGGCTCTAGCTCCAGATATCTCTGTTTCTCTTCGCCTAGACTGGGCAGCTCTGTGATACGGGGGTACAGCCATTCACCAGAATCTAACAGGAAGAGCGGGCAATGCTGTGCGTCCATCCGGTGAACACCGCTACAGGCCACCAACAGCAGAAGCGGTCCCCAGGCTTTAGCCACAGCCCAACTTGCATTTTGCCCATCACCTGTACTTTCTTTCTTTGTTACTAATTTTTCTGCATTTATACACATTTAAAACTATTAATAAATGCATCATTTTTGCTATAACATTTGGGGAAGGAAATGCAATCTGATTGGTTTATAAAAATTAACAATAGGTAACTTTTAATTGAAGAAAAGTTTGTTTCCTGAATCACAGCAAACCAGGTCTCTACTTTAAGCAAAGAAAACATGATGGCTTGATCTCAAATCCCCCAGAGACCTGTACCCAGCCTTAGCTTTGCACGGTGCAGGTGGGCAAGAGTCAGTATATATTTATTGGGACCTTCCTAAAGCGTCACACTGCATCACCCGATGTAAAATGCGTTCCTGCTCCACTACAGTTCTCACACAAACAAATAACATGTGCGCACAAGGACTTCCATTAATGTGTCTTGATATTGGAAGATTTCCGGAAAGTCAGAAATTTAATGGGAAGTGAAATAAAATGAAAGCCTGGAGATGAAGCAGGCACTTTTGTGATGCGCTTTCAGAAGCTGTCACATAATATAGATGCTATTCTCCCCAGCATCTTCTTAGTTTTGCCTGTAAAGGCATGTCTCCCTGTTCCCATCTATTTTTGGTAAGGCCAAAAGTCTCCCAGAACACTATAATTATCTCCGTCAGAAATGTCAGAAGAGTTTACAGCTGAATTAGGTGTCTGCCCAGAACAGGAAAATCAGGTACACCCTCATGTGTGTTGAGGAGGTATTAAAATCAAGTTGCTGCACACGGTTTTCAGGGAAAGATTTGGGAATCTGGCTGTACTAGCGGGAGGGATTTGTATAGCATCTCTGCTTTAGAAAATAAGAGCAAATAAGTCATATTATCCCTCTGGGCTTTAACTTCAAGCCATTAAAGATTGAGCAAGATAAACTTACTTTAAATAAAACCTTGTTGCTTCATTTGTTAGAAAGGAGAAAAACAGATGAGCCCCTTAATATAAATGCAATAATGAGGATACCCTGGTGATGCTTTCCCTGCTTTTCCCTTTTTTTTGCCAGTTTTCCCTGCAACACATTCCAGGGTTAGAACCTCTCTGCCTAGTTGTCTGAAATAAGTGAGGTCTTACTTTAATGAGAAAAGACAAATTTTGTTATGGCAGTGATAAAATTCATTTACATTAAGTTTTATGTGTGACTGAGTATCCATATACGCAAAAAGTGAAAATTACACATACGTTTTCAACAATGTATGTCAACTGGCAGCATCTTGTTAAGAAATGTAAAAAAACCCCAAGCCATTATTAAAGAGGATAAGCCTTGCAAAGACATTTTTGAAGGACATTAATGGCTAAGACCTTGAGTTCAGATTTGGGGAATGCAGAATACCAAACGGATGCCAGGCTACACGCAGCCTCTGCGCCTGTCTTTGCTCCGAGGTGCCAGGGCCTGATTCTCAGTGGAACTCCCATCTCCCACTGATTCTATTAAGAATATTGGCTGCGCAGTACACCTCTGAAATCAAGCCTTTGTGTCATAAACGGGGCACTCAACACTAACTGCTGCTTTAAAACTGAGGATTTTGAAAGGTTCCATCCCGTTAGTTCCCCTGTATTTTCCAGGCCAACGGAAAACTCCGAGAAATCCAGATTTTGCAGAAAAGAGCTGTCGTGACAAGTGCATTGTCATGTATTTGTGACAACACTCAGCACATAACGCCAGCGTGAAAGGCTCCGTCTTGGCCTTGGCTACACCGACTGCCTCCGCGGAGCGGGGATAACCGTGGGCTGATACAAAAGCTGCAAGTATCCATTCACAGAGGAAGCAGATTAATACCCGAAGCCGCTGAATAATTTCTATTGTGGATGTATATATGCAACTGCGTGAGCAAAATACCCATGTTTTGCTGCATATTATGCTCCATTATTTTTGAATACAATAGTTCTCTTGGCATTAGTACTAAATGAATGGTAAGTTCATTTCATCTGAAAGACTAAACAAACAACCGCTAACAATGAGAATAAATCAGATTGCTGCAGTACTTTCAAGTAGCTGGTAAAAATAATATTTTAATCAAATAACTCAGCTGTAACTGCCATGAACTACTGGGAAGGTTAAGGCTGTGGCTCAGTATTCCAGTGAGAAAACACACAGAATTATTCAAAACACACAATTTCATCGCCACCGCTTGACTCGGATTAAAAGCAGAAGATGGCAGTCTGAGTTTCTATCTCTGCTACCGAGTTGAAGGCACCAACAAAACAAAGGTTAATGGAATATTCTGAAAGACAAGCCATTTAGCAAGAAAATGCAATGCTATATAAAAATAACTACAGCCAGACTGGAGTGGTTTACTCCAAAATAAAGATTTCTTTTTTTTTTTTTGGTTTATTCCAAAATGAGGAATAGGCTCACATTTAAGACTCTGGACTAGTGTTTGTGAGATGTGAGTTCAGTTCTCGGCTGCAGCACGGACCGCCTGGTGTGGCCAAGCTCGCACAGGAGATGACTGCCCTATTTCATGGGAATACTGCCAGGCAAGAGCAACTGGGAAGTCTGAGCTGCTCAAACACGGTGATGCTTAAAACCAAAGTGAACACTGCAGGTAACACCATTTGGATGTGCTCTGGGGTAGCTAAAATTAGAATTTAGCTCTGAAGGATTTAGCGCTCACTGAAGTCTGTGGGAATCACACTTCAGTGAACTCTGTGTCAGGCCTTTTCATGGGCCATGAGCAATATGTAGTTTGAAACATATTCTCAGTTAACCTCAGTGAAATGAGAAATAACGTGACTGCAGTCTGTGCACTTGCATCAGATTAAAACCAGTCCTTAGCGTGCCTTAGATTTAACATAGCTCCTATGCAAAGGAATTAGAGCTCAATAAGAGCTGATAACATTCTTTTTTGCCTTTTTTTCTACAGACAGCCTTACCTAGAGACTGCCAGGTTATTTTTTTGGGACCAAAAGAAAGCACCACGGTCATCTAATTCAAACCCTTGCAGAGCAGCTACCTTCTGACTTCCTATGTCCAGCCTGGTGGCAGCACCTGAATCAGGACATTGCTTCCAGAAAAATACCTAAAAACACAAGCGATAAACCTGTTGCAATCCTTGGTGACTTGTTCCCTCATCGTAAGAAACTTGTTTCTGGTCTGCGTTTGTACAGCTACAGCTTCATACCCTGATGGTGATGTCTTTGCCTATGGATTAAAGAGTCTGTTCAAATTTATGTTCACCACGTAAGTACTTAGGGGTTGTGATCAAAACACCACATAAGCTCCCTTTGATACACAGCATGGATCGCACTCTTTGACTCTCTCTCTCTCGGAGATGTTTTCCAGTCTTTTAATCATTCCCCTCTCCGAATCCTCTCCAGTTCCTGAGCCAGCATGATTAGGAGGCAATGGCTGGAGCGAAGAGGAAGATAAAAACTCCTACATTTCTGAAAATGTTTCATTTTTAACTCGTTTTTGCTGCCCGATACCTGCTAGAGGCTGAAAATTCAGCACAGCCATGCAGACTCGACTGGTCTGTTGAGGACATTGGCTTTAGCAGCTACTCAAGGATCGGGCACCCGCCCCGCTTCTGCTTGGCACTAGCAGATGGGGTGTTAGCCAGCTCCTAACTCCGCGCCTGTTCGTGAGCCACACTTCCCAGGCAGCTGCTTGGGACCAAGCTCTGTCTCCAGTTCATCGGTGCATGGCCGCTAACCTGAACGTTGCAGCTCCAAAACCAAGAGGGGAATTAGCCCCCCGAGAGGTTTTAAGAACACAAAAGCCGTCCGTCTGTGACCGAGAGCCACAGCCCTGCTCTGCGCCTTTGGAAACCAGATCCGCAGGAGAGGTAGCGCACAGGCGTGTTGTCAGAGGCCTTTTAAGTCTGTTTAACAACCTGAACTCTTTGCTAGAAACCATCTGATACCAACTAGACTAAAACCAAATGGACACAGTAATAAAAGCTAATTTTGATTGTGGACATCAGCACAGAGTTAGAGGGTACTACTACACGGCTGATAGCTACAGCTTCAGAGGTAAAAAAGGACTAACCCAGCAACTGTCTCGTTGGTCATTTAAAAAAAAAAAAAAGACTTAATAAAATGGTGTTTGCTGGGCAAGAGACCAGTTGAAAGTGTTGCACTGTGCTGTAATAATGGAAAGAGAATATTCCCCAAATCGAACTGCCTTGCAACTGAAACAGGCACTTATAATTAAAAGAAAAATTTGCAGGAAAAGCTATTGCCAGTGCTGCACGGCTGCTTTCCCCCGCCGTTGAGCTGCCCACCCGCACAGCCTCCCCGGAGAGCCCTGCCCAGGGCCGGGGTTTGGCCGTGCCCCCAGCCTGTCCCCCGCCTGGCCCAGCCCCAGGGCTCCTGCCTGCGCTTGCCTGTCCGTCTCTCACTGCCCGGCCTGGAGAGAAATCAAACCCACTTTCCTCTCTCTGCCTCAACTGGCAAATTGGTCAGCAGCGTCGCTGGGGTGTCGGGAGCGGCTGTTTGCTGCGGCGGCGGCTGGGAGCAGGCGGGTGGACGGTGCTCCGGGCACAAACCAGCACGACCGCGGCTCGGGAGGATGAAAACAGCGTCCGCAGCTGCACTGGCTCGGCAGGGCCAGGAGCCCAAGCGAAATGTGTAAGAAAACAGGTTCATCGCCGGGGAGCTGACACCTTCCGCGCTGTGCCGGCACTCACCCCGTGCCCGGCTCTGATGGCCTCGGATCGGGGCTGTGTTTACCTGGGGGTTATTTTGTTTGTTTCCTGCAGTGATAAGTGCTGCTGGGGAGAAGGGTATATGCCCACGATATTATTGTTTCCCTCCCTTTTGGCCCATGAGGCACCTGTAGGTCTTGCTTAGAAATGGGTGTGCACGTAAGTACGGCCGGTGCCAGGCAGCCTGCGGGAAGGCTTACGCCAGCCGTGATACAGCTCGCGAGGCTTTAAAAACCCAAGTAGTTACTATATAGTAATAGTGCCTGTACGAAAAAATTAGAAAAGAATTCATCTGCCACTAGAGTAATTAAAATAATTGTCACCACAGGAAAAAGCTCTGTGGAATATTACTCCTTATTGACTTTGATGGGAAACAGTGTTTCCATGACTGATAAATCAGGGGCTGACTTTTGTCCCATGAACCTCTGCTTTCCAGTAAGATCTTTAATTGACTTCTACATAAAGATTATGAATGACTCAAAAACTGGTTTACGCTGCAACCAGTGAAGTGTTCTTTTTTCCACACCAAATATTTAAATGCCAGGCCATTAACAAACAGATTGTCCACTGGAAATAGGGCTGCCTTTGGAGGCTGGGAGCGCAGGCTGTGTTCCTTATTAGCCCTTTCCTAGTCCCTCTACGGCAATTTAAACTGAAGTAAACTAACCTGTGGATGATTAATTCACTTATAAAAAAGTATAAAATAGTAGTTTTAATCACCCAGCTCTATTATTTCCACCAGAAAAAGTTAATTTGAACAGCTGCAAATGAAGCCGTTTGAGTCCAGCTTTACCTAATTAAGCTTATTTAAAAGGCAGAAAAACTCCCCAACCCTCCAAAATGTTACACAAAAATTCTCATAAGGCATTCCCCAAACCAAAGCATTTTATTTTATATTGAATATTCATTTCCATAAGCAAAAAATTAAAAAAAGAAACAAACAACAAACGCAACCACACAGCAAATCAAGACTTTATGAGCTGAAACTTCCCCTGCTTTGCATAGTTGCAACACCACCTGGGCCAGCCCTGCCTCTCGCGTTTTGGTGCCTCACGCAGCTCAAGAGCTCAGATCTGCTAGCAACAGCTATGGTTAAAGAACGGCACACAAACCAGGTGGAAATTATTACTGCCTTGCTCTGTCTTGGCACCACATGTAAAAGCAACTGTCATCATGTTGGGTTCCCCCAAACACGCAGCACAAGATGCTGAAAATCTCAATTAAGAGAATTGAAACGCAACAGCAGCCTCCAAAAAAATGGAAGAGAAACCCTAAGATGCTTTGCTATATTGCTTGTATCACATAGGAGTTAGAAGTCCAGAGGTGATGAGGGCCCTTGCAAGGGCAGGCTCTCTGTTTCATGACCAGCGCTGTCCTCCCTGAGCTGTCCCCAACTAGAGCTGCCAGTGCCACGGAACCACCGGTGCCAGCCAGGCACAGCTTCCAGGGGACTCTATGAAAAAGGCAAGCCCCAAGCCCTTCCTGCTAGCTAGGAAAAACCTGGCACCACCAAGAAGGCAAATAATTAACAATAACCTTTAAAAGGAAGTGGCTGTTAATAACTTGTTTCCAGAAAACTGTCCCAGCCCCTTGACTAAATGCAATCAATGAATCACACACAAGGTCCCAATATCAACCGTGCTCTGCATTTAGGGGCAAATATAGTCTAAACAGCCAAATAATCATGCTACTCTCTCAATACATACAAAATTTATGGTCACTGCAATATTTCAGCAAAGGCACTTTTTGAAGGAGGAACAGGCCGCAGAGCAATTAGGATGAAAAAGAGTTTTGGCTGCCTTTGGCTCAGCGGCTCTCATCTGTCACAGGAGGAAATTTATGCTGCTGCAGAAAGCCCGCATTAAAAGGCTGGGCGGAGAGCACACACCCCCGGCTCTTGGGTGTTGCAGTGGCCAGAAGCTTCTCTGCAGTGCCAAAAATATACATATGGAAATGACAAGCTTTTATTAGTGCTACTATCACAGAAAATAATAAATAATCAAGTCTTTACCATCACCACAATTAGCTCTTTCTGTCTCATATTTACAGTAGCTGTCCCAAGGGTTTGTAAGTATATTGCGTTAAGCAATTCCTATGGCCTATGGCTTCCTCACCTCTGTGGCTCTTGCTCGAGACCTGCTGGCTTAATCGCTACAGGAGTTCAGAGTCCGACTCCTCCGCGGCAGCTCTTCACTTCCAAGAAAGCATATTCTCCAGCAGTAAAATTAGAGCTAGTTGTTTCTAATTCACTGAGATCTAGAGTTACCTCCAGATTACTATTTATTTTCCAGTCCAGACAAATACATACCTTTCCTCGGGTATTTTGGCTTTGGATGATGAACAGCAAAGGTAAATATAAGGAAAAATAGGTGAAACCTAATATCTGTTTACATACATTGGGTACACACAGGACTAGCTCTATTACTCAAATAAGCTTAACTACATACTATAAATGAAAAGCATGTGTGGTTGCAAAGCCAGAGCCTGATCTGGAGACACAGTTCACTCCTGAGTGTCCTGGCCAAGACGATGCTCAAGGCACCACCACAGCCCCATGGAGGCAATATATTCATTTGGAGGCGGTGGGTTTTTTACTTATTGCTTTTTATTCGGACAACCACCCACAGAAGTCTTGAATCCAGTTCCCAAACGGCCAACACACACTTCCTCAGCTGTGGATGTCCCCCAAGCCACAATGTTCTGGCATTTTAATGTTAAATTTCCAGAAAGCATTTTCTGTGGCATAATTCGAGGAGCAGGATGGGCTTCTCTGCAGCACAGCTGGGCTTCGTGAAGGCTCCTGCCCATCAGTCTCTCCATTTACATGGACTGAACACTTCTTAATCATGAAAAATTTTGGCTTAATTGAATGCTCTGACCTACTCTTTTTGGAATGATTTTATTTTTATTCCCTCACTTCTCCTAGCTGCCGCTGTTTTACACGGCTCACAACTGCAAGGTTTCTAGCAGCAACCCCAGACTGCCGGCAGGACTCCTCGCGGGGTAACAGGAGCTCCAAAAGCCTGTGAGATCTGATCACTTGGGTCTTGCCCACACCAGAAGTGATGCCACTTGTGACAGCTACAGCTGTACCACCCCCTCAGTGCGAACACGGGCAGACTGGAGCACAGGCACTTCATACCCATACAGGGTTATTCACATGTGGGAAAGGAAATCATTTAGTGGTGCAAGGCCTTACAACATTACATCTGTTCATAACAGGGAGTGAAGAGCTGAAAACATATCGCACATTCCTCCAAAGATAAAACAGCGTGGAGAGCATGCGGCGGCTGAGTAAAATGCTGCTGATTAGGCTTGACACTATTAGGTTCCCACATATCACTATCAGACCCCCAGCCTCTGGAAGATCATGTTGGGTGATGCTTTGCTGCTCCCCAGTGTGTCCAGTCCACATCTGTGAAGCCCCCTCCAGAAGTCTGGAAGTGTTTGCCTTTTCAGAAGCGCGTGCTGGGGCAGCGGCAGCCTGCTGCCTTGGCTGCCGTTTAATGAGGAGGTGTGTGGGGACAGCTTGGAGGAAAGGGAAGGACACAGGTCATCTTGTGAACCTGCTTAAAATCTAGCCAAGCAGCAAGTGCAGGGGAGCCCTCATGCCTTTGCATCTTAAATACTGCGTGGACTATTGTTATGACGAGGCAGGATAGAAATCCTGGAAAAAAAATAACCTGGGAAGAATTGCAGTGGGTTCATTTTCTGAGCTCCGTTGTACAAAACTCGTTTCTTCAACATCCATCCTGCTCACTGGAGCGTTTGAACTGCTGAGCCAAAGTCTACCCCTTCCCTTGGAGCAATTTGCAAGGCACACCTGGGAGGAAAGCTGCCTGACATCCTTGGCAGCTCTGACAAATTCTGCGATGCCAGGAAAACAGCAGGCCCTGAGTAAAATGGAGAGGCTGGGTTACATCAGCCCCTCCTCAGATGACAAGCACTTAGAACATTAAAAAGGGAAGAAAAAGTTTCATGAGTCTGATCTGTTGCATCTATGAAAACACCGAAAGAAGTGGGAGACTGTCATTCATTTTTCAGTGCTAGTAAAGAGGTGTTTCTAGATCCTGTCTTCTGCGTATCCGCACACTGTCTGTAAAGCTGTATGTTTTCTTCTTTGTGCAAGACTTAATTGTCCTGAGTATTTACTGCCCATATCTACTACCTGTAAGTGATGTGTTTCAAGCTAGTTGTACTCTTTTTTGGGGGGGAGGGAGGAAGGGAGGGAGTTCTGAGATCACTAAGTCAAGTTAAATAATTCATAGCTAGCCCCTTTTACAGAAAACAAGTCTATTCCCCCACCTCCCCACGCCCCATATTGTTGTTGTTATATTATCTGTACGAGCCAGGCATTGGCAAGGAGATGGAAAAAAAAAATGACAGGACATTGTAAGAGAATTTAATGAAGTGGCTCCAAATATTGTGTCAAAATAAATGAAGTGAATAATGCAAGAGCTCATTCCAGGTCCCTTCTACAACAATAACTATTGTGTGAGCAGCACATCTGAGGAGATGGGGATGGATGGATGAATACAAAGGTGCCACTCTGGCACATTACAGAGCAGGGAACAATGGGCAGCCTGAATTGCTATATTTAATTTCAGTAATACTTTGAGTCTAGATACTCAGGAAGAAAATAGCAGGTGGTAAAAGAGGAGGAGGAGGAATTATCAGCCTTTCTGATCTCACTTAACTATTTTGCTTCTGCCTAGGATGGAGGAAGAGGGCTGATTGCATGCCTGCATCTCTGAACTCCTGTGCGAGCCCATCGTGCGTTTTGAGTAGCTTGACAGCCATCAGCAAGCAGCTGGCCTGCTGGCCTCCCACTGGGAGGAAGACACTCACTTGGCACTTCCCCTCACAAATTATCTGCCTTTTATTAAAAATATGTGCAATAGCATGCAACAGAAATAGCCCCGAGCCAGAACACTTGGGCCTGCTGCTGCAAGGCGCCGATCTGCAGGCTGGCCCGGGCCCAGCTCCAGCGGCAGATACACCTGGCCGCATCTTCAGCCCTGCACCCACGGTGGGTTCAGTGCAGTGGACCTCGTGGGTTTGCCGGCACTCACAGCTGCACTCAGCAGAGACCTCGGGGCTTGGCATGGAAGCAGGGGTCCTTGCTAGGGCCCTGCTTTTGCGAATGTGGCTGCTTATCCGTATCCCCTCGATGACACGGGTGGAACGATCCCCCTTGGTGTGTGCAGTTGTCAGGTGGGGACCTTTATTTGGACACAGAACCAAGCACAAGAATTCAGACATTGACAGGTTACCTATTCTCAACTTACTGTGCTTTCCTGTCACTGTCAATAGCTGGGGGACACTTGCTATTCTCTGGCTCTTTGCAAAACACCTTTTTATTTCCTCCCTCTATATGAAGCATCCATCACACTAGTACTGACTTTCTGCGAACGGCATTGAACACTCAGGTAGTGCACAGCGCTGTCAATAAAGCTTTCGTTCAAGCTTCTTTTAGCCCTGTCCCCCACGCCTTCTAACATCGGCACTGTAAGAGGCTTCCCAGCTGGTCCCGTGTGGGTGCGGGGACCCAGCCAGTAACCCAGCAGCACCTTTCCGCAGAGGCCGCCGTGGCAGGAGCACCGCGCTGCCGGCAGCAGCAGTCAGGGTGCAACAAGTTCCTACCAGCCGTGACAGCCAGGACCAGTGACATTAGAAATCCAGGTGGGGAATCAGCAGCAAAAGCCATTACAACTGTTACCTTTGCTTGTAAACGCTCCATGTGCCTCTGCTCTAATTTTGTCTGACTACCTGTTTTCCCTGTAGGGCTGGCAGAGAGAAAACAAGCGGTTGGCACCTACGCACCCCCTCCCAGCTCTGCCACCCACGGCAGGCTCAGCAAGCATCCTTCCCTCCATCGGGCGACAAATCCTGCCCCCATCAGTGCTGTCCATCAGGGCTCTCCTAACCCAATTGCAATTCACTGACAGCTTTACTTGCAAATTCCCTCTCTGCACAGCTCATGCTAAGAACCTTAATATTCCTGCAGATTCAGAAAGGGGATTTCCAACAAGCATTAGGAAAATTAAACTTCTCAAGAGCTGTCTCAATCTGACAAGCTATTTCTAGCTCTTCAAAGTACAGTAAGTGAAAATATTAAAATGGGGGATGGGGAAGTTGTAGTAAGCAAATGATGAATTAAGGCTAGAAACGAGGGCAGCATAAGTCTACTTTGCATATGCATAAGGCATACATATATGTATATACACATACAAAGAAATACATGAATATGTATTGTTTAAGGCTTCCCGCTGCCTTATAATAGAAAATTATAATCTCCCACCCTTTGCTTCCGTCCAAAGCCAAAGCAGCAGATAATACTAATGAGCGGGGCATTTCCCTCAGAGATTTGTGCGTTGCAACCGCATTAAACATGCCGAGCACCAGCCCTCTCGGGTAGCAGATCGGGAGCTTGTGATTAAACCAGCAACTTTTCAGCAAGGCCATTTACTCTGCTGGTGGGAGCCTGAATGCAGCCCGGGCTGAGCGGAGGCAGGCGGGAGGCAGGCGAGACGCAGCCTGGGCCCTTCCCAGCCTGCGCTGGGGACACGGGGCTCCTCACCGGGCTCCTCACACCTCAGGTCTGCTTTCCGGGCTGGGCTGGGCACCCTGCAGTACACAGACAGGCTGTTTACAGCTCCTGAAACCCAGAAATGGCAGTGTTTATTACTGCTCCCCTTCCCAACAGGTTAGGCTACAAAATGCCCCCCATGTCCCAGCTTAGCTATGTCCTCTTTTGCTCCTTTCTCCCCCTCTCTGCTGCTTTCTCTTTTCCCATCCCCTACAGAGCTTCCCAGCCTACACCCCAAACAGGGGAGAGGCTGTTTATAGCCCGGGCCATTGCTGGGGGGGGTGAGAAGCTGAACCAGGCTTTCAAGATGTAAGGGTGTGACTCTGAAGGAGGTGAGGGTGATATTTTTTTTAGGAGCAACAAAGCGGCATAATTTAGCTGTTAGCACATTTTTCTGTGCTCTGGCATGGCTCGTGCTCCAAAACCTTGAAATTCCCCCAGGTTTAAGGCCTGATTTGAGTAATGGTGCTCAGCTTGTCTGTCTGTCCTCCCTCTCTGCTGCTGCTTTGCAGCAATCATCCCCAATAGCCTCACAAATCATATTAAAATTGGGTTAGAAGAGCATCCTCTTCAATTACAGTCCCTCATCACTGGTGCTTTAGGAGTGGGGGACACCACCTCTGTACTAGACCAGGGGACAAAACAATTAGAAGAGCTGATTAAAATCCTATTGCTCTTCAGGGGCTTGCGTGATTGTGTGAGAGCTATGCGGTGCGATGAAAAAAATCTTTCTGAGCTTGCACTCACAGCCTGCCAAAAATGCCTCTTCAGCTGTATGAATTGGTCTTGCAAAAGACACATTACTGAGTGCTGTGTTAAAGCTACAGTCAAGGCTGTGTAGAGAGCTAGGTACAGAGCTGATCAATACTCGGGATTTTTCAATATTACAAAATATTTTGCATTAAGACATGGCACTCTGATACTATTTATTTAAGGGAGAAACACAAAAGGGACTGATTTGACCTTGGTATCCTGACTGGTGGAACAGAAGGGAATGCCAAACACTAAGAGCAAAACTATTGATTAGGCCTGAGAGGGACGACTGACAAAAGCAAGCTGTAAAAAGTTATTAATGGCAGAGAGGAGCACAGTGATTTGGGTTTTTGGCTTGATGACAACAGGACGGAAAATGAGTGTCCACAGTGAATCAGACGAAGGATTTGCTGGAGAAACAGGGAAGCATGAGATGTATCTGTACTGGTGGGAGAATCCCACCAGGAGCAGAGCACGTGGATGCAGATCATCCTGTCGGGGAGCATCACAGGAGCATCCGGGGCAGCAGCAACATTGCCTGCCACCAAAGACCATGGCCCCGCTGTGCAGCACTGCAGGCAGGGCACAGTCCTGCAGACTTTAGTCCTAGCAAACAATCCGGAAGGTGCAATGGAGAAAGCAGAGGCACATGGATCGTCAGTGCTGGGCAAAGAACTAAAGCTCCTGGGGACTGGTCTAGCACCTGCTGTTAAGCCCACACTTCTCTATTAAAACCCAGTGAGATACCCGAGAGCTTGGGCAGCCCTGAATGCTCGCACAGGCAGAGGTGGGTGGTGATACCTGTCAGTTCGGCAGTGCCTCATGGCATGGCACAAGGGTGGAAGAAGGGGTGACCTGCTCAGAGGAACTTCTGATTTTGATGGCTCACTGAAAGGAGGTTGCTCTGTGCTTGGCTGATGAGCATCGCCACGCAGGAATGCAGCTGGGGCTCCCAGGACCAGCTCCCGGCACTGGCCTCTGTATGAGCAGGCTGAGATACAAACATGCAGGAGCAGATGGGGGATAAGCTGCAGTGAAAATCTGTAGCTACCCCTGGACCCATGCTTCTGCTGAAGGCGGCTGGACACATCCAGTGTGTGCTAAGCTAAACAGTGCTCATGGAGAGTACAGCCCCCTTACTCCTATCCTTATTTCTCCTCCACTCTGTTCATCTGTGCTTACTGAGCTCAGTAAAATGTTGAAAATGCGACTCTTAGTCATCTTTGCGGTCTCCTATCATCAGGGCTGAGCAGTGAAGCTCTTTGGATTGGTTTTTAGGTCGTTAATATGTTAACTGACTGTAGGAAGCTCTAATTTAATTATTAGGAACAAAGGTCTGAACATGAATAAGCAAAGTGCCTGTTACATTTCAAAGCTGCAGCTTTCTGGTGCTGGTAATACCGGTTTGAGTTCTGTCAGGTGCCACAGAATTCAGGTACCAAATAGCTAATATCCAGCCACCATCAGTGTCGGCACAGCATCAGGCAGAGTTAGAGAAGCATCTGTGATTGCAGAAGGGGAAAATGCAACAGGAGGCGTCATCTGCACCCACCGAAACAAGGAGGAATTGAGTTCTGGTAGATGGTGCAAACAAACATGGTTCAGTACTGAACGTGTCCCTGCAGGCTGCAGGGGCTGTTTTAAGGAGAGAGACGCAGGAACTTGTCGTATGTAATCTACCAGCCATCTTTACAATGTGACAGAAATTTCTTAATGAGCATTGGCACTACATACAAACAGAGTAGCAGTGCTGCTTCTCCAGCCATTAATATTACATACGTGGGCTGCTTAATTTGCTGTTCCTCACGGAGCCGGAGCAGGAAGCCCGCATAATGAAGGATTTGTTGACAGAGGTCTTCATATCAAATCAGCAAAAAGGTAGAAAATGATCCAGTTTCAGGCATACTTGCTTGACTCACATAACCTTGGCCCTCCTAACACTCCTGATGATGGGCACGATGTACCAGGTGCTCTGCTCTTCTCGGGCCCTTATTGCTGCCACTTTTGAACTTCATCTGTTAAAGCTTTCACCAAGAATCCAAACAGCACAATAATATTCATTAATTTCACAGGAAAGAGGCATTCTTTATGCATGAGGAAGATGATGGCTGTTGGAGACCAAACACCCATTCAGAAAGGTGCTTAAACATATGCCTGGTGTTAAGCGCATAAGCAGCCCCTCCTGTGAGTTTTCAAACAGTGAGAAACAAACTGGAAGCAGAACACAAATCCTGTCTCCTCAGCACTTTGCAAGTGATATCCTAACTTGTTTTAGAGCTCTCTTGGTCTCCTACCCATCCCCTACCCGCGGAGGCAGCTCGTTCTGGGGCCAGGGATGGCAGTGAAGAATGGCTGTCCTGCCGCGCCTGTGAGGAGCTCACGTTGGCACCGTGCAACTCTCCTGCAGGACACAAGGCTCTCCTACTTCGAACAGGTACATTATCTTGTGTACTCCTGATAGCATTGGCTGGTAGTAACGGAGAACTGATTTTATATGGTAGGCATTGTACCATGGGCTATAAGATGTGTCACTGCAGTGCTCTAACGCTGTGCGTGAAGAGGATGTGGTACTACAATAAACATATAGAAATATGTGACAGAGTTCCTGGGCTTTCAAGGACTAAATAAATTAATCTCTGAGAGTTTTTTTTTAAATACTTGAGGCATTTTCTAAACGCAACATTTGGCAGTGATAGCTCCTTGCCTGAGTTAATTCCTCAGTCACGCTTACTGGACTTTGCTTGATCAATACGTACGTGAGTCCAACCGACACTCTCTCCTACGTGACACATGTGAAAGACTCTTCTAAGTTGTAGTACATGAATCCTTTAGCTCTCGCTAAGGATCTTCCACAAAGCAGCAGCCCCACAGAGCACAGGGGAACGAGAGCAGGCAGTCTTGGAGAAGCTGAACATACACAGAGCCAAGCTGAAGTGTCTCCAGTGTGCTCGTTTCATTTACATCTCATTCATTATGGAAACGAGGTGTGAAAGTAGTTTCTAGAGCTACTTAGTGCAGGCTGCACATCGATTTAATACCTATTCTGGTTTTTCAAGTCACTTACCTCCATAGAACTCTTGTTCCAAACCAATTATTTAGCTGCATTGCTCAGACTTTGAATTCACTGGTGTATTAATGCAGCTTGGTCTAAGCCACTATATATTTAAGACTGCTGAAAGGGAAGCCTTTAAGATGAAGGAAGACAGTAAGGAACCAGCTTACCTGATTTATAGGACCATCAAGTTTCTACTCATTGTATTTATGCATGAAGTGTCTAAAAAAAGCCAAACTGCATCAGACACGTTGTCTTTTGTTAACATGCCTGTATCAGTCTATCAGTCTAGCTACTCACATGAAAAGAGACTCAAACATGAAAATAAGGAGGCAACTGGGAAAAAAAAAAAGTAATTAATAACACTCACAGGAGACTGCTTGCTATCAGCCAGGCTCTTTATCAGGTCGCAGCTGCAAAATGTTATGTGTATGCAGCATCCAAACACCATCATTGCTGTTATGGTGGGGAACAGAATTTAGCCCCCTTCCTTTGCCAAAGGGGATTCTCATCTGATTGCCTCAAACACGAGCTTTCCCCCTTGAGATGCTCCATGGTGCAGAAGCTCTCACTTCAAAGTCTGCACCCTGTGCTGTGAGAAAAGTGAATAGACACAAACACACACACCCCAACAGATAGAAAGATACATACAGACAGACAAAAATCTTTACAGGAAGTTGATTTATTCTGCTATTAGCAGATTAATTAAGAGCGTTTGCTTGCATACAGATGGCCACAATCCATTCTGGCTACTCCTTAAGCAGAGCTCAGGATGCTGTGCAGTGACTGTGATACATTAAAGGGTGTGGGGGAGTGATGTCTCTTTCTGGTTTTACCATAGGTTGCCACGAGTTTTCTCACTTTTGCTCTTCTGATTCTCTCCCCCATCCCACCGGCGGGGAGTGAGCGAGCAGCTGGGTGGGGCTTAGTTGCCAGCTGGGGTTAAACCACAACACTATGTTACTTTGGGCAAATCACTTAACCTTGGTGTTCTCCGTGTCAATAAGGAATCTACCTTGCTCAGAGCACTTTGAGATCTATGGACAAAGAGCACTCTAAATACTAGGTATTATTTATAGCATTGCCCTATGGATAATAGCAAGCTACAGCTGTTAGAGACAGCAGGGACCTCTGAGCAAGCAGAAAGGCATAAATCTGAATGTCAGTATCCTTAGCATTGTAGCTGGCGGCTGTTTTGTCCTAGGAGAACATTTCAGTGGTTTGTGCTACCAGATGAACTTGCTGTTAGTTCTTCATGCTCCCCAGAGGCAGCTAACGCAGAAATCTGGATTTACCATAGCAGCTCGTTGGTAAAGCAATTCTGACAACCTGCTCCCAGTGTGGCTTGTACCTGCTCTTTCCGACGCAGGAAGATTGGCCATGCAGTGACGCTTTTGCAAGGCAACCTTGCATGCATGCACCCATCTGATCTGCACAGACTGCTAGCGGAGATTTGACCACTTTCACCCTGGCCTCCACATTACTAAGGCTAAATCTCTGTGGACACAATGTAGTGATGTGTAAAAAGCATCCAAAATAGATGCAGAATTGGAGGCAAGACTGTGGGCTAAACACTGCTGAACCTGCTGGGAGGCTGCAGTGCTTTGCTATGGCACCAAGGCTCCCTCCCTCACCTGAGCGCTCATCCAGAGCTAGTCTGGGCCCTGCACTGTGCTGTCCTCCCTGTTGCACTTTGTCCTTGAGCTTGCGTAGGACTGAGTAACCCAGGCCTTGATGAGAGGTGCTGAAAGAAAGCAAAGGCCATCTAATGCAAAAGTGTGGCTCTCCAAAGTTTTGGGCACATTTGCCCTATTTACACCAACTTACTCTTTTAAAATTGTCTTCAAAGGCATTTAGCCAAACGTGGATCTTCCCAATAGCACCAAAATCAGAAACGCACATATCAGGCTTTCAGGCTAGAAATATGCATGTGGATTTATTTGCAAATAGTTTCAAATCTTGGAAGGGTGACTTGGTGCAAATACATTTGTAGCATAACATGTTGTTGATGTTGTATCTTCTCCCCCCAACATTGCACAATGTAAAACTTTGTGACTAGATTGTGCCAAGAGCCTTAATTCACCGTTTCGTCAAAGGACAAGTCTCCATATTGCTGCCAGTCTCTTTTAGGGTAAACCTTCTGACAGTGAAAGGAAAGAGGCGTTCAGAGTAGGAAAAAAGATGAAGCCACTAAAATGCAAATTTTATTCACAGTTGGCATGTTTATAAATATATATTACATTCTTACAATCTACAGTACATTCTAAATATAGAGGGATTCAATCTAAGTGTTTGTGGGAGGGTGGGTGTGTATTAAACTGAGCAACCTAGATTCAATGACGGAAAGAGACTTAATAATAAAAGGAGGGCAAGGACTCACTCTGGAAATAAAGGAAAACTTGAAATATAAGCTGGATTTTAGTTAGTGCTTTGGCACTTTGCCACTGGTCACTGGAGACTGCTTTTGGACCTCACAAAAAATGTCATGGTTTTAGGGCTGGAGGGCACATCGGATTCAAAGGGTAATCACTGAAATCCTACCATGTGTACATCCTTATCAGAGGAAAACAAAAGATAATCATCACCTCTGGGAGAAACAAGTGTTATCTACCGAATTTAGCTGTTCAGGTTTCAACGTTGAGTGTGCAGCACTTCTCCATGACCGGCAAGTGCCCTCTAAATGTGCTGAGCAGGGGTCTAAAGAAGCATGAGCAGAAGGAACTGAACAACCTGACCCCTCCCAGGGAAGGGGGCGGACAAAGAGGCAGTTGCTGTTGGTGTCTGAGTTCAGCACAAGTTACACTTGCCCAAGAGAGAGTGGCCAGCTTTGGTAAATGACAGCATGTAAAGCAAGTACCAGCATGGTACCAGCAGCATCTGTGCTTGGCAAGAGCACACCGTGGAGAAGCGAGTGTGCATGGAAGGGAAGGAAGAAACCACACGCTTCCAAAGTTGACTGATGCTACTTAGTGCCCTCAGGATACCAGATGGGGAGCACTCCAGGGAAATGGCTGGGAATACAAATTTGAAACAGGACAATCAAATAAAGTGGGCTTTTAAAAATAGCTTGTTCTCTCAAACTTTCCAAAACAGACCTTCCTTTATATGAGTGATATTCTCAGTACAGATAATATCTTCTCCTATTTTACAAATTAAGAAATACTGAAAATTGGCTGGCAAAGTTTATTACCTTGGCATCTACTTAAAAAGAGAGTTTCAGTTTTAACTGTATATGTGTATCCATTCTCAGTGCTTGGGAGGCAAACATGCTGGTTTGTAAACAGCCCGGTTACTCCTTTTCCCCCTCCAGATTCTTTGGAAACTCATGACTTTTCAGCTCTGGGAGCTGCTTTGCTCACACTGTTGGTTTTTGTCAGCTTTAAATTAATGTTCTTGGATGGATATTCTCTGCATGTGGCTTGAATGACATGCTCTCTTCGTGGATCTATTTATTCTGAGACCAATTTTTTGCTTTTAACCAAAGCTTGCAATATTGAACAGTAGAGCTGTGCAATCTTTGTAATATCCAAACTGCACTGGAGTTTGTTATATTTATTGATTTCCTGGGAAAGCTCAGAGAATGAGACTGTATTATTTTGCTAAGTTTTTTTTCATGTTACCATGCATCAAAAAACCACACATATCTCTCACTTCCATCTCTGAGCACAGAGAAGACTTGAATTTTAAGAGCTGTCCAGGATCTCTGCTCTCCCAGCTGCTTTTGGGTGGCTTCTTGGGGCTGCATTGAGTTATTATCCACCAGCTGATTCTTGTTATCAATACAACATTTTGCCCCACTACCCAAAATTAAAGGCAGAAGGTGAGTGAAAAACAAATGAACGAACAAACCAAACAAAAAAGTCTTTTGTGTCTCATTACACATTTTCATGTAATCTCTCCATATAGTTTTTAAGTTCTTTGCACTCCCCCAGGTCCATATCCTGGCAGACCCATTTAATGTCATCCTCACTACTCATCAAGATTGAGTTGACAGTTGGACACCCATCATCAGAGGAGATGGTGGTGAAGGTGGTGAATTTAACCCGTTTCCTCTTAGAGGTAGGAGAAGTAGTTGGTTCACTTTTCTGTTCTTTCCCTTCAGTGAATGTGGACTCAGTAGACCTGAAAGATTGTCCATCAATATTTTTGGCGGCATTTGTGTTGAGGAGATATTTGCTCTCTTCATAGTCCACTCCTCTGTCAATGGCTGTGATATGTTCATCTTGTTGGGATGAGAAATTTATGTGATTCTCCAGAAGTTCTGTCCTGTTGCTCAGCCCAACCCAGTCATGAGAGTGGCTCATGCCTTCTTGCTCTTCAAAGGGAACTTGTTTGTTTCTGTACTTCAAAGCAAAAGTGACACAATTGATAAGGAAGACCAGAATTGCCAGGCAAAAGACTCCCAGAAGAGCATACATTCCTATCTCCAGATCACTGAGTCCCCGAGACGTCTGGACTAGGTCATTCTCTTCCAAGTCTCCGTTGTTTCTTGGCAGATCCACCTGTGCAGGGAAGCTCGTGAAGTCTATTGGGATGTTCTGAAGATGACTGTCATCATCCAGGAGGCTTTCTCTGTCTTCTTTTTTACTTAAAATAGACCTTTGAGTGGTGGTCCCTTTGCCTTGCTCGTGGCCCATTGAGGAGCTGTAATACTGGCCATCTAGCCCAGCTCTTTCCTGCAGAGTGGTTTTCTGACGCCGGTCACTGGCATGATTTTCTAGGTGGACACCAGCACCCCTGTGTTTACTGTCACTGATGTTAGGGTTGGCATCACTCTGCCCAAACTTGACTTTAATGCTACCACTTCCAACAGCTAGGATGCTCTTTCTTTTGGATTTCTGGCATGATTCACTGATCACCATCTCTACCTTCACCAGTGTCCCCTGGCCTTCTGTCTCAGCAGCAATCACAGGCCACTTGAATTTGGGGTCATGGTGAATGGAGACCACCTTCTCATCCAGAGATGTAGCTGACAAGGAGAAGTCTTTGGAGTCATAAATATCCAGGGGCATGACAGATCCGTCACTGAACTGGATCCAGCAGCTGATGGCTGCTTCCTATAATATATAAAACAAATATACGCACACTCAGAATAAACATCGAGGGAAATATATTCTGTCCTGGTCTATTCCCTCCTCCACAAGATTAATATACCATTTATAACCAGAAAAGAAATAAAAAGGGAGAACAATAAAATTAATATCTTGCCAAGATGCAAAGAGAAATACTAGTTTAAAATACTCATTGATAATAAGATTTGTTTCCCCAAAGGTGCTTAAAGGAACTGTATCCCCTGGGCTCTGCAGAATCTACTTCAGCACCATAATAAATTGCATGTCAGAAAGCATTACCAGTGACTGAGATCATTTACTGTTGTATATTTAAATGAAAAAAAAAATTACATTATTTCTAAACTGCTTAAAATACAAAGTCTCCTCTTGTTACACACAACACATGTTAAAAAATACCTAATATAGCAAGTAGGTCCATACATGGCTCCATACCTTCAGTCCTTGATTTTTGTCTCTCAAATTAAATAAGCGTTTTGTACAAGCAGAGGAAACCTATCAGTTGCTTCTTTAGGAAATAGCCAGGGTAATTTTCATGCTTGTTAGCAATTAAAAGCAAGACAATAATGAAGTTTAATCTCATGTCACAGCAATGCAGATTGTATACTTCAGAGTGCATGGAGGCTTACTGAATGTAAATGGGTCAGACCTGAGTACTAATTCTGTACTTGCACATGTGTAACATGTGTAACAGTGCAGCATTCCTGGGAACCGTGACTTTTGGTTCTAACCTGAAACATTTTAAAGTATTCTTAGATTTCAGGAAACATGTGCTCTCCCATTTCTGAAAATGAGGTCCTCTAAGGATTCTCAAATGACTATTGAAAATTGTCATGCTACCTGAACAAAATCTTGGCATTCACACATCAATCATTTACAGACAAAATTCAGATTGCTCTCGTGGAATCTAATTCCTGCTTCTGATGGCCTGACTTGCTCTGTTTTGGCTGGGATATTTGCACCTTATTAGACATGGAAGAATCCACACCAGAAAGGCTCCTGTCTTGATGAGTGGATTCTTTGGTGTCTAAAACGAGGTGAGCTCTTGTCTGGTAAGAGTTGGGATCACCCTGCTCTGAGAGAGAGCCTGACAGACAGACAAACACCCAACCAACAGATTAATAACCGTACTTGCGGAAAGCGTGATTACAGAAGTCTTGTTTCTTTAAATAAGCATTTTTTCAGACAGACAGTATTTACATTCTAACTCAACATATATAAAGAGAATAAGTATATATCATTATCTTTTAAATTGTTTCTAGCACATAGTCATTCACCTGTTCAGATCACAGAGAATAAGCCTCCAGTCTTTTGGGATTGTATCGTGCATAATCTACTGGCCTGATTCTGAAATCCTTACAGCCATAAAGCTCCCCGTGCTTCAATGGGAGATTTGCTTCTGTCTCTATTTCAGGACAGAGCCCTAAGACTTTGCTGACACTATCATAAATCCCGGCTTTGTGTTTATTAATCTTTGGATGTTTCTTGAAGGCCGCATAGAATTTATGTCATCAACTTTCATCCTCCCACTGTGTTGCTTAAACCTGCATAATCATTTAATAATTTTGCATTGCTTTGCTTATAGGGATTGTGCTCTGAAAATCATGTACTGAGCAACGGAAGGAATCAGATGCCTTTCAAAAAGGAGTCAGTCCTTGAAGAGTGGAAGGTGCACATCTTCCTCGCTGGTTTAATACCGATCTAATGTTGTTCTGACTGTACCCCTGCATCCAGAGAGGGACTCATCTAGACTCCATTTCTGGAAACTGAAATGTCAGTGCTGGGCAGCATACTGGGTCTAAATGCCATCAGCCCCAGCTTTTGGGCTGATTTCAAGGTAGTTTGTTTAACTCCCCGTGTCAGCAATGGATTAGCTCACTGGCCTTATTTCTAGCTGCCTGGCATTGATTTCTTAACTCCTGGAAGACTATGGGAGCCTGATTTTTATCACCCTGTAAAGACAGCAGTTCTGCATTATTTCTCATCCTGCATCCCAAGGCTAAGACCCTATGATGAACTAAAGTGTCTCAACAGTTGGCCAGATTTCAAACATGCATGTCATGATCATTTACCTTTAAAGCTCAGAACATGTTTAAGTGTTAAGAGCCCAGTGCATCCTTGATTTAAGTCCCAGACTGATGGATTTGGGTTGGAAAAAAAGTTTAAACTTCAAATGTAGACAGAAGCACAAGGACAAATATCAAGCAGGGACTGATGGGGACATGGCAAAGTCCAAAAGCCCTTGATAACTGTTGGTTCCCTAATATGGGGACTAAGAATAAAAGGGAAAAAAAAATTGGTTTATGAAATCATGAATCAGGAAATGAGTCAATGATGCTGATTCATATTCTAGTAATGAATCAGAACGAAAGGGATGTTCCCCAACTTCTTAAAATGCTCACAGAAAGTAACTAAAGGAAGAAGAGTTTGGCATAATGCAAACCACTTTCTCATTTAGAGATGGACTTAAAGGGTGGATTTGGATACCTGTGGCGAGAGGCTGAACTTCACAACCTAGTTGGCAATACGTCCTGTGATCTAGCAGGTGCTGGATGGGACAGAAAGGGGTGTGTGTGTTTGTATGTGTGTGTAAAGGGACTTCTGTTGCTTAATTAGGACACATCATTGAGTTGCATGTGTTATTTATGGGATGCGGCCATGACGGATGGGGTATGCCTGTTTGTTGACTGGGGTGGTTTAGACATAGTGCCACTTTAGTGAGATCTTTCTTTTTCTGTTAGGGCACCTGGTAGCCTTCAGAAAAAAGTGCCCATACAGAAAATGTTTTATTAGCATATTATTAGTAAAAACCTGCTTGATTCCATCAGCTTGTAATGTCAGGTATAGTCAATCAGAGCAGCATCCTTCCACAACACCCTACATGTGGGCAATAGTACCTGCTTTGGAGATTGGAGCAGCTCTTGTGCTACTGCTGTAGCAAAGATGGCCTTATTGCTTCCTGGACTGAGCTGCAGAGAAAGCGACAATCCCGTCACCAGCTGCACTCCCAGGTCAGTTATTGTCACCTTCTCATCCAGAACTGTCACTGTCTTCTCGGCCAAGATAGCATCTGAAAGGGGGGACAATATCTGAAAAGAAAAACCAAAGTTAGCAACAGCCATTTTGCATAGCACCGAGCAAAACAGCTGCACAGAGCTACTGTAGTACAGATAAGTGATATTTATGTTAATGGGCAGAATTACTCTTAGCAGACAGGCACTATTAAAATATGATTAAAAAATGGCTAGTCATATTTTATAACTCTTCTGCAATAACAGGGTGCTTATAACTTCTTTTACCAACGTAATTGTAATCAGCTATGCCATTTACCTCTGTGATATGCTAACCACATCTGTTTCAGATGTATTAACTATTTTTAAATGTAATATTTATGTGAAATGCAATTATTTTATTAATGATTGTGTTTTTAGGTAGCATATATATAATGCAATCAGTAGATTTATATAAAAATCCATCGAATAAATGGCATTTATTTCTATCCTATAGAAAGAAAGGCTAATGTATTGCTACAAGAACCACTCTTGGTACTGTACACAAAATTGACAGAGAAAACTTGTTTTGGCTAAAAAAATGCACATGGAGGTCAGTGCACTGAAACGTGACATCCAAAGATGCTTATTAGCAAGCAAGTTGAATTTAATGATCCATATAGGGTACAGAGCATTTTTGAAGCAGTTTATAAGAGGTATTCTTTAAATATAACTTGCTCTCAGCTTTTTTGCCTTGGATTTTTCTTTCCACAGTTTTATGTGCATTTGTTGGAGCATTGTAAGTCCCAGAGCTTTGGAAAGTCATTCAGAAAATCTTTACAGAAAGTCAAAAATCTCAAAGCCCATTTCTCCAGCCCTGACAACCTGTGTTACTGACAGGTATGGTTGTTTTCTTCTGGTTTGACAGTTTGGAATGATGAGCATGTTTGGAGAGCTAGATTTTTTTTCCTGTTCCAGTGCTTGTTAACATGCCTTCTACTTTGTAGTACCACTGGATTAATCTCTCTCTCTCTCTCTTCTTCTGGGACCCCATTTTCTAGGCCACTATTTCTCTGCACAGCAGGAAGAACTATATGTGAAAAGCTGCCAATGACACGATGCATAGGTTTAGGTGAGTTACTTCAGAGTGGGGACACTAAGGCACAGACACATATACAGAGGTATTTATAGGCCATATTCTTGGCCATACTGGCTGAAACGGATGAAGACCTAATCTGCACCCCTGGAGAGCATAGCTTAGTTGTCACTAATCACGCAGTCTTCTAACATCATTCTAGAAGTGCCAATTATTATTATTACTTTGTGCATATTCTGAAATATACCCTAACATTTATATTTTGTAACAGACTCCTTGAGCTTGCAAGGCGTGCAGGGATTTGATCCCACGGGACTTATATTCCAGTCTCAGTTCCTCAACCAGCATTGGTTAATTTGTACTTTACCCTTTGCTCTGTCAATGTAGGCTTTGAGAAGACTGAGCTGTTTCACCAGCTGCATGCCTTGTGATAGCCTATATACTGGCTCTGGGTTCAAAAAAAGCCTTACACAAAAATAATCAGAAACAGCCCCCAAATATACAGGTTGGACTAAATTTACTAAAACCGCAATCTACATTACTTCGGGGTACAAGATAAGAAGAGAAAACCATCTCTTCTATGTCTTCCAGTCCTTGCTGCAATTCTGCTCCTTTCAAAAAATTCATGGCTCCAGGTTCTGTTGCTAATGCAAGAAGCTGCTGTACACCTCATCAGTACCTCAGTTCCCAAGGTGGTGGGTTAACGGAGGAAAAGGAGTAAGTAATTAATTTTCCCTACCTGAATCGTCGTCATTCCAAGCTCCTGCCCAATCAAAACCTGTCCGTCCTGTAGCTTAGCGATTCTGGGCTCCTCCACCTGCATGAAGTCACTCACCAGGTCGGTAATGTCAATCTGCCAGTCAGAACCCAGTAAATAGCTCAGGTGCCCGCTGGAGTCTGAGGCTTCAGCTACAAACTGCGTGAGGACTCGCACCATCGCATGTTGGTACTGAAGGGCGCAGCCTCTTCCCTTACGTTCATCCTCTTCTTCATCATCACTGTCCCTGGCTGGTCTGGTAGCACACCAAGAATAGAAAATTAATTTAAACTGGTGCTGGGAGAAGCTTGCAACAGGAGAGCTATTGCTGACATAAGACTGCAGCCTAGTTGCTGGAACAAGGGGCCTTTGCCCCCTTCTGTTGCTCTGCTGAAGCTGCTTTCTTCAGTGCATTTCTGAAATCAGTTAGGTTCCCCCACTTTTATCCTGTTTCCCTTGTTCATAACGGAGACCTCCTATGAGGCCTTGTTCGTAACTGAGCCTATGTCTTCAAAATAGTTGCTAGAATCACCAGCTGCCCTGCTACCTTCGCTGACACATTGTCCTTTCCAAATATCTCTCATTATTGTCCATGTTAAGTCCTTACTTTCAGGACCTTCACACTTTTCTCTTTCTGGATCTTCCTGTAAACATCTTTGTGTTGCCATGGAAATCTCCCCTGCCTGCACCCACATACACATCCCTTTCTGTGTGGCATTCAGGTTGAAATCACATCTCCATCAAAATCCCCATCTCTTTGCTGTGATACTAACAGAAGCACGGTGATAAATGACGTCTTCATAGGTAGGTGGGAATAGCAAGTATCTACTTCATCAGTTTGTTCTTCTGCTTCTTAATAACACTGACAACAGATACAACAGTCCAGATCTGCCTACATCCATCCTCTGTCCTGTCATTCACATGCCACTGACCTGTGGGCACAGACAGTATCTTTAAAGCCCTAGTGTATTAGCATCCTGACTTTGGGACACTGATCAGTGCCACTAGACCCTACAGTGATACGAAACAAGTATTTACTAATTGTGACCGTTAACAATAAATAAATTAACTGGCAGGACCTGTGAACCAGCTGGAGACTGACCAGCCTTGCCAGAGCTGGTCCTTGTTGGTGTCTTCCTGCTGCCCCCATGACTGATCCTGCCTAACTTGACCAATTGGCTCTTTCCATCTCAGTCACTAGCCCTATAAAAGGAAATTGATTTCCAATGTAGGATCATGCAACCTGCAGTTTCCATTTCCCTCATAAGTCCAGTGCAGGAGCCTATTGAATAAATGTCTGGTGACCTTCAAATTTACACCGGAATTGCATTAAGGCCAAACGAGCATGTTCAGATCCACTGGCCCTGACAGGTCTTTGGCAAGTGCACAGCCCAGAATGAACATCCTCTAATGAAACCTACCTCTTATTAGAGATGATGGGGACTCTCCACCCCTTGATCTGATTTAGTTCTGTGTCAGAGACCTCTATCTGCAGCGGGAGACGAGGAACCCAGACTGTCATTTCTAAAGGGGCACTCAGATGCTGGTAAGTAAAATTAACTATGACATTCACTTTCCCTTTCATTTCCTTCCCATTGACAAAGACATAGTCACATCTGTCGGAAACCTGAAAAAAAGGAGAAAGAAAAAAAAAAAATTAACGAGCCTCTTCACAAATTATAAAGTACACCACATGCTGGGAAAGTGAGTGGGAGGAAGAGAAAGAATATAGGTTTAAACTAGCTCCAAGTTCGGAGGACAACTAGGAATAACAAGAAAGGGGCCTGGTGTGCCCTTAATAGCCTGTATAATTTGGTGTCATTTTAACAGGCAGGCTTTTTCTGCTATAAACATTTGCAGTATAATCTAAGATAAAAGAACAGCTTCTTTCTGTCCTTAATTCCCACTCCAACACTAGGATAGTCCTAGTATAATAGCACCGAAAGAGGATTCTTCTCCTCTCCCCAAAGCTCCGTCAGGCTCTACTATCCTCCTCCTCTACTTTGTGTGCAGCCCGAGGAATACCACATACGTGCGGGGAGGAACAGGTAACTGCCTCTATACAGAATTGAGTAGGGAACAAATTTCTCTAGCCAACCCCACACTGGGACAAAGGGTTCTTCAGAAGCCCGTGGGCTACAGGTTCCAGGTGCCAGGGCATGGGGTGGTCACATCAACCAACAACTAATCACAGGGAAGAGCTCACTGCTGCCCAGTGGTGTTCGTTGGGGCCAAACAGCTTCATCTCTGCTGCAAGCCTGACAAAGGTCTTACACAATGTTCTGCTCAAGCTAGTCTTGATGTCACTTTTTTTATTACCTGCAGCTCTGGACATCAATATTGCTGAGAGTTACTAAATCTCACTCAAGCGATTTAGCAGCTATTGCAAGGATCTAGGTGAGCTGACAGGACCCGTTCATTACAGCTAGTTAAAATATATGAGTAAATGTACACGTCAAATAATTTATTAACTACCACTTTACCATGGTGATGATCTGAAGGAATGATCTATTAAAACCCCGAACTCTTTTCACAATCCATTAGCAGCCAGACCCTCTATTCCATTCTGTGGACGCATTTAATATTTCTGACTCCAGAATGCATAGTCTCATCCTCATCTGAATTTAATGCCATTTTCTACTTTTCTGTTTAAATACTAAATGAATTTAAATCGTATTTAAATATCACCAGCTTTTGTAGGATAATTTGCATTCCTAATATTATTATCTTTAAACAACAACAACCCCCCTTACAGACAGATCCATAGCAAATCCATTTCCATCCTTGCTTGTCTGAGCCTAGGTAACATATCAAAAAAGGTTATCACGACTCTTGCAATGCCTCTCTTGCAAGCAATGTCTGTTGTAAGGTCAAAATCTTATAGTTGCCATTGGTTTCAGCAGGAAAATAAGGAGTTTATTTAGAGGCAGAATTATGGTTTTCGGGATATTCTCACGTCAGCATGTTTTACACTAGCTCTTAACGGCTCCTGTCAGGATCCAATCTCATCGTGCTGCACAGCAAGAAAACCTAGTTGCTGTCAAAAAAGCCTCAAAGCTTGGGAGTATGCAATGCAAGGGAAGGACCTCACAGGAGGCAGCTGAGTACAGACGAGCCCCAGCTCCGGCTGGGGCCTGTGTCACTAATGTAATACCCACTTCATCATAACGCTGATCCAAACTGGCCTGAGCTGAGGAAGATGAAACTCTGCAAAACTCCGGGAGAAGTTTCATGTGACCCTGCAGAAATGGCTATAGGGAAGGCATAAGCATATTTCCCTTCTGGGAGCAGCATGTCTGGGCAGCAGCGAGAGAGAAGACGTTATTCTTGCATCCTTGCAGAAGGCTCACTAAGCTAAGTGTAATATTTTCAGGACAAGAGCTATATCATACTTACAACCTGCAACATCTAATAGCCAGTCCGACAGGCGGGAAGTCAGAAGACCTTCAGGCAGTGCCTGGTAGATGTGCTCCATCTCCCACCCCATGGGGTACCCTTGCTTCTCTAAGTGGAATTTGTCTGTTCCTTGCTGGCGCTGCACTTATACCTGTTGCCTTTTGGTATCTTAAGTGCTGTTCTCAAACCAGACAGCTCTCCTATGTGCTAATAAGCTCTGTCTGCTGCTTTCTACCTTTCCTCTTTGCCCTAGGATGCCAGTGAGAAGAAAAACTGGGCAGACCTCAAAGTGCTGATTTCCACCCAAGAAGCAACAGATCAAAGGTGGCCCCAAGGAAAACATTCTGCCTGGGAGCTGATTGCCCTGAGGTCCTTCACTTGTCTTTTTGCTCTGCAGGCTGGACCACGCGTACAAGTGAACGGCTCGAAGACAAGGATTCTCTTTAGTAGGGCATGGGGCCAGGTAATAGCTTTCAGTGTGCCTTCCTCACCACCTCTGCTTCCACCTTCATATGAGCAACATCTCATATTAGTGAACCTTAGCTAATTAACACATTAGGCAATTAAATGTCTCCTTGGGTGACCAACCTAGGATTGAAACAATTTCCTAGTGATTTAAGGCAAGAGGTAAACTTCTGTGCCTTGCAGCACAGAAATGAGAGTTGAGGGATGTTTCCAAGCCACCGCAGTGTCCTCTACAGAGCAGAGTGCTGAGCCCCTGGAGCCCGGCTCCCCAGCAGACGTCCCCTGCCTCCCCCTGCATGTCCCCTGCTCTAGTAGGGGACCTGCCAAACATCCTTCCACCAGGGTAAGCTTTCCCTGCCTGAGCAGGCGCTTTTGAAGCACACCTGGATAGCACAGGTGGGATTTTGCTGCTGTTTTTATTGGTCTGTGTGTGTGTGAAGAGCAGTTCAGCACACAGAGGCTGGAACAAGGCTGAGACTCTCCCAGGCAATAGAGGTAACTGCTGAATTATGCTAGTAAGAGATGGGAATCAGACTCTCAGATTTTAAATTCACTAATGCTCAAGCAATAGCAAAAGAAAGAAAATTTGGCAGGCAAACAGACCTCAGTTCCAACTTTATCAGGGGTTATTGCAGAAAGGAGAGTTAAAATAAAAATCCATCCCTAAAAGCCTACTATAGGAATGATTAAATAAATACCATGACCTTGTGCTTTCAACATTATGATTTGTGAAACAAACCGATGGTCAGGAAAAGAATGACTAGGTTTGGGATACCTGCTTTCTCCTGTCTCCCTTTCTGTAAGTGAAGACAGCAAACAACTATGAGCTCATTCAGTTCCCAGCCAGCCCTTCACCGTTTGAATGAATAAGCATCACTGTTCTGCTGCAGCTTGCACGCAGTCCTAACGGAGCAACATCAAAACATGGTGCAAAGTACACTACATTTTCATAAATCAGGCCAGGACATTCAGAAACAGGTCATCAATAGAAAGGCAGATTAGCCATGCCCCTGTTACTGCAGACACATCCAAACCATTCATCTTCCAGCACAAGCGAAAGACTAAAAAGATGTAGAGAAAGAAGAAAAATCGAGCTTCTCTGTCTCTTTTGAGACGGCATTTTCTAAACGATTTGTTGGAAATAAGTGAATATTTTGTGAAATGAGTTTGATGGGACTCAGCTGAGCCTCTGCAGGACAAATACGCACATGAGCAAAGACCCCTCGAATGCAGCTCAGCAGCTGGCAGCCTCCGGGCCATCCCCGCGGCTGACACAGGCCAAGGGAACGACCGGGTCCCCCCTTGCACGGCTTCTCCACATTAATGTTGGCTTCCACAGGGAAGCTTCCGCTGCCGCTGCCTGTTCTGAACCTGCGTGTCTCCTTTTCAATCTGTAATGGATTTCAATTCCTCAGTCTGTCAAGCAGCTCCTTTTCTTTAGTGTTAATTCATATAAACGGCCTTTAACTACCGAGCCTCCTTCCTGTACTACAGCTCGTGCTACAGCTCGCCACACACAACAGAAACGGCTGTGGCTCAAGTTTATTAAACGCATGAATGGAGCGACCGCACATAGCCTCGGATATGCATGCGTGAGCGTGCGAACGAAAGAGAGGGTCTGTACTAAATCAACAAACAGCTTCCCGACAGGTAGTTACTAAGGGAATTATGAGGTTGCAAAAGCTTTGTCCCCAAAGAGACAGATTTCAGAAAACTATTAAACCCGTTATAAAACGCAATAGGAACTACAAAGGGATGGGAGCAAGGTGGGCGATTTGCGGGGAAAACCAATTTGTTTTCTTTCCAAAATCCGAGGACTCCCACCCATATTTCCTTTTCCTTTCCTCCTGCCTTTGGGTTTTGCTATCTCAGGGATGGTGACACCAGTTTTCAGTAAAGGTGACAAGGGCTCAAGAGAGAAAAAGTAGATTTTCTTTTACTGCTAATGTACTGCCGGAATACATCTCTCTCTGTTGTGGCCACTGTAATTCAAGGACATTATAATGCCATTAAACCCTTCTGGTGCTGTGCTCCCTTGCTAAAGCCTTTCTGGGCTTTGTGTCACAGGAGCTTTTCACACCGCCACGCCGAGCTGCCTTCCGTTAATTAAGGGAGGCTGTACTTAGTGCTCACAAGATGCTCCAGAAATTCTCTCAGTACAGGGGACTTTTATCTCTTGAGGGAACTGGGGTTTGAATGGCTTTTTTGGGCATGAACTTGGTAGGTTATAGGAGTGCTTTGGGTTTTGTTTGGCACCTCTTTTTCTTACATCAGTGGACAACTAAGACAGCTTCCCCTGAGTCACACACACGTATCTGATCTCCGTGCGCCAGGGCAGCAGAGGTCAGAGGTCCCTTACTGCCAGCCCAGCGCAGCATTAGGAATTATATTTCTAAGCGCGCCACGTACATACCAAACACGTGGCTTCTGGCAAGCGGGATGTCGAGTTCAATCATCAGCGCTACAAAATGTGCAGAGTGGAATATTTCAAATGTGCTCAGCATTGCATTTAATTCAAACCCCTGGTCCTTTTGTCAGAAATGGGAATAGAGTTAAGTCACTGCTGCTCCCTACCACAGACTCCTCGCTGTAAATATGCATTCCTCAGTCCCATGTGCAGCTCTGTACACTGGGTACCCCAAAACTCTGCCCAAAATTCCGCTGGCAGCCTTGCAACTGTGAAAGTGATGCTGCTGTGTCACTTTAACACAGGACTGTTTCCTTGGCAAACAAATATTGACCAGAAAAGGAGAGGGATATTGCTCGTCCAAGGCGCTTCTTTTTTATGTTTACTTAAAAAGCCTGTTTGTGTTATTTGAAAAGAAGTCAGCACTCTCCTTCAAAACACCCCATATTCTCTGTGCTCTTCAGGTGTGATCACAAGCAAGGGAAATCAGTTTTTATTAATTTCTCTTATTTTATTTCACAGTTTGCAAGACTCTCTGTGGAAGAAAACACTAAGCCCTTTGAAACGTTGTAGTAGCAGGACTTCAAAAAACATGGAAAGAAGCAATAAGGCCCCTCACAAATCACACGTGATCCCTATCACAGTGAACCCCTGCATCCAGTTCTCCAGTGAAAATTGTTCCCATCCCTTTCCTAAAAGGATTTTACTGTTTTTCCCTTTAGTCTTTTATACAAATTTGTGTGGCTGACTATTCCTTTGGTCCCATAAACTCCGTGCTGATTTTGCGCTGAATAGAATCCAAAGATCTAATGGGAGGGAGGGAAAGAGGAATGTACATCACGACTCCCAGAAGAGGTTCCCAGCATTTCACTGTTAGCTCTCCAAAGTAGCCGTAACAGTCTTTCCCCACCTCATTATCATTATTAAATTCCCACGGGATAATGGTAAAACCCTCACAGGAAACTGCTTTTCTGCTACAGTAATGCTGTTGGAACTCTTACAAAGTCACAGCTAATAAGTCTTTGAAAATAAGATGTACCTAGAGCAGTTCTGGTTTAGACATTTCAAGGGTGGCCAATTAGGAAAGTCTGTCTCTGATATTTCCACATAAATTCTGTATTTCGGAAACACTCTGGGACATTGTCCCCCATCCATGCTTCTGTAAGTGATCCTTCCCCCATACAAGCACTCTCTGTTTATAATATACACTTCAAACACAGCCCTGCCACCCTGGCAAGCTCATGGGATCTCTTCTGATTTAGCACTGCACACATTTTCCTTGGTATGCCAGCACAAATGGCGATGTTTAGTAATGTAAGTTATGTTAATGAGTCCTGCCTAAATCATTGCTGTCAGAAGAAGAATGGGGGAGTCTCTTATAACCATTAAAAATGAATGAGAAGGGAAATAAATAAGCAAAAGCAGCTCATTTGAGCTATAAAAGACTCCAGAACACAAGCTGTGTACCAAGGCACAAAAGGATGAGGCCGTTATTAGCTCTATAATTCACTTATAAATGACTCGGGGGAGGCGGAGTCACCTTTAATCACCCGCGCTTAACCCGCGGTGTTGGAGTGAGATTCGTTACTGTGATAACCGAATCCAGCCTGAAATTATGCAAGGCAGAGATAAATAACTATAATGAAGCAGCAGCACAGGGGGTAGATCAGCCCTAAGCCCACTATATGTCTAGAGTAGGGACCTGTCCTAGTCTGGGATTCTGTGAGGACCCTGAGGGTAAGAAATGACTGTCCTCAGATCTGATGGCAGCAGCAGATCTGTTAACCACCCTGGATGCTGCCGGAATTAGGAACAACCGCTGAACAGCTGCTCTTGAGGAATAATTAAAGCACCTCCTGTGTTGCAGAGAAGATTTTTTTTTTTTTTCCCCCCAGAAAGAAACAGTAATGGCAAATGGGTATCACAGCAAGTTTAGGGATGCTCTTCCTGTTCCTCAGGTACTCAGTGACTCGCACGTTCAGCAGGGTTAACGTCCCAAGCCAGGCTGCTCTACAACTGCCGAAAGAAGAATGACTTGGCTTGAACCCTAGCGACTGGATTCCGGACAGATTTTAGATCTAGCATCACCTTGACGGCTTTCCCCGTTTGTGGGATTTACACTGCATAAAGTCTTCTTAATTTTAATATTTTGAATTTTGACTGTGCGTATGGAAATATCTGCCAAGATCTGAAAATACCCTTTCAAAGTTGGTAAATGACGAGCTGTGTTCACAAGGCTTCATAGCTCGTCATTCCTTTATATCTGGTTCTCCGCTCTGTGCGGTAAGGTTGTGTCTTTTTTTAGAGGAGGTGTCAAGTGACACATCTAAACTCTGCAGATTCAGAAAAAGCAGAGGGTGCTCTGAACTTTGAAGGTTCACACCCTCAAAGTGTCCACACCTTTCTGCAGTGGTTTTCCTATTGCACCATAACACCAAAAACTACTGCAATCCTCAACTATATCTGCTTTGTTACCCAGAGACAAACATCTTCCCTAGTTTCTAAGGGTATTAAGAACTTGTTTCCTGCCAGGCATCTCCATAGTGTCGTGATGGAAGCACACCTAGCACTGCTCCAGAGGAAGTTCAGCAATAAATAGATATTAGTAGAGACCTGTGCAAATGAAAAATGTCTTTTACTGCACTAATCCACCGGAAGCACATTATAGAGCATATTGATTAAGAGAACTCTGATACCAATTCATTTCTAAGAAATTTTTTAGTTTGTTCTATAGCTTTGTGACAAACATCAATATATTATCCTCAGCAAACTATACCTGAGTGAAATATGCAATGGCACATTTTAAAAGGACTTACAATTCTGGGCAAACATCCAATTCTAGCTGCAAGTTTAATACTTCCTTTGTGAACGTTATGGATCTGACACAATGTTTGCAGTGTGTTGGTGTAACTAACTGAAAAATTCCTTCATTAAAAGTCTCTCCTCAGGAATCACCTTTTGGTTTTTTAAATCAATATTTGACGTATAAGATTTCAGTGGATTTTTCCCATCAACATTGCTGTTGCACCCATTGCCACTACTAAGAACAATCAAACTTATCTCTGTTGCGGTGGATTTGCACCAAACCTATACCGTTCTCAAGGGCAGAGCGAGAGAAGAACAGGTGACATGCAGGCATTTGTGGACACATCTCAAAGGCCCCGTACGCACCGTTCTCACCCATGATTCAGTACCTGCCTCAGGGCTACCTGCAGGCTGTAAAGAGCATCTTCCTTGTCCTCACTAGGGCTACCTGCAGGCTGTAAAGAGCATCTTCCTTGTCCTCACTAGGGCTACCTGCAGGCTGTAAAGAGCATCTTCCTTGTCCTCACTAGGGCTACCTGCAGGCTGTAAAGAGCATCTTCCTTGTCCTCACTAGGGCTACCTGCAGGCTGTAAAGAGCATCTTCCTTGTCCTCACTAGGGCTACCTGCAGGCTGTAAAGAGCATCTTCCTTGTCCTCACTCAGCCACTGTGCTCAGGACAGCCAGGAGCCACCTGAGGGTGATGTGCTCCCGGTGCTGAGCAGCCCCTTTCCCTTCCCGCGGGACTGGCAGCAGAGCTGCCTGGAGGATGGATGCTTCATTTCAGGAGGGCTTTCAAGACACCTACATTTGGTTTCATTTTTGGGTCATGAAATTCAGTTTCATTTCAATTTCAAATGATTAAAATTATGTAAAAATACTGTAACATCAAGGAAAAAGTTATTTTAAAATGAAAAATCAAAACATTTCATTTTGGAAATGTCAAAACAAGATGTTTCTTTGACACAACGGGAACCTGCTAGCATCCTTTTCTTCCTTTTTCTGTCAGAGATGAAATTCCAGGGAAATTAGCATAATTTCATGAAACTGTTTTACAGAACTACAAATTCTGACAGAATATATTCTGCCAAATTTTCCCCAATAAGCCGTAATCAACTGGGGCCACAAATCAAAACAAAACCATCACAATGAAACTCTGCTCAATTAAAATCCAATCACATGAAATCTGGAGTACCTTTAGCGCAATTAATAGTGCTATTCTCGTTTGCAGAAATGAACGTAAAGGCACAGAACAACCTTTCCGAAAGTCTGGGATTAACTCCCAACTCCATCACACACTTATGAGATGAGTGTGTGTAATTTATTGAGATCCATACTCTCAAGGATATTGAAGCGTTAACTCCCACTGAACTCAAGGGGAGCTTGGTCGTTAAATCTCTTTAAGAATCTGGGCTTTAATCTCTCTTTGATGTATTTGTAAAATGAAGATACTATCCCCTTGTTTTACAGGGATTTTGCAAAGCTTAATCTACAAGAAACAAGAAAGAGCTCAGGTGCTAGGGTTACGCAAATACATCTTTTTGTTGCTTAAAATTTATCTGTAGCTGGAGGACAGTCCTTCACTTTTGCCACCCGCACCAGCAGTCGATCACAGCCCCACCGAGGGCACGATACAGTTCTGTGGGACGTGGCATAGGGTGAAACTGCGTCCCTGGCAAAGAGGCAATGCGAAGAGAAATCAAATGGCTTCATTCACTCCTGCTGTTCTCCACTCCTTTTGCTGCTATGGCCATCCCTCATTTGCTGTTGGCTAGGCTGCAATTCCTGCTTTCCAGCTGGAAAAGGAAGGTGGCGACTTCCTGCCCACCTGCTGCTCTTGATATTCAGCAAGCAGCGATCCTGCCAGCACAGGATAAGCAAAAGAATGAGATGGCTTCGGTGTCTGCTCCTCTAAATCAGCAGGACACGGGAATGTCAGCACTGTCACGTAGGAGAGCTTTAGAGAGGCAAGTACTGTCTGACGACTAGCCAGAGAGCTGCTGGACTCAACCCACCAGCTTGTGCTTTCGATTTTAGAAGCCACAATTGTTTGTCATGAATGTGACGACACTTTCTTGCCTATGTTAATTAAGTTACATCTTCCTATTTCTCTCTTGATCTGAAAACCACATGCACTCTGTATCACTCACAGCAGTCATCCAAGTAAAGTGGGAGAAGAACGCTAAACGCATCCAGTACCCCAAGCTTTTTATTACTAAACTGAGAATGGCATTTCTCCCCTCCTTCCAGTAAAGTTTAAAGAGGCGCAATGGCAATAGAACTTTGCTTCACACTCATGAAAAGAAAGGAGACACACAGGCTACTTGTTTGTCTCCGGGTAATAAATACCTGCCTTCCACGTGAAGCAGAGCCAATGAAGAATGTGACAAATTGGATGGAGTAAATGCTGAAACAAAACTGTGCTGTGCAGGGGACAGTCAGTCTTCTAGATTTGTCAGATCCAGTCAGTGAAGCAATGCTGGGGAGAGGAAGGTAATGGAGATGCACGCAGCCTGAAATAGCCTGTTCTAAGGGCTGCTCATACTGTATGTGAGACCCCCCTCTTTGGGAGCAGCCGAGAGGAAAATGGGCAGAACTACACGCAGTACAGATCTGACTGAATATATAGGAAGGAAAAGTATTTCAAATAACTCCTATATTCTCCCAGGGCAGCTGAAGGACCTTAGGAGATGCTGAATCACCCCAAATGCAAGAAGGGCAGGTGAAGGAACACTGGCAGGGCCGGTGCGGAGCCGTCCCACCGCTGCCTGGCTCTCCCAGCACGCTGGGGCTGGAGCGCTCCCGACAGCACACCGACACATTGATTTCAGACTCAGACTGTGAAACTAAACAACCAGCGGCATTAACCTCCAGTCAGTAACTTTGATTTTGTCTATAATTATCACGACAGTAAAACTAGGTGTGCAAAGCATCTAATTGTCATATCCAGGATACTTCATACTTCCCTTGTCTATAAGAAACTAAAATCTCTGCCAACTCCTTTCTGTTCCACAGGTGATCCAGCATGCAATTCAGCTGATGGTATCAAATTTTTTTCACCGTATTTCCTTCATTCACAAATGGCCAAAAATCTCAATATTGGCTACCATAATATTTACTGATTTTACACTGCTTTGTACTATATTAAGCGACAAATCTATATTCGGATGAATTCACCAGGTATGTGCTTTATGCCCTCATATGCTGACCACAGAATGTATGCATTGTCATTCTCAGTTGCCCGCTAGAACAACAAACATATAGCTGGAAGATCAATGCTGAAATAAATGTTTTACTCGAATGTTGGTTGTTCTGTACAAAAGCAAAATGACCTTTTAAGAAAAAATTTCCCTGCATAAAAAAGAGGTTTCTCATCTGTGCTACCCACGGAGAGTGCAGCCTCCCAGAATGTCCCTTCTTACTGCAGCAAGCTGTGGGCTTGTCCTCCCAGAGAGATCAAGGCTCATCCTTGTCTCATAAGCTGGAGATGTGCTGGTAGCACATCGGGACTATAACACCGACTGGTTACTAAGTCTTTCCTAATTGGGGAAACTTCTCTTTCATGCATGCTCAAGTCCTTGGTTACTCCCAAATGAACACCTCTCTGAACTCTCCCTCCCTGTTTGGGGTCAGTAAACCAGGCATCCACCCCTGAGGATCCCACATCTTGGTTTGCTGCGGCCTTGCAACAGGTTACTCCTCAGTGAGGCATGGTTTCTGCAACGTGGAGATCATTCCCCTTCGGTAACCACCAAATCCAAACGCTTCTTCCTCCTAAAAATGTTTCATTAACATATTGTAGCAGCACTTCATAGTCACAGAGGAGGTGAGACCCCCAATACCCAGCTAGTGATGTTCCCTTCATAAAGCTCTTATGACATCTGACCAAGGCAGAAGAACAGACTTTTATTTACTGTTTGAGACAAAGAGCTGAATCACACAGAGATCAAATCACATGCCTAAGGCTTCACAGAACATTTGTGACCCAGCCAAGAAATGAATCGCAAAATTGCAAGGCTCTCCTACCACAGTGCCCTGTTACTCAAAACTGGGGCAGACGCTGGTCTGGCACCCAGGAGCTGCCTTGACCCCCCTACCTGTGGGAGCACCCCACTCCTGCTAGTGGCACACACGCTGCTGCCACCCTCATGGCTTCTTGTGGCTTCGCTACCCGTGGTACCTTTTTTTCTTTTTGGGTGATACCCATGCAGTATAGTCGCATAGGCAGATGTAGGGAATGGACTCTCTGAATCTCTGCAGTATTTGTATAGTACAGTATTTCCATTAGCTGTGTTTTCTTTTTTGGCACTGCCATCACATATATTACAATTATGTTAACAAGCCTGTCTTTCTAAAGAACTCCTATTTTTCTCTTCATTACCCTGCGACACACTTCCAGTCATTTCTCATCTATCCTTACCAGCTCATTTTTTACATATTGTACAAGTGCAAAGGAGAGCTCTACTTCTCGAGCACATTCAAGTAACTATTACATATATGCTGCTTTTGAGGGTGTAGGTGGGATGGAAGTAAAGCATGCATGATGTGCTGAGTAGCGTGCATTGCAGCTCCTCCGCACGCCCTGCTGCACAGACAGTGTAAGATCCCACGGCTAGGCAAGCTATGTGATTTAGCTCCCCTGTTTCAGATTGAGCTCCTAACTCAGGAGGTCCCTAGCTCAATTCTCAAAGTGTCAGCCAAGATGACAGTTGTTACAAATAGATCTTTTAAACAACCCCTGAACAGAAATCCCTACCTCTCCAGCTGACTAGTTTCTGCCCTGAAAGGTGAGCACTGAAGGCCACTGAAGTCACTGTCCACCAACAAAAAATTCATATCATAGTCCGAGATTTATATCTGTTACTCAGAACTGAGAACACAGTATGATTCAACACTGCCTCCAATAAAATTTTTATCTGTTAGAAAAAATAAGATCGTCTTTTAAAGGGTTTTTATAATTTTATGGAAAATGACTGAAAAACTAAAAAATGAATAAAATACAAAAATTCTTTTGCATCAACTGATGCAAAAGAAATTACTGCCCTTGTTGTGGCTTTAAGCATGACTGCTATAAAACTTGCTGTTAGTTTGGTCCAGTAAAGAGAGAGAAATAGAGAAGCCAGCCTAAAATACATTTTCTTTAAGGCTATAAGAGAAATGTAAATCCTTATAGACCATTTTGGACTTCTCAACTAGTTAGAAAAAGGCACTGGGCTGATATATGCTCTGCCTCCTTGGAATCACTCATCTTTCATCTCCATCACTGCGTTGCAGACTGGAAGCATTGCTATTTTTTTGACAACATTCTCATTTTTCCAGCTTCCAAGAAATCTCTAGACAGGGATTGTCAGTTCTAATTATGCCGCTCGTGCTGCAGCGACAGGTGGTTACTGAAGACTCAGAAATGACACTTTGACTTTTGCAAATGGATTATAATGTTTGGCCCATGTTCTTGACAAAAACAGCCTTAAAGGAGGGAAGACAGGAGAGTGGTGAAGGCAGTGACATGGAACTGGGAAGACCTAGTTATGTTGCCTCCTCTGCCAAGCCTTCCCAAATGCATGTGTGCAAGGTGCACCTGGGCTGACTATGGACATGCCAATCCTCAAGCTGGGTGAGCTACGGAGATTTACAACATATCTAACCAGCTGAGCACTGAAAGCAATAGAGTTATGTTTGCGTGGTGCTGCGCCCATATAAATTAGCTCCATACCTTCCTCCATAGAGGGAGACTCACTAGCCTGGGTAGAGACTCACTGGGTAGAGACTGGGTAGACTCACTAGCTTGGGCATCTCTGTGCCATAGGCCATGGCATGCCACAGACATCCCAGGCATGCCATGTCTCTAGCGCTCCAGCAACAAATTGCATTGGATGTGCAGGGATCCTGTTTTTGGTAGAGCCACTTTCCATCCATTAAGTGGAAACAATAGCACTTTCTACTTCATAGGACAACCTTAATGTTTGGAGCATTAAGGATGCAATATTTCTGCCCAAGGATTTCATCCAAACCTCAGACTTTTCTTTGACTTTGGTAAGCTTTGATCCTACCCTAAAAGGCCAGCACTTCTGCCCTCAAACAAGAAGTGTCCTGCTCTTCTAATTTCTTTCCAAAGAGTAATGGGTTATACATAAATTTTAATTAGGGACACCACTGAGAACCGATCTGACCTAAGCCAAGTATGAGATCAGACCTCCACAGACTTAAAGGAGGTGAGAGCCACACAGGAGAAGTGAATTAAAAGACCCTGCAGTGAGAAGAGAACGCCAAGATGAAAGGAGAGGAGTCTGAACACTTCAGTGCTCTCAGACTTCAGTGTCCCACAAGCACAGATCTGCAGGCAACTCCTTGAGTTAAGCCATGTCTCAGCTGGTACTTAATAGAACAATGACCAAATGCTGCTGAAATTACTTGTGTAACTTAGACACCATCCTGAGCAAGGGCACTGCATTTCAGTCACTCCAACACAGGGAAAAGGAGATGAAATATGTTTAGCAATGGCAGGCTTTAGAAGTTAGAGCTACAAGGACAAAGTGATTTCCATCTTGGTAATAGGATGACTTCAAAGAATCTTAAAGATTCAGTCCTCTTTCTGATACTGAGTTTGCACAGGCAAAATCTAGTTCTATTCCTCTGGTGAGTATTCAGATACCCAACATTACCACTTAGAAGAAAAAGGAAAAATCTGTTGCAATATACATACACTCATGCATGCATGTCAGGCTCTGGAAAGTTGGCCAACACCTTGCAGTGACTGGAGATAAATAATGCAACAGCAAAGCACGAAAAATTTCTCAAAGAGACCTATACCTTTTTAAGCCAAAAATCACTTGCAGAGAAGTATATATAAGCAGGATTGTGCTCCAACAGCAGAGCAGCAGCCATAATACACAAGTGCCAGATGAAAGCTGGCATCAGCCAACATGGACAGGCTGAAATGCCAGAGAATGTTTTCCAAAAAACACTGGCTGTAAAAGTAAGTGCAAAGTTTGTATTGGAACGAGAGAGAGCATCCTTCCCCACTGGAGCTGTGGGCTAGGCTGCTGAGCAATGAGGGGATTTCTGTCCTCACTTGACCCACGAACACAACCTTCTCTTTCTCTGGTTGCCTGTTTCTGGACAACCGAAGATAGATGAGTGTCCACACTGGACTGCAAAATGGCACATGGCTGTGAGCTTGTCACCCCTCACATTGGTAAGTCGTGACACACAGAGGTCAAACTGTGACCATGTTTGCATGAGTTGCAGCAGATTGGCATGACTGGGGGGCTCGCTGCCCGATACACTCGTTTTTAACAAATTCCTCTCTGCAGCTTGCTTGTTATCAACCAAGCTCCAGGCAGGGCTGTCTGTCCTTTCCCCCTCTGCTAGGTACCTGCTCTTTTTGCACTCATTTACAGAAGATGTCAAGCTCTCAATGCCTATTGGTTTCCTTTTAATGGGGAAACAGCAATGAATCAAGGTGCGTGTGCACATGCGTGCATGCACGTGTACACAAGGACAAAGCTGGGAACAGGACATGAGTGATCCTGGCATTCCTATGTATTCCACAGGCTGGGTAGCAGCGCTGTTTCTGTCAGGCTTAAAGGAAACTATCATCATCATTCTAACATGCCTCCCACCATCTGCAAACACCGCTGCTACTAATGCTTACCTTTCATTTTACATCTCTAAACAAGCCCCTTGCGGTGGTGCTGAGCTAAACCCAGGCTCCTCCAGCATCTCTCTGGGGACAGAAATAATCCAAAACCACTTGCTCCCTACCATGAACAAAGGTCATTATTTTGACAAATTAGTTAAATGTCTCTCAGTCAGCAACAATGACCCTGAATTATTCAGCATGCATCTGTCTTTTTCCCTTACAAAAACGGCCTGTAAAGCAATAAGTGTATTTCACTTGAACCACTTCTTAAAGATGTAAGACAGTTTGGGTTTACTCCAATGCCCCTTGAAGTCAATGGGAGTCTTTAATTTAATTTTCATTTAATTAATTTCATGAAATTTGCAGATGATGCCAACCTAGGAGGGGTTGTAAGTACTTTGGAGAACAGGATTAGAATTCAAAATTATCTTGATAGTGTAGAAAATTGTCTGAAATAAATAGATGCAATTCAAGAAAGGTAAAAGCAAAGTATAAAGTTGGATAAAAACAATTAAGTACAGGATGGTGAAAGATTGACCTGGTGACAGAAGTGAAGAAAAGGATCTGAACTAGAGAGGATCAGAAACTCTCCAACTCTAGGGATCATTGAGGACTGGAAGATGGCAGAATTACCATCTGCAGTAATTTTTAAGATCTGCTTAAACAAATGACTGTCAGGAATGTTTTCCATAGCTGGACATGTTGCTCCTTTCAGCTCAGTTTGAAGATTTCAGAGATTTTTAAGCCATATATTCAGATATGCAATGTACAACTTCTCCTGTCTGTAGTCCATGCATATTATCTACAAGAAATGTGGGTTTTCTGGGTAAAAAGGGAAACAGGTATTTCATCTTTGTTCCTCAGATTCAATATCGATCACAAATGCAAAAGCATCTCCTGTTGTACTGGAAAATATATTTTGCACACTAACAGGCAGAACAATGTAACCCATGTGAAAGCCACTACTTAAAGCTCTTCTGAACTAGACAGGAGACAAAAGCAGACTGCAGTGTTCAGCACCCTTTCTGATGACCTGGAGTGAACAGAAGTCTGTAGCAACATAATTTATGTTGCTAGAATGCAATTAAATAAGTTTGCAGTGCACAAAGTAAATGTTATTTCATACTTTCTTCTCTCCATATAAGACGTGATAAAATGCTAAATATATTATCCTCACCTGTATTTATAGCAATAATGGTGATAATTTACGTTACTTCGTGAAGCGCTCTGATGCGCAAGTGTCCTGGTGTCCTGGTTTCGGCTGGAATAGAGTCAATTTTCTTCCTAGTAGCTGGCATGGTGCTGTGTTTTGGATTTAGGATGAGAATAACGTTGATAACACGCTGATGGTTTAGTTGTTGCTGAGCAGTGCTGACACTGGTCAAGGGCTTTTCAGCTTCCCCTGCTCTGCCGGGTGCACAAGCAGCCGGGAGGAGGCACAGCCAGGAGAGCTGACCCCAATGACCAAAGGGCTATTCCATACCATAGGGCGTCATGCCCAGTATAGAAACTGGGGGAGTTGGCCGGGGCAGCGATCGCTGCTCGGGGACTGGCTGGGCATTGGTTTGTGGGTGGTGAGCGGTTGCATCACTTGTTTTGTTTCCTGGGTTTTGTTCGTCGCTTGCTCTCTCGTTGTTTTCCTTTTCATTAAAATTTTTATTATTATTGTTGTTGTTATTATTATTATATTTTTTCCCCAATTACTAAACTGTTCTTATCTCAACCCATGGGTTTTCTTACTTTTGCTCTTCTGATTCTCTCCCCCGTCCCACCGGGGGGGAGGGTGAGCGAGCAGCTGTGTGGTGCTTAGTTGCCGACTGAAGCTAAACCACAACAGCAAGACAAGCCATTGCCTGAAAATTGATTGCATTTCATTAAATCAAGAAAATTCAAGGAAAAAACATATTAAAAAGATGGGAGCATAGGCATCCTGTTTTCCTCATACACCTAAACAAAGGTTTGATTTAGGACCAGTTAAATTACTATGGATCAATACTGTTTCATTTCTGTGTCTCTTTCTTTGTGCAGTCTAATAAAATAATAACAACAATGATGATGATGAACATTTTATATTCAAACTATTCCTATTATCTAATAGTGTCTCAGCATTTTGCAAAAAATCTCCCAGCAACACTTTGTAAAGCACATCATAGTGAAGTCTCAGTGTTTATGACATAAACGTGTGTCTGTGTAGCATTTTGTCATATAAATGTGTATTTATATAGTATAGATATGATTATCCTCATCGTGCAAACGAAGGAATGAAATGTTTACGTAGCTTCCCCCTGGTCACAAAGTGCCGAGGAATGCTATCTACAAATGCTATCTGGGGCTAGAAATGAAGCCTCATTACTCTAAGGTGTGAGAATAATCAACCAAACCATGAAAATAACTATACTTAGCATAAATAGAAAAGCCAGGCCAGAAACTATTTCCTCTCACAGGCATATTCTAGAAAAATTATGAAACAAAAACCCACACTCACGGAATGGATAAAAGTCCAGGTGAGGAGTGAAGAGACGCGGTTTCTGTTTCATCTCTGCCATTTGACCTCAAAAAAAGGCTTTGTTTTCTCCTCATTTCGTTCATTCACTAACGTTTTGTTCATAGCTGTTTAGATTGTCACAGGACAGTCTCTGACAGGGAGCCTGTTCCTGGTCATTGAGACTCAGTGCTGTTGGGAGATGTAGGTGCTAGCATAATAGAAATGTACTAAAAGAGACAGTAATAAACATGCTAAGAGCAAATGGCTGTCTCGAGTCTATGGCTCTTACGATGCAGAAAGACAACAGGCCAGATATATAGGATTTAGGCTATGATGTGCTTGAGGCTAATAGTCATGAAAGCAAAGACAGTTCTTAAGACATGCTCAGGGTCAATATAAGATTAGAAAAAAGGTGGCTTTTCTCACCATAACCAAAGAGAAAGCCAAATTATGCTCTAGCTCTCAACCTGTCAGCCCTGTTGCAGCTAATGGGGTTACATGGCAGTGCAGCCAAGGTGCCATTTGGCCTTCAAGTGAAAAGCAGTTGATCTTGCTGCTAACCTGAGCCTACAGTTCTCCTGAGCTTCCTTTCACTTTCAAAGAAATGACAAGAGGAACACTTTCAATAAAACATTTCAGGAGCTGGTTTCAGTAAGGATGGGGAATCGAAGGTGGAGGATAATTTGAAAGCATTTTGTAAGATTTTAGCTGCTTGTTCCCCATTGACTCTGATGGGAGTCATGCTGCTTTGATCTTCCAAATGCTTTCACACTCATTCCCTCCTGACAAGCACTCATACCATGTATCTGTTTACTGTTAAATGGAGTTGAGTCCTGAACTTTGATATCTGAACTATCTTCAAACAACCAAGAAGAAAGAATAGCCAGATTATGGGAAAGGGACTCTGAAAGTATACCACGCTGCTGCATTGACGTGCCTCGCATGTTCTCAGTGTTTAGGAATTGATGATGTTAATAACAAAGTTGCATAACTGATCAAGAAGCCCCAATGAAGTTGTATTTGATGTGAAGACACCAGGGTGCAGAAGCTACAGGAATGAGCAGGCATGGGTCTGTGTACTCAATAGCTGGACCTCTTCCAGCAAACTCCTGTTTAAAGCCTATGATGAACTCTGGACACTTAATGGAAGAACTGTACCAGCCAGCAGCTTGCCTCTCCCAGCAGAGGCTGGAAGAAGCAGAGCAGCTCCATGCATGCATTCTGGATGCAGGCAACAAAGACACAAAGAGGAAAACAGATGAAGCCATGAGGAAGTCTTTTAATCTGGATTTGGCCTTGTAATGGAAGAATGGTCTAATCAGTCAGCAAAATCTTCCAGATTCATGTAGCAGTGCTGGGACTCTCAAGGACACTAGAAGGACTTGGGTGCTGAGGTCCCAAATGATCAGAAGTGCACATCAAATTCTGCTAGTTCATGCTGAAAATCCCTCTGTGGAAATCAGGATTACACCACAGACAAAGGATGGGTGACTACTCTTGTGTCTGTCTAATTCATTACAGGTTTTAAAGTCAGAAGCATGAGAGAGGGACTTTTGAATACCAGGATTTGCACCAAGTTCTGCAGTACCCTGGAGGGACCTGCATCTCCTTTCAAAGACAGATATTCCCACCTCCAACGAAACATTTATGAAAACATATAACAGAATTGTCAAGCAGCAGCTTCACTTGCTCCTGCAGTGCTTAGAGATGTGTTATATCTTCACTACTCCCTGAAAGAGTAGCTGCTGTCACTCACATATGAGCTGGTAGAAACGAACCTTCTAAAATAAAAGATCTCCTCTCAAAAATAGCACACATGGTATAGGGGAGCAGAAAGGGGAATTAGCAGAGTTTTATATTCAGTTATTGTTATTTATTTGAATGAAGCAGGTGATGGAGCCTTAGCCCTGGACCACCTCTTGTTCTGCTACAAATCACACAAATACACAGCCCACAGGCCTAAGACCAATCAATTTTTACAACAAACCTGAGGCACTGACTCCTCTCTCTTGACTCACTCATTTCTAAGTAAGCTCAGAATCCGACCAGACACATCAGCCTGGGGGATGCAGACTGGCTTCCCCAAAGCAGTGCTTCCAGAAGTACTACCACAGCACCCGCTGATCTTTGTCACTTACCTTTGCAGGTACAGCTCAGAGCGGGGGAAGAAAGCTGGCAATAAAAGTGCATTTCATGAGCCTGGTGCTTTTTAGCTTGGCTACGAGTGCCCACACTTGTGAACTATGTTAGAGCGGTCTGAGTCCTTCACATACACCCACATGAAAGAGCAGAGCCATTTTCTTTACTTTTTAGCAGGATGCTAGGATGACTTTTTTCCTTAAGCTTAAGAAATTCCCAGGAAGATGAGTGGAGCTGTTTTTATAGCGAGGCTCTTCAGGAATTGCTAGTTCAAGAGTTAGGTGGATCTGTGAGCGTTTCACTTCTTTACAGGGCACGCAAGTGATATGACAGTGCAGCCTGTCAGATCTTCTCTGGCATTTCACAGATACACTTGCTCTTTTCTAAAGACCTCGTGGCCAAAACCCAGCAACACTCACATATTTAGTGTCGATGCTGTGCCAGACATACTCAGTCTTTAGTGCTTCACTTATGCTAATGCACAAGTCCCCTGCATAAGCACACCCTGGCCTACATTGCAGGCACCTGGAGCAGCTAGGCAGCTGCGCCCTCTCCTCTTGGTTTCCAGACAACGTGAACAAACTGGACAGCTCAACTATATGCAAAGTTCCCTGGAAAAATGTACGTATTAATGCCAAGCTCTCAGCACAGCGAGCTGGCAGGAGCTCACTCTGGTTTTATCCTTCATGCTCATCAGTGGGCTGAGTACACAACAGATGACGAGGGCTAAATATTACTGCAATTGTACTGAGCTCAACCTGGTACCGCAATTCCAGCCGCTCATAAACTTACCTTTTTTATTTAAAACAGAGCAGAGACTGGGCTCATTTGGTGTCGCTGTGCTTGCTAATCATGCACTTGTCATTGTGGCTTCAAAGTGGCAGACTGCAAGGTTTGCTGGTGTCCTGTCCCTCTCCTCCCTTTTCCTGCTGGAAGCCCCCCTGTGCCATCACTCAGTTGCACTCAGCTTCAAGACCTACTATGAAAAAATTTGCATGTATCTGATGATTGCCACTCATCCATTCCCAGGGAGAGTAAGACTGAGAAAGAGGGAGCACTTCTTTGTGCGGGATGGCATTCAGAAGGCTCCACAAAGCCTTCTGAACTTCTCTAAGAATTATTTGCTGTGCGATTTTTAGGTGAGTTATTAAAATCCCTGTTTCCCCCTCAGGTGAATAAGGATTGTCTGCCTCAGGGAGATGCTATGAGGGACTTGCTAAGATTATTCAGAATTTTTTTCAGAGGCAGAGGTGATCCTCACCATGCAAAATCACATTATAGAAAGAGAAAAGCTGATTACAGGATATGTATAGTTCCTCCCTGGGCTCGTCTGCTGTGTCTCAGCCTATCTCTGTCTATGTATGTGCGTATTTCAGTGGGCTGAGATACAACAGTTAAGAAGAGGCTCCCTAATACTTTTCATTTGTTTGAAAAGTAGGACTCCATATAATGGAGGGAGAAGGAAAATGAAAGATGTGGTATTTACAACAGAACTATGATTGCTGCAAAATCTCAGTGTGTAGTTATTCACACCTATAGGACTGCTGGGGACCAAGCTACACTTCAAACTTGTTGGCTTCCATGCTTTTCTGCATAAAGCAGTACTAAAAAAGAGTCGTTCCATCACCCTCAGATATTGAGAGGAGATCTTAACACAGTTTCATCTGGATCTTTGAGCCTTCTTCCCTCAGACATATGCAGACAAGGGAGATTTTAGTTTCTTTGCACTTATAGATGGATATGTGTGAATCCTGAAAGGCTTTCACAAGCTAAAATAAATCTTTCCACATTAGCAGACACTTAGATGGAGACGTCACTCAGATGGCATCTGTGTCTGTCCTACCTGCTTTTTATGTACAAAACACCATCCACAGAAGTAGCCTGGCCAACTCATTTCACCAAGAGTGCTTTCTTCCAAATCCTCATAGCTGGCTAGCATGTAAATGTTGTTATTTAGGCTCTTTGGATTACAACAGTTTCTCATTCCCATATCTACTTGTAAATCTTCTGACAAAATTTATGAGCAAAGATAATTTTCCAATGGATCAATGTAAGCTTCTTCCTCTTTTGCACAACTTCTTAATAGACTGTGTGTGCTGCAGAAGCATCTTCCCTTGTAATACGTTATTTCTCATACAATTTTAAAGTTCATCTACTTCAAGTAAATCTGGCTGTTTCAGCTAAAAGTTGTGTAGCCTTAGGGATTCTTTACCAAATGAGCAGATGATCTTTTTAACACCTTGAGTTTCTGACTTTCATATCTTTCATTAAATCAATCTCCCTTTCATGATTTATATTTATGCCAATACCCAATTCTATTACAACTCTCTCTTCTGCTTTCTCAATTTCCTCTATTATTCTTTTTTGGGTCTATAATATCATTTCAGTGGCTAACTCATAGGCTGTCACTTCACATTTATGAACTGAAACATGAGTGTGCATTATTATTTTTATGAAAATCCATGATAACTAATGCACTGATTCAATTTCTACCAAGAAGCTTTATGTTTGGTTTCACGATATCTGGCCTCTAACCTCCATCCCTCCAAACAAACTTTTACATCTATATTTACATATTGCGATCATTACAGTTCTTTTATCTCCCTCTCCCAATGACTTCAGAAGCTATAATAGATTTAGGTGGGAGTTTAATTAGAAACTGCTCTTTTCTGTATTTCAGGCTACATTTCATGTGAAAGGGAAAAATATGACTCTAACAAATGAAAGACTCAATGTAACCCCCCCAAAACCCCAGGCTAGCTAGATAAATGTTTAGTGGAACAGACAATTAGACAGTGGGAGATCATGGTGGTGCCCCATTCCCTAGGAAGCTGGCATTCATTTTATACCAGTTTACATCTTTGTAACAAAACCACTCTCAGTAGTTTGCCTCTGTTATACAATGATACCAGTGCAGGCAGAATCAGACTATTTTCAGCAGGTTTTTTTACTTCTTTTCCTTCACTGATGAGCAGGGAGGTATGTATCTTTGAGGATACTCAGAGATACGCTCAGGTCTTGGTCCCCCAGCTCTGCCCCACCTGCACTCCTGTCATGCTATAAAGAGGAAAGAAAACATATGAGGCTTTTCCACTTACAGATCACTGGACTGGTCATTGCAGTGTCAGCTTCTGACAAAAGAGTCAAGTTAGGGGTGTTCCCAGGAAGAGAAAACATACCAAACTCCAGAAAAGCCTGCCTGAGTGATGGTCTTCTTATGATTTAGCTCATTAAAACTTAGGGCAGCCCTGAAGCACCCATGAAATCTGCTAGCAGCAAACTGGTCTGTACAGAGAGTAGGTTCCAGAAGATATAAATGTGCCTCTCTTAATTCCAACCTGTGTGCTGCAGATACCAGGTGGGTCTTAACAGAGGACTTTGCATCTAAAGCCTTTTCAAAAGGAAAATGTAATGATAGCCGAGTAGTAAGGCTGAGGATTCAGCAGGATTTTCTATACTTACTGCAGCTGGCTGGTGGATGAGAGTTTTTCTACTTTTGGGTTGGTGGACATCACCTGCTTACTGCCAGACCTTGCCAGGGATGGTTCAGATTTCATCCTGATCATGCACTTAAACACATTTCTTGAATTATATTTTCCAACGTGTGCTCAACTCCCATTAGACTATACAAGCTCAGTGACCTTAAATCACATTGAAAACCTCAACCTTACAATCAAGTTGTTTTCCAAAACCTTCCTTGGATCCTTTCACTAAACAAAAATAAAGTAAATGACAGATCAGATAAAGCTAATTATTACCACATCTGGGGATATCCATTGTAAAATAAGGGGTAGTTTATGGCCCTAAAGGATTGACGTCGTCTTGACATATTATACTACCCTCTGGCAAAAGTATATGATTAAATATACTTGTTTAAACTAGAAGTTTGTAAACAGCTGATCATTTCACCCTTGACAGTGTGTAAAGCAGATAACTCATCTTCTGCTGATGACTGAGTGGGAAGGAGACCAAGACCCTTCCATTGTGGCTCTCCCCTCTGCCAGCACAGTAACAGATTATTTCTTTGTTTCCCTTCCTGTTGAGTGAAGGAAGTCCTCTCCCAGCTAATGTGCTTCTGGGATCCTCTTCATTCATGTCCCTGAGTAAATTCTGATTTATCTTTCTACAGTTTTTCTGTGTTGGGCACACTTTATGACATTTAACGTCTCATTTTATGTGCTCTGTTTTCTCAGAGCCTCAACAGCAACAAACCAACCAACCAGCCTATGAAGAAAACTCTTATCAGTAATTAGCCCTGCTGGAGACCAGACAGTAACTGTCAGATCTGGATACTAAAAAGTACAGGATGAGGTTACTCATACCTAGAGCTTTCCTAGCAGCCTGAGCTCCGAAGAAATAAATATCAATGAATGCAGCCCAGCTGAATCTACTTAGAGGAGAGAGAGCGGGAGATGAGATTAGACACACACATTGTTTAACCTGGGAACAAAGGGCAGAACTTGGAAAACTACTTGTCAAGGTGTCTTCAAAAATTAGTATAGTATATACAACTGTATTGCCAGAGGGGCTGTTTCTTATCCCGTCTGCAGGCCTGTGTGAAATCCTTGTGATGAAATTCTCAGCCCCAGGGAAACAGTTGCTTTCAAGATTTGTTACAAGCTTGAAACTTAGCTCAGCATCATCAAAATGTGTGAAGAACTTTCAAGGAAACATGGGCTGACTTATGGCTATGGCACTGAAACAGCTAAAATTGGCTCTGGCTGATCTTTGCTTTCAGCATTAAGCTGATGCCAAACTAAACCATCCAGTGATGGTGAGAGCTGTGCTTAGACACAAAAAACACTCCCAATAAGGACTAGACTTTCTCTTCTCTTCATCAAATAAAGTGCAGAGCAATCCCATTAAGTACACTGGGTTAACTCTGGATTTTCAGTGGCAGAAATGAGATCCAATCATCAGCAGAAATTATATGTGTGCATGTGAGACTGGCCCTGATTTTTCCTTTTAGTGATAGTCAAGTGCAATTAATCTAATGCTTACAGACAATGCATAAAATGTAGTTTAGTACACATCCATTGTGCCTTTAGATGCCTAGTCACCATTGCAAATGATACTTTCCGTCATTACTGAAGTTTCACTTCTCCCTCTCTGGCTTTTAGTAGAATGAAATGGAGCATGTAATGGAACGTCATGTTCATAGGTTTCATTTTGGTATCAGCTCCAGGTCTGCACAAAATCTCAAACACTACAACAGCTTTTCACATGCTCACAAATGCTAAAAGAAATTGCTGAAGGCACTCAAATCCCAAAGTCTAGAGAAGATGCTGTAAATTTACTCAAACAAAACCCCTTTACAGTTGCAAAATAATTACCTGCTTGCAAATAATCAGGTTATTTTTAATAGTTATTGTATGGAAGAGATTATATAAGATGGGAGAAAATATCAGCTTTCTATAATACCCACCTGCTCTAAATACACAGTTATACTTTTAACTAAAATTGAAGAGCCATTAAGACCAGTTTTTGTAGGTGCTTAGGTTTCTAATTCCCAATTAAATTAATTGGATTTAAATGCCTAAATAGCATCAAAAATCAGGCTTATCATCCAATAACCAGTTAAACAAGGCAATGCTGCAAAATAAGGCTGAAACAGGAAAGTTGTACAGCATTTCTATGGGTAGCTGATGTGGGAAAAATAATAGTACTAATGTCTCCCACAAACAAAACACAACACCTGTGCCACAATCTTAGACAAGACAATAGACCAGATCCTGTCACATGTGTAAAGCATGAGAACTACTACAGATAATTATTTTTGATAATAAACTGGGCTCGGATAACTCCTTGTATTCTGACATCTCAAAGCAATTTTCAGGTGTGTTTTACTTCTTTACCTTCTCATGCTCTTGGAAATCCTTCAGAAGTACTATGTCAATTTTATAAGTAACTGCAAAGAGAACAAGTAAATGGGTAGCCAAAAGTCAACACAGAAAACCAGGGAAGAGCTGAGAACACAAGCCAGGACTACACTGCACTTGACAGAATGAAACAATGCAAAAACATCTGCCTTCAAAACATACTCATTCTGAGCTATTTAAGGACAGCAATTTTTTTTATTTGATTATGCCACACTAAAAACGTATCTGGAAAAGGATGAATTGGCCCTTCATAGGATACATTTGCTCTGCAGAAGCTTGCCCAGCTCCCTAAGCAGACGTTGAGCACTTCTGCAAATCTTAAATAAGGAACTGCAGGATCTAGACATGCAGCCAATGGTGCTTATGAGACATTAGGATACCACTAGATATTTTATTGTCTGGAGGCTTTCAGAAAAGGTCAGCAATGGGACTGATATAAGAAGGTTAAAAACTGGCAACCCAAAGGGCAGGTAAGGGCAGAAACACAGAGAAAAATATTTAAGACACGGCAAGCACAGAAAAATAGCAAAAGCAGCAGCACCAGACAGTATGGAAGAGCTGGATAGCCACTGCAGAAGAACGGCAGGAGGACTGAGATGAGGCTGAGTTAAGGTGATGGGTGGGCTGGATATCACTAGCTGAATGTTAGTGACAATAGCGGCTAACAGTCAAGCACTGGCAGGAGAAGTATGTCCAAAGGTGGACACATCACCTCCCATACATTGTCTTTAGATTCATTTTCCTGCACATATATGGAAGGAAAGAGAGACATGAACACCTACTCTGTGGATATAGATGTTTCACCATTACAGCTGTAGCAGGACATTGATCTGCAAGATTTCTTCTGAATTTAGAAGTGCTCTGACTGCACTCAGAAATTCAAGTCTCGTTCTCCATGGTACCAAAGGGAACTGTTCACCCTCTAGATTTGTGTCTACATTTCTTCTCTCCTTATTAATTAATCTTTGGTCTGGTAAATAGTAGAGCATGATTATCTGCCTAAAACAGAATAGAAAATTAATCTGAAAAGTACCCTATTTCAGTGGATCAGCCGCAAAGGTCTGAAACTTACTTTGCCTAGGTCAATTCATTTAGCCTCTGGCCTGATGTACAAAGTCCTTGCCTTTTAAGCTTCAGGCAAAACGTCTTGCATGCTTGCCTCAATGAGGTCCTAGAAAGTAATGCAAAATGGTCCAGACGGTGGATAAGAGGGAACAAATCTTCAGTCAGTAGACCTGCACAGACTCTGTTACATAAGAAATCTGGAAATATTTCTAAATCCTTACTCAGCCACTAATATTTTATCATGGCAGTCATTTTTATGTGCTGTGATTAAGTTAAATTTAACAGGAGTGCTTCCTAAAGAGTCTGTGCTCTGTCCTAGTTAGGGTTATGTATATTATTAACATTATAAATGATGATGCTTAGATAGTACCTTTTATGCAAAGATCTCAAAGCATTTGTCAAGAATTTAGTATTAATGCTCTTTATCTGTCAAGGTAGTTCAGAACCATTATACATCTTTTGTATGTGTCTATGCTGCGACAGATCAAATAAATGACACGCCAAAGATCACAGTAGTACACCAATGTCACAGTTGAAAGCATATGCCAGAGCCCGCACTATAACCAGCACATTTCAATGCAGCATCTGCAAGCCCATCCAATGGGTTATCCAACTGTTACCCAATCTTATTAAGGCAGAGGCAAATGAAATGAAAATCAAGTGTCACACATGGTATGCAGACTGAGCCCTTATTAGAATCTGTAATGCCTAAAATCCCAAGCCAGGTTTAACAACTAGAGCATACTTCCTTTCTTCATTACCAATGAAGAAGACAGAACTGGACATGATTACAAGTCCAGGCTCATTAATGATGTCCGGGCTCATTATGTCCTTTTGACCTCTTAGCCTTCCTAACACTTGTAGGCTCTTTTTTTCCTTCATATATGTATGTCCTAAATAAGCCCCTTGTTCTTCCAATTGCCTCTGAGAACTCTAGGAGTCCTCCAAGTATCCCATAGCTAATATTCAGGATATTTCAGATCTGACCAGCAATTTCTCTACTAACTCCAGATCATCAGCCTCATCTTCAGCTAATATTAATCAATATAGTACTGATACAGCCACGGGATCTAAGCATATTTAAATCAGCTGAAAATATCTTGCCACATATATTTTTATTTTAATAAGATCAATCCCTTCCATACCTAATACAGTATCTGGACAGTCCTGCAAATGATAAGCAAAAGCAAAGTCATTTAGTGGCTATGCTGTATCTGATATGTCCAGAAAAATCCTAAATTGGGCTGAGAAGACAGTAATTTATATGGCATGTTGTAACGTTTTACTGCGTGGTAACAAAGCAACAAAGAGTTTTGTGTCATGATCTGCAGGGTGGCTTAGAGCAGGCATGAAGAGCTATAAATACCACATCTTCTAAAAGAAAGTGGCAGACGGTCACTGGAACTGAAGAACACAGAGTTTTAAAGCTAAAGTTTTAAAACTCTGCTAAAGCAGAGTTTTTTTAAGAGAAAGAATCACAACTTATAATGATTAATGCAAGTTCCTGTTCTGGAGACAGGTGCTATTGGATGATCTGAGCCCAATTTAGCTTTCATTTATATCAGCGTAACATCATGTGCTTCAGTAATGCACTTCTGGCTTAGCCCAGTGGAAGAAAGAAGAGAACTAATTTTCCTTTGTATTCAACATGTCGGTTCCTTACTTCCTCGGCACATTTTTTCTAGACATCAACCAATCTCTTTTCATTGAGAAGAGGGAGCATTTCTCAATACTGGGATTCAGTGTACAATGAGTTGGGTTTTGAAAGCAGCTAAAAAAAGTGAGACCCCTAATGCCCTTTGAAAGGCAAGGTGATTTTGACATTCCTACACGGATATCTTTTGCTGTACAAATCTGACACTCAGAAATAGGTGAGCCACTTGGTAGATCTTCTTCATGATAGCTCCTAGGCATCTTCACTGGGGGCATTCACAAGCACAGGGCCAGGATAAGCCTTTTACATGGACAGTATCATACTAATGATGTGACAGCATGGGAATGCCTGTGCAAAGCCATAATTTCACATGTCATTTACGTGAATATGCAATAGAAGGAAGCACTCCTGGCCACCTCTCACCCTCAGCTACTGATTCCCACTCCGATGTAACTTCTTTCGCAGTGCTGGCACAAGCATCATGAGCATCCAAAATGAACTCAGTCAGGGAGCAGGGAGCTGAGCAGGAAGAGAACTCATTCACCAAAAAAAAAACCTGATTCATTTTCACTCAGCTGCGCTCATGGCCAGCAGAAAGACAGGGATGGCAGCTCCATGTTAGTTTTAAACAGTCAGAGAATTGCACCTTAGCAATTGTTTAACACGGTCATCGGCCCCTTTTGGGTTCAGCAAATTATTAAATCTGCTCGCTCAGATCCCCTTTGGCATCACTGTTTGGAGATTCTTTAGATTTTGCCTCATTCTTTTTACAGATATAGACATATTCCTCCCAATAAAGGGACAGAAATACTCACAGAAAGAAAGATATTATCATCCCTGGCTCTACAAGAACACACATTCTTTCCCATAAAGCACAGAGAGACAGATTTCTGGGTATCTTCTGCAGAATTTTGAGGAAGTCTCAATTCAGGAATTATTTGAATTTTTCCGTTACAGAGAAGTTTTGTATCTTGTAAGCTTATAGCCTTTCATAAATATAAAGAAACTGTAGTCAACAGCAACTGTAGCAGTCACACTGGGATTTTCAGTATGGATAATTACAAAAAGGCAAACAACTCCACAAAAACCTTGTTACTTCTCAAGATTCACATCAGAATGATGAATTGGCAGAATACGAAAGAGACAAATCCGGTAACTTCAACAGCTTTAGGTGAGTTTCAGATGATTCCTGCGAGATGTGGGACTGTTATATCAGTTCTACATTCAGAACTCATCTTTGCCATGTCTGCTCTTCATACCAGAGAGAGATTAAAATTGTTTCTGCTCCCTTTATAACCAACATCAACAGCACATGGATTGAACCCAACAGTTATTATTACAACTTCTATTTTTGATAGTGCATTTTTCTGAGTTTGTCCTGTCTCCCGATTACTAGAGCAGATCAGAAAAAGTATTTTCTTTTTCACAGTTGCTTCATCCTAAGGTGAAAAGTTCAGAAAGATTCTGATGTCAGGAACACTGAAACTGAGTTGAAATGACAGGACATGATTTCATCATTTTCTGTCAAAATGAAATGTTTAGACATTGCAGAAAATAAAAACATCCATTTGCTGACTTAAATCAAATGTTTGTTTCAAAACAGATCAAAATTATTTGGGATGGAATAAGGCAGTTCAGCTGGTGAGAGAAAGCACATTATACTGTGGAAAACCATGGCATGAACTTGATCTTCACCAAACCCTCAAGGCAGAGATTTATTTTCCCATTATAAAATTCAGCTCTACACAACCATATCCTATGCAAGTGTTCAATCTAGACAAAATCCCAGTTGCTGATGGGAAAGTATTTTCTTTGATATCATTCAACAAACTATGCTGATTACATCTGCTTTTTCCTTCTGTTTGGGTCCTCTGAACCCTGGGCGACCAAAACCCATGCGACAACCTCACCTGAATGGGATATTGCACATTCTGGTTAACCGGCTTAATAGGTCACTGCTTCTGAAACAGGGGCTTGGCTCTTCCTCACTCTTCCCCCTCTCCCACTTTGCTTTGCCCCCACTGCAGGATGCTTTCTGCTCCTTCTGTCCTTCTCCCTCCACTAATTCGCTGGAGCAAGCACCAGGAAAGGGTGAATACTTGGCTTCCCTATTTTGAGTAGGTGAGCTGTGAGACTCAATCAAGCCATAACATGCATGTCAAATCACTCAGCTTGGCTTAAACTCAAGAGCTCACAGGGAAACTGGGATTCTTCATACTCTCTTGTTTTTAAATTTTTGTGTATCTTTGCAGTACCTCCATTCTGGGGGCCCATGCCTTTGACCTGCAGCTGTGAAGGTTTTCTTTTCCAGTTGAAAGCTGGAACTGAAAACTTGTGTAATCACATGCATCCAAGAATGTGTTGTCAAAAGAATATCAAATGGACTGCCACTAGCAATATGGTTGTGAAATCTGCAGCACTGGAACTGCCAATGCTAAACTAAGGAGCAGATAAAATCCTGGACTCGATTATCTCCTCCCTTTGATTTTTTACTCTGTCGCTCCACTGACTTTAGAAGAACTCAACTTTTCCCTGAAGTGCACCAGTGTAAGGAAGAAAAGAAACAGCTGTTAAAAGTTTAATGTTTTAAAACACTGTCTGCTTCAGGCTATTTTAAATGCTCTGACACTTCAGTTTTTGTAAAGTCTGTCACTTGATTAAAAAGAAGTTATTTTGCCACTGATAAAACCACACTAAGTGTTAATGAAAGATATATTAGGCTGCAGTAATATTTTACAAAGTGCCAAGTGCGTTGCTATCCCCTCTAATGCAGTCCAAAGTGAACAGAACAAAGCAGCTACCAGTGCTTTGCTTGATCAGCAATAACTTCCTACCATGTAGCTGTGGCTGGAGCAGTCTGGCTTTGCAACTCTACAGCCACTTGATAAACAGCAAGCAGGGATAAAACATTACTGCTTCACCCTTCACGCAAAGCCAGAAAGATGAGACTCTGCAGAGGACAAGCACAAATGCCAGGCAATCGTCCCACAGCCAGAACTGGTTGTAGAGCTTTGGGAAATGGGAATTCAGAGCAAGAGGCCATCCTGCAACATCTTGCATGGCCCCTGCACGTGGGACACAGCCCCACGGCTCTGTGGTAAGTCCTAGGTTGTGCCAAGGATATCAGTAACAACCACCTTCCTTTCACTCCTTCTGCCCCCAGGAGTTTGCCTGTAATACAGACAAAAGTTAGTATGTCTGTTCCCCCATTTGCATCCTTATCTGAGATCTAAGAAAAGTACAAGATGTTCTAGAAGGAAATAAACTAAAAGTATTTTGTTAGAAAAGCATGTAATTCTGGATAGCACACAGATTTGGAACGGAGTCTTCTACAAAATAGACAGTGTAGTATAAAAAAGGGCCAGAGAAACTGTCTCCTGTTCCCAGTGCTGGCACCATTCACTGTGTGGCTTCTGGCAAGTGGCTTCTGGACAGAGCTGAGAATATATTGGAATTTTTAGTTAACTGATCAAACAAAATGAATCTAAAGGTGTTTTCATTTCAGGGCAACCAAAATGCAGATTTTCAATTAATGCATCAAATTGAAAACCCAGAGCATTGGAAAGTATTGCTTTGGAGACTTTTAGGCTTTGTTGAGCCTTGAAAAATGGCCATTTTGAAATGGAAATGTCTTTTCAAAATGAAAGATTAAACAATGTTGATTTTTCCTCTCTCCTCCCCTCATTCTTGATTTAAATAATCTTGAGAATTTGATCTATATTAACAACTCAACAAAAAAAGTCTGCTCACAAATCACTCTTTTCCATGAGGGCAGTAGGAGTTTTATCATCTATTTCAATGGCCAGAACTTCTTTACAGCACTTTGAAATTCTCTCCTTAACTTTTCTGTGTCTCCTCATTTGTGAAACAGAGCCTATAACATGCCTCCATTTTTTGGCATGGTTACTCTGTCATGGTGGACTCAATCATTTCAGACAATCATTTGTCAATAACAATATTGTTTTAATGGACTAACTTCTGTCCTTACTTATTCAACCAAATTCAAGCAGATGCAGTTTGGCAGAAAACAAGTCAGTGCAGAATTTGGTCTAGCTTTGTAAAGTTCTTTGAAGTCCCAGATGAAAGAAGTGAGTAATAAATGTGGCCCTTGAAACTGAAAGAAGAATGAGGTATCCTCATTCTGCAAGGAAAATGAGCTTAAACTCCCCATTAATCAACACAAAAAAACAGGAATAAAAGCTAAGCCACAAAGACGTAATCAATCTGTTAGATGCTACATGACAGATGCATTGAAAACTAGCAACAGTAAGGACACAAAGAAATGTAATCTTAATCTTTATATTTCAACGGGCATTTTAAGCAGACTTTTTCTTCCATTTTATATTCACTACTCTAATGCCCAGAGAACAGAAACTCTAATTACTGTTGGATGCTGAAGGCTGGCCAGTAATTATACATCTTTATCTTCATTAGATAAGACGTCTGTGAATAAGGCTTGGTCTGAAACAGAGCAGGTAAACTGAAAACCCAGAGACATGTTTTCAATTAAGAGCTCACTTTAAACTGGCGACTCATTTTAATGCTGCTGAAACCTGCCTTCCTACTGCAGAGGAGTGAATTCTAGTGGGATGTTTGCAGCAGCCCAGAACGTCTTGATCTCCGACTAGTGGTTTCCTGTTTTGACATAGGGCCTGTCATTAGCGTCATTGTGCACTGGTATGTATATGAATAACATTAAGCACACAAGCCTTTATTGGTATGTTCATGTACTTACAATGAACGATAGATATACACTTAAGCAGTACTACCACTTTAACCTCTTTGCCAGGGTTAGAGCTGAGCGTATTGTATATGACAAACTGTTGCAGATTTATATCTGCCTAAACCATTTCACAAACATCCATTGAGCACGCCAAATCATTCTGATAAACTGAAACTTTGGAAAATAAAACTGATTTTTAAAATATCTTCCAAATGATATATTTGCTTTCAAATTATTTTTTCCAGTTCTCTGAAAAAATGAAAAAGTTAGTTACTGAGTGAGTTAGTGAGTGAAGACTTAGTCCATTAACTTCTGCAACACAAGGCAAGGACCTAAAATAATTTATTTCTGGTTTTGAACCTAGATTCAGTCCATCAGTTTGCTATATTTGGCAGATATACCAGACTCAAAAGGTATTCACAGGAGTAAAAAAAAAAAAGTCTGGATTAAGACAGCCAGAAAGACACATTTAATCAGAAAATACCAGCATGGTGGCTATTCAGATAAATAGAAACCCTGAGTAGATTCTAAAAGGGAAACATAAAAAATGCTGGAATTTTAAGTTGTTTAGGTTTATCTTGTGTATAAGAAATTATCATTAAGTTACTTAAAACAAGTCCAGTGAGCGTAAACATTGCAATATTTTGACAAAAAAAATAAAATCTGTTTAGGGATAGCTCAAGAAAGATCATTTAATAAACCCATACCCAGCTCTAGTCTTCAGTTACCCTGCTCCAAGTTGTCACTCCCTCTGTGACAAGAAGTTACGAAGCTTGTAGGTACGTCTCAAACTCCCAACAGTTTCCCATAGAACAGTAACAATCAAGTACCTACGCTCATCTTTGCCTATAAAGGCAAAAACTGTCCACTAGGAAGAGTCTTTTTCAGCTAATGGGGCCCAGGGAGGCTTGCTTTGGAGCTAAACACTACTCTCAGCTGTCTGAACCCAAAATAAAATGAACTAACATAACAGGGAGAAAGCTTAGCATTCCAGTCAGCTTTAGGCAAAGGCAAATTTCACAAAGGCTGAGTCCTCAATATGGTGCAGTTCACAACAGTTAATGGGATAACAGTGATTTCCAGCAGCTGGAGGGGTGGTCTGTAGTATTTGTCATCATTTTGTGACATGCTGGTTACATTAAAAAAATTCAGTTTTAACTTTTATTTGTAGCCATGGCTCTCATTTCTTCTTCTCAAGTGACAACCACAGATAAGTTTGTGAAAAGATAAAAGCTGCTGTAGACAAGCCAACATCTCTGTCACTATGCTAGAATACTTTCCACCATATTTCCCACAATCACCACTGCTGACCATGTCCTTCCGTTACCATTAACGGGTGTTAACCATTAACCAAGCTGAGTAGGAATATGCAGGACTTCTTACAAGCTTTTAGTAGTAATATTCGTACAAGCTGAAAGCCTTCAAGAAGCAGCAATTTTCTTGAGGGTCCAGTCTGGCCCTAAGATTTCAGTAATAAAAAAGCACTTAAAGGCATTCCTGCAAGCTCTCTCCTCACCACTAGCTAGGAAAGTACACACTGTGAGTCAAAACTAAGAGTAGCAGTATGTTATTGCCTGCCATTTATCTTTCAAGGAAGTTTAGGCTATAGAGCTGTTGTACAGAGTAAATCCACTGGTCAAGTGTCTTATCCAGTAGTTCCCAGTCCATGTCTGGTGGCCAACATGTTTCCTGTGAGACACCCTAGTAGCAATTATGACCAAAGAAAATTCCAAATTTAAAGCTAATGCTGTTTGCAATACATTACTGGGTCAATACCAAGAAGAGACCCAAACTTTGAGTCATACAGCTCCTGTTCCAGTGTGGCAAACCAACTTCAGAGGAATGACCTCCTTCTCTAGAACATCAGCTGACAGCATTCCTGCTGTCACAGCCCATATAGCTGAAAAGTAAAAGGTAAAGGTAGAACTCCAAAAATACTTCAAAAGTGGTAAGTGACAGACAATTCCAAGTATTTGACATGCAGGATGGAAAATGTGTGATTTTGTGTTTGTTTAATTGCTCCACTGAACCAATCTATATGTAACAGTGATAATAAACCTTTGTCTTCCAGCAGTAGAACAGTTAGGAAGATGAAAGAACTTGTCACATTAGAGAACACCACTGTTTTGCAGGGCCTCTGCCTTTGTGCAATGGAGCACTATGATCCTACCTTAATGACATCTTCGTCTGATGATCTGCACTCCACAGATTCCAGAAGATCAGTCACAGTCCCATCATCTTCCACAGAGATCACTTTGACAGGGACAGCCACTGTTTTCCCAGTGAGAATAGCTGTATTCAGGATCTCTGCTTCCTAAGAGACAAAAAAGGCCTCTTTAGTTAATATATTTTGCTATTAATTCATTAGTACCACCTAGATTCACCTTTACTTTAATTTCTAATGGCTATGCCAAGAACTGTTCCAAGTGCAGCAGGCAGAAAAGACAAATTTCCTCCCTTCAATCCTGGAACCAAACTCCCAGTTCCGATTCAGGGCTGTTAAGGTATCTGTCATGCCCTAATTGCTATTTCATGAATGCTCATCAAATATTAGAGCAACCTAGCACCTGAGGAATGACCCTGCACCACATAAACAAGATGTACCTTGCATCTAGCAATAGTGAAATCTCCACGCTGAGGAGCTCACTAATGATCTGGCTGATCACATAAAAATAATGTCTTAAGTCTTGCTGTTTTACCCACAAAACTGTTTTCTGAAAGGTTTTCTACAAATACTGAAATTATATGACACTATTGAGCAAATGCTGTCAATATTTAGACCAAAGAAGTACTGTATAATTGTTGGGGAACAAGTTTGGATTGGGAATAGGCAGGAATCCACTTTGCCCCAGATCTCCTGGGTGATCTTTTACAAGTCCCTGCAGTGGCGGGTGTCTTCTGCAATACGCACGCTTTCTAACTTCCAGCCTGTAGACAGCCTGCACAGGGATCACAGCTGCTACGAAAGCCACCTGGTAGCACATCAACCCATCTGGCACGCAGGGTGTGCTCTGGCACAGCCTCTGACCGCACGTTAGCTTGGTTGGACGCTCAGGATGGCCATGCGTATGGAAGCAACTCTAGTCTTAGAGGCAGGCTTTAGGCTGCTCTTTGGGATGCAACGTTGGCAGATTCAACTTCAGTCTCCCAATTCACAGCCTGTAAAATGGGCTAGTGGCACTGTCCGTCATGGCCGATAAGATCTGTTTCCCCTGCTCTGCCTCCTAGGGAATTAGTTTAAGAGTACCACCATTCTGGTCCTGCGTAAATGACTATATGTACCACAGGACTATAGGGAATCAGACCCTCACCAGGTATTCTAGGGCTTATGGTGGCTCTTGTTGAGTAATGGTGGGCAAGCACTTGTTTGCAACTATTCCTTTACCTTTTAATGAGGCTCGTGCAAAACCATCCTCTCCCGAAAAGGAAGGATGCTGACAAGGGCCTGGGCCCTTTAAACAAAACGAGCTCTGTAGCGTCCTGTGTCACTGGTACATCATTGTTGTGATGATTATTGCAAAATGTATTCCTTCTGTTTGATTTATCACTTCTAATTTAAAAGCGCTGACTTCTGATCATATGAAAAGCACGAGACTAAACAGCACTCTTGGTTACCTGGGTGTCATACCAGTCTCGCAAAGCAGATACCACTGACTTGTGCCAAGATACACAGAGAGCACAAACTGGTGCCTGAATTCTTCTGCTCCTAATTGCAAGATACTGCTCATTCCTGGAAAGGTCTTTGAGCTTTTCAGAACCGTGCCTGCGAATCACGGACTATTCCGTAGAACAAGAGGCTCTTGATTTCAGCTGGCTCTTGTGAAATAAAAGCTTCCAAAGCCCCCCAAGTGCTAACTTCTCATTATCTAAATAGCTCACGCTATGAGCTCTGAGACTAACCTGATTTTACTTGTGGAAGACAACAAAGCGTGAGATTGAAACCAAGTCACCAGAAGATGATGACTCCCCCTACTGCCTCTTGGGCTAAAGAGGAGAAGCTGGGATTTCTCTCATCTGAAGGATACGGATCAAAGGGACCTTTTCCTATTACTTAAAGAAACAGAGACACTTTATTCGGACTCAAAGCAATATTTAAAGAAAGAAAGAAAAAAAACCTCCTGGTCTTTTGATAGCTGCTTTGCTAAAGTTTCCCCATCCTTACCATGATCTTTAGGGGAGGGTGAAATAGGATTTCACGAAAAGAGAACTTAAGAAGAAAATCCTCTCCCTCCCTCAGCACAAAAGCCTTTCAGATATTTTGAAATTATAATTCATACAAAGGTGAGAAGATCTGCCTGTACTGTAAGGCCCTGCTGTCTTGAGTGCACATTTGTTCTCAGTAGAGAATATATTATTCAAGCAACTGGGATCTCAGAAAGATTTGCAATTAAGTTTCCAGGTTCTTTTCTTTTTTTTCAGATCTGGGCTTTGCAGCAAAGTTACTGCATGCAGGTTTATTTACTTTTGCCGCTCTCCTATAGGCTCCACAGAGCTGCAAATGGGGGCAGCTTGACAGAACAAGTGCTATGAAGCATCCATGATAATTACAGAATCCGGGCATTAGGTCCTGATTTTGCAAACACTTGGGCATGAACCTCATTTCCCTGGGACTATTTGAGGCCATATCACATGCCTAGCTACTTGCACCTTGTACCAAGCTGAGAAGACCTGCTCCCCCAAGCAGGAATGGCCTTATTCCTCCAGTTGATACATTACAGTATGACCTTTGCAATTATTTTATAAAGCAAAGTGAAGTTTAATAACTAAGCCTTTGAAACAGTGTGATTAATGAGGACTGCTTACCAAAGGCAAATGTAATTTCCCCTGGCAAGAGCTAGTAACTGAGAATGACTCTCACAAGCTTCAAGAATTTCTTTCGAGTTTCCAAATTTTCCACGTGCTAGCTTTGGATATTCTAAATACAGTCTGCATCCTAATATATATATCTGGCACCTGCCACTTTATGGAAACACATATAAAAACAGGCTACTTAGTACTCAGCTATTTCACTGTCACTACCCTGTTTTCCTCCTCAGCTACCTTCTAAAAACATGTGCATAGCACATCTAATCCACGGGGAACTTCTGCATGTCCAGAGCCTCAGCTGGCTTCAAAGCTCAGTAACATGGTCTCAGGTCCTGCCCCAGAGCTTTCTATCTGAGGCCACAGTCCGACAGATCGGTACTTAACGCAATTGTGTCGATGATCGCAATGACTATAATGAGAGTACTTAAATGCAAGGAGAGAAGTGTATTCATACCTGATTCTAAGGTAAGGAAGCAAATGCATACATTGTCTCTATCCAAAATCAAAGCTCCCAGATTCAAAGTTTTGTAGTTTTTGTCTGTATCCATGTTCTAGATCCATCTTCAGAACCAGAGTGTTTCCAGAACTGTGCATAGTCCGTATCAGCACGATGCGCAGCACGTGACAGTATTGCTGATTCTTAGACAGTCATAAAAATCTCCAGAACAATCTTTGTCCCCTCTCTCTCCAGAAGAAATGAGGGAGGTCGGGGGCAGAAGTAATGCCTGGAGTTCATAGAAATGTCTGTGGAGATCTTCTGACTTTCTATCAGCAGCTACTTGTTCAGTCCCAGGAAAACAAATCCACCCAACACCTCTCTAAAGTAAAAGAAGGGCAGAGCAAGCTGGCAGTGGTCCGAAGCTGTGCTAATCTACATTAGAATAACTGAGCTGTATATTCTGTTTGCAGAGTTTTCAGTACCTCTACGTGTATGGACTTGGAGGACTATTTCTTTAGGCACTTGGTTTGCATCTCACCCTTGAACATAGAGGCATAATAACCATTTACACCAATTTACACAGCAGGGGCAGAGTAAAATGCTTCTTCAGTCCTTTTTTTAATGGCTAGAAAGGGTTTAATGTTCCCCTGGTGAAAGCATACAAAAATTATTTCATTGTGAGGAAACAAACATGATACTTCTTTAGCTATACAGAGATTTATAGTTCAAAGTCTCAGCATGTAAAAGATATAAATCTAAATAGTTACTAATTTAAAAGTTACTTTTTGCTGCTTAAGTGATAAAGGAATCTTCAGAAGAAATATTATGTTCTTTATCCATAACTAACACAGATTATAGGAAATACAATGTCAGGGCATTGCAAGATGGGCATAGTTATACTTTTGCAAAGCTATAGCCAAATATTCTAACTGCTAAAAATTCATTCCCTGAGCAGCTATTAAAAAGATGCTGCACTTTCTCTAACTATTACGTAGCATACCTCTATAATTCACACATACACTGAACCCCCCGAATAATAAAATGAAATAATAATAGCAAACAGAGAAAAACATTTTTCTTCATGTAATAGAAATGGAAAACCAGGTAATCTTTATTCTGAAATTGCTACCACGTTAAAAAAATAGTAATACTTTTAAAGAAGATTCTGGAGTGAGTGTTCTTTGCCGACTGAAGAGATTCACATTAAATAACCGAGCATATTAAGCCCTCCAGCAGAAACATATTCAGAAGATGTACACAGTAAGCATCTATTTAAGTAGAAATGCAGAAGTGAATACCTATTAGTTTTCTCAACTTTAATTGGTAGCTTCCCTGCAATTTAATTTCCCTTCGGATATCTTTTGCCTTATAATTCCTGGGGTGAAAGAAAGGACTTTAACAATACCTTTATAAATCTTAAGGAATTTCTTTTTCTTCCCATAGTTCTCTCCGTGTACACAATATTTCCTAATGTTTGTATTAATAATGACTTTTAAAAGAAATAAATATATGACTAACTCATGCTTAGCTTTGAGGCCCCACATCAGATTTATATGACAAAGAAAAGTTTAGTAGTAACTGTCGGCATTCTTTTCCAAAAGCAGTTTAGCATGATTCAACACATCATTTTAATGCTGAATCCCTGTTAGCCCTCACAACCCTCACAACACTACAAGCAGCAGTGAGCAAGGCACCAGCTTGTTTTCAAAAAAGACCTGCAGACATATTTCCTCAAAATAACTTGGACTGATCTGCAGCTCTCACCCTTCAGGAGAAGCAGTACTTGTCGTACTACAAAACCCAAGGAAAAAAAGTATTAAAAAGCCCCCACAACACTGTAACACATGTTCTGTAAACACAGCAGACCAGTTACGTTTTTTATTATAGTAGTGGAATACATTTTTGCAGGCTAAATATCTAACTTCGAAAATCAAGTATGTTCCGTTTTGTTTTCAATAGGCATCTTGGCTTTTGGGTTTACTATGTACAGACTGCAATAGGGAAGAGAATAAGACGATCATTGAAATCTCCTGAAGTCCGGGGCACGCCACCAAATGAGAATGAATAGCTGCCTGAAAATCTCTCCCACTTGGCACTCATTAATATCCTCAATTTTCCTCTTTTCTTCTTCTTTTCTATTAATCATCCTGTAGAGTATTAATCCAGGCTACCACCTTGAATCTTTTCACTATTTATTTTAAAAAGGCCTAGATTTTCCTCCTCTTCAGCTAGCAGCCATCTTATTTATATCAGAGAATCCATGCTTCAGTCATGCATAACTAATTTCAAATCTTATTTAGCATCAGGTCTCAGAATTAAGAAGCTAAGTGACAGCTGTTTAATTAACTCCTTAAGCTGATTAGAAAGCATTACAGAAATCCCCCCAAGGAAGAGTTTATAACTGTCAAGAGAGCCTAAGGCCATGTTAATGCTTCTGTTTAAATTTAGTAAGCTTCTAAACCAATAACTTCTAAATGCTTGACGGCCTCATGGATGTGGTCAAATTCAGCTTTTTTCCTCATGTTACCACTGCAAGGGTAGGAAACAAAAACAACAACATAGAAGGGATTTGAAAAGTCAGAAAGCAGCAGCTGAACAATAAAGCAAATAGATGCATCTCTCTGAAGGAGCTGCTGTGAGTTCGTACCATCTAACACTCGATTATACTGGATTAGTACTAAACGCTGGAGTAAAGCTGAGCTTGCACCTTAAATGCAGAGTCATCTCCCAGCTTCTGGTTGCAAGCACAAAGGTTTGTTCATTGGTTCTTAAAACTTAAATCCACCTTTAATGATAAGATTATGGCAGCTGAAGCACAAGTTTTAGAAGCAGCTGGTGGGGCTAGATACGTGGTGGCGCAGAGGAACTGAAAATGCTCCAAAGCAAATTTCCTTGGTTGTAATACATTATTGTCAGCTCTGAGCTTGCAAACAGCTTGAGTTCAGGCCTAAAATATCATAGTGCTTCGTCTGAAAGCTTGCAATAAGTAAAATATAATTCTAATTTCTTTATTTGCCCTGTGGTTTCTGAGCCTTTAGGATGCACTAAAAAAAAAAGTTGAAAAATTAGCTGTAATTCTTCTGTGTCCAAAGGAATAAAGGAACTGAGGCCAGAAATAACACAAAATAATTTGTGAGGCCTTTAATATAAATGGAAGAGTTGCAAGTACAAGTGGAAATAACTGCAAGTGTGAGAAACAGTGGTGAAACCTGAATGCAAAAATGTGGAAAGACTGCCATGAACTTCAAAGTTAGCTGTTGGGTTTAATGTGTGCACCTTTCATTGCGCAGAGTGAAACCTGAAGTCACTGGGAATAGGAGAGAGGAGGCGGATATAAAAGCCAATTAATCACATTTAATTTAAGCACTTGCTACTTAATCCGTTTCCTTTTTTCCTCAGTATGGGCAAGAGATCTCCACCATCAGATGGGCTGGCACAGGGTTAAGAAGGAGCATAAACAGAACCCCAAATGCATGTTTCTCTGGCTATATCTACCTTCTGACTCCGAGTCTTCCACACAGCTGCTAGAGAGGGAAAAATGGATTTTTGTAATAGCAAAATGCGATTGCAAAACCCTTGGTAAGAAAGAAATGGGTGGCAGAATCAATGCCTGAATATATTTTTCATTCCTTCTTTTTCGGTCTGTGATTCCTTGAAAAGTTTAGCCTGCCATGGCTGAGCAGTGAAACAAAGCCACATACTCATATAAAGCACAGCAATCACAATTTTCCAGTCAAAACCAGAGAACGGCCAATGGCTGGATTGTGCTGTAGGGAAAAACAGCAACATGGGATAATCACCGAGACTGTCTGCCCCTCCTAATGTCACACAGGAGGCATTCAGGAAAAATACCTAATTATATTTAATCTGAGAGTTAACTTTTGCAAAGCCTTTTAGCTGTTTTATATTCTTACTAACGAACTTTCATCTCTGTATAGACAGAATCTAGCACTGCTAAGTTTGGGGTGGGGGGGAAGAAAAGCCAAGTATAAGACAGTGCTGTGTGTAGTAAATAGGGAGAGAAGGAGCAAAACAACAGGTAGGTGCCACAAAGGAAAAGTGGGATCATTAATAAGATGACCAGCAGTGAGAGGTCCCTCATTACACAGCCCGTGATGTTCAGTAAGAAGCTCAAGAAGGAGAGAAATGCATCTTAGTCAGAAGCAAAATCCAGGTGCTACTGTCTCTGCCTCGGTGAAGCGAAGCTGCCGTTCAGGAGCTTTGGTAAATTCCCATGTTTCACATTGGTGTGTTGTTACGACCAGGCAATCCTGGCTTGGGGACACTGCCTATTATTGCGGGATGCAATTCCACATCTTTGAGTGAGGAAAAAGCCAGGAAATAAATCACCTCACTCCAAGGGAGAGAAAAATGCCTTTGCCTGTTGTGTCCCTTTCCTTACCTTTGTCTGTCTCATGTATCTAGGCTGGAATCGTCTCAAAACAGGGTTTGGTTTTTTTGTTGTTTGGGGTTTTTTTGGTATTTGTGCAGTGTCCAGTCCACACTCCAGATCTGAGGTCAAGCTGCTGAACCAACTAACAATAGGGAGCAGTTTTCTTGAAGGTGAAGCATGGCTAGCACACAACAAATGCAAGAACAACGCAGGGGCGATAGGACATTGCCTCTGTTTTCGGTGCTAACTGTTATTTACAGCCCTGCTGCTGGGGTAAAGGCGCACAAGGTTCCAATGTTTTTAACAGTGACTTTACAGAGCAGAGGTGTGTCCTTTTAAGACTGTATTTTCTGCTAAGGATTTCTGGGAGCAGGCAGCACACAGGCAAGCTACCTAGAGAGGGTAATGAACGATTTAGCAACGGGACAGTTTGTGATGTTACCAGAAAGCTATCCAAGCCGTACTGGATCTTCTTTACACTCAGAGAGCTGAGGACTCAAATCGTCCCATGGCAGTTCACTTTCTTCTAGCTATAGAGTAAATACAAATTTTAATTTGTGTCAGGTTTAAAATGACAAAGTCCCTCTAGTGCTTTGATGTCTAACATTCAGGAATTGTGTTAACTTACTTTTGGCAAGCCCTCCTTCGGTGTTTTGGTGGTTTGCAGTGCTAAGCAGGCCACCGTGATCCCAGGAATCTGTCATGTACGTTGCCTGTTTATCAAAGTCAGAGAGCTATGAAGTCTGAGAATTGTCAGGCTGCACTTCTTCAGAGAAATTGCTAATTAATTCACAGGCTCCAAACTGTAACTCCATGAAGCTGCGTGTGCATACTTGATTTTGGTCTCTAGACAGACTGCTTTATCTGATAATCAACAAGGTTTGCTCTTAAAAGCAAACAAACAAACAAACTTGGGGAGGATTTCTTCTTTGCTTTTCCTAAGCAGGCTGCTAGCACTTTTAGACATCATTGCAGGAGGGAAAGGCATGTCTGCTTGTCAAAGGAAGACTTTTCAGAAAAGCAGAGCTGGGAGATCTGGCCTAAGGTACATGAATACACTGTGTCTGATGCTGCTGAATCGCTGAGACTGGGGAGACTGGTAGGGACATGTCATGCAAAATTAGCTAAACCCAATCACAATTTCACACATGGGGTCAGTATCTCAGCTCCCGGATTGATGTGCCAGCATGAAGGCTCTTTTGATTCTCAGGCCTGCAGTTAGGAAGCCTAATGCAGAGGTTTGGTGCCTGCAGGGGTTTTGGAGCTCTGTAAGGGGTGGACTATGGGATGCAATGTAGGGATTTCCAGCAACAAAATGAAAGCTCTAGCATATCACTTCAAAGAAAAGATGCCAATGAGACTCTAGCAATGCAATTTAGCAGAGTAAATATTTGGTGCGATGTGTAGCAGAGCCAGAATGACTGGGGTCAAACTGACTGAAACAGCTTTGCTTTCATGGAGGGAAGTATTAAAAATCCCAAAACAAATCACTGGCCTTGTTTAATGTTTTTTTTCCTTCTCTTCTTCCACAGCTTGCTGCTGTCATTCCCAGGCCGTCCTCTGAGCTGCACATGAATCCTGCCCATCTTCCACACTGTGCTGACCCCCGTGCCCTCGGTGGTCTGAGGGGATTGCTGAGGGCCAGAGCCGGGGAACCCTTTCCCCATCTGCCATACAGATCCTTGGGGCCTGGCCAACAAGGAGCAGATGAGAGCAGCCCTTGGGATGCAGAAACATCCAGCAGATAAATATGACAGGTTCTTTTCTGTCATTCTCTGCTTTCCAGAGCCAGACAGCGATGAATCCGCATACTTCCCTGCCTGCACGCCCTGCTCCTCTCCCCCTCCTGTGGCCACTGCTGCCGCCGGGGCGGGTGACCGGGCAGGGACAGGGCTCTGTGCCCCCAGGGACTCCCCCTGCCCCCGTCCTCACCGTCTGCTCTGGCCACAACCCCATTTCTGCGCTGTCGCAGCCAGCAAAGGGCAAGCTGAAAGAGAGCCGAGGCTGGGAAGGGTGGGAGACGGGGAGTGGGAAGGAATCTGAGGCAGAGAGCAGGGGAAGGGGACAGGAAAGGAGGGGGACTCTCGCAGTTTCTCCAGGGAAGGGTAGCTGCTGACTAAAGAAAATACAGGAAAAGTACCGTCCCACTTCACTTTGTTAAAGGGTACCGGACTTTGCAAATCTCTGTATAATACGGTACACGTGGCAAATGTTGCAATGGATGCTGGGCCCAGCAGATAATTGAAGCTGTTGTTTTAGCAGTGAGACCTCCCTGCTCACATACGCTGCTCTCATGCTCCATTATCTGTTCTCTCCCTCCCACATAATCACATGTGGGATGAAGCCTGTTTCTGCACTGACCGGAACTATTGATACTATAGATTAGGAACGCATCAACAAGTCAATGACAACAGTAGCTACAGCAGCTTTCTCAGAAAAATATTTCTACGTGCTTATCACAGAGGGCTGTCAGTGCTTTATGCAGAGTTTTGTTCGTACTTTGCAGCTCTGCTGTGAAACATTTGATTACTTTCACATACCAAACTACTGCCACGAGTTTGCCTTGGCGAGTCCCATTTCCTTTGCCAGCCACACGGTTACACTGAGCTAGCTGAAGCCCAGTTGACGTGGGCAGAGGCGCAGATGCAGCCTTCCTCGTTACAGATCTCCACAGAGGACTCCCCTCCGCTGCTGGCTTGCCCAGCGCTGCCTTAACCTCCAGCACCAAACACACAGCGTCTACTCAGTCTTTTGAACCTGAGGATCTCCATAACCCAGGCACACAATGGAAATGCCTTGCTTTCACCTCGAAGTCCGTGATGTTTTTGCCCCATCCTACCTAGCTGCTCTATTACCTCCTACAATTTTCGCAGCTTTTAATGTCTACCAGTCAGCTCTTTCACCAGCACATCCATACTTTTTCCCATGACACCTGCAGAGCTAGTTACTTTACAACCCTCTGTAAAATTCAGCTCTGCCATAGTGACTACAGATGTTGCAAGTCTCGAACAGAAATGTTTGTTCCTCTCCTCCCATCTCTCACAACTTTGGTTTAACTCTGTGAGGTCAAGCAAGATCTGTCAGCAAAACAGGTAGATCAAAGTGCACATATGGTGTTTATAAATATATAGAGAGATTCTGTTCCCTCCGTGTCTACAAAGTACTTCTCAGAGAGGAAAGCCTTTTAGCATTTTCTACAATAACAACAATCCTAACACATTTATCAACTCTGACTTGATTTTCACATAATTTTAAAAGTTCTGCCATCACCCTTGCAGTTTTCCAGAGGCGAAAGCTGAGAAGCAGGAAGGTTAGGAGAGCTGCCCCAGCCTCCAGACGGAGCCACTGGCAAAGCCAGGAGCAATCCCTGGAGCTCTGCCATCCCATTTCCTCTCCTGCACATGGAAAATCCTGAGAGCAACATAGATGATGTACAAAGCGTGGTGGGAAGACAAGGAGAAAATGATGCAGTGACAATGAGAAAAAAGCAGATTTGCAAGGATGAAATCTGCCCCAACGGGGCAATTAATATAAGCTTCCATGGCAGAGCCAGAGAGCAAGGACCGAACTAGTTTTTCGCATTTCTAAAGAGAAGAAAGAGGTTTGTAAGGAACAAGAGAACTCCTGTTCTCCTGGTCACTCTGCAGGGGAGAAGTGACTAAGTTGCCTATTCCAAGGTTTCCTTATATATTGGCCTTGTAGTTTTCGTAGCACATTCATATTTAGGAATGTCAAGCAATAAGCAGCCTGAGCTAAATTGGGACCATCACAGGGGCCCTGGAAACATGCCTGAAAACCAAAAATTCATTCATGAGCAGCCTAATGGCAGAGCAGTGGGGAAGCCTGCAGCCAATGGGCTCTGCTGGGTTAGTAATTAGCTCTTCTTTTGAACTTTTAACAGAAACACAAAAATAAACAAAGGGGACATTCAGAAAAAAGATGATGTTCCAGCTCCCATATGGCAAATGGGGCCAAAGCCTGCTCTGAGACATGTGACCATGACCTTCGTGAGGACGCCATGATGCCCAGGGCAGAACTGGGGTCACAGTATGTCCTTAGAAAAAATCCGTGACAGTGACTGAATAAGGACACTGGTCCCTGCCTGTAGTGGCTGCAGAGGTTGTACCCTCATGCCTTCATGGGTAAACCCATCCATTCACTGTGTCACACCATGTGTTGAGAAGGGCACTAACACTGTATTTCTAGGAACAAAAGTGGGCAAGTGCCATTTATCCACATGTACCTTTGGTTATAACACTGCCATCTCTACAGCTGAGAAGCTCAAAGTTTCATCTCTTCTCATTTGGTCTTGGTAAGGAAATTTGGATTAATTTTTTTTTTTTCATAGGACACAGCAACCAAAATTTTATTTCCAAAAAACTCCGTAGTTACAAGTCCTATGCCCATAAAGATATTTTGCTGCCTGGATTTCTGTGGCACTACTGTTTTAGAACTTCTTCTGCGTGATTAGCCTGTGACAACAACTACTGCCAGAACCTTTGCAGATATAAAAGGATGCAACTTCGCTGATCTTGCAGATATGACAAGAAACTAACCCATACATTTATTTCCCCAGCCATACATAAAGTCTATAGTACAGGCCGGTATAAGAATCTGAATGAAGATAGAATATTTTTAGGTCTGATGAAGTAGGCAGAGAAAGAAAGTAGTGAGCCCGCAAGCTCTGCTTTGATCATTTAGCCTTTGCAGATTTGTGACAAATTGTTTTTTCTGCATGAATCTGAACTGATACAGATTTACATGAGTAGTTGAAAAGTAATACCAGTCGGGAAATAAAATCCCTAACAGCACCACAGAAAATGATAAACTTAAGAAGCAGCTAGACAGACAGAAGAATGATCAGAAATGCTTCACAATAGAAAAAAATTAATAACACAGAAAAAGAACAGTTGGACACTTGTAAAGCTGGTTGTGGCAGGCTGAAAGCAGGGAATCCAAAAAGTCATTAGAAAAAAGACATGAAGAGTCTTGTAATAATATCCTGGGGAACATGCATACCGTGGACTCAGTGCCTTTAAGACTATATTGTACATTCTGCAACAATTGTTTAATGTCTAATCCTTCTGGAATGATTGGTAGAGAACTTATGTTAGTGTCAGTCCAATGTCCTCAAGGAAATAAATCTGGACTTGACATCAAATTACACATTTCGTACCCAGGACATTTGAAGTATTTTCCTAATCTGATGTATACAGAGATCTGTATCCAATAATTCTTCTGATGTCAGTGCAAGAGTAACAGCTTCCTCTTCTTCCTTCAGCTTCTTCTCATTTTAAATATGAGAAAACAAATCATATGAATAAAGCACCATATTAAGAACTAGTCACTCTATAATGATTATGAAGTTGTGAACCTGAACAGTTCTAGACTGCAACACTCATACTGATAATAAATGCCATTATTTGTAGTGTTAGATGACTACATAGGAGGCTGTTTCCAAGGTCAGACATCTAGAAAGGACCGGGACTCATACTGTATCTGATGACTTCAACAGCAAAATTCTCACTGATTTGAAAGAGTGTAAACCTGATGACTAAACAGATCATCTATCTTACTGTGATATAATAGTCCATAACCTTAACCAAATGCAACTGAAAGTATCTCAAGGTCCTAACCTTTTTTTTTTTTTTTTTTTCCCAGATTTTGAAAATTAAGAGAGGTATGCTTGAGGAATGAGTTTTTTCCAGGTAACTTGTTCAGAGGTAAGCTTACAGTTGGGAAGGAAGGGGAAGGTACAGAGCCTTTTATCGATAGTTTATAAAGCACTTGATCTGATAAATAACTGCCGCCAGATGCCAACACTGAGGCTGGTGTGACCATTTATCATCTTGTTACCAGCTATACAGACTGCCTCTAGACATTTGCTCCTGCAGGAGCCAAGTTGATAAACGGTTGCAGTAGGCTCGGTACTGGTTTGCGACAAGCTTATTTATTGGGTTAAAAAAGAAGAAGAAAATCTTTAGATGACATCAATAAAAGCTTGGTTCTTCTTCAAGGTGCCGCCAGACACATGGGACTGAAATAATCTGACTTTTGCTTTTATTTGTTTAGGTTTTCCTCTTTGTTCAAAATTTACTACAAGCTAGGAGCCCTGCAGCCAAGAGCTGCACAAAGCTCCTTACCTACCTTGATAAAATGACAGTTTTGCTCAAGAAAAGCCTGTTTTCAAGAATCAGAGTTAGTGTGATGGCTTGCACTGACTTCACTGAGATCTGGTTTGAGCCGAGTTTGTAACTTAGCAGTGGTTAGATGGTAACCACAATCTCCCCATCATTCAATGCTTCTTTTATGCCTTTCTGCTTTCTACATTAGGAATTTTACCCAACATCCCCACCATTTCAACTCCCTCTTCATAAAAAGCAAATAATCCTTTTTGCTTTAGCTCCCTAACCTCCTTTAATTATTCGCTGTTTATGTCTAGGACAACTGAGGAGGGCCCCAAAAGGGCTAAAAGGGTGATGCAAGAAAAAAAGATGACTGAGAGAGGCTACAAGAGAGATCCCTGGGATCAGTGGTCTGGTGAAAGGGAACCAAGACCAGAGATTCATAGTCTCGCATCACAAAAGAAAAGGGGAAAATTATCAGATGGCAGGGCTCAAAACAGACAGAAGATTATGTTTTTGCACATAATGTAGCTGAATCATGAAATGCATTGCCACAGAAAACAGGAATGTTTGCATGGATTGACCTCCATTGCAATTTAAAGAGCGATTAAATAAATTAATGGAAGAAAGAACTAGATCACACTTCTAGATCACAGACATGCTGAATTACATACCCTTGAAAGCAGTTTTCCCTCGCTCTTATATCATTCCCATGGCATCTGCTATCAGCCACTGTTGGACATGGGGAAATGGATCAGAAAAATCTTTGGCCTTAGCCAGTGTGATTCTCTAGATAGAAGCAGTACTCTATTTACTGTAACTGTAGTTTAAAAGCAGAATTAAAACTTCTTCCCATAGAGTTGTTCATCTATTGTCCTGCTTTCAGGGACTCATTTTATAGATAGACTTGAAGAATTGTATTGGTTAATGGAATGGATTTTGGCATTAGTGGAAAATATAAGCCCTCAATATCAAATATTAAATTATTCCTGATTAATTCTTTTATGGGCTTGGACTTGCAACTGATTTAATACTCCTAGATAATTACTTCTATTATAACTGTGTCTTTGATTTTTAATTAACCGTACAAAGTTTCTCATTCAAATCTAATATTACCTTTGTTAACACTGTCAGCTCTCTGTTTAGAGATTCTGTTCACATTAAACTCTCATGCTCAGACCTTAAAGTCTGCTTTTCCACAACTGTGTGAACAGATTCCATATGAGGCTTATTTATTCTACATAATCATCTACAAAAATACTGTCTTCGGTATCCTGAACACTGCTGTCTGCCAAGTAACCCCATTCTCTTAGTACTACTGCTCTCACATCACCTCATCTAACTCACATGACTCCTTAGATACTAATTGGGGTGGTCATTTCAGTAATTAGTCTCCTGATTTTCAGCTACTTCACTGAAACTACTGACATGGTTTAAGTTAGGACATGCACAGAGCTTCATCTTTTATTGGGGGAAGAACTTCATCCCTCTTCCTGACTAGTGAAAATCTCGAATACCTATCTCTACAATACTTTATGATTATGCTAAGATAATGAATGATACTGATACAATGATATGTGTATGATGACTTTATTTTTGTTCTCTCTGGCCAGAGAGAAACGTCTCCTGCAAAAGGCTTTATTATAAAAAATACCAATAACCTATTGACTATGTCTCTTTGGGAGCAGATGAGTTTTTGACCAGGCTACGTCCTGGCTGTAGCAGCATCACACATTTGTTGCAAGACTACTCGACAAGCCAAAGCACAACATTTTCAAACTTGTGCGCCATTACTCATCTAAATCCATATTTACAGACCTAATTAAATGACTTTACTCCATTAAAATTCAATACAAGTAAGCTGCCTGGGAATTGCGTGTTGAGCATTTTTAGTGATCGGGCTCCTTATAATTCAGAGTCTGGATATGAATTTAGGTGTCATGCTTGAACCAATCACATTAGAATTTGATCCTTGCTTTGAAAATGTCCGTTTTTCTACTTTAACTTCCTTGTAATTAGATTCATATTTGCCTATGGAGAGAGGATATTGACGGTACTTACAAACTCCCTTGAAATCATTGTTTGGATAAAGGGTGAGACATAATACGTAAAATGCAAAGTGCCAGCATCACTTTACAAACTATCACATTGTGACAAATAAATGGAATTTTGCATTTTTAAAACCCATCCCCTTTTTATGTTTTAGGGATTCCTTGAAGTCTCCTTTATTTTGTGCATTTTCCTCCTCCAGCTGCCAGTCAGCCTGACTGTAGCACCTCTGCCACCCATCACTCTTATTTCTAGAGCAGCTTGCAGGGTGACCCAGAGCTCTCCTTTCATCCTGGGGGTCAAGGACACCCCGCAGTGCTCCCAGTCACAACAGGCCAGTAATGAACTGAGCCTTCAATGATCATCTGCCATTTGACAACTTGTTTCACTACTGCAGCACGACCAGAGTGGCTTCACATGAGAGGCGCGTGTCACTCTCCCCAGCACAGATGGGTCTGATACCACCCAACACAGCTGCTCTGACACAGGCTGCCGTCCTTCCAGCCAGAACTAAACAGCCCCCGCAGAACCCCTAAAGCTGCCTTCCAAGGATTTTCTATTTTTAGCATGTATACATACCTGTTTTGACCCCAAAAGATACAAAATCTCCTATCAATTAGTGTGTGACTTAGTGGAAAAGGTTGGTAAAGCTACCTATAATCAAATTAAATGTTTTTTTCAGTACCTAACATTTTTACAAAGGTTAGTCTTAGAGTATTGGACACTCTCCTGTTTGACCTGCTAGCTAAATGCCAACTGTACAGAGCAAAAGCACCCAACTGCCACCTCATCTTTTGCGTTCATTATGTTCAGCTCTACTTAATTTGGAAAGTTTTCCATACTAATTGTTAGGCTTTTCAGAGGACTCTTATTATACTGAAGGTTTTTTGCCTCAATTACATTAAACGGTATAGATTTTGATTTTAGGGAGGATGAATTCACATTTTTGTAATCGATGTCACGTGCTGGGATTTTCCAGTCTATTTTGCTGTTTATGACACCACCTCTCTTACAGCTGAGATTCAGAACAAGTTTAAGGAATAGGGCGCAATTATCAAGCATGTAACCAAAGGAAGGAGAGGTGACCTAGACGCTGACTCCTACTTCAGTCACATATGCCCTGAAAGGCCTGAAGAACAGTTATGAAGTCTAAACTAAGCTTCTCAGTTTCCTGTGTTTAGCAAAAGGATTATAATTCTCTGGCCTTGTAGGTTATTAAGTAACGGTAATGCAATTCACTAACTACTGTGATGAGGCACATCTAAAAAAAAATATATATGAAAAACTAAGTATGTGGATGCTCGTGATAGTCAATTCTCACAAATGCTAAAGAATTTCTGAGAATGTATAAAGATCTGGCAGAATTTTTAGAGATTTTGAAGCTTTCAACTATTTTTACATTAGGATTCCCAAAGAAGTTGAACTGAGAATCAAAAACTTTGCAGAAAAACATTAAAAAAAAAAAGAAAACACAAGAATGATGTGCTGCTGCTCTGCCTCCACTGGCTGGTACTCAATGAACTAAGATCGGGAACATCAGGTCTCAAGCTGTGCCCTGATTCTGCCCGCTCACTGAGCTGCCTCTGCACCTGCCTGCATCCCAGAGAAAAGGATGCTATGACTTATTCCATGGTTAACAAAAACAAGAAAATAGAGCCTAAGAAAATAATTATCTTGTGCTTGAGGAAATATGGAAATAACCATAAGCTGCTGCATTTAACAGACTTTTTGAAATGAAATTATTTGTATTCAAATATGTGCAAAACCAATGATCATTTTTGGTTTTGATCAGCTCAGCCTGTTCTTTGGGGAAATTAATTTGATGCTCTGGGTGTAAACATTCTTTCAAAATGCTTACCGTAAAGCAATGTTTTCCTCCTGCTCTTCTCAGCACCAGAGCAATTTTCAAAGCGTTCCCATTGATAACACAAACAAACCAGACAGACCACTTCATCAGGAGGACCAGAAATTGCAATCAGAGAAGTTATACTTAAAATACAATTTAATCTATATTCACATCATCACCTGGTCTCTTCCAGGCCACGTGTGGGTGGCATGCAGAGACTTTAAGTAGGAACAGGTATATTTGTGATTACTAAAGACTACAAGTAGACCTGCAGCAGATTTAGACAAAAGGTGGTTTGCAAAGCTACCTACCTAGACCAAAGTGAAAGCAAAGATCAGTGTCAGAAGCTCATTTACAATGAACTGATGTAATCTATTTCTAATTAAGTCAGAGGGAGAAAGCATTTAAAGTCGACTAATACTGGTAGCACCCTCCCAGAACTTTGTATCAGATCTAGGTGCAGTGTATTTAATGTCCTCTCAGAGAGTGCTGTTCAAAGAGGAGGGGATGTTCATATTGGAAATGGACATCTCTGAAAGCTGGCCACGATGAATGCTGGAGCTGAGCGTTGCTTCCTTGCAAGTGGAATGAATCTCACAAAATATTTCCATGTGCTGCAATGTGCAAAAGTGACAGTTGTAGTTAGAGCAGTGTCATGCTAGAGGTTAGATGGGGCATTTTGTTCATGACTCCAGCCCCAGCACACTGACAAGAATATTTCATCAGGTCCATGGCAGTTCAGAGGACAGGGCGATTAAAACCTCTTCGTTTGTGATTTAGACAAGAAGCCATGAATCTGATATCCCTGCTGTGAAAGGGAGAAACATGAGCCAAGGATGGATGGCAGTGAACAGGCAGAGCTGAAGCCTGGGAGCACTTTCTCCTGTAGAAGCTAGCAGGATCAGAGTTTTATGTTACCAGATTGTGAAACAGGAACACAACACACCTCCCCGAGGAATGCAAATGCTGGCTGCCACAGCCCTCACCCTCTCCTGCTTCTCAGCCCTGTGCTGACCATTTGGTCCTGATAAGCCAGCAGAGAGATGAGTGCATTTTATTGGGTTAGTTTTCTGCTGACTTAGCTGAAATGGCTCAGCTTTGGGTCTGATGAGTGCTGAGCCACCAGACAGGATGGATGAGGAATCTCCATACCATCCAAGACGGCCAGGGAGGCACTGAGCAGTTAAACCAGTTTAAACTGCCTCAGAAGAGCAGCCTGCAGAGAAATAGGAAGAGACACCTGAGCACTGATATGTCCTCTGAAGGGCTCACCACCAGCTCAGCACATCTCCACCTCCAAACTAGGTTCATGATTGCCCAGCCCTTCCCTTTGCTAGACAGGGGGGTCTAAGGAGGTTGAAACAGGACCCTTGCAGGGAAATAGGGCCAGGCCATGTCCTGTCCATCTTTGATCTTCAGAAAAGAAGACAGAGAGTGGAATTTGAACTTCTGCCTTTCCCATGTATCACAGGAGGACTTCATTTCCTTCCTAGCTGGTCTCTGATGTCCAGAATTATGAATATCAATATCCTCATTCATCTCCCTTTATTTTCCTTCTGTAATTGCTTGGGGATATTAAGTGCTGCCAACATTGGGGTCATTATTAACCCTAGGCAAAATGTGCATTGGAAGACCACAAATCTTCATTCTTGCCTTGTTACTATAGTTACACCTGACTAAGAGGTGACACCTGAACTCTGCCTTCAAGCTCTAAGTAAATGATGACTGACGAAGAATTAAAGAATCTCAGAAAATGAAACGACAGCATTTGAAGAAGAAAAGGGCAAGCACACTCATGGTAAAAATGTAAAAATTTAAGGTCACACTATCAATTTCTATAAACACCCTATCATCACCCTGGCTATTCAGATCTGATGAGATTCTTGCCAGCTCTTGATCGTAGTATCATGATACTATGTAATTGCATATTGAGAAGTTCTGCCTTTGATCACAAGGAGCACAGCTATTACAGACGATATATACATTGCACTCCTACTAGTCTTATTCTGATTTCTTCCTGTGAAATGAACAGTTCTGAAACATGCATCTCAAGGCAGGTAACTTTTCTGCTATCACAGAATAAGCAGAAAATATACATGAATGGATTTTAAATCTGACAGAATGATTAATACTGGTACTTACATCCCCAGATTTCCCCATCTGTCAAAATATTAGAGCAATTCCTATAATACCACAGATGTGTAACTGCTGGGATGGAACACAAAGTTACTTGAAAACTTAAAGTTACTTGAAAACTTAAGAGAGCAGTTCTGTGCGTAGATTCACTGTTTGACAGGGTAAATTATTGTTACTCTCTTTGACAATAATTTTAAAGTCCTGCAGTGTTGGCAGTTTTTTAAAACATATGTTATTATTTTAACATGTTTTAAAGAAAGGTATTCAGTCTATGTGCCTGAAAGCAGCGCTTTTTAGGTAACGTTGGAACAAGAGGCGGAAGGGAAGAAAAAGTTACTTCATGCTTTGCTGGTCTTGTTTGACGGCTACCATTGAAGAAAACCTACACACTCTCAAACCAGCAGAAGATGTGCTTGGCTCACTGTGTTTCTATCCCAGATGCTGCTCTGAGTGCTAAAAAAGTGACAGCCCTCATACGTGGTTTTCTCACCTTTGTATGTTCGGAGCCCCTTTTTAAAGTTAAGATTCCCAGTATGGGCTTTCTGAACTGGTAGAGTAGGATTTTTCAGAGCTCCCCATTTTGGGGAGGATAGCAGTAAAGAACAGTTTTCCCTGATGCACCTGAAAATTCATTAATTCCATAAGAAACACAGGCCCAATTCTGAAACTAATTTCCCCAGTGATGAGGCACACTAAGGGTGTTTTTCTTCATGTGTATATTCTTCTACCTCTGCTCAGGTAAGAGATCTAAGACTTTAGATTAATGAGTAGAACTTGCTTTACAAATCCACAGGTCTTAAATCCTATCTCCAGAAGTCATACAAAGGTATTCATCCTCTTGATTTTCATTAAAATGGCACTAAGCCCCAAGGGATGTGTTTTGGCGACAAAACGCGTAATGTCTGTGTTGTGAAATTTTACAACTGGTGGAGTAGGGTGCTGAGGTTGACAAAGATTTTTTTTCCTCTATGTTACACAGTTGAATAAATGAGTGTTAACTAAAGCATGCCAGAAACCAGGATTTAGATTAATCTGAGCACAATCACTGTTTGTCACTCAGTCTCCACTCTCTTTTTAGGTGTGACATATATTAATTCTCTATTGTCATAGAGCGTTTCAAGCTATACTAGACCTGAATTTCTAAAAAAGAAAAGGAAAGAAACTTTGAAATCATATACGTTATTTAAAATTTATTCCTAGCATGGAAAAGATGACCAGCCTCTGAAAGAAAGGCTCAGGAAGTGACTATCCAAAAGATGGACACTGCTGGCTTATCTGTGGTTAAAGGACAGATTTCCCCCCCCCTTTTTTTTTTAATTAAAGCTAAACAAAAACAAAGCATGTATCAGAAAAGTACATATCCTTTCACCTAATGTTACCCTTTCTTTTTGACATTTCCAATTTCTTTGTCTCCTGTCTTTTCCCCACACAAACCAACCAGTCTCCTGGGTTTCCAAGATGCATCTCAGTCTCTCACTTTAGTATTTTAACATTCAAAAAGATGAGTAGGAGGAACTTACTGAAGTCCCAGATAAATTAGTCTGGTAGACATGTGACCCTAGCAATTTCAGAGGAGTTCTCCTTGTATACTGTAGGAGGTTAGATCTGAATCCTAGAAAGTTTGTATTCTGCGCAGATTCACATTCCATTATGGAGCAGGTCTTTTACAACATGCCTTACAGGGCAAACATGGATGCAACGAATCTGAAAAGCCAATCTGTCAATCTAGACCCAGGGTATTCATTTTTTTGGATAGCTTTCAAGGACGTTTACTATAAATCTGTGAAAAGAGAGCTACTTACGGGTCTGGGATTTATAGAAAGTGCTGCCTATTTGTGCTCTGTCTTTTGTGAGTAGCATTAAGATTTGCAGTTTGCACTGAATTATCCAATGACCTAAATCCTAGCAAGCGATCAAAATCTGTTTCCTAGATAAAGTCATGCTAGAGTTTGATACATTTATCAGTGCCAGGCACACAGCAGTGCTTACAAGCATGGCTATTCCTCAAGCCTTCTTCAACAGCAGACAAAAGAGAGGTACAAATGAATTACAACCTATTCACTCCAATGGTTTAAAATAATTATCAACCATTGGAAACACAATAATACAATTCCTGCCTCCTGATTTCACACAAACTCCTGAGTATAATGAGGCACTGTTTATTTACCTAACGTAAAGCATCCAAGTCTTATGCTGACAACTCCAGAATGATTTATTGTTCTTCCATTATGCTAAATACTTGGGATAGATCATGCCTCATTATACAAAATATAATCCACTGCCATTCAGCTGAATAAGACTTGATATGGGAGAGACAGGGGCTTGCTAATTGTCAATATAGCTCCATGGTGACATACTGTTTCAACATCAGGGCTCAAATATTTGACACGGGAAACTTCTCTGTTTTCACTTCTCTCCAACATCAGAAGAATCTTGCTGAAGCCACAGGAAGTCAAGTGGGAGTTGGAAGCAGCACATTAATTTTTAAATTTATATAGCTCCTTTCTAACCCAAAGTGCTCTGTAGATTGTAGTCCTGATCTCACAGGACATTTTCAGGAAAAACTCCTACCAGTCATCTTGCTAGGTAGGCTGCCTTGCCAGAATAAGGACCAGAGTATTGTGAATACAACAAATGGATCAACTGGGCATAGAATTTTTTCATACTCTCCAACTGCAAGGTATGCTGGGATAAACTGTGCTTTCAGTTATTTCCTAAACTGGCAGAGGAACATGTGTGAGGGTCACTACAATAACCAACAAAATTGCTACCAAACTACAGATCTCCTACACTAAGAACTACAGCCACGTTCTCTAACACCAGCACCAACAGACTTATGTACAGGTCAGGCTCAGAAGGTGGCATCTACTACACATTCACCAGTAGATTGCACAACTGGGTGGAGGAGTTGGCTCACCTTGTAATGATGGCAAGGAAGAATAAGGTCTCCTTTCCTGAACCTCCACTATTCAACCTCTTTGAATTAACAGGAGCTTGAATCCTGTCTCAGACAGTCTACTTGATACCAGTACCTAAGTTTCCCTAATGCCAAGTGCAGTGTCTCCCTCTGATATCCAACTGCTCTCCCATACTCTGCCCTCAAAATTCAACAATAAAGACACGTCAGTGGGGTGACAGATTATGGCTTTGGATGGTGAGAAACGCACCAACTTTAGAGCTCAGTTTGGAGCTATAGAAGCAAAGAAACAGAAATGGCTCCAGCATGCATGACAAAGGGGAAAACAAAATGAGAAAGGCACATCCCTGTAGTGGTATTAAGAGGCTCCTCATATATTTTCCTCCTTCTGGTCAAATACCATCTGTATTATAAAAGGCTCCCACCATCTGAGGCCTTGGGAATGTCCATCTGGTAGCAATGCAGGCACTGCTGAGCAGACAGAGCACTATTAAAGCCTTCAACAGATATAGCCTGTTAAAGCAAAGCCACCAAACTCCACTCAGACTTCCTGAGAGACATCAGACTGAAGGCTGCTGGGTACTTTGGGATTTATGGGTAGAACCTAAGGCTTTCAGAGAGGTCAAAGAGCAAAGCTTTGAGTCATAAAAATACCCACCTCTCATCCACCTCAGGGAAGGATTGCCACCCAGGCAGAGAAAATGGAGGAAAAAGAAGAGATTTCATTGCAAAAAAATCCTACACTGAGAATTTAAGTTTTTTAAGTGCCTGTGAGAGATTCTGAACAGCATTTGGAGCTTTCTGAACTCTAAAGTCTGCCTTAAGCTAGGTTTATGTTGCATAAATATTTGCTTTCAAATTTATTATTATTATGAAAGATACAACATGAACATAATAAGCGATTGTGGTATTAAAGCACATTTTACAACATCATCTTGAGCGCTGTTTCCTTTAATACTCTACTTACATGACATGGAGGGATTTGCTCTGAAACTGCATTAGGATGGCTAGAATTCAATAGTACAGCCCATAACATTTTTTCTCTTATCTCTGACCAATTCCTAATGGCCAAAATACTGTGGAGACTACAACTTCAGTTCTGAAATACAGAGAAGTCAATGTTGGCCTGCTACTTGGTGGAAAGGTGTTTTGAACTGGAGGGAATCTGGTACTAAAGCTCCTGGCTCTGCTTTCATTCCCATGGCCTTTGCTCATGCTTGAAATAATGCACCTACAGAGCAAAAGCAGAAGCATAGGATAAGAAGCGGGCAAAAAGGTACTGAAGAGAAGAGGATGTCTATATAGTGGGAAAGAAATTAATAAATTGGAGCTTGGCCAGAATTTGGATCCAAGATTTCATCACCCCTCTGGCTTTGTACACTGAGAGCAGCAGAAGCTGGGGTTGGCTGAATTCCCTGCTAAGGGGTTGTCATGGTTTAACCCCAGTTGGCAACTCAGCCCCCCCCAGCCACTCGCTCACCCTCCCCGGTGGGATGGGGGAGAGAACCAGAAGGGTAAAAGTGAGAAAACTTGTGGGTTGAGATAAAGACAGTTTAATAGGGAAAGCAAAAGCCACGCACACAAGCAAAGCAAAGCAAGGCATTCCTTCACTCCTTCCCGTGGGCAGGCAGGTGTTCAGCCATCTCCAGGACAGCAGGGCTCCATCACGCCTAACGGTGACTTGGGAAGACAAACGCCATCACCCCGAACGTCCCCCCCTTCCTTCTTCTCCCCCAGCTTTACATGCTGAGCGTGACGCCATATGGTGTGGGATAGCCCTTGGGTCATTGGGGTCACCTGTCCCGGCCGTGTCCCCTCCCAACTCCTTGTGCCCCCCCCAGCCTCCCCGCTGGTGGGGTGGGGTGAGGAGCAGAAAAGGCCTTGACTGTGTGTCAGCACTGCTCAGCAATAACGAAAACATCCCTGGGTTACCAACACTGTTTCCAGCACAAATCCAAAACACAGCCCTGTACTAGCTTCTATAAAGAAAATTAACTCTATCCCAGCCAAAACCAGCACTTTCTCAACCCTTATTTCATACCATTTACGTCATGCTCAGGTACCACACTATCCAATACAACCTCATTAACCACCACCCCCTTCCCATCCTTTGATATAATACAATAGATATAATTCCCTTAGTCTATGGCCCACCCCTATAAAATGTATTTACAATGTCCACAAATGTCCACTGAGTTCATTTAGCCCATGACTTTGGGCTCCCTCTGTTACGGTGGTCACTCAGGACAGGAGAGGTGGTGTGTTGTGTGGAGCCACTGGGCACCAAAGCCAGCTCAGGTCGGATCACTACTGTCCTTCTCAGACAATCCCCTGGATGTAGCTGCTGAATCCATCAGTTGTCATTTTAGCTGTGATCCCTGTAGCAGCTTATTTAGCACAGAGCCAAAAGAGGGTTCATTCTGCACTGTTTGTTTAGCAGTCTTATAAACCATATTTAGTCAAACTTCTGAGTGCTCCTGGGATGGAATAAGCGTTATGATTTCCCTCGTCAGTACCAGTCACATTTTCCTCTTGAATCAAGAGAAAACCTTTATTAAGGAGATCACAGTTAGAGGGAAGAAACCTTCGAGCTCACATGAATGCACACTTCAAACTGTATTCAGACGGATACCTCATGGCTCTGGCTCCCAGGTAATGCAGGAATTATGAACTATGCTTTGTATTCAAGCTGCAGCTTAAATAAGATGTCTAAAACCACTGTCATCTGTATGTTTATTGGAAAAAAAGGAAGAAACTGAGGGTGAGATTTTCAGACACTTTATTGGTGCCTCAGTGATTATGGTGATCCCAATCTAACTAGCAATGCATCCCACTGCAAAGTGGGATGAACAGAGCAGTCCTGAAGCTGACATAAAACTGGTCTGGGGCACTACTCTGCCCACTTAACAGATAATTTACAAACTCCAGCTTGAAGGCCTGTTTCAGAATAATTCACCTTCTTGAAAGTACCAAGCAGAATTTTAGTGTCCAGAGATATTAAATTTCTGCTGATTCTTACTGTCCTCTTTTTTCTTTTTTTTTTTTTTTAAGAGGAAAATAGAATGTAATTTTCTAGAAATACAATTATGAAATTATGTAGCATGCCCATAATGTACAATAAATAATACATAACATCAGATAACAGAAAGACTGAGTAGTCCATACACATTTTGCAACAAATGTGATTTGGATCCTAGTTAGTATATGTTGCTACAGGCTCCCTGATGCCCCCTACTCCTCCCCATAATTAATCTACCTCTGATTGCTCTAGTGGTCCCTATAGACAGCCAAATTGTTTTGGTTAACTTGCAGCATGTACATTATTTTTTCATTTGTGACTGTTTCAATTAGCAATGTCATCTATTTCTGAAAGCATTTTACTTTTAAATAATTAGGGCTTACCCAAGAGGTTAGCACAAAAAAGTATTTGAAATGCTAATCCAGCATCTCAGTCAAAACTGTTCAATCAAATTTAAATCCTGTTGTTTCTTAAATATACTGTAAAATATGATAGTGTCCACAGCATACTGATAACCTCTGTGCAATACAAAGAAAGAGGCCAATGTATTACATGTGATGGTTATTAAATGGAAATGCTGACAGACCCTTAAATATGCTGAGACTGGGCACACTGATTTAATGAGAGCAATAATGGGCAGGTGGGCTGAGCATTCCTGCTGAGATTAGATCCTGAGCAGCAAACGTGTCTTCTGAAACTGTTTTTTAACACAATCTGCACACAGGACCAGGCTGTGAATTACAGAAAAAAGTGTCTTTTCATGTTAACTTTATCAGCCAGTCCTCTTACAACCTTGTTACTAACATAAATATATATATATTTAATGCCATAATGATTGGATTTTTTTTGGAATGTATTTCTTTTTCTAACTACATTCAAATTCAGAAAAGAGGAAGAAATCTGTTGCTTTGGTGCAAACTGCGTCTTATCTCTAGAGTTACGTGCTTTTGCTCTTTTTCTTCATAGATTTCATGCATTTGGGCCTAATTCAGTAAAACACATGCTCAGCCTAAACAGCTAGATCCACTGAAAATTTGCTGAAATAAAGCAGCTGTGTTAAAGCTTTATTCTATGCCACATACCTAGTCACTATTGTGCTTTTTGCCAAAATTTAATTAAGAAGTTACACTTTATGGCTCACTCATTTGGATGGCAGCAAGTCTGTGGGTTACTCTTCTACCACTCCCGGGAAGGCACAACATGGTGCAGGAGCCAATTTCAAAGGCTCGAGCTGGGAACCAGATGGAGGCACAACTGTATATGTCCGTAATGTTTCCCTGTTTCCGAACCTACAAGTTTTACTTCCACACAGTGAAACCGGCCAGAGAGATTTCATCTCCATTACACTACTCTTGCGGAGCACAAGATTTAATACCTGTCTTTTACTTGGGAGTGATTTACAATGTCCATTACCAGGTGTTCTTTTTCTCACCAACAGGTTCCTTGGGGTTTTACCTATGGATTCAACCTGAATCCAAGCAGGATCTTGTCTTCATATACACACTTCTCCCTAGCTGTTCGTGCTAGTGATAGGCTAGTACCATAATCGACTGCTCTTCCAAAACAAGTAGGTCTCAATTTGCCTTTTTTTTCCTATCCTTTTTTCTCAGTTGCATTAGAACCCAGACCTCACTCCTACTCGTCAGCCTAGTGGGTGCCTAGAAAGGTTTCCAGTCATTCTCAAATGAATTCAATAGACTTTAGAGCAGAACGGTGAGCTGGGACAGACAGTGAAATGCTCGCCATTCCCTGGGTCAGTTGCTGAGTGCTTACACTCTGCAACATGACTTTGACACAAACATGTCCACTCTATACCGAGAAAGACAGATTTCCAAACTGATACGTACATCACCGCAAAGACTGGATTAATCTGGCTGACTCCCATAGCTCTACCTACCCCTGCCAAGCCACTGAAGATGCTATCCTTAACCACGGTAGGGACCACACTGAAGGGACAAAACCACTTAGGCATTCATGCTCCTACACAGCCTGAGGAGGAGGCAACTGAAGAAAAGCATTGCATTCGATATACCCTTCCTGGCCTTTTCACATTTAATTCAACTATTAATCATTGTTGCACCGATTAACCTGTGATGACCCATCTGCAGCTCACTGTTATATAAAGCAACCTGCAATGAGACCCTTGGTTGATTACAGCAGGCAATCAGCTGGTCCAAGGCTGATCTCTTGGCCTGAATTAAAGTTAACTCGTCCTGGAGAGTCCAAGCTTTGTTCACTGGGATAATTATCCAAGGCGAAATGGACTTGAAAGTATGTTGAGAAGTTTATCAATAATACATATTTTTGCATTCATGATAGCTCTGTGATTATTTTTGGTTTTCTCACCCTAGAGGCAGGCGATGGATGCAGAACTATTCCTAAATGCCAAAACCAAAGGCACGCTCCAAGTTCACTCTGAATACTGAACTGGTTTCACCCATATTCTGCAGAATCTAGTGCCAAACCCTGCTCTTGGGTACCTAAAAGAATGGCAAAACCCAAAATCGTTCATTTTCCATATGGCTAGAATAATTCCTGTGGTGGGGGCACTCAGCTCTGCAGAAGCAGAGGGCTGGGGACAGTGACCATTTGGGGCACCTGCCTTACACTCCTCACTCCGGCTTCTGCAGTGTCTGGTGGAAACTGAAGTAAAATTGCTGAGCTTTTCATTGTGGAAATGTCTCTTCTAAAGGCATGTTTTTCTATAAGAACCAGTAGATTTTGCTGTCATAATATAGTACTATTCGAGTTTATCTCCCTCTGCACACCTGGTGTGCCTTCATCCTATCCCACTTATTTTTACAGTGTTACACAGAGAGGTTACTGCTATGAAAAGGTGCTCCCAATAGAGGGCAAAGCAAAACTATAATCACACCGCAGTCTCTCTTCATCACCATGGTTATTATTGTTTCAGATTTGCAGGTGCTGAAGCTTTGTCCATGGGGGATATATAAGAACTGAAAAACAATAGCAGAACACTTGACTTCCACATACATGCTTCAGGGTCAGATTGTTACTTTTGCAATCAGAACAAAAAAATCAAGCATCAAGGAGTCACTTCTGGAAAAGATGAAGATTTCAGAGGTCTGCTACGCCACTCTCTGTTTTGGGAGTGTGTTCTCGGGGTGGATTGATTGAGGGTGAAGGGAGGTTCGTTATCTCACCATAATACCATTTATGGTGAAACATGTCCAACAACTAGCTCAGGATGTGGGTGAACCACTGTCAACAGCAGCAGCAATCAGAATAGTTGCTAGAAAGACTCTGTAACGGTAATTCAACAGATCTGTATTTCTTATTTACTTCATAGAATTTTCCATGGCAGGGAACAAGTCTCTTAGTGCTAGACCTAAACAAAGGGGAAGAAAAGAGGTACTGTTTAGGGGCCCAGAAAGGATTATAATTAGGAGCTTTAGGATTAAAGTGGGCAATGGAAAATGTAAACTAGATGTGGGGCAATATTTCCTAACAAGCACCTGACTGTACAATCCCAGTGTGAAAGCAGAGAAGTCCCAGTTGTCTCTCGCATGTCAGCATAGACTAGATCTTTAAAAACATACAGAGTAGGAAAAAATCATTTAAGGCTCTGGTCCACTGCCTGTATTTCTGAAGTGGCTTTCCTTATAGGCTTCTAAAGCACTAAAATATGCCCCCAAATCTATTGCAAATGATTCTGCAATTGTGCTACAAGGATGGAACAAATATTGTCGATATTTTTCAGGCCTAAAAACTTAGATGCAATTGCACAGCTGTAGCCTTTGAAGATAACATAGCTGACGGAAAGAAAGTCCACCTAAAAAAGGTTTTCTGGCTACCATTCACATGTGAAAGGACGTAAACCTTGGCAAGTTTATGAACAGCAGCTAGCTTGGAAACGCTTTTTACATTCTGGCCTTTTCACGAAGTGCACACACATAAATACGATCCCATTTATCAAGCACACCCACAACCAAACTACATGACTTCATAAAGGACGTTAGAGTTATCTTCTGTCATCAGATCATTTCATTGTATTTGAAGTTAAGTACGTTAATGTATCTTGAATTAATTTTCTTGGTGTTAAAGTGCAAACTGGGCTAATAAAAGTGACACATTGACTTTTTCCAGAGAATGATGTTCAGCTTATGGAGAATGGCAGCATAAATGAAAATTAGCCTCAAGACAATGTTAATTACGTTTTATCCATTAGTAGGAGGGTAATTGAACCACTCATTTTCACCGCAAAGAAAACCCTTCTGGCTTCATAAAGGGAAACTATGTATTTAATGTGCTAATTAAAGTCTAACAATGTAAAAATATGCAATAGTAAGAAAAGCAAAATGCAGGTAATATATATCTATAGCATACTGCAATGACCATCTTTGACATAATACGTGTTATTGCCCTCTTGCTGTACTTAGAGGGACTTCAAAACACGACAGAGAACTCAAACAACTATCTGAAGAAGCAGTCAAGGATTACTGACAAGAACATGAAATATCCTTAAAGACATGTATTCAAAATGAAAAAAAGGCTTGATATAACCAAGTAAATGCTGTATGTATAGCTGATAGTAATAACAGTATTAGAACTAATACTACTAATAGTCATAATACCAATTACAGAAAGTGGTCTCTGCCAATTTTAAAATCTTCCTACTCATTTCTATTAGATCTGTATGTGGCTGGAAGGCTGGTATTTGCTTATTCTTAGACGAAAAATACCTGCAAACCACCAAGGGCATATGGGTCAAGCCTGGACAATCACTTGAAATAAGTAAGGAGCCCATTCTTTGTCAGTAGCTGTATCAACAAGTGTTCTGATATCTATTAATAGTGACATTAATAATTTTAGTTTTGATAAACAAAGGATACATCAATCAAAATATGTTTTGATTGCTGGACTGCTGGGAAGATCTTGCTGTATACCTATATGCTATGATATCCTATTGCCTTTGGACCTTCTGCAGCTAAACAGAAAGATTTTGAGTTCTGAATATTAAGCTGTTGTATAAAATTCATATTCCTCTATCAACAAGCTCTAACTTCTTTCCAGCACTGTGTATTATCTATCCTGGACTTCACTCCACTGAGATACTAGAGAAAGAGAGACTTTTTTCCCTGGATTTTTTTTTTGAAGGAAAGAAGTACTTTGAAGCTGCTCAGAGTTTGGAAAGATATAATAAGATTTGGGTAACATGTTTCAAGGAGAACTGACAGATAAAGTTATCAAATGCTCATGCTAACAGATAAATGTTACTGTAGTTTATCAGATTTATAATCACTGCACCTACGCATATAGAGAGACGTGCACACTCCCTATCAGTGTTACAAAGAACATATATTACAAGATACAGAATTTTAGTGTCAGAAAATATGGTGGACAAATTAATTTTCTTTTATCCACACCAGCAGCAATTGGACATCCTAAGTACAGCCTGGGCCAGAATCAGCGAGATGTTGAGTGGAAGTATATGATAAACCAGAACACTTGTTCAAGAACCTCATAGTCATCTTGATGTATTGCCATCTTCTCTACTGTCGCTAAAGTCAATAAATTAGATAAATGCAACCAGTCTTGGGCTGATGAAATCTGCTTGTGTACAAATACCACAAAGAATTCCCACAAGTACCATACTGTCATTTTCATCAACCAGAAAAAGTGTAGGTGGGACAAGATTTAGTTGCAGATAATATTATGGAGTATCTGCCCACTGGGCTCAATAGAATCTAGATCAGATCCTTGAACTTACTGACCCCAGGAGCAGCATCTGGGCAGAGTTATAGTGAATTCAGAATTCCTGCTTCTATGAAACCCAAAAATACATTCCCCTATCCAAAAATAATAATTTTAAAATCAACCTTTATCATAATATTACCATGAGCATTGAAAAGGATTATCTTATTACAAAAATGAAGTGACTTAAATTTACCCTCATTATTGTTTCCCAAGGAAAAAAAGGGGCTTTTTTTATTTCATTGTGGATGAAGCTGCTATTTGCATTTAAATGAAGACATCTGAAGAAGAGGAGCTAGAAAGTTAGGGTTTTTTCCTTCTGAGGATGAGATTTCATTTCATTTCAGTATTCTCCTATAATGCAAACCTAACTCCACTTTCTGCTTCATTAAATAGTCAATCACAAGCTGCTTTCCAAAAATTGTCATAGAGAGTGAGACACTCTGATTATTCTCAGTTGAGGTTTTGTAATGATGGTAACAATATAGTGTTGGTATCCCCTAAAAATCTGACATCAGCAAATAAATGAGGCATTTCCATATTTGCTGTATGGCATGGAATTTTTTTGATTGACTTATCATAATTCACGCATTTAAACAATCTGCTTTCTTAATACTGCGATCAGAAACAGACTTGTACCAAAGGAACAGTTTACAAGCTGTTCCAACATAAACATTCTGAAAAACATATAGACGCATAAATACTCATGCCAATGTTAAAGATATTATTACGGAAAACAGGCAGAAAACCCAACATTGCACCACTGACATCTGTAGGAAATTTGCCATTTACCTAAATGGGAAGGAAGATGCCATGGAATGGGACTTCCCTCCTGCATTAAACTTGCATACCAAGTGACGTCTGGATTCTATTTTGAGCACTCAAATCTAGCTTCATTTATGGGGGGGGGAAAGCAGACCACTTTTGGACATGCCACCTTTCATAGGCTATAGGCAAAATTCATGTTACTGCCTAACAGGTACTGAAAAAGCCAAGGACTTTGCAATGTCATCTGAAATTTTTATTGTTGCCTACATTCAAGAGCAGAGGTAAGTTTTAGCAAGAAAAGACAAGAAGAGAGTAAAAGGTGAGGTTAAAAGAAAAGTTTACCAGTGAGCAGGAAAGTAGAAAGCAAGGCAAGGGCTGTTTTTATGAGTCAGCCTGGATGGCCAAAATTTAAGTCTTCAATGGAAGTATTAAAATATTAGCTGAAACTGGGATGGGAAACATCTCCTTTCCTTTTTTCCTCTCCTCACACTGAAAGGGGAGGCAGGACTGATGGCAAAATATGTTTTGTATTAAAGGTCCTCTGATTTTATCAATTTAAATGATGCACCTTAGAGACTGGTGATTAGAAATGGTCATCTTTGCAAAATAAGATCAGCTTATCTCACACAGTGAGATGAAAATTAATGCAAGACAATACCTTTGCAGCCTAATCTGTCACAGGGAAGGCCTCTGCTTACCCCTTTATACCCTTAATAGAAGAGGAGAACTGGCCAGCTCACTTACCTGGCCACCTGACAAAGTAAGAAAGATGGTTTGGGATGGGCACTGAAACTGGCAGCGGTAGGGCAGCAGTTGTTGATTGAAATGTTCATCAAACTGAACAAGTCTAACAAGATCTCAAGCCTTGCTGGAGGTGGGGTAGCGTCAAATCACACCGGTGGGAGTCAGTGGCTTAAAAAAATCAATCTCTTTTTGTCTACCACCTAGCTCCAGCTGATTTGTGTCACTCAAGTAGCAGGCTATTTCTTATTAGCTGAGGAGAGTCTAATATACAGATCCAGTGGTCAACACAGATAAAATGTTGATGCCCAAATTAATATATGGGACTCCTGATTATAGTTAGAGATTTTAGGCAGATTATCTATGCTCCATCTCTATGTTCTGAAAAACACAATGTTCCTTTCAGTTGTAACTGTACATGGCACAGTTTCCAAAGCTATTGCATCAGCTATCTGCTGAATACACAGTGAATAAAATAAAACTATTTATTTTATTATGGTAGGTATCTCATTTAAATGATTTTCAAGAATAATAATTTTAAACTAAGCAGTAAACGTTCCCAAGAAAATTCCTTTTAATGGAGCAATGCAGGAATATTTTGATTAGCTAAACCGAGAGAAAATAAAAACTTAACATAAGAGCCAAGCAGGAAGATGCAGAAAATAAAGGGAATTCTAAGGATGAAATTCTTCTGTCAAATGTATTCATGCACAGCCCATCAAAGTCAAGAGGAATTCTGTGTGCATATTCAAGGACAGAATTTGGTCTACAGGGATAAATTTTCAAAGGATGCTGCTTTTTTTTCCTTGCACCCAGCATTTGCATAGGCTCATTAGTATTTGCAAAATGGGTACCTGTGCCCTTAAACAGTCATTGCAGAGTGTAATTACCTATTCTGCCTGCATAAAATGTAGGATTTTGTTGGTGCAGTCTTTCAATATGGTCTATTTAAGAACACTGAGAAAAATAGTGTATTTATCGATATACTCTAGAAATGGATTTCACATGCCCTGAATCCTCCAATCTATTCTCCAGCTATGCTCAAGAGAAACATTCCCCACGTTCATTTTTGCTTTTTAAAATAAAGATGCGAAGAGGCATATCTAAACAACAATGTTTTCAGGTCACAGTTCACGCCCTCCAAGACTCTTCAATAAGTGCATTCACTTTTGTATATGCCAAACAGCACTGACTGGCTGTACTAAACTCTGCATTGCTTCACTAATCAAATTCTTTGCAGCCAAACTGTATTTGTAACCCTTTAATGACATCCCACAAGTATTGTTATAGAAACCTCATCTACAAAAATGCCAATCCCAGAAGATCTGTTGCCAGTGCTGACTACAAGTACCTGAAAACATAACTAAAGCTGATTATAAAAATAATGCATGCAGTTGGATTTGGTTTATAACTGAAAACAGATATAACGATCCTAATTATTAAGGAAATGAGAAGAAATACTCTACAAATCAATAACGATATCTACATATTGAGATATTTAGCAGGCAACAACAGGAGCAGTACAACTCAAACTCGTATGAGAGGAAGACTGGATTAAATACCTCACTAGTGCATGAATAGCGTATAAGCATTTTAACGAACAATGCACCAGCAACAGCTTTGCCTCTGGTGAGCAATGACAGCAAGAGCTACCAAGATATAACTCATATATACTCTTTTTATTCCCTTTTCTACTCTCTAGCACTTTCTGGATATACCTGGATGAAACTGCTAGGTGACTATAGGCCTTCTCCTTTTGCTGTACCCTCTCGGTCTCTCAGTGTCACTACAAGCAAATGCATTTCTTTCCTTGGCCATCCCCTTCCCCTCCTCACGTTACCTTTCTCTTTTAGTTGTGACTCAGCAGCAAACCTTTCTCGAGCCAAGGCTGGATCACAGTTTTCATGCTTTGCAGGCATATTCAGAGAAATATTAAGTACTACTGTTTCTCCTGTTTTTGTCTTAGTAATAAAAACGCAACAAATATACAGACAATTTTTGAAGCTCAATTCATGTTTTCATATGGAATGCCACTGGCAAGAAACAACATAAATGACACTCCCAGGAGAAGAAAAATAACCAGCTTCAATCTTTTAAAATAATTTTCTTTTTCCATCTAACACATTCAGCCTCTACTAATTATATAGCTACACTTTTCTGGCACACTAGAAACCACATTTTTATCCATTTACTAAGTTTTACTGATAAAGGCAATGGAAAAGCTGTGGTCATTATGTCTCATTTAGATGTCTTTAACTGCAGTTTTCATCAGATTCAGTGAAGCTCACTGCAGATAAGTTAGCCATGGTTATAAAAATCAAACTATGCAATCCTCTTGAAGTGCTAAAGAAAAGAACACTTATAGATAGAAAAAAATAGCCAAATATATTTATAACTTCCGTGTTCCATGCTGAATGCCATGGTTCTTAAGTGCTCTTTCTGGTCCTGCTTCTTACCTTGAAAATTTGAATCTTGCAAAATCCAACTGTACAAATGTACAGCCCTTAAATAAAGTAGAACAGATTAGAATATTTCAGTTGGAAGGGACCTACAACAATCATCTCGTCCAATTCCTTATCGAGAGCTATAAAGAAGCTTTGCAAAATATTTAATGTGGCTTCATAATGTAGTTGTGAGCAAGCCAAGTAACTTCTCCATAGTGAGGGTCAACTGAAGATGGAGGGAATTTGCCGTCCCTTTTGGTATAACCTGTTTTCCCAGCAAGACTCAGATGCCATTGATCACTACACAAGGAAATGGGTCATATATACAGAAAATTCACAGTTGAAAAACTTAAGGAGTGTAAGAAGGACAAGTAATTCGTTGAGGGTATGCTAGCTGTGAGGGTTTGGTGATTGTGAGGGAGGACTGACTGACCTAGGCTGAGCTGAAATGGGGCCCCTGGGCCCATCGGTGTGGGGGAGTCCCCAGGTAACACCAGTCAGGGCCATTAAGACCTATTACTACCCGCAGGGTCCTAACCGACAGTCCCATTCAGCTCTTCCACACAGTCAAGAATACCAAGAAATTCAAAAAATAAAGCAACACAGAACAAGGTGAGCCCTCTTTCCCAGGTTTGGCAAGTTCCTTGAAGGCTGTTTGTTAAACACCTGTAGCTGTACATGCAGACAGGTACATCCTTTTCTGTGTCTGGCTGGCGCAGAAAGGCAACAAATCACTCGCAACTCTGAAAAGGTGCGAGAGGGAGTTCAGGTACGTGCTAAACACTGTCTGTCCCAATTCATTTCTTCAGTGCAGATGATTTACAAATGGAAAACTATTTTTAATGTATTTTGAAGATCACCTGATGACCTTTTCATACCCTTCTACACCGATATCCAGGACAGAAGTAGGGCATAATTTTCTTCACATAAACACTCATGGAATGGGAATGATTCTGACTCGAGTATACGTGAGACAAAAAGCAAGCTGATAGTCTGCCTATAGATACGTTCAGGTGGAAGAACAAGTCAATAGGCCTGTGGCTCAGAGCTCTTATACTGATACCTTTATTAATAAACTCATTTTCATTTTTTTCCAGTAAATTCTGAAAATCAATCCTTTTCTCTAATGGCTTGTGAACAGCTTAGAGGAGGGCATCTGCAAGTAATTTGTGCAGCCATAAAGAATTGTAGTCACATAGTAGTACAGCTCCTGTGGATCTCTTCTTACATAAATAATTACATTTGCTCAATGGTGGGGATTTTTCCAACAATATGAACCGTTTATGCAAGCAAGGTGTGAAATGTTCACTTTGGCTTTCTCTCCTGAGTTTCAACCAAAAGGCAGAGAGCGCATGCGGAAAGAGAATCAGACAGACATAAAAAGAAGCAACAAAACAAAAGCTGCTCTTTGGCCACAAAGAGATCTATCTTTCTTTAAATAAAACCAATTGGAGCCCATTAACAGACAGTTTTCTTCTTTCACAGCCTCCAAAAATATAGTGACAAGGTAAAGTGCTCGGATTAGATGCAGCTGGACTAACACTTGTTTTCCACAGCAGTTTTTCTTAGGTTGACATTTGAAGTTATTTGTCAAATGCCTGAAGTGAAACATGAAACTACAGCCCAAACCAAAGCTGCTGGTCTAAAATCTGCCATGGTTTTGGGCAGCATCGGCCTGTATTTAACCACCGGCCAAGATGTACCCTGAAATCACATACAGCTTTTTCTACCGGCGTCCAACAAAATGGGGAGAGATTTCTCAAGTGCTTTTTGGTCTTGAATAGGGAAGAGGACTGTGAAACTCTTTTGAGGACCCCCAACCCTGGGAGGGGATTTGGGGGGGCAGGGGATGACCAGTGCTACCAGCTGCTTCCCGAGGGGCCGGGCTGGTGCTCTCTCATCCCGCCCCCCCGGCAGCTCACTCCTGCGAAGCCGCATTTCACAGAGCTCTGCCAATATCCAGGTGGAAAGAAAGGAAAGGGTCAGAAGGTGTTTGCTGTGTAGGGGAGCTGTGTACCTGGCGTTAGAGAGAGCCTCTCATACTAAGAATTCCACCCTGTGATGCAATTAAAATCCTGCTAGTGTAATCATCTTAAAATTGATAAGATGTATCAAAGATTACAGAAGTGCTGTCTGCCGTATAGTTATTAAGTAAAGGTAACATTAGGTTCTGTTGAGCTCCTCTAAGCACTTATTGCAAGTGTTCTTCAATGTTTCTTAGTATTAAGATTGTTAAAAACAGGCAATAAGTTAAATGCTTTCTTTGAGCTTTTTGTCCATAAAGCAACTTGATTAATCCACTTAAGAGGAAGGAAAAGAAAAAAGAAAAAAAAAAAAAAAAAGGAAGAAGAAGAGAGGGGATAAGAGCCTAGTGGCAGATATTTCTAAATGTCAGTTTGTTAACAGAGCATACTTCAGCTACTGTCGCATTCCCACCCTTCCTTTTCCTTGCTCCCACCCTAAATCCTTTCCGTGCATTAATTACCATTACTAAAGGAATTATGCAAATATACATTTTCAAGTGCATGTAGTGACTTTCGAAAGGGCACGACTGGGCATCCTTTTCTCTACCAGGAATACTGCAAAGCAGACACGTAAGAGAAAGCGACCAAGACGACATTCACAGGTGTGCTGCAAACAGTGGAGCGTGATGAAATGCTGTCCCCGGGAGGTAGGTAAGCCATCCAGCAGAGGGCAGTGGGAAGATAGGTATGAAGTTAAAACAATTTGTGCATTCCGTTTATCAGAGCATCCAAATTCTTCTCGCCTGCTTTCAGCATTTGCAAAATTTCTACTGGAGGAATTCAAACTGCTTGACAAATGTTGTTTGCCTAAACTCGTACTGCTCCAGAAGAGAGGAGCAAAACCCCCGCGGTATCCTTGTCACACAGGTGAGGAAGCGGATGCACAGAAGGGTCAGCTGGGTTTAGAAATGACTGCATTTTGACAGAATTACTCACATGCACTTAGAAAGCCAGTGTCAGAGAAGGAATTAAAGCTACCTTCCTCTGCCTGTGTACCTAATGTTATCAAGATGTGCTTCCATCTCAGTGCTTTTCCCTTCCATTTTTTGAATTATCTAATTGGTCTTGTCTAAAACCTGTGACAATCAAAAGTTTCAGGTAGTTTCTCAGAGATGGCACGCTGCTTTTTTTTCACTATTAAATCCACGTTGCTTGTAATTCGGATTTTATATGCTTGAGCATTCTTGTGACTGCACATAAACATCCTGGTTATTTCAAGGATAAATTTGTTGTCACTTTCTCTAAGACTGTCCACCGTTAGGATTACAAAGTACAGACCTGCACAACGCCCTTCTGTCAGATATGCTGCTCAACAGTATGAAAAGTAGCAAGAAGATCCTAACAGAGCTCTACCAGCAGAAACCATGGCCGTGTTTGTACAGCCAAACTGCTTTTTAATGACATAGCTGCCTTCTCACCTGGGGGAATAGCAAATCTACAAGGATCAACGGGCACAAACAAATAGCCCGTTTACCTACAGACATCTTACCACAACATGCTACTGGTTTACTAATAGTTTGGCTAGTTGTGAAGTCTTTTTTTAGAAGATTCATGTTTACTAACTGCTGTAAGACATCATCAGTAAGAATTCTTACAATTAAGATCTGTTCAACAAAGTCCTTATTGGAAAGAAAACCAAAACACTATTATAGACTCATTGAAGTTGAAAGTGTCTCCACACTGGACACTCCGGAAAGTAACAAGAAAGTCTGTAAATCCAAAAAGGATCTAGATAGAAAACAAGGACACGATCAGAGCCCCACCACCTGCTGTACGCCGGAGATGACGAGGTGGGCGATCTTGTTCTTGACAGTACTGGATCAAACCCAGCTCACAAAGGAGCAAGGGCGCTTCTTGGCCAGCCAGATGTTGCAGAGGTGATAACTGCCCAGCTGTTTACATGGACACGCAGGACCATTCAGTGTAGCAATCATATTAAGGGGTGGTTTGCTGGCAATACAAAACCAGAAAAAACCTGGCTGTCAGGTTGCACAATGCCCAGAGGGAATTTACTACAGTCATGAATCCAGGTCAGCTCTCAAGGTCCCTGGAAGAGGGCTGGCTTCCGTTTTATTCAGACTCTGCTTGTAACAGGACAGGGAAAGGTGATAGAGCTCCAGATAGAAACCTCAGTGTCCCTGAAAAATGGCAAATGCAAGAAAAACAATTTCAGTTCTTCCCTTACTCTAGAATTTTCTGAGTTTCTCCACAGATTACATTCTTCATTGATGTCCCTATGCAATTTTATCAGGAGAAACAGAAAAGCATATCCTCTTACCTTAATCTTGAAGTCTTCTGGACTATGAGTATCCATTAGAGAAATGTACAAGGCAGTAAAATCTGCCTCCTCAATCTCCTAAGAGATCCCTCATAATGTTTCCTCCTATTTTGTTAATCTGGATTATTGGGATGTATGAAAGTGAAAGAAAAAGATTTTGTGCAGGGGTTTCCCAAACTTTTCCAGTTATTAGCCCAGTTCTTTATGAATTACCATCCCAAACATTAACAAAACCTCAGTTTCTATAAGGCTCAACCTCATTCTCAGCCGCTGGGATGCCAGAAATTGGCATCTCAGTCTGCGCTGCAGAACCACTGCTTTCCTCTGCCTCTGGTAATTTGGCTGAGTTTATCCTGGAAGAAGAATCACTTCTTCCAGCTGGAAACCCTTTCTCTTTTTGTATCTTACTGCACTGTTAAATAGAAATGTCACAAAAACAGGCTAACTTGGCAGATCATCCTCCCAAAATGAAAAAGGTAAAATTCCTGCCTGATGACTAATCACGTTATGTTTTCCTTTCATAGTACAGATACTAGCAGACAATACAGAACAGCCTTGTGCTGGACCAGGATAAGGGCAGAGTGATCTGAGCACATGGATTTTTCAAAAGCAAAACAAAATTGTCAGACTAGATATTGTCACATTTCCATGTCACACAATGAAAAAAAGGTGACCCTATTTTGAAGGACTGAAGGTTTTGGCTTTTTTTTTTTTTGTTTCCTCCGTAAGTTTATTGCTCAGAATCCTAGCGACATGTTCTGTTACCAGGTCTCATAAGTACAGCGTCCTAAATTACTTCTTCAAGCCCCCTTGCAAAAACTGAGCAGGCAGACAATCTCCATTACTTGAGCTTGCTCATATATTATTCTCAGCATTATGTTGTAACCCAGCATATGCAACTGAAATCAGAGCCATGCTGTTATGGACACTATACATAAATAATATATTTAAAGCAGTCTCTGCCTCAGAAAGCATTTGATAAGGCTGTGGAGATGCATGGAAAGGAAAATAGAAGCAAGGTAAGGAAACATCTTCAAACTCACAGAACAGTCCATCTATATTGTGGCTAAATACCAACAAATATACTTTCTCATTCTCTATGTACATCTTCCCAGTTTAATATGGAAAAGGTACATTAGAAATGAAGATAACTGGAACTGTACTTTTTCTTTCTCTTAAAGACCTTCCACTCATTCTGTAGAAGCCAGGGGAACATAGATTGGGGCAGGGACCGACAGAAAGCTGAGAACTGCTTCAGAAAGCCAAGTTTAAAAAAAATCTAAGTCTTTTACAATAAGAAATTAATAAATCATTTAACAGACCGCAGAACAAAACATGCCCCTAAACTACAGAATTTGATACTAGCTTTTACTGCATCTGCTCAACCAAGTCCCCAAAGCAGGAGAGCTTTGGTTTTCTTGGATGCCAACTGCAATATAGATTATTATTTTCTGGTTTTGTTTATGACAAAATTAGATGTATACTTTTACATATTTTTACATATGTTCAGAGATTTTTTTCCTCCATTTTAAATATTGAAATGCTTTGTTTTTCCCCTCATGTCTAAGCTTGTTACTTTTTTTAGTGGTTCCTGTTATCACCAAATCAGCAAAGAGCTACGTACATATATTAGATTGTACCCAGTTATGACAAGGAAACTTAACTCACTTTCTGACATCTTTTTAAGATCAAAGAGAAAATACATATGTGAAAACAACACACCTTTATTCCACTGAAACAGAGAGAATTATTTTTAAATTCAAAGGTAATTTGCCTCACAAATATTACAAGCAGAATTTGGGATTTTTAGTATGAATTACAATGAAAAGACTTATCACTATAGTGTATTGCTGTTCTTTATGAAACTGCACTACTTTTCTATATATTTTGACAATTATTGTTTTTACTGCTGGTTTAAATATTTGAAAGTCCTGCAATCTATTTTCAAATTGTCAGGACTGATTTTCATGCAAGGTATAGAGTGGCTTAAATACTTACTTTCACACTGTTTGGAGCTGATGGGTTTAGGAAATCGAAGTTTAGCACTGCAGAAAAAAGTCACTTTGAACTGTAACTACTGTATCTCCAGGGTAGTAATTTTGCAGAATCCTACTCCAGGGTAGTGATTCTGTTATTCTATGATAGAACTACTAGTCTGTGGTATGAAAAAGAACGTGATTTTTTTTTTTTATTTCACATTTACATTTCTTATATGCCTACAATTTAGTCTCTTCAAATGTCAAGCTTTTTTAAATGAACACTTTTCACATTTTGATGTTGTTGTTTTGTATTCTCCTCACAATTAGAAACGACACCAGTGATTATAAAACGTAAGGTACCCTGAAATCTCAGCTGTACAGATTTCCTATTTTACTTTTTTTTCCTCATCCCTTCTTTGAAGGTTACGATGAAAATGAAACAAATGTCCCCTTATAAATTTATTTGCTCTGCATTCAGTAAACATTAAATGCTGAGATCTTCTTTCTGGGTGATTTGGGTCCATGTCATCTACCTTTAGGCAAGTCTCTACTGTCCTTCTTCCAAGGTGAATAGGACCACCCTGCTGGAGGCCATGTATTCATATTGCTCCTCCTGACAACGCTTAGGAGCACCTGAAAATATCCCTCTGCACAGTCCACAGACTAAATTTCTCCCTCGGCACAGTGAAAGGTGCCTTACATCAAGAAGAGCCTCAGGAGGTACGATGTATGACTCAGACATCCATCTGAATCACAGTCTGCTCTCCTTTATCCCTTCCTGTCTAAACAACATTATTTCCCCCCGAGCCCCTCCTTTGCTGTTTGCCATCCCCTACAGAAAGCCGCTCCAACAGCCATTGTGAAAGAAAGGAGCAAGAGGCGGTACAAGACCAAAGATCTCCTTGTACGTATGCTTTCAGGTTCAGAAACATCCTGCACATAAATCCAGTTTGTCGAATTCATTTTACACAGTCCCAAAGCAATGCAAAACAAAAATAACAAAATCACCACAAAGGCAGCACCTCCATTGCCGTGTGCCCCAGTCCCTGCTCCCGGAGAGGACTGGCCAGAGCACAGTGCTTTTCCACCCTGTTCAGCCGTCCACGCCCTGTCCATGTCCACACATGACAGAAGTTCAAGCTTCCCTCCAGATCTTTTAGGCTGTTGCCAATATTTGTTAATGAAGCTGTCATTTCAGGAGCCATGCTGCCTGAAGTGGCTTCTGCCTCCCCTTTTTTAATGACTCCTTTGATTGTGCCACTCTTACTTTTGTATGGGCAGGTGATGAAACAAACCGGGGAACTGAGCTGAGTTCAGAATAACCCAAGAAAAAAAAAAAAAGAATGGCTGTTTTTAGCCAAGCTCAGGTCCTCAGCCCAGCCCCGCAGCAGTGCATGGGCATTTGTACTAACCCAGTTGAGAGTGGGGTGGGGGAGAAGAGGAGTAAGTGGTGCTTGATTTAGCAATGCTGCTGAAAAACATTACCCTCAACTGATCAGGAACCTGTCCTCGTTTTGCTGTCTGCCTCCTGTGAACCCAGCGGCTTTCAGGCCTAACGGATAATCAGTCCCTCAGAAGGTGAGTCAAAGTCGCACACAAAGCCGGTGGTCATTTCTTCTGAATCCTGGGCCAGCGTTTAATCCATTGTCCCTCATCCTCTTTCTGACATCCTGCCTCTGAGGACATCTCACATAGAAAAAGGAGTTCTTAATACCACTGGCTGGCAATTAAAAGGAGGATGGAAAAGTCAGAGAATAATTCTTTTAATTGACTACTCTTCTTACTACTTGTAATCTAGAGGAAATCTAATTAATTCTACATGAAGAACGACTATTCTGTAGTGAAGTGTAATTCCTGATCTCTGGGGCTTCAGCTTACCAGTTGTCAAATTATCCAATTACACACTTGTTAAAATCCATTTTGGGGAGATTTTCATGGCTCGTAAATAAATAATTTCAAAAGCTTTAATCCTCAAAAGAAAAAAAAGAAAAAAGGGAAGCCCCCAACCCCCAAATGGTACCTCAAAATCACAAAACACATCTAAAAATAATGTCAAGAAGCTGAAAAGAGTGATACCCGCCTGCTTTGCTCAAGCAGCACCACAGTGGTCATGGATCTATTTCAGTAGGGAGAAATTTGCTGCTTCTTTTTCAGCTATGTTTTATTCAAATCCCTAATCTGGAGGGAACCAATTAAGGCAGCATCCCTTTCATTATGCCAAACGGGAAAAATCTTTTCATAACCGCATCAATTAAGAGGTGGGAAGCCAATGGAGGCTGTAGCTCAAGCCAAGGATATTGATGCACTGGAGCAAGGCCAGTGCAGGGCCACCGCTGTGGTCGAGGGCTGGAGCACATAATGTAAACGGAGAGGCGGAGAGAGCTGGGCCTGTTCAGCCTTAAGAAGAGAAGGCAAATGGGAGACCTGACTTCTTTCTACAGCTACTCGATCAGAGGATACAAAGAAGATGAGGCCAGACTGTTCTCAGGCTTGTATAGGATGAGAGGCACAGGACACAAGTTAGAACATGGGAAATTCCATTTAGATACATGGAAAAACAAATTACCATGAGCGTGATTAAATACTGAAACAGTTTTCCCAAAGACATTGTGGGATCTCCATCCTTGGAGGCGTTCAAGATTGAAGCGGACACAGCCCAGGCAACTGGCTGTCTAAGCAGGGCACTGGACTAGCTAACATTTGGAGCTCTCTTCAACCTCAACTGCTCTGTGATTCTAACAACCCTTTAGAAAGATTCTCTGATTAAAAAGAGGGGACACACACACAACACTTCAATGAATATATATTTGAAGGAATGTTCTTAAATCAATGTAAACTCTGGATCCTGATGTGACCAGATTTGCCAAATCTGAGCATAGAAGAAAGCTTTCTGTGATCTTTTGTATTTCAGTGAAAAAACAATTTAGCAGTCAGAATTAAAGATTGTTTTGCAATATTTACTACTATGCTGTATGGCAGCGTTGTGTACAAAACCCTGAGAGTGAAACTTGACATAAAACAAAAGAGAAACAGAAGGCAGTAATCTGTTTTCTATAAACCCAACCTGACTGTATTTCAACAGAAGCAAACACCATCCTGTTTTTTTAACAAAAAAAACTTTTGAAATTTCTTTAATATTAGTTGAGTCTGATTAACACAAAGATATAAAAGTATTGGAAAAATAATCCATATTAGGTGGTGCAATATTTTCAGTGATTACTGGTCATTCTGGGCATTCTATGAGACATCTTAAGACATCCTTACTTTAAAATCATTCAAAGCACTTACCTACTGAAAATGAGGTCCCTTTCAGCTGACTGAAACTGGGCTGCACAAAAATTATCAAATATTTATGAGACCTTCACTCTGAAAACTTGATTCACCATCAAATTATTTCTGTTTTAAACTCATAACATTTCTAATACTAATGGCTTTACAGCAATGTGAAAATGGGCTGGGACTTCTAAATCTTGTGTCCATTGAAGCAGGGACAAGTTCTGGGTGAAACTTGCTCTAAATTCAGATCTGCCATGTTTTTCTGGTCCTTCTACATTTCATAGCATCATGCAGCTTCAGAGCAACACAGAAAGACTGTCAAGGCTGAAGGATTGGGTTTGTTTCAACCCAGTTCAACTGCATGCGTCTAATCAAGAAAAACATATGTAACTTGCACTTAAGAAAGAATAGGAGCTGTTATGCAAAGCTATTTTTCTTAGGCTTTAATTCGTAAGAAAAATATCTTTGTGTTTGTTCCTGCTTCTCTAGGGAACCCAATTTTCAATGTTCCACATCAAATTGTGTGGCTGTCAGCAGCTTTGCCAGCAGCCAGTCCAAGCCCTCATTACTCATTCCCCCACTTAGACAAAAACTGGGCGACTGTTGCTTTCTATTATTACAGGTGATTACGGTATTAGTCGGCTAGCAACTGCAGCTCCAGACACAAAAACAAGATTTCTAACCTCTTGTCTTAAACATCATCATCAAGATCTTTTTCCATGAGCCTATAGTAACCTTTGACAGAAAAAGAATTGGATTAAACTGGAAGACCTACTTGATGGTTTTTGCTGCTTGGGAATTTAAGTAGCAAAACATCTGCATTGATATTGCAATGAACACAGTTACTGTTTCATTGCATGCTTGTCAGGTCAATGAAATGTCTAATTGTAAACGAAAAGAGCTATTGCTTGTTATTTCAAATGTTAAGAACCCCAGGGTCATCATTAATTCTGGAAGGAAAAATCCAAAGAATATGGCATTTGTTGGATTCTGGAGATAAGGCATCTTTGATTGCAAAGTGCTTATGTTATTTTCTCATTTCATTCTCTGTATACAAAACAAAATACTATGTGCTAGTGACTCACACATCTGTCAGTTTGTTGGTAGTTAGACAATAGAAGCCTGCTAGAGCAAGGCCAACATTTAGCATAATAGTAATAATAATAGTAAGTTGAAGACCAAGCCAAGGCATTTTTAACAGGCAATTCCAATTGGAAAATGAACCCTATACAATTAGCCCCCTTGCAATTGAGTATATTCACTTCTTGAACACAGTCACGTAGGAATACCAGAACTGTCACACCTGACTGGACTACTCAGCTGCCTGGTCCATCATTTGGGTACAGACAGGTGCCAATATCACATGTTCTGAAAAAGCATAAATAATTGACATCTGCATATAGGAAAAATGTCTTGTAGCTTCAGATACCTGTGATTCAATTAGTTTCTGAAGCATAACAGATTATTCTGTGTTTACTGGACAAAACATTTTCTTCTATTAACTGTACAGGCTCATTACAGTTATTAGAATGTGAAACAGAATCTAATTTGAGTCATGCATTGCAGAAAGACTGATAACAAGCTTTTGAATACAAAGTCCTTCCTGTTGAAGTTGCCTGAACCACAGAGAACCAATCCAAAGATTAAGCCAGGCAAAGCTGTGAGATCGACAGTTAGTAAAACAACCTGTTCCTCTGAACTGATACAACAATATTCCAGAATTAGCCTAGGAACAGCTTTTTTTTATTGCTGTCTATAATAACCCTGGAACAAGATGAAACGGACTACTACTGAAATTTGCTAATGGTATCAGTTTAGGAGCCATTATCAATACAGAAGTTTGAACTATTAAATAAGAACCACCAGATAAAAACAAAGATTCAGGAAAAAGAAATGGGATGAAATGCAGTAACACGCAGTGCAAAGTTCAATCATGGGGACTGACAGTCAGAATTTCAGCCATCAGGTAAGAGGTCTTCAGCTTGAAACAACAGAGCAAAAGAAAGATCTGGATATAATATTTGGTCAAAGGGTCAATGTATACCACTGTATGCCTCCCCCCGCCCCCGACCAACAAACACCAACAACAACCAGAACCAAACGCATGCCTGTGTCATTTGAGATGGAGAAAAACCATTTCCAGGGGATAAACACTCAGACAACAATGGCAAGGGACATTACCTGGTATCCTGTAGTCAGCTTGGATATCTACTTTCAAGAAAGATGAATTAAAATCTGGACTGGTAGGTGCCAAGAGATTATTGCTGGGAGAATGCAAAGTCTGTTTTAGGAGATGAAATTGTAAGACCTTGACCTACCTAATTTTAGGAAGCAATAGGATATACTTATAAAAAGAAAATAGTTGCTTGCAATATCACAATGATCCAAAGGTTTCTCCCTTTCGCAGCCCAGCTCAAGTGCATCTACACCAATGCACGCAGCACGGGCAACAAACAGGAGGAGCTGGAAGCCATTGTGCAGCAGGATAGCTATGACTTAATTGCCATCACAGAAACGTGCTGGGATGACTCTCATGACTGGAGTTCTGCAATGGATGGCTATAAGCTCTTCAGAAGGGATAGCCAAGGAAGGAGAGGTGGTGGGGTAGCTCTGTATTTTTGGGAGTGTTTTGATTGTGTAGAACTCAGCGATTTTGATGATAAGGTCAAGTGCTTATGGGTAGGGATGAGAGGGAAAGCCAACAAGGCAGATATCCTGCTGGTTGTCTGTTATAGACCACCCAACCAGGATGAAGAGGCAGATGAAGCATTCTATAAACAGCTGGCAGGAGTCTCACAATTGCTAGCCCTTTTTCTTGTAGGGGACTTCAACTTACCGGACGTCTGCTGGAAATACAACACAGCAGAGAGGAAACAGTCCAGGAGGTTCCTGGAATATGTGGAGGATAACTTCCTGACACAGCTGGTACGTGAGCCTACTAGGGTAGGTGCCCCACTTGACCTGGTGTTTACAAACAGAGAAGGACTGGTGGGAGATGTGGTGGTTGGAGGCCATCTTGGCCCTAGCGACCACGATATGATAGAGTTCTCGATTCGGCGCGAAGTAAGGAGGGGGATGAGCAAAACCACTACCATGGACTTCTGGAGGGCAGACTTTGGCCTGTTTAGGAGACTGGTCGACAGAGTCCCTTGGGAGACAGTCCTGAAGGGCAAAGGGGTCCAGGAAGGCTGGGCATTCTTTAAGAAGAAAGTCTCAAAGGCACAGGAGCAGGCTGTCCCCATGTGCCACAAGATGAACTGGCGGGGAAGACGACCAGCCTGGCTGAACAGGGAGCTTTTGCTGGAACTCAGGGAAAAAAAAAAAAGTTTACCACTTTTGGAAGAAGGGGCAGGCAACTCAAGAAGAGTACAAGGATCTCATCAAGTCAAGCAGAGAGAAGATTAGAAAGGCAAAAGCCCAGCTAGAATTCAATCTGGCCACTGTTGTAAGAGATAATAAAAAATGTTTTTACAAATACATAAACAACAAAAAGAGAGCCAAGGAGAATCTCCCTCCTTTATTGGATGGGGGGGGAGGGGGGCAACGTTGCCACCAAGGATGAGGAAAAGGCTGAAGTACTTAATGCCTTCTTTGCCTCGGTCTTTAATAGTCAGACCAGTTATCCCCAGGGAATTCGGCCCCCTGAGCTGGAAGACAGGGACAGAGAGCAGAATAAACCCCCCATAATCCAGGAGGAAGCAGTTAATGACCTGCTGTGCCACCTGGACACTCACAAGTCTATGGGGCCGGACGGGATCCACCCAAGAGTACTGAGGGAGCTGGCGGAGGAACTTGCCAAGCCACTCTCCATCATTTATCAGCAGTCCTGGGTAACAGGGGAGGTCCCAGACGACTGGAGGCTTGCCAATGTGACACCCATCTACATGAAGGGCTGGAAGGAGGATCCAGGGAACTACAGGCCTGACGGGCTGACCTCGGAACTGGGGAAAATCATGGAGCAGTTCATCTTAAGTGCACTCAACAGGGATGTGCAGGCCAACCAGGGGATCAAGCCCAGCCAGCATGGGTTCATGAAAGGCAGGTCCTGCTTGACCAACCTGATCTCCTTCTACGACAAGGTGACCCACCTAGTAGATGAAGAAAAGGCCATAGATGTTATCTACCCGGACTTTAGTAACTCCCACTGTCTCCCACAGCATTCTCCTAAAGAAGCTGGAGGCTTATGGCTTGGACGGGTGTACTCTTTGCTGGGTTAAAAACTGGCTGGATGGCCAAGCCCAAAGAGTTGCGGTGAATGGAGTTAAATCCAGTTGTCGGCTGGTCACAAGTGGTGTTCCCCAGGGCTCAGTACTGGGGCCAGTTCTGTTTAATATCTTTATCAATGATCTGGACAAGGGGATTGAGTGACCCCTCAGTAAGTTTGCAGGTGACATCAGATTGGGCGGGAGCGTCGATCTGCTTGAGGATAGGAAGGCTCTGCAGAGGGATCTGGACAGGCTGGATCAATGGGCTGAGGTCAATTGTCTGAAGTTCAACAAGGCCAAGTGTCGGGTCCTGCACTTGGGTCACAACAACCCCATGCAACGCTACAGGCTCGGGGAGGAGTGGCTGGAAAGCTGCCAGGCAGAGGAGGACCTGGGGATGTTGGTTGACAGCCAGCTGAACATGAGCCAGCAGTGCGCCCAGGTGGCCAAGAAAGCCAACAGCATCCTGGCTTCTGTCAGAAATAGCGTGGCCAGCAGGACTAGGGAAGTGATTGTCCCCCTGTGCTTAGCACTGGTGAGGCCGCAACTCGAATGCTGTGTTCAGTGTTGGGCCCCTCACTACAAGAGAGACATTGAGGGGCTGGAGCGTGTCCAGAGAAGGGCAACGAAGCTGGGGAAGGGTCTGGAGCACAAGTCTTACGAGGAGCAGCTGAGGGAACTGGGGTCATTCAGTCTGGAGAAGCGGAGGCTCAGGGGAGACCTTATCGGTCTCTGCAACTACCTGGAAGGAGGTTGTAATGAGGTGGGGGTCGGTCTCTTCTCCCAAGTAACAAGCGATAGGACAAGAGGAAATGGCCTCAAATTGTGTCAGGAGAGGTTTAGATTAGATATTAGGAAAAATTTCTTTACTGAAAGGGTGGTCAAGCATTGGAACAGGCTGCCCAGAGAGGAGTCACCATCCCTGGAGGAGTTCAAAAAACGTGTAGACGTGGCACTTTGGGACACAGTTTAGTAGGCATGGAGGTGTTGGGTTGATGGTTTGACTAGATGATCCTAGAGGTCTTTTCCAACCTTAATGATTCTATAAATAGATTTCATCTGTGATTCATGAATATAATTTTGATTTAAAAGGTTCCTCTTCAGAAATGGGTAACATTTTAATTAAATATTTGAAAACTTGCCAAATATTGTAATTGCAATTTAAAAACTATGAATGAGGAAGGTAAAAGCTTATAACTACTGTCTAGACATCTTTTTCATAAAGCTGACTGTCAGTGGAAGTGTTTAGAAATATTCACTCTTAAAGTTGAGTAGGGCAGCCAATTCTGGCTGATGTGATCCTGCACTTCTCGGCGGCTAGGCAGAACCTAGGCCAGTCAGCCAACAGCAGATCCTCCCTGTAATCAATTTGTTCATCTATATCATACAGACAAGATGGACATTCACGTTTCAGTTCTCCCACAGAAAAGCATTGATTTAATCCAAAAGCATCCTAATTGTCAGCTTAAGATGATAGAGAGCAAGCTGTGATAGCCTCCAATATCCTATTCCACTACCCCAGCGTGGGCCCCCATTGTAGTCCTGGGCAGCTCCCAACAGAAAACAGCAGCACTCTGACAACATGAGGAGTGGCAAAGCACCGGAGCAGAAGAGGGGGTCTAAGGAAGAGGCAGGGACTGCCACGCCATCTTTAGGGCTACGTGTGGACCATAAGCTCCAACAATGACGGCACTTGCACAACTAGGTCTGTGCTCCAGGGACCATGATCCACCCATCACATCTTCTATAATGGGGAAGAAGAGCCAAGATGAAACCTTGGTCTAGGAGAAGGCAGTCTGGTTGACTTCAGGGGGAACTTCAGCACACTGCCCATCCCCATCCCTCATCTGTAAGAAGGGACCAATATTTTCTTTGTGTTTTTATCATTAGTCTTCTCTGTTTGTCTTCTGAGTTCTTCAGGGTGAGGCTATAATTAAATATGTGTTTGCACAGCACTGAGCACTCTGGTAGCTAAGTCTGAGCTACATATCCAGTCTCCAACAGAACATAAACAGCACTAGCTAAAAATTAAATGTTTCAGATACATATATTTATAAAGGCATTCATATCCTAAGCATTTTTAAAATCCAGCAGTGACTGGCACTACCATGACAGCTGATTCCTGTAATTATCGGAAATAATTTTAATATGGAAATGCTTCTTATATAATAGATAGCTTCTTTGCTGCAGCAATTGATTTTATTTATTTATTTGGTCTATTTATCCAGCTTCTTATGCTGATGGTATGTAGAACAGTTTACTTCCTGTCAACATTTTCGTTAAATTTTTATAAAGAACATCAGGAGCAAGTTGAAACAATAAATTATCTAAAAGGTATAATGTTAAACTGGTGTTCAGGTTTTGGATACAATTTATTTAATATGACTGCCATAAATATAACTCCTTACAAGCCAAAATGGCTCTAATGGGTCTGAGGACAAGAGCACGTTCATCTGGAATGGGTTTAGAGTCAATGTTGCTTTGGTAACTGTGCTAGGATGTACCAAAACAGACTTTTTAACAAAATATCATCTTAAATATGAAGTTTGTTACATGCCATGCATTATAAAATATTTTTGTTCAAGAAATAAAGACAACATTTACTTTTTACAGCTAGTTCACTAACCTGACCTTGTAAAATAAATATTCCACTTCTGTTTCATATGATAGCAGCTGTGGTGACACAAACGTTGCAAAAATGGTTGTGCTGGTTTAAAAGGTTATTTTGCTCCAACGCTACCAGTAACCCTTTCCTGGAGGTTACTAACCTCATAAGTCACCTGAGATGAAGGATAATGTGTTCCTTCTTCCCAATAGCTCACCCAGGTTTCTTTAAACCACCTTCATTTGCAGCTTAAAAATAGGTCAGTTCAATCTGCACCAGAGCAGCTTTGCTCTGCAAGAACAGAGCTGAGTGTGTTTCTGGGAGCAGGGACAGCTCGCCAAGGTGGGACTCCTCGGTAGGGTCAGATGAGTAGGAACAATTCTTTGCCTTTGCTACAACCTGTTTGTTGCAAAGTAATGAGCTGGACTTTGGTCACTGACTCTGTTTAAGCCTGTCATAAATCAGGAGTCTCTTCTCAGAGTTTTTTTTTTTACATTTGATTTAAATCTCTCTCTGCCTCACACCTCACTTGACTGTCTTGGAGGCTGGTGTTGCACTGCTTAACGATAATAAATAATGGGCCAAAACCAGAGAGATAATGGAAGCTCAGTTGCTGATACCAGTCTGTAACTCACTGTTCACCATCCACCTTTGCCTGCTAAAATATGGCTGGGAGGGATGGAAGCTTGTCTTAGGAGTTCTTGTCTCTGCAAGCAGACTGCAACCTCACCACTATACCATTAATCAAGTTTCAAATCCCATCTTTTCTTCCTGTCCATTTCAGTTCTCTAATAATAAGGTTAATTTTTAGGTTGATGCTGACTAGATTATGAACACACCTAAGAGCTGTCCCAGTGTATTCAGTAAGAAGGAAAGACAGGACACATGGGCATAAAACTCACCAAGCCCCAGAGCGGAGCTGAGTTTGATAAAGACTGAAGGGAGCCTGTCCTGCCAGTCCCTGGTAAGGTGAAACCTGCTAATTCAGCCCTAGTGCCAGGCAAGCTGTCCTGCCTGCCTGCAAGTCTGAGATCCTCTGGGCAGCCTCAAAGCTGAATCATTGACTCCAAAATATTAATATCATGATTGGTATGAGGTAATCCAGGGCTACGCAACCACTGTTACCATGACTCCGCAGTGCTCAAGGGTTCTTGCTCTGGAAGGCAAAACTTTTCTGCTCTTTCCTAGTTGCACAGATCATACAAGGCAGTCTGTTATAGCTGGCATTAAGATCAGTTCATCTGTAAGGGTTGGGGAATCTCTCGAGAAAGCAATCCAGATTCACAGACTTTTTATACGCAAGGGTGCTCATCATCCAACTACCTGGCTTCTTCATCAGCTTCATATGTCCTACCACCACCTGAAACATCTGGGCCACATCCATATCTTTAAACCTAGTAATGCCTTGAACATCAGGGCAACTACAGTTGTGTGAGCCAGGCTGACTAATATTGACTTGCTGATTTAGAAATTTAAAACATGTATGTGGACAACAATGTATCAAAAATTGAAGGTCAGGAACCTGCAACCTTTTCAAGAAATTTCTGAAGGGACATTGAGCATCCTGCATATATTTTTTCTGTATTCTAGGAGAAAGTAAAATTAACACAATATAATTTCTAGTCAAAGGACTACTCTAATAAGGGTTTTATCAACCCTGGGACCAACATCTCCCCCTGAGACATGAAACAGGTGTTTTGCCCTCATTTCTTATCAGATTATTAAATACAGGGAGGGCACAGATAGAATAGGTTTAGGGCATGTACACAGGTAAGACAGGTGATTTACAGATTCAGAGTTGGTTCAGTTAAGAACCAGCCCAGGTATTTTGTTATTCGTGATTTTTATTATTATTATTTACAGAACAGATTTCAATTTATCCATTTACCAGCATGTCATATTTGCCCTCTGCCTTTCTCAGTAGGGATTATCGTGTATGTACACAGATGGCTACAGAGCTCGTTTGTCTCTCATCCTCACCTAATCATTAAGGTTCAACAAAAGGTGAACACCACAATTATGAAAGAGCTGACAGAATGTTTAAAAAGCAAAAATAATCAATAGCAGCAAATGTACAATTTGAGTGATTAAACCTATGCTATTTATCACCTAACAAAATTAGAGTGAAATAAAATCGGGAAGAAAAACCAGAAGGAAGTCAAATAGGAATTGGAAGCTGATTCTTTAGGATGCCAATAAAAAAATAATGTCATATTCTAGAAGATTCAGGCATATTATTCTCACTGGCTGTCACACTACATTGCGGGTCCTCAACTCAAAAAACCTCAGCAGTTTAGCATGTTCAAGACAGTTAATGAACAAATGGACCATAGGCCTTTATAATACCATATTTCAAAGATCTTAAGAGGTGCTAGGGTTTCTGTCTCAAAGGATATCCTATTACAGGTGAATGTTAAGAGAATGAGGCTTAAAGAGGATTAATATGTATGTTAGTGGACAACAAAGAACAACATAGAAGGTTTTTGCTTCTTCACTATTTACTTGTTTGGTTGGGTTTTTTTTAAGGGCCAAATTTTCAATAATTACCATGGAGTGATCCTCTGGCATTCCTTGCCCAGAATTCTCCATCCAGAATAAAGCACACTCTGTTTCTATAATTCCTGTACCGATCAACATGTTCTTAAGACCCCTCTTCTTCAGTTCCCTGGCCACACAGTACCTGGAGACACAGACCTTGCAGTGAGAAAGCTGGCAGGGAAATGGGGAGAGTTTTGAATAGTGCCCATGCGAGAAATGCACAAATTACAGTGGAAACTGTGCTGGTGAAGAACATTATACCATACAAACATCTACCTCTTCCACGGGGTTTAGTGGATGTTTTAGTTTCTGTCAACAAGGCAAGACATTGCTACGTGGCTATAAGAGCCACTGCAAAGCAATCATGGTAAAAGGCCAATAATTTTTTATAACCCTGGATAAACATCTTTGCCTGTATTTCATCAGGCTTAAGGGACAGGATCATGCATTGCAAATATCCAAACTGGTGCTCACATGTTCTGACAATGTTCTCAGATTAAATGTCTTCTCCCATGCTATTCCCATTCTGCTAACAAGGGCTGACTGGGGTCCCATGCACAGCTTACCAAGACAGGTTCTGTTACACTTCAAAATTAGAAAAGGTGTTATTAAAGTGTCAGAAATATCAGCCTTTATGCTACCCACACATCCATAAAATACACCCTACAGCTTTTCTCATCAATATCCTTGAGTGCTCTGCTGTGACTTGTGTTGCCATTCCGTTATTGGTGTAGGGCCCTGCAGGGGTCTCAAAAGCTGGAATGGTAATATGCCATAGCAAAAAAAAAAAAAAAAAAAAAAAAGCACTGGAGAAAGGTAAGGTGAGTGCAGCAAGTGTCCTAATACCTTCAGCAGAAGGTAGGCATTTCCAGTGTGTCCTGACGCTGATACATACATTTAAGTCTTTCCACTGCAGCATTTTGTAGCTCAAAAAAAGAAAACAGGAAGCTCTAAATTGGCCAATCTTCTGCTTTGCAATTTACAAATCCATAATAGCTAGCAGAAAAGACTACAGAAAACAAAGATGGTGCAGAGGTGGCATGTGCTAGTCTATTAAAAAAACAAAGCTCTGCCTAATGTTAAAGTAGTAAAATTGTTCTTTTGAAAAATTAACCTGTAATTGAAATATTCAACAGCATTTCTGTTTGGTGCTTCTAAACATGAAATTAGATGTTCTGCTAAGAAGCCCAGCAAAACTAACCCAAATTAACCCCAGTCTCCAGAAACAGAGAAATAATATAACACTTTGTTTTCAGTGTGGTTCTTCCTAAATGAAAGAGTAGGATTTATTTATTTTTGTATTTTAAAGTTGTAAATTACAAACTGGCTTTGCTAAGATCACAGTGAAATCTGAAGTACCAAACTAATCTAAGTTACACGTCTTGAAAGGTCTGCACCTGAATCATCATTTCCTAAGCACAAAGTGAAGCACTACAAAGATTTGGAGATTTGTGATACCCCAGAGTTTCTTCCCTGACACTCCAGTTAATGCAAAGAAGGTTAAAACTATTCCCAGTCTGTCAGTATTTAGGCGACCCCTGCCATTTATCTTTGCTTTCTCTCTTATCCATTATCCCAACACCTCTTGCCTTGTAAAATGCCACCTACTGATAACTTTATAGACTTCACGTGACCTTTGAGCACAGAATTTTGTGCTTCTGGAAAATGGGCTTTTTTTTCCATCTTTTAATGGAAATGAAGAGAGTGAGTTGATTTGTAGCAACTGCCAGGAGAACCTATCTTTGTTCTTATGAACTATTTTTTGCCACTATATCTCTTGATACTAAAAGCGATCATGGGCATGTATGAGAAGAATTAGTGTTTTCTGCAACCATTGGAACTAGGAAAAGAAATCTATTATCTTTTCATTAAGGGATGGAGTGAATAAACCCCCCCACATCTCAGATTATGTAAATCAGACCACCTGTACAGCTTTAACCCTCAATACTCCAGAACTTGTGTGACTGCACATCAGGATCCTGTCTGCAGACCTGCGTTGTGGTTTATCCCCAGTCGGCAATTAAGCACCGCACAGCCGCTTGCTCACTCCCCCCCCAGTGAGATGGGGGAGAGAATCAGAAGAGAAAAAATAAGAAAACTCGTGGGTTGAGATAAGAAGAGTTTAGGAATTGAAATAATATAAAATAAAAATAATTAATTGTAATGAAAAGGAAAACAGAGAGAGAGAGAGAGAGAGAGACAAAAACAAAAAACCACAAGTGCTGCAATCACTCGCCACCTGCTGACCGATGCCCAGCCAGTCCCCGAGCAGCCATCGCTGCCCCGGCAACTCCCCCAGTTTCTATACTGGGCATGACGCCCTATGGTATGGAATAGCCCTGTGGCCAGCTGGGGTCAGCTCTCCTGGCTGTGCCCCCTCCCAACTGCTTGTGCACCCGGCAGAGCAGGGGAAGCTGAAAACTCCTTGACCAGTGTCAGCACTGCTCAGCAACAACTAAACCATCAGTGTGTTATCACATTATTCTCATGCTAAATCCAAACCACAGCACTATACCAGCTACTAGGAAGAAAATTCGGCTATTCCAGCCGAAACCAAGACATAGCCACTATCAGTTCTGTGAGTCTGGAAGTGCAGAGAACACCTTCAGCCTTCAATAATGGCATAATTAACTGGCTATCACTAGGAAAACATCCAGTTTACATTTTTTTTAAATGCTCTGAGATTGATTTTTGTTTTTGCCTCAGTGCTAAATAATAATGTGTCACTATTTTCTAACAGATTGTCTAAAAATAAAAATGGGGCACAGCCAGACCTTAGACAAGTATACTTCAGCCCTAACGATGAAGAAACGTGAAGGGGAGAGAAGAGGAAACGCACAAAATTTTTGTTTGCACTTGGAATTTGGGTATCTAACAGGTTTTTTAGGTAAGACCAAGGCTAAAGAATCAGGTATTTTTCAAGCCCTATAGTTTGCACTGTGATGATGAGGCAACCCATGTGAATGCATTTATGTAGGACAGTTGGCTATGTACTGTATTTTGTGTTCCCCAGGTAATTAAAAATTACTCAGAAGTCACATCATGACTTTTATTTCTCTCCTCACTCTTAAATGAATATGGAGTCAGAATTCAAAAACTGAAAAAAATTGTGATTCAGGAAGTCCTTAAACACTAGACCAAATGTAAGAGTACTTGAGATTCAAGTGAGACATATACCACACTGAACCAAGTGTCCGAGTATATCACTACATGCAACAACAATACTGAGTTCTGAATACTGGAAATGCCATGAACTCAGCTTCTGCCTCCAAGTCAGTGTATTGGTCAAAGAGAGCATGACTGAGCCTTCCAAGGGAAGATATGGTTTCCCCTCATGGGGTTTCACCGTTGAATGAAGCAACTTCAGAAGTTAATATCTGTTTCTCAAGGTGCTGAAACTTTCTGTCCCCCCACCCCTTCCAACAGGTCATTTATGTCTGTCAGACACTAGAGTTGTAAAGCAATACTAAAAAATCGCAGAATGCCAGACAATATCTTACCATAGCCAAAGGGAGAACTCCTACCAGGTCCTTCTGGCTTACGTAGATCTTGGAGATTCCTAGATCAGATGTTGTATCTCCAGGATATTCTACCTGCCATGTGATGAGCTGGGTCCCAGGTAAGTCAGTTAGGTCTTCAATTTCAAAATCAATCTGCATGATTTCAGAGGAAGGACCATCCGCACTGCAAGAAAGAAACAGAAAAGTTCCATTCACATGACTGATAAGCCAGCAATATAATTGCTTTTATATTAATAAAACATTGGATTAAAGCTCTTCCAAAGAGAGGATTTGGTGGGATGATGGATTTAATAATGAATTAATCATTTGCACTTGTCTTAAGATTTTGGGGTATTTCCCATACATTCGAGTGGCTTTGTAACACTGTGACATGGATCACTAAAGACTGCTCCCATTTTACAGGTGGAGGAACAAAAAAAAAAAACAAAAAATCAAGGTAAAGCTAAGGCTAAAGCTACAGCCTAAAAATCCTGACTCGGAGGCTCTCTGTTTAACAAGTACATTGTATTTCCTCCCTGTTAAAGCAACACATGAGCAAATCTAAAGTGAATCACTCCTTGAAATGGGAAACCACTGCATTAAGAGCATTTTCTGCTTTTTAAAAAGGGAGGCATGGAACAGAGGTCAAAGCTCAGGATGGGGTCCATGAATCAGGGCAGCAGGGAGCAGAGGATTGGAAAAGTTGGAATTAATAATTTTTGGCTATACTGCTACCTTGCTGCGAATGTCTGTCTGAAGCTCCTTCTGTCCTTTGCTAAACTAGGAATTACAGATAATTTAGCTTGTTGCAGGAGAGGAGTTACAAAACTGGATTATTTAGTATTGGCCAACCCTGCCAAGATCCTTGAGCAAAAAACACTAGAAAAGAACAAAGAGTTACTAGATGTGATTCTCCAGGATACTCTGGCAACACTGGGGTTACTGATACCTTATCAATGCTACTTTGTCTTTACATGCTCTCCTTCCTAAGGTTACATGGGTTATATAAGTGAATACCATAAAGCAGAAATGTAAGAAAAGAGGGAAAACTGGAAAGGGGCTCATTGGTGCAATTCATGCAAAGCTTGTTATAAAATCAGGTACTGTACAGAAAGCAATGCAGTGAAGTTTCTATTGTGTGTCTTGGCAAGGTGAGCTCCATAGTCTGGTGGCATTTACAGAGACAAGAAAATACTCAATTTACTGTAAAGTTGTCAAGGAATGCAGAATTTCTTAGCAGTGCAGAAATACAGGGAATATTGAGAATGACAGTACTTCTACTTCTGAAGCACTGAAGGCTGAACAGATCTTCAGAGTTTGCGTGGAGGGGAAAGGAAAGACCAGAATTTCTTTCAGTGGGATAATACTCAAGGAGAGAAAGAATGGCACGGCACTGAAGTGTCACAAGCCGCTTATGTTGGAGAGTGCAACTAGAAGAAAGAGGAAACATTTCAGCAACTGATTAGAGAATTGCAGAATGTGCCCAAAACCCAGCAAGTTTTCCCAGCTGATGTGGAAAAAAACCTAAAACTAGGCCTATTTTTTGTGAAGACCAGTTATGACAACAGCCCTAGTTTGGGGTTCTTCCCAAAATACTCAGAGATTTTTATCATGTTGGCTAAATCCAATGCTTTATCCAAAGCTACTGCTTGAAGAGTTTAATCTGATAATCTTTAAGGTTCGGACTTTAATGGATGCATTGAGTTCTCGCTCTCCTGGATAGAATTTAAAAGGAGCCTCTGTGTTTCCAAAATGGAACATATTGTGTTCAATTTCTCATGTCTTCATGTCAGGGAAAAAAAGAGCACAATTTCTAAACCAGCACTGAATGCAGTCTTATTCATGCTGACCTAGGTAGGATCAGAAAGCCGTTTTATGCAGCTGTGACTATTGAAGCTCAGTTACCTTAATTGTATGAGCAGGAATGGGCAATGCATTGCCTATAAATACTTGGCAGTGATCCTGTTTTGTACAGTATGTTCTAGCACAGTTTCTGTGTTTAAAGAACTAATTGAATCTTCACATAATGAACCTTGGTTTTGTGATTCTATTCAGGGTGCATTGCTTTATTATTGCATTGCTGTCTGCTACTACCAATCGCCGGCTTTGCAGAATTGGTGCTCTCACCAGAAATGTGTCCTGTAACAGCAGCGAGGGACTGCTGCACGGGAGGGGACTGCAGGGCAGATTACCACGGAGAAACCAAATGATTGTCAAAAAAGGCAATCAGCTTCATCTTTTCCAGGAGAAAAGGAGAAAAGTGATTAGGATACAGGAAAACAAAGGAAGGAGAAAAAGATGGGGAGAGAGAAGTGGGGCATGGTCCTTATATTCTTGAACTACAGTTCCCATATGGCACAACTACAGTAACCCCAAAATAATGGAAATATTTTTAATTTCTCCTTCAAAGCAGGTATTTTAATGAAGCATTTCTTGTAGCAACCCGCACACACACTTTGCTACCAAATGTGATTTTGATAGAAATTATTTGAACTAGTTCCTCTTAGAAATACTAAACACCTCCAAATGACAAGATTACAAAGCACCTCAAAAATCAATAAGAATCTCATTACTCTTACTAAAGGTGTATTAAAAAAAAAAAGTGAAAGTATTGCACGACGTATGATCAGACGCAGGCTATCAGCACCAGGTCAGGAACTTTTGTTTAATTACTTTACTCATCGCTTACTATGGTGATCCTTCCATGTGCAAGTCCCATGGATCTGTGTCCCCGGTTTACAGCCTTTCTAAGCAGTATTTAGCAATTGAAATCCTTCCATAGAGAAGTAAGTGAAAAAGTTACCCTTCAGAAAATACAGTTAAAAAATGTAAATGGAGAAATTTGGACAAATAGTATCCATTACCGGAGTTCAGTCACATAAAAATATTTGTGGTTTTTCTTTTAAAGTCAAGGCTGCTTGGTACAATAGGAATATTTCCATTGGGTAGTCACCCGTTGCTACTTGAAATGATGCCTAACAGCCTAATCCTCCTCAAGGTAGGCATACACTTTATGGTCACTGTAATGCAATAGCATGTTGGCAGCTTGTCTTTGCTAATGCTAAAACCATTATTGCTATGAAGAGTACAGCAACAGTGTTAGTTACAATACAGGAGGCCACAGGATTAGAAAGTTTAGGATGGACAAACCCAAAGGTTCACAACAGCAATCCGAGCTGAGTTGAAGAGTGGTCAAAGCGAAACAGTTCTTGGTGCTAATTTAAAGTCAAATCCTTCACGTGGGTTTTTGCTGTTTATAGTTGAGAGTTAAACTGTAACGGAGCTCACTGTGGTGCCAATAAAGTCTCCTCGTGAACAGAGCCCTGTTGAGCTGTGGGCCACATAGACACATTTTTAAAGGGTCTCAGCCCAATCTGAAGACAAGGAAGACAGAATAAAAAGAAAACCTCATTGGAATGGAGTAGTCTGGTCTTTCCTCCTGTCAGCCAGGACAGCACAGGCATGTTTGTACTATATTTCTTAATCTGCCTTTAATTTCCTGTCTAACAAAAGATCAAGCAGCTCTGACAAATTAAGAACAATGGGAAACTCTGCCCTGTCTCTAGGGGAGTATTTCCTACCTCCGCAGAGCCAGTCTGCACCTGCTTCTTCTGACACATCCCTGACCGAGGGAAATATTTTTTCTTTAAAATCTCTCTTCTGCCCTTTTGGCCTGGGAGTCCTTTTAAATCTGAGAGGCTGGTGTCAAGGCTCTCGGCCAACTGCTAACACCTGTGCCATTGTGTCAAGTTTCTTTAGAGAAAGAACCAGCCACTCTTCTGGGTCTCGAGGGAGGGTATGCCCTGCAGGACACGATTATTCAAGAGGAGACCCTGTAGATCCAAGAATAGCTACTGGATGTTGGCAGCGTTAGTCAATTCAAGTATCCCATTCCTGATTTCACTAGCTTGGTATCAGCTTTGATCTTTATATAATGCTCACAAAACAAGATTTGTTCTGAACCTACTAAAACAACCAGGCATGTAATGTTTCTTATAATACAACGTATAAAGTTTTATCACTGTCTTTAGAAGGCTATAATGGACACAAGAAGCCTAAAGCCATGAATATGCTAAATAAGATGTATCATAGGAATGTTAATGAAAGAGCCTTGGGGAGGAGAGAGAAAGAAAGGAGGTAATCTTTATTCGTTTCTACCTCAACACATGTACCTAGGTCTCCAGCACATCTCTTGCAGAGTATTGAAAGAGTCTGTGGCCAGAAATGCTGCACAGGCCAAGCTGAGAGGTGGAACAGCAGTGCTCAGAAAAGGAAGAAATGTTTCCAGGATAACTGGAAAAACTTTCTAGCATGAGAGAGGGGAGACAGCAGCACAGCTGACCCCATGAGACCTGAGGGAGTTTGTGAAAACCATTATCCTCATTTTACAGGAGAGAAAATTAAACTGAAAATTACTTTCCCATAAAAAAAGGGATAAGGTGATTTATACACCACAAAGTATATAAGATGATTTAGACACACAAAGTGGTGTATAACCACTATTTCAGAAATGAAGTGATTTAAAAATCTTTGGGTAAAAGTAAGATAATATGCTGTGTTGTCATACCAGATAAAAACACCATGCTAGCTATTTCCAGCTCTATCAGTTGGGCTGCAAAAAGGTTTTAAGGCTTGCTGTCAACTGTCCTGCCACTGCACAGAGCCAGCAGTGGCAATATGTGTTAAATATAACTTCTTCCTTGTGTGGTAGGAAATAATATAGAACAACATATTATTGTTATATATTATGAACAATATTATATTGTTTTATATTTATTCTACATCTATAAGATGTATAAGATGTTCTACATCTATAAGATGTAGAATAAAGGCATAAGAAAGAACAGTGAAAACAAAACACTGCCCTTTAGTAACTGAACTCCCACAGTTTTCCAAAACAATTCATTTCTGATATAGTTTTTTTGAAAAGCTTTTTCTATGGTATTTTCTTCAGAATTTAAACAATTTCACTAAAAGCAGTTTTACAAACCTTTTTTGCCCATCCCTTTTGGAATTGCAAGCCATTACTCCTAATATTATCACTATAGGGTGCTTGTTTCCTAACCAAACAGTAGGAGGTCAAAAGGACTCCAAAGGACCTCTAGAGAATCAGCCTTTCCTTTGGTATATTTGCTTTTTTGTACCTCCTTCCCTTCTGCTTAATAATCTCTCTCCAACCCTAGAGCTCCACTATAGTGCACAAGCATTGCACTTCTCTACAGAAGCATAGCCCTAGCAGGTGCCAGAAGTCCGTGGACTTTATCCATTTTGCAATGCTACTGAGAGCATGCAACTGAGTAACATATTGTCTTCCCACCTAGACAGATTTTGGGTGGGGAAAAATGGAAGAGGAAACGAGAAGAAATTAAGAAAAAAAATCACAGAGAAAAAGAAAAATAACCTGTTACAGAAGAATGTGAGAGATAGAAAAGTAGAAAATGAACTTCTGTGAAACGCAGGTAAAAGGAGAATGATAGAAAAATAAACAAGGAGGCTTGGAGTGCATAGATGCTTTGGGAGAAACACCTAAAAAATCCAGATGAATGGGCAACGGAGCTAGTGTAGACAGTAGCCAAAAAAAGAAAACACAGTTTCAAACTTTCTTCTCAGTTGAGTCATACTTAAAGTAGTCAGGAAAGGATCCTGATAATGTTTTAGTTTATCTTTACCAAGTAAAGATTGCCTGTCTAGTGTTTGCTGAATTCTTAACAAATACCCACAACTCTGGTTTCAGGAAAGAGCATAATTTTATTGGGGCGGTGGTGGTTGTTTTAAAAAGCCTTTGCTTGAGAGTCAAACTGTTGTGGCAGGGGGACACATTTGCATTCCTCTCTGTATTTGCCAGAGAGATAGAGATCACATCTCTTCTGCATAAACAGGTACTTGCAATGCAATAAACTACTTCTGCTTGGCATGTTTGATAGCATCCTAGAAATTACGTGTATAGGATGCGCAAGTAAAAAATGTGGGATCACTGACAAGGAGACCATAATACTGACATCTGAGGAATAAAAAGCACAGAATGAGAAAGGAACGCTATGTGTTATGGTAGGCTAATTTATTTTGGCTTTTCTTTGGTGCTCATCACCACACAATAAGCCATTGCTTTGGAAATGCCGATAACTTCTTCCAATTCAGCCAGAGGCGATTTAAAAATCCCTCTGCAAGAGATTATGATGGGTGTAAACTTCACATCCACATTTAATCTCTTTTTTATGTGTTTTTTGTGTATTTTATTTTTAACTTCAGCAATCAAAACATGCTACCTTTAGGTTTCCTGTGCAGGTCTACCCTAAAACAATGCACAGAAACACGTCTGCTTCAGGCAAGATTTCAACTCTTCAATACAATGTGGGAAGACAAAGCTGAGAAAAGCGTTCCACTACTGATGTGCAATCTTTGGAAGCTTTACATCTCCGGGTTGGGGTCTTCTACCAGTCTCACGTGTACAAAAACCATAAGCCAAACCCTTCAAAATGATCTTACAGGCAAAGATATTCTTTATTTTAATGATTCTGATTGTCTTTTCCTTCTGTTTTCTGAGCCAGAGTGCAATCAATGAATATTTTCCAGCTTTTTCAGAAAAGCTTTTATACAGTATAAAAATTGCAGAATTTTAGTGAACTATCTTATTTCTACAACTAAGATTTAAGGTAAAAATCAAATATTACAAGATTTGACATTAAACATAACAAGTTAACAGCATGATATTGCCTTTCACCAGCTGAGGAGCTGGCTCGGCTCCAGAATGTGAGCTCAACATATCCAATGCTTGATCTCCGAAATCCATTCAGTAGGTATGAATATAGCTGGCAAGGCTAGCAGGATTTCCAATCCTCCTTTGCAACTGAAAATAAAATGCCTGAGTTTATCCAAAAAGTTAGAATTTTATTAAAACAAACCCAAACAATATGGTGCAACACCTGCACCGTATGTCACCAGCAAACTAGTATATACATGCTATATGCATCAGTCCCTGGTCTTAGTCTAAACAAATACCAAAAAGGAAGAAATATTTTAGACAGGAAAGTGAGGCATGCAGCCTGGGGCTCTGACCTTCCCAAGGTCAGAGAGGGTATTCTAAAAAAAACCAATATCGGTAGAATCTAGCCTACTGCATTACAGCAAAGATCATTATTCACCATTGATATATCAAGATAAGGTGATACATACAGCAGTACATTAAAATTTAATTTTATTCATTGTCATCTTACTATTAAAAATTCAGTGATGGGTAGGCCGAAAAGTCATTTTTCTTCAGGAATCAGTGTATGAAGTGAACCAACTAGCAAAAAAAAAAAAAAAAAAATCACAAAAAAAAGAGTCTGCTAATCATGTAATAAAGTTATTTAAAAAAAATTGATCCATCTCTCTGGAGCATGACATCAGCAGTGCTGGTTGAGAAATATTTGCTGAATTATTTATTTGACTTTTTTTTTTTTTTGCTGTTTTCAAGTAAATAATTCACTATACAATTTTCCAGCTGTTGATAGCAGTTTTCCCAAATAACTCAAACCATTCAAAAGTGGGTAGAAATTAGCAAACCTTTTAATATGATATGAATTTAAAATATAATTTCCCACCAAGCCAGCATTTCAGTTCAGAACCATAATTCTGAGCATCTCTTGACATAGTAAATCCAGTGATCATTTACCACACTATGGTAAGGGGATGGTAAATTGGTAAATCAACATTGACTTTACTACATCCAGTCTAATAATCATTCAATAAATTATTCAACACAGCAGTCAGTAAACATCAAGTACTTTTGAAGTAGCCCAATCATGAGGCAACAGCAGAAAACCCGCAGTTACTGTGCAGGTGGGATTGAATTGCAGGACTAAGAAAACAGTTTTACTGACAGTACGAAGTCTAATAAAACACTGCAAATACATTGTCAGTCTGGGTTTCTCCACCTGCTGTTTTTTATTGTCCTCAGCATAAAAATAACAATAAATATAACATAACTCACATATAAGTGTGATAAAGCTGCAAAACAGGAAACCAAGCATACAGCCACAAATTATATTAATTGGTAAAGTTTCTACAGGATCCATCTAAGGCTCAGACTACACTGTACGAGACAACTGCAGAAAGCGATGACTGTTGTCTTAACTGACAAAAGCAAAACATAGGAGAAAGATAACATAATAGTCATTTTACAGGTAGGAAAACCAAGTGTAAAGGCCCCAATTAAGTTACACTTCAGTACACACGGAACTGCCGTGTTGACTCCATGTCCTTGGTTTGCCAGGACTGGCAGCGCTATAGGAATTTAACTCTTGCATCATGACCCCCAGACCTAAGCCTTTAGATCAACACCAGTCTTGAGTGTTCCTAAAAAAAGCCTTAGATATTTCATTCACTTTACAATTTCCCAGACTGTTAACACTGTCACTAATACTTCACTACCACTGTCTCCTGAAAATGAAATAAACCTTTTGCTGACCAGGAGGAGCTGCACAAACATAACGCCAATCAGCAGGGAATGAGATGCAGTATTTTCATACTAAAAAATTACAGGGCCAGTGCTGCAAATATTTGCTATTGAGTAATCCCAGCGTACCAAATCACGACATCAAGCACTGTGCTCAGTATATTATCCTGCAGCAAAATTCCTTCCTCATCCTACAAATATTTATCCACCTAAAACCCCTTGTATACATGAACAGCAAATTTATACTTCTGCATAAACACACGTGGGATTAGACTTGCTGAATTCAGGTTAAGTCTTTTTTAGTAATTATTTTCCCTGAAAGGCAACCATATAGACCAAGTTATCTGCATATGGGATATATAGGAAAGCTTCCTCCGAGTTCCAGAATTTTGTTTAACAAAGGCAATAGGGCTTTGTTCCCGTGATCACCACACACAAGGCCAAGGGAAACCTTTGGCTCACATGGATGTATGTGCCCATGCAGGAGGCATGACCTAGTACTGACCTAGCTCAATACTCTGTTGCACAACGAGCCCGATTACGGCTAGGCAAAATTGAGTTGAACAAAGAGATAACCCAGTCATTCACTCTGATCCTGTGAGATTCACCCTTCTGCGAAAGGGAACATGCAGAATATGTATAAACAGCCTTAATTCTGTCTTCTACAGAGTGCCTATCACAGGGTCTACATTTTCCAGGCCGTGATCATAGTCCTGGGTAGAAGCAATTGAAGAGGCGATGAGGTGCTGAAGAGTAAAAATCTTACTCCCCTCACTCCACCTGTTATTTCCTTTCATGATTGCACGCTCTTGCTCATCTTCTGAAATACACACCTAATAAATCTTTTATATAAACTTATCATGGCTGCCATTGATACAGTGCTTATTTTTATTTTTTTCTAGCAGATGTAATACATTTAAAATTCAAGCAAGGAATTACCAGCCTGAACATGTTGAGAAACTGGTCTAAAAGGTACTTCTAGAGTCAGTCTCCTCAAGAAGTGATACTTTATGAGACTAAGTTACTATTTTTGCATTCACATCAAAGATGCAGCATTTTGCTGCTTTATGATCCATGCTTCAGACATCAGCTGCTCTCCTTGATGCCCATCTTGGTCATTTAACTTTGGCATCCAAAATTATTTTAAAATTATCTCCCCTACTCACTTTTTAAAAATTTAATTGTAGTCTTAAACCCAGAGTGGAAGATCCAGTATCTTAGCACGTAGCTCCATTCATGTCTCCAAGGTAAGATCTATACCAATCCTTTTTTATGCCTTGCTTATTAGTGTCTATACACTGGTTCAACAACTGCAATTATCTATAAAAGCAGCATTACATTTCAGAAGACTCAAGGCCTCAATATATTTCAAAATTAGTGGCTTCTTTGGAGAGATCTGCCAAGGCATAGCCAATACATGAGATTAGTATCCTCAACTATAGGACCTTCCTCTGCTGTGAACTATTCAGAAAGTATTTCTGCTGAACTTATACATCTTGCAAAAGTGCAAAGTTCTTTTCAACTAAAAGAAAAATTGATGTTTTCATTACACAAATGTTCAGTATCTACCAAGTCTAGAATTAAAAAAGACATGCTTTCCAGCTTCCTTAACACTAAAATAAAAGAAGCTTCCAGAATCTCTTTTCTTTCTTATTTTTAAGCAGTAACATGAAAAATAAACTGAAGAGAGAATATATACATTGCCTCCCCCCCTCCCCCCCCAGCTTTTTGAAAGAGCTTTAGGCTGAAATATATTTTTACATCACAGAATTGTAGGGTAATCTTGGTTGGAAGGGACATCTGAAAGCCATCTGGTCAAATGCCTTTCTCAAAGCAGGGCCAATTTCAGTGTTGGATTAAGTTTGTATGGTTTAAATTTTCTCACATGGTTTTCCAAAGAGGCATATTATTTAGAGTCCTTTTTGTGACCTTATGGAAATTCTGGGATAGCCTGAGTGCTTAGACCTGCACTTCATACATTAGCACCCATGTGTAAGTGGCACAGGCAGGCATAAGAACTGAGTCCTCTCTTCCATCAGCTCTTAAAGGTTTGAAACTTGGCCATGACCAAGTAACTAGAAGTCATCTTGATGTCTGTTAGGCTTCTGTTCTCTTCCACCACAAGTAATTTTACAAACTATTCTGTCCAAGTTTAATTGAAAGACGGTGTTAATATGCAACGATAAGAAAGTTCATTTCACAAACAAATTCTTATGGTGAAAATAATGGATCTGGAGGCATGCTGAGAAAGGTGATATCAAGAGACTACATTTACTAAAACCTGAAAATTAGATAACACCATGCTCTGCCAGGCTATTTCCAAGACTGTCTGTCCTACAGCAAAACAGTATCTGATCACCAGCACTAAATGGAAAACTGCCACCTCTGCTTTTCATCCTTCACAATCCGATTTGCTAGCTGCACAGCACTTGTGAGCTTCAGCACAACCAAGCTCCTTAAAATGCAGCATCTATTTCATCAATGTCATTAGTATCTGCTGTACTATAAGGCGAAACGAGACCCTCATGAAAAAAAGCATACAATACAGGAAAGGGCCTACAAAACTGATTAATAATATAAATATTAAAAGTTTATTAAAATATATAACTATTTTGGGAATTATATGGACATACAGAAGCCATGATGTTCTCTACCAATTTTTATCAATTGAAGATGACTGTAAGTGCATATGCAAATATTGATCTCTGTTTTGTATATTACACATGTTAAAGTTGGCAGCATGGAACAGATATCTCTGGGCATACACTGCAGTATGTTCATTTGTTTTGCTTTATCAACATATTTCAACCTTGACCTGGTAGGCTGAGCTATGCTCACTAAAATACATTGGCCGTAACGATCAAGATACAGTACCCCCTTACAGTACCCCTTCCCTGCTCCAGCTATGGTACAGTTTTAGTATTTGAGCAGATGTCTCCCCTCTGTACACCCTGGGATAATCTGATAGCCATGATGAAATCATGCAGACAGGATGATGATACAGGTCTGCAGTTGAGTCCTAGGCCCTGTCAAATCAAATCATAGTTTTTGATGTACTTGTGACATTAAAAATTGTGTGAGTTCAAAAGCTCGCAGAACTCATGTTCTCATTAGCATGAACTATTAAGTCATGCAGTGTCATTAAGTTCCATTAAGTCAAGCAGTGTCATCGTTTTGGGTCTCATTGCATCCAGTGTTGACGCACCTGACTTTTCACCACTTTGAGCCTGAGGCTGTGTGCACCTGAGCTTAGAAGGACTGGTGAGATATAAGGGGAGATGTACGTCCTGGCAATCCTTGGATACTCTCTGAGGAATTACAATGAAGAATATAGTAAGGGCAAGTTATGATTGTGGCTATTATGCTGCAGAGAATTATCCAATAGAAGATGTACTGAGACCAGCAAACTATCCCCAGGGTAGATAAGAGCAACAATTTGCACTGATTTATGGGAGTGCACTCAGTCACCACCCTTTGGTGAGGTCTACCTTTTCTATCTGACCATCAGCAATTGCTTATCAAGCCATCCTAATCTTATTTATGCAAATGGTCCAGGAGCTGCTAAAGCAAACACAAAGACCAACTGTCCATGTGAAAGCTATGATCATTCATTCTAGATGAAAAAAATTCAGCACAGGAAAGAAGACAGAGCTGCATTTATGTGCTGGTCTGGACAGGAAGAGACCTTGGTCCATATGGATAGTTCCCCCTGCTACTGCAACCACCACATCATATAATGTCTTCATAAACTTATCAAGCTCCATTTTAAAAGCAGTTAGGGATTTTAAATCCCTATTCCCCTGAAAGGCTCTTCCAGAACCTGATTATTCTAACATTTAAAGCAGCCAGAGGAGCCACTCTGGCTGGAAGTGAAGCCTTGTATGAGCTATCGCTCAGAGCGACTGGACCATAGCACACTCCAGACGTTGAAATGGATAGTATGGCCAAATGCAGCTCCACTTCCTACAAGTGCTCATAGCAAAACACTAAATAACTCTGCAGACCTTCTGGAAACATGTAATGGCTGATAATAGCTCCCTCATTCAAAATTATTCCTTCGATGTTTCTACATCCTCAAATCACCTCCAGCCCAACAACTCCTTCCCTACCCCAATATAGCTGTAAACAAAAGTATTACATTTCTGCAGATAAACTTACGTGGACTTTAAATACTCACTGATCTAAGTAGGCAGGCTGAGAAATCGTAGGTTCTCACTACGTTATCTTAATACACTCTGTCAGAATGCAACTACAGCTGTTTGCCATTTCCAAAAGCTAAGTACTCTTTCAGTAAAAATAATAATATGATCAAACTAATAACTAGAAAACTGGAGGAGAGAGAAAAATAGACATGGCATGAATTAGGGAAATACTTCATGAAATACTAAGGAAATGTGCCAGTGCGAATAAGAAATATCACATAACGAGAGTGAGGATCTCATGTTATCAGCTTATGTGACGGACATATCACACCACATAAGCTTCCTTACTATTTGGCAAACTTCCATCTAATGTAATTTGGGCTTTAAAGCCACTTTTATTGATAAGTTTCAAGATACTAATCTTGGATCTTAAAAGAAGATTCTGTAGGAACCAACCACCAAGTCTGGGGGCTGAACAGCAGCACAAATTGCATTGATTCTGCTTGTAAGAATCTCAGGACCGTACTTCGAAATCTTTATAATTGACAGTGGAAAGATGTACATCTAGCCCTTTAAAAAGACATATTGCTTTTATTGAACTGGAGGCAAGGGAAGAGATACCCTAATTATTATAATAATGAATTCGGTAATGCTAGTAATCATTAATAGTTTCAACAGGTTCATAAATCATTCACATAACAGGAAAAAGCAGTAAGTGAAGATCAATTTCTACTCAGAGGCACTGCAAAATTTACCACCCTTATCGAAATTTGTGAATCAGATTTCCCTTCATGAATAGCAGAGCTTCACAAGATGACAATGAGATCAGAGGTAAAAATGTATCAAAACACAGGCAGGATTTCATTTCATAGCAGACACCTAAACATTAGATTGCTTGAATTATTGACTCCCTTTTTTTTATACTCTTACTGCTATTGCACTATGGTTTCATAGTCCAATTCTGAGTCTTTAATGTCTTAATTGAATGTAAACTCTCTTTCCTTGCAAGGCTAACATGAAACCATTGCAAATATACACACTACTCTTCTTCCACTGCAACAGAAAATCCTCAAGTGTGTACTAACTGGAACACACAATCACCAAGAAACATAGACTTAAAATATGTCCTCCAAGCAAGCAAGATGGAAAATTTGGATAGGCCACATAATTCAAACCTCATAACTAGCATGATTCTTGGAATATGTGTGGAGAAATCCAACAAGAGGCTGTTATGAGTAATAAAAGCAACCAAATGACATGAAGAATTAAAACAGCACTGCCAAAATTATCACCTCAGTTTATGAATATAAAAAGATTTTTAGGCATGGTTTTCCTTTTGCTTCACTCAAGCTGCTTGACTTGAGTTATGCTTTCATTGCACAGCAGGAGAAGGTACAAATAAGAGCCACAACGATTGAAGGAAATGGGCAAGTTTTCCTAAAAATGGTAGAAGAAATAATCTGCCAGATTTTCAGAGGGCCTGAATGTGCAATACTTGAACTAACATCAAGAAGAGCAGAAGGTAGGTTGGTGATTTTCTGAAAAAATCAGTAGGTGAGGTTTAAAAGGCAGAAGAAACAGAAAGTGCTAACTTTCCACAAATATTTCAAGGATTTAAGCGTCAAGGAGAGAAAATTGCTAGAGTAGGTAGGCAGGCGAGTATAATTAGAAACAACAGGAAATGTGGACCAAATTCAAAGCAAAAGGACAGTGGAAGAGTCTTAAAAGGAAATGGCAGACACAATAACTGGAAAGTTTTAAAATTAGATAGGATAAAATGCTTAGAAATAAATATTTTTTGCAGTGGCAGATATGCCTGTAACAAGCCTTTTTCGTTTTTTTTGCCTAGTTCCTTAATAAAGGATTATGCAATCAGTGTGTCTGTGTGTCTGTCATTCCCTCCAGTAACATTAGACCAATTTCAACAAAACTAGGCAGAAGGATAGAGGTTAAGAACTATTAAGCTTTTTGGAAGCAGACAGACAACAGAAGAGAACAGACCAAGTGATAAACCCCTCTGACAGAAAGGATGCAGTACACTCCCTAAGAATCCACGTACGCACTCATTCCTAAGCAGCAAACACATAGAAACCAGGCTTCTATCTTTTGGCTGCTCACTGAAATACGCCTTAACTTTTATGGCTCCCTGATTTTCTTTAAAGTTCCAGTTCAGAAGTTGACCCCTGCTCAGTAAACCACTGAAGCAAGCTCTTTCAGTCTTCTGGGACTCAATCTCATTTTATAAGTTAAGCATATGTGTAAGTACTCTGCTAAATAGGAATGAATTTAAATACTCTGCTGAGCTAGGCTCTCATTTATCAGCAAAATCACCAGTTCAACTCAGTAAATTTACCAAATTATATGTGGAGAGAATTACTCCTGACCCTTGCTCAATGCTGCATGAAAATGACCCATGTAGGAATACAGAACCCTTGAAACAGGTCTCCCACATAATTAAGAGCATGACCTACACTTTTGCTCCCAGACATCCTGACTATATAAGGAAAGCAGTAAACCAAAGCTCATAACGTTATCATGAACAAATGGGTCCTCCTCTCACTACTAAGCTTCTCAGTGTAGAGTACGCTTGGTATCTGATGGGTTGCTTATGATCATTAGCACAGCTAATGTAAATTTAAAAGGCAATATGATTATTTTCTATATTACAGCATCCTAGGACACACAATGAATAGAAGTAACTCTGAAACTTAAGGAAGAGAAAAGAATCAAGTGTTTTTCATGATAAAAACATGCAGTAACATGAATGAATCATGTTTCTTTTTGACAAATCCAAAAGAAAAAGAGCTACCACGTGTTTCTATCTCTTATTTCCATATTTAATAATTTAGAACTCATACTCTTTGTTCACAAAAGAAGCATCGTGTTCTGCAAACTTTGTGGAGATGTAAAACAAGAAGCAACAAATTCATATCTAAATCTCTGGTGCACACTTTACCAATGCTAAGGAACAAAATATTCTCAAATATGAAACAGTCAAGGATTGACGCCAAAGTTTTTACATAGATGTGAGAAGTGGGCAGATGAATTGTGTGGAGAAAAGATGAAGTAGAAACAAGTTGGAAGCCATTTGTGTAAGAAAGGGAAATGAAGAGGATTAAAGCAGTTAGCAGTTCCATAGCAGATATTTCTCCCATAGGTATGAAAATAGTGACATCTCCATCAGTATCGATGAGTGTAAATTAAAGTGTGCCCCTATTTTCTGAAAGTCGTATGTTGAAAATATGCTGATCCTTTGCTCTTCTCATTTATCTTATAAAATATAGCCAAATTCATAGCTGATGGAAAGAGAAACTTCCACTTATCCTATACCACTGCTGAAGTTCCAGGTGAAATTCACTATCAGAACCGGACTGAGTAAAGTGGCTCCCATGGCAGTGGGTCCCTTCCCAAGCAGGGATACAACAGGAGCAGCCACGATCATGAAATATTGCTGTTGACATAAAGCACTGAACTGAGGACACAGGCGACGCCTGGCTCTGTCACTCCTCTGGTGAGTGACCCCGTGCAAGCTACTTCACCACTCTTCGCTATAGTTTTCTGACATTCTGAATATGATTCAGGGCTTTGAGATTTGTCAGTGAAAATTCTTCATAACAGGCCAGAAAGAAGAGTTCAGGGCTAAATTAGGATTTTCAAAAAAACAAATCTTGATCTACAAAAAGATGCTACAAAAGCAGAACCTCATCCTTTTACATTAATAGATTAGGCTTGTTTGCAGTACATCCATCAGAGTGGAACACCTTAAAGAACGGTCAGTTTTTCTGTATCACACCTTCCTAGTCTCCATGAGCTGTAAAGCCCATGGTAGTCCATAAAAGAAGAGTTAGATTTCAAAAACCGAGTTCTTTTCTAGCTAGATTATTCCACTCCATTGCATTCAAATGTGTAATACGTAACTGGAAAAATGGCCGCCTTGTCAGTCTTTAAAATAAAGATATTAAGTCCTCCATTAGTTTGTTTTGAAGCCCTTCAAATCTGGGGACTGTTTAGGTGGTAATTCTGGTCTTCAACAGTACAGTGGAGTTCCACAAGATTCATCAGGGAAACAGAAATGATGAAAAATAAAAGCAGTAGCTGATGATGCAGTTTTCTAAATGACTGGAGATCTAAGTTGGCTATTTAAAGAAGAAAAGTTCAGTGGCACATCACTTTATAACTAGATTAGGTTAGTAGCACTAACTTACAGTATCAGCTACACCAGCTCCCCCTAAAACTACAACAGAGAAAATTTTTAGCTGTGCTTCGCGTTCCTAGACAATACAAAGCCCCCAGTGCTGTGAATGTTGCTGGCTTTATGAAGATATATACATCATTTTGATCCGGCTGAAGCAACCCCAGCGAGGAGCCTGTGCCAATTTGACGTCCTTTCCTTCCTTCAGTTAGCATACATCACTCACGGAGGCACGCCGTAACACACAGTGACACACACAGAACAGACAGAGCAGAAGAAAGCTTTCAAAGCATTCCAGCTCTTCTTTAGGAAACATAAATACAGGACACTGAATTCAGTGGCGGCACAGTTTCCAATGTTTGACAATACAATCCACTCTCTGCAACTGAAATATTTATTCAGGCACAATTACCGTATATGATTAATATTTAAATCAAGGGTAATTTGTTTTCATTATTGCTCTTATTTCTTTTTAAACAACAGTTAGGATTATAAACTGAATTAGATGATTTATTCTTAAAGGGGATCTTTAACATTCTGCGTTTATTAATACCAGTCTGAAATGCTCAGCCATTGATCAAACTCTGTATTTTCCAGAGTAATGGCTTGAAAAAAACTCTAGCCCCTGAGCTCTGGATTTTACAGCCATTACTGTCAATTATACACCCCACTGTGGGAGCAAAAGAAATCTTCATACATGCCAGCTGCAGCCCTATCCCTGAATTTTGCAGAGGCGATTGTTATTTCAAACACCGAAGGGGAGAGAGAGAAAGAGGGGAAAAAAACCGTTAGCCATAATGCACGCAATTGAGATTCTACCCATATGTTTGGAGACCTTGACACATGAGTTTGAAATTCTTTTTAGAGAGTACATTTTGATAGTTGTAACAATAACCGTAACACTGAGGTCTCTCTAGTCTCTTTCATACGGAGGTCTTGAAGTATTTCATGAAGATGCAGGAATAGCAATAGTCATTTCACACGTTACAAAAACTAGAAAACACAGAAATGCAGCGACTTGAACAACACGATTTTTGGGACCTCTGCAGCCTGCAGTGGAGCACGGTGCAGCACAGAGACCTCTGAGCTGCTGGTGACTGTCCGTCTCCAAGGGTGGAAGCAGCATAGGCACACGAGAGCGTCCCTGCCCGGCACCTCACTACCACCACTGTGTTACTTTGGAGACAGAGGTTAGTAGCTCCACATGGTGCTCTGCCAATCTGTCAGCTTGACTGCTGCTACCCTGCACAGCGATCCATTTGATGGAATAGGGGTGCCACAGCAGATTACTAGAAGAGGTTGGAAAAGAGGTAAACCCCAGTCCCTGGCTGAAATAAATGGGAGTTTTACCATTTCAATGAGGATGCAGTTTCCACTGTAATAGTCTTGACTCCCTGGACCATTGTCATATCCATCAGACCATGCTGCAGTGGCATTCAGGATGAAGTTTGAACTCACTGTCACCCTAAAGAAAAGCAGGTCTCACGCCCTGTGATTCCATCCCAGTTCTTCGTATTCTGACCCAATATTCTTGGGTCATTTCCAGACATAAAACACACATCATCACAATTCCATATATCTCCTCCCTTCATCTTCTCTCCTTATAGCTCAATGTTAATTAATTTGATTCACTTCAAACAAGCAAATACAATTTTGTAAGTTTTAAGTGAGAAAGGAGCCCACTGGAGATCAGTGGAGATATTCTGGCACAAAGCCGAATAAAGCTGTAGTGACTTATACCTAAGATTATCCTTTCCCTTGCCACTAACTCTTCTCTCCTTTCCAGCCGTCTTTTCTACCAAAAGGCTTTTCTAAGATTATACAACAAGCTTTTGTCCAAGTAGGAGAACAGATAATCAGAAACCTTGGAGCTCCTGAACTCCGTCAGGCTTATGCTAAGTCCAGTCAGCAGTTCCAAATGTTGCAGGGCTCACTGCAGGTGCTGGGAAACAACGGGAAGGGCAAAACTATCAGCTGGACTCTTTATTCTAGAGCCTTAGATGATCTAAGTACCTCAACAACTAGGCTAACGTGACAATCTCTGACACAACTTACCTCTAATTATCTACTGAAAGTAGAAGAGAGACAGCTTGGAAGACTGAAAAAAGAAGAGTAGAAATTAATACTGCAGGCTGGCTTTTAAGGTAGTCAGCTGTTATCTCATGTCTCCTCATCTCTTGGTTTGTGTACTGACATCATGATGTTTCTTTCCAATTCCACACAAACATTTCAGAAAAGGCCCTTTATGCTACCAGAGCGTAGAATGGAAATTGTCTCTAGCTTTAAACATTTCTGTAGAATGCATAAACCCCCCTTGTTCTTCATTCCTACTTGCAATAGTTGACATCAGATCTGGACTTAAACCAGAAGAAAATCAAGTTTCACTCCATTTCTCTGAAGAACTCAGGTGGCCCAGAGAGTCTGTCGATTTTTCCATGCTTGTGGCTGGATCTCTCATCCATCAAGATGCAAAGCCTCTTAACTTCCACTGAAGTCTACAACTCAAGTGTACTTAAAACAGCAGACAAACAAGACTTTTTAAAAGCTTAAGCAAGTCCTCCCAGAAATACACTAGCATCAAAGACTTCAGGCTATGAGTTGTATATATAGCTTAACAGATCAACATGCAGGATACTGCTACTGTATAATATCTACACTGCCATTCAAGGTGCAATTGATAGTGTATCTACTAACAGCTCCTGAAATGAGCAAATACCTTTTCTCCAAATAAGAGGTGGAAAATCTCCTATATCCACTCAGCTCAATTCCAAATACCACAGTCAGCACAGAGTGAACAGTACATTAGGGATGAGACTGACCTGCTGAGGTGGCACCACCACTTGAAAGGATTAAGTTCTCTTTCACAGAAAGAACGCGTGACACTGTGCGCAGGACAGGCAGATGGGAACTCGACTTCCTTTACACCCTCTGCTGCTGCTGTCAAGAACCTTGTTTGGCAACTAACACAAGTTACAAGTGCATAGTGTAGACAAGGTAGTGAAAACAGACAAGAAAATCCCTTTGTGGCTTACGCAACTGTTTTCTACTAGCTTCCACTGAAAAGAGGACACACATAGCTTAAAGAAAAATAAAAACCAGATAAAGGCACACCAAGTTATATTTAGGGAAGACTTAACTTTAAGTGGACATAAATAAATTACGCTATTAAATAAACGTTGTTTTGATATTTTGACAGAGTGGAATACTAAAAGAAAGAAAAAGGAAAAAGAAACATGGTGATGATGAGAAGTCCATAACACAGCAGAAAATGCTTATATTTGGTCACAGATTTTAGCCAAAGGAGGTACCAGCTCCAGCAGGATTCAACTGCTGTTGTATTCAGCATCAGAAATACATAAAAAGGAGGTCAAAATACAGTACATGAGCTGACTGGCTTGCTGAGCATTAGGACCTTCAAGAGGGTAATTTTACAACCTCTGACACTTTCAATTCTAAAGAGCAATTTGCTTAAATTTGAGTCTAGCGCAGTGAGAGATGAGATAAATTGTTAGACGAGTGTTATGCAACTACCACTTATTTATATGTGAAAAAAGGAAATAAGACAATACCAGGAGACCCAAACATTTAGATCAAGATAGTGTTTTAAAACATTTTAGCAAAACAGCATGAGAGTCACCATAATCATTACGGTATTTTCAACTTGTATCTGTTTCTTTTAATTTCTAGCATGAATGTAAGACATGTTTTCAGACCCTGTTTTATGCTCGGATCACCCTGTCCACCAGAGGTTAATTCCTGCCCCAAGGCTTCCAGCTGGGTGGCCCATCCTGAGAGATAAGCCTAGGGTATGACTGTTGAGTTTTCCATTTTTCTTTGTTCCTTTTACAACACGTAAAGTACTAAACCATTGTTCAAAAGTCGAAAAATACCCCCAGATTCTTCTGGAATGGTAAAATACTAGCCCTAGTCTAAGATGTCAAAATAAACAATATATTCAGAGCTGCAGATGAAAAAGAAAGTCATCTAAAAAGAAGGATAAATTATATATAAGAACTTGGATAGTTCTCTTGTCTGAGGAGTGGAGCTGACTTAAGCAATCCTATTTCATCTAGGACCCAGGGCTACATTTCAACTGAAATTCTAGAGGGTATTTCCATCCCCCAAAATGCTTTTGTCTTTAACCCTTGTGGTATCGCACCTTGGGGCAAGCTTAGACCAAGCCTTTGCAAAGTGAATTTCTTCCTCCTGCATTCGAGGCACACAGGGACAGCACACACTCGCTGTTCTCTGAGGCTACCACTTTTCTGGATACAGTTGGTACATCCTAAAGCACTGCATTATACAGGTTGCTGATGAATAAGATCTATAGTGTCCAAAATAATTTTCTGGTGTAGTCCTAGCCAGACTGGAACCTGAAAGGCTTACTGCAAGCTGGAAACATATAGTTCATGTATGTGACCTACTTTAGTAGGGTCACAGCATGAAAGATGCTCAAGGAATACTGTCCAGTGGCAGTTTCCTTACTGCTTCTTTGTACACTCATTGCAGGCTGCAAGGTCCAATACTGTTGTAAAGTGCCAGTTGCTGCCCAAAGGGATTACAGTATAACTAAGTTTTTGGACTGTAGCAAGGCTGTGAGGGACAGGAATATTAAATTCTGGTTGCTTATAAGACACAACACAGGATGCCCTTGCAGGTAACCTCTACTCACCAGAGTCCATTTGCTCTTGAGAAAGACAGTAGCAGCACTCTTTCAAAATCAAAAAACAACCCAAGACGTCTGCAATGATGTGCTGGTTTTGGCTGGGATAGAGTTAATTTTCTTCACAGTAGCTAGTATGGGGCTACATTTTGGATTTGTGCTGGAAACAGTGTTGGTAACCCAGGGATGTTTTTGTTATTGCTGAGCAGTTCTTACACACAGTCAAGGCCTTTTCTGCTCCTCACCCCACCCCACCAGCGAGGAGGCTGGGGGGGCACAAGGAGTTGGGAGGGGACACGGCCGGGACAGCTGACCCCAATGACCCAAGGGCTATCCCACACCATATGGCGTCACGCTCAGCACGTAAAGCTGGGGGAGAAGAGGGAAGGGGGGGACGTTCAGAGTGATGGCGTTTGTCTTCCCAAGCAACTGTTACACGTGATGGAGCCCTGCTTTCCTGGAGATGGCTGAACACCTGCCTGCCCACGGGAAGGAGTGAAGGAATGCCTTGTTTTGCTTTGCTTGCGCACGTGGCTTTTGCTTTCCCTATTAAACTGTCTTTATCTCAACCCACAAGTTTTCTCACTTTTACTCTTCTGATTCTCTCCCCCATTCCTCCCACGGGCGGGGGTCGTGGTGAGCGAGCGGCTGGGTGGGGCTTAGTTGCCGGCTGGGGTTAAACCACAACAAATGATGATGCCAATCTCTTCTACTTAGTGTACTTAGTGTCATCTGTACTACAGCAGACAAGGTAGCTGGAGGCTGCCCAGGATGTAAAGCCATAAACAGGTAAACGTGATTTGGAGAGTTGTCCTGATACTGCTGTATCTGAAGGTTCTCCCTACAGATAGTCATTCCAGAACTGGCCAGGAAAGTGGTCCTGCCAGGACCAGTATACACAGGTGGTTTCTTTGGCCTCTAGGACACACTCTGCAGCAGCATACGCTGTATTCATGATGCAAAGGCTGCTGAAAGACAGCACTGATTTTTAGTGACATTGATAGCGAGGATGTGTGGATACATTTGGGATTCAGCTAAAACCTTTATTAAAATCTTCTTGTCCTGTGCCCACCTCAAGTATTTATCTTGACAAAATGGAATCCATCTCCAAGTCATTTCCGCTGCGGGGGCTGGTGTAGCTTAACCACAAAGCATGCTCATCATACAGCTCTAATGCATACTGACCTAGCCTGTCTTCAGCAGTCTTTTTCAGAGACTGTTCTGCCATGCTGTGAAACAATATGACTCAGCTTGTATATGTAAACTCTGTACTAATCCTCCCCCTTCCCACTAAACCCTATTCAGTTGTCTGTTTAGATTTTAGTCTGTGACATTCTCATAGTTCAGAATATTTTAAAAGCACCTAATATATTATTGGTACCTCAGAAAGCAAAGAATAATTATTATCTGGAATTGATTTTAAATGATGACCTTAAGGTGAAGCCTTATCTTCCGATTATCCAACTCCTGAAAGCACCTCTTGCGCACTCAAATCTAAAGAATGCATGGCTTACATACATACATGAACATATATATGTCTTTGACTTCACTTTTTGATAGAATTTCATGCTAAGAAATACTGTGGAATTTATTAACATCCTTGCCTTCGCTTTTCTATTTGTCTCTTGTAAATTACACCAATTCTGAAACCATTCAGGTATAAGAAACCTTATTTGTTTCAGTTTCAAGGCTTGCTTTTTTCTGTGCTCTTAAGAGCTTCTTAAAAGCTACTGCAAAACTCTTGGAGGCTCTTTAATCCCTTTCAGAGCTGCTGGTAAAAACAGATGACCGTTAAATCTGAATGCCTTTAAAACATTGCTTGTGGGTTCACAGAAGGAATTTCACTGCAGGCCTTGAGGGTCATACACCTGCTACATGCTTGTCTGTGCTGTTCCCTGTACTTAATATTTTGCTGTTGCCTCACAAAGAATTGGAGGAGGAAAGTAAAAAAAAAAAAAAAAAAGCCCTATAATTTATAGGAAATGTATATACTACATGTTGCTAGGAGGAAATGTCAAGAGAGAAAAATAAATGCTTTCTGACAATTGCTAGTCATTTTGTGCCAGCAGCTAAACAACATGAGAGTTACGCTTTCCCTCCCTGAACATGAGAGCACACTGTAGATGAATCACTCCACTGAATTATCACTTTCAATAATTTGTGGTGGTAAATTGTCACTGACATCACAAAAACAATGTGTAACCTTCAGATTTTATTAACAGATAGTGAAACATTGCTGAACTGCACTGTGCTAAACAGCACCCTGTGTAAAGCTCAGAATGTGCCCGATGTCTTGGCCTCTCAGCATGTGTCAAACTACTAACACTGAGCTGAAGTTCCAGTCTCTTAAGATTCACTTATTTTTATAAAATGCATGGTTTTTAATTACTAGCACAACATGAAACATTGCTGTAAATTATATGAACTAAATGGCAGCCAGGAAAATATCAGCACGAGACATTTATGCGACATTACCTTTGCTTGGTTTCTGCACGTTTGGTAACCTATTCAGTTGTTAGCAACAGGCTCTTGCAAGATTTGCCCCCAGTATTCCTAGGTGCTAAACCGCAGTGCAGCATGGGTACCTACAGGCTGCTCCACGTCACACCAGTGCATACTCAGCATGGGTCACAGAAGTTCTGGTTCGTTGGACGAAGCAGTCTGCTCCTCTGAAACCTGCAGTGTATCCTACCGCTTCTCCCTGTCAAGTGCTTGAGAGCAACCAGAAACCTCTCCACAGAGGAAAAAGTCCTTAAGATGAGCTATCAAGTCTGTTGTGAGGCAGTCCTGTTACATACAGGGGCCTTCAACATCACTGGGCTTCTAAATTTAATCATTCTAGGCACAGCTGATGTGTGGGGGTTTTGTTTTCCAAGCATTTCCAGGGGGACTGAAATCAAGGTAAAAGTTCCTGATGGCAAGGTAATTTTACTTATTTATTTATTTCTAGAAAAAAAACACAGATTCACTGTCAAGTGCTATATCTTAAAAATAGTCTAATAGTTTGAAGAATGGTAGAGAAGGATTCATGTAAAAGCAACGAGTAACGTAACATTTAGGCACGTGAGATGTCCCATAGCATGCTCCACACCGGGATGCTTTTTGCCATATCCTGAAAAAATAAGTGCGATATTTGCCCTAGACTAGAAGCATCTGTTAGTCATGTTGACCTTCCTTCAAGACATGATCCCTTCCTGGGAGGTCCATAGCAGGTATGCCAGCCTGCAGATGGTTTGCTTGTAAATGGATGGGGGCACATATCTTCTTTTTTCTGCCCTGTCTCTTTAATAAACATCTTATGTGAAAGGATATGAGCAGGGCAAGTTCAATTCTGAATGATAATTAAGCAGCATGAGCACATCCATGCACACAGAACGAATGCAGATTCTTTTATAAGCAATCCTATTGTGGAGTTGTCCTTACTTTATAAGAGGAATTACTTCCACCTTGCGGGTGAAGCTCCAGATCAATCTTCCTCAAGTCTCTTTTGAAATAATACCACCACATGTGGCACATTTCCTGCTGTGCAACTATTTTCTTTCCTATATCCCTGCAAGGAAGCAATGTGATGCTCCCAAACAGACTGCTGAGACTACCCAGAGGGAACATTCTCAGTGCTTAACGGTTGAGGAAAATATCCCCAAAAAGAGACACTGCTCTCGGTTAGTCACAGAATGAAACTTAAACAATCGCCAGGAGACTAAAATGGACAGTAGAAATCCAGGATGGTAGTAGGTAACACACAACCTTTTTCCAAACCCTCAATGAATCCTTCTTCACAGCCGGGCTTTCGCAGAGTTCATGTGTAATCAGGGCACAGTTAGAAGAGCAGCTCGCCCAGCAGCGTGTGTACCTTCTGTCGAAGTAGCACAGACTACAGTCATTAAGCAAGAAATTAGTAAATGACACGGCCCTGTAAATTACAATCTCATTTTTGTGTCCAAAATGCATTTACACATTAATACCGGCTACAACATGGAATATTAAGACAGATAATTGTAACCTGAGGTCCCTTTGTTCTCATGAGCCACAAAAAAAGGTTAACTGGTTGCCAGCTGTCAGCCTTAAAGTTGCAGAAGTATTTTTATTTTATAGTATAGCCCTCAGTAAAGTACACTGGGGTTTTGGTTTTGTTCATGGAGGGGTTTTGTTGTTTTTTGTTTTTACACAGGAACAACAGCCAAGAAATGCCAAATCTACATGAGAAACCACTCTTTTCTTAGCACGGTAATGCCGTATGAGGCTTGGTTTTTATGACATTTTATACAAGCAAAGCCTTTACAGAAGCACAGTGAAGCTTTCAAAAACATGTTTTCTCAACACAGTGATTTCATTGTGGGAACAGTTTTAAGCCATGTGGGACAAAGCAGCCTGTCTGCTTAGCCTGTATCTACCTCACCACACAGTGGCAGCAGCAAAGCTTTGCAGTGCAAAGTGGGCCTCAGGGGCTCACGTCCAGGATCAGTTCAGGTCAGGAACCAAAAGGAAAAAGACAAAAAAGAAAGCAGCAAGTAGAGGAGAATTTGCTGCTTCCCAGTAAGACTTTACCACCTGTCAGAGCAAAGCGATGCCTAAGTGCCTACAAGTCTATGCCAATTGTTGTTGTTGCTGTAGAAAAAAAGTTTTATGATTAACACTCTCTGGAAGGAGGTCAAGTGTTCACTATTTAGACTTGTTCATGTGCCAGCGAAGGGGAAGCGTAAGCACTCTGCAGTGACGAGGTGCCAAGTTTCCCCTCCATAAGGAAGGGGAAATCACGTCTAACTAGAGGAATGTGAGTCAGCAGAAACGGGTTCTGCTCCAGGCCCTGCCATGGACCTCCTGGGTCACCTTCAACAAATTACCTCATGCCAAATTCTCTCCCACTTGCCATGCAGAAAAGCCCCAAGAGAGCAAAGATTTTAAGCAAGTATTTAAGCCATGTAAATAGTTTCAGCTTAAGATGATATTAATGCACAAAGTAGTTTAAAATTACATGCTTAAACCTGTCTCTACTTGGAAAACCAGATACCTATGGTTAAGCACATTTTCATGTTAGAGTTGTGTGTAACAAGCCCAAGAGCGTGACTGTGCTGAAGCTAGGCTGAGCCTACTAAAGTCAAAAAAGACTTACATGATTAGATACAGCAATTAGTGAACTTTCTGCAACTCAGTATTTCTACGTGTAAACAGGGCAATGTCTGACGCTATCTCAGAAGAGGAGGTAAGGCACTGGTTGTGTTGTAGAGTAGGACTGGGAAAACCTAAATGCAATTCCCTGCGTCATCGCAGGGTGACGTTACAAGAGACACAATGTTGGGGCTGCCTTTCAACTCAGATCACTGAAATAATCACTATCAGTACCCCTTCTCTTGAGAGTTTCTGTGGCTCTCTTCACAGAGTGGCTGCGCAGAGTTGTGCCAGCTATCTTGAGAGGACCATGACTGCAGCCTGGGAACAAGCATCGGTGGGAGGAAATTTAGGTCAACCTCACAGCCAAACTTAGCGTGCCCTGGCTCCCTGTGGCCAAAATCTTTCTGCTCCTCTGAGCCTCTAGGCATAGGTTCATGATACAAGCTGTTACTTTGGGTAACAAAAAGAAAAGTTGCCCAAAATGGGTTATTTTTAACATGGATCAGTTCACTGACTGGGTGCTCAGCACAGTATGTCCATGAAATGGGAGCGGGGGGAGAGAGGCTGGTCCCAGCACAGTGTGAGTACAAACAGCTGGGTAAGAAGTGGGAATTCCTCAAGCCTACAATGCTGCTGAAGGCTTCCTACCATAAAAATACACATTCCAGTCTCTTTTCTAGAACATGGACAATCATGTTTCCCATTTCCCGGGGTAGATGAATGCCACAGGGGAACATGCTACAGGTTTCAAGGCATTCAGATCCCATGGCGCATCTTCATTACCAGGTGAGAATGTGAAATGATTTGTACCAGGGATTACTACAAATCTTAGCTGTACTGAAATAATAGTGTGTCACGTATACAGTCTTTACCAGCATCTACAGGCAAATTAAAAAGTGTTCCACATCAATTACACTGCAATTACAGTGTAGAGAGAGAAAGGAAGCACTGAAAAATATCTTCCAAACTCATGAGGGCCAACAGAGGTAGACTGGAGAAAATTTATCCTCATAAGCAGTAAAAAAAAAAATCATGATAGAAATAGGACATTTTCAGAGAAGGCTCCTACCAGCTGATGTATTGAGAGGATAGGATGCTGAAGCCAACTTTTAGAAAAGGTAATGAATACCACATAATCATATTTTCACAAACAATATGTATAAAGTCTGCAAAACGGTTTACAGCTCTTACCTCCTGCAGCAGCTGTACACTAGAGGGAACTATGCCTCCTATTTTCCCATTTGTGGCAGCCCATTAAGGATCTCAGAAGAACGAGACAAACTGGGCACATAAGATGAAGACTCTAGTGGAACATACAACTCTATGATACCCAAAGATTTTCCTTTAACTAGTCTTTGCTATCTCCATCACCATAATGATAGCATTACAAGCATGTTTTTTCTAGAATGCTGCATTTAAAAAAATGTTTTAAAGTCACATGCTTAATTTCTTGTCCACAATTGCAAAATATAATTGGTTAATCTATTATATTATTCATTAGATCTCTCTCAGTTCTATCTGTACTGTGGGCCACTGCCTTGCCAAACAATTTTTGTCCTTGAAAATGGACCCAGTAACTGAACAATAAATATGGATTCCTGAAAAGCTAATATTAGAGGCTCAGTATTCAAAGCAGAAGCATTTTAAAAGGGGCATTAAATCCAGGAATCTGTAGATCAGCAGTCTTGGGGTCTGCTTTAAGTCACTGCACCATTCTGCTAATAAATCAATAAATCCTAGATTTCCCGTGACAGTGGACAAATCATGGAGTCTTTCTGGGCCTCATCTCCCCATTTCTACTTCCCTACCTGACAAAGGTGTTACGGTGGTAACCACATGAAACATTATGTGGTGCTCAGATAGTCTGATAACAAGGAACAGACAGGGTGTGCGAAAAAGAAAACTCCAATACGGGAAGCTCACTGTTTTAACAGAAATGCAAATACATGATGGGAAACTAGAAAGACTCATTAGCATAGCACTGACACATCTACTCTGCTTCTGGTCTCAGCATTAACTCAAATATCTTTTTATCTCAAGGGACAATTATGCCATCTGGAACTGAGCCAGTGTAGTCTCTATTTTCCATAGGGGTCCTTCACAATTAAGTCCCCATTGGACCCACAAATCCTTATTGCAATGAGAACAACAACAGTGATGGGAGAAGCTGGATCCTCCTTTGACAATCACATTTCAAGGCTGTTTAAAATCCAATATTGTACCTGAACAAGGAATATTTTCCATGTACCCTTGTCAGCTGTTCTTTAGCATCACTCTGCCATGGCTGTGATGATGTGTAAAAATGCCCTCATGCCCTTCTTTACTTGCTGCCTGGTTTCAATCTTCTTTGGAATTAATAAAGATCACTTTTGAGCTCCTTATCTTTTAAAGGTTTTATGATAAAAACTGTTTCCATCCACACACAGAAACAAAAAAGTAAAGCCCAGCAAGAAACATTAAAGGAGTATCAGGAGAGAGAGTTGAAGCAGATGGCTGAGATAAGCATTTGAATTTTTAGTTAAGACCATGAGAATTTATGTTCATGGCAAACTACATGTTTTACAATTTTTTAAATATATTTCAAATATTAATACCTCCTTTATCAGGGTCAAAGTCCGAGTGGTGGGATGGAGAGCATGTATTGCACAGACACAGTTATTCGAGCTGCGGAAGTTGCAGACAGGAGTCTAGTGCTATTTACAAAAGTAGACAAGCAGACTCCTCACCTAATTGCCACTGACACGTACCAAGGATAGGAATTAATAGTGCTCAGGGACAACTGTTAAGCCTTTTAAGATAAAGACTATGTACCTGAGAGTTTGACAGTAAAGCAGGAGAGAGTAGATTCTTCTCCAGATGGCTTTGGTGGAGATGCCTGGAGTTTCACAGTTAACTTCTAAGCACAGAATTACTACTAAGTATATTGGCAGGTGGAATATATTCATCCTTAGGTTTGTTGGCTTTCTCAGGCTCTAGATCAATCTCTCAAAGTACATCCATCTGCTTTTCTATTTAGATTGATTAATGTACTAGAAGTATGACTTGTAAGAAAAAATATTACAATGGCCTAGAAATGGTCTAAACTAGATGAGACTCATATTTGGTTGTTACTAGTTGCTAAAAGCCAAGTTATATCTTTGTTCATAAAAGATATTCACATACAGAAGGAAGTTCATAGACAATGATAATTATTTAAATTATAACCTATATTATTTAAATATAACCTTAAACTGGTCAAAAACATATTCTTAAAACAATCTGCATAAATACTTCAGCACAGCAAATAGAAATGAACATGCCTGCATGATGCTGTATAGTAAAAATTCACAGATGAGGCTGCAAAAATAGAAAATAACCATGAAGTGCATAAACCAGTGATGACTTCGTGAAATTCCACTGTCTGAGGTGAATATTTTGCTCTGCAGAAAAGGATTGCAAACTGCTGCAAAAAGTGTTCAGAATCACTGCAATATATATGTCAAGAAATAAATTACTCTGAATTTTTCTGCCCTGCCCTGGTTTAAAGAGTTACATAAATCAGCAAATTTCTCACTTCCACTAAAATACTAATTAAAATAAAGCAAGAAGAACATTATCATTTTCCATGGAAAACTTGCCCTGGCCTCAGATAGTTGCAATATTTCAGAAAGCACAGTGACAATGCATATTGGAATTCACCAAGGCAATAAAATCAGGTATTACAGCTGTTTTCAAATAGGAAAGCTATCCAGCCTTCAGAGCGCCTGCTCACCGGTGGACATCTCTCTGCACTGAGGGGTAAAATATCGTTTCACCACTGAAGAGACTCTTTCCCTGACTTTTCCCACATTTTACAGTCAATCTTCCAAGTCTGTTAATAATTCACAGAGAATCCCTGTATGATTATTCCTTGCAGCTCCCCTCACAGAGAATTCCTGCACCACAGCACAACAGCTGGCATAGCTCAAATGGCATAAACAGATACAGAAAAGTACGTGTGACGTACATTTAAGCCCACACCGTGGCTCAAAGCTGTCCTGAGGAATCAGAGAGCTACCACCACCAAGTCAAAAGTCCATTCCATTGGTTGTGCTGAGCTGGGACTTGTTTTCCCGTTGAAGTACATTACAGGTTTGATCCAAAGTCCTCTGGGTTTAAGGAAAGACACCAGTGGACTTTTGCTCAGGGTTGTGAAGGTTAACGAGCGATAGAGAAAGGGATGGAAATACCTTATGATTCTGTTGTAGGATTGAAATCTCTTCCTGTGCTATCTGGTACAGATGTCCCTTATGTCACTGCCAGAATGCTCCCATCACCTTTTCCTTTCCTGACCTGCTTTACATTCCTCTCTGGTTCATCTTTGACTCTCACAATTAAGTTTATTCCTGTCTATCATCACATTCGTTTGCAAAAATCTGCAAAATGTCAGAAGTCAAGGAAATGTAAAAACATGAACTCAAAGGAGAGGAAGGAAATGGATGCTTCTGTGTCAAAAGTCAACTTGCCCATTTCAAAAAGCACTCCGCTGGATTTTAGACTTTGAAAGAAGCTATGGCCCTCAGCTCAGATATGTACTCAGATCTCCTGATATATCTCCACTGCTGAAACAGCACAAAATCGACAATGTGGAGCATTCAGCTACAGCACTTCTGCTCCAGGGCTCAGGAATGTGTTGGGACCATGGCAAAGATTCCCAGTCTGCAAAAGCTCTCAGTATTTGATACGAAAAAGCTGTTTCTCCGAAATCCCTCCTTCAAGCAGGGCTGAGTACTAAACATGAAAGGGTAGGAAAAACTCAACACAGTCATAAACATGCAAGCCACTTCATCTACATTGAATCTAACCAGTCACAGAAGCTACATATGCTGTGTGTGCTCACATTATACACACCAGCTGACCAAAGTTGTGCTTTATATATCATGTAAGAGTAACAGTTTGCAAATCACAGGTGTGCTACAGCATCTGGCATTTATTTTAACTCATAGGAAGAAGATGGATGATACAATATAAAGGGAATGTATAAAGCCTAAATTCAGTTTGAAGATATGCTATAATGACTGTTGTAAAAGCAAAATCAGGTATTCTGGCAAACTAGGAGTTATACTGAAACATTACAAGAGCTAACCATACCAAGAGCTGCTCAATACCATTAACTCGACACACCAAGGGCATTTGTGAAGAGATTTCTAAAGAGGCTCCAGAGTCCCAGTTTGCTAAAATGCTAAACAGAAGCAGCAGCTCTTCTTCTACCAAGACCTCTTTTATTTGTACTGTACCCATTTAATGAAGCATGAATTTTAATTTAGTCTGACACTTGGATATATTTTTAGGTTTGATTTTTGCATCTTTTGTACACAACTCAATTTCCAAGCTAGGAGATGCGTTACAGGGTGCTAAACCAGGCACATTACAAATCACGTTTTCATGTAAACTGTCACATAGCACATGTACAAAAGTTCACCCAAAGCAAGAGTTCGCTAGCACAGAAAACTGGTCTACCTGCAGATGCAAAGATTACTTCAAATATAAGATCTGCCAGTTCTCTAAGCTTTATTGACATAGGTATTGCCAAAACGTATATATTTTAATGGTAAGATTTTCAAGGTTACTTCTGTCTGTCTGCTGCATACACGTCTGAGGTACATAAATCTTTGTGCATTACATAGAGTATTTGGACAGTACAACTTTATTATGAAGTTATCTAGAAATGATTGAAGTACTCTCTGATCATAAATATACAGCAGCAGCGGCGGCAGCCAAAGGTTCACTTGGAAAGTAATAAGTATCATGTGGGAGACAGACTTTTGGAGAATTCATACGCTATTTTCCACATTTCCTTGGTCCCTATACAGCTTTACAGTAAAGGGAAGACAGACACATTGGATGGAAGGGACAAGAAATACTTCTATAGTTTACAAACCTAGCCTGTCCTCTGCAGCGCTTCATTTTATTTTAAGGCAAATAATGACCTAATAAGTGATGGATAAACATGATAAAGCCAAAAGCTAAATTTAACACCAAATACTGCCATTCATTACAGCAAGATTAGAAGCAGTGCAAAGCATCTGATGAACGTTGCTCATAAAATTTTTCTCATCAACACATGCTCCCAGGAGGATGCCCAAGTGTCATAGTTAACTCAGTCCTGCACTACTGGACATACACATACTTAATTAGTCATATTTTCAGCAGAGCTCACAGAACATGATCTAGGCACCAGCCTGTAGTAGGTGTGGTAGCAAACACAGTGCAACAGATGGCTCCTGACCCCAGGAGCCTGCACTGTGATTATACAAGAACAGAGCAAGACTGTACACAGCCATTTAGGGAAGCACAGGGATGATACAGGGTAGGGCGAGAGGCACGGGTCTAGACAGACCCACAAGCTGCATAAGCTGTTGGTGAGCTTGGAGAGTTTTTAAGGTGAGGCTTCAAGGAGGATAAGGATATGACTTCGCAACATTCCCAGGAATTTGTTTAAAATATGAAGAATAATCTAAGAGAAAACCTAAAAACAGCTTCTAAAAATCTAAGCGGTCACGATGAGATGGCCTCATTAGCCAAAGAAACATAGCAATGGCTACCCCAAAGTAGGTAAGGATAAAAACAGGTGTGGGAATATCTTTTAAAACTCTGATTTAGCTCTTATAATTAAATGGGTTCTGAGCCCATCACACTGAATAATGTCCAGTGTTTAAAACCAGTTACTGAAGATGGAATTACAACAGAATAGTAGGCATACTGCATCTGCTAGCTGTTTTTTTTCTCTTCACTTTATTTATACTATTTAGCCTTAAGTAAGCCTACGATATCAACTTTTTTCCTGTTCAGAATTTCAACTAGATGCAAGACAGATCCTCTGCCCACAATTCAGAAACACTTTCAGATGCACCACATGGTGACATATCACTTCCTGATCCATTGGAGAATTACTCAAGTCCTCTGCAATATTATGTGCTCTCTTCGCTATCAAAGCAAACAATCAGCTTTATATCATGACAGTATTACACCAAAATATGCTGGACAAGCATGTTTTATTGTCAAAGGTTTGCGATTTCTTTTTCTAACAGTAATAAAATACTTGGAAAACCTCAGATGAAAAGTGCTATAAATGGCTTCAGAATTAATATTGTTGTGTAATTAATAATCTAGTTTTCATTGTAATATGATAAGGATTAACTAAGTGACGTCTAATTTACCTAAAGGTATGGACAAAGTATCCTTTCCTCTCTGGATTGTGAAAGTCAACCCCAGTATCCATATCTTGCCTTTCCATTCCCATGCTTCATTACCTTGATTGATACTTGGGTCCTTCAGAGCTCAACAGCAAGCTTTGAGGTTAGGGACTATTTTTGTAGAGCCAGTGTGGATTAGGGTTTGCATAATACACACTGAGGAGTGGTTTACACAGGAAGTAAAACATGAAGGACCCAAATTATGAAGCTTCCACTGGGAAATCTGCAACATGAATAAGACTGGAAAAATCTAAGTCAATAAGCCAATTAGAAGGTCTAGAATAAATTTGCCGTAGACTTATTTTATTGTGACTGTGGCGTGGCACTCTCCATAGACTTTCCCTCCTTTTCTTACAACATTATGCATAAGTTAGCCTCTGCACGTTCCTAATTTCCGGGCACTCAAGTAAATGATGGGTAATGAATATATTACCAGTATTATTGTTTCATATGTTACACTGTTGGCAAAAGCTGAGCACTAGTGATTAAATGTAGGAAATTAAAAGCTGCTGTCAACAGTTTCTTTCTCTCTCTAAAGGTTTTATTTCTTCACCATTCTCGCTCTTGTTGCTTTAAGCAGGAAAAATGCTGTGGTAGTGATTTCTTTATTAGAAATGTCAATAGGGTCTACACCAAACTTTAATCAGCTCGCTTGGCTGTTAGGTCAGAATGGCATAAACTTTCTTTATGAAATAAATGCCTGCCTTATTGAGCTTACTGTTAAAATACTGCAAATACCCCCCAACATGTTGAATGCAGCATTATCTAACTATCGGTTTGAATCCAAGATATGTTAATCCCCAGAGATGGAGAACTACTGCTGCCAAAGATTTCAGCCAGTGCTGGTGACCTTCACAATTCAAACTCTCTTCTTGCTCAATTTTTAAATAATTGTGGTCAAGATTTTTTTTCCCCCTTCTATGTTTATACATTTAAAGCTCCTATGTCCACTAATTCAAAACCAACTGTAGCCAACCTGCCAAGCAGCAACCTCTGAGAACAGCTGAGAAAGCTGTCACTTCACAACTTTGAAGTTGACTGATCCGCTTTCTTACCGTGATCCCAGAGGTATTAATTCCTCAGTGAGAAAGTCTGCCACAATAGTCTGGTCTAAGACTTGACAGATTTATCTTCTATTGGTCACTCTGGAACCAGATAAGAAATAAGGAGAAAATTTTCTTCTCCTTGTCTGTTCTGTATCACCACTGCTGAACAGCAGTGAAAGGAGAAACTGGAGAAAGCGTGGAAAAAAAGGAGAAATATTTCAATTCCATTTGGTCAAGATTGTTAAAGAAACTAATGATATATGTGCCTGACTGGGGACACTGTGATTGAACTTTTTATTCCCTGCCCCCGAAGACAGTACTCAAGCATTTCTATAAATCAGATCTCAGCTCAGCTTCTAATTTGCAAAATTGGAATTTGATGCAACCAAAATCGCTACTCACCTTAGAATATCTTTGTCTTGTTTATTATAAGACCCTACATTATTATAGTGCTCCAAGGCTGCCTGTCCAACTGGCACTAGTCTGAGCAGCAGTCCAATCCAAAGCATGGAAAGTCCATGCTCCAAAGTCTAGGGGAGCCTATTGACTTAGCTGATACTTTATCCAGCCTTTTCTGTAAATTAGTGTTATCCTGTTAAGCAACGGATGTCTGATGACTTACTCTAGCTAAAGATCCTTACCAGTATCTCTTGACATAAAGTCCTCGTAGCCATGATTCCATAGCTTGCATTTAATACTTGTTCTTGTTTCAATTTGTCCCCATCTTAACTTGAAACATGCTCTTAAATCCACCCCTCTGATTAATTAATTTTAAATAAATATTTCAAGAAAGTATCATTGCTGAATTTCAAGCAAGTGTTCAAGTCCTACTGATGCCAGTAAGATTTAAGACTAGACTGAAACACTTCAGTGAATCAGGAGCTAGGGAAGGGACGTAACGTGTGTTGTAGGTCAGCCTTATAGAGGTAGGTTGCCAAGATGTGAAGGTAGCCGTAAAGTAATTATGCAAAATCCACACTTTAAAACTTCCTGGAGAGCAAAATGAGGTGTCTCTTCTTGGCTAACCATACCAGTTTGTGATGCTCTGTGAAGGGCATTCACTCTTCTTTCTTTAGCTTTACCATATTTTATCTATTGCCTACAAGATGAATATTAGTTACACTGACTGATCTCCCACCTCCTCTTGTGTTGTAGCAAGAGTAATCAAGAGGAGACTAAGTATGTGCATGCTAATGAAATGCAACTAAATAAATAGTGCCTATGCTAACTGAAGTGATACGTTTTTCTATCCAAAGCCCCATAAAATATTTCAAAAAAAAGAACAGAAGCCCCAACAGCTTGTGTGGCTTTCAATTTCTTTAAAACAAAACAACAGGGGCAGAGAGAAAGAAGTTGTGAATTTCACCATATAAACTTTATTGTTTGAGACCGAGTTCTTTGAGGTTGAGCTAAAAGAAGGAAATGCCATCTTTCAGCCTTGGTATATTCTTCCTAGCTACTCATTTCCTGCAAGGCACTAAGAAGGAATCATGACGGATGACTCCTCTACACTGTCTGTTTGGCCTAGTTTTACAGCAGAGATCAGAAAATTTATTGGATTTTGCCTGAAAAAGAGACAGCATGTAATAACCCTTGTCTAGGAAGGATAAATAACATGCTGAGTGGAGGTAGAAAAGCACCTTATCTGTTAATTGTAAGGAAAATTGTAAAATCAATATGGATATAACAGACCAGTCAAAGCAAGTTTCAAATTTCTGTTCAGGTGTGAGCAATGAAACAGTGCCCATTTCCAAGAAAGAGGTCACTGCTGTCATTTTCCATGTTGACAATGCACTGCTGGTTAGGCCTCTCTCCCACATTTTCATTGTGTGGCTGTTTAATTTGTGTAATGACTTTTCTCTATTGTCTGCAGTGGTAGCAGCTAAAGCATCTCATGGATCTCAGGTGTGCAGACTCCTGGGCTCCCTGGCACATGCCAGGGCAGTGGGTTACATACTTCTTTGTACTTAGGTTTTACAGAGAAATTCTTCTTGTTTCAGGCAGCCAGTTGCAGGGCAGGGTGGGGGAAGAAGGAATAAAAAAGAAGCGTCTCAATTCTTACAATATCTTACTCTCTTTGGTTAAAGCAACCAAAGCAGCAACATCTCCCTACCTCCACTGATTCCTCCTCTTTCACTCTCTCTCCAAAGAACCCCCAAACTCCAATGCAGCTGGATAACTGTGTTCCAAACCCCTTGAATTCAAGAGCACTGCTTGTCTCCACTACTTGAGACTCCATTTAGCAATTTTCCACAGCAGAGAAGTAGTTTAGTTCCTTCTATGCAACTCTGCTAGCCCTAAGGCAAGGGAACTGCTATTGGTGGCCCCCAGAAAAGAGATGATCTGAGAGTGAACTTCTTGCCCAAGGGATAGGTAGCATCGCATTAAGTCACAACATGATTTTCATATCATGTTACAAATCAACATTTTATTGTGGCTCATGCAGTACTAAGCTCTCTAAACCAGATAGGGAACTGGAGAAAACATGAAGAATATACCATCAGAGCCATTAAAGAGCTTCCAACGCATACAGGAACGTGACAACATAAGTGCCTACATCAGCAGCACATTTGCATTAAGACCTTGCAAAAGCTCCTGCAATTTTGGACAGGCAGAAAATGAGCACAAAGCTCCCAGGGAGAATACGTACACTGAATTAATTCATTAAATGTTGTTTCTCTGACCAAAAAATGTTCAAATGTTTTAATCTAATGTATCTAATATAGTTAATTACCTGACAAGGAATTTAGATACTGCCCCAAGAGAAGAGGAAATAGAATGTTCTAAATAAAACATGACTATAAATGGGGTGGAAATCACAACTTTCCTTTTATATAAAAGATGCTTCCTTCACCAAGATTTATCTAAGAGAAGTGGGAAATTGTATAAATTCTAAATTAAGCACCAGAGGCTATTCACACTGTCCTTTAAATAAAATTAAATACTCACTCAGAGCTTTGGCAAACAAATTAATGTTACAAGTGAACACAGCAAAGCATTTTTTGAAGAGCTCTGTGTCTGAATCTACACAGAAGGAGGGGTTTTGGGGGGAGGGGAGCAGCTTTTTCCTATTCCGAATTCACAATTTTTAAAAAATTAGACTAGCTGAGGTTTTCCTGGGATTTTTAACTTTACGAGTACATTCCATTTGAATCTGCCCCACATGCACCAACATTTAACATTTAAATTAAGCTTACTAAAAATTGGCTGTATGATTAAAGCCACACAAGGAGCTGAATGCATATACATTTTTTCAGGTGCATGCTAGATGCAGTTCCTATTTTCAAATTAGGCTAATCACAAAAATCAAAGCAACTGGACTACCATTGATCCAAAGACTTTATGTATGCCAAAACTGAACAGCCATTAATATAGTCACCGTGATGATTAAGTAAAGAAAACATTTTAACTATTCTGTTTCATCAGTCATTCTGGGTTGTAAAGCTGACCAAAGATAAACCCAATTAATTTAACAATGGCACTAATTATTCTTTTTGAAATGGAAAATTCCTGTATACACAATAGTCTTCAAAATTAAATGTCTTAATTCCTACAAACTGTGAGGTGGCACAAAATGATTCCTTTGACCCAGCTGCTATTAAATTAATTACACATCTAGTTTTTTTTAAAGGGAGTTACAGAAGAATAAACAGATTCAATATAAATACCCTAACAAATAAAAAGGTATTAAAAAGGTAGGTGTACTTTTTCAGCCTCTGGGAAATAAAGGATCACTTTCCAAAGTGTTGCTTGCAAAGCTTGGCCCCTAAGTTTGAGCCATATCTTGATGCCAGCCCATTACAGGGTCAAAGGAATACAGAATAGGATCCATGACAGACAAAAATGCTTGTTACTAAATTATTCCAAGCAAATGAAGAAACTCAGGGAATTGTCTGTTGGTTTGACTCTAGGGAACAAAAATAACAGGCAAGGCAAACCAGTCCATTAGTTAAGATTTCCCACACAGAACACAAGAAAAATGCTGCACTGGCTGATGAGACACATTAACAGTTATCAAAACCATCTGTATTTTTTGGTAGTGCCAGAACCTATATCATAAAGTGTTCTCTCTCTCATTTCAAGTTTGCTACATTTCATAAACCAAAATTCAACAATGTCATAATTTTTTTAAAATTCATATTTCATTATGTTACAAGCCAATCTTTCATTTATTTGCCTAAATTAAGATTGTCTTTTCTTAAATGCTCTCCCCAGATAACAAGCACTAGCCATTTCTGTTCGGTAATGTTTTCCCTTTGTTTCAGACCTTTTCCATCTGTTCAGTTGTTTATTGACAGAGGAAACCAATTTCAAGGCAGACAGCAATACTGAACTGAATATATTTTTGCATTTTGTGTGTGTTTCTTTTTTTCTTTTGTGTCTTCCTCAAATTATGTATTTGTTCAGCTATGGTCTAAAGGTAGCAAGAGGGCAGGGCCTTTTTTGATTTTTTTGAATAATGCTCAAAAAATACTTTAATATAGAAATCTCGTTGTGGTTATATCTTTGGCAAAACTCCATCACAAAGTAATAAGATTCAGTCTCACAATCCTTGTTCAAGCAAATTCACAATCAGGCCCAAAGAGAACAAGACAACAAAGGCTTTCACACTTTACACTCAACTGCCTCCTGTGTGTGTTCAATAAACGAGGACTCCAAAGTCAGCAAGGTAGCATCCATATCAATAATGGGAGGACTTGTCTGCACAAACCTCTCAACCATCTGCCTCTCTGAATTCTGCTTCTCTTTTTTCTCTCTTAGCCTACTAAATGTATAGACATCTTTGGCTATATTTATAGAACATATAGCAACAGATCCACATATGTAAAAAAATAAAAGAAATTAACATTGTCCACTATCAGCTACGAGGGACCCAAACTTTCTTAATCATAAGCAACAAAAACAGCCAGATGGTTCTGTTCTTTTTTAACCTCTTTTCCCCATGGAAATAATCCTACAGAGGCAAATTGTCTGTCCGTTCATCTGTCAGTCCCATCCTGACAGTGTCAGTGTCAATTCGACAAGAGATGTTGCCCACTTGTTTGGCTTGTAACGAGGGAACATGGGAAGGAGCTGGGAATTCTGGAAGGAGGACGACATTGGGAACGTATAACCCTAGCAGCACTGCAGAAGGGCATGAGGATGAAAAAAGATGCAGGACACAAATCTATAACAAACCAAGTTTCTCAAGTTCTGCTGCTTACAGAAGGACCAGTTTACTTTTCAGACGGAGAGTATGCCGCTATGCTGTCACAGTTCTGACCTTAAACACTGTGTGTGAATCATTCTACAGGATGTGATTATTTGAGATTAAAAAAGGCAAATTAGTGATTTTTCCATCCCAGAACCCACATTAGCATACATTTTTGCTAATATCATGCAAAACACGCTATTTGGATGTCACCAATATACTACTTCTGTATTCACCCAGGAACAAAAAGTTACAAAGTTCATTCTTTCCTGCTGTCCATTTCTTATTTAACCAGTAACGCAATTTTTTTTCCCCCAGTAACACTTTATCAGTTATGCTTTCCTGTTGTCTAAATGACTGAAAAATAGCACTGAACCAAATTTACTAACTATCAACAAAAACAAATTTTCTATTCCATTTTGGGGAATACTTTTCATGTAGTTCTCTTTCTCACTCTTCCCTTCCTAAGGCAAGTGTTCGGGAAAGCTTATTTTATAGGCTTCTTTGCCAGCCAGACATCTTAATCACATGGAATGTCTCCGTTTCTGCTGGATCTTCTTCTATTTAGCTTTTATGATCCTCTAAAAGAATTTGAACGTTCCCTTGTAAAACAAGAATTCCTTATTGCCAGGATAGGTATTATACTTTCTGGCTTTTGTGTTCTGGTAGAAATTTGACAAAGGCACAGACAACATACATCAAGATCTATTCCAGTAACCCATTAAAAACAGTACAGGAAATTTCCTCTTAATCTCATATCCAAACTATTTTGCAAAGTATTTGTGCAAAATGCCTTATCATTCAACTTAGCATGTTGACATCTGCATGGCATTTTAACCAGAACAACTTTTGATCTCTGCCTTTCAACCTAAGATTGAAAATATTTTATACTTCCACCTCTTTCAGTATGCTTAGTCTCCATGGAGACCAGAGGACTATCACTTTTTTTTTTTTTTTATTAACACCATAGCCATATGCCACTTGAGTGCAAATGCAGTGAAATTTTCATGGGCTTTCCACTCCATTTCAGCAGGATTATAGGTCAGTGAACCTTGAACGGGGAGAGATAAATACGGTGCCTCCTGATAGACTATAAAAGCGAAGTTAACGTGCCTAAGGAAAAGATTCAGTGAAAACCAATAGTTAAGCGCAGGACTGTTAGACTTGCTACAGAATGATGTCCACTATATCTTACATTTGTTTTTTATAAGCCTTCCATCCAAGGTTTTCAAAAGCTCTTACATACACTAAGCATGTAATGCTTTATATTATCACCTCACTCTTAGGAGCTAGATAGTATTATTGTCCCCACTCTTATATGGGAAAAAACTCAGCTGTGAATGTATCATCACTTGTCCGAGTGTGATGCTGCTAACTTCCAGCTGCTGCTGGCAGGGCCATACCCATTGACGCGCTGTGTTCTCAGTAACCCTCACTACTTACTGCAGCTCCTCCCCTCCTTCTGGCACTCGCATGGGATTTCCAATAAGCCATTTTGGGGGACTAACACAATATTTCTATAGTGTTGGTTTCTGGCCGTTTAGATGCCTGAACCAGCTCCCTGTAAGGTCAGGGCACAAAAGCAAAGCAGGAGAGGAAGGAAGGTGCTCCCCCCCTTCAGCAGGCACAGCCGTTAGCTCAGCCGAACCACGGCACCCCATCCTCAGGGCAGAACCAAGCTAGGTGTCCAGGTCCCAGACCCTTTCCTCTGCCCTTAGCTAGTAAATCTTGTTCTACAATCCACTGCACTACTCCTATACATATGACCCGTCGTTTTCTTTCCTAAACATTCTGGTTTTCCTCATGAATTATTATTTAGGTACCTACACATTCATCCATACTAGCCAGCCTCAAATGATCAGTGCTATTCTTTGGATGACAGTAGCACCTACAGAGACCGATCAATCAATTATCTTATAAGATCCGAGTATCACATCATAAGACATCTGTGCCTTGAAGAGCTCATAATTTTAATATGGCAGACAAAGAATAGGAAGATTATCATACACCACCCCTCCCCCCTTACAAATCTGCAGTTGGGGCACATAATTTCTTAAGTAACTTAAGCTCTAAATAGGCTGTGGACACTGTCACTTGCATCATGCACAAGCATGTTAAGTTACCAAAGTTATAAATACATCATTACCTATGTTATAAATACAGCAGTACTTACATCTGGTAACTGAATATACACAATGAAAATAACACAGCTCAGCCAATACCCCTTTTTTCCACTGGAAATAATTATGTTCAGCAAACTCTGACAACAGTAAATACAAGGACTTAATTTTCCTTTAAAACAACCTGCCTTCTCTGACTGATGCAATGGGAACAGCATACGACACTGAGTGCTGTCCCAAAATGCCTCATAAGATTCAACAGTTGCTGCGGGCCAGCAGTCTTTTGTTATCATTTTGCATTCTTCTTTTTCTTGTCTTCATTTAAAAAACAATAGAAGAAAACATGAAAGAGTAAAAGCTAACAGTCTTGGCTCAATACCTTTTGTGAAATGAACCAAGAAAAGTTTGGAATTAAAATCACATTTTTCTATTAGGGAAAGACCCCGACACCAAAACATGTTCCTCCTCTCTGCCCTTCTTAACATATTAATTGGGGTTGTACTCTCAAGTGCTTGCAGAAATGCGCACAGGAAAAGCTATTGACTATGTGATTTTAAAGAGGGATGAGGTGATAGTGCTTTGCTTTGTATCCTGTATGTGAATCAACCGAGGATCTATACAGAAGCAGCAACGGGGCTGATCAATCTTTATTCCTAGACGATCAAGCAAAGCTGCATCTTCAAGTCCCTTTACTGACAGCTCATAAAACGATGGTATTGATCACAATGCCTAAATTTGTAGTTTTGACAATAAAAGCAATTTGTTTAGGGAGGGAAATGGCTGTATGAGGTAAACGCATAGGGTTTATTAACTTTCAAAAATAATTCTTCTGAGCAATAATGTGAAAGGTTAGACAGAACTTCTTAACCTTGAAGATTTGACTTCCATTTTCCCTACTAAGACATTTTCCTCTTGAGAAAATTTATATTTTAGATTTTGGAGTCAAAGAGAGGTAAGCAAGGTGTGCCTCCATGCCACAGCTAGTGTTTGTATGCTCTTCACAGTGAACACCGTCACATTCATCACAGTTCAGGTAGAACTGTGGGGTTCAGACAATATTAACCTCTGAAGGGCTCATTCTGCCTTATCGAGTCCTTCCCCTTGCTGTGCAGCAGCCTCAAGTACAGCTGTTACACCCGACAGGCATTTAACCAGCCCCATGCTTCTCAAGCTCCAGATGCATCACCAGCTTTCATGCTCTCAGTCAGCTGCACTTTGCATCCTCCTGAGAAACTGAGGGAGGAGCAAACAAATTTCCTGGCTGGAGGTGTAAGCAAGAAGGTTCCTCACCTCAGAGGAACAGGCGCTGGTAGGTACCACTGCTTGTCCTAACCCTGTACAACTCCTCTGCCCTGAACCTCTTCCTCCAGGGGCCTCTGGAGTGACCCCAGCACATGTGCTTTGGCCCATTTCAGCTAAGGCCAGTGGCTGTCCTTAAAGTAACGTGCTTTGACTGGGCCTGTATCTTTTCACAGTTGGATTATATTGAACCATATTTTACCAGCTTTCAGCTTTGAGTGTGCTACAAGGAGAGATGTATTTATAAAATAAGTCTAATTCATGGAAAAACAAAAAGAGGATAAAAAGGGCAGCTGCACAGAGTACTGAAGACGTTATTCAGATCAGCATGCAGCGGTAGCTCCTTGTTAAGTGGCCAGGTAGACTCAGTCCTTGGAATCGGGAGCATTAGACTATAGCACTCATGTTCTCATATAGCGGAGAACACAGCCCTCCAAACAAACCTGTACTGGCACTGAACAGGAGAGCCAAGAGCGACGGAAATGTCTCCCTCGCATTCCAGTGAAAGGGAATTTTTACATCTGGCTTCCAGAGCCATGGTTTTTAGCTTTTTCCCAGTTCCACATCCTGAACAGAGTATCTCACTGCCTGGCGTCACAGGTTAAGACACAGCTCCTCAGAAGAGGGGCTCAGTTTGCTGTGTCTGTGTGGAGCCTGCCATGAGAAGGCAGATCTCTGGACCCACTGTACAATACGCTGTGGCAGCTCTAAGGGCACGTGCCTCCCGGAGCTCCCACAGGCGTCTGGTGGTTGCTTCCATGACTTCATCTACCCAGTTCCTTCTCTCCAACATTCCCAGCTGTGCTTGGGAAAGGTAACGGTGCTGCAGGATTCCCTAGGACTACTTGCATTCCTTGCATTACCTGGCTCAGGAAGAGATCCTGGTGATAAAAAGCCTACAAGATTTGGAAGCACTTAAATTAAAACACAAATGTAATTCCTATTATTCTAGATCATAGGCTACACTCACACAAATATAAAAGCTATACTGTAGCTTCTACCCAAGAGCCCAGCTTTAGTCTTCTAGCTTCACACCGTTAACATTTTGGTTAGGCTTGTACAGCATTTTAGGCTGGTAATTCCCCCTTCCTCCTTTTAGGATACATCAAAGTGGAACCTTTACTGAACTCCAAATCCAGCCCACCTTGTTTTTAACAAAAGGCCCTTTCAACATCACAACACACTGACAATTGTTATGCACTGAAGCCAGGTCTGCACTACAGAGGCAAGATTTTTCTGGAAATTACATAAGCATGAAAAAGAAGCAGCTCCATGAGGATGGAGCAAGTAAAAGCTAGTTTCCTGTAGCAATCTGTCTCACAGTTGATTGACTCTCATGTCCAAGAAAGTACAAGCTCTTATTGAAGATTTTTCCATAACTGGCTATTGATAAGAATTCAGCTGCCTGGGGACTCTCTAAAGTCTTTTTCCTCTACTGTCTGCCTATTTTGATGAAGCACATAAGAATATAGCCGTCTTTGAGTCAGCTATGCTGCTGTCAAATTTAAAACACACACGCACAGGCAGCAACGTAGCATAAGGCCCATTTCCTCAGAATACCTGGCTAAAATCCCCTTTTTTCCCCAAAGAAAAAGCAATGAAATTCAGGAAAAATCGACCTAGCTATAGTTACTTGCTTTATTTACTTCATTAAAAATGACAAATGTATTCCTGAGTTAGCACATGTATAGTACTGCTAGTGGTATTTATGACATAAATAAGCATAAATTCTTTACTTTGGAAAAAAACATCATACACCTATTATTAGCGATGGATCTGCACAGCATGCTAAGGTACTTGAATATATATATTTGCCTTTTGACATCTCTCTAAAATAGGAGGAATATTATAGTGTTAAAAATAGAAAGCATGAATATTGTTGACGTGTAAACAAAAAAGAAAGTAATATCCACAGAGTGCAGAAACAGTATGTAAATTAAGACCTAATGTAGCTACAGAAAAAAAATCTTGTATTTTAGGAGAAAAAAAGCTTGAAAAATTAACTTGACATCTTTATGCACATTCATTGAGATACGGTTAGCACAGCACAAATTTAAGGCGAATTTAATCTACAATATATTGAAATTGCAATTGCCTAATACTGCATACATATATGTAACTTAAATTATTTATTCGTCACAGAAATCATTCTTAAGGCTTGAGATGCAGCTGTACGAATTGCTTTTCAAATTTCTACCCAGGCCTTTGGGGGTGGGGGGGAAGCAGCAGAAGTTGTGTGCGCTTCTTGCAGCTACGTCACATTTTTTCCTTGAAAGTTTCTGGAGTTTTCCAAATCCTCCCATCTCTAGGCTCAAGTTTTGTTGAAGACTGTGGGAATTCAAGCTGCTTATGGTCAGTGCCTTCACATCTGCTTAATACCTCTCAGAGCAATGTCTTTGCAATGACACTTGCTTCTGCTGTAACAAAAAAGATACAGATTCTTTCATACCTACACTAATGTTAAATCCTTCCCAAGTACTATCCATAAAAAAAAAAATCAAAAGCATTAAATTATTGTCTTAATTCTTTTTTCTAGGTCCATACTACATGAAAGACCTCCCTCTGCATTCCTTTTCTCCAGTAACACCTTCCTCTAAAGTAACAGCACCTTTTAACAGAGCACATGACTCTGTTAGCTTTAATGTCTTAGTTTTGTGACAATTAAGGAAGAGATACTCAGCAGAATAAATTAAAACTTGACATAGTAGACTGTTTGAAGTGTCCTTTAATCTTCTGGATGATTTTAAAAGTTCAGCTGGTTATTTCATTTAGAGATCAGACCAAAGCAACTCTCTCCTCCCCCTCCTGCTTTTCCTCTTGTAAAATAACTGTGACAGCCTAGAGAAATATTGTCTATCTTGGTTCCAGCCACTGCCCTGAAGGTGTAAAGCTATAGATAAGTTCAATACAGCTTGTTTCATTGCTAATTTCAGAGGGCATGTAGAGCTTCTTGTTCCCCTGGCTTAACAGATAAATTGACTTTCTAATTTTAGAACAGGAGAGTTCTGCACACTCACAGACCAAAAATGCTGGTATTCTGATGGATTTAAGTACAGATTTTTGCTTCTTAAAACCATGGCATCTGAGTGACTTCGAACTTGCCATGAAAAATGGTATTTAGGAATGTTGCCCCACAGCCAGATGTTTAAACAACAATTTTCAGATTGCTTGGTCCTTGGGAGATGACTGTTTAAAATAGCTCTGGTTAACCTTCCCTACAGCACGACACAGTGTAGCTGGTAATTGCCCTGATTTTAGAGGAAGACAGCAGGCAGGTCTTAACAGCCTATCTACTTTCAGAGGAAGATTAGTTCCTCACAGCTTGGCTATGAGGTTCACGCATGCTGTGGTACTGAACCTGGCACCCACCCGCATCATCATTAACCCTCTCCTGCGCTATCAGGCAAGCAGCCTTCCCTTCCTTCCCACTAACCTGCTGCCTGGTTCCGCTCTGTGGCAGTGGTCTGGCAGTACTTTGTTTGCGCCCAGTACACATCTGCTCTGATAACATCCCACCTGTGACTCAGCTCTGCAGAAAAGGTAAATATAGAAAGAGAGAACCAAACAGAGGTTCAAACACACACAATTTTGCTCTCCTCACAGGTGAGCGAACAGCCACGTCTCTGCCTTAGTTCCCAGGAATCCCTCTCTTTGGCACCTCAGCCAAAAGGAAGGCTCCTAAAGAGTGGGAAAGGTAGCTCACCTATAGCTCCAACGCTACAGAACTAGGCAACTTGACCAAGCAACACAGCATTAACATCCATCGGTAAAGTATTTCAACCGTTACCACCAGAATTTTTAGCAGTATTTAAAGACTAATCTAACTGGCAATGTAGAAAAACAAACACATTTATTAAAACTACATTAAAAGAATGTTAGGGTTGCAAATCAAGCAATGTAATTTAGCCCTTATTGTGTTTGCATTGTAAGGATCTTCATAATACACATATTGCTTTTTCTCTTGGTCTTCATCTAAATATTTGCTTTCTTTACTCTGCCCCTAGCACAATTCTTCCTTCTCCACTTTCAAAAGTTCCATTTATTGTATTTATTTTTTGTTATGGAAAAATAAATGCTCAGTCTCTCAAGCAAAAGGGGGATGAGAGCATCATCTTTCACCCCAGCTGGCCAGCAGATCTCTACACACAGGATTGTGCTTGCCAGTAAATAATTCCCCTACCTAAACGTTGTTTTCACCTGTCTGATAACTGTGCATTCTTTTATAACTTAATTCTTCTATAATTTCTATGTTCCTGACAAAGCAACAGAAGCATCTGGATTATCATTAGCAGTTCATTAGGACTTTCTCAATGTGTTTACAAGCTGTGATTACAATTGTAGAGTAAAATCTTTATTTGTGGTTTATCCAAGAAGCTGAAGAAGCATTTCTTTTCATAAACAAGATTAATCCCTTAAACCCCTGAACAGGAGATATTTTACTAGAGAGTTACATAAGCATAATGAGTGCGCCAAAACTAGAAACCTAAAGTAAAGAGCAAAAACACTGCTTTTACAAAATGATTGCTGATTCCCGCCATCTCAGAGGCTTGATCAGAAGGCTACATTTCTGAAACTGTGCATTTATCCCCATGCACTAGAGACAGCTAAATCCTTGATCATTTGCTGCTTAGAGCCACTGCAAATAAGATTTATTTTCATGTCGTTTATGAGAACAAAGTCTTGATTTTGGAATAAATAGTAACTTTTCATCAAGACATTGTAATTCTCTTTGAGACTCTTAAGGACTAAGTCAGGGGTTTATCTCACTAAAATATATAAAACAAATGTAGAGCACACCCACAGCCCCTCTGTGGAAGGCCACAGCGTTCTTGGTATTGAACGTGCATAAAAATCAAACCCAATTCAATCTATTAGAACCGAAAAAGAACTGCAATATAGACAGGACGTACGCACTGAGTATATATGTGTGTCACTAACATAAATTAGAGATATCAGTGAGAGTATGGGAATATATTATTTGTGGGTTAGATAGCTACAAAAATAATTGAGACCATTCAAAATTATTTGTTGCACAGCCCTCCATTTGGTAGCTGACAACCTTGCCAAAAATGAAGCTACTAAGGTATAAATTTTCATGTCAGGGGTGTGTCTAGATTTAAACTTTTGGGGAAAACCAAGTTAAAATTGTAGCCATTTAGCCTTGTGCAGTAGAGTTTAGGAGAACAGCATTATCTGTTCATATTAAAAGATGTTTAGAATTGGAAATAAACATTTTTAAAAAATAGAAGAACATTATGCTTCTTATGCTTTCAAGCGAGGACTCAAAAATTGGCAAGGGACATATCGTTTGGATATCTGGATAAACTTTGGATTTTGCATCCAAAATGCAAAACTGCAATTTGTTTTCCCTATAAAAATCTGCCCACATTTTTCCAAACTGTAAGTTTCGGGGCATGAGGGGGTGGGGGCAGGGCATGGACACGGACAACATTATTTTGAAAAACACATCATATAGAGACTTGTCAGAGTTTGTCTGCCAAATTCTTCTCTGCCCATAATCCTGTGGAAAAAGTACCATGTGTTCATGTAAGTAAAACTGTTTTTAATGAATATGCATGAAAGATTAACTCTAAGATATCCTAATTTCTTCAAATTTTGAAAGCTTCTCTGTTGTGGATGTTGACAAATGCATAATGTATGTACAACTTATATAACACATTGTACATAAAATATTATCACAAAATTAACAAATATAATGTATTATAGTCTTTTGTTCTCTTCTATGCCTTTTGCTTTCCTTGTCTTAACTACTTCACACAAAGATCTGCATGTGTCTGTAAGAAAATTAATTGCTTCAACAATTAACAGGAAAATGCATCTCAGAGGAAACACTTCATAATCAATCTGTTTCCAGGTACAATATTTGCCACTTAGAAAATAATTAGCTTGAATAATTTTCAGTCCAATTAATCTATTCCTTTCTCGTATAAGATTAAATGTACCATCCAAATAAACTGAAAATGAAGAAGTTCCACTCAGCACTTTACATTCTTCTGAGCCTACAGTGATATGCCATGTATGATATGATACAGTCCTGTTTTCCAAGATGCTGCTTGCCCTGTGACCAGGGCTTGCTGAATGAGCACGTGGCACTGTGTCGCAGTCAGGTTGGCCTATTTATCTCCACATGGCACTGCTCTGTGCCCCGTAGACATATATTTCTTGGTCTCTTGGTATGACGGCCTTCATCTTTAATATGGGATAAGCGCACATCTGCACTTGCCAATGCTGCTATAAACAAACCTACGGAGACTCTGGTGCATTAAGGTATAGCTGGAATGGGAATTATATAAATAACAGAAACAGATGCTTTGGAATTGATTTTACAGTTGATTTAGAAAGGCAGTGTAAGAAACAAAAGATGAAAGTAATGTAGTCTCACTTTCGGCAGAATAAACTGAATAGCTATCCTGTTCTGCAGTCCCCATGTTGGAGTTCGCAAAACTAGGGTTTAGGAAAGCTTCCAGTGAATAAAGACTTTAAAAAAAGATAATATCTTGTCAACATCGAAGGTATTCTACAAGTATTTCCGCTAAAGCTGAGGAAAAGGCAGGCATGCGTTCTTGCAACATGCCAGAGAAAGAATTATGTCGAGAAAGGATGGAGGTAGTAGTCATCCATTCAGCTAATGGCACATTTGAATATTAGCTTCAGGTAATCCCTGGAACTAAGAATAATATTAGCACGTAAGTGCAGGCAATCCCTCAACTACCACCCTGACAATGAATTTCAACCACAGAGACATCACAGCCAACTGATCCTTTCATCATCTTTGTATCGTCAACATGAGTGCAGAGTAAGTGGTAGACAGGCCCTTTATCAGATGGTTACATTTGCTAGTGGATTGCGACTTTGCATCGTGACCAGCCTAGGCTGGTTTTGCATCAAAGGCAGAACAGCAGAGCTGACAGTTACTCAAATTTTAAAGTCTACCTAATGTGAAATAATATTTATACTTCTTGCATGGAAAAGCTCTCAGGGTTCCTGAGTAACAAACGGAAACGTACCCTGTAAGGATTCCTGTACTTTTCCAAAGAATCATGCAACAAGCCAGTCTTCCTGGCTCCCTTATTTGCCATAGAAGACAGAGCCTGGTTCCCCACTCCTACACACTCTAAAATGTAGTTTTGTCTAACTCCTTATGTAACATCTTTTCTATGCATTCCTATGCTCAATTTTGTGTCAAACTATCATACATAAAACACATGATTCATAAACTTACACAATGAGGATGGATTTCAAATTGAAAGATTCAGACTTTAACAGGGGTGCAAAGCGGAAGTGTATTGAACATTAAAACAGCTCTATATAACACTAGAAAGTTACACTGCAGATTACACCTTAGGCTGGAAAGCATTTGCAGAAGACGGAGTGTGTTGGTAGAGGTGGAAGTACAGCTTGTTGTTGCAGATTACCATGCAGGAGGAGGAATGACTCACATTACACACTCCTTTCACGTAACCCAAAATATCCAGTGATCACACAGACAGCTCTGCCTATGGAATCTTACACCTCAGTTTTCTGTCCTGTTGCTGATTTTTACATATATGTGTGTGTATGTATGGTGGAATCAATGATGTCCACAAAGACAAGGCATCCTACTATCCTAACAAAGCCCAGTTTCTTCTATTGGTATGGAAGTCAATAGAAACTCTTCAAAAAGGGGTCTAAGACACGCTACCAGTTCCAGAGAACTCTATATAAACTCCTGGGACGGAAGGTTTTTCCTGACTAGAAAGAAAGCAAGCAGCCTTTGGTGCAAGTTGACTCTCACGGGACTAGCTGACACATGAAAAGATCTCCGGTTTAACTCCGGCTCTGTCACGCTTCCCACGTGACCTGAGGCAAGTTATTAAGGCTTGTGCAGTTACAGGGGGACATAAAACAACGCACCACTGACTTTTGCATTGTCTTAGTGATTAGCTCAGTGCAGCAACTTACAGGGAGCTCATCCTAAGCCTAGCTATGTAACCCCATTTCACTGCATGCGCATAAACCCCGATAGGTAATGTCCTGTATTAGTGTCAGAATTGTCCTTAAAGTTTAGCCCATGTCCTCTCTGCGCCTCAATCAAGCTGGGGCAGCAGCCCTATCTTACCGCATTAGAGGTGGTTAAAAGGCCAAGAGGTGACCAAGGTGAAATAATTAGAGGATTAATTACATCTGCATCATCAGTTCCTATAAACCACCCATAGATCTTTAATATTTCCAATCCTAGCTTGTTCATGCCATCAATAAATCTACACATTAAGAGTTGGAGCCATAAAATAACTCAAATGCCCAGTGAACTTCAGCCTTGTACTTGTAGTTGGAATTTACTTAGGATGAGTTTTACTATTTATATAGACACTAGATTGTATTACATAATGCTGTTAACCTTCTGATCCACACTTTGCAGTATGTTGACTATATGTGATAGCTAGATTTAATGACTTTTTTAATCCAAAAAATTGGAATCCCCATGCCTCAACAGCAACAGGCCTATTTTCAGCCTCAGCTCACATTTTAAGTCATCCACTCATTTTCCAACTCTCTCAGTAATTAGTATAACTTTTTACAAGATTTCCTCCAAGGAAAAAGAAAATCAACAGCACAATTAGAGATACTTTCACAAGACACACTTTTACATTTAATATTAGATTTTTAATAGACAGGAGATTAGTCACTTGCTGTCTCTTTTGTAATAGGTAGCAAACTGTTTTTGTCCCACTGGAACTGTTATTTTGAGCCTTGGGGCTACTAAAGGTTTAAGGAGTACAGTACTAAGTACCACAAACACAGAGCAAGCATGATGATGATGAATCCTTAAGGTTCTTAAGGGAAATCATTCCTCCTCAAGTTTAAAATGATATTTATCACACTGAATAACACCAGGGTAAAAATAAAGACACTAAATATGCATGAGGTTATCCAGACTATTGGAAATGTCCTTTAGCTACTTCAACACCATACAGAAAGAAGGGCATCTCCCCTACAAGGGAGATGGCAGAAATACCCATAACACACCTGCATATCACCCAAGGAGAAAGAGAGAAGAGAGGACAAAGAACCCCTATGTATCTGTGAATGATCTGCCCTCTCTGTGACTGACTTCTGCCACCAAATTACTTAGGCTTAGACTGTTTCCCTCAAATTATTTGATTCCCAGTTCCACATGCCAAGAACTCTCAATGAAAGGGGATTAAACACCTAACATTATTTATTGTTTGCAGATATGAGAGGCACATAGTTTAATCTGAACAATTACAGTATCTTCAGAAGACCCCCTCTAGACAACTCCTGGCATTTTAGCAAAGTCACACTGATCATTGTGCTATAGAACCTCATTTCACAGAAGGTACCATATATCAAAGAAAACAAGCCTAATTACCAGCACACCATAGACCACTTTGTCTTGAGAACTTCTTGAATGCCAAAAACGTAACTCTGCTTTCTCCCACGTAAGCATTATAATGTAGTCTTTAGTTACGTGAGCACAGGAATCATCAGAATTTCTCCCAGGACTTCTCAGGTTCATTCAATGAACTTCAACCTTTTGAGCTATCACAGTAACTGTTGATGAAGATTGCACACTTTTTCTCAAATTCCTAGCTAAGCTCATGAACAAGGGGATACTGAGTACCTGTTATACATTCAATTTTGGTATCATTAGGGAACCTCACATATGCAGTACTTATTGGATCCTTGCTTTCCATTATTACTTTCGTATGTAAAATAAAAATCAATAAAATTTAATCAAAAAATACAAAGGGGATAAAAACCCTTGCTTTCAGATGAGCTAGGACAGGAAATTAAATCCATCCCTCCTTACAAGCACACTTCCTGAAGCCAAAATTCCTTTTGTTCAAAGCTCTACCCTGGGGTCACAGCTGAAATGAGTTGGGAGAGGTCATCCTGATGCTAGCATATGTGAAAGATGGAACTGGTCCAACTCAAATTAAGAAACACTTTCTCAGGTTGTCTTCTGCTGTGACATTGTAGAGGATACAGAATTTCTTCCCAGGGTTTCTGGATATACAGAGGTGGACAGCCTGGAATGGACAGAAGAGTTGCATGAGGCATCTACACTGAAGATGGTGGACAGTCAGTGAATGGCCACTGGCCTGTGACCAGTGAAGCCATTAAGACACCAGTCTGCAGTCACTACTGTCTGTAATTATTCATTGGATTTATTTTCCACCTGGGACAGACTGTCACAAAAGCAGAGCCAAATACAATAATGCACTAGAAAGTGACCACAAATTCTAAGACAAATTAGACCTAGTGCAAAACCCTCTCAGATTAACATGACGCCTTTATCAGTTCATTGTATTTTCTCATAATTTTTATCATTATTCCTACACATGCAATGAGACCTGACAGTTGATAACTCCAGTTCTCCCTGGGGTGCGTAGTGAGCTGGCATAACTGTGACAGTGATCCCAACTCTCCTCCAACTCTCTGCTTCAAGATTTCAAGTCCTAGAAAATCTGCAGACTCTGGGTTGCTACTGAAAGAGGTGGCCCTCTGTCCCTGATCCCTTTTGATCCCGCTGCAACCTCTAGAAACTAAGGGTGCAATACATACCAGATCAAAGTGGCTATGTAACTAAAGCTTCAATTACCCTTTTCAGTTACTTTTAGCTAGGGCAGGAGCAGTAAAGATCAGGAGAAAACAGCCAACATATCAACGTATTCTAGAAACATGAAGCACTATTTTAAAGGATATTCTTCAGCCTGCATTGCTAAAACCATATAAAGCAACAATCAGCTGCACTGCAGTAAATCCTGCCTCTGCCCTAAAGCTTTTTGGCATATTTTTGTTCTTTGCACTTGACCACAAAGTAGAATAAAAGCCCTTATCCTATCTCTGTGCTTATCACGTACCCTTCTAAAGAGGTAGTGTCCGACTTCCTCCTATTCAGCGCAAAAAAATCCTACAGGTGACGGAGGAATACCATAGTGGTATAAAAAGGTACAGGCACTACTGATGATCTCCTTTACTTTCCTGACTATTCAGCCCTGTTGTGAACTGTTAAGTCATGTCAAGTTACATTTTAGGGGTACTTCACTTTTACCACCTTCCTTAAGATGATATGCATGTAGCAATGACGTAGCTCTGAATATCACCATTTCCGAGCCGTTAGGAGATGGTAAATGCTATATAACTGTACATTAGTATTTCAAAAGGATAATCCATGATGAGGGAATTTTATTTTTTTTTTAACTGCTTCAAAAGGCAGTGTCGGCAATTCAATACTAATTGTCACTTTTCCCATTTCCAATAACATTATGCTCACAAACAAAAGAACACAGGAATAGCCTTCCTCTCTAAGGAGAACCCTAAAATTCAGCTGAGATTAAAGGGAATCATCATCTTCGTAATGACAGCTGAATTGCCCTGTGGTATTTCCTTCATGTAGATGTCAGAGATATAGGAACAGAGTCCACCTCTAAGATGCCAGAAGACTATCTACATGCCTTTGAAGTGCTTTCCTGCAATCTTTTTGTTTTCAAATGAATAAGTTTCAAACAAACAGGTGAACAAGTTGGGTAATAACGCCTCTATCTAATAGTTGTTGGTTAATATTTCATCTCTCTCCTTTTGATTTGCTTCAAGATGATAACCATAAACCTTTTTTCTAGTATATTACCATTGAGTAGGATGATTTCAAGAGAGATTCTGCATTTCTTGATAAATAAAATAGTTTTCTTTTAAAAAAAAATTTTTAAAGTGGGTCAGCACGTAAAAGAATGATGCACTGAGGCTTAGTTCATACAAATTTATTTTGCCTCAATATCTCAAAGAATTCTCTCTCAGAGGGCACATTTAAGTTTTAAAATGAGAAATGAGAAATAGAATTTTGTGACTAATTGCTTTCTAACAGTAGAATGTAAACATGACTTCCAAGATGTTTAGTACTTTCACATCATCACAACATATAAACACTTAGAAGCCTAGAGGTTTCAAAGAACACAGAAAGGTAAAAGAAAAACCCAAATGGTACACAGTATGAAACTCTAAAGCTACCCAGGATAAATACGTTTATAGCTCATCATTACCGATATGCCTCAGAAGTATAAGTGGAGTTAAACTCTGGTATTTCAGAATCAAACAAACATATTATATCTGCCCAATAATACATATCTTAATGTATTATATCAGCATCAACAATGCTGAGTGAATAGCTAGTTTTTTAGGGCTGAATAATTATTCTCAGAAAGTAATTTTGGAACCACATAAAAGATATCTCTCGCCTCCTTTCCCTCACACCCCCCCAATAATAAAAATAGTATTAAAAAAGAACATGAGAAATCTGTTTGCCTCAGAATTCACGTATTGCTTTATCTCTTGAAGAAAAAAAAATAATCAAATAAGCTCTTGGGTTGCCATAAAAATACCCAAACATACAGCCTAACCCAACCTTTTGCCCACTGTCCAGCTTTTTTAATGTCATATTTGAATATATCCCATCTGAAAGCATATATGATTTCTAGTCTTTTTCTTGCTTTTATTTCATCATGATAAACTGAAGCTCATGCAATTCACACATGATGTAATGGGACAAATACACTGGAAATTATTTTTGCTACATCATGCATCTTTTCTGTAATTCCAATTGAGTAGGAAATTTTCTTCCCGAGCAATAATATACCTCTAGTTGATAAAGTCATGTGAGCACATGAATAGCAAGAAAAAAAAAATTAATGGTGATCTAAAACATAAAACTATTTTTATGAAGCATTTTGATGAACACCAGCAAGAGACATAATGTAATTATTGTGGCTATTAGGCTGTTATTTACGTCAAATTTGTTGCTTTTGTTGCTTCAGAAGCATTTTAGGATTATAGCACTCTTGAGAGTCTATCAAATGTACTGGCAGATGCAACAAGTAAGAGAATGAGGCAATAGCTCACTGCTTTACAACATGAAAACTAAATGTTAAATAACTAGATTTGGAAATGAGAAATATAAGGCACTAAGGATAATGGTATAAATGTAATAAAAAGAAAGCATTGTGTAGGACAACCAAAGGCAATGCTGCCATACATTTTCCTGTCCCCTGTTATTATCTAATATCAAGTTAATTTCTTGTATTATAAAAGTGTTAAGAAAATTAAGCATTGAAATATGGTATCATGAAAAATTGAGACATGCAGGAACAAATGAGGGATATAGCCCAGAAAATACTGTCATTGTCTCTTCCTGTGTCAATATGATCACAGACTGATTCAGTCACTCGTAGTTCAAAATGAAAATAAGTTTCTCTACTAGTAGCAGGACCAGCATCTGGTTCCAGGCAGTGTAAGCCAAGAACTCCTTCAATACTAGAGAACTGTAACCCAAAAGTGCAAGCAGAAAAGTATCAAAATAAATGCTATCTTTGTAACATTTCCAGCAATAAGCATAAGGAAAAGGAAATTGCTGAACAAAGCTTATCCACGGTACAGTTCAAATACATTTGGAGATAAGGCAGTAAATGGTCATATCCAGACATTAAAGTTCTACTGAGAGACGGCCAAGCTTTGTCTATAATTATTTTGCACTTGCTTGGATCAATGGCCTCATTCCTGCCAGAAGCACAGAGAACAATAACGTATTCTCCAATGGAATAACAAACATTTGTAACCAAAAATATAAACGTGAATAAAGTATTTTAAGAGGATCATGACACCCATTAGTATCATATCAGAACATCTTGCTCAATGTCTCCACAGCAGCTATGAATACCGGAAAGTGCTATCAATCATGTTTTGCAAACTAGGAAAATCCAATAAATATGCATCTTTAGCCAGCTCAATAATTTTCCAAGCCCATCCCACCTGGCATGCTTCCAGTCCAACGGGAAACACAGGAGAACAGACAGGAATCCACATCTTCCACTTTTGGCCATTCTTCTTCTCAATCATCACTAGCACAGCAGAGATGCTCAATTTCAGGTACAATGAGAAACGGCACTAACCCAAGAAAACATTCTCAAAATGCAGTACTCCTTTTGTCTCATCTTTCTATTCTATTTACCTCATTACATGAGGAATTAAGAAAAAGAAAGATCAGCCAGCTTCCAAAGGAAATAAGTAAAGGATGGCACATATTAGGATGTACCTCCCTGATTCAATCAGTGTTTAAGTGTTTCCCAAGTAATATTTCTGAGCCATAGGTTAATTCCCATCACACCACTTTCTGTTTGGTTTTTTGGTCATCTACACGGCAATAGAGGCATGGAAGACAGACACTTCACAGAGAAGAACAGAAGTGCTATACAGATGCTACAAGTAGTAAGCCCATCTAATAATCTCATGGGTCAGGATTTAGAGTGTTACAAAATTATTATTGCCTGAGAATGAAATCAGAAGAATAGGGGAGAACTTTATAATTGCTTCACCATTAATCTGGAACACTCTCACAAACCCATAATAAGCAAGGCACTGAGAACTTCAAATCATATTTGACAGATGGGCTTAATTAGTTATTCTCATACAGACTCATAATATTTGCTGTTAATATTCATTCTAAAACACCCTGCTGGCTGTGATAATATTTATATGTTAATCCTGTTACGATAAGCTTTCGGTGCCAAAACCTCTCCAAATAAAATGACTGATATATTTCAAACTTTGATAAAGAAATGCTCAGGCATCCTGGTTAAGTTTGCCACTTGCACAAGTGCCTCCTTAATCCGTGAAATTACACCTGTTACAGTAAGTTAGCTTTATTAACACTATTTTCTGATCCATGTAAAACTATCAGAAACACAAAGGTATTGAATCTTTAGTTAATTAACATTGCCACCTTTGCATTCATGTGATCGGATCTCTGATTTTTAAAAGTAATTAAACAATATGCAGAGTTTGTCAAATTTCTAGATGAACTATGGAGGCGAACAATTTGGTAAGAGACATCAGTATTTAGCCGTTATCCATATTTAGTGACATCAAACACGTCCAGATAAGGAAAAAATTTTTTCCCAAAAAATATTGAGCACACTCTCTTTCCCCATATAATGCTTGATCTTACTTCTTAAAATGAATAGCAAAACAGATATGACTAAATTTAATGAGGAAAACAGCATACTGAATAATACATTGCAAATATTTTACATTTGTTTACAAATAATGAGGAAGCAGTTCTCAAAAGTGAGAAAACCACAAAATTTCAACTGGGAACTCAGATGGAATAAGTCAAACCAGAAGTTATATGAGTTACATATATAACCTCAGTAAGTTTGCAGATTACATCAAATGGGGGGGGGGAGGAGGGGGGAGTGTTGATCTGCTTGAGGGGAGGAAGGCTCTGCAGAGGGACCCGGACAGGCTGGATTGATGGGCCGAGGTCAATTGTATGAGGTGCAACAAGGCCAAGTGTCAGGTCCTGCACTTGGGTCACAACAACCCCATGCAACGCTACAGGCTTGGGGAAGAGAGGCTGGAAAGCTGCCAGGCAGAGAAGGACCTGGGGATGTTGGTTGACAGCCAGCTGAATATGAGCCAGCAGTGTGCCCAGGTGGCCAAGAAAGCCAACAGCATCCTGGCTTCTGTCAGAAATAGCGTGGCCAGCAGGAGTAGGGCAGTGATCGTGCCCCTGTACTTGGCACTGGTGAGGCCGCACCTCAAATACGGTGTTCAGTGTTGGGCCCCTCACTCCAAGAGAGACCTTGAGGGGCTGGAGCGTGTCCAGAGAAGGGCAACGAAGCTGGGGAAGGGTCTGGAGCACAAGGCTGATGGGGAGCGGCTGAGGGACCTGGGGTTGTTCAGCCTGGAGAAAAGGAGGCTGAGGGGAGACCTCATCGCTCTCTACAACTGCCTGAAAGGAGGGTGTAGAGAGGTGGGGGTCGGTCTGTCTCTTCTCCCAGGTAACAAGCAATAGGACTAGAGGAAACGGCCTCAAGTTGTGTCAGGAGAGGTTTAGACTGGATCTCAGGAAAAATCTATTTACTGAAAGGGTGGTCAAGCATTGGAACAGGCTGCTTAAAGAGGTGGTGGAGTCACCATCCCTGGAGGAGTTCAAAACATGTGTAGATGTGGCACTTTGGGACATGGTTTAGTAGGCATGGAGGTGTTGGGGTGACAGTTGGACTAGATGATCTCAGCGGTCTTTTCCAACCTTTGTGATTCTATTCTATATACCTTGTCTTCACTTGATTTTCTTTCCAGTAAAATCTAATATGTATATGAGCTTACATTTCTTTTAATAAACATGAAGCAATGCTTATACTCAGCATGTGAAAGTACACAGAATCCACAACCCCTGCATGAAAGGTGACATAATAAATTTTTTTGTGTACATGGGGTCATTTTGAAGGCCTGCCACTGAATTATGAATAGTGAAGAGAAATAAGTTGCCAAGCTTCAATTCACCCATGAGGTTGCATTATATTTTCCTGGTGAGGAAGAGAAATCAGGCAAATGCACTGTATGGATCCAACAAGATAAAGTGTGATGGAAAACTCATCATTGAAATAATCTTTGATTCTGATCCAATGCCCATTTCAGTCAATGAAAATATTCACACTGTCTTCAAAGAGCTTTGAACTGGGATTTTAAAGAATCTGTCTGACAGATCGTGCTGGACAGTAGGAAGTTCTGACCTTGGCATACATACACATTGCTTCTTTGACCAATAAAATCCTGCCAGGTATGAGACAATATACGGTTTAGATGATAAAATTCAGCATACTGTAGCAGAGAAATTGTGTAGAATCTGAGTTATAATAAGGAGAAAGTGATTTATGTCATGGTTACGAAGGGAAATTCTTCCCTTCCTCTTTTTTTTCATATATCCAGATTGCAAAGACATGAAAGTTCCTAGTTATTAGGCTCAGAAGGTATTTATTTAAAAATTCTAAACCACATAATGAATCCCCAAAGCCTGAAATTTTACAAAATCTTGTAGAAGTAAATCACAGCACCGAACTTCCACGTTATATGGCAAGTTTTCTAACAGCAATGCCAAACAATACATACGCAGGCAGTCAGAGCCTTATAAATATGCACTTGACATACAGTTCCAGAAACAATGAACAAGAAGCAAACAAATGATATAAAAATGTATTCATTAAAGCAATCAGTTGTAATTAGAAAAGGAACATCCACCTGCCAGATGAAGGCTGTTTGAGACAGGTCAGTGTCCCATCTAAGTTGCTGCACAATGAGAATGGAAAATCTATTCCCTTCTGCAGATTAAAAATTCATATAAATCTCACCAACAAAAATGTGGGTTTGATACCAGGAGTATGTTTTAGTTTCCCCTGGATTTTAAAAAAAAAAAACAAACCACCACAAAACACCAAAACAAAAAACAAAACAACCCCAAAACAACAACAAAAAGACCCCAAACCAAAACCCAACCCACCAAAAAAACCCCAAGCAAAAATAAAAAAATCAAACCAAAAAACCCCACCACAAAGAGCCCTATAATTACCCCCTGCTATAATGCCTGGCAGCAAATAATTTGAAGATATTAAACTAGTCACAACCAAATTCTAAGATATGAAACACATTCTTCTAAATACTCTGTGAAAACAATATTTCCTGCTAGTTTTAACTTCCTTTGAGTATTAGGATTAAATAACATTTTGTTCAAAGTGTACGTGGGAGAATTAGCAATGCACTACAAAATAAAGACAGCCACAGCTTTTCCAAAAGCATTTTCATCGTGCACTATAATAAAACTTATTAAAATCACAGCAAAATGCTTTGAAAAGGAAAAACAACCGTTAGTTATTAAAAGATAGACTGCTGGAAATGACCTACCTGTTTTCAGAGGCAGCAGATTTCCTCTGGCAAACAATAACAGCTGGTGCGTATTTCCCGGTATAATCCATGCTCTCTCTGATGTCCCATAAGTATGGGCTGCTGGCTCTTACACTGAAAACGTTCACACCTTTCTTCACCTTTGCCCTAGGAGGAACAAGAGGATATTTCACCAATTATACAAAATGTCAGCTCGATCTGTTACTTATTGCTTCATTATTTTCTCATTACTGCCCCACAGAAAATGCTACCGCTCATTAGAGTTCAACAGTATTACAAGGAAAAGAAATGAGAGAATTAATTAAGAATTCCATATTTTGAAGAAATGATACCAAGATAGAAATCTTACTGAACTGATGGTAATTACAGCTTTAGTCATAGCTAAATTGCAGAGTAGATATGTTCTGGAGCACAGTTCTCACTCCTGCTCTTCCATTATCCACACTGTGGGCATCACTGAGCGTGTTTAAGGCTCTCTCTTGACTAGAGGTTATTGTATTGGAGAGAAAAGTATCATTTTTGGCCCCGAAAGAAGTCAGTGCTGCTGTGGCTTAGATCTGGAGTGAGGCGCTGAGAACCATTGCCAGGTCTCATATTACGAGCAAAATCCACCTTTTCTTCTCCCCCCCCCGATTACTCAAAGATGACATTCCATATCTTTGCTCCAATTTTCATCAGCTTTCTGAGTCCACAATATTTCTTCATTTTCTTTTAATATTGTTGGCTTTAACTGTTCTATCAGCTCTGATCCTAAAAATACTTAGAAATATTCTTATTTTTCCGAAAGTGAGTGGTTTCTTGGGAAGTCTGTTTTTCTATGTATGAGGTTAAACAATAGGAAAAGCTGTATGACAAAAATGTTACAGTCATGACAACTGGCCTGGCTCCTACCGAGAAGTACGTTCTGGTTCTCATGAGTTAGCACAATATTTCCAGTTTTGAATAACCAGTGGAGAAAAGGAACAATATATATATTTTTTAAAATATCTGTTTTACTTCCTCTTAGCAGGTGGTATAATCCCTAATTCTCTCTCCACCTTTCTTTAACTAAATATCTAAATACGTATCTTAAGGCACTACTGAATTAGTCCACAGCTATATAATGTTGGCCAATTTACTGAATTAGGAGTTTCTGGTGTTGTTAACTTGTGGGTTCTGAATGTGTTTACAAAAACAAAAAGTCCATTGTGGTCAAACAGCCTCATATATGAGCTGTCAGGAAATGACAGTTTAATTATATTTGCTTAAAATCTTATACACAAAATCCATTCAGTGTTATGGCAAGTTCTCAATACTGGGCAAAAACACAGAAAGGTATGTGATTTTTTGTATAAACAGCTGCTGCCATGCAGAGATGCTAATATCAGTAAAACAAGCACTATCAACTCTGCCTCCGCATGAAATTACTTGTGAAATCTTTGAAGGACAACATCCACACAGATGTTTTCAGAACAAAAAGCCAAAGGATGCCTTCAACCGTCTTGGACAAAAAGGGTTATATCGCATTTCTTCTACCACTAACTCAATGGCAGTGGCTGTCATTTCCTTAGCACACCTGGAGGAATTAGTACATGAAGGCTGCCAATTTGTGCTCGAGTTCTTCTATGCTAATTCCACAAATGTATTTGAAGCAGGTGCAGTTACTGCTCCTAGACCACAAACCTCCCTCAGGACAAGAGATCAATGGTCAAAGAAAAGTGGAAATTAAACTGCATTCCTGGCATCTTAGAGAAAGAGAGGGAGACACAGAAAGGCCAGACAATCTGGATGAAACATTTTTCAGCGTATGTCTTTAGCTATTCCTAGTGACTAGCATCTGGTCCCGCCTTTCTGTTCCACCTCAAGAAAGGAAAACTGCTGGGTGTCAACTAAGACCAATGAGAGAAAAACGATTCCCACTTCACAGGGAAATGAGGGTGGTTCAGATCTTTCCAAGTTAAGCTGGCTATGATTAAGAAACTCATACCCACCCTTCTAGCTCTCTAATGTGCTAGCTGTCTCTCCAGTAGTTGATCACAGCTGATGAGAAGGTGCCGGTGTGGGATTTGGGCCACCCAGCTCAGCTTATGTATTTGAAAAGGCAACTGTCTCGATGGAGCCAACCCACTGTGCTCAGCTCTAGCACAGGACAGTAACAGAATCCCTCACAGCCAGAGACTGCTTGCGAGGGTGCACGCGAGTGGCTGGTTTCATTTCACAAAGCCACGTATACCTGGAGCTTGTGCTGTAAGGTGGCCCCTCAGGTTTACCACGTCGGTACAGTAGACCGTTGGTGCAGCGTGCAGTATATTCGATCAGTAACCAATTGCTGCCCCCCAGTCTGCACATGCCAATGAGTATATCTAAGATTTCTACATGTCATGGAGCCTCCCCGGGACACGTGCAGGAACACTGATCCTGTTGTGAGACATTTGGAAGTCCTGGACAAAGACATTAAGCCCGTGAATTCTGCTGGACAACATTTGGGGGGGTGGGGGTGGGCAAAAAATGGTACATGTCCTGGAAACCCAGACAGACAGTAGCCTTACATAAAAGCAACCGTTTTCCCATGACTGGAGGTTAAGAGCAATTACTATGTTACAATTGCTACTTAAAAACACACAACAGATGATATTGACTATACAACAGCTATGTTTTTATATGCTTTATTAACAAAGCTGGTGGGGAACCAGGAAAAAAGCAGCCTTAGAGCATAGCATATTCTACCTTGCTCTGCTGGCACATATTCAATTGCTTTACTGCAATCAAGAAAGCTGTGCAGGGTCTCAGTACTGCTAAGTAAACAGACACGCACTGAAAAATCGAGGAAATTTCTCACTTGTATTTTAAAAAGCATTAAAACCCACATTAAAATAAGTGTACAAACACAGACACATAACAGATACCACCCTCTTATTTTCCTCTCTGGATTCTTTTAAATGCCAGAGTGATGAGACAAACCAGAAAAATGGACACAAAACCAGTAAAGACAAGCTGAGTTTGTTTATCCTTGACATTCATTTTATCCAATGATAAACTGCCATCCTGCACTGATTTCTAATGTTTCAAAACAAATGCAGATCTTTGCGCATACTCCTTGGGGTAACTGCTGTCTATGGATCAGGATTTCCTAGGAGAGTTTTTGATAAGGTCTAACTTAGTAATCTATTAAAAGCCCCAAACCCCTAATTTTACTGAAAATTAACAAACAAGATTGTTGTTTTCTACAGAATTAGAGGTTAGGAACTCTTTTTGAAGAATCAGTTAAATATACTTCTATAATTAGCACAAAAGCTTCAGTTCCATGATCCCAGGAAATGCTTTTTCCTCTAGTATGTCTCAATGCTGTGTTTGCCACTGTTGAGGAATTGCAGAATTCTATTCACCCAATTTACAATGGCAGTAGCACTTTGCAATTACCGAATAATGACCTGGATGAAACAGGGTTAATAGTTGAAGGTATGTTATTTGTCAACAGATAAAACTGAAGATACCTGAGGTGAAAATACTATGACTGCTGTCAGGGCTCAATTACTTTCTTGCAAATCTTTATTGAATTTTCTGGCTGTCACAGGGCAAGCTGGGTCTTCAACCCTTCAGCTGCTCTTGAGAGTGCTCATGAGACAGCCTCTTGGTTCAGCCACAGTTCAGCCTACTAAGACTTCTCCGCTGCAATACAGAAAAAGGCATCTGACAAAGCTTTTTCAGATATTTGCTCACAGCTAGCAGTCTAAGTACAACAGATTGTATGTTATACAATCTGTTGTATATACTTAAAACACTGTGGCTGGGCAGCAGAAAGTAAAGTTGTTTGAGTATTTTGTGCCCATCACTTCATATTGGGCACAACAGATTCTACTGTGGAAAGAGGAGAAAAGAAAAGACTTATTAAACATTTCAGTTGTGGTTGGTTTCGGTTGGTGGGGATTTTTTGGTTGGTTGGGTTTGGTTTTGGTTTTTTTTACCGAACAAGGAACCTATCCAACTAAACACTTCCATAGGTGTTTCTACAGGCAGTTATTTACCTCTGGATCACTGCTCACAGCACAGCACATTAGTTACTGGGACTCATAAGTAGCTCACCCCTTGCACCAAATCAACCATGGCAAACAAAGCCCTTGGGAGTCTTCAATCTCTGAAAAGCCATCAGTGCTGACAGGGTACAAATCAAGGGAAGAGAGAAAGAAAAAAAAACCACCCATAGAAGGAACTCCCAGAATCAATACATCACACCTGAGATAAAGGAAATACGTTTCCTAAGTGCATAAAGATAGCGATTCCCAATTCTATCTCATGACTCAGTAAACACCATGTTTAGTTTAGTACTCTAGTGATAAGAGAGGCTTCAATCCGACCAATTAAAATGCAGGCAATGTCCTTTCTCGTTTATCAGAGTGACTGTTTTAGCATCTCCCAGTTTTTGCAGTTTACAACCAGTTAGCGCTTAGCTTTCAGCCCATGTCATTACTGCAGGCTGGTAATGGCTGTGAAATTGTTACTTAAGTGTTGTATAAAGTGGAACAGCTGGCTAGTGAAAAATAACAGCGGTACAGCACGTGTGCTGCTAAGTGCCATGGTACAGTGTCAACAAAGCGTCTGGTTTGAAGCACCACAGGGAAGGGAAAGGGAGCCGGAGAGAGCGCACACACGCAGATTCACCCTTAAGACGCGCAAGAGATCAAAGACAAGGAGCACGCAGAAGCCACGGATATCCTGCCACAGGCAGGACTCCCCTCTCCACATTTTACTCCTGACAATGTCCCCCATGCAGCATACAAATATCACACATCCCTCCGTTCCAAAACAAGGTGCAAATAAACAGGGAACCTAACCCCTAAACAGCTCTAAAAAAAAGATGTTTTAGACCCATGACATTGAATCTAGTTTTCTATTACTGTGAGTGCTCAGGGCAAAGATCTGTGGGAACCTTTCATGCTCCTTCCAAGAAAGTGAGCTACTTTCAACATCAAAGGAATAAAAAGAAAGGGAGGCTGTTAACACAGGTGCTACCACTGGTTATCATCTTGTTACCAGTGGCAACTAGAAGGTGGCAGATAAATTGTGTGCAGAAGGGTACATTTTTGAGAGCTTCTAGGCACCTAACAGATGTCGCAGTGGGCTCCAAATTTGCCTTGTCACTGTACCTCCCCAAAGCACTTCAGAAATAACTTGAGGGGGGTTCTATTTCTGTTTATCTGTAGTGCTTTTTCCTGCACAGAGCCTAATCTTAACCCAGCAATGGAGAGAGACCAAAGCAGTGTTCAGCTGTACAGGATGGCAGTCTTTACTAATATTCACCACCTTTGGACTGTGACGACAGTAATAGGTGTGAGAGAGGCTTTTCTCCCACCAGTCTATTTGAAACCAAAGACAAGCAAAATGTGAGTGGAAACGGACCTGACCATAGCTCTTCATGTCGTAAGATAAAGAAATTGGGTCCATTTCCACCCACTGGAAGGTCTGATGCACTGACCTAAGACAGCAGCAAAATACCCCCTGTAAAAAACCCTGGAAGTATTCACGGTCCTAACCTGTAAATACCCAATATATGTCATTGCCCAGAGCCCATTTCTGCTGATGACTATACCACAGGTTGCTCTTTACGCAAGCTCTTTCCAGTGACATCACCTCTGATCCAATAACAAATTACAGCTGCTGGAGTTGGAAACATCCAGTTTGTATTTCCTGGGGCTCCACTGATGCTAGCTTTGAAGAGGCTGAAGAGCTAAACCAGCCATCCTCCCGACTAACCATGGGCTGACAGACCTCATCGGGGTCTTTCTGAAGACCAGAGTTAAATGTCATAGCTTGAGAATCAGGTAGTATGGGACTGGATGCTACTATGGGAGCTAAAATCTAGACAGCAATTTTGGCATGACTAAGCTGGGGAACTATTCAAACAATTCCCAGGTAGCTGTCTCTTGCTGGCAAGTCAGTAAGAGCAGAATGATCACTGTCTCAAAAGCTAACACTGAGTACACTAAATGCAGTCATCCTCTACAGTATCTGAGGTCATTCTGTTGCTGCACGTTGCATAAATAAGACCATTTTGATATCAGAACACTTCATTCTGATGTTTGCATCCTGATGTTTCACCTCCTGCAAACAGCCTCCTCCCCTTCCAGAGACTTGATTCTACTAAGCAATCCCAAGACCAGTTCTATTCTCTTTTCAAGCATAAAAAAAGGAATACGTGTAACTGCTGACCATCATCCCTCAGACTATTGCCAATTTTTTGGGGTTTGGTTACTCGCAACAGGTTCGGAGAGGTGATCTAGAACCAAGGGAAAAAAAGCAGCTTATGCTGTCCTCCTGGGAATCCTGGGACGCGTACGCAGCAGTGACTCATTTCTTACCTCACACTGCATGCGCTGCATCTGCAGCTCTCTGTGCTTAAAGAATCGTATTAAAATGCACTGAAACATCAGATAGCAATGGAAAACAGCAACAAATTTTCTGCCTTTACTTCAGGACAGGCTTCTTTTTCATTTTGGAGTACCAAAATTAAAACCAACACAGGTAAGACAAGTTTGTGAACGCCAGAAAAGCTGGTAAGCTAATGAATAGCACTGGAATGAGAATTAAGTATGTTAGTTCAAGAGCACAACAGACATAACAAAAGTAAAAGAGGGTGAAGCATGGAGCCAAGCTTCCTAGTGAAAGCAAAAACCAGAGGTAATTCCGTGGACAGCAGGCCCCTTTGTCTTTCCAGTCTCCCTGAAAATCCATATTTGGGGCAGTCTCCCCCTGTTTGAGAAGTCCTCAATGGATTAGAGCTTCTTGGTACTGGAAGCCACCACTTCTTCCACCTCAGCTAGTGCTGGAACTTGTGTTACTGGGGGGGGGGTGGGGTGGGGGGGGTGTCTTGTAGCAAAAGAGGAATCAGAGTAAACACTTTTAGCATAAGTGTCCCAGTCACCTCCTTTTGCAAAAGCCTTTTTTTCCCCCTATTGATTTCTATAGACTGACCCAGACACATTTCTTATATAAACAGAGCTGATCAAATTAACCACCCCACAGTGCAACAAGGACTGGTTAGAATTTGTGTTCCCGGCATTTCCACTTCTAATTTTATGTACAACATTAGGGTGATGCTAAATTTATACACTTTAAGGCCACACTCTTCTTTTGCCTCCCTCTGCAGTTTCATTGCTTTTTCTGGCTGAAGCTAATACAGGACAGAATTTGAGCCTGAAAGAGATTCATCTCTTTGAACATCAGTCAAAAATAAAATGTGTCTGTCATTGAGAAAACAGGCAGAACTCAGCCTGTTTTTGTTAGACTTAAGGCTTATTTGCAGTGAGTGGATGAAAACCAAGCTTACAAAGGCTTTCTGGATCTGTATCTATCACAAACCCTGAAGAAATAAAGACCGTTAAAAAAAAATGTTTTCCCTATCAGGAGCAAGCCTTCAAGTTGAAACTCTTTCAATGGAAGGAACTGTCTTTGAGAAGGGCCCATTTAAACAAACTGTTTTAGAACTGACTACACAAAATTGCAGCTTTCTCAGTGCAAGAGGAATGACATATCACAAAAATTAGGTCATGTAGTAAGACGCTTCATACCAACCCTCTGAATGTCTGGCTTTTAATTTCATAATCAATTTTGGCATGGCTTATAAAAAGTAGGATTTGGATGCCAGGATTTAACATACAGAGATGGCTTCTGTAAGGCTTTTTTTGGTTTGTTTTCCCCGTTGAATACTTCATGTACAAACCAGTGTTGGCAGTTGTTTTCAGAGAAGATGCCTCGAAGTTTCTTCAGATTACACTAATAGTTTCACTGATTGAAAATCCACAGCAGAAGAGAATCGGGAGTCCCTGGGATACTGATGGAGTTAGAATAATTTATGGAGAGCGGTCTAGCACAACATAAGCTATTTAAAGCTGTATAATATACCCACAAACTCTTATTAAGGTTTGTGGTTTTCAGCCCTGTGAGACAGAAACCAGTTATCATTATGCATCACCATGAAAGCAGATTAAAATTAAATCAATCTGTTTATCTATGGGTTTGCAATGCAGCTTTTCCAAGGCATAACATGTTCTCCATCTAATTAACATTTCACAAGGAAAAACCATTCCACCCAGACACTAAACCGCCCTCATTCAAATGGAGATATTACAAAAATACAGCCCAGGTGGATTTATAACAAAATTTAATTAGCAAAAGGGCACAAGACCTATCTAGGCTTCAAAAGTTGAATTGTGCATACCAGGAGTTAAATAAAATAGATCTCTTTGTAATACGCATCTGTTGGACTTGACAAAATTGCCTATTGCACTTACAGTTTATGTGCATGCACACAGTTGCATACACATGTATACATGCATGCGTTACACACACAGACTTAGATTTTTATTCCTGTGGCTTTCGAAAAGAAAGTCCTTATTAAAAACATGTTTTGCAAGATGTAAAATGCACAACTGTCTGGAGAATTAAAAGAAAAGAATGCATACAAATCCATTTAAAGCAGAAACAAATATAGAGCTTGTAGCTCTGACCTCTGTTCCCTTACTAAACAAGCCATGAGAGGGCCCGATCCTCAGCAGGAACCAGAACCCTTCATGGCCTGCAGAATGGGATCTTTTTGTTTTAGAAAGACCCTGAATTTAATGCTCAGGAATCAAACCTTAGGAGTTATGCGAGTAGTAAGAACAGCACTGTGCCTCCCCAGGGACCCCAGCAGCAGTCATCTTGGGGATCCCAACATGAAGGAAAAGTCAGAAACAGGTTTTTCATAAACTTCCTGTGTCAGCCAGCAGTCTGGCTGGTGCACCCTTCTGCTAATTCCATCTTGTGGACTGTACATGATGTCAAGTAAGTGGCAAAGCAGTGAGAAAGAGGAAAATAGCAGCGTCGTAACCTGAAGTGGCACTACAGATACGTATGCTACTAGCAGGCAAAATCTCAGTAATACAATAGAGAAGACAGCACTGTTACAACCGACAATGTTACTGTTAGCAATGTTCTAAGGAGGTATTATTGTGTTAAGGGACAAGCTGGTACTCCTGTCCATAGCCATGTCTCAATACGAATTATGAAACAAGCACAGAGATGTTTAAGAGGAGATAATGTCTTAAGGTTGATAGTTAGAGGTCACGGTGAGGAAGTAATCTATGATCTCTTTTTACCCCAAACTACTCAGCAAATGCAGCGTTGTAACGTAACACTGACTTACTGTCATCTCTTCCAGCTGTATGGCACTTTTTCCTACAGGAATGGATAATAGGGCAATAATGAGCAACAATACTGAACAAAACAAAATATTTATGTATTCAAGGGTGTGAAGGAAGGTGTTTGTTTACAGAAATGAAAGACAAAGATAAATAGTGCTGCCTGCTGATTTAAAGTTGTTGGGAGCCCTGTGGACTGTTTCCAACTACTCTTTCCAAAATAAATGCAAAAATATGATGTAGGGTCTGAAATATATCTTTCTAAACTGCTTGTAAAAAGAAAACAATGCAATGCATCCCTTCCTTTCCCGGCCAAACATCAGCAAAGCTGCTAACACCACAGCCTGTGCAACCAACGATTTTTAAAATTAGACTTAGATTTAAGAAAGGATAGGAAAAACAAAGCACAGTACTGGGGACTCTGTGCAGTGAAAATAGAGTGCTATTTGCCCATTTCACAGGTGAAAAAATGGTAGGAAACAGCTACCATACCACAACAAGCATGTGAGTGAAGTTGGTTATGAGCAACCCTGAGAGAACCACCTAGACCACAAGATGAGTGCAATGAAGAATTACCCAGTTATCCATTGCAGGTGGAGTAAAACAGAGCATAGAACAACAAAACATTTTTTCAAGTGCTGTAGGGACATTTATATGTGTGTGTTTATGCACGTGTATATATATTTTTATGCTGAGTGGACAAGCAACAAGTGGAGAAATTCTTCTGATTCACTTAAATTGGCTGAGAACATTAGGAACACAGTGAATAAATTAGACAAGGCTGGTGAACTGTGCAGTACAGCTCTTCCAAAACAAACAGTTGCAGAAACAGGAATAGAGCTATATATTCTCTATAAGTACCAAGAAGCAATGGGGTTGATAAGACTATTTCTTTGGCTTTATCTTCAAAGCAGTGTCTGGTGCAGGTCCTTTTTGTTTTGAAGTCATACAATAAGACACAATTGTTGAGGGATGCAGGTACTACTCCAGAGCTATGACCTGGCTAATCACCTTTTACAAGAATTGAATGGAGGGATGCTGCTAGCAATCAAAACTACAAGAATTTTGACTTATTGAGCAGAATTATCAAGCAGATCAACAGCCACTGCCCAAACTCCCTTCAATGTGGCTACCAGCTGTCTGATGTTCGGTGAAAAACAGTGCGCACCTTAAAGCAAATGCTTCAAGGCTACAAATGCTTCAATTGCTAATGTATTAGCAATCGCAATATCATCGTAAATGCAGATAACACATTCATCTCAAAAGAATCTCCGAAAATATTCCTGTCCTCTCCTGGAGAGACTCAACTGCACAAATGCTTTGTGAGCCTAATGCTCATCCCAGCGAGAGCTCACCTCCATGCAGCCCCAGTGCTTGACGCTGAATCTGCCCTTTCAGTTCTTCATGGTGACACCTTGAAACTCATGGCAGTCTTGGTGAAGGGTTTGGTGCTTGGAGGTGATCTAAAAAAGGTTCTTTATTCGAAAGTTTATTTCAAACTTCATAAGCAGGACAGTTCTGGGGTATTTCCAAATCACATCCTAATGCAAAATGAAACAGCAATATCACTGAGCAACGAAAGAGATTACCTTGACAGTGCTAACAAAGACTGATCAGTGAAAATGAGTTAGCACTGTTCCCTAGCAACTTCTCACAGCTGCAGATAAAATCATTTTCTGGCCATCACAAAAATTGTGATTACTTAGTTCTCTCATAAGGAATTCTCTCATCCATTGCCTCTACGCAGCCCCCTCTAGGAGGTAACACAGGAGCCATTTACAGCAAGCTGTACCGTTACATTAACTTGTCCAAAAATTTTAAAAAAGACCCATGGATCCGTATGTGCTGTGTTTGTCCTTCATTCAATGACATGTATTTCCAATGTTCAAAGAATAGCATCAGAGAGAAAGAAAAACAGCATATAACAATCTTCGCTGCAAAAATCCCGAGCCTGCAAACACTTTTCCATAAAGGTGTTTCCTCACTCACGGGAGCAATTCCACTGATTTCTGATGACATTACTTAAGGTTTAAAGAATCAGGTCTACAGTAAAGAAACTGTAAAGTAAGTGTATAAAGGGTTCAGACTCTTTAATGGAGTAAAAAAGCCTGCATTGCTCCAAAGAGTTGCTATCGGCATAAAATAGATATTCACAAAGCAATTCAAATAAGAATTTTTGTTATATACATAAAATCTCAGGCTGAACACTATACATCTACACTGACATATTTAACCACCTTTCCATCATCTGCACGAGTGGCTACCAAAGCAACATTTGCTAAATAATAGCAAGGCGTTCTGCTGCAGGCAAACCCTAATAGCTCAATGAAGCCACTGATGCAGAAGGGAGTTCAATTAATACAAAAATGACACTGCCCAAAATTATCCTGTGTCCTTAATGTAGGGTACACGCAATGTTGTCTGTATCCAGCTGCAGCAGTTAACCCCAGTGCATGTCAGAGCACAGTTACGGTTATGATTTTAATACTGCAAGAGCCATAGAAGAGGGCTTGGCTGATCCAAGCAAGCAGAAGCAGAGGTCACTTGGAATTACACAAAACCCTCCCTGCCAATGGCTCTCCAAGACAGAGCTATTTTGCAGGAACACAAAGGCAGCTGCTAATCCTCTCCACATATAAATCCTGAAAAACTAATAATTGCACCTCCTCTCAGTCTCAAATTTCATTAATTTCCTTGGACCATTTTATTCTATCTGTGTTTTTTAATAGAAGAAAGATGAGAAGGAGTTAGAGACTTCTCGCAGCATACAATTGTTCTAACAACCCTACTGTGGAATTCAAATGTGTGAGAACCCCCTAATGTCCACCTATTGGTGCTCAAAGTCAAACATCATAAAACAGAGTATGGGAGCTTAAAATATGGACCGAGCAAGAACTATAGTGCACATACATGTTTCTTTTATATTAAAACTTTGTAGTTTTAGACACCAGGTTTAATGTGCCACAATTTTTGGAAGCAGATTGCTCTTTTGAAAATAGAGGTTTCAAAAAGTTTTAGTGAGCTGACATACAGAAATCTTACTTGTGGCAATGGCTGACTTTTTCTACTTCTGCAGCAAAAGCCCAGTAGCAATCAGCCAAAAATGTTAACACTCTAAATCATTTGCCACTTCTAAAAATTCTCTAAGGCAGAAGTGACCACTAGGCAGTTGTTTCTGAAAGCAAAAAGGTTGTATCCCTGGCTACCACCTGGTAGGACAAAATCCACTAAGAAATACAAGCTGTTTTATCAGGCAACCAAAACATCAACACAACGGATAAAATGGCTAGATGATAAAGTGCCGAGAGTGATGGAATACGTGGAGGCTGAAGAAACTGTGATGGAGAGAGAAAAACTACAGAAAGGGAGCCCAGGAAAATAAATTAAACTATAAGTTTATCAGACATTGACTTTGCCTCATTCTTTAAACTACAAGAAATGTGAGCTATAGTTTCAGGAATGCCCATGCTCCTATTAGGCGGTAAGGATTTGACAATACGGCATAACACTGCCATTCAGCATGGGAAACCCATATGGTTGCAGTCAGAAGGAAATTAATAGTCTGCCCAGGGATTAAGGCATGGCTCAGACCCAGTAAAATCCCAGCGCCTGTTGGCTTAGCTTCGCCTCTGATCAATTAACTCCTGTGCTCTTGCTAAGTGGATGTGCACTCACAAATTCAAAACTGTTTGTGGGGGTTTGACAGTTTTGATAGACTTGTGGTCTAACAAAATTAATGTTCAAAAAAGATTCTCAGTTCCAGCCACATGCAGCAGTCCTCTCCTGACTGTGTGCTGAAGCAAGCCTGGGCCATGCATTATCCCCTCCGAGCCTGGGTCTGGAGACCAGATGGGAGCTGCAACACACTCCAGGTACACCCCTGATCAGACCTCAGAGAACACATGTCATCAGTTCAAACGCATTTAGTGCTGGTGTAGACCTGGCACCCAAACTCAAGCCACTTGCCTCTCTGGCACGGGGCTGCTGTAACCCTCAAGCGCACTGAGACACTGCAGCTCGCCTGTTTACATTATAGTAGACTCAGCAGGCCTTCCTGCAGACTTTAGCACTGAGGATATAATTCACCCCTTTCCCTCAACACATGCCATGCACTGCCTTTACTACCAGGGTTTGCAAGGCAGTCTCGGAGACCTGTCTGTAGCGCAATAGGAGCCTATTTATACAGTGAAATGATACTGAGGACACTATGCCTATGCTATAGGAGATTCAGTGGCTGTACCTGCTGCTGTCCTAGCCCAGTTCTGTGGTTTGATGTTCCTTTAGCTGATGGAGTGTATTTGATGACCACATCTTCTGGTTTAGCTTAATTGGAAAGGAATCTAACTTGCACTTCACAACTGCTCTGTATTATGAATCGAAGTGCAGTAGGCGAGGACAAATAAGAGACTTGCTCTGAAAGTATGCTTAGGATGCAAACTGAACGCTGATGTTTACATACATGCCAACTGACACCGTAGGATGGTAAAGAGTTAAAAATCTGTTAGCAAAGACTGGAGGTGACTGAATATTACCCTTTAGAAAAAAAAAATCACTTTTCCAAATAAGATGCCAGTAGAAGCAGAGGCCTCTGTGAATACCCCAACTCCCCTTTCTGAGCCATGGTCTTTGGTTGAAGATTTGTCTTCATAGTAACTGCTTTGAGACAGTCAGTATGTTCTATTCCCATGAAAGTCACTGTAGAAGCCACAACCTAGCTCTGTGACCCACTGAAACATCACAGGCAATTGAGGTTGGCAGAATACAATACATGTTGGTATTTTGATAACTGGGTTAAAATTCACAATATTGAAAAACCTGTAAAACCTAATTGAGCTTTCTAACACAACAGACAGAAGTTAACACTAGATTTACATTTATTTGAGATTCAGGATAAAAGTCCCACCGATGACAAAGGGGCAACAGAGCCATGCTGATTTGAAAGGAAAGTACCCTCATCCATGGGATCCCTGGTACACCACAGTTCTCTGAAGATTTCTAGTGCAAGAGCAGAGCTGCCCCATCCCCCCTTAGCTTTTAGATCAAGGTATTTCTAGGCGATTGGTGAAAAGCCAAGTCACAGATACCACTGTCACCTTTTAGACTGTTTTAGGGGTTTTTTGTTTTTTAGTGAGTTTAAGGCAGGGGAAAGACAGACATCTGTTTCATAAAGAACATTTTTCCAGCTAGAGCTGGAATTTCTCCTGCACAAAACTTGCACAGTGTTATCCTTTCTGAAAATCACACAGTTTTGTTCCCAAATTGCAGAGAAGTAAATGATGGATCAATAAACATGGCAATGAAGAATTCAGTCCACAGTTCATTCAGCTGCATTGAAATTAGCACTTCATGAGCCATTTTGCACACAGATTCTTTATACAGAAAGTTTTCTTTGAAAATCTGTTTCAAGTCCACAATCAAGGTAGCTCTGCGTGCGTCACGCTCTACTGCATATTCCTTTGAACAACTGCCTTTGCAACTCGAGGCAGTTTGTAGAGAGACTAATTAAACAACAGTCCCTGCCATCACGGGTCCTACTGCGAGAAAACTGGTGATGACATGACACACGTGCTGCAAGCAAAGAGCACAATCGAACCATGAAAACAACCATGCATGCCAAAGGGTCGGAGGGAGGGAGCGACAACTGATTTAAGTATTTAAATCTATTCCTTATCAGTGTGCTGTAGTGGGGTGTATGTATAGAAAGAGGCCTGAGACTGGGGACCCCGAGGTGACCATGCAGAGTCGCAGAAGGTCAACGTGGGGCTGGGGAAACAAAGATGATGTAGCATAGACCGTTATAAAAACAAAAAGGCAAGTGTCAGTCTCCTCACTGTGGCTACAAAGGCTCCCTTGGAACTCCCTTTCTTGGTCGGGAAATATGGAAACAACAGTATAATATATGTTTATTAAAAAACACATCTTTTCCTGTTGGCTGAAGTGCTGGCTGCTGATAACAGATTGATGAAAAAAATATCTATTTTTCTGTTGATGTATTGCTTTTGCTTAAAAGATAGAAAACAAATGTATTAAAGAAAAAGATGCCGGGGGTAAATATTTTAGTAATCTCCATCACAAACCTGTCATATTGTAAGGATTACAGTCCATTAGGATTGTATAAAATTCATGGCAAAGCTTGTAATTCAGCTATAAGTCAACGACGAAAACCTCCTATTGTGTTTTAGGAATCACTATTTGCTAATATTACAATCATCATCAAGAGCTGCTTGTCGTAACAGGGCTAGTTTGGGGAAAGATGGCATGAATCCACTAATCACTACGTAACATGTCCTACTCTTTGCTCAATCCATGGGGATGGGGAGTCTGTGAGTTGCCTCCTGTGGAGAGGCTGTTTCCTGAGCACAAAGCCCTGACACCTCATCTTCTTTCTCTTGGAAGTTCCTTGCTCAAATGCTGAAAACAAATGTTGGTATTGGCTAGAATAGCAGCTGTCATGGGCACACTGGGTCTCTCGTGCAAGATCTGGCATACAGCACGATTCCCTGCACAGAACAGAGTCAAGTAGGGTATTTCTAAAGGAGGAGGAGAATGTGGGTACAAGGGGCAATAAATCAGCCCCAAGGTTTTGCTAAATAAAGAAATTTTTCCTCCTCCAAAAATATCTGCCTGGAAGTCAGGGAATGACTGCTAGAGGAGATTTACTAAAAAGGGCACACACTAAAAAAGAGGAAAAAAAAAATTAATCTGACAGGCCCTTCTGAAGGCTAATTTGAAGACCTTCCCTCTAGGAGACTGTTTCTGACAGACCTATCACTATACATATGTATACACTGCAACAGTGTAGGAGGGTACACTAATTAACTTTCACTCCACCTGGCCAAAGAAAAAAAAAAAACCAACATTCTGAAGGGAAGAAAAGCCATAAACAGCATTGCAGAGTCAAATACTAGGTAGTGCTGTTAGCAAATCCTACTTGTATTAGCAGGTAGGCAATAGCTCTGGTATATACAGTTAGAATAAATTATCTCATGTCAAATGTTCATTAAGTTTGTCCTTGAAGCAGAGCAAAGTTAGACAGAAATTTGGAAACTGGGTCACTCAGTATGATACTACGTATCAGAGGCATTATCATATTTGGTAATGCATTGACTGATCAGTGCCATAACTGTCTTGAGATGTGCTCTGCTCTGAACAACGGTTTAATTAAAATAGAAGCTAAATGCTACTGACATTGGTGATGCAGAAAAAGACTATTACCTGGTAAAAAACAAAGATGGCTAAATGCAACATTAGACAAAACAGAAATTCATAGCAAAATATCATTTAAAGAAACAGAATCCAATTTAAAATAAGATTTTAGCCCATTATTTCAATAATTCATATTCATCTCTTTCAAAGTTAAAAGAAACCTGGTCTTCAAAATGTTATTTGCAATACATACTCAAATGATAATACAGCAATATGGTAGATTCACATTTTCAAGTATTCATTAATTTCCCAACACTGCTGAGAAGCATACCTATTTACCCCATGATAAAATAGGATATTTTTAGTTCTGAATAATTGGACTTGAGCAAACAAGAGACACACAAAGAAAGAACTAAGAATTCAGAATTTCTTGGATTTTACTCATGCTCAGAGACTGAGGACATGCACTCCGTGTGGATTTTAAAAAACACTTCTGCACCCCCTCTCCAAATTGCTATGTCTGTGCAAATTGCCAACTCTCATCTGCACTGTCTAATTTGAATCAAATTGGCTATAAGTCAGTTCAGAATTAATTCAAGCAAGATATTGGAAGTGTTCCTCTTACCAGTTTTGTGTTCTGTGAAGTCACTTTGAAAGCAAAGTAGCTACAAGTCCCACCAGGATATCGTACTTCCAAAGGTCAAAAATGAAGTTTCATCAAGCCAGTAGTAACAGAAAGAAAAGTCATCAGCTGCAGCTGGGTATTTAGGAGCTTGGTGGCCTTCCTTTTGACTCACACACACTGGCTCTGCTCCTGGAACCACTTCACCCTGCAGTCATGACACAGTGTTTTTTTAATGGCATCACCGCAGAGAATTTCCCCCTCAACTGGAACAGAATGAGGAGAGAAAATGAGCTCTGCTGTCCTCAGCATGCCATGTTCTTATAACAATATTATCACTCGCTTTTGGGAGAGAAATACAGAAACTGGGATCACTTCACCATAGCCCATGGTATGCCAAGTAAGTGACTATCACAGTGACATAAAGCAGGGTGCCAGCAAGGCTCTAAGAAAAAGAACACTTCCGTACTGCTCCTTTGAAAGAAATATTTACAGAAAAAAAATATAATCTGTACCATCGTGTGCAAAGCAAGTACCAAAGAATGTTTGGGTGAGACCATGCACCAGCAACAGACCAGTTACTCTCAGGTCTCTTTTGTCACACACTTGATAGAAAAAAAAGCGGCGTCAGTAAGTTGGACTGTAATGTTCTGGTGTTCAAAATCCAGAAATGGTATTTTCTTCAAAAGATGCTACAAGCTCACTGTTCTTCTCAAAATCCAGTCTTGATTGTCTTTCACAGAAATATACTCCAGAATGAGACACCCAGGATGAATGTTCACATTTGCAAACATGTGTGTCTAATTCAGCTTCTCATGGGTGAGATCACAGAAGAACATAGATTAGATGGAGCCCCTGCACCCACAAAGTTTATTCAGCTTTATACCAACCCTCAAGTTCTGTAATGCATTCCTTGTAGTTTTTCAGGGAGTATCCAAATCCTGTTTCCCTAAACATAGAAAACTACTGGTTCTGTCTGTTCTTACCTGCTCAGAAATTTGCAAGCCTCGTTCTCATTTTTATCCCTAAGGAGCTCTCCATACCATCTCCATTCCATGTTTGTAATTTCTTGTCTCTCTTTTCTGGTCTTTTCCTTTTAGCGTTCACCCAATAAAAATGATATTTACTTATAATCAAGGAACCTCTCAACCCATTAATTTCTTTCTGGCTTTCTTAGAAATCCCTTCAGAAATTTTGGCTGTTGCCATTGACACAAACTGGAGCGGCTTCAAAACTCTACTAGCTTGCGATGAGAAAGCAGCCCCTTGCAAAATAAGGTCTAGGACCAGAAGAACAGAAAAAGACTGTTACTCAAGAGCACTGAATTGTAAAGCTGACATTGCTATTGATAGAAAACTACCCATTGATTTCTTTGGCCGCTGAGGATAGCTCAGGTTCGTTGCATGCAAGTTCATTTTAAGACACTGGTGAAACAGCAATATATTGCAAAGCTGTATTAACTCACATGGCTTTGCTCAGCAAGACGTATTTGGAAATCAAAGGCTGTAATATACATATTTGCTCCTGTTCTGCACAATAAATTATTTATTATGTCTGTTTCCCATTTCAAGATTCCTAGACAGGTAGTTAAAAATATGTGAAATGATTTATTCAAGGTTGGGAACAATTGCAGCATCCATAACATATCTCAAAATAAGCCATGTTGCTTCCAGAACGTACTTCATTTTCACCAGTGGTTTTGAGATATCTTTAAAACTTCTGAACAATTTAATAAATCTTCTCAAAAACAGATGTCTATAATTGATCTTATACATTTCCCTTGGAAACAGGAAGCACCATTCATTTTTTAAACCCCGAGACGTACCACGTCTATTAGCTTTCCTAAGGTATTAAAGCTTCCCAAAATTCACTCATCTAAATAAAAATTTTGCACTTTGATTTGCTTTTGCCTAACTATTTTTCCACCCTCAGCTCACCTACTAAAGACATGAATCTATCCTTGTCATTTCTGCAGTTCCCTTCTCAGGAAAACGTTTCTGGCAGTTCTGTATCTTCAGAGCTACAGGATGTTTTTAAGCCATTTGTATTCAATGAAAACGTTCACAGGCTGTCTCCAGTTTGCACTCCAGAGAAAAGGACCTGTTCTAATGCTATTGCCCAATCTTTCTTGCATTGTTACCAGACCATTAAAGATAGGACTTTGCCATGTAGTTACTAATTACTGCTTATTAAAGATAAGTACAATTTTTGACAATGCAAGGTAGTACATAATTTACATAAGATAAAAAGAAGAGGGCACTTAGAATACACAAAGGAATGTAGAAGAGATGGCACTACATATATTATGAATAAGCATATTATTATTCTAAAATTATTGTCACTTCACTAAATTAATCTTCCTCATTATAAACCTATTTTTAGGCTCCCTATCACTAAACAGACAAACTCTAGTTTTGAGTTCTGCCCGAAACAGACTATTTATTAATATCAGAATATAAATAACATCCAGGTAAGACTAATTTTAATTCTGTCATATAAGTAGAAGGTTTTGGGGATTCCAAGGATATCAGATATGTAGATTTTTGGGTCACTGCGATGTATTTGATCAGCTTGAGCCCCACTTAGTCTGATTTGTTACTGTGGTTTATACTGCAGTAGACCTCAGACTATAATTATGAAGAGTGCCATTGTTAATAATGTTTTCCAAGTTATCTCTGTTAAATAGTAGACTGCATGTTCACACATTTTTCTAAATTATTTTTGAAATCTTTGAAAAGATTTCCCATTTTAAAAGGATATATTGATACCTTGAAAGGATGTATTCATTTATTAATACTTTTATAGATTAAAAAAAGGCCAAGCTTGTCCTTAGGGAATATGTCCTCAAATCAGGAATTCATCCCTTTCTGCTTGTTACTGTTGACCCCTGGAAGACATCAGTCACATGGACAAAGTAATCCACGTGTATACAGTTCTTCACTGAATGAGGTCCTACAAACACTGACTCTATGACAACCAGAGTAATCAGGCTTATAAGCTATGCAGTCCTTTGTGGATAACTTTCAAAACCAGAAAGATATCTATACAGATATCTATACAAATAACCACTCCCAACTATGTAGTCTCCACTCCAAGACGTACCTTTCCCATAACACAATTTCAGGAGCTTCTAAACACCATGGGAAGACAGCATCATTAGCAATCAACAGGATCTAGGCTACAAAGTCACTTAGGTGCTGGAAAGCATTCTAAAAGCATTACCCATGAATTAAAAAAAAAAAAACAAAACACCAACAAAACACAAACCTATAATCTAAACAAAACACATTCAGGTGCCAAACGCACGTCATATCCCTTTCTGAGTCCAGCTGCAGTCTACCCTAATGACTTTCATTTGCAAAGCATGCGTGACTGGAACAGAATGAGGTCTCATTTTCTACCTTGGTGCAACACCATTTTTCTCTTCCTGAGACTGTATTAAGATTTGAGACAATCAGTTCTTTTGGCTTAATAACTTCAGTTATCAGCTTCAAAGAAACGCATAGCAATCCTGACATGTATCTGAAATGAAGTCCGTTGTATTGGGAGTGGAATATATATATTAAGTGTCTTCTCTCACTGTTTATATCTATTTTTTTACTTCAAGCCAACCTTTCCCTCTGAACCACAAGGATTTAGTGGTTACTTGCTGAGTTTTGTATGGCAGCTGGCCAGAGTTTAATTCCCCCAATCAGCTGATAACATACTCTTCAAAGATTAAATCATTGTATCACAGAGGCATTATACCCAGCCTCTGTTTTTATGCTGGCTAAGCCAAAGGGAAGTCCAACATCTGAACAACTTGCTTCTGTTTCATCCTATAAAATATTGATTGCCAATAAGAGGAAAAAAAGAGATAGTATACTATAAGGTACATGAAACAATTTTCTGTAAATCTTAAACCTTTACACTATAATCATTGTGAAGGAAAGGTAATGCATCTCTTAAGGATTTTGAATGCTGCCTCCTATACTCTGTCACTGGACAAATCTGAATCTAAACGGCTGTTCTCTTAATACCCACAGGATATGAATGGCCCAGCTGAGTTTACAACAGTAATAAAGAACAGACTTTCAAACTGAGTGTGGACTGATGTATACAGCAGAGTAAAAAATAAACACACTAAAGCTGCTACATAATTCTGTCAAGCATATGGTTAAGTTATGATTTTATTTAGAAAACAGATTGTAAGAGTGAAGTGATGACAGACGAGGGTATGTTGGTCAGTCATAAATAAGAGAGTATTCTAATAGGAACTGGGCTCGTTACTGATCATATGCTGCCACACAGATTTAGCGAGATCTAATAGCTTAGAAAATACGGCTTCTTAAATACATGTTGCAGCGCATTTTCAACTTTAGGTTGCTCAGTTGAAAAAAAATCCATGAGCGTTACTGCACCTAACTTTTAAGAGCGATGGTGGAGTTACGTTTATGGACTCAATTAGACTTCCTGGTTCCTTGTAAAAGGGTAGAGTTAATCCCTTAAGAATGGCTTTCCCAGCACCTAGTGCTCTGCATAGAGATGACTAAACCAGGCAAAAAGGAAATACTGAAGACAATCTGAAATCCTTTTTCTGATCCAGATTGCTCTACAGCACTTAGGCATCACTAGCTATGTCAAAACCAAGAGACCAGGGAGTGCTTTCAAGTTCCTGCTTCTGGGTGCTCCATCTGCACTCGAGTTTCATCTGGGACAAGACCTAGGTACATACTAGCTCACTCCTGTGACTGCTTCTGCAAAGAAGGAAAGCCAGGTGCGTGATCGGGAAGGAAACCACAGCGTGCTCAAGCCAGGATCCCAAACACTCAGTGATGTACACCTGATACTGCGATTAGATATGGTTTATGCTGGCAGTCCTTTACATACAATGATCCAGCTGCACAGGAGAGGTGCATGCATAACCCCCTGGTTCCTGCACTCCTTTTACTGGGCAATTGCTCCAGCAGCTATGGTATTTTCTGGCAGTGAGTGGGAACAGTACCATCATCACTGTTGGTGGCTCTGAACACACAGCTTGTGTCTGCTGAACTTTGTGCTGAACAGCTTCATCAAAGCATTATTTCTTCTGTTTTAAGTGCATCATCAAGACTTTCTTAGACCGTAAATCCCATATCAGGCAAAAAATAACCCATGAGTGCTTGGTTCAACAATTTGGGTCTCGTAGTAACAATCAGAAATACTGTGACCACAGAACTCAAAAGATTTATGGTTTATAATTCCTCCTGCCATTTCGTATTGGTTCCAGAAGTTACTGCCAAAAAAATTAAGCTGGATCACCTATTGTTTCTTCCCCCCCCCAAATCAAAATGGTTACAGTTCAGAGCATATGCAAAAGCTGCATGTCAGGTGCCAACGTAACTTCATATTTTTAAACTCTAGGCAGCTACGAACTTCCTGGTAGCTATGAAGTTAAGTAAGGGGATTTTGGATTTCTACCTGAATCTCTGTGCTCAAGTATTTCTGAGACTCGGCCAACCCCTCTGTTCAGGATTACTTTGTTTGTACTTGTTGTAATACACCTCATTTCCAAAGAGCAGAGAAAATCAAATATTGCTGCAGAAGTGGAAATATTCACACGTGACTTTGCGAGGAGACATAAAAATTATGCTGTTGGAGTATATGAACTGTCTAAAAGGACATACAGCAATTTGTGAAGGTAACTTTTTAAGAGCAAAAAGACACTGGTAAAAAATTAATCCCCTGCACAACCCTCCTGCATAGCAAAGGAACAATGACATGAAGCCCCAAACACCTCCTCACCCTCCCCTGCAGCAGTTATTACACAGCCACCAGTAAGTGCCTGCCAAAGCCGCTCACTGCTGAGCCTGACACACCTGCCCCTCCCGTATAACACTCCATGGGAGTTTCATTCATTTCCAGGGTTCAAATTGAAGTGATGTCTGTGACTTTTCTTTTGTATTTTCAAAGCTAGGAAGGAATTTCATGCCTCTTAGAATGTCACTTAGCCCCAGGTAGAACACTGCAGTCCCCAGAAATGGCTGCAAAAAGCAAATTACAGCCTCTCTTTTCCTAAACCCCTCATGGATGTAGCCTCAAGGTGAGGAAACCTGACTTGAAAGTAGTAGCATTGCTGTTTTAGCACCAACTGGTTTGTCATTAAGACCTTAGGCACCTGAAACTGCAAACAGGTCTTCGAGGGGAATTTATTTACAAATACTCTGAAGCAAATTATCCATTAAACTGCTTTGGAATATCATGCACAGCCCTAATTATGCTAGATTATATAAGCAGGCAAGGGCGGGTGGCAAAAGAGAACACTGCAGAATAAGGACTGCTTGGGGAATATGCCAAACCACAACTTGTCCAACTGGAAGAGAAGCTACAGCCCAGTGTTGCAAATATGTGAAATGTCAGCGCTGTAGCAGCAAGGCATCTCTCACATACAGAACTCATTTTGACAGCACTGCAATCAACACTGGTCTGTCAACAGTCACAGACATTGAAGGCTGGTGCTCAGGCTTCAGCCAAATCTGTTTCTCTTGCCAGTGGAAGCCCTAATGCTTTTCAGCTGGTGGGGATCCCTCACCCCACTGCTGCTGATCCCTCACCCCACTGCTGCTATGCAGGAGCTCCATCCTTCTTGCACCAGCTTGCTGTGGGGCCAGGCCTGATGCCAACACATGCACCATCCATGCTTAGCACAAGGAGAAAAAGAGAGACTCAGAGTTACGAAGTTCTGGGTGGGAACAGACCCAGCTCTGCCCAATGTATGACCTGCTCATGCCTAGCCCCAAACCTGCACTAAGACTAATGCATCCCCCAGGCACAGGGCTGCTTTTGGAAGAAGTCTTCACTTGGAGAGCAGCCCTGAGCCCCACTTTCTGCACGTCATAACTCTATCCTTGTTCTCAGGATCACAGCCCTAGGAGAAAGCAGTTTACTACCCAAATTCACTTCAATAACAGCAGCTTATTGCCTCACATTTGAGCTCTGCTGAAATATTTCAGCCCATGGAATTAAAATAAAATGTAAAAAAATGGTGTCACTATAGTGGCACTCTTAATGAAAACATGTACTATGAAATATAACATATACTGTTGTATTTATTCCCAGCTCCAGCTCAAGCCACTACAGTTAATTGTTCCAAATGGCTTTTAACATCAGCACTCTTGCCTCGTGCAGTTAGGGAACCAGACGGCTCACTTCTAGTTTGTCTGTTGCTGTTCTCTTAACTTTTTTTGTCTTTTATCATTGTTATCAAATTTGACACTAACAAACTTTTTGGAATTATTTTTCTTGTTTCATACGTTGCTTCCTTTGTGTACAAGCTCAGGGGCTTGCGAGGGTCAGAAACAGATGGTTGCATCCTTTCTGCATCAACCAGAAAGCGCTGTCTGCTCTTTCAACATTTTTGCCTGTGTGGCACATACAGCATTAAAAGCCTGTCATTGTTGCTACACCTGTTGGACCACAGGTGGATCAAATGCTAAATTTTGGTTATTAACATGCTTATGTATTCAAAGCAGTTTATTCCAATTGGTATTTGCAGGGCACCGAAAATGGCCGAATATGTTGCATTTCTTTGTTTGGTTCCACTGTAAGAGCAAGAGAAGCTACACAGAAGCCTGTCACTGGCCCACACTAAGATGTCTCAGTGTGTGGTACGTACCTATTACTGAAAACAATTACATAAGAGAGCAGACAAACAACTGATAATTACTAGGCTTTACATGCCCATTAGGTTAAGTATTCTTGAAAGTATATTCATCTGGCATCACATTTGCATTCTGATGGCAGATGAGAGAAATTGGGTATTAAATCTATTGGTTCCCTTAGAGGGCAAACAGAGCAAAAGAGTCTATTAAATCACAGAAGGCGAATAAATTCCTAGCTATTCCCCACATATTGTCTGACCTATCTTCAAAACCTACTAGTGTGTTTAATATACCAAACAGGGAGGCTGTAAGGCATCCTAGTACCACATAAAAGGAAAATAATCAACTCTCCTGTTAACTTGACACTGGGAAATTTAGCCTCACATTTCTTTCTTGCTTCAGCTCACCTGACCGCAAAATGGAGTCAGAGATTTTTGTAACCTAAGGGTAACCTAAAGGTAAAATGAGTCTTATAAATGCAAAAGTCTTTTTTATCTATTGTTATCATTATTATTCTTTTTTGTCTCAGTATTTATTTTAGTTTTAAGCAATAGAAGGCATCTGATAATCACATACTATTCATGTCTCGTTTTTCCAAAGCTTCCTAACACGTTTAGCAGCATATTCATTAGGGTCCCGGAAAAAAGCATCTTCTAGTTTGACTACCAACCGCCTAAAAGTTTCTTGTCAGCACCTCTATGAATGGATTATATGCTCTATACACACACAGGGTTTTGTTGTGTTTTTTGTTTGTTTGTTTGTTTGTTGTTTTTTTTCAAGTGACATCCAGATCCATCGAGACACATCTCTGACATGGTTTCAAAGTTACTGGTACCTGACTTTCATATGGTATTGCAGTCACCTATGGAAACAAATACCCCATCAGTAACAAGCTTGAGATATGAATGAATTACCAAATCCTCTTCCTCTTCATGGAGATGTCAATCACCCACAGACTGTGACAGTGCCAATGATGCACAAAAGGGCATGCCTTACATTTAAGCTGTTTATTTCAAGCTTGAACAAAATGCCTCACTAGAGCAGATAGTGTTTGTTTTAGCTGAGCTGTCTTTCCAGGCTCCAGCAAATCCAGTGCAGCTTCTAGAAAAAGCCAGATGTACTACAATATGAAGATGAGAAGTTTGCTATAATTGTAAAAAATTTTGCAAATACTACCTTAAGAAACAAATGTACAGTCAATCTCACAGTGCCTCTCAAAAAGAGAAATATAGGAAAGCATACTGCACCCAATAAGGTTCTGTCCTACAAGACCACTGCAATATATGCCAAGTGCCATGTCTTACAATCTTTTCCTAAGACAACTGTAGGGGAAAAAAACCCAAACAAACTAACACTGAGTTTATTCAGGAGCAGTTATTCCGAACAAAGACTGCTGACACCGAGCACATAATAGTGCCTGGCTAGTCTGAAAACACAGAAAAATACCTGAATGCAACTAGAGGGGGCACAAAATGAGGAAGGATTATCTCCTTCCGTGTTCAAATGCACTCATTCAAGTTTAAAGGCTAAAGTGAAAGGCAGTCTACTAGACAGTGACTTAATAAACTGCCTACGGCTTTCAGTAGCCACTGGAAGCATCTTTCACTGCATTTAGATGTAGTTTTGAAATAAATTCTAGACACCTGTTATGGATAAATGGCTGTAGAAAATTCAGTCTATTCAAAATGGCCAGTACGCCTACACTCATAACAACAAGCAAGCTCGAGCTACCTACACGATTCTGCACACTCATGACAGATTTTCAGGTTACATAGCTGAAACATCTGCAAGGTCACCCACTCTACAATGTTGGATATGGACAAATATTGGGTGCCAGTGCTGTTAGTTGCAGGCCCTAGAAATAATGGGGTTTGTTATGTTCTCAGGATTTACACTGAAGTAACCTGACATCATAACAACTCTTGATACACGCTACAAGGGTTTCTTTTGGAGATACCTGTAAGTCTGTTATTCTTTGCTGCAGTTGCATAATAGGCCAATGCCACAACTGGAATAAAGTAGCATAGTTTCATTGACTATATAGCAATGGGCACCACACCAAGTCTCAAAAACCCCTTTGTTTTGTTCCCAGCTCTCAGACAGCCTGGCTCAGAGACCACAAAGCTCAATTCAGCCTTCCTATACTTCCAATTCTCCATCTGTAAATAAGGATGGTGACATTGACTGTTCTATACAGGTGCATCAGCACCTGTAAATGAAAATACTGTATCAGAGCTTGTTGTTATTGTTGAACTAGGTTGATTTACAGCAGGTATTATGTTTTGGGGGGGGTTTAATCAAATGGATAAATAATAATACACAGTAAAAAAAGAACACATTAAGTACAAAAGTGGAATGCAGTGAAGGAGGATGAGATCAGCTGTATGCAGGCTGCTGTCCTATGTGAACCTTCCATTTGATTACTACTTATCAAAGAAGCAGCAACTTAGCCCGTATTCAAAATGCCTGAGAATACTCAGTACAAAAGCTTTGGTAACTCACTCCTCTGGAAATTATTCTGAGCCACTAGAGTCATAATTACACTGTCATAATGAAGAGGAAAAAAAACCCTTCTAACAACTAAATTCTTGCTGTAAATTGCATTATGAAAGTGGTAATTCCCTCTGAAGCAGGCATTATCATGTCTTACTGCCCACATCAGTTCATTATGGTGCCTCTGCTATCCCAGTGGAGCCTTCGCTTAGTAAATGAATGTTTTGGGATGATATTGCCAACTCGGGACTTATTACTTAATTGAATATGGAAACATTTAGGCCATTAGCATACATTTAGAAGTGTCTTATTTCACAGATGTTAATTTATCTTGGGGAATGCCCTTCTTTCTTTCCTCCTCCTTTTCCTCTTTCAATTCTTTCCCTGCAGCCAACTTACTTATTCAGTTAGGTCCTAGCCCACCCCTTTGCAAGTCTGTGGTGAACAGCTTGCTATTTTAAAACATTCCTGAGCTGTCATTTGGAGTCTATTTTCCAAAAAAACTGAACAGCCAAGCTCTTCCTATCTTCCCTCACAGCTGAAAAGTATCACCAGCTCTAGAGATTATTAAGAAAGTCTAAACCTGTTCAGCTAAATAATGAGATTTTTTCAGGTATTTTAAATTGTTTTATCTACCTAATTATTACAAGATTTCAAAGCCATGCATAAAGCATTTCTCTACAGATAGCTGGCTCAGAGAATTTTTAACTGAAAGCTAATATAGTCCCTCTATCAAAAGGGTCAAGAAGCTAGGATAATACAATGAAGGAAATTCCCCCTATTCCCTCGTTATTAATATATATTGGAAAACTTACAGTAAATTCATGAAACTCGCCAACATGTACAGGATCCTGCATGTCCTAAAGTAAGCTCCCAGTCATAACTGATGCATGAAGTCCTAGGGTTTGGTTTCTTTATCACGTTTCAGCAAAGGTTGAACATCTGTATGGTCACAAACAAGTCGCTAGGAAGCCCTGCTCTCTACTTGACACACTGTGCATGAGAACTGTTGAGGGTCTCCAAAAGCCTAAGAGACTGCAATCACCAGAGCGAGATGCGTTCGATACAATGGTTTCCTGGACATATTTCTAGCAGCACAAGCTACTTCAACTGTGTCATCTGTTAGGAGCTCAGAGAGTACAAAACCCTCTGACCATTCCTTAGACAGCAAGAAGTAAATTATTGAATGCTTCAGTAAAACAAAGTTGTTCATGCATCCAGTTCTGTATCAGGCCTATATCTGGATAATCTCTTAAAAAAAAAAAAATATGATGCCAATATTCAAAAGCATGAGGTAATTGGAATTCTTGCACCCTGAGATTTTGTGCACCCTGACTCATCCCTGTGCCATTTCCAAATCACACAACCTGATTAGTGAGTGTGTATAGATATTTGCATAAGTGTGCATCACCACCAGTACATTCATGTTGGCATGTGCTATGTGCTATGATCTGCTGTCCCAAACAAAATTGTTCCTCTGAAACTACCTGCTTTCTATTGGTTTCAGGCCACCACTATACTGCGTATGGAGCAGCTTTGCTGCTCAGTTTTGAATTCCACCAGTGACTCTGAGACATAGCAAGTTACTGCTGGGTTCCCAAAACATTGTGCTATTGCAAATCTTCAGCAACTCCTGTGAACAGCACTTTGAAATGAATCTTTTTCTGAAAAAGGCTAGAAATCACACTACTTACAGTCTTTCCAGACTGGCACTGGAAAAAGCCTTCCCCTGTAAGGCTCCCACTGACTCTGTTTGGCCTGGAGGTTAAGCATCCTGTCTTTGTTCCTTCCTTCTTCCTCCCCTCCAGCTCACCTTGGCCCTCAGAATATCGCCCTTGTAGCACTGAATCTGGCACTTGTCTGAATGCTTGAACGCTTGGAAAAAAGGGCTGTTCTCTGCTTCTCCAACATTTGTGTTAGAGATAGAAATGATGCTGGAGGAGAGACCGTATTATCACAAGAAGCTGTTTTAGTCAAAGGGAGCCAGGATACCATGAAGGAGGCAAATACAATAGCTGCTTTTGCTGAAACTCTGTTACAAGTTTATATCATTCCTTCCAGCAGCTTTGATGTTTATTCTCTTCATTGTAGCTCCTTTCTCTCTTAGCAATGCACATACCTATAGCTCACCTCCCTCCCCCTTCCATTTAAGCAGCGGAAGGCCTATTGAAACATCTCTTTGAACTACAGTGGTAATGTTGGAAATTGACTTTCCCCTTCTGGGTTTGAATTTGTCCACAAACAATTGCTTCAGCTGGTGGCGACTGACATTTTTCTTTCAGGTTTTACAGATTGCTCCAACCTACAGACTGGCAAAGCAATTACTGTCTCCCCAAAATCTATATCACAGGCACATTTTAGAAAGGGTATTTTAACATAGATTTTTTTATATTATATTATTGTTCTTATTTTATATTGGTATCTCAAATCAAAGTCAATTAGTATTTCCAGTTGCAGAATAAAAAAAGCCTTCATACATGAACTCTAAAAGTTCAAGAACTAGAGACAAGCAATCCTACCCCTTAAATAAACAAAAGCAAGCCAGGAAAAACCCACCAGATGATTTAAAACCATCTTCAGTATCTGTTAGCTCGAGTAATGAATACTTAAAATAGGCAATTTCTCAAAAAGACGACAATCCTTAAACCCAAACACTTCAGAGCTTTTAGGTATTAGAGCCAAAGATTTGTAAAGAGAGAGCTTTTTATTGATAAGCACTTACAAAGCATGTTGCACCAGAGTTCACAGGACGTGGTTGAGAAAGGAATGGGAAGACCACAATTTAAAAAAACTAGGAAAATAAGGTTTCCCTACATCACTTAAGCACAGTCTTTTCTCCTTACATTAGATAAATGCACAATCACATAGATAAGTCACAGAGAACCACTGAAATAGCTATATAATATTTTGTGAGCCAGATCCTCTGACTTCACTGCAACAGAACACAGCAATTGGCACAGGCTGAGGATTTCAGCCCAGTACAGCTTGTATGGTACCAAATCCACTGCATTGCCCTCGTTAGAACACGGGAACAATTTCCCCTTGGTTTCTGAAGAACATGAGAATGCAAAAGTTTTTGCTCAAAGAGCATTTAACAAATAAATAACTAATGCAAACAAAATAATACTCAAATTTGGACACAGGCTCCAAATGTGACAACTTCTATCAAAACACTGAAAACAAACTCTGTACTGACAATAACTGTACTCAATGCTATTAAATATATACCCATAAATGTATCGCTAATCCTATGTTTCAGTAATGAAGCTTCTAAAGATATCTACAGCGGAGTATGTGCTGTACTAAGTGTTCAAGAGTATTATTGATTTGGGCAATGATGCTAGATATCTTGTCTCAGGGTGTGCAGTTTTTAATATCCTAAAGGCAATACTTCCTCTGTTGACAGCCAGTGTTTAGTTTCATCATTTTAAATTAACTGTTACAGATTTAGATCAGAGTATATCTACTGGAATACACTTCTGATCAATTATTTTGTGCAATGGAATATCTACCATAGGCTATTACCATTGATATTCTTTGTGATGGAGTTAAATGTATCAGCCAGCATAGACATTGATTTCATAATAGTAGCTCCACTTTCCTCCATTCTCATAGGATTTCCATGCCATGGGAAGTGGGTTTTGATGTGGCAGCCAGGAAAAAAAAAAAGGATACAGGAAACATATTGCAGAGCAATAGGTTGGGAAAGGCCATTGAAAGGCAAACAGGATAGAGAGGTGCAAAGCAAGTATACTGTAAGAGATGCAGTTAATAAGACGAGTCAGACTGGGTTCACCGTAGGCTTTGGGATACAGTGCCGTGAAGCGAAATACTAAGGACTGTAAACACGACAGCAGGATGGGCTCCATGCAGGACTAAGAGACAGAAACTCTTGCCAGTGCATGAAGTCGCTTAAGGAGAAAGGAGCACTCAGGTTGGCACCGCTCTCTTGCACAGAACAGCATTCTGGCTACGCTAGTGATAAGAATGAGATAAGGGCCTCAGAGGATACAGTGGAACCACCTGACAACAAAAAGGCAAGATTAGAGGGTTTTTTCCTATGAAAAGTTAGCTTTTTTTATTAAGTAAAGCTTTGCTGAATGTGGAAAAGTAGAAACAAAAGCTGTTGACAAGTCTGGGGTTTAGCAGCTTTCAGCTAAAGATGTCACATTTTTGGTTGACAAAACACTGATGGGTGGGTGGGAGGGGTGGGGAGTGGGGGTGGATCTACATTTTCTGCTTTTTTTTTTAAATGAAAAATTGAATTTTTGTTCTGTTGAATTTTTCATCAGGAAAGTAATATCTGATTAAGTTTTCCTAGAAGTCCTAGGAACCAATCATATTCTTGGAACAAAGGAAAATAAAACAAGCCAATGGACAGGAAAGGCAATTACCTCAGACATAACATTTGACAAAGGTGGAAAGCACAAAGAAACAATAGATAGTAGCAACAATAAAACTGTACAAATAAGCTCAGGGAGAAAATATACAGATCATTGATTTGGAAGTAGTTAACATCAAGAACAGATGAAGGTATCATTCCCAGCAGTGGTGGTGGCAGGAATAGTAGAATAGGAAGACATCTTAGTGACACTGCTTGCCTTATGGCTGGCAACAACAAGGAAAAGAGAGAGAAAACTGGTCTGAAAAGTGACTGATGCTGTGGAAACAGGAGGAGGAGGAGAAGGAAGAGGAAACAGTGCCCCAGAGAGCAGAGCAGGCAGATTGAAATGAAACATTTCTCCTTGACATCGGCCGGCACAGAGACTGTCCCCAGCTCCCTCAGATCCTGGGGTATTTCAAAGTCAAATGAACACCAGCAGAGGAAACAGTGCCTTGGGACCACACTGCTGTACCAGGTTAAAACCCCATATCCATCTGGTTGCAGAAGCGCCTGTTGGCAGAGGGTCTCTGGGCAGCATGCAGGACGCTTGGAGAGGTGAGCTTCCAACATCCAGCATGGCTAACGGGGAAGAGCTACAGAGGATGCGTTAAGCAGATAATGCTACTTTCAAATGGTACTCCCTTTTGTTTGATTTTTGCCACTGTTCCTTGTAGAGTGAAGCTGAGGATTCACTCATGTACTGTATTTTAACAATAAGCAAGAAGAGATGGGTGGATTTCATGATTTTTGCAGACATGAAAGATCTTTTGTTTGGCAAGTTAATATCCATGAATAAGTGGAATTCTATAAAGTTACAAGACAATTTATTAAAATATACCGTGGCTTTACATGGGTGTTACAAGGATGTGTCAGATCTGTTTCTTTAAGAAAAGTAATATGTTTAAAAATCTAAAAGGGCTCAGATTTGCCATTAGAAATGGGAAACTAATGTGACATTTCTTTGTGATCAAAAATGCACTTTGAGATTGCCTGAAGCATTTCATATGTGTGTGTTCATTCTGGATAACTGTTACTCTTAAAAAAACGTGAATGCAATATTGTGAAAAGTCAAAATATTTCAATAATTTCAAACCAAAGAAGTGACTTCCCCCTCATGAAATGTCTTTTATTCCTCAATGCACTTTATTTTTAAAAGTATTTTGAAAAAATCCTTACCTGGATGGAATTTCATGTTTTACTAGAATATTAGAGAAAGAGAAAAGAAGTTCATTGACCTGAAGTTTTACAAGAATGTTCTACATGTTTGGCCACCAAGATAAAGATATTTTTTTTAAAAAAAAGCAACAGCCAGATAGTTTTACGTAAAGATATACATAATTAGGCACCAACAAGAATATAGGAAGAGTATACCAGACCCAACATCCAGCTCCTAAACAGAACCTGACAGAGGGGTTCTTGACAGATAGTTGGAAGGATGATAAAATATTTCTATAACTTTTTGCCACTATGTGACTTTGCGTAGTGCCTGGGGCACATCAGAGCTAGAAAGAGAGTTTGCATTGGGTTTTGCACAAGCCTTGCTTTAAAATAGACATCCAAAGCAGACATAAACTCAGCATTGTGACAGCCTCTGAACTTTCTCAAGGAACATGTTTCCCTGTCCCACAACAGCAGCAAGAAATTGTTTTACTCTCAAGGAAAAGGGAGGCAGATGGGCAGTGACCCACTGCAAGGGCTGTCCCTGGCCCCAAGCTCAGAGGAGGCATTGATGTGAGATGTATCATGCCCTGGTCCTGATAAAACAACGAGAAATCCTTGCACAGATCAAACAGCATTAGGAAGGGCATGTGCACAGCAAAACGCTCTGCGTGTTATCTCAAAACACAATGTTTGATGCTTCTTTATCTCTGTTAACACACTTTAAAGTCACGCTGTTCCCAGTACGATGCCCTCACCCAAACCCTTCTTCCTGTTGGCTTCACTCTATCAGTCAGTTGAGGATTTAAGTACATCACAGTGACATCTCCCACTATTAGGTGAAAGTGTGATGGATGACAGGAGCAGCACCTGCAAACAAGGCACCTCACACCTTGTCAGTGCCCATCACACTTACCGTCTGTCTTCCATTTATCTAGCACAGACCTGACAGCCTTCTTTCATATTGTTTCATTTCTTACCACAAAGGAGCCTCTAATTTTTTTCTCCATTGAGAACTGAGAAGTTCTATGGGAAGTAAATAAAACTCAAAAGATTGACTCCAGATATTTAACTTGTAGTACCCCAAACCTCCCCACTCCTAGAAAAAAAAGGAAAAACGACAAACCAAAAAACCAAAACAAACCAACCCATATTTCCCAGCGATAACCAAATTAAGCTGATTTCTGCTGATGTTCTTCATCTCCCCAAGTTAATGATTTATATTGAAAAAATAGTTTTCCCTAACTAAATCTCCTAATGACTCCATAACGTAGCAGGAACAATAATTCTGAAGTATTGGATCGGCAATCCAGTAGTGCAATTCCAAATAGTGCAGCTATGGAATACAAAATATGCTCTCCATATGTATGTCAGTCTACTTTACTTTTTTTTCTGTTATGATGGAGGTTTTATAGTTGTATGATGTGGACATTCCTTTCTCTCAGGTGGTTAGAACATGCCCACTGAAAAAATACAGAATCCCTAGGAAACACGGAGGCCAGATTCACCATGTCCTTTCCTTAGGCTTACCTATGTCAAGATGGTTGACTGAAACCATGTCAGGCAGGTTTTCTTTCTGTCCTCCTGGGATAAAAGCAGAACTTTGGTGTTAAGAAGGTAACATGTTATTGCATCCAAACTAAAGGCTGACTCCTCAGAGGGACTGAGTGACTCAAGTCCTGCTGTTTCCTCTGTCAGGAAAACACTCAGCAATTACTGGTACACTTAAATGGATTAACGGGGTTCACCGGAGGCTGAAGTTTATACTGAACTCCAGGGACCAACCCATGAAAGAGTGCTACTCATTCCACATTCAGGGCAATAAACAGGCAAAAGCAGCACCTAGACTGATTTATACTGACCTGGCTTTACTGTCCCTAAAGGAGATCCACATACTGTTGTCCACTGATATTTGAGCTATCAAGCTGAAACCTCTTCCTGTTGCAAAAGACTTTTCTTCAAGGCCTACAAGGCAAGCTGTCTACACAAAAGGCATTTGTGCGTTAATAAATGTATGGATTCCTTTGGAAGAGGACTAGGAAAGGGACAGGAGAACAGTTCAAAACACACAGAGATCTCGTGGTTGGAGCACTCAATGGAATGATGCAGGAAAACCTCCACTGCCATTGTTAGCCATAGCTCAGGATAAAGGAAGCGGAACACAGACTAAGCGTTGAATCATGTTTTACACTCTTCCCACTTGAAGCTAAGGGTTGGGGGGTAAACTAACTAGCCTACATGTGAAACTTGCGTTTCATTGCCTGCTTTTTCTGAATGAGGAAAAAAAAATCCTAGGAAAATAAAGCTTCAGTGCCAAAGAGCTCCCATTACTGTAATATTTCTTTGTTATCAAGTGATTAGGAGAGGAGCAGTAGGCAAACAGACCCCTTTCAGCAGGACAAGCAAAATAAAGCTACCCAGTCTCTAACTGCATGGATAGAACAGTGACCATGCAGCGCACTGACTCTTGGGAGTACATCTGCATGCAGCAGCACAGAGACTATCTAGTGCAAGCAGCACAGTTATCCTGGTATTTGTTAGCAGAACGTCAATGTACTGATCACACAGCTTCACGTTTATTGATGGTCCAACCAACTGTGCTTACTCCTTGCAAAGACTGGGAGTCAGTCTTTGTTCTGCATGTATTGACAGTAGGGTAGTAGGCCTTGGAGCATGACTGTAGCTCTTAGGTACTACTGCAATTCAATAAACCGTAATAACAGTCAGATGTAAAGACTGTTCATGTGAGTAACAGTTTGCTTGATCTGTCTCAGTTTTTTGAGATCTGCTCAGTCAACATGACTGATTCTCAAGGCAGATGATCTTGACTGGAATAATTTTAACAGAAAGAACTATTTTCTTCTTAATATAATCTGCCAGTGTAACAGGAGGTAATAGAGTGCCCTAGAAGTCAATAGTTCTTAAGTACTTGTCTCCATACTGCTACTGACAATTTTGGGGCCATTAGCAAGTCACTTAGAAATGCAGGAAAGCTATTTCCCCATCTAGAAGATGAGGAAAATTATATTTGCTTGACTACCTCATAAACAGGCTATGAAAGTTAATTCATACTTGTACAGTATGCTAAACACAGCAGAAAAAAAGGAAAAGAAAATATTCAGTCTGAGAGTGAAGCCTTTTACCAGCCAGTAGCATAGGTGTGATTTCACCTTAGCACTGCTTTAGAAAGGCCATCACTGTACAAGCTTACATTAGGAAATAATATTTATTGTGATGAAACAATAAAGACACAAGACTGTCATCTTCTTAGGTGCCAGTACGTAACTCCTACTTACTTCAACATGTCACTTACCTAGTTTATGCCACTGAATACAGTCTGACTGAAGTGTCAGCCCAGGAGACCATCAGGAGTGATTCACCTTGTTAAAGGCCACCTTTACAAAAAGGGCAAACCAAGCTACAAGGCCTGGAAATCTTGAGGACACTGTAAGATTGCTGTTTATAATCTCAATGTACTGTTAAATAGTGTCAGGCATTGTTGCCTTTCCTCGACTAGAGGCAAAGTGACTGTTTATGTAAAAAAAGGCTCAGGCTGCTGTATCTTTTATCCTCTTTTCCCTTTGAAGGATTAGGCAGGTTCTAAGCTTTCAGATTTCCTTAGAACCAGAAGCTGTCTTTTGGTCATTCCTCACATTTTGCCAAAGGCATTTTACCAAACTTTGGCTAGGGAGAGAGGCAAGAAGAGGGAAGAAAGACCGGATCTCCTGAAATTAGCTTAAATGCACTTTTTTATGCCTTCTAAAAGTCAGAGTCATATTCAGCCACTAACATAAGATGCATGAATTCTAGAAGTTGCTATAATCAATTTTAGACTTCCTCATCTGCTAAGGTCATATGGCCAAAAGACACTTCCTTTTGCCTATGGTACCATCTCTTGGTGAAGAGATTATAGTAAAGGCTCCAAAAAAGTGACAAGGCAGGGGGAAACAATGCAACCCGGGGAGCTAATGCTTGCTAAGGGGCTGGGTATTTCCAGTTTAGTAGCCTCTTATATTACTGCTGGACAAGATCATGACCTGGTGACCATCAGTTAGGTAACCAGCTCTGATCTGGGGTGTTTTTAAAACTGAAGAAATAACCATCAATGGAAAATTTTACATTCCCTACCCAGTTCTTTGAAAGGACAAAGAACCAGGAAAAATATGAAACTCATTTTTACATCAAGACTGATCAGTGCAACAGCTGAAGTTTAGAGGCTGAAATTCAAAAGAATCAGAAGGATTTTTTATTATTTTTTTTTAATTCCTCTTCTGTCCTTAGTTTTAAATTGGCCAAAGCAGGCCACAGATCAGCGAAAAGAGGAAGGGGAAAAAAAAGTCAGTTATGTATGTTATGGAGAAGAGAAGATTTTACTAGTTGTTTAAACCAGAATGTGGAAGAGGACATTTAAGTGACAGAACAAACCAAAGCTATAGAAGAACGAAGTGAAAAACACGCATTAGGATTCTTTTCAATCTGTCGGAAGAGGTGCAAATTCAGGTTTGGGATACCATGAAATAGCCACATAATCTAAGGCCTAGAGAAAAGCCCATCTCATTAGAGTCTTATGTGACTGGTAACCTTCCTGATCATCACTTACTGCCTGATTGTTTCTACTACTAAAATATGATTTAGTTCAGCAGTAAGAATAAAATTTGATTTAGCTCAGCACTAGAAGAGCACACAAGCAATTTGATAACATGTCAGTCTTGTTCAAATTTTCTTGCTGTAAAAATTGAGTGCTAATGATCTTGACTCTGCTACCCTCATGTATTTATGCAGCCTTTTTCATGTTTGCTGGATTATTATTGATCAATTGTTAGATAAAATGACAAATAAGAGAAGTTCATGTAACAAACTCTAGGGGCCTTTTAGGAAAAGTTTACCCAATTATCAATGAGCATTGCTTATTTGCTACCACAATTTCACTCTAGTCACTGTATTGCCACAATTATCATCAGAAAGACAACATGAAAAATACCATAGACAGACCACAAACCCTCTCAACAGTTTATAAAAATGGTACCTACGTATCTCTGACCCCTAAGATTGGTTTACAAATGCAGAAATATCATAGATACAGTTTATACAAAAATCTCACCTTTCTCACAATATCAGAGTTTTATAAGTTTCACAGAATCATATAGGTTGGAAAAGACCTTTAAGATCATCGAGTCCAACCGTAAACCTAACACTACCAAGCCCACCACTACACCATGTCCCTAAGCACCTCATCCAAACGGCTTTTAAATACCTCCAGGGACGGCGACTCAACCACTTCCCTGGGCAGCCTGTTCTCCAATGCTTGACCACCCTTTCAGTGAAGTAAAATTTCCTAATATCCAGTCTAAACCTCGCCTGCCACAACTTGAGGCCATTTCCTCTTGTCCTATCACTCATTACCTGGGAGAAGAGACCGACCCCCACCCCTCTACACCCTCCTTTCAGGCAGTTGTAGAGAGCGATGAGGTCTCCCCTCAGCCTCCTTTTCTCCAGGCTAAACAACCCCAGGTCCCTCAGCCGCTCCCCATCAGCCTTGTGCTCCAGACCCTTCCCCAGCTTCGTTGCCCTTCTCTGGACACGCTCCAGCCCCTCAAGGTCTCTTTCCAGTACAACCTTCGGTGATTTCCCAAGAATAATGTTATTTTATACTTTTTACTTCTTTCCTCCAGAAATCTGGTGATAGTTTGACAGTGAAACCCAAAAATATATACAGGTTAGGATAGTATAGACCAGCTTAACAGTATAAAATCAGGACACTTCTTGCTGCCTAGTGAAGCTAAACTGGATTTCCTCCAAATGAAAAGATTTTCCAATAGCTACTCACTCAGCAGCAACAGCTAAAGAAAACATTTAAGGTCACAATGCTATGAATATGAAAGAATATGAGAAACAAAGGCAGGATTCTTTAACTGGAAAAGCAATCCTAACCTCTTCCATTTAAGTTTACTCACCTTCGCAATTTTTAATGTTGATTGAGAAAATACATATATCAAAAGGAAGATCCTATAAAATGTTAAATAATTCAGGACTGTTCCAATTAATTGCTGATAGGATATATTTCTCTCTCAAATACAAATAGAATTCAAACCAATAAGCAAATCAATCATTATTGCAGAAGTGAGCTAGCAGATGACCCATGGGGTCTGGTGGATTATAACTGTCCTTTCTATTTATTGAATATCTCCTAACCAAAGAACTCAGATTAGTTCATTCATCTCAGAGAAGTAGCACATTTTATCAAGATAGATATTACTAATTTCTTCTTAGCAGATGAGGAAAGCAAAGGCTAGGGCTTCAATTTTTCAAAACCTGTGGCTGCACATATTTTTATCCCAAATTTCCTTTGGCTGCAGCTGTGATGCCCAAAGGTTCTCCTTTCTTTCAATCCACCATGCACCAGCAGGCTCACCACTGGCCCTATCACCTTCTAGGCCACAGTTTGCGATTCCTCTGAAAGTTAATTTCAGAGCTCAGCATCCCCATAAAAGACCCAGCGATTTCACACTGGCTGCAAAGGAAACCTGAATTCTAGCTTGATGAATTCCAGTGCCTAACTTAAAAGGATTTAAGTTTGAAGATCGCATGTACAGACCTACACAGATAAAGTCAGTAGGAAATACCAGAGAGAGATGTCTCCTTCTTCAAGGGCCACATTTTAGTGGATGCCATTTGGAAGATAGTACATATAGCATTGAGGAGCGTGCACTACCTCATAGGCTGTTAGGTCACTTTTTTATCCTGTGTGCCTGGGCAAATGGATAGGGTCCTGGTGGACTGCTCACTTGAATTCAGATAACTAAATTCTATTTAAGTGTGATTTTGGAGCATCAAGTTCTTTTATAGATTGGTCTTAGACTTCCATGTCACAATGAAAAGTCTATGACAGAGCTAGAAATAGCAAAGCTCGTCTCCCAGCTTCCAATCCCTTCTGTCAATCACAAGGTTTTCTTTCTTCTCTTGGAGTTTATTTTTCCAGTCCAGCAGCATCTCTTGAATGCATTACGTCACATATATAAAGGAAAAAGCAGAGCTAAGCAGACAGCACAATTAACTACTTTTCTCTATTTAGATCTTCATACAAAACCATTTCAATTTCTGTCAATAAAATGCCAGTGAAAAGGTCCTCTCTTCCAAACACGCAATTCCCATACCCCTTTGCACTCATACATGTCCTCTACTGCACAATACATGTTCTCACTTCTTACCGTCATCTCTCATGCTTGCAGTGAGGTCCTCATACACTATAATACAAACTTAGCTGATCTCAGCAGGGAAGAAAGCACATTCCCAGGAAACAGAAGAGAGTGAAAGCCCCAGGTAGGCAGGAGAGCAAAAGAGAACCATTTGCAAAGTGTGTATTTTGCATATAAATCTACTTGCCATAGGAGAACAAGCCAGTAAGAGCACTTTCACTCTGCAGGCACTTATATCAACCCACTGGAAGCTCACTTCAAGCCTGATCCTGGAGCACCTTGGGCAGAAGTAGTGGTAGGTGAACTCTCTCCCCTCAGATATCACCCAACAGAGCACACAATTGCCAGGAAGCCACATCCCTGTGTTGAGCCAATGTGTGAGCAACTCCGGAGAGATCCCATGAACGTACAAGGGCTTATGAAGCCTAAAAAGCTCTGCCTTATTACACGACCATATCCAAACTCCCGTTACCAACCCTTTCTGGGGAGCTCAGCCTTAAATGCAAGTTTCCACCATTAAACTCTTACTGGAGGACACAAGTGTAGGAATTACAATAAGGCAGTGCATGCTGTAGGCTATACTGGAGGGAGAGGTGAAGCTATTGGCTGCTCAGTGAAAAGTCTAATTACTCCCATGCTTCTGCTGCAGATACTTCTGCTAAAGCGGATGAACTGGGGAAAAACACCCAAAAAACCCAAAACAAACCGCAGTGGAGTTGGGCTTCACCAGATAATCAAAGGATACAGCTCTCCCCTCATACGCTAAGCACTAGAGAAAAGGACACGCAACAACAGCAACACAAACTACATTGCAGCTTAAAATAAAAACAGAATGGACTTCACGTAAATGGGAGCAGCATTAGATCCTCCCTCCTGCCCTGTGCACCGGGATGCTTCATGCTGCCCTGACACACTGGCACCCTATGCCATACTGTGAGTTTCTGGCAAAGTCCACATCACAATGTGAAAAGAGATGGATGCAACAAAAAGGCACATTTCCCAATGTCCTGGTAAACTCTGGTATCACAGATTCCATTTCAGAATGAAGAAGTTAAAAGAATGTTTTTCTACATTTTTCAGGGGAAAAAAACCCCACAGATTTGGGAAACTAGAGGATCTATAATCATCAGCTGCTGTCAGAACTTCTTTAAGGGTAATAACTGTATATAATTTAGCACGCAGGATTCACTAAGTATAATTATAAATTGAACAGCTGAAAAAAAAAAAAGCTACACCTTTTTTCACTCATGAATATGAGTGCAGCACCAGTGAGGCCGCACCTCGAATACCATGTTCAGTGTTGGGCCCCTCACTCCAAGAGAGACCTTGAGGGGCTGGAGCGTGTCCAGAGAAGGGCAACGGAGCTGGGGAAGGGTCTGGAGCACAAGGCTGATGGGGAGCGGCTGAGGGACCTGGGGTTGTTCAGCCTGGAGAAAAGGAGGCTGAGGGGAGACCTCATCGCTCTCGACAACTGCCTGACAGGAGGGTGTAGGGAGGTGGGGTCGGTCTCTCCTGACAGGTAACGAGTGATAGGACAAGAGGAAATGGCCTCAAGTTGTGTCAGGAGAGGTTTAGACTGGATATTAGGAAATGTTACTTCACTGAAAGGGTTGTCCAGCATTGGAACAGGCTGCCCAGGGAAGGGGTTGAGTCCCCGTCCCTGGGGGTATTTAAAAGCCGTTTGGATGAGGTGCTTAGGGCCATGGTGTAGTGGTGGGCTTGGCTGTGTTAGGTTTACAGTTGGACTCGATGATCTTAAAGGTCTTTTCCAATCTATACGATTCTGTGAATATGTCTATGCCTGACATTAAGTACCTTAAAGGCAATTCCACCTCTATCATTTCTTTGTTGATTCATCTCCAGAAACAGGAAAACAAATTTAAAAGGCTGCAAGCAGCAACTATCAATACTGTCGACTTCAAAACAAAAAGGAAGGTCATATATATTAGGCTCAGCAAAAACATGCTAATAAAAAAAGAACTATATCTACACTGTACATTCAGAAAAGTCATGTTCCTAAGTTTGGAAAACTGTGGCATCCCTACAGATATTAATTGTAATGTATGTAACAGCACAGTGTTAATAACCAGCAGTAATTTGGGCTTGCAGCAAACTGGAATTGTAATTGCATAACACTTGAAGCTTTGAAGCATTAATTACTGAAAGCATTTAGAAGGACTGACATGAAATAATACTTTATATGTTTTCCATTCTCGGCAAAAAACTTCAGATAAAGATTTCCTTTGAATTTCAGTTTCCAGTATACATATCTTGAAATTTGGAGAAAAACAGTAGAAAAAAGACTAGACTAGAATATTTTCCATGAACTTCAGGGATGTTTCAACACCTTTCAATGGGAAGAATAGAGAGGCTTCAGCCTTCTCTGGTCATCAGGATGCGAAAAGATGACAAAAGAGTCCCTGGGACTGCAAAGCCCTGGTCAGCGTTAAGAGACTTTGAGGTTTGCCTTTGATCACAGAGGCACGGCTGTGGGCTCTACAGCAGCTTTCTTTGGGCTAGGATGTACGACACTATTTGTGCCTCTGCACGCAACCCTCCCATGTGGCCAGTTACAAAGAATACAATGAATAATTAATTTGCATTCAAAAGGAGAGAAGGTAATAGGATAAAGGCACAGAACATTCAATCACTTATTTTATAAAGGCATTTAATACTGCTTCACTGGGAAGATATAATTGCTCATTGCATGTCATCTTCAAATAATTGTTGATATTAGCAGTGATAAAATGGCTTCAGACAGGTTAAGTGGCTTGGCCAAGACCAAAGAGGAAGCAAGCGTGTGAATTAAGCTGAGAAATCAGTCAGTTTCTTAAGGCTCAGTGCTCCAGTCCAAGCTTACAACCTGGTGCTTACAGCAGTATTCCATATTTATTCATCATTTACATTTTACCTCCTTCCTTCCTTTCCTCTAACTCTCACACCCATACAGAGTTAAGACAAATATTTTTAATTTCTCTGGTTCATTAAAAAACAAAACCTAGACTTTGGCCCTTATGGTCCAGCTCTTTCACAAAATTAAAAACAGTCCATCAGTTTCACATTCACTACTAAATCTTCTGCTGCGCAGAACAGCAGTATGAGAAAAAACAAACCCAGAGGTACCTTTCTTATATATTTTTGTATTTAGCAGTTTCTAGAAGGTTCCCCTTGGAGACAATTACCTATTAGAAAGGGGATAGCGTTTACTCTGAACATAACTGGTTTTGAAACAAAAAGTATTCAGTAGTGATGGGTAATTTTTGACTTTTGGTTGTTTTGCATGGCTGTTTCTTCTTTTTTGACCTGTATATCCTATATTTTCCATCTGTTCAAGCCATGATTTCCAGTCCACTGGAGCAAAAGCAATGGTAAAAAGCATTTTGCCAGCAGCCCTTGGCCTCACTTTATGAATGCAGTTCCAAGTCTTGCTGCCACTCAAGGTAGAACTTCTAAAAATAAGGGACTGTTTCAAAATAAAAATTAATACAATTTTTCACATAAAAGAGTTATATTGGGGGTGGAGGGGCCCTTTCCTTCATCAGAGATGAGATTAGAGTGAGAAGAAGCCAGGCAGATGCAGCACATGCTGGCTTTATTGATAATTACAATATAGGAGCAGAAACCATGAAGACCAATATCCATGACAGTGCACAACAGCCACCAGCACACCACTTTTTGTCCAAGGAGCAGCACTGCCATTGCAAACAGAGGACACAGCATGGAAGTAGTCACTATTCCCAGCACTGCCAGGTGGTGGGAGAAGGGGAAAGGAGAAGGAGGCAAATTAACTGACTCGCTTAAAGTCACCCTGGAAGCTTATGGATTATTGGGTACCAAATCTGCATTTGCAAGAAGAAATCTGATGTCTTCATTATAGGACAACGGCTGGCAGTGCTAGCCATATTAGCTTCCTCTTAACCAGATGCAACAGATACCCACAGAATTCATTTATGGTCTTCACAAACTAAGGGTCTAGCAAGGTTTTCCCTACACCCTTGGGATTCTCTTCCAAACCTTGGAACCCCAAAGCTGGGAACGGCCAGGAGTTTGTTAGAGCCAAGTCCTGCTTCTGAAGCAGCCTGTCAAAAATCAGGCTGGGGAAACAAGGCATCTTGAAACACGTTACTTTCTCTATAGCCCTTAGAAGTAATCTGACCACATAGTAGGTTTTAATGTGCAATCCTGCATCTTCCCTGTCTAGTCTATATTGCATAACAGGCATAGGGTTTTTTCATTTAGAAATATAAGAACTGACCATCAGTTGGTGAAAATCCGTACATTGTACGGGAAAAGGGATCATTTGAAAAATACAGAGGGACCTTCTGTGTAACAGCTGAGGCCAGAGACTGCTCTTCCTCTCCCCAAACTGAAGTTTTTTTCCTTAGACTCACCATTTCTGTCTGAGTGGACAAGGTGTGTTATCCTTTCCTATGTATTATGATCAATCATTTTATTGATTATTTACATGAATGGGTCATCCCTGCTCCTTTTTGCTCCACCTCAGCTGACAGGATGGGGGACCTTTTACATGTCTGTTCATGCCCTCCTATTTACATGTTCCACCAGGATGCAGTTTCTTTCAATCTACCCTGACCCAATGTCTCTACCTCTACAAACCAAGGGAATTTACAGTTTTAGAGACTTAAAACTTGATCAGGTCACAGAAGAGGTTTCTGACGGCTTTTACACAATGCCAGCTGGAGAGTCTGTTCTGAAATCAGAACAGGCAGCATACCACAAATGCAGTCTTTTGTGTAGTTGACCATGTCAAAAGAGAACCTACATAGTATAATCATAGAATCATAGAACAGGTTGGGTTGGAATGGACCTTAAAGATCATTTAGTTGTGGATAATGGATATACTAGACTGACATGTAAGATTTCCAGTCCTGAAATAGGGCCTTATTTCAGTCAAAGGCTACTTCAATATCTAATCATTTAGAGTGACATTTACTCCTGAAGAGAGGGCCATGAAAGAGGTGTTAGCATCTTGTCTGACACTGGGATTATAGGAGATCCTGACATTAAAAAAAAGAGTTTAAGCCAAAGCATTTAATCAAGCTCAATTTTTGCTCTTACCTGGTAGTTGCTTTTTTCCTTACAGCAGAAGATATACATATATAAATTAGCAACCACCAAAAACTGAATTAGCTACGTACACGTCATGGAGGGATGAATGCAGAACATAGATATTACAATTCTGACCAAGAAAACAACCAAACAAGAGCTTAGATGTGCTGTAGCTAGATCAAAGACAGACAGGCAATGGTGCTTTAGAAGCACAGTAGAACAGATATTCTAACTACTCTGATATTGCAGCAGATTATAGTCTGAAAGCCAGTTACTGTTAGAAAAGCAGGTCAAAAGAAATCAAAACTCATGAAAGTGACATGAGTAACAGCAAGCCGTTACAGAAGTTTGTTTTTAAAAGGTAACAGCAAAGTGATATTTTTGAAGCAGAAAATGCCACTTTTTTCATTTTGAACCGATATTTGGTATCTATTTTTAGCTTTTTTTTGTTTTATGATGCCTTAGATCTCAAAATAAAAACCTAAATTCAAACACATTGTTTCCTTTTTGTTCCAGAAAATTAACTTCAGAAGCATTCATTTAAAAGTTAGGTGTTCCGTTTTCATCCTAATTTAAACAAAGCAAGATTTTTGAAAGTTTTATAAACCTACATAAAATATAATTATCATGGTTATAGCTAGTTCTGCTTTTAACTGATCACAGCTCACAAATATAGATGCTTTGAAATCAGATTTCTACGATCCTGCATTTACAGAGTAAAAACAATGAAAGGTTTTTACCTTAATGCTCTCTTAGCTAGAAAAGGTTTTTAATGTTTATCTTTAAACCAATTTTCATATGTAGTAGAAGTTTCCATGCATGTCTGAAGTAATATCCCTTTAAAGTCATTAGTATAGAGAACGACAGAAAGGCATCCCTGAACACTTACTATGAGGAACTCAGATTGTCTGTCTTGAAATTAGTCACTCAGGAAACAACTTAAATCTTAGGCAGATTGACTCAGAAAATGAAAACCTGATATGGTAAGGAGAGTAGATATCCTACTGGTATTTGTCCTCTACCAGATGAAGAGGAAATCACCTGGTGTCAGCAATTAAGTGCTGCAGCTATTCAGTTTATATATCACACACTTGCAAAGGAAAAGTGACCTGATTTTATGGCAAACCACTTCCCCCAGAAATCCCACACAAATCTCCTGGGGCAGGGGGGGATGGGAGAAAAGAGAATGACTAGTTTGAGCCCTTACTACTTAGGTCAGTGGAGTCAAATCTGACTTACTCCTTTATTCCAGTATGAGGTATACATCCAAGTTCAACAATGTTGCATTTACAGCTTTGTGCCATTTTAATAATTGAGCCCTGAAACATATCTAGGTGACTTTAGCCAGAAACTTTTGGAGTTTGAGATGTATAGCCAGCAGAGAAAAGAGAGTGTATGTTGTCTCAAGTCAGAGTAGGATATGATTTCTTAGGTGAAAGCACCAAGCATCTCTAGTGCACTTTGGCACCAATGGTCATCTCTAGGACAAACACCCAAGGCAAGTCAGTCAATCTCAGAAGCCAGAATACGACTTTTACCTCCAGTTCTGAAAGAGCTGACATGCATCATTGGGAAGGGATAAAAGAATGAAGTCAGCTCTACACACACCAATCTTCCATACGTCTGCCACACAACCCTAGTTTATAGTGCTGGAACAGAGTAGCAAACTTGAACGAGACAACTGGACAGTCTCACTTGCATGCAATGCACATCTGCTCTCAGTTTGCCACAGTACAGCCTGATAGTCTTCTCTGTTTTCCTGTATTATATTGGTGGTTATAGAGAGCTTCCCTCTGTAATACCCCAATGCTTGGAAAGCAATGAAGTAAATCAATGCGGCACTTGGCATTACATTCAAAAAACAACCACCACCCTCAGGTATTTTTCATTTTCAGAAATGGTTTTGGTATATCGATAATACTTAGGAACCTCAAACATCCTGTAAAACAGAACCAGGCTTACAACAAGTCGGGGAGAGATGTTTAAGCATATAAATCCTACTTAGATGTCTAATTCTTGCTCGCTTCCTATAAATACCTTTGCAGATTTGATCTTTACTAATCTTAACATGAATTCAATGAGAGATTAGGAGCACTGCAAACTCCAGCTCAGGAGACTTTAAGAGTTATCTCCTATTAGCGCATAGATAGGTCCTAGGTCTGCTATTTCAATTTTTATAAGAAGTACTCAAAGGACAACTTCAAGAAAAGGCCTTTCTCGCTCAAATAGATCACATCTCAGACAATTCATACAATATTAGATTGAACAATAGGAGCAATGTTGAGTCAACCAACTGCAATACAATTTCTGTAGAGCAGCAGTTGGAGGATTGTTAGGCAACTTATACGCAAGAAAGTGACTTCCCATACCAAGAGTAGAGACAAAAAATAAGGTACCAAAGAAACACAAAACAGCCTTACCTCAGTGTGAACTGATCTTCTGTTGAATTTTTAGCAACAGATACAAGGAAAGTCAAAATGTCACCTTGCTTGACAGTCTTTGGTGCATACTGGATGGCAATATTATTATCCAATCTCATTTCATTTAAAGAAGGGCCAGCATGTGTCTGGTAAAGGAAAACACTTCCAATCCTCTGCAAGGGAGGTCCCGACTCATCAATGTCATTGCGCCCTGGTCGGATCCCGTTACTTTTCCTTACATCCTCCTTGGTACATTCCCCTTTCTCATCTCCTGGTTGTATGGCATAGTAAAGCTCCACAGGGCTCCCTTCAGACTGATCCATTGGTTTCTTACGGCCAGCAACAACCGTGGGGGGGTTAAACCAGCTTGGCAGGAGCTCCAGCTCTGCCACACACAACCCCAGGTCCCCTTGCAATCTGCAGCTGCCTCTGACTTCCCGCGTCTCTCGGAAGGCAAACACCCGCAGGCAGGGCAGCCGTTCCGTGGTGCTATAGTCATCCCAGTCCCTGCCCACGATGTAGAACAGGACCTGGACTTTGGGCTTGCTCGGGTAAATTTTGTCACTCATTATGAAGGCCTTAAGTTTCCAATTAAAGGAGAACTTGTTAGTAGATCCAAATGGATTTGAAGACAACATTAAGTCCTGGGGCACTACTTGTTCAACGGAAAAAGGTCCATAGCTGGCATTTAACACAGGTGGTCTCTTGGATTTGTAGATCAGAAAGGATTCCACTCGGGACTGCAAGCTAGAATTCCTCATAATATCCTGGTTGGCTTCCTTAAGAAAGAAGGAAACATCCGCATTGTGGATACGATAGGTCACAGGCAAGTAAGTTGGCAGTAAAGAAAATCTCTGTATACTTTCCAGGATCCCTCGACTCTCAGTCACTGTTGAAAGGAAAGGAGAGTTTAAAAGATCAGATCTTCAAGTCATACGGTGATATAACCTTGCTGACTTTACTGAGGGGATTGACAGTGCTGTAGCTGATACTAGTGGCAATAGCAAGCATCATCAATCCATGCAAAAGTAGCCTAGGTAGATGATGATTTATCTAGTTAGCTTGGAAAACAATGGGTTATGATATAGTCTACATGGCAGCTGGATTAAAAGTAGCAGCTTACGTGGGTTTACCCATGCCAAAGGTCACATCTTCACTTGCAATATACATTTATTATTGGCGAGCAAAATTACCCAGTCAGCATCTGCAACATAAGAGCACTGCACGGGCACATTTAAAAAGGAATTTGATCACTAAAGCAAGCTGCTCCTGTACAGGAAACCAATGCAATGATTTTACATCAAATGCTGCACATGGGCCACTTAGAGTTCACTTCAACCTTCTTTTCAGCACTCTCAAGCAGTACGTGGACTTTAAGTGACTTCCTGCACAAGGCTGAATTTCACTTTAAGAATAGTTAGCACAATAACCATTTACACAAAAGCTCCTTTACAACACTCTGGTACTAGAGGATTTCAAAAGGACCTTTATTTGCATCCAATTTATAGTCCCTTCTATTTCAATTCATCTATGAGAAGAGGTTTTTCCTCTGTAAATAACTATCAGGATTCACGCCACTGTTGTTGCCTAACCCTACATTGTTCCTTAATACAACTGCATTATCTGTAGGCTGTACATCACTGCACATTGAAAGAACATTTTCAATGACACTGAGCCTCTCTTACTGCAAGATATCTATTTTAACTGTGCCATCGAGCAATTACCTGAGGCAGGCTATCATATTAAAGAAGCAGCTCTCCATCCTTTCTAGTAACTGTCAGTCCCAAAGAGCAAAGATGTACACTGTTAAAAAATACAGATGCAAATACACTATGACCTTTCCTGTTTGAACATCTGACCTTTGTGCTTATGTCTTCACACCATAATTGTGAAATAAATTGCATTTTTTCTATAGCAAATTCAAATCCTTACCCTTATTCAGAAAAGTGACAAAGGGTTACTACATGTGGCATTCAAAGGCAACCCAGTTTCCCAAGCTCTAGCCTACAAATGCTTTATTAGTCCTTATTTTTCGTTTAGCATCTGACCTAAATATTTATTTGCTCATCAAGTATTGCCTTAGGTGGCCTAAACTGACATCAGTTACTCCTAACCACCAATCTACCATTTATGTACTGCAATTCATTGCAAATCCCAGAACAGGATAGAAGAGGCTTGTTATCTTCAAATCCTATGGGAAAGTATTGTTAGTTCCTAAAAACCTCTGCTTTCAGACCTCAAGCGTTCACCAAAAATGATCTGGAAAACGCCTCTCACAGCAACAATCATCTACCTATGGGCCGTATAACCTGAAAGGGGAATTTGCCTTTGCAAAGCCACACTGGAAGCCACACTGATGCTACCCATAACCAGCACGTCAATCAAGGCACCCCCACAGCAAAGCAGTTAATGCAGGAGATCTCACTCTGCCATAGACTTTGTCCAATCTCAGACAAGGCACTTCTGTGCTGCTGCTGCTCTGTGTCCAACAAATAAGGGTATTACTATTCATTTCTCCTCACCCTTTGTCTGTGTAGACTGCAAATGCAACAGACTTATCTTACGACTTATATAAGAGCATCACCCACAATAGCAAGGCTGTGATCTCAGTTAAGGTCTCCAGGCACTAACATATGCAAAATAACAAACTGGAAAACTGGAGCAAAGAACTTTCTATATAGAAAAGCAAAAGCAGCTGGCTATTAAAACAAACAAAAAAACCCCAAACAAACAAAAACCAAAACAAACCACAAAAAAACCCAAAACAAAAACCAAACCAACAAACCAAAACCCAAACCAACCCTAGATAAGGGTGGGCATCTTTCAGCTGTAAGACAGAAGGAACAAATCTCAGAATGAAAGAGGCCAGGAAAAAAAGATTGCAGAGAAGAGTTTCACAGTTTTGGAAATCTTTCTCTCCATCTTGAAAAACTGAAATTCCTCTTCCAATAAACAATTAAAATAAAACCCTTACTTTTAAAAGTTTAATTAATGTCAACTCTTAAACCCCACCTGGAATTAGAAATAAATTCTATCTGAAGAATCAGGAAAATGGCCTCAGCACACATCATCATATGAGACTGTAAATTGCAAGACCAATAAAAGGCTGAAGTCCTGTGATCCCCAGAAGTGGCAAATTAAGCTTGTTTGAATTTAGAGGAAGTCACACCCAAGGCTTTTCTGCTTGTTTTTGATCAAGAGTAAGCTGCAGAGATTCTTTGCATGCAAAAACACCCTTAATTTAGGCTTGGTCTTTTCAGCATTCAGCTCCCACTCTCTCTCCAGATATTCATTGAGAGCAGATGAAATTTTTAAAGACCTTTTTCTAGATAATCCCCCAACAAAGATTTCTAACAACTCTAAATGGCTTTGCTAGTACTTAGAGTTGCAGGGATGCATCTCTCCTATCCAGCCCTAAGGCGAAATCTGTTCTGCTGTTGTACTCCTCAGATCACCCAGCCCATAACATCATTCCTCCATCTAATGTCCCATTTATAAATTCCACACTCATTTTGTACTCCTCCCAACAGCTTGGCAAAGCACCATTAAACACAGTGAGGCATCAAGGAGGCAACTTAGAGAGGAAAAAAAAGCTCAGGGTATTCAATTTTTTATTTCCCTTATTTTGATCGCAGCTCCCTCCCTTGCATTCCACAGGGAGAAGTACATTATTTTTATATTAAAACTAACAGAGTGTTTCGCCTCATATTTTTTTAATCATTTATTTTAGTGCTTAATTATCTAAGGGATTAAAAATCTTCCCTCTATTCCCCATCTCCACAGGACAATGTTCCTCTGAGTAAATCAATGACTCTTCGGAATAGGAGAGCAACACAAATTAAAAAAAAAAAAAAAAGGTGAACTGCCTATTAAAAAAAAGGAAACCGTCTCACCAGATAGAGCAGGGTCCATTGGTTTTTAAATTTTTGGGCAATGGCAAACTGGTCTGCTCGCTGTTATGCTTCCCCCTACCATCAAGCTGTGGATGTGCACTGAATATGAATTGGCTTATGCTGGAAGCTGACAGCAGCTTTCCAAACAGCCAAAGGCCAAAAATTCAAACAATTTTACACTTTTATCTAGGGAGAGTTATAATCAGCACAAACAAAAAAAAATTCTCAAAAACTACACTGAGCTCTGCTGTACCATCTGGATTTTGACCGTGAAAGTTTACTGAGGATTCTGAAGGATAGGAAATTAAAACCAAAAACAACTATCAGCATCCTTAATTGCAACCATGTAAAAATTATGCATGTTTTTACAAAGGCAGAATTGCAGAAGATTACGATTTTGTGTGTTATTGGGCAAGACCCAGCATAAAAGTGGAGTTTTAAAGATTTAAGTCATATCATCTACCCTAAATATTACGTCAGATCTATACCATCATAATCAAAATTCCACAGGAGTAACCCACCTGAATAAATAAGACAAGAATCACACAGTGAATCTCTCAGTTTAAATACGTCAAACAAAATAAAGGATGGGTAACTGAAGTGCTGTTAAGGAAACAACATCAAGATTAAAAAAATATACAGTTAAATTTGGGAACTGCCATTTATCTTTACTGTACCACTATATCTGAAGGCTTGTCTACATGGGGAACTTGGCAGCAGAATAACCAAGTGCAAGAATGCTGTACATTAACTGGCCTTACTAGTTCTCTGTGTGGATGTATGGCACAGAGTACATCATACTCTGTGGCAATAGAAAAAGCAGTGGTACCAGATTAAAACAAACTTTGAGGATTTTAATCTAATAAGGATAGATTCCTATGACCCATAGAGATCTGCTCAACTTTGAGCTGATTAGTTGTAGCAAGCTGTAAGATCAGTTTATCTTGAGCTGAGACATTGCAGAGGAAAAAACAGGTTCTTCCAGAGGACCACAGCAAGCGATGCCTCACAGCACTGCTGAATCTCGAGGGGCTGACCCTCAGCTGGAGTAAACTGCTTCACTGCAAGGTCTGGTGAAGACCATCTACTGCAACCGTAGAGTGGTGTTACGGCATTCTGGATTCAGGAGATGATCCCCAACAGTTTGAAGCAAACCAATAAAATCTAATTTTGATGCTGTGCTTATGCCAGGAGCTATTATTTCTCAATCTCTTACAACTACATCTGTATTCGACCTCTCATGCTGCGAATGGTTTGTTGAGGATTTCAATCAGTGGCCACCTGGGAAGAAATGCTGTAGTAGGGTGGTTTTCTTTCCTCTCTCTTTAGTAAATCTTCTCCTGACTGACACTGTTTAAAAAAATACTTGTCATTGATGGAAGCAGCAAATTCTTTGCAGGTCAGTGAATTTGAAAAAAAAAAAAAATCCAAGAAAAAGGCAGCATATTCAGTCTCCTCCTGCATAGCCAAAGCTTGCATGTATGATATATCCCTGAACATGACGTTGTAAACATGCTGCATTTACCTTCCAAAAGGTCATACTGCTTTCTTCATTAGGCTATTAATTTTGTACCGCAGTCTAGCTAAAAATCTTAAATCTTTATTTCTTTAACATCATGTAACAGCAGCTCTCAGTCAATGACAAAAACACTATTCATTGCTCAGTTTTACTGCAAAGTTATTGACCATGGCTTCAGAAAATTGAAGAAATCTGCCAGACCACTAACTTCATTCTATATTGCCAGATCCTTGGGACTTCATTGCTCTAAGAGTTACTTTATTTTTAAAACTGTTCAATCCACAATCATCCAGCATTCATGAGAAATAAAACACTCTTCCAATCAATTATATAATGCTACTACTTAAAAAAAAAATTGCCTTTTTCTTGTAGATTGAGGGGAACAACTTCTTAGGAAAATTGCCTTACCAGCTGCAAGCTCAAGACTGGTAATGCAATAAATGAAGTTTGTTGCTGTATCTTGGGGATTGAAATAAGTGCTTCTTTTCAGTCTGGCCAGAAATTTTACCTTTTTAGTTAGACAGAATCACAGAATCATATAGGTTGGAAAAGACCTTTAAGATCATCGAGTCCAACCGTAAACCTAACACTACCAAGACCACCACTACACCATGTCCCTAAGCACCTCATCCAAACGGCTTTTAAATACCTCCAGGGATGGCGACTCAACCACTTCCCTGGGCAGCCTGTTCTCCAATGCTTGACCACCCTTTCAGTGAAGTAAAATTTCCTAATATCCAGTCTAAACCTCCCCGGCACAACTGGAGGCCATTTCCTCTCGTCCTATCACTTGTTACCTGGGAGAAGAGACCGACCCCACCTCTCTACACCCTCCTTTCAGGCAGTTGTAGAGAGCGATGAGGTCTCCCCTCAGCCTCCTTTTCTCCAGGCTGAACAACCCCAGGTCCCTCAGCCGCTCCCCATCAGCCTTGTGCTCCAGACCCTTCCCCAGCTCCGTTGCCCTTCTCTGGACACGCTCCAGCCCCTCAAGGTCTCTCTTGTAGTGAGGGGCCCAACACTGAACACAGTATTCGAGTTGCGGCCTCACCAGTGCCGCGTACAGGGGCACGATCACTTCCCTACTCCTGCTGGCCACACTATTTTTGATACAAGCCAGGATGCCATTGGCCGCCTTGGCCACCTGGGCACACTGCTGGCGCATATGCAGCTGGCTGTCAACCAACACCCCCAGGTCCTTTTCCACCAAGCAGCTTTCCAGCCTCTCTTCCCCAAGCCTGTAGCGTTGCATGGGGTTGCTGTGGCCCAAGTGCAGGACCCAGCACTGAGCCTTGTTGAACCTCATACAATTGGCACCAGCCCATCGATCCAGCCTGTCCAGGTCCCTCTGCAGAGCCTTCCTACCCCCAAGCAGATCAACACTCCCGCACAACTTGGTGTCATCTGCAAACTGACTGAGGGTGCACTCGATCCCTTCGTCCAGGTCATTGATAAAGATACTAAACAGGAGTGGCCCCAGTACTGAGCCCTGGGGAACACCACTTGTGACTGGCCGCCAACTGGAGTAAACTCCGTTCACCACCACTCTTTGGGCCCAGCCATCCAGCCAGTTCTTTACCCAGCAAACAGTACACCCGTCCAAGCCATGAGCAGCCAGTTTCTCCAGGAGAATGCTGTGGGAAACCGTGTCAAAGGCTTTACTGAAGTCTAGATAGACAACATCCACAGCCTTTCCCTCATCCACTAGGTGGGTCACCTTGTCATAGAAAAGGTTAGTTTCAGCTGTTCTCCTTGAATATTTGGATAGTTTTGCTCTCCTAAGTTTGTTATGCATTGGAACTTTTTTTAGCCAAAATATCTAGAAAAAATCTGGTAGTGTGATCTAATTCCAGATCTGGAAACTAATGTCACAAAGATGTCTGTTCCAATAAAACTTCATGCTCGCTTTTGGAAAACCAAGACATTTCAGTCTTAACCTAGTTAAGTGGCTGAATCCACTAACGCTCAAAAGTGAGGCAGTTTAAAGCTAAGCTGTAAACATAGTGAATACCATCCCCAGGTGTATCTCAGTCAGTTCTTTACAGAGGGATGATCTACTCTGCCAGTATGTCACTTACTATGAACACAGTCAATTAAGACTGTGTTACATGAATATCTGAGTAGGATCATTTCCATCTTAGAGGATTTGTTGGTTGCTTGTCATGTTCCTTCCTTAGGTTCCAGCATCCTTCTGTGCAGCCCTTACACATGAACGGACAAAACTGGAGCTTTCCAAGGATGACTTACTGTGTTCAATTTGCTTAAAGCAATTAGCACTGCACCTTCAAGCTTTTGCTTAAGTGCTGTGCTTTATTGAGAACAGCTTTATGACACAGTGACAAACTGATGGGAGGTTTTGATCTCAGACAGAAAGGCAGGCAATATAGGCTTTGTGGTGCTCATTTTGCTCGTTTAAAAGCAATGAAGTTGTTCATTGGTTACACTTTGCAATGGTGCTCAACAGAAGTCCAGAGGGAGGGAGCACTATAGATACAGCACAGCGCAGCGCAACGGGCTGTAAAGAACATCTAGAGCTCAGATGCCTTGGAGGGCAACAAACAAAACCCACCGAAAGAAACACACTGCACCACATGATGAAGAACCTGCAAAGCCAGACAGGCTCTTACTGCAGATGATCTTCTTTGAAACCATTTTCACACAGCCGCGCACCTAATCTGTGCAGTAACACAGAGTCAGGAAAGTATTTTAATGTCTTGATGCCATAAACACATGAATCTATCCCACAGATATCCACATTGAAAATTGCATGCTGGAGTTATTCCCTGACAAGAAATTAAACCAAAAGCTGCAAGATTAATTTCCTGTTAGGTTATACTATGTTATATGCATCAAAAAGTGAACAGCTTGGTATCTGGTTGCACAGGCTAGCTTTCTTACCTAGTTAGCATCTCATTTTAGCATTGATCTGGAATTTAATTATATTATTAAATCTTTATTACCTCCGTGACCAGAAGCCTTAACCAAAATCAGACTTCATCAGAAGGAGCAGTATTTGCCTGAAATAATCTACAATTCAAGTTAATAGACAAGGTTTTAAGAACTGGAAATTGATGCCAAAATAGTGATGGGATTTACCAAAAGCCATAAAGCCAGCATGCATTCAGGGCTAGAAACCAGTCATAAAATCACTAATTCCTCTCTGTAGTCAGTATTCCTTATGAACATTTCAAAAGATTTTCAACAGTGATTTTTTGATAAAACCTGAAAATGTAAGGGGGGGGTTGCGGACTAACTCAGACAGATTGTCCTGTAGTCTTCTACTACTATGTCATGTCAGCCAAAAAATGAAAACTCTTGTTGAACATCTCTGCCACAAACAGATAACAGAGGAAGCTGGGCCATCACATCTCTAGCACAGAGATATAACGTGATGGTGAGCTGCTGCCTACACTTCAGAAGAACAGTGCAACAGGTACATTTTCCCATCCTGAATACAACCCATTTCTTAAAACCAAGTATTTCCTTATGAAGATGTTATTATATGTAAAAATGTTCAGTGATCATGTTTTTCTCTACGCAGCTGCGTAACACATAAGGCTGAAATAACGATTGACACATTGCTATCATTATTCACACTGGATTACTGATTTCCCATCATTTTTTGCCTGCTTGCTTGGAAGAGGAGTATCAGCACCTATCTTCCATACCAGTACAGAAATAAAAGAATCTAGCCTATCTGGCAGCAGGAACCCTAATCTTTCCTCCTAGTGCTGTCACACCATTAGAGAACAGCTTCCAAAAACATCTCATGCTTTTGGTAACAAACACCATCATTCTAAAGGGCAAGTACCAACAGAACAGCAATAAGGCTAAATAAATGTGTCACAAATCGGAAAACAAAAATAGAACTCTGGAACCCAAGAGTCATGCATTTATCTGTAGCAAATGAAAAAGAAAAATCTCTTCAAAGCCAAAAGTTACCAATCTCCAAGTCCTTTCCTTATTAGCATTTCAGACTGCTTTGCCTGCTTCACTTTATAACATTCCCTGTAACTGTTTCATCCTTGGGAAATTATCATTCTTCTCCGAGAACAATGTTGTTCCCAACCTGCCAACACCCCCCCTACTCCGCAAGCTATTACAACTCTTGTTCCAGTTCTGCATGTCTGTGTGGAGCTTGTTACAAAGCAAGGGAAAGATTACTCGAACATCAGACTATGTAGAACAGCTGCTTTGTAAAGAGGTGACTCCTCATTTCTTGTAAGAGAACTTTAAAGAATTTGGGAGTATTGTTAGAGTGCAACATACATTAAGGGACAGTCACAAAGCAGATGCTGAATAAAGCAAATTAAACTTTGCACAGATGCAGACAAATCATTTGTACCATCATTTCTAAGAGGAATGCACATTTGCAAACCATTCTTTTTATGAAAACTATCAAGCATTGCTACTGCAGTCAGAAACAGAAAGAATTTTTAAGTAGCGAGTTCTGCAACAAAGGAAGTACTCTGACACAATCTGCTTAAACTTCATGAGAACGTTCCTGTGCAGAAAGACAAGTCACTCAATGCTTTGCTGAAACAGAGACTGGACTCCTTAGCAAGGGGCAACGTTACAGCCTGCCCATCAAAGCACATCTTAACCACTTTTGCTTTTGCGTTATCAATCCTGCTAGATTGCCCCTCTTGAGCAATCTCGTAGTCCATCTTGCAGTTTCTCCATTACCTCCACAAAGAAGTTTCCATAACCCGAGCGGGAAAGGAAGAAAACCTCCTAATGAAATACAATATGAAACTCATCCCAGAAGGGTGTCCAAATACAATGCTGAATCAGAAAACAAGAAATACATCTGCAGTGATCCTCAATTAAGAAATCTACTCCATCTTTAGCAGTGTACCATTTGGCCCACTTCAAAGAATTGTCACTCAAGGGTTTCAAGGACTCTGGCTCAAGCTTCCGATTTTACCTACAGGGGGGCAGTAAATCTGGATGACAGACTTTGTACCTCCTGTCACTGTATCCCAAATCAAGTACACACTGTCAAGTGCGTGATTGGACCATTCAACTGCTGTGACCATGACAGTGTTCTTTATGCTGTCAATGGGATGTTACTAGACCACAACGACTTTTATTATATGGTCTCTCCACACCATCTCTTTCACACAGGAACTCTAAGTTTGATTTTACAGAAAAATTTAGGAGTTATAAACATTCAGAAAATGGTCTTCTAGAAAGGGAGCTCTTGCTCCACCAGACAAAGCAACTGGCACCACAGAAACAATCCTCAGTCTTAACATGAGCCACTATCCGATGCTTCAAAAGAAGGGCAATAAACTAAAACAAAAATGAATCTATCAATTTCACAAGCCTGCCTGTCAGGAACTCCTTGTGGACTGCCATAAATGATAAGTCTGAAAGTTGAATCATGACATCAAAGGATTTCCATGCCTCCGTCTGGAGTGAGCGCAGGCATCTGATCTTGGCATGCATAACCTTATGTACATGACTCCAAGGATCATTAAAGGTCATATACTCATCCAGCACTTTTCATACCTTAACTCTGTTATTTGACTTGATGGGTTTATAAGTGCTCATCCTTGATACACACTCACAGATGCAGACCGTACTCCCAGTTGCTGTATCAATCCAGGAATTCCAGTTCCCTTAATGGGCCCGATCATCAGTCAGATAAGGCCTTTTCGACAACAGCACTATAGTCTGATGACACAATATTTTCTTTGAATATCACATTTTACTGAAGTTTGAAGAAACTTTTGTAAATTAATCATTGATGTCAGGACAAACTACACCTCATCATTCATTAGGAGAGACACAAACAATCCTGAAGTTATTTTATTATTCACACTGACAGACATAAAGAAATCATTTAAATAAGAGGGCCACAAAGGAACACATACACCTTTATATTACTGTGTGATACAAAAATGATCAGAGAAAGATCATATAACAAAGGCAAGTTCCCACCTGAAAAGGCAGCAAAGTAATAATTACAGAGAAAAGTAGTAAGATAAAAGGATATGGCACTGTTTCACACAAGATCTGATGTCAGCCTGAACACGAAAAGGCAAAGCAGTGATGGGCACCACAAAGTTTACAGTAAGAAAAACAGAAAGAAAAAAAAAACCACCAAACTCATGTTAACTACTGGGGGATAGGGAAAGAGTGGCTAGAAAATTTTTCTGACACTCCAGATGCAAAACATCAATAATCACAGAGGGCTGTCCCTAGTCCATCAACTGCATGTGATACAAGGAGTAAAAGGTACTAGACATGGTATCACTCCTTGAGCATGTCATTGCTTACAGTAACCAGTGAGCTTTCATCACTAACCCATTGAGCTATCTTGACACACACCATCTCTTGGCCTTTTTTACAATTTTGATGCAGTTATTTAATGAATCATAAAAAGATAGAACCTTTCTTTAATGAAAAGAGTACTGGGCTAGGTGCTATCCACTTACAGCTCAAGGCACCCTAATGGTGAAAGAACTAAGAGACAAGGGCTTCAATGTCTAACGTACTGAAAGATTTCTCAGGCTTTCAATGGCAATAGTTTGTGCCTCCCTTTCTGTCCCCCCTCCCCTCCTATGCCTCTACTTGCAGAGGAAGAAAGAAATTATGAAGATTTCAAAGATTTAAAAAACAAAACAGAAAAACACACACACACCCCCAAACCCAAAAACATCCACAAACTTAGAAGGCTGAATTCTTGCCAGTATCTTGACTTAAATACTATTTCTAGTGTAATTATGTTTAGGAACCAATAAAAGGAAAGTAAGGCTGGGTAGTGGGGGAGTGCAGAGTGCTAGGAGTCCAACATCAATTGTCAAATTCCTCATGACAGAGACAGAAATACAGGACTGTGCATGGAACAGCCTTCTACTGCTTAAACAGACTCTATTCAGACAATCAGAAGTCAATCAGATTCTGCCTCTAATGTCTGCAAAATTCCCCCTTCATTTTCTGCAAGTATACCAGGGACTGTGTGGAGGCTGCAGTTCTGCTACCAGGCCATTACTGATGGGAGGAAAAAAGTCTAAGCATTAAATTAACACCTGACTCAGCAAAAGTAATAGGCCAGTTTCTGCTGCCGGCCTTTTATGAGACAAGCCATGTCTATATACCCTAATCCAATGCCAGTGGAATGTTAACTGCAGCACAAAAGTGCTTGTGGCTGCTGGCTGATCATTCTCTCCCTCCAGAATATGTTTTTTTAAAATTCATTTTAAATTTGTTAATCCATATCGTGCCTCTACATCTTGCTGTAGGCTTTGTGCCTAACACTGAATTTGTACAGCTAACAATTACAATATTGATCTTCTATTGCTACATTCACTAACAAGATAAAAATATTATTTTTTTTTAAAGTCTTATTTACATAACAACATAATGCTGGTATATGCAGTAAATTTCCAGGAATGTCAATAAAACTAGCAATATTTCACTAAATACATACCCATTTTACCTTCATCAAAGAAAGTGCAACTTAAAAATATTTGAGTGTGTTCTCAGAAGGAAGTGAAGGTATTAATGGGTATTAATGGGTATTTGTACCTGAAAAGTCTAGAAATCAGAAGGCACCATAGAAAATATATGTGTATGTACACACACAAGCACAGACAGAAGAAAGAAACTGACTTTGGTAGCATGGAATACAGCCAGAGCTAATTAACACTACTACTTGTGTATTTCTGTCCTTCACTACGGTCTCTGATATAGACACACTACGAACATGGGAATGTATAGTGTCCTGAATCCATAGGGTCATCCTGCTTTGAAGATTCAGGAAACAAAGGTTTAATTCCTGTCCTGAAAAGCTGTTCTAAAATAACATGTACAGTCCAAATCTGTCAGCAACCACTAAGATATCTCACCAACTTCCTCCTAATACAAAGGCTATACTCATTAATGGAGATGAGCAAGAACCTTCTTGACATGTTCTTATTAGCTTCTGAATCACGAGGTCTTCATCCTTCTCATGAAGTTTTTTTTTCTCTGCTACAAGGTATGTCTGTAACCCTGACACATTCCCAATCCTTTTCATCTTCTTGTCAACTAAGTAGGAAGCTAAGGGCTCTCAGAAAAATAATTTGCCTGTAAAAAAGGCACACAAGCATCAGAATAGCTAACCAGGCAGTTTTTCAGGAGTCTTATTCTGACCATTGAGTGACTTCAAACTTCTAGCAGGCCTGTAGCATGCTTACAGATGCTCAGCTCTCTCCAATAGCATCAGGCATGGTATCTTGACTCTCTATGGCAGAGAGGAAGAATGAATATGTACTTTTTTCTAAAGAAAGTTCTGCAGAACTAACTAAAGCAGCTGTGAGTGCAGCTAGCTATACCTCAGCTGCTTTATCATCCCCAGGAGTATCCATGATAATCCACTCCCAGATCATGACTGAGCAGAAGAGATGATCCAGTCTAAAACTTGCTGCTAAGTGGCTCCTCTCTTCTCATTCCTCTTTTGCTTCCTCCCAGTTGCAAAATCATGCTCTCCCCACTAGCTAGATTGGGTGGTCATTTCTTCTTTCAGATGAGATGACTCAGCTCATCTAGATTGGCAGAAATAACCTACTTTCTCCTGGCTTATTTTCTGGTGAATTAGCACATTGTATTGTCTCAGTAAGAGGCTGGTTGAGGTGCTGAGAGTGCACACAGGAGGGCAGAGTTACACGCCGGAGCCCCACTGTTGGAGAATGGGAACAATTCCTTCTAGTGGCACAGGGCTGCTGGATCATTCCAGATTGGCTCCTGGAGTCATCACCATGCAGAAACCTGCATCAGTTTCAAGCCCTTGGTCAATCACAAATATGAAGCTTGCCTTAGCCCAGGCACAGCTACATCAACCACACTGTTGCAATAACGGGTTAGCATGGTGAACCCCCAAACCTTTTTAAGGGACACGTCTACTCTGATTTTCCAGTGCAAGAAAGAGACACGACAGATTATGATTCTATGAAGAGTGCTGATTTATTTACTTAGGAGTTAATTTTTCAGCTGTATTTAGACCTTACATACACAAGTAGAATTTCACTGCAAGTCACTAACCATGTCAAGTACTTTAAAATATTCAATAATGCATTATATGCATCTTTTCAGACTTAAAATACCTTTGAAAGTCTGACTTACTGTTCTACAGGGCTGCGAATTATTATTTAAAAAAAAGCCAGTTTGCAATTTGACAGTTTATTTTGTAATTAAATATTTTGCCTCTTTAGAAAGATATTTTACAGATACATGGCATATTACTGTATCTTTTAAATTCTTTCTGTTCTTGTTCTGGAAATAAACCAACATGCTATTCTCTCAACTTTCTCAGAAGTGTGACAGACACAAGAGTTAAGAGGATTGAAATTATCATTTTATAGCTCCATAATATTTTTTTTCCCCTATCCAGGCAAACTCCAAAGGGCATGAACTCCTGAACTTACCTAGTATTCATTTAACTAAATCTAGGGAAAGTTCTTTACTCATGCAAATCTCCACAAAGTCTTACTCAGAAACTGATTCCACCTTTTCAAATCATCCTCTTTCTCTTCCTTCGCATACCTATTTAAAAGTGGTTTCTAGATAAGCTGATACTGATACAGATGCTACAGTGTTTGACACTCCGTAAACACCTAAAAATAGAAAGATAAGCTAGAACTATTTTTTTTTCTGCCTGACAGTCTCCAATGTTTTCTTTGGCACTTCTTTGTGAGTTTGTTCTGTCAATGTTGAGCCAGTTTCACACCTCCTTGCAGATTCTAAAGGTCATATTAAAATCCGCCTCAGCTAAATACCTTGTTTTCTTGAAGCCTGACTAGAAATTGGAATGTTATACCTGGGTGTCACAGTCAGAATCCTCCGAGGAGGATGCCATCAGATGTGGAGCTGAGGACTCTGGGTATTTAGTTGCAGGGAAGTTCCTCCTGGAGAATGTGGAGGATGTTTGAAATTCAGCAGCAATAAAGACTGCAGGGGAGCTGCACAAGCAGCACCGAGAGCTCAAGATTATTTTCCCCTACCCTGCAATTATCTTGGATACTTAAAAACCTCTGCTACTTGGACACAAATAGTTTTGCTTTCTAGTCCCACTGAGAAGCTTTGAACAAAAGATTTCAGAAGCACTGGTGAAAAACATACAATAGAAAGCTCAGAAACAATAATCCTACATTTAAAACAAATTACAGATATACTTTCTGCCAAGCAGGTCCTCACACTTATGAAAAGCACAAATTGAAGTCCCTGTCATAGTGAGCTCTTGGAGGCTGGTTCTCTGAGCACTCGAAACAATTATCCTCATGAGTGTCCCAGTGTATGTTTGCACATGTGAATCCATACACACATTTGGAATAGTTTAATTCATTTTTAGCGTCTACATTTGTGTGTAAAGAGCAAATCCTACTGCAAGCAAACATATTAAGTTGTATATGTTAAGTCTGTACCAAATGGATTTTACAATTGTGTAATTGACTGATGCTTCACATTACTGCTTGTAAATTACAGATTAAAAGATGAAGTTCTCTAATTTAATGTCTACAGAATAAAGAGCAGTATCTACTAGGTAGAGCAAGACAGATGGTAGGATTTGTCTGCAAGCAGAAAACGAGCAGAAAGGCATTACCCTATTTAAGTTGCATTTGGAACATGCACTGGCCACTACATTTTATTCAGGAGGGCTAATTTATAGAACTGATGCTGCAGTTTGGTATATTCTACTTTAAATCTGTGTGAATAACTGATTTTTCAGCTGCCCAGCTAAACTGATCAAAAACCAAACCCAATTCTCTCAGGTCAATTCAAAGTGAAATGCCTTTTTTCACCCCATCACTGTTATACCACAAGTTTTCTTCCATTTTGTAGTGATGATGGCCTTTACATCATCACTACAAAATGGAAGAAAAAAAAATCTAATAAAAAGTTAATAAAGGATTACGTTACGCTTTAAAAGTTAAAAAGAAAAAATTTAAAGCCTCCAACCTTTCTTCTCAAACTCCATCTTACTTTTTGAATACTACTTTCACAGGAAAGCTATTCTGTGTCTCCGTTTTAATCCACAGCCTTTCTATTAAACTGGCATGTAAAAGAGGTACTGGAATTTTTTTGAACCTGCATAATAAAGGCAGGTCATTTAAAGCCTGACATTTGCCATTCATAGGGAAGCATTCTTGAGTATACTAGCTACCTCTCATTGTCCTATTTGGATAATAATCAAATCACTGCATAAATGGAATAAATAGTTGAGCAAGTATTTCTATGCCTAGTTACCACGATCCACAAATCACAACCAACTGTTGTGTTATTACATAACAAAGATAAGGATTAAACCTGTATTTGGAAGACAACAAATACATAATTAAGACCAAACAGAAAAGTACTGATTACTTAATCTAATTTGTACACAATACTTGTATTGTGACCACATCAGGACCTACAGGCTAATTCTGAAGAACAGTTCGACACTCTGCAAGGAAACACAGTGTAATTACCATCACCAGCACTCTCCTCTAAGCATGGCACAGGTAACTTCCCGAGAAGACTCTCCTGCCGTATGTACGTATTTCAAATATGGTGTGAAACAAAACCCTTCTCTCTCACATTAGCTAAAGATTTCAGATTGGTTTATCTGCACAGTACCTGTGTTTTGTTTTGGGAGGGAGCTGTTGTTGCTTTTATTGTTGTTTTTTTTAAAGTACTGATCCTGCCAGGATGTTTCAAATTATTTACATTTAAAAGGATGCACAACCATAATATGCACTTAATTTCAGCTCTACTTTCTGAAAAGAGGGCTCTTCTTGTTTCTTCCACAGAGCACAATTTGATCTCTGCTTCGGAACACGCCTAATTCCATAGGCCGAATAACTGAAGGCAGCAGTATATCACCTTTTTTCGTAGATATAAAAATAGTCAACTCCCACCCTTGTTCACGCAGAAACATCCCTTAGGGCTTATGCCCTCTGGTTTCTTTCAGCCTTTTTAAAGGTCATGGTCTGACATTTCAACAGTGTTAGAAGTCATTGTCTTCCTTTCTATATGTGCGTCCCTGCTTAAGCATTATTCCCTTCTAGTCAGAAGGCCCAAGGCAACAAATTACTTCTTTGTAAGAAGACTAGATCTGGTAACTGCACTTGGAGACTGATTAAAAATAAGTCAAGGCAGCTCAGCTGAAATAATGCTAGCTGAAAAGGGGTTATGCATAAACCCAACAATCCACAAGAAACATGAAATTAAAATAGAAGATGCACCTTTCTTGCCCCCACTTAGGTTGAAAAACAAAAGATGAAGTCAATCTCATTCACAGACCAGAGTAGCTCAGCCCTTTTCTATAATGGCAAGTGGTACATTACCAGCTATTACTAATACTTCCATTTAAACAGTTAGGATTCTCCTCTCTCTACTAAAGCATGACCAAAAAACAACCAAACCAAAAAACAACTTACTTTATAAACAGGATTTGCAGCTCTTAGATAACACGTTTTCCTTTTACAGCTATTGTAGCTGGTAAGTGAGGTCACTAGACAGCACAAACTGCTCTTTAAATGAAGAGGGGGACTGAGGGGAGGAACTCTATTTAATTAGAACCCACACCAGGGGATGGTTTGGCTAATTGCATGACTTAGCAAAACCCCAAGGCTGCTCTAGGTTAAATTAGTTTGTGAGAGCCTTCTATGAGCTTTTATGCTCTTGCAGTACTCAGAATACCATGTGCTCCAGTAATGCCTTTCCTGACATCACTGCCTGCCCAGAGTTATTCATCGGAAAATCTCCTATGAGAAAATTCTTTGGAAGTGTCTACCTCCTCACTGAAACACTCAAACAGTACTAAATGGCCACAGCAACCAGAAAGTCAGGGAGTCACCTTACCAAATTCTTCTGAAAGGATTTTAACAGTCCTACCAGGTAATAGTTAGAGGTGGGGGGGGGGGGGTATTGCTTTTTATTTTTCTGATTGAAGGAAAAATTGCAAAAAAGTTGTTATCTGAAAATTTCTGCAGCTGTAATTAGGGAGTGTATCAAATATGTTGCCAATTAGCTTAATTGCTGTGCAGGCTGATTGAGACCTGAGTAGGAAAGGTTTCTCATTACTTAAGGGGGAGGAAGAAAGAAGAAGTAAAGACCAAAAATTCTCATATGCTTGCTAAGAGCAAAGGTAGCAGAGGAAGTATTTGACTACTGCTCATGACAAAGTAACAGTTCTCCAAGTATTTGAAGAGAACAAGCTCTTTGAAGAATGTTTCAGCTGTACCTCACTAAATCCCACACTAAGTGCTAGAATAATGATGATCTTCAGCTGTCTGTACTATGATTTCATCAGAAGACCAGTCAGAAAAGAAAAAGCAAAAAAATTGTGGTCCTTTTGTGGTAATTGTGGTATTAGCTAAAGCTCTGATGTGAATTGTTAAAGATATTCAGCTTCATCAGGACAGTGCCTAAGAGCTGCAATCTTAGGCACTGTATACCTTCCCGTAGCAGCAGTAGAGGGCTCAGATATTGGACCACAGTTCTAATACTGCCCAATGCCCTATTAATTCTGGAGTGACAGACAATTAAAAGGCTATAGTAAAGTAGTGAAGAAGTATTTATGTTGCCTTTAAAATTAATTTCATAAGGTTCACCAATAAGGCAAATGCCAGATATATTCTTCTCTTTAGTGAGCACTGTGGATTTGCTGAGCATCAGCTCCTGGGGTGTGTATGTACATATATACACACAAACAGTCCCATCATAAATGTGCTAAGTAATACACAGAATTAAATCACTATCCAAACTATAATTTTGCACAGGAGAAGAAATCCAAACCTGTTGTTGTTCTTCTGTCTTATCTACATGAAGAGCAGTCTGCTTTTTGTTAGTATAGAGTATTAAACATAAAGCAAAGTACAACTCCGTTAATTATATAGCTTTTGAAGCTACATGTCCTGCTTCTGACTTCAGTGAGAAGAGATTTCAGTGCCATACAGCTTGGTTGTGGTTAAATTTATTCCAAGGAAGCCAAGAGTGAATCCACTAACTCAGTAAGGCTTACTTGGCATAAGGGAAGATCAAAATCAGACAAGCAGAACATCAGAGCTGACAGTGCTCCATGATCATACTCAGAGCCTATTTCTCCACATCTTAAACTGTGTTTATAATTTATGTTCTGATTTAAGTGCAGCTCCAAACAATGGAATTTTTCTGGGATTGCCCACATGTTTGATCTTTGCATCCCAAGACAATATAAGAAATTTAATCTCAACCAAATCTACAGGTTTTTTTTAATCTCAAACCTAAAACTATGGCTAAACACAATCAAGATCCAGAAACAAACAACTCCTCTTTGCTTCAACCTTAACTAGCATGGCCTCTTACCATTAGTATTCTGCATTCATAAGAAGTCAGTGAACTAAAAGAAAACAATGTCTGAAGACAAAGAGTCCAATCGAAGCTACAAACCATAGGGGCTTTGTCTCATGCATAGTGTCTCTTGACCAAAATACAGCTCAATTCACATCATCGCTTCAAGTACTTAATGATTTTCAGTCTTTTATAGTGCAGATCAATTAGCTTATCATTGTACTATGGTGAGATTAAGTTTAAGTAACGTTGTTATCCTGTGTTCATTAGCCTATATGAAAGTTTAGTGTCTGACCAATTTCCAGTGTGCAGGCATTAGTAGCATGCATTAATGACCAAAGGCAGAGGGTAACCTTTAAGAAACATTTCCTTCATGACAATGTTGCAATAAGCTGTTGAAGTAGCATGTTTTCATGCCAACAATAAACCCAAACAATATTTCTATAAATAAAGTTTAAGAAAAATACAATAAAAATCAAGCTATGCATTCCTATACCCCAATGAAAACTTTATACTAATGGAAAAAATAAGTGCATAGTAAATTTCTATTTACGGCCCTCGTACCTAATGGTCACATATATCCTACTCAAAAATATACCATAGTGCTTACCAAATACAGGCATAGAAATGATCCTATCAAGAGCAGAAGAGCACTTACTAATGCATAGCACACATTTCTGTCTGTAAGTAAAACTGAAATGAAAAGAACTAAAGAAGGTAAATGTATCACAATTAGGTGAAAGAATAATAAATGTCCTCCTTATATTATTTTAATATTCCTCTGAAAACTTTATATTGTGCAATTCTGCAAGAAATTTCAGAGGGGCTGTTGGAATTTCGACCTTTCTTGACAGTGTTACTTTCCTGATCAAGGTGTGAGCATTAACTGGTAACTACTCCCATTCATATGAATAATGTCCATTTTAAAGTTTCGGCTGCAGTTTAACACCTAATTTGAATTACTGTCTGTGAAAAGAGTAGATTCAGCACATCTCATTTATATGCTTATCTAAACAGGAGGCAGGCACACAATATAATTTAGTGTATACAGCAGTTTGTTAATAGAGAAACTATGCATTGAGTAGCTTTTACTCAGAAGGTTTCTGTAGCTTGAAATCTGAACACTTAATACAGCAGAAGAATTTAATTTTCTGGGGCACAGTTTCTCACTGACACAGGTGCTCTTAGAGGAGAATTTACAGTGTCCATTATCTTCTCAAATAGGAAGCACAAGAAATGACCATGCAAGAAAAGACGTTATAAAAGACTTCACTTAATCTGAGATTTGTGGGAGTAGGGCTCCAGTTTAAACATCAAAAGCTAAGCTCGAAGTCCAGCTGAAATAGGATCTGCGGATGATAGTGTGTAACTCCAGGAGCTGCCCTGCCCGTTTAGACAAATCATGACTGGAATTCTTACACAGTCATTACACAGCACCATTTATCTTGCTTAGTGTCTCTGAGTAATGGAGAGGACACAGACATTGACAGACTACGAAAGATTCATTACCTTGGCCACTGAGGAGGGGAGTAAAGAACAAACACAACGCTTTTCATCTCGCTTTGACAGAATGGCAGGGGAATAAGTAAAACATGGTCAATACACTCCTGGGAATACCTGACGACCTGTCGGTTTGCTAAGAAGTAAGCACACTTTTTGCCTTAGGCTGGAAAAGCAGCTCTTAATTGGAATCAGATTGTGATCACCACACTCACAAAGTAGGGAACTCACCAAGTAATGCCTACTTTGTGAGTAGTTCAACGGATGTCAGCCAGGCCACTTGAGAAGTAAGGTACCAATCTATTCTGATTTCTTCACAGTTCAGTGGTATTTTCCTCTCTTTGGGGCATTAAGAACCTTTCAACTTTGCACATGGGGATGAAGTGTGCTAGACTGATGCAAGTCCCCTCTTTACCCCAAGAGCCTACACGTCATGGGCAATCAATGTAAAATTCCCCCTCTCAAGCTTGGCAATGGGTTTCACCTGTGGAATAGGAGCATGAGTCAGAACTCACTGATAGATTTCTCAGGAGGCCTTCACTCATCATTGGGGATGTGCCTATTTCCAAACAGTTCAAAGTTGTTACTTTCAATCTGTTGGTTTATGATAGGAAGACCCATAAAGATGCAAACAGTACAGCAAATCAAGACACAATCTCTGCGTAAAGGAAGTACAACCTAAATGAGTTGTGACTTCATAATGTTGAGACACAAGTTAATAAGTAGTAGCAAGATACAAGATGGCTGAATTTCATTGGATTAAAGAGACGTGGTAGAATTCAGGGCAAAACTGAAATGTTAGCTCCATTTACTTCACCAGGGAGTGAAACATGGAACATGATGGAAACATTGTGAGCAGTGGGATTGTGCAGATTTGCGGTCCTTACTCAGATGACCAGAACAAGAAGAATTCACCAGGAAAGAGCTAAGTAATAGCTATAGTATTTAATGAAGTGCACAGTGTACAACAAAGTGTTGACACCACATAGCCAGCAAAGACAGTAGAAACATATCTTTATACAGGAATCATTGCACAGAGATGCAAGATTACTTCTGTTGAAGTTGGCGTCCTGTTATTTGCATGCTTGACTTCCTTTCCTGGTCCATGCAGATCTCCATAACTGCACAGGTGTACAACTACTACTACTGAAACCAGCTAGCTTGGGCAGGTTCACAGAAGCCCAGCCTGAACTGGCTGACGTAACCAGATACTGGGAGGTCCTGTTCAGATGTATAAAGGAGTCGGTAATGTACTCAGTATCTCAGAATACCTGAGAAGAAGAATTAAAGGCAGGATTTGGAGGTCCTAACAGAAATGTCCCAAGAAACAACAGGATGAGGAAAAACCTTTAACTGAGGTTTCTTCTGTCCCTGTTTAAGTTAATAATAAAGAGACACCACAATAAAATAGGCACCTTAGGATAAGACATGGTGTATGTAAACTGCACTAATTTGCACTTAATGGTAGTATACAAAACATTTACAAGCACATATACTCACTGAACCAAGAGAAACCCCCAGTTTTAGAAAGGAGTAGTTAAACCCAAAAGCTAACCTAGTTTCCAAACCTCATACATGGAAGCACCCTTACAGCAGTAGATTCAGTCTTGAAAATGATAGGCTGCAGCTTGCTTTAATGATCCACTAAGTAAAGAAGCTCCTGAATGCTGGTAAATGCCATCCTGGGTGGGGATACTCACTCTGACTGCTTGAAACAGGACAAATTACTCTGTTAGCTATGTAGAGCACTTAGGAAGTTTGAGTCCCTGTCACAGATTCTGCTGTTGCTAGCACTCGACCGTGGAAACCAGGGATAATTAACAAAGAATGCGAGAGCCGGAGCATATTTAAAGGTGTACAGGTAGATAAATATACTTTCTACATGCTGGAAAAATTCAGGAGATGAAAAGGATAAAACCTACCATAAGCCAGCATGCAGTGGCAATCTGTCAAAGGTGCTCCGACTTCATTATTACCTCCAAAGTACAGTTCTCCCATTGTGTTCCAGCCACGAACATAGCACAGGGAGATTTCAAAGCAGGTTACATAAAACATTTTCTTGGCAAAGATCCACAGTTTTATGCTCTGAACTATCTTTTATGTTATGTTTGGTTTCACTGTACCATTCTGATTTTAACAATACCATGGATAATAAATGAATATGTTTCACATCTTGGTAAGATAACCAAAACGCCAGCATCTACCTAATGAGCCTTATAATTGAGTTGTAATGAATTTTATGTAGTGCTGTGTAACTTGAATGGTACAAGGGGCACTGGAAAGATATTTAAGAAGGAACAGTTCTAACACCTCAGTTTTCAAAAGACAGGATACAAATCATCTCTAGTTTACTCACAGAGTTGTTATTCCTGACAGCATTCAATTTAAGCCAATGAGATTAGTCATGTGAGTAAATTTGTCACAGAAATAAGGCTGCAGAAATAAGCCCTGAAAAGTAAAGGTGGCGATATTTAGAAAGCTTTTCTTTGTGCAGTATCTAGCTAAAACTGTGTAACACATTCCTGTGAAGAAGTGGTTTACTCTAACATGACATGAAAGCCTGTGAGTTCTGAAAAAGCTAATATCCACTTTTAAAAATATTTTCCACTGATCAGGATTCGGGCATAAAAGCGAGAAAAGTAAAGTCTCTATTCTTCTGCTTGTTTTCTTTCTCTATTTGATGAACATTACCTCATTTGGATTTCAATTGGGAAAGCAATTAAAAATGAAATTAGGTCAACGAAATCAAAGAAATACTTTTAGATGTCCTAACTTGCTGACAAACTTTTAAAAAAGAGGAGCAGAAGATGACAACTAACAAATAATGTGCTTTCATAAAAAACTTTGCTTGAAGTAAAATGCATGCAATTCAAACACCTGAGAGCACTTGTGTGAGTACTCAGAATATTCTGAAATACATTTAATGACTTAGGAATAAACAGTGAAAGGCTCTGTATTTACTAATGCAAGAGTAAATAAAAATAATTAAAAAAAATAAAGAAACAAAGAAACAAAGAAACAAAAAACAAAACCAAACCCCACTTTTCACGATGTTTTGCCCAAGAGGTTCATATAGCCATTTTCCAAAAAAGGTATTGAGACAAGATTTTCAGCTTCTAATCACCCATAGCTACAGATACATTTTCAGGAAGACGCAGTTTGTATCTGAATATATGTCAAAACTTCATGAAAATGCTTGACATGCAGAAGGTCTGCAGCACTTCTGGGTGGACTTTCAGGAGAGGTTAACACAAGAGGATAAGAGATGCTGTGCAACTACACAAATGGGACCAGCACGCTCTGCGCTCATTGCTGCTAATGGGTAGCTCTAGTTCTTACTCTTTTTCTCCAAGCCACTGCCATGGTACATTCCTAGGTGGGATTAACCCACGTTAAGCAATGGAGTCTTGAAAATATTTTGTGTTTTTAAAAATACTACTAAATACTAAAACCTTAGCCTGGTAGATATTTGCTTAGATTTTAGAGCATATTCCTATGTGGATACTTTTCTGCATTAGATTTTTATTACATTTTTTTTTTTAATTGAGACTGCATACTGCTGGATTGCCACATAAAACCCCCAGTTCAGGGGGGTGCAAAAACATGCCACTAAGGAAGATGATTAACATCATGGGTTTCCTGTTGACACAAGTCAGGATTGGAGGAGTCTGAAAAATTTTGTTGCTTCGAGATTTCTGTATAATGTTTCTTGTATTAAAAGAGTGTGGCTACAAGAGCTGAAGAGAAACCAGTAATTTCACTTCATAGGAGTTTGTGTCAATATCTTATCTGGGTCTACTATGCTATGGGAATTTCATATTATCAAAGGATTTCAAAGAAAAGCTGGATGAAACTCAATTTTATGCAGCCATGTGTGGTTTTGACACATGCAATCAAAAAATACAGTCTGATCCAAATCTCCATGCAGCAAATTAAAAAGGGCTCCAAAGGACTTCTTCATCTTCAGATCAGCTTCTTTGTCTAGATTTTGTGCCATGATACGAGCCAAGACAACTCATTATCACAGAAGTACTCTATATATTCACTGCTTTACAGAGAAGTTCCATGGTGCCAAACTGTGGCATCAATAAGAATCACATAGCTATGCTGATCAGGAATCAGAGAGGCAAAACCAGTAATTGTTATGACAGGCATACTCTGAGCTCTGTTGAGATTGCATCTGAAATAAAGGCTTTGTGTTTCTTCTGTTGTCTAAGGAATGAATTGTGCCTTACTGCCAGGAGTCTCATTTTATACCAGCAAAATATTCAAATATTGGGATCCGGTAATCAAGTGACTCACATATACCTCAACTTTCCCAGTATGCGTACTAAATTAAACCCAAAATCTTCCCACTGACACTATGTGTTATGTTATCAAGAAGTTCAATTCCTGCAGTTTATGAATAGAATACAGTTGGCTTTACTCAGCTCTCCTATTTTTTACAAGCCTGATGCTTGTACAACCTGGCAGCTTTTTAGCTCAATCATATAAATGTCTTAATACCCTGCATTGATCTGGAATCAACACAGTTGCCGACACATGGATAAAAAGCATCTGGAGAATTTGTTGGTTGTTATTTCAAGCTGTTTATTATTCCTTGAGGACTCATATGAACACTCAGAACTATCATGCCTGCATTAATACTGCTCTCCTACACCTCTGGGTACAGTAACACTGTACATTAAAGATGCTTTAGAAAATTGTTTGCGAGTTGATATTGCACTGGGATTACTTTGTACGGTCTGCAGCTTTGCACTAAATAAATACTGAAAAACTGCATGCTGTGAAGTAGGCAGTTTGAACTCCTCAGTCCAGCCTTTGGAACACAGTTAAGAATAAAAATAAAGCATTGATATTTACCAAGTTATATTTTAAATCTTGGATTTGGCAGACCTGTGATTAATAAGACTCACGAAATATTAGTAATGCTGTGCTTACAGACTACCACTGGAAAACAATCGTTCACAGACTAGTGAAGGAGCATTTTGTGAGCTCTTCTTGTTGCCCATATGGAGGCAGAGATGGCCATTTTTATCACTATGGTGCAGTATGACAAAGAATTATGAAAAAAGCTACCACAAAGAAAGAGAACAAAATGAGATGCAAGCATCAGGGAAAAAGTGGGAGAGAGAGCATCCGAAAACTCCTTGCTAGACTACCTCCGATCTAGTGGGAGACCATCAGCCACTATTATACAAATAAGTTTAAGCCATGCAATCATGCAATAAGAAAAATCCTATTAAGTGGAACAGATTCTGTTGCCATTAGGAAAAACAGGAGCAAGGGTGGGAGCAAGAATGAATCAAAATGTCCAAATCCAGACATCCAAATCAGTCCTAATTTCATTACTACCACCGAAAATAATTTCATGCTGAAATGGGGCTATAAGGAAAATCCATTGTACCTGTTTTTCAAGACAAATCTCAAGACAAATCAGTACAGTCATAAAGCAAGCTACATTTTGTATTGAAGTATTTAGTACCACACAAACTTGAATAAATACAACTCTACAGCTCTGCTGATGGATATTTAAGCAAATAAAATTTCCATTAGTCACCTGACTGAGCAAAAAATTCAGTCCCCCTTGGTCAAGCAAGCACTCAGTGACACATTATAAGTCCAAGCCTCTTGTTTCAAAAGACACTTATTCTCCTACACCAGGTTTCCTTCAAGCTACAGCTGTGGAATCACCAACTGGATAAAGGAAGCTTTGTGCTTTTAATGAAGACCCTTTCAAAAATAACAAAGTCATTAAAAATCTTAATAAAGTTTAGATACAACCCAGTAGAAGTAACGACATCAAGTTGAGAGCAGGCGATTTTCTTGAGTACTGCAGAACTGCTAAAATACTGTTTACTTAAGACATTGCCCTGTTTTAAGTACATGATTTCAGCAGTGCTTCCAGAATTTCAGGAAGAGAGCGATTTGTTGCCCATTCAAGCCAGCATCTCCAGGTATCTTAGAACAAAGTTCTAATTCAATTGAAACAGAAAGAGAATGGAAGCTGCAAGCTTAGGCTTTCATTAGACTCTAATGATAAGAGATCTTTTTGTCTCATCATTTTCTAATCAACCACTCATATGTTCTGCAGCACAATCATGAGACACAGGGAGACATTCACCTTCTCAACATGCTTACTTCTGAAAACCACAAAGACACCTTCCATGGCCCAGATGGACATGAGCTCCTATAACAACAAGTCACTGAGACTTAAATGTCATTCCTGAGTCCAAACACATAAAAAATACTGAATTAATTGCAAGACTCCTAAGGGAATCTAACTGCAAAATTCCTAAACCTGAAAGATGAGGCTAAAATAGCTTTTCACAGGTTTTCCTACGAATGTTAAGCTTTTTCCTTAGAAATGTTAAACTTCATCCAAATGGGGTTTAAAAAAATAAAAACCAAAACTTTAAATGATCTAACACATACTGATCTACTGTGATCTGCAAAAGTAAATATAATTATTATTATTATTGATGATAATATTTTTAAAACTATGTGCAGTTGGGAACAGATCAAATGCCTCCTATATTTGGAACGAAAACAATACAGAACTCGTATTAACAGCTATATAATATCTGAAATTGTACTTCTTTATTACCAGTTCTAGCTAGTATCACATAATCTATGATATAATTATATAACACATTATGCAAACCACACAACTGCAGTCTATAAATTATGATTGTCAAAAGCCAGGAAAAGCATGCAGTTGGCACTAACATTACAGTTTTGTATTGTCAGCTACGGTTCATGATGCAAAATATCTTACTTCATTCATCTGAGAATTGTCTAAGTCTCATCTGTTCCAGTTCCTCAAGAAAAAGACAACCAAAGATACCTTTCATGATCCTTTTAAAGAAATCTACTTTTTAGCTACTCCTGCTCCTTCTGAATGACTCTCTACTAGTTCTTTCCAATACACTTCTTAGAGTTTTAAGTAATTAAGTTAATAAACTCCCCATTCAGTTTAATATGCAAGTGCCCTATTTATTAGCACCGGAATTTGCTGACTGCATCTTTGGAAATACCCTGAATAATTCTTAAACTGCTATAATATGGTGTCTCCAGCCAAATCAATTTGAAACCTGAAGCCAATCTAAAGACAACAGCAGTTTGCTGTTTTGTAATGCACCCTCCCCCAAGTGAGAAGCATACTTACTGTGAACAGAGTGCATATAGACAGCTCTGTATGCATATAGACTGGCTGGACGAGGCAAAATGCTTTAGAAAAAGTCAGCAAAAGATTTCATTCAAAAGAATTTGGCCCTTTTGGCTTGGACATCAATTTTCAACAGGGATTATCTGAAGCTGCAAAATTCAAAACTGATTTAACATTCCAAACCCAGAATCTTTCATTTAAAGTTTTTTAAGTGCTCAGATTAGAGTTTTTGACTATAACCCATTATACTGATTGCTTATTATTTTCTATATCCATCCCATCTCCATATTACATTATATATGCATGAGCCCACATAAGTAGAGAGACACTATATCGACATGTCTATCTAGACTATTATTAATCATATAAAAGGGGAAATGAAAATAATTTGCCAGATGTTATTAAAATGTCCAAGTCATTTTATCACCTAGCAAAGAATAAAGGAGCTACTATGTGGTTGTTAATATACGGTAGAAGGAAAATTACTGCTCCAGGTATGGAAAACGTTGTCATCCCAAGCCTTTGGAAAGTGAGTGCGCCAATAAAATTGTTGGAGAACTGAGTATTAAGGATCACATCCAGCATTTCCTCCATACTTCATCTGACCTAGGATTACTAACAAGAAAACTCAATGCCTTGAGCAAGCAGATGGAGTAGAGAACATAAAAATGATCTGGTACAACAGTGTTAATTTGCATGATTACAATACCAAACATTAAGCATTTGAAAGAATTTTGCAGTACCAGTTAGCTCTTTGAAACAACAAAGTATTAGATCCAGTTTTAAGATCTGGAGGCAAAGCAGGCAACTGCGTTATGAATCAGGTATAGGGTGCGTGTGGCAATTCCTGTGGCTTATACTAGATCCTGTCTCGTGTAAGGGTCAAATCTTACTTGACTTTTATGACACTGAGACTGTTTCCAAAGAAAATCCTCTGTGACCATCAATCCATTTGCCCCGGAGGTAAACCTAAATGATGGAAAAGTTTTCCACAGAGGTGTCTGGAAAAGTGATTTTATATTAGCTTTCACTTCCTGGCCATAGATTACATTTTTAAAATCTTTAGGATCTCTGTTTCATAACAGATTTCCCATTTCCCAATCATGGCTGGATATTTTACACCTGTAATATATATCACATTCATGTCTTTAAACTTCAGTACACTATTTGAGAGAGTCCACAGCAAGACACAATTAAATTAGCTTCATCTGTCTGCAGGACCTACTGTAGACAAAGCTGTAAAAGCATCAGTAATTTCAACTGCAGTACAGACATCACAGTAAACACTATGCATAGAGGGTGTGCTCCAGAAATCCAGGGTAGAAAGACATATCAAAAAATGAATGAAAAATATGCATGTAAATGAAAAGAACCTTTTCTTCTCCCCCTTGATAAAGGAAGATATTTTTGCAGTTATTTATAGCACTTAAAGAGCTAAAGTGGCAACAGGGTTAGTAATAAATTAAATGGAAAAATTCTGGACACCCAAGGCACAGTCTCCAAAAAGTATGAGCAAAAACATGCACAAAATAACTCTTAAGTTGCATGTGTATTCATGTAGGTAGCAACACAAAAAAGTAAATACCTGAAGTGCTCTTCCCTAACCCCCAGGCAATTACTTGCACAGGCTGAAATTAAACATTAAGCAATCAGTTAAAGGAGAACAAATTAGCCTGTTTGTCTTTAATACTCACATGCACCACAGCCCTTTTGCACTCCTATAATTTCTTCATAATTCTTCTCCAAGAAGTTCTTCCATAACTTTCCAGACATGCTGAGAATGGAGAGGGCCAATTCTGCTGTTCACAGATCTCACACACAAATCTGGGATGACAGACTGTTAGCCAGAACTCCCACTCTTCTTCCAATTCTTCCTCAAAATCTCCCATTTATTTTTGTTAATACTCCTATACACTTTCACCGTCATTTGTAATTGTGCATGTTTCATTTCAACTGCAACTTCCTAATGCTAGAGAACATGCCTTATCTATGTTTGCAAAGCACAGCATAAATTAACAGTATTATATACATATTGCTAATAATAATAATTAATATTTACCCAGCAGAGCAGAAGCTGAGATACAACATTCAATTTCAGAAAGGTCCTGCTATTTTACCAGAATCCCAGTGGGTTGACTCAAGGGCAAATATTCTAGAAAACTAGTTCAAGATCTTAGCATAAGCAAATGCTTTGGTCAAGATGAAATCCCAGACTACTCACAACTTTGGGGCTGATGGTTATTCTCCAGGAGATACAAAAATATGTATGCAGGACTGTGGTGGGTTGACCGTGGCCAGCTGCCAGACGCCCACCCAGCCACTCTCTCACTTCCCCTCCTCAACAGGATGAGGGAGAAAATAAGCTGAAGAAGTGCGTGGATTGAGATAAAGACAGGGAGGCCACTTACTCATTACTGTCACCGGCAAAACAGACTCAACTTAGGGAAAAATAATTTAATTTATTGGCAATTAAAATAGATTTGGATAGTGAGAAACAGAGACAAATTAAAACAACACCTTCCCCACCCCCACCCTCTTTCCAGGCACAACTTCACACCCCCGTTCATACAAGCAAGTTTCTGTGTTTCTACTTTTCCTCTTCATATCCTCTAACATCAAACAGGTGGATATTCAAGCACTCAATCTTGGTGACTAAGGGAAACATTTTAAAACAAAGTTAGTATAATGGACTTACGTCTCCCCTGTTTTCATCCAAAAAGCTAATAATACTGCTGTTAAGAGTGTAGGATAATTTCTAACTGTTCAAGCATATAAAAAAAGAAAATAGAAAAAAAAAAGCAGTTTTGCAGTTTCAGAGCTATATATCAAAGGAAACAAATAGCACAATTGATATTTGTGTGGGACTTCTATATACTTCTTCAATACTGCATTTTTTTGACTCAGCCTTATAATCTTGCAAAGGAGAATACAGATTTGTGGTGAAGTTTACTCCATAGTAATTATGTATTATAATAACATACATTGAAGGAGACTAGGTAAATTGCTTCAATGCTTTAGATTAAATAAGAAAAAACATGGCAGGCACTGGAATAGCTTTTCCATCTTAGGGATCACTTCTCCAACTACATCTCGCTATAGAGAAAGATGTCCTTTCAGATAAAGGTACTCAAAAGCAAAATAAGTTCGTTGCAAAAATGTTGTACAGCTCGTCTCTAATCAGTCATCCATTAGCTCTGGCTCAGCCATTCTTTTCTCAGGAGGGAAAAATTGGAGCTGGATTTAGAAGAAAAATCCGGTTTTATAATTCTTTCATAACCTTGGAAAAAATAGGTGCCAAGAGAATGAATTTTTTCCCGTTTTTGTCATAATATGCTTTTGCATTGTCAGAATGGCTCAAAAATACTACTGGAATTAAGAAATGACGCTGAAGTGAAAGGTTCGGTGAGTGAAGCTGAGCAACTGAAAGACACTACACTTGCAGGCTGCATGTAAAATGCATCTATACAATGGTATTTTGGTATTATATTGCTTGTTTTTTTAGAGACAGACCGGCCTCTCACTGAAAATTTGTGGAGGGAGAGAAGGAGATATCCATATTTATGCAAGACCTATATGAAAGATGTGATATACAGGTCTTCTTGATTCTCCCATAGCTTACTTGGGTGCCATGCAGCTTTTATTCTTACGTGCATCAGAGACATAAGAATGATCTAAATGCAGATAAAGATCCAATTCAGGGAAGCAGCAGAAGGTAAGATATTAGGGTCAAGTTCCCAGCACAGCTCCAGAGATTTTGTTGACTTTACGAGCAGTACAGCATTCTACAAAAACTGGGGAACTCTATTAGGAGAGCCTGAGAAGGAGATACATACTTGGAGTAAATATCTCTACTGTCTGTAATTTCAAGTTTGCAGATATCTTTCACATTGTTTCTTGTCTACACAGACCAGAAATAAAGTCAATAACTAAACAGTATAATCTGACTTTGCATTCTTATAACACCCCTTATTTGAGGAAGCTGAAGGCATTATAATAAACAGTGTTGTTCCAACAAACTTTGCAGAAAAATAAATAATAAGGAGTCAAACTGACAACATAGACTTTCATTGCTCTTCTTGAATTTCTCCTTCCACTCAAAACATCAATGAAAAAAAACACGAACAAAGCAACTGCAGCTCTAATGTTTCAGTCCATGCTTACAGGCTTAAGAGTTAATACGGCTCATAACTATAGTCTCAGTCTGTTTCTCTCCTGTCTCAGAAAGAAGGAATTGCAATAACTTGCACAGAAATATTAAGAATTCCTTTTTATTTGTCTTTAGATATAAACTTTGAAGACTCAAATATGTTCAGGGTTTCCTCCACAACCACAGAAATGTGAAGTTTTTTTAATAAATGAAAGTGGGATTTGTAGCTAAACCTATAACTTCTCAAAAGCACCAAATACCATGAGACTGATTATTCTACCATAGCAATCCTTCAAATGCAGAATATAACCATACTTTTAATCTTACCTAGCAGTATTACTGCACAAAATTTTCCAGGCTTTGAGAATAGGGTATTCATGATAGCCTTTGGTTAAATGGGAAGAAATGCTGCGCTCATGCATGAATGATCACAGCTGTTTAAGAAGGAAATATGCATGATACACAGATGGACAGACTGTAGATAGAGAAGACCTGAATCGGCTCTGCAGAGATTCCACAACCCAAATAATATTGCACAGAAGAGGAAACATACATTCAGATCAACCACTCCTCTTCAGAGGCCCTTTAACGATGAAAAATCTGGAGAAAAATCTTCTTAAAGTGGAAGTACGATGACTGGTGGGGAGGGAGACATTCTCCACAGTCTCACAGGGAAACGAAAGGAAAGACAAATGTGAGAGAGAGATGTGATTTGGAGCTGTGCTCTCTCGATCTCACTAATATCCCACTCTGCGAGAAGCAGTAAACTCATGGCTAATGGCTTCAGCATATTCTGTAGCAGCTTTCCAATGGCTGAAGTTTCATAGATATTGGTACCTACATCAGATAGATGAAAGCCAATTCAGGTTTATCTATCTATGCTGCAATCATGCCTCTTCTTGTAGTTTCAATGTATCACAAATCCAGCAAAAAACCGTACCTAGCAATAACAGTGAAGACTGAAGTATTCCACATAGATCAGTGAAAGGAGTATCATCTTCTAATACATTATGAATACTTTTTCTTATTTGTTTTGTGGTGGGGTTTTTTGCCTCATAACCTTCTTCCTAATAGATCTGGAGCTACCAGAAAAGAATCACTGGCAAGTTTCTCCACACTTAAATACACATATGTGGAAACAGAGAATACATCTATTAAGAACAAAGTATGTAAAAGTGCTAGCCACATCCCCTACGTGATTAAAAGGTAATCTTCATGAAGAAAAGTGCCATGTATTTGTTTATATTAACGTTAGTAATTTGCTAACTACTGATAAATATATGATAATTTATTCTAAGTGAAATGAAGTATGTCCTAAAGACAGACTACGCAAATGAAAGCTTCTGCTCACGCAGGTTTAGAGCACGTACATTAATAACCACGTATCTTGACTGCAGTGAAAATGATTGCATGAGTGATATGTTAAGGCAGCTCAGGATGGAAGTACCACAGCGTCATCTAAAAATGCTGTGCAAGCCCTAAAGTCTGCCACACTACCATTCCCAATGTTTCAAGGCCTACAAATGCAAAATACATAATTATTTCTCCCTCTTGTAACAAACATACTTTCCAACTCATAATGACATGCTTTTTAAAAGCTTTATACCTTCAAGGTTTTGTGCAGTGCATAAGGTCAGTCCTCTTTCCTTGCAAATGGCGATGAGGACTCCATGAGAGGGTGAGTGGCCATAACTAGCTCCATTCCTTTCCTCATGGAGCCATGAACTAAAACATATGCTCTTGTTCATCTTTGGTTTTATCTCTCTAATGCTGTTATTTGTATTCTGGAAATATTTGTCGCTGCTGAGACAAGGATGTCACCGTGCAAACACATAGTTATTGTCTTTATATCTTACATGATACTCTAGGTATGGCTCAACTCATTCCTCCTCAGGCTCTTTTTGTGCTATTAAAAAAAGGGAAGGTGGCTTACACCGTTATGTTTGGGATGTCTCCCAGATTCATGCATGAGGAGCAAAAGATAACTAGAAAATTTCCTTCATTCTCAGTAAAATTCCAGGACATCTTCACTCACCGATCAGAATCCTTCCAGTGCAGCAGACTTAGCAGATATGGAAAACTGAACCCATAACTACCATCCAATAAACTCTGTACTATTTCTTTCTACAGATAATCATACACGGAGAGATGATGCCATCTCTCCTTATGCTGAGTAGCCCCTGATTGCCTCTGGCATCGTTCAACAGAAGGATGTCAGAATACCTCTTGTCTGTGAAGTTCTTCTTCCTACAATAAAGATTTGTGAAACACTGGAAAGCAAACACAAGACTGAAGTTATTTGCTTTCCCTGAAGGTATATAAATGGGCAAGGCCATGTCAGGGAAATTTAAGTTTAAATTTGGAATGAAGTGAGGATAGCACAGCTGTCATGAAGCAAGCTGTATCTATTGAAGTTATTTTCAAAATCAAAAATAACCTTCTCACCCCAGCCACATTTATTCTCTCCCTCCTTCCCTTTTCCTTCTGTGTACCTTCACACAGACACACTCGCATAGAGCAAAATGATTAGGTATGAAACAGCACAAAACACAGTGGGAAAATTTAAATGCAGAATTTCATTAAACAAAATGTATAGATTTTAAATGTCTCTTTTTCCTCTTGTACACTCATTTCATTGTATAGTGAAAATCCATTGACTTTTCTCTTGAGCTTTGTACACACAACTTCCTTCCCAGAGACAGACCTTGTCATTAATACTGCATTTCTCTTGGAGAGACTGGGTGACATTAAATTCTGCATAAATTATGTAATGCTCTGGCCTACACAAAATGAAGACTATGTTCTGAAGAAGGTCAAAAGCCATCAGTAAGAGTCAGGTCTCCATTTTTGCCATAGACTATCTCTGATGGTCATCCCTTGGTCTTGTGATCACAGAATCATTTAGGTTGGAAAAAACCCTTAAGATCATCCAGTCCAACCACACACCTAACACTGCCAACTCCACCACTAAACCATGTCCCTAAGCACCACATCTACACATCTTTTAAATACCTCCAGGGATGGTAACTCAACCACTTCCCTGGGCAGCCTGTTCCAATGCTTGACCACCCTTTCAGTGAAGAAACTTTTCCTAATATCCAATCTAAACCTCCCCTGGTGCAACTTGAGGCCGTTTCCTCTTGCCCTGATCTTCCTGTAATGTCCTTTGTCCCATCTTGTTACTTTTGCTATTTAGTACTTGTTTGGATCAAGGTCTTATTTTGGCAAACCTTAGTCCTGCTCGCACTGAAGTCCATGGCAAATCTTCAATGGAAACAAGCAAATCTGCACAGCCACTGGCTTTCAGAACCCAGGACAGAGTCTGCTTGTTTTCTGCCCTGCTCATGTCCCCTCCACATTAAACAGTTGAAATCCCTATCTGAATGAGGAAGATCGTCATCTACCATTCTTCAGAGATTAGATCACTGACCCTAAATTTACTCCTGCCACTTGGTCAAGCTTTAGTGAAGACTCAGCAGGAGAGAGCTCCTTTAACAACCAAACATACAAAATTCTTAGCAAAGAATTGTCTCTTTACTTTGTGTAATTAATTCCTTGACCGCTACAGAAGGATACTCTGAGTGAAAACACACTCCCAGACTGTAATGATTATGGTAATCTAGTGAAGAGAAAAGATGTGTTGTGTATTAATCAAAGTCCTGAGCTCAATTTCTCATTGTTTTTGGACTAAGTGATCAATATAGTGACACTCACTTGCACAAGTACAGAAGGACTCTGCGAGGATTTTACATTTATCTTGTGCTTGTGAATGAAATGCAACTAATGAAGGTTCATCACATAAGAAAGTTAAAAGGAGTGTTTTAGGGAAAAATTGCATTGTCAGAAGGTACAAAGTAGACAGCCTAACTGGTCTTTCACCTCCACTCCCTATAGAGTATCATGTACTCTAAAAACAACAAGAGATTACTCAAATGTCTTTGGGGAAGGTTCTTTCTTTGTCTCCTAAAGAGCATTTGGAAACCATTTCTATAAACAAAGATATATATTCCCTTCCTCCTGTCTACCATAACTTGTATTCTCAGAATTCCAGAGTTATTACTGTACTACCCAATAGGAACACACAGCACAAAGTATGACGTACCCATCAGGCACTAAATACAGTACTAATCATATAGGTAATGTGTGTGTCTGCAATGACCTCCTCTGTTGTCATTCGGGGTTAGTGAAGTATTACTGCTGTATGCCATCCTCTCTCTGGCTAGCCTTATGCAGCCAGCTGGCTGCACTAAGCAGTTCAAATCTCAAATTATTAAGAATATGCTATTAACAAACCCTTGTGGCTTATTATATACACAACCATAAGATGGAAAACTGAATATAAGACAAAACAAAACAAAAAGACAAGGGCTCACTAGGAAAGAGAGTACTAGTTCTAAAGCATGATGCCTAATTTGACTTGGAGTATTTTTCTCTTCATAAAATTAATTTCAAACTCCAGAATCCCAACATGGCTTTGAATACCATCTCTTAGATTATTTAAGTTACCCCACAGGTTTCTGCTACAGAAGGCTTTACCCAGTACTCAGTTTCCAACAGGCTGTTGCCAGAAAAGCCAGTCACATACTGATTTGAAGCATGTTGTCAAAAGGACAGCTAGGCGGCCACAGACAAATGGGACTTAGTAATAGTCTCAAGGCTGTGTATGTGTGCTGTAACACATAGAATTCATAGAAGTTAGGGAAAAATCCCAGTAACCTGTAAAGCTAGTTTTACTCCATGAAAAAAAGAAGAGAACACTGAAACTTTCTTCTGCAGAAACTGATTTCAAAATAGTTGCACCAAGAGTAAACTTTCAACTGCTAGTTCCAGCCTACTTGAAAAAGGGACTTTATTCTGAAATCACTTTCTAGGTATTTCAAAACATAAGAGGCCAATGAAAAGTATTGCAGAATTCACTATTTCCCTATTTGATGCTATGTCATTAGAATACAAACCGCATTATAGAAGTAGCTTATATGCACATTGAAACTCTCATATTCCTAGAGCAACTGGAAAATATCCCTAGTTCACAAGAAGCTATATTAGATCATTTAACCACATAAACCAGAGAAAACTCAATGTGACTAAGAAAAACACATTTAGGTAGGGATTTACATCCCCCTGCCTATGTGCCCTTGCACGACTTGTCCTTGCTTTCAGGTTCAGGTTCAGACTAATAGTGTCTCTCAGCAAACCCTTGCCCAGCCCTCTCCAGCCCACACTAAGGGGAAGGGCAGAATTTTCATCACCGCAGAGGCCCTGCTGTGTCTGCTCTCTCTCTCAGCCATCTTTCAGTCTCTGAAAGATACACGACTACTTTATCTTCATCCTGCTTGTCACACAAATGGATCCCATCATAACATAGACAGGAAGGATTTACAATACTCTACAACTTGCTATGTAGGTTAATAGCTCATTTTGCCTCCCACTGTACATAAGACTCCCATTAGTACTAATAACTCAAGAAATAGACAACTGCCTTCCAAAAATCTGAATGAGTTATCATCTTCAAAAGCTTCTTTTGTTAGCAGTAAATCTCTATGTATTATTTCCTAATACAGTGGATAGAGATCAATAATTATTATACTCTAACCCGCAGGAAATAAGACTTATGCAGCCAGTCTTGTAAATTTAGCCATTAACACACTAATTAAAGGAACCATTAATAAATCCATCCAAAGTGATTTCAACTTTTCTAAAGAATAAGGAAATCACACAAAAGAAAAATCTGCTTTGAACATTGAGTCAGCTTGCAGGGCAGATGAGTGAACAGTACAAAAAGTTCCTTTACAATTGTGTCCAATGTATTTATTTCTTTCACACTTATGCACACAAAATATTCTTTAACCACTACATTGGCTGAACAGAATGAAGAAACAAATGCTAAAATCAGGCTGGCTTTCCCTTCTACTCACCTGAGCAGAAACACTGACATTGATTGGATTCAAAGGGATTCCGAATGACTAGTGTGAAGAGGCTCTCCAGGATCAAGAGTGAGATTCTGAACTGGTATAAACTGACACAGCGTGATGTATTTAACTCTAATGGTGAGAAATAATCACATTAATCTCTCAGGACTCAGTTTTGTATTGCATCTTCATTCCAAAAAGCCCTCCAAGAAATGTTTCAATTCTTCTTTGAGGAAGAATAATCTCCTTGGACTCAATCCAGAATTTACTGAAGTAATTGGTTTAGTTTCATTGCATCAAATTTTTCTGAAGTATCTTTTGAAGAGATCTCAATAATGTTTTTAGGAAATAATTATATAAGAATGTGTTTAGTTATAGAAGTTTTTGCAAATTTTCCATTCTTAGGATGAGTTATTGTCTCAGTAATTCTTCAACTTTCTGTGAGGAACAGAACTTAACTTTTTGATAAATAAACAATAAGCAGCTCTTATTGTAATTGGAGAAAATAAATTTTCTTGTTACAAGCTACCTGTGTTTTAAACTGCTTGTTATCTGGTATAGTTAGTTATTTCATATATTGGCACATTTCCTGAAAAATAATTTTTTAAATATCTGGTTTTTTTAATGAACAAGAAATAATATGACCTTAACAAAGATATTTTCCCCCAAATAGGAATTTCAAATTCATATTTTTGATACTTCAAAAAGGTGAAAACATAAAACAAGGAATTCAAATGCAAAGTTTTCTTAAGGTAATTTTTAAAGTGGGAAACACAACAGATGCCAGCTTTTAAAGAAAAGATCCTAGAAAGGCTTACCATATTAGGAAATAAAACCAGGGAAAGCACATGTATCAACTACATGTACTGTGAAAGCAGAAGTGACTCTAATTAGAAAGTTTCTCCTCCTGTTAAAATCAAAGGGGATAAATTCTGTTTCCTGTTAAAGCAAAGTAAATCCATAGTAATTCCCCAGAAACTGTTCCACCTTCACATCAAGGTAAGAAGTATCTGAATTTAGTCAGGGTTCTTGAAAATCAAATGAAAATTAAGCTCCACAAGTGCTACATACCCACACAGAGCATCCCATTTTATAAAAGGTTTGTTGTGTTTTAATCAGTAGAGGACAATGACATGGGCTAAAATACAATTCATATACTGTTAATAAAACTTTAGAAGCTTCTGGTTCATTAAATGTTTGCAGAATGCCCTGGTGCACTCAAGGGGTGAAAGCAGACTGTGACACAGATTGGAACATTAAACCTGGACAGCATTCCATTTTTGGATTTAGGCAAATCAAGAGCATATGCCGATTTTTTTAAGGGTTATTTTTTAAGGGTTCTTTCCTTTCTTCCCCTCATTTACATTATAGTCTGAAGCATAAATGCTAGAGAATTTGGCTTTTACCCATATGTAAGTGGTCTATAACTTCACAGCAAACTTGCACTATTTTGTCCCGAGAAACATGAAACATGCACAGAATGGTCTCATACCACCTGCAAATGAGAAAGGCAAGTAAAATTTACAGTTCACAGAGGCAAAACACCAAAAGCTTTGGGAAAGGCTAATTTAATACATCTGTCATATACAATTACACAGTCAACTGTAATCCAAAACATCTATTTTTTTCCTCCTCAGACATAAAAGAGCCAATTGCCCAGGCTCGGAATTAAACATCTGTTTCACGAAACAAAGATATTAACCTCCAAGATTTTTTATGAATCAATAAAATTCAGTCATTCAGCACTGCTCAGTAACAGTTGTTTTCTCCATTACACAAATTGATACAGCCAATTCCTCAGCTTAAACCACCACAGTGACTGAATTTTAAAGGTAGTGGGCGGGCTGTTATTAATACAGGGATACAGATGCTTCTCTTACTAACACAATATATTTATTAAAAAACTTTTAGCTGCTGTTTCTGTTATTGGATACATAGATGAAACTAAGTATTTAGACATGACACAATCAAGTATAGTAAAAGAAACAAACACAACTGGTAGCTTTACATTTTGGAAAACATGCAAATCATGTGTCCATATTAATCACAAGGCTTTTAAATGGTATAACAATTATTTCATTGTTTTAATTCTTATCCATCCTTTGTACATACAAACCAGTCACAAATAAAACAGGAAGCAGTCCAAACTATGATTTCTATTCTTTCAAGTAAACCTTCACAATTTTGAAAATAAAACCTACAATCCATACTTAATGGATTTTAGTCAGGCTCTTCAGAAGCAAAAAGAATGGTAAATTTCCTAAGAGTAGGCCAAATTCTGACCCAAGTGCTGCAATGTAAATCCAAAGTGATTGAATGGCATCTGGAGAGGGAGCCAGTCTACTCAAGCTGTGCCAGTCTTCTTTTCACACCTGTGGTTTTTTATTGTCTGGGGTGTTGAAGACAGCCTAGTGCATTCTCGGTTCTAGCAGTTCCCCAAGTGTGGAGCTCATGTTTCAAAATCTGGTCTTCCTCTTCTTGGTGCTCTTTTGTTGCAGAACACATTAACTATTTTAGTGTGGAGACATGGGAACACTGAGCTTCTCTTCCTTCAAAATTTTCCTAGACACCAAACCAATGAAGTACAAGCAGTTGTAATGTGTTCTTCAACAACTCGGCTCAACAAAAACAGCAACCAAAGGTTTAACCATTAACCAAAGGTTAATGTAACAACAGCAAACGCGAGACTAGCAAATAAGCTTTAACTCAAGCTGCAACCATCATAAATCAAACTCTATTTTGAACTTTGTCTTTGTAGTAGGTTGCAGATCTGAAATTATCCTAATTTAAGAATATTAGCAATAAAAGACTATGAAAAAAGAAACACATATCTCACACTTGTTTAATCTTGTGACATATTATGCCACAAGGAATTTGCTTGCATAAGCAATGTTCAAATAAAGAAAGCTTTCCCCGGCGGCTTTAACTAGGTGCACAGCACCTTAGCTGATATTTCCACTGATTGCCAAGCTGTCCAAACAAATAGAGACTTGACAGTAAAAACACATATTCGGCTTCTCAGCCTTTCAGGAATTACGTGAACATAGATTTACACTAAAATGCCAAAGGACAACAGCATTGGAAATTGTTCTGCAATGTGAGTGGGTCAGCTTCTAAACCATACACCTGGGAACAATATTTCTCTGGTCTAAGCCTGTTTATCACGGAGTTCAGCATGAATTTTGAAACCTGATAAGTTACTGTAAATGAGAAAATGGAAAGTCTGGAGTGACTCTGTTAAACCATCAAAATTAATCTATACCACTCTCTAAGCAGAAACAGCATCTTCTCTTCTCCAAAGGGTCAAGGATTAATTCCATTTCAAAACACATAATTACAATGCTTTTCTGTTAGTTGTTCTCCTTGAAGAAATCCACAATTCAGTAGAGATTTTACAAAAATATATCTGGCATTTCTAAAATTGTGCCTATAATATATTTAAACAGGCATTATGTTAGCTATCTCAGATTCCCCTATTAACCCTTAAATTAAGGTGATTTAGACACAAAATGAAAAGCAAATTTGATTCTAAACACATCTCTACATCTTCTTATACTCATGCCATAATAGACAACTGCAGAACAAGTACCAATTAGCTCCTCAAAAGTATATATGAATTAATTGTCCTTAAACTAGATGCATGTTCCAGAAATCAAAACTGCAGAAAAGCAGTTTAACCCAACAGAGAGAAAAAGGAGTAGGATTCTAGAAAATCTGTACTCTAGTCCAAAATCTCTCCCTTCTTCTGGATAAAACATGCTGTAAAATTCCGTTGTAAATTGGTTTGAAATCACCTGATCAAAATCACCATGTAAGAGTAAGGCACTATTCCATTGAATTATAAATGTTTGGAATTAAATCTCCTCTCTTTTTCATTGGCGTAACCCCAAAGTAATTCCAGTAAAAGGTATGTTTCCTTTTTGCATCACAGTAACAAAAAATATGGCCTTAGTGTATAAAAGGGGTGACTCCTACTGGCTTCAGCTGGCCAGTATGCTAGAGTTTTTGTGAGCATCTTCTAACATAAAACAGAGTAGGTAGCACAAAGGAAATCTCTTGAGAAAAACTGACAGCTGCATTTCCTCCTGAATATCTTTTCCTCGTCAAAATAGAAGCAAGATATTTGACCAAAATATGAAATTTCATCAAGAAAAATTACAGAACAGGCCTTCAGAAAGTCTGTATATTTTAATAGGACCATTAGACGGTTTTCTCCTCAAATTTTCCTAAGCAAAGCTATCAAAAGGTTAGAATTCAAGGCCAAATTCCTTTGAGAAGAAAAATAAATCTACCACAATAGTTACAAACACATCCCATGGATTAAAGGTTATATAAAAAGCCAATGGGTCAGAAATACCTCTCTGCCTTCTATCTCTCCACAATACTATCTATTTAGATTGAATGCCTTTTTATTTCATTCAGTGCAGAGAATTTCTGAAATCCCAGTTTAATCAAGCCTGAGTCCTACAACTCCTCTGAGGCCCCATTTTCTTCAAAGCCATAAACTTCATCCAAGGTTGTGTTAATTTTACACTCTTTTTTTCCCCCCCTTGAATTAATAATAACCAAAATCTAATAGTATTCCAGTGTCTCACCTACTGTTTCTTAAAACACTTAATTTCTGATTTCTTTGAATATTGTCCTTTATGCCAAGATCTATCTTGTATGTTACTGAAAAAATAAAACATTTAGAATAGGTGAGCACTATGAGGATGTTGAAGAGGGTGTCAGACGCTAGGAACATAGCTCCATGCTCTAATCTATTGCATCCAACCACAAGCAGGTGTTCACATAAGTAGTTTAAAGAAGGTTGGGTTTCTTTTTTGTAAGAATGGAATACTGGATATTGTGCAGAGTAGCTGCAAATGTGGAATGAATTCACTGTTGATTTTTCATCCACCTATCATTTCTCATTTTATGCATCCACTGTCAGCTCTTAGGTCTGCACAGCTCTGAATTCAGTAGAGTCCTACCTCCCTGTACTGATCACAGTATAAATAGCATGGGTGAGGCATCCAGAAGGAACTTTGATATATGAAACCCCAAAGAAGTTGTGGCTATGGCTATGGATGCAGATGGCTGTCCACGGACACAGTTCCTCTCTAAAATCAACCATAACCATCGTAGTATCAAAGAAAACCAAATGTGCTTTTTTAGGGCTAGACCATGCTGATATGGATTCAGAGGAGGAGAAACGATTTCATATGTGATCTCAGGCGGGGACTGTACTCAACACCAGGGGGAAGGTAAACACTTTTCTTAGTAAGGGATTTCATGGGAAATAACCATCTAGAAAGAACCACCATGGCGCTATTCTCCACCTTACCAGATAAGGTGGCCAGACAAGGAGATCCTTCGGTTCTGATGTACAATACAACTAGTGTTTTGCCCCACTTAAAAGCCTTAAGTCTTTAGCATGCTTGTTTCTTGTGAGTAAAAACAAGAGTGATTACAAAGCTGTTCAGATTACTCCTGCAGACGCTATAGCAACAAGACCCCTGATGCAGCTGGAGAAACCACTCTGAGGATCTGTACATCTCACAGCCTGCTTTCACACTCAAGGACTGCTCTGAAGGAGATAGTCCAGCAGGTGCTCCAGTTATACCATTCCAAAGGAGTCCAGGAACTATGCAAAAGGAGATATCATTTGTTCCTTAAAATAAAACTGAGGGCCAAGTTATGATTTTAATTGGGCTGTGTAACCCCAAAGATGTTAGTAGGTTGAAATTCAACCCAATATAATTCATTGTAACCCCCAATAACATTAGAGCTATTTACATAATAGCTGCATCCCCCCTAAAAGAGGGACTGGTCTGTATAAAGTCCTATTTTTCAGTGTCACAGAAGGACTCAGATATGAGATGATTTTGATGCATTAAAAGGTCATCAATACTGGGCACTAAAGATATCCTTAACCTAGCAGAGAAGGACCCTTATCAAGGCAAAACAGGGCCTGTTTAACTGGAAACCAGAAAAATGCAAACTGGAAAGCATGTGCTTTTAAGTACCAAGGTGATAATCAACAGGAACAAGTTCTGCCTCTTTAAAGGTGACCAAAACAAGAGTAGGTCTGATTTTGTATGCTCCTTTTGAAATGTACAATACTAGACTCCATACAAAGTTAAAGCAATGAATAAAAGTCTAATTACATGTTTGACATTATAAATGGAGAGACTAGATGGCTTTATAGGCCACTTTGCCCATAAAATCAGTAAAGTTATAAATTTGGTTACTAGCTTCAAGCCCTTAACTCCAGGCAACAATGTCACATACCTGTATGTACCCAGGGCAGGAAAACAAAGCCAGAAATCCAACAAAATCCCGCCCAACTACATTAATATACTGTGAGCAGTCTATGAAGGTGTTATGTTATATTCCAAAAACAGTAGCTAAATTAATCTCTCTCAGCATTATTTTCTTCTCCCACTTTTTTCCTGCTCCTCCCTCCCCCCCCCCAATAAATAAATAAAACAGAGGTCTTTGTCATGGTAACTATGGAGTTACTTAGACAAGCAGCCTCCCAAAGAGAACTGCCTCTGAACAAGATGCCCACTAGATATTCCAAGGAAAGTCATAAGGGAAATAAATACTGAATTATTCTGGTGTTTTACATCATGTCTCAGTAACCAATGTCTCTGAAATGGTATATAATCAGCACACCAGCCTGCAGCTTGTAAGAACATATAAAAAAATAGCAGCCTGTAAATTTCTTAATAATAGAAAAAAGTTTTTTCTAAAAATGGAATTTTGGTCAGCTTGGAAACATGTCTAATTTAACAGAATGCTCTGAATATCATTATCAGAAAGGAAAATGAAGAAAACTAAGCACATCCCTACTTCTGGGAGCATCAACCTACAGAAAGTGGATATCCATAGAAAGTGAATATTGTGATATTAACCAGATCTGAAACAATGTAACAATGTCCTGGTTTTGGCAGGGATAGAATTAATTTTCTTCCTAGTAGCTGGTATAGTGCTGTGGTTTGGATTTAGCATGAGAATAACGTTGATAACACGCTGATGGTTTAGTTGTTGCTGAGCAGTGCTGACACTGGTCAAGGGCTTTTCAGCTTCCCCTGCTCTGCCGGGTGCACAAGCAGCTGGGAGGGGGCACAGCCAGGAGAGCTGACCCCAATGACCAAAGGGCTATTCCATACCATAGGGCGTCATGCCCAGTATAGAAACTGGAGGGAGTTGGCCAGGGGGGCAGCGATCGCTGCTCGGGGACTGGCTGGGCGTCGGTCAGTGGTTTGTGAGCAGTTGCATCACTTGTTTTTTTTCTGGGTTTTGTTCCTCTCTTTCTCTCATTGTTTTCCTTTTCATTACTATTTTTTATTATTATTATATAATTTTTTTCCAATTATTAAACTGTTCTTATCTCAACCCCTGGGTTTTCTTACTTTTGCTCTTCCGATTCTCTCCCCCGTCCCACCGGGGGGGAGGGTGAGCGAGCAGCTGTGTGGTCCTTAATTGCTGACTGAAGCTAAACCACAACAAACAAGAACTTAATTTTAGGAAGCAGATATGGACTGTACTGTGCATACAAGAAGCATGAAAACTCTATTTGGGAAATATAAAAACCTATCTTGCAAGATAGGAGTCATTTGTGTAATCCTGGGGAAAGGAGAATGCAGTTCAATTCTATGATCAATGAAAGTCTTAAGAACAATTCAATCACTGTGATTCTGCTTGGAAAGGACATCAGGACTTGCTGATGTTCAGTCCCTTCATGTTGCCTCATAGAAACCTGGAAAAGAGAGGGCTGATTTGGCATAGTTGCAGCTTCCCCCCGCCCCTCTCCACCTGCCCAAAATTTCTAATCCTCTAATCCAATCTTATCCTTCTAATACTAAACTCCCGCTGCAGACAGAACTTCCACCATGTTTCCTAGGGTTTTTTTCATAATCTCCTCAATATCACTATTAGGAGGTATTTTCTTCCATTTCAGGTTAAGACACTCAATACAACACCTGGTATTTATCTTGCTTTAAGAACTTTAAAGGGATATAAATGTATTCTGATGTTTCATTTAAACTTTTTTTTTTCATATCTTAGAAACGTCAAGTGTGGTGCCAAGCTGAGGGGTACAGGATATGAAGGAATCCATAGCTCTCCACAAGAGTCAGTGAATACAGGGAAAAGGAACGTTACTGGAAGCAACTTCTTACAGGTAACAGGGGTAACATGAACATGTAATACAGGAGATAAGAGATATAAGCTGAGGCCTCAAAATTTAACTGTTTATGGACATTAATACCTTTCAGACTAACAATTCACTGCTGTGAGTAGAGAGATTTTTATTAGTATTCATACAAAAATCTGAGCTTTATAATAATGGCCCTAGCTGGTGGTATAGAACCATTCCTTCAGACAGACAGCATGGGACGCGTGAAAAATATCCAGTTTGATGGACAAACCTCTACACATCTCACTTTGGCTGCTTGCACCCTGTTGATAAGTGGAGTTTTGTAGATGATGCTAGGGAGGCTGGCTCACAGTCCCTGATCATAGCTCATTAGGTTCCTCACAGACTTGAGAAAACACTGCACTTCATAAAGTTGACAGACTAATGGCTAATGCACTCACCCATCCATTCTTTATTGAATTCATGCTGTTAACACATTGCTCCACCTTTTCCAAAACAAGAAAGAGCTTGCAGCATCAACAATACACTGTGTTGTGGCTTATGACAGGACTGAGCTAACAAATTAAGGTACGGATGTTGGAGACAATCAGCTGCTTCTAAAGCTAGACAAGTCTTCAGGTATTGTATCTATTCCAAGCACTTACCTAAAATCTGGGTACGTTTTGTATATAAATAATACAAGACTTACAGCCCCATGTTAGCCATTATCCTACTATAATTTCTCTTTCAATTATGAAAAGTCAGTTTCTGCCATCCTGTGTATTTTGTGGGAGTTCCTGTTGAGTAAGACTTTGCAAAGTATGACGAAGGGTGACTGAATCTGTCCTTAAAGCAGCATTTTATTTCAATGCAATTTTTCTTCTTGATGAATTCTAGCAGAAGAACTGGACTTGTCACTTAACCCAAGCAGAGCACAAGTGTGTAACTTCATTCATGTGACATTTCAAAATCGTATAATGACAATGCACATAACTGGCTTTATTTCTACCCACTCCAACTCATTTTTCAAGAATAATGGGAGGAAGAAATCTTGGTCATACTGAAATCAATGACTAAATTTGTAGAGCTAGGATTCTATCTCACATATTGCACTCTGTATAAGAAAACATGAAAATAGCACCTGTCTTCAGAAAGTCATTGGAAGACATCAGGAAAGCCCCCAAACCCTTCAGAGTGTCATCATACACTTTAAGATTATATGAGGCTGTTAGGTTTAGAGGAAATGTTTGGATGAGGGACTGGAGAAATGAAAGGGCTTCGTAGTAAGAACACTGACTATTGTAGAAAAGTTCTGTCGTCAATTCAAGTCTTTCAGCAAAACTCATACTTGGCTCTAACATCTAAAAATATGAAAAAATGTGATAACTGTAAAACTAGTTCAAGATAGTTTTAAAGCAATTTTACATTCCATATTTTGGACATTAGGAGTTTGGAGCATGTTGTGGACTTTAAGGTATTAGTGACTGATCTAATAGTGACTTTGAATTGCAAGACAAAGAAATTCTGCCAGCAGAAGATAACACAATGAAATTGAATATATACAGTGGAACAGAAATTCTGAATTAAAACCAAAAGTATGCTGCTATTTACAATGAAAACAGTAGTATAATTTCAATTATTCTGGGGTTTTCATATACTGGCATCCTGCTGTACTGCCTGCTTTTGTCTCCTATTTTCAGGCATTTAAAATTTGTTTCAGAAGGTGATTTATATATCTTAACAGCTCACTGCATTTCTTAAAGATCAGCCTGAAGAGACAAATACAGAATAAAATAACAAAACAGAGGCTGTACTTCTTTCTTAGCTTTAAGTCAAAGAACTGCTTAAATAGAATTGTCTGTTAAGTATGAAATCAGTCCCTTCTCTAAATGAAGCAAATTAAAGCCAAAATTTAAAAGTCCTCTTCATCAACTTGTGTTGTAGTATTAATAGTTCTTAATACCACATCAGCATCCTTAAACGCCAAGATTCTGTCCACTGAGCTGGGAGCTATACTAAAGTTTTCAAAAGAGTCAAGGCCTAGATTTTCTAGTGGTCTGCTCCCTCAATTAGTGTGGGAGGGTTCATGAGCATTCGGTATTCACCACTTCCCTCTGTGACATTTCTGGATGGACTTTCAAGAAAGCACATGTCAATGTTGAGACTGACTGAAAATCTCTCCACTCATTTTGGTGCTTAAATTTAAAACCAAATGCTTCTAAAAATCTAGCCTTCATCTACAGAGTGAAGAAATATAATCTCTAAACAGAAGTATTCACGCAATGTTGTTATCTTAAAAGAAAGAAAAAAAGCAACCAAGATAAGAACAGTTCATGGCTCACATATTCACTAAATATTATATGCTTCAATGTTTTATTTTCATTATGTGGAAACAAGAGATTTTAATGAAGAAGAAGGTGGCTACCATAAGCCAGAATTGGAAAGCAAAAAGCCTTAAGCAGTCCTTTCGAGGACTTCACAATGTCTGACAATTTCAATCTATTAGGTATCTTTCTGCCCATAGAGATCACGATTAGCCAGTAAACTTGCCCTTTCAATTCACTCAAAGCTGCTACTTCAATCTATCCCATCTGTGCTCTCTGAACCTTTCATTTCCAATAGGTTCAGACTAATTCAGAGCAGCCAGGGAGGCTGACGACATCTACCTTTCTTTCACATCCTCAGGGCTACATGCTGACATCTTAAAAAGAATTTAGAAATAAATATAATACCACTTATTTCACACAACAAAATAATTTATTTGAAGTCCATTAAGGAAGCACACAGATATAATTAGGAATTGGTCCATGACTCAAACAGCCATTTGCCCCCATGCTGGTCTAACTATTCCACTGTAATAAAATAAAACACTCCTGTAAGCTTACAGACTTTGACCTAAAAGCTAGATGCCTTAAGAATCAAGATGGACATCATTTTAAAAAAATTGTAACTGTGATGCAGATTAGTAAGCATTTGTAATAGTCCATACATCTTGATACACACAAACTAATAGCAGTGGTACTTGTGACAGATTTACAATTCCCAGATGGCATTTGTCTACTAGTATGTACATTCTGGCAGTGGAAGAGAAAACGGGGGTCGGAAACAGGAAGCCTACGCAAGATATGATGAGCCATTAAGACTTACCAATTTAGTCACAGCACTAGTTTATAAGGAAAGAAAAAAACCAAGTGACTAAGAGCTGAGAACTGCCTGGGTGATAGGCAGATGTGAGAGATCTCATACAATAGTAGTCTGTAATGCCTCGTACAGAACTGAAAGCCAAAGAGAAAATGCTAGGCTGGCCCAGATCCATGATTATGAAAGGGGGATGCTCAGCTTTTTGGAAACGGTTGCAATGGCAGCCATTGGAGATGGCTGAAAATGACCACAGCTATGTGACTGGGGCAAGGAAATAAAATCCAAATTTCTTCCTGTGTCTTACATCTTCATTACCATACTGCAGCCTCTATCGTCACTGCTACAGAATTCAGCTACTCAGAACTAGTTTGGCTGGATTAAGAATATGAAGAAGATTCCAAAAATCTTTCAACTCACTCATCAAAATGCTCAGCATACAGGTAAGTAGTGTCCACTTCAGGTTGGAGTATTATAGCTGGATCCAAAAGTATAAAATATAGTGATCACCACATTATCAACAACAGTGGGAAACTTTCCCTCCCCTTCAAAAATTTCAACCAAGCCATGAAAAGGAATTTACTAAGGGAGAACTGAGACTGATAGTATTGGTTATAAAAAATTATCATATATTTGTCTAACTTGCATGGCTTTACCTTGGTCATCATTAAATATTACTATTATACATTACTATTATACTTTCACTTTTAAAGTGTTGCTGTTTTGTAGATGGAATGGGATGTTACGTTGGTAAGGCTTATCAACTGAAAATGGCAATTATAAATATATCAGGTGACCACAGTCAAACTTTTGTTCCATTTTGACTGGTTTCCATGCCATTCCATAAGCTTGAACAACATCTGATTTCTATAATCATGATTTTTTCTACAAGGGAATGAGAATGAAAAGGCCTGGGAACAGATTACTGGAGGTGCAGTTTAATATTACAAAACGAAAGCATAATTGCGGGTTACTGAGCCACACACTCCTCAGCCCTTCTTCATCTCAGATCTGGTGAGCATGTGGCCTCAGGGTGAGATTATTCACAGTCCCATATCTGTTGGAAAGCTTTTCTTTTTGGTGGGTTAGTTTTCCATCAGATCAGGGAGCTGAACCACCTCAATACACAATTGTGGTATTTGGTGCCTGCAAAAAAACCCCTAACCTGTATAAATGAGAAGAAAAGATTAGTTTTCAGCTAGATCAGTCAGCTGTCTGCATGGTTCATTACTCAACTGCACAAATGACAATGCCATACAAGAAACAGACTGCAGCAGCCCCAACTGAGGCTGACTTAGCCTACTGAGGAGCCATACCATCCATGCTCATTTTCAGATCAGAATCAGCCTAGTAAAGAATGACTAAAAATTTTCTTCTGACTGCTTACATCTTACAGTCTAGATTTAAGTGAACAAAATTCAACACCCAAAATACAGGAAAGCACCGTTGTTCAACTACTGTGCTAGCACTATACCTGCAAAACACATTTTTTTTAGTTTCCAGGAAAGGTCTGTCATAACCATTTTCCACAGCCAAATTATAAAAATTCTGCACATTTCTCCTGTAAAGCTAGACATTGACTCCAGAGGCTTATTGTTCCTTGCTGTGTTTTCACAGCACTTAGCACAGTTTTCATTGCAATATAAAATACTCTGTCATTTCATTATTTCTTTCTCTTAAGTTGCATGGTATCTATTGTACCACGTAATGCATCATTTCTCTGTTACCAGCACATTTGATGACTACTTGTCCAGTGCAGAAGGCAAGTTCTACTGCAAGAGCTGTGCAATCTACTTCAATTGAGAAGGAAACAAAAAACTTTTCAATATCACCTTTTGCCAGCAGGTCAAGGAAGGACACCGAGGGCATTTGCAAAGTGTGAGAGCTTCCATTATGCAAAGGAAAGAATGCTGAGAAAAACCCTTTACTACTGGAAAAAGAGGTGAGAATTAAGAAGCTCGCATGAATTAGAAAATATTTTACTGCAAAAACAAAAGGAGTTATTTTCAACCTCTGACTATAAAGAAGTAACTGAGCATCAGTTATTTTATTTTTCCTTTCAGGTGGGTGAAATAAAGCACAAACCATTTCACATGAGATTATTATGAAAACAAGCAAAAATCTATCTTGGGTGTTTGTGACTTGAATTTATCATAGGCAAAATTAAGATTTTATGGTAGTTCAGAATTTGTTTTAGTCTGAAACTAAAGTTAAAATTTCAGTTGTCCCCCACCAAGGATGTTCCACTGATTTAAAAATTCCAGAGCATTTCACTTGTTTTGCTGAACAAAGCAAAGCTTCTTTTCCATTTTTTCAGTATTAGACTGCATGGTAGATGCCGGATTCCCCATTCCCCTGTATCAGCTAAGTTCTTTAGCCAGAATATATCTGCAAGAAGTACTTACAGTGATTTTGGGAACCACCTCAGAAAAACAGCTCTGACCCCTGGCCATTTTGTGTGGAAGGGATTGTGTCCTCTTAGTTCAAACTGTTTTAGCTAATGTGGGGGCAATTTTGCAGTTTGGTGGGATACCAGTTCTATAGGATAAGGTCAAATATATGTGTAACTTGTCCCTGGGCTATGGTATAGGCATGTGTGAGGGAATCTGAGGACATTAGACCTCCTGGGACCGTTCTGATGATGGGCATTGTCTGTGCACATACTGTCTCCCTGAAGCAGGCCACAGAGCACAGGAAGCAGACATTCTGATTTTCTTTATTATGTGGTCTTCAGAATCCCATTCTTCACTATCGGCTCTTACTCTGCAGAGTAGTAGCACAGAACAGAATACAGAGTTTGATCTTTATTTCTTCTTCTTGTCTTCCAACTTCCATAAATTTCTTCCTCCTTGCCTTCAATCTTAGTTTTCTGGGGTCCCAGCCTAGGTTTCCAATTATTTTCTGATAACTCCTACAGGTCAATACTACAAGTTCAATGTCATCTCAAAATCTAAGATTATATACTCTGTTTTCCTCCGTGATTCCTTCTGTTCATTTCAGTGCTAAAAACAAGACTTGGACTTGCAATTGGAAGGAAAACAGTAATGGCACTGACCTATAATTAAGGAGGCAAGAGAAAGTACAAGAACTATGGAGGAATTCACTTACTGAGTGTCTGAGAGAAATATTTATTCAGTCATTGGAGAAGAAAATGAAGAGGTGCTGGAAAGCAGCATTTGCAAAGGACCAGTTGGATTTAGACCAGGACAAATACAATAGATCAGCTATTCCTAAGACAGATGTCAAAGAAGCATAAAACATAACTGAAAGTGCTACAATAATTCCATAGGCTACAGATGAGATTTTGGTAGTGCCTGTCTGTCAGAAGAAGACAAAACAAGTGTGAGAATGTATAGTTTCTCTGACAAATCGATCAAACTGGCAGCAAACATCTGCAACAAGTCAAAGACCATACCCAAGAGGCTGAGGGAACAGTGCAGTGTCACCACAGATATGAAGACTAGGATGGCTACTATTGTCAGGTCAAAAACACAAATGAGAATGTATTATTAGGAAAAAAATGATGGGTTCTAGCACTCCACTGTATGAACTGAAACACTAGAAAGGTCCTGTTACACAAAATAACATCCTGCAATGCTCCCTCTGCATTTTGGGGGGAATTTTTCTTCGCCCCTTGATCTTCACTGTCTCCCAACAACCTTCCAGATAGAAGCTGTAGGCCATAAAGACTTAAGGTTTGACAGAGCTAATTACCTGAGAGATTATTCTATGACCTACTGCAACAGCTAAAATCATCCGAGGTGTGTGAATGCTCCCCTCTGCACCTAAAGGCAGTTACTATCAGGACATCTCTGTGAGGGATCTTCAGTTTTAAATTCACTCATTTAGACTGCCAAAGCCCAGATTTGTTAGCACTGCAAATATGCTGCCAAATTCATCATTCTCTTCTGAAGCTGCTGAAAAGAGAACAGTTGAAAAGAATCTCTTCATGAACCATCCTTTTTGTTATTATTGATGCAATTTGATTATTTGATGAGAACCTATAATGTATATGAAGACATTCTAAACATCAAGACTATAAATACCATAACAAAGGTCTGCTATATATAGTATTCTCCACTTACAAGCATTTCTCTTTTTTCAGGGTTTGATCCAAACCACATGCATAATTCTGATAGGAATAGATGAAAGGATGAAAGGAGCATATGACTGCATAGAAATAGAAAGAAAACAAACAAATAAATGCTTCAACAGTGATTATTGTACCATTACTCTGATCTATTGCTACTCAGATAAAGAGACTAAATAAAAAGGCAAGAAAAGACACAGCTGATGCTGATATAGGTATTTTAAACTACCGCAGCAGAAACAGCAGGGAACATTTACAGCAATATCCAAAGTTATGATAGGACAAAGGGGAAAAAAAGGTAACAGCAGCAGCAAACAACTGTGTAAGGATCACAGATCTTAGGTATTTACTTTCGTTAGCATTTCATCCCTTACACAAATGAAGCATTAGCAAAAGCAAAGAGAAAGGAGCACTGAGATACCACTCAAAATATCAACCTGCTGGATAGCATTTAGGAAATAGCATTTTAATTCTCAAGGGAATTCATAGTGATATTTGCTTTATATTTTTTCTAAACTGAAATTGGATCCATTAAATTCAGCCTGAATTCTGGACCTTGAGAAGCTGGTTGATTTCAAAAGACAGCAAGTCCAAAGAAATCTACAAGGATGCAAACATGAGAACATAAAGGGAACCTACACTTGGATGCAGTATTGCTAAGATGGTCCACAAGCTTTCAACCAAACTAGCCAGAAAATGTAAGAAAACCTGCACACAGCAAAGATTCACATAATCTGAAAATTTCATATGCACAGCTCTGCTGTTGACCATCTATTAAATGATGATGGAACAGTCTGTTTCTTCAGCTGCAAAGAAGGGATCTTGCCAATTTTCTCACAAACGGTACCACCATGTGCATATTCCACAGGTTAAAAATGCTAAATGTCTTTATTGCACAAAAGGTTCCAAAGCTAATGACTGTTGTGAATGGTTCTTTTATATGAAGGCATTGCACATCTCAGAATATACTGAAAAGCTGCCTTAGCCTCGTGGTCTATTCACTCAAAATGCCACAGTAGCACAGAAGATTGTTTTTCTTGGGGACCTCAGCAACAGTTATTCTCGAGTAAATGGGCAGCTAGAAATAGAGGTTCAAATATCTTGTACTGGCCCCCTACACAGATCTACAAACCAGGACTACTACTGTATAGGGCATAGAGAAGACAAAAGAAACCCATGCTTCAGATGGAAACCTTCCTCTTGGCTGGAGGTCAAACTCCATGTAATTGAGGAAAAAAGAACTTAAAGACTAAAGAATGTGTCTGATTCTCTGTGTGTTCTTATCAAGCCAGCTCAGAAGTTCAGAAGAATCCATTTATTTTGACTGTTTCAATTTTCATGTCCCATCAATAACAGAAGAGACTAGCCAACAATTTCTTTCACCAGTCCATCTCATCACCACCGCTACCCACTACATTTGCAACTCACTAACGTGAAGGAACTTAAAATAAACCCCAAAGATTTGAAGGGGCAGAGAAGGAATGAAATGTTTCTAAGATCTGTACCATCTACCAAAAAAAATTTTTATTGTAAGTGGTTTGTTGCATTATTAATACAGATATTCAAAATATTTTCTTTAATAGTTTAGTAACATGGATTATAACAGAAAGAAATATAAAAACATCTTTATGACATCTTTTTATAAGAAGCTTTTTATGTTCCCTTTATCATGTTGCTGCTTGAAAAGGCTTAGATAGCTTATTAATTGTAACATCATGGGATGGGATCTACTTAAGCTCTTCGAATTTTTTAATCACACAGATGCTTTCATCATATCTTTATTTTTTCCCCCTTACCCTACTCTTCTTTTCTATTCTTACAGGCCTCTAAGTTGTTCATGTTGTCCAGCGATCAGGACAATCAGAATGCCACATTCCAATTTCTAACTCAGCCACTAGTAATTAATTATTTTAATGTGGTAAAATGTACATTCTCACCTGAGAAGAGGGGCAGATGCTATATAAACAGCAAGTAAAACAGGTCCTGCACTGAACAACTTGTATTCTGAGTAAACAAGACAGTTTAAAAGGGAAAGGGAAAGCAGAGAACTGAAGTGATTTTTCCAAAGGTTACAGAAAGCCAGTGGGTACCCTGACTCCTAAATCACCATCGTGAGCCACTACATTCCCCAGCTTTCATAAAGAAGAGAACTCCAACAAGGTAAAATGATTGCATTTCTGCAAAAGGATAATAATACCTGACTAAAAAATGGGACAGGAAATAATGCTTCATAATGTCATTTAAAAAAATAAACTAGTACTATTAGACCATTCCAAGCTATCAGTCATTTTCCTGTTTTAAAGTCTATCAAATAGAGATATTTCTGCCTCTGCAAAATATCGAACAGTATATAATCCTCAAATTTTGTTGGAAGAAGCCAATGTTCATGGATAGCTTTTCTGAAAATATTTTGTTTATTTTTAAAATACAGAGCATGCTGTCATGGCTATAGTACAGGCTGGCTCAGTGGAAACCCATTAAAACCACTTTAGTGGGCAGATGGTGTCAAAGAGTCAGAAGTATATAACAGAATCCTACCGTGCACAAGTGTTCAGTATGCAAGAAATCATCTCTTATCAGACAACTGCTGCAGGGGACACAGCCAGCCACAAAGGAGAGAGCAAAGCACAGCTAAAGTCATGACAGCCTTACAACTGTTTGCCCAATAATATGGAAAAGGATATGGAATAAGAGGACCTTAACTGATAAACCCTGAGTAAACAAGGGAAGATCTATGGAGAGCATCATATCAAGCTTTAAAAAGCAATACATTTGCTTTTATTGTTATTCACTGATGGTGGAACTACTCTTTGTCATTAAGAGGGATATCACAACTCAGAAAGACTAAAATAAGATTTGAAAATTGTCCACTAAATTTTGGATCCCCATCTTTTCACACCCTGATTTACAGGATTGCTGAGCAGTTGGCATTTCAGCAGGATTTCTAAGAATGGGTACAAAGAAACTCGTTAGAGACATCTGGAAATAGCGGCCTTGCCACTGCAGTCTAGAAGATGACAAATTTCAATTAGTCATACATTGGATGTGCACTAGCACACCAACAGATTATGAGACACTCCTTTTGCATATATTCCTTTTCCATTCTCTTCTACAGAACGTAGGCCAAGTTTTTCTAGTGTTTTCACATGAGCCTAATTCTGTGGGCGAGCTTAACACCTAACAAAGCAGCTAACTCTGAGTTAAATAGATCCTATGATCTGAGTTAAATAGATCCTCAACAGACACAGTGAAAATTAGTGTAAATGGGACAGATTAGTGAAAACTCTAGAAGTATTCATCATATGCTGCTTACAGAGTAACAAAGCGTGGTAACAAACTTACAGAGCGTGTATGCACCTCTTTCCTCCGATGGGCAGCATCACGATTGCTCGATTCTGCCCCAAGTCCTATATTGTTGGCCACATAATGACATCCTTCTTCAGCTCAAGAGGTACCGGCTTGTGAACCTGAGCAAACTAGATCTTATTTTTATTTCTGAAAACGTGCTAAAGATGACAGGAGGGTATCTGCTGATACACAGGGTTTTTACACATTTATTACACTGGGAAGTTTTGTCAGCTGAATAGTTCTTTCAACAGTAGCTCAAAACACAATCCACTGAAACAACATCAAGACCTCCTTCATACCAGGAAAACCTGACAACACAGCCCATATTGCTGAGAGCAATGTAGGAAGTTAAATGTAGGAATTTGCCATGCGCAGACGAGAAAACTAACTACCCAATGTGTACTACCAAATTAAAATTAACCAAGCAAGACTGATTACATTAAGACAGAGATGCAAAACTCTGAAGGATAAATACAGATATTTCAACTGTAGGCACGTGCAAATCACCACTATTTTCTTTTCTTGAAGACAAATGAAATGAGTCACCATGACAGTAGAAAAATGGAGGATACGATTATGTGCTAACCCAGGACCTTTGATAAGTGAGTGGATTGAAGACTAAGTGGTATTGTTTGCTTTCCTATATTATGGATTGGATTAATGTTGAGAGACACTATTGGCTAGTTATCTCTGCCAACTTTGGATTCCTCCTCTTGTACAATGAATTCCCGTAACGTATACCGAAGACATAAAATGTACACTTTAAAAAATATAAATAAAAACCAAGTAAGTGATGTTGAGGGCCAAGAAAATTCAAGGTTCTGAGGTCATTTAGCATTAGATGAGACTAAACTCTCTGACTCGGAGGATTTTTTTAGCATGCAAGATGTGCAGACTCATCTGTGTGAATATCTGGACATCCGCCTTGTTCCTCAGCAAGAGGTCTGCAGACTGCCTGCTCAACAGTCTGCCTACCTTGAAAGCAAATAGATCAAAAGGCATGCTGTAGAGCATCCTGGGTCAGCTGGAAAGGACACTTCTTCTGTTGCTCCTTAGTCTATCTTGTAAAGTTGTATACACCAGAAATAAAGAGTGTGTTGACATCTTTCCTCATGATTATTACCCCTGCTACTTTTTTCTACATAACTAGCTAACTCATTTATTTTGGTCTTTTTATAGGATCTATGTTATTCAATATCCTTCCTCCTTCTCATGTTTTACAGTCTACATGGTCATTTTTACATGTGGTTTTATTTTACTTGTTCTAGCTGCAAAACTGCAAACTAATGAGGCCCATTGTGTTCCACCAAGGAGAAGAAGAGCTATTAAGATTAAAAGACACCATTAGCAGAAAAGCAAATGAGTCTAAAATGATATTGAATAAATTAAGGCTGGAAAATGGTTACTAACCATTCCCATAGCAAGTTTCTGGAACACCTTATCCAAACCATCTTACACAGCATTGTGACAAAAGTCTTTATTCACAAATAAAAACCCCAATAACAAAACAAAACCAAATAAATTCAGAGTAACTTTAAAAACAGAGCTCAATGGGCCTGTGAGAAGGTGAAGTCACTATAGGAGGAGGGAAGAGGCCTTCTGTTTTGTAAATTTGGGGAAATGTGGTATCAGTGTAGATGCATCCACTACCAACCATTTCTACATGGTCTGTACAGGGAACAAAAATGTGTGCATTTTGCCAAGCAGCTTCCAGGGAGACAATTGTCTGCAACACAGAAAACTCACTCCAGAAACCTTTCTGGAAACCTTAATTAAAAAAAACAAGACTGAGGGTGTAAGAACAAACAAACATCCTCTGTAAATACAGCGGAAGCCTTTTAGGAAGTTAATTGACCCTCCAGCGCAGATGCCATTAAGTGACTGGCAGACTACTCCTACATTGCTTCACTGAACCGCTACTCAATGTTGATTTAAGCGAACCTATGCGGCAGTGGATTAGAAACACTCACACCATCACTGATTGTGTCTGAAGTACAGAGGCAATACCAAACAGTTCAGAAACGACAGTTAGTCTCACTACAGTGGTTTTTCTCAACCCTTTGAAGGACGAGAGCCATCTAACTTTTTGAGAGAAATCCAGACCATCTTACACAGTATTGTCACAAAGGTCTTTGTTTACAACCAAACACAAATTGGGATGTACTCTGAAAGCATCCTTGTTACTTCTATTTCCTCCCCTTGTTTTTTTTCTAGCTTGCATGCATAAGGTTTCTGGCACTGGTTTCACAACACTGCTCAGATGTTCTATGAATCACCACTGGTGTGTGGGCCACAGGCTGAAAAAATACCACTCCAGAAAACTCTGTCTACACTCTGAATTAAAGCCTACTAAAGGCAATGAAACCCCATATACTGATGGTAATGGGCTCCTGGATCACACCCACTGTGGATCAATAGATGGATATAATATCTTATATCGCAGAGCTGGAAGTTGTATCATCCTCTAGGTCAAGTTTAATTCACACTACTAAAGCAGAAAGTGGAAGCTTGCATAGATACTACATAGGCTGTACCCCTTTGGAGGATGAAGACTTTCAATCCATTAGCTCTGTGGGGCCATCAGACTAACACCTTACACTGGAATTAAGTCTATTCAATAAAAGAAGAAATCAAGGAATGAGAAACCAATCCTCATTCTACAGTTAATTTTCCCTCCATGGAGGAGAGTGAAGTAGCCTAACATCCTCAAATATGTACTTTAAATCTGCTCATAATAATTAGTGTTATCTAAATGTCTCTGAACTATTTAAAATCCACTTCATTTTGAACTACCATTAATAATGCAGCAGGCAATATTACAAAGACTGGTGAAAATCAAATAATTTAATGTAACACTTTATAAACCTGCGATGAATCTCAGCTGCCTCTTCAGCTTCTCTGCAATCAATCTGTCTGGAGTCATGTTTATGTATCCTAGGACCCGTGATAGACTGCCACTAGACTTGGCATCCACAACAACCTCAGGAGGTTGATTTAATGCGAATGCAGCATGAAAAATCAGATTATCTTTTGATTCTCTCTTTTATTAAATAAAACTGATCTTTATTGAATAAAGCTGCTTTTATTAATATCTAAAACATTGGTTGGTGTCACAGAGCCCGCCAGTCCTATGGAACTAATAAAAGAAAAGACAGAAGTAAAAAATGAGAACATTACAGGGAAATATTAGAAACCAAATCACATTAAGCCAGTATTGCAGCTGACAAATAAAACATGGGTCTAGCTGTAGAATTTTTTAGTTTAGTCTGAATTTATTATTTTTACTGAAAGAAAAAAAATCAGAATGGGGCTTCTCCCAGAAGTACACTGTGGCAAGAAACACAATAAGAGCAAAAAAGTGCAACTCAGTTTCCCCTTCCCTTGTATAGCAGTAGTTTGAGACATAAGTTCAGTGCAGCTGGGACAAAGTACAAAAACTTTGCTTTTATGGGAACAGCTTGAACCTTAAGCTAGAAAGATTTCCTTTATCTTTTGGGTTTTTAAGAAAACTTTTTGGGTTTCTGCACATAGGCAAAGCTTACAAGAAAAACTCCTCCTGGCCACACCTGTACTTTATGCTCACCTAAGTAGCAGTCACCTGAAATCAGCATGCAGTAAATTTTCTATACATATCAATTGCACATCTAGAGCAACAGATGCCTATGATGAGTCTGTCCACAAGTAATATCAGCACTGTTACTCTGAGAAAAAGAATGTGTCCCTCATCATCACAATCAAAATCTGTCAACATGAACTGAAATTCAACCCTGAACTCCTGTCTAGTCACTACCAAGAAGGAGGGGGAAAAAAGAATATATATATCAAATCAAATAAAATAATCTTCCATTTTAATCCCATTAACAGCACTATTTTCCATTACTAATATACTACCAGCGTTCCAGAGTAATGAACTCCAAAGTAAGTAGTGCTGAAACACAGGTTGTTGCACTCCTCAGCTTTTCATTTTCCATGTTTCTACTTATATTAAGTCCACAGTGCACTTCAGTGTCAGTGCAAGATCTGCACATAAAGATCTTCAGAAATGGCCCACAGCCTTCTGGAAGATGGAACATAACTAACAAGCTCAGCTGTGTAGTTCTTCGTACACCACTACCCCCACTGAAGCCACTGGATGCACAAGTGAGATGAAAGTGAAGGAAACTGGCTTCACAATTCACAAATATACAATCCACTGAAATAATCAGTGAAGTATTTCAGCAATGTGGACAGAAAGACATATTCTGATACTAAGTATCATCATGGAATTAGTAAAATTGCGTAGAGAAAGCCAAAGATAGAGTTTGTCCATAATGAGACCCAAAAAACTCTACAGTATAAGATTCAATAGAAACCAAGAGGGTTCAAAGAATACTGTAACATGGATAATTCCAAAGGAAACAGAGGCAATTTAAATCCAAATATCCACATACTTCTCTCCTATAATGTAATCAAAACTAAATGTTAGGGGGTTTGATTTCTGGGAGATTTCACACACACACTTTCCTATAATAGGAGATTGGCATCACTGCAAATGTACTATCCACATCGCTAGCCTATGGGGAACACTCTTAGGGGTATACAAGGTAATCCTGCCTAATACAGTTGCCAAGTCTCTGCATTTATAAAAACTGAGAGAAAAAGAAAATCAAAACAGCAGCTATGTGGCCTGAGATCTCATTAGAAAGCAACTTGAGGGAAGATTTCAGCCCAGGATGACAGAGAAGAACACGGAATGCTCAGCAGAACATAGGCAGAAAAAGTCACTAAAATATTCACTTGTTTTGTTATTGTCAACTTAGACCTGAAATTTGAAATTAATTAAATCAGTTTTTTTATCTGACAACAAACATTCACAACGTAAAAGGCTCCTAAATCTTAAGTCTCACAATATACATGCTAAAATTGTTTAGTGTCTTATGGGAGATGCTCAGTTCATTATAGGCTCAAGCCAAGCATGGAACCCGGTGTTCAAGTAAAGTATTGAAGTTTTTATTCTGCTCCAATGAAGCTAATGAGAGGTTTTCCCCTTAAACAAGGGAACAAAATGCCCACATTATTGTGCCTGTTGTATTAGTCTGTGTTTTCATTAACATCAACTAGGCTTGGTTATTTTTTAATTGAAGATTTCTGAAGAATTTTTTTTCATAGTTGATACCAACTAGCAAAATGCCCAACTGACTGAGGGCAAGCATTGGCTCCCTAGGACTGACTCAAGAAAACTCCTAATTGAAGACAAAGCTATGAAATGCAACTGCCCCCATCACTACAGTTACATAGCCTTATAATCCCTGTCCTTTGCCTATATATATATATATGTACGCACACACACATATAGAGACAGACAATATATTAAAATATATGGATTATATAATCAGTGACAAATTGTTCTGACAAGAACATGAAGCTCATTATTGAAAACAACATTTCATTTCTCAGACTGGAGCTATTTTCTGCACTTACAAGATAAAAGCAAAGCAAAACTGCAATAGTATTCTCAAGTCTTCAACATTATTACCCGAAAGATTTGGAAACTGTGCAGTAAAAAGGTGCGTTGCCATGGTTCTGAGTAATCAGCAACAGACCTATACACAATAGACAGCTGATTGCTGTTGCAAGTTAAAAGATTTTTTATCTCTTTAGGAAAACTTTGTCATCATGTCATAAATGAGAGAGTTTTTCTATTAGCAACAGAACGGCATCAAAGAAACATGCCCTGTAGTGGTAATCAAGTCTGATTATTTTTTTTTGTTTTCATCTTCTTACGGGGCGGGGGGGAATCAGCCTTTTACATTGTCAAGTTTCTACTGTAAAGCTCTGGAACACTCTGGTCTTTTCAGAGTGTACTAAGGCATAGTAGTACAGATGGAGTCTGTAACCAAGTATGGAAATAGACAATTACATTAAAGATAGATATCTGTATTACTAAACAGCAAAGAGTCCCTGCAATCACGCAGTAGTATATTGGATATCTGAAGTGCAAAATAAATAGCACAGAGAATACCAGTAATTCTAATGGGATCTTGTGTATCTGGTTTCAAGACATATCAGATTTAATGAGACTTCACAATCACAATACACAGAAAAATCTCTCTCGTCAGTTTTTATAGCATTTTTTTCCACCTAAGAGACCTCCTTTCCAAGTCCAATTTTCTGCCTATGTTTATCTTTCAAAGGAGATGTAAGTAACATTTAAGAATAAAACCATATATGAATGTTATAATTGCTGAGCTGGCAATAAAACAAACACTGCATTCTGTAGGACTGAAATGCCACTTATACTCCAATCTTGGAATAAGCTGCAATCTCAGTCAAACACTATGTTAATGCAGTGTTAAGGCTGCAAACTGAAACACACCAAAAAATAGGAGATTAAAAAGTTAATATTCTTACTGCGTTGTTAGCCTATCCAAAGTACTGATATTGCTTATAATAAAATACATAATTTACAGCCTAGCTGGGAAATCAAAAGCTACTGGTGTGCAATGTGAATGAAGCAATCTTTTGAAAGATTCAGACTTCCAATCCCTGCTACTAATGCATTTCCAATTGCAACTTTAGAACTGTACTTATGTAGGCACTGCATTTAGGTAACGTTTGAGGAGACTTATAATTTTGTTCCTTTCTTTCTTAACCTGTTCTAAGGAAAAAAGGAGGAGAAGTGAATTTGATACAGGGAACCGCCACAGAAATACATAGCTGTGTATTTTGCCTTCTGTCAGTAAGTTCAGTTCTGGATACAAAGTAATTAGTAAAATAACTCACTTAAGAAAAAAGAAAAGTGCTGACATCTGAAGTGTAAAGAGATGTTAAGAATAACTAATACCTTTGCAAAATCATAGATTAAATGCATATGCTATTATTCCTCTCTGAAGACTAACCATGTGTGAACTTTAATTCTGTTTTCCTGCCAAAATATAGCTGTTGATGCACAGCGTCTTCTCAGTAGAAATGTGTAGTTCTCCTAATTTATATTCCACAGGAATGCTCAGAATCATCTAAATTAAGTACTGCAAAAATGCATTCACCTTTTGGCTGAGGCCATTGATGAAACTTTTCAGTTCAAAGGAGGATTTAAATGCACACAAAAATGAGTGCATTGTCTATACCCTGGTTTTCTGATTCTTACGGTAAACACACTTGAGAGCAACAAGAAGACATCACTGAGTCGTCTGAAGTCATGCTGTCAGGACATTCAAACTCTGTTCAGCATGCAGAATATCAGACACCTGGTTCAGACTCCCATCACAGCTTTTAAACATTTCAGCAAGCACATACTTCTCTGGTCCAGTAAAATGTTTCCAGCCAGTCTGAGATACAAGATTTTTCATTGGAAAAATTACATAGAAAATAACGGTGGGGCAGCTAACTCCAATAGCTGGTACCCCTGAAGATTTCAAATTTCCAGATAACAAACCCTTCACAATCCAAAGCTGGTGGGTACCAGCTCAGCTCATCACCAGCATCTACTACGTGATCAAAAGTATAATAGGCAGGTAACAAAAGCCTCAGTAAATGGGTAAGACTGTTTGTCACGGTCGACCAAGAAAAAATCCTGCCACTCAGGATTTCCCATCACGATATCTTTGTTTTTGACTAGCACATGACTCCCCCCAAGTCTTTCAGTCATGAATTGTGGCTATCAACATTCAAGGCATTACAGAGAGAGAGACAGAGGCTATGTATGCAAAATAAACAAGAAACAAGATGCAGTGAAACAGACAGAACAGATTGAGCCTTACCTTTGGAAAAAACTGCTGCCAGGCTCAAGAGGAGAGGTGACAACAGATGCCCCATATTGCTAATCCCAGAAGTGCACATCCTACGGTTTGTGGAGAAGTTAGGGCTCAGTTTCACACACTTTGTAGTCAAAATAAAAATCGCTCAGCTGGAGAGGCTGCATTTTCAGAAAAGGTCATCTGGAGAGCGCAAAAGGCATTTCCTTCGGAGAGAGGACTTACTTCTTTAGCTTTAACCCTCCCCTTTCCTCCCTCCTTTCTTCAAAACAGATGATGCTGTGAAAGAAAAACCCTCTCCTCTCGATAAATAAATAGGAAACAGTTCTGGTTAAAATCTCAGTCCCCAGCCTCAGTCGCCTGCGGCAGGCAAGCAGCCCCCTACCCCAGAACACCCCCGAGCCGGCGAGGTCAGGCGCGCTGGGCAGGGGCTGGGGGGCTCCGCGCCGCGCACCCCCGCCTCCGCGGGCGGAGACCCGCCTGCCCGCTCCTGCCCGCGGCCGGGCTGCGCCTCACAAAGCCAGTGCCCGCATCCCGGTGGAAAAGCACGTCCGCTCCCCGGGCGTCACCAAAGTTTTCCTTTAGGTGATGCTGATCAGCCCAGAAATCATCCAGACACGGAAGCAGGGTTTTGTTGTTGCGCTCTCGCTCTTTTTTTTTTTTTTTTTTTTTTTTTTAAGTTCTCGATTTCCTCATTGACTTGTTTGACTTTCTGCAAGAGAGGGAGGGGGCGAGCGCGGCTCCCTCCAGAAGGTCATTGCCCCAGATGTGCTTACTGCTCCCGGGGCCGGCGGGCGCAGCGGCCGCGGCCGGCGGGGACCTGCCGCCCCAGCGGATGCTGCTCGGCCTGAGCGCGTACCGGGGCGCCGGCCCCGGCCACCCCGCCTGCCCGCCTCCTCCGGCCCCGGCCCATCCTACGCGTGCCGCGGCTGCCGTTTACAGAGACACAGAATTAAGCCGGGAGGTGTCGCGAAAAATAACAAAAAGAGGAGGGAAACAAATAAATAAATAAGCACACGAGCCAAGCCCCGCCTCGCACCGGGCAGCCCCAATCCCCGGGCAGCGGGGCGCGGAGCAGGGCGGGGCTGCCCGGCCCGGCCCCGGCCCCGGCCCCCCCGGCCGCGGCTGGGCGCGGAGGCGGCGCGGGGGTGGCGAGCACCGCAGCTGCCGGGGGCCGGTGCCCGGCGGTGGCCCACCCTCGGCAGGGGAGGGGAGGGGAGGGGAGAGGTGGCTCCGCGGGTACGGGCAGAGAGCGGCTTCCCTGGCGGCGCCGGCCCCGGCCCCGGCCCCGGCCGCGGGGGTCGCAGCCGCTCCGTGCCGCGGTGTGACGGCCGGCCTCCCCAGACCTGCTGACAGGGGCGACCCCGCGCAGCGGCCAGACGATCCGGCTGCGCGCCGCCGGAGAGGCTCCCGAAGCCCCGCGGCCGCGGTGCGAAGGGGCGGGCGGCAGCCGGCGGGACCGCGCAGCCGCCCGCTGCCGGCAGTGCCCCCGGCGGGAGCGAGGCGGCCCCAGGGCAGGCAGAAGCCCCGCTCCCCCCGGCACCCAAACAAACCGCATCCCGCCGGCCGCCAGAAGCGACAGAGCACGCCGCTCCGGCGTGTGTGCGCCGCTGCACGTGGTTCGGTTTTGGCTCCTTCCCTCATCCAAACGGATGGTGTATTCAGCTCTCCCCTAGCCACTGAAACAGTCGTGAGCCAGACGAAGTGCGGTGCAGCTGGAAGAGGGAAAGAACATGAAGACTGCCTAGTAAAACACTCCATACATATTGCAAGAACAGCAGAAAAAATGCCTACATTTGGTCTAAATAGTGTTCAAAAGTGCTGGGGAAAAATAACCCATCTCGGGTTTTCCACTGCAGAAGGTATCAATGTGAGAACCATTCTGCTAACCCAACCCTTTGCTCAAGCTCAATAATGAGATTTATATTATCCTTGGCAGAGAGAATGGCAGCAAAATGCAATTTACCACAGCCCAAACTAAAAAAAAAAAAAAGAGCTACAAGAACTTACAGCCACAATGCTGAAGCTTTAGAACAGCTCCATCAAAATAAACTTTGAACTCATACACTTTCTGTTTGCCAACACTGAGAAATACATGATCAACCATGCAATGAGAAAAGGCTCTATTTTGTTGATTTTGCTAATTCATTTTAGAAGTTCATATTAGTGTTAGAAGTATTGCCAATGCCAGAAAGGTTCCCCAGACCTGAAATGAAGCATACCTCTAGAACCAGCATCATATCTGAAACATAAATGTACCATCTCAGAACATCTACTATCTGAAAAGATAAAAAATTGTAATTGACATAATATATAGTGCGTTGCGGCCAAAAACTTACAGCTTTGTCCAACATAGGAGAATTATTATAAAATAATACTCTCTCTCCAAGATAAAACAGTCATCATCTGGAGGAGGAAGTCAATGCCCAGCCTCATTCAGTAGCCAGGTGAAATATGCCAGCATAATGTACCAGTTAATCTGTGTTCTGATGGATAGGGAGGAGCTTCCTAGAGTCTACAAAACGTATGAAAAGTGCAAAGAGGGAAGAGTTTTCTCTCCAGACACAGGTGTGAGGGGGTTTGTCACCAACTCTTGTTTAAGAAAAAAAAATTTTGTTGGATTAAAAAAAAAAACAAAACAAAACCAAAACCTGGATTCTCTTTACTTTTACAGTTTCTGACTCTATGGCCAGTACCTGGCTTTTGCTTTTTGTTATTTCGTGCAACATTTGGAGATGTTTTGTACATAGAGTTTTACTGCCTTCCAGTCATTCAGGGGTAACTAGACCGAAAGACAGAATGGCAAAAGCAGTTACAGAATTACAGTGAGGGAGTTTTAATGCCAGTCATATTATATTTGCAAGATCAGGTTCTTTTCCTTCTTTTCATATTTTGCAACATCACTGTTGAAACAGCAGACTTGGAAGCACTTACTTAATTTTCCAGGAAAAATATGGAAAATAGGGAACCTAGGATCCTTTACCCAGGTCCAAAATGATGCTACTCACTGAACAGATTAATTTCCAAATTCGGTCTTGTGAAAGAAAAAAAAAATTAAATCTAGACTATTATTTATTCCTTAATGTTTTTAAAAGTCACTCTGAAAGGTCACTAACTAATTATTAAATTTTATGCATCAATACCCTTTTCGCTCCAAAGCACTCTGCAGACAGTTTACTTTTAGTAGGTAGTAATGGACACATAATATTTTGTCAACATCCTCCTCCTCCTCTTCCACTACCCTGTTAACCCCAGGAACCAGCTTTGGGTCTCAAGCCTTCTCAAAGCCAACTCACAAACATTCTGTTGCCTCCAGCCCCTTCAGAAGTGTGTAAGTGTACTCGTTTCCTGGGTGTGCCCTGCACAGAATAATCTTCCCTTTGCTTCCCCGGGCATTTTACTGAAGTGACAGCTGAAGGTTAGGCCACTTGCCAAATCTCACTCTGCAGAGTGGGTGTCCCAATTCTAGTTTCTTCCTACAAGTGCAGGACAACCCTTCAACTGTACAAACTCTGACTTGGCTATCTAACACTTTGGTGATGAAAACCTTTCCTGGACACCGCTCATGGAAAATCACATCAATTCATACTACTCAGTAATGAGAAAACATCTTCCTGTTTTATTAGCAATATGTTATTTTGGCAAGTATGCCTACTCTTTTCTGGGTAATTAACACAACTAATTGTGAAGGAAGAACTGGCTTTAGGAAAATACAAGAAAGAATGAAGAGACCTGCATCCCCATAACCTATGGCTAACTGTAAAGGTAGAAAACTGATTAATCTGCAGCCAACAAGTTAATGAGAAAATCCATTGTTACCCTGAGACTTCTCGTTTCATCTTCAATGTGATATATCAACTGATATATACAATCTCCTTTATGTAATTAAAATTGCTAATTGTTCTAATCAGTTTATCAATTCACATTGTTGTTTGAGATTTTTTTTGTGAGACAGTCATATTCTCTCATTGACAGGCTAGAAGTGCAAGTCTGGGAGAAGCCCTATTGACACAGAAAAGGAGCGCAGACCAGAGAAAAGACTGTAGCCAGGTGGACTAGCAAAAATGTTCCTCTGCTCAATATTCCACACTCATATATATATATAAAGAAGTGGAAATACAGAATGTGTCCAGTGATCTGAAAGCAAACAATTCATCTGAAAAGCCAATTGCATTCTAACAATTCTCCCTCAGTGCCCACAGACCTGGAATAGCAGGGCATATTATTGAGTCTTTTAAACTGAGCAGTTACACATTTTTCTCCAAAAATATTTTTCACTTTCCATTAAACTGAGAGTAAAATCCTGGTGCTGCTGAAGTCAGTGCATACTTTACTATTGATTTTCAGAGAGACAGAGTTTTACTCGTGTTTTTTTCCCCCACATTGCTTGAAGATTACACAGAGGGCATGGAAATGGATTTTCTGGGTTTGTTACTGCACAACATCCAAAATAAGGAGCAATTAGAGTTGTAGATTCAGAAGATGAAAAGGAATCAGCATGATCAGTTTGACCTTCCAGCAATTTTATACAATTTAGTGTGTTGTCTTCAAAACATTTAGTAGTCATGAAGCAGCAGGTGTACTGTGACTGCCGTTCATAAGGCAAAACGTACGTCGTTCCACTGTTATTTTATGTTTCTATCACTCATTTCTTCATCTATCTGTGGTCTTTTCTCTTTAGGTAACGCAGTCTTTGGGGAAGGGACTTCTTTCTGTTGCATGTGTACACTAAGTCTTGGCCAGCTGAGTCACAGTCAGCAGCTGAAGTCTTTTTGTGATGCTCCCACATAAATAATATGAAAATCAGAATGAGAGAATGGGAGATGCTGCAAAGACCAAACTGAGTCACACTCTTCAATTTCATTTTAATTTCTGGATCTTACTCTCTTTTGACATTAACCAGCACTTAGATTTTTTTGTTTCAGTGACAGCAGGATGAAGCATTAAATCTTAGTTTTAAACAAATTAACAAACTCTCATCTGTTCACTCATACCACATATGAAAATAAAAAATAAAATTACTTGGTTTGCTTATAATGCTTCTGTTGTATGAGAAAAGCAGATTCAGTTCAAAATCTTCACCAGGTTGAAATAAAAATCTATTTGACAGCTTGTAGTTTTACTCTCAATGGTAATACCCCTTGGAGTGCCTATCTCTTTAATGATCAAACGCTAACCTTAGTGGTGAATAGTATTCCTGTCAGGCTACTTTATGTTGCTGGGCTTGCTGTCAGTTCACAACAGGTGAAAAAGTAGATTATGTCAGTCAGTTTTCACTCTCCTTTACTTGTTTCCAATGAAAACTAAGCAATAACTTAGCTCTAAATGAGTTCTAAAAATGGCAAGGAATCTTATCACAACACAGCTAGGCTGTTATCAGCCAAATCAGCAGCACTCTAATAGACAAAAAGTGTATCTGAGAGGGCTTTTTTATTTGAATTAATGAACTAATATATTAACCTGCTTCATCTGATGGCAGGATTTTAAAAGCTGCTTTGGCTGCAAGTTACTGTACTCACAGTACAATAAAGTGCAGTGATTTATATGGACCAAATCTTTTAAAATGCAGTGGCCAGCTTGAATAAAAGCTCAATAAACTAACCAGGATGTGCGCACATTGGGGAAAAAAAATCACTGTAGGAAGAAATATATATATATAAAGAAAATTAATAGGTACAAACAAAATTCCTTCTTGGTTGGGTTGAACTCAAGCCTCCATAGCAGTGAAATGCCATGTATGAGTACCAGTACTTGGCAAGTTACAACAGGTGAGGTGATCTAAATGGCTGGAATGTGTGTAAGTGTGAACATGCAACAGTGTCCACTCTGAAATTTGATAACGTTCTCAGTGGTGTAATTAAGAAACTGACAGTGGTTTTTAGGAGCAGGTAACATGAAATAATAGAACAGAGGATGTTACTGTGACTGTTCTGAGATGTAACTAAAGACAAGTTGACATGATGCCTTACAAGGAAAGAGGGCAAAGCCTATTTAAAATTACTATGGAGATGATTAAAACATTTTTGTGCAGGCACTGCCAGCTTCCTTTTTTATTTCCTAATATCTTTGTTTATATCAAATCAAAATGAACAGAGGAATAGGACAGATCAAAGGTCTGCGTAGGCCTGCTATGCTATCTCCCATAGTGGCCAAAAGCAGAAGCATAGGGAAGATTGTAAGAATAAGGTCAGAATACATAAAATTCTCTTGAAGACTCTCTCGGCCTTCAATACCTGAGCCAGAGGTGGTCTCTATGTATTTAGGAACCCTCAATAACTTTTCCTTTTATAGGTCTCCTCATGAACTCCTGTTAACTTTGGACGTAACATCTTGGGCCACAAGAAAAGGATCTCCATAGCCTAACTACACCTCACATGCAGAACCATTACCCACAACCCTCACTACCCACTCTGCACCCTAGAACTTCTGACCTTTACTATATGCTAGTGTTGTTTAGTTTTGAGAAGGAATAGGACTCAGCTATCATCCCTGAAAAACCTACGGTGTTTTCAACATGAACCAGAAATAAAATCTTTGCTTCATAAAAATGTCCTTATCTTTATATAGACTGAATAAAAAACTGCTAATCAGAACACCCCTGGCATGTGGTGTACCGAAAAAAAAAATATTTTCTATCTTCCCTGCTGAATTCCACCCCAAGACTTTTTTCCATCTTTAATTAATAAGCTACTACAGATAGTCATTTATTACCTACAGAGGGTTTTTTTTATTAATCATTTAGACCTTCAATTTTAATGGAAAAAACACTGAAAATACAGCAATTTTATTAAACAGGATTAACAAATGCAACTTCTATGCTTAATCAACTGACGTTTTTTAGTATAAGCGTCATTAAATACACTAATTATATTTTTGTAGCACAATACTGTTAGTAGGAGCCAGGTCTTCAGTGATTAGAAATTTTTTTTGAGAACCAGTTCATGTTGTGTGCCCAACATCTTAGAACCAAGGAGCCCAGTCCTGCAAAATCTCTCAGGTACAGCACTTATTAGTGCCACATACTGATTACTGAGAGTTAGATTTAGAAGGTATGTCATTTTCCAAGAGCCAGTGAAATATGGGTATAATAATTTATAGGCTGACTGTAGGTAAGTATGAAATACACAAAGAAACACAATACAGCTCAAGAATTTGGAAGGAATGAGAAACGCAAATATGCAAAGAATAGCAGCTCTGAATAGTTTGTGATCTTTCATAAACATATCTTTGTAAACACATATGGTATCTACTTGTGTGTGTACATTAGACCTTAAAACAGTTGCCTGTTTGGCAGTGCAAATATTACTAAACTTCATAGCAAAATAGGCTTGTTACGACAACAAAAATCAACCATGTTTTTCACCAGATGCTTGTTAATGATGGAGTGCTAGTGACCCCTAGTGCTATATTTATTCTGCGAGGCTTGATACAACATCTAAGACTCATTACAGGAGGCACAACACATTTTCTCCTCTAAAATTAAACAAGAATCGGCATCTGCTGAAATAAATGACAGCTAGAAGTGTGAAGATGAGGAAACAGTAAAACAAAGGCATTAGAACAAGAGATAGAACTTCCAGTTTGTAAAGTTTTCGATTTACATATATCAAAGAATAGAGTCAATACAGTCCCTTGAAGCATGCTGACTGACCGTATTGCTTAATATGGTTTCAAAAAGAATGGGATTTCTTCAATTAGCTAAGCAAATGCTGTTTTGAAGAACACAAAGTATTTGTCTCTCTCCATTCCTGGATCTGTATTGGCTGTTGAAAAATTGTTGTTCCCCAAAATATTGGCACTGTTTTTCTGAAATATTTTTGTCTGCATACTGAATTCTACATATTTCAGATCACACTGTATATTAAGGGCTGATCTATAAAGTGTAAGTCTTTACCATTTTTTTTTAATGAAGGCTAAATGATTGTTATGTATGATGGGTTCTGTTATCTGCTTATAGGTAATACCCAACACTGAAGTGCTTATTACAATTTTTAGTATTATATCCATGTTGTAATGCTATTAGAGTTTAACAATTTATTGGCTTTTTATAAACTATTTATGAATGGAAGATTAAAATAAGTGTTGCAAAATGAGTAGTTATATAGAGCCAAATTCAAACCTACTGTATAAGAAAGTATACCTTTTAACACCAAATCTATTTTTGCTAATCTCATTCTTTCAGTAAGATAAGAGATAGGAATAACAGAAATGCATCAAGAGGAAAAATCTTTGTAATACACAACCTTGTCAGATTTAGAGGTAATTTCCATACAGACATTTAAAATTAAACAGTTCCTCTTTTTCTCTTCTTCTGTGGTTTTTTTTGTTTGTTTGTTTGGCAGGGGTGGGGGGTGTTTAAGATATATAGTACAGACCTACAGACCTCTTCCTGCTCTAGCCTCACTTAGGTTAGAAATATCAGACATAACCAGGGCAGGCAGGTTTTGCAGAAACTCTTTAAGAATTTATAATGACACTTGCATTTAAGTTTAAAATATCGTTGTGGTTAATCTTTAGCAAAGGTATACCCTCTCCAAAGTGTCAGTCATCACTGAAGGCCTAAAAGCCACTTCAATCAATTGAAGTGACTGCAAACTGTTTACTGAATTACAGTTCTTGAGATGTATTCTGTTTCACTAATTCTCCAGGCCTCATAACCATTATTTTTTGTGCAGAAAATGCTTGATCAGCAAGGTGGAATAAACAGGAGGTAGAAGAATTCATGACATGTATAATACACATATTTACTTTTCAAGACTTTCTTAAAGCAGGCAGATATTGCACACAGTTCAACTACAGTCACACACTGAAATTTTTGCCTTTTTTTCCAAAACCCTCATTCTTATCACAGATGGGAGAGCATATGGTAAGAAGCCCTTATAGTATATTGGAAACAGCTTCCACATTATAGTAGATTTCATATTGAAACTGCAGAGTCAGTAAATGGGAGGAAGCAACCAAAGTTATGTAGAGTATTTTAACCTTCTCACTATAAACATTGGCTGTCCTTGCAGTTGGAGCTGCTGGAGAAGGAAATTGGGGAGGGGAAAATTACACTAGCTTCAGGAACATGTGGCAAAAAGCACCTTTGAAAACAAGAGCCTGTTAAAAAGATACAAAGTTACATGCAAAATGGGAAAGCTGAGGGATTAGAACCTGCAATGAATTTACAGTAGCAAAATTGAAAGAAAAAGTAAAAGGAGAAAATTAGATGGTTTAGGAGATTAACAAAAAGCTTCATTTTTTTAATGGCTTGATCCTAAACCAGGTTTATTAGGAACTACCTTATGACGCTTAAAATTCCACCTGAAGGGAGTTGCTGGCATTCCAGTCTGACAACACTGCTGTTCTAATCAGCAGCCCCCAACCCCTAGAAGTGGCACAAGTTTGCTGGCTGTTACATTTGTTTTGTGAATAAAAGCTTCACAGCAACTCGAAGAGCCTACTAAAACCCACAAGGGGGAAGTGAAAGTTTGGTTTTCTTTTTCAGTTTCTACTGGGAAAATGGAATGTCAACTTTTAAATACATTGAACTGAGTTGATACTGCACTCTAGCATACCATAGAAGAAACAGTCCTGCCATGGAGGCTGGCTGATAGAGAACAGGCAAAGGAAGCAGTCAGACTGTCATTTTCTTGAGGTACGAGAGATCATAGATTAATGTCAAGCCAACTTAAAAAGCACAAACCAGAACATTGATGAGTTAGCTTGACCCTCTATCCTCCAAAATAGTTTGGTTTTATTATTCCCCAGGACAAAAATCACATAGGAAAAAAGTCTTTCCCAAAGAAAATCTTTCATATATAAACAAAAAGTTTCCAAATAATCAATTAAACATCAATCAACAGATATCTTATTGGAAACAGCTTGTTGTTCTGTAATTAGAGGCCTTCCCACAGCTGCCATCCAGCTAAAATGCATTAGAAAGCAAGCGTAGGAAGAACATTGACTATTCTTTCATTGGGCTGAACAATGTTAATTCGGCTGTATACTTGCATCTGCAAATTCCCCTCCTCCACATAGCTTGTGTTTTCATGATTTGGGCTGTCACCCGGGGTGTTATTCATGCACTTACACACACAGAAGCTTGAAAACAATAGCATTTCCTGGAGTGTTGACTAAAAAAAAAATATTTTGCTTATATTCTCATAACACTGAAAGATATCTATGACTACTTTTGCAGTGGCTAAATGCAGACTAAAACTTTCTGTGAAGTGCCATCATTCTGAATACTATTTTAAGGTCACTATATTTTTTGGGAGTACTAAAATGAATGCTGTCACCTTTCAAGTCACCTTTGTTCCAGCAAGGTCAGCCATTACTGATAGAAGCTGCTTGAAGTTTAATTGATTTGTGCTTTTTGATATGCACAGGCCCTGGTCCTGGACATAACAGCCTTGCCCTTGCTGCTGCTGCAAAACAGCTGCTCTCCAGACAATCCTCCATCGCAAAGGTTCCTAGGGCCCCACCTGTAGCCTACTGGTCCCTTCGGTTCAGAAGCATCTAGATTTAATAGAATCTAGATTACTTCCTCTGAAACCTTGATTCAATCTAACATGTGAGGGTATTAACTCCATGCAAATACCCAATAATGCTGTAATAAAATAAAATTTAAAATTTAAAAAAAGCACAAAAATAAAATCCTCTGGAAACATAACACACTGAGTTCTCAGCTACCAGCTCAGAGTCTACTGAGGGCAAACACACAGCTCAGAGAGCACCTTAGTGGCTAAGGTCATTAACAACTATTTTTTCCTGAGGTTAATGAACAGAAGCAAACATCTTCTGTAGAGTTAATGCTCCCAGGAAATGCCCTGAGTCATGATCATTACCATGATCTACATGCAGTACAAATGCTTTGCATTCAATTTATAGCATTTTCTACCTCAGCATCTCAGAATAGCTTACAAATATAACAGCATTCTTATTTCTACACCTTAAGAAGATGAAAATTTTAAACAGAATGGGAAATGAAGTAACACAGCTAGATCACAAAGTATTGTAATACGGTTAGGAGCAAAACCTGTATTTTCTTAGTTATATCTAACCTTGAGAGGTTTTTTAGAAAGTCTATTGTGCCACGTTCTCATTTCTCCAATTAGCTTTGTATGTGCACTAACACTATGCAGAAGACGAGTTCAATTTCACAAAGAATTTTACATTTGATTCACTCTTTTCTTTATCAACTTTTATAACCAATACAAAAATGAAATACAAAAATGAAGCCATTACAAACTGACAGACAAAACCATTTAATTGCCATAGGTTCAACTATTTTTCTTGGTATTCTTCCAAAACAAGATTCCAGCTAAACTGACCAAATCTCATGAGATTTTTATACCAGCATAACTCAATATGGTTCCACCTATGTTTCCCTGACCAATGTGAATGGCAGTATGAAGCCTGTAAGCAGATAAAGTGCAAAGGGATGAATATGGGGAAAAAAAAGATACTTTAAGAGTAAATATACCCTGATAGACACTAGCACTTCATACTTGAAAGACAGATACTAGAGTCAGTGTAGATTTTTTTTTTTTTTAACATCAGCTCAGTGCTCACCAGTCATCCAAAAGGCAAGTAGGAATTTAGGAATGTTTATGAGTAAATGATGCTGTAATCACAGTAGCATAAACACACGAGGAAGACAAGGCATAGGGGTAGAGGCAACATTTGTCTGTCTAAGTTTGAGAAGTAGGCAAAGATTCAGGTAATTAGTTTTCTCTTCAGACTCGAAGCACAGATTTCTGAGTTAAATAGAAGTTAAGATCAGCACTTCTGAGTGCCGACACATTTATCAGTTATACCTGAAAAAAAGATAAATGCTACATGCAGAATTAGAAGAAAATATTTGTAAGAAGAGAGAAGATGGCATGGTTATTCCTATAGAAAATGTAGGTAATTTATTTTAAAAATTAAAAAATAAGTAAAGTTAAAGCTATCATATAAATGCACAACATACCTCTTAAATACTACATTCAATTCTTGTCATTGCCTCAAAAACACATAGGAAACACACAACAGTGAAGGGAAAGCAAGATCATGTGAGGTGTGAAATAACTGGCCAACAAAAATAGAATAGGACTCAATCTTACAAGAGTACTGAAGGGGGCATAACAGAGACTATAAAAAAATGAATGATGTAAAGGAAATGCATGAGGAGTTACTGTTAATTTTTTCCTCACAACATGAGAACTTAAGGAAAACAAAGGAAGATCTCTTTCAAACAAAGCAAGACAAGCTGTTGCCAAACTCATTGCCACAAGAATTTGTGGAGGCCAAAAATAAAACCCAGTTCAAACAAGAGAATGGACAAAATTTGTCCATTTGTTTCCATGGACAAATTCATGGAGAATATGTCCAAAGGTGGCTATTAAACATAGTCTTTCAAGTTTTCAAGCTGCTGCAGCTGCGAGAATATAAAACCTCAGGGGAAGAAAGTTGTATTATAGCCCAATTAATATATTTCTACCCAAGTATCTGCCACTGGCCAATGTTACAAAGAGGAACTCTCCACTTAACAAACCCAAAACCATAAAAACACCAAAACCCCCCAAAAAAATAGGTATTTTGTCAATGTGAATATATTACCTAGTAGTTAAAGCAAACGATTGGAAATTAGGAAGGTTGGATTGTATTTTCAACTTTTCCCCAATTTTGCTAGATGATCTTAAACAGACTAAATATTAAATTCCTGTTTACCCCATTATAAAAAAGTAATATGTACCTTCTGACAGTTGTTTGCAAATAGTAATTAATTAATTATATGTTTACAATAATTTACCAGAATGTAATTTATTACATTAATATAGTGCTATTAGAGTCTCACTAACCTGGTAGTTTCACTGTCAACCTCATATATAGTTATGTGAAAGTTATAAGTGAACATAAGCACTTAAAGACTCTGTTTCACAAACTAAAGTATTTTGGGGAGTAAATCTAACAAATTTACAGCTCTGACTGTAAATTTTGCTTATTCAATCTTTCTTGCCATAGACAAGGTGTCAGTATCTTTGCCCCTCTCTCCCTCAAATGAATTGTCAGAAGTTAACATTACCTTCTCAATAAAATCTTCCAATCTACAACCTATTTCTGCCAAACTGGGCAGAATTTCTTCACTGCAGTTCGGACAAGGACTCACAGCATGCAAAGAGTACAGGATGAAACCCACAGATTTTACTTTGCCGACATATAGGAGCTGTTCATGATAGAAGCTCCTGCCAACACCTGCTTTCTTTGAAGACTTCCACTGACTTCAAAATTGAATACATGTTTTCACAGGGCCAAAGACAAAAGGCTGTATTCTATTATTAGCTCAATTTTCTGAATGTAGAATTCCTGTGAAAATCTCATAATTGGAGTTATTATTACAGATATTTTAGACAAAGAGTAGTCTTTATGACAAACAAATTGAAAAGTACATATTGTTGCACTGACCGTAAGGAATGGGACAGACAGTGACTGTACTTTGTCATGTTGGCATGACTCAATTTATCTAAAGCCTTCAGCCATTTAAAAGAGACTAGGACAAGTCATTATTTACTTCTAGCATTTTCAGAAACCTGCCAAAAAGACTTAAATGATGTAGTCAATAATCTGATAGCTCTTGTAAAAGCTCCATGAAGATCCATAGGAGGTAAAGTATAGAAAGATATTTCTTTTCTGTTAGGAAGATCAACTAGAACACTTAACTCCTTCAGGTCACAGGAGAAAAAGCATTATTAATGCTTCATTCATGATCTTTCTTTGGGATGCGGTCTTTGAACATCAGTGAAACATACTCAATATTGTCTCACTGTGATCGCTCAGGCACATTAAAAACAGTAGGGCAATTGAGAGACATGACTGTCAGAAGTACCAGGATTCAATTAGTCCTCTGTAGTTCTAATCATGTGATACCTTTGAAGGTCCTGTGTTTTTTTAAAAGCCAGTAGAGGTAAGGAGCTGATATATCACATGAATTGCCATACCATCACTGATATTTTGCCATAAGCATACTACAAGCATAGTAGTACAAGCACAACAGCCTACTGCATCTCTGTCAAAGTCTCCCATTTTTACTTCTTCACCTGTCTGAAAAGACCAAGAGTTTTCTAAAACAGGGAGAAATAACTCTTCTCTAGTACAATCTTTACAGGAAGAAGTTAATTAATCCTCTTATAAGTAATTAAAGCTCTAGGAGGATACCCAATTGTCTGTGTGTGAGAAATCCCACCATCCATGAGGAATCATTTCCAACTGCCTGCTCTCCCTGAGATTTTAAAGGCTGCCAACCCCCACCTAGCAACAGCTCTGAACCACTGACCTTCTGAAAGTCCTGACTGGGTAGGGCTGAGCTAGGCAATGCCCGAAGTAGTTACAGCTGCTCATGGTTCAGCAACTGCAGGTCATCAGGTGCAGATGAGCCCAGTTAATCTGTGAAGTAAACAGGTACAGCCGGCTTAGACAGTGAACAGGATTTTGCCAAGCAAGCACACCATGGTCACGGATTGCTCTGCAAGGATTGGCGATTAGAGTCACTGCCAGTGTTTTGATTGTTTCCAAAACACACTCATAAGTAAAGCTAAAATCCCAGGGAAAAGATTTTCTGTGCTTAGTTTGAGATTACAGCTAAATTTCCCCTTTTCTGCATTGTGGCTAGTGAGCTACACTGGACCACAATAAAATAAGAGGTGACCTTCAAGAAATGAATAACAATAGTAATTTCCATGATACAATCCCAGTAAGAACATTGAAGAAGTACTCAAAGCTATCATGAAAACTCCACTAACACGAGACTGACCAATACTAGTGTAGTTATACACAAAAAGCTTTTTAGGCACCAATTACAATCAACTATTGCAACAGTCTTAGAAAAACCGAGCTTCATTCTGACGTTCACAGAACTACTTGGGTTGTTTTCTACTTTGACCTAGTCTTTTTGATTTTCACAAGAAATCCATCCAATAAAAGACTGAGTAAAATGGTTATATGAGCTTTATCCTTTTCAAATGAAGGATAAAAAGGAAAAGGGAAAAGCCTGACTCAGCTTCTACTTCTGTCTTTCTTGCTTTCATACTGGCAAAACTATCCTTACCACCTCTCCCAGGAGAGATGGAAGAAAAGTGACATACAACAAATCACTGCTTGGAGAAATCATTTTTCATTTGTAGCCCACAGAGCCTACAGCCACACTGAGTGTACTGACACTACCATATTTGCCTGTATTTAAAAAGGTCACATGGAAGGGTAAGATGCCAAACCTTATATTCCAATACCTACAGGGAAAATTATATAGAAATTTAGTATATAAGACTAGTAAGAAATGCTTAAAAAAATGACCCTTAAAGCGTCTCCCCTCTTGCATCATCTCTATCCTAAATGTCCAGATGTGGATGAAGTTTTAGAGGGACATAGCAAATAAAGTGATCCTCCCTCTTCTGGAGCTGGAGTCTCTACTGGTGTTAAATCTAAAAAAAGGGGGGGAGGGGTGAACAGCAGAGTAAACCCTCATTTTATATTCTGCAGAACTGATATTGTTTCTAACAGGATTTTATAGCTACTAAGCAGGCTATATAAAAAACTCAAGGAGTATAAATAAAATTTTTTTTAAGTGTTTTATCTTCCAAAGTCATTACTTCATTAGTTTTACAAAGACATTAGTTGGCTTTGTTTTTAAAAGAGAATTCTTTCACTACTTGGGTTTAAGCACTTCACCTGATTCTCATCTAACTCATATCAGTTTATATCATTAAAACATTATTAACTTCAAAAGTCTGGCTTGTGCTCTGCACAAGGAGAAAAATGTAATCTCTTACATCTTTGGATGAGCATCAAAAGACTTTATTTGGTCAGGAGAATTGCCAAAAAAAAAGAGTTGCTGTTAATCGATCATCTTAAGTTTGTAAGAATAGTTAGTTATAGATCTTGTCACTGAGTTTGTTTTCATGGATCTCCAAAAATAAGCAAGGTGTATCACAGGATTAGATCAAATGTAATCTTTCTCTCAAAATTACATAAATCTAGATTTAACACTGAATTACATAACTGGCAACAAGCAGCAAACATCTAGATCTAGCTTGAACAAGTCTGGAATAATTTTCAATGACAATTAAAGATTACATTTTTCTATCAGGAGTATGACACTGTAGTGACTCAAATCTAGTGGTTAAGGCACTCAGCTAGGACGGAATAAGAAGTTTTTTCTCAGGTTAATTTTATATTCAACATTCAACAGTAATTAGATAAGCCATACCTGGACTATCCATTCTCTGTTAGATTCCCCAACCACTACAGGACATTTAAGCTCTTTTTTGTTTCCTCTCCTTCCAGACTCATGTGTTTTTCATTCTTTGCTGTGCTATGACTTCGCTTCAAAAGGAAGGACAGCCTATAGCTGGAGATGTGGGTGTCAGTCCCCTCAAACCTAGGCAAAATTAGGCTCTTTATGGGGTCTGATCCAAAAACCTGTCTGGGAAAATGCAGGAAGTGTTTTTCCTATCCCATAGGCTTATGTTTCAACCACAAAATTAACTGCTGACTTCAAATTTCTGAAACACTCAACTTCTATCATGCAGCTGATCTTCTTGCTTATCGATATCAGCTTAACTTTCTTTCCTAAGAGAAGAATAAGCTTTGGATATGCTTTTAGCATTTGTTTAATCCTTAAGTAGTTATTCTGCAGCATTGCAACCTTCTAACTCTTGTTCTAAGGTCAAGAATTTAAACTCTCTACTTCTACAATGAACATCAGCTCATACAGGTGGTTACAGGCAGGTCAGGAAGACCTTTTATGTGCATAGCTGATCATCAGTGGGAGTGAGGATACTTGTTATCTGGCACTAATTGATTTTCTAATCTGCAATTTAGAAAGCAAGTTAAATCTTAAATTATGTCCAACATCATTTCAAGTTGTTTTATACTCAGAAGCTTAAACTGACATTAGGCAGGCTAGTGCCACCATTACACAGTAAGTAATAATCTAAGCAATGCATGTTTAGGTGATTTAATCAAACAGTATCAATTAGGACATGTAATTGATGCAATTCATATTATTTTATCTGAAGTGATGCTATATAGGAATGAACACAATTTTTCTTTGCTTTCTCTGCTGCTGAGAATCTCGTAGTCATGTAGTCCAAGGCAAGTGCAATTTTGCTTATTGGACTATTTATATAAAGTAATAGCTATTCTGTCACTATCTCATTTTTTTAAGTTTACAGAGTTTAACAATCCTTTCCCAGTACCCATTTCATGTGCAGATATAAAGCTCTCTTCCTGGAACATTATTGCCAGCTTTTAATAGCCACATTTAATCTTTGTTTAACAAGTAGTATTCCAGAAAAATTTACAAGTAGTTGTCAGAAAACATTGCGGGATCTTGCTACAGTATTAGAGTTTTATATTGATTAAACACATGGTCAGTAAAAGGTATAATAAAACAGCTGTCATGATAAAATGGAGCTCACGAGGTAAGCTACATCCTTTTGTAATTTTTATTTTAAGAGCAGCTGATTTCACTTTCATTTATTTGTTCTACTCTCTACATGAGCTTAGTACAACATTTTAACTTAAGAATGTGGCATAGTGTTGTAACAACTCTTATGCTGCAGGACACTCAGAGGCTTTGTGCTTAGCAAAAATTACAACATTTGAAACAAGTATTGGTCCTGTTCATGAAGTCTGTTATAAACATCACTGGAATAAATATTAAACCACAACATAGTAGTTTAGATTATGCTAAACTTTGTAAATGGTCTGATCAGGAAAATTGACTATTTATGTCACTCAAACAACATCACAATTTGTTTTCTTTCTAGTCATTGTAGCTAATGATAGAAATTAAAGCTGTACACTCCTCAAAGGGGGTTATTAGCCTATGAAAAGAATGAAGTAAACCAAGCAGCATAAATAGTTAACATACACATCCATTCCATCTAGTTAAAAAGATGAAAATAAACTATTTGTAATTTAAGGACACAAGTGATGTATGCTATGCACATTAAGCAGCTAAGCTATTCAATTAAATGTGCCATTAATAAATAATTTAAATTATTTTGCCTGTGTTAGATAAAAAAACTTGCATTATAGGAATTAAAAACCTTCATATAAGCAAAAGAAAAAATAATTTTAATCCCAGACTATACAAGAAAGTAATGTGTTTTAGTGGCAAAGGCAATGGTATGAGATGTTCCTCTCTAGCCACGTGATCTTTAGCATGGGAGTTGCCAGAGGCCACGTCCAGATAAAATCAAATGCAAATCAGATGGCATGCCAGGCCACTATCCACCAAAGAATTTAAAATCTGTATCTTTTCATTCCAATGAGTATTTGTGGCTGCTTTTTCATGTAAACTAAGACTGCATGTCAGTAAATGGTTGGGGCAGACTTGATGTATGTTTTTCTTCCCCTTCATCTGCTCCTAATAGAGCTGCCCCCCCTTCAAACATTAGCCACTCAGAAAAGAGCATTGCCTTATTACACCTTTTGTTTCTTCATTAACTCCATCCAAGTGATCCCTTGAGTGCTATAAAAGCTTATCATCTATTTCCTGATTGAATCAAAGTGAAACCAGACAGCATACTGCATACAAAAACTCAGTCAGGTCTTTGATCCTTCCAAAACAAAGCAAATTTGAGCACTCCAGGATTTAGCTGTGTGTTAAGACTAAAAGTACAAATTTGATTATCCACTCCATGGTTGATGGGAGCAAGCAGTTGCAAATCAATGCTATTAGAAAAGGCTACAACAAAATTTAATATTCCCTCCCAAGACTTTCCCCTCTTGTATTCAATATCTACAAGAATCCTCATATGTTTTGTTCTAAAACATTTGTTTAAAGAGAAAAAGCCTAAAATGTCAAAAATCCTCCATCCTGATTAGAAAAGTAGTTTAAATCTCATGATTTCACATATCTGTGAAGATCTACTCTAAAACAAATCTTCTATTCATTTGGTAATCTGAGGGACATCTAACTACTCCACTGAAAGAACCAGTTTCAAAGGAATTGCAACATACATAAGAAAATACACACAAATCAGTTTTAATAAATCAAACACACTAGCAACTGCTTATAATCAACCATGCTTAGGAACTGTGGTTATTTCAGGATCACACACAAAAATGGCTAGGGATAGAATCTGGTCATAGAAAATACCCTGTTCAACTTCTTTTAAGACAGTGATCTTACAAAGATATAAATGAAAGCAGATTTTGGCCTGTAGCACATACTTGCATGCAGACATAACTTCATACGATAAGCTGTTAGACTAGAGGATGAAAAATCTTTTTGCTTAACTGAACTGGAAACGATACAGTGTGCATAAAGTAGCTATTTATAGATTACATTTCCTTTTCAAGTAGTTTGGTGGCATTTTTAATTTACAGAAGCTATAACATTAACCGTAAATATAAATAAGAGCAATGTTGCTGTCATAACAAGAACTCTTGGCCTATAGCTCACTTATACATTCTCTCATGCCTCTGCAGAGAATTAAGCACTTCTTTTCCAGCTATTTATTTTGATTTCTTAATCTTCAGTATGCTTGGCAGAAAAACTGAGAGAAAAGAACCGAAAGGGCATGGAAGGTTGCAGTTAATCCAAATATGAGGGGGATTGCTTTTGTTATTTATTGTTCACTGCATTAACAAAATTTTGTAAAGCTAGGACAAAAGGAATTATTCCTGCTGCGTACCCTTTGTCTTCTAAATGTTATGGAAGCAAAAATGAAAAATCATTTGATACGTGATAGATGGTAGACATTATCTTTGATTGAAGAACCTATGGATTTATAGGTTTAGATATAGACAGCACTGGTGAATTTATATTAAACCCTGTGTCATGTGAAAAAGTTGGGATTCTGATGAGATTTAGTTCTTCTGATTTCATAGAACTAGTCTTTTTTAAAGTTAAATGGACCATCATCTGCATAAAATATGTCCTACAACAGATATTAGTTCTACTGTCATGTTTCACTTTGCACCTCTGTTCATCATAAATAAATGAGGCATTACATTTCATTTGCAGTATCTGTAACTGGACTAAAAATTAGTCATTTTCTGCACGGTATAGAGAGGAATCTGGTAATAGTCTACCAAAGCGAGTAAGAAATCTTTGGGAGACTTCGTCATCTCCATAACGATCCATTTATTTTTAAGTATTAAGAATTAATATCATAATAGAGATCCTAAGTTTTGGCTAAATACTATGACTTATTACAACTACCATTCCTTTTGCACAACATATACATCAAAGAGAAAACATAAAGATGACTTTTGCAGCCTTTTATTTACGCTTTTCTGAATTATAATTAATTTCTATCTTGAGGCACTCACTGATAGAATAAAATGGCTTTCATGGAAGAATCTTATTTTATATAAGGAAAATGCAATTTGCAAACTTGGTACAGTAGGCTGACATAGCAATAGTTGCAGTAGCCGTATTTAATCTGTGTTCATGTACTGTGGAAAGTAAGTACAAGAAACATCAAAATAAAGTCTTAAAAAGCCCATTGTGAGTTGACGTTCTGCAAATTGGGGATTTAATGTGTATTTCTACCACGTAGACTGGCCATCACTGAAGTACAATCTTTTTAAGAGATCCAGGCAGATAATGCAGAAAGCAGTCAAACAAAAATTAACTGTAACTACAGTCCTTTCCTTTGTCTTTGTGACCTATATGTTATTAGTTAATAATCATTTTAACTGTAGCAGTACGTAGGGCCTTAGCCATAACTAGGACTCCATTGTGCAGATTGTGGCATAAACACAGAACAAATGAATTGTATTTTAAATATCAAACACTTGCAGTAAGTTGCTCCAGGACAGAGTCAAGGCATAAACATATTGCCTGATGCATTTGGTGCAGTTTTGTTTGTTTGTTTGTTTGTTTTTAACAAACCAGCAGAACCTTCGAAGTAATCAGAGATAAGAGATCCGTGTGTGAATACTTGGATGGGCTGGGAGTGCTGCCAGTTCCCATGGATGTCAAACCACGTTCTTTGCCATGCACTACAGGTACAGCTGAACACAGGGCATAGCAGAGGCCCTGTTACACTAAGGAGAAAAGAGTCATAGAACTACTATAGATACAGAATCTTCAACAAATAGGAATGTCTAACTCTACATGAGGACCTTACACAGCTGTTAACTGTCTTTGTAGATGCTGCATTAAATCTGAGATTATTCATCTGTTCTATAAAAGGAGGTATCCATTGGCATTTGGATACCAAAGTCTAGATGTTTTACAATTGCTGGGGCATTACCTTAGGAAAAAAGGAGGGGTAACTATTGAAGTTGCAGAGGTTGGTTCAGTCTTGAACCTGTAACAGCTGCAAAACAGTTCACAGCCAATTTGCAGGCCAAAGGTGGCTAGAAACTTTTCTTTCTTTGCTCTAGTGTCTGGGATAAGTGCTGAAGCTGAGCACTAAATCCAGACTTTACTCTTCAGTCACAGGGTATACATATGCTGGTATGAAATGCTGGCCTGCCTCTGGAAGACAATGACCTTGGGTTGCTACTGCCTGAATCACAAAAAAAGATTTGTTATGAGCAAATTTGGTAACACCAAGCCAAAACCTCTGGTGATAAGAAAAGCTTGGTTGTGCTGTTTTTCAAGCAAGATACATGGGAAGGACAACAATCAAAGCCTATCCTAGCTAGCAAAAAAAATCAGCTTGCAACTGGCAAAAGAATTCTGAAGAATAAAAAGGACCTGTACAGCTCTTCTGAGCTGCACGTAGCTGTCTGCTACCAGGAGGAAGATAATTCATCATGATAAAAACAAACATCCATTTTAAACTTGCTTGGCAATGAGGATGTTCTTATTTGCATAATGATGGTTATTTGAATATGATGAGAATTTGCCTGAGCGAGACTCAAGCTCAAACACATTCAGATGTGATACAGTCTGTACAATTTTCTCAAGGATTGCAATTTAATACTATTTATCTAATGAAAGAAAAATAAATATTGGCTGTAACATCCCATTATGCTTGAGAGCCGGTTTTAAATTACACTTGAATAAAGTAACTGAGTGTGGGATGTTTGCATTTCCTCAGGGAACGGTAACACTTCCCAAAATGGTGAAAAATATCATCCTTTTCCAAGTAGCCTCTATCTCAATAATAGGACTGCAGAGATAATACTAACAAAGTGGGGCCTATTGCACTTTCAACATTGAATATCAGCAATAGCAGCAATGAACCAGATAAAACAATATCAAAGAGTCCTAAAGCCAAGTTTCAAAAAAAACCCCAAAAAACTTAGAGTCTTTAGAGACCGGTAAATAATAATTGACAATGTTAATACTAGAAATGACACAAATTTTAACAAAGAGGGACATTGGTCATTGGAACCATTTAGTAAGGAAAGCTATGGATGGGACATTATTTAGTATGTTCAGAGTGGTTCTATTAGCTCTGATACAGGCATTTCTGGGTTAGAACCAGCTGTTATGCAGATGACCAGAAGAGAGAATTTCCTGTCAGGTTTATGTATATTCATATATAACTGTGAAAAAAGATCTGTCCATATAGAGGGAAATACCACAGTTACGAATATCTTTAAATTTTGTACTTTCATCTGATCCAGACATTGTGACAGCCTCTATTACAGCGGACAATCTCCAATTTTATTTCTGAACACTCCTAAAACCTTGGTGAGGTACGGTTCCAAATCAGAAGTTTGCCATTCAACTCCATATCAAGTACAAGAATTTTTTTCTATTTTATTGTAGGAAAACCTCTACATTTTTTCAGGATATTGGATGCCACCTCTAGAGAGAATTAAAAGAATTTAAAAATTTTCAGAAGCATATCGCAATGGGAAGCACAGACATGGATAAACTGGTGTCGAATGTGTAGTCACTTTGCAATAGACATACCTGCATAAGTCCACCAAATCAAGCCAGCATCTGGCTCTTGGTATTTTCAGATGTCAAAGTGTTTTTAGCAAGGATACCATTTTTTTGATTGCAGTGCCATATATCTGTCTTGCCAAACCTTAAATGGCGTAAGACTGAATTCTGTGCTGCAGATGCTGTGGATAATTAACTAGCAAATCCATCCATGTGAGAGAGATTATTTTATTTGTGGCTTCAAAGGAATAAGAAAAAATTATGCCTAAGCTTAGTTCAAAGCTGATCCTGCTCCTATTAAAGTCTATGGGTTTCTTTGCTGCTGAAGTTAAGCTAAAAGGACTTAATTGTTCTAATTATGTCTTGAACAAGACTGTCAAGAAAGCTTTGTTCTTGTAAAACAATTGAACTACCTGAAAATATAATCTTGAGAAGCTAATAATGCATCTCAAACAGAAAAGGATGCAAACTGGTATTTTTATTGCAATTCTAATAAAGTGTAATTTGTAAAGTTAGACAAATTCATTCAGTGGATTTTTTTTTTACAACGGCTTGCTCTTCTTCTGAACTTCATGAACTTCCACTATAATCTTCCACTGTGAAGCCACCACATCACAGAAGCATCTACAGCTCTTATTAAAATCCCCAAAACTTTAATGGAAAGTTGCCACCCATTTCAACATGCATTGACTGAGGCTGCCATCCTGCCACACGTAAATGTCTCTACAGCAAACCACCTCAAAAGTGGTTTTCACTTCAGATGTGTTGCCAAAAGTTCTGGCTCTTTCCCTTAAAGCTAGGGTTCTCTGTTACTTTTATGATAACCTAGTTCATCAAGATCAGCAAGCAGGTCATTAATAAAGACAATTACAAACCCAGTTCACATTTCAGAGAATTAATTTGCAAAATGTGGTCTTATCGTCTAATATACAGACTAGTTTGGCATTATATAAATCCACTTAGTCAACTCAAGCACATTTAAAAAAAGATGACTAATTTCTTAACATCTAGTGCCTCAATACACTAATCTTTTTGCCTAAACTGAGCCCATTGGCTTTCTCCACCATGGTGTGCAGAGTTCATGGCTTTGTTGGCAATTAAATTTCAAGACAACATTTTGATCAGTTTTTACAGTTCAGTAGTGCCATTATTAGGATTATTATCCTTGCTGTTAACCTCTAGAAGAGTTGAAGGAAACGGAATTTCATTCATGCAACTTGATAAATCATTTCATTAAGAAGAAGGGGAGAAATGAAGAAGAATTCTTCCTCTCATAGTGGTGCCCCAAATAGAATGCCTTGCTCAAAAGAGAAGTCTGAACAAGAGTGTTGGGAACATTTGAAACTACAGTTTTAGTTAATATGACAAAATAGAAGTGACTGTAACTGTAAAGTGAGTTAGCACAGTTTAAATAATAATTTAATAGGACGGCCTTACTTGTCTGGAAAGTAGCTTGTGAATTCATCTGTTTATTTATTTAGTCACACATGAATGGCCAGTCTGCACTTACAGGAACATCAGTTCCCATTCGCACTGTGACCCATTTTAAAGCTGGAAATTTTAATGTTTCCCACAACATTTTTGGTGAAAAGCGTACATGTTACCTGTCTCTTGCTAACTCCTAACATCCCATATTGCAACTCTGCCAGCATACCCTAGACTTACCATGAAAAAAGTTTAGAAAAAGATATTTAATAAGCCTCCAAACTATATGGAATCTACTAAAATCCAAGTGTAAAAAGTACTCAATTTGCCAAGTTTATTTCAGCACCTCAAATATACTTTACCAACTGCTAAACAATTTTCTTACATGCTCATGTAAGACAGAAAAAATAAGTCAGTTTTACTGCCCTTCACTTTGAAAATATCAACTCCAAAATAAATTTCAGAGAGCATTATGAGCACCTGAATACTAGAGAGCTGCCTTGGGAACAATAAGTGGTACAGAGAACTTCAAAGGAAACAGGATATCATTGTTAAATGAAGCACTTATACCACTGTTACTAAATGGTCAAAATCTGAGCAGCAGCACTACTTGGAGCTTCAGCTATTTGTGTATTCAGGAGTTTGCTGGATTCTACAGGCTTCCAGCGCCGAATTTGAAAGTAGTTTGTCTTTGTCTCTACTGGCAGCAGGACTGAATCCTAGCTGATTTAAATCAGTCTAGCTACATAGACTTCAGTGGAACTATACTGATTTACACCAACTAAGCATCTGTCCATGTGTCTCATTAAGGATGCATTTCTCAGCTGCACAGGTAGCCAGCCACATGCTGACTTAAATAGCTATTTCTTCTGCCCATTCAGCATTTTTATTTTCATATATAGAATCATAGAATCATTTAGGTTGGAAAGGACATTTGAGATCATCAAGTCTCTAGGTTAACACCTAGCACTGCCAAGTCCACCACTAAACCATGTCCCTAAGCACCTCATCCAGACGTCTTTTAAATACCCCCAGGGATGGGGACTCAACCACTTCCCTGGGCAGCCTGTTCCAGTGCTCGATAACCCTTTCAGTGAAGTAAAATTTTCGTAATATCCAATCTAAACCTCTCCTGACGCAACCTGAGGCCATTTCCTCTAGTCCTATCGCTTGTTACTTGGGAGAAGAGACAGACCCCCACCTCTCTACAACCTCCTTTCAGGTCGTTGTAGAGAGCGATGAGGTCTCCCCTCAGCCTCCTTTTCTCCAGGCTGAACAACCCCAGGTCCCTCAGCCGCTCCCCATCAGCCTTGTGCTCCAGACCCTTCCCCAGCTCCGTTGCCCTTCTCTGGACACGCTCCAGCCCCTCAAGGTCTCTCTTGGAGTGAGGGGCCCAAAACTGAACACAGCATTTGAGGTGCAGCCTCACCAGTGCTGAGTACAGGGGGACAATCACTTCCCTCGTCCTGCTGGCCACACTATTTCTTAATATACTTAAATATTCCTCCCAACTAAAGTCTAGCTTTGCCTATTCTGTGTTTTGACGTGGTAATTTTTTGTATTTAGGACTCTAATACCAGTACCACAGATTTACATCCCATTTGGCAATCAGGCCCATAACCTAGATACTATCTTTAACTTTGAGTTCAAGTCTTCCAGCCCAGGCTTCCTACTAAGTTTTCTCAGGGTATTAACAAATTGCCACAGGAACAATTGGGCAGAAATAAAGGGAAAAACTACCTTTTACTTACCAGAGGATAAGGGGGCAACACACATATATTTGTCCTTTTTTTTTTAAGAGTATATAGTTAATGGAAGTCATGCTTTATGCGTAGCATGCATAGATAATATAATAAAACAAAGAATTTAAATATCTGGCAATGTTATCTGCCAGTATCAATCACAGTCATCATGATTTTAAACTTTTCATAGCAATGCAATCATTGAACATCCAGATTTACTGTTCCACCAGAAACCAGATGAAATAGGGATAGATAAGAAATGAATCTAAATGGCATTTATGTCCTTACAGAGGTTCACAGATAAACAAAACAAGGCTATGTTCATGCTGTGTAGGGAGAAGTTAATCTGCATTCTCCCTTCCTCTGTAGCCATTGTTCAGTGTATGATAGTTGCACAGAAACAGGAAAGAAGATAAAGCTCCTGATGGAGACTTAGAAGATAAAGATCTAATTCCTGATTTTGCACAAGACATTTAAACTTTCATGTTTAACTTTCCCATCAGTGAAGTGTGGGACAGTGCATCCATATCTCATAATCACATTATGAAGATAAAATTAATAAGCAGTAGTGTATACAGGTGGCTGACTTGGCTTGGCTGTATTTTTCTATGGATTTCTTGGGTGCAAGACAAAAAACACGGAGTGTCGGGTTTGGTACGCCTCATGCTGTACCCATATCTCATGTGCAATTGACTCTTGAATGCAGAATTTAATGTGTTCAAGGTCATCTGCACAAGTGCAATAGTCCCAGTTGAAGCTATCATGCATCCAAAAATAGAAATAATTTTTCTGTATATTTTGTATAAATGCTTTTTTACAAACTTAGCAGTCATATTTATGTTAATTTCTAGTGTTTGCCTATGCTCTAATACAGCTATCAAAATTACCTTACATATACTAATATTTTTCATATGACATACAAGTTAAAACATTTCAAATCAGGCTAAAGGTCAATTTTAGTGACATAAATACCTCCAGCATCCTAGCAATTTACCTTCTACCATTTCTCATCTGTCTTTTACAATCAGGTCTCTCCAGCCTTCTAAGCAACATACTCCCCTGACATCTGAATCAAACATTAAAGAGTGTTTCAACAGACTATTTTCCCATGAGATTTTTTAAAGAGCAAATTTTTCATTTAATTTGGCATGCCTCAAATTTTCTATTGTAATTCACTTACATTTTCCTCATAGACTTATAACAGAATTACTATGATGGATCATGCTGGTTTTGTATAAGTCTTTACAATAGAAGAAAAGATAAGCCAAGTAAGGCTTTTTGTATTTCCCTAAACATAATACTGCTTAACACAGAAGGAAGAAAGTAATGCTTGCCAGAAGGTTTCAGAGAATGAAATCAAATGCTTCAGGTCATTATCTTCAATAATGGTCAATGTTTGCCCAACTTTTTAAAAATTTCACAAGTACAGTGAAAGAGCAAAAAATGCCTGATCATGTCTTTTGTATCATATTTTTTAAGAAGTGTCTGTTTTCACCGAGAGCAAGAGTTATGATGACAAGTCAAGAGCCCTTTGTAGGAAGACACCACATCAGAGCAACAGTGCTTTAGATTAAGCCTGCTAATTAATTGTGTTATCAGAGAAACTGTCACACCATCAAGGATTCATTGAACTCCTACATGTGGAGATAGCAAGACTGTTAACAAGACACCTTGTGCTTCCCCAGATGTTCATGTTAAAGCTCCATCATTAGGCAGAATGAGTTCTGTGCTTATTAGCACAAAAGACAGCAATCAGCTGAAACCCTCAGCACAATCTGGAGAGGAGCTGATGTCTCTCTGCTAAGCCAGATGGGAACATTTTAGACCAAACAGATCCGAGTTTGCACAGGCTGGTAAATAATGTGCTTAAAGCACATTGGATTTTGGGTCTTGTTTGATTATTTGAAACTTTTTTCTACAAGGAGTTAGTGTTCTTCAGTTAGATGCAATATATCTATCTAGGAAAAGAAAACTACATGTCCACTCTAATAGAACTACACCAGTAATCAAATACAGCTATTCCAGTTTTCCCAGATCATATTTTTAAGTTTTAATCAAACAACAATTTCCTACTTCTCTAGCAAATTAAATTTCCAAATCAATACAAGGACACTATGCATCCAAAGAAGGGACTTATTCTCTGCTTTTTCAGATTTCTGTATATGTGTCTGTGTCAAAATATTTATCATCTAAAATGATTTAGTCTGCATATAAGAAGGCTTGAGATTAAACATTGTAGCTGCTACATTTGAGTAGGATATGATCACTAACTTATTTCTTCCCATGGCAGAAAAATTGAGCACTGCTCTTTGGAGAAATAACGTTTAACATGGTGCTTTCCAAGCTTAATGGGGTGGTGGTTTGGGTTTTTTTCACCAGCAATTAGTGATAGCTTCAGAGCTGATTTGTAGGCTGGAAAAATCAGAATTTAATACTGCTGCAAAGAAAGATAATCTTCTTTTCTGATAAGCTGTTATCTTCATGGGAGTTTCCTAAATATTTATTACTGGTCTTGCTTAAAGGAATAGAGCGGATAAGTTTTACTTAATAGAAAACGGAAAATACAAGTGATCCTTCTCTGAGACTGATATGAATTCCATAGCACCATTCAGGGTCAGAAGAAGTTTGTGCATCCAAAGACCAGGTATAATGCAAGAAGGCAAAGAGGAAGGTTTTTGCCTGCTTTATAAAAAGCAATGATAAGACTTATATACCTGCCTTTAAAAGGGCTATTACAGTGTGGACTGCTTTGTTCAGTCAGGCCAGAGATACAGATATATTTCTGGTATGTTTATTACACTTCTGATCCTGACAGAAATTTTGTTGCCATTCGAAAATAAGCAGTAGATGATTATTTGTGTGTTACCGATAACCTACAACTGAAAGCACAGTCCAGATGAATCAAAGCTGCATGGAGATGGTCATAATTACTTTAAACTGACTGTCTTAAATAGAAGGTTGTGTTATCTTCCATAAAATAACACTATCAACACATCTTCCAGGATGTCAGCAGCATAATTATACATAAAGATCATACACCCTAGTAGAGTCAGGAAGTAAATCATTAGGCTGCAATAGGGAAACAATCTTCTGCATAATTAGTAAGATTCATTCAGTGTGGGAACATGATAATGTAAGCTGTGTATAAGCTTACATTGATTTACCATGTACACATATGTTACTCAAGTATTTAGTCCTAATACAAATAGGTATCCCTGGAGGATAGGTATTTACATCACTTTACATAAAGATCCAAATTGGAATCTGAAAGATTCTTCACGAGCTTAAGAAACTTCTAGAGCTAGATAAAAACTTTACAGAAGTCTTCCCTCAGTACAATGCCTAAGATCAGACTTCCTTGATATATCAAAATTAATGACTTTTAATTTGAAGCATTTTAAATTTCAATTTTATTTGCCTAAATTCCATAGTATTTATATTAAAAAGGGTTTCATTGTGTTTTTTCTAAATATTTCATAATTTAGCATGAGATCTCACACATCAGTGTTTATAGTATACATAGCTTCCAGCTCCTAAGGAAACTAGTAATTGGTAAATATTATTTTAACTGCAAAATTCTACCACTGCCTCAGTGCTTCTACCAGTTCCAAGTGACTGAGAAGTACCATTTGTTCATGTCTGGTACTACATGGCAAGAAACTGGGAAACCCCAAAGGTAATCGAACTCTGAGAACATTAACAAATATAGCCATAAATATACAAAATTAATTCCATATACTGGATATTGACAGTTTTTAATATATAAATATACTCCCTTGAGAATTTAAAGAATTAATATCCGGAAATGTCAAAGAATCCCGGTGCTAAAGGACAGTATTAGATTCCTGCATATGTTAGAGAGATTCTACATTATGCTGAATACTTAGGCAAAAGAGTAAAAAGAACTGAATATCTTTCTACTGACTCACCTTGGGTTAAATTTATTGATGGGGTACTTTCCTTCAATGCACAGCTTTAGAAAACCAAGTATCAATTATTTTGAGGGATTAATAAATTTAATAGATGCATATGATCCTGAAACATGTTCTCTAATTTAAGACAGCATCATATCAACGGAAAATTTGTTGTAGCATACATGGATTTTCACTGTGGCCTAAAGATATCCTGCTGTTAAACCAGAAATGCAGAGTTCATTCTCAGATTTTAAAAAATACATCATACTGCCCACCATATGATAGAAAAAGCAGCTGGCTGATAATGTTGCCTGAAGGCATTAAATTGATCAGGCCCTCCATCAGAAAGGCAAGTGGGCTTAACTGTGTTCACAGACACATAGCTGGAATACGATTTGAAACAAAACAAGGATTTGAAAAGCAATTGCTAAAATAAATCCATCTTGTGTACTAAAATTTACTGTTGTGGACTGCATCTTACAACTTCACATGAAGCTATTTCTTCCTACATGCTATGCAATTTACAATTCTTTTCCTGAGTGAAAAAAAAAAAAAGAAATTTTTCTTTGCAGGTAAATACTGTAATTCTGATAGGTATGTTCTTACTGTTCATATCTCTTATTTCTGAAGGTCCAATATAAATAAGTTCCCCTCATTACAGCTGGAGAAGTTCCACTGTGATTCTGGCTTCATTGGAACGTCACAAAGGCTGGAACAGGCAACAGGGGGATTTGAGATACCAACTGGAAGTTCTGATGTCCCTGATTCCGATCTGAACTTAGAATTCATGCCCCAAATGGAGCACAGGTTGTGTGACATTGGACATCCTCACTAAAAGGTGTATCAAACCTGGCTGCATGACTTCATGTTAGTGCCCCTTCCCGTACACCTCACTTCACACACAGGACATGGCTACTAGTAAACAAAGAACATCGTTTTGCACGCCATTTCAAATCTGTCTTCAGAAGCGGTTTAAGCTAAGAATATCGACCTTGCATTGCAATGGTTGAAATGGGCGGTCACTTTCTCTTCTGCAGGATGATCAAAAAATGAGACAACATCCTCTTAAACCACTGCAGGAAGACTCTAATAAGTTAATCTGTTAAGTTCCCAAACTAGAATATCAAAAGTCTTTTTCTAAACACAGATGTACTAGCAAAGCTAGTCTTTTGCTAGTAGAAAACTTGTTTCATTTGCTTACTGAACTGGCACGAAGTATAGGTGTCCAAACTGTATTTTCATAAGGAATATTGGCATCCCTACTGATAACAGGATATAGACATCATCTCTTGTGTCACATGTAAGCAAAGAGTTTGCAGATTCATATTAAAAGTGCAGCCTTGCATTCCTAACCATGGTCAGAGTAGAATCACTTTGCTGTAGGGTTAGCTTTACTGGCATAGTTTGGAGCTTGAGTGACATTGTAACACAAATAACAACCTGATTTTAAATTTTTATTTAGAATATTTTACTAAAATATTTGCTTGCTTTCCAAACAGGAAATAATGGTTCCATTTCAGAAAATATTTTGATATTTCAAAATGTAAGGCATTGACAGTGGTGAGGAAATGATCACAGCACCACTTCTGCGTAATGAAGCAAAGAGTAACAGTTTGACTCTGTTGGGTTATAATTCACTGAAGCAGCTATAGATATAAAAATACTGGGCATTTTGTGGTAGCTTTTCCTTTCCTCACACTGGTTTATTTTTGCTCTGGGAATGGAGTATATTGGCAGCAATTTATATGCTAATGAATAAAGTGGTATATAAATTGTCTAACTGCATATTAATGAAGAATGAGGGGGTGTAAGTTATGATGCCTTTATGCAGCGGAGAAAAACATTTTCTCATCAGCTGTTGATATCTAGTTCTTGGACTGTTCTCTAAATCAAAATCCCACAAGTTGAGTAGAAGTCAGGGAAACTATGGAAGCAAGACAGGTCTAAACTTAAACTGAACTGACTTCTTGTTGACTAAGATCTGACCAGAAATGCTTACTGAAAAATAGGAGTAGCTGGCCTTGGCTTCACCATTCACAGACCAGATCTCAGCCCTTAAATATTTTAAACTAGAGTTGCTGATAACAATTTGCTTTGTTCAACTGTTCTATCTGTGCTTGCTGGACGATTAAAAAGAAAAAAATTTGCTCTGTAATCTTGGTCTCAAAATATTCACTAAGAGACTAATTAGGAATATTGCTCAGGCAATGTCTTTGATTACTATTTGCATTAATATAGCATCTGGAGTTAATGTACCAAGAGCTTGTTGTATTGGGTGTTATACACAGAAGAAAAGAAATGGTTATGCCTGAGAGAACAGCTTACGAATGATCATGACCCTTTTGTGAAGCAGTGTATTTTGTGTCTTCATTCCCTACAGCACTGGAAGGCTCTATTAAAGCAGCTACCATCTACTCTTGAATCTGTGTTTAAAAATTGAACCTCCGTGAGCAGGTCTTTGTCTCACAAAGCATGGTCCATGGGCAAGTGAACAAGCAGCATCCAACACAGCACCAGAATGGGGAAGAGTAAGAGTTGCAGCAGTTCAGTCACAGCACTGTGCTAAGGTAACTATACTGCTTTCAGACCTAAGCTTTTATCTCTTCCAGACACTCTGTAATGTGAGTATAAGAGCTCAAGCCTGCACAGATTGGCACTACCTAAGGAGATTCCACAGAATCTTCTGTTGCATAATGCAAATTCATCTTGTGCCTCCTATGCTTCAAATTAGTTTAGGGAAAACGGTGCACTTTCTGCCATCCCTTGGAAACAAAACCAAATCTCTTCTCTTTCCTGTCAGCAGAATATCAAGGTTATTTCCCTCACATAGGTCCCACAGTACAGCATTCTCCAAGTGAACGCACTTTGTGCTATAAAACACAGCTACGTGGGGCTGGAAGCATATTGAGATTTAGGGGTTGAAGAAGCTCAAGGATTTGATCGCACCATCTCCACTGATTATACAAGGGGAATGCCTGACATGGCAGTTATCTCTGCAGTACTTTAATTTGGTGCAGCTCTAGCAATCATTTTTCACTGAGCTTAGGAAAACATGCGTTTAAACTTGTATTTACTATTGAATTATTAATATTGTGATTATTTAACTATTAATAATTAATTTACCCTCACTCTTACAAAACAATTCTTTCATCAAGAGTCAAATCCAGTTCTTTTTGCAAATGTAGATGTTTTGATAAGCAACAATAAAAAGCTAGTCCCCATATATCATTTTTCATGGAAGAACCATGTAGCCAAGAACCTATGATCCATACTAGGTCATGCTCAGTGACACATTTCTTGCAGGAATGGTGTAACCTTATTATTTTCTCATCTATTTTCTCAGTGCATGGGCCAGTCTCTCAACTGGTGCTAATCAGTTCCACTGCCAGATACTACTATACAGCTTAATGTCCCTTTCTTGTACTTTACCCAATACATTAGGTACTTGAACTAGGTTTTCACATATCCTGTAGAAAAGGATTTTAGGACAGTATTTGAGGACAACAGCCAAAATTACATCTTTCAACAAGCATAAGCCTGAAGTGTACTACCACAATGAATACTTCTGCATATGCTGGGGTGCCCTTCTTGGCGGTAACTGAAAAATCATGAGACTTGGGGATTTATTACGGTTGAATTCAGTAGAACTGATTCAGTCATGTCTCATACGCAGAGACATGATGACAACTTGAGCATTTTGCTGTTGAGCTAGAGGGGTTTATTCACATGGCACTATTTTAAGATAGCTCATCCATTATATAAGGAAAAAAATAAATATTTTATTCATATTAAGTAATTTTTGGAGCCTGGTTGAGGTTCTAGTATCACAGGATCTGTTAAGATAACTAGATGGCATTACTTGTACTCCTACTACCAAATAAAATCTGAGCATCCTTCCTCAAACACTTTCTTAATTCAGAGGACTGGTGCCTTTGTTTTCAATCATTCTACTTGCACTCATTAATCAAAAAAATCTAAGACAGATGCTAGCATACACAGTGAATCTCTGCTAAGCTCTACCAGCTAACCCTGCTTTTCTCTCCTAATATTAAAACCTGCACTACAGTAAACATATGGCTTCAGATGCTTATTGTACAAACTAAAAGGGAAAGCTTTAGAAGTTTGAGTGTGCTGAATTTTTAAGGAAGCTTATGGGGAAACTATTTTATTTGGAAATGGAATATGCTAATCCTTTGCTTTAAAGAGTTCTAGATTAGTCTGGAGAGATGGTAGCTGGTTAGGAAATAAAAAATAAAACAAAAAATAACATTTTTGTTTCTGTTATTTTCCAAATTAATTCAACACATGCATTGGATAAACCCTTTCTTGATATCTTTTATCACTTAATTTCAAGGATTTTTCTGTATATTAAAATTAAAAAGATAAAAAAAGTTGGTTAATACATCTACCTTCTCCAAGGTAGGACATATAGGTCATTCATGACAGATGTCTGTCCAACCTCTTCTTGTGGGCCTGTAATGATGGACACTATGTATAGTGTCATATAGCCTCCCAGGACAATTAATTCCAGGGCATTAACTCTACTACCACGTTAGTCACCAGAAGATGACATATAAGTCTCTTTGCTGCAATTTGCTTCCATTTTATCTTTTTCTGTTCATCCCAGACAGGAAGAGATTATCTCCTTTGTGTCTGCAGCAGCAAAAAAGCATGACCTAGTGCGTTCATTTGTCAGGACTAGTCTTGATTCCAGACTGTTGCTGAACATTTTTACCTTATTTTTCATTGCTATTATAAGTCACTTCTCAATATAGATGTTTTCTCTCTCATCCACTGCCTTGCCCAAGACTTGACTAATCTTTTGAGCGTGACACTCACACACTTAGTTCCTATTTCATACTGCTTCACAACTAAGTCTCATGTTTATGTACTGCAACAGTTTACTGACCTCTCCTTTACAACACCAGGTGCCAGAGAACTCTGTAGTTCTAATTTTTGATATGATTCGTATTGCAATTACAGGTACTCAAAATGTTATATTAACAAATGGCAATATTAAACCCTAAAACATGCAGAAAATGTGAGGTTTTGTAATTGAAGATTATAGTAATAGAATCCTCTGTCAACTTCTTCTCATTAAGCAACAACCTAGAAAAACCTGAAAAAATGGGAACCTAACTTGTAATTGCATTGAACATGTCCTTCAAAAAGGCAATGACAAGTTTAGTGAACTGTTAATTGAAATGAAATCTTTATGGGGGAAAAAAGATAAGGAAAGATGAATGTGATGAGTAAGATAGCTTGAAAAATATATGTTTCTTTACTAAAAGTTCAGCTGCCAGAAATCTGAGGCCTCATATTAACTGCCTTGGTTAGATCATGGGTAACAAAGGTTAAATGATCTTCCAAAGCATGCTTTTATTTGTGGCAAAGTAACAGACTGAATTCCAAGTATTGGACCTCCACACTAATCATAAATCACTTTTTGAAAATATAAAGTTAATATCAAGTTAGCTGGACATAATTTGGAGTCTAGAATCCTAGGTATATATTTCATATTTCTCCTGATGTGAAAGACAACTTTGAGTGAAGTAATAAATGGAGAGGGGTTTGGTTTTTGTTTTGGGTTTGGGTGGGGTTTTTTCAGTGCTTTTCACCCTGGCTTCTGTTAATACAGTTGCAATCATGAAATTCACCTGTTAAATATAATTATTCTCTCTCAAGACTGAGTTGGGAATTGTTTCATTTGTGCTACACATCAAGAGAAAATGCAAATATCCTAGAAAATAATTACATGTCATCTGTGAGATACAATGACAATTGTATTGTTGGTAATGGTTATCTGTCATTTTGTAATGGCATGACTGCATTTTTTTTTTTCCAGAGAAACATCCACAGGAAAAAGCAGTGAACACGTAACTGAAGCTGTAAGATCTGTATATGATGTATAAGATAAAGAAAACGTTATAAAAATAGCAAACTGTTCAAACTGCTTCCTATTTCTTCTTTCTCTTTACATTTCTCCTGTATTTTTTTCCCTCGCTTAAAAGGGAGAAATGAGTTTGTGGACTTAATAGGGAGTTAGGACCAAAGTTTTGCCCTAGGCTTCAAACGAACGTTAGGGAACCCTACGTGTCCTACAAGACTGTGCATAACATTTAGGAAGAAGACTGACTTCATCCTTTTGTGTGCAGCCTGGCCAATACAAATGTATTAAATAAATATTTGCCAGTAATAGAACCAATACAGGAAAGTATTAAGTGTGTTTAGATTAAAAGAATTAATAATCCCATAGGACAGGATTACGCCTTACTTCAACCTAAGCACATTCTTAGCAGCTTTGCATAACTTCACAGTTGATGAAATAGATCCTATATGTCCTTTATACTTGGTCTGGCTTTTGAAATCTCTAAAAAGCAGTATTTCTGAGGACTGGAGAAGTGAGCGGATACCATGGGAGCACTAGTATCTTCTATCATGAAAGCAGATTTTTCTAAAACAGGATTCGGATATCCAAAGTACATTTTCTGCCTTTTGCCAGTATATCTGGATTGAACATCTTCCTTGCGCTCAGTTTTGAATTTGCCTCTTTGCTCAGGAAAAGGTGCATAAAGGCTTCTTAGTCACTGCTAAACCAAATCAGAAAAGTCAACCCTTTTACCCAATACAGATTCAAATGCTTTCCACTGCCTTTAAATATAATCCCTCATCACACTGGTTCACTCTGACATCAGTTTCATTAGATGACCTGACATTTTCTTTGCTTCAGTTCATATGTGTTTTCTCACTGAACACTTACTACCAACCATTTAAAAGGAGAATATATTGTGAAACACAACCAGAAATTTGTTGGCTAACTATTAGTATCTTTGTACAACTCAGATCCCAGTTCATTTCAGGTTTTCGTTATTTAAGAATATTTTAATAAGTCTGGATAACTGATGGAAACCCTAGCGAGTGGTTTGTCACCTGTATATATTATTTGGAGAAAGATATACTGTAAAAATTTTATCTGTGACTAACATTGTTAAAAATAGTATTTTTAATATGTAACATGCCAAAATGTCAAATACTGCATTTATTCCTTTTTCTAAGTGCAGATTTAATACCATAATCCCAACACCATGTTTTGTTTTATCTATAGCAAATTCTAGCAGCTTATGCATGTATTAGTTACACATATCTATTATTTGTAACTCACAGTTTACAATAAGATTCACATCGCTTTCCAACCTTCTGCTATTCTGATTTCTATATTATGGCAGGTGACAGGCATCTCTGGAAATCTGGAGTAAGCTAAGAGAGAATTCTATGTAAAAATCAGTATCCTTCAATTGGAAATTGAAAGGTCTGCTTCTAAAATCCAAGTGTTAGCATTGCATCTAGGTAATAGACCTGTGTAGGATGTGGAGAATCAGAAAATGAGTAGGGTGCCAGACTGTGGCACATCATATGCACAAAATAGCTGCAGTCTGAAGAACTGTACAGGCAAAAGTTATGGCCCTAGCGATGAAGATTTTTTCCTTAACAAGTAAGCAACAGATCTCTCTCCAGGTGACAGGTCAGAGACTATCCATACAGTAGCTCATGAAAGAAAAGCTTAACACACTGTGCCAGTGGTTTCAGTAAGTGCTATTTAATTTTTTTAATTGATGTTTGCAGAAAGTATGCAAAATTTAGGTAAGAGATGAAGCAATGTTTTGACTTCTTGTTTTTTAATGTTTGGAGAAATCAATCAAGCTCTAAGGAGTTTATAGCTGCATTATAAGCAGGACTATCACATTGTAAATCAACATAGCTTCATTAATTGTATGAAACAATTCAAACTAGTACAGCAGAGAAGCTTGTGCAAACTTAGTTAGAATTAGTATCTGAAAAAAACTTTCCCTAGAAAAAGGTCTTTTCCAAGTCAATTTTTCTAGCTATTGTTCTGTATGATCTTCCACCAGCTTCACATGCTTAAGATACTCACTAAAATTAAAGGCAGTGGCAGGTCAACAAGGACTGGTAGATTTTCTATTGAAGAGTTAATGAAGCCATCTGCTACTGGAACAACAATTTTGTAAATCCAACTCAACATTATTTCCCTGTTGGTCTTTCTAAAGAAGAAAGGGGAGATGATTTGAGGATAACTTTACTACTTGAATTGAGCTTTCTACATCATCTGTTGAGAGCAGAACAAACAACTAATTTGTTAGTGATAAAGTCTACCTTATGGGTGAGTCTACCTTATGTGGACTTGGGATACTATTTCCCACTTACTAACTTACATAAACTGTTGTGGGGTTTTTGGTGGTTGGTTTTTTTTTATTTCAGCAATAGGAAGATGGACCACTGAACTTCTGAAAATGTATGTTCTTTGGCCTAAGACATAACACAAGTACAATCTAAGTAATCATTAATTGGGCTAGAAAGCTAAAAGAAAATTTTAAATTATTTCCTCAGTGGAAGAAAATATTAGCTGTTATTTGTTCTGGTTCACGCTCCAGTGGGGAGAAATACTTCCTAACCTATACTATTAGGCAGAACAGGCACACAACATTGGTGCTGTTATTCTGTCCTGACTGTTACACAAAGAAAGAGCAATAGGTATTCTTCTTTACCTCAACCTAACAAAGCAAGCTCTATAATTACACTGTAGAGGACATACAGTTAATTTGATTCTAATGAAACTCCATTGATTCTCCTGGAGTGACTGCTAATTTTGGTAGGTATAGCTAAAAAGCTTACTTTTTTGTGACTGAAAGCAGGACTCACAATGCAGCCTCCCAGAAAATATCCTTAGTCAGAGAATATCATTCCTCCATCTTAAATCGGGGGGATGGGACTGGTGTGTGGTATGGAGAATGTTTGAAAGTGGAGCACAATTTCATAATAATTCTTATGATAGCCATGAAATTATTCGGTCACTGCTGTATGGTACTGCAGGTACACAAATGTCTTGAACTGCATGTGGTACCTTGAATAGCAATTTGTACGGTGTTCAACGCTGAACACTTGAGGACTGGTAGGCTTGGGATGTGGGGCAAAAGGGAACAACAGGTTAGTCTTTTGACTTCTATGCCCTGTGGTCTGATTCAAGGAAACAGAAGCCAAGGGTGACCTTTTCAACCTAGCTACTGATTTGGCTATCTGAACTTATCCAGTTGTTAGTAATTCATTGTCTCTGTGCTATCAAGAGCACACTCAAGTTTGTTCAGATAAAATTATTATTAGTTTCATGGAAGGCTTAAGACTGCAAGATTTGGTTAAATGAGAAGCATCAGCCAGTAGAGCTATCACCTTTCACAAGCAATGTCTGCAGACAATTTTAGATTACAGATTATTAGCACCAGGTATGAAGATTCTTCAGCTTGCTTCCACAAGGAGTGTGCGAGCTCAGACTTGAATACCTTGTAAGCATGGCCATGAAGTTTCCAGGGTTAGCTCAGCTCTGGAAGCAACACAGACCTGTTGGCCCATCACTGTCTGCACAGAGCTAGCTATTGAGGAAATAATGCAGAAAGCTCTAGTTTTTGCATAAAGGGCTGCATAACAGTCAAACTACAGCCAAACACTTCCAATGCAGCTCATTCCAACTAGATTTGAGGATGTTCTTCACTGAATCCTACAAATCAACTATGGCCAAAATCAGTGAGGAAGAAAATGCTATTTAGGCTACTGCATCAATCAAGTTTTTGTGATACAGCTTTTTTTCATAATCATCTTCCTCATTAACTGCATCTATACATTTGTTTCACTTGTATTATTTTAAATGTGAATACAGCATATGGAAGAACTGGGAACATTTCAGTTCCATTCAACTATAAAAGTGAATCATAATTCACATTTCTGATTAGGCCTGTTCCGCCCAGTTGCTTGGCCCATTGTTGCTTCTCATCTCAATCAAACTCAAAGAAGGTATGATGGAAGTTTGCCAGAAACACAAGGCACATAATGGAATCTATTTAGGGAGTCTAAAGTGAGGTCAAATAAAAGCAGAGCACAGTTAACTAAGAAATACTGCCAAATGCTGGGGAAAATCACTGCTGCAGGCCTTGGGGCAGCTCCTGAGCAGCAATCAGAATGAGAAAGGGGTATCACAACCCCTTGTTCACTTGCTGTTGCTTCATGCCAAGCAAAGACTTCAAGGAATGATCTTGCTGAGGAATAAATACATCCTGGTTTCACAAGGTTTATTTAGCTCACTTGAATTATTTTGCCTTTGAAACATAACAGTTCTTAGCTGCAAAATTGTTAGGCAACTTCTCTCAACTTCAACTGAGTATATTAAATAAAAAACCAATAAAGCTATGTTTTATAAAGAATGAAAATTACTAAATAGAAAGAACTTGAATCCTAACCACACAAAGTATCCCAATTCACCTTCAAGACAAGCTCCTTCATCTTCTCACAAAAAGAAGTAATTGAAACAGTTTTCAGGGAAAGCAAAAGTTTTAATAGCAGCCATCATGAGCCACTAATCTAAATCAAAACACTACACTGCTGTCAAGCTGATAATGGTAAGAAGTCTTATGGGATATTTCAGTGATTTTTTTTTTTGACAGGCAAATGCTTCAGGTAACAAAACAGCAACAACAGTTAAGTCTTGAATACTTTTCATTTGATTTAACATGAAAAAGGCACTTCAGCTAAAAAGCTGCAGAAAGTAGATGACGCCCCCTTCATGATGGCAAAGTAACAAAAGGAAGGACCCTTTACTGCATGGTAAAAGGGCACACTGATGATAGTTTAACTGTAATCAGAATAAATTCCATATAATTTTGCATCTGCATGTCTTGGACAAATTACAGCATAATCTATGTTAACAATGTGAACTTTAAAAAAATTAAGCTTGAATTCCACAGCCTTTAACTCCAATGCTTTCAAACACATATCCCTGGATGTATGCTGAGAATAACAATCTCAGTTCAATTCCACGTGGATATAAAAGCAAGCCAGGCTGAACCAGTAGATTTGTGTAAGCAGTATGAAAAATTAGCCCTTCTCTCTTTCAATGCTATCTTCACTTCTTTAAAATACAGATAATGGGCATCATCACATATACCTTCATTACTTAGGTCTGATATGTAATATTTTTCACCTGAAGAACCTATACAGTTTATTAAGCCTAAGATACACCAAACAATTTTTTTTATGGTTCAGAAGGAAAAAACCACAGGCATGTAAGTAAAAATAGTAATAAAAGCCACATTACTATATTTGCTAGCTCACTAGAAGCAAAAAAATGGAATTTGTCAGAAAATGATGCTGTTTCTTTGCATAATCCAAATGCAGATCTGTAGTGAGATTTACAGAGGCTGAACTTTGGTCATACAGAAAACCAAGGGTTACCAACACAAACGTAGTATGGGTTTGATTTTTTTATATTGTCATATTATCAATTCATAAATTATGTCTTGATAGATGCCATTTAATAAATCCCATTATTTTGACTATCTTTTTAAAGGAAAAGAATGAAACAGCAATGTTCCCCTATGAAATTTATATTCACAGGAAAAAGTAATATACTAGTCTTCAAATTTCATTTCATCTCTATCCTGTGGGACAAAAGCAATTGTGAAAATATTTACTCATATGAATATTCCTGCTAAATCTAATGCTTAAAATTAACCCAAATGTTTTCAGCATGAGGGTTTTCATTGGGACCTAAATGTATGCAAGTAAAACTAAGATGCAGTTTGTTCATGTCTTAAGCACCAGCCCTTTGCATGGAAATAGGCTTGAGCATTAACTGGAAAATGAAAGGGATGAGGGAAGGTATGCAGCAAATGTAATGTAATGATGAACCCAGGAGACTTTATAAAGCCAATGAACTGAAATACTTTCAGACAAATTGACTAAAATCTTAACTGCATATTCAATTATGGATAACTAAGAGTGTGTAACAAACACTTAGGAGTTTCAGTGGATTCGAAGCTATTACCTTTAATTATGTCTCAGAAGTCTATTCCAGTGCAGTGACTTTCTGGAGAAAAAAATATTCCAAACCTATCCCCCAAAACAAAAGCAGGGTCAACAAAACAGATAGTGTGGAGGATTTGTTTCTTTTCAAATGTGTGTGCTTGGAATTTTTTTCTAAGAAAAATTATCAGGAAAATAGTTCATTTTAATATTTAAATAGTACAGTTTAAGGATGTGAAAAAAGTCTGCTACTCTTTGAGAAGTTAAATTCTGATCTTTTTCTCTATGATGCAAGGTCTACCTCAGTCAGTAATTACACTGCTAAAAAATATCATGCTGAGAGAAAACCAAATTTCCATAGGTTTTTGTAAATGATCAGATAAGTCTAATTCCTTCTGTCAGAAGAATACATCATGGATTTCTAGGGATCAGCATAACTGTGGCTGAGCAGAGAAGGTAATCAGTCTTTTAGAAAATGAGGGTAGTGATAGGATGAGGGTTAACAGTTTTAAACTGAAAGAGGGTAGATTTAGATTAGATAGTAGGAAGAAATTCTTTACTGTGAGGGTGGTGAGACTGGAAGTGTTCAAGGCCAGGTTGGATGGGGCTATGAGCAACCTAATCTAGTGGAAGGTGTCCCTGCCCATGGCAGGGGGGTTGGAACTAGATGATCTTTAAGGTCCCTTCCAACCCAAACCATTCTATGATTCTGTAAGTGTCATGGGTTCTCTTCACAGTCAAGGCTCTTTCACCTTAATTTAAATTCTACTGCACAGGGGGGTAGAAATCAATGCTGGCTACCTGTTTGATATTTGAAGTCCATAGTAACTTCAGCAAAACCACCAAAATAGAAAGGGGGGAGGCAGGCAAAAAATACAGGGACAGTACAGAATATTCTATTAATAAGGGAACTAACAAAAGAACAGGCCAAGAAGAAACAGTGCTTATAGTCAGCTCTCTCCCCTTCCTTTAATATTGGTGGGCTGAAACTCTATCTTTGCAGTGTTTCATTGATAGACCAGCAATGACAGATTTAGTGACATTCTTGATCCCTATGTACAAAGTAGCAATTTTACAGCATTTGCTGTAGAAGATGGGAAAGGAAAAAGGAAGAAAAGCCACTTTGCCTAATTAAATAGTTATATTGTTTGATCCACTGTCACACTACAGACTTTTAGCATATACTGGGCAAGACACCTATGCTGTCACAACAAATATGGAAAACACAGATTGTCAGTGTCAGCTTTCAAGAGAAGCCAAGCTAATGAGGGGGAGCTGCAGGGTCTTTTGACTGTATTATCAAAAATCCAGTGCTTCTGCTGCACCAGAACTTTTTCATGCCGCTGCATATTTATCTTATATTTTGTTCTCTCCTATAGAAAGGAAGAAGCACTGATGGCATAAGACATTTTTCATGTTTACACTGCATATTAATGGATGTGCAGAAAAAACAAAGATGCAATGAATTCCCCTCTTTCTTATTCCTTGTCAGAAACTACCCATTTACTACTATCTGATTCCTTGTCAGATCATCCAGTTGTCCTCTTTGCTTCTTGTTTAACCTGAGCTGCATCAGATGATTCTCTTGTTTTCCTTCCTACCCTATTATGTTTCTGTATCCTGGTGAGTTTGTGTGCCAATGTTTTTCTGTGTACAATATTAATTTTCCAAAGAATTAATGGGGCTTTTTAAATTTGTCAAGCTTTAGTTGAAGTCCTGAATATCCAAGTTCTGAAAATACATGGATACCTTCAAAACTGTAAATTTGTGCTACCAAATTCCTTCAAGCTCCCATTTTCCTTTTAGGGATGAGAACTTCAGCTACACAATGACAGTATATTTGCATGATACACTATCTGGCTTTCAACAAAGTCTGTTGAGCATTTTGGAAGACGGGAACATGAATATCATGTGAGCAAGGAGAACTAAAACTATAAACAGTCAAGACTATTGCTGGTTTCATTCCCCTTGGAGACAGCCAGAGTTTTGTTTAAATCACAAGTTCCCAGGAAAGGGGGGGAGAACCAGCTTTATTTGTCACAGATCAAATCCCAAGAGCTACTTTGTGAGCTGGAAAGGTACATAAGCCCTGCCAGTTCTGCACCCTATTCAGTTTCATCATCATGAAATCTACTGATAACCAAACACAGACAGTTAAACATGGTTAATTTCATTTTCCTTTGTTAAGTTGTAGGTTGAATAATTGACATTGAGCATTCATTAAATCTGATTGCTTCAGTTTATACAGTGGAAGAAAGAAAACCTATTTGCATGTTTTACAGCTTCAGTTGTGAACCAGTTATCATGAGTTTGTCTTGTATTGCAAAAAGACAATCCACAAAAAGACACTGTCCCTTTAATACAGAATCCTGAATTATTGCACTGTGCCACAAGATTTATACTCCCTGTTATCAACTAAATTTAACAGCATCTTGACAGCTGTCCTAGACCACACAGTTATAGCACTATTTGTCATCTGTGGTCTTTAAATGGCATAGCACCCAGATAATGCAGGGCCTTAAGCATTTTGCTTGAGCAAAAGAATGTTAAAAAGAATATTTAAAACTTTGGTGGCATTAACAAAGCCATGAATCTTGATTTCAGTTAGCATAGTTCAGCTGTTGGCCCACAGGCTGAACCCAGCCCAGGGGACACTTAAGTCTCAAGGCACCTCTTCCCTGTCCCAGTCCTGACCAGGGGGTGGAAAGCCCAATGCTGTGTGCGCTCATGTCTTTCAGCTGGTTATCACATCAGTACAATGCATCTGCACAGTTTGTTTCATCAGTTTGGTTCTGATAAAGTTGGATCCTCTTTATAGACTTCCTCACAATTTTACAACAAATGGTAAGTGTGTATTGCCTCACAGATAAGTCTATCATAGTCTATGGCTTTTTATAATGTTAGAACAAGAAGAGGTCTATCCCAATATGAGCAAAATTCTTATATTGTGTGGCCTGTATTATATTATGGTCTGTTAAACAGTTTAAGTGAAATATATATTGAGCTTGTGCTATGGCTAATCTTTAGCATGCAACACAAACAGCAAATCCAAATAACTTTACAAAAAACAGAATTAGGATAAATGTGATGTTCAGTATGATGCTGGGTTCCAGCTGTAAGGGATATGCCTCAAACAAACCCTATTGTTAGTTCAAACCCCAAGAAAAGCACAGCTTAACATGGGCAGAAGGAGTGCAACAGTCATTTTCTCAGCATTACTAAGGACAACCATCTTGCTTTGGCAGACTGGTCTAATTTTCCTTCTCTGCAAGGCCTGTTCACTGTTTTAGTCTCTACCCTCCTTACCACAGCCCCACAGGGTCACAGCACCTTGCCAACCTGCTTCAAGCACCAGCCAAGTTAGGTACTCACAGCCCAGACAGCCCGGCACCTGTGCCAGGATCTCCTCCCTTCTCATACCCCGTGCAAGGGAAGAGGGGCAGGGCAGCACCCACCTGCAGAACAGACACTGCCTAAAAGAACAGGATGCTTTCAGCCTAGCATCCCCCTCCAGGTCCCAGCTTTACCTCACAGCACAGTTCCTCTACTTCTCTCTCCCCCCCCCCGCCCAGGGGAACCGCGGCTCAGCCCAGGTGCCCCAGGCACTGCCCATGGGAAGCTCGTCTGGCTTCCCCACCCTCCAGCCATTCCCTGAGCCCCTCACTGCCGCCCGCCCCAGCAGCAGCCCTACACCGCTGCCCTCACCCCCCTGTACTACCGAGGCGGTCCCGTGAGGAGCGGAGGCGCGAAAGACGGCCAGGAGCCGCCGCCGCCGCCGCCACCTGAGAACGCACCAGTGCCCCCTCCGCCGGCTAAAAAGCCGGCAGGGGCAGCCAGCAGCCAATCAGGGCTCGGCAGGTGAGAGAAGAGGGCTGGGCGCGAGGCCGTGCGGCTCAGGGCTGGGCGGGAAGAAAAGTGCGTGAGCCGAGCTGAGCCCTGTCGTGCCCCCGCGCTGCCCTGGCAGTCGGTGTCCGGTCGCTGTGGTAATAACGGTAGCTCGTGTGAGATGAGAACCTCTCGTAGTATTTCTTAGCTCTGTTGTGAGCAGCTTGCTCTGGCCCAGTGGTATGCTTCTCTCTGGTGTAGTCAGGAGGGAGACCTCCCTAGCTGGCTGGGCACTAGAGGTAGCTACAGGTACCCTGTGGTGTTCCTCAGGATTGTGGCTTCAGCATCTGTGTCCTCCTTGGCTCCAATAAATAAGAAACTGCTTTGTGGAAATGGAGGGTGTAGTGCTTGAGGTAGCCCAGGACAGCAGGCTTTCCAGTCTGATTTGCCTTCATCAGGTAACAGCCCTACCTGCGCTGAGTAGGCAGAAGGAAGGAAATTTTTCTTTCATATGTTTCTAGGTGTAATGTGAACAGGAGAGATGGGGCTAGCTTCATTCCCCATGTGTGGTGAAGCTAGTCTAGCAGAGTTAGCATGGTGCCTATTGGTCTGCTCTTACTCTGCAACAGGAAAAATTGTGATCAAATTATGGTCCTGTCATGTTTAGGCTCTGTTTGTCTTTAAAATGACAGTCTGGCATGTTGGTAGAGTCACAGTTTATGGTACTAGTTCAATTTCTTCTTTGACAAAATAGTTTTCCAATTAAAAGGGAAGGGAATTACTGTTTTTGTGGTTTTCCTTCTACTTTGACATTGCAACAGGTTTTTTATTGGTATGCTAAGCCTTTCTTCCTGAGTCTAGCTAGGTAGTCTGACATGTCTTCAGATATATTTTTAACAAGATGTGATGTAAGCATCTCAGAAAAGAAGGTTGTACTAGAGTGGATGATGTCAAAATAGCATGAAACTTTAAAGTTGTTTCCTTTTCTTCAAAAGTGCGTCACTGCTACTCTGAGAAATCTCTTAACAGACACCTTTTAAAGATATGGCTTGATACTATACATGCAAGTACAACAGAAATAAAAAGCTCCGGCAATCTTATGTGTTTGTTTTTAGACTGCTAGCATAGCAGATAGTTGCTATGTATTATGCAATGGTAAGGTCTGGACTTAAAACTGAAGGCCTTCTAATAAATAAACAATTTTAATTGGACTTGTAATCATGCTATTTAGTTATATAGTGTATGCAAGTGATAAATTAAACATTCCCTGTGGAGTTAACTTCCTGAGGGCATTTTATTATAGTAATCATCTGTAGGTCAACCAAAGTCCTCAAGCAACCTTAGGATGTTGACCCTCTTTGATTCTAGAGTTGTAACCCTAATTAATTCCTATTTCTGCTTAATAGTGTTTTTACAGCTGATAACTGTATCTAGTTAGTGTGCTGCTTGCCAGTACTGCAAATGAACAAATTAAGTATAATGCTTCTTTCTAAGTAATTGCCATTTAATCTTGGTTTTTAAAAAAAACAGTAGCAATAGTGATTGGAAAGAAGTTTTAATTTTTTTAATATTAAGATATCTTTTTGAGAAATAAATCATACAGTACATTTGTGTACTTTATGAAGTTTTATGTCTCTGTATTGTAGTAGTTAAAGGACTAGTACGTTAATGAAAATAAAACTTGTCTGTATTGAAATTGAGATAAAACTTGCTGTTGATCTCTTTGGGCTCAAGATTTCACCAGGGGAGTTTTCAGAAGTGGTTGACCATGGGTAAAAGCAGCCAAGCCATCTTGTCTTGTAAAATGTATATTTGCATTAAATGGAATGCAGAAAATTACCAAAGCTAGGAAGTGCTCTCCCTTATGTCACTGTTAAAGTTGGGTAATCCAACATCCAGAAAGTATCTAGTAAAATCTTAATTGGTTTCTTACTCCTTCCTTTTGCGAACAACTCTACTATCATCAATATGCATTTCTCCCTTAGCCTCTAATATATGGAAATGTCAATAATGCCTTGTTCTCTAAAATGCATCAAGTACTTTCATACTGCATTCAGGTTCATAAAAGTGCACTTGAGCTGATAAACAACAGCTGTAAAACAGGTTGTGTTGAATCGGAGCAAAAGGTGATTTTTTCCTTATTGACCCAAAGGTTTTAAGAAATAGGCCTAGCTTCCTAGACTTCAGTTTTTGTCAATGAAGCTTTGGAAACTGATTATCATAGTGAATTTTAGTTTTAAAACTTGTTTGGAAAAAAAATAGATCTGATCCCAACCCGTAGAGAATCTGTTGTTTAGCTGACCTCTGTTTTGAAGTCTTTTGCTATTTTAGTGTAGGACAAATGAGGCAGGTATCTCTGCTTGTTCTTCCCCTATGCTTAGTACTGTTAGATATGCATGGAATAGGATTAACATTATTTTTAAAAGGAAAATCATCTGTTCTTATGTTGTTTCCTCTGCACCTATAAGACAGTGGTAAGAGGCTCTAGGTGAGTTTGGAGTTCTAATTTCCTCCAAATAAATAATGAAACCAGATGTTTTAAGCCTACTTTTGCTATTTGGGGTTTGGCTTCAAGTCTGAGAACAAGTTTTTCTTTTCCTTGGGATATCTTCTAAGAATAATGCTTTCCTTTGAGGAAATATTTTTGATATACAAAGGACTTGGGGGGAAAAAAATATACGAACAGTAAATGTTTTGTGCTTCATGTCCTAAAATAGCTTTGCACTTTCTTTCAGATACTTGCCACAAGTTAGTAAGTCTCAACTATCATAACAGTGTATTTCAAAATGAATAAATAATTATAGTAGTCAGCACATGAGCAATGCATGGATTTGGTGTGGGAATGCAGTGTTTCCTTTCCAGCAGTTTTTTCTGAGCTTTTTCAGAAAACTCCCTAGAATACTTTGTCATGCATGCTTCCTGCTCTTGTAGATGCAGAAGTTACCAGATCTTTATTAATTAGAAATTAACCTATTTATGTTTCCAGGAGCATTTTGGAAATATTAGTTAATTCTTAGTATTCTATGGGGTTACAAGAAGGGCACTCAAAAGTAAAATGGCTTGCCCTGTGCTACACAAGTAAACAAGTTGCTGCACACTGACTTGAATAACTAGTAGTACTGTCACCAGTAGTAGAGGAAAACTGAAAGTAATAACTAGAGTCTTAACGTGCTTTATTTGGGCATAAATGGAAACAGTGCTGAAGCTGCTCTGATACACATCTGTGCAAGGCACAGAAGGCTTCCTGCTTGAGTTGGAATTGAGATACAAGGCTTATTTGAGCTATAAAACATGAACAGTGATACCTCCTTGCATAACACACTCACAAAAGATGAATCATTTTTTTAGTATCATTTAAGCAACTTTTTAAAGAAATTTAAGTCTCAGTTGTCAAAAAACTTTTTTGTATGTCCCAATTTGCAAATAGGTAGTTCCAGATGAAAACAAATAGTTGACATATTAATGATAAATATCTACATGCAACTTTTCATTACCAGTAAATAATGAAATTTTTGCTATTGACTGTATCCTGCAGAGCAGGATCTATAAAACTTATGATCCATCATTCTGCTTTGTGTGTACATGTATCTTAATTTCTAATAAACTGCTTTCAAGTAAAAACTTCAGTTGTCTCACAGTAGTACTGAAGGCTTTGTAGAAATCTGTACTGCACAATTTGGAGGCAAATGCTACCATTATATTGGATTTATGTGGGTATAAGTGGTTATACCAAAGTGCAAAACACTGATGAATCAAAAGCTTAAATTTATTTCCTTAGGATTTAATGCTGAGGGTTTAGTGGGCTTACAGAAAGTCATTCACTGGATTTCCCTTTGAAGAACCTCTGTCAAATTTCTGCTTGCAGGCTCTTTCTACAAGGATCCAGCGTTTGAGATGTCGGAGCCAAATATCACCTAGTTTTTAAGGTAATGTCTGAGGGCCATGCAAAAATGAGGGTCTATGAGGATAACATGCCTGTGATCAGCAGACAAGACAGTTTAGCAAAGGTGATCAGTTGTAACTCATCCTGGCTGTAGATAAGAATTTAAATTGTAATGTTGCAATGTATTTCTGTTTATCTCATGAGTAGTTAACTCTTAGCTGCTTTTAAATACCCAGAGTACATTCTCATGGCCTTACTGGAGAACTGTATTTGCTACTAATGTACAAGTCCAACTATGAACTAATGCAGAACAAATTAATTTTAAAAACTTAAAATAATTGCCTAAATCACTTCTGTTTATTAATGCCTGTATTTGTTTTTCTGATTAAAATGTCACAAGAACTTTAATGTTTTGTTGCCTTTTATTTGAGCACACATTATTTTATCTGGTAGTGTTTTCAATTATACAGATGTGGTATTGTATTAATTTGGATATCTCACTTCAGCAATTAAAAGAAAGCTTCTTTTCTGTTCTCCTTAATAGCCCTTCTGAGTCTGCCTTTATTTCCAATGCAATTATTCTGGGTTTTGACATGCACAAATCTGATTTTTCCATTCTAGCCAATACAGCGTTGCCTATGTGAATTTAAAGCCTGATTCTATATTCAGAGCTTACAAAAAAGATATTTCATGTGAGAACTGCCTTAAGTGCTGCTTTGTCATTTGAACAGGACAAGACCTGCATGCATTATTACTTATACCTCAAAAAGTCTCATGTGACTTGCACAAATTTATTTTGCTGTATCTACAGTTGTATATTCATGAATCAGAATGGCATTAAAATGAAGCTGAGAAGAAGCCAGAATGCAGGATACCTCCACAAGCACATTGCCATACCTATTGGTGGGAAATGACAACTGTAAATATCACTGACAGTGAGGCTTCCTTGATGCTTATGGAAGTCCTTTAGCCCTGGTTTAAGATGCCTCTGACATTTAATCCCAAGTGTTTTGTGCTGTTCTACAAGGAATATTAAGAAATGGTAGCTATTTACTAAATAAAATGTCTGTCAGCTTGGTATCCAAAAAGTGTAACTGAGTAAATAGCAATATTTGTGTGTTATTTCCAAGGGGAAAATCATAATCTAGTGAAGCGATCACAAACTGGGAAATCAGAATATCCAGATTCCTGATTGTGGCTGATACTGGTCTACTGTGCAGCCTTGAACAGGACACATAAGGGATAATGTTTAGAAATTCTGAATTTACACCAATTGTTACAATCACAAGTGCCTGTCACTTAAAAATCAAGAGTTTGAGTTTGTTCCTCATCTAGAAAATAGGTGTAATGATACTGGCATGCCTTAAGAGTTCTTTTCAAGGCTGTGAAAGGTTTTTATATCTACTAGATATGCAGTTGGGATAACTCCCTGGCTTTTCTTCTGAAGCCAAAGAACCCTCCCCCAAAAAAACAGAAAAGGGAATGATGGGAGATTTACTTTCTCTGATCTGACAATTAAGTTTGCTTGTTTACAACATAGAAACATAAAGGATATTAATTTTTAACTTTTTTCTCTCATACAAGCACTCCTAGAAGTTCGAGAGAAGTGAAATGAAAATGTTTTCAAACTTCTATTGAAAGGTAAGAGTTGATCTTACCAAAATGCTCTTTACATATTTAACAGCTTTTGCAGATGGTTCTGTCTCTTTCACCTGCTTAAATACCACATGCAAGAAACCAGGATTTGGATTAGCCATCAACACTTATGCCAACTCTCTGTCTAAAAACAATGTAGGAGGTCTGACACTTCTGACCTTCAGCCTAAGAAAGGCTTTTGATGGAGCAGAAAAAAACCCTGGCTTTTATCATGTTGCCTATCACTTTTTCTCCTTGTAAAAATACTCATAAGGGTGTTTTCAGAAATAGCTTTCCAATAGTGAACAATATGTTGGAATGTCAAAGAAATATTTCCTTTTTCTACCAAACCAGCTGGATGGTTGAGTAAACAAATTTAATTCTCTTCAAAGGGTTCTAGTTTTCTAATAAATATTTAATTTCTTTGCTATAAATGATAAAAGCTTGAACACTTGTATTGGGAAAGAACTATGTGTGCAACATTTGTCACTCTGAGTTGGAAAGTACAAAGCTTTAGCAGCACCCTAAATTGTTGTTAAAAATGAGATTGCTTTGCACTTTATCTGTTTGTATAGTGATGGATGCTAACAAATGCCTGCTGTCACTGAAATTTGCAGTGCCGAAGTCCACCAGGAAAGGAGACAAAGCCCTTGGGCCCAGACATGTTATTTTAGTTTGTCCCCCTTCGAAAGAAAGACTCTGAAGTAGGTATTTGTTTTTGCCTGTCTCTGCAGCTCAGTCCCAAAAGAATCCAGAAGAAAAGAATGATTTTGTTGAGTATTTGCTAAAGATAAAGTTATTACAGAAGGGTTTTGAGTATCACACTGCTGTTTAGTACATAGATTTCTGGAATGAAGGTTAAAAGGGCAAGCAGAGATTGAGAGCACTATTCTCTGGTGAATCTTCAGACTAATAATAGCATACTGTCTTAATCCACTCCTATCCTTGATGTTCATGTCATCATATAGTCTTAAAAGAGCTTTCTAGGTAGGTGGACAAAGCATTATCAGGAAAAAGATCTTGTGCACCAAATGACTGAATTGCATATGTTAAGAGTGACTTTATGGTTCTCTTCTGTAAGAGTTGTCTTTCTCCTTCCCTGCTCCACAGAGGAAATGAGTCTGCTTTTGCTGTTAAAAGGAAAAATAGCTGCCTCAGCACAGGGACAGGCCAAGATGCCAGCTGTTACACAGGTGTATTCCTTACAGCTACATCTGAAACATCAGTGTTTGCTAATTACTACTGACCCTCCCTTTCCTTGGGATTTTCTCTACGATCTGTAGTTGGAGAGGACGGTTGCATTTTTTCCTCTGAAGTTGAAATGGGCTTTTGTCTGATCATTCCATATGTTGCATATTCTGGACCATCCCCATCACAGATGTTCCTCTCCATGCATTGAAACTGGGTTTCAGCTCATTCTTCAGCACTTGACTTTAAAAGGCAAACAAATCAAATCCCTTTCTTGAGGGTATAATGCATCATTTTCCCCTCTTTGACTGTGTATTATCTTCTTTTACATCTGATCACATCATCAAAATCTAACTTCCTGCATCTGTGTTGGCTAATTAGTGCCTTGGCTTTAAACCTTCTCCTATAAAAAATATAGGTTTTTTGAACTAGTCAGTATTTTTATTTTATACAAAGTGTTCTGAGCACATTTAATGAAAAGAAGAATAATGATGATTCCTCTAAGGTGGACACACCAAAGAAGAGTGAAAAGATTATGGGATGCAGAAGAAAATAAAGCAGTGACTTGTAGGGGGAAAAAAAAAAAGTAGGATCTTCTCACTAGGAGCAAGTAGGGCTAGTGCTTCAGTGGCAGCAAACAGTCAGGTTGGACTAAGTGTGTTGAGAGATTTAAAAATCAAAATCACTTTCGCTCAAAGCATGTGAGAACTGTTAATCATTTGACTTTCAACCTTTTTGGAAATGCTGTTTCCCAGAGAATAAGAGGCCAACCAAAACAAAAACAAGGGAATGAAACTATTTTGTGGACTCATGACCAGAAAACAGATGTATCTTTATTTGGCGTACTTGGCTAAAACTCCACTCATCTAAGCACGGCCCAGGTAGCCGAATCTCATTTTCTTCTGTTTAAAATAATTTGGTAAATTAGAATATTTCTTTTTAATGTCATTAGTATACTGGCTTTATTTATAAACAGGTTTTTGTGTTGCTATCAGATGTGTCTAATGAGTTGCAAAGTGTATTCATTCAGTAAATATAATGGAAAAAATAAGTGATAGATTTAAGACTGGAAACAATTTAGTGTTAAGTATGTGCTGTCATCTACTGGTCATCCCATGTAATCTTGTTTCCTACGTACAGCTTATGTCACTCCTACTGGAGGAATAGGGGGTCAGCTAGAAGAATGCTTCTTTGCAACTGTATCTTGCAATTGCTGTATCTGTAGGTGATGAGAGGTGAAAAAATAACTGGCCAATTATACAAACAGATGTTTTTTCAGGCTTTAAACAAGCACTGAGTTAAGATGTGAGGGAAATGAAGGGCCGCTGTGACAAGAGTGTACCTTCAGAAATAACATTTAGTCCCATCTTCTGATTTTTTTTACATTAATCAGGAGGTGGAGGCAAGTGGTAACTTAAGGTACTATGTTTTCTGTGTATACAGAGGTGATTTGATTTCACCCAAAATGAGAACTGCTTTCCAGTAAAGTTGATTGTTTTAAACCCATGTTCAAATGTTCTTTGCTTGCATTTTGTATTTGGTCATGGACCTCAATGCCCAAAGTCATGCCTGCAAGAGCTCACACTCCTTTGGTGTATTAAGCAATGTGATTACATCAGGTTTTAATTGTAATACTTCAGATATGCTAAATAGAAACTTATAAGTAGTAAAGCAAGAAATGTGTCTGCTACAGGACAACATAGCAGATGATCAACTGATGTCTTCTTGGGAAATCAGATTGTCTGTGGAGAATAAAACTTCATCTGTCTCCATTGGAAACAATAGAGCATGGAGGCCTATACAAACAATAGGCCAGAACCTATTACTGAGCCTTTATTGAAAGAGGGGGCAAAAAGAAATGTAAATTAACTCTTGATTAAAATGTACGGCTCAATCTCATCAACTGGAGGAAGTCAAACCCTGACAAATGAGGATTTGTTAAATGAACTTCTGCTCAAAAAGATCATCATAAATTGCTAGGCCTGCTTTATGAGCGTGGGTTATATGAAGATTTGACACACACCTTTTCTCCTCCTATGCTCTAATTCTGTAACAGCAGTTGGAAAGGCAGCTTGGACAGGTAGGATTTTTAGGGTCCAGGAGATGATTTCTCTATGCCTCTATTTTTCCTTACTGTTTTTTTATGCAAATACAGACTTTCATCTGTCTCTTCCTTCTTTGAGGAATCAAGACTAGTACTAAAAGTTTTTGAGAGTCCTGGTGATATTTCTATTATACTTTCTCTTACAGTTAACCTTAGGCAGAATTAATTCTTTGAAGAGCTACTTGCATTCCATCTCAAGGTAAACAGGGATCCATTTCAGCCATAAAAGCAGAAACAAAAGCAAGCGTGTGAGGAATCAAATGGTAATTACAGATGGGAAGAATGGGGAAGAAAGGTGTGAGGTGTAGATTAATGGTTCTTGATGATGCCAAGATATGCTTGTGTAGATTTACATTTTCTTATGGTACATGTCATAGTTTGTTACTAGCAGAATACTGGAAACAGGCACTCTTAATGACGAACAGATCTCCATGTATTTTCTAACAGTATGTATCATACTTATTAACAACACAGTTGCTTTAACAATAGCTAGAAAACAGCTACAAATAAAAAGACAATGCTCTTACTCTGTGAGAAATGGTAAGTGCAGTTCCTAATGCTGTATCATTAAGACCATAAAGGATGAGGAATAGACAAATATTTAGTTTTTAGCTAATAATCTTCACACCAATAAACATGATTCTAAGCTTACTTGTAAATGGAATTTGAAGAATCTTGAAGGCAGCCTGTATGTGTGAAAGTCCTTTAAAAATTCTTCAAAAGATGGATCCAGCACTGAATTTGTTTTAAAAAGTCTCTGAACAGATTACCACTTCCTGTTTAGTGCTCTATTTTCATATCTTTCCATGATAATATACATAAGCTTTGCAGGATTTTTCCTGTAAGGATTGAATGTGTATGTGCTTCCTAGACCACAACCAGATAACTTGCTCAAAGGGATAAATTCCCTCTCAGTATCTTTCCACAGTCACTTTTTTCTGAGAACTTTGTGCAAATCTACCTGCGACAAAACTCTTCTGGACCACAGCTGCAGTTCACTCTTAATCTGGCCAGAATATATTCAAATGTTACAGGCTGGTGTTTGGAGCAACGTTACAAACCATGTTGTTCTGGTGTCTGAATAACTTCTTTTGAATTATTGTAGCCTTGGTCATGAAGAAACCTGTATTGCACTGATAAAAATTGGTGAGAATTTTCCTGTGAAACAATGTTGTAATGATGGGCAAATTGACGACAAACAGCTAGGGTGGGGAAATACATTCTAGAGAATATGAAGGACTTTCACAATAGCAAGCAGAGTGTTTTCCATGCTCATACTCTCCTTCATGGCATTACCCACACAATCTTTTTTTAGGTAAATATTGTGTGATATTACATCTAGGTTTGGAAGAGTTTGTTGAATTCACCAAATGGAACCTTCTGCCCTTAGTTGTGATTGTTTAGCCTACATAACTTGTGTACTTTATTTTACTACCTTCAGTAGCAAATATTCTATCCACTAACCAAATGTAAATGCACAACTTTACTCAGACCTTCATGTCTGAAAATCAACATGAGTACAACAATTCTAATTTTAGGCATACATGCTGTAAAATCTTATCAAATTACTGGGTCTTAATAAAAAGCAAGGCAGTATCTCTTTTTGATAATGTATCTCAAAGAAGTATCTTTGCTCTGGATTTTTGAACATGACACTTCTGAGTATGTAAATATGTCACAACAGAATAAACTTTTTCAAAACATCTGTCTGTAAAGCAATATGGACAAAATTACTTTTCTAGAGTGGAAAAGACCAGGCAGAACTTGGTTTTTATTTTCTGCTTTCCTTTTCTGTTTGAGGAAATCATACTTGTTGCTTAGCTGCAAGGTTGTTTAATTTCCAGTTTAATTTTTGCCAGGCTTTCTGTTGAAAACCGTTTGTGCTGGATGTAGGTATAGATCCTAATACTCAAATGTCCAGACATCAGAAGGTTCTTACTGTACTCAGGCCAGCCAAATTCTATATTAAATTTTCAAATTTACTTCTGGCTTTTTTACATTTTCAGTAAAGATGTCCTGATGGAAGTACTGCAGGCATTTTGACCATGATTCTTCTGGATGTGGTTCTGAACTCACAACTAATGGCAGAAGAAAAAAGATCAGAGGAGGTCAAGAAGAAACAAGTGTTAGGATTTGGGTTTTCAAAGCCACATAGAAGAGTTAGGCTTTCTGGAAGTTAATGGGACTTGGCAGATGGCCCAAATTCAAAAACTTCATCTAAAGTGCCAGTGGCCTGTGTAATCCAGGACTGCCACTGGTTGAGCTGCAGCTATGTTATAGTTGTGGAGAACAGTATTAAAAAAAAAAAGAATCTAGTGTAAACAAGGCCTTTGGGAGCAAGATCTGCAACTCCTCCCAGGCCCCTTTTGTGACCTCGAGGACAATGGGTGGGTGCTTTGAACAGGCACAGTGTTAACTCACAGCAGGGCTTGAACTGAGGCTATTTATGAGTTTCTGCAGTAAAGATTAAGTGGTAGGCAAATTCCCATACTTAGTTGACTAAGGAAAAGAGATGAGATGCAGACATTGTTAATTGAAATGAATGGAATTGGCAAGAGTGTGTTTAATGGCAAATTTGTCTTTACCAATGAAAGTAACTTAAAAACATAGTCCAGGTACATGAAATGATCAGTGATTTTTTTTTTTCCCATCACAACGTCTTTTGCAAAATATTTGATGCGTGACTTAGTGAGCTAGGAAAAAAGTAAATAAAAACTAATAGTTGTGACTTAATATATTGAAAATATATTTTATGTAGAAATATTGAAATTGAAATGGCCTATAGTGAACATCAGGCTAAATCTGTTGGCATTATGAATTACCTAATGCATTTTCTTTTCATCTGCTAGTATGCCACCTAGTAGATAGAAATATACTTCAGATTGAGTCAAATGAAGCCCTTCATTTGGGACCTAATCTATTAATATTAATAAGGATAATACAAATTTACTTTCTGCCATTTTGAAGAGAATAGTAAGTTTTAACAGACCTAAATTGGATCAGGATTTCAGCTTAGGATAGGTCTTGTTTGATCTTGTGTACTTCAGTCAGTTATACTGATAAGCCTTTTCTGATACCTTCCTGTTGACTGTAGATTTTGATCGACATGTTTTTAACACTGTAATTGGTTTTAGTAAAATGTACACCTCACATTTAAGGAGAGAAAATGTTTTCACTCATGTCTTTCTAGAACCAACCCTTTATTTTTAAAATGCAAGGCTGAATGATTTGGCTTGTTTGCTAGGCACAGATTGAATTATCACCCCAAGTTTGCTACTGAGGGGTAGAACTGAGATTGGTACCTTGTTTACTCCTACAATTGGTACACAAATTCCAGTGTCCTTCCTCAGTGCAAAGATTATCTTGGATTCAGTTTGGGAAGAAGTGCTCCATAACTTAAGCATGTCCCACCAGCCTACCACGATGTCGTCGCTCAGATTTCTGCCTGAAAATGCAGCCTTTCTTAAATAACACAGCTGAAAGATAGATGAATGGGGAATAATTTAGTGAGATTAAATGGACAGGACTTTGGACACTTATCATAGCTTCTGCAATGCCTCATATCTGAGCAAGGAAGAATTGCTAAGTTCAGAAATGCCAGGGTCATTAATCAGCCCCTTGATGTTGAAGTGATGTGATATAATGTTCATAGCTTGTAGAATATAGAATTTTGTTTTGCCTGGATCTGCCAATCTATTTTATGTTTGCTTCAGCCTCGATGTAAAATTCAGGGAATTAAAGTAACTGAATTCATTGATCTATGAATATGATTTCTGAAATGCCACATAAAACAACATAACAGGAAAGGATATATCCGATTGGAGTACTTTTTATGCAAATTACATAGATAATTTATCCCCTGGCATTAGCTGAGCTGAGTGTGTATCTCTGCCATGGAAGTCTGAAGCGGCCATAAGTCATGGGGCCTAACCTGCTGCCTATTGAAAGCAATTAGAGATCAGAGGACTCCCAACTGACTTTGTGGAAGGATAGGTTTTTGCTCCTATCAAAATGGCAAAAGCTCCTGTCACTTTGTTAGTTGTTGGGTCACATTAAATATTGTTGAATAAAATTGAGACCAATCCTGTGTTGTACACAATGACAGATGTCCACTAATGAGGCAAAATTAGGAGAGGGGTCCTGGCTTGTTTTTAAGAGATATAGTAGAGGAAGATCTAGAGGAGTTAGATATTTCTGTGGATAACAAGAATATCCAGAGATGTCATGTTTAAGCCAATCTTCATCCTTTAAACAAGCATGAAGATTAATTTGGAGGATGGAGGAAGCACCACAAAGGTGCCTATTGCTTATATTGCCTCTGAAATTTGAACACAGACCACTGTCAGAGGTATCTGAATACTGACAATACGTAAACCACACATCTAATTCATTTTGTCAGGTTTTTTCCCCTCTTCTCTGACGAAGCAAGAGGACTTGAATTTTACAGAATTTGTCTCATAAAAATGAAATGCAGTTATGAGTCGAGATATAAAATGAGATTTCTAAGGCATTCACAGGAACGTGATAATGTGATAGGATGCTATCTGCCAAAGGTATTAGCGCTAGGAGAAAGCATTGGTTAAATTCAAACCTATTATCTGCATGAGAAGGCAACTATTTTTAACCTTCCTCTGTCCTAAATGTTTTAGCTAAGCAGAGTTGGTCACCCCACGGACATGTAAGAAAATTCATAAATAATTAGAAATAGCCAAGGGTGTCTCAGTGTCAAGTAGTCAGTACTTTGCAAAATCAGTATGCAATACCATTTTTGCCCACTGCAGTTCTTCAATTTCCAACATAAAAGTTTAAAAATGTAATAATTTTAAACAAACCTGGTCTATAGTTGGAATAGCTGTCGGAGTATTTTTATTCAGAAGATGTCAGTTTGCAGATTTCAGCATCGGCTTGCCCAAGTCCTTGGGGATATCCAGAAACTGGAGGAGAATCTTAGTTCACCCGTCTTTAACGTATTTTTAAAAAGCATGCAATCTTCAGTATGTTTCCCCTTTCAGCAATGCACATGGTGCAAGGACAAGTGCGTGTCCAGAGCCCACACTAAACTTGCCCAGAACTCTCACTATTTTTAATAGTGGTGCTCTTTCAGTGACTTCCTTGGTTCCCTGGGCAATATTTGGTGACTTTTTGACATAGAAGATTTGAAGAGACTAATAAAAAAACCCAAACAAACAGTGAAGGCTGTTTAAAGGTCTGTTTAAGTGAAGTTAGATTCTGAATGAACCATTGCATGGAATAACGCTGCTGGAAAGCAAAAAAGCAATTGGCTTTATAAAAGCTATCTTTTTGCTGCATAGTGTTCTTCAGTATCTGCTAAAGCACCAGGAGGTAACAGGCTTGTGCAGGTTAGCTTGTGATGAGATGAGTGCAGGTGTCGCTTAATGCTTTCAAGAACTGTTTGAAAATCTTTTAAATGGAGAACATCACCAATCGCACATAATGGCTAGGAAGGGTATTCCATGTTACAAAAATAACAGAAGCTTCACTCCTGTGATGTTATGGACCTAATTTCACATGAGTCAGACTCATGGACAAATAAGACTGGTAAGAATTTTAAGATTAATTAAGGCAAGTTCAGCTATGTTGTGTAATTCCAGTAAATGTTTGCTTGAGTATCCCCTCTGAAGCAAAAATAGTTGACTACGTTTTAGCTAGTGGTGTGTTATAGCCCTGCAGAGTTGCTACAGTAGTCCATTGTTCTCCGTCCTGTATTACTGATTGAAGATACACCTTCTTAATGCACCCAAATGGTCATAATTTTTAACAAATATTGAAAAAAATCCCCAAGTCTTGCACAGAAAGGAATGCATGTTGTCAGTGTAGAATTTGAAATATAGTTGCTTTTTTCCTTCTCTAAATGTTCTTGAAATGTGAGATATACATATAAAAAAAAATCTTTTGGTATGTGCATGTGGCTGCTTCTCAAGAGTAATATCTAGCCAAAATCTCACCGAGATCAGTGCTGGATAACAGTTTTACCTATACGAAGATATACATTCCAAGTCTGAAGCTCTGAAATATCTTCAGAAGCTCAGGATGAGCAGTAATATGGAGATACCAGGATTTGGTGCAAAGCCAAATTCTTTGTGCATGCTATCCTCATACTCTCACTTCTTAGGGAAAGACGTATTTAAATGATGACAGTAGTAGATGCTGACACCTAGTGGCTATACAGCATAGGGTATAATTCCATTCGGTCACCTATATTTTTCTAAAGGAATGTTGAAAGGGGTGAACCATGCTTTCCAGCGCTGCAGCTAGGCAATAAGCTTTGTTTCTAAAGCTGCAGTTTCCTTCAGTCTTCATTCTTTACTTGTAGAGGCTTTGTAGTACCTGGTTTTAAAATAATTCTCAATTGCATGTTTCTCTAACTTAACATCATGTAGTCTAAATACTCTACAAAAGAAAATACTTTCATCTTCATGTGAGTTCGACATATGCATGTACATGGTTATCTAACTTGAATGCAGTAGAAAAGAATGGTTATTTAATTGTTTTATGCAGAAATAGAATGGTGTTATATAGAAGGCATTAAAAGCTTGCAGCCTTGACCAATTGTTGAATCATTGTGTTCCAAGATACCAAGACAAAATCTTGAAATCCAGTTCAGAGAAGTACATTAAGAATTTCCATTGGCTTTCCAAAAGCAATACTGACAATATATGAGTTTGGTATTTTGTCAACCATTAGTGCTAATACTTAAAAAACAACAGGACAAATTCATGGAGGAAACAATTACCAAGAACTGTTAAATTCAAGCACATTTACTGGTTTGAAAGCTTCTGGAGTCACAAATTTTTGGAAGCTGGTGAAGTATTCTGAGAAGTATCACTATCTCTATGCCTTGTTCTTGTGTCTTTGCTGGGCCCATGACCGAGACAGGGTGCTGGGCTACTGTACCGTTGGTATGACCTAATAAATCATTCTTCATGGTTAAGGGAATAATGTTTTCATTTTCTAGGTTGTAACATCAGTAACGAAGTATCACAACTATCTTTTCGCACTTTGTTGCTTTTAGTGAGCTAATTTGATTTGTGTGTCACATTTTAGAGATATACTTTGCAGTTCTATCTAATGAATAAAAATCTAGAAAATGCCCCAATATAGAGAAATACAAAAGATTGTGTTACATTCTAAATGCCACATAAATCCATGTTTCCTAGCATGCATGGGCTGCTGATTTCAAAATTGTCTGATGTGATTAACTGTTTTCTTCATCTGTATTCTATCATTTGTGTTATGTCAGTTTAATTTCCTTCTTTGGAAAGAGATCAATGGAAAAAGGAAATACAGAGAATGTCAAGATGCCCCCCTTTAGCATTTAATGCTGTTGTGTACAGAAACTCAGCTAGCTAAAACTGAAAAAAACATCTGCTATTTTTCAAGATTAAATACTGCAACATTTTAGGCCCAAATGGTGCCAAAGTCAGGCACCTCAGCCTCTACCTGTTTTCATCATATAATTTTGCTGAGATTTTAGACCTGCTGCTGCACTATCAGAAGGGGTGTCAGCCACCTATATTCCTTGATGTTTAAAGGCCTTACTCCACTCTGTTATGCACTGTTCCAGAGCAGTGACACACAATCTTACAGCAGTACTGTGTTTGCCAGCTTTTTAGAAGTTTTTGCTGTGTTATCTTAAAGCAAATTGAGTCATGATTTCTGTTGGTATGATTACATATATTACATTAGCTTTTCAAACTTGGATCCCAGCTGCAACTAAACTGCATTTTAATTTGAAACTGGTTTTAGTGAACAGTCTAGATCTGGAAATACCAAAACACTTTGTGAAGTTGTATTGTTGGAAGAGGATGGACGTAAAAATTCATGGTTCAAGATTTTCAGTGTACAAATAACATTTTGTTTTTAAATGAGCTCTATCTTTCCTTCTCTGTTTCTTAATACTATTTCAGTTTTTCTCTAATATTGAATCTAAATTGTCTACCAAATAAGATCTGCAATTGCATTACACAATTACAGTTAGATGTCAGACCTTGATTAGCTTCATTCCTCTGTGATCAAAAGGGTAAAAAAAAAAAAGGTAAGTAGAAAGGACTGAATCTTCCGATTAACTGTGCATTAGTCATTGCAATTGACATTAGAGGCAGTAGAAACAACCCTGTTTTTGTAGTATTTTCCTTATAGATAACAGACTATAGCAGGAAAGGTGGAAACCAAAGTGCAGTGAAGTTGTTAACATTCCATTTTATGCAAAGTATGGAATTGCATCTCCTATTCAGAATAATATGCTGTGTCATATACCCCCTGACACCCTTGCTATGCATATCTTTCTAACACTCCTATGAAGGGAGTCAGTGCTGTTTTCTCCGTGTTGAACGGATTGAGAACTGAGACAGAATAAAGATAAATTCCAAGAAAGGACTTAGTTGGCTGCAAGTCAGACCTTTCCCTGTTCAATGTATAGGACAGGCTGGGGATGATGAAGTTTAATCCAGTGGGGAGACAGCTAGTCACCACAGTCGACCAGCTGCCTAGAGTGAGGCAACAGGAGCAATTCACAAGAATGAACTTCTAATTGCATCCCAATAGTTCTTTAATCGTGTCTGCCAGAAAGGGCCTTCATACCTGCATCTATAGCCATAATCTTCACCTCCCTGCCAGGGGCTGTATTTCTTTCATTTCTTTCAAGGAAATGGACAAAGTTCTCTTTTCTTTTAAAAACTTGCAAGCAGAGAAGTAAAAGACAATGGTGTTGCCATCTCATACCTTATTATATAACAAACTGTAGCATTAATTCATTAATTCCTGCCATCTCACAGTGATTCAAACTTGTATTTCTTTTTTCAGAAGAAATTCCCTTATTGCCATCTTTAGGCAAGCAGCAAGCTCTTTCTACAGCTGTCCTTTGAGCTTTACCACTGTGAAGGAAAGGTTTTGTGCCAGAGGTAGAGAGAAAAAGAATACCCAAGTCACGCTTGTTAATATAATTGTAAAATCATTGGCTGGGAAAAGGGGAAGCCTTTGTTCAGCCCTTAGAGCAAGGATGCATTTCTGTATTTCACTTGAAATCATGATTAAATAAAATACAAAACAGACCTTGGAAATGAAGCAAACCCCACATCTTCAACCCTGATATGACTACCCAAACTACTGTTTCAGTGCATAGGGATTGTACAGTTCTTTATCTTTCTGCTTTTTGAATTTTCCACATAGTTGCAGTAGAAAATGTGAACAATGTCTTATACAGAACAACGTACATGTCTGGGTCCACTCCTGGAAGAAAAGGTGTATGGACCAGAGGCTCTTAAGGTAGAAATTTAACCTGTATCTCCTAGTTTCTGGATGTATATTGTAATTACACGAAGACTGTATAATAAAAATGTGAGGGCTTCCTCTCTAACTTAAAAGAAAGCCACGGTTACCTACTTTTTTTCCTGTGGAGCCTGGTACAGTCCATATCCAGAGATTAGTTAATAGACTGAGGCCCTAATGGGAATCCAACAAAGAAAAACACAGTTTCTAGATCCCAGTTGGGTTTATGCATATATCTAGATCCTGTCCTCCTATTCCCTGTCATAAATGGAATAACTTGATGCTGAAATAAAAAAGTGGGTTTTGATGATGAAAGTGAAATAAGGAAGTGAGATAAGTATATAGAGTGTAGGCACTTCTAGGGTTAAAGAGACAGATCATATTTTTGGACTAAATGATAACTAAATACAACTCTATAACATCAATGATCAAAGCAACCACCAACTAAATAAATTCTTTTTTGTTGCAAGCAGGTTCTTTCTGGCTGCGCCTATTGCAGTACATAAATGAGGCCACGAGGTAGAGCTACATACAACGATTAGATTCAGGTTTTGTGCTATGTAAACTTTCAAGGGGTTTAGTCACTATTGTGGCAAGTATATTTGAGAATGGTTTTTCACTGTCTGAGGTAATGTGAAATAATGGCTGTATACTTGTTAGTGGAGAGATTTTCCTTTTCCTTTGTAGCTGAAAAAGTGAAAAGGTGAAAAAGGACATGCATGAATACCATTTGGTCACCAAAGCTGAAATAGACTGCAGTTTCAAAAAATAATTCCAGGGGTTTTCTTACTACCATGAGAGAAATACTTGTGACCATTCAGCGACTTTCATTAGCAAAGTATTTAAGATGTTATCTAAAAGATTCAGGTTCCAGTTCCTGCCCTAAGACAGAATATTCTACATTTAAGATAGATTGTTCTCCTAATAAGTAAGCTGTTAGAGGGTAGGTCATTGCTTGATTCTGACTTCAGAAACTTTCCTGAAATATTTTTGCATCAAACAAATGAATGACTTGGTGATTGAGGTAATATTTTTATTAGACACAATACATCTAATGACATGATATGCTAAGAAAACAGGTTGTCCTTTCAGGAATGCAAGAGTTTCTTCAGAGCTATTTCACAGCTGTGGACTTGTAGGCCAGAAAGCTTGCATGCTCTTCCTCAGTGTGCTTGTATCATTAGGGCTATCACAGGTATGACATATTATAAATATTTCTTAATTAATATGTATTTTGGAAAAGTTTTGTTGGTTTTGCATTAAGCATTTCACTAAAATTTGTGAAGTCTAATATGATTAATATTGGGCCCCCTATTGCAGTTTGTCTTTCTTTTACATTCGTCTTCTCTTCTGTCTCTCATATTCTTAATCTAAAAAGTCAATATATGTCTCTTCTCTCCCAGAATGCAATTGTTTGTCAGAAAGAAAAAATCTGATTTTCCTTATACCTTCATACCTAGATGCTATATAGTATATATTCTGAGTTTGATCTTGAATACTGTGCACATGTAACAGTATATGCAGTGTTTATTTGGCAAGGCAGCTCTGAATTTGTTGCTATAGAATATAAAATGTCATATAAATAGGATGTCCTTTTCCCTTCAGTCAGCTTAATGCATATGTGGCATTCCAGAGCAAGATATCTATATATTTTGGCAGCCTTTTATGGTGAAGCAGTGCCCCTGAGAACATTCCTATGCAGAAGGTAGGTGGCCTGTTTTTTCATGGAAGCCATGCACCTGTAACATGTTTGTGGTTGCATCTGCAATGTGATAAGCATAGTTTTGACGCTAAGGAGTTTATAGTCATGATAATTGAGAATTCTTTGTTACTCTGGAAATGATGGCATGGGTACTGACAACAAATACGTGGTTGAATGACCTGAAGTAGTTCAGATGTTGTAGTGCTCCAGTTATCATTTCTTGTTGTTTCAGTAGAGGAATGACAGTTAACAACAGTTCTGTTCTAGGACTGCATGTACTTTCTCTGGGTGGTCAAATTTATGTTGTATGTAACAGGGACTGTTATTTTTCATCATGTGCCTACATCTAGTTTTGGTTCTTCTACACATAGTTCTTCAGGGTTTTCAAGTTGAAACAAACCAATAAATGTATTGCATATACTGTCCAGCATAAGCTTTTGATACTGAACCACCATTAATCTGTCCAGTATCTAGCAGACTATAAGTGCAGCCCACAGGTTTGGCAGTTGTACCATTTTAGAGCACTGAAAGAGTAGTCTGCCGTGAAATACACTGAAAAAACAATTTGCAGTGCTCCATTCCAGTATGATGCAAATTGTGGAGAAGTATGAGTTTTGCAAATTTCAGTGCAACATGCTGTGCTTGCTGTAGTTTCTCTCGGAGCAATTGTTGGTATGGAAGGAAAGTTTCTCTGTTATATAGGAGTGGTTGAGGAAAGAAAGTATAATTATCTTGAGGTAAGAGAAAAATTGTGTACCTCACTTCTAAAATGCAAATGATGCAGAGATTCTCTGATCAGAGAACTGATGCAGTTTTGCTCATGTAATCAGAGTGGTGTACGAGGAGCACAGTTTGACGAGACTGACATAGTTCAGAGACCAAAGGATCTTCAAATACATAAAAGATTGGCAAAGAGAAAGGGATTAGGCTCTTCTTTTTATCCCCTACAGACAGGATGAGCAGTAACAGGCGTGGGTTGCAGCACAAAGTATCCAAGTTAGACATTAAGAAACACTTTCTGATAGAAGTAGAATGAATCATTGGAATAGATTTCCTGCGGTGAAACTGCAGTGTCTCCAGTGTTAAAGGTCTTTAGTGCAGGTAGATAAACATTTGTCTGTCTGGAGTGACCTAAGTAGAGCTGCTCTTGCAGTAGAGCAAAGGGCCTAGATGACCCCTGTGGTTTCTTCCAGCCGTAATACTTTATGGAGGTTTTTGTGCACAGATTCCAGCTGGGCTTCACCTGATTAAGTGGAAATGACCCTTCCTTGCAACTTTGGTGTCCAGTTCCTTAAGAGTTTGTTAGTGTAATCAGTCATGTATGCGAAGCAAGAAGTTCAAGGGCTTTTGTGTTTTCTCATCCCTCTTGCATTCCAAGCATTCGCTTGCCTTAAACTTGATGGACTTTGTCCACATCCTTTCCCTGCTTTCCACTTCCCAGCTCCTATTAGTCTTAATGCTTTTCATTTGCTGTATCTGGCACACACTAGTCCCTTTTATCAAAGGACTTTCACACCTGAGGCCTCCAGTCACATACTTGCAGTAAAGTAACAGCTTAAAAGCAAATCCTTTTAAATCCTGAGGCCAAACACCGCAACAAACATATCTTCTCAAGGGATCAGTTTCCAAATGTGCTTTTGAACCTAAGTCCCAGCAGGCATTTGGCTTTAAGTGTGTGATAGGGCTTTATTTATTTATTTATTTATTTACTGTAGAGCCATCCCCCCTCCACTATTCCCATCTCAAGATGTGCTATTTAAACCTGTAGCTCTGGTGAATTCTACCATTGAAGTGTAGATTAGCAGAGTGCTGCTGGGTGGTGAAACATTGCAGGACAAAAAGACACATCAAAATAAAATCTTACGAGAAAGTGTCAGTTACAGGGAGAATGTGTATCTCTTGTTTCGGGAGGGAGAGAGAAGGTAAATCATGGTTTTGAATCAAGATTTCTTTTAAAATGTCCTGTATATGGGGCAAGGTGCTCAGGCTGTGGCAATTTGAAGGAGATTTTAGAAATGTTAGTGATCTTTGTGAAATATTGAGCAAGATAAAGTGCAAGTGCCATAAACTACTTCAAGGTGCAAAACAGGTCTCATATAGTGAGGTTACACCTGAGACATGTTTAAATAGACAGTCTGGATTCTGCAGGACAGTTTGCAAACTGGTACCTCCAAAATATACTACATGCCTTAGGAGACAGCATACTTCATTGTGTGTAAAATTATTACTTGTACTTGCAGATTAATATTAGCACTTTCAAGGGCCTGTTCAGACATGCAGTTTTGCAGTTTGCAATTAGTTGATGACTTCTGTATTTTTTGTGGGTATTATTGCTTGGGACATTTAGCCCTGTGTGAGCTCAATGGTAGGTTGTTTATATAGTATCACAGTTGTTTCAGTCCATGCTGAGTATTGCCAAACTATAAAACAAGATCAACTCCACATACAGGAGCACAGTTCCCTGAGGACAGGGCTATGTACTAGGTAAGGCTTGATTTTAATCTTGCTCTTGTCAGCTGTATCTGCTGACAGTTCATTTTCAGGTGACTATGTACTATAATACCATCACTCACATTCTTTTCCTTTCTCTCAGTTAAGCACAGTCACGTTAGGTTGTCATTCTTGTTTGAGGAAAGTTATCGAGTAATCATAATATGAAGTCTTAAATAAAAAATGGTTGCACAGTTTCTTCTTCTTTGGATCTTTTTTATGCCTTGCAAATTGGAGCCACTCCAGAACTTCAGTATCTGCTCACATTCTCTTATTCTAGTAAATCTATCTTTTCATTCCTTCTTTTTCTCTCTCACTTTTAAAAGAGGGTTTGTTTTTTCATGCTGTGGGACTTAAAGTACCAAGCAATCTCAGTTCTCCCCCTTTCTCTGAAAATTCCTTTATTCTAGTTTTACTGAGAAGAGAAAGGGGGATTGTCAGTAGAGACAAAAGTTAGAAAGTCCAGTTCTGTAATTCTATGTAAATCTATCCCTCCAAATACCACTTTTCCATTCGCCTTAAATACCCTTTGACACTTTCCAGACCCCTGACATAATTTTGTTACTCTGTGTCCCGTTGTTCCCCAGCTTGCTGGAGGTGAGTGTCAGCTGAAAATCTGGGACTTATCTTCAGTACATTGTAAGACCAAAATAGCCCTTAAGATTTGTTTCTAATTCAACTCTTATTCACACATGCAAATATCTAGCTCAGTTTATCTGATGCTTTAAATTCAAGCTAGTTAGTCTGTTGAAGAGAGAAGTTGAAGCTTTGATTGCAACTGATGCTTGATGTAATTGGCTCCCAGCAATTCAAGTTACCCAGCTTATAAAATGTTAATTTAGCTTCTCTTTGCAGACCAACACTTTTCAGTTTGGTTATTCTTACACAAGATACAATAGTTTGAAATGTGTTATTTCAAGAAAGTAACTCAAGTTAGCTGTTACAGTGAATAAAACTGCAGTAATTCATCAAGACATTGAACTGAAGAAAAGCAGGCAATTCTAAAGCTAAGTATGATTCAATACAATGACTTAAAAGTATAAAGCCCTGTAAAAGTATTATGAACTTTTTTTAACAAAAGAAGGAAAACAAAACCAAATGCTTAAAGCTAAAATGCCACAAACAATATGATGAGCCAGAACCCTGTCTAAATTTTTGCCATGTTGAAGGTTACCTAAATGAGGCATGTAAATAGGAAAAAAAAGTACAAGAGTGATTATTTATTTCAAATCTTTTGCACCAAAAGAGGATGACTGTAGTTCAATCCTTTCTTCTTAAGAATCAGAACCCCAAAGGCAATCTAATGTAGCTTAAAGCAACAGATTCATAGTAATATTAATAGCCATATGCTTCATTTCAGCTAAGTACCCCACAGCAATGTGGTAATCCTCCCTGATTCTGAAAGTCACATATAAGTCTGTAGATATGAAAACTAATATAAATTGAATCTGTAACAGAATAGAACGGATTGTAACTAAGTTGAAAGCACGTCCTTTGGGCACAGGACGCAGAGGGGATATCTGTGGGACATTGAAATGTAAATTAGTTGTAACATATAAAGTCTATTGTGTCATTAATTTGTTTGATAGAGTTTAGATGTATATGTTAGTATACACCATTTCCCCCCTGTTTTACCCCCTTAATCTAGTCTGCATTTGGTAAAAATTATAATGAATGCATTTTTAGGTAGCCTCATATTCATTACAATATGCAGTAGATAGTTTTCCCATAAGAATACAGATCTAGCCATAAGTGAAAGCCTTTGGCCTCTTCTACACTGTCATTCAGATCATAGTTCCACTACAGGTTGTGTCCAGATCTCGATACAAAATAGCTTTGTACTATCCTAATAAACACAACCAAACTATATCATGGGAAATATGCTACTTCGCTGTCTTGTGTCAAAGATGTCATAAACACATGGGATTTCTACTCTTTCGGTCTCTTCATTTTTATTCTTTTGGTCTTGTCAAGCAGTATGAGCATGTCCCCAGAGAAGATATCTTCCCAGTGTTTCTTTCAAGTAGAACAGTTCCATTATTCCCTTTCTGCAGATTGAGATTTTTTTGAAGCTGCAACTAAGAAAGGTAAATTTCGAAACCAGTTAAATGCCAAACTCACCGAAATCAGTGGAAGAATAAAACCTTCTATCTGCTACTGTCTATCTTTCTCTGAAAAACATGAATCCTACAAAAAGACTGTGAAAATATATATAAAAAATCACTGTGTAAATTGTATAATCAGCTGAAAGGGGTTATATATTCAAAGCTTTGTATTTCTAAAACTACCAAAAAACCTTTGGACTCTTGTAGAGGAAGACCATCTGGAAAAGTATGTATACTTTTCAGGTCTTTAAACATTCCTGATATTATCAAACTTGCTACATATATTTGCAGGTCAATTCTGCAACATATAGATATTTCTCTACTCATTCTGATGGCCATTTGAGATGTTTGAAAAGCTTATATATTGCAAATAAAAGTAGTGTTAAGGTAGATTATCAGCAAACTTGCAGCTTACGGGTAAAAGTGATGGGACTGACATGCGATGAGCACAGGTACTTGAACATTCTTTATCTTTGTCCTCAGTGCTTTTGTTTTAGTTTTCTTTATATTCCCATTCTTCCGGCAGTCTGTGCATATGAAAGCTGTAAAAGTAAGAATTTGCTCTCAGAAATTTGTCCCAAGACTGTATTTCCTTGATTCATTCAGTGTTTCAACAGATAAGTAGGATTTTTAAAAATGCCCAAGGTGTTTTTAGAAGAGACACAGGAATGTATTCAAGAAGTGTTCACACCACTCAGCTTCCAGTGAGCATCTGCTGTAACTCACCTAAGATGAGTTTCACTAAATGTTACCTTCCACTAAATGAAGAGAACTAGGAAAGTCATGTTAAATACATATTGCTTTTTATCATTATGTAACTGTACCCACACACGGGCAGTGTTATCAGCCTAACACTCTCTAAAGCTGATGCATACATCCCACGGTGGATGGATACTGACACATGAATTATTTTTACAAGATTAATTTGAAAATAAGAATAAAAGATGTATCCAATATTTTTTCTTTCTTAAATTTCTTACTATCCATAGGAGCTAAATATACCTTGGGGAATTCCATCTAACACTCAAGCATACAAATGCCATTGCGGTTAGGGATATAAATGCCAAACAGACTTCCATTAAGTAAAAGCGTAGAATATAAATTAAAAAATGAAAGATCGTTCTCCTATCAGTGAATTTGCAAATACTGTACTCTCCTGTGGGGTGTAAGTGACATGATTTCAGATAAAGTCGATATAAATTAGATATCTAATAATCCAGCCAAACATGCCCTTAATCCGTATTTTGTGTTGATAGCCTAGTTCACAGATTCCTTAGATTAGGAGCTCATCTTCTTATCTTTTTAGAAACTAATAGCATGGTCCTTTTAACAAGGTAAGTTCTTATCTTGCTCAGATGGCATTCTCAGGGCTGTATCGCCCCTTCTGCCCTAAACTATTGAGTTTAATGTCATTGTATTTATAATGATGTTCCCTGCTCTTATCCCACATTCCTTTTCCTGCTGTCCTTTCTTTGATGTAGCTCATTTTGTTGTCATACAGACTATATGCCAAATGTTCATTCAGTGATTATTATTTTAGATCAAGGGTTATTTTCCATTGGCCTTGTTAAAGAAGATAGTAGGGAAATATTTTTTTTGTTGGTTCCACCACAAAAGTAGCTGTGAAGAACCAGAAAGAGGGGGATGCTGCAAATCATAGCACTTTTTTTTTTTGTTCACCTGCTCTTATCAATGAGTTTAAAGACAAAGGCAGAAACACAAATGGAAAAGAGGTTTGTTGGGGTTTTTTGTTGACATTGGGGTTTTTTAACCTTTAATGAAGATATGGTATGACAAAACAAACTAATTTAATCAGTGGGAAGGTCGGCAGGCATTCACAGGAGCCCAGGAACTTCATATGGTTTGACCTTATTAGACAGATTTTTAAGTTTGTTTCAGGAACTTTCACCTCTTTCTTTGCTAGCGTTTTCTTTGCTCCGCACTAACTTACTTTTTTCTTTTAAATTGTCTAGCTGATTAACATAATTAGGTTAAACCTGTTTTAGCTGCTTTGTTGTCAGAACTGATGAAAGGACCATGGGCCTATACATATTTTCTAGTCAGCAGATCCAATAAAAGATACTACTTCTCCCTGCAAACCTTACGTTCAGTGCTGTTTTGTGGTGATTACAATTTGGGCAGAATTGTGAACAAGTCAACAAAAACTTACCTGTGAGAAAGCAATGTTACACAACTGCATATTTAGAAGTATCCATTTATATGCTATCTTTTTTAGTATTATGTATTTTAATGTTTGTTGATATGTTAATATTAGCTATAATATCAACAGTTCTCTAGTTTGCCCTACCTTTCAACCAGGAAACCTTCTAGTGTAGGCTAACCAGTCAGCACACCCATAATTTGGAACCAACGAGAGCCCATGCTGCCACTAACCCTCTAGTGAAAAGGGCATGCAGGGAATTCAGAGAAACAGATACTGTGAGGTGATATAATAAAAAGAAGGGCAAGCAATATAGAGCATAAGGAGGAGAGCTGGAGTTATTGTGGTGGGTGCATATGAAACTACTTTTAATAAGAATATCCTCTGTGTCTTCTCCCACATCCATCCAGCAACTGTGCTTCACTGAATACTAATAATATGTAATAACAATTTCAGCCAGGCACAAACAAGTATTCTCCTCTTATAAAACAGAAGCGATGTATTTCCTGTATTTAGGAATTATATCCTATTATGTCAATCAGGGAGCAGTCACCCTGCTCACCCTTAGAAAGACAAGTTTCCATTTAAATTATAATCTTTTAGAAACCTGGGAACAACTGAAAACAGGAAATTAGAATGGAAATCATTCCAGACTTAGTAGTACAATATATCAGAACCTCAATTATGGTCCTGATTAGCAAAGCTGTATTGAAGTCATTGAGCTGTATCCAGTTGCCACTGATAAGACTGTAGTTCAAAATGCTCGTGGATTAAATCCAGCCTCCGTGGCACTGGCTCAATGATTACTGTCAATTTATAGTATTGATATTAATATTAGCAGCTCCTAGGGTCCTCAGTTAGGGATCAGGAGGCAGTGCTGATTAGAAACCTGGGAATATATGTTTTTTAAAGTACAGTTTCAGAATTTAATATGATACGAGATCAATCAAAAGAGAAATCAAATACTTTTTTTTAAAACATACACTGCAATAGTATGTGAGAGATGGAGAAGAAACTACAGAACTACAGTGCATACCGAGCCTGCAGGAAAGGAAGATCACTTACCTCTAGCTGCTGAATGGCATTAAGGTGTCACAATGCCTGTGGTAAGCTGCACAGAACCAGGGAAAGGAGCAAGAAGCTTTGACACCTTTTGATTTCTCCATTTGTTATATACCATCCATTTATGTTAGTCCTAGGTTACTTTGATTGGAATCAGAAGCTGCCTTGTGAATAGTGTAGATATTGTGTATAGAAACATGTTTAGCTTTTCTTCGCACATACAGCAGTATCTACATTCCTCAAGAAATCCTCTAATTCCGAGAAATCTTACAGTGACATCTAGACTTCGTAGAAAGCACTTGACATCCTTTAAATTTTTTTACCTTCAGTATATAAAATAAATCTAATTTTAAAAACCTACATTTCTTTTCAGACACAGTTCCTTTGTACAAAATCTCTGTATGTGGAAAGTAAGGGTTAGGCTTATTGCACCCACTTCGCTCCTCTTTGATTTACTGAGCATTCCTTAGTGCTTTACAGAGCCAAATGAAGGGCTAAATGATTGCAGCTCCATTGTGGAAGGGCAAGAGACAAAAAAAAAACCTCTGTGAAGAAAATCAGGACAACTATATTGTTGACCTCAACTTTACTACTTTCTTAATTTTTTAATTTTGTTTAAGTACGTCATCCTTCTTGTATTTATTATTCTCTCTAATATGACATGCCATAAGGATGTGTGCAGTTAAAGTAGTCCTTGCTTTTAAATTTCCTAGAACAACAACATAGAAGCAGAAAGTAAGCTAAGATAGTAAAGTTGCTTGATAGGCTGCATTTTAAGCCCACTTTATGTTGGAGTGTAGAATAAATGAAAGGTGAGAATATCCTGAGAAAGAGAATGTTACCCTCTTGTCAGAGAGAGAGGATATTTATGGATTGCTATGGGAAGCTGCTATTGCTGTCATTTTGTGGTGAAATGTAGGCTTTCTATGGCAATTACTATCCATCTTCCAGGATAATTAAGGAAAAACAAAAGTGAAAATGAAGCCCGAAGCTTTTAATTGACTCTGTTATCAGTTGGTGGTTTCTGTGTGCTTGTTTCTGAATGGCTGGCCCCATTGCTAAAGGTGCCTAGGACGTCAGAATTTTAGCACTGATGAGACCGCTCCCTCTCTCTTTCTTGTCCTAGTATTTACATAAGTTTGTCACCTGATATCTCTCTCTCTTTTACAGAGAGTTAAAGAAGTTCTGATATTATCATACGTGGCAAAGCTATACAACAGCACCAGACAGCATACTAGGAAATATTTTCTCATTATCTTGGCTTTAGATGGGATATAGCCATTTTGCAGGAAAAGCTCTCTTAAAATGTTCCTGGCACAGAGTTGTATTTATTTCTAACCTTCCTGCAAACTATTGAGCTGTTCTCTAAAACATATATGAAAACAGCTTCTCTTAACATTTTTCTTAAACCTTTGAGGAGCTGAGCACACACTTAACTTCTTAGCGCTCTTACCTGGATTTGGTTTCAGTCATTCCAGCTGGCTGTTTCTACTAAATACAATGATTCTAAACAGAGGTTGTTTCTTTCAGGTTTTCAAAATGCACAGTATATGATCCTTATCTGCTTCACATGGGTTCTGCAGAGTAGAATGCAGTGCCTGTAACTTCCTGGATGAATGGCGCAACTGTAGAAGAGCCAAGTATTGGGATCCTTAGAGCGATGATGCGGTGCAGCAGGTACATGTGTCAGGTGGATGTCAGGATGGATGTCAGGAAACAGGATTTCTGTTCCTGATTCAGTCACTGACCTGCTAAGTAATCTTGGGCAAATCACTCTTTATCTCTTTCTGCCTCTGTGTCTCCAAATGTTTGTCTGCTATTTAGATTAAAGAAGGTAGTAAGAGGGAGGTCGGGCTATGCTAGGAATAATTATCACAGAATAAGTGTGCTATTTTCTAGAATGTAATAGCCTCAGAAAGACATTTTCAAGAATTATTAGAGAGGCTGGTTATTGACTATAATTAAAGCTGTGACAGTTTATGTCTCAGAACAATTACAGTCTAAATAGACAAACAAAAGGGAATGTGGTAGAAGTAAAGGAATAAAGCAATCTATTTCAAGGCTCATAGCATGTCAGTGGCAATAAAGATTCTCATTTCCCCATCTTCATCAGCTGCTCATAAATGTTTTCTGCTGGACTACCTAGCTACTTTGGGTCAGATTCTGTCTTACTAATAATACATAACGGTATAATATGACAGATTCACTTGGTCCTCTAGAGAAACTACTACAAAAAGTATATTTAAAAAGATGATAGTTTAGCTTTGGCTTTTGTCTTCCTTTGTTCTCTACTTACTAAATATTGTTCATTAAAATATGTAAAGACTCCTTAACACCTTTTACCTGAGAATACCAAGGGATGTGATAAATATCAATTAAACTGCAAATCATACCTGATAAGTAGCTGATAATTATCCCCATTTTATAGCTGGGAAAATAAAGCAGGAATGGAGTTGTTTAATTTCCAAGTTTTTCTCTGAGTGGTTTGTATTGGCGTGACAGCTGAGTGTCCAGCCCTGAAATTCTGACGGATTTTATGGTAACGCCATACTTCTGAGAGGAAGCAGTGGTCTTCCCTAATATGACATAACACACAATGTAAAGCATGCAAAAGCATTATTGAAAAGATGGCTAATGTTGGGCTGCAAGTAGACTTCAGAAACTTGTGCATAATGTTACAGATTAAAAATTAATATAAGTGCTTCAGCTGGCATGATAACCTGTTGCCTGCAAATATAGTGGGATACAGGCTTTTGTTAGAGGCTTAATGATACATCAGACTTTGCACTGGTCTGTAAAGTGACTTCAGCTTCAGATAAGGAGCTCAAGGCATAGTGCTTAATCACTGACCATTCACGATTATATCTGCTTTGGCAGTCTGTGTAAAGATAGTCTTGCTTCTTGCATTGGTTCATAAAAGCGTCTTTAGGAATGAAAATAATGTGTTGGAAAAAGCACTGATATCGCAAAGGGCTAATTTGTGTTTCAGTTGTTTCTACATATACCATATTTTGACCATGACAATTTTTGTGTTAACTTACTTTAAAATACAAAATATTATAAAAAATAAGATTACCAAAGATGTTTGGGAATATTTGAATGTTACAACCCCAGTTGCTTCAATCTTCGTTGTCACTGCCAAAGGAAGGGTGCATGATTGAGAGAATGGAAGAAATGAAGGAAAAGTGAGCATAACAGTCTGTTCTGCTGTAAAACACTACTGGAGGATGGGGTATTTTGTGTTCCTTTTTCCAGTGAAGGTTAAATCTTTGGAAATGTGAGCTGTACTCCAAATCTTGAAATGAAGGAAAGACAAAGAGGATGAAGGTAGAAAAAGAAAAATCCTGGAAACTTGCTAAAATATGTTTAACTGTAAATTTAATGTGTAAATTTAAATAACTACTTCAGTGTATTCAGCACAACTTTTCTTTGGCTTTATTTTAAAATCCAGATAAGCTGCATGAAATTAAGTATTTAGTTGTTCTGCTCTTGGGGTAACTCCTGCTTTTCTCTAGCTCAATGCTAAAGTATCTAGAGTAGATCTAAAATTTTCCCTCCATGAATCAGGATGAAAATTTGAAATCTTAAACTTCTTCAGAACGGTAACCTAAAGCACTGAAAGAAATCTGAAGAAGAAAATGTTCACGACATCAGTTACCATTTCAGGATTATAGTTACATCCATGCAAACCCTAATGAAATCAGTGGAGGTTCCTTGGAGCATTGTTTTGCTCTTTGGAGTAGAATACCACTGCATTTGGACATGGTTACAAGTCCATACATGAACCCTACAACTTCAATACAGATCAAATTGATTTTGTCAGTCTAGGTAATGACCCTGAACAGACTTAAATGTGTAATGTAAAGTAAGCCTGCCAGTCTAGGAGAGGCCTTTTGCTGCTGCTGCTCATCTAGAAACAAGGACACAGTGTGTACTGTTACATAACAAGAAAACCTTCTACAAGTTACAGCCTTGCAGCATGCTAGACAGCTCTGAGGCACTGTCTCTGTGACAAACAAGCACAAAAAGGTTCTTCACTACCTCTTCCTGCTTCAGTGTTATATGTGGGCTGCAAGAGTCTCTCAGAAGTATAGCCAGAGCTTACAGGAGGTTACAAACGGTGGCTGGATGGGAGGGAGCTGCTAGAATGTTTGCTGAGCTGTCAGCTTTAACTTTGCACCTGAACTGTACCTGAATTGGAACCACTTCTGTTTCCCAAGCTAAACTTTGTAAGTCTAAAGTGGATTTATTCAAACCATAACTAGAGGCTCGTATAAATCATGTTTTTCTGACAAGCCTGAAAACTATGACTTCTGTATTTTTTTATCACACCCCAAAAGGTAAACCAGTGGAAATAGGCTGTTTTTCCCTTTACCATTTTTCTGAGTTTCAGATTAATTTTGAGAATGAAATAGAATTGGTAGGACATGCCTAGGATCTGCTTCTGGAGGAGCTCTGAATCAGCTTTCCTCTACTTTGGAGTATACGTTCCTTTATTTATACCAACTGCATTTGTGCAGCCAACTGCCCAATGACCAGAAATAAAGGAACCTCATGTCTAAGTGTATGTGAATTCTGGTGCTATTATGAGGCCTAGTACAAGATAAAGTATTGAAGTCTTCAATGTACCATACTCAGTTCCAAACCAGTTATTGTTTTACTATAGATCCTCAGTTAGCCCATTGCTTGGGGAGATCAGCTAGATTACATACTAGATTCTGTAGTGCACATATACAAAGGAAAACCTGAAGTTCCTACCCCAGAAACATATGGCTTCTGTAATGTTTCATGTTTACTAATATATATGGGAAAAATTCAAGGCTGGGGTTCAAAGACTCACTGTGAAAAGAGACTGAGCATCTAAATCTCCTAGTCTGCTTTGAAAAATATCTTCAATATAGTTTGTTACACACCCCATCAAATCATGCTTTCCTTACTCCTTTAAGTAAGCCATTTATTTCAATAGCAATAAGAGTCAGATTACATAAACAAGGATATAATTCTTTATGCTATATAAATTGCATAACATGTAATAAACATTTATTGTCCTGAGCTGTCATGAAATGCTCATTTGTGATATTTGCTAGAAGCCCATATATTGCTATTTCCATTCCATTGTGATGTGAAAGACTAGACAGTGCTCAAAGCACAGCCCTGAGCAAGAATTGCACAAACTGCATCCCCCTCCCTCAGAAGGCCCCATGATTCAAACACATCCCTCTGAGTCACAGTTCCCTCCCTTCTGCTGCTCTTAGGACATGGCAATTTTCCTGCTGGTCTGTGCTAGTGACAGATTACAACACTTAACACACACATGCTGGCTGACCTGTACCAGCCATTGAGAAAGAGGTGAACATGACAGTAAAAAAAAAAAAAAAAAAAGGTAAGGCTGACAGTAAAAAAAAAAAAAAAAAGGGTAAGGCTTTTTTTTTTTTTCTTTTAAATTCTCCCAGCTGACTTGCTCTGTCCTCACAATATAGGTAGACCTAAAGTCCATGATTCTAAGGTAGGTTCCTGTATGAAGGTGTATAGGCCCCATCTCTGTCTTGAGGTAGTCTGGGTTTTGGGGGACTTACACTTATAAAGAAATATACTCTTCACTACTCTTCAGTGCTATTTTCCATACATGAGTCTCCAACTGGAACCAGTATTCCTTGGACAACTCCCATTGCTTGATAGGAGTTTGAAGAATAGAGGGATACATGAAGTGAGTTTTTGCTGCTTATCAAACTAATGGGAATTTTGTGCATCTATGGCATTTCACAGGTGCAGGTCTGTTGTCATGAACACATATATTATGTGAAACCTAAACTTGGATCAGCAATAGCAGGTGTAGAATCCCAGCTTATGCATTCTTTTTTTTAAAATTGACATAGTTCTATACCAACAGGCGTTTCCAAAGATTATTGTGAAGTTGCATCCACTTTGAGAAGAGCATCTTTAAAAAAATCGAGAGATAAAACTAAAATTCCAGGCAATTCCAGGTCATAATAGACCTTCAGTTCAGTACAATCCTGGTTTTTGTATTGGTATCTTCATACTGACTTATCAAAACAAGATAAGATAAAAATGCTTCCTATTTTACTTCCTAGTTCCTGTAACAAAAAAGATTCTGGAAAATTACTCAAGGCTAAAGTCCCAATTATAAAAGTACTAAATTTTCAAAGCAATAACTTGAGTTATTCTTGCTCCCCTTCCCCCATTCCTCCTCCTCCAGGAGCAGCAGTCTTCCAGCTGCCTGATATTGTGTAAAAAAGCCAGGGTCATGTAGATGTCACTTCTTTGCTGTGTTACTTAGCTTCTTTGCACGCTCCTTGAGGTTGCTAGGGTTTGGCATTTGGATTTTACCAATGTGCTAATTACAGAGGAATTTGAGTATCTCCAGCAGTCAGCTTTCTGACGGATTTCATTGTTGCAGCTGTGATATGTAATCATTGTAAGATTTACCTTAGTAAATCCATAGAAAGCCCATCTCTTTATCAGTCTGTATGCCAGATGGAATAACCTGAAATATGCCCTTTTAAAAAAATTACTAATGGACAGTGTAAAACTCCCCACTAGACAATGATGAAATCTTCAAAGTTAGGCTTTTACATGAAATACTTTGGTGGAGTCTGAAATACTGTACAGATTCTAGTGGGTGAGATCAAAATTCAGTCCCACGGCCATCTTTCAAAGTTTTAGAAAAAAATAAAAGGCTTTTCTTAGCTTTGTTTATATTTTCTCAAATATCTTGGGTTTTTTAAATCTCTATGTGTGGATTTATGGATTATGCTAGAAACTGCATTTGTTCAACTGAGAGCTTAATCAAATGCACTGTTTACTAGTGCAGTTTATAGGATTGCTTCCTTTTCTTTTTTTGGATCCTCCATCTTCTCTACATTCTTGTGAAATGAGCTATATGGAGTAATGGTTCAGATCTTACATGCACCTGAAAGCAGCACTGCAAAGCATGTCCCCTTTCTTTGGACCCCGGCTGCAATGATCTCGACACTAAATGACAGTGCATATATACACCTTGGTAGCCTGGGACTCTCCATCCTTTCCACAATGGGAAGATTCAGTAAACTTTACAAAAAGCAGGGCTAAGTGGTTCTTAATAAATTTGAACCACGAATCATTTATTTGTACCTTCACCACAGCAGCCAGCACAAATCCTTTCCCAATTCACAGCCCTTGCGGGATTTTCAGAGTGCATGCTTCACTCAGCATTGGCTGTAATATTTTAAGAGATTACATATCAAAGTTTTTGTTTTGATCACTCTAAAAAGCGTGTCTCCATAATTATATGGTAATGTGCTTTTCGCTTAGCGGTCAATTTTTACATTTTTTACTTTTTTAAAGAGAAAGTACAAGAAGGATTATATACAGACCACAAGTTTTTTGTAAAAGTAAATGTATTTCATTAATAGGCTTCAGGTCTATAAAGCCTTGTACGTGTGCTTCATTTTAGTTGCAAGTGTCATCTCTTGATTTCGAGGTGATTACGCCCATCAGTAAAGTTCAATACATGTCAGGTGCACAAATCTGAAATGGTTTTCTTAACTTTTTTATTGAATATATGAGAGATTAGAGTTTTTTCAATAAAGATTTTTAAGAAAACGTCCACAAACCAGGCTCCAATCTTTGCAAAAATGCCTGTTAAATTCAAAATAATCTATTCTCCACCATATCTACATACCAGATGCAGTAGCTTCAGGATCAGACTCTTGTCAGCAGGAAACATTGCTGTCCCATAGATGCTATTAGCAGTAGACTGTTCATGAATGTACATGTTAGAAGATTAAATTTTCTTGGCAAGCAAGGTAGCCCAGGGGTTAAAACGATGTCTCTCAGAACATCTGCATGCTGGTGTCCTTCAAGTTTTAGCATGCTATCTTCAGGATTATGCCACAGATTAAAGAGTTTTATTTTACCATCAAAGTTCTATAACTAGACTCTCTTGGAATAGGAAACATGATCTGTTTTGCTGACTGCTCCGGGGGATTTCTTCTTCTTTTCAGGGGTTTGAAAATTAATGTTCTTTGACATTCACTTTAAATTGACACTTGATATCCAGTAAATCAAAATAAAAATATAAGTTTGGTCTGTGGAAATCAAGATTAGTTTAATGTTTACTATCCTAATGCAAATTAGATTTCTCTTCCTGTCTACAGAGTGACAATTTCAGAGGTATTGCTAATGTGTATGTTGACATCCTACAAAATGGAACAAGATTTTGGCTAACAAGAGAGTGTTTATTTAATGCCTGTCAGTTCATACATATAGCAAATCTTCTATGCATTATTAGTTTAATTTCCCTTCTGTTTCACTATGTGAAACTATGAGATTTCTATTTTTATGACAAAACTTCTCCCTGTGGTGAGAAAAATACAATGTATGTTGATGTATCTGATACGTCTTTCTTTAATGACTTCATAACTTCTTAAATTTTCCATGTAGCCAGAAGCAAAATTTTAAGACTGATATTATAATTATTTTTTTTTTAATAAGAGGAAAGGCTAGTCATAAGCTTAAGGATCTAGATTGTGAATTGAAAAAGTGGCAGAAATTTCCACAAGCAAGCTGTGGAGATCTTGGCAAACTGGTGTACCTCTTCTCTGTATCTTCATATGCCATTCATCCATACTCTCTACCTTCAGTTCTACATCTGCAGCCTGATTGTCCAGCTTGCAGGCAAATGGAATCACAAGTATCGAGCTGCTCAAGCTAGCTCTGAACAGATTCTACTGTAGAAGGGCTTGTTAGCTCAGACTGTGTGTGATATGCAGATGCACTGATTCTGCTGTCAGCTCCGATCTCCATTCATGTGAGGCAGGGCCCAAGTTAATAAATCTACTCAGATACTAAGACAGTTTAGGTTGCCTGTGCCATGTGTCTGGAACCAGAAGCTTTGGGAAGCTTGTTGTAGATACATCTGAGGTGGCTTTGTGCATTTGCGTGGCACTATGACCAAGCTTGTAAACTTTCCTGGAAACAGCCATAGCAGGGGGCTGTGTACAACACACAGACTGGCCTCTTGAGAACTTACTGGGGTCTGGAAGCAGTATGGTACTGATATTTCCATTACCTGGAACATCATAACCACTCATTGCTCTGCATATGGATAATATATTTTATTTAGATTGCAGACTCCTCTGGAGCGAGACTTACTGTATATTCTGGCAGTGCATAATAGTATAGTAATACAACAGGTCCCGAATATGCAATGAGCCACTATGTTATTGTAATCCAGCTAGTATTTTAGAAAGAAGTTTTTCATATATTTGCACTACAATTAAAATTATGAAAATAACTTTAATAACAGAATTCCTTGAGGGTAAACAAGTAAAACAGGATTTGCCTTGTTAATAAGGAGTAAAAAAAAAAAAAAATCCAATCCAAACCAAAACCAAAAACCTAAACAAAAAACGCACCCAAAAACAAGAAAGAAGAAAATATTGTGTGGTAAAAACTTTAGCAGCATGTTCTGTTATGAAAAACTGTGCTTGGGAATACATTTGTTTAAAACCAAGTATATAAATATCACATTTGTGATACACAGAAATATGCGAGTTTGCGCAGGACATTTTGACATATTAATATTTTCTGTGCTGGCACCAAAAAGACCATTTGCTGATCCAGATCTCAGACTATTTTAGAAAATGTGCAATTAAAAAGGGTGTGTGATGCGGGGAGGAGGTAGAATTGCTGGAGTGGAATCACTCTTATTCAGGTTGCTAACCTACTGTTGAAAGGTGGAGTAATTTACTGCTGTACCATGGCCATCGGCTCATTAATGAAGCTAGAAGAAAGAACTATAAAGATATCAAAAAAGATAACTTGCTAGAGTTCCTTCCCTGTTACCATGAACTGAGAAGGAACAACTCTTTACACTGGAGAAAGAGCAAACGTGCAGCCTTGTGAGCCCTGTGATGGAGCAATATATGAGATACATCAATACCATGTCATCAGTGAGGGCTGGTGAGAAAGAAGAGGATTGGCATTTTCTGGTTTGGACTATACACGCTACAATATTTCGTTATTGCTGTAAGTTGTGCCCCAGTACACAGACCATACCCTCATTTAAACATCACTGTCCTTTCCTGAGAATTGCCTATACTGTTATAAAGCATAATAAGAAAGGTTTAATATGAAGAAATAATTTTGTCTTGGTTACTGCATGCATCTGTTAAGCAGAGGTCTCTGTGAATCAGATACAAGTTGTTTCTAGTATATGAGCTGGATCTTCAATGAGAGTAGGTTGCTGCAGCTTTGAAGTCAGTAGAGCTAAGACAGTTTGCACCAGCTAAGGATTTGGTTCTGTACACTAGTAATAGACACTGAAGTGATTGCTGATATATTTGAACTGCGAGAGGACTACCTGCTTACCTAAGGGGCCTGTAGGGATAGGTTTTATTGTACAAGCTAGAGAGGAGAGAATCTCGTTTTATATACATATAGTGAAAAATATCAAGTAGCATTGAATATTGACAGCAGGAAATGTTTTGTTGTAGAGAAATGCAGTGAAAAGAAAGGCAAGTACATCACCCGTTGGTTGATGTGGATAAACTACTGGCCAAGTGGAAAACTGTGTGCCAGTCTGTTAGTGAACATGGTAAATTAAGTAATGCTTAGGAAAACTGAAAGGTAAATACTTGGAAACTCCTGGTAACTGAATGGTTGTTTTGGTGTAGGTGAATAGCCCCACCTAAAACCAGTTCCTATCACTCCATATTTCATTCATCAAATACAAGTTCTGTTGATAAAATTCTATACAGAACAATCTAACACCAGAAGGACATAGAAAATTATGTAAGAGGTCTTCCCTTGATTTATTTTTAACTTAAGCCAAAAACACAGGTTTGATGCTGTGTGTTGATATAAGTGGGTGTATATTATCTTCAGACAGGTCGAGTGACATTCGTAAAGGGTGCAAGTACAAACGGGATGTCTCAATCCAGCAAAACCATGGATGCAATAGTTAGGCATGTGGTGGCAGGCGCAATACTCTACCTGATGAGCAAAAGGGGAGAGTGCTTCTTGAAGCAAAACGGACAGGTATAGCTGTATTCTGAGGACAGCCGGTAGGGTGTGAAACAGTAAAAGAACAGGCACGCATCGGGCTTTATGAATGTACCCCATTCAACTAACAGAGTAAGAGTAAATTAAAGCATGGACACTCAAGGTCATAGGAAAGTATATGTTTAATGATGTACAGGTACAATTTATTAGTTTATTTTTAAATTGTTCTAATATAAGTTATTTTCTGTTCTCAAGGGTCTCTAGATTTTAGAGATGTGAGGATAAAAGAAGTATCCAAGAAGGTGTTGCCTTTCCTTTATCTCTCAAGAGGAGTTTGTGTGCCCATACACTTGCTGGATACTCTAACCTAATCAATAGAGCTAGACTAATTTGGAAAAGTTTTGGTCTCACTGCAAACTCAGAAATGGCAATTTCTTGACTGTGGAGCTCTTTCAAGGCCACAAATGCTCCATCCTAACACTGTGGAGTATCAAACCTTCCTTTCCTATCTGTGGTCAAGAGAGGAGGCACAATCTTTGCTAAGAATGTGTAGACTTACCTGTGGGGTTTCTGAGACTGCCTTTTGCTGCTGAAATTGAAATAATCATTAGGACAGCACTTCTATTTCTAATACCTGGGGAAAGAAGGACCATGAGAGTCAACACAGACACCAGGATTAGAAAAATAAAATTAAACACACTCTTCTGAATTTCTGTAGTTCAGCTTTACTTGACTATTGAGAGGATAAAGCAGATATCTAATCCAAATAATTCACTACTCACTGCACCTACATCAAAATTTTTCTCCCACCTTGGACTACTTTCTGTTTGCTTTATTTTGTACTATATCCTGATCATTACGGTCTGGGCTTCAAGGGGCTCTATACATCTTCTTTTAGAGTTCAAATTTTGCTTAGGATAGAGGTTCTTGTAATAGAAATATATAACTGCTCTGCATTGATAAAACAGGAAGAACTCAGGCCATCAATCCTTCTTTGGTTCTTGTAAGAGCCTTTCCATTTAGTTAAGTGCTGGTTTATTCTTTGTAAACATGTAGTTCATCCATTTAACAAGGACTTGGTTCGGCTTAAGTCTGCAGATGCTTTGCCTCCTTCATATTCATCCAGGGTCTAAAACTGACAGAATTTAAACCAAACAGCATAAGAGGAAAGTCAAGGTTGCAGAACAAAATATAGGAATGCTTTAATGGAAAAATTCAAATACTGGGATGAAATCTTTAAAAAAAAAAAAAAAAAAAGAAAAAAAGTGAGACCCTCCCTTTCCCACCCCAAACAAATAACAGTACTTCACCTGTGTGTCATTCCTCTCCTCCACAGACTATGGAATTCATGTACTTCACTGAAGTAAAAGAAAATTGCAGACTACACATGGAGACGAAATAGCAACAGACAGATATGTGTAAAATCCATTATTGTAATTGAACTTGGAGCTCCTGGACATGTCGGTCATCTGTCCTCCTCATTCCAGTAGCACCTCTGGATTCTTCCCATTCTCCAGAACTGTTTCTTATTCTGCAGGAGGCATGAGGCACATTACTCTTCCTATTTTTGAGAAGGAATAGAGATGCTAAAAGGATATTTTCACTGCCAGAGTTTCTCTCACGGGGGAGTGAGATAGACTGCAACTATACCAGCTTAGCTCTGTTATTAAATGATACAAGAGTGATATAGAAATATATTTCAATAACTGGCAAGGAAATTAGAAACATTTTTGGGAGCTATTTCTAACTATCTTCATTGGAAATTTCAGAGCATCTTTTGCTTGTTTTGCAATCTGTACCTAATAGTTAATTATGTATGCTTTTAAATGGACAAGCTGAGAAGTATATGGGATTTCTGTGAAATTCCACAGCAGACTAATAGCAGAGATTATGACTTCAAATTGTGCTAGCCATTGACTAAGGCCCCATAAGTAGTTTAGTGTAGCATATAGAGCTCTGTGACAATCATTGCCCTATGATGCACAGTATTCTGCAGATAAAATTTATATTTCTGTAACTCGACACAGCACCTATATTCTTCAGTAAATTAGCCAGCAGTTACTTCCATACATTCATATTGTTGCAAGGATTAGAAAAAGTTGAAGATTAAAACAAAACCTGGAAATAATGCTGATTTGCAATAATGAAATATAATTGTTTGCACTACAAAATCCATAGCATGGAGCAGTGCAATTTGTCAGGGTGGTAATGGGACAGCTACAATAGCAGCTCATGCCAAATGGCATTAATGGACAGATTCCGATGTGTAGCAACTACTGTTAATTTTCTATTACACATTTTCAGTACCTTTTAACTTCTTACACTTCCCTTTGGCTGTAATTTAAGGACTATTAACCACGATAACTAGGTACAAAATTTTTCTTGTATTTGCAGGAAAACAAAATACACAGTTAGAGATATGCTAATTTTTTATATTGTGTGTGTTCCGACAGGCTTTATTTTCTAAAATATGGCTTTCCAGGTATTGTTTTCTTTAAACCTTCTCTTGTGGATGGGCAATTTCAGGGGTTATCACCTTTCCTTTTCTTGCTATCCTCTAAGTGGTACTTTCTTTGCTGTGGGCAGTGCAACAACTATGCTCTGCTCTACTTGTCGTGTCCCATTTGCTGCCACCCAAATCAAAAGCAAGTGGCTTGGCACATCTCTGAGACAGCTTTTTTAAAAAAAACAACCTTCCAAGGACATAACTAGACACAGTGCCATTCCCAGGAACCAGGCTGTGTTTCAAAGCCCATTTGCTTTATTTTATGTGCTGCTTCCTGTTCTTTTCACATTCTCCTCTCTTTTGTCTTTTAAGCCTGAACTGCGGAGATTCTCGGGGACAGATTATAACTTTCCTCTCAGGTGAGATCAAAGAGGGTCTGTTAGAGGCCTGGTTGTCTCTTTTTCACTTAAAAAAAAAATTAAAAAGCAAACTTTCCAACATCTGCTAGAGCCAGCACAGATGTATCTACACTGTAGTATGTTAGAGGATTTAAGGTAACGTTCTGAAGCTGTTTTCAACACCTTCCCCTGCCCTTGATAGTTTATTTTAAAGGATCTAAATGCAGAATCTGAGTTTGTGGATTATGGCAGAAGAATCAATGGGATAGGCTCTTGAATTCCTTATTTCCAGCTGCTGTGCTCCTGTTGAGATACTGAAGTACATGAACAAACTGAGATCTGATTCATTACAAAATAGGCAATACTATGTAACTTCTAAAAATTGTTCACTGATTTTGGAAATTCCACTGTAAAATTCAGAATAATAGCTCAGTATCTTACATATATAAGTATTACCTGGGAAAAATACATTTTTATAACTGCTTTCCTGAAAGTGTTGTCCCATTTTCCCCTTTCCATCTTTATTTCAAAATTTAAAGATTTTCAGTGTCAAGGTCAGCTCTTTTAGTTAGGACTAGGTAATGGATGTAGGATCTGCTCATTATCAGAACCTCCATACAAAATGATCCATTTCTCCTACTTATCATTTTTCACCTTTTCTCACTGCCATTTTCCTCTCAGCATTCTGGATTTGTATGATTTATTTTGGTACCATATGGAATAACTTCCTCCTCAGCAACCAGCTCTGACGCACCATCACACAAATGTCACGCACCAATATGGCTGAATTAGCAGTTTCTAGTCCCAAATGAAGTAATCAGAAGCATACAATTGTTTGTGCTGAAATAAGCTTGTGTCACTAAATACATAGTTTATGACAACTATGGCAGTAGTTAAAAGGAGGGGAAAATATGGTCACTGGATATGGAGATCACTGCAGAGTCTGTAGATTGTTTTGTACAGGAAAGAGGAACAGGAGATGGCAAAACCCTGACCTTATTGTCAGCATAAGAATTTAGCAGGAGAGAAGGCCTGGAGACTGAGGTGAGATTAAGGGAACCTTCAGGAGAGAGATTGAGTAGGGGAAGAAAAAATGAAATAAGAGATCTAATTTTGCCCTCATCTACACAGAGCCTTGAACAAGTATTTGATTTTAGGGCAGAGGAAAATGCAATTGAATGAAAGGATTGGAGAAGGTGGGAAAAGGCATGGTCAGAACAGCAGGAGCTTAAGAAAGCAACAAAGTCTCAAGGTGACTTGAGTTGAGGAGGGCAGAGGAGGTGGCTACGGTACTATATTTATTCCGTCCCTGCCATTAGAGGTCAGATGTGTGTATGTAACGTCATTTCTCTCAGAGCTTTTTCAAACCACCATCCTTGGCTAGTAGCATTTGTATGACTTCCACATAAGATCAATAACAAAAACAAGTTCCTGCTGGACTTCATAAAATCTCAGGAATGTCCCCTTTGGAAGGGTCAAAACTCTGCTGAGGAAAGACAGGATAGGAGTTTGGTTTAGATTTTTTTGTTCTGTTGTTACTCTGTAGGAGTGCAGCAGCATAAAGGGTGTTAGTTTGGTGACTGAAATTCTGGAGAAGAAAAGAGTTCTTCCTTCTATGTGTGCTGCTTGATCTGATAAATATGTATTTTTTATTAGCATTTTGATTGGTTGTCCACATCCAGAATGGCAAAACATAGATAGGGCCAGAAGAAGTTACAGAAATGCTAAGGAAATTCTTTTAATTCTGCAGAAAATTGTTATAGCAGCTGAGAAGTACCATTGAGGTGGTGGTAATTGTGGAGTGCCTTGTGTTACCTAAGAATATTCTATGAAAACCTTTTTGTCATCCTGGAGGCTTCGTCTAGGGTAACAGACTTCAGAGCTGCAGTTCAGTCAATACAGCAAATCATGGTAGATGTGATATAGACCAGATACTGGTATTTTTCCACTACATTACCAAAATGTTTATGACAAAACTGCAAATTATAGCTTCAAGGCTTGCAAATGTACATGATGCTTTGAAGGAAAATGTACTGTGTGAATTCCTTGCTCCGATTTATACTCCCTCCCCTTCCCCCTCAGGTATGGACTCCTGCAATTCTTAATTTGAGACTTCTTTAGCACTTTGTACCTCAGACTGCATCAGACAGTTACTTCAAAGTTTTCTTTTGTGCACTAAGCTAGATTTGTTTGTTTGTTTGTTCTGCAGCCAAATGCAAAACCTTCTCCAGCTGAGGCGAGTTTAACTGAGGATCATCCTCCTGAACTTCCGCTGAGATTCTGAAATTGTGCACTTCTGTACATGGGGAATAAGAGGTGAGACAGCACAAAAGATTGTTCTATACTGTTTTTTCTTGGCATCTGACAGAAATTGGGGATTATTATATTATTCAATATTGAGTTACTTAATCAGTGTATCCTGTCAGTCTCAAATGGCAAAGGATTATGCCGTGCATGGCATGAGTATCCTCAGTTGCAGCATCTACCTTGATGTGCCCCCAAGCTTCCCTGTAGAATACTTGTGGTAACTACTTAAATACACTTCTGGCTAATCTGCTAGTGAGTTGGGCAGGGATCACCATCGTATAAGTTCTGGGAGAGAATGTAGAAAAGGTAGTTTTACTTGTCCTCTGGATGAAGCTGATGGAATATAGATGAATTTTGCTCTGTTTCTGAATTTCTGTGAATTCTTACCCACATAATTTCTCTGAATTCTTACCTGTATAAAGGTAGTAGGATTTACTCTGTGTGTACCTGAGAACAGAATTTGGGTTCATAACTTTTTAGATGTACCTCTAGATCTTTTCCCTTCGGTATTAGTTTGTGGGATTGCTTTTGCCATCTTATGCAGTACTCCTCACATTAGGCCTCCATGTGACTAGATATTAGTGCGATTATGGTTCATGGAGAAGACGCCCCTGGGGAGCCTGGGATTTCTGAGTGGGTGGTCTCACAATAGCCAGAAGAAACCAACTATTACCTGTATGTCCTGCTGGCGTGTTTCCACTTATGAGAACATAATCGTTCAAGCACAGAAAGACATTCAGCACAGTTCCCCTGAGTCTGGCGTGCTGCACTTGTTGGCCTGTCAGCCTCTGTAGCCAATAGCAAATATGGGAATAGTGCAGCCACTATTGCTATTTCCCGTTGGTCTCTTAGACCATGAGATCAGGTCCTCAATTACAGCTGGACTGACTGGAAAGTAGCATTTGGCACAAGTCCAGGCTGAAACGGGTTGTTCATGCTGTCCTGCAAAAACATGTGTTATTGCAGCATCTATTTTTAATGAAATAAAAATTTATATTTATGCAAAATGTTGGATGTTATAGTCAGAATAAAGGAAATCTATATGAGAATGTAAGTAAAGGAAAGGCACTTATCAAAAGAAGCTCAGTATGAAAGGAACAGTAATTTCAGTTGCCATTGATACTCATTGCTAAACTAATGATAAACTCATCTGTTCAGGAAATAAATGTCAATGTACTTTTGTAATTTAAATGAGAACTTGTAACATGGAAAATATGCTTCCCGTTCAGATCCTTGAAGGTTTGCTTTGAAATGGCAGTCCCCTGTGATGTCTATTTCATTTTCTTTTATTGTTAAAGTGTTGTGTCACTGATGACATTTCTGCTGAATGCTGCCCAATTATAACATTGAACATCTGCACAGGGACGTTATATCTTCCCAAGGGGATTATGGGAAACAAGCACACTGGTAAACAAAAGAGTAACTGAAATTATTTGTAGGAAATTTAGTCACTTTGTTGGCTGCCAAAGGTTGAGGCTTACTAACAAAACATTTTTGCCTTTTATAGATAGATCAAACATTAAGGGAAAGAAAGCTTTTATAATAAATACAAAGAAAAAGTTGTGGTTTGCACTGTAATTTTAAAAATAATTTTCATGAGTGAGTGGGTGTTGGGGAGGCAAATTGCTTTGATTTAAAATACGTGTTCGTAATATCCTTACTACCAATATATAGGGCAACTTTTAATTTATTCTTTCTGTGGAGTAAATGAAAATCTACTAAAATGCCCAGGATCACACAAGATAATATATAGATGTAAATGTCATGTATTCAGTCTAAAGTTAAACCATATTATCTTGGTGCCAAGGTTCTGAATATTTAACAATTCAGTTGATGTTTTAATTCCAATTATGGCTTTTGTGGTCAGACACTGAAATGATTATGCACAAAATTCCCATCCAAGTCGGTGGGAATCTCATGTGTGCAGTTTTGCAGGCTTGGGGCCATAACCACATGCAGGCTATCTCCAGTACAGCTTTCACCAGAACCCTTTGCATTCAGACCTTTGCAAGGGAGAAACTGAGGAAACAGGTGGTGCCTCTCTGTCTCCCACTGCCATTTGGCCTTGAGGTAAAAGTACGGAGAGAAGACAAGCATATAGTCCAGCCTGTCTGTGCTGCAGGGACCTTTGAATATTCTGAAAGATTTCTGCTGTCATGGCAGGATTTCGTCTGTCTGGCAGTGACTGTCTGTGCTATCCTCAGCCCACCTCTTCTCCTTCGTCATTTGTCACTTCGGCTTCAGACACCTCTCCCAATCTTCCTTCTGCTCTGTCACTTTCCTCTGTTTTCCTTTGTCTTTCCTGCTAGTTTATTCCCTATAAATTGACCGCATCAGAAAACCTTGAAAATCTAACTTGCTATCTGTTGCATCACACAGTGATATACACCTAAATGATAATATGTTTTCATAATCTATGTGTTGTGTCTATTTTGACTATGAGATTGGAAGAACAGAAGCTGCCGACCACTACTTAGGGCAGTGGGATAAATTCTTGCTTGGTCATTAGGGGCTGCCTTAATAAACCTGAATCATACTTATCTACAGTAAAAGCCTGATACTTCCAAGAACTGATGTGTTTCCATTCACATTTTTTCCTTATCTTTGTTCGTTAGATTAAACAATAGCTTGCTCCCACCCTGGCAGTATTTCAAATTTTGAATTAAATGAGTTAATTTCCTTCAATGACTCTGAAATAATCTGCAACAATTGTTGAAAATGCTACAATTTAAAGTGTTACTGTAATTTTTAGACTGCTGCTATGGAACGTTGTTCTTTAATTCTTACTTAATAATTTTTATGAGGGATATAGCCATTAAAATAGGTGGGAGGGATTCTGTCACACAGGAAGTATTCTATTTTTTCTTAATGGATAAATATTGAATGTCTCTTTTATTTTGATTTATCTCAACAATATATCTGTCCGCAGTTACCCCTCCCTTCCCACCCCAAAATGAATAGTCCTGCTGTTGAAATGAGAGAAAGTATCTTTCTATGTCTTCAAAATAGAACTAAAAGTACCTGCTTGACCTGTGGGTTTTAAGACAGCTTGCAGTTGTGGTTAACACAAGCCCCCCTGCTGAGATCAAAGTCTGGCCCCATCCTGCTTGAAACACCACTGTCAGTACCTTGTTGTTAGGCAAAAAGTAAGAGAGTGTTCCCCTCTGCTGTAGAAAAGCAATGTTTATTTGATCTTGGGCCTCTTCTGAATAATTTTGCTAAATCTAATTGCTCTTGATGTTTTACGCAGTACATCATGGGCTTTTTCAGAAATAGCTCTTTATGCAATGGGTGAAGCATCAGAATACAGTAAGGATCACTTCAAATATCTCTCATCAAGGCAAAGAACTCTAGGTAGATTACTGCAGATCACCTGTATAAACCCTGCATAAACACTGAAGCTCTTTTAAGCTAAAAGGTACTTTAAAAAACCCTTATGTTATGAAACGTGAAATACTCTGTAGCTATTAAGAGAGTTATCATGTGAAAAGAGGTAGAGAGGTCTGTTTAATTCACTGGTTCCTGCCAATTTATCATGAAACAAAACATATGATGAAATCTTTTCCAGTATATTTATTACCATACATTAAGATTTTATGTTACCAAAATGTAAACTTCCTGTATGTCAAACGCTAACCCTGTACCTAAATGAGCTATGGGGTCTAACATGAACGGTGCTGTTGCTGCTATGTATTGCTTGAGTGAAATCAAGAAACTTGACTTTTACTGATAATCATTGTGAAGGACTCTGCAGTGGACTGTGACATTTGGTTGCTACTCACACTTCTGCTGGCATGCAAATGACTTACGAACTTTGCTGCACATATATAAGACATTTCAGGGTGAAACCATAAATGAGAATGACAGCCTGCAGTTGTTTTTCAAGTAGAAATCTCTTCTGAAAACAGAGAATATATGTGAACTTCGCTGATGGAGTATCATACTGAATGATCATACATTGGGTGATAATCAAGGGTGATTTGTAATGCCTTCCATAACTGTGAGACTGGAGTATTTGGGAGATGTGGGTCCTCTTCCAAAGTTCATTGCTGGTTTGATGGATGACATAATCTCTGTATTTTACGTCACAAAGTTATTTAAAATTTCTTCTTCATGACACTTAAGACAGCTCTTTAAGAAAAAGTCATGTTCATTTTACCTGTATATTTGTGTGCGTGCTTGTATCAAATATGACATTCCCATGAATCAGTCTGAATGCAGGAGGGTGCTTTAGGCATATGCAGAACACAAAGTGGCAGATGGCAGATTGTCTCCCTTGGGCAAGAGGACACCAGCTGCTCAAGCACCATTTGTTTCCTCCTTTCTATTACTTTTGCTGCAACCAAAGAAGCTGTTAAGTTAGGTGTATGTAGAGGAGTTGATAATGCTTGGGGAGGAGAGTGATCAGGAGGCCATCTCTGCAGCAGCAGTAGCACTTGTCAGCCCCATCTTTTAGCAGCTGCAGGACTAAAAATGCCACTAGTAAGGGCTTTTGGTTCCACCTCACACCCACTCCCTCCTTGAGACAGAAGCAGGCTCAGCCCCTTCCTTTCTCTGTCCTTCCCAGGTAGGCATTAGATGGCAGCAGCCAAGAGTATAGAAGAAAGAGTGGGCGCTGCTTTGAGGTCAGCTTCGGTTATCTCTCCATTCACCTATACAAAGCCATTTGAAACACACTTGGCCCATGAGCCTTCTTACTTAACTTTTCCAAAACTCCACTTCCCACCCCTGGCTTTAATTTTCTCCCCCTGTTCTCTCATTTTACTTCATAGAGCTGCCTCCTATTCCCCCTTTCTCCAGCCCTCAGCTGGGTAGTTAGCTGGCTAACCTTCCCAGCTTTCCTACTCCTAAAGACAATTCTACCGTAACTGTGTGTTGCTTCATTAATAACGTGATGTTTTTTATCTCTGGACCACAGAATTCTGGTTTGTTTGCTTAATCTGATCTGCTTTGCTTGCAGATCAGTCTCTGTCTGTATATGCTGTTGGCTGTGCCTAGGGAGAGCTGAGTGGGATACTGGGCTAGATGGACCTTAATTCCGAACCAATATAGCTGCTTGGATTTTGTGCTGTGTTCAGAGACTGCAGCAGAAGTAGATCTATTGCTGCTTTGTGACCTAGGGGAAGAAGAAAACTATTCCCTGCACTAAGCCTGTCTACTTAATGAGTAAAGGAATTCAGATCAATAAAAGACAATGGCAGCAGATCCAGAGGAATTCCCTAGGGCCAGATGCATCATCGCTCAGTCCTTGTACAGTAATTTGCTTCTCTGCAGCGCAAGAACAGCTTTTCCACTGGTTCTGGACACTGGACCAGGTTCTTAAGTGGCTTTTTTTCAAAGGCTAATTTTAGCTTGGAAGATTGGAATTCCTCCACTCCTTCCATAATCAGTGGTGGAAAATAGGCTCCTCTCAGCCATGAATCAGCTTCTTAGGCTAAGTTTGCTATTCCTCTCCACTGCTCAATGCACAAGCTCTGGACTTACCCTCTGTACAGGACTGAATTTTGTTCTGAGGCAATGAAGTGATCCCTCCTGGTACAGGCTTGTGAATTGCACCTTCCCATTTTATTTGATGGGAGATTTATAAAGACAGAGCTCCTCTAGTCATCATCCTTGGCATTTATTTCAGCATTAGACAGAATTTGTGATTAAAATCATGACTCTGATATATTAAACCAAAGTTCAGTGTGAAAAAAAGCTTTATCTTGTAAGCGTTGTGATGAGTTGCTTTATTTCTAGGTTTTTCAAAGCTCCTCCCAAAAAACTTTTTAGTTTAAAGACTTTAAATTCAAAACATTTATTAATAATGTAAAGGGCTGCCTGTCACTCAAAAGCTATAAAGAAACTCTGAAATCAAAATGAAATATTTTCTTCGTCAAAGCATTAAAAAAATATAACTTTGGTACAAGCTTTGGTGATGCTTTGCTTTGTTTGTAAGCCCACTTAAAAATAAATCCATATCATAGTCAGTCCTCAACACACAAATTTGCAACCTCAGTTGGTCACTACTAACCTGGATGGTATAAAGTACTAAATTTTAAAATTTCTGTGTTCTAGTTATGTTATTGATTTGTATGTGATTTTCAAGAGATCAATTATGTCCAGCTTTTTAAAAAGTCCTCAATTTTTGGTGCTTTGAAATTTGAGGTATCTGGGGAGAAACATCTTCAGTCACTGAAAACCTGTAGCTTCCACAGAGTTCTTAAAGACTGAACATTTTGCTGGTTTTGAAACTGATGCTTTTGAAAAATACCACATTTGATCTATATGTAAAATGGGTGTCGTGGCCAAAGAGCAGTAAAACGTATCTAACTCAATATTTATTAAGTTGTTTGAGAATCTTTGAGCAAGGTGAGCACTGAAGTGTACAGCATAATTCAGCCTTGTTAGTACACTTGCTGATCAGCTGCCTTCCCCTGAGAGTCATTAAGACAGTTACTGAGAGCGCTTGTTAGTATCAGATTACAAGAAAACAATGTTAAGGCAACCTCAAAAAAAAGGTGGCTGACAAAATGTTTTCCCTTGGTGGAAATGAGCATCAAATTACATTTCACTACTATTTGTTTGCTTTGGAAAGGGGGGCTAGGGATTTTCACCTTGTCCTTAGGGCAGCAATTTGCTCACCTTACACTTTCTAGTACTGAAAACATTTGTTCAGATTACTGTGTTTTCATTTGATTTGTTCTGTTGTTTACACAGAGGTTGCTTTTCAGTAAAATCTAATATAATTATTGACACAGTTTGTTCTGCTCTATAGATTATATCAAACTGGCTGGAACGTATAGTAGAAAACTGGTTCTCTTAGTTCCTTTAGGTCACTAAAACTCCTGCTCAGTCAGTTAAGTCAATAGACATCCCAAGGCCTTTAAACAGATGTCTCACTGTGATTACAGAACCTCCAAATGCAGTATTTGGAAATGGATCTAAATGTACTTAACTGACTCGAGGCTTCTCAGCAAAATAAGTGCAATTCTATTTTGTGGCAGTGGCAAATTACATTGTAGGGGACAGAAAGCAGGGAGGTCTGGGAGGGGTTAGGCAAGGAAGCTTGAAAAGATCAGTAGAGGTCTGAGGGAGCTGTGGGGGCGCAGGTGATCCCCGAGAACAGGTTAGGTGGGAACCTTGAGGAATCAGTAGGATCGGGGAAAGATTTTTGTGGGTGGAAGCAGGCAGATTTTGGGGAGATTAGGGGTCTGCAGGAATTTGAACAGAGAAGGATCAATGGAACCTGTCAGATAAGGGCAGGGCTGGCTGTTGCTCTCTGATACCAGAAGGAACCCCTGTGAAAAAGCCTTCAGCAACAGTAACCCTGGCAGTCTGTGATCTATTACAGGAGTGGGAAACTTTCTTTTCCCAATAAGGAAAAGCATCTGAGAGCCGGAGCACTGGTCAAAGCGCTCTTCTCCTGTTGGTCTGATGTCGATATTGATTTCTTTTTGGACTGCTATCTTCTGAGGCACTAAGAGTCTGGAAATTTCACTAAATGTAGAAAAATGCAAAGCTTTTATATGTATTTGAAGACCAATTTCCAAGCAATTAAATGCAATATTTTGACAGTGTATTGAAAATATAGTACCTTTTTGGAGGGATTCTTGAATTATAAGGTGGTTGGTTTTTTCTTATAATTAATTCTGCAGTGACATCTTCCTTGCTGTCAGCAGTATGACTTGTGTCCTTATCCCCTTCCATATTCCACAAAAAGCATTGGCAGGAATCTGCAGTTATAAATTTGTACGCTTCTGCTGTGGGTTTCAAATACTCCTTATCCAAGTAGAAATGTTTGATCTTAGGTGATGTCATGGGAGTTTTTGAAGATTACTTTAGCTTTGTTCCCAGGAACAGACTGTGAAGATTTTTGGGATAAACCAAAACAGCAACAAAAGAAATAAACAAAAAAACCCCAAACCAACCAAACCCCCAAAGCCTGCAAACACATAGCATCTTACAACATTGCATAAATGCTCAGAATTTGAGCTTTAGATTTGCTTATTTTTTTCCAGAATATCCTTATTATAGAAAAGTTTAGGGCATGTTCTTAGTCTGCTGCATAAACTGGGTAGTGGAGAGGATTCTCCTGGCAGCATTTCAATCACACGGTCACTTCACTCTGAAGTCATGGAAATATAGAACCAACATTTTTACGTTTATAACCACATTCAAGAAAGTACTTAAGATGTTGAAGTATTTTGCACATCCTTTTTTTTTTTTTACTATTAACTGATTTTTATTTCCTGTGAATTAATTTGTTGAGCAGTTTGTCACAACAGGGGCATTCCAGCCATGTCCCAGCTCCTCGGGCATGCAGCAGTGTTAGGTCACTTGCTGTCCCCTCACCCCATGACCCAGTTTCCATGAATTAGGAACCCAGGTGCAAATGCTGGGAGGAAGCTGTGGTACGTGCTCCTTAGTTCTGGATGATCAAGAAACCAGGATGCACTTTAGAGTGTGTTTGGATATGGACAAAGGAGCCATGACCAAATCCACATGCTTTGGTTCTGGATTGGATTTGAAACTATTTTCCCATCCGATAAAACTTCCATCTTTTTCTGAATATATGTCATGTAAGCCCTAGTTATCTCCATTTCTCTTCACATTTTAAAATTCTGACTGGCTCAGTGGCCAGATTTCTGGCCAATCCCCACAGTAGAATGAACACTTCCTAGGAGATGTATGGTCACTACAAGAATAGCTCATGACTACCTTGATTTGGAGAGGATCATTTTTGAGGTCTAAAATTAATTTTAATTTACATAATGCTCTTGTTAATATTTAGTAGAGATTACCTTTTTACTCATAAAAATGCATCACAGGTATCATACCTTCGTGCCAAACATATCACCGGGAGTTTATTACTATATAACTAAATTAAAATGCTGTGACACTTTTCATGTAGTTCTGTGGAAGATAGTGACATAAAATCTCTTTAAGAACTGCTGAAAATGTCTATTCTTTTGGTCCAGCAACAGTTAAAACTCCTAGCTGGCACTTTATGAAGACATTTTTTAATTTGTGACTCTCTTTGTGACCTAGGATGATTGAAACATTATCTGCAAGAACAGTGGAAAACCTAAAAATGAATTTCCAGCACCAGGCTTCCTGTTTACATTGTTCAGGGGTAGTTACAGATTGTTAACATGTAGTTGCTGTTCATGGTTAATGATACAAATGAGTCATCTCTGTGCGGTTCTCAGCCATTTGAAACTGTCATAAAATAACCCAAATAATAGGATGATCAAAGCAATATAGCCAACTCTGCATGATAGTGTGACTGCAGCATTTTCAACCATTACTATAGAGTACTATAAATATATTCAGAATAGTACAAAAGAGATGTTCAGGTTACAAAAACTATAGTTCAGACCAGGCTGGAATCATAAAATAAAGTAAATATTCAGTTATGCTTGCTCTCCTTGAATCTTCCCATAAACTGTCTTTGGATGCCTAGTATGATATGCCTAATTCTCAGTAAACAGGTACCCAGCATTTTTTTGAGAATCAGGATTCATTAAAGCATCACAAATCAAGCATACAAAAATGGAGATAGCCAGAATAATTAGAAAGCCTTTGTTCTTTTTTTTTTTTTCTCCTTGCAGTTTGATACTTAAGGCAGGTGATTTCTGATTTCTTTGTGAGGGCTATGATACATATGCTTTGCTGGGTCTGGATGATTTCAGAAAGTAGTGTTTTATTTTCCATGAAAAGCTTTTAGTTGTCATTGCACCGAGTGTTGCATAAGTCAATGATAAATCAAACTAATATATTTTAAAAACTAAGCTTTAGAAGGTTTTATAGTTTAAAAGAAATCACAACAAAGCATGAGTGCTGACTTATCACCTCTCCTTTGAGACCCAGTTTATTTCATCACTGATGTGAAGCATGTAGTACAAAACAAGATGACCTGTTTTCATCCTTGGTATAATTCCACTAAAGTAAAAAGCCTTATGCCAGGAATGAATTTGTCCCTTTGTAAAAAAGGTCTTCACTCTTCCCAAGAGAAGACTGAAACTGGGTTCTGTCTGTTTTCATCAACTCTCTTTATCTCACATCAAGGGTAGCTGATTGAACACAAGGAATTCCTAATATGAGTCACTTGTCATTCAAGCTCTTCTGGTTGAGGATACAGTGTTTTGAGCTTTCTTTGGCAAAATGAAAATTACCTTGTTTAGCAGGTCCAGTGGCTGAATGTAAAGTTGGCAAGTGACTCACATGTGCTCAGTTTCTCTATGTGACAAATAATAGTGAAGTGATTTTGAGGTGTGAATATAAATTAAACTTAATTACGGTGTTTTCTTCTAAATATATTTGTAGTATTGGGATCAATCTTCCACACTTCATTCAGGGAGCACTCCAAACTTGACTGCAATAGCATACCAGGAATAACAGAGAACATAACACGGCTTTTAGATTTTAGCTGATCATTTAGCTGAAGGGATTTTTGATTGGCAGGTACTCCAGAACAGTATTCACTGCATAGATCTCTCACCACATAAATTATAGTTATTTTCTAGCATGCGCTAGCCACTAAAATGATGGGTATTAAAACATTTCCTCACTAGCTTCCATATATATAATAATTTCATAGCTGTTTTACATTACAGCAGAGTTTGCTCCTCAAACTAAGTGAAGTTCTTGTAGCTTTTTCTGGATTTTATCACAAAGATTCTTTGAATGTAACTTACCAGTAGACTTTTACTTTCATTTCTAGCCATCGGTAGCGGAAATATTCAGTAGAGGCAGAGCGTGCCTTTTTTTTTAAATGACAGTACAAGAGAAGCAAGAGGCAGGAAATATCTAAAATGTTGCAGTCATTTTCCTTGCCCTCTAAATTTGTAATAGATCTGAATAATTTTTATGTTTTTTTCCTAAACCCTCTAAATTTGTAATAGATCTGAATAATTTTTATGTTCTCCTTGAGAACAGCATTTGAAAGAGCAGATGTGAGGGTCGTTATCTTAATGACACCACAGAAGTCTGGGCAGTCACAAAGGCTTTCTCACATAGTCAAACTGTCTTGGGAGAATCTAATTTGCTGTTGAGGTATAATACCAAACAAATGCTTTTCATTAAGGAGCTGCATGAAACAGTATCAGTCTAACAAGAGGGCTAGGCCTTTGAAATGTAAACAAAGTAGCTCCTCAAGGTAACATCCATTGCCTTTAATTGAAGCTGCCTTGAAAACAGCAGTTTCCTTGGCAGAAGAAAACAAACTTTTACTGGCACACTGCTTCACCCTTCCAGCTTTTACCTTAAAATTCCAAATTACCAAATTTGGTATCAGGGGAGTTTGTAAGAAAATGAATACTTTTTTCTAAGTGTTATAAAACCTTATACTACTATCACAACACTTGAATTTAGCTTAATGGTGCCAAAATGTTAATATGAGGGCCTGAACTGCAGTAGTCTTCTGTTTGAATATAGACCATGGGCCTTTGCATTGTCACCTACTCAGCGGAAGCTGAGCACATCTTGGACCTTGCACAGCATTAGTTAGGAACCAAGTCCAAACTTCTGGCATGCTGCTTTATCTTGGAAAGTTATGGTTTTAAAGCCCACACATGTACCTCCAGTAAAGCCCTGAGGTTATTCAAGTGAGGAAGACATCGCAGGACTGATGTGATTTTTCTGCTTTGTGACAGTCTGAGGCTTGACTATCAACAGGTATTCAATCCCTGGTATAGGACTCTATATTTATGAGGATTTTTCTCTATAATCAGAGCTATACAGGTGTGAAAAGAACCAAGGCCTAATACCTATACAGAAATATTTTTGAGATTCTGTCTGTGCCTTATGACACAGAGGTACAGACACTAAAAGCTAGGGATGAATTCAATATCATTCTGAAGTCATGGTTTCCCCCACTGTTATGCATAGTTTGTGTTCCCTTCTTCCCTCTATTGCTACACTTGTCTGCGCTGTACAACAATGTTGGTTGGGAGTCCCCACTCTTTTCCTTCGCAGGTTCTCCTGGCTTCTAATTTTTTGCCTTTTTAAGCTTTGATTTTCCGTTGCAGTTTTCCAGCATCATAACGCAAGTTTCAGTGGAAATATAAACATTTGGGTTGGCAGACATGTTCCTTCACTAAAAGAAACACACATTTTTGTAGAAGGAATTAGAGACAATCGGAGGTAAAATATTTCATAAAGTTTACATTAATTTCTCTTAGAAAAGAAAGTCTGCTAAATGTACAAGTCATGAAATGCAAAACATTACATTCTAGGTAATCAACTATAGTGTAAAAAAGACATTACATAAGAGATTAGCATCTCAGCATCTCATAGCAAAATGTCATTTATGGTTGGGATGTATTATGGAAAATGTGAAAACAGCTCGTCACTGGAAAGTGTGCTTTCCTAGTCATCATGCAGAAGTGTTCAGCTGAGTGGAAGTGGCCTAGTATTAGTATAGACTTCCACTACATACCCTAGTAAACTTATTTGTCAGTCCTGCAGTTTTAATGAGCAGCAACACCCTAAAAACTTACATTTTTTTTTTGTCCCGAAGAGTGTTATTTTCTATGTTTTTTGGGGGGTAAAAGCTTGTTTTACTTTTTTGAGAATAATCACTAAAGTCAGCAAAGAGCCTTCCCAAGTGCATTAAATAAGATTTAAACCTGCAGTGAGGATATTTTAGGAACATAATTTCCAAGTTTAGTCTCAGGAACTGGAACTTTTTCTTTTGTGGGGATTTTTATTCAGTGTGCAGTAAACACAGCTCCAAGCCCTAGTAAAGAATGTGTTTTGACTAATTTTAGTTTTATTGGTGTCAGTTAAGAATACCATGCACCTTGATGTCAGAAGCTGCTTCTTTGTACTTTGTGGCATTGTAGTTAGCAGCTTGTCAAACTAGGGGTGGTTTTCTCTGTTTGAGTTATGTCTAATGTTTATTAGAGATTTTACACCTGGACCATGAAAGCTCCCTAACAAATGCGGATCTGATTTCAAGTGCAACATCCTCAGGATTTCTGTTTGATTCTTAGGCTCCTGTGTAAGCAATAGAAGGGCACATGCCAAACCTGACGATGAATTCAAAATGCAAACTATCTAGAACTAAACCCAAATCTCCATACGTGTAATAGGAAAGGATTTTCCTAGCATTTTCTTTCTGCTCACTGACATGGTTTACATCCTATTATGTGTATGAATGTGCTGTTCCTTTGCTTTAAGTATGTAAAGTCTTGGTACCAATTTGCTACTCTCTGGTAGCCTCATACTAAAACCAAGAGCTATCCTGAACAGAATGGAAAGACAGTTTATGGAATGTGATTTAAAGCTGAAACTTAAACAGAAAGTGAAGGAAAATGCTTGCTGTGTCTGTCTCATATTTGTATGCAAAGGGACTTCCTTGGACCATTGCCTGTGTTCTGATGGGCATCTTTCTTTGGCTGGGAATTTAAACAGTGAAAGTCCACAGAAAACAGAAGGTTCTTAGAGGAAGGAAGGAAATAAAATTACTGAACATCCAGAGCACTATGGAAAGTACTGCAGAGGCACATCTGCCTAGCTGGGAAAGCAAAAGCAGATAGAACCTGGATTCTGTGCTGAGAGCTGATGAATCTTTGAGGGTAAACTGAACTGCTGCTGGTCCAGATCTTTTCTACATGAACAGTTTAGACTGATTTCTGGTGAAGAAGTATTTGCATCATTTGTGTTTCCTTCTCATGCTTGCACTGCATGTTGACTACCTGTTTACTGGGTAGGAAGGCAACACAGGATAGCTTATACTGCAGGCGTGTATGCTCAGCAATTCACAGGGTACTAGTATTGCCACAGTCAAAAAGATATGGGGTGCTAGTATTGCCACAATCAAAAAGATAATCCTATGGTAAAGCCTCAGATAATCCTATGGTAAAGCCTAGGTAAAGCCTAGGTAAATTTTGGTGTAGTATTGCTGGAACTGATATGTGGAACTCCAGTTATGAACCAAAATACCTCTATGGTATGCACTGCATAAGTGGTTGGGGGAAGGGGGAGATGATCAAAGGAGATGATGATCAAGGATCTTATTTCTTTGCCTTATCTAGTTCTTGTTGCCACATAAATAATGCAAATATAAGTGCAGTCACAGGGAACCCAGTCTTCCCTCAGCTATGAATATATTCTAATAGATTTAGTCAATTATAGCAAAGAGACAAAAATGACCCAAGCCTTTATTTATTACAGCGGAGCTTCTACAACAATTAAACAACTCCAATAAACCTAAATTTTTCTTTGAAAGGTTTATTGTGTGAATACCAAGCTTTGTACCATTCTGGGACCTGAATTAAAACCATCCGTTGGGCAGTAGCATTGCTGGATAGGAATGGGAAGGTGGGCAGCTTGAAAAGAAAGAACAAAGTTGTAGTTCCAGTGGCTTTAATTTGTTAAAGATCTTGTTAGGGCTATAAAACTTTACCAGGTACTGTAGTCTCTTAGTTTAAGGAGGGAGGTCTGGTCTGGTCACTTCATACCAAGCTGTTGTTTCAATTCCTGGCCTTGAGGTTTATAGGCTGTCATGTGTTGAGCTATTCCTGAACCATAAGTTTATTGAATATTTTGAGAGTTTGAGGTTGCCTTTCCTCTCCTTCCTGCCTTAGATTATTAGTAACTACTTGAACCTGAAACAGTTCCACCAAATCCATAGCAGCATTTTGTATATTCTTTTGGAAGAGAGAAAAGGTTTTGTTTTCTTTTTTTACCATGCAATAATTCAAAAGAACAAAGCGGTCAGGAAGCATAGCATTTTTTGCTTCTTCTAAGCACCATCTCCTTCTAATAACATGCTTAATATCTCTAGCATTCATCAAAGGATTATTTAAAAGAAACAGAGCCTGTAGGTGTGATACTAATTATCTATGTGAAGATGGATGTTATGCTAGGGCTAAGTGCCTGGCTTATTGGCGATGAATGTAAGAGGGTAAGACAAAGCCAAGGCCACACCAGGAAAACTTCTGTTTTGCATCTCATCTTGTTCTTTGGCAATTACACTCCCAAAATCCACAAACAGACATCTGTCATATTCTTAAACTGACATATATAGGGTCTGAATTATAGGTAGTTCAAGTAAATGAAGAGACTATCATTTCAGCAAGCTTTGGATCAAGGCCAGAAGCACAACTCACTGCAGAGACAGGTAGAACACAGAGTCAAATGTGATCTTTCTAATTCATAAAAATATATACATTTGCACAAGGACTGCTGCAGAGAAACAGGGTGAGAGGGCTAGCTCCCTAGCAATGTACATTTTTGGATAAATTTTCCCATTCAATATCTTGCAAAGAGCATTCTCCCAAGAGCAATGACAGCAACTGTTAATGACCTGTTCTGCCCAGTGAAGCAGGTCTGTGTTTTGGCTCCTTTTGGTAGCATGGATAAGGAGACCTGCAGTGAATATGCAAAATATAGCAAGTGCCTTTTAGCCAGAATGAGTATCCTTTGGTCTCAGTAACGGAAGAGCTTGCAAGATGCATCTTACTCCTGAGAAAAATAAGCTTTTTGAGTTTTCCAGGATTTTTTACAAGCTTCTTGAATTCAGTTCGCAGCCAGTTAGAGCAAATGTACAGAAAAATCTCAGAAAATTGATGAAAAAAAAATTTAGCAACTTCAGAGAAGTTCATATCTGGCCTTTGGAGGGCAGTGAATGGATGTGTTTTCCTAAATTCATGCCTTCTGTAACTACATTAGCTTCAGAGAAGTTACAGAAAAAGTTAATTTGACTCATTGTTTAGTAAATCTTGCACTGAGGTTGGAATTAGATATTTTAAGCTGCCACTCCTGTTCTCTTATCACCTGTGTGTAAAGAATTTGACAGTCTGTATTTTAAAGTATTATTAATAGGATTTTTAAATTACACTTGTGCTTGAATGAACTAAATGCTTCCACATGACAAATTGATATGAATGGTTTTAATAAACAGAAAATGAGAAGTAGGTTCATCTGTCCCTGGGGGCTTAGCTGGTTCCATTCATTCTTCTTATTAAATCTTGTCTGCATGGCACTGTTGTTTGCATTGATTGATTACTTGCCTTAGCCTGTAAACTTGGGTGGGTTTCTCCTGTGTACCATTTCAGAAGGCATTGAGATCCCAGGCTCAAAGAAGTATCTCCACAAAGATTAATAGATGTGGACCAAAATTTTCCTTGGCTACAGTAAGCTAATTCTCAAGGGACACTGGACAGCAACAGATGAGTCAGAACTGTTACAGCTTAGACTATATTTTGTCAGTATAAAATGCTTCTAGCTAATTCGTTTGGCAAGAGATTAGAAGCTAAACAAAATGAAGTCCACACTTTTTTTCTTTCCCTCTTTTTGAAAGAACACGACAGTAATATCAGCTAAATAGTAATAAAATCAAACTGAACTATAAAAACAAGAGCAAGCATTCCCCTTTTCTTTCCCCTGTTACAGATAACCCCCACTACATAATAGCAGGTTTTTGTTTGGAATAAATGCTATAAAGTTTATAACCTGTGTCAGCAAGCATTCATCGTAAGAGTCAAGAAGGGATGTCTCTGTTCTCTGCTTTACCTTTGACAGAGCATTTTTGTAAACACTTGTTCTAGAATTGGAAGAAAGATTCTGCAGGAATACCTCGGACCAGTAGAAATAGGGAGATTATGGTAACTATATTATTTCACTGTTTTGACATGGAAAAGCAAAATGGGAAGTAAATAACCAGACTGATGATAAAACTATATTTACTTCAATAACGGGAAGTATCATCTGATTGAATTTCAAGTTGAATTTTTAATAAAGCTAAAGCCAAGGACAGTGAAAACATTAAAAGCATTAGACTAAATTCTAGAGTCCATAAGTGAAAAAAATTAGGGTTGCTGGAGCAACTTCCCACTTATGTCATGGACTTCGAATCACTGCTGACTTTTTAATATATTCTGTTTTAGAGACAGAATATAAGAGGGACCCCATTTCTCATGGTGAAATTCTCCACTGTGCATCACTTCGGCGTTGCTTAAAGAGCTTAAGTGATGCACAGACCTTATTCAGGCCCTTACAGGAAGATGATCTTAATCTATACTAGTTGACTTATGCCTGAACTCAAGTAGGCTATTTTAGATAATAAATTGCATGATTTAGATTCTCCTGTCATATCAGGGTAGTTGCACATCTGTGTCATTACAATAGATGATGAAGTATCCCACCCAACTGAACTAGCCAATGCTGATTACAAAGGGAGAAGATACACCATAATGACTTCAGATTGTCTAAATATTGATTGGATTAATGCTCTGCGACTGATGGTAAATAGAGTGTAACAAAGGAAACTATTTAGATTATTTAAATCTTATCCATAGCTTAAGACAGCATCACCAGTCTTCCTACAAGTCATCAAAGAGAAGTATCTATCCTAAACCAGGCATCATAGATAGAAATTCTTGTTTCTATATAATGGAACTCATCTGTAGCCTGTAAGACTAACTGAATGCTCTGCTCTTTTGCATCTGTCACTCACCCTTGAGGTGTGGTCTCACTGTCAGCTCCAAAGTTGCATTTGAACATGACCTCACCAGCTACAAAGTCCTGACTCCCATGTAAGTCAGCAGGAGTTTTGATGTTGATTTCCGTGAAAGCATATTTGGCCTTTTTTGTCTGAAAGGCTAACATCCTGGTTTCTCAGAAGGGTCCTACTCGTGGAGGCTTTCAGTACAGAGCTAAACACTTCCCTTGGGTTTGCTCCTTTATTATACTTGGGCAAAGGAAACGTCAAATGCTATGAAATCAGAAATTTAGTATTTTACACTCGCAACACACTCATTATATATGGAGACATTTAATGAAGCAAGAGGCAAAAAAATGAGTATCAGGCAGACTGAAAATAAGTAGCTTGAAATCATAATCATTATGAGTGTGTACTTTGATATTTGAGTGGTAGTTTGCCAACCAATGTAGTGGAATGGCATAATGGAAAAGATGACAACATCAAGATTGTTGTGACAATGTCTGATTGTTATTTGTGTGTAATTTAAGGAGTAACCTAATCTTCTGTGCTAACACACATCAAAGAAACAAGAAATCAGTATTGCCAAAGAGAGGGCAGTTTTATAATTTCCAGACTGTCATTCTTATAATACAATTCTTGTACAAGCTATCATTAATTTTGTGTATAAAGTACACGTTCAGTGCAGCTCACTTGCCTTCTCTTCACAACTTTTTCTCCACTAACCTCCTTTATACCCTCAGTTTCATGTTCTTTATCTATGTATCACCTCTAGTTGAAGGATGTCATGTGACACAATTGTATTAAACCTATGTAAAGAAATGTAATTCAGTTACTATGTGGTAAGAGAAATAAGATTGTACTTTCATAGTTATGTCTGTGCAAGATAAGGCAGTAACCAACTATTTTCAAAACATTGTCCCACCCATTTTAAATGATATTTACCAGTTTAAAGCTGCAAACCACTTTAGTAAGCAGGACATAATCAATCCCAGACTAGCAAAAATTTACAAGTATCTACAAGCAGATCACCCATACCAAAAGACCCCGTAGGCAATTCAGTGACCGATACATGTGCACATAGGTATTTATTTATAAAACACACATGGTTGTACATATGCTATAAGCATATACATTATAGTATTTAGGTAAACAGTTAATTCAGTTTGCCTTTTTACTGTTGTTGTTATAAATAAACCTGTATCCAAGAGCAGGCTTTCCACAGATACAGGCTATGCAATTCACTTACGGAGTTAAAAAAGAACTTATCAAACTAAAGAGGACTACCCTTGGTTTTAAAAGGATGTGTTGTATGAGTGTCTGAAGTAATGTGTATGTACATAGACACTGAAAAATATTTCTGTCTTACAAACCCATACAAATAAAAGCACACGTGTATACACATACATGTATATATGCACATTGCTTTATATATCCACACTCACAGGCCACCATTTGAGAATGTGCTGATTCCAGAAGCAATACTAGCTTAATGTTATGCACTGTTTCAGCGTTAAAAATCTGTAAATATTTTAGGGTTGATTTTTAAGACGACTCAAGTTCCTGATCCAGTTCACAGCGTGACCCCACAAACAGCTGTGTTAGCGAAACTGGTGGAATGCGCACCTAGCCTGGGAGCAGCAACACGCAGCAGAGGCTCCTTTGGAGGGAAGGTAGGTACGTGTTAAGTCAGTATTGCTACTGGAGACAGTGTATCCTCAAACCACAGCCTTGGAGATACATACACAGGCTTTAAAGTACAACCTTTCTTTTGCATATAATAAGGGAATTCTGACAGCATATTGGCACACCCACTAGGAACAAAGCTTAAACAGGCACTGTCAGCTGCCCCAGGGCATTACATAAGAATAAAAGATTGAAAGGTGTGCTGTGGGGATGATTCATATACCTGAGGCTTAGACCAGGTGCTCTGCAATTAACTGCATTAACCTGCAGCTGGAGTGAGTTCAGAGTGAAGGTTAGCTCTTCTCAGTTCAATTGGTTTAAAATCTGTACTGGGGATTATATTCAGTTATTTATACGGCTGGGTTTTTTGTTGTTTTTTTGGCTTTTTCTTTTTTTTTTTTGTCTGGCTCTGCTGAGAGGTTAAAAAAAAAGGAGTGCTGTCTGTATGTTGAGCTCTAATAATATTTAATGCAGAGTATACAGGAATTCTCCTAAAGTTAGAGGGAGGAACCACAAAATGACATTTAAAGCTAGAATGACATTTATTTTGGAATATCCACTGACTCGGGGTAGGTGGAGAGAGATAGATGGCTTTGAAAAGCAGAATGCTTACAGGGATAACCCTTTTTCAGTTTTGCAGAACATGGCAGGGCTTAAAAAAATGTGCCTGCCTTAGCACATGGACAGACTACATGATCTCTTTTGAAATCTGCACAGGATCTTTTTACCCGCTGGGTTTAATTTCAGAATCCAGTGCAGTCATTAAAGAAAATAAAATTATGTTTGTTCTTTCATCTGGAGCACAGAGCAGTATCAATTTTTCATTCCCTCCTCCTTTGCATTCCCCCTTCCAAAAAAAGATGTATAGATGGAGGAATTCACCCTATAGCTCCCCTAAAATTTCTGATCTTCAACAGCTGCTTTGAATTGATTCTGTATACTTGGTTGCCTAATGTGTGCAACATGTAACACTGTTTCTGTGCTCTTGAACATGAGATTGCCAAAAATGGAATATTTTGTGTACTAAACTTGCAATCGATCTAAGAAGGTCTATCTGTATCTTCCCAAATGTCTGAATTTTCTCATCACTCTCTCATGGAGTAATAGTGTATTCTAACACTGCAGTGTCTGAGCACTTCCCATTCAGTAACACGAAGCAGAATATTCTTCATTTAAAGACAGGGGAAACACAAGGTTAGACAATGGGCTTGTGTACACAGAGGCATTTTCCAGTAATACTATATCATTATACTTAAGCCATTGCTGTTGTCTGTGTACCTCTCTATGCAGATACAAGTATTTCAGACTAAGCGGGTATTTTCTCCCACCTTGTTTTAATCATTTCCAAGTAATAATAATAATAATAATAAAACTAAATAGGAAAAAAAAATCTGAACATCTGAGAGTGATCTAAATGTAACACTTCCTCACTGTATTTCATACTGGTATAACTTCACTGTATAGGAGAGCTTTATGCGTCTTATTCTGTACCATGCTGGCAGTTTGTGGATTTGAGGCAGATTGATTCTCAGTCTAATGCTTTTAACATTTCTATCAAATTCCTGCTTTGACATGGAAAATACAGCCTTGTCAGGTTATGTATGATGAGTTGGGTTCCAGTTTAAAAGAAGAAATTGGATTTTGAGACGTGAGGATGGACTGTGGTTTAGGCTGTGAGTGAATGTGGGGCACAGTCTGGCCCAAAACACAGCCTAACCAGGTCTCTTGTCCTGCAGTCTGACATCCTAGATAGAGATTCTGCCAACCAGCTATGATTAGTTTTTAGTGTCATCAGGTGAGAGAAAGACTGTACTACAAACACACCAGCTATCGCTTTTGGATAGAACCAACTTTTATATGTGACCTGTATGCTCATTTTGTGAAATTTGACATGCCTAGCTTAACTACTGGATCAGTCTCTCTTGTTCCTCTTGCTTGCAAGATACACTAAGCATCTCTTTTTTGTGATCTGGAAATAATAAATAGCATTCCGAACAATGTTATTTAATTTTTTCACTTTTCATGCTTGCTTCAGAGAACATGCGATTGCTATCACATCCTTAAAATTAAAATGCCAGATGGAGAATGTCCAAGAGCAACATAGAGCAGTGATGAAACCCATATCCTCCATTCATGGTACCTAAGAATATAAGAATGTAGAACAGATATGCAGGTCAGGCCAAAAGTCCATCTAGCACAATATCCTGTCTCTGACAATGCCCTCTAGCAGATGCCCAGGGAAGAGTGTAAGAATGGGTAAAACACAAAGCTATTGTGGAATTGGTACTTCCTCAGTGTATCATACTATATATTGGGGAATAACATATACCTATGGGGAATATCATATACCTATCATATACGTATGGGAAACTTTGAATTACAGAACCACAGAATCGTATAGGTTGGAAAAGACCTTTAAGATCATCGAGTCCAACCGTAAACCTAACACTACCAAGCCCACCACTACACCATGTCCCTAAGCACCTCATCCAAACGGCTTTTAAATACCTCCAGGGATGGGGACTCAACCCCTTCCCTGGGCAGCCTGTTCCAATGCTTGACCACCCTTTCGGTGAAGTAAAATTTCCTAATATCCAGTCTAAACCTCCCCTGGTGCAACTTGAGGCCATTTCCTCTCGTCCTATCACTTGTTACCTGGGAGAAGAGACCGACCCCCACCTCTCTACACCCTCCTTTCAGGCAGTTGTAGAGAGCGATGAGGTCTCCCCTCAGCCTCCTTTTCTCCAGGCTGAACAACCCCAGGTCCCTCAGCCGCTCCCCATCAGCCTTGTGCTCCAGACCCTTCCCCAGCTCCGTTGCCCTTCTCTGGACACGCTCCAGCCCCTCAATGTCTCTCTTGGAGTGAGGGGCCCAAAACTGAACACAGCATTCGACGTACGGCTTCACCAGGGCCGAGTACAGGGGGACAATCACTTCCCTGCTCCTGCTGGCCACGCTATTTCTGACAGAAGCCAGGATGCTGTTGGCTTTCTTGGCCACCTGGGCACACTGCTGGCTCATATTCAGCCGGCTGTCAACCAACACTCCCAGGTCCTTCTCTGCTGGGCACCTTTCCAGCCACTCCTCCCCAAGCCTGTAGCGTTGCATGGGGTAATTACCAGATTTTAGTTCAGATCCATCACAGAAGCATAACTGCATCATGGAAGTCAGATTTCTTTTGGCCCAAACTGCTGGATACTCCTTCTAACGCTAGTGAAATTCAAGTAGATATTGATTTATTCTGGTGTAGGTGAGGATAAAATTTAGGCCCCAGACTATTTACACAGTAGTTCTCTTGAATTCTCTGCCCATATTCTGAAGAATTATCACATAGCACTAGAGGTGGAAAACAAGGAAAAATATAGTTGAAAATAGAACTTAAATAAAACAAGAAGCAGGAGCAAAGCACAGGCAAACACATCCTAGTGTGGGCCAGTGCCATGATAGGAACAGGCCACAATAGCTATAGTTTTGAAGAATTATGCAATTGGAAAGACAATGACTGCTTCCACTGAACAGCACAGCAAAGTCTTTGCTTCCAATAATACCAGGATTTGGCCCTTACAGTGGTGGTTATCCACCTGAAAAAGAAAACATCGTGCCATTTCGCACTGCAACAGTGTATGTGCTCGCTCTGGCCTGCTTTACACTGTCCAGTTCAGCTGAGAGTGGCCAGCAAAGTTCAGTGTCACTGTTGAAGACCTGCACTTTTACAGCTGCACTGATGCAAAGCTTTAGTGTGCTCAGGCAGCTCCCCATTCACACTGATTCTTTTTAAGCATACTTAACCAAAATAGCTGAATTTTGCTCTATATGCTGAAGGCTATTTGCTGAGTTTGCAAGGCAGGAGTAAGCAGTAGTAAATTAGGAGACTTGCTTGGTACACACTCCACTGACGCAGAATGCACAGGAATTCGCTGTGTGGCTGCAGTAGTTGGAGAAATCCTTGACTGTCTGTAAAGAGCTGTTCCCTAACGTTGACTTTCAGTGACTCTCAGTAGCACACTGCTTTCTTCACTTTGCTTAGCAAGAAGTACACACCAGGCAGCACACTAGCAACTGTCCAGCACTAAATTAATGTGCAGTTACCAGCAGATACTCTCCATTTTGGCATCATGAACAAAGAATCCACTGTTGCAAGGAGACAAGATAGCCGATTCTATATGTACCACGCACGCCATATGTGCCTTTCAGACCTGGCTTTGGAGTGTTGTCCAGTGAATGACAGGTGTTGGTAAACATCTGAGAAATAAAAAGATTACTCTAATCTAGGAGAAGGAGCAGGGTTTGAATTAGAATGCCAGAATTTAATTTCTTACTGTGCTCTTTTTTCAATTTCTGATGCAGGGTACATATTTTGTGTCACGTTTATCCTTTATATTGATTATAAAAGGACTTACCTACCATACCACACAAGGATTTGAAAAGCATTACTTAATTCACACTTGCAAAACACTGAGAGACACAGGTCTCTATTACAGTCAGTTTTAAAAGGCTCTTATGAAGAGAATTGAACTTGAGACAGGAAGGCAACTTATGCTAGGATTGTTTTCTACATGCTAAGAAGGCTGATATATCAGGCTATGTTTTTATTACAGTGGTCTATATCAAGCATGAGAGAAGGTACATTGCAGGTTTCCAAGCTCTTTTTTTTTCAGGTTTTTTGTTAGATAATGTTAGAGTAAAAACTTTCCGAAGAGATAATGTGATAAAATCAGTCTAGTATTATGAAAGTAAATGTCTCTTACCCGTCTTCTGAAAAACAATTTGAAAACCTTTATTCAGAACTTCAGAAAAGGGTATTACTGTGGCCACCACCTTTGCTGTGAAGTGCAATACAATATAACATGCGGTGCTATTAAGGAAGTCTGTAGGATAAAAGGGCCTGAGAGATCTTTACCATTTACTTGATGACCATGTAAGAATCCTGGTGTCCTCTGCAGCGGACAAAGGAGCTGGCCTAGGCCTCTCTGGCTCACATAGCGCAGTGTCAAAGACAAGGACAAAGGGAGGATACCTCAGAAAGCTACTGCATTTCAGTTGTTGTAATGCTCTCAGGGGCTGAGTTGGGCCAGAATGGCCCTTGCGTTAGCTTGTAAATCACTTTCCAGCTCTCTTCCAATATGCTTTTGTCCCTCCTCCAAGGATTACTACTATTAATTTGACATTTACATTGGTAGATAAAACTGGGTCAAGGACTGTTAAAGGTTAAAATTGATACTGTTATTAAATCATGCAAATAAATATTACCTTAAGACAACAGTATAAGTTAGATATGGTGAAAAGACATGAGGGTTCACATAGGGAGGTCTGGAATTTTAGTCTACCTCCCAAACTAGAAAATCATCTTAAATGCATTAAATAGATTGCTAACACAAGTTCACCACTATGTTAGTTTTCCCTGTGTGACAGTTTAGAGACTACTGATAAAACTCTAAAGTTGTTCTCTTCTTCTTGTACGGGACAAACATAGAGGCATTATGAAGTGAGGCACTGTAAAAGTATAAACGAGTCTTCTGAAGTGAAAAAGACCATAGAAATAATACCAGAATAACGAATGGTTTTGGAAGATACAGGATGAAGAGAACTGACTTGTCTGTTGCATCCTAACTCTCTGCTGCTGAACAGCTGGTGAAAGACAATGCCATCTTATGGAATAGGGATATTGCAAAAAGCGTATAAGAGAATTAAAGAGTATAGCTGTCACTGGTTTTCAATAAGGGAGATTTTTCAAGTTTTGTAGGTCAAAGCTTCTAGGGTTGTTTTTTTTAAAATTATTATTCCAAGTCCAAGAAGTGTAGAAGTCTGAAAATATGCTGATTTTCAGATTTTTTGTTTGTTTTTCCATAAGTGCATCATCATCATGATTTCTTGAATCTGGCCAGTTACAGAAGTACCAAAATAATATGTAATCCTATATATAGCCTTCTACCTACACAAGTTTGGTGTCCTTTACAAAGGTTTAAATAACACTTTGATGTAGAAAGTGTTGTAACAGTATCAAAAATTAAGAATTAAGATACTGAAAAAAGATTACTTAGGTAAAATAGGATGTGAGTGGTGGACACAGAACGACACTTTGTGGCATCTTTGAGGCTCTTAAATCCTGGAGTTGAGGATGAGAACAACACCACTTCACATCAAAGCACCAGGGATCTCCAGCTCACGTTTGCTTACCCTGGCAGCTCTCTGATAAACCTCATTCCCTTTCTAATTGCATATCCTAAATCTTTACTTCTGGCCTGTCCCCAGTCTGTTCTGAATATTATAGGATGAGTGCAGAAGCTGGGATGTGACTATTTCAACAGTTATAGGCAGTTGGAAATTATCTTTTACATCAATGCCCACAGGCCATTGGGGCAAAACCACCAAAACAAGTAGTGAACAAGTATGAAAGGAAGAAAGACTAAGCCTCCAACAATCTCAATCCTCAGACCTCTCCTATAGCTATATTACCCTTTTATTTAGAGATTTTAGGCCTGAAAAGTGTAACTCTGTCCTGCAACCTTTACAAGAAAGCCTAATTTCACAACATTTCTCATCAAGTTTTCATGTGAGGGAAGAAGAGTAGATAAATAGTATATTTCTTTGGAAGAAATATACTATTTATACTCAGATAAATAGTATATACTCAGATAAATAGTATTATTTCTTTGCACGTTCATGAGTGATGTTTAGTATTAGGGGAATAGATCTTGCTGTCCTCTACTATAGCAGTAATAAATGTATTTATCACCATCATTTTACTCCTGAAAGTCGCTGCCTGCACCAGAGGTGCCAAAATGCTTAAGGCATTGCATAGGCAATTAAAAGATACAATATTAGTGAGAAACCTGCATCGAATTATATTCAGGAGATCAGATGCATGGCCAGCAGGAAGACTACAGTATTGCAAAAGTTTACTAGCAGAGAAGGGAGATTCCACAAGATTCTTGCCTAGGTATGAAGGCTCTTGGTGGACTGAGGAAAGCCAGACACAACATCTTTCATCTGCTGCAAGCTCAAGTAAAATAGGATAACATCCGTATGTCAGAAATACTGCCATATACTTCAGATTGCTTTCATCTACTCCATCATCTTTCCATAATCTAGATGCTAATTTAGAGAGGCACTGAAACTACAACTGGGAGCTGTAGGCACTGAGAGTGTCTTTCAGCATCTTCCAGAAGAACAAAACTAAAATTATTTGACTCATTCTCTGCAAGCTTGATGCTGCAAATATTTGTACTGGAATTTTATTGGGAAGATACTTTAGTGATGCTTTACAAAACAGCATGAGGAGCAAAGATTCTTCTGTAGCAGGGTGGTTCATTTTTTCTTAAACCAGAGAAGATTAAGGGCCAGCAATTATCACTTTTCTCCTTTGGCACCATCCAGGTGGTACACAAGTAAAGTAGGTTGTATAAAATAGTGCCCAGAATTGGGAGTTCCTAGGAACTGGTTTGTGCGCCTGCAATGCCTGATGCTGCAAGTGCAGCAGTAGACCCTTGAGACCCAAAAGACAGCTTGCTTGGGATCTTACTATTCCTGTCTATTGTTAGCTGCTTGCATTTGTATTTATGAAGAAGTACATACTCATACCTGAATGAGAGAGTTTTATAAAGATTGTTTTTATCTTGAAAAGTAAGAGGGGAGAAGTTATGCATGGAAAACAAGGGAGGAAGTGACTAGAAGAGAACTAATTAATCCTCACTATCATGTGCAGTTTTCACTACGTTTATGCCTTTACGAGTCTAGATTTGGCTGCAAGATATGCAAACAGTGCATGCAAAAAGAACGATGAATGAAGTTTATCGAATGGTCTATATAAGAAAAGAAAATCTGTGTGCATTTTCTTTTTTACTAGGCTTGTCCTTGTTTTTAGTCTCTATAGAAATTTCTGCTGGGGCCTGTGCCTTAAAATGGTAACATCCTTGTAATATTAGAGTGTAAGTGAAAGGGATATTCTCCTACCTTTATGTAATTTTAGAATTATTGGGTTTATTTCTGACCAGGAATCTGTCTTATTCTGCATTGGCTTTAGTTTTGTTTGTTGTTTTTGTTCCTAAGAGGAGAGAAATACTGTATCTTTAAATTAGGAGTAGCTGAATAATGAATCTTGGGCAGTGAAAAGGCTAATGTGCTGTGGAAGAGAAGGAGTTTAATCTAATTTAGTTGGAGGGTGTCTGTCTGTGGTGTTGTTTTCTGGACTGTGGGAATAGAGGAGGGAAGCTGCCCCAGTGAATGGTTCCTCCTGAGCCAGAATCAGTGGGGAGTCCCTTAGATGCCACTGATCCGAAGCCAGGCCATGAAAAGGGGATTAAAGAAATGTTCTGATTTGCAATTCACACTAATGCACCCCGTCGAACCTTTGGTAATATTTCAAACCACATTTCAAGGGAAGTGCCCTTAAAATAGCCAGCTAAATTGTATTAGAGCAATACTATACAACCCACTCATCCATTTATGATTTGTTTTTGTTTTTAATTCTTTTAACTGTTGGTGATGGTGGCTTTCTAAGGTAATTAAAACTTTTGTGCATTGTGAATATTCACACTTGCATGGGAATATTTCTCAGTATGCCTGTCCTATCAGGCAGACATGTTTATTTAAATATTGGAGGAAAACTGCTACAAAGATTCTGTGGCTAAGAAAAAATAAGCCCATTTAATTTAAAAAGTGAACATTTTTCTGCATGCCATTATATTTTATGAATATCTAGTGGAAAATCAGTAAGAAAGGCAGGCTTATGAAATTGCTAAAACAGTTATCATCTTTCTTTTTTTGTGTGTGATCTTTTTCTTTTACAGTTGCTACCTTCCGTGTGGCTAACATTTTTTTTTTAATTTATATGTTAGAATTTGTTACCAGAATGAAACATGTATCAGATGTAAGCAGTTAAAAAGTGTCTGAACGGATGAATACAAATATAGATGAGGATAGGATTACTGAGTGGGACTAACATTAAACTGATCTCTATTTTTTCTGTAATAAACAGCTGGCCAAAAATATTAAACCTGAAAAACAGTTATAGCTACAGACTTCTTAAACATAAGACTGTCAATATCAGTTAATGTTCCGTCATAAAGCACTCTTGTTAATCATAAGTAATTTAGACTATTTTACTAAAAATCTTTAATGTATTAATTAACTCTTCAACTCCCCAAGCCTATCATTTCTCTTTACTGCTGAAGTGTCAGAACATTTTATCTCAAACGGATTATTTGGGTTTTCTTTAATCCCATTTCAGAAAACCTTGCCTAGCACTGTAATTTCCATTGACTCCAACATGTATAGAATAGATGCAACTTTGATTTTCACCATTACCCATATCAAAGTATTTTATTACACTGTCACTGCAATAGATTACCCAGCATTAAACTTTGCCATTGCAGGGATGAGGGGTGGTGGTGTCTTTTTTCTTGTCTTGTTTATGGTTTGCTTTACCTACAAAATATTTAGTTATGGTTTGAATTATGACATGCCGTATTAAATATTCAGGTTTTTTAATCTTTTGCTTACGGGACAGAAGAGGAGCTGGACTTTAAGATACAGATGATTCCTCTGCACATTTTTGGGAGGTGGGGAGATGGATAGCTAGAGGGAGAAATGCATCTTTCCTGTGAGTTGGCACATTATTTGAAATCATGTTTAATTATAAAGTTTCATTAAAAATCTTTGGCTTAAAATTTTAGAAGCCTAATAAGATTTCCATTAATTTAAACATATCACTATTCCCACAACGGCCCAAATGCTTTCTTTTTCCTCTTTCATCCATGGTTAAATATGTAAATAAAATGTCTAAAGTCATTCTTCAAAGAAGACAAAAGAAAAAAGAGCTGAGGGAAAAGACAGCCATAAAATTCCTCCCAATTCTCCATAACATTTGCCAGAGGGGGGCCAACTCCTAGCCAGGGCCTAGCAGCAGGGGTGCCTGGCTGCTCCATAGAATCACACGTCTCAAATCCCACACACAGGAGAAAAAAATAAAATAAAATATCTTTTCAGCTGGAGCCATCAAAAGGCTCTTTTCATTTATTAGTTACAGAGGTATCTTCCAGTTGCTGATTTCTCAGCACTCTCATTTTTCTATAATAATGTTCTATTTGTTAGTTTCACTGGCTCAAGCTCGTTGAATGGGAGATACCCCTAGATAGCTCTTTAAAAATATAGAAAGTAAAACAAATGATCTAAAGCAGGATGCATTGGCTAAAATAATGGCTAGAAAAACAAGGCTGACTTAAATTGGCACATAAAAGATCAATTAAGAGAGACACAACTGCAAAGGTTGGGGTTCCCCCCCCTTTTTTTTCTCACTTTCATTTGTATTTCTTTTTGCCTCTTAGGAGAAAAAGGTTGCTATCAGTGCTACAGAAGAAAACAGGCCCTGTTTTATTTCATTTTTTTTTCTAGATAAATGTGGGTGGTGATACAGTATGCTTTTCAAAAATACTTGTTGGGAAAAAAAAAAAAAAGAAACATCAAGTTCCCAAACAATCAAGTTGAGCAAAACAAATATTGAATATGTTCATCTTATGCATTATTTAAATTCTACTTTTTATTATTATTTAAATTCTACTTTAAAAAGTAGAATAAGTAGAATTTACTTGTCCCTTGTAAAAGCTTTCCCCACGCTTCCCTACTACCCCCAACTGATCTCTCCAGAAGAGGAACCAGGATGCATACAAATGCTAAGAAAACAGGCTTAGATTAATGAAGAATGGAAATGCCCCAACACACACTGTCTCTCACACACACACATACATACGCACAGACACACTAAAATAAATAAAGCTTTTTTTGCCTGCTTTTGTAACATTCCCTAAGGAATCTAAAAGTGCCCAAGAAAAGGTCAGCCCCCAAGACCAATACTTTATAAGTATAATCTCCTCGATCCACTGAAAAGCCACAAAAAGAAGGACTACTGTTTTCAAACATTTTTATGATGGCTTTTACTTCTAGGCAAAAACGAGCCACATCTTCAGGGTTTTCAAAGACAAACATTAGCCCTGGTTTGTTGTCCTTGCTTGGATCCATTTCACCCTTATCACAATTGAGGAAGCCAACAGTTTCCTTTCTAGAGCCTGGCGGGGTATTAACTCTGACCCTGCGGGATTTGGTAGTTTCCAGGAGAATCCGTGTTCATTTCGATAAGAAACAGGCACTAATGGAGAGGAGCCCGGTTTGTGTGGGTGAGCATGAATGAAGAGAAAGAGAGATTTTCCCTCTTCATTAATATGTTCGCTAAAACTAAGCTCAAAGGGGGCGGGGGGGGGGGGGAGGTAGAGCTAATCTTTTGACTTCTGATCACACCGCTCCTTTTCGGTCTGTAAAACTGTGCGTTACAGCTTGGCTTGGGATTTGACTTCCTCCTTCTAGCTCTGATAGACCAATAAGCAAAATAAATCTCAAAGCTTAACTTAAAAAGTAAACAGAACTCACTTTAGAATGATCTCCGTCTCCAAAATCTGTACGTATCTTTTCTATAGTGGATGAAGTGACTTTCCCAAGGGTATGTCTCTAGTCCTTTTAGCGTTTCTTATTTAAGGAAAGGAAAAAAGAAAAGGGAAAAAAAAAAAAGGCGAGCTACTTTTCGAGTGATGCCATACGGTGATTAAAAACACCATCAGGTACTTTTTCAGCAATCCTGCCTGTCCTGTTCATTTAGGAATTCGAGACAAAGCACGACATTTGAAAACAGCTGAGATTCCAGGCTGAAAGCAACCATATTTTATGACCCTGGCAGCGAAGAGTTTATAGCACTCGCCATAAAATGCATCCTCCTCCCCACATCCTCCCTGCTAAAGCATCGCCCCCCCTCCAATAAAGGCAGTCAGGGAGGCACCACCTTCAGCCCTCTCGTTAGGAGACACGAAGTCTGAAGCACTCCCTCTCCCTGGCTTCCTACCTGAGCGAGGGAGGTTAGGCTGACGCCTTCTAGAGAAAAGATCTTGTTAAACTTTCAAGGGAGGGCAACGGGAGGGAAAGGAGGAAGGAAGGACAGAAAGACAGAAGGAAAGAGAAACAAATGGGGCTTTTTCTAATCTGTGCTGATCAAGGAAAACCTGTAGGGGTCCTTAAGGAGGTTTCAAGGCGTTCCGAGTGATTGGAAAGTAATCACCGTGTCAGCTTCACCTTTCTCATGCAAAGTGGATGTCGTATGCAAGGCGGATCCTGCACAGGTTTTTATTTTTTTATTATTTTATCCTTGGACTCAACCGCCCCCTAAAAACCCCAGCTGCTCCAGCCCCAGGAGCTCCTGCTAATGCGGGGGGAGCGGAGCCGGCAGGCAGACAGCGCGCACAGGCGAGCAGCCCTGCTCTGCGGAGCGCAGAAGAGCCGACCTATTGCAAACCCAGACCAGAGGGCGGCGAGAAGCGGGGGGGGAGACTTTTCAGGCCCCCCTCTTCAATGGCTTAGATATTTCCTCCTCCTCCTCCTTTATTCTACACTCGGATAAACCAATCCCCACCTCTCGGCAAGAAAGTACGGAGCTGTGACCCGCTCTAGGAAGAGGAAAATCCCTGGAGGAACCCGCTGCACCAAAGAGCCGCCCGGGACATGTGCAAGTTGGAGCAGTGATCGCTCGGATCTGCCCAGCCCCAAACTGCTCCGGCGTCGCTCTGCCTGCGCTTCGGGGAGGCAGCAGCGGGGAGGAGGAGGAGGAGGCGGAGGCGGAGGAAGGGTGGTGGAAAGACGGATCGCAAAAGTGGAAGCCCGGGGAAAAGAAAGTTGCCGGGCTCCCCGCAGTAAGTTTCGCGCATCTGTGGACTGGCGGTACTCTTCCTTCTCCCGCTGCTGGCGAAGCCGCCTGCCCGCCGCCCTGCGCTGCCGGCGGGGCCGCTGCCGAGCGGCGCGGGGCGCGGAGCGGCGCGGGCGCTGCCCGCGGCCGCGGCCCGAGCTATGCTGACCTGCGTGCCGCCGTCCCCCGCCGCCGAGCTCCCCCGCCGAGGCCGGGGGCGATGCCGTCCCGGGCAGCGGCCGTGCGGCCGCTGAAGTGACTGCCGCCTGCCCCTCGCCCCCTCCCCGCCCCGGGCGCCTGCGGGAGGGAGCCGCGCTCCGGCCGCACGCGTGGCTGCCTGCGCCGCCGCGGCCGCCACAATGGGGCCAGCGCCGAGGAACTTCGTGCAGACTCTCCTGGTGCTCTGCTGGCTGACCTGCTTCTGCGCGGGGATAAGCTCCATAGACATTGACCGCCCCGGTGACGGGAGGTGCCAGCCGATAGAAATCCCCATGTGCAAGGATATAGGGTACAACATGACGAGGATGCCTAACCTGATGGGCCACGAAAACCAAAGGGAAGCTGCCATTCAGCTGCACGAGTTTGCCCCCTTGGTGGAGTATGGTTGCCACAGCCATCTGAAATTTTTCCTCTGCTCCCTCTATGCCCCTATGTGCACAGAGCAGGTTTCTACGCCAATCCCAGCCTGCAGGGTTATGTGCGAGCAGGCGAGGCTGAAATGCTCTCCTATTATGGAGCAGTTCAATTTTAAATGGCCAGACTCCTTAGACTGCAGCAAACTGCCCAACAAGAATGACCCCAATTACCTGTGCATGGAAGCCCCCAACAACGGATCAGATGAGCCACCCAGAGGATCCAGCATGCTGCCACCCATGTTTCGTCCACAGAGGCCCAGCAGTGGCCACGATCTGCAGCAGCATAAGGACAGCCTCAGCAGAACCTCCTGTGAAAATCCTGGCAAGTTCCACCATGTGGAAAAGAGTGCTTCCTGCGCGCCGCTCTGCACCCCAGGGGTTGATGTTTACTGGAGCAAGGATGACAAACAATTTGCTGTCATTTGGATTGCCATCTGGTCCATTCTGTGCTTCTTCTCCAGTGCTTTTACTGTACTCACTTTTCTGATAGATCCTCAGCGTTTCAAGTACCCCGAGAGGCCCATTATCTTCCTCTCCATGTGCTACTGTGTCTACTCAGTGGGGTACATTATTCGCCTCTTTTCAGGTGCTGAAAGTATTGCCTGTGATAGGGACAGCGGCCAACTCTATGTCATCCAGGAAGGACTGGAGAGCACTGGCTGCACCATTGTGTTCCTGGTTCTGTATTACTTTGGTATGGCAAGTTCCTTGTGGTGGGTAATCTTGACTTTAACTTGGTTTCTAGCAGCTGGGAAAAAATGGGGGCACGAAGCAATTGAAGCAAACAGTAGCTACTTTCATTTGGCAGCATGGGCCATTCCAGCTGTGAAGACCATAATGATCCTAGTTATGAGAAGGGTGGCTGGAGATGAGCTGACAGGGTTGTGCTATGTCGGAAGCATGGATGTGAATGCCTTGACGGGGTTTGTACTCATTCCTTTGGCTTGTTATCTAATCATTGGCACTTCTTTTATTCTTTCTGGGTTTGTGGCCCTTTTTCATATCAGGAGGGTGATGAAAACAGGTGGAGAAAATACTGACAAGTTGGAGAAACTTATGGTCAGGATTGGTGTCTTCTCAGTCTTGTATACAGTGCCTGCAACTTGCGTGATAGCTTGCTATTTTTATGAAAGACTTAATATGGATTATTGGAAAATTGTGGCAACTCAACAGAAGTGCAAGATGAACAATCAGACTAAAAATTTAGACTGCATGATGAATAACTCTATTCCGGCAGTAGAAATTTTTATGGTCAAAATTTTTATGTTATTAGTTGTGGGCATTACTAGTGGTATGTGGATCTGGACTTCCAAGACGCTTCAGTCCTGGCAAAATGTTTGTAGTCGAAGATTAAAGAAGAGAAGTAGGAGAAAACCTGCAAGTGTTATTACAAGTAGCGGAATCTACAAAAAACCTCAACATCCACAGAAAACTCACCTTGCAAAATATGAATCGACATTACAACCACCCACTTGTGTGTGACCAGGTTTTAGAAAAGACTATATCTCACCTTACAGACTTACAAATGTCCACAGTAGCAGTCAGAAATTAAAAAATAAATCGTGCTTTTTTTGTCAGAGAATGGTTTAATATCTCAAGGCAAAAAATGTATCACGCTGAATTCAGGACCTGGTGAAAAGCTGAAGGTAAATGTACTTATGGAAAGGTTTTCAGTGAAAGAAATATTGTGAATTAAAACAGTCTCTTCTGTTACTAATTTGTAGTTAAGTACTTCATCCAGCCCTCAGATTTCTTTTTTTTTTTTTTTTTTAAAAAAAAAAAAAAAACACCACCCTATTTAACTTTTTCATGTAGCTGAGCTGGATTTCCTACAAGTTTCTGAGTAACAAGGTATAGTCAAGTTTTATGGAGCAATGATTTTATTTTAAAAGTGCCCAAGTGAGCATTGTCTCTTTAGGGAAACTAAGGTCCCAAAGAGGCCTATCCTCAGTAAGTATGCTATCTGTGAAAGCAACTTCTGTGCTAACTTTAAAAAAAAAAAAAAAGAGAGAGAGAGAGAGAAATCCTTTACAACTCATCTCAGCCTAGTGGGTTTGGAGTGCCTAAAAATAGGTTCAATCTATAATGCTCACCAATATTCTTTCACTAAAAGAGAAACTTCCTGCACCAGACACAAACTTTGTGAATAAGAATAATGTGCAATACATTTTTTTTCTTACCATGACATGAAAAGAGAAACAAGTATTTTGCTGTACATAAAGACAACAAAAGAAATCTCTTAACAAAAGAACTAAGAGGTCTAGTCCTCAGAAACCCTTTAGTGTTACATTTTGTGGCTTTTTGATGGAAATCAAGCCAATGTTATACACGTTTGGACTGATTTGTGCAAAAAAAAAAAAAGGGGGGGGGGGATCAATTCAAAGAGACCCAAAGGGCTTATTGACTCTTTCTATTGTTAAACAAATTCTCACTATGAATAGATCAAGAAGCACTAGATTCTGCAAAGGGAAGCTTTGTATAGAGTGATGCTCTTTACTGTGCTGGGGGTGCACAGTTTTGTGCTGTATATATTTGTAATATACAATTATTTTTCATGCTCCACTATTTTATTAAAAATAAAATATGTTCTTTAGTTTGATAATTTTGTGTGTTCTAAACTTTCTCTCATGTGCTTTGTGGTTAATAAACTTGTTTTCTCAATTATTTGATAAAAGCACACTTCGAATATAATAGCTGTTGTTATACTTGCCTGCAAGTATAAGCAGATAGAACAACAATCTACTCAAAAGAAATTGCAAGTTGCAATTAAATAAATGGATTTTGAAGTTGCACCTTTCTGTGAACCTCTGCAACTGAGAAAACCGAATGGGAAGAAGCTTTAGTGATGTAAAAAAGCTGCAGTGATGTAGTGTAGTACCATGTTTACAAAGCACTGAGATTACAACAATGATCCTTGGTTAACACCCCTTTAAAATTTACATAGGGTATGTTCAGCATGTTAAAGATAGCTGGCTCACTTCAGCACAGTTTGAATACAATTCAGTCTCTTCTCTTCAGGGATTTTTTTTTCCCTTCTAACACTACTGAAAGTATCACTACTATTTGGGAAAAGACTTCGGGAAGATGGGGAGAAAGAAGAGGGGAAATATAAAGACAGAATTTGAATATTACTTTAGGAAAGCTATCTGATAAAGTTAAAATTGTGAACACATTCTCAAAAAGTTTTTAGTGGAGCATGATTTTGTATGAACCTGAAGTTTTCCATGCAGTTAACTAACAGGCTGTGTGATCACCTGGTGCGATAGTAGTATAACCTCATTTTCTAGAAAACCCTTTATCAGGTAGCTCATCATAGAAAGAAGAGAGGTCGTAATGGACTTTGGTAGAGTGAGGATCCCTGTGACAGTCATCTTGTGGCTAGGAACTTTATAACACAAGGATCTTTCTTAGTGGCCTGGTTTTTCAATTTATCTGCGCAGTGCTACAGATGATTTTTTGTCTTCTTGTAGTCTTTTTAAATGTTTCTAGCAATGACTAGGAACTTGAATGGCAAAAATAATGTAGCAAGTATTTTTAATAATCTTTATGTCTAAAATGCACATATGCGAAGCACTTTCAGTGTAGAATTTATCTTTTGGGGGAAGAGGAAATATATTTTTCCTCCTTTGTGCCTATGTGCCGCTGTTTTATACACAGCTTTCAGATGCCCTGGAAGTTAATCCTGCTGGAGCCAAAGTAGGACATTGCACTAAACAAATCCACTTCTGAAACTACTGAATTAATGCCTTTGTATCTGGATATGTTCTAGTTAAGATCAATTACATTAGATCCCAAGAAATACAAAGTTTTAAAATAATCCGTGTATGACAAATTGCTACAGGAATCCTTCAAATGTGGTTTGTTATTATGGAATCATAGAATCACAGAATGGTTTGGGTTGGAAGGGACCTTTAAGATCATCTAGTTCCAACCCCCCTGCCATGGGCAGGGACACCTTCCACTAGACCAGGTTGCTCCAATTATGTGTGTCACCTTGCCAGTAACGTATCTGCTTCACATATATTTCATCTCTGATGTGAAGGTTAGTGCTGGTTTTACTAGACACAGATTTGTTTAGAGAATGGTTTCAGGCTTCGCTCTAAAATACATTAGCCAATGAAATAAACATCTCACTATTTTTGTAGACTATAGAAAATGATTTGCTTTCATTGTTGATCATGTGTTTTTACAGTCTGCTACTAGGATTCTGGAAGAGGAAAAAAATGAAGAAAGATGTTCAGCAGTGGCTGAATTCCTGCTGCCATTCTGAGTTTAATCAGTTGTCAGCTTAGGCCCTTCATTGTCACAGAGCAGAACTGCAAGTTCTTCTACGAAACTGCCAAATATGAATGCTTGGCTAGATGCACCATGTTACAAACAGATTCTTGCTAAACTGTAAACTAAGAATTTAGATTTTATTTCAGCTTTGCAGTTATTCAGGATTTTATTTTTTTTTACTGGTAAGCGAACTAGATTCTTTAAGTATGTAATGAGACTGATTTCATTGCATCAGGACTAATGTACTGTAAATGCAGCAGAGTATAAAGATTGTCTTTAAGGACATCTTAAGAATTAATTAATTCAGAAGTTGTACTTCTTACTGTCCCATAACTCCTAACAGTCTTAGCAGTTTAATATTGAAGTCGAGTTGCTACTTAAGGAATTGGAAGCTTACAACTGTTAAGGGAAAGTGATACACTTATTTTCACATTTCAGTGATTTAATATAACATTATTAATAATTTAACAGAGAATTTTATTCTTGTCTTAAAAGTCTGCACATTAGTTAAATGGTGATGATGATAATAATAATAATAATACCAAAAAGACTTTAAGAAAATCTCACAGAAATATTATACTTTAAATGTCTTTACTTTTCACAGTAATTTTGTATTTTAGTAAAATCATGTTCATGTTTTTATTTGTTGAATTTTATAGGATTTTTCTCTAGCTACTGTCAAGGCCTATTGGGCATTTGCTTATCAGTAGACTTTTAACAAAAGTATCTATATGTGGATATACTAACAATTCAGTCACTCCATAGCAAACTTGTTGGGGAAGGAATGCAAGTCCAGAATGTCCTTCTGGAAAGGATATTTTATCACAGTCCAGTGGCATTTATGAGATAAACATATCTCAAAAAAATTCATTCTGTTAGTGTATACATACACTGTAAATCAAGAATCAGATGTTTGCCACAGGCTTGTGTACAAGTGCTCTGTTGTCTCCCGTCGGAGCTGTAGATTACCCGTGAGGGTAGATATTGTCTCAAACTGTGTAGGTTGTGATGATGCAGATTATGTCTCAACATTCAGGTAGAGATTCATATGTTAGGGCCAGGTAGAAGAAAGGCAGGAAGTTCCTTTTTTTGGCAAGGGTAGCTTGGTAGAGTACTTTTGTTTACTAAAGAGAGATTAATGAGGTAAGAGTATGAGGTAAGATCAGCAGGGAAAAATAGGATTCAGAAAAAAACCACAAAATTCTATTTACAATAATATGAGGCTTGTTTCTCAGTGAAATGCCAATGCTTCTTATAAATAAAAACAAAATTAAGCTCAGTAGTTTCAAGGTTTAGTTTTAGGTATGATGTATTAGGACACTTTGAACAGTACAGTGCAAACACTGTGGTTGAAAGGATGCGAGGAGCTCAGTCAAGGAATGTTCAGATCTCTTATCAGATTTTTCCCAAAGTAGCATTTCATATGTATGTTATTATGAAGCCATTATTCACATATTGCTGTCATCCCATGGCTTCAAACTATATGAAAAGCCCAGTAACAACAATGTCTGTAACATACACCCTTCTTATTCTAACACTTAAAATCCATGGCTTCAAGGGGATAGTTCTGTAATGATGGGATATTATGTGCTCAGGTGGTCTTTTGATGACAGGTGGTCTCCAACAACAGATGGCCTCAAAGGAGGAACTTTAGTGCATTTTAGTTTAAAACATTTACACATTTCTTAAAAAAAAAATTGAAATGTTATCCTTGTGTAATGTTCTTAAGTATTTTAGACAGAGTAGCCAAGTTATTAACACTGACAGATGATAAATCAGGGCATCCTTTAAAAGGTGGGTGATGGTGATTATGTGGTCTTGGAGCTTGCTTTGATCAGAAGTGACAGGCCTGTAAGGTCTGTGCCACTCAATCCCCCCTGAAGGGAGATCAGCACCTGTTTGCACTTTGAGGGTCCTCTACCTCCCACTGCCTTCCAGCACTATTTCATCTTTTTTAACACACTTGATGTTGATTGGCTTTAAGCAAAGTCATTATTCATTTACAAAACACTCCTTGATGGAGCTTACTCAAAACTGTATTTCAGTAGCACTTTTTATGCTGTTCAGTTAAGGTTGTATCAACATTTCCATTACAAAAGCTTTATTTTCAGTGAGCTACAAGTTAAAATCAGCTGCTACAAGTTAAAATCAGCCTGGGTGTTAATATTAACCTGGTTTAATTTTTTTGTCCAATCAATAGCAGGTATTGCCCGTGAATCTGTTCAGCTTGAGCTTTCTGTATCTTTACATGTTTATCCAGAAGAGACATATGGTCAGGTTTGTGAAACACATAGGTCCTGGTTTGGAAGATCAGATTTTAGCTTAATAAATACTGTTCCAAATAGCTTTGTCTTACTTGTGAAATGTAATGGGTATTTCTAGAAAACAGCACAAAACAAGGCTTTGACTTCACGAAGGGCCGTACGACAAATCACAGAAATGAGTCTCCGCTGATTAGTTAATGGCGTACATGCAGGACTTTGGTATGGACTTGCCAATCTAGATGCAAATACACACTGCAGTCGGCAGTATCTCATTAGTTAATTCTAGTGTGTCTGAGAACAGATGTGGTTCGTGCCTGTCTGGTTTGGGAACCCAATTCTGCTTTTCCTGTAGTAGCAAAGTTAAAGCTTTGGGGAGTTGTACATCAAAGGCAGGACTGAGTGATCATTGTGTATATTTGTAAGGTATTGTTTAAAAAGGAATTCCTTCAATTTGTTGTCACTAGTTTCTTCCTTCTATTCTTCAAGATCTCCTCATAGATCTGCTACACTGAAATCAATGGGTGTCAAACTAATTTCACTGTATGCTTTGAATCAAACTTCCTATCTCAGGGAAAGCATGGGCTACAGAAAAAGTCATTATTTTTTACTTTTTTTTTTTTCAACATCAGAGCATTTTTTTGAAAGTCCTGATATGACATAAATCCATGATATGGAAAAAAAATCAGTGAGTGAAATTATTTCAATTATATTTTCAAAATATGCTACTACTAGAATGGACAAAGTATAGTATGTTGCAAAACCAAGTGTCATTTCAAAGTGAAATTCAGAAATATTGGATGTTGATAATGTTGGAATGGAGTGGAAATTATTTTTCTTTTTTTAGTTTATGTAGGCTTTTTGAGAACACTGCACTTATATTTATTGCGGAATGCTCAGTATTAATAAATCTGCATTTCCTGCTGGCAGGATACCCCATCAAAAATTCTTTAGTCAATCTACATCTCTGTTCACGAGTCTACCTTTTCCAAGGGGCTTAGACCCATAGTATCCATGGGAGCTAACGATGAACGGCAACATTTTGAGTTGAGCCCACAATGTGCTTCGTTTCCTCCTTTCTTCACTGATCAGCACTTCTGTTCCCCTTCCCCTCTCTTCCACTGCTGATCAGTCTTTCATCATCTGCATGTGCCTTGCTTCGCTTACCCTCCTCTCAAGTGATCCCATCCTTTTAGTCTCTAATCTGCCCACACACAGCTTTCTGTGGTACTGGCCAGTGGCTATGACTGCTTTGAGCTTTTTTGTTCGACATAAACGAAAAGATATTTCAAAACTTGTGTTTCATCTTTCTTTTTGGATAAGGACTGTGGTAAGAAACGGAGGTTCAAAGTTCGGAGCTACCAAAGGTGCTGATGAACACAGGAGACTGTCAAGAAGAGACTGCCAGTTCTGAGCAGGTGCCTTAAACTTGAAAATACTCTTTTGTTGAAGACAAACATCGTTTGGTTCAGTCTTGTATATGTGTTATTTCATATTTCCCTTATCTGAGACTAATATCTATCTGTGTGAAATAATAAACAGGAAAGGGAGAAAGAACATTTGATCAATTGATAAAACAGGAAAAAAACCCCCACCTTGCACTCAAAAGCTTTTAGCCTGAGGAGAGGTTTGTATGCCTCAAAGCTTGCAAGTTTTTCCCAGTTATACCCAGCTGGTCTAATAGAAACCTTGTATCTGCCTTCAGCCTATCTTTCTCATATACTTAGGTCTTCACAGCTATAGCAATGCTACACTTACAACTATATTACAAATAGCAATGATGAGACCGATTTTGACCTTCCTGGTTCTTTAACTTTAAACAAATTTTCAAACTGGACTATGATCTTTACAATAATTTGATAATATTAGGAGTCATGGTATTGAAATCTGGACCTCTGACATTTTTTCAGTTATACCATTTTTCTTCTTTTTAAGATTTTAGTGAATCTGGTCAAAATATTTTTATTTCATATTGTCAGCATTTTGTCTTGTAAATTGATTTTTAAAGAAAGGACAGATTTCTGTTGAGGTTTTAGGCTTTTTAATTACTGAAGGTGTTTGGGTTGGTTTGAATCCTGTCATCTTTTTTCTTTTTTAAATTACATAAAAGAACCGTTTTTGTTCTTTAGGATACCGATTTTATTATTGAGATATGACACTTTCCCTAGACTTCTCATCCTTGTGCATCAATCCCAATGTAGCCTTTTAGTTTCTTCAATAAGCCTTTCATGTTTGACATGAGACATGTTGGTAACATTGTCATAAGTTATTCATTGACAATTAGTTGAGAATAAAAACCAAGCTACGTGTCTGCATATGATTTTTATGCTAACTTAACTTGATCAATTTGAAACCAGATTAAAAAAACTATTTCATTAAGTTGATGCAATTCCCAGTGTGGGCATGGTGGTAAGTATAAAGGTAATTCTAATGACAGAGGACTGGACCAAGTAGAGTAAATTTGAACCATGGGGTTTGGAAGATCAAGTCTCACTTTAGATGGTTTTGAGCTTGCAAATCTTTTTAGGTGTTTTTAGTAATTTCCCTCTTAGAAATGTTGGCAATTGAATTCAAGCATAATGTGAGGACCATAAGCACAATGCAATAGTACCATTCTACTCTATCTTTATGACAATTTCAGGTGGTAGGTGCTGCCTGTTTATGGAACAGCACTACTGCTGAGTTTGGATTTTTATTCACAAACACAGTTCCCACATTATCTAAGCTTTATGCGTTCTTTATGATAGTGGTAAAGCTACTTTGCACAAGAGTGGCTGTTACAAACACTGTCATGGTTAAGAAGGGACAGACAAAAACCTTTTCCTACAACTTAGTCAGCTCAAGCTAGTGGTTTTTGGCGGCTATCTAAAACTTAGCTTGCCCTTTCCTCTGTGCTCTTTTGTATCTTCGTACAGCTCAGCTCTGAATTCCAGGTGGCATGGGACAGACGAGTAGATATATTTTGTTAGTGCTAGGCCAATCATAACCAAAGAATCATCCAGAAAATTTAATTTAATTAGCAAGGGTGAGCCTGCATTTTGGCTGACTTTCAGCTTAGCTAGTCTGAAGCAGTACTGGAGTGCTTGAAATCTTCGCTGAAACACATATCCAAAACTTTTGAAGTGTATTTTGACTGCCACTTATAACACCACCCATAGATAGTGCAAACTATACTGCTACCCAGCATTTGAGAAGTGTCTTACAAAGAAGTAGCTGCAGTCCTGGGTAGTATTTTTTGCTTTGTTTCAGTCTTGTTACTGAGATAGGAACATAAAGAGTGGACCAAATTTTATGTTTCTTTTCACACTCTGTAACAGCTCTTCAAGAACCTCGTTTGTATAGCTAACAAGGAGAACTGCGTGAAAGAGACTTCTGAATCTTGAATGCTGTAGGGTTGTCTTTGATAGCAAATTTCACAATAAAGTAAACACTGTCTGAGTGTATCTATATGGAGTGAGCTGAAACCTTGCAAATTGTGAGATCCTCCAAAAAATAAATGAGAAAGAAAATTTAGCACAGGTAGTAAGTAGGCTAAAGATACTGAGAACAGAACCATGGGAAAGGAGGAAGGAAGGCACAAACTGCCTCAAGGGAGTTGTCATTATGTAAGTCCTAAAGCTAGAGATACACAAACTCAACTGCTTATTTTTTGCACATTAATGTAATCTGATTGCCAGGAGCTTTGGTTTCCATCGTACTGCTCTGACCCACTACTCTCCTCACAGATACAGAAATGACATTCACAAATTTTGATTCCATGATTCCCTGGTTATCGTGTACAACTGTAGCAATCTTTACAGTGGAATCGATTGTCTGATTTTATGCACAGTATTTTACACAATTAGAAAGGAAGAGTATTACAATGTTACATCTTTTGATAAACTGAAGTTGCCAACGTATGGTTTTTGAAACAAATCACAATGCAGTGACAAGAGAAGGTTTGAAGAATAATTAAATTCAGAACTCCAGCCATTACTGGGTTTGTTAATTAACTTATCTGGGGCAACAGGTTCTCCTGCATGTTGCTTTGAAATTTCCACCCTTAGAGCCCACATAGTTTGGACTGTGAAGGGGCGTATTATGCAGCTCTTTGATCAGTTTTGAGAATTACTCAAAGCCCTTCATTTGCAGGATATGATAAAACCAAAATTTTAAAGGCAGAAAAAGGTATGTTCTTTACTCCTTTTTCTAACATCCAAATTTGGCTTCATATGGACTGTTGATGGTTAGTGACCTCTGAACAAGGTACTTAATGAACCAGATTCTGCTTTTATTAAGTAGTACAGGAAACACCAATGAGATTGGGGGATTGCCACATTTAGAGCATGAAGTGGAGATCAGCCTAAGAATGACTGGACTGCGTCCAAGTGTTTGTTTATTTCAGCCCTTGATGATCAGAAGCCGCCCTCTTCTGTGTATGCACATATCGGAAGTATGATGGAATGGAACCACACTGTGAGTTTGTCTTCCCCTCCTCAGATTGCCATCATCCACAGGGTTTCAGGCATGACACAAATAACACCAAAGAATCACAGCCAGAGTGAGTACTCAGTGGATCATGTACTCTCTGATAAAGACACAGATTCAATCTATCTATAAATATTATGTGTTTCCTAGAAAAACAAAATTCTGAAAGCAATAATTTAGAAGTTCTTTTGAGAACTCAGGCTTCTGTTTCCATTGTACGAGTTCTGCACTCAAATCTCTGCCTGCTGAAATTTCCACGTGTCTCCGGAGCCCAGAAGGCAAACTAATGGTTTTCTTTTTAACTTGGGAATCGTAAGGCTCAAAAGGGCTGAAAACGTCCTAGTGAACTTGTTGAAATGTTGTGACGTGGGTTTGCAGCTTTCATCTCTGCACTGCAACCTGTGCAGATCGAAGATCTCCATTATGCAATGTAGACATGCCCAGACTCTAACGCCAGTCAGGAGCACAGCTCAGGTCCTGTGATTTCCGATCCTATAGTGGATCCTGTAGTACCTAATCCACAGTCCATGTCCATGGAAGAATACCTGTTTCCAGACTGAAGACAACCAGAACTTTTTTTCCCCCTTTATCACTCACAGTAGCAGTGGAGGTTTTAAATATCAACACTGGCAGTGAGGTTTTGGTTTTGCATATACTTCTGTACTAGTTTGAAGTAATTTTGAGGTAGAAGCTGTTTCAGTTTGGCAACTCCTGTTAATGTCCCTCTCCTGCAAGTAATCTCCATTTGACTGCATGTTCCCACCTTCTTGTGTTAATGATCACTGTTCAGCTGGGTATTTAAAGCATCAAAGAGCTGCTGTTTGAAATGCAACCTTAAGCAAACTACCCATGTCTACAGCAGAACTCAGAATGCAGGAGACTGACGTTCTGGTTCCTTGTTTGATGTGTTTAACACAACAGACATATCTACAACTCGGCACTTAAAAACATCAACAAAAACAAACAAGTTAGTTTCATTTACATAACAAAAAGTCCCTCGGACTTGCAGGGAGGTTCCTTTGAAATGCACAATTGTTTCTATCACTGATGGGAGAGGGATCTGTCTAGTCTGGACCTCAACCTCTTGTTTCATACACACACCAAAAGGCAAAATCTCAGTAAATGAAATCTATTCTTTCCACATGCCAGGGCATTTAAAACCAAACCAAACCAAACCAAACCAAAACTGCAGGGTATCTACCATTACATATTATTCCTAAAGTAGTCTTTAAAGCAGTGGTCCAGTGCAAGCTTTGCAACTGATTTTAACAAGTACAGAATCAGCTTGTGACTGATGTAGAAGGCTACAGTTCATAATACGGTTCCAGTAATAAGCCTAGGTCACTACAATGAGTGATTCATGAGTTGTTTTTTCATTACATCTGTTCAAAAACATACAGTACTCAAATAGTTGCAGTCTGTGAGTAGTTTAGTAAATGTGTATGACAAAATATCCCTTTCTATCATCACAGTCTGACAATATATGAAACTCTCACCATGAGAATACTGAGTATGTTGATATTTCAAATCAGTATATCATATTTCAAGGCAGGTTTAATCTTCTGGATTTGTACTTTAAATATACAAGCAGCACTTCAAGAAACTATGCAGTGAGGGTTTTTTTCCTTTTTTTACAAAGAAGGCCTCCTTAAATTATCTCCTTTTCATTCTGATTATTTGCAGAAGTAATTTCTGAAAACAACAAAAGCAATCAGCAAAGCAAATTTCCAAGTTAATGAGAGCAGTTCATGTTAGGAAAGGAATGGTTGGTTTCTATTTGTTTTCTGTGTTTCCCATGGGCTGAGTGACACGATTAATGTGTTACTGGTATATCTCAGACCTCTGATGAAAAATAAATGCTAGTACCATAAAAGTGACAGTAAAGTAATCCCTTAAAATATATTGTGGCACTCTATAGTGCAGAACATAACAAGCTGGGCCCTTGAGTAGGGCCCAGAACCATGAAGCAGTAACTAAAATAAATGCTCAGAATTTAATGAATTTGAGTCTGCTATCTTAGATCTTTATATGGCTTCAGTTAGCGTAATATATGATCACCTCAAACTATAACGTTTGTTAATCTGAATATTAACACCAAAGCTATATCATCCTATTACAGATAGTGAACTGAAACACAACAGAGTGTAGACAAGTCCTTCCCAGCTAGTGAGGCATGAACATGTTAGAAGGGAGGCACAGCTGAATCGCTGCAGGCACTGTGGAGCAGCTGACTCACACAGGGATGGAGGGGTAAATTACCCCCAGTCAGCTGAGCTGGGAGCCACAGTTTTTAGATACGGCATCAACAATATCTTGCATCTGCATGAAGCAGTGGTTCCCACAGGTGCTGTAGAAGAGGTGCTTTGGGAACACAGCAAGCGCAGAGTGTCACTGTCTTTCAGGAACAAGTTAGAGCTGACTGATGATATCTGGCCAGTCTGCCCCCCCGTTCCAGAAAATTCATGAAGCCGCTAGACTTGTTGTCTCTCATGGGGCAAGCTGATATCTTGGCGGGGCTCCCATATGCTCCTGGATTCCTGTGGGTAATGAGGAACCAGCTTTTTTGTATAAGGGCAAGACTGATATCTTGCCTCTGTGCTGGCTCTTTCATCTTCATAAATTCAGTGGAACAAAACCTTGAATTACCTGTCTAAAATGTAGGAGTGAAGCTAAGGCAGAGCAAGAGAAAGGATATGGCTTTTGAAGGGGAGTTTGAATGGTAGAAGGTTGGACGAGAGTGGAGCTTGGTATATTGAAGATACGTGGCTGCCTGGTGACTTACTGAATTCTCACATTTTATAAAGTACAATATATTACTTGGTGTCTAAAATTTTTTTTTATTATTTTATAAACTTTCCTAAAATAATATCTATGATGAGGTTCTAGGGGCAATGAAAACTTTGTATTATGGGCAATAAAGATAGCAGGTAGTTCTTCCTGTGACAGTATGATTGCAATGTACCACATTAGCAGCCCCAGTTTAGCACTTCATGGAGTAGTTATTGTGCCTCAGCTTTACATGTCACAATATAACCTTTGATTATTGATGATTTATTGTGCTAGTGTATAGTTACTGTATAGTCAAGAGATTCTTCATTACAGTCACTCCTTTTTGCTGGACAAGTTTGATTCATCTGCCAAAATCTAGCATTTTCCACAGATTATTTAAGAAATCTCCCTTGTCAATTTAAGACTTACCATTTTCACTAGTTCATTTTATATATATAGGTATGATGGCACCTCTAGAACCGAGTTCAGAACTGCAAAAAGACAGGCAAAGTATCATGCTCTCCCTTCGGAAAAAGCTTGTAGAACATTTCTGAGAAAGGGTGGGAAAGAAAAGATGTAGGATTTCCAAAATATTGGAGCAGGTGGGACCTATCATGGTTGTCACTGCAGAGGGAAATCAAGCATTCTCTGAAATTTTTTGCAGAAAAAGTGGTGAAAAACAGAGATGGTGAACAAATAGTCTTCGTCACAAGAAGAGGACATCTTGTTTTCAGAGCCATTCCACAGGCAGTGGAGATAGTAGCTGCGATCTGCTGCAGTAGAGTCCATGCCCTGTCCAGCTCCTAAAAGTCAGATAACTACAAAAGAGATTTGAGGCAGCTGATCCCATCAGCACAGTGAATCAGTCTTGTAAAGAAAATAAGTTATAAGACAAGTTTACAAATTCTATTCTAGCTCTTGTTCCCCAAATAGGAATCTTTAAAACATGCTGAAAATGATGTGACCACATCATTTTATTGCACTGCCTGTAAAAATGCTGTAGGTTATTTGAGTTTTTTTTTAAACTACGTTCTCTTTGTTGATGATCCTGGCACAGCCTGGGATTGGTCACTATGCTTTGGGAGTGCCTGTGCCAGTCAGAAACAGGGCTGATGCAATTACTGGAAAAGCATCTTTTCCTGTCAGTTAGAAATTTTGTCAGTGAGGAAAAGGAAAAAACGGCCTATGTTTCTATTTTTCCTTTAAACTGCTCCACCTATTAATTAGGCCACACACCCTCAGTGAGCATAGTATGGACAAGAAAGACTGGCCTCAGTGATCTTAATAACTGTAAAAACTGCTATGTCTATTATACGTTGGCTTCAGCAGATGAATAACATTCATGGACACAGGAAATGTAGAACACCTAGAGAAAGCTCAACTTATATTTAAGAGGAATGAATAAGTACAAGGGCCTTATCTCTAGGGATTTACCAGTTATCACTGCGGTTTGAATTGCATAAGGGTAGGAGGGGAAGGATGCCCCTTTCCACCCATCAGTCTCCACCCATGGCAGCATGGTGCTAATGGAATGTTAGGCATGAGAGATAATTAAAAGCATTGTAATAACTGTACAGAATGTGTCACCCTTGCCTGCAGCTTCACCATCATCTCAGTTCACACCCTACCCCTTTCTTTTTGCTCCACCCAAGCTTTGGTTTCCTTCACCCACTCATGACTTTTGTGCTGTCTTTCCATGCCGGCTGAAACAGCCTCCCACTTTCTGTTGCCTTTCCTCCAGAATAATAACTGGTCTGTTCATCATTGCACTGCTATATACATAATGACCAAATTTGTGAAGTTACCAAACACTGATTAAATCAATATCAGCCATAAGCAATATTCTTATCTATTAACAACTGACCATAACATATATGTAGGTAGGATAGAAGCCAAGCTACAAGTACATGGTACAAGATGAGCAAACCCAAAAGAAATAGGCATATTATTAGTGAGGAAACATGACCCTCAGCTGGTCTGTCTCCTATGCTGAGTTGACATTCATGCCGATCCTGTTACAGAGGGCAGGATAGATGTGACTGGTTTATGACATGGATATCCACATTGTGCTCAGAATATGTGTCTTGAAGCCATTGAAACTGATTCCTGTAGAATCAGCATTTGTTCAGTAATACTCCACTTGTCTGCCTTTTCTTTTTCCAGTACGTTGTGCCTTACTAACAAATGAACAGGTTAAAAAAAGGAGTGCCACAGAAGATACAAGGCTGGATTCCTAGCTAAACTAGGAACTCAACTGCTAAAGGGTTCCTCTGGTGAGCTACAGGCTTTAAGAGAGAGATTCCAGTTTTATGTGGGCCATATCATTTATCAGAAATGAGTGCAGGTTTCTACTTTGAATACCCAGTTTTTGAGATGAAGTGCATCAGCTTGAGTAAATCAAGGCCAATCAGCTCTTGGCAAAGCTTTAATCAATAATGGACCCTACAGAATGATCGTACATTTTCAAGTTGATGGGACAGATTCCGTTCTTTCTGATAGCAGTATCATTGAGAAGTAATCCCATCAGCTTCAACAAGGTACATAGATGCATAGGCAGCTGAGAACGGCCTTTGAAAGTACTCTCATAAACTGTGTATGTGTCTTTGCTCTTAAATTCTTTTCCTAGGTAGATGCTGTTAGAAAGCAGGCATTGTTTTCCATTGTGAAGCTCTGAAGCTAAAGAAGAGGTAAAATGAAATGAGCTCAGTAAGTGTACGGAAGAGACCATAGCTTAGGAGGGAAGCTTGAGGTAGATATTTCACCTGGTGTTTTAAGTCATGAGTATTTGATTTAGAGCTATCCCCAATGGATTTAAAAAGTGCTTGAACTCTGCTTCGTTTCATGTTTATTTTTTACAAACACCATGGTGTATGGATTCTCACTAGCTAACTGTAAGAGACAGAAAGGATGTTTTCCATTTTGATGTATAATTTGACTACTTTTTTTCCTCAGGGGCAATCAAAACTCACTGAAAAACACATTATTTGGTTATTGTTACTTTTTAATTTGAGCTGTTCTGACTATTTTAAAACCATGAGTATTAAATTTTGTTGTTTTGCTCATTTTTGTTTTTCTTTTTAGCTCTTACAAAAGAAATTCCCCTCCTATCCAAACCAAAATCTCATCACATCTTTCTGACAATAGTTTGCCTAAAAGCTCTGGTCCTTTCTTTTTTTTTTCTGAAAATGGAATGGAGCGGAAATATTGTCATCCTCAGGGTATACAATGTGAACTCTATTTTTTACTTTTTTTTTCTCTCTAGTTCATCACAACTAAGCTCTTTGGAAAGCCCAAAATTTCTTTTTGCGTCATGCTTCTAAACCCCCTTTTCTTTCTCTGAAGAACTGGAGGTTGCCCACAGCTTGAGGGTGGATTTGGCAAGTGGTATTAAACTCTTACAAATGCCTGGCAGATGAGTCTTGCTCACACACCCAGAGTTAGGCTGATTGCCTGATTTGGGGTGAGGAAAGAAGGAATTTTCTCTCAGGTCAGACTGGCAGAGATCATTGAGTTTTTAAGATTTTTTTTTTCCCTCGTGTAGTGTGCAACACACGCTTACTAGAGTCATCTAACAAATAGAGTGCTTAGCAGAGGCAAAAATCACTGGTAATATACTTCATCTTTTCTGTCCTCTTTCTAATAGTAATTATTACTGTGTTCCTCAGTCTTTTACTTCAGGTCTAAACTTCACTATGTGATGGTGAGAAGCGTCTATGAAGGATAGGAAGTAGCAATGTTGTGGACCCTTCTGGATGAGCATCTATTGCGTGGTTGTCCCTGGCTGAGGGATCCTGGACTTGATGATTCAGATGCTCTTTTCTGTTAACAAGCTCCTGTGAGAAAGAAAAAACTGCTGGAAACAAATAATGATATTTTTACCGCTATGAAACTAAACAATTGATCTGTTTATCTGTGGACTAAAAAGAGGTATTTTGCAGATATAATCTGTTGGTTTTAAACTCAGATGATCTAGAATTTAATAGAGAGGGGGAGAGATTCTGGGTAAGTACTAAGTTTTGTCCTACAGTAATCTTCAGAATTCCATCCTTTCTGATCGTTGTAAACATGGCAATATCTGTTTCTGCAGATGACTAGTTCCCAAGTGAGAATGACTAATTCTGTTTAACTACCTACTCAGGTTACTGTGTGACACAACAGAATCAACAGGTGACTCAGCCTATATAAGGATCCAGAAACCTCTGGCACTCTGTCCTTTCATTTAATTACTAGATCTCAGTGAAAGTTCAGGACACAATTATGAAGGCTATTGGTACCACAAAAATGCAAACTGAAGTATCGCAGATTACCTAGTTATATACGCAGGCAAGTTATTTAGTTGGTAATTGTCCCAATTACAAATTCAGATGCAAGCATTTGTAGGTGCAAGAAGGTTTACATTTCTTTTCTTTGAAAATTTTGAACTCTGTGTAAAATCTTACAGATACCCAAAGTACTGGTGAAACCTCGGCACATGTTCTGTCTCCCGTGAGATTTTTTCTGCTTCTGCAGTTTTATAGATCATTTCCCACACAGAATTATGTGCTGCAAAGTGCATTTTCTGGATCTCCAAGAATGAACATTGACCTCATTCTAGGGACTATCACTTTTTTTTTCCTATTCACTGTCTGTACAACATAGATTCCTTTTGGGCTTTGATGGATTAAGAGAGCTTCTTTTCATCATTCTTAATAATGGATAATAAAAATACTCAACATCATCTATGTTCTGTTCTAAGAAGCTGAGTACTTCACATAAGTATTTGGTAAACAAGATTTTTCTAGCAGTTCACTTTTTGTTGATTTTATCCACTTTAAAATTTCATCTGGCAGGTGATTTCTCAATTAATGTAGCATTATGTAGTCCACATAAATAATATTGGTTTTCAACCATATTAAAAAGAAAGGTAAAGAGGTAACCAAAGCATATTCAACTGATGCAAAGCTTTATTGATTTTGTAGGAGATTCCCCAATTTTCATCACCTGAACATTTCACTCCAAAATATTAAAATTAATTTTTCATGTGGCTTACTTAGAAAGTAGACACTTACAATTTGCATAGAATCTTCTGCTTTTTTTCTGGCTCATTGATTTCCACAGTAAATGCACCAGTTGCACAGTTAAATAATGCTTTTTTAACTGACAGTCCTCCACATTCAACTTGGGCTGTAAGAGCTAAGCAGAATTCTCTCCATTTTGTATATCATCACTGTAATTAAAGCCTCATATGCAAGATTATACTTTTAGTAATAGCTCTGTGTTACACTGATCTCATCAACACTTGAAAGGTTCTTTTGCAATTAATGATTTTGCACAGGCATAAACAATTGTCCTGTGATGGACAGAAAGATGACAACACTGACATTACTTAGGCAGGGTGGCCAAAACAGAAATTATGAGCTAACTGATTTCCTTTCATCTTTTTTTTTTTAAACTGGAGTATTGATTTCATTTTGTTGGGTTTTTTTTTAAACGAGAATGCTAATTTTTGGGTTTGTTTTTCTTTTTAGCTCTTACAAAGGAAATTCCCCTCCTATCCAAGTTAAAATCTCAACACTGCTTTCTGACAACAGTTTGCCTATAAACTTTGATGCTTCCTTTCTTTTTGTCATCCTCACCAACATTTGGGTGTACAACCTGAACTCTATTTTTGCCTTGCTTTTTCTCCATAGATCATCGCATCCAAGCTGTATGGAAAGGCTTAATTTTCTGCTTGCGAAACACATCTAAAATCCTTCTTTTCTTTCCTATATACATGGGTGAAATGCAGATTCCTCATATTATATCTTAGTAGGAATAACCTATTCTGCCCATTCCAATGAATTCCATCTTATCTCAGTTTTATCATCAACACATTACTGCAGAGGTTATCTTCCTGATTTCTTGGTTGGATTGTGTTGTGGCATGATCTGTTTGTGGTTTGCCTTTACAAGATGCCCCTTCTCCACCACTTCAAATACTTACAAGGCTCTTTGTGGATTTCATTACCTAACATCTTTCACACACTAGCTAGGTGTCATCCACAACTACTCCTTTTGATGTCACCTTTATCACTTAATTATTATTTTTCAGTTAAGGCCCTTTGCTTTTTTTGTATTACATCTGTGTACAGGTGGAGCACCTCTTAAACATCTCCTAAGTAATTGCGTTGTAATCCCTGTAATATCTTTTAAGATATCTACTCTGCTGTGATGCCTATACAAAAATAGCATGGGTTAAACATCTGGTGTAATATGATTGCTTCTTGTTGTGCTGACCAGTATCAGTGGCCAGATTCCATGTGTTTTTCCTGCCCGTCATCTTCCATAAACTCTCTGGGGAAAGAACCCCCAGTTCTTTTGTATGTGTTGGGGCATTGCAAAGTGGATTCTGATCCATCACCAAGGCTCCCTAGCATAACTGCAATTAAAATAATACATAATTGTAATTATTTAGGGTAATTGTGTGACAACTGGCATTGTGTTTGGTAAGATGGGTAATCAAATCTTCTGCTTCAGGATATCAGCTGATTGCTACTTTGGTTGGGAAAGAATTATTGTATCACTTTTAAGCAGCCTTACAAAACCAGTCAGGTGCATTCTTTTCTTTTTGCCTCCCTCTAAAGCATTTGTTGTGTTTCTGAGTCATAATCATGCTCCATCACATTAAATGCTTTTTCAGAAGTGACAGCCTGTAACAGCTCTTCTCCTATTGTCCCAGCCTAGGCCCCATTCAACTCTATGGCAGTTTTAAAAACACTTTGAAAATCCCACCCTTTTTCACCTGACTTTAATCCTGTTCATCTATACGGTAACAAACCCTTAGATATGATTCAAGTATAAACTATGAAAATTTGTAAAAATGCTCACAGCTGCATGAGTCTTAAGGTTTTGTTCCCTCTTGATTAAATATTTGGGGTTTTTGCTTAGCATTCGTTAATGCCAAAAGAACCTTTGATCTTTCTTCCACTAGGGCGTGGAATCTGCCTCTTGTTAGCCAGTACCAAGGCTAAACAGGTACTGAATTACTTTTGATTACACAGCTAAACCTTTTTAACAGAAGAAAGATATTTTGTTTACTTATCTATATCTGTAATAACAGTCAGGTGCATCAGAAGCTTGTGGAGAGACTGTACAATGAAAGCCTTCACCTACTTAATAAAAAATGGATGCCTTTTTTGTTTTTCAAGGTATAAACTTTTTACAGAACATGGTCAATACAGCCTCTTAAGGTGTAAGGCTATGCATTCTGAATAAAGAGCTCCATAGTCAAGGGAGAGCCACTAATTTACTACGAGCATAAAACAATTTAAGAAAACAACTAATAGGAAGTATTTCCTGCCTTTGTGGAGCCACAGATGTGAGCTGGAAGGCTCTGAGTCAAGCTCTATTGAAACAAGCTCTTTCTCAAGTGCTGTAGATAGGAAATGCCTCTTTTTAGTGGCTGGTTTAATAAGAGAAGGGGAAAAATAGAGAAAAGAGCAGAAAAATATAGAAATGGAACAGGAAAGAAAGGAGAGTGAGAAAGGGAGCAAGAAACCAAAACCAGGACCTGATCTGATTACTTTAACAGTTTTGCTCTGCATTTGCTCTCCAGCATGAATTTGGCACAGCAGAAAGTGATGTTCTTTTTGAGATGATGGTTGCTGAGGGGAAGCGCAGCACAAGACAGGTTTTTAAGGTTTTACACACAATGAAGTGCTATAGTGCTGTGTCTTGCAATGCGTATGCCCCTTTGCTTAGACCTTACTTTCTATGCTAAGGCCCTAGCATAGAAAGGCCCTAGTCTCTCTCTGGCCCAATTCCTCTGTTTAAAATTGGGAAGACAGTACTGTTCATCTTCGTTGGAGGGAGACAGGGGGAATCACACTCATTAAAGGATGTGAGGATCCTATTACTATGGTAATGGAGACCATATAAATACATAGAAGAGACAGAAAAGCTATTATATGGTAAGAAGTTGGCCATTCTAATTGTAAGTGTTAAAGGGTAGACAAAACTGTAGATGGGGTTTCAGACCCATTTTTAACTTGTTATGTTAAGGAAATAAGGTTTCTATATTCACAATGTTTATCTGTTCCCTCCTTATATTTCTGTTCAATCAGCTAATTTCCTCTAAACTTAAGGGTGGAGACCTGAAGAACTTAAACTCCCACATGTTTCAGGAGTTCAGCAGTCAGAGAGTAGAAGGCAGGGAAGGCTCTGCTCTCATACACCCGGTCTAGGCAGCCTGGTAGCGCAGGCGTTATCTCATGGCCTAGCAGTACATACATACCAGCTGGTTAACCAGTGCAGATGCAGATTCATGCCTGTCAAAGCTTTTCCTATTGCTTGCTCATCCAGGAGGGCAAACAAAGGTAGCTGGGGAATGTGGGAGAAAGCTGTTGTGGGGAATCATAAAGGCAATGAGAGCAAATAGGGTGTGTTATGGAAAAGGATTTAAGGCATGGCTTGGTTTGGTAGCGGGAGGATCACTGGAGGTACTGCAAGGGTTGAAGTGGTTTTTACCTAGAGGTTGTCCCTGGTGACGGAGGGAGGCAATATGGAGACAGGCATAGGGCTTGCTTTTTGTTCATTCTGGAAAAAAGGGGGAAACACAAGACAGAAAACTGTAAGTTTTGGGGGGTTGTTTTTGTCTTTTTTTTTCCCTGTGAGAACATTAACATAAGAAGAAAAAAATAAAGAAGGATAACAAACAAAAAAGTAAGGAAGGGACAGATATTTGTATTGTATCTCTACAATAATTTGATAATTTATCTGTACTTTTCAATATTCAACACATTCCAAGCTCTTATTAACTCTAAAGTCAGCATTGTTACCAAAGAGCAGCTGTTACAATGTAAACACACCTGCTTCTGTGTTAGCCTCGCCATGGTCTAAACTAAAGAATTAGAAGAAGCAAACCCACAAAAATGGAGGCATGGCCATCTTTTATCCCTTTCACCTAAGTTATACTTGAACTTCAAAGTCTAATTAAAACACTTTAAATACTAACATGATTAAGCATCTGTGATTTCATGTCATTTTCTCCTTTAGTTAAAATGAGGTTATTAATGCAAAGAAATTCTATTAGTTCAACCTCTGAGTTAAAATCAGAAAAAGTTAGAAAATCCTAGAGTTACTATAATATAGCCTATGAACTCTCAAGCTTTGCTTTCGAGACAGCTCTCTTTTCATGCAATTCTGCTGGAGACAGGGTAGTTCCAGCTGTTTACAGGTAAAATATGTTTCTGTTTGTGGAAGAAGTCGTATTATTAACCTCCACTGTCTGCACCGAGGTAGAACAGTCTCTGCTCAGCTACACAACTAGAGAGACAAGTGCAAGCAAGCAAACCATAAGTACAGTGGGATACCACTGAAGACAAATGTATTTGAACCCTACCTCCTCCTGCTGCCCAGGAAGAGAAGCTGCACATCTGGGTTATGCCTGAGAGGAGGGAGATTAAGTTTCTGCGAGGGTTTGGAGAGGAGGGGAGTCTGGAGATGGAGCCAGATGGTGAATGGCAGCGGCTCAAAATGGCTGTGTTTGTATGGGTTAACAGGCTTCTGATCCTTATTGGCAAACATCACTTTAAACTGTTTTGATTAATCTGTTTCCGAAAACATTCTAATAATAGTCAGCAAGTTACATATTAAGGTATGTGTGATATACCTGCCAAAAAGTCCTTGCTGTCCTGCACAAACATGTATTTCACACATGCAGCCTGGGTGAAAGAATAAGGGAATGGACCATTCTGAGAGCAGAAGTTCAAAAGGTTTTCTGCTTGTAATACTGTAAAGTATTTGGAAAGAAATTAATGACTTACCCACTCTGATACAGGAAGTCTGAGTCCCCAGGGGGATTAAGCTTAGGTTTTCTGATCATACTCTGAAACTGGGACAGGACTATTCTCTCCTTGCAAAATATTCTGAAAGTACTGAGCGCCTGTCCATTCCATCCCATTTCAAATATGAATCAGATGCTTTTCAGATACATGAGCTCTAAGGATTAAATGTTCCTTTGTTCAAAATAATTTAGCACAGAGAAGTGATACCAATGGAGACATACGTCTCTTTCCAACCCTCCCTGCATTGCTTGTCAGCATTTTCACATAGGTCCCCTGCAACACTCAACAGTTACGATGCCAGGAATGATTAATATTTGGGTTTATTTATTCTTGTATTGTTTGTGCTACATAGAGGCTTACTGTGTCACAGACAGAATAAATGAAATCAGCCTGTACGGGATGATTAGCCTATACAATTAAAGCCACTCAAGAAGCTGAGATCATCCATTCTGACCCAGCCACTCTGTCTCACACACATGCACTTACACAGAGAAAAGGATCTTTAGCTTACCAGGGAACAAAGCTTAGTATCACATCCAGCAGTCCCCATTCAAAATCCAAGAAGAGGATGCTATCTAAATTCCTGAGAGTTTCAAGCTAGTTTTTTGGATGCTATGGATGCAAAAAGCCCTTTGATGATACAGTCACTCGACTGAGGGGAAGGGAACAGCAGCTCTTGAGTTACTTGCAAGTTCTTCAAACAAGGCTTTCTTTTTTTTTTCACCTCCGCATATTGTTAGCCTGTGGTTCTGTGTCCTGTTAGAACAGATTGAAGAAAGTCTTATTCTTGCTTATTCTTGGTCCCTTTATTCTTTCTTCTGAATCAGTGCTTTATTTTGGTTGTGTCCCAAAGGAGAACTGTGACATTTTCTGGTTTAAAAATAGTAACTGAGGAAAAAGTAGAAGCAAGATTTGGTTTTTGTTGGTTTTGTTTTCAAAACTGATACAAGGTCTGGTATAGAGCACAACCATCCAAACACTGAATCAGCAAAATGGAACAGATGGTAATCTGTGACGAACATGCAGAAATGAGCAGCTGTTGGAAGGGAAACCAGGAATCTCTTTTGCTGGACTTGTGGCCAGTGGAACAGTAATACAGACTCATGCATGGCCTTATACTGCCGTGTTTGTGAATTGTCCCCTTTAGGCTACTTTGGTACACTAGAATTTTTAGCTAACAATTTTAAGAGTTGTTTCAATGGATAATTACCATTGTTACCTTCTGCTATGGTAAGTAGCTGTGAACAATACACCAATAATTCAGGAGCAAGAATCTTAAGGAAGTAAAAAGGTTGAGGATGGGGGTTGTAGAAGGGCAAGTAAGGAAGTAGGTGACCTCTGAAAAAATAAAGGGGAGTAGGGTCATTATGGATCAGAAATAAAGTGAGTAAACAGAATAGCTTTCATTCAGATTTTAGATACATTTACCTTCCCCTTTCTCTATACTGTTACAGATATATAGATATAGATATATTTAGCTCTCCTGCTACCGTTCATATTGTAGCAGTACCTCTGAGTTTCAGTTCTGGCTCAAGACGTCTGTGTGCTAACATAGACCAAAAAGACTGTCCCTGCCCTAAATAACTTTTTCTGACTAGTACAATATATTAGCAGGGCTTTGCAGCTACAAGAATCAGCTGTAAAAGGATGTTAAATCTAGGCCACTGCAAAAGAACCTAGAGAAATAAGGGGAGAGATGGAAAAGGAAGGAAAGAAAGTGAAACAGTAAAGATTATCCCTGGGAAAATATGTCCCACTTCTGAGGGTTTTTTTTCCATGTACTCCATTCAGAAAAGGGCACAGGTGAAGATGAAAGGGAAATACTATAAATCACATCACAAAAAATGGCAACATGACAATGTGAAAAAACCCAGCCAAATGTTTTGTGAGACAATCACTGTAGCAATACTGGGAGACATCAGCACTCTGGACGTAAGTGTTCATTTAGAGTAGGGTATAATTAAAGGCAGAATTTGTCCTACCTGACACAGGGAGTAAAGTGAGTGTACCAAAACCTGCTGTCCTACACACTGATGGAAGGACAAAACAAAATTTGGCACTAACAGTCTCTCATGTTTGAAAATTACTGAAAGTGTAATGATAAGAGCAAATGCTAAGGAACACCTAAACGATTTGACTGAGGGGTGTGATGTATCTCATTATGCAATGGTAGGTAATGACTTAATCCAAGCATGCTTTGAAACCAATTACAGATCTGTTACTGTGACTTGAGCACTAAAAGGTCTCATGGAAAAGCCCAAGTGCAAATTTAGAGCGATGCAAAAGTTTTGCTTGCACAGCTAGGTCAGGTAGAGCAATGTATTGGTTAATGTAATTTTTTCTGGGTTAGAACACATTCAAGGAGATAGTATAATATACAGTGGTAATGATATAAATTGTCTAAGGGATTAGAAAGATAATTAGGACAAGATTGAAACACCCACTGCCAGATGACATGCCTGCCCAGGACCTGGTCCGACACAAACTGTTATGACAGTGTAATGCAGGTCTCCACCTGGCGCAACACTGTCTGGCACAGTCACGCTGTAGTAATAGTACCACCACATGGGCTGAAGTGGAGTTTTCCCTGTCACTGATCTGAGTTGCTGAATTCCCACATTGCAGTAGAGGCTATCATCTGGATCAGTCATTGCACGTGGCTGTAAAATAAAAATATTCATTATTTCTCTATCTCAGATCTAGCTCCTGTCTGCTGGGAAAACTCAGTGTGGCTTAATTAAGTGAGTGGGGTGGTATCAGTAGGGAACTGAACTTCTGATAACTTAGTTGAAGCAGAATATTTATATTCACCAGATTTTACCGGTACATCAGTAGGAACTGGAGTTTCCAGGTGACCTAATGGAGAGCTTGTTGGCCCAAGAGGACATCCATATTTTTCCTCCAGCTGTATCTAATACTCTAACAGTATTAGATACTAATACTATTAGTATCTAAGGTAGTATCTAGTACTCTAACAGTATTAGATACTACCTCTTCCCATGAACCAGGTCTCTCCACACGCTGTGAGGACACTGCAGAGCTCTATTGCTATTGCATCGAGTGCAAGCAGATGCTAGGGCAAGTTATTAACTGTCACTTTCAATTCACCCTGACAAGAATGAGTTAATGGAGGAGCTCCATTACAATGGTAGACAGGAAAATAAAAGCCACACTGAATCTACTTTTCTTGTCTCCCTTGTTTTCAAAGACAGTGCTGCTGGCATAACACAGAATGCCCTGTTCATTCATTTGCTGATAATGCTTCTCCCTTTGCGTGAGCCATAGCTACTTCATGGATATAGAGTAACTTATTCAACCACAAAGAGAAACCTCTTCCTTCCTTTAAACTGTTCTCAGACTACCAAAGCAGCTACTGATGCTGACCTACATATTGCTGGCTACTTTTCTCACTAACAGCAACTGAAAAATGGAGATAACAATCTTGTTTTTTCAAGTGCGTAAGATCTTATTGCTTTCATTCTTGTTTCTGTTACATTTGCCAACTAAAACTAAGGGATATATTGTACTGGGTGAGTCTATGCCAGAGAATTTTAGAAAATGCTTGACCTGGGGTATGATCTCTGTATTTATAGTTATAAATACAAATGAGCAGGCTTAATAAGCCAGACAGAGAGCAAAGGACCAAGCTTGTCTTCAGTTTCACTAGTGGAATTCTTGCATTCAGACCACGAGTTCACTATGAAACGGAATAACTAAGAGAAGGCTTTTGCCTACTAGTTAAGCTTGGATGAAATCAGAGGTCTTTGTTGTCATTTCGCTGTACTGATTTTAACTCCCATGGACCCATGTCAGATCATATGCATAGTTCCTCTCTGACACCTTTCCAAAGTCCAGTCTCAGATTGTACTGTAAAGTATTTGAGGAGTGGCTGTGTCTTGGACCGCTGTCCTGCAAAAGTGCCTGCATATATTATATATTTAAGATTTAAATAGTTCTTCAAGAGAATTCAGAGGAATTTCGTACATGTTTAAAGTTGGGTATATGTGCAAGAATTTGGAAGTGTGTGTGTGTATTAGTTGTCATACGCATGTTTTTCTTCTGCACCCGTGGGATTTTGCATTGTAAAGTGAGGGTTTAGACAGTCAATGTTTCTACAGATACTTAGATTTAGCTAGAGTTGCAGTAGGGCAAATGGCATAGCAATATATTGGGAGAACGTGTATGTCTTGTTTTGGAAGTTTTCTTCATGCCTCTTACTCCAAATGTTTCTTCTGAAAGCTAATTTCTTCAATGGCAGCTACTTTCACAAAAGTGCTAGCGAAGTGTTGGGAATACACACTTAGGCACTAGACATGATCGAATACAACATGTTTCCTCAGCGTCATGCTCTGTGTCCTGTATGTTGTAAGAATAGTTGCCAATCCCAAATCTTCCTCCATTGCTACAATGTTGGAGCGCCTTGGCACCAGCTTTTCTTTTCTGGTACCTAACAGATCAAGAAAAATCCTTGGATGTTCACCATCCTCTTTGACTTTTTTCTTGATACTGTCTTGTATTTTTAGCTGACATCCATAAAGATAATGTATTTATGTCTTTAAGCCTTTCTGCTAATCTTTACGAAGAAGTTACACCTATGCACAACATCTGCTGAGCCGTTAAGTCAGCATCATGCACAGTGTTACAAGTACCACCTACACCAGTTGCTGCAGGTGGTTCTTAAATTTCAAAGACTGTCTGACAGGACTTGTTAACAACTGCCCTTCAATTTCCAGCTAAAACTCATTTTCATCTTGCAGTTCATTCCGAGACTCAGCCCACTGGAGGTTTTTTACTGGGGTGATGTGCATTCAAAAACCTGAAAATGCATGAATTCTTTTGAAAGTAGCAACACCCCTCATCCCCTTTAGAAGTAAGTACATATAGATTCAAAGCTATGTGCTTTTTAAACTCCCTTTAGTCCCATTTTTTCCTTCCAAGTTGCCCTTGATTTTGCCTCTTTGTTGCTGATTCCTCCCCTCTCCCTTTAGTACTGTCCCTGATTTATATGTCAGTGCTGAGTGCATCTGATCAAAACATGGCAAAGTTGCTGGTTCAGCACTCGCAGCAGGGGATGGGAGAAATGGGCTATGTCTAATCCTACTTTGTAATCGCTGTCACAATGCTGTGATGCTGCCAGTTGGCAAGTAGGAGCAACAGCGGAATTTGGAGGAGATAATGACAGGTGCTCATAGCGCATCTAGGACAGCACGTGCTGGAAAACAAGTTTTTTAACTAACCTGTTTAGATTTTGAAATAAAAAGCACATTGGTTTCAAACAACAACCTACCATTAAAAAGTGTGCAAGATATTGCATGTGGCAGGAAAACTGAGCAGACTCCAGAGCAATGTCTGGGTATGTGATTGTACTAAATTATATCTATATTCAGTTCTGCTTAGAATGAAGTAGCTCTAAGAAGCTCAACTAGGTAGGGTGGTGGGATTTTTTTAACTTCAGCCTAAGAAAATTTTGTGGGAGGAGTCACTTTGGAAAGGTGGGAAAGCCTTTACCCTCAGGTTGCCTCAGTAAGAAGCTCCCGCTGTGATACTTGAAAGCCCAATAGACATGTCTGAATTTATAATACACTCTTGAAGTATTCATTCATAATCCTGTAGGGATTTTCAAAGCCACAAAGAGGATGTATTTCTTTTAACTGGCTACAGGGAAAATATTAGTTCCTGCTGTAATAAACAAATAGTCTGTTTTGGTGCAAAAGAAAAAATTTGAAGAGTCAGAGCAAAGAAAGGGGAACAGTTCTGACACTCTTGGAAGCTTCTGTTTTTCTAAAATATGTGATACCTCATGAACTACTTCTATTTTCTTCTCATTCTTTACTCCCTAAAACTTCACTGTTATAACCTGGTAAATCAAAGTCACTGTATTCATACCGGGTAAAATCTTTAGCCAGATAACTGTACAATTAAAAGAAAGGGAATACTAAACTATAAAAAAAATGGAAGGGGGGACTATTTTTCCCTTGCATCATTTGTCCCCTGTCCTGGTTAACTGGGGTTAAACCACAACACCCCCCAATCTCCAGGCATATCACAAGAGAGGATATATGGCATTGCACCTCTGCTTCATGCAGCCACTTCCATCTGCTTCCACAGCTTTGTATGGGCTTGTGCAGGCAAAGTAATTACGGTCAGCAAACACAGGCCTCCAAGAAGATGGGCCAAAATGGTGATGAGTAGAGTCTGGGAGCAGCAGATTCCTTATGCAATGGGATTCTGTTGCCATGAGATTACAACTGAGTTTGTGTTGCTGAAAAAAACATTTAGCCATTTCTAATCACTCTGTCAATTCCTAGCCTGTGTCAGCAAAGTACTCCTGCAGACTCCTACCTCTTTAGCAGCATGCTGGGACAAGCCCTAATATACATCATGGATGTTGGAATTTAAGTAGTATATATCCTTTGTGCTTCATGTGCACATGAAGTGAATTTCATAAATGAGTACAGCCCCTTGCTAAAAGGTGAGGTGGCTGCAAACTCTATGCTGCTACTGCTGAAATCGCCTATATATACTCAGTGGGACTTTACCCTTCTGACTGTTGGCCCCATGCCTTCAACAACCCTGCAGTGGAAGTGAGATGTAACAAAATATGCTTTTAGCTAACAAAAGCCTATACCTTTACCACCAACTCATACCATCATTCTGAAAGAAGATATATTTATATATCTTCTTTCAGAATATCCCATTCATATTTATTTTGCTTTCTTTGTGAATGACGTGATTCGCTTTTAGAAATAGAGAAGGAGCCAAATTTAAATTTGTTCTTATACTTCTCTTATTTATCTATTATAGATCATTTCATGTACTTCTTGATCTGTACTTTAGATAAGGCATGGCAGCTACTTAAGTTTAGCCAGCCATAGCAACCCAGGATAAGAAATGAGAAAGAACAGTTTATCTAAGTGAAGCTACAAGGAAGCTTTAAGCAGGCACAATGTAACTTCATCCATTTTGATGAAAAGAATCCAAAAAGATTCACTCAGAAGAGAGTGTGCAGCACCTCTGTTCCTACTGAAAGTGCCAACGAATCCTCTGATGACCGTATGTGATCAGGACCAAGCTGAACTTGTTATGTCACCACATTTCCTGTAGCACAAGTCGGTTTTGCTAGAAGTCTGTTAATCCAGTATGGAGTCAATCCAGCTTTGTTAAGCTTGTGAAATCAGAGCCCGAGGTGGAATAGATGCAGATCATACTGTTTGCCCACATCAGAGATCCTTCACAAGATACCTATCTAAGAGAAGATACTGGAGAGAGAATTAACCTACTTGAATAACTAGTGGTTTTAACTGCTCTGAATTACAAAAGGTTTCCCTGAAGAAGGGAACTCAAGTTTCCCTGGATGACCATGCTTTAATTATACATCAGTACAGGGACAACATTCTTATTGTTGTGTTGTAATTTTACATTCTGTCAGGTTTAATGAGTTAACATGCACTGCTGCCCAGCAGGAGGGCTTACAAACAAATATATTGTAGTCACCAAAATAAATGTGACATTATAAAAGCTTGGGGCAGCAGAGGGGAAATTGGTGGACTGAGCTGAGCACTAAGACTCCTTATCAACAGAGGACAAGGTCTGTTAAATCGACAGTAAATAAAAAAGCACCCAGAAACCAGGTAAACGGCTGAACTGCAGACTGCAAGGTAAGCACTTCAAATTCACCAAGGCAAATTCACTTTGCCATCTGAACCTCCCATCGCCCAGTCTTCTCTTACCTGATTTAGAAGCTGAGTAACAGCAGGGTCTTATCTTGGGAAGTCACTCTCAGCTCAGCTGGGGAACAGTATACTGGAAGCAGCATTTTCCTCTATAAACACATTAATTGGAGTCCATTTTCCTCACTCCGCATGTGCATAACTTGCAACACTAATGGGAGCTATGCAGGCTTGTCAGTTTGCTGGAAATATCCTTTCTTTGGGTCAGTGCAAGCTCAGCTGTCTTTCATTATGTACACATTCATCAACCTTAAACAATTCATTTTTCTCCTTGAAAATAATTTTCTGACTTCTCCTGTAGTAATACAGGGATTGAGATGAAAGCTGGTATGTCAGGTCCCTATTCAAAATGTCATTGCTGGTTGTTACAAAAGACAGAACAAGGCACTTGGCTGTTGAGTGATATTCGTATTCGCAGCACTGAACTTCATGAATTAGAACGGTCAATGAGGAAACTAAGATTTAGGTTAGAAGATCTTAGAGATTAGTAGATATTGTTTGTACTGCAGAAGTCAGTCTATTTGTAATGACTTTATAAACTAATGTACTTATACGTAATTCTGGATTTTACAGTATATTTGGACCACTAGCAGGTTGAAAGGTTGCATGAAAATACATATACAGGAAATCAACAGCAAAATATACTGGCATTTATTCTGCTGCAGATTTTGCTTCCAAGCCCCATTGAAAGAGAAGTTGGTCATTATGTAGAGTCCAAGCCAAGCCTGCGTATGTCAACCTAGCTTTATTTTAGGAGATACATAGACACTTCACAGATGTGAATTTCACCCTGAGAACAGAACTTGGCCTGTTTTTCTACTCTTTATAAACTGGCACCTTTCCTGAAATCCCAGACATTTAAACTGTTCCTTAACTGCCCAGAGTGGAAAAATTAACAGTAATCTGCCCTTGTTTGTGAGCAACTTCAATTTTCATGCATGTTTCATGTAATAATCTTCCATCTTAGTGAACTTAAGTCCACATTTAAAGTCCTTAATATGAATTCTGCTATTAAATCATCGGTAGGAAGTCTTTTTTTCTCTCTCCTTTAAAGTACTTTGGATTAAAATAATTACTTTTGTTTAATATGTGATCAGAGACTCACCTGACCTGTCTCTGCAAGAGATTTGACAACGCCCAGGTCAGTGTTTTCCCTGGTAAGAAAGCACTTTGTACAGCTCACCCTGGGAAGCTGCTGAAAAGCCTGTGCTTCAGCTAATAACCAGATTAGTTTTCCCATTTGTCAATTACAACTTCCGTGGTGCTTGAATGGTGGAGGAAATCACTGCAAGTGGAAAATGAGCAAAGCAGAAAGGACGGACACTTCAAAAGACAAAGATTTTCTCTGTCACAGTTATATTGCAGTTGCCATGAGGTGACCAGAGCTCATAGATAATGTGGGGAAATATCATTTGGGGATGTTAGAGCCAGATTACAAAGTTAAGTGAAAGCAAACTGGAATCCTGACTTCAATTTGAAAGAAAAAAATTGTTTTTAGATGCATACATGTGGCAGCCACAGATGTAGATAAAAGCTGCAGATATGCCTCCAGGAATACAAGTTAGTCTATGGATTCAAAGGCTTGCATCATAGGCAGAGCTGGTATTGCAACCTATTATTAAAGGTGACCAACATTATGATCCTGTTATATGATCCTGTGCTAAGAAATCTGATAAGATTTACTTTTAAACACTCTAGAGACTTTATACTTTGGAGTGAGGACTTGAAATTTGACAGGAGGATGTTCTTTGCATTGTGAATGGGCTTTTTGCTTTTCCTTCGAAAACTCACATTAAGTTATCGAAGATAAAAGCACTGGAGCTATTGCAGTTCACACACATGCAGCAGAAACTTGCTGGAGTTTATCATCCAAAGCCTCTGAAGATTTATGAGCAGTATGAATACCTGAATCTCTCACCGAGTCTGGATTTGATTGAACTATCCTTTCACCTGCTCCACCCTTGAGACTGACTGGACAAAGAGAATACTGAAAACTAGAGGAGGAAGTAGGTACAGAGTGTCAGGAGAAAGCAGAAGTGTCAAGGTGAGAGGGAGACGTCAAGACCCTAGAGAATTTTAATTGCATAAAGGTCTTGATAAGACTGGAATTATCAGGATACGGAGACTGGCACTTGGAGTCAATGCGACCAAGAACTGAAGAAGAATTCATGAAGAATTTAAAGGGTGTTTAATCACAAGCTTGCAGAAAGAGGCAAGATGGTTTCTTAGTTAAGGAGCTGTCCTGGGGAATGGAATTCAGCTGCAGAATGTAATGACAGTGCAAACAGTTAAACCATATTTTTCAGAAAAGATAATTAATTTATGTTGTCCCCATTCCACATCTAACCTGAGACTCTTAAGTCTGATTTGCAGAAGTGTAGAGCAATTTACACTTTATAATAAAAACTACTCTGAAAAAAAAATCAGGCCTTCCATGTATCAAAGCTTAAATTAATGAATACTTCCAGACTTAATATCTCTGTGCAATTCTCCATCTGTTAAAAAGGATAATATTCTCTCATCTCAACGACGTACTGTAAAAATAATTCATCCTATGTATTGAATGATAAAGATTGTAGGAAAAAATAAGATATGCAAGGAAAAATAGGCCTCACACTGTAACAACTGCTGTTAATGGTGCACTGAGGGCACTATAAAAGCCCCTTTTTGTTCAATAGTGATGCCGCTGCTTTGCTGTTTGATCCTGTTGTAACAGAAGAGAACACACCTGCAGGCACACCCCAATGTGTAGTGTTGGAGGCAGTACTGCTGGTTCCTGCTGTACTGCTTTTATGGCTTCCATGTACTATTGCTCAAGATTGGGATAGCCATTGCTATAGCAATGGTCCACAATACTGTGTCATCATTTCAGAGAGACTGCACAACTGGATCAAAATATGCTGATAATGAGACTTCATTATTAGTTGAGAAACCACAGAAATTAATGACTTAAAGACTTGACAAGTCCTCTTAGGTTTCCTTCTTAATTCCTCAGCCAGAGAGAGATTCTTCTCAGTTCACCCATCTTCAGGAAATGCTGTAATACCTTCTTTATTGGCTGAATTTCTTCATGCCTTCAGAAGCATGATGCTCACAAAAACAATCTCCCTGTCCTCCTCCAATTCCAAAAGATTTGAAAATCTGGAAGTAGAACTTTGATCCAGACAAGTGAGACATTTATTAGGACAGGCATTGTAAATGTGAGAGCCATGGCCTAAGGGTGATGACTACAACTAAGTGTCACAGAGTTATGAGCAGCCTGCCATAACCATCTTCATGGGAGAGAAGGCTAGGTGGTCATAGTAAAAAAAAAGCTTTAGAGCCACAGCGTTAGAGAAAAGCTAACCAACAGCTAAAACAGACATTATATGGGTAAAATAGAGCACCAACCTTAAAAAAGGGTTTGTTTTTAAGGTACTTGTCTAGTTCTTTTCTTTTTCTGTTTATTTTGCATTATCAGTTCTTACTACTTTCTATCACCTTTCTAAAACCTTTGAAAAAAACAGCCAACATATTCTGGCTGCATCCCTTTTGAAAGAGTTTTGCTTCAGGATTATGAGATGCCTTCTTACACTCATTTAAAGAACAGCTTGTAACATATGCGTGTCCAAGTTTGCAAATACGATTGTGTGTGAGTCATCATGGCAGTACTCCAACACAAGGAGAGACTATCTCAAGTGATAAAACCAACAAAAGGGTAAATGTTAGGGATTGCTGACACTTCATGCATAGATTGGTTTATATTCCTTGTGGCTAGAATCCACCATTAAGTTGCAGGGCGTGAATCAAGGGTGACTGTGGAGGGCCAGATGGTACTGAATCTGACTGTGATTTAAATGAGACATCCATGGTGTATGAGTCTCTTTGCTATTTCTTTATACTAAGGTAAATTTCAGTCTCCTAGGCATAACGTGGAAATTGCATTTTGGGCTAACTGTTCCTGTCCTTTTCTGATTTCCAGGTGTTCACTGTCAGATTAATGTTAGAGGAAGGTTGCAGGTTAGGTCTTGTATACATGTGATTTTGTATCACAGTATGGTAGTTTGAAACTATTATGAAGTAGTTTTACAGATTAAGGCATCCATATCACATCGATGACTCCTGTAAGTTTAGTGATAAGTGTAAGGTACTTTTATACTGAGATAACTGTGCTATGCTAAGAAGGCTGACATACCAGTAAGCCAAAAAAACCCCCCAAACTCATAGATAAAATAACTCCCCAGTAGATCTAAACCCATATTTACAGTAGGCTTTATGGTTACCCATGCAGAAAAAGATATTCCACAAAATGTTAATGTTTCATTTGATAAAAGAACAAGAGCATAAGTGCTGACTGGTTCTGGGTTTTGGCTTCTGCTATCCTTTCCGTCTTTCCCCTAATGAACATTTAATTGGTTAAAGCTATGTTTATCCCTACAGTGAGCTGGCAAGCCCAGATAACTGTCTAGATTCTTAGATTATATAAATAGGCATGGTTCCAGTGAGTTTAGGGGAGAAATGCTGATTTACCCAGCTGAAAGCTTGGCCTGGTACATTTCATGTTTTTATTTATTCTTTTTCCATATGGAACTGTATCTTCCAACCGTATGCAGATGCTTCCATAAGCTTTAGGATGGCAGATTGAATCTAGTTAACATATCTCCTTCCATCCTGCACCATTGTAGAAGACAGAAGGGAAGAGGATTTCTTCTAGTTAGATATTTTCTGGTGATCTTGTGTCAATGGGAAATCCCTATAGTTGCAAGTGTGATCTCTATGTCTATGTACATAAACTTCTAGGGAATAGATGAGAGAGCAGCAAATGCTATTCAAAAATAAATAATTCCTGGAGACTGTGTATCAGTAGAACTAGTTGTATATTGCAAGCAGCTTTTTCTGGCAGCACTTTACATGATCTCTTAACACCCAGGTAATTGCATGCTTCCTGCCAAACACAGTCTTTTGGGAGAGATTTTTCAGGTTTGCCAATTTATATCCAAAAGTCTCTGCATGCTTTGACTAAAATTGGAAATAACTGACTTGGTTGCAAATACATGTGGATGCATGTGAGCAGAATTTGATTCTGGTTTGATTTTTCCCCTCCAGACTTTTCAGTTTCCCATTGCAAAAAAATATGTCTATATCAAATAGACAAGAAGCAATGTCTGTTACTCTTCTTTTTCTTTACACAGGTATGAATAACAACATCATGCCTGCCTGAGTAGATGAGCTGCAGGTTTTTGCAGTAGTGGCAGGGAGATAGTAACAGACTCTGCCATGGGAGAAAACCGAGATGCTTTAACTTAATACACATTTTGGAGAAAAAAGTCCAAGGGAAGGATTCCTGGTGAATGGGAACCCAAAGCTTTTTGGAGGGGCAATAAGTATTTATAATTCTATTACTATCATGTATGCAGGAGGATTTTAGCTACTATACCAGGATGGAGTCTGAAATACTCCTAGGTGTTTGGGGAAAGGTACAGAAAGGCTGCCCCATGCTGAGCAGGGACCTTTTGTACTCTGTGACTGTCAGATCTGACGGAATGGAAGCCACTGAACAGCTCTGTCGTAGCTGAGGTAATGATTCTTGTTGACTGTTTTCCTGTTGCTGCAAAGATAGGAAGAGTCACACTGTGCCTGACATCTAAGGAGATTCCACAAGCAATTTGCCTGAGTCAGCAGGCCCTTTGCTGCTGCCTGCAGATAGAAGACATGAGCCAGAATTCGGCTATCTACAGTACACCTCTTGGGGAGGACGTGATGGAAGGAGCCTGCATCGTGCCTAGAAAAGGGACTAGCTTTCATTATACAGTTTAAATACCTTATAAATATATGTAATACAGTGTAGTTGTTTTCAGTCCCGATCAGCTTTGAGAATCCCACTCTTTCCTAACTGCAGCCTGTCACTTCCTTGACTAATCCTCTCTCTAGCTGCCTTAAGTTAACACCTCTTTATTTCAGAAATTGGCTTTTTTAGATTTATACTCCACTAATTGGCTTTTTCACCCTCTGAACCTTTTCTGCTTCCTCCTGCATGCAACCCAGCCCCTTTCAGCACCTAATCCCCTCTTTTCACACTTCGATTCCACCATTCTCTTTTTCCTTCTTTTTATTTCCTCCCGAAATGAGCTCGTACTCTTTTGCTACAACCCCTGAGGCTCTGGTGTTAAAAATCTCTGACTTATGTTGTGGTGTTAAGAATTTCTGACTTTCCCTGACTTTCATTATCTGACACTTGCAAAATAGGCTCTGATCCTACAAACATGTATGGACATGCCAAGCTTAAATTTGAGTGCAATGAGACTTGTGCCTGTGTTGCCAGCTTTTATGGTTTTATAATGAGTTGCATGATATTTATGTTTCTGTTTCTGAAAGCCCAAATATATAAGGATTCCATGTTAGAAAGGTTCTGCTTCACCTAGGAAAAAAAAAAGGAAGAGAAGAAATAACTTCTAGTCCTCCTAGTTGTAGAGCAGATGGCAAGTGTAAATCATATAAACCTGAGAGTCAGAGGGAAAATAAAAATAACTCAGTTGTCAATATATATTTTAAATCTCTTCATTGTAATCTCATAATTTTATTGAAGCTGATACAAATTTTGAATACCTGCAGCTGGCAATGCTGAGCATGCAGTTAAACATATTTGCAATTATTTGCACTCACTTATTAAGTTATCACAGGCTTTTTCTAAACAGAAATTAAATAAGTCGGAAAGATGGATTGCTTATACAGTAACAGAACAATGCTGTACCCAATGCATACAAAAGATTCAAAGAAAGGAAAACAGAGAACCAAAGCTGTGCTGTTCCAAAGGGATATTTTAGGAACATCTGGTCCCTACTGGAAGAAGCATTTCTCCAAAAATGGAAAAAAAAAATCAAACAAAAAAGTAAAATCTTTACATGTATTCAAAAGCAAAACTTTAACGAACAGGCTTTGATCTGCAAATGTAATTAGCATTAGAATTAGAGATGGAATGGAGATTTGTCTAAAAGCATTAATTCAAATCCCACGCCTGATTTTTTCTTATCACTGCTGTAATTCTAACAGTGCCTGTGGCAGATTCAGAAATCAGAAGAAAGGGACAAGGGCAGTAGGTCTCCCACTAGCAAAAAAAAAGCGGGGGGGGAGAGAGAGGGAAAAAAAGTGTGAGATGGAATTAATCTATAATATCCCCAACCCAACTCTGTTTTCAATGTATGAATTATTTATCTTCCAATCTCAAAACGCCAATATATCTGTATGCACCATTACTTTGATCTCATGCCGCTACCCAGCACTGCAATGCCTAAAATAAGATGGCTGTGGAAACCTATAGGCTTCAGGTATATTTAATTTTAATAATAGACCCAAACATCAACTACAGGTTGCTTTTGAAAAGTCTGGAATAACCTATTTGCTTGAAGCTATTCCTCCTTTTATCCTTCTGTCATTGTGTGTGTGTGTGCATTAGGCCGCAATGTGCCTACAGTTACACCTGGATAAGCCTTACTGAATTACCGCAGACTGCAGTTACAGTAACGGTGAACAGAGTTTGGCCTGTTTGTTTGGTGGAACGTGAACTGAGGTAGAAAGGTTAAAATGGTCTCCTTTGTAATGTGTGGTCCTTTGTATTAAGATAGCTAATCAGTGTTTGAAGGGATGTTTGAATTTAGGATTAACCTCTTTCCCCAGTCCCATGAGCATCAGAGCATACATACGTTGAGACAAAGCTTTTTGTTTAGTCAACAGTAGTACCTTCTACGCCTTTTTCAATGGGGAAGAGAAGGCAGCTATGTGCTTTGATTCCTGTAGCATAGGGCCTCCCAGTTTATTCACATATGTTTCTAAATATGCTTGTTTCTCAATACTCACAACAAAGCTATAAAAACTTTCAAACCTGTGGCATCCATTAAATATTACAGATTGTATTCAGTCTAAACTAGGTGGCCAGGACAGTGCTTCCAGGCAGAAGTCAAAGTTTGTATTCAGACACCTCTCAAACTCCTTTCCAGGCAATTCTTTTTCTAAATTGTGCTCTCTTGAAAAATAGAAGTAAACACATGATGATTACCCACTTACCAGAGGGATTTGACCAAGCATTTGTAGTTTTCAAGTCAATATTTTTCTTTTTATTACTATTATTAAAATTACAATTTTGCTTGATCGTGTTACAGTTTTTACCTTTTTTTTTTTTTTCATTTCCTAAGAAAGAAAATAACTTTAGCAGGAACAAAGGGCTGAGAGGCTGAGCAAAAGGCAGCCATAAGAGTCTTATCAAAGCCCCAACAGAGTGGGAATAATTATTCACACTCTGTTGGGGGTTCTAGAAAGACCATCTGAGGAAAAGGATCACTCAGTCTTTTCAACATGTGAAATTAAAGAAAACCACTAGAAATTCAGTACAGGGTTGGGAGGGGGAAGTAAAACAGGGGCAGCTGAGAAAAAGATGTGGCTTCTCCTCTCACACTTCATTCACAGCGTTAGCTGACCACTAGCCGAGCAGGCTGTGCCGGACAGTGCTCACAACAGTGGTTTCGTAACAAATCTCTGTTAATAACTTTAATGAAAAGATAATAGCAGAGCTGAAAACATGACTGTATTATAAGCCACATTTAACTGATGTGTTCTTGTTCACTGTCTCCCACTGGTGTGATAGTTGTTTATTCTGCATATGTAGAAAAATACCTAAGCTTTACCTAATCAACTTAATTGTTCAATTGCAAACAAACACCTTTGTGTTATCTCCCACACTGGCCCTCATTCTTGAGAGAGGCGTCTCTTAAATATTCATGGTACAGCCTTACATTACACCACTGAAAACTTTCCTTTGTAACTATTCGCTTGCTGGTTTTTGAAGATCGCAACCTGTCATAATGATTAATATTGTTTCATTATTTTGCTGGACTCTCCCATCTGTCTGTATCCATTTCTTATTTCAAATGGCAGCTCCCTGAGACAAAGTCCCTCATTTTCTTATGTTTTGCGTAAGAACCTCCTTCTGTGGAATCCTGATGACACATCCTCAGCACTACAGTAAGGCAAAAGACAATAATCCAAATAGACTGAGATTTGTCAGACCGTCGTGTTCACTATGTCCCTAGGAGTTAGACAAATAATTTTATCTCCATTACACAAATGGGAAACTGAGGCAAGGAGGTGTGAAATTACTTACCCAGGGTCACACAAGAGGTCTGGGCAGAGTAGGAATTTGAATATAGCTTTTACAAATCCAGGGCTCATATAGGGACCACTATGTCAACTTTGTTTTTATTTTTTTAAAAAAAGTATATATAATTAAAGCTATTCAAAATCTGTACTTAGGCTTGAAATTTAAAATGCTAACAAGAATTGAATCAACTCTAGCCTTTTGTAAAGCAGGGTCTACCTAACTAACTGGAGATAGCCTTTGGCATATCAGAGCCCTACTCAAACAGTTCAGGAGTGTTTCTTCTCCTAAATTACCTCTCTGAAGTTCACCTCAGGGTAAAGTAACAAAATGCCACACTGGGCAAAGCCTGTGATTTTTTGTGAGCACTCCCGCAGCGTAGCATGCTGAAGAGCCACCAGTGCCTGTAGCTAACTTCCATTCTGTCAGTGGCCCTGCAAAGAGAGATGTGGTTGCAGCAATATATCAAAATGATTATTGAAAAGATTGGTTTTATGATCTTCTGGAGAAAACTGCTTGTACAGGCTGGGCTGAATGCTCCACACCAGCCATTCAAATAGCTCACAGTTTGCTAGCTCAGCATATTAGTTCACTCAGTGTTATGTTTAGAAATTATTAATGAGGGGCTTGTCAGGCTTGCTTTATTTTAATGTATGATTCAAGTCAACACTGGCAGGATTAAAATCTCCATTTGGAATGAAAACCTGTTATTGGTTCTTATTTGCTTGGGAGTAGGCTTTTACAGTAGCTTTGCAGTCAGCATTGAAGTTGGCTTTGCATTAGAGATTAGGCTGGTTACTGCCCAGATGGCACCTCACCTGCAATTACAACCACTCCGAATGCTGTTCTTCTCAAATACCTTTCCTTCTGACTGAAGCAGCCTTTGAATAAGCACATATAAAATTAAAGGTGATCTCTCTGTCCTTTGGGTCTGCATTATGAAGCTGCTTCTTGAATATGTTAAACAAAAGACACTACACAGTTTTCTGGCCTGGGGTTTTCAGACATTTGTTGAGAAGCAAGCTAAGGCTTTTGGAGATGACCATGTTAATAAAGTGCAGATTGACTCAATAGATAAAGTACTGACCAGGTCTCTGAGTCACTGCTTCACGTCTGACCAGCTTCTGGAGATAAAGGGTACTATTTATTCTTAAGAAATAACAGGACTTCATCTCCCCAGCGTGCCTTGGGACCTCTGCCACAGAGCTAAAACGTTTTTCCAAAATGTTGGCATCTTGTTGCCAAGTGAAAAGCCCTTTTTCATCTCATTTTCAAAATCCTTGGGAATGAGTATAATTTGCATTCACCAGACCATTTCTTATAGGGCTATGGCTGCAGTCTGTCTGGCCTTTAATAAAATGGCAGGGTATTTCACTGCCACACCTGGGATCCCTGGCCAGTAACAACTGAGCACTTCTGCCTCTGAGGAGCAAGCAGTCCAGACAGCCTATTGATCTTAGGCCTGTGACTTCTGTGGGCTGGCAGCTATGGAGGAGGGTTTATTAGGTAAGGTAAAATACTAAGCTCAAGTTTTATTTTATATGGGGCAAAAAAAAGAGTTTCCAGTCTGAATTCATAAAAAAGAAGCCAGACCAGAGCCTGAAAACAGTCCTATACTCGCCAAAAAAATTAACTAGGTGATGTAATCAAGTTACCTACATGTCTAAATTTTGCAATCCTAAGAACAAACAGAATCTAAACTGTTCACTGATTTGCGCCTCATGTTACATAATATTTTACTATTTTATTATATGCATTATGCTAGAGTCTAGCTGATAAGCCATGCTTGCCAAGGTAGTGACAAATGGCAGGAGACAAAGCAAAACCAGGGACTTGGGAAGTGATTGCTAGAGGTAGAGGTTGGAGGCAGAACCAGAGCCAGAGCCCAGCGTGCCTTGCTAGCTAGATGTCAACTGGCTAGTGCCTTTTCCACTGCATGGGCTAAACCTTGTTGGGTTTGTGTTAGTAAAATTGCAGATCCCCAGCACAAAATTTTACCCGCAAGGCTAGCTGAGCTGTGTTATAAATGTGCTGTATACCAAGGGAAAAGTATTCTCTGGTGTCAAAAAATTGTTGGCGTTGCTTTGATTATTTTTTAGAAAAAATACTTTCAAAGTGAAAAAGAGGATTTTTTTATTTTATTTTAAAGGGGAAAAAAGCAGCAGGGAGTTGCTTTCCTTAGTCTATATGCCCTTTAAAATCCAGCACAGAATACCCTATTAATTTATTTTCTCTTTGCCAGCATCACATTTTGAAAAATGCCCATCATATTGCAGATCTGTAGCTGACTTATTATTAGACCCAATGCAATGATGGAGGAATTATGAACAATTTTTTCCCCATTCTCCCCAGTAGCAGCGACTGGTGACCACATGGCAAAAGCCCTGCTGATTTTTCCTCTGAAGCGAACTAAAGCAGATAAGGTCTGTCTCTCTCCACTGATACACAATGTAGGGATGTGCCGCTGTTATAACCCCTGTGCCACAGTTATTGTTAGCAGGTCAAAGCACTGAATATCAATAGACTAATTCCTTCACCCCTCCAACCCGTTCTCTGACTGGAATGTAAACTTCTATTGCACAGCTTTCACCTTTGGCCCTCACCATCTTCATGGCTCCACACTTCAAAGAATTCTGCTCATGTAGAAAATGCCTTATTGAAGGAATGGTCATAGCTGCACAATTATTTCAAAAAAACTCGACATTGTATTTCAGCTGAGGACAGGAGAACTGGCGAAAGTCTGAATCACTTTCAAGATTCAGATCTAAATCCTGAGGTTTAGAAATATGAAAGTCAAAACTACAATAGTCCAAACACACAGAGCCTATTCTTTGCGCCTTGAAATGTGGGAAATTAAAGAGCTGCTCTCAGTTTGACTACTCACCTTTCCATTTTCTGAGGCACCCAACAAAGTTCCCTGTGCTAATGAATACAGGTTTTGATTGTTGGATTACACAGATTATTTTCTGTCATCTTCCAGTCCTTTAAACAATTGCTTCCTTTGAAATCCCTTATGCAAGAAGCATATGACCTTACAACACTCCTATTTCTCTTTTGTATTTAACATCACAGTCCTCTCTGTGGTTATATACAATATGGGGAATGCTATAGGTCAGGGCTATGAGGTGGTAGCTAAAAATGCAGGGTGCTCAACTATTGAAGTTAACACAAAATGCACAGAAGAAAAGAAGGCTACATGGACAATGATTTAAAGATAAACATTATTTTTTATATCAAATTTTGTTAGAGTTCCAAAAACCAAGGAAGAGATGATTGTACACAGGACAGGATATAAATCTAGGGACAATAGAAAATTAAATGGGACATAAACTCAATTGCTGAAAGAATCTGAAATTAAAACTCGTTTGAAGTGTGGTCAAGAATATCCATACTGGTTGGAATTTATACCGGAAGGCCATTCCTCCTCCCCTCCCCAATCTTTCTCTCTCCCTCTCTTTCTCTGTGTTTTCTCTGTTCCCCGACATGTTCTCCTGCTAGTGCACCAATACCAATCTCTCATGAATTTTCCATAAACGTTTTCCCTTAACCAGCCTTTCTTCCCCAACATACTTCTCTCTTCCTCACTGGTATCCAGCTGCCCCTCCAGCTCTCATACCTTTGCTCTAGGTATTATGTCGTACAAGGGGGGCCAGACTGCCCAGGGCAAAACAACGGAGGTACATCCGAGCCTAGCAGACAAATAGCTTGTCCCTGAATCTAGTGCTAAAAATGTTTCACATTGCCACAACATCTTCCGTTTTAGCACAATACTGCACTTCACAAATAGAATTATCTGTTTTCTGATCTCTTTAGGGAACAGATAGGCAACATTCAGAGAAACTGAGGCATTACTGTTAAACACCAAGAAATGTTAAGTGCCCGTTAAGAGGTGAGGAGTATTTTCAATTCCTTGTCAAGCCACAGACATGATTTAAACACAGGGAAACTTTCATGTACATTGGGCCATACCTTCTGAAGGTGAATTTTTTTGTGAATGCTTATTACGAGATCTGTTGTGCAGTACAATTCCTAGATTGGGATTTAAATGCAGGAAAATGCTGTGGGCACAACAGGCTTAAAACAGTAAATTGAACCTAACTTTGTCTAACTCAGCATTTAGAATTTTTATTGGCAGAGACTTGCAGAAAAGAACCAGAAATCATAATTCAGCAAATTCCTTCTATCACTGCTCAACTTTCTGTCCTCATAGTAAATTATTCACCTCAGCAATGACTCAGTTAGCAAAAGATTAAAGGCTGGATTCTGGCACCCTTGCTGTTATTGGTTAGCTTATGAAGTGTCCTGTTGAATGCTACAAAAGTGTTATTCAAGATAGTACAACTCTATATGAAGAAAGGTATCAGTATTTGTGTTCATCGTTACAGCACAAAAAATCCTCGAAAACTCATTTGACAGGCAACTCACAGATTTATGTCCCAGTGGGAGCTGTGGAGCATTACCCACTTTACAGTGACTCACAGCCAGATGCCAGGTACTGGAAAACCATACCTGGCCCTTGAATTTCTCAACCCAATACCTTAGGAGGAGCCTTATAAGGAACAATATCAACCATCTCACTGATTTATTTTATCTTACCATTCTCAGTTTCTGTACAGGTAAATATAAATATCTGTCATTCTACAGTGATGTCTGTGTATTCCACGCCATTGCTTTAACCTTTGGCTCTATCTTCTGAGGTGGTTCAGGTTGTAATGATGTTAGCAATGCTTGTGCACCCTGTCATGACAGCAGTTTTTGCAATTGTTTCCTGAGGCTTATTGATAAGCACAAGCTCTTTAGCAGACTACAGTGTTTTGCCTTGTTATTCACAGGCTCAAAGTTGTCTACAAAATACAAAAATTTACCCCTTCCCACATCAATACAAAGGCAACAAAAAAGAAACTTCGGTATAATCAGCCATGTGCAAGTCTCCTACTAAATAAATAAACCTCATGAAACTACAATTTTTAAACTAAATGTATCTGACTCCACAAGCCTTTCGTGCACCTAATTCCAATTTAAACTGATAGTTGTCCACATGGAAACTTTCAGGAATAAATCCTTTTTTCCTTGCAGTTAACAAGTCCTGAAAAAATATGCACAAACTCAATATTCTGTCAGTGGACTTGAATCTGCAAAATCAACAGGTGAAACTTTTTATCTGGGCTTTTTTATTTGTTTGGGGGTTTTTTCAGCTGTCCTGTAGAGTTCTGTAAAAGGTACAGAACTCTGTCGAATGGCTTACAAAGTCCACATACCACAGGATTATTTTATCCTAAGGTTTTTCAATAAGATTTTAGACTAAAATGGTTGCTCAGTAACCAGCTATGCATTTGGCTACTTGTAGCATCACAGTTGATTTTCTTTTGCTTTGTACCTTGAGCAATCACTGTGGAGCAAACTAGTTGTTAGATACTTCCTTCCTGATCTTTCTAAGCATTTTGTATTAACTGTGTCCTACCATGCAGAAGAAAAGAAGCAATGAGGGATCACACGTAAAATGTTTAAAATGAGAAATTAGATTCAATAAATTTAAAGACCAGTACCTTTGTTCATAAGTGAAGTGTTGCTTAGTGATAGCACGGCAGAGGTAAGTCAAAGGTACTCCCAGAATACAGTACTGCGCATTGTGAGTATTTTTGTTTGGCAGTAGTCCTTAAGAAACACAATGTTTCTATTTCTTTGTTGAAAGTTGAAATGATAAGTTTCCTACAGAATATTTTGGAATTTGGACCTGTTTGGCAACTCGTATAAAGCAACCCATATGCTATGTAGTCACTGAGGTTTCATCTCTTACTTCTCTCAGCTGTCATGAACTGAGAGTTATCATTTCAGCTTTCTGGAAAGCACTTGATGCAGTCAGTTCCTTTTAAAACATATTTTGTTGGAAGCTGTTAGAAAATTCAATAAAGAGACTTTGATCATGATCCATTCATTGACTTTCTTGGACTAACTTTTATATGGGATTTAAAGTGGATTTGAAGCTTCTGTTTCAAAAGCGAAGCATATTTTCCAAATTCCTGCAGTGCCTCATGGCATCAGCTTTGCTTTTGAAATAGAGAATGAGGATGCAGAGATATTAAAGCTAAGCTCAAAGAAACATGATTTTTCACCCCCTCTAGAAAAAGAGGAACATCCTTACTTGTCCTTTGAATACATAATTAATGCTAATCGAAGACCCATGTCAGAAATTTATACAGCGGGACAGGATATAGAATGCACAGGGTTTTTCCTATCAGTGCTAGAGACAAGCAAATTAAGATCTGCAGTCGTCCTCTTCATGGATCCTCATGTCACATGCAAGACCTACAAGTCATAAGTAGTCCTCTAGTCATACACAGTCCTCACAAGTAGTTTCCCGATACAACTATACCAGTTCAAAATCTTATGTACCATTGTGCTGGCAATGTTTTGTGGGGCTGGCTACTCATTCTACAGGCGATATCTGTTCCAGGCAGATAACCTCAGCCCCCTACTTAAACTGCTAAACTCTCTTGGCTAATTGGCCTGAAGCTGTGTAGGGAACTACTTTGTCAGTTCAGTGGAGAGGTCAGTTATCTCTGGCAAAGACGCGGTGACAAACGGGTGATTATCTTGGACGGGCAGGTTAGAGCTGGAGACATTGTGAGACTTAAAACTTACAGCTACAGCCTGTGTGTGATAAAGACGGAGCTATCCAAAAAACCATGCATGCTTTTGTTCATAACTTAGATTGCACACAGAAGGGCTTTTTTCTCCAGATAAACTCTTTTGCTGCCAACATCTTATAAAAATGCTTCATCTTACAGTAAAGTTAATTAATCAGCATCAGGCCAAAATCTCAAAAGAAGTTAAGGTTGACAGGGATGTGTCCCCTTTTGAAGAAGCAATAGGTGAGCATCCCTACTGTGCAATACAGCTTCCCAACCAGAGCTACCCATAATAAGAAGCTAACAAATTAAAAGAATGTTCTGGTTGAAAAGTCAAACCTTCAGAAGTTAGAAAGTGTCAGAATTAAGGTCGTAATTTCTTATTTATTACATTAGCAATTTTCATCTCTTCACCTCTGTCCTGTTACATTCCTGTTATGGAATTCAGGCAGGCGTCTCAAGAAGCACTGAGGTTATAGAAAGTATTGTCTCCATGTTGATTCCTAGTGCCTGCCACCACAGTGGTCCTACTAACTAGGAGAGATCAGTCCCAAAAAATTCTTCTCAGTTTCTTTGACAATATAATGTAGGTATCCATAAGCTCTGTGGAGATCTTAATTTCCAAATTAAATACGTGCACATACAGGCTTTTTGGTCAGCTACCACGCAGCAAAATTTCTACTGAACTGTCAAATTTGTATTCTTAATGAAAAAGGCTGTCCTACCTTCAAAAACATATATCCCTCCTTCAATTTTTTATCATAAAACCTGAAGTAATATGAGCTTCTCAGAAAAAAAATAAAACCAACTTTTTTTTTTTTGGAGCAAAACATCCTTTTTTCTCTAAGTCCATCCTTATAAAAGACTAAAAGATTTCATCTCATGTAATGGCCATAATCAGATACTCAGCAATGAAGACTTCAGCTCAAACAATTAACAGTTAAAAAAAGAGGCAGTTAAGGCAGCTTTGTTAATGTTGCTACCAATATTGACTGCAATAAACAGTTTCTGTTTAATTCTGTTGATGCCTAAATTAAATGCATTAAAATCTTAGACTATTTCATGAAACTTCATACCAATACTGAACTCATTACTGTTCTTTGTAGCATACACATAGATAATAGGCTCAAGTTAGCCCATATCAAGATCTTGAGGGTGCATTCTCCTTTCCATACGTACTAAAGCAAGGGTAACTTCCATCAGTGCTAACTGAAGTCACATGTCTAACTCCCCCATTCATCAAGATGAGAATATTACATAACACAAAATTCCCATTCAGCTTTTAAAATTTTCCAGCTGTTAAGCAATTCCCTGGATCCAAATCAAAGTCTGCAGATGCTCTGGGGGTAAAATCTCTACTGAACTAATAACACAGTCTGGATGGAATTGCATTATTAAGAACATTCATGATGGCTCCATGAATCTGCCTGGATGTGGATCAACTGCTCCTAATTCAATCATATGCTACATAGTTATGTCCTTATGTCCTTGGTATCACTATTTTTTTCTGATATCCTATGTTGTTGCTTGCTTCCTTCAAACCCCTTAGGTCTCCTTCCCTCCTCCTCAATTTGACAGTAAAACATAACCCACTGAAGAGGTATATTTGGACTAATATGACATTGAAATGGAAGCAAATGCCATTGAGAATTTTGGGAATGTGTATCTACAAGGCAGCCCCATGTTTGGTTAAACTAACAAGCAAAAAACCCACAACCCACCAGTTCTCTGGCTTTTCCATTTATAGATGTTTGCTGTAGATCCAAATGAGTATATCCTTTACTCTGGAACTGGAAGAATAATGGATTGCACTTGTATATTAAGAATGAACGGAAGAGAGGTTTAGAATGTAATCTGTCTTTATTAATTTGGGGCCTGATTCAGCAAAGTGCAAAACAAATGCTTAATTTTCAAATAAAATCAAGTGTGTTTTTAAATGCATTGCAGGTGTTGGGTAAAACTCATCCTAACAGTTAGTAAGTCGATAAAAACATCCCACATCAGCACTGGTGGGTATTTCCTTCACAGAATGAGACAACTACAGGTAATAGCAAATTTTCTAATTCCAGACAGACATTGGCTCAGGCTTTATGGAAATCATTTAACCTCTCTGCCTCTGTCTGCCCATCTATAAAATGTGGATATTAATGTTGAAAGGGCATACCAGGCAAATTTCATTACTGGGGTTACTGGTCTAAACTAAGCATATCTTTACATGGGGCACTAATGACAAAAAACACTCCAGAAAGAAATTGCAGTGTTAAATGTGATCTCTGCTAGAAGGAGACCAAAAAAATAGGAGTAGTTCTGGCCTGAAGGGGCAGGAGGGCTAGCAGAGATGGCTCCTCCTTGCATTCCCCAGGCCCAATTTTCATGAGGCTGTGTCATGGATTAAAGCTGTGCCCAGGCTTTCAGCAGGTAAATCCGTAAATCTGGTAAATCATTTACATCAGGACTCAATGTCTGAAGATCATTTTAAGCTTGGAAAATTTGGTATAAGTCTTGCTTACTATTATGATAGTATTTTTACATTTAGGTTTTATAGAATCAACAGTTGAAAATTGAATGCAACCCTAAATTCTGGCCAGCATGGAGAAAGAGTTGCTACAGTACTTGCAGTAGTGTTTGTGAATGCATCCCAAAACAAGATACACTTGCTTGATTTTCAAATTCAGGGAACAAGAATTATTTATCTGTGTGGAGGGAGCAATCAACTTCCCTCTATCAGCTTTCCCAGGTGCTTATTCTGATGGAATGGAACTACAAAAGCCTGACATGTGGGCCACGGTTGCCTGAACAGTATCAGTCTTTTGTCAACAGCTCTACAATCCAAATATCGTGTCCTGCACAGATTCACATAATACTATAAAGTACATTAGCTGCTTAGGCTCTGTTGACTAGTATTACCTAGGATCAGAGGAATTTTGTTTAGATCATGTAGTGGGAACGGCTATATAGGAGTTATCAATAACAGAACGAAAATTTCTGAAACAAATGCAGTTTTGAAGGGCAGTTGCCTACTTAATCTCAACAGCAGTATTTCTTCAGAACTTTTCTTCATAAAGGCTTTGCCTTTATGGGACATAATAAATGGCAATAATAAATGACAAATAGTTCTCTTTTACCTGTGCTTCATTCTGATTAAAGTAGCCCCCCTGCTGGTCCATGAAAAAAGTGGGGTTTTTTTAAGTGCTCATCCCATAAATAGCAACGTGCAAATCCCAAATTAGTGCAACATGACAAAAACTGGAACCAATGTTCAATTAAGTCTCAATTGCAGGAGTTCATTTATAAGGAGGGCTTCCTTGAACATCTGGGTCTTCCTCAGGGTGTTCTATGGAGCCTTTCACTGAAGTCACTCAGAAAACGTTGCACACTGAAATGTATGGTAGAAATATCTAAGCAATTTTAAAAAATTTGCTCGGGTACTGGAAGTTAACTAGCTTCAGCAGCACCGGACTCCACCTGGGCTAATTTGTCCTGTTGCGAAGTAGTGAAAATTCAGTCATTTGCTCTCAGTTTTATTTTTTTTACTTTGCTAATTCATGTTGATACTTTATAAACTTAGAACTGAAATGGAAAATTTTGAACTTTTGGTGTAATTAAGTGTGATGAGCTTTACCATGGGTTTTGATTTATGTTATTGTACATGTAAATTCTATAATGATTAAGTAGCTCTTCTACGTCAGACTGACCATTTAAAATGGTTGTTCTGAAATCGAGTTATTTTATTTTCCTTTACAAAACATGTTCAGTCTAAAGATTTGTGTTGCAGTGGCAGATAAAGAAAAGCCAATAAACAAGCAAAGTAAAACCTTCACTAAAGTCATATGCTAAGAAAGACTTGAAGAGAAACTCTTCTGCTGTTCAAAAGTAATCATATTACATAGTGACTACAGTTTGCTGCAAAGCAGTTCTGAAAAGTTGAAGAAATAGAATGTTTTGGACAGAGACTGCAAGTGGAACTAAGGAAATATTTCTGAGGTTAGCAGTTTTATCCTCTGTCAAATTGTTCCTCTTCAAAGATTAATCATTTCAAAGGGTAAAAATGGACATAAATAGGACAAGTCTTTTTTTTGGGTATGAAGACTTAAGTGCTAAGTTTTCACTCCTTGAAATATGTTAATTGATTTATTTGGCCTAATGATAATGTAAAAATATTAGATTTGTCTTACATGGTTTCGTGAGGGCAAAATAGAATTTCTACTATATTGGAAGGAGAGTAAATGAAGGGAAGTAAAACACTTCGCTATACTGCAAGAAGAATTATCCCTTGGAATAGATACAGAAATGATACTAAAAACTTTGAAGGAGCAAGGGGAAGTGAACAAAAATCTCTAATGTGCTGTTAAATAGGTTGAAATAAAGACCTTTAAAAGGGTTTGCTTCACGATACCTGCATGAAGTTAGAAATCTTCTGTCAGCAGATAATACCAGTTTTGTTCAGCATGTGATTTCCTGTAATTTGCTAGAAACATCTGCCCTTGGCTTTAGTCAGAAGCAGAAGACAGCACAGATGATCTGTCTGGTAAGGTGAGTCCCATCATCTTCAGTGTGTTCCAAGTAAAATTTTGGAGCTCTTATGGAACCCCTGAACATGTATTCTAGGTTCTTTCAAAAGCCCAACAAAAAAGTGTGAAATGTAAATTCAAATATTTATTCCCCTTAATGTATGTTTTACCCCAGCTCTACCTTCATATCTTATTCAGATTAGTTTAGTTATTCTCTCTTGCCATTTAAAAGATGTACCTTCATAATAATTATGCCATGCCATCAGAAGATAAGGTAGGAATAAACCATGGGTGAAAAATCCCAGTTGACTTTGCCAGGGTCAGTGTTTCGTTTTAGGAATGGTCTCCCTTGGACCTGCTTATACCTGTGTCAGTACTTGCAGAGGTTATACTGCTTCTGAGGCAGAACCTGGGTCTCTGCAAATTCCTGCAATTCCAATGGATATGCAATGTTCATAATGATTGAAGTTATGTCCTATATTGCAATACCCAAGAGTCTTTTGAGCTTTTCAGTGTGCTTTATAACTGTCTGTGCTATCCAGTTTAAAAAATAAACAAAACAAAACAAAAAGCTGGTAAAAGAGACAATTAAATGTCTGAGGTTGAGATGCTCCATAATTTATTGCAGATCTATGAGAGAACATTTGTAGAACCCATTTAATTCATTTAATAGTAATGCAAACATTGATATAAATTAAAACTCCAGAACACTCTCTCACATCTTTTCTCTCCCCATGAGAGGTGAATGAAAATGATTTATTACTCATAGATTATAATTGCTTAAAATAGGTTATGATGTAAGAAAAAAAAATCTAATCCCTTCTACCAGGCAGGAGCAAAATTCTACAGACAGAGAAATTACATCTAACGCCAGTGTGTTAAGGAAGAAACATCCTTCTTCTCCCTTTGGGGAAACTCTAAGAACATCTTTTTAGAACTGTCAAAATTCACAAGCTGTAATAAATTATTCTTTTTCATTACCCATTTATTAAGTAGGCTGTTTGGTATAATAGCAGAAAAATTCTGTTTAATTTTTACAGTATTACACTACTGTGATTTCTCATTTGAAACAGACTAGTTATCAAGAGCAGTGATGTGTTTTATTTTGTACATTGGGACCATCTTTCCTCTGAATTCTGATGAAGACAACTTTTAAAGCATGTAATACGCTGCCTGTCAGGACGGTTACATGTCAGAGGTAGGCTGGCTCAGTGGAATTGCCAACCTTAAGGCTAGCTCATAGAAAGAACCTGGATTGCAAGCTTAGTTAAGTTGTGCACATGATACCCACTACTGCATTTCTGCAATCTCTTTGCTAACGTACATCGCAATGCTTAGTACTTCTCCCCCTTTGAAACGCTGCATCCCATCCTTTTTCTCTGTGAGACACTGAGGGACAATTTGTGATGAAAGGAGTTCACTCACTGCTTGTAGTAATTGTATTAATGTATTTGAGTCAGTCTTTTTTGCAATTACCTGAAGAATTAAAGTGGACACCAGATGCAAAATTTAGTACCAGGTTAAACAGGAAATTTGAGGAAAAACAGACCACCAAAGAATTATAACAAAATTTAGCAATGTTGTAAATATTGGCTATAAGGTGCTGCAGGGATGTCATTAACTGTAATGCTAATGTGAAATTCTGCATGAAACTTTATGCTGGATAAATGGATAAAACCTGGCTTAGGAGATGAGAAATCTGGAACCAGGTCCTGGCTCTATCACAAATCTCTGTATGATTCTGAGAGAGTAATTTATTTAATAGAATAATTTAATATCTTATAAATATATAGATATATTATACTATAATTATATTACTATAATTTATATTATATAAAAAGATATAAATATATTATAGTAAAGGTCTACTCAGGGTAAAGCTGCCTTGCCCTTGGTGGTGGAAGTGAAACACTAGTGACTTTGCTTTCATAAAATGAAAGTAAAAATACATATGCTTCTTCTGGTTTGCTTAAGCTGGAGTGAATGTGTATACTCTACCCTAGGTTTATTATGTGTAAAGAGCTTTTGAATACAAGATCCAAAGTTAATAAACACATTGTAAGTAGTGATTAGAATGGGTTTATTTAGAGCGCTATCAAGTGTCTCGTTCAGTTGTCATGGGCCACATCGCATTCGTCCTACCCATGCTCAAAATCAAACGTCTGAGGTCTAATACTAAAACTAGCAACTACACTTCCGTACACAATTGCTGTGCAAGCTCAGGGGAGGTGTCTGGCCAGATCCTCAGCTGGCAAAATGAAACTCTTGTGGGTCACACAATATTACACCATGCTTCTCCTGTGGTTCACTACATTTTTTTATATGGGGTTGCACACATGGTAACATATAACTACACAATATAGCCCAGAAATTATGAATACAGAAGCAGAGGGAATAGATGGCTGCAATAATATTTTTAGGAGATATTTATGAGACCTACGGTCCCCCTTCATCCCCAAAAGGGATATGCAAGGCAAACAGAAAGACAAAATAAAAGCTACCTATCTCCTACGCCCTGAGTGGCAACGACAAGCCAGGAATGCTGCCTTGTTGGCTTTGGTTGAAAATATATAAATAAATTGTGGTTATAAAACCCACATTGTATCTTCACAGCCAGCAGCGACATAAAGCTGCTTTCTTCAGCTAGGAAGTGGATTACATTTTTATAACTAATCCGCAGCTCTTTGACTGAAAAGATTTGCTAAGCCCACCCCCCCACTTTTTCTTTTAGGTCTGTGCACTCTAAAAGCTTCCTTCCACCTTCTTCCACCTACTTCCCAAAAGTATAAGCATGGCTATTTTTTTGGACTTACAGAACGTAACTTTGTGCCTTGCATTGTTAAACAGGATTCACAGACAGGCAAAAAAAACCCCAACACCCAAACAACTCAGTGCTTCACTGATCCATAAAATCATTATAGGCAGCATTTCAGTTTCAACAAGTGCCAAAAATTCTCTCCCCCCCCCCCCCCGACTACAAAAAATAAAGCAGAAACAAAAATAACAAGGCTATTAATCTTTCATTAAGTTAAAGGGATGAAAAGGAATCGCTTAAAGTATCATTCTTTACTTGCACCACAAGATTGGATGCCCCCTGCTAACTTCAAAGGCTCTAAAAGAAGCTGGTTAATATTGTTGGCACAGAACCAGATTGTGGTTTACTTTAGGTTTTCAGATTTTTTTTTTTTTCAACAAAAGAAAACATTAAGGGTTGGACACTGATTGCTGAGTAACAGCTATTGAAAGAGGGTGCCTTTTGTGCTGCTACCAGTAATATGTCAATTTTCAGACATGTAATAGCTGTTCAAAAAATTGTGTCAGTCACTGCATGAGGGCAAAAGTCTGTCACATTGCTCCTGTTTGTTCTGTGGTTTCAGATCAGATACAAATGTGTAAAACAAAACAGTTTTCCCTGTATGCCAGAGTGTTTGGACTTGCCATAGGTTCGGTGAAATATGGACTTTATCCATCCCAAGAGAAGTTACAGATCCCCCATAAGCCACAAAGTCACTCACCTGCTTCCCCGCACAATTGCTGTTACATTTTAATTCCTCCCCAGCCCCAACGTTTGTGTATATTGAAAACAAAGCTAATTGCTACTGAGTGACATAATTTTGTGGTTACATTTCTTTGTGCAGGGGTTTCTTTTCAGTGTAGTGCAAGCTGTTAAGCTGCAGATTGTGGTTGCCGCTGCCTGGCAAAGGGTGAATAACGAGAAGCAGGGAAAAGGAAGGCAGGAAGTGTTTGTGATGGTTTGATGATGTGCTGATAGCTTAATGTGCTCGGCTGAGTTGTGCGGTGCAGCCTCATGTAAATCCATGTTGCTTGGTGTGCGTGTGTGGCAAAGGGAGAAAACATTCAATATATTTTGCTCTCTTTTTCAGAGATAGAAATAGCTCGGTCTCCATTGCACGGTCAGCCTTCAGCCTTTTTCCTTAAGTGGATAGTGAGGAGCTACAGGCGTGACCATGCAAAGTGGGGGTTTGAGCACCTTAATTCCCTGGGTTGCAGTGTGACTCGTCTTGGGCAGAGTAATTGGAAGGCCCAAGGAACCTTCCTACATCCACACCAAACAGCTGCTGTGCCAGACACTGCATGTGTAAGCGGCGATGTTGGGTTGGTGAGCTGAAAGCAGACGATATCACCCTCCTGGTGCAGGGCACGGGCGACTGTAGAAGCTTGGCTCTACTTGCCAATGCAGCAACCAGGGGTACTGGTTGCACAACTGGGAAGGCAAAAAACCCCACATGTGCTTCTACACAGACCAAATGGAAAGCCAAACCTTGGCGTTAAAATTTGCAAATGGCCGGTCCTATAGTAGCTGAAAGTATTCTGTTCCTGTAAAGGCAAAGCACTTTCAGTGTTGGGTCTTGCTAGTAATGGCTATGATGCTAAATTCTAACATATGGGCACTGGACTCCAGACTTCTGCTTACCTACCGTAACTGTCTTGGGTATAAAATGGGATGAGAAAGTACCAGCTGAGAATTTCAGTGCAGTTTATGGAAATATTCTGCATAGAGAGGTAGTAGCTATTTTAAGAATACAAACTATATAAACATAGAGTAATTGGAAGTATCTATTTTATTTGATCTGTTGTCATTCATTCCCCTAAGGCAGCACTACTGCATCTGCCCTTTCGAATCCTTATTACCGAGTAAAGCAGATATATCCCATTTGTGCCTGTGAAGTTCTTTTTCTACTTACACCAGGCTATTAATGCATAACAACTGCAAATAAATTTGGCTACTTTCCCCAAAGTGTATTTCACCCAACATCTCCCCGTCATGCTCGTATCCATTATCTCTTCTAACTATTCCCTCTGGGCCAGATTCAACATTCATCAAAAAACTTACATTTAATCCAACAGTGTTTGCATAAGGCGTATACACATCCTTGCATATGCCAAATATGACAGATATCTTAAATTCCTTCTTTAAAACCCTTTTCAGGGAAAGTCTATTATACTGTTGCTGTGATGAATAATGTCTCCCTGACTTCTAATAAACTATGTATTTTATTTGCCTGAGTTAGCCCATAAATTCTTTGGGGCAGGAGGAAAGGGCATGACCATTATCCTTTTTGGTTTTTTTTTCAAGAGGAAGCATACATTTCCTGCACAAAATAACAAATGGAGCCAGCTGCACTGTTTGTGAGGCAGGTTGCCCAATGCTTCCTATTATGAGACACCTTTCAGTTGCTCACAGTTCTACCAAACTGTATCTGTTTGTCCTGAAATGTCAATAAATTTGTTGTGGTTTTGTGTTGAAAAATACTGGCAAACAAAGTGGCAATAATGCTGTTATTTGTCTTCACAGAGCCTGAAAGCATAAGTTATGTTTTTAAAATACTGATACTTCAGTGATAAGTGCTACAGAATGGTCCATTAGAAATTAATAATTCTGTCTCAAAGCCAGCTAGTGTGCTGCACATAAGACAGGGAGGTACACACCAAACACCGGCGATAAAGGGAAGCCCTGAGCAGCACCGATCTGTCTCCATGTGCTGAATGAGGCATGGGTGCTCTGGAAAAAAGATGTAATTACATAATTAAGAACTCTGCCGTAATGTATAAAGAGCAGGAGGCTAATACTGCTCCACGAGCATCTCAACTCCTGGCATTTTCTTATTTTTAAATGCTTGAGTTTGACCTGAATAATTTTCATTTAACTTGTTTCTCTGTGTAATAAATAATAGAGACTAATGCAAACAATCCAAAATGCAATTATTTCATTTGAGCAGCTGTATGAATTGCATCTATTTCGGGTAGAATGGCTCCCACATAACAAAAGAGATTCCTTCCCTGAAAAATTAATTTTCTCCATCTCTCAAATTTTCTGGTGGGATTCCCAGTTGGACAGGACAGGGAGTAAATTCTACAGAAGTCTCTCTGCCAGAACCTGAGGAGGGTTGCTCAAACAAGAACATCACCTGGGTGTCCTTCCCGGCCATGGGATCTGTGCAATCCCATCAGCAGGGACGTTATTCTGACTTTTTCTCAGCAAACTTCCCTCTTGCAGACGGACAGCTGGTGCACTCGGTTGACTTCAGTGGACTTTGGATGAGGCCTTGGGCATGAGTCACGGACGTAAGCATAAGAAAAGATTGTATTTTAACATCCTATATAGTCTGGCTGCATTCTGCATCTTTGTGACTTTTACTGAATTTATGCTTCACTTTGTGTAATGTTTATCTTGAAAAGAAGGTTTTTTAAGCTTGGCTAAGCAAAAAGACTTTTCAAGAGGGGGAATGGGTGGTTCACGCTTGAGACGGCTGTCTGTTAAATGTTATATTAATGATAAGATCCTAAAAGAGCCGGTCGGAGGTGAGCAATCTTTTTCTTTCCTTTTTTACACTATCTTTGCTGAAGTTTTTTTTCCGCTTATAGTGAAGGGGAACAGTTTTCTTTTACTTTTTTTTTTTTATCACCAACTTCAACCACAGGGTCAGCTTTGATTTGGGTGAGTCAGAAACATATTTATCTCTGAAGTTCTCCTTCTGTGCCTGGGAATGGAGTGTTTCTCCTCATCTCAGAAGAGAGAGACATATTTTAAATAATAGCAGTGCCAAAAAAAAAAAAAGAAAAGGTAATAGTAGCTGTTTGTTTGACCTGCTATATAGTAGGCCTGATTTATATGTTGCTGGTACATATATGATTTTAAGAGACTTCTTTAGTTTCTCTGTGGCAATGTTTATAGTTTGTTTATAGAAAGAGATCTGTATTCCAGGTTTTGTTCTAAACTCTGCTCAGCTCAGACAGTTGTTACAGCAGATAGACTTGACCTAGTACTCACCCTGTTTAAGATGTGTTTTATTTTTTCAGGCATTCCATAGTTGCAGGAAGCACTCAAGTCTTAATCTGGACCACTTGTCGGGTAGTGAAAGGAAAAAACCAATTCAGGGAGCAATCCTCTTGAAAAACCGTACATGGGTTTTAGGGAGAGCTCAGCAGGCCTGCAAATGCTGTAGGCAGCTTTGAAATCCCCAGTTTAAGATGGGCCAATGAGGCTTTGTTGTTGATGCCCCAAGGGAAAAGCCAAATGCAGTGCTCATCACGATGCGAATGCGTATCAAGAATAAACTGAGATTTTGCATGGTTTGATCTGTACATCCTTTTTCTGCCTCCTTCTGCAGTTTTGGTGGAAATAAGACTGCTTAGAAGCCTGTAAACCCTGGAAACATGTTGGTTCTCAGACTCTAACAGGTATCTCCACGGTCTTCAAGACTCTGAATTCTTTTGTCCTCATAGCTTATGCCCTTGGGCAGGAGTACATGCCATCAGTGCAGCTGCCTATCTGTTCAGAGGGCTGTGCATAGTTAGAAGCAAGCATATGCTGTTCTTGGCTATAGTTCTTTGTGAGTATTAGACATCCTGACAAGAGTCTTTGTGATATTCTTGGCTTCTGTGGTCTTCCGTTGCTGTACCCATAGTAACTGGACTGTAAGTATGCCTGGTATTGCCAATGCCAGGCTCTCTTATATAGGATCTTGCATGGTGTATACGGTAGTCTCCGGTAAGAAACTCGTAACATTCTGAATCTCAGAGCAAGCAGTATTTGCTTCATCTTTCTTTAGTATTTGAACCGTCCAGTTTTTCTTAGACTATAGTATGGCTAAACTAGAAAGAACAAATTTCAAGTTAAGTATACTGTAGAAACACTGCTGTGAGCTTTAATTCACTTATTTTAACCAAATGCACAATTTGAAAGAAGAGGGTCTTGGAGCAGATGGAGAATATAAGCAGTGGTCTGCAACATGCAGTTGCTCTTTGAATCTTGTACAATCAAAATAGCAATACAGAATACCACCTGGGAAGAATCCACCGTTCAGAATAGAAATAACATTTTCATCTTTCCTTACTCAGCTACAGATCAGAAGATACAATCACTATAAGCAGGCTACAATATATTTAGCAGTAATGAGATTGTACTTACACAATACAATTGGGTGTGTCCTTCCAGTAATCATTTTCTCTATATTTTGTTTTTTAAGACCCTTTGTTACCTTAATTTTGTTCAGACCAAATGATGATGTGATTAAGGGCAAGCTGCACTTTGAATTTTTTGCCTAATTCAGTGAGTGGGAAATCAAATACCAAGGCTGTAGATCATTGCAATTTCAAATGAAGTCAACTGCAGCTATGGGTGCTCAACATCTCTGAGACTTAGCCACAAGGATTTTACACTACGTTCACGACAAGGGCCTACAAAGTACCCTGCTAGTTCTACAAACACAAACAAGAAGTTTGGATATGTAGTTTCAGATTACTCTGAATTACCTGACACACAACAAAACTATTCAGATGTACTTGTGGCAGGTTGGAGAACTCAGTATTATTGTTATATTGTATTCCGTTTGGAAGCGGAACTTGCTTTTTCTCTTATTTATCCAGTTGCATCTGGAAAAGTTCTTCTAGTAATTCTTGGAGGGAATCTTTTGATTTCTTTATTGCAAATCCCAGTTGCAGTGTTGCAATTACTACATTTCTGCAAGGTATATTCACTCCAATGCCATTAGGATATTCCTTTTCACTGGACGATCCTTTTGGAAAATGAACCTATGGGGAGGAATTAGGTCGCACAAAAAAGGGAGCAGTGGACAAGTAACTCATATATATGCAACCACGGGGAAAAGCTCTTGTATATGCAAACCTATTACTCTCTGCAGGCGGTAATGACATACGGGACCTGCATTACTGGAATATCTAAAGTGTACAAGTTCTGTACAAGTTCTTTGTTTAAAGAATTCATTATTTGATACTTGTAAAATTGGATATAAATACCTATTCTGTCCAGTAATGGAGTATCATTTGACTAGAATTCTAGTAGGAAGACATACTGGGTTGATAGCTTGATTTAAGTAGGTCCACTTCTGAATGACTTGGGGCTGAATGGAGATATGTGGTATATCCACCCAAACTTGAATTAACTAGATGAATGTTTTTGTACTAACAGCATATAATTATAACTTGTTTTTATTGTCACTAAAAATGCATTGATTTGCTGAGGTGATCAATCATTTATGTCACTTGGGAAAAAAACCCATATCCTAAAAAAACCATATTAAAATGGTGGTCATAGTGCATTTTGGCTTGTAGTAGAAATATTACTGTTAAAAATTGTTTAAAACTACATCAATACAGACATTAATGGCTAAATACAGAAGGCCAGATATTGAGCAGATGCAAACTGCTGTCATTTCATTTATTTCCATTGAACTGTTGCAATTTACACCAGTTCAGAAAATCACTCTAATAGACCACTTCTCCTGCCTTCACACTGAGTGTTGCCTAACTAAACAATTAGTTTTACTAATTCAATGGAAACTCTTTGCATGTTTTCCCACGTGCACTAACCTCAGTTTCAAGATAAGAAAAGCATGCAGTGGAGATCAGTGCTGGCACAGAGAACATTATCCAGGCTGAAGTCAAAGGGTGACCATAGTAGCTGCTACTTGCAAAATTCCTAACTCTCCTTGGATGGGAAATTTGGACAAAGGGACAGGAAATTCCACAGTACTGATAAAAAAAAATAAATTAAGAGAGTATGATGCTAGCACGTATAGCTTCACCTTGCAATAGCACTGCTTTTTACTGTCTGTGCTGAGAGTGGTTCCACCTCTGACTGGTCAGGTGTTGAAAAGGATGTTGATCCAATTGCCGCTACCTTGTACTCCAGTCTCTTGTAAACTTGGCAGTGATTTTGTATTTCTGAAAGCTTCATGGAAGCCAGCTACTCGCTATACTGCTTCAAGATTATTTTCTCTCGGATCCTGTTGCTCCATGACTTCTGCAGAAGATCCATTTCCCTACTCTCCTGGAGTGCTAGCTTTCAAGCTCTGTGCATGTGAACGGAGTACGGGAGGAAACAGGGTTCGTTTAGAAGTGGAAGGACTAGCATGGCTAAATAATAACCCATGTATCGTGCAACTTCCAGTGAAACTGATGGGGAGAAAAAGACTACAGATTTGAGAATTAATTCTTCTGTCCTTCTCTCTTGGGCTTTAGAGTGCTCTCAGATAGGATCTGGACTATTTTTTGCGCTCTCCTTTCATTTGACCATCTTGTGTTCAAATCTGCTTATAGAAGCACATAGCCCTGAACAAAGAACATATGCATAGAAAATAAGACTTTTCCTCACAGCTGCCTTGGAATACTGTTTAATGGATTAATGGGTTAAAGAAAGGAATGGAAGAAGTAGAAATAGTCTATCTTTTTACATTTTGTTTAAGAAACCCCTAACACACGTACACATCCTATTCGTGTCAACCTGGGAAAACAAATAGAAAGTTAATGAAGCAAACCACTCAGCCTAATATGAAGATTACTAGCCACCCCGAAAAAAAATGACATACATGAATAAACAGGCTTCCTATTCCTTCTTCTAACAATGCTCCCTTTACATAGACCTGAGACCAAATCCAGTGTAATGAAACATTCATGCTCATACTGAACATTATGAAAGGTTAAACATAGAACTGAATGGTAATCTTGTCAGACCATTTTCTTTCCTTAGTTGCAGCATACATACCATGATGCATTCCTCGACTGTTGTTAATTTAAAGGGTTTGAGGCTGAGAAAAAGAGATTCTGGAAATGTCATGCCAGTCCATGTGGGTTAACTTAGTCTGAGGTATCTGTGTTTTCAGTTTGAGGATTCAAAGTGACTTGGTGGAAGTCTCTCATTTGCTTTTTTCTCTCTACTCTTTCTCTTTAATCTGAAAATCAAGAGGACCAAGATTTAATATTAGAAATCTGTGCAGCAGATTATTAGCAGTATTATGAAAAAGAATTCATACCTTAGATCATTAAAACATGAGGAGTTTTTAGATGTGTGTAGATAGAATATAAAATATTTTCTGTTTGGGAGATGATATAGTGTAAGAACACTGTGATTTGTATTTCACTGGGAATAATGTTGAATTGTGCTAAGAAGAAATCATGCAGATTTCAGATTTGCCATGTGCCACAGGAAAATATCTGTATCCAGATAGTTAAGATTTTAGAAAGATTATTTTGGCTTTTGCTTTTGTAATAGAAACCTCAGGCATATATTATTATCTATCCAAGTATCTAGGCTCATTGTCTTCAAGCTTTTAACATATGTTCTTAACTATGTTTTTAGGAATCAGTGTAAATATCTTTTTTTTGGTAATATGTTTCTTCTTATTCCTTTGTCCACTTGGGAGCTACACAATTCTGACTAAACATCCCTGTGGAGAAAGAATATCCCACTGCTCAAAAATTTTTTACTTTGCTGAGTTCTGTTTTCATTTAGACGCATAGTCAAAATTCCATACTTGATCAGACTAGTGGTATAGTTAGCCCAGTATCCTGTCTTTAAGAAAAGCTAGTAACAGATGCTGCATAGGAAGGGGAAAGGAATGCTTCAGTTAGTAACCCAGGGGTAACCTGCCTGTGGGGAAAGATTTCTCCCCAAGCCACAACAGTTTGAGACTGAGTTATGCCCTGAAGTATGAAGTTTTATATCCTTTCAAAAACTGCAGGTTTGAAAAATAGCTATCATAATTTCACAAAAAATTTTGTGAAGTATCTGTTTCTTCATAGAGTCCCATTAAGTTCTTGCCTCCACGGTTTGTACGGTGACAATGAGTTCAATAAGCCAATTATGCTCAGTTATGAAATAGATTTCCTTTCTGTCACTTTTCTGTTTGATCCATTTCAATTTAATTAAATGGTTAAAATATAAGGTATATTAAAATTTAAAGTAAAATTTAAAGTATTTATTTTTCATCTTGAAAAATAAATCCTTCATCATAAGTTTTGAGAAAATAGCCTATCTAGTTCTTTATTTTTCATTTGGAATAATTCTGAGTTTTTACACTGATGAGAGATTGTTTAAGCAACCGTCTCACTTATCTGCTGTAGAAACAATATTTTAAAGATGCAATTTTCTGTAAAAGAAGCTAGTTCAACATGTAATTCTCTTCTGTCTTTGATGGATCATTTGCTCAGACATAATGAATTCTGCTTAATCTGATAACTTTATTTCTCATAAAGTAATCACAGCAAAATAATGAGTTACTGTATCATCATTTTTGCTTTGTTTCTCATTGCTTGCCTTCTTCACTTGAAAGAAGTCCTTGAGTTCTTGATTAGTCTTCTTGGCTTAAAGGACTTGTCTTTTGCCAGGTTGAAAGAAAAAAAAATATTCAGATTCTTTACTTTTGATTCACCATTGCTCTGAAATAATGAATGGTATCATTTCTTATAATGACCCAAAACATCAAGGGTGGCTTCCTACTCACTATGAAAAGACATAGGTCCAGCTTTTTCATTGGGATAAAAAACTTGTTAATAAAATCAGCACAGTGGTTCAGGTATGTTAGCCTGTTAGACCTCCGACAGGAAAGTCACAGATCTTAAGAAGAAGAAGAAGAAAGGGAAGGAGAAACAGAGATTCATGGGAGAAAAAAAAGGGGAAAAAATGTTATTTCAGATGGTATCAAATAAAAGAATGTTACCGTCAGTTCTCTCCCACCAAATTTGCCTCTGCCCAGTTCAATGCTGGTAGCACTGCTCAGGTCACAGATTTATTAAAATGCAATAAAGTGACAATATTTCTGGAAACCTGGAACCATCCTGGAACTACTTGAAGAATTCTTCTTAAAGGGACTGATCCAAAACCCACAAAAGCAAATAGGATCTTTTGCACTGATTTCAAGAGGCTTTCAATTACAGCATAATCCTGCATTGTTGAAACAAATGCTGAACTGGTTGTTGGCAAGGTATTTGAGGGGAAGCCACTACTGCTGTTACTAAGAGAATTTATCATTAATAGAAAGAAAATACCACACTGTATTCACTGACATGGTAACAATACCTCTCTGTCCAATAACTTTATGCAATGAAAACCATCACAAACTTGAGATTTTTGAAATGTTCGAAGAGTTAAAATTCATCAAAAGTTTGAAACCTGTTGTATTAAAACTATCAGAAAGGGCTTGTATTTACTTCTCATCCAGGACATTTTAAAAGTACGTGCACTTTTTCAAATGCTATTTCATGTTCTGTTCCCAGTGATGACCTCTACTATCAGTGCTGGACTTAGGTATTATTTTTTACTGAAATGAGATCTCTTTAATCAGCTTTAAAAACATTGTGAACTGAAACTGCTCTTATTTAAAAGTTTAACTTTACTTTCATCAATTTATAATCAGAGTTCCTCTGGTATGTTTGATTCCTGACAAACAAGGATAAAAGTCTTGTGCCCCCATTGCTAATGAGATGATAAAACAGCAGGGATCAAGTTTTTAATTACTACAGGCTATGCACTGGAGAGGTACCAATGATATTTTCTATTGCATGTCTAAGTTGTAACTTCAGGCTTATGACAGTCATGCTGTGTTCCTCTGCCTTTGATGATCACTCATCTTTGTCTCCTGAGAACACACAAAAATTTCTGAGCTTGGATCCTGGGGGGCTTGCAATTATTGCTGTAACCTGGCACAGGTTCCAGTGTAGTACCACTGCTGCTCAGTGAGGATCTGACATCTGAACGGAGGATAGGACATGCAAAACATCCATGAACTTTTCTTCTCAGACAATCTGGATTCTCAATCTAGTTGTATGCAAGTCCCGTTAATAATTATGCTTTTAATTAAGCTGGAGAATCATTTAATATTGTTTCATTTTTTCCTATTAGAAGCACAATCTATTACCTTCTCATACATAAAGAATTATGGCCTCAAGCAGAAGCAATACACATTTTTGGCACTAGGGGACTCAGGTCTTGAAAATTGACAATACAGGCATGTTTTTGGAAACGATCATAATTCCCACCCGTGTTTATAAGCTTGTTGAGCAAGTTTTGTCTCTTTGAATAAAATTAATACTGATACAAGAGATTAAAATGCATTTTCTAGTAATAAATAGTTCCATTATTAGAAAGAGAGAACTGAAGCTGATGATTTTGCAGACCTGTCCTTCCCTTCCCCAGTTTTACAGATCTCCACCACACTGATCAACCTGCATTTGGTCATTATTTGGTCATTATTCTGGTTATTCAAATGCTGCTTTTTCCTTTTGCTCCATACCACTCTCTTAGATAAGAGTGAAAGTTTCCTTTGGCTCCAGTGCAAGGCAAACAAAAGAAGAGCCACCAGTTGTGCTAACATAGACAAAGCACAGATGAGACCAGAATGAGGATGTTTGTAGGTTACATGGAAAGTCACCTCTCTCAGTTGCCTCAGGATGGATCACTGCTTAGATCACCAGAAATTTGTCGGGAGGAAAAAAATCAGAGGAAAAACACTGAAAGTATCTTCTCACTGAGCTTCTATGAGTTTTTTCTCTGAATACAAGGTTTATCGTCTCATGAAAGAGTTTGTGAAATCTGAACATGAACCCACCAGATTCTTCAAATCAAGAAGAGGCTGTCCCGTACAGGCCATGTACCCATCAAAATTTGCTCTGAACCCACTGCTGGTTTTTTGTGCCACAGCTGCTCAGCTCTGCTGCTGTTCCACAGAACCCTACAGACATAATTTCCTTTAAATTCCTTTATGCTGAGAGAGCACTCTGTGAGAAAATTATTTCATCCCTATTTTGTGTTGCCTTTTCTGTTAATCTCCACTTGATGTGAGAGATAGGTATGTCTCAGCTCTCGCAGCTAAATCTGAACCCAGGAGGGAGTTTTCTATCTGGGGAAGGAGTTAAGACCACAGAAATAGTGAACATCTCCAGCATGAAGTGGAGTCAGCAAGGGGGAAAAGATGAGTCTGGATTCAGGAGCAGGAGGTCCTCCTTGACTGCTGAAATACAAAAAATAAGAAAGTACTTTGTCTAAACTTGAAGATTTTACAGTAGCATCATTTGTGTGTGGGAAAAATACCAAAGGACATGCCTGCATGCAGAGATATTGCAAAATACTGTATGAAAGCAAACTTTAAGTAATATATTCATTTCAGCAAGAATTGTGAGTTCTGATCTGACTTGGATTCTCCAGGGACCGCCTGTCAGACAAATGCTACAGAAATCAAGAGACCAGATGACCCACTTCTCTCTAGCTTGAGGATAAAACCCCACTGCTTTGGTAGCCCCATCCAAACTGGCTGTAAATAATCATTCTTAAGAAAAACAGGGTGGTAACATTAACTTCAAAAAGTACTTCACAAATTTGAAAACTTCTGTTAAATAACCAACCATGATTAATGCACTTGGCTGTACAATTCAATTACATTTTAAAAGCAAATCATGAAGGAGACTTCATACTTGTTTTCTTTTACAACTGATATGACAGATCAAAAATGTTAATGCTACAAATACTGTACTGACTAGAAACCAAATATAGCTTAAATTCACTGATTTATTTTACAAATGTAGGACATCCAAGTAATAGACTATTGTTCTGTAGATGCGATCAATGGCACTTAAGAACTATACAGCTTATATCTACTCAAACCAATGCATAAACAGAATCAAGAGACATTTAATATGCTACATAATAGAACTTGAAATGAAGTTGACCATAAAATGTGTATAATCTAAACTGCAGAAATCACTCAATTTTAATGATCTGTTCCCTAAAAAGAAAATGTAAAGTGTTTAAAAGATTTAGCAAAATGTGTGCATAGATTGAATAAATCATCATGGGTATCAATTATGTCTTGAAAATAGTGTACAGCTCTTATAACATCAAGGACTGGTTTTAATAACAGCTGCAGTGTAACTAACATTTTCTTAATTTTAATGAGTGTTGTTCTATTATAGGATTAACTTGTGCTGAAGCTGAAGAAGCCAAAAGAATTTTGAATTAAACGAATTCCAAAGACATTTGAGAGGTACACAGAACAGCAGATTGTTTTGAAATATGTTGGATTTTGGCCCAAATGCTGTTCTACTTTCTCACTCAATGAGACATCTCATGGGAGTATGGCAAACAAGATTTGGCTTTTTTTCCAGAATTGTAAAAAGTAAATATTGCAATGGGCTACACGGGCAAAGCTGTAGTAAATTCCCGTCTATACAAGAGAAATTTGCATAACTAAAATGAGCACATTAATCATTATAAACCTTAATATAGAGGTACATCAGTAACACCAACTCTTTGAAGTTCCTGTGTTTAGTTGTAAATCATGCTTGATTGACATACTGTATAAATATTGAGTAAGTACCATTGTAATAGCACTGACAGAGCAGCAAAATTTCATCAGCTAGGCAAGGTATTAAGTGAAATATTGTATAAGTTCAAAGTACCACTTGGAAGACTCCTGAATCATAAACAAAACCAAAAAACAGTGAGTTTGCATTTATCATCAGCGTTGCAAAGCATTTTAAAATTTTATTATTAAAGGATGATAGAACTTAGTTTACTACAGACCAGGGTAGAGAGCCAGTGGTTTGAGAGGTGACAACAGTCCATTTTGTGGGCACTCTAGTTTTTGTCCCCCTCTTTGCCTGGCTTACCCAAAGGGCGATCATGGTTAATTACTTGCTATTTATGTTCAGGACTTTTTTATTTTGGTCCATTCTTAGGCTACTGGTCATGAATGAGGTCTAATGTGGGACATAAAGCAGACTGACTTTATAATCCACAAACAATTTATGGGAAGCAGCTGGTTTTGTGTAAACATGTGAAGTGTCAGTACAGAGATTAGGAGTCATCATTCAGCCTTGAAGACAGGCTCCTGAATACAGGAGCAGAAGCAACATTATATTTCTGTTATGCTAAAACTATGCCACTATTAAATTAAAAAGAATTCCAAATCGAAATATTCAAGTTTACAGAAAAGTGAACACAGTTCTTGAGGCTACTGCCATACCTCAAACCTATGATTTCTGTAAGCTGAGGACAGAAATATTTGCATCTGGCACCTCATTTTTCTTCAGCAAATTTCTTTCCTCTCACTTTTTCATTAAAAGAGTTGTAGTGTATATTGAGAACATTATTTTGCTTATACAAAAGGAAAACCAGATAATAGGTGCTTTTTATGTCAAAAGGTTGTATTGCTTTTCTCCTACTGCTGGGTGGCCATAATATTTAAGTCATAAATAGGCAAATGTCAAAGCAGGTCTCCTGCTGTGCCTGACTCCCTCTAATAATTAGGTGCTGTTTTATTGTTCTGTGGCTTAGCTGTGAGTACAGCTGTCAGCTGACATAACTGGTAATGGAAGGACCACATTCCTTACAGCTAGACAACTCCCTTCAAAATTCATGGCATATTTACAGCCGTCAGATTTGCAGTATCAGGTTCCAGACTATAGCTGTGCACAGCAAAATAATACCTGAGCCTATGTGACTGCACTGTTAAATGCATGCATTTAACATCAAAAATTTATACTCATACAGAATAAGGAGGATCGGACCTCCCATCCAACTATGACTGTGCCTTGCATTAGTTTCAGAAGAACCAAACAGTTTCACTGCTTAGCTGGGAACTCTCCCTTCCCTGGAATTGCCCCACGGTGTCACACTGCTGCACTGGCCCCAGCTCCCTTCCCTCTCACACAAGTCCTGGAGAGCACAAGACAAGGAGAAAGAAGCCCTGTGGAAAGAGTAACCCCGTGGTCCCCAGCCACCACAGTAGACGTTTGGAGCAGTAAACCACTAACATAATTGAGCAAGTTGCTAAAAGGCAAGGGAAAAAAAAAAGGCAACTGCAAAGGTTGCTGGGAGCATATCCATGTGTAGACAGAGGGCTCCGATTCATATTTGCCCAAGGAAAAATACAAGAGCCATTTATGCTTTGTCTGTCTTGCTGCTGTCTGAAAGGTGTTTTACCATCCTACCATCCTTTTCCAGACTCTCTCTACAGACTCCTGTGATACCTCAAAGGGCAAAAAACTTCTATTGGGTCTGACAACTAAGAAGGGAGGACCTTCCCGTCCTGGCATACCTCTTCTTTGAAGGCTCCAGGTAGCAACGCCAGTTCAGGGCCCGCTAGAAAAGCTTGCCGTGCCAAAGCTATTTCCTGGGTGAAGGGACCTCGTGGGAATGAGGGCTTATTGACAGAGTGGTGCCATTGCGAGGGCTGCACCAGGAGCTGCCTGGCTCAAGGTGACTCTTCATAAGGTGTACTGCAAGGACACAGGTCTGTGTTTCCCCCCACGCAAGCAGGCATGGGTTGGCACACAGCGATGATCATTCTAGTCATCTCTCATGTAGCCTGAGGCAATCTGGATAGCAACGCGAAGAAAGCATAGATGCAGGACCTGCCGTTCCCTCTGACACTTTTGCTACATGCTGTGAAAGCCCTGTCTGAGACATGGTAAGGGTGGGTTCTCAGAAATAGCCCTCTTCAAGAGGCATTCTTGAAAAGGAAGAAGTTACAACTTCTTGCTGCTCCAGCCAAAAGGTACACCAGTTTAATGCTGCAGGATTATTAGCTCTTTGTGTACTTAACAAACCGTGTCAGTAATGTTCTGTACAAAAACTTTCCGTGGCAGCTGTCAGACTTGTTATAAGCTGTAGTTGAGCAACCAGTCAGGACATGTGGTTTTCTTGGGGAGAGGATTGTTAGGAGGATTGTTGTGTTATTTTATTCCAGAAAATCAAATTAGCTCCTTGCTCTTCTACATTCTAGCAATAACTTCCTACTGAAAATGCATCCTCCTTCAGCATGGACTTAGGAAAACAAGGCAAAAATAGCTCATTCAAAGCTAGTAGTGTTCAGGAAGAACATTCAGAAAACCCTGAATCTTTTATATCTCAGTCCTGAGCCTTTATTCAAGGAAACCTTCTCTGGTATCAGCGGCAGAATCTGTAAGGGCAGTCCCATATTGCCAGAAGAAAGGTAAGAGACCAGAGTTTTGGATAGAGAATTTATTTGCCACAGCATGCTACTGGACACAAAAATTATAAGAAAAAGTTTACTGAGAAGAAAGACAACCAACAAAATATCAGTAAATATTAGGGTTTTACTAGCAGTCACATACTGACCCTGATGAAGATGTTAATTCACTTGAGCAGTTATTTGAATAGGAAAAAGCCGGAGTGAAAAAAAGGAAAAATAGTGCAAACAACGCAAGATATTTTTCTGCTTTCTAAACACTGGCTAATAATTCACCCCACTTTTTTCTAGATAAGAAAGTTCTAGTGGTGGCTATTTGTGAGATACTTAATGCAGTGAGACTTTTTTTAATTATTTTTGCCCAGGAGACAAATGTGTAACCATATGATTTTTCCCCCTGCTATGTTAAAAATGCATTTATATTTTTTCAAGCACACCCCGATTAAAGAGGGCACATCTGTTTTAAGTCCTTCTTTATGAAAATTACTGAGCTTCCTCTGAAAGCTTATCTTTTAATTTCAAAATTCTTTGTAGCAATAACTTAGATAATAACCAACCATATTTCTGTCTTCTTTAGGGAAAAAAGAGAGAGAGAGAGAAAGAAAGAAAGAAAGAACCATTTTGAGCTTTGAACTCCCCCTCCCTCCCCTCTTTGGGTCTCCTTTGAAAAGGCCCCCCTCATTTGCGTTTAAAATGGATGTTTCATACTGGTTGATTAGTGTTAGTATGGGATACCAGCCGCTCGGAGCCCAAGGCTCAGCTTGAGATCTGCGGATTATTCATCAGCTTCCCCGGCAGGAGGGACCGTTTCTCACTTTCCCTGCACAGCAGCAAAGTGTTCAGCTTGGCTTTGGAAGATTTTTTTTCCCTTTTCACAAAGTTTCCCCCCCCAGCCCCCTTCTTCCCCATGAAGGGGTTACTTGAGTGTACATAACACCAGATCACTGTTAATACTAAACCTCTCCCTCCCCGACCAGCTTGCTTGGTCTGAATAGCACATAATGGATAGGGACGTATTTACCATATGTCTGTCTGGTTACAACCATTGTTTAAGGCAAAGATCATTTAAATACATAAATTGAGACTTGGAGAGGCACTTGATTTTATCACTATATTATGGCCATATTATAGCATCTCTTTTTTTTCTTTTTCCTTAGGTCTGATGGGTGTTTTGTTTATCATAAGTTAGAAAAGATGTAGAGGACATATGTTAGAATGTGTCTGTACTAAAAATATTTCAATAACATTTATCATCCTTGCTGTTAGCATTTGGAGTACCAAGCCTAATCCAGCTCTGAACAGGCTTTTACAAAATTGTTATTTGACATTAGCTACCTATGTGTGTTTGTAACATATGATTGTTATTATTAATCATACGTACTGAGATAATGCTTCAGAACCAAGGGAAAGGAGCTTTCCTTGTGCAGAACAACAATCAATAGCAGACAATTTGGTGTGCCTGAAATCCAGCCCACCTTTGTGTCATCTGATCTCACAAAAGATGAGTTCCCAAACCTGGGGTCCCTCAGTCCCATAAGCCATTATGGATACAGGAATACAACTGCAACATGAAGAGTTTTTCCAGACATGAGTGGGCATATATATTTTCCTTTGCTCCTCTGTCTCCAGCTGCCTAAAGGCATCCATCCTTCCTTGAACATAGTGACTACACACAAAATTATAATGTCTACAAAAAGGCAGAATTACTTTCTTTTAGCTTTAGCCATCTAAGACAGGCATGAACCTTGATGATTAGTTTAGAAGAATCTACTGCTGATGGAAAGAAACCAGCACCTGCAGAATGTGAGCATCCTATCAATACTTATGATGGGAAAGAATATCCTCTAGATATGGCATATACTATCCCCACGGACAAAGTCCAGCTAACTAGTTCAGATCAGACTCCTAACTTTTAGATAGCAGAGACTGGGTGAGGTGATTCACACTTACAAAGACACAGGATGATTTGTAATATTTGATTGTTATTATTAATCATACATACTGAGATAATGCTTCAGAACCAATGGAAAGGAGCTCTCCTTTGTGCAGAACAACAATCAATAGCAGACAATTTGGTGTGCCTGAAATCTAGCCCACCCTTGCGTCATCTCATCTCACAAAAGATGAGTTCCCAAACCTAACAGCTACCATGAGCTGAATTTTCTCTTTTGTTTCCTACTCTCATCCCCGGAAACTCTGAAAAAAAGATTTATCTTCCCTGATACTTTTAGTGAACTATATTTCTCCTTCGGGACATCTTTAATCTGATGACAAGGGGGTTAGTAGGAGTAAGAGACACAACACAGCACTATGCAGACTTTGAAAACAAGAGCTTCTTTACACCCACATGGGCACCCACAGTTCCCCCTTCCTAGTGAATATAAACTAATGACACATTTTCTCTCTTCGTTTCCTCGTTTTTTGCTTTTGAACCTATACCTCCTGGCTGAGCTCTCTCACCATGAAACCACGTCATGTAAAAGTCGGGTGTGTTATTTTAAAACATGAATGGCCACAAGCACTGCACATTGTGTCAAGCTCAGGGCTATTGATATGTATCTGGAATGCTCCTCCAGGAATTGGTACTTTGATACCTCCTCTAGGTCCTGTATTCCAGGAGGGGTCAGGCAGGAGTTGTACCCAGCTGCTCAAGCACCTATGTCCAGAAGACAGAACTGTGAGGATCTGGAAACTACGTGGTCAAAGAATGATTTTAGGCCTAGCCAGTGTTAGACATATGCTAAAGAAATTATGCAAACTGAAGTGGAGGATTTAGGTGCCTAAATCTCTCTAAAACTTGTTTGGGGCACACGAATGTTTCTTTTGACAGCCCTTAATGCTTCCTTACTCTTCTCAATTTTGTGTCTGCTGCAGCCATGACCACAGCAGTATCTGAGCGTCGTTCAGGATTGCCTCACGTGAACTCTGTCTCCTTCTTCTTTTTTCCAGGAGGAATCCATGTAATAACTACAAAAATTTAAATACATACATAGATATGCATATGTATATGGACCAGTGAAACTAGTAACCAACATGTTTGACTCCTGCAGCCAGGAGATGGGTGTTTTCATCACAGACATCAAAAGAAATATAGGAAGGAGGTGGGGACGACAATGAAGCTGATAAGTCAAAGGATATTGCAAAAGATGTTGCAAGAGATGGAAAGATATATTTTACATACTGTGCTGCATTACAAATGATGCAGTCCACATAAAATACTCTAGAGAGAACTCAGAGAATATACTATGTGGCTAGATTTCTTAGGGCCACTTCAGCAGGATAATGTAAATTGGCACAGCTCCACTGACTTGAATTGATTTGGGCAAATAAATTGCAACAAAAGAGATACCAAAAGAAAACCTAATGAGCCCTCCGTCATTTTATTCAGTTGTGTCTAGAGGCATGGTGATACTTCAGAAGTATTGCTTACAAAGCATTAGTGATAGTGGTAAAGCCATTTGTACTAGATTCATTTAACATGTATCTGCACAACTCAGTTCAAGTCAGTGAAGCCATGTACATAAGTACATCGTCTGCTTGATAGGATAAATATATTATAATATCAGATATATTTGATAGTACATCTAGGTTTGATACATGCGAGAGCAATGCAATGGGTAGCACCATGGATCAGAATCAGTCCTGAACAGATTTTAAACACAGTGGAGTTACTACATCTTCAAGTCACTGTTACTGAGATCAGGGTCTTCACTACCATATTGATCACTGTGCTTTCTCACCGAAGTCCATGTGGAAATCCATTCAGCAGGATCATTTGTAACATGGTCCATCAGGCTATGATTTGACATTTTAAAAGTCAACCAAACCAGAATTTTATAAAGTCATTGTCTGCAAATATTCCAAGGGAAGTGAGTGAAATGGTGACAAATGTTTTGCACGTAGGTAGATATAAACTTTGTTTAACGTAACATAAAATGTGTGAGAATGATTTAAATTCAATTGCAAAATTAATTATTGGGGTTTTAAAATTGTAAAGCACCATTTGGGCTTTAACGAATCTTCAAAATAAAGAAAATAGCTCAGGTATTTATTGTTTTGCTTCAATTTACATCGGTGCTATAAATAGCTGACAAGAAATGATGACAAATAAGCTATTGTAACCCTTTGGGAGTTTATTAGGTCATTTGTGAGAGCGTTGAATAGAGTCATTTGTTGCCCTCAGGTGTTTGAGAGTCTCTTTACCCTTGGGAAAGGAATTTAACAAAGGAGTGTATTTCAAAGAAGGCACTCTGTGTTTTCCACCCTTTTTCTGAAGTGTTTTCAAACACACTCCAAGCTAAAAATTCTCAGAAGTGAGAAAAGGAGGTATATATCAGACGACCCCTGAAGCAGCTGACAATCCCAGGGAGCAGAAGATAGGGTCAGATTCTAGATGCTTGAATCCCAAATACATTTTCACCATAGGAGGCCCTGATTTATTTTTGCCCCACCCACTGGGTGCAAACTTTGAAATGCACAATACAAAAGCGTTGGACTAATGCCCTACTTGCATTTTTTTATTTGGCTGAAATGTGACGTGTCTTATTTTTTGTCTGCTTCCAAAAACACTGGGCAGATCCTTTGTTACAAAAAGACATTGCATCTGCCTTAATCTATACATCTTCTTAATTAAATAAAGGATTAGCATTTGTTTAGGCCATAATAAAACAGATTGTCAGGCAATATCAATATAGCCATCATAATGAATCTGCTAAAAAGATTTAAGGAGAAAAATAGCTACAGTTTTAATTATCTAGGTAGCATCTAGGTAGTTATTTGGTCCAAAAGCAATGGTCCAGACAATTCCTGCAGTGGAAAGAAGGGTAAAAAGGAAGTCAAAGGGAAAGGAAAAATGGAAGTGAATCTGTGTATATATATTTTTTTTCTTTTTTACTTCCCTGAACAGTAGCAATGAAATTTAGCTCCTGATTCCTATCTAAAATGCACGGAGTAAGCAGTTTTAGCATCATCCATCTTGTATTTAGTTCAGGAGGTGCTACCAAGTGAATTCACTAGCTCATTATTTCTGCTTAATTAAGATACTTAGAGATTAAAATCTGTGGGAATTAAAAGGTTAGTAGTGACAATGATGAAATAACAACACAGTCTGAGTAGAGCAAATTTGCAATAAGAAAGTCCTGAATGCAACAACAGCAGTTGATGGAGACCAGGTAATAAACAAGATGGTTTTATTTTTCCTTGAAGGCTGTTGCTGATGGGTCCAAGGCAAGATTGATCATCTTTGTTTCAGGAAAAGCATCCTTCCTGTACAAATTTTGGTTAAAATAACTTTTATTTGTAGCGTCTATCGGAAGTGAGTCAGACAGAAATAAGGAAACCACAGGCTAGAAAAATAGTGCAAAAAGCTGATTTTGATTAGGGAGCTGTCACAAGGACAGTAGTTAAGACTAGTGTCACAGGCGTCTTTGGCTGAAATAGGGGCTAATGCACTCATGAGATTCATTGATTGGGCCAGGGATATGTAAAATCATATAAAGTAGAATTCAGCATGAATTTTCCTTCATTAATCATAAAGGATAAATCTTAAGAATTAGTTTTCAAATTAATGCTGATCAATCTTCTAGCATCACTGCTCTATCCTTCACTCTCTGTTTGCCACTAGCAGTACAGAAAAACTACATATGGCTCGGAGATTTTTATATTTTGGTATTAGGACTGATTTGTATTTCTTGCTCTGTACAACCAGATGTTCTATTTGTCACTATAAGACCATAAACCTGGATTTGGTGGGAGACATTAAAAACTCTGGAAGTTTAGAAAAATTTTGTGTCCTAAAAAAATCACTTTTTAAAAATGTACTTAATGACTTCTAAGGGCTGGAAACTGGTGCTTTTTATCTTACTGGGAGGCTGGAAGATTTCACGGTGTTTTTATAGCATCTGCCAGTCTCCTTTCCATCGCACAGTGTCAGGCAGGAGTTAACTGTATGTTTGAGAATGAGAAAAACAGAACAAAGCAATGTGAAAGAGAACCTGTTTTCAAAACATCTTCCTGTGTTCTGGATGGGTTTTGTTTCCCTTGACAGACGTCTGAATGTAGTGGGCATTTCTGGCCTACATTTTTGGGAGCTGACTACTGCCTGTCTGTGTGTACATAACACATAGCAAAACACTGTCTGTGTTCTCACTGCGTGCTGGCGGGCAGGGATTTGTACATTCCCAACACCCTTCAGAGCTGGTTACAGAGGTTCCCAGACCATCTCAGAGATGGTCCTGCAGATTTAGTCGCTGTATAATTCTTCTGTCACTGAAAAGACCCACTTCAAGCATTTTACAGCTACGATAGAAACTACCAAAGTATCACAAACTCCGCACCTGGGTTTAGCAACTAGGGTCTCGAGGTAATAAAGATGCCTGGCCATTGGCCAGAGTTCCCCTGTACAGTAAATAAGACTCAGGAGCAGTCCCAAATAGCCAGCACACTAAGCCAGCCTAACATCTGAATGCTGGACTTGAATCCCTCTGTCCCCTTCTTCGCGTTTATAGACGGATGCAGGCTTGATTCACTAAGGAAAGCTCTGCAGAGTAACAGTAATTCCCCCACCACATTGCCTGAAGCACATGCATTAGCACATGCCATGGAGGGAGGCTACAGTCCTGTTTTCCACCACGCTCAAAAATTATTTCCTGGCTTTATTCAGGGCTGTAAGAGTGTACCGTCATCCACTTGGACTCCACTTGAACCCTCTCTCAAGTGAATGCCCTCCAGCTCTTGTCTTCAAATAGTGGTGTCCATCCTTTTTGATCATACAAGTCATGTAGTTTTTCAAAGGCAGAGCTGATGCTTATGGCCCCTCTTCTCTCTTGCCTTCTCATTTCTTGACTGGACTCACTGTGCATTCAGTTCACAGGTAAATCATGCAAATAAGCCACTGCATGCTCGAAAGATGCCCAAGATGAAGAGTGGCTGAGATTAGGCTGCCCCTATGGGAATAATTAATGTGGCCCACATATCTTTTGCTTAGGCTGAATTTGAGAGTACGCAGAAATTAGCTTGTCGTAGGTGAATGTTCTGACTGTGACTGCTGCTTATTCCTGGCTGCCGCCGCTCCTTCCTGGTTACTATCTCTTTTACGGGCCTTTCAGTGTCTTGCCTGTATTGGCATGGATGTAATCCACAGGCTGCATGCATCCACCTGGAGAGACTTGTTTTCTCCTAAACTGCCTCTTTGGTGCAAAGAACCTGATCGGTTTTGTCAAGACAGTTTTGTGCTGGGAAAGTACAAAAGACTAACTTGGAGTGCCTGAGGAAATCTATAATCAAAAAGTTCAGTGCATATGAAATTAGGCACCTTCAAGAATAGGCAGCATCTAAGCAGGAGATTCCAGCGTCAGTTTGGTATTCAAGTTCTATATTGTACACTAGAAGCACACAGAGTCTGTTCCTCCATGCACCTCAACTGAAAGTTTGTCACGTAAGCCATGTAGGTAATTAAAATCCATGTGTTTATTTCCGGAGTGCTTAGAATAAATTAGGAGCTCTGCAGAAACCTGCCAGTGTCCCACTGGATGAAGCTCTGCCTGCTGTTGGTTACCAAAATGACCCAACAGTTAAGGTAGGGAAACTTAAAATCTGTTGCTCATCTACAGCAAAATTAATTCAGTTGTGAGAGTTGATTCCCATCAGAGTCCAGATAATAACTCTTGCTAGTTCCCCTGTTATTGACATCTGTGTCAGCAATTCAAGCACACAAAAGAAAGACTGAATTAATATGAAAACCAAACTAGTGATATAGTAAGCAATAAGAATTATTCAGATCTTGAACTGAAATGCATCTTTGGTATCTGAGGTTACATCCATACTTTGGAAGCACCTAAAAAAAAGCCATTCCAGTTCTTTCTCATTCTCCTAATCACCACTACCTTCCCAACCCAACCACTACCAAGGAAATCAGATGCCATTCCTGTAGAGGGATTGGCACACCAGTGCAGCCTCTGTTAACGTGTTCTTGTACCTTGTGCTCCCAGTTCCTTAATGGCAGATTAGGTTTAGCAGATTGCCTCACTCGTGTGCCCTGAGAGGAAGGTCTAGGCTGAAACATTTCATAATGAAACAATGCACTCATTTTTCTTTCTCGTGCAATCTTTGCATCACTTTATTATGTGGTGCTCATTTTTAATTCATTTTATATGTAGGAGAAATATCTTTCCATAGTGACAAATGCGCTTCCTTTAAATATGTAGCAGTAGCGATTGAGCCCTATTAATTTTAACTTACTGTATTATATATCAGATCATTGTGACTGATTAATTCTAAATGAGAGATGCTAAATTAAGATTTAAGGAACAGGTTTAAAATTGAGATTAAGCCTTCATTATTTTGCTGTTCAATAATTTAAAACGACAGCCTTAAATACAGAGCAATGCATTTAATTTCCAAGGTACTTACTAGACTGCATCTGGAGTGAAGTCAAGTGCTAAGACACCACTGGAATATTCATGTTGTCGTAGACAGGGTGCAATGCAAGATGACAAAAGTGACTTCAGGTCTTGACAATCAAATATAGGGGGAAAGATATGAAACTCCTATTAATGTCTTTAATGTAATCTAGCAAAGTTTCTGAAAACTATGAATCCTTGAAGAAAGTCTACAACTGTTGGCCAGGATCTTAAAGCATCCATCTATATGGAATCCCACAGAATTGAGGGTGGGACAAGAGAGGCTTAAATGCCCATCCATGTTTTGATATCATTGCAACACTGAATCTGCAAGTACGCTAACTAAAACCTATTGCCTTTATAGGCAGCTTGTGATAGATCCACTGTAACCGTGAAAACAGACACGTGTCTTTGCTTATGTAGACTGCAGACAATAATACTTTTGCTGATGCTTCCTATTTGTGCAAGTGCTATATGAAGTATACCTTCTATACCTGATATATGAAGTACCCAAGAAAGCCAAGTTTTCAAGAGCGCAGCAGTCAGTCTTAAGAATCATATTTTAGCTGGATCACTTACATGAATGAAGCAGTAGAATATGAGTAAATACTGCCACTGACATGAAGTACACGTTTAAATGCAACATCCTTTGAAAAAGGTGAGATGTTCATATTTTATTTTCCTTGTAAATATAATAAAGACAGTAGCCTTCATGCAATAAAATGTTCAGATTAAATAAACTGCTATGGAAACAGAATACAGGGTGTGTGGTTTGGTTGATGCAGCTACCCAGGTGTAGATGACATGTAGAAACGTGTTGGATACTTAGTTGTGCTCTTCCCCTCCTTTCAGCCCTGCAGACCAGACTCTGTATTTGTAGGGAGCCAGGAGAAAAGTGCTTTTCCTAATACCTTACTACTATACTAAGGAATTTAGTCTGCACTTTTGTAACTAAGGATATCTCTTGTGGATTTGTGTTCTTGATTCTCATGAGAGTATATCTGCCAGGTAACCAAGAACTTGACCCACCTTTCAGAAGAAATTCTTGGAATAGCATATTGAAATTGTTGATTCACTTGCTTAGACAGCCCTCTAGATTGTGACTGTGCATCTGATATTGTGCACAAAGGAGTAGCCACACTAGCCTCCGACTGTATCAGTGACACCAATACACAAATTCAGTGCTGTGGTCACGCGTAAATGCTGTGCTGCAAGTCCGCTCATTCTCATGCACAGCGCTGACAGAGGTCTCAATGAAAACATTTCAAAAATGATTTTGCAACTTAAGAAAACATACTTCAGCAATTACCATTTCCTTTACCATGAAACCAAATTCACTGTACATTACAGCTTTAAAGCTGAGATCTAACGTTCAGATCAACTCTTTAATCCTGACTGTGGCTTCGGGTACTTCCTGATATTTATGAGAAATGCTCCAGGCCTGCAGCTGGGCTTTGAACAAAAAAATAATGAACTTCGTTGACTGTGAAGAAAGTTCTACACTATTTTAAAGAAAGTTAAGCTGTGACATTTTTTAATCCAACACTAAATCACATAATCCAAATTATCTGCATAATTCAGGAATGTTCAGAACAATAAAAAGACAATTAGATCAAACTGGGTTGCTGAATGAGCTGAAATCAATCTATCTAAACTTAAGAACTCTTGCTAGTCTCTCTCCTGAAACACGTCCCATTGCTTTTTGGAATAATACAATATTTTACTACATAATACCTGAATCAAAAGACTGTTTCAGTTCTGCTCTAACATACTCCATACACTAATTTGCCATCTCCCCTTATTACTTAAAGAACGTAGTTAATAAAGGATAGGACCACATCTTACAGAATTTCGTACTTATTTATACAATACGCTTTACAAATCTAATTATAGTATTAACTTCTGGAGGCCTTGTTCCTGTCTATTTAATGTGACCTCTCCATTTAACGTGGCTATTGATAATTTATGTCAAACCACTTCTTGCTCACTTCGCTCAGGATTTGGATACAAATTAAATGTCAGCTAGGACTGATGTGAATTTGTAATTGGCAGAAATTAACAGAAAATAGACTTAAGTTGATACAGCACAGGAAATTTTGGCAGAGATATGATGGTTCGTAAATAAGAGGCCATTTTCTCTTCAGGAAAAGAGGGCTCAGGGCACAGTCTGACAAAACAGGGCTTGGAATGAGCAGTGATGATAACTGCAGTGATTAGATACCCTGGTAAACAGGGAACACATGAAACAGAAAAACAGTTTGCTTCTGTTGAAGCAAAACACACTGTTGTCAAGGGGAACAGGAGAGAGTCCTACACAGGTTCCAAGAATAGAGTGAGTGATGTTTTAAGAGAAGAGTTACAAAGAATAAGGGCTCAGACAAAAGAAGCAAGGAGCTGAAGGAAAAGCAGAAATTAGAGAGGAAAAAAATAGACTGGAGAACAGCAGAGGAAATACAAAGTTGAAAAATATATTTTCCCTCTTCCTGAGAGAAAATGCTTGCATTATATTTGTTATGCAGTGAGTTGGCTATTATCTCCTTAGTAGCAATTTTTTTCCATAACATGCCTTTTGCTTTCTGTTTTGGTATGTAAATACTCGTTTCCCTGCCCCCCATACTCTACCCAAGGTAGTAAGTAAACCAGGCTCCACTGTGCAGGCAGATCAGTTCCTCTATCCCGAGCATACTTATAGCAAATTAAATGTGACATTAAGAACTTGCATTGGGAAGAAGCAAGACTGTTAACTCATGAGACGCTATTTTGGATAGTGAGTCAGTCTTTAAAACCTTGCCTCTCTCACTTTAGAAAAAAACTAATTAAGAATGTAAAACACTGTGGTCCAGATTCGTGAATACTTAATACCTACCACAGGAACTTGAATTTTAAAGTTTATTTTTGAGCAATTCCCATTTGAAATTTTTTAACAAATATTTAATAAGATTCAGGAACAACATGTTGAGCTTTTTAAAATCTAGCCCCACATATGAATTGCTGAGTTCTGTTGGGAAGCGCTCCTTATTTTTTCTTGCTTCATCACAGCAGGCAATACTTTTTATTCTGATATCTTGAGGTATTGCCTTTTCTGGGGCTAGAACCAAAAGAGCTATTGATACCTGGACTTGGTGTTACAAGAAAGACATGAAGTAAGAGTTCAACTTACATTGCTAGGAGTTTGCAATACACCGAAACATTACACTAAAGGTACCGAAGTGAGCATTTTCTTCACTGTGTGCGTTGGAATCACTTATTTATTTACCATTCAGAATCCCAAAGTGCTGCAAACTACACGAGTTAACAGCTGTCTGGTAGTACAGTTGCTGGCTCCTACCTCCTCAGGCATCTTTTTCCTGTTTATACTTGTACATCAAATGGGCCTTTGGAAAAATCCCTGATTTTCTTTTGTTCTGTTTTCTTTGTTCTGTTTCCATGCAGTCTTTTCCCCTTTGGAGATGACATGTATGGGAAATGGCTTATTGTAGCAACAGGAGACAGAAGGCAAAAACAATTGCATCATGGGTAAAACAAACATCAAAGCAAAGTGCAAGCCAAGTAGCTGTGAAAAAATTATTTCATATGTGATTTTTCAACACGTTGCAGTCCGGCATTGGTAGTTTTTTTGGCACTACAGAAAAAATAACATGCAAACAGCTACCATTTTCAAAATCTTGTTTTTCTCGGTGTTTCTCAGAAACCAGCCAGGACGAGGGACACCACGCACCTGTTGCAACGGGTGCATTGCCATTTCCACATTCCCTCTGACTGTGAAAACTCATTAAGCCTACCTGTAGAGTCACGGTTTTAACTGGGCTTGAATTGCTAAAAAAAAAAGCAGACTGAAAGACTGTGAAAACCAAATTGGAACTTATCTTTCATTAAGTACTAATTAACTGTCTGACAACCCACGTATAAAAATGAGGGTGCTTATTGTTGATGTTTATTTTCACTTTTATAAGGAATTGCTGTAGGTAGGCAGCCTGATTAAGTACTTTTAACAACTCCCATCTAAAGATAATTAAGTTCTGCAGTGAAATGTAAGGAATTTGGCATAAAAAAATAAACATCAAGTACAGCTGATATTTTAAATGAATAAACAAACATAACTATTTCCAACACACACATTCTGCTTTCTCATGATTTACATAATGTAAATGACTTTGACAACATCTTTATATTCTGTTTATCTTTAAATACTGCTGAGCCAAGAAAATCTACATATTGTGTTTCTGCAGCTTTAACCCTCTGACCCACTGGAGAGTTCTGCAGGCTACAGAGCAATAAAAGTTCCCACTGTGGGTGAAGAGCCCATGGCAAGCAGTAATCAGTGCTCTTAAAAGCACTGCACATGCCCCATCTAAGTGTATGTATTGAGTTTGTTAAATATTTATCCAGATTTATATGTGAGTAATAAAAAGCACATGCTAAAAGTACTTCAGCTATCTTGAAGCAGCAATATCCACACTTTCATAGTTCGAAAGCTCTTCTTTTTAACTTGTAAAAGAGAATCTGGCTTCCTAAGTGGGTTGCTATGCTGACATCAATGAGAAGCACAACAGAACTGGCTTTAGCCACAAACTGACAATCTAAATCAAACAAAAAGAGATACTTCTATTATTTATGTTAGGTATCAGTGTTAACACAGGCACCCATTTCTACCTGGAAAAGGAACCTTGTCCTTTATTCACTGCAAGTACCTGAAAAATTGTAAATAACCTCATGAGATCAGGCTGGTCTTTTATAAAGGTAAGGCTTTAATTAGAAAATGTTATCTCTTGTCCCTTGAGGCCAGCGTCTCCAGATGCATCACAGCCATCTAATCTTTAAGCAAAGGCACACTTAAAACAACAGGAATGTGCATTTGAGCCTTGGTGCTGTCTAGACATCCTGTCTTTCTTTCCACAGAAGCATGGAAAAGCTTGCATAGAGTTAATTCCCACTTAAGGCCGCTTACTTCCAAGTTGTAAGATTTGCTAGTTCTGTTGTGAAGGATCTAAAATACAGGTTGTGATTCTCTCTAACAATCACAGCAATTGAATCAGCCTTGGTAATTAGAAAAAGGTGCTTTTTTTGGTTCTGTTTGGTTGCTAGTCTGCTGAAGAACGTATCTCAGTGGAAGGATGGTTGCGTATGTGTTTCAACTGTTGATGCTTTACTGGATTGTGCCAAGTCCTTCCTGCCCCCAGTTTCCGTGCTACGCACATCGTGTCCATTGCCAACAATTTCTGTTTGTATTCTGTACACCTCTGGAAAAGAGCAAGAAGTTTAAGCAACATCTTTGTAAATGTTGCTGACGAATGCAGTCCTTCACTGAAATATCGGTTTTATTTCTTGTTTTATTGCTCCACCTTCTGGTTAACTTAAATTTCTTTTTCAAGCAACAAGTGGGATAAGGAGGAAATCATTTTTAGCGGGAAAATTCTCCTCTCACCAAGATGACAAACATAATTAAAAAGCCCGGTTCTGCCAGCGGGCGCGACACCGGGGCACGGCCACCCGCCGGCGGCAGCGGGGGTGGCGGTGTCCGAGGGGCCCCTTTGCCAGGAGCTGGCGGGGGATCGGGGGGGGACCCCCGAACCTCACCATGTGGAGAAGAGCGCGTCGGTATCATGAGGGGAAACGCCCAGCGCCGGTTTCATTTCCCGCCCGGAGAAGCCAGCGCGGAGCAGTGACCGCTGCCGCGCGGGCGGGCGGGCGGGCGGGAAGGAAGCGGCGCTGCGCTTCGGCCGCCTTCGGTTCCGCCCCCCGCGGCCGGCTGCGCCCTTCGGGACTCTTCGGCAGCCTTCGGCAGCGCTCGGGCCTCGGGAGCCAATCGGAGGAGAGCGTGCGTTCCCGCCTTGCACAGCTAGCGCGTGCCGCCCAGGAGGTGTGCGCCTGCGCCCGGCGCGGTCGGCCTGAGGGGCGGGGAGTGGGCGGGAGTGGTCGGTCATTTGCGAGGCGATCGGGGCGGTGGGGCTTGTGCCTGGGGCACCGGCCTGCGGGCACCTTCGGCTGCGAGAGTGGCTGTTGACCCTAGCGGGAACAAAGTCGTGTGGCGTCGTGAAGAGGACGGCTTGTTGTGTATCGCTGGGGTGGGAGCAGGGTCCTTTCGCGGCCTGAGGGCAGGCTGAGGTAACGCCGAGGGCCCGGCAGGGCTGGCGGTGGAGGGGGGGCGCCTCTGGGCGCGGATTTTGGCCCCACAAACTGCTCGAGGCTGGCGGAGAAGTTAGGGCCGAGCCCACGCAGAAGGGAAGGGTCGCTGTGGGGGAGAGGGTGGACAGGTCTCTGGGGCCAGTTTGCATCATCGGGGAGCTAACCAGGCGGTAAGGGTTGGGTTGTGCTTTGGGTGAAGTGTGCGCCTCTCCTAGAATAAGCTAACAAATTAGTCTGAATTGAGTCTCAAATGTAACTTGAACATAATATCAGTAGGCCCTGAGTTATACTTGACTGAGGTTGCATATCATGCCATGCTCTGCAGTCTGGTTGACTTTCTTCACAGCTTCAGAATTTGTGGTGGGCTGTGCCAGTCAGTTCAAACTTGACTATAAGAAGCTGTAACTTCCCTGCAGTACCTGTTGTGGCTCTGTTAGTGTGGACATCCAAGAGCAGGGAAGTTTGCGGAGGAGGGTATATTTTACTGAACCAGTTGAAATTAAACAAGGACAAATGCAGTAGTGTTGCTCATGATATTTATTGGAATAAGGATGGGGAAGGAGAAGATTGAACACTAATGCTGAAGGTGGTTTGTCTTAGAAGAGAAGATGACAGGAAGAGCTAGAGCCAGAGCAAGAGGAAGACCTCCAGGGCAGGAGACTGCTATTCCTTCTGTAGGAGTTACATCTGTAAGTTGGTTCTCTTTATAATTAGCACAGCTAGGCTTTGAAAAGTCATAGTTCAACTACTTCCTATTTTAATATCAGGTATATATGTTAGATGATATATGTGTGTATGTATATATTATGTCAGGTGTATAGTTATATTAACTCCTTTTTATTAAGGAAATTTTTATATGCTTACAAACAAGTGCTCCATTGTAATACAATTGTCCTAACAGAGCTAGTGGAAATAGGTAGACATTTTCATAGTCTGCTTTGTCCACTGTGATATCCTGCAGAGAAGCAGAACATGTTAGGCGGCTGCTGCTGTTGATGCATATTTGGGCAGAACCTGGGTCTGGCAGGTATTCTAACCTGTTCCTGTTGGTTTTAGTTTTAACATCAAGGGCTTTCTGTCTCTGCATTTGAACTAGTGTTTAGGGCTTGTTTTGTGCGTATATGCCCTGTTCAAACTGTAGCTTGAAAATGGCTGATACTTCTTTATTTGCAGCCATTGCCGCATACCTGGAGACTTTTTAAAGCAGTTCCTCAGATTTGTCACTTATTAATAATCATCTTTCATTTGAGAATGTGATTAGACTGGAGGAGTGTTCCTAGTCCCTTTCTTGCCAGTGTCAGAGGAGTTTAAATTGTGATAGAAGGTAGTTTACAGTTCTGTTTCTCAAATAGTGAAATGTGTCTTGCATTAGCAGTAGCATTGATGCACCTCTTGAACCTGGAGCAGAATTTATAAACCTAAGAGACCCGATTACTTCAAACTTGGTCTCTTTGACTTGAATAGAATTGTTAGTGGAAGTCAGGAGGTGATATCAGTGTCCTGCTGTGGGTGAAGAGGAAAGTAAAGGAAAGGTACTTTACATGGGCTGTGAATATCAATGCAGTCTGAGTGGAGAAAAGTCCGTTTTGGCTTTTTTTTCTACATAGGCTGCCACTGTTCTACCATGTAGACTGTGCGTATCTCCCTCCAAGAGGGTTAGTTCCGGAAGTGTTTCCAAAGACATGTTGAAAAGAGGTTGCAGAATAAATGAGAGGGTTTATATTAGATGTTTGGAAAATGAGGGCTTAGGCGTGCGCTCTGTCTCGGTTTAAGTGAGAACATAATCTGTGCTGGTTGCAGGGGAAGATGGGAACAACTAGCCGTGTATTGTAGAGGTGAACCATACCATTTGACGTTTACACTGGACTGATACAGAGGTATCATAATACACCAAGTTCTTATTACTGAGGTTTTTATCAAAAAGCATCAGTGAGATTTAAGGAGGTCAGGGGCCTGCCCTTCCTTACTAATGTCCTGACAACCCTGTGATCTTTCTTGCTGCAGAGGTAGGAAAGAGGATAGGTTGGTCAGTCCCTGGGAAGTCCTTCCCAATGTGGAGACTACAGCCTCCAAGGAGGATCCCAGGAAGATGGAGCTTGGCTCTTTGTAATGGTGCATGGTGGGAGGAGAAGACACAATGGGCACAAATTGAAGCAAGAGTTGTTTTGACTGGACATAAAGAAAAATGTTTTCATGATGAGGACAGTCAAGCACTGGAACAGGTTGCCCACTGAGGTTGTGCAGTCTGTGTCCTTGGAGATGGGATAAATCTCTGAGCAACCTGATCAGACCTCATGATTGACCTTGTTTTGAGGAGGAGGTTGGACTAGAGACCTCCTGAGGTTTCTTCCAGCCTGAATTATCTTGTGGTTCTATGAAGGACAGGGTTGTTGGAAACCCCCTTCCCCACACCCATACAGTGAACCCTATCCCAGCATAATCTCTTGCTTCAGTTTATCGTAGAATCATTAAGGTCGGAAAAGACCTCTAGGATCATCTAGTCCAGCCGCCAACCCAACACCTCCATGCCTACTAAATTGTCTCCCGAAGTGCCACATCTACACGTTTTTTGAACTCCTCCAGGGATGGTGACTCCACCACCTCTCTGGGCAGCCTGTTCCAATGCTTGACCACCCTTTCAGTAGAGAAATTTTTCCTAATATCCAGTCTAAACCTCCCCTGGTGCAACTTGAGGCCATTTCCTCTTGTCCTATCGCTTCTTACTTGGGAGAAGAGACCAACCTCCACCTCTCTACAACCTCCTTTCAGGTAGTTGTAGAGAGCAAGAAGGTCTCCCCTGAGCCTCCGCTTCTCCAGATGAAACAATCCCAATTCCCTCAGCTGCTCCTCATGATGATTTGACATGGAGCTCTGCTCTGATTCTTTAATGGATGGGAAAGGAATATACTCAGCTCAGGATAGCTGGGGCTCAGTGCCTAGCTGTTGGACTAGAGAATCCATGTAGGTGACGCTGCCACTTCCTTCAGGGGCCAGGATGGAATATAGGTGAGAGAGGCAAAGCAGAACTGATCTTTCCTGAACTACTTTTATGAATACTACAGGGAGCACAAAACTTGTGATAATATGCTATTACTGTGATAATACTGGACTCTGATAACTTTCACGTATACTCTTTAGGGTTGTGTACATTCCATCTTTGCAGTAGCGCTTATGGATATTTACAGACTTCTTAGAGGGTATACTTTTGACAGGTGTTATAACGTGTAAAAATAAGGTGGAGAGTATAAGAACAGAGAGGCCTGCTTAGTTACTGATCTTCTGCTTAGTGTCAGAACATGCATATGGGAATCACAGGACATGTGCCAAGCGCTCTGAGAGCAAAGGAGTAGAGGAACTCCAGGAATGGATTGCTGGCAGGTTGTGTGACACAGGTTCAGGGGGTTCCTACTGCTATGTTGTAGGACAAGACAGAGCCAGGCTGGCTCTCTGGCTCAGGTTTCATGATCATCCTTGACATTGGCCTCTTGCTTGCTTACACTTAAGTAGGGACCTCGATTACTCCTGGAGGGACTAACTTGTGGGGCAGACTGCAATCTGGTAACATGAAACTCTGAATTGAGGGATTGCTCATGGCTGAAGGTTGTGTGTTGTGGTTCTTCCAGGAATTACACTTTTTAATATTATGTATTCACTAGACAAAAACCTGTTTTTATAAAATTAAGTAGTCAGCTACTTGAAGTACCAGAGGGGTGGTTAAAAATGAGAGGTCCAGAAATTTTAGTTAGAGCTTGGAAAGAGAAGATTTGCATTTACTACTAGTTAAATGAACATTAACTTACCAAAAAAATTTCTTGAACCCCATTATTTTGGAGTATGAAGTAAGAGTAATAACTCTGGTACTCAATACAGGAAAAAAGATTTAACCTTATGTAACTGTTACACTTGGGTATTTGAGTATTCTGTATTTGGTTAGCGACTTTATTTTCCTGTACTGTTGGCAGTATGCTGTTTCTTCAGTTGCAGTAGGAAAAGTTGTTCCCAACTGTTGCAGGTTCAACAGGCTTTGCCAAGTCAGCCACCTGGCCGTTGGCAACCTCAGCAGCCACATGTTCCTCCATCGGTATCAGAAGAACCTGGTGGCCGTGGACGACAGAGGGGCCCTCAGAGTGTTCCACAAGGCCAGAACGGGAGAAGGCCAGAAGGTCAGAAAGGGTGAAAAAGTTCATGGCCCACAAGAGCAAGTGTTTTGAAGATAATTCAGTGAAGACGTTCTTTAGATTGTATTTCTAATTTTTCTTTTCAAAATTATATTTATTACTAAGATTTAGAAAAGTTCACTATACATAGCTTGTGATGATAGTATTGTCATTCTAAGGTGCAGTATAACTGAACCAGGCATTTTGAAAACTACCTTAACTGTGCTCTACTCCATCTGTATCATCTCCTCTATCAAAATAGTTTAAAAAAATAAATTAGAAAGCAGTTGGCACAATTGACTGCAGAATACCAATAGTAAATTTCATTTTGATATTTCATTGTTTTTCTTGAATCTTAATACGGAAGTTAAATTTCTTACTTATTTTGCATCACAGTGTGTTTAAACATTTTGGTGCTAGCCGGAGCTGAAATGAAAGGTCTGTCCTCCCTGTGTTTGCAGAAGAGGTTATTGATTTGAAGGGTTTACATCTTTTTTTCATCTGGCTAGTGAGCTGTTCTGTTTGCTTACTAGTTAACTGTCTGTAAGTCTCAGGAAGCTGATATGTGTTACCTGAATGCTACTTTAAGATGAATTTACTACAGAGCAAAAGCTGAAACTTAACATTTAATGATTTATCTTAATTTTATATATATCTGACTTTCAAAATTGAATTGTATTTAATTCTTATTTGTATATAAAACTTGATTGTAATTCTTCCTCAAATTTCAAAACAATAGGATTACAGATTTCAGCAGGATTTCAGGAATTGTCTTTAGCAGATAGGGGTGGACGTCGCAGAGATTTCCATGACCTCGGGGTGAATACTCGGCAAGCCATAGAACATGTTCAAGAATCAAAAACTGGTATGTTCAGATTAGACTACAGACATATAAGAAAGTTGAAATGAAAAATAGTTTTGCTTTGTTTCTGCTTTTAGTATCCCCTAGAGAGCCAAATAAAAAAATCTTCATCATGGACTAGAAAAAGTTACACGTTGCTCCCGGTATCTGAAGAGGAACAGTAAGATGACGTGTCTGATGGCAAAGTGCTTCAGACAGAAGTTGTGTAGCATTTTAAATTGCAACTATTTAGACATAAATGATGATCCTTGTATGTTCCTGACGTCCACTTCTTCAAGCAGGGCTCTGTAGGTTTGCTCCTAGAAGTTCCGGTTTGTAACACATTGACCTAACCAAATTCATAAAGAAATTTATTAATTTAGAAACTTCTTCTGAAGAAAATTTTTAGTTTAAATAAAAGGTGATGCTTCTTTCCTTGAGATGAAATCATGCATGTGAAAAGAAGTAAAAGGAGGCTGTCATGGTGGTCCTGCCTTCTTGCTAGAATGTAGTAGTTTTTAATGTTCAACAGTTCAGGTTCTGTGCTGATAATAGTTTTGCATTGCAAGTGACTCTGAGACATCACAACAATATAACAGCAACCATAGTCCACTTTTGCTTAATTGAACGGTAACTGGAGCATGCCATAGGCCCAGGGCTTAGTTCTGCTCAAGAAGCAGTATAGTTGTTTTCTTTCTTACCTAGATTTTTCTGTCTAGAGCTATGCTGATGCTAGGTCATGGATTGCTGTACTTAGTAGGCAGCTGTATTGCTGGCCTTTTGCTTTTTCTTTATAGCTTTGTACAGTTTTCAAGCATAATATACACACTTTGTATGTGGTAGGATTTTTTGTTTTCATCTGGGGTGTTGTATTTCAGATAGGAAACAATGGGTAATGAAAACCAAATTGAATGAATGATCCATGATTGTCTGCAATGTATTTTTTGTATTAGACTTGTGTCTTTAAGCCTGAAAGAAATTGAAGTGAGACATGAAAAAAATAGGAAGAAATACTGTAAATAAGTGATCTGGAGCTAGTTCTTACTGTTGTGGCTTTTTTGTTTGTTTGCTTGTCTGTTCATTTGAAAAATCTTGAAATACCAAAAGAAATGTCGTCTTGTCAGATATGAATGGGAATGTGGATATCTCTGGTGATTGATACTCTGTTAGTTTTTGTTCTATGTGCTCATGATGCTATTATGATTCATGTAAAGCAAGATTAATTTGTCCACAAAGGAAGTTTATGTTTTGGTGGAAATTCATCTCTCTAGTATCTGCTACTAATCCTTTGGGGACAGGTTACTGATCTAAATGCTTACCTCATTTGATGCGAGAGTTTTCCTGACAACTGGAGGAATTACAAAAAGCTCTAATAAGCAAGTAAGTGTCTATGATAACACTGTGCCTATGTGAGCATTTCCTGTAGCTTACTGAGCTAGAACAGCTGTAGAACACAACTGACCTCTAATCTTTGTCCGAATGCCTCAGTGTTTTAAAATTTCTCAAAGCTGTTGAATTAATAGCAACTGGTAAAATTTTGTAACTATTAAGATGTTTGCCTCTCATTTTAGGTTCTTCAGGTATTATGATAAAATTAATTACAAATTACTTTCGTTTGACGTCTCGACCCCAGTGGGCTTTATATCAGTACCATGTTGGCTATAGTCCTGAGATGGAAGCACGCCGTCTTCGATCAGCTTTGCTCTTTCAACATGAAGAGCTAATTGGAAAGACACATGCATTTGATGGATCAATATTATTCTTGCCAAAAAAACTAGGGAACAAGGTGTGATATGAGAATGCTATTTTATTTTTTAATTTGCCTTGCATTTTGTGATGCTTCTTGTTTCTTACTGGTCTGGGTGAAGTTAGAGAATTGATGTCCCATGAGCAACATTTAGTTGGATTGAATATATTAGTATAAGCTAATTTGTTTGTGTAGAGAAATTTGGTAATTAACTTCTGGTTCCAATGCTTAGGTTCTGCAAGCTAGAGTAATCCTCTGCACAGAAGTGGATAGTACAGACAGTATTTTTCCTTTAGTTTTCTTTCTGCTTAGATCTTTTAATAACTTCTGTATTTTAACATTCAGCATAATTGAAAGGATGGATGTATTGGGTGTATGTGGCAAGGTTTTGGTAGCTGGGGGGGTCTAGGGTAGCCCCTGTGGGAAGAGGTTAGGGGCCGCCCTGTGGTGTACACAGCTATTTCCAGCTGGCTTCACAACAGACCCACCGCAGACCAAGGCTGAGCCCATCAGCAAAGCTGATTGCACCTCTGTGTATTTAAAAAGGGGAAAAAATGCCAGAGCAGAAGAAAAACCTGAGAAGAAAGGAGCAGCAGAGGGAAAATGTCCTGTACTGATGGTAACCCCTGCCTGTCCCCCCGCTCCTTGTGCCACTCATTGCCTCACTGAAGGGACTGACTGTAACCAGTGGTGTTAACAGAGGGGGGCAGAGGAGTCCAGAGTGAAGTTGAGCCTGGAAAAGGGAGAGGGAGAAGATGTTTTCACTATGTGTTTTAATGTTTGTCTTTTTGCCTCCCAGTACCTGAATTAGTAGATAAATATATATTAATTGGCAATGTATTAAGCTTATTTCCTCAAGTTGAGTCTTTTTCCCGCGATGGTAGTTGGTAAGTGATCTCCCTGTCTTCATCTTGAATTTGGGTTCTTTGGGGATAGCCTCCATTCTACTCCATTAGTCACCTTCACCCAAATGAATGAAGCATTTTTAGGTTGTAGTTTACAGTCTTAGTAGGAAATCAAATTCCTGTTTCAGCTAAGTCTTAAATTATTACTTAGAATCTTAATGTACAAGTCCAATATTAATGGAGCAAAGTCCAGATATAGCCCTGTTTGCCTCTAGTTTTATTAACCTAACTTCACTTTCTCAGGTTACTGAAGTATTTAGTAGGACTCGAAATGGAGAGGGTGTGAAGATAACAATCACGTTGACTAATGAGTTGCCACCTACTTCACCTACGTGTCTGCAATTTTACAACATCATTTTTAGAAGGTTTGCTGTCCAAGTTATGTCTTTATAAGAAGTCATTCTAAAAGTATCTGACTTAAGTTTTTCCTTTCCAAAGAACGGACTACAAATCAATATTACAAGTATAAATTTTTAAGCCTTTGTAGCTACCGTTACTATGTGGCCAACCACATCTGGCAACATTTTAGTGTGCAGTTACATGTGTGTTTCTGGCACATGTTAGTGTGAAACGAGCTTATACCTTTTCCCTGAGCGAGCAGATTCACACTGGAGTGCTAACTGTTGTAGGCAGTTAGTCCTCTCTCTGCTCTCCTTTTGTGTCTGTGGATTTGCCTCTTAAAGCAAATAGTAGTGCAGGACCTTGAACTGGCAAGTTACTTTTTTTGCTGTAGTCTTTCCACTTAACCTTGGTACCTGGACTGCCTGGTTCATCTGAAGTGTAGCTTGTTTAGACTGGTACCTTCAACTGGTCGGTGAAGGGTTGGGTTGTATGCTAACTTATTCTCAACTGATTAATTGTCATTAGTAAGTGTCCATGGCCTTTCTAAATTGAGTTTAATGAAAAGTTCACATTCTTGAATGTTTCATCTAGTCAGATGAACAAAAAATGAGGTTGTGCAGAGGGATGGGACCATGTGTAGTTTGAGAAACTGAATAATAATGGTAAATGACATCCATATTTCAAATCCTAGGCTTCTGAAGATGTTGAATTTGCAGCAGATTGGACGTAATTATTACAACGCCAGTGACCCAATCAGCATCCCTAATCACAGGTTTGGCAAAAAGGATACTCATGTTTAGGAGGGGTGCAGGGAGAAAGGATGATATTTTGATACTGCTCTGGTGGATTATCTTGTAATAAAACCATGGACTTAAAAACTGGTATTCCTGGGAAGCATGAGACCTGGCTCTCCTAACTTAGTTTCTTCTATGTGTAAGATCTCATTACTCTTTACCAGTGTGTGTTCTGCTATTACATTTTACTCTAATGTCAGAAACCTTGCTTAAATGTCTGTAAGGCTGAGATCTCTGAATACTTGAATTCTAAAGCTCAGGAGTTGTCCAGCCTTCATTCTGAAGGCCATTTAATCTGCCATGTAAATTCATATCTGGCCATACCCCGCTGGATGGGTAGTTCTGGAACTCGCCTATTGCTAGCCTGTCATGTCTTGTCCCTGTTCCCTGCCAGGATCGCCTGCAATGTGACTGATGCTTCTGGCTAGCCCTAGGCCTATTGTACAAGTTCGTAAGCTTGAGTTTGACTGGGGCCCCATCATATTGCTGTGGTGTACTCCTTGCCATTAACCTAGCCTGCACAACCTAGTTGATGGAAGAAACTGGACAGTGTTCCAGTTAGATAGATAAACTGGATAAAGAGTGTTCCAGCTAGATAAACTGTTGGTCTTTTTCTCTTTAAAGCTTCTTGAATACCCATACAATTTGTATTTAAGATATTTAAGACTAATAGCATGAAATGGGTTTCTTAGGTTTTGAGGCATCCTTTCTTTCACTTCAGTTGTATTGCTACATCATTAAATTAATCTTTTTTTATCTTAAGTTGACTAAAGATAACTGCATTTAAAATATTTTTGGTTTTGTTAACTTTCAGGAGCTTCTTTATATTTGGATAATGGTTTCTTTGTGTCTTGACTAGTGTCTGGGAAAGTGGACAGAAATAACTCAAGGGGTCAGAATAGAGATGCTTTAAAGCACATTAAGATTCTGTCTGTTCTCTTTTGACAGGTTGATGGTTTGGCCGGGCTTCACAAGTTCTATCCTCCAGTATGAGGAAAGCATTATGTTATGTACAGATGTGAGCCATAAGGTTCTTCGCAGTGAAACAGTGTTGGATTTTATGTACAGTCTGTATTACCAGGTTGAAGAGCAAAGATTTAGAGATGCCTGTGCTAAAGAGCTGATAGGTTTAATTGTCCTTACGAAGTAAGTCTCTTTGGGCTCTTCTTGTCTTAGAGATCTGTTTATTTTTTTGCATGTTCCATGTCCTGAAGTATACAATGAAGCATCAGAAAGCATGAAAATGATACCATTGCCAAGCTAGCAAACTAGTCGAGGTGACAGCATTTACAAAAGCAGGAAGTACGTACTCAATTAGTTCTGTTTTCATTTGGTTTTATTACAATTTAGCTTTTAGTAGAATTGCTAGCCTGTTACAATTGAAAACTTGAAGTTACTGCTGCTGATGGGAGCAAAACTTTCAACTTACATGAGTATTGCTTTTATCCCGCGGTTCTATTTCTTTTCTATTTGAGTTAAGATTTTAAAAAAAACATGATGAAATTGCTTATTTAGGTATAATAACAGAACATACAGAGTTGATGACATCGACTGGGATGCCAATCCACAGTGTACCTTTAGAAAAGCAGATGGTTCTGAGATCAGCTACGTGGACTACTACAAAAGGGTATGGAAACTTAACTGTCAGCGTGTGTGTTATGCTTTACTTGAAACGTTAGAGCGTTGTTAGAAGTGTACTTATGATGCATGGATTTATAATTCATAATTTTCTTTAGTAGAATTTTATTTTTAATGGATACTTTGTAATCTGAGAGCAGTAAGTAACCTATGCAGCATGATTTGGCATGAGTAGTCCATCCCAATGAGTAGCTGGCCTGGCAAAAATGCCAGGAGGCCTGCATGGATGAAAAACGAGCTCCTGGGGAAACTCAAAAAGGAAGCATACAGAAGGTGGGAGCAGGGACAGGTAACCTGGGAGGAATACAGAGACATTGTCCCAGCATGCAGGAATGAGGTTAGGAAAGCCAAAGCCTAACTGGAATTGAATCTGGCCAGGAATGTTAAAGGCAACAGGAAGGGCTTCTGTAAGTGTGTAAGCGACAAAAGGAAAACTAGGGAAAATTTGACCCCACTGCTGTGAATGAGGCAGTAATGGTGACACAGGATGTGGAAAAAGATGAGGTACTGAAAGCCGACTTCACCTCAGTCTACTAGCGAGACTGCCATTCAGGATTCCCAGGCCTCAGAGACCAGGCAAAAGTCTGGAGCAAGGAAGACACTGTTGGTGGAAGAGAATCGGGTCAGGGAATACTTAAACAAATTAGGCATACCTAAGTCCATGGGCCCTGATGGCTTGCACCTACAAGTAACTGAGGCAGCTGGCTCATGTTGTTGTGAGGCCACTGTCAATAATCTTTGAATGATGGTGGTGATAGGGAAAAGTGCCTGAGGACTGGAGAAAATCAAATGTCATTCCTATCATGAAGAAGTTCAAGGAGGATGACATAGGGAACTACAGGCCAGTCAGCCTCACATTGATCCCTGGGAAGGCAGTGGAGCAGCTAATCCTGGAAACCATTTCTAGGCACATGAACAACAAGAAAGTCATTAGAAGTAGTTAGCATGGCTTCACCAAGGGAAAGTCATGCTTGACCAACTTGATAACCTTCTATGACTGACTTGGTAGATGAGGGGAGAGCAGTGGATGTTGTCTACCTGGACTTCAGTAAGGCTTTCAACACTGTCTCCCATGAGATCCTCACAGAGAAGCTGATGAAGTGTGGGCTGAATGAGCAGACAATGAAGTCGATTGAAAGCTGGCTGAATGGCCAGGCCCAGAGGGTGGTGATTGGTGGCACAGTGTGTAGTTGGAGTCCAGTAACTAGCGGTGTACCCCAGGGGTCAGTACTGGGTCCAATCCTGTTTAATGTCTTTATTAATGATCTGGATGGTCGGGCAGAGTGTACCCTCAGCAAGTTTTGGTGATAATTTACTGGAGGTAGAATATATGGACAGTCATCTTAAGGGAAATTACTGTTTGATACTTTTGGTTCTTTGAAACAAAGTTTATGTATGTCTTTCATAGCTTAACCTTCTCTACCATTGCAGCCTACCACAGTAATTGTGAAATCTTTCTGCACATCAGTTTCAACAGGATGGGACTTAATAAACTAGACACAAAATTTTTATTGTCCATTCTAGTTCAGGATGGAGTTTATAAATGATAAATTTTCTCTGCCTTCTTGCCTTTGCTGATCTCACTTTTTTGTTTTTTAAATGCTGTCCTTTGGATGGTTTCTGAGGTGTGTTTCTCTTTAAGAAAAAGTTAAACTACTGAGTATGTTTGACTGTCAGCTTGTGTCGCCTTTTTGTGGGGTGTTTTGTTTTTTTTTTAATCTAAACTAAATTAGTGACTGCTAGACAGAACAACTCTTGCCAGATGCAAGGAAAGGTTGTGGGAGGGTTGAATTTCAGAAACTTCACTTGGAATCTTGTTTGATTCTTGTGATGTCTTGAATTAAATTGCTCTATAGGGCAGGAACCTCGTCCATTACTGAACTGGAGTGAGCATCCTAATCTTGAGTTAGATACTCTGGGTGATACTGCCTCAGGCAAGGCAGAGGCATTGTTTCTGTTGTCTCTTACAAGTCAATAATTTGGTGGCACCAATAGAGAGAATAGTGCTTCCCTCTTTGGTCTTTTCCGACAAAACCAGTTTCTCGCAAGTTAGATATGCCTGTTGAAAAAAGTGGCTGGTTGCTTTTGTTTTGTTTTTGTTTGTTTTAGGAAAAATACTCATTTTCTAAAGTGAGCATTATTATTAAGAAGATGGAGTGTTTGTTATGAATAAGCTAACATGCAATATATATTTCTATTACAGCAATATAATCAAGAAATTACTGACTTGAACCAGCCTGTCTTGATCAGTCAGTCTAGGAGGAAGAGAGGAAGCATGATGCCAGGACCTGTGGTTCTAATTCCAGAGCTGTGCTTCCTAACAGGTACTGTAGCATTTTTTCATATCAAAGCATCTGTCAAACTACTGTCATGCCTACTGACACTGGTATTTTGACAGCACCCTCTTGCCAAGTTAAGTAGAAATGTTTTGTTTCTATAAATGTGAGTTTAGAAACAAGTTTTGTAGCTAAAAGATTAGGTATTTGAATGAGGCTGAAAAGTTTGAGGGGTTTTGATGTTGCATAGTCTTTATGTACGGTGTTCAACATTGGCCCACTGATAACTTGTAGAGATTTTTGGCGGTAGAACTTCTGTTGAAAAAGAGAAATTTAATATAAATTGATAATTTTGTAAGATACATAAATATGTATTTTCCTCTGAGATACTCACTTTGCGCTAGCAGTACCTGTCCATCTCAGCACTGTGTTGTTTTGATTTGGAAATGTAAATAAAGAGCTGCATGTTGTGTGATTTCCTCTCAAGTGCAAAAACGCAGAAATTTATTTTCTATGCAGATGGGAATGTCTGTACAGGGAGCAACTGAAAACCTTGATGACTACGGACACCACTTTATGTGTCTGCAGTACACACATAGTTAATCTGCATGACTTGCAAGTTTACTTTTCTTAGTCCTTAGTCTGACTTTTACTCAGAGATTTTGCTGTTAACAGGATTAACTGAGAAGATGCGTAATGATTTTAATATGATGAAAGACTTGGCTATTCATACGCGGCTGCCACCTGAGCAAAGGCAACGTGAAATTAGAAGACTTATTGACTACATCCAAAAGTATGTTACCTTAATACCTTCTGTACTTCTTTGTCATGAAAAATTTGTATGATAAACTCCTTTTTTGCAACAAACTTTGGAAATCTTACTGGTTTTAAAAAAGAAAAGTCTCAGCAAGAACAAATCTCTTTATGTTTTAATTTAAATCTTGTTTTTAAACAGAGATGACAATGTTCAGAAGGAACTCCGAGACTGGGGTTTAAGCTTTGATTCTAATTTATTATCCTTTACGGGAAGAGTTGTTCAAGGAGAAAAGATCCTTCAGTCAGGAAATGTGGTAAATAAAACAACTTCTAAAATCTTCTGGATCTCTCTCTGATGAAGCAAGTTCTTCAGGAAGGAAATACTACTTGTTGGTTTATAAATGAAGGATTATGAGTGAAAACGTTATACACAAGTCTTTGTCCAAACAGGAGACTCGCAAACTTCTTAAATTGCTTACAGGTTCTGTTTAGAAACACCTGAAGATTTTTCTGCCTTGCATTACAGTAGTGTCTTCCTTGCAAAACAGTCCCTCTGTCTAAACAAAGTCATTTCAGATACACAAACTAGGAGACTGGAGATGTTTCTGACTAGTTTCCATTTATTAAAATAACAAGGCTTTCAAATGAAAAGCCCTTAATTATTTAAGTTTCATAGATAGAACACATAGTAGCTTTTCACTCAAAGGTGGGGTGACTCTTCGGTATGAATAACTTAGATTTCAAATAAGTTGTAGATTGCCATAAAACATGTATTTGCTCTGTACTAGAGGTCTTTTGTTTTGAATGGATGCTAGATGGAAAAGGGCATTCTACAGTACCTTGTTCTGTATATCTGTATTTGGTAAAGCTTTCTTTATTCTTGTTATTGAAAAGATCTGATATCTTCTTTATAATAATACTTTTTTTCTCAAGCAGTTACCTTATTAAAAAGAAAAATGGAAGAAAAATAAGTCAATACATAAACAGCTATGTCTTTGTAGCACAAAAACTGTGCAGCAAATAGTAGTAACTTGTCTGGGCTAAAACTCGTATTTGCATAATTATGAATGAAATGTTTGAAGAGTGTAGGATTTCTTGAAGGGGCTAGATAAAGTTTACTTTAAATTAGTGACAATAGCAGTAAAAGAGCAGCTAAAAATCAAGTCATTTGTTCTAGGCAGGAGTGTTACAGTCTGTTTTTGAAGTGCATGAGGAAGTAATTGTGGTATAGCTTGGTTGGTAGGGTGTTGATTTTCTTTCTCTCCCATCTCTTATTTACAGTTTGATTACAATCCTCAGTTTGCTGATTGGTCAAAGGAAACTAGGGGAGCTCCCTTAATCTGTGCAAAGCCTCTGGACAACTGGTTATTAATATACACACGGCGCAACTATGATATTGCTAATACATTACTTCAGAATCTCTTTAAAGTCACACCATCTATGGGAATCCGAATGAACAAGGCAACCATGTAAGTGTCTTTAGAAAGCTGATGGAAGAATCATTTTATACTTATTAAGGTATATCTGTTAGCGTGCTTAGGCTGTTAAATGAGCAGATAGTATAGTATGGCACAGTACCGACTTCCGTGAGATTTTTAATAAAGTTGCTTTCAGTATGCAAATTGTTCACTTTTCTCTAGTGACTGATTTTCTTACTTGTACTTCTGTTTGTGAGACCTTTCACTGGGGGTTAAAGCGTGCCAAAACCAAACAGTATTAGACATACAGTCATTGAGCAAAACCTTCTCAAGTGGAGCTATATGTAACACAAGAAGGAATATATATTTTCTTGTGGACTTTGGACGTACTCTGATTTGTTCTCATTGCAAATATCTTCCTTTGAGTACTTGTGCTTGCTTTTAACTTAGAATTTCATTGCTCTTGGAAGCCTAAGTTGGGGATGATTCCTTTTAATCTTCAAAATGTGTGAATATTGTACGATTATTAGTAGCTATAAATGTGACACTTCATACTGTACTGATGCATAATGAGCATTTATGTTTTTGCTGAAGTTGCAATAGCTGTTAGGTTTTTATCTGTAAGCATTTTTTTTCTCTTCCTTTTCAGGATTGAAGTAGATGATAGAACAGAAGCTTATTTAAGGGTTTTACAGCAAAGTATTACCCCTGACACAAACATAGTATGTATTTGAATCTGTAGTTTCATATCGTGTTAATCTCTGTAATTGGTGTTTTAAGATTAGTGGGACTCATTCTCAGAAATAAAACTTGGCTCCTGAGTATTTACTACATGCCTACTCATACTGCTGTTCAAACCCCAGACTAACTATGAGTATCCTTCTGGAAAAGAGCTTTTGTACTTGGCTCCGAAGTATAGACACTGAAACTTTCCAGGTATTTCTTTCAGTGTGAACACTTGAATATTTCTCTTGAGCGTAAGAAACTTTTCCTAAAGAACTACAACTGTTACACAAATCTGAGAATGCAGCTGCTTACAAACATTTTTTTTTTCTTTAAAGGCAGTTTGTGTTTTGTCTAGTTCCCGAAAGGATAAGTATGATGCTATCAAGAAATACTTATGTACAGATTGTCCCATTCCAAGTCAGTGTGTGATTGCTCGCACTTTAAGCAAGCCTCAGACTGCGATGGCGATAGCAACAAAAATTGCCTTACAAATGAACTGTAAAATGGGTGGAGAACTTTGGAGTGTTGAGATTCCAGTAAGTAACTTTTTTTAAATGGTAACAGTTTTCTTTATTGAGCCTTATTTAAAAAGCAAGCCTTTTTCCCCCCAAAAGAAAACTGAGTATTCTTTGTGTAGTTTGTTTTGTGTCTGTAAGAAGAGGCATGACCTTAAATAAGATATAAGGAGACATTTAATTCAATTCAGTGCCCATGGTTTACGTAAGTGTCCTGAAACCATACACCTTATGTCATGATCTTGTTACGCTATCGGATGGAGATGATAGGTGTTTTGGCATGTCTTCACGTACTAATACATGTTCTGTATTGATTCCTTTGAAGCTGAAACAGGTAATGATTGTGGGAATTGATTGTTACCATGACACTTTATCTGGAAAGCAGTCAATTGCAGGATTTGTTGCTAGCCTGAATCAAACAATGACACGGTAAGATTTGAATGCCAAAGAAAAAAACCAGAATCTTTATCTTTCCCTTAACTGAAAAGTAGCTTGAATGTGGTGGGCTGTCATTAAAGTGTCCAAATTGATTTACTGTACATTGTTAATAAGAACTATATATTGTGAATTATTATCCACTGCATCCCTTAAGGAATAGCCTTGTCCTTCCAGAGTGCTTGGGAGAGGGGGCAAATGGTGGGGCAAGGGCTGGCATGAATAGAGGGCATCAGGGTGACAGGCTCTTCTCCCTTCTGAGTTGAGTGTGCAAAAGATTTTTGATTGAGAGGACTTGATTGAGAGGTGGTATTTGTCTACCACAGGGCCTTTGTGAGGGAAATATGCTCATAGTACACTACCTCTTGCTTGACTGCCTTGACCCACAATAGCCATAAAGACTAAGTGGTCATAGCCATTTTAAAAATTACTTCAGTGAAGTAAGCCTGGGAAATGCTTTGAAGGTCATCTTTTATTTTGTTCTTCACAGGTGGTTCTCCCGCTGTGCTATTCAAGGTCGCGGGCAGGAACTTGTGGATGGGCTCAAAGCCTGCTTGCAAAGTAAGGGAAGGCTTTCTGCTCTTTTTGAGTCAGATCTAAGGAATGACAATTTTGCTTCCTGAGAACACGCTTCCTCAGCTGCCTTGAGGGGAGGCGTTACCAACTTGCACTGAGATAAAAACAGATTAAAAATACAGTTGTAGATATTGCTGAAAATTAATAGCATTTTGTAGACATTTTTTCATTGATTCCCATATTTCTTAACAATAATTAAATACTACTTATCAATGCGCTTCAAAGAATGCTTTAAAGGAGATGGATTTAAAGGATGACAGCTCCTTGCCATGAGAGAGGCCAGTGGACTAGATAATCTCCTTAGGTTCTTTCTTTTTGTGTCGGTACACAGGTAAACCAGAATTGCTTTTGCAGGTAACATTTGTGTATCATGATGCATACCTGTTTCAGGTTACTGAAAGATTGAAGACCTTAGGTTTCAAAACTTAGTGCTGTTTCTCCAGTAATAAAAACCTGGTTTTGTTTTGGAATGAATTGTCATTATAGCTAACAGCTTTTACTCTTTGTATTTTTTTTTAAGCTGCTCTAAGAGACTGGTTCAAGTGGAATAAGTATTTGCCCTCTCGTATTATTGTGTATCGTGATGGTGTAGGAGATGGACAACTAAATACTTTAGTTAATTATGAAGTGCCTCAGTTTCTGGATTGCTTGAAGAGTGTTGGTAAAGACTACAAGTAAGTCTGTTCCCACCAACCCCCTTTTTTTATACTGTAAGAGAACTGTCCACTGGGATAAAAAAAGTGGTGACAGATGAAGATTGTGTCATCTTTTCATCCTTACTTATTTTTACTTGAGCTCAGATAAGTGCTTTTCTGATGATTGTTTATGTGATTTGAGATACCTAACTTGTAATATTATAGGAAAAGTCTTTAGTACACACGCCACATGAGTATTCAATACACACGTATAGACACATGCACATATACTGTTTAGGCATTCTTGATGCGTATGGCAAGTAATACTTTTTTTCAACTGGTTGATCGTAGCCTGATTACTATCACGTGTGTCCGGTAGGTCCGTTTTTTTTCTTTCCACTTCTGAAAGGACTAGCTGTTGTCCAGTCACTTATGTTTTGCACAGTTCTCAAAGTTCTGCTTTAAAACTTATCAACTGCAGTGACTTGGTTTCTTAATCTGCTCTGAAAAATGAAAATATTTCCTGACACTGCAGGCAAGCAGAGCACAAAACAAGATATAGACAGTAGGAATTGAAGTGCTCACTTCTTCTGTTTAGCTTCTGTTAATGGCTTGCTCTTTACCAAAAATGCTGTTAAAACACAGTGTTTTCTATATGAAAAGATGAGGTAGATAGTAGAAATCATATCTGTATTTAGAAGATCCCTTTTTCATCTGTTTTGTGTCTGCCTATGAAGTTAAATATAAGCTGGATTGGTGAGAAATAGTATCAGTTGCACCTGAAACTAAAAATCTAAAGTTATGAACAACGTCCTATGTAATCTAAATCAGTGAAGACTCATATGTGAAATTAATGTCCTGGACAACTCCTAAAATTGCTTTTAATTTGAAGCTCTAGAGAATCTGCTCCTGAAATACTCTCAGCGCAGTTTTTCAGGGTAGTTTTTTATTTTTCTGTTATTTTCATTTATTTTAGTCCAAGACTTACTGTGATAGTTGTGAAGAAACGAGTGAATACCAGATTCTTTGCGCAGTGTGGTGGAGCACTTAAAAACCCACCCCCTGGTACTGTTGTTGACGTGGAGGTTACCAGACCAGAATGGTAAGTTGGTATAGAAGTAACACTTCTGTTTGCTGGCAACCTGATAATAAAGGAAGTATATCTGACATTCAATTGACCGTGGGATCAAGTAGAAGAATACTTTCCACACTTCTGTCCTTTTGAAAAGAAGTCATAGTGAGTGTGTAGATTAAAGAAATGGAGAAGCTTAAACTTTATGAATTCATGATGCAATTATTTTATGGTTTCCAACATGTAGTATTTGTATACATCAGAGTATTCTATATGCTTTAAGTAAGTGTCTGTGTGTTTCTTCTTTTGGTTTCTAAAGGTTTAGTACTGAGTGAGTGCCTATTGATAGGATTGCCCAACTGTCCAACAATTTCAGACTGTAGCTGAAATTAAATTCTGTCCAGCTGTAGTTTTGACATTGCGCATAAATTCTGTTACTTTGTAAGGGAGCATTTTATGAGCAAGTATTAGAAGTATTCTTTGGTGGTTGGGAAGTCACTAGAAGAAGACTCAGAATTGTACAGTTACATGTAGGTAAAGCGTACGCAGAGCTCATTGACTTCACTCGCTTGCTGTTCGTATTGAACGTTTTTGCAAGTTGTGCTCCGTGAAGCTCGGGTCAGGTATGTGGGAAATGCCAAGCTTGTTCCGTACATGACAAAAGCCTTGACTTTGGTCAAGGGATGCTGGAGCGCGTTGGGAACAACACAGCCTTCTGTGGCAGTGCACAGTTCCAGTCGGTAGTTTTGCCTTTCTTCGTAGTACTCGTTGGTATTTTACCCCCTTGCTGCAGGTGTTCAGATTGTTGCGACAGGTGACAAACATCCACATGTGGCTCAGGGTGCTAGAGTAAATGAGGAGCATAAGTGAAGTAGGTGTGCAGGGTGGTCATCAGGAGCAAAACTGTATATGATGAATGGTTAAGATCTTCATGGTCTTAAGACCTGTTCCATGTAATAAGATTATTTACATTTTTCCAGATCTCCTGGCCTTTCAGAGATAAAGGAAACAGATTGTTTCGTGACCAAAGCATAGGCATCCTTTTGGGGTTTACTTAATATGCATAAAGTGACTTGAAGAAAATAAGTAAGACACATTCATGGGGATTTGCATTTTTCTAAGAAAAGCACCCCTTTCTGTATCAGACTTCTGGGGTTTTGTTTTCTCTATTACAGGTACGATTTCTTCATTGTGAGTCAGGCAGTGAGAAATGGTTGTGTTGCACCCACGCATTACAACGTGATTTATGACACTAGCAAACTGAAACCAGATCATGTACAACGTTTAACCTACAAACTTTGCCATATGTACTATAACTGGTCGGTAAGTATTTCCTCTGGGAAATGATAATATTTTTCTTCTAAGATTGCGCATCTCTATGCAGTAGCAACCCACAAGAAGGTAGGAAAAGGTATCCTTAAAACACCCGTGCAGATCCAAAAAGCCTGCAAGTAAGCCTCTTGACCTGGAGTGGTGGTTTGAGAACTAGACTTTTTGTAATTACGTGATCTCTCTGAAGTCTGAAGATTAATCCTTATTCTCACAAGAAAATACTTGTTGTGTTGAGTATTGTTCCTAAATTCTATGTCGGAACTGAAATGATTATTTCTTATGTGCAGAAACTCGTACTTCTTTGTGTGGAGATGGAACAGTGTTCCTCCATTTCCCTTGAGGCTTCTTCTGTTGCATACCAAGAGCAGCACACACTCAGCTCACGCCTGAGGTGTGCTTTAGATTTGTCTGTAGTAATCATAAATATTTTGCATGACTTACCCGTGTCCCACCTGGATGCTGTGAGATCCAGCATTGCATGTAAACCTGCTTAAGAGGCTTTTTTGGAGTGAGGGGGGGACTGGAGTTGGTAAGTTTTTTGCATCTGTTCTTCTATAAAGCATGGGAGCATGGGGGTTTTAATGTGTTCAGTGTATGTAATGTTGTTTTCACAGATCTGCATATACTACAGGGAATATAAATGTTACATGTATCCCAGCTTTTGAATTCCAGGACTCTTTCTGTTACGGTGAATGCATGCTTATTTAAATGACTTGAAAATCATTCCCTTTTTTTTTTTCCCTTCTGCAGGGTGTTATCAGAGTACCTGCTCCTTGCCAATACGCTCATAAACTGGCTTTCCTTGTCGGTCAGAGTATTCACAAAGAACCAAACCTGTTGCTTTCAGACAGACTTTACTATCTTTGAAGTTGAGTTACCAGCTAAAAAAAATAGTGTAGTTCCTTTCTAGGGAATGTAGAATTGTCTGAGGTTTTGTGTGGGTTTTTGTTGGGGTTTTTGTTTTGTTTGTTTTTTTTTCGGAAGAGACACGTGCATGGGATAATGAGTATGTGCCATTGTGGAACTTTATTTTCATTGTAGCAGGAAAAAGCTTGAGATGGCAGATCTGCATTTTGAATAGGTCTCTGCTTGCTATAAAAACTATGTAATATTTTATTATTTTTTAATACTTATGAAAGTGTTTCTGGGATTCTTCACAAAAGATTATTACTTGTTCTTACTTTTATTTATGCTTTGGGGAAGTCTTACACAAAATTATTTTTAGCATACAGATACATAGTTATGTGGACTGAAACTAAAACTTCTCCAGTTAGCACATTACACTTTTAATTTTCAAAATGTTGTTGCTTCCTTGTTTTTCTTGGCTGTTAAAATGAGGGCAAAATTTTGTCTCCTAAACTTTCATATCTTAAAAAGAGGCTATCGGCCATTCTCAGTTATCAAGGCTTTGTTTTAAGATTGCATAGTGCTGCAAAGCTTTGCAGACCAACTGGAAGGTGTCTTGTGCTCACTGCGTCTCCCTAGGAGTAGAGGGAAGTGAAGTGGGACTGTCTCAAACTGGCATAGCTGAGGAGGAAGTTCTGTCTGTACCAAAGCCTCGGGAATGACTGTCAGAGGCAGAACCATTTCTGTATCTTACCAGAGCTACAGGAACACCTTTATTATCTAAGGCTACAGTATTCTCCACAAAAAGTGACAGCTTTGTCAAAGCTTGAATGGGGTCTGTGTGACTGACACTGGACTGTCCTATTGACGTGCTTTTTCTTAGTCTTGTAACTTCGTATTTACTACATAGTGTGAGCAAATCGCTGTTTTAGACAACCGCAAATCATAACTGGAATGAACTACATTTCTTGGTTGACAGTGTTTAAGTGCATGCTTGTTAAATGAGAAAGATGATTTCCATCAAAGAGCATCTAGTGCACTGATGTGCAAAAAAGTAGATAGGTTTACTATTCATGGGGTCATCTCGGTTGTGCAGTTCCAAGTAATAGGAAGTACTTAGGCCTTGGTTTGTATCGTACTTCTAAGACTTTAATTGGTAGCTCTTCAGCAGGAGTAGCTTAATTTGTAAAGCAAATAGCAGCTGTGTTGATGGAAGGTGATTTCAGATTTTTGCATTACTAGGCGCAGAGTCAAACTAGTGCATATGGAAGTATTTGGATTGGTGCTGTGTTTTTTTAAAACTAACCTGTTGTGAACCTTGTTCCTCTTTGCGAGATTTAAATAAAGTTGTTGCTGTAATCCTTGCTTGTTTGATCGTGTTAGATGTATTTGTGTACATACTTCAAGACTGGGTTTTGGGCATACTACATGACATGTGCTAGAGTAACTTTCTAACCATTCTTTGCCTCTGGAAAGCTCCTGGAGTCTTGCATTTAGATGAGCCTTTATACTACCGTAAACTTCAGCAGTGTCAACAGTTCTGAGAAATGAGGGAGCTCTGTAACTTGTATTCAGTTCTGTGTTTTTTCTTTCCTAGGCTGAGAGAACTGTACCAACTTCTTCCACGTGAAATGTGTAATGAAGAGAGGCATAGGGGGTTTTGGCAAAGATTTTGGTCTTTCTGATGTCCTACCGTGGTAGCTTTCCCTGTTCACTCCTTGTATTTTGTATTTCTTCCTAGTTACGTATCACTTACTTACCTAAACCTGTCACGGGTGTTCGTTCTGGTCTGGTCTCTGTCATTTGAGGGCAACAGAAAAGGAGGTAGTGCAGCTGCTTCCTTAGGCAGCTACGGAAAGGGAGGAAAGGGTCACCGCGCCTGTTCCTGCTCCGCGTGGGTGCGGTGTTGCTGCGTGCTTAATAATCGCTCCCTGGGCATGGATCTTCCCGTTCCTGTCTAATCCTTTAGAAAGGGAGGGAAGGCTAAGTCAGGAATCAGGCAGCGGATACAGTAGATTCATGAAACATACTGCACTCTACAAAATATCAAATTATTTATTTATATAAAATATAATACACAACAGTTGTACACATGCACACACCCACACAGTACTTTACCACAAATTTAGGCCAGTTATTTTCCTTAATTAAATGTTATAATCTAGCACACAGTATCTTACAGTAATTTACATTATTATCTGAAGACAATGGGGACGCTTTGATCATTTATAAACCTTCCATAAATTACAAAAAGAAAGGCAGTCTGAAAAGTATGTATAAACAGTAAAAACAATTTACAAATGGACAAGAATTACAAAATAGTAACAGCCAATGACTGCCATCAATGTGTAAGATTGTTTTTCTTGAGATGCCAATATTGCAATTAATATTTGATTATCACCTCTTGCAGCCTTTTTACTGGCTACGGCTTGTGTACGTAACACCGTTTTCCACTTTTTACTTCAGACGTGCACTTTGTCTTGAGTCTGACACCAGCAATATGAAAATGCCTTTTAACTTCGGACTGTACCTCCACAGGAAAAAAGTTGGGGAGTAAAGGGGTTTTGGTGTGGAGTTTGTTTGGGTTTTGGTTTTTTTTGTTTTTTTCCTGGTAATTGAGAACAGTGAACCAGGAACTGTGAAACTGGAGGTGTACAGTTGGAACTGGGTGAGTCTCTGAATAACTTCACTGTATCTGATTTCAGCTTAGTGACAATGTTGACAAAAGAAATCAATACAAGGGGTTTGGTTTGGAAAAGAATAAAGAAGCAAAAAACGGAAAGAAAGCATTTTGCGCAGCACTTTCAAACTCCCAGGAGTTACATCAGACATTAATGGAGTCAGTAACATAGTACCTGATCTTAAATTACCATGTTTTAGGGAAGATGAAGACAGTTGAATACACAGTACATACAAAGTATACGCTGTATATTTATTAGACAGTACAAATCATTGTGCATTAATAAGGCAAAACATCAAGGCTGATTAAACTAGGAGTTTCAAGACCATTTTTGCTTATGATAAAGATTAGATACAGTGGGGTGATCTCTGAACCAGGAATCAATGAATAGAGTTTTCTTCCCCCCGTTCATGGTTAAGGGAGACACTAAAGGCTGAGATTTTTCCAATGGAGTTGCAGGTGTTGAGTTGACTGCAAATAAAACCATGTTCTTCTGGTCTTAATCCCACAACATTTTTATATTTTTTGTTAAAGAAAAAAATATTTGCGACAACAAATCCACTTCCTTTTTTCTTGCTGTTTTTGATTAAGCAATTCACATGGTTCTATTGATGTCAGAGTTAGAAATGCAGAGGTTTGGTAAAGGTGTACTGCATAGTCATGAAAGCCCTAGTTTTGACGTTTAAAAAAAAAATACACAGACTGGAAGCTTTACAAGTTGTCCAGGAGTACATGAATCATTTCACTGCACCAAGCTTTTTCAGCAGTTTCTTGCCTTTGGAAAGCAGCCCCTTTTTCTTTTTCGAGGACATATCCCTGCCTCTCCCGGGACTACCAGAACCCATAGGTGACGTAGGTGACCCAGAATGGAGATGGACTGTGGGGGATGGTGCTCTCCGTGATGTACCTGTATTCTCAGGAGGAACCTATTAGGTACATTGTTATAATTTATTGAATGTTTGAAAGCTTACAAGCTATTATCATCAAGAAAGTTGGTAATATCACTTGTCCCATTACCCACTTAAACAAAAGGGCTGATTCCTTTCCTCTTTGTGGCTTAAAATACCATATGGGCTTATGGAAAATACATACATTTTGAGAAAAAGTACAGACAACAGAAAACACTCCAATAGAGCCCCGTTTTGGTTATACTTTTTCAAAGAAAGAGTTGGATACACTTGTTTTGCCACAGTTCTGGCCACAAAAGCCACACAACTCGTTTTGGATTTGCATTTCAGTACTCTGATAGTACAAAAATGAAGAGGGATACTTTTAGCTATAGATTTAAGAAAAATAAATGTGTTAATTACTACAGATTAGCAATCTATAAAAGCCAAACTGTTTGCAGAAGAAATTACTTAAAATGCTATGTGATCACTTATTTTTTTAATGTCTTTTAAATGCCTTTTCTTTAAAATTGGCTAGCAAACTTTATGTACATATTTGAGAAGATGGCACACTGGCTTAAAAAAAAAAAAAAGAAAAGGAAAAAGAAAAAGCTAAAATGAACCTTAATCGCAATCAAAGAAAGCTTAAAGACCCTGACTGCTTGATGCGTATGCTGCAGCTATGAGGTTGCTGAATGAAGGTGAATATTTGTACGATAGTTAGATGACAGCATTCCTAAATACTTTAAACAGCTATTTTTTTTCAATCATCAAAAGCACTTGAATGAAAATGCTAAAACTACTTATACTCAGCCTATCCTAACTACAGTGCCCGGCTGACAAATGTGATACTATCAATTAAGATGGTATTTTCACAGCAGAATCCATGCCTTAGGGACCCCTGTTGTCTTGTAGTTCAAGTTAAAACATCAGCAATTTACTGACTCGTTGTGCAACAGTGAGTTAAGCAAAGGGGCTTCAAGCCTACTTTGATTTTAAATCAAGGTCTAATTCTAATGAAAAAAAAAAAAACCAACTTGGTAAAGCACCCCAACGTACACCTGAAGATACCATATATTTAGTCTAATGCATTCATTCAGTGAGCTGCATGTTTCATACTGAGACTTTTATTGCATTGGTAAACCAAACAGTTGCTAGTATTTCAAATGTGCGCTTTCTAGGAAAAGCCAAGTAAGTTGTACCATATGAAGGAATTTTTTCAGAATTGTTGAATAGTTGGTCTTAGGCAAACTGGGGTATAATCGATCGTGGAAAACACATTTTAAGGCAGACAATTTGTAGCTGTATTTGAGTGTAATGAGCTTCAGAACCAACTATACCCTTGTAAAGTACCGGACGGATCAGCTTACGTTTCATTTGTCTGTTCTTTAAGGGTTGGGGGTGTTGTGCTTTTCTCTTGACACAGGAGCTTGGAAGTTTTACATCCCAGGTTGGCTAACAATGCAATATGCAGCTTTTGTTTGTAGGGTAGTTGGACATCAAACTCTCCTTTCTATGTAAACATAAACATTTAGCTCGTGAAGAAATATGTTCCAAACATTGACCTTCATAAAGTGAGGTCTAATTGACTTATTTCTAAGGATTCCTTTTAACGGATTTGTCTCCTGAAGAAACTAAATTGACTTGACTAGATGCAGTAAAAGCATACAGCCTATTCTTCTGTGGCCAAGGGTTTTGGAGACATATTTCTTTCTTTTTTTCCCCCACAGCTAAGTTTCAAGACTTGCATTAGATAGCCAGGTAGCTTTAATTGAAATCTCTATTGGTATCTTCAGTTGCTCACTTACGTGAAGGCTACATTGCCTTATTAAGGTGTGAAATGAACACTCTTCTTCTGTTTCCAAGCAGATGAGCAAAGAAATAAAAATATATATAAAATATATAATATATAAAAGTATTGCAGTGATGAAACAAAACCAAAAATGAGATACTCTAAACATGATTAGTCTTTCATAAAAGAGAAGTCTCTGGGCAATTAACTAATGCCAGTTGGAATCAGAGGTCATAAGGATTAAAAGAGGAACACTGTCAATCAGCTGCACTGACAATTTGTATTTAAAGGAATGCGTGTACCAGTCTTTCGTCCACAAGAACTTTTTCTTTCATCTAGATATTGCATGTAGTAAGAGTAGTTTAGAAGCATTAGGAAGTAACTACTTTCACCAGGGAATAGCTGTTTAAACTCAAATTATAATTGAAGGTACCGTGATGACTGCAATCAAATCTTAAATTTAGTTTCTTCACTTACAAATGTAACAAGCTAGTGGGAGGCTAAGTCAAGTCATTTTTCCTTATGTTTTACTTTATATATTTGAAAGTTAATTTTAAATGGGCAAATGGATTTAAAATGTTAAAAGTAATGTCTAAATTATATATGAGACAGAATGGAATGGAAAATAAAAATTTAAGTTTTTCTTATTCGGTTGCTTACCCTTTTTGCTTTTGTACGCATCGGTGTGTCATGAACATATCGCGAGGGTGCATCAGATAGATAGACTTCAACATCATCAGGCACTTCTTCAAGAAAGTTAGAAGGAACCAGCCCCTTTTGTCCATTAAGTTCACCCTGCAACATGACAAAAATTTCAGTGAATGTTTTAATTAAAGCAAATGTAGGTTCCCAAGAAGGTAAGGAAATACTTTGCCTATTTCAAAGCCAGCGAGGAAGAGGAAGTATCTGCTTAAGGTCACTTGGGACCTTAAGAGCTTACAGGCTTCTGAAGATCACAAGAGCTAGCGTGTGTAATGGAGAGCAGATGACCCCGTTTTCTTTATCCGCGATGGAGAAGTGGGAACTGAATTCCCACACCGTTTCTAGACTTGGATCCTTAGGACTGCCCTGCCACAGATACGTGCGGTGCTAGGCTGCACAACCTACAGGCACTTCTGAGATGACCAAAGTATTCCTTTGGGTCTCAACAGGGGTCACTTCTCAAATGTATCTGAGAGAGACAGCTCGGCCTGTTTCTGTGGCCAAGACACCGTGGAAATGGAAAACGCAAGTTCCAGATGCAGACTGGCAACTGCTATCGGCTCGAAGACAGCTCAGCTGGGCGAGCGATGCTGGAATACTGTCTCCCATGATTAAACTCGTCTTAAAGGAGTGACAAGGTACCATGATCAGTTAACTAGTGCTTCAAAGACTACTGAACTATCTTACTGATTTTAATCAAACCACCCTTTCTCATAGGGACAGGCTCTATCTAGGTTTTTCTCCCACATGAAATGCCTTACCCATTAGAAGTCATTCACATGTTTGCATAGATACAGGTATGATCAAAAGACACATTTTCCGGCAAACTAAACGAGGCAAATATTACTTACAAAACTCCCGAGGCAGCTACTGCTGCGTGAACAACACTCTGAAAACGTTCTGAAGGGGCCAGAGTGAACCTTCTGCAGTGCCGTGTGATCTCCTCCAGCTGAGGGAGCGTCTCAGGTTCTGCTACAGGCCACGCAGCAGTGGCAGCTGTGAGGCCGGCTTCGTGTCCCAGCTCTCTAACTGGGCTGCCTGCGACCGCAGTCTCCCAGGTACACAACGGGAGCGGTGGTGCTAAGCCCATTCTGACAGTGCTTCCAGGCACGCCACTGGGGTGACGGTCTTGTTCCGTTAGGATCACGGCTATTCCCACAACACAACGAGCTGGAATTGTGACCTGAAGACCCCCAGGCTGTCATTTAATACTTTGTGCTAGGGAAGATTGCTCTGACAGTTTGAGCAGTCTGAAGTGACCAAACAGAAGCCAACTTACGTAGTAAAATCCATCTTCATCAATTTCCCCAAAGACAGTGATAATGTCCCCTGTGCAGAACGTCAGCTCAGCCTGCAGAAAAAGGAACACGTGACAGTGTATGGTTTGTTAGGCAAAGGTTAACGTTTTCTTTATTAATAGTAAATCCATTAATACTTTTCCCTCTCCTTTATGTTAAGACACAGTTGGTGAAACTGAATTGAACTTTGAGAGCAAAAACCTTTTGTTATCTCTTAAATTTTTTTTTCTTTGCCTGCTATATCTGGCACCTCTGCCACGAGGTTCCAGCCATCCACAAGACTCCCTGCGACAAACGAGCTGAGTGCCGCCAGACCTTGGAGATACTCAGAACTCATCTGCGCGAAGCCTTGAGCAACCTGAACAAACTTTGAAGCTGTGAACCACATGACTTCACGGGTCCCTGGAAATCCGTCCCTCTGTGAGGAGGGAACAAGACAGAGGAGGGACGAGGTTCAGGTCCACGCTCTGCACCGAGCTGAGCGCTAGGACTCACGGGTGCAAGGACAGCTGAGACTGCTTTTCCTGAAACACAAAGTTCCGGATCTAAAATTGTGGAGCTATACTGCATTCTGTTCAATAAAGGCTTCATAAACCATAAAGGCTTCGTAACTGGCATCTCCAGTCTCTGATCTGCAGTGTACTGGGCTCTTTTTAATTGCCTGTGGTTTAAATGTAATTTAATTAGTTGGGGTTTTTTTTTAACTTATTTTTAATTTTCTTTGGCCATGGGAAAGAGAGATAACAAATAAAATGTGTGCAATAGATCTACAAATTATTTGCTTTGTTGCCCAAACTACTTTGAAATACAATAATTTAGAACCAGATTTGGTTCAGTGAGAATTTATAAGACAACTCTGGCTGAGTTTTAAAGCATCAAGTCCCACGTATTTCAAACTTCACTTTCTTCTTTAAAAAAATTCCAAATTGTTCCACAATTCACCAATTAAAAAAGCATTTTAAAGGATAACTGAGGAAGCTCCTAGGTATGCAGTATTTTTTGAGAGCCTTGAGTGTACCCTGACATTCTTACCACAATGCATATATAAATTAAAATTGTATCAAATCTGGATCGAGGGACTTACCGTGTAACATCAAAGACAATGTAAAATGGATTCCATTGTTGCTGATGACAAATATGGAGAGATGGGAGACTGCTTGTAGGTAAATGGAAGATAAACCCATGATGAAGATCTAGCTAACGGTCAGCTGGTTTGTAAATGAAGATCTAGCTAATGCTCAGCTGTTTCAGTTATCCTTACATTGTGATTAAAAAAATGATTACAGACGACATACACACATTCACGAAAGCTCAGACACATCGATTAGGAGAACGCAACGCATCATGAGTGCTGTTCTGCTCTACACTGCTCTGGTCTGGGTCGCAAAGGAGGGTTGCTTTTTGGAGGACTTGTAAGGTGGGCTACAGAGGTTTGACAGCACGCTTCACTATCGGCTTGTTGGCATGAGCTAGGACGCTTCTCAAAAATAATCACGTGCTTACGTGGAAACGTACAAGGGAAATTTGAAAATAAGTGGAAAATAATCATTCCCTATTATTTATAACTCTGTGCTTTTTTCCTTATAAACTTTTGTTATATACATATGTATACACATATATTGCACAACCATATAGCCATAACTGACGATATAATGTACTGAGCCATATTAAATAAATCCTACAAAGGATATGACTTGATTTTGTTTGAACAAGAACCATAAATCTACTTGTACAGAAGTCATAAGCTGGTCATAGACAGCTGCCCAAACACGTTTGTAACTCTGAACTTTTTTTTTCCCCCCATCCCCTGTAAATGTGTAATAGTGCTTATTAATACCAACTATGTTTTAACCAAATTATGGCTCCCTGAATGGTGAACACAGTAAACAGTTACGTCAATACCTCTACATCAACGTTAGGAGAACTCTCTCTTGGATCGTAATCATACAGCGCCACCATCCTTCTCGTAGACACCGCGTGTTGCCTGCCACTCCGTCTGTTTCTTTCTGTTCCGATCACAAGGAGGGAAAGGGAAGGAAAGCTATCAAAGTTATTTTGAAAAAAAAACAAACCCCACAAGGAGCAATTTTTCCCCACGTCATTTTCACACTGCAGTAACAATGCGGATATTTCTCTAGCATACTGATAAAAGGTCACAGGTTACCAAACCTATTAACACAGATAAAGGTTTCAAAACAGCATGTACGTTTCAGAAGTCATGTTTTAACAGTCGCCTTGCCCTCTTGATTCTAAGCCACTGACTCCTCTGAACAGTATTTATCTGCAAAACTAACGTGCCGAAATTTTCAGCCATTCTTGGCGGTAAGAATCAGAGGTTACCGGGGGGTACAAAGCCAAACATTCAAAATTCATGTTTGCTTCATTTCATTCAAACTTCCACATTTACTGCCTATTCCCTCCCCCCTCCTAATCACAAGGAATTTTGTGCCTGGGATTATTCTTCAACTTTCTGCTGGGAGACTGGAGGGAGAAACGGACACTCTCTCAGCTGTCCCAAGACCAGAGAGGCTACCCGTCACGTACGTGGTTTGCAATATTTTCAAGACTCTGACTACAAAAAACACATTCTCAAGTCCTGTTTAATTTTACAAGTTTCCTTTGTGGGGAACAGAAGGAAAGGAGTAAAATTTTTAGTTTCCAGGATGCACAAGAAATGTTTATTGATTGATAGTAAACATTTACAGAGAAGTCCAAGATGGGCTTCATTTGAAATTTGAATAACAGTAGCATGATTCTTGCAGATGATTGCTGTAGCAAGAGAAACATGCTTGTTAGTGCTACTTACAGACAGGCATTGAGGGCAGGTCTGATGAGCGTTATGCAGTGTGACAAAGGAAACCTGGGGTTAGGAGGCACCCTATGGCTGGTCCGGCAGGAGGGCGAACGGTAAAGGTGCGGCTAATGTGGGAGCAAGTACTGAGTGTAGCATGCACTCTCAGCTGTCACGTCGCCCACCAGCTGACACTGAAGCATTCACTCAGAGGAGATCACTTACTTTTGCAGTGGGTGGTTTGGAGTTATTTTCCCAGCCACCAGTGCAAGGGATTTACACAGAACACAAGGAGAGTTCCAAAATGAAGGCACGGACGATCACAGACGCGGGACCCGATCCCCCTGATTCCCCAAAGCCTGGATCAACCCACACCTAAATGATTGTCTCAGAGTCGCACTTTCCGTTTTGAAGTACTTCTCTGGGGCAAGACGTTGCCCACCGCTCAGGGTCAAGGGCCCCTCTACGACCAAGAAAAGAATCCAGAAGGGACCCTATATGTCATTGCTATGTGACAGTATTTTCCAACTTCTGGTTTCCGAAAGTTCAAAGGCGTAAAAAAATAAATCTAGACAGCTCACAGCATTTCAGCTAATTTAAAGCTTGAATCAAATTATTGGTTCTTAGCACAGACCTCTTTTAGACTTTCTGGATCTGCGGTGTACAGAGCGTGTGCTCTCTTTGAAACGGTCACAGTTGACTTCAGGAAAGGAATGCATACAAATAAAAGAAGAAAAGATATGAAGCTGTTCAAAGTTCTGTTTTTAAGGATTTAATGTGGGCAAAGGATTAAGAAAAATATAGTCATATGAACACAGCATGTAAAGTGTCTGATATGACATTAAAAATATGAGTAACAATACGAGACAGACTGGCAATTAGAGCCTGCTTCTGCTGAAAATCCACGTGGGCAGCCTCTGTGACAGCCAGGGTCTGAGCACGTGGATCTCTGCTATTCAGAATTTGTATTTAGTTTAAAATTAAGCCATACTAACTATTCTTTCCAAATCCAGTAGTAAGAGCAGTTGTTGTTGTTTGTTTTTTGAATGGCTAGCAATTTAAATCCATATTAAAGAGAAAATACATGATGCTTTTAAAGTGCTAAAATATTTAAAGGTGAACTGCTGGGGGTAGGTTGCTAACAGCTCGCTCAGAAACATCCCAGAATAAAAAGAATTGCTTAAAAAAGTAAGGCAGGGCAACATTTCTGTCACAAATTGCCTCTCCCTCTTTCCAAGATAAAGACTTTCTGGTTTCTCAGCTATTTCAGGGACACTGCCAGTTGAGCACAACAGAAAAATCCAATTATATTTAGAAAATATGACCCTTACACAGCCAAAAAAATTCAAATTGTGGGGAGCTACGTAGGCTAATGGTTCCATTTCCACAAGTGTTCTGTATCAACAACTTGCTGACTTGGCTAAGAACTGAGAGCACTGAGCAGGACCGAAAGCAGTAAGTTCCAGTCGTAGCTGTTTAGGAAGATACTTTCTGGACCCACATGTGACCTCATTGCTAGAAGCAGAAATGTATTTAGACACTTCTTAATCCCCTCAGGCCCCAGTTGCGTTTACAGATGTACCTAAGGCAGGTTAGGTATCTCATTCTAACAGCCTTCAGATGACGCAGACCTGTGCTGAAATGACTTCGTGTGCAGCGTGATGCTGTAGGCAGCCAACCTGTTCAGGCACATCTGTAGGTCCCCCTGTGTGCCTGTCCCAAGTTTTTGTCCTATAAATGCACACGTATGTGCTATACCTAGAGGGGCAGATGGGCGGTGGGATTTACAAGTGCCTGTGGGAGGGGGTATTTGTTGTATTTATGTGGCATAAGTAAATAAACACACAGATTTGAATTAGGAACTCAGTTAAGCGTTTAAGAACTTAAATCATTCTTCCCTTTCATGGACAATGGAGAATTTTTAAATACCTCAGTATCTTAAAAAAACAACAAAAAATAACTTGTCTCACATTTACTAATATGATTTTGGAAACGATAAGGTTTTATTCAAACTAAGAAAACAATTGTGGAAGATTTCTTTGGGTTTTTTAGCAACCACTTTTACAGTTCACTTTTAAACAGGGCTGAACCAACTCCAGCCCTTTATACTCTCTGAATCATGTTGAAAATTTTAAAACATATTGAGGTAGTTGTATGACATTTATTTTTAGAAAGAAATCTAAGTTAAGATACTTGCATTGTATATCTGTGTACAACATTGAACCAATGGTGTAACACAAGTGGTTCACAACACAGAACTGTTTGGCCTCACTCTGCTTTTTAAAGGGTTTGTTACTGCGATATCCATAAAATCTCACAATATGCAGTGCTATCCCAAATGAGATTACACATAACCCTTTGCCACCATCCCTTTAAATTATTGGTAAAGTAGGAAAATGTAGAAGAGTAAAAATAACAACAAATAAGTGATTCTTTTTATGCTTTGCAGCAGTGAGCGTATCACAAAGCACCTCAGCACAGCACACTCCAAAGCACAGGGATCATGTTCTGTGTCTAGAAATCTTTCAGGTGACAAACCCCATTTTTTTTAAATAAGAAAAGAAAGTAATGAGTGGAGCGGTGAAGATACAAGTCCTCATTTGCAGCAAAAGATGTGACCAGGATTAAATATTAGTTGAATAAAGTCATCCAGATACTGACACAGAATGTATCCCATGGTGTAGTAAATTGCTGTAAAATTTAGATGCATCTGCATATAGTAAAAAACAAAAGGCAAAGCAGATCCAGCCAAGTTAATAGCACCCAAAAGTTAGGAGAAGTGAAGCGTATATATTTTTCCTTACCAATTTTCTCAACTGGTGTGTTCAAAGGAAGAAAGCCTTGTTTTAGAAGCTGATCCATCATCTCTTCATCATCTGCTTGGATCTCAGAGACCATATTACATGGGATAAGGCCAATTCTTGTACAGGTTTCTCCACGATAGAATCCATCAGCATCTTTGTCCCCATAAACCTGTTATTCAAAGAGTGGTAATGGTGGTCAAAAAAGGTTTTAGCATTTAGGAATTCTAATACAGGCTAAAAGGTTACTAAAGCGTAGACAGATGACTACAGTTTGGATGTGGAATTATATTAGTTTTTGACTACTCTGACATGTTACAGACTGGAGTTGTTATGTTAATTCGAATTATGGCTTCAGATACATAAGCAGAATTTGGACTTTCTTTGTTAGCAGTGAAATGCACAACAAGTGAGAGACACCATTAAAAGTCATCAGTTTCTCCCTGTGCTGAGCCAGAAGTATACTTAATGCTTTACACTCGTGTTGATGGAATTATTCACATGGCACCATTTTTGGTGCCATAAGACCTATATTCAAAACGAAGCATTTGCAAAACTGTGCCAAGTGTGTTGTAACTTTGAATAGAACAACCTGTATGTGATCAAAAATGCCTATCTAATACATCATATACTTGATACATGTACTTACTTAAACTCTGCTATTGTCTTTCCAGAAAACATGAGTAAAGGTATAAAAATAGCATGAATTTTCATCAATGAGACCAGGTAAATCCAAAATTTCTCTTAAACTCTAAAAATGCAGTCAATTCATAAAGGCTGCTCATGATACAAAGGCCTAGACTGAGGACTGTACTAAACAAGAATTATGTTCTTAAGGCCAAACTGATGACTGAGTTTAGATTGTTCCTTGCTTAATTGTTTTTTTCTTTTCTTTAAAAACAAACAAGAATCCCCAAAGGAATCCCTTCAGTTCAAATCAGAGTTCATTAAAGATGACCGTTGAATAGCCTGAGCTTTCTAGAGCAGGAATGTTTCTCAGTTTTACTCACTATATATCCATGACTTACCTGGCACCACTACTACTTCACACAGCACAGCCTATGTGACCGTAACACATGTACGGGCCAGACTTCATACAGCTCCTGGTGGAACTGACCCTCCACCATCCCACTGCTCAGGTAATGTATGAAAAGTATTTTGAAAATGCAAACTAGTCCATCTTCACAACAATTTGATGAGAAATTCAAAGCAGCAGATCACATAGTAGTCACCATGGTTCCAAATATAAAATAAACATCACTGAGAATAAATATCTGATGTGGGATCTCGCTAGACTTTTCAGTGCCAAACAGGTACATATTTGTGAAGAGATAATTAAAATACCTGAGCGAAATGAACATTCTTGCGAAGAAAAATAAGCTCTTAAACAAGTTTCATATTTTTGGCATAAATCTTCTGTCATGTGAGGAGGTAAGCAAAATACCTAACAAAGTATTTAACACTAAAAAAATTGTGATTTAGGATATGGACATTTGTGTTAGCATGCAATCCAACACAGTGGAAGGCAGTCAGTATTTTAATAGCTTAAGTTACAATTTTATCTTTGAAATGAGTAGTGTAACAAATGAGTCTATATTTTTTCAGGTTCTTTTTCAGATCGTACTTAAATCTCAGTTGCCCTTGGACTACCAGCAGCTGTTCCTTCTGCCTCTCACCAGATGGATAAGACACCAGGCTGCAGGAGGGGATGCTTCCATTTGCTGACTCCACAGAAAAAGCTGCTAGCTTTTTAAAATCCGATCAGCAAACTGAACAAATTTGCCTTGCAGCTGCACAATCATAAGATGAGGCAAGCTGGCTAAAACCATTGACAGAGCCTAATACTGTCCCTGTCACCTGAAACAGGGCTGATTTGTCTTCTGCGCCCTGTTTAAAGGCAGCTTGTGTATTTTATACCAAACAGTCAGAAAAGGGAGTGGTTTTCCCAGTTTCAGAAGAGGATGACTCTGGAAGAGAAATAATTTTTGGTCCTTAATTAATCTTAAGTGTATACTAGCTAGGAGTGTTCAGCATTTAAAAAAAGATACGGCAGCTCTGGTACGTATGAGGGTACAACACTAAGCACTTTGTGGTACCTTTGCAGGAAAGACATCCTCTCTGCAGCAGTTTTTCCTGCAGGGTTTGTGGCAATGGACATGGCGGGCTTCAGAGTCACAATTTTGGTCTTAGCACCTAAATCTCTAATTGAGTCTGGCCCTAACTATCTATAGAAACTTTGAGATTTCTGCCCGTTACCTAATTATTTTTAAGCCATTAGCACTAGATATTAGGTTCCAGATCCAGCGAGACTTACAGCCTGAACCTCTGGAGGAAAAAAACCTTGGACCCTAGTGACACAAGTTGCTTTCTCCACAGGGAACAAAGGAGACCCTGTTTGTAAAACTGCGTCCTTCTTTTCCTTTGCTTTTAAGATCCCACCTTAATGATCTGTCCTTCTTTAAATGGCAGCTCTTCTTCTGCAGCATCAGGATTTGGGGACATTGTCAGCGGATCGTAGTCAAAGAGTGCAACAAATATTCGAGTAGAAATATCCTCTGTGCCAGGATCTGTTTCTGATTCTTCATAAATATCTGGAGAAAGATGGTCATGACCACCATAGCCGTCTATAAAAGTAAATCCAGAAAAGAACAATTCAGTAATACAAGTTGGCGTCATCTTTCATCTATTCCAGTTGATATTTGAAAAATGTTTGGCATTTCAGTGAAAAAAACCCAATAACTTAATGCATGTCCTATTAAACTTGGTGGGTTTTTTTTAATTAGCAAGTTATTATTTGTTTAAAAAGCATATACAATCTGCATGCACTGAATGTGGTGTTGATCTCCTACACCACACTGACATTTACACATGTGAATACAGCTCAGGTAAGAAAGCAATTTTTGTTAGGCTTACTAAAGTTTGCCATAAATTAATGAAGCATGTTAAGAGTGACATAATGATGAGTCTGATAGGCTTTATCATTACTGCAAAAATAACCATGCTTTGGATCCACCTGTTTTCCAGCACAGCTGCTTCTGCTCTTCATGGACACAAGAAAGCACATCCCAGCTGTGTTGACATACCATGTTTTAGGTACCAGGTTTAAAACATGGTTATAACCTTTTCTCTCCAGACAGGCAAGAAGAAATATATTTCAGTAGTGTTAGTTATGCCAGGGTTGGAACTGCACTGCCTATGGTTGTGTTTAAACACAGTCAATAGTTAACATGGCCAACAGTGCCCCAAACCAACTCAAACAGTAATAAAATGTGTTAAAATCCAGGAAGAATGGTTAGCTATGACTGTATTTAACCATAAGCTCATTAGGAAAGATCATCCATGAATATCACAACACTTGACACTGCACTGAACTCTGTCCACTGCAGGGTACCAAATCAATTAGGACATAAAAAATGAGAACGGACGTTTTGTCTCATATGTCTTTCAGACTTTTCAAGGGACCTGGAGAATGCGTTCATGATTCAACAGCATACTTAGGGATGGACTTCAGTAAAACTGAATTAGAAAATTAGGCCAAAATGGCTAACAAGGAGTGTTTTGATTGATGGGTTTCAAAGGCTTTTAATGTTGTTTTGAAAGAGCATGTGGCAGCGCTTTCCCAAAAAATAGGCTCTTTCAAGACATATGAAGTTGAAGTCCCAAAAAATAAAGCCCTCAAAATCACAAGCCACTTCTGAAAAACTTGGCTTATTGTGCAAGTCCCGCTAACTTCAGTGGGAGTCACGTACTTTTGTTCTTTGCTGAATCAACATTTATCATACAGTTTACAAGATCCTTCACAATGAATACATTGAGAAAGTGATGTTATGAATTACGATGAAAATGTAGTTCAACTGTATCAAAATTTTTCCAGACAATTTTCATATTAACACAATTTTTACTGTAATCACCTCTTACAAATTAAAGACTCTCATTTTTGGTAATAGTTTGAACATTCAATATGGAACATTTTTATGGAAAAAGAGGCAAAAATTCCTCTTTTTGCCTCTATATCAGATGCATTTTATTCAACATTGGTATTTTTAAACCACCAGAAAAAATTTTCAGAGGGTCACAGCTTTAAGGGAACAGCTACTAACTCTTGGGTCCAGAGCGCAAGAAAGAATGTGAATAGGGAAAAATGCAGAACAGCAAAAGGGCAGGGAAAAATTCCAGCCAAGAAGCTTTAGGCAGGCACAAAGCACAGAAAGGAAGTGTGGGAGAAGGGCACATGTGGGACAGAAAGCAATGGGACACAAAGGATGGGATTCTTCTCTGTTCTGTTCTCCTCCCACAGTCAGGTTGCAGTCATTCTGCGGTTCATACTCAGGCCCACCAGGCAATGTAAAACAGGTGGGTTAAGGGGTGTTTTGTTTTGTTTTTTTAAATTAAAAATATTGATTTTTGCATCCAACTCCAACTGCAGTTAATGGGGGTTAGGTGCAAACATGAATTATAGCCAAATGTATCTCTGTTAAAAGCACTGGCTTGTAACAATCTGACTCAGAACAGTCACGTTTGCTCCAGTGAACCAGAAAGCAAATAACCTCTTGATTAGCTCATTAGCCACTTATCTTATTCTTTCAAGAGGTATATATGTATATCATACATATACACACACACATAATTGTGTATGTAAAATCTTTGTCTTTGGATGCAGCCAGATTCCCAACTGATGCATAGCTGCAACCAGAGTTGCATTGAATTCACTGACAGACACCGATGTACACAAGCTGATGACCTGGTTGTAAGTCAGTCAGATATGTCTGCTCTGAAACTCAACATTAAATCATGATTCACCTAAACTTTCAGGGCCCCTTTTGTTTCATTTCAGATAGATATCAACAAAACCCTAATGTGTTTCTTAGCTCTATATATGGCCTGGGCTGCTTTTATGGGTTGAATGTTAGACACTTCAATTTACTGTGTTATGAACTATGAAAACTGAGTTGTTGATCATGTAATGAGTTCTATGTTGATGAAGCAACAAATACTATCAGTAGTGGGTATAACTGCCTTACTCATGTAATACAAGTTTGTCATTAAGATGTAATTATTCCTAAAAATAAGAATAATTTTTGTCTTCACCAGGTGACACAGCCAAAGTCCTGTGTGGTCATTGAAAAGACTTTGAATCTTCGTTTAGCCCAAGCTGTAAATCAGAATAACGTTTGGTAACTGCTTCCTATTATAGGACGCTGGGCTGTGATATACCAGCTACTGTTTGTCCCTGTCCAGTCTATATGAATCAAGTGGAAATGTGGTCACTCTGATGAATGGCTGTTCGGGTGTGTACAGTAAATACTGACTGGCATTAGTAGCAGCATAGCTTCACAGAGGTTCATGCAATGCAGTGTGCTTGGACTCAGTCGAGTATGGAAAGGTGGCTGCACAGCACTTTCAGGACAGAGGACTAGGGGCGGATTGTCCCTTACAGCTGAGCTGGAGAAACTTACCTGAGAGCAGACAGGACTTAAGAGCTAGTTCCCCTGGCATTCTGCATTGCATGCAATGTTGTCATACAGAAACCGCACTTGTTAACACGCAGCTCTAAAATGTGTCTGTCATAAAGGATGAATAATGTTCGGCATACCGTATCTATATTCAGAGGCCATGGTACGCTGCTGAGGCCATTTCTTGTGTCCACCAATGCTGCGATAATAAGCTTCTTCTTTTACGGGTGAAATATTTCCCTCACTACCTGACCGAGACCGACCGCCTTCACTGTTACTGTCCATTGTAATTTCTACGGAGAAAAAGGGAATGATCTATTAAAACATATTGTATAGTTGCCTTTGCGGAGGCTCCTGTGGGCAGGCTTTGCCTACCTTTTTTTCTGACTTGCATATAGTAGGAAGGCTAAACACTGCATAAGCTTTGCCAGTTGTCTCAGCCTCTAGAAATCCTTCTTCAGCAGGGGAATCACAGAAATGTGTATCATCTCCTTTTTTTAAAGCACCTGAATTTTATGCTTTTTAAAATTCATACAGTGTAAATATTGTTTGTTAGATCTTTGGATAGGAATCATCTTTTATTATGAGGTTTAAACAATCCTACCTGCCAGATCTGCAAGGTCAAGAGCACTGTAAACTGTGTTTCACCTTCTAAAGTATCAACCTAAAAACAAAAATTAATTAATTTACTTAAATCCTACCTGCAAGAAGATACTAATCCAAAGTATTTATAGATTAATGGAGAAAATACCTCAAAGAATTTAAATTCTGGAACATTTTGGAGAAAGGTTTTATCATTGGAATCCTAAGAACATTACGGTTTTGAAGGTCTTTCCCACTAATTTAACCTCCCAGAGCTGCCTTAAGAACTTCCCGTCACTAAAGTGACCCTTTAGCTGAATAACTCAGTAAAGACTCCAGGTGTACATGTGAAGGAATAAGCTGCTGCCAGGAAATTTGGAATCCACATTTTTGAGCTATATGCTGAGGCCAACAACAGTCATGTATTTAAGCAGTCTAAACTTTGGCTCAACCGTATTTACTTTCTTCTTTCCTTTTATTTTACTCTGCTTTTCATTTTGTGGAACTACATATTAGAATGACACAACAATAATAACTTCCTTCTTCAAAAACCATACTTGCAGCCCGTATCATGGGAAACTTCCTCTGTCAGTGGGAGTTCCAAATAGTGGGTTCAAGTTTATACAATGCTCTACGATACACTTTTGGATGGCCTACTTTTACCACATTTTATTTATCTGAACTCTTGATACATTTCATATCTTCTGGATTTTTTTTTTCCAGCAGGCTTACAGGAAGCAACTTTTGTGCAGAGTTTTATCAAGTGTTTATATTTGCTTCACTTATCCTCAAAGTGATTTATTACAGTATCATGCTGAAAGCGAGAAATATTGCATACATACCTTTCAGCCATTTTAATCACTAGTCTTTTAGTCAGAAATAGGACTCTTGAACTCTAAACCACCTAAGGCCTTTCAACAGCTTCATGGCAAATCATTTTTCTTTGTTACTGTACGTAATGCTCAGTAGTTTGCTTGTTACCAGCATTAGACAATACTGTAATTTATTCCTAATGGAACTTCCCCAAAGAGCATTTGTGGATTGCACATAATACAAAATACACTAATTCATTCTTTGAGTTACACTGAAATAAACAAAATCTGAGATTTTCTTTTCTATGTAATTATCTGTTTGAGCACAGATTGACTATCAGAAGTTAATTTCTTTATCTGATTCCTAAGCTGTTGCTATTGAACTACTAAACAGTGAAGTCATTACTTAGCGGTTTCCGTGTCCTAACTTTGTTGACAGAAAGCGAGCTCTGATAAATTTAATCACTTCCCTTATTTTTTAATTAAAATGAAAAGGAAACTCAAAGGATTAATTCAAACAAACCTGCCTACTCTCTCGCTATTCATTAAAAAATGTTATAGCTGACAATATAAAAGAAAACACTTAGATACAAAGCTTGCTTTAAGTAGTCCAAACATAAGCCAGAAATCTTTACTCCTGAGAAAAAAAGGCTGCTTTCAGAGAAAAAGAAAAAGGACATGAAAATCTAACAGTCTTCACACCATCATCCAAAAGCTATTTGTTTCAGCTAACAATAACCTGTCAATAGAAGCACAAGAGCCTCCCTGGAGCTGATTCTCCCCCATCCCATTTTCATACCAGTGTAATTCCATTGACATCTGTGAAGATTATCCTGGTTTACACCAGGACGTGGGATGAGAATCAGGCCTCAGAACAGCCATGCTATATTGAAGACACTGAGAAAGTTTCACGCATTACAGCTGTGTGTGTTTTCTGATCTATGGTCTCAATAATAATAATTACTACCTACTAGATACCAAAATGATTGCGCCCACTAGGGGGATTTTGCTTTTAATTTACAGTACAGGCATTTTAGCGTGATTCTATGAAAAGGGAAAAATATTTAATATTTAAAAATAAAAGCATTCCTTAATGATCAGTCTCTTTCTTTCTGATAATCCCCATTTGTGACATCCCTTGTTCACATACATAAATGTCAGGTGAGAATTGCCTGACACTGCCTCCTTCTCCTCCTGATGGTGCCTACAGTATTCACAAATTAAAGTCCAGGTTAGGGACAGGAATTGGACCGACTTTACATCTTCATGGAGTAAAGCTCTGCTAATAGCTCACAGAAATCTTTCTGCATTTTTTTTGCATATGTTTCCTGATTTTCAGTGTGAATGTTTCTTATTTGTCAGTATAGAGTGCAAGTTTTAACAGATATGTATTTGTCCATAGTGTCTTGATTCCATTATCTTTTCTGCACTACTTTTTGGATTTTCTGGTATACACCAGCACACAGTTTAAGTAAGTCATAAGTAAACCAGAATAGGGATGATTCTGTAGGAAATATCAAATCTAGTAAATATATGCAAGTTCTGCTAACTTGTTACATTTAACAGCTTCCATTTTTCCTGCTAAATTCCAAAAAGTAGTCAAGAAAATGGAAAGTGAATGCAAAATGATAGTTGATGAATGGAAAGATGGATGGCTGAATGGATGGCTGAATGGGTACATTTATTTTACTGATCATATAGTAGCCTGCCTGCATTATAATTTCTTCTTAGGTAAGATCTGACAGTATCTAAGCTTAACCAAGCTTAGAAAAGCTCCAACACCCACTAAATTCAATGGAAAGACTCCCAGTGATGTCAATGACTACTGATTCAGCCCCCTGTGAGACCCCAGTACACTCATATTTAGATGGAGATGTTTTTCGTTCCATTTAATCCCATTTAAACTAAGAGTAACCATGGTTCAAGACAAGTGTCTGTTGTTTCTTTTTTAAGGACCGCCTTCCCAACTCTGAGGCTGCAAAGAACAGAAATGCACCAATCTGTCCAACTAACCAATGGAAGGGACCAACATTGGTCGAGACCTTTGTGGCACTGCACTGCCATGAGAGGACCTTCGCCCTGCATGCTCCACCCTTTCAGGCCGTCCTGCAGATGATGGATTACCTAAAAGCTAAAAAACAACAACAGAAAAAACAGGTTTGTAAGTTACATGCATGGTAACATTACGGTTATATGGTTGGACATTAATCAGGTCAATCACATTTGGAAGCATAAGCTCTAAAGGCAACTAAACTTAGTTTTTAACTGAAAGGTTAGCTGAAAAGTAAATACTATTGCCTGGCAAACCTGCAAAAGAAAAAATGGTTCCCTGATTTATGGCAGAGTTTTGTAACCAGCAGTCACACATCAGAACAAAAAGAAAAGAAAAGAATAATTTTTGAAATATTCTTTTGCCTTTGTTGTTGCTGCTAAAATGACGTTATAATCTCCTGAAGAGTAGTACAACCAGTCATGAGAGCTGTGGAGATTGGACTGCACTGAAAAGGCAAGCCTTTTTTGTATTCAGCTATATAGCTTTGTCCAGTTTGCAGCATGTGAACAAGTGCACATCCTTCCGTCTTTGAGCACACTGCTTTTCTATAATGGCCCTCAGTTGTTAAAGCCTTTTAAAGGTCATTGAAACATGCAGAAAGGAATGTAGACACACTTCGTCTCACATCACGGCTGTCTCTTTCTGTTCACTATCCTTGCAGAAAATGTTGCTATTTGAATAACTAAATGGTACTATTTTAATGTTCTCCAGAGTTTATCATGCAGTAATTGAGATTAATACAGCTTGGGCACCAATTTTAATGGGAGAAATTTTTAAGGATCATTTCAGCATAAACTGCTAGGCTAGAAGAGCAGGCAGCTGATTTCTACTCTTACATGAAACACATCAGATTTGGGGTTTCCACTCTGGACTGTTGCAGACTGAGAGGGTAAAGAACTTGCTTTGGTCTTTAGGGAGCAGGGAAGCCTACGGATGCATCTATCAAAGCGTGGAGACTCTGCTATAGATTAATGGACAGAAATGCAAATAGGCAAGATCACGCAGAGGCATCCTTGAAAGATACAGAACGGCCCTGGCCTCTCCCTTTGGAAGAAGCTGTTTGCCTGCATTCTCATGCAGAGATGCAGTCTGCAACTTCAAAGGCAAGAAGAGATGGTCTAAAAAGGAAGGCAAAGTAGTGACAGCGCAGAGATAAGGTAGAAAATGGAAATATGATGAAACCTGTGACTCCATAAATCTGGGTCACTGTCACACTGGGGGAGAATCTTGATTCTTGTCCGGAGATGTTTCATGATAAAGACCATATCCTGAAAATTCTGGGAATGAGGTGAATAAAACAACATGATGAAATGAATTCCTCGACATTAAAAAAAAAAAATAAAAAAATTACTGATGAAATATTTTTCCAGTTAAAATGCAGCTTTTTTTTAAAGCAACATTTAGATGGGCAAAATAAAGAAAAACAATCTTTTGGAAAAATTATAGTTCAGCTAACCCTTAATTAAAATTTAGATTCAGTTGTCCTTTAATAAAAGCAGCCATTATTGTAATTTGTTCTGTGGGAACGTAATTGTAAAGCAAATTAAACTGATTTCAGCATGACACAAAAGAGGACTGTAAAGGAAAATGCAGAATAATAAACAAAAATGAATGGGGAGGAAAAAAAAAAACTGGGAAAAATGTAGCATATAAGTCCAAAGGACGGACTCTCAAAATTAACTCAGAAGAAAAAGAGAAAAAAAAAGAACAAAAGAAAGAAAGTAGACTGATTCGGCAAGCAGATGTTAGAAGGAAGATTTATTTCACACACCAGAGAGTCTTCTGCATCTCTGTGGGATGGCTTTGCAAGTAGACCAGCTGCCCTAGAGTCAGCCATTTTTAAGTCGGTCTTCCAGCCTCCCTGAACATCTTCATTAGACAAATTATCTGTTCTATTACATTTCTGAGTCTCATACTTTTTCTCATAACTGGGCTTGACCTGTTCACTCCTGGGCTCTACAAAGGAAGGACCCAGGTCACCAAAATCTTCTTCGATGCTGGTTTGTCTGGTTAAAGTTTTCCTGCGAGCAAGCAATGGCCTCATGCTTTTCCTGCAGGAACAGTTAGCAGTCTCTGCACAACAGCTAGATGCAACGTTGGCAGAAACTGAATCGCAAGTATATCTGAAATTAAAACGAGATTCTTCTTCTTCACTTCCACAGTCTAGTCCACTGTCTGGGCTTCTCGATAAGGATCGGCTATATTTACATCCTTTGTCGTCTGCAGCAAAATCCTCCATGCCTGAAATTCTGTGCTTGGCTGGGTACCAGAAGTTGTGCTGCTGGTCTTGATTGTAGGGCCTAGGTGGTCTAGAGTCTCTAGCTATTGTGGGATTCTTTTTATAGGGCATACCTAAACCCTGCTTGTACAGCAGTTCAGAGTATTCACCATCCTCTTCAGCTACTTCTGGAATACTGAAAAGCTTTTTACTGTGATGTATCTGCTGTGAAAAGTCAGGCTGTTCCAAAAAAGTGGCTTCAGTGGTCTTATTCTTATCGCACTCCTTAAGATTATGTAATGTTAAAAACCAGACAGGGAACAAATAGTGTGTGACAAAAATAAAATGGGAGGGAAAAGGGAGAAGAAAAGAAAAATAAAGACAGAATTAGTTTTAGAGCAATGGCAAACATAAGACATGCAGCTTATTTAGTGAAAAGGATGTCATGCTTTGAATGAGAATCTATGAAAAATAAAGACATGATTAAGAAGTTGCTGGGTGTCAGATACAACATGAGAGGTCAGTACAAACAACTGAGTGATGCTCTTAACGAGAATAAACCCATGCATTTAAAACAAAGCAATAAAAGCTGCATAGAGGTTCCAGCATGGTGAATGAGAATGGCATTAAAACAGAGCACTAATGCTTAGTATGTTCCTTGCCCCATGCCAAATTGCTGTAATTTTTCTTTGTAATCAGAACCCATATCTAAGAATGACAATTCCGTTCTAGCAAGCTTTCTTGCTTTGCATCTGTTAAAGCATCCTATATGAGTAGCAAATACTCCTAAATCTCCTGCCAGAGGAGAGCTATTCTGCAGACATCATTAAAGGAGCTCTAGGTTCCTTTGTAAAATTGTAAAAAAACCTGCACCATTTTTAAAGCTTGGCTTCCACAGAAAGAACCCTGAGAAGCAGGCTGCTCTCTGATGTCACTTGGTCTGCACTGTCATCAAATCTCTCATCATAATCTCGTACCTGCTTGATAAAACCAATATTTGAAAATCAGCCTATTACCAGAAGTAAGTAAAGGTCTCTGTTTATACCAGAAGTAGGTAGAAACTATCCCAGCCTGGATAAAATAAGCATTCTGAACATGATAGATACATTTTGTAATTTTTCTATTACATTTACACAAAACACAGGTTGGTGTGACAGAAGAATCCTACGCAGTATCTTTGCTGGACTCTGAGAAGAGACAAGAGAATAATGATGCAGGAGCTGTTGGTTTTGATTGACATGGTTTATAGATTCTACATCATGGAGATCACCTCTCCTTGTACTTTTCTCAATGCCCAGATCAGGTAGGTCTCTGGACACAACAGCACCCATAAATAACGACAGGATCATCTTGGAGACGTCAGCAATGCCTCTCTCTCTGAGCAAGTTAAACTTAACTGGGTTTTGGATGTCTTCCCCTTTCAGGCATTAGGAACTTTCTAAGTTCTTTATGACTATATTCGTTTCACCTATTTTCATTCAATTTTAAAATGTGTATCACACTTGTGAAACTTTTGAGACAAACTGCCATGGAAGTCAATAAATGTGAACAAGGATAGTTTTGATTGGAGCTCAAATATCCCACATTTTAGAATGCTCAGATCAGGTAAGTGAGTTGAATCTTCCCTCGATCACCCGTGTCAGCCTTTGTTTTAGGGAACCATTGGAGGGAATAATAATCTCCCAATAAAGCAAATATATATCTGCATGCAAAATGTCTTCTTGTTACTTGGGGGCATCTATTAACTCGGGAGAGAATACTCAATTACAGCTGCAATGCATGGTTGGCATATTTTCAGATGCAAGAGGAACAGGAATCTGATTACATCATGGAAAATTCAGTAAACATGTTTTTCATTTTTTTGTTAATTATTGATGTTACAAAGTGAAATTGGATCTAGTGAAAGAGGGGAAAATTATCGAGCACTTTGGCATCAGAATCTGACCTGCATTTTATATCAAAAAGCTTATCAGCATGGTGGGCCATATTCTCCAAACGAGACTCAGACATCCAGGAGTCCTTCCCCAGGAAGTACTCGCATACTGAATTCCATTTCTGCAGAATGGAATTCGGTATGTACCCCTCACATACACTACTCCATCAAGAGAAGTATGCCTGCAGACTTTAACAGGTCTAAAATGATTTACTACATCAATTAAGGGTCTGGACCTTCCATTTTAAATATCAACATTGGCAATACTAATTTAAAACCGAGAAGTAAATATACTTCCTGATGCATAAAGAACAAGAACCGTCTAGGGATAATTCACTTTTTCCCCAGAGGAAAGGGACGGAGGCAGCATGCAGAAGGATTTCAGTTTCAACCTTTATGTTAGCAGAATAATAGAAACACTGATTGTTTTTTCTTTTGAAAAAGTACCTGTCTCATTCCAGATAGTATTAGAATAAAAGGACTGAATTTATAGTACATGAAAGCAGTTACAAGAATGGTCAAAATTCTCATATGCATGAGAAAATAGTATTGTTTTTTAGTTAACTAACAGCATATTGGAAGAAAAATCAACCTGTGGGTTTCATTATCATTCAAGTTATCCAACTTTCTAAGAAAGCACAATTTAGTGTAATTGCTAGACACATAAAAAGCAAATACAATTTACACGGGCAAATATACTATGGGAAATATATATTCTGTATTGAGTAGGTTCAACATTCTACATATGCTTTAATTGTTATACTAGAGTTGTCTTTCATGATGAATATTCCAGTGTAGTGTTAAAGCAATATTTCTGATAGGTATTTCCTATTGTCTCCGGTGGGGATTTCTGATAATGCATTTGTCAAACAAAGCTGATCCAACTCCCTCTCTTCCAAGCATGCTTTAAAGCCTGTGGAAGAGATCGACTAGCACTGGAAACAGGGACAAATTACTTGGACATGAAAAACCTAAGTTGTTTTTTTTCCTATATGTATGTGTGATTATATAAATCTCCTTGCTCAGAAACAACTCATTGTCTGGGTAGCACATGTAGTATATTGTCGCATAGACATGGGAAAGGTCCCCAGATATAGAACAGAAATTGCAACTTCAACAATTACATATAGGAAAATAGTCCATTAGCTAAAAGATTAGCTATCAAATAATGCAAAAAGAAAAAGTAATAAATGTATTACAGTGGCCTTGGCATTGTAAACAATGTTCACCCCAGTTCTAGGCATATACAACAGTGTGAGTTGTAACGGTCTGCAAAATCCATAATTGACTAAAAGAAATGCTTTGAAGGAAGAATCAAAATATGGAGGTACTCCTAAGGTTTCCCTGCAGTCACACTTACCTTAAGTGCATTGTGTGAAGTCACACTGACTCGTCGCCTTCCTCCATCCTCCAGCTGCATTTCGGAGTACAGCTCTTCCTCATCTTCTTCCATAATATCAGACAAGTCAGAACCTCTGCTGCTCTCTGTATGGTACTCTTCACCATGGCAATAGTGAGGCTAATTGACAGGGTGAGAGAGAAAAATCTTTACTGACTGTAATGCTGAAAATCCTTGTATAACACCAATGAGTACTACAGCATTTCCTACGTTTGAATATCACACTAATAACCACATATAAATTACATCATGCGGCTTGCTGCTCTGTTCTAGTGAAGACATCATGTATAAATATTTTTTGCCCATTTATGCTCCCAATTCCAGAAATCCAATCTTAATCCCATAGGTGATACAAAAAAGGATGTCTGCATTCACAGCATCAAATCTAGTTTTAGTCTTGATTAAATTCCCTTGATTTAAAGAGGTTCTTCATGCATCAGTGGACTTGCTGACCAAATTGTAAAAGCCCTAGGATAATTCTCATATCATCTGTTCTTCACAGCTGTTTCTTACAACACATTGTAATTTAAAAGTGATCAGCATTTAATTCCTGCAGGATGTTACCATCATTGTATGATATAGTTAGCAGATGGAATTTGAAGCTTTCATTCTCTTAAACAGTGTAGGAATAGACTAGCTAAAACCTTAATTGTCTTTTAAAATTAGTCCAAATATTTCAAGTTCCTATAAGTTTCCAATTAGTTGGAAGATAAGGAGGAAAAAGTATGTCCTACGGAATTGCTAATGTTAAATAGGAGTGGCCTCTGTCAAACATTACATCTAACAAATCAGATCATAAACCAAACTCATTGTATTTCCAAGGACAAATTTTCAAATGGAGTCATCTGACTGTCAGATTGCAGTAGAATATTTGAAGAATCAAATATTTTAGAAGTACTAGAATGGTAGAAACGACTGCATTCCTTCCCCTAGCAATACTAATGAAGAAATAATTTCTGTGGTACCAGATCAACTCCCATAGCTACGTAACACGCTGATATCAATCAATCCCAGCAATGAGAAGAAAATGTCTACACTAAGCAATTTCTCCAAAGCGAAGATGGATTTGCCCTCCAAATACAAAAGACAATTTATCCTCTTTTAATTCTTTGTTCTGGAGCTAAAAAGATTGTAGGGTAAAGCCTTCAGTTGTAACTCTTGGTGCCAAGCCCATAAATGTTTTCAGATCCTTCAGATGCATTATATTAGGATTATCTTAGAAAAAAAGCCACTGCAGTTTCACAATGTTTTGGGTTTCTTTTTGAAGTTAAAAGATCAGACTATATTCTAATGCTTCATTTTCCACATCTAAACTTTGTGGCTCTTATAATAAATGTTATTATTTCATCAGTTCCATTCCAGCAGAATCTTGGTCCTGTTTTTCATAGAAACTCACTCGTGCACTCCTGTTCTCAGCTGTATTCAAGCAGACTCGGGGGTTGCACTGGCACACTACGACAAAACTTGCCCAACTAAGTGCACCATGTCTTGTGGTTGTAGATTATTAAAGATTATCAAAGGCCAATACGGCTGGAATAAAGCCCTGATTGCTTGGGCAATCAGGCTACAGAGACCTAGCAAACCGTCTCCAAGACTTATCCATTGTGGTTCTAGTAACAGGAATGCCTTGCTAAACAGCCACTCAATTATTTAAATAAATCTTCTAATTCGAGCACTACATTAATTGAGGTATAAAATGTAACTAGGAGATATTATATAAGCAATAATTACGCAATTCTGCTTGCAATCAGTTAGCTCTGTATGTAGTAGGGCATGCATACTCTCTATGTTCAACAGCTGGGTGCTTTTACACATGCGGATTTCCAGTGAAACCCTTATGGCCATAAAGTCCATGCACTTGTGGTTGTTATTTCACATGTTTTCTAGCACTGCCTTTCCTGCAAATGTCCCAAGATGTCTCTGAATTTCAGGTCTATCTCTGATACTTACTTCCCTTGTCCTTACTATCTATTTACAGAACAAATCAAATCAACAGCTTGCAGAAAACAGTATCTTCATACATTTTTGTGAGAAAAGAATTATTATTCTCATTTTAGTCTTGGTTGACAGTCCCACTGACCCAGATCCTCAGAGGTATTGAGATATTTAGATGCATAAATACTTGTGAGGATCTGGGCAAGAAAGACTAACTTTCTAAGTCTAAGTTCACAAAGAAAGTCTGTGAGACTGATATTGCACCACTGTTTCAGAACTGTGATCCATGCCACCTTTCCCTGTGGAGCATTTTAAACTGAGGATTTTAAAATCAATATATCTTCCTACAAAATAAAATGCGACTGACATGAAGGATTTCCATTAGTAGCTATATCTAATGCTAATAAAAAGCATGATGAAAAAACAATGTTACTTGCATTTGCTTGCAGGTTTTTTACTCTTATCTATGGCGTAAGGCAAGTCAACTGATAGAAAGCCAAGGACCTCGATAGGGAATGAGCATACAGAATAGCACTTGCTTCTGGAAGATACTAGTAGCACATGAGCATTATAATGAAATTAGCAAACTAATAATTTCTTATGGAGAAAACCACCACAGATTAGATTTCTCCAATGTTCTCCCATTATTTATTCACTAACAAACTAAGCAGTAAAAGCGATCATCTTTCATAAACAATGCAAATGAGCAATTAAACTACAAATAGGTATATCTCTGAAGCTATAAAATAAACACTTAATAATCAATTTACACTTAACACACTGCAGCTGTTTTGCCAGACATCATTTAACCGCTATTTCTCAAAGTGCATTTTTTGACATAGTGTTTTAAAGCAATTAAGAATTCTTTCAGCCTTACATGAAAACTAAATTTGAAACCTAATCAGATCTGAGAATACTTGTAGCCAGAGAGATTTCAAATCTAGCTTTGAGGATGTTCCTAGTAGATAACAGAGCTTAATCTTTTTAGGCTTCAAGGAATATAACTTTAAGGGTTCCCAGCCTTCCAAAGTTCATATCCAAACCTTCTGTTTTGTAGAGCTTGGTAAAGCAGACACACTCCAAACCACCCTTTAATGGTCTGAGGTAGTAAGTCCACATGGAACAGCAACTTTGTACTCACATGGTAGATACCCCCAAGTTTATTTACCAAGGTTAAATATGAAGTATGGTTAACAGAAAAATGAAGTTGATCTTGGTCCCTTACAAACACTCTAAACTTTTTACACTGGGCCTTCTTAATAAGGTCACTGGTCCTGTAAGAAAATCTTGGCCTCTTTGTGTCCAGAATAATTTTAATTGTATAGAGAGGTACAGATGCATCTCACCCACGAGCACATTTTGTAAGCACAGCATGATTGTATGTATTCTAAAAATGGGAACCACTGTATGTGAAGATGGAACCAAATCAAATCCCGAAGCCACATATTTAGAATACTGGAAATTTGGAGCAATGTTTATACATTTATAAATGCTTAAACTTCTATAGTAAATGGAACCAAAATGCCAGAAAATCTCAGAACTGGTACGATGTCCTGGTTGGACCCTTCATACGATGTCCTTGTATGCCCTTGCTTGGACCCTTCAACATGGGAGATCAGATGTTTGGCTAACGAGATTATTCGACCACGCTAAGACATAAGAAAATAACTCTTTGCTAGAATTTACATCCCTCTTGAAAATAATGTAACAGATTACTTTGTATTTGTTTTCATTGGGATCAGACTAAAAGCTGCGCAGATGTGCAAAATTCTTCTGGCAACAGCTTTCTTTTCATGACAGCATGCCAAGTACATACGGTGTTGGTTTTCTGCTAATTAGGGTTACAGGTTATGGCTTTTATGGAACACAGAAATCCTTCCCCTTTTCCCTTTTTTCACATAATGTTTTCATATGCAGGCGTAACACATCATACAGAAAAAGTCCAGAGCCCAAACATGACATTCCAGTTACATTTTCTGTTCCAATGTTTTCAGCTTCATTTTTTTCAGTTTCCAGTGCTTAAGACTGTTGCTTGGGATAACGATCTATAGATGCATGGTGCCAAGCATTCTGTTCCCATTAGACAGTGTTATGCTCCAGTAACAGGACATTCATCTACCTCCCCACAATTTAGCTGCTTGTCTGTATAGTTTACCAATGTGGCTACAATAATCAGCTGGTGACCTGGATAGCCTGCTGAGCTTCATAAAATACTTGTTTCATGTCAGACACCTGACACAATAACAAGACCAGGCTACTTACTTGCTTTCCAAGTTCTGACCCTTTTAGGAAATCATCAACTGAAGCCCCCCTTCTTTTGACATTAGGAGAATCATAGCCATCTTCCTCATCATCTGAGTTAGCGTATTGGGCTGCATTGCTCCTTTCACTAAAAACACTCCTCCTCTCCATCTAGCAAAGCAAGAAAAAATGGAAGACATAAGGACTCAAGAACACAACTTTTAAATATACTCATGGTTTAAAGCAATGCTACTTTTCCCTGACTAACCTTTTAGGAGTTTTCAAGAATTTTTTGCTTGTATTACTCTTGCTCATAAACAATTATATGCTTTTATGTGACCAACAACTCAGCTGCTAGCTTTCTTCCTGGTACCACTTATGTCCAAATTCTCAGTATTCTACAGTCAGAGGCTGCTAACGAAGACACTAATTTCCCCTTGGCAGAGGGTTAGCAGAAGACCTAGCCACTACAGCATTTTTGACCTCAGTACAAAAAAAGCTATAGAATGAGACTTCATGCTCTTCCTCTGCTCTGAGGTGACTCTCACCCTCAGCTACTGAATCCTGCTGCTTACTCTCATGACAATAACCATCAGGCATCTAACAGGGTGAATGAAGGGCAGGGAGAAGAAACAGCTTCTTCTGCAGCAGCCTACCACAATGGAAGTATTTCTACTACTGGGGACTAAACATGACAAATATCACTGGCAGATTTTGATTTAATTTAAGTGAATCCATCTGTAAACTTCTGTCCAGATCCCTGAATTAAACATTTCAAGCATCACTAAAATTAATGTAATTAAACAAAGTTCAAAGCATACGCTATGTCAGCAGTTTTCAAAACCTGAAAAAGTATTTCCGTTCTCTTTCCCTATATGGTTGTTAAATCAACTTTCACCTCAGAGTCCCAAAGAAACTAATTGCCTTTTCTCCCTCTATTACATCTATTCCAGTTTGCTTTATTTATAAAGAAAAGGAAGAAATGTACACATGCATATATATGTATTTAACCAGACCTTATCAATCCAGAATTATCCAGCTTCCCAAAAGCTGTATCATCACCCACTGGCTCAATTCTGTCCCAAAACAGGGACAGTCAATAAGTTGGGGCTGCTAAGACATGTGTGAACTGTCAAAATTAATGGAGTTATTTGGGAGATATAATGGGAGACGAAAGACTGGACATAACAACTGATGACTGCCAGATGAAGGACCAAGAGAATGTATGAAAAAAGTGACACCGGAGCTTGAAACAAGTAACGGACAGTTGTGAGCAGCTTGTGATGAGAAAGTAACTGCCCAGAGCACTGGGAGTATTTAAATATTGTATGCTTGGGTAGGAAAACCAGAGCACGTTGTCAGGATGCATATACATCAGCTGTGCTGACCCAAGAGCCTCAAATATGGGATTTAAACTAACTAGCAAACATCTGAGTCACTACAGCAGCCATGGGTCATAATGGTCTCAAAACCAGGGAGTCTCCTTTGGGCAGTGATGCTTCTAGCAGCTACAAAAGGAGCTGTAATGAAAAGCTTTCATATGGCAGCTGTGTTGAAGCATTTGTAAATATCTGTGAAGGTGTAGCACTGAGAAAGGGGCACTCTTGAAGGGCAAATACGTAAATTTGCCTGTGGATCCATGACAGCATACAACATAGTGCTTTACTTGCATCTAAACTGCTATTTGCTATTTTGAAAAAGCAGATGGTTTTAGAATACAAATGTGTCTCTTATCTGACTGCTGGTTAGATTCCCTTATAGAAATGAGACTCTGTCCTCATTTTGTAAACTGTCAAAAAGATTAGCTCTCACAGTAAGTCTGCTCAGGACTTCTGTTTATCTGCCTAGTTCCGGACCCATTTTTAAACTGTCCTTATATTGTTTTGGTCTCTTTCAAAGTACTTCAGTACTCGGTTGGTTTTTCTCACATAGGCATAAGCGTCCCTTTTGACTCCTGCAGGATCCAAGCACAAACTTTGATGATTACTATTTTTTTTTTTCCAGAAGTAAGGCTCTGCATTTTTGGAGACAACATTTCTAGTGATGTTATGGGGTTTCTATGCTGATCAAAGGCTGATCAATGCTCTTTATGGTTACAAGTATATTTGTGGAAGATGGCATAGAATTTTAGCACACTGCTTCTTCTCAAGCTATAGATCTTCAGGGTTTAGGAATGATTAGCTGCTCCTTAAAGCATATGATGAAAAAATTCTTTGATGGAAAGTGCCACAATGAATAAAGCCAGCCCAAAAAAGCCTTAAGAACAAGTTTGCCTTTACCCTGTTGCTCTCTGCAACTCGTTGTGCAGCTTCTCTTGCCATGGCTTTTGCGACAGTATTTGGGACAGGTGTGCCTTGAGGTTGAGGGAGTATTCGGTTAGGCGATGGAGACCTCCTCCCCTGAAGCGGGCTGTGAAAATTAGGGGCAGGTGGCTCAAGCATGTGTCCATGAACAGGGGATGCCGAACGAGTCTGCTCCCATGACTCATCCATTTTTAAATGTGGACCTAAATGTTCTTCTTTGGTTTCTGGGGCTCCGGCACTTGCTAATGGCTTAGATTTGGGAGCAGTTCTGGGGTGAGGGGTTGGAGGCACCAGTAGGTCAGATGGAATGGCAGCAACAGAAGAGTCCACTGATTCCCCTTGTGCAGAGAGAGTTCGAACTGTAACTTCCTTTGCTTCCAAACTCCTTAGTCTCATTAGCTCCACCAATGTGTTCTCTGCTGTTGGAAAGATCACCTCCGCCACCTGAGTACACAAACAAGCAACTTACTAGCATGAAGACATCTGTTTCCCTCCCCTCAACCCCACTGAAGTACAACCTTCAAAGTCTTAACATGGAATGAATGATTGCCAACACAGAGTGGGCTGCAAGAGCCCACATTAGGGCTCCACATCAATTACTACCAGTTGCCTTTAATCCTTTCAACCCATTTGTCCAAAAGCTTAAGTGCTGATAGAAAGGAAGCTAACGAGCAAGTTACGCACAAACAAAAGAGTAGTTTCTACTGAAAGCTGAGAAAACCCTGCACGCATTCAAGTGCTGTCACATGTTTATTGTTGCCTTTACCTGTCAGCTGAAATTCACCTAATGTAGGTGGTCACTGTAACTCTGGAAGGAGAACTCACCCGTTGACCTTTCGCATAAACACCATAGCCTGTGACATTGGCGCCATGGGAGGTCCCTGTTGCTGTCAGAGTTGGTGGTTTCCAGGACACCTGTAGAGTTGCTGGGCTGGAGCCAGCCCGTACAGTAACATCTTGAGGTGGAGCTGGAGGACCTGAGAAAGACAAGACTGGTCACCGTTGAGCCTTAGATCAGAAGTATGTACGTCAACTGATATACTTGCAAGTTGGAAACTACAAATCTCAAAGCATTTTTTTTTTTCTTAAGACGACAAAATATCATTGTTGCAGTTACTATGTAAAAACAGAAGCGTACACTCAGCAGGTCATGGAGCTGGGAACTGAGATAACTAAGCTATATTTCTTTGCAAGATGGTCTGTACTTGCAACTGGCTCTGGACCTATTTTTATCCCTCCAGGCTGCATAAGTGCTATTTACTTTGAATGCAGAAGATGTTAATAGAAAAATGCAGGGAGAAAAAGGCCCAGGAGTGGCACTTCATGAAAAACTGCTGCAGGTGACAGCAAGTGACTTTTTGGTATATATCTCTGCACTGAATGCAAACAACATACTCAGAAATCACTTTCAAATTCTGCCTCTCTGGACTATCAGGGGCTCCAAGTCACGATTTATGGGCCAGAAGCACATTGACACTAAGGTGCAATGCGGACTGCAAGCCGAACCAGCAGCACGCTGGTTTAAAGGACTCGAAGTCTTTTCTCTGCACTGAAGAAAAAAATACGCCTACTAGCCTTTTAAGGCATTTACAGTATGTTAGTGTAATAGCACACCACGTACATCCTTAATTAAAATACATTATTAGCCTACTATAAATAGCTGTACTTTGGACAGAAAGCCAAAGTAAAAATATCATAACGATTATTAGTTCATGAATATTTCAGGCATCCTGTTGTGTTAATTTAATAGTCAAACCCTGAGAAGTGTTTCATGCTAAAACATTTCAGAAGCAGGGTTCAGCCGTAGCCATCTCTGGGTAATAGCTGGGAGAATACAAACCTTGGTTGCTGTGAGTTTGCTTTTGCCAGTGAACTAAGCACGACCAATTTCTGTTTATCCACCAAAAAAGCTACAGATATTTTTTAACTGTGTGTATTCATTGCTACCAAACAGTTCATGATAGAAGTGTAAATATCACACAGGCCTCAGCCTCCAGCTACACTGGCAAACATCAATGCATTTCAGCAGTTTTCTGTCACTGAATTTCATCCTCTAGTGGGCATGGAAATGAAATTACGGTCACGTTCAGGACACTACAGGCACAACATGAACATCCCTTGCACCTATTATGTATTTTTAACTTGCAAGGCCAAAGTATGCAAACTGACCTAATACTATTCTTGGCCAAGACGTAGATTTTGATTTAGGATTAAATTTCAGCTTCCCTGACCATCCTATTTTATTGACAGCCAGCACTCCCAACCCAGCAAAGCTCCTCAGCTTACAAGAAAGAAGGCATCTGATCTAGTCCAGTATCTTGTCTATGACAATGACATTAATCTGCTTCTGCAGGACAAGTCACCTTCCTTCCATTCTCCCAAAACCAAACAATCCCCAGAGAGTCTATCTCGACCTTCACAGGCTGTAACAGAGATAGGTTTAATAAACTGTAATGCCCAAGGCTTAGTATGGTGTCTATTTCCCCCCATCATTAAATGGGAAATTACTTTTGATGAGTCTTGATGGCCTTGGTCATCAACATAAATGTTTGTTTCAGAATTCTGCTACAGTTTGGTCTTCATGAATTTAGTACCTAAATTAGCTCAAAACCCATAATAGTGCCATTGGTCCTGATCCTGTGCATACTTATGTCTGTTTTTAGATCTGAGCACCCAAAAGAGAACTACTTCTATTTTAACTTAAGCAATTCTAATGCTTTGATGAATCAAGAAGAGGAGTTCAATTGCTCAGCTACTAAAGAGCTGTCACCCAGCTTTGGTCCGACAGGAAGCAATCTGTTTTCAAGTTTAAAAGTCATGCAAAACATGATATAGCTATGCAAAGAGAAAAATGAAAAGGTGACCTCTAATTGTCCTGTACTTTTCATGCAACTGCTCTCTCTAGCTTTGAAATGTGAGCAGTTATCTCAAGTTCATTTTTGCTTAATGTATTCCTAAAAACCCCTGAGACTGATACAGTGTGAAAATTTTAAAATATTCACTGATCCCCACTCCCTTTTTGGTATAAGTGGCTGATGGATAATCCTTTTCTGCAAGGATATCATTGAACCCACTAGTAAAGAGCAGAGCTTCTCAGCTTCAAATAAAGCAGGCACATGTATTCATTTGTAAACATTTCTGAAGCCCTTAGAAAAATGTCAGCACAAACGTTAGCAGCTGCCTGTGGCCAGTTACGTTGCAGTTCATGCTGCACTGTCTGCTAAAGTTGACATTCACCACAACTAAAGGTTTATGTGACATCACTCACCCCCATGCATCTTCTAGAGAAGCACAATAACAACGGATTCCCTCCACAGAGAATATCTGTATTGCTCTCTCAGCATACTCTAAAATCATCTTTGAAACATGTCCCTTACAATGTAGATCAACGGAAGGTATTTAAGGTGGAAAAATAATCCAGAGTCTGAGAGAAAAACCAGTATTAGCCACATTAAAGGCACTTTCTCTATCTTTTCTCTTTTAACTGTAGTTTGGAAGAAGAGATATGTGATTAATCGAAGCCAGTAATATTTGCCAGAGAAAAATATGACACATTATGATGGCAACTCCCATTGCTGACTGATTTCATGGGCATCCTTTTCCCTTTGTTTCAGTGACTTTTGAAATACAAGCATCAGCCTCTAATCACTTCAACAGTTGCTATTTTATTTTGCTATATAACAGTGAAAAGTTAACTTGCTTTTGTAAAAATGCTCTCTGTGAAATGAAGTGGTATGGAAGATTCTGGGATTTCTGGATCTAAAAGCAGAGACTTGGCTGCATTTTAGCTCCTCAACAGAGAACAGCTCATTTATTGCTTTAGCATACTTCAGCAACTAGAGGGAGATACAGCATGTTAAGTGTTTGGCCTGGAAACTCACTCGAAAGGCCTTTCCCAAATAACAAAGAAGTCAACGTATCTAATAAGTTCAAGCCACCATCTAGGCAGTATCTCCCGACTCCCCCTGAACATATACAAAGTTTAAAATGCCCCCTCTCCTAGCAGATTCTATAATAGCACTACCACTTATCTCACTGAAATGATTTAAGACAAAAGACTAAACGCCTGAGCTGAGGACGTTTTTACTGAAACTATAAATCAACAGCATCAAAAGCAGTAGACATACAAGCTTAACTCCCTTTCTACTCAACCAACATTACTGTCCTGCATGTCTCCTTACATATAAATCACGCAAGCCAAGGAAGAGACCAGAACTAATTCCTGCCCCTTTGCTAGAATCAAATCCCAGCAGGGAATCAATTAAGCCATAGCACAGTACATGCTATTGAAATTTCACTCGCCAGGAGTCACTTGTACTTGACTGTCCCTGCTTCAGAGGCATTCACTGCTCTGGAAGTCTGAATATATAAGGAGTCTTCTACTTGTCCTTGATTAGATGACCTTGGTTAGATGAATCTACAAGGAAAGATGTTCAAATTTTTCGGGTACTGCCATACACTCCCAAAATCATGAGATTATCCTTTAAATGCACGACATTATTTCAGCTCTAGTTTTCAACAGTACTTCACTGTTCTTAAATACTGGGAAATGACTGGTAACACTTATCAACATTCCTAAAGTAAAAGCAAGGTGGGAAAAAAACTCGGACTTTCCAAAACACAACCAATTTGTTATCTTTACAAATTCGAATTGTACAATGTGATTACAACTTTACAACCAAAATGCATTTACAACCCCTAAATGACTGTGTGGTCCTCTAAGATGTCTGTGTTGTCTTTCATTACAGAAAAGGGCTGGATCATCCCTGTAAAAAGTGCTTTAAGATGCACAAATAACATACAAGCAACATGTCAGAAGTAGCAACTGTTTTTTAAACCAGTGTTGTTCACACCAACGAAAATAAATTACTACCAAAAATACTATAACTGGGCAAATTAAATACAAATGGAGATTAATCTGATAAAACACTTAGCGTGTGTTCTGTGATGATGATAAGCATGGGTTTCCCTCATTTATCTCCCAAAAATGCTTCAGTCCTTACCCAGGAACAAAGAAGAGAATAATGCAGGACAGGAATTAATTTTAGATACCATAAAGGAATCTAATAGTCCCCAGTCTGCTCATGAATGTGACAGGGATTACAGCATAAAGCTAAAGGTTAGATTAATTTATCTAGAATTTTCAGAGAAACTTAACTGGAGAGTTTTGGCGTAGGGAGAAAAATATCAAACCTGCTGGCAACGTAGAAAATTCCACAAAGGCTTCCTTTTTTTCTCGTTGTTCCAGGGGAAGCTGCCAGGGCATCTGATGGGGCTTTGCCATGACCTTCACCTTGTAGGCCATATTGGGCTTCAAATTAAAAAAATGGTACTTGTAGCTAGCAGCCTTGACAATGTCAAATTCTTCTTCATTAAGAAAGATCACATGACTGTAATTACTATTTGTAGGGAGCCAGGAGAGCTCAGCAGAAATCTGGGTTATATTGTCCACTTTAAGATTAGAGGGGGCTACTATGACATCCTTCCCAACTAACAAAGTGCACTGCAGTTCATCGGAGTTACCCTTGTTTGTAATGCTCTGAATTGATATTCGGTATGTACAAGTAGAAATGTTAAGCTTTTCTATAAGAGCTTTCGTTCTGCTTCCCAAGGCTATGTTCATCCGTACTTCTTTGTCAACCAGAACGTTGTAGCTGCTAATTGTTCCCCATCCGGGTGGCACTACCGGTGGCTCCCAGCCCACAATGACACTTTTGGCTAGTTGTTTAATAAGGGTGATTTTTCTAGGATAAGGCACAATGTCTTCTCCAATTTCATCAATATTCACATCCAGAGTCCCTGCACCATTGCTGATTACACTAGAGTCTATGTGACTTGGTGGACTTATCTCCAAGAGATCTCCTTCCAAAGTAGGACCCGAATGGTTGATAAAATTCTGATCTTGTTCACTGCTTAATGTGCTTGATAACCGGGTCTCATTGTCTTGAACAAAATCCACAAAATTTGAAGGGACTAGTCCTCTTTGTCCATCTAGAAGTTCCCCTGGTGAGAAAGGACAATGCTATTAAAATCCTTGAAGGAGCATACCTCTTGCATGTCAAGGCCTTGCAAGTGGACAAGATAAGGAAGAAGATATAAGTGAAAACTGTACATAAACAACATTAACAGCTTGAGAATGTAAAGGCTCAGTGAGGCAAAAACCAGAACTGCCAGTAAGCTTTCTTGTCAACTTAAATCTTGCCAGTAGGAAAAGCTGACAATATAAAATATCTTATAATTAGCTATGCCTGCAAGGAGCAGCTTTGCTGGTGCAGAAACTCTGTTAATTAACACAATTATGATAGGGGTAATTTTAGCAATTGATTTGGTAGTAGATGAAGGAAAGAATTGGGAGCATGTTTGACAGATGAACTGATTTGAATCTGCATGAATTAGCATGAATTCACAGATTTAAAAAAAAAATACCTTCATAAAAGCCATCTTCATCCATATCTCCATACACATAAAGGTACTTTCCTGCCGTAAGGGGGAGCTCTGCCTCTGGATTTTCATTTGGTCCATCAAAGGGGTTGTAACTGCAATGGAGTACAGATGGAAGGCATGAGCGTTCACTTACAACCCCCACACAACTGAACACTAATCAGAAAAAGGTGCACAGTTCTAAGGCTGCACAGGAAGCTAATTCCTCAGTTCAATCTTTTTGCTTCCCTCCTGAAACGTATATTTTGAGACGTCAGTTTGTTGTTGTGAACTGTAACTGTATCACCAACAGAATGCCATGAAACGCAACTATTTGTTTAAGCGCTATACACTTAAAACCACATCCTTTGCTGTAGAATTTACTTACACGTTTCTCACTTAGGTCTCTTTGAATACACTGGCCAAAATCATCTTCATTTTTTAAAGACAGTTAAAGAAAACTCACTTGTAGGGGTCTTTTCCAGTCCCATTCCATTCCATTCCATTTACTTTATATGGCAGTCTTTTACACGAGTTTATTGACTTCAGCAGAGACAAGTTAAATAAAGACAAAACCAGTAAATTTAAGCTAAAACAAGCCACTAATAGACAAAAATTTCTTATAAAGTATTTAAATCCATCTCCATCCTGAAAGAAATTTTTAGCCACAGGAATTTTTATCATGATAGTACTTTATATCTGAAATTTTAATGTGCAAAGTGAAGATGTGAGGAACTTTAAATTGTTCTTGCATTGATGAAAAAGCAATTTATAAGAACAGATTGAGACATCCTCTATAAAGTAGGAGGTAGACATTCTCATCTCATTTAGACATTGCAAGCTAGAAATACAGCAGTGGGTAAAAGAGCCATGCCATGTTAAACTTTCTCTGACAATTAAAGCACATGGAAATGGCACTATTTTGCAGCCAGTGCAAACAGGAAAGGGGTCTGCTATCCATAACATTGGTTCCAGGTAATAATTCAGTGCACGAATAAAAGTGAAGCAAAACCAAATGTTGAGTATCACAAATATATATTATATATGGAATGAACTGGTTTTGTTACCTATAACGGGCAATGCAAAGATGGACTTTCCCAGAATATCTCTGCTTTGAGGTATTGGAATTCTGATCATTATCCATCTGTAGAAGAAAAAAAAAAGACAATGCGATTTCAAGAAGATGCATGCACTGTTTTCCTGACAGGCAATATAAGTCAGACAGCAAACATGCAACATAAAAAAAAAAAAATTAAATTCTAACATGGAACAGAACTGGTTCATTTTACTTAGAATGGCTTAGCATAAAAAAGAATTGCAATTCAGATTCTAAGAGGGCAAAGAAATTGAGCTAATTCCTTGACATCTTGCTAGAGATTCAGATCACCTGTCTGAGACTGGATGTCAGTTTTCCTCAAAAGCTTGCAAAACTGACAAAGCCCCAGTAGATTGGTGCTTTGTCATTTGGTCAGTGGAGATGGCTGAAGGAGATGTGATATTGACCACACCATTGCCTTTCATGCTGCTGAGTAAAGAAATAAGCACGACTTAACCATACGAGTCTCATTGACCCCCTCACCCTCCTGACTAAGCTTTTACTAAAGTGTTCATGAAGTACAGTAAACTCAGCTACTCCAAGATGACCTGTTGAGATATGCCTAGTGTTTCTGGGCATGGTATAGCTATATGATCACATAGGCAACCTAGGGTGATACCCTAATAATTTAATCAGAAAACAACAGTAGAAACCTGATACCAGTGACTAAGTACTTAAGACAAATGTTGAGTTTAGAGCTGGTGCAAGCGTCAACTTCCAAACACTTGGAAACAATGAGTGTCACATAAAATATACCCCCTTGCCAATCCAGTCCACAGCAGCAGCATCTGTTGAATTCCACCCTTTCCACTAACTGAAAGAAATAATATATTTCCTCTGAATTTACCATCATATTTAATTCAATTCTGCAAAGCGACACATTTATTCCATTAACAAATCTGGTCTACAAAACCTGGAGATGAAATTGTGGTGCTGAATCAACACAGACTCCACCTATTTTAGCTCTGCGCTAGGAATCCCACTGGTAAAATAGTAATTCTTTCTGTTATGCTTCAAGCCTAGTACAGTTTTTAAAGTGAGAGATGCACTTCTTTCCTCCACTTCTTTTACAGCACGCTGTGAACCCTTTTAGGAAAAATGAACAACTTTTCGCCTGAGCTGAGAGATCTTTAATTAAGGTAGAAATACTAGGTTTAACAGTGGGTTTAAACTAGGTTTAAATAAGATAAGTTGTCCAAAAATTGACCGAAATTTTACAATCTGGACAGAGTGAATATTGAACTGCAACTTTCAGGCCTAAACTGGTCCCTGCTTTGTTCCCAGTATGGAACAAAAGCACACCAGAAAAATACTGAGGCAAGTCACTTTTCCTCTGAATTAACTCGTAAGAGGTGGGTTAGCTTGTTGGGTTAACACGACACACACTATTCTGCCAACACCCCACTTCCAGTGAGGAAGACAGTAATAGTCAGCTAACAGGTATTCTCCCCTGGGTAGCATTTGGGGATGCAGGCAAATTTTCAAGGGTTACCATCCTGATACCTTTTTATGGGCATGTCACAAAGCTCATAACTAACCCAAAAATGCTTATTCTAGAAGACTTTGTTACTAGTAACAATCAGGGAAGTTGCAGATATATTTTTGCAGAGCATCTTTTTTTTTATTTCAGACTTCACAGCATTATGCTCCATTTTTAGATTTTATTCATACACTCTCCCCCTGGGTCTGGATACCTCTAAAAAAGAATGGAGCTTAATTTCTGTGAGCTTGCATAATGTAAGTATGTATCACATAATTACACTCTAGAAGGCACACAATGAACAATTCTGCAAAAGAGGGCTTGACATTCTCAGTGAGAGATAACTCGAAAATAATAGAAAAAGGGAATTAAATTTGACGTGCACTTCTTCTGTTCCTTGCTGTTAGTTCTGCTTCCCTAAGTCTCATTGCTAAGCTGCTTTTTCTGGTTTGACTACTTCGGGCTGCTTTTTCTGTAGCCTCTTCAAAAAGCAGTGAATGTTCCCACTTTTCAGTAATGCTGCTACACATAAATATACACATATATTTATTTGTGGATAATCCTTAGATATGCCCATGGAATTCCTACTGTACAAGAATCTAATATTTTGTTGAACATCCTACACCATACTCAGGCTTGTGATCCATTTAAAAACATTTTGATTCTATCAACTTACACAGGTTCAGCAGCAATGAATATAAAATAGATAGCAAATATGCACACAGTTTCAATTTATTTACTCCTGTAAAGATTAAGAATAGAATTCAGGACTGTAAGGTGAGGGGTAAAATCTGAAGATCATTTCCTCATGGCTGTTTGCCCATATAAAACAGGCTTACCATATTTAATAGACAATAATACCCTTCTATAAAGTTTTCAAAATGTGTCTTATACCTCCATATAGTTACCATTTGTCCTAAATATCAACAACTAACTTGCTATGGCACCTTTGTAAAGCTCTTCTGAGCTTCCCATTGGCTTTCTGCTAGAATTCTACTGAAAACCAGAAAACCTTTCTAAGAAAGGAAGAACAGAACCTTTCAAAAGTACAATTAAATACAAGCTGTAAAGTTGAACAGTGGAAGAGTTTAGTGACAACACCCTGCAACTTGCAATTCCAGGTTACAGGCTCAAAATCAGTTTAGGAGAGTGTGCTGGAAACTGCTGTTAGCGGGCGGTATCAGCCTAGTTCTAGTGAGAAAATTCACATGTCATGAAAACCAGGCAAAGAACAAGTCCTGCAGAATGAGCTACTTCTCTGTCAGAGCATACCTGCCTGGACAGGGCACTGCATGGAATTTCTCTTCCAGGCTGTATCTAAGTCACACCTTTTGGTAGATATAATAACATAATAATAAACCCGTGTAACATAGACACAGACCAAGACAGACACAGACAGAAATGCTGACTTACACTTCATATGCACAGAAATAGTACAGCACTCTGAATGCATCATTGAAGGCTGAGGCTTTCATAGAAGCTTGAGGTTCTCACACACCCATTTTTTATGCTGTGTAACTTGGATATCAGCTGAGACTTCTTTGAAAGCATCAGGTAAATTACCACTGGTCATGCTCCCAACTTATCTCAGAAAATGAGAACATTCATGTCTTGACTTTTTAAAAGCAGGTGGATCAACCTGCATTGGTCCCCTGGAGAAGAGAGGTCTTGGCCCCAAAACATACATTTTCAGTAACAAATTTTAAAAGACTCACGTCTGAATCAAATCTGCATCTTGGGGTACCAGATCTTGACTTGGACAGGAATGTAGGTTTGACAGACAATTGTTCTGGTTTGTCTCCAGATACTTGAAGGGGTCGTATAAACTCTGAAATCACACAACGACTTCCAGAAGGACTTTCATGACCTGGCAGTGAACAAAACACATATGAGAATAAGTAATTGTTCTCAAGCAGAAACACTGCCAACTAATAAGCAGCAGTGAGGTATTTTCTCCTCCTGTTAGAAATCATTCTAGAAAAAGACTAAGGTAGGTAGACTGCAGAGCATAAACGTAGCTAAGCCTACTAGTTCCCAGCCTTTCAGTAAATTACATAAGTCAACAATATGTAATGGTACCTAATGTAGAAAGTGAAGGTATTTTAATTCAAAAAAATCAAAGTTAAAGTTTCCCCTAATTAAAAAAAAAAATCCACCTTTGTTCTGAGCATTTTGATACCTTTGGAGAAGTTATCTGACATGCTGTTTAACATGCCCAGCACTAAAAAGCTGCTGTTGGAACCCTTCTGTTCCTTTCAGGGACTCTGTCATGTATTGGAAAGTAGAATCAAGTCATGCATTTATCTTTTAAGAAAGCGACTGAAATGCTAATAATTTAGTTAGCAGGATATTCATTTTGAAATGAAGGGAAGTGGTTTGGCTTTTTGCAGGGCAGTCAGTTCCAAGATTCATATTTCTTAAGAGCTCCTCGTTAACACCAGTACTAAACCACATAATTTGATCACAGTGCCATCTCTCCAGTTTCTAAAAACTGGAAAACATAAACTATGAAAAAGGAAAAATCTCCAGAAATGCTTTTTGACTATTTTTATTGTGCTTTTTTAAAGCACTTAAAAATATAAAGGAAAAGGCTGTTTATATTGCACATTTAAAGGACCTAAGGAGGCAGCCTTACAAGAGGCTGAACACTCATCTCCTATTTACTCAAGTGAAAACCAGGCCTAATGGTGAGGGGAGACAAGTAAAAAGAACAACTTCATCAAGGTTGCAAGAGAGACTAATAAAATGTAATACAAAATACTTCTACATTTTTTCCCTTTTACTGTTAGTTTAGTCCCCAAACCACATGAAAAGAAGCAGGAAATTGTAAACTGAGCCTAATTATACTTGCAGCATCAGCAGAAGCTATAGCAAAGCACAGAGTCTAGGGCATTGCTGACTCCATTAGATATCCAGACTGCCTTGTCCTTTCTCTCTCTCTCATTAACATAACGAGCCTATGCTCTAATTTTTCAGACCCTGGATATGTGTAGGTTCAGCATTTCCTCTCCAGTTCTGCCAGAAGTCTGGACAGCAATGTTTTGCTACTGAATTGCAAGCTTCCCAGACACACGTCACCAGGAATCATCAGTGGAACCTTTTTATTCATATTGCAGAGGAGAATAAGCTCCAAAACATATCATCAGAGGGTTTTTCTGGTGTGCTCCTTAGTCCAATATGATTAATTCTCTCTGCATCACTGTAATTTACAGCAGGACAGCTTAAGCACATTGACAGCAGGGAAATATACAAGTCATCATACAAAACATTAATTACAAGCAGCCTGCTTACAGCAATCTCCAGGCTGGAAAAGGGCACATTTTTTATTCTTGGAACCTTTCTCACATATATAACAGAAAAGTCATCCCTGTTCAGAAACCTTTAGCCAATTTAGCTCCTTCTGTTTGCTGTTAATGTGCTTGCCATATCAGCCTGTCAGCGCCAAGCCTATAAATAATTGGTCCAACTGTGATTATTCATTCAGGAAACTGTTGTTTGGTCTCATACCTCCTGGATTTTTCAAGCTTTGTTATTAAATTAGTTGCACTACACACAAAATGTGGAGAAAGATTCTTGGACAATATAGCCCTTGCTTTGTCTACATATAGGAAGATAACCAGGATAGGAACACACATTATCAAGAACTCCAGGAATATCAAAATACTGGAAGATATTAAACCGTCTTATTTTTTCCACTTGCAAAACAGGGTACATAAAATTTACCTTGAGTCCGTAATACATAGGAGAGAAAACTGTGTGGTAGTTGTAATTCTATCATGCGACTGGACACATTTATGGCTCCAGATGGTGTTAATAACTAGATACAGCCTACTTAGATACCTCACTTCCCATCAGAGTAAGTCTATATCCATATCCATCAATGTATGTGGAAATACAGCTTCTGCCCCAAATCTAGCTCTGCAAAATGGATCTGTCTTCCTAACTGGACTTATTGCTGCCTTCAGTGTCCTCTGTTGCTCTATTCATTTGGCTACTTGTGCAATGTAACATCTCCCTGCTCAATAAAATCTGCACTGGGTGCCATCAACTCCTGTCTCTTGATGAAAAAGTGTGTGAAGTAACAGAAGCTGATCCTTTAAGGCTCTTTCCCATGCTGTCGGACTGCTTTTATGTGGGACCACAATGTGATCCATTTCTTAAAGCAGCTTAAAAATGACTGCATTTTCACAGTATTCTAATATCTGCAAGAAATTGGAAAGAACAGGTTTTCGGGCAAGCCGTATCATACAACCTTAGCAGTTAGTTCCTGTGTATTCTGTACAGGAGACTTTTTTTAAAAGGTCATCAGATGCTTAAATAAGATATGTAAGTTCATGCTGATTCTATGTATGCAGAGCCACAGTTGGATTAAAAATAAAAAACCACAAGCATCGTTAAGCAATGCCTTTGCAAAAAAGCAAAATTGAGATTCACTGTGCATGAAGCACGTTCCTCCTGAAACCTCCTGCATCTCTGTAATCTCCTGATCATTTCTATAGAGGATGTCTACTTTTGCGGATTGTGAGTATATGAGTACAGACAAAAATGGCTGCATTTAAAAACTGGCCCAACTTTACCTCCAAAATAAGAAGCAATTTCAAACTAGGTTCTCCTGTTCATCCAAGACAATTTCACTGATGTCCCTGGGCTTGAACAACAGAATGTGGAGGAATCAGACCTAAAAAGACTGTTTTAAAACTTGTTAACTCACTGGAAACTAAGAAAAAAAAAATGCACCTTTCCTTCTATATTTGCACTCTGGAAAAAACTAAGAGTTAAAAATCAAAAATACAAGAGGTCAGTTCATAAGAACACACAGCAGCTTCTAGAAATGTATCTTTTTTTCTCTAAATACTAGAGAAGAACCTTATAAAGCCACAGGGTTTTTGTCCGTAAAGTCTCGTAAAATCCTTATACCCTCAAAATGGCCTTTATTTTCCCATGACTGGCCACTATCTGTTAAGGAAGGCTGAAGAACACCCTTTCAAGCAAAGAGGTAAGGAAGAGCACCAGACTCAATTTAAATGTCTCAGCAGAATTGAAGCTGGCCATACTTGCAGTACAATTAGACTCTCCATTTTATTTATTGGAACTGCTGATTCATTATGGACTCCCTAAATTATCTAGAAAGGCCATTTAAATGAGCCTTTTATCTGAGGAATAATAAATCTTAAGGTTTCTGTATCTGATTGTGACATTATTATATGTTTAGAGTGAACTTTTTACATTCTAATCTATTCTGGCTAGGTTTATTTCATTTCCTGATACATTCAAACATCACCAATTAAGGCAAAGCAGCTGGTCATAAACTGATCTCATTTCCGTCATTTGCTTTGCTTTGAAAGCTGTCCTTGTGTTCCCTCTTGTGTTCTTTCTTCCTCACACATAATAAAAATAATTACACTTCTGGTTTGAAGAACTTGCTTTAGCATTACCATCATTATTGTGAAATGGTTGATTTCAATAATTAGAAATCCTGCCCACTTGCTTAAACATTACTTTATTGTTATCAGTGCATTCATACTGAGAATGAATATCGTCCAAGGATTTCTGACGTTTATACATCAGTGCTGCAGGCCCTGAATTCTAAGTCGCATAAAAATCAATAGGTTATGAGAAAAGGTTTCCAGAGCAAGGCCCTTAAATGACTTCAGTACAGACCTAGATGTGTTTTCTGTGTTTTCAGTCAACGAGTTCTTGGAATATTTCTGTTTGTTATGTTTTGAATGTTTTGAAGGTTTTTTTTTAAAAGCTGTTTCCGTTAGTAGTTAAAAAATAAATATAAGTTAGTTCGGAGAGTTTGACTGAGGACCTCAAAAAGTTTATTTGATTTTTATTTGAAGATTGGGGCCTATTTAGATCAATTCCAGAGATACAGACTGGACCTTCACTAGCTGCCTGAAGGACATTTCAATACCTAATTACCTTTCCTTTAAAATTAATTGTTGCTTTGAAAATCCCGTCCTTAGAGACATGAGGAGCTAATCTTGTTGATATTAAGGAAATTTCCACTAAATTCTTATGGCTTTCAGGTAATGCCTTCTGAATTCTCCATTTACTGCACTTTAATATCCACTTAGGTAAGACTTGCAGCTCCAGAAAAGCCTATAGCAAATATACACCACAGTGGGCAAGACTGCAAACAGCTTGAATTTTGTGTTCAAAAACCCAAGGCAAACAACGTACAAAGTTACTGAAGTGAAATGAAAGAAGGATGTCACCTTGGTTCCTTTTGACTTGGTTTCACATTGAGTTTAGCACCCTTCACTGAAAATAACTGCTTATCTGTAGCAATAGGGAAATGATTTGTGATTTCTAGGCCCTATGCCTCAGAATTTTTCTAGAAGCTTAGGAAGGTGAAATAAAAAAAGTCAAGACTATTTCATCTTTCCAGTTCCTCTTCATAGTCATTTCAAAACAACTTTGGGGGAATTTGTAAGTAATGGAAATTACCTGACAAGTGTTCCTTTGCAGAACAAGTAGTTAAAGTCATTCTAGCATGGGTGATACTGAGCTGGTGAGCACACTCCTCAGCCTTGACAACAACATAGTTGTAATACACAATCTAGCATTCGATTTGCATGCAAGTTACTTTCAAGTGTCCTCAGGTAACCTCTCGCCTTGATCTTTTAAATTTTCTTATGAATAATGAATTGTTAACAAAGTTGTGTACTTAGGAGGAGCAGTTGCCTCTGGCAACAGGAGATGACCTGCCAAAAGTTCAACACAGATCTTGGAAAAACACATACTGTATTGAAGATACTAGGCACTGTAAGTGTAAGAACACCAATACAGATATAAATTAATTTTTTTTTTTTTTTTACAGTCTCCATGTCTTTTAAAACTCAAATCAACAATATTTTTGTTGTGACTTTTCTGTTTTTAAAGCACCTGGCAGTTACACGTTCAAATATTATTTTAAACACAGTTAAAAATTTAAACACACCTTTGCAGAGTTTAGTAAGCAACTGTAGATATTAACCCTGTTCAGGTCTGTTAAAATATATCCCATGAAACTCCTTTCCAACCAAAATCACTTTGTGACAGAATTTGTGTTTTTGTAGACAGTGTTTGCTTCCACATAATTTTTTTTTTTAATGTTTTACTTTCAAGTTTTTACGGAGAAGTGCATATTTTCTGTTGAACAAATGCAACTAAACCAAAAACATTTTCATGCTTGTCAAAATATTCCAGTCAGTTTTCCCATTTTCTACCCAGCTCTATTTACAAGTTTCTTTTATGCAATGGCTAATGCAGGGTGGGGGTCTCTATGCTTTCTTTCCCCATGAACTGCTGCTTCAACAAGATAGCAAACCAACTCCTGTCTCTAAAACAGTGAAGGTTTTAAAGCAAAGCCTGTATGTGCAGACAGTCTTTCTTCTTCCCACAGAAGTAGATATTTACATTAGGAAGACACCATTTTAACACTGAACAGCTTTCTCATCACTACACCCAACAACAATTAGAGAGAATTCCGCTCACAGCAATGCCTGAATAAAACTGGAACAACCTCAGTGAAGGCTTAAGAGAGACTCTGAAATTTAAACGAGTCACAAAACAGGAACAGGAGCGAATTCTATCCTCCATTTGTACAATCAAAGTCTATTTACATCACTGAGTTGCATATTAAAACCTACAGGGCAGAACAGATACCTACAAATAAAATGCTGGTCCTTACCTTTGCCTATAGAAGTGGCTATTCCATTCATTAACTGGGATAGAGATTTACCAGGAGAAGCAGGAATATCTGAGGATGCCACCGAGTTACTGCTCAGGAGATCAATCTTTCCTGCCTGCTGTCGAAACCTCTCCAGTTCTCTGGACAAGAGGTTAAATTGTTCGCTCTGTGTCCGACATTTCTCCTCTAGCTCTCGGACCTTGGCCTGCACAAGCAAGACATAACACAGACATTTGACTGAGATCAGAGTGAGCTATGACTGCGTCAGGTTTTTCTTAAGTACCGGGAAGCCAGGATAGGCAAACTGTTTGGGATAAACAGGTCACACTTTTCTCCCCCTAAATTCTCACCCATATTTAAAACAAAACTTTTTAGTAGCCCTGTAATATTGAGGTAAGTACTCCTTTCATCCCCAATTTCCAAAGCGGAAATTCCTCATCATAATTTTTGGCAGTGCTAAAAAAATCACTGCCAAGAACACTTGCAAACAGATCCTACAGCTTTGTGACTTCTACACACATCTGAATGTCACTTTTGTGCACTTTTCCAACTTTTTCTAAAACTCAGGTATATTTCTGAGGTTTGCCCATCCTCGGCTATTAAGTTGAAGCCTCCTGAATTGTTAGATTAACACTGATGTATTAAAAAACACCACCAAAAATCCCCCACCATGGTTCATGCAGAATGTGGGCCTATCTACTGGCTCAAATCCCTTTCAGAAATAGTGCTCCTCACTATAGGTGCCAAACCACACAGAAGTAATCCAGACACCAGCCAAGAGGGGATTGTTTGTAAGCTTGTGAGAAGTACCAAAATGTCATTGTTGGCAAACATTTTTGTTTTAATTTTGAGGTATCAGGCCTTAACAAAACAGAACTTAAAAGATAAGCTTCTGTGCTGACTTGGGAAATTTGCCTACATACAGTTTATGAATTCCTGATGTGAAAAAATGGATGAGGTGATGGAAAGGAAAGATTCCCTGGCTGAAAAAAATGAAAAAGGGCATGGGAATTCAGGATTTCTTCTACAACTTTAACTCAAAAAAATATATAAGAGTAGCGAAGACGCTAAAGCATGAAAAAAACCTTTAATCCAAATCTGTACATTCATTGTACCAGCTAAATTAAGGATATAATAATGTTTTCAATATAATGCATTTAGATTTCAATCCGCATTTATAAACAACCTGTATATCTGTTTGCATACACCAGAGAAAAAACACAAATCTAGAGTGCCCAGAGGGTTAGGAAAGAGCATATTAACACCTCTTGCAAAGACTGAAGAATCAGCAAAGCTCCTGAGAACTTCATCTGTGAGGTCTGATTTTCACGTAGGGGCAAACAGTTGGTCTGCACTCTGGAAATGTGCCAGAGAAAGACTGGCATTTGAGGCGTGGGGAGCACTCGTGACTCGTGCTGTGACCCAAACGCTGCAAGCAGAAGTAGCTCAACAGAGGCGGTAATAGGCTCCTTATATGAAAAGCTAATGCATTATACCCTAATCTGATGCTTTATGATGAACAAGCATCACTTCCCTTCATTAAAAACCCCTTTATAGTATAGGCCTAGTTAAACAAGTGTACTAACAAAGGAAGTCTGGATATCAATTAAATTCATTCAACTGTACTAAAGGTTTCTTTTTCTTGAAAGAGGAAAATGTTCTCAGTTCATATAAGAAAAACTGCACATATTACATGTCAAGAAAACGACATATATTACATACCACCTATACAAAGATCTTAGCACAGCTAAAGATAAAGAAAACACTTATAGTTCCCAGAAGAACACAAAAATCCAAATTTCCTACTACAGAAGGTGGTACAGTTTGTTCCTTTTTTTGTAACAAATAAATTTTTAAAGCTACAGTGAATTTTGAGGATATAATTTCTTTGTATTCATAAAACACAAATTAATTTACTTCTGCTAAAGAAGTCTCAGGGTATCTATCTGACTGATTATGAAAAAAACCCAATGAGATACAGAGACATTGTGGGAGTTTTACACAAACATTAAATGCTTTGATTTTTGTGTTTTGACGTTCATCTTTTCACTGTGGTTTTGAGCAACCAAAATGTGAGCCTTTGCTATTTGTTACTTTGCTGCATGAATAAGGCATCTATGTACAATTTTAAAGGAACATTAAACAAACAAAGTAGTAAAGTGGTTTGGGTTTTTAGATACCCTCTTTCCAACGGAAAGTTTAAGGATGAGCTATTCAACTCTCTAAGAATATATACTGACCTTTCCACATGCAGTTATGGAAAGTCTAGCACAAAATAAAAAATAAAAACATCATCATCCAGAACCCAACAAGATGCTAAGTCTGCCTTAAAAATACTTTTGAAAAAATATTAATTTAATGTATTACTAGTATTTATTAATTTAAAACTAATTTGCATTTCAGTATACACCTTCTTTGACTTTTCTTTTGAGTATCTAAAATCTTCATTTTCAAGTTGTTCTCTCATGACAGTATGAAGCCTGGAAGAAAAATGCCTTTACTACATTTTTTTAATCAAGGTTATGAGTTAGAAGTGAGCATAAAGCTGGTACTATATAAAGAAAAAATTGTCATAAGATCTAGTACTAACAGGAGGCATCCCCATACCCACCTTTGTTTCTTGACTTCAGGCAGGTGCTTAGTTCATTGCTAGCCAGCCAGACTCACCTCACTGTAGAAAATCTACATATTCTTGTATGTCACTGCAGAGTGAGGCATGTGCTTACACTCTCAGAAGTACTGAATTTTTATTCTGTATCACAGTTCTGCCCATATAGCCTATCCTAGTAACGATGGCACAGAAGTGCCAAGTCTACCAGATCTCCCTAAAACTGGATCTGCCTATAGCAGGGGTTGTATGAAAAGACATTCTCTACTGCAGACCATATTGGATATATTTCACTTAGGACTTGCCAAGTTTCTCATACAATACATAGTGCTATTTCTAAAACTTAAACAGCTTCTTAAATTGAAAATGAAGTAGACTTCATCCATTACAAGACAGATATTGTTCGCACAAGACAGGTAAGATGATGAGCAACTTTCCAGGTGGACAGGCTTGAATTCAGACTAGTAATTAGCCCACATATTCTGCTACGGAGATACCATTTCATAGTTTGTTTACGTAGCGGCAATGGCTTTCAGTAGGTGGCTCAATAAATCAACCTCAGGTGAAAATACCACATAAAATTGTCTTTGTGTTAATAAAGAAACAATCTGAATTCAGACAAAATCCACACAGTCAGAAAGCTACAATCTTGAATAAACTACCAAACCATTCTTACTGGGCATGCTCATAAGAAATTCACTTTCAAAAACAGTATCGGAGTTCTCATTAAATCATGCCATATTTGGAGATTAATCTCCTGTAGAAAAAAATTCTGATTTTGATGATTTGGTAGTAGGCCAATAAATGCCAAGCATGCTTGCATAACAATGGTTCTAGCACACATCCCATGCAAGGTTAGGCAGGACTATCGTACTCATTTTAAAGGGAAAAGTGCAGGATTCAGGACAGGGAAAGGAGAATTTATGCCCTAAAATACCTGCATGCTGTCCAAGGTGTTCTGGATGAAGTGCAAAGCAATAAATTCCAAACAAGACACAGTAAACGAAGAGATGTGAAATAAACAAAGAAATAAAACCAGTTTTGAACACTTTTTTTACATTTCAACACAAAATATATTAGAACAGTTAATATGTGTAAAAACATGCATTAACACAAACCACGCTGTAGAATGTTTCAGAAATCAGTATCACTGCTGGTCGTAAATTGCAAAAGGCAGATTAAATAAAATGCTAAAAATTAATGGGCTTATGGCAATAAAAGGCAAAAGCTTAGGAAACCTTGATGGGGTTATGCAAATCGGAGGTCGCAGACAAATCAGCTAAATAGGAATTTTGATTAGCTTGAGGGGGGTAAGTAACCACTTGCCTGCTTTGTTTCTACTTAAGTTTTCCTGCATCATATACTTTCCACCAGGCATTAATAATTTAATCTTATGTTCTTAAAGGCAAAACAAATTTAATATGTATGATGATAATGAAAGCATATGAGTAAATCACTTTCTGTGGGAATATTAACTTTTATAGATATAAATAAACAATTTTTAAAAATTTATTTTTGAAGATGAACAATGCACGAGAAAAACCACCTTCCATCAATGCATGACCAGTAAGTACAAAGACAGCAGAACTACTGTCAGAAGGTAAAAAGACTAGAAATTACCTTCTGCCAAAAACAGATTTCTAAGTGAAATGTCGACAACGCACTTGCTATAATTAATCTATGGTATCTCATGTCCTTTATGATATGTACTGTATATTAAGACTTAATAATCATTTAATGCCTTTTCCTCAGACAGAAAAACTAGTTTGGTAGTTATCAGCAAAAACCTATTTTGCATGAAAAAATGAAGAACAAAAAAGAACAAAAGGAAATCTGGATGCAGTTAGTGTGCTATTTACTTGTGCATCTATATTTTCTGATACTTTACCTTATCCAAGTACATCAGACAATATGATTGGAACTTAAAGATTCTGTTGAGCCTAGTTTTGAAAAACTGGGGAGGAATTGTTTGCTTTAGGAACCTTCTTATAGGAGTTCTAATTTCTGCTACATGTTGTTGTCATTTGTCCTATCTTGCACACCATTGTGGGTCAGCTGCATTTTTAAACAGCAGACAGCAAAAGGGAATAAAAGGTTTTGTCAGCACAAGGCAGATATTCAAGTGTATTAATTTATTTCAATTCTCCTTTCATTTTTTGGGTTTTCGTATGTAATTTAACCGTAACCATATGTATCCATGACAGAGGTTCCACTACTTGAGTCCCAGTTTAAAATCTCTAAAAATTTCACTCCAGCCTAAGACAAAGAGGTTTTGCAAACCTTGCCCTATTCCAACTAAAATTGACAACAAAGCTCATGGTTTTTGAATGGGAGTAAGAATTTGCTCCCGTTCCTCATGTCACTTCTGTACAAGACACAAGCAATTCTGTATCCTTAGGCACAGAAGACTAAATTACTAGATTTTTTTCTTTAGGATTAATGACTTGAAAGAAGGCTTGAAATGTGATGCAGAGTCCATAAACACAGCTAGTAATGAATTTACAGGAAATGCCCCATGCCAAGGTCATAACTGAGCAATTGCTATAAGATTTTTTGATGTATCTTTATGGATGATGTTGCCTTTATGGATGATGTCAGTACGTGCAGGTATTTAGTGCCTTCAAAGTCAGTAAATCAGATCATCTTAATTCATCTTGAATCAGATCAACACTTAATTTATTTAACAGTGTTTACTTACTAAATCCAATAGTCACTGGCAAATTCTAAAAACATATTGCAGCGTAGTTGGGAAATGCTAAGAAAGGCCCTTGCTGGTGATGCACAACAATAGGATTAGAGGCAATGGACATGGGTAGCATCCAAAGAAAAATTCTGACCGGATACAGGAATAATATTCTTCATAACGAAAGTGCTGAAAAACTGAAAGAGGCTGCCCATGGAGGTTGTAATATCTCCATTCCCCAAGATATTTAAAAATGGACTGGGCAAAGCCTTGAGCAGCCTACAGTAATTTTAAAGAGGGCCTTTCTTTGAGCAGGGAGTTGGACCAGATAGCCAGAGGTCCCTTCCAAACAGAATTATTCTATGTTTCTAATTAAAAATTCGAATATGTTTCTGGTGCCCTTGATTTTCAAATTCCCAGTTCAGACTACCTTGAAAAGATCTAGTTTTCCAATAAAAAGAATGAAGTGTTCTCTCTCTACCACATCCTTTGAAGGTTTATCAAAGTATCCAAATTCTCTCATTAGGTTTAAAAATTTTGGCTCTTTAACATACTGCTTTATGTTTACTAGACAGTATTTAATTAGGAACCTTCGGTAATTGATTGGTATTTGCAGCTATATTTCCAGCCTAAACAATATAATTCTTACAAATAATCACTTTCTTTCTACGTATCTGATAGTATTTTACAAAAAAAAAGGTACTAAGATTTCCATTCTATACAAAGAGAAATTGAGGGACACACATCATTTCCAACAACTCAGCTTAATGCAATCCTAACTGACTTATAATTGTTAAAGGATGCAATTACTTTAGAAGAGAAAAAAAATCCCTATTTGCCTACATATTACTTGAAACTTTCAAAAGTGATGATACTGTAAAGTTATCACATTCAGAATGGAACCTCCACAAGCAAAGGTAACACAAAGGATATCTTCTTACCTCTAGCAGCTGAACTGCTCCTTCATGTTCCTTCTTAGCTTCAACCTGAGCCTTGTTTTTATAATTAAGAAAAGAGAGAGAAGAGAGAAAAGAGAGAAGAAAAGAAAAATCAATTAGTCATGCCACATGTAGTATGCTCTATCCACATAAAGTGGCATACGGTATACTCAAATCCAAAGCCAATTACAGTCTTGAAGGGATGGCTCCGTCAATATTACTATAGCGCTTTGGTTCCAAGCCACTGAAATAACTGTTTATTTTTAGGAGACTGAATCTCAATGAAGCTTAATAGCATCGGTATTTTGATGGAGCAGGAGAGCATTGCTCAACACACTGCAAGAACACATCAGAAATATCTCTGAAACCCTCTAAATTAAAGCTGAAAAATGAGCTTGCTATTGTACATTGCAGGAGGTTTGCAACAAAAAATTAAGCTCATTCTTTAGATGCAGGAACAGTATTTATCATCTAAGTAAATAGCTCACAAAACACTTCAAGGCAACCACAAGAAAGGTTGTCTCTAAACAGGAGTGCAACATTTAGGGTCCAATCATCTGAGTCAAAGTAGAAAAGAGGGAATCAATAAGAGCAGAAAAGTGTATTTTATGTAGCTCAGAAATTCAGTTATCAAATTTTGGTCAGGAAAAGTCTAAACCTTAAAAACAAAAAACCCAGCACTCAGTAACTTTGTGTTATCCTCACATTATTTCCATTTAAGTTCTCACTATCTTCTTTATTAAAGCTTGCCCAAGATAAGCAAAACTTTTTGTTAACCATCGTGTCAGGCTGATAGCAGTGTGATGCACTAACTTTGCCTCTTAGCTCCTTATTACTGTAACCCAAAGACCACAGTCTGCACATTCCTCATCAGAGAAAAGTCTTAAAACCCTACGGTTTAGCAGAGGGCAACACCCCACAGACTTTCTAATTTAATGGGCCAGAGACTCCCATGATGGACACTGACACAGCTACGTTAATTTCATTTTCCTCATCTGTGAGGGCTGCCCTACTCCCTTCTTGGTTTCAATGGAAGCTGGGCCAGGCCATAAAGTCACAACCAAAAACATATACCCCCCAAACTATACTTCACTGTCATGCATGGTAATAAAGCCTACTTCGGTCCTGCAAGCACAGTCATATTTCTTCCTGTACTACAGCAATAAGTCTTATTGCTAGCACCTGATAAAATATTGGCTCCAGGAGCATTAGGAAATGTATAATGACAGGTAATAGAAAGCCTTGTGTAATCCATTACTACAAGTTTAATAAAATCTACCCAGAACATGAGTTCTTGATAAATGATTAGAAAACCTCCATCAATAGCTATCTCTCTTTTACATTGAACTGTCTTGTAGTAAGGCTTTCTTGGAGAAAAAGACCATCAGATTCCCTATCAACACAAAACCTTGATGAATAATATATTCTTCCTTTTAAACTGAAAATCTGATCAGTCTGTACAGATATTAAAAACACAATGAATTTTTGTTTATAATATTAAAATGTGACAGCAAATGCATCCGACTGTATCAGTAACTTGCTTTGTTTTAAAGTGCACATTTCTGTGGTTCATCAGCAACTTTACGACAGTAACAAGATATGCTGTGAAATGTCATCCTGTTACTGCCTGGAGTTACTACTTTCATTTCATGGTACTTTTTCAACTAATTAGATGACTCTAATAAAAAAAAGGAAGAAAGAATTTAACACACATGTACTAGGTACATTGGGAGGTCAGCTCTGGATGAAATGTGAGCCAGCAATTCCTGTTTAATGATGGAAGCAAAGTATTATAGTTACTTAGGTTAAATTGTTTTTCTGACAATATGCCTTGCATTGTAATGTTGAAAAGGAGATGTATTGGATACCAGCAGTCTAGAGGCTAAAGCAGGACAAATTGGTCTGTGCTCAGTTCCACTACCACGCCTAGAGTAGTGGTAGTGCAGGTAGTACAGGTAGCTTGGGTATCTCTCTACAAGGTAGAATGGTGCACAGTATAGACATCCCCCCAAAATCTTTTAATGTTTTGGATACTTTACCTCTTCTACCCATACAGTGTACTAATCTGGTCTTCTTTCTTATTCTATAGCAATAATAATAGTATTATAGAAGCAACTAAGCATCTCAACCAAGCTGGGATCCCAACATGTCACAACAAAAAAGAATCTGAGCTTGGAAGGGATGAAAACAATTTTTTTTTTTTTAAAAAAAGCCCTTTTTCTTTTTGAGTGGTGTCTAGAATGAATGTCACATGTAGATAAAGCCCTTTTTCTTTTTGAGTGGTGTCTAGAATGAATATCACATGTAGATTTTGTCACGAGATGTGATGGGTAGAATGCTCATTTAAGTTATCACAGATCCTTATCATGAATGGCAATAATAATTAAAAAAGACACTATAGCAGCTTAATCACATAAAGAATTAGATGTTTCAGGGTGAAAATGAATGTCTGTGCAAAGCCCTAGGGGGAATATTTCAGGCTAATGAATGAAACCAGTAAGAAGGATAACTTATTTCTTAAATGCTTCTACTAAGTAAGGCATAGATGAATTGTTATGGTGGATTTTAGTATAGGAATCGTAAGCTAAAATTCTAGTGGAACTTAGTGGTAAGAGATTATTAGATAATAATTTTTAACATAAATGATCTTGTATTCCATGCTACTTCAGGTCCACTGAACAAGAATTTAATCACTGGCTACAGATGCTGAGCTAGTCGCATTGAGTAAAAGAACAAATACAATACAACCTCATTTGTGCTTGAAGTCTATCACGCTATAGCTCAGCAAAAATGACTGGAGAAAACACTGTTACAGAGATTTGTCTCCTGTTGCCAATCTGTAACAAAAGACCCATGTAATGTGGATTTATTACAAGAATGTAACAAAAATTAGCAAGCAGAAAAGCGGTAACTTTCTTTGATTTCTTTGCTTTGCCAAGAAATTTAAGTCCAAAATTTAGTGGAAGTTCAAATAACAACAGCTGAATATAACTAGAAATGGCATTTTGAAATATGCCTAAATGGATTACTTGCAAAAGGCTAACAGAAAATTAACTGGAAGATTTCATTTGGCCAAATGAAGCTTTCTATTTCAAGCAAACTACATTTAGATACATCTTTTTATTTTGCTGAGAATGTCCCTCCATGCCAATTCTCTACCAAATTATCATTAGCATTATTATTTCTGTGTTTTGATCTAGTCAAGTAATTGGAAAAATCAACATTAGTATTGAGACAACTGCAGCTTTAAGTGACTTTGGTAAGATTGAAACTCAATACCATGGTTTTTATATTACAATGAATACTGAGAAGTTGCAGTGTGAAAAAAAAACAACTTAAAGTGATTTGTGAATTAGAGAAAGAGCTTGGAAATGAGGTACTTAAACAATGGTTTCGTTTATGAAAAAGAAGATCAACTGTGATGTGTAAGTACCTTGACAAGGACTTACTTTAATCTAACTTAGTGGAGAAAGGTAGTAAGAATCACCAGTGTCTGGAAGAGGAAGCCAAAGAAATCCTAACAAAACATTAATACGCCAGTGAGAATGATTAACTGTTCCAGCAAACTGACAAGGAAATGGTGGATTCCCCGGATTTTGATTGTCATGAAATTAAGACTGGATTCCTTCCTGATATTTAAGGAATGCACAAATATTCCTGAGCCCAATAGCAAAGGAAGCAATGGAAATACAAAAGAAATACATGTATTTGTATCACTTTTCTCCCTATTGAGAAATATGAGGACTTACATATACTGGTCAGTTAATCTTCACTGGCATGAACATTTATAAATCAATTAGTACGGCCGTATAAATCCAACAGTAAACATCTGCTTGTTACAACTGCATCAGCAATCATGCAGAACAATCCAGAACAGGAACCAGTTTGGTGGGTGTGGTTTAAGTGCCTTTAAACCAGGAGATCTGTTTCATGACCTGTGCTCTGTCATTGCAACTTGCTCTCTCACCTGACTTTCCCTTTCTCCACGTACCTTCTGCAGGAGTTCAATTTCCTGCTGTTTGGCGTTGAGAACAGCCAAGGCTTGCTCATGCTCCAACTCCAACTGTTGCCGCCGTTCAGCAGCCTCTCGCATATGCTGTTTCAAAGGAAGCAGAAAAACTATCAGGAGACTTCAACATATTCTACCTGCAGCCAAACATGTTGCCATTCCTAGGCATGCAGATGTTCATCTCCACATAAAAGCTCTCTGGTATCTCCGACAGGCAAGCTGGAAACTGGATAGGGTTTTAATTCGGTCAGTACTTAGGGGCATATTGCCAATGCTAAACTCAGGCATTTTGACAGCAATCTCTTTTAGGATATACGACTCTGTCACTGCCAGCAATGTGGCCTCTGTGATGCACAAGTGAACAGTACCCATTTTATCCATCAGGCACACATTTATATGTGGCATTGTGCTGAAAAATTAAAGCTTGGAAAAAAATTAGCTTGACAATTCCCTAAATGCCTCTTTATCTAGGATATGGTTTTGTGATTTGTTTTGCAAATGATGACCCAAAAGAAATAGCTTACCTTTGCTAATCTCTGCCTATCATTTATAGCAAATTAGACAGAGCAAAACTAACACAGGTGGATTTGTGACAAAAATGACTATACAGTATTCAAAAACAACTTTTAAAGGACAGTTGCTACTAATGATTCAAAGCAATATAAGAAAGGTTCTTGGGAAGAGCACAAGCTGAACAATGTCAAGATACCCTTTGCAGATAGAAATCTTTTTCATTACAGGTTAATATTACTTTCCCAATATCATTATAACTTTCAAAAACCCTGTTAATAAATGGGAGTTAAGAAAGATCTCTTTATAGATTCTGATCCCTTCTCTGGTGAAACTGGTATTAAAGATTTTTATTTTCCAAATTACGTATTATTCCCATAATACTCTCAGAGCAGAAGCACAATGTCTTATCTGCAGCACCATGAGTTATTATACACAAACCTATTAGGAATCAGCACTTGGAAACAGAAATACGTGGCTGCAATTGACAAGAACAGGCCAAAATATCTCTTCTTGTGTACAAGAGAAAATTTTATCAAGCATATTGCTAACCTTTAATGAGCTGTTATTCTCTGCTACATGTTACTCATAACAAAGAGGGACAGCACAGTGAGGCTGACTTCTCTCAATCTGGATATGTTTGCAAAGGAAGCAGAAATGTCTCCAATACTCTGTTTGGCCTTTGCTTGGGATTTATTGATTTTAATTTGATGTGTTGATTAAAAACAACAAAAAAAATCATCAAAGATTTTTCCAATTCATCACTTTTGACCCTCAACTATGGCTTGTTTTCTAGGAGTTTTGTGAGGATTCAGTATTTTGACTGTAGCCATTTCTGAACTGTGCATATTGTACAAAAGTTAAATGGATCTATTCATGGGTAATACCTATTCTCAGTATTTAATAATGACCAAAAATAATGGTTCCAATTCTCATCTCATCTGAATGAACATAACCTATTTTGCTAAATAGCATTACTCATTATTTAAATTAGCATGAAGCTACATTTACTGAGATCAGCAGCTTCCATCAAGTCTTATGTAAAACCTGACACCAATGGAGCATCAGCACTTTTCTTATATTCAAGAAATGGTGAGGCAATCAAGTCATTCTCACACCTTTAATTAAAACCTTTAATTATCAGAAAAAAAACAAAGGTCTCACTTCACTCTCTCAAGATTTAAGTACCAGATTTGGTACAGCATATTTTGATACCCTTAAGTTCTCAGTACTTTTACAAAAGCTACTACAGAACTTTTCTAGTCCTTTGCAGAGATCAATAAATAATTAATACCGTGACCATACAGCTAATCTATAAAATGTAATGAAGAAACAGATTGTGATACATGATCTGTGATTCTCCCCAGCTTTTAAATTCTCTCTTTCCTAAAATATGTATTTAATGATTTACAGTTTGTAGATTTTAAGGTCAGAAAAGACCACTTGGTCATCTATGTTAACCTAAAAGTATCTTTCAGTCATTTTAGTATTGTCATGATCTACCTCGTATCTAAAGCAGCAAGGATCTCTTCACCCCAGCATCTGTCCCTCCCCTGGCACAGCAATTAAATCTCCCCCAAACCAGAAGCAATTCCTCCCCTCCCACTCTGCTCACAAATCGGTTCTGTCTGCAAATCTGTTTTGTGCTTCCTGTCTGCACATCAGCTGCTGTCATTTCGTCTTCCAAGCCCAAGGGGAATAGGTCAGGGCAGCGGAGGAGGACTGCAGAGATCACTAGAAGAACAGCAGGAAGAAAGCTCTGAGCTGCTGAATTCTTTCTGCATCTTCCTTCAGGATTGGCTTCCGCAACGATCACGTTGCCATGGGTTGTGTAGGTGCTGGCAATCCATTTGTCCATGCTATCGCTGTCCTTAATGTGAGGCCAGTTAGAACTTTCTAAACATGTAAATTTTCACTTCCCTTTTTGCACCCTTTCTAGAGGTCCTAATAATGTTACTCTAACATCAGAAAGCAAATTCACATCTAAAAGAGCACAGAAAAATACAGTAAGGATTTCATATTTCAAAACAACTGGCAAATAATGCTATATCCTTCAAAGAATGTGTGAAGAAGGAACCTTTTTGGTGTATCTTTCAGACCAAAGGCAAGAATCCTGCTACGCAGCAGAGAACAAACTGGGGACACTGTGGATATCTCCATTTTCTTTCAAACTATACAGCTAGACAGCTGTATACTATAAACTGTTTCTAAAATAGCACTTAAGGGACCTGCTCAAACAGTTCTTGTTTTTCCAGCTTCCTCATAGGCAGCAGGGGGATTTGACAATGAATAGCCCATCCTTGCTCCAACCGTTTCAGTGGTTGCACTGTATTACCTACAGCTGCAACAAAACAAAGAAACCCATTCTTTCCCATAGCAGTGACTTTTACAGTTCTAAAAGGTGCAACTGGTTAATGCTAGAACAAACTCAAATGGCTTTCAAGTACTAAAGTCTTGTTTATGAGACAGAACTCATACATGATGCTGAATGAGGAGCAAATTTAATTCTCACCCAAGTACTCTGATCAAAGGACTTGTCATCTGCGCTTGCAGATGGGTGGGCACCATTACAGTGGAATGAATGGGAAAAGCTGGCTGAACACATCAGAAAATCAGAACTGTTCTGTGTGAGAGGCACTGTGAAGATTCTCAGAAGTTAGCTAATTCAGCAGTTCTTCATCTTCCCTTTTCTGCTCTGTTGATACATCCTGAGATAACAGAAAGTGTAACTGAATTTCTCTTTTGACAGGGAAACTAGGCTAAATATTTCTCAAAACTTTCCAATGGCTGGAAAGCTGCAAACCATTTTTTCAAACTACTAATTTCCCGAGCATATGAGGACACACATGAAATACAGAATTAACTGCATCTGCTTGGGCATGGTTTAATGCTAAAAAGGAGATTTAGAGTTTCGAGTCTGTTCAAGGTACTCTGCCAGCTCAGAAGAGTTCTGGTAAAGGGAGAGAACTACTGTACGTGAAAAGCCAGCGTGTCTATATCCACCAGATAATTTTTGTTTTGGTGAAGGAAAACTTTTGAAGGAGATCTTAAGCAGAACAGTGAGCTTTACAGAATGTTTCTCTCACTGCCATTAGAAGTTTTATTTCAGTAGAAGTTAAGCAAAATCAGTCAAATAACTAGATTCAGCTCTTCTACAGAAGAAATTTGGAGGAATCATTAAGTCAAATGCCAGTGGATATCCTAATTAAAGAGTGGAGAAATGAACATTGTTCGATATGGCCAAAGAAGAAAGTACGTTCTTTAATCTGTTTTAAGAAAGTAAACCAGTCCGTCATTAGAGGAGTTTCAAGTGTTCAAAAACATACAAGCCTAGCAAAACCAGTATCTGAACAGGGTACGAGAAAGGAGTTTTATTGCTCATGAAAGTGATTTTTTTTAGCAGCATAGGAGTCCAGACAATAATAATTTGTATTTTGATTTGATGAAATGAGAATTAATGCCAATTTACTTAGAGCAAAGTCTAATCCTCAGCTGTTTTATGGGCCATGAATGCACAGTTCATTTCTTTTCTCGACTTTTTTCCTCTTATCTTTCTACAATGTGCTCCCTGAAGAAGTGAATTTCTGCAGCTATCAAGCTGGAATCCCACAATCGTTATATAGAGAGCACAGGCAAGCCATATCTGTTGAAATAACTTCTAGGTGTTGATTCTCCTCTCTATAGGTACTAGCACACAGCTCACAGTAAAATAGCAAATTAGTGATAAAGGTCTGTGGAACTGTCAGTTTTGTATTCCCCAGAAGAAAAGGAAGGAAACAACAGAAAAAGTAAATCATCTTCCATTGCTAGAGAAAAACTTCCTACTTGTTCCTGGGGAAAGTTGTATTAGTCGAAAGACAGATAACAGTGTACCAGTCTTCTATGCAATTAAGCAGTTTAATTTTCCTTTCCCAGTACATGTATTTCTTATTTGCACATAATTCTAGATTTATTCCATCAGTGCTACCTATTGACTGGTAAATAGGACATTGGTAATTCACTGCACAATGATACACATAACAGTTAACTCCCCTTGGCATTGCCTAGTATGTGATTTCAACAGCTCGTGTTTCCAGAAGCTGCTGGAATAAGTTGGTTTACAGAGCAGTCAGCTTACTTTTGATAACCCCACAGTCTTTCGGAGGCTCAGCAAGAGGGACATAACATATAACCACCTTTTATTTCCATCTGTAGCTGGAAAACCATCTCCTCACCTCTTGAGCAATATCAAATAAAGCTTGAGAGATGGTTTCAACATCATATTTACCAGTGCAACAAGCCAAAAATAAAATATCTTCTCAAAATTCAGACAGGTAGCCATTTTCATCACTACAATCATCTCCAAAAGCACAGATCTATTCTGATGCAGCCAACAGCAAGAAAATTTTTCCCCTTTTAGAGGGAGTCTGATGCAAGTCAAAATCATTAACAAATCCAATTTTAAATAAGTGATTGTACTTATGACAAGCATTGGTTGAAGCCACTTAGCATTATTAAAACATTCTGCAAAGAAAAATCTTGTTAGAAATTTAAGATCTCAGACCACTTATTTTCATTTGCACCTCCTACTACTCTCAGACCATCCATCCCACCTTTACTAGCCACTTCAGTGGTTTGAAAAAGGAAAACCTTGGCCTTGAGAAAATGAAAAATAAGCAGCTCTTTGGCAGTCTGTCCAAAAAGTTTCAGCACTGGATCAATGCTCCATTCTAACCAGACAAACACATCCTTCATTTTTCTAATGGTCTGAAGTACAGACAAGCGTTTACAAGTGTTTTCTCTCTCAAGAATTCTCACTGTAGTCCTCACCAGTGCAGTTCCTCCACCGATGCAAACAGCTGTAACTGCATGACTTTTTTTTTTTTTTTTTTAAATAATCTTATTTGCTTAACCCTCTTCAAGGCATGTTTTGGTGGCAGTTTTCCACATCACAACTTCCATATTTTCTACAACTAAGAAAACCTGAGAACAGTGGCCCATTCAAACCACTTAGTGTTTCTGCCACATCATATGCTTCCTTCCACTGGCTCCCTCTACCCCATCACATTGGACACCAGCTCATTGTCTGTAAGGGACCTTTCAGACCCTTCTCCATTGCTCCTGATCCATCTATCAGGTTTGGCTTATCAAGTTACTGACTTCCATCTTTATTTAATCAATGACACTTTGGGAATCTGGCTGTTTCCTAGCAAAGCACTGTTTACTTCCCACCACTAGAACTTTTTTTGCACTTTGTTTCAACATATACAAATTACTGCCCCCTTGAATTAGCTGGTAAGTAATAAACTCTTGGTTGACTCCATTTTCCAACTGAATTTGACTCTTACTCTACCCCATAATCTCAGCTAGATCTCATCTCTGTTAGATTCACCTGGTGAATTTCACTTTTCATAGCATCAGTTTGTCCCATGACATGCACAATAACCAGGAAAACAGAAGCAGGACAGCATCTTCAACTAAACGGTGAAACCGCTACTGAAGAATACACTTAGGATTCAAAATGCATTATTGAATTTTTCTAAGTTGAAAAGGAAGCAGCAAATTGATGACATGAAAACAACTGTGTATCTAGAAAACAAGCATGGCTAAACACCAACGTACCAAGCTTCTCTAGAAGCATGTTAAAAGAAAGGTAGTTACGTAGCAGGCACTATAATTCTTTCTAAATAAGACCTCTCTAATACAACAATAGCAGGTTTTGCAACCCTGTCCTGACAATGGGATGCTCTCTGCACAGGCAATACGAGCTGGTACCAACAGCTTGTTTCACAAGGCCACAATAACATTTTGCATCGAGTTAGAGTGGAAGACATAGCCCTCTTTAAAGTAAAATATCTTAGCAGTTGTTCGTATTTCCTTCATCAGCATAGTCACTTCTCATCCTTTCCTTCTCATCTTGACTTACCTCCAGTAACTGTATAATGAAAACCTACATCCAATTACTTATAAAGTATCAGATAAAGATCTCTAAAGATGTCTCTCTTCTGATAGTTTGAGATCCCTTGTAGGTACTTGGTTTACTGTATTCCATACGTTTTATCATAACTAATAGGGGCATTCAGTCCCCTAGTTTGCAATGCACTTATGCTTCTGTGACTCACTGAATGAACATCAGGAGTATTAAACAAGCAATAGAAGTACTGGATCGTCGGACTTCATGGCATTATACATACCTTTAGGACCTGCTCTAAGTTCTCCAGCTTGGCTTGGAGCTGGTGTTTTCCTTTTACAGCCAAATCTCGTTCTTTGGTCACTCTGAGAAGGGTTTCTCTAAGATGGTCATAGTCTGATTTTACCTAGAAAAATTAAAATGTTATTATTGCCCAAACAGCTAATTAATGAAGGGAAAACTATATCTGACACAAACATTTCTGCATGTTAAAATGGAAAAAGGAAGAAAATTTCAAAGAAAATAGGAAAGAAGTGTAAAAAATGGAAGGGAAAGTTCACTGAGGAAGCTGCGTGCATCTCATATATATGTATGCATGAAACATATTTTCTTTCAACAAGGACTACGATCTGGCAACCAAATTGTAGTTATGCATAAGTTATGCAAAGTTAAATAAATATATAGCTATATAGCACACAAAATAAATGACAATCAAGCAATTCCTAATTTCTCTGGATCTCAGAGGCATCAGAGATGGGGGTGCTATATAAAAAGTCAGAGATCTAATGTATATATAGAAATGTAACTCACGTACATTTTTCTGGACTATTCATTAGTGCAAATTGACTTCAGAATAAACTCAAATATACACGATCGGTCTGTGCTAACATTTGAAATCAGTGTCTCTACAATTCAAAAGAGGTATTCTTCTGCAACAAAACCCTTGCTCTCCCTTAAAATATTTGCATACAGAAGGTTTTTAAAGGATCAGATACTCATCTAGTAGGATTTGTTTTCCAATTTAATTTACTTGGTGCTAGCTTAACCACTTCAGTATGACTAAGTCTTTTTATACAGGATTTTGTGAATCATCAGCGATAGTGACTACTTCATAAACACACATAGAAAATAAGAAAATATAATATTAAACTACTTTATCCCGCCATGGAAAAGTTCTTTCTTCAGTTCAGATCAGCTGAAAATTTGATTTCTTATCCCTGCTCATTTTATGACTTTATGTCCTGTATTGATGTATAATAAAAGGACTGTTACAGCTTGTATCATATCAGAAACTGCAATTTTTACACTGAGAATGAAAACCCACCAGCAATAAACACCTGGGTAAAAAAATACATAATGTTCACATACTATTTCCACTTCCCTGCAATGTTGGTAGAAGGTAAGAAAGCAAAAGAAAGAGCCATAATATTTTTAGTGAACGGGTTCCAAGAAGCATTTGTTTTCCTTTAACTGCAACACAGTGCAGAAGCATGAACAATCCTGGCAGGATTACTGACTAAGGAAAGGCAAAGCAGTACAAAGTACTGGGATAAGGCATAGGCTTTAATCTTGGTGCAGCTCATGTTTCTTTCTAACTTCAGTTAAGGAAGTGACAAGTACGTTTTTTTTTCAGTTTAATTACTGTAATTTCTTGGGGTTTTTTTAAAGAACGAATGGCATTAAGCAATCTCTGACATGGATATCTCCTGGACATTTTCTAAAGCAATGTTTTGGAAACTGATTCAGCCTTTCTATTTGCCTTCTGGCTCCAGTTTGTTAACTTGCAAATTTTGCCATGGACCAAACAATCTAAATGGTTGCAGCCAGCCTTCGTATTCATCTTTGTAAGAGGGCTCTTTAGAGTGCAGTGGACTAGAAAAAAGAAAGAGGAAAATGGAACAAATCATGTTTTCCACAAGAACTGATGCAATTATTGTCAACCTTGGGATTTTTTTTCTGTGCACAGATTTTTCTTTTCCTCTTCCCTCATTTCTTTATAACTAAGGAAACTATTAAACAATGGATTTTCAAAACCTATTAACTTCCTGCATCCTTTGTATTGTATTTCATTATTCAGATCAGTCCATGTATATTGTTGAAGAATAATGGAATGAAAAAGGAAGCAATGAGGTATCACCATCAATGATGCAATTTTCTTATTGTCTGTGATTCTCAGTTAATTTACTTAGGATGAATGAAGTACAATATTTTGAACAAGTTTCAAGGAAAGGTTATTTTCCTCAGGCTTTAGTTTTCCCTGTCTCTAAAACAGTTGATACCAACTGACTATCTTTGTAAAGAATTTTCTAAAACTTACTAGTCATCATAGCCTAAATAATTTTTGGGAACCAGTGAGCACGGTACCTTTCTGCTACGTGTTTCTCTCTGCTGGCAGTGAAGGGGCTATCAGAACAAAAGGTATCTATCAGGCTGCTAATGTAATTTTGGAAAGAGATGAATTAGAGACAGGTAGAACTGTAGATATTTTACACATCTCAGGATCTTTCACTTAGGATCTCAATGCCCATACCTAAATTAGTTAAAGTTTAGGAATACACAAATAGTTCTGATAATTTCTCTACTTCCTCTTTTGGCAGATCAGCTTTGAAACTAAGTTCTGCGTGTATTTTCATTTTGCAGGTTTGAAAGAACACAACCAAATCTACCAACCACCTTCTGATAATTACTCTTGTTACTTCCAGCAACACTGATAACTTTTAATATTTCTACAGGGCATTCTTGCCAGGACTTTTTCCTTTGAATATTGTGTATCACATAGAATGCTGTGATACGCACATTTATATAACCCATAAGGCAGCATAAAACTTGACGAGTCTATCATTTGCTTTTTTTTTTTGTTTGTTTAGACAACATTTGTTCTTAAATGTGAATTTAATGCTCTCTCCAAGCAGGCTGTTTAAGAACATATGGGATATACATGAACTTGAATTACACACAGAGCACGTCAAAACATCAATGTTCCCAGTGGCAAAAACAGTTGACCTAAATAGAGTGCCATCATAAACAGTTCTAATTTCATGACAGAAACAGGGAACATTTTGATCTGTGAAGTTTCTCTGTTCAATGCATCAACCAATTTATTTTTCATCCCATACCTTCACACTTACTAAATGCACCCTCATTTGAGTCAGTTATGAAGGCCAGAATACTGCTCAAGCGTCTTCCACTTCCTGAACACTTAAACAGAAACTGGTTATTGAAAACCAGCACACCAAAATGAACCAGCAGTTTATTTCATTGGTGAAAAGCTCCATCAGCCTTATAACCCACCATTTGCCTTAATTCTAGCCTTTAGTGACCTGCCAATTTCTCAAACAATTGACATTGTTCAGAAAACATTACTCAGAAATTACCATGAAAATGGTATGATTTCAGGTACTGTGGAAATAGACTCTGAATGTATAATGCCTATTGTATTTTTACATAAAACCACTAGCCCATATATATTCAGATGAGCAGAAAACAAGTGTCAGCACTCCTAAGGACACAAAATCTTTTCACAAGTACTCCACTCCAGGAATGCCACTTTGTTTCTGTGATGCAGAGTACCAAAACTAAATCATGTAAGTTATGTACAACGTTAGCTTTATTTTGTAGATTTAAAGGTAGCCAGCCTCGTACCTACTCTTTTCTAGAGTCAAATTTCAGCAACTACATCGTGCAAAAATGAGCAGTAGTTTTATCTGTGCTACATAACTGAATGCATAAACACTCCTCCAGCCCCATTTGCTTGGATAAAGTTGGCCTGTTTTTCAGGCCAGCTCTCAAGGGTGAAAAAGAATAAATTATTTTAGGCAGGTTTTCCCCTTCAGGGCTGAGCCCTAACTGTTAGAATTCTGCTCCAACCTCCACATCCAAAGTTGTATAGTTTCACACTTTCTGAATAGTAAAATGTAATCTAAACTGCACAATCTATCCTCGACCTCAGAAAACCTGCTACGCAAGAAGGAAAACACAAGGTTTGTTAACATTCAAGGTATACTGCAAAGATTGTGTATTGTTAAAATTGTTAAAAGTGAGAGGGAGAAACTTAAAAAAAGTTAAGTTCTCTTAAAAAAGAGAAACTTAAAGCAAGTCTTTGATCCTACTGAGGCTGTGATACTGAATTAGTAGCACAGGCATCCAGAATTGTTGCATTGTGCCCTTCACAGTATTTAATATATTTGAAGAAACAAACACCCATAGTATGGCACATTCTGACACTACAATAGTAAAAGGTAATTTTATTACTAACTTAGTGGCTAATGTGTCAAAGGTTGACATTTTACCTTTATATTTTAAATTGCTTTTACTAGGTTTTTCAATGTACCTCAAGCTCTTCACTATAGTAAGAGACAAACATTACCTATAATAAAGCATTATTTACCGCATAGTTCTTCACTTTCTGATAGTGATGGGGCTAACATTTTTAGTGTCACCAATGTACTGAGCCTTCACTGCATTAATGCTGCATGCTATTCCTGTGCCAGCTAGAATATAAAACTGCCTAAGTAAGACTTGATCTTTATGTGCCTTGTGAAGTAAAGAGTAAAGGCAATGTGTAAACAACAATAAAGAGAAGAGAAAAACATTGGGAAAGGGAGAAATTCTAGACAGATGATGAATAAAATTAAGTGATGCTATGATACTCATGGCTTCCTCCTATCATAAAGTATTATTACACTGCCTTTTTTATATAAAAACAATTTTAATTCCTCAGCAACAGGAAATTTCAGGTCTGCTTCGATACCAGGCACTACACACAAAGTGTAGAGTACATACATAGCCATCTCTGAATTTTAGTAATTTGCATTGTCTCAGGGACTTAATCAGACCTCCTTTGGTTTGGAAATTCAGCAGTGGGCTACTCTGTGACACGTGCATGTCCGAGATATCAAAGCATGCAGCTACCACTGTTTTGCAAGCTTTGAGGATGGGCTTTCATCAGAGCCTATGTGAGTTACAGCTCTTCTGATATGAATGAGGTTGCCGAGCAACTCGCTTAAGCCCTGTAGAAATCCCAGATTGGAGTTTTATTTTTAGCTAAATGTAGCCCTGTAAAGTGGCTGGTTCATGATGTTTCTTCCACTGAATGCATATGTGGTGAGGTAAGGCACATCAGCCTCTCCTCCCATGCTAGTTACTCCATGCAGTATTTGCCATAGGTACAATCACACTGTAGTCAGAAAGACATTTTTTGTCCCATAACAGGCATAAAAAAAATTAAAGAAAAATGCTTACTATTAAAACAATTTTTATATCAGGACCTGGAATAGCTGAGACTATGCCACGTGCCCTGCTACAGGGGAAATAACAGCTGCTAAATAGAGTTTTGGACATTTGCTGCTGGACAAGAGCTTTTCAACATTTTATGAGGAATTTGAAAATGCAAAGAAAAAATGCAGAAGGGTAGGGAAAAAACCTACTAGATAGCAATTATTTCTATCAGTGTTTTTCAGAAAAATAAGAGAATTTTTCAATCAAGTCTCATCAAATCACCGAAAAAGTCTTTTTACCAAAGCCTAATAGCAATTTACAATACAAAGAAAATATGCATCAGAGAATGACGTACCTCTCTAAAGTCTATCAGCATGTCTTAAATTTTCACTTGAAAATAACATTTGTTCATAAAATAAATTTTTGTCATTTATTTTTAATTAAAATATTTTACGTTCTCGAGTAGAAGCAAGCAAATCAGAAAAAATGACTATACAATCCACTTTTATCTGCTCTGCAGCCTGATTTTTGTAACAAATGAATGTGTGAATTCTGTGCTCACGATGTTACCTGGTCATATTGCAGTGCTTTGTGGGACACACTTGCATACTGAAGGCTCAGGCGATTCTTTTCTTGCACAGCATCCTTCAGTTCATTTTCCTAAAACACAAGTGAAGAGTGTTATAGACCATTTATCTCCATTACAGTACATCCTATTAAGTGCTTAAGGAAGCAATGTTTTTGCGTTATTTGGTATTAACAAACTAGTAAGAGTAATATCAGGCACAGAGCCAAAGGCACTGAAGGTGCAGAAGCAGCAGATTAGCTTGCAATTACAGTTGGCTCTATCGTAAACCCACATGTTTTCAGTAGATGATCTGATTAAAGATGTGCAGGCGAAGAGAGATGACCTGACTTCACAGGCCTGGTGCCTATAAAAATAATAATAAAAAAATCTCCCTGTGGATGGAAAAAAGAGCTCAAACCTGGCTGCCTCACTTAGAGCTGGGAAGAGAAAGAGACTTGGCTCCCGGAAAAAAAGTAATGCTATCAAACTTAGGTCTTCAGAAGCCCTTTTGAGGGCAAAAGCCAACAATTGCAATGCATACTCCTATACACATTTTTATATATATTCCCATATTTCACTTTACTTGCAATGTATATCTATTTATAATATATGTATATATACACATTCTAATACAAACATTTTTAGAATCTGGGTAGAGCATCTATGTACTACAGTGGCAGGCAAATCAGAAATGCAGATGGAAGTCAAAAGGTAAGTAACCTATGCCTAAAGATCAAGGTATTAACTACAGCCTCAGGAATGTATTTTTATTTATTTAGACGGCCTTATAAGGAGGAAAAAAGGAAAAGTAAATACAACTCAAATATACAGTCAAAGGTCAAACTAGAGGGGTGGAAATACTTTGTCAGGTCACACAAATCAAAGTACATGCAGCTCAGGAAAAAACAGCAGCATCCTCTGATATTGCTGACAATTTCTTTTTTGCACAAGTTCACAAAGGTAGTTGTCTGAGATGAAATCTTAAATTCAATTCCTTATGAAAGTTGCAATCAGTCATGTTGGGCAATCTGTAACCTTTCCATCCTACAGTGTGCATTATACATTATCTTCTGAAAACATTGGTTATATTTGCCAAAAACCATACTAAGATGGGCAAAATTGGGCCCACTTTTGAGTAATTTGAAATAATTTATGATTTTGCACCATTAAAATCCACACTATTAGCAGGTTTCTCCACTAATTCCACTGAGGTCTTAAGAAAAACTGTTCAAGTTTATCACAATTTCTCTTTAAAATTCTCAATATGAAGAAAAAAATTAAATTGCCAATTTTTGATTTACCAATGTAAGCCCTAAAAAAGGAATTTAAAGATTCTGATATTTAACTGGTTTGCATACTACATGAACCAACAAGCTTGCTATTTTAAGCATACCTTTTTAAAATCAATTTCAAAACTCTCTGCACACAAGATCCATGTTTTGAATAGAAAACTAGTGTTTTCAATGAACAAAATTTGTTAAACTGTTTATATAAATTGTTTCCTAAGCTTCATTACCTGAGCATCAGAACTAATGAAGCTTGCAGATTTCTGCCTTGGCTACTTGACTGATATCTAAGAAAGTGTGACATCCAAATCTGAGTGAAATTAACCACTGGGTTAAAAATTTATAGGGTCAGCTAAACAGATAGTATGATTATGTGAATAATTTTTTCTATAGAAAATGAGAATGTCAGTTTTGTAAGATGTTTCACAGAAAAGGCCATTCTGAGTAACAGTGATTTTAACATACCAATTAATTCCGCAGAAGATACTGCATTTCTGGCCACATCTGGAATGCCAGTCTGATAGTTAAATTTGAACATAAACAAAGGGTAGCGAAAATTAGTTCGGCATAAGTAATGCCATGTTACGGCACCATCATCGTTCAATATCAGAACATCTCATCATCTGTGGGAAGCCGTTCTCTTGACTAAGTGTTCAGTGCTACTGCACTGAACTAAACTAAGACGACAAACCGCAGAATATTCAGTCTCCTGATTGCAGATATACGTATCATCTCGCACATAAGGAGCTCAGCAATTATAATTTCTCAAGTCTGTTAAATCTGTTGTTCAGGGTGCAACTAAAAGTGGCAGTCAGGCTCTGTGAGATGCTAGACAGCTCTGAGGGCCAAAATGAGAAGAATTTCTTAGCTCACATTGCATTTTTAAAGGTGTGAATTAAATCAGTAAATATTTTTACAGTATCAACAAACTGCACAGAACAGTTCCTTGGATATGCAAATAAATCATTGTGTCCTATTAATTGCTGAAAGTCACTCGTAAAGCATCGTGTGTCTATTTTGCACTTTACAAGGTGAAAATAAGCTACACTACCTGCTCTGAAACCCTTACAACTGCAGGCTTTTGTCAAGCCAGATTTGACATTGACTTTAATGGATCAATTTGCATTTGTTACAAATCAATACTGCTCAGTTGACTTTAACAGGGAACAAGTGACAATGAGCTACCAGGTTTTAATAATGTTATTAAAAGGAATTCAAGCAGAAATGGGGGGGATGGGGGGAAGGAGAGGAGGAGTAATTGATGGCAATCTAGGCCAGCATCTTTCACACCCTACTTAAATTCTCCAGAATGGAAAACAGTTTATGAGAGATGGCTGTTAGAAAACCTGAAGAAAATACATTTTTATCATTTTATTTGCAAGGATGAATAGAAGTAGGGCAGTAACTACTCTGTTTCATTGGTCCTTAGTTATAAGCTTATTTCTTTTCACTTATACCTCTGTTCATCATAATGGCAATTTCTCTCAGAATTCTTTCACATTTGCCAGGACAAATAACCACCTATGTTCCCCAGCCCAACTACATTCATAAAGATCAAGAATCACCTGAAACAGTATCAGGAATTACTGGCACACTTCTAGCCTAAAAAATACACAGACAGAGACCCAGCAACTAAAACTCAGGTGCAAAGTTTCCACTTGCAGTACTTGCAATAAGGATATAATGTATTTGTATATATTATCAGTGTATTTGGAAGTGACATAAATACATGTACACTTATAATATTTAGATTGCTTGCTCTCAGAAAATGCACTAAGGAACAAAGAATAAATGACTCATTAGGTCTCAGAGCAATAACATGTGGTCAAAGTCAGAAACTGAAGCAAAGTCTTGTAAATTTTAGCCAAGTTCCTTTACTGGCCTATGTCTTCTGGAAATGATCCAAGTCATAATTACTGGCAACTCAGAAATTCCCATAATATTAGTTGCAATCATTTGTTGACTTGAGTCATCTCTCAACAACAATGAACCCTCACAACAAAGGTTCTGACAGAAGAATTCTGGTAGATTCAGCTGCAATAGTTTAGCTACTGCATAGTATTATCAGTCATGTTCCTGAAAGCAATCTGTGATGTGGTTATTGATGTGGTTACAGCAATACTACTGCCCAAAGGGGAACACAAGCTAGTTTCTGTGTAGTATACATGGATAGTACTTCAACAAACAGTTACGTTCTCTCTCAAAATTCCCCATGACCAGTTTCTCCAGTGTTGAATGTTTCCAGATGTTAACTTTTACTTGGAGAAACACACTTAACAGTACTCATTATACATCTCCTCACCGTCTCCTCTTCTCTTGTGGCTGTGAAATACCACCTGGATTTTTGCAAATGATAGTTAGGCATCATTGAAGTTTGTGATTTTCTGTCTAATCCATTGACTTCAGTGATTTGGTCCCTTAACAATATCTGCCTCAATATTTTCCAGATTAGTTAAATAAAAACCTTCAACAAAAAAGATCAAAGTTAATCCCAGCTACCCCAGAACTAAACTCCACCGAATAGGCAATTCATATATTAAAAAAGAGAACTGAAGTAATGTAGAGGAAATTACATTTTTACTGTTTTCTTCCATGTACAAACCAGAAAACTCAAATTTCTGGTATTAATTCTTACTGGCCCACAGTCAGTCTCTGAAAGTTGCCAGTTCATGGCTGCTCTTCTCAAAAGTGCTGTCATACCCCCGTTGTGTATACACCCATTTGACTGGGGCCAGAGTGGCTCACAAAAGGGTGGTTTTCATCTGGTGGGGAATCCAACACATTTGATTATCATTTTGTTGTGTTGTGAGTTGTCTTCATTAGGATTTCATGGTTGGATCCCGAAAGAGCTTTGAAACTTCAAACATGTTTTAAGGGAGACAGATGCTTTTTGAAAATCCCAGCTATGTTTCTTCTTCCACAGGAAGGCTATGCTTCCTTATGATGCTATACGGAAATAAATAGAGTATTTCTCCATTCTCTCTCCTTTACTTGGCAGCTAGCGCTGAATGCATTAACAACAGGGCAACACTTCTCACTTCAGCTCTTACAACTGCCAATTCCAAACAGAACCTCCAAGTCAACAGAAAGAAGAGGTCAGCAAATACACAGGGCAGCCATCACAAATGACAGACTTACTGGCAGTAGGCTGGGTATGTGCTTCTTGCCTCCAGCTTGCCTGTGAATGCTAGGGATTCTCTGCTACAGCCTTCCCCACTCACAGTTTAATAACTCTACCAAATTCTAAAGGGAATACACAAATAGGCATCACTCTGTTATTGCTTGGACCTATGAGGAGGTTTTGTGGGATTTCGCAATTTATTTTGAAACTTGACGTGCTTCAGATCTTTAAACTTCTTGACAACAAACCAGTACCAGTCCAAAAATCAAACCTGTGGAAAGCATTACCATGCACTCTTCCCTCATCCTTTCTATTTTTTTATACAAATAGCTTTTGACTTCTTTTTACAAATATAATGAAAGTTTTGTCCTTTTTTTCCCCTGCTGCCCTCTCCCCTGTTCCTCATTTATTCACTGTATGTAACAATTCTGACAATTTAATTGTGCCTAAGAAGCAACATTTTACTAGAGTCAAATGAGGTCTACCATTTAACCTATGCAAATCAGTCCACTGCAGCTGTTAATAAAGACAAGTAGAGTGAAGATTAAGAACTCATCAAGCCAGTTAGTCCAAGACACAGTATAAAGGCAAATGCTGACGAAATGTTAGCAGACTAATGTGCAAGTGAAAAGGAAGCAGTACTTCGTACTTCCAAAAAAGCTTCGCACCAGTGTCCAGTCTTGACACGGGGTTTCATTTAGTAGTTGAACAGTCTGTCACCCCCTTCTAACGATGTTGCTACACAATACCCATTTTAAAAAAATCAAGGGCTTGAAGCAATTTAATTACTAGTCTAGCATGCATCCAAAAATTTTACAAACAGAGACATGAATGTGGAAAATTAATGATAAGGAAAGAAACAATTGAAGCTGTATGTAGAACTATTTCACCTTCCCCCAGAAAAAATTGAAAGTATTGTCACAGATTAGCGTGAACTTACAGAACAAACCAAACCCAAAGTTTTTCTAATGTATAGGCAGAAGTTGCACAGAGCTTAGATTGCTCCTGCTTAAGCTTTTTTACCAAGTTAAATACAAGAAGCGTAAACCATACTTACATATATTACATATGTGGTGGTATGTCAATCAAGCTGTATTCATGTCAGGACCATAAGTAGCATAATTTGCAAAAAGAATCTGAAACGTCTTTAGCACGTCAGACAGAATTCCAAACAGCAAGGATATTTCCTGCTGGATGTAAGGAATGCTTCAGGCATTCTCAGCTCAGGCACGCATTTTGATTTAAGAAAACAACACTAAGGATGATCTTTTCAGAATTTGCAAAGTAAACTGAATCAGAAAATTGACAGCCCTCCCAAATGTATATAAACACAAGCAGTTCTGCAGTGTGCCATTTTTAAGGGGTGCTCAGAGCACTACACGGATTTAAAGGCTCACACCCCAGTACATACTTCACAAAACCCGAGACGATTAATAAACATCCATGAAAAATTAAAAGACATTAAAAAGAAATTGTGTTACCTTATATATAAGTTGCATCTTTTTAAGTGCAGAAATGAAGGCAAAAATGTGTGTTCGTAACAGAGCAAAAGTAGAAATTCTCCTACGGATATGAGGACTGACTATAAAAATTCACGGTAGGAGGATGACTTCTGTAGATTTAATACAATCTGACACTACTGTCTGGGTAACAAGGTTCTACATTGCCTGGAGAAAGGCATCTGTTGCCCTGTGTGCTAGTTTGCTCATCCATCAATTATTTTTGTTTAAAAAAAAATGTTATACACTATTCATTTATTTGTAGTTCTTTTTCTTTGAGACTTGTTTTTGCCAGTAACCTGGAATGATTGTATTAGAACACTCTGATTATAATCCCCTGTGATAGTTCTCTATTTTGATGATACATGAATAGAATGAATCCAAGAGAAAAGTGAAAACCTCTAGTCTACAGGTACTTAAAGCAAAAGGAAAAATGAAGAACCTTCTGATCTTTTCTCATGTATTTTTGCCCTGTAAATGACTCACTTCTAAGGTCAGGTTCATCGCCACCAATTCACTTTTTTCGTCTTGCAAGAGCTAGATTTTAAAGGCAAAGCTGATTCATCCTGTATAGTACACAGCAGAACTATTTAAGAACCTCAACACGGACAAGCTAACAGAGCTAGGCTGAGAGGCACAGCCTGTACAATAAACTGCCATTAAAACCTTTCTGATTTTCTCTTCGTAATTAGCATGTGGATGATGCAAGAAAAATACAGGCTGTCCTGCATAATTCGAACCACTATATAATATAGCACTGATCCAAGTGGAACCAGAAGCAAGCAGAGAAAAATGGCATTCACAAGAGATGCTGCTGTTCTGTTACTGTTAGTTAATGTTCTGACACCACTTCCATTATATCTGACAGCTTTGGATGCATACCAATAAAATAAAAGTGGGATCAAAGAAAGTACTGAAAGATGCTGAATGTCCCCTCCCTGTCCCATGAAGGGTACAGTTCTATCCAGTCCTGGCTTCCACAGTTAGCAACTTTGATAGTTAGAAAGTTGCACTTTTAATAAACAACATATTATAAGTTAGTGGAAAACTATTAAATGCAATGAAAAATAATCAAACTAAAGACGCTTTTTTTGGAGGTGTTTTACTATTTCAATTTGATCCTTCCTCTCAATTGTCATGATGCAGTACGTGTTAGCAAGTAGTACAGGAAAGTAGTCTGACATTTTATGATGTTAACATTTAAAAACTAAGGAATTTCTACAGAGAATATTAACAGGCATACATAATTTTTTTCCGCTACCACTCTTAAGACAAAGGACGATCTACTCAGAAATGCTTGCATTTTAAATAAAATCACTTCATAATTCTATTTTCTTCATTTTAAAACCAGGAACTTTTCCATGCAAATTATACTTTCTTCTATTAAAGGTAAACAAATGCAGCTTTACCCCTGTAATCAGTAGGCTGAATTTAGCATAAGAAGCACTATATAAAAATAGCACTTCTTAAAAAGCATTACTACATAAGGAACACAGGAACTGTAGCAGTTTATTGGACTTGGAAATCACCAGTGTCTTGGCACTGCAGTGACCAGGACCAGGTGTTATGGAGGAAGCACAAACAATCACTACATGGTATTATTTTTCACTTCAGTAAGACTCTTAAGATAACAAGCTTTGCACTACCAACTCGTTTCATTCACATTCTTTTTGTCTTGTCCTTTGGAATATTAGCTTTTCACGCGACTGTTTCTCATAACTCGTCCATACAATCTTTTCTACCACCTCGAATCCGTCACCCCCATAAGAACACTGATTTACACGATAAGGTAGTCACTGCCATGTTTTGCAGAATCAGAGAGGAAAAGGGCAGATAAACATTAGGTTCACCTGAACTTCTGGAAGATTCCCCTATTTTAGAATCACATGTAACCATATCTGATTTGCTGCTGCTCAGACTATGGCCATCACTGAAAATTGTTCATCACACTCACCATCTTATTTTCTTCACCTATGGTACATAGAGTGAATATGACAAGACCCTCTCATCTCTTTTAATAATGAAAATGGGTAAAGTGATGACTTTAGATATATCTGAGTGCAATGGTTTTATTACAGCGTCCATACTTGTGAATAAATAACACAGCAGACATTCTATCTGCAGCTGTTTATAATGAATTATCAAACATGCAAGTTCTCTTGAAGACATTATGTTTGGACTTTATACATACCATGGCTGAAGGAAGTAATCATAAAGACAGTAGAAAAGCAGACATTCCCCATGATAGCATTATTTAGTATTTGCTATTATGTTTGTATTTTATGATGCCTTGCTTCCTCCATGAGGTATGTGGAATGCATCAACTAGACTCTATACTCAAAAGCAAAAGACCAAATGTCTTTGCACCCTTCCAGTTCACAACACAGATGGAATGAAGTCTCTAACTGACAGTAGCTGGCATTACTTTTTTTCTTGTTAACTTCTGCAGAAAGTATCAAACAACACTATTCCAACAGGCAAAGACAGCAATTGTGTAACTTAGGTTTTCAGTATCATCTTTTAAAACCTTCTCAGCATTTGCAATTAAATGTTATTATTGGATAGTTGCTTAATGACAAAATCATACATAATCTTGCTGTGGAGAAGTAGTATACAAATGTATAGCTGATGACTGAAGAATCAATTCAAAGTAATTTTAGGCCTATCAACCTCAAAGAAAAATAAGGGGTAAGGGAGAGGTCAATTCTCATCAATAATGAGTTATTTATGTATGTTAACACTGTAATACTTTCAGTCTAAGGCTGTTCCAATAACTCAAATTATGCAACATTGATAATGCTTTCATCAGTGACCATCTAAAAATTATTTTGATAGGCATAAGTTTTAATACAAGCCCCCACCAAAGTAATTTGACCACCGACAACACAGCTGTTCCTAATTTAGCCACCCAGAGCACCAATACAATGTGCTTTAGCCTTTGTTCAGGGTGCTGCCCCACGCCTGTCCGTGTTTAAGGACAATGCCCTTAATCACATGCTTTAACTCGCTCAGCCCTGAATTGGTCAGGCAGTTGGACTAGATCATCGGTGTAGGTCCCTTCCAACAGAAATAGTCTACTCTATTCTATTCTCCTGAAGGTACCCCTCACCTCAAGTTAGCCAAACTACTACTTATTATTTCCTTTAAAAAACAAGCACATTTGTGTTCTACCTTTCAAATAACATCCAGCTGCTGAGAACATAAACATAGCCAAAGATATAGTAAAAATACAGTTCTGAAGCCTCTAATAGTGAATTAATCTTAATATTACAGCAGTGTTTTCCCTCGGACAGTATTAGAAAGTTAATCAATTTGATTTGTGGGCTGAAGCAAAATCAATATTTATTCAGGGTTTTTCTTTCAATTATTTTTACACTCACTTCTCAACACAATAAATTAATCCATGTATCTGAGAGACAGAGGGTCTAATTCTCATTTACCATGGCACAGTTCTAGTTCCTTCAGGGACAACTTAAACCCAAGGGAAAGAAAAAAATAATGTTAAATCATCCACTGCTAAGGGAGAAAGGAGTGAACAAGGTCCCTGGTCTTGTATAAAGGCACAAAGGAAGCACAGTGTGGCTTAAACATTAACCCCATATGAATGCTGGTATCAAGCTGGCACTGTCTGAAGAGGACATTCCCTACTGCCTCCTTAAATATTTTATTTTTATTTGACCATCATACTGCATATTTTTTGTTTTACATGTCCAGTTGGTAGTAAATTGTTCTTTTCCCTTGAGTCCAGTGGATGTGCCAAAGATCTAGCTTATTTTTGTAGGTCAAACCAAGTGCCACCAAATATTTTAAAATAATTAAAATGCATAGTGTGGTTTTAGTGGTTTCTGCACATGCGTGAATTTCCACTCACACTTTGTGATAACTCCTAAGGAACTGCTATCCACATTTTCCACTTACTTCGATTTCTCTAGTGGCAGAACAAACAAAATAAATCAGCTAAAAAACCATGAGCAAAGTTGTTCTGATCACCACTGGAGCTCATTAGGGATAAGGCTGCAACAGAAAGCAGCTATTCAATTATCTACTAAGGCATTAAGGTTTCCATTTGCTGATCACCAGAACATGCACAGAAGACTGGTGAGCGGCAATGTGAACTTGGAGATCTCTCAGTAGAATACCTTATAGGATCTTCTAAAGACCATGTATGTTAGTATTCTGCTAACACACCAGTTGCAGATGCTTTTATATAGGAATAGCTCAGGGAGAGATCTTGTCAACTTTGATTAAACTGTCAAGTTCATTGTGCTATTTCTTATAATAGAAATTTCTTATTCTTACTGAAATAGAGCAAGCCATTTCTTGTCCTATTTCACTGATAATTAAAATGCAATTAGTTAGATCAGCTTTCACAAATATTTCTCGAAAACCTTTCCTTTTTGTCATGCACAAAGAGAGAGAACAGCAGACGAGATCAACTGTTGTCATGGCAACGTCATGCCCCAGCAGGTGAAAAACCCAGTCCTGTGGCACGAAAAAAGAAGGATGAAATGTACTGAACCTAAGCATAACATTAACGAAAGCTCAACAACCTAAATGTTTTTTCATAGATTGGCATATTTTTAAGCAACGCATTTAGAGAGGCAAATGCTAAAAAAAAAAAAGTGTGAACTCTGGTGACATTAGTAATTATTCAATTGTCTCAGAGTAATTTTATTAAGCAGAAATTTATACTGATATGTTGCATAGTTTTGGAAATCTCTATGCAAAGTTTAGCACAATTTTAAAAAATTATAAGGGACTTGAAAACAGAAGATAATTTTTCATTTCAAGACAGATACGGGAAAAATATGCTGAATAATTTTCAGGGTTAGATGCCAGAAGCATCATTCAAAAACAGCTCTTCATGCTCCAAAAGTTCTGTTTTCAGAACAGATAATATTACAGCCGTCAAGTAAGACAGTACAATCAATTTTTCATCTTCTGTGAAGCTAAGATGGTATATATAAACACTGAACAAATTTATGAGTTAACCAAAATAAAGTATTATGGGCCACTGCTCTCCCTATGTGAATTTTTAAGAAGAGCTGTACAAAACTATATGTTGGTCCTTCTACGGTCCAACCAAATCTTCCTTAACTAAGATTATCTATAAGTAAGTGCCCACCTCAAAACACTTCATTCCCATTTACAGAGATCGGAACAACGCTTTGCATTCCCTCCTTAGGGAGAACAAACATGCAGGTAAGTCACGAAGCCTTCTTTTCATCTGCAGGGCTCTCAAACAATGGGAAATCACCATGTACCATGTTCTGTTAATCAAAGCTGTTTTCAAGCCATTTTCAATGCAATTCGAAAACTAGGAAAAAATGGAACTTAATGTGATTTCTTCCATAACACAACACTAAACCTGAAAGGGCTACATAGTTTGTCCTAAACAATACAGATATCATTTTCTCTATCCATTTAGCAAAATGTAACGACTTTAACAAAGCTTAGTAGTTTTACTATGTGCGTATTTACAGGTGTGAAAACTTACACATACTATTTTTCTAAGGATTCTCAGGAAAAACACATCACAAAACTGTGAGTTCAAACAGTCTGCCAGTCAGAATTTGAAATGTATTCATTACTCCCAGTCCTTGGACAAGCAATGAGTGAACTGTGCATTCATCCTTCCTAAGTGCCAAAAAAGAGAAGATGGCTCTATCACCTAACTAAAGCAAGGCTGTTTCTTATCCTTCTACTCAATATCATCTAAAGTCCTGTCACAGGGACATCAAGGAGAAATACAACAGCTAGCAAATACTAGAATTCACTAAAAAATATTATTTTTTTCAAATAATGTAATCATTTTATTACGTGAACTTTAGTTCAACCTTGAATGTCACTAATGTACAAAACTTCATATTAGGTACTAGCCAATTAGAAGAAAGTCCCTTCCTAAATATATTATGTTTTATTTTTTAAAGCATAAGACAAAATAGGGGCTAGAATCAAGTGTAAGTAATATCTAATTTTGGAGGAAAGAAATCCTCTGCATATGGAAAAAGGAAAGTAGCTTTACAGTTTTTAAACAGTGGCTGCTTGAAGACACTTTGCAGCTTGGAGTTACAAAAATGATATTAGGAAAGGTTATTTGACAGAGTGCAAATGAAGAGGATGAGAGCAGTATCTCCATGAGAATAATATTTATATCTATTAATATATGTATATGCTGAGGATGTCAATAGTTGGTATAGTAAACCTGGGAGAAATACATGATAGCTGTTTTTCACAAAGAGAAGCTCAGTAATTAAGACCAAAAAATGTTCGTTGATTTTGGATTCCTCTGCTGGTTGTAGACATCCCTGAAAAACTGGGGCAGTCACCAGCAACGAACACTTTGGAAATGTAGTCTTAGATGATTTGACTGGCACTGAACAGCAATACGAAAGCAGAGTCAGAGACAGACACTAACACAAAAATCCTCCTGTATATCACACTCTACACAAACATACAAGGCTTCAAGCCTTTAAGAACCACCACAATTTCTTATTTTGCCATCATAAATCTGCTCTACACCTCTGTAGGCTACACGGACAGTTTTTCAGGCATTTGTGAGGACAGCAGAACATAGACATAATACTTTGTGTTAGCATCTCATAAGAAACAACACAAAATCTAAACAATATCTTTGCCATGTTACTTTTCCTTATCTTCTCTTTCCTAAATCTAATCAATGCTGCCAGGAAGATATTTATGTACTATTCTGCTTAGTATCAAATCAAAAGAAAACTAAATCACCAAGGCCCCAATTCAGGCAAGAAACTAACTGCTTAAGAGCAGTGGAATATTGAAGCAATTTATCCAAACCCCCTAGTATTTTGCCCTTCATTAAACTCTGACACGAATCCAGAGTCCTGACTGCTTTCAACAGGGTAGAAAAGAATCAGCTAGAAATCTGCATTAAAGTTGCAATCAGACTTATTTCTTTGCTATTTCCAAGTCTTAGCAAACATATTATTTGGCATCTCCAATTAATCTTAAATTTGCTTCAACATGACTAATTAGGTGTATATCACCCTCAGTCTTAAACCATTAATTATTTCATTACTTAGAGTTATATGTGGTAGCAATGAAATGTATTGCACCCCCACTTACTCAGACAGCAGTCCTGTATATAGTCAATTGCATCCATCTTCCCTCCTTGATGGCACAGGCAAAGAGAAAGAGTCAGAGTTTCTTTCTGCTCATTCAAGCTGTACCGCATCATACTGTTAAATTAAAATTAATCTTCCTTACTAGCGGAGGCTGACCTTTTAGCCACTGCCTGGAAAGAGAACATCACTCCCCTGGGGGCTGTTCAAGGGGAGGGCCTTCTTGTGCCTGACACCTCTCAGCCACCAGATGAGATGAGGCAAAAGCACATTAAAACGGGTAATTTGGTAAGGTATGATTAATATTATTTATACAAGGAAGGCTGGCAAGCCATGCTCAGCTTCTTGCTTCCTTAAGTACCTGAGACAGGGAAGCTTTTTGAGATCTGTAACATCAGTAAATATTTACATTTTGGTTTATTTTTTAGAAGTCGATAATTAACTGCTTGAGGCTGAACAGAAAGATTCTGTAAGCTTTCACTCGGCTTCTGTATCCAGCTTGCTATTACTATATCTCTGAGCCAGACTAGGACATTCTGGGACTTAAGGCATTTGTATTCATTTAAATAACCGAAGTTTATTCATAGTTGTTTCCCAGGTAAAACCTTGACACATTAGGAAAGCACGGAGTTTATGTTTTTGCTACTTGCTCATTTATTAAATGAGATCTGTAAAACAGTTACAGGGACTGCAAAAGGATTTTGCCTTCTGTCACTCAAAACAATCTGAGTACTAGCAAATTCAATTTCTCTTTGCCCATAAAACCTTTTTAATATAAGCATGCATTACTCATATCCTGAATATAGCTTTTAAAATCTCTTTCTTGCTCTCACTTTGTATAAAATTCACATTATTTTATGTCCTCCTTAAGGACATATACAATCTTTGTTGTTGTGATTTGTACATTTGCTGATATTTAATTAAGTTTTATATTTAAAATATAAAGAACCTGAAAACAGCTCCTAAGTCTGAAGAACATTGGGGCAACCAACCAGGAAGAGTCTAATCAGAGCACAGAATTCATCTCCTGTATAAAATACCAGTTGATTAGCAAATAATCTTAAGGAGAGAAATGGAAAGGGGAGGAATAATGATGCAAAATATACCTGATTTGTGAACTGACTGAAAATAAATCTTGACTCAAATGATATATAAAGGGGAAATACAAAAAAAATTAAACTCTGGACAGTGGCAATAACCCTACTCAAAGAAATCTCTGAAAATGGTGGGACAATGTAAAGGATTACTATTACTGCTACGACTACTGGAATATAGTATTCCCCTTTACAAAATAAAGTGTTGAAAATTTCTCATGTTGAATTAAAGATCAAAAAGAAAATAATTCCAATGCTAATAATATCTAGCTTTAGGGTTTGTCATATTTAATTTTTTCAGTTCATAAAAATCAATTGTTGTGGCAGCTACAAATTTAAAGCTTTGTGGAAGTTCCCAGGAAAGGCTTTGAGGATGGGGAGGGGAAGAGAGAAATACTGACAAACACAAAACATTAGTAACAAAGAATGTCTTATTTTCTCTCTTTCAAACTGCTACTCACCAAAACAATGTAAAAAAAATTAAAATCCTACACTTATGCATTTTAAAACTTACTTCTAAATGAATTATGACTTTAATCTCCCAGTAACCTAACTGAGAGATACTGCCAACTTGTATATGCTAACAGATACAGTTCAATACTAGCTTCTGGGCTTCCTTTTGTGACCGAAGTTAGGATGCTTTTAATGCCAACATTCTCCATACCTGCATTTGAATGGCTCTTCATCTGAACAATACTTTCATTCAGCTATCATTCAGGTATCATTCTGCTTTGCTCTAGAAACCTCAAAATGACAACATTTTTTCAGGAGACTGTATCAACATTGACTAAGTGATCAAAGTTTAATTTATAATAATTTCAAAAAAATAATTTAAAATTGTAAATAACTGATGGAGTGCATATCTCTGATCTGGTTTGAGCCACTGAAGAGCTTTTAAAATAATCCAAAGACTGTACAGCTTGGACCAAACGGCCAGTATCCACATTTATTTCAAGTTTTAAGCAAGCACAAGACCAGCTTGAGAAATACATTAATGAAATAATTACTCTGTTTAATAAAGGATATGATTTGGTATAAAACCTAATGTGTTAGGATTGCAGTCAATACCAGAAATAGTAAGACCAACTCATTGAACTGTCTACTCATCAATTTTCTTCTTTTTCCATTCACAGACATACAAAGGGACAAGCCCATTTTTAAAAACACCTGCAGTAATATACACCATCCCAAAACCTGAAAGAGACTGAATTCAGTTTAAATTCTGGGAAGATGTAGATTAGTTCCATTTAATTTCACCTGAACCTATTTTCACTTCACAATTTCTGATCCTCACATGCTGTGCATTATCAGTGCAATTGAGGAAAACGATGAACAGAAATAATTTATCTTTACTTATTAAAGATAACATTTTTTGCTGTGTGTTTCTTAAAACTATCAAAATTATGTTTCCTCATGAATCAACAACTGAAAAATGACAGAAAAAAAAAGATTATATTTGATTAAAATAAGCCTCATGTTTCATCTTTGTATAGCCACCTCCTAAGCCATACACATCAGCATAATTTCTGAACTCTCCCAACTCATCAATTAAAAACAAACCTACAGCTGAAAATCTATTCATGAAGTAAGAAATGGATCTCTCACAAGGTAATTATAATTCTCTATGCAAAACAAATCCTTGGAGAACATTTAAAAACTACACTAAAATTTCCAGCACTTTAGACACTTGAGACCAGATACTGTCAACTGTATTTCTACCTGTCTATTATGAATTTCATTAACATTTTTTAATTCATATTGAAGTAATTTTCAATTATTGCTTTTTTTTCCTGATGTATTTATTTGTAACAAGGAATGCTGAGACACCTTCAGTCCTCAAGCAAACTAATTAGCTCTAATAAAGGCAAAAGAAATTAGTTTGGGTTAAATATTAACAGATAACAAATTTAAGTGAGGCTTCTGAATTGCGACGGGCTGAATTTCAAAACAGAAGGTTAATCAAAGAGGAGGTTCAATTTACCTCCCATTATAAATTAAGATTTTGAAATGAGGCAGCATTTCTAGGCACATGAAGAACTGGAAAAGACGATGAGAATGTATGTGTTTATATGACGGCTATCAGGAAACCTCAGGGAAAGTAAAAGTAGACCACAAGATAGCAGAGAATATTCAAAAGAACTTAGCTGCATTTCTGAACATATTAATTCAAAGGTATCAATAATATTAGCTGAAGATCAGCTCTGCCCCTGTGCTTCCATGGGGCACTGCATGGTGTTTCAACTGTCACTTTAACACAGAAGGAAAGGCAGCTAGTTACCCTCTGCATTTTTAAAAACAGTCTGTGATAATAGTTAAGCATGCATTTTAAATGCTGTAGTGTAGGGATGTCAAATGCAAATGATGTCAAGCTTTTTCTCTTCTTGAGATCTAGATGAAATTTCATCATACTGACACTAGGTTTAAATGAAGTTGAGCATCACCGAATTCTCTCTGATATGGCTATCAGCAAAGTGAAGAATGAAACTGAAAATTAAAGATAGCCTCAGATGGCTGCACATTTATGAAGTTTTCTGAAACATAAATTTCATATCACTGATTCTTTTTTCCAACTATCGACTGAAGAATGACACCTGCCTGCAAAAAAGTGATTACCAGAGATCACTGAGGTACCGGAGGTCAGATGTCTTGACAGATCCTCCTGCTCCAGTGAGAATCAAGATGTCTGTCATTCTAATAGGCATAATAGCACATAAAAGATTAATATTTCTCCTAAATTTCCTAATGCAGGATATATAGTGCCAGAACTGCTATTTAAAGTATTTCCATTGACTGTAGCACTAAACTAACTTCTATTTTCACAAAAACATTTTGAAAACATTGTGAAAAAGTACATTCTTTGACAAGAATGTACATCTATGAGAACTATTTCTTAGCACCTCATTGCAAATGATATCTACGTTTGTGAGGAGGCTGCCTTTTGGTGAACTATCTTTTCAGCATTGACGTGCATTTTAAAATGGAAGAACGGTGATTGTGGAAAATCTGATGTAAATATGTGAAAATCATTGGCTTACTCTCATGATCTACTGAAGGAAAAGCAGTGGCAAAACATGCTGCTTTTGATTAAATGTTTTACATTTCATCATATATATTCAGTTTGGATTTAATACTCCAACCCTTCATAGGTAAACTACTGATTTCAGCTCCACTCTTGAACAGAGGCTCTCACAAACACGTTATTTATCTCCCTGCATGCATGGGCCTTAAGAATGAGCCTAAACTACCATAAACACAAGCAAACAAGAAGGTAGAGTTTCATTTGTTCAGTTTACATGCACGTGAGAAAACTTATTAGCATTTTCAGTTGCTAAAAAGTTCTTCCACAATGTTGATGTCATTTTTTTTATCTATATACAAAAGAAAGAACCCATGACAGAAGTCAATTTCAACATACAAACCCAAAGTCTGCCCTGTTTTACTCTTCTGTGTAATCTTCACTCATTTGAGGTTATTTCATACCGTAATCTAGGGCACAGTTTGTCCCACTACGGCACAGTTCATAGTGTGGTAACAGAAAGTAGCATTTACAATCTGAACAGGCCACTTTTTAATGTCCTGACTATCAGGCCCTTCCCCCAGAAAAAAGTGAGTTATGGAGAGGGGAGTATGTATGTTTGCATACATGTGCCAAACTATATCCACACACACATGCTCCACTCAGAAAATGAAAATCAACTGCAATGAAACTCAGCAACCTGCCAATTCCAGAGTTATTATAGATTAGACTTAAAGATTGCTGCTGGGCCAATCACAAAGAAAATGCGAGACATAAATAATTGTTACGTGTGTTATTTTTTGACTCCCAAAACATAGCCCAGACAGCTGATCAGCTCTGAAATCACCTATTCTTCTTATCCAAAGGAAACCACAATTTTGCTGTTTCTTTAAAAGTCTCTGTTACTCTGACAGTCAGCCTACCTTCCACCTCCTTAAAGGATAACTTTGGGCACCCTGCCAATACCTTCCCTCCTCTATTGCCAGTTTGGTGCGAAGCCTATCCTATAGAAATCAGGGATAAAACCTGCTTTTAGGAATGCAAACTCAATTTTCGTAATAAATTACTATTATCCCACTTGCAAAGACTAGCACCATTTATGTGAGTGTAAAAATCTTGTGTAAGCATTTTACGACTCAGTCATACAATTTATTTTTGCAGAAGCTAGAAATAGATGAATTTCCTTTTGCATATGTTCTCCTGACTTTCCTTAAAAAATCAAATAAGGAAGACAAGAAAAACATGATCAGAGATGGCAGGTCTCTCAAGACAATATCAAAATAAGCTTTTTGTCAATTTGAAGATCTACCCTTGTATATATGGTCACAGGACAATCACAGCCATGTATTCAAAATCAGGTGAGCCTCAGCAACATAAAACTATGGGTCTTTAAAGGACCCAACATACCCAGTAGCAAAGTAACACTGGAAAGAGGACCTCTTTGTTGCAGAGCTAGGGAAACAGCAAGTGGTAAACAAAGGAAAAAAATTGTCATGTATCTACCAGCTTAAAGCAAATCATGCAGTTTGCAATTAAAGCAATTCTATGAAAAACTAACAATTATGTTGTAAAATACGTCACAGGCAAAATTCAAACACCTGTCTCTACCTGCAAGATGAAACATATGCTTTCTCTCTCCCTCCATGAAAGACTCCATGAAACCTTCTAGAGTGCAGGACTTGAATACAGGACCTAGCATTTAATTTATCATTTACCTCAACAGCAATGACAGTGTTTTGGCTTTCTCCTAAATTTGCACATCATCTCATTAGCAATCCTTTCCCTCCATTAGTAGTTTGCTGTTGTTCTATTTTGTAAGCTTCCAGCAAATTAACACTAAATTGAATTCCATAGAAAAAGACGTTACAGGCTTTCTTCCCCATGCCTGATTTAATCACATTTTCTTCTCCTTTAATTTACGCTACATTTAATGGTAGAAATTATTTTTAAGATTGATTTCTGATGATTATGTTTATTATAGTTCAGATGATTATTCTTCCTGTCTATCTCTGGCTAATTCTCAAAGAAAAGATTTGATCTGGAACAACTTGTGAAGGCCACAAGTGATATTTACTCAAAAGACGATTTCTTTTCCTTTCTACTTCCCCTTACAGCACTGCACCCAGCATGTGGCAGAAGGCATGAAGTCCTCACATATTTCCTTCTTTCACAAATAATGCTAGCAAATGGTAGAGAACAGACAGAAGAACTCGAAATAAATAAGTATCATTCATTTGAATTAGATGTAGAATAAATTCTTCTCATTATGGACAAGAAATTTACCTATGGCCAAGCCTATACATAAAGATGTTCCCTTACTGTTTTAAAGTGCTCTGAAAATCTTTTAAGAAAATAAAATTATTATTTATTGGCAGTATGTCATGAATATAACCTTCCATGTTTTTTTAAATTTCTCCATATAAAATTATTGCTTTTTAAAGCCCTATGTTTCAAATTGTTTGAAGTATGATAGGAGATTATCTGCTTAATCCATTTCTTTCACTCAGGCATTTCAGATTTCATGCAGCTATGCAAAGTTTAGTTCTGCTTAACAGACCTGTGAGCTCTTCACAAAGCAGAAAATGAGTCAGGAGAAAAAATATATAGCCTTAGGGTGGTTTAAAAAAAAAAGAAAAAGTGTAGTGAAGTTGAACTACAATGGAGAATATTTGAGTTACATCTCTTATTGACACTGTAACTAGCTAGAGAACCCACGTTACCTTTCTCTTTTTATTTTCTGCTGAAAAGGTGGCAGCTGAAGGAAACTTGTTAACTCCATTTCTTCAAACTTATGATTCTGTTTCAGTCCTTGTCAAAATGGAAACTGCCACTTGATTAGGAGCCTGACCAAATGCAAACTACTGCGGCCCTCAAACACTCAGATGATGCTTTATTTACCCAGAGGAAATGAAACTCACTGCCAGCATGTTTTGTATTCAGTTTTTGTGCCTGATTCAGAGGATCAGAATCTGGGCCTTTTCTTTACTGTTTTCAGCATAATTCAACATGATTCAGTCTTGGTGCTGCCAAGACTATATCACCTTAAATGGGCTTTAACTACATAATTAACCAAATGACTTAACATCACTTTATTCTTTCTTTGAGAATGACTGGATTTAAGTTAATGCTGTCTCCTTCACTCAGTCTCTTAACTCAACCATTGCTAGCTGAACCACATGTAGAAAATGAAAGAGCATTTTTCCCTGAGGGTCCCAAATTGCCCACCGTGAAGTGATATGCCTCTGCAGAGTAAAGATGGCAAACTGAATGTTATGGCAATCTACATCTCTGCCATAGAAAACGTGCAAATCCCTGTCTTGTTCCCTGGGCAGGTTGGAAAACAATCCCAATTTTAAACATTTTTTTCACTGCCAGCTTGTCAAATAGCATTATTTCTTCTTATATACAAAATGTGTGTTGAAAGTTGCTCAAATGCCAAAATGTGTCTAATCCTGCTATAATGTGGTAGAGAATAATTTCTAAATTTAGGAAGTAATTGCTTTGCTGTCCAGTGAAATGTACACTAAAAAACCAATCTCCTCTAGGCAAGTCCTCATCTTAAACACCAATTCAGACTTCAGTGAACACAAGCACTAAACCTTTGGAAAAAATGCAGCTGTGCAATTCCGTTGTTGCAGTTTACTGTTTTCATCGGTGCTTGCTCTGTATCACAACACCATCAAAATAAGAATATTCAGTGTTTAGATGTCATCCAGTACATAGTTACGAAGTGCTTTGCAAATAAAATGACACAATTCTCTTGGGTAATATTCCTTTTCGTGGAGGATTTTGACTTTCCCAGTTGTGGTTTTGTTAGAATTCTGAACAAAAACTTGACATTTCAAACTTCTTTGTGCAAGTGAAAGGAAGGAAAAGTTCTTGTTTTAAATACAGTCTACCTGACACTGCTGCCCTAGAGCAGCTCCTTGCCATCTTGAATCTTGGGAGCACTAAGTCTTTGATTTCAGGAATTTCAGAGGACTGAATTCTTAGCTTCTAAAACTTGAAAGAGACTAGAGTGAACCACCAAGCAAACAAGCTGGCAACAGAATAGTTTGCCATCTGCCAATTTAAATTACTTTTTCAGTAGCCCTACAATGTGGGTTTCCAACACACTGCCAAATCCCCAACAAACTAATTAGTATCACTGTGACTTTAAGAAAGTATCAGCAATAATCTACATGCATTTATCACGTACAGGTTTTAGCTTCACATGTTTGACATTCTATGAATTAATACAGAATAAAAGATTCGGTGACAGACACATTCCACATTTAAACTATGGTTTTACAATTCATAGGACTGGGCACCAACCCTGCTGGCAAAAAAAAAAAAAAAAAGGCAAAACAAAAACCCCAGAGACCAAATTTCCAATAAATTTTCATAAGTATTCAAAAAGAATCGAGGTGAAACCCAAATGAAACTGCACAGACCAGTCTGTGAACTGAAACCACAGAGAAATTTGAGAGAGAAAGGAGGGTGTCGCACCAACCAGGGATAAGCAGAAGCCTCTGTGGAAAGCACAGCAAACTCCTGAAGTACTTTGTCACCTTCGACTACCGCCTTGTGAGGGGAAGGGGAGAAAATCTAGTCCTATTCATAATGGTGTGCATACCCACACTAGCTCCGGTCTCCTACAATAATCCTCCTCAGCAGGTTCAATCACCTTGCTAGCCGCTGGCAAGACATGACCCTGCTTTATACATGGGCAAGTTTTCAAAGGCAAAATGCTTTTTACTGTTTTTGAGGTGTTGATGCATTCTCATTGAACATAGGAAAACTGTTATGTTAACAAACATATGGAAGAAAACCTGCAAGTGTACAGCTGAGTCCTGCAGATTCAGAAATTCACTGTTGTTTACAAGGATGATCATCTGCTATGGCAGTAAAATGTCACCACAGATTAGAATAGTAGTATTTACACTTTTAGTGAGAACTCTTACTATCTTAGACCAGAGCTTTAAACATTGCAGTATATCACTTGTAGGTCTGTGTCACTATATATGCACAATCTGATCTTGTAAGCCTAGGCAACACACTGCCATACATAAATATCAAGGATATGACAAGCATCTATCAAAAATCTCTTCTTTGATCTTTCCTGTTTATCATGAAACTGAATTCATTTAAATAATATTACTACAGAACTATGAAAAACCACAGATCAAGCCTTTGTAGACTTCTACATTTTTTTTTCATTTTGAATCGAATCCATTTCAGTTCATGACCAATGTAAATATGAGTATTACCAAAATGATCCATAGAACAAATTAAAATAAAACCCACTATACCCAGTAATGTTGTGTTAGGGAGTTCAACAGGTGTCACAAATAAGTACAAGAATACATGTTCAACAAAAGGAGATATGATTACACTTCCGCTTAACCTTCATGTTGAGTATGTCTCTCTTCATTAGCACCCCCAAAAGAAGCATGCAGTTGATTTCATCTCATTTGCCAAACTATCTACTTTTTTCACACATTTTGGTGGAGAAGAGACAGTGGAAATCATTCAGTACACTGCAAACTTCAGGCCACTAACGAGACAAAAACCCCTAACTCTCTTCCTCTGAATCTTTCTTTTTTTCTCAGTTTAAAAAATCGGTAATACCTATGTAACTTCAAGTAAGCTCTTTGCTTTAGTCCTCACCGTTTTCAAAATTTACCAATATTGTTATCTGACTGTAGACTGGAGGATCAGTGTGTGCAAACAACCCAAGGCCACATAATCATGTTGTGCCCACCATAACTATAATAGACATGCAAAACTGTTAACCTGTCAAATTCCTGTTCAGTGCTGGGATATATAAAGGGTTATTTTTAGATATGAAAATCCTGTGATAAATAAAGTAGTTAGAACTGTATTAAACCATTTTGGTTTAGGATCTGCTGGACTTCTGGGGTTTGGCTTTTTTTGTTTGTTTTTGTTTTGAGCTCCTGCGTTTCTTTTAACAATACTATAAAGTTTTTGTATTAGGATCTACCTAAGGACCACTCAAGTGTCATTCATCTTGCATTAACCCCAGTCCATTACACATAGTAAATCCTGAAAAGTTAAGATCTTTAATTGGGTCATTAGTATGTGCCTAAAACTTCCTACCAGATGAATGCAATCACTTATTTTCTTCCTCAGTTTTGGGGGATGGCTCTAATCCTATCTGACTGAAATTCACTCCAGAACAGAGAGAAAGAGAGAAGGGGAAAAAATCATAGAGTAACAACTATTGTCTCACTTGGGATAAATAATCACAAAAGCAGCAGAATCAGAAAGCTCCTACTCCTTACACAAAGGACTAAGGTGACAAAAGCATTTGCAGATTTAGTAATTCTTGATAGAAGGGGCAGCTAACCAGAGATCATTGCTATCATGCAGGGAACCAACTGCACCTTAATCATCCATGAGACAGCCATTCTCTGATTCAAAGCAGATTCCTCCTACAGACTGAATTTGGCATTGAGATGGATTCTCAGCCTGATTTGGTATAACTTCTCGGTTTGCCAGCAGACAAGGTACATCGCATAGCTCCCGTGAGGTTTAACACGGAGCTTGAAGTCTCACTATTGCTCTCAATAATCTCTGATAGCCTTGGATCTAATAACTTAATTTCCATGGCATTAGAACTCTGTCTTTCTGATATACTACAGTATTGTGACAGTGCAGAGGAGTCCACAAATGAAACTACACAGGAATTCAGTATTGAAAGAAAAAGTGAAACATCCGTCTTTGTTCTTGGAAATTTTTTCATGGGACTTTACCTGAATCCTCAGAAATGAGAATCTTTATGATCTTTAAAATCTCTTGTATTCTAAAAATCTAAAGATGAGGATGGTGATGGATTTTTGGAGACTATGCAAAAGAGAGGTTACATTTTAAATATGGCCCCAACTTCCAAATTAAATAAGATACAAAATCTCTTATATTTTCAAAAACATGAACAAAGAAACAAATGCTGGTACACTGTTGTAACACAGAAATGACCATTTCTAAACCTGTGAAGAAGTGTAGGTTACTGTGACCTAAAAGTCACTGTTCTTTAATCAGTGACTCTTCAAAAGAGCAGATAGTATAAGAGTAATAGAGGGATTTTCCTATTCTCCTGAAAAAGCTTTATTACACATAGTGTGTCTACACTATACAGTGACAGGCAGATACACAGGCACAGAATGGCTTCTCTTTTCAACTGGGTGAGCTAAGAGAACAGGGCTTCTAAAAATAATTCGTTTTGTTCAGCAATAGCTTTCATCATTATTCTTCTTTTCGCTATTCTTGCAGTCTGTGAGGAAGGCTAATTTTTCTTCACAGATCTCTGCATGTGTTCTAACAGCTCAACCCAGGCTCTGATTTTTCAGCCTGCTTAGGAACCAGAAGAGGCATTTGCAGGGTGGGAGACATTAATGTCACTTAAATCAAACCTGCTTGAGAACTTTTATTGCCATATTCTAAAGAAAAGATTCAAAATAGGAATCATGGGGGAAGAAAATGGGAAAGAAAAATATTAAAGGTGTTGTTCACTAGCAGAAATAACCATCTCATTTTTATTCTCTACTTTGATGTTTGCAACTGAAAAAAAAAAAGAACACTCTCCATTTCTTCTAAAGCACCACTTAAAGTGCAATCTAGTTACACACAGTAGTCATTCCTATCAAAAGTCTGTATCTTTCATTCCATTAATGGGCTGAGACTGTGGGCAAGCAACACTCTCCCATAGGGTGAGCCACCATTCTCTTGCAGAAACCTACTCATTCATTTGCTATTGCGTGGAACACCCCACTCCTAACCCCCGGCTTCTTCGTGATCATCCGCTTCACAGTTGGATCAGATCTCTGCAACTGCTGACCGGGACGCAAGCTCCCATCTCCTTCATTGACAGACGCTCTTAGAACTATGAAGTTTGGAGAAGGACACGACTGATGGAAACCAGATGGAGAAATCAGCAACATGCCCAGAGGACTTCTAATGATTCACAGATCACAGTTGGCAACTTGGCCTTGGAAAATTATAATAAACGCATTATTACCGGGCTTCTGTAGCTTCTTATTTCATCAGTATTTTAGAACAGTGGAGCTTTTTTAAATTCAATTTTTGTACCAAGTATCCATTAATACAGGGTTCCCAAAACATCACATGTACTATTTGCAGTATACAAACAAAATTAAGCCCTTTAAATACCTTTTAATGTAACACAGAATATTTTTTATTATTCAAGTTAAAACAGTTATTTTGAATTTGCCAAAATGAAAATTTGAAAAAAATTCTGCTTTTCTTCAAAGTCATCATCATGCTTTTCTTCACTATTCACCATTGTACATCTATTCCTTTAAATAAATTAGAAGTCTATAAATCAGAATCTGCAAATGAAATTTGGCACTGAACTCAAACATCATCAAATTTCACTAAACACTGTCAACTTGAAATGACTAAACACTTTTTTGGACTGCTTTTTTTTAGTTGTTAGCTCTATCAAACTTCTCTTTCTGACAAGACTTCACAGAAACTTCTGACATTACCAAACCTATGTTTTCTGTAAGGGGAACTGCAGTCCAAAAATATCTGGTGTGCTAAAGCACAGATGACTTTCCTATGCACCACCCAAAACAGCAAGATTAAAATCCTGAGTGGTTTCAAGTGGTTAATATTGACCCTGAAGAAAAAGGGCTCACTCCCTATGATATTAGATAAAATACCACACCTAGCTAACACCCCATGGTGTTCAGCTACTTAAGCCTGGTTTAACAAGATTTTTACAGTGCCTTCCTGACTATTCTTTTTAGTTTACTAAATATGGTGCTACTTTTTCTCAGAGGTAGAGATTTCCCAATCACACTTGAGGGGTTGTCTTGGTTTTAAACTTAATTATATGGTAATGTGCTAAAAATGCTGTTACATGGGAGGACTGCAGTCTTATTCATTTCATAAATAAGGACGCAGTCCTATTTCAGGAAAATTATTTCCAGAATCTGCATAGTTGAGATCTTGTAAAGGGTATGTCCCAGCTCATCTGTCAATCTAATTCGGTTCATGTGACAAGAAGCTGCACTCATAAGGCTAGAATCCAAGAAACAGAACCGAAAATAAATTCCAAAATTGAAGTTAAAAAAGCCAACAAAACAAACAAAAAAAACCACACTGATACAGCAGCAAAGGGGAGTGGGGTGGGGAAAACTCATAGTAATTTTCTGTGTTGGTGATATTTTGCAAAAGTAGTTTTTTCCCCTCAGTTATCTGCCAAGAAGAAACACACTTCACAAAATAAACTGCAGTTCACAGAAAGTAACTAGCAAAGTCAAGCATTTGATTTACCAAATTTTTCTGTTCTCTAAATCATGATCTACAAGTCTCTAGCTCTGAGGCTGGCAATGGTGTCACTGCAGACATAAAAGCAGACAGAATTTACATGGCGTGCAGGCATTGCAAGGACATGAAGAAATCCAGGCAGATTTCTGAACTAATTTCCATCATTTGCCTTTGGTAAGTGAAGAGATAAGAGAACGTTTTTCCTCTTTCAAGGTAATGCTTAGCTGCATTGCAAAATATAAACTATCCTACTAAATGAATGAGATGAGGTTTCAATAGAATAAATATGTGGTTGGTTCAGAGGCCTGAAATAATTCAGAAAGAAACAACTTTTTCCTTTATATTAACTCTGTTCTTTCAAAATATTGCCCAGACCAGTAGAGATCTTTGAGTCCTCTCCCACCATTGCAAAGAAAGTACACAGAAAGGTATGAGCCCAAAGGCCCTTCCCCAGTGTCGAACCTCCAACACCAAGGACTCAGTAGGAGCAGTGGAGGAGAATGGGCCACAGAACTCTTTTAAACAACTCTGTTCAGAAAATCAGAGTAAATGCTCTTTCTTTTCCACTTGCCTTCCACAGGTGGTGACTAGCAAGCGATTTTTTATTCATTTGGAATAACAGAAGCAATTATAGCCTGGAACAATCCAACACCAGTGATACTTCATCAGACAGTGGCCATGTAAACCAAGAACATGGTAAATCATCCATCTGTGTGCTCATTGAAAGTGCTTTTACTGATGGATCAGTGCCGCTATTTAACATCACTTTCTGGAAATTGTTAAAGAGTCAGTGCTTTGCCATTGACACTTGTGACAACATTCCTGCTTACAAACCTAATCTGAATAAGACTTTTCCACAGCTGTATGAACTCACATACAACAGAAATGCCTAAGCCATACATCAGGTCACCTGTTCTTCCTTATCAGAAAAGCCCACTTTACTTCTGTCCTAGAGAAGTTGTCTCATTCTTACTCAAAAACTGCTTCAAGAATGTGAAATTTTAGAAAATAGCTGCAGTAGTACATAAAGTAAAATTCACATTTTTATAAAACTTTGGACTCAGTGCAGTGGTAGGCCGCATGTTGATTCTGGAACTGATGTCAATGTGCTTGGAGAACATTTACACTATGGGAAATCCAGGATTGAAGTGCTAACCTTAGTATGGGTGGTATTGCAGCCTGCTGTCCTCTGCAGTTCTTTGAAGCAACTGTAGTAAATATGCAGCACTGTGAGACAGAAAGGTTTTAGGGAAGAACCTGTTGTGATAGCTAAGAGTTTCTCTTTGGAACATGCCTTAACTCAATGTTTCTTGGGCACAGCTTCATTGTAAGAGACAATGGTGTGAGACAGCGATGTAACGGACAAGCAGTAAGAAGCACTTATATCCTGTATTGTACCCTTCATACAGTGATTTCAAGGAAACGTAAAAAGATCACATACCTAAGGCTCACACAAGGCCTATGCTTAAACTACATGCTGAAAGGCTTAGCCCTAAAAAAACCACCAGTGCAGTCAAGAAATACAGACTTTAAACATCTGGTTGGACTGCTGTCTGCTACAACTATCTTGACCCACACGATAATTCTGTTATTCTTGTGTAAAATTCTCTTGACCCAATCATGCAGCTATGGCTTTTTTATTTACTTATTAATTTATTTTTTAAAAAAGTGAAGGGAGGAGGCATTTTGTTTTCTTAGCTCTTTCATCAGTCTTTCAGAAAAAGAGATCAAAACTTTCTCTTTGCTAGAAATGTAGTATTTACTTCTGAGCACTGAGCCCTGTAAAATGTGGTTACAGTGTAGGCTTTATGGTCACTACAGAATACATAAATCTTAACATACTCAGGATCCTTTTTTTTGCATGTATTCCTTTTATTTGACCTGTTGCTTGGAATCCTGTGCATCTGGATTCATGGAAAGAAAGAGCTCCTTCAGAGTAGTCCACAGCATGGTGATTATGGGACTCATCAGGATCATAATTTATAATTTCACTCCAAAACCTCAGCTGGATTCCCAAATTGACAAAATAAGTTATTTCATTTCTACAGGACTTTCTAGGATGGGAAAAGGCTTTGTTTAATAACACTTTGGCACTCTAGAAAATCTGGGGGACATCCATTATTCAGTCAGCCAGCCTATAAAAATTACATGACTTTTAACACACTTTTTAATTGCTTTTAATTATTAATATTTACATTGCTCTCAAAATGACAAAGTGTCTCAGCTGGAGACAAGGTTAAATTTTTAATAACACTGGAAAGCAAAGCAACACATCTCAGACTGTGGATTTTAAACATACACAATATTACATGCATGTGCATTTATATAGATAATATTATCTATAGAAATATGTATAAAATTCGATATCTCTCTCTAAAATATATAAACATAAAAACATATATATATGTGCATATATCTATGTTTTCATGCATGTATCCTTAATGAAGTCTGATGATCATGCTTTTCAGACGGTAAAAAAGAGATTAAGCTCAGAAGGCTTTTGAGCTCCACAGGCTTGAGCAAAACACAACTGCACAGACCCCTAAAAAGCCTGTCTTACCATATCCTTAATTTGTGGAATTTTGTCTGTTAGGAGAATGGTGAGGCTACTAGAGATCGTGGTGTAACAGGCTTGCTCACTACATATTTCATAGTTCTAACAGAAAGCACTCATTACAAAAAAAACCTCACATGAAGTAAATTATTTTATTCATGTACAAAGCCAGCTATCAATGACCTTGCCCATTTAAAAGCACTTCTCTCCAAACAACGTTTGCTTTTTTTTTTTTTTAACCACTCCCTCAACTGTCAAATACCTTGCAATTCTATTTTAATTGGCTTTGGAGATCATTAAATACAACACTTACTGCCCAAAACAGATAAGCTTCACCTATGTTCTCTCCTCTTGTCTCTGTGGCTCTCTCTCTTAGGACTTTTCCCCAGCTTGCATTTTGACAACTTACCCAACTTTGTATGCTAGATCTTGAAATTAATTCTACCCTTGTTCTGCATTTATCAGCCTTATAAAGCAGAGGTAGGTTAAGTATAGCAATATTATTTTTTATTGAACTACGGTTCTTTCTCTTATGATTTTTGCCAGAAAACTGAAGTTTTCCTGGTGATGTCACTATCAGATATCTTCCATTTTATATGACTTGCTCATTTCAGATAAAATTTACAGACATGTTTGCTGCCAAGCAAACCTTTTACCTTCTGAAGTTTCCAAACATCTACTTTCAAAAGCTCAGCTCTATCTGCAATGTTAACCACAAAAGGGTAAATGAGCCACAACACTGCTAAGGCTAATGTCATTAGGTTGCCAAGAGACACCTTGAATATAATTCAGATTGACTTATAGCTAAAGACAGCCAGCCAGTAATGCCGTTAAAACATCCCCACAGGCTTCTTGTTCCTTCTTTCCTAGAAAATAATTCACACCATTACAAAATAGTTGAAAATTTTTAAGACTACTAGAAAGCAATGAAGATAGTTCCCTCCACTATTTGGCTATGGACATACCCAACTGCTCATGCTCAATCCTTTGTCTAGGCATCTTTCCCCTTTGGTCACTCACACGATCCTTTCAAAAGCATGTGTCACAATTCTGACCTCCCTCTTGCTATACCACTTTCTGTTTGAGCCCTGGATGAACCTCAATCCTCTGATAGGAATCTTAAGAGTATGTAAATGAAAGTCAGACTCCTTATGACAGACTTAAACCGGTTTGGAGAGCTGGAAGTACCCCATAATTCCTAAGATATAAGAAACTATTTATCATAGGCAAATAATGTGGAGAAGCGTGCTTCCCTCTAGTGAGAATTAGGAGGCATCTTTCCTTAACAAAGGAGTGAGTCTCATAATTGTCCAACCTTAAGGACGTTAAGGAAATGGAAAAACTATGCAAGAAAAGTCAGAAAACTGAGTTTGTTTCAGAGGAATGGAAAGAGAATAGCATTAATACAGTGCTAGCAAACAAGGTTCTAGTTTCCTTCTGATACTTCTGAATAAAATCTGCAAACAATACTTCTTGGTTCAAATCCAAACAAAAAAAATCCTTGTGTGACAACCAATGCACAACTCTATGTGCACCAGAGGTGGTCAACCTGCTAAAATTACCCTTGAAGCTGTAAAGTTGGGTCATAAGGGATTAATTACATAGTTGAGAAACGCCCAGAAGACATCTTGCCACTGTTGTTACTTTTCCTATATTTAGGGGTTTTTTAACTTTTCTACATTGACTTCAGACCAAAGTATTGCTGAATTTGCAAACTAGTCAACATTTTTAACAGAGAGAAATAAGAACAGATTCTCTTATGAATACATTTTTGTCAGCTTTCTTTATCTTTTACTTACTCCCCACTTCATAGCCTCAGTGTACATTTCCGAATCTGACAGGAGCAGGGCTTATTCCACTAAACCAAATTACAGGTATTAATTAATGGCTCTCGCTTGTTTGCCAGCTCCTGCAAGCAGAAGGGTAGATAAAAATGTATTTGCAGCAGAATTTAATTACCCATTTTCAAGCCACTGGCCTCCTGGCAAAAGTCTCCCAACGTAGTGCAGAATAGGACTCGGATTAAGAATTAATTTACTGTCAGCAATGATCTGCAATTTAAGGGCTTAATCAAGTTTGCTATGAAATTGGTAGGGAGCTCTGGAGCCTAATATTGCCCCAGAGCCTGCTGCATCTAAAGACAGGTTTCAGAGATCCATAACGTAATCATCATCGAGCAAATCCAAGATCTCTCTCATATAATCAGGAACTGCCTCTAGCAAGCTTACTACTCACATTACAAAGTTATAGCTCATGGATTTGAAGTTCAGTGCATACATTTGACTCTTTCCTCCTCTTCCAACTAAATCTCCCAAAGAAACTGTACTTGCATGAATACCAAGATTAGCATGTAAATACAGGCCAGTGTGTGACTAACACATTCTCTCTCATCTTTTCAAATCATAATGCAAATATAGAAAACTGTTAATAAAAAAAGACAAAAGGTTTTAACACACAAATGTTTCTTTTAGCTCTATTCAGAATTCTCCATACAGTGGGCAGTATGATTACAGAGTTCTTTCTATAGGAGCACAGCTGAAGATGGAAAGAGATTAAGACTTAGAAAATCACAGTTGAGATAAAATTAGCTATGAACTGAGCCTTTTGTTTGTTTAAATTTTGAAATTTAAAAGATCTTGATTATCTTTAAAAATAAAATCAATCCACATTTTCTGCTAGAAGCCAACTGATAGGATAATATAAGTCTAAGTGCTGAAATAGAAAATGTTATGCCAGAAATAGGGGAATAAAAACTATTGTCTTGAGCTTTCAGGGCCGGATTTTAATGATCTCGGAGGCTCCAACCTTTCAAAAAATATGAATAAGGTTCTGACATGGGGTGTTTAGCTGGGCTGAAATATTCCAAACTCTCTGCAAATTATCATCGGTTGTCAAAATATTCTGGGGAAAACTCCTAGAAGTGCTTTGAACACCATACCATCACAGCAGTTTACCTATTTTACTACTTTTTCCCTGCTAAGATTGTGAATCATCCTTATGTCTCCCATTCTGTCACCCATCCATTTTTATATCACACCTGGCACACTGCTACTAGTACAGCTTTTTGCAGCACTGAGGACTGCTTTTTTTCCCCCTCATTTATTCTCAAAACAGAATAACACACAATACTTCTAAAGAAGCACTACATCACAATGTGGAATGATACTTTAGATACTGAATTTAAGAAACATGGATGCAGAAGTTTTGGTTCTTAACTCCTAAGTATGAAAATGAACATGGATACATTCAGAATTGTACAGACAGGACCATTATGCAGTCCTACACCTTCACCAAAAGCTGACGTGCACATGTGGTGGAAGAGTACGCTCCCTTTTTACGGTTAAATGAAACTCATGGGTTTCAATTGAAATTCATAATTATGAAACTGACGTGTAAGTGAAGATCTAGTACAAGTCTAAAAAATACCAAGCTTAAGTTCATTGAATCGCTTGTATCAAGAAAAATCTTAGCTACCAGCAAACTCTTGTAGTAGTATTTAGGTGAATGAATATGCTGCTGTCAGGACTCAAGCATGCACCAAAGGTAAAACAATCAGAATTCTGAAACACCAAGCCAAGCCCCCCAAAAAACCCCAAATGCACAGACATGATGAACTACATGTTAAACGTAATACTGTGGATAGATGTTTGAGTAGTGATCACTTGTATAATGTAATTGTTTAAATACAGAAGGTAAGCTGAAGAGCTGGAAAATGCATCTCCATAAAGAAAAAAAAGCCAAAGTCTTAAATCATAGCTTGTCATTCCTAATAAATCCTTCCTGTAGTAAGTATTTCTCAGTTGAGTTTACATACAATATATAAATTGACAGTAAGTCCTTTAACAAGCGTGTTGAGAGTACCGCAACATGGAGTCAGGCATCCACAAACGTCTCATTAAGCATTTGACTAAAGTCGTTCTAAACTATGAGAAAATTACTGTAAGTGTCTGTACCTTATTTAAAGAGGCTAATTATGTTTTATTTGTAAGACTGAGCTTTAATCCTCTACCCTTGCATCCACACAACTGAGTTACCAGACAATAATCATTTCCTTAACATCTGTATAGATCACTGGATTTCTGATACATCATTTTCTTAACAAATGCATTGTTCCCATATATTCTACAACACTGCTTTGTTTAGTTATCTGCAATGGCATGCTTCTCATACCATGAAAACTTCTTCAGAAGCAAGAAAACTCTACTTTTTTACTTTAGTTCTAGAGGGTTCCTGCACCTTCTGTTTTAAATTCTATAGGTCATGTATTACAAGGATATGTTATAAAATATTATGGCACTTATTCTCTGAACTTTAAGCATGGGCCCATGCTCCAAAGATGGCTGAGAATATAGTTGTTAAACTCTTCAGCACCTTAACAAATAAGCGTATACTTCATCAGAAAAACAGGATGGTCATTCATGAAAATATGCAAAAAATCTCTTTTACAGCATTATATCTTTCCTCTGTCAACACAACTTACGCACTAGGATGGTTATGCTCATCCAGAAACTGCAAATTACCAGAGGACATGTACAGATCTTAGAGCACGCAGCAATGATGGCAATGACAATACTAGTGGGTTCCAGTTGTTACAGTTGTTCTAATAATAATCTCCCTGCCCACGACAATACGATTTACGATTACAGCAATGAATTGAAAACAGCAGCTCCTACTTTCTAAACTCCTCTGTCTCATCCCAGACAGCACTTAATGGAACTAGCAGGCCTAAAAATACACGCCACACATCACAACTTCAGTGCCTGATCTAATCCTGGTTTCTTCACTTCTGCAGCCTGTATTGTTTCTCTTCTCTCCACAATAGTATGCCTAGCATTACATGCATGCTGTATTGCCACAGGTGATTTTTTTTTAATCCCGTTACAACAGGAAACTGGATGTTTTTAAACCTTACATTTTTCTGGACCTTGACCTAAATTTTTAAACTGTCAACTATTTAAATATAAATTTACGCTCTCTCAAATAAAGTTACACCATGCTGGATTTCCTTTCAACATGAGAGACTGGTAGGCTTAATGCTTCACTTTGTAAATTCAGAATGGTATTTTCTTTCTGTGCAATCATCTTCAAATTTACACACTGAATTCCTTTCTAAACAGCTGCAGAGGGCTTGCTGCTAAGAGCAGGCAACAGCAACGCCCGCCCCCATCTCAAGTGGGAAGCTAGGCTGCAAACCATCAAAATGCCAAAGGCACAAAATAGCACGCTTGTGCCAATTTCTTCATGTTATTTTGGTATACTTTAAAAAAAACAACAACACATAACTCATTAATTATAACCTTTCAAAAGTGTTTTCCTTTCCCCCAAACTGTTAAAATTTAGTAGAACTGCAGCCAGAGTTCTAATAAAACTATTTTTAGCCTTTCTTACGCAGAGAACATCATGAAGAGTCTCATCTTTCTATTAATGCAAATGTATTTAAGCAGCCAGTGCAGGAAACTTTAAAATATGCTAATCACTGTTTCTTTGGACTCCAGCCTCTAACGTCTTTGCTGATGTGTACATATCACAGACAAGCTAAGTAAAGGGAAAACCGTAATTTAAAGTGTCAATAGGTATTCACAGCTCCATAAAGTGACAGCCATATGTATATTTTATTGCCACATTTATATATATTTCATAAATTTCCACCTTCAACACCCTTTTAATATATAATGTTCTTATTTTCTGGTGACTGAGCTGAATTGTTATAAATGGAAATGCTTTTGATAATCACCTGCGCTGTTTTTCTTTTTAAAGTGATTCAGTGCTGATGAAAGGGGCCAGATTGACGGCCTTGCAGATTGGAGTTCCCTGTTAATCCACAAAGAAAACAAGGCACTGTCAGGGCAGTAGCTGGGCCAGCTTCCCTCCAGTACATCTCCATTTAAATTGTAAGAGAAAAAGAAAAAAAAAAAACAACCTACATATCACATCTCTAAATCACAGTCTGACTCTGCCTGCTCATATCCTTGGCCTTGCTTCTTATTTTTACTAGCAGAGAAAGTAATCAAAGAAAGCAATGCATTTCTGGGATTGGACTGCTGCCCATGAGCTGCTTCATAGCACACATTTAAATCCAGCAGTACACATCACTTTTAGGCCAGCACATGTACCTTCAGTTTGTACTTAAAAGACTACATGAATTTTATCTAATAAAGCATTGAGGTAAAATTACTGGGTCTTACCGGGCTTCAGCACTCCTTTTCTGAAAGCAAGTGGTTCTCATCTAATGGGTGTCGCATCAGGAATAACAGATATTTTCTTCAGTGGGTTGCTATGATAAGGACAAACCTACCCAAGATATATGCATATAACTCTCAATTTTGTCACTATTATTTACAAAAATGAATATATAATTTATTAGCAATGTGGCCAAAATATTGGAAAATATTATTTTGGATTGTACTTATCTACCACGCAGTGTATAGCAGCAAGCATCACATCTGAAAGACAAGGCCTAGACGCTTGTCTAAACCACCTGTTAACTCCTAATCTATAAAACTGAACTAGAAATTTAAAGAACAAAGGCCCTTTTTTAATGACACACAAACATGTCAGCAATTAGGGGAGAATATGCTAGCACAGATATTAATAAACAAATAAAAACACAGGATTGTAAAATACCAAAAGTAGCTCAGCCAGAATACTTAAAACAGAGCTACATGGCTTAGTCATAGGCTACATGAACACAACAGAGTGATGTGGCCAGAAACAGGAGCGTTTCATTGTGCGATGACAGCTGTGAGTAACAGCTTCCTCAGACACCCTCCTGCCATTTGCAAGTAAAATCCTGCCTGCCCACAGGGAGCTAGGGACCTGTTAGTAAAGAGATAAGGGGTCATCCCCTTCTTAATAGATATCCAGTTATATAGCTGTTTTCTTATCTCAATAAAATTTCATAAATAATATTAGCCTTGGATTTTTGTAAAAGATCAAATCCCATTGAAAGGAATCCTCTAGTCTTCTTTGGAAGCACTGGCTGTGTTTAGAATTGCATTTTATCTTCTGCTAACTGAAATGATACAGCTGGTAGAATATATTTCAAGTATTTGCATTCATTGTTTCTCCAGGTGAAGATGCTTATGCCATTTTTTTTCTGGAATTTTGACTATTAGAAATGATCTCCAAATCTTCACGGCAACTACACAAAACATGCTATCTACTGCTAAAGAAGGAACCAGGAAGTTTCACAATATGTTCACGAGTGGTCTTAATGTAGTGTGCTTTGCTTTGAATCATATTCTGTTCCTTTATGACTACATTTCACATTTTATGAATTCTAAAAACCCACACAGTTTTTAGAAAGAGTTAAATCATATTTGCCTTGCTGAAATGAATAGTCTCAATTACGTCTTTGAGACCATGCACTCAAACCATTATACTTTTGGCTCTATATGAGCATATTTTTAAAATGTGTTGCTAATTATTTATATAGCTCATTATCTCTGTGCTATCTAAGCACGACTCATTTCCCTTGTCCACCCACTGCCTCTCAGGTAACGATGAACTAATGGTTTGAATATGCCTGAAACTATTACTTTTTTTAAGAAGGAAAACAATTAACCAATGCAGCTGCTTTGGAGGAACATTCAGTGAAATCCAAAAATGAGATGTCACTGTCAGTAGATTTGAGAAGCAAGGCAATTACCTTGCAACTTTCCCCCAAACACAGAAAATCACCTATCAAGGTTTCTTCAAGAGCAATGCAAGTACCTTCTAGACAGCTGTGTGCATAAGGAAAGAGAGAACATCCCAAGTGATGATTCTTCAAAACTCTTTGTTTTAACCATTGGAGTTAACTTCTGGCCCTCCAAAAGAAAATAAGCCATACCAAGGACCCAAATGGTGTACCAATACTGGTACATACTCCCCAAGGAGAGAAAAAGTGGCCATTTACACAAAGCATGCTGCCAAACGTTACTGAGCCTGCAGTCCAGCATATAGCTAGTGGTTGCCTCTCTCCCAACATGACAGAAAATGGTAAGGTTGATGGGCACACTTCCACACTCGCTAGCATGTCTTTACACAGAATAGGTACTGTTAGAATGTAGTTACACAGGTTAGCTACAACTATACACACAATTTGAGAATCCTGTTCTGCAAAATCTTACGGTATTGAAGTACATTGCGAGCTGTCCACAACATCAGTGGAATTGCTTGTGCCAATTATTTTCAGTGGTGAATAACTGAAGTATTACATACTTTCACACACCTCACTATATAACTGCAATCTTGCACGCTGCCAGTGCGCACTGAATGTTTTCAAGTGTCTGAAGACACTCAGAGCTTTATACACGCAATCTCAATCAATTAGAAACAGAACCAGAATGCTTCTTTGGAGGGCAGAATCACAACTGCTGCTTCAAATCAGAGATGCAGTCTCAAAACCATTTAAACAGAGGAGCAGAACTTTCTATGCCTTTAGTAAACTGGTCTTGTTCAACTCCCAAATTCATTCTATCTCATCACAGTACTTCACGCTGAGAAAGTAACTTGCACTATTTCCCGATATAAAGCGAATGTTCCAAGTTGCAGGAATGTTTGCTGAAGGACAATGCTGAGGACTACAGTACTTTCAATTTTAATTTCAGGTTAATTTATCATAAGAATTAAAAATTCTGGGACTGTAGTTTGTAGTTATGTAGTTACTTTTGATCTAAACACAAACATTCTGCATGACTTAACATTGTCAGTTTTAAACTCTTCATAGAAGGACTTTTTTTTTTTTAAAAAAAAACATTTGTCAGTAATGCACCTTTGCATTTGGAATCTGTACAAAGATCCCCAAACACAGATACACATACAGAATCTGTGCATATAAAATATGCATGCAGAGGTTAACCTAAGCACAGGTTAAGACAGAAATTTGTAAACTCCAACACACACTAATATGCTCCTGTTCACACATCTCAGTTTTTCTGGTTATGCTTGATGAAAGAGGACAGCTCAGAAATACAGTTTTATGTATCTTTTTGACATTCAATACGCTTTTCACCTTTTATCTCTGATGTATACCACCAAGCCATGGGCTCATCATAGGCTCTAAAACCCATATTCAGAAAGGGATTTCATTTAAAATATCTTTCTCCCAGCTGTGCTGCCTTTACAAAGTGCTGTACACTTTGTACAGCATGTATATAAACTGGATTTTTGATCCAACACTTCTGGTGGATTTTAGCCAGTGAACAGCAAGTCTGGTAGCTTTGAGCAGCCGCCTTGCTGCAGATCTAATCACTAGTTCTTCTCCAGGAAACAATGAAAAGTTTGGGGAAATAATGATCTAGCCTACATTTATATGCTAGAGAACAATTTGATTATTCATACAGACAAGCCTGTATCTTGCTTGCACTACTCATTACTAACCTTGCTGACTTCAGTGGTACTACTGGTAATCAGAATTTGGCCTATATTATGTGAAAAAAAATGAACACCAACACTAGCAAAAAGACTTACAGATATTTAGAAATGGAATACAGACTCTTCTGGCTTTAGGTCATCAATTTTAACAGAACAGAGATTCTTTTGCTACCCAGTCACTCATTTTAGTAGTGATTGCAATCTTCAGCCATATGAAGGCTGCTAAAGAGTCTCTTAGATATGCATTAAAGGACTCAGTCTAGTTCAGTTGGAGAACTAGAAGACAACTAGAAGTTGAAGAACCTGTTGTTTCATAACATAAAAGCCAGGAGAAAAATTAGTATTAAATGGTTAGTTTTTTTGGAAGCCTCAGCAGAGTCCAAGATCGCTCTAGACCTGAATATGAAACAACCAACAACAGAGGTGTTACTGCTGTTCCTACCGGAGAAGGCTTTGATATGTACTATCATTTTCATCATCTGGGTTTGATGTAATAACTATTTGAAAGTAAAATATAAATTCTCCTGCAACCTCTAAAAAGAATCAATCAGTCCCCTAAATTATTTGTAAATTAAATCTCAAGCCAAAATCAGAGAGCTATCATCTAATTCACCTCTGAATTCAGCAGTAACACCACTGAGCCTGAAAATTTTAGTATGGGGTTTAAGTTTAAGGCTTATATTTTTTAATAGCACCTGAATACTTTGTCTCCAACCAATTTACTGGACAAGAAGCCTTGCAAATGAAGCTACTACAAAATTCTGCAGTCTGATTCATTAGGACAAAAGTTAATTAAATCATGTTCTCTCCTCAGACATACTATTTTGTCCTAAAGATGATTAAACAAGAGGCAAATGTAATTAGGATAGGAAAAAGTATAAGCAAAAAATGTAATCTTATCATGTGTTTCAGAAAAATGAAGTAATAAATCACCTTGCTCCATAAGGCTTTTGTTTTGCTGTAACTGATAATGAGATTCTTTAGCTTTCTCATCAGATACAAGTATTACATTTGTTGAGGCAATTTAGAAGGAAACTGGGACTGTGACAATGGACAGTACGTTTATGAGAAAGATAATATACACAGCTAGGCTTATGCAGATGGCGTCCTTTCAGACAGCAATGAACAGAACACCGGGCAGTGAGATTTATGAAAATACAGACTACATCCATAAACACAAAATCAAGATGTAAGAAAATATATACACTGTCTCATAAACAGAATCCCAACTCAGATCCCAGGTTCAGAAAACAATTGTTTTAGGGGAGGTGGAACCTCTGAAGGTTTGCGTCACCGGCTGTTTGTTGGTTGGATGAATTTAAATGACAGAGTACAAAATGCAAAAAGAAAAACCATGCCCTGCAAGCACTACCTGGGATGAGAAAATCTGCCTTCAGTTCCTGAATCTATCTTTGACTTTCTTTTGATATTAATTAGCTCATTTGTTCTGTTCCTTATAGAGGAATAGAGATAAGAATGTTTCATTGCTCTTGTCTGTTTAGACCGAATTCACTGCTCAGTTATCTCAGTTATACTGAGATCAGTTTGGGATGTCTCCTAAACCTGCAGTCACAAAACCCAAAAGCCTAGTTTTTAATGTAAGAATCTGCACTGTTTGAATATACACTACACTACACACAATAAAGGTTATCAGAAGGCCTTACATTTGAATTTTATAATCCAGCAGGATTAATGGATGTATTCATGAGAGATAACACAACTATAGACCTATAACACTTGAAAAATACGTAGCATATTTTTTCCAGAATCATAACAAGGCAGCATTGCATCCAGCACAGGCAAAACTGCCCTCAGTCTGCTAAAGGCCTGACTCACCTATGCTCTTTTGAACATCTGAGCACGCCTCATCTCTCCAGAGCTCCCTTAACAGCCAGCACCATGCATGTAAACCACTCGATCCCATGCAGCAGCAGCAACAGTGCTTGAGTGTACTTGCTCCTAGCTGGTGCCCCTCCTGACCTACCCTGACTATGGCTATGATTAGTCCACAAAAAAGATGGAAACTATGTTACAAGAGTGCTTTTATTAAAAGGTCATATTTGAGTCAACAATCTTTTTAAACTGAGGGTGTAAGAATATTATGTTCTAGGGAAGAATGAAAAAAGGTCAGCCTGCTTTCATGGCTATTAATTTAATCCAATCTTATACTGGATACATCTCATTGTTTGGGGCTTTAAATATCTTTTACTGCTTTCATTCATTCAGGAATGTAACAACCTGCTTGAACTCTGATTAGAAAAAAATTTTTTTTTAAAACCACATTAAGATCTATTTTTGATGGACGTTCTCTTCACAGCCTGCAGATAGGAGAGGCTTTTATTGTACTGACACTGTATCAACACAATCAAACCAGAATTCTACAGCTGCACAGGCAATAGTTAATCTAGAAAATATAATCAGAAAGGGAAAGTTATACACATCGTTCCATTGATATGGAGAAGAAAATTGATGATGGAATGGTAAAGGGAAATAAACTATTAAAATAGCTCATTGGCACTTCGTGCCATGTGTTTAAAAACGCTTAAGAGAGGCCCAAAATGATAAAAAGTCAAATACATTATGATTAACTTCAGCACTTATCAAAATCCAGATACTGGTTTTGGCCATGGATATTGTTGCTTTCACTGCTAAAAATCCCACATGTGTACAGGGCACAGGAAAGACAGGTAAGCTTAAAAAGTTCCTTTCATAGAGCCAGCTGTCTAGGCTAAACACTAAGTATTCTATAAGAAGCATTCCTGTTTTGGTTATTATACTAATATCCAGCCTCATTGTTCTGCCATCATTAAAAGACTGCAAACCATCTCTGAATAGCAAGCAATACTCAAAATATTTACAAATTAAAAAAATAACAATATTTTTTTTCTTTCAGCCCAATTTTTGCCTATTATTATAAACATCAAGTGCTCTGACCTCAGTAAACAATGAATCCAAGCAAATGTTTGGGAAGCATGACAGATTCCTGCTTTGCACAGAAGCAAAAAGGCTTAAATGGAGTACAGTGTGTATTTTAGAGAAAACTACATATTGCAAAAGACTAAAGCAATTACAATTTTTCCATGATGAACACGTGATAGAGGGCTATATCTCAGCAAACTGCTGTTGTTATAGAAACTCTGCTGATATGTTGTTACTACGGTGAAAGGGGCATTATACTCGCCCTAATGTCCTTTTTATCAACCTCAGTTCAAAATTCAGAGCACTTTAATTTACAATCAGGGAGCTGCACGTCATTCACTGCAGCTGCAGGCAGTGTCAAATGCTGCTGTTGCCTGGTAACTACCAGGTAACTGGTGCAAGTCTGTTATATTTATGTACACAGAAAGCTAATGACAGAAGACGAAGGGAACATTTGTCTGTAGATAACAAATTTGGTCTCTGTTTACTAAAATACAGGATCTTCCTCTTGCAGTGAAACCACTGCTGAAACATACAGTACCAGAATGAAAAATTGCGTGTATTTCTTCCGATCTTCAGTGTAAATGATTAAAAGTTATTGTTACTGATATAGCTGTGGCAATTCATTAAAAATTAAATAGGAGTGAACAGTAAGTTAAAATTTACCCCCAAAGTACTGTAACTGCAGTATGAAAGAAACATTATTTAATATCTTGCTAGGAAATTTTAATCCTGGCATCAGAGTGTCTAGCTCTCTCACTATCCGTACTACAATACTATGTAAACAGTAGTGTTTTAAATAGAGGCTGGTTTGAGTGTCCAAAGTTTACCCTTTATCCAGAAGGCTGCTACTGCCCAGCAACCATTTAGATTTCTTGTGTTCCCCTTCAATATTGACAAACCAAGCAGTAAGAATAGACTCTGAATGGACTCAAAGACACAGTCTACACTGGACTGAAACGAGCTCCTGCAAATAATCATTTCTCCATTCTATTCTCAAGACCTTTATCCAAACAACTGCTTTTTGTTTTACAACTCAACTTCATGCTTCTTGAAAGCATAAATTATTTGTGCAAATGAAATTAACAGCAAAATTCCTGCTAATTTCAATGGCATCCCATTTTTGCCTCAAGTTGGTCTTTTGTAAGTGTACTGGGTCTGGGTCTACAAACAACTACCTAACTTCTCAAATGCCTTCTGTTAAGGGAACTTCTACACACAACATTAGAAGATTAGCTTCACTTTTTTACCAGAAATGTCTTTCACCAGACCTTAACATTCAGTTCACATCACAGCTATGTAATTATTCTTTTCAGAAGCAGAGATGCAAAGAAGGCATTAACAGCCGTTCAAAATATCACATTTATGCACTTTTCTCTTGTCATATTAAATATAATTACTTCTGATGCAATCAAACTCATATCCTTCAAATGGATAAATCCAGCACCAAATTTAGAACCTCAAGCTTCAAATCAGGCTCTTAAAGCAAAGCTTTAAGCCTTTACTTTCAGTTCAGTGAGGTACAATGTTAAAATAGTGAGAACATTAGGTTTAAAAATGATATCTTTTTATGGATTTTCTTTAAATTATTCTGTTAGTTATTGGTTGCAAAGTGCTTTGAAGATCAAAGGTGATATATGAACTACATCTTATAACTCAGTCACCAAGAGATGTGGATGAAGTAACTGACCAACATATAAGCTCCTCAGAACTCATTACCATTGGAAAATAAATCACAGTTATCTCATTTTTCATAACACCTGCCAGTCCTGAAGGGTCTAAAGGACTTACAGTACGCACATATTCTTCACACAGATATGGACCTACATGCTTTTCAGCTGGCACAATAGCTCATTTTTAAAATGGGAGAGTATACAGTAGTAGCAAATATTCATATACGCAGGTCTAGTTATAGGATCGTGTCTTGTTTAAATACAGGTATAACTTCAATTATGCAATAATGAATTGCAATCAACTCTATGCAGAGTGCAAAAACTGTGTTTACAGCTATAAAGCATGCTTATAGAACTAACCTTTATTAGTAAGTCCTCTGCCCCTCATACATTAAAAGTAATACAGTACATTCTCCATAGAATTTAAGAATACTACCTACCATCATTAAGATAGTCTACAGAAGGATACCATACAATACCAAGCATGATTTTAGTACTCCCTGTTGTATACATTTCAAGAATCTATTGTTTGAACTCACTATAAATGTAATGGGACCATTTTGTAAGGACAAGTATATACAATCAATAATCATAAATAAGGAAAATCTATGCATGTAAGTAAGCATTCATATGTATATAATCATAGGATAATTTAGGTTGGAGGACTCTGGAGGTCACCTAGTCCAACCTCCTTCTCAAAGCAGGGCCAACTTCAGAGCTGGATCAGTTTGCTTAGGGCTTTCACCAGTTGAGGTTTTCATCTCTCCAGGGAAGGAGATTCCACAGCCTCTCTGCAAAATGCCCTGGTGTTTGACCACCCTAATTTTAAAGATCTTTTTTCCTTGGATCTAACAAGAATTTCCCTTGGTACAGCCTGTGCCTATTGCCCCTTGTGCTTTCACTGTACATCTCCAAAAGAGTTTGGCTCCATCTTCTCTATAGTCACCCAGTAGGAAACATGTTTTCTGAAGAGTAATAAACTCACTATATCATCCCTGAACACATGGCCCCTGTTTTTGTGCAGAACATGTCCAAGCCAATCATTACTTACACATCAAAGTACCACCACCATAGTAAACATATTTGCTAAAATAAAGAGTAACTTAAGACTAATAAAATCATCTGTATCTTTGGCAAGGAGAATTCAGTGCAATGGCTGCCAATGTTGGGACATAAAGAGATCTAGCGAGCACATTTCAGCTTTGAGGTTTTGCTTTGTAAACTGAATGTTAAAAAGTATAATTGTTTTACCACTGGAGAGTAATATTATTCTATCTCATTTGAAAATAATATTTCTCTGTAAAACAGCATCAGGTTGAGAAACAAAGCCATGAAGTTTATATCTAAATGGAAGCTCTGGAACTTGTAGTTTATTCCGTTTCACGTAATTCTGAACTCAAACAACAGAAATGGCTTACGCTACTTCATCTTGAACTAGTATGTCTAAACACAATTTTGGATGCTTTAGTCTTGATAGAGAAAGAACAAGATTTTAACACGGTTTGGTTCAGCTACTAACAAAAACCCCACTGCTAACAGATGATAGACAGATGTTTCCTTGCCAAGCCACAAAGTTTTGACATTTCTTTACATTCAGAAGCAATTGTTCTCCTTCTACTAGGACCAAATAATAAGCAACAAATAAAGGCAATGTAGAGTTCCAAACATCAATATTATTTATTTGTTTCACTGTCATTATTGAATCGAGTCAGTCAGTTGTGGTTTTTTCAGTGTTTCTGAAATGGTCGTTAAAATATAGACATTTTCTGCAATTATAGAAGTTCATACAAGGATTCTCATGTCCCAGTATTATTATGCACTATTAAGTGCTAAGATTTGTTTCTGCTGGCAGTAGCATGAGCACCAGTCACCTGCCCATTGCTCACTCCCCATAGGCACACTACACTTTCCAAATATGTCATTACAACTGCTTCTGCAGCTGTAGAAGGAACTGCATGAGAAACTGATCTGTGCTAAAAATAATGCTGGGGTGGGCAGGGGGAGAAGTAGCTTGATTAAGCAGGCACTTCTATGAAAAGGACAACTGCAAAATTATGGCTTAGCTACCTCGGGCAACTGGCAAGTTTTAGAGGATAACCCTGTACACAGTAGATCTCCTCCTCTACTCACCAAACTGCATTTAGTGCTGAAAATTGACTCCAAAATTCAACTCAAGACAACTAGTTGAATCTAGTTTCTCCAAAAACTTCCAAAAGCTTGTCTTCCTTCTTCACAATATTTTTGTTTTCATTACCAAGGTTTTTTTTTTAAAAAAATTAAAATAAATCACACCCATTATAATGTCACAGTCCAAAAAGTAGTAAATTCCTTGGTGTCATGAAAGCAAAAGCAGATAGAACAGCTATTAATTATAGGAAACAAAATGTAGTGTTCCATCTGCAACTCTGATTTTAAAAAGAAACAGAAATTTGTCCGTTTATGTATTCAAATGTCTTTGTACTTAAGCGGAAGTATTTTATCTAAAAGGAGGAATTCAAGGCACCTCACTGCCACACATATTCCTCTCTGGAAGTTGTCTTCAGGTACACTAACATTATCCTATAGCTTTTATATTCAAAGAACCTTTCTAAAAGGTTCTTCTCTGAATGCAAAAGGTGTCTGAAAATCAGAACACATGCAAACACATAGAAATCCAACCGGAAAAAAATCTGCTGACATTCAGAATCAAGTGTCAGGATGTATACACCAACACAGATTGGAATGTGCTGATCATAACCATTAAGCACTGGATCCTGCACTTTTGTATGCACGCATCCAGAGTAAAGCATTGGAATTACTATTTATATCATATTTTTGTTTATTAAACTCTTATTTAATGCTTAAATTATATCCCTAGTACATATGTATATTATTTAAGTACTACTACTGTTCTACAAGATTCTAAGAAATCAATACAAAATCTATTGCTATAAAGATCGTGGAGCTAAACCCTCCTTGCCCCAAACACTCCTCCTCAGAAAACCCCAGCCCCCTGATGTTAGTGCACATGCAAACAAAAAACCCTACCAACCTATCAATGATACAAAAGAAGCAGCATGGACTGCAAAAATAGACTTGTCTTTAATTCATCAGTTGCCACAAAATAGTAAAAACAAAGACAGGACTTACTAAAAACTGCCAGTGATGATGCTCTTGATTTAAGGTGGTGACATGAGACTTCAAAATCTGGGTCTCTTCTAAAAACTGCGTCTGATCAAATATTTTCTGTGATGTTGCAGGCTGCAGACATGATGGATCATTTCCAAACTGTGTAGAATAAAACAAAACAAGTCAAGAGACCAGTTTGTTAAAACTGCATTTGTACTAGCTGACTAGCATTTGCTCTTCCTACAACACACTGTGTTTCATTAACATGTTTTTCATTGCACGAGCCCCCAAAAGCTGCTTGAAAGTGATGGTTAAATGTATTACATACAATAGAAGCCAACCTAAACTAATAAATTCAGCCTTGCTCATGAACATTTTGTCAGGGCAGGCAACAAGACTGAAGTCCAACAAACCTCCAAAATAAGACTTAAAATAGTGTGGTCATTGGTCCCTTGCAGGAAATTAATTTCAGAGGGTAAATGAAAAAATTTAGTTTCAATATTTTTTCTATAAAATCTAGGGACATAGAACTAAGCAGAAAAATGCTGACTGTTTATCATTAGAGTCTGCAAGTTTGTCAGAATATCTCTTTATATTAACAACAAAGTTCCAGCAAAGCTTATACAAAGTACCATTAGAAATCCTTTGCCAGCTCACCCACACAACTCTCAGTGCTCCCTAGCTTAAGAGGGATCATTACGTTTGATATTTCAAATTTTTTTGGACGGAGTCAGCGACGTCAACATTCTCAAATTCCTTTTTAAAGAAGGTTTGGGAACCACCACTTCAAATACACTACATTTTCGTGTAAATATAATTTGAAATGCACATGTTTCTGAGGAATCTTAAAAGATCCTGAATTTGGGATAGTTCAAAACTACTTAATCCTTTGCTTCGCATTTTCTTTTCTGGCCAGCTATCAAACACCATTTGCAAAATGACTCGATAGAGACCATAAATTGTTGGATAGGCACAACCCAAAGTCACTGAAACCAGTGGAAAAGCTCCTACTGATCTTTGGGTAAGATCCTAATTGTTTATAGTTTAGCTTCATAACCCAAGAAAGATCCAATAAAGCAGTACTCCCTTCAGGCAAAATTAGCTTCCCTTCCTTACACCAGAAGTCAATCAATTTTAATACCATCTACAGCAAGTCAAGAATCATATGAACTTTAAGCTGCTTCCTCAGGAAATATGAAAAATGGTGAAAAAGTTTTTTAAAAATAAAAAAGGATTTTAAAAATAATGTAACATAGCATCAGCATTGTGAGAGTTTTAAATGAAGTTTGAAGTAAAGTCTAGCATGAAATGCGATTAACTTGTTCTTCCTATTCCCAGATGTAGTTTAGCAAATCACTAAGATGATTACATATAAAGATAAGTATGTGACTGTCCACTTCATGGACAATCATGGATAAGTGGCTGTTTCCACTACGTAAGGATCAGATGTAGGTCTGTCAAAAAACCCTACGATTAAGACTTAATTTACAAGGCTATAATTCAAGTGATGGAATAAATTGACTGGAAGGACAGCATGCAAATATGTGAAAGAAAGAAACTTCCACTAGCCTGGTTAAATTCCCTCTGAAACTCCAGTTCAAAGCTTCCAAAAGATGCACAACATCAAGGATTTGAGCAGTGCATGGGGCCAGTAGATTTATATGCCTATTCACAAGCCATCCCTTGAATTAAAACATGTACAGCACATAACTCGTGACATACATACATTGGAAAGGCTGAGTATTCAATGGTATTAGGTGCATTGATTAAAAGAACAGAAGAAATAGAAGTGTAAAGATAATTTTTTTTCAGAATTTCTCACTTTTAAGACTAACTACAAAAGATAAAGTATACTGAGATGCTCATTTGCTCATCTGCGCTTTTGTCTTGTATCTTGTCACTAAGCCAGGACTCTAATCTGTTCAGTGAGTACCTGATTCTTGAATGAGATTTCTAGGCAGGACTATAGCACGAAAAACTTAAATAAATTTTATAGCTACAGCACACCCACAAGTATTTAATAATACAGAGTATTCTGTTTATGATGATTCATTTCCTCATATAAACATTACTCTCAACAGAAAACTTTCTAACTTCCTCTGAAGAGAGTCATGTATTTAAATCATGTGTTTCATGGAGATCAATTTCTCTAACCCATTAGATTTTTTTCTGCCCACAAATGTAAAGGTTTACCCATCTGAGGTCCTCAGCACCCTTGTTGACCTTTCCATAACTATCTTTTTAATAAATTTTACCATGGCACATCTGATAGGAAGTAATTTAATCTTTCTCTAGTTTTTTTCCAGTTGGAAGACTCCATAAGCTGAAACCAGTATCAGACATACTCCTGCAGAAAACAGAGGGTGTTTTGCAGTTAATTTCTGCAAGAACTTTCGCTGTGTCCTCACCTTTGCACAAAGTCTTCACAACTCTGAACCACATGCTCTACCTTCACATCCTTCTTTTTGCAATATTCAGGTCAAAATAACTGTGTGCAAAGATGTTAGAGCTCTTGAAAGAACAGTTTTAGAAATAAATGGTGTTGCAACCACAGCTGTGAAGCAGTAAGGCACCTTTCCATAATACTTGATTCAGATTGCATTTCAAAAACTAGAAAATAAAAAAATTCCAGTAGAAAGATTTGCTGATTAAGCTCAGCAAATTAAATTCAGATGAGCCCCCATCTTTGCAGAGATGGCTTCATTTCAGCTACACTGCAAGAGGGTAGGAAAGAACTTCACAAACGTTCAAACACGGCCCACACAGTGTAGTGTGCCTGGCATCCAGCAGACTACACTGTGCAGTCAAGCAGAGGAAACATGACAATAGCTTCCTTCCACCCAGTAAACAGCACTTAGATCTTGTCCTGTCTACATCCTGCTAAAAACCATCAAGGTATCAGTTCCCACCTCTGTTCAGCCAACAGTTCCACCTTTCATCCCTCAATAGCCGCATTTTCACATAAGCATCTCTGTGCTTCTTCCTTATGCCCAAGAAAAGCTTCCCTGTGAGCATTTGTCAAAGGTATCCAACCGTCCCCCTTAAAATTCTCAGTTGCTTTGGTACCTATGAAAACTAAGTAATACTCGGCCAGGTGACACAACAAGGTTACTCTCATCCCCACCAATGTTGTTCTATGACTTCCTCCCACTCCCTTTTTCTGTCGTCTTAATCTTGTATCACCTGCTAAACTGTGGACTTCTCAGAGAAATCACTCTTGTTGTTACATGTATGTAGCACAACACTCTCTGGAGTCTGAATTTGTGCCAAACCCCATAATGTAACAACAGAGAAGAGCTGACATATTTATTGGCCTCGGTAGATGACAAGCATGAATAAGTTCTTCCAAAGACTTTAAAACTCGTATTTTTCACTAAAATGGAATTCTAAAAATAACTTTGGATAATGTCCCTCCACACACAAAATGGCAAGGCATATGAATTGCATCCTATATGCACAAGCTAAATATCAGAGGTTATTGTCTAACAGATTGTTCAGAGTTAATGATAGATACTTCCACTCATACCCCCACATTTCCATCTATTTTTAAATGTCTTTACTTACATAATGTTTGATGTCTTCATCAGCACCAATCTAATTCTGATGGCAACATCAAGGCTGTACTTGTAGGACATGGGAAATCACACTGAAAAGCATGCATCCTTACATTTCTGTTAGGCTTGGGCCTGGAAGCACAGGATCTTTTATTTATTCATGAGTTTCCTGAGAAGAACTAGTGCTTGCTTTGTGTCAGCTGAATAGGATCGTAATTCAATCTTCACTGGAACCTGTTTGTCTGAATGACTCATTAAGGTGCAAGCTGACTGCTGAAGAACTCTGTTTCATAATAACAAAGCCTTTTGTTAGGGGAAGATATGTTTTGAGAAGCCACTTTATGCAGTATGAGTTTATCAAAGTTCGTTTTTGAGAGATCAAATTATTTCTTAAAAACATAAACAAATGAAGTGAAGCACTTTCACACCTGTAACAGTAACATTTTGCTGCAAGCATTCTGTCAATGGGCAGTAGGATGTTTTACGGGCACAGGCCTTGAAAATGCAAGCTCACAGCCACAGGAACTCTGGAACAGGATAGTTTCTGAAGTGCTCAAGCCTTGGTATTCAAGCACAGGATTTGCAATCAGCTTTTCAAACAGAGCTGTTACCATTCCTCTGAAATGCTAGTCTTTCCAAAGGACTATCTGAGTATAAATGACAAGGAGTCAACCGGAGTTTCACAAGTCTACAGCTCTAGTATCTACAGTATTACTATAAATGCAGGTAAGAAATGACCTCTTAGAGCCATATCCTTATAATACTCATTACAGAGTTTTCAATCAGGAAAGTTTCAGGTAACAGAAACAGCAAGAATAGTTGACCCTTTACAAACAGATCTTTTCCAGAGAACACTGCTATAGTATACACATGATATCAAAGTCAGCTCAAGAACTGAAAGAGTCATTCTAGGAAAATCACCTAGGAGGCAGAGCACACGAGGTCAAGTGATAGACCACAGTTACTGCTGGCTACTGCTTAACAGCTCTGTTTGGAGCCAAAAGAGCACAGTAATGGTTTACAAAGGAAGCAGGTTACAGAGGAGTTATGCTCATAATGGCAAATAAGTCTGTTTTTACATTCTTTTTCACATCATCTCCATTGTAAATAAGGAACAAATATAAAAAACCCGAGGTGCTGAGTTGGGGTGTTTGCATTCCCTCAGAGTTTTTTGAACCCTGGAGAATGGCTGCTTTTAAGCTTCATCCTCTGATTTTGGGCTTTGATATTTTGGGATTTTCATTCTAATTTAAAACTAAGACTTATCTCTGTCATAGGAAGGAGGAGAAAAGACATTCCAGCTCTTTCTCTGTCCCACCAGCATGAAGCCCTGCAGTTTATAACAAGATCCTCAGCTGGACATGCAGTTTTCTAGTTTACCGTTCTGTTTGCAGTTGACAGCAGTTTGAAACAGGAATTATTTCACAAATAATGATTCCAGTTTCCCTCTAGGCCCATGGGAGGTATCAATTTTTGAGGATAGGCGTCACTTGAGTTGACAAGAAACGTGTGCTAGGCACGGGCTTGCATACTATATTACAGCTACAACACCAGGAAATTCCCACTAAATGAACAAGGAACTTCTGAAGACCATTGGAATGGACAACACGAAAACAGATGGTTATAAAAGATGAGTGAGGAGATGAAAATACATTTACTCAACTTAAATAAATCTAAATAGACTCTCTCCTTGTCTTCAGCTGACTGGCCAGGGACACTTTCCTGAAAAACATTTTCTTAGGGATTTTGCCTTCCAACATTTCCTGCCCTTTATTATATTCATTTAAAAATCTTTCTTGGTGTTGCTTTTACAGCTGATCTTTCTGCAAGTATTTCAGCGATCTTAACTCATTTAATCTTCTTCCTCATGACATCCCTATGCAAAACCTTTTGCTTATACTTATTCATGATATAATCTAAAAGGGATTCAATACATACGGTTCATTATTGGCTATTAACCGAAAGCAGACATTATCATAAGCAACAGTTCTGACGCTGTAATATTTTAGGGTGACTGACCTCCAGAAAGGAGTAAGAGGCAAAACCAATGTGCGAGTCCCAGAAACTTCACTGGGATATCTTAAACTTTAACATTACTTAGTTATTATGCTATTTCATAATACAGTGATACAAAGTTTTGATACATAGAGGTGCAGCATAATGAGACTTTTTATCATGGTCCATTGGAGATCTAAGTCTTTATCAGTTCACGTATTTCTTTTCAAGCTGAAATCAGCAAGATGCAAATGTCAGCAAAATGTAGAGGTCTAAATCTGAATACTGACATTCTAAGGAGCATCTATAAAAATCACACCTTCGTTAAAGTTTCCTTAAAACTCTAAGTCACATTGGAGTCTAAAACAGTATTTCATGCAGATTACAACATCCAATGTATTCTATGACAGCTAAACTTTTTCTGATTGGTGAGGTATAAATACTTTACTAACTTTGAGGTAAAACAATATCGCTACAAAACCAAATTACATTACTATTCCTTACTTGACAGGGTTGTGAAATAGTGTTTGGGAAATTAATTTGAAAGATGCTGTCATCGTGTCATATATTTCACAATCTCTAACTATACATTAAAAATAATTCAGCAGTCGACTTTGATCTCATATTGCAAATGACAAATGTATTGTGATTGAAGAATCAGTGGCCAAGTTACATGAAAGACAATAACATTCAACACGGAAGGCAACATGGCAACAATTATAGAGTTATCAGTCTGCTGAAGCAGTTTTTAAATGTTGTAGTTGTAATGTAAGACACTTCAATAAATCCTTCACAAAACACTTTTCAGTCTTTCCTCTTAAATTGAAAGGATTACCCTGACCTGCCTCTGCTTTTAATACATGCCCTTTCTCTTCTGCCTCTATCATAGAAATATTCAGTATTAGTGAAATAATCAGTAGTATTACAATGTATAATAATTATGCAGCTCTACACTCTGTGTGGGTGTGTGCATGTGTGCAGAGAAAGATATATTTAATACACATGCTAAGCAAGACAATATATTTTATTTACTGACTATAATTAATTTATTACAATTTATTACTGTCCTATTAAGTCTAAGTAGGTAACAATAAGGAAAACCCTGGACTAGCAGTACTGTGGAAATGCCTCTTAATTTTTTAAATTAAAAATACCACAGAGAACAAATTCATTATCTGTATTGTGGTAATGCAATACAATATTGCAGAGTATCAGTCAAGGGACATGGCACACTGTACTACCTACAGCAGAGAAAAATATTGCATGCCTCAACAAGCTTACAATCTCTATTTGCCCATAGTACTTCATACATGGCAACTTTTTTAAAAAATGAAAAATTATGAAATTTTACATCTGCCTGCATATTTTCACCAACAAGGAAAAGTAAAACCATTGGGACATTGAAATAGCACTACATTATGTGCAAAAAATAATGTGATCTTTATGACCATAAAAAAAAGGTGGGGTACTGCATCTTACCTAAAAGACAGCATCGTCACTACTTCCAGAACGCCCCCACAGTTCCTCCTAGATCTAGAACAAAGAACTGATCCAAAAATCAAGCCCCAATGAAACATAAAATGCTACATGTTTTTTTCAGCACAACTGCCTGCAGCTTCCAGGGATGGTTCCTCAGTTTCCTACCACATCACTGGCCCATGCCTGACCTTGTGTCATTTATAACATCTGACAGGGTCACAGTGCAGTGATTTAGCTGCAGGCAACCACCTTTACAAATGATACACATAAACACAGACTTTACTCTTCATACAGCCTTGCCAGCACAAAAACCACTTCATGTGCTTTGCAATCTTACTTCATGTTTCACTTTTTCACTGAAGAAAAAAGAAAAAAAAATATTTATTACAATTCTGCATTACCACCAAATCTTATCCAAATCAGCTGATCTACACAGCCACAGACACAGCAATATGTCTGAGGTTAACTGTAAATTATATATACAGGAACCCGGAAGAGACTGGAGAAGAGGTAACAAGCTTTCTAAAACACCAAAAAGCTTTTAAAATAGTAGTACCTCCTAAGAAGCAAGCCTTGAGGAATTATGAAAATTACTGTTCAAACAAGAAAAAAAACTTTTAATCACTTGCAAAATTATTACTGCCCTGCAAGAAGACACTTGCTGTTAATCGAAGGACTCAACAAGTAAAACAACATGGCATTTCATGATTCCTAAACTATCATTTTTGAACTTGTTAACCACAAAACTGCAGACCTAATTTCTCCACTCTGAATGTATTTTGCTCTTCTGTTGCACTACTCCCCCTGATCTTGCACTCCAAGACCAGGATTTGACTGCAAGAGAAGAGGGGATATTTTCTGTCATATTAGAATACAGGGGGGAAATACAACACAAGTGCTCCAATAGTTGTTGCGTAGGTGAGAAGTGTCAGTATGGAGTTCACTGAAAACATGGAGCTGTCATGGAGAAATCTGAGCGAGGGGAAAGCAATGACTTAAAATAAGAGAACCTCTGCATCACAGTGATAGTAACAACTGATGTTTCGTTAAGAAGGAATGAAAATAATTTTATTTCTCACTCTTGCTTTTTTTTTTTTTTTTTTGTTAAAGGCAATACTCAACTAACAGGCAAGGGCTCAATCTAATATGAAAATAAAATTTTGAAAGGTGCTACACTAATGTTCTTAGAGTGGTCCACACACCAGGTTTGGTGCCAGTAACGGTTAGTATAAACTCCTCACAAAACATCTCAAATGCCATCTGGAGAATCCATCTCCTGATATCTCTCCATCAGTAAGGCTAAACCATGCAATATATGTTTGTTTTAATTTTCTAGTATTAAGTCAAATATTCCATCCTTATTACAACTGAGAATATGGAAATACTTTGATGATATTTGTCCTATGATTTGAGAGCTTTCTGGTGTATTAAGCAATCCCCAGTTTTGTACTATTACTTCATATTTCAAAGTCACAAAACAAATTAATTAGCAAGATCGTGCCACCTCGTCCTTAATCTCATTAGAAAAGACTAATGGCTACAGAATCAATTATTTCATAGAGATTACTGCCTTAACACCATTAGCCTTTACATCACAGGCTCATTTTGAATTTTCCATTCCATTGTAATTTCCTCCACTAGTTTAATTACAAGCCTTAATTAAGTCCCTTCTTTAATCAACTTTATAGCTATGTCCATTCATTTATGGCTGCATATAAAATAAGAAACAAAGAGCAACTTGCAAAACTATAAGGCCAGCACAAGAGCTTTCACAGTATTTGGCTGGCCTTAACCTCTGCTCCAAGAATTGCAAGCATTCCTTCCTTTTAAATATCCATAATAAACTCATAACAAATACAAAGAAAATGAAAATTTTAGCTAGGTTTTACAATGGTTTTATCATGACTGATAAATTTTTGATTTTGCAGTTCCTGAAAATCTAATGAATTAGGGATTATATTTACACCCTTCATTGTTGAGTTTTCTGTCAGTTTTAAGAATCTGTACGTCACAGTTTTCTAGTTACTCCAAAAGCTCAGTTTAGATGGCAGGTCTTTTATCTATATACTGTGAGGATACACTGGAATTTTTACACCACGCTTTTATCATACACTTAGACATGCTGTCCTGACATGGAAAACAAAAATCGATATTGAGACAAGGAGTGTCAATTGCAGAATAGATAATGTATTATAGGAAGCTTAGCTGCTTCAGGTAAACTGATCGGAGAGGTGCAGCTAGGTTGGCAAAACTATTTTCAGGATGCCTCCAAGTTCGAATTCCCTCGTACAAATCTACTACATCTGAATCTGAAACAATCAGTAGGGGCTGTTTGGCAAAGAAAACAGTTGTAAACTGTTGATATATATTAAGTCTCCCTTTACTCCTATATAAAAAAAGATTTATATAAGCCTCTCTGTTTCTCACTGAAAGAGCTGTATCTATACATGCAAATACTTGTATGAATTATCACTGATTTGTTTCAATGGGTGCAGAAAGTCCACCCTGTATTTCTGCACAAATTTTCTATTTTATAATTGAAACATTAACTTTCAAGGGCATGCAGATGCTGTATTTTTCAGAATAGATAATTTCATTTCCAAAGCAATAACTGAGATTTTCCAACTTCATGCTTTACTATTATCATAAATAGTTTGTGGTTCTTTCCAGAGCAAAGTGCTTTGCAATTTATGGCATGTTAGCCATGAAATTAATGTGCTGCCCTTTTTAACCATTCTGTACTGGGAAGATGTAGAAGTCATTCAGATTCATTCACCCCACTTATTAACATATTCTATACAGATACACATACATATTTGTATTGGCAATTTTTTTTCTGTTAATATCATTAAATCATTAAAGTGCCGATATATATATATATCTAAGTGCTTTTCATTAATGAATGAAAAGATGTACTTTCCCTTTACAGAGTTTGCAGTAAAATGCGATTCCAGTTTTTAGGAGGTGTTAATGTTTGAGCCAGTGACTGATCCTGTCCGGTTGAAAAGGTTGAAATCCGGTTGAAATCCCAACATGTATCTTACATGAATTTCTGTTCAATAGGATTCTGAACATTCCTTGAGGTTCAGATTGGTTTGGCATTGTATATGCTTTGGTCTGCATCAGGTGTGAAGACTTAAACATGTAAAGTTTCCAAAACATATTGGCTTAAAGAATATTTGCTTCCTAATATTTTTGGCGTTTCAAACCTATTACAGACGCACTCTGAAAATCATCCTGCTGTATATAAATCCTGACCTCAATCCTTTGACCAGGAAAGCCCAAATTTAATCTCATTTTTTGCAGACCCTCATATCTCTACAACATCTACACATGGAGATGTATTCTTTTTTAACAAATTACTGTTTCAAATAGAAAGGACAGTATTCTAATTCAAACAAAACCATTGCTCATACTTCTCAAATCAGATATCATTTTTTTAAAAACAGCTCTCTTCTAATACTTGCAAACTCAATTCCCTTGAAGGCACCTATCCAGCAAATATCAGCCTTCTTTTCATGAAAAAGCATTATCTCTGAATGAGTACCAGTGGCGTTGCTAGCTAAATGTTCACTCCATAAATATACTAACATAAGCATTATCATGGCGAGAAATACTTATTGGATCTAAAGAGAAGTGTGTCAATACAGAATTGCTCAATATCAACTTCTAATACCGTAATTAACAATCACAGAATATAATTTTTTACTGTTTGGTATTTTAATAGAAAAGATTAATAATCCTTCTGCAACAATGGTACTGCTTCAAGAAAAAAAGTAAAATATTCTCCATTAACCTACAGAATCTTTCTTATTTGGTGGGCATGTGATCAGAGACATGAGATGCTCTGTCTCCTAAAAGTTCACCTTAGAAACTTCTTAAGTATTTGGCACTTTTTAACTGGGCATAAGGGAAAGGTGCTGGTCTTCAGTGACCTTCAGTGAAAAAGGAGATTGGAATGACTAGGAATAGCCTCTGTCCTTCCATTATCTTTAACCAGCTCTGCCCAAAACTTTTTTTTTTTCTCTCTCCCAAAGAAGAGAGCTAAAAGCTAATTTATGTTCCTTCCTTACTGCAATGTTGCAGATAGCACAGCCATATCCTCCCGATCATTAGATCCTACAACTTGGGAGCTATTTTTGCCATTTCTTTCTACTTTTCATCACACACACTGAGTCATTTTTTTAACCTGCCTCCTGTCCCTCCAAATCTCTATGATTCTCAAAACTTGTTGTCAGGCTCTCATCAGACTGTTTCTTGATTAGGGCAAAATCCTTGCCATCCCAAACACACAATTTGCCCTTTTCCATCTGTGAAGTAAGCAGCTATTGTTACTGTACTCTTTGCTTGTAAATTACTTTTGAGTTTTCTCATGTGCTAAGCAGGAATCGATCTCTCAGGAAGGGCTATGAAACACCAACTAGCCCTATGCAAAGGGCTATGAAACACCAACTACGTTTAGAATAGCAAATTTCCCTGTTGGTCTAGACACATTTCCACTTTTGCTTTGTTTGCTGAAATTTTTTTTCCAACACGGTATAACAGAAATTTCTCGTCATTCCTTGATAAAGAGCCTAAATGTTATTTTACTTAAATTCTATCTTTCATATTCTCATGCATAACTGATAAAACTTTCTAGTGACTTTCTTCTTTAAGATCTATTAGAATAAGCATACCAAAAGTAAATTAGCAACAAAAATGAGAAATGCCAACACCCTCTCTGCATGCAAATTTCTTCTGTTAAATGCAAAAAATGAGAGCAAGGGAATTCTATTTCACTGGGCAAATTAACAAAAGGTCAGAAAGCTTGACCTTTGTCACGAGTGTACTCTGCCTGAAAGCTGAACTGCCATTTAAATATTTATAAGGGAGAGCTGTAATTGCAGGTTGAGAGCTGTGAGACAGCTCTGCATGTACAATACAGGAAACTCTGAAAATATTCATGACATGGGAGATATTCCACCAAAGGAAAATTTGGGTGAAGGAAAGGAGTACTAACGTGGCATTTTAATCATTTCTGAATCAGGATACATAAGAAGGTGACCTGAAACCTGTTACTTTTGGGGTCTATCAAGGGACACAGGCACAGACAAGAAGAGACGAGAAATTCAGACTCTTACTAGCCACTGAAAACTGGTGAAAAAAATAGTTTCAAATGATGACAGCACAACCAGCAGTAGATGGAACCATAATTAATTTTTGTGAATATTTTTTAATGAAATAAAGAACAAAAAATGGGAGGAGAAACAGCTGCATACATGACAAATTTGAGAGACCAAACAAAAACATTCCAGGCTCTGCTGCATCTATTAACTGGGCTTGCTACTAGCAACAGAGCTATCTCCCAGCAGATTAAGGGTTCTTGCTAGATAATCTCCCTTCCTGCCTGATTTTAGACCCTTTAATTAAACTAAATTTATACTTGTCCCTCTAGTTTGAAATCCAGTTTATTGAAAATGGTTTTCAAGCAATTTATTCTATTTGGCACCATTAGAAAAACAAGAAAGCTCATAGAATTTAAAGTCAATTCTTCCCACACAAAACCCCAGCTAATATGAATCAAGGTGACCAGCCTACAACATACCAGCAAGACGCACTATGCCTATCGTCTACTCTGCCATCCTTTGTCTGTGCTCCCTTCCTTTTCACAAGCCCAAATATGGTCCAAACACACGATGGAGAATATTTCCATTTTGGTCATTTAGTAAATTACCTTCCAGTCACATGAAGCGCAGCCCCAGAATTACTCCAAAAAGAGGCTCTGCAGATCACAGCAACCAAAAGACAGAATATCAAATGCTTATACAGGTGAGATCATTTTTTGAGATAAAGATGCTTGAAGAACTATCTTGCAATAAACTGGATGTTTGAAATGGATGTAATTGCAAGATAAATTATATATAAACTGTTTCTATCAAAAATATGTACAGTCAGCTCAATAGGATTACTTAAACATCTGAAGAGAATGAGTATTTAGCTTAGACTTAAGAAACAAGTAGTCTCATGAGCACCAGGCTGAGATCAAACATATTCTGTTGTTGGTTCTGCTCATTTGACCACTTTTTAGAAAGGATGACTACCTGCATAGTCCCTAACTAATTAGCTCCGTGATATTGGAAGTTTTGAAACCAAGCTGTCTTTGAATATCATATTATGGACTTCAAAAGAAAGAATCACAACTTCTTAAATAACTTTTTTGGAGCAGAAAATAAACTATGTTCATTGGTTAAACAAGCCAACATCCCAAAATATTCCACTGATGACACCCAGTGGAGTTGCATAGTGATTTCTACCAGCTTTCTGAATACATTTCAGACTACAGGCAACCAGGGTATCAATCTTTAAGACAACGGGTCATGTGAGGATCCACATTACACACTGAATTCAGTATGAAATCTTTAATTCCATTTTGCATTCATGGCCTTTCAAAGGAAAATGTTTGTGTGCCATAGGATTCAGACATGCAAATGTCACTTCTTGGTACAGTGGCAAAACAGAATAAATTAAATTATAGAACATGGTTAGGAAGATGCAAGGCATCATTGCTCATTACCATCAAGCAAAGTCCTTGATCCGGAGTAAATAATCTTAAACATTCGATCCATGAGCAAGCTCATCAAAAAGTGTTAAGATCTCACACTTCACTAACATTTGGAGTGTCAGCCAGGATGAAAATTGAGGTAAATATTTATAGCAGCCCAATTAATGAGTTCATATCTGTTTATATAAGCAATTTTTTTTTTTTTGTGAAGAGACTGCTTAAGAAAAAGATTGCTGTGCAAAGTTACATAGCATGTACTATGTGAAATATACGCTAAGAGCTATTACGGACACCACCTCTTGTTCAGAAAGTCTCCTCAGCAGCAAATTGTTGGAGATTGGAAGAATATGCACACAAAATATAACTATGCATTTACCTTGCTCTTACTTTTGTCCAAGCAGACTGTTGATCACAGCTGAAGAAAGTATACTGAACTAAGTGGACCTTTGCTCTGAAGTAATTTTATGTTCTTAGAATTATGTTATATTGTGTTCCTTATATTCCTACACCCATCATTACCACTCACACCATTTGTTAGCTTTAAAAGCCATGATTACTTGAACATTCATTATTCTATTCAGTGTTTCTGTTTCCAGTTTGGGGTTTGTGAAGCATGAGAGTATTTCAAGATTGCCATTTCAGCATTCCTAGCTGGAACATCCATTCAAAGCCTGTTCATGTAAAGACATATAAAACCTTCCTTTTATGCCAGCATTTCTTGCAATAAAACATACCTATGTCATTAGTCATTCAAAGCAAACAAAAAGAAGTTCAGAATATTACTGAAGTAAAGCAACTGATTATCTAAATCAATTTTTGTGAATAATATTTTTGCAGTGAGAATGGGGTAATAATGAGATTGAAGGAAAAAGGCAATATTCTACCTAGCTCTAATTAGATGATATCAATAGTGAACTCTTTTTCTACTTGGCCAGATGCTAATCCCAGAGAAGTTTTAACATCAGATTCCATAGAGCAGGATCTGCATTTTGTATGAATTACTGGGCTCCTGATCGGCTCAGATTTTGGTGACAATACACCCACCCCACCTCCTATCAATACTCTTTAACTCAGTTACAAAATCCATCTCAGTACTCGATACTTTAGACAGGTCTTCCACAAGGTCTACCATCTTGAAGGAAACCCTCATGCATTTTTTGTGAGTAACACGAAATGACTGGTGTATTGCCACTGCCCTCTTCTGGATGAGATAAGAACGGGACACACGTCTGTAGTCCCTACTGTTCTGGGTTATCATGAAACTAGCAACTAGTCTACAGCTCTTGATTTTTATTTTCAAGGTAGTGTTCTTGAATTTTATTTTTATACTCGCCGTGCAATAAAGACGTGCAGAACAGTAACAACCACAACATGGCAGACTGACAACAAACTGGTGGCAATAAGGTAGCCTGAATTTTTCAAGAAGTTGACAACATGAAGACCCTGTTGATTTCAGCTAAACCCCCCCCACTTCTTGCTTTTGAAAATGAGCTCTGGTGATATGCAAAATATCAGGCTTCAAATGTGATCACAGACTCATTTTCTGGCCTAGCTGTGACAAGATTGTGACCTTTAATAATATTGCTTCCTCTGCTAATTTGGGTTGCTAATGAAAAGTACTTTGGTGACTCTCTGTCACCTCTTTCATAGGACCAAGAATAAATGAGTAAGAAATGTTTGTCATCGGAGCACAAGAATGGGATTCAGGCGATGCAGATCTACTACCTGGCTCCAAAGACTCAGCCTCTGACCTTGGATAATTCATTCAGCCTCTTTGTAAAGAGGAAAAAAGTTGTTCAAGCCAAGCAGTTTGGGAATAAACTATATTATTGACATGGAACCACAGAAGTACCATAGCGATGATGGATTAGACAAGTATCTCAGCAGGTAAGAAAACCCGGGCATGATACATAAGTTGGAAAAGTGATTCCTAATTGTCCATATCAGTAAAACCACTCACTGATGGTGCCCGATCTCTGTTCAAATATCTTTCCAATCTCAGCCAGATTGAACAATTTCCATTATGACAGGAAATAGGAAACACTACTGAAAATGCTAAGTTTAGCTTGAGGGTAATTATACAGATCTAGCTTTGGATGAATGGTGATCTTGATTGTGAATGGGAAGATTGTTGTTTAGAGTTTTTAATAAATAAATTTAAAAATTAGAGCTCACTTGTCCCTTGCAACTCAAAGTAAGAAAGAACAATAGGCTGTACTGGAGGCTATCCAGGCATGCAATCACAGCACTGGAACAGAAACATCCTATAGCCTACATCATCAGAATGATAAAATAAAAACAGACAGTTGACACAAGAATAACACTTGATAAGCCATGGAATGCATACCCCACCCAATGGGAAAAATTGTAGAAAAAATTATTATTTATTTTGATTTGATAACTGAACTACCTGGCAAAGGGAACTACTTCCTTCAAAATGAATGTAACAAAAATTAGCTAAAGTTTGGGATTTTTTTTTTAAATAATAAATAGTTTTTAAAAAAAACCCTACAGCTACCACACAACATTAACAGAGAGGTAGTATAGTTTAGGACACGAGGTATGGCATTAGAGGAGCCCTAGGATGTATTCCTACCTCACTTACTTACCCTTCCTATAACATGGGTAAGTGACATCTCTTTTCTACTCAACTGTTTCAAAAAGTTGAATCCCAGCACCAAAGCTGTATTTTAACAGTCAATAAACATAGGATCTATAACAATGGGGTTACTCTTGTACCATTTATCTGGTACATGGTGGTTAAGTAACAGTAATCTATGTGAACACACATCGGTCATGTTTGTGACAAAACTGGCTTGACATTTGGCAGCTAAGATAGTATGTATGCTTTCCAGCACGTCCAGCTGTTATAAGGAAAGGTGCGTGGGAGATACAATGATATAGAATTGGTCTGCATTTCCACCCAGTTAGTTCACCTCCCACTTAGAGCCCTGACAGTGCATTCAGTGTATAACATTATCCTCACTGAAGGGTTCCAGCTTTGTATTACCCTGGGGAAAATACATCTTACTGCCTCAGCCAATAAGCAGGGACTTGCATTTGATTGGGATGATTATATGTACTTGTAAGGGTTGAAATATTCCTCCTGTGTAATATTCCCCTCCAGAGTGTAACTCTGCAATTACTCGTGGCCCTATTTTCTAAAAGCCCAGTACACTGAAGTCATGATACCTGCTCAGTGCTTTTGAAAAACAAAAAATCTAGCTTTCATTTAGGTTCCTGAACAGGAAAGCAATGCCAAACTGTAGACATTTAGCCACTTGAAACACATATCCTTGAAGACCTTTGAAGATCTGAGTTTGTGTGCTCCCTGAAAAACTCTTCCTAGAACATGGTGCATTCCAACTTTCAGAACCAGGACCATTGGATGCAAAAAGTCTTTGCACATTTCCAATTTGACTTCGGTACTATTTCCTGGTCCACTGTGCATCTCAAGCCCAACAACCACGCAGGCCACCTTTCCAATAGTTTATATTGCAATGACTGTTTTAAACAAGCCAACTGTTTCCCTAAGAAGTTGACAAATTACATGAAGTCACTGCTCCATAAGCAATGAAGTCTTCAACAACTATATTAGTGCAATTTCCAGACCACTCTTCCACGCTTTTTTCTGTCAGTGATCACCATCACTTTGTGCTCCCTCTTCACTTTTTGAAGCAGATAGCCTGTAACCTTCTTAGCACACAAACACTTCCTCCATCAAACTGATAACTCTTCACAAAAACTAGCACTGGTGGGAGCTGCACTGAGCAAACTCGTATTTACAAAAGCCTCTTATCACTTCTCATATCCTTGCCTTAATTTTACTCTTCTTTATGCATTCAATATTACATAGGTTTGCCCTTTCAGCTTAAAACATTTTCAATCACTAATTTTCTTAATGGCTCTTGCTTTAGCTGACATCAGTTCTCCAAAGCGCTGCAGTCTTGAGGGTTCACATATTTTTAGCTACTGTGACAAATTGCTCCGAATTTAATTAGTTAAACACCTAGCTGCAGAAATCTATCCTAAATTCAATGCAAGAGTCTGCTGTCAAAGTTTTTATGACAAATTCAAAGCCACTTTACTTTGGTACCTTCTGGATATGAGGTCATGATGCAAACAACTCATGTGTTAGTGTCTTACATCTAAAAAGCACTCCTAACTATATGTCTCAAAAACCAGAGTATCACAGAACATGTTGGTAAATACTGTGGCAAGAGCAAGAAATGTGATTTTGGGGAAAAATACCAATCTGGCTACCTAGATGAAATTTTTGCCCTTTTTTTTTTTTAACACTCTGAGATAAAAATTACAAGTATAAACTAAGATAAAGACACAAGTGACATCTCTATACTACCAAGTATTTCTTTAATGAAGTAGGAATATCAAATAATTCCCATAATTTACAAATTAGAAAAAGCTTATCTAGCATAAGGCTGGATGATTTCTCTGTTTTATTCATGCTGCAAATAGGGACAACCTTTGTGTACTGGAAAACTGGTATAAGAAATCACTCTCATGATAAATGTGCCCGTAACTATTTTTCACAGACTATAAGGAAGCTCTGCATTAGCTATCAACTCAAACCTGTATACATCTCCTGACTAACTAAGAAGAAAAAAAAATGTCTTTATGAAAACCGGATATGGTAAATCGTCCAAAATATTTGTTTTAATATGAAAATTCACAACATCATGTATTAATGCATGCTTCACATTCAGGTCTTATAAAAGTACAAAGGACTCCATGGTCCACATGTCAAGAGATGAACAACGGATCAGAGCTGTCACAGCTATACCCCCATTCAGCAAAGCATTTAAACCTCAATTTTTAGCAACATGTATGAACAAGCTACTGTATCATTCTGCAGAAACCACACACAAGCAAAAATAATACCTATCTTTTCCATGGGGGCTGTTGATTTTCATTTAAATGAGTTATGTATCAGCCAGACCAATTTTTCTTTTATTTGCACACATGTAACTAATATCTTTCTCACTAGCATTATCTCTGAGTGATATTACCAGAAGTCTAAGGAGAATCAGGCCTTTAAGCCCTAAGTATTATCAACATAAAATGTAAATCCTTTAAAAAGGATTTAAGGTGGCTTTTTATGAGAAAATGACAGTCAGGAAAATGTCTAACTCCTTTTGACATAAACAACAGGACAAGAACTAAGGATTCATCTCTCTAAAGAATGCTGAAACCCACACAAAAGCCAGAAGGCATCTGATAACAGCTGGTATCTTTCAATAGCCAAACCATCCAAGTTTGACATCCCTATTTTGGCAACAGCAAATGTATCATTTTGGCAAAAACAGAATCTCCCATCACTAGACAAGCAGCGTCTTGAACCTGTATTGTAAAGTCCACGATTTTTCTATCCTCTCCGATGTGTAGTACTTTCAATGACTTAAGTGGTAAACAGCAGTACCACTGTTAATTCTCTGGTATCAGGGCTCTGTTGATAATTATAAATGATTTCATGACCAAGTTTAAATGTATCTGCCAAACCAGAAATTGGACCTGCAGAGAGAAAGCAGTTTTTTTCCAATGCAAGTCTTTGACATAAGCCTTGCTGGATCTGTGCCTACATATGCAGCCAAAAACATTAGCAAAGAGACTAGCCCTACAGCACAGCCACCTGAGCACTGCAGGCTTCCCCCTGCGTTCCAAAAACACTGCAGTCCACAGCTTTAGCTCTACAGGTGAATAATCTGTCATTCTGGCCATGCACTAATGGGCTAATCAAAAGAGTTTTTCAGCCTGTGGAGTATAAAATGGGACTGCTTCAGTCTCAAATCAGAGAGAGATGCTTCAACATCAGATTTGAGTCTTCAGGTCCTAGCCACCACGTAGTATAAGAAACACAACTGTTTTTTCAGACAGTAAGAATTTTGGATCATCTACATGGACATTACGAATCATGCAAAGTTTATCAGAACCAAACATTTTTCAAAATTTATTCCAATTATAGAGATTAAAGGTGTTTAATGTTAAAAACTAAGCCCATTTTTATACAAAATGGAATATGTAAATCTTCATGGGATTATTTTACTTCTCATTAGAGGTATATAAACACCTACACTTGATCCAGTTGTCTGGGCCCTCTTACAGTCAGTGGAAAAATGGGCACTTCTAAGATGTAATTTATCTCCACTCTAAGACAGATACTAAAATTAGAAAGCTTTCTTTCTCCATCTAATTTTTATAACTTATTACTAAAGTACTGCCTGAACACTAGTCATTTGTCACAGTCTCTCTGTGATGGTGCTATAACTGGTCCTCTCTCTGTCTAGACTTACAACAAATTTACCTTGACCTCCCACTTGCTTTTCTTATGAGTCATTTAACAGATCACCTGAACCCCACATACATCCGTGCTTACACCTTCAGTTCACATGAAACTGTGCCTATAATAGCTGCTGACACTTGCCCTTTTTCAGGGGAGCTCTTTGAATAAAGGCAAGTTAAATAACTCAATTATCACAGGTCCAGAATTAAGTCCACGAAATGAGAATCAATTTACTTTGACTTTCCTATTAAGTTATATGAAGATTAGTTAAAGGATTTTCTTTTTCTCCAGCCTCCGTCTGCATCCTGTATAAGCGAAAGGATAGAATTGATGATATGCAGGTCACATCTATCTTCCTCTTTGATCCAGTTAATGAAATTGAGTTTCATTGCAATTTTCTGCTTTCCATCATTTAAGGAATGCGGTTACTTTGAAGATTCCTTGAAGCTTACAATATTTTTCCTCATAACCAGATTCTGTTTCTCCTGGATATCTTACTTCTTTATCACTGCCAGTATAAGTTGTTAATATAAATCTTCTGTCTAAAGCAATCTAGACTGACTGAGCTCCACAAACTTAAATTCCGTCTTGAATTCATACAGAAACTTTTCTAGAAAAGTTTTTTTGCTTTCTCTCTCTCTTACACAAGCATCATGTATTTCTAACTACTGGTGCAAGTAAAACTATGACCTCACACATGCTAAAATGGCCGAAAAGGAGTCTTCATCAAGTTAATGGTTCAACTGGTAGGTCAGTACTGAAGCAGTTCAGGACACTACGCTTTCTCTACCAGAATATGGAACCCACAATCATGTCGTGACTGTACACATGTACATAAGGAGAAAGATGCTTCTTCTCTCAAGAGTTAGTGACAAGTGCAAGATAACCAGGGCACATAACAGGAAAGGCCAAACTCCAAGGCTGCTGCTGGCTGATGTACAATCTGTGCAATTCCTCTGAAAAAGGCCTACCTAGCTTGCACATTCCCAGTTGCCCTTTTGCCCTTGGTCCTCCTCTGCTCCATGGTCCCACTCACAAGACACTCATGAATGCAGGAAGTAAGAAGCAGGTCAGGCTGACAAGATGCACTTAGCATATGACATCAGTGAAACACCATGGCATGCTGTAAACAACAGAGAAATAGCTATAGGTGAGAGAAAAGAATGAGGTTGAGTTAGCTTGTGAAAGTCACACTTCCATTGTGACAGGTTTGAGAGGTCTGTAAATAGCTTGTGAAGCCCTTGTTTGGTCAGAGCTCTGGTATGTTAAAGGGAGCACCACACTATCTCGAAGTGATTTGCTGCCAAGCCTCGTACTCCCATTTCCTTCCTGGAGTAAGAGAACAATACAACCGGAGGAACTGGACTGCAATCTTTCCACCGACTTTCCACCTCTTTACCTTCCGCAGAGCAGATTAGTGCACAGTCTATTTTAATTCTGCATGAAAGCTATTAGTGCAAAGATTGGAATACATGAATAAAAATAAACAAAAAGAAAAACCACACCACGTCTCCTTTAAGTCTTTACCTTGCGTGTTCTGTTGGCAAGCTTAGATAAGCACACTAGAGGGAAACTAAGAATGCTCCAGACAGTAAAGGTTAATATTGCTGTGGTATGGCTTGTTTTTGCACAGTGATTAGGCTCGCTGCCAGCCTGATTCCTTCAATGTTTTAACTATCTGCAGCTTGAGTAATTACATTAATAAACTTCCAGTGCAGACAGCATGCTAAACTCTAGCCACTGTTCATGTAGGAAGAGAATGGTAGCCTTTAAATACACTTTCTCTTCTAAATTCTAAATAAAAAAGGCAAATCCTGGCCCGATTCTCTCAGGAAGCACCATTCCTAAGGAGTCTCCAGCAATCTCTTGATTCTCAGCAGGATTTTTAGGACCAGGAGAATTCCCTATCAGCCAAAGAAAGATTATTTTTTTTTATTTTATTTTTAAGGTTGTAGCAGCAGATCTAACATTCCTATCCATCACCCATCACAGATCTGCATAGGTCAGATCCCAGTCATAGTATCCCTACAAATTACAGTTTGAAGACTTTACGGCCAAAAGCATACACCTGTACTATTCAAGCTAAGAGAATAAGTCATCAGCAATGATTTATAATCAGAGACAAATTTAGCTTATCATAGGTCAGTCCAGAAATCTTCAGGTCAACTCCAAAATAAACAGAACCCTAAGTGATCAGATTGAGTTGCACACAATCCCAAGTATATCTTACAAACTAGTACAGTATCAAATAAGGATGGGGAGCAATTGAATCCCGTTATGTAACAAACAAATAATATCTTCACATTTGGATAACAGGCAAAAACGTTTGCTAGCAACACAAAGGGAGAATTTTAAGCAATGTATTACAAGCCACATTGCTTCACCAATCTCTCTGAACCAACAACAATGAATACCTTTTTCAGCAACTGTAATGAATGCAGTTTACTTTTCTGCAACAGGAACAACTCCCTGCTAGCCCTAAATCTTGACTTCTGCCTCTACGGTATCCAGAAAGGAGATAAAAGGAGTATTTGCAGAGTGAGTCAGACAGAGTTACTATCTTCCTGGAGGGAACTACAAGCACCTGTTAAGCAGTCAATAAAAATATCTGTGTCTTTTTCACAAACTGTTGTTTCATCACTTCACCCTCCATGACTACTAGTTGTATACAGCAGTATACAACTGCTGTATTTTTTGTTTGTTTGTTTGTTTTGTTTTAACTTCTGCATCAGGAAGTGATTGAAACTGAAAAAGTTTCATATATATTTTACATAAATCTACACATTTACCAGTAAGTTTACTCAGTGGAGCAGGGCTATGGTGTGGGCGGAACATCCAGGTTTCATTCTCAGCTCTGCCGCTGACTCATTGCAGAAACTTGGGGAAATCATGTGCCCTTCTAAACAAAATGGAAATAATAATCATTCTTACCAAACAGATGTGCAGTAAGACTTTGTTAATTAATGTCTGTAAGGACTTTGAAATCCCAAGATGAAAGACAAAGTGCATCATATCCATCCATAAAATGTACAATGATGTATCTATGGAATAATGCATTTAACACTTCTTAACCATTAAGCCTGTGCTTGTAAAAGGCAAACTACTGTCGTCCCTTTCTAAACAGACTTGCATACACAGAGTCAGAAGCCAATAAAAGCTAGGAACTCTCTGCCTCCTAACCTTCTTTCACCTCTCACTGAGGTGGAATCATTTAAACACCTCCAGTATCAAACAAAATTGCCTGGAGACAAACATGCAGGTTGTGTACAAAAACAACCCTTAGACTAAGAAAACAAATAAGCCTGTTTTCTGTATGCTTAATCATTTGCAACGTGGTCTTCAGGTTGGGCTCCAGCAGAACTGCCCTGCAATCCTTCTAAAGACAGAAAAGATGGAAAGGGCAGCAATAATCCATGATGACCAGTCCAGGTAACAAACATAAATCAAAAAGAATACAAAGTAATGGCAAAAAGTAGACCACCTTTAACATGGAAAGCTTACCATAAATGTAGGCATTTATTAGCATGACCTTCTCGTCTATTGTTATGGAGAAAAATTGAATATCTATTAATAACTCATTCTACTTGAAACAGATGTACGAGAGGCTGTCACTCTAAATTGTCTTCAATTTTGTGCCTGCTCTCCCTCCTCCCTTCATGTGACTATGGCCTGTATGTTTATTTTGAGACACATGTTATTTGTTCATTATTTTAACTTCAATGAAGTTTTGCTGCTAAGTTTAGAGATGTAACTTCAATTTTCTCTTCATAGTTGAATCAAAGAAAGTTGGCGTTATATGCTACTCAGTTTAAAGAGCATTTTGTGCTGGAGGTTTCTTCAATCTCTTTGTTCCAGAATCAGGCCTAGATCCCTTCCAGAAACGAGAATTCACATATATCAACTGACTGAAAGAAAGTCCCTTAACTCTTGCTTACTCGAATCAAAGGATCAAAACCACTACTGCCATTAACAACCACTTAATCACCTCTCCAGCTGATCACTTTCCTGAAAGCATCCTCGGAATATGCTGAAGTATTTTCAAGGAAGTAGAAATCAAGCAACATGTTATTATGAGAAGCTGGCAAGTACGGACGCACACAGGAGTCTTCTCTGTTGGAATGCATGGACTGGGTGCCCGTACCCAGGTGCTGGCAGCTGGGGGGCTGCAGGGCCTCTGTGAGGAGAGGCCGGGGCTGCCCCGCGCCAGACACAACCCACCACAATGATGAAAAAGCAGAGGCAAAAAAACTTCAAGCATTACCTCATCAGGACTTCTGCTTATGTGGGCCTCCAAGAACCAGCCTGAATTTAAGATGCAGCCTATGGGTAAGCCATACAGGTCACAGCACCTCTACTACCCTTGTCACTAGCCTTCCAGAAAAAGGAACTGTGTGAGCTGAAGGTTATGTGGAGAGATGCACTAACCAGTTATTCATTGCTTTTTGTGCAGAGACTGCTGATGCCTTGCATTTGATTGGCATGAAGACACATCATGTTTTAAATTACCCCTTACATGGCTATTAGTGAGTTCTGTCAACGGTTATGTTCTTTAAATCTCTTCCCCATCTCTGCAATTTAATAATAGATGTTCCCCTCTGGGTTTGCTATTAAGGTGTTAAATTTCCCTGGATACTTTTCCCCCCCACATCTTCATGATTGGCTTTCATTTGGCAAAAACCCTGAGCAGGTATTCTTGAGACAGTATAAATAATAACCAGAAATATTTGACCCTACAGGAATAACAATTTGAAATAAGAATCTGCTTTTCCCAGGAACACCTTTGGGAAAACCCTAAAAATGAACAGCAGAACTATTCACACAATACAGCAAATATTATGGCAGAGAGAGATTAGGAGAAACCTAGGCCTTCCAGAGCAGACATATCTTTTAGTCAGGAACTTTGCATTTTAAAATACTCAGTCACCTACACTGAGAAAAATACCACAAGCACCATGTAAAGATTGCAAAAGCAAAAGGGTTCTTCTTCCATGAATAGCATTCATGTAGCACCTTGAAGAAAGGGTTCATTGAGAATTACTGAATTCAGACAGCAAACAAGTCCATGAAGCACTTAGATAAGGTAAAAACAGAAGCTAGGTTAAACCTTAGACAGACAGATGCTACTGACAAATTACACTAAAAATGAACAGCTTTATGACATTTTTGAACACTTCTATCATCTTGACAATCTTCTGGTATTTGAATTGGAGCACTAAGCACTAAGTATATGCTTAACTTTAAAAACTGTAAGAGGCAGAATTAGTGATGAAATCAGACTATTACCTATTGTTTTGTCACTATTAGACTACAAAGAATAAGCTCTTCAGTGTTCTTTCATAACATAAGCTGTCCAAATTCCTGGTTTATTCATATGGCCCTTTCTTTTTGCTTGTTCCAGTTCCAGTTCATCTTTCTTGAACATAAACCCTACATTGACACAAAAAGGTAGACTTTTAAAATGTATTTTAAGTATTTCACAGCATACGTAAATTGTTTCAATTATTCATGATGGAAGTAATATGGCTCGTTTCTTACATTTCTCTTCCCTTTTGAATGTGTATGGTAATTTTAAGAGACATGCAACACAGAGTAGGATGTTGTGATAATTCCCCTGAAGTATTTACTTGATGTGTATTTTATTTATGTAATAGTAGTCTATTATCAATCCAATAATGATGGATAGTGATAGTTAAATGTTCCTGTGGGACTTCCCAGGCCTTCTTCCATAAAGTAGCTTTGATGGGACTATAAAAATCCAAATGTATTTCTTCCCATGCACACTTGTACTGGATTACAACAGTGAGATTCATGCACGTTGGAAAAGATTTACCACTTCTCTGAAAGAGATATACTGCACCAACCCATTATGAAAGAAAACCTTTTCAGCCCTGAAGTTATTCCAATAAATTAAGAAATTCTGATAATAGGAACAACATGGACCTTTAAAAGCACTGCAGCTCACAGGCATGCATTATTCTTCCTAGTTAATGCCAGCAATTATACTTTTAATGAATGTTGCAGATAATAAAAACAAATTACATAGTGCTACATGCCTCAAATCTGTATTTTTCTAAGAGTCGTGATTGCTATGAAAATTCTTTCCTCTTGGCAATTATTACACACCATAAACCAAAGATCATTTTTAACCTCAAGGCAGATTTGATGTCAAGGACAGTCCCCTTTTGCTTACTTGTGAATTTTAGTTTTGAAGGGGCAGTAGTCCACAAATGGTAAGCTTACAAAAAGCTAAATTGTAGTATATTACTGAGGACAAAGACAGGACCAATGACAAGGAATTAAGGAGAATACTGTCATTAATCAGTATTTAATAAAGAGCATTTCTGAACTCAGTATTAAATCGACCAAGCTATCACACATATGAAACAATTGTAATATGCAAGTCTGGACAGATACCAGGAGAACCTCTTCAAACATATGGAAAATAAATGAATGTTACCTTTTAATTTTGTAGGTTTATCATCAAGATTTCTTATTTACCACACTTCCTTCATTTTCCACTCTGCCTTCTCTCTGTGGTTTTTTTTTAAGCCTCTCCACTTCTTCCTTCCTCATTCACTTGCCTGGGGAATCCTACAGCATCTGATCTAACTTCTACAAAGAACTAGTACATGGAGCTACACAGCAGGCAAACAAAGCTTGTTCAAACCCAAAAAGAACACCAGTGGAAGTGAATGCTTTGCTCCAGACACCTTTCCTTGTGTACAAAAGACCTCTCTCCTTTGCAGAATAAAATGCATATATTATTAATAATTTCTCCTAAGGGGTTGCATGACGTTTTATCTTTCAAAAAGTAATTTCTTGTAGGTGAGGAGACTAAAAACTAACCATGGCATTATAACCTCTCCAGAGCCACAAATCCACTACCTCCAGCTCCTGAAAGAAAGTAAATTGAAAAATTAATCTCTGATTTTGGTTTTCCCTTATTGTACCTAAATAATTTCTCCCATTTAAAAAAAAAATCTGCAAACTCCGTTCAAATAGTAATGTACATCAAGATTCTTTTCTAAAGGTCATTCTTTGGGATTGTAAGGAAAAGGGATAGAAACGGTCATACAAGATCAGAGTCCAGACCCATGCAGTCCAGGCAAAATTGTGTATCAGATGCTTCAGAATAAGGTACAAGAAAACCACAGTAAATTCCTGTAGTATAATCTGTAGCCTCCTACAGGGCCTGGAATAATATATGATAAATACTAACAAAGCACCAAAGCACACAGGACTTCACATTCCCTCCAATTCAACTACAGTCCAGTTCCATCCATACATTATGGTATATAACTCAGCCATATTATGGAAAAATTTCCTGTTACTTAGTTACAGGAAATCAGAGCTGAGAAAATATCCTTCTTAACAGCAGCACAGTTTCTTAAATGCTATTAAATAAAATGCTATTAAAAATCAACAACGTTGTTTGTCTAAATGTGCTGGTCACTTTTTACCTAACAGACTAAATCTTAGTTACACAAACCAGAATATGGGGAGAGAGGGGAAAGAAGACACATCAGAAAGTGCCTAAAAAATGGGGTAAGGGGGAAGGAGAAGGAGGCTTCTCCTTTGTGCTCCCTCAAATGCTACATCACTCTGCTGTGTCCAACTGTATATTTGGACTGACAGCACTTCGAGAAGTGTTCAGTGCCTCGTTCAATGAGGCTGATACTCAGGACCTGGCCAGCAGCTCTTCCTGCAGATCAGAAATAGGAAATGCTTCAGTTGTTCAGTGTCACTTTTAGTGTCACACACTTATTGCATCAACGTTGACAGTTACGTTCAATGAAACGTGGGTATTTATTTATTTACAGTACACAAATATTATGTTTATAGCAATGTTTACTGTTCTGTGCTCGGAGCGGTTTTTCACAAAGAATCAAAACCACCTGAGCCCCAAAGACACAAGTGTGTTACACCATTGGTGTCAGCAGTACAATGACCTCATTCACTATTTGATTCTCTTAGCTCTTTTCATCATAGACAGCTTTTCTTCCTGTCTTGTGCTGTTTTCTAAATTGTTTTGTCTTATTTTAAGACAATTTCCATGATCCATATATCAAGAAAAAAATTATTTATTTACAAAACTTCTATCATTAGATCACAGAAATATCAGCAGCTTGGAGCTCTTTATACTTCATTTCCTTTGAACAGTATTTACTGAAATTAAATATAAATTTTCCAAAAGGAAAGCTAGAAAGGTTGCAAGCCAAGCATAAGGTTTACAGTTTATGATAATTAGTATCTATCAATATCAAAGCTGGCAAAACTGTCATTTGCGTCTAACAGCTGGGATCAATATCTACAAAGAAGTCAGTGAGCAGGGTTGCTTTACTCTGGCTGCATGAGATACCTCACCTTTTGGAACTATAAAAAAAGGTGTGACCTACCACCATTGTAGGAAATAAGCTTAATTCCATTTGAGCCCTCAGAGCTATGACAGTTGGTATAAGATGAAGGATCTACCCTTCCTTCCAAATCCCCCCTCCCTTATCAACAGTGTTTATACAGGATGTTACTCTAAAGTTTATAGAATCCATGCTTATATTTCCTCCCTGGTAGGAATCCTCAAGAAAAGACCGTCACAGCTGCTGCTCCCTAGCACTCATCACTGGCAAGGTACCACAGAGCACAGACAGTTCAGATAAGACAGACATTGGATTACTGCTGGTAGTGCAAGAAAAGATCTTCTTCTATTGTAAGTCTTCATGTTTCATATCTTCATTTGTTTGGGTCAGCCACTTGTTGCATCCTGAAACAATTCAGGATGGAGCTTGCCAGGGTGACAGCTCTCTTCTCACTCTATGACTGTAAAGCACATTAACTGGAAGAGGTCCAGATCCTGAAGAGCTCATCTATGCACATTTTTTATTAACAGAAACAAATGCCTTAAAAACACAAAAGCATTAACTGTACCCATCTGCCCTACCACACAAACACAAAACTGCTTCACAGTTGCTTCTGTGTTCTCATCCTAATTCATCCAGCAGTCAGCAACCATGATAACACAACAGCATTAGCTGTACCCACTTAATCTTAAAATAAGCCAAAGCTACCGAATCACAGGGAATGTGTGGTACATACATTTCTATTGATGATTTAAGACTGTTGAGCAACAGAGACCGCTTCCAGCAATGAAACATTTGTAGTTTCAGTGCACCCAGTAGGTAAGCAGGCAGCCATTAGGAGAATAGACAAACTGACTATAGCCATCATGATTTATGATAGCAGTAATTTTTTAAAAAAATTAATACACTCACAAACTCTTTACTATGAGTAGCACATAGGCAAACAGTCAGTTAAATTAAAGTGAAACAAAAGAAAGCCTGTTTTTAGAAGATCAATACTTCCCCCTCCTCCCTTCTAATACAACATTTAATTAGGAGAAGCAATACAACGGATAACATGTTGGACAGGACTCTGCAAACAATATGCATAGATTTGCATTGACCCTGCTGAATGATCTCAGGCAAATAAACCTGAAGCACATTGAAAATTTCTCATCTGCAAAATGGACAGAACGATATCAACTATCATTCTTGAATTCTTTCTAAAGAGCTTTTACTGAAAATTGCTATTACAAAATAAGGGCTACTCTAGAACAAAATGCAGGTTCACACAATCACAGATTTCAATAAGAAATTATAAACTTGAAAATCTGACTTCATGAAAAAACAAAACAAAACAACAAACACCCAAAATTTCATCTAGTTGTTCCTAGTTTCTAACTGCAACTCTTGTTGCAAAGCTACAGCAGCTCATTGCCACTGAGCCTTCCCAGCAGATAAAGAAACTTAGCCAGAAAGATGTCGTGTGATTTCCTTGAGAACACACAGCATGTCAAATGTCAGCGCCACAAACAAGACCCAGCCTCCAAGGCCCATAACCTGGCCAGGAAACCAAAATGAGACTTAACTTTCTTCAGGGCAGAGAGCTGGTCCATCAACAATGGAGTGCTTAAGCTGCATTGGATAGCATACAAATATGTTTTAGGCAACAAAAATGTGAAACTGTGTGTGAAGTAGGGCCAAAAGATGGTGCTGGTTCAGAAAAAGCAAGAGGAGCTATTATTCTATGAGTGGATACATTGCTGTCACTTATAAAAGTGCTCCTTTTGCAAAACAGCAACCTAATGAATTACCATGCATTAAAAATTGATCATCCCTACATAGCATTTTTTTAAACTTCTGTATTGATTTATGTTTTCATTTTGCATAATGCACCAGAACCCAATTAAGATCCGTAGGAGGTGAAGGGGTGGGGGGACAGACTGAGAGGTTTTCGATGTTTGTTCTGCACTCTGGTCTCTTCAAAACTAAAATGAACAAACCTATCAGGAAAACAGAAGGGATCCTAGCATACTGCATTTAATATTCATTTGATCATTACCTGGCATGTCAGTGTTTAAATCTAACCCCTCCCCTCTTCTACCCTGCAGGAAAGGCAGACAGTGCAGACTGCAAAGCATTTCAGGGAAATAAGACAATTGGCCTGACAACTGAGGGCACAAATCTTGTGCCAGAACAAACCATCCACAAGATTTCTACAGTCATTGTACATAAAAAAACCTGATCAGACTGTTGGCTTCAGACAGAGCCTTATGTCAGGCCCAGTATGACACAAGCACATTTTCCCAAACTACTTAAAGGTTATGTAATAGAGATCTGCAGAGCATTAGCAGTCACATGACACGTCCCACTAAGATTTCAAACTGCCACCTACAAAATTTAATTAGCAAGCAGTAAACAAGAGAGAAAGGAAGAAATACACTCCTGGAATTGACAGAGAACATTCTTAATGTTCTAAACTGTATGCAGAGTTGGGGGCAGGGAAGTGGGGAGAACAGAAATGAGGATTTAACAAATAGGTAAAACCGTGGCTGTCACCGATGAGGGAAAATGCAGTAAATGGGACAGATTCAACGATGTATTGCTTGTTATAGTGACAACCGTGAGCTTCATCCAGCTGAATTCTAAGCACCATCAACTCTATCTGTCTTCAGTAAGAGTTTAGCCCATTAGCATGCTCCCAGAGATACTGTGCTGAGCTATTCCTCCTGGTGTAAACTAGCACAGATCTATAAAAGTCCCTGCTGATTAATATCAGAGAATATTTTTAAGCGAGTTGGACAATGTACTTACTAAAGATGCACTTTCCATGTTGGTAAAAAGGCGCCATGATATTCCATACAGAAGTAACAAATAACATTTTTCAACTGTATAAAAAGGAGGTATAGAAATATTCAGCAGGAGCTCAAATGGTGAAGCCACAGAATAAATTCCTGATTCTGGAGGAATTTAGTCTCAATTTAGGATTTTTCTAAGCCAACCCTAAACAAATTAACCTGGCTCAAAAAGGGCTTATTTTCCTTCCAAAATTGGCAAAAGGGATATTATTGTCATTTTTCCCCCCACACATCCAGTGTAAAAACGTAATTGAAGCTGCCTATAAAAATTATTTATGCTCCTCAGAAAAAAAAACCAAAACACCAAACAAAACAAGATCAGTCTAGTCCCAGTGGAGGTGGAGCGTGGAAGGAAAGGGGTGCATATGCTGACTGCCTGTCAGCCTAAAGCGCTCGGATCAGGCCTTAAGGAAGGTATCACACTGGAGGGTTTGCTACAGGATGATCTTTAAAGAAAAAATGGAAGATAGTTTCTAATTGTCATTAGATGAGAACAGAGAAGAGAGACTGTGCCATACTATTATATTCTCAATGCCTTCCCCTTGATTCTTCACTGTAATATCATGTACCACTGCTGCTTGCTAATCAACATCAAACATTTCATGTAGTAATACTTATTGCCTTAGAAACCAAGTGTTATACTGTTTGTAACACAGAAAATATAAAACTTTGACAGTTAAAAAAAATTAAAAATTGGACCTACAGTCCCACTTCCTCTGTCCTGACTTTTGCACTCTAAATGTTTCTACCAAACCACTCCCTCCATCAAGGAAACTAGGCTCTTCACTCCAAACTGAACATACCCATGAGTGCAATAAAAAGTTTAGCAAATCAAATGTTATTGCAAAAAGCTCATAATCAATTCAGATCCTTCTGACACTTGGAAATATTTTTCTATAGATCAACAACATACAATGCAGACTGTCAAGTGATTTATAAGTAGCATCTAGAAGCCTCCATTGGGATTTAGCATCCTGGTGGAGAAAACAGTCTTTGTTCCAAAGATCTCATTTTCTAAGGAGAAAAAAATAAGCAGAATGTAGTGGAAAGGGTTCACTATTATTCCCATTTACAAAAAGAGAACAGAGCCCAAGAGATAATAAGTGCTTTGCCCAGGGCCATTCACAGAATCTGTGGCAGAGCTGCAAGTCACGGTCTGATTTCCTTATCAAGTGCCACGTCACAAGCACAAGCCAAAGTGTTGAGCCACAAGCCTATGAGCCACTCTAATTTCCTCACCAAAATGCCAACCACAGGCGGCTTTACAGTCATACTTTACAGAATGAACGTGATTCCAACATGCTATTTAACAGGACGGTTACAGTTAGCAAAGAAACCCTCAATGACCACATTCAAACTTCAGTGTCAACCAGCTGCTCCAGAAGATCATTAGCTGTTCTCCCAGGGTAATGTTATCACTGCCATTTCCCAAGAGCCCACTCTGTGCAAATAAGCCTGACAGAAGCCCTCTTTTTTGCTGGTGAACAGAAACTGGTTTCATGACACGTTACTTTGAAGAAGCTGTATTTTTCCAGCACGGTGGCTACATTCCAATGCTACTTTTAATCATGATATCGGAATATATTTTTCAGTTCTAACGGCAATGAGTAAATGCTACTGTCAGCAATGCTTCATGACCATTCTCACCTGTGGTGGACAGTCAGCTTAGAACATCAACAGTCAGCTACTCTGACATATTTTGTAGTAGCGACAAGGGCCTATAACAATTTCAATTAAATGAAAAACAGCCTTGACTCTCAAACCATACTTCATTCAACGTAAATATTGAAGGACAGGACAATGATGCATGACCAACTAGTTTCTTATTTCAGAATAAAGTCAGCATGATTTTGGACATTTAATTTTGATACGTGGTGGGGCATTTGACAGACATAAAGGAAAACCCCTTATACCAGAGGATACTAATTATCCAGTGATCGCAGGCATCTTATTTCTACTTCAGGCAATCCAGAAAGGCTTGGACTTTTGTAATAAGCTATTGCCAGAATTAACACTGTTGTGCTTCATTTCATACCCAATATCACACACCTATCTAAACTGCAATGAGTATGCACATCTAACACATATCTAAAATAGAATGAGCCGACATTCAGTGAGATACATATTTTGTATATATGCAAAAGTACATACCTAGCTTGTATCGGTACGAGATTGGCCGCATATAGAGATGCTGAAGATTCCTGAGCTTGTAATTGTCAGTTAACTAAAGTAGCACGTATCAGCTATTCAGATCGTTTTCATGCAGAAATCTGTGGCACTGCACTGTCCCATATTTTGCTCTATCTCACTTTTCCTACCCCTAAAAACCATGTGCCATTTTAAAGCTGTAATTTGGTTATAATTCTAGAAAATTCAACACATTAAATTTCTCAAAAAGGTGCTCCAGGTACACCCAAATATATCGAGTTGTATGTAATAACACTGCACCTCTATTCACTGCCTCTAGTGTACAGTCACGCTGTATGTTAGCAGGCTGGAACCCATTCAGATATATAGCTACAAAAAATCAGGGTTGCTCCCTAGTCTGCAGGCAGCATGACCACTTCACTAGTTTCATTTAGAGTAGGTCTTTTTCGTATTAAAAAGGAAGTAGCATGCACAAAGCCACTGTTCAGGACCACCAGATCTCTTTAACAAAAATAACAGTCACCTAAAAAAGATCCAACATCCTCCTTTAAGGTACTAGAAGTAATGCATATGTATTTCAAAGGATGTCTACAGTGGTGAATCCTGGCTGACATCTATAAGATTTGATCTGAATTGCCTTCCTCATTTGTCAGCTGGGTAGACTTGAAAGCCCACCTCTAATAAAAATGTAACACCTCCTGATCAAAAAAGCTGAAATATAAAGTGACTACAGTAACTTTCATATTAGTTCATGTATACTGCTATTATTTATTGTATTGAATTTATGGAGATGCTTTAATTTCCACTGTACCGCTTGGTCTGTGTTTTAATATTTCATGCTATTTTCTTAAAGCAGCTCTTCTATCTTGCTAAGCAATAGTCCTTATTTGTAGTTTGATGATGGCAATCATAGTATTCTTTCCCTGTCTCAGCATACTTGGTGCAATTCCTAATGTTAAGATCAATGGCTTTGATTTTAGGTATTTCTTAAAAATACATCCAATCACTTAAGGAGCAGACTCTGTATTTACTAGATGCAGTGACAAGACTCATTAATAAGTTATTCTGCTGAGTTATTTTATATATAAACTCTACATCACTACCTGCACTGGACAAAAAAGCTCAGTCAGTGTTTTACCACTTAAAATAACAGACAGCAGTAGCTTAGAAAGAAAAACCAAAGCCTTCATATGCACTTACATTTTCCTCAGTTAAAATTGTACTAAGACCATGTACAACCGTAATGTCGACTGTCACATCACTCTGGGAAAGGCATACCTTCTCTGCCCAACGCTACAGGCAATAGCCAATTTTGAAAAGAGGTTAATAAAAAAACCTGCAGTATCCCCTATAATACTGAGTATAGCATACTGATACGTGCTAACTAATTAACTGGTATTTATATGCATATGCTACAATAAAATGTTATTATTCTGTTCTACATACTCATATACATAACATACTTCCCACAAATACTGCTATGTATAGTGTGTCCATATATATATATATATAGCTGCAGAAGATCTCTCCCTTCTACCAAAAAAGGATGAGATACTTATTTGCAATTGCTGTAATTTAGCATTAGATGCCAGACAAATACCACATATAATTTCATTAACAATATCTGTATGGAAGAGTAGTCACTGATGACTTTGCCATGACATGACAATATACATCTGCAAAGCAAACAGATACTGTGAATATGCACCGGGCTTGGGGGGGGAGCTGCTAGCCAGTATAATTACTAACTTTGCCCACAGACACTAATACAGAAAAGAAACATGGCACCATCAAACCTGTCAATATAGTATTATTTTATTGGAAACCTTAAAAGTGACTGGAAAAATGACATCAGATTAAACATCAATAGGAGGGAGGATGGAATAATCTAGCAAGAGTTTAATCCCTTTACTTAGTGCTCGTGCACGATACTAACACATTTTATTATTCTAAGCAGCACCTAGAAGAAAAGATCCAGTGAAGGGCATCATCGAATTACAGCAGAATAATAAAGTTTGTCTGCTTCCAATAAGAGTTACTGCTGCATTACTGCTAACTAAAAAGAGGATTCTCCCACACACACACCTACAAATCTTCAGCCCTCCCACCCTCATTTGGCCCATAAAGCATTTAACAGAAATAGCTATTTTTAGAAAGGGTGAAATCTCAGCATACCTTCAAATCAAGTGCTCCCGATGTTCAGCAAGATCATTGCCGAGAGAGAACTGCAGTCTACTGTGTCAAATTACAACCTTGTAGAGAAAAGAGGCAGCGTCGGCAGCAGCAGCATTGGTGTGTTTGCACTGCTAGTATTCAGGCTAGAAATGATTCATTAGTTGTCTGCAGGGAGGCAGGGTGAAAAAGAGAGAGCAAGCATCATCGGCCATGCAGCAGCTGCCAGAGCCTATGAAACAGCAGCGCTCGCACACACATACGCACACAAAGATGGCTTTCCCTATTTGCCAGTTTCTCTTTCACATAGTATTAACCCCGACACAGCGGCAGGGAGCACGGACAGGAGCTGACAAGCAGCAAGTGGGATCGCAGCAAGGGTGTGTTTCAGTGAGGGGGGGCAGAGGGGGAGGCGGGTGTTGGGAGATTTTATTTTACCTCCAAGTAATGCTATCACAGGATCTTCTCAGTAGGTCATCTGTGGCCTACTGGCACGAACCAATGAACTGTAAATGTGAGCTGCAATTTTTTTTTCACTCCCAAGCCTGCCCAATGGAAGGCTTAGAAACTCAAATGCAGAAGGGTATTAAGACAGATTACCTGGAGCATCCTAACCATTCTGTCTTCCCTCTTCTCAAGAAAACTGTACACAATATATTCACACAAAACTTCTAAGTATGCAACGACCATCTCCCCAGCAACTAGAGGGAGACACTGTACGGGGATACAGGGGAAGATTTTAAATAAATCATTTGTTAAAAATCTAGCTTTAATCTCCCCCTCTCCCCTTTTTTTTCTTTTCTCTTCCCCCCCCCCCAGCAGAGATGATCTGACTCACAGAATCTGACCACTTTGGAAGTGCATTCACTATAATATAACTGAATTCTCAAGGCTGATGAAGGTTAAATTATCAAGAAAACATATGAAGTTGAGTGGAACTTCTGTATTTTCCTTTCAGTATTAAACAGGGGAAGGAAATATTGCACTCTCAATGCACTATTTTATTGAATTCTTGTAAAGTATCTGCAGAAATACATCTCTCCATTTAATAATGTCTCCCATTTATCCCCAAAATTAAGCGTCCGTGCAACTGAAACAGGCTATATTAATTTACAGTTCCTTTTCAAATATCAGTCTTCCCCCCACAGTTTACTAACAGGCATAATGAGGAAGATGAAGAGAATTTTCAGAAGAGTTTGGCATTAACAAAAGGAGCCAGATTTCCCCCAAAGCCTAATGCTTCTTTCTGAAGTTGAAATGCATGGAAAGTACCCTGATCTCCAGGAACTGTCAGCATCAGATGCTTCACTGGAAGGTATTAAGAGCCATGGAAGAAGGACTTCCATGTCAGATGATCTCTTTCTCAAGTTTTGTCTTATCTGGATTTCCAGTCCATGATAAATTTGAACCTTGAACCATGATGTTTACTAACCAGCAAAGGAATCCTCCCAAAATGGCATTGCCTATACTTCTGGATATTCCTGTTCCCAAGCATCAATCTGTTTGAGTGCCTTATTAAGATCGTTACCCCCAAAGCTTCTAGCAACATTGAGTACCACACCACTCTCACTTGGATGAAAAACATTTCTCTTCAGAGGTTTAGAATTAAAGTATGCTGCAGAGTATCACAGTGTGATCCTCAAAGTAACTGATTGCTTCTGAAAAATCTGTCCCGCTTTATACGAATCAAAACAGCTAAAAATCTGATCCTTGGTTCTGTGATATTGCAAAAAAGAAAAAAAAAAAAAAGAGGAAGAGGGTCATAGACAATGCGTGCTTTCTTCCCTGAAGGTCTACCTTGGCACATTGTAGAAAGACTACAGTTTTCTGAATGGAAAGTCCAACGTCTGAAAATAAGGTATCCAAGACCACTCTTTAATGCAAATCTTAGCCCCAAATGACCTTCCTGAGATTACTCACGACTGTAGCAGAACAACAAAACTCTGGTATTTTCGGAGAGAAAAGCTGTTCCTACTCAGATTCGTATGTTCCTTCCCAGATTAGATTATGGCTTTGATCATCAGGCAAGTGCACTCTTACTTTTATAACCAGTTTGTGGCATAAATTGTTTTCACTTAAAAAAAAAAAAGTCTAATTTTGGCAACTTAGATTTTTTTTTTTCCTCAGTTGAGCTACATACGAGCTTCAAATCCAAACGTTCCTTCTGACTATGACTATATCAGCACTTATTATACTGTGCTTCAGCAACAAATACAGATCTGCAGCATATGACACAAAGTGAGACCAGAAGATTCCAGGTGACACATTTGGGAAATCTATCTTGTCTAGGCTGGAGACTAGATGAACATATCTATTGCTTTGTGTGCATTTGTACAAACAAAACAAAAATTTGCTAAGCTAACTTGATACTTGAAAATAAGTCAGATCACTGTAAAATGGAATTATTAATGCGTTACACTGACCCAAACCAACTCTTCTCATTCCTTTTCATAGGTGGATTTAAAACATGTGTATCTGTACATGAGTGTGTGGGGGTATATATATGTATAAGATATGTAAATTATCATAAATTTTCTGGAAATCTTGTTGTAAAAATATGAAAAAATATATGATTAAATAAGGTCACTCAAAATAAAATAGCAAATAATTTTTTAAACTATTAGCACAGATTCACTGCTATGAAGATTTTAAAAGATATTCTTTATCTCAAGTAAACATTTAGAAACTCGAGTCATCAAAACTTGACATATTCAACTTGTTATGCCATAGCAGATGAGAACTCCCATTTTACTGTTAGGATGTTGTTAACATAAACAGTTTATTATTAATTTGGTGGTTTATATGGCCAAATATAAGCATCAAGTATGACATAGCTTGATAGTAATTTTTGCCCATTCAGGGCTGGACGCAGCTATACTGATGATGGGCTGCTGGTAACTAGGAATGCATATACAACAGTGGTGCTGAAAGAAGAAAGGGAGTTACAGTTCTGTAAGCAAGGCTAAGAAATCCCCCCAGAATAACAATCCAAATATAATGATCCTACCTTCTGATAGACAGTTTTCTTTAGAAAAAGAGATAAAACATAAAACTTCTTTCCGTATATGATAGGGTTCTATGAAATGCCATTTCAACTCTGTAACCTTTCACAGGCCATAATGAATTTCATGTCCTTTCCGGTCTTTCTGAATTACATGAAACAATTATTTAAAATACATCCTAAAAGATGAATCTTCCTCGTAGTACCCTTTGTATGAAAAATAAATCTTGCAGTGCGTTGTTTCAATAAAACAAGCCAAAATGATGATAAACGCTTCCCTTCCTAATTCCACTTCGTATGGTGAGGTAGACCAAAAAAATAATAAAGGAGCTCACCTTGCTAGCTGCCAAAACACACACAGAGCCTCCCGTGGAGATAAAGGACAGCTGTCTCTGAAGCCACAACAGCTCTTTCTGAGATTGTTTCAGTAACTCCTCCGTGTCGCCTGGCTTCTGCCCCATCAGCCCTTCCTGCACGACAGGAAATTTTCAATTTCTGTTTTCTCAAATACGTGGTGATAGTAACATATGATTTGTCATAGCTGAATTTCTAGCTAAATAAGAACATCTGCTATAGCCACGTATCTATATTTATGCATGTGATTTTTTGTGCTTACTTTAATAATCCTCTGCTACCCAAAAAGCAAGATGTCTCTTCATAGCACCAGCACCATGACGTCCTACACTTCGAGTACCCTAATACTTCATGCTTTCGCTGGCTATTAATCAAGCCACGTTAGGCTGAGGTAGAAAACAACATGGGCAATTCCAACCTTCGGGAACTGGAAGAAGTTCCTCTTACATGATATGTTGCTGTAACAAAGCGCTCAGAGATGCTGCTGGTAGGGCACAAAATTAGTCGAAGACAATGCTGAGAAGAGTTTGATGCTAGTAATTAAAAAGTATAGGAATGCCACGCAGTAATCCAAAGTACAAGTTTATATCCTTAGTGAAAGTCTTAACCTGAAGCTAAACCAGAAGTATTGTGAATTCAGACCCAAACTCTCTTCTAGACATGCTAATTTATGAAATATTTAATATCAATAAGCTGTTTGGATGAGAACTGAGTAGAACATTTTTTTTCTACTTGGTTTTAACACCTCTACGAATAAACTATTTTCAATGTAACTGTTTACCAGCACAGTTAGATATTAAGAACAGAACTGGATTTTTACCTACCCTCAGGCATCCTAGCTGATTTTTTAGTTCTTCACACTCCACTTGCAACAGTTGGATCTCCAGATCTTTTATACTCTTGGATTGTTTGTTGATATTTTGCAAATGCTGGGCCTTAACATTGACAAAATGCATTTTCTGCTTTAGAGGAAGTGTTCTGGTAATTGTTTTTGTGATCACAGCAGTGTTATTGGATGACAATGTCAATGAAGTTGAAGGGCTGACATCCTGGTAAAGAGAAAATACATTTTTCATGTCATTTTTGCTAAAGCTGTGTCTGAGGGAAAGAGTATAATTCAAATTCTTTCAAAAGTCATACCATAAGTGCATTATTTGAAAATTTTCTTCTTCAGATCTTTCATTCAAACAGTAAGTGAGCAAGAGACAATCTCACTTGATCAATCACCAGTAAAGAGATAGGGATAACACAAAGAAATGAAAAGCAGACAATTTCTTTTCATATATTTTTTTTCTTCATTCAGTGGATGCCAGCCAGCCATGATCACTCTGACTATATAGATATCAACATATTTACCACTTGATGGCAACATAGCGCTGCTGCTCAGCCACTACTTCTGGTCCTTTACTCAGCATTGTATCACACAGCTAATTAAGAAGTTACCCTTGCTGCTGAACATGCACCTCACTTGGAAGCTGTGCTCCAGCTACGTCTGAGATGCTGTATTCCAAAAGGCACGTTTGACCACGCTGCAAACCCTTCACTGGGAATCAGCGGTTATGCAGGCAAACTTACTGTATGACGGCGGTGGAAGAAACTGAAGCTCCCTTCTGAGACTAGGCAGTTCACAGCTCTTTATGCCCAAGCCTTCTTGCTTTACACCCAGTAATTACCTTACTCCTTGACTTGTCCCAATGGGCTCCCTTGTGCAGTAAGATAGTATACCACTTCAGCAACAGTATGAGAACCTAGCCCAGGGACATGGGTTGACTTGGCAAGATAATACTCAGCGTCATGTAATAAATTTAGTTTTGATTAGGAGGGTCCATCTGTACTGTTAAAACAAACAGATATCAGGTGCTTCAGTGTAAGAGCCTCACAGTCCTCCAGACATTCACAGTTCTGCTGAATACACAGCCATTTTGCTAAAACAAAAGGCATTCCTAGAAGTCAGCATGATTGTACAAGAAATTTCCCTTCACTGGATCTATTTCTTCTGGCTTTTTTTAACCAAAATAGTCTAGATATCTCTATATATGGAAAATGCACAAAAAGTATTATTCTGTGCAGGAAATTAAGCTGTTCGGTACCCCCAGCAGCTATCCTGATCCCATTTTTTGTAACATTTAGCCACTTTTCTCAAAACCCATTATCACTGAGTAAAACCTTTCAAAAAACATAGTGTCCTCCATGTTAATTCTATGCACTTAACAATTAATATACAAAGGCAGACCCATTTAAAGCTCTTTCGTTTTACAATTAAGCTCAAACTGAGTTAGGAGACAAAAGAGCTAACTTCTGATGACACGCTTGCAAGAATACCACTTCCAGCCTGGTATTGCCACTTACAACCAGTACATCACTTGAACAAGTTACTAATTTTTCAGCACAGTCTACGTGTAAGACCGGCTTGGTGTAGCTTTAATACAGAAATAAATACTTGCTGCAATTTGTGTCCTATTCAGCTAAGAATATTAATGTGGTTGAAAACTGACATAATTTAAGATTGTGTAGGATTTTACTTATAGCAGAGTTAAACATTCTGTTGGTTATCACTTTGCTTAAATTTTGTTCTTGTATTTCACACCTAATTTTAGAGAGAACAACTGAATTCTCAGTTCATTATTCTGTGATGTGCAATCCCCAAAGTCCATAAAGTATGTTTTCTTATTTTCCTTATGCAAGTTTTGCCTGGTTTTTCTCTTTTTTTTTTTTTTCTGTTTGGGCTAGAGAAACAAACATACTCAATGTCATATTTCTCAAACCCACATTTTGATAAAGGCCCAGACACTGATCACAGGTGAAAAAACAAAATGAAACTTTCCACTGATCTGAACTGCAGTTTCACAGTGAGGAGCTCCCTTTCTCTGAGTGTTTGCTCAGCCAGCCCACGACACGGCTGCTCCTCAGTGTTGAAGCTCAATGAAGCTCATCCAAAAACCCAGCCCTGCCCACTCCCTCAAGGGGACCAGGAGAGACCCTCCAAGGGCATAGCTGGGGCATCATTGCATGTTGGTGTGATAAAGAGGTTTAGAAGCCTGAGTAATCAAAGTCAGTAAACTACAGTAAACATTACAAGCCATATTTTACACGTCTAATGGCAAACACTCCTATTCAAATAATTAATAAAAAACCAGGATTCTCTTAATTTTGAAGTAGTAACCATTGGAAACCTCTAAGATGAGATCTGTCTGAGGTAGTAATACCAAAGAACAGCTGTATCTACTAACATTATTGTACCATCTCTCTTTCCTGGCCTTTTTTTTGTACTGGAAGTGTGAAAAATAAAAAAGAGAGGTGCAAAGTCTGGATTTCAGCTCACTTAATGTGAACCTTGTAAACATAACTTTGCCAGACACACATCACTAATACAAACATACCCAAGCTTGGTGAATACTCAAGAAAAATTTGAATATTAATTTTTAATATTATTTACATTTGTAATATACTGAACAAAAATCCATGAACTTTGGATTAGTTCAGCAGGATTAGTTCTGATCAAAATTTGATCAGAGATACCCCAATTCTAAAGTATGTCCCAACAGCTCCTGTACTTCAGGAAATGGAAGACTAATGTTTACAGAAGCAGTGGGACACCATATTTAAGAAAAAGAAAAAAAAAGAAAATATAATGCCTCAAATATTAAACAACATGAAAGATACGTTAAATGTATTTCATAAAAATGTAAATATGTCCCCAAGCAAGTCATACCAGCAGTTACTCATATTTTAACAGCAACCTGAAATACTGCTATAGCAGTCAAATATATATTTTAAGTTGGATTGTTCAAACATTTATATTAATTCTTGCTACTGCAGTGTGCTGTGTTTACCTTGGCTGCCTGCAGATGCCCACCCAGCCGCTCTTTCGCTCTCCCTCCTCAACAGGTTGGGAGAGAAAATAAGATGAGAAAGCTCATGGGTTGAGATAAGACAGCAAAATCACTTACCATTTACCGTCACAGGCAAAACAGACTCAACATGGGGAAAATTAATTTAATTTATTGCCCATTAAAATAGGTTTGGGTAGTGAGAAACAAAGACAAAAATTAAAACAACGCCTTCTCCTCCCACCTTTCCCAGGTTCAACTTCGAGCCTTCATTCCCAGCTGCTCTACCTGCCCCTTCAGGAAAAATCTGCTCTGGCGTGGGCCACAGCATGGATATCTGCTCCCCCGTGCTCTCTCCATCATGGCTGCAGGGACTCTCTGCCCCGGCACCTGCAGCACCTCCTCCTCCTCGTCCCCCTGCTCTGACCTGGCTGCTCGCAGGGCTGTTTCTCACACTTTTTTCCCTCATTCTCTGCAGCGTTTTGCCCTTTCATCAATGTGTTTCCCCAGAGGCCCCACCAGCCTGGCTGAGGGCTCAGCTGTGCCCTGCGGTGGGGCCGCTGGAACCGGCTGGAACCTGCTGTGTCCGGTGTGGGGCAGCCCCGGCCTCTCCTCACAGAGGCCCTACAGCCCCCCAGCTGCCAGCGCCTGGGCACGGGCACCCGGTACGTGCATTTACGATACAGTCCGACAATCTCATCATCAGCAGATAACCTCTGCTGAAGTGGTCAGCATTCTTCATCTCCTGTATCAACGCAGATCCCCAGCACAGCAACCAGGCTCTCGGGGTGAGGGAGGCGGTACATAGCATAAATGAGATACAGCTGGGTAAACTGGGTCAGCTTGAACTTTTTCCTTTTTCAAGCCAAAAAGGCTGCAAATTTTCAATGATAAAAACTTTACTGCCCCAAACTGGAATATTGGCAGATTCTTAACAAATAGATCCCGACGCTGACCTCAGATGAGTAAACCAGGTGTTAGTCTTCAGCAAATGCCATTTCCAGGCTCTGAAACAATTAATTTTGTCATGAATGAAAAGAGCTAGAAAAACTGAACCAGACTGTGGCGTGTTATATCTGCTAAACCTGCACATGAATATTTAACAGGCAAGTTTCTCCTATTAAGCATTAAACTGTTGAGTAAATGATACAGTAAAAAGTCTGAGAGTTGCCAAACACTTAAGTGTTTATTGATTTTTTTTTTTAAAGCAATTTTTATCGTGTTTGTATCTACCGAAGGGAGAAGCATTGAAAGCTCTGGAGAGGGAATCCATCAGTGAATAGAGAAGATGAATCAGAGCAAGCATCAGCTGAAGTTCCCTCTCACCGATGCACCCCGCTGGCGTTGGGAAGGCAGGTTCTCTGCAGATAAACCGGTGCTCTGTCTCGATCGCAAGGGCATCCTCAGGTTATCCCCACCGCTGCCTTCTCCTATGCCAATCTCCGCCTCCGTGCTTTTCGGAAAGGTGCTGATCCCCCTCTTTCACGAGCCTCACATGCAAACTAATATGCTGGAATCGTGACAAAAGGAATTTAACATCTGCATGTAATTTTTTTATTGGGGGATTACTTCAAATTGACCAATATTTTAAATGGGGTATCTCACAATGAAAGCAGTAAATAACTGTAATTAGAGGAGTTAAAAAAAGGAAAAAAATCATAGTGCTGTAGTCCTGTAACTGGTTAACATTCAGAGCATAACTCCTAAAACTGCAAAAATTTGTGCTGGACCATAAAACCAAAACATACATATCAGGGAAGCAAAACGTGAGCTCCTCTCGGTGTGTCAGGTGCTGGGGAGGGCGCGGACAGTCCTTTCACCCAACATGCAGTCACTTCTGATTCGTGTCAATGCCGTGAGAGCTGTTACAGCAACTGGCAGTAAAGCCACAGGAAGATTTTAGAGCATGTAACACTCACCTTGCTCTTCTTAACATTTATTGAGCTACTTTTCTGTTTGCTTCTGCCCTCAGATCTGCAGTGTGGAGACGTTTGGTTTGCTTTCTTGTTGCCCTTTTTGGACTGTGGAACAAAAGTCATCAATAGCTCATTAAAATACATTACAACACATCTAAAATGTCTCAGTGATTCTGTTGGTCTTAAATCAATTTGTTCTTGCATGGCAGAGCACAAGTTTCAAAGTATAGACTTGAATCTCCAGCGGGCTAATGGAACAAATGAGATGTGGCGTTCAGTCAACAGCAGAGGACATAACATCTCTGTGGCAGAGCCCCGTCACCAGTCCCGTGTCTGCAGTGCTCAGCATGGTGCCAACTGTGCTAATGCTACAGAATGGGAGACTAGATACCGCTGCAGTCCAAATAGTAAGTCATATTATTAGGAGCAATTTGTTCCTTGCATGGCATTTTGCCTGTCTGTCAGTCTCGAGAAGAATCTCATATTGGGTTTACGTGGAAGATGGGTAAAACAGCAGGGATAAAAGTAGCACGTAGTTCAATGGTAAATGGCACCGCTTCATCAGATTACTCAAGTCAAAAGAGGGCACTTTCTGCTACATCCCTGGAATTAAGTGGGATAAAGAAGCGCACAAAGAGGGACCTTTTTTCCTTCTGCTGTTACCCAATACAGCAGAATGACAGGGTACAGAATAAACATGCAGTATTTTTTTAAGTGTGCTAGAGATTTTAGCATTGATTCCTTTTTTAAATTTCAAGGTATTGCTGAAATCACGTCAACTTTACAGTATGCTACATTCCATGTAAGACAGTCTCGTCTCCTAGAACTTACAAACCTAAATAAACAACATAAAGCAGCTAGGGAATTGGCCTCATACCATACTGCTCAGTCCAAGGTAGGCCGGTACTCTTTCTTTTAGGAAGGCTGATCCTTCTTTCCTCTGTTCGTGGATGTTTAAGGGAAATTTCATAATGGAGCTTCCTGTTGTCCCTCACTCTCTGTGCTGTCTATAAGCACCAGCAAAGCAGCTGGGTTTTTTTTTTTACTTTACATAACATTTAATCTTGGATAACCAAGACCGCTCCCAGAGGGTAAACAAAGTGACTGAGATCTGTTTTTCCAGACACCACTACCTTTATTTTCATCCTTTCTCTGCCGATGGTGAGTCAGGCTGTCTCTATTTGGCCAGCATGACTTGGCATTTTGTCCATTTGAGGTGTGGATTTCATATTTGAGTAAAATTGAACCTTGCAATACCAAGCAAAAAGATGTATTTGGAAAAAGGAAGTTGAGAGTCTATTCTTCTCTCTAATCAGCCCTCAAAATGATCTAATTACCCACCAGCAGAAGATGGTAAGAGGAAAAAGCAACACAACAAACCAAACAGAAAGAAAAAGTGAATTGGTTCAGTTCCAAGCAGATAGCTGTTTGGAACTGAAAGAAACCTTTTATGTAGCTGTTCTGCAGTCACTGTCTGTGAACCAGAGGTGGTCATTAGAACTGCTTGTACTACAAACACCAACCATCTGTCACTGTTTTAGCTGTGATGTTTTCTGCTATAGGCCAGGGTGCTTGGGAGGAATCCAGAAGTCTTTTCTGAAAAATTAAAACAATGTCCCCTCCTCCATATTCTCTGAATTTTTCCTGTTTTCATCTGATGTTCCACTGGTGGGAACCCACCACATCTAAAGACGACACTGAAACTGGAGGGGTAGCAAATAAACACAACCAATGCAAACATACTCGAGAGGGAAGAGCACGGGGGCTATATGCAAAGAAACTTACTACATGTGAAATCATCATCCAAAGTGTTTTGATGTGAATTACACATTAAAAAAAAGGTCATTGCTGGGCCCTGAATAAGATCATCTATATAATCCCAGTTGGTACAGCAGAGAAGTACAAATACCTTTTCTTTAGTTCACCACTGTACCTGGGTAATAAAACCAGATTAAAATAGAAATAAAACTGGATGAGCTCTTGGCTGGAACCTGAGCTGGCCCCAGGTGTGGATAAAGTCGGCACAGCCGATTGCGAGCGATGATGGTGAGGGCAGACGGGGGATGTTGCTAACGCTAACGGGAGCAATCTTCACAGCAGCAGCGGCTGGCACCGATGCCATCGACTACCGCCCCTGGGAAAAACAAAAGTGAAGGCTTGCTCAAAGGGACCTTCTGTTTCCTGGCCTTGCTCACACCTTTTCCCCTTTCTGTTCCTATAGCCTCTCTCACCTCCCAAGAGTAGAGGAAGAAATAGGAAAACCATTTTCCCTTCTGAGCTGTCATTTCCAAACCAGTAAGGTCTGTGAAACCTCGCTGCCTCCTCCTAAAGCTGTCAGCTTTCTCTCAAACTGCAATAAAATCATTCATTTTAATAAGAACATTACATACATATTATTTTTTTTCTTTAAATAACCACTATTTTACAGCAATTCAGTTTTTATTTTTCTTCTATATGTTACTATATTGTGTTGTGGTGCTACGTAGATCAGTATGTAAGCACAGAACTTTTACGGTTATAACAGATGGTAATGAAACAGTTCCCCTTTAATCACAGAAAACATATTTTAATGCAATTAAAATAATTTCAGATTTACTTTCTTAGTACTAAATGGTAGGGAAGTCAATGAGGGCACTTATTTATATCTGTGTAGGATAAAAAGAATGCTCAATGGAAAACCAAGAAAAGCATCCTGGCCTACAAGTCTCTGAGTCATTCTGCATAGCACACGCTTGCCTATAGCTTAGCAACGAACCAACTTAGATGAGAAAAAGTGTAGAGAGCAAATATATCATCTAAAAACAACTCTTGTATATGAATATGTGAATCCTGTTGGATTACAGGGAAACAGAGAGCCTTTGACTTTTTTTTCTTCAAATTCACTTGAAGTTTACAGTAATTTGTTATTTCTAGGGATTGAAAACCAATAATATATCAGCTGTAATTAAAAATACATTTCAACACGTGCTGAATTTTATCATCCTGTGATGTTATCTGTTTTCTTTCTAAGGCTGATTTGTTCCAAGGTTTTATTTGCCTCATATTGGAAGGAAAAATCAAACCCAAAAATACACTAGGGGAAACTGTATAAATGGGAACTCTGACAAAAGCCTTATAAATAGCTTCAAATGAAGTGAGCGCAAGTGTGCCCAGCTGTCATGCTTGGGGTCTGAGCAGGACATCAGAGCTTTTCTCCCAGCTCGTCCTGGCAGACAGAGTAGGTGACTCTCCAGGGTGGATCAAGTCTTCAGGCACAAGGCAAGATTCCTGTAACCTAAAATTAGCCTCCTAAACTCATACATAGGCTGTCAACTATCCAACTTCATTTCAGAACTACCCAACTTCATTTCAGAAATGCTGGTCACACAATGTTCTGCTAAGCACACAATATTCTGCTAAGCACTTTGAAAGCCTTTTGTAGAAACTTTCTACAATTCTTATAATGGTTCTGAACCTAATTTTAGGGGAATGTTTTTTAAATCTTGCCATCAGTAACTATTGAGGAACTGTGTAAATATGTGGTGAGAAATAGCTTTATATTGTAGGAGTAGACTAAATGTACTCTTTTACACATGCAAATTAATTTATTTAAAAATAAATGTACCACTTGGTAGGCAGCTAAGGAAGCAGAGGCTTTTTTTATGGGATGAACATGAAAAGGAGCTACAGTTATTTTAACAATGAGTGCCTAAAAATGTATGCATGGGGGACAATAACATCAGTTCACCACGAATGGTGATATCACACATGGGTAACATAGCTGAAGACAGACCAGGCAATCATTTTGTATAAACCATTATTATGATGCCTTGTGGCAAATCCAGGAGACTACTGGGTTTAGACATAGTTTAGACTGGGTTTAGACTAGACGACTAGTTTAGACATACTAAACTACAATTCTTAACATGAATTATTTGTTGCAGGGATAAAAATATTTCCTCAACAGAAGTGCAAGAAATAGGGACAGATTGAAAGAGCAGCCGTGGCCTTCTGGGACTACGAGCTTGGTTTTCAAAAACTGGATCTACAACTCAATTCAGACTTACCAGGGCACCAAAATTTACCTGCTGTCAAAAGTTTCACAAGCTCTAGAGCAACTCTTCTTTGATAGAATTGGCATCATGATTGCAGCCACAGCATAGCCAAAATACCCCATCTTTGTAGCCAAAGGAGGTGCGTAAATGTTATGACCTTATAGCTCACAAAGAAGCTGCATTCTGGTTGTGCTTATTGGCCACGTACTTTCTGCTTAAAAAACCATCTCCACTTTCTAAGCTGTCTACCGAATGGTAGGATTTTTCTTTCTTAATTATTTTGCATATAAAATAGGTATATTAAAAAAATATTGTAGGATGCATATCCTACAATATAAATCTTTTTATTAACAAGGCTTTACATAGTTCCTCTATAACTATTAATGGCAAGATTTAAAAATATGCTTATTTTAAACAATTGCTTATAACCCCACCCCTCCAAAAAGACCCCAGGCAAGTTTTCAGACAAATTCTGGCATGTCCTGATTGGAAATGGTTACTCACCACTTTGTCTTCCTCTTGGTCTTTAGTCAAGGCCTTATCCACTTTTGAAAATGATTTATTTGCCTTGTGGGAATCCAGTACAGAATAGCCATGATCCAGAATGTGACTGATAGCCTTCTTCTGTAATAGAGGGAAAAGTGGCTTGAGAGCATTTAAACTCTCTAGAGAGAAGCCTAAATTGGCTTACAGGACTTTGGACTTTTAATGAAGTCAGCCAGCGCCATTTCACTAGTTACAGCTTCAAGGTAATAGACATATTACTTGGATATTTCTTCTTTCCTTTCTACATGCCTGTGTTTCCTCCTTCCCTTCCAAAACATTCAGGGCCTGTCTTGCATTTTTTAATTCAAGGTTTGGAGATGCTGGGTGGGTATTCTGACATGCCTGTAAAGAAAATACCTTTCCCTTTCTCCTCCCAGGGTTTTTCAAGAGACAACCAAGATATTTAGTCACAGGAGAAATAAGCATGGCTCAAAGTTTCCCTTTTCCTCTAAGGAGTTTTATTGCAGATGAGCAGCCAAAGTGCTTTTGAACCTTGGAAACCAGGACTTTTGGAAGACAGCCTCCCAAATGTTTGGTAGGTATTTTGAGACAATAGGTCAAACTCCTCAAAAGCAGAACTGTGCCTTTCCCTTTGGAGAGCAAGTAGCTTCCTGTCAGCACTCGGAGATTCTCCACCCATTGGGAACAGTGAAGTGTTTTATATCCAGTAATAATACATTGTTCTTACTTTGCTGTTTGTAACCGCCGAGTACAACAAGGCAGTGTGTGCCAGCTAAAGGATAGTCATAGATACGCTGAGAGAATCTTACAGTTTCAGTAGAGTTTTAGAAAGACAGTAATTTTCCTCCCATCCAGAATTGGGACAGAGGTAAATAACATTTTCTTAGGCCAGCAATCTAAAAGATTCATATCAGGCAAAACAAAATGCTGTGTATCAACGCTTAGCAACATATCCTGGGGTTTTCTTTAATCATATTTAGAAATTAAAGGTAAACTTCTACTGAAAACATACACTTGATATTTCAAACAGTTTCAGAATGGGGTAGTCTGATGGCTGCAAGTTTTACCTTCAAAAGGAGATGGTGCTTTCCACCTGCCTTTCTGTTTTGTTCTGAACTGCAGGCACAGTGACCCAATTTGAGATGAAAAAGCCTAGAACAGATTTCAGGAGAAGTCTCTGTACAGACGGAGCATCACGTTTATCCTCGATTAAGAACGAGCTCAAGAGTGAAAGGGTACAATGCGCAGCTCCCAATCAGTTGAGGTGCATTTATATGCTGAGAAGCTAGTATCTAGCTTTCACTGCAGTGAATTCATGGACTGCTTGGTTTCAAGAGCATTTTGCAAAAGACTATTTAAAAATCTATCAAAAAGCGATTGAAAGTATAGCTGTAAACTACATGCAAAACATACAAAACCCACTGAGTTTTGAAATTCAGTGTTCTTTTATTGTGAAAACATATCCAAAAATAAAATGGAAAGTGCATGGGAAAATCGAAAAAGAAGAAAGAAACAAAGTCTCCCTCCTGGGAAAAAAAAAATGGCTATACATTCCAGCAATTCAGGACAGAATCAATGATTCAGTCCCAAAAGGAAAATCATTTCCCTTCTCTAAAATCATGGGTCAGGAACCAAGCCACTGAGCCATGTATGTCTGGTTATGACCCTTATATTTAAGTAACAGCTAAAACCCACATTAAGAGACGTTATTCTTGCAACATTTGTACAGAGGAATTCAGGCTAAGCTTCCTGCCTCAGTTGAGGAGAGAAAGCAATCAGAAGCGTGACTGGTCCTACTGAGCACCACACAGAGCTTCCTATCTAATGGATTCGTGGTTGTCCAGCTGGGACTGAAAAGCTGGCGTCTACAGGATACAAATTAGAAGATTCATACTGGAGGTGCAAGTTTGCTAATGCTTGTATTGCTTGTTTAATGATGGTGTGAATATCCTTACTGGCATTCATCTGTGCTTGTATTGCACACTTCGGAAGGGCAAAAGATGTGCTTTCTGGGGTTAACAGATGGAAAATGTTTGGGGGGAATTAGCAGATTTAAATTAGAATCATGCTTACTGGCACAATAGATTAATGCACAAATTATTCATCTCAGGAATCACAGGTTTAAGTCTACTTCGCACGTAGGCCTGAACCAAGTACCTTTGAAGCTAACAGGCGTATTGCTGTGAATTTCAGTAAGAGAGGCTGTAGAAGTCCCTCCTTAAGCCGACAAAAAGTCCAGCAGAGAAACTAGATTGCAGCAGCTCATTTTTACATGTACAGGTATTTCAGAAGCTCACTTAGCTGTCTCTTTCTTCATAATTACTTGTAGCCTTCCCCACTATTTAAACACATTATTTTTAGATTTTTTTCATAGCAACCATGTGAAACCCAAGACTCTATTGCTTAAAAAGCCTTTTGAACTTTTAACTTCTACCATATTCTAGAATGGGCCTGTGTTGTATGTTTTAAATATACTCCAGTAAAATTAAAATATACTCCTCATGCTGTCTACTTGCCTCAAAGGCACAGAAGGTAGGTAGGAGATCAGCCACCCTTTGCAGCATCTCTTGAAGTCAGTGGAAAGATTCCTATAGGAGTTGATTTGATTCTAAATAAACAGCCAGCCATAGTGGAACAGAAACTCCAAGCCTTCGGACCCTCTCTGAGATTAAGGATTTATCTTACCGATTTCTAATCGCCAAGGACTACATCATCAGCCATTGTAACCTGGAGTAGCATCACTGCAGTCAGTGAAGCAATGCCTCATTTGGTACACCAATGAAGATCTAGCCTGTGACAAAAGACGCATCTCCTCAGGGACTATACACTATTTAGGCATTGCTAGTGATGTGCTTAAGGAGAATTGTCTATTTTAGCAGTAAGTTCACAAATGCATATGAAAATACTGGTGAAATTCTTATTAGCTACTAAAATGCTAATGATGCTCTGAATTTCTTATACACAAATGAGTAAGGCTCTTTTGAAACAAAACAACTTACATTTGAAACAAAACTATCATGACTCCCAAAATGAAAATAAACTGCGAGTCAAACTTCACCTCTAGCAAGATAAATGCTAACAGAAACATTACTAGACTAATGCACGTATCTTAATACTATAGTAGTGCTCCTATAGAGCCATAACAGCCTTTTATAGGCTCAGCTTTATTTCGCACATTACTTTGTTCCACATCACATTGAAGCAGCCTGAACCTAAAAGCCTCCGACCCCAACCAAAGTGAGCAGGTGATTCTCATGTGCCAAATGATACCCAGAATGAGGGCCCATATTTGTGCGTTACAGACAGCTGTGACACTTTTCTAAACAACAACATGCAAAGTGAATATAGAGAAAATTATACAGCAATACCCTGAATTATTGAAAGGTTAGCTATGCAGAACAAACATAATTAAAGGGTCTCATTATCTTCTAAATAACCATTGTAAATAATGCTTTAGATAATTACTTCATTAGTTCTCAAAACACTGGCTTTTATTCTCCTCTGAGATTCTATCCACTAACTCTACTCTGAATAAATTGCCAAAAGGGAAAATCAAAAGCAGAGCAAGCATATGAGCTGGAAACGCAATGGGTACTTGCTGTATGAACTGATTTAAACCCAGGATCTTTTGAAATGTTTTTTGCAAGTTTTCAGAAGGTTAAAAGCAGTTTGTTTTGGGGGTTTAACGCATTTTTTTTCTTCAGATTGCTTTCTGATGCAGTTAGATTCATTTGCTAGCAGCTATATTTATCCATTTAAAGACGGTTGACAGCAGCGTGGATAGAACCCACATTAGTCTGTATCATGGATGACTGTCCTTAACTGAACATACACATTGCCATCTTTCTTCACAACAAATACAATGAGGTAGATTCAATAATACAAGAGACTACGCCTCTAAAAGCAACAGCCTAGACAAAAGGAAAGCCAAAGACCAACAGAAGAAATGGGCAGAAAAAGGACCTGTAATTGGATGGCTCAATACCTAAGAAAGTCTGCCTTTGGGAAAGTGAATATCTTTTTTCAACTGCATTCTGCGAGTACTGCCAGTAATTAAAGCAATGGCATGAAAAAGTGGCAAATATTTCCCTGGTCAGGTCCCAAGACAACCTGTAGCACTGCAGAAGGCTGATACTTACAAGTCATGGTATTTTAAAAGGCCTTTGCCAAAAGGCCATTAAAGAAATTAAGTAGCAAGAGGAAAATGATAAGTCTGCAGAGAGTCCAATCCTTTAGGTAGAAAAGGCACAGTAGACAAATCAGCAACATTTGAAACCTTTCACAAAGGTGATTAATGAAATTTTGAAAAAAGGGAGATCAGCAGCAGCCACAAAGCCTAGAGAGAATTGAGACATGGTTTGCAGAGATGCATACTTTTTTTTTTTTTAAATCAACTCATGTGCTGGTGTGAGAAGAAGGAAGCAAGTTTTAGGGCACTTAAGTTCCTCTTCAGAGAGGCAACCTGGAGATACTGAAGTTATTCAAGTTAATGGACATTCTATAGATATTTGAGGCTAGAAAGCTAACATTAGGTAAATATGCATGACTAAACTGATACGTGCCGTGATACAATGCTGTGGTATATAAAGATTGAAGTAATAAGCATTAAATAGATTGCATTACTGCAAAATTCAGAAGGCTATCCTAAAGATGGTGCTAGGCATAAATCAATCACCACCAAAAAGACTAGAAAAAATGCATCCCAGAAATTGGTTTCTGAACCCTAGAGTAATTGGTTATTTTCTTTTAGGGGAAAAGAGAAAAGTGAATAGTACAGGGGAAAGGGATGTTGCTTCTTTCTCCAGTCTTTCAATCACTGTCAGAGGCTGAGTACTGCTAGTTAGGCTGCATGAAAAAAAAAACAAACCTCAAACCCAACGAAGCATTCTTCTACGCTAGCCACTTTTTCTGCGATGTCAGCATTTACAAGCAGTTTCCACACGGTGGCGAATTCCGGACTGAGCAGTAACCCTGCAAGGGTCCATCACCAGGGGAGGCTGGGAAACGTTCACTGGTTTTCCTGCAATTCCCAGTTCTCCTCCTTTCCCTTTACTACACTATCGACCACCTAATAAGAGACTATGGTACTCCTGTAGTGAATGCATGTGACATCAATGTTGCGAACTTAGTCTTTGTTAAACCATATTCCAATGATTAGGGTTTAAAACTAAACCTATAATGCTGTTTCAGTTAGAAGAAGAGGATTTGACTGCTAACTCCCCACTGGCTTCCTTGTTTGTGAAGTAAAACTACTTCGACCAAGGTTGTCTACCTGCAGATGCATCTTTGCATGGTCTGTTCAGCTGTCAGTACTTCACAGCTTGAAATCACAGAATCGTATAGGTTGGAAAAGACCTTTAAGATCATCAAGTCTAACGGTAAGCCTAACACTGCCAAGCCCACCACTACACCATGTCCCTAAGCACCTCATCCAAACAGCTTTTAGATACCTCCAGGGATGGGGACTCAACCCCTTCCCTGGGCAGCCTGTTCCAGTGCTTGACAACCCTTTCAGTGAAGTAACATTTCCTAATATCCAGTGTAAACCTCCCCGGCGCAACTTGAGGCCATTTCCTCTCGTCCTATCACTTGTTACCTGGGAGAAGAGACCGACCCCACCTCTCTACACCCTCCTTTCAGGTAGCTGTAGAGAGCGATGAGGTCTCCCCTTATCATAACACACCAGGTCTCCCCTAAATGTAACACAGCAGGACAACTAACCTCTTTTTTCCCCCCTTGGGTTTAGCTAATCACAAAACTCGAATGGTTCAGCCCGAGAGCTCGAGCTTCGCTTAGATTTACAGTGATGGTAAACTAAATTTCTAAGCAAGTCAGACTCCCACTCTAATAAAGATGCACATATAACAAACTGATACTGAATTCGAATTGTTTTGGATTTTTACTCACCTGTGTGCAAATTGGTCCTTTCTTTTAAACATAAGCAACCCAATTCATTTCCATGCCAATAGGAGGCATTAGCCCATTACAAAATGAGCTAAGCAGAATTAACCTTATCCAGTATTTATGGCTTTAAACCTTGAAAATGTTTCCTTGCATCCCACACCTATGTAGGTGACTTAATTTGCTCATTTTTTGAAGATCTGACCTAGTTAGTTCACATTAGTAAACTTAATTAAAAAAACCATCGTCCGTGCTGACTAATACTGCCTTTCATTGGTTTGTATCTGTTTCTTGTTGATCTTTCCCAAGCATTTTTCAGTGACTAAACTTTCCATTCAGAATTAATGGGAAAAAAAAAAATCTTGACAAACCCACCCCCCTCCACCCCCCACAAAAACACTAAAACCCAACAACCCTTGTACAAAGGTTTGGGATTTTTTTGAGTTTGTGGGGGTCTTTTTCATTGTTTTTGTTTTTTTTTTTTTAAATTAAGTGACTATAGTAGTAAGGTCATGTCTTACTTCAACAGATTTCAAAGGTCCTACGATGTTTGCTGTAAATGTAGAAGATACAGGGTTTTCTCCTTAGGTTTAAACTCCTCTCCCTCAAAAGTTCCAATTCTTCTCATTGACGCAGATCTGCAAGATCTGTCAGCTGGCCATTCCCTCAGATGGCCGCAGCAGGGATGCTTCAGTGATGTACCTGTGCCACTGCCTGTGACACGTTAGGAGAAAAGGTAGGTAGAACACGAAGATGCACAGTAGGCATCAACCCAAGCAGGCCTGCTGTAGTACCCAACATAGTTTCAAGAGTACCATTCTCCAAACTGCTCCCCCTCCTCATCCAAAGTTTACCCCTTAACGTAAAACTCTCAGATAAGTCAGAGCAATGAGGCAAGAGATCTGCTCCTGTCAAGGCAGCTGTTGGGAATGAGATTTTTTTTCAAGCTTCAAGATGATTTTGCAGAGGGTACTGTAGCTTAATTGCTCACACTTAATACAGTCCAGGTATCAGATCTTTTCTCTAGACTCGGGTCCAAATTGCTAGCTGTGCTCAAAACAGAAATCCCAGGGAACGGCCTGGAAGAATAAAATTGGAATTTTGTTTTCTGAGAACATTTCTAGCCAGCTGAAATTTACAGCATTAAATATATAAGGTTGTGAGGGAGCTCTAAATGAAATGGTTTTGCCTGCCCTATCGCATCCTTCTCTCTAAATTGGAGAGATACGGATTTGATGGGTGGACTGTTTGGTGGATGAGGAATTGGTTGGATGGTCGCATCCAGAGGGCAGTGATGAACGGCTCAATGTCCAGATGGAGATCAGTGACAAGTGGTGTCCCTCAGGGGTCCAGTACTGTTTAATATCTTCATCAATGACATAGCGGGATCAAGTGCACCCTCAGCACGTTTGCAGACGACACCAAGCTGAGCGGTGCGGTTGACACGCCTGAGGGACAGGATGCCATCCAGAAGGACCTGGACAAGCTGGAGAAGTGGGCCTGTGTGAACCTCATGAGGTTCAACAAGGCTAAGTGCAGGGTCCTACACTTGGGTCGGGGCAACAGGCTGGGGGAGGAAGGGATCGAGAGCAGCCCTGAGGAGAAGGACTTGGGGGTACTGGGGGATGAAAAGTTGGACATGAGCTGACAACACGCGCTCGCAGCCCAGAAAGCCAACCGTATCCTGGGTGCATCAAAAGCAGCATGGCCAGCAGGTCGAGGGAGGGGATTCTGCCCCTCTGCTCTGCTCTGGTGAGACCTCACCTGCAGTGCTGCGTCCAGCTCTGGGGTCCCCAGTACAGGAAAGACATGGACCTGTTGGAGCAGGTCCAGAGGAGGGCCACAAAAATGGTCAGAGGGCTGGAACACCTCTCCTATGAAGAAAGGCTGAGAGTTGGGGTTGTTCAGCCTGGAGAAGGCGGCTCCAGGGAGACTTTATTGCAGCCTTTCAGTACTTAAAGGAGGCTTATAAGAAAGGTGGGGACAAACTTTTTAGCAGGGCCTGTAGCAATAGGACAAGGGGTAACAGTTTTAAACTAAAAGAGGGTAGATTTAGACTAGATATAAAGAATAAATTTTTTACAATGAGGGTGGTGAAACTGGCCCAGGTCGCCCAGAGAGGTGGTTGATGCCCCATCCCTGGAAACATTCAAGGTCAGGTTGGACGGGGCTCTGAGCAACCCGACTGAGTTGAAGTCGTCCCTGCTCATGGCAGGGGGGCTGGACTAGATGAGCTTTAAAGGTCCCTCCCAACCCAAACTGATCTATGATTTTATGATTACCAGCATTCAAAGGATTTGCTTTCCACTTTCCCAATATAAAGCCTACCAATAAATTAAAACCAAAACAAGGTTTAGTCCTACTTTTAAAGGATAGCACCTTTCATGACCAGCAGCCTGCTGTTTTGGAACAGTGACAGAACACAAGCCAACCTGCCAAGTCAGTCGATATTCTGGCCAACGCACAGCATCTACATTGTGGCCAAATTCCTGGAGGTGTGTGTGGAGTACTACTGGAAAACCCTTGTGAAAAGCTCTGCAGAGAGAAATGCTGATTAAGATGATTAAACCAATCGCATAAAATTGTTCAGAAGATGAACTATGAAGCGAAATAGCATTCTGCCAGGCCCCTGAATGTGGACTAACAGTAAAGGGGTTTGTCACTTTTGACTGCATCGTTGATACAGGATTACAACTGCTGAGAGAAAAGACTCCCTCCCACATCCCTGTGTTCCCACAGGACACGGCGTCTCCTACTCCCAAGCTACTCCAAATGCTGGAGCGCACGGTTGCAATGGCAGTTTCTTTTCTTCTGTAGGAATCCTTTGTCACTTTTAACGAGGAACCAAATTTAGGCCTCATTTACAGCAGTGGATGTAACTCCTGACTGCAAAGGGTTATATATGGTCCAAAGTTTTAATACTGAAAGAACAAAATGTGCAGAAAATTGAGGTGTCAATACTAGTTCTTTCAGTTCAACTTTCTTCCCCAAATCATTTCCCACATCTATAAAGTGCAAACAATGTTGTCCACAATAGTGTTGTGAATTTCTGTAAAGCACTTTGAAACCTGAGATTTTAAAGCTGTCTTCACCAATTTGGACATCCACTACTTAACCATGCTCTAGATAAGAACTAGGCAATCCAACACTGCCAGATAGCTCCGGAAAAAAAAAAAAAAAAAAAAAATCACAGCTGCAGCAGAGTTACTCACCAATCTTACAAAATCTTATAGGCAATTTCCTTCCTCTGGCCAAAATAATCTCAAAATACACAAGCCTCTTTCAAATAAAAAGTTTATGAAGTTTTACTGTCTAGAAAGATGGCAAAACATAAATCCCATTTAAAGTTTTTTACAATAACAGTAAACACATAGCATGAACTTTTAAGTTTCCTAGGAGTATTTTCTTTTAAGACTCTTTCATGCACACACCAAAGGCAAAGACAGTCTTGTAGGCTGAAACGGGCATCCGCGTACAAACACCCTGCTGTGCCACACAGACCCTGGCTGACCTCGCACAGGTCATTTCAGGGACCTGGACAAACTAGGACTTAATCTTCCAATTCTACATGCAAGCAGAAGAGCTCTGTAATAGCTCTGATGAGTGTTTGATTCTACAGTGACCTACAAATGGGAGCCAAGCAAAGCCTTGAACAGGCTTTTAAATAGTTGCCATTCCTTTGCTGCTACTGAGCAATATCTGACTGGACAAAGATGTATTTCAGGTAGCATGAAATTACTCACAATGAAGAAACCACTGTCTGGTTATGTTTGTTGTGAAATATCATAGCCAGTCACCCCCCGCCCCTTGGCTAAACCTCATATATTTTACATTTAGTCTGGAGTATGCCCTTCAAAATAACCATTCATATCCTTCAGTTAACAGAAATTTGTTCCACAAGCAGGCCAAGGAAAAAATTCTTCTCAAGGCCAGATGCTATTCTTATGAATTTTTAAGCTAGTAAAATGTTATTTTGTTTGATGGACTTCCTATAGAAGAACAATTCCATTAATCCATAGAATATGAAGAGATACTGTTCTACTATATGAACTGTCATGACAGAAGAAGTTCAGGGTTTTAAAAAAATAAATTCATGCTTATATTTAAAAGATTCAGTTAATCAAAATCAAAGGTGTTTCACTCCGTGATTTAGAACAATACGAGAGTCTGGTCTGATCTCACCAATGACACTGCTTTGAGCAGGAGGTTGCACTAGATGACCTGCAGAGATCGCTTCCAACCCGAGTAATTCTCTGATTCTATGATATACAGATGTTCCCATAGGCTCATATCACAATTCAGGAAAGGAGGAAGCTTAAAAAAGAAGCCAAAGATTTCTCTACAACAAGCTGTCAATATTATTATGCACACACTAATTCTCATATGCCTTCTCATCTACAAGCCTCCACATCTCATTTCAGAAACTAACAGACTTACCCAATGTTAAAAACATTGATGATTATATAATAGCAGCCTCAAAGAAGTAAACACCTTGTAACTACAGACAGTTAACAGTTCTGTGCAATACTACCAAATAACTTTGTCAAACGTACTGAAGTTGCCTCTCCATTTCCTCCAAGATTACATAAAAGGACTATAAAGCGAGCGGTTACATAAACGGCACGTCTGTCGAGTCCCTATTCATTCTGACGTATTCTCTAAACCGTTGCACTCTGCGTTACTTTAATGTTGTCCAGCTCAGTTTACTTTCAACTGACAGTAACTAGCATGGGCTGACCCAATAGTCTCACGTTCTCTCTAAGGTATGGATATAGGAAATACAATTTTGTATGCAAGATAATCCTTGTTTTCTTCCCAGCCCACGAAGTCTGTTATATATTGTTAGCTATTTGTATCATAATTTAGCCGTTTTCTAAGAACTATTTACTCTTGAACATCAAAATCCCTCTTTCCCCCTCTTTGCAGTAAAATGGATTCAAATGCAACCAAGAAAAGCAAGCATTCTTTGCAGCACATAAACACAATTATTTTGTAATTACTTACCATTTCTATATATTTCCCTTTGTAAAAACCTTTATTCCAGAAGCACTTTTGTTCTTCAGAACCTAGTTACGAGCACTTATAAAACACTCTTTTTTATTCCAAAACGCTCATTTGTAAGTGCTTTCCCGGCAGAAGGACTTTGCGTGTTTGACAGAGGTAGCTAAAAAAGGCTGCAAATGGCACTACAGAACTGAGCAGCCAGCTACTGTACATGACAGGAGAGACGGAGCTGATTCACAGGTGCAAAGGCTGACCCACTGACTGCAGCATGAGGAAGAATGCCATGGTTATTTTCAGAAGTTGCATACAAGCCACATGAACGCATCAAATCGAATTTAACATTAGGTAACTTAAGTCTTTAAACCCCCATTCACCCACCGCCCCCCCCAACCCCTCACATCCAAGCTGTTCTCTCAAAACTACATTAAGCGCAACTGCCCGAAAGGTTGTTTTTTTAAGTATAATTTTTATACTGAAAAACATCCTTCCTCATAGGCAGCAGTTCCCTCATTTCCTTTTGTCTTCTAAATTTTACTTATCAGGCTTGTATTCATCAAAACTCACATAGCGCTATGCTAAACAAATCCTGCATTGCCTAGAAATGTCTGTTCTGTGTTTCGCACTACAGAGCAAAGAGAAGCACAATAAAGACAGATTATTTTTTGAAAGAGCTTTAGTTCATTCTGCTGAATTCATTTATGTTCAGATTTGGTGCTTTTTCCACAGGTGGCATGGCACCACTGCGAGAAGCAGCACAGATACCCGCGCTTATTGAGCACGTTGGTTGTGCAGATCTTTGTAAGAACAGCCATTTAACATTTTCCCTACGCTAAGATTTTACTTCCTTGGTTTGCCTTTATGGATGAGTTTGCCGTATTAATTGCTAAGTTCAATATTCCCACTCCTATCCAGTTTTCCCAATACCACAAAGAAATATCGAACTAAGCGTAACTGCTCAATTATCTTACCATTAGTCATAAGCTGGCCAATCCCCAACTTCTAAGTGCTTTGGTATTAGCTCTGCAGAGGGCAGAACACCTCATTGGTGATAGACTGTTACAAAAGCTATGACGACTATTTCTGTACGAAGATAGCACTGACTCAAACGAAAGCAAATGAAATCCTGGGCATTCTTTCCTCAAAATTTCTCCACAAAAGGCCCTACACAACAAGTGCAGCACAACCAACCTTTCCTCCCCTTACACAGTACCACACTGACACTTGTATTGCATTCACTAGAGCACTGACCATACGAAAGGCTCACATACCTCAATATCACGTACAGGGGAGGAAGATGAGGGAAGAGAGGCACCAGAAGGAGACGAGCACCAGTCCCCGTGCTGCCCAGGGCAGGTGGCAGCTGCTCCTCCCCACCTCCCGTCCCTTGCAGCCGCCACGGCTGCCCGCTCCGAGCAGGCTGCTGGCTCCTGCTCACCGCTGCTGCTGGAGCTGGGCGCGCGGGCGAGAGGCAGGGGTGCCGCAGAGCGCTGGCTGCGGCTGCAAGGAGCCAGGTTACCAAGAGAAGACGGGTACGGCATCGCCTCGTGGGTAACACCGCTCGATGCCGCCCCAGCAAACAGCTGTCGGAGCGGCAATCCAAGCCGAGTGTAAAAACATCAGCACAGGGGGAATGACTCCAGTTACCGCTTGGACATCAGAGCCCTGAACCTGTTCCAGAATTTCCAATTCTGGGGTAGGCAGGTAAAAGGAAGTTATTTTAATTCTGCACTGTGAAAGATGCACTTCTATGAGGAATTTTTGAGAATACATGAAGAGCTTTATTCAAATAAATAATTCCCATATTTTTCAAGTTTAATATTAAAGCAAAATTCCATGGGCATAATTTAAATTAATAAATCCCATTAATGTCTTCATAATTATCTCTACACCTACTTTGATCATCTCTACGCCCTTTTTTGGTAAAAAGTTTCAGGACATACACTACCTTTACTCCAAGACCTAGGTATCAGTTGTTTGACATACGTCATTGAAAAAACATACCAGCCTTATTCAAACACTGACTGGAAATATACACAAAGGTCACAAGAACATCATGAATATAAAAATAGCCACAGGATACTTGCTTAGATAAATTTATTAGTGCATAGGTTAGAGATTTACTCCCCTTCAATATTAATAGAACAAAGAGGTTCATGTGAAAAACAAGTTTTGTTTTGTTTTAAAACAAACTCATTGAGGCAGCTATATAACAACAAGTAAAAAGTATGGAGTGGCCTATTCAAATTTCTGGTCTTGATGGGCAAATTATTGCATTATAAATAAAAAAATTCAACATGATGGGATTTTGGGGGTCATTTTAGGTAACCAGCTGTTAAACAGCAGAACTGATATTTTCCCCCCAATCTAATTTGTGTATCTGTATAAATAATATTTACTGATAAAAATCTAGAAAACTATAGAATAAAAATATATTTTACCTAGAATGAATACTAAGGCAACCAATCTTTCCTTACTTTGCATGTAAACTTCCTCACAAACATTGGTGAGTGGACTTAGAGGTAAAGAAATTTGTTCATTAGTGAAGCCGAAATTTTTCAAGCGACTTCTTTATGGCTGACTTGCAAAAAGACCAATAATTTTTTTCTTTTTAAAATATGTTTGACATCTGAATAGCTCCAGCACATTCACAGTATATTTGGACAGCAAAGAAGGAATATTCATACATACAATATAAATTGTAAACTTTGCTGAATTTCATTAAGTGAACAGACTGAATTATAGTTTACCGAGTAACTTTGATCTCAGACACTTTCAACAAAACGTAAGTTTAAGGATTCTAACCTTTTAGGACCAAGTTATTGCAGTTAACATTATAGTTGAATATTTGGAAACATTGAAAAGTGTAGTTTTAGACTGTGTTTAAAAAGGCACACATTATACTTTTCTCTAATTGTGCTACAGTGTAAATATATCTACATATCTACATGGATATCCTTAAACAATGAGAAGTCAAAAATTCAAGTTACAAATATTTTACACACAAAATACAAAAATAACCTGTAACATTAAATGCAGTTATTTGGTTACATTTGAAGTCTTTCAAGTCTTGCAAGCTAGCATTACAACAGGCATGTATATACTAAAACACTTCATATATGTTATATAACACAAATTTCATAACAAATCAGTGTCTTAGTTTGTGTTATGTTTCAGGCTTTTCTGAGGGAGTTTATCCCTATGTGCTATATTCACACATCAGCATTAGCAAGCTTCTGAATAAGAAATCTTGACTTGGCTTTATAGAGAAAAAGTGTCATTTTTGTCATACGTATATGAACAATAAGGCTAAACTGATCCATCAGTTTCCTTTGCACACAGATTATTTGTAAAATTATCTGCTCAAGTTCACGTTCAGTGTGCTTCATTACTGCATTCTTTTACCAGAAATGTTGCAACTAACTTTTTATTATAAAGGCAAGGAAATATTTAAAGCAATTAACCTTAGTCACATTGAAAGGAAAAAAAAAAAAAAAAAGCTTTTTTACACGTTCCCTTTTTTTTTTTCTTCTCAAGTGTAACACAATAGGCAGTTAGATAAGTAGTCTTTTCAGGATAAAAATATTTTAGCGCTTGTTGGAGAAAAAATTAAGTATAAAGCTTAGATAGGTTAAGGTGACTAAATAATTAATGCACTTAAAGACAAGGCTACATCTCATAAAAGTGTTCACAAGAGTGCTAACAAAAGCACACTGGTAAGGTACTAAAATTCGTGATTAGAATTGTATTAGCCATAGGAAAAAGAGCCAAACAGTGAAAACTCAAGTGTCTCTCAGCTCCCTATTTAAACTGTTTGTAACACTGAGATATGAAAAAAATCCTAAGTTACTTTAGTTCAAAAGAATTAAGAGCAAGTTTCAGTCTTACAACTGTATAGTTTATGATGAAAATCCATACATATCCTAATACATTCTGATCTTCATTTATGAGTAAACATTAAGAGTTATTTTGTTTTCATTTTTAACCATTAGTGATAGGTCATCATCATGGAACAATGTAAGGCATTATTCATTAAAAAAGGCTTGGTTTTACTGAAGATGTATTTTGGAGTTTCTGAAGGTTCGTAACTCTTGAAATGTGCTTGCTATGATAGTGTTGTTGCTAGGATAATTCCAAGTATCAGAAGCAATACAGTTACACATATAATTATGAACATCAATTTCTGCAAAAAAGAGAGAAAAGTTGAGATTGAAATACCTTGTCAGATACAGAACTGTTTAAATACATGCATAGCCACAGAAAATGAATAATACTGATACCTAATCTGAGTGTTTGGATTTTCTTTCTAAAGAATACTTACTGCTATGATTTCCTATTGTTAGTCTTTCTTTTCTAACATACATGTAACCATAGTTACAACACAGAGCTATCTGTGTAACATTTCTGTATTTTGCTTCACAGAATAATTGTTATTACTTATACCCAACTTCTGTAAATATTATTACATATAGAAAGAGATGAAATAGTGAACATTTACTTATCAAGGTCAAGTCTAAGTACAGTAACACTGCTTACTGCCACCCTCCTTGGATAAATATTTGTAGCCTGCTCGAACCTTTACAATTGCACACTTAGTGGAATTCAATAAAACGTCAGCAAAAACATTGTATAGGTGCAGCTCAGAAGAGCTGCAAGGAAAAAAAAAAAAAAAGAGATGTGTTCTATGTAAACGCATCAAAGTCTGACATTACGTCAGGTATTTCTGACTATAAGCAATGATTCAATAAATCCTGTTATCTGCCCATACACCAAAGCTGAGAAGAAACTGTAACATTAAAACAAAAAACTTCCATATTAAAAATGTGTTAGTACAGCAAACTGAATTCCTGATTAGCTGTCTGAAATGCCATCTCGCTCATAGTGCTTCATATATAGTTTGAAGATACTACATGTAAAAAGTTGAGTTTCTACTGGACTCAGAAGAGTTAACTGCTATTTTCTACTTAGCCTGGCCAGGTGTTATCTTGACAAGAAACAGTAGGTTAATACAGCAAAAATCTGAAGACTGAAAGAATTATCAAATTTATGTCCTAAAATTCCAGTTGAAATCTTTGCAGACTTCCTTTTACAAATACATTGTTATTTCCCGCTGTTTCATTTAGTCTAGTAATAATAAACAGCTTTGAAGTAAGAAATTTTAGGATGTTCTGCAAGGCATAATAACCAACTTCAAGGTTGTAGAGATCTACTTTTATGAAAGGTCTACTTAAAACCATAGAAAACGCCATTTGATAAAGTTCCAAGTGTAACTAGAATTCCACATCTTAGTGCAGATTGTTTGCTGATGTGAACTTTCAGTATAAAAATAATATTCAAAGGACTGCGAGACAATAATTGGATTTTTTTTGTCTCGTTTCCTTCTGCGTTTACAAGTCTTACGTAGTGACTGCATTCTGTAAATTCAGCAGGTTACCACTAGATGTCAGTTTTCAATATTCACATGCATAGTACTTTTACAGTATGCAGAGACAGAGAAGATCCACCAATGCATCTCAAGCCTACCCCCCCAATCTTAACTGTACAGATATTAAGGGTTAGTAGAACAATACAAGTTACCAGAGCAAAACAAGAGCAAAATTAGTTGATTAGTTACTTACTGCCACACTGGCAGGAAGTCATGCATGCTGAGGTTATCCAAGCATCACCGAATACCAACAGACAAACCAATAATTAGACCAATTATGGCAATCAACACCAATGACACAATGATAATTATCCACATTTTCTGTCAAAAAAAACCAAGGTACTATTATTTTTAATATTAAGCACATTAAGACTTGCATTCATTTTCAATTTTTAAAATAGTCAGTTTTTAAATCCACACTCATTATTGAAGCCTGCAGCATTCTCAAACTGAGATAAATTTATCTGTATACTCTTGCATGCGTAAGAATAAACATTTTTAAACAGCGTTTACAGGTAAACTAGTATGACTAACACCTATATAGTTATCAAAGATGAGAAAACCACCATTTACAAATACATTAAGTGGGCTCTTCTGACACTCCTTAAATAATTTTTTTAAAATGTAAAAGGCGTGTTACCTACATGTAGATATCTGTCTATATAAAGATATATCATTCCCACAAATCCAACTCACCCTAAAAAGCCTCAGAAAATTGCACAGCATCTCAAAAGGGGAAATTATAATGTCAGAGGAACACTTCATTCACTCTGCAATCATATGGTCACCAAATATAAAAATAAATTACTGAGTAGTTTGATTTCAGAATGCATTATTTGGCTTTCTGATGGGAAGAAAGATATTGAAACACAAAACAAGTTTCCCACGCCAACAGAAAATGCCTGAACATTACTTTGAACTCAATTCCTCCACAAAATTGAGTGTCGCAGTTTAATGTCACACACTTTCCAGAGGGAAGATCCCCCTAATCTAGTACTTTTACAAGAGTACAAAAGTAGTTACCTGTAAAAAGAATAATTACAGATGGAATTCTAAAAAAGTAAGCCTGCTTCAGCAAAACCAGCAATTTTATTTTTCCTACTAACACGGTGATTTTATAGCTACAAATCCAAGTAAGTTTACCAGTGATAAAGATCCAAAAACCTTTAAGCTTATTTAGAGTCTGAATAATTTAAGGTATCATGGTAGTTGGTAAGAACCACCTGTGAATTTATGTACTAGCATAATATATTAATTAATCTTTTGGGGTTTTTACACTCTGTCATGACAGCTTTTTAAGTGGAAAATTGTGAACATAGCCTTAGCTGTGCATGAATTGCTTATCCATTTTTTTATTACAAGAAGTTTCTGTCCTCTACTGGTAATATCAGTTTTTAATATTAACTATAACAAATTAATTCACTTTAGAAATGGTCTGATTTCTTCTGGATTATAGGGTTTTTTGTTTGTAAAACCCTTTGGTAAATCTTCCTCTGTCATATACTAATTTATAACAATGTTTTCTAATCTAATTTTAAATATCACAACTACAAAAAAGTAAAATGCATATATCAATTCCACCTTGAAGGACTGAATAAAACAACAACAAAAAATCAACTAAAATTGAAGGTCGCTTCATACTGTGCTAAGTTAATATACTGACTAGCACAATTACAGAAAGATAGCATACCCTTCGTGCTTTACTTTGATATTTAACTGCCTTTTTTGTCTCTTCTTTTGCATGTTCCACATAATCTGATGCATTCATCACGTTCTTTTCTATGTTGTTGATCATTTCACCCTTAAAATGAAATTCAGAAGAAAAAATTTTATTATTGGAATCCATGCATCCTTTTTAATGAACCTAAGAGAAGAAAGGCTACAGAACATCAACGATTATTTTAAACAAGTGAATAGTGTACATATTAGCAGCTGGCATTTTTTCTGCTTTGATGTGTAAAAGAAAAAAGGGAATGAGAAGCAAGAGCTCAAAGTTCTAACCAAACAAGGAACATTCATGGGGGAGGCAAGCATATTTCTCCCTTTTGCAGGAACGAATACTGAACACCTGAAAACATACCTTTGAATGGAAGGTATGTTTTAACAGCCAAAACTAAAACTGACATACTAAAGAGATCAGAAATCCCTGACATGCCTGGAAGTGGGAAAGGATAATGGCTATTTTGACACAAGTATCTATCAACAGTTATCTAAGAAAATGCACACATATAATAGCAACTTCAAAAGTTCCTCAAAATCGAGGGTTTAGAATGTCACACATAAATTCAAGTTAATCATGATGAATGAAATTTGGTAATGAAATGGAGGATTGGTAAAAAAAATTACAGTAAGTCCATTACCTGTGTTTCTGTCCATCAGAAGAAATAATCAGCAGCAGTAAACAGCAAAGCATTAAAGAATGATGCACAAGTAACTTTTGTTCATTTCTAATTCAAAAGAAAACTGCCACCAATTTGCCTTCGCTATATTTAATATCAAAGCAACACAGGACTTCTAGAATAATACCCAATTAAAAAAAAAAAAAAAAGTCCTTTTCAGGAAAGTTTCTCTCCTGAAAGTTATTCTTTTCACTTTCCTGCATAAGTCAAAGAATTTAAAGAACAGAAGTTAAAAATATTTGTTAGATAATTGGTTTGTAAAGACTACAAACAGAATGAAGAACGAATTTACATGCATGTCAAAACAAAGCTTATGAATGTAAGAGACTACTTGAATGACTCGTCAATCCCTTTATATCCATGTTAGTTATAACAGTAATCATACCTTTGTATTATGCGCAAGTTGCATATATCCTTGCTAACGCATTTTATTCTACCACAGTAGTCCTTTACCATGTCTGTGAGAATCCTAAATTCCCAAGATATTAGCCAACATTCCAGGAGAGAGTTGTTCTTAAACGCACACAAAAATGCTCAAGCATATTGCAATATAAGCAATGTTGAAAAAAATATTAAGTATACCAACTTATACTTAATATAAGAAAGCCTATGCTTAGTTATTCATAGCACATACTACAAATACATCTAGCTTGTATGTTTGTCTAAAACAAAACAAAAAACCTTTAGTGATTAACTTTCATATATTCTAATCACAGTCAAAAAACACTGTAAGTCTGTATTATCTGAATATAAGAAATTGTTTCTGCATATTTCAAAGAGGAAGACCGGGGAAAAAAATCCCCACTTACATAAATGTGTTTGAATTGGTTCAGTTACCTGAGTCTCAACAAACATTGCCATGTCCATAAACATTTCATGTAGTTCCCGTATGCTAGATTCCAGTTTTATAATATCCTTGTGACGTGACTCAATTTCATTCAGAGCTTGCCTAGTTATTTGAGAGTCTGATATAATCTTCGGGAGAATAAAAAAGATATGGACATAAATAAGTATGTGCTGACACACTTGTAAATAGCAGAAGCAGCAGAATAGGAGACACATAACTGGACCAGAAATACATACATCAGAAGTGAAAATTGAAGGATTACCACTCTCTAACATTTCTTCCAGTTCCTCATCAGTGGTGGTCTTTCCAGCTAGGATAAAAACAACAGTACTTCACATAACATCACTTATTCATTATTGAACATAAAATTTTATCATACCAGAAGGATGACAATTCAAAGAAAATTCTTGTATTGAGCATTTTTCCGGATAAAACAATCTAGTGTTTAGCCATGACCAAGTGCCATTTTGCATATGAAAAAACACCCCAGAAAATATCAAGTAGTAGTCAGAAAACAAATGTAGATTCAAAGCTATGATGAAGAATTCCTGGTTGGTGGGGTTTTGTTTGTTTTGGGTGGGGTTTTTTTTTTTTGGTCAAATTGAAGAGTTTGATCAGAAACATTTACAGTGTACATATGAACCTTGTTAAGTGGAGTGTTCTTCAGAAGAACTTGAGATACAGAGTATTTACATAACATTCAATATTTACCTATTCAATCATGTCACATTAGCACCTAATTTACACGCTCCCCACCACTGTGTGGGCAATAAAATCTTTACGTAAATTTGATTTTACCAACACAGGATTACATTCATATTCCACACAGGGAAGATGATTACCCATAGCATACCTTCACTTCTACTTTTCATAATACATCTAACAATCAATGTAGTTTATTATTGCATGTTTAAGCAAACTGAATCCTACCGATCACACTGGTATGACAAATGCAAGTGTTATGAGTTACAGAACGCATTCAAGTGATTTGTATTGTACAGTTCTAAAAGTTACATATCAATCCCTGTTCTTCCCATGTAAAGCAAGTTGAATATCTGTAATAACTTATATAATTCTGTTCTATCGGATGAAAGTTACAGTTTGAATATTACTTTCTGATGTTAATACCCCAGAATGCTGCAAAACCTGCTTTAAAATTTTTAGCGCTGAGGAAAAGCTGAAAGCTCTGATTGGGTCACAACAACATTAACTTAGAAGAACCATGTCCTGAGATATTAGGGTCCCTCCCCTCAAACATATAGGTAAAGAAGAATTTAACTTGCCCAATAAACTTTAGTGAAACGCTGAATTGAACCACTAGCATGAGAGGCCAATGACAAATTTGAGAAGCACGTGAAAAGCAAAGTCTTCTTATAATTTGCCAACTTTTCTGTTTGCATTTCCTATTTCAGCAATACATGTATTTGCTTTTACAGGAGATATTCAAAAAGGCTCATTTTAGGTACAAGATGTTACGGATTTTTTTAGACACCTTCCGAGGTAGATGCTGTAGTTCAGAGTAGAGTCAGGTACCTTTGTGAATACTCCTTGTAATAATCAATGATAAGTCAAATGTGAGTCAGTCAACAAACCATTAGAGTACATATAACAGCAGCACTGACTTTATGTCAGCTGAATTTAACAAGAGTTCTTATTGACAAAAATAGCATAGCATAAAAAGAGATGTTGTCCTGTTTAGCATGTTAATTTTGGAATGGCTTTTAATAACACTTGCCATCTTCAGAACGCAGCTTTTCTTAATGTTTCGTTTAAAGTTGCAAAATTGGAAATAAATAAAACAAAAGGAAAAGATATTTTCTTTAATGATTTTCAATATGAAAGAAATGATTTAGTGAGTTTTCTCTTTTTTCTTTAAAGCTGTTCTGAAGACTAGTATCAAAGAATTTATGACATATGATAAAATTGTTTCTTTTCCCTCATGTGCTTCAAGAAGATCTCCAAGATGTATGATGCTTTGTACCATCTTTAAGTAATAAGAAACAAGGGAGGCACTAACAACACAATTCATCTTTTTTTAAAAAGTGTATTCAGGTCACTTACTTATCTCTAATTGTCTCTGTATCCGACCTTTGCTGCGTTCTCGAAAAAGAGTTTGGGTCTCGTTGTATTCCGTCATGACCTCCACAAACTTGTGAGCTAACACAGAGTGCTGTTTTTTGAGGATTTAAAAATGTGGAACAAAAATGTTTAATTTTTTTGATACAACAAATACTACTGCATAACAACTGAAAGTGGTATTTACATTCCAACAAAACAGAACATGTAGTTCTGAAACTATTTCAGAAAAGTGAAACTCATTCTCCAATTTACTAGACTCCTTTTATTTTCTTTAAACCTATTAAGGAATCATACCTGTGTTTTTCTTATCCTGAGGTCCACTGATGTCCGATTAGCATTTTCACCCTGATCAAAACTTTGTTCAATAGCTAAGAACAATACAAGAATATTATGAGTCAATGTTCAGTATAATTATTTAATAGTGTAGCTCAGTTACTTTGTAAATACTATTAATTATTACTTTTTTCATATACAAGCTCCCCACAGACATGTTTAACATTTCAGGGGGAGAAGGGGAGTGGCAGTGATATATATATATATAAAAAAAAATTTAAAATAATTTTGGTAATTGGTACAGATCTTAAAACACAGTAACTACTTCAGTACTCTTAACAGAGTCACACTACTGTCTATTACTCTGGAAAAATTTCAAAAGGTGCAACAAAACTGTGGCTGCTCTTACAGTTTAAACAAACACCATACCCTAGTGTTTATGGAAGGACAAAAGCATATAGTAATTGTAATACAGTAACATTAAAACACTCAATAAGTTTCAAAACCTATGCTAAACAATTAAGACATACTCATAGGGGAAAGCCACAGCAAAATTAGCTAGTCTGAATTTAAAATACAATAGGTGCTCTCTAGAGCAATTCCCTATGTAGACATTTATGCCATGGAGACTGTCTTTTTGCAGTTAAAGTTAATTTTCTTCCAAAACATCATGACCACAAAACAGCATTTCACTTGCATAAAACATTTCTATACAGAGGAATTACTTTGCATTGTAATTTTCTAGGTTATTTCTGAAAGCAAGCAAGCTCTTTGTCCTCTTCCACAAACTAGGCTGTGCTGAGACCTGGTATCTATCAGCGGTGAAGCTCGCCAAGGAGGAATAAAGTAGAGGACGACACTGTTACGGACATGGGCTGTACATTAGTTGGCAGGGAAGTGGCTTGCTCATTTTTTTTTTTTAAGAGCTGTACAATACAATTTATGCATACATAATGCAGCTTCTAAAGTTTAGAAGTTCAGCTGCAATGCATTAAGTTTGTAACACTGCTACCATCCTGAATCATTACAAGCAACAGTAGTTTTATTTCTCCTCACAACTTACCCTTTAATCTGGCTCGGATTTTATTAGCAATCTTCTTTATTTCCTCATTTAATTCTTCAAGTTCTTCTTTTGTTCCTTTAAAAAAAATGATATTTTTTTTTTTAGAACTGTTAATGATTGATAATAGTAAGCCAGCAACCGCCTACAACTCTACCTTGCAATCTCATAATTGTATTCAGTACAACCATGCAGAGAAGTTTATTATACTCCGAAGTACTTTAAATATTATTTTTATAACAGCATACTATCAGATTCCTGCTTCTTCTGACAGGCCCTTACACTTGGGAAATGTTATTGCCAAATCACCAACTAAACCAGGTGGTAAAATATTCCACCTTTTTTCTTAATGTAACACTTTCAGGGTAATATTCATTTGCTGGTCAAAATGAAAGTTCACTGAAGTCTATCAAGTGAAAATACAGATTTATCTCACTTCTTTTAGTTCTGTTTTTTATCACCGACTCAGTGCTTTTTGGCCTTATTAACATAACTGTACCATGCACTAACTATATTTTTGAAGAATACTACACAGCGTACTTACAAAGAACTTAGCTAGATTTCTGTTATTGGGTTTACTGAAGACACTAGATTCACAAGAGCATACATTACTTACAAGCAATGTCATGTTCCTACACAGTTCAGATGCATTAATGAGCACAATTTTTAGCACAAACACAAGCTGATAAATGAGCTGAGACCACAGATTTTAAACATTCAGATGAACCCTTATTAAACCTGAGATTCATTGACTGTATATGATTGTTAAGACAAAAAGCAGTCTGCAAAATCATTTGTAAGAATACAAACATATGCCCATCCATAAACAAAGAAAATAGGAGGAAAAGAAAAACTAACATCCAAAGTTCAGTTTTCATCAACAAGAAGATAAATGTTAAGCTAGCATTGCAACATTCCACAAAAGTATCTCAGCATCTTTTCTTCCCTCTTCTTCAAATACTGCCCACAAACCCAGGCATGCCTTGAATAAAGAAGCAGAGAAGAGAGAAGGTTCCGTGTTTCTAGGTAAGTTCCCTAAACTTCCTAGTTCTCTATTCAGAAAGCACATCTTCACTTTCAACTTCGGGGTTACAGCCTCTAAAAATAGGGCTCCAACATGGAACTCTTACTAGCACTGAAGCAGCTGACTGTAGTGTTAGTGTTAGACAGGATCTTGCACCTGCTGAAGAATAAAGAGAAGATGATGGCTGTACCGTGTGAGCTTCAGTAGACAACTTCAACATTTTCACAAATTAAAAGAAATGCAAGTGGCCTCTAAGTTTCTGAAGACACAATAAATTTCAAGATATCATATTAAACTGAGCTTTGGTCTAGGAAAGGTTTGGATCATGCAACAAATATTCTGAAAATGTATTTATTCAAATGAGACTTAAAAAACAAAAATAAGCAAATGAAAATATTAATTCAATATTAAATATGGAAATATTTAAATAAATAGTGTTACATTTTGCATTCTGAACACCTGAAGTTCTATTCCTATAGATAGCTAAAACAAAAAATTTTATTTCAGAGTATCTAGCCACACATCTGAAATCTAAAAAAAGTGACACTCACTTCCTTCAGGATTTGGTGCTGACAGGATAATGCTGTGCTGCTTCTTCACTTCTTCCACATTTTGTGCTATTTTTGCTATATTATTTCTAAGTTCCTCAACCTAGATGAAGAGAAATATGGCAATGAAAACATTAGAATAATTCAGGGCAAAGATTTTTAAAAAAATCTTTGGTAATAAAAATTGTAAAGTATTTCATTGCGACATTTGTAAGTATCCGACAGAAATCCCAGCAGAAATGTTGACATTTAAACAGTTTGCAATTTTAAAAGAAAAAATGGTATTCTTAATAGCAAATATATTCTGTATGGCAAAAAAACTTAAGTGCTACTATTCTTAATAAAAAAAGACTTTAAAATTCTATAAGCAAATTCCTTGTTGACAGGGAGTTAAAAAACACTTTTATGGAGTAAAGACAGAAAATACCCTGAAATAAACAAGCAGAAGTGTTACCAACATTTGACTGAGAAGAGGAAACAGCCTCAGGTTGCACCAGGGGAGGTTTAGATTGGATATTAGGAAAAATTTCTTCACCGAAAGGGTTGTCAAGCAGTGGAACAGGGAAGTGGTTGAGTCACCATCCCTGGGGGTATTTAAAAGATGTGTAGACGTGGTGCTTAGGGACATGGTTTAGTGGTGGACTTAGGGACATGGTTTAGTGGTGGACTTGGCAGTGCTGCGTTAACAGTTGGACTCTATGATCTTAAAGGTCTTATCCAACAGATTCTATTCTATGATTTGATATACCATTACAAAGCATATGGGGGGGGAGGTAGATGAATTGTTAAACCTAATTACAGAAATTAAAAGGCACAGAAAGAAAACTGTAAGTCTTTAATGCATGGTGAAAACTATAACTTTACCTGTTGGAAAAACTCGTCCATAAAATGGTCTTTTTCAACAATAACTGTCTCCCCATCTTCGTTTCCTTTACACTGTAAAAGACAACAAAACAAATCTAGGAAATAAAACTCAGGATACTGTTCTGAAACAACTACAACTTCTTCCACATTGCTACTGCATACACATTTTTGTCAATAGTCTTCAAAGTCCAAAAAGTAAGTTTTCCTCTTCTGAGGACTGTAATCTAAAAACCGATAAGCAGAGAGGTCAAAGAAAGTCACCTGACTACCACGAAGTTGTGAATGCTAAGGCATGTACTCCTCTGTAAACAACTTCAGGACAGAACCAGCCTGTAAGCGATGCCACAGTTTTCATTACCTGTCATAAAAATTATTAAAATACAATTTGGCATACAAGTGTTCTGTCACAGCATAAAGATAATTCCACAGCAAGTCCCACATGAATTGAAAATAATATTCAGTTTACTGAGACAGTAAATCAAAGCCTCTCAAAGAAATACTAAGAGGGGTGCTGATGACTGACCTGTGATGTAATAAGTCAAACATCTAATAAAAGCTAGAACAAAGCTATCAACATCTGCTTACTAGTTTTGCCCCTGGGTGTTTTCAAGGCTGCCATTCCACACCAATTTAGACATAATTATGCTACACTAAACTATACATGCATTACATAACTGATAAACCCTTCGAGTAGCAGCCAAGGAGGCAGAAGCTCAAGCTGACAGGCTCTCTCAGATCTCCAGGGCACACAGCCCAATACGTTCCCCGAGTCACACTTCCCTAACCCTTGAGCCAGCCTAGCACAATAGATGGATCTTGACGGTAGCTGAGATTCAAATTTGCTCAAAGGAAGAGAATTAACATGCATGATATAAAGCCAAAGACTTCCAGCTTCCATGTTCTCTAGTTCCCTCTGTAGAGCACACTGTTTGAACTGCTTCAAATCAAAATTGGAACAAAATATTATTCTACCATAAAGTCAATGGGTTATCTTTTAGAAAAAAAGTACAAGATAGGTAACATTAAGGGATTTTCATGTTCAAAACTCCTTTTTTCTTACAAGCCCTCTGCCTTTGACGTTCTAACGCCCACTTTCGGCTCCTAAACTCTGATCCTATTACCCAATAAACCCTTTGTTTCTGGGTTTTATTAAATTAGGTGAGATGTATATTATTTGCATGACAATTCTGCAATTTAATCCAATGTCAAACACTGTTATTATCTAATAAACAAGGTTATACTCGATGATAAATGCATCAAAATCTACTAAGACTGCCCCAAAATTTTCAAGGAAAGTTATTACTTATACTTTGTGACAGTTCCTTTCCTGCAAATTGAGGGAGTGCATAAAGCCCTATTACAATATGTTTGTCAGAAATCATCTGTTTTTTATGCTCAGGGGAACCATAATGCCTCAACTGAAATAAAGGAATGTGGATGTTATTGCTCTCCTGGACCATCCTCCAATGACTCATAATGCAGTGTGTCATTAAAGACTTTTTGTAGTTACTCATTTTGGGAAGATGATTGCTAGAACTCAATATTAAAGAATCTGTCCTTAGGGACTGTAATCAATTAACAGTCTAGCTTAATACAAATAAGCAAGGAAGTCTGTGCCCAAATAAAGTTACACAACTTTTACCCATACCAGAGACTGCAGTGCTACAAAGCTACCAGTTAAAAGTTTATATTTAAAAATGATCTACACTTTAAAGACACTTAATTTCATTACCTAGGTAAAAGAACACCTTCTGCTTACATTTACCGAGTAAAAAATAATCTAATTGTTTATAACCACATCCTGTATTTGGTTCATTGAACTAAAAATAATGAAAATAGTATCAGCTGAGAGATATGACATGTCAGCTTTTAGTTTGGTCAGAAGATCTTAGTAAAACATTAAACACCTGAGTGAATCTTAAACAAATTAAAGATGCAAAAAAATCTTACTCAGAAGTCCCATTTGTGGATGCTAGGCTAGAAGGAAGCAATCATGATTACCCACCCTGCAGTCAGCTCCATGTTCATTTCACTTTCACATTTGGTTGCAACACCACCAATGACAGATCAGTTTGCTGTCTATACTTTATTGAAGGATTTATGGACAGCCTACCTTGAACATTAGCACTTGAAAGACACCTGGTGACTTGTCAACCTCTATTCTCTACGTTCTTAAATCACCACTTACCTAAAATACAGCTTATTTGCTAACTCTCTTCAACTTAAGTGATGCACCTTCTTTTGACAAGCACACAATTCAAGCAAGAACTCCCTTTTGTCATCAAGTTTAGCAGAAACATATTGTTTCTCCTAGACCTTACCTTCTCAGTACAAGCAGTATCACAAAAAACTGATAAAAAGTTTCACGTCAACGCCAAGAGCAATCTAATGAAGTCTGTTTGCAGCTCATACCTTGACCTTGGGACTGAAAGTCTGGGCCACACAACTCCATAAACATTCATACACTTATAAAATATATCAGGTTCCCTCCAAAGTTGGTGTATATGACAGAATGCAGATATTCAGACAATATAATTTCTTAGCTCCAAGTAGGAGCTATCCTGATGGTTTATGAAACTTCTGACGTTTCCCATACTTCATAGAATTGCAGAAATAAGGCTAGCTTGAGATGTCTTACCAAATTAATTACTGAACTTGGAAATCAAAACCAGCTTTTTACCTAAAAACATGACCATTACTTGCCCTTGAAATTCCAATTAAGGTTAGTTTTTTCTCAGTCCAGATCATCTGTATTCCTCTGGCAGGCTACAAGGATAACAGCTGACCACCACCATCCCAATGAATCAGACCCAAAGAGTGGGTTATAGAGCGTTAGAGTTTCTCCTTATAGCATCAGTGTTTCCAGAAATTATTTTATATCAGAGTAGTCAAGGAGGGTTTACACAGGGCCAAGGGGATCTGTCAGGCAGCTTTGGCAGGTCAATCATTAGCATGCATTTAGTAGCATTATTGTACAACCAGAAAAATATCATATGGTAACCATCTACAAGAAACTACTTTATGCTGTTATGACATGGAAAACATATAGCTCATCTTCAGAAAAGTCCATGTTTGAACAAAGACTAATATAAGAGGTTAACTCAGGGAAAAAGAAGAACTCACTAATGTTTTCCTCCTTCTGAAAGGGATCCTTTTGCATTTTTTCCATACCACCCAATTCTACCAATTTTAACTTTTGTGACTTTGTGGTTCTTCACTCATTCCTAAGCAGTTCTGGGGGCACTAAGTGAATGCCCAATAAAAAGTTTACAAAAAAATCAATACAGTTCTGTTCAAGTTAAGAGTCCTTGTTTAAAAAAAAAAAGCTACCATCAAATATAAACATATTTTTCAAAGGTTATGTCTAAGATATCCTCAGTAACACTCAAGAGTGAAGACATAAAAAGCATGTATTCAAAATGATTCACCAATCAAGCAAGAAAAATGGATTTCAATAGATAGCTCTGCATCCATTTCAGCATATAACAAGATGGTAATTTTTGAGCCAGATGAAAAATACACCCTAAACTTCAGATCTAAACCATCACATTTACATCCTACCTCTTTCTTAAATGATTTAACAATACCAAAAAACTTTGAATGAGTTTTATTAACAGACCTTTAAAAGGCCATCTGTTTTTAGTATCTGACGCTGGCTGAATGTGCTGAACCGAGTGTCTGAACACAGATCCTACAGCTCTTTTAAAGTCATTTTAAGATGGACTTGTATCTGTGAACAGCAAACCATTGAAGGCTGGGAGAATATTTTACACAATCATTGCTATGTACTTGCCCTGTTTTTTTTTTCTTCCCTAAATATCTACTGTCAACCACTGCGTATTGGATCAGAGAGAACCTTTTATTCTTCTTTTAATCTTACACTCATTTGCGCTCAAAATAACTAAAACCAGTCTGGGATTTGACCAATTGTCCAATTAATTGTATTAAAGGACAATTCAAACAGCTGAAAGAAGTTCATTTTGGCCTGCGTGGAATAATTTAGAAACGACATTAAAATAATCCCCTAGAAGTGGACAAATACAATTATGGTTGCTGTCTTCTGAAAATGTATGTACCTTACAAGACTGTTTCTAGCTAGAAATAAGAGGAAGCAACATTATCTGAAGGCTATATAATTTGCATGTCTTCAACAATTTCTCCAGCAACTATTTTAGTGCTATTTAACTGCCCTAATACAGCGTATTAATGAAAGTATCAAAAAGTTATGATAATTTTATATTAATGGACCACAAACATTGATAAGTAACATTTATCCCTCTTCCATATAAAGATAGAGGGAAATCTAGGAAAACGTTACAACTTTTAATGACAAAATAGTTTGCTTGCTGTTAAAATCCAAGAACACACAAATTAGGACATGTAAACTTAAATTTACATTTCTGCTAAAGGGAATACCGTATTTAGTTAAAACGGGTCAGGATAGACTGGCTCAAGTACTAGGATCTCTTAAACTACTTGTGTATCAGATTGGGTCTTTGGGGGAAACGGGGTGGATGGAACTTACATGTAAGGTACAACCGAAGTAATACACAATGACATTCTTATATTAAGGGAAAGAGGCAGGGCATAGTTATTCCTGAAGATTCTGCAGGCTCAGGCCTGTTTAAAAACCACAATATATATACTCTACCCTTCACTTAATGATTTACCCAAATAAAATACAATGGAACTACACTAATCAAACTGAAACAGTTCAGAAAATAGGCAAATCAATGTTAATATATTATTTCTTCAGATTATTTATTCCTTTTCAAAGCAATCTTATCTAGGTGTGATCAAGGATCACTGTTCAAAGCATTTATACTAATAAGGGAAAATCGCTTCACAAAAGCATGATCTTTTTTGATATTTCAGATAAAGATGTAAGATGGAAGTTGCTACTTCCATGAGTTCCCTGTGGAAATCTAGTTTTACAAAAGCCATCTCCCTCAGGTATGCAACTTTTCAAAACTTCATGTCCACTACACACTTTTAAGTGATAAAATGTACTGAATCTTCAATAACTTCTTCCTTCATTTGATGTTTAAATATTGTCTTCTAGTTAGAAGAAAACTTCAATTTTAAGTCTCTAAGCTATTTATTAATTCTACAGGCAGTGAAAATTAAGCTGATGAACATATGAAGCACTTCAGCAATACTGACCATTGTGTTTAAAGTAGTAGCTTGCTGCAGTAATGTTTCCGTTAAAGAAATAGCTTGCTGCAGTACAGTAATGTATTCAGATGTCGAATACTAAAGCTGGCTTAAAAGCCCCAATGTACAGTTGCTTTAAAAACTTTTAACAATATCTAAGGGGGGTGGGGGGGGCTAGGGTTTAGATTGTTTTGTTTTGTTTTAAATTAAAAAAAAAATCATACAACAGACCACTGCTGCTTCCCCTCAGTCAGAGTGAAGTCTAGGTGTCTAAGACTATCAATTAAAAAGCAAATTCAGATCACTGTTTGCTGCTTCCTCTTTCTGGGAAGCGTGCACCATCACTAGAATTTTGCACATATTCCTACAACCTGGACACATTTAGAAATAGGAAAAGGAAAGAAGTATACCTGAAAAAAAATCACACGTTTCTTTGGCATGACTCTGAAAACATATTTCCTGCTAAAGACACTGTAATCTAATCATGTGAAAACTTCAGATGCCAATTCATCCTTTTGGAGAGGAAGACAGAGAGACTGGTAATTCGATCACTTAGAGATGGGCCTTCCAAAATGTATTTTGTGATCCAGAAGATATGAACTTAATTTTAAGATGAACGAGCCCCAAACCTGCATGCAGCTCCACACAGGCCAACTTCTACATACATGTGGAATCCTAGAACTATCACAGGAAGTCCTGTGTGTTCTCAATTTCCACGTCTTTTCAGGAAAAAAACCTCAAATACCCTTTTATTTTAACCAAGCCATATCCTGTTGGAGACAGACATGATGGTACCTCCCTCCAACTCTCCCTTCTGTTTTAGGATACTGTTTTCAAAGCACAAGTAAGGCAAAGGAAAAGAGCGTATAAACATAAGCAGCTACCATTTTGTAAACACGTGGAAAAGAAAATCTGCAGATAGCTTTATTGACGCATTACTGGTTAAACAGCCCCCAAGCAGATAAATCTACCCCACGGGCAGCTCGAAAACAAAATTATTATCCAGCTTATCTGTCATTCAAAACGTTAACGTTTGAAACGCGCCAAAGGTCAGGAGGAAGGGGGGGAAGGGGATCTATAAAAATCCGAGAAGCCTGAACTTTGCTGCCAGATCCCCCGGCTCCGATGCGCTTCCCCGGCTCTCGGAAGGAAGCCGCCCGCCTCCCGGAGAAGGGAGCTGGAAAACAGCGTGCGGCAGCCGGAGGCCTCCCTGCCCCCAGGGAGGCGGCCGAGGCGTTGGCTGCGCGGATCCCGCAGCGGAACATCAACCTTCCCGCCGCTGACCGTTACCTCAGGCGGCGATAACGGCCCGCACGGCCCTCGGCCCCCCGCACTCCGCCGCCTTTGTGCCCGCCCGCCCTCTCTCCCTCCCTCCCTCCCGCCCCGCTCCTCGCCTCAGCCCTCAGCCCGCCGCCCTCCCTCCCCGGGACCCTCCCCGGGAGTCTCCCCGCTCGCCCCGCCGCTCCCGCCCTGCCCCTCACCCTCACCTCTGCTAGGTCGGCCAGCCGGTCCTTCATCCCCACAGCGGCTCAGCTCCGAGGCTTCCCCGGCCGCTCCTCGCTCGCTGCTGAGGGCCGCCCGCACCCGGCCCGCTGTCGCCGGGGCCGCCTTCCCCTCTCGCTCGCTCCCCCCGCTCGGCCGGGCGCTGCGGACGGGCCGCGCCGCGCCGCCTCTCCCCCCTCCTTCCGCGGTGCGAGGGGCCGCGGCCACGCCCCAGCCCCCGCCCAATCTCACGGCAACCGCAGGCCGCCCCGCGCATGCGGGGGAAGGGGCGGGGTCGAGTACGCGTCCCCGCGGCGCCGCGCGGAGCGGGCGGGCGCGGCAACCATCCCCTTGGGGAAGCCGCCTCCCTCGCGCTGCTGACGTCACGGCGAGAGCGGCTGCTCGGGCGGGGGCAGCTGCAGCCGCGCCGCGGCCCTGAGGTAACTCCTCCGCTGCGCCCGGGCTTCTCCGCTTACCGACGGCGCTGGCGGGGGAGACGCCGTGAGGGAGCAGGCAGCCGCCCTAGTATTTGCGAAGCAGCATGCGAGAGCGGTCGGGAAGGTATGGCTGAGCAGAGCATTGCCACATAAGCGTTGAAGAGGGGCGCTTCCAAGGAGAGAAATACTTTGTGTTGGGGAACTGAGGTGTCTGAACGCTACCACAGGTACCTACAAGGAAACTCCCGTCCGAAGGAAGCAGTGCTGATAGACATATCCCACCACGAAATTACAATAGACGCAATTTTGGGAGACTATCATGAAAGAAAGAGTTGTAAAAAGTTGTAATATGATTTTTTTTAGTTGAATTTGATTTAATTCTTTTCTGCTACGTGATGTGGGTAGGCCCCAATTGGACTTCATGTAATTCATGTTTAGTCCAAAAAGTGCACAGGCAGCCTCCTCTCTTTGCTGACGCTTCTGCTCATCACAGGCCAGAGGCACATCCCTTTGCTGTTCGTAATACTAAGCTATGGCTCGCAGTCTGCTGTTCACCCACAGAACAGCTAAGAGTGATCCATATCGTGACTGGAAATCAAAAGAAAGCTGCACACTCCCGCTCCATGGAGCAGAGGATGACCCATCGATCTACTTTAACTCTTCAGCTAAAACGTGTTGACATTGCCTGTAAGTGATGTTTAGGGTTCTAGTAAAACACCAAAACTTTGCCAAAGTCCTAAATCTGTACAATAACAGGCATGTCTTGAAGGCCTGGGAGTTTCTAGGAAGTAGAGCACTCACATACTATGGAAGGCAGAAAATCCTCAGTGGTATTGTGTTCTTAGGTGCTTGCTAAAAAGTACTATTTCAGACTATAGTCAATTACGTGTAATTATTAGTATCTCAGTTCTATCATACATAGACTTTATCTTCTAGACTACATGTTCAGCAACTGTAAATTCTAAAAATGCTATTTTTGGATACTGAGCATAATAATCCAATGCATAATTTTCCTCATGTATTTAAAGAATTTTATTCCAGTGCTGGGTCAGGAATTTAAAGGTCCTGAATTAGCAATGTAAGCCGCTTTAATGACAGTAAATTGCTGAATTTTTATTTTCTGAAAAAATTTACATCTGCCCTCCATCATTGACCTAATAAATGCTTATCTTCCAAGAGCATAGTCTCTTAACAAAACCTAGTCAGACATGTTTTACTTGGTGAAAAAATGAATAAAGTTTGTCTTTTGAATACATACTTTGACTGAATTTTGCTACGGTGTGATGCATTTTACCTATCCATGCTGAAAGTGACCAGTTTCCTCTTCAAACCTTTTAGTGTAATTTCCTGTGTCGCCTTGAACACCAGTGTGCAGACCTCTGTTCCTGCCTGAGCTCATGTTCCAGAGACATTTCCGCAATCACTGCTTTAAATGGGAAGTACAATTAGTTCCTTTTCATTGCTTGCCTGCATATATTGTTGCCTTCTTATACAGTTTACAAAATTATTTTGCTCCCTACTAATATAGAAGTTATATTCAAATATGCCGTTTAGCTCTGTGACTCTGTTTATCTCCAGTATTACCTTTTGTACCATTCCTCATTTGCATCTTCAGACACTTACTTAGTAAGGGCTGCCCTTTGCTTTGTGCGTTTATCTGCGTCAGTGAGTTGCTAAGTTTGTTCACAGTTGACCTGAGTCAAGATATAGGAAATGTAAAGATCTTTTAAAAGAAGTTCTGCCGTTTACCTAGTGACGTCTTAGGGACTCTAATCTTTTACATAGTGATCTAACACCGCTGATGAGTGCTTGGAAGTGTTTTGTTGCCTTTGTTGAATGGGGTTATCTGGAGCAAATGTTCTGTGGATCCTCTGAACTGAACACTTATACATGATGATAAAACAGATGATAAAAACTAGATTCCACGTAGTAATTTATCTTCATAACAACAAAATAAATATTTGTTAGGAGCTCAAATGCTATGATAGGGGACTTTTTAATTAGAAATCTATTTTAATTATTCCAAATTAAAGTATCAAATAGTATTACCATTTTGTTTGCAGGAAAAAAAGTAGTTTACTGATAAATTTGTAACAATATTGAGAAGTTTCTAAAGTACACTGCATGTTCTATACACAGTTACAGATTGCTTTTTTTTTTCCCTGGAAGTGTTTGTATTCTTAAAAACTGCCAAACTTCACTAATGTGGCTTTATGGGCTCCTATTTATAAACGCATGCCTGTTTGTCAAGAAGAGAGGTGGAACTCACAAGGGTTTTACAAAGATAGCATTGTCTGGGAAAAAATTAAGATGAGTCACATATTCTGAAAAATATCCTTCCTGACACCTAGAGGTGATCAGCAAAAAATGCTAAAAAACCCACAAACCCAACTTGTCCAAGAAAGAGAAAGCAAGTTCAACAAGCCAGTGATTTTTCCAAACAAATAAAATCTTATGCAACATTTGGATTGGCATTACGCTATCAAATAAGCAAAAATTACAGCAGAGTGCAGCCACTCTTGTAAAACTTACTAATATGTTGCCTCTGTGTCTGTAGACAATGAACAAGAAATAAGCTATGTTTCTGTATATCACCTGCCACAAAATATTTTCTATGTTAATTCAGTCCAGAGATACTTAAAAAAAATCATTTATTGATTCTAGATTACGGAGTGCACCAGCAAATTTTATGCAGACCACATAAAAGTTGTTTAAGTATACTGGAGTAAAAAAAAATCAGGGACCTTAAAAATCAGTGTGAACTCGTGAACTTGGTATTTATAGAGCTATGCAAAACACTCAGGTTCTTTGAAAGTCAGTTTTTGAACAACTTTGTTCCACTGAAGTTTGGACTTGAGAGCTTAGAGAACTGTTCTAAATCCAGGGCTTACAAACAACTTTTATTTTCATTAATGCACTCTCTAGTGAACGCAGATCAGTTTGTATGAAGAACTGAAAATAATGGTCATAAGGGACATTTAAGGGAAGTCCTTTTGAACACAGCCACTTTTACTTGGGAGCTGTTCAATTAAATTCTCCTGCTGCTTTTAAAGACCGCTTCATTAAACCATGCTGGAGGCAGTTTAATAGGTTTTCTAAGTAACTACATGCAATTTTTAAACTTTGTCCGCAGGAAGAGTATCCCCAGCTGACTAGCTGATCCCACACACTGGAACACTTTCTGAGGCGATTTTAATGATTGAACAGGGAGACTGCTGAGTTCCCTGGGCAGCTCAGCCTGCCACAGGGGCTCTGCCTCAACCCTCACCAGCACACCTGGGGCTTTGCAGCAGAAGGTGCTACTTAGAACCACGGGTTCAGTCCCCTCTCTAACAGCCGGGGGCTACACAGGGCCGGCGCCGGGCGGAGGGCAAAATTCGGCGGGCTGGAACCTGCTGCGGCCGGGAACGGTGCGTGCGCGCCCTCCTGCCCGCACCGCAAAGGAACTGCTCCCCCGCTCCCTTTGATCAAACCGGCTAAGCCCCACCAGGCCGCTGCCACCCGTGGAGGGGCAGGACCGAGCTGCCCGACCCGCTCAGGGCTCGGAGGACGCGGGGGCCGGCGGCGGACAGGGCCCCTCAGGGCCGGCGGCCATGGCCGCCGCCAACGGCTGAACGGCGTCTGAGAAGTCGCGCGCCTGGCTCCCTCCCGCCCGCCCCTTACCACGTGACGGTCGGCCCCTCCCCCTCCCTGTGGCCGCGCGGCGTCGCTCTCCGGGTATTTGAACCGCGCTTCCGCCATCTTCCCAGCGCCCAGTCACTGAAGGGAGCGACGCGGAGAGAAGCCTCGAGAAAGGTAACGGGGTCGGGACGTCCTCTTCTTCCTTCTAGGAGCGGGTGGGAGGAAGCGTGGCCGCTTGAAAAAGCGTGAGCGGTGGGGATGGCGGACACCGTTAGCCACCGCCTAGGAGCGGGGGTAGGAGATGGGCTGGGTTGCAGCGAGGCGAGGTTGGGCCTGAGCGAGCGTTGCAGCTGCGATACTTGACTCGCGTGGCGTCCCTTCTCCCCCCGCCCCTCGGAATGGGAGAGGTAGAAGGGTGGGAGCTGTGCTCTGCTCCATCCCAGGGAGAAGGGCGGGCGAAATCCCGGAGGAGAAACGGCGCGGGGCCTCCAACGGCCCGAGTCTCTGGGGGGGGAGGGGAGGTGGCGCGCGCTGCTCAGTCATGGTGGCTCATGGCGGGGAGAGCGCGTTAGGCCCGTTGGTGGGGGCTGGCGGGAGGCTGAGGCGCGGCCAGGGGAAGGCTCCGCTCGGGAGCTCCGGAGGACCCGCTCTGGGCTCTCCCGATCGGAAGGCAGATTCTCGTGAGGGATGGGATACCGATTCTGGGCGGGCTGGGGCGGGCTTTCAGTGGAGCGAGGCTGGGGTCGGCTTTCGCTGAGGTGTCCTTCGGAGGCCGCGGCTCAGTCTCTCCTTTCTCGAGCCCGAGAGCCAGAGGGGTGCGGCGGCGGCAGCCTGCTGTTACGGGGCTTCGGGGGTGGGCGGGGAGGTGCCGCCGCCATTACCGCGCGCACTCCCGCCGCATGTGGGGAGACGTGGAGGCGCTTCCTGCCCCATGAATGGGCCCGGGACCACGCGCGCCGTCACGCCGGAGAGGAGGGGGGAGCGGCGGCGTGGGCCGAGCCTCGGCTCCTCGCCGGCCCCGCTGACTGGCGCGCAGAGCACGCGCCTTCGGAGGCGATTTGGGAACTGAAAACGGCGCCCGGCCCCTTCCGGCTGGGCCTTGAATCAGCTCGCCTGTTGTGAGCTCACATGCTTCCATTTCCCCTGCAGACCCAGCATGGCCGCCCAAGGAGAGCCCCAAGTGCAGTTTAAGGTAAGGGAGTGGTTTGTTGTGGGTGCTGTGTTGGGTTTTTTTTTCTTTCTTTCTTTCACTTCAGTAGAAAAGTAGCAGGAGCGACTCTTGAGTGCCAGCGTGGATGGTAGGTTTGGTTTTGAAGTGCTGGTCTTTCCTTAACGGTGCAGTCAGCTTATTGTGGTATTGCATATAACTTGTACAAAAAGATTCTATTGTACTGTATCAGTCTGATGCTATGTGTAGTTTAGTGTAAGAAACTTTAGTGATGCTTTGCCTATAGAATGATTTTTAAATTTCAGAAGCAAACTTCACAGCAACAAGCAAAAAGTGCTTAGAGTGAATTAGAATAGTCTGTTTTCTGTTGTGGGGAAAATTGTTCTAATTGCTTAGGGAAAAACCCTTAAAACATTTCAGAACAGAATTTTCTGGTGTTTGGGGGGGGGGTGTTATCGTAACAGCCAGAAGTCCTTAAGACTGCTTTATGAAAGGCTGTTACTCTGTTTCTTACAATACTTAGCTAGAGTATTCCAGTTGTTAGTAGTGCAGTTGTTTGGGAGTTTTTAAATTGTAAGATTACAGTGGGTTTTTCCAGTTTGGGTCCTTAAATGAGTTCCTGTGTAAATATGGTCCCATTCAGGTTGAAAACCCCAAATATTCTTAATTCAGTCACTTGTAGTTTAGTAGAAACATATTAACAGTGCATTGTAGCTTTCAGCTATAGGAACTTGGTAAGTCTGACTAGAGGTATTGTGTGATAGGCTTAACAAATTGGGTCCCAATACAGTCAGTCACTTCATAGGGAATTCAGTCTTTTGTTTACAGCGTCTTGTAGGACTAAGGTCTTTGTACTAATAACTAGTATTTAGACTAAAGTGACCAATAATGTCTCTAGAAGTGTATTGCTCTGACTTTTTTGCTTTTATCTATCAACAGCTTGTCCTGGTTGGTGACGGTGGCACTGGTAAAACAACATTTGTAAAACGTCATTTGACTGGTGAATTTGAAAAGAAGTATGTAGGTATGTCTGAAGAAACATTTGGGATCTAATATGTTACAATTAGAAGTGAATTCATGACTTGCTAAGTGCACTGCTTTTTCTTATTACTATAGCAACGCTGGGTGTGGAAGTTCATCCTCTGGTGTTCCATACTAACAGAGGCCCTATTAAATTTAACGTATGGGACACAGCTGGCCAAGAGAAATTTGGTGGCCTGCGAGATGGCTATTACATCCAAGGTAAGATGTGTGTGTATATGTGGGAATATTCTGTACCTCTTACAGTTCAGTTTTTCATTCTATTCATGTTGGCCACTCTGAAAGCTGTCAGTGTGGCTTGCAGTGATGAGCTGGTTTCTGGGTCTTCAAACTCTTCATGTAAATACAATAATTTCCTTTGCTAGGCAACTTGCACTGATGGAGGAGTATTCCAAGATTGTGTTTCAGTATGCTGTTGCAGGCTTTGGTATTAATGAAGAGTAATGGTGCACCTTATATGACAAGATATTGCCGATGAAATTCGGTGGTGAAGAGGTGAAAGTATGTGCTTCAGTGCAGATTTGTGTTGTTATTAATGTACTGTGCTGAGGCAAGGACTTGGAACACACAAACTGTACAATTTTTAGATGTGATGATGAAATTGTACGTCTCCATGCTGGAGTCTAATTGTCTTTCTGAAGAAGTACTGATAGTGTCCCTTCACTTCTGCTTGGCCAAGCTCTGTGCTGTGTGTACTTCAATCACCTGCATATCTTTAAAATTTTGCATGGGATTATTAGAGTTTGACATTGTTGCTTTTCCTTTAGAAGTATCAGGATCACGTCAAGCCCCCCCGTTCTTAGAAAAACTGTTCTGGACAAGGGCATCCTGAGATGTGGACTACAAGCTCTCAACCTACCTGAAAGCCACAATAGGATGTCTGAGATTAGTTATATAGGTGTTAAGTAACTTCTGTCAAGTATTTGTGTAAATTAAAGTTGGCTTTTGTAATCCTTGTATATTTTCATACTATGCAACACCTTGTTACTCAGTGGGACAGTAGCATTGATAAAACTAGCTGGTGTTTAAGATGGGGCACTAAAGGTGTGAGATCACATGGCCATGGACCACTTTTAACAGAACATGGGCTCTCAGAACTGTGAAGCTGAGAGGGAGAAGTTAATGCAGACACTTAACCCTAACATGGGATTTCTATGGGTACCTCTTCTCTCTCCCATCTTACAGGCAAGTGCTTACTCTCGGTATGTAACTCTTGACTATTCTTTTATTGCAGCTCAGTGTGCCATCATAATGTTTGATGTAACATCAAGAGTTACTTACAAGAATGTACCTAATTGGCACAGAGACCTGGTACGAGTATGTGAAAACATCCCTATAGTGTTGTGTGGCAACAAAGTGGATATTAAGGACAGAAAAGTCAAGGCAAAATCCATCGTCTTCCACAGGAAGAAGAATCTCCAGGTATGTTGGCATGAGTTTGTAGGAATCAGGTTTGTTGGGTCTAATGACTGCGGTTGGGTTCTATGTAGTAATCGAGTGTTCTGCCTTTGTCACTACAGGCTATAATATTTCAGCTTTACATCCTGTTGGCTGCTTGAACCTAACTTCAGGGAAGGGGGAAGTGATGATATTAAAGATGATCATCACTGGTCTTGAGCAGAAGCTATGCTAAGCTCTTAAAGAGCTTGTGTGCATTTGGCTTTCACTGCTCAGAATCTCATCAGATGACACAGAAGTGAGACTAAAGTAGATCAAGTCACAGGAAAAAGATACATGCACTATTGCCTCCTGAAAGTTCCATCTTTGATCAGATTGGATACCTTACTTCTCAATTATCAATTTCTGCCTATTTGCCTGAAACTGTATGTTTCTAGACACTTAGATCATAACTGTGTCTGAGAGCGTAAATGGGAGTCATGTGGTCAAAAAGAACACTAAGGTAAAAGTAGAGCTGATCATGTGCGTGTTACTCTTGGTATGCCCTAAATATCAGTTAGAGGTGTCTTTTTTTAATAATTTACAATATGTACTTTTTTGCAGTATTATGACATTTCAGCTAAGAGTAACTACAACTTTGAGAAGCCTTTCCTCTGGCTTGCTAGAAAGCTAATTGGAGATCCTAACTTGGAGTTTGTTGCCATGCCTGCTCTTGCACCACCTGAAGTTGTTATGGACCCAGCACTGGCAGCACAGTATGAGCAAGACCTACAGGTAAGTAAGAAAGGGCACAAAGGTCAAACGATTGCCTCATAACTAGTGTTTGGACTCCAGGGGCAAATAACTGAAGAATAGTTCTTAAGTGTAACTTCTTTGTTCCAGATTGCTCAAACCACTGCACTGCCAGATGAAGATGATGACCTGTGAAGGGATGAAGCTGGAGCCCAGCGTCAGAAGTCTAGTTTTATAGGCAACTGTCCTGTGATGTCAGTGGTGCAGCGTGTTTGCCACTTTATTATCTAGCTGAGCAGAACATGTGCTTAATCTTTGGGATGCTGAAAGAGATGAATGGGCTTCGGAGTGAATGTGGCAGTTTAAAAAAAAAAAAACAAACAAAACAAAATGAAAAAAAGAAAAACCAAAACAAAAAACTTCATATTTTGGACCTGCATATTTAGCTGTTTTTTGGACTGCAATTACTTCCCCTTTTGAGTTTCAAATATAAGACTGCTGCAGTCACATCAGAGTGTTAAGTGGTAAATCTTGTTTCTGTCATTCCCATTCTCTTTTGTTTAGATAATAAAGTTGTATTTCAAGTATCTCTAAGCAAGTGAACTTTCATGCATCGTTAGGAAAACTCTTCCAAGTGTCTTCTGTTCTTCAGTTGAGGCCAATACTTGGTTGTCTGCTGCATTTCTCATTCTCTGTTCTCCTTTTCCCTCCTGCTTCTCATGTTATGCTCCTCTTGCTAAATCAGAGCTAACAGTTAACCTTTCCTTGATTTCCTGAAGCGCATAATTAAAGCACCTGAGGAAAGCTGAACTAACTGCTAGGTAAAACTAAAGCAGTGAACACTTGACTGGTAAGTGTGACTGGATCAACATTCCCTTGCAAACAGGAATGTTTGTGGTCTGCAGGGTGTCTTGAGAGAAAAGTGTGTAGTTCAGCTTGCATATGCTACCATTAGATACAGTCTCTCAACTCTCTAACTTCTAGTGAGTTCTACAACATGCCTTCACAGAGCCCTGGTTTTTTAGTAGCCAGAAACAAATGGCATCTAGGTCTGTTAGGTGACTTAAAAGCTGTATTTTTGCATGGAACATCATTCAGTAGAGCTATAGCTGATTAAACAAACTCTCTCTAAGCATCTTAAAAGTCACTAACTAGAAAACAGCTGCAGTTGAGCTGAAAAGCTCTTGGCTACAAAACAGCATATTAACTAAAACCACACTTATATAAATATCTAGACTTTACTGTTACTGCACCAAGTTCTTAATTTGAAACTCTAGTTTATTACAGCACAAATGGTGGAAAATGTCAACTTTTAACACTATCTTGTAGAGATTAATCTTGGTCAATATTAGTACTGCTAGTAAACAAAACTATAAGTTTAAGATACCATTTTCAGTAGTGTTTGAGTACATGAAGCCTTGAACTCTTCAGTTTTGTATTTTTGGTTTCTTAATAAAGTGGAGCATTTCATTTATTCCTTTTAACTTGCATGTTTGTGTACGTAACTCCTACTTGAATATTTAACTATTCAACTATTCTGATACATGGTAGCAAAATGTGTGGACTATGATTATTACTTATGCAATAACTGTTGTAAAGGAATCATGTTTAAGTTAGCGCAAGTTGGAGTTCCCTGGTTTGCTTTTGGTTTTTTGGTTTGTGGGTTTTTTTTCAGCTAGTCAGTGAGAAGTTGAGTTGTGGTATTTAGGACCTGAAACTCATTAATGAAATTAAGGAATGTCATACACTTAGTTTGTAAACTCCCACTTAACATTCCATTGAATCTTCTTGCTGTGTCATCTTGCTTTAACTTCATATTGTAGGTTCTTGCCTGTAGTGTTTACTAATTTACTTGTGCATATCTTGGTTAATACTGGTAGTGTGACTATCCGCTGCTGCTTTACTAGGTGTGGTAGCTTTTTTGTCTTCAAGCTGTCTCCCTTCTGAAAATACACTGCTTAAAAAACCACAAATTGATTTAAAAAACTTCAGTAGTTCTGCAGTATTGATATGCCTTAAGAAGAAAAAACAGCAGCACTGAAGTTGCATTTATATTGCTTCCTAGTGTGTGTATGGTGGTATCTTTACAACCTGCCTGCTGCACACAGGTACTAGCTGTAGTATGAATTCCTACAAAACAGCTGAAAAGGTTTGAGATGCGAAATACCTGTTTAAAGACAAGTATAACTGCCATGAGCTTTGCTTTGTAATCTTCAGTGTTACTTCCAAGTCTACAGAAACTCCGCTGAAGTAGGCAGTAATGCTAGTCCTGCTGTAAAGTAATCTCTTCAACTTGAAATGTTTTGGGAGTGGACTTAAGTCCACTTGTTGCAGCATTATATTTCATTTGTCACATTTAATCCCTGTTAATTGTTGATCATAAATAATGCAGGTAGCCTTAATATGCATGTGCAGATTCCTCAGTTGAAGTTCCTTAACTATAACACTTCTAAGAAGTTTTTCACTAGTTGGGTTTAGGCAAAATAAAATTTTATCTAGTTAATCAAGTAATGAGGAAAATAAAACTTGCATTCTAAGAACCTCTGTACTGAATTTAGAGCTCTACCATTATCAGGACGGAATTGATGAGACCAAAATCCTTTTGTTGCAATACCTACTTTGTTGTACTTGCTTGACTGCTGTGTGGTTAGATCAGACTAATTGTAGGAGTTCTTGTGTTCCCTGCACACTGTTTGGTCAGTTTTCCCACATGAAAATCTGTGGTTTCAGATTGGTTTTTAGTAACTTGTCATTACAGACCCTGCTCAGCTTTAACTTTCAAAAGCAGGACAAGGTGCTGGGCCATTTACTGTTCCTACTTCCATGATAAAGCTGTTGAGTTTCTAAGTGTCTGAGCCCAGAGGGTTGTATTAGAAGAGCAGTTGGAGAACTACTGCATGTGCAAAATGGGTAAGGCAAAAGCATTAGTTCCAGAAACTGGCAGAACGTTTTGCTAATTCTCACTGAACCTTTACATGAAGGTGTGTTAAAGGCCTTCTTAGGAGAGCTAGGGTTGCCCTTGGATCTCTCAGGATTTCAACAGGGAATCTTTTTTAGAAAGGTTGGAGAACGCCTCTCTGCAACAGCTAGAAATCTGTGCCAAGAAGGTTGAAGTCTGCCCCTCTTATGCCTGCAAGTGACAGTACAACAAAATGTATCTTTGTCTCTTTCCTTTAGAAAGGATTCTGTTGTATTGCTAATACAGTCTTAGTCTAAACTAGTGGAAAAAACAGTGCTGAGACAAATTGTTCTTCTGCCTTCACCTTCCTGAAACAGAAATACACAGTTTGATTGAAGCCAGTTGTTTTCCTGACCTGGACTGGTAGGTGCTGGTGGCTTTCTCTCACCTGTTTTAGCAACGGTTGATTGGGCCCTCTTAAACCAGGCTTGATAGCAATGCCCTACAAGTAACTGGAAAGCTAAATCTGCCGCTGCTTTGATCAGTTTGTTTTCATATGGGTGCATTAATTTAGTCTGGGTTTGTGTGTGTATGTGTTGGCTTTTGCACTGAGCAGAATAGTTTGCCTTTAAGAAGAATCTCTTTCCTAGCACAAGCTGCTAGATGAGCGTCCCATGAAGGAATTCTTCCTCGCATGTGTTCTGAAATGCTTTTGATCATCTCTGCAAGCGGCCAAAACTGGGAAATGTTTTAAGCTGGGGACTCGCATCGGGAGAATATGAATGACTATGCTGTCCTAGGCCTGGAGCTTTTTCAGACAACACCCAAGTCGTAACACTTGGGAAACAGCTGTAGCAATTTTTAGTCTTCATTGCCCTCTGGCTTGTTTGTAACTGTCCTTGTGGTGCAAAGACAGCAAAAAGAGACTGACTCCTTTTTCTGATTCAGAGCTCACTCGACTGCCTGACAAATAACGTGAAGTTAAACTTGGAAGAATTTTATGCTTGAAAGGAAGGCTTAATATGATAACCTGTTTAACAGACTTAGTGGGACTTACTGATGAGCCAAACCATAGCCTCTTTATATAGCTAGTTATTGAATAATTGCAGGACTGTTGAAACGTAAGGCGTGTTTTTTATACCAAGGCTCTAGCACTGAGCTGAAATCTTAGGTTACGGATCTGAGTATACAAGGCAAATACTTTTAATTAAGTTGTGGGGGTAATTCTCTTGTAGTTCACAAAGTGACCAGATTGTTCAATGAGTGAATGACACTTCGCAAAATTCTAGCATTCTGCAAGCTGCATGACTGAAATGGGCCACTGTCCATACTGGGGCACTAGTTCAGTGTAGGAATAGGTCGTTTGATTTTTATTTTGGATAGTCGTAGTTATCTGTCTTGCTGTGATCCTGGAATTCTGTGATTAAAAGAATCAGATTCCCATATTTCTCACTTTTCTTCCCCTCAAGCAAGCAGTAGAATATGAGGACACATTTCCCCAAATAGTGTTATGAACAGAATTTCGTATTTTGTATAACATCAACAAAAGTTTAAATGTTTAATCCACTCTCTCTGAAGTCATAGCTTTAATACATTGAATGCAACCATTCAAAATTTAATTTCATCAATATAGTTCCAGGTTACTAGGAGGCAATGAGCTTGGTTTACTTTCCGTTGCCTGTTTCCATGTTGACACTTTATTAATAAGGACTGAAAAGGGCAGCTAAAACAAAAACTCTGAGTGTAAAGTAGACAGTCATAAACAGGAAGCTTGTAAGATTGTTGTGATCAATAACATCTAAGAAGAAAACTTTAACCGGTGTCCTTCCTGTTACCATAGGCTAAGTGGCAAAATCACAGATTATACTCCGAAGCGTCAGGATCTTTCCTGATAGAGCTATTGAAGTCTCCTGTACAAAGAGTTAAGCTAAAGACAGCAAATCGCGTGGCTAATATAAATGGTGCTGGTTTGCTCCGAACTTCTTTTTCAGGTAAGAGGTAGCTGCACGAGCCAGTGCCACAGTCTGATCTCCCAGTTGTAATACCAGTTCCTATTGCTGCTACTTTATCAGCTGTTCACTACACAAAACCAGTGATAACTTGCTGATGATTTTTTTGCATCTTGGTGACTTTTGAAAATAGTGCTGGAGGGAAGCAGTGTGTGTGTTGCTTATTCTGAGAGTATAAAAGAAAGTTAACTTTCCTGTCAGGCGCTTTTGATGGATTACATAATTAAAAACAAACAAACAAACAAAAAAAACCCCCTTGTTAAAATTTCCAGATCTCAGGTCTGGAAAGCAAGATCTGGCAAGTATTTAGGGAAAGGGCTCAAGCCAAAGAGGTTTGTTCCATTTATAAATAAAAAGGCGGGTCACAATAAGAAATCTCTGCCTGTGTTTTTTGGCATTATTCATTGCCTTTTGATTCGGCATCTAGTATTTTTATTTCTTAGTTGGGTCTGGGTGTGTTGTTTTACTTGAATACCTCAATTGTTGCCTAGTTATAAAACTTATTTCAAACTACAGCAGATGAGTACAGTAATTCCTCAAAGGTTATGTATGAAAGAGCTGTTTGAGGCGCATCATCTGCCCGTCTGAAGTGCAGAGGTTGTGGCCGGGTACGTGAGGCTTAAGCCAGGTGACGGAGTAGCTCTCGGCTCGCTACCTGAACGAGTCTGACAGCTTAAAAAACCTCTTACGGAGATCGAGCGCTTACTGCGTAATTCTCTTCTCCCGCTAGCTGTGGGCAAGTAGACCGTAGCATCGGAGAAGACGGGGTGATTCCCGGCTGAGCGGAGCCCCCGCGACGGGAGAAGCGAGTCCCCGCCGAGCGGGGTTGCTCGGGCGGTACCGGGTGCGGCCGCGCGGTGGGGCTCGCCGCTCACCGCTCGCCACTCGCCGCTCAGCGCTCGCCGGGCTGCCCGCTCGGCCGGTGCTCAGTCGAAATACACCTGCGGGGGTTGCACAAGCGTCGTGTGTTCAAGAAGGCAGCGATGTGGATGCCTCTAGGTTTACTAACAGTAGCAAATGGCTATAACGCGTGTGCAGTCGCAGATGCTAGTTGATAAAAACTTAGAGCAGGGAAGAGTTATTTTTTGTGCATTTTTTTTTGTTAGCGTAGCGAAGCTTGGGCGCTGCCATCATGTACTTTCTCATTTTTTCCTACTCTTCAGCAAATTTAGGTTAAAAAAATTTAAAAATCAGAGCTTACTGTATGGAACCAGTCAACATCTTGATAACTGACATTGAATTAAAATATAACTTTACCTGGAAAAAAAAAAAATAGCCGTGCTTTAAGTGCTGATCACCTAACCTTGATGCAGAACAAAAATCTGGTGAGGAGTATGCCATAGTCGAATCTAGCACAGTACTGTGGCATGTAACTCATGGTTTGATCTTGTAGTCAAGTTACAGTATGAATAGTGAAATGACCAGAAAGCTTGAAGGATTGGTGTCTTGAGAATTACAGTTCCTGTTTGCTGTAAACGGTTTGTAAATAAGGGAGAAAGATGTTCTTCCACTCAAACCTTCAGATTTGAAATTAGGATGGCTGGGAGGACTGCTCTATGGCAGTTTTCTCTAGTTATGCTGGAGAACGCTGTCTTTAGAAAGCTCCTCAAATGCACTCTGCGTGTTTTGTAGGTGATAAACTGCATCCATGCTGTCTAGCTGAGGTCCCTGCTTCAGAGTGTGGAATAAGCAATTGGCTGACTCTCTGCACAGGCAGATTCCTAGCTGATGTAGTACTCGGGGAACTGACGGCAGCTGTTGCACAGGAGAAGCCTGGGTAGTGTGGCACAAAACCAGCGTGGCATCTTTGGAAGCATAGCCTAGACCCTTGGTAAAGCAACAAGCAAAATGTTGCATTAGGCAGTGGGATGACACCTCTGTTTGTAATGGGCTGAACCTGTGAGGAGGAGTATGAGGGAACTCAAAAGCAGGAAGAAGAAAGCATGCACACAAGCTGGGCCACTAGGAAAGGTATGGAGAATAGATGAAGAAAGGCATAAACTATGACTAGAGAACAAAATGCTTATATCCTAATAAAGTGGTAATGATTAATACAACATTCTAAAGCATAACTAGTAGCAATTATACTTAATGGAAGTCTGCTATTAGATATCAAACCAAATGGAAGAAAGCAGTAGGGGGAAAGAAAGATGCAGATTGGAGAGGGAGGGGAAATGCCAAAACTCTCCTGGCAACTGAGAACTTCACTAGATGGTGAAGAGAGAACTTAAAATAATACCACCACAGGAGCTCTTGCAATTTGTTGTGGTATCCAACAAATTGCAAGAGCTCCCTGTACCCATACATGAGAGGCTGATTGTGCACCCATGCTTTGCTGGAAAGCACTGTAGGTAGTCCTGACAGGATACCATAGCAAAAAGCTCTAAAAAGAAGAAATGCAGCTAACAGAAAATAATTGAGTTTGTTCCATCATTAATCTTTGTTGTGCACAGGTCAGTTGACTTTGCTAGAACTTCTGTGATTTAAATGGAAGCTGCCTGAGAAAATCTACCTTAACACCCTGCAACTTGAAAATTACTTGTCAGGTAGAGTGTTTTGCCACTTTCTTGTAGGTGAATAACTTTGATTTTTTTCCAGATCAGGTGTTACGTTAGTAAACAGCAGGGGCCTTTACTAACGTGTAAAGGATAAATATGATTTAGGCATGTAACATATTCTGTGTTGCAGTTTGAAAGCCTTATACTCTGGGGCAAACATTTTTCTGTTACCTGTTTTATTACTCCTCTCAGTTATTTCAGTGGACTACTTTTGCAAGTGCTCTTCAAGTGCTTTGGTTATAGGCTTTTAAACGGGGAGGTGCTGCCTATTTGATACGTGTGTATACAGTGCCTTGTACAACTAAGACCATGTCTTGACCTGGAAGCTTCAGTGCAACACAAGTGAAACAATACTTTTTATTTTTCATGTAAATATGTATCAGCCTTGCAGAATAAATGAAAATGAAAACATATAGGTATAAACCCTTCTCTTCGGCCTTTGTAAAACTGGTAGAGGAAAATAATACTCTCCGCTTGGGTTAATTATGCTTTCAAAACTGATTTGTATTTTGGTTGCTGTTGACCTCTGAGTGGATACTACTAGTGGTTTACTGCTAGCAGAGGACTAATGCTTTTATCCCCTCTGAGCAATGGATAAATCCTACTTCTAAATACATGGCATATATCACTGGCTATTTAAAATCTGACATGTTAAGTTTTGTAATGCCATTTTCACAGGTACTGGCTTGACTATAGAACTCTTTCTTCCTTATTTAATTCTACAGATGTGACTATTGATATGGTAGGTATTCCTTAATGATTCTGTCTCCTGCTCTTCACCCCAGCTGACTTTGCATGTGCTAAAAAAGGCTTAGAGCCCAGGAGAAGAAGGGAAAGACTTAATCTCTTGAAAAATCAATATTTCTAACTAATTTAAAAGGATCTCAAGAAGGTCACATCCCTCATCTTTAGCTGCAAGTGACATCTGAAAATGACAGGTATTTAAGGAGCCTATGAAAATCACTGAGACAAATCCTCTAGAAAAAGAAAAGGGGGGATTTTTTGATCTCCATATCATATCCATTTTCATAGTCAAAATTGCATTTTGAATGGTTGATTTTATTTTAGTTTGCTTTTCTGTGGTATGCATTAAGAACAGTGGCAGATACAAATGGGATTTTTTTTCTTTCTTTTGTTGTTTTGAAAATATGTTGGTTTAGCCAGTTCCATGATTCCAGGGTGTGTCTTGTGATTTTAGGATCTCGGGGATGACTGTTGCAGCCAACAGATGTAAGTGATTTCTCTAGTCAGATTATTAAACATTATAGCGGAGTAAGGAATAAACCGATAGCAGTCACAGTGGTCAAGAGAGTGCATGGAACAGAATTTATGCTAGGGTTTGGTTTATGTATTGACCATCTTCTATCAATGGAGAGCTAAAACTCCACGACTCAGTGCCTGAAATTGTGGTGCTTAGTCTGGTTCTTAATTCTGGAATTCAGTTTGCATGCTTTTAAATTAATTAATGGGTTGCACTTCAGATTCGATGGCTTTTCAAATCTTAATAAGAGCACAGATTTGGAAGCTACTGACAACATTTTAGCTAGCTCTCTGATTTCTGTCCCCACCCTCTCATTGCTTTTGCCACTTTAGATCTAAAGAAAGAAACTACAAAAGACGGGAACCGTGTTATTCCCCATAGAATGAAAAGTCTTTAATATGTACATCTATAATAGGCTCAGATGTTCTTGCTGAGAAGTAATTTGCAGATTGGCTTCTGGGTGTATTCTCCATTTGTGCTAGTAAACTTGTTTCACAAAGCAGTTGAATGAAACTTTCATGGAGTTGCTTTTACCCAGAAAAGCAAGAGAGAATTAAGTAAGACTGTAAGAGGAAAATTGGCACAAATTCCAAAGGCAAAACTTTATCATGGTGAAATACTTCTCTAATTAAGAAAATCTGACTACAGTTACAGGCAGTGGCTTTTTGGCAAATAAGGTTTGGTGTAATCACACAAAAAAATTTGTATAATGTTTTATTTATATAATTATCCAGTTTTATGTAAGCTTGACATTAAGGCTCAGATAATCAAAGATTTGATGAAATTAAATCTTTGGCATTTATACAAAAGCCTAAACTATTTTGCAAAAATCATATGTTTTCTTCAGTGTATGGAGTAAGATGTTCAAGGCACTACTACAATACAAAAAATGTCTAATGAACAGGATGATACAGTATATAGATAATAGAGTAATCCAATAACTATTAATTAGCCAGTAGGACCTCATCCAAAGAAAACCTAAATGTATAATTTATTGTATGATGATATTCACCTGCTTATTTGGTCTCTGAATCACCAGGTTCTTAATGTTTTCAGAAAGAATATATAAAATAAGTCAGCTTAACATTACATATATAGCATGATAAAAGTATTTTCATCTGATTACGCCTAAATTTTTTATTGCTAAAAAGCTGTATTTTGTTTTCTGGCATCGACCAGCAACTTCTCATTTTCTTAATTAGAAAAATATTTTTCCATGATAGTGTTAGCCTTGTTGAATTGGCTCCAGGATTTTTTGTTTGTTTGCTTTTTCTTCAATCTGAACTGTTCAGTTTGTCCTTTTCAGTATAATCAACTCAAAACTTCATGCAATATTTTCATGTGTGGTCTACTTTCTGACTAATTTTGCCAAAATATCCTTTTACTACTTGATGTGTCCTAGGGACCAGAGTCATGCAATGGCCACTGCCACCCTTTGATTGTCTTTTGGTAGATGGCATTGTGCAAATAAGAACTGTAATGCCTGAAGTTCTTCTACCTACAAAGCTTTTTTTCATAGCTTTTGTGGTTCTTTGCTGATCTGGGAAGCATTTCAGTCACTCAGCAGCAGCTATCTTTGTGCAGGTGGATTCCTACCAGAGTTGGGGGCCCAGTAAAGAGCTCATGAAGTAGCTTGCTACATCACATCTGCTAATGCTGAATGAGCAGCTATGTTTGTTCTATTGAAGGTCACAACTCTGAGAAGCTGCACTTTATCAAGAATCATCCTACTGTTAATCACAGTAATACAGATGCTAATAAAATCTGTATGCATTTATAACTGTTTCACATGCTAGTAAAACTTGAATGTCCCTCCCATATCATGCATTCTTTCAAAGGCAGTACTAGTTCTTACAGCCTGTACAAAATCTTCATGCATAATCCTTTCCTATAAGGTCTAGAAAGTCTTGCTTTTATTGGTTTTTTTTTTAATTAAAATTTTTCTTTATAAAGCTTTGAGGGTGTTTTGGGTATTTTTTTGCTACGTATTGGAAATTCAAATTTATTATATTTCAGGGCTTGCATTGAAAATCTTAGTGTTGATACTAACCAAAGTTAATATTGTTTGAGGAAAAAATGAAAAAGGAGAATATGCAAATACATCAATGATCTCTAAAGTCACAGACTAATGGCAAAATACAGCTGGAATGGACCAAAAGAACTAATTTAGCCCATCCTCATGCTGCAAGGTAAGACTGACTGTTTTCATAGTATCCCTGACAAGTGTTTGTCCATCCTGTCCTTCAAGACATGCAGTAATGGAGATTGCACAGCCCTTTCTGTCCTTCACTCCTGCAATGTGTCCTACACTAATACCAAGCCCTGCTACCTCTTACTCTTCTGCAGTGAGTGTGAAAACCAGATTTGATTCTTTTCACATGTTCTTTTTGCATGACCAAGTCCTCCTGTACTTTCTGGCTTGTTGTTCTTGACTCCCAGTCTGCTGGTGACCCCCCTTAAGCACACTGAATTTCATATTCCCCCCCCAAATGGCCTGCTTAGCCATCTGTTTTTTAACTCACTACATAAATGCAGGTTATTTGTGTGTAAATACAGAACACACATCCATTCATGTTTATTATTTTGATGGTTGTTGTACCTAAGCTTGAGACCCAGAAGAGACTGTTATTGCTCTAGGCAGCATATGAACCTTAGAAATGGATGGCTCTTTCCAGGGAACTTCAGGCCTATGAGCTAATTTCTGATTTTTAAAAAAAACCACATAAAACAAAACCCCTCAACGTCTTTCTAATAGATGACTTAAAAAAGGTAGATGTGAAATCAAATTGAATTTTGTATTAGTTCCAAATGCAAAAATAAATATTTGAATTTTGTGGCTCAGTAATGTATTGAGTATTGCACAAAGAGTAATGGAAGCGAAGCTGTAGCAAGCTTTGGCGTGGTGTAGCAACCAAAACTGATTGGATCCTTGGATATAATAGATCATGTTTGCTGGCCTGAGCCACCCGCAATATTTTCATTTCTGCTACTATAAGGGCTCCAGCTATGCTTTTGTTGTTATGAAAACATATCCTTAATGTCAACTATACAATCTTCTCTTCTTTTTCTAATAAAAATGCACTTTCACGCATGATGTATTCATTTCAAAGTTTCAATATAAAGAGAAGCAACTAATGCTGCTGGTCAATTTTTGCAGTCCTAGAGAAAACTTACAAATCTAAAAAAACCTTCTGTTAAATTTGCTAGCTGTTTGGTTGGGAAAGTGCTAAAGGAAAAGGGACTAAAAATTTAAATTTTTTTTAATGTTCTGAGAAAATGGGTACCATGTACTTCAAACTTGTTCATTCATAGGCATCCACAGTTCAGTGGATGTTTACCATTTAAAAGAATGTTACAGGGATTGTAGCAAGCCCTGTCTGTGGAGACCTTAGTACAGTAACATGAGACGATGACCCATCCGCAAGAATAAACACTAACAAACAGTTTTCAAAATAAGAACAAAAAACCCCTCAGTTGTATATTTTGGTTTTGCTTAGAATTGCAGAGTCATGAGTTATGAAAGCACAGGATTCTGTGCATGTTGTCAGTTTAAATAAAACTTATGATAGACTAGATGTTCACTGGTAGTTAAGTATAGCCCTGATGTCCCTTATGTAAGGGATGACAATGAAAAGGGGTGCGTAGTTGTTCAATGCCTGAGAACAGATGCCACGTAATTCTTCCAGCACACAAGAGAAGGGCTGTAGTATGTTACCACAGCTGTCCGTGCACTCCGTCCCATGAGGAAAAGAGAGAATTTCTGTGCTGGAAAACTTAAAGTAGGAGTCAGCCTTTTCTGCCTCATCCCCATCCAATACATCAATACAGATTAATACAATGATGATACTATTTAAAATAATCGGTTGTTGATTTTTTTTTTAAGCAACAATATTCTGTCTTTGAGATTTGTATTTTCCTGCTTTTCTCTAGAACCAGGGGGCTACAGTATTATATTTTTAAAGTGAATCTTCCGTAGTTACTTTGCTAATTAGTATTGCTTATCACATGATTGTATTGTAATACACCAAGGAAAAGCACAGGGAAAGAAACATATTCTTCAGTCTCTCTGAAGGGAGTGCAGCTAGCAAATGACTTTTTTTTTTGTCTTTTTTTTCTTCCCCCTCTCCCTGTATGAAGATGTTATTAAGAATTTGTTTTGGGCAGCCTGGAACAATGGCTATCTTTAGATGGTGTAAAATCCTACCTGGAGAAAAATGTCCTTTTGAGGAAGAAGAGGGCTTATTTGCTGAAATTGAAAGAAGCTGCTTCAATAGCAGTAGTTGTTTTAAATAAGCAAAACTTGTGAGAATACAACAAATGTGCGGGAACCACTAATCAAAATATTAACCAATATGCAGTATTTTATTCTAGATAACCAGTTCACCTGGATGAACGGTTCTCTTCACATAATTTTTGCCTCTGTTTTAAATTTTTATTTACAATATAGAGAAATTACCTACCCTATAAAAATGAGAGCTAGTTAACTAAGTGTTAAGTATTTTGAGGTACCTAAATAAAAGGCATTACCTACATACAAAATACTTAGAGAGAAATATTTTCAGCCAATTCATTCTAATGATCATTTTCAGTTCTCTTGCTCAAAGAAATGAGAGGTTGGAAAAGGAAAAAAAAAAACCACAACCCTTCAAACTAGAGTGCTTTTAAGTGCTGCCAGATGCAAGATGGACCTGTTTCTCATGATATGGGGATAGCTTCTTTTAAAAATGAAAGTAGAAGTTGTAGTCTCAGTAAACTGGATAGAGCTGGTGTAGACCAAGCCATAGCTCCTTTGAAGGGCTGAAATGAGCCACACAATGGAAGAGACAGCTTTGAGTCTGCATTGCAGAGACTCATACCCACAGCCTTTGAATACACGAGATGGAGCTAGTAGAAGGAGATAAGTTTTGAATTCCCTTTCTTGCCTATAAACTGTACTGTCAATTTAACTCTTGGTCCTGGGTGTGTGTTTGAACTGTGTAAAGTGGCTTTGGTTGCAGCCAGTTAAACCTTGGGATGGGGAGAAAAAGGCTGATGGAGCAGCTGAGGGCACAGTCCCTGGTTTAGGAAGGTAACTGCAGAATCCAGACAGAGGTTGCAGGACAGGGATGCACAAGTCAAAGAAGGACAAGGTGAATGACACAGATTGCTTCTCCATCAAATGTCGGGAGCGCGGTTATCAGCAGGGACAGCTTCTTCACCCTGTATTGTATTTAGTCCTTGTACAGTAACTAGAGGGAGAGAATTTGTTCACCAAGTCCTTGACCTTCCTGTTGAGTGTGAGCATTGCAAGAGTTTCTAAACCCGGCACCAATGTGCTGCTTTGGTAGTGAATATATCAAACTTGGTCTGAGAGCTAGTGCAAGACCTTCCCATTGCTACAGTCCTGTCCAAGGCCAACTTCATAGGTTTAGGAATGACTTTTTCATCACCAAACTGATGATACAAAAACCCCAAAACTCTTCTTTGGTATGGGCTCACAATTCCACATTGGAATAAGGTCCTATAAAGAAAAGGTAATAAACTGCGTTAGAGGTGACCCCTTTATTTGTGAAACTGCTTCTGCTTTAGAGTTCTGTGAGTAAATAATTTATACTCGTTACAAAAATAACTGTGCTGGTATAAAGGTGTGTATTGAGAAGGTGGCAAGTTTGGCACAGGATCTTGTTCTGGTTCCTTGCAGATGTGCAAATCTAATCAAATTGCACCTATGTACAGCTGAGTAGTTCCAAGAGAGCTGACAGAGTTGCCCTGGATGTTCCCTGTTCAAAGGACAACTGAATTACTTCACAAAACTGTGGGGTTTTTTGTGTAAGTGAATTAAATAAAATCAGTTCTACAACTACTTACCTTGGATGTCCATAATAAGCCGGAGAAGTTAGCACTAAAATTTCAAATTTAAGTGGATGGGTGTTGATATATCAGCTGTAGCCACCTTGTGAATAATTTCTGTTACTGGCAGAGAAGTAGTTTGACCAGGAAGTCATTTTAATCCAGAATGTTTATGGCTGTATTAGTAGAGACTGTGACATTAGAGAAGTTTTACAAAATCTAGCTGTTAGAAAGGAGTATTTGAAGAATAAATCTAAGATGTTTGTTAAAACATTTCAATCCCAATTATGCACCAGGTCTCTTGTGGGAAGTTAATGATTCCAATGAAAACAAAGGAAGAAAACTGTATTACAGATTGTTTGTCTTCTGCAGTGTAAAACATTCTTTAAAGGATTATTCTCTTCTGCTTGTATTTACATAGTTAGCACTAAAGATTTTTAACTTCAGGTTATTTTTAATTTCCTGGTAAATGTCGGCTACAGCATTTGCTAGTTTTCTGTTTCAATAATATAATCATCCTGAATGAACATGAGGTGAACAAGGAAAGCTGAAACTGAAAGTTAAGTTTAATTATCGCATGATAGGTCACACTTACATTGCAACCGACATCACCAATGTATAATGACTGATCTTTATTTTTTTGTTAAACCTTTGTCTTTGAAAGCCTCCCTTCCCTCCAAAAAAAAAAAAGAGGGGGGGAGAAACCTGGGGCGTATGATTTCCCAGTGCTGTTTGCAAGCCTCTGATTGTTGCTACAGATCATCAGGCTCTCTGTTCTGTTTAGGAATCTCCTTCTACCTGTCAGCAAATGCCCGAGCTGCAGGTCAGCTCCTCCCTGGCCTTTTTGCTGCTCTCTGCTTAAGTGGGACAGAAAATCTAGAGGCCTTTCATGGACCCCCAGTACTGTAACATGGGGGTCACAGCTTTCTTCTTCCTTGCTCCTGTAGCAGGGCCCCAGGGCAGCAGGGTGGGAGAGCTGTGCTGGGAGAAACCTCTCCAGCAGGCTTACCACAGGCTGCCCAGCTACCCAGCATATGCAGACCTTTGTGCTTTTATTGACATGCAAGTACTTTAAATGAACGTTATTTCATCCGCAGGCTCATCAAGAGCAATCCACTGTGACTGTTTGTTTGTCTTCCGAGCGTTGGATCAGTTACTCGGGTTTGCACGCAAGATGCCCGGTGCTGCCTCTGGTCTGTGGTGGGAGCAGTGTGACTTTTCAGATCAGGTTTCCAGAGGATCACAGGAATAAATTCAGAATTTGTTTCTGCAAATAATCTCCAATGTCTGCTTGCAATTTGCTGTTTCCACAAAAATTTTTGGCAGTGAACATGTTTGCTTGGATTCTCACAATTGTTTTGGTAAGCATATTCTTTCCCTTGACAGGCCCCTCTTGGCAAATATTTCAAATTCCTGTCTTTCTCTTTTTACATTTTAGCTTTTCTCGGGATTTTTAGCTGCAGCTCTCTATTATTTCTAAGGGTGGCTCTACTTGTTAGTACCTGATGCAAAATTCCTAGGGTTTACACAGAATTTCTCCTCTTCCTTCAGGATATAGAGGAGTTTGTGGCTAACAGTAATGAGGGAAGGAGTCCAATAAAACCTGGAGGGGAAATAAGCAAAAGTCAGATGGGTTATAACTAAGTGGGAAGCTAAATTTTTGTAGGGACTGAAATTCAAAATTTTCAAAATTATTTTGTTGTACGTCCTAAATCAGGGTTACAAACAAAATATGCATTTTATTTCAATACTGAAATTTTGTCATATTAAACTTTGGTAACACTGAAACATTCATGCAGCATGAATATCTTAAGGTTTCCAAAATTAATTATGATCTCTTCAGTCCTTGGAGCTTGGAGTTCTATCTACTCACCAGTCATCTGCAAGGCGCTAGTTACCACCAGAAGCTTCAGAAGTTCAGTAGGCATCTGGGGAGCCAGCTGGGTAAGTCGGGGCCGTGGCTGCTACCCAACTTCCTGGGCTTCCCGCTATATAATCTCTATATAAAGTTTCAGTGGAAAACTGTTTCATCCTAAAAGTTATAACCGACTCTAGCCAAGAGTTTGGTGCAGAAGTTGTGATTGATTAAGTAGTAGACAAGTAGGAGGGCTAATATACTGGAAGGAATAGAGCTAAGAAAAGGAACCAGGCAAATACAGGCTGATATAGGCAGCTGAAAAGATGGAGCCAAGAGTCACAGATGGATGGGCGGGGAGGGAAGGATGACTACAGGTCAGAAGATCGGTCAGAGATGGGCAGTGGCATGCATGGCAACAGGAGCGCGTGATCGCTTTTCTATAGATCAGTATCTTGTGTGTCCCTTGATTTTAGGCAGGGAATATTTTGCTGCGCAAGTAAGCATCTGGACTGAAAATAAGAGCTAATCTATTGACATACTTTTATTTACCTTTTCTTTTGCCAAAAATTATCTGAATTTTGCTGAGATGTTAACGTGGTCTGATTCAGATTTTTAGTTTCTGATCTTTCCTACGTCACCTTTACATGGCTCGTGTGAGGATAAAGAAGGGGTTGATATGGAAATGCAGGGGAGATGAACAGGGATGGAAAGCTTATCAAATTTTGTTTAAAATATTGCTTTTTCAGTTTATTTCACTGAAAATAAAAGAGAACTTGGAGGGAACTGAAAACAAGATTTTACCATAGAGGAGCAGAGTAAATGAAGAATATCAACTAGTTTTAGCTGCTATTTTTCTTTTACATATAAAATGATAGTTAATATTTGTGACATAGTTTACAGTGTAGTTGTGAGGCTCTTATAAAAATACTTAAATGTAATTATTTTTTATTAAAAAGAAATTAAAGTGGCAACGATAGAGGTATTTTCGTAGTTCTTTTACTAGTTTTGTTGTGCAACTTTAGCAAATCAGTGAAATTACTACTGCCTCAGTTTCCCCTTCTTGGTAGAGACATAGTAAAATTAATCCCTCAGAATGCCATGTGATTTAAATTGTATTTTTTTTAAAAGGTCATGCTTATTTATGAGAAGAAATGTAATGTGTCATTTTAGTAAATAGATCTTAGCTTTCCTTCAAAAATTTCTGTCCAAAATCTGTTTTATTTTTCTTAAGCATTTGAATTATAACACTTGTTCTGGCTTTCATTCTTCTTTAAGTGTGCAGATTGTTAAGAGCAGTAATCTCTTTTATCTGTTTGCTAAAGCACGTTGACTTGTTTCCACTTGTTCCTAGCTGACTGGTGTTAGGACCCAGAAAAGAGACAGCAGCAACGTGATATAAATAGAGTACCAGAATGGGACAAAGTTTGAGAAGAAAGCATGACATCACTCAGACTTGCTCTCCACCCAAAAAGATCTGGGATGGAGGTGCAAACGTGAGCTGGACGAGCAAGGGGTTAGCAGCTCTTTTCAGCTCAGTTTCTGAGGAAATAGTGAGAGTTATATGCCCTATGTGCTATAAGGAAGTACACTTTCTTGCTAGCAAAACTAAAACTGGCTTCAGATTTCTGACAACGTGAAAGTAATTGAAAGGAAAAGACAACCATAGGAAGAAAGTTGAAAACAAGATCTTTTCTTTTTGGCACAGATTGTAACAGAAATATTTGACTTCTTTCCATGGAACAGTACAACTTTTGGATCTGATGCACATTTCTTTTTAATTTTCCTCCAGTCACGGTAATTTATTTATAGTTAAATGAAGACATCAAAGTGTGGAGCAAGCAAATACTACTCAAGAGGTCTGGAAGGATATTTTGCCATCACTGAAGGAACGGACTTTTTGAACCTGCATGGAAAATGCCCCTTTTAATACAACAAGTAGCAAAGGAAAACTTATGATTGACATCTTACAGGAATTTGATTTGAGTTGTACTTTTAACCTTAAATAGACGATGGAGAATTTATTATCTCTACTCTGTTGTCATTATTCTTTGCTGATTTTATTTCAGTACAAATATCAGGTAATGTTCTGAACATGGCCAGTATTGAGATATATTTGGATTCCTCTTAGCAAGTTTTGCCTCGCTATGTCTCATTATGTAATGTTTTCTGTGCAGGTGTATGGAAACTATTCCCAGCTACCCAAACACCCAGGTAAGGAATGTTCTATTTACATTTTATGACAATGTGCTTAAATATTTATTTGCTTTTTTGGTTTGTATTCTTCATTTTCTTAGTAGCTCCAAAGAAACTGTGATCCTACGTTTGAATGTCAGCTCTGTATTAGAAATGTAATAAAGTCTAAAGTATCAGACTGTCCCAGTGATTTTAAATTCAGTAACCTACCTACTAAATATTCTGCACAGAAATGTATTTGGAGAAAAATGGATTGTATTTGATATGTAGAGAAATCCTATATACAGTGTTTGTCTATTATTACTTTTTTGAGCATGAGTTTCTGAATCGGACCTCTACACAGACAGTTTTCTTTTTTTTCTCACTGTCTTAGTGTTCAGCATTTTCAGTTAATTGATTTACAGTTGGATATGCCAGCTTGTATACTTTGCAGTACTCTGGCATGGCTTCAAGTCATCTACCCTCCTCCCAGCCTTCATGCTTAAGTTTAAATCAGTTATAGAGCATATTAAGGATCTCTCATCTGTTTTCAATGTAGAAAAAACTTACTCAAAGCTTATTTGGGGTCTGTGTGTGTAACTGCAGAATTCTTCTGTTTATATAAATAGTTTAACCTCAAGCCTCATGGTGGTGTACAAGTACAATTTTACTGCTTTACCAATTCATGTATTGCTTTGTACTTTTAAGTTTTAACCATATGTAATTATTTTCAAAATAAAATACAGAGCAATGTGGAAAAGCCATGTTGTCTGCTATTGCAGTAGCTTCAGCCCAATTAGTTTCTTTTGTTCTACCTTCACTCAAAAACAAAGAAATAATCTCATTTCCTATAGATGAGGATCACTGGCTTCTAGCTGATAGAACAATGGGGGGGGAAAAAAAGCCTCCCGCAATAAGGAAGCAAGTTACACAACATTTATTATGTAGTACAGTGTGTGTGGGGGGAAGCATAACTGCCAGCAATGCTTTCTGGATTTGAACTAGGCTGTAAACAAGTGCTGTGATTTTATTCTAAACACAGAGTAGTTACCTATGGAAAGGATAGTGCAGGTATAAGTTGAATTCAAGGCAACAGGTATGTGTTTTTGGAGGTCTTCTCAGGGCTGATTGGCTGGAAGTGGGGTAACAGCATGGCTTTATATAGTTCAGAACTGGGAGCTGGGAAAGCCACCAAAATGCAGCGTGGCTCTAGGCAATTCACTTTGTATATCTATTTCCCTTCCCATTTTTCTTCCCTACTTTTTCCATCTTTTAAATCTAAGCTCCTTAGAATATAGCTTCTCCTTATGAGCTTGTTTGATGCCAACCATGGCAATGCCTTTGTCATGCTGCTGCTACTACTACTAATAAAATACTTGTGCCATGTTGTGACACAGTTTTTTGGCATAAAATATTTTTCTCCTGGGATTTTTCTTTTCTATTTTTATCTTCTTTTTTTTCCCCTACCACCTCTCTTAACTTTAATTCCTTTTTTCCCCTGATACGAAAGGGAGATGTTAATGGGAGCAAGAGTTATTTGCATATAAGCACACTGTGAAACAGCAGGCATGTTCTGTGCTCTGCAAAATGAAACTGGTAGTTTGATGAAAGCCGGATGGAGGTACATTAGCACAGGTTGTGTATGTGGGTGCTCTTAATACCATAGGAATGAATAACTTTCAATTCTTTTCAGCAGCCAGAATATGTTCTTTTGAAGATAGAACTAAGCACGTACACAGGTTTAGTTTGTGTACGTTCAAAAACCTTGTTCCTATATCCTGTTTCCTCAGTGTGCTTTGCCACACTCAGCTCGGTTGAGTTTGGGTTGCCTGGAATTCTCAGATTGGGTTTTGTATGTGCTTATTCTGTCTTGTTATTCTCTTATGTTGGCAGTAGCTTTCTCCTTTTGTTAGAAGTTGTGCCTTTCTCTGTATCTTCCAAATATTAAAGGAAATATTCAAAAGAATACAGCCATATAAATTTCATCCATTTCTCTAAAGACATCCCCATCTTACCTGTTTATACTCATGCTCCCTCTCTGTGGGAAAACCTCTATGACAACTGCAAACATTTCTAATTAGGTAGGCCAATAATAGATCCCAATCAATTAGGAATCATTTGTTAGAAATCTTTGGTATAGTTGAGTTTGGAAGCAAGTCTGAGTAGTTTGTGTATCCTCACAAGATGCAGACCTTTTAGTTGTGTGCTCTCAGATCTACAGTTCCTTGTAGTGATATTTAGCAATTTTATCAGCTTTGCACTCTTATTAAAAAAAATCTTAGGATCCTCTCTGCATCACAGCTCTGAAACTATACCATGAGGAAGGAGGACATCAAACGGATCTCCACTATGTGGTCCAGACAGTTTAAGGATGCAGATAAAATTTTTGCACCTTCATATCCATGATAAAGAAATCCTGTTGGTATCCAGGATGTTAAAATTATAGAATAATTATTAAATAGGCAAGCTGTTTTGATCTCAAGAGTGAAGAAAGGTGTGGGATAGACTGTAAATGTCAAAGGACACTGCTTGTGATTTGTTTTAATTTGCACACTAGGTGTGGGGAGCTTTTGTACGGTGTATGACAGCTGAAGTCTTTTTTTAAGAAACTTACCTCTATCAGCTTCGCACCTCAGGTTCTTGAAAGATTGCTTGGGAATGAAAAATGATTGTAAGGCAAAGAACTACAGATACGGTGTAATAGAAATAGTTGTTCTCTCTGTACCTGTCATCTGTTGTGTTGTCCCCCTGCCTCCCAAAGAAAAGATTAACGCAAACTAATAGGATGATATGCCATGATGATGAACAAAACACGTTCTTATTTGCATTCACATAAAATTTCCGTGTATCTGTATCAACATTCTAAAACTTTCTTAGATATAGGAGATTATAAATTTACTTCAGCACAGCTGGTTAAATTAATTATTTTGAGAATAAAGGGTTTCTTGCAGCTAACAAGATAATAAGAAATTACAACTCATGTTTTCCTACATTATTAATGCTCTACCCTTAAAATAGAATCATTATCATAACACAAAATTTGATTGTTTTGGGCAGCCTGCTTCTGGTCAGGTTTGAGTAGTTACATCTAAAATCTGTTCAAACTCATCAATTAGACTGTGCAGATAAATCTGCCCGTGGAAACCAGCAGATGTTTTGCTTTTGTCAGCTTGTCCACCTGTTGTGAAGGAGGACACTTAAGAGAACAAAATGTTCTCATCAAGCACAAGGAGTTGTTCTGGTTATGGTGTAGTGGAGAAGGTTCTGAAGAAATAGGTAATGCCGCATGGGGAGGAGTGAACTCTTTTCCGTACCTTGCTTAATATTCTGGAATCCCTTCTCTTGAGGAACATCAAATTCCTTCTGTTAAAGTAAGTTCTGCTATATGACTCTGTTAAGGTGAGAGTTATCTGGAGACATCAAGAAGGCTAGACTCTGCAGTAACAACTGTGCAGGCACCTATACTCTCATCCACGTTGCAGCTCCTCCACCATTGAGTCCTGCTCCTTACTATGTCTGACTAGTCTCTTTCCATAGAAGACCAAAGGTGAAAAAAGGTTTGGATTAATATAGCCTGAAGGTGTTGCACTGGTTTTCCAGTGGGCTTTGGAGAGAGGATAAGATTTGTGGGAACTCCCTAGCATCTTCTACTCCCTTGAACTGCGGAGAGCTGAGTAGTATGGAGGAAGCAGGAGCAGAAGTAGTATGCTACAGACGCTAAACATTCCCCTCTGCATTCCCTTCTAGGTGCTTTGTACTATCCACTGTGTGTGTTTCAAATCTCAGTAAAATCTTGAAATTACTCTTGAATAACTGCTCAACTGTTACTTCAATGAATGCCGCCTGATAAGCTAGCGGAGACTTAGTCAGAGACTGTTACACATTTTAAGTGCAATTAAAATCAGTTGAGTTTTTAAAACAGGTTTTCTGCAGTGATCAATCAGATCTATGGCTTTAATCTGCTCTGTCCTTTTGATTTATGATCTCGCTTATGTGCTGTACTTGATTTACATAAAATATCTTGTTTTACTTAACCTATTGACCTCCTTTATTGTTGTCTTCTGTGGAGACTTGTTACACTCCTTGTTGGTCCTTACTTTAATAACTTTTTCATGTGTTTCTTGAAAGGGTTCAAAGTTCTTGCATCAGCTTCCCATTACTGGCCATTGGAAGATGTGGATGGAATTCATGAGTTTCGGGATACAAATGGAGGTAGACAAAGGATTCGTTGACAATGGCAATAACATAAGTATTTGTGGCAGTCTGTGAGTAGAAAGGGAGCAGGAGAAATGAAAGGGGTTAGCTTTTGTACCACAGCAGATGAGATTTTTTTTCCAGTTAATGTTTTTGAAGTGCTCCAATGTCCAAATGATATCGTATTTGTGAACTGATTTTTATAGAGTATTCTCAGACGTTTTATGGGCTGTCTACGCATTGTTAAGGTTATAAAGAGAAAAGGTTTATGATCCGAAGAGTCATTGAAATCACATTGTTATTAGTTGGTTCGGTACATGCATAACATGCACTAATACACTCAGTGACTGAGTTCTTTGGCTATGCCAGCAGTGAAGATGCCTGCTTCTTTTTGCTTGTTGGAAGGAGTTAAATGCCCCAATTTTTCAGGCACTTTTCAAAATTGTACATAGTATCTATAGGAGGAGAAGTGTAAGCTCTCATCTGAACACTTCTTACTCATTTTTATGTGCTTTTGGATATTTCCTTAAAAGCAGTATTGCAGCGTTAGTTCAAATTTTTTTCCAATCAGGCAAAACCACAAGAGGTTTGGTAGGACAAAACTCTCACCAATTTGAAAGAGTCAGTTGTCAGGACCGCAGGGTCCCAGAGGGAATGATATGAAAAGGCAGTCCGGTTGGATTCAGCAGTTTTCTGGTTCTGACGTTTTGCATCAGGAACAAAAAAGGTGACGGGGGCTTTCTGGGGATGTGCAGGTGAAGCAATTGATGGCGCTTCAACCAAACCACCGTATCCCATTGCAGCACCATGGGCTTGCAGGGCCATTTCTTTCAGATGAAACTTTCAGCAATGCTCTGCCTCCTTCTGAGACTCAAAGGTCCCTTAGTAATTTTCACACGAACTGTTTTTCCTTTTCTGACATTTTAGCCAATTCCAAGTTGGGCTGATGTATATTCCCCAGTATTTCTCACACTACGCCTGACCACCTTGGCAGTTGAGCTAAATTGTTTTGTACTGGTGCAAGGGGTAGCTCCTGTGTTACTACTGGTGCCTGTAATATCTTTACCCAGAAAGATCACTGCGGAAGATTAAATCAGGAACTAGAGACCTTTACAACCTTACATGAAAAATGTTACAAAAGTGCGAAGTTATTGCTATTTATTTCACAAAAATGGCAACATCAATCTCTGTTCCTAAGTGGGCAAAAGATCCATAAATATCCAAAACCTTTTATTCCAGAGGTGTTCAAGTATTTTAAGCTTAAACTTTGACCCATCTTTCCACAAAGTTTCTTTAAAGGAATGAAATCGACTGACCAGAAATAAATCTGGACAATATTCTGCTCTCATTAGAGGCTGATGGCAGCATTCCCATTGACTTCAATAGAATCATAATTTGGCTCACAAAAAGTTACCGTGAGTTCTCTAACACCGTGTTAAAGTCATTTTCTGACACTGGACTTCATGTAGTTTCAGGAAGAGTGAAGCACTCCATAGCTAGTACTGTTTTGGCACTCATGCTACAAGCATGTTGTTTTGAAAGTGCTTGAAAGCAATATATAAAGTATAGCTCTTGGAAAAATGACAATTGATGTTAGATGATTTTTCAAAATTAGGTTAAATGACATTATTTCAGCAAAATTCAGAAATCTTTTCAGTAGTATCTTGGAAGAGATAAAGCAGAATATATGAAGTTCCTGATCCTACAAACCTTCACTTACAGGAATGGGACTGGCTCACATGAGCAATCTCCTTTGACTCCTATTATGACACTGTGTTAAAAAACTTTATAAATGAGCCATCTGCATGACTTTGCTGAAAAAAGTTTGGAGGACTTTGTCTCACTGTTATTTGCCGAGGATGCCAGTAGCCAAAAGTCTCTTCCTCTGCAGTGCAATTCTGACAATGTTGAATTCTTTCCTTAATGTTGTAGTGGATAGTTCAAGTTCTTCTCAGTTGCTTATAATGTGTGTTATAATACACAGATATTATTTCAGCTGTCTCCAGCAGAAGTTTTATGTATCTATCTGGTATTTGACTTTGATATACAAGAAAAGTTTTCTTTATTGTTGTAATTTAATGCAGGTGACAATTTGCCTGGTTTTGATACCATTCTGATTACACAACTCTTCTGTTTATTGCTAGAGTCTTTCTTGTTTTTCCACTCATCATATCATGCAATTATTTTCATTCCATGTTTCTCCTCTTAAATCCTTGAAGCATCATAATCTGTCCGTCATGTTAATCCATTTTATTTGTTGAAGTCATTGTGTGTGAAGCCAGATTTATATCTCTCAATGCGTTTGTGTTATGAGAGAGAGTGTCAGCAAATTAATTTTTTGGTTATCTCAGCAGTAGAAGCAATTGAAGGGAACCAATCAACTTAAAATATAGCAAACAAAAAAAGATGTGGCCATGTTGAGATTTTTCATCTGACCCCTTGCTTTCCATGCATTTTTCTCTTGAGGTTTTTACGTGCGTTGTTTTTTTTTTTTTCCAAGAGCATTTACCTTTCCCTTCTGTAAGCTCAGTTGGTCTAAATCCCAAATCAATGTGTCTCTATTTACTTTCACGGGCTTTCCATCAAGCTCTATTTGCCTGCCCAGGGTAAATAATTACCATGCACAAGATACTGTTAAATTATCAAAATAAGAAAAAAACCAAAAACTAGAGAATAAAATTTTATTGTCAGATATAAAAAAGTTGGTTTTTTTCTTATGTTTACATGGAATTTCTTGTGTTTTAATTTGTGCCTATTGCCTCTTATCTGTTCACTAGATATAACTGAGGAGAGTCTGGCACTATCTTTACACCCACTGTTGGGTGTTTATACACATTGATAAGATCCCAGAGCCTTCTCTTCTCCAGGCTGAGCAGTCCCAGCATTCTCAGCCTCTCCTCGTGTCAGATGTTCCAGTCCCTTACTCATCTTTGTAGCCCTTCTCTGGCCTTGTTCCAGTATGTCTGTGTCTTTCGTACTGGTGAGCCCAGAGCTGGACATGGGACTTCAATTGCCCGTAGGTTTTGCACCAGTATAGTGATTTTTGTTATAATTGCAGAGTACCTTACCAGCATGATGATATTTCAGAGCCCTTCATCTGCAGTTGTATTTTTTAATAGTTTTTTCTCCTCAGCTACTGTAAGTGTAAACAAAAAAAAAATGTTTTAGTGATACTGTATTTACTTAACTTGTGTAGTTAGAGTGCAACATTCACTTCCATATAAGTCCTTGGGAGAAGTGGTTGTATGATAATTTTCAAGGCCACTGACTGACATCTGTGATTTGTGTTATGTTGAGAGATATGAACTGGTCAATTCATTACTGATTGTTTATTCATTGTTTTGCTTATTTGCTTATTTTCTTTTGTTGTTCCACCCAGCTCTAAGAATCCACAACTTCACTGTGCTTCCTTCCCATAACTCTACCTTTGTATATACCAATGACTCTGCCTACTCTAACTTCTCTGCAACTGTAGGTGAGGATTTACATATTTTTTGTTCTGCATTTGTCAAGCTTGGATGGTTCTTGTAACATTGGATTCAAAGTTAACGCTGAGTTTTGGTTCAAGTGGTCATATGGTAAAAGTCTATTTATGCTTACATTGGCCTACATTATTGAAAAAGCATTCCTGCAGTGTTACTGGAATTAATCCGGACTACTGGGAGAAGCATCCCCATTCTAATCAGCCCATGGGAGGATGGGCCCCAACAGTCCTCCAAAACCTAGAATATTTGTATTAAGCTTAAAAGAAACAGAGATGACATTTTGGAAGAACATATAAGAACAAATAGGTTGAGTGTTTTCTTTTCTTTCAAGGTTAAAAGGAAAAAGAAGCCATCTGTTTTTTCACTGTTTCATAGTAATTTTTAAAGGACACATTAAGAAAGACAAATGCAAGCAAATTTGCAAAGCCTGGAAGTAAGATCTTGTCAATCATGACATCTTTGATTAACATGTTTTAAAAAAAAAGGGAAGCAAAAATCTGCAGAGATATGTCCTTTTAATGACTTTTTTCTTTTACATCAACACACCAGGAGATAAAAGGAAGAACAGAAAATGACAACTCTCCAGGCAAAAACCTGGCAGATCGTAAACTAGTTACATCTACACCAGAATAAGCGTAGAGTCATTTAATTGAAGTCACTAGGATTTATACCTGTGAAGGTGCAATTGAAATATGACCTCTTGTCCACTTTACAAGTAGGTGTTAACTCACATCCAGTTGTTGGAAAATCTGACCAAAGGAGGAGGATGAAAATGGTAGAACTGTCATTTGGGCTGCTCAGACACCAGGAGGTTTATATTAGAACACTAAAACCACTCTTTTTCTACTCCAACAGTAAAAGTATGCTGGCAAATGTGAACTCTATTAATAATGAACTTCAAATGACCCTAATTCCTTTCAGTCCTCACTTATCTGCTTTATAGACCGTTTGCATAGTTCTCACATAATAAGATATATTCAATATGAACATTAAAAAGAGTGACATCAACAGCAAAGGAAATGCTATGGAGACAGAAATGCATTACCTTATGGGATTTATTCTGGCTAGATTAGTTCAGATTTCAAGTGACTCGAAGAACTTGGAAATGTTTGCTTCAGTCCATAATACATACTCAAATTTTTAAAAGAAACTACATTTTATCTGTCAGTTAGACAGAACTTGATGACTTCTTCCTCAAAGGGAGAGGAAGATACCTGAAAACTGTGATATTTGTGTCGAGGTTTGGCATGGACTAAGAAAATATTTGGACATACATTCACTGAGGGCTACGCCATGCTGTTGCTGTTTCCTTGAGTGGTGTTATCCTGCAGATGGGCCAGCGCTGTGACTGCCGTCCTCATGCCTGATGGTTGTCTGCAGTTTGAAAATGAGATGCCCTCTTGCCTATGTTCCCATTGCACAAGGGGATGCACCATCTTGAAGCGGTGACAACAGTATTTGTGATTATCAGTGTAGACAGGTGGTCTGTCCCTAGCACTGACTGCGCATCCTTGGCGTGATTGGCGCTGTGCTCTGCTGTGCAAAAGGTTTCTGTTGAGTCAGGTAGATGCACAGTGATAAATACAGAGAGAAGCCCCTTACGTCACACCCTTCATGTGTTTGAGACCATTTGTGTGCCTTCCTCATTGCCCTTATGATCTAGGTAGATTTTCAAATATCAAGTAGCGCCTAGCTGGCAATTTCTGCACCTCGGAGCAGGAAAAGACTGTGTTCTCATTGCTGGTATTTCCCTTGGAGCAGCTCTTTTCCTAACACGGTCTTTTTCAGAAGAAATTATAGAGAAGGGTCTTAAAACCGAGGTCCTGAATCTTCACAATCCTTGCAGAAATACCATCACAAACAATGTTAACATGAAATTCCAAACTGAACAATTCCATTCTGTCTGCTCAGAAATAAATGATAGAATGTTCTGTGGAATGCAGGCTTTTTAACACAGTGGAATTTTTTGATTGTGATTTCCTGTTGTCTTCATTGCTAAAATTAGTCCCGATTTTTTATCTTGGTACAAATGAGATGAACTTTTGATCTTCATCTATCAGCTGAACTCTCAACCTTAGTGAGGTTTCCTATAGTAAACAAGTGTCATGGGTTTTTTTTAGTATTAAGAAGGCTCATGTGCTTTAGCTAGTAGGAGATGAATCAACAGTGCTTTTCTTTGGAAGGGAACACAAGAAAATCACAATCAAGTCACAAGACAATTAGTCATGATCCATCTTAGACAAAGAAATAGCCCTTCCAAATGACAATGATGCCATACCAAAGGATGTCTGAAAAGGATATAGATTTCTGCCTTTTAAATATAGCTTGTCAAGTATATTTCACTGATTTTTTTTTATATGAAAAGTGGCTTTTGATCACAAAATTTACCTTTCAATCATTAAAAACCCCCTATTCTGTTACATTTTTGATTAAAGAATTTCTTCACTAACTCAGCCTAATAGTAAGACAAAAATACCTCTATGATGTGTCCGGTATCCAGACCTCTGGAAAGCATAAGGTTTATTCAGATTACTTTGAAATAATATTTTTTGGGTGTATGGGTTCTGTTAAGCAGTCTTAGTTAATCAAGAATCCGAGTGACAGATATTAGTGTAATTTTTACAAACTTGAAATGAAAGTGTTATCTGTATAGTTCTTTAAAAAAACAAAACCAACCAAACAATAAAAAACCAAAAAAACCCCTGACCAACAAACCCCCACCAAACTCAAAAACAAACAAACAAACAAAAAACCAACAACAAAAAAACCCAACAAAAGCAAACCTATAGTTGGGACAAGAGAAACATATGAGGCGTTAAAATCATGTTTCCAGGAAGTTTTGATTTATACAAATGTTAAACTATATTTTGCTTTTCCTTTAGATATTGTAGAAGGAATGGTGAACAAAGGAATTTATGTCGCTGAAAAGAAAGGAGTTACCTTTCTCTTCTTTGGAAGCTATCAAAATTCTTGCATTAGTAATCCAGAAGTTTGTGGACCTGAAGGTTAGTAAATTCATTAATTACTATTTGCTTTTTTTTTTCTGTCAGATTATGTAATTCAGTAATCACTGTTTCTTTCCTCATTGGAATGAACTCTCTAAAATTCTAGCTTGACACTATTCTTTATTGACTTTTCAGCAACCAACACTCAATTGTTTTAAAATTTAGTCTTTTCTAACTGCACTTCAAATTAGAACTAGTCACCAACTACTCAGATCAATGATCTACAGTATAATTAATTCAAACAAAGACAGAAATAAGCTTACAGTGCCCAAAATCTTTCCTGTGGCACCAAGATTAATTCCTACAAGAACTGCAGTATGACAAACAAAGAAGTTGTCCTACAGGTTTCAGATTTAGGAGACTGTTTTTCAGTGGGGCCTCTTAGCAGGAATGGTTGTTTTTAGATTAATCTCTGGAGATAACAAAATTTTTGTTTCCAGTGTCTTGGAATCCGTTTGTCCTCATAAGTACTTAAATCTCTTCATTCTATTTCTCTTCCCTTTCTTCTTCTTGGACTAGCGTCACAAAATGAGAGGTGTAATAGAGGGCACAGATTCGACAATGTGTTGACTACGGAAGATGATTAAAACTGTATGTGACTGTCAAATCAAACATACAACTAGTCACTAGCATAAAACATTCACTAGAGATTTAAAATTCAATAGAAATGGAAGGATCAATGGAAAATGGCTTTCTATACATAAACTCCAGCAGTCCCTAAACTTAAGCAGAATTGTTAATATTGGATTTTCTCGCTTTTATTGATTTAGGCCATTCTTCAAACTGGTAACATTACTTGAAATAGCTTTTTTTTTTTTAGGTGCTGTAGCAAGAGCTGTGTATTAACTTTTTAAGAAAGTAGGAGAAACTCAGAGAGCAGATGGTACACAGCTATTACTTGAGAGTATTAGAAAAAGTAATACGGTATCCTACTGTAGGCATATTTTCTGATGCATGCTGTATCTTTTCATATTTTTTTCATACCACTGGGAAATAAAAATCATCAGTAAGTCATATTATTTCTACATCTATAGTATAACATAACAATCAGAATAAATTATTTTTATAGTACCAGAGCACTCCCACTATCTCACAAACAAGAACATTAAAAACATAAAACACTGAAATGTTCAGCAGATAAAATGTGAAGAGAAGAAATCATATAAACAATAAATACTAAATCACTGTACCAGGTTAAAAAAAAAGGGAAAAAAAAAAAAGGAAAAAGCCAACACCCCTTTATCTAAAGAGACTGTCTTTGTTTTTCTCCAACCTAAAGAAAACCAGTGGCCATGAGAAGATGTAATTTTATTCAAGCCTACTATTGCTTAAACATCCCTTGATGTTTGTCTGTTGCATTTGTGTGAAACTGGTGTTAAGTACACTTAAGCAGGGAATGCTTTCTGAAATGATCTTGGGATCTTTTCAGATGTAGTATTACAACCTACGAATCAAAAATCCCTATATTTTTTCCTAGCTTAAATTTAATAACATTTCAGAACTGTTATTTTGACTTGAGAAAACAAATTCTTCTTGTTTTTAAAATGTTGAAACATTCTTCCCCTGCCTTCCTTCTTTCTCAAGTAATATTTAGATAATGGTTTTCTGTGAGCAGTTCTGGGCTCATTAAAGTGGCTTTTTCAGTCAAAAGAAACATTTCTGAAAGATGCAAGAGAATGTTCTCATAATAGTTAGTTTGGAACACAGTAGGAAAAGTTACATTTAGTCAACATATGTGAAGCTGAAATAAAAAAAAATTAAAAAGCAGCGCTATGCACAACATAGCATTTCATAAAGCTGTGTGTTTGTGTGCCTTACTTTACTTTTTATTTTTAGTTTGGGCATTTCATGAACCAAAGCACACATAAGGAGGATTTAGATCCACAGTTTTCTTGTGGCTAGAGGATGCTCAGTAGCTACAGGGTAGTCCAAGAGGATGGACAAAGATGGGGGAAAGCGGCTCCACTGCAGACATGCTGTAGGACTTAAGTCTCGCTGTCTACACCATTTAAACGTCAGCTTTCAGCCTGTAAAGAAGGCATAACAGCACTTCCGTACCTTTCAGAAGTGCGGTGAAGCACTGGAAAAAGATTGCGAGGCACTTTGACAGAGGAATCGCCTTCACAGCAGTAACGGATTAACGTGGGCAGCCTTGGGGCCCTTTCGCCAGGGTGGTGAAGGATGGTGTGCAGACACAAGGGAAATGCATGGCGCTCTGGCAAGAGGGGTGGATCAGTGTCTCAGCCTGTTACTGGTGTGGTAAAGAAGCTGAAATATGAACTCGGGTTTATCTGCTGATGAAGGTATTGCAACTTCCTTACAACAGACCTCAAATTCTTCAGTTTACAGCATTTATAGCTTTAAACCCATATCCGTCAAGATCTAGTAAACTGAGACTGATGATGTTCATATACTGATTGATTTCTAGGAGGCCAATGATAATTGATTAGCACTTCCATGGTGGTGGTTTTATCATGTATAAAGCATTTAGGGAATGGTGTAGATCATGTAAATTGATGAGTGCTGTTATAAGGATAAACAGAAAGATCAGGTAGACAGGAAGATACTACATAGTTAAATTATTTATTTTGCAATAATATAATTTTTAACTTTTCTGTTAAGTTAATGTAACAAAAAGAATATGTGAAATCTATAAAAAAATTGTGTTCCAGAGAGTAGTGGGGGAGAATATTTCTGATGACTGTAGTGAGCTGTCTGAGGTTGTTCCATCTTTAATCATAAAATTATGAAACACATAAAAAAAAAATAATCTATGGTTTCAACAAGAAATGTACATAATAGTTTGAGGGCTTCATTAACCTGTGCTGGGCTGGTAGCAAATCGGCAAAGTTCATACTGCCTGGGAGGCCTGCAGAACTGCTAACTAAAATCATCCAGACAGATATTTTGCCTACATGTCGAAAGAGCATAGTCAGCAGGTTAAGGGAAGTGATTATTCCCCTCTGTTCAGCACTCAGGAGAGCGTATCTGAAGTCCCATTTGTCCCCAAAATGTCCCATTTCTGTCCCCTGCTACAAAAGAGATGCTGACAAGCCAGAGTGAGTCCAGCAGATGACTTAGGGGGCTGGAGAATATGACATGGGAGAGGAGGCGAAGGCTTTTCCTTACACCATGAAGGAAAGGGAATGCTAAGGGCTGTCTTCAACTACCTGATGGGTGGTTATAGAAGCAGATGGAGCGAAACAATCTTGGAGATGCAGAATGAAAATGTAACAGGCAACACAGGCACATTGTAGCACAGGAAATGCTGATTAGATCTAAGAAAAAATGTTTCTTTGTAATGTGGGTGGCCACGCATCAGGATGGTTTGCACAGAGAGGCTGTGCAATCTGCATCTGTGGTGACATTAAAATCTCAGCAGAGCTCTGAGCAACCAGATCTAGCTCTGAAATTGTCCCTGCTTTGAGCAGGCAGTTTAGACTAGGTGATATTCAGGGTTGGTGCCAACTTAATTCATTATAACTCTTTGTGGCAAAACCTCTTCCACTTCTGTACTTGATAAACTTTTTCTCAACCTGCTCTGAACTCGCATTTTAATGTTAGCACTTTGTACTATAAATTCTGAGACGAACATTTTTAGGAGCTGTTTAGTCGAGCCATTTTCTTTGTAATTGCATTTGACTGCAGAACCTCTACAGCAGAGCCACTATGAACTTCTGGAGTGCAAGGGAGGTTTGATTTGCTACTTGTGTTTCAGTCAAGCCTTTTGAGGTAACCTTTATTAAAGAAACAAGCCATCTTGCAGAAATCATATTTCTTCACTAATGTGCAATCTGAAGAGCTCTTCAGTTTTACAGTATAATAGTTAAATTTACTGTGAATTGAACAGGATTATTTGTGGACAAAGTTAATCACGTGCACTTGCAGGGTTGCACTTGCATTTTGGGAAGAATTGTTGGATTTTTGGGTGGGTGGGGTCCTCTGAATTTTGGCTGTGGCTCTGCATATGATGCTATCCCTTTCTTTTACACCGGTTCTTTGCTTTCAGCAATTATGTGAGCACTGAAGTGTGAAAACACAGGTAATAACATGCTTAGAAGAATTAAAGTATAATTAGCGATGGATGCTACTCAAGTTCAGACATGGGCATGCTGGCAGCTAGTTAGTGCATCAGTAGCTTGGAAGCAGTCAATGTACCATTTCTGGGTTTGCTGGAATTTGGTGAACATCAAAAAAAGATGTAGATGCTGGTGGAGGATATGGAGATATGAGAGCAACTTGTGTTTTGAAATAAGCCCAGATCACAGGAGGAAAAGGGGATCATCACAGGAAGGCGAGAAGGGTAAGGAGACTGGAGAGATAAGGCAAAAGGAATGGAAGCATAAATCTGTAAGAAAAAAACTTAATTACTTTTGGTGCTCAAATAACTTTAGTTTTAACTCATAGAAGCTACTCAGGAAGCAATGATTACTACTATGTCCTGGGTACGCGTGTGTGATGCGAGACCAAGGAAGAGATGTTTATTTGGTTTAAACTGTTAGAGCATTGTTGATTTTAAAAATGCTGTCCTTGTTTATTCTAGCAGATGATCTGTCCTCAAAAGCATTCCCACTCTCTGTATTCTACAGTATTGGAAATTTTTAATTGCACTTGTTTTTTTCATTAAAATCTCCTCTCACTTGCTTTCATCAGGAGTAACATTTTCCTTTTTCTGGAAGACTCAAGACCAGCAGGCTAAGTTACTCCCTGCCTCTGGTGGACAAGTAATTTCCAGCGGTTTCAAAATCTGTTCAAATGAAGGTGAAGGCTCAGTGGAATTTTACACCCGTGGGAATGCAATGATGAAGTGGAAAGCAAGCTTTAGTCCACCAGGTAAAGTTTATATTTTTTTTTAAAATTAATTTCTTTGTTATATTTTACTTTATTCTTGCTGAGAGATGTAGTGGTAAGAGCACGACTTCATGAAAGAGAAGTGGATATATAAAAAGAGCTATAGAGCTCTGTGCTCCAGAATTCTCTTGATGGGGGGCAGAGAGAGGGAAAGTACAAATTGAAAAACCGGTGATATTGTATTATAGAACATTTGCCATTCAGTAACAGTCCTCGGACCCAACTTCCAGTTGTTTCTGAAGTGGAATTCTTATCGACCTCAATAGATTAATGAGTGCTTAGATGGAAACATAGGTGAAGAATGCAGGTTAATCCCTGACAGTTCTCAGTATATTCTAAAACTGGGTATGTGTGCTGTCCGCTACTGCCTCCTAAATTAAGACTTTATTTGGTAACTGTCTAACTGGGTGTTTAGTGCTTTGGTCCTTTTGTTACCTGTTGAGTGTCAAGTTTTGTATGCCATGGCATAGTATTAATAAACATTTTGGTGTATCACATATCTTACTGCTTCTATCTAAACCGTGTATCGTTGGGGAGTGGTATTACCTAGTGACTGGAACAAATTCTGGTCTTCTAGTAATGCCAGTGACAGTCACTAAATCTTTTCTTGCCTTAATTTGACTACATGTACGTTGGTAAAATAGGACTTTCTCACCTCACAGTAGCAGAGTTTTATAAAGCCTAACAAACCAGTTTAGAAATCTCGTTTTAAGAGAAAAGCTGCTAAATGGTGAGAATAATTCACACATTTGTGGATTATCCAATCCAAGTGAAAATTAATATTATGTTTTCAGACTCTCAAGTATAACAGAGAAACTGCGGCAACTTTTAATTAGTCTGTTTGCTTGTTCTCCAGTCCTTGCAGCCTCTATGCAGTTCTTGCTGAACTGTGTTTTGAGAGAGTATTGAAGAGACTTCAAATCTTGGCCAATAATACTTAGCAAGTCTAATTTATGAAACTGCAGTGAGCCCAAGTAAGAGTTCAGACAAAAGCTAACAGGCATTCTGCCAAAGTATGGGCTTCCCCATGGGTATAAAGATTAATATACATGACATCAGCGTTCCATAATTTGCTCTTAGCACTTCCTATACAGCTCTATAGCATTGCACGAGTCAGCAAAAACTTACTGAACAGGAAAGGCTCTAAATGGAATTGATTCATGGATTTTGCTGTGACTTTTAATGTTTTGCAGGTCCTTATTGGACTCATATTCTTTTCACTTGGAAATCAAGAGAAGGACTGAAAGTCTACGTCAATGGAACTCTAAACACAACTGATCCAGATGGGAAAGTTTTCTATGATTATGGAGACCCCAGTGCAAATCTACTGACAGGGACAGAGGGGGGTCAAACGAAGCGCTATGTGAATGGGGCATTTGATGAATTCATTATTTGGGAAAGGGCACTCACCCCTAATGAAATTGAGCAGTATTTTACGGCTGCAATTGGTGAGTATACGCGCTGTTGTCATAATTCATCTTCTGTACAATTGCTGACTTAAAAATATTTAGTGTGTAGGATTTGTGTTCATTTTACATCTTTCAGCTATTGAATGTAATTTTGAGAGGCAGAAAAAGTCAGGTATGAATGTTACCGAAACGCTCAGCTGTCTTTGGATGTGCAGTCTTTTTATTCTGGATTCTAGCTCCTTAAAAACGTCATTAAAAAATTACCAAGACCTGAAGTATCCAGCCACTGTTAGATCTCCTAGGATCAAGAGAAGAGGCGCAATAATTAGACTTGCGGCAGAACAGTATTAGGAAAGACTGACTCCGGATGTCTGACTTGCACTCTGGTTGTTGTGTAACTTAGAGCCAAGTCACTCAGTGTATTCCAGCAGATGTGGTTAATAATGGTTATCTCTCCAGTTCCCGGAATGATAAAGGCTTATTAACTCATGTATGCTTGTGAACTAAAAAGAAAGATACCAGCTGAAATGTAATATAAAAGGCAAAGAATCAGGATTAGAGCAAAGACATAGAGGACTGGCCAGTAAACCCTGTCAGTTGTTCTATGGATCTTTATAATAAACTTTTCACGACAAGAAAGGCTGTTGCTATTAAGTGCTTGTGTGTGAGTAGCAATTAGAAAACATCCATCTTGGGAATAAAGCTATGGGGCATCTGGAGCATTTGGCTTTGGCAGTTTCCCTGCTTTTACTTATTCTTACTAAGGTTACTGAGAGCTAAAGCAGTTACACCCCTAGCTCTTGTGCTGTTAAACCCATGGGAACCATTTTCACAACAGAAACTCTTCGAATAACACAGAACTTCTGATGAATGCCTGGAAATGAGAATGTATATGTTTGTGGCTTCCAGGTTTGATCATGGCAATCAAATATATACAAAATAGATTTTATCAAAAAAGAAAATATAAACTATTTTATGTAGGATTGAAGTCACTGAAAAAGAAAACCCTCCATCTGGTATATAATGAAGCAATCTATTTGCTTTGCCACACAAATAATAGCAATTGCGCTCAGGTTTTTTATTTTAAAAAGGGATTCCTATGAAAGCCTTCAAAAATTCTGACTGGGAGAGCATTCATTTGATACAGGAAATGGTTTTAAAATCTTAAAAAAAAAGTTTTTATTAACTTTATAATGTTCTGGTCATGTTAGAAAAAATGCTTTTGTATTTGGCTGTTGTATCTTTCACAACAATCTAGGGTTACTCAAAGCTACCATAAATCACCCTCTTTGATTCAGTGTAACTCAAGAAGAATGTTATGTTGCTAAACTCAAGAGCAGTACATTTTCAAATTGACCTGATCCATCTATACGTATGCCCTGTTTCACTGTCAGAGAAGTATAACTTACATAAATACCAAGATAACCTTTTTAACCCCTTGAATTCTTGTGAACTCACAGCAACCATCCTCCGAAGCCCTCCACCCTCCCATCTGCACTCTAACAAATAATCAAGGCATCATGGAAAGCTCTTTCCACAAATGCAAATCCTGTTCAGGACTTGTTTCTACTTCTTTCCTCTATACTATGGCTTGGAAAGGGTCGTACTGGGGCTCAAAATATCTGGTCGCTGGATGTTAATGCTTGTAGCTTGCTTTTGAAACACTGCAGAAAAGGTTGGGCCCTTGGATTCTGCTAAAGTCTAAATTTTTCAGTTGTACAGAATTTTGCCTGTATCCTACCTTTCAACCCCTGCTGATTTTTAGAAGGCTGTAGAGCAAACTCCTTGATTTATACATGTTCATGCTGTGAGCTGTTGTGAGTTTACCGCAATTTGCATGATATTAGGTGTTCCCAGGTTTTCAGGGTCATCTGGAACTATCTGTGAAAACCAAATTTCTAGCCCCTTAATTGAAAATGAAGCTTGATGTGTATTTTCTAGGGGCTTAGGAATTAAAATGTAAAGGGATGCCAAGTATATATATATATTTTTCTAAGTATGAAGAATTTCAAGCCAATATTATTTTAAAGTGCTCAGGTGATTTGGAGCACTTGAGAAATGTGGAGTATTGATTTTTTTTTCTTTTTCCTTCAAAGTAGTGGACTGATCGGATTTTATAAAATGTCCAATTTGATGGATGAAGTTAGAACGTTCTCAGAGGAAGCAATGGATATTACAATACTAATCAACATAGTAAACAAAAGTTATTCTTGGTATCTATTTATTGACTTTGGAGGACTTAAAGCAGGGTTGAAGCTGGGCTAATGTGGTTTGACATAAGAAACTTAATAGGGCAGTCTGGTTTTTAATAGAATGAATAATCATGTTCCTTTTGGATCCGTGAGAAAAATGTGTCCTATATGTGCAACTACTGTTTGATTGTGCTGAAATACCACACTCCTGACAAATATAAATTCTTGGTAAGACGTAGATTAGAAAAAAATTTTTTTTCTTTATCACAAATGACCAATAAATCCCTTTGCACAGAAAGGAATCGATATTTTTGAAATGGAGCAACTGGAAACCATCCAAAATCAAGTTTATTTTTTCTGTCTCGACAAATCATTTATGACATGCTCGTATGGTAATTTTCAGTGGATATAGTGCTAGTGGGTGACATTTATTAGTAAGGTCTCTCCGATTAATAGCAACTGTTGCTTGAAATCAACTTACAAAACACCTAATAGACATTCTCTATAATATGCTCAAACTACTAATGAAGCTTGTCTTTTGACTCCTTGACCCCTGCTGTTTGTTTCATGCAAAACTAGCATGCCCCCAAAGCTTTAGTATGCCACCATTTCTACCAATGTTCTTTTATTTGAGGGTTTGCTTAGTTTTGCTGCAAGCAACAAAAGTATTTCCATTGGCTTTGAATATTTCTTACAGATTTTTTTAAATGTGGAAAAGTCTTTCTGAAATTGCCTTCATGGGTGTGATTTTATTTGACACTCAAGCAATTTAGACTCAAGATATAAGTAAACATTAGCATTTGGAGATCATAGCTGAGACTCAAGTCTCATTTTTTCCAGTGTCTGGATGTTCCCAGTCCCAGTTTATCACATATACAGAAATACAGCAAGGTCATATATGAAATTTTCAGAAATGCCTACAGATTATTATTTATTTTTGATAACACAGAGGATTTTTTTTCCCCCCTAAAGACTTCACATAAATGTTGGGGGAAGAGTTAGAGAAGGAAGATGGATGCCTATGTTTTAATTGTACAGTTGTCCTTTCTTTTATTGAGATGTAACACTTGAAATTTCCTGTTTGCAAACAAAAGTTTAATTTTAAGTGTTTAAAACTCAGACTAAATTGCAAGGCTCATCTCTATAAAGGTGACGAAATAAAATTGATGACAGAATCAGTAGATGAAATGCTTTAAGCAAGCCTGTGTAGCTATAGCACCGCAAATAAGTAAAATGCATAGAACAGCAAATATGTTACTTTGTTAGAACTGAGTCAACCTGCAGTGGGAATATCAGATTTGTTAACACTCTCATTCATGCATGTATTTTTCCCCAGGTGTGCAAGTTTTGCTTTCTTCAACGCTTCCATGGTCTGTGATGACAACCACTACAAAACCTGTGGTAGGACAGTCCTCGTAACTCTTTTCTGTAATGTCAGAATGTGTATATATTACAGAGTTACCGACCCTCCTCACTTCACAATTTTCATTAGTGGCACCTAGTACCCCAATTATAAACACTTTCAGATATGCATAGGGAGAATTTTTAGCCACTATGGGAAGATGGGAGTACTATAGAACTCTCAATGTAGGACAGATAAAGGAAATTCATTGTTAAATAAAAATATTTTCTATATTAAAAAAAGGAAAAAATGTAGAAGCTTCTGAAATATTTCAATGAACTTTGAAGGTATAGGACATTTGAAAACAATTTGCTAATTTTTCCTCTTATTTCTTTAAAATTAGAAAATATTTCCCACCGCATTAACAAAACTAGTTTTTATCTGTTTAGTAAATGCTTAATGAAAAAGGCTTACATAAAATTAATTTTTCATATGCAGAATACATGAAATTAGCTGTAATAGGCCGACATGCAAGTAGCTGTTGCAGTCTATTTTCACTTTCTTGCGATCTGCAGCGTCAAGGTTCTATTAGTTTTCTTCTTTTTCACAGCGGCTTTCAGGAAACCATGGCACGTAGGACCTGAATTGCTAATGAAAAAATGAAGCTGTGCCTGTTTATTCTGCTTATCCTGTGTGTAACCACAGGAGTCTGCTATGCCTCAAACTCCCTTTTGGGCTAAAACAATAAAGGAAGACTGCCGTATGGAATAATTTCTGATGAGTTGTGTGTCTCTCCTGTAGCTCTCCACAAACGCCTATCGTCCCATCATAACGAATCTGACCGAGGAGAGAGGGAACTTCCGCTCGCCCGACACCATGCTGGGCTACCTGGAGAACGTGTCCTTCAGCTTGCCCAACAAATCCTTGTCAGAAAACACTGCTCTAAGCCTGACAGAGGTAAGTGTCTTTCACGTCTGTGTGTGGAGCCAGATGACCCTGAAATTTCTGCAGAAGCTGGAATACCGAATGCATCTTTCAAAGTTTTTGCTGACTGGAGAAAATACGTATGGAAAAAAAAGCAGTAGCTATTTTAGGGAGTAGCAGAAGGTGAGCTTCAACCAGAGAAAATAATTTAAAGATCTCATTAGTTCTTGGGGGTATAATTTAATGCATAAATTATAAATACCTGGAACCATGACCACACATCAAAAAAAATTATTTAGTTGAGCAGGAAACAGAAGAGGAGCAAGTAATTTGTTAATTTTTTTTTCAGCTGCAAGTGTATCCAATGAAGAATATATAATTCTGGAATAAAATTCAGCATTTCTCTCCGTGTCCCAGCTGATCCAAAACACGGCAGGGTTTGACAGTCATCTGTCAGGTGCAGGACATGAAGACACCGTAATCGCAGTAGGGACAGCAGCCAAATGGAGGCACGCATGAGCTAATGGCAAACGAACTAGGATGCAGGGAGCACTCTAGCTGGGGCTGTATCACTCTGGTCCCGGGTAACTGCCCCCGTATAAACTTGTAACTTGCTGTCTTTGAGATTCACACCTGCACTAGAGGGTTAAAAAGTTATCGGCTACTGCTGTCTGCCCAGTGTCTTGTTAGCATTGATTGCTCCTGTAGTAAGCAGAGGGCAAGTTGTGCCCCTCCTCCGGCCTCTCTTGCAAAGTCCCGCGTTATCCTTGCCGGACTCTGCGATGGCAGAGGCACACAGCCTGCTCCGCCAGCTCTGCGTTGGAGGTGGAAAGCTGTGGGAGAGGGCCTGTTTGTGATGGAGGTGGCCTTAGCTCGCGTGAGTTAATAGCTCTGTCTTGCACTGGGTTCCAATCACAGCCAGGACTCCTGTGTAGACATACCACAAATCTCCACTGAAACCGGTTCATGGAAAGACCAGGTCCAAAGCTTAACTAAGTAATTTATTTTTGTTTAAGCTAATCCCCAAAGGGGGGGGAAAAAAAGGTGTTTTTTGCAGTCTGAGCTGAGGACAAAGGGTCATGTTCTGCTAACATAAAGTTAGCCTTCTGTAAAACGATGGGCATCTAATTCCCTGATTTCAGCAGGCTAGAAAGCTATTATTACAGTAATCAGCTCTGGCCTCCCTACTGATTGTTCCTTTAAGCCTGTGGGTAATACCAGGGTGACAAGGATTATTTACTCAGACAAACAATATAAATAAATGCTTCTGAAAACTACATGGGCAGCAATTGATAGTTCGTGTTAAAAGCTTAGCATTTGCAAACTGTAAAGCTTGGATTTCATGGATCACAGTTTAATATGTAGGAAAAACCCTTCTAAAAAGCTCTAATACATTGTTTCCTTTGTTTTGCTGCAAATTTTGTGTGGGCTCTAAATTGAAAATGGAACATCATCCTGTCAGATATCGTACCTGTTTCCCACATCCTTTCAGTTGCTGTTTGGTTGCTGATTCATGCTATCTGATGCTGCTTTGTGTGCCATGAAAGCGATTTGCAGACAGAAATGTGGGACGTGATTATCTTTAGCAAAGCTATTTTGGGAAGTAAACACAAGAGAGTCCTGATCATACATACAGACTCTGCCATTTGTCTGACTGATGGGTAGGCTTGGTATTGTCTGCAGCTAATTCCCTGAAAGACAGGCACTGAGCGTGCATGCTATTTTCTTTAAAGTTATCTCTGTCCTGATTGTCATATGCCTCACAGCACAAGAAAATTTGATTTAAGTGATATGCAATAAACTTTCTGATTCCTGACACACACTTATAATGCATTGCTTCTGAGAAATCGGACTTGTGTTTTCTGTTCTAATGCTGCTCTGCTCCGTAGCTCCAGCACTCCTGCTTTCCCTCCCTTTCCGGAGGTCTAACACATTCTTTTTGGAGTAGTTCGGGAGTGATGCTGTGACCTGAAAAGAGATACCCACGGGATGCTCTGGGCAATTTGGGCTGCATCCTGGGTTTAGGATAACTCCTGTGCATGCCAGGTAGAATTCCACACTGAATGGTTGAGAGGGGCTGCAAGGTTTGTGCTGCCCAAAAGTAAGCTCATATAGCAAACCTCCGGTACTGCCCTATGTATTATAGCTTGTAAAATTGATGCTTTTAAGACATTTGAACAGAGAAGCTTAAGCAGGAGATGTGGGGTTTTTTTCTTTTAATTTTCTGTATAATTTTCTGTGCTCCCTTTTCTCCTCCTTCTATTTGTCTTCATCAGCAAAACTCCTTAGAACAGGCACTGTATTACGCCGAGCACTTGAACAGTGCCCACCGTGACAGATCTTGACCTCAGAAACAACCTTGAAGTGCAAAAGTTAAGCAGACAATAAACTGTACAAGTGATGGGACCCAGATATTTATAGTCATCTAAGACTAAAAGAGGTATTGATGTCATATGAGTTTAGATAAAATGGGAGAGTAAGTTCACTGTAGTCTTAGTTGCAGTGTTGTCACCTCAGCTGTAGTCTAATGATTGCACTGTGGGAGTTTCACAGTGGTGTTCCTTTTAATAAATAAACTATTACTTTAAAATGTCACCATGCAGAACATGATGAGAGTGCTGGCAGGTAGATGTGCCTCCGTGACTTGAATGAAAATGGGCTTGTCATCTTAAAATGAACCTAAGAAAATCCTAGCAGAGATCTGCCTTGGATCCTTACCAGGAGATGTAGCTGATTAATGAATAATCAAATAATAGAGTTTTATTTATCTTTTAGGCATTTTTAAAAGCTATTGAAGACTTTCTGTTATTGCCCAGCTGGATTGATGGACCAGAGGTAAGACAAATGGGCTTAGATTTGTAGCTTACTTGGGTTGCATAACTTCACGGGGATAGTAATGAAACTGGTGGCCTCTCTTCTTCTTCTTGCTAGGACTTTTTGGCAGTATGACTTCTTTATTTTCTCATATGTCACTTTCGTATTTGCAGTAAAGATCCACAGACAAAACCATTACATCATTTTATTTTATAATGTGTTTCTGAGGGTTAAAATAAGGGAACTTTATCTGGCACTATTTCCACGTATTTCAGGATGAATGAAACAAATAAAGATAAGATATAAAAGATAAGATATATAAGATAAGATATATAATATATATATAATATAAGATAAAAGATAAGATATATATATAAAAGAAAAGATAAGATATAAAATAAGATATTGTCACTAAAGTGTTTAATCACTCCTTTTTTAGCACTGAACTTTGATATTTAAAAGTTTATATTTGTTTTGTAGATTGATGTTTTTCAAGGCGTGTGGAATATGCTGTAGTGGTTACCTGTTTAGTGAACGGAAGTTCTGAGAGAGATTAAACCTCATACAGGGAAAAGTAACTTGTATCAATGTTCTTTCTCTTCTAGTCTACCTTTCAGAGTGCAGAGAAATACTTGCAAGAGGACCCCAGGAATTCCCTGGGACTTTTATTTGAATGCTAAGGGAGCACAGAATTCAGAACAGAGAGCTTTTAAACTGAGAGAAGGAGAGGCTACAGTAAATTAAGGTCTCACTGAAGCCTAAAATGCTTTTAAGACAAAAAGATGTCTAATTGATTTAAGTTCTTAGCCTAAAATCCTTGATCATCTCTGATATATATAGATTTCAAAGAAAACAGATTTCTTTTTCACTGAAACGTGCATTCACTCTGAGATTTTATGGATGAAGTTTCAACCTGGAGGGTTGTTTTCCAGGGGACATATAGACACTTTGAAAGTAGGTTTATACTGGGGACCATTTCAATAAAGATGAAAGAAAGGCCAAACTGTAGTGTCTCAGCTTATGTTCCAATAAAGATCTGATACCAGTCTTTATATATTGTGAAAATAATCTGCTCAGTTCCTGGCCTCATTTTGCTGAATCCTGAGTATAATTGACTGTCAAATGCTGGTGGGAGCAGAGTGTCATTTGGAGACATTCTATAAAACATAGTATTTTATAAGGTCAGGCTCCGGGTGGCATCAATTTGTGTAACATTTTATCCACTATATGTGGAAAAGGTTGTGGAGAAAGTCACGTTTGACTTTGGATGGTTGAATGATGAGTCACACAGGAATTTAACATGGCACCTTGGTATTTTGTGCTATGAACTGCAATTTCTTTTGTTGTGGAGCCTTCTCTTTCTTCTCCCCCCAGACCACTCACATATTTGGAAATTTAATTCAAACTATTGACAACGTGATGGCTCATATGACGCGCAATCTGGACGAAAACCCGCTACCTTTAACTCTTGAGGGCACGTCGTCCGTGGCAGGTAGGATTTAGCAGAAATGTTCTCTCTGGACTGTCTGGGTGTCCTAAACGCTCTGTGCTTGCAGCCCCTCCTTTGCCAACGCGAAGGAGGAAATCAAAACAGATCATTTTCTCTTTTGAATACAAAAGTGTTTCAGTTGTAGAAAGATGACTCTGCGGTTAGTCCAGAGGTAATCGTCTCAGACAGTGCTTGATCTTCCTTGAGGTTATTTGGGGAGGGGTTTAGAATATGAATTCTATAAAACGAATGTAGCAATGCTATACTATACTGACAGGCAGTTAAAGGGCCTAGAGCTCTTATGCAGCACTTCGAAGTTGCAGATGTCTGGACGCTACAAAACCTTAATTTTGCAAGGTTTTTGCAAGAGATTGCAAATAAGAATAGTTTTGACCTTTTAGGAGAATTTTATTTTACTGCTGTTTAACATCCTAGCACCCTAATTTAGTCTGTGTCTTTGGATGCTACAGGTAGCAAAGGTGATTTATCTGTTCTGGCATTCTGCTCTGCCTTGTCGAGGCCTGGGTGAGGGGGCAAAGAACCTGAGCAGTCGCCAGTACCATTAATCACTGCACGTACCCTCTTGGACACTGGCATTCTCAAGTGGAGCGGTGGAGGTCTGAAATCATGCCTTCAAATGTCAGTGGAAGAGTGTGTTATCAATCTGTTTTGCTTGCCCTGGTAAGCTCAGTATTTGAGCATGGGTGAAGTGATCCATGGTATATTAACAGTGCGTGTACCACCTTCTCCGTCAGAAAGCAGTCAGATATAAAAGGCAATTTTATACTTGGGGAATGTACTATATTTTCTGCAAACATCTGGGGTTTTAAATTCAAGACTTGCACTAGCTATTAGGGAAGTCTAGTTAAATAGTCAAGTAGGTTGTAGAGGCTATTGATTCTGTCATATTTTTGTTTGGGTTACCACCAGATTACACCTTGGTCAAAATGCATCCTCAGACTCTGAATTTGTCCCACTATCGATTTCCATCTCGAGGACAGAGTTATATTTCCATTCCCAGTGAAGCTTTTCATGAAAAAGGTAAGAAAAAATTTTAAAGGGAGGAGCAGAGTCATGTAAACAGGGTATCCAAAAATGATTTTCCTTGAAAACAGGTTTTGGTTTGCTTTGTTTTTCCAAGTAACTGATTTGATCACTGTTGATCATACTGGCTCTAAAGAAGCAGCGGTTGTCCCGTCATACTAATGAATGATTAATGTGGTAGAATTTTCATAATACTTGAATTAATCTTGAATAATACAGCTGGGCCACAGAGACTGGAGCCATTTAATTTTGATATCTTTTTACATCAGAGAAGCCATAATCTCATAAATTATTTTTAATCATCTCAACTGGTTATTTTTAAGAAATCCCAGGATGTCAGATCAGGTATTACTTACCCGTTCATGCAAAATTGCTCTTAAAATGTTGTATAAAATTAAACTATAAGATGACTGGTTTAAGCAACAGCAGCTACAGAAACAGAATGAAGATGTAAACTACAGTCAAGGCGAAAAGACAGAACTCAGAAATCCACACCTAGGCTAAAATTTTAATAATGTCAAAAGCAAGGTATGGCAAAAATCTGAAGCTTTAGTCAAGACTCTAAAATAACAATGTTTGCAGTTAATTATCTATGTTTTAATCAGGGATTGAAGGAACCTATTTACAAAAACATCTACCTGCATCCTCAAATCTTTGAAAATCTGACCTATGTGCCCTACATTGCAACTCACGGAATTTACACACCCAGAGACCTTTCTGCAGTCACGTCTGTTGAAGGAAGGTCGGTCCCTGTTCATAAAGTGCAAGGTAGCTGCAGATAACCTGCAGTGAGAAATACTCGAATAATTACTGAACTGTCTACCTGATTTGTGGTGACAGCTTTGTTTCTTTGCACTGGCAGGGGGCTCTGGCTGGAGGCTTCACTGCAAATGCTCTGAGACTTGAATAACTATAATTGCAAACCAACTTGTAATGCCAAAAATAGCATGTGAGAGAACTTGTTTTGCTTTCCCACTTATAAAGTCTCTCACCATGCAGATTTTTTTTTCTTCAGAACATTATCATGCTTGGTATCCTGAAATGATCCAGCCCATTAAATGTTTAGGTCTTTTTCCAGCTAGAGCTCAGTTCTGAGTAATTTCAGCCTTCAAGCTGCACTTCTACACTGTCCAAATGAGCTACCCTAAAACCTTATTATTCCACCTTAAACAGTTGACACCATAAATACTTGGAACCAGCAAAAGGGATAGTGAAAGACATCTGTGTGGCTGACACTTAGAAAATACGCATCTGTCCCTTCACTCAGATGCTGGAGAAGCCATAAATAGTTGGAGTGCAGGCAGCAAAGAGACGACCAAAGTGGAAACCGGTTGCCCATGTTTGGGTTTCATAAACTGCCAGTTAATGTAGGTGGTGGTGAAGTAGCTTTGAGATTACTGTAGCTACCATTGAGATGTTGACTCTGGTATGCCATGCGACCCGTTCTAGTGCTCTGTGGGGGATTTATAATCGACAACTGATTACTTTAACAACTTATTTTGGAAGTAGAGTTGTGCAGGCAGGCATCCTTCTATTTTACTTTTGGTATCTGTCTCCTGTGCCATACTGCAAGATGTTTATACTTTTTAACATAAAAGAATAATCAGAAATCTGCTAAAGCAAAGGTATGAAAGTCTACAGATGTCAAGGCTCTTAATTAACACAGAGTTTCAGGTCTAGGAGAGAAGTGTCTCTTGCTTACAACTGTTGCTCTGAGGAATAACCCCTGTTCTCTTTTCACAGCTTGGATTACCATCGTTGGCCTGCTTTACCATAACATGCACTATTTCTTTCATAATGTCAACCCTGTGGATACCAAGTAAGTATCTCAGACCTCTCATGCTGTAACAGCTTATTTGTTACCTTAGTGATATACCTTTACAACCGTCGTGTCATTATCGACTGTAAATAAATTTTGAGCCATAATCCTGATTCTGCAATATTGAGGACATGTAGTCATTAACTAGAGAGAGATTAAAGATTACATTAGATGTTTTACTTTATGTTGTAGTAAAATAGATTCCCGTAGTGACATGTTTGTCTTTCTTTGTCTTCTCCTTCCATTCATCATATCTGGTATTAGAATTTCATAATTTTAATCTCTTTTATAAAAGGAAATTACATCTTTTCTCCTGACACATATAAAGATAAAGCTTGCACTAAAATGAAACAAGTAAGAAAACATAACATCCCTCTTCAGATAAAATCTGAATCCTAATCCTAGAAACCTGTAAGGCAATTTTACAACAGGAGACCAGGCAATGCTTAAAAGACCTTTTCATTGATGCAGCATATAAAACAAATCATTAGCAGATAAGATAAAGTAAATGCAGAGCTGTATACCTCTCACCAATACAGGTCCCCAGGGAATTTTGTCAGGCCGTTCATGTAAATCATTACACTTTCCTTTTAAGCTAGTATGACTTTAAGTTTTTATTGGATCTGCACTGGGGTACATAGATTAGTTTACACTTTCTCTCAGTCGTTTCCAATCTGTGACTTTTCGGTGCGTTGTTTATGACAGCAGAAGGAAAGATGCAGCATCTCAGCTGTCATGTCAGGGGTTGCCTCCCTTTCTTTACATACAGCTACAGGGAAGGTGGTGATCACGGGAACTTACTTGTGAACTTCAGGGTAAAAAATCCTGGCTTAGGACCAGATTGATCACACTGAGATAATCACACAGCTGTTACTAAATAGCATTTTTAAATCAAGTAGCAAGTTGTACTGTTGTTTACCCTGCTCTCAAAAAAAGGGCGCTTAGCAGGTGGCTGTGAAGGAACCATGTCATTAATGTGCAATATTTCTTACTGACATGCAGAAATAGAGGCAATAATTTATGGCAGCTTATGTTTTTCAAACAGGAGGATCAGTGCAACTTGTTAAGATAATAAGCTATAATCTCAACTTCTCAAAGAGAAGAAGAGAATTAATATGGTCTTGACTTAGGTCAAAGTTTAGCAAACACAATATGATTAAAGATGCTGCTGCAAAACGCTGTATTCTAATGCATTGTCATAGAGGCTACGGCTCCTGGGGCTCTGATACAGCAAAATAAAACAGTTATGTCGTCTTTGTGTACATTCTCTGAATTTTGTGGAACAGGACAACCTGGAGACCCATTCCTGTTCCACTGGGTTGTATGTATTTTTATCACTCATTTTTGAGAAGGAAGGATCTGGCCCTGCTGCAATGTTAGAGAAACACAAAGACCCCGGAGAAGAACCGTCTCCTAGATTTCTATAACTAATCCGAACTACTTGAGCTGTTTGCAGGAAGTAATGCACTACAGACTCACGTCTACAAAATTCTAGATGCAGATCTGTCCAAAACAGCATCTAAAAAACTAGTCATACAGGGAATGCTAGCTTAGCGATTTTCCTCTGTGGAGTCAAACCCCAGGTATTCAAAAATTGTTTTAAAAATAAGCATGCAGTTCTCTCTTGCTTGGTTTTCTTTTTTGTGCTGTCCTATTATAACTTTTTTGCTTACATTTCACTAGAATAACAATGTTTTCCCAGAGTAGTTTGTTTTAAAGACTTTCTTTTATGTTCCTTCTAGCACCGGGCCACTTGAACACCTGTAATTTGAAGCCTGCCCATTTTCTTCTTAAGGGCAATTTTTTTTTCTTTTGTGGTGGAAAGCTAAAACCAAAACTCTTGGAGCTTTTGTGCTGTACAGGCAGATGACTTCTATTTTCAGACTACATAAATAACAGTTTCGAAGAGGAGTCAGTTTTGATTCTTTACCAAAAAAAATCAAAACAAAAAAAGGTTTTGAGCCCAGTTCTGCTCCTGCTCATATACAGTTTCGTGTAAATCTGTAGTAATCCCGCTGAAGGTAATCGGATGACAGACTCGCTGCCGTCTATCATCCAGGGCCATGGCGAAGAACGTCTTGCGTATGCAAGCATGAAAGACAGAAACACTGTTTCTTGCTTGTGCTGAAGTTTTTTCATGCTTCAAGAATCATCTAGCTCTCTAAAGCTAAAACAGCAGATAATGGGTGTGGAAAAAACGTCCATCCTGTTAATCTCTGTAGGAGAAATCTCAAAATGTCAGATAGTAGTCTTAACATTACGAGCCCTTCTCTAAACTTTTCATATCAGAGTAGCAAATTCTGCCCCGAGATTAACAAATCCAATTCCCATGCTGGTTACTAGGAGCAGAAGCAATCTCTGATACTGATGGTTTTTGTGGTCAGAACTAAGGACTGGTGCTTGGGGTTGTGCTAAATGAGCTCTGCTTTATTTGACCTTGCTGAGGAACTGAATGAAGCTATTTTAATGTCTGGTGACTTTTTTTTCTTTCCGAAAGAAAAACAAGAAACCATTGCAAACAGGTGGCAGATGTGAATAAGATGGTTTTTAATGTGCTTTGTAAACTGGCTCTTTCCAGTGGTGTGCTATGTTTGGAAACTCACACTGATGGTTAATTTGCCATGGCTCATATTTCTCCTAGTAAATACCGTTCATTCACATACCGAGGAGGTGGATGACAGAGACCACTTTACTCCGGCACACTTTGTTACTGATACTGTAAAAAATTTTACCTGACAGCCAAATGGATCTTAGTTACTCCTAAATGTGTGAAAATGCCAAAGTCATAAGTTTTAGCTGAAAGCAGAAATAAAAGACTTCTTATGTACTGCAAAATTACTTCAGCCTAGGAAAAAAGTATTACCTGGGCTAATCAGATGTTTAGTCAGGTTCTGCTGTTTGTATTGTGACCTGAGTTACTCTCTAACAAACCTAACTGGACAGAATCAATTTTTCAAAGTAAAGCTATAAATTACTTCTAAATATATTCCTATGTATATGTTTATATGCATTATATATAATATAAGCATATGTGTCTTACACACTAATATGTATATTTAATTAGACAGCCTGAAACCCCCGCAAGTTTTCTCCTCGCTTAGATTGCTTTGCTTAGGTTATTTTTAGATCCCTTACTTTGTAGGATTCTAATTATCTAAAGCACTTTCAGCAAGGCTTATAAACCTTTGCAAAAGAGGAGCAGAATGAAGGAATACTTACAATATCAAGTCTCCTAATGTCTAAAGCTGCTCCCTATATTTTGTAGCTGTTGCTTCTAGCCTTGTAGCATCTTTTGGGGCCAGATCTTTCTCCCCTATAGAAATTCATTGACCTGAATGGAAAAAGGAGGTCCTCTGTTCCTGTTGTTGTGGATGAACTAAAAAAATGTTGTTGTTCTACTTCCTTAATATATTTGTTTTTTCCAAGGATTGCTGAAGCTGCTGCCTACAAAGGTTATATGATCTCAGCAACCAGTTACCTTATCTCTATCAAAGTGGAACCTCTACCCAAGTTGTCTCACAATCTGTCAGGATCTCCTCTTATTACCATCCAGCTCACCCACAAATTGGTAAGTGAAATGGAAACTACCGGTTTAGGCTGTCGTCAGGGCTGTTCAAAACTTTGGTGTCTGTCATGACTTCTTTCTGTTTCTCTTGTAATTTTTGTGGGCATTTTTAGTAGCAGTTCAGATGGCATTTATGACTACAATATTATGTTTTTCCAACCATTATGCTTCAATGACTTCTGTTTCCATCACTGCAAAAGGCTGATTAGTGCACATGTTGAAAAAGAAGGTGAAGTGACAAGTATAGCTTTAGGCCCTTCTGTATGTATGGTTCTATGGAGGTGTGTGTGCAGTCTACAGTGGGGTGGTATGAATTACCGCTTCCTCATTAGAGCTGTCAAAAACAAGAATTCACTTAGGGTTTTTGTTTTTGGCCTTAATCCACACTGAGATAACCGAGGTGTTTTGAATGTTCTCATGAATAAATGCAGAGAAGGAACTCCTCCAAGGGCAAATACAAGTATGATGGGCTGAGCGTCTCCTGGGATAGGAGTGGAGCAGGCTCAAATTCCTGTTCTAGTGTGAACTGCCCTTTCTAGAGAGCAGAGCATTCTGAATATGAGAAACAAGAGATATGAGAATCTGAGAAAACTTGGAGACAAGTTTTATTCAAACTGATCAATTTCTGTAAGACACTTCAATTTCACCGACTTGGCACATTCCAGGAAGAAACTGGGAAAATAGCTGGTTTTGTTTGCTCTTGGAGAAAAAGGCACCTCTCTTCGTCGTGTCAGTGGAATGGAGAATAGTTGAGTTCAAACTCTGAGGTGCTGCAATGAGGCATGCAGCATCTATGACCTACTTAATGTTGAATGGAAATGGAAAAGAAAGATTTCAATTCTTCAATGTTTCCTAGAAAACATCTCTTAGACGTTCTTCTGAATATTTTATCATATTTTTCTTTCAACGGCTCTTTTCAAGCCAGTTTATCTTCTTCCTGTTGGGCTTCCGATAAAGAACGGAGTAGGCTATAGAAAACAAATTTATGAAAAAACCCCTAAGGCATAGAAATGAAGAGTGTTGTTTTGCTGACAGTTTTTCGTACTAAAGACTCTCCTGAATGTCCCTAGTGGCTTCTTGGAGGCGGGCATTTGCGAAGTGAAGACTCTGTATTTTGTGTTGATCATTTATAAAATGTACTTTGCTTTATTTATTCCGGTACCACCTCATGCTTTGGTATGATGATTTACTAGCAGGCTGTTAAACAAACCTGCGGGTTTTTTTTCTTTATGCCTGTTGACTTTCACTGTGAAGATCACTGGGATCTTAGTACACAGATAGAAATTTTAGATTTATCATCTGTCTCTTTCTCTGGTTTAGTCAGCAGAATCCATGAGAATGTGATATGGACATGTCTGTCTAAGGTATCCCATATATAACAGATACAGCTTGATTGGGAGTTTCAGACTCTACCTAGAGCGGTGTGTGCTTTATATTTTGCATCAGGGTAGTGGCTGTTTTCTCTGCCAGAGCCCGTATGGCTAATTGGCAATGCATTCATTAGGCTGCCGGCTATTATCTACCATAATATTTCTACAGTTGCTTCCATGTGGGGGAATGTTCAGGTCTTACTAATCCTGGTAATACCTCTTCAGGTGTGACTTGGTTTTGGTGTTTGGGGGGGGGGGGTTGTGTGTACGTGTGTTTGTTTTTTTTATTTTATTTTCTTTTATTTTTTAAAATCCTCGTGGGAAATGGGGAACCTTATCCCACTGTGTTAACAACATTGAAAAAGCAGCTCAGTGCTGTCTGAAATCAGTCCATAAATACGTCAATACATTTGTATTTGAAGTTCTGAGAATTTTAATTGTAAGGGGGGGAAATATTTCTAAACGTGTAGTGAGCATGATCTTAAAGTCTGTTCAATAAACTGTACTGGGACAATAAATGGGCTAGATTTTGCTCTTAGGCATAGGACCCTTAGAGGACATGGATAAAGCACAGAAGGCACACCCTTCTGAATGGTGGGGAATTTTTCACCTGCTTGCTTACTCCCTCCAGTAATAATCTGCAGGTGGCTTTTACATCTTATTAACTGGTACCATCCTGATACTGTGAGAAGTTTAAGAGATGCAATGAAGTTTTGCTCCACAAGTACGGTTAGAAAATTAATAATTTCATTGTGTTATTTACCCCTGAACAATTTGTGGACTTGAATTAGAAACTGGTCCCATGCTGGACTAAATATCCATTTCTCCAGTGTTTTTTCAAATCAAACTAAATGCAACCGTCTGAGAGATTTTCTATGCTTGTTCCGGAACCTAGTTTCACTGTTATCTGATGGTGAAGTACTGTGTATATCTGCTAGCTTGGTTTCTAAAATTCCTTTTAAAATTCCAAATCAGATGTAAAAAATCCAAATGCTGAAAACTTTCAAATACTAAAACATTCTGAAATAGTCAAATGTGTTGAAACAGAAAACCTGTTTTGACATCACAAAATATTTTATTTAAATTTTTGTTTGCCATATTTCATTTATATTGTTTGCCCAGTGGAATAATATAATCTAGAGTCAGACTAGGTGTTTAAAAGGAGAACTAGGCGTAAAATTTTGTAAAGAGAATTAATAAAGCAATAGTTTGAGATCTGGGCAATGGGAATACATCTATTTATCTGCTCTGCCTTTCTTGTGTTTTTTTGCTGCTGGTGTGAATTTGCTAAAAAAAGCTATTAATCGGTGAGCAACAGAAGCAACCCAAATGCCTCTGGGTATCTTATACATGGATTCTAAATTCTGTGAGTAGTCTTTAGAAACAAAGATATAGTGTAGATAGAAATACACGGAATATTTGTCTGTGGGGAAGATGTGTGGTAAGGACTTGTGAGTAGAATGTGTGCAGCTCTGCTGAAGTGGTATATACCTTGAACTCGATAGGAAGACTGCTTGCCTCTGACACCTATGGCTTTGGGAATATAATTTCTCTTCTGGCTTTTAATTAGCGGATATGTTTAATATGGAGGAAAGGATGGCTAGATCATACCTCCCAGTGATGCATAAGTAAGGCAACAGTGGGCCAAATCTGTTCTCTTTTACACTGCTGTAGACTTTAAAAAGCTCCAATGAATTCAGTTAAATAATTTTAAACAATATAAATTTAGACAATTTACTTGTGAATTTACTTAAGTAAATTACTTAAGCAAATTTACACAAGTAAATTTAAGTGAATTTACTTAAGCAGATTGGGAAATGACTGCATGTCTCGGAAACCTTTCATATGATAGCAGCACAGGTCCTTTCCATCATACTACATATTACTCCACTCTGTCATTCAGCTGAGTATGATCGCTCATGAAATAAAAGTAGAATTTAAAATGTTAAAGAAATTCTGGCTGCAAGATTACTGTGTTAAAGTATGTACTTTAAAATAAAGAGTAACAGTCAAGCTATTTATGTAAGGTTATGATTGAATATAATGATTAAACCAAGAGCATAAAATCTGGCTTAGAAACCTGTTTCATCCATTAAAATACTGCTTGCTTGCTTATAATAATGGGAGAAACATTTGAAGTGGATACCAATCTCATTCTTATAGTTGCCTGTTTGTTCCACACAATGTTCTCATTTTAACAGAGAGGAAAGCGTAATAAGAAAAACAAAGTGAAAAATAACAAGTCCAAACAAATAGTTTTTCTGTATTAAAATTTGAGTCTGACTTTTTTTCAGTTGATCTGATTTAGTTATAGCTACTCCAGTGGAGTCTACTGGATTGCACAAGTAGAAAAATGAGAGGAATGAAAGGAGAATATGGTTTCTTGTGCTGATTGTAGTGATGCTTGGCACAGCTTAATAAAACTTTAATTCTTTTTCTTCTAGTGTGTATAGGAAAAATGCCAATCATTGAGCAACAGAAAACAAAAGAGAGTAAAATAAAACATGTCTATTTTGGGAAATAGTTACAAAGAGAATGTCTGTGAACTGAATATCACCTCCTGAATCAAAACTTGACAGAGCATTATCATTCCACAGCCTAACTCACTGTTAGCTAAGTCTTCTCTTAGGCAAGGATTCTCTGGGTTTCTCTGAAACTGTCTGCATCTTTTATGTAGCTTTTAGGAGCTTGTGAGATGATTAAATTCCTCTTTCTTTTTGAAATATGAGGCAATAGAGACTGATGCTGATGTCTAATCAATTGGGTAAGAATGCAAGGAATATTTATAAATGACAAGTTAATGCTCCCTTTTCTAGGGAGCGCCATGGGGCAGTGGGCACTGAGTGCGCAGAAGAGATGGGTGCCCAGCCTGTGGGAGAGGCTGGAGGCTAAACTGGTGCTGGGGAGCACGGGAGCTGAGAAGTCACCTCATGGTTAATACATACCTGTTAAGTTCATGGGTACAAGGACTAGGGAGCCTGGACTGCAGACTCACCTCCATCAGAAAGGGCATAAGAAGAGGACATCGGTAATTACAGCCATTAGGCCTTGATGTTCAGGCTTGCAGCTGGATTCTCATGGGACCAATGTTGCTGGTCAACATTGTTTCTACCAACAGAGCAGGCAGAAAATTTTCTGGTCAAGCTTCCATTAGTGGAAAATGGTTTTCAGACTTAAAATAGAAATTATCATGAATAGGGATGAATAAGTCATCCCATTTTTTTTCACAGGATAAAAATATTACTTGTTTAATTCTTCTTAAGAAGTAAAGACTCCCTGTGGATGGGATAGACATGTACGTTCTACTTCTTATAGTGTTATTTTTGTTTTAATTGTCACTATTTCTAACAGTTTATTTTGTTGCACAATCCCTGAAAACGCTTTTTATTTTCTTTTATCTTATGAGAATATTAACAGCTTTAGAAAGATTGTTTTGCAAGAAGACTTCATCAAGAATTTAAAATTAACTTCTTTGCATAAGAACATAAAGTGATGAAGTGTTTTATTCTTACTACCATTCTGAGGAATGCTTATCCGCTCTTTCTATCCACCGCATCCACTTTTATAACACAATGACATAGCTAGGGGTGAAAAGCAATTCTCATTTTCCTTGAAACATAAATGAGTGCTTCCCATCAGAACCCCACAGTGACCTGCTTCCTCTGAGCTCCTCGCTAGAGCACTTCGTCAATGAAGCTTTATCAGCTTTTCTTGTTAATCCCATCTCATATTCTCTTGTGTGACTTTCTTAAATCTCCAGAACCAGGATTCATATGAGAGCGCCAGCATTCATTATTGTAAGGGCAGCCTGTGCGTCTGGGAAGTGCTCTCTTGGGGTCCTCCCTTGGAGATGGTGAAGTGCAGGGAAAAGATAGACCTCCTCTTCTCTTAACTGTGCTCCCATTATAAAAAAGTGCCGGTAGTCCTCTTGCAGTCTGGGGAGACAGAGATAAGGTTAAGGAACCTTTTCATTGAGCTTTTAATGAGGCAATGGGACTTTTGCCTCTAAAAGGTACTCGACCATCATCCTTCTCTCTGTTGTCTTTCGCCTGACCAGCAGTGTGCCATATCCCGAGGTTTGTTTAACATCATTACTGATAGGAAAATAAAATGAGAGAAGAACCAATTCCCATTTGTACACAAATATTAGTGCTACCATGAGAGAGGCAAATCAATGTGGAGCCAATTTATTTTTATGGCAAGTTAAGTGCTGACTAATTTATATATTGATCAATGAAAAACAATGACTTTTGCCCACATCTGCAGAACAAGGGTATAATTTTTCACTGGATGGACTTTGCCAGAAAAACTTGAATAAAATACAATTAAAACTGTGACTCTTACAAAGTGTACCACAATTAAGCAAAATGAAAAAATAATAATAAAGCTTGTAATTTAAAAATCAATGCGAAGTGTGGCACTTTGTTATGCAAGTTAAATCCTTGCTGTAAAGAATACAGAAAATCCATTGAGTTCAAATGAGAAATGAACATAGTTGCAGCTAATTTTCTTGCTCCTGGGCAACCTTAAAATACCAATAGTCATTATGATGATGTACAGCATCTCTTGCAATAGTTCTGTATCGTTAATGTTATTAACAGAAACATCCCAGGACTTATTTTCTCATAGGAATCCATTCTAAAAGCGTAGAAAGGCGCAGTAACAAAAAATATAGATTTTCATTAAGCACATTGAAGATTGCCTGTTGTAGGCATCAGGATTGCATTGTAATAAGCTGTAATTCATAGAAGGTTTCATTTCCACGTCAGAACAGACTTAAGCCTTTGGAGGCACAATACTTTCCATGTGTTATCGCTCATTTGTCGTGAAACAAGTCCTCAATATTTCTTTGTAAATGAGTCCTTTGCCTTTGAGGTGGATATTGGAACAGGACTGAGGGCATCATGAAGTGGTTGAATGTTTTTGGAAGTGTAGAAGTGAAGTTTGCCTTCAATTTTAAGTTTAGTTGCTGACACTTATTCTTTGGGTATGTGGGTAATTTTATATGCCAGCTTCCACTTAGTATCTATAAAATTACCTCTTGCCTGAAGAAAATAACCACTGGTGACTGGAACCAAGTGTTATCAATCTACAGCAAAAACCATCTGCTTTTTCTCTTTCAAATATCTGCTTGCAAGTGACAGTGCATCAGCAGTTGGAGGTCAGTCAATACCAAGCAATAAACTTTGAAAAATCTTGCTGACTTATAAACCCAGAACTGAATTCCACAGTTATCCTATTTTACAGAACTGTGGCATCTTGTGCTACTTCACACTCTGCCTTTGATTGAACATTTGTCAAAGGAGGAGAAGAGGAAAATGACGAGGTTTATTTGACGTGATCAAATCTGGTCGAGTGATGTAGAGTTCTGTCCCAGCTGTGAACACAATTTTTAAATTCAATTTAGTTCCTCTTGTTTAAGTTCCTCATCAGCGACTACATCCTCAAAACATCTTTGCATGTGGTGATGGCTTATTGCAGGAGTTCCAGCTAGTTGTGCTACATTTAATGAACTGTCAGGGTTTCTGCTAAAAACATTGTATTTCTTCGCACAATGGTAGTACAGATATATACATATTTAAATGTTATGAAAAAAAGGTACTGCAGAGGTGAAGTAGCCAACATTCAGATGTTAATAACTTTGATGTTTAAACTTATAAACAGAAAAGTAAGAATAAGATACCACCAGTCCCTAATCCCCACTGTGAGCATGGACCCTGTCAAGTCTCTCTCAATGTGGTAAAGTTGTTTTGAAGTGGCAGAAGTAAACTGTAGCACTTGAATCCACAAAAAGCTGGATTTATATTCAAAATGCCCAAATTATTATTATTTTTCTTTTTTAAAAAGGTCAGAAATAGTTTTGCTGATTGAGAATTTAAAATTCACTGGAGTCAGACACTTGGAGAGAGTATGTAAAGAGATATTTTAAATATAAAGGGTAAAATTCTGATTTAATTACAATCCATGGTAGAACTGCAGACTCCCATGGGGCCAAGCTTTCAATCCTCATTCTAATGGTGATTGAATGTTGCTTTCAGACTGATACAACTCCATTCTTCATTCTTCATAACAATTTGAACAGAAAACAGAATCAAGTCCAAAGACTAAAAATGAAGATTTGTTTCAGATTGTCTGTTGATTGTACTGGCAGCCAGTGGTTTTTAGTGAGTAGAAATCTAACGCTAATGCATTGCTATCTCTCCATTAGTTACATCTTGAATAATCCACATAAAAGCAAAAAGAGAAAGGACTTCCCAGATCCTCTGGACCTGTTGACTTAACTCTAGGCAGGTTCAGCTCAGTTTGTCTTCCAGATCAGTGTGATTAGGTTCCAGATAAACTTTCCTCCACCACAGTAACTTAAGATGGATGTTCTCCCCTGTTTTCCTTGGTTTGTTACAGTTTGATCCTTCACATTTCAGCTGCGTCACACTGTACATTGTCCGAGTTCATACTGAAAGTCTTATGCACACTGGCAGTCTTTTAAGATCTAGATTTTCCGAAGCTCCTTATCATCATATTATTTTTTTATTATATTCTCACATATGGTGGGAATTAAATCAGAGTAGACCATGTGCTGAGAATTGCTCTTAAGCCAGTTTTCTGTCTCTAACGTCTTATGCGCGTCTGTGAGAGGCAGAATTGCCATGATAGCACTTGTTGCACAGGATGAGTCCTAGCAGTTAAATGGGCCTATATTTGAGGAATACAGCAAAGGCCCTCCGTACAAATAATTTCTGAAAACGCAAAGTTCTGTCAGCACATATATTAAGTAAATATAAAGTAGAACGTTCACTAGAAAATTTCTTACTAGTTATTTCAGCTGAAGTACCATCTGCAAGTCTATTATTTATTTAATCTAATTATTTTTTATTGCTTTCAGTAGTACGGGATCTGAATAACCTGTTGTACATTCTCCTTGAGGTACTTTGCTGTGACAGTTGCTAGGTTTTTGCACTGGTTGTGACTTCAAAACATTAGCACTAAGTATTGAGGGAGTTGGGCTACTTTCATTAATTGTGTGTAGGCTGAACTCTTTGCTCATGCTCTTTTGCCTATTAGATTGTGGGTTTACGTTTCTCGCTCGCCAATCCGAGACATTATCACATGCTTGTATGCAAGTTCCTAGGCTTCTGGCATGTCTGCCCATGTCTCTCTGAAACCCCTTAAGCTTTCAGGAATGATTTATATGGCACGAATGACCGATATTTAGATGCATATAAACAAATGATGGTCCAGAAAATGGTAAATATGCTAAATCTATTTTTGTCTTCCTGATTTATATTCTGCTGCCTTGGAAACATATGTAAAAAAAAACCAACAAAAGTACTGAAAATGATAAGGTAATGAAAGGCTAACTGTTGTGAAGATGGAACATATTTTGAAAAGAATAAGGTCCTCTGCACATACTCTGGGTTAGAACATTGTTGTGGAAAGGCCATAGGTTGGTTTTGGTTTTGGTTTTTTGGGTGTGTTTTTTGTGTTTTTTTTTTTTTTTTTATCCTTTGAGTCACTTTTTTTTTGGGGGGGGAGGGAGGGGAGGGAGGTGTCCAAAAGAGCACAAGATCTAGAAGAGTATGGATGGTAACAGGAAATTTGTTCGTATGGATGTACTTTTAAATCATAGAATATTTAAGGCTTTTGAACATGAAGCTCCTCTGCGTTGGCTTGCAGTTAAGAGGGATCTGACTAGGAACTTTTGTAAGTTGCACATTGGCACGTTACACACCTCAGAAATTACCAATGCAAGGGAGTTCAGTATCGTTTGTGGAACTGAAAAAGCTTAGTTTGTGATAATGAAGGTTGAAAAGTTGAAGAGAACTTTGCTATTCTGGTGATAAAGAAGTAGTGGGCAGTTTCCAAATGGAGAATGAATTTATAGTTAGTAAGAAGAGGAACTGCAAAACTATACAAGTCCACTTAATGCAAGTTGGTTTTTTTTCCCTTTAAATATTCACAATTTCTGCAGGAAAATGCTGTGAGTATTGCCTTGGACCACTGAATGGGAAAACTAGAATATGATCCACATCCAGAGTGGAGTCCTCACGACCATACTAGAAAAGTGGGGAAGGTTGAGGGAGAGATACCAGTTATACAATCTAATAGAGGCAAAGATCATTGCTCTGCCGCTGGTGATTAGCGGCATTAGTACAGAAATAATTGCAGAGATTTGGGAAGGAAGTCTACCCTTTTTATTGCGCTTCTGAGTCATTGCATTTAACCTGCAACGGGAAAATAAGGCACCTGCTCAGCAGCGGTGAGCGTGATCTGCCTTTGCCTTCCCTCAGCGGCATTTCTGCTAAAGCAGAACCCAAGTCACCTGGTACTGCGCTGTGGCTGTGACCGTACTTATTACAAGGCAGCAGTGTGGCTAAGGATAGGCTCTGTTACAGTAACATCACCAATCTAGGACAATGCTTGTATTTAGTTCACACAATATAAATAAAACGTTTGGCTTAGAAAGCAGTGTTAATCTTAGCTCAGAAATGGCAGAGGAGTCATACTTTAGAGAAATCTGTGGATGGCAAATTTCTGGTTTTGCTTGTTTCCCTCCCTACCATTTGTTACACTCGTCATTTCAACTCCACTCCCTCTGCTTTGCAACAGAGCTGGTAGATAATGATATTAACAGCTAGTAATAGAAACTTGGAGCTGTGTTTCTAGCAGGAAATGTGCAGCTGCTAAGGAGGGATTTTCCCTTTTTTTTTTTTTTAAAAAAGAAGTAGAGTCCTTACCAATTTAAGAGGCTAACACAAGCTGGGTCAGCAAGAAGATTCCTATCGGGACAGGGCCAGCCAAGTGGAGCTGCATTTCAGTGACTCACCCTGAAGCTAGCTCTGCATACCTTCCTCCTCTGCAGTGACTCGCAATAAATTTCAGTATCTTGATCTGTTCAAGCTATCGTTTAATGACTACCATATGCTTTGAAGGGGAAAGTGCGCTCTAGAAGAAGGCAGGGCTTCTGTGATAACGCTTTCAGTATGACAACCAGAGCATCAGAGTTTAGGAGAGAGAGCAAAGAATGCAGCAACATGTTCTACAAGGATTACTCTTGTGATTTGAATCAAGCGCGTTGCTAAGTGCTTTGCTGAGGTTGGGTATTAGGCAGTGCTAAACAAGGAGAGGTAGAAGATGTGAAAATCATAAACGGACTAATTCCATGAACAAATAAAATGAAATAGAAATTTAATTCATTTACAGTAAATGAAAGTTGTATAAGTTTAAAGTTCTAATTCAGAATATTAACCTGTTCTTTTTTAAAAAAATAATTCCTTACATTCTCCTTTTTAATTTCTTTCTTTTCCCCAGGTTTTTCATTTTCTAAGCACTTTTTTCTTTGAGAATTATTTTCCTCAGATTATTGGATTTTGATGTTTTGTTTTTATTTGTTTTTCTAGGGTTGAGCCTGGAGATGTTTCATGCATATAACTAACGCAGGGGGCTATAGAATATGCTTTATATAAAGATCAGTTTGGAAATCCTTATGGAGATAAGTGTAGAAAGTAAAGTCTCAGTGGCACAGATTTTTTGAGTAAAAAAGCTATTGGTTGATTTCAGAGAAAGAAATAGATAAGTATTTCCAATATTGGTTAAAATAAATTCTCAGGTTTAGTTAGAGCAAGTCTAATCTGGTCAACTGGTAATTTTTTTTTTTTTGGCTTGCCATATCTGTATCTATATATCTATCCTAATTTAGTCATCTTATAGCCTGCTATTTATATATTTATATGTATGCTTAATGTTAATATTAAACTCCACATTGCTGAAAAACAGGCAAGAGCTGGAGTGCTGTGCCAGATAACGTGGGGCTTTAACTAAGCCTGAGTACTTTGGTAGAAGGAAGATATAATGCTTCCATCCTAGAATTAAACCACTCCTTGTATTTATATTATATATGGTGCACTGTAGGAAGAACTTAACGGGGTTAGGCTGACGACATGTACTTTGACAGATCATTGAGGATTGAGGGTTGAAGCGATCCCTAGATGCACGGTATATCATCTGGTGGAAAATGTTTAGTCACTAGCTTGTAGTCCAATGTAAGTCATTAACTTCATCATTTTGCATTCATGCTAACCAAGGAGCTGTGAAATAAATTCAGCCTGTATAGTATGACTAAATCTCGTTGTTCAGTGTAATGAGATAATAACTGGTGATACTACCAGAAGTTTGGAGATTCGGCTCTGAGCTACCTCAGGACTGGATCAGAGCGCCTCTTCTCCATGCGTCGGAGAGATGGTTGTGCCATCTGTTATAGGTTGGTACGAAAAGCCTCTGTGAGATCTAACATTTTTGCAATGCACCCGTGCACAGTGGACACTTTCCTTTCATAGTCTCTCTGTGGCTAGAAGGTAGAGGATGTATGAACTGAATGCTCAAGGAAATTTCTAATTAATAAAGTTACAAGGGAAAAAGTACCTGTGGCACTTAAGAAACGGAGTGGTCCATATTAGACTGTGTGTGAATCATGCTGCTCTTTGGCAACAATCTTTACAATAGACTTTTTATTAGCCTAGAGATGTTTTAAATAATTTCAAGAGCGATAATTTCAGGAGCACTGCCATCTGTATTTTTCAGTCCTTGTTTCTGTCTGCTGTGGTAATTGATATCAAATACAGCTTGAATAACCACCAAAAGAATACATTTGGAGAAAGCACCAGACACACCAGGGAATTTGGTTTTCCTAAGCGATGTTTGTAATTATTCAGCTACACTGATGAAATCTTACTAGTTCCCACTTGTTATTAGGGATGACAACTCTACCCTCAACAAGTTGTGGAATTTCAGATTTGGAAGAAAGCTTTTTTTTTTTGTGGGTTTTCTCCCCTCTCAACTTAAAAATACATTTTCTTGATTTTTTGCATATGGCAGACAAATGATAATTTTTCTTATAGGAGTATTACTCAAAGGGCCTCAGAACTGGATCTATTTTTCTTTGTCAAGAAAGTCAGCCTTGCAATGTAATGCCATTAGTTATGCACTCCAACTAATTAAAAAGCTAGAACAGTATTGAATTTTTATTCTACTCTCTGATTTCTGTTTCACTTTCTATGTAATGGTTGTGTTGTGATTCATACAAAACTTTTCCCCTAGATTGATGTCAGTGTTAAAGTCCTGATTTCCATTGATTTCAACACATGAAACTGTTGTGATATTGTGGTGATCTGTTTTTTAGTCCAACGGTCTTGTTTGTTCTTGCTCAAACTGGGGAGAAAACATGGTTATAGAAACTGGCTAAACATTTAGTGGGACCGGGTTGTCATATGGAGTCAATCAGCAGGAGTTCACAGAAGTTAATAGAATGATGCCGGGTTGTACTGAGGGCATCTCCTCCAGGAAAGACTCGCTCAGACTCAGCCACAGGGGCCCCCAGAGCGTTATTGTACAGCCGTCGCACTTCCAAAAACTGCGAAAACTTGGGAAAATGTGACTGCTGCAAACCTGTTGAACACTACCAGTGAAAATCTGTTTCAGACCATTATTTCAGACTGGCGTATAAAAGCCTTGAAACGTAAAACTAACTCTTGAACTGAAGTTGTTTGGTGAATGGCAGAGCACACTTAGAGAGGAGGTCAAAATGTTCCCCTTCTTGGCCCTGCGAATGCAGTGTTGAGCCCTCCTAAACTGTCACCAAGGAGCTGTGACAGCTTCACGCATTTCTCCTTGTCAAAGCAGTTGGGCTTTATGTAAATTCCTTCCAGAAGCAGAAATATTTACATTTAAAATCCTCCAAGAGTTAGAGTGTTAGTGGGGGTAAAAGAGGTGTGGGCGAAGGAAGAAAATCATCCAGGGAATAATTTAATATAGCAGAAGAAAATATAGCACAAACGCTGTTTCTGTTTCAGAGAAGCATTACTTTGCCCTTGGGAATAGTTGCCAGTGTGAGACAAACGGGCACAAATTCAGCATCCTCTGCGGGACTGAGTTCTCGTGCAGAATGGCCAAGTGCTGTCAACTCATTCACTTCAGAGTTGGGCATGCAGTGAGGTTGGGTTAACTTTTAATCTTTCAGGTCAAAGCTTTTACTAAGTGAGGTTCAGTTAGCTGCTCAAGGCCCGTTTCTGACTGAATGCATAGCCGGAGCGGCAGGAGCAGTGAAGGTGCGCACCCATGGAGGCCGCGCTGGGAGGCAGCTGTGAGAGGAGGCTTCCCACTGCAGCCGTCCGCTTGGCACGTGCATGCTTCTGCTTGCAGGCGTCGGAGCAAGCGTGCACAGCTCCAGCACCAAGCACAGGTCTGTCTGACGATGAAATTCCCGCCCTTAAGTCTAACTAGAGGTACATAATTTGTCCAACAGAGAATTTTCTGCCTTATTTTCTTTTGTAGATTTCTCTTTATCACCAAAATGTACAGGAATGGAAAAGCAGCATGGGAATGGCCAGCTGGGAGGGGGGAAATGGGATGCTGTGTGCGAGTCACTCAGTAGACAGGTCCCGCACGATCCCTTGAAGGCAGCATGGAGGGAAAAAGCTCCTTATAAAGGTGTTATTAAGCCTGATTATTTTAAGAAATGTGTAACCTCACACTTATCTAACCACCGTGGAGTACGTGATGTCACTTTAAATCATGTATTTCTCAGCTAACCACACAAACATCAAACCCAAGTATATCCTGTGAACATCAAACCTGATGGAATGATAGAAATATGTCCAGTAAAATTTATAAAAAGAATTGCAGAGACTTAGTGCTTTATTGTGGTAAAGTCTGTAGCCAAGGGAAGAAAAGCACAACTTCAGTATATGGTATATTTCTTTATTGTATTTTTCTATTTTTCTGGCATAGTCTGCAGACTGTTGATTAGCTTTTTACTTCCCTCAACTTGAATATTTTGTATATCCCAGAACTGGATTTACATATTTTAACTCATTCTTTGGCTTTCTCTTGAGGAAAGTTAGAGCTCGGTAAATATTATTTAAAAAAAAAAAAAGCCATAAATATTCTTCCACTTAAGAAAAAAAAAAAAACTTAAAGTTTGCTTCCTGCAACTATCAACTAGCCAGCAGAAAATAAATGTACTGGCAAGAATATTTAGCACAGCAGCAAATTTTAAGTGGTTATTGAAGACCATTCCTGGAAGGCAGACTTCAAAAAGCCAAATGTTTAACTGTGGCTCTTGACTTAAAATGGTGCTGCTTCAGTGAAGAAAGAACGAACAATCCATGACTTTGGGGATCATCAAAGGTACTGGCGTCTTGAATTTTACATGTTGTTGAAATGCTCAGAACAGATGGATAATCTGAAAACCCATACAGTAAAAAAACCCCAGAAAACTCAGCCAAATCCTGAATATAAAAAGAAAGAGTTACTGGGTAACTTGCTCATTGCTTCTTTGCAAGTTTATGAAACATCCCAAATTGGTTCTCTTATTATGCCTTAAGATCAAAGGTGGTGGCTGGCCAAGCCACGGTTCTCTTATGCTGTTTGGGCCTTACGCTGCCAGCCTGCAATCTCCCATCTTAGTGGGAACAGAGTCCACGGAGGCTCCTTATCCTAGCTGAGAAGACCTAACAAGATTTTCTACTTTGGTGTTAGAAAGATATTATTTATATAATAATGATCTTAACCAATGCATAAGTATTTTTTAAAGCAGAGGTACACTCTATTACAGAAAGGCAACTTTTCTGTAGCCACATTTATCTAAACTAGATCTAACATCTTCAAGTTACAGAGTAAGCAGAAATGCTGAATTTTGCATTTCTTGCAAGCTGTGACATTTTTTCCTAGGTATCTACTATTTCTTGATGTTTTATACATATTTGCCTGACACTGTCTTCACTAATGACATGCCAAAACCCTCAGAGATTTACAGGATTAAATATAGTGATCAGTTGTATAAAGGCAATTAATCAGTGCAACGACCCTGTCCCAGTACTACTTCTAAACCAGCTGCTTTTCGCTTATGCTTTCTTGCTGCACACATTTCATCTCCATCTTTGCTGGTGTGCAAGTCTTATAGAACATAATTTTATTGCTTGATATCTAAGCTTCTATGTCTTTCTCATCATATTTCCTTTCAGATCATCAGGAAATTTTACTTTCATGCCACAGCTTTTTGGGACTGACTTTTGCAGCGTGCATCTTAATGCTAGCAAAGAGTTAATTAGCTTCTGAATTGTAGAATATTAAGCCAAAATGTTAGAGGTGTATTTGCTGCCCTCCACACTAGATGAAGAGCAGACAAAACTCTTATTGGACCTCCCAAGGGTCAAGAGACAGGAAGAACAATCCAATGACTGTTCACTGACTGCTAATCCAGCGGGTCTCTATAGCAATTCAGAAAATGCACAGGGCTAGATCCGTAAAAGTATTTGGATAACAAGTTACCCTCTATTTGAATGAAGCTTGCACCCTGTTTGCATTTGAAGACCTGGGTCAGGGTGTGTTTGAGTAAGACTTCTGTATTTTAACATCCTATATAATTGGCATCTCCATGTTTGCTCACCAGCACAGACTATCTGTGCGGTCAAGAAGAGATGTTAGTTCTTCCAGGATGTGATCCAACTCATGCCACAGTATTTGTTTAAAATGTATTGGCTGAATTACTCCTATTTGTCTCCACTGATATGAAGGGAACCTGGAATGATCAACATCTAGATTTGCTCAGCTAAAACCCACCCTATGTGTCTTACTTCACTGGAAAGTTAAGCAGATCAGCACACACAGGGAAGTTCCCTGCTGTGGGCAATATGGTGAGGGGGGCAACAGAGACACATTAAGGAATTAGAGGTACCATTTGTGCTTAGTAAAGACTGCACAGATGAGATACGGAGATTTATATGTGTAATGATTGAAGTTTGGATTACTTGCTGGGAAAAACTTGCCCCATTTTGGATTTGCTGTAGTGTGCAATATTTAAGCCTAATGAATGCATTTGGAAAGATAGAGAAAAAAATTTTAAAAGGGAAGGGTACTGAGACTATAAAAGTCCTTTATTTTTCCTCGTATTCCTTCTTGCATGACTGAACCAGATTTTATACGTTTTGATGACACCACAAATGTGACATTTCAGCCCAGAGCTATAGAGCCCTGAAAATAAAAACGTGTCTTGGAACCACTGATGGATCACTGACAAGGCTAGAGCTTCCAAACTAATGGGAGACGATGACAACCCCTGCATACAGATTAAGTGTTTCAGTCTGAGCTGCAGTCTTTCTCATTTGTCTGACACTATTCTTAATATGACATTGCCTCATAGCACTGGGTTTCTGAACAGGAGATAAAGACGCGTCATCTAGCTGTAACTTGTGCTAAGGTACAGGATCCAAAATTCAGTATTACTTCAGTTACATAACTCCTGATGAATGGATCAGGGCTTGGATGCTGGGTTTTTTTCCCCAAAGTAAAGGACCAGGTGGGAACCAGATCGTGCCTACGCTCTCAGCTGGATTCCCCTTTTGCACTGGGCAGATTGCATTTGCAGTGGCTTACCCGTGCACCGTAGGTGCTTGCCTGCACCCCTCAGCTCCCTGCCAAGGGGAAGGAACGGCCCCGTGCAAGGTGCCACCTCCCCGTGCTGCTCCTGCTGGAATGGAACAGCTTGCCTGGGAGATGGCTCGAGCCCCTTCAGTTGAGGAATACAAGGGATGGTATAGATATCAATATTTTGCGCTTTGTACACAATATCTCCTGTCACAGAACGTCTGCCAACTTCAGGAAAACATCAGCTAAAAATAAAGGTAAATTTCAGAGCGCTTGAAAAAAAAGAAATTATGCAGCTGAAATATACAGCCTGATGAGAATCTAAGCATCTTATATTTTTGAGAACTAAGTATAGTTAGGTATATTCAAGAATACTCTATTTAATTTACTCCAAGCTTGACAGTAAGGCAAAACTAACTGCAGCTTTGGTATCTATTGATGAAGAACTGCATTACAGTTTTGCTCTTATTGGCAGCCAGACAAATGTGATCAAAACGTTGTCTGCTGCTGCCGTTGTATTATGATTAATATGTGATGCAAGAGCTTTCCGCTCTGCTCCTCTCTGCATCCATCCTTCCTGAGGAGGAATACAAGGCTGCAAAGGGAGGCAGTTGCCCACGCAGCTCTTTCAGAGCAGAGACATGGTTCCAGCTGCCATCCTAGCTGGCCTGCAGCTGACATGCAGATCAGTAATTTATACCACAGTGATGATACGTTGCAGTGCCAGTAACTTTTTATAACACTCATAAAATTCCTTATTCCTGTGGGGAAACATTCCTCCAGTGTGGACAGTAAAATGATCACTTTCAGATGTCAGTGTGGACTTTTACATTGATTTATTGCCAACTATATATTAAGGTGACCAGATTTTCTAGGCACCAAGTCAAGGAGAAGTACCTTGGAGAGATGGAAGGAGGAGGAATGTAGACCCCACCTGGGATATCATACAAACCTTCAGCCAAGCCAGGAGTCCCCTCCCCTTTCTCACATCTACCACCTACTCCTCAGTTGTATCTTGAAAGTCAGATACTAAATGACCATATCGAACGGTCATCACAACCTGCTGTGTTATTTCATTTAAAGTCACTTTGGTTTATAATTTAATCCTTGCCCTACATTCCTTTGGTATAATCTGTGTAAGTATTTTCCAGGGTTCATTCTGTCCTACTCATGCCAGCTACAAAAACTCCAGACTTTAAGAAAATGTTAGCAATGAGGCAGCGCCTTCCAACACCGCTGTGCCTGGCGGTGCCAGGCCAGGCTAAGGAAGGAATGCGCTTGATGGAGAGCACCAGGCAACGGAGATGATTTTTCTCCTGAAAATGTTATCACTGGAGATGTGTGTCAAATAAACCAAACGCAGGTCAAATATCACATCTGCTTAACTGTTCCAATTCTGGGTGGATCCGCCTTCAGGAAAAGATACGGGCACAGCTAACCCTTTAGTACCCTGGCTTTTCTTCTGTTTTCTTTATGAACAGAAAGTGTCTTTTGAAAACCCTTTTGTTTCCTAGTGTAACAGAGTAAAACCTATTTGTGAGAACTCTAGGTTTCCTGCGTGGAGGTAACAGAGGCACAGGAGTCTGCCCTCTCTTAAGATTCCGTGGTCAGTCACTGCTTTGAAATTTGCTCTTATGCTCCCATTTTTATGATATTTCTAAGGTGTTTGTAAGCTTTTTTGTAACATTCTGCTAAGTGATTTCCTGTCTTCTCCACCTGAAAACTAAACAATTACAATATTGCAATAACAGATGTACTTATTCCTGCAATTAAAAATTGCAAAATAAGAAGCAATCTTGGACTGAAAGCCTACAGCTATCTATATTTAATTTCTCCTATATAATTAGTACCTTGAAGGGTTATGGTCTTGATTCCAAGATCCAAACAATAACTTCATTCCTTCTACTGGGTTTGATCAAAGATGGTGGGTGGGCTGTGATTGAATTCAGAGGATTTGATTCAAGCTGTTATTGATACAGAGTTTTTGAAACCAATGGAAATAAGATCCGTGAAAGAGAATTGTCTTCTATACATAAACTGTATTGGAGATTATGGAATTAAGAAAGGGCTTTTGCAAAAAGTCATTTGAGTAGACCAATACTCAAATAATGGGGTTAGTATTACTATTTTGTTACTAAACGTATCAATTCCTTACAGTTAATGTAATTACAGATTACACAGATCTCCTTAGGAGTATAATGGCTCCTCTCTGTTAATAGCATTTCAAAAAGCAGAGTGTCCTTGTGAAAAATCTTGTAATGTACTGTACTTTGGTTTTAATTAAACTTTGAGTAACCCTTATCTTCTAAAAATCATGAATAATTTAATTTGAAATAGAAATAGCATAATTTTAGCATCATCTGTTTAAAGATACGTGTACATAATTCTTTATGGGATCAAGATACAAGCGGATAGTTTGTTGGATTTTTTTCAGACAAAATGTCTACATAACAAAGCTACTATCAGACACCAGTTAGTGTGCTTACTTCAAGTTAAGGACAGAAGTAGATTGAGGAGTACAGCTCTGGACTGGCTTTATTTTCATTCATAGATAAAATATTCCTAGCAAGCCATTATGTCGGAATCTCTAAGCAATGAAAAACTTGACAAAGCAGGCAAAAACTTGATTTGTGAATAAGTCTTCATATCCCAGTACTACTGGCATTAAATTTCTTTTGGACAACAAAAGCAAATTAAAAAAAAAATATGTATTTTTCTACAGATGCTATAGAACGGAACTAATCTCAGGAAACAGCACATCATAAGGTTGTTAAGTTTATTGGACGTGTTCATCATGAATGGCCATTGTGCAGTGGCAGTCACTCAAATGTAAATTAAAACCAGATCTTCTGAAAGAAGTGCCTTGCCTAAAATACAGCGTGAACAGAAACAAGATGCTTTTTTAAAAGCAATTAATATCCCCAAAGGGATAACATAGGAATATACTTTAACGTGTCAAAAATTTCCTGAAGTTGGGGGTACTGTATTTAACACTTGTGGATGGAAAATACAGCAGAGGTGGAAATTGGACTGAAAATTTGGATGGGGCAATATTTTCAGCCCAACTTTACAACAACCATGTAAAGAGACCGTTTCACTGTGAACCATGTTCCATGTTAACAGCAGAACTACATGAGACCCAATGGGTATTAATCATACCAATTGTTGTGTAAGGTAGAGGAAGATTTTCTCTGGTTCTGTGTGGCCAAAACAATGGCCTAAGGTCTTTGTTCTGTAGCCATGTTCTGTAAAATGCAGAGCCTCTTCTCCTCAAACCTGACAACTGTTGCTTGTGAAGAAACAAGAGCTTTTGTAAAGTCTGTCTTAGAAAAAAAATGAAATGCAGATGCTAAAACAGAAAAATACCTTTAAAGTTATATCAGTTGCAAAAGAAAGAGAGAAACTCCCTTCCAGGAATGTTCTGTCTTTGTGGCGGGTGGTAGCATATGCTGCATGCTGTCAAAATAGGTTCTTGGAGCAGGAGGTGTAAACATGGACTGGTGAGTCAGCCCCGAATCCGACGGTCTGAATCTGTGCTCCCTCCAGCTAGAGGCGGAGGCAGGCAGCCACGCTCTGCTGCCACTTAGGAAATACCTCCCCTGTTGTTTGGCATTTGCAACTTTTGCTACAGTATAGGAGGAGACCGAGGACAGCTTCAACTCTTTTCTTCTTTTAGATGCTCTAAAAATGGGAGTATTTACCTAGTTTAGAAAAAAGGTTAGTTCAGACATCGTTTTCTGAAGGGATACTCATTAATGGTTGTGCCTCACCTTACATGGGCATGTTACAGTTCTAATGTGAATATGTATTTCCCCAAACTTATTGTGGCCTTAAAGCAGGTTGGTGAAAGCTTTTCTTTTTTTTTTTTTTTTTGTCTCCTGTTGGTATGACCTGATATGGATTTAGGCTCCCCAAGTGGAGGGGTTGCATGAGAATCAGGTCTTTCCAATTAGTTCTGCAAAGAGACCTAGGTTGCTTGGGATGAATCTATAAAACAAAGCACTTTTCACTGTGATATAATCCTGCCTTTTTTACAGGTTTCTTGGACCACCCACTGTGGCTAGAGAGTTAGATTCTTAGATGGTGTGTTGGAACTGCAGTCAGGTTGGGCTAAAACATCTGGAAAAAAGAAAAGGCCCCTGGGTAATTATTGAATTTTAAATAATTACCCATTCCATATTGTTCTTTGTTTTTCCACCCATTTGAATTGTAACGAGAGATCATCTCAAAGGTACAAAGGATTTTAAGATTTCCAGTCGTTCAGACATTGCAGGATGTTTCCAGGATGCTTGGTCTCAGGAGGCTCTTGGTTGAATGTGGGATGGCAACAAAAATTGTAAGGTTTTTTTTATTGGTTCAGGAAGGACAGGGGAGGCGAGTACTTAAATACAGAGCTGGGAAAATAAGAGGGAGCATGCAGCCTGGATTATGGTGTGGAAGCATTAGTCATAAGTACTGCAGTTCTTATTTAGTCTCTTAGGGTATATGAATCTCTCGACTTTCCAAATGGGCACTAAAACATCTGTTGCTTCCTTGTTTATCATCTGTATTGTTCATCCTTCAGGTCAGAAAGAAAAACAATGAGGGCAACTTTTCTCAGCCTGTTTTCAGTCTGGCCAAGTTCTGCCTTTTCTAGCCCTTGCAATGAGAGAGACTTCTCAACTTTCTTTGAGAAGGAAACCCTAAGAAGTATGACTTCAGAATGTCACAAAAAGGCCCCCTGACTGGCAGTAACTTTAATGTCTGACACTCAGGCATGCCCTTCACCTTTTTGTAAAATTGTCACTGGCCCTGCTCCAAGCTCTTCTTTTATTGCTTGGGTTTTTTATCCAGGTGCCAAAGGGCTAGCAGTGTTGTGTAATACCTGGATATATCCACACCACTCTGGTTCACCTGCAGATGGGAGGACATCCATCATCTTTCCTCTTACTTTAGGCCAAAACCCTTACATCTAACTAGCTGTGGCAGAAAATCACAAAATACCAGTCCCAGTTCCCACTTCAGTAAGAAGAGACAGTTAAGCGAGGAGGGCCCGTCCGCAACTCCCGAAATGTGCCGTCATGGAGGCTGTGGGACCGAGCTCCAGGAACTGGAGAAACCAGTTTTGTGACGAAGGTGTTAGAGGCCCGGTGCAAGGAAAGAATTGGAAATATTTGCAAATAAAGATGTCAGTTGTTCACTCAGTCATCTATTTGCTTGTGGCAGAACAGAATGCAATCTGTTTCGTACATTAAAGTGCCTGTTCCCAAGGCACCTCACTCATTTGTTTATAAGGCAGAGCACATCTGCGGAGCTCTACTGGCCCCCGGATAGCATGATTTCATCAGGAGCGGTGGAGGAAGGCCAAACGGGCGCTCTTGTTTTGCAGTCAGCCTGCGACTTTCCTCTTGCGGATCAGTGCATTCAGCTTTCCCAAGGAGGGTATAGGTTAGCTCTTTAAGGTTTCTCACGAAATCTTTCTTGTTTGACACAACCAACCACTTTCAATTACATCTGCACCTGCCGTTTAGAGCCCAACAGCAAAGACACTTCAAACAAAAAGACAAGAAATTACTCAGAAGCGCGATAGCCTGTCACGTACAAAGTATATTTGCTGCTTTACGTCTCTCCGTGCACTAAAACATTTTGGGTGGAGTGGTTTCTGTCATTACATATTATAAGTAGTTTCAGGGTATTTCTTAGGAACGCTTCTTTAGACAAATGGGTTGTTTGCTTATGCTAAAGTAATTCGCTATGTCTGGAAGACATGTATGCTATTGAGAGTAAGTGTTTCCATAAAAACCTTTGCATCACAGTTTTGAAGGAGATTGATGATGTATTTTGCCTTTCATGAGTTCTACCTCAGTGTACTAACAACTTAGCTATCTGGTACTTCTATTTTCTATGTTGTCATACGTGGACATGGTGATAAACAAGAACAAAAAAAATTCATAATACCCAATTCACTACTGCCTGCAGGACTAATTTACATTTGCAAAGAAGGGATGTAAAACATAGTACCCTGATTTGCACAAATGCTCCGTCTGTTTTTTACGGGTGTAAACACTGGCACGTAGAATAAGATTTTCAGAAATGTTCTGTATTGGTCTGACTCTTCTCAGTATTTGGCCTGTGCTGACAAATAGAGAAAATCTCTCTTTTTGGTGCAAGGTAGAGAATTCGGATCATGTCTCTGCCCCAGACACTGTAAGGTTTCTTCTTCCATTCCTCCCTTTGGAAAAATTAAGCTGGAGAAATATCTGAGAGTGGTCACTGGGGAAAGGTGTGGTCCAGGTAACCAGTTCTTCTGTCTCTGTGCCACCTTACCCTCAGGAAAGTTAACGTAGAGTTAGCATGCAGGATTATTATAGGGGAAAGAGGTGCGTTCCCTTTATATTTACTTGCCTCCGAGTCCGCAATTCATAGTACAAACTGTATAGCAAGTCAGGAAAATGAATGTGTGGCATTAATTCACATGGACTGATTCTTTCCTAAGAAATTGGATTGCGCTTTAATGCTTCCTTAATGATTATCCAAAAATGTTAGTGATCCTGATCAAAGTCCAGCTCTGACTAATGTGTGAAATTAGCTAGAATCACAGACCATTTCCAATAAATTCTAGAGCACAGGAAAAGATCTACTTGGGTCTCAGAAATGTTTGCGCCAGCACCACACTACCACGGTTTGCTCTTGACCCCAAACAATAATGTTTGTACAGGCAAGCCTGCGGGTGTCAATGCAAAAACAGGCTGTTGTTCAGGGACCTGCGTTTGCTTGACTGATGAACGTTTTTTGCTGGTATAAATGACATCCCTATCTACTAGGAAGTTTTTCGGGTGTCAGTGTGTTGGCAAAACCTTTTCAGTGTGAATGAAGTTGTCATGTGGGTGTCAGTCTCTTCTCGCAAATAACTAGCGATAGGACAAGAGGAAATGGCCTCAAGTTGCGTCAGGGGAGGTTTAGATTGGATATGAGGAAAAATTTCTTTACTGAAAGGGTGGTCAAGCATTGGAATGGGCTGCCCAGAGAGGTGGTGGAATCACCATCACTGGAGGAGTTCAAAAAACGTGTAGACGTGGTGCTTTGCGACATGGTTTAGTAGGCATGGAGGTGTTGGGGTGATGGTTGGACTAGATGATCCTAGAGGTCTTTTCCAACCGTAATGATTCTATGATTCTATCCCAAAATTTGTGTTTACTACACTGCTCTCCGTGCCCTGAAGCCCAGGGGGTGAAGTGCTTCACAAAATTTATGAAATCTCCCAGAGTGACGTTTCTCTGTTTCTATTGAGGCTGAATGAAGATCACTTACTTAGGTTGCTCAGCTTAAAAGAAAGATTATACTGAAAGGAGCTGCTTTTTTTTTCTTTTTTCTTTTTTTTCCTACTTTTGAAAAGAGGAGTAGTGGACTTGCAGCTGTGCTATTTTAACAGACTCCAAAGATCTTTGTTACTTTACCCTCTCTTTAATAACAGTGATGGTATTCATGAGCTGAGGGGGAGAGCTTTGGAGCCAGATGGTGCTGCGTTGTCCTGTGCGACCTTGCACGGGAGGGGAACACGCTCTGCCCCGGTCAAAGCAGCAGGGCCGGGCTTGGTAGAGCCACACAGAGCTCACCGGTGTCAGTATGCTTAGGACAAAATGCCCAGGGCTCCTGAGATGGCCAGAGGGTGGTGCAGAATTAACTGTGTTATATGCTGAGCAAACATTTTCCTCAACAACTTTTTTATTCACCAAAACTCTACCTTCAGGTGGGCTGAATTATGTGTCATTTGTGCTGAAAGTATTGAATAGCTCTGGCTAAGCGTTTATAAACCTGTGTATTCTTTTAAAAATGGAAACATTTTATTTCAGTATTTAAACATGAAATATATATTTATGTTTTAATGCGGCATACTGAATCTGAATGTTTTCAGAATGTTTTCTGTTTCAAAAATGAAACAAGATTAAATGTTTTCTTCTTTGTATCAAAGAAGAAAACGGGGTGGTTTTGACAATCCAGATTATCTCACTACAACTCCCCGCCCCGTTTGCTACTTTGGTCACCCTAACCAGCCCCCTCAGCTCTTCACTACGCGCTGCTCCTTACCTGAGCTACCTTCTACTGGTCGTCAGGAGTGTCCGCTACTTTTCTGTTTCTTGTTCCATAAGCAGCAACCAGATAGCGCTTGCTGCCTTTAGAAACCAAATGCGGACAAACCTCCCTGCTGAAGGGCAAAGTTTTCAGGGTGTGTTTTGTATGGTATTGTGATATCCAGCTTTATAAAGATGAAATTTAGTAGGCATCTTTTTAGATTACCTTTGAGTGTTCTTTGTGGGTCTCTGACATTTTGGATCTGTGTTTTTCTTCCATTTTCTGGGAATGACGACAGATTTAACTGAAAGCTCTACTAAAACAAACAGTTTAGTAAAGTGTTTCCATAGCATTTTTATTCACCTCCAATTCTTCTTGTCAACCCTCAGACAGCGTATTCATGATGTTTGGTATATATGTTTGAAAAGACAAAATTACTCTATTTGTATTCTCTTTCTTGCTGGTCTACATATAAAATCAGTGACTTCTGATTTTCTTAATAGGCCTCTGAAAATCAAACTTCATTTTCTGTACTGCATACCAGGATCTAGGCTGTATCAACAACGGCAAATGTATAACATAACTTGATTCTTGAATTAGAGGACAGAACATAGAAGCAGTGTCTATACAGGTAAATAGGGAGAGGATAAATACTGAAAGGCCGTTCATAACTGTGTAGGATATGCACCAAATCTACACTTTGCGAGTTGTTTATCTTACTAGAACGTTTGCCCAGAAAAATACTAATCCTCTTTTGTCCGACAGGTACATTTGACACCTGATTTCATGCTAACAAGAAGAGATTCCACACTTGGAATGCAAACTAAATGAACTGGGCAGTTATTGTCTTATAGTCCTCGTTGGACATAGCAGACCATTACACAGTCAGAGGGATAAAGGGGCAATTCCATTGTGGGAGAATTCTGCAGGAACACTTAAGTAAGCAAGATAATTCGGGAGAAATGAGGGGTATTGTAATCAATCCCTGCTGTCAAGAAAGGACTAGGTTGATTAACTACGAGATGGATCAACCTATTCAATGCCATCTGTATAAAATTATAAGATGGATAGGACTGAAGGAATAATAGAGTGCAAAATAGAACCCAGTAAGGTGCAGCAACTGTACAAGGCCAAAACTTTGTGAAAAGATACATAATAAAGAGAAATGTATCTCTTTATTATGGACACCATAATAAAGGTGAAATAATAAAGCTCACCATAGAGTTCACCATAGAGTTCACCATAGAGTTCACCATAGAGTTCACCAACACAATAGAGTTCACCATAATAAAGCTGCTGGTGAAAAGGACACCAGCAGCTGAATATATTTCCTCATAGCATATAGGTGCTCATGTTTCTGTCTGGAGTTTGCAGGTGTCAGCAACTTCAAATGTATTCATCTTTCTGTACCCTCTTAGACAGGCTGAAGCCTGTATGTATGCCTTCCTTTAGAGGCAAATAAGACATTTAATATGTCATCCCAGAACCGACAAGCAGGTCTAAGGTGTTTTAAGGCACTAAAATTAAAGCTTAAAAATTTGCTGTTTACTAAATGCATAAAGAAAAAGGTGACGATTAAGTGGTTATTTGTTAAGTGGTTTATATATGAAGATTAAGTGGTTATTTGAGGAGTAAAATAATTCAGGACTTTATGAAAGAACTGGTTGTCAGAGCTGGCAGATGGGATAAACCAGGCAGGTTGAAAGCTGGGAAGAAACTAGTCGCTATATAAGGTGTACAGAACAGCAGGCTACTGTAGAAGGTGACCCACTAGATCAGGTAAAGGTGTGTGGAGCATACCCTTTGAAGGCTATCTTCGAAATGAAGAGCTGGTGAGAAATCTTGTGTAAAAGATATAGTAGGACTGTTTCTTCCTAGGGATAAATCCAGTTTCTTTTAAAGTATTAACCTGGGGTTGGTTTTGTCTGATCCTCTGTAGCTTATTGGAGATGGATTCATAAACCACTTTGAAACATGATTTAAAAGAAGAGCACAGAATATTTACTGAGAATATTCTAGGGCCCATCAACCTTTTCCTTTCCTGTCTGCATCACCTATCCCCGAGGTGCTCTGCTATTCCTCCAGCAGAATTGCTTTGCGTCTCCTCTTATGGATACTTCAATTAATAGCCAACTTTGCTTCAATGGCATAGCATAGTATTATTTTTAAACAGCATTTCCTTATTGTCATCAATGCTTGTTTCATCAGAAATTAGTCATGTCAACTGTTATTTTGTAGGCAATCATCAAGAGTTTTTAACTTTGATTCAGTTCCCTCTTTGAGACTTTAATTCATATCTAGGAGGAGTAAGTGTCTGACCTCAGGGTTGTTAACGGAGCATCCGCTATCAGTACTATCCCCTAACAATTTTTGTTGTTAATAGTTGTTCATTTAATTGATGTGGTGTTCTCTCTGTCTGGATGATCATCAGCCTATTTATGCATATAAAGGAGATAAACGAACTAACCTTTTTAATTATCATTCTCTTTCACTCCTTTCCACCATGTCCAAATTAGCACAAATTGTGCATGGGCAGTTGTATAACTATAATGTACCCACGGCTGTCAAGCAGGTTTTCTGCCTTTCTGCTTTATAACCGCTGAGTTCCCCAAGCATCATCAGAGATCTCTCAGTGAGCCCCATCTCCTAAAATCCCAAAAAATCTGGTTTATCAGTGAATAATTTTCTGACCTAAACACAACAAAAGCTTACAATATTCAGGTTTGAGGGCCTTTTGCAGTTGTTTGTTGTTAGACTGTGGCTTTTTTTGGGGAAAGTGTTGCATACCCTGCAAGAGATTCTTGGATAGGTACTTTATTGCAAAAGAATTGTGTTGTGCTTTGCTGTTACGCTGACTCCTGACTCCACTGAGCAAGTTCGATGAGAACTAGGCAGTGGCCCTTGTTAAGGTGTTTTGAAAACCCTACACAACATGGTTCTGCAATGTTCTGACCTCAAAGAAGCACCCAAACAGTGCTCCAAGAATCAGTGAAGAGCCTTGAGAATCGAAAATAAAAGGCTTTTCTGCTCTCAGCATTTCAGATTAGGCAACTCTTTCTTTTCTCTCTCTCTCAAATACATGTGCTCCAAGTGTGCCTTCATTTCTGGTGCAGCGGCTCACTCCTTGGGGACAGTATTCTCCCTGGCGCAAGAACTCAATTGGACATCAGTGAGTTTTCCGTAAAATCTTATGTAGCACAAGTCTTCTGTGCTTCAGTCAGGCAAAACTATGCAATTTATTGATATGAGGAAGTAGTGCAGGAATTAACTGCAACAGCGTAAAGATGTTGTATCACCTTATTCTCTTTTTATTTAATATAACACCTTATGATGTAGATTGGATTTGGCTTCAGAGGTGTTTGGAGTGCAGCAGAGATGGGTGAATCTTGATTCCATAGAAGAAATGGAGTGGATTATACTCACGTAGGGGGGTCCTGATTAGTGTACAGCTTCTCAGTACCTGCTCTTTGGAAGGCAGGTGCAGTAGCCATCTCCATAGCTTGCTTCCTTCCTTGGCCTCTGTTGGGCAGCTCGTGCCTGCAGGGGACCATCAGGGGAGGGCAGGAATTCTGCTGTCTAGACATGTGGTAGCTGTTCCCAGCACCAGCAGTATCAGAGGAAAATAACTTTTTTCCTGAATTGTGATATTTTGTGATTTAAATCTGTTTAAGTGCATAATTTATCATATATTGTTACTCTGTTTTTTCTTTTCTTTAAGACCTTCCAAGATCCTCTAAGTCTTAGCTTGCCCAGTTGTTCCCCTGTTGCTGCTTATTTTACGAACATGTACAACCTATCCTAAGACTGCATTTGGGAGACTGAAATTCAGTCCCTTGCACATCTGCCTCGTCTCAGGTACAGCTGCTAATTTAGTCTTAGCCTTCCTGCTTCAGCTCCTCATCCCTAGCATAAGTATAACTAGATGAGATCCCTGGTTTATGTTATAGGGATTAAATGAAATAGTCGTTCTGAAATCAAGAGGATATTTTAAATAGCTAGGTAAGGTCTTTCCTAATAAAATGGCATAATTCAATAGCAACTAGAATGTTGAATTCACATTGCACAATATTAGAAAATAAAGATCATGAGGGAGACTAAATCCCCCACACCCTGGTCTTAATTTACTTTAAAGAGCAAAACAAATGAAACCCAATTAAGCTCATAAGTCATAGTGTGAACAGAGTCCAGAAAAATGTCAGTTCCAATAAATATGACAAATAAAAGTATTGGCATAAACTCCAAGGATTTATATCATTGGAACCACAATAAGGCCTTCTTTAGTTGATCTTGAGACATGACTCAAAATGTGAAGAATGAGAAGATAAATACAAATAAAGGGATTTTTTTTTCCTGAACGCTGAAAGGGTTATTTTTAACACAGTAAACATTTTCATTTTAAGTTAATGCTAGCCAGTGCAATTGGAAGAACTTCTCAGTGGGTTAGCACAACCAGCTGAAGTATTCAAGATAATCTGTACTGAACTGTCATGGAGCTGGATAAAATAGATTATTACACTAATCAGATTATAATAATCCAGAGCATGGTTCACAGTCTTCCTAATCAGCTCTCGGTAATGAGTTCTGCATTACTGTTCCTTAGATATAACATTTCTGGAGAGAGAGAATTTATTGTTCAGAATATAAACTCTACGCTCCTATTTTTTTATTGCAATCTAGGCTGTAATAGCAGAGTGATTGATGCACCAAGCGTAGGGACCAACTCAGAAAGTTTGTGACTAAGTCTTTTCTGAGAGCTATTTAGTATAAGTGAAATACAACCCATGCAGATGAGTGCATCAAGGAATTACTTGTGCTCTGCTGAATTGCTTCAACCTGCAGACCCCATGGTTGCTCTTTCCAAAGGATATCACCTTTCTGTCTAGCTGTGGGCTTGCTGTTACAAGCTGCTGCACTGGCATCCTGACATCAGTGAAAGAAAATCAGCCGTGGGCTTGGCTCTGTGCTTTTCCCTGTGTGTAGCTCCATGAACATCAGCAAAACTAGTTTTGAGGCCTGGGACTCGGACCTCAGAGGCTGAAAGACCCATTCCAGAAAAGTACAACAGCATGTATGTAGAACTACACTCATGTCAATGGGTTTTTGACCTGAAGTACCCGAGATATTTTTTATCCTTTAATTAAATAACATCAGTGTTCAAATGACAAATACTGCCCGTGAAAGAATACATTTATAGTCACTCAGGTGATCTCCACCAGAATAATTGGCCTACAATCAAGCTGTAGTTTGCCCTTTCAAGTAGATGGAATGATCTAGATTGATTTAAAAAATGGAGCTCCTTTTATTTTAGAAAATAATAGATGTTCATTTTACATTCCATGTTTTAAAAAATAATTAATCATGAAATGTCATTCAGCTAATCTGAAATAGCTTTTGACAAAAATAAAAGGATTTGGCACGTAGCTTTAAGCTCATACCAGTCGGTGCTAGAAGTGCATATGCGTAAGTTAATCATAGTCTCTGCGGCTTTATTTACAATGAGATTTTTCTTGTCTTTGACTATTTCAAACTATATTGAATTATTGTGTCCAGAAAGCTAGCCACAAGGTAAATTGCTCCAAGTGTCCACGCCAGGCTGCCGCCTTCATTTTCTGGTAGCAATAAATTCCCTTATCCAAATCCCCTTATTCCTACTCTGATGACTGGTAATGGATAGAAGAATCTAGGGAAAATCCCCAAGCAAGAAGGGTCTGCAGTATTTTACAAGATGAATTGCCCTGGAGTCAAGGTTCTCAATGAGTGTAAAAATGCCATAAAATATGCTGAGTTCTGAAGAACTTGGCTTTCTTACACTAAATTGAGAACATGGACGGTATTTTCCATTGCCTTGCACTTTGTGTAGCTATGTAGAGTGAGCACTGATGCAATTCTATTCCTGTTCAGTAGCATTTGAGGCTGGCCTTGCACATACAAAAACGACTAGACAAGGCTCTGGGTATTTGTGCCTTTGCAAGATTTTGTTCATTTTTAGTCCTGTAAATATCCTATTTTTTTTAATCTGCCCTTTAAATTTCTGTTTAATCTTGATTTTTATTAAATCTTAATGCTATACAAGACCTCTCTTCAATAGATATCTGTTTAAATTGAAGTATTTAATTTGAGAAAATCATCATATTGTAGTGATCCAGAACACTGAGAGCAGGAAAAAAGCTGACATACAAATGGCTGTCTCATAAAAAACTAGGAAAGGTACAAAAAAAGATATGTAGAGAAAAACCTAAAGCAAACAAAAGATTTGGCCAGCAAGTTAAATTATAAGGGTAAAGTCTAAACCCAGCTGTTCCAGAAAACCTTGAAGATTTTGTGGAATAAGGCAACTTCTTCAGTCCTTCAGGACTGACTATAAGAACATAGGAAATTTGAATAACATCAATAAAAATGAAAACTCTGTAAACCTTTGCTCAAAGTCTGAACCAAACAGTACCTAAGTTTTAATGAGATTCAAAAAGATATTGTTAACTTAAAAATAGAACGTAAGACTATGCACTTCTTGATTTGTGTTTGAACTGGACGTAAATGCTATGAAAATAGCTTTTCATGTGGCATTTCTGGTTCATGGCTAACCAGCACAATGGGGAATCTCATGCAACTGTCATTCCCATGAAACTGAAAAAGATGCAGTTTGTGGGCCAAGTTTCAGATATGCTCTAAGTAAACCATGCAGTTTTGGAGCAGTGTCCCAGATTTCTGAGCTTTCTAAAGTTAAAATAAGAAAAAAGACTGGAAATGATCTGGTTTTGGTAGAGTTCATCTTTCTGCCAATGCACTGCTGTTCGTTATTATCTCTTTCCTGTGATATGCCCACTCCAATTTTAAATAGGCCTTGTGATATACTTGGATCGAGCTGAGCCATCAGAAAATCTGTCTTCATCCTAAGCAGGCGTTGGGGGTCTGCCTGTGATACAAAACCCGACACCTGCAGGTTCTGGTTCTGGGGGGGAAATTCAGATGCTTGGTATCTTTCCAACTACGCTTTTCACCGTCTCTTTGATTTGTTCGAACTCTTAGAAACAAAAGCATGGATGATCTTCTGTCAAGCTTATTCAGTATTCACTTGTTTTTATTAATTTTACCCACAGTTTTCTAGAGTGTTGCTGAATTAATGTATAAATTGCTTTCATTTATAATTGCAGTCCTGAATATGTAAATCTGCTTTCTGTAAGGATAAATATTAAGATGGATATATTTGCATAAAAAGCTTATTTTCATATATTTTCTCCATCCTTTTGCTGCCCTTAAAATCCTCAAACGTGGTCCCTGAATTAGGGCTGCTGTGATACCCGTGATCATTACACCAGTGAACTGCAGTTGTATAAAGTGAATGATTGTAATTACAAAAGGAGAGTGAAAAGATAGTTTTACACTGGCCAAGCATTTGATACCTAAAATCAATTTCTGGATCTGGTATAATCTGCTTCTGTAACTTTAAGCAAACTATTCAAATGTAGTTGGTTCACTCAGATGAAATAAGAGGAAGTATAATGAATTATCTCAAGAAGGGAAATAGTCCGTAATAACTCAGTGCCTCAGTTTTCCTATCTGTAAAATGGGCACAATGATCTTTCAACTTTTTTGGTTCTTAACTGTTCTTTTCTATTTAGATATTTGGCTCTTCAGAGCTGAAACTGTGTGTGTGCACAGTGCTTGGCATATTGATGCTTAACACAAAGACTTGGAACAGAGATTTTAGGAGATATTGCTGCCGCCTCACTGTTAGAAATTAATTAGAAGATAATGTATGATATTGTTTTTGAGAAGTCTTCCTATTCCAATACACATATTTAACAAAAAACAAACAACTTCCCACCCCCACCTCCCAAACAAGATCCAAGGAAGCCACGTTCTGGTCCCGCTAAAGTAAATGGCGAAGTTCCCACTGACTTCAAAGAGACCAGGAGTTGGCTGTTTATGTATAGATATTATTTTTTCAATAAAAACAAGCGAAGCTAACTGAAAACAACTTGGGCAGCTCACACAGTTGCTGGTTCCCATATGCCACAAATATTTTACTATTTGGTTTGTGTCCATTTCTCATCATAAATTTGAATCAGACATTTATTATTCAGCTTGCTAGTAGGATTTTTGGGGAAGAAACCGTTATGCAGAGAAAAATCACTAAGTTCTGTCTAAAGTTATTTTCTTAATGACTTCATGTTTTTAGCTAGACCTCTTGTATACCATGTAATGCGATAGGAAATAGCGTACATCAAAGAAGGAGCTCAATTTTCCTCAAGTGGCTATGTGCTTAGTTTCTGTGATTCATGTAGGATTCACATATGTTTTACTTTATTATTTATTGTAACTTTGGTCTCTTGGAGAAACTTCAGGAGAAAATTTATTCTTCTGTTGAAGTCACCATTTCAACAGAAAGATTTAACTGAAACTGGAAAAGCCATTGCACTCCTACCAGTTTCTGCTGGAAAAATTTATCTTCTTTTTCTCTTTCCCAACTATTATTTACCCAGATAAAGAGCCTGTATATTTTTATAGCAGTGACTTGTTCCTTCCTGAGCTCTCTGGAGGGAAATCTCAAGTGCTGGAGTTTCAGAGTTGTCAGCTGTGCGCTGGGGTCTGTGACTCTCAGGCTGCTCGGATCTTGAAGCCCTACGGGAAATCTTTTTTCTTCATCACGTGAATCTCTGGACATCTGACCTTACTGCACGCCCGCTCTCATTCCTGACACTCAGAACAGTTCACGGGGAAGGCATTAGTGACCAGGTGAGCTGCCCAAATTAATTTGTTTAGGTTAAGTCAATTTGACTGGAAATAAAGTCCTGGCCAGCAACTGAACCGGGGTGGAACCTTTCTCCAATCCAGAAGTTTACAATACTTGTTATTTTAGTCCTTTTTCCTGCCACAGATGAGATTGTTTGACTTATAGTTTAAGAGATGTTTTGGGAGAAAAAGCACTATATATAAATGAAAGATATTATTATTACTATTACAGGGTTCTCCATAACTTTTATGGTTCATAGGCTGTCAGCATTTTCTTTAGAAACCCTGTATTTTAGGTGTCTACAGTTTGGCCTTGAAGTTGTCCTCAGAGTTAAAAGTTGAAATACTAGAAACAACCTCAAAGCAGAGTTGTTCCCCTCCTCTCCCCTTTTCTCATGAAATAAAAACAAGCTCTTCAGAAACCTTTACATCACAAAGACTCAAATAAATGACAGTGTTGGCTTCAGGCTTTGTCATCCTCTAAAATGAAACAAAAAAGACAACATCCCCCCCTCCCAACCAACAAACCCACCCCAAAAGCATTGTTCCTCCTTTATTTTAATGAAAATATCTGGAAGTCATCACCCCAGTGGACTGATCTTGTAGTTTACATGAATTTGGTGGGTCTGATCCTCTTGCCACCAAAATCAGTAAATGAAGTCCCTAAACTGGAAAAGAAAAAAAGCTTGGGTAAAGCAGTAGGATAACCATGAGGAGAAATGTGCAAAAAGAAAAATGACACGTATGTCCTTAGAAATGTAGGTGATAAAAATACCTGCAGGCTTTTTTGCTTATATGCTACGGGGAAACATGTTGAGCAGTTACGTTGTCAAACTTTGGACCGTGATAATGTAGACCACTGAGATACCAAGATATATGTTCCGGGCAAAGATTTAGTATGATTAAATTTAATAATTTGCTGTATTACATATAGGCTGAAAAACAAGATAATGTGACCCAGAAGAGAAACATCAAAATGTTTTGAAAATGTCATAGTATTTTTTATCACTCTGTGATTTCTTGGGGGAAATGGTATGGAAAATTAGTTTTCAATATGTTAATTTTTAGAATTCCGTGACATTTTTATTTTTCCAGTCCCACATTACACCAAAAATGGAAAAGCCGAACAAAATTAAAGCAACTCCCCCCACATCCAAACAAAATGTAAAGAGGAATATTTGTTTCATGTAAAATTTCAGGAAAAATAAGAAACAATTCTTCATGAATCTTTGAGTTTTCTGTCCGATGGATGAACTCGGAAACGGGTAATTTCACACCACAAAACAATTTCATGGACAGGCATACATGTGATTTTCTTCTGCTTTGAATCTGTGTATGAGAAAGCTATCCAAATCTCCCCAATAGGTAATTTTATATTTCATCAAGCTTCTGACTAGGCTGAGCACAGAGTGCTTGCGCACTCAACACTTGTAGCTGTGGCTCTTTTTTGGATGTGATCCTTTTTACTATCAGATAAACTGGAGTCTAATTTAATCTAATCGGAGAGAGTTTGTTCCGTGAACAGAATGTATTTTCTGAGACTCTCTCTCTCCTGTGTTCAATGTGTTTGCGTAATTTCCAACCACAGTCAAAATACTGCTGGCATTGTCCAGAGAATGTATTTTAGTTTGCAGTTGCATGCTGTGCCCAAACACATTATGTGTTTCAGCTTGAGAACAGAGTAAAAAGAAACGCTATAGATATATGAAATTAGAATTAGATGCCACTAGTTCTGTTGGAATAATATCCACCCTGTTTCAGCCTAACGTGGAAGTATTCTCTCAAAGAAATGTTTGAGACCTTGAGGAGTGTGGGGAAACAATAATTTTCTTTTGTTTTCATCAAATGGCCCTCTAAGAAAAGTATGTTTAAAAGCCACAGCCAACCAACAAGATAAAATAAGCTTTTTTTTAAGGGAAAGAAAATTGTAAATGTTACAGTCAAAATGAATAGAAAAAACCATTGCTTTTAATTGTGGGAAATCTGCACACGTTAGTTTTCTGAGGATATTTTAAACCTTGCCTCAGCCCTCAGCATGCCAGCAAACGGCTTTATATAGCTTGTGTCAGAGGAGCTGTGTTAGTAATTGATGTTGGGGAACTGGACGCTGCCATGTCGGAGTCTCATGATTGCTACGTTTGTTGGCCTGTGTGCATTATTAACGGTTGGATAGCAGTCCCCTGGTGTAACATACATTAAAGGCTGCTTGTGTTAATTACTGGGAAGAAGTAGAGGAAAGTAGGTATTTGGAACGTCATTTTTTGTCAGCTGAAGTCGACGAATCCAAGTCTAGCGAGTGCTGTAACCTATAATATCCACGTACCACATAGCTGTACGCTGCAATTTGCACAACGTCTATAACCATCTACAGTAATTCTATTACATGGGGTATGTTACTATGTCTGCTTTAATTTATATTTAGATTTTTCAATATTTTACCATGTTCTCACTGAGGCAGAGGGATTGTTAGGCATGCAGTGAAAAGAACAGAGAGGAGCCCCACGTTCCACTTCTTCAGCGTGTGGTTGATAAAAAGATGCAATCTAGCTGCAATCTCATTTATATACAATATGTCAAGGATGAGAGTCGATTACTGCTGTCTGGACTGCCCAAGGCTGGAATTAGTTTCACTGTTCCTTCTATTAAATTAAAAAATAATGCGATTGTTGTTATGATTTCAGTCCTTGAGGGCAGGGAAGAAAGAGGAGCTAAAAGCGGTACAAGTGGCACGTGGATTTAGGGAGAAACAGTATTTTAATAGCCTTGATTCTTCAAGCGTAAGACATGCGTCTGCAATACAGATTACATCTAACAGCCCTCAATATTGTGTCAAATAGCTACTCAGTCCACCTGAATGTTTACATTTTGCCTTCAGGTGTCTTTGCGTGTATTTTATCTTTTTGTCTTCTCATGCAAGTTCTTGTGATAGTTATGTTGCATCCCCTAAATATCTCTGCTAACAGCAAACAAGAAGATCCTTACAGTGGTGCAGACCAAAGGATGTGCATAATTTTGATGCCTGAGTAGCGTCTTCCTTTCTTTGGGAGACTCAAGAGGGAACGACTCGTGTCTTTATGTGATGCAGGATCGGTCCCCAGGTTTCTCTTCTGGAATGTGCAACGCCTTAGCTCAGTGCAACCTCAGTGCAGGTGGTTGAAACGTTCTCCAGCAAGACTGCAAATTCCTCTTCACAGAAAAGCAGATTGTACTTTTGGGAAGAGGATACAGCAGGAACCCACGGAAGAGATTAAGGAGTGGGAAGGGCCACTGCATACAGCAATCGCTTTTCTGTCCTGAACATTCCCTTACACAAATTGCTCCTTTGAATACAGCAGCTCACATTTGTAAGCGTTAGGGCAACCTGTATCTGAGTCTATCAAAACCAAAACGCTAGAAAATAGTGCAACCTGGAAAAACAAACAAAAAGAGTAAAATATACCCTCGAAGCGGGCCCCACCTTTGTGCTGTAAAGGGCTCTGGTGCTGGAAAGCTCTTGTTGGGCTGGCAGCACTTTCCAGTAATGAAATCTGGTGGAATCTGAAGTCTCTGAGGGTGTTAATGAGGAATTTTGCTGGCCCTATAATGGAGACAATGATCCAAAACTCCTTTAAATCCAAAGACAGACTTTAACTGGCTTAAATGGGTTTGGGATCAAGCCATGAATTCTGTAACGATGCTCACTTTGTAGGCAGATTGGGTTGGACAGACAGACACTTGTTAATTTATGTTACAGCTCAGTCTCAGTTACAGCTGCGCTCACACTGAAGGTCCTTATAGGTCCAGTGCAACATAAAGAGACTAAGCGTGATGATGACAGGTCTGTTTGTAAAATTGCATTAAAACTCCTTGCATTAAAAAGTCACACTGAACATCGCTAGTGACCAGATTGTTAAAAGCTGCTTCTACAGGTAGCAGACATTAAAGGCTAGATATTCCTGAAACAAACTGACTCACCTGAGACATTGGATGTGGCCTTTTGATTTTGTTGCTCTTCCTGCTCTCCTGAGGTTGAATGTGGAAAGAACTAGGAGACTGTGCCAAGGCAAACAATGAGAAGAGAAGTAGGAACAAAACTCCAAAAAAAGTCTGGTTGGATCAATGTTTTGCTGGTGGGAAATAAGAAGAAATTAATTAGTCGAGTGTAAAAAAGAAATAAGAGGCCTGGCTGTGTTACTGAAGTCCTGCTGCAGGTGCTTAGAAGATTCCCTGAGCTACTCCTTGCCCTCCACTGGGTGCACTGGGTGCATCTTACTTCAAAGGTTCCTAACGTACTGGGTAGCACCGGAGGTAGCTGACTGTGTGCAGCATGGTTTGCAGAGGCATCAGTGATAATCCTGCTGGTAAATGGTGTTTCAGATGGGGTTTTGCTCCTTTTGAAAGTTGTATTTTCTTTCATTCCTTTAATGCGAAGTACTCTCAGATTACAAACTCGTTCTTGTACACATGGCTGAGTCCAAGAGGAAGGAAGAGGTGTGTTTTCCCTTCCCTCTTCCCATCTTTCCGTCCCCTTCCCCGGGCTCTTCTGCTTTTTGATTCTGTGTAGCATGAGGACGCTATAATGAAAGGCTGGCCATAAACTAGAAGACTGCATTTAAACTATATTTTTTCTTTGTCTTGAGGCTCAAGGCTGTTTCACTCCGGTGCTTTAAACTTCTGATTTATTAGCAGGCACAACCTGGGCTATCCCCTACAGTGATCATGGTCCCCCACCAAGTAAATTACAGCCTTGTGGTACAGTTTTATGAGAGATCTTTTGTGATGTTCCCATTAACTGCAGCAAAGCCTTTTGTGTGCAGGGCCGTCCAAGAATTCCAGTGATAGCATTGATACCCCTGATAACTCACTGTGCTGAAGAGAATCTAAATGCATCTCCAGGGAAGGTTGTTTTCCCTTTTTCTCCTGTTCTCCATTTTTAGAAATACTTGATTTTGAATTACTTACCACAAGGGTTTGTGAAAGAGCCTCTCATTTATGTAAGAAATGACTTTGCATTTTTTTAATGAACCACTTTTTAAGTATTCCTAAATAAGCAGTAGAAGATATGGACATGGGATAGATATGCATAGCATGTGTCACTTTTGGTTATGAGGACACTAAAAGTTCTTAAGTTATAAGTAATGGTTGGAAGGAGTCCCTTGACTTATTTGGACTGTGTATCACTCTGTGACAGGTTAACCATCATCTGTTTATTAAAACATACTTTTTTTTTCAAGGCTGTCAGCCACTTTAAAGTATTTATAAACTATAAAAAGGAGGTCTTAATTGGAAGTGTTGCCCCATTGGAAATATTCCCATGAGCCCTAGCAAGAATGTTTCCCAAAATAACGTGTTTAGCAAAAGAAAGAAATCTCCACGCTCCATGGCATAAAGCATCCCGAACTAGCACTCAGATGACACTGAAATAGTTGCGGTAATGTTCTGAGACACCGTGTTCCTAAAACTGGACCGTCTTCCTTTTTAATAGCTCTGAATCAAAGTGGAACAGGAATATTGTGCCTTGTACCTCCTGAAGTCACTGGGAGTTTCCCTGCTGAGTTCAGTGGGAACAGGACGGGTGCCTCTGAGCCCTATAAAGCTGCCGTCATGCAGCAGTTTGCTGAAGGCTTTTGCTTTTTGCTTTGCAATTTTTCTGAAGTTCTGTAGAATTATCCTAGTAAATTAAATTGTGCAGTCAGCCATTTCTGTTTGCGTATGATTATAGTTTTATTAGATCTAAAAGCATTTCCCCTATTTATGTAATATATTTGACTTAAAGCAAAAACAAGACAAGAAAAGATGCCAATTGATTTACAGGGTGCCCGTGTCGCAGGAGCTCACTGGAATGTGACAGTCTGGTGCGTTGCTTAACTACTGGCCACTGCGTCTTGTCAAGATGCTTAAAAATCCAGGTTGCCACACAGTGACATTTCACTAAAGTGCAAGAAAGAGAAAGGAAAAGGGTGTAGCAGCATTTCCATTGAAAGGAGAACATAAGATTTCTCATTCTTTGCCCATTTTAAATTGTTGTACTAAGTAATTGACAAGCGAGTTTGGAGATTTTTGCAAAGCTCTAATGACCATAGCTGCATTCCTCAAACCATTAGATCAGTTTCCAGAGGGACCCATTGCTGATTTCAGGAATCACATGGAAAAACTGAGCTCCAGACAAACAGCGCAAACTGGGAGCTGAGTAATTATGGAGGTATTCAAATTTATGGCAGAAGATGCCTTTATGTGGCACTTTATGATATGCCCAGATGAATCAGCCGGCAGGCAGTAATACCTTATCGGCTGCTTGTTTCTCTTCCTGAGCTTGCTGCGGTGCGTTTCGGGTTTCTTTGCCCCCTCTTTTGTACAGCTGCACACAACTATCCTGGTGGAATGTTCGTGTAAACTTTTAGCTGAGAAAAAAAAGGAAAAGCTGGTGTTATTTGCAAAGCGGTGAAAGACTGAGAGGTTGAATGTACTCCTACTTTAAAACTTTCATCCTGGTTATCCTGAAAATAAAACATATAGTGAGAATTCATATAGTGAGAAACATATAGTGAGAAATGGCCTCAAGTGTTGCGCCAGGGGAGGTTTAGACTGGATATTAGGAAATTTTACTTCACTGAAAGGGTTGTCCAGCATTGGAACAGGCTGCCCAGGGAAGGGGTTGAGTCCCCATCCCTGGAGGTATCTAAAAGACGTTTGGATGAGGTGCTTAGGGCCATGGTGTAGTGGTGGGCTTGGCAGTGTTAGGTTTACGGTTGGACTCGATGATCTTAAAGGTCTTTTCCAACCTATACGATTCTGTGATTCTGTAATTCAGAGCTCCGGCTACCTATCAAGCTTCTGCAAACACAGCCTTGGAGTTGCCTTTGGATGGTTTCTGCAGTCCCACGGGCTCTGTGGCCAGCCAGGGAAGCCAGGCGCCCGGGGCTGCGGGAGCGCTGGAGGAGGGCGGCGGGGGCTGCGCCAGCCTGCAGCCTCTTGACACCGTCCTTGTGCACCACGATGGTCGTAGCAGAGCCAGAGGCCTGGCTTAAATTACAGTGGGCTATTTTTCTGTCGCTGCTGTATCAGCACCGATATCTCTATTTGCATTATGTCTAGAGACATACACAAAGCTCCGCTAACTTCCATTTTCTCATCTGAAAAATGAACTCAATGGCTTAGTCTCATATTACTCAACTTTGTAGCGGGAGTTAATGGACCAGGCCTAATTCCAGAGTGGTTCTCGATTTGCTGGATGGGGCTGATGCACAAATCAAATAGTTCTGGCACCCTGACACTTCCTGTGAATGAAAAATGACACTAAAATAAATAGTTGTGTGAATTTCATCCCCATTCATGCAACAGACTGAGAGACAACTCATATTTGGCAAAAGCACAGGAATGGGAGAAAAGATTCAAATCAGAAGAAGAAAAATGTAAATGTTCTTGAGAGAGGTTTTTTCCCACAATGAAAAGACAAAAAAATAATAAAGCAATGGAAACCCATGAGCTTAATCCTAGAAAGATCTAGTCAGGAGAGTATAATATCTTAATGGAATGTTAAGGTCTAAGAAATACAGAGTCTTGCGAGGGGGTGTTACCTCACTCTGCTGCTCAAGAAGCATTACAGAAGAGTATTTTTGTCTCGAGATGAGGATTAATGTTAGACCCAATCTGGTGCAGATCTGGGTTGTATCTGAACAGAGCAATCCTGCTCCTGTCCTTGTGTTCCTTGCCATGGGTTCCTTGTCTCCTTTATTGACTGTACAGCTTGAGACAGCAGCTGTAGCTTATTAATGTGAGAGAAAACTTGCATTTTTTGTTGGGGTTAATTTTCTTTTTTTCTGACCGTTTTCACTCTGTGGCTGAATGTTTGCTAGAACTGGAACAAGTGAAGCAGTGGGCATGTATCTCCCTACCTGGAGTCTGGGGGCAGAGAAGTCGGGAAGAAAGCCCCCAGCTTCCCTGGGCACTTCAGGAGGTATTCAGATGACCCAAGGCTGCTTATCAGAAAATGCCACCGTATTAGGCGGTATGTGAACACAGGTTTCTACGCTTCTGTCTGCAGGCTTTAGCTGGATTCCCACTGTGTAAAGCATAACAAGATACAGGAGTTATATTTTAGGCTGAGACATTACAGACTAAATAGGTAGGATAACGACTGTGAAACGAAACACGTAGAGATAGGAAAGAACCTGTGAAAAGTCACATGGGGAAAGTGAATTTGGGAATAAAACCAAGTGTCCAAGTGATTTTTTTGATTACACAGAATAAACATTCCCTTATCTCACCTAGTGGGCCTGAATATCTTGGCCTTAAGCAAGCATAAGTTTTTTGTAATATTTTCCAGTCTGGTTACAACAGTCTTATCGTAGAAGGACTGCGCGCTATATCTTTCTGAAAGTCTTTGTCATGACATGTGGCTTTGCAACTGGAATGCTTATTGTACTCTGTCATTATTTACACTCCATCGCTTCCATTGACTGCCTGTCCCACCCGCTCCCCGGAGATTAGCAGAGTCAGGGAAAGGGTAAGTGATGATTAGCAGCTAGTCGAGGGATGTAAGAGCTGAAAGGGTCAATATAAAACAAAGACTGCCACATATAATTCACAAAGAATGTGAGAAATTGCTTTTCAGAGGCAACATTCGCATAGCCAGGATTTTAATGAGAGTGGAAAATGCTAACCTATAAATCCAGTCCTGGACAAAAATATTAGCAACAAACATACTGAGTGGTAAATATTTTTACCATTAAGCCTGGTACTCTGTTTCTGATGTGACCTATTAAAACTCCTCCTAAAGCTTTCATTAAATCACATCTTCAAAACACCCTTTAAAACGTGGTCCTTTGTTTGGAAAGAAATGTTAGCAAAGATGACCCTACAAATGTATAATGATGAAACCAACTGAATATCTTACAAAATCTTGTTTTTTTCGAAGCGTGTAATGCAGACCTGATCAAACTCCCACTGAAGATGACGAAGGGGCTTCTGACATCTGAAGAAGATGGTATTTTCCTTCAAGAGTACAATTTTGTTCATGTAGGCGTATCTATGTCATAAACCAGAGTCCCAGTAAGTTATGTGCTGTGCACGTACAAAACAAAAGGATTTTTGTGCCTGTGCCTTGAAGGCCTCGTGCCTTGGATGCTCACTTAGCTCTTGCTGCTTTGCTGTCACCTCCATTCCTCCTCACCAGGGTTGCGAAGCCTTGCTTATGCAGGTGTGTACCCGGGAGACAGGATTGTGCTTCAGCTGGGACCCTGGGCAAAGCCTCGCTGGCTCAACTGGGCTCCCAAAGAAGCTCCGGGAACCTTCCCCAGGACCAGCAGCCCTGGCCCCTTGCCCTATTGCTATTCCCATGGTGCCCTCTTTCTTTATCCGGCTTCATGGGTGGTTTTTGGCCGTATCGGACCTCTTGCATTCCCAGACTCCCGAAGTTACCCATTCCCAGAAGCTAATTTTGTCCTTGGAGGTGAAGTGCAGGGCACTGAAGCCTTTACAAAGAAGATAAATGCATTATTCCCAATTGTTCCATAAACAATCTGTTATTCCTGTTATTATCATGCAGAGTGCATGAAATTTTAATGTTTAACTGCTCCAGGTTGTCAAAGTCCTTGTGCTCTTCAAAAATAAGGACGCAGACTTTGTTTGGTCTTTGTGCGGGAAAATTAGGACATCTTTGTGCTTTTTCTTTTTGTCTACTTAGAAAAGGCAATACATATTGATTCTTCACTGGGAAATCTATCTTGGCTTAACTACTATGTGCTCCTTGTGGGAAAAATTGCCTAAATAGTCTCTAACACCTCTTCCATAATAAATATGAGTGAATAATGATTGATTCTTCTTATAATTACGACTTTCAGTCTTGTAGGAAACTGAGATGTTTGCTAATTCAGACTCCATTTGTGTATTGGTAAAGGAGTACGTCAAACTGAAACCAAAACGTGCCAGTGAGACTTGCCTTTGCTGTTGGGTTTTGTAGCTTCGTGTTGTTTTGGAATTCAGTGCAACTTCTTCCTGTCGCTGGTGCTTGTTAGTTGTTGGGACCGAACCTCTGTTTTAAGGGTTTTCAGTTTCAGCTGAGCTTTGTGAAATCTGGTTGTCAAAAATCCAGGCATGTCTTGTTTGGAATATGGGTGACGGTACTGTGGAAATCAGAGCAAACGCTCGCAGGCACTGACCGCCTGTCTGTCCCGCTGCCCTCCATGGGCAAAGTGCCCAACTCCTACCCAGCTAGTGCTGAGTTGTCCCAGTTTCTTGTTTCTGATTTAAATCCTCTCTGCACCCTAAACATGGGGATTGCGAATCACAACTGCAGTTTAAATGTTAAATCTGAGTGTCTCGAATGGTTTGCATCTGATGCAAACGTTTCTCTTCTTAAAAAAAAAAAAAAAAAAGAACCATCAGGAGGAAAAGTCCAAGCACTGTTTTGGAAACTAAGAATTGTGGAAATATTACCTAATAGGAAAAGTATTCTGAAAACCGATTCTACTTTGTGCATCCCTTTACGGGATTATGCTTTATGCCTGCCTTCTGGTCCCTGTCACAGCTCTTGTCATTGCCTAGACGTTGTTTCCTGTTACAGAGCTCTGCATTGGGCCTGGACAGTTGTATGGCAAAGGGAAATATTTCCGCCTGTGTCAAAATACTACAGGTGAATGGCGGAAAAAGAAAAAAGATTTGTTTACCTCTTTCATTATAGTTCTGTTGGATTAGAAAACGAGTCCATTTTTAAAAAGCCTTTTCAATATCCATCAGACCAGTTGTTTTCCTTTAGCAGTACTTTCACATGAGTTAAGAAAAATAGAGGAGATTAAGAAAGGGTGGATAGGAGGAACATCTGCTTCTCGTTTTAGAAAAGCAATACATTTTTAATATAATAATGCAGAGTAGCAGAAAAAGGCACAGCAAAAGGAAACAAAAAAACCTTAACAAAAGACACCATCATCTATTTCACTAAGCAGTTTTGGAAAGTTATCATGAACTTGTATCAGCATGACCACAAAATCTACTTTATTATGCTGATTATAAGGAGGGTGGGGAAAAGCTGAAATGATATTTCATTCATCTATCCAAAAAGGCCTGTAAGCTTCTAGCAGCGTATGTGACTAGAATTTTGCAAGGCTGGTGGATGGTTTGCACAGACAACTTTATAAGTATTTGACTTTATTTGCATTAAAAATAGTGTTTTCAAGGAGCCTAGGAGTGCAGAAGCAGCATAAAGCAACACAGTCTTGGACCAGAGGAATGAACATGACAACCGGTTGCGTTACTAGCCAGCCTTGGCAAGTAGTATCTCACAAAATGACTTCCTGGAAGAACCAGGCCAAATGCCCAGGTTTGGGGTAATTTTGTATTTTTAGCTTTGCTTCATCCGTGCTCAAAGATTACTTTCCTCCTGGCCCATCTCACTTAGATGTGTTAAAACAGATCAGAACATAGAAGACATAAAGGAGATCTTGGTTAGGGGAGAGTGGCCCCATGGGATTTGGTGTTTATGGCCTCTCAGCAATCTCCGCTTCAGGTAGGTCTACCAATGAAAACAATGATAGATTTCCTTTTATTTATTTACTTGCCACTCCGACAAACTCTTCTTGAGCCCTGATAATCAAGCTGGGTTTCTTCTTGTGTCCAGTGGGAAGTTCTGGTACCTCTGAGTGTGTGCCGGATGGGAGGGGAAATGGGAAGAGCAGAAAAGCTGCTCTGCAGGGCTTTGCATTACATTAAAACGAAATAAGGTCTTTTAAGCAATGAGTAACTGCTTCAACATGGGCACCTTGAGTAAAATAACTTGCATTTTAAATTACCTGATTTAAATTAGATCTCTTTGGAGCCAGGCTGCATTCATTAGTTTTGGAGAGGTAATATCTAGTTGGAGGTTATACCCTGAGTCAGTTGGAGGTAATGCGGAGTGTCCCGGCAAGTTTGATGGCACTGGCTCTGCGTAAACAATTCTATCAATAACACGCAGGAAAGAAACTAGCTCTCACTTGCTTTCTCATTTGAACTGACTTGCTAAAACTCAAAGAAGTGAGAAAATGTGTCCTAGGTCTTTCAGTATCAGTGGCTTAATTTTGCACTCCTTAATCCATCCTCAGGTGTCTAAATCACGTGCGGGTTTAGAGGGCTGTGTACGTCTAAATTTTTTTCTTATATATGGATATAACTGTTTAAGGACATACCAAACCCATCTGGCTGCTATATTGCTAATTACTTAAATGAGACTCTTTCTAGAGAGAGATTATTAATATTTTCACTTTAGCATTCTTTGGAACAGAACTGTGCTTTAAGGGACATGAGAAACCATTTTTTCACTTAAGCATTAAGGCAGCTTTTCATACAGATCATCAGTTCAATCCTGTGTTTATTGGTGCTTACATAAGGAAAGGCTGCCATGCTGAGCCCCATTTCTCACTGACTGGCATTTAACATTTTTAAAGATCAAATATTTACTGATGTAACTTGGTAGCTGCCCAAATTGAATTTCAAAGGTCCTTATCCTGCAGTTTCTATTTGTGCATGCCTTCCATTGAAGTCAGTTCCATGCATCTCTAATGAAAATGAACCTTCTTCTCTCTGTGGCTATTTTTTCAGCCTTTCTGTGCTTTCCATTTATTACCATGATTTACAACAATATTGTGAGTATTATTAATCCAGATTGCAGTCAATGGGAGTTTGGCATGGTTTTACACTGCAGTACTGCATCTTAAATAGTTTTGGCTTCCAAGCTGAAAGAATTTGGCATGCAACTGCTTGTCACTGCCCAGTGTTAACAAATACATACAAAGCACTCATCATGCCATATGCACCCAGGCCAAAGAGAAAGAAAAAAGGAAGAAATATATTGTTACATATTTGAGATCTTTGAAATGGAGGAATGTATGAAAGCATAGTCTATAGAGGATACGTGGCTTAGTGAGGCTGAGCAAGGTACTTTCTGCTCAGAAGTTCCCGAGTCCAGGCCTCGGTGCTGACCCACTGATGCTGTGCTGGGTTAACTGCCTGAGGGATCTACGCGAATGTAACTTCTACGTTAGGGTGGGAATTTTTTAGCTGTAAAATTAAAGAAAAGCCACTTGGGAGCTGTGCATGTGTGTTAAGGGAGATTATAATTTTAACTCAAAGGTTGCAGTCAGTTTCCCCTGCCAAAATTGCAGCTTTCCTCGAGCAGTTTGGAAAGAACTGACTTTTATGGTATTTAGCACCCAAAACCAGAGAGAAGAACTATTACTCTTTTAACACTGTCATGACATTGCACCTAGAGTGCATTCAGCGATCACTGCCCCACCTTTTCTAGGTGCCATGAAGCCTACCTGTGCTATAAGCAGGTAACTTGGAGTGTGTCAAAGAGACAAGCTGAAGAAAGATGAGCACCAAGTAATCGTTTCAGCTTCTGTAGATCATAAGCAACTGATTTACAGATGCACAGTGCCTGACAGCCCACGCCGAGATCTGCAAGCGGTCAGATGTTGTCTTGGCAGCTGTTGGATGAAGCCCCTTGTTTGGTGCCATAAGGAAGATGGGATCCTGTTAAGAGGATGGCATTTTTATTTAAAGGGATGTGGGCTTGCTAGCCTAAGAAAAATAGCAAGATCTTCTGATGCTGTACACATTCAGAAGTAATCAAATTTTTTTGCTATGCACAGTAATTAAAAAAACAATGTACCAGGACAATTTCCTCATCCATTCCCTCCTCCTTTTCTTTCTCTCTGTAAAAATGATACCTAGTAGAGCAGCCAAGATATTTTTCAGTCTGTTGCTCATGGGTTTTTTTCATTACTTTTTTTGTTCTCACACTGCTTGCCCAATACAGCAGCTGTTAAATGGGGAACTCTGAGAACTGGGGAAGGCTATTGGTGTAGCATTTGATTAACAATATTTTTGCAGAAAATTGATACGTCAACTATTTTTAACCTCAGGCAAAGGAAGGATCAAACCCAATCCATACTCAATTACATATGGCAACCTTTTCTAATTTCAGATGCCTTTATAGCCTCTGATATTTCGCTGTTTTTTTCCTATATATTGTTGTCTGCCACAGTCTTCCACCCTTTGTGACATCATGGGATTTTTTTTTTTTTAACTGTATGATTGCACCATTAAGAAATACATTCAGTGAGCTTTTGTGTTGACCCTGGGAGCCTACAGTATTTTGCTCATTGCTTCAGTAAGTGTGTGTTGGCATAGCTCTGCTGACAACAATGGAACAACTAAAGGTCTGGCTTTTATGCATAACACTTTATAATTCCCTATTGATAAGCTAAATTAATTTTTGTACAATTTGTAACATTGTTTTCATTACATATGCCAGTTACATCTTAGGGTGAATCGGACAAACAGACTCTAAATTAGAATAGTTGAGTGATCTAAGCCCAAGGTCTGTTGCAATGCAGTTTTCTCATAGCTTGGAAGATAACAGTCAATATAGCCACTGTAGAAATAGGTGATTATTCTTTCTTTCTCTTTCTTTCTGTCTGCCTTCTTCCAGGGAACTGAGTAGATGAATGTACCTGAAAGCTTTAATTTTCTAGGTAATTAGGAGAAGTAGATTGTATAAGGTGGAAAGGAAAATTAATAAACCGTGTGGTCCTGGATAGGTCATGCTAATAGTCAGGATGTCGCTTGTGAGGACAGGAAATCCTTATATTAGAAGCATCATTTTAGTCTCTAATTTAATCCATAAACCAGAATCAAAAGTGGTTTTGATTCATACACCTGTAAGAATATTTCAGTGGGGCTGTGACTGCACTAAAGACAAGCATACTGACAAGGGGCTTCTTTGTCCTGGTGCCTTTTCTTGCCACCTTTGAAATAACCCATGGTATTCTTAGAGGTTGAGAAGACAAGGCTTCAAAAATCTCTGAATTAGACAAAATGCTATATTTTGTAAACAGAGAGAAGTGAACTCCAAACTGAACTTAATAGGGTAAATTATCATCTGCGTTGGATGAGAGGAAGTCCAACACCCAACACATTGGACTTGGAGCTACTGAGTTTAGGTCAATGGCAGATCTGACCCACAGATTTGTCCTTCTTCACACTGGAGAAAAATACATATTGAATCAGAAGGTGCATACCCTCCTCCCTTGGTGGCCACCACTATGTAGCTAAATATTTGCTTTTTAAATTCAGGGGAGGAGAAACAAGCTAATCTCATAAAGGTTCACCCCACCCTCTGCTTGGCTTCTCTTCCTTGGCAAGCCTTCCCAGCAGCAGCTGGCTGACTGTTTTTCTTCTGCAATTGTGTTCATGACATTTCCTGCAACTAGGTTTTCCTGAAGGTTTCCAGCAGTCCTGTCAGCCCCCTACCCCCCCTTTTTTGGCCTCTTCACCCACTAACCATGGCCTTGTGCCTAGTTCCCAGCAGTGTAAGTGCTGTATCCCCATCACACATCGATGCATATCCTCTATATGCTCTCAACACATACAATGAGCTTCTGTGGTTTGCTTATAAATCTGACTAATTTACAGAGAGTCAGTGGTTAGCGTAAGGGATGCTGAACAGCTCTGATGTCAACAGAGACAGTCCTTCCTCAAGATACCTGCCCCATCAGACAGACAGAGAGTTTGCACTGTTTTTCAGTGACAAGAAGTTGCTTTCCCCTTTTAATGAAATTATTTTTTGAAGAAGCTGCACTACCCCTCTCCATGAAGAAGGACTGATATAAAGAACCTAGATTAGGGAGAATTGATGCACAGATCCTGGATTACTTACTGTGCTGGTACTTTCCCTCTCCACACTACTGAAAGCTGCATAAACTGTCCTTTCACAGGCTTTTATAAACACTCAAGTGACTTAATCTTTTAGCGTAAAAGCCTACTTGTATATTAAGCTTTCTGTTATCAATGTCATTAAATCAATATCCTCAGTGCTACGGGATCCAAGTCACATATAAGCTGTCACAGGCAGTTTAACTTAAGAAATGCAGTATTGAGGTACAGTCAGTTCGTTTATCATAGATTAGAGAATACTTTGAAGTAGCGCTGTTGAAGATCAGAGAGGGTTTATTCCTTATTGTAGCCCGTTCCTTATATGTTGGGGGGCTTTCTATTCTAAAGATGGTTTTGTTGCAGAACTCCAGTGAAGTCTGAGAAGATGAGTGTTTTATGCAGTTACCATAAACGGCACTGAAAAGCCTTGTGAGGCCTACGTCGTGTGTGTTAAAACATGGGACGTATTCTTTAAGAGACGTAAATAGACAAATTGGTATGGACCCTTTTTGTATACGCATTATTTATCTGTTCTTTTTCCATGTGGGTACGCCTACAATTCTGGACGGTTTAGAGACTGTATCGCCTCACTTGGTGTAGTTCTTTGTCTAACAAGTGACATCTGTGTTTAGAGCTAAAGATGGAGAAAAACAATAATTTGTCCCTTGCTAGAGATACTTAATTGAGGGTAAAGCATACATCTGGGATTTATTTGTGTAAAAGGATACACAACTGAAGTACTATGTCTTCTTCCAACCTGACCCTGCGGTGCCCTTTCCATTTAGTGTATTAAGAATCAAGATTTATCTAGAGATATCTTACAAATCAGAAATGACAGTTATTGTATGGTCTTAGCTGTTATTACAGCAGATCTTTCTCTCTCTCTCTCTCTTTTTTTTTTTAGCCGCTGTTTGTCTGTCATACGAGTGAAGTAATTTGTAATACAAACTGACTATAGATTCTTTCAATTGCTTACTTCAGGAAGGCTATAGACATGATGGACATAACATTATACAGCATAATGGGCAAACATTATGCTACATACCCTTGCTGCTGGGAAAACAGAATGAACTCTGCCAACGAAACTTGAAATTAACTGAAGTTGCAGAAGGCACTTTTCCAGCCGTGGGCTATGGTTCGTTAGTCTTCTGCAGTTTCTGAACTAGTGCTCTTCAAGAATACTCTGAGCAGCAAGAGGTGGGACAAGGGAAGGCAGCAGTTTCTGAAAGACGCTCACTATTTCATAGGTGGCTTGTGATTTGGAAGGTGTGCAGGACCCCTGCCATTGTTAAAGGTGAGGCTCATGGTGGGGCACTTTCTGAAAGGAACGGGAAGTTCAGAATCGATGGATCTAGCAGGGAACATACCGCTTTGATCGTGAAGCCTTGCACGGTGCCTTCACAGGGCTGCTAGTGATGGGGAAAGGCTTTCACAGATGAGGAAGGACTCCTATGTATTAATTAACATCATATACTTGGTTTTACTACATCTCCCTCACCACACCTGGAAATAAAGTGGCATGAGCAGATTGGGGGTTATATCAGTGAGGTATTTCCTGGTGATGGGGGACATGACTCTTGTCTCGTTATCACTTCCCAGCATGGCACGCTTCTGAGAGTGTGCGGTTTTACCATTTGCTTTGCTCCCTGCGGGGAAAAAGGCTACAGGATGTCACCAGAGTCAAAGGGGAAAATAGAAACCCTTCGCAGATAAGTGGCAATCTTTCCTCTTCACAAAGCTCTGCTTCTGTGAGTACCTGACCTGCAATCTCAGCTGTTTCTATGATGAAGGCTTAGGGAAAACAGGGTGAGTCAAGGAACTAGAAATTTTGTCCAGGGATGTTGCTCAAGCAGATAAGAAAATGCCATTTATGCTATCCAGAGATGTGAGTTAAGAAGAAGTAAATGGCCTTATCTACAGCATAGCTACTTGAAGTGTGTGGAAATCCGGTATGAATGTGTGAATGTCCTAGGTTAGGCAGAAATGCTTTATTATCGCTAGTAAGGAGGGAACTGTGCTACCTTGTGCTTGACGCTCGTTGTTGGACTTGTGGGAGAGGAGAAGGAAAATTGCATCAGGGACTTCTTGTACTTGGTTTAGTTTCAGCATGATGAGGTGGTGGGGTTTTTTTCCTTCTTTCTCTAAAACAAGGAAAGCAATACTTCGTTATCTTTTGGCTTGACAGCAGAACTGTGTTGCAATAATCCAAGGGCTGTTAATTCACCAGTGGTTTGTTTATGTTGAAGACTCTTGTAATTAAAAAATTGCCTTAAGGTCAGGCCTGACACAATGTGGGCGTTGGGGATTTATGTATTAGAAAGGGTTGAACAGATCCTGGAAATCCTCTAGTTTGCATATTTTGTCTATAACAAACTATTACTTCACTCCAATGTGATTTGAATTATTTTGTCATGAAACTGGTGTAACAGAGTAGAGAATGGGGTCTCAAAGCTTCCTGAATGGAGGAGATTGAGTCAGTGGCTAAATCTGTTTATGGAAGATGGAAATTATGTCATCATAATGCTAAGGTGTGTTAAAATAAAATCTCGAATTATGGCATTGCTCTTTCAGTTTGATTGTATGTTTTAAAATAATCACTATTGCGGAAAGAAAATGTCTGTGAGTTGGTCATTGTAACGCACATATTTCAGTGTTATTAATCCTAGAATGTGAGGTTCTTATTACCCAGTGAGAACAAAACCCAACGAAGCCAAATATATGCTGAAGAATAATGCCCCAGTCCTGCAAAAATTAACACATATATTTGTGCTTATATACAATAAATAATCCTGGTTTGCTATTTACTTAAATGGGACACAGATTTCTCCCTCCAAGTGACATGAGTTTAATCCCAGTGTGTAAAATTAAGACTGAATATCAGCCTTTGCATGTTTGGAGTTTGTGTTAAAGCCACAAAGACTGACAAAATTTGCTTTCAGTTATGGTGTGTTAATCTAGAATAAGTCTATTGAAGTTATTATAACAATGAGAATCAAAAGTAGTTGAATAGTGGAATTTAGTCCTTTTTAAACATTCGTTCAGGGTTTATATTTTCTTTCTTGTAGACTCCCAGACAATACAGCCAAGCACTAAATAAGAGCAACAGAGTTCATCTTTACTGTGCATTTCTGGACTACAGGTATGTTACATAATTTCAAATTCTTTAACTTGGTTTAATTAAATTACACTTAGTTCATGATGCTATATATTACCTATATTCTTCTTGTTCTCTTTCATTCATGGAAATAGTTAAAGAAATGGAGCCACTGGTTTACAAAAACCACAATCTCATAGTGGCTTCTTACCATAAATAAAAGACTTGTTATTCACAGACCCTGTGCTAGGTAGGTAATTGAGAGACTGACAAATTTTGGAATCAAAACTGCAGACTGATACAAATAGTGCTTATCTTGGTTTATGAGCATGGACACTTGGGCAGATGCTTGGATGTTTTAAGATGGCAAACCTCCAGCACAGCCATTGTTTTCACTGGATCTGTGCCTGTGTCACAACACGATGCGAGATCAGTATTTCAGAGCTATGAATTTTGGCCAGTGCATGGAATGGAGAAATATTATGCCCCTGAATGAAAATTAAAATAAAAGAGGCATAAATATCACCTTAAATTTCACTCAGAAAATAGGAACTATAGAAAAGCAGTAGCTATTTTTTTTTTAGCTGTGAATATATTTCATCTGTTTTTGATTTCCAAACATGCTGCTCTTACTGAATCAATCGAGAAAGAATACAAATAGTGAATTTTGAATTTCATGAGGATTAACAGTTTTTGAGCCGTAACGGTATAAGCCTAATTGATGCAGCAACGGCCTGCAATGCTGTGATCCCTCCTATCTGGCATGCACATGGGAAGGTCACTGTAATTGTTTTATTGAAGTTTTGTTTCAAGTATGTTGAACTGTCCCAGCTGTTGGCAGTTACTCGTTGTTATGGTTACTCACAAATTACAATAAATTAGAAACAGATTTTAATGAAGCAAATTAATATGGTTGGGGCATTGTTCCTGTACTGTTTTCCATTGAGGCTTGAGCCATTGAGGCTTTGCCTCAGGACAGAAACTGAAATATGAAATCTGTCCTTCCAAATGAGTTTTATTTGTGTCAAGATGGTCTTATTCCCTAGTGTGTAGTAGTTAAAGAATAAGCAATTCGTTTCTGACCTATGACAGACTCTCTTTGAGAACTCAAGGAGGTCCCAAAGGACAGAGGAAGGGTGAGGTAATACCTGTCTTTAGGATAAGCACCAAGAACAGTACAGATCACTCAGTCTAGCTTCAGGACCCAGAATAATATAAAAAGTAATAAATGGTTGAGAAGCAGGCAGTTTGGGTGGGTGACCTACAGTGCCTCAGCCCACGGAGCCCCCCCGGATATGTGACTGGATTCTATGTCCCCATTCCACTGCAGGGCTGTGATTGCACAGGGGTGTCGGGGTTTCCCTGGCTCCAGGAAGAAGCAAACTCATGAGGATCGCTCTCCTGCGCAGCCCTGGGACCAGGCCACACGGCCAGCCCAGCCATATCCGCAGCGGAGCAGGAGCTGCTCTTGCTACCCCTGAGGACGAAGTGACAAAAACCAGTTGACATGGACGGGTCACTAGAAATCATGCTCCGTCAGTCAGCATTACTTTCTTTGACAGGATGAGTGGGACAGTGGACAAGGGAGAGGCAGCAGATATGATACACTGACTTTTTTGACTTCCGCAAGATTATTGACTCATCTGATCTTATAGTTCTCAGAATATAGAAATTTGGGTCTAGGTGAAATGCCATAAATGGGTTGCACAATGTAAAGAAAAAATGTTATCATTCATTGGTTATAAAAAGGAAGAAATCTCGAGACATTCATGTAGAGGTCTGATCTGGGCCCTGTTCCGGTCAATATTTTCCATAACGATTTTCATGATGGATTGAGAAGGCACTAGCAGTGTTTGTGGATGCTCCAGCCTGAGATGGCTTTCAAAACTTTTTATCTCCTGTATAGTACAATGCATGTCAAATTAACCTGATAAGATGCATTTTGATAGAGATTATGTTCCATTTTTGTGTGCTTTGCAGCAATGGAACTGGTGTTTGGTCTAATGAAGGTTGTGTGCGTGAGAGTGGGGACCTCAACTACTCAGTGTGTCTTTGTAACCACCTCACTAACTTCGCCATTCTGATGCAAGTGGTGCCTCTGAAGGTGAGATTAAGCAAAGGAGTACATCTTTCTGTTAAAAATGAAGCATAAATACATCAGTTGCATCCTCACACCACATCAGTAAGTGATTGGAACTGGGCTCATTTTTGCCCAGCTCAGATTTATTCCACATCTTGCTTTCTGGGATGATGTTCTAATACTTCTTGACTATATTTATTTTATAAAACTTTTGGGAACTGAAATGGAGCATGAAATGAAACACATCTGTGGTAGGTGGGAATTCTCTTTATTCTCACCCTTTTGGCATGATTTCTTAAAGTACTAGGCAGGAAAAGCACTAGAGGGCATTGTACAGGTGACCCTGGCTTTTATGATTCATTTTCAACACAGAGACAGCTAAGATGTGGCTGTTTAAGGGTTTTGGTAACTAGAATTGTGGAATATGAACAGCCAAGCTTGAACTCCATGTGAAGCAAGCTCTGCTGCCAGCTGGCCCCTACCATTGTCTCTGCCAGCTTTCCAAGTGCCTCCCCACTGCTGTTTCTTCACCTTGTTGCCAAGCAGGGGCTTGTGTAGAAGGAGCATGAGAAAGAAAACGATGCTTTAGAGTTGAGAGTTAACACCTTATGCATAGTTTTCTCTATGCTCAGTTCCTTTGTCCAAAGAGCTATCAAGCAATCCTCTTTTCAGCTGGAATATGACACTTTCCCTGTTTACCCAGGACCTTATACTTGCTATTTATACTCATCACTGGTTTCAGATGAAGCTTTGATGGCAAACATGTTGCTCTCCTTACTAGACATATTCTTCTCATCATGATACCTTACGATGTCCTGAGGTTTCCTCAGAGATGGAGCAGAGTGTCTGCTCCTTGCAGGTGAAGTGCCGGTTTGTGCCTGCTGAAGGACTTCCTCTACAAAACTCAGCACCAGGCAAGGTCAATCCCATCCCAGATCTTAGCAGACAAACAGACAGCACTGCCATGAGCATGAGAAATATCTTTTTACTGCGTTATTTGGGTGTGCTACTGTCAGGGGGGATCCAATGGAGGTAGTGATGAACCCCTGCTTGGACAACCCTTGGTTAATAATGACTGTATAATAGAAATAATGTACAAACCATACATTTAAAGAAATGTATACTACTTGTCCGTCAAATTTTTACTCTCTGGCACATTCTCGGCCTTCTACAGACACCGTCCTAACAATATAAATTAACAGACTGAAGAAGAGCTTCAGGAGGACAGTAGGAGTCCTACTGTCACATTTATCACTGTGTGCTGCTAGCAAGCGTGGTGTCCTCTGTGGTACAGCTAGAGGGGTTTTGTCAGCTCTGTTGGCGTGGATGCATTGACTATATGGCCACGTCTCAGGCTCCTGTTAATTGGTTTGAATGATGGGTTTGCTCTTCTTTTAGACAGTAGCTTTGCCAAGACAGCTACTGCCGCAGGATGGGCTGCATGTGCTCGTGAGGGCGGCACAGAGGTTCCTGCATAGATACAAAAGTGACCTTGCAGCGTAGGGGAACTCTAATCGGGGTTATACCACTGAGCAGCTCTGAAGTCTTTTCAAGGAGTGAATCATCCCAGACTGCTAGTAGGAGTTACTGATTCAGTAACGCTGTTAGCACAGCTACTCACACGGTAATCCTGGTTAGACAGTGTAATGCCATGGAAGTCAGGGACACAGTTTAGAACAAGATGGTCTGCTACCCGAAGAGCTTAATTAATACCCACAGCCCTTTGTATTAGTCTAACCATTTGAAGATGGGGTATCCTGTTCAGGTCACCCAGTTTTTATCTAACCATTATTATCTTTATTACTCGTAAAGCACCTAATGACCCCAGCTAGTTTCCGAGTATTATTTTTCTAGGAACATTTTGTACTCATAATAAAGTGCAGCTTTGCCTGAAGAGCTTCCCATCTTGTGAGACAAAAGTAGAATGGGAGAAATGCACTATTATTAACCCTGTTTTAAAGAGCAGTATACAGGGATTTAGCCAGGATTAAACAGGGTGTCCACCAATTAAATGCCAGTGAAAGATTAGTCGATTTTCCACCGGGGAATAGTTCTGAAAGGTCTAACTTTAAAATAAACAGATTTGAGATTGTAATGATTAATGAGATGCTGCAATAAGTTCTAATATCAAAGATTTTTTTATATCAAAGTCTTTGGAATCAAGCTTTCCTAAAGAGATCTGAAATGCATAACTAGGAAAGGCTGGACATGAATAGACTGTCCAGTTCCTCACAGTTGTTTAATGGTTCTGTTTTCAATATTTTCTCCCGTCCTAACTCATTGGTTTAATTTATTTGCATCTGCCAAAGTTTGCGTGGAATGTTTTTGCATTGCTTTTTTTTTTCTTTATAATAATTCAGAAAACAATATGAAAGTGCTGCTGAGATGTTACGTGGATGTGTGCGAGACACAGACCTAGTCACTCTCATGCATAAAAAAATTACCTATGTGACACAGTACTGTAAATGCCTGTATAAAATAGTTGGGGTTTTTTAAATGAAACTTAGTTCCCATCATTTTCTGTTGTATTTTGACCGCTTCCACCTAAAACCCCATTTCTGAACAAAAAAAGAAGGGAATTTATAAATTTGTGGCAGGAAAAGTGAAATGCTGAAAGGTGATAGGAGTATTTCCAGTATAAAGTCTGTACGTTCCTAGTGCAAATCCATGAGAATTTGAAATGCTTGCTGCAGCTTTCAATGGAAGATGGTGCAGGCTAGGTAGAAAATATTCATTCATTTCTAAGCTCTTAAAGTTCACCTAAAACCAATTTTTGCATGCACCTCAAGTGGCAGAATTTATAAATGCATTGTAGCGTGGAGAAATTTGGGTTCACTGGTCTGCAGAGCGATGAACCTGGACTATGCCTCGACACGGCTGCTTTGCCCTGCCCTCCCACCACCTGCACCAGCTCGATGTTCCAGCGAGGTGGCAATGAGAGTGGGCACATGTGGGGACTCAGGTAATATTGCCACTAACAAGCCAATGAAGGATGCCATCCCTTCAACGTGCTTTAATTCCAGTTCCTCTCCTTTGGCTATTGTGTAGGCCCTCTCTCAGAGTTCATCAGAAGATCTCATCCCAAATCTTTGACTAAGATATACCCTTTAAATTGACTGTTTAGGATTATCTTGTGGTAGTCATTTTTTTAACCAGTGAAAAAAATTAGTATCTTAATTGTGTAATTGGCATGAAGTTAAGATTCAAGCAAAGACAAGCTGCCTGGCTTTTGAGCTATACAAGCAGACTATGCTCAGTTACAAATTCCTAAAACATTTGCTAAGTATTTGTTTCACATGTCTAAGCAATAGAGCCTACTGAATCAACTAGACAGTTGGAAACTTCTCCCAGGCGTCCTTGGAACCCTGTTAAGTAAATGTTAAAATGCTGTGGATTTTAAACATATATACATGTTTATTCACCATGTTCTGAAATTCATGAGCCAAGGTTCAAAGGGCCCATATAAATCACCCGTTGGAATACTAGATTGTCAGTGCTCTAAGAAATTGTTGCAATGATGTTATATTTGATCTTGAACTTTTGTATATTTTATTTTTCTTTTCATAAATGGAGTTCACAGATAATATGAGACAAGAAAAAGAGAGGGTGGGAGTATGCAACTGCCCACATTTGAACAGTTCTATTTATATAGCTATTATATATCTGTGGCTGTATAAATAGAACTGAATGAAATTTTTCCACATGAACACTATTTTTGACAGAACATTTATTTTTTGTCTAGGTTCTGTTTCTTACAAAATGGGGTCTGCTTTTCATGAAAAATGTAAATTATTGGAAATGGATTGCCTGAAAACTGGAGAGGTTTTCATCAAAAGCTGTATTTTGGTACAAAAAAAGGACTTCATTCTTCACGGCACTTCTACTTCGCGTGCTTTATACTTCCGTTCTCCTATGGAAAGTATCATTTCCCTTTCTCCCCATCCTAGGGATAAACGCAGCTCTCAGGGTAGCACAAACAGGCAGACGTCCTCTCCAGGGCACCATAACAGCCTTTAACCTGAGGCACCAGTCAGCAGAACAGTCAACCCAGGTATGAATAGTCCTGCCAGCCCTTGCAGAAAGGCCGGCAGATGCACAGAAAACAATAAAAAAAGAAAAGAGGGGGAAATCGACAATTCTGAAGAGAGGTAACACAGACCAGTATGTATGCAGCAGCTTCAGACCTGGGAGAGCATCCCTAGGGAGAACACTGTTGCTGTGGAAATCCATGAACTCTTGAGACCACTTCAGTGCAATAAGTGTTCTGACTCTCTCAGCTCCTCTTCATGAGATTGATTTTCTTTTTGCTTAAAAAAACCCCCCAAAACATAAACTTTCCATTAATGAGACACTGCAGTTTTTAAAAGAGTTTGCTCTTCACAACTGGAGAAGACGGTGTACTCTCTGAGTTCAGAAAAAGCCGAGGTGTCTCTAAGCGACAAATACAGAAAATAAATGACCTTCTGAGGAAGTAACTTGCCACGTAAATACTTGTGGATGAGCATTTCTAATGACCAGAGAGCTGAGCTTGTATGATAACTATTTGTCAAGGATGGTGACTTTTTCTTCTGAGTTATGCTAAATTCGAGCAAGAATCTCCTCACTTAACTCCCTCTCTTTGTTCCTTCCCATGGTTAAGTCTAGCTTTTTCCACGTACAGAACAACAGCATGATCCAGACCTTGTCAGCTTTGACGCACTGTGAACCTGCCCCAGTGCCTCCCTTCCTGCCAGTACTGGTCCAGCTCCTTTTCACACCTTCACCCATACCCACCAGATCCCTCTATATATTTACGCAGTTTGTGCATTTCTTGTGGGCGTAAATGCCTTTACGTATTCTCAAGATTCTTTATCATTGCAATTTTATGATAAGGTACAGAACAATGTTAATAATGTATGCGCCTGGCTTGGGGAGGAATTGCAAGGTCTCACATGGATTTCATTTTGTTTCAGCGAGACATTCATAGGAACAAAATTGTAGGATATCTTGCATCTGACAGTGCTTTCTCTTGAATACTTGAAGTATTGTGAGATGAGGAATGCTGACAAATTGTTAGACGTTTATGGAGCAGACTGTCAGGTGCGTCTAATTTCCAGGGAGCATAGAAATGCAAGGAAGTTCTTAGGAACAAGCTGTGAGTTTGTGATTTTTCTTCTTGATCTTTACTCAAAACAGGTTAGATTAATTCAGTCACTATTCTACTGTATGCCAGCTGGAAGTAATCTCCAGAGACTGAAATCTGCTGAGGTGAAAAAGCATTTTTATTCTAATATTTCAGAGAAAGAAATTGAAAAAGAGAGGTCACAAAGAAGAAGTTTAAATTCTGGAATTTTAGCGATCAGCACGCAATCAGCACGCAATCAGAATTTGGAAACTCGGTTGAGTTGTCTTTTCACAACTCTGATCAAGTTAGTAAGATTGAGAATTTTACAATTGCATCTCCCCAACAAAATGTGTCAGTGGGACCTTCAGAGTAGTTGTGCAGATATTAACTCATTCGTGCACTCCTCCTCCGGGAGACTCATTGCTCTGATCAAGCTTCTCTTTCCGATGGGGGAAACTGAGGTAGAGTAAAAAAGTCCCTCATAGCAAATCACGGCTAAAGCTGCACTCTCGGCGGCTCATGTCTGTCTTTCTCCTTCCTTAATCCACAGAACTGTGCTCCAGGTTTGCCTCACCCGGCGCTCGCTGCAGTCAGGACAAACCCGTACTGCCAGCTGCCCTGCAATGTTACAGTTAGGGAGACAATGGTGCATTAATATGGCTGTGGTAGGAAAAAGAAATAATCCATTTAGTTTGACGTGTTTACCCTGGTTTATGTTTGCTTCTTCTGGAGAAGGTCCAAGTAGAGGGCACCCAGGGTGATACGTTCCCTGTGGTGGTTTTCTTGTAGCGCAACAGTCCTCCGCTGTGCCGCAGGCTTGAACCTGGATAGGAACAGCAGCGGATGGGAGCTGAGATGTTCCCCCAGGCTGGCACCCTCCGCTGGCACAGAGCCTGGGCAGATCTCGACCTGCAACGTCACCTCCTGCACCCAGCACCCAGCGCTGCCTCCCGCTGCGGGTGGGAATGGCTGGTGGAGAGGCACCCGTGCTGGGGCGGGAGGGACGGACGAAATCGGGAGGAGAGACGTGAGCGGTGCTCCTCTGGTGCAGTCGGATGGAGGGGTGCCACAAGGTGCTTCCTAGACAGCAGGAATCGAACCCAACACGGAGTAAGCCACGATTCAAAAGCACTCCAAAGAAAATTCAGACACTATTATTTTATTTTGGGCAGCTTTACTTCCTCTCATCAGTCAGTGGGGCCCTATGCTCCTGCCAGGAAACATGCCAGCCATCTGGCAGTTTTTATTTTTATAGCGATCCAACAACTACAAAGCATGCCAGGCTATTTGTACCATCTGCCACATAAATGTCATTTCAGCAAAAGGATGGTGGACACCTGGGGACCCAGAGTTCAAAAATCCTTTTAAAGGGGAAACCATTGTCTCCCACAGCAAAATAGAGTTTAAGGTTTGGGTCCCCCTCCCCCAAGTGACCAAAGCAGGACACAACTGTAATATTTATGGCTCCTAGACAATTTTCTTAAATTGTTTTTTTTCCCCTGTTTTTTCCTCTTTCTGTCTTTTCCAACTGTGAGGATATAAAAATGACTAGTATAAAGTTCACATGTGGATGGACATTCCAGCAAAGTAATAGTGTCATACAATCTGTGGTAGAAATTGTTCAGGTTTTAAACACATTTTCTGCGTTTCTAAAGCTAGAAATTACTTTGTTTTTCATCCCATGTGTAGCTCTTGTTCCATAATTCAGAAGGGAGGATCAATCAATACGGGTCAAGCTGCTCACCAATGGGCTTGAAAGCAGAGGAACATTTATAAAGGGGAAAATATTTAAAAACTTCTGTTCTTGGAGCTGGGGCTGTAGAGACAACTCATAGCATCTTTAGGGAGCCCATGGTTTTGAAAAGGCTTGAGGTTTTGGCTGTGGGGTTCTATTTACAAAAGGAAAGACATCCCAAATTTCTTCTTTGGGGCAAAATGTGTGTTCTTATTTTATTTTTCACTGTTATAGCTGAGTTTGCCAGCAAGTTTTGACAACATATGTTGGACTGAGAACAAAGTGCATCTATTCGTGTTTATAAAGGCTGTTTTGAAAATGTCCTAATATTGTCAAATGCTTTAAAAATATGGGGCATAGGTGTGTAATTTATAAGTTTGGAGCATTGTTTTCCTAAATCTAATATTGAAGTTATTAATCAAGTATTGCACTCAGGAGGCATTAAAATAGCAGTCTGAAATCATAACCTTTTTTCTTAAATTTTTCAGCCAGCTGAGGTTCAGATTATATACTCTAATAGGACAATGAAATGGAAATAATGTGGCATTCTCCGATTTCTGCTGTTTTGTAATTTTAATATAATTACTGTTCTCAGCATGCTTTTCATTGCTGGGAGCATAAAAAGAATAATGCCTTAGTCCAGTAATTTTTCTTTTGTGTTGCATATTTAAAAATTGGATAGGCATTGTTTATTACCTTGTTTATTACCATTGACAGTTTATTTAACTGAAGGGATCTCTGCAGACAGTTTAGACAGCCCTTACCCATCAGATGAACAAAGATAAATCAGCCTGTGTGTTTATTCTAGCATTGCTGTGTAAACTTTCTTTGCTCTTTCTCACTCTATCCGCTTCCCCCTCATTTTATCACAGTGAATGTTGCCCCCATGGAGGAGCACATCTCGCTGATGTGTTCACAGTATGATTGTGCATCATATTTCTTTTGTCCTTACTTTGCTCGTGCTCATCTTTCCTGAAAATTGAGCACTGATCTTGATTTTTAACTCAGAGCCGTTGTTCGTTCTGTTGTATTCCATTCCTATGCCAGTGCAGCTCTGTTGATTTTGATGGGAGGAAATAGGAGGCTCTGATTCTGTCCTTAATCCCATAGAATTGCATGGAAAAAGTTGGACTAATGCTGCAGGATACTAAACCCCTCAAGCTCCTTAGGGAGTTGTTTGGCAATTACTGAATTTCACTCAGCAGAGAACAAAAAATGACTTTTTATTTTGGAAAAGCACAAATATTTAAGAGCACTATAGTGGTCAAAAGATCTCTCTTGTTTGAGGAGCACGAAACAGGACTCTTTTAATCAGAATACTTAACAAATAACATAGACTGCCTTTCTATGGTGAAAATGAAAGCACTGAGCCATTTGGCAGCTGGGTCTTCTTGCTGACTAAAGGATTTCCCCATGCAGTACAAAAATGTTATGATACTGCACCTTTATGCATCACTGTTATCTTTAACTGAATATCTTTAAATTTAATCATTCCGTACTCTTGAGTTCAGTCTGTCTCCTGTATTGGCCTTTTTATGCCCTTTCTCCCCAAAGCACGGTGTAGGGGAATTCAGGGCTGGGTACTTGGAGACTATTGGCAGCGGTGCAAGCCACAGCTAGCCGCAGTCCTGAATCGAAATGGACGTTTCTGAATCAAAGCCCAAGCCTGGATAAGGGAGGTAGACATACTAATTCTCACTTAATTTTACTGGGAGCTGGGTATTTAGTTATCCTCAGCCACTCTGAAAAATCTCAGACTCGGAGTCTGGCAAGAGACCATTGCTTCTCTGCCTGCAAGAGCCGGCTGGACCCATGCTGGGTTTTATTCTCCTCATAGCCCTCTCTAATGGACTTTGGTTTGGCTCTTAATTGGAGAACAGGACGAGTCTGCTCTTGCTGGAAGAGAAACTAGAGAACAGATGTACAAGTCTGAGGCATATGGGCAAAAGTAGCTCCTTCAGTTCCACGGAGGATCATCTGCTGTAAAGATAGCATTTAACATTTCTGGGGAAACACTGCGAGTCTTAGGCCTGAAATGAAGGCAGGAAAAACCACACTGCTTTGTGTTACACAAAAAGAGACATGAGGAAGAACTTGCAAATATCCGCTTTTCTGATCCCCAAACTTTCTTATAATTTGGTACCACTTCACAAACTGAGTCCTTCCTCCCTGCCATGCTTCCTTCAGGCTTCATTTGAACTAAAAACTTGCTGTGTGCGATTTGTAATGAGCAGATTACCTACTGTTTGATGACATCTTGCCCAGAACTACTTTAAAAGACGACATGGGCTTTTAAAATTACTAATTAATACCTTGGCAGAGATATTTGGAAAATTCTAAATTTTTCATGTCACAGTGAAAAGTTTTAAATAAGCAGCCACCAGGCTGGGCTGGCTGTAGGAAAACCTTCCTTTAATCCTGAAAAGCCCCCTTCATAGCACTTTATTGCTGAGCACTAGGAGTTGTGCAGTTAATAGAGAATGGGAATTCAAAAGCAGTTCTGCTGGAAATGGCTGATAAAGACGATTGCGCTGCAAAGCGTGACTCTCAGAGGCTTTTTTTTCTCTAAACTTGTGGTATCTGGTACATTGTGGGTCGATAAAAGAAGTCTCTGATTCAAGTTAGACTTTTCTTTCTGTGAGTAGTGCTAGTGCAGTGCCATGAGGTATGGCCCCACCAAAATCGTTCTTGTGGTCTCGGTGAGGAGACTGAGCCTTCTGAACTAAACACAGATGTTAATTTGAAAAAAACCCATAATGTTATGTACCTAACAAAGTGCTTGGCAAGCTGAAGGAAAACAGAGATTTGTATTGTTATTATTATTTAATATATAAATAAAGGCCTCGCTGGACTGAAATTGAATTTCAGCAGCCTTTCTGGAGGCAATTAAAACCATTAGCTTCATCAGCCAAGGCCAGCGTTTTAATGTCTCTGAAACACTCAGGCTGCCAAAGTTAATCATTCATCCTTTTCTTAATTGGATTCAGATTGCATTTTAAAGGTGCAGCTTCAATAGGGTTGGCTGAGCCTTAATTTTTCACCCCTACCTCTCCTCCCTTCCCTCTCCCCAAACAATGTCTCGTAAGATATTGTTTCAGCCTTTGCCAGAAGGGTCTGAGAGTGGATTTCAGCCCAGGCCAGCGGCTGATCGTCTCACGGCAGATCTCAGTCGGTTCGATAAACAGGGTAAAAACGGTACATCATTGTACATAACTTCATGGTAGGAATGCTTCTTTGAGATGGAAAGCTGACCAAAAGGGACACTTTGTTTGGACTTAGGGCAAAATACAATTGTCATGTCTTACATTTCCACCAGTAAACAAATAACTTTGGTTTCATAAAATGCATACACTATATAAGCACATGCAAAAATACCATATTCTGTGTTCTCCCAGTAAGTGACTCTAAAAGACAAATGATAGGTGTGATATAGTCCTTAGATTGCAGGGCTCATTTTTTTAAAGCTGTAAAACTTTTTTTGGTTCAAGAACTTGTCTTTTTTTTGGAAGAAGATGAATTGCTTTTCAGAAAGGAAATTTCAAAAGTAGTTTAGACAATGAAATTACTGCTTTTGGTGGCTAAATTGTGAAGTTGTAATTTGGTATACGGACAAACCCTTTCAGGATCAGCTATGGCAAACCTTGTTTTAAGTATTTGAACTCAGCCCTTTGTCTGACCTGTTGTCTCTGAAGGCAGACACAGAGGGATGTTTTGCAGTATGTGAAGAAGAAAATTTGAGGTTCGTACTTCCCCCAAATGGCCCTTCCTCTGGAGAAAAACAAAAGTACCCCCGTTGCAAAGCAGAAAACGTGCAGTCAACTGCCTGAGAGATGAATAATGAGAAAAAGGGACAGGGGTGCAAATTTCACAGAAAAGCAGGGGACACTGAGCAGAGAGAGCCCTGTGTTGCCCAGGTGCTCTGAGCTGAGCAGTTGCTATTTTGTGTTTCTGTAGCCCGTTTAGCTGCTTGATGGGTTGTTGTGCTGTGTTGGATAAACGGTTGCTCATTAATGTTTCATAAATAAGTAGGTTTTCTGTTCTAGACAGAGATCAAACAATTTTTCTTGTATAGCCTACTGAACAAGTCTTTCAGCCTCAACTGACCTTTTCCAGATACTCCAGAGATGAAAAGTTCCATCCCATTATAATAATATATTTTCATCTTCCTGTGCAGTTATTTTTAAACAGAGGAATTAGATGTCACTCATTTCCTTGTTATTAATGGCATCATAAAGGAAAAATATATATTTGGGGTCTGAACTGGTATCTTTCCAGGATCATTTCTCAGGCCATCCGGTTGCCTGTGAGTTTCCAAAATAAAAATGTTGAGCAATGTACTAACGTCTTCTGTGAGTGAGAATGAGGGTAAGACAATAGCGTACAACATTGCAGATGGGTGTACCTGCTGAAACCGTCAGATCTTTGTCCATGCTATTAGAGGAACTTGTAAGGTAAAGGGTGTTACAGCCTAAACTAAAAGGGTGGGAGTTTTGTATGGAGTACGAATTTGCGATTTGTCTGTTTGTCAAAGCTGAAACTAAGAAACATCTGTCTTTTAGTGTTCATGATTGCTAACACTCATGACTGCAAGAGCTCGTTTCCTAGCTTTTCAGCTTGCTGCAGAGTAAGAGAATGACCTTATAAACTCAAAGAAGCAAAACCTTTTTGAAGAAAAGAATAATTTAATGTAGATTGGGACAAGTGTGAGAATCAGGCTCATGGGACTACTTCACAGATTGCTCAATGTTTTATTTGGTACTTCTTAATGCTGTTTTCTCTAGTAATAGCATTACAGCCTGATTAGCATTTTTTGCTGACTACAAGATCATCCCAAATTAGTGTCTTATATTCCACATCATGCACGAAGCCTGAAAATTTTCAGAAAGACAAGCTGAGGTAAGATGAAATCAGCTCGTATCAGAGCATTGGAATTTATAGGAAACTGTTTCTTAATCGATGATGCACAATGCTTTGACAATCCAGGTATTTCTAAAAAACCGCATGCTTGTTATCCCTTACAATGTGAACATAGACACACAACATGCAGCTGTGCTGTGAGGCGTTAGTAGAGACCTGATATTTTAAATACAAGTTCTCTTCTCTCCTGCACCATATACCTGTATTGAGAAACGAGGCTCCCCACTCTGGAAATCATTCCAGGCCTTCTCTTCATGCTGTATCCTTCCCCCTGCAATTCATATCACCCACCGAAAGGAGCTGGTTTCACCGGCTGGAGCTGCTGTGGACCGGGACCGCTCTCTCGCAGCCCTCCAACCCAACGGTTCAGTGTGAGAACGGCTATCGCAGGCTCCACCTTTTCCTTAATAAACAAAAAATGGTTCAAAACTACCTTCAGGCTTTCTGTCCCTCACACTAGGCAAGACGAGAATGAGAACTACAGCGACATTGCTTTTGAAATAGTTGTTACCAGACTGATGTGGGCATTGATTTAAGAGCGTCATTCTTAAAGCATCATCAGATTTTGGTTGCGTTTACCAGAGCAAGAGCAATTTCCAGCTCACAAATGTGGGGACCTATGTAGGTTATTTTAGGTTTGAATGAATCTTCTACATGTTGTTGATAAGAGATCTTTTTTTTTCCTTTTTCGTTTCCAAGTAATACAGGCTCCACTGGGGAGAACTTGATTCATGTCTTGTCTTGCCCTGCAGAGGTTTCTGGAGGAAGACTGAGCTAAAACCCAGAGAAAGACTTTCTTAGAGGCATGTTAGTTATGACAGAAATTAGTTAGAAAAAGATGTGTGTGTGATTGTGATCGTTATCTTCTCTTGGATGTATTATGGAAAAAGCAAAGGCTTTGATTTTTGCCCATTTCCACTAGATGGATCCCCTGTATTTTCGGTACTTGTATGTGATAGTAAGACATTACCTTTCTTTTGCAGATCTTATCTGCCTTTGCCAGTGCAAACACTGTGATAGACCACTGTAAATCTAAACGAGCACCGAGCAGCTTTGACCTCTGTAGGGAACATTTTCTGGCTGCAGATGTTGGGAGTGAAAGGAGTGAAAGAAAGCCTTGAACTGCTGAGAAATACTGGTTTCAGAGTGACTTGAAGCTGGAAAAGCTTCCTCTGCTCCCCTCCTCCCTCTGTAGAACTGCAAGAGAAAGGGATGTGTATTGGAGCAATCAGGAAATAAGGTCCATGCATTTGCGACATGAATATCCCTGATGAGGAAATCACTTCTAAGCCGCCCGATTTACCACAAAAGTTATTCCTATTTCAGGAATAATCTGTGAAGAATGGCTAGACATGGCTTCTCTGGGGGATGAGGGACGATAGGAGCTCTTTTGTAGAAATTATATGGACCTTTTAAGCTGGTCCAGCACACAGAAACCTTTTGTTTCTGTAATTGATGCTATCCAAGTCAGGGAAAAGAAATGTGTCTTTGGCTGAAAGAGAAAAAGTACTAAAGAGCTGCATCATATTTCCTAGGAACTGTAACACCATAGCAACAGTTGTCTTTCAGTGCTGCTGCTGCATTGCTTAATAGTTCTCCGATTACTGAGCGAGCCACAATCTCTTCTGCTGCAGAACTTACTGCACGTGAGCTGATACTGTTGGCAGATAATTACAAGAAAAATGTACATACTTAACACATCGGTTTTGTCTGTATTCAATTTTTTTTTTCTCATAACCACATGGCATGTTATCTCTCTGCTTTAAAAGGAATTTTAATGGGAAATTTATTGGTAGAACTGGTTGGGTTTGATAACCTCTGATGAAATACTTTGGGGGGGGGGGGGAATTTTTATTGTGTGTGGGGAAAATAATAGAAAATCCCAAACTGTGAGAAAGGATTATTTTTTTATTAGATAGAGTTACTGTAAAGCAATTGGAAAATATATTGGTCCTTTCAGTATTTTTCAGCATAAATAAATATTTTGAATGAGTTTTCAGCTAGGGACTTAATTTATAGTGACTAGATGTTGAAATAAAAACATAGTACTTCAAGCATCAAAATTAAAAGTTTTTGATTGACCAAATTTTTTTTTCAAATGTTCAGTTTACGAAAATGTCAACTCTATCCAAAATCAAGTCAGGAAAAATGTTTGAAAATTCTTCTGAGATGAGAAAACTTTTTCCTGCCTAGCTCTGTTCTACTTATTATATATTAATACTGCCTGGCTCCCTTTGCTGGGTGTGGCTTTTTTGTCATTTTTATGAGAACTTGCATGGAAAATTAAAGCACGCTTTTGATTAATTTAGGACGAATGGTCAAAACACACTGTCCCCCATTGAATCTATCCAGGTTTTAACATAGATTCTAGTGGCAGGCACTATGGAGTTACAGACTAAATGTTCATGAAAATGGAATTACTTCTACAAAAGGTGCCTGTAGATAAAAACAGAGGCTGAGACGAGAGGCTTACACACTGACTGCTCATCCTGGGTCTTTTCTGTGGTTTTCCATTCTGGAGGTGTCAGTCCAGCTCCTTCAACGGGCACTGAAAACATGATACATTAAACAAAACAAGCGGGCTATAAATGGCCTGTGATTTATGGGCTATCTTGGTTTGTCAGTTCGCACTGCTGTGAAGCACTTCTGGTATTTGCACAATGATGTAAATTATTGCAGCGTGAGAGCGTTAACAAAGTGCCCTGTGAGCTGTGAAAGATCCCATTGCTGACATTGTCTGTGCAGCCCAATAAACTGCTCTAATCTCAGGCTCAACAATATTGCAGCAGCAGAGAAACTAACTTATTCTGAGGAAATACTGATTCATGAAATAAAAGAGGGAACCAAAATGCCATGGGTATGTGGATGCCCTGGCTGTGCGACTGAGTTTGGAGTTGGCTCTTCATTTCCCGTGTTAGAAACAGCAGCGAGTGATTGCGAACGTCAGCTTATATATGGGCAGATGGAGGAGGAAACACTATGTGCAGGGGGGCTGACCTGTGGTTCTGTAGTGTAATAAATCAATTAATAGTTTTTATTTCCTTTTTTTCTTTGTGTACAGCTAACAAGAGAACACCAGGTGGCCCTCTCCTCCATCACTTACATTGGCTGTGCTCTGTCCATCTTCTGCTTGATGATCACACTGGTCACATTTGCTATATTGTCGTGAGTAATTTTAACTTAATACCCGCTGAGCAACTATCATGCAGAAAGCCAAGCAGTGCATTTCAGGCCACTGGTTAGGATCCCTTCAGGTGCTCGGGATAAAACAAAGGCTATTAATTCTACAACCTTCCTTAATTAGATTCTGCACATGTATTTGTAACAGTTGGTTGGTTATTTCTAAATTACATTCATTTACTGAAATGGGGTGGTCTTTATATAGCAAGCTATTTCCATCCTATGAGGGATTTTTGGATTTTTTTTAAACTCTCCATGTTTTGCTGTAGTTCAAGAATCTTGCAAGGAGGCTGTAGGAGGGCTTGGTCTGGAGCTCAAAGCAAGTACAATATGAGCAAGGACTGCAGGATCACCCCCTCTTCCCCCTGTCCTGGTTTCAGCTGGGATAGAGTTAATTTTCTTCCTAGTAGCTGGCATGGTGCTGTGGTTTGGATTTAGCATGAGAATAACGTTGATAACACGCTGATGGTTTAGCTGTTGCTGAGCAGTGCTGACACTGGTCAAGGGCTTTTCAGCTTCCCCTGCTCTGCCGGGTGCACAAGCAGCTGGGAGGGGGCACAGCCAGGAGAGCTGACCCCAGCTGGCCACAGGGCTATTCCATACCATAGGGCGTCATGCCCAGTATAGAAACTGGGGGAGTTGGCCGGGGCAGCGGATGGCTGCTCGGGGACTGGCTGGGCATTGGTTGGTGGGTGGTGAGCGGTTGCAGCACTTGGGGTTTTTTGTTTTTATCCCTGGGTTTTGTTCATTTCTGTCTCCCTCTCTTGTTATTTTCCTTTTTGTTACTATTACTATTATTATTATTATTATATTTCAATTATTAAACTGTTCTTATCTCAACCCATGAGTTTTCTCACTTTTGCTCTTCTGATCCTCTCGCCCATCCCACCGAGGGGGAGGGTGAGCGAGCGGCTGCGTGGTGCCTAGTTGCCGACTGAAACTAAACCACGACACTCCCCTGCGTACAGCTTTAGATTGCTTGGATTGCTTTAGATTGCTTCTTTCTGCTTTTCAACTCTCTTGTCTGTAAGGCAGTGTGTTTATAAAGGTATGCCCAGAAAGGAAGGCTTGATCAACACTAGCTGCCTCACTTTTGTTTCATACAGCTTGTACACAATTACATCATATAACCCACATTATTTTCATGTATCTTGCTGTTCTCTGTTAGGCTAGTTTTCTAATGTGTTGCTTTAGTAGGATGAAGGACACTACAGGCAGCGTGAAATTCATGCCATGGCTTATGTTTAAATCCTCTGGATCTCTGCAGCCTCCTGCCTCTTACACGGCAGCCCCTGCAAGGGCTCTCTGTACCGGGAAGGTTTCTGTCACGGGGCACTTAGAGTCTTTATGCATGTTTGTATTCCGGTAGTGAAGACGGAGTTTGAGGCCCAGCTAGGCTTGATACAAACATTTCTGAAAAAGCTTTCATAGAGGTTTCTGTCTAAATAAAAAATAGAAAACCCGACAAAGGGTGAAGTAACTTGTCTGAGGTTGCGCAGCAGATTGGGAGCACAGCAAGGAATGGGATTCTTGTCTCCTTTTGCACACTAAACCATGTTCTTCCTACTCACGAGTTCAACTTTTGATTTCTGTGCCTAAGCATGTCTTTTGGACATCCTGTTAAGAGGCCAGTTTCTAGGAAAAAGGACTTGCTGAAACCCAGTAAACTGATTGCAATGTTTGTTTGTTCCAAACCCTGTGTTATTTCCAAGTCTCAAGATCTGTTGGTCATACTTGGATTCAGTGTGTAACGTGTGGCAAAATCCACTCTAAATAAGTCCACCGTCTGCCTATCTGGCATTGCGCTGTTGGCACGTTTAGGCTAAGGGGAATGATCTGCTCCGTTTTCGTCTGAGTGCAAAGCTGGATGTTACAGTGTTTAGAAAGGGAAAAGGAGCAGAAGGAGATGGTATTGCTGCAGTGGGGCTGAAAACTTGTCAAGAAACTGGAGGCCAACAGAAGACTTGGAAAGAGAGCTTGGACCCAGCTGACTGTCACAGGGTTAAGCACCCCACCTACATACAGGATCATTCAAGCTGCCAATTAAAAATAATTTGATTAGGTTTTCCCTGGAGAGCAGGGCCTCATTAAGCAGCCGAAGTGAAATCTTGCAATATAGTGTTAGATGACCATGAGGTAAGTGAAGAGGAATCTGGCAAGTTCTTTGCTACTCTGCATACTGGAAACGACTGCCGCTTCCCAGGAGGGCAGTCCTGATTGCCTTCTGGATAATGATGTTCCAGTTTGCGACTACGTGAAGTTCCTTATTAGAAAGCCATTGGCACCAGGCAGTGCAACCTGTCTCTTTGAATTACTTTTAGGACATCGATACTTCTTGTTGCCTCCCTCTTCACTCCCTTCTAATGGCTACAACCGTGCTGGAAGAGCCAGGTTGACAGCAAACCATCGTCTGCATTGTCCAGTCTGTGTCACCCTGCTGCAGGAGACACGCACGATGTGTCACCAGCGGTTGCAAAAGTCATCACCATCCAGCGTGATGCCACAAAAAGATGGGAGTGCGTACTGTTGTGTGGAGGAAGCACTGCCATTCACGTAGTCCAGGTCTCCCGAAATGATTAAAGCTGGCTGTAGGGGCTGGCAGGCAGTATGGGTTGAAATAGAAAATCTGTTATCACTAGTACTGTTCTTTTTATAAAGAGAAGAATAAAATTATGCGAAAGGCCTGAAATGTTCAGATAAATGTGTGTGTTTGTTTTCTAGTTCCTATTTCTGGATAAGAACAGAAACATGAGGTCAGAAGACTCCCAGGAAAGCATGTTCTTGTCAGATTTCCAGCTGGTTTTTGCAAAGCCAAGAGAGATAGGTTCAAAAGATGTTGTAACCAAGGTCAGGTCTCTGTCGAGATAGGCACTGCCCATCCGTATAAGTAGCTGTAGTTCCTGCGCTCAAAAGCTGGTAATAGTAAAGTCAAAATAGTAACCAGAGTCTTTTCACGTTCACTTATTTCTAATACAGGCAAATACCAACAAAATAAAACCAGAAACTCTGTGGCATGGTGTGGGCTAGATGGTGCAAGGTGCAGTATGCTTTCTGTGAGGTGCAGATCTGACTTCCTTGACAGCTCAGCACCATTCAGGATCAAGCCCTTTGTTAATATTCTATCACAGGTCATTGGAAGAGCTAGTTAATGTGCAAATCAGTCTTTCTGCTGCCTTCAGGATGGCAGCAGAACATGCAAGAAACCAGTTAGGTAAAACTCCATCTTGGTGGAAGGAGTGCTCAAAAGACATCATGATAATCCCACCAAAACGAGTGACCAAAAGCCAATCAAAATCCTTGCGATAAATGATAAATACGTTCGTGCTTCTTGGAATACTGTTTTATTCATGTGTCTTTCTGTCTTCTGCCAGGTCTGTCAGCACCATCCGCAACCAGCGCTATCATATCCATGCCAATCTGTCCTTTGCTGTTTTGGTGGCTCAGATCCTGCTTCTCACCAGCTTTCAGTTCAGCCCTGGAACAGTAAGTGCTAGAAAGGGTGATTGGTTTTTTTGCAAGGCACCTCCATGGAATGAATGCCACGTGCCACATGCAAGAAAGCACCTTGTATGTGAGATCTATTTTTAACCTGCCTTAGCCAAAAATGACATCCTACAGCACTGGATAAAGCCTTCCGTGCATCCAAATAGTGTTGTTATAGTATCCAGCCATGTCTGGATGTTTGCAAAACGGAAAGAGGTACGCACCCATCAAATGGAAAAATCACCATAGTAATGGAGTACATTTCAGTTGGGTGTTCAAGTGGCATGGCTGACTTCTGCCTGACACGGCTTATGCTTTCTCTCATCCATTCTCTGTATTGAAAACTGTAGCAATTCTGTATTGGAGAAAATCATATGAATTTTATATTTAGATAAGGTCTTTGTATTTCTGTGTTAGGGTTTTGGGTTGGGGCTGCGGGGGTGGCTTTTTTTTAATTGTGTATTCTCTGCTATGGTACAGTTTGCCTTTTTTTTTTCCCCATTAAAAAGTCACCTTATTCTGGTTGGAAGGTAGTGAGCTTCCTGGTGGAGCTGTGGCACTTTCTTCTGCCTTCTTGGAGAGCAAAACAGAAGCTCTTTGTTTTTTGCTCATAAAGTTTTATTTGTGTGGTAGAATATGCTGTTTTTCTGAACAGTAGATTTATCGATCATGATCTCAATGCTGGAAATTTAGATGATTTTTAAGTATCATTCATGTTTATTTGACCTGAGTAATAATCAGTGAGAAAGGTATAGCAACTATTGCTTAATTAGCCAGAGGTGGCAGAAAGCATTACCTCTAAGTATCGCTGTGTGGGAGTTTAATCCGAGATCCTCAGTATCGTAAACCATGTATATACTTCTCTGGGCGTCTAAGGCAACCACTTAAGCAAATGACAAACACCTTCATATTGCTTATGTGGTACTTAAGCTCTATGCATGTATAGGCTTCTTCTGCCTGACCACATAGATCAGAACTTGAAATTACAGATTGATTTTATGGATCTGCTACTACAGGTGGGAATTCCTTATGCAGGGTACCAGGATCTAAACCATTAAAACTGGCATCTGAAACAGCTGGGTTAGATTAAGACGAATATGCCAAGTTAGCAGTATGACATACCAGTAAAACCAATTTGTTTCCACTGTTGTGTTTAAAAAATGCTATTTAAAGTAACATAAGGTCTGCTGATGGAAAGTCCCACCTGAAAAAAGCAGAAACAAAACCTGATTTAAAAATAATCTTCCAGTGTGCTCTGTTTTTGTGATGGTCAAAACAAAACCTGATTTAAAAATAATCTTCCAGTGTGCTCTGTTTTTGTGATGGTCAAAACTTGGCTACTTTGGTGACCAGCTGTTGCTCCATATTACTTTTGACAAGCAGCAAGCAGTTTCTATTAATCTTTTATTCTTTTTATTCTCAGAACAAGTAAATATGAGGTTTGCGCGCTCTTCATTTTGCCAGTACAACAGCTACTTAAATTTATATTCAGCTCAAATGGGATCCCCTGAACATCTGTTAAGTTTATAATAACAATAATGTCTGGTTTTACATAGACTATTATTACCTGAGGATCTAAAAGCACGTTGTAAAACTAAGTTCGTACTCTTTTGTTGTTTAACATTCAGGTCCTGAATGAGTAAGATAATGTGCAAGGGAGAAAATGGTAGGGAATGGTTTAGAAGGAAAATGAAATGGAGACAGTGGAGAGCAGCAAAAGATATAATTGAAACTAAAGACAATGAAAACCAGGCATTAAAATAATCCTCTCTGAGTAAGTGTAGAGCTAAAACTCTGCTGAAAGGACATAGGCTTGAGGGCAATAAAACATTCACTCAGCGTAACAGGGTGTCTTATTCTCACACTTTTTCCTTTTTCATCCATTCCAGATTTTCAGACAATCCAGCTGAGTCCCTTCAGATAACGTGTAAAAGCCTCTTTACACCTTATCAAGGCCAGCATCACCTCCAGTCTTTTAAAATACCATGAAATACTGGTTGTGTTTCCTGTTTTTAGTTGGATGAAGGTAGAGCACGTGTTCTCCAGAGACCTGTCCCAATGTCCACCTGCATTTGTAATGTGCCTTGTCCACACACAGACGTCTTGCTCGTTCAGTTAAGCAGGCGTAGCTAAGCATGTGCAACACTCACATAGACTTAAGTTGCAGTTTAATAGGCACATATTTTCATTCCTCTTAAACCTACTCAAAACTTACTTTAGTTAAATTGAAACAGCAGCACACAGAAAGCAAGACCTCTTTTGTGCCACAGGCTTTCCAAAGTGAAACACTTCACAGAATCCATGGATATTTCGGCCCTACCTCTGTAACAGCAGTAATTGTAGGGCACAATACTGTAAAGATCTTAAAGCTGAAAAGCATGATGTACATACGACCTGCTACACTTTTATTTTTATTGTTTTAACCTCTTGCGATCGGGGTGTTGTGATTCATCCTTTTATTAGTCTCATGTCCTTACCTTCTGCATGCTCTGTTCTCCCTAGCTTTGACATCAGTTTTAATACCTTTAATTGCTGCTTTAATTGGACTGTTAAATGGTAGTTCATAAAAAGAGGGAGGCAGTGTTTACACTAGAAGGTGTAAATTTCTTGTACTTGTACTTGTACTTCTGCTTCTGCCAAAGATGGATGTATCCAGTGCGAAACAGTTTGTAAGTGCCCTTGCTTGCAAGGACAAGGGGTACCAGTTTGCTTGAGGAAATACAGCGCCACCGGGAACGGCATCACAGAAAGAGGCTGTGATCTGGCATCACTTTCTTGCATGACTGCCTTTAGACTCTCCATCCTTTTCCCATCTCCGTCTCTAGGGATATTTCGTTTTTATTCCAGATACAGTATTCCCCTGGTAATTTCAGATGTATTATTTAATCATTTACGATTTATACTACAGCAATTTTCCTTTTGTAGAGTAGGATTAATTTTTAACCACAAAACTCTATTTCCACAATTAGGACTTTGATCTTTCTAATACATCCAAGAACTCTTCTTTTTTTTTTTTTTTTTTTTTAAAGCTGGTCCTTGATACCTGACATCAGTAGTGCTAAAACAGTAGTCCTAAAAGATCATGGCATATTCCAGGAAGGCAATTATTCCTGAAGCCAGGATATCTTTCTTCTAGAGCAAGCAAATATCTTCGCACACAGCATTTCCTTCTTATACTGCCAAGTCCGTAAGATATCTTTGCTATCCGCATGCCAGTCTAATGACTTCTCTTAGACTTTCAGCAATAGATTCATTTGTTTCTTCAGAGAGGTTTTCTTAGTTACTTACTCTCTGCTGTAGATTAGAGACCTGTTTTGTTAACAGAATCCCAAACAGCAGTGTGCATTGAAAAATAATTAACCATCTTTAGGCTACTAAAGCCTTCCAAAGACCTGAGCATGTTTGTGGGAGAAAGTGAAGTATTATTTAGACACAGGAAAATGAAAATTGAAGCATAGTGTTAGGCAGCATAGTGCTTTTCCAGCACAACTGGAAAATTTAATGTGTCTACTATTTGCAGTCCTGCATCAGTGTATTGAGCTGTTTCTTAGTCTGTACTCTTGCATGGCATTGCTTAAAACACTTCCAAATAGGAAGATGAAATGAGCTACTTTTGTTTATGATATATCTATCTGCAGAAATTTAATACTGTGCATGAAAACAGCATGTGGATTGCAGGGAAGGACTCTGTATAATGCAGGGTTCTGTATAATGCAGTAAGAACGCCACTTAAATTGAAAACACTATTATAAGCTGAATTTAGAAAGTATATGCAAATTTACCTATCTGTTTTAAGACTGTCCTCGGTAAACAAACGGCTATTATTTTCCGAGAGGCCTTTCTGAGAGTCTGCTTTACTTTCTCAACAACTATAACATGATAGGCCTTGCTACCGGCTGGACTGATTTTTCTATTTCCACAGACTCACAAGTAGTCAACTGTAAGAGTAACGGTAATGAGATCTGTCTTTTTACAGGTATTCTACCAAAAGTAGTGTGCGTCATATGATACAGCAAGGGACACCTGCTTGTTTTTAATATATAAAGTCTCAGCTTTTCAATGCCTTTTTCAAGAAGGCAGTTCTGTCATTTAAGAGTATCTTCCAAGTAATAATTAAGGCACAAATACAGAACGAGTAACAACTTTGCTATGGATTTTATGTAAAAATCTGCAACTCGGTGTTATACAGAATTATATACAGAGCAGCCTCCTGCTACTTCACTATGTTTTATTTTTCCGCTGTTTTGTGATTCATATTGTTTGGCTACTCAAATATTGGAAAGTATCCATTTGACACAACTAGCTTGTAAGTCAGCTTTATGTTGCATTTTTATTTTCCTGGACTAATCTTCTGGTAGAAATCAAAAGGCATTAGAAAGGATTTCATAGCCTTATGATAAAATTAACTGGAAAGGTTTTTACGGTTTTTGTAAATAAGCAAATCTGGTTTAGTTATATGTCACCAAACGTTGCGAAATACTAAAACACTTACAGATCTCACTTACATGAATTAAGAACAAAGTTATTGCTTTTTAATACGTGTAGTCACAGCGGGGTTGCATTAAAATGCCCTTGCACTAGCACAGAACCAGTTCAGTACATGTGAGAAAGTACGGGAAAGCTTCAATTGTCGTTATACGATCAAGTCCCAACATTTTAATTTTCATTAGTGTACAAAATCCCAAACCATCAACAAAAAGAATAAAATGCCAGCATAGGGCAGCTAAGCTAATGCAACAAAGGCAACTAATGATTAACATCTGAAGACCACTGTGGCAGCAAACTGGTTCCTACTGGTAATGCTTCCTCAGCACAGACTCCACTGCCTGGATACCTTACTGTGACTTGTCCAGGTGGCGGGAGGGAAACCTTGAAGAAAAAAAAAAAAAAAAAAAGTCTTCCCATTTACATGGACTGCCTGCAAGCAACCCCTCTGAAATGCTGTAGGTGTCACAGAAGGGATGTTACAACTACAGAGCAGAATGACCGTCATCAGTATGCTACAAGATGCAAAACTGAGACATAGCTGGGACTCGTTCCAAGAGCGTGTTTAAAATGTGCCTTAACTGAAAGCAAACCAAACAAGGTTATCTTGTGGTAAGATCATCAGCAGTCACATCTGTTCAATTACTGTATGATGAGTGAAACCACTTGTGGTGAGACATCCTCGAAAAGTGATTAGTGGGGACAGCAGAATGTGCTGTGCAAATACTGAGGAGTGGGGAAGAAGAAAGGATTAGGTTTTCCTGTTGTCGTAAGGTAGGCTGATAGGAGAAAAATGTAAAGATCTCTTTGAGGAGCAGCTTAAGGAAAAGCCAGGTCTTAAGCCCAGACTGCATTTCCTGTAGCCCACAGTGGGCGGTGAACACTGGGGCGGGTGTAAACAGGACTCAAGAGGATGTTTTTACTTCTTGCTGCATTGCCTTAGGCATGGCATTCCCCTCCTTTGGGACAGCGTTTGTTTCACTTCAAAACATGTTATAGTTTAAATTGAAACAGATAGTCCAGTTTACACCAGGTGGGCTCACTTTCTAGATGGTGCTTTGCTGCTGCTTAAAGTTTCGTATTAGCTCCTATTTCCAGAATCTTGATAGCACATAGTGAATAAAGGACTATCAAGGAGTATTCGAATTGTCTGTAAACACCCTACAGAGAAGACTTTCCGTACTTTGCCTTAATCGCTAGATGTGTTCTTGTCAAATATGAGCCATATACAGCTGGTACCTACTTCAGACTATGGGAAATTGAGAATTCAAACAGGCGGGCAAACTAGATGCGCACCATAGAGCAATTAGGACTCAAGAGCCAATGATAGCTTGCTATAATTTTTTGAAATGTCTGTATTAGTATTGCTGAAGGAGGAACGTATGAGACTTTTACAGAATTTCTTACCAGGACAGGCAGACACTGGAATACAATGTGATTTAATTTGTGTGTTATCCCATTTTTCATATGAAGAACAGCAAAGTAGGAAAGCCACATGGCAAAGTGTAACTAAAAAGCAGGTTCAACATGGCACCTTATTTAAAAATTTCCGTATCTCGCTCAAGCTTAACTGATCCACTGACTTTCTACCAGTTCTTCGCAGAAAATACGGCATGAACTATGCTGGTTTTTCTACCATCACAGAACAGGGAGCAGGGTACAGGACAATGCCTGTACCCCCACTTCTTTGACTCTCCTATATTTGCTACAGGCTCAGCAAGAGGATGTCGACCCTTCAGTTTTGAATTCTTAAATATTTTGTAGACTTTAGCAGGAGTATTGGTCCTACTATTATAAATAAATAATCAGTTTGGATTTCCACATCATGTTTGGCAATGGTTTTTGTTAAAAGGTAAGAGGATTTGTTACTCTGAAGCTATCTGAAAAAGCTGTAGAAAAATTAAGTTCTCTAGTGCTTTGTTTTTAAGACTGTTTTACTCCAGTGATTTAGCATTTAGCATGTAAATGTATACAGAAATAATAAAAAAAAAAATTGGAAAACCAATGTGACTGCATCACGAAGAAGTAATATATTAATTTCACGAAGAAGTAATATATTAATTTTTGTTCTTAATTTAGGTGCCTTGCAAGATCTTGGCCATTCTCCTTCATTTTTTCTTCCTGAGTGCTTTTGCATGGATGCTGGTGGAAGGATTTCATCTTTACAGTATGGTGATCAAAGTATTTGGGTCAGAAGAAAGCAAGCACTTATATTATTATGGAATTGGATGGGGTAAGCATTTAGTAGCTGCTTGCTTTAAGTCTCCTGAGTGTAGGACAAGATTATATTCAGAAGCATATGTAAAATTGTCATCCTATGATCGTAGTTTTCCTTACTGAGAGTAGGTCTGTAGGATAAGAAAATGCATAATTTTTCTGACTGTAATCAGACTTTAAAATTTATAGTCCCTAAACCTCATTTCACTGCAGTGAATTCCTCACTAGGCCAGATCAGGTCCTTAATTACAAAATCAATAGCAGGATTGTGGGAAGGAGGTCTCGCTGCACTGCTATGTTCTTTTTTTGGTTCTAACTCACAACACTGGCTTATTGTATCTGTATTCTGCAATCCATACGTAAAAAATTGGCGCAGTAGCACAGGAATATCGCAAGACTTCATTAGCTGTTGTTTTGTGCCTTGAAATCCTTAGATGAAAAAGGCCGCACAGAACCTCAATATTATTATTAAGAATAAAAAGTAGTCCTATGACACAGAAATCTCACAGATAACAATTCACAGCTTTTTATATGCAGTAGTGAAAGCACAATCTGTGTGTATATTGAGGAATCGAAACTGAATATTTTGTTCCAGACTCTTCACAGCAGATGAAAGCTAGGTTGCTTTCACTGTCCTGGAAGTACAGCAATGATGCTTGACAAACTTCCACGTTTAGAAGAAGAAAACCTCATACATTGAGTCAAAAGGAGAAATGTCAAAAGCTAGCAAAGGAATATGTATGTAATTACAGATAATTTCAAAATATGTTAAAACATGCATTATCTTCCCCCCCCCCCGACAAGTTCATTTGGAAGCTGAATGAAAACGAATTATACCAATAATACAGACATACTGCAGTCATAATTAGAATATTTAATACCTGTTGGCATCATGCAGATCTGCATGATAGTAATGCTGTTCACTTATATATATATATTTCAACAGCTGCCTACTTGTCCTTTTTTTAATATGTCCTTTTTATTCTGTACATCATTCCTCTTTTGTTTTAAAATCTCCTTAGCAGTTCTGTCTAAGGGCCATTTGGTACAGTCCTCTGGTGAACACGGTATCTGCTAGATGGAGGGGCCAAACTGCAGTTTGCTTAGTTAGAAGTTTTTTCTTTGCCCGCATTGTTTCTCTGCGACAGGTTCAAGAGTATCACATACATGAGTCCTTATCCTGGTTGCTTTAAGATAGCTTTTTTTTCCTTAAGGAATTTGCATGCCAACAGTACGCACCTTAAAGCTTCAGTTGCTAAAAACATACAAAAGCTGTTTTGCTGAGTTTTTACTAGGCTTGTGTAAAATATTTCTTTTTTTTTTTTTTTTTTTTTTTTTTTTTTCCAAAAAACACTACTCAGACCAGGCTAAGTGGAGTAATTAATCTTTTTCATGCACATAGACCCAAAAGTAACAGAACCTAGACAGGCTGAGGGTTGAAGACATTGGAGATTTGTAGATTCTTCTAGATTCAGTGCTAAATGTAGAGAAACATGCTGATGTTGGAGAGGTTTCTTGTGGATTTATTTAATCCAGAGCTCATGGAATACAAATCCAAGTGGATCAAACTGAAGAAAATGTTCTCATAAGCCCTTGAGAACTATTTCTCCTTCAGAAATATTATGTTAAAAGCCACAGCAGTTAATAAAATAATAAGAACTGGCATTTCATTCACTGGGGTATTTGCTTATAGCAGATGCTTTGATTAACTCAATTTACAATCAATCATTAATTACCTTATGAAAATAAATTAATTATTTACATGTGCCACAATGCACCTTTACCCTTTTTTTCTGGCATTTTGCGTAAGGTTTATTTATTGTAAAATGGCAGTGATCTACAAAGTGATTTAGAAGACACAAGGATAAACATGGCATCTGACTGCAATATGACTAGTACTAAATGTAGCATTTTGCCTCATTTTACTGCAATATGATTGCTACCACTAAATTAGTAGTAATTAGCACAATGAGTACAATGGGATGTTAAACGTGGTTACTAAAAAGTCTCTTCAGTGGTATTTTGAGTAATGCTTTGGACAATAATCCCTCAGGCCCAACAGTAGGTATTTGTCATCAAAACAGAGGGATGTAGCACAATACAGGAGGCACCAGCAGTAGAAGTTTCTGTGTCGGTTCTTCTAGCAATGCTGTTCTTGGCCAGGATTGTGTAAGAAACCCGGTGGCAAGCTCTGTTTCTTAAATGTAGCAAAGGTACTGTTGGAGGCAGATAGTGGAAGACATCATCCATATAACAGCAATACATTTCCTTGTGTAAACCTTTCAAAAGCCCTTTTTTGACAAATATTTTAATTTTGGAAAGCACATTCCAATTATTATTCCTACAATGAACTGGAAAAAAATATGTTTTCTGAAATCCAGTAAATCTACCGTATTGCTGGGAAAGTAGTTTGTATTGCTTTTTGTTTCCTGTATAGCTCACAGTATTTACATTTGAATGAAATGTTGAATTTCCTTAATCATATCTGACATCACGTCATTGCTGCAAGTGTGTCTGAACATCCCTGAAGTAGTTTAACTAGGCAACTGCATTCCAAATTGTTTATCTCTTGATAAGTATCAGGGCAACCTTCATTCAGTCAACAGCATCGCAACTCACTGTCTGGTACGTAACTAATGCTCATTCAGTGGGCAATAGATGGTGCTGAATAATGATGTGTTTAGAGAGAAAATCCCCATTGAAATGTTCACTACTAAAATGCTTAAAAGGACACCCGGGTTTGTCAGTTCCCAACTTTCTCTTTAGTTAGCATATTGGCACTGAACAGGAACAGAAATGTTTAAGTAGAGATCACGCGTCAGTACTGCCTTCAGCAGCAGTGTGTGCTGATGCTCTACAGGGTAGAGTTTGGGTTGTTCCTTCATGAACTTCGTGAAAGTACAATAGAGAGAAGTTACATATATATTCCATGAAATTCCAACATCTAAATAGAAGTCTTGCAAGGCTGTGGAAAGCGGTTAAAAAGGTTTTGTCCTAAAATTATTTTGTTTGGCTCTTGAAATGAGGGTAAGTTTGCATTGAATGCAACTGTCAAAAGGAAGTCGAGCATTCTTGTGCCATCCTGAGACCGTAATAGATATACATTTTCCAGTATCTAATAAAAATCTCTGGTTTTTTACACTTTGGCTTAGCTAATTATTATACTGACCAAAGATGGTTGAAAGAAGTTGAAGACAAGGATGTCTCATCTCACGTTAGTCAAAACAGATAGTTCATTTCTTCGTTCTTTGCTTTTAAATGAAGTGTGAAGACTTTTTCAAACTCATAGTTGCTGGAATAATGACAAATCCCAGTCCTGAATTTAAAAACCAAGACCCATCATTCTTATTTAAGCAGAAAAACTGGGCTAGGTACATGCGTAAAAGTTTGCAAAGTCTATGTGAATGACAAATTGAAACTTGAGGCAATGAGAGGAGATAGGGACAAGGAACTCGACACTGTCTCTGAGTATCACTGATCTCCTAACATCTATTGAGATTTCTGAGAGATATTACTCCTGTAAAATGAATTCAACAGTAATCAGAGAGACAGGATACCAAATGTGCAGAGTTGATTGAAGTTCCTGTGTATTATCTTCAGTCCCAAGGGTGCTAAAATTACCTCAAAGACTGCAGTTGTCAGGAATTCAAAAGAAGAGCAATTTGAGGAAGGTGATAATATCCTACCTTTAAAACTACCTTGAGACTGATTGGGGGAAAAAAAATACTTTGTTGCCGCGGTGATTCAGCATAACACAGAGATTATTGTAGCAAAACTTTTTCCACCCACCCATTTGTAGGATGCTGATGATACAGTTTGAGATACTGGAGATTTTACTGTGGCATTTTAGCCTTAACATGTTTCCCTATTTCAGACAATTTCCTTTCCTTTATAGACTGCCTTAGAGTGAAGATTTTGTTCCGAGCTGTCAAAAGACCTACATTTCTTTATTTGCAGTTGCTTGATGTAGTCCCAGACTTCTGCATAGATATGGTGTAACGCAGCAGAAGAAAAAGAAAATCATAGAAAATTAACTTCTACAAAACGAATGGGGGAATATACTTTTCCCCATCCAGTAAAGTAGATCTTTTCAGTACTGGAAGGAAATATACTTTCATTTGTGTCTAATGTTTCATCTTTCTCAATAAATGACATATTTAGCCTTTTAGGATTAATTTCCTAAAATTGCTTTGAATTGTCTGCCACAGAGTTTCTATAGCCTGTCTGGTTTTTTGCTATGTATAGAAGACACAGAAGCTTTCAAAATACAGCATACAGATTTACAGGGATTTTCCGTTTTATTTATCATTTTTATTTATCATTTTTATCACTTTTAAATGACAGTGAAGAAGAAAATTAAATACAGAGTTCCTTTGGAAGATAATAAAACTTATGCAGATGAAACAGAAACATAAAGAAACATAAAGCAGATGGATTAGATGTGAAGTTTAATGCTGAAGAAGAGGACCTAGCTGACATTCATTTTAGACTTCACCCTAGTGACCGTATTTGGGCTGAACTCAGGGAGAATTTTGTCTGAGCAAGGATTGTGTTATTGGGCTTCCTGTGCCAGGTATTAAGAGTTTACGCCTGCTCTGCAGGCTGTATTTTGATGCTGAGTTTGGGAGGTAGCTTTAAATTAGCTGGCTTGGGGACCCGGAGAACTCGAGCTGCAGCAGCACACGGCTCCGTGTGGGTTGATTTACCCCATTCGAATGTGATGCTGCATTGCTCTCGGGCTACCGAGACGCAGATGACACCAGTGCCATAGATCAGCTGCCAGAAAGGTGTGCTAGAACATTTTCATCTGATACTGTGCTCTGGAAAGCACGGTCTATTGCATCGTAAATTTGGCAATTTGGAGTAGGGTTGGTGAGCATATTTGTAGCATCTGCTAACTGAGAGAACATTCAGATACAGTAAAAAACCCATAGCCGTAGTTCTAGCCGTAATTCATAGCCGTAATTCAAAAAATGATAACCAGTGCCAGCACAATATTAACATCACCTATTATGGGTGTAGACTGAACTTCACAGCTCTTATGTAATTATTACTGACAAAAGATTAAGCAAACACACTTACTTTTGTGTATAATATATAATCCATATGAATTCTTCAGATCTTATGATTCAAATCTTATGATCCTCTTAGGCTAAATATATTTTTTTTTCAACCTTTATGGAATTTATTGAATGGTTGTTTCTTGAAGGAAAAATACTCAATTTCACTGTAACAAAACCTTGATTCTGCCTCCATTGCCATTATCCATTTAATATCTTGTTAATGCAAAGAGAAGGCAAACACTGCACTGTAGGCTACAGACCATTTTATTCTCACTGACTTAACAGCTCTTTTTATGCAGATGACTGCTCTATGTTTCATCTGCATAAGTTTTATTATCTTCCAAAGGAACTCTGTATTTAATTTTCTTCTTCACTGTCATTTAAAAGTGATAAAAAGTCATGCTAAATCCCTTGAATATCCGGCATTTGACTTGCAAAAAAAAGGCAGACTAGAAGTATAAAGGAGAGTTAGTTGGGCACAGGTATTTTTGCTTCTGTGACAAAGTCCCTGCCATGGGAAGACAACTTGCATCAGAAGACAAGCAGTGCCAATCAACAGTGTCTGCTCAGCAACCCAAGACGTGATTGGGAATTTGTAGACATACCTATGGGACCTTTAGTCCAGGTAGCTCACGTACCCATGGCAGATTTCGGCAGATAGGCTTATGTCTGTGCTTAACTGCTCTGTTGAATATAACTATTCTTGATTTTGTTCAAATGTGTGTGGGAATTTCCTTTCTTAAATAGACAAATGTGATAGTAAACTAAAATCTAAAAACAAACACTACTTCTAAGGGGTTATTCCTGATTTGGACAAGCATGAGAGAGCAGAATCAAGTTCATGGGATATTAAACTCCATCCTGCAGACTGGATTTCAAAGTCTAAGACCTAAATAATGTCTGTGGATGCTGCTTCTTAACTACTGAGTATCTTTCCTATTTATAAATACAAGGTGCTTCTAGCCACAATCATTAAAGAACGAAAATACTTCTTCCAAAAATTCTAGTTCTGCCAGTACAGGAAAACTTTACAGAATTTTGTGAGGTTGATGTTGGTAAGTTTAAGCAGAAATTGCTTGTCAGAGAATTTTGTAAAAGCCTCATGCAGAAAACCTGAAGAATTCAAAAGAAAATTGAAACTTTAAGCCATCATGTATAATACTCTGTCTGGGACCCGGTTATTAAATTCCATAAGATGATAAAAGCCCAAACCTTCACATTTTATTAAATCATACAGGAATTAACAGACAATCATTTAATATTTAAAGGGATGAGGCTTTACTATATTCAGAACTGTTGGCAAGAAAAACCTGGCTTCCTCTCCAGCTCCTGGCCTGGGAAGCTGTGCCAAAGTGGCACAACAGGGTATCGCCTGCGGAGGGCCAGAGGGACGCGGCTGCCCCCGACAGCAGACCATAATTGTCTGCCTGGGCAGAATTCCCGTGTAACCCCGTAAAGCGCTCCGCCACCTCCCAGGATGCAGCACACTGGAGCTGTTAAAACCCGTCTGGAAATGTAGTCTACTTTAAACGCAGAAACCTTGCGGAGCTATTACATATTTATGTTAAAAGAAATCTTGGTTGGGCATCTGAGTGGGATCTTAATTTGCTTCTGTCTCTTCCGAACTGTCTCTCGCTGCCGTGTGTGATGCTCTAGATAACTAAACGTCGCCATTTCTGTCCTCTCGCCTGCTAGTCGTGCACCCCTGTGAGAAACTCTACTTTGGTTTCCAGGTTGTTTTGAATTCTTCAACAAGGTGCACTCACTCGGGAGAAAGCGGTTAAAATAAACCTGACAGTGCTCCACAGGATATCACTGCTTGAATAGCAAGAGACAGAAATTACATAAACACAAACCAGGCTGAAAAAGGACTGTGATTCTCAATGAAATTAGCACTAATTCAGTTTAACTGTTAAACTAGTACTTTATTGAAAAGTCATTTTGTTTGTCTGATATTAATTGATTAAAACATGTCGTTTTACACAGCTGCAGGAGGATGTCGAGTTAGACTTAGCTCTAAAATTGCTCTGAGCTGTTCCGTTGTCCATATGAAATTTAGCTGAACTTGCAGGGTTTACTGGAAGAGGTACTTTTGTTACTGATATTGCCACCGACTTTGCCTTTTTACAGGCTGCCCACTGGTGATTTGTGTAATTTCTACAACGTTGTCCCTAGACAGCTACGGAGAGAGTGGCAAGTGAGTACGAAAATGTCTTCGCTCCAGGTGCAATACGGATGGAAAGGCTGATGGGGAGAAAAACTTGTAGACGCGTTAAGAGGAACGCAGTTCTGCAAGATCCTGCTGAGGAGTAGGGGAGATAGCCTGCAAAAGCACGACTGTTGTATAGGCATGTTCTTAGACCTGGAAGCCTCAGGTTTGCCTTTCACTGCTGAGGTGATGCCCAAAAAGCTCCTGAGATGTTTTGCCTATTTTTCGCTTTTGCTGCAGAGGCATAAGGCCTCCTACAGTGAGCTCCCTGCTTACCCCACGCACAGGGTAAAGCGCGGGCTGAAACATTTCTAACAAGATGAGCATAATCTTTGATTAAAGATATTTCACCTCTCGAAGAAAACTGCAGTTAAACATCTGAAGATCTAGAATGGATATTGTTAAAAATTTTGAAAATTAAGTTCCTTTCTAATTTGGAAAAAGAAAAGCAAATTTATCTGAACAAACACCGTAGGATTCAATCCTACCATAATGTAAGCAAAAGATTTGGAGCAAGGGTTATGTTTTTATTGTGTTGTAAACTAGCTTATATCGTCAGTGCGGTAAGAAAGACACGTGAAGCTGTCAGCATGTTTCCCAGCCGCGTCCTCACCACCAGCCGGGCAAGGCAGGGAGGGCTTCAATTTGTCTCTTGCTACAATGACAGAGCTCACAGCACTGAAATGAGTGCCTGTGATACAGCGTACAAGAACAACAAATAGCAAATAAAACCTTTCCTTTCTTCCCAGCTTTCCGCCCCTAATGCTATTTGAAGGCGTTCTGGGGCAGATAGCTGTCACTGACTCTCTGCAAGATACAAATCAAAATGAGATCCTGCCTCAGATTCCCCAAGTGCAAGGAGAAAAGGAGCTGCTTCTTGATGCTCTATCATGCCTCTTGCTTTTAAAATTCATCAGTCTTTTTGCACTTAGTCTCTTTTTTAATTAAGAACATTACTAATTAAATGACCCTGTGTGTCATCTAAAATCATTCTGATTTTTCTCCGCAGCTGCTGGCTTTCACTAGAGAATGGAGCAATCTGGGCTTTTGTGGCACCGGCGTTGTTTGTAATTCTGGTAGGTGAACCCACGGCTGCTGCTGTTTTCTTGTTGCACGTCTGTGTCAGCCACACAGCAGGACTAGCTGCAGCTCTGATGTCAGTCCTTGCGCCAGGCCAGTGAAACGGATTGAACAACAGAGACGAATCATCCAGAATTATTTTTTTCCTCCTCCGATTTTTCTGTTTTACATGGTTGTGTATTAGTTTATGCATATTAATTCTCACACTATTAATTTCACTCTTCCAAGACAAAAATACAACCTAAAATACTGGAACAGCCCACTTCTGCAACAGCCCTGTTGGGGCCATTAACTGCGTAGAACTGAGTAATCTTGGGAGTTTTAATAACGCTCAGAAAGATCCCCCAAAAGAACAAACCCTGTGGTTTGTGTTCCATATACACCAGTAAAAGTTGAAAGGCTGATTCCACCCCACTGGTATTTGAAGTTTTTGCTTGTAGAGAGCTCCCTTTTCCCAGTAAAGCCGAGTGCCCTCAGTGAAGATGGGCATGGGCAGAGCTTGCAAGCAGTCAGCAGCTAGCAGGAATGGGTTAAAGGAAGGGCATGAGCTGGCCCCCTTTGGGTGCTTCTGGGGAAGGTACCAAGCTGCACCTGCCTTCTCACAGGGAAAAGGACTTTGTGCCATTCCTCTGGGTTTGGAATTCAACGTCAGGTGCGGCGCTTTGGCGGCTGGCCAGGGCAGGGCTGTTAAGGGGAGTTTGCAGGGGTTCAGCGGCTGCTGCTGACCCCTATGCCAGCTATCATGAACATCGTCTTGCCGGGGGAGAGTGCGGGTTCATGGCTCTGATGCTGGTACATGAATGCTCTGCAGCAGTTTAATTATGGCCACACATTAAATTACAGTGAGTTGTAGCTTAACCACTGTGATTACTTAAGGAGTCAGAGGTGTTTGCAGGGATTAAGTGGGAGATTATTCCTCTTCAGCACTGTTTCCAATACTTTAATTGATCAGGTTAGCTACGATTTTTGCTGCAGGTTATAATGTCAGAGTGACAGTATGAACATGGAATAGACTCACTGATTAGTGAAATCAGATTGTCTTTAAAGCTTTACTTAGATTTTAAAGGCATGAGCCCAAATCTAGACCAGAGTCTGCCTGCTGTGGTGTTCAAGGAGGGTCAAAACCAGATCCTGACTACTTGCATGGAGGAGCATCAAAAGGAGCCACTCACTGTACCTTGTACCTCCCTAAGAAAGCTGGGGTCCTTGCACCTCCCTAAGAAAGCTGGGATTTCCATGGAAAGCACAAAGAAACTTCCCCAAATTTCATCACACACAACACCCCACAAATCCTGCTCGCAAGCCAAAGGAAGGAAGGAGAGCTATACATACAGAACTAGTGTTTACCACTGCATATCTCCATAACTATCATATCTCTATAACTATTTGGCAAGCAGAAGGTGGCTTCTTGGCTGACCTTTTCCATCGCAGGCAATTTTACACTGCAGCTGAGTGGACATCCTAACATTTGCCTGGGAGCCAGTGAAATCAGCACCTCTCCTAGGCAGCCCAGCCCAGCCTAATCCAGCATCTTCCACCCAAGATACCGCCTCTGAAAACCTAGGCTATTTAAATATATATTAAGAAAACAATGAAAATAGTTGCTATATTGATGTGGCAGAAATTGGCTCATATTAGTAGTTTAATCACATTATAATGGCAACACTGGGAAGTCCCTGTGCAGGAAGAGCAGAATTTCTTTTACCTAAGTGAAAGCATATACATGTAAATAAGAAATGTGGATCACTGGATTAGAGCTGGCTAAAGAGCTCTGGACTTTGTTCCAACAAACTTAATTTCTTGGTGGCCTGTACCATAGACCTTCTGTATGTGGGTTTACATTCAAAGATATGTAGATATTGATGACTGGAGAGCAATTGAAATAATCTAATATTTAAATGTCTCCTTCTCGCATTAGCACTTGCTTTCTGGCCATTGTTCAGCAGCAAAGGAGGAATTGAGATGCAACCAGTAAAATCAAATCTTTCCCAGCTGCTGTCCAAAGAGGATATTAATCAAAACATGCCAGATAGTGAAGTGCTTACTCACCTGAGTGAGCACGGCCATCAACGATTTGCATGTGTAGCTGCTTGCCAGTGAAAGTAAGGGTTTAACTGTCTGCCTCTCACTTATGATATATAATCTTTGTGCAGCTCAAGTTATATTCTTGTAGGGATACAAATATTTTGAGAAAGAGAAAAAATGAGCTCCCAAGGTTGATCCACGTAGAGCAATTTGTTAAATAGTCTAAAGCCAGCTCTGCCCAAAATAGCAGCAAGCTAGCTGACAAATTATTCTCTCTGGGCATTGAATATGCTAGCTGAAAAATGTGTTAGTGCCTATAGGGAAATAACAAGGCTAAACACTATTTTGTGTGTGCATGTGTGTCTGTGCTCTTTAAATAACAAATTAGCCACTAGTTGCATGAACTAGTGTTTAGCTCTGAAAATACGTCTCAAAAAGCAGTTTTTGACTACTTCCATCCACAGTTTCTCTCTGCCAAGAAAAAGGATTATGCTGTGAAGAAAACAGGGAGACTGCTCTTTTCAACTCCCACTCTCTAGAGACTAGGCAGACACGGTCTACTTTTGTCCTGCCACAGCCTCACAGGCAATATAGACAGCATGGAGCCTTGAAAGAGAATGATGTGGTGGGAGTGTGACTGGGAAAAAATACTCGCACATACTTTCCTAGGGAGTAATTCACAGAACCTCCCAGCCCTATATGGATTCCCATACCCAAAGTGCTCTTTTCTTGGGGTTTGAGTCAAGGGATGCAATGAAAGAAATAGTTCCTTCTATGCGTAGGTCTTTTTGGCTTCTACCTGCATCTTAAGGTTTAAAGATCGCCCTCCCCCACCCCCCAAACCACAACACTCCAGCCTCTACAGCATCCTCTTAAGGCAGCTTCACAAAAGAATTGTTGCAATTAATTTGAAAACCAAACTAATCTCAGCCAAAGTGGGCCTGGGACATGTTTTCAAAGGAAAAAAAAAAACTTGACAAAGCACCTGAATTTTTGGAACAAGACATTAAAACTTCTGGCAGAAGGCTTTGTTTGTTATCAACCATCTGCTGCCTTGGTGTGTTTCCATAGATATGGCAGAATTATTAAGGAAATTCTGCGGAAAGCATCTGTGTACACAGAGCAGTGGGCGTGCTGCAGACAGTGAGCAATCCATTGGGGGGGAGATACTGGGCTGTGGTGGCAAGTCCTTTCTATTGTTTTCCCTGTCAGTAGTTATTTTCCTGGTGGTTTTTTATGAGTCTGTCTGATAAACAGCATTTTTATAGAGCTATATGATTTTCATTAGCATATTGCTAACAGTTCTGTGCTGTGGGGACATCAGCTTTGTAACTAGTGTCTTCAGATGGGACTCCGTGGAACTTGGGTCCCAGGCTGAGATTGCCATCACCGTCTTCAGTTGCTACTTGCTTATGAATATTCTATATAAAAAAACCTATTCTCTCCCTTATACCTGCTGATCATACATGATTTAGTTCTGTTGCCTCATAGTATTTATTCATACCTTTATGGACCAGTGCAGAATTAGGATCATTTTTGTATGTTGAATAGTATCTTTGCAGGTAGGCCCACTGATTGAAAAGAGACAATTTGTGTCGCTTATTAGACATCATTCATCAGGGGAAAAGGTGACAGAATTGGACCCATAGTGTTTAAAGGCCCTGAAACAGTAGGATTCCTCAGGGTCATTGAAATCAAGCACATACTTAAGTGCTGTGGTGGGTTAGAGCACAAATGAACAGACCACAGCTGCTAAGCTTCTCATTTTTTCTTATTAGCACTCAGTTATGAGCACTTCTAGTATTTTAAAATTAAATTCCTTCATTATTTTAAAATTCAGTTTCTTCTTACTTAACCAACAGGAAAGCATGCAACATTTATTCGAACAAGGGGACAGATTGTAAGAAATTAAAAATTAAGGATTAACATTAGGAAAGAGTAGAAGTCAGGGATCTGTTGCACCTTTTATTCATTAGTTATTTTCTTGTGTATTTCCTTTCCAACCTCAACGTTTTGCTCTGATATTCAGCTCTGACTGGTGTGATACTGCATGCATTAATATGAAGTCATGTACACAGAAGTCTAAAATAACTCCATTTAGTCTATTCCATCTGTAGTTGCTCTGGGATAGCTAAAAGTGGAATCAGGCTTTCCGAAATCATTCTCACAGATTTCAACATCTATCTAATTGAATCGACTAGCTGTGTTTGGAAATGCATAATACCCAGTAATGACTTCTGATGCGACCTAGCAATGGGCTGCAACTGCGACAACTTGCAACGTTGGTGTGCTACTAATGATGTCATGATAAGGCTCAAATTAACTCGCACCATGAGAGAGTATGTTAAACCTCGGACTGGAAGAGTCAGTTATAACTCCCTGTACCACTGCCCAAAACTGAAGTGGAGCCTAAAATAGTTTGTGGTTTTAGAGGAAAGCTGGTCAATGGATTTAATTAAGGCAATATGCTTTATCCATTTTTTTTTTTAGTTCCTCTCTGCTGCCAAACCTTTTCTTGGCTAGGATGCAACACACCACATCAGAGGGTTTTCCACATGGGATTTCTGCACTGCAGTAAAGAAGAAACAAAAATCTCATGAGATTTGGAGGAAATCTAGGTGAAACTCCTGCAAAAAAACCTGAGGGAAAGAATTTGTCTCACTGTATCTGGTCTGACAAATTTTTGATGAGAAAAGCTATTGAAAGAGGTCCCGTATACTCATTTAACTCTCTTCCGCATCTGACAATTTTTAGTCAGATGAAGTTGTCACTAAAGTGAGCCAGAGCTCCCTGATGTCATTGGGATCTTTCCATGGGCTTTGGTGGGCTTTGGATCAAGCCTACGATAATGGGAACTGGCAGCTCCTGCTGATTTCGCAGAGACTTGCGAGCGCCTGGGGTTGGACAAGCTGCCTTGAAAGGAGTCCTGCGAGTTAGGAAACAAGCGCTAATGTTATTAGCTATATGTTTTTTGAAAAGTAGAGTGTGGGCACTACCTGCAAGCAAAAATATTCTACGTTCCTTTGTAATTTTGAGGCCAAATAACTGTAACTGTCAGGTAATCTGGCCTTTCAGAAAAGTAAAAAATAGGAACTATATACAGTTCCCTTATCTAAATGTTTATTCTCCTAGTTTGAACATTCTGATATAGGTTAAAACATAATGAGTGTTTCATCAACTAAGCATTCTCCTATTCAAATCATTGGCAAAGTATTTATGTCAGATGCCAAAAAAAATCACTGGAAGAACAATTCAGTGGCTGTATTTTGGTTTCCCATTATAAGGGCAGTGGAAATACCTCCATACTTACTGAAATATTAGCAAAGGAAGACATTTGTAGCTAATCTGTTTATTTAGGCTGGAAGAGATTACTCTAATTTCTCAAAATACCTAAACAAAAAATTTCAAGTGGTTCAGGAAATTTAAATATAGAACTCTGGGACTCGAGTGTAATGGTTTGTTGCTAATTTTACAAGTACATTTTTTTTTTTTATCAGCAGTGAGATCACAGTGTTTCCTTCTCATCTTTTAAGCATATTACTAATGAACCCTGGAAAGGATATAGTCACACTGACTGCACAAGAGGAGAAGCTCAAGGCCTTTTTAAATTTCCACTTTAGACCATCCAAAATACCTAGGAAATGAATTTCCGGTTTAATTTCTTTTATATAAAGAAATTAAAATTCAGCTAGAAATGCCGAACTGTTTGTGCTTTAGAAAACCGTCTAATTTGTCTCCTTTGAGACTATCTTGCTTGTGCTGTTTTCATGACCAGATCGTAGGGTTCATGTCCAGTTTGAGTGAGAGTTTGCAGGATTCTGAGTATTCCTTTGTTGGTGCTTATCATTCATAACTTTCATTGACTTTTGTAAGATGTAGGAAATGCAGAATTTGAAGAATGAGGTTTCATCTTTTTTTTTTTTTTTTACTTCATTGGATTTTTGGGGGGACTCTTTGACTATACCTTGTTTAGGCATAATCTGCATATTTTTAAAAATGCTATGCAGGAAGCAAAACCTACGAATGTCTAAAAGGAATTTGGAATGGAAGAAAGCATTAGGGTTAAGCACTTGTGTGGCTGGCAGGAGCGTGCTGTTGTCTGCAGTCATCAGAAAAAGGGATCATGGAGCAACTGTGCCAGGATGAACTTGAACTGTCAGTGAGACATCCACAGGAAGTGTCAAAAGAGGAGACCGATATTTTGCATAAAAGACTAAAAAAGGCTGCTAGAAGATAATGTGTCAGGAAAGAAGTTAAGGGTACAGAGAGGCATTTTCTGTGCAATTCCCATGAAAAGCTGGAGTAATGATGATGATCATTTGGTGGGCATGCAACAGAAAATTGGAGCGTTTGGAGGAGAAAGAAAAGAGAGAAAGAAAAGAGAAAGCGTAACTTGTTCATCGTTTGCTGCTTCAGTCAACACGCATATTTAGCATATAAGTGGGTTTCTCAAAAATGCTCGTTATCACCTCAAAGAATTTATAAAAGATATTTACAAAATATGATTTGGTGGAAATAGGGAAAATGATCCCAAGACCATTGAATTTCACCTCGTATTCATCTCTGTAAAGCTGATTGAACAACAAGTACACTCGTAATTGAAAAGCTGTCAGGGTCCACAGGACGGGCTTTGGACGGGCTAAAAAGCTGTGGCAGAAATGAACTATCACAGCTACGCTCCTGCTTTACACCAGGTGATCATCTGCCCTTAGAAATCTAAAACTAAGAGTGGCCAGAAGATTTGAAAAATACCAAGGAAATCATTATCATCAAACTTAAACATCTTTTAACTCACCCTCTCAACCTCAGAATTAGAATGTTTATGTCAAAATAGAGTATGATTATTGAGTCTTAACTGAGCAACAGCACTATTTTGAAGTTTTCTCTTTCTTTTTGTTCTGTAGTTCAGGATAGTTTTGTTCTACCCTTATTCTTAACTTGATGCTAAACATCAGCTTTGTAGCTGGTGTGTAACTTAGGCCAGGAAGGGGGAAATATATCTCTCACATTCTCTCCTCTTTTTTTTTTTTCTTTAAACCCAAGGTCTTTGCACAGCAAGACAGTCTTTGACACATTTCCTTTAAGTGATAAAGATTTCCTTCTTTCTTCACCTGTGACTCCAGAGCAAACTCTCTTTTGTTAGACATTTTCAGTGTTAGTCTTTTCAAGATTTCCTACTTTTCTGGTGGGAGTTCTTTTCGTTTTATTGATGTTTCTCCTGGGCCTGACATCAAAAAGAGCAGGGCTTTTGAAGAGCAGAGCTCAGGCTTAACATATTTTCCTCATTGCTGTTTTAAAATAGTCTTGTGCTTAAATTGCAAGCAGACTTTGGTAAGAAACAGGAGTTGTACACTGCGAAGTCTAGCGAGAAAGGTGCTTTCTGAAGACTGCGCACATCCAAGCACAAAAAAACCCGTGCATGCAGACACATGCCCCTGTTCACTGATGTTCTTGTCTAATTTGTCAGCTGCTAGTAGGTTATTATGGTATTTATTTGTACGGTAGGGATCCTGAGCACTCCTTTAGCTGTGAAGCAATGTATCAATCCAGCCTTACCCTAAACAGACCAGGGCTGTTCCTGACGGAAAGAAAGCACAAGCAAGAACTACCCGCTGTGGAGAGAGGGAAATCCATTGACAAGGGTCAAACTATACCAGTCCAAAACTGGAAACCTCTTTTGCCAAATAAATACAACATGCAAAGTTCCTATTTTCTGTTGTATTTGTTCAGTATGCTCCTAGGGCAGTTTGCACCTATGACACAGTCGGTACTTACTTTCCTGACCAAGTCTTGTTCCTTCTTCTTCTTCAGGTCAATATTGGTATTCTCATTGCTGTCACAAGAGTTATCTCAAGAATCAGTGCAGACAACTATAAGGTCCACGGAGATGCCAATGCCTTCAAGTAAGTTTTTCTCATTCAAATTATATTATAACGAGTTAATAATCTCACACTAGCAATGTTACATAATAGAGACATGTATCATGGACTTCTCCCAGAACATCGATATCATTCCTCTTCAGAAAAAGCAAATAATGTTAAAGGTAGCGTATCATTCTCTTGAATGCAGCCAGTTAACCTATATTTTATGAAAGCCGAATGCTGCACAGGATGAAGCCTGTGGTTCAGCATGAGCTAAAGTGTTTTCCTGCTTATTACAGTCTCCAGCATTTGCTGATTCATGATTTTCCCTTTTATTAATGGAGACTTTCCTCCTCCTGCTCTATTCAAAGATAAATCTCACAGAGCATCATTAATCTGTACTGGGGTATTGCAACTATTCTGCTCCTTCAGAGGATAAACCTTGTTTCTAGCCCTAGTTCAGCATAATATTTAGGCATATGCTTATCTTTAAGACTCTGTTGATACTGCAAAGCACACAGACTTATGCTGGATTTAAATGTGTACTTAAATTCAAGCGTGTCTTTATATCAAGGTCCCTTGAGCCTCTTGGGATGGTGGCCTCTCTGAGAGTGTACTGTCTTTAAAACACTGCGCTAGCAAGGCTAGAGGGGAAATGTAAGGCAGACACATCGCTACATCTGAATACACAAGGACAAATTCTGATTTCTAAAATCTATAGGATTACATATGGGTAGCTAAGAAGATAATTTAATATACTGAGTTTAAAGTAAGATCCTGAATATTCCATTTTGTATTTCGTATCTCCTAAAGGTGCTTTAGTCCAAATATAAAAAGTACACTGTATATAACTCAAGGAATATGTAACTTAGGTAGAAGAAAAATGTGATGATGGTTTGTGTTTAATGTTTCCGAGTCACAGGCTATTGTATGATAAGGAGTTGGTGCCACTGCTCTGAAATGGTATCATAAAGAATAATTTTTATGCTTGGATTACTTATGTAATTTTTAAAATGCCATTAAGTTTTAAATATTGGTGACAGTTACCTAATTGAAGTTAGTTTAGTTATTGTATACTTATCCAACAGGAAAAGAAAAACGGTAAATAACTCTAAAAAAAAAATCTATAAGATAATTACATTGTACTGAAATGAAAAGACTGGGAATTAAAATGACTGTTTCAAGTTTGGCTGAGTCCCTGTGACCTTCAGAAATACAAAGGAAATATAGAACCTTAGGAAGCAAATAACTGTATATTGTCAATGCCAATTTGTATAAACTATTAGAATTATGAAGACAAAGGAACATCCTCCATAAATAGGAGCTACGCAGATGGCTCTGTGTACTTAGATATTTCCTTACTTGTATTACAAATAATTGATTCAAGACACACTGTACCTTGCACACTAATATATATTAATTTTTTAAAGAAAAATATGTGTGTGTACATAAGTAAAACAATTTATGAATGGTTGGTCTAGGAATAAGATGAAATCCGTTTAATCAGGAGTGTATATTCTCAGTTCAAATATTATCAACTGTAGATTTGGAATGGATGTGGAGCTCTGTACTGAAAATGTGAATTCTCCAGACACCCTGGCTAAGAGATGCTCCTTGTGCCAATTTTTAAAATACAGTTTTAGGATTTGACCTAACAAAAGTGATGGTGGTGGACAAAAATGATAATTAATGGGAAGATATATCTGGAAGCATTCAATCATTAAATTATTGGTTAAGCAGCAATGTGCTCTGATAGAACAGCTTTCCTCATAGAACTAAATTAATTCAATAAAATATAATTGAAGGTAAACAGAACATATAGAATAGCTCTTTTTCTGTAGATATCATTACAGAAATGGGTCCTCAGAAGAAATTTGAAATGAGAAGGGCATAAATAGCTGTCCAAATAAAATCTTAGAGAGTATTTATACCCTGATTCAACATAGCAGTGAGGCATGATGAATTAGAGGTTCATGTGCAGAGGATGTCATGGAGAAAGTAACTGGTGTGTTGGAAAAAAGAGAAATATAAGGCTTTTGTAACACAGGATTTCATTTTCTTGTCATCAGTATTCCTTACACAGGTGAGAAGTCTGTATGTCTAGTGTGAAATCATTCTGTCCATGGTACCATTTTCCAAAAAAGCAGGGAACAAAACGAAAGAGGGTTCTGTTCTGACAGCTGCATGGGAAATGTTTTTCATAGTGAAAAAACCATGCCTCCAACCACTAAAGGATCCTAGATGGTGATTAGAGGTTGTTAACATGTGCGAGTGGATGAGAACAGCAAAACGAATCGGTGACAGAGAGCACGGAGAAATCAGAAAAACGCTATAAGCTCTGTAGTTTCTGTCAAGTCGCTGGCAGCAAGGACCACGAGGTAGTTTTTGAATTAACAAGTTCAGTTGGCTTTGGGAGGAATCACTGAAGACTGCAAAATGTTTTGTGTAATATGAGCCTTAAATAAAGGGCCTGTCAGGCATCCATCTGAACAGTGCGTTTGATGTCAGCTATGGGGGAAACTGCAAGACGTTAGAAAGAATTTATCAAGCACTTCTTAGAAACACAGCTGAATTAAAATGACACAACGTGATTTTGGTGGGACAAGAAAGCGCTTTGTCACCATGTTGCAGTTGTTTGCTGCAGTGAAGTGGTACGTAAGGCAGAAGGGGGTTTTTTAGGCCCGTGTTCATGGCTTCAGAAAGCCAAAGACAAAAGAAAATGAGAACTGCAGTGCAAGGAGCCGTGGAGGGGAAGCTTGCTCAATCCAAGAAACTTGAGAGGGAAAAAAAGAGGGATTTCAGTGCTGTCTTTTCAAGCTGGAATGAAATTTAAGTGGAAAGCACAATGAGAAAGCGTAAGTTGCTGTCTGCAACAGTTTGGATGATAGCACTTAAACAGCAGGGTTTCCAAGTTTACAAGTGATCATGAACTGAAAGGCACAGCAAAACTGGCTGGAGGACGACAGAGGTGCCTGTGGCAGAAGGGTGAGGGAAGAGGGCAGAGCAAGCTGGTGCCAGCTCGCCGTTCCTTGGTAACTCCGGCCAATATTTATATCTGCCTTTACGCACCCGACTGAGAGGCTTCACGCTCGCAGCTGCTGTTGAGTTCAAATATGAACAGCCATCGTAGCCTGAAAATCCCAGCCTACAGGTTTTACAGAACAGGCTCGTCATCAGGCTCGCCTCTTGCCAGTCTTTGCTGCCAAAGGCAAAGTTTCATCATGCTGACGAGGACGGGCGTCCGTTTCTGCTGGCAGCCTGGATGGGAGACCACCTGACCTGGATTCATCTCTCCTAACTTGAGAGCTCAGCAAGGCTGACACCTCCACCTGGACTCCTGATCGATGGAGAAATGGGCGCTTCTACCATGCAGTTGGCCTCCTCTGTTAAGTGTTCCTCTCACTTGCCTTAACAGTCCTGCTTTCTCCCCAGTGGCTGTGAGGGAAGCCCAGACCGCCCAGCTCGTACTCAGATCCCATCTCTGTGCACATCTCAAGGCAGGTGTGATAACTCACGCCTCTGAGGCCATCAACCCATAACCGAGCAGAGATTACCTTAGGAAATTGTCAGAACAAAGATGCAGTTATGAGCCATGATGATATCAGTTAGAAAGGATATTTATTGTTAGAGAAGTGCTAGTACTGGAGCGTATTTAGTTTCCCTAAAGATTAAGTTACTTGGCAACGCAAGTGGATATTACCAACAAGGCTTGTTTCTCTTGGCAACAGACAGCAATAAACTGATGTAATTATTTAGACTAATTGTTCCTGATTTTTCGTATGGCAACAGGTCCTCTCTAATGCTGACTCAAGCGCGAGTGCAGAATATACATCAGGGTGAGCCAGTGCTCTGCTCTGAAGGCAGCGTCCGTCGAACTTCATGTTTAAAAGCCAAAATAGAAAAGAAAGTTGTGAACAAAATTCCTTTTTTATCATAAAATTAATTTATCATTAATCTTCCCCATTCGCATTTCGCTCAGAATAAAGTGCAATGGGCTGATTGACCTCTTCAGGTTCAGGTGTTGCTTGTCACAGTGGAGATATCGGACAGCATCTTGCCGAACATTTTATTCTAGTTTCAGAGATACTGGTGTGGACAGGTCTTTTTGTTTGCTTGTTTAAAGTAAATAATAATAGCACCCCCAAAAATAAAATATAGGATAAACTGAAGAATCAGAATAAAAGGACAAGTTTATATGATACATAAACTACAAAATACCCAATAATTTAGGGCAAAACGAATATAATTGATTAATCAGCATATGATCAGAGATGCTAATTAATGCATAACAGACTCCTGTGATGGTCTGAACAGTAAGTATTTGGTCGTTGTAGGAATTTGTGTGTGTGTGTGAAAACGGTCACTTTTTTAGCGTCTGAAACTTTAATTCTGCAAGAGCAGTTTACTGGTAAGAGCTGAGCAAAGAATGATTATCAGCTCCTATTTACTACTTGAATTTACTTAAGAACATGCTTTTTGTATTGCTTGCTGAAGCACATTGAACATGTGTATAGAATATGAGCTGTTTCACTTAGCTGTGATTGATTATATCTGAACCTTTTATTAGATTATTAGCTATTGACTCTCAGCAAAATCGTTTTGTGTAATAATTCACATGCTGCTTTCTGAGAATATTTTGCATCCAAGGAACAGATTTTCAACCAAAAAGCTAATGTGAATGTTTTAGTTTATAGAATGCTGAATCAAATACCTTGAAACATTTAAATCCATACATACATTTGTTTGCATTTTCCATTCTTCTTGACTGGGCCCTCTTTTAGGGAAATAATTAATCATATGTTTGAGTTTAAGCATATGAGTAGTCTCTCTGAGATTAATGCAATTAAACCAGATTACTTTAATGGAATTGCTCACGTGCTTGAAAAGGCATATGATTATATTTCTGAGTTATGGACCATTTAAACTCTTTTTCTTACTTATTTCTGCTGCATGTAAAGTCTTAATTCCACTCAGTGCATTCATTAACTGTTATTAGGACCTAAATAGCTTTTTTCTTGCTGCTCTGCCCCTTCAAAGCCTCATTGCTGTGTTTACTTGGGAAGTTACTTCTCTGTTACAGTGAGAAAAGAGATCTAATGTGTTTTAGAAATGTGCGCATTTCATTACCCGTGGGGAGAAATCTTCCCTGATTAAGTCTATCACAGGTAGTTGTTTGATTACATGAGTTACCTGGCTCCTGGATTACAAGGCTTAAAGTATAATACAATTTTCAAAGACCTTAGTTTTGCACTAAGACTAATATTAACCGTAATAGAGAAAGAAATGCAAAGCACATCTCTGTTGCAGGAATAGTAGTTTTAGTCTAGAAACAAAGATAGGGTGCTCAGCCATACCACTGCGCTTTCCCAGCTAGTTCGCTTCTGCATCGAATTGTCCGGAAGAGACAGTTTCATTACCTTCTCTTGAATAAATTGCCAAGTCCAACTCTTATTGAATACTTTCTCACTGCTTACTCTGAAATGGTCCAATGAGTTGGAAAAATCTCTATCTTTTTAATAAAGTGTACACTTCAGAAGCTGGTGAACCAGAAGTGATAGCTATCATAATCATCCACGGAGAAAGCAATTACAACAAAATTAGAAATATTTCTTAGCTTTTTACCCCATTCTTTCGTTCATTTTACTCATTTCCTTCGTCCCTCAAAGCTTGATCTTTACTCAGTAAAAAAATAAACCAGACTCTTATTTCTCTATTGAGTGAAGGAAAAACATTTTTTCTGTTTAGTTAAATTCATGACTAAAAATTGGAACAAATGGCAGTAGCTGCAGTGCATGGGAGCAAAACAGGGCTTCAAGGAAAGCTCAGCAGGGCAAGCAAGTCATGTAAGCTGTTGTGTTATTTCCGCGGTTTTTAATACAGCATAAAGCACTTTGGATAAAACTGAAAACAGAGTATGTAGGTTTAATGCAAATCCATTCCTTGCTTTGGTTATTTGGAAAAAAAATAAGCTGTACAGAAAGATTTTCCCTTTGACAGATACAAATACAAGAGAGTTGTCCTCCAACAGCTCATGATGCTGCAGACATCTGTATGGTTTAACCGTGTAATTGACCATTCCAAAGCACTTTGCAATGCCATCTATTATATCCCTGCAGCACGCCGAATGCGCTGTGGCAAATTGCTCATCCATTTAATCGATGATCCCTTCCATGCCATGACTCTGCATCAGTATTTTACTTTGTTTACAAACGTACCGCCTGCCTTTCGGCCCAGTCACCCTTTGTCTCGGATACCCATCCTCCGAGTTCGTGCTGATAGCCTTGCTGCTTTTCACATCCGGCGTTATTCTGCAAGATACCGTGTGTTGCATTTTGTTCTTGCGATTCCATTCCTGTTTCATGTCACTTGATGTCCAAAGACTTCTCTTTCTAAGGATTATTTGCAGCTGTTCATTTTCACAGAATGTACTTGTCAGTCACGACACTTGCTTGAAGCTCTCGTGAGAGCTCTCCTGCCAAAGGAGCTACCTCCATAACTAAATTCCACCCCTTTGTGATACCATTAGAGAATTTCTTTTTCTCCCCCCCCCCCGCCCCTTCCAAGAGGAGTGAGGAGCAAGTTACAATCTGCAAACTCTTCTGAAAGTCTACAGGGATTCAAAATCCGTAGTACTAGAAAATCCTTTCTGTGCCTTTCTGGGTGGCAGATGCTGCAGTGCAACCCTTGGAGAAACGGAGCCCCTGCTTTTGTGTGCTGTGTTGACAAAGCAAAGAGCTTTTCCCATTTGCTGAAGGAGAGCCGTCAGTTAGAGTGGCAGGCCAAATCTGCTTTCAGCAATTCCTTTTCTTGACAATTTCTAATTGTGTGTCAGGAATCATGTTCATTGAACGTGGCTTCAAACAGCATGAGTGATGTACCTCATGGAAACTCTTGGAAGGAGGAGAGTTGACTGGCAATAAAGGAAATAATTAAAATGAAAGTATTAAGCAATGACAATTAGTGAGCTGAAGTGCTACTGCCAATGATAATGTCTTCAACCTAATTAAATTTTTGGCTCATTGAATATGACAAATACAAATGCAGTTTGGGTATCTCTTTATTAGACTCAGAGTTTTAGACTAAAAATACATGGGTTTGGATGCTGCCAATGAGAGTATTAATGAGGAAGTGCTAGTCTTTTGGGAACCATAATGACAGTAATGGGAGTGCTTTCTTTACCGCAGATGCTAAGAGTCATGGCACTGGAGAAAGGCTCCAGGCCCTGTTGTGATTGTTCAGGTGCATTTCAGGTACATTTTGGGAGGAGTAATAAAAGCTTAAAAGTGTGTAAAACATAGCTGCAGAGAGGAGGCTACTCTGCAAAACCACAGAAAAAGGGACAAATAGTAATAGGCTTAAACTGATGAAAAAAATCAAATATCTTCAAGCTTCCAATAGTGGGAGGGGAGTTGCAAAGCAATGGGGTTGATCACCGGGAGAGCTGCTGAGCTTCTGTCTTTGAACGGCTTTCAGAAGTGGTTCCACAAATGTCTGTCAGGGCTCATTCTGGTGCCAGGAGCAACAACTGATCCTGTCTCGTGGCTGAGCTGGACAAGATGACATTGTGAGTCCTTCCACAGCTTCTTTTTTTCTTGGTTGTCTCCTTCTGAGTCAAAATCATCCCTTGTGGGAATTGTTTTCCGTCTGTCATTTCTCCTTAAACAGGATTTACTGCTCCAGGGTGATCAGGGCCTGTTGATTGTGGGCTCCAAAGGAACAAGCAGCTCTGATACTCGTGTCCCTGTCTCTTTCTTGTATTAGCAAGGGCAGTAAGATGAAATATATTCTTGTTTTAGGAAGGGCAGTAAGACTTCTAGTTGAAGATGCCCCTGCTCATTGCAGGGCGGGTTGGACTAGATGACCTTTAAAGGTCCCTTCCAACCCAAACTATTCTATGATTCTATGATATACATACAAAATATACTAGGAAAATTTGATATTTAAGAGGTGCTGGATTTTCTGAGTATAAGGATATAATACTTTTCATTAGAGATGCTTAGGCATGTTTGTTTCATATCTGAATGTCAGGATAGAATGAGGTTTATTAAAACTCGGTTAGTAAATCCCTACGATGAAACCTTGCTCTGAGCACAACAGAATCAGTAACGGAAGGGAAGGGTATGAGGGAAGGGGCCACACCAAGCCACCCTTGAGCTATTTCTCATCTTCAATGTCTAGAAACCTATGTTGTGCTTATTGATCTATGGTTGAATCAATTTCTTGATTCTACCCTATCAGTCCCTGATAGACGCTGAGAGCGGTCGCTGCAGGTGAAGGCTGTTCTCTGCAGGAGCTTGAGGGTGTACTACATTGAGAGGGGGTCTCCTTAAGTCAAATCAGGATCTATACAGCATTTAATGAGAACAAAACTCTCTTCTGGCCCACATGCCTAAGGTTGGATCATTCCTGACGAGTCTTTCGCGGTATACAAGGTGCCAGCATACACAGGAGTCGGGCCAAAGACGTTGTTAGCGATATGATATTGTGACATATGGGAACAATGCAGGTGTGGTGTTGCCCCCCCTAAGTTGTCTAAAGAATAGCATGTCGTCTAAAGAATTACAACAACAGAAAGTTTCAGCTTTTGAAAATCTACAGTGAAGAAGAGCTTTGAAGTTCACATTCTTTTGTTTTAAAAATTTCGCAATTGTTTTTAGGTTTCAATCTTTTAATATCTGACTTTAAGCCATGAAAATACCAGTAGGAGGAGAACAGCGTTATGTGTCATAGCTTTATGCCTGGTACCAGAGTAACAATTAAATGCTGGTCGTTCATAATGAAATGGTACAATTCACTGTGAACAGCAATAACTTCAAGAGTTTGTTTGAACTGCTGCATTTACATCCTAGGTCCAATTTATAATCCTAGAACTCTATGTCAGCTTTATGCAGAATAATAAGACAAATATTATATATGCCATCGCATAAAGTAAATGCTTATTTAAACATGCACCTTGTGCAGAGCTCTAGGCAACCTTGTAAATCACTACCCAGTCTGACACAGCTCTTAGCTAAGTGTGATTTACATATTTTCCCAACAATGCTCTCTCAAAAAGAAATTAAATAAATGAAAAATATGGGTACTTACAATAAAGAAAAGGTCCTGTTTTAGAATCAAAAGTCCTTTTAAACTTTTAGATACTATCTTCAGGTAAGTAATGAAATGCCATTAACTCTAGATGTGTTGCAGGTGTTTTGGAAATAGAAATTGGAAATTATACCCAATTCTTTTCAATTGAAAAAGATGTGAGGCAGAAACATATATTTTAGTGAAAGAAACTGAACAAAAAGCACTTTTCTTTTGGAACAATATTAGAAATAATCAAAAGGCAGTTAAATCAGGTGATAATCAAAAGCATGAGAATATCAGGAATAGTGAGATTTTCAAAGTGGGGTGCTGTAATCACCCCATGAAGAGCCATTTCTTTAACTCTACTCTGTTTATTATCCCCAGTGAGTCTCCCGTAGCTTCTCCAGCCACCCTCCCAAGTTAGATGCCTTATTTTAATAAAGATATTAAAAAACTAGGGAACATCCGAATACAGTAACAGAACAAAGAAGCCTTGGATGTTCTAATCTGAGTAGAGATAGTAATGGTTCAGATTGTTCAAAAAAGTAAGCAGCAGTAAGACAGCCATAAATATGTATGGAGCCGCATAAAGGAGCTTGTCATGAGTTATTGTCTGAGCCCACTGTAGAGAACAAGAGAATCAGCGAATCCTCAGCACAGAAATTAAGAAAATAATGACCACCGAGTCTATTTTTCATTTTCTAATGTATATGGAACCACAACCGTACCTAATACTGCAGCGTGTTACTAAAGCAAAGGGCTCGAGACGGTTCCAAAAAGCCAAAAGAGCCTCAGACACAAGTGCTGGCAGTGGTGGCAGCTTCCCAGCAGGCAGCTGCCTCCGCGGCCAGCCCGCACCCCTCGAGAGAGCTGGCTGACAGCCTGCAAGCCTGCTCCTGCAGACCCCACGGACAGGGCAAAGCGGGGAGGGAGGAAAGAGGAGGGGACCAGAGGTTAGGAGGTTAGTAGGGAAGTACGCAGATTTTTCCGTATTTTCCATTTGCAAGCAGGGCCCTGGGAGAAGGCGGGAATCAAACCAGTTAGTAAAACATTCTGATTTTGGCAAATTAGAAAATATTTTTTTGGAACTTTTCTGACTGGGCTTTTCTGCAAGTAATACAGCATCAGCTATGACATTAACTTTGATAAACGCGATAAAAGCCATATGTTGCCTGGCTTCTTTAATGCCAGCTTAATAAGAAATCAAGTTCCTCACATTACAGCATTGCATAGCTGAATGCTTTTGTGCAGTTTGTGTTAACCTCCGAAGCAGCAGTCACTAGCAGTTTTAAGAAACCAGACAGCAAGGCAGCGTGATTGTAGTTGTACTTCAGCAATTCTTTTTTTTTCCCTTATGTACATTTGAGACAGGCAATCAAGCAAGTATACGGCTATTTATTTGCCACTACTGCAGTTAAAGCTCATATCAACCATTACACAGAAAATTACTTTTTTTTCTCAGTTTATATGCCTAACCTTGATAGCTTTGCTGTTCATGGGTACCGTTGCCATGGAAATGGGAGAACGATCTTTCTGTTGATATCATTGCATAAGTAAGGGTCACTGAGACTGTTTAGGTCAAGAGATCATTTTCAGAGTTCAGCTCCTTGGGGGGGTGAATGTTATTCCACAGAAATTTTGTGTATGGGCTGATGTGATTGTTACTTTGTCATCCTAAATTAAACTATGAGCCCCGCTGACTTCAAGCTAAGAGCCAGAAATATTGGCCAAACCTACAGATTTCCAACAAGCCCCATCTCTGTGAGGCTGCTTTTTCTGGGTCTTCCCAGGCATACAGAACTACCAAGCTATGAAGTTCATCGCCACTTGTCAGCTGAACAGTGGTAACTGGCTGTGTAATTGCTCCTGACCATTTTGAATTGTGTGTAAAACACGGTCACTTATACTGGTAAAAGTCTCCGGTGATGGAAGCTTGAGTCTCTCCAGGCTGTAGCTAGCTCAGAAGTTTTTTTCCTAATGGCTTCTCTTAAAAAGTTTGACATTTCTACAAGGACAGTTTAAGAAAGGACAAAGAGGAGCCTGTCCTTCTCCAGTGGACATCGACAACAGTTTCTTTCTTTCCCTGCAAACTTATATACTCAAAACTTGTCCCATTTTTGACAGGCCACGTTTTCTAGATTACCAATCATTGTTGTTGCTTGTCTCCAGAGTCTTCCCAGAGAACCACACTTTTCTTGAAATCTGATACCCAAACCCCAACACGATGCTCCAGATCAGGCATCACCAGCACAGAGCGCAAAGTAGGGCTACTTTGTATTTTTGACATATGATGTTCCTGGTTTGACATCCCAGAGTAAGAAAAAATAAAATAAAATGTCATTGGGTTACATCACTGGCTGCAGTTTTATAAGTCTTAAAAAACCAGTTTTATAAACTGTATTTCATTATCATTATCATTAATTAAATGAAGCTAGCTCCGTGTTACCACCTAATCCTGTGCTTTGGACAACTCTTGAGATGTTTAGGGGAAAAAAAGGCCCTATCCACATTAGCCTCCTGGTTTGGCAAGCCAAAATAGGTGTACGCTGCCATACTGTTCCCATTTCCTTTGCCTTTATTTTTACGCAGAGATTTTTGAAAGTTCTGTCTGCCTATAGTTCTGCCTCTCTGAGCAGGTCTACATTTTTGATAGACCCTTTCTTTTTCCCTGCGTGTCCTTTCTGAACAAGCTGTGCCCTTTCATATCAGTATTCCAGTCATGTGAATTCTTCCCTCAAATCTCCTGTTATGTAAGGAAAAGCGAACACTATGAGGTTCTTTTCATAACTTCTGTAATTTGACAATCCCTCTTTATTAGCACTGGGTCTGTCATCTTGGTTTACTGCTGGGAGAACAAAGATTTTCACTGCATGATATAATAACTATAAAAAAGATTCAGATGGCTGTAAATAGTGCAATAAGACTAATTTTCAGTATATTGTTTCAAGATGACTTGCAGAGATTTAGCCACTTAAAAATAGTAAGTGTTGGGCTAATGCAGATTCATGCCTCACACGGACAATATACCTAGGGATAGTCTATACAGAAAGCTGTCATGAGATGGAAGAAATCCTGCACTGGGAGCTTTGAAAATGGATAAAACAATGGAGACTGTAGTGGAAGAAATAATTAGGTGCAAATGTTGGAGAAAAGAAGTAGATGACATCTAGCCTGGTCCATCTGGCACCCACAGGCAGGATCTAGCCCTTTGGAACATTTCCATCGCCTTGTCCTTGGAAGAGACAGGTAATGAGTTTTCTGGGAATAAGCTGTTGTAACGAATTCCTTCTCCTGGTCCGAGTCCAATGCAGAGCTAGGCTCTAGGTCCCTGTTAGAAGAAGGGGGAGTCTGAAGGAACATCTGTTTTCACATATGCAGAGCATCCAGAGCAGCCAAGGTTAGATTATCATATTAATATGTTGCTCCTATAACTGTCTTTATGGTCATATTTGGCAATTAATTATTTGATATCTTTGTCTGGTCTAGAAACAGAAATAATACCGTAACCTTTTTCAACCCAGGACTAGCTCATGGCTAACTGTATATGGATAAAACCAAATTCTCCTGTGTCGTTTTTGTTGTCTGGTTGTGAGAAAAAAATGCTGCTCTTTTCTTGGGTGCTTGGGTGCAAACTGAAAAAACAAGAGGACTGTTCCACCTTTGGAAACAAACCGGTGCTTAATAATAGCATGCTATATAAAAAAGACCTGACCCATTAGAACATTGCAATTTATTTTATTTTTAAAACAACAAATTAAACCCTCCAAACTTCCCAGTCAATCTGCTTTTGTGAGACTATTAAAGAAAACCTGAAGTGGAAGTGGGTAATATTTTTGTTCTCTTTTTTCCCCCTTTTACTTCCTTTAAAGTAACTGTAGAATCAGCTTTTAAGGAAGAACCAAACACTGTAAGAAATAGGGAAGTGAACGGTTTGTGTTCAAGAAATCCATAAATCTTCACCATTGTAAGGATCAGGGCTTGTTCTTTTCCTTTCTCTTTTAAGTTGCTTTCATTTTCCACATGGTTTTCTGAGAATGTGATTATTTTGGCTTCTGGCTGTGGTCGTCAATACCAACTGCTGGGAAATTTGTTCTGTCACCCATTACTGGAGTCTCCCAAAAAACTTTTTCAGCAGCCCCATTTTTTGGACTTCTAAACAATTTAGCTTGTGACTGCACCAAACAGACAACCCTTTAGTCTACCTGGATTTTAAAGAAATGCACCATTGCTTGTGAATTTATTATAAATTATTGTACGCAAAAGGATTGTATCATTGCTTGCCTAGGATGGTACTCAGCAGATCTTAAGTGATCATCTCACTGGAAATATTTATACTGCCTGTTCTTTTAGGGGTTGCTAGGGGAAAGAGAAAACATATTCTGTTACACTGGGGCTCTTCCTGAGGTTCAAGTGATGCTTCAGTAGGAGCAGAGCATGAAAGGAAGCACAGAGAGGCACAATGTTTTGACGATTAAAGCACAACTGTACAACAAGGCTATTCACTAGCAAAAGCTCCCAGTCACCTTTTAAAAATGATGGCTTCACTAAGAACAGAGGAGCTTTTGGGTGTCTCTTGGGAATGAATACACGTACAACTGGGCATCCTGTGGTACAAAGCCTCTCAGTGCAGGTACTATATCTCCTCGGCCAAACCCAGTTATTAATACTCCTTGGTTGGATATGGAACATTCTTCTACTGTGAGAATAAGCTCTTATTATTTTCTTTGATGACTCAATGGCACAGTTCAGTGGAAAATTAGCTCTAACCTTGGGCTTGGGGATTGAGAAGCAAAGAACGCTGTCTCAGCAGCAGCGCAAGGAGAGAATTAGTGTCAAAAAATGTTGGAGAAAGGAATTTTGGAAAGAGAATGGAAAAATCCCACTGCAAATTCAGTTCCCCTGGGAAAACTGTAACAATTGAAAACTCAGCTTGCAAGGACATTACGTTTTCATTCTTAATAGCTTGCATTAAAGACAAGGAGAAGGACATGTTTTAGTTAAGTACTTATTACTTTCTTTGGGAAGTATTTTTTTTCTTTTGTAGCTTTAGGATCAGGAACTGATGGAGGTGACATGGGACTTGATCTGTGGGAGGCCTTAGCAAGGCATGGATTCCTAAATCCCTGGTTAGGTGCTGAAGTCAAAAGTCAATGCTGCTAGCCCTTGGAATTGCCTTCTCAGCATGACAATTCTTAAGGCATTTCCATTCTGTTCATGGCCGTTATTTTGTCAGGCTTGATGGGGGTTTGAAGGGAGACTTGGATTTCAGTCCCTGCTCCACTGAATAGTTAATATAAAATAAGAAATATTAATAAAGCAAGGATTAGGTAGGACTCTTCTCTCTCAGGGAAGTGCCTCACAACTAATCTGTGGAGTACACCTTCTCTCTCTGACCCAGTGAATATATAATTACTTAATGTAAGTGGAACAGGTTCAAGAGGTGAGAATGAGCATCAAGCAGGGAGTCAAAATGCTCTTCTGGAAAAAAGGGAACTGCAATCCCTTAGGCAGAAGAGTGATTTGAGCCCAGACCTCCTATATTCTGGGCAAATGCTGTATCTACTAAAGGCAACTTTAGCTTTTGGAAAGACTTAGGAGAAGTGGCACGGCTTTGGCAGCACCTGCCTTCTTGTGAGGGTCTGTGGTGAGAGGGCTGGGTATTGTACACTGAGCGTAACAGAAAAGGAGTAATGCCACCCCCCTTCCCACTCACATGATAAAAATAAATCTGAGTTTAGTTGCTGTTGCAGCCTAGATTTTTTTTTCGTAGCTACAATACTTTTCACTAGTGGCGTCTTCCCTGGATTATAAATGGCATCCACCAGAAAGCAATGACCTGAAGTGTCTGTACGTATTTCTTATTCAGTTTCACAACATCACTTTGAAAGGGCAAATAACATTTGGGAAAATGGGAAATGGCATCTGCAGTTACCAGTAGTTTTGTGGTTTTGTTTTTTTTTTAATTTATTATAGTTGTGCCTAGAAATCACCTGAGCTTAGGCTAGGAACTGTGTATGTGCTAATTAAAAGACATTCCTTGTGCCATCAGCCTTATTGTCTATATAGCCAAGACAAAGTGTAGGAGGAAAAAAAAAGTGTATGTGTATTTGCAGGAGTTCATGAGCTGCTGCTCAGTGGCAGGAGCAGAATTAAAATCCATGTCTGTCCTTTCTGAGACGAGAGCTCTACTTGTTAGATCAAGATGTCTAGCAGAGTTCAGAGATTAATTTCATTTTGAAAAAAACCCAAACACCTACTCTCAATGTCACTTGCATGCAATGTACGGAGTAAATTGGTTGCTAAGTTAGAAGGGGTCCTGAGGGATTTGACTCTCGAGGCTGTGCTTTGGCTACTCTGCTGAGCTGCTTCTACCACCCACAGTGCATTACTCTGCTGAGACTTGGTTGTTTTTTACTGAGGAGTGAAAGGGAGCTTGATCCTGTAGACTCCGAATGATACCAGTGGCTTTGGATCAGCCCCGAAGGCTGTTGTGTATGTTTTCATTGCCGTTCACTGCCTAGTTCACTAAAAAAGATGAGGCATTATCAGTATTCTTCCATTTGTCTGTCTGATGTTGGTGGCAACTCGCCACCTAAATCGCTTAGTATTGCTGTTGCTCCTTGGAGAATCAGGTGACAAAGCGGGCGGCAGCAGGCGGCACTCCCGGGTGCCGTGGTCAGAAGAACTGCCGTTCCTCAGACACCAGCAGGAATGAAAGCCGGAGTGCTGGTCAGACGGAGCAGACAAGGTGTGTGTTGGAAGCACTGCCGAACTGGAAAGAAAAACATTTTTATTTGTAGTCAGAATTGCTGCATGTGGTTCCCAGCAGCTTTCCAGCTTCCAGCTTAGAGGTTAGTGAACGCTACTTGTAACAAATGGGAAACTGAAGCTAAATTCAACTTTTCCCAGCATTAGTCTGAAATGTTAGTTACAGGGTTTTTGATTTATTTATTTTTATATAAAGTACAAAGGATATTGCTGACAGCGGCTAGTGAAGAGTTTAAGAAACGAGAGCAATTTCAGTTAAAAGGCCTATTTGTCGGGGTAACAATTTTGGTGAATTGTTGTGAAGGATTTTTGCTTTTTTTAGGCAGTGTTTCCTCCAATTATTATATAATCTTGGCTTATGGGTCTGAATTTAGTTCTTTCTTCAGCAGGCATCATGACTGAGAAGTGGATGTCAGAAGTCTTAAAAGGATTAGTGCTTCATATATAGCCAATAAAATTGATTTGTGAATGAGGGGTCCCCTTCACAGTAGTAATAAAGTTTTTTTTTTCTGCAAGCAGTGAAATTTCTTTCTTGTAGCTGTCAGTGTAGTCGTTCTGCATCGGTGTAAGGTATCGACAGTGTGCTTGGGGCAATAGCAGAAAAGGGCAGAGATTAAATAAGGGGAAGGGAGCAATCTCAATTGAGTAGAGCTGTTCCAAACCAATTGCGAATATGATAAAACTATAAGGCCCAACTCTGCTTTTGGAAAAATGTTCCCAGTAACTTCAGTAACAGTGCAATGATTTTATATTATGTTGGTAATGAAAATATGTCTCAGAGGTGCTGAAACCGGTACTTCTTGCACACTGGGACTTCAATACGGCTATGATAATTGTCCAACTCAGAAAACTTCCCTTCCTCTATTGACTGATTAGTGCACACTTCAGGATCTCAGGTGGTGTAAAACACTGGCTAACAGGCCATCTCTGGCTGAGCAAGACCTACAGAAAATATCCAAATCCTGCACTGAACTGAATGCTAAAGCAAAAGCAACCAAACAAAGCCAATTGAAGAAATTTGGAGTCAAAGATCTCTGGTGAGCAAGGTTTACTTCTCAGGAACTAGAATTAAACTGTAAGAACAGGAAAAGGGAAGAAAAAAATTCTTTTTTTAAGAGGAGATTTAAAGGGTGAGTGCACGTTAAATGGCGTGATTAACAATTAATGAATAAAGTTAACGCTGTTCTTGCAAGAAGTGTATCAGAAAATTTTTCTAAGGATTTTCAAAGGGCTCTGCCCTCCCCGCCCCACCAACGGGATTCATACGTGAGTGCCCGGGAGAGTGGGGCTATATATGAGCTTATAAGGACCAGCAATGTCTGCAGAGCAGCCTCTGCAGATCTGATGGCAGAGGATGTGGCACTGTGCAGCACTAATTCATTGCTGCTTGCCTGCAAAACCAGCAAGCATGCAAATCTGAATGAAGTCAAGTCATGCCGAAGCGGTTCTTGGTGTGCGGTGCTTCAGAAGTCTCTGCAGCCCAGCTGAAGAGATTGGTGGTGTTGGGGCAGAGTGAGCAACGACCCTACCCATAGACTGACTTGGTAGGTAGGCTATGTACAGCTAGTAACATCCCAAAGGCTATTCCGTATATACTGGCTATAAAAATTTCATCAGACTCAGGATATTTTTGTATTTTCCAGAAGCCGTCTACAATACGAAGTAATAACAGGTACATACTTCAAAAAATATATATATATTGGCAAAAGGAAACAATAGAAAGGAGAAAAGAAGTCTTTTGTGCTGGTTTTGCTTTGTTCCTAATTAATTAATTCCAGGACTGATCATTCAGTGTATATAGATGCAGAGAGACAAAAAGCTCACCAAACTTAATGCTGTTAGACTGCAGAAGAGTAACAATATCTGAGCTTTTAAAAGTATGGAAGAAACAGGCTGTTAGGTTGCTTCTAATTTCAAAGGCCGGAGTATGAGAAGGGGCACACAGGAGAAATTGAGAGGATCCTTTATAAGGCAATGGCCATTCTGTTTCCTGACACATTAGGGCACAAGGACAAAGAAAGATTTTAGCAAGGTTTACGAAATCCTGGTGGGGCTGGACCTCAATATCTGCAAAGTAAGACCTGCCCAAAGTATTGCTTCTCCATGTCACCAATTCCATAGACAACATAAAGCTCAAGTGGTGGTAGTGCCTTTTTTTTTTAAGGTTGCACAGTTTAAGTCATGCAGTATTCCTTCTCCAAAACCAACATGTATTTGATTGCGCTCTGTATCTTAGTGTACTAGAACTAATCTACTAAAATATTCATGTAGCAAAGAAAAATGGGGATAAAAAACCATAAAGTATGTGCAGTGTGTTGGAATTAATGTGCCTAGTGGAACATTAACTTTCGTATTTCTAAGATTTTTTTTAACCTTGCCACCTTAATGGTCTTCTGACGCAGCATTTTACATTTAGTATTTTTCTTTTTTAAAGTTCAAAGGCAAAATGAAATAAGGATGGGAAGGGGAGGGGTAAGTGGTAGAAAATAAGAGGACCAGGAACAATAGAGCTGAGTCCTTTGCTTGGTGAGCAAAGCTCATGAACACCTTGAACTAATAATTTCATACCTACGATGAAATTCAGAGCACGCAAGCATAGAAAGCTCTGCAATAATTAGGAAAAAAAAGAAAAGACTTAATGAGATTTAAGTGATACATATGCAGAGCTGACCCTTAGACAGTCTTAAATGAATTTCACCCTCACATAGCTGCTCTCCTAAATGGATGTGCATGAAACATTAATACGTTTGCGTGAAAAATCCCACATGTCTGTATTTTGTTTTAATTTTTAGCTATGTATTTCTGCTGCACATGTGCTGAACCCGGTGCTTAATAGTGAGCAGTTTTTATTAATACATTATTTAAAAAATATATATACGGCATTTGTCATGTTAAAGGCTCCTGAAAATCCAAACTGTAAGAATGATTTTGAAAACATTGAAATTGAGTACCTAAATCTATTCTGTCCCCAACTACAAATTACAGATTACTTATTTTTGGCAACAAACCAGCCGGGGAAAATTATATTCCAAACTGCAAATTTTATAAAAATTGAGAGTGTGAGAACAAAAGACAAAAAGAAAAAAGGGTGGTTTGTAACGAGACAGTTTTACAAGTGTAGCTGTGCTGGGCATCCTAATCACCTGCTGTATCAGGTTAGAGAGGACATCTAAACCATCACGGCATCCGAATGTGCCTAATCCGTCTTCCAGGTGTTCCCGTCTCCTCCCCCCAGTCTGCCTCTGCCCCGAGTCCTGCACGGGTGCAGTTTCCCGAAGGCACAAGGGCTCTGCGGGACTAGGCAGCTCTTTCTGCACAACGTCTGCTGCAAGAGGTGCTCTGCTGGCAGCTCCCCGCTGGAGCATGTCGCATGTTAAAGTTGAGGTGATGAACTTGAATCTTAACAGAGAAAAAAAACCCCAAATATCCTTGATTCATGAAAAGAAACTTGTATCCGTTGTTCTAAAATTGTGTCTTTTAAAATTCATTTTTTAAATTAAATAGGAGAGCTCAAGCTTTAAGGTAGTCCTTCATTTTCTGGCTAAACAAACTCTTTGCAGAATTAAATTGAATTGTGCAGAAATATTTATGGCCAAGGACATAAAGATACGAATCAATATAGAAAAAAAAAAATTTCCAGATTTCCCTATAAACCTGAAGCCTATGCAGTACTTCAACATACACTTTTAATCAAGGATATAATGAAGTGTGTGCTCAGGTCACTGAAATGAACAAGATGTCTTGTCTCTAAGTTTAATTAAAAGATTTCTTCATTGAATGGTGTTGTACAAAATTCTCATTTGTTTTATGTTTGTTGTAATTACAAGTGGTCTCTTGTCATGGAGCTCTATGCACTTCCCTCCTGAACCTGTACTTTAATCGGTATGAGGGGGTAAAAGGCACAAGTAGGACATTAATCTCCCTAAAACAACTTTCTCTTTTGCATAGGTTTCCAGCTAAATAGAAATCTGCTAATTTCTGAAAAACATAGCTTTAGCAAGCATGGACTGACTTCTAGTTTCTCACTACCCCTGTTCCCTTTACTGCCCTCTTGGCTTCTTTATCTACAATTGTACCATAGACTAGATTCACTGAAATATTTTAAACACATATTTAATTGCAAGCATGTGCTTAAATCCTGCGGGCTACAACAGGAGTTAAGTATGTGTTTATAAGTGCTGTGGTAAGGAGGGATCAGATCTGTCTGTCTTGTTGGTGCAGGATGTTTCAAATGGGGACAGTTCCCTTCTTTGTGCTTTCTGTCTTGTACCACCAAAACTGTACTCGGCTGCCCAGGAGGAAGAGTTTGTCCTTCGACAGTTGTCACTGAAAATGTGGTGCCTGGGTGTGCAAAGGTTCAACATCTATTCCTCCTTGACAGGCAAAATTGCTCTGGGCTGTCTAGTTAGTAGTGTCTTGACAGCAAGAATGTTTTGCCCTGTGGGATTCAGGGGGGTTTTTGAGTGATTACAGAGGGGACAGACCTCATAAATGCTTTTGGGTTGCCCAGTGCTGTGAACTAGATGTCTAGCACTTCCTGGGAAAAAGTGAGTGATGACTTGCTAACTCCTTTATTGGTCACCTGGCCCTGCTCTATTTTACACCTGCCTTTACTGGGTCAAACTGGTGTGAAAACGAGCTGTGGAGGTGCTTATTGTTTTAATCAAAAAGCCAGGTAGATTAGGCTAAGAACACAAGGACCGCCATCTTGGATTAAACCAGATGGACTGGGGGTCCATCCGACCTTGTATCCCCACTGTAAAGGTCAAGCAGAGTGATTCTTCTCCGAATACGTACTCCCACCTTTCAGCATACAAAAGATTAGAGACTTCCTGCACGAGCGGCTGCATCTGAATTGTCACATTTAACAACCCACAACAGAGCTATCTTAAGTGAACTTATAGGATCCTTGTTAGGCATCCCTAGCATCCTGTGGCAAGGACTTCCATAGCGTAATCTGGTTGCCTTCCTATTTTTGCTGTGATTACACTAGAAACGCTCTGTAGGGCTATTGCTACGATACTCTTGAAGTCAGTATTACAGGGTATATGCAAGTACAATTATATACTTAGTATATTTTTGTACTAAGTATAACTGTATACACACAAGTACAATTCGTTAGAGCAATTCATTAGCATGAATCGGAGATGATGCTCCGAGGGCTTCATAAGGAGAAGACAATAGTGTGGGATAAGCAATAATCCTTGTGAGTTACATTTAGTCAGTTGTGCCTCTCTTTCTTGGAAGTGGCTGAGTGGTATTCAGTTGCAGAGAGAGATATTAGCAATTACTACATCAAAGCGGAAAACGGATGCAAAAATTGCCAGTACCTCTTCTACAGGGTCCTGAGGGCTCTGTGAATTTTGGCTGCTCTTAATTCCTGTTGCAGATGAAGGAAATGAGCTCCTTGTAGAAAGCACATAGTTCTTTTGGTCTTTAATGTCGAAGGCTATTAATACACTGAAGAGACGTAACTGCAATCTTACAATTCTAAATGCAATGCCTTTGTTTTCTCTGTGGTTCCCTTTGTTTAGTCTTTATATAAAATTTGGTCCACAGAATTCAGCTGCTGCAGAAAACTTTCCATGATCATTTAATCCTCTGGTATACCACAATTTCTTTTCATCTACCACTATAACAAACGTACTGTACATAGCTCATTAAGGCAAAACCAAAAATCCCTCTTATTTTCTCAGTGCTATTAGCTTTTCAGCTGCCATATCACCTTTCACTGAAATTCTGCCAAGTCCTCCAAGCTAAGAGAGTGAACATATCAGTAGGGACCTCCAAGAAACACAAGCTATTTCAATATTTGGCATGTTTCTCTGAATCAACTCTGAACAAAGCAGGGTGGTAGGAGAATAATACTGTGGTGTTAGAGGATTTGCATCTTGCAGAGGTACATTGTGTTTCTTCCCATTCATGGTGATTAAAAATCCCAAGTGTCTTGGTTTTGGCTGTGACAGAGTTAATTTTCTTCCTAGTAGCTGGCATGGTGCTGTGGTTTGGATTTAGCATGAGAATAACGTTGATAACACGCTGATGGTTTAGTTGTTGCTGAGCAGTGCTGACACTGGTCAAGGGCTTTTCAGCTTCCCCTGCTCTGCCGGGTGCACAAGCAGCTGGGAGGGGGCACAGCCAGGAGAGCTGACCCCAGCTGGCCACAGGGCTATTCCATACCATAGGGCGTCATGCCCAGTATAGAAACTGGGGGACTTGGCCGGGGCAGCGATGGCTGCTTGGGGACTGGCTGGGCGTCGGTCAGTGGGTGGTGAGCGGTTGCATCGTGCATCACTTGTTTTGTACATTCTTTTATCATGATTATTATTTTCTCTTCCTCTGCTGTCCTATTAATCTGTTCTTATCTCAGCCCATGGGTTTTCTTACTTTTGCTGTTCCAATTCTCTCCCCCGTCCCACCGGGGGGGAGGGTGAGCGAGCGGCTGCGTGGGGCTTAGCTACCAGCTGGGGTTAAACCACGACACCAAGTCACTTTCTGTAAGAGAAATATTGTGTTGTCTTGACTCAACTATAGTGCTGAGCAAATGTATTTTGGATGTACTATACAGTAGTTTTAGTTTTTCCATGTGATGCTGCCTTTGTTCTCAGTTTCTGCCCTCTGTTTTTGACTCTTACACTTGACTCCTCACAGACAAAATGATGATACTTCACTGTAGACTGAAGATATGGCTGCCGTAGTTATTAGGACCATCTCTCCATCTCTCCATCTCTTCCCCTGCACCCTCAGTTACTGACTCTCAATCTGTATTTATCCCGTGTGATACGAAAGTTCTGTTATCCCCATTTTCATAGATGAGGAATGAGTAATTAAGAGACTTGCCCATTAAAAAAATGTTATGGCGAAGAGAGTCGTACACACACTGCCTTGCTGCCAGGACATAACTGATAAAGCCCCTGGTGTGTGGGCTGAAATTTGTTTAACTGTCTCATCACATTTCCTATTTTCCTTTTCTCTTTCAGACTAACAGCTAAAGCCGTCGCTGTTCTCTTACCAATCTTGGGAAGCTCGTGGATCTTTGGGATTTTGGCTGTCAATGCCCACGCATTAGTATTTCAGTATATATTTGCTGTTTTCAATTCACTACAAGTAAGTACCTGGTGGCAAAGTTGATGGCTACTGAACGGCTGCTGAGATCCAATAAATGGATCATTAGTAACGTTTTCACATGCTTGTGTTTATTGGATTTTTTCTGTGTCCTTTCTCTGTCTTTTAAGTCTGTGCTGACCATCCAGTGCTGGCAATTGTTTAGTCTGTGTACGAACAGAGCTTTTATCCCACTCCTTAGTGTTTCCAGTAGCAATAATTAAATAAATGAGACAGTGAGCTTGAGAAATGAAACTCGTTCTTCCACCACTATGTACCACAGGCAAGATTCTTTAGTAGAGATACCAGAACATTTTTTCAGTGTCAGTTTGAGGCTTCATTACTGAGACTAAATGAAAGCGAACAGAAGTTTCTGGGAATGGTGCGGCACAAGGAGAAAAGTGGAGCTATTCTGCATGCTGCAGAAACCAGCACATGACTCTTGCATGCAGGCAATTAGACCCTCGTCTTCTTAAGACACCAATCCAGAAAAATAGCTCTGTCCAAGAAGGAAGGTAAGCATCTGCTTAGCTTTAAGTGGATGTTTCAGTAGAGGCATAAATCTGTAGATGTGTTATAATTCTTTCCCGAGTAATAATTACAAAGGGGAAAAAAAAATGAACTCTTGTAAATCCTTTTTTGTCCCAGGAACAAATACCACTATGGTCACAAAAAGAGTGCAACAGAGTTGTCCCAATAAGATGATAAGAAAAGTTCCAACTTTCGTCCAAAATAAAAAACATGTTTGGCTGAATAGTCCCAAAAAGAAGATAAAATTATTTTGGGAGGGAAAGGGGATGGGACCTTTTCACTTCCATTGGACAAAAAGCCCAAAGATAGCAAAATTCTATTGTGAAAATTTTCCTAATGCTAATACCTTGCTTTTGTAATGTGAAAAATACTGATCTAGTGTTACCCAAAGAGCATTTCCCTCTGTCTTTATCTTTGCAAGCACAGACAAAAAGTTCTCTTGCTCTCATGAAAACAGAATTCCTGCTGCTTCTCAGCCAGATTTCTCCTTTAGCACCCCAAAGTTTAGGAGGTGCTGTTTTGCAGGGAAACGTCCAGACAAGCCTCATAGTAACCTAATGCTGCAGGTTTCTTCAGTTTACCACGGGGCACAATTTGGTCTACTCTTCGATATTTATAGATCTCCAGCTACCGATACCTGCCTTATACAATACTGCGAGAAATACCTTATTGTATTTCATTCTTCTTAGTCAGTCTTCACCCTTCTCCCTTTTATCTGTTTTCAGGGATTTTTCATGTTCCTGTTTCACTGTCTTCTGAATTCAGAGGTACGTAACCAAATGGCGTTAACAAATTTGGTGTTACCAAATTCAAGTAACATGAGTATAAAATGAGAAAATACTTTCTCCATTATTGTTGCCTGCTGTACCACTGATTTCTTTTTTCTTTCAATTAATACATGACTATTAGTGGCTTTGTGACTTGAAGGCGTTTTGACCCATGCTTGACATTTATTTTATTTAACATAAGAAAGGTTTTTTTCAAAAAAAAAAGATAAGCGAAGGCAGCTCAAGGCTAAGGGAAGAAGCACTCCTGAGGGCTGGAGGGGCTGAGCAGGGCATGGGCTGTGCTGCTAAGGGAGGATGCTTAAAGAGCGGGAGCAGGGCTCATTCTGGCAGTCCCCGTTGGGGGGCCTCTGGCTTTGTCACATCTGCAGTTCCAGAGAGGAAAATATATATTATTCTCAGCAAAACATAATTCTGGAAGTTGCTCATGCAATCCTTAATGGGGAATCAAACAGAGTAGAACGTATTCCAGGTATTTTTCTTGGCAGGAAGTTCAGGTTTTCATAGTGGACCAAAAGGCATCTTTTTGCATTAAGGCTGTCTCAGAGCAACTGGGGTAAAGCCAAGGCAAGGCTGATGTAAATGGGGCTTGTGGAGACCATCTCTGCTGGGCCTGGAGCTTGCAGCATCCTCTCGTCCCACGGCAGAGAGCAGAAAATGTTCAGCAACACGTGTTACTAATAATGGAAGTTTCTTATGAAAACCATTTCCAGCACACTGACGGGGGGTACTGCTCAGTGAATACCCACAGAGCTGTGATTCTCCCATAGCTCTTTCTTCTGGATGCTGCTAAGTAGCTCTGCCCCATATCCTGCTGCTTCTTCCTATGCAACAACAGCACTCCAGCTCTTCTGTGGAGACGTTATTATTTATTAATATTTGCCAACCTATTCAGTCTTAGAGCATTGATATGATCTTTGCTACAATCAGTTTGGAGAGGCAGGACTATGAAATTCTTGATCTTTATTGAAATCAGCTAAAGTTAAGCCGGCAGGTTAAAGGTAAGGAGGAGAAATATTTCTTTATTCTATTCCCCCCCAGGCTCAGAAAGCTTTCTTCCTGCTGTCAAGCTTCAAATGCCTTACATGAAATACAAATATTTGCATTGCTGCCATTTTTCCAGGAACCTCATGAGAAATTAAATTCAGAAACTTTTCAGAATTTGTATCCTCAAAAACCAGTTCATAGATAGCTAATGTGAACTGTCATTTTTGGAGAGCAGGTCTCATTGGCTCCATTGTATGCTGTGCATATCTAAAATACATCTTCAGCTAAACTGTGAGAATTCTTCTTGACAATTTCATTCTTACCATAGAAGTAAAACCAAGATACTCTAAAGCAAAATCTGCAGATATTTCCAAGTGGTTAGATAAAAAAGAGAGCTTTATTCCCAATGCACCCGGACCAGAAATGCACACACGTTATGAAGAAGCGCAGGAGAATGGGTCTGACAGGGACCCGAGCAGCCTCTCCCGCAGCACACGTCCAACGCACCAGGGTCACCCGACAGCTCGGTCATCGAAGCCCCTCGACCTCCCTCACCAGCTTGGCTCTGTGCCTCACCAGCCTCACTACTGCCGCTCCTAAATTGTAGTTTTCATCTTTCTTACTGCAGTTTGAGCTTCTTATTTCCCGTTTTAGCTACTCTGCCTATAAAGAGTAGATCATTCCCTTCCTCTCCGCAGGAAAGGGAAGCCTGTAAGACTTATCCTGTCCTCCCCCAGTCTCCTCTTTTGATTAAACAACCTGAGCCTCTCGTAATGTGTGTTTGCTTGACCTGTGATCATCCTCACTGCTCCCTTCAGGGCTGTCTCCAGCTGGTCCCTGTTTTCCCTGGGACGCTGGACACAGTACCGTAGCTGAGGCCCTGCCAGTGTAGAATAGGGAGGAAAGATTACTTTGGGTGTTTTGCAGGCTATGCTCCTCCTGACAAGATGTTCTTTTTCACAACATCGTAACACCGGTCAATCACTTCCAGCCAGTAATCCTTGATAAATCTCACCTACTTGCCTAAACAACGACTGTCTCACCATCTTTTTTTATGCAGCTGATTCTTTTCACCTTGGTGCAGAATCTTCCTACATCTATAGGGAATTTCATCCAGCATCTTTACATAATTTCCGTTTTCAAAAGGCTGGCAGCTGGCTTACGTCCTCGTGGCATCTGGGTGCCATCGGGGCTGCGTGAGCTCCAGGGAGAGCCTGCCCGAACCGAGGAGCTTGTGGTCCAGCCTGGGGCTGGGTATTTAGTTAGAAAGTGTGAAAGTGTCCTAGTGAGCTGCTGAAAATGAGTACAGCGGCACCTTATGAAATCTTTCAAACCAGGACTGCAAATACTGGGGATGTATGCTTATATGCCCTGCAGTTTTGGTTTTTTGTTTTTATTATTTTTTTTTTTAACAAGATGAATGGTAATACAGTCATAACCTTGGACATCTAGGAGGATCGGATAACCCAGATAACATGAAAACGTTGCCAATGAAATGAGACGTGAGGTTATACAATGCTTTGTATTTAAAGTATGGGTACTTGAAAAGTAAAGTTAAATGTTAAAATAAGACCATAAATACAAAGAAAAATGTAGGGGCGGATTGTTTGTTGTTTTTTAGTACAGTGACGTTAATGTGGAGGAAGGATAATGGGGAAAAGATTGCAGGCTGCATCTGTGAAAATAAACACAACTTTTTCAAAATACATCTTCTATCTGTTTTCATTTTTTTTTCCCCAAAGGTTAGAGCTGCCTTTAAGCACAAAACCAAGGTCTGGTCCCTTACCAGTAGTTCGACTCGCAACATCAATGTGAAACCCTTCAATTCAGACATTGTGAGTATTCCTCCTTTCTTTTTTTTTTTTTTCCTTTCTATTGTACTTGAAAGTGTTCCCCATAAAATTCTGATAGAAAGAACAGGACACAAGAAGGCAGGTGGGTATTTTTTGTACCTAACCTAATGCATGGTGTAGGCAGGTGGAATCAGCGAGTATTAAGTTGCAGCTACAATGTCTGTTTTGAAAAGCAAAGGACAAAATTATTCTTTCTGGTAAACTATCAAATAAAAGTAACCAAAGGTTTATGAACTCTGGAGTATGGTTCAATGAGACTGTTCCCACCAATTGTGGTGGACTTCATATTATGCATTCAAGCAGCATTTTGGCAATGTATTTGTCTGATGATGATGGCTTTTCGATAGGGCACTTTTACTTTTAAGCCTGAGGAATAAAATCTTAAATAAATCACCACATGAATACGCTTTTCTAGCTCTCCTTAAATTGTCTTGAGGTGAAAGACATTTGTTTTTATAAAGAACCAGACTTCTGAAGTGATAGGTATTATTAAGTGATCGCTGCCAATCACCTTAGATCCCGGCAATAACTGTTTAAAAATCCTTTATAGCATATGCTCTCAAGACACTGTGACAACGCTGTAATGTAAATAGATGCTTTCAAGCTTTTATTTCATCCAGACAAGAGTGGTTTAGCAAAATAAATAAATTTATTTTCAATATTACTTTGTTTTCCAGATGACTGGGAACAGGCCAGGCACAACCCCCACAAAGCTGAACACCTGGGATAAAAGCACCAATTCAGCCAACCGCGTTGATTTATCAGCAGTCTGACAGTAATACCAGCTTCTCAGTGAAAATCAAGCCATACATTCAGGACCTCTGACTCAGTGTCCACCAGTTTTTTTCTCACTGTTAATACCAGTAGAAAACTGCTTTTTTAATCACTGCCTAATAAATTGGAAATTGCCATATTGTTTTGTTGGGTAAATAGCCCTCATCTGCTTGCCTTCGAAACCGTAACGCATTCTACCACTTGGCTATTAGCAATATCTGTAAAAATAACTAGCACAAATATACACTGGATGGTTTTGTCAGCAATGATGAAAACACTAGGTATGCAAAAAGGGCTTATGGCTATCTGAATCATTCCAGCTCCCAGAACGGAGGAAAGGCAACATACCTCTGGAAAGATGGATTTTTATGCCCTAAAATGAAATGCTTCCCATTGTGATGTTGTAATGGGGCTGTTCTGGTCTTGCTGTGCACCCTCTGTTTACATTTATTACCTTGCAGAATCCAATCATCGAAGTGAAGCTTATTCAAAATACATAGTGTGGTGATTAATTTAAATGCTACAAGGAAGCCAGGACTTGAGGGAGAAGCAGGTTCCAGCTACTCAGCTCCCAGCATGGGCATGGAGTTAGCAAAGCTAGTATACGCATACGTCTCTATGCTCATAAACAGCATATGTAACATGTAATACTTCTATACGTGGCCTATTAGTATTTTAGATATTCCTCTTTACATCGTATCTATAAAAGGCAGAAACGGCTAAGGTTGTCCTATAGCGGTCTACAGCATTTCTATCGCTGATTTGTGTCTGCTGACATATCGCAATACAAAGTATTTGTATTGCTTTGCCTGAAGCTTTTGGGTGCAATCAGCAAGTATCCATCAAGTGCATTTCGCAAATGCGCTGTAGCTTTTGGAAATCAAAACCTGGCACTGTGACTTATCTTTCTCCTTTTACTGGTCAAATCGAGACACTGAATTCCAACCACAAAAATGTAACACAATGATATACTGTGAAGACAGCCAGACTACAAATAAGTCTATGTATTGTTACCTACAGACATCTTTTAAATAGGTCTCTGCAGAGCCTTTTGTGGTTTTAAACTCTGCTCAGCACTTAATAGCTTCTGCTTTAGTACTGCTATGAAGTATCTTTAAGGAGGAAAAAACACTGTAATTTTTCTTTTGACCAGTGTTTTGTAGGTTCTCAGAAGTGATGGTTGGAGCACAAGGGGGTGCAATCTCGGCTGCGCCAACGACGCACCTTTCCAGCTGGGGGTAAAGCAGACTATAAGCCCGGAGGTGCTCAGAGCCCCTAAATATGTGTCTTGCTCTAGGATTTACTCAGCAGCCAGGGTCTCCAGAGCCATTTCCAGAGATGAGGCCCCCTTCGCAGAACGGCGTTGCAGCTGTGCTTTGTATCCCCAGCTCCTCCGTGTTTGCGGTAGCTGTCTCCCTAACACACCGGGTGTACTGGTTTGAAGGAATTACCAAGGTAATTAGCTTTTCTAATACACTGGGCTATCAAAATACTACAAAAGGAGGGAAATATGCAAATCTTCAACCTCATTTTTTGCTAAGAGGTTTTCTGTTTTGCTTTGGTTTGGTTTTTTTCTTAATTAAAGGTTTGTCTCTTCAGCAGCTCAGACCATTTCTGGTACCAGTGAATCTAGCAAGATATCTGCTATTGATTTCCAAGAGAAAAGGTATTTGCACCCTAATGTGCAGGGTGGAAATTGTTTATTGGATAGTAAATTTGTGAAAAAGAAAATAAAAGTAAATTGATCTTTAGGGAAGAGGAAACATTCATCAATTAGGACTGAATATAGTGAAGTGTTTCATCCAAAAGAAATGGAGTTGAACGTTTCGAAAACATCAATGCATTTCATTTTTGATTGATCTGAAACAAGTTTTCTCCATGTTTCCCTCCTGCACTAAGAAAAAATGATCTGTTTCAGTTTGGGCCAATCTTTTCCACCTCCTGTGCCTTCTCCCCTTCCTGGCCAAGACTTGTTGGTACGGTCACCAAACTGAAACCCCACAGTCCATGCAAGTTTGTCTGTGGCTATGAATTAAACCTTTCTACAGAAATTATCTTAGTTTCACCAGATATACGCTGGATTTATGCAGCTGGGACAGAGCAGAATGTGACATACTGCATATCACATATACATGCATGAAACATATAGGCTTCTAATCTTGTGTTTCCTATTGCTAAACAACTCAAGTTGTTGACAGCTAACTCTAAAAGGTGGGTCAGTAAAAGCTAAGTATCTAAATGGCTATGTCTTTATTTTGGCTTTTGTGTATGGCTTTTCCCTAGCCTTTTCTACATTGGACTGTCTTACAGCTGTGCAAATATATGGGCTTTTCTTGGCCTGAGAATGATTATTTTTGTTCCCCAGAAGACACAGTAGAAGGAGCCCTTGGAATGTATGGAGGAGATTGTAACAGAACAGTACTGTGATAACAGAGTTCAGTGTTTGTATTGTGTGCAGACAACATATTTAAGCATATTTTTTTATACTGGAGCATGTGTTTTTTTTGTTGTGGTTTGGTTTTGGTTTTTGTTTGGTTTTTTTTTTTTACACTGTGACCATGGATATAGATTGAAACCCTCCTTGATTGTTTCTCTTCTAATCATTGTATTATAGCACAAACAGTTCTGTGAATGAACCAGAGGACATAGAAAAGCTTCTTTTTAAAAAAAAAAAAAAAAAAATCTTAATTTTTAAGAATATTCCCCTCTACACAATTTTTATTGCCTGTATTTCCTCCTGTGCTGATATATATTGGTCACCTATGTCACTACGCAAGGTCTGTTTGAAAAACACCGTGCAACGTACCAATGACAGTACCAAATGACAGTAGTATAAAGGGCTAAATCTATTTTTCATCCAGGTATACCGTATTTTAAAATTGTTCACCAAAAATAGGAAGAGCATGAAAATGTTTTTGGTTTTATACTTTAGAATGTGACATAGATATATTATATATTGAGGGAGCATTTATTATCCTGTATCTACTGAGATCCGCTGTGGATAACCTGCATCCCGTGCTTTAACTTTTGAACGTTCCTTGTGATGAAGCAGTTTATCTTGTTGTTTGTGTCACATGAGGTTAGGAGCTAGAACACTGTATTTATAATACTAGGTTGGGGATGGGGTTTCTTCTGGTTTCGATAAACTAGTAAAAAAACCACAAAGTATAAATGTGTTCCATTGCCATCTAAGTCCATTCCTTTTGTTTGATTCAATGTATTTTTGTTGTTACTGAATGCAGTAAATGTACTGAATAAGAAATGCTCAAATGAATCTTTAAACAACCTCTTCCTGTCCTCAGTCTTTTGAAGCCTGAAAATCTTGCAGTTTATTTATGGGCTTGTATATAGCAGCTATTGCAGTATTTTTTCAGGACAGCATCATTTTGTCAATGGTATGAGAACTTAATTGAATGAGATGTGAGTTTTAAAATAGGTAATGTAGCAAGAATGACTTTGCCAGTAAGTAGTAAAATTATTCAGTTTTGTTGTTTTTTTCCCCCAAATAAATAAGAAATCTTAATTTCCTAAAAGAACTTTGTATTTGTTCAAATTATTCTTTTGGCATGGGCTATAAAAAACCAGCATAACAATTATGGCTCCCTATGAGTATTATTGTGATTAAAAAAGCAGAGCTTTACTCATATGAGAAGTCCTCCTATATGCATCAGGTGTGCCTAGGTAATGTGCAGACAATATTTTTGTATTAAAGTTTATGCCCACAGAATGTACTGGGAAAGTCAATCCCTCCCCTTTAAGAAAGGAGCTATTTTATGAAGCAGCTCCTGTAGATTATTTCTTCTAACCCAACTATTCCAGCAACCTGGTCAAGGTCAGTTCCTAGGTGAAAAAAATGACATTTATGGATATGATGAACAGATTCTGTCTCAGACTTAGAGGGGAAACTCATTCTACCAGGGCTCTGAATATAGCACTGTGTGTGTGTGACATACACACACACACTTATACTTAGATACTGGCGTGGTTTAACCCCAGCCGGCAACTCAGCCCCACCCAGCCGCTCGCTCACTCCCCCGCGGTGGGATGGGAGAGAATCAGAAGGGTAAAAGTGAGAAAACTCGCGGGTTGAGATAAAGACAGTTTAATAGGGAAAGCAAAAGCCACGCACGCAAGCAAAGCAAAGCAAGACAAGGCATTCCTTCACTCCTTCCCATGGGCAGGCACGTGTTCAGCCATCTCCAGGAGAGCAGGGCTCCATCACACCCAACGGTGACTTGGGAAGACAAACGCCATCACTCCGAACGTCCCCCCCTTCCCTCTTCTCCCCCAGCTTTACGTGCTGAGCGTGACGCCATATGGTGTGGGATAGCCCTTGGGTCATTGGGGTCAGCTGTCCCGGCCGTGTCCCCTCCCAGCTTCTTGTGCCCCCCCAGCCTCCTCGCTGGTGGGGTGGGGTGAGGAGCAGAAAAGGCCTTGGCTGTGTGTAAGAACTGCTCAGCAGCGACAAAAACATCCCTGGGTTATCAACACTGTTTCCAAACATAGCCCCATACTAGGTTCTATGAAGAAAATCAACTCTATCCCAGCCAAAACCAGCACAGATATGTACACACACACACACACATTTTACATATATATATATATAAAAATATATATACATCTTTCAGAAGTCTCTTCGCATCACCACACCTGCATCTTTTTCTCCGCTGTTTTCTGTGGTTGGGGACAGAGAATTTGCTGGATAGGAGAAGAGGGGTGCACATGCAGCAATTAACTTTCCCTGGCAGTTTGCGCTCTCCTGCAGCCAAGTAACTGTAGTGACTATCAACCGCCACCACGTGTCCGTGGTTTGGATGCCTGGGAGCACAGGCATGGTCAGAAAGGATGGTGTTTCAGAAACGCCGGGGGTTTTGTCATTGCTCTGCTGTTACCCTGCTGTGTGACCTTCAGCAAGTAACTTTTCCTGCCTATGTGTTTATCCCATCAGTGAAATGAAGATAATGATACTGTCCTCTTTGTTAAGTGCTTTGAAACTCACAGTTGACAGTCAAGTATTTATTTATCAAAAAGTATTTATTATCAAATACTAATGCTACACCATAATTTTTGGTCTTTCACCTGTTGCTGGCTCCAGTGCTGAGGACAAAAGCATCATACGGCGTGGCCCCAACCTTCGCCCTGTCCCGCCAGCCACTGCGTTACATATTTACGCTCCGCAGTGTCCTGTTACACTGGAAATCATCTGTTAATTGCTACAGCATTAGGACAGAGCTTTCTCCAGTTTATTTTTTTCTAACAGCTGCAGAGTTGTCCTTCTCATTGTGCCTGCGGAGTCTAACGTACCCACGGGAGCATCCTTGCGTGTGAAGTAGGGCTAGCAGGTCCACGTACGCTGCACCAGAGCGAAAGCAGGGAATGACTTTGACGGCGTCCCAGAGCTGCACCAAATGGGTGGGATTCCGCTGTCCCTTCAGGACAGCCAACCTGTGGCCTTTCTAGCAGAAAGAGATCTTCTGGGGCTTAATATGGCCAGTGCAGAAAACCAGCACAAGGTTCAGGCCTCACTTCAGTGGCTCAGAGACGGAAGCTTTGGCTTTAGGGCTAGTTTCACTCTATAGCACGGCAACAGGTCATAATGAAGTGCTTTACAAAATAGTGTGATTTTTTTTTTTTTTTAAACTAATGCATATTGTATTCAAACTTTATTACTACTACACTTTTATCTGAAAATGGTAATGTAATGTAAATCCAGAAATGTTACATCTCAAAGAACAAATAGCTCCAAAAGCTTATCATTGTAGGGGTGCAATCCTGTAGCTGGCGTGTTTTCAAGGTTAAAGCTAGTTCTATTATGATTAATAGGCTGCCAACTGCCTCCTCTGTGTTGCATAGCTGTGTAGATGTGGTGGGGTAATGATGGGAAGTTAAATAGGAGGGGAATTATGTGGTGGAGAATAACTAGAGCAATTATATCCTGAAAAATTAAAGATTGGAATTGAGATGAGAAAGGTGTTTCATCATCTTTCAATACCCGTTACAAAGAAACCTTCCTCCCTTTGTATCCCTCCAAATCATGTAGCAAGGCATACATAAAAGAATGCTTTCCTGCTATTCTGTGAAACGTAGAGGGTATTTTTAACATTTATCATTCACGACAGCATAATAAATTAGATAATTTTGGCACTGGTTTACATCATGTTTGCCTTTAAAAATATTTTCATTATATCTATGTTATGCTTGGATGACTCAGTGTAGTATGTCATGGATAGTTACTGCTATAATTGCCCTTGTTCACACAATTTTCTTTCTCAATAATCCCATATGTTCTTGGAATTTGGAGGCCATATTTCATCTTGTCAAGGGTGATTACAATACTAAATGTACCACTGACAGCATATTCACCAGGTGCCGATACATGACAGAAATACTGAGTCATAAGGGTGGCTTTTAGGCGTTGTTCAGTGCAGCTTTACCAAACAGCTCCCCTGACCAGTTGCTAATTTGCTAAGGGTAATTCCCAATAGAGCACTTCCAGGCTGCCTAATTTACCTGTACCAAAGGCAACTGAAATTTTCTCTCCCCATGTTATTTTCTGTGGTTACTGTACAAAAGCAGGCTTGATTGGGCATTGCATGTGTTCCTTTAAGCATGCTCCAAGCTAAACATTTGCTTATCTCTACTGAGGAACGTGGAATAATGCATAAAACAGTTCAAGCCAAAAAAAAAAAAAAAAAAAATGAAGCAGAATGAGCAACTCTGTCACTGCAAAAGCCTTAAGTTTTAGTTGGTGCTGATCATATTCTGGAGGAAAATGCGCAACAAAACAAACCAACATTTTTACCCTCCCAAAGTGTCTCAAGTTAAGCAGCAAAGATCAAATGCTCCTTGGAAAACCTGGGCCTTATATACTAGGATTTTGACAACTTAAAATTCATATTATGTTGACTATGGCATGTTTCCTTCTGGCATTTTTGTTTCAGATTCTGCACAGTTCAACTAAATGTGAGTACATCTTCTCACTTAGCCAGTCATGTATCACTAATTTGTCATATTTTACCATCTCCAAAAGAAAAAAAAAGGGGGGGGGAGCCTATATGGGCATGTGTTCATAGAGGAAAAAGGGCAAAGCTCAGTCCTCATACTGACCCATGGGACTTTCATACTCTCTGTTGATGACTGCATGGGAGGCTTCAGGATCTGAGGCTTAGCATCTGTGAATATTTGCACAGACAGCTTTCTGCAGCAGCAGCAAAGGACATCATAATTATATAATTAAAACAAAAAGTCCGTGGGCTACATTTCACAATTGGTGAGCTGAATATTGTGCATTTAGATTGTACATTGTGCATTAAAATCTCAGATGTGTAGTCAATAGAATACACTGCAAGTTTATGTATCAACCCCATGATGTAGCAATATTTTTCAGTCTTATGTTTTTATATGCCTAAAAGGCTGCTCCACATTGCCTGCTAATAGCAGCAAGTCAACATACAGCATGCAAAAGGTCTCCCAGAATTAGTTCTTAAAAGCCAGACTGTCCATTATTTGGTTATGTTATAAATAATTTCTTATACCTTCAAACTAAGGGGATATCAAAAGTAGTGGCTGATTATCACCTGGCAAAAAATTAGTTTAACGTCGAGAACTCTCTAAGCAGCTTGCCTAAGCCTTTACTGCTAATCAGTTGTTAGGAACAGTGTTCAATCACAGTCTGAAAAAGAAAAGCCAAGTAAAGACGTCAAAACTCCTGTGTAGGGCAAACAGTTCACAGAGAAGTATCACCATGCAGATGATGTACATCGTGTGGAGAAGAAATTGGTCTAAAATGTTGATCACACCAGCAACTAATAGACTAAATCATGCTGCTGTGAAAGAGCCATGTCTGAAGATCTCACATCCCCAGTGAGCTGATCAGTGCTCTGGTAGTACTGACAGCCAAATCTCCTTGGATTATTCATCTTGTGAATGTGGTGGTTATACACACACACACGACGTTCTCCTGAGCAGCATAAAGTTTTTAACAGATACACGCATTAGCTTCAGGAGGTCTTTGCAGCAAAGTCTGCTGTAGAAAGCACTGTAGAAAGCATTTTGCTGCTTCAACTTGCCCCGACCAGCTGGGGAGGCTCTGATGGTGGACGCAGTTCCCAGCAATACCTTCTCACCCCCACTTTCCTCGACCTTCCCCCACGCACCGACTGTCCATGCATCGGCAGCAGATCCCGTATGAGCGCAGACTTTCCCAGCGCCCTCCCACGTGCCCTGAGCCAGCGAGCGTGTGGCACAGCACAGTACCACACAGCATTTCTCCCTGAGAGCCATTACAGCTGCTATAAGGTCAGCACAAAGCCCCACGAGCCTTTCCTGCTGCCAGTCCTGGCTGTGGCGCGGCGGCACGCTGCATTGCCAGGCGTGCGCACGCAGAGACACAGGGCCAGACAGGGGAGGGCAGAGGGTGACCCCCCCCCATTTGTATCAGTAAATGCTTCATCATTCCCTCATTAAACGTGCACTCCTCATCTGCAGAGCTGTGTTTTTATTCACTGTATGTGCATGGTATATGCTGTATTTCCTGTATTGTCCTTTTTTCTTTCACTGCTGATATCATTTCAGGAGCGACCCTCCCCCAGTTAAAAACAGAGATTGCCCCACAGCAGATGGCATTTGCATCACTCACGTTTTGCAGGATAGAGCACAGCATTTCATTCTACAGGGCAGCTGCAGAGCCAGGATATATTACATGCCTTATACCTCCTCTCTGCCACAGTGTCCTTCCTGCTTCTTTCCATAATACTGTCAAGGAACTTCCTCTCTTTCAGACCCATTAAGGAAGATGAATAATCACAGAGAAAGTCATGTCAATGCATTTGTCACAGATGAAAAGCCACACCAGTGAAGCAGTGCTGTCTTGTCTTTTTTTCCAGTAGGGGAGCAGGAATCACCCAGAGTGTCACAAATCTGGATTTCTGCATTCTGTTCTACAATGTAGCTGGAAAAAATGTATGAAAGCCACTCTCTGCTTGTCTGAAGGGTCTCCAGCGTACAAGTCATTTCTGTCAAAATCAGTTATTATTTACACTTACTGAATTGCCTGCCTCACACACTCAATACAGGATACGTTTGTGCTGCAAAACAAAATAACTCACACTGTGCTCTGCCATCTTAGGAGCAGAATTATTTGGATCAGAGTAGCCACTTAGGAGGATTTCAGTGGACAGTAAAGGGTAATTTTTGCACCATGACTTCAAGAAAGTCACTTCTATGAGTAATTTATCTTTGAATTCATGGCAGTTGAAGTCAAAGGAGCTTCTGAAATCAAACTTATTTTCTAGTCTGTCAACAGACTAGACCCATGAAAGGAGCAGGGACTACAAACCCAGGCACCGAAGAGCCTGAAGTCCGGCACTGGCTGCCCTGTGCAAGTACAGCTCTGGGGCCCAGGCTCGGACGACAGCAGCGCACACGTGTCTAAGAGGAGTCCCCACAAAAGCTGGCACACCGAGAGGGACTTGCCTAAGGCAAATGGAAGAAAGCGTGAGGCAAGGAAACATCCTTAGCCCTGTTTCTGGCAAGCACAGTGGTCTTGCATTCAGGCTGAAGCAAGGCTCCCCGCCTCGAACGGGCTCCCCAGCCCCAACACGGTGCCGGGTGCCGGCTCCCCTGCAGCGGTGCAAGGGGTGGTGCATCACTCCCGCGCCCGCACCTGCATCCCGCCCTGCTCTCCTCTTCCTTTGCTACCTGAATCCTTCTGCAGAGCTCGTTTGTGTGTGCGGGGCAAACCGTGAAATAACAGTCTGTCTTTCCCCTGTAACTGGTACGTTAGCCATAACTCATAATGACAAACAACAAAACATTTTGTAATGCAACTTTTAAGAACATCTTCTTGTTAAGAAAATGTTTGGTCCTAGGAACACCTAACTGTTCTTTCTGCAAGAAAAATACGGTCCCTCCTGGATGTGCACCAGTACAATAATTTAACATGGAAAGAAATATCAGATAATTTTCTTCCTACATATCAAAGCTCTTCATTTAACAGAGCTATTTTTCAGATAACAGCCTCAGTAATGGCACTACAAGAAATGCTCATTGGGAAGCTCAAACCAGCTAAACTCTAGTTTCCTTCTGTGTACTATAATTTGTGAAACATTGTACTTTCCAAGATGAGAAAGTAAGAACTTAGAGATGCAGTCTAAGGAGAAAAAAAAACCAAAAAAAACCCAACCCAAACCCCCAGAAAACTGCCATGCAAAACAAGTAATACAAAGGCAGGCTGCAGCCTTATTCTTTGTTTGGGCCAAGGGCCATAGACAGCAACTCACTTTGTTCTGTGGAAGTGATGTACACGGTACACACTGCATATACACCTCTCCCCAGTTGCCAGCACGGTAGGAGCCTGGCCAAAAAGATCTGATTTCAGTCAAGAGACAGCCCTGCAGAAATGGCAGGACCCAGAGGATCTGCTGATGGCTCAGAGTGCACATTACCCCCATCTTCAGAGGAATGGAGCTCCCTGCCTGGGAGGGGCAGGGGTGACGGGAGCAGCAAAAAGAGCAATATTTACTCTTCTGCTAAATAAGAAATTCCCATAAACCACAGTAGAGTTGGTCACCTGCTGTCACGGCCAAAACCAGTGTTACCCCTTCAAGTTATTCCTGCCAGAAAACAATAAAATTCTCATACATGATAACAGTGATATTAAAGCAGAGTAACACATCGGCTGTACAGCCAGGACCTCTCTGCTTCTGTCTGAGTTAAGATGCCAGAACTCTATCATCCACGCTGTAACTGTTTCTAAAGCTATTTTATTTCTACCACTGATACAGTTTCAGTCAAATAGAGAGCTGCTGCCCGCTGCTGACTTTGAGTGAGTTGAAAAGTATTTAAAAAAATATGTAAATTGTGTCTCTTTCTGCCAATAAAGTTGCCACCCATGTTAAACCACCCTTGTTCGAGCAGCCTTCAAGAGCGAGTGCTGTTAAAGCCCTAGTAGCTTGATGGTTGTATGAGAACTAGGTCATTTTGTAGAACGAAAAGCTGAAAGGTTTGGTGTGTTTCATGCTACTTCAGTGTTCCTCTTAGCTACATTAATTACTGTGCTTATGTCGGTATGATTTCCCTGCAGAGCACGAGGGCGGGACCAGAGCTATGGCCCCTTGCTTTAATTGCACAAATGGACAGCATCTGGTTTTCAGCAATCTGAGACCTAAATTTCTGATCTGACCATTAGTTGCAAACATTTTTTTTAATCCTTGTTGCATTTTCAGTTTGAATTGTACTTTTAGTCCATGACATTTTAAAATAGACATATTTAAAACTCCCAAATTCCAGTTATCTCATCTATCTGGCAATTAACATTCTTTTTAAAGTGCACCACTACCACTAGGCACCTCCCACAATGCTTTAAGAACATTTTTTTTTTTTAGTCACTTATGTATGTAGTTGCTCCCCAAACTCTTGTGTTTCACTTATCTGACGTTATCTATTCAAGCAAAGCCAGAGCAGATGTCGTAAACTATAGGCATTTATCTCCTACATGGTCTACAGGTACTGCTGCTTTTGCAGTATTCATTTTGGGACTGGCACTGGCAGGGAAGAAGTGATGCTACCTCCACTTCTACCTTCTGCTTTGTCTTCCTCCAGATGGCGGGGTTTATACAATGAAATTCATTACAAAGTCAAACGGTATTTGTCTAGGATGTGTGAGGCAGCTGGTCTCTGTTTATGGTACTCAAATACGTTCACAGGTCTTGTTCCCTTCTTCATTCTTTCACGCTTGTTACTTCCCTTCCCATAAATACCGCTTCGGTTTATTTAACTCCTCAGGCATTTCTTACTTGGTCTTGCCAGCACTTACATCAGATACTGTAAATGTTCATTTCTGCAATGCCTACATTTTACTTTTTCCCTTTAACATTTGCATCTGACATTGCTCTGCCTGGCTGGGGAGACTGAGGTTATGTGATAAAGAGAAAATCTGCGGCTATCTATAAAGCCCGGGTGGTAAGTGGCTTATTTGTAAACACTCATTTACAGCAATCCATACTTGGCCGAGAGCTTTCTGAAAACATCCTCTCCATGAGCCCCGACGGCTCGGTGAAGTAGATCCTGAAGTGCTGTGAATTGGCGTCAATTAAGTTACAGCAGCTCAAGCCACCCGAGGGCCTGGCTCTGGCTGGCTTCTCCAGCAGCTAATAACCCACCTCGCAGCCCCGCTGAGGGCTGGATTCGGGTCCTTACCTCCCCTCTCCGCTTTCTGGCTCGGGATGGGTCTGGCCCCCTGCTCCCTTCTGGCCTGGCTTGCCGTTGTGCTAGGCAGCTGCTGGCTGAACCCCACCTCTCGGTGCTTCCCTTGCTTTTATGTTTTGCATTTGGCATCGGATGGATGTTGGGCCACTGAAGACACCAGCTTTTATGGAAGGCATTTTTCCCATACAGATAGATCAAGGGCACAAACTTTTAAGTAGCTGGTTTGAATTTATTAAAACCGGTTCTCTAACAATAATTAATACTGCAAAATTTACAGTTTGCCCCAGAAGTTTCTGAAGCCCTTTGTAACCAGGAGCACAGAAAGGCCAGTCGCTGGGCCCAGTTCTCTGCTGTCCTCAGTGCCACGCAATGGGCACAGGCAAGGGAAGACGAATAGACTCCCATAATGAAGGTTATTTCCCCCTTTATCGTTCAAAAACCAGCGGAGTACTGTGGGAATGTGGCCTCGTCCAGGCCCAGTTTTACATCCTTAACTCGAGGCAGGCTCTGCTTGGATGCTTCTTGCCGCTGCTCCCCAACTTAGTTTCTCTTCTGCTATCTCATAGTCTGCAAGGGTGCAGCAAAAAAAGGCTTGATCTGAAGCAGAAAGCCATTGAGTCTGAGATTCGTGACATCTGGATTTACCCTGCCTCAGCTATGCCCAGCTGTAATGTGCTGCATTTTCACCCAAGTCACAGAAGGTGCTCAGACAGCAGCGAGAACACCGGGGCTGCTCCCCGAGTCTGCCTTGCTCTCGCGGCAGGTCAGCGATCTCCATGGCAACCCAAACTGGGAGCAGCGCTTAAAATTTTTCTTCTTATTAATAAATTCATTGGCATTCAAGAGAAATAAAGAGGCCCCTTGCTAAAGGTTATGTTAGGGCTCCTCTGACATGAGCTACCAGAAAAGCATCTTTTAATTAGCAGCTTGCCCCAGGCCAGCAACACTCCACCTCCTCCCACTGGTTGGACTCATTTGTCTCCAACTGCTACCAGAGACCGCAGCTTGCCTGGTCTCACGTTAGTCCTCTGTGGGCCCCAGTCAACAAGGAATTAAAGTCAATAAAGAATAATAAAAAAAAAAGTTTCACCATTCTAGGAGCTGAGGTACCATAATAATAAGCATGACAGAAGTGCCTTGATGGATCTACTGGCTGACGAATGCAGTAAAACCCGTCGCATCTCAATCAAAAATTCATTCACTTCTCTTTAGCAATTGAGGAGATATCAGGAGATTTAATGACAGACCAGTAAACTGTGCCCTAATCTGTGAAAAGTATTCTCTTGAGCAGTTTTGTGTGCAGTATTTACAGTGCTTACTTGCTATTCATTACTATTATTATAAATACAAATAGTACTGTTGATGACAGTAGTGCTTAAGGGCTAGCAAGAAACAAGGCTGCATAAAGACAACGAAATAGTGGGTCTCCCCACTGGTGAGCAGGATGGATGTGGAAGGGCAGCAGACAAACTCAGGGAACAATAAATAGTCAAAGCTTGCTTTTGCGATACAGCTCCCCCTGAGTTTATCAGCTGATCCTTGTGCTGGCACTGTCATTAGTAAGAGGAGTTTCTGGAAGTGGCTCTATAACCTATTTTTATTAATCACAAACATTTATACAATGGAAGTGTCTAAAGGCCAGAATCAAAACCAGACACCCATGGTATTGGTGGCTCTATGTACCCTTAAACTTTTGGGGTCATTTTCCAAAAAAGTCTATAGTCTAAAGGGATGTTCACACTGCCACAAGAGATGGAAAAGGTGACAGGAATCCAGAGCAATAGCAGAAAAACTTTTCTTTATCCAGCTTGTTAATGATATTGTTTGAAAGAAAGAGATTGGGGGGAGAAAGAAATACTCATTTATTAAAATATAGTAAAGGAATGAAATAAACCTGCTGTCTAGTAACCCCTTTTCAAAACTGAAGACTGACTCCAGGTAATGTTTGTTCGTGCAATTATAAGGCAACCATGAAAACAATTAAAATATCTTAGTCTTACTTCTCTCCTAACAGGACTGAAAATATGCTATTAAACTTTTAATTAGGGATTACCAGGGAATTGATAATCTGTGAATGTCCATGACTGAAGTTAAATCATCTGGCCCTGGATTTAGTTCTGCCCCTGAGTCTGGTTTCTTAACAGATACTCCTGTAGACAGTCGTGGAAGAGAAGACAGGGAAAGTGGAAAGCGAAGAAGAAACTGTTACTCTGGAGAGCAAAGTGGAGGTTCAGTTCTCTGAAAAGCAGAGGACAGATATTTACTGTCTAGACACCCACCTTAAAGTCTGGTTTTCCTGCTTAATATTTGGGGCTCTCTTTTTTCTGCCCCTTTTCTCAGCACCCTTTGCGCAGAGCAGCTCTCTGTGCGGTCTGTTTCAGAACCCGCTAACATCAGTCTTGAAGGACCATTTGAGCATCTTCTTTTGGAAGCCGATCTTAAGCAGAGCCTTAAGCCAGGAATCCTACCCAAGGACCCGAATCCCTCACTGTACGGTAAGGTTCCCAGCCGTATTCAGCACCAGTGGAAGATGACAGAAATTTTTGGTACTAACAGCGGTAAGCTTTGGATCAGGCCTGGACTCACACTGGTATCACTGAAAAAAGCCCCCTCTAATTTTTAGTAAAGAAGGGAAAGACAACATGTTTAAACAACCAGACATAGCAGTCAGAAATGAAGAGGATAAAAGGCTTTTGTTACTGCTTTTTCTATAGAGTATGAATAGTTCCTAAATCTATTTTGAAACATCAAAAAGTTCAGAACAAAAGAAAAAGAGAAAAAAAAGAAAAATATCCTCACAATTTACCAGCCATTATATTATTCAGTGTTCCTGAAAAAGACAGTCCTGGTTTATGATCCAAATTACAGATAAGAGCTGGCAACAAAGCAAATAGAATAAGAAATGTTATTTTATATAAGGAAAGTGGGAGAAAAAGCATGTGCTTGTTATCTTGCTCAGAGCAGCCCAGCTCTCTGTCAGAAAAGGCAACATTTACAATCAGCCTTATGAGGAAAAGTAGATAAAATAACAGACGAAAGGTGGTTGAGGGGAAAAAGAATATTTTCCCCTCCCTTCTATCTGGAAGGCCAAACTGAGGGAAGCTGCTATTCTGCACCTAGCACATGTCGAATTTTATGTAAGCACGGGTTTCCTAGAGGAGCTAAGGAGGCCGCAGCCCTTCCCTCTCTCCCAGCTACCGCTGCCTGGCGAAGCATGCGTCCTTTGAATACTGTGCTGCTGAAAGAGATCCATGCAACCCAACTCCACCATCCAGACTAGAGTAGCATCCACCTCTATTTTCTAACACATGTTGAAATCTAAATGACGTTGAGATGCTCATGCAATGCAAAACGAAGACCTGCCTATTCCAGAATAAGAAACTGTTCTGGTTCCCACTGCAAGAAGTTTCTCACACCCCTATCTGGTAGCACCCGAACGTGTAAAGCTAAGCAAAGCGCTTCATGTTAGGTACGTGCGTGAACACCGTGCCAATCCTGAGGCTAGAACGCAAGAATAGTATTCTTTGGATAAAATGAAAACTTACCTATGTCTTTCACTGAAAGCTTTAATTGCGTCAAAAAGCTTGTGTAGCTATTGGTCTTTAATAGGATCACCTATGTAAGTCACTCGACTCAGGCCAAAAGGTGCCTCTTACTCCTTTTCAAGTGGTCCAGCTCTCAGACCAAACTGTTTATAGACCCCAATTACAGAAATACACCAAAGAGGCAAAAGTTGCCTTTTTGTTCTCCTCCAGATAAATAAATTCTATGCAATAAATGGACTGTAATAACTTAAATGTTTAGTACTATTACACTGGTTCCCTTTTTTCACTATTATATTTATTCTTGATAAACTTGCAGCACTTTTTCGAATTTTCTAATTATTGCCAGCTATAACATGGTAGACATTTCCCTCCTTAGAATTTACACCCTTAGGATATTTGTCGCTGATGATTCCCTTTTGCTTACAGTTAAGAAGAAGAATCAAAGGCTTACATCCAGCTGAACGTAAATGAGTCATATACATCGCTGTCAGAGTCTGTCTAAGGAGTGATTTGTGACTACCCTTTCTCCGCTTCTCATTCAGGCAGAAATCATTAGAAAAGATTTAATCAAGAAAGAGTAATGAACTTGATAGAAGCTGGCCAGACAAATGAGAAAATCACTTGACTTCTGTTAAAAGATGCTGGATTTTTTGAGTTAGACCCTACATTTTTTATTAAGTTAATATAACCTCAGTTGTCTATTTCAGCTGAACTCCTGTTTCCCAGCTATAAGTCAAATTGTAAGTCAGATAAAACTCTGCTATTCTTAGAGAACTCTGTATGCACATAAGTATATATCAATATGTACACATACCTTTAAACTTGCAGATTTGAAAATCTGAGCTATTTTGGTCCTAATATCAGAATTTTTTATCTGCAACCTTGCTGCAAACTGCAAATCCAGAAGATCGGTCCTGGCTTTGAAATGTCAGGATGCCTACGAAAGCTGCCAGTACTTAGACATTTGTGACTTTTTCAAAGAAATGAGTCTTAGGAGGATCAGCAACCACAGAGAAACAACATTAACCAGCAGGGCAGCCTGGGCAGTATTTGTACCAGAATAAGCACCGATTCAAGCAATGCCAGCACTACCCTTTTTTATGAATGAACCCAACACCTGAGAGGGAATACCTCTTTCAAGGAGATAATTCAGGCTGCTAGACCTGAGTATATCCTTGCATGAGACACCAGCAGTGCTGCTCTGGAGATGCAAGGGCTGTCCTGGTGCACTGAGCACACAGACACTGCCCAGGTCACATCTGCTTTAAAGCAGTGGAAAGAACCCAGCCTAGGAAATTTATGGATTGGGCGTGCAATGTAGGCACCAAAGGCGTCAGTTAAAGTGACTTAGATGGGGACACATGCCAATGCACTCCTAGGAAGGTCCCTCCCTTTGTGGGTAGCTGATACGACACCTTTCAGATCGGTCAGTCCTTCAGTGGAAAGGGCAAGTGGCCCAAACTGTGCTGAGTGACAAAAAAGCTCCTGACATGCCAAATGTTATTCAGAGGAGCCTGGCAGAGATAACATAAAGCTAATTTCATATTTAGTAGGAATATAGACAGAAACTGGGCATTTAGCCCAGAGGTGAAAAGCCAGGATTTTATCTGAGAATTTACTCTGTTTACTCCTGCAGCATTAATGTATCTCAGTGCTATACGGACCTAAGTGTATCCAGTAATCTTATAGTACCCACCTGTCGTGGTTTAACCCCAGCCGGCAGCTAAGCCCCACCCAGCCGCTCGCTCACCCTCCCCCCCGGTGGGATGGGAGAGAATCTGAACAGCAAAAGTAAGAAAACCCATGGGCTGAGATAAGAACAGTTCAACAACTGACATAAAATAATAATGTCAGTAATGTCATTTACTGTCATCTACTGTCAATTAAACTGTTCTTATCTCATTAAATAACAATGTCAATAATGATAATAAAATAATATTTTATTATCATAAAATAATAATGAAATGTAATTTCATTAAAATAAATTGTAATTAAAAAGAAAACAATGTGAGAGAGAGAAAGAGAGAAACAAAACCCAGGAAAATAAAAAAACCTGATGCAACCACTCACCACCCACTGACCGACGCCCAGCCCGTCCCCGAGCAGCCATCACTGCCCCGGCCAACTCCCCCCAGTTTCTATACTGGGCATGACGCCCTATGGTATGGAATAGCCCTGTGGCCAGCTGGGGTCAGCTCTCCTGGCTGTGCCCCCTCCCAGCTGCTTGTGCACCCGGCAGAGCAGGGGAAGCTGAAAAGCCCTTGACCAGTGTCAGCACTGCTCAGCAACAGCTAAACCATCAGTGTGTTATCAACGTTATTCTCATGCTAAATCCAAACCACAGCACCATGCCAGCTACTAGGAAGAAAATTAACTCTACCCCAGCCGAAACCAGGACACCACCTCATCCTGCTTAGCCAGAAGCAGTCTCTATCTAGCTTTTGTGTTCTAATTAGGAAGTTTACTGGTCAATTAAGTATTCAGGAAGGAGCATTTGATATGTGAGTGAGGAATAATTTAGCTGCTGAGAATTGTCATTTAACATACCCTCCCCACTCCATTTGTTTTCAGGAACTGGAATGTACAAAGATGTAGGCCTTGTTTGCTTCCACCTCATTTCTGCATTAGCAGCATATGCCTGGTGTAATCACTTAAGATCATAACAGAAAGCGAACAGAATTTTTTGTGGAGGAAAAAAAGAAAGAAAAATCAAGACAGGCTTTTTAGGGCTAATACCAAAAATTATGTAGTCAATTAGAAAGCTACAATGGAATGACAGAAGCTGTTCCATCATAAGTCAGTTTTAATAGTCAGAGAAATGCAAGAAGGGTCCAATGCTACTCTTGTATAGCAGCACAGATTTAAAAATAATTATTTTTATATGAGCATTTATACAAAATTGGAATCAGATGCCTGAGAGTGATAAATAGTGGCTACATCTAGGGTACCTGAAATCTACTCTGTTTCTTCCTCTGAAGTACTCGTCTTTCTGGATGGTCTATAGCATGGAAATTCTGATGATAATATTCTCATGAGCATGCTGAGTTTATTGTGTCTTATTTGAGGAATGCCCCAAATCTCAAAAAAAAAAAAAAAACACCTCCTAAAACTTGACCAGAATTCTTATCTTGCATTTGCATTATTTTTAATTTCCTTGTATCTCTTCTTTTCCAGTTAAATAGAGGAAGATGAAGCAGAAAAAAAACAGGTTGCTGTAAGACTGTCATAATTTGACTCACAGTTTACAAGATGAGAAATTTTGGGATTGAAAGATTTTGCTCATAGAAAGGCTACAGACATTTTGAATAAATATAATCTGTGACATTATTCAAAGATAAAAAAATTATTAATAACATGCTACAAATAATACAAATAACTGAATACCATCCCGTTTTAGTTGATGAGCCCTCCAATTTGAAGCCTAATCGAGTCAACTGTTGAAAGACTTCCAACCACTTCCATAGGATTTATGTCATGTCTGATTCTGGAACCAGATGAGACTTTGACATTTATTAACTACTTCACAGTAAGCACCATTCTTCAGACTATTTGCTAAAATCGTGTTACAAATGTTCACATTTTGCCATTACACATCATTTTTAGTTGTATGAGCCAGCTGGAAGTGACTAATTGCAAAAATATTGAATACTTACAAAAATGGAATATTACAATAGAATATACATTGTGCCAGCTAGAAAATATTTGGTCATTTATTGGGTCTGTTTCCTCATTTGATAAAGCATGCAATGAACTAGAAACACGTGTATCAAACTTTGCTTCTGATAAAAATTCCAACAGCGGAGTAAACCACCCCCACACTTTCATGACTACTTTTTTGTGTTTAGGTCAAGCTCTCGAATGTTCTTGGGAAACAAACATACAAACAGAGCCCCTTCAATCAACGTTTGCTGCTGAATTCAAGTAAATAATGTGATAAACTTTTGTTCCCATTGTTCACCTCAGTATATATTTGTGGTTCACTAGTTACCAGCAAGGAGTCCAGAGCAAGTCATTATTGTTTAAGACATCAATTTACAGTACATGCCATTTCACTTCAAAAAAGAAAAAAATATAAGGCCTTTATACAGAAATGCAATTTCCGAATGGAAATGTAAGAAGAGAAAGAAAAATATTTGCAGAAAGCAAGCATAGATACTGTATCTTCAGAGTATTTCTGTTCCATACATGAAAAGAATTCCTTTCTCTATCTCAATACTGGGTTTTCATGTCTCCGGGTGTGAATCTTATTCTGGTTCTGTGCCACGCTGATCCATCTACCCTCTAATGAATACATTAGGGACATTACCAGGCAATCTGGAAATATTGAGGTGAGAAAACTAATGTTTTGCAGCAAGGTATATATTCTCTGAATTGAAACCTCTTCCTCACACTGCATTTTATCATGAAGAAAATTATGCTTCAGGAACAAGGCCTTAACTTTAAAAAAAACCCCAACAACCATGAGTTGCACAGCAGTCCATCAGCGTTAAATCATTTACCCTACTCTGATGAATCTGTCCTGAGAACTATTTAAATGAAATGCTTCCAATAGAAATATGAAGGGTATGGCTTAAAGGCAGGACTGAAAATAGTATGAAGAAGGTCACTCCTGCCCCTCTGTTCTCCCTAGACTCGGAGTGGAACGAAGTGACCTGAACAAGTAGCGTCAGTGGCATAAAGATGATTTTCTGTCAATGAACTGTACCATTCCATATTTGCTTAAACTTGGATGTAAAATCCTTCATTTTGCCTATTTTTTTCTAATTCAGAAGATGTTTTCTATCGAAGTTAGAGTGTCTTGACTTATCTCAGACATGCATGGTCCAAGGAAGTACACACAGACATCACAGTGACCAAATGCTCGGTGGTAGTTACCCTCAGAGAGCAGAAGGGGAATTTGGGATGGTTTCATCCTGAATGGATGAAAATAGTTAAAAGACTATTGAAGATGATGCTACTGATAGCATCTTCTGCCACATCTATTTGTCTAAAAAATGTTTTGTGGCAGGACTTATCTACCCTTATGATTTTTTAAAGCACAATAATCCTTTCATTTTTCTCTACCTCTGAGCTGTCCCAGATTATGAATAAAGGAAACTTCCACAACAAGAACAATAACACTTTTCTGTCTCTCACAAGATCATTTCAAAGCATGATAAAACAATGACTTTATCATTGACCGCACTAGGAACATCATCGACTCTGGATTACATCTCCACAAGGTCATTCTCAAAAGATCCTTTTCCCTGTCTTGCAAAACAGGGTAGTGAAGTGTAAGTTCATGCCTCAGTGTCTTTTGCTAATAACACAGGAATATAACCCTTCCTGCCTCATACTGTCATAGTACAAGAATTTCCTTCATATATTGGTGTTTCTCTAATCGGGACTTGTCAAACAGTGTAAGTCTTTTTTATTTCCAGGGCAAACAGGAAAAAAACCCCACCTTGGACGTTATCCAAGCAAGATGTTATGAAACAAATACACTGGAGACTTGCCCAGTCCAGGACATTTTGACGGAAAAAGCGAAGACCTTACAGCCAAGAGCTGTAAAAACTTTGGAAAAGTGGGTACCTAATGTTGTTACAAAATCGAAACTGAAATGCCTCATGGAAAATAATTTCCCTTCTGCCCTCTCACAACTGCAAGTCTTGTGATCCCAGTGAGGGCGATTCATCCACAGATCACATTTCATCTCTCATAAAATATCAGCGTGCAAAAATAATTTTAAAAAAAGTAGGAATAGAACCAAACTGCCACGTTTAATGATGTCTGCTGCTTACTATTCTTCCATTACCATTGGTCTCTTTCTCTTACATCTATTCATTTTATCTAGCACTTAGTTTTAAAATGCAAGTGTGCATTTTTTGCTAGAGCATCAAATGTTTACTCTGTATATGTACTATGTGCACATAGTACTCCAAATCCTGATTTCTGCTTAGTGCCTTGAGGTGCTATTATAATACAAGAGTCAAGACAACTGTAATAATATCAGAACCATTACAAAAGGACACTAAGAATGTATCTCTAGAAATAATATTGTTATTGGTAGGTCTTCCACAGTTTAACAGATCCCTGAATTTCCCCTAAAATCACCACTGCAGGTCAGGTAGGAAACAGAAGAAAGAGCAAAAACTTTATACTAGCTTACATATTTGAGTCAAATTTATGAGTTTCATCCTTACAACAGTCTTGTAAAATGCAGTCTCATCTAACAGCTGAGGAACTTGGAAAAGCCTCCTTACTCAGGGTCACACCTTTAAAACAGTAGGGCTGAGATTTGAGCCCCGGTCCCAAGAAAGGCAGGTCTTTTGCTTTCCCTGAAGAAGCCCTTCACTCCACACGACGCTTGTTCTGTCTGACAAGTCCAGCTAAGCAAGTACTGGGCGCCTGCTCATCTGCACGGCCACCCTTGCCACAGCCAGGAACACGCTGCCAAGGCATGCACGCAGGCTTTGGCCGTTGAAGTGGATGTGAACATTGCCAAACACAGGGAATTTAGATGTGGGAGAACCTGGAAAGCAGCAGATAGTGGTTTGGTTGGTTGGGGGTTTTTTTTTAGGAAAAAACAAAGGTAATAGGTAGTTGCAAAAGATTCCTCTATGGTCACAAACAACAGCTAATGGTTTGCCTTTCCCTTCCTGACCACTTTTAAGGATCTTCCCTCTGACAACACCGGCATTTCTGAAGGTTATGGCACCCATGTGTGACATTATCAAAAGATCTAGAAAGGATAAAGTAGCTGCGTTAACACATTTAGATTAATTCATTTCCTTAATCTCATAATAGGCTTCAAGTAATGGACGGGTTTCAGTTAAATTTTTTATAGTGCCAGAGAAGCTAAATTTCAGATGTTTTATTAAAAGGAAACAGAATTTTTGACAGCTCGCATTAGTTGACAGACGCTGTAAAGGAAGGCATCTCTTTACTCACTCAGGCTAGATTTCACTTTACATAAAACTTGAGGATTATTGCCAACATTTAAAACTGTGACTCAAGCAGAGAGAGAGAGACCTAACCCTTATCCAAACAGTGTTGGACTTGGAGAAAGACTAGAATAAACTCAATGCAATCATTGAACACTAATCACTGATCAATCCTCTAACATTAAAAATTGATCAAACCCTCTTCAGCTTCAAATTAAGACTGTGATTCTCAAATTTTAATAGGTGACTACGACTTATATCTCCAACTAGCCAGGTGGCTCAAAGTCACAAACGGAATACGTCATGATTATTCTCTTTCTTCCAAGCCCCCGCAAAAGGCCTGAGCAGTCCGTGGGAAGCAAAGTGGCAGAGTAGCAGTGGAGTTTCTCCAACTCATTCAACAGGTCCCTGCTCTTCATTTGTATTCCAAACAAAAGAAGGGGGAAAAGCACAAAAGACTGTATGTTACACTCCAAAACACAAGTATACTGAGATGCAACCTGGAGTTAAAAAGTCAAGTGAAAGTCCCTCTCAGTCCTACAAAAACCTTTAGAATAAAAGCAGAACTCTGCAAACAACCAAATGTTAACAGAACAATCTAAAATCTATTTATTACTGGGGCAAAGAGCAAGCAGCTCCCACACTTCCTCACATTTTGGCTTGAGACCCTTCTCCCAGGCAGGCATGAGCAATCAAGACTATTATCAACAACACGAGCTGGAGTACTTGCTGGCTTTGACTCTTTTAACTGCTAAAAGCAGGGCAGTTTGGGTCGGAGCAGGATGTTTGGCTACAGTGTGATCTGCTCTCAAGCACTGCAAGCCGCTCAACGTTGTACTTAAAAAGAGCATTAGGAGCTGGTCTCTTCATGCCTTTTGTATGAGACATGAGTGGGTGGTGTTATCCAGTGGTGGCACTGGACAGTCTCAGGAGTACCGGGGCTGTCACATAGCACAAGGCAGAGCATTATCTTTTTGGCCTGATTATTTTCCCTGCAGGTACTTTCCTGCAATTATATACACATTTCAGCATAATACACAAGCAGAGAGTCATCCCTCATTTACAGAAGGATAAATAAAAGGCATTTGATCACTATCTCCATATCCTAATTAGACCCTATTCAATAAACAGCATGGGCACTTTGGTGATTTTTTGCTTAAACTGAATTCAAGCCTAACCTGTGTAGGCATTTCATAATACGCTGCTGAGTACTTAGCTGTATCTTGAGGCAGCCAGGTTCAATTTTTTCATGCCATTGCACTAAGCATCACAAGGTCTAAAGGATTTGAACAGCTAAATCCTGCTTTCATAAGTGACTAGGCAGCTGGAAGCCCAAGTAGTAAAAGGCACTGAACAGGCTTTAAAGTCTAAATCACATAGGCACAGACATTAAAATACACTTAACTCCTCAAATGCAAATGGGTACCTAGCAAAATATTCAAAAAGCAACTATAGTCCAACTTCTGCTTTCAAAAGATGTTTCTGAAGGTACAGCTATGTGGTTTTGGCCCCTTGTCACTTAATGATGTGACTTAGATTCCTAAATCAGCTAGAAGCTTTCAAAAATGTTTCCTTTTTCCTTTCTGTAAAATGCCATTTATAATAATATTTGGGGGGGTTTCTAACGTAACAGGTGTTACTTATTTAAACTTTTAATGTATTATGTCTTTACATGGTTGTATACAGCTATAGCTAGGTAGCAGCAAACTTCCCTTTATCAGAGATTTTGGTGTAATATTTATTTTGTATGCTCTTGTATTTGAATTTTAGTCTCTAAAACAATAATAGTCAAATTGTTTTCAGTATTCTCTTTGCATCCCTGCAAAAGGAGAAGAAATCTCATTCAAGTCAAAATGGGTTTTATTGTCCATTGATCTGTATAACCAAAACCTACAGCAATTAATTTCCCAGATTAAACTAATAAATTAAGATTGCCTCACTAGAATCCTGACTATTGCAAAAACAGGCACTAAGGGAAAGAGATTTACTGAGATGAAAGAAATCTCCATTTTAGCTACATTTTCATAGCTCATTTGGCCAGGATGAGCTGACAGTTATCAGAAGCCAAGATAAAGATATATGATGTTTAGAAATGGCATCTAAGTTATTATTCCAGAGAACGAGCAGAGTAAGTGTGTTATTAATCCCGGGTTCTTAGGCCAACTTAATTGCTGTCAGTAAATCAGTAATTATTTATGTAGCTTCTTTACAGTGAGTAACTAAGGATTGAAATTATTTATCACAGAGTTGCTCTGCAGAGTAAATTCAATAATTATTTTTTGCTAAGACACAGCATATGAGGGCACATCTACCTGGGGAGCTTCTGTTATATAGTGCACTATGGTACGTTGTATTCTATGTTCAGCACAATATTTTGAGTGAAAGTGTTAGTTACCAACCAGCCCCTGTTCCTATGAATTCATCTCCTCTTTGCATGAACTAGGCAGAACAGATACATACATAAATCTGTCGGTATTTAGTACATTGCAAACCAGTAGGGATAGGTTTCACTTTAAATTAGAAAGAAAATTAAGCTTTAACTTGAGGGGTCACAAAGTGACTTGGATTCATTTGCCAGTCAGAAAATCTTGGCAAACTTTCCGAATTACTACTACCATGCCGGCGGCGGCATCATTTGGCTAAAGTCCGTTGCAGCCAGCCCGAGCGCTCCCGTTCACTTTGCATTCGTGGGAGAGCCAAGGTCCAGCATCGTGCAGTGTCCCCACAAGAGATGTTGTATACAACAAAACCTGGTTTACAGCTTTCACTGTAGCAGCCACTGTCACCTACTGTTGTGGTTGCAACATCTTGTCCAACGTCGGAACCAGTTCCTACTGAGATGGGTGGATTTTCTATCTCTATTTACTTGCCACCAGCAGCAGCCAGAACAAAATTGAAGAATCTGTTAATCTGACAAGTTTGCCATATACAGGATTAAATCCATAGCCCTTGAACAGTATGAAGAACGAATTGTCTGTGCTATTCACAAGTTCTCAGGTTAGGAATCTCCATGCAAGCCAGAGTATCAAAAATAATGGGAAATTCAGCAGGATTTAATATATGTATTTTCAATGTTATAGCACTAAAACCTATTTCTACAGTTATTAATTTGAGCAGATATAAGAAATAAGGAAAACTCCAGACTGGCAAAGGCTGAAGGTGATGAAAAATGGAATGGATTTTTTGGGCAGATGAATTAAATAAAGATACTGTAACAAGAACCTGTAACAAGAATCTGCAACAACTCCGACAGCCAAGATGACAGGGTTTTTTTGCAATCCCAATTTTGAAGCAATTTCATAGAAAAGAAAATCATATCGGAAATTTGAAAGTGTTCAAATCACTGTCATTGCTGAAGGAGGTCAAAATAGCTGTACTGTTATTGCTTACCCACCTGGATGTCCTCAGATCCAGAAGATATATCATGCAGAAGGGCATGGTTGCACTATAGGTATGTGTAACAGAACTATTGACCTGATACTATCTTGCTCTTTTGTTGAGAAAATAACATTTTCTAATTACAAAAGAACAGCCTGGAGACTATATAGACATGAAGTACATCAAAACCCATAATGACGCTAAATGGAATGTCCAGAATAATACGTAAATTACCAGTAATAAAGACTTTACAAGGATAGTGAACACCTATGAACAAATAGCTGTACGCAGTATAACATACTAGAGGCTTTGAAGATACGGACAAGCCTTCTTATTCTTAGCTCTAAGACTGTAGCAGTGATTTTCAAGAGCTGAGAACAGTCCCTCTAAAACCTCTGCAAGCTTGAAGTTAAAGAGACTCCTTGTCATCCTTCTTTTCAAACATGCATTTTATTCCAGTAAAAAGAGGCCAGGAACTCCTGAGGAGCGTCTGCCAGAATCCAGAATTGCTGCAGGAACTAAGGCCTGCCGTTTGCTTTGATTTTGCTACTCATTGCGAAGCAAGCATTGGAAGGCATTAGTTATGCTCTGCAACCATGGAAGCTATTTTCCAGCCAGGATTTAGGAAAACAGCAGCATCTGGCAGAAGCCAAGCTGGCATAGCTCTTGGGAAGTCTTCCTGAAGGCCATCTACATGGAGCGGGGAGGGAGGGAATCTGCAGGATATCATCTGGATCTGATTAAGGAATCTAGATGTGGCAATAAATGAATAATAACCACTACAGAACATAGTAAATGAACAATTCTGCTCTGTGCAAAATCCTCTGTGTGTCTGTTAAACATTTAAACACTATGTACTTTGCATTTACATTTAAATTAAACTGGAGTCATTCAGTTCTGAGGCAAACATCCATGAAAGTTGTTGAAGGAGTCTGCAGTACTTCCAAATGAAAGGTAATAATAGTATTGTCTTGCAGAAGTACTACATGTTCCTGGAAATGGCAACCGACTGTGATTTCTTTAGTGATCTAATTGGTATGCCATTGCCTCTATTATTTCATTTTGCTCAGTATGAGCATAACCAGATGCTGGGTTTTCAGAACAGAAAAATGATGCTTTAGATGTGTGAAAGTGAAGGGTCGGAAACATGATAAAACCAGCTCCCCCAGGAACTGGTGAGAGCTCAGACCAGAGAAATTAAAGAAAAGTTAAATGATGTGTGTAAAACTGTTGTCCTTGAGATAGCGTACAAGCCTCGGGAAGCAGACTACAGCCCAGTCAAAACTGACTTGGATTTAAGATTCATTACAAACTGGAAACTCAAAAGAGGTTAAAAATGTGAAAAAAGCCCCAAATCTTAGTTATGTTCAAGGCAACAAGGTCCATTTTCACATAAAACAAAGCTCCTGAACGGCTATACATTGAGAATAATGTGAAAAGTAGTATGGTGTCACGCAGAAGGGTTCCCAAATACAACCAAAGATTGAGCCTACTCCCAGAAATACATTTGGTGCTAACTGGGAGTAAAGCAGGAATTGAAGCCCTGGATCTGTTATCGTTTGTAACCTGCTAGGAACAGCAACACGTCCACGCTTCCAAGAGAGGTTACCTCGGGTAACCGCTAGCGTGGTTCCCAGACTCTTGCGAGATCACCAGCAAATGCCATGGACTTCTGGAAATCTCCTACTTCAATTTTTATTTCAGTCCTTACATGTGCATTCACTTCATGGTTTCATTAGCTCAAAGAAACAAGGATCCTTCCAAAGTAAATATATAACATCGATGTCTCTCTGCAATTCTGAGTAGGAGCTATAATCGGAGGGCTGCATGGTCAGGAGGGACACATTGCTTCTCTGTCATTAGCTGGCCCTGAACAAACCTCTTGCCTTTCGGCTGCCGGGAAGCAAGACAATTTACTTGTGGACACGTATAGCACCCAGTCCATATTTCACACATACTCAGCTTCAGAATTGTAGCTAAATTCAGAGTCATAGCTAAATTCAGGAAGCAGAGCAAGAGGGAAGAGGAAAATGTACACAATTACATGTTATTTTAATGAGCATCTCTGGCTGTAAATCTAATCAAAATAATTACAAATACTGGTGAATATGCATAGCAGAAAAGAGAATGATTAAATGCAAAGAATGATGCCATACCCTACCTGCTGCTGAGAGCAAAGGGCTGCAGACAAAGTGGCTGCTGTGATCACTGGGTCTGCTTTTACCTTATAACTCAAGGTCTTAAGCTGCAGTGAAGCATCTCACGTTGGCTCAGGCTATGTAGTTCACTAATTTAACTGACATTTTATTTTAATTTCTTTGCTACAAGATAAGCCCCTATTATTCCTCTGTGCCATCTGCAAGTACAAAATATTATCTCGTCTTAATTTTAATTATTATAACAAGCCCATTCCTGGTATGAGTTCTGGCAAAATTTCAGATCTTTGCAGAAGGCCAGGATGACACTTATGGCCAAGTTAAATCCCACTTAAACTTGGTGAAGTTTTGAATTGGATTTAACTGTGGCACAGGCAGTCTGCTACACCCTCTGTTCAGAGGAGACATACATTGCATGGGATTCCACGCTGCTGCCCAAATATTTCCTATCTTATAGAATGGATCAATTCTCGTATCTAAGGTATATGCTTTCACATCATCGACTTTAAAAAAGTCGATTCTGGAATAAGCATAACAATTCTGGCTGCTCAGTTACTCTGTAATCACACACAAGATAAATAGATAATGAGGATATGCAGATACGGGGAAACTGGCAGGGTACGGATCTGATTATTAGCTGGCTGCTGGTAATCGTTGCAATGTAATCAAAACTGGGAACTGCTGCAGATCAGCTGCTAAGGCAACCATTTTATAGAGTGGTGTTGGTGGGCTCATGTTGTGCTTTTGCACAGATTTTCTACTGGGAAGTTTTAGTCATTCAAGGTGACGGTTTGGCATGTTGACTGTTGTGATCCTTGAGTTTGGAGCAGCTCAGTAACGTCTTTCAAGCCCCACGTCCCTCGTAACATTGGTACTCCTCAGCTTGAATTATGTTCACCTAGAAGAGATCTCCTGGTGCCATGACTGTTCCCAGCAGCTGTCCTTGCAAGCCAATGTGTTTATTACAAGGTAATTTATTCAATTACTTTCTTTTATTTTTTGCTTCTTCCAACCCCTATGAGCCAGCGAACTGAACTTGTTCACAAAGAAAGCAGTGTTTTGTGGATCATCTGTAAGTTTAAACCAATGTACCTAAAGTGGTGCCAAAAGCTATACGGATAGGCTGGTATTGGTGTAACCGGGTTATTTTGAATATTAAACCTGTTCCTATTCAGTGTAAGCAAAGCCAGAGATTGCCTCTTCAAGGGAACTGAGTGGCTAACAAACCCTTTGAACTGTCTGAACTCTGCCCGTCCGAATGCACACCAAAGCTGCTCCAGTGCAACTTTCTCACCAGGTTTTAAATAACAGTCATGAACATACACAGAAGTCATAGCCATGCTCATTCTTCAATGAACTCATCTCTCCTGCTTGTGGACTTACCCACAGGTGAACATGTCTTCGCTAAGAGAAATCTAGAGGGTTTATGAAAATTTTTGTTCAAGTCACATAAGGCAGAACGATCTGAGCAAGGAATAAAATCTGATGGTAGATGAAGGCTTGCAATGTGCTAGATCACGTAAATTGCTTAAACTACTATGATTAGCAAATAAATCTATACACATTTCAAAGTGTACTTTCAGACAATTCGCCAAGGGCTATAATCACATACTGAGTTATTCAGTCAGTTCCAGTCTGATCTGTTCAGAGCTTTCTACAAACAACATTATCTTGTTATCTAAGCCATATTCTTTTAGTTATCAGTCCTAAAGCTCTTTTTCTTCCAAATCTAATTCTCACAGTTACAAGTGTTCCCCTCTGTCTATCCATCTGCAACTACGGGGTAATAAAATGTATTTTATTTGATCAGTATCAAGAAACACACTTTTCTATGTACTACAAAACAGGACGGAATGTTATTCCCAGCTGTATTACTCCCAAATGCATCAAATCCATTCATTTTGTGTCTCTGATTTTATGATAAGCTAAATCTATGTGTTTCTTAGTTTAAAAACATAACTAACCTATTTGCATATGTAGGTACCCATGCAACCAAATGCACATTTTAGCCTAAAGAATCAGAAAGTCATCATACTTCCAGGCATGTCAGGGAAGAGTTTGTGAACAGATAAGAGCAGGACTTACCCGTAAGAGCCCTGAAAAAGTCAGGAGGATAAAAAGCCCGCACAATACATAACCATCACTGCAGGTTACCTCTAAATTGTCTGGAAGTCTAGTGCATAATACCGTCACAGTATAGAGAATTAAACCGATTTGAGCCCCAGCCTGCATTCCTGATGGAGGCAGTTGGCTTTACCTGTTCAAGGAGAACACTTGGCAGAGGGTATCATATCGACATGTACAAAGAAGCTGTTTAACCTTGGTTTATGACTTTCATATGTAAATCTAAAGAACAGAATTGTTTCTGATCACGTTTCAGGCACTTGATGCAATCAACAGTATTTCTTCCTTACAGATTCTCAAAAAAAAAAAAAAGAAAAAAGAAAACCTCATGATCCCTCACAGGACACCATCATTTGGTTCATACTTGGCTTCCCCATGAAGAAGTGATAAAAGGTTCATCTAAATGACATTTTCTGATCAGATGTTAGCAATTGCATTTTGATGGAGGAGAGGCAAAGGATATAGAGGTATGCACAGGACAGGGAAGATGCATAGCTGGATGTTGCATGAAGGAAGGAAGGGGCTTCCTAGAACTGTGGACGTATATTTGGCAGCAAACCTGATTCTCTACAGTGATGAAAAGCATGATACTAAACACTCAGCATTGCATTATAATTTAAGTAGCAAAATTTTATTTCTATAAGTTGTCTGACATGGAAAAAAGACGTTTGTTATCTCTCAAATATGAGCTTTGTCCAAGACAAATCAGCAGGGGGAAAAAAGCAACCAAAACCAATATTCTGATGGACAAAAAGATAATGTGTTTATGCTTCAGATCTGGCAGTTTTGTTCTCTCTCCTTCAATTATCCATAATCCTCCCCCCACCCTTCAAGATAAATGGAAACTTTTGATTTTACAAAGATTTATTTTTATACTGGGTCTCCAGTTGAGAAAGGCACCTGTAGCCCTGACAAACATCTTCAGGCCTCACTAATCAGTGCTTTTGTTTTCTTTACAGCAAATTTAATACTAAGGTCGACGGGAGAGTCACAGAGACTGATGACCTCCGTTTAATGACAAATAGGAACAACATCGGGAGTATCAGCAGAGGCTGCTCCTCACTGATTAAACAACATGCTCTGAGCCCAGCTGAGATAGCTCATTTGTAAGGGTGAGAGGTGAATTCAGCTTTCATGTCCATTTAGTCTTTGATATGTCTACCTAGCCTAAGAGCACAGGCTCCAATTAGTGACATCAATCCTCTATCCCACCACTATTATTTCACAACAACCCCCTCATTTTTTATAAACCACAGAACAGTCCTAGCTGGTAGCAAACAGATTGTCTTTTTCACATTTGGAGTATGACTTCAAAATAATATTTGCTGTAGGCAAGAAGTAATTTTGACAGATATATCTGATAAATGATCTGGGGGAAAAAAAGGTTTAACTGTTAAGAATAAAGTGCTGAACCTATTAATTAGAATGGGCTTTGATGAATATAATCGTTCTATATGAAACAAAGGTGCATAATGAGAAATGATAAGGATAGAGCGAACACTAACTGATAAAGCTGAAAGACTGCTGTAATGACGTGCTAAAACAACTATAGATAGCTGATCCCAAAGGACTGGGTGGCTTTTCTTTATCAATAAGGTTTTGAACAATTTTGGAGAGAACAGCACTGAACATTAAAAAAAAATCATGCATATTCCTTAGATATTTTTTTAAAACCTGTCCCTTAACTTGGACCACAGGCATTTATGTTTATTAAGGCCACTTCAAATCATATTTTTAAATGGTATTTACAATTCAGTATCTTTTCCCTTTTCTTCCCTTTCCTTCACTCCAAAATACAATAAAAGGTATCTGGAACATGTGTTATCCAATGAGCTACATCATTTATATCCACTGATAAATTCTATAGAATTTTATCACACTCTAATATTATTTCCATTAAGTTAAATATTTGCAAGCCAAAGCCCTTAGTTCACACTCAATCTGATTTGCACCAGAGGAAACCCTGAATAACTTACATCACAACCAAACGTACATCAATCTGAAAAATACGTTATTCAGTGAAAATGTAATTTCTTTTTACTTGGGAAATCGATACACAATAAGCAAAGCAGTCGCTCCACAGTCCTTCCGTCTGAACACAAAAATATGCAAAGTGCACAGTACGAGAGCCCCTACTGGAAGCTAATGAGTTTACTTGTTACTGTAAATTCATGCCATCACGGTTTTTTGTAGACCAGCCAGGAGAAACACTTCATGATATGGGCTTATAATAAAATGCCCTAGTGTGTATTACTGAAAACCCAAGAAACCTGAAATCACAACTGTGCAGATTATCTAAAGAAATGAGCACAGTGTGTTTTTGAAAAGCAGCGGGACGTGTTCTCCCCAGATCTTCTAGTGTATTCCAAAACGTTCCTCTGAGCTCTTTAATTTTGAGACGAGTGGTTAGACTGGCTGAGAAACCACCCGCCTCTCCTCCCCCTTCCCCACTTTCACCTCCACGCGGGGATGTGTCTGCCAGCACATTCGTCTCAGGGAGAAAGCTCCTCTGCTCAATGAAGGAGTTAGCATCTCTTCTTTCTTTTTCCACTAAAACCAAAATGCCTTATCTCCTGGGTTTTTATTGATCTTATTTTTCAAATAATGCAGCCACACATTAAATATTTTGAAATAATCTAAATGCAGACCCCTTTGGCTTTCTTGTTCTACTTCTTCGATAACTCCAAATATTAATACGGTGCACCTTGCTCTCTCTCATAAACTCCTAGAGTATAATACCAAACTCTAATGAAACTCTGAAAAAACAGTTGTCAGGCCTCAAAAAGGGAAACCTTGCTGGACCTTGCCTGAAAGTCTGGCACCAGGCTGCTACCAGATACTATGGGGAATGCCAGATGATGTCCCTCCTGCCTACTCAGTCTTAACCTTCAGGTCTCCTGCACAGTGTTGAATCTGTGCTCCTCCCTTAACGAGAGAAGAGCTCATAATCATGTTAGAAAGTGAGGGCTGAGGAAGCCCATTATAAAGCACAAACCACCATTCACTGCTGCACATCATCTCTTGGTAACTAATGCAAATGAGTCCCCAAAGATGTATTTACTGAACCAGACAGCTGTACAGGAAAAGAAATGGCAGCTTATAGCTTCTGCCTGTAGGTGATGGTAAAAATGAGTTGCTTTTCATAATTATAGCAGTGCAGATTTGAAAGAGAGGAGAAGAAAAATTGTTCTTTCCTAAGGTTTAAAACCAGAAATTTTAAACTCTTTCCCATCGTGACACTTGGCAACAACCCAGACTAACCAGAAGTGGTACCTAATTCATCTGCAGTGCCAGTCTGTATCAATGGCATTTCTTTAAAACAGAGAGGGTCATCAAAATGTAGTTCATCGAATCAATGTAATTAAAAAATGGCAAAATATTATAACCCATTATGCACAAAGTGATTAGGACTGTATGCCTGTAACACAGCTCTTTTGCAGTGTAAACGGCATGCAAACAGCATAGTGTCATGCAACCCTGTGTTATAAGACTTAGTGAACCTCAAAGCAAACTCTTCGCTTGAGCCGTTTTCCATCCCCAGAGCGAAGTGTAAGGACGTACATGGGGAAGAAAGCCTTTGCTCTTTGTGTATCCATCTCTACTTGCTCTGTGTCAGAGCACTTGAGCTTAGTGGACTAAATTCTCTGTGCATCACTTTCAGCGTTGCAGCTTCACTGCCGGGTGTAGGTAAGATGCAGCTGTTAGCCCTCTTAGGTGTACTAAGTTTCTAAGGGTGCAAAAGTCATGTCTTGCTGGAAATAAACTTGGCAACATTAATCTTAGTGAAATACAAAAGGACTGAAAACTAAAGACTTGCATATGTCATTGCTTTAATACAAATATAATGATCATAAACCATTTTCATGTATCTTTCAAAAGTGCATTTCATCTTCTTGGCCTCCAAAGTGGTTTATGACGACTGATTGTGATTTTGATTTTATGAAGCATTTAAACTAATGCTTAGCTTTTAGCACATTTCAGCTCACCTGAAAACGGCACAGCCATTTAGGACACGGTTAATCTTCACTGGGGCTGATGCCTTGCTGGATTAGACTGAAAACCTTCAGTGCTTGAGATCATTTGACCACTGTTAAGATGCTGAACATAATAAAGAGGGTGTAGGAAAAGAATGGAGACTGGATGATGCACAGAACTGGCTAATGCTCTGCAAGTGTTTCTCAGCTGGGATTTCGCTGGACTTTTTCCTTATGAATCTTCTACACAAATTCCCACTTCTCTGAGCCTATTCTTTGCAGGAACCTAGCAAGAGTAATAGCTTAATGCATGGCCTCTAACATGTCTGCATCAAACTGTTTAGAAAGCTCCTAGACTTGTACAGTTTAGAAGAACAAATAAAACACGTAACCAATACACAATGTCTAAGCTAATTTGGAGAGAAAAATGCTAAAACTATTATTTGACATAAGTATTTAATGTCCTTAACACATCAGTGCCAGCATTCAACATTCATTTGTGCTTTTTTTTTTTCTCTTCAAGTCTTGGCTTCAGCAAATGCTAGAAACCAGCTGCGGATCATGATTACATCAAATTATTTTACTGGGTAAACACTGGGTCAATCCATTTTCCAAACATGTCAACAGAAATTTTTCACATTTCTTTTAGAGACTACCAGGCTGATTCTAAAGCAATTATAGTCATGACAATGATGCTCCAACTGTATCTCATATTTTTCTTTATATTTTCACAGCAGTTTGACTGAAAAAGTCTGAACAATCCCCAAGGCAACTTCAAATACTCCTCTTCTGACCTTATTTTGCCAAAGTTAATTAAAAATAGAAAGCAAACTGTTACTTATTTCCATACTGGTTTTTGTTCTTGTCGTGTACTAACTTAAAGACAAAAAGAAGTTGATGCTTTAGCGGTCGTAAATCCTAACTCACTTCATCAACAAGTGCTTCAAAGCCTAGCAGCTGATTTGAGAGTCGATCCAGAACGAGGGATGAAGGCTGTGTGTCATTTGCATTTTAACAACAGCTTTGTCTCCTGATTTTTAATGTATGTTGGGGAGATTAATTCTCTGAACTACCTCTGTAAACTAGTTTTCCTCTTCTTTTCCCCAGTTGTTTCCATTCGGATCTATTGCAATTCTCCTGACTTCACTAGCAGAAGAAACCCGGGCTTTTAAGCTATTATAGAATGGTAGTTTTGGAAGTCCCAGTCTCTGAACACAGCAGGTGGTAAATAATTTTTGAGTGTGTGGGCGAGAAGCATTGCTCATGAAAACTAAGGGGGAAACCCTGAGGAAACCTGAAGATGTTTTGGAATAGGAGTTGTTGCTGATGGACCTCTCCAAGACAGATGTCCAGATTTGGCACACTGAACTATACAGACGGCAGGCAGAGCCCTCAGGTGCAAGGAATTGTTTCTTTGCTAATGCACTGCTGGACACAGAATTGTGCCCTGATCTATAATGTAAGTAATGTCTTCTCAAAACAGGGACAGGAAACCCGATCTACTTACTGTAGGAGTAACTGGTATGCATTATCAAGAAAAAAAACCATTTCAAATATAATTTCAGCTATCCTCTAGCTCTTGCCTTGGGGGAAGAAAATTCTAAGACCTACATGCAATTTTCCCTTATTTTGAGAAATGCTTCATTTTGCTTTCAAAATTATTTGCAGCCCACATGAATCTGGTGGGCTCTCAGTTTTATTGCTAAAATGTAGTTACAACTAGAAGTAGCCAGGAAACTGCATTTAATATATTCCAGCAGAAAGAAATGGATGGGAAGTTTCCTTAAGTTTCATTTCTCATATTTTCAGTTTTTGATTCAGCTTTATAGGCATTTAATTTTGACTGTTGTTTAATCAGTTTAATTAGTACTTTCCATTCTTTCCAGCCTTTTGAACATATCTTAAACTTTTTTTAAAGTGCCAAAGCCCAGTTTTATCCATTATGAGCCTGGCTACTTTGAAGCTTTAAGCTCTTGTGGACACATCTGGCTACATTATCATAAAAATTTCATACAAGGAAGACAGTTGAAATTTTGTTGTTGCAGTTACTGGTGTATGAGTGGCACAATGCCAACATATGCAACATCTTCAGCATAGGAAAAAGGAGGGGGAAAAGCCTAGGTAATTGCAGACGCAAGTAAGATAAATTGATAAATGTATTCTGTCCTTGTACATTCAAGACACCTTTCTAACTATAGCTCAGTATTTGGCAAGCAGATTGTATACTTAGCTTAGAAAACACAAAGTGTTTAGCCACAGAGTATTGCATTTTCATATCATTCTTTTTCAAGAATTTCTCTAATAATATATTTGAATTATGATGGAGTAGGAATTTAAACTGTGAAAGGGATCCATGACAATACTCCTGTTTGGGGCGATGGACCACTTTATTCTGCTTGAGCTGAGTCCACTTCTGAAACAGGGCATGGAAGCACATACCTGAATTTAAATATCTGCCATGCAGAAATCAGAATCTGAATTTGTGGCTGAGATTCCCCTTATAGTCAAGGGAAAGAAACCAGCACTTGTTATCTCAGCCTCACAGGGACCTCTGCCAGGGGAATCACACACTAGGAATGCCTCTCTCTTGCCAGTGACTACTTAGACGGCTAGCTCAGATGCAAACACCTACGTTGTCACACATTCATAACTAGGTGACGTGAAGCTTACCAGGGAGCCTGTAGACAAAATTATTCAGGAACAGTTGTCTCTCAATGAAAAATGCTAAAGGCAAAAAAGCCCTGAGATCTGGGAATAATTAGAGAAGGGATTGCCCTCGTGCAAAGTTTTGTATGATTTATATTTATACTCCCACGACACTCTGGGAGTTTTGAGGTACAACCTTGCACCTGCAGTACCATAAAACCACGCTCTGATGAAAATACAGAAAATGTTAATGCATATTACTGTTTACATGACTGCAAGACAGAGAAAATGCCTGGGAAAAGGATCATCTTTCTGTAATGGGTCAGAACTGGCCTCTCCTAAGCTAATCTTGGGGAGAATGGGAGAATTACTCAAATAATTCCTTTCTAAATGAGGTCTTCTAGCATATAATATTTTATTTAGAATAATACAGGCAAATTTCTCACCTTTATCCATTTGGGACTAAACTCTTTATTACTTTAGAGACATTTAGAATGTAGCTGTCTTTTACACAAAATCCCTTTCTCCCTATGTTGGCAGTTTAAGAGGATCAGAAAAAAGCAACAAATTATTTACTCCCAGTTTAATGCTCCTTTAAATGGCCAGAAAAGAGTTTCAGTGCAAACTACAGTCAGATCTATTGCTAGTACCCAGCAGCACATCATGAAAGAAGACATAGCTAAGATTAAAAATAATAATCGTAAAAATCATCTGTGGAAAAGAAACCATCTAAAGTTGTTATTCAGTGGCTGGCACAGAAAGTGCATTCCCTACCTGAGACTAGTAATGAGTCATCTAAGCAACTTGAAATGAAGAGCATATAGAATGGATATTGAAAAAAAAAATAGAATTTAGAATCCAAAAATAAATAAAGAAGATGATTCCAGGCAGGTAAATACTTCAGTAGATTACTGAAAAAGATGGGATTAATATCAATCTTATCTCCAAAGCAGAGAAGTTAAAAGTACATCTGGCAATCTGCTGGTGTTATCAGTATAAAAATTCATGATAAATGACAGACAGGGGATACAAAACAGACCTCTATTTTCAGATAAAGAGGGTCTGAAAATAAACAATAACACCTCAGTGTGTGAAAACATGGACTGGCAGAGAGGTGAAAATACAAAAAAGAATTCAGGTCTCCATGAAAAATGTATCTATATGCAGGCTTCATTTCACAGTTTTAGAAATTAAGATTAAGGCGTGGGATGCAGGGTCGTAGCATTCTGGGTGCTTTGAAGCAATATACTGAATTACATTGTAGGTCAGATTCCTCCAGAGACAAGAGGGAAAGTCATCTTCAAAAACTAGAAAGGACACCTGAGAAATACAGGCTAAAGAAATCACATTAACTAGACAAAAAAATGTGTAGGTAAAAAGAAGAGACTATTGGGGAATATTAATGTGTACATGCTACAGCCTACAGGACGGGGCCAGGGGAGGAAAGCAACGCTAAAGGCTAATTGAAACTAGATGCAGATACAAGTGTGACCTCTATGTCCTGCAAATTGCAGGAGGTGTGGCCAGAAGATCCTGACTTAACCCACCAGGGAGTTAGGGGATGCCAGTAAACTCCAAAACCAAACCCTCGTCCAGACCTCCAGTATCACAGGCTTCCACCTCATGGCACTGCGTCCAGGACACTACTTACGTTGAAGAAAATAAGAAAAGATACCCGACCATAAGACAATGAATCAAGATAATGAGAATAACCAATAACTAAGAGAATAGAGCTGCTCTTCTGAGACTGCAGAACATTTAAATTCAGAGACGAGGAGGATTCCCAGATGGTGAAATATCAAGGGAAATTGCTCCCTCTGTAGAGAAAAGAGGATGAACAATGGGTCAGACAAGGGCTTTTCTAAAGGTATGATTATAATTAGATCAGAAAGCAGTATGGTACATGATACGACAGATTTGCTAACATCTATCTACGACAGATCCATTTAAATATGCTAGTTGACGTGATGCCGCAACGCGAGAGCACCCATCCAGTGCAGACTCATGCGATGCGCGGTCCTCTCTGGTGGGAAGTGGCATGTCTGAAGCATTTGCTCAGTGTGGGCAAAGTCCTTTTGCCACAAGCCAAGGTGCTGGAGTGTAGACAGCTACGGGACACCGCAAGAAGTCTTTGCAGGATCTCACAAGAAGGAATGGTGGCTTCATCCAGCTGCCACGTTAGGAGAGAGACAAGAGAAAATGCGGGATGAGTGACCAAGAAAGGCAGTGGGCCTCCATGTGTTGAAGCCTTCTGGTTCAAAGTGATAACTTTAGGAAAGATCTGACTTAATCTAACTCAAGATACTGGGCTCAATAAAAGAGCAATAGAGTGAAATCCTACAGCCTGATTTAATGGTGGCTCAGGCCACATGATGTCAGGCTCCCTTCAGGTCTAAAAATCTATGAGAGAATAATAAGTTCAGGGCAAATGTGGTAATGGCAGAGAAAGACTCATACAAAGTGGTTCTAGCCATGAGAACCGATGCTGGAAACAGTACTTAATGACCTTATGCAGGAAAGAAGTAAAACGGGAAGAGAGGTTGGAAATCATGAGTCAACAGAGAAAGATCAACCCGCCATGGGCTTTTTAATGTAATTATATTAGATGGGTCAGAAAGGTCTCTAAAAGACAGTACAGTTCATTTGTCTCAGAATCAAGAATGGCCGATTTACAAATGAGAACCAGTGGAACAGAAATATTTCTGATTTTTTTTTAAATCAGTTTCCAATTTTTGCAAGACAGTTTTTGAATGAACATTTCTGCTGTAATCAAGTAGATCACTTCGTGGGATTAGGGCCAAATTTGCAAATGTCTGGATACCTAAAGGTGAACATACATGTCTAGCTGCGTTTACAGAAGCTCCTAAGCCAGTCAGGTAGACAGAATGTCAATGAGGAGTTAGACATCTGCTAATACACTTTGGCAGTTGGCAAATGTCAGTGAGGGCCTATCTGAGCCCTCAGGTGCTCAGTACTCTGCAAATCTGACCCCTAACAGCCACTGGCTACTAAAGCCAGTGGTGAGCCAGCAGGAGAGGAAAGCCAAAAATACCATAGCCTACAACCTTGTATTACTATGCTGGTTTTGGCTGGGATAGAGTTAATTTTCTTCACAGTAGCTACTATGGGGCTATGGTTTGGATTTGTGCTGGAAACAGTGGTGTTGATAACCCAGGGATGTTTTCGTCGCTGCTGAGCAGTGCTGACACACAGCCAAGGCCTTTTCTGCTCCTCACCCCACCCCACCAGCGAGGAGGCTGGGGGGGCACAAGGAGCTGGGAGGGGACACGGCCGGGACAGCTGACCCCAATGACCCAAGGGCTATCCCACACCATATGGCGTCACGCTCAGCACGTAAAGCTGGGGGAGAAGAGGGAAGGGGGGGACGTTCGGAGTGATGGCGTTTGTCTGCCCAAGTCACCGTTAGGCGTGATGGAGCCCTGCTCTCCTGGAGATGGCTGAACACCTGCCTGCCCATGGGAAGGAGTGAAGGAATGCCTTGCTTTGCTTTGCTTTGCTTGCGTGCGCGGCTTTTGCTTTCCCTATTAAACTGTCTTTATCTCAACCCGCGAGTTTTCTCACTTTTCCCTTCTGCTTCTCTCCCCCATCCTGCTGTGGGGGGAGTGAGCGAGCGGCTGGGTGGGGCTGAGTTGCCAGCTGGGGTTAAGCCATGACAATTACACTGTTTGAATTTCACCCACAGATTTGGATGTTTTACATTATTTTGAGCTACACCAAATGTACAACTGCTCTGTGTAGCAGTAGTAGCCTGAAATAGTCCAGCACTGCAGCTAAATCTGGTTCATTTTATAAAACTCACAGTGGTAAATTGAGTAGTATGATGCCCCTGAAAGTTTTTCAGTAATTTAGACCAAAGCAATTCAACATCTAGAAGAGCACATATGCTTTTGCAACAGACAAATGAAGTCTTGGTGGAAAAACAGATAACAGTGACATCGGTGCAACAAAAAAGAACATCTGTCCATTTATACATATACTTAAATAACAACATTATATAATCATTATATTACATATATTGCTGTATACATGCCCATACATCAGATAGAAATTATTATTGTACCAGCTTCATTATGAAGTTCAGCTTAACTTTCTATAATCTAAAAATGCAGTGTCACAAATGGCACCTCTTAAAAGGTCTGTATTACTCTGTTAATATTCCACATAAATCTCTTCAAATACAGGTATGTTGTGATAGTTCCTGGCTAGACCTCCAGCCAAAATCATTAAAAACTGTGGTTATTTGTATTTTAACCAATAAACTGTAACCTTGGAGATATCCTTATATGCATTAAGATTCTATTGTATCTGTACAGAATATATAAATCTATCTATGACATACAGTGGTAATTTATAGCAAATTGGGAAAAAGGGTAGCAAACATCTTAAAATAACAATTTCTGCAGAAGTACTTCTAATCAACTTCAAAATCCATGCACTTGAGGTACCCTTGAGGAATTTAATGTGCTTCTTGTACTAATGATATTTTTTCTGTAAAGTTAATGTAGTAATTTTCACATCATTTTAATGTGTTGCTACTGTTCATTAAAGCAAAGATTAAGCTGCCAGATGATAGCATGCTATTAAGCCTAAAAAAAATGAAGAAAAGAAATTAACTATTTTGACACTAACTAGGCATAATTAATGGCCATCTGAAGTGGGTTTCCGAATAATAGTACACAGCTTGTTGACAGCAGGACGAGAAATTCCATGAGAACAAATGTGTCAAATTGCATTTGAAGCTTTTAAGAGGTTTGTATAAAATATACGTAAAAATTATGTGATGGACATTTGAACTTCCAACTCTTGTGATTGCACCATGATCTATGTATATATGTCAACTGATGTATCGACCAACTGCTAAAGGCTGCTAAGCAATAGGGAGAAGGAAAAAAAATATTTATAGGTAACCCTTGTCTGTCTGAGAAAAGAAAAGGGTGAAACTTTTTTCAAAAGACTTTATGGCATATTTGTAAAAAACAATGATGCCTACAGCAATGCCTAATAGGCATTTTTCTCAGCTACTATATTTAGAGAAAAAAATTGTGATATTGTTCTGCAGCCAGAAGTAAATGTCAAGAGAACTCATTGGGGGGTGGTTGGATGTGGCAGTGCCGGTACTTACTTGAGCGAGAAAAGAAACAAGTCCTTCTGATTTTGTTTTAGGCTTGAAGCATCTGTGATACCAAAGACCGATTGCTCCTTTGTTGTTATTAGTGCAGTAGAGAAATGTAGATACATAGATCAGGTAAGCAGTTAGTCAGTGCCGTGACTGATAATGCAGCCAGGTGTTAATCACACATTTAAATATAAATAGGAAACAAAACATACAAATTGCTACCAATTCCACTGCTTTTTTCCTGCTTATATTGTATAAGTATAGGTAAAAATGACAACGGTGAAGGTTTCTGTGACTAGCTAACTGTCAGCAGCTAATGAGGAGAAGCCAGGATTCAGGCCCTTTACTATCAAATGTATCAACAGTAAATTATTATATCTGTCAAGATGAGAGACAATTAGCAATGCTATTACACGCATGGATGATTTTCTTGTAGAAATTCATTTAGGTAGAGCATTTCTTTATTTCAAGTTTTGATACTGAATGTGTACACAAGGGCAAGGAGCCAATGACGAATATACAGGCAAATAATGAGCCTGTATCTTAGAGCACGGTGCAGTAATAGAGGAAATTGTGCAAGATACTTGAAGTCAATGGCCTTACACATCTGCTTAAAAATGAATGTATGGGCCTTGGATCTGCATTTTATACCAGCTCCTCAGTTCCAGCAAAAATCTTCTGCTCTGTAGTTGCCAGACTCCGTAGCAGCTTGCATGGCTGGAGTAATGAACTGCACAGATACTGTTAATGTATCTAGGCTTTTCAGCTCCACTTCCATGACATACGATTTTAATATTTCTTTGAAGTACTAAATTCCTCTTATACCTTTTTTTAACAGCAAAATAATCCATCTCAGACCTATTCATCCTTCTGATTATTCTCCTTGTCAAGTATTTGTACATCTTTTCCTTTTGTAGGAGTGCCACATGAAAGAATAAACTTAATAATAGAGAACATTAATAAACATCCTTGCGTGCCTGGCTTTTTCAGCTTCTCTAATCCACACTTTGTTCCCTCTTTTAAGCAAGACACCACACAACTCACTCACCAGAAACCATTCAATTTAATATCATATAGACTGTCTTTGGAATCGAAGCTTTCCTCAGCTTCTACCTCCCTTAACTTAATGGAAGTTATTTTTTCTCCTTGTAGGAATTCTCTAAAGAGCTCAATCAAATACAAGGGCCTCTGCGAACCCCCCTGACCCTCTCCTACCCCAGACCCCATTTCAGTGAGGTGCCTGGAGCACACACATGGCTTTAATCACACACTGGTCTGCACTGGAGGCAATGAAAGGCTCACATCTTAAATGCTTCACTGGCCCCAGGGGCTTAGGAAACATTTAGAGTTGAAAGAAAAAATCTTAGAAACCATCTTTAAATTGCAAATGTTTTCAAAGGTTTCTGCACCCTCCTAACAGCACTTTGATTTGAATGACTTTAAATGAAATGCCATGACTGCATGCTGTCGATTATCCAGGCGTGCTGGTGGTGGTGTTTAGTCTGGAAACCAGAGCCTTACCCTTGTCCCTCTTTGAAAGCAGATATTTTCCACTCTCCCTGCGATAGCCCACAGCTGCCACTGCTGCTTTCTATAAGACAAAGGAGAGAAGCTCTAACCTGAATTTAAAGCTAATCAGAGGATGAACTTAAAAGAAAGAGAAGAAGAAATCACATTAAACTGGGAAGCAGCCAACATCTCTTCCAAAGATCAAAGGTGAAATCTCAGCCCCACTGAAGTTCCTAGCAAAACTCTCCTTGATTTCTACAGGATTAAGCTCATCATGAATGTAAATCCTTCGTGGCCTATTGCTTTTTTTGCCATATGGAGTGAGACTTGGAAGTTGCATGAGAAGAGAAAGCTCCAGCACACACCTGGAGAGACCTGTTTTCCCAGCATACAGTATTATGACCATTCCTCTAAGGACCCTTGCGTTTATTGGTGATTAGTTTTAAAATGTGCTTACAGATCTTGAAAATAGGCCTCCTGATCTCCAATTCTCATTGAATTTAATTTCTCCACAAAGTGTTCTTAATGGTTTACACAAGCGTTCCTCACTAAAATGACACAAGAGAGGAAATAAATGCATTGCCTGGATGGCAAGGGATGGGGGGGGGGGAGGGGGGGAGAGAAAAAAGGAAAGAAAGAAAAAAAGAAAAATTAAAAAAGAAAAAAGGAAATAAAGAAAAAAAGAAAAATTAAAGAAGAAAAAAGAAAAAAAGAAAAAAACAACACCCCCCCTCCATTAAAAAAAGAGAAATCAGTAAATGTTTGCATGTCTTCCAGTTATAAATTTGATTCAATGGGTCACAAAATTAAAGCAATGATAACTAAAATCAACTTTTTGTGCAAAAAGATGAGATAAAAGTATAAAACTCTCTGATACATCAGGTTTCTTAATCATCTAGAGAAAACAGATTTCCAAACCACGTATTGTACCTTATGTGAATAGCAACTCGCTTTCTTTTATGTAATTGAGACATGGTTTTCGGGTTATAAAGACTATCTACTCTTTACCAGAGGGACTTGGCTAATTATTAGAAGTATTCAAGCTAGTAATACTAATGAATCCAAATCTGCCTGGCACTGTTCATTGCCCCAGGCTATTTGACAACATGCTACAGATGTTTTGTGAATTGCTGGAGGAACCCATTTCTTCTTATGCTCAATGTTATGAAGAGATGGGGCTTTTCTTATTGATCTTTGGAAAAAACATTTTTTAATGAAAACAAAACTCTTCTTCCATCCTTTCACGGCCTGAATATCCTTCCCTCTCTAGGATAGAGAAAATGCTGAATTGATTCAGAAAGGAAGACATTTTTATAGGGAAAGAGACACTTTTACCTATCCTTTAGTACCAGTTATTCATATCCAGCTGATTGTTATAGCTTTGGTTTCAAGAGGATGGATTATTACTAAATGATTTATACAGAAGCACAGTTAAAAAGGGATACTTATTCTAAATTAAATTGAACAAGAAGGATAGGCCTATATCTTAGCACTACAGGGGATCTGAAATCACTTCCCCACTCTCCCACATACTGATCTGTGCAAGGAATTAAACTCTTCTGTATCTCTCTTTGCTGTGGTACAGGAAGGGTAACAAGCCTTCTTTTTTCCCAGCTGTTTTTTGTTTCTTACATAAGAACTGTAAATGCTTTGGGATGGTGATACGCACATACTGTTCCTAGCAGAGCTGGCCCCAGTCTTTGAAAAAATCTTTGCCATCACAATATAATAAGTAATAACATCATGCAACAAACCCAGAGAGGCCAAGAATTCCTTACCAGAAATAAGTTTAGATACAGGTTCTGCAACAACGAAATTCCCTTTGGAACCAATGAGGAGAAAATAGTATTATAGCTATCGTAGCTGATAAGCCTTTTTGCCATAAGACAAATGAACACATGTATCAGCTTTGTCCCTAGAAATCTCTATTACATTCACTGAGCCATGAAGTCTAAACATTAAAACCTGATCCCCAGAACATGGAAACACTATGCCTATATTAATGGTGATTGTTAAAAAATTGATATTTTAATCAGTGTGCAATACAGCTGAATTCCAGGAAAGTATCCAGTTTGCATCGCTTTATTTGGATCAGCTGAAAGCCTGAAGATCACTAATGGGGCATTCTTCCACAGACAAAATGCTTTCCTCTGCCATCAGAAGATGGGAATAGGAAGCTGTGGTAATATTGATTTACATGGATACTTGTTAATATTTTACTAGAAACACCACAAACTGAAGTTTTATTTGCATTAAAATAAAGTATTATTAACACTGTATGAAGTTTCATTAAAAAAACCCCCATCAGTAGTAGCCGCCTCTGAAAACATAGCAAAGAAAATATCTCTCAAAGGTGAAGGCTGAAGGAATGAGATGAGAGTCAAAGAAAAATATATTGGTAATTTTGGAGTATGTCACTTCTGGAGTCAGTATTTAATGAATGCACATTATTTGAAATCCAGGGGAGAAGTGGAATTTTGCTCAGCTGGGCACATTGCTCTATATAATTATGAGTCAGAATCCATCTCCTCCTGTTCAGAAAAATCATATTATTGAAAATATAATCTAGCGTAAAGTGTGTTAGGGTCCCTTCCCAATAGGTAACTCACAGTCTCAAGTGAAACCTCCAAATTAATTTCTTTGCAAATTTGCCCTATCCTTTCACCAGAAGACTAATAGTTCTGTTGGTCTCCCAAGGAATCAGGCTTCAGTGCAGTCACACAATGTGCCTGGTCCCTTCAAGCATGCAGGCAGGCCTGTATTTAATCACCTTAGGAATCCCATATGATTCAGCATATGCAGAAGTCTCTGTGGAGTTGGGATCTTCATTTTACTCTAGTTAATCATATAATCTCAAAACAAAAATAGCTTCTGACAAAAACATACCTCTTCAGGTAAAGGGGGCTTTTTAGTGTTGTTCTTGTTTTAAAAGACACTTCTATTTCTTGTCCTCTCTGGATTTACCAAATCATTTTATTTAATTCTTACACATCACAAGAGCCTGTGGCTCTAGCTCGAACTTTGACATTGACTTTATGAGTTCTTATGCATAAAGTTCTTTATGAATTGCATTTCATATCTGGGATATGAAAATAGATTACTCAATGTTAGCCCATCTTTTGCTTTAAAAATAAATATAGCAACAACAGTGAGTACAAAACAGCTGAATTAGACACTCTAATATTCAGGGAAAATAAGGACATTTTAGCAGAACTTACAAATGTCTCAAAATATGGCATATTTTAAAAAAAACAAACCACTTTATATACCTAATACATTATACTTATTGAAATTTTTATCTTTTCTCTTTAACCACTTGTGGAGTACTGTTAATTACTTTTAATTACAATGAAAAATAAAAATTATAATCAATTCACACCTTTACTATGTGAAAGACCTGAAGTAAAATAAAACATTATCAGCTGGTATGACAGCGATCTCTGACTCTTCAGAGAAAGAAGGCCTCAGCAGGATCTTAAATCAGTCCGTTACTTGCTTAGGGTAACTAATGTTTTCCTGTTGCTGCCGTAGTATGGCCCACAGCAGGCTGAATTAAATAATTCTGCTATGATCTGCAGAGTTGGATTTTTATACAAGTGTGTGGATGAAGCACACTAATTTGTTCATGTCAGTTTTCATTGCTAATTTTTGGTCTGTAAATGCGGGATAAAAGTCTAGCTTCCTTTGAAATATAGTTTGAGATCTATGTTTAAAATGTCATTATGAGTTTGACCTAAAGGTAAATGCAAGAATAGGCAGATCATTGTGGACTTTGGATCAGAGCTTAAAAGAACTATATGACTTGATAATCATCCTTGTAATATGAATAAAAAAAATCAGCGATAAAAATACAGTCTGTTCAGACAGTGACATCCCAGTTAAAGCATTACAAACTTTCATCTTCCCATCGTCCCAAAGATTACCTTCTCAACTCCTGAACCCCCTCAATGACTTTCTTAAAAACTTGATTCTTCAACCAGTTTCTGGTCTTTGCCAGTGCCAAATTTGAATCTGCTTTGATTAGAGGCCCAATCCTTCACATACTGAGTGAAACCCAAATGGTATATATACATGTATATGCATAAACACCATTACAATGTATAATACAAAAGTAGAAAAGAGCCAAAATTGCATTAGCATTTCTCTGTAGCTTTATGTACAGTTTCAGCAGCTAACTGAGCCTACTGTGATTCTTTTTACATTTATAAAACTATAAAGTATGTGGTGTGCCTTGTTTCTACCTCCACATGAATTTGTGGATGAGTTACAATTGCTTACTACCTTAAAAAGACATTTTATATGTAGTGTAAACTCAAACCATACAATGTTTTGCTCTCCTTGAGAAGACTGGGCCATACACAGGAGACAAGACGCTCCCATCGGTATCAACTTGGCCAGCACATGCCCTTAAATGTTGAGGCCCCAGGTGCAATTGCCATGGCCAGTGACTGCTGCAGGGGTATGGTGCTGTATATAGCTCAAGCTTAAAAAACTGAGTGGGTCTCATGGGAAAGCAGTTGAAAAAGACCCCACCAAAACTGGCAGGAAAGAAATTACAGTCACTAGCTACAGCTGCCAGTCTGATAGAAGCTGGACTCTAGACAAGTTGGAACTTGTCACTGAATGACTGGTAATAGCAATAACTGTATTTTTCAGATGAATGGGATAAGTCAAGCTTAATGTTTATCTGAAAATTGGTAAGAAAATAGCATTATTTGTTTTGTTAGCTCAGTCTATCCTATTATAATATTTGCATTTTCTCATGTTTTCATGCATTTGGTTTTGTCCAAGAAAATATAAAATCTGCTGCAGATGTTAAGGCAATGAGAAGCTGAGACAAGATAATACTGGAAAGAAGAGTATCTTAACATCTGTCCATTGTGGGCTTTTTCCTGCACATCCTGCAAAAGCAGAGGCCAGTTTTGGAGCACGGATACTTCAATCCTCAAAGCGTCAGAGTTCTAATTCAAAGTTATCTTTGTCTATGGAAAACATAGCAGATGCTCTGCTAAGTGATAGAAGGATCCTGGAGAACATACTCAGAGCAGGAGCCACAAAGATAGTTTAACTAGGATGTCATTCACTCTGTACTGAGATGGCAGCCAAACCAACCTAGTTTCAAATACCACAATTTAAATGAAGACAAACTCATCCAGTATGGATTCTGTTGGCCGGGAAATAGTGGATTCATTTCTCCCTCATGTAGCATATGCATCATTTTTTTGGCTATAAATGACACCCCCAGATTACTCTTCTTATGCTACTGCATGGTACTGCTATGGACAAACCCATTCAGAGTGGGGTTAATCTGGCTAATCAGTAACAAACAATTTTTGTCATAAAACTTGCTTCATTATCCTCTTTTTTCTCCAGCAAAGTCAATAGTTCTGATTTTCTAAAAGATGAAAACGAAGTGTCCATTATGCCTGAGAAATTATGACGCTTCTACTATGTGATTTTATGTTATTACTGTAATTGTCTGCCCACTATTAGTGAACTTCCATTTTGATTGTGTAACTCTATTGGAAACAGCCTTCCAAACTAAGAAAAATGCCTGTGTCCTAATCATACACTACGCCCTGGTACGAACTATAAATAATGAGTACCGCTCAGCAGCCAGCCCCCACTCCATTCTCTTGCAGCCTTTCAATTTCAGTCAAGTTCTAAATGTAAGATCACACAAGATGAGGAAGGTCTATGGTGGCTAAAATAGTGTAGACAATGCCAGTCTTTCCCATGCCAGTTTTCTAAAGCAGTTCAAGACACAACGTTGGCCTTAATTTAAGAGGTCTTTCAAATACTATGGAACATGTGAGAGAGCTCCCATTGCTTTTGTAGCACCTTGATCATGTGAGATATACTGCAAGATATACTGCACTGCTACCAGTCCAGCAAAGCCTTTAAGCATATATCTATTTTTAAGTTCTGTGTAGATTTAAAGTAAGTCTTTTGCATGAGACTGGACAGCAGGATGGAAAAAAAAAGGAGAAAAAAAAAAGACACCCACTCCTCTAGGTGGGCAATTCATTTGTTAGGTAGAAGTGGGCCCATGTAGTAAGTAGATCTAAGTGACAGAAAAGAGGACAATATAGAGACAGAGAGATGGTGGCATTACCATAGCAACAGCAGAATAGCAATTATGTGAAATACCATAGACATTTAGAAAAAAAAGAAAAAGTTTACTTATTTTCACCTGGATTCTCATATCCTATGGCATATTTGCTTTAGCTCTAGGTATTACACACAAGGTCTGAATCTTTCCCTTTCCCCTACCAATTCGATGAGAGAATTCATCGAATGCTTAGTCACTTGAATCACGCAGGGGAAGATAGAGAATAAAAAAGGGGAGGGAAGGAAAGGAAAACTTCACATACAAATGGGAGGAAAGAATGGGAGACAAGTGAACAAAGATGGGAAACCTCCTGTACTGCATGCGTGACGGACTTCTGGAAGTAGAGAACTTACTGGTCTTCCACCTGCAGCTACTTGACCACAGATGGTTGTGGTATCCATGCAGCGCTACTTTTCTCACTGTTTGCCTCACAGATGGGCCTTGGTTTCAAAGTCTCTGGTCTAGTCTGACGGGTTTCAAAATCTGTTTTTGTCCACAAAGGGAATTCTCTGTGCAGTTCAGTTGGAGGACGCTATATGCCCAGGCTGTGTTCTGCTGGCCATCCATGCAGAATGGGCTAACCCAGACCAATGTGCACTTATCCAGTCCAAACCACGTGTTCATACCTATGTGGTATTTTCTAAGCTAATTGTCTAACTCATCACTGGACATCATCTGCTTCAGCCTCCTGAAGCATCTTCACCTGCTCCTTTTCTGCTGCTTTTTCACAGCACTGGGATGAAGAAGGAGCCTCAAAAACCTCTCTTCATACTGCCAGATGGCCTCCAGCTAAGTGGTGTTGGGGATGCTGAGTGTGAGGACAGCTGCCTGTAAAAATCAGATTTGTGACAATCTCTTAGAGAAACAGGCAGCAAAGCAGGTTGGATAGACAGAATTTCAGTGGATGCAAAAAACAAATTTTGAGGACAGTCATCAAGACAGATAACAGCACATCCAGCAGGACCAGAAAGATGACAATATAATGATGCTGGTTGTTGTGGGTAGTCCTAGTTCAGCAGTACCTTCTTTTAAACACTGGACTAAGAATGAAAGGGAGTAAATCATAGCAAGAAATGAGGTAGAAGAACAAGGAGACAATCCTGGGCCTGATCTTCTTCTCACAACACAATGACAGTATCTTGGAAAATCTCCTGAAATTAAGAGTAATCACTGGTTATCATGAACCAGTGTCAGGATTGCACTGTCTTCTGCAGGGATTAGTATCTAGAAAGGTTTCTTAAATAAGGAATAATACAGTGAAGGGTATTGTATCTATGCAACAAGAGCTGCTGACAAAAAAAAAAAACAAACCAAAAAAAAAAAACAAAGAAAGAAAACAAAAGAAAGAATATAAGAAAAAAGAAAAATAAAGAAAAAAGGAAAAAGAAAACAAAGAAAGAAAGAAAAGAAAGAAAGAAGATAGTTGCCACAAAAGCTTCAAGTAGGAGTCAAAAAAGCTGCATTTTGCTTGACTACTTTGCTTGACTACTTCTCCATCTCTTCCTTGCTTTGTATCTCTAACAATGTATGAAAAAAAAAAAAAGATTAATTTCTAGCAAAGAGTATTTGTGTGGGTAGTAAGTGATGAATTGTGGTGGCACATGTTGCTGTAAGGATATAGAACAGAGCTTATGCTCATAAACATTACAGTGCAATGCCCAAAAATGCAAGGACAGGAATGGCACAAGCATATATTCTGTTTTATTGGGTGCTTTTTCTCATGTTGACATTAGTATTAACATATTCTCAGAGGCAGCCCATATATTATTGATTATTAATCAAGAAATCTTTTTCGGGTGCATGTACAGACACAAAAATAATGTGCTACTGCGTGACTTTTCAAAGTCTATTTGTGAATAGGTGCAGTGGCACAGAGCTGGAGACTGTGAGCAAGAGAATCCCAGAGTCACCAGAAAAAGCACTATATTACCTGTCCCATGGAGAGCCCTTTGGTGGCACTACCTCCACGAGCTGACCTGCTCACTGCAACGTCTGCAGAGATGTTTCATGCTCTGCACAGTACATACTTTGACTCATGCCAAACCTAGGAGACGGCCATTTAATTTTGACAATATGAATTAATTCCATGTAACTTATAAACCAAAAAGACTTGAGTTTGTTTCATTCTAGATAGATTCTTTACTTATTTTAGGCTTTTTATTAGCTTTCAATATTTCCCAGGGTTGCCAGATTGATTGCACTGGATCTGGCCTTTCACCAAGAGTAAGTCAGGTTAAAACTATGCTGAATAGTGGTAAAAACAATGCGCTGTACTGAATCACACAGATAGTTGGATAGAGCACCTGGATGCCAAAATATAATCACCCATTATAGCTCTCTTGGCCAACATTTTACATCATTGTGATAGTTTTGACAGAACGAGGGCATGGAGACATGCAATCCACATTAGCCGGCTGCATTGTACACCCCATCCTCATAAGCATCCCTCTAGAAAAAAGCATTGTGTGATGACTAAGTATTTTTCTTTCTGGATTGACATTAGGGGGCACATTATGGCCACATATGCCATCAATGACTTAAAATTATTGAGGATGACATTTTTGTCTAGCAAAGTCAAGTGGATTTATACTGGAATAAAATGGCTATGAAACAGTCTAACAAAGTGATTTTTGCAATAGCAAATGCCTCAACTTAGCTTCAACACTTATTTAACTGGAAAGAGCCTTTTATAGCTAGGTAGATTCCAACGCATCATCAAAATTGCTGATAACTGCTAGGCTGAGCATGAAAAATGATCTCTGTTAAAATTCCATAAATCAGTATATCTTATTGTACTAGAACAGGGTTGCAATCACTATTAATGGAACTAGAAGGATGGCGCTTTCTGGGTGGAAGTAAAATCAGGAGGGAAATACCCTAACCATCAACATCTCCAAACAGCAATGCAGCACTGCAGAGAGAGAGGGGGGAAAAAAAAATTAAAAAAAATATATTTAACTGTCCCGCTGGATTCTTTTTTGTCATTTAACCAACTATCCAGCAGGTTGACCTACATCTATTACTGTCTTTCCTGGTTAAAGAAAAAAGACTTCCAAGCCTTTGAATAACAACACATGAAGTCTGCATTCACTTCAAGTGGAAAATATTACAAACCATAACCTGTTTAAAACATTCAAACCATTATTATCCACTTCCATCATTCTTTCCATATTCTGTTCGATTTTTCTTGCCAAAACAAAACCCATTATATAAGTTTTTATGCCTCATTTTGTATATTCCTTTAAATACACTTCTATTAATTGGTTTCCCTCTGCCTTCTAAATTTAGCTGATGCCACTTTTTTTTTTTAGCCCAGAATTCTTTGCAGTCTACTGTTTTTCTGTTTTTAAATTAGTTCCTATGTGACATTTCCAGATCATCCATTTGGCTAGCAATAATATGCATTTTTAAACAACAGTAAGGAAAATAGCCTCTCCCCAGGGAGCAGCGCGGGACAGAGAAGGAAATGCTGCAGCACTTGCGATGCCCAAGCAGCAGGTTCTACGCGGCTGCTGCAGCCAGGCTCTGTCTCCCCAGATGTCCTTTCCAGCCAGTACCAGTCACACAATATTACCAGCTCTTTCCAATTGCAATACTTGTTTTCAGCCCTTTGGGGTGAACACTGAATGCACTAAAAAAAAAGGACATTAATTAACAATAAGCCCGGTTGGACACAACTGAGGAGGAAGGATAGAGTCACTGATATGCTTATAAACGTTTAGAGTTCAGTCTGGCTTATGTAATTCGAAAAATGGAAAACTTCACTCTGAAATTATATAAGCCTATAAAAAAGACATAGCCTGTAGTTCAGGCTAGGACTGCTTCTGCCAGAAGTCAGGGGTCCCGAGAAATCTCTTAGAAAATTTATGCCTTGGGCTGGCACTGGCAACATGTTCTTTCTCAAATACCCATCCCATTTCTGTGAGGCAGGAGGTCAGATGGATGACTTCAAAGAACACAAAATATTTTGTGTCTACTTCTTTGCACAGGAGCTTGAGATTGTACTGCTAAGGGGTGAAAGACTTTATGACAAATCCTCCGACTTTGGGAGTAACCCGAGTAACTTTTTTTCCTATCACAACAAGAATGGGAAGAAAAGACACGAAGTCTTTGAATAGTTTAACATCTTCATAGTGCAAAGTCTTATAATATATTAAGTTAGAGGGACAGAGCTCTACATCAGTGATATTTCTGCACAGTTTGGAACTGGGATTAATGGAGATAATCCATCCTGAGTCAGCCTGAATCCTGATTTGGATTTGAGAGCCTGATTTCCAGCAGAGTCCTTATGCAAATACAAGATTATGTTCGCTGAAGTGTTAACAGGGTCAGCATGAAGGTCTTGCCCTGGCCAGTCCTGTGTTGGTAAGCAGCTACGTTGTAATGACACACAAGTCAACGTTCCTTCTCTCATTCATTTTTGTAGATATGGCTATGCTTCATGGAGAAGAGCAACGTGCTTCAGGTAATATTGGTTTCCCAGTCTGTTGTAGGAAAAGCAGTTACCTCCTCATAAGAGGTAAGACACAAGTCAATACCTACACCTGAATGATTAATTTTGCCTCCTCATGAGAGACTGGGCAGGCTGCTATTCCCAGTGAAATTAAGACTTGTGGTAGCCTCTTACCCCTGTTAGTCCAGGTTTAAAGTACCATTCAAGACAGGTATGAGAATTTCTTTATAAATGGAAAAGATTTGGGCATTAAGATTTGAGTACAAACCTGCATTAACCCTGCAGTTAAGATATCCTGTAACTGTTTTGCTGAACTGAGGCCTCAACAAAAGGTTGTTCTTTTTCTTTGCTAATCATACTTAAATCTTCTCAAAAGGATTGGTGATCATTCCCATAACATCATTAAAGTGTACTGCCTTTGTTTACAGATATGTAGATGTTTCTACTGGGTTTCACCATCTGTCCATTCATAATTATTCTAAATGTTCATTGTCATCTTTGCTTGGACATCTGCTTTTTTACAGCGCCTACTGATTTCAATACTTACCATATCCCCTGCTACAGTTAAGAAGTGAGAGAAATAAAAATACAGTAGACTGGGAAACACTTAAAGGCTTAATTTTTTATGCCATCAGATTTCTGCTAACTTCTGAAAAACAAATCATGCCCCTTGGCAACACATCACCAACTCTCGGTGTTAGCTAACAAGAATGGAATGAGGTTGTGAGATGATGGAAGGGTTAAACCAGGTTAAATAAGATTGCTCTGTCATTAGGGATGATGCTATCTGTGACAATCAAACATTTTGCAGAGGCTTCATTCTGCGATCCCAGCAAGTTTTTCAGGACTTGCCAGCCCTCCTCAAAGTGCATGAGATCAGCATCTTTCCCAGCGTGAAATCAGAGCTGATCCTGTTGTTTCTCTGCATCAGTTACCACTGCAGCACATCCTCCGCCTCTTTTTTTTTTTTCAAGGACGTATATTTCCTCTTGCTGGGAATTCACATTAATGAACCCTTTGGTTTTGCTGAGTCCCTCCCTTTACATTTCCCCAGGGTTGCAAGTGAGGTTGAGCACCGCAAGGAAAGGCCATCTGAGTGAGTTATGTTCCCTCTTTGTGGGGAAGCACATGCTCTGCTGTCAAAGCCTCTGTACTACCGAGAGAAAGACACAAAGTTTATTGCTATTACTCTGCTGCCTTTTCAAGTCTTTATTTTCTAAGATTTTCCATACTTAGTGATTTGGTCTCACTTTTATATAACACAAGATCTAATAAAAGACTATCCAACCAAGAAGACAGGGCTTTTTAACTACTGTTTTGTAGAAAAACATTCTCTGCAGAGGAGGTAGCAGTGCTCTCGGCATGTAACTCTACTTCATCAAATTGGTATTAAATAATGTCTCAGATACTAAACTTCCTGACTTACTGACACCTTTAGTTATTGATTGCTGGGCAGGTTTTATTAACATCTTTCATCTTTGTACAATCATTTTTTTAATCTTAACTATTCGCAAGTACCTTTCTCTAGATGATCCCTTCCATCCCTCACTATTCTTCTTTTGAGGTGTTCTGTCACTTGTTAGACAGCAAAGCCACCAATATATAAAAGTTGTTCTTTTAAATGGAAGTACACTATGGGAGATTTTAGTTCCTCTTTATTTGATTATCTTGATTCACAAAAACCAGCCTAATTATTTTATGATTCAAAATTCTTTGTAGCCCACAAACCATCCAGTAAAACTCTTTGTCTCGTTAAACAGCTGTAAAAACAACCTGCAATTTCTATCCATACGTCTTACAATGCCATACTGAGAAAGAACTTGTGATTAGAATTGATCAAGTTCTTTATCTCTGACAATATAACATAACAGCAAATAATATAAACCCAACAACCAGTGATTAATAAACACCTGCAAAATATGAGATATTTATCTGTGGATTTTACAGAACTATTTATAATGGAGAGGAAAATCAACAGAAAAAATTCAAGTGGTACATCAGAAAAAAAGTCCTAAAATCAAGACCTCTTACTAGAACAAATCAAGACTCCAAGCTGTTGTACAATGTTTTTCAACCAGGGATCTCAAAGCACTTAAAGGATGTTAATAGTCTCTCTGCATGAAGGAACTACAGTGCAGAGCAGCAAAGTGACTTGCCCTAAGATCGAGGCCAGACTGACTTCTCATCTTAATATATCAAAATTTACATATTTTAATAATAAAATAAGACCATGAGTGAAACCTGAGCTCCTTAAAGGCTACTTGAGGAGGCCATGACCCATGGATAAGTGCCTTATTTTATTTTTAACAGCATTATCTTCTGTAAGACACGGAAACAATATTAATTCACTTAAACCTGACCTGGACAAATAAATGACTAGTTGTCTAATAAAAACAGTCCTTCTCCTGTATGTACAAAATGCAAAGAAATGGATGAAATGTAAAAAAACTGGAAAGACCCTGAGCCATCCTTCTGCTTTTCTCTAAAGCACGTTCAGCTGTGTTTTCTGATACTTTGAGAAGAGCTGGAATGGGAGAATGGTGGTTCTGACTGGCAAAAGACAGTTCAAAGCTGGAAGCGTCGTCTTCTCCACTGATAGTACCTAAAATGCTAACCTTGTCTAGGAAGAACCAGTGACTTTGCTAGTGTGGCACCTCACAGACCTAAGGTGTGCTGTTTCTCATTCCTTGGATGTAAAATGACATTAGAGAAGTTTGGATGGGCTCAATAGCCCATTAATTACTGAACTGTACTCTTAAATAAATAAAAGCTAGAGTAAATGTAATATAAAGAATATTCACCACATTAAAAAAAAAAAAAAAGGAAAAACACAACCCCCCTCATTTCTTTAACCAAATGAACACTGATGAAGTGGTGCAGGCTTGGATGGTGATTTCAGTGATTATCAGAATGTGGAGTGAATGCCTTATATTGCCAGAAAAATATCATCACTATATGAATGATAGGATCTTTATTTTAACAGATCCACACTAATAATATTTTATAGTCTCCTGATGTAGAAGAAGTCTTTTGTACTTGAGATCCCTAGCTGCCCAGCATTTGCTGCACTTCATGAGCTGAAATGTAACATCTACCTGGAGTTGCAGACATGAATGTTATGCACGGTGGAGATTTAAGGATAGCAACTCTTTATTCTAGATAACCAACCAACAGATTCCTTAAATAGATAAACAACCAACAGATTCCTTATGGCCACAAGGAAAACCAGATCATTCCCTACAGTATCAAAGCAACTTTGATCAGAACAGTAAAACAGCTGAAATTTCAAACAGGTCATTTCAGATCTGTTGGGTAACTGGTCAGCAAGTGCTTCCACATTCACAGGCTGCAGGGACAGTACAAGGGTCAACAAGAAAAAAAAATAGGCAGAACCCACAAAGTTGTAATAGAAATACTTTTTTGTATACTTCAGAGCTTAATAAGATTGTAAGTTAAGATAGATGTAAACGTATGGACATTTTCCCAGAGTAAAGAACCAGCTTCCTATTTCATTCATAGAAAGGAATATATATTCGGGCAGGAAATCATTAGGAATAATTAATTGCTATGAATATGCGTTGTAATTTTTCTAATTGGGCTTTACAGTGTAGGCCACTGCAAAATAACACTCAAATTAAATGTTCAATTGCAGCTGCAATAGTCATTTCTGGAAAGTACAACATTAAAACGCTCACAAGGTCAAGGGAATCAGAGACACCTGAATGAGAAAGTGAGGCTTTAAAGTACTCAGGAAGTTGAGGAAATTACATATACATACCCCCCCCACCCCAAGTATTGTACCTCAAGGTGCTTAGGGACTCAATTTTTCTAAACAGCAACTTCAGCTGCCATTACAAGTAGTACTGAAGTCATAGCAAATTCAAAAGCAATTTTGATTTTCTTTTCTCAAGTGACACCATGTAGCTCTGGGATAAATTACTTTCAGATGCTCTAAACGTAATTTAAAACATACCACTTACAATAAGGAAAACATTATTGTTTATGAATGTTTTATAATGATATTATGGAAAAATCCATCTTTGCTCAGATGATGGCAAAAAAAGAAAGATTGAAAAAAATCTTTGGAACGATAATACTTGCCAGGTTACTCCCATTAGGTCAGGAGACTGCAATAACCATTTTTATTTATACCCAGCAGTATAAATGATAGGAAAATGACATCAACTTAAAATATCTTTAACAACTCCAAAAATTATTCAAATTGTTTTATTACAATATTAATAATTAAAACTTACTTCCAAAAATGGATCAAACATAATTTGCATATCTACTAAACCCTGCAGGAGCTGGGAATATAGAAAGAACCAACACGCAAAGAAATTAGACTTAATAAATTTTGTAGCCCTTTATTCACCTCAGTGGAGATACTAATAGCACAGATTTATGATGATTTATATTTTATGATTAATTTATGATGATTTAAATTTATTTCCGGGCAGTATGACGAAATGGCAGAGGAGGGCAGGCATAGCACGAAGGAAAAGGCTGTGACCTGTGCTACCTGCCTGGCTGGGCTCTGAGAGCGGACAAGGCAGCCACCGGTTTATTTGTGCGTGTGCTAAACGGGTGGCCCTGGACAGGAGGTGGCCGGGATCTGTCCTGCAGCGTCCCGGCGGGTCCCCAGGGCCACTGTGCGGCTCTGGGCAGAAACCTCCGGAGGCTCGAGCAGGGGCCTGAGGGCCACGGCTGTGTGAGGACCCTGCCTGAGCCCCTCTGCATGGCAGGATTTGTAGGGTTTAACCCCAGATGTGCACACACTGACCCGGGCTCAGCGCGACCGTGGCCATGGAGCCACATCCGTCACCTCAGAGAAAAGGCCTGAAACAGGCATGGTAGGGGACGGAACGTCACAGCTTCTCCATGCAGTACGATGCCACAGGTCTCCGTGAGACATCTAGCCACCCTTTCCTCCCTGTTCCAACAGCTTTTTCTCAGAACTATTTTTACGAAAGAAGCAAAGAAAATGTCTCTATTATTGAGTGAGCTAAGGGAGAACCATGCAAAGTCTGTTGCCTTAAATATGAGTTACCTACTTTGTACAGTGGTGCTTTGGCACCCCTGGATTCTGGTATCGATCGGTTCTTTGGGGCATGACATTTGTTTTATCTTGATTTTGTTAGCGTACACACCCAAATGATAACGTTGGTTGTTTTGTTTTGATTTTAAACACAGAGTAAGATAACTCATTTTTCTGTTCCCCAGAGCACACCCAGGTAGTCTGCTTCTTTCTGCAAACTCTAACAGCACAGAGGAATCATGTAGTTCTTGTTTATAACCTGATTATGAAATTAATTTCCTTCTTCTTGTACTTGTATTCCTAAATTGTCATCTGACTGAAGATGTCTCTCTCTAAAGGCAGTATTTCCCTTCTACTCAAAATTAGAAAAGCATTGGTCTCAAAAGAAAAATCTTGTTTTTGAAAGCTTTACTAAAATATAAAAAAACATCTACAAGTAAGATTAAGATTTTAAACATTTTTCTGTGAAAGCAAATTCTCACTTCATCAGGAGGGAACCTGCAGTGAAACACAAGTTTGCCCTGAGAAGCAGCACTGTCCCAGGGCAGCTCTGGTGACGATCTGGGGACAAACCCCTAGGCATTTGGTTCCTTCTCCCGAGGAAGAGGAGGCCATGGGCCTCCTGCCCTGCCCTTGCCCTGGGACAGGCGGGGGGGATGCATTCGGTGCCTCCCCTCTCCCTCCACAGGCGGGCTGCACCCAGGCAGAGAAGCCAAGGAAACAGAGGGGAAGATAATAGAACATTGGATCATATCACTTCCCAGACCAACAGCTTCACTCATCGGAAGGGAGAGCACCGGTAGCAGTGCCAAGGAGGACAATGGCACAACGCGGTGCCATTTATCCTCAGCTCCTTACAGGACAATGCAGGAAACCCGTTTGATTAAAGAGGCAGCTCTGTACTTTATTGCTCTTGATTTCTTTCTTATTCATGCATCTCTGGATAAATTCAACCTACTTTCCAGTATCATCAGAACAACCCCAGCAACGTGTGAGAGCTAAAGCAGTCGCATGACGTAGCAGAGATATAGCTCTAGCAGCCACAGCTGACCGAGACGGAGTAGAGACATGCCCTTTAAAACCTGAAGGGAGGAGAAGCACTGATGTTTCTGTTTATTAAATTAACAGGTCCAAAAAGCAGAGCATGCTGAGACATCACACCATTAGCAGGAGCCCTGCTGGCAGCCCACTTAGAAAAAAACCCAAAGCTGTGACAGCAGATTAGGAAGAGGAATTGGGGTTTTTTGCTTTGTTTTTTTTAAAGAAGTATATAGAGAAGTCAGCAACCAGAAGTCAGAAACAGCTTGGTGGCAATGGTCAGGCAGATGACTACACGGGTAAGCAATCACTTAATATTTAGTTCTCCAGCAGACTAGGCTAAAATTGTGACATTCATATTCACTTCATGGGCCCTGCTGAGGTCTTTCTTTTTGAAAATAATTGATCTGTTTATGAATAGATTTTTCCACAGTAATTACAAGAATTTGGGGTAACTGCTTTATGGCGAAGTATCAAAAAATAAAATGAGTACATGTAACTGGTCACCAGGTGTCACTGTCTCGTCATTCCAACATGGCCAGAAAAATATAAATCCATCAGCAGAAAACAAAAACAGACATACAAACAAGAAGTAGGAGAAAATCTGGAATATGAAGAGTTAGTCAGCAGAACTGGAAGAACAAGGTGTCATGGTTTGCTCTATAATAGGTTTGTCAACACTGTTATAATCACTGATTTATTACATTAATTTCCTGGGGCTTTCTCCCCACCATTGGTAGATGTCACTGATTACCTTACAGTTGTAGAAACAGGATGATCAGTGACTCTGGTGTGAGCATCCTTCCAATGGAACCAGACAGGTCTTTCTGGTCAAGATTACAGCAACCAGTTCGACTGGCTTTTTGAGTAGCTGCTTCCATTGCACATCGCTTAGGACAACTCCAGTTTTGTGCATATGTATATCTAGGGTTAGAGGTCTCCCTAAGTGATGCTAATATTGAAGGAATTTCAGTAGCTCCTTGTCAAATAACTCATCGTCATTAAAAATACTTCACAGCTTGCACATTGCTTTACTCCCAGCTGCCAGAGGGAGGGATAGCTCTACTATCACCTTGTCCTGGGGCAAGCTGTGGTTTGCATCACAGGTTGTTTTGGGCAAGGGCAGAGCTTTCTGGGGTTTTAAACACTGCTGCCCTCCATGAGAGGAATGTTTTACTGGTAGAATTAAATCCCCAAGAATGTGTCTTTGAGCTCTCATGTATTCTTTGCACCATTTTAGAAAGTGTTATATAATGTTTTCAAAGGCACAGGGCATAGTATAAGTGGGACTATTAGACTGAAATCAGTAGACTAGGAAGGCGAGTCAATACCTATCTGTAGTTGCTCTTAGATGAGATAACGTGGTCAAATTCACACTGAGGATTTTTAAAATATCTACTTGGGCAGCAGGTTCATTGGGGAAAGGAAATGGTCCTTTGTGCTGTTTAAGAGCAGCATGCACCTCAACCCTTTCCCACCTGCCCCATAAATTAAATGATTCATTTTATTTGAGCTAAGAATATGACTTCTACAAAACTGTTTTTCCAGAAGGCTGAAGGAAAGGAGTTTTAATCTTTTTAAAAGAATGAAAAAATACAGCAAAGACTAGTGGTCATGTTTCCAAAAGGGGTCATCAATTAACAATGCTTTCCAGTTTCCAATTATTTTAAAGCACCTGTCCTTCAGCAATTCCACTAAGATCATATTGCAACTCCTTGTTAAAACTGACAAGTGTTAGTGGGAATTTCTGAGTCCAATAATATGCCATCTACTCTTAATACAGTCCTTTACATTTGCAAATCTCAGACTGGCTTAAAGCAAAGTCAAAGATTTATCATCCATTTAAAAATGGGGATTGAGACTTCTGATTGATTTGCCTACCATGACCTAGAAGACCAAACGCAGGGCTGGGGACTGAATCAAGTTTTCATGACTCCCTGTCTAGTGTTCTGCTCAGGCCAGCCTTACTGACTAATAATAGCATTATCTTCCGGAATAAGGTTGACATTTTATGGACTTGAAATGTTCTCATGCATAAAAGTACTCTATTTTCCATAAAGATGGCACGTGGCTACAATACAATAAACTGCTGAAAATCCCCATGTAAAAATGGCATCTTACAGCTTAGGATGCCTGTGAGTTACCTAATTACAAATATTTTTTACCCTTAAAACCACAAGAGGTGTCATACACAGAGAATGAATAATGCAATGTGTCTGCATACGTGCTGTCAAAAGGGCGAAACAAAAGCCTCCAAAATTCATCATGATGCACAACAGCATAACCAGCGTGATGAGAGAAACAGCGCTCCTCTAAATGAACTAACAAGGCGAGTGCATTTTCCCCAGTGTTGAAGGCGTGTGACAGCATTATCAGCCAATCTCTATGAACGTCCTTCTCTCACGCCTTGCTTTGCTTTACAGAAGTTGTTGCTCTAAGGGAAACTACATAGAGCTGAAGTGAACCAGAGACTTGATAGCTTGTGCTTGGGAACTCCCAGCTTGGCTTGACATAAGGTCAAGTGTTCTTAAAGCTGCCAGATGTACCACTATGGACTGCTGCCTTTAACCATTTTCAGCTCTGCTTTAAAAATTGCTTTAGTTGACTCTTCAGTTGACAGATACCTGTATACATATGTAATTAAGTTGGAGACAGATAGATGGGGATATTGGTTAGCCGCTCAGTATGAGCCCGTCTACCTTGGGCTTGCTTTTCTTTTTATTTCCCCTCCTTCAGGTTTACTCTATGCCTCCTCATTCCAAAGAAAAAATCAGTGCTGTATCAAAATGAATTTGATACATTTTTATATAGTGCTGATATTGCTTATACTGGGTTTGTATACTGTTACCATTACAAATTTTGGACTTGATCATAGATTATCAGGACAAAAAAGAAAAAAATCTGTTTATTATTTAAAGTTTTGCCTGAGTAACAATTACAACATCAAGCCTACTTTGGAGTGAGGAATTATAATTTTCAGCATAGCTAAAGACTGTTATACTGGTCCTGCAAGCTTTCTTAGTGATACCTGTGTGAAATGTTTGCTGACACTAGCAAACAGTTGCACATTAAGTCTTCTTGCTTAGGACAGGCAATAGTCAAGTACTTTTATAAAGGTACTGCATGTTACTACAATTCAGAGAAGCTATGATCGACTCAGAGTAGAAGACTTTAAAAAGCTGAGAAGGAGCTTAGACTGTATATTAATTTGAGTTCTTATTCTGGAACAAAATAAAAGCTTTCTGGCTTGTAACTGTTACAGAAATGCATGCGATTATTATTTTTTTGTGGCAGTTTTACCTCCATTAAAGCTCTGAAATTTGCCAAATGGAAAAGGCTGAAATGCTAGAGAAAAATGTATTGAGCAATTTGATAAATTATGAGGGGAAAAAAGGCACAAGCTTTTCTGATTATAATTTTACGTTCAGATCTCATAGTAACACCTAGAAATTTCAATCAAGTTACAACCCCAGCATGATAGGCATTCTCCAGTAACATAGCAAGCGACAGCTCCTGTCCCAAAGAGATCAGCATATTAATATCACCCAATTTAGAAGACACAGTAATTACATTAAGCGTGAAATTTGCCCTTAATGCAGCCAAGATCAATGCATTGATCTCCAAGGAATGAAATTCTGTGCTAGTATTTAGTTACACATTCTCTATTGGATGCATTTGCGAACTATGGGTATTCATGGTGTATCACTAAAAGTAATTTCAGATGACCTATCTTATTTTCAGACAAAAAGCAAGTGGAGTAAAATTTATTTAAACAAACTCATTGGGGCTTATTTCCCAGTAGGACCACTCAGAAAAAGCCAGTATCCATGGGGTCCTTAAAGTGATCTTGCATAGTCCAGTGCAAGCTTAATTGAAATCTAATTAAAAGCAATTGGACGGAATTAGATGACATAGAATCCTAACGAAAGAATTAAAATGACTAAAAAAGGGAGTAGCTGAGCAATGTGTGTGATGGTAGAAATGCCCCATTACCCTGTCACTTGGAGTCAGAAAGAGAACACTAAAAAAATTAGGTGGCAAATGCTTTAGACGATGTTGAATCTTATCAGTGGGGTTTTTAAAAGGGCTTAGTGTTTGTCTCCTCTTCCACTGGGACCAACAAAAGTCTCACCACTGTCAATGGGGATAGATGTGTCCCCACTGGGGGGGTTAATGGGGACATATGTGTCATGTCTGTCCTCTCTCCCCCCCAAAAAAAAAAAGAAAAAAAGTACCAAAACCTGTAGAATCCCCTACAGAAGACGCATGCACTGTATCCTTTCCAAGTCTGCAGGTACGGGGAAAGTACTTCTTCCCTTTGTGGAAGGAGCAGTGATGCCAGCCTCAGGTCTCGGGCTTTTCAGGGACCTACACAAAGACTCTTTAGCCTCAGCATCTCCTAGCCACCCCTTTGAAAGTTCAGGGAACCACTGGCTCCCGACGTTGCTAATGAGAGCATGGGGATTGAATGGATTGGAATAGACAGGAAATCACGGCAGCAACCTCAGTTCAGCACAGGATAGTCCTCACTTCAGCAGGACTTTAGAACTTGCTTAAATGCTTTGCTATCCGGGGGAAAAAGTAAAACACGAGGCAGAAGGGGTAATTCTGCATCAGAAGGTCAAATTCTCTTCTGTCTCAAGCACCATGGCCATGAGTCCTCTCCATCGGGGTACTGAGGTTGATCTTAAGAAAAGTTGGGCTCTTTTTCCTTATTCTGATGGAATGGCTGCTGCTGCACCTCAGTGCTTGGTGGATGAGAACCTGCTTCTAAACTGCCAGTCTGAACATATTAATGTCTTGTCTATATCCATTTATTCTTGTATCACCATTATCCTTCTCTCTCCCTCCATTTTTATTTCTGTATAGCAATGATGTCCTTATTCACACTTCATTCTATGAAAATGAATGAGACAGCCCCTAGTTTCCTCCTGTATAATCAACTTTCCATTCTTCTAATTGTATTAGTAATCTTCTTTTGCTCCTTTTCTGATTTTAGCTCATCTTTCTTGAACATAAATGAATAGAATTGCATATGCCAAAGGGGGCCATATCTACACTTTGTTCAGTGCCTTAAAACTTCCCCTCTTTATCAGGAATTTGTCTCTGTTACATATTAAGTTTTAATGTACTTATTCTGCCTGATCTGCATGATGCTGCAAAGTACAAAGCTCCTTTTAAAGCAGGAGGGTGGAAATTAGTACTCGCAGGAGGATCCAGATGTGGAATTTGGATCCAGTGTGCACTATGTTTTCAATTTAATTCTGCTTCTCTCAAAAGAAACTCCCCCATTAATGAAAACTAAAACATACAAGGAAGGGGAGGGGCCACGTGAATTCTGGTGTCATTTAAAAGCAATTCTGAAGAACATGGGCTAAAATGTCATAATATTTTCTTCAACACCATTAAACATTCTAAGAATTCAATCAACATAGTCATTGCAATTACATAATTAAAACTCAGAACAAAATAGTATAATTGCTGTTTCATGGTCCTCATTACATAATGAGTGGTTTTATAGCAATCTCCACCAACTCTGAATTTGGGTAATTTTTAAAAGTTGTTGATTTCCACAGTACCACTCATGATTTGATCCAGAATACTTCAAAAAAGAGGAACTCTGTTAAAAATGTTGTTTGTGGTTTCTTCTTTTAAAACATTAGAAAGGGGGTTCCTTTTGAAAGGGTTCGATAAAAGCTTAAAAACTCAGAAAGTGTAAAGTGGATTTTTTTTAGAGGCATAAATTCCCATCTTTGAGCTGATAAAATAATAGAAATGTTCAGCTCAAAGTGATTTTTAATGAAGACGATAAGCCCCAGAAAATAACAATTTATGGGTAATATATAACTTAACTTAAATCGGCAGCTCAATCATGGAGTCTCTGCCTCCCACACACCAGATTACATGCTGTGCATCTCAAGATCCGAAGCATAAAAGACACAGCCTAAGGAAGAGAAGGGAAAAATAACCAACCCCAAAATCTTTGTGTGTTTATTGTGCCTCTCAAATATCAGTTCAGCTTGAGAGGCTTTCTGTCCTACAGTTGCCTCTTCCAGCTACCTATGAGATGTTCTGCAACTCAGTCTTTCCTTCTCCTAGTTTTCTCCTGTCCTTGTGCTATGCCCACCAAGCACTGTGAAGGTGGTGGAGCACTGGACAGCATATGCCAGGTCTACCTCATTCCTATTTTGTGGGACTTGCTATGGGGCCTGTTAATCCCTGCAGTTTTAGGTCTGTTTTGCTTAAGAATAGTATAAAGAGCTCCAAGATGAATAGTAGCAATCAAGCAATGCATACAAATCCTTACGACAGCATTTCTGGGCATCACAAGAGAAAACAAAACAGGCAACCAACTGCCACTTTTTATTAGACCCCATACAATCACAATTGCATAAATATCCTCATGTTACACAGCAATCAGTGCTTGCGTAGATGAACTAGAGTTAACAAAACAAAGTATTGTAAGCACACACAACACCAAGCGCAAGATCTCATTGCAGGCTATAAGCCTGAGAAAGTGGGTAAGTTTTGGAGGAGTTAGCTTCCACAGTTTTTATCAGTCCCCAGCCTAGGTGGGGTAAAGCTGGCTAAGATATGTCTACATAAGCTTAAGTCAGACCTTTAACTGATGAGCAAATGTATTTTTGGATCATCTCTTTCACTATCACTTACCAAAAAACCATAAACTAAGGTTGCATGAAAATCTCATCTATTCTAATTTCATATACTACAGAATATTCTGATGTCACTGTTTGGTTTTTCCTTGCCAAGGAGAACAAAACTACAGACATGTCAACCAAAAAAAAGGTGTACATTACAGAACATGTTACTAACGGAAGCTGAAAGCTGAACTCTTGAGGAATATTTATAATGTAAGAATACTCAATATTGCAGTACTGAGATTGGCATGAATGACTCAAAATATTTCTCAAATTTGTTGATAACATAATAATAGTAATAATAATTAGAAAAAATAGTTCCCTATATATACTCTAGTGAGATAATACTAATAAGAAGTGTCACACTTGGGCAATAATGGCAAACCAATATTCTCTGGGTTAACTAAAGCAAACTCCAGTTTACAGTGTGCAGATATTGGGGAACAGGGGAGTTACCTCCAACACCACTGTGTGTCTAGAAGTTTGCATGTGTATTGTTCTTCAAATAAACCACAAAAGCTTCCTCTAAATACATTTTCAGTGTTACTAGAGGAAAGTTTGCCCTGCAGCAGTGGGTGGTAAATGCTTATTTATGACTCTAAGCTAAATGTACTATGATCTTCAGAGCACAAGACCTTCACAGTTAAAACAAGCTGATTAAGGTTAATGAGTCAATTAATTTTGCACCTGGTATCATGACTAGTGGGTAACATTCTGCACTTTTTGTCCTAGGGAAGTATATAATAACCCAAGACCAAGAACAGAGTTACGTGGGTTAGAAAAAGATACTGTCATCCCTGCATCTCTCAAGCCTTGAATGAAATCAAAGACAATGAAATATTTAGACAGTTGTTTTCTCACCAGTGTTACAACACAGAAATTTTTTTTCCCAAAGTATCATCAAGACTTAGGGCATGTGTGTAATATCTGAAGTACTGACTGAATTGATAAAGTCATGTTCATGAATTGTTCATGGTTGGCACCACAGGTGTGCAATGAACATTTTCATTGTATTGGCACCTACGCAATTCACCCAGTCCTCAGCCTGCATTTGCTAATATAAGTACAGTTTAAAAATATCAATACCAAAAGATTACATTCTACAGGACTAACTGAATCAATACAACAGTTTTAATTTGATTCTTATTGAATAAACATTCAATTTAATGAGTAGGGGAAGCCTTAAGTTCTTGCTTCATTCACTCTTTTATTACCTAAAATCACCATATTTGATGGATATTCGTTCAGGAATGAACTTTTGGCCCTTTGGCAAAGAATAAGATTAATTTGTACATGCCTCTTGTATTCAAAAGCATCATTTATTTGCCACTCTGATTTCTAAACACACCCAGAAAAGAGGTCTTAGCAGTTCTTTTATCTAAAGTGTGATTCCAACCTGTTGAATGACATCATGCAAATGACATCAGGAGGTTTCATGTTCAGCCCTAAATGGAATTCTAGTCAAATTTGCCTAATCTTATTGCCAGTAACATATTAAATCTGGGCTCTCATATTTAAGCTTGGCTTTCACTATCTCATCCACTATAGGCAGTTGCCTCTTGTCTGTAAGTTATTTTAAAAGGGTACTAAAAGAGTAAGTCTTTAGATTCATATTTGAAAGACGACACTGCTGATGTAAAGATGTAACCTTTATATTTCACCCTATGTTTGGTCAAACTGTGATCAGTTTGACCTTGAACTAGCCTTCAGAACAGGCTAGTTCTCCCTATGCTAATGCTGCTTACCTACCAAGAGATTTGACAAACAGAAAGATTCATCAATCAATAAACGATTACTTCATTACGAAATTTGTCTTTTTCTTACCCCATAAGTCTGATATGACGGCTCTCTGATTTCTTTGCCTTGGAGTCCCCTTCTACATTTATAGTGCATTTCTCCCTTTTTACAGTTAGATTTACATCACGATATAGGAGTTCTTTGTTCCTTTTCAAAAGGAAGTTAGAGGGGGGGAAGAAAAGGGAAGCCCACAACTCAAAGCCAATATACTTCTTGGAAAGCCCCCAGATTCCTCAGTTATCTGATTGATTACACATTTCAGTTTTCCCATTCTAGTTGCATTATAAGTTATTTGCAACACCAAGTCCATAGCCACTGAGAGCAAGATGGAGCTCAGATGTCCCTATTCCAGCCCACAGGACCAGGCTGAGTTCTGCAGTTAAAACCAGCATAGAGACAAGGCAAAAACTAAAGTATCATATTCCACATTTGAACTCCTGACCAAGAAGCTTTTCTGAACTCCGATGGTTATGAAAACAGATTTAAAATAAAAACCCCACAGATACTGCATTTTAATCCAAAAATAATGTAGTTCAAGTTCAATGGTTAAGTCTGGCTGTGAAGAGATGCAGTAGAAGAAAGCAATGAAGACTAACTGTTGTTCATAACCTGAGTGCTTAGTACATAGGGAGGGAGCAGCTGTAAGGATCTGTACTCAGCATATTTTCCTCTTCCTTTTCTGGATTGTGAACAGTGCCTTAATTTATGCTAAAACGATCTGGCTGGAACCATTCATTCATCTCACTTCTCAGGTCCCTAAACAGCCACTCCTCCTCTGGATTTGATATTCTGCTTTTTGTTTTCCTTCCTGCCTGCACATGAGGTAGAAACAAAGACTTTTGCATAGTAAGCAGCAAGAGATTTCTGCAGGAAAGTTATCATTCAATGTCTTTATGTGCTCCTATTCAAATGTGAACACATTGGTGTGTCTTTCCACAAATCTTCCTACCTTTTCTAGCATTTAATAGCTTACTTCTGAAGCAGAGGCACTCTCCATAGTGGAAGCCAGAAAGTACATTAGTGAATTCATCTAAGAGAAGTGTGCTGTTAAATAATAATATGTAGACTAATTAATGTAAATGCAATGGTGAGAACATGCTGACATTGTTGAAGTTAATGATCCAGCTGCATTATCATTTCCATCACTGTAATATTGAGAAAACCAAATAACTTCGCTTTCTGCATCCTGGAACAGCATCTTCACTAGTCATCTTGCAGAGACGGTTAAACAGTCTTTCTATACTTTAGTAAAGACCACTGTCTGATTTTATCACGGAATTTGGGACAACCTTTACCTACAGCCTTGAGCAAAATGTGACACAAAGGTTGTGTTATGCCAGAAATAGTTTCCAAAGCCCTGTGATTCAACGACACAGCCCCCAGAGTCCCAGTTCTCAGTCCCAGTTTTCCAATTGCTCACTTCTTTCTTTGTGGGCATGGCTGACCTGCGTTGCTGGTTCTAGTAAATTTTAACATCCTATCTGATGAATCAGGGGTAGTAGCTACCTCATTGAGATGTTGAAGCCAGCACCTGACCCATTTCCATGCCTCATCCCCTCTCATGTATGCAATATGTTTGCTAGGAAAGAGATTTTAAGAAATGCAGAGCTTTGACCAAAGGTCAGTCGGGTCTAGATGGAACTTATGGTGTCGTACAATACAAAACTATCACCTCTTATTATTTCATTCTATTGTGGCAAATAATCCCAGTGTGGCTGCTCAAATGTTTTAAATACAAGTATATGACAAAAATGGCCTACTTTATAAAGGAGCTAAATTCAGACTGCATTTTAACCATGTATAAGTCTGGTAATTTCAATGGAGTGTTGTTGTCTTACAGGGGTGAAGATGGCAGTGTATGGCAGATGTTTCTTGATATAAACATCTAACTTTCAAAAGCATCTAGGCATCTTCACTTGCACCTAAGATGCCGATGACATCTGATCTGGTGGGACTTTCAAATGTCAGCATTGAAATCAACACAAAAATTTTTAAAGCCTAATAGAAACTTGACATTTGGAGTCTAAACTCCTAAAGATCTTTGATAACTATCCTATAACAACCTACGTCCCTTTGACTTTCAATTAAATTTGGGTCAGAAGTGCAAAACTCTCCTTTCAAAAAAGGACCCTGACACTCAAAAAGCCTTTGGAGCAATGAAGTGGAGCAAAGAGACACCAAGTCACCAGACGAGCTGCCAGCTCTGGTAGTGACACAGCAGATGAGCTGCCTTTGCTCAGCACTGTGCCTAAACTGATAAACTGAGAAGAAGCAATGATGAGTTTAGGCACAGCACTGCGCTGACTTGCAGTAATAATTTGGGACAGCCGGGATCTCAAACAGGCAGTGTACGTACCATGAGGACACAGCAGCCTGAGATGGTGCTGCCTTTAGCATCTCTGCCCTCCCTTCTGCTACTGAGCAACACAAAGTGTCCATAGATCCTTTTGAAAGGTTGGTCCTCATTCTCTTCAGGTTATGCCCCAATTTCCTCACTAATCCCCTCTTGATCTGTGGATAGGAGGGCAAAAATCTTTATCAAAAGATTTATTATGAGAAAAATAAATGTTGCTACTTTAACATTAGCACCTGTAGCCTTTTTAAATAATTATGCTTTAAGATATAAAGAAAACTAAAAAAGGATTAGCAGTCCTAGAAACATGGACAAATCAAGCATAAAACCTAGTACGTTTTGGAGGCTGGAAGAGATACTGAGTGAAACAAGTATTTCATGCACAACATTAGAAAGACAGCCCTTTTGGAAGAGTGACCTGGAGCATGCAAAAACAAGCTATCTACTTTTTGCCTAAGAATATGCTATAGTCAAAATATCACTGCTAGTTCTGATGATGATGGACAGGATTAGAGGGGAATACACATGCCCTATATCGGTTCTTTTTCAATAACAGCAGAGGAAAAAAAGCACACATTTTGCCTTTTAGGCAAAATAAGCAGATGTGTTTCAAAGTTTACCAAGGAGCTGTTCCGTTGAATAAATGCTTGTCATTTATGTATAGTTACTTTTTGACCGAAACTGCTCTTCAGACAAGGCATAAAATCCGAAGCATGGGCACCTCTAGACCTTTCGTGTGTATGCGTGGCAATGAAGGAGGCTTTTGAAATATCAAAAATTTGCATCAGCAACACACAATGCTCTCAAAGAAAATGAATAAAAGAATATGGTGCTCTAAATGGCCTAAAGGATAGAACAGCCGGTGATGAGCTTTTGGTTCATTTCAGATGGAGTGTTTTTGTTGCTAATTTTCATGGTTCAGAATGAGAGGCAGTAATTTATAAGCAGTACAAAACCGCCATGAAAACAATACAATATCATGCCATCGGTTCATATTTCACAAGTCAGAAATCACTACCATCTTATTTAAGCAGGGCTAGGATTTGTCTACAACCCTGATTCACAAATGCATTTAGCCACCAAAGGACTTTTTTCACTGTGAAAATGAAGCTTATATGTTCCAGTCCCTGTCTCGAGCAGTGTCGGCGTATATTCCTTTTCTACTGGAGTATGATTCATTTTATTATTTTAAAATTTCCTTCCAGCTACAAGTCCTGCAAAGGGACTGCTACTTAGAAAGAATAAAAAATGGCAAGCACAGCTGGCCATCTTGCCTAAAGCCACTCAGTCACAACATTTCTTGGAAATCACAGCAACACGGATTGCATTGGCTAAGTGAGAGATGTGGCAAGGCCCCAGGCAGGCAGACCGACCTTTTCCTCTCCATGGCTTTTTCTATGACCAGACAATTACTGTAAAGATTATACTCTAAAGAGAGATTTTCTAGAGATCTCAGCTCCCCTCTAAATTCCAAAATAAATGTACAGATTCTAAAAAAGTGCCCAGTGATGGAAAAACACCAAATACAAGACAAAGCACTACAATAAAAACACATTTTAGGAGAAAATGGAATAGTCAAACCATTCTGCTTTTTCTCTTTTTCTCTTCCTGTTACTTGTGTTTTCATTGATGAAGTGTGGCAGTCAAATAGACACAGGTCTGTTTGTGAGTGACCTTCATGGACAGCCCTTCTTTTGTTGTCGAAAAACACTGTCAGAAATGGAAGGATCAAGAGTACACCTTATACCATACAGTCGAGCCTTTCAACAGAGTGTATTTGGTTTCAGAAAAATAGCAACTTCAAAGTTTCTGGTAAAAAACCATCACCAATATTTGGAAATTATGTTGTTTCATGTCCACTTCTCATGAGCTGACTGGAGTTTCCAGCCATGCCTGTTTCACATGGGGCATCGCCCCCAGGAACTCTTGTGGTACATCACAGTAATTCAGTAAAAGAAAATAATTTCGTGGGACCTGGAATGTAAAGCCCAGCTGCTGGAGGAGTTTGGAAATACGCAGCACTCAGGATGTTATATCTGCAGATGGGATTTATATTTATGCATCTTTTCAGCTGAAAGGTTAAAAAGAAAAAAAGAAAAAACTTTTTATCTGCTAGCCAGCTCAGATACACATATGCATTATGTATATGAACAGATGATAAATGGTAAATATATTTACCCTAGGGAATTACTCTACATAACAAAGCAAACACAGGCCCTAATCTCCATTTCATGTAACTCTCACAAAGATAGAGGAAAAAACCACTGAATTTCTTAGATCATATAAATAAAGGAAAAAAAGAAAGTAGGAAACAATCCAGTGTATGTGCAAACACTTTTACAGATACAGGTAATTTTCTACACAGTGTTCAGTTACCATGGTGATGGGCATGAATCAGATTAGATAATTTCTCTACTCAGGAAAACCTTCTACTGAAGCCATTGGCAGGTTTTCCAGTTGATCTGCAGTGTTAGGTCCATGTTTATTATTTTTTCCTCTGCAGAACAGATCGTATGAAAGATTAAATGTCAACGTGTGCACATGATAACATTATCTAAGGGAAAGACAAGGAGGCGGTTTAGACATGAGTTACAGACTGGCTCAAAAGCTCCCTGTAACCAAAAGAAAAACACCTATTAATCTTGGATAACTTTCAACAGAGCCCCACGAAAACACAGAAAACCTACATGGGGGAAAAAACAACAAAGGCACAGAATTAAGAGAGTGGATGAAACTCCTTTGATATATCAGTATGCCTAGATAATTGCAGATCTTGATAACGGACATCCTCAGTGCCTTGAAGTGCCTTTCCTAAAGTAGCAGCTGGCACCTTCACTATGCCTATACAGCACGGGATTAAGGGCGACCCAGCTGACTGTATCCTGACGAGAAACCGTCCTTCAAATGAGAAGCAGAAGGAAAAGGCAGGGAACAAACTTCAGTGATCTCCTCTTCTGAAACATGCCACTCAACACTATGCATAAACCCTTTGTTTTCCCTGGGGAAGATGCTATGGCAGTGCAGCTAATGGGGCAGGGCTACGTGGGTTATGGGGGTGGAAGGACCTTGGGGCCCACATTTACTCTCTGCTCCCTTGTCTGGATATGCTGTTGAATGTAACCATGTAAGGCCTTCCTTCCGTCAGCATGGTAGCTAGCATGTCCTCAGCCAACTCAAACCTTAAGGTAAAATATATTGGCTTAAATTTCAATTATTCTGCTATGAAGAAATAAAAGGACTTGCCCAAAATCATACAAAGTAGCAGGAGCTATATGCTGCTCTGAGGCCAATGTCTACATCATTTCAACACTGTAAGCTTCATGTAAAATGCCTGAGCCATCTGTCCAACTTCTCAGTTCACACAGTTACCTACAGAAACCTGAACAACCATGGATCTGACCGAAATGACATCTCGATTCTTAGCTACCAAACCATCTTCCTTTTCTGAAGGCCACTGGAAAGTCTTTCCAGAGAGATGAACAGCGGATTCAGAAAACCTGAAAGATTTTCTTTCAATTTGAAGTCTACAATAAAAGTTATAAAAAGATAGTTCTACTTTATTCCAGAAACAAAGGCTCATCATAGCTTTGATGCTCTTAGTGCAGTGCATGTGCAAAGAACCTTTCGTTGACTATAGAGCAGCTAATTGAAGGATACCAACATATCACAGTATTTCTCCAGGGATTTTTTAAGCTGACCCTTTCTTGCCTTTTTTGATCTCTTAAAAGCTGGTGTCAATACAGCCCTGGCAGGAGTGTCACCATGTAATGCTTCTAGCGCTCAATAGCCTTTGGAAGTGCATTCCCATGGTAACACTTCAAACCCCGATGGCTACATCATTTCAGCACAGTAAGCTTAATATCAGATGCTTCAGCCATCTGTCCAGCTCCTCAATTAACATGGTTAGCTACTGAAACTTGAGCAATTATGGATATTATTGAAATCACATGGCAATCAAGGAACAAATCCACAACACAAAAGCAGGACAGAGGAAACCCTAAAGCAACACTGAAACAGAGCTAGCATGAGTTGAAAAGAGAAGGAGGGGCACTTCATCCAGAATTAAATGCAAATTAGAACTTAATCTGGCCCATAATTTCTGTCTTGAGTCCGCCTTTTGACTGTGGAGCAGTTGGAATCCTGTTCTCATTAGTGTAAATGACTGTGTGGTGCAAGGAAACAGAAAACCAAGCTCAGCACTTGTCTCCTCTATAAATAAACTTAAGAGAAACACTTTGGGACCGAGACGGAAACAGAGTAGCCTTAAGGCTAGGCCATGAGAAGGAAGATGTCCTTTTCTGCTAGGTCCGGATTTGAGCTAAATACCATGCAGTCATCCCAATTTATACTTTTATCTACCAGGCTTTTAATACTGAGCCCAATCAAATCCTGAAAATTGGATCACATCCTATGGATGCTCCCTTATGCCTGGTCTGTGGATACGGGGGACAAATCATTGCGTTAAAGCAGGTAAACAGGGGTCCTGAATGGACAGCAAGCAATTTCACTACATACAGGCTCTCTCAGGGGGACCGAAAGCTGTGCCACATGCTACGTGAGGGGCAGCAGGCCCAGAGGTAGTGACCTGCAGGGAAGCTGAAACAGAAAATGCAGGAAGGGACCTTGTGGGAAGGGGCAGTGTTGAGATGGCAGCAGCCGGGCACACATGGCTTAGACGCCGTCTGCAGCGCCAGCGCCCGTCAGCAGTTGTCTCGCTGTGTCGCCCCAGGGAAAGGGTCTCATCTCACCTGTCTATAGATGGGTATATTCAGAAGTCTTCAGCTAGTTCTCTACAACATCTTATTTTATATATATACACACATACATGTATGTACAATAAGTATATTGTACATATACATATATACACATAAACATATAGATGCATACGTATATACACGTATACAACAATGGCAGCAAAGACGCAAGGGTTATGAATGTGTTAGAAACCACGGAAGCGCCTGAGAATGGTCACGTAGGAATTAGCGCTTCTTCCCCCCAAAAGGTGGCAGGATCAACAGCCCAACTGAAGTGCATGTACACCAACGCACACAGCACGGGCAACAAACAGGAGCAGCTGGAAGCCATTGCGCAGCAGGAAAACTGTGATATAGCTGCCATCATGGAAACATGGTGGGATGACTCGCACAACTGGAGTGCTGCAATGGATGGCTATAAACTCTTCAGAAGTTATAAGCAAGGAAGGAGAGGCGGCCGGGTGGCCCTGTATGTTAGGGAGTGTTTCGATTGTCTAGAGCTTAATGATGGTGACGATAGGGTTGAGTGTTTATGAGTAAGAATCAGGGGGAAGGCCAACAAGGCAGACATCATGGGAGTGGGAGTCTGTTATAGACTATCCAACCAGGATGAAGAGGCAGATGAAATACTCTATAAGCAGCTGGGAGAAGTCTCACAATCGCTAGCCCTTGTTCTCGTGGAGGACTTCAACTTACCAGATGTCTGCTGGAAATACAACACAGCAGAGAGGAAACAGTCCAGGAGGTTCCTGGAGCAGCCTGGAGCATAACAACTTCCTGACACAGCTGGTGAGTGAGCCAACTAGGGAAGGTTCCCACTGGACCTCGTTTGTGAACAGAGAAGGCCTTGTGAGCAATGCGATGGTTGGAGGCTGTCTTGGGCATAGCGATCATAAAATGATAGAGTTTTTGATTCTTGGAGAAGTAAGGAGGGGGTCAGCAGAACTGCTACCTTGGACTTCTGGAGGGCAGACTTTGGCCTGTTTAGGAGACTGGTTGACAGAGTCCCTTGGGAGGCAGTCCTGAAGGGCAAAGGAGTCCAGGAAGGCTGGACATTCTTCAAGAAGGAAATCTTAAAGGCACAGGAGCAGGCTGTCCCCATGTGCTGAAAAATGAGATAGCAAGGATGAAGACCAGCCTGGCTGAACAGAGGGCTTTGGCTGGAACTCAGGAAAAAAAAGAGTTTGACCTTTGGAAGAAGGGGCAGGCAACTCAGGAGGACTACAAAGATGTGAGGTTATGCAGGGAGAAAATCAGAAGGGCCAAAGCCCAACTAGAACTTAATCTGGCTACTGCCGTAAAAGACAATTAAAAATGTTTCTATAAATACATTATCAACAAAAGCAGGGCTAAGGAGAATCTCCATCCTTTATTGGATGTGGGGGGAAACAGTGACAAAAGATGAGGAAAAGGCTGAGGTACTTAATGCCTTCTTTGCCTCAGTTTTAATAGTCCGACCAGTTGTTCTCTGTGTACCCAGCCCCCTGAGCTGGAAGACAGAGACGAGGAGCAGAATGAAGCCCCCATCATCCAAGAGGAAATGGTTAGTGACCTGCTACACCACTTAGACACAAGTCTATGAGGCCAGATGGATCCACCCAAGGGTACTGAGGGAGCTGGTGGAAGTGCTCACCAAGCCACTTTCAATCCTTCATCAGCAGTCCTGGCTAACCGGGGAGGTCCCAGTTGACTGGAGGTTAGCAAATATGACACCCATCTGCAACAAAGGCTGGAAGGAGGATCTGGGGAACTACAGGCCTGTCAGTCTGACCTTGGTGCCAGGGAAGGTTATGGAGCAGATCATCTTCAGTGCCATCACACGGCATGTACAGGACAACCAGGCAATCAATCAGGCCCAGTCAGCATGGGTTCATGAAAGGCAGGTCCTGCCTGACTAACCTGATCACCTTCTACGACAAGGTGACCCGCCTAATGGATGAGGGAAAGGCTGTGGATGTTGTCTACCTAGACTGTAGTAAAGCCTTTGACACCATTTCCCACAGCATTCTCCTGGAGAAACTGGCTGCTCATGGCTTGGACGGGCATACGCTTCGCTGGGTAAAGAACTGGCTGGATGACCAGGCCCAAAGAGTGGTGGTGAATGGAGTTTACTCCAGTTGGCAGCCGGTCACAAGCGGTGTTCCCCAGGGCTCTGTGTTGGGGCCACTCCTGTTTAATGTCTTTATCAATGATCTGGACGAAGGGATCGCGTGCACCCTCAGTCAGTTTGCAGATGACACCAAGTTGTGCGGGAGTGTTGATCTGCTGGAGGGTAGGAAGGCTCTGCAGAGGGACCTGGACAGGCTGGATCGATGGGCTGGGGCCAATTGTATGAGGTTTAACAAAGCTCAGTGCCAGGTCCTGCACTTGGGCCACAGCAACCCCATACAACGTTACAGCTTAGGGAAGAGTGGCTGGAAAGCTGCCTGGTGGAAAAGGACCTGGGGGTGTTGGTCGATAGATGGCTGCGTATAAGCCAGCAGTGTGCCCAGGTGGCCAAGAAGGCCAATGGCATCCTGGCTTGTGTCAGAAATAGCGTGGCCAGCAGGACTAGGGAAGTGATTGTGCCCCTGTACTCAGCATTGGTGAGGCCGCACCTCAAATACAGTGTTCAGTTTTGGACCCCTCACTCCAAGAGAGACCTTGAGGGGCTGGAGCATGTCCAGAGAAGAGCAACAGAGCTGGGGAAGGGTCTGGAGCACGAGGCTGATGGGGAGCGGCTGAGGGAGCTGGGGTTGTTTAGCCTGGAGAAAAGGAGGCTCAGGGGAGACCTTATTGCTCTCTAGGATATTGAGACAAAAGGACATTGTGACAAAAGGACATTGGCTCTTTTCCCAAGTAACAAGCGATAGGACTAGAGGAAATAGCCTCAAGTTGTGTCAGGGGAGGTTTAGATTGGATATTAAGAGAAATGTCTTCACCAAAAGGGTTGTCAAGCACTGGAACAGGCTGCCCAGGGAAGGGGTTGAGTCACCATCCCTGGAGGTATTTAAAAGCCGTGTTGATGTGGTGCTTAGGGACATGGTGTAGTGGTGGACTTGGCGGTGCTGGGTTAACGGTGGGACTTGCAGATCTTAAAGGTCTTTTCCAACTTAAACGATTCTATGATTCTATCTTAATAGTCCTTGGAGAGACATAGGCATTTCTAAAGCATGACATATATGGTACTTTAGACATTTACTGTAGAATAAGACAAATCATTCCCTATTTCTCTCCATGGACTATAAAAGTACTCTGTATGCCCAGCTCAGCTAAAGATGTCTGTACTGCGGATGTCTAAATTAAGGCAGCAGAGTCCTACCTTGGAGTGCTCTGATGACTGCGGTATGAGGAAGAACTGTTTTCTTAGCTTACAGGGGTCCACTGTTGATAGCCATCCACCACAGTATTGAGGAAACAAATGATGTTTCCTACTACAGCTGCAAGGTCTGCCCTGCTAAGTCCTTGCTAAAGCAGTTACAAAAAGATGCTCAAGATTTTACCCTGTCAGAAACAGCAGCGTGTTATCACACCTGAGCTCAACATAAACTTCTTTTACAGCAAAAAACCTGTTTACAGTGAAAGAAATTCTGTTCCTAGTGATAAAAAACTGCATGAAACTTAAAATGAAGTATCAAACAAAAACATATGTGTCAAAAGGCATTATGGTCCACATGTCAGCAAAAGAAAGGCAAGGCACAAATGAAGATACTTGTAGCAGTTTGTCCCCTCACAGAAAGCACTGCTGCACAGCATTTCATCTTTCAGTTCATACTGGTTTTGATATTTAAGTGTTACTGTTAGCCCCCAGTATTTCAGGTAGCATTTCTATTTCTTGGATTGAATCTGTTAAGGGAAGCAGTGATGCCCAGTTAGTCTTCCCATATGGCTTTTTGTTTTGCAGTCTCACATCCCAGAGCCCCCACCTGCAAGCGAAGAAGAGTTCACTTTGCACGAGAGCTGAAGGGTCTCCCCTCTACCAGCAGCCACTGCCCGGGCTCTTCACCCAGGTCACCTCTGTCTGCTGCACAAATAGCCTCTCCTGTCCTCACTGGTGCCTCTCTCTGTCTTGTACCTTGCTACATCCCCTCCACCTGGAGAAACGAGCCCATAAATCACAAATATCACTTGTGCTTAAAGGAATTGGCCGTAAGTAGTCCTTTCCACAGAAATTCAGAGCTTTGCCAGGCTTTGGCAAGCTCCCTGCAGTCAGACATCAGTGCCTTCGACTGCGGGCAGCTTGCCTCCCTTCTTGCTTTTCCCTGTCAGGCTTAGTTCCCATTCAGGAGGCAGAGAGGTGATGACAAAAAGGCTGACTCCGACCCAGATTTTGTTGCTTGGCTGGTTCTCCTCTAGATGTTTATCTATTTATAGGTGTTATTCCATTCCCTTATGAAGAGCATATCAGGGAATAAATCCTGTTTCTCCTTAGAGGGATACAGGGGATTTTGATAGCATACCAAAGCTCCCTGATGTTCCTTACAGTGTCACACCGTTCCTTACTTCTGTGTTTTTGCTGCAGACTGTTAAGTCTGCTCCTTCTGACAAGGGACATTTTTCTAACTAGAGCTATTCACAGCACAACACTAATTTTCTCCTCATTTTGTACAAATGTATTGATTTGACCACAGCTACAACCCATGATGTGTTTTGCTGCTGCTACATTCAGGTACTCGAATAATATTGCCATGTAATGCAAAACTATTAACTGCAGCCTAATATCCACCAGCCAGTGATGTGTGATAGAAAACCAGGGAACTATCCCAAAGGGAAAATTCAAAACATGTAAATATAGTTTAGTGATTCAAATAATTATAATTGTTTTCAATAACATTCAAATGCAACATTCAGATTACGAAGTTAATTCTCTGTACCCACTCATCCATTGGTTTTTCAGTTATTATAAAACCCAGCTATTACAAGGTTCTTTGTACAGCTTAACAGTAAATGAGCCATATGTGCCAGACTGACCTTTTGTCCCATTCTATTTATGAACCCTAGCCTAAAAATAGTACTCAATGCCTCTAAAATCCATTTAATGCTGATACAAGACTGTCCATCTTCTTGTAATCAGAAAGATTTCCCATATTTTAATCCTATGTATCATCAATATTGGGGACTCTGCTATTAAAAAATAAAAACCAGCTATTGCACGTTTTTGCAGATCTTGTAGAATTGACTTGGCTGGAGCCACTCTTCATTTTTGCTGGCTGAAATTGCAATATTGTAGTACCTTTAACTTCTGCCAGCAACACCATACACATATGTTTCTAACTGAGAGAAACCATTTGTAACGAAAACCTGAATATGGTATGGCTTCACTCGCCTGCTCACAGGATTAACTTTGCATCTGAGTGCTTTCTGCAATTGCATCTTTCCCACAGAGAAATCTGTGGTGCTCCCCAAGGAGGCAAAAGGCCTGAGTTGCTGTATCCTGCAAATCAGTTACGATTCTCCTGGGTCTGGTGAGGCACAGATGGATGAATAATTAATGCAATGTCTTTTAAATCCAAATATATTTACCAGGGAGTGGCATTTTTTGTTGGTGGTGTTGGGTTTGGATTTTTTTTTTTTAATAATCAATACCTGATTTGAATGATATTTGCCCTTGCGTTTTCACTGAGTGACAATCACACAATCAGCAACTGCGACTGAACTAAGAACAGTAAATTGTTAATCCAACAGTACCTCCCTGCGAAGGTCTATAACCATCCAGGGTCTCACCTTCTTATTTATTTCTCAGCAGATTGTTATTAAATCAGACAAACATATGGATGTGCTCAGTAACCCAGTAGAGCCTCAGGAACTATACCAAAAACCAGCTGTCATGGTTTAACCCCAGCCAGCAACTGACCACCGCCCAGCCGCTCGCTCACTCCCCCCGCAGCAGGATGGGGGAGAGAAGCAGAAGGGTAAAAGTGAGAAAACTCGTGGGTTGAGATAAAGACAGTTTAATAGGGAAAGCAAAAGCTGCACACGCAAGCAAAGCAAAGCAAAGCAAGGCATTCATTCACTCCTTCCCATGGGCAGGCAGGTGTTCAGCCATCTCCAGGAGAGCAGGGCTCCATCACGCCTAACGGTGACTTGGGAAGACAAACGCCATCACTCCGAACGTCCCCCCCTTCCCTCTTCTCCCCCAGCTTTACATGCTGAGCGTGACACCATATGGTGTGGGATAGCCCTTGGGTCATTGGGGTCAGCTGTCCCGGCTGTGTCCCCTCCCAACTCCTTGTGCCCCCCCAGCCTCCTCGCTGGTGGGGTGGGGTGAGGAGCAGAAAAGGCCTTGGCTGTGTGTCAGCACTGCTCAGCAGCGACGAAAACATCCCTGGGTTATCCACACCACTGCTTCCAGCACAAATCCAAACCATAGCCCCATACTGGCTACTGTGAAGAGAAATAACTCTATCCCAGCCAAAACTAGCACAAGCATAAGCTTTGTAACTCATTACAAGAGTCTACAGGTTTTCATCAGGAGCACAATACCAGAGGGCAGAGTTCTGTTTGACTCTTCCGTTGTCACACACCACAAAAAGCAAGAGTATAGTTAGGCCAATATTTTCAGGTTTCAAACTAGCTCATTTTATACTATTAAATTGTAGAAATACTTATTCTGATTGGTATTACTTCATAGTACAAGTTCTACTGTTAAAAATTTTTAAGACTGTTTTAATGCTTCAATATTTTTGCACAGTTTTGTAACTTAAGAAGCAGCCTGTTGTAATTTTTTAAGTCTCCAAACAGAGTATTTTGTGAAAATATTAACTTTACTTTTTAAAGACGTGAAAGGAAGGATGAAAGTTTTCATGATGGTAGAGAAAATATTTTAAATTATCAAAATATGTGTCCCAAAGGTCCATTTAAAAGAATTATTTATTTTAAAATTTTCTGATTTTAATCCAGTTTTATGATTTGCAGACCTTAATCATAAACTTAGAACTCTTGGGGTTGCCATTCCTACTCCAATGTCTATCTTTTATGGAAATTGGAAGCCTTTCCAGAGAGGCACAGGCACTGCTTCAGTACCAAGCCATGACCTGAAAAATTATTTTCTGCTACTCAAATGATACAACAGGATGCAGCAAAAGTGTTATTTTGCATGCTCCTAACTGGACAGGGCCTTTAAGTATGATAGCAAGCATGGAAAAGAGCAGCCGACTGAAGATGAGCAAATACCCAATACATTACCACTTCATATACCTCTTCTAGTACCTCCTCACATGTATAGTATGCATTACTGACCTTTTCTATCTTGCACTCTCATCTTTTATCTACCCATCTGATCCTTGTTATCTTTTTCAAAACCTCCATATTTGGGCTAAAAGAGGAAAAAGACTGAAAAAGAGAAGCCATTACAAATATGCTGACACCACTGGCCCTACGTGTCAGGACTATGTATCATATTCATTGCTTCAGTAAAATTGCTGGTGTGGACAGAATGCAAATTCCGTTACAGTAGAAGAGGTATCTGAGCACCTGTTTGCATACCAGACATCCAGGGGTCATAATCAGAGGATAAATAAGACCATTTCAAGTGTAATGCTGATTGTACTAATTTGCTAATAAAACCCCTCCATGCCTGAAAGCCACAGAGCCTAAGAAAATGTGCTTCCAAGAAGAGCTGTAGTGTGAGCTCATTTATAATGAGTGTGCAGTCATGAAGTGAAAATGGCAAGGCAATGGCAAGGCAAAAGCTAGCACAAGACTGGGTGAAGTCGTTAGGAGCCCTGCTAAGCTGTATGCAAAATGACAAAATAAGGACGTCTAAATGCTACTGTGAATGCAATAGACTGCATGCTGGAAGCAAAGAAATGAGATGAACAAGGGCTCATCTACATTAGAAAGTTTTACTGCTTTAATTAATCCAAAAACATAATTAAAGCTGTGAAATCTTTCTAGTGTGGATGCAATTTTACTGGTTAAATGAACAAGCGCTTGGAGCTTACTATGGTTCAGATATATCATTTACACATCTGACTGTACCATACTCTGGCATATTTTAATATACCCAGTTTTCTTCCGCAGATGGTTCTGGCTACCAATCTAAACTTCATATAGAAGTATTTCTCTTCTAGACCTCCATGTAGGCAGGACTAGACCAAGGAGGTGTTCTGGAGATGGCTGAATTAGACCAGACTGGTCCGCTAGCGACATGTACTGTGTACTCCTATTCTTGAAGCAGTTGTCCTATGGTTCAAGCATTAAATGGTAGTTAAATGCTTTCCCCAGTTCTACTACAGGCTTCTTGGGAGTCCAAGAACACCGATCTATACTGGTGGCTCTTTGTCTATAAGGAGGTTGAGAACTGGGATTATCCCTTACTAAAAGGGTTGCTAATAGTTTCTCTACTGCAGTTAAATAACTAAATAAATCTGGCAAGTCATAAACAAACATACTGGGCTTAAATTTCCACATAGTGTGTGTTTTTAATGACACTGTATAAATTCAATTATTCTGATTGCATATTTTTTGGTTTACCTAAGCAACTAGCTCAGCATGTTGTTCTGATGTTAGAGATCTCGTATCTTCACACCCCTGACAAAAGCGACATTATTAGCAAATATAGCTTAAATTTTACTGCAATATGTAATAACACAATGACCAGTAAAAATAAAATCACAGAGTATAAAAATCACAGCAACAACCATACACTTCAGATTCAATGTGAAATATTGTTTTCTAGTAGAACTGGAAGAACATCTTACATTAAACAGGTTAAGAATTTTAAGTGGAAGTGCCCAGAATATTTTTCAGAAATTGTTTTCATGGCATGTTTTCAAAAGTTGTCATTCCCTAATGTATAATACACAGCTCAAGCTTGCATATCAGGTATCATGTCAGACAATAAAAACACCAAAAAATTTTTCACTTAGCATGCTCCTTTGATATATGTATCATCTTTTTCTACAGCACAGAAATTTCTCTCTCTCCAGTTTGTATATAAAAAGGGAAAGGTTAAAATATTGGACATGTTTAGAATTATTATCTAATGCTCAGATAATGCTCACATGGAGTATACAAAAAGCAGTCATGTTATTGCTACAGAACCTTTGAAAGTAAGTTTTGAAGCAATAAGACTTAAATGAATTAAATGAAACACTACTTTTCTACTAAATTTTATTTAGACTGTGCTGAAAGAGAATGCACAAGTCAAAACTAAAATATATATAATTCCAATTCTATGCTGCTAGTGACTGTTTTTTAAACGGAAAATGGTTTTTACCTTCATGTCCTTATGCTCTCACTTATATTTTCTCATGAAGAACCTTTCACATAATTTGACAGCTCTGTCTGCAGACAGAAAAACTATTGTGGCTGCAAAGCTTGGATCTGCTTTCTGGGTGCTGGGCATCAGGACACCAACATGCTTCATGGTTTTTTGCCTGCCTCTGTCTTTCTCCTAGTTTTTATCTCCATAGATAATAAGCTCTTAATGACAGGGCTGCTCTCACCCTCTCTGTGCTCAAGGACTCAGACTAGTTGTTATCAAAATATAATTCTTCTTAGTCATATTGCAATCACAGTTTGTTCATCTCTTTTTCTAACCATCCCATCAGCATTCTGCTGAGAGCACAGGAGAAACTGGGCATAGAAAGTGAGCCTACACTATTTGGCATATTTTCCACCTACAGATTAAGAACAATTTATCAGTAAATAATTGATTGAAAATTACTGTATTAATCACCATACATTGTGCACTCTGAAATCAATGCAAGAGTTACCAATAAGTGGCCACTATGGCTTGTTATGATACAAGTATGAATGTGGCATATCTCACTGTACATTTTAACCCACTCTAGGAATCAAGACTACTCCAAAACTGAGAATTCCAAGATGAAAGGAAATGCAGAATAGTGCTGAAATCATATCAGTCCTTTAGATGATCAAGAGGGAAAACTCTTCACATTATTATTTACAGTCTTCACAGTTGTGCTGAAGTTATGGTTGGAGTAACTTAAGGGTCATTTCTTCTCACTCAACATACAAATATTCTAATTTTTTTTTCCCTGCTAAGTGCTGAGGTACTAAACAAAGCAGTGAATGTCATTTTGAGACTAAAAAGACAACCGATGTACACACAAAAGTCACAGAGCATTTTATGCTGCTGGTAAATTTAGTGGAGATTCTTTCTGTGGCCCTGCATTCACTTTCTAACTAACTGATCTATCTCAAATCATAAGTCGATCTTCCTCTCCGTCTCTATCCACAACAAATAGACATTTACCCCTGCCTTTTCTCTCCTTGTCATCGTCCATTTATGTTTTAGTTGGGATTACTATATCAACATCTGCAGGATCTGAATGCCCCCCAGAATCTGGAAACCCAGATTTCCCAAAAGGACTCTTGGACGTTCAGCTGACTATGGCTGTAACTATTTTTACTTGATGTTTGCATAACAGCTTCCCCAGGTAAAAACCCTCAAGGGAGTTTCAATGAAAGAGATCAATCAGGACTCCCAGCTGACATTCAGGAAATGGAATAGGATGTTACTTATGCACGTGCTCAGCATATTCAATGACTGGGTAGTAGTTTGGACTTCATTCAGTATTGGTGCATTAGGACTTGGCTGTTAAGGTAGAATGCACCTGTTACACCAGTGTGATTTTGCAGACTTATGGTTAATGGGAAGAAATTGCCAAATAACAGGCAAACTGAGTTTTCTATCTGTGAGTTAGGGCTAGGTGACTCTTTTAGAACTGAATACATAAGCAGCTAGAGCATTTGGTAGCTCTTCCCTCCCGAGACCCTGTGGCATATGGGGCCCTATTAGATAAAAACACTCAGCTGCCATGTTCTGCTGGAAGAAAAGCAGTCTCCTTGCTATTCAGGTAGCGAGCAATATTGAGGGATGTCAATCAGTTCCCACAAGACAGCAACATGGCTAAGGATAATGATACTATTGCATTCATGTTCACATGGGAAGATGAAAGTTGCCAGTACTTTGGAGAAAGTCATCTGCAGGACCAAATGTTAATTCTACCATCATCCCCCCTTAGCTGGGGGAGAAGGCAGCGCTCAAACTCTCGTGAAAAGTGACTCAGGAAGGAAATGAGTCAATCTAGGTCTTCCTCATCCTGCTTTCAAGAACCAAATCATCTCTGGATCCTTCATTAGAAGGCTGTAATCACTCTTTATCTTCATAATTTCCCATCTGAAAGATACAGTGCTGTTCCAGAGAAGAGGCATGCATTTATTCTGTTAGGAATGAGTGTACTGGGAGACTCTGTTACTAGGAAACCACATGTGGGTCTTTAGGTGACAAGAACCCATGCCCATTCTCGGATGCTGAAAAACTAAGTAAAAGAAAACTGGCAAAACAAACAAGGCATGTGTCCTACTGCTTGGACTGGGTATGGCACTCCAGTAAGGCTCTAAAGATAGAGCTACTCTTCAGAAATGGCAAGAAATGGCAAACTATTTAGAGAAGACAGGACTGAGAGAGTTTATACCTCTTAATTTGTAAGGGTTACTTGCATTCTGGTGAGGATAGGGTATAACAAATGGAAGAGTTAATATTTTAAAAGCCAAAGAAAAGTAATAGTTTAGCTGATGACAGCAGAGCTGAGAGCAGGAAGTGTTCAAAAAACCCCAACAAAACAACATCTCAAAAACCCCAAATCAACAAAACCCCACAAATCAGTTTCATATTGTTGTGTTGTTTTTTTTTTAAACCCAGGTAACAACAGTACGTAGGGGTACATAGCATTTATTCAGAACCTTTATAGGAAGGAAAAGAATTATTTGTATCCCAATTTCATTCAGATAGAAAGATAAGCATTAAATAATTTTGGCTATGCCTAACAGATTAAGCACTACGAAAAGCTGCCTCCATTTTACCGAAAAGTGGAACAAGAAGGTACAGTTGTTTGCCCAAGGCCCCACAGCAAGGTAGTGGACTGAGTTCAGGCTCCAGCTGAACATAGCTCTCAAGCAGGTATTCATGTGAACCAAGAATCGCAGGATTATTTCCTCCTCAATCCTGAGCTTAATCCTAGGGGTAGCCCTGTCTATTTTCTTCTTTTTAAGAAACTACAGATATTTCTATTGGTCTTATTTCTGTTTCCTTCTAAGAAACCTGAAATAGAGAGCTAGATGTATCCTTGCTGTAGCTTACCTTCTCCATGTAGTGCTCCCATTTCAAGCAATGCTGAGAGAACTCAACTCACTTGTGAGGCAATGGGAGTCAGGAAGCTCCATGCCTCAAAGGTAGAGGCAGAGTGCTTGGCAAATAGCCCACCTGCTCCTGAGGGATGTCATCGGTAGACAGCTTCTGTCCCATTGAATACGTATTTCAGTGGTGAAACTCAAAGGAAAGCATGACTTAGGACATTTTAGGTTAAATTGGGCTGCTTTGGAACTGCCCTATCATGCAAATCATTCCCTTATGCTTCTGTTATTCTCTTTTAGCTCTTCCAGTTTTAACTGAAGTGGACATTGAAGATGAAGAGTTTACTTTGAGCATGAAAAATAAGAAGTCCACAATTTCTCCTATTTCTTTGATCTTTTACTGAATACTTGGTTTGGGGCAAGGTAAAAGATGTCCGAATCAAGATTATTTGTTCACTCTGAAGAAAACAGAGATGGCAATTTTTTTTCCGCTTTTACAATCTTCCTCCTCCAATATTTAAATTAGTCAAAGAGGAAGTCATTTGACTTTTAATTAAATGAAGTTCCCTTTGAGCTAACTGAAGAAATACCTCCTTGTTCAAACTCTCCTTTCCTAGTTTCAAAAGAGACAGAAGTTTTGATAAATTACGGACTTTTAATATGCAAGATAATCATAATCTTTAAAGTCCTTGTTGTTTTAGAAGCAGCAGCTCTTTTTCCATTCCTGTTTTCAGGTGATGTTTTATCCAAATCTTTATGCAGAAGTGATAAGACATAAAGGTTTCTTCTTTATGGAGTTTTTAATTTGGTGCAACATGCTGGGCACATGATTTCTAACACTGAAATAATCAACTGCAATTAAGCTCAGGGTCATTCGTAATTAGGTTCTGCTTTACTCAGAAAAAACATGCAAACCCGACAAAACATCGGAACCATTTCAGGTTTGCAATGAAGCCAGAAAATCTTTGCATATATTCATGCTTTTCTCCAACACTTTATACAATCTGGGTTTCACACATTATGCTTGATAGCACATCAAAATACAGTTCTAAGTGATTTGCTTTTTACTGTTGTTAAATTAAGTACCTTTTTTAAAAGTATGTCTATATAAATATCAATATACAGACAAACAGATGAACACACACACTCCTGCTGATATGCTCTTGAAAATGGAAGCACAAAGCAATTGCTTTGTAAAGTGTCACCCACAATTTATAATCAATGACACTGTATGTTGCTAATGGACAGCATTAACTGCTTTGTTCCCAATGTCCCTGAGGAAATACAGAGATTCTTCACCTAAGAAAACTTTATCACGGCACAGGACATTCAGTAGTCTAAGTAGGCTAATTTAAAGAATGAAGGACAAATCATTTCACGCGTCTAATATAATTTTGAAGACTGTATGCACTGCCCTAATATATACTGAGCTGTAACGAGAAGTGAGCTTTTCACTACAGCACAGTATATTTAGAAATTGGAATTTATAAGCAGAGTATATTAAGAATCAATGCATACATGGTCACCAACAGTCACAAAGAGACAGCAATACACTATGGATTGAGTAGCACCCTGTCAGGATTTGTATGTACATATTGCCTGAGCCCAAAAAATAATTATGAGTCACTTAGATTTATATAGACCTGTTGGCAGTCCAAATACAGCCTCCACCAAACAGATGAAAATGAAACGGAACTTTGTATACAGGAACTTTTGTTCAGAATTGGTTTTGATTTCACCTAATGCAATGTCAGAGTTCTGGAACAACATCACTATTGTAAGCAATATTCCTAAAAGATGTGGTCACTTCACCTTTTTCTGAAAATATCAGCAACTTGTAGAGCTATGCTAGAGTTGCCACTACTCTGTGCAGTCACACCACTAAGTTACGTGTGTTATGCTGACCTTTTTTTAATTGTACAGAAACCTGATTGAAAAAAGTTACTGAAGATTGATGATTCACAGTGAGATCAGAAACTCAAAAAAAAGGGGGGGGGGGAGAGCTATGATAAAGTTCTTTTTGGGGAGAACATGGAGATTACAAAAATGTTTAACTCAAAACCAATAAAATTCCTCTCAATACTTGTTATCGAGTTACTGAAATTTTCTTTTGAAAAACTCAAATGTATGTTCAATTTGAAAGACACTTTATTTTGTAACAATCTAAACATTTCATTCTGAACTAAAAAAATAAGATATTGTTGAAACCTGGTTTTGAAAAAAATATTCCTCTGCTATTTTACTACTTATTTCAACTTGATAGATGAGTTTTCCTCACAAAACCAGCTTTGTCAGGATTTAGTCGTTTAGCCTAGCTTTAATAAAGTCACTCAGAATGGTGACAAAAATGAAACATATCCCATTTTGTGGCAGTTATAACTCACACAAAACTACTTGAGAGTGTGAAGAGATGCTTTTCACAGTTACAGGCAGATTAATCAAAATCGACAAAAAACTTTCTCAAAATTCACTCCCCCCACTTTATTTTTCAATGCATTTTCCAGTCTAGTTCCAAAAATCTTTTCCCAAGGTTGGAATACGTCAAAGTGATTATCTTCAATTATTCTTTGTGCCTAAAAAATACGATTCAGCAAAGCAATTAAATGTGATTAAAGAGAGAGTCATATTAGTAGTACTACTACTAACTTCAGTGAGGACGTAAGCAAATGCTTGAAGTTGAGCATCACATACGTGCCCTATTTCTTACCATGGGCCCAATTATAATGCCTTCTCATCACTGAGCAGGACTTTACCTCAGCCTTTAGTAAGATCCTCATTATTTAGTATGAGCAAAGTTAATTGGCAAATGGTTCCATTCTCACTAAATGAAGTTTTTAAAAAGCTTTCTTTTGCACATTACAGCAAAGCCAAGGTCTTTCAAAGGTTTTTGTGGATGGGTAGATGAAAGGATAGACAGACGGAAAAGCCAATCTGAGAAATGAGTGCTCAAGATTTAAGGTTATGCTGTCTCTGATTCAGACTGGTTTCCTCAAATAGAGGCTGTCCACATCAGCCTCCAATTTTCTATCAATTTGGCACAGATGTCTCTGGTTTTCACCAGAAATCCCATCCTTGAACAGAGATGCCTCTTTGAATGTAAACTTTAAGAATATCTGTATGTTCCCACAGCTGAGAAACTAAAAACCTCCCAATCAACCTTTCAGAGTGAAGGCTGCAAGAAACACTGGGGAAATGGACAGCTAAGCTGTAAATTAATCAGGATGGTAAATAAGGATCATATGAACTCACTTAAATGCTATGTGGCACTGTCATAAATCAGCATATGCTGATTTAAGGAACCTAATCATTAGGATGAATCCTGGAATAATTCTGAAGTAGAGCATCTCTGTTTTATGCACTGCTGGTGACAGCTGGTGTACCAAATGACAGAAAAGCAAACATTTACATCACTATCTTCTATGAGGTTTTTTTGTTGTATGGCTGAATAACACAAGTTTCATAAACTCAGAGACTTTGTCCAAAGACCATTGAGGGTGTTTAATTAAATATAGCAATGAAATGGCACTTGCTTATGTTTAAAAAAAAAAATCAAATCCCAATATTAGTACACTAATATTATCAAGCCTAGGAAAAAAAATGGTGAAGAAAACTGTCAGTTTTCAAAACTGAAAATTTTTCTCCTTGGCTTCCCTGTCAATTTCAATTAAAAAAACCCTGCTAACCTATATTATTTAGCTTCTCTATGGATGTTAAGACAAATCATAACTCATTCTATAAAAACTTCATACATAATTGAATTAGATATCAGAATTTCTTCCATAAGCCCCAAAATTGGGCACATTTCCATCACAAGTATTACCGTCAAAACTGGGGAAGGTTATTGGTGTACTTGAAGGATGCAGGACTGTTAAGAGTGGATTTTTCTCATGTAACTAATCCCGGTCTGTAGTCAAAGAGCAGAGATAGAGATTGCCATCCCACAACATTAGACAGCTATCTCAGAAATCAGTTCACTCTCTAGTGTCAGCTTTCTCCCCAGATTTTGACTGCAGAAATTAATGCATTTACATTAATGCATTATGTTTAGAAATTGAAACATAATAAAATATTATAAAATGTAATAATAAAATGTTGGAAAATAAGTCTGGAAATGCCGTCAAGTTACACAGTCTATCCCTTTTCCCAAAGAAGCTTGAACTATTCCTTGACACAGGTTTTCCAAAGAATTGTTTTAGAAGATGCTATGATGGAAATTCTACTTCCTTCCTAAACCATGTGGTCTCATACTTCTCTTTAACTGACAAGCCAAGACAGACAGCTAAAGCAGCTAATACCATTTAATTGACTTAGGGTTGGCAAGTCTCCAAAACAATGAAAGAAAGCTTGGAAAAACCCAACCCTCTTACTCTCTTCCCTCTCCTTTGCACACAAATCTAAGAGACAAAACTTAGTGAGGATTTGTTATGTGTACACAAAGAAGTTAGGTGCCCCATTATCTTAAAAGTACTGTTGAAATTTAATGTTAATCCCTCAAAACTGCTTTGGAAATCCTAATCTAAAAGGATGAGAGTTGCCTGTTCATTAAAGGAACCATTCATTATAACAATATTGACTGTGTATTAATTTAATCCATATACTTACATTCAATTGGAATTTGTTAAATACCTAGCTACCTGCTAAGTATGAACGACTCCATAAGCATCAATGAGATTTTCAAACGAGTGTCACAGGCAAAACTGCTTGGGTAGAACAACTATACTTTGTCATGGAGAGTGTTCCAGACAAAAGGCTAATCACATGAAATACTTTATCACAGCAGTTCAATAAACCAACGAGTTCTAATAAGCTTAAGAAGTTGCTCAAGGAGAGTTTAAACAGGAAAGCGAGGTGGAATTGCACAGTTGAGAATTAATCACTTATGCAATGTATTATAAAAATTGCTATTTAATATTAAACTCGCTCCATCCTTTAAGCATTTCTTGTACAATATTTTCTAATGTAAGGGTGAGTTTAAACTCCCTCTGTAGCCCTGGCCCTGCAGGGTTTGTTTGGATCTATTCTTAGATGTTGGCTTACTGAGATCAAGGCATTATGTTTTTCAAGCTCTTTCTTTTATTTAGCACATCTTTGCAGATATGGTTCTTTTTGAAACATTTTTCTATAATGTCATGAACTTGGGCATTGAATTGTTTTTAGGAGTAATATGAATTAAGCATAAAGCTAACATAATTGGAATTTCAATCATTATTTAGCTGCTTTTCCCCTCTGCCCCAGAGCCTGAAACCCAATGCACAAATTTGCATTGGCAATGCAATAGTGGAAAAAGTGAGACAGTTTTAATAAATTATTCTGAAACATATTAGATGGAGGTCAATTCCCAATTCTTTTGAACTCCATCAGAGAACTCTCATTCAATTTTCTGGGAAGAGAATGTGGCCCCAACCACTTACAAAATGGGATTAAGCTTCTGGCTTTCTTCCCATAACCTGGAATTAAAGTACACCTATGAAAATCTGCAGAATCATACAACATAGCTTCCCAAAAAAGGGAAAGCCTTCTATGTAGCTTTATGAAACGGATTTTTTAGTTTCTTGGATTGCCACCTTATTCTGTCATTCATAAATTAATTAAAATGCCTGAAGTCAGAAGCAATTTCTTGAACTTGCCTTGAATCTCTGGGCTTTCCACATTTAAACGTTTTTCAGCATGCATTTAAAATTGAAGAGTGAGTATGAGCAGCTATCATTTCTGTAAGACCATAATAAAGGTCAAACATTTGTTAGATTGAAAGTGACATTAATACCTTCTGAATTCCTATTAGAGAAGGTCCATCATGGTATCATTTTCTTGGAGAGTAATAGGTCAGCTGTCAAATCTATCAGCATGTGATAGATTCTGTCTTTATTTTCCTACTCTCAAGCCAGGACCAAAGAGAATAGAAGGAAATTGAAGAAATACACTTCTCAAAAGCACCGATTTGACAACTTTAATTAAAGTCACAAGTTCAAGCATATGGCAATCCATTACCTGGAAATCCTAGAGTTGATTCTTCATGGTACACTGACCTAAAGAAATTGAATTTGAGTATAGGACTGCACAAAGTATTTGTATTCTTACGTAACTATCAACTCAAGAAATCTGAATGGCTTAACCCAAAAGATATAAAAGACTAGATTTCAGCTGGGGCTGACTTCTTACTCAAGAGAATTAAAGAATCACCTTCATGCCAAGAATGATATCCTGGCTTTAGATTCAAACAGGTTACAGAGAGGAGTTACGCTTTCAACTGAAACGGCTGAGCATGAAAGTATGAGTAATTGGCAGTATGAGTATGAGTAAAAAAGTATGAGTAATAGGCAGAAATCTGGCTCCATTTCACCTTCACATTTACTAATTAGAGAGAGGGAGTTGGACAAGAGGCCAGGTACTTTGCCCCCATACCCTGCACACAGTGCCATACTTCTACAGACGTGACATTTACCATTTGCACGATAAATACTCAGTAAATACTCAGTAAATGCTGAGGCAAGGATCAGGCGTCAGTAAAATCACTGTATACCATTCAAGGGCACAACCTATCCCCCCAAATACAGACCTGTAGCTTACATTAATTGGTATAACTCCTTATAGGAGACATGGATGTGCTATACCTACTATGATGGTTGGGCATCTCAAAGCAGCATAATATTTGGTTAATAGATTAGTATATACTTTTTAAAAAGTATTTACAATCTGAGAAAAGCAATAAAATGAAAAATGCAGTAGAAAGAAAGACGTATTTTGCATAATGCAGTCACACTTCTGGTTTTAAATGTCAATGAGAGCTAGCCAAGTTAGTTGTGTTTTATGTATTTGTGCATGTTGGTTTAAGAAGAACATAAAATTATGTAAGTGGAAAATATATTATTTTAACTGCAGAAGGCAAGTCAAGTGAGAAAAAAAGAAAATGGAGGAAAGTACTCCTATGTTGTTTGTCATTGAGAAGTAACTGCACCTTTTTTAGATGAGGCCACGATACAGAAAAGCTTACAGGAAGAAAAGCCATTATTAAAAGAGAAGGTGGGGGAGAGAGAAGGCACCAAAATTTATAAGAATCGATAAAGAATGAAAATCTGATATCAGCGTAGCCAGGGCAAGTCAGAAATAATTTCCATTTATGTCAAAAGAAATTCTCGTTTCACACCCATGATAATTCAGTGAAAGTCTGAGCCACAGACATGAAATTTAAAAGATGTGAAAGTAATGAAGTCAGGATTCACAGAAAAAAAAAAAAAACCACCATGTTATTTAAACAGGGCTCTCTCTTCTGTTAGACTGTTTGATAAACAGAAGTATATGGCCCCAAAATCACCATTGTTCTAATGGCTTCAGTGGAACAACACTAATTTTTACCAAGTGAGACAGCCAGCCTTCCTGTCTGTAACAGAAGTGAATAAAGCTCCTTGCTCTGAATTACCACATCCAAATCCAAATATAGGTACCAATGTTTGCAGCTCAGATTCCACCATGAACACAGACATTTTTAATAGTGAGTATTCCAAATTCCTCTATATAAAAAGTTATTTGACAAAATGTAAGATTATGATTTACTGTGAATATACAGTATACCGCACCTCTTAGCAGCACCCAGACTCCAAAGTGTTGATAGTAATAAGCCTTATAAAGAACTTTCTAAAGCTGTGGTAAAAAGAAAGGTTCTTATTAAGTGAATTTTGTTTGAGAAGGGAGGAAGGGAGAAAAATTCTCTATATTTTAGCCACTTGATTAAAAAAGGTTCTCCCCAAAATAGGACAATGTTAAACTGAGATCAGATAAGCCATTTGAAGTGATTTATAGTCATGATTCACAGAATGTACAGCTGAATACATGATGACATACCTTGTAGGAATGAAGGAAAGCTTTAGTGAAATGAATGAAAGTTCTGAAGACGCAGAGAAAAATATTTTCTGTATTATTTAAGTATGAAAGTGTAGGAAATATTTTGACCTGAGTAATTTCTCGTACTGGTCTAAAATACATTTGTCATGGGTTCAGCTTCCACAGGTCTTTCACATCAGTTTCTACAGATATAAGAAGCAAAATGGAAATGATGGAAGTAGAGTAAAACTGATACAAGACTAATAATATGGCACAATTAAAGAGGGAGAATAGGCAAGCCTAGCAGTATGCATGTAATTGAAGAAGTATTTCCTTCTCCGAAGCATTCTCTTTGCTAGTATCCACATATAACCCGAGAATAGAAGTAATTATTTTTTTAGCTGTTAGATATAGTAGGTTTGGCATTCTCCAGGTTTTATCCAATGCTGTAAGGCCACTACAAAACTTTTGCATCTGGTACATATTAATATTATGGATTTAGGAAGAGCTTTTCCTGGGTTTAGCTGCCTACTAAAAGATTGTAGAAGACTGTATCATATCTTTAAAACCCCCTTATTAATACCATATTAGCATTTTGAGTCTCTAAGGAGGGAGATGTTGTTGCAGGTTACCCACAAAGAATCTACTTTCAGTAATGAGGAGGGGAACTCTGATGTCTGCCAAGTGAGTAAATTCTACTGTTTTGTAAATATTGATCAAACCATCATGGTTAATGATACAACCCTGTAAGTGAATTAGACAAATGTTCCCACATGGCTATCAATTTAATTTCCCAGACTAAATTAGCTTCTTTTGTAAAGCAAAGCCCTTTTAAGGAAGATAAATTGTTCAATGACATCAATGTCCATTTCAATTATGGCTTTATTCTGTTGGAGGCTGTTCTGCATAATATACCTGCTGTTCGCCTGCTTGTATTATAAGAATATACAGTGGGAACCACATGACACTAACCTTGAACATTTATATCCCATTTCTCTAAAATATGGGATAGCTGATGTAAATAATACCCAAGCAAGTAATTACCTTTTTGTACCAGCCTATACAGTCGGTTGAGCTGAAATCACCATTGTTAGAAAATATACTGATTTAATTCACCTTAGCACAACCGCGTTCCAGAACAGTGCTGGAGATAACAGCTGCCAGCTGAGCATGAGCTAGGTGCAAGAACGGGGAGCCAGAATACACCAAAAGGATACTTGCAAAAGGGCAGCAAACATATCTTAAAAACAGACTGATTACCTCTCAGGAGCAATTCATGCATCACTCCACAGCCTGCTTCAGGGGAAACAAAACTTCTTAGGGTTTAGCTCAACTGGCCTCTATAAAGCAAGAAGGGAGGGGCAGGGAAAGGTTTAAATTGGTCCCATTTAAAGAAGCAGGTAACCCTTTCTCTCAAATCTGCTCTCCCTTCAGATCTGAAGTACTGCTCACTGAAGTAGGGTAGCAGCTCCCCACTGACTTCAGTGGACTTTGGAAGCCTGATATGGAATACGTAATACCTTTTTATTTCTGCATGTTAGCCTTTATTGGCAGCAATTCATTAGTTTTGAAAGACTAGAGAGGCTCCTTAAAATTAATCTCAACCAAAGGATCATTTATTTGCATACAGTTTATTTCAAAATGTTTATGTTAAAATAAACTTTTTTGTAAACATCATTACGTTTTAAAATTGATTTTGTGACAAAATGGCTATTAATTCTTTCTCCCAAGAGAATCTTTTACTTGATACATTCTAGCTGCATACAGTGGATGGAAGGAAAAAATCTGAATAGGTTTTTATTCAAAATTATAACTACTCTGCCTTTTCCCCTCAAAAGAAAGACAGCTGCTGTTTAAATGATCAGGTCTTACGTGAGGAAGGAAAAAGCTTCATCGCTGTCGTACAATGTGAGTACATATATGGATTGCCCAGCAGAAACAGAGCACAGCATGAATCTCAAAGCCCTGTTGTTACATTATGCAAAAGCAGACAGTAAAAAGGAAGAGGTTATAGAGGCAATTTGCATATTGCATTTAGAGCTTAATGAAGCTCTTTTTTGAAGAGAGGGTCAGCTTTCTTAGGATATTCAGGTGGTTAACTCAATAGGAGTAAAGTGCCTAAATGCCTTTAAATCTCCCTTATGGTCCTCATTCTGACAATTTCATTTCAAGAACTATCATGTTATCGGAACAATGAAACAAGTCATATTTAGGCTATGAGAAAACTTTTATGTTTATTTTTCTCTAATTGCTGTCTCTTTCTTTATATTTCACCCCATTTTGAAAAGGTACAGTCCAAGGATCCATGTAAATAAGTGAGAAGAGAGTTTGCTGTATAAGCACAGGAAACTCTGCTGAACAAAATCTTTTAAAAATTCAGTTGGGGGCTGCAACTATATCATGGATAAGAGCTGCTTGAAACATCTTTCATACCTTAAAATACTACACCAGTGTCCAAGCTAAGAAAATGCTCATCCCTTACAAATGCCGTCACTATCACACAATTTTGCACAAGGAAACCCACTTCTTCCCTGAAAAGTCCGTGATATCTGACCTGATGAGACTGTCTGCTCCATGAATACTTAGCAACAGACCAGTTAAAGGTGTTGGACTACAATTTTATGCTGGTCCAGTGTTATATGCTCTGGGACACCATTCCTGACTGTCCTGTCCTATAGGCACTTGGTTCCAATCTGTGTGTGTTATGTATATGCCAGCACATATTGCATCCCTTCCCCTCCCAACCCACTGATGACTGTAAATCCATTATAATTTTTAACAGAACAACCCAGCTACCCACTTGGAGTGATCAAGACTTACTCTTTCCATAAGAAATTTCTTGTTAACTGTCATTTCTCAGCTGAGGTCATATCATGTGTCAACTGAGTCCACGGCTGCTCTGTCTGCAGCTCGTTCTTGTGTCGTTCCTGAGCAAATCACATAACATGTCTGCTTTCCCCTTCTATTTACTACAGATACCTCCATCAAATTTGCAGTGTTGTAAGAAAAATTTACCAGAAGTTATGAAGTGTTATTGTGAATAATTGATGGCAACCCTAGGGCTGGCCAGAAAATGGAACATCTCCTCCACAATTCATTCCAACATTTATTTTCATTCTGAATCTGAATGAAAGTCAATAAATCAAAATGAATTGTACCAATCCATGTAAACTTTTCCTCATAATAAACATGATCCTATGAATCATTTAAATGAAAGTATTTCCCGCAAAAGATTGATCTTTTTGTAACCAGTTGTTATCTGGGAAAAAGGTGATGGCGGGAAGGCTGATTTATGACCACACACAATCAGATCATGGAGAGCTGGGTGAAACAGTTGCTTCTCCCGAGTGCCAGTCTCAGAACTAATTATTTAAATGTAAAATTATGCACTCTGTGGCTTTTACAAGGTTTATTTTTAATTTCTGCCAGCCATTACTGCATAAACCCCTCTCCTCCTCTGCATGCCTACATACATCCACACACACACACAGACCCAACACCCCCCAATTCATCAATATTGCTTTTTGACCAATTACGGGTTTGAGACATACAACCAGATTAAGGGGGTTTTTTAATATAATGTAGAAATTAATTTTTAGGTAATAATTTGTTTCCTTTTCAATTTTTTAAACCTCCAATCTACCAAAATACTTTGGATGTATGGACTTGTTTATATCTCTAAAACAGATATTGCTGTATGTTACTGATGGCATTGCTAGAAGCCAATTTAATATTTAACCTGGGTGAAGGATTATTTAATAGTTGGTATAAGGATAAGAAAGTTTTGCTTCTAATACTGACTTGAATGGTGTACTGGAGAATGTTCTCTTTTGGATGGCTTCTTTGGGTCCCATTATTTCTTTTTGTTTGTTTCTTTCCCACTGAACTGGGTTAGTATCTGCCTCATTGAGCGTCTTCTGAGATTTGACCCATTTTTCTCTGAGTACTCCTCTAAGACCTCTCAAAAAAAGGGATGAAAGCAGTCCAAATTGCCTTTTTTTTTTTTTTTCAGGTTATCTGACTAATCTGAACAATTATCTGAACAGTTATCTGAATGATCAGGAACAATTGAATCAAGTCTCACAGTATGAAAGCCCTCAGAAAAAGACAGGCAAAGCTTGGCTTTCAGGGGAAGTTCAGAAGACGTGTAGCTGGGATAGGGATAGTCAGCTCGTCAGCTTTCTGCAGTTCTGTTCAGGCTCAACATGGAAAAGGTGGCATAAAAGAACACCTTTGTGCATTTTACTATGTGTAGATATAGGCAACGCCTCTAAAGTCTTTTTTCAGCTAAAGTTGCCAAAGCACTTTCATTCGGCAGAGTACAAGGAATAAATGAGAAATTGTAGCCTGGCATTCACTACGCCACAACTTTGATCAAAACCAAAGAAACACATTAATACTCTTAATGCTGAAAATTGAATGCTGCAGTTAATATACCTAGTTTCTTTTTAATATCATCAGTGAATAGTAGGCTAAACAGCAAATTTAAAAAGGGGCAATTTTCTTTGATTAACTGAATTGTCAAAGCTAAATCAGGGTAATTGACAAAATTAAAAAGGCAAGATAACATCACTAATTTGTTAACATGGGCAAAACTTTGCAGTTTTCTTTCCTGGGGCCTGTTGCACTTACCATGGATTAGCTGCCCATTGGATAAATTATGTGTCTGAGTTTATCCAAATTTTCTGACATCCATAAATTCATCACTAAACCAAATTACATATGGACATACATTACAAGCACATCAAGATCTTATAGAATGTATTTAGTGGGATTTTTCTTACCACTGACTTCATTGAAGATAGAGCTAGCCAGTTCTGAGTGCTTTTGCTTAGCTGACATGGGTAAACATCACTTTCCAAATTCCACTGTCCTATCTGCACTTTCAAGAATGAAACTTCATGTCTGAGACAGCTAGACAGATGTAGATATAAACAAGGAATCTGAGTGACTGAGAAACAGAAAAGACTAATCAATACCAGAAGAAGTCTCTGTTTGTGGGACAAGGAAATGCTGGATTGAGATATGTAAAATGATGCATAAATTCTCAGGGTTATTGTTTAGAATTTTAAGCCTAGAATATTCAAGATCCAATTCAGTATCTTTTCTGGTTTTTTTCTTTTCTGAAAAGCCTACATTTCCTGCAACAATTTCAGTTTACAGATATTTGTCTCATTGCCATAAAATAAAATTTTCCACATACTCTTTCTCCTTTTTTTTGAACAAACATTTTATTGTTTCAGTACCAGGTTCAATTCTAGTGTAAATTCAAATAACATCAGCTGGATGAGTCAACAGCAGCCAAATGAAGTAAAAATCTCCTACCAGACACTCCTTTCCCCAGAGACACTGTAATAAGCAATGGTCTTTTCTGACTCCAGACATTTCATTATCTGATTGAATTTGGAAAAAAATAGATGATTGTACAGATTGAATGCTTCATAAGTATGCTAAAACAAAACTGGAAATCATTGCTCATCGTAATTATTTTTTCTCAAATATATCAAAGTCATATCTCTAACTCTTCAAAGGCCCTTTCTAAAAATTGAAACAATTTCAGTTACAGCCTCTGCTGTAACTAAAATTTCCCACAGGCTTAGCATTTCCCACAGGCTACGGCTAAGCTTACCGGGATCAGAGTTCAAACTGCGCAACTTCTGGGGTGTGGCTTAGCAACAGACATTAATTTCAGCAACGCTTTTGTGTTAATTAGTATTTCGAAGTAAACACATTGCTATTAAATACTGCACTATGATTGGTTTTCTGGTTGTCCCTGAGAATGCTGCTTACAGCTGTGGGCATTTTGTAAGGGGCTATCAGAAAAGATATCATGACATTAATGCTTTGTAGTGGCAGTTGCAACTGACAGTGTAGAAGACAGCAATCCCAAATATCCAAAATATGTATCATTTAATAATTTTAGCACTGACAGGACTGTAACATTTGCAGAATTTAGATGTGGATCCAGACCACAGTTTCATAGCTGGCCTAAATTACTATAATGGATCAAATTAAAACTCCATGTCCAAACACCTGCAGCTCCTCAAACCATGACCTAATGAACCATGACCAATTCATCAGGTCATGGCAGAATCACAAGCTCTAAATACCTATGAGTGCTCTGCAGAGACAGAGTTGTTATTTTGTTCTTTAAAATAGATGACTAAAAATATTTTCACAGCAGCTAATTGCATAAAAGTTCAGAGTGACTGATATGAACAACTTCGATTTTTCAAAAGCATGAGAAAAATTACTGAGAAGCTATGCTGTGATATTAAAAATAAACTTTATATAAAGGTATTGTGATTAATGAAAGAAATTCAGTATCGGCTTGGAGTATAGCATTTGCATAAGATGTGAAGGGAGAAGAAAGGATGGGATCAAGGTCAAAGAAAGTATGGACTGTCTTACGTCTTACTTGATGTTTGTCTATAGCAGAAAGCATGTATAAGACATTTGAATTTTGTTTCACTACTTCAGTAGGAAACAAAAGAAAATAAAGCTCAAAGACACTACAGAGTAGCTGGGAAATTTAGCTGAATCCTTTTCTATGAATCTGTTCATGAAGAATCAGGAAAAGAAAAAAAAAAACAAAACAACCCCAACAGGCAAAACAGAATGACAGATCTCACTTTAAGTAAGCTATACCAGAAAGGAAGCCCAAATATGCCTCATAGAAAAGCCATCCGGGTTAAGTATGATGGGGCTGCATAAGGACTAGTCAAGGAGGAGAATTTAAAACAGGACAAAGAAATAGTCAAAATGTCTCCTGACAAATTAGTCTAGCAAAATTGTTCAAATCTGTGAGATACTTGTTCAACATGCATAACAAAAAGCATGTAGCACTGAGTTTTGTAGGATCCTGGGATTTAGGAATGGGGAATATCCAGACTGACCAGAATGACTGTCCAGCTCTGGAGCTGAACAAGGGAAGCAACAATTATGAAATCATAGCTGGATTATTTTTGTGGTAAAATGTGTTTCAATGACTTAGCGAAACAATTGGGGTGGCAGCTGCTGCACTTGCCTCTAAGAAATATTAGAAATGCCACCACAATCATTAAGAAAAGTCCAGGAACAAATGACATATCACTTTATAGCAACATCTGTTTTGGGGAGGAGTTGTGAGAGTGATGGAGGGGTACAATCAAGACAGCTACATTGCATATATACAATACATTTCTGCTTGCAAAAAAAATTTATACAGTCACTGGGAAAGCTAGAGTAGCAATGAATGTCACAGTATAAAATATCACTCCAAGGTGACACTACATGATTTGCAAGTTCAGTCTTCAGAAGAACGCCATGTTCTACAGCCTAATTCTTTTAAAAAAAACTCCGGAAAATGTAACTTTTCAGGGGGTGTCTGCTCCAGGTCAGTCCCATTTGGCAGGTGTTTGGAAAAATCCATTCCCTTCCTTCTCCCTTCAAACAAAACCAACGACAGTAATTCCAGGGCAAGCAATTGGCCATACTTTTTGGCAGATTTCCCAAATGAACAAGGATAAGATTATCAAGAGACATCTACAAATTCACAGGTTTACATCCCATTAAAAATAAATGGGCATTGGATGTCCGAATTCCTTTCTAAAGGTGTTTGTATCTTTAGAGGTGTTTCCTGCTTTACAGTCATGACTGTTCCCAGCAGTTCCCACGCTTGTCCGCTGGCAAAACAGTGCAGCATGAACAGCGCGTTAGGATAGGCAGCTCCCACGGGACTGAACATCATGGGTTTAAACTCTCTACAAAATGGCCGCTTGAGCCAGAACGTCATGATTTTCATGTGCCACAAAATGCTGTAAAAATCAACATCAGTGAAAGAAAGCATAACGTTTAACTAAGAAAGGATCCTGTTTTCAGTGTTGTGATGCTACAGTTCTCTAACTGTGCAGCACTGAACACACAGCTGTGATATGTATTCTCTGGATTCTTCATATATAGAGTCAGCTGGGTAAAACTTTCCATGTTATCCATTTATTGATTAAACAGAAGCACATCTCTTTAGCTACTCTTGGTATACTGTTATCTTCTCAAAACAGACAGACATGGCCCTGAAAACTTTCCCATTGCTTTGCTAGGTGACTCATACCAATTCAGGGAATAAATGAAATGGCAGCAGCACATGGGTCCTGCTGTCTCAGCCACAGCATCTCAGCACATGGAAAATGTGTTTGATATAGGCTGAAGTGCAGAACAAGTATGCGATCTAGTATGCCTGCATACTGGCCATTAATCATCTTAATAAATGAAACAAAACAGTGCCTGCTGCCTCTCCACTGACTTTAATCAGGAGTGATTTTATATACTTTAAGTTACTGAACAAGGCAAGCTTGTACTGCACAATTTCTTAGTTTTGCAAATTTAGTAAGACAGAAATGACTTAGTTAACAAACGCACAAACTTTCCAGTGCAAGATTATACCTTATTCTCCAATGCTCAAAATTACACAAGCATCAGGACTTCTTAACTGTGCTTGGAAAATACGGACTTGATGTTTTCCTTGCTAACATCATGGCCAAGCTTCCCTACCTTTACTGCAAATTCTCTCTTCCATTTTCCAGAGATTTTCTAAATGGAATAAGTTCTAATATCCTGTAAATAAAAAAAATACTAATTTCAATATTTTTAAACAATTTATCTCACTAACCATACTTTATGTGCTGTGGTGCACTGACAAATCTTCAGGCCTACTTCCATGGTAGAGAGCTCAAGTGCTTGAGAACAGGCTCAGGAGCCCAGGTGTCTCAAGGACTCATATCCACAAAAGGGAGGCTTTCTGCTTCATTTAGAAAAGAAATAAAATGTAAACTCTTTGCCGCAAGCTTCTTTATCTCACCAGTGCAGGCTGCAGAGTGAGGTCAGAGGGACTCCTCACCAGAGGCAGAATTCGGTTGTCTGTGTTTAAGAGAACATGAACATTTTGCTCATGTTTTGATAGATTGATCCCAACTAAAAAAATGAACTTTATTTCATTCATTTTGATCTGCTTTTTAAACTGAAATATCTTCAGAGAACAGGAAAAACACACATAAATTCAGCTTAGTTGAGGCAGCACTTTTCATTCTCCACCTGGAGTCTTTGGGCATGTCTGGGCTTTTCTTTTCTTTATTCACCGAGTGATGGGACTGAGGAGCTCCCCACACGTTCCAGGCTTCACCCCACCCAAGGCAGCGGTGACCGGTGATCGATCCCCCTGCAGTTAACTGCATTGCATCTGATGAGGGTCTCAAAGGCTGTATGCCAGGACCCTGGGAAAGACGGTGGTTAGGATGAGCCTGTACTGCATTTGGAGCAGATGAGCTGGTCTCTACTGTATAGATTCTAGCAGACAACAATTTTGTTTTAATTTTAAGAAGACAGTTCTGGTTTTCTTTTGAAAGTTTCTAGTACAAAAATAATGTTCTGCATCCCCCTCTGAAAACAATGACAGATTCATTATACCAGGAGAATCTTTAATGTGTGAGCCTTAAAATAGTATCTAAACTACCTAGTCTCCTTCTCATCTAGTTTTGAAATGCTGACATGAGCTGGCCTATTTCTCTTGGGGTTGAAATAATGTGTGCGTCTAACCTCACATAAATAAGATAAGGGAGAGAAGCAAGTATAAGGAAGTGTAAGATCCTAAAAATCCTGAGCACATCATTCACAGCAATTCTCCTGAGCTATAGAGAGCTGAAAACATGGAGCTGACAAAGAACGTTGCACTTACAAAACAAGAGCATTTATCAGCAGCTGTATTCTTTTTCTATAGCTGTTATGAGAAAATGAATTTTGCATTCCAAGTTTCTTCCATTCATTTTGCACCTGGGCAGTAAAATTCAAAGGTATATTCTCTTCTCTCTCATCCCTCCCCCCAGAAGCTGGTGTATCCGTTTCTGGGTACCAACAGGAGAGCAGACCTCCCACCTCCTCTCAGATATGAATGAGAGACTTTCCACCTAGGAAGAGAGTGATGGGGCCATCAGTCTCTCAGCTGCCAGATAATCCTCACAGCAGCATTAGCTGCAACATCACCTCTCTGCCTTCAGTGAGATGTCACAGTAATGAAAAATGGAAAAAACAGTCTTCTGCAACTGCAGAGGGAAGCGTAAGGGAGGAGATCTTAACCCAAAAGTCAGTTCTGGAAACTCCTGCGATTACTGTCAGCTCACCTGCTAGGGCAATTAGGAGTCTGCAGTGCTGTCTACTGTTTAATGCCACAACGTGTGCCCAAAAGTAAATAAATACATGAAAGATTAATTCAGTGTATGATTTATTCATAGCATTTTATGAATGAAGAATATGAAAATTATTAGGAATTAAATTAATCATAGAAACTGAGGAAATTTGGACAAAACTAGTGTTGCTAGTTTTGCAGTAAACTTACTTTGGCCTTGAACAAGTCACATAAGCTCTCTGTGCCTCAGTTTCTCATCTGGTAAATAGGAATGGCACACCAGTATGCATGCTCTTTGCACATCTGGCCAGTGTGGGATGTAAAGTGTTCAGACTGTGAGCTGTTTCTTATTTGGGGTCACCTCTGGAGAACCATTTGGCGAGTAGAGATGCTTGCATTACATCTGAAATAGGGCTCGTAGGTCTTTCCAGCTCCTTGGTGTGGGTGCGTGTCCCTACTGCTTTCCAATCTTACAGGAGGGAGGAGGCATGAGCCAGCACTCTTTGCTGGGGAGAAACCCCGGAGAGCGGCTCCAGGAGGGAACATCAGTGCCTTGAACATAGAGACACAAATTAGGCAGGCACAGGACCAGGGACCAGTAACCAGGGTAGGTGCTGTAGTGGTCTGCTATTGTGTTTTGGAAAGTAACCACAGAAAAACAGCTTTCTGAGATCCAGACTCCAAGCACCATTGATTGCTAAACTCGGGGAATTTGGGGACACTCCAATCTAATTGTACACACGAAAGCCAATCCTGAGCAATTTGAAAATTTGCGTCTGTGTAATGCATAGCACAATGGGGCATGGATACCTAATAAAAGTAGCAGTAATAAAAAGGATTTGTAGGAATGTGAGTATCTCACTGGTTAGAAAGTACATTAATCACCACTGTGGCAAGGCGAGAGAAAGGAGACATTCATGTGAGCTTGCAAAGAGATCAGACAAAGCATTTTCCACCTGAGAGAAAGTGAAGTACCTATGCTGGAGTACTCTCTCAGAGAATACAAGAAAAGTACATCTCAGGCTCTCATTTAGGTACCTTAAGTAGTGTCATGGTAAAAAAAATCAATGTTAATTGCATATGTGTTAAAAAATACTCCAAATTACTCTATTAAATTGAAGACATGCCTCAGGAAATAGCTCCTGTTATGCATATTAATAGAGTAAGAGAACTCCTTTGTGTTTATTATCTCTTTTTTCTCTGTGTGTTTCCTGGTGAAACCTCTGCAATGGCTGTTTGTACAAGTTGACTGTATACACTTGTCCTGTCAGACTCTTTCCATGGCCCAGAGAGACCATGTAACTGGCACTACTGCAGTAACTTATTCACCATCACTATAGCCCCTATTGTCCCCTGTACAACCAAAAAAAAAAAAAAAAAGAAAGAGAAAAACAATGAAACAGAAGAGGGCAAAAATACACATTAAGATGAACTAATAATGAAAGTCAGACCTGACAGGTGACACCCAGCCTTGCCAGCATTCCTGAAGGCAAAAAGGATGAGACAGCTTTTAATGCATGGTCTGGTGATAGAATAAAGAAAACCCAGATGAGAAGAGGTGTTAGCCAACAGCTCCAGCCTAAAACTTTACAAGAGAGGTTGCTAGGCAGCTGCATCTGGGACAGAACCACCAGCACTGCCGAGCAGCCACTCTGAGGAAGGATAACATCAGCAGTATTAATAATATTAGCAGGTTCTGGGTTTTTAGTAGAGGAAATAATTCTTCAGTATCATCCGGGATTCTAGTTAGAAGCTCAAATTAGGAAGGCAGCAACCTCAAAAATGAAACAAAAACAAACTTTAGAATACCTGTGTGTTCTAGACAGTTATAGGCGTATATATATACACACACATATATATGAGATAGATGATATTAGCTGTATTAGATATTTGATGGTCATGAGAAGCATTAAATGGTCTTTCTCTCTCTCTCAAATGACTGAAAATATATGAAGTCATTGCTCCTGGGAAAGAAATATCAGGTGCTTTGTTACCAGCACGCTGCTGCACGGCACTCTACTCTTTGCCAGCTCAGGTGAGCTGTACGTCTGCCCCCGCTCTCGGCCCTGGCAGGCAGCCTGAAGTTGGCTTGCAGTGCTGCCAATTCAGCTCCGCTGAATGGACCGGGGTCCCAGTGTGCGTGCTCTGCTTTCCTCATTTGGCAGTGAGGAGTGATAATAGATACAACACAGGTATCCCCAAAGGTAGTGGAAAATCAAGTAGGAACTGTTAATCAAACACAATTACAATGTCTACCAATACATTGTACAATTGTACATTGTGTAAACAACGAGTACTCCTTAACCTCATCTTTTTAGCAAGAGTTCACAACTTTCTTTTTCCTTATCCACATAGCTAAAGTGAATTTCTTTTGACTCCAATAGCCAGACTCTGAAACTCACTCTCCCACTGAACACTGCCTTACTTGAGAAGACACGAAGAAATTCAATAGCTGTGTATGAGTCAAAAGCTAAATATATAGCTATAAATCTAAATTGTTTATCTAAATATCTTTACAGCTCTAGGACTCACTTAAAATGAAATCTAGGACAAGAGAATCCTTATATAAGCCACTTGTCTCTCCCTTATTTGTAATGGAAACAGGTATTGTCTTCAACTGAATGAGCATATAAGCAAACATTATGGAACTGTAAAGTAAACTGATAAGAATAATAAAAGTCATTCCTACGAACTGTTTTTTGCTGAAATCCCACAAAGAAATAGCAAATAAATATTAAAGGCGGTCCAACCACAAATGCAAGCCTGTGCATAGAATCAGCTGCTGTTCACAGCTCTAAAATACTGGGGGCTCTTTTAACTACATTGGAGAGAATAATTAAATCCAGTAGAAGAGAAATAGTTACTGTAACAGCTGTGTTCATAAATGGCATAAATCTGAATTTTTCAGGATAAAGACTTGACATGTCTTTATGTCTTCCTTGCCTCTGTTTCTCCAGCACAAAGAGTATTTTCTTCTGTAAATTTCTGTAATCCAGTGTGTGTAAAAAAGAATGTCTTGATGCCATCATTAACAGTACCATTTTGAAACACTAAACAAAAATTTAATTTGATCAAATCTGTGCTTTAAAGTTCACAAAATAGGAATTATTCCCAAAGGTGCAATCACAAGTATTTCATCAGGACACAATTAGCAGTCACAAAGACTCACATCCAAGAGAGTAGATACCAACCTCGATAACACCTACACCTGTGAATTTGTATTAGTGCTTACTTGGGTAAACGGAGAAAACACTCAAATTCCTCCAAGAACTATTTGTCGTAAAATTCTGTGTCATGATGTATGTTTCACATAAATGAAACTCTAAGCAGGTAGACAAAGAATGGCAAGAAGGCAACATCAACAAGGTAGGTGGCTACAGGCCAACAGTATCTGACATGAACTCTATCTTTTGAAGCCTTGCCTAGAAGTAACTAAATTGTGCAAGACACTTGTTTAATTTTAGAAAAGCTGTTCAATGTCATTAAGAAACAGAGATAGTGATTGTGATGGTGTCCTATGTATTGTTTTTTCTTGAGAGGTTTTGCAAGGATCAAAGTGCCTGTGAGCAATGGTGGCCAGGAAGAAATATTACACAGAAACTTGAATTAGAGAAGCCAAAGCAGATGAAAGAGTTGGGCTGGAGGCTGGTGCTGTTTAGGGCTCCCTGTAGGAGGGCCAGGCTGCAACGGCGTCTAGCTTCCATTGGTGGCAGGGGATGGTCACCATCCCCTCCAGCTCACCTTGGAGAAGAGCAAGAGCTGGAAAAGAATCGGTTGTTTTTCAGTGAAGAGCTGCATCAATTAAAATAAACTTCAAAATGTGAAAAATTCGGATAGCATGTGTCTTCCCATTTCCCTTGAAGTATAACAATTAAAAAGGAGAAATAATTAGACAAAATAAGCTAATCTGCAAGTGAAGGGAACAACTGAAAATTAAGTATCTGCCTACAGAAAGGGATACTAAAGCATATTAGAAAAAAAATAGATTTTGGGGGAAAATGGAAGTTATGCAGCTAGAAAGGAGCAAAGTACCTTGGCTTGTGTCAAAAAAATGTTACTAATCAAAATGACATTTAGAAATTAGAGCAGTGGAAAGAGAGCACATCACATGCAATTTAAAATGTAAATTCCCTGCAAATGCAAGAAAACCCTGCAGATACTCCAAAGGCAATCAGAGAGCAAAATCAAAATCAAAAAAGCCAAAGACAAGAGAACGTCATATGTTCAGAACATCTTTATATATATTTTAGATATATATATCTATCTATCAATACTGCTGCATGCTGTTCTAACCTTTCTTAATTTCTGGTCTGAAAATAGACATGCAGTCTGTGGCAAAATGGGTCCAAGTTTTATGTCCTATAGCCAACAGGTCTGGAGTGCAGCTGTACAGACCATTTGTTCCACTGTCTCCCACTTACCCACATATGACCTGACCTTGAGATAGACTTTGGTGTCAGAGTTTGAAGCAAGGTAAGATTACTAGGAACTGAGATTCCTAAATATTATACAATATTATGCTAGCATCCATCCAACTGCTCTTTGCTAGTGTACCAACACACCTAACAATGTTTCTTACCTCACTGCAACCCTGCTTAGGAGGGAAGCACTATTCTTTCCTGTTGGAAAGTGCAGTATATCTACGCTGCAATCACAGCAAAGACTATTGAACATACATCTGAGCTGATCCGGGAATTGGTGGCAGTTAATCTGCAGTAGGATGTGAATTGCACACATTAAATGTCCAAATATTTACCAGATAAATCTGGTCCCTCCAAACCAATTCAGTTCCAATATGTTGCACTGAAAAGTTCTGTAAATGTTAAACTAACGCTTTCACAGGAGCACCAAAGATTAGGAAGATGGTTCCTACCCCTGTCCCAGACCTGGGATCCAGGGACAAGGCAGGAAATATCTAAAAAATCCCATGGGAGTGTTCAAACAAGATCCACGATACACTGCCAGCATTTCATATTTCAAAACAAATATAACCACTGCAACACTATTGACAGGTGACACCTGAGACTGGTGCTGGTGCCCAGACTGCATAGTAGCTTAGCAGGAAAAGCACTTCCTCTGCAAGCGCAAGGTTGGAGGTTCATTGCCCTCCTCAGTAGAAGGGGATCCATCCAGCTTCACTGGACTCATTCAGCCACCAGGCTACAAAAGCCCCAGCATGCCCTCCAGATCTGCCATGGCTACCTCACTGTGCAGCCAAAGGCACAAGGATTAGGAGGACAGGGGAGAGCAAGCAAGCCAACAGGAATGTGGCCCTACAGCTGAGACACAAAGGGAGACTAAGAAGACCGCCTCGTATGACTAGTTCTGGCTTTTGGTCTACTTCTGTATGGTGAACAGTCAAAGGAGCAGGAGTTGGCATCCTGCCCTCCCACATACTGAGTGAAGGGTTTAACTGTTAAGTATTTCACGAAAGGTGGTCTGTTATTTTCAGGAATGGAGTCCAGACTGTGAATCTGTAGAATAGAGAAGCACTCAGCATGCAGCCCCATGGGGCTGGGATTGAGATAAACCCCATAGCTGGTGATTCCCACTATTTAGCGCACTCTAGTCAGAGCCTGCATCATTTGCAGGATTCAGGTATCTTATTCTACCATATTGGAAAATTTCCTGACCTTCAACCACCCCGTTTCAGTCAAAGCCTCATTTCTTTAAGTACTGCAACTCCCAAATTGCAGAAGCCTAAGCCGGCTTTCTGGACCTTACTGCACTCTTGCTATATCCATCATTTAAATGTCATTGAGAACTTTGAGCCCTTGATTATCTATCTTTTAAAGGACATAAAGAAGCGGAAGCAAATTTCTTAGCACAGTTCTTCCATGCAGTGAGGAGGCCATTGAACCTTTGTATTTTCAGTTGTGAACCAATTACAGTTTATAATTCTCTGTTGAAGTGCAAAATTACACACAAAAAAGCAAGCACAAAGAATGCTAATTTGTGGGTGTGCATCAGAAATGAATCATTTCACAGTCATTGCCCCCTCTTTATCTTACATTAAATTACTAAAACAACAGTGACACTATTCATTATTTTAATTGCTCAACTTACATGTTTTACTGTATTCAACCCTGGGAATTATGTAAAAGAACTGAATAAATACCATTCCTGCAAAGTTTCAGTTTTCCTGATATAAACGACCACAGCATGAAACCAACATAAAACTATAGATCTTTTTCTCCTTCTAGACTTCAGCTGAACTTCATATCCCTACAGGGGAGAAGAGCAATAAAAAAGGCTCATGCTCACCAGGTACAGCTGAACCAGTGTGGAGGAAACCTTGCTATGGGCAGGCAAATGATTATTCCTGCAAAAAAGAAAGGGAGAAGAGGGTTTCTTACCTTTGTTACCTGGTCCCTGATCTGCTCCAACACAGCTGTGAGCGGTTCCAAATTTAGGATATCATGTTTAACTTCTTAAATACAGTGTGTTGTTCTATACAGCTGGCTTCAGCTAAATGGCTAGCTGACCAATAGACACCTTGCTATCCAGAATTGGGTAACAATTTACAGATGCATATCTGTCTGTATCTATACGTTATTCATTTTATCCTTGTGTTATTTTAACCTCATTGTGGAAGTAAATATCCTTCTGCTTTGAGTTGGTACGTTGCCAGGCAAAAAAGGTCTCAGCCTATAGCTGCAATTCCCAAGCTGCATGACAAATAATAAATAGCAGTTACACACGCCAATGGCACATTTGTCAGCCAATATTCAGCAGAAATTCTACCATGGAAAAACAAAACCAGTGCATTTCAAGCACCAGGAACACTGACAGATCTCTCTAATTGGTTTGCTTTGGCCACTGCTATCAGTCTCCAGCTTTTATGAACACCTTTTCTCCTTTCTTTTCTGGCCTTCTTTCCCATCTCAGCTGCTGTTTAATTCTGAATAATGGTAAGGGAAATTACTTTTCAAATTATTTATGTTCTGGTAGTTGGATGAGCAAAATTCAGTGCTGCTTGGAAATAAAATGTTGGTTTTGGTCTTCTGGGCAGTTCTTCATGTGTTTATTATAGATATTACTTATGAACAGAAAGGCCAGCTGAGTCACTACAGGGACCAATTTCACGGGGTTTAGAAAATAGGTTTGATAGTTTTATCACATCCACCAACATTCAAAAGTAAATCAGGCTCCCCTCTACACAAGGTACTCAGAGCATGGGAGTCAGCAGGGCTCCTTTTGCTGTGTGGCATCTCTGGGTTTAAGAAGCTTGGGAGGGGAACCAGAGGCTCTGCATTTGAAAGAGGCAGGCTAGAATTATGTGTAAAATCTTTAAAAGAAAAAAAATTATCAAAAAAGAAAAGAAAACCAAGTTGATTTGTGTATGAATGAAAGATAGCTCCTTCTAGGGATAAGTGTAGGAGCAAAGGATGCAGCTGACCGAGGGCTGTGTAGGATTTAACAGTGTGAGTAGCAGAGATCTGTGAATATTTCTCTCCTTCCATCCTTCCTACAGGGATGAAACCCTGACCCTGAGAGCTGTGGCCCTGCAGTCTATTCTCTATCTTTCCACTTGGTAACTGTGAGAAGCAAGGCTTAGAATACATTATTGACATCTAAGACTACTCAGAAACTGGATAAACAACATATATCAATCACTATTATCTAAACGAATGAATAGAAAACCAATAGTCAATTATATAAAATTAAATACATACATTCATACATACATGCATACATATATATATAAAATGTTTGTGGACAGGAAAATCGGCTATATAAACATTTGAAGCAGAAATACCATTTCTGATTCACTTAAACCTCACCCCCACTTTTTTAGTTTTCTATCCATAATCTGTCTTTCCAAAGAAACCCTAAAGAAGGCAATTTATGCTTCAGCAAGGATTAAAAAACCCTAAATGTGAAGCAATTAATTAAATTCTATCAAAATCGGATGACAAAGAACCTGAGTAACTGTTAAAAAGTGAACTAGAGCTAGATGAATACGAGAAAAAACTACCTGTCACTTAGATACTGGACTGGAATTAAGGTGATTTAAAGCAATTCTCAGATCCTCCACAGACATCAAGAATGACCTTTGGACAATCACTGTGTTTCAATTCCCCTTTATGAAATAGGGATGGCAATAATATTGACTCTCTTTTGCTTCGAGGCTGTCTTGTCTGCTTAATTGTAAGAACACTGAGTGAAAGATGACTCATTCTTTGTAAATCTAGCTGTAAGCATCTTCTTCTTTCTCCAAAACCTTAAACATTATCATTGAAAGCGTCTCCTATAGAGTCAGTTACCAGTAAGTAGAGAAAGAGGAAAATCAAGCTCAATTATAGTTAATAAATGAATCCAAAGGACAAAATTGTAAAGCCAGATTTTATTACCAAACTGTATCTTGAAAAAATCTGGAAAATGCAGGCTGCCCAAAAGGCATTTGCTATGTTTCAGGGACAGTTTCATTTGTCCAGATGGCAGAGGAAGTTACTCAGGGAACTGGTGCCATGAATTTGATTCTATGGAGAAGCTAACTAAGAATTTGAAAGTAGAAAGAAATTTGGGGGGAAAAAAAAAACCAAGAAAATGTCTGAGTTCTCTATTGCAAAGAGCAGTGCAACAAGAACTGAAACTCAACAGATTGAGGGAGTTGGTAGGTTGGATCTTTTGGGAAGAAATTCTAAGGGAAAAAGAAGTGCAGGAGAATTGGCAGTTATTAAAACAGACTATATTAAAAACACAAAGGCAAAAGAATCTACCATAGAGGAAAAAGACTTGGCATGACTCTTTAAAGAACTTAAAAATCTTAAAAGAACACATCATAAAGGAGGAATGGAAAGGTATTATACAACTAGACAGGTATACAATCAGAAAAACGAAGGTTAAAAGGGAGTTATTACTAGCAAGGAATATCAGAGATAATAGGAAAAAGGTTCTTTCAGTACCTTGAGAAGGTGGCAAAGGTGTAGATTATTTAATAGGAAAAGAGAGCAAATATGAGATGACAGAGAAGGTAGAGGGATTCAAGGCATTTACTATCTCAGTCTTCCCCCAAAGACCCTGGTTTACGTGTTGATTTCAACAAAAAGACAGGCTTGCAGACCAGAATAAGGAACAGTATGCACATTCAGATACACTGAGAACCTGAAGAAATTCAACCTAGAGTAGTTAAGGAACTAGTCAAAGCAATGTTAGAACCAGTAGTAATTATGTGTGAGGACTTATGAAGGGCAAATAAGATGCTAACAAACTGATGAAACATACAGAATCTACGTGCTGACACATGAAAGTCCAGCTAGATATTACTCATTTCATCATGTATGAAGCTGACAAGTGTGACTATCTGTGATATGAAGTGATATTTAGTGTCTAATTAACAGCATTGAAACCTGACTCAAAAAAACACGGCACCAGGAGACAAAAAAGCTCAGCTTTCTCTACACCTCAAAACAAACATTCCATTTGATAACACTTATGAAAGAAGACAGGGGGATATCAATAGCGAAGCAGTTAGGCAATCTATGTCTTCAAATTTTCGTATAAGAAAAAAGCCTTCAAGATCAATTCATACCATTTGGGGACTAGCACACCAACCTAACACTTGGTCATAAATTTGAAGTTAAACAAAGGAATCGGTATTTTACATTTAGATTAAAAATTGCCAACGACGTCTGATCTCCTACCTAAAAGAAGTTGACACTAAGCCTTTTGCATGGATCCAAGCATAAAGTTAGTGTATTGGAACTTAAGACACATTTCTTCTCCCTATTATGATCCTGTAATGCGTACAGTTCATTGAAGAACCAAGCTTTGAAAAATAAGCTAAGTTTTGAGTCACTTCAGTATTTAGGTGAATTATTATTTAGCAAGCTTGGCCTGCTTGTTGTTATCTAAAACACAGAAATGTTTCTACCATCTATTTTTAAGTACAAATTGAATTTTAGAAAGCTTAACTCCCTGGACTCCTGATTTTGTCTATAGACAATGACTCAGAGCAGGAGCTTAACTCAGCAGGAGCCTGTGTCTGTGTAAGGAACATATGTAAACTAGTCTTTGAAGTCCGACTGCCTAAAATTAGATTTTCTTCAATACCTCACACAACCTTGATTGTGTGCAATGGCTTGCAGATGGAAACTACAACCTCTCTTGAAACAGCCCTGAATATCAGATACTCCCTGCTCATTCTGATGTGGTTGAGTCACTTTAAATCCACTCTGACAAATGAAAGCTGCTTTTCAAAATGTCCTGATTTTTTATCAAGCAGCAGAAATAACTGACCGTCAGAGCAGATACACAAGAAGTCATAACTGAAAGAGACAATTAACATCAGTCTTAGGTTTGGGTTATTTATTGCTTCTTTTTGTATTCAATGCTTTACTTAAGTTTTAATCTTGGAACCTTGGGGAGTTGTTTTTGACCAGAGATGTTTGGGGTTTTTTAAATTTTTTTTTTAGGGCTTGAGTTTTTCAGAAGTCAAACTTTTTCAAATTTTTAGTTAGCTGTGGCATCAAGGGATAAGAGCGTTTATGCATTTTTCCTTAAGGCTATAATGGAACAAGAGAAATGTATACAACTTTAACTTCAGATTATTCCTCTTAAGACAGTAGGACTACACACATGCTTAAAAGTACTAAGTAAGTGCTCACTAAATTAAACTGTTTGTTCATATTTACTACAATTAGATTGTTGTTCTCTTCTTAGTTTACCCTTTGGAACCGCTTGGGAGAGTGCTTGGCAATGGCCACTCTCCAATCTGAATATGCTGAAAATTCAGTAATTCTGTGGTATATTGGTTCCTTCAAAATATTATTCAGGGGAATAATTCCTGCTACAAGACAGCAACAAAACATGTCTTTGTCAGCTTTACAGCCATTTAGGGAAAGAAACATGCACCAGAAAATTGTGTAATTACATGAAGTGATAAAAACATAGAGCCATTTCTCTCCTTCATTATCTATGTTCTAATAATTGGACAGTTATCAGTAAATAAACTATAGACCAATTTCTGTCTTCAAAACACGCCTTTCCCATTGACTTCTAATTCTTCCATCAGAGCAAACTGCCATCGTAATCAATAAGATGTTTGCACTCATAACTGCAGCTAGAATCTGGCAATGCTGCAGTGTACTGAAACAGACCCCCAAGCACTTTATAAACAATTTTAAAAAGCCCCTATCACTACAGAAAGGTAGCATCACATCTTGCATTTTAAATGCACACAGCCTTGTGCACCTGTCATCAAAGTCTTTCTATTAATTCTGTCTTAGGCTCTGTGGACATCTCTGAGGGCATAACCTATGGTCCCTGAAAGAACAGACCCTCTAGATGAATATGACTTACCAGTTACGGCACTAATAGTAGTCTGGACAGTGTCTGTGTCTTAATTCATCAGCCATGGACACAGCAGCTTAACTCATCCCAGATGAAGCAGCACAGGGAGTACTGAGCAGGTGCTTGGAGCTGAAAACTGTAAGAAAGTAAATTTCACCAAGAAGATTTTATTCTTTTCTTTCCCCTGCTTGTGTGCTGTACTTTTACTTCTGTCTGTAAACCTCCAGGCACAACACCTTGGTACAGTTTCTAAATATCAGTGCAATTATAAGTTAAATGTATACTTGGTGTTTATTATTGTAAATGTAATATCAATCAGATTTATCACAAGGGAGAATAATTATCTAGATTTAGCAGAAAAAAATCTGCTCTGTATTAATATCTGAACATATTAATGGTCCCACGGTTTTCCTCCAAACAGTTAGAACAGATTTTATTTTTTATTAAGGACGTAAGTTGTCCATTGAAAGGTGTTCCTTTTTTTATAATTAGTGTTACTTGATTTTGCGGGAAGAGACTGGGGTTTGCCCTTCTATTATTTTTTTTTTAAAGAAACTTAGTATTCTATTACAACTCAGCACTCTTCCTCTGGAAAAAAAAAAGAAAAAAAGAATGGTTGAACAACACAGTTCCAATTGCCAGTTGACATCCAGATACCCTTACTAATAAAGATAGTAGTTTACTCCCTTAACTTCCCACTGCAGCCTTTACTCAATAAGACAATATATAACTAACTCAAAAGATCAATATGTGACCCTATGAATTTATAGCCACTAAGACTTCCCCAATATTTGTGTATATATGGTCCTAGATATAGTCTAATCTATATGCTTATACCGCAACTTGGAAGATAATATAAACATCATTTAGAAGTCTATGCAAATACCACATTGCAGATATACAACAAACAGCAGTTGCTGTGCCCCTATCACCATCATTGCTTTTGAGCTGCGTGGGTGGGGTATGGGAGGAGATGAGTAGATGTTTGGATGGCGCAGCACGTGTCCTGTTTTACCTCTGATATGGCACCTGTAGCCAACAGTTGCTCTTAGACTAAAAGATCTAGTATACTATTTTCCTTGATAATCCCATTCCTGCAAATGAATTTGAGACAACTGTAACTTTCATTTTCAATACATTTCTAAGTATTGGAAATTTGATTTGAATATACCATAAGTACTCAGAAATTAAATAGCCATTGGAATGAACCCAAAATTTATTTGTAAAAGTCCTTGTGACTTCTAAGTGAATCACATGCTTGTTTGAGTCTTGAAGCCAACACTGCATAAACCAGTAATGTTCAGCTCATCTTCCATATTTGCACGCTGGAGCTAGGGAAAATATGGAGGAAATTGTACCTAGAAGTGTATATGATTTATAGTGCCTTGGGCCAAGTGGTACAATTTATGCACTATGGCCTACATAGCCTAGCCCAGAGGCTCTGCATAAGACTTTGATGAAGATTTAATTTACCTCCTGTAGTGATAGTATAGTCTGTCATATCAGAATTTAAGTACATTAAACAGCAATACCATAAAACTTCTCATTTTCATTTATAAGTCAGAAGTAATTCCAGCAGGGAAAAAAAAAGATATTTCACATCAGAAACAGGTTCTCATCTTGTGAGACAATTCTCTTTTGGTTGGAAGCTGTAACAGTGACAGCCCATATACCCTTCTGATCCTTTGCTTTAGAGATACCGATAGGCAGCAAGGCAGCAATATATGGACATTGTATGTGGGTCTCCTATCCTAACTCCCTGAGTAGTACAATAAATTAACACGATGTGCAATGAGATGCCAACATATCTGAAACAATCATCAAACATGTTGTCATCTGAGACCTGGTAACTGACTGTCTGGGCACTTCTAGGCCCTATTAGCTCTCAGCCAAACAGATTAATTTAAATTATCAGAAAACAAGCCCTACACACTGCCTTCAAAAGTGCTGGGATCACTCACCCAGGCAGCTCCTAGTTGGAGCTGGGAGCACTGACTAACTGATTGTGAGTGACGGCGAGCTGCTTTCTAAGCAGCTTCTTAATGATAACGTTTCAGACTAGAGCTTTGCTCTACTATCTTCCCATCCATATGGGGAGGTAAGAATTAGACTCTCAGATCTGAGTCCTGGTGTCCTTCCTCTGCCAAATGGTTTTATTTGCAGTGAGGTTCTCAGATATCTGTCAGTAGACTACCTGGTCAAGGTATAAAGCCCTAATGCAGGCCAAGTGCCACACCAGTATTGTTATGCAGACTCAATCAAACACAACATTACGAATTCCAGTCCGGCATAAGGCACTCTTAAAACTCTAGTCATAATTTCCCCGGATTGAAATGGTAATGGGTTCTCATTTTCTATGGACACTTCAAGAGGAATATGCAAAATATCTTAAATAAGGGATGACACATGCACATAGGTTAAATGGAATTATTCTATGTAAACTCATTCCCTTCTGCCCAGAGTAACTGAGACTGACACATATATATCAGACTTACAGGCTCATGCCATGGAGTTTAGAGATAGACTTCCCAAAGGGGTGAATTTTTGCTCACTTGAATGTGTAAATTGGGTTCTTAAAATTAAATTTGCGTACACTCTGTTTTTATTATTAATGACAAAGAGAAAATACTTGGCTAGACTTGGCCTGCAAACTGGATAGATTGCTTTTCATCTCTCATTGTTCTGGGAAAACTCTATCTTGTTTAACAAGAGTTAAGTATTCCTGATACCAATGCTCATATGGGCTGAAAAATCTCTCAGCTCAAGAGCTTCCTAAACTAGCTAAAGCACCACCTGAAGAAGTAAGAGTAGATAGGACAAAATCTGACTTCTATTTCTCTGAAGCTTTTTTGCCTACATTTGTCTTTTCCTTATTCTCAGATAGCGACCAACTAAAATAGTTTACTTTTGTCAAGCATTCTCTTCTCCAGTTTCTGCAGTTAGGAACCCTGTGTGAAGTTTAAACACTAAATTAATAAACTCAGCAGAAGGTGAAAGTCCAGTTATCAAGTTCCATTAATACAAAAGTTGTTGAAATGCAGCTGCTAATAAAATACCAGCAAATTTGTTGTAAAATGACTTGTAGGTCATTTGTGACTGAGGCAATTTAAATAGTACTCAAAAATTTCTTGTTATACTAAAAAAATATCTTTGCTTTCAACTAATTGCTATTAGTGGGAAATATTTTATTAAAAGAAATAAACAAACAGCACAACTCTCTTAGACACAAGACTTAAAAAGATTATTTCAAACATTAGCCACAGGTAGTTGACATTCAAAATAACCAACAGATCTTACAAAGAGAAAAGCAGAAAACATCAAATCACCACTTGGGAATTTCTTTAACTCAGAACAACATTAGTAGTGATTTCAGAGCCATTCTAATTCCATTGAATTGTCCTTGAAACAATGCTAAAGGCTGTGGGACGTAATAACCATGAGGGAAATCCTATTCTTAATGGTGCAGATCCAAAAAAAGATTTAAGTATCACAGCAGCAGTGTACTTTCTGGACTTACACAGGAGAAACAGCTTAAGAGATGGAAATTCTACAGGTATATCTTTTTCTTGAGTTCCAGTTACATTAATTTTAACATTTTGCAATTTATGTTTCTGTTCTTAATGTAAGTGATTGGTGTCTCCTTTCCTGAATGAAGCATTTCTCTCTAATCATAATGCAGTTCCTAAAAGCCATTAAAATCAGAGACACAGTGTTAAAATGTCAAGTGTGTAATTGATGTGTGAAATAAATGGACGCTCAGGGCTATGCGAAGGGTGAACAGGCACCCTGAAGGATACTTCAAATGAATGCAGTAGAATTGTCTGTTCAAATACAATAGACAGGAACATTTTAAGCCAGCTTTTACCACTGCCCTTCTTTTCTCTTTCCTGACAATGGCTGTAAAACACAAACAAAAATTCAACAGACACAGTATTTCATTTGGGCAAAAATTCTACTGCAAGTCTCCCATTTCTCTGAAATAGATGCAAAGTGAGAAAGATTCAGAAGCAGAGCAAACAGCCTGAGGTTTTTTTCCATGATGACAGCAGACAATCGCGAAACTGAAGTTAGTTTCTGATTACTTTTTTCATGGCGTAGTAAAACAACCACCACTCACTGAAGCCCTGAGCAAAGGTTGAAAAGGAGGAATGCTCCAATTAGCTAGAAGGTAACTCTAGAGAAACCTAACTTTTGGCACTTTCAGAAACTGAGGAATAATTATTGATCTTATGCAAATGAAATTTCTATCCATCAAAGAAGAATAGGCCTAATCTCTCCTTACTTTTTAGTTTGTTCAAACGGGATACTTTTCTTCACACTGAAAAGCTATTAAATTTTGTGATTGCACAAAAAATGGCAGTTCTACATTTGAGAGATTAAGACATCACTGCGGATATTTATGTAAATAATATTTATTAATACATATTCATTTTTAAAGAAGTTGTGTCATTTTACACTATGATAAAAGAGTTTAAATTATTCTGTAATTCAAGGGCACAGATGAACACCTTTGAAACATCTAGAGAGGACAGGTAGCTACAAGGATAGATGTATGGATGGTGGAGATTAATAGAGCCTAACCTTCTTCTAATCAGTCTGAAGATTTTAATTTCCAGTACTACCAGCAGAATTTAAATGTGTATTTAATTGCATAAATGTTGCCAAGTATCGTACTTTATATCTCTACAGTCCTTATGAATATTCATATAAAAATAATGATTGCAAATAGGTTGTCAATAGAGCAGATAGACAGTCTGAAATGCTTAATAATAATCATCATTATAATAATCGACCCTTGTATAGCATTTCCCATCCAAGGTATATAATGGCCCTTTCTCTTCAAATTAACAAAACTTAATTAGGATACTTCCCAGTTACCTTGGGAGACTGCATCATGAGAGAGTAAAATGAGAAAGATTGGTCTACAAGAAAGAAGTCTGGTCTTGCAGACAAGCAACGAACTACAACAGAGGAAACCTGGAATGAAAAGAGGACACAGGCACATGTGCCGAGCACTGATCTTGGGAAAGTCTATGCACATTTGTAAAACCTGAATAATTTGGCTTCTTTCCTCCTTCATTAAAGTCTTCAAGTAGTTTGGAGTTAAAATGAATTCAGTATTTTGGCCATTTGATGTAACAGAAGTTGTCATCTCTCACACTGTCATTCAAGATTTCATATTGTTTCACCATGAAGCTGCTGTTACAGTTATATTTAATTCCTCCTAATAATTCATGAGAAACAATAATTTGATTTTTTTTCCTTCTGATGTATTTTTTGCTCAGCAGTGACAATAAATGAAAGATCAAAGCCTAATGAAAGTCTGGGACCTATGAAGGATGTTTGAGGACCCCGGTATCATACATACAGACATTCAAAACTACACTGAGAGCACAGCAGTCTTGCATGTCCAGATCTTTCAAACTTGATATCCACATCCTTGGTTTAATAATTATATCTGTTCTGCTAATTATTTGCTCTTAAAAAACATGTTAAATGTTCTAGTCCTAGAGGGTCAAATGACAGACTGCAGACAACTGAAGTTAGCATCGCTCAAATGAAATAAAGAGATTGACCTTGTCCACCTGTGCACTTAAACGCAAAGCAGAATATAAGCTTAAGTGTTAGCTTAAGCCTTAGGAGGACACTTGCAATCATATGATCATTGTCTCTGTCTTCCTAGATACAAGCTGCCACCCTACTCCAAATCTAATACGCAAGCTTGAATTATCAAGGGAAATTCGATTCCCTATTAGAGAGCCTCGAGGTTTGTACATTCCACTAGAACTGTGTCTTACATCAGGTCAATCCATGCAAAGCAGCAGTCAAGCAGTAACCATCATTTCCAGCACAATTACCTTTGGTCACGTTACTTAAATCTGCCGACCAATTCAATGAGAGCACACTTTCAAGCATGTAAATTCACTCCTTCCATTGAAAGAGTCTTTAGCGTCTGGTAGAGCTGTGTTAGAAAAGTAACCTTCCGCTGATCTCAGACAGTCTTTTTTCCATTAGACAGCTATTGATTTTTGTCATCAGATTCTAATGAAACTTGAAATTAACATGCTTTTTCTTTAACAAAGGAAAAAAGTTCTTTAATTAACCTGGGTTCCCTCTGCAACAGCTGAATAAAAAGCATTGTAGGTACACCCTAACCAGCAGAGCCTATGTGCACGGTGTTATCTTTCTCCCCTTAATGGGTACACACGTACACATGGACTTTCATCTTTTTTTAATTTCTGGTTCTGTTTCAATAACACACATTTCGGTTAAAATTGTCTCTACCTTTTTAGAAATGAAACACTTCCACTTGAACTTTGACTAAAGTTAAAAGGTAAAGATCCCTTCTGGTATAAATCACCAGAAGTCTGCTGACTTGAACGGAGCAGAGTTGATTTACACCAGCTCAGGACCTGCCAGCAAACATCTGAAATACAAAATATGTCCTTTTCCTTTTCCTTTTGTCTTTAAGCCACTCCATTTTTACTAACCTTTGAAAGGAACTCTAAAGTGTTTACTTGTTAAGAAGAGAAAATATTTGCTGTTAAAGGTCGTTCCCTTAAGTTTTAACGTGATTGTCAGTGTTGCAGGGGTTGTTCTTCTCCCCATACCAAACCCCAGTTTCAGTACAGAGACATCAGTTAATGTTTAGAGGAAAAGTGAGCCCCCAAGCACAGCGAAGGAGGTGTGCGTGCCTGGGAGCCGTCCTGGAAGCTGCTGAGACATGGAGGCACTGCCCTAATACGCCATGTCTTTCCCCCTCTCTCCTCTCTGAGCAGTGGCAATTTTTTTTCCCCAAGTTATCCATGCAGCAATCAAATAACACCAGAAGTACGTCAAAATGCCCGCTAGGCAGTTAGGCTGCCAAATCCTCGCTGTTCCTGCATGCCTTCTGTGTGGGGGTTTTTTTAAAGGCGGAACCAGCACAGTTACTACAAATGAGCACACGGCAAATGGTGAGAAAATGGCAGAAATTACTACCAGCATCATCAGACCGCCAAGGACAACATTTTTGTAGTGATTCATCAGAACTTGTTTCTATCAGTGTTTTGACATCTAAGACTTTATGGCTATTTTAAGAGATTAGGGAATTTTTAAAATTCTGATCTTCTTATGAAACAGAAAAGTGGAAACAATTTAAAAGATTTCTATTTGGGGTCAAACTACTCTGATGACTCTCTTCAAAATGTTCTCCACATTTTATTTTTAGATAAAATTACCCATAGCTTCTGTTAAAAAGAGGCGAAACAATATTTTTAAAGTAAATGTAACTTTCATTAAACATTAAGTTAATAATTAAAGGAGATAATTAAATAAACCTCTGTTACGTGACCTGAAATCTATTCCATCAGTCCCAAGCCTTCAGCTGGGCTAAATAAGTACAGCTCCAGAAATGTCAGTGAGGCTATGACATCATAAATTGAAAATCTGACCTCCTGTGTTCATATGAATACACACCAACACCTAAGGAAATCTAAAATACTTCAGAATTTTTATCTTGTGGTTATAGTTTATAAAATGAATAAATTAAATCTGGTATTAATTTAAAAATTTTTTCAAGACTGATTTCCTCAAAATTTCAACTTTCTCTCAATATTTTCACTGTTACTATGATCTTTTATAGAAAAATACATAAATACCACCATAAACTGAAGCTACCTGTAGCTCCTACCCGAGACAGCTCATGCACAAGTAACTGTGGAAGTGTGAGGGCTGGGAAGCAAGAGCACATACGATGTTAGTCCCTCCCTGCTCTCCATGCTAGATCCTTTGTTTTCAATAAGCAAGGGTCTGCCTCCCACTTTTTCCTTGGAGAACAGCAGGCGTGCCTATTTCTGTCCCTCGCTGAGTCAATCATACAGTAGGCAATGAATGCAGGACCTCTGCAGTACAAACTGTTTCAGACTTCTCAGCAGTATCAGAATTTAACAATGTGTCTGGAGGCTAATAGTGATGTATGAATATCCACATACATAGATATATACGTACATGCATACAGATGTGCACATATTAACAGCAGATATTTCAAATCAGAAAGTGTTGTATAGAGGGAAATCAAATTTTATGGTCTGTCAACTTGGGCATTTGCCTCTTGAATGCCGATATAGCAGAGTAATGACAAACAGTAACATTTGTAAATATGCAGGAGTTGATACCATTTAAACTTTCAGCAAAACCTGGATCTAATTTGTTCATTATCTTTTATCCCATTACCATGGGCGCTCCAGCTCTTTAGCACAACGCTTTGAAATATGGTGACACTGCTGCCCTTGTTTTGCAGAGGCGGAGCAGAGGTTCAGCAGAATCCATCGCCATGTGGAAAGTCAGGGAAGAGGAGAATGGCAGAGCAGACAGATGAACCCAGACTTCCCAACTCCCGCATTCATACCAATGGACCATGTTTCTGCTCCTTGCAGTTGAGAAGTTAACAGATTCCTTTTGAACAAATCATTGCAGCATGTTCTTTAATATGGTATTGTCTGGTCCTCTGGATTTCTAGATATACTGCAAGCATATTCTGTCCTAAACAGTTATGGCAAAAATATCTTTTAACATCCTTTGCTTTGTGTGACTTGTGGGAGGGATAAAGATTGGAATGCTAATGTTCCATCTGAGAAACAAGAGTGCCATTTTAGGAAGGAAAATTCATCAGCTAGTGGTTCATTAGAAGCAAGATCATAGAAATCGCTGATGTGAAAATAATCTAATTTCCTCTTTCAGTGAGATGCAAATGTCCAGTGCAAGATGCAAATATAGAACAGGGAATTTCTGTTGTTAGGCAGCTTTGTTGTTGACCAGAAAAACATAATTTTGTTGCACTTAACAATATTGTTCCTGTGTGGTTCACAGAACTGACTAAGATGATGAGTCTGTAACTTCCACCTGATTCCTAAAAACAGTTGAGCTACAGTCTGAAGTGAGATCTCCTAGATCTGCCATACCATCCTTCCTACTGCAGCACACGGTGGCATGGGCAGCAAGAATAGCCATGCTGGCAAACAGAGGGCAAGTCCATCTCCCTGCAACAGGGCTTGCTACCAGATGAGAATTTTCAAAATATCCCTTTCCTTCCCACTATCGTCCATGAAGTTAAGCAGATCATCAGCCCACAAGATCAATAAAAACATTTATTAGATGAGGAACAGTCAGCTCAGGACTCCATACAATTAAACACAAGAGTCCGCTTCTGAAGTCACAGGATTGTTAAAAGAGTTACTATATCCTAAGTCAGCTGCAGAATTACAAGTGAATACTTGCCTGATTAATTGTCTTGATCACTTCTTAGCTTCTCTGAATTGTCACTGCCTATTATCTATTTAATAGATAGATAGGCACTTATTATCTGCCTACTATCTAATTGTCAGTGCCTATAAGCACACATTTATGCATTGTTATCATTAGGTTTTGAAGCTTTTCTGAAGTCAAAACTTCTAGAAAGTGTTTGACTTCATTTTCCAAACCTATATAAATATATAGCCTTATATACTTTAGGTTTCATATGTGGAAATCCAGCTTGCTTTCAGCTGAGCTTTTAACATTGCAAGGACATGTCCACATTTGATAACAAAAGCTCAACAAACTCCAAGTGTTTGTAAAATCTTTCTTTTTTTTTCTCTTTCTTTCTTTCTTGTTTTCAAAAAATATTCAAATTCTGGACAATTGCTTTAACCTGTCTTTGGAAGGTTTTCACTGAAAGTCCATACTCTGATTTGGCTTAATATATTTCTTTGGGTCAAGGGAAAATCAGGTCAAGAGTACTGTATTTACACAGAATACCTTAGCCTCAAAAGGAGCAAATGAAAAGAGACTTGACTGTCGGAATCTGTCAGCATTGGGATTTGAGGGATCTCATCCCTCATGCTTTCACCATTCTGGCATGTAATTAAGATAAATGTTTCAATTTTGACCAGAAATCCAATCCTGGATCCTAGAAGTCTCCCAAAAAATATTTTATTCAACATAGCACATAGAATTTTTAATGCAGGAAATTTTTTTATGTAGTAATGGCAAATGTGCCAGGGCATGTGTGATAAGCTAAAAGTATTTTGAATATGTTGAGATTATTGTAGTCTGATGCAGCCCACGTGCCCACAACACACTATTCATTGAGCCTCCAGAACTCCAGAAATCCCTGACAAATTCTGTTGCTTTTTATGCAGGTAAAATTTCAAAAAAAGAAAAAAGATATAACTGGAAAGTATCACTACGATCCCCCTTCCACACAGGAAGGCAGGCAGGCAAGCAGGACTTGGCAGAATCTGAACTAAAGCACCCACTATGTTAGCATTTATTCTTCTTCCCCACAGAGCCAGTTTCATTTATCATTAACTCCCTGGATGCTGAGTGGAATTGTTTGGTAGCCTGAAAAGAAAAGGTTGAGTGTCTGCAAAACTACATTCTAACATGCTGTCTACTTGATACTTTTAGAGATCATCTCAACACTTCACAGTTGTCAAGCTTCTTGATCTTTTTATAGTTTGATTTACATAAATGCAAGTGTTTCTTTCCTCCAAATAAACATCCAAGCAATTCCAGTCTTAACTGATTCCCTGTCTGTTGCAAATGTAGGAAGAAAAGGCTAAAGATGAGAAATTATACCAATAAGTGAATGACAGAAAGAAAGTCTATGTACCAAGCAAGTTTAAAGTCCATATATTACATTACTTCTAAAAACACAAAAAGAATAAGTAGCCCAGTGCTGGTGATTTAAAACAAACTGCTAATAGCTTAAGTCATCTGATCAAAAACTAATGCATTCTGTATAACTCCATATTGTGGTCACTGTTACCTATTGCAATCCATAAGAATTCCAATGAAAGATACAAATCACCATCAAGCTTCACAAATTAGACAGAAAATACAGTCAATAATTTCTATCTTGGGCTCTGAGTACAGTATATCTACTAGATTGGATCACTCAGGGAAAGCTTGCTGCGGTTTTACTTGTTTAGAAGGATAAGCAGCCCGATCATGCTCCCGGTACACCGCTCTGCCAATGCACCGTCACTCTGATTTGTAATGCCATTTCCCGGTTTAAACTAGACCTCAATGAACTTCTCCCCCTTAGAATTACTCTGCCAATCTAATGTTCAATCTGCAGCTCCAGTGGTAGCCTGCTGATTACTCTGCTCTGTCAAAATTCATGGTAATTTTCTGAAAGGGCAGACACTAAGCCAAAATTTCCATGCTGCAGAAATGTCCCATTTTCAAAACTGTAGCGAGAAGAGGAGGGGGAAGGGGTGAAGCTGCTTTTTGTTCCGTATCAGAACCAAATTTCAGCATTAAGAAATTTTCCAGAGATCGGAATTAAAAAAAAAAACAGTTGGGAGAATGTAAGCAGAGATTTGTTAGCATTTCTGGCATGGCACGGAGAGTCCGCAGTCAACCTGAGGGGGCTGGCAGCGATGCTTGTCAGCCAAGCAGGCCCGAGCAACCATCACGTGTGGGGTCCAAGGGAATGAGTGGCCCAGAAATGGCTGGCTGGAAGGATTTCTTCCAGCAGACTTGACCTGTCGGAGCTAACAGAACGCTTCAATTCCATTGAATAAGCATTTTCCAATGAAAAACTGACCTCTTTAAAAAACTTCAACAGGCTCTAAACGCTTAGGCATCACATACCTGCTTTGCTGTTACGACTTGCATGTAACAGCGTTTGCAGCATGTCCTATTCTATTTATATTGCATATTCCACTATAATGCTGTCTGAAATTATATTTTAGTCTGATTTTCTTTTCCCCTAGGTTGGTAAGAATTACAGAATTGCTCCCTAGAAGCCAGTGAATATAGAGTAAGTGTGAAGACAGACAAAACTCTGCCTCCTGTCTAATTCCAAGTGCGGCGTGTTTACTCTTAGCCTCTTCTAGCTGTTTGCTTTCAGCTGGTATTTGGCATACGAAGACAGCTCACTAATGGCCTATTATGAGATGAAAAAGTATTTAGTGATGGATTGTATTTATTTTGGGTGCACATTCAGAGCTCAGAATGGTATAATATGGTTATTTTCTATGCATCTTAATGCAACGGAGGCAGGTTGCTTATATTGTATTTGCATTTCAATATCAATTATTTTTTGGCTTTGTTTGTAAACAAGCATTCAGAAGAATTGAATAGTGGAGTATCACATATAAACAGAAGGGAAAAACAGATTTAATACAAATATTCTGAGGAACAAAAGGCCACATGCAGAAAAAAGATAAAGCTAAATGTATTATGCTCCATGTATATTATTTTAAATGTAGTGACAGATGAGCTTCACAGAATGCCACATGTGACTAAGTCTTTTTACCTGAAGAAATTATAATGCTTTATGTGCTGAAAATCAGACAGCACATATATTACATCCACACTGAGAGCTTTTTGCCATGGTTACAGTGCTAACTGTACTTCTGTTTATTATCAGGCAGAACTGTGTTGAGTGCTTTTTGTCTGAAGTATTCTATGAGCATGAAGAAATGCTCTACCAAACAATGTTGCTCTGACTATACAGGTGAAGCATGTGTACAATGGGTTTTTTTCCACTGAATATCTAAGAAGTGTTCCTATATTTTTCTCCTGGTTGGTCCCTGTTCAAAAATAGTTACGATCAGCAGCACCAAACTAGCTATTACATTTAGAGATACTGCAGCAAAACAGTATTGAGTCTACCTTCTGTCCTCCAAAACTGACTTTTTATTTTCAGACTTTCTTACATCACCGGAGATCTAATTGCTGCAGAGACTACTGATGATTCCTGGTGTTTCAAATTCCTTGACAGTTGAGTATTTTAAGTATATTTTAAACTTTAAGTTAAGATCATTTACTAATAGAAAGGGTAGAAAATTATAAAAGTACTAAGAGGCAGCAGTACAAGACAAATCTGTTGTCTCGCAGGACAGTCTGATCAATACAATTATGAAACTGATGTACTAAGTGTATTTTTCTTGAGACATGTAATTTTAATGTTAACTTAAAACAGAAGGAAGATACATTAGTTTTAAGGACATTGAATTTTCTTTGTCATAGCAAATAAATAAAGTAGCAAACACATTTATTACATCTTGCTCTTCCTTCTGTACCGAGATCAGACATTTCTATTAAAAAATGTTTGTTTTGCTGAACAGCAATAGAATCAATCAATTTCTGTTATAATGTGACAATTAATTTATCTTTTTGTGAAGAAATATGTTTATGAAAGAAAATAATCCCAATTCTATTAATTTTCACATCTTAAAATTTCAGAATTAATTGTGCAAATTACTTATTTTATATATATAAAAATGACTTCTGTATTTATATATAAATATTTTATTCTGTATTTATATATATATAATTTAATAAATTCAGCGACTGGAGCATTAATTGCTTCCTGAGAAAAAAATAAGCTATAAGAAATGGAAGACACGTGTCTGCACTGGAAAGGAAATATATGGATTACCAAACAGGCCTCTTCCAAAGAATACAGAAGAGAAAGAACAAAATTATATCAATTGTGTTCAATTAGAAAGTCAGGATTTTGAGGGTACAGCACCAGTGAAATATGAGCTGAAAGGGGGTTTAAAAATGTCATGCAGTCTACCTTCTTTCCTCCTATGCAGCACCTCATCGGTCATCTCTAGCACCCCGGACAAACATGCAGCAATGGTGTTAGCCAGCGCTGGGCATTCCACAAACTGACTAGGCCTCTTTCAACTAGTCTTGTATTTCGGAAGGTTTTTCAAAATTACATCCCTCTCAGTGTAAATTAGACCAATTTCATCCTCTTCTACGCTTAGAAAACATGGAGAAGGAAGAATCGCCATTTCTTTTCACAGAGTTCTAATCTGCAAAGGCTGTTATCAGATCTGCTCTCAGCCTTCTTTTTATTTAACTGTTATAGTCCTCATAATTAATGATTTTGTTGTTTTCTTTAAAATGATTTCTCTCGTTTTCCTCAATTCTTTATTAAAAGCATGTACCCAAAATGAACAACCAAGATAATGTGATTAATCAAATTCAACCACTGAGATTCTAGTGAAACAAAGGAAAAACTGTTATAAACCTTTTTTCTGTAAGTTATTTTTATTTTGGATTACTGCCAGTTACGTACCATATTTTAGAAAGATTATTCTGTGAGAACATTTTAACTCTCTTGAAGATAGCCTTTTATGATACAGACTTTTTAACCTTTATTCAATAATTTATATCCAAATATTAATTATTCAGTGGGTTATTTTACCCACACGGTTTTCAAGAAAGCTATTAATTGGATAAATTATGCCTTTAAAGTGTCAGAGAAGTAACGCTCAGTACTAGCCACCTTCTATCAGATGCATTGCTCTACAAGCAGATAAATACCTGTTTGACAAATGCACGTTAAGAAGAAGCTTAGAAGGAATTGCATTGTCTAAAGTTTAATGAAATCTTTAAAATTGAGGTCTAAAGATCATCACAATTATTCCCATCATCTATTTTTACAAGAGCTGCAAAGTCAAAACAGGAAGATAGGAGCTTATCTCACAATTAACCTTTTGTACTAAACAGTGTTAAAAGTCTGCAGAAAGAAGAAAATTCCTTCATAAGCATTCTGAGAACATTTACATCACCTTCCGTGCCTGATAGGGTTGTTCTGTTGTCACTCTGAAGGACATGATACCTCAGTGAGACATTTGGAAGGCAGGGGAAATGAGCAAAGGCTGCTGTGATCATGCTACCTGCAATAAAAATATCCTGGTGAAAATCAATATCCTGGTGAAAAATAATGCACTATTTTTTTCAGTTACACATAAAATTGACTTTTTGGTTCAGAGGCAGCTTTTGGTTGTTTAGTTTCTCCCAACCCATGGAAGAAGCTGTTATTTTTTCTCACTAGCATTACCAGACCCCTTTGATCCTTGCTGAAGAGAAAACAGCTTTTACACAATCTGTGTTAACAAAGTTAATTCACGAAATGATTAAACCTCTTGCTGGAGTTGAGCCACTTTGTTTTCCACATTTCACTTTATCATTACAGCTTTTTTATAGATTTGGTCATTTTCAGAGTAAAAAGAAAAATTACTTGCTGGAAACACAAAATGGATTGAGGCAAAATCATGCAATTAATGACTACATAAGATTTGAGCAAACCTGTCTCCTGTAGATCATATACAACAAGATTCTCATTAATATGAAAACTGCAAAATAAAGAAATTCCATCTGTCTTCCAATTCAGGAATGTTCTGGAGTTTTTCTCTCTACACTTCTCTTTCTTCTGACTCTACTTGGGGCTGGATCTCACAGCATGGCAGCTCCTGTGACCACTTAATCCACTACAAAAAAGTTCTCTGAGAACCGTCCATGTAGATGGACTATGTGCAAATCAGCACATAAGATTTGGAGAGGCCTACCACAAAATCTGCAGTTTCACTCAGATCTTTGGAACAAATCAGTTAAGGGAAAATTATCACTTCAGGACAAAAGTAAACAGCTTTTGCTTTCAAGATTAGTGACACCACCACTAGCTTTTAGCTATGAGACATAATGCTGAAAAATTTTTCTCTTCAAGCATCCTAAAAGTACTAACAGAGAATTGTACATCTTTTCTGAAAGTCTGTTTTCAGACTACAGCTTTCTTGGATTTATCATCCTCTGAAGGAAACTAGAAAGCACAGTGATTTCCTCTCTGGAAATTCAAACCAAACAGATAATGTGAACTCTTCCAGTGGGAGCACTAAATATGATGATAAGGCCAGGTTTTATTTTAAGTTGAACTTCCATGTCCACAAAATCCTTGTCCAAGGCAGGATGAAATTAAAGCCTTACCTTGTGCCTAAGGGTGAGAGTAAGCCATGGTAACACCACTGAACACCCCTGCTCTTTCCTGATACACACAAGACGAGCAGTAAAAAAGGAGAATAGCATCTTCTGATGTCAAGCAGTACTGATGAAAGGAACAGATTGTTATTGGTAGTACTTAAGGTAAAAGCATAGAGACAGTTACAAAAAAAGTGACACTGGTGAGAAGGAAGAAGGATAGAGAGACCAAAGTAGCCTATAGATAAGCTTTTTCATACACCTTATCTTCAAGACCAGTTCACGCTCTTATCTTTGATAGCCTTACAAATCAAGCAGGGTTATTAGAAACGGATGAAAAAATATATTTCAGAAGTGCAAAGTGGTTTTTTTTCCACACAGAACTGATACAAGAACTAAATGTTCATTTAAACCAGAATTCTAATTTATGCCTGTTTTACAACTCTTGCAGCCAATTGAGTATAAACTCTAACAAAATATACTGGTAGTTCAGACAGATAATAGGTTAAAAAAAGCCCAGCAATGCCTTGGTACCTAAAGGAAAGGGTAGCATTTACTCTTAGATGCAAGTTGTAAACAAAAGCAGATACTGGGGGCCTAACACTTCTCTTCCTCCAACTGGAAAAGTACAGGAGTGATTCAAATATGCTTCAGCATTCTCATTATTCAAGCTCATACATAAAAAAAGATGCTTCTTGATCAAATGATCATTTGATCATGGGTTATGATCAAATATGCCTTCATTTTTCCACAAAAAGAATCCCAGTCTGTCTTGGACATTGCCTATTCCCGCTTCCAATAGGCACATCTGAATTGGATCACCTTAGCGCTACCCCTAACCTTTGGAGACCTTTCCTCCTGAATAATGTGCAGTCATTCCTCCAGAAGATGCCAAAGTGGCATGGAAGTCCTTAATGTTAGGTCTGTCTTACACTTGGCCAAAGAAAAGGAATTGTTTGGTTAAAAAACATGTAACAAAGCTGAAAGAGTAGCCTTCCCTGCCAGGGTAAGTCTCAGAACAGAAGCAAATCCACTCAGTCGGAATTTTCCTGTGTCCAGAAATAAAAAGACTCCTCCATCAACAAGCAATTAAAACAACCCATGTAACTACAGAGGTGAATTTATCTGCTTTTAATTCAAGGGTAACAGTGAGTGAAATAATACCTGTGTCAGGCTCTGCTGAGGTCTCTGGAGCCAGGTCATTTTGTTCTCTTCTTGTCAGGAGTCGTAATACAGATGTTAGACACCTGAACCACATTTTCAGTCTCATCTACTTCCTGGTCATGCTCTATGGAGCAATCTTCCTTTTTGCTTCATCAACAGTTTCATTAATCAACAGTTCAACCAAATATGATAATAGATGGCTTATAGTTCTTTGGTCACCTTGTAGCATCAATAAGCATTCACTGAACATCATGATTTTGAATTTAACCATGGTTCCTTCTTGCACTTAGTGAGTGTTTAATTAATACCTAGCTTCCAAAGGATGCTATCTAATTAATTTCTACAACCTAATGTATTAGTAATCTAAATAAACAAAATGCATTAAATTATTCCACTGGTTCAATTTAATTTTCCAAACCAAGGAAATATATATGTGTAGCTTGACGTCTATACATAGTAAGTTGGTTGCTTTCCATCTACTTTTAAAGGCAAAGAATCCTCCACTATTAAGGTAGCTTCACTGGTATCTCTGCAGAGGCAAGAGATGTTTTTTATTTAAGTCTGAGTTTTTCCTTACTGTTACACAGAGTTTCTATCTGCCAGCTTTGAGTCCCAGAGCAGAGACACTAGGTGAGAAGATTGCACTTGGACCTGACAGGTTACTCCACTGCTGTGGATATGGTTAGTGTATTGACTGTTTTCTTAAGGCTGAAGCCACTCTTTTCCAGCAATGATTTGAGCGGGCCAGTGTAGCCTGCGGTCACAGCTGGAGACAGACTAGCTCCTCGTCTACAGCTCAAGACGTAACCTAACATATTTTTCCATGGCAATCTATAGCAATGAATTATTGATTCCAAGGAGCTTTAAATAAGACTTAAGGCAATCCACAGAGGCATTTGGGCACCAAATGCCCAGCAAGATGAAAATAGCTAAGTGCCAAAGTGCCTCTAGTGCCTAGGTGTTTGATCGAATGAACATACTTGAAAGAAAACATAATTCAAACACAACCCATTAAAATACAAAGGGTAAAATTTCCTTTAGACTCAATAGGAGGAGAATAGCCTGTTTTCTAGAAGTTGCACAGAAGGACAGGAATGCTCGTCTGAAAAAAGTATCTCCTAATATATGCAATAAACAAAAATATAAAAAGAGTCACAGAGCATGTTGGTACTTCACATTATATTATTTTACGCACAGAAGTACAAATGTGTTCATCTGCAGTAAAATTAAAGCACTAAGAAACATGTTCCAAAATTATAGTCCTCTTTATGATGTCATATTAATGCAATAAGATAAAGAATACAAGCATACAATCATTACATTAGTCACCTCACACAATCAGTTTTCCTTACCTTATTTAATTGTATTTTCATCATTTCTGTAGACTAGCTAAATAACCTGCTCTTCATAGCAATTTACAGAATTTTAATTTTATAGATATCTATTTACACAATCTTAATTTTTATAGATATCCATTTTAGCTCTGCGTAACAATTTACAAAGCTGCTCCTTCTACTGTTCTCAGGCAAATGGAATAGAAAAGGAAGGAGACATAACAAAGGATACAGAAAAAGTATCTGAAAAAGAGGAAACAATGAGAAACTCTTGAGTCCTTCATCTCAGCACCCCACATGCCATTAAATACTCCATATTTAGTCCCTGCCATATCACTGATGCTATGATGAAGCCCTTACCATTTTTTTTATATTGGTTCTGTGCTAGTATATCATTTTGTGTTGATATAAAAGACCTTAGCATGCTGATGCTTCTGACAGATAGATTTAACTTTTTTTCTGGATTGTCATCTCATTTATATGGTCTTGTTGCGATACCTGACCATCTCCTGGAAACTGTTCTTGGCATTTAAATCAGATTTAAGATGTTCCCTTGCACTTATTTGCATCCTAATCAGTAAGTCCTTTACTTCCCCGTGGGAATTTATTGCCATCCTTTACCCCTACTGCGGCTTATCACTTTCCATATATCAAGAACGTCCTTTCTCCTTCAAATCCCTATTTACCTAGCTTGCTTGTACTAATTTCCTCACAAATCTTCACCGCTTACCTGAGAGGTAGCTGCCATAATGACTCTCCTGAATTTAACTTCAGTCAAAGCCACTGAAGGAAAAAGAAGGACATGGTTTTAAAAAGCTTCAAACGATCTTAACACTCAATTTTAAAAGGCCTGATTTTCAGAAAGCTCCTAGCAATTATTCTCTGACAACTCGCTTCGATTAGGTATTAAGCTGATTGTCTGGAATGTGACTCATTCAAAAGTACTAGTTTGGAAAAAAAAAATAAATTCATAATTACTTGTGATACTGATAAATCCCTCTAAAATGACTCTGTGATGGACAGTGAGCATTTGTTTGAATTCTCAAGTCTGCTTTCAAATAAATAATTGCATAAATAACCAGATGCAAACAAATAATCCCAGCAATAAATTCTCTTTCATCAAACATTAAAAACATACAGGTTTTGAAAACGAACTGAAGGAATTACTGTTGTTATAGAAGCTTCCTTTTCAGGTCATGTGTACCTCCTCTGCCAAATGCTTGCGAAGGGCAAATTGCATATATTACGTACGATTCTTAATTTCTCTGTGAAAAATTATATGTGATCTCTCCATTCCTAAATGTATAGGTGAGAATGAGTTAATTAATGCCTAACAGTCTGAAAATGTTTTGTTTATTGGTTTTCTGAACATACTCTAATCAGTATTAACTATAAATATACTGGTAATTCATGTAAAGAAACAATTCCTGCAAGTCTTAGACCAAGTTCCTGGTGAAGATAGATAGAATATCATTAGACAAAAAAAAAAGTAATTTTTTTTGAAAGTTTTGCCAAATCAAAATAGAACTTTAAGTATAAATTTTACACTAGCTTGTGAGGTTTTTTTTTTACTTCCTAAATATTAATACTGAGCTAAATAAAACATGATATGCAACATCTTGTCTATGAAACCTTGTGCTCAGCACCTACTCTCTTAAATTGACTATGGATTGTAAATCAGAGTTTAATTGGAAAGAAAAATTATTCCAATGTACATCAGGAAAAAAAAAGTGTAGCAAGTTACTTCCCCATAGCTTAATGAAATAAATTAAACATTTTTTTAAAAGAAAGAAAAAAGAGAGACACTTCTTTACAGTTTTATAGGGAAAATATTCTTCACTCTTACACCAGTGATGTACACAGAACAAACTCCTAGGTGCATATCTGGTGTCACTATGCCAAGCTCTAGCACATATTAACTAGCAATGAATCACTTCGATTTTGCAAGAGCAATTTTCAGATAGCCAGCAGTATTGACTCTATACCCATTGTTTAAAAAAATGGTTTCTGTGCTTCGATGTTTGATCAGTCAAGGCATTACCTTTGTAGCCAGGAACATCTGTCATTCCTCTGCCCCTCAAATAGCATCCACATACGCACTACACTAATTACCAACAGAGTAATCAATCTGAACAGCAAAACAATCCTTTGTATTTCTATTAGAATATCTGTTCCATAAACTAAAGTTTCAGAAACGACCAGTTATCTTATTCTATATTGAGTTCTGACTAGTATTTAAATGGAAAATGGTGTCGAGTCAGAATGGTGAAAGCTCAGTGAAAATTTCATCCAAGTTATAACAGAACTTTTGCTTTATCCAATTAGAAAATCAGACAATAACTCTAGTAAGGCTCTGACTGAGAGAAATTAAATTAAAAATTGGGCTTTGGGTAAAAATGATGTAGAGCAGGGAAGTCTCTTTCAGAGGACAGAGGGGCTTCAGCTCCTAGAATACCTTCAAAATCTTTCTCACCCAGTGAAAAAGAAGTACCCTCATTCCTGGAATTAACCAGCTTCAGGGATTACCAAACCTTTTACCTTAGTGTTCAGCAATGAATTGTAGCTTTGGTTGGGAAGAAGTGAAGTTCAACAATGAAAACTTAAGAGACTTGCAGGACAGCTTACATGATGAGTCTCGATATAGATCTTGCATTTTAACCCCCTTGTCAGAAAGAGAATATTAATTTAGGTATTTGCAGCCCATCAGGGAATGCCAAGTGCCCGATCACCCAGCAACTGCTAAGCAATACTGATGTCCCACTGCCGAACACCGTTCAGAATTTCTCTGAGTAGCACTAGGAAGCAATCAAAAAACTGTCTTGTGTCTTGCTTCTCCACATATTGGTACAAATAACTGAGGTTTCTTTTACAGCACGAGAATGATATTTCACTCATGATCTTCAGAAAAATAGAGTGACTGCTATCAGCAGAAACTGCACTCACAAGGTCACAACGATTTAGAAATCATTTCAATTATGTTTCCTAGGGTTATACTGTTTCTTTTGTGATGTCGTCCTACTAACCTTTAAAGAAATCATAAATTTGCAAAAAATAACAAATTGCTTGAGGAGAGGAACAGTAGCCACAGATTTATGTATTACTTATGGATCTCCTTCTCAAACTAAAGGAACTGGAAAAATTAATACGTTTTCTGCCTGAGGTTTTTCATCAGTAATAATACATCAGGTTTAATAATACTAACCCACCACTACCATAAAATTCAATTCATTCCTGTTTGCAACAGGGTTTTTGGCAGCTTTGGATTAATACCTCCATTAAAGGCAAAAGCGGAGTATTCTACAGCATTTTACTCCTGGCAAAGCTTGGCAGAGGCTGGAGCAACACCTTGGAAAACATTTCATGTGTCCCTCAGTTTAGGCAGAGGAAGGTCTGCATACCAACTGTCTGTTCTGTACACAGACACGAAACAGCTAGGGTAAAGCCATGTGCCACAATACCATTTTGGCATCAAGTTCTCATTGAATTTTTAACTGCAGTCAATCACCTAAGTACATTTGTGGTCTAGGTCTAAGTGTTCGTATTTACACCAGCAAGATGGCCCATACCCATCATCCAAAAAAGCAGAGCACTGTTTACAAATATAACCTACGGATGCTGCCATTACATTTACCTCAAAAAGGCCTGAGAAGGGGAAAATCACGGACCAAGGAAATAGTCATCAGCAACGAGGAAAGCTGACAATATTGATGATACGCCTTTGGGCAAGAGAAAGAGGTTCTTCATCATCTTTCAGTGTACCTTAGGCTTCTAGTATGAAGCACAGGAAAGAAAGGCCAGAAAACTTTCATTACTGTTTTACACAATGCATTTCCTTTCAGCTGAAAATGGTGAGAGGGACTGAAACAGCCACCCCTTCCAGTAACGGATATTTTTGCTATCTAATATATATCAATGTAAATGATAGCTATAGTCAAATAAACTGCTGAAGCATAAAAGAATTCAGGCTTGGAAAAGGATATTTTTTGCCTGTATGAAACACATTTGGGAGTCTCACCTGAAAAGAAATGTGTATCTATACACAGGGGAAAATCATGCCAAATTATGGTGTTATATTTCTTGAGGGTCTTTTCCAGTCAAACATTAAACAATATGAGAAACTCAAAATTCTTCAGTTCCAGGGTGTTCTCACACCCACCTTTATACTGTGACCATTAGACCACGTTCTTACATTCATTTGTTTTGGAGGAAAATGCATCATTTGTTTCAATACTGTCAATATGGTGTTTTAACTGTCTGGACATATGTCTTCCCTGGGTATACTATGCATTTTATGATTTTTTAAAAAGTTGGATTATTTCACCATGCTTAATGGGCCTCTAAAGGAGTTAAGGTGTATTATTATTATTATTATTATTATTATTATTATTATTATTATATCCCTTAAAGCTACAAAGCTGTAGCATTGTTTTTTTGAAAGTATTGGTTTTGCTACATAATGGCAGAAAGGAACTATGTGCTTCCTTGTGGAGGGAGGAGAGTTATGTTGCTTTTATAATTCAGGAAACGAAATGGATTCTTCTTTCCTTGCTGTATGTAGAGGCTACAGAAGTGTCAAAAATGAAGTTCAAAGTCAAAGTCTGTAGTGACACTGCTAGCTCAACTGAAATCAGTAGGTGTTCCCATTCAGATGAACAGTGATTTCATCTCTGGATTATCACTCTCACCACATCAGCATCAGCTGTCTTAACCTCTCTGTGCCTCAATTTTCCCACCTACAAAATGGTGGCAAATGACACTGATGACTGCCAATTGACAATCTGGCTACCCTTAACTTTTCAGAACACCTTGTAAATTGTGCAGAGGAAAAGTATATTTTTAGATCACAGACATCATAAAAGTCCCAACATATCTAAAGACACCATAGGTAAAATCCCTTTGACTTCAGTGGGAATTGTTCATGCTTGATGAAATATGGATGATGCACAGAAGCCTCCTGGCTGTTAGTACTGGCAGTGACTCATCTGCATCTGCTCAAATTTCCCCTAGAGAGGAAATAAGGTTTTTTGGGGGGAAGTATTTTAACCTGGATATGAATGCACTGGGTCTAGTATTAACTGGAAACCATTTCAGAATTAAAATTATTAACAAATTTCACATTTAAAGACATTCTCCAATGTTGAAATTCACTGAAATTACAGGAGGAAAAAAAGAATATTCTGTGTTAACATAAGTTAATTTGGACTATTGACTGGTATGTGGAAATTATACTACATGTGTGATTTTCTTGTACTCTTCCCTAAGCATCTGCTGTTGGCCTCAGTTGTGAGGTGGACCTTTGTCTTGATCCAGTACCACCACTTACGTGTGCAAGTCATGACAAATGACGGAGGCATTACCACTGGGGTTTTCCAAGTGAGCTTGACTTCAACTTTGTTTTACGTGAGACTGCTAAATTCTCATTGGGTCACAACTTATAGGGGTTGCTACAGTAATGCCTATATGCCAGATCATTAAGAAAGCACGTACGCTACAATTCACTAGAGATCAATGAAATGGAAACTGCTCTCACAAGGACTTTAAAATCTTGTGGATTCCAAAAAGTGTTTGAACCCTTGTAATCGTGGAGAAAATGCTTGTGATGCTCAATATCAGTCTCCTAAGATCTTAGAAGAAAGCATAATGAATCATTAAGTCTGGTTTGTTCTGACTTTAAACAGTTCAAATCCAAGGACTTTACATGGCTATTGTTAATTTTGGCATGTCATTTACTATCATATGTATTAGACTTCAGCATATTAAGTAGCCTTTCTGAATGCAAATGTTCTGACCTCAAGATTTTGTAGGTAAAATCCAAGAAAATACGACCTTTAAGAAAAACAAAAGAAACTAAGGTACTCAGCAGCTAAACCAAACTCTTGAACAGAAAAGAAAACTTCATGGAAGTTTAAAGTGAATATAAAGCTATTTTTAAATGAAAGGTCAACACCAAAAACTCTCTGAGAAGTAGAAGTAAAATTAAAATTCAGCAAGAGCTATAAGTTTCTGAAGGTTCCTAACTTGGCAAGTATTTTAACGTTAAAAAGGAAAACGGAATGAAGGGAACATATCTTTGTGCCTGAATTTCCACTGAGTAAACAAACAAATGATTTATTGAGCTTTGCCTCTTCTTAGATCCTGGAATATCTGTGAGCAATGTTTGATCTCTGTGAAGGAATCCACTTGAAATAGCCAAAAATATTCTTACTGTGTAGATTGATTACAAAGAGCTGTCAGTGAGGTTTGCCTTCTCTGTGCCCCTCAAGCCATTAGTCAGCTGGACCATCTAGCATTTGTCAGCCTCAGCTGGACTTCATATGGAATCACTAGAAATTGTTCCAGTGAGCTCTCTGTAGCTAAGATCAAGCCCATTTGGCAGATAAACTTTTCTGGTGTGAAATCAGTATTTAACAATACCTCAACATGCATTCTAGTTTACATTCTGAAAAGCGCACTTTGTTTGGTAAGGGTGCTCACATGAATAAATGTGAACATGTAAATTCTGTATGGAAATTGAGGCACAGAATTCTGTTTTTTTATTACTTGCACACAGAAACACAAAACCTAAACACCATAATAATGTGTGACAGTTGTTCAAAAGCATGTAAAAAGTGAACCAAAAGGATAGCAAGCAATGGATTCACTCAGTTTTAAGACAAATAATTTCTAAAATATGTAAATAGAGTAATTTACTGTGGACACTTGATGAAAAACAAATCGATTTTTCATATTGTTGTACACCATTTCAGAACAGAAGAGGTATTTAAAGCCACATCCTTATACAGCAGGTTATCTCTGCGACTATTGAATCAAAAATGTAAGAGCAAGGTAGAGAAAAATCAAGAAGAAATAAAAAATAGAAAATCTGGAGCAATTTCTCTATGTCATTTTAAGTATCTAGTATTTCACAAAGAATTCTAATTAAAGAATTACTTATTGATAATGCATATTTTCCTTTCAGATTTTCAGATCAAAACCATTTTGCATACTTATCTACAAAATATATTCTGTATCCAACTGTATTACCATGTATTGCTGTCTATCAAAGAGATCTGTCTTTCTGAGAAGCTCATTTTCAGTTGCAGGCAGCATCTGCTGTTTTGAAAAAGCAAGGTATGTTCTTTCTCCTGTATGCATTAGCAGGTATAAAGGCTTTGGAAGCAACAGTCCTTCCTGAAAGAGAAAGGAACACAGCCTACTCTGCCATCGTTATAATAGCTCTGGAACAGAGACATCAGTAACATCCAAGTGTTTCCACTGTCTGTGTACTGTCCGCTGAAGAAAATAGAAGACTTAAACCTGTGTAAAATTCATCACATTTTGTAAAATCCATTCATTTTGGTGTTGATGGATTTTACAAAGCAACTCTCCCGGTCGTATTGCTTCCTACTTTATTTTGAGACTACCTGGGAGTTGAGAGGGACAAAAACAAAGCCATTGAAGAACTCCATAACAGATATATATTCCTATTCTATCTCAGTCAAATCCCTGCCAGGACTCACGATGAGCCACTCTGGAATTGCTGTGTGACAGCAGTCACAGAAGAGTTAGTGGGCAGGCTGTGCGGTCAGAGATTTAGCCAGGCATTTTTTTCCTTTGGCCTTGCTGTAGCACTTGCAAATGCCACTTCGCTCCGGTTACCACCTCCAATTTTTTTAATTGCTGCTCAAAAGAGCCTTCTATCAGAGTAGTCAAATTTCATATCCATGAAGAAATGCAAAGATTTGCTATCCAAAAGGGAGAAATTATGATTGTAAGACAACCAGAATGCTGGAAGAATCACAGTCATACCATTAGCACTTCGCGTGTTATTCATGTGACACGTATAAGGAAGTATGAAAGAGATTTTGAAAGTTAAGAGTTAAGTAAGCAGGAATAAGGCTTAAAACACAATCCTTTCCAACTCCTCAGCTTCCCTGTACAGAACAGTTGACATGATGTTTTTCTAAGCCTCTCACAAAATGCATTAATACAAACTTGTGAAATAAGCCTGTGGTTTAGTGAGATTTAAGTGCAGCATTGCAAGTCAGTAAAGAATGACAACTTGATTTATAGTAGTCAACTTAAGAAATATTATTGGTCATACATATAAAACCTTAGGCACTCCATTTTTCATGATTCACATGTACCCCAAAATGCCAAAATTAATCTTAGACATTGTTATTCCAACATCCAGTAAGAAGAATGCGTACTGCATCAAATTGGTTTAATGCATAAGAAGTATGCAAAAGAACTTGCTGTATCTCCCTAAGACAAGGGAGAAAAAAGAAATGGCTTTGATTAACATAGACTAAAACAAATTAAACATATTTAAGAAAATATTAAGAAAATGGATCTTAATCTGAGATAGAAAACTATCGATTGTTCCAATTGCACTCAAATAGGGGTAGGTGAAGCCAAAGGTGTTTTGGTTTATGAAAAAAAGTCAAGCATTATGTATTTGCGAAGTTTGCTGATATGAAACTGTCCTCTTCTGTACCTACGTGTTCTTCCTGTTCCTGCATGTGCACTCATCCCCGTGTCAGTCAGACCCTGTTTGAATATGCTAAGCCAGTGGAAAACTAATCTCATAAAGAGTGAACAATTTGCAGAAAACTTTTTCTTGGTCAGCTTAATTTTATGCTGACTTGGCACAGAAGCGGCTCAGGCAGCAGTGAGCTCAGCCTAGCACCCCTGGGACCACATCCCAGAGGAGAGTCCTAACCTCCTTGTTTTGAAATCAGTCTGTCTCTGCCCCTGCTAATATGCACAGAAAAGAGAAGAGTTCCTGCAAAAGGACTGAGAGATGAGCCAAATGAAGCGGAACAGGAACCAGACCATATTTCCCCAATTCCATTTGGGTGCACTAGAGCATTATTAGCTACTGTAAGAATGCATTTTCTCTTCTCAATATTTTATCCTGGACCTCAGACACTCCACCTATTAAAATTTTTATTCAGCTCAATATATTTCTGTGAAACTTTTTCAGTTTCAGCAAAACAGCACATCCATCATAAAAAACCTACCTGTTTTGTTATTTTAATTGCTTTGTTCTTGAGACTACGACTTCACCAAACACAGACATGCATTTCTCCCAGTCCTCAAGAAAATGAACAAATCCAGTGAACTTGAAGGGCTCAAGAGTGCAAGACCCCCTTCCCATTTAATCCAAAAGGGCTCCAAATTTATATGCCCCCAGCAATTTCAACTCTTTAAGAGGCTGTTATATTTACAATGCTGAAATAAAGTGAATGACATTTAATACGTTAATAATCATAATTCAGGTAGACTAACTCTGTAAATATTATTTATCAACATTTAAAGGTCTTGGTCATGTTTTGTTTCTTTTTTAAGCAGACAAGGTTGCTTATCTATTGTCCTATTTGTGAACTTGAAATATGAAGGAATTTAGTATTGCATATACTCCAGACTTTTCAGAAATCAACTGCATGATATGAAACGGAAAATTCAGAATTATCTTTAGATCAAAACAATACAGTTCTCATTCAACAAAATTCTGAGTTATGTACAGAAATATCTACATGGCAGTATGATGCCACTATTTGATCTTATCCTTCCAATTATTATATTCACATTATGGGAATGAATCAATATTTTCACTAGAGAAAGTGTCCACGTTTTTTATCCGTCTCTGGCAAAACAGTTTCATTGTTCTTGGAAACATTTATTAAGAAATAAAGAAGTGACAAGAATAAAATAATATCTGAAACCATTTTCCAGAGCCTATGCATTTGCCTCACATATCCCCGATTAAAGCAATTTGTAACCATAAGTTTGAGTATAATTGAAATGTATGACCTTCAAAATATTATTACATATTGATTCTGCCAATTTATACCACAGGATGAAAAAGAATTTTGCAGTAAATTGCACTATTATTGCAATCAAAGATTTTAGTTTCAGAAGAAACAAAGGTTTAGAGAAACAGCTAGAATAATTGAGCTTATTCAGATAGGAGATTCTGGATGTGTTATGAATGCAAAGCAGCCCCTGATTGCATAATGCTTAACACAACAATCATAGAAGTAATTGATTTCACACTTCTTTTAGGTTTTGTTTCTCATTACTAGGCAAAGGCAGCGATCATCTCATTTCATTTCAATGCAAGAAATGACAATTGTTGCTAATTAATACAGAATATCTTTAATAGTTTCCTAGATGTTTAATTTTCTGGATCTCTCAAATTTTTAAAAGTCCTCAAGTTGCAAACCAACTTCTCTCACAATTGTACAACTTTTATTTTCTTTAAACTACCTACTGAAAAGATAATAAGAATTCAAGAATAAAAACTGTGCGTTTGCCATGACAACTGCTGTGATAAGATTTCCACATATCTGGGAAAATTATCCCTTCCTGCAGTAAGTAAGTTGAATCGCTATTAAAGTGGAGTTAGCCTGAATAGAGAAAGGGAAACAGGGTGGGGAAGAAAGAGGGAAGGGACAAGCACTATTGGTAACAATGCTATTTTAATAACAGTGAAAATGAAAGGGTAAAATGTGTTTGAATTGTTTAACCAGCTCTGCTGCCAATGAAACTAGTGCACATTCTTCCTTCTAAGATATCATATAAAACTGATTTAACAGCTTCATATCAAGAAAAATATTTTCCTTGACTCTGGTGGGCCCTGGAATGGCATTACAAAAGCAGTTTTTAATTTATGCAGGTCTGGGTGGTTTCACGGCACCGTATGTTGCAGTGCATATGGTTAAACACTCTTCTTTCCCATATCCTTCACACTGCATCTTCATTCACTCCTACCCTACTATTACTTCATTTTCTTAATCTATGTCTTGCCAGGTACACCTGCCAACATCTGATTAAGTTGAAATATGAAGCATTTGTTGTAAATGGTGTATGACCAGGATAATAAATCTTGTGTCGATATTCTGAGTTTTCCTTGGCAGTTCAGGTTCAGCCAAACACTGACACACAGCTTCAATTCCAGATACGGTTCAATTCAATTGCATGCGGGTGTGCCTGAATCTGGGCGTGCTCTTGGGATTTTTAGGAGCAGCAACGCAGGGCACACAGCTGTGGCCCTCTCCATCGCCCCCGAACATTCCAAGGCTTTGGAAAGCTGTTCACCTATACTAGAACTGAACCACTTCCTTTGCATTTTTAGAGACATAACATTAATTCTGACTTATGCAAGAAGATCACATCTTTAAAATAAACTTACTTGGTAATACTTAGTGGCCTGAATGGAGAAGACGACTGTACTTAAGTTTCACCTTAAAATATAAAAAGACCATGGTAGTATTTAGCAACTCTCTTTTTAAATCAATTGCTTCAAAAAATGAAAAATGAATTTTTGAATTGATTTTTTTTCCCAAAGATCCTTCTAAAAAAGTTAAATAATGGAATCCTCATTTATATTCAGGGAGTCACTGCAGACACTTGACCAGATCATCATGCATCTGCTTTAAGAGAGAGTTATTATCTTCTTTTCAATGCCAAATGTTTTCTATCCTACACAAGAATTGTTAGCAAGAATACATGTCATACAGCCGTAAACCTACACAATGCAATAGCAGTCATTTGAATAACTATCCACAAATATTTTGCCAAAACACCACCCACTAAGTCACAATCTTTCAGGGAATGGCACATTTTCCCACTGAATATAGAATGTGATTGATAGTGGGTTTTCCACAGAGCATTATCTAGTCTTTTATTCCTGTCACTCCAGTCCTACAGGGGCTGGGCATATATTACCGAACCTATTTTGTGTGCAGACTTTGAAATCCATCATAAGTCTGTCTGTTGATGAGTTGTTTTGTCTGTTGTAAGGTACAGAAACAGGAATTACAAAACCAGTATCTTTTTATGCTGAAAACAGGGGAAAGAATAGGTACAATACACCTCCACTCACCTTACATAAGCTATCATAACATTTTTTTAAACTGCTTTTTTTCTCCTAAATATTACATGAACAGCCCTGCAGTATCAGTACTTTCAATTTTCTTTAATAAGGCATTGTTTGTAGAGAGTTTTTTTCCACTCTAGAAGACATGAGCTATTTTTTTTGAATCAGAGCAAAGTATTTTCTGCATACCCTACCTAGAATAAAGCCATATTGAGTGATTAATACTTCTCAGGACTGCCACAGGTTTGTTTTAGTTGGGAAAATAACTGAGGTCCATTTTTCATGGTTTTTTCTACCTTGTTATAAGAAATAGCTACGGTTTTGGTTTTTGAGGACTATATTTAAAAAAAAAAAGATTTGGTCATCTTATATACCAGGATAATCTTCACATTAAACAAAACACTTTTTTGCTTAGAGAATGGGTCTTTAAGCAGTATTGATCTGTTCCTCACATTCATTTGTTATGCACGTGTTCTTAAAATATTACTTTTGTCCCATGCAAAGGTCTGAAATACTCTCTGTAAACCACCTACTTTCTAGAAAAATAATTTTAGGAGAGGTACCTTTAGCACATTAAGCACATTAAGACTTGTGCTGATTCTTAGGGTGAATTTCAAGCCGAAAAGTGACAAAAAAAGAAGTTCAGACAACAGTTGTGTACATGAATAGTCAGTATGTGTTATTCGTGCTGACAGGTTTGCTAAGTTGCATAGTTTTTACCTCTTTATAGCACTGCAGACTTTTACAGAAGTCAATTTAGACACTACCAAAACTGTACTGCATCTCTGGCTGAATCCGGAGATCAGGAAAATACTAACATTCTACTAAACTGCTTTCCATCGCTTAAAAGGTCAAGGTTAATAGTGCTTCCCACAGCTGCTTGTGCGGTGCCGCCTCTCACTTCATCTCTTCTGCAAGACTGAAGTCACTCAGGCTGTCAGCAGTTTGGTTCAAATTTGAAATGCATCATCTTCTTTAGATGATACCTCAGTCTGAACATTCAGCTGAGTAACGTATTGTGTTGGTGATGAAAATATGTTTTTAACATAACTGTAACTCTATATTCTTTTTTCCTAAAAGATTCTGTGGAGATACTACTGACAGAAATGACTTGTCTTTACTTTATTTAGCAAAACAGGAGATGGAAGCACAATTCCTTATGGTATGATCAGCCTTTGGATAATGTTGTAATTATCATGAGCTACATTTTCCCTTTGCACTGCAATGGTAAAACGTGTATTCTTGCCTTCTAACATGCAGCTCCAAGACAAAGGGAAGATGAAGTGGAGCTTTGTTTGTAAATTGTAGTGCACGGTTCTGGAAGCACACGATATACTGTCTTTATGTTATTTTTACAAGAGAAGGTAAAAGAATCAAAAAAGCAAAGCAAAAAAGGAACAAGAAACGAGCAGCATGAAGAAGAAAAAAAACAGGCTTTCAGTACTGTGTTTACAGTTTCCAACTGATTTCAGTAACACAGAAAAATTATGTTGTCTTATGACCGCATTTCCTCAGATGCACTGTAATGGAAAAGTAGACGGTTCCTTTCTAAGGAAACAGTTATCTTCTAACATCCTTAAATAATGTTTGCTTTCTGAAGTTTTCCTCTAAAATAGCTGATGTTAACCTCTGTCAGCATCAAGGTAAATGGGCCTAATCTTATCCAATATCCTAATTCTTTTGTTCCTATTCATTTCAATCTAGCCAACCTACAAGGTTACAGGAAATCTATTTTCTGTTGCTTTTCAATATTGATTAGTAATTATTTTGAAGGGTATAACAGAATGGGAAATCAGTAACTAAATCTTCATCTTATCCTTTAATCTTGGGCATCAGTGTCAAGGTAGTTAGGTGATTTTCAAGTTCTTGTCTGCTGTATTTTTCGAGCTCATGCATATGGTGATTGAATTAATACCTGGTGATACTTGCTCAGCCAGTGGATCGAATTATTAACACCGAATTGTCATTAAACTTACACAACAAATATCCAAGTTTTCCTGACTGTATCACATCAGCTTCTATTATCAAAAATAAAATAACTTGATTCAGGGATACTCAAGGCATCAAGAAGTACTGATCATAAAGCACATGACTCTGCCTTTATGGGTTTCTCCAAACTCAATAAATGAGTACAGTCAGCAGGGAATTAATTCTGTTAAGTGAAAAGTTATGAGACTCAGTCAATATGCAGAAGGTATATGCAGTAGCTAGAGAGACTGCAACCAAAGATCACTGAAGTTTTCCTTCTTTTGACTGATAGTGTGATGTACAACCTGATATTCACATATTTATCATACTAGTTATTAATCTGACCTCATAACTACTGACAAATGAATTATGAGGGCTCAGAGCAGGATAGAAATACAGTACAGATGGAAGACAGAGTAAAATGCACCCAAACACCCGTTCTAGGAGAAACTAGAGTTTGGCAAGAGATCGAAAATCTTTCTTAAATTAAAAAAACTTTAAAGAAAAATGTTATTCCGCAGTCATTACAAAGCAATAGAACACTGACACATCAAGATGAAGGTAGAGATCTGCACTTCAAACAACAGTGTGCTAACAAGACTGAAGGGTATGTAATGCAAAAAGGCTGATGACAATACCAGGCACTTCCTATATAGGAATAATTTTTTTTGGTGCATTCTCAGTCATTGATGTACATCTGGGACGTTTTTTTCTACTATTTAACTGGCAAAATCCTCAACTATAGGAGAAGGACATTTTGGTAGTTCACAGAGACCAGTCAAAACCTGGAAGCCCACTATGTGAGGTTCTGCAGGCAGCTAAGCATGCACAAGCAACAGAAAGGGAAGACAGGCAACTGTCCAAATAACTGAAAGTTATTTTGCTTGGGTTTTGTTTACTTTAAAAAAAATAAATCATTGGACCATTTTTCAGTCTCCTGTATTTACTTCTGTCGCATTTCAGCAGTGACTTTTGTGATATTGATACTTGCAAAAACTGCCTGGTAGTTATAAATGCCATTTTATAATGTTTACATAAGAGTCAGCACTGGAAGACCATTTCAGCACTTGGGTGTTTTGGCTGAAATAATCAGTAGCAACTTGTTTTGGCTTGTAGTTAAAAGACTCATGTCTGAGACTCTGGACATCATATTACATTATAAACCACGGTGGGGGTTCTATCAGAAGTTAAACTTTGCTTCACAAATAAAACCCTTGTGAGGCAACGTAAAAGGAAAATGTTGAAAATTCAGACTAAAGAAAGGTAAGAGAAGCAAATGAAACATCTGCCAAACAGTTTATTAGTGACGTGGGGTGCAGGCTTGAAGAGGGAGCAGACTTCCCTTCAATAACATAATTTCAAGAGAACACATTTAAGAAGTGACTGCACAGCCTAAATGGGACAAACATGGTAAAATAAACTACCTAAATTATCACTCTACTACACATTAAATATAAATGATGTCCTGTAATATGCCATGTATTTTTAATGACTGTCCTCTCATCAGCCATAATAGTTTCATAACAGATGTAGCTTATTTGAAGAACTTAGTATGGAAGAGAGGAAAGATCTGACCTTCATTTAGCTAATATGAAGGTAACATTTCATATGGAAAGTACAATCAAAGCTGCTTTACTTATTTCACATTACAAAGAGAAATGATTAAGGGACGCAGCAATTCAAGGGAGGCAAAGCTATTCCACTGTGGCAGGGACAAACATGCCTACGCCTGGGCTCGGTGGAGCAGCACCTCGCAGAGCCACCTGAGCTGGCTGTGGTGAGTTATCTCTGGAGCCAGAAGCACCAGGGCTGCCTCAGTGTGGTGCTTTGACTAATCACCCTTTCAGGGAGGCAGAACTAATTACCTTGGCTTGAGCCCAGATGGATATTGTTTCCAGGGCTCCAGCTACTAGCTCCGCATGGTGGTGCACAGTGTGCTGGATAGACTTTTGTATTCGCTTGATTATCTATACCATGGCATTGCTTGAGCTAGATAAGCATATCCTACTTGATAACCGGTGGAAATACCACAGAACCAAGGGTGCTGAGAATATCAAGATATTATTCATGGAATAGAAAAATACGTATTTACTCTAGCTGTAAGTTTAAGTCAGTCAACAGGTATAGGCATCAGCACATCTTCTCTATGATTTATTATAATTCAGATAAATATCAACTATAGCTTTTATTATAGAACCTTATCAACATTAAAATAAATCACTTAAAAATATTTTTGCCCTCTAGCACCATATTTGGTAAACACACTTCCTCCTGGAAAGCAAATAAAAGGACATAAAAATCTGAACACTAGAGAATTTCTATTTAAGGTTAAATTTCTTCTTTTGCATTGAGACATTCAGTCTGGGCTTTAAATTGATTTCATCTTGTTGTTAAACACAAAAATATTTCAGCCTTGAGGAATATTCTAAGAGTGAAAAGTATTTAGAGCCATGCTTTACAACATGGTTGCCAAAACGCCCTAGAGGTAGCAAATATTGACAAGGAGTACTTCAGTTCAGGAAGCCCCACAAGTCAAACAGTAACTGAACATGAGTTTTAGAGAACAACCTATCAAACACATTTATCCCAACTCTGTAACATGACTGGAGTAATCTCTGAAATGTTAGTGCGGTCAGAAAACCTCGTTACAAATGCAGAAATGGGAAGACTACATTCTCTGACACAGTTGTGCTGATCTTTGGGTGGAAACTGAAGTTATTGACCTGAACATACAAAGTGTTTTTAAGAACTAGAGGAATGAAGCAGGAGACTTTCTGAATTTTGTGTAGACGTTAAAGCCATTCGGCAAGTTCACTGACAGTTTTGCTTTTGGTAGGAAAATAAGATCAGATTGAAAATGCAAGAACATAAAACCAACAATGGCAAAGCTATCCTTAACAGAGAAAAAATAAAGTTCCCACAGGAAAGCAGGCTATCTTTTCACAAAGTTTTAGATTTTCAGAGACTGAATGTAAATCAATCTGATTTCAGAAGAAAACCTATTTAAAGGAGAACTGCATTTGTTTCCCTACCTCTTTTGTTTGAACACACCATACTTCTCTGCCCTTCTCATCCTCTATTTCTGCAGACTCGACTTTTGCTAAGCATTTATATCTACACATTCTGGTTATAAAACAGTCAATACTATCACAGTTTCAAATAAATAAATTTGAAACTCCACACTTCTGCCTGACTCCAAGTGCAAGCTCAGTTTGAATTATATATTTTAATCCTATCAGCTTTCTGAAGTGTTTCTGAGTATCTGCCTGGAAGCCTAGCTTCAGTGGACGTAAGGCACTTGCTTAAAGCACCCCAGTAAGTGCTTTCCCGAAGTAGCTCATGGCCGTGGAACATCACTGGGTGCCTGCGCTGCCAGAGGAGAGGGGCACAGTGTGTCCTGTGCAGGTCTCTGGGCTTTTCAGTGCCCTGTGCCTGGCAACAACTCCGTCCCTTCATTCATTTGCCTACAACCCCTGTCTGACCCAGGGCACGTACAAGCTTCCCCCAGAAAGGGAACCCTTCCGACACATCTCAGTCATCTCCTTTTTCCCTTCTCTCCTCTCCAGCGGACAAGTTACTGAAAGCCCCACAGGTGGGCAATGCTGAGCCACTCACTCACACAGCACTTAACCTTTCCTTCCAGTGCTGGGGAGGAACAAACAGGTCCTTGTGCACAGACCTACCACAGTTGTTTACACTTCAGCATCTCTAGCTGAAAGTGGTATTAATATTGTCACCTGCAGTAAATAGTTCCTGACATGATTTAATGAAATGTAACAATCAGGAACCAGACTATTAAATATTAAGCATTTACTTCAAACATTAAACAATGAAGTTCTCCTCTGAATTTTTAAATCTTATCCAGATTTTATAAAACTTAAAAATGAACCAGGAAACTTTCAGCATGAAAAATTTACATCCCTTAAACAGAGAAAGAAACTGGGAACAGGACATCAGGGACACCTCCACATTATAAATATTTCAGATCACATCTATAAAGAAAAAATATTGTGCTATCTCATATCTTCTCAGGTAAATATAATCTCCAATACCAATGTTGGTAAAGAATGAGAAGTTTCAGTTACTTTGACAAAAATACCTCAGTGACACTGAAAAGTATAATGCTAAGGATGTTTCAGCTGTGTCCATCCTGTGAGCCCATCTTTGTTTCCATTTGTGGGATGAGGCCAGCAGTAATACAAACTGGGAGACTTCTGTGATAATCCAGAGCCCATCAGCTGCAGAAGTGACAGTCACCATTAGTTGGTTATATGGGAGTGGCAGACTTTTTTATTGCTAGCTTCACTTGTCTGAACCACAAAAAGCTCATTATCCTGAAAGCTGCATTCTTATGTTATCCTGTAGACAAAGTCAATACCAGAACTCTCTCACACACACTATACTGGGCAATATCATATTTGTAATCAGCAAAATTATTTTCTTCTTTTAATCTTGACTCTTTTCATTGCTTTTTCAGCACCTTCTCAGTAGAAGATAAATGACATTTTAATAGAATTTTATACTGACTAAATTAAAACGTTCAAGGTAATGTTTAATGAGGCATAGCGCTTCTGGCCACACTGCCTTTATTTTAATGATAATCTCAGAATTTTTTAAAAATGACTACCACTCTATTACAAACTTCCCTGAAGGTTGGGGTATACCAGGACAAAGAAAATAAGCAAGCAAGCAGAGAACCAAACACATGCCCTACTTCTAGGCTTGGGAAGTTTAAGTCTAAAAATCAATGAGTAGCTTTGACAAGTTTTAAAGTAGTGAGAAATGTAACTGTCATTATTCTCTTTGGGAATAAATCAGAAAGTTTTGACACCAGCAGTCATGCCACCAATCCTTCTTTGTGCCTTAACAGATTAGCAAATATGACACCGATCTACAACAAGGGCTGGAAGGAGGATCTGGGGAACTACAGGCCTGTCAGTCTGACCTTGGTGCCAGGGAAGGTTATGGAGCAGATCATCTTCAGTGCCATCACACGGCACATACAGGACAACCAGGCAATCAATCAGGCCCAGTCAGCATGGGTTCATGAAAGGCAGGTCCTGCCTGACTAACCTGATCACCTTCTACGACAAGGTGACCCGCCTAATGGATGAGGGAAAGGCTGTGGATGTTGTCTACCTAGACTGTAGTAAAGCCTTTCACACCGTTTCCCACAGCATTCTCCTGGAGAAACTGGCTGCTCATGGCTTGGACGGGCATACGCTTCGCTGGGTAAAGAACTGGCTGGATGACCAGGCCCAAAGAGTGGTGGTGAATGGAGTTAAATCCAGCTGGCGGCCGGTCACAAGCAGTGTTCCCCAGGGCTCTGTGTTGGGGCCACTCCTGTTTAATGTCTTCATCAATGATCTGGACGAAGGGATCAAGTGCACCCTCAGTCAGTTTGCAGATGACACCAAGTTGTGCGGGAGTGTTGATCTGCTGGAGGGTAGGAAGGCTCTGCAGAGGGACCTGGACAGGCTGGATCGATGGGCTGGGGCCAATTGTATGAGGTTCAACAAGGCTCAGTGCCAGGTCCTGCACTTGGGTCACAGCAACCCCATGCAGCGCTACAGGCTTGGGGAAGAGAGGCTGGAAAGCTGCCCGGAAAAGGACCTGGGGGTGTTGGTCAACAGCCAGCTGAATATGAGCCAGCAGTGTGCCCAAGTGGCCAAGAAAGCCAATGGCATCCTGGCTTGTATCAAAAATAGCGTGGCCAGCAGGAGTAGGGAAGTGATCGTGCCCCTGTACTCGGCACTGGTGAGGCCGCACCTCGAATGCTGTGTTCAGTGTTGGGCCCCTCACTCCAAGAGAGACCTTGAGGGGCTGGAGCGTGTCCAGAGAAGGGCAACGGAGCTGGGGAAGGGTCTGGAGCACAAGGCTGATGGGGAGCGGCTGAGGGACCTGGGGTTGTTCAGCCTGGAGAAAAGGAGGCTCAGGGGAGACCTCATCGCTCTCTACAACTGCCTGAAAGGAGGGTGTAGAGAGGTGGGGGTCGGTCTCTTCTCCCAGGTAACAAGTGACAGGACGAGAGGAAATGGCCTCAAGTTGCGCCAAGGGAGGTTTAGACTGGATATTAGGAAATTTTACTTCACTGAAAGGGTTGTCAAGCACTGGAACAGGCTGCCCAGGGAAGTGGTTGAGTCCCCATCCCTGGGGGTATTTAAAAGCCGTTTGGATGAGGTGCTTAGGGCCATGGTGTAGTGGTGGGCTTGGCAGTGTTAGGTTTACGGTTGGACTCAATGATCTTAAAGGTCTTTTCCAACCTATATGATTCTGTGATTGTGATTCTGTGATTCTGTGAATATTTATTTACTTTTTTGATCACTGGGATAGTCTTCAGAGACAGATATCTCATTTTTAGGAAAGGCATTTTTATGAAAGTAGCTCTGTTCACAGTTGGAAACAGAAAAACCTGGGATTTACTTTTCAATTCACTTCTCTCCAGCTGCTGATTTTTTCCTTTGAAGCAATTAAGAAAAAACATATTGATAAGTAGAATGCTGTTTAAGCTAAAAAAGATCTGAAAACATTCTATAGTCTTCTTTACTGGTGTCTAGACAGTAATGCAATGCATTAATTCAAGTGTTTTCTACCCTGTATTCATTTTTTACCTTATTTGCTATTTATTAATCAATTCTGTCATGCAGTCCTGAAGGTGAAGGATTAGAGAGAGAGCTGAAGAAAAGAAAGTCCAAGGGAGTGCAGCCTTCATGTAGTTTTGCTCTGGCAAGAATAAGTGCATAAATGTATTCACTGAAAGCAGTCGTGACCGAGTCAGGCTTCATATGGTATTTTGTTTTCCTTATGTTTCACTAGAATAACAAGCGACCCTCAGCCTTGTCAGGGGCTGAATATCTAAGCAAAATGCCAAACCTTGATCTCTCTGAACCCGTGAATAACCCATGGAATCTTCTTCTATAAAAATCGAAAGAAAGACATAGCTGAAAGAAAATACATAATACGTTGTAATACACACTCTCTTTTGTCTTTTTCAATCATTAATTTGTTGGGCATTTTTTAAATGTCTGTCCCCTTTACAGTCTCCAGTGTCCCTAATTAAACTCACTAGATTCTTCCCTCATACCTGGCAGATAGCATTAATTGCCTGTTTGCTAGACACCACGTGAGGGGTAAGACACAGTGAAGGAAAAGCGTGGTTCTGACCCTAGGAAAAGCTAGCACGGAGACAGTATTTTCAACTCGCTCTTAGAAACCTAATGTGCTACACGTTGGGAAAAAAAATATACATTGTCTTTTAGATGCCTGCATTCACTCTGCGTACACAGTCAGAAAGGCTGGAAAGAATTGATTATGGTGGCTTTTTTTTTTTTAATCTATGCATATGGTTCCTTCTGAACTGTCAGGATACCTGACAGCAATAACATATTCAATCTTCAGTCAAATGTGCACGTATTTATTTATCTCTGCTTTTACCTTTTTAACGAATAAAAAGAAACAAACTGCAAACCCTTTTCCAATAGTGTGGTTGTATTCTCTAGCTATTGATATAGTTCTAAAATTTATTTTACAGTTCAGAACAACCTTGCCTATCATACAGAAGAGTTTTATAAACTCTTGTCTGGAAACTTATAGACATGAGGAATCTTTTTAGAGTGCTATTGCTACTTACTTAATATTATTTTTACCATTTGTTATTGGGATTGCAAAAAACAAACTAACAAACTGTCTTACACATGAAATACCTACAACTCTTAGAATTAGAAGTGAAGTAGAATGTCCAAATAATCTTCTCAAATATCTGGATTTTATGTCAGCAGGTCTTAATTATATTTACCTTTAAACACCACACCCAGAAAGTATTCTTTCCCATCCTGATTAGATGACCTGAACTGCAGATATATATAAAAACTATTCTTTTGGGGCTCACTGTTCTGCTGCAAATGTTCTTCACAGGATATAAAGCTGAAAATTTAAGAATAAAGAGACACCGGAACCAAAAAGTATTCACTGTGCTGTCTGCCAAATTTCTGTCATCTCAATACAAGTCCAGAGAGTAGTCAGGTGAGGCTGAAAAATCAAATAAAGTATATGATATAATCCAACAGATTACATTTGTGGCAATTATGGAATATTTTCCATTTACACATCTGCCAATGCTTTAAAAAGGAACATATGATTTGCCACATTTTCTAGAAGGGGAAAACCCAGAAATCAAGCCACATTTTCAAGGAACATTCCAGCCAGTCAGAAGGAAATGTGTAGTTCTAGCAAATGGTAGGAATTTTTATTAAATATGCTGTTTTTCTAATAGGTAGACACATTCTGAAAGACTTTCAAAGCAATGTATACAATATTGAAATAGTTTAAAACTACATGTCACTTCAATTTAAAAGGATATAAATTTATTTCCTTGATTTCCTTCTTAATGCAGGCATATGTATTTAATTTTTTACCCACATTAATTTCAGCAAATTATGTGATCATTATAATTATTTACAATTCTTTTTCTGAACCAATAGTTGTTCTTAAAACATGGAAAACAATGAGAGACAGCAAGTGAAATATAAAGAATGTTATTCTAAAGAAGGTAGGGATTCTGAAAGACCGCAGGATTTTCAGAAGCCTGAAAATCAGGATTTTCAGATTTTTGTGGACTAGATAAGATGAGACAATTCGGAGCATCTGTGAAATAACAAACATAAATGAGATAGCCAACAGTAATAAAAAAAAAGGCACCAGTCTTTAAAATTTAAGAATAGCTAAGGAAGACTGTTTAAAAAATCTGAAAATCTTACTTGCAATATTCTTTTGAGAAGGCAAGAGCTCTATCAACAAACAGAAAAAAAAACCAGCTAATTTCAGTCTGACAACCAGTTGAAATCCATAGAAACCATATTCTCTTTATGGACAAAAATAATAGAAGACTGGAGGAGTATCAGAGGAATATCACACGCTTGCCTGTGTTTTTCCTCTTCCATAACTATGTGCTTATTGCCACTGTTGTACAGGCTGCTGGACTGGATTACACCCTTAATCTATACAGCTATTCACATGTTATGGTCTTCGTCAGTGGACTACTACTTTTTCCATGTATCACAAAGCTTTTTTTCTGTCTATAACATCATCAAGATACCAGCTGAGCTGAACATAAGCAGCAGTTCTGTTGCATCAGTTGGAAAAGAGCTCCACTCCGCTAGAGGAGTACAGTTTCCAGATATTTAGGGCCTTGAAAAGCTTTCAATAGATCATTTTCCTCTTTTCTTCCCTTCAGAAAAAGTAAGGAAAAGTTGTAGAAGTTCATAGGATCATAGAATCATAGAATCATTTAGGTCAGAAAAGACCTTTAAGATCTGCAAGTCCAACCGTTAACCCAGCACTGCCAAGCCCACCACTACACCATGTCCCTAAGCACCACATCTGCACGGCTTTTAAATACCCCCAGGGATGGGGACTCAACCCCTTCCCTGGGCAGCCTGTGCCAGTGCTGGACAACCCTTTCAGTGAAGTAAAATTTCCTAATATCCAGTCTAAACCTCCCCTGGCGCAACTTGAGGCCATTTCCTCTCGTCCTATCACTTGTTACCTGGGAGAAGAGACCGACCCCACCTCTCTACACCCTCCTTTCAGGCAGTTGTAGAGAGTGATGAGGTCTCCCCTCAGCCTCCTTTTCTCCAGGCTGAACAACCCCAGGTCCCTCAGCCGCTCCTCATCAGCCTCGTGCTCCAGACCCTTCCCCAGCTTCGTTGCCCTTCTTTGGACATGCTTGATATGCAATAATAATTTGTTTATTGAACCACACTTTTCCTCTTTAAGAATGAGAACAGTATAATGTTTAAATCAGTGCATTGAGATTACTGTTAGATATACGTACATGATTCATAAGCCACTGAAAAATATTAGAGGTTAAACTGCCCTGATTATTAAGGTACTCATAATCAAAGCAGTCTATAAATGTGCACACATTTAGTTACATTGGTTCAGATGGAGAACTGTAACTGTTCAGTTGCAACTCAGGTCTGTTTGATTATATTCCCATGTCCATTTTCTGCAGCTAGCATGTGATGAAGATTTCTCCATTTTCAACCAACCATCAACTAACTAGTGTAATTATTTTTGCATGCTTTTTAATCATATATCATAATGAAATAATTTATTCCCAAGCAGATCATAACAAATGAGGAGTATATAATGTTGATGTTCTCTGTTAAAGACCAACAGCTGTTACAGTATTTGAAGTTCTTATTACTGTTGACCCCTATGCAATACATACGTATAGCCTATCGCAGGCTCGATTACAGTATTTTGCGTATGTATCTGTTTAGAGTAGATGGGACAGTAAATAACATTTTATTTTCCAGAGCTGTATATTTAGCTGCAAGAGCACAACTGTACCAATGACTGTAACCTCATGAGTATGCACTATGGAATATCTAGATTTTCACCTACTTAAAAGGGGAGGGGGGGGGGAAAGCATTGAGTATGCTTATGTAATGGGCTATCAATTGAGGTAGTTAAGAACAAAAAGATGACTTTCTAAACAGTAGTCATGTCTATTATCTCCACTGGATTAGTGTCACTGCCTATGCTTTTTAATGCACTTGTCATCCAGGATAAATGGAGATTGATGGCAACTATTAGTCTATTTTTTCGCACTTTCTGTGGTTCAGTGCTGTTCTGCTTGAAAATGTTGTTGTGTAAAAAGGTGACATCCAGCAGCTATATTGTTCATTGGTTCAAATCATATGTTGATGAATATCAGTGTAGTGCTACTGACTTAAAACATAAGAGTATAAGAGGTCTCTGGGTCACTGTGTCAAAACTCCGTAATCACAGGCATTAATGTAAATGGCAATAAATCCAGGAAGTTCTTGACCATATATCACAAGCCACAGAAAAACCTGTTACACTAAAACACTTATACACAAAAGACCGAAAGCTTCAAAATATGTAATATGCTTCAGAGAAAGAGAAAACAAGAGGTATTACCAGTATCCTGGAATCCTTCAGTATCAGAAAATTTGTTAGGTGCTAAAAATTGTTAGCATTAGCCCAAATGTTCTGGCCTTTTCCAGGAAGCTAACTGCACCCTGCGCTTCAGAGCAAGGACTCACATCCCTGGGGATACTGCTTCACCCAATGTGTACAAAAGGCCCCTTTTTCATGCTCAGGTCTCAATGACGGTTATCCTATCATCCATCAATGCAATTCAGGACCTTCTCCTCTTCTCTTGTAGCCAGACATCCTCATTTTCAGTCCCTAAGGCATGACTTTGCACTTTATATTATTAAATTGAAACCCAGTTCCATTACTACAGGCAACAAGGACATTTATTCTTACCATATGGTAATCTAGCTGCCTACATGACTGGCAAATTCTGTTAGCATTGTGTCAGCCACAAATTCATTTATCTCTTGATTATTCTCTTTTCTTCAAAATCCATTCTAATGCTGTGCATGATATTAAGGTCAAACTAAGAGGTTTGTATTTCTTATAGCTGAATATCTGAGAAGGCATTTGTATTCTCACATTGTAATCCTCTATCCATCATCTCTAACCAGAAAGCAAAATTACTTCCAAATTAGGAACTACCTGAAGAGAAAAGACAATTATTGAGTGAATCATTTTGCCTCTCCAACAGAGGATTACAAATGTTATGGAGTTCTTATCCCATGGTGGTGATCTAAGGGATGAGGAAGTTCCCTGAATGACACTGCTAATGTATCTCCTTTCCCGTTCCCAGATTGTCCATTCACGCCAGTCCTTGCAACAATGCGCTCCCTGCCTCCATGCTCCGCATCCTCCAGTTTTACACCTGCTGACCGCAGCAGAGATGGCATTTGCTGGGGCCAGGGCTATGTGTGTGCTGACCAGGTAACTTCTACATTGTCATTCAGGGCACTCCTGTGTCTCTGGGTTAAGCCTCGCAGTTACTGCTGGGGTAAAACCAGCATTGACGACTGCATGAATCTCTTGGGTCATATTTTGTGCAAGCCTGTTGTAAGTACCTCAAGTACCTTGGACCCTCTCCTTCTCTGATCGATACTGCTCCAAACATTCAAAACGTTTTGGGGGAGGAAGAGAGACAGGTAGGCACGACAGGTAGACCAGTAGACAAAATACAAGCGTACAAACCTTCCTTCATTGGGAAATCATGATAAATGCAATGTAAAATATGCTTTAATTGTAGCTGCTAAATATTAGTTGCGTGATTTTGCTAAGGACGCAGCCCCTTTGTCAATTTTCCCTTTGCTAAGGACACAGGTGGTTCAGCTGTGCCTTTCCCACATGCAATTTCCTTTGAATTACTGTATTCATTATTTATTTACTGTTACATTTATTGTATGTATACCTATTTAGATAATATTAATTATAAGGATAGTTATTTGGATTGTGGTCATTATATATAAATATCAGAAATCATGATTACAATGTACTAATATAATCATTCTGTAATATTTTATCTGGAACAGGTTGTCCAGAGAAGTTGTGGATGCCCCATCACTGGAAGTCAGGGGCAGGTTCGATGGGACTTTGAGCAACCTGATCTAGTGAGATATCCCTACTCATGGCAGGGGGGTTGGAACTAGATGATCTTTAAAGGTCTCTTCCAACCCAAACTATTCTATGATCTTTAGGACAGCAGTGCATACTCTTCACCTAGGAAGAATGTTTACTTCTATTTGTTGCAGTTTTGTCGAGCTTCTTGGCTTTGTTTTTTGTCTGGGAACCCACAGCAACTCTATGGCTAAGAAAAGTTCATAGTTGCCCAGATGGCAGCAGTCATCAGATGAGAATGATGGTGGAAGCAGTATTACAGACATACACATTTAAAATTCTGGTATTTCCAGGAGGGCTATCTTTGAGGAACTAAGGACCCTTTGGATCTTTTATGTGTTTTCAGGCAAACAGACAGCAGAAAAATACATACTAGAAAAGAAGTAAGCAAGACAAGCCACTGACTTGCTTACTAAGGTAAAGTAGTTTGCTTTTGGATTCTCTAAATTTATTATTTGTTGACTTCTATGCTGAGATTGAGCTGACAAATAGAAAGAATAGGACTCTCACCCTAGTTTGTAATCTAAACCAACAGAAGAACATACAGAAGGTCTAAAGGACAGTATTAGAGTGGGCCTTTATTGCTAAAAATGCAGTTTTTCCCTGTAAGTTTGATGTAACTTTGACTCTTACTGAATTTGATGGAAGTTTGGGTTAGTCAGAATATTAATACTAGAATTTTTACCTGAAATATACAGCCTTACCTAAACACTACAGTCACCTAATTACGGCAAAAAATTATTGACAGATGATGCCAAAATGCTGAGAAGCCAATGGTATCATTTAGTGGAGTATATGCAATTTAAGTGTTTTAGAGCCACAGGGACAAAGTAGGACTCAGGGGAGTTTCGCATGAAATTATTGTAAGCAGATCATTATAAATAGTCAAATTCCTGTAGGAGCCAGCAATGAGACAGCAGTAGTCGAAGGAAAATTGGCAAGGGTCTTTCTTTCAGCGGTGAAGTAGCATTACCCATGTGCTCTATTTTTAATTGGTTAAAAATGCTTACACGCAGACTTGCATACACGCCAGGATCTCCACAATACTGTTAGCAGAAGTTTACTACTGTGAGTGTTTGGCATGTTCCCATATAATTCAATCTAATTTATTTCATAAGGTGAATTCTTTAAGAAGCTCTGCTTACTGAGGTGTAAAATGATCATAGCATTTCACATGTTTGTGATGGGTTTGAGATATTGCTCTTCTCTTCCCACACAGCTTTTTACTAAAAGTGCTGCCAGTTTGCTGACCTTCCCCTCTTCAAGGTTAATGGTTTGTTATCTATAAATTACATTTTCTGATACAGCTTGGGTTATGAACTCCAAAATTTTCTTCTCTGGGCTCTCTCGTCAATTTGTTTTAGGCTCAAAGAAAAGCACATTTCCTAGTAACTGAGGCAGATTTCACAACAGGAAAAAGTACTACAGAAATGAAGAGAGATAATGTCAGCTTTGGAAACTTGCCATTTTGTTCTATAAGAAGACATACAATTATTTTGGTTGGTCAATGTTGTGGAACAACTACTGTCATGTTCTCTAGTAAAGCTGACTGCCTACATGACTGCAATCTACCAAACGCTTCCCCGACTCCTTTTTTCTTGCATAGAGAGCCTCTAGGCTAAAGATGTTGCAGAGAGACAACAATTAGTGACACTGCATTATTGTAAAGGTAACCATGTTAATAGTCAGACAATTTATAATATGCAGTGTTTGTTATTGCTATGGAACATCTGTTACTTAAGAGCCAACTCCATAATAAACCATGCCCTAGTATTTTATAATCCTGTCACAGTGTAAGAGGGAAAAGTAGAGATGCTATTAAATTTGATCTTGAGAGGTAGCGGACATATTTCCATCCCACTGAGGACAGCACAAGCAGAAGGTGTTCAGCAACACCTTGCAGTTTTCATACACTTTAATGATATATCACATAATTCTTTACCAGTTGGTCCTTTCCACCCTTTAAACTTCGAGAGTGAATTTTATAAGAAACCAATGACAAGACTCCAGTGGCACATTATAACTCTGTACCCAGGAAATACACATTTGCTTCCAAGCTCTGGGAAACATTAGAGTATCTACACTGTCAAAAAATATAACTTCACCACCTCAGCTGTAATTTCAGTCATATAAATAGCTGTAAGAGTCTCTCATCCAGTCTGACTGTTGTTTGCTACACATAATTTACTTTACATGATGCCATTTCAAAAGGAATGTAAAAATCAGACAATAATGCAAGCAAAGCTTTCTGGGCATATTTGTGGTACCTTTGCACATACAGTATTGCAAACTTCTTAATTTGTTTAATTTTCTATGAAGCATCTATCACGCTTCTTTTATTTTTAAAGCTTTTTGAGTGATACATGGCAGTATACTTCAGAATTACAAGCTGTAATGACTCTTACCACTTTATCATCAGAGATAGCAAAGGCAGATTTTTGCTTACGGTTAACTAATAACAATTCTATTATTGCCATTCAGAAACTGATGAAACTATGTCAGCTTGTTCCAACAGGCAATAAGCCCAACTTTTTTTTGTCCAAGTTGTTGGAAAAGGATTGCTAATTTTTCATCTATTTCACAAATACATGCCCCATACATCCTTCTCCCATTTAATTACTTCACTAGTCCCTTATATTGTGCATCAGAGCACACTCAGTGGAACTCACTTTTATTTTCCATTCTCTAAGACCGAGTTATTCAATGGCTGTGAAGTACTTCTTTTTTGTCTACAGAGATCATTAGCAAAATGTCTAGTTACAGCCATGTGTGCAATGTCTTCAAGTTATCTCAGTCCAATTTTATCCAACATTTTAAAAATGTTCTTAAAACGTATGCTCTTTTAAAGAAAATGAGCAGGCATTTTCTGTGTTTCCAGGGGATTGTTATTCCTCTTTCTCTTAACTCTTCTTTCTTACATTTAATTTCCACTCTTTTACATGGTGCACTGTAATTGCACATTTAAACCAACAAAATCACACACATACCATATGTTATTTGTGAGAAAGAAAATGCCTAACTGTAGCATTTTCCAAATTTTGTTGATTTTGTTATGGAAACACACAGCCAGCTTTGAAAATACATTTCTGGTAACACCTGAACTGTCAAAAAAGTAATATAGAAATTGTGTTTTAAAATATCATTTGATCATCACAAAACATCATAGTTGTCTTATTGCTTCTTATTTAGTTTTTCCTGTTTAATTACCAGCTACCTGCGGACAGAAAAGAATCTTTTTGCTATCAAATACAAACTCAACTCCTCTAATGTTTCGCTGAAATATTTGTTTTACTTTGTGTAACTCTTGTTTTCTCAATTACTGAAGTTACTCACAGCAACCAAACCCAGGGTTCCTATACCACTAGCAAGCAATATAGGTCTGGTTTTCATTTACTGGAAGAGACAAAGATCGCTGGGAGCATGCCAAGCTTAGAGCACCAGCACTATCAAAATCAGCACAGGTTTGAATAAAGGTGCCAAAGTGAACAAACTTCCCGAAAGTGGCACTCAGCTTCCATTTGTGTTCAGTGAAAGGACTTTAGAAAAAGCAGTTAGAAACATCTTTAAGTGACTCTGCTTCTTGAAAAATAGGCCGTGTTAAGAGGTCTCAGACTGGGGACTCGGTTCCTAACGCAAAGCTTAAAGCATGCAAGCCCTGTTTTCTGACATGGTTTAGAAGATGGCAGTTTCAAGCTGGCCTCCTTAAGTAAAATATGCACCGCATTAAGCAAAACTTCCAGGAGTGATGAATCTGATAGTGGTACCCTAAAACATCAGCTTAAAAGCATCAGTGATCCATTATGAAACAGACGTTATAAAAGGATTAAAACTTCAGGATTAAAGAGAAAGAGCAGGGTGCTGCAACATTTCCATCAGAGTAAATCAGGATAGTAAACCTATCAATTCTTTTACAACTATGCAAAATTTATATTGGTTAAAACCCTAAGCCTTTCATTATCTAAATTAAAAGTATACTGTGTTTATTGAATTCAGAGATTAGCTTGCTGTTATACACAGTAGTCTTACTTTGATGTCTCAGGATTAATATTCATGAAGTTTCAGACTATTAACTACACATGTATAACATCTGACAAGAAACGTATCTTACAGACTACAATTATTGTAGGATGCTTTTAGTTCTGATTTTATCTTTCATTCTGCTGTGGATTCCCACAGAGTTTTCATACTGTCAAACAATGTTTTAAGGTTGGTTCTGGCAGGTTTATCATATTGATGGATCTGGCTAAAACCTAGACATTCAAATCCAAAGGACATTTTTCAATTTCTTTCTCATTTTAAATAGTTTTACATGAGTGATAACTTTCAAATTCAGTTGCCTAAAATGTTGTCTGAACTATCAGCAGAACTGGAAATCACCAGAAACTGTTCACTCCTCAATCAGTTCAGCCCAGAATATTGCATGACACTATACGCACTGTTGGCCAGTATTGACACCTGTCACTTTTCAAAGAGTCTCAAAGACATGAAACCTTTGTAAACTATGATAAAAATCACAATTCACCAAAAAAATTGCCTTTTGTTTTTCATGTGGCACCAGTGCTTTGAAAATTATATCAGTCACTTAAACAGAAAAATAGCAGCAGAACAATCAAGCACTACATGAGGAGAAGTCTAGCACCATCAGATAACATCAGTTACACTGTTAGCTCATATTATGCTTAGTTCTAGCTGGCACAGTGACTATATGAGCACTATAATAACTACAGTTCAGGGAGTCATGCACAGTGAGCAAACAATTAAATGCATTGCTTTCTCTGATTAGCTGCTTGTGGTAGAGCACAGCTCTTGATGGCCTGGGAACATCAGCTCTTGGCTGCAGGCTTTCTTGAACCATTTTGTGAAACTTCTTATCATCAGATTCCAACCATAGAGCTGTGTAAGATCTCTGTGGAATAGCTAAGATCTGATCAATCAAGAATGTGAGAAATTTAAATAAGCTATGAAGGTAAAGACAATATAAACAATGATTTCCAAGTACATCAAGGGAAGGCCATCAACCATAAGAGTTCTTCTGAGAGACCAAAATGCATGGTGACAACTTGTGGGATAAGTTAGGGAAAAAAAAATCATTAATGTGGAGAGAATCTCATGCTTAAGAGAGATGGGCCCCACAAGTAGTCATAAACACAAGAAATTGTAAGCTGCTACTTTTTTCAGAATTCAAGCTAAAACTCAAAACATAAAATCATGCATCACTTGTATGGTAATTACCATACAAGATAGCTGCTGTTCAGAGAGCACTACCCACCTATGCCTCTGTGATGCTGCTTAAAAGCTGCTACCTATTTCCCGTAGTGCAGGAGAGAAAGTCATAAATGGCACGGCAATAGAAACAAAAAGCAATAACAAAAGCAAATGTCAGAATTTGAATTGCAAACTACAGATGAGCCTTGACTGCTAAAACTAAATCCAGATTTGAACATTAAAGGTTTGAAGTTGCTCTGCTGGGGCTAGATGTTGCTTCTGCTCATCCCTTTAATAAACTACGAGGCATTACAGGTAGACTAGAGCTGGTAGGGATAGAGAATCACTGCATAGCAACTCTCAAAGATACGTTCACAGGATTCATGGGAAAGATTTACTATTTTAATAGAGAATATATGCCAAATTACTCCTTATATAATAGACAATGATTTTTCTAATAGAGTTGTGGTGCAGGAATATAACTTTCTAAAACAGAGACTAATTTCTCCTGAAAACAAAAGATATTTTAGACCCCACTGTGTGAGCCCTAATTCCCACTCAGATCTCTGGATTTAGAAAAATATAGAATTAATCTCTTGAAAGGCACTGAATTTCCCATCAATTTGAAATTTTGGAGCTTCAGTTTTGCTGTCTTTCAAATTACACTTTTATGAATATGGTCTGTGCAAATGCGTATTATTCCTTACATCAGTAAATCTATTTAGCTGTGCGCTTTGTTCCAACACAGCAATGTCATCACATAAAACGGGTTTCAGTTTAGCTCTCAGTGTAAAAGCTTAAATGGGAATGAAACAAACGGCATTTTTCAGTCATACAATTATTCCCTGAAAGCTTGATGGGGAAAAAGATTTAAAATGCCCACACACAAAACAATGAAATATTAACTGCTAAGAGCAGTTATTTCCCTCTAAAAATATTGATACTAAATTATTTCATTACATGCATAGTCACACCTGAAAGAACGCAAAAGCTACAGACTATGAACCCGGAAAAGATAATGGAGAAAGCAGCTCTCTATCATTAGCTACTGCTGTACTTTTAGGCTGGTTTATGTTAATAAACATTATAAGAATCTATTTACATGCATATAGTAATAGGTAACATATTTTTTAACTCATGCTAATTTGTAAAACAAACTTCAAAATCCTACATTAAGGAGCTTAGCTAAACTGATGTTTTATGTGACTGAGTTTTTGCAAAATACATGACAAACTTTATTAGTAGGAATTGAAGGTAAGGGCTGTAGCAACCATAGAACAGCACAGGGTGTTTTGCACTTTTATAGTTCAGCTTTTAGCATTATCAGAAGAATATCATATGAGATAATTTGTATATCTGGCACTTTGGGTTCTAGGTACTTCTGCTTTTAAGATAGGATGATGGTGAAAAGTTGAATTCTACTGAGTATTGTAAATAAATAAGGTAAAAAGAAATAGGCAGGGGGGTTAAACCAGCAGAAAACTTCAATGGAGAATAACTAACGTAATGGGTGCATGATAACCCATGTGCATTTGCGTGTCCAGAGAAGGGCAACGAAGCTGGGGAAGGGTCTGGAGCACAAGGCTGATGGGGAGCGGCTGAGGGACCTGGGGTCGTTCAGCCTGGAGAAAAGGAGGCTGAGGGGAGACCTCATCGCTCTCTACAACTGCCTGAAAGGAGGGTGTAGAGAGGTGGGGTCGGTCTCTTCTCCCAGGTAACAAGTGATAGGACGAGAGGAAATGGCCTCAAGTTGCGCCAGGGGAGGTTTAGACTGGATATTAGGAAATTTTACTTCACTGAAAGGGTTGTCCAGCATTGGAACAGGCTGCCCAGGGAAGGGGTTGAGTCCCCATCCCTGGAGGTATTTAAAAGCCGTTTGGATGAGGTGCTTAGGGACATGGTGTAGTGGTGGGCTTGGCAGTGTTAGGTTTACGGTTGGACTCGATGATCTTAAAGGTCTTTTCCAACCTATACAATTCTGTGATTCTGTGACAACACCAGCCATTTTTCTGTGTACAGATATAGGAAAGCTGAAACTCAAAGCACCCCATATGCTCTGTATGATGTGCTCAGTGAACTCCAATTAATCTAGTGCTGTACCGGATCAAGAGCTATTTACATGCATTTTATAATGCTGATCCTTTACTAATAAATTCTGTAAAAATCTATGACAAATTCAGGATTCTTACTTTGGTAATTTGTCCCTTTCTTCACATCAGAAATTACAAGAGGTATCTCTGTATGACAGAGTCTCATGCCGTGCGTAAAAACTTAATGCTAACTCTGCAAGATCTACTGTAGGCCCAGGATCAGAATCATAACACTCAGCACGGGCCTGAAAATAACCTGGCCTATGGAGAAGTCTGGTCGGTGCTCAGGAAAACTAGTTTTCTGATAAAGGTTACCATTTCAGTGTACAGAACTGAGGGATCAGAATGTACTGGTGCTTAGATTTTTAAGGGAAAATTACAAATTATTTTATCAGGGCATTCTGTTCTCAGGGAATAATGCCTGAGAGATTAAGAAGCATCTCTTAAGAATTAGTGTAGATATATCACCCTGGTTTCCTAAAACTCTGCAGGATTTGCAACAGCTTACTGAGCTTTCTGTTTTATTAATAAAACTTCGGAGAACTTATATAAAACCATGCTCCAAAAGTGAACTCCTATTTTCAACATTAATATACTGAATGAACCTTCTGTAACAATTCTCCCCTAAACTGTTGGAGACATACAGTAAATTTATTTTTGAAAGAAAAAGAGTAATGCTGTCAACTTTTTAATGCTATATTTCAACTTGCTGGTAACATCAGTAGGGAAGCCCTTGGAATATGAAATAATTGTTTACAATTGTCTTTTCGATACATTTTTCTGTGCCACAAGCACAGTAGAACAGGGCAATTGATTTGCCACTCAAAGCACTTATTGTTTCATCCTGCTTTGTTTGCCCATGGGCTACCACATGGTTTACTCCCTGGCAGTTAAATAAATCCTCAGCATTGCATTGGGAGGTTTCAGGCACTTCAGTGGAAAACCAAAGAGTGGGAACCACTGGCTAAAAGCTGCAGGACTCTTGGAGCTCTTCCCCAGGGTTTGAGATGCTACTAAGAGGGTTATAATCCATCTTTGTGTTCCTGAACAAATTTCTTTAAAGGCCTCATTTTGGTGCAACGAGCTCCTTGGGCAGCTACAAAATCCCAGTTTCAGCTTTAAAATAGTCACATTTCCTTAATCAACATATTCTGAGCAATTGGTTTTAGAATGTCAGAGACAGAGCCATAGACGCAGGGATTTATCACTCATCTTTCGTTATTAGTGGGAGGAAAGAAAAAATACCAAAATGATCTTTTGCCTGGCTTCTGCCACCTTCAAGGTCTTCTGTCAGCCCTATGTCAGCATTGCCTGCTTGAGAGACTGATAGAAGCAAAATGTTTGGGCCATGCAACTAAATAATCCTATGGGATGAAGAAAATTTCTTCATCCTACAAAACGGTAAAGGGAAAAGTACGTGTCTCAAACATTCCCCATCAACATAAAATCAAATGTGACCAACTGACACCATTGTCTCACACATCAATCAAAATAGATATTTATTCTCTCAAAAGGAAGGGAGGTGGAAAACCAGGAAGCATTACACCATAGGGAAACATATCTCAACTCAGTAACTGGAGAATACTTGCAAGCTTCAGAATCAAAATGTAACTGATAAGGTCTGAGTCATTGGAGAAATGTATATGATTAGAAGCATTTAGAGACAAATAGTATCTTGTTACTTCCTGTCTAAATGTCTTCATGACTGATTTGTACCCCGTTGCTCTTGTGCCAGCGCTGTCTTTCAAATTCAGCAGCCTTCTTCCTCTGTAGTGTTTGTGCCTCTGGTGTGCATACAGGTACCAAGCATACCCTCTTAGTTTGATTTTGTCATGGTAAAAAAGCTACAGTCTTCTAATTTTTCCTTGTAAAACCAAATTTTATTCCCCTGATCATCCCACTGCTCCACATCCTTACTGGTTTCAATCAATCTAGTTTGGAAATGAGTGACTATAACTGCCAGATGAGGATGCAGTTATGTCTTATATGAAGGGTAACATTTCTCAACAGACACCAGAAATCTGTTGTGAGACATGGCCTGGCATTCGCCTTTAAGTTGTATCACACTGATGGGTCATAATGATGCTGGGATCTAGTACCGCACCCAGATTTTTCCTCACCTCGTTGCCACAGAGATCCTCCCTATGAGCTGGCTTGCATGATCAGAAAAGTCAACCAGAAAGACAAAGATTAAATATCAGTTTACTAATGCATATTCAACTAGGTTAATAAAGCAAATTCGTGCTGGTAGCCTGTTTTTAGTGAGCTATGTGCTTTGTTTCATTAAATACCTAATCCAAGTAAATTACCATGCTTATTAGTACTTGCTATCAACTAGTTGCAACACACTATCTCACTCAGTAAATTATACCAGAGGGAAAACAGCTCGTTGTTGCAATATGATTGTCTAGCACCAAAAATTTTTTTATATGAATACTTCTGAAAGCTCCTCTGAAGACTTGTATTCTTAACAATATTGTTAGGAGAAAATCTGCCGACTATAAATCATTCTTACATTGAAACAACTAGTGAAAACAATAATCCACGTAACAACTGCCTGAAAAAAAGGGACAGCAAAATGAACTCCCATTATAAGCAAACAAAATATGAAAATGTCTAGGAGTTAAAAATTACTCACAAAAGAAAGTATGACTCAAGACAGAGACTGGGCATTAAAAAGACAAACTTAAAAACTGTATTATGCAAACACAGAACTGCCTTAAATGTAGAGATGTGATTTATACCTTAACAGTCATACAACTTATAAATATTTTGCTTTTAATGTTACATGTTGCTTGTTACCAGGCATCAGAGGCAGCTAGTTCTGACAGAGAAAAATCAATACAATTTTGCCAATGAATCATTGGCAAAATTGTATTGATTTTTCTCTGTCAATATTTATCAGTCCATCTTTTTAGAGTAATCTCTTTTTTGATCCGTTTGTTTGCTGTCCTTTTCTTTCTCCTTGCAATTTAAAAGGAAATTGCCTTTTGAACTTTCATACTTGTTTCTAGCTAGAAAAGAAGATCTGTTTTAAATCTGGTACGCTTTTCATTTAGACAAGGGGGGGGGGGGTATGTGACTGGTCAGTCCAACTACCTCCACATTGTCCAAAAGCAGAAAGAAGGAAACCTACATGGCTGCATTTCACCTCAATTTAAAACAACGTTTGTAAATATAAAATTATTCCAAACTGTAATGGATGTATTTAGAACAGTGTAATTTATCTACATATATAAATGCATAATTTACCTTCGCTATTATGCATAGATTTTTTTCTGTTATCTATTCCAGAATCTAGGAAAAGTTCACTATGCAATATTCAGTTATTTTTAAAACTAACAAAAACGTGATGTTCAGCCACCAGAAAAATAGCATCCACCAGAAGTCAAATGTATGGTAGTGAAATATGATTTAAAAAATTGAAAGAAAATATTTTCCAATTACATTTGCTTCTTGTTTTTACCTGTACCTTGCTAAACACATATATATAAAATCTCCATGTTATTACTGCATCACAAAGGACTATCCATGCCCATCAAATTTAGCAAACATTAAAATCTAAAACAACATGATAATTTGATGTGACACTGAAGTAGCTGGTGATCTTGATTACATTTAAATCACAGTCAGTACCATTATGCTGCACATTGCACCCTTTTATCTATGTTGCATATCATTTTATTAATGTGGACTTCAGGCACTAGATTAAAAATTTCTATAGACGTAATAACCAACAAAAGTTTACATTTAATTTACTAGCCTCTCATCACTTTAGTCATCTCTTTACTGTACGATAAAATCAGAACATAATGAGCTGGTAGTACAATAAACCTTTCATTAAATATGAAAGAAATATACACAGTAAAAGGTTAAAAATAGATGTGCTTTGTCTCCACAGAAGAAAGGTTAGTTCCTCTTTCAAGATGTACAGCCATTCTCATTCTTGCTTACATAGTGTACAATCTGCCTGTTTAAAGACGATAGGCAAAGCCTAAGACAGATAGATTTTCAGGGGTGCTTAAGTGATGCTAAACTGCATGAAGGATCTCATCCCCTCCAGCACAAGGAGGACAAAAGTCAAATCAAGAACTCAGCACCTCCACCTGTTCAGGCCAGGAGAAGAAACCTTGGCTGCATTAAGGGCCTGAATGAAAATGCAACTGAACTGAGGGGCAGGGGACTGGGTGCATGGATGTTCCCGTTATCATACTATGAGTAAAACCTACGGAATTTTGTCGTTTAGAGATTCAAAGCTTTCAGAAGTTATTTGGGAGGTGAAGGGGAGGGAACAAGAGAGCCAAAGACCTTTAAGCTTGCTTCACAGAAGTTCAGCTAAAAATATTGTCAGAAAAAAAATGACTAGCCATGTTTGCATGGAGTTATTACAGAAGAATAACTGTAATGCACCAAAATAATTAAAAAATAATGATTGGCCAAATTTGAGCAAAGACAAAAAGAAAAGAAAACTGGATGGGATATCCTCTACCTGGAAACATTGGTTCAACTGATTTTTTTTATTTTTTTTTTTACTTTTTGCATCTGTAGGAATCTACAATTAAAATAGCTTCTTTGGTATTCATGTAGAGGAATATGCTTTTCAAGGAGAAAAAAAAAAAAATCAAATTCAAGAAGGAAAAAAACCTCAAATCTACCAAGGACTTTCAAGGATGTATGGCTAGGTATTTTTCAGCATATTTCAAGCTCTGCAGTATGGACAGTTCATCTCTTTTCCTCTGCACTGCCAAAATGAAATGAAGTATGGATTATTATTTAAAGCAAGCAAACTTGCAACAGTACAGAAAAGTTGAAATAAGGATTGAGAAAACTGAAGCCCAGGAGTATCATCTTCAATTAAATGTAATTTAAGTGATCTGGAATCATTAACTTCTTAATTTGCAGCTTGCCCCATTAAACATGGGGGGGTTTGCAGGTTTTTTCTTATCAGCTGACTCATACGAAGTAAATTTCTGATGTAGTAGATCTATTTGCACTATAAAGAACTGACGCTTAAATTCTTGGTTTTCACTTGGCAACACAGGCTTTATAATTTGGTCCTTAGATTAATGTGTATACTATATCTAAAGTGAGAGTTTACCATAATGATGATTAATGGCTGGTTTTTCTGTCTGAAAATAAAAAGAGTAGCTGGCATGGTATTTTGGACTTTTACCTTTGTAATACTTAAAAACTACTTCAGTTCTTGCTTTCAGTAAATTTCAGGGTATACAGGAGCGCTTTTGAAATGAACATTGAGAAGTGAACGACGACTGCCACCAGGTAATGAATGTTGTTAAAAGAACCAAGTGCTTTTTTCACAGATTATGTCAGTTGTCTGGTCTGGAAACTGCAGTTTGCTTTGCAATTAATTGTATTTATATGATCAACAGGTGTGTGTTAAGTGTGAGATGATAAACAGGCTTGTGGTTAGGACATCCTACTCGCTCCTTTTGACATATGAAAACTAGTAGGTCTTATCTCAAAATTTCTCTTTGTCTTGCTTTTTCTGTTCGGAAAGGAAATAACAGTTTTACGTTTCACTTGCTTTTCTTCAATAAATTTCTTTGTACCCTACAGTAACTCAAAAGAAATCCAGTGTGGATATTAACACAGACAAAAGAAGAAACAAAGATAAAGTTTTAGTCCCATAGTGTGACAGGTAAGAAAAAAATCTAAAATCTGATGAGGGCTGAATTAGTTTATGCAAAGTCCTTTCCTCCATCTTCCCACATTTGCATTTTAGATGAAATATGTTTTCATTGCTTCTATAAAGACTACAAAATAAATCTTAATCTCCTGTCCATATTTACAGACTTTGAACACCATGTTGTAAGAGGCTTAGCTGTATGGACTTAATAACAGCTCTTTCAAAAAGCTGGAGGCAACATACTTTGAACAGAAGTTTCTACCTGAACCAGAAATTGGTCTGTGTGCATAATTTAACCATCCTTTGTTATATTGCTAACTATTGCTCATATTCCTTTCTCATTTGTGTACATTTGTAAGAATCACTCAAAACTTTGTCACCTAGAGGTACCTAAGTACACCTTTGTACTTCCACCCTACTGCTAACTTATCACCTTCCACCTTATAAAGTGTATACATGCTATAAAAGCGGGTTCCTAAATTTCAGAAATTAAGAGATTGTTAGATCTAGAAATACCATGACTTTGAGCACACAGTCATAAGATCTAGTAAAAAAGAAGGCAATGTAGGATAAAAAAATCTGCTCTGGATACCAAAGGTCAAAGCGTCTGAAACTAGATACTGTGGAATCACACAGATGGGCTGTAGGAAGGTGGCAGATCATGTCACACTGCTCTCTCCACCTTCTTTCCCATTCTGAAGTGTCACTAGAAATAACATTTTAAAAATACACCAAATATTTTTTGTTTATTAAATTTTCTCAATCAGTAGTGTCTGTGAGAAAGATATGAAATCATTAGGTTGAAAGTAATTGGTATGTTCAATTATCATCTGATAAAAATAAAATATGCAGAAAACAATCCATCTTTAAATGCAGTCTGCAGCCAAAAAAGAGCACAGGTCACTCTGCCTTTGGCTGGGTGCTAATATCTTACCATTATTAGCCTATTGTGACAGTGTTCATACACTTGTCAGATATATCATCTATGGATAATTTAATTTGTCAGACTGACAGCTATTCTTCCTTTGGATTAATTAGCTTGGAAGAGTAACAAAAAAAAAAAAAATTAACAACCCCCCCTTATCTTATTTTGCAGCTCTTCACAGGAAAAGATGAATTCCTCAATCTGAAGAGAATTTAAATAAAACTCCAGCCCAGCTTTTATGTCTGAATTTCACTGGATTCTGAATACACTACTCAATGGGGGTAAAGGACTTCAAGCTTTCCATTGTGGTCATAGACTCTTTAACTAAAAGAACATTCTACTCATACACAGAAGTTAACTGAAATTTTTCTTTCAGTAGATTTGCATCAATGCAGGGAAATATTTCATTTAGGGAAAAAGTTCAGAAAAGCATCACTCCTACAGAGGGAATAATCATAGAATCATGGAAACATTAGCATTGGAAAGGACCTCTGGAGATCTCTAGTCCAACTTCTCACTTGATGAAGGTCTATTGCTAGCACTGAATATGGGGAGCCCGGGATTTGTCTAGCTGACCCCAGAAAACCTCCAAACCTTGTGTGACACCTCTTGCAGTGCAGGACTACCGTCCTCATCAGCAGTTTGTGAATATATAGGATTGAAGATTAGTAAAAGTGTCAGCAAGTATACCAGATATGATCGCACCTAAACGTTTTCAGAATAACTCATCAAAAGTGGGAATGCCCTTCTTCTTTTACAGTAGTTGTATTCTCTACAATGTAGCAATGTGTGTAATCTCAAAGGTGTCTTGCCTAATTTGCAGTATTCCCTTTCATTAATAAGCAATCAGATTAAACTGCAAAGACAGTTGTCATGGTCCACAGACATTTAACGTTAGGAAGAATTTGAGATTTGTAAGGTACAGTTACGATTACCTTCTAATCTTTTTCCTCATTAACACATGAAGATATATCAAAATACAACACAGCCTTAAACCGATCATCCTCCTGTGCAAATGCAGGAACTCAGCAGGGAAGCAAATTACATTTATTCTACATTATAGGCATAAAGCAAGTTGTTTTGTGGTCAACCTGACATTTAAATAAAGCAATTCAGAATGGTTTAATTTTCTGCTTTACAGCTAGAGTAATAAAATCTGTATTGGTCCCAATCACCATCTACATTAAAAAACATGCTGCAATCAACTGTGGATTTCAGAAGGATGTTATAATTAATGGCTTTCTGCTGGCTGCATTTTTAGTCACTGTGATTTGCATAGACATCCGGGCTTGTGTCAGAAATAGTGTGGCCAGCAGGACTAGTGAAGTGATTGTCCCCCTGTACTTGGCACTGGTGAGGCCGCACCTCGAATGCTGTGTTCAGTGTTGGGCCCCTCACTCCAAGAGAGACCTTGAGGGGCTGGAGCGTGTCCAGAGAAGGGCAACGGAGCTGGGGAAGGGTCTGGAGCACGAGGCTGATGGGGAGCGGCTGAGGGACCTGGGGTTGTTCAGCCTGGAGAAAAGGAGGCTGAGGGGAGACCTCATCGCTCTCTACAACTGCCTGAAAGGAGGCTGGAGAGAGGTGGGGGTCGGTGTCTTGTCCCAGGTAATAAGCGATAGGACGAGAGGAAATGGCCTCAAGTTGCGCCAGGGGAGGTTTAGACTGGATATTAGGCGAAATGTCTTCACCAAAAGGGTTGTCCAGCACTGGCACAGGCTGCCCAGGGAAGGGGTTGAGTCCCCATCCCTGGAGGTATTTAAAAGCTGTGCAGATGTGGTGCTTAGGGACAAGGTTTAGTGGTGGACTTGGCAGTGCTGGGTTAATGGTTGGACTTGCAGATCTTAAAGGTCTTTTCCAACCTAAATGATTCTGTAATTCTATGATTCTTTCCAGATTTGGGTAAATGACAAATTTTCCCACATTTCTCTCACAATGATACTGTTTCTACATGATTTTGCTGAGCATTTTTAACATAAATACACATTTCTTTCATGTGTACCATAAATAAGCATAATGAAATTAGGTTTAAGCAGCCACAGAGGACTACAACAAAAGCCCGCTGGTTAATAGTGTTACACTTCAAACAAAGGTGGAAGAAAACTGAAGCCAGACTGGGCTAGATTTTCCAGCCTATGTCAACTATTATATAGTTACACTAACAACAGTGGAACTGCATTGGTGTAAGAGAAGCTGATATATTTAGAAAATTTCTGGGGCAGTCTTCAGTAGCCTAAACAATAGTTATGCAGGCTGCCAGGCAACTCAGCGAGTGCTGCAAGAGTTTACTTTCAGAATTCCAAAGCATCTTTTCTTTTCCATCAAAATCAAATGGAGAAAAACTCAGGAAACACTATGTACACACACACACACAGAAAGAAAAGAAAAAAAAGAAACTGGAAATCACCTTACCCTCCTTGAAAGTAAAGAACAGTATATTTTAACAAAATACATTCCTTTCCTACAGGGATACTCCCTGTTTGACCCTACTCCCTCCATTTTAAATGAGATGCTTTAAACCTGTGGGAGAAGGAATAGGTACCCTTTTACTGACTGTGTCTCATATAGGTTATTCATTCCTTTTTTTTTTTTCAACTTTATGCAAGCAAAGAACATGAGACCTACATGTAGCACAGAGACATGTATAAATTAACTGCTTGACTGTGCACTAAAGACTTCCGAGCATCCAGCCCTCCTTTCTATAGTTTTAACTGGACCTCTGTCAAGCTGCTGAGTGTTGATGTCTAATGATAAATATAAGAGAACATTCACTGTATTTTGACTGGAGAACTCAATGAATGCAAATGAAAAAAAATAGATTAAGTTCAGTTTTATGTTTTATTGCAACTAATGTTCATGACTGCATTTCATGTTGCAATTAGTCATGCAACTAATATTCATGACTATTCTGACAGCAGGGATCCAATGATTCAGAGATGCTGCTACAAAAGCTGCTGCAGAAGATGCTACAGAAAAAAAGAAAAGGACCCCACAGGCCTAAGACTGGGAAAAATTGGCATTTATTTCTTGCCAACTTTTATACCTGATATCCGTTACTGTTTTAAAAACGACTATTTGTACTAGACCAAGACTACAAGAGCTATTTTAACAGGAGCCCCACAAGACAATAACTTTGGCTACCATGTGCAGCTGACCTGCACTGGATTTATGAAGTGTCAGCAGTAGAAGATTAATTGCCAGTAGGGCAGAAATCTATTACCTAAAACAAAATTTACACGTGGAAAATCTATTTGTTCAAGAACAAAGGCCACATATCTGCTGTGGATGCCCCAGATTGGGATAATGGTACCTGCTGATCAGCCACAAATTAGTTTGTGTGCATAATATACAGAATCCCATTTATTGCATAGCTGGAGAGATGATTTGTTTCAAACCAGATTTTGAAGGGTACAACATGCAGAAAGGATACCTTACCTGACTGTTCTGAGTCAAGTGTTTGGTATTTGCAGTACTTTATTTTATTCTTGCTAGCATTTCAGCTTCCACGTCTCTGGCCTCTCTCACACATCTTAATGTACTCAGAACTAATTCATACTGTGCAGTAAACAGGAGAAAAGCAGCTCAAATGGAGAAATTTGTAAAAAAAAAAAAAAAAATAAATTTTTTTGATAAAAATATACAGCTCCACAAAAAAGAACTTTGCAATGCCCATCACTATCCACCACAGAGTGCATGCAGGGAAACGAAAGTTATTGCATCTTGCCTCTTTGTACTGTGTTCTGTGGTAGTTTATCTGAATAATTAAAGTAACAAAAGTTTGAGCCATTATTGAGCCACTTTTCCTAAGGAAATGAGGCTTAGAATACAGTGTTTTCTCTCTGTTACTCATTAACAACATTTTTATTAATTATTGGTTGAATTCAGCTGAATCTGACAGAGAAGCAGACATCTCAAACATAGGAAGCTTCCTAGATGTGAAAATCAATGGCTGGATAGAAGAATGTGACTCAGATTAGTGGTTCCAGCCCCTGCAAAACCTCCAGGGATGGAAAGTCTCCACCATAAAGATTTTGTATAAGGAAAGCATGCAGTACATGTTTAACAGCATCAATAAATTGGCAAGAAGCTTAATTCAGATTTTTTCCTCAAAAAAATTTCCAGTATATGTTTAAGGGAATTCAGAGTATGAGCATGGAAAGAAACGGCTCAAGTATTTCTTTCATTTCCTTTTCTACTATCATCTGTAGCTGAACCTCACTTTGGTGTAAAACGTATATGCATAGTCTGCAATGACAAAGCACAATACAAACTTTTAATATTGCAAATGGTTGAATAGTGGATACTGCATCAGACCACAGCATCTAAAGCCTGTATGCCAGGTTTTATTACGAGACTCTGTACATGATATGTACCTACATATGTGTATGTATGTAGGTTCAAAACATATGATGAGAAGCATTAGTGACACTATTTTCACTTTCAGCCTTCAAAGTCAGATGCCTTTTCCCTGTGAATCCTACTGTATTGACTTCAGGCTTTTTTCAGTATAGAATACCTATAAAGCTATCCCAAATATAACTGATTTGGCTTTTACCTTAGCATCACTACCTCATACACTCCTCAAAGGCAAAAGTGTAAACCTTTGGGGAAAAGGGAGGAAGTTTTCTTACTTCTGTTTTGGTTTTCAAGCACCAGCCACTTGGAGATGCTCAGGGATTTTTAAAGTTGAGGTTAATTCCAAGGAATTGAGTTACTAGGCAAGTAATATGGGTACTGAGGAAATATGTTGTATGGCTGCCAGAACTGCATATAATATATTAGGCAGCTATCTTCTCTGGGTTTGCTAGCCTGGAAGGGAGATTTCATGACAGATGCAAAGAAAAAAGAGCATTTGGGTTTGGGGGGGGAAAAAGCTCAGAAATTTTTCCTCTCTCATTTAAAATTACAGTATACTATTGCAATGACACCAAAAGCCCTGTTAATTTTACTAATTAGCTTTGTACTTTCATTCTTTTGTGGACTGGCTAGAAGAAATCAACACAAAGCCATCAGCAAACCTGCTAATTGTGTCACTGCCATACTAGACAAAAATAGAAACTCTCCCTGCAAATTCGTATTGTGAAAAGGAAACATTATTTCCAGTGCCTATTTAGCCATCATGCTTGCAGATATAGCAGGAGGAATTTGTACAAACAAGGAAATCCATTACTGGTACGAGGGAGCCTGTTCCTGATTGAAACCTGACTATGCTGCCTATCAAATCCCTGTCTCTGGGACAGGTTCACTCTACTCATTCCTGGGCTCATTAGTAATTGCAGCATCTTGACAAATTCTCATCATAGAGAGGGTTTCTCTTTTATGTTGCAAAATTACCAGTGTTCTTTGGCCACATACCATCCTGCAAAAAGAAATATGTGCACATAATAGTCACTGAGCAGTCCTGACACTACCTTGGATAAACGACGCCTCAATTATATTAACAAACATCTCCACCAAGAGAAAGATTTCACATAAAAATATGTAAATTACTTTTTATCCATTAGGAGACAAAGGAAGAAAAATGCATGCAATTAACAGAAAGCACAGCAGTAACTAGCTCTCGCCTATAGCTATCTGTTAAGAACAGCAGGAGAAATGTGTCTGTGAAGTCTTCATGTTGGCGTACATGTTCCTCTGTTTAATGAGCGCCCATGCACATCTGGTTCTCAATATCTTTAAAATAAACTTACATCTGTAATGCCTAGTACATGTTCTGAAAAAAATGACAAAAAGAATAATGGTGGTATCTATTGTCAAGGTGAAGAAGCTGAAGCTTGTTAATTGCAAACAGATTATAATTCAGACACCCTCAGTTGTAGATGAACAGAAGGAAATCATTTTGTAACTGCAGGGAAGCAGTAACTTTCTTAGTGTGCATGAGATCCCTTTGTCTTTAAGGGATTTGCAAGGTCATGCATGGCTCTGCTTCACTCAAGTGTGTGTAATGGGACAAGGCACTGTAATAAGACATTCAGACACATCTCAGGTTTTCAGGGATGAATGTTGCAATGATCATATGACTATACAGCTGTATAACATGCACATGAAGACAACTGAATTGCTAAAAGCATTCATACAGGACTCTGGAGATGTTTAAAACCATGCAGAAATAGCACGTACCATAAGAACTGACGGTTCACAGCTAAAACAGCAATATGATTCAGGTCAGAATACACCTGATCTTCTAATCAAGCCATTTAACAAAACTTGATCCAAAACTAGAAGTACTGACTTTCTACGTGAGCACAAACAATGTAGATTTGATCCAAATACAATCCTTCATGTATTACTTTTGACAGTGAACTATAAACTTCATTTTTTTTTCTTATGGACCTGAATACTCCTCAGTTTTCACCCACATCTGACCTCTCCTAAATTCACTTTTTAAATCAGAATTTGAAATTACAGTACCTACCTAACTTAGTGTCCAAGCAAAAAAAAAGTTACTTTATATCTTTAAAAGTAGTTCTTGCGTTGCAGTAATAAAACTAAACAAACTTGGTCACCAGTAGGATTCCGATGAGTAATTATATTCCATACATTTCTAATTTTTCCAGGTCTCTGGCAGTCTGACACTTGCTGTACCTATTTGTAGGCATGTTTAGGTTAAATGATCTCAAAACTCTGTGGTTTCTTAAAGGTAATTCAGGGCATGTAAAGTGACTTGGGCATTTAATCTATGCCTCTCAGTTGCTGAGCCATCTTTCTATTTCAGCTCTGGCTTTTATTTTTAGCCAATAAACCTGGCACGATTCAGTTGAAATGTGTGGAGCAAAACCACTTTACGCTCCTGGACAACACAGGCCTTTATGCCTGCATTTCCTTGATGCTTTCAAAACATAAGGCTGTATTTTTGAAGTGCATAGGAACTGCAGAAGCTCAGTGAATAAACACCAATTCGTTTTTCACTTTCAAAAAATATAAATTACAATTCTTTTATGCATACTACTAGCATAACTTTTGATGACATCAAATACTAAAAATATTTTAAAGAATGCTTGCTGCTGCAGCTACTCCTCTTACTTCCCATTGCTATATAATTTTGCAGTAATATACTACAGAAATCACCTTTTGTGCAGGTCGTGAGCTATTACTGAAATACTGACAATATATGAACAGAAAATAATGTACATTACATTGAAGGCATAAACTATTGACAAAGTTTCCTTGGCTTCCATAGACTCAGAATTGACAGTAAGAGGCACAAAGATAAGAGACATAAAGATAAATAGTGTTTTCCCAAAGTAACTCTTCTACAGGTACTGACAGTTTTGATGTTTCTTCCAAGCACTAACGTTCTTTATTTACTGTTGCATTTCATTTTATGGATTTTTTTTCCACGTTGAGTTCGAACAGAATAAACAGAAGTTTGAGTTATAGCATGTAACATGGTCAGAAAGGGACTTTATAGAATTAGATCAATTCTCATTTCTTACCCACCTGGATTCATAAAACACTCATATTGACTCTCTAGTACTATAATCTTTGTGTTTGGTTGCTCATGTTTCACAATCCATTACAAGCTAAAGGAAGAGCTTTTTATGAGAAAACTGGAAGTCATGGGACTTTGATAATGCTACTCTCTCTTCTGCATGGTTTTTTTCTGAAGCATTTTAAGGAAGTTCTCAATCTCATTTCTGTTCTGTATACATGTATTAAAACCCTTCAATGAAATCCAATAAATCTATGATTTCACAGTCAGGGAAGTCAACAGAAATACATTTCTCCGGTTAGCTCAATAACAAAAAAAATATATTTCCAAAGACAGCATGAAAAAATTGGACAAATTGTAGATGTGAGGTAAGTGAAATGGAAAAGAAGTGAATAGGTGCAAGGAATCCTACTCTACCCACTTCTAGACAGCTCCAAAGGGTTTCTTGTAAGAGTTCAATGCGCTTCCTTTCCCCTGAGGGGTACAGCAAAGGAACAGTTGGTAGAACTGATGCAATATTGTCATCTAGATGGAACCGACAGACACATCAACCGACTATTCTGGTGCAGGAGAAGATAATAGATCCAGGATGCTTCTTAACAACAAATTATTGCTTAAATAGTTTTATGATGTTGAAATACGGTGTTAGGAAATGTCCTTACAGATCTCTTTATAGTTGTACATCTTAGATTCTTAGAATAATTTGCTAACTGTCTTTACCCTCCTTTACTTTTCTGAGGAACCTTAAACAATAGTGGCTTGGAATACAGTTTAAAAGATGCAATTTCTCACGTCTTCTGCTACTACAGGCAAAAATGAAGCTGCTTGGATTACTTCCAGTCTGGCTCTCAATATGTATGAAGGAAGAAATAATAGTGCCTGTGATTTAATAAAAATGATTATCTGTAATGAAAAGCTGTGACCCCTCTGTAATTTATCTAAATGAGATCTGCACAATAAAAAGGAATTTTTTTTCCTTCTTAGCTTTGACATGCTGGCTGAGAGCATCGTCTTTCCAAGTGAGATACTGAGATAAGCCCAAAAGCTATAGACTGAGTGTTACTGAGCACGAAGATGCAACTTGAATTCTGACTTCATTCTCTATGTAAAACTCAATATACATTCCAGTGGGAGTGGGATTAGCCCCTAACTATGAAGAAAGCTCGTATATAATGTATCTAGCAGCAAAATAAATAAGCCAATCAACAAAGTCATGGGAGTTGGGCACATAAATCATGTGGGCATTTGAGATGCTGGAAACATTTTTTTTCATTCCCACAAAAATATTTAGGATTACAATAGTAGCGTCAATGCAGATTGGATCAAAGAATTAAAATTCCAGCTTCTGTGAACCAAAAAAAGGAAATTTCTATTATGGGGCAAAAGGAGTGCATCTTTCAATCATTTTGACACTACTACAGTGCTCTTCTATGTATCCAGTAAATTAAAATTTGTGTGACCCTACTATTATGTTTTGCAATAACAGGACTCTTTTGATCCAAATATATTTAGTTAAGGAAATCTAAGCTTTATAAAGAAAAACAGCTGAAGACAATTTCATACTGTTAAGAACCAAAAAATAAAGTGAAGAACACTTTCTGTTCTGGACATTTTAATTTATATTGGTACCAAAAAAGGACTCTCTCTCATGAACAGCATGCATCAGAAGGATGGTATGCATTTACCCGAGTATAGCTATAGTGATGCAGATTTCCATGTAATGATGTTACTAACAATTTAACTGTTACTAACCTATGTCTTCATTGGCAGCCAGGGAATTGTATTGCCTTTGAATTTCCTGCTATATCTCAATTTCTTGTCTCCTAAAATAGCTGGACTTGATATGAGAAAGAACTAGATGGGAATCTGTGCCCTTACTTGCTCAAGTTACTGGCATTTCATGGAAAAGTCCTGCTGTGAATTATGGTCTGGGACTAGTTCTTGTTTAAAACACACAAATAACACTGACTAAAGAATGGGCTAACAAACCATTTTCTTCATGCTTCTTCTTTCTAGCTTACTCCTCATGTTGTGCTAGAGTTGACTCAAAATGATTTTTCACAAGATGCCTGAGCCAATCCAATGATTTATTTAATTCAGTTTGTGTGTTATGGCTCTGAAAAGGTGACTTTCTTAGTCATTTTAAAATTACTACCTTTATATAAAAGTACTAAGGAACTGACTAGAAAGCAGCATGCTATTATATTTGGGTTAAAACCATCCTATTGAAATTATTAGAGATTTTTTTTCCAGAATATTAAGCACTAAAAAAACGCATAAATATTTTTAAATTTTGGGGGCAATTTCTATAGAAATACATTACACCTTCTTAAAGTAGCGTAGATTACATCTTTCAAATTATCGAAGATTTAAACACCCTAAGCCTTGTCACAGTTGGAGAGCTCATTAACTATTGGTGAACAAGTGTCTTTTCTATCTTGATTCATCAGCTCCTGAGGTATTTCTAGACAAGCAGAATCCCCCAGTTTTCTAGCAGAGTTAAGACCCCCATTATTCCTTTATCATCAGTTTGTGTTTTGCTCAATGTCTCACTAGAGCAGTAAGTATTACATATTACATTTTCTATTCGCACCAATATTAAGATTCATAGCTTTTTAAATCTAACACTGACTGCCTTCACCTCCAACAAATTAGTAACTTTATATTAAACTCACATAACCATAGCAATGAAAATTAAAGGGAAGATTGTATTCTTCTGTGCTGGTACAGCTACTTAGGCTGTCAGTAAGTTACATGAAGGGAACTTCCAGCAGTTGGCTCAAAAAATGTTGCATGTGTCAATATTTAAAATGAAAAAAAAAAATGAAAATAAATATTATGAGTTCTTACTGAATGCAGGAGCGAGAAGATTTTGATTTATAACCTATTTCCTTTGGTAGACAATAGATGCTTGTGTGCTTAAGAAAAGAACCAAGATATCTGAAAAACAAATGGAAATAAACTGCATCCACACGTCAAGCCTAGAGCTGTATCTATTATTTTCACAGCTAGTCTCAATAAGTGGCAATCCTCATCTCCTAGGCACTGATTCACACATCATAACAGCTCGCACTAGGCTACTGCATTATAAAAATGTGGCTGTTATCCAAGAATCAGTGCATTGCTAGATACATGAATGACATAAATGTATTTAACGACACATTGCCTAAAAGCAAATTAGCTTTTTCAATATTTGTATATCAATGAAACTACAGAAAGTGAAAAGAAAATTGTACATGCCATAAAACCAAGTATGAATTTAACACTGGGATTAAATTAAGGGAAAAGAGTGGGCAAATCTATAGTCATACAACCCTCTTGACAGACAGAAAGAAAATTCTGTCCAAACTGAGTCTTAGCCTTTTAATGGAGAAAATCTTGCTCTCACAAACCCTGGGGGTCTCTAATCACTGACACTGGGCCCAGCCCAAGTAACTACAGCTGGCAAGGGGGTTCTATGCTGCTGCTGCTGCTGGATGTTTTTGAGAAAGGTAGAAAAAGAAGGAAGAAATTCCTTCAGGAAGAGAATGCTAGAAACAACCAGTGCTAAACCTCTTCATTGTCATCCTTCCTATCAGCCTGCTCAGTTGGCAGCAAGCCTGTGCCCCTCAACCACAGCTAGCCCCCAAAATTGCCACCGGTACACAGGGTGCAAACCCAGATCAATTTTTCCCCACAAAATCTCCACAGCTATTTGAAAGCACTATAGGATATCGTGGGTCATAGGAAGAAACTAGAGTAATTTCTTGAAGTTTGGGAAAAGGCGTAGGCTACATATTCTAAAAATGAATACAATTTAAAGCACTGGTAAGACCCACTATGCTGTAATATGGGAAATCCTCACACTCTATTGCACTTGATTCCAAGTGTGGCTTCTTCTTTATGTGAATTTGTCCTGTCTACACACAATTGTATTGTCAAACCAAACATTCAGACAGTTCTCAGGTTTGGGGGTTTTGTTGAGGTTTTTTGCTTTTGTTTTTTTTGGCTGGGTTTCTCCCCCCACCCCTGCCTCCAGATATGAATCCTGAAAAGAATATCAAGCACAAAATGCAGTTTGGTCTACAGAGTCATGACAAAGCAAATTTGCTAAATAGGTAAAAACATCACCCACACAATAATATTACTTATAATGATGAAGGTAGTAAATAAATAAGCAGTGCAATTTGCTGGTTTCCTCTGAGTGCAATATATGAAGCCATAACTGTTTTGCTAAACTAACTGTGTCCTCCTAGAAAGATTTCCAATATCAATTACAGCGCTGATTGCATTGCTACTAAATAGATTTCCCTGTCATGTTTCCTTGATTATATGTAAATATTTCCTAAATTAGACATGTTTCAAGCTCCATTTAAAATGTAGTACAATTGGAAAGTGTGTCAAAATTATGCAAGGTAGAACACAACTAGAAGGACTATCAGACTGAGATTTATAGCTTTTAGTTTGAAATGAAAGGAAAAGAATTCCTTGTAGATAATGTAATTTATCAATATACTATTAAGATACTTTGGTTTTATGTTATGGAAAGTATGCCAGCTTCTCTAGGCTATTAAAAAAAAACCCCTGAAGTTTAGCTCACATAAGTCCCTAAAGCCTCTGACATTGTTCCAACAACAAATTCAGAATTTAAAAGTGTGATGTGCAACAAGATCTCTTTCCATTAGTATGATAAATTAAGCCATCAGGTGATGAGAAGTTCATATGTAAAATAATGACACGTGGAGGAATGTATTAATAACTCTCTGAAGTTTTTCATTGCTCACTTCAAAATTCCTGGATTTTTTTTAAAGATGTAAAGCTCCTTACCTTCTGATCTTGATATATTTTATTGTGTTAGAATTCTGCCATAGTCATCTTTTCTCTGAGTTCTGAAAGTCTCCAGAGAAATGCTAGGAGAGTATTAGAGAATACTGGATCAACTGTTAGCAGCTCAAAATTGAGATGGTTTTACTTTAAGAACACAGAAGAAACTAAGAAGCCTTTAGTTAATGTAAGATTTCTTTCTTCTTATTTCTGTGAAAATATGCTTTATATCTATCTCTATATATATTTCCTCAGAATTTATTGGTAAGTCACATATTTTCTGTTGACTTTATTCAGGTTTGTCTGGTATTATGAAAACTTCTCAGAATGTTATTGCTTCCTCAAAATAAGAAAGTTAGGGAAACTTAAATTAATTGGTTTTCCCCACACTATTTTCACCTCAAGGGTTTGGAAGATAAGGATGCACTAAGAAGTTTACTTAAACTTTAATACCTTCTTTAAACATTTACACCTTATGCCATAGAAAATATAAATCAGAGTTTTAACACAGCATAGTCTCCAAGTCAGCCATTTAAATATGTTGAGCAAGCAGAAAACATATCAGGCTTGGGAGAAATTCTTGATGTTATTTAATGAAAATCCCAAATGAAATTCACCTTTAGAGTAATACCACAAAAATGATAAAAATAATTTATGAATACTGATAGTTTTCTCAATGAAGACTGACACTTTTAGAAATCCTTCTTAGATATGGTAGGACTGCACTCAAACAAAGGAAATAAAATTAACTGTACAGCCTTTGCCAGTCACCTGACCTGTGTTTTCCTGTTTAACATCTATGTTGCATTCTATACAACTAGCCAAGTTTCTTCTAATCAAATGGGAGATGATTTATAAATAAATTTTGAAAGGGACTAATTAAACTCTGAATTAAATTCCATCTTCTCGAAATGCTCAAATTTTATTGAGACAATCTGAAATATGATGGACAATAGAGTTAAGGTCTGGGTTTTTATGGTATACTTTTTTTTATTCTTCAATGGGCCAGGAAATAAACTATGAATACATACATGAGTCTGTACACATGCACTTCAAAAAAAAATCGCTGGATCTTTCTTGTTTAATCCAAAACTGACAGAAGACTGAAAACAATGCCATAACAGTCATGCCTCAACTGTTCAGCTTCCTGACAGAATTGCTAAAAGCCAATGAATTCAGTCCTTCCATTGACTCAGAGGTTTTGGATTAGGAAATGACAGCACCAGCAGGAGGACAAAAGATCTGCTTAGTCTGAACACTGAGCTTGTTCAGGGCACAAAAGGCAGACAAGGGCATGGCTGCTTCCAATAAGAGGGAACAGAAGTCACTGAGAAAAAAAACCCCTCTTTGGTCCTGTAACCCCTTAAAGAGGACACTCATGTCAGATGCCATTGCTAAGTGCTCCAGTAGAAGACACACTGCTCCAAACCAGTCAGAAGAGGGGTGAGGTCACCCTGACTCTCTGGGAATGCTGTATGCACCACACTGATGATTTTTCTTTCCCGCTTTCACTGTTTTGTGCTGTATATTCAACCACATATTCTGCCTCAGACAGGCTGCAAATGAGCAATGCACCGTGCTTCATAGCTGCATATAACTCCTGCAGGTAATTAGACTTCTCCATAATATGCCTTGCTTTTTACTTAACAGACCTGACACACTGAAACTTCATTTCTAGAAATGTCACCTGACACCTAGAGGGTACACTTCAAAAATTATATCTCATCAGACTCAGTGAATTAGCATTTATAGTGATAAAATGCCTTTTCGGAGTGTTTGCTACAGCCTAAATAGCTTTTTTCACAGATACCTTTGTAATAAAAACCTATGTAACCTACCTAAGGGTGCCAGGTGCACCTAAATATTGTGCGGTTTGGGCATAATTAAGCCCCCTGTTGCTACCCTACTGCTCCTTGCCGTCAGCAGCTGCTTGTTTTCTTTCTGTAATAGAACCACACACGCTGATGGCTCCAGGAGCAAAGAGCTCTTTGACAGAACATCTTATGACTGTAGATCTCATCACTGACTTTTTATTTGAAAAATGCAAAAATGTTAAATCCCACCTGTGAGAGAAAGCTCAGGCAGAACAGCACTTCATGAAAATTAGGATGATCAGAAAACGCTGGCACAGACTTACAATCCAAGGCATCAATAAATACTCAACCACTGGCATTATTGAAAGTTTTCAGTTCTACAAAAAGCATAGGAAACAACAAAAATTTTCTAATCCAGACCATAAGTGGCAACCGTTTCAGCTATCCCTCTGGTAAAAAGACATCTCTTTTCTATTTAAAGATCAATATGGAAACCTTTATGGAATGTCAAAATATTATAAAGTTGTATAAAAATCAATCTCACACTGCTCATTTGAAGTTTCAGTTTCATTACCCTATTTATTAATAAGAGTTCACATTTTTAGAAATTCCCCATTCACACTTTTTTGAATTACTAGCTTTGGAACATCTCAGTTTCTCCAGAGAAGCAGTCTAAGATCACATGGACCAGGAATTTCACTAGAGGTGAAACCACGTTTCTTCCTTTCTACAGCCTCTTTTGGAGTTTCTAACGTTCTCCCTGCTCATGATCAAGAGCTGAAGGATTAGCAAAATTGCTCACTGCTGGATTGCAAGGTTTTGTCTTAAGGACATAGCATCAGTTAATTTCATGATAAAACGCCTTTCAAAGCAGGAATTCATTTTATGCTTTAGCAGAGAATACAAAAGCACAGCCCTTCACATTGTAGAAACCTACCAGAACTATTGATTTTTTTTTTTTTTTTTTGCCAGACTTCAGGATTTTACCAGATAACTGTTCCTTAAATTCAAAATATAGACAAGTGCATAATTCCTTAAAACCTGCTTGTCCAAAGTCTAGCTGAACTTGCATCTTTGCCTCTCACTCTCAATAAACTACATCTAATTTGTATTTGCAGGTGTGACAGGGGAAGATATGCTACTATCACCTTACCTTAATTTGGCTCTTCCATTTCCCCTCAATAAGAATTTTTTGAACTCCACTTCCCATATACCATTTACACCCATCTTGGTTAATAAACTATGAGATGTTATTGTCAAACCACAAATTAATGAACATTCCCCCTTGAATATTCCCTGTAGTCTTTAGATGTTTCAAATGAGCTTAAAAGAATGCCACAGTCTTACTGCGCCTCAATTCCTCATTACCAAAACAGAGCAATTTCTGCTTTCTATCTCATTCTCAGATCTTGTGAAATTTCTACAAGGATAAGTCATTGAAAATTTTTAAACATTTGGGAAAACTAGCAATGGGCCATATAGCATAGTCATAAGTGATCCAGCAAAGTATCTTGGAAAGATAAGCTTTTCTTCCTGGTGGAATTTTCAAACAAGCTTTATATTTTAATTATGCACCTGACCATCTACTGGGATATGCAGGAGTTTAAGCCTCAGAGTCAGGGTGTGCTAATAATAACAAAAAAAAAAATCGTGAAAGAGCGTGACACAGCTACAATGCCATCAGGCGGTGACAGAGTATAAGAAATTTTGACCATGTCAGTGAGTATATCTGCATAAGCTAATAATACACTAGGGACAGGTAAGTGGATCTTTGTCATACACAGTTTTGGAATATCACATTCTCTTTTGGATGCAAGGGGAGGGCGGGGAGGGAAGGGGCAGAATATACTTTTTCTACTTTCACTACCTGACAGTTTCGTTCAACATTTCCATGAGTTACTTCTTTCTTAGAAACAGAAAATGTTAATACTAATAGTCAAAGGCAGGAAATACACTTTTCTCAAATTCATCAGTCAGGAGTACAAAAAGAAGCTCTGACATGCCAAAAGTGAATGAATAAGAGCTTAATTATTCTAACCACAGAAAGACAAGGTCTCATTACCAGTCTAAAAGGTACTTTTACATTCTACACTCATGCTCCTGAATGGATCTATTGCTAATCGACCAAGTACAGACATAGAGGGTAACGGACTGTAAAATAAGGGCATGTACATTTCTGACCATGCTCTGCAATAAAGTTATCAGTTTTATTTACTGAGAAGATAAGGAGGGAGTTAAGGAACTTAGACGAAGAAATAATTTTACTGCAGAATTCTGGTAACATTAACGATACAAAAGCTACACAGTCAGGAAGCAGTGCCATTTCGATAACAATGATAATGGCACAGTGACAGATGAAATACTCTGGGACACAGCCAAAATGCTAAGAAACAAGATAATAAATAAATGTCACATCTAAGGCAGCAAGCAATATCTTTCTCAGACCCATGCACGCAAGACCCTGCATTGCCTAACCATAACTTGACCACTAGCCCCAACTCTAGCTTTGTTATAAAGAGAAGACCCATCCTCAAAAAAAAATCCCCAAAACCAAAACAAACAAAAAAACCCCACAACCAAAACAAAATAAACAAAAAAAAACCAAACAGAAAACCCATTTGACATCAGCCCTTGTTAATACCAGACCTCTTCATAAATCACAGCCTTTTTGGAAAACTGGATCTTCCAGTTTTCACCTGAAAACTTGATGCTTCGGTTCCCAACAGTTAAGCCTAACTGCAGTCCTCACCTTAGTCTCAACATGAAAGAGGGGACCTGTCTGTACAAGAAAAGCCAATAAATGTCACTGGCCCTCAATAACTCCAGTCTTTTCTTACCACCCAGTGCTTCTACAGGTCCCAGTTTTTAACCTATTTGAAATGCTAACTCTTACTGTAACCTTAACCTTGGCTTTAGCTTGAAGGAGGAAACCCATACATATGTGAAAGTAAACCACAGGATATAGGCCTGTTAATACCAGTTTTCCCTTTCTCTCAGTTGGATCTGTAGCTTCCAGACATCCAGGGGACCTAAGGCTGTGTATTTTGGGGAAAGACAGATAGCATGATATTCTTATTTACAACAGTTTCTCTGTTCCCACCATATAGATAGGCAGTGGAAGTGTGGAGGCCTCTTGGCCATCCAAGGATCACTAGGATGAAGCTGAGGGCTACACCACGAGCTTTATGTCCCTCTTGGCCCTTTGCTGTCTGTGAGACTTCTGTTGCTGGCTTCTCTACTCATCTGTACTATCTAAATTAATTCGGTATTCTGATTCAATTTTCATTAGCCTTGACAACAAGATTCCTTGTTGGCATCTCTGAGACAGGCAATGTTTATCACTCCCTTTATGTCACTTTCTGGAATTCTTTCTTTCTTTGGACTTTTAAAACACATGGTTCCTCATGTTTGTCACACTTAAATTGTCACTGTAGTATTAACTTTAGGTCAGCAAGACAATAATTAATTATGTTAAAAATAATATGCATCTCACTGATGTAAATAGAAGAAACTGAAATAACAAATAAAGCTAACAAGGAGTGACAGCGTAGAATATTTCTGTGTCTAAACAAACAGATGGCTTCTGAACAGGAGTACACTATTGACTCTCCTCAAGCAAGTATTGAGAAATTTATTAGGCAAGGAAATTAGGGAGATTTAAAAAACAACGGAAAAATGGCATGTCATTGTTCTGAACAGAAGCGTTTTCTTGAGTGAAAAAAAGAAGCAATTTTTTTTAATGCATGGAAAATATGGGATGTAGTAGGATTTACTTATACACTGAATAATGTAGCTGTCTTCTCTGTTTTTATGTAGTTTGTACATCTGTTTTCTCGTAGACATCTGGACTCACATCTTGAAGCAGACAGCTAACTGACAAAAGAGATGTGCTATTATTTCTTGATTGTAGATATTGTCACAAAAATGACACCAAGCTGGAAGAAGTACATGTTTTTACAGACTAAAAATGTTACCTAGGACCACTTTCTTCCACAATTATAGTTTATCATTGCTTTCTTACAGCACTCTGGTGAGAAGGATGCCAATAAGTGAAAGCAAAGGAGAAGTCTAATAGACCAAGGAAACTTTCTGAAGGTTGTTCCCTTCAGTCTTTTACATCCAGCAGTTCCTCTCTGTCTTCTGAAGTGCATGGCAGAGTAAAGAAGCAAAGAAATGAACTCATCAGAAATACCTCCTAGAAAATAAACATCACACGCCTGAAAGGAGCCCTAAAAGAAGACGCTATGTACATTACAGTCTTGCAAGTACCAATCTTTAACACATACCTAGGCTGCAACTGCTGCCCAGCTATTGCAGCTCTGCCTTCCCTCCAAACACACAGCTGGAATGGGTGCTAACCCTCCACCAAACAACGTAAAGAGTATGGCATTATTAAGGTGAAAAAGAGGACACTTTCTCCTAGACATGCAGCTGCTGCTTCTGATGCTGCAGCGCAGATGCTGATAGAGTTTGACAGAAGCGGTAAGTAATAGCCAAAGTAAGTTCAGAGCAGGGAACTCCAGCACAGGGGTGATCTCTCCAAAGCAGTTATCCCACAACCCCCCATCAGGCAACAATTAGCAAGCCAGAATGACTGAAGAGAGAACTCAAAAACCAGCTACAGCTACTAAATTATGCAGAATCTGGCTAAAAAAACCCCACACATAGACAAACACACAAAAAAAGGGTTTCCAATTTTTGTTTTAGTAGGGTGTATGGAAATGGAAACGGCTAGACTTGCAAGATAAGCCAAATGCCCTTATAACATCAGAACAGAGCACTGGACAGCCTGTCTGGCCTATTCCAATCCTTGCTGTAAAATCTGCTGTACAGCTACTGCAGAACAGGACCCCATTATCTTCTTTCCTCCCATTTGTTTTGGCCTTTCTAGATAAATGAGGAAATGCAAAGGTTTGATTTAACACAAAATTATTTCTTTTTCTTTTTTTTTTTCCTGAAAAATTAAAAAAAAAAAAAAAGGTTTGGTCTGGACAAGAAAAACCCCCCAAAACAACAACAACAACGCAACACTGGCCACACCACTGATCTTGACATACAGATTCAGAAGCCTTCACCCAGTCCTGAGCAGTTCTTTGGATCAATGGCTCCTTAAGCAGGTCTCTGGACAGATAACAAAATCTACAGCCAAAGACTTTGCTGTTAAGGAAACTAGCATAGCTTAATTGAAGTCACTGACATACATTAGTGCAGACCACCTGAGAATTTGGCCTCTAACATTATTGTTTTGCATCACCTTCATGTTATAAATCCTCTACCAGTTTTAATTAATTTGTCCTCTCTAGGCTCACTGGCTCAAAGCTCTTTATTTAAAGAGCAGGAATAGGGACTCAAAGAGGAGGCAGATTTTTTTACTCCAAGCTCAGCCAGCTTTAACAATTCTAGCTAAAGGAGAGTTCCAGGGCACTGCGTATTCTCAATATTGTTGTGTGTTTGGTTTTACTATCAGGATTCTGTAGCAGATTGTGTTTCATATGAGTATTCTGATGCCTTATCTCAAGCCTTGGTTTGACCGAATTTTCAGTCTCTTTGCAGCAAGCATGGCAGGGGGAAAAAAAAGCTCAAAACATAAGTTCCAATCTGATCGAAACGCTCTGTGCAGAACTCTGTTTGAAATCACATAAAGAAAGAAAGGACTGTACAACTGTCCTCTGCAGAGTAGTAGTACTCATTCTGAATGGTGTATTATACAATCCATACTGCATCGATAGTCTTCACTTCAGTGCTGACCTAGGCTCTCACTCAGGCAACCTCTAACTCCTCTCCCATCCAGGCACAAAACCCTCTTAACTGAACACAGAGGGCATTTTCTGTCAGGTTAATCTAAGTGGTCTGGGGATATAAATGAAAACCAGAGTGCTGCTTTCATTCCAGGGAGTAGCTTAGAGAGGTTTTCTCAGTGCAAATACTTATCATGTGCCTTCCCTATAATTCATCACATGTTCAGAGGCCAAACAAATTATCCTATAATCCAGTGGGAAAGGATCAAAGCTGATTCTTTCTGCCTTATTGCATTTGCTTCCAGAAGTCAGAGAAGATATATCTGTGCTAAGAGTACAGAGCAAATGATCACACAATAACTCCAATATAGCTTTGAAGCAGGCGTAATCACAGCAGAGCTAAGTTAACCTGGATGCTGATTTCTTTTTCAAGGGAGATCATTTTGAGCAGTGAGTAGTAGGGAGCCCTGCTTCCCACGTGGATTGCCAGAGCAGCAGGAGAGTGCTCTGGGGCAGTGCTGAAAACCCTCTGCTGTATTCATAGTTCTGCTGTTCAAGTTTTAAACTGGGCAGACTGCATAAGAAAAGCTCCCTAACTCATATGGGGTGCAAACCCTTCTCTGTGGTGTGAAAATGTGTGTGTGTGTGGGGGGGGGGTGATGAAATTAACTTCTGAGGTATCACTAATTAGTGGAGCAAGACTTGTGCAAGATCTGCCCATAGACATTTTTGTTACCAAGATGACTACAGAACAGTTGCTGACAGATTCTCTGGTGTAGCTGAACTAAATTGTTAAAATATAGACATATTGAACTATATTTTATAACTTTTTTAATACTACTTGCACACTGTATCATTTCATAAGCAGAAAGTAGAGTCACATTTTTAAATTCATGTCATTTTCTAACTCCTTTGTTATCTGTCTAGAAGTTTAGCCAGAGAAACAGAAAACAACAAGAACAGTGGTAGTACTGTAATGGCCCTGCCTCACGGCTGGGATGCTGTTATGATAAATCTTAACCAAACAAGATGAGCTAACTCTAAGCAGCTTAGATCTCTATCTGTCTAGCTGTTAAATTTCTCCTATTCATAGATCAGAACTTGTGCAAATTCTGGAGCATAAAAGATTTAACAGTTAAGGCAGGAGAACCAAGTTAATTCCACAGCCGTTCTCATATGTTTCACTTAGCGATAAAACAAGCTTTCTCTATGATTTTTTCCAGTTCCGTAATATATATTTTCTTTTCAATCCAATCAGTCTTCAGCTGTGGTAGAAAACAAGAAAATGAGCCCTCAGGACACTGCAAGAATTGTAAAGGTGTGATATGATTTTTAATTGCAGGCAGCTTTTATTTGGAACATTTTCTGCCATTTGGAAAAAGTACTGCAGAAAGAGAAAGGCCTGTGGATCTCATCAATCCTAAAACACTCTTATTTACAGGTAGCACAGACTGCACAGTCAGGCTTCGCTTGAGGTACTACGGAAAAGTGGAAATCTAACATTTTTAAACTGGGGATTCATATCCATTCGAACAAGGACAATATAAGCATGCACTACTGAAAAATGTAGACGTAAGCATTCAGCCCTCTCACCTTTTAATTTGCTAAAAAGGTAATTAGCAAAGACAATTATGAGACAAAGGCAATTTATTTTATGGATAATTGCATGCATTTCTAGTATGAGTAGATTTAGAATGGTTCACAAAAGTATTAAAGCCATACATCTCATAAGCTTATTTCCTGACTATTCAAGGTTTCTTTTCCCACTCAGTAGTCTCAGCTTTGCCAAATGATATCCAGTGGAAATTTGTACCCATCCTTTGGGCACCATGGCATAGCAGTTACAAAAGCCAGAGGAAATTATCTAAACCTCCATATTACATTATACTGCATGAGATGTAAGCAGTAACACAGTTCAGCACATAGTGCATTAACTCAGTCATCTATTGCAATGGCAGCTTTCCCTATCACTTAAAAGGAACATGTCACATGAAACAAGATACCTCCTTCAGAGTTTGTACCATTTAGAAAAGTTTTAAACTTATTGCATGGCCAAAACAGTACTGAGAACACATTAATGCTCTAGCTTTTGCTGAACAGCATTTGCAGAGCACGAAGGCCACCTCTGTTTCTCACTCTGCCCCCCAGTAAATAGATTGGGGGATGCAGAATAAACTGGGAGAGACACAACCGGGCAGATAACCCGAACTACCTAAAGAGATATTCCATACCATATAACATCACACTCAGCAACAGAATGGAAAAGAAGGGATTTTAGAGGGGTTAGCCATCTTTTCCTTGGGAACTGGCTGGGTGTTGGTCTACCCATGGGAGGTGGTGAATCATTGCCTTTTCATCATTTATTTTGTTGTTTTCTTTTCTCTTCTTCCACTTATCCTTCACTTATTAAACACATTTTTTGTTGTTTTCTTATCTTGACCCCCAAGTTTTCTTGCTTTTATTTTTCCTTTCCTCTTCTCCTGTCCCACTGAAGGGGTGGGGGAGGTGGGGGGAGTAAGTGAGCGAGCAGCTGTGTGGTGCTTAGCTGCCCAGCAGGGTTACCCCACAACACTAAGCACTGAAAAAAAATTTAATAGATGAATGACCCAAAGGGCTGAAACAGGTAGATTTGGTACAAACTGCTAGTGTCTAATTGTAGAGAAATACTACAGCAATGGTCCAAAGAGCCATAAGTAAAGAAAACACATAGGGAGAGAACGCGAAGAAAATTGGAATGAAAAATGTGCCAAGGTAGATTGGTTACTGATGTATTTGGGAGGTAGCTTGTCAGTGTGGTGCTATGATAATAAATAAATAATACTATATTACATTTATGCAGTGCCCTTCAGTGACAGACCAAGGTGCTTTTCTAGGTGAAACACAGACAGCAGCCACAAAACACTGCTGGCACATCAATGCTTTTTCAATACTGATGTAAAAATGTCCCAATAGAACTGATTTAAGTTCAAAACTATTAAAAAAATTAGGCAAGCCATTATCATGGGAAATAAACAGGCCCTGCTCTTGACAACTTCAAATTAGAATTAAGAAGCATCCAAGGGAAAAAAAGGCTTGTAGAAGTCAGTAGTGGTAACAGCCAAGATCAGAGGTGATCAAAGCAAGGACCAAATGGATGTTTATGCAGTTATGCATGTAATACTGTAATGAACTAATTTAATATAACAGCTTTTATGCTCCAGGTATTTCCTAAGGAACAGAGGCAATAGCTTTAATCCATATTAAACACAAACACAAGGGCTCAGAGTCAGGCAACAGTGTAGCAGAGAGCAAAAAAGAAGTTGAAACCATACAACATAACAAGTCCACTCTCATTAGCATTTAACTGTTATAAACCATGCCTTGGAGTAGGATTTCAGAGTCCAGGTTCAACTCAAGTGGTTTACTGATACTGTCCATAGTTTTAGACTCTAGAATTCTTGATTCCACTTGAAAAAGGGTTATAAAAAAAAAGAATCCACAATGGTTGACTTAAACAGCATACTTGTAATTATTTGTCTGCAAAAGCTGGAGGCACGAATGATACCAACAAAGCCCTTCATTTGCCAGACTACCTCCAACGACACACATTACACTTGCACAACTTTCAGTTACATAAAGTCAGATATTTTCATCAATACTGTCCATCTATTAATATAGCTCTTCCAGTAGAGTTTTGTAATATAAGCTAGATACAACTCTCCAGGATACATCAAATCCTCAGAAATATAAACTGACTAATAGATTAAAAGAAGCCAAGTTGATTCTTTGAAGGGACAACTGCCTACAATTTGTGATTTATTGAAGACCATGAGCTACGTGCCATGAGCGAGGGCTGTCAGCACGCAACGGGCTGACTGCGTAGGAAAGGAAGACGACTCTTGGAGTTCATCAGGGCTCTGGCACTGAAGGCAGGATGGATGAGTCTTTCATTTAGTCTATTTAATACACATCTATTTTAACTGATCACTTTTGATCAGTGCTGCAGTTTTCACTTTGTACTTTGACTAGAGAACTCTGATAAATGCAAATGGGGTGAAAGAGTGAATGGTAAAGGTCACAAGAACAAAAAATGAATTTCAATAAATCAAGCAATATGAAAAAGATACTAATTAACATCTCTTAAGTTCTTCTGATCCCACTACTTTTCCAACCAGTCAAGGCAGGAATGGAATTCAGGGAAACTGAAATCTCTTAAGCAGTTTTCCTCTTTTCCTTTTCTTTTTAGTTTTCAAAACTGTTTATTTTAAACAAAGTAGCTAAGGAGACTGATACTAGGGGTACACACAGCCTTTTATTATGCTACCTTATTGTTCTTTTTCCCCTAGATTTGTTGATTAAGTATCTACCGAACAAATGGAACAAATAATTTTCAAATTGTTCATTACTTATGAACTATTCCCTTAGACTAGCTGATAAACATTAGTCATGTTGTCTGATAGATCACCCAACATCATACAACATTGTTTCTGCCCTTGTACAGGATAACGGAGACATTTGAAGTGGGAGGATAACAAATGGCTAAGAGGTTTTTTGTAGAAATAACATTCACTGCTAAGATTAAGAAGCTTTGGGGATTTACAAAAATTGATGAATAATGCATATCACAGATATCAAATAGTGGGACTGTATGGATCACAGCAGACCAAACTTAGCAGTTTACTTTCCACAAGTTACCCATTATTACTTCCCCCCCCACGTTGTTCTGACAAGCAGTAAAGATAAAATTAAACCGTTGGCAGAGTAGTTTACACAAAACCACTTTAGATTCCTCAGAAAGATGAATTTCACTTATTTTAACACTACCTATCATGCACAGCTTACAATTTTACAGCATTACAATAAAGAATAGTCTCTCTTAGTTGAGCTAGACTTAACCCCAAAAAGAAAAGTTATAAGTTTTTACTCTTTTTTCCCAAGTTTCAAAGCATTGAAATGCAGACAATCCAAGGGCAGTAGACTACACAAATTCTAATACTAATCATCCAAACTAAGATTTCCTTTTATCCTCATCTCTAAGCATATCCACTCCACAGCACTACATTCAGAGATTCTGCACTACTTTACTTTTGACTAGCCCATTTCTGGAGAGCTGGGACCCAGTAATATGAGGGCGGTAGCTACTAATCCTTAACCATTGCCAAGATGACAGAGATACTCCTCTGTTGCTAGTGGAACAGAATCACATTGGCAGTCTTATCAGATGCTTCAAGTTTGTCTCATTTCCTTTGAATTTGAAAAGCGTAGAAGTTGTCATTCTGCCAGTTCTATTACATTATCACGTGAATATTATCTCCCAACCATTACACACAGGGCTGCGCTATTTTGTTTCCTCTGTATTTGATATGTGAGCTACAGCTTCCTCTGTGTATGACGCGTGAAAATTCATGTGAAATTTGAAAATTCAAAGCAGCCTAATACAATAGAAGTATAAGTACACAAATCCAAATATCCCGCACTCTGGTTTGGATTCATTCCACTCATCTGAGAAATTAAAGCAGACAGTCACTTCTCTCCCTCCATTGACTGTGGAGGGAGCTGGAAGTCCAGAGGGCAACTCAATCCAAAGAGCAGACTTGATCTCTGTTTCCAAGTACAAATGTCACACTACTGACAATACTGCAGTGTATTTTTACATAACAATTACCCCCTCTTCACATCAAAATTTCATTGAGAAAAACATATGCTCCATCAAGTTAATGAAAAACGATTGATAAAACATTGCATAAAATCTCAACTTTGCGATTTGGATTTCAGGAAAATTTGCAGACCTGGCCTTTCAGTGGGAGGTTAACCCTGTGCAGGGTTTGCCTTCATGTACACATGGTGTCTAACATCCTTTGGGAGATGAACTGTTTGCTGAGATTTGACACATAATCACACCATACACTTTGCCCAGGTGACACTCGGTATTTCAACAGTAAAAAGGGACTTGGGAGGGATCCACTTCAGCTGAGAATGTTTATTACACCCTCAGGGCTCTCCTGGGAAGTCAGAAAAGACCTGCCTCCTACTGGAAGGTACAGCCCACTGATTTTTACATGAAAACGTTAATAATACTTTCATGCATTTTCTTTTTTATAAATCCTGCCCACCTGAAAGTCGATTGAGGATCTCCAGTTTGATTTTGCCGAAGGCACTAGGTGGCACTGTGTTCTGTCTTTTGTGGCACTGCTCACCCTCAATTTGATAATATCTGCCCAGGTTTCACCAATTTATATTCTCTTGCCAATCACTGCTTGCATGTTAGCAAAGAAGATTCTTCAGCACTCATCACTACGCTTTGTCAGCCATCTCTAAGCTTTTTCTGTCCATCAAAATGGCCGGTGCTATTGAACTCAACATCATACTTATTTTTAAAATTACGTTTGCCTACCTAAAAACATGGCTTTCCTCTAGGTCCATTTAGAATTGAAAAGTTCATTGTTTCCATTTAGAATGGAAAAGAAAAAAATTGCAGTGCTGATTGCTCAACATCACAACAAAGAAAGCACAAACAGCCCAGCCCTATATAAAGGCTCATCGGCAGTCTTTTCTTCTAAGGCTGCATCAGGAATGTTATTAGAACACAGGACTGAATGTTAGAACTGTAAATCTACGCTTTTAGTTACTTGCTTTCACCCTTACCATGCAGTTTCTGCCTAAAAGCTTACACAATCCTTCCTGTCTTTTGTTGTTATTGTAATGGTCAGATCAACAGGCCATAAGCAAAAAGGTGATGAACACATAAACTGTATTTATACACACAAATACAGAGAATGAAGGAGGTTTTGCTCAGAAGAGCTTTTAATCCATTAAACTGTCTGCTCAACAATCAAGCAAGCAGATTAGAAGGAAAAATTAGTCTCCTGATTTCATAGAATAGTTAAGGCCTAATCATTTCCAGCCTATTACCCTCCCTTGTTGACCACATACAAATTTAGGACAACAGAACTTCTTTTGTAACTGTATCCTATTACTCTTTTTTGAGGTGTGTCTGCATTGAACTTTTCTTTGCTTGTATCTTATCTTCGCATGAGGTTAAAAGTCTTTGGAAGCTATACTGATCTGTAAATATTTAATCAAAGAAAGCTTTAGTCTCTGAAAATAAAAGCATATATGTATAGCAGGCATGCTTTAGAGATAGTAAAAATAATTACAAATGGAGTTTACCTCTAACATAATTTATGTTCATCTTGTGGGCATTTATCACTAAGTTTTCCTTTTGATTTCTTCCCACGTGTGTTGACAAAGAACAATTTTCAGTCAAATTAGCATTCAGTCCTGATGGACAAAGGCACCACGTTCTCACCAAACACAGACACACACTTTCAATCTGAGTTGCACATACAGCAAACCTGCCCAATATATTGGTTACCGCATAACTTCCAGGTCCAGAAAGATCAGGCAGAAGTAAAACACAACTCTGAAACAGCTACTGCTCAAAATAAAACACTGTCGGAAAGTTGTGTAGTGTACCCATCAGAGTACAGGAGTGCAAAACAAAAGGTCTAAATGCTGTTCCTACCTGTGCTGTCGAGCTGCTGGTTGATCTTAGGAAAGCCATTGCCCCTTTCTCTCTGGTTAGTCCCCTACTTTCCGGTCCATTCAAATGACAGTGGGAATTATATTTCCTGGAGTGTACCTACAGCATGCAATATAAAAAAGGCTGTAATAACAGTAAAGACTCCTTAGGTACTATCCTATGTTAATATGCCTAAAACAACTTTGCATACTGATTCCAATTCTAGAAAACATCTGCTTGCTTACCACTCACTCTTAACTTACCTCTTCCAGCATTTCCTGCAGGTTTAAGGCTTATATTTTTACATATCAATCATGGTTTCAGCAGTTTGAAGTTAGTTATTTTTAACATTAACAAGCTTCTGAAGCCAATATACACTGAAATCTGGGCATGACAGCCAAAGGAAATTAACCCAATGAAGCATAAAACAAAATGATATAGTTTACTCATTTTAAGTCAGTCATGAAAGTTCATTCTGGGTGTAAAATATGAGGAAACTTTCAGAACTGAAATTGCTTCCTTAGAGCAACGTGCTTACTGCTTCCATTGTACTGTTTGTTAAATCCTGAAAGAAGAAAAAAACACTGTAACACAGTGTAATGGCCAAGAGCATCTTTGTTTTACAGAAATAGAGAGCATGACTAGATATAAAAGGAGTGCTTCTGAAGTGCAACTTTTGAAATTTAATTTTTGATGGAGCTAGAGTTCAAAAGAGGAACCACACTTCACAATTCAAGAAAAATATTTGTGTTCAATTTTTCTACTTTTTGAAATTACGGAGAAATTAAAAGCTATATTACTAATAAATCCTTATCACATTTTAATACCCTACCTCTATGTAGGGACATATTTTTGTCTTGAAGCAAATGTTCATTGTGCCTGCTATAGGGATTACATATTATTTAGCATGTACAGTAGCAATGAGTGAGAATGCCTACGGTGCTGAAATTTTGAAAATATCCAGCCACCCAGTGACTTTCTACACATGAATCAGAGAACTGTAGGAATCTGTTCATGAAAGTCTTGGCACCCGGCATCCCTCATTAACAGATTTACCAATTTTCCACTCCTCAATAGGAATATTTTTTGGCACTTCTCTCTCTCGTATAAATTATTCCTAATTAATTAAAATGAAATTCTTAAGATGTGTGAGTTCATTAACTCCTTTAATGAGAAAGAACATTTTGGACCTTATTATTAGACTGTCATCAGTATCTGTTAGACAGTTAAATTAATAAAGTGATTATATTCAAATAACTCAGGCATTTGCATTTTATTTTTAACATTGCATGTCTCTTGCTTGCTGTGAGACTGGGGAAATTTTGCTGGTCATGAAAAAGTACAGTCTGGATGGATTTCAGTGCATTGCATGCCTGGACGTTTAAATGTATTTAGGGGTCAGAATAGCTGTGGTCTAGGAGAGGTCTACTTCAGGTCTACTGGAGCCTCAAGGAATGATTCAAGCAAGCACGTACCATGCAGCCATCCCTTAAAAATAAAGATATTGTGGTCCCTTTATTGTTAGAAAGGAAAAAGCCTGAAAGAAAAGTAGAGAGAATGGACATTTTGTATCCTTGAAAGCATCAAGATAAAAGCAGGACACAGCAATAATTTCTCCTGTACTGCACTCTCTGTATACTACTGACAGGCTGTGAAAAATATCCATTGGCTGAAAGCAATATACAAGGTGGAACTAGAGCTCCAGATGTCTCCTATTCTTGTGAAAAGCCATGGGTGTTTTGTAATGATCTCGTCATGCATCTTTCTCAGAAGTGATCCTCCAGCTACGCAGTAGCCCTTTAATGCTTTTCTGGGACACCAATTCAGTCAAGGCATACAGAAGAGACATACAACCTTAGTTCAGAAAGAGAAATGCTACTACTTTGAAAATCGTAAGTCAGCCAGGTGAAAAAAAAAAACCTGGTACCAGTTAAAACATTAATTTATAGATCATCTTAACTCACAAAATCTAGATCTGATTTTTAATAACAGGTCTCTGCTTTATACATATCCCTGCAAATTGAAATGTCAGAATGAAAATTTTTGCTCCCAAACATTATTCGATAGACAATGCAAGCATCTTTTTTCCCCCACCTCCTCATCACTGAAGGAAAAAAATCATGACTTTTCTTTCCTTTCTTATGTTTCCCAAGTCATAAACTTCACAACAATCAATAATAATGAAAAATGATAAAGACATATCCAGTCTGGCTCCTGCCTGAACTGAATTATATTTTAAATTTTGTAATCTTTAAAGCCAAACAAGATAAACTGCTGCTTCTTAAGATGCTGTTAGACTTACCATAGCCACATGGAAAGAAACTACATGAGTGAGATTTGTTGCTCAACAGACAAGTACAAAGGAGGAAAGTGGAAGATTTTTTTCAATTTAATTAAGAAACGGTTCCGTGGCTCAGGCACTGGTGCCTTCTAGACAAGTGCAGCTGATGAGGAATTTAAAGCACTGCTTCTTCAACTAAGTCTGCTTCAGTTACAGAACTCAGACATTTACAAAGAGAAATTTAGCTGAAAAAATAGTGTAACACCTGTACAACTGCTTAAATATTTATGCCACAGCTTATTTCTTTCTTTGAGGCTTCAGTTAGCTGCACAATTGAATACCACAGCAGTTACATTAAGATTCATCCCAGAGATAATGATTGAAATTAAATTATGCACATCAGAGCTGTCATCATTTGGAAGCAGTATTGGATACTTTGGCTTGAAACAATGCTGTCGATCACTATGAGGATACATAAGCTTCGTAAGAGCTCTCTTTTGGTGGAGTGGTGGAGGAATGCCCAGGGAGAACAACCCCACCGGTACCTCTGCCCTATACCCAGCTCTCACATGAACATCCATCCTACTTTCCATTCCACTGTTCATTTAATCATAGAAAAAAAAAAAAAATCACAACTGATGTGTGTGGCAGGCTCACAGCCTGAAAAGCCTATTACTGGTGGAGCCGTGAGAGAGGAGGGATATCGTGGTTTAACCCCAGCCAGCAACTAAGCACCACGCAGCTGCTCGCTCACCCTCCCCCTGCCTGGTGAGATGGGGGAGAGAATCTGAAGAGCAAAAGTGAGAAAACTCGTGGGTTGAGATAAGAACAGTTTAACAACTGAAATAAAGTAAAATAATAATAATGGTAGTGAAATAATAATAATAATAATAGAATATACAAAGCAAGTGATGCACGATGCAACCGCTCACCACCCACTGACCGACGCCCAGCCAGTCCCCAAGCAGCCATCGCTGCCCCGGCCAAGTCCCCCAGTTTCTATACTGGGCATGACGCCCTATGGTATGGAATAGCCCTGTGGCCAGCTGGGGTCAGCTCTCCTGGCTGTGCCCCCTCCCAGCTGCTTGTGCACCCGGCAGAGCAGGGGAAGCTGAAAAGCCCTTGACCAGTGTCAGCACTGCTCAGCAACAGCTAAACCATCAGCGTGTTATCAACGTTATTCTCATGCTAAATCCAAACCACAGCACTGTACCAGCTACTAGGAAGAAAATTAACTCTACCCCAGCCGAAACCAGGACAAGGGAGCATGCAAGCATTGTGTTAGGCAATTCATCCATATCACTGGCTATAAATCTAAAAAAATCCAGTGGGCATCCCTGTAGTAACCACGTCTCAAAACACTTTTGAATCCAGCTAGACGGTAGCTAAACAAAGATGAAGTCCAAACAAAACTGCAGCTCCTCAGGTATTCTAAGTGTGGTACAGATGCAGAGTATGCCTCCAGAGCTGGGAATCAAAACCCACAGGTAGGCAGGAAGGTTCTTGAGCAAGACATGCAAACTAAGAGCAAAAAATGCCAATTTGCCATTCTGGAAGACTCTGACTAATGTATCTTTAACCTCAAGATAACCTCACTTTAAACATTGTCTTGTTCTTCACAGTATAGTCATACAGGTGACCAGTAATCCGATTCAAATATTTACCAAAAATCCATGCAATCACCATTCTAAAATACAATATATTCTTCTCTTTGCACTAAAGCAAACCTCACCGGTTCAATGACAGATTCACTTATACAGAGTAAAAAAGGAAAATTTTGTGTGTGTTGGCCTATTTATTTCTCCTCTCACTGGGACATGCTATTTAAATCATTCATCCAATTACATGGTGGAAACAGAATTAACATAACATTGTATGTACAGCATTACATCTTTGTTCTTCTGTGGGAAAAACACCAATAGTACATAGACTCAAATTTCCATATACAGAAATGAAATATTGTAACTGAGAAAATTAAGTGAAATAAATTTTTTCTTCCCATAAAAGTGTTGCAGAGATACCTGGACAGAGAGCTGTATCTTCCATACTAGCCTTTTGTAAAGTAGGAAGTCTATTTGCATTTAATAGCAAACCAGGGTTTTACCAATGACCTTAATTCAAAGTGAGAAGACATTCGGTTTCTGTACACTGAATTAACTAGCTTTTTATTGAAAAACTGCTAAGTCTAATGATATATCCATCTTTAATTACTCAATGATTAATATTAAGGATAGGCTGAAATTCTCCAACCTAACTAAAATCATGGCATGAGAAACCTGTTCTGATTTAAAATAACATTGTATTTCACAAGGATTTTAATGGGCAGCTTTAATTTATTGCTTAAAATAACTACAGTCCTTCAATTTATAATGCTACTTCTTGTTTCACCTGTGATATACTACATGTTCTTATCTATGTGGATCAGCTGGCTTTATATTGGAGTTCTAACAAGTCTTACATAGTGTTAGTTACCGAGTTGCATGCCTGCATCCAAACTGGATGCTATCATTCCTCTTCAGCAGGTGAGAATGATCTAAATTGTTACCATAGCTTTTAAAGCACCAGAGACCATTACTTCAAATCCACTTTTCAAAAAGACCACCATACGGAAAAGCTGAAATACTTCAACCTTTACTAAAAGTTTGTGTTCTGTAAATACTGAAGTCAGGGAAATATCAGGATTATCAAACCATTTGTGCTATAATATTTTATGAACACATCAGTGAAGAACTACTGGTTCCAGTTCAATTATAAAAATAGTGAATGCAACTCTCTCTGAAAATACAAGGCATCTCCAGAATTTTTATTTCAAAAAGGTAACTTTTTGGTGCTTTTGAAATGAAATATGAACAAAATATCAAAATGGAGCGCTTTCACATTTTCACACTACCATCCCATTTTTTCTAGCACAATTTGCAGAATTCAGCCCAAATTCTCAGGCAATTTTTAGTTTGCCCTGAATTTCTATCTATCATATTTAGTATTTCTCATTTTTTTCCACAAATCCCAATCTGAAGTTCTCTGGACAAACATGATCTCTTTACACACATGCAGTGACATAAAAATAAGTCAGTAATAATATATTAATTCTTTTAAACCCACCAGTTACAGAAAGAAAAAATATAACATAAAGGCTTCTCTTCTCATTTTCACCAACAGACCAGTTTAAATACTGCACATGAAACATTACTATTGGGCTCGTTCAGCAAAGTCGGGTTAAGTGGCTGGTTTTGTTTCCCCAAAACACATCCCATGGCATAACAAACTGAGCTCTAGACATCCACAGAAGCTCAAATTCAGAAGACAGAAGACAGAAACTTTTAATACAAGTGGCTTCTAAGGAGTGCACATTTTATTTTAATGAAGTTATCCTGAAAATTAGGAGAAATTGTTTGACAATTTTTCCAGCTTCGGGTTCCCTTTCAGTAGCATACTTAAAAATGTACTTAAGTCCAAGATACCTAGAAAGAAATCTCTCAAGCAGTCATTACCCTAGTATTTGAGTAACTCATAGTTACTACTGCATCTGTGACAGAAGGCTGATAAGGCAGTGCTACTACTTTTCTTTCAGAAATTGAGCGTTGGGGCACAGAAAGACTGACCGCAACATTTTTAAAAAGCTCTTCAGAGCACACGTTTCAGTAAATGAAGCGGGGATACTAAATTATTCTTCAAAACAGTCTGATCTGTTCAAGGTCACATGCAAATATTACAACGGAACCAACAGCACAAGGAAATGTGTCTTCACAAGCCTCAAGCTAGTGCCTGTATCTCTGGGTCAAGCTTTTTTCCATAGTAAATGTTAAGAGGATGTAAGCACGTGCTCTGCTGAATAGGGAATCAACTTACTGAATCAACATCTAAATCCAGAGTCCTGGAAAACAGGGCCAACTATTTAATTTTTATTATTTTGTAGTACAAAGCAGCAAGAACAATGATATATTGAATTGACTTCTGAGGCAAAGAGAAAGTTGCACAAATGAGTAGTCAATTTTCTTTCCTCATCGCCATCCCCTAATGTTACAGTACTCGCACTGTATCACATCTTATTATAAAGCACCTGAAGATGAAGTCATGAGATCAAAGCTAAGAACATAAATCATGGCACGATTAAGCAGGATGTTAGGGAGACACTTAAAAGCATGTGCCATACAAGTGTTTCTATGAGAAATGGAGCTTTCAGAAGCAAAACTTGGCCGTTCACTTTAGCAGAGCTGGCATTGCCCTGTGGTAACTAATTGAAATTAATTTAATTTGTATATACTGAACTTTCACCACTACAGAAATATGCTTCACCACTGAAATAAGCTTCTTTTAATCATTTCAATGAGCATTTACGTTCTGAGTCCTGAATTCATCTCTGTTGTTATAGAAACCTTCAGGGATTTCTCAACATGTTTTGTGCAGGAAATTATTCAAAAAAGTTACATGAATTGCAGAGACAACAGCCACTTTGGTTTTAAATCCAACAGTGTGCAAATATTACCATAATGCACACTCTGTGAGTATACAAGGCTGATACAGCAGTGAAAAATTAACCACTGATCAAACAAGGACTGGTCCGTACAGAGGAGATGTAAGCAGGTGCACAAGCTGTATGTCATCCCTAATGCCAATAACTCTTGTCAGTTTTTGACAGCAAATTTAAAACACAAGCTTTCTGCTGCGCTATGTTAGAAAGACAGGACACTGCACAAAATCCAGACAAAAATGTCAGGTTTTGAACTTGTTCAATAGTTCCTGAGAAGGGAATGTACATGCATGCTCCTCTTTTGCAGGGTCTGCAGAATAGCATACTTCCAATTATATACAAATGCAAGACACAAACAAAGGAAAAAACCCTCAGTGAGAAAAACTAGGACAGCTATTGTATCTTTTACATTCAAACACCACGCTTCCATTCATTAATGATTAAATTCCCGTTTATATAAATAGCAAATTACAATAAAGACCATCAGAGGTGTGCTGCATTTCCAATCAATATGCTCTGGACTAGCATATCAGTGGACTATACTGCTTTGTATGGAGTTGTCTCTCTAGGGATGTGATTTTAATTTCTGAAGTTCTTCCTGACAGAGAACCGCTCCTGACAGAGAGAAGTTCAAGGTACAGAGCTACGAGCTGCAGAGGCAAAGGAGAGCAAAGGAAGGCAGTAGCGAACTGAACAGTATCTGCACTCATCTGTACTCTGGCTTCTTTAGGGACTGCTCTATTTTCTTTCCCAAAGTGATTGAGATGAATCAGTTCAGAAAGCATCGTTACCATTTTTTTAAACACAATTTTTCTTGGTAAAAAATGATGGCTGTGGCCTACACTCTAACAGGAAACTGCAGATTAACTTGCATTGGAAATTTCACAGCTAATGAAAACATCAGGCCACACGGTATGTTTTGTGTTTCTTTCTCTTGTGAACCCATTTGACAAAACAACTCTTCTGGATTTTGCTGCCTCTCGCCTTTTGATAATTTCCTTCCGAGTCTTTCCTTATGCTAGACAGCTTATCTTCTATAGCAGTTATCAATATAGCAGAAAACTAGTATATCCTAGTTTTTACACTGATTTAATATAAAAGGAAAATTTGATCAACGAAACATCAGCACAAATTAAGGCACAGTAAAAAATATCGTTAACGTTTAGGACAGATCCAAACCAATTATCTCTAAAATAGCTTAGAGGGAATATAAATATGCATTTCAGCAGGCAAGAGACTGAACACTGAATAAAAGGAAGATGCTGAACCCTCCGTTTTGGGCTCTGAACTGTATTCCAGAAATGCAAAGTGAAGAGTTAAATAACTGTGAATAGAGCATAGAGATTACTTTGCTTAGCAGGAAACAGTCAACAATTATATATCTGCATTATGAGCCATTAACTGGGTAGCAGTCTTGTAGGTTCAGAAAGATGTTAATGGAACAGCTGCCAGATAATAGGATGGCTGCAGAAATATGTATTTTGCCATTTGTTATGTTGATGTTGCGGTGTGCATCTGTCTGCAGATCAGCCTGATCCAAAGACCACCAAAGCACACAGTAATCTCAGTGACTCACGCAGTGTTGGTGCAGGCTGTAGGCAAATTTAAATCAAGACTGGTAACCTGTAGATAGATGCAGCTAAATCCTGTTAAAATAGATTTAATTAGGCTTAATAACCTGAATTTGTCCTTAATGTGTTAGATAAGTTGTGCTGTTCCAGAGTTCACTGTGGTGGCTTAATACTGTGGTATTAAAGTAGCTTTCTCCTCTGCTTAACGCAATGCCATAATCCTTTGGCATTGATCTAAGATCATTGTCATGGCTGTATGTCAAAGACATAATGGTTACGTATTATTAGACAGTCTTCTCTAATGTTAGATTTGGCAAAAGTAGTTTCTAGTGCTTAAGTAAAGAGGTTCAGCCATGTCCTTTATCAATGAATTCTTGGCATCAAGCTTTGTGTAAAAATGTTTTTCATTTATTTTCAGTTTCTTTAAATTCATTTGATTGTTTATTATTTAGTATGCAAAGGGCAATTAAAAGAGCACTTTAGCTTTCTTGTGGGCTATTAAATTTCGAGAAACAATGCTACACAGACACCTCTATCCAAATTGTCACCATCTTTGTACGACAATGTTTTAACCTAACAACATCTTCTCTCCAATTTCAATATTTTAACTCCATATTTTAACTTGTCGGCATCTCTTCTCTGCCCAGTACTGCATTAGCTACCACTGGAGTACAAGTGCTGCATCATCTTTGTTGTTATCATCTCTGATAGAACAGGTAATGTCTTAGTCCGACAACGGGCAATATAATGTAAATAACAGGTAACAATATCACCTTCTGTACATGATACACATCAACTATTAATGCTATGCATACCTTTTTTCTAAACAGACAAGTAATCTGACAACCACAAGCAGTGTACAAAGAAAGATCCTATTTCCTTGCTTCCAGAAGTCGTCTACAGGGAATGATAATATGGGGGTATCAGCTGTATGAGGAAATGTAAGACAAGACAAGTGAGAATACACAGCTGATTGCCTTCTACGCATGAGCAAATGGATGAAGCATGCAGTAGCATAGAAAAAAGACACTGTAAGAATGAAAACCAGGACAGCATTGAGGACATTGTTAGGATCCGCATACTATTCTTTCAGAGTGACAAATAAGAGCTTGTTAAATCTTATTACACAAACCATCTTCTAAATCACATTGCAAGTGCCTTAGTTTGCAACTGGAGTCTCCGCAGCCATCACTAAGCCTTGTAACTGTCACAGCTTGCTCTGTGTGAAGTCCATCCCTATTCTGTCCCTTTCTTCTCCCCCACTTTCCCCAGTTCTCCAACTCTGAAGACCTGTAGTTCTCTGGAGTTATGTGCAGCACTTTCACCAACACTGTAGTTTTCTCTCACTAGCAATGGTCTACAATAATCCATAGAGATATCTACTCAGTTATCATTTTTCTCAGAGGACTAATACCAGAAACGCCAGAAATCATGGTCAGTATCACTGATGTGATATTTTTTCCTACAAGCCTAAATTCTGCTAGGTTTTCCATATTCACATTTATAATTTAAATTACAACATGGGGAAAAATGCTTGAGGTTTCATTTAAAACAAACAACGAAAAAACCCAGCTTCAATTAAGACTTGCAGTAATTCCTAACCAATACCATTCTGAGCTCAAGTACCATTTCAGCATCTCATGGTACTACACAAGCACATATAAATTCCTGCAGTGTTTACTGAACGGAGCAGCAGAGCATTTCACAGTTTCCTACTTCCAAGCAGGCTGCCCTGACAGTATTTTGTAAATATGCCACCTTTCCTTTGTTTCTAAACAGAGCCCTTCAGCACCTACTTAAGGCTCTGTTTATTTGGAATTTTTTGTGTGTTGTTTTTTTTTTTTTTACTTTTGTATTTAAAATCTTCAGCAATCTCCTGAAATTACATATGTTTTCACTAAAATAAAGTAATTTCACAAGTAATCATGCATAATCACGCTTATCAAAACTTTTGTGGAGATGCTATCATACACTTCATAGCAAGTGTTCAGGTTAGTGGAGTTCTCTTTAGATTGTATTCCATCCCGCCCTTTGCATGTAGTACACAAACATGCATACGTAAAGACTTCTGCAAACCCATTCCCTATGCACACATAAAACAGTGGCATTCTACAGGCATTATTCAAAGTAACGTAACTTCTATTTTAATCAACAGAGCTTTACCAACAAAGAGACACTGCTTTGTTAAAATTGCTTGTTAGTAACATAATGTTTAACTTCATAAAAGCTTTAAAATCTAAATTCTTATTCAATTCTATCAGATATCCCTGTAGAAGGGAACATACTGATACAAACACAGCAGTTCTTTAAGAGGTTTTTTTGGTGCTTTAGGAACTTAGAAGAGATTATATGGTCCAAACAGTGAAGAGTCAGCTCCCAAATCAGTGCCTAACATAATCTTTCAAAAGATCTTTATACCAAAATTTTGAACTCTCTTGCGACTCATTCTGTGTACTGAACAGTTGTGTTTAAAGCATACAGAAACAAGTAGTGTAAACCACATTTTATGTGTGTCCAACACATGACTAAAATAGACACCAGAAAATTATACTTCTATATGTAATAGAAATGGTCTTGTTGAAAATCAACAGAAATGGACGCCTCATATGGAATTCTAAACTGCGCAGAAACCAAATGAAAGGCTATTTTATATAAAGTGCATTCTACAGAACACTATAAATTGGACAGCCATGCTGGCTTTTATCTCTCTCTATTTTATAATTCTTTATAATTTAATTCTTTACAATATAATATTACTATAAATATAGCTTATAATGAGTATATAATAATTTATCTACAATTATATAGTTTATAAAAATATATAATAAATAAATTGTATATAAAATGTATAATAATGCAATCTTATAAAGAAGCAAATTATAAAGAATCATATTATCAGTCTTCTAAAGGCATGCAGAATGATTGTATCTAAATGTGGAAAGTATCTGACACAAGATTTCCTTTTACAAAATTCACTGTCCTACCTATGGGACTCCACTAGTGGTGAGGCTCAGTCGGTCCAGCACCAGGGAAAATAAATTAGGCCCCACTAGAGATGTTACCAGCACTCTGTTCTGACACACACAGAGTCCTCTTATACCATTCCTTGTTGTTTATTCAATATTGTATCTATTCTGGCAGTAATAACAATGATTATAATGATACATCATTCTTATTACATAGAGAGTCCAAAGACAGATTGTAATCAAGAGAAAAGCAACTTAACAGAAAGGACGGGAGAAAATGTTTACTGCATCAGTGAAAATTTCTGTTTTAAAGTCACTAAATAACTTTAAGCAAGTTCAAATTATGTTGCTGAAGTCAAGATTCACACTGAAGTTGACTTTGGTCTTTTATTTGGTTACCTTCCTTCCACTGAAATGAAAAGAAATACTCCTAACCAATACTTCCCATGGCTTCAGAAGAGGTGGCCATGCTAACATACACTCATGATACTAAATCTCTTAGTTGGTAAAACTTCTAGTCAACTCCATACTTCATATTTTACAGACTGCAACAGTCTCATCTTCCAGACTAAAAGGCTGCTCACGCTACTAAGCACGCATTTAAATGGTATATTGTAACAGATCCAAACGTCTGCATGCCTAGACACCAAATGCAAATCAAGACTCCTGTGAAAGCCACAAAAAAGTTAATGCTTTAAAAATAGCTATCAACATTAGGAAATGCTTAGATAATAAGAGAGATTTACACAGCTAGATTAGGACTTTAAAAATTCCAAAGAGATCATTTGCTTTCGATGTATTAAAATCCTATTATAAAGGAAATTAACAGAAAAGTACTAAGAATGCTAATCTCAAAAGCAAAGCATTGCAAAGCATACAAATCAGCATGAAGTTAAGAGGAACTGCTGCGTAATCCAACAAAAGGTCATGGTTATTTTTCTTCTGACACAGCATGCTGAAACAGGCCAGTGAAAGGCTGGCCCAGAGTTAGAGCAAGGAAAGAAGAGAAGTGCTCTCCCTGGAGAGAGGGAAAGCAAGCCACCCCTTTTCAACAGCACACAGTAGTGTGAAGTTGCATTTACTGGCTGAGCCAGAATAAGTCAATTTATAGAGCTAGTCTTTCTTACTGGACCAAATACCTTGTAGCCATTTCACAACCACAGATAAAGCAACCTTTATTATCTCTTTATTTTCTCAGTGGTTCTCAGAGTAGGACCTCCTGCAATGCATGCATTCCCCTGAATTCAAAGATCCCAGAACAGCCTTAGGATCAGCCTAGCTCTGGGGGAACTAATGAGAAGTATATGGACAACAGAATTTAACAACAGATGACAGCATGAAAGCAAATGCTTTAATTCCTTTTTTTATCTGATACAATGACCAAAGCAAGCAGCGTCAACCACAAAAGAACAAAGAACTCAAACCGTAGCAGGCAAACCATGGGAAAGAGAGGATTTAAACAAGGTGCAGTGGTGTTTTCAGATTCTAAACAGTAAGAGCAAAAAGGAGCTAAATACCTGGGTTTTTAAAAATCTAGATAAAGAGCTAAATGTTATAATACTACTACCAAGCAACCAAACCCTGTCTTCCGTATGACAACTGAACTTGGAAAATAGACCCCCAAAAAACAAAGCAAGCATCATTATAAATCTACCAATCCCTTAATACAAGATGAAGAAAAGAGGGAATAGGGTGTGCTGCTTGTTCAAGAAACATGTCTTTGAAATTTGTGCTTTAAAGACATGGGACAAGAAGCAAAAGAAGAAAAATCAGTAGTCTAAGAAATATGTTTCCATTAGAGATGTGACTTTTCCAAGGTATGCAGATGCAGGTTCGATCTCAGGGACAAATATGCTACCATGACAGGAACAAAGAGGTAAGACTGGGCAAGTTCTTTGGGAATTTTTCCTTCTAAGGGTCTCGGGTAGTGTAGGAAGAAAAACAAGAACAAAAAAACCCTGAATTTTCAGGCTAACAAAAATAAAATAAAAATAAAAAACTGTGATCTGACAAGTAGTCAAGGATCTTGGTGACGTCAATAATGCCACATGAGAGGAACTGCAGACTCAAGGCCCCGTTTCCTTATGATAGTGCTGGAGTACGGTCCTTCGCCCCATCCCTCACTCAATAACAGGCTTCTGAAGATGTCTGTAGAGAACAGTTTTCAGTTTTCAACAGAACTAGATATAGTGCCTTGTGAAAGTCTCTATACTCTTCCTTTGTCATGGAAAACCTATGGATTCTGTCAAGGTTAGATCCTCATCTTACTCAGTCTGTGCTTGCTAAGGCTCTTGATTACCTCTTCCAGCATTTTTCTTTCTGTAAAATTAAGTGACAGGGAAAATCTGTGCCCTAACAGATTTATTCTGAAAAATTTGATGACATAGGGAGGGTTATTCCATGCAGAGTCTCAGCTTCAGTTTCAGCTGTTCAGATAGACTAGTGTTTTCAGAGTTTTACTTTAGAATCCAACACAACAGTCTTTTATCAGTGTGCGGAGTACTTAATTTGGACTATAGTGTGGTTTTATAGTAGTTTTAATAGTTTAGAACAATGTTTGGCAAAGGCACTAATTATAATTAAATGGCTTTTTCAGGCAATCATTGCATATAACTGTGTGCACAGAATGTTTAGCCCAACTGAGTTCTCATTTCAGACAGGATGTCTTCTGTAAGAGCAACATGCACATTTTCTGGCTTACAACTGTAGTAACACAGAGTAAGCAATTACCTAGACCATGTATAACAAAAAGCCAACTAGCATAAAGTCACATAAAGCCACGTTGAGAAAATATAGAGCTAATTTTAACGAGATAGGGAAGCCTTGTATGGAGTCATGGCTTTTTAAACATCAACCAATGATTAAGTTGAAACGCTTGTCCTACATGTTTTTGGGTGAAAGGAAGAAGACAAAAATATTAGAGCACTAAAGCTCCAGTAGGTTCAAAGTTCTCAGATATTCCCTACATCCGACTTTTTATACTAAACTATGAACACGGCATTTCTTGCTTTGGTTTCTTAAACATAATAAAAAGAATAATTACCACTTGAAGATTTTCAGTAATTCTCATTTCAGTGTAATTAGATGCAGTGATTAGAATATCTTTTCTATTGCATTGCAGTTCTTCCTTAGCACCAAAGAACAGTGATACAAGTTATTTACATAATTATCTTCAGTTAAAGGAGGAGCACAACTTCACACAAAAGTTGCTATTGCTTCCACTGGAGCTTCTACAACCTCCTGCATAATACCCTGTAGTGTTGTGCAATGACTTTGTAAACAGTTTGTGTCACTTCGTTATCTGTAGGATTCATTCTATTAAACACAGTCTTTCCAAATGACTTATCCATAGGCATTTTTAGCTGATCACAACTTCCGTCAGTGAAAGACCTCCTTTACACCCCAAAGACCAAGAGTCATGTTCAGATATCAACTACTTCTAGACTGCCTGCCTCACCCATCAAGTTTCAAGCACAGACAGGACAGCCTTGGCTTCTGACTGTTTCCTGAGTTGAGAAATGGATCTCTGCATCTTAATATATCATAAACGTCTGACGTGTCATTAGCGTTGTGAGTTAATAAGAATACTCCTAGGAATCCCACTAAAATATTTGTTATAAAGTTCTCATTTATCAACATTTATGAACATTTAGCTTCCAATTTCTTGGACCATTAATCCAAGTTTTCTTAATAAGCTATGCCAAAAAAGTTACCAGGAAAAAGTAATTTATAGAATGATTTTTGCTTACTAACTTTTTTAGAATAGAAACAATGTCAGCACATGAATTATATGCCAATAAAACAATATACTTGAATAACTTTCCAGTCATATATTGGAAGAAAACAATTTCAGCTTAAAGAAATATGGATGAGTTCTTTACTCTTTGACTCTCACTGAATGTAGCTAAATGACAATAATGCTCTTGGTCAAGGTCTAAATTATATTTTGATCTATGTGTTCTGTATCTTCCATCCTAGGACTGCACGATAACAAAGCATACGTTGTTTCTCACAGACCTTTCTTTTTTTCCTGATAATACTGTTGCTAATTTGCTCAGCAATTGATCTCCATCTGACTCATTTAGCATTGTGATAGCAATAACTGTTTCACCCTGACAGCTAACACAACCCAACAAAATCCCTAACCCAGTTATAGTTGAGATTTTGCTGCTGGGGAGATAGATGCAAAAACTGTATTCAAAAGCTTTGAGCATTTGAAGTGTGTGCCGAGACCTACAACGGGACCTAAGCTGCCCTTTTAGTCTGTAGCCACAGAGGAAATGCAGCCAGAGAAGTTTGCCTGGAACCCCTGCTGCAGGCTCTTTGAGTGATCTTCAGCAAGTGGCCCAATTTCTGTGCATCTATTGTTCTTCTGTAAAGCAGGGATAACAAGTATTTCTCCTTTCTCCCTAGTGCTACGTGTCATGAACTTTCATACCTTTATCATTTCTCAATACTTGTACTTATTGAATACCCAGTTCCTGGTACTGTGAAACTCAGCTGTCATGGGGAGAGAGGGGAGACAAAAGTTTGATGCTTCATGTTATGATCTGATGCTTCAAAAAAGAAAGTACAGCAAGAATTGGTCTGGGAGATGAGGGAAGGAGGTGGAAGCCAGTCACCGATACATCGAGCCAGTCACATGGTTAGAGGTTGGCACATTTCTATTCCATGGCAACTACGGTTTTTTCAGACATACATGACACAGCAGTAAATCTATACCAGGGTCTGTACCACCATTGCAATAGTGCTAATACTATCAAAGACAAGTAATTTAAAGCTAAATATTTACTAAAAATCCTGGATATGCTCTGTAACATATACCATTGCATTCTTGGCAGTTGTAATTCAGCTGGTCTAAAGATAGCTGAGTTTTACTCACATGAGCTGTGATTACTATCTCTAAATTATTTGAGACAGGGACTGTTTGCTGCTGTCAGCTTTTTGCAAAGCATGAACTGATACAGCTCTATTCTTTGTTCATATATCTAATTTGTACTACTATATAAATAAAATGGGTTTGGTGCAGATATTTTTTGAAGTCTAATGTAGCTTTTCCCAAAACTTAATTTCATAAAAGCATCAAATTAAATACATATGTTAGGCACAACATGTGTAGCAAAAAAAATTTATTCCCCTCCCCCACCCCTTTCTCCCAGTCAACTGCTGAATTACCATGAGCTGTCAAAAACTGTATCTAATTTCTATCCTTCAGTCATTTGCAAGAATGGGCTCCATTTCCAGATTGAATAAGACCTACAACATATACTAGATAAACCAATCATCTGTACAGAAAATATATTGAAGGATGACCACATTTGTGTGAATTTTCCTCGAGCATGCAAAAAGAATTGAGGAAATCATCCTTTATCCAGATGAGCAATTATGTGCATTCTTACCTCCCCCCACAATAAGATTTTAAACCGAGTTTAAATTTCAGTGATTTTCTGAATCCAAGCAAGCCCTCTACTTTTGCTAGTCAATTAACTATTGGAACTTTTAAAAAAAAAATTCACATTTACAGCTACACATTGGAAATTGTTCCAATAGACATTTGTGCCAGTGCAAAGGAGCACTCAAAAAGCCATTGTAAGAGGCATTCCATAATCAGACCAGGAATGGAAAATAAAAGAGCACGCTGAATCCTCTTTAAGATCTTTTGCAAGAGGACTTAGTTTCAATGAAAGTCAAGTCTAACAGTGAAAATGGAGACTACTGTTGGAAAATGTCAAATATTTAAAACAAAACCAAGCAGCCTACCTCCTAATCACAGATAACCTGGCACAGAGGAGGATATTTTGCCATGAAATCTTTTTAATGGAACCTGGGAAATAATTTCAAAGGGAAAATGTTACATTAAAAAGACAGAAGGATACTCTGAAATTCTCTAACAGCCATTTCCAAGTTGTTTTAGCCTTTACTAATTGAAGAAGTTGATGATTCTAATAACTTCTCCACCACTTTCTCCATTGTTTCCTACATTGTGTATAAGCAGCTGATGAAAGATAGCAGGTTAGATAAGAAGTGAAATGCTCTATCTAGCAAACTGTCACAAGACATTTATGGTTCAAGAAGGTCAGGATGAATATATCCTGTTAAATCAATCCAAAATAAATCTCTGCTCTCTTACATCACTCACTCAGATCATTACTCATGATGTAACTCTATTCCAGTTTGCTTTGCTTTTGAGAAAAGTTTCTTTGTAGCTTACGTTAGTCAGGACATTCCAGAAATGCTGACTGATCTTGCTCTTTAGTCATTATTTGCTCTCTTTTTAATAACAATAATTTATTCACTGAGTTTCTGTACTTTTTAAGATCTGCTATTTATTTCCAGTTTCTCAGATACTGGAAAGTATTCAGCAGTTTTTGTGCAAGGCCCTTTTCATTGTATGTGTGATTCAAAGCAGCTGGCTACTGATATTCATACAGTCAATCATAAATCAGATTTCTTTTCAGACATATAACATAAATGAGACAATCAGCATGCTGCTAAGTTTTAATATAATAGTTTTAAAGATTTAACAGATATTTAATGAGAATCATTGCTCAAGCCCAGTATGCTTTTCGCTAATGTGTATGGCCGCCTGGAAAATTCAAGCCTGGTCCTTCATGAAGCTACATCTGTATACTTAGGTCAGAGCAGGAGGAAGACTAGAGAACATTTATGGATACATGAGCCTGTGCCACACAGATCCTTTTGCTAGCAGGGATGAGCTGGCTCTGCCATAGAACTGAGCTGGCTGGAAGCTCTGTGAATGTACTGGTGAAAGACTGCACGCAGCCTGGCAGCATGCTGCCCTTCTACAGGCTTTATTTGTTCAGACTCTGCTCAGCACTAACTGTGGCCCCACAGTGTTTTGTAGAGCATGGGGAGGGGGGAGGGAAAAAAAAAAAAAAAAGAGCTTGCATCTGGCTGCAAAGGACTGCACACAGATCTAATGTACAAAGGACAAGGATCAGACTTCAGCTCACGCTTCCTCATAGCCATTCACTCGCTCCTGATTGTACCCTGCAGATTTGTAAAGGCTGAAAGTGGACAAAGGAATAGAAATGCTTAATGCTCAGGAGAAGAACAAGGATCCTGCCATCCCTTCAAAGTTTACACTACATGGGCTTTGGTCAAACATGAGCTACAGGACTCAACACAGTAACTACTGTATGAAGTGCAATAGGCTGAGCTCTCTAGATAAGACATGATCTAATTGCTGCTAGAAGGAGGTGCAGCAAGACTAGCAGAGACTGTGACATGGCTTGTTTCAGAAGAATAGATTGGATTTTCTCACCAGACTTACAAAGGGTCAAACTGTTTCCTGAGAACATTATGTACCAGCATTCCTAGGCCAAATGCAAGTATCCCATGTGAGCACTCCCAACACTCATCTGTAGGAACACCTTTTATTGCCAGCTAAACAAAACAAACACCCACAATGTTCCATTTCCCTACCACTAAGTTACTAATTTTAACAGGAACTAAAGATACTCTTTCCAGTCATCACTGGGAACTCTGGTCACGCCAGAACTACCCACCAATAGATTGCTAGAATCTGTGTGACCTGAACAAAACACTTCAGTAGAGTAAGCTACATCAAGAAGTGGGTGGCTTTAATTTCAGATTCTGAACTTCCAGGAAAAAAAAAAGAAGTCAGTGTGAGCTGAAGCACCTTTTTCACAAATCTTTAAACCCTTCCTCAGAAGAACTTGATTTTCTTTATGTGAATCTTGTATCACTTGAAAAAATGGCTTTTTGTGCATTTACACACCACAATCAAACCCATTTGCACAATTTGAGGAGAATGGAAAAAGTGAGAGCAATAGCATAGCATCTCATTTGCCACAGTGAAAAAATGAGCTGAACACACAAAATATTTTGTTTCCTATTCCAAAATGGGCTTCAACTATTCAATAATGAGTATCTTTATGAGCAGCCTGTGCACTTGAAATTGTTTAACTTCTGACTGTGTGGATGAATGAAACAAAAACCTCAACAGTAAGAAAGGAATATTTCATATCTGTACAGCTTTTTTTCCTGTGCCTTGCTGAAAAGGTTCACCCAAGGTAGCATCACTCTATCTAAACTTTATTCTTATATCTACTACTGGTCACTGTCAGAGAAAGGACATTGGACTAGACAAACATTTAGATTAGTTCACATTCATAAAACCCGAAGTAATGTGGAAGTGGTGCCTTCTTTTCTTCCTTCCCCTACACAAAGCACGAATGAAAGCTAAATCCTCCAGGCTTTGCTTATATTTACATATGCAAAGAGTGAAAGAAATTTAATTAAGTCAGCTAAAGTATAAAAAGCAAGAAAGACTGTGTTGTCTTTCTTGTTACTGCAGCTTTTTTCAGCAAGAGATCAAAATATCTCCTAACAAGAAAAGCACTTCACGTAAGTACTGTGTCTGTTTTATTGTCTAAGCCAGGGCTTTTTGTTGTGCATCTCTCTAATTTTTACTGTATTAAAAAAACACATTTTAATGTCCTAACTGGTGCTAACGCCATTCTGGGAGAAGTTTCTAATGTAGCTCCCACCTACGTTCTGCAATCAAATCCCGTGACTAGGCCAATCAACAATTCTTTTTTTTTTTTTCTTTTGTATCATTAAATATGAGACTCCTTCGCATTGTCTCAAAGAAGCTTTCTTAGAACTGCTTCAGATATGTTCCTATATCAGCTGCTTCACATGTGATGAGATAATCAACTCTTCTGTGAGATTTCCTTTATTTGCATTTTAATATGCTCATCAACCTGATTAGGGAATGGGGATCCAAATTCTCTAGAGGACAGTATGCTCACTGCAAAGTACTGTATTTGACTGCTATAATCCAAGAAGGTTTAAACACTTTATTCTGAATCAGCCAATGAGTAAACCTCTTCCCCATCCACCTTCTATGTCAATCAAGCATTTATCTTCTTCAGACATTGTCACTAAACCAGCCAACCTTGTATTTTATAGTTCACACTTAATAGTTTAAAACTCATGCTTAAGAGAATTTTGTGTTTCCAAATACCTAGACTCTCAGGAAAAACAGGCTAAAAGTCTGGCAAGGTCTGCTCAGACATTTATTGCTCTTAAGTTTGCTGCATTTAGGAAATCAGCAGTGAACTGGCAGAGCGGGTATGTGCTCCTTGCATAGTAATTTTGGTTGCCAAACTAATTCCACAAGTAGCTGTACTTGTATCTGTTGGATTTAGGAGCTGATATACAGCTTGCGTGTAAAGATCACCTACTTTCTAAAAAAATTTTTCCCAGCTTGTCTAAATACGTCTTTGCTAAAGCTAAGATGACAAAATGTAGAGCGGACAACAAATGGAGAAGTCTGCTATTTTAGAAGATGCATGGAGTCTCCACTCGTCTACCAGAAGAGTTTCCAAGGCAGAAAAAAATGTGACTGTAATGGTACTGCACAGCTGCAAGAACAGTTGGTTTTGTTTTCTGAAAATGCCAGTGTAACAAAGCTCTATGCTCTCTACATCACGATGCCTACTATTCAGGAACCTCAGAAAACTACTGAGTAGAACAGTAGCTTCAGGGAGCATAGCATATGTCTTAAAAAGTGTTGGTTGCACTACGGTTGTAAAACAGCAATATTTATCCCTCCCATAATATTCTATGGATTAACATATCTCAAAAAGCTAAACGCTCATGATAAATCTCTAGGAAATAACACACTTCAATTGAAAAGTCACCTTTGGAGCGCATTCACCACCGTGAAGGCAAGAAAGATAATTTTTCTGTGCTCCATACAAGCACAGAAACTCTATTGTCATTTTCAGAAAAAAAATTTGCAACTCCAGTTTAGGATCTAACTTTTCAGAGGAGTTGAAGAGCTGGAGAGTGGAAAAGGGAGAGACCATGCAATTTAAAATCAGAGGAAACCTTTTCCTTCCTTCTGTCACTTTTTGTTCCTTACATTCCTGCCTTTAGGAGCATTTAATTAATATTATTTTTCAAAAAATTGTTCCAACTTCAGAGTAACCAGCTAAATACATCAGGCAAAAGCCAGGCAGACCATTGTATTCCTCTTCAATGTTACACTCTTGAACAACTGGCTTCATAAATTAACGAGCTTGTCAATTAAGTTTAGAGCTTCAGTAAACCGTCTATATTAAATATGACTTGGATATGAGGGAAGACTGTCAGATCAAATGAAGAAGATTAATGTGGGATTCTCAGAGCAGACATATAATCTGCTGACTTTTGGGTGGAAAAATATGACATGCTGTTCATTACCCTTTGTTTAGAGTTCCACCCAGTGCTCTGGATTTGCAAGCATCTTCAGAGCTTGCAATTTTTATTTATTTATTTTTAGGAAAAGAAACACACTTTTCTAATAATTTATGATACTAAACATCACATTAATTTTCATGCCACAATCTAATGAATCAAATTGCTCAAAGTTTTTTTTTAATTATGGCTTTTATTCTATTGCAACTATTCTATTCTAACTATTCTATTGCATTCTATTCTCATCAAAATTCAGGGTTTGTGGTTGTTGGCTTGTGTTTGGGTTTTTGGGGTTTTTTGGGGGGAGGTATTTTGTTTTGTTTTTCAAAAACATGCACTACTTCTGCTCGAGCACCTACTTACACATTAACCCGAGTACTATAGCCTGTCTCATTATCTATCGGGCAGCACTGAAAACAGACACTTAGCATTTTTCCTCCCTATCTCTGCATCTCAAGCCCTGATTCTTCACCTGGTCCTGTACGTGTTTAAGCTTGTACATGTAAAGAGATTCACCAAAGTCAACCAGACAATAAGCATATTTGATCTAACCTTATGGATATGATAAGTGTTTAACAAAGGAAGGAAACTGATGTCCAGTATCTAAAGCTGATGTTTTCAAGTAAATCCAAAAGACTGATGTGTCAAAATCCTGGTTGTAGTCTGTATACACCACTAATATCTTGCTGATTTGACTATATTTCAATGCACAGATTAATTCTTAACAGAAATGTGTGTTAGGCTTTAAATAAGCAACAAGGACAGATTTGCAAAACTAATCTGATTTACATGACTCAAGACTTTTACCTACTACCGGTGGCAAAGCAAATTAGCCTGTTCCTCAGCAGGAGCTTCCTCAATGAGAAGCAACAAATTCCTCACTGATGGAAGGCTTTAATGTGTTTCTCAAGAGCTTAGAGTTAGCTGTCTGACTTTATTTTGGTTTACACAGTATTTTAGCTACTTTCCACTGAGAATTTTGTTGTGTGCTTGCTTATTTTAAAATCTCTTGCAAAACAGACCTGAGGTAGGACCTGCCATATAAGTACAAGGAGGATCACCAAGTGAATGAGACCTAAAGATACTTTTCTACGTAAGTTTGCAGTCCATTTGATAATCAATCTTGGGGAAAGGAATCCTGATTTTTAATACAATGTACAACACCCATCATTTCTTATACCTGAAATTCACCTTTCTTTTTGTGTTTTACTTAATTACTACTCATGACACATAGGTGGTGTCAACAAAGGACAACAGACCCTCAACACACATATTCAGGGGGATTGTTTTTGACAAAAGCTTTGGACAATTTCTACCATAATCATGTATCAGATATCTGCCTGTTTTACAGACAAAGGAAGAATTTTGGATATTTTCAGACTGGAAGCTCAAGATGTTTTTTAAGCAGATCACTACTTGTTTTGTTGATGAACTAATAAGACCTGTTGTCTCTCCTAGAGTTTACTCATCATGCCAGCTCACCCAGAGATGCTCTGAAAGAAACCAGCAGAAACTACTCCAACCTGCCACACAACTAGTTCTGTACTACCTTGTGCCTTCTACGTAGTTCCTTTAAAAGTTGACGATGATGCCCATTAGCCTGTGTTCCTCACTGCACGTAGTCCTTCAGGCGCTTCTACCAAAGTGTTTCCTGTTCAATACTTTCTAAGATGCTATATATCTTTCCCATTTACCCTGATCATAAAAGATCGCTGGGGAAATTTTCTACTATTTATTTAAAGCATTGATTGAAGTTTCTGAATTATTTATAATTCTTACAAATAGTTAATCTCATAAAAATGATATCTCATTAAAATAGTCTCTTTATTTCCATATGTACATCTATGGATCTATTGAGAACTTAAAAGAACCATGTTTGGTTTTTCTCCTCAAGAAAAGCAATGAGAGCTACAGGGACAAGGTGCCCTTTAACTCCACACTGCACATTCACAGCTAGATGAACTGGATTTTTGATGACTGTGAGCATTAATCATGTAGTGATTTAATTTACTGGAAGACCACAGGGCACCTTCCTGCACACAATGCAGTAGCAACTTTACTTGGCTGCCCCTTGCCAAAGAAACATATGGGAAACTGATAAAAAATATTCTAAAAAGATAACCTTTTCTGGCTGATACAAAATGTTAATTACAAATGCAAAATAATATTGCATAACTATTTTGCTAAAAGTACATAGTAAAAAAAGACTGAGGAGGAAAAGTTAGGCACTGAGGTTGTGATTTGCTGAAGTTGGAATCTAGTCAGAATGTCAGGGAGCAAGTGATGCTTGGAATAAGAAAAGTTATCTGGGCCTTTGAATTCACACACTGAAGTGTTCAGGATTCAGCATAAGATTTCATCTCAGCTGCAGTATTTCCAGAAAAGTACTATACACATTCTTGGTCAATGTTATCCTGGAGGGATGGTACTACTGGATCATTGCCATCCTTTTTCTTAAAAGTTTTCTCATTATTCTTCTGGGCTTTTTGGTGGTATTTCTCAGAATCGCACTACCAGCTGTTATTGCTTCAGGCTATGCAGAGGATTTGCACCTATCCACTGGTAAATAGCTGGGAAGCTACCATAGAAATACTATTCTATAATTTATTTGTAGATAACTCATTCTTAGAAAAGATACCCTCAGTTATGACTCTAATTCTTTCCTTAATAGGTACATTCTTATTACAAATGATAGCTCTCACAATACCTAAGACCTAGGTAGTGCACTGTAATTACAAATGAAGGCTAAATGATTCTTCTAATCTTTGGCTTTTTTGTGTGGTATCATCTTATTTAAGATCATAAGAACAGTAATAATGGAGCATGAGTAAGAGGCATAGCTACATCCACCATTTTAAGAGAGGCCTCTTTCCCCTCATCTCCTGCATCACTGAAAGAAAGACAGACAGACAAAATGAAAGAAAGGACTAAATCTCTTTTCACACCTTAAGACAGCCCAGAATTGCTAAGCCCGTTCCCTGCCAGAAAGGACGAAACAATGTCAGGTAACAAAACCTTAAGGATGACTGATTTGTCTTATATCCTCACTGTAGTAAATACCAGAGCTGAAGACAGCTGTAAATCATGCCGGTATGTCGGGTCAAAGGCTGAAGTGCCCAAGATGCCACAGACAAAGGACAAATGAGGAGTGTCACTGTCCAACGAAGGGGGACTCACCCTCAACACTCAAATTTGGTCACTGCTTATGATTTTTAAAATTTCCAAGCCACTGATAAAGCTAACCCTAAATAGCAGTTCCCAGTTCAACCCAAATAGCAACCAAAAAAATATTAAAATCCAAGCCTACCTTATAGGGAAGGGCCCTTGTAAATACCTCTTTCCCTTCCACTCCTGCCCCATATTGTCCCTTGTGCCTCTCCCAGGATGAGATGAATCTCACATTCAGGCCCAGCATTGACATCGCAACAGGAACAAGTGACAATGAGAAGAACAAGATCCTGCAGCCCCCCCCTCACACAGACCAACACCCTTGCTTCTCCTTTGAGATGGTTGCCAGAGGTCTGAGCCTCCTGCTTCAGGAAGTGGCTCAAATATAGCCATTTCTGTCAGGCAGGTAGTCTCCAGCCAGCCCTCCTGGGACAGGGTCCTATCCTCCCGGTATCCCCAGGCTGACAGCCCTGTCCTTCTGCCCCACACAACCCTCTCAGCTTCTCTTTAGCCGCCTCTGAACGCAAGCTTTTTGACAGAGCAAATCAGAGAGAAAAGGGCTTGTCAACAAATTGCCACTATAGCCTCTTTATTTAGCCACCTGGAGATCATACAAAACTGCAGAAAAATACCTACTGTCTACAAGAGTCGCATAACTAAAGTTGGACACTAGAAACTATCATCATGAACATCATTACAAAAAAGAACACAGTAAAAGCAAGTTTCTAGCTTTCCTATTTTTATCATTGTTTTATAAGAGGTGACAGACAGGGCAACCTTCACTCTTCAGATCATTGTACCAAAGTACCCTACTAAATTAATTTTCAAGGAAACTAACAGTCATGTCACTGCTAGAGGAAATTTTATTGTCTGTGCAACATGCATGCACCTCTCAAATTCGGAAGGGAGGGCTTGGGACTCCTGTTTTGTAAGCCAGGATAAGGAAGGATAAGGATGTGGTTTGCCCTCTTGGCTGCCAGGGCGCACTGCTGACTCTTGTTGAGCCTGCTGTCAACCAGCACCCCCAGATCCCTTTCTGCAGGGCTGCTCTCCAGCCACTCCTCTTCCAATTTATACTTGTGCCTGGTGTTACTCCGTCCCAGGTGCAGAATCTGGCATTTGGACTTGTTGAATTTCATCCCATTAATCATAGCCCAATGCTCCAATCTATCCAGATCCCTCTGCAAGGCCTCATGTCCCTCAAGAGAGTCAACAGCACCTCCCAGTTTGGTATCATCAGCAAACTTGCTAATGGTGCATTCGACTCCTGCATCCAGATCATTGATAAATACATTGAACAGAACTGGCCCCTAGAATTGAACCCTGAGGAACATCACTGGTGACCAGTCGCCAGCCAGATGTAGCCCCATTCACTATGAACCTTTGAGCTCTGTCCTTCAGCCAGTTCTTCACCCAGCACACCAGGTACCTGCTCATCTCACAGTTGGACAGCTTGTCCAGAAGGATGCTGTGAGGAACGGTATCAAAAGCCTTACTTAAAATCCAGAAAAACTACATCCACCACCTTCCCTTAATCCATTAGGCAGGTGACCTTATCATAGAAGGATATCAAATTAGTTAAACAGGACTTTCCCTTTGTGAACCCATGTTGACTGTGGCTGATGATTGCATTGTTCTTTAAATGCCTTTCAACAGTACCCAGTACGATCTCCATAATTTTTCCAGGAACTGAGGTTAGACTAACAGGTCTGTAGTTTCCTGGGTCTTCCCTCATGCCCTTCTTGTAAACTGGAATAACATTGGCTAGTTCCCAGTCAGCAGGACCTCCCCACACTCCCAAGGCCTTTGGTAAAGGATCGAGAGGGGGTCCTGCCATGGCATCTGCTAGCTCCTTCAGTACTCTGGGTTGAATCCCATCAGGCCTTATGGACTTGTGAACATTCAGCTGATACAGCTGGTCCCTGACAATTTCAGTGTCCACAAATGGAAAAATCACTGTTCCTGCACTTGAGGTCCTCCCACTCAGGGGACCAGGACTGATAGACCCAAGGTCTATCAGCATTACTAAAGACTGAGGCAAAAAAAGCATTGAATGCCTCCGCTTTTTATTCATCCCTAGGTGTGTGTGGGTTCCAGGTGTGTGGGGTGGGGTTCTAGGTGTGTGGGACCACGCCAATGTGACCCTTTACCTAGTTATTCAATCCGCCATCAAGGAATCTGCCTGTGATGCCATCCTTTATTCCAGACTCTCGGGACTGATCCCAAGCATGCAGGCCTGTCAGCTGCACCAAACTGCCCACTCCTCGGACATCTTTTTTACATGAATATATTGGAAGTATTATGAAGTATAGTGTTGTGAAAAGAAAATATGACAGACATAACCTTTACTCATGCTATAACCATTAACTGTCACAATACAGGAAATTACACACAGTCATGTAAAATAGCATCACTAGGGATAAATGAAATGGTAATTCCATTTAACCAACTTTTACATCCTTTGTAGGCATTACAATTTCAGAATCGGTCAAGACTAGATACATCCATCAGGATATTTTCAATACATTTTTGATCCATGCTTTTAAAGTTTCCTGTTACTTTCATGTTCAAAAGGGACCACCACAGTTTTGCAGACAATGTGACAGATTTTAAAGTACTGAAGCTTCCTATCTCTTTATGCTCACAAGCTGTAACTCAAAGTTCAAAAACTCAAAATTCAAAATTCTAAATTCTTTATTCGGTCTGTGTAGCACATTAGATATCCAAAACCTCTTAAGGTTTAGCTTTAGTTTGGGATCAGCAAACATTTTCCAGTACTGACTGCCTCCCAAAACCACAAGTCCTTCTCCCTTTCTCCCACTGCCCAGAGACAGATACACCCCCTCATTTCTGTGGCAGGGAAATATGGTGACACAGACCAAAACGCACTCGGGGTACACTCCACTAGTCAGCCCCAACCCACATGACTACCGTACTAACTGAAGATATTGCATAAAGTACAATTATGAGCTCAGCATAGACATAAAGAAAATGAAAGTCATGTTCCTTGATTAGCCCGTGACAATCCATTTTACTTATTGGGTTGAATCTCACCACACATTACGGCAAAATTGAGAGTCACATAGGAAATACTTGCAAACGTACTATTAAAATTATTAAAATAACAGCAGTAGGTAATGTGCCCTGGCCTTGATCCTTCCAACCACTTAAATACTCACTTAATTGAAGCTTTTGGGACCCAGGAATTAAAAAGAATATTTAAAAAATGGTCAGAGAAACCTATACAAGATTCCAGACAATAAAATATCATAGTGAATAATGCATGAGAATATTTGCTGCATTTAATGTTTATTTAGTATAATAGTAGATCTGACTTTACTATCTCACTACTCTGACTGACTAATTTAACTCCTGAAGTCTGACTGATCACCACTAAATCTCTTGGCACTAGTTAAGGATATCTCTACTAAGCAGGGCATTTGCTAACATTGTCCCCGATAAGCAATGGCCATGACTGCTCACTCACAGTAAGCTAGAGCCACTCCCTGGCAGATGTCCTAGTAAAATAGCCATCCCAGTTCATTACATTTCCCATTAAAGGAATAAATAATATATTCGCTATTGAAATTAGATCAAAATATTGAAAGATTCATAAAAGTCCTCCCACCTCATTTGGGGAAGAGGAGATAGACATTATCATAAGCACTTTACAATATATTGCAAGACTTTTGCTAGCAGCACATCAGTGTCACAGCTGAATTATGATATTCCAGAAATGCCAGCCTTCATAACTGCAAAAGTAACCACAATTTCAATAAACTGGAAGGACACATCAAGGTCTATAAAAGCAATAGGATGAAAGGAATATGGTATTAGCCTTCCATTTCTTCCCCACCCCTTCCCTGCCATTAGCTGTCTGTATGGATTTCAAGAAGATCAGTTAAAGTGAGGGTGAGCAACCTGTCTTTAACAGTATTTCAGTGGTCTTCCATTCAACTTTAAAGACAGATCTCTAATACATTAGATGTCTGCATAAATCAAATAACTGGGTGGCAACAGTCATGGTGGTTTAAGCAGCAACCACACGCAGTTTCTAACCACATTAGTAGACATCTAATGCAGATTCATCAGATACAACCCTGCAGCTGAAACTTCAGTGGTCTAATCTTGCACGGTGCAATGCTCCCAGTTCCCTTGGGAGCGAATGGGGCATGAGAACAAGCACCTGTAAGCAGGAAGCCTGGAACACCTCGCAGAGCAGGCCCGTCAGTCAGCGCCACAGGAAAACAACAGTGGACTGTGCTCCACTGGATGAAATTTAGAGCGCTTGTTTTCTGAAACAAGTGTCATTGTATTGGGCACTTGGAAGCAATAATCAGATTATAAAAATTGACAAGAGACTATGAATTTTTAGTCTGATCTTTCCATTAGGATTAATTTTAAGCAGCGTAACAGAGGCATAAAATAGCCCCAGAGAGAAAGTCTTCTCTATAATTAATTGTGCCATTTGACTAATAAAATAATGTATATTTCAATTAACAAAGCTGAACACAAACAGAATTGATTTTCAGCTTTATTTGATGTAAACACAGCTTATTATCTTAATTAATCCTTCTCCAGGCTTTGTTTTCTGGAACACATTTACCTCAAAAAAAGCAACACATAAGCAGTATTTTTATCTTTATAGCCTCAGATATGATGTAGGAGCTAAGACCCAATCCAAGAACATATTCATGTTACTAATGCTAAAATCCCTTTGTAAATAAATCCCTGTTAGTTGAAGTAGTTGTATCAGCCCTGGGGCTTACTACCAAACACCATCAATTTGTGGCAAATGGTCGTAATGCTCTGATCCATAACTAACGTGAGGTAAGTGCTTACTACCAGCAGGGCAGCCCCAGGCAAGCTGCACCTCAGGTGAATATTGAATTTATCATTCCCTTCTTATCTTGAAAAGACCCACACAATTATTTGTAACAGTCTTTTCAGAATTTGCTGCAGTACCTGCTAAAAAGGTTTCCAAAATGACATCTTGTTTCTTCACCTTTGTACCAGGTGCCCGTGCCCAGGCGCTGGCAGCGGCGGGGGCTGCGGGGGCCTCTGAGGAGAGGCCGGGGCTGCCTCGTGCCGGTTCCAGCGGCCCCACCACAGGGCACAGCTGCGCCCTCAGCGAGGCTGGTGGGGCCTCTGGGAAAGGACATTGAAGAAAGGGCAAAACCTGCACGGAGTGAGGAAAAAAGTGTGAGAAACAGCCCTGAAGCACCCAGGTCAGAGCAGGGGGAGGAGGAGAAGGAGGTGCTGCAGGTGCCGGGGCAGAGAGTCCCTGCAGCCATGATGGAGAGAGCACGGGGGAGCAGATATCCATGCTGCGGCCTGTGGAGGACCCCACACCAGAGCAGGTGGGTATTTCCTGAAGGAACTCCGACCCATGGAGAGCCCACACTGGAGCAGGTTTACCCACCACAAACTCCCATGCTATTTTGCCATCTTGCCTCTCATTCCTCCCATTCTCTTTCCCTCCCCTCCGACTGTACTGGCACAGAAAGGACCATACAGGATATGGTCAATGGGCCACCTCAGTCAACATCCTGTTTCAAATCACATTGTTTGAAACACCTCAGAAGAGCATGATCATCCCAGAATTGATAACTAGGCTGAAATATGTCCCTTTGGTGGTAGAGTCAGTTTTGGCCTAAAGAAACAAGTGCTTTTTTTCTTCCTCTATTTGACAATCTGAAATAGATTTTTTTTAATTAACTATATAAACAGGCAATAGCGTTCAAAATCCAATCTGATCATTGTCTCATTCCTTTTGCCCTCAATTTAGTAAAGTGCATATGAGCAGAAAAATACTTGAATGTACATTTAAGTGCAGAGGATAACATTCAGAATCAGCAGGACTGAAGCCTACACTTCAGTGCTTTCCTGAAACAAGTTTTGAATCAAATACTACACTGTTTAATCAAAGAACTTCATTTGCATTCCCACCTTTCACGGAATTTACAGCACATTGTTTAATTGTCACAATTAAATCATGACTAATCATGACAACAGATGCAAAATCTCACTCACTACTTCTATTCCTTTATAACATCTTAATTTGTAGAACTCTCTGTCTTTGAGAAATTTCCAAGATAAATATTTTTTAAGTCTTTCATAACTTTGCTGCTTCCCTCTGGCTTTTCCTCTTTTTTGCACAGCCCTGATTAGGGTAACAGAATTCAAAGGGGAAAACATGCTGTTTTCAGTATTATTCTCATTTCCTCTCCTAATCTCAGAGAGCCAACGAAAAGCCTTCACAAAAACACCCAAACAACTATGTTTTAATGATAACAAAGTGACTTTTCTCTAGAAACTGCACTGTCTGTAGAGATTTAATGTTACAAAACCCGATGTTACAAAACTATGCCTTCAAACAACAACCAGTTTTTATTTTCTTTGACTGAATATCTTAAGGTACTGGTACCAGCAGGAGACATCCTTACACAAGCACTTCTTACCTGCCCAGAACTTTCAGAAATGGACATAAAAGCAGAACTTTATACACTGTCTCTTTTTTTATATTTGAACCTAACTGCAAAACTTCCTTTACTCCTGTTGTCCTCTGCTATGACCTAACCAGTACAAATTTCTCCCACTAATCTGACCAGGATTTATTCAGAGAAAATTCAGTAGAATAGGAACCAGCAGGGAGAAAACTCAAAAGTGCTGCTGGGATTATAGGCTGGGGAGAGCTCAGCAGCAGCAGAACATATTAAAAGTAAAGGACATAATAAAAATACATAGCTAATGCTATCTGAAAATTATAACCCATTTTAAAAGAAATCTAGTCAATCGTAATGAATAGATGATCTATATAATTGATGGAAATTGTACAAATAATTAAACTGAAACATTGGTATTTTTGCAACAAACCTTATGTAGTACAGAAAGACAAGTTACAAAATAGCCGCCCTGAGTTATTGGATCCAATATGAGACTTGACGATTTGTTCACTCATTAGAAGTGGTTTATTCTACAAATACTTTCTTAGACATAAAAATCTTTACAGTTTGCATAAATCTTCATTGTAAAATAACTGAAATGCTTGAGGTGCAGGAATATCCTTTGCATTTTCTGAGTATACATTTTTCAAATCAGAATTTTTCCAAATTCCTTTCAGACCCATCATGAAAGCAGAACAGTGTACTGGAAAGTACAGTAACAGAGTGTGGATGAGGAATGTATTACCCGTACTAGAAAAGGTAGGTTTGGGACTATTAAACTCAACAAGTCTGCATATGAAGCACCACAGTGCTTCAGTGATAAAGAGACTCAATGTATTCTTTATCTTAAACCATATTTAAAAATATTTCAAACTACTCACTAATTTAGAACAAATTTTGTTTCCAGTAACTTGCCTTAAAATGAGCCAGTGCTTGCTCAGCAGTATAATGATGTTCTTTTAGAAACTGCACAGAGCAGCAATTCCATCATTAAACAGAATCATAAATAAATTGCCTCAATTTTCTCTGCACAGCCTTTCTTTGATTGTTATTATACAGGTTCTATCGTAATTTAAAGATGTAGTTTTAACAAATAAGTTTTCTTGTGTTCTGTTAATTGTGTTGCTCTTTCAAGATTTTAAAGCTACTACTGAAAAAGCTGCATGTAACCTGCAGAAAAATGGGGGATCCTTTTGCAGAAAGAGTTTCATCCACCAAGCATGACTTCTTACTGCTTAAGGCCAGAAAGGCCTTACTGACTTTTATTTTGTGAATATTCCACCTGGTTATCCCTGGAGGTGAGCCTAAGGACTTCACACAATCAAATGTATGGAAATTACTATCCGTTTCATCCCTTCTCGACTTTTTTTTTGACTGATGTAGAAAAGAACAAGGGGACGAATACACAAGCGTTTGCACTTCTAGTAAAGCAGTTCTAAAACATGGCCTGCTCTTATCCAAGAAGCAGTAGCTGGGTGCTTCATTTCTCATTCACTGCAATACAAAGCACATTTATTTGCATAAAACTATTATGGAGGCTATCTGGTCTCCATTCTATTGTCTCTAGAGCACCACCTTTTATTCTCATTAGTGAAGGGATGCCATTGGGAATTATTTAATCTCAGAAATTAATCTTGAAAACTGTTTGTTTTGAGGGCATTCGTCTTAATATACATAACAAAAGCAGTGGGCTGTCTTGGAAGAGGAAACAAATTCTCTTGTAGTTTTATCAAACATGACAAGTAAGCATCTCTGAATCCTTTACTTCATTACAGTTTCAGATGCAAATAAAGATAGAAATCTAAAATGTATAATCCTCGGGCTTTTGCTCCCTCTCATAACCAGAGGAGAGAATGAATTTAAGACCAATTAGGGGTGTTGTATAATAAGAAGATTTAAACCAATAACGAAAGGAAATTAATTGTGAAAGGGTTGAATGAGAGCATCATTTCCCAAACACTACTAGCAATCAGAATTTAAATACCTTTTCACCCAAAGTTCTCAAAGCATCTCACCAAGTATTATCTTGATCCTTGTGTTACAGACGAGGCAATTAAGGCATAGAGTAAAAACCTCAGAAGCTTCTTAAAAGTTCTGCTTTGACATTTTTATCAGAAAAAAAAAAAAATCACAATTTTTCCAGTGTTTTCAATGAAAAGCTGAAATCAAAACCCTTTGCATTATAGGACTGCGGACAAAATGGCCCAAAAAGTAGAATGTAACAGAATGAAAATGGAAATTACAAAATACTATAAATATCTTAAGACCTAAACTAAAGGTCTACCTCCAGCTCAGCCTCTTCCTAGAAACCTTGGTATATACATAGACCTAAACTAACTCTCTCTGCTACTTTCTCACTGACTTACATTTATTTAGGTGTCTGTGTATACAGTTACCAGAGCATTTTATGGATAATTGATAACTGATGCTGAAGCGAGTATTTACAACAATGTTATTCAAAAGCTACAAAGTCACAGAACCCAGTGACAGGGTGTCTACAACAGCTATTCTATGCTATCCGTGCATTAGAGTTGACCCAGGGAGCACTGAGGTTTCCTTGCATTTAAGGCATTTTATAACTCTTTAACATAACACCTTTTTTTTTTTTTTTTTTTTACCTGACAGGAAAGGTTTGCTTTTCTGGCGTTTAGACCTGTAATACTTTCAGGTTTTGCTTTCCTAGATAGATTCCTCTGTAGAATTATTAAGGTAAACTTATCTGAATGCACACAATCCTTTTAACTGTACAATGCAATGTTGTCAAGGAACATTGCTTTTCCTCAACAGCTTCGCAACCTGCAGTGACAGCAAAGATGTCACATATGCTTTGCATAACATAAAATAGATTTTTTCCTCTTCATTTATGAATGTACAGGCCCAAAACATCAACTTTGTTTAATTTCACTTACTCTCTCAAACAGAATTGATAGCAAAGCTGTTTCTCCATGACAAAAAAAAAAAAAAAGAGTTTTATAAAAATACACTCTTTTTTTCAGGTTCCAATAAGTTCTATCCAAGTAATAAGTGTTATATTTTGCGATATTTCAGCAGGACGTTTTTCTATCTCCTACCATAATTAGCCCCTCTATCTCAGCTATGAAAGTTAACTATTTCAACTCACTATCTTGAATTCATACCCATGCTTGTGAGCACGGTTGTAAAAGGTCGTGGCTTGGCTGTAACTACATCTGTAACAAGTCCTGATAAAGAGAGGGGAAAGGGGAAAAGGGTTGCCCTAAAAATATGACACCTGCTAAAAACTTCTGGCACCTATACCCACCTCTGCCTCCCTCCCTGATCCTTTCTGCCTCCCTCCCTGATCCTTTCTGACTTGCACTAAGTGCTGCCTGCCAACCTTTCAAATAATTTTAAACAAAACAGGCACAAGGGTCATCACTTGCATTGGAGTGGTGCTTGGAGTCCTCCTCGGGAATTAAAGACTGTAAATTTGATGCTGTATATATCAAAGAAGTAAAACTTAGACATTACCAGATAGAAGGCAGGGGATGGAAGGCAGATGTTAATTTTACAGCTGGAAAACAATCACTACAAGATTAAATTGTTTGCCCAAGGTCAGTGCTTGAGACTGGTAAAACTGAAAACTAAACTATTTGGATTACTAGGCTAGCAATTAAGCCTCTAAAAAACCCATTCTTTCACTATTTTTGGAGAACTATTCTTAATATATATTTAATTGGCATATATATAAGTGGAGGAATAACATGTTACCTATGTGAAGTGAATAAATACAGCTCCATTCCAAGGTGCCAGAGATGATGGCTTAGATCTTCTGCAAGTTTAATAATGAAGTGTCAGAACCAGAGTCAGTCAGAAAATAACTCTTTGAAGTTTAATGTAATAACAACAGGCAAGCTCTGCTCTTCTCCCCAAGCAATGATCAGGCATCTTTGAATATCAGGGACCACTTAGTCAGAAGACAGCTATTGAAATTACAACAGACCTGTATTTATATGATCAAAGATGTTTCATTGGCAATAGCTTTACTGGTAAATATATGGAAGGGTCCACTTTTTCTTATAGGAAGATGGATGAGCAACAGCATCTCACAACAGCTCTTCAGCTCAAAGTGATTTGGGTAATACTGAAGTTGCATCCTTTTAAATGTAGAGCTAAGGTGGAAATTCATTTTATCACCTTATTTAAATGTGTCTCAGGATAATCACTATCTTTACATCTGAGCATCTCACACACACCAACAGATATATCTGGAACACCTAAAGGGACAAAATACAGATCATATACCTCATATTGTGGAAGGGGTAAAAGCCAACCCAAATATTCTCACTGCGAGACTGAGCTAGATTTCATTTATTTAATCCTTATAGTCTCCCTAATCCAGTCACTTATGAGGAAATTAGTATTTCATAAGAGCCAACCATTCAAGTCCCCTTCCCACCACCATAATTTTTCATGGGGTAGGTCACACTATCACAAGATGTCAAATACTAAATAGTTATCAGTTATAGCAATACAGATCCTGCTGGAACGCATGAAAATCTTATTGTCAGTAAACGGAGCTATCTCATTTAACAAAGTCTTTAGCTCATACATTTCTACAGGATTTGGGGACGACAGAGTATTGCCTGAATTGAATTGAAAATTGAACCAACTTCTAATTACAAAGCACTATATCAAAACTGCCAAGTAAATTGTTCTTACAAATCATGGAGTTACTTATGGTCTTCTAAAGAGCAAACTCCACTGCCAACACACATTCCTTGCAGCAAACGAACAGTAGCTGTGACAGACTAAATCACAGGGAATAGAAGACCCAATCCTGAGAATAGACAAGGGGTCCTGAGGCAGCTACAGACCAACTGTTAGCACTGTCTGGGTTCATAAGAACTGCAGATCACGTGACAAAGAGAAGTTATCTAACCATCCCTCCTTTTTCCCCACTCCATTTTCCCCTGCTCTGTCTCTGGAGTACAAAGACTGAGATTACTCTTTCTTAACTTAAATACTTGAAAAGAGCAATACCATGCCATTATTCATCTGAAAGTTACTATATAACTTATTCAATCAAGAAAATGCAGGTGGTGTGCTGCATTTGTAGAATCACTGGTTTTCAAAGGCCACATCGCTGAAGTCATCCTTCCCACCAGCTTTTCTTTTTTAACCAGCACACATTGTTCAACAGCATATTATTACTATAACGGAGGTAATGCCACTGTGACCTTCCCCTTAAATGAAGAGGATGTTCTAGTTATAATTATGAGTTAAATTACAAATAATAGAAATAACTTTCTTGCTATAACAGATTTCAATCATATAAACCAGTTTAGAGTCAATGGATAATTTTAAAAACAGTTTAATGCAACGTTACAAGGAAATGATTGAAAAAGGCACTAATAGGGTTTAATCTCCCTTCTTCCAGGAATGAGACATGTGATGTTCTAAAGTCATTCCCTGCAAACTTTTGTTTGCAAGGTAGCTTGAAGCCTAGAAGCTCCTCTGAAGAGCTCACAATCAACTGTTTATGTTCATGCTACTGAAGAATTCGTTATGGTATGAAGTCAAATTAAATACTTCAGCTCAGTCCTGAAATAGCTTGAGACTTCAGGTCTGTCTTCAGAAAGGTCTGGAGATCCTCTGAAAGTGTGAATGTTACACTGGCTGTGATTCAGCTGTTTTCAAACTGTGTATCGACAATCAATTTTTGGGTCAAGCATTTACATCAGAACACACAACCATTCAAGAAGTGTATGGTTTAGCATTGCAGTTATGATTCTCACTGTATCATTAAGTTAGGGCTCCAGGGATTCAGTATTTATACGACACTATTTTCAGCAGTCAAGTAAAAGAGCCATGGTTAACAATGAGTTTTCTAACCTGCATCTTACTTGCAGTTATAGAAGGAAGTTCTTCTAGGGCATAGCTACTTGTCTTGAGAAATCTCACAAACCCAGAATGTGTTGCAACTTTCCTCAAACTAGAACACAGTTAACGTGTTACAGACAAGTCCTAGGCAAGGACTCTTAATAAGCGTCATGTTCCTAGGCTCACTAAGAGATGAACAAGTAATTTCTGCTCAGCTCAGTGTTCAGTCTTAGAGATTCTAGGTTCCCAGATTATCAGAGAAAATGTAATTTGGGAATGTAAAAACAAAGCTTTTTGAACCAGTTATGAAAAACATGCTTTGGTTTTCATTGAAGATGTAGGGGTGATTCCCTCTCCCTAGCTTATTGCAATTCAAAAATTTCCATGAATACAAATCTTAAAACAGCCTACCTAGTAAATCAGTCATTCAAGAAACCATTTATTCCAGAGCATAACTAAAATGTAAACAATTTATTCAAAATGCCTTTCAAACAATTCATGAGAACGTTAAATTTCATCTATTGATTAAAAACTTGGCCCTAAATTAACTGTTCTCTGTCAAAACAAGTGTCAAAGCTACTCCAAATTCATTCAAAATGCAAAATTCAGAATTTTATCATCTGTGTGCTGATAGACACTTCATTTCACAGAGTATATACATCACTGACTGGTGATATATAATCAGATAAGCCTTTGTTATTTAAGTCAGTTATCTTCTGCATTCAATATGAAATACATAACTAATTTTTAATATTATAGTTAATTAATTATCAGTGTCTTTTCTTTATTGTTCTGAGATTATCCAGCAACCATCTTTTTCCTTGTGTCTGCTAAAGTCAACAGAAACCTGGTCTGAGTAAGAACAGAAGCAGCATTAAACAAACATTGCATTACTGAAAGAGAAACAATAATAATAATGAACACAGACTATCTTATTAATAGATAACTACACTAGATAGAACACGAGATAGAACTTACACCCAGAGACTATAATTACAGAAATACTGCTGGCACATTCAAATTGCATCAACTGCCAGAAAGGTTACTAACCAGAGATTCAATATATAGAAGAAAACCCATTCCTGAACACTGTATCTCTCTCCTATCACACTTCTGTATCTAATCTGGGATTCTGGGAGAGATTAGAGTTTTCAGAGCTGTTTTCTGGGGTGGCTAAATGCAATAAATATCCTTCAGAGAACAACTTGGTATTTCAGTCACAAGATTTACTGTAGTTGGCTTTGCTGCCAAGGTATATTTGTCAAGCATTTATTTTTTCTCTGCCCATCACCGTTAAAAGATTGCGAGTGGTTAAATAGAACAAAGGAAAAACAGCCAGCAAATTTGTATGATTTAATTAAAGAAAGAAATCAAAGGGATTATAGCTAACAAAGGAAGCTTAAATGAAAAATTTACTACCTCTGGAAGTAACTCCCTGTGTAAGGTAATAAAGTACCTGGCACTTGGGGTTCATTGTGAAATGAATCATATATCTTCTGCTGCATGCTGTTCACTACACAACTCTTCCACAAGCCTCTGAATAAAATCACCACTTCCAACAGCTGCAGCTGGATCTTCCTTTGGGCTGAATAATATTTCTTAAATATTTATCTCATCCTTCTATTGATACATGAGACCTGTCTAGACTCTGTCTGCCAGACCAAAATTCTGGCTCCATTTTCCTCTTTTTTTTTTTTTCTAAGTCACTGATGACAGAAAAAAAACCTGGATTTCCATGCTTTCTGAGATGGAGGCAGGCTGGGCTAGTCTTGCTAATCCTCACCCAGGAAACAATCATTTCATGATACTCAACCATAGTTCTTAATTGGCTCCAATGGAGGAAAAAAGTAAGTATTAAAGTCATTTTACTCAAATGAGGCTGTGGAAGCAAATTTAAAAGTTTTTAAAGTAATAATGTGGTACACATTGAGAAATTGCATTTTTAAAATTTGTTTTGGTTGGGATGGGACCCAAGGTTTGGGCAGACAGACATGTAGAGCCTTGTCACAACTGTCATCATGCCATCAGAGAAAAAGACAATCCTCATTCAAGAGCATGGGTAATTCAGACTTTAAAAAAACACTCAACACAGATCTGATAACAGCCAACTGGAGTTTTCACACTGATTTATGTATGAGGAAGAATAGCACCCAGGGAAGAAAAAAGGTGGTCTAGATAGTCTCTAGTGTGCTAGTCTGGGATATGTATGCACCTGATTCATTTCCTTTGTATGCTACAGGTTTACATGATCATGGGCCAGTCCGCTTGGCTTTCTGTGATCTCTCTATAATGGATCATACAGTCTATCTTTCAGTGATTTTCTAAGGAAAGATATTAGAAAGATTGTGGGGTGCTCCTGCTTTTTTATGGGAACGTAGACAGATAGAAAAATATGGTCATAGCCATATTTCAAGGTATTAGACATCTAATTTCATTACTAGCTCACTGTACAACTTCAATCAGCCCAACCTAGGAATGCCTGGTTTTATTCATCTATAAAAGAGGGAAGTCACTTAACTTCTCAAGTTTCTTCCAATTTGAAACAAAACTTTCTAAAAGTTTCTACTATCCCTCCTTCAGAGGTAGCATCATGTTTTTTTCTGGACTGTCAAACAACAACCCATGCCCCCCACCTCCCATAAGAAACAACACATTTATTAATTTGGCAGTGAACCGTGGAAGAGCTTTGTACTAACTCAGCTATCATATGATTTAACTTCACTGTTTGTGCCCAGACTCTGTATCTTTAAGCACTCATCTTTCTGAACAAGCTAAAACACAAAAAAAGGAAATCATAACAAAACAATCACTTTTCTCTCCATATTTGTTTGGAAGGGAATTTTAGTGATGTTAACCAATTTGGAGAATGGATGAAATCCTGGGCTTATCATTAACAGCAAGAACTTCAGTGCATTTAGGAATATTGCAATTTCAGCTGCCACACTCCTGGCAACTCTGTCATGGTGTGAACTTAACCAGAGTCTAAGAGGGTCGCAGCTCTTTCCTTTGCCATTAACACTGCCTGGATCTCACTTCCAAAAATATTCCTCTGCAGCTATGTTCGGTCCCTTTCTGTATGTAAATCACATCTAAATGTATCTAATCTTTATATTGTATATTATTTTAGACATCATTCCTGGGAAAAAAAAAAAACTAACAAACCCTGATGTGAACAGAAGTGCTTAGGATTGGCTTCCTATGGATTGGTTTTATGTGGAATCAACATGAATTTTTTCATTGACATCAAATGGGAATCTGATGAAAACCACCCTTGTTTTTTTCTGAAGGTTTCACATTTTATTAATAAATGCATGTCCAATGAGATCTACATTCCTATAAGTCAAAAAATGAGAGAAATAATTGGAGACAACTGAATAGTTAACATATCTGTAAGAAAGTTCACAAGCAAAGCCAAAGAGAGAACCAAAAGTTGGGTACAAGCAACCAAAATTAGAAATAACTGAGAAAGTCAGGCTGTATTTCAATTACGACTGTCAAATGTCATTTGCACATAAAATTGAAACAGAATGCCTGTAAAAATCCATATTTGCTTGCCAAGTGCTTAACAAATCTTTGGTTAAAATTAAGCTTGGATTGCATTTCTTCTATTATATTAGAGAAATTGATTTTTAACCTAGTTAATCTTGTTTCTTCTAAAAGTTTTCTCTACATTATGAAAGGATCCTCGTATGACCTTGTTTCCCACTGAGCTCTATTCCATTTGTTTCTTAATTCTGTTATTCCATTTAAAAAGTTTGTTTCTCATTATTCCTCTGCAGGAGTATACAATGGACATATCACATCCGCTTTAGGCAAGCAAAGCTTCCAGTAAGCGTTAATAAGAAAAACAGTAGGAACACTTGGGTAAGTGTGCAGACGGAAGGTTCCAAAATCTCCTGAACAGAACTTTCTCTATTAATTAAAAGTTCATTTAAAGATGGGAAAGCCATCTGTGTGGTACTAGTATTTTAAAAGATACCATACTTCCAAACTAAATGGATGCTTTGGAAAATTTGAGTCTTTACATAGGCTGAGTGGTTCACACCACTCTTCTTAGACTAACACAGAACTGATCACAGTGAAAGTAAGTAGGCTTTTCCAAAATGTCTAATTGAAATCAAATGAAGGAAAAAGTTCATATTTACTCCAGTAAAAACCAAGTTAGGAGAGTAATAAACACTAGAAAAATCTTCGATTCCACTCTGCACAGACAAATTATCCTTATATCCTCCTCTATGCCTGTTTTGTTTAGGGTTTGGAGTTTTAGTTGTCTTCCAAAATATATACAGCACTGTGGTTTCTGATCTCAAATTTATTTTTATGACTTCTGTTACCAAAAGACATGCAAGTAGCAAAGAAAAGATTCTCAGGAGCAAGGGTTACCTGGCAGCCAACCTTAGTGCCTGCCTTTCTGTACCAGCAACATGTGGGTTTCTGACCACACCTGGTGGTGTTGAGTCATCACAGTGCCTTCTGCTGTTTATAAGTACAGACATTTTAACACATCAATTAAGTGATAACAGAAAAGAATAATTTTTGTTCAAAGTCTAATTGGATTAGACATATCATATTGCATTGGTTATACACTCTTCATCCAACAGACTGAAAAGGGGCTACAAATCCTAACAGATCCATATAAATAACTTTATTCCTAATGACTGCTTTTCTCTTCTTGTTAATGCAGAAACTAGTGGTTACCACTAGTAACCTTAATTAACTGCGGATGAAATGCAATGTAAATCTCAAAATCAAATGGTCATTGGAGGAAAACAGTTTCTTTCCTTCCATTCTTGCAACATTTTCCAATGATGGCCATCCTCTCTCACTCAGATTTACCCAGTGAAGCAACTTACCGCTGTTGTTTTACATAGCACTGGTTCCTATAGTTTTATGATGGGATGTTAATGTGCTGGGTCATTCAGGGCTGTTAACTGTACTCATTCAGACTGTATCATTGCTGCTGACGTAAAAGTCAGGTCTTATCCAACAATCTGAACAAAGTGTCTCTGGAGGAGGGAACAGCATCCCTGCCAGCAGGAAGACAATACAGAGAAGGGAGTATGTTCATCATTCCTTACAGATCTTCTCTTGCTGCTTTTCCCATTGCTGGCAGGGATTTGGACCTTCAAATCTGGAAGGGAAAAAAAAAAAAAGTAATTTCTTCCTGCTCCATCCTGTAAAGGCTGGAGCAATTGATCCATCCTGTAAACAGTAACTGATCTCAAAAATTTTTGGGCTACTTGATACACACAGGTACTTTGAATTACTGACATTATAAATGAATACTATGAAGGCTGCTTTGCTTCCTCCTTTCCAACTGCCTCTCTTCCTCCTTTTGAAAATGTTAACTTTAATCTTCACAAAGAAATCCTTCATTTCTAACTAATAGGCACTGAGGCCATCTTAAGCCGACCTTGAGTGATGTCAGGTCACTTATTTTGTAGACATCCAGGAATCGATGAGTTATGACTGAAAAAAAAAAATCTATTGCTTACATTGCAATAGATCAGACTAGATAGTTGTAAATGTTCTTGCTGGCTTGTTACTCGATACCTGTAAGACATTACTTTCTGGAAAAAAAATAAAAGCAGGAATACTTTAAATGGGCATCTGAAGCAAGGCTTCAATTCCTGTTTAAAGATCTTCATACAAGTGCTTCGTTTTCTGAAGTGCAGCAAAACTAACAGCTGCAAATAACCTATTAAAGCACTTTATTTCAATATACACTTCAGTAAAAAATTGGAGGAGTCATTTCTACAGCATCTTACAGATACTCCTGAATTGGAAGCCTAAACATTTCTTGGTTGGCTAATGAAGACAGCTGTGCAGATACAAACACAAAAGTAGAAGTAACATGCCGGTCTGCAATGTACAGATCATTTCATCTTCATTTCTTTAAGTTGTGTGCCAGCCCTCGGACATGACAACCCATGATGTCCATGGTGTGTGTGTGAACACCCACCTGGGACCAAAGGAATATAAGAGATCCAAAGAAGAGTTTATTCCCCATTGTTGAGCTCTGATGAACATAAAAATGAGGAAGGAGGTAAATTAGCTGCCTGGCTATTTCTAATTTAAAATTAGATACTTCACGAGGGTGTAAAAAGGTTTGATTACAGCATTTGATTCATTTACAGCAACGCTGTTCCAGACATTGTTGTGCATTTTATAGTTGTTTTGGAATCCTGGTGCTTTACAACTTTCTGCTTCAAAACTTTCCCAATTAAAACAGAAAAAATATAGTTCACTATGTAACACTTTTTAAATGAATGTACAATTTAAATGTTATTGTTTCTTCCAAAATAGGTCTCTTTGGAATATACAACACTTGTGATTTTTCAGGGGAGTAAGAATAATATACATAATATGGCAGTTGTAGCTAACAAACGATATGACTCTGTCAGTTTTACATATACAAACCAAGAAGGTTGCAGCAGAATTATGGGCAGTATTTTTAAAAGAATACTCACAGTTAGAAGCCTCATCTGATGTTACATATTCCTGCTAGTAAATAGCTCTGGAACTACTTATCACAACTTGCATGGTTTGCATATTAATGTTGTCATCACCAGAAACGCAAGGCATATCTCAGCAAGTGGAGAATTTGGCACTCAGGCACAGAACTTTAATGCCAAAGGAAAACACTTTTTTTTACAAGGGGAGCGGTGCTGTCTCTCTCCAACAGTACCAAAACAGCAGCTCCCATCAAAATCTGTGAGGGCTGACAGCAGTCAGCCTCTGGACTGTGTGCAGAAAGAAGTGTTGTTCCTGGTGAGAGAGGAGATTTTGTCAGTACAGCACCTGGTAGTTGAGAGCATTTTTCTGTTCAGTAAGAGTTTCAACAGACTGTGTATGCATGAATGCACACACACCCACACACAGCCTTCTTGTGAAGGAAGGACATCACATAAACCATAGATCCAGTCCTGGCTGTAATTAAACTGGCATAACTGTACCAACCTCTCTGACTAATATAGTTGAGGTTTATAAAAGTCAAGCCAATAAGACACAGTTACTACCCTATCCTTCGTTTAAATTCTTTGTAAAGGCACTTCCCTGTGACACTGCCACAAACAGATCAACGGTATTCGTATTCTTAATGGGGCCATTAGGAACTCCAAATGCCTCAAATAAATAACTAATTGCCAAAGCCCTCATCTTCTTCCTGCAGTTTTTACAACCTTGCCAGCTGAGTTACCTACACTCAGTGGTCTCCTTTTGTGAATTAATCAGGCTCTGGGTATTGTACAGACAAAAATAGAAATTCAGGTCTCAAGAATCAGAAATGGCTGGACAAGAGATGTTACAAATTTCTTAACAGAAAGAAGCCAAGGAAGGAAGGAAGAGTGAGGCAGAGGAAGCAATAACATTGTGAACCCTTCTCTAGAGATAAGCTATCCCAATTCAGAAAACACAGCAGTTCTCAGATCAATTACAAAAGATTTTCGGTTTGTTCAGGATTTTTTTCCACATACAAAAAAGAATTTTTTTCCTTCCCATGGTTCTCCCATTTCATGTTGTTCCCAATGCCATCTTAACTGCTATGGGGAGAGAATTGATTTTGGAATTGTGATCTGCTTTTCAAAGCATAACACAAGCTCAGATCCCCAGCAAAGGCACCAGGTGCATGTGAAAGCAGAACTCAAGAGAAAAATAAAGACAAATAAGAAGCTCTTGCATTACAAACACCAGACTAAGGGTATCCTTGTAATAACTTCAGATGTTGAAAGTGACAACAGAGATGGAGTGTTAACTGTAGCTTATATTTGCCCACCTCATTATTATAATTCTATCCAAAAAAAACCCAGAACTTCCTTGCAAGATTTTGTTGAAAGTTAATACAGAAATAAAGTAACCCCCAGCCAATGCAACACTGTACTGTACAGAAAGAACTAAGGATAAAGATTTATCTTCTTAATAGCTGAAACCAGCAAGAATGAACTATAAACATCTCAGGATAATTTTTGTATTTTACAACTAGAGTTCCACTGATGTTCTTGTTGTGCTTTGTCTTATGCTCACATCTTACCTGATGCTTCCCAGAAGGCAGGCTCAGTTCAGGTGTAACATTGCCACATAAAGTTAATGCAGTGAGGACTCTTTTTAAGGCCTCTCAGATGCTATCATTTAAATTGTCATGGGCAGAGCCCTGCTGCAGAATAACCACAAATGAAACGATTGATATAGAGCAAAGACATCTGTTGTTTTGTAGCTCCTAAGAACCTCCCACTTCTTCTCCTAGGGAACATTTATCTAATTCATCTCTCCTATATGTGTGAACTATGGAAATCAGTAGGAATCTTTTCAATGACACCAATGGGGTTTAAATTAATCCTCCTTATTTACAATGAAATTCAGCCTGTCAAATCCCTGCAGTAGTATTTCATATAATATGCAAACTCAATGTGTTATGTGGTTAGAAGATTAAGTTCTTATTACGATATGGAAACACTGAAGATGTAAATATTGGGCCTAATTTAGCAAAGCACTTAAGTGCATGCTTAATGTTAAGCATATGAGTAACCCCATTACAGTCAGCTGGATTTCAAATTAAGCACATTTTAAAATATTTTGCTGGAAGCACTACTCCAATCAGTGTCCTGGAACCAGCTAAGACAGATGAACTATTTCTTCATCATAAAAGGATCAGTGAGACAAAGGAAAAAATGTTATAATTGGATTTAGAGTAGAAGAGAGATACGCTGTCAGGGTAGAAAGTGTTATTTGCTTTCACTGTTACATTTCCTTTGAGATACAGCTGTCACCCCAAGTATTTTTATATCTTGCAGCCTTTATTCCAGCTTGTATTTTATTCTCTTTTTTGGAATAATCACATCCCCTGGCTTCTTATCTGTTCTCCTTTATATATTTCCCCCATATTCTTTGCCTACTATTCTACCCTGCTCTTCCGGAGAACAACGTGAGAAAAAGGCAATGTAAAATTTGCACTCTGCCAGGCCCTCAGGTCCTAAGCTTTGTGATATACACTTTGTTTGTTGAATGCCTCAGGCTCATTATATTTGCCTTCCTTTATTGATTCTGGATATCTGACAGCTACAGATTATAGAAGATGGTCTAAGTAGTAGCCTCTTGAGCATACATCCCGACTCTGTCGTATGGATTGCTGTGGCTGCTAGAACAGTTTTCTCATTTGCACTTTCTGCATGTTCTGTGGATGTTTCTTAAACACAGGTTTCACCCTAGTATTAAAGGCTAATATTCTTTTCTAATAGGTCCCATTTCCCTAGAATCTGAACATTTCTTCTAGGATCTAAACAATAACCTTCACTGAGATAACATCAACTGCCTCCTGCGTCTGCGGAACTGAAGAAGGATATCCGTGACCTATTCCTGTTCATAGCAGGAATGGGAGCAAAGCAAGCACCCTGGGCTCTGCAGCCCAAGGGTAATGCCTGAGTGCAAGACTGTCTTCTTCATAGTATGTTTTATGAGGATTCTGGAGAAGAATGGGTATCTCTGCTGAGGCATACAGCATTCAGCTAAACTTTTAGTTTCCCACCAGCAAGCAAAAGCAGAGATGTTCAACACAAGGACTGCAAATCGTGACGTATGCAGGTTGGAAATTCTCACTGGGGAAGAGGGGAGTGTTCATACCAACCGCTTGCAGGTACCTCACTTGGGCACCTACAACGTATTGCCCAGATGGTTAATGGACAGAAGTAGTGGCTCTTGCATTTGCAATGGCCTTCAAATGACAACGTTAAATTCCCCGCACTTTTTGGTGTTCCAGGTCTCAATTAAATGCTGAATGGAAAAAGGAAAGCTGCACGCGAGAGGGATTATACTTGGCATTTTTTAAGCCATTTGTCAGGAACTGAGTGGGAGGGATGAAGACAGAGAGAATAGGCATGTACTGTATCTTTGTAGCAAGTACAGAACTGAAATGCCATCATGCAGTCAGTGTGAGTAAATTTAACCGGCAGCCTCTCTTAACTAAAGTAGGATCTTTCAACAAGCTGGAATGCAGCCTGCACTAAGACTCTTAGACGGTTTAAGTTCTCACAAGGAGTGAACGCTACCTCAGTATCTCAGCCATGTGATCTCCTGTGCACCTGTAATCGCCTTATCATACTGTATATTTGCATTTTGTTTAAACATTTAGAACTCAAGGTAGAAGAAAAAGCTTTTAAAACTCTCAACAGCTTGAAATGTCAATGAAATGAAGCACTGAAAGTTACATCCCTACTCCTTGCAGAAACAACCTTGCAGGAATCATTTCCAAGGCTGTCTGAATACCTCATACCCAGGAAATTCCTGACATGTCCTTTACTTCTAACTTTTCTTTTTACTGGAAAAAGTCAGTTGAAAATGATGGAGTTGAGTTCAGGTGAAAGAACTTGACTTATAAGCATGAAGGTTCCTGTCCTTTTCATGAACAATGTAAGGCAGATGATACATGAAAGGAATATAAGGATTCTCACAGGTAATTGCATTTCTTCAGTCTGCAAACAAGGAAAGCTTATCAAAGTTAGTATGGCAGACATGCTCAATTTGTAAATACTAAATGTTAATTAATGAAAATCCTGGTTTCTGTTTTAGAATAATGTGGGTTTTTTAGATCCAGAAATTTCACTCAAAACCCATCCTTGATCAAGCTCACCCTGGCTCCAATGCAGGATTATCTATCATATTGGTTCAAAGACAAAGCTCCTTATACAGACTGTATGTTTTCCACATTTATCATAATTGCATACTAACACTTAAAAACTACCTTAGGGCAGGTTAAACTAAGAGATGATATATAGACCTCAAATTTTCATTTTACAGGAATCAGATAAGTTTACTTAAAATCACTCATGTTTATGAGGTGAGTCTTACCTACATTAATTTTAATTCATTCTTAGTACTCAGGTGATACAAGAGAAATTGCTTAAAAGCTAGTAGCAGGATCCATGATGTATTACATAAAATCTAGCGTAACAGTAAACTACCGGAGTGGAACTACAAAGGAATCTGGAAATTTTTAGTAAGTATATTGCAATTAAAAGAATGTTTTTTACTTCATTATGGACTGTAAGAAAAGGTGCTCAAAATTATGAGAGAACTTTCCTTTATAGGTGAAACAAGGGTTGTGTATTTTTCCCCTCAGCCAACAGCAGTCTATTTTCCCTGCAGTATTTACTTATTACTGTGACAAAAATACTATTTAAAGCAGGGTATAGCTGTTAATATCCACTTATCCTAGAACAGTCGGTATAGTATATTAGTGTTGTCCCTAATCACTTAAAAATCACTTTGTCACTTAAAAAACTTAATAACCAAGTTTTTAGCAGACTGCATACAGTCTGGAGCATCTTCCTTTCTAGATGTTAAAGTTCCACATGGGACACTGTTGCGGTATTATTATTTTCAGGATTTGATCACATATGCAGTTGAATAAATGAATCTTCTGTCTGAAGACCTCAGCATATTAAGAGAGAGCTCGTGCCAGATTCAGTCATGATACCAGTTCAAGAAATTTTTAGTGAAGTGAGACGCATACATGTGAAAACCTTGCTTTTATTTTCTCAAAATGCCTTTTACTCCAGCACATTGAAATCACATCATATGCAAGTGCCAAATACCTAAACAGAACTAAAACCTGCATAGCTTTTGTCCTTGCTCTGAAAAAAAAGGGATAAAATCCTCTGTAGAGCTGGATCTCATGAGTAGGAGCATATACCCTCTTCTTCCACTCTTTAACAGTGATTTAATTTGTTTTAGTCCTGTAGATTTTGTCACTGCAACTTTATTAAATCTTTCTGAAATAGGCAGAAAAAAATATGATAATCCAATTTCAAAATAAATTATATCATTTCATTAATTAAAGGGTATTCAAGAAGGATCTCAAAGGTAAGCCAAAACCATATTAGCAGCAGCAGCTAAGTTAGACTTGACTTCATTTTTGTTTACTTTTAAGTTTGGTGACCTATCTTGGTGGCTAACTGGTAAGATTTGGGATTCAGTTGGCTGAACTTTAAAAGGTTTAATGATCTTTTTATATCTTCTAGAGACTTATCTGCATGGATTGCTTTCTTCATATATTTCTGCCCTTTCTAATATTACTTGGAAATAATAAACACAGGCTGACTGTATACAACAGGTGGCAGAAGTCAGAGATTTCATATTCTGTCAGAAAGATCCAGATGTGGCTGTCAAATGAAAAACTCCACCAAGAGATAATATTTCTACTGAAAGTATTCATAAATACCTTATTAAAAAGATCAAGACATCATTGGCATAGCAATACTGCAGGTCATATATAGGTCTTTCCTTTAAAAAAATTGGTCCACATACAAGCCAGATAACCGACATTTAATTTCACACCGGTATGGTAGAAAATTCGTGCTTTATATTTCTAGAGGAAATCAGACTTGCATTGAGCAGCCCAGCCTATGGGCAAGTACTTTGTGGCAATGCATTAAAATGTACTTAAAGTGGAGTGTTACTCGATGTTTCAAAATTTATGAAGTAACACTTGATTTTTCAATTTTTCCTTTCTTCTTCCCTTCCTTTCTTCCTGTGCAGAATAAGGAGGCAAATAACCCTGCTACGGGGTATCAAGATATTATTTGCTGAATACCACACATTAGGCCAATGATCAGAGTAGAGGGCATGTTGTAGTTGTGCTGAATTTTAGCCATTACAAGTAGTTTTCTCTCAGTTTTCATGGACAGGTTCATCTCTTCATATCCTTATACTGGTATAAAGGCCTAAAGAAAAGCAAACAAAAGATAAAGACACACAGTGCAATCAAAACTTAGCAGTTTAAAGCCAGTCAGCCTGCCTTGTTTTCCAATGCAATTTATTTTATTGCCTTGTGTACTAACACTAAACCACTGTATCATTCAGCTGAAAGAGTAAATCTGGGATCTGTTCAGCTCTCAGCATTGTCCCTAGTGCACTGCAATTACAGAAACACCTGGTTTGAATAATTTCTCTGCAGTCTACTGTAAAAATTCAGTGCTCAACAGACCAAAATTTCACTTCAGCCTGCAATATAAATAATGTATGTATAATGGACTCAGATTTGTAAAGGGATGTGGACTTCTCCCCTGTGTCTTCAGTTACCATATTCATCATGGAACAACTTGAAAGGGGAAATGAGATTTGTTAAACTTTTTTCTGACATTATATGCAATAAGCATTTTTTAAAAAGAGATTAATTTGGAGCTTGGCCAAACCCTATCTGTTCTGGAGATCAGCCTGGAATTGTCCTCTGGGAACATGGTAGCTCTCATTCCTGACATAAAGCAACTGAGATGCATCTCAGCCTATCACCTACCATCACTTGATGGGACTAACAGCAGTTTTACAGGTATATCTGAAAATAAAGTGTTTTTTATATTTCTGCACTATCCTCTTACTTGTTTGGAGTTCATTTTTCTGATTGCATTTTATCTGATGCTCATTTTGTGTCTCTCCTATATGTGATTTTTATTTGCAGAACATTGTCATCAAACTATATTCATACGTTAATGTTGGAACGCTCACACAGATGCATAGTAAACCAAAGATTTTTAAATGTACCTACAGTAAACCCAACACTAAGAGTTTACCAAACACTTGCAGATTTGATATTCAGAAAATAAGTCTGCACACTTACGAGTGTTGAAATCTTGGCCGATGCTTAGAGCGACACAGAGGTGAGCCTTGTCGTGTCACCTACAATGACTCGAATACAAGGTTATTTCTGTCTGTGCCGGACGGCCTAGTTGGCTGGCGCTGTCAGCATGTTATATAAATGTGCTGATCTGCATATGCAGCTATTTCATCTGTAGCTTCTACCATGCTCAGGTCTATAAACTTCAGGGTGCTCATAGCTACAAAAAATTACTTTCCAGTTACCATGAACTTCTTCAGCCAGTTAGTAAGTATTTTCACGTTTCTAAGGTGGCAAAAATATATATCATACACACACCATAACCTAGAAATTGGATCACAGGGTACTGGACCAAGACCAGAAGCCATTAACAGCAGAAATGGAAAAGTTTAGTCATGCTACTTTACCTCCCCTCTCACCTTACCTGTAAGAATCTGCTCCATGGTCAAGAAAGCTTCCTCTTAGTTCTTGGCATGTGTACAAAGATTATATGAAGTAGTGCCCAAAAATGGCAGCGGTCCAAATATTACTTGGTTGAGCTTACTAATTTACTTCTTTGGGAGCACCCACTAATCTGCAAATACCGGCAACCCTTGGGTCCTGTTGAAGGAGAGCAATAATAAGAAGCAATAAATCCCACCTTGTATATTTGAGAGGAAGGTTTCAAAGACCAAGAATTTCATAATCATGGTAAATCCCCTGTGATTTACACGGCAGCAGAAATATACCTATCGGTAGTGATTCTAGTGTTAAACAAATATTTTCCTTTTTTGAAATTTTCACTAAAAAGAAAAATTACCACCTCCTGATGCACACTTGGTCAAAACAGGGCTCCTTGCTGCACTGTGTAAACTAAAAATCAATTGCTAGGATTTTTATGAATCTGAAACATTTGCTTTACAAGCCTTATTGGGTTGCTGCTAGTGGCCAAAGAATTGGCACATTTTTTGTTTCCTGTTTGGATGAGTGCTAAATCTCCTCTGGCTCAGATGCTCTGCATACATATTTTTCCTGATCCTGGCAACATGTTGCTTTGACTTTTCCAAGAACTGGTGGAATACAGCAAATTTATTCTTTTCAAAAGGAATACAAACCACAAATATGGCTTGAGGAAACTTATCTCTAAGATGAAGCATAAATGTAACAAAGACTTCCTAGAATAAAAACCCACCTTAAGACCAAGCATCACAAGCTGCTTCAAAGAAAGATGCAAGAAACAAAAAAAACCAGAGGTATGGAAAATGGTTTTAAAGTCCTTTCTTATATTTCCTTTTTGGTTCTTACTTAGCTCATGGCATGAGTCTTTGACCACTAAATTTCCTTTTAAAACAAAAAAAATCTCTGCCCAAAGGAGTGGGACATTGTCCTGGTTTCAGCCGGGATAGAGTTAATTTTCTTCCTAGTAGCTGGCATGGTGCTGTGGTTTGGATTTAGCATGAGAATAACGTTGATAACACGCTGATGGTTTAGCTGTTGCTGAGCAGTGCTGACACTGGTCAAGGGCTTTTCAGCTTCCCCTGCTCTGCCGGGTGCACAAGCAGCTGGGAGGGGGCACAGCCAGGAGAGCTGACCCCAGCTGGCCACAGGGCTATTCCATACCATAGGGCGTCATGCCCAGTATAGAAACTGGGGAGTTGGCCGGGGCAGCGATGGCTGCTCGGGGACGGGCTGGGCATCGGTCAGCGGGTGGTGGGTGGTTGCATCACTTGTTTTTTCCTGGGTTTTGTTTCTCTCTCTCTCTCTCATTGTTTTCCTTCTCATTACAATTTACTATTAATTTTGTTCCAATTATTAAACTGTTCTTATCTCAACCCATGAGTTTTCTTACTTTTGCTCTTCCGATTCTCTCCCCCGTCCCACCGGGGGGGAGGGTGAGCGAGCGGCTGGGTGGTGCTCAGTTGCTGGCTGGAGTTAAACCACGACAGACATTTAAGTTAATGTGAACCAACGTCTGTTGACTATATCTCTTGGGAGCAAGTTTGGCATGTTTATTACATGGATGCAAAAAGATTTCCTATTTTTTGTCTTATGGATTTACCTCCTATGTGCATGTACTGCAAAAGGAGAAATACGGTCTCTTCTCTTTCATTGTTATTCATTGCCTCCTACACCATTGCTATTAATCTTCTTAATTACCAATTACAGATGGATTTGTTCTGATGATCTGAAGTTGAAAAAAAAAGCCATTCAGTGTTCTCCAGAATTTTCACATATTTAATTCTTTTTTACTACATTTAAAAATTTTTACTTATATTAGACTTCCTTAAAGAGCCCCTTTGTCCTCCGAGGCAGTTAGAGAGCAAGGCCACAGTTTGCAGTGCCTTATGTAATAGCTCGTATCGGAGAAATACATCTGGGGCTGATTTCTTAACTGTTGTGATTTCATGGATTAAAAATTTGTAAAAATTACAAAAATTTAAGCATTTGGTTTTCTAAAAAATTTGACCATTTTTTAGGTAAAAGAAATGGTAAGAGAAAGAGAAGAGGTAAGAGAAAATTGACATTAATATGTAAATTGACATTTAGCTTGGGTAGAAGTTAATGAGCTCCATCCTGTCAAAGCCTGAAATTGCCTGTGAGCTTGCCTAGAAGATGCTTCAACAAATGAATATGAACAATTTCCAACAAAAGAAAAGCTTCTGCAAGCTCAATTAAAACTTATCTTCAGGCTCTGAGCATTACTAAACATGAGATTGAAATTTACTCCAACTGCTGCCGTGATCACTGGTATGGAGGATACAAACACATCAACCCTTCGCTCCTTGTATCTGTAAGCAAAACGAGAAGCGATGCTGTTCTAGATCTTGCAGGAGCCAACCAAATGGAAGACCTGACCGTCCTTTGACAGGCGTTCATTCAGACAGTAGCACATCTGCTTCCAGTCTCGAAAACGAGCATCAATAGGCGACAATGTCACAGACCACAGTGGCTGCTTGAACACCTGTGTCCCCTTCAGAGGAAGAGAGAGAACTGTGTGTTGCATGTGAAGTACCAGGTTTTCTGTTATGTTTAGTCTTGGATGACAAATGTTCTATAGATATATCTGCTAGAAAAGCTCTTTCTGACAAATGAATGGACAAGAGATACAATCTTTATAGTGATATCATTAAAGAGACTGATTGCAGCCCAAGTCCTCCTCAATCTCTTTAGCAACACTTTGAAAGAACTACGCGATTCTGAAAGTCCCATTATTCAGCATAGCAGTGTGGTAGAAAAGGTCTTGAATGCCCTAGAGAACTGAATGGTCTTGAATGCCCCAGAGGGAAGGCTGTTGATGCTTGAACTTTTGCACCCAAGGTTTCTTCACTCCCTATTATTTGAGCTCTTGCAAAAGGCTGATCTCATAAATACTGAATTCTCTGCAATATTAATAAGAGATGCTATGATCTGACAGGGCTGTCAGTAGGGGATTGCTAACCGAGCCTTTGAAATAGGTCCCTGAAAATGAAATGGCAACACTCTTCAGCTTCCTACGTACATTTAATGTGACAGGTGCCTACAAAATACGTATATTTTAACCCCATGGAAGAACAACCAGGAGCAGAGTCACACCTCACAGAGGCATTCCAGAGACGTTCACAGGTTTCCGCCACAGGCTGTCAGAAACAGAGTTGTTATTAACCTAATCATTAGCAAAGAGAAGTATCCCAGATACAACATGTAAATAGCTCCTGTTGAGTGCCTGCAGCGCTGACATCTTTTTAGGAATGCAGTTTCCAAAGCCCTGCCTCTCACTAAGCAGAAGCCTTCTGGCAGAAAAAGAATGGGAAAGATTCTTTTAAGAGAGGAGCAACAGTTTGTGACAACCTTCTCAACCTCAAAAACGCTGGAAACTGTGACAAGTCCCCTTCTTTTCTTGCATGGAGAGCAAACATGTCTCATTCTATTCTTTTCTTGGTATTGTCCTTTTTAAAGCTACAAATGAATAAATAAACAACATCTGGGTTGCAGAGTAGCCATCTGGGAACGTCTTGGAAGTGAAGTGGAGAAGGGCCCCCAGAGAATGCTCAAGAGACAGAGGGGAGAAATTTGAATGGAAAATACCTGCAGGTGCACTCACCAAATAAAGGGGCTCCCGCTTACCCACACGTGTCTAGCGAGGAGCCCGCCATTCACCCTGCACCAGAGCCATGCTGGGCTGACAGTCAGCCTTCGCTGCTCGACAGGGAAACGCAGGTACAGGACGGATGTGTCTCCAGGAATCTGACTGGTAAAAAACACAACGTACTGCAGGCACACCAACCCCCTGCTAGCCATTCTCTGCCAATTATTTTTGAATACAGCTCTGCTTTAGACACACATTAAAGGTTTTTATACCAGAGCTTTGAACAGCAATTCATTATGTGGTTTATTAGACCTGAAGTGCAGTTTCATGGTCAAATCGATTTAATGCTGATCTTGCCTTTTTCTTCCCCATCTGCAAGCTTGCGTGCTCTCCCTCTTGTGCTGGCACCAGCATGGCATATTGGGCCCTGCAGCCAGCTTAATCAGGAAGTTGATTAAGCTGAATATTAATAATTTTTTGCTTTGGGGCCAGATCAGGTTCCTGAACTGGCTGATTGCTTGGCTGCACAAAAACTAGTTCAGGGGAAGGGAGAGGATTAGATGGCGGTGCGGGCTCACTCCGCCCTCCTTAGCAGCACCACAGACGTAGGTTACCCAGACCTCTTTGGAAAGCACATGTATAAGTGTACTGTTCGTAACGAAAGCCTCTTGACTCTCCCTCCCGCCCTGACTCTTTGCTTAAGGCCCACATGATGTGTTAGAACTGCACCAAGATTATTTCTGCTGCCTTTGCTTCAGATCTCTCTTTTGCAAGCTTCACAACTGAATTGAACTATTGATTAAGCATGAGGAAGAAGAGGGGAATGAACCTTAGCATGGAAGTGATGAGAACAATTACTTAAATCCTTTTTTTTTAAAATCATGGTTTATCTGCTTATTTTATTAGACCATCAATTCACAAGTTCTTTCAACAAAAATTGAGATGGGTTCTGAATCACCATTCATTATAAAACCAACAGGAATCTCTCAGCCAGAACTAGCAATTGAATAGAGTTGTAGGAAGGAAAATAATATTTAGAAGTTAAACTTTTTGACAGGAATTTCATTCAGATGATTTGGTGTAAATGTTAATTTCAGGCATCAGAACCATAAGATTAGGTTATTTCTTCTTTTACTTGTTTTCAGCTGCTATGAGGAGGTAACAGGCTAAATTCTTCCCCAAATGCTATCATCTGCTTCTCTGTTCCAAATATGTGAATTACAGGATCTGTTCCCCTCCCAGTTGCACCATAATAGTGATTGTGACGGTAATGGGATTATCTAGTGTTAAATTCATTCAAGTTGTTTAATGACTTAAGAACTTCCTCGAGGCTTTTACTTTTCCAGCCAAGGAAATGTTTTTCTTAAAACAAATTACACTAAAATAATAATTAAAAAAACCCACTCACCAAATGTTCCTGGTATTAAGATATAAATAAAGAAGATTTTTCTTTTTGATTCAAACATATCCCTTCAGTGTTGTGAAAAAGTCCATCAGTATGAATTAAATGAACTGGCAGGAGTGGGTAGTAAAACATCGTACCATTCAGTGCCCCAGCTGAACGGCGGATTCAGGAAAGGAAAGGTTAATTGAGGAGTGTAAAATACAAAAAAGGCTGATTCTACATACATATGCCTAGATCTGAGTTCCTCACGACAAGGCCCACATCTGCCCTCTGTACTGCAACAAGAATGACGTTGCCCCTAGTTCGTGGCCAGATCTTCCGGCTGCCACCGTAACACACTAACAGTAAGAAGGAAAGAAGTCCCTGCTGCTCTGCACTCGCGTATTCATCCACATCAATGCAGAGTCAATACAAAAGTCAGCCTGGAACATTTCTCTTGGCAGCGGTCACCCTTTTGCTTGTGCTGCTCCAGTGTTTGGAGGCTCATTTTAATTTTAACTGGGATCATTCCTCGATCTGTGTTGCCAAACAGTCCCACAGGCAACGTTCGCACGTAACTCAGGATGACAGAGAGCAATGGGCAGCTGGAGCTGCTTCGTATCAGCGAAGCCAGCTTCAGTGTGAAACTCCCTGTCACTACAGAAGTGCTTTATACCCGCTTTGCTTTGACAGGGATGGTTAGGGAATAAAAATTCCTTCAGTCTCAACAAAAATAAATCTTAGTAGCAAATTAGGAGGCTTTTCTCCTATTCTATCCTGCACTTGATGTACTGAATTTTGCAGAGCAGACATAAAACTCACACAGAATTAGTACTTAGTTACATAACCTATCAACAGATGATCTATGAAGTTTTATTGATCACATTTAGTTCTCATGAGTAAATGCTCCTGAAGATGGTCAGTCAAACCGCAACTGCAGCTTTTTCTTCTTGAAAATATCCCTATAAAGGTCTAAAAATCTTCAATTAAAGGAAATCAGCTAAAAAGCCCTAATTAATGAAACAAACTACAAAGTCTCCACTGGGTTTCGATGGAAGGACTGTATAACATCTACTGTCCTGGAAAGAGGTGTGCTGCAACTGTGATTGTTGTGAGCACTTAAATGGCCTGCAACAGGTATCCGGCCTTGTATCAGCTGCTATACTGAATATTTTAAATTGCACCTTCATCTGGGCACCTTTCTTGTAGACTTTCCTATTGTCCACCGAAGCAAGTAAATACATCAGGCAACCACAATGTTTTTAGAACTTTGTTATACTTGTACCACATCCCCACCTCCTGCCCTAATATCTTATGGGTGTAATTCTACCTTTAGTGAACTGAGTGACAGACATTTCTACTGACTGAACTTAAATTATCATAAAAACATGCCATTTAACATTTTCCACTGTGGTTTCTTCTGAAGTCAGATTACGATATTTCACAGATTTTGTTAAACTTAATCTTATTTTTTTAAAACCACTCAATTGTGTATACTTGGGAAAGTAATAAGGTAAATCCTGTGCAGACAATAACTCTCTGAAAGATAAGACCAAATTTCATGAGAGGCAGCATTTAAGTTTTACAGTGGGATATAGCTGTCCTATACTATTTGTCTGAACAGGTATGTAATATTTCACAGCTTAGGCAGGAATAAAAAAAGAGAAAACAATACAGCTAGTCTCACCTGGAGACAATGACATTTTTCCACAAAGCTGATAGCAATAAATAAGCTTCCATGGCTTATTCTTCATGTACCAAAGTTTCAGCATTATAGCGTGGTGAAAAACCAGAACAAGGCTATCCTGAGTCCACAGGAAGAGCAACATATTGCTGCCAGTTTTGTTTCAGTTTTTTCCCTTCTTTACTGAGTTGTGCACTCTGGTTTCATAGCTCATTATATATATATATATTATATACATAATGTATATGCATGCACCAGATAGACAGAATATAGATTTCACTTCCTTGTCCACCTGACTGAATTGTAGCACCTAGCTGCCAAACTCCTAACAATTCTCCGTCATAAAATATGAAAATTAAAGCAGCAACATTTATACATTCGAGAATCAGATGCTAAGGTAATAATACCCTGTTACTATGAAGAGTTGGAAAAGGCATAATTTACAGACTTTTTTGCTCACGGGCATAAAGAACAGATTATGCCATTGCTCCTTCGTCATTACTCTTAAGTATAACCTTGACTAATCCAGCATAGCACGCCTTGTTCCTCCCTCCCCTCCTTGCCAGCCCGTGGCCAAATAATTCAATGAGCTTTTATGAGGCTCTTTCACAGAAAGATCAGTGGTTTCTCTTCACTGAAATTGTAAGCTCGGTTCTTGCTGTCCAAAAATCAGGTTACACGGTCACATGCGGGCTGCACCATGTTAGCAGACAAAACTGCCCTGCTAGCCCTGGGATGAAACTCCTATTCTTATGCCTCTTGCATCTTCTGGATCAAAAGATGGTTTAGTAATCAAGAGACCAGCCAGCGAGTCACGTTCAATGAGAAGGAGTGCTCAGCTGGAACTGGTGCGTCAGCTCAGTCCTGGGCTACCTGTTAATTTACATGCACAAGCTTAAAAGCTGGGCCAGAATCCAACCCTTTCCAAGCGCATTTGCAGTTAGTTACAGTCTTCCTGCACTGCCATCCATGCAAAACAGCCTGAAATACTCTCATTATAATTTAATCTAAACCAATTGGCTTTATAATTTATTGTTATTTCTGGTCTGCAGAAAAATAACTCACAAAGTAAAATGAAACCACTAACAAGCAAGTATCTATTCCAACATCACTTCATGGACTCTTAAACACTTCCAACTTCAGTTTCATTTTTGGAGAATGCCTGCTTACATTTCAGCAAACCCATCCATTATTAAGTCTAACTATCAACCATGAATTCATTTATGTCAATCAGATTTTGTGTGATATGCGGACTGGCATTAAGAGACAGCAAATACATTTTTTGAAATTTCAGTTACAGGTTGATGGGAACAAAGTCCATGAAATAGAATGAGATTTTTGGCATGCTATTTTTACTGCTCCTGAGAAAATAAAAGCTTTTTAATCTATTAGAAACTGAAAAGCTACTTTCGTGTAGTTTAGCTGTGCCTCAGACTCTCCTGATCACTGTCAGCAAGTGCTAAAAAGTTAAAAGGGAGGAAATATTGTAAAATGCCACTAGAAGGTAGTGCAGTCTAAGATTGAATACAAGGACTCGTGGGCTCAATTCCAGCCTCTAGAAATTTGCTGGGGATGAAATTCTTTTATGTGCAGACAGCTGTCATGGAGTGTATACACCTTTTACCTTCCCACATAAATGGAAAAAAATGTTAAATGATGCATTGGCCGACTGCGCCGTATATGGAGGGCAAACCTTAGCCTGGGGTACTGATCGCCTGTGCTTCTGCTCCCCCCTGCCCAACTGTAAGCATCGCATCAAGATAACCCAACACTTCTGTGGGATACATTAACATGCATTTGGAGATGATTGAAGGGGATCAGTGAGCGTGCAACCAAGAGTAGTGTAATGACACCAAGAAAAAGACAGAAATCTTTAGGCTGAATTCCAGGACAAATTGTCTAAGGTCCATATGACCATGAAACAGACTCCAGGAGAAAACAGTGGGAAGTCTCCATCAACACTTAATTAACAGGACAAAGCAACAGGAAAAAAAATCACTAGGAGTAATGCTTCATGCAGAAGAGGATAAATAATTTGATTCAATTCCTTCTTCCCTCTCTGCTCTGCTATGTTTGACAGAGCTGGTAGCCCTGGCTTTCAGGCATTGCTCACTATGCCTGTTAGGTCGCTACCTGGAAGGAGGGACGCGTCTGGAATGCTCGGTCCAATTAACTATACATTTCCAGGAGCAATCAAGGTAGTAGTGGGCAAAGTGCTGCTGCTTCTGTCAAAGCCTGAGGAGGACAAACTGCTCATTGCCAGCCAGGCATCAATGCAGAGCGAGCGGCTGTGGGCAGACGGCACTCCTGGCCTGCAGCACCGCAGCGGCTTCCCGGGCAGAGGACAAGCTCTGGTGAGTCCGAGGTTGCCTGTAAATCCCAGGCGGGAGGAGGGAGGGAGGAAGTAAGGGAGGAAGGGAGGAAGGGAAGAAGGAGGAAGCACTTCTTTAATTTATAAAGCCCAGTTGTAAGTTTCTAGGCATATATGCATATTCATAGCAACTGTTTAAAGACAACATGATAATGCAAATAGTTTTAAATATTACTAATCCGTGACATATATGCACCTAATAATATCAGCTAGACTGAGAGAACCAAGAAGTCTCTTCTTCCCTAGCAGATGTCCTTGAAATTTCCTCAAATGCTTAAACTTCATTCTAATAGTTTACCTTATCAACCGTCTCACAGAGCAAAGAAATGCATTTTTCAAAGATTATTGACGTGCTGTAGAATAGAAATCTAAAGGGGATACTGTGAAATTCGTATGGTTAGAAATAAATAGGGTAATCTTCAGAATGCTGAAGTCACTAAAACAGATGTGATACTTTTATCTGTGGCCACATATATATACAGTTTATCAGTGCAATTACAGGTAGGGAAGATTATATTTATCTTTGCTTTGCTGTGAATTGGAAAAGAAATAAATTATTTGTTTTCTAAAAGACTTGAATTGAGTGGAAATTGAAGACCTACCTGTTGTGATAAACAAACTATTTTTTTCTCTGAACTATCAAGAATGGTAAACAAACAGCTACAAATTATATCATTAAAATATGAAAATAAAACGCATTTAAAAACAAATAAAACCAAACATATTTAGGTTTTAATATTTTTTTAATTCAGACAACAAAAATGGACATCTTTCTAGTGCTTAGTAAAGTATACGGCCATTGCCTTTTCCAATATTCTGCTAACACAAATGGCTTACAGCTGTGCACCAAGGCAAGAAAGGAAACTTGTCCTTCCCAACCAGAGAGCAGCTGCAGTTGGCCAGTAGCAACTTTGATATTGCAGGCTCCTTTTAGCCACTACCTTGTGAGCACTTCTCATTCCAAAGAGCCATCTGTCAGTGTAACCCACCCACCTCTATAGCCAAACAGGCTACTTAATGTTTTCTTTTAGAAGTCAGCGTAAAACTTGCTGATAGCTGTTAGGGAAAACGTTGCATTCCCAGTTCACTGAACATCAAAACGTTGAGTAGGTGGCTCGTCATCCATCAGAAGAGCCCGCAGACTTGCTGTTTTCCATTGGCCAGTGTCTCCTTTGCCATAACACGTCCACCCTCCTTGTTATGATCATTCTTCTCTGTGTTATTTTCAAAGATTACATTATCTGCATTTCTCCCCCTCTTCCAAGTGGATGTATGTGGATAAAACTTACATGGGAGAAACTACCACTGAGGCACTGTGAGATTCATCTTTCTGGTAATGATAGCATAATCGAAGAACAGAAAGCTCAGAGGAAGATGAGAAAGAAAAATTATTCTTTATGGATGGACTAGTAATCTTGCTGTGTCTGTATGTAGTGGCATCATACAGGACTGCCATATGTGTAACCAAATAGATCCACAAGGCTCTTTGGTTTATTCCATGAAGCATTAATGGCAATTTTCAGATGAAGGTTGCTCACCAGCTCTTGCAAATGTGCATGTATTCATGCAACTTAATGCCAAAAAAAGTATCATTACTGTGTGCCTAAACCCAGCAAAACCAACACTGAGTTTTTACAACGGACTTCACCAGGTAACAAAAGCTCGCAAACTTGTTAAGAAAACCACGTGAAAGAGAAATTCTCCCAAGGACGTCTGGGAAAAATAGTGACGAATACAAAGTGTCTACATTGGAAATATGTCAGCAGGGATGTTGATGTCAGAAATCGTGGTAGCTGTGTGGCATACACTTTCCCACCATTCAAAGGTAATCAGAGCAGGTGGGCAGACGGCTCAGTCACTTCCTTAAATTTTCAGGCATCTGCTCATGTGAATTACAAAAGCACTGCCCATATGTTTTTAGATATCCTTTCAACTTCTTTTAATAATTGACATTTCAATTTATGGCATGATTTTATAAAGCATGTTATTCAAACAGGTTTTAGAAGTGCTTTAAATAGCTTTTATCAAATAATTTCTAGCCTAACAAAAAGACCTAAGAGCCACCAGCATCTCGGTGTAAATACTTTTCACCTTCCCCTGCTTGCATCAGAAGAGTCACGTAAGGCTCTGTGAGTTTGTTCGGTGTGTCAAGCTGCAAAACCTCAGCACGCAAGTAATGCATCGGTTACCATTCTTGTTTCTTTCGAAGTCAGTCATTCCAATGGCTTCCCTGTTATTATCTATGTTGTAGGTTTTGTCCAAATGCATTTAGGAGTCAGCTTGCAAAGATAAATGCTTTCTGCGGGGAACTTGCTACATTGAGGAGATATGTATTCCTTTATAAACTGTTTATTTAAGAAGCTCTTGAAGCTGGCATTACCCAGGGATTCTGAACTCGGTCCCAGAGACTCCCTTCAGGATTTCCTAACTATGACCTTCTTCAATATACCTGAAATTCATTACTATGTACACAGGGTTGCCTGAGGTTCAGACTTAAAGGGTGACTTTTTCTTTGATGCCTGAGGTTAGACAGCTTGGGACAAAACTTTAAAAGATCTCCAGATTTCAAGGCATTCTGGGTTCTACTTGTTTATAACAATTAAGTGTCCAGATTTTCAAGTAAGTTTACACGGTCAAATGATGGCAAGGAGATAATGGAATTTGGATCGAAGCTTAACTGCTTAACTGCGGGGGGTTTTAGGACAGGCCTACACAGAGGGAGCAGTGTTCATACCACTGAGAATTTGTAAAATGGTACGTTGGGCACTTTTGTGAAAGGTACACGCTGGAAAGGATTTGGGACTTTCACCTGTTATACATAGGAATGGTCATGCATCAGGCATTCTAGAGAGGCTTTTGAGCTAGGCGATGGGAAACTTGCACAAAAACATGTCAGGTACTGGTAATTTAGGAAATTCCTGTGGTAGGTAAGTTTCCCTATGTTGCAGATCAGTACGACTCAGGACTGTTGCAAAACTCGAAATCTAGCTAATGGGAAAGAAGGATTTACACAGAAAGGGATTGTTCCACTTCCCTGGAATGCTTTTTGTAAGGGTGGCAGCACAGCTGTATGTTCATGGCATCACTTTTAAGTGTCCGAAGTTGACATTATTGAAGAAGTTTGCTTCTACACCAGTACATTAGTCATCTCCTGGATATTCAAGACTTGTTTGCCCCTTGAGCGCACTTAAGGGAAATATGACTGATGGCAATAAAACTACTTGCAGAAATGTGTTATTGCCAGCAGACAATAACAGAGTTGCCTATCTCCCAACAGGCATTTGCCATATATATCAAGATGTTTGTTATGAGCAACTGACTTCTCTAGAGGAGCCTAAATTCTTTCTGTACTCCTGTCGGGAGATGTTCTGCCATACCAAGAAAACTCACTTTGACACACACACTAATAGACCTCGTTTTGCAGAATCACAGAGCAGTGGAGGTCAGAAGGGACCTCTGGAGATCATCTGCTGCAAACCCCCTGCTCAGAGCAGGGTTGAACAGAGTGGTTTCCTCAGGACATCATCCAGCCTCTGGCAGGGATCACTTGCCCTTTGATCTTAGGTTTAGCTCGTTGTTCTGCTTCTCCATACAGAATCTCTGCCTGGAAGTCTTTATGGTGAGACGGCTTCACAATTTCCCAGTGCTGGTCCAGCACCAGGTTATGCACCTGCTGCAGTCCCCTATAGGGAATAAGTGGGAAGAAAGCCCTGAATATACATGGAGGTGGAGAATGAGAGAGGCTAATAAAGCGTTCACAAGCGAGCCATTTCAGTGGCCTGTCCTGACAATATGCACTAGAAGATGCCCAGTGGGATCACCTTAGAAGAACTGATTTTATTGCTCTGATCATCGGAGGGCTAACCATGACTCCGTAAAACCTTTTCCCCTTCTACAGGAATTATGTGCTGTTCAGGCAGGGGTATCCACACATCATCGGTTTTATATTCCTCACTCAAGCTGACTACATCAATTCCTGCTGAACAAATTTCTAGCATGTCTCTCACTCTCCCTCTGTCCTGATACTTACAGGTTTTATTTGGTTTCTTATTGTCATGCTTAATTCCATGCTGTCAAGTTAGTTTTGTCTTAATTGCCAGGGATTTCTATGTAAATAGCTTCACTGCACCCTTCAGTTTGGGATGTGCAGTTTTAAAAGTGATTTTTGTCTGTGTATAAGTCCAACTTTATATCAACCCTGACATAGGATATATCTTTTAAAGGGGTAGAAGACTTCACACTGAAAATGAGTTGCTACACATTCACACAAGGCAAAACTCTAAAATGGTAGTCCAAATATTTAAAATTAAAATAGCTGAAGCACAGGTATACTTAAAATGTTCATTTCAGTAAAGAAAATTTATTCAAAGTAGGTTTATATCTATAGGATCCACTCTAATTTTATAGCTGACACAGCCTTCAAACACCCGTACAAAAATCTTCTATGAAAAGAAGCGTCCTTCTGGTACACTCTCATATTTCTGGGCCAAGTTATCAGCTGATGTTGGCGACAGAAGCTCCTTTAACTTCAGCGCTTAACTATGATTTCAGTGGAGACACTAATTTACACTATTTGAGTCTAGAGCAAGAGACCACCCATTAGCCCACATCCAGGACCAGAAATGCAGTGGATTACAGATAGCTGCAGGCTCTGAGAAGCATTAATTACACTGTGGTGCCTGGACCAGGTCGGATCAAAGGCCCACTTAGCCTCGGATTCTGTCTCCAGCAGCAAATGCCTAAGGAAGTCTATGAGAACAAGCACACGCCTCGCGATACTTGTATCAGCCTTCAGTGATCTGCAGCTCAAGCAGTTCTGAGGTCAGAGGTGGTATCTTTGCTTTTAACAGCCTCAGATGAACTCTTTTTTCCCTAATTTTTTCTCATTCATTGATTACACTTTACATTTCCTAGATAACTTCTACCCAGTAGCCAAAGTTACCTAGAATATTGCATGAACCTCCTAAGCATCCTCTGGGATGGATACTCTTATTTTACAGGTTAGTAAGTGGAGGTACAACCAGGAGGAGAGCTTGAGTTTCAGAACTATGATCACCTGAAAATCCTACTGTTTGTAAACAGACGCCAAACAAACCAAACAAAACAACAACAAACCCCAAACCATAATCAACACAAGCAAGGTGGGCAGAATTCCGATTTCAGCCTCCTTCACACCAAGCATATACTAAGGCTGACAGAGCGTTAGATACTGCTTAAAGTTACCAGCTAATCACAACCAAACCTGTTCATGAAAACGAATGTATTCAACACGTTTTTCAACTCACAGGTGTCATTTAAAACCAAATTCAACCCTTGTGCGAGGGAGGCTTTGGGATCCTCAATGGATGTTGCCTACTATAGGAATAGTTGAAAAATCACCCTGTCATACTAAAAAGCAGTTCTGCAGTGTACCTCTGGTCCTCTTGAATATATTTCCTGTTGGCATTTAATCATATTTGAGCACAGACACTTGAAATTAATGTGCCTTATTTACGATTAAAGTACTTTTTCAACTGACAGTCTTCGTAAACAATATATTAATATTAATTTCTAAACTTACTTCTAGATCAGTTAAGCTGCATCAACAAATTTGACACTAATGGTAGCAGATCTATGAAATACATGTGTTGAATATTTTATAATGTTGATATAATATCTGGAAATTAAAGAAAATTAGTTAAGCTGTGACTGGGTACAGAAGTAGGCCATATCCTGTATATTTTTAACTCATTTTCCACTAATTAGAGCAGAGGGTATGCTTAGTTAGGCATATAATTAAGCAATAATACCCTAGTGATTCAGTAAGCACTACTGGTAGTTTGCTAATTAACGACTTCATGAAATCTAATAGTAGTTCTCTTATCACTTCAATCAATGAGTTATTGATCTTATAACAAGATAGACGTATCTGAAGAGGTAACTGTCACCTATTGCACTCATATAACCTCATTTAAAACAGAACCTAATCATTGTTTTTCTGTAAAAGAAAATTAGCATTATTTTATATAGCATTTTCAACTATATACAGCAGTGTATAATTCTGTCACATAGTTAAGTTACTGAAAAGTGGCATAAAGATAGACAATCCGCAAAAGCAAAAAAAATACTTGCCTAAATTTATTCTTGTTGGAAACCTTACATTCAAAGAGTATATAGATTTAAAAGGCCTATTATATCAACCAGATTCTCACCTTACCAATAAAAATGACTACACACTATGCAGGATTAAGTCGGGTGAGTATGGATGCTCACTCCTGTTTCTGGATCTAGAGCAGAACTTAGGTACTGTGCGGAACTGAGTGTCTTGGGGGTTGTTGCATATTTACAAAAGCTGTCCAAGAAAATACAAAGAAAATGGGAATACTCAGCAAATCTCTCCCTCAGTGCTAACACAGCTCCTAACCCCTCCTATACCTCAAGACAGTCAACAGTAAGCATTACAAGTTTTCCTGATACCAAGACCAAAATTAACAATGACAGTACAATTTCCTTTATAATTATTCCAGTAGCAGAAATAAATACAGGTCAGACATCTCTCAGGATGAGATTGATGCACTTGATTTTGAACAATAATTTAGTTGCAGTTGATGAAGCCTGTAATATTTAAATAGTACCCTTCTTTGCTACATTAGGTGGTGCAAAAAGTCTAATGCGTGATTAATTTTTAAAAATTATAATGGTTCCAGAAAATTTCATCATTGAATGATTCATTGGATAATGCCAGATTTAAATATCTGGCAAAGATTTCTTCTTATAAAGGATTACACTCTCTAAACCCTGAACATAGCAGGCCAAAGATGACCATTAATTTTTTTTCTTCAGTTTCAAAGTGATTTGTCATTAAATATTAATCTCTAGCCCAGAGGAACCAGAGTGCATGGCCTTAGGCATTGAAGCAAAAGAAGCGATCCTTGTGATTTTTTTCAAGACCTGGGCAGCCTCCAAGGGTTAATAGGGAAGTAAGGAAAGTCTCTATTATCCTCTCTTGCCGGCCTTGGTAATGAAAACCCCATTTTGTCCAACACAAAATCACCTCCTCGGTGTCTCTGTCACAAGACTGGGCTGTGGAGTTTTCAGAGGAGCAATGCAGCGCGCACGTGCAGCACATCAACGCTGGATTGTGAAACCCACAGACCCTTTGTTCCCAGGCGTCGTGGTTTAACCCAGCAGGCAGCTGAGCACCACCCAGCCGCTCGCTCGCTCCCCCCACAGCGGGATGGGGGAGAGAATCGCAAAAAAGGTAAAACTCGTGGGTTGAGATAAAGACAGTTTAATAGGGAAAGCAAAAGCTGCGCACGCAAGCAAAGCAAAGCAAGACAAGGCATTCCTTCACTCTTTCCCGTGGGCAGGCAGGTGTTCAGCCATCTCCAGGAGAGCAGGGCTCCATCACGCCCAACGGTGACTTGGGCAGACAAACGCCATCACTCCGAACGTCCCCCCCTTCCCTCTTCTCCCCCAGCTTTACGTGCTGAGCGTGACGCCATATGGTGTGGGATAGCCCTGGGGTCATTGGGGTCAGCTGTCCCGGCCGTGTCCCCTCCCAACTCCTTGTGCCCCCCCAGCCTCCTCGCTGGTGGGGTGGGGTGAGGAGCAGAAAAGGCCTTGGCTGTGTGTCAGCACTGCTCAGCAGCGACGAAAACATCCCTGGGTTATCAACACTGTTTCCAGCACAAATCCAAACCGTAGCCCCATACTAGCTACTGTGAAGAGAAATAACTTTATCCCAGCCAAAATCAGCACACCAGGGAACCCCTCCACACTTCCGTAAGACCAATTGTTTCCTCCTGCCTCAGTTTAATTTTAAAACTTTGGTTTTGCATTCTGCCTAGGCAGCTCAGATTGAGCCTTCATCTCTCCATCCACACAGCCTCAATCCATCTCATATATTTCTGCCCAGGGAATTCTAATAACTCTCTTATCAGTCTTTTCAGCCAAAGGAATCCCTCCAGATCCCAAATGGATTATCTGAACAAGCCATTTATTCCACCAAGACAAGCCAAATATTTATTTTTTATTATTTTAGCGTTTTTCTTTTTCCCAGGGCACAACCTCTAGCTTCCTGTCAGTGCTTTCCCACCAAATTACCTCTATCATATCCCTGGGCTGCACAACTTGGTTTTGCCAATCACTGTGTGAAAGTTCATCAGAACAGAAACAGCTTCAAAATATTCCTCCTGAGGAAGCAAATACCCTGAATTTTTCCAGGAGTGCTGAAGGAATTGTTCTCACACCTTTATGAAGAAGAGTAGTAGGCCTTATTTCCAGCGGGATGTTTGTGTCTCTAACCAGTCCTCTTCCTCGAGGCAAACCTGAGAAGACAAAAAACGAATGCCTGCTTCTGGAAGAGCCACGTTCAGGAGCGTAAAGCCAAATTGCTCAGTAGGGAGGGGGCAGCAGGGAACAAATGTCCTGTCCTGCAACACATTCACATTGTTGCTTCATGTATACATTAAGGTAAACAGGGAGAACGTAGCCAGTTTCTGGGTTTGTGTTTGCAATATAAAACAAAAGCAGCAGAATTTCTCTTGCATGCTTAAGAGAAAGATCAACCGCCCACACAAAGTACCTGAAACTGCTGGGGCTGTAAGTGTGGTGTTGATGCCCAGTTCATAAAGTTCATAGGTGAACTGGACCGTGAAGAGGAATTTCCTCATTTATGTTGGAAAGATCACATTATGTCTGAAACAAAAGACTAGCTTTCTCTTAATATGCGTAAGGGGATAATGGTGTAAGTTTCATACATCCAGAGAGAGATGTAATTCATACTGCCATTTCATAACCATATCAAAGACGAGCTACAGCTAGCAACATGCATAAAGATGAAGGAAACACCACAGTAAAGGTGGTGAGCTGAATTACAAAGCACTGTACTCCCTGCACTGAGTGGAAGGCGGCATGCTAAAAATTAAAAGGGAATTCAGCTGCTATGGTCCATTTATTCCTCCGTCCTTCTGAGACTGCAAACTAGCTGGCTGCGTGCAGCACCAACCCACTCAGTCACAGGACACAAACAAATAAGAGTCAGCACAGCCCTAACTGAGGAGCAGACCAGCAACTAAAAGATTAAATGCTCCACAGCTTGTTACTGGCTGTGTAAATAACCCACTCCTTCAAATAATTGTTTAAAGAGGCAGTTTAAAGACCTTTTGGGTAACTGTTGTATTTGGTTTCAGGATCAACATAGCCTGTTGCTAATGAATTACTTGTATTAGGAGTTAGATCCTGTATTCTTCAGCCTGCTGTAAAAGAAAATAAATTAAATTGCATCTAAAGATTGCAAAGAAAAACAGTTAGGTGGCCATGTGTTGGGCTTTAGACTGTGTAAATCCCAGCAATGATGCTACAAATTTTAGGTTGGTTAAATTATCCGAAGAGAGGAGCATCATGAAATGATGTTTTCTCTTTCTTCTCCCTAAATCCAAATGGTAAAAAATAGCAAATGATGTTGCAGGAAACGGTAAAAAGCTGACAGTTTCATCCCAATTAAGGGGAACGTTTAACTCTGGCCAAGGACAGTTAATTCTAAGGCCACATCTAAAAATCAGGAAGAGCTGGAACAAAAGCAACCATAATTATATTAAAAGTGCCTCATTAATGTAGTGTTAAGCATCAGAATATTGTAAGGAGGGGAGGGTGCAAGAATTAATAGTTTTATTGTAAAAATAAATTGCTCTGTCGTCCTTCTTTTTGTATTTCTATCTAAAGCTTCCACTAGTAATTGAGCTAGCTAAATGTATCCTTTGTTAGATGAAAATGTGGCCAGGCTGTTAGCTCCCTTTTTATCTGGCAGCTTAATAGAGTAAAACTCGCGTTATAAAAACGAACACTGCAAAGGAAAATTAAGTTGGAAGAATTTACTAGGGATCACACCATGTTACTTTTTAAGGTAAATCCTTTTTAAAGGAGTTCAATGGGTGCTACTGTTTCTTTTTGGTTTTAATAGAATCCATATATTTATATATTACATATAAAATCACGATAATGGGATTTCTTGTACAGAGTACATTAAATTTATCACTGACACACAATGAAATTGATAAATTGTGCTGTGACTCTGGTGTAACATGTGACTGATTTTGTAATGACTGGCATAAGAGAAAGGTAATAGGGTATATATTCCTCCTCAGTGATCTTTTTTGTGTGTTGTAGACATTGGCCATTTATGATACTTTACTGTACGGCTTTGTAAAGGTGAAAAAAGATAGGTACTATACATGCTAAGGGTTAGTTATTTTTCTACACCAACGCTGATCAGTACCCTACTTTCATGATGTTGTAGATAGGATGAAGACGTGGCCCCATGCACACAAGAGACTACACAAGTCTCAAGAAATTCACCCACAGAAATTACCAGCGTAAACCACATTCTGTAAAGCATGTGCTGGCTGAGAATATTCTCAAGAAATTCACCCACAGAAATTACCAGCATAAACCACATTCTGTAAAGCATGTGCTGGCTGAGAATATTCAGTTCTGAGTCCTCTGCCTGGCCTGTTGTGTCGTTATGCATATTTGTCCAAAACAAGCCAGTCTCAAATGCTAAGCACTGAAGTCAAGCACAGAATTTTCCCACCTGTTCTAAAAATCCCCTTTCTTTTGTGGTTGCTGTCCCCTTTTCAGGGTGAGGGGTAGGACTAAGAAAGGGAGAAGCTGCAGTGATTCTCATTATACCAGTGCCAACAGATGAAGAACTGTGAGTAGTAAACACCTCTGCTCTAATACACAAGACAATGAAATTTGCCTTCTCCACGCAAAGATGTATCATACACACGCATAGAAAATAGGCATCAGCACTGAAGAAGAGCTGCAGGTGCTAAAAGTTCTTTGTAGATCCAAGTTACCTTTACCCACCCCACTGAGGTATCAACATCTTGGGTTGCAATGGAAGTTTTCTTTAGAAGACCTATAAAGGGGGCAGGGGGCTATAGAGAAGAGGAACTCCCCCCAGTACAAAGTTATGTTGATGACCACAGGTTTCTTTCTGAAATTCAGCGAAGAAAGCAAGCCTAACAGCAACATACAGAGATTTAAAGACAAATGAACATGCCCTTTGGGATTGATCTAATTTGCATTTTAAATAATGTGCATCCTCTCCGCAAAGATACAAAAGCCCCATTCTCAATTCTAAACCTGAATGTGATGCTAAATATTTTTAGCCTAATACTAATGAATTTGATTTAAGTTTTCACTTGAACCATCATTACCTGCACCAGGACTAATACTAAGCCTTTGTTTGTCAGGCAGAGCCTGTCATGAACGCAGTGAAAGGCATTGACTGCACTTTTCAGTTGTTTGACTTTTATGTCAGATATAGTCTAACAAGGCTAACAAGCTCCACAAAAGCATTCAGGTCTCCCTTCACCCCTAATGGGCACAACAAGAGAAAGCAGTACACCAGAACAAATTCCAAAAGAGCTCTCATGGAAAAAGTCCTCCTTATGCCATATAATTAACAGTTTTCTTAGGCTAACATCTAATAAACCCCTTCACATGTGCTTTGCTTTAAGTGAGCATGGAATGTTAATGGAGCCAATGGAATTACTTAGAGCCTAAAATACTGGTGGATGCTCAAGCAGTCTACTAAATCAAGGCTTTCATGAGTCAGAAGTCTGTGCTTTACTACTTCTCTGAGTCAAATTGAAGAGGGAGCTTTTACAGAGGTATATTTTTGCTTCCTCTTTTATGTAATGGTAAGTCCTTATGTCACCTAGTTCAGCACTTCTTCCAAGAAGCAGGAGTTATTTATATGCTCTGTATTAAAAGCGTTTTCTTCATTGGCTTTTGAATTTGTCATCTTCAATTTGGCTTAAAGTTTCCTGACTCTGTATTTGGACAAAGGTGTATAATATGGTGCAAATATGGTGTTTACCAATGTCCCTGAATATTTCTCTGCTTTCTAGAACACTTGCAGTCTTTTCAATCATTCTTCAATTTATGTCTCCGCATGCCTGCAAGCATTAATTGAAATTACATGAAATGAAATAACTGTGTGGAATGGAATTGAGCCAGAACACAGGAAAAAGCACCCTTTCTGTGTAAAGTGCATGGGATTTTCAGTGTATATGCTGACATAAAACAAGATTCTGTCTATCATCAGAAAAACAGCAGCCCCAGAAATAAATGTCCTATAACATATTATTGAAGCGGTGGCTGAGTTCCAACCTCAAGAGAAAATATTTTCAGAATGATTTGGAGGAGTGGAGGAGGAATCAGTCCCACTTGACACACAGAACCTGCCTCTTCTCCCAAATGGGGACCAAGAAACGTTTTCAGTCCATCCACAATCACCTTGCTAAGTCACATGGTTTCTAAGCAGAGCAGATGTGACAAGGCTCCCCTTTAAGCCAGCCCACTTAATGACTGATGCGAGCTATATCCTGCACGTTCAGTGTCATGTTACTTGCAAATGTGCATTTCTAACAGACTCCTTTCCTATCCTGCCACAAGAAAAGTCGCTGGCCGTGTCCTCCATCAGAAGGAGCTGCCACAGTGGAAATGTGATACCTGGTACCTCTTCACACACACCATGGCTGATTCTGCACCCAAACAGCAGCAGCTGCACTATGGCAAGCAGTTCTAGACAAGCAAAAGGCACTTGAATTATTGTTCATATAAATGAATGTCATTGAAAAATTACTCATCCCAGTCACGCACTACGGAGACTGGAAGACATGGCTGTGATTTAGACACCAAATCTGACCAACTTCCTAAATGCTTAGACTGAATTACAGCATGCAACTTGCCACACCATAGTCTCTGCACATCTCACAGGTTTGGAAAGTGTTTATCCTTCCACAGAAGAATGTGAAAAGAGTTTTTTTTCCACATCAGTGTTAGAAATATGGGACTGATCCCCATGAAACCCAGTTGCTATTCTAAAGTTATGAGAAATCTCTTGGAGACTTGAGACTCTTTCTCCCAAGTTGTATTCTTGTGCTCTAAGCTTTGGGCTATTCTCTCCGTGCCTCACGTTGGCAGGTAAATCCTTTCAGCAATTCAAGATCACAATGACCCCTTCACTTTCAATTTGCTACATAACTTTACACATTTCAAACTTTCTTGTTCAGCTCAGCTTGTTTCTCTGTTTCATCTTCAATGCTTGTGAAAGACGAAGATAAAATCAAAGTGAGGTGGAGGAACAGAACCCCGGTGTCAGTGTTCAGGAGTTCAGCACTGCCAGGTACCAAACACTCAGGAGCTGCTCAACATCTTGCAGAGACAGCTTTGCGTTCTTTGACTTCGCCCATACGTTGTTATTTTTAGACTTGTTACTGCCTGTCTGCTGCAGTGTCATGACGATGCAGTCTCTGAAGGCTCTCTCTCTTCAATTCCTACCCTAACACAATGGCACTATGAAGAAAAGAAGCATTTTTAATAATCTTTTGATTCTGAGCTGTCTGTTCCATTGGTAATAATGTTTCCTATTTCTCTGTGACTAGAGCAAAAGAAAATTATATATATACAAACATATATATCAACAATCATGCAGAAAACTGCACATGCAATCATTCACGTTTCTTATTCATTATTGACAAGAATTTTAGCTGGCTAATTTTCAGTTTTATCAAAACACTAAATTACAACTGCAATGACTTCATTGATTTTCAAGGCATTTTTCCCCCCTTGAGAGGTGGTTTGCTTTCAACAAACCATGAAAATTCATGTATTTCAGAACCAAATCTAACGATTGATAATCTTCCTATTGTTACCTTGCAATTGGAACTCTGTAGTTTACTCCTTGCCATTTGAATACTGATTAACATAATAATTAGATTTTTACATAAAGCCTTGATCATCCCAAAGGAACTGCAGATACTCAGCTGAATATAAGCTATTCAATCCTCCTTTAAACAAAAGGCAGAGTTTGCAAGTAGCTGTATTAGACCAGCTGATTTGGTTGGACAAATTAGACAAGCGTCTAGTTATACAAGTTCTCCTTAACATCCCTTCTCCAGACAAGTTCCTGGGTACATAAGACTCATTTATCCCACTTCATCACCTGGTCTATTAAAAGATTTTACCTCTGCCTGCAACCTTTTTTCTTCCTGTATTCTTAAACAAACAAAATGTCTAGTGGCATCTCCAAATAAAGGCATAACCTGAAAACTAGACTCCAAACTCTTCAAAGTATATTTTCACTCTTCAAAGTAGATTTTCTATGTATTTACTTCATGTGATCACTCTTTCTTTAAAAAGACTTCTAAAAAATGCATGATGATGTAAGGAATTGTAGAGAAACTATTAACAGCATCAAGCCAGATTGCAGTGGAGCAACGTGACTGCCTCCCTGCACAGCTCTTGACAAGGAGAGGTTTTACGGGGTTCTGTGAAGAGTTCTGGAAATCCAGGATTTCAGAGAGATTATGAAAATCCTCCCAAGATAGATTTTAGGGGATAAGGGCAGACACAGTCTCCCCAAAGCCTCATCATTTGCGGTGACGTAATCCTCGCAGAGGATTTGGAACTGTACTCATCTATCTTGTTTGATAGTCAGGGTGAATGTTGAACACCTAAACCAAAAACATTGGAAAGAGGTTTTCAAGCATTTATCGCCAGTGCAGCTTTAAAGCCATGGTAAGTTCGAAGACTGCCATGTTGATCTAGCTATTCCTCAGCAAATATTCAATAGCTAGTATCATTAAACAGGGTTCTTGTTTAAAATTATCTGCAGTTAATTTATGTTTCAAGACTCAAAGAAGGAAAACTGGTATCCTTGGAATAAAATATACAGAAAATCCTTGTACTGCAAGGTAGGAAAAGAACCTGGGCTCATGTTCGGGGGAGAGAGTGAATTGGAAGAACAGCTCTATTTGGGAATAGTAAATTTAGTGCTTTATCACTAAATTTCTTCAATGCCTTAAGCAGCAAATATAAGCTAGCACTGTTGATGCAGCATGTCAGTACTCTACATGACACAGAATGGACTGCAGAATAAATCATACTTCTGATAAAATCAGTGGTGTCCCAATGAGGTCAATGGCAAAGACCTCTTAGATCTACTTTCATTTCTTCACTGTCCACATTTGTGTAAATAATTTAATAGATGGCTAATAACCTAGGGTTTGTCCATTTGCATGGCCAAAGTAAGGGAACTCAGTTATTTTTCCTTCCTATATTAAGATTTTAATGAAGACATGACTATACCATTTTGAATTCTTCAGCGGGATAATGTAAGAGATAGAAACCAATACAGCCTTACTCAGTGTGAAAGTTTTAATTTTTGTCCTTTTCCTGGACAACACCAAAAAGCACATGAAAACGGCAGAATAAAGTTAGCAAAGTTACTAACCTTATTGTTATTTGTACTGTAGCTAATAACACGTTCCTACCTTACTTTCAAACTATAATGAGTTACCTTGAACATTTGGTCAAAGGAGTATTTTGGATGACAACTTTGGTGGGAATTAATTAATCTGAAACTTGCTCCTGGGTAGCTATTAATTACTTATGCTAATTAGAAAGAAAAGCTTGAATGGCTGTTGCAGTTACAGCGTGATGTCTCGAAACATGTTTAACTACATCGTTCCAGTTTTAATAACTGTTTCTCTGTTTCCCAATCTGATGAGACGACAGCAAAAGAAGCTGAGGCTGAAGGAAAGGGTAGCATAGAGGCAAGGAGACAAAAATTGGAAAACCTGGGAGATGAAGGAGGTGTTAAAGCTTTGCAGAGACTCCTATTTAGTCTGTTGGCACTGCTGTTCATCTTACTATGAGAAAATTGTAGACATAGATAGTTTAAGCAACTTGCAGGGAGAAGGACTTCATCTTCCCGGTCTTACTTTGGATGGATTCAGCGGGCAACCTTGGCAAGATTGGTGGCAGCACCATGCCCTAGGGAACAAAATGCCTCAGCATAGTGCATGAAAAGTGTTACTGCAGTAGAAAAAAGTACCATCTATAAATTGTTTTACTAGTTGGCAGACTATCCTAACACGGAAACTGAAATAAAAGCCAATGACAAGAGTACACTAAAGAAACGTAGTTGATATGGTTGGAAACACAGGAAGGAGGTTAAGTAAAGTTGAAAAAAACACAGTTCCTCATCCAGGGAAACCATGTCAAATGTAAAACTCAATGGAAGAGATGCAGGGAAAGCTGTACAGTGAAAGAAATGCAAGAGCATAAAAAGACAGCAAATTAGATACAACATTCAGTTACACAACAACAGAAAATATTGGAAGAATTTAGGGCTACAGAGTGGGGTTTCAGTCACATCGCTTCCCCCTCTCTCCACCCTGCTGTAAGCACTCGGTTTCATTATCATCATTATCACTATTATTATTCATTACCACAGAGGTGCTGAAAGACTGTAAGCAGTTCAGGAAACAGAAAAAAAAATTACCAGGGACTTAAGGAAATTTATTTATGAGCAATAAAGTAGTGATGATGAGGATAAAAGGCTTTATCTAATTGAAAGTAAACATCAAAGAGAACAAATAATTATTTACTATGAAGCACAAAGCAATACGGACAAATTAATGTATGGAAAGTCTAGGGTGAAGAAAATGGAACACCTCTATTACCTTCACTGTGTCTATTCCCCTCAAGAATTTGTAGAGGCTCTGTTACTTGGGATACTCGAAGAACAGGTATTGGGCTTGCCCTCAAGTGCATCACTGCTTATTATCCAGTTGCTGCTCTCCCCCAGATGGCAGAGATGGTGGAAGGAGGGACTCATTCTGCCGGTGAAACAACCGGCCAGGGAAGCATTAAAAGGAGATCACAAAATAGCTGAAGAGGAGGGCATGAGGTACTCGCCTTCCCCAACCACTCCCACCGTCGACAACTCCTGCAGCGAGCACCCGCCTGAGGAATTCACTCACTGAGATGGTTGCAGCCTGCAGCCCTGGGCCAAACGCGTGCCCAGGGGCTGCCCCGTGTCCCCTGTAAGCACAGTGCCGCTTGCCTTTCCCAACAGGGTGGCCCAACCACAGATTTTCACTGCCCCCTCGATGGTACAGGAGGGGGGCTGCAGGGCTGCCTCATTCAGCGGTCTGTGCCGAGCTTCACAACAATGTGACCCTGGACAGAGGGCAAAAGAGCTGTTGGGCAGCTCTCCTGGAAAAATATACCACCTTATATGGAGGTGAATATGGCATTATCTATTATCTGGAGCTATAGGCTATTTGGAAGGTGTACAAAGCACTGACTAGTGTTTTCGTGCTGGTTCCTCTTCACTGCTCCACAAAATCAGACAGATGGTATTTAAATTGATTTTTTTAAAACATAAATAGAAGACGCTCAGTCATTTTCTGGTTAATGTTCAGTGTTTATGTTTTAAAGTGATTATGAGTTTAGGTTCGATGTAGCTTTCACTTGAAACTAAATCCCATCTCTATGTATGATTAAGTTATTTAATAACTTTTGCACAGGACCCAGCTATCTTCCCTTTGTTCTAAAATACTCCCAACTATACGCTTTTTTACAAAACTTGGCTCAACCTCCTGCCCTGCCATCTATTGTCCTCACATTTTCATTAAAAATTGAATTTAGTTTTAATGCCAAAAAACATTTATGTTGTATGTCATCTCTTTAATCTTAAAATGCCTGTGTCCCTCTGTGATATCTTTGGAATCTCTGCCCAAAAACCTAGCTTCAATGAGCTGGTGAATCTGACGCTGTAGTAATTTCCTAGCAGCCAAGTCTTGTCAGCTCCCACTTCAGAGCCATCTACTGTGATGAAGCATGTGATTTGGGTTAATTCTCTTTTATGCCAGAGACTTCTGACTAGCAATAGCTATCATTCAAATACCCCAGATAAGGAGCAGGGATTCTCTTAAAGAAGCTTCAGGACAAATTCATCTCTCCTGCCTTTTGCTAGCCGTTTCGTGGTGTACCTCTCCATCCATGAATCCTCGAGGAAGAATTAGCAGAGAAAAAGAAGACCCACAGAGACAGAACAGCTGTTGTTTTCAGAGCACAGAGGATAAGAAAGGAGAAACCTCCTTCCCTATGGGCTCCCAGAAAAAAACAACACACACTAATGGAGCCTGAAGTAGCTGAATTACAGGTAAGACTTCACAGGCTAAACAATACCTGTAACAAGCACATATCTTTCACATGGGACAGAAACAAGCCAGCCTTTTATCCTTTCTTCTGGGACTAGACTACTGAGAGCCACAGGAGAGCTTTCTTCACTGTGAAACTAAATGGGATGCTATGTGGAAAAAATCATTAATGTAATGGAAAGAAAAAAAGTTATTTCCCAATTAACCCAAATTAAAAGCCCAGTGGTATTTTCTGGAAGAAAAAAACCTCTCAGCCTTGTACAACCAATCCAGCTGACCCTAATCTTGAAAACACATCCTTGCCTTTGGTGATTGATTTTAAATAGACTCATGATGTCCTTCTACTTCATGTAGAAGTAATTAGCATTTGTTTTCATGATGAGCAGCGCAACATCCCTTCTATCACTCTACTATTGACACAGTTTTTTTGGAAGATCAGAAGCAGTTGAATGCAGAAAAAGCCTCCAGAGACATGAAGGCAGCTACACTGACTTTCATTCCAGGGTCCGCAGTCAAACTGAATCAAATGTCTGAGGTGTGCACAGCTGCCTGTGTCAGGCTGAGGATGGATGTGAGAAGTTCTCATGCATATGCAGTTGTCTAAAATCTCCTTCTCCCTCCTTGGGGTGCTTTACGTTATTTTGACATAACATTCACAGTAAAAACAGAACAAGAGCTGGTGATTCATATTGCAACATGTGATAATAATCTTTCTATACACTGACATCGGTATTATACTCCCCAGCTAGCTGTGTTCCCGCCTGCACACCCACATGGAGTCCTCAAAACTGACCAGGAGGTCAGTGGAAGGTGGACAGCTCGCCATGCAGAAGCCCTGCTGTGCTCCATTTAGACCACGACAGGCTGGATCATCTGTGCACGCTTGGTGCCCGGGGGATAGGATGGACTTTGCCCTCCCGTTCGGTCTCCCACTTCTTATCCAATGTTGTGGTCAGCAGAGATTCCTCCATCCACAGCAGGCACTAAAAGGGAGAGGCAGAGAGACTTGCCAGTCAAGCAAAAGCACAACCTTCCCAACACTGAATTGCACAGATGTACTCCTTCAGTTTTGGCTGAAGGAAATTTCGTTTTTGCCTGCATCCCTGTATGCGAGAAGCTGGATGGTGCAAGCCTGCAATGAGGCCCACAACTGGACCTTGCAAACCGTATTTGAATGAACTTGAGAAGACTAATGGCAGAGATTGCATGTCAAAAAAACAAAAGCCGTGTCAGTGAAGATTCGTAGCTTGAACTGATCCTTGCTTTATTTTCAGGGAGTTATTCACACTGTCCTTGTCAAACTCACAGTAGAATTTACTTTAAGAAGTAATAATTTTACTAATACTATAATTTATATCACAGTAGTTCAAGCCCTCACTCCCATTAAACCAAATAAAATATGGTCCCGGCCCCTAAGATCCTACAGTTGAATCATTTGTTCCTATCACCAAGCCCTTAGGAAGCTTGTTAGCTCTTTATCATTGGAAACTCTCACAGAAAATTGATCTTTCCAAGCTTGCTACCAGCATTTTCCTTTCCTCCAGTGCTGCTATTTTTAAGCTATTATTTTGCACAAAACTTACAGAGTTTGATAAATCTTTTGGGCACTATTCAAGAACAGTCATGAGCCTGTGTGGGCACGTTTCTCTCTTAATCCTCTCTTAAGAAAAGTCTTCCTTTTTTTCCCCTTTTTTTCTTTTTTAAAAATATTTTTCTTGTTTGGAGGAGCCAGCATGAGTAGTAATCACAGTCCTGGTCACTAGCATCTTAAAGGGACCCAATATCAATCATCCAGTACCTACAAGGAGGTCATCAAGAAGACGGAGCCAGGCTCTTCACGGTATTGCATGGTAGGAGGACAAGAAATAATGGACATAAATTGAAACAAGACAGGTTCAAACAAGATAGAAAGAAAAGCTTTTTCATGACCAGGACATTCAAGCAATAGAACAAGTTGCTCAGAGAGGAGGTGTGGTCTCCATCCTTGGAGGTTTTTAAGATCAGACTACATAAAACCCTGAGTAACCTGGTCTGACTTCACAGCTGACAGTGCTTTGAGCAGAAGGTTGGACTAGAGACCTCCCAAGGTCCCTCCTAACCTGAATTATCCTATGATACTATACCTCATTCTCCAAACCCCTTTTTAACTGAAGTTTTTGTCTAACTTTCTCACCTCCACATGCATCAGATCCTAAACATGTTTTCAGCATTTTGACTAAGAGGTTCCAAGACCTTTTCAAATAGTGGCTGAAAGCATTTCAAAACAAACTGAAATAACTTCTTTTATAATGATTTGGAAGGCAGGGTTTTTTATTTTTTGTTAACATTCATACATGGAAAAAGTGACCCTCAAAGGCTAATCTTTTCCTAAATTAAATTACGGCACTTTGGGATTTAAATATATCTGCTCATAGCCATTTGGTACCTAAATGGACTAAATTATAGACAGAATTTTTAAAATAGGGAGGATCACTTACTGCCAAATGAAATTTAGGAGCATAGTGGGAAGCAAAACAGAAAATGAAAAAACAGTAATAGTCCAGGCTTTTTCAGGTACAGCTAGAGGAAGCAGTACCCATCACTAGGCAACACCCTCAATTAATTTGCTTCAAGGAGAGTGACAAAGACAGGCAGAGGGAGTCATATTATGCAGAATGGGTTTTCAGTTAAGTTGGTTGCCCTCTGTTTGTTCAGTATGTTCCAGGCTGGCTCAAGATACATGACGTAAAAACATTCTCTAAGGCAGGTTTCATATATGATATACAAATGTTTCTTCCCATGGGACCCAGGCTACATAATCAGACATTTTTCCTAACCAACATAAAGTGATCAGTCAAAAAAATCCACTCTAGAAGCAAGCAGTAGTTGCAATGTGAGAAGCATAGCTCAGAAAAATTATATAATAATTAACTTAATAAGAAACAGTTTCCCATAAACTAAAGTTAGAGCTAATCTGTCAGTAAAACGGAGCATCTTTTACCTGAAGAATTACAGAACAAAACACATAAAATCAGTAGAGTGCTAATTCTATGCATTAACGGGAGTTTCTTACAGATGTATTTTAACACTATCCCACTTCCCTCCCCAAAATGGGAAATTCCATTAACAGCATTATTAGCTCTCCTTTAAATAGCTAATTACACCTAACTCCAATCATAATGTCTAATTACTGGTTTATTCACTCTGAGTGGTTTATAACATGATGAGAAATTACTGAGACGAAAGCAGATCAAGGAGTAACATAAATGTATTTGCATTTCAAACTGCCTTCAAAGGCAGAGGTGGAGCTGGAAGGGGGTTGGGGTGGTGGAAGAGAAACAGCAGCATGAAAGTATAGCTACATTTCCACGAGCAGTCAGCATCTCTTCCCTTCAGAGCCCTTCTTCCTCCGTGTCCACACGCACGTGTGCTGTATACCTTGGAGAAACATGCCAGACCAAAGCAGCGAGAGCATTTACTAGGGCTGCATAATGTGCCAGGAGATGGATGCAATTACTCTCGTTGCCTTTGGAAGATTACGATAGGAAACCTGAAGCAAAAGGCTGCAGGAAAATCATGGGGAGCTACATTAAACCGAGCCAATCCTGCAGTTTTCAAGGGTCTCTGTAGCATTACCGCAATAAAAATCTGCTACCTAAAATGTGTGTACAACAGATGGATAATAAGTTTTACCTCATTATCTCACAGCAAAATGATGTGGCTTTTTTTATTTAAAATTTTGCCTATAAAAATGGAACAATTAGCACTCCTAGCAACTTAAATTGTTTCTCAATCTATATGGGAGCTCGTGTTGGGATAAGGATGGAAACGATGTTATGTCAGGAGATGGGTGGGGTGGAGGGGTTTCACAAGGCACTGGTCTAAAAGTCTGAGGAGCCTTGAAATAAAACAGGGAAAATGCATTCCTCATAAAGCTCTCTCCCACTAATACTTTCTCGCAATCTTCTCATTTGCAGTCATAAGTGACAAGTTTTCCTTTTTACACTTACCAAAGCTGTATAAAAAGCATCTCATCAGCAACGAAGTAACTTCAGCCCCAAATTATTACTTTTCTGTCTTGGTTGAAAGGATAACATGAACATAGCTAGATTGTTCATCATTTCAGAGTGGGATGCAATGTTTGTTCACATCACTGAGAAGATTCCAGCAAAATTCTGTGGTCTTTTTAAAGCCAGGTAGGTTAAAAAGTGATTTACCTTAGTTCAGAAGGACAATGCTTTTAGTCTTCTGCAAAGACATCTGCCTCCTTCAGCAGCATTGGATGTTTAATGCGAATACTTGTTACACCAGATTGCACTTTCATAGGAAGACTGACTTAAGGACCAACTCCATTCTAATCAAGACTCTGATAACATCTTGAGGGCAACTGCTTATGCAAGCAGTATCTCTTTTGCTCATGATTTAAAACAAGGGAGACGTTGCACAATAGTTTAAGAACATCTTGCTCATCTCATTCTTTGTCACAGTGTACAACATCCTCTCCTTCGTATCTCTGTCCTTTCTTCAGAGATGCATCAGTATAAACACTTTTCCAATGACTGGTAGGAAACAGGGGAGTTGAACTTCATGCACGACAGCATCAAATTAACAGAGACAGGTCATGAATTATATAGATAGTTTGTCATTCATTTCCTTTAGACTGTACAGCTAATTAAGAGCTGTACTTTTCATATGAATTCTGTAATTACACTGACATATGCTAACCAAGCATCCCATCCCTGGCTAGTATTATGCTCCATTACAGAGTGAAAGTTAATGGTGGTCTGTGGTTCTGACATTAGTCTGAACCATAAAAACTAATAGCTGAAACTCCTTGTTATTGGTGATCCTCTTCTGTGACCTCTTGCTTACATTTCTTAAAAACACACATCCTCCTTCATGAGAAAGAATGCGTCCATTTGAAAGACAGTCCCATCTTATGGCTAGTTAGGAAAGCCATTTCATGAAGAAAAAAATATCCTTTTGCCTGTTAAAAAAATATGCAGAGAAACTGCAGAAACAAGCCTACCGATCTGAGACCTTAGGTTGTTCGCCGCCCCTCACGTCTGAGCATCGCACAGTATCGTAGGTATCTTTACTACATTATAGACAGGAGGCACAGAGTAGTTATAAACACATAAACTGAAATAGTTATATGGTGGCCCATTGCACCCTACAGTCATCAACTATGTCAATAATTATTAATTAACCCTCTATTGCACAAACAAAACCATGCCCTTAAAACAAGAGACTGAAGGGCTGAAGTACAGATATAGTGTAGGAGAAGCAGGATTTAGGCTGGAGCACTTTTTTCTAAACACGTACCTCACAAGTAACATGTATATCTGGACCACTCTTCCTTTAATTTTTCCAAACTTATTAGATGAATTACTGAAGAATGAAAAGCTTACTTCCCCTCTCCTACTATCACTACTTCTCTGTTAAAAAGATCGCTATCTCTGTATCAAAATCAAATTTAACTTTGTTTTATGCATGAACGAGGGACTTCAGGACCCGAGCTGCAAGAAGTCACATGGGACTACATCTCATCCTAATTCATGAGTTATAAGCACACGTATCGAACTGATAACATTATCAATATGATTTAAATACAATAATTGAGAAAAAATAGTTCTCTTTTGTGTGTTCATGGTTTGTGGGACCTCTACACATTACTAGTATATGAACACTGAGAAAACACAAAACCCAGGAAGATGCCCAACAAGATTTTACTGGTGTCCTGGTTTCGGCTGGGATAGAGTTGATTTTCTTCCTAGTAGCTGGCATGGTGCTGTGGTTTGGATTTAGCATGAAAATAACGTTGATAACACGCTGATGGTTTAGTTGTTGCTGAGCAGTGCTGACACTGGTCAAGGGCTTTTCAGCTTCCCCTGCTCTGCCGGGTGCACAAGCAGCTGGGAGGGGGCACAGCCAGGAGAGCTGACCCCAGCTGGCCACAGGGCTATTCCATACCATAGGGCGTCATGCCCAGTATAGAAACTGGGGGAGTTGGCTGGGGGCAGCGATCACTGCTCAGGGACTGGCTGGGCATCGGTCGGTGGGTGGTGAGCGGTTGCATCACTTGTTTTTTTCTTGGGTTTTATTCCTCTCTTTCTCTCGTTGTTTTCCTTCTCATTACAAATTATTATTATTTTCTTGTTGTTGTTGTTCCAATTAATAAACTGTTCTTATCTTAACCCACAAGTTTTCTTACTTTTGCTCTCCCGATTCTCTCCCCATCCCACTGGGGGGAAGGGTGAGCAAGCGGCTGGGTGGTGCTCAATCGCCAACTGGGGCTAAACCACAACAACTGGGAAGCTGCTCAATGCAGGACTGAAAGAGGCAGAGACAACATCAAAAACTGGAAATTTCTTGCTCAGTTGTCTTCAGCATACAACCATTGAACTGATCCTCTGCAACTGTACCTGTTCCTCTTACCAAGCTGTGACCACTCACAGAGAAGATGAGTAGATGTAGAGAGAAAAAACTTACACTCTTATAACCTCTACTTATCCAAATAAATGAGTCCATCTCAAGGGATTATAGACAAATTAAGAGTGGAACTGGTTGTTGCTAACACATATTACACATTTTTTATATCTGCAACTGAGAAAAAGAAACTAAGGAATCTAAGTGCATAAATTACACCATTTATTTCTTAATCTCCCTTTTAAAAACTTATTTCCAAGTCAGTTATATCTCAGTATCTTTTTTTCTCTAACATGGATCAGTCATTTTAAGAGAGTACACAGGAAGAAAAGGAGAAAATGGTAAGGTGAGGAGATGCAGATGTATGCTTCTCATCTGACCTTCTTGACAAAGATAAGGCAGAATCTATTAAGCACCTACACAAAACATCCCTTATTCCTTTTACAGCTCTTTGCCATCACTCTCATTTTTGTGTGAAGGATTTGCTGCTCTCCCATGAATCATTATCTCTCCTTGACATGCTCTGACCTAGGCTCTGCTGTGAGTTTCAATAACCATCTGCATTCTACTGGAGCATAGACTTTTGGAGACAGAAGGAAGGAACCACATATCGTCGCCACCTAATGTCCAAAGTAATGTCAAATCATTCCAGGCTTTTCATATTTTCATGATTCTTTCCCATTTTCTGGCTTTTCCCAGATGTGGCCACCAAATCCTTCTTCTCTTTGACAAATTATGACTATGACCTTAATTTCTTACACTTAGGTGTAAAGCCAGATCCACAAATATTTTGCCAAACACTGTACACACCACTGTATTAGAGACATTAACACCTCAGCAAGCTGTTACTATTAAATTTACATGGAAACATTTAATTGCATATGCAAACATCTCTTGTGTAGGTAGGAAAGGCGGGACAAGGAATATCAAAAGGTATCCATATTTTGGCCTTTCTAATTGTTTACTATCAGTTCCGCCTGCACAATTTTCCCACAGTTGCATGGAAAGGTGCCATTTCCTTTGTGTCAAAGAAGGACACAGGCTGTTTGTTGCCTAGCTTTATTTATTAGCTGAAAGACAGACAGTAGATAATTGTCACAAGACAGAGCAAATGGGATTCCTAAAGAAGCTTAAGGGAATTGATGTCCATCATCCACTGAATTTCAAAGGGAACTGGGCATCTAATTCTTTAAGTATTTTAAGAAAAAAAAAAAAGTTGAAAATGTCAATAAATGGCTTAAGCATATAAAAAACCACTTGCCATCACTTACACTTGTGCAGTCAATGGCTAGCACTGAGTGCTATGGTTGAGCAAACAAATGCAAGCAAAAGAGGAACTGATTCAAACAGTACAGCCACAAAATTCTGCATTATTTAGGTTCTACTAGTTTTTAATAGGGGAATTACTTAAATACAAAATAGTTTTCAAACTTTGGGAGTTGACTGGAGTCTTTTTTCTACTTCATATATCATGAAGGACACTAACAGTCTCCTCTTTTTGTGTATAATTTATCCCAAACAGATGAGTCCCTAGACAATATAGAACCAGCAACAACTCTGATTAATGCTTCTGTCAGCCCATGCATTGATTGGTATTCCTCTAGTTGTTAGCATCCCTAGGAAAACTCCTCAGAAGATGCAATTAGTTCCAGGTGCTATTCCCGTGTAGCAATTACACCAACAGGACATAGAGACCTCACTTCAATGTATTTGAAGGGAGCTCTGTCTATCACATATACTTACACTACTAATTGAATAGGCGAATCCTAACTGCTCTGCAGTCAGTGTGAAAATCTACATCCAAGCGAAGATGCCAGTTAATGGCAGGATGAAGTCTTTGCTTCTCTTTTCAGATCATATGTAGGAGACCTTTAGGACAAGCAGCCAACTTTTACTGTGTTCATACAAAATTTTCCACAGTGTATTTTAAACTGATATTTAAAATCCTAGTCTTTGCTATAATGCGAGCAACCACCCATCATGATCACTAGTAGTGAAAGAAAGCACCTTGGGTGTGCATTTATGACACTAACAATCAGCTCTGCTTGCTGCGGTGCCATACAGTCAGAGCTAGCTCTCCTGCCTGGAAGGTGGTAGAGCAGAAATCAGCACTAACACGTCATTTAGACACATTAACTAAGGACCGTGCCCAAGCTAGGAAGCTTGGTCATAGTCTGTGTGACCTTCAACAAATCACCTCATGTTCTCACCCCTCTGTGCCTTAGTTCCCAAATATAACATGGACATAAAACTCATTCTAGTTCATAGGAATGCTGTGCAAATTAACCTTTCCAAAATATAGCAAAAGCTTCTAATACACTGCTAGGTTTCTTTAGAAATACAGCCTCATAGCTATTGCTGTTTAGGAATGGGTGGGCTTTTTTTGGCTGTTTGCTTGCTAATAAGGAAAAAAGCCAAGGTGAATTAGAAAGACTTTGCTATTCACCTCAGTTATTGCCTTCTACCTCTTCCTCTATTGACTGCTTCTCATTACTCAACTTCCATCAGTAAACATGATCACCTATCATTGCTCCTTGGCGCTGCGACGAGTAACCTACCCCTTTAATCCATTTTTGGAGGCTGTCAGTTTTGATTTCTTGCCTCAAAATGTCATCTTCGTCTTTGGTGTTCTGTCATTCTTAATTCACAGTGAACTTAACACACCATTCTGGAAAGCATGCTTCAATTTTAAAATAAGCAACCATTATTTTATGTTACAGTCTCACTCCCACAGGACAACTGATTAATCCAGACTTCCAGATAAGAAGTTTTCTTGGTGAGCAAGTAGCAGTTCATTGCAATGACCAAACCAATGCACAAGACAGGTAGTATGATGCACGTGGGGCTGGAAACAAAACTGGCGTAACACGCATATTGCCCGAGAGCCCATAGGCTTCACGGTTTCACATGACTGTGCAAACTGCTGTCTTCGTTGATTTGACATACGTCTAGTAGCCTGACTGCCAAGGAAGTAAAAAGACAATTTAATCAAAACACTGGTCATGAGCACATCCCAGGATTCTGCAGGATAATTTCATTCCCCAATGTATTTCTTCTGTGCATGTAAGAAGGAAGCACATCAGACATATAAGGACAGAGAATCACCAGAGAGGAAAAAATAGCTATTGTAACGTACAGCTCAATGTGAAGAGGAATCAGCAGTTTGGGAGACCTATATGGGCTCCTAATTGGCAAAAGAAGCTGCAAAATGTTTGAGGAACTTGTGAGGCAGCAGCAATCTGTTCCTGATTCATTTGGCTGGCATAAGACAAGCAAGGTGGCTGATGGCCTGACCTTTCTTCACAGAGAGCTGATAGACACTGTCTCTTCATTTGAAACAATTCCCTAGAAAGGCAGAAGTGATGGTGCATCTTTAACTAGATATTGCTTCTTATCAAGGAGCTGCACCTTTTACTCTAACAAAGATTACAAAAACAAAGGACATACTACTTCAGTAATGAGAACAGAAGGCTCTTAAGGTGTCTACATTCCCTTTTTCCCCCATTAATAAAAGCTTTAGTTAATAACTTAGCCTATCTGTTGTTTCAAGGGCAAAACAGCAGTCATATTTTCAGGTGTGTAGACAGTGATGGATTTTGGAAAGTTCCTATGAATAAACTTTTTCAGCCTTTGCCATATTCTCCTTTTTAGATTTTCCTAGTATTTTCTCTAGTCTCTCTTTTTAAGATAAAAGCCTTTGCTAGGAAATGGGAGAGCACAGTGACTTTCAGAGTGCCTGTCCAATTCTAGATACCAACTTAGAGACAGCACAGAAAGACAATTTTTGGATATTAGATGGTCTATGCTTTCAAAGTACCTGAAGTACCGCAGAGTCAGCAGTCACACTTGAAAGTCTTGTCTGAAGTACCTCATTTCCTACTGTTTTGTCTCTTTAGCTCATCATTTACTTCTCTATGGATGACACTGCATGACATGATGTTGAAATATCCACAGCTTGGAATACTCCACCATCTCGGGGCACATAGTCGTTCAAAGTGGAATAGAGAAACTTGCGCATGAAATTAAGCAAAGGAGAACGCAAAGCAGCAGATGAGGCCTGTTCCAGCACAGCCCTAATAAAGAACAGTCCCCATGAGACAGATGCGTTCCTTGGAACAGAAGATAGCGGCTGTACTGAATCTTTACTTGGAATAATTTTTTTTCACGTGAGATTCCTACCACCTATTCCTCTTATCTACCACATATAACTGACATCATGGCTCAAAGATTAGCCTTCTTGCTCAGTCAAAGAAATGAACACAGAAAACTATTGCAGGTTTTAACCTTTTTCTTCCTTCCTGTGCCCTTCAGAAGATGAAGCCAAATAAGAGAGAGCAGTGAGCACTAAAAGGATAAAATCTCAAAATTTGTGTCTTTGTTCTACGATAACTCGGCAGTGTAGGGTAACAATTGCATTGTTATTTTTTGAGCACATGGCTAAGGAATAAGAAATTCTTAATAAAAGAGTTGTGTCCTTTTGGCAGGTAATAGTTACTCTCCAATGTTTCAGAAGTGACGACTGACATGAAAGGCACATACTGTAAAACTACTGACAAATCAAAACAGAGTTTCCAAGACAGCCTAGAAGTCATTAAGTGTTCTTGTTTCCAGAAGGTGTCAGCAATCCAACGTCAGGTTTCGTTGGATAGGATATAAAGTATGGATATAGGATATAGGATGTAAAGTATGAAGCCTGTAAACAAAGAGTACTTCTACGCTGGCAGTTAACACTGCAGAAGAGATAACTATTGCATCAATAACACAGGTTTTACCTGGGGTGTTCTAGCTAATCTCTGTAGAAAACTTTCTTACAGGTTTTCACAGACATACATTGACATGAATTTTCTCCTCCATAATCCATCCAGGCCTCAGACACAGGTAAGTTAATTGATTTGCAAGAAATCCTGTGTGGCCAACATGTCCTCATCACATGTCGATGGCCAAATGAGAACAAGAACACAAGAACTCCTTCCTGTGTCAGACCTGTACATTATTTATCGTTCCTCTCATGGCAAGCTGATTTCCAAAACTCAGGTTTCAAAAGTTGATGAGGCTTGCTAGCCCCAGCGAGATCTAAGCTCTCATGGAAGAGCAGACACATTTGGTAGCGCTCCAGATACACCAAGGAATTGTTGAGTATATGTTTTCAGGATGACACACCATTTGTCAAAGTCAGTTAGGAGAATGTTACCAAAGACTGATTGTTTCACTGCGTTTTGGAAATGTTGTCTCATGATGTGAGCAAACTGTTGACATAAAAGAAGCCAGGTGGGATACTGAGTTATTCATTCCTGAAATCTATGATCTGTGTAGTTAAAAAAAATTACACAGAGCAGCTGTATATCTGTGGCATGCAGTTTCTCAGATATTTTTATCGTATCACTGCAGTGTCAAACCACTTCCAGCTATGAAATGCAAAAGAACTGTTCACAGCTTCTCCTTCCAGTGTGTTGGTATAAGGAAGCAGAAGACAGGTGGTGTTCCTGGTACTTCTGCAGAGATTTTTGTATGACTGTTCCAGCGAAATTTTGGATTTGGAACTGCTTTATGGTCAGGAAGATATTTCACAGATGGGTTAAATGAATTCCATTTTTCTCTCCTATTGATCATCTGGATTTAAAAGGTTTTGTCTGATTAGATCATGTGATGGGCTATATCTAAAGCTAGAGCTCTCGGTGTGATGCCGACACAGGATAAATATATCCTTTCAAACTGACAGTGGGAAGGGACACTTCCTGGAAGAGGGAAAAAAATCCTATCATAGAGCATGTGTTTACTTCAGGCACAAGGGAAAATCATAGAGGGGAAATGAAAAAGAGCGATGGCAATGCTAACCAAAATCAGATCGTTTCTGCTGACCTTCTGCATTACCCGGAGCATGTCCCTGTATTTCTTGCGCAGAGAGGCACTTCGGTACGGGAGGACAAAGTTAGCTGTTATACAGACACACATGCAAAGGAGCTTGCAAGAGTGTTATTAAAGTAAAAAAGCCAAGCATTCAGGCGTTGGGAAATGCCAGAACCAACGTTACTTATGCAACCTTAGTTAAACCGTCTTGTACGAATGCATTATGTCAGTGCCTTTAGTTATGTGACCACATACTGGTTTTCCACAGGACTCCAGCCTCATTCAGTGCACAGAATGGACAGCAGCATTCAGTTTGACTGACATGCAGTCTTTGTTTTATTGCCTAGCATTTGACCCTTCTTCCTGCATCATAGGTAAATCCTAGTTTGAAAACAAAATTCTGTTTCCTTGTCAGCTTTTCAGTAGTATTTCTTACAGGATTTTTGTGAAGTTAAACCTACAGTGCTGACAGGACATAAGAGGTAGTGCTACTCCCATTTCACAGACGGGGAATGCCAGCACAGAGGCAATGCTAAATTTAGCAAGATGTGAGTCACTTAAGATACAGGCTTTTTTTAGTATATGTATTATTCACATACCACTTAACTATGCACAAAGACTAAGGCATTGCCTTGAAGTTTCTGCAATTTACAGAAGTTTGCTTCGAATGACTTCCCAATAAATATTTCAAAACTGCAAGTTCTGATGGAAAACTGTGTCTGGTTTCCCACAGGAAATGAAACATATACAGTTGTGCCATCTGCCTATTCATGTGCTGTTAATACCCCTTCCACCTCATTTCTGAACCTGTTGGCTGGTTTCAGACAAAATTGGCAGAGGAAAAGCTCTCTAAGTGAATGCCTCTAGGCCTAATAAAAACTGGCAGCTAACAGGGAGTAAGACTCGAATTACAGCCTCCATTGAGAGAAAGGAGGTTACATCTCTCCCGCATCCCTGTCCTGCCAGGCAGTGACAGAACCCCTGCTCAGCACACACAGCTTTCAACTAGCTGCTTGCTAGGGGAGTCAGGGCACAAATGTGTGGAGCTAATATCCACATTCCCCTTTGAGAGGCTGTGTTTTCATCTGGTGATGCAAAACAGAGAAGCAGAAGAGAGTAAAATCATCTCCGAGATACGCAGTAATGAGCACATCTCTGTAATGATCACTCACCGCAGGGCTGGGCTGTGCTGCCAGCTGAGTGTCGCCCTCTTCTATCACTGCCAGAAGAGGCGCTTGGATCCAGCACAGTTTTCACTTCCAGAAATGCCAGCACACTTTCCAGAGGATGCTCTGGTGCTCATCTGACAGGACACTAGCGAAAAGGTTTGGCATCACTTAGCCAAGAATAAAACGGACCTGTCTCAAAAGAGAAACCATGTCCCAGTCCTTTCCAAAAGCCAACCAAATACACTGCAGCTCAGCGGAGGTGAAAGATACTAGTTTTGGGAAAGCAGCTGTTGAGCACAGCACAGCTCTCAAATAAACAGAAGGCTATGCTATCTCTGTTAGCACTGCTATTCCCAAATTTCCTGCAGCCAACCCCCACTTGAAAAACTGGTACTTACCATTGTCTCCTTCCCTTCAGTCTGCCTTGGCCTTGAGATAGTCATCACCATGTCTTACTCCTGCCCTCTTTACGACAGCCAGCAATTCTGCCCGCGCCTTCCATCCCCTTCCTTGAAACCCTGCCTGTAGTGACCTACAGTCATAGACTCTGTGCTCCTCATCTCATCAGCATTAAAGTAGTGAGATTGTGGGGGCATAACGGGCTGACATTGACCTCGTGATGCAAATTGTGCTGAGATTTTCCTGTGCAGTCTGCTCAGGGAATGTGTACCAGACCTGCTGTGGCATTTACAAACCAGGCAATGAAAGATATACCATTTTATCAGCTTAGAGGTGTTTATGGCATACTAAATGCACTTTTCTAGAAAATACAATTGTAAGCAGAGGAAGAATTGGCTGCTTTTACCGTAAAGCATTCCCAGATAGGGTGATCCAAGTGTTTTTGGCATAGAAAATTAAAGAAAGACACATCCAAAAAATAAATGGTAATTGGGCAGCAGTAAATTCACACTCTCTCACCTATAGATAGCTTCACAGCTCTCTAGCAACTGTACAGAAAGAGGAACCTGCAGAGCAGCCAAGAAGATGCCAGCCACAAAACCAGTCACATGCTGATTGCTGCTGCTAGAAACCTGCCCTCGGTGCAATACATTTGGCATTCCCCACCCTGGAGTTGCAAATGAAATGAGAACCCAGGCTAGTGTGTCTTATGCTTCTGTCTCTTTCTCTACCAACACCATAGGACTGGGATTAAAAGGACTGAGCCCATTGCTTGGTTCAACAGTTTCTTCCACACAGACCATTTACTGTGTGCAAGCGCGCTGTACCCTGTAACGACGGGAGCTTCATGTGCCTAATCTTCCCATTTGGTGAAGTTGATAAAAGTTGTGCTCTTGATTACAGCAGTGCAAGAGTGAGCACAGAGAAGGAAAACTTGGGCAAGTGAAGGCATAAGAAAGCAGTCAGAAAAATTCTGGTGTACCAAAAGCAAAGACACTTCAGAAGGATGGGTTTTGCTTTCCAACAGTTTCCTCAGGTGACAGCTGCTTCCTGCTGTGCAGCTCTGCAAAATGCCACTATGTCTGTGAATTCGTCTGTGTGGTCTAAATCAAGAGAGGGCTCTCTGTTGGATAAATCTAGTAAAAAAAACGTTGGTCCTTTCCTTCCCAAAATAAATAGCCTTCAGAGCAGGAGCTGAAACCTGCTTTGAACAGGAGAGTGGAGACTCCAGCTGGGCAGTTTGTCTCTCAGGACAGGTCTCCAAAGAGAGAAATACTAGTAGTCCCAGGAGGTTATAACTGCAAGCATTAGCATCATCTTCTCTACTCTGTGCCCACTTGTGGTGCCATTTAGAAGAGAAACAAAACAAAATACTTAAAGTGGGGTCCACAGAAACCCTCTATAACTGCTTCTTGTAGCTGGGCTTTCTAACTGCCAAGTTGTTCACAGTGGATGCCGCAGCAGCTGGCTCTGTTTTCAAAGCAATATGAAAAAGTTAACTAGGATTCAGTTCCACATGGCAGTCAACTGGAAGGCACAACACAGCATATTATAGGATAAATGCAATTGGAAAGGGAGGAGGAAACAATACAGACTGAAGAAGTCAAATGCAGATGTGAATCTGACTTCTCTATACTCAGAATTCCAGTTTGGTTCATAAAAAATACTGGCATAAACTCCAGAACATAGATCATTTGGTCCATGAGGAAAAGGCCCAGCAATAAGGAACTTCACCGCATCTTATAATGGTGGTCTAGGCTAGAAAGTCGCACTGAAAAAAATGTATGTTCCTAGGTTTCTATTTTATTTTCTTCCACAAATTCAGTTCAAATTTGGCAAAGTATCTTCTGACCTGTGAGCTATGTGACAGTCATACAAAGTCAGATGAGAACTTGGCTTGAACAGCAGTTTTGTTTCCTAATGTTAGTGGAGTTCTTGAAATAAAAACGTAAAAGTCATGCTAAATTTACACCATCAACAGTTAGTGAGAAATTCAAGGAGATTACAGAGCAGAATTTGGCCATTGAACTGTCTGTCACTATTAGGCACCTGAAACAGGTAACCCACAGTGACTGTCTAGTCCTAAGGTCAATGTTGGAAGACAGGCAATCAGAAAAAAAAAATTGTAGTTATAGATGGTTCATTTGTAAGCTGATCTTTCAAGCGAAACTGTATTTTATATCTAACTCTGTGCTTCCTTTTGTGTATTGAAGAGATGAGAAGAATCCCATTTTATTCAGTGCTGGAAGAACATATTTTGATGGGCAACTTCTGAAACAACTGAGAGGGGACACCAAGATCTGCTTGAATATGTACTCTCCTCTGCAGTGAGCACTTGGCATAGACTTCAGTTTTGCCAGTTAAAATACGTTTCAGCAGCGGGTACCCATCTGGATTCTGATCTGAAATAACATACAAATTACTACAACACTTCTAAATATACTCGTACACACATTATCGAATGTTCTGCTGCTTTATACCTCACCATAATAGTTGAGAAATAATGGAGAAAGGCTTCGGCTATTTTACGAATAATAAAGTACCGAGATCAAGAAAAATGTTCTATATCTCCTTGACTCATGGATCAAATGGGCCTTAATAAAAACTGAAGTTAGCTGGTTATCCAATAACCTGAGGATGTGATCCTCTCAGTTTTATTTTCCAAGTTGTTTAGCTTGCTGACTATTTTCTCTTCCCTTCCCTCCTCCCCTTCTGCTACTACCTATCTCATTAGAAGGCTGAAGTTCTGGTCAAGCCCTTGAAGAATTCAGTGCTCTGAAACAAAGGAAATCATGTCATAATCATCTTAGAAAAATATATACACACAAGAAAGTATCCCCTGCAGAAACAGCCATTATTGAATATTATGCGAAGCTGGGCATTTTAAGGCATTGTTTAATTTAATTGCTAGTACCCATTTTAATTAGCAAGAGCTATATTTGTACCATAATGAGCAATAGCATAGAATAACAATGTGGGAAATTTGAAGAAGATTTTCTCCACTTTGTTGAAACCACTGAAGTTATCTGGCTTCTTCAAGAGCTGCACACTTAGCCCAGGAACGTGACAACAGATTACAGCATGGTATCAAACCAAATGTCCCATCATAATCCCCCTGCTTATAGCCTCTACAGTAACACCAAGTCCTCCGGGACAGGAACTGCATCTGCAATGCCTTTCATGACATAGCTTTGATCTGAAGTGGAAAGTATAGGGCTAAATTCATAATAATATACCTGTGACTTCTCTAAAGTTTCCCCATGTTAACATTAGGCTTAGCACAATGGTAAAGGATTAAAAAAAAAAAAAATTGAAAAGAGAAAAGTATAAGAAATTGTGGCGAGAACGAAAGCAATCTAATCAGTGGTTATGAAACATTGCTTTAGTGGATATGCACAGTATATAAGCAGCAGTGGCAGGTACTTCAGAATGCACAACAGCAGAGAAGCTGAATTTTCATGTAAGGGTGTTCCTACTGTTTCATACATCAAGGCCCATTAATGTTAAATTTTAGGTTTCATGCATGCATGAGACAGACTGATCTTCACCGTTTTCCAGCCCTCTTCTGAAATCCTAAATGTGGATTTGGATAGTCTGCATAGGCACTGGGGATATCCAATCCCAGAGTCTAGGGGAGCCAATCCCTCAGAGCTGTAAACTACAAGTACACTGCTTGTATGGGACCCAAACCTAGCTCCTGAAATGGGTATCGTTACAGGGGTCATTCCTTTGGGTTCTGGGAACTATTAAGTCCCTGCAGGGCTTCCTCTACCTGCCTGTTCCTCTTCTAGTCTCTCTGTCCTCACACTTTTAGCCTGTCCTTTAGGGTTGCTACTAGTTCATATCTGCTCAATAGTTCAGTATGGTAAGTAGGAGGAGGGATAAGTAAAGGGAAGCAGGAGTGGTTGCATTAGGACGGGCAGACTGCAAAAGCTCCAAGGAGGAGCTGATTTGCTCTGTAACAGACCCAGAGGCCCTGTATACAGCAGCATTTGATACACCTGCGAGAAAACTACTCTCCAGTCTCATGTCCAGACCTGCAAAAATATTCAGTGACAGAAACAGTCTGTCCATGTAAGCAAGCCTGTATATGCAAATGATAAAGGTTGGAAATGCTGCATTTTACTTCACAGAGCAAGGCCTCCTCTGATTAAAGCAGCTTGCACCTGTGACAAAGGGGACATAAATCTATTTTGTCCTACCCACAGTGATTAAAAATGATTTTCTACTACTTCAAACATACAAAATAGATCAAGATAAGCAGCATGGGCCAGTAAATGTAATTCTTCCTGCCCTCATGACAAGTGGCTCTCCTTAGAAACGTTTCTATTTCTCCATAGGAAAGTCCCTCCATTATGCACAAGGAGAAACATCTGCTTCTGACAGTGCATAAACAGCGATGTTTGTATCTCTGATGGCTGAAGGCTAATAAGAGCAAACCAGATTCTGCTCAGAACATTAACGGTGCCAAGAAAAACGATGTCTGTGCAAGCTGTTTTGGCTTGCATGTCCAGAGCCCAGTGGGACTGTGAGCAGGCAGACAATAGTTCACACCGGTTTTGCACTGGAGTGCCGGTGGTTTTTTGTTTTGCAGCACACCCTGCATACAGAGCTCTCCACACAAAGTCAAAGAAAACAAAATCTTAGTGAATGCTACAAAAAGCAGAATTTTGCTTTGAACACAAGGGAAAAGCATAATGAATGGCCGCGATAGTCTCCCTCACCATCATTACTCACCAACACAACAAAATGGAGACCTTAATCAACCATATTTGCCAATTATTTTCTTTTTTACGTCATATCATATGTGTTTAGGGATCTTGGATAAACTGCATCTGGCTTTAAAATTAAATATATTGCCTCTTAAGGACAGCATTACACTTTTCCTCACCTCCACCTGGGTCAAGTGAGGGCTTGCTCTTTTGCTCTATTTCAGACCTCTGTTTCAAAGACTTTTACAAGTCTTCTGGAGGTGCTGAGGAAGAGGACATAGGCTATGCAGGCCAGATGGGCAAACTGCAGAGATTTAATTTTATTGCCCTTTCATCCCACAAGATGATGAAACAACAAAACTGGGAAAGCTCCATTCAAGTCAATGGACCAGCATTCAGAGTGCTGCAATGCAACTGAAACACCTTTTGTGCCTTCTGTAGTCAACTTAATGGGCCTGGGGGTGAGGATTTGACCCTTTATACTGTAGGAAGAAAACATTAATTACTTTGAAAGTAGAAAGAATTTGTCCTTTAGGTTACGTAAGCCATGTTGCCACTGTACTGGGGACTAAATAACATGTAATTGAATGAAAGCTGCAACACTGGGCTGGGAAAATTTGCTGAAATAATTAATACCACCAGTCAATGATATTGATTTATACATTCAGTATTCCAGGCAGAGCTGGCCGCTGTAGGTTATTATCCTCAGGAGTCAATGTATTCAACTGCTATGCAAAAACAAAGGGAAAAAGTGAAATAATATAATTTTTAACACTTGCAGCTGAAAAAAAGGAGATACTGAACACACAGTGTGCACTGCATAAGGCAAAGTCATGCTGAAAAAAGAATGGAGAAAGAAAGAGAAGCAGACATGAAGCATTGCTTAGCATACAGCCAAACATATCATGCAATACTAACTCCTTGAATATACTGTTATTTGCACTGTCCTTTTATTTTGCCTCTCTGGTATTATTCAAAATCCAAAGGTAGAGTTTCAGCTGCATATGACTGTGTAGATACATATAAAAACACATACGCACATACATTTATACATACATAAAACAACTTTACAAGAATGACTATTGGGTCTCAGAGGACTTCAAAGTAGGAAGTGATACAATTTCTATCTGTATGTAAAGTTATCATGGTAACAACATTGTCACTTAAGGATAAAATAACAATTTGTATTATTATCCACTGTAATGCAAATTGTTATTTTTGCCAACAAATATACGGCTGGCTTTAGCCTCAGTGGCAGGAGGAATGTTAAATCAGAGCTGATGAATAATTCATAGATCTTATATAATGCAATGGCTCGTTCTGGGATTCGTGTTTGAAGCATGACTTCTCCTGGTTAGATGCTGTTTAGATTCTGGGCCAGTGACACTCTGGCATGACCTGCCTGCAATGAGATAATGATCTCCTGATGAAAGGGTTGGTTTGTTGTCTGGGTTTTTTTTAAAACCATTAAATTTTTATTGAGTTTTCATTACACAGACATATCTACAGAAGACTGAAATAAGCAAATACACAAATTAAGCAAGCACGTTCCACTCACTACATTGATTGCAGAGTTAGCAATTGTGCAAAGTAAACTAACGGCCTGTTCACATCACATACTGTGCAAAATGTAGCGCAGCAGGGAGAACACTGCACTTGGCTTGAGGAAATCTGGGTCCATTCCCAGCTCTGCCAACTGCTTGGGACATGACAGAAACATAGGGAAGTGATTTCCCTTGATGTCCTTGGGTGGGAAAGACAGGAAAGGAGTAAAGACTGTAACCTTCAGAGGACAGTGACTGAGCCTTGGTGGTGTTACAACTAGACCACATGCTTGACTGAGATGTCCTCTCCAAGGTAGCTGAAACAAAGATACATGGCATTTACCGAAGGTGGGGAGGGAGCAGTGAGGATGAAGGGTCTGTGGCTCTTCACCTACGCTGTTCCAGCACGATGGGAGAGTGTTGTTCACAACTATAAATGGAGCAGGAATCCCAAAGCTTTGGGAAATTTAGCATAACTGATTATACATTTTTCCAAATGTCATGGGAGCTTGTTTGAACATTTCATTTATAAAAACAAAACTTGCAATAACATATTTTTCTCTAGTACACAATGACTTTTTGTTGTTTTGAGGATTTCGGGGGGGAGGGGGGGACTTGTGGTTTGTTTTGGTATTTTTACACTCCTCTCCCACATGTTATAAATAGCTCTACTAATTAGAAAGGTTAAAAAAAAAAAAGAATGGAGGAAAAGCGCAACAAGATTGTAAAATACTGCTCTGGATGTTCTTGTAACTAAATATATGCTCAGATAACATCACACATTACAAAACATAACAAAATTAAACCCATCTCCTCCTCAAAGGAGTTTTGGAGGGAGAATTAGTTCATCTGTCTCAGAGTGAAAAAAACCAAATAACTGATATGGGCTGAAGGGTTGTATACGTCTTGATCCAGGTTATTCCATGCTGAGCTCTTATATTCAATTCCTTGTACCTTTCTTCCATACTGTCTGCTGTTGAACACAATATTGACCTAGAGGTCTAAACAATATGACTGTTCCAACACCCTTACTTCTTTATGGGCTATATCTATCAATGGGATGTATGGATAGAAAGAATACTACATGGCAATCTGTGTGCTCTCCACACAGGTGAAGGTGCAGTTCAGAGTCCTAGCTCTAATTTAATAGAGGTTCTGTCAGGAACTCCCACTCCCCTTTTCTCATGTCCACAAAACAGCATATTTCCAATCTCTGTTCCACACTGCATGGTTTAAGGGGCCAGGGTTGAAATGACTGGGTTTCTCATTTGAAGAGATTACTCATAACAGGAGGAGAAGTAATTTCTCTCTAACCTTCTTGATGACCATGAAAATATATATAATTCCTTAGAGTTCCTGCATTTCTCTGATTCAAAAGAATTAGGAAAGAGGTACACACAGCAGGGAACTAATTTATGCATACCTCACACCTTTGGGAACTGATTTATAACCGTCACTGGCTTTAATAAATTCTGCCTTACTGTAGTTGTTAGTTCCCCAAGAGAACTTGATAACAGCCAAAGTGTCAAAAGGAAGGCTAACACCTCACTGCCCATATCACTCCAACTGCTCCTAAAAATGAGGGTAAGTGAGAATTGTTCTGCTAAATTTAAAATTCATTTGCCACTCAGAGATTTAGTAAAAAGCTCTGTTCCTCTGAGGCCCAAACCTGGGGTTCTGTAAGGTCTGGCTCTGTAACGACCACTGAGGTAGCTCTCAGGAACCAGCCTGTGCAGCCCAGAACTGCAGCATGCAGAAATACCAGCCTGGCACTCAAAAGCATGTCAGCGGTGTTAGTAGGTGAGAATAGGGGGCCCGAAGCAGGAGGAATACGCCCAGAAGCAGCAGCTGTTGTGCTACTGCTCTGAGCTAGGTCCTTCAGCATCTCTGTACCAGACCGCACATCCTTCAGACATGCAAGTACGAGGCTAGGAGGTAAGACTGAGTAAGGAGTGTTATGGGGTGGAAGCATCCCTGGACCTTCCCAGAGGAGGAACAGTCATCGACTTGCTCAAACACCATCGTGGAGGGTGCAACTGCTGTCCAGATATTCCACGTAAACGTCACAGCAGATACAGACAGCACACACATTAGTGCAAGCTAGCGCCTGGAGTTATTCCTACAATATCTTCACTTTATATTGCCTAAACTAGCTAAATTATACTTAGACCAGGTACATTACACATGTTGCTGCAGTTTGATCAGTGCTGTGTAAGGTCAGAGCTGTGACAATTCAAATCAGAATAGGGACTAAGCATTTCGAGTTTGGCTCTTAACTTATTCCATTTGATGAAAGTCCTTTAGCTATTAAGTGCGTGCTTGCAAGCCTCCTAGTTTTTTAAGGGATTATGATTAGCTGATGGCATGTTTTTGTTCAGATAAGCTGCCATCTAAGAATAAATAGGGCACGAGTGTAAAATAAGTACTCATAAAAAAAAAAAATTCAACCTAAACTTACTATTGATGCTGTGCTGCCTCCAGTTACACAAGAGACTGCAGCATACCTTCAGCCCAAGGAATCTTTTGGTTTGTAAGTAGCAAGTCATCTCATGATTTGAATACAAGTTAGATGCCTTACAATATGCTCTCCACATGTGAGCAATCAGCTGCTCTGCTGTTGTTGTCCTAGAGACAGGGGAGGGAAAGGAAGATTGCAGATGGATATGGTTATCAGACGAAAAGCATATTGTTTAGGTTCAGCAATGCTGAAACATACATAGTGCTGTCATTTGTATACAATGCTCTTTTCAATTTAACCACAACAACAAAAGGATAATTTCCGGGCTACAAATGTGTCCATTTAAAAAGGTATGTAAACTGACAACCAGGGAGAAAAAAAAATATTCCTCTCTAAAAATCAGAGACCAATTTGTCTAAACCATGCATCCTACTATTGAGGGCAACAAATCACTCAGACCTCCCCACTAAGCAGAGTTAGACAATACCACTGTATAGGTAGGAGACTCCTACAATACACCTAAAGCACTTTCAGGAACTGATAACTCATGATAGCTGGTAAAATTACTTGACATCTAAGTCTGGTTATTCTGTATGTTGTGTTAATGACGCTGTTTCCCATTGAATGGCATACTCCTGATGCCCATTAAGGATCTCAAATTACTTTTACCAATAGTAGATCCAGCAAGCCAAGTACTCCATGAAGAGACTTATATAGATGTATGCAACAGCTCGTACAGTGACATTTAAGTTCATCATAATGCACAACTTCCTTCTAGCACAATCTTAAATTTCTAATTAAGAAATTTACCTGCTACTTATCTGTCCACTCTTCTTTTGTATGTAAGCAGCTGTGCTAGGTGCTATGTGGCACTTCTATAGTACTGCTAATAGCAGCTAAGTAGGTGTCAAGCTGTGCTTGACAAGTGACAGCAGCTTGGTAGCAAAGTCATCACCTCTCTGTTCTTAAAGTGCAGAAAGTGTTTTAAGAATCCTTAAGAAGAAAGCAGGCTGGTATAGACCACAAAATCTGTGAATGATTAACTCACTTAACTAGTGATGGGGAGTGGTGCTTTTTTTGAGTCTGTTCTACCCCTGATTGTGAGCATGCGTAGGTGTCAACATACAGAGTCCCAACGCAATGCAATCTCTCCTCTTGGACGTTAATAGTGTAACAACTGGAATTTGTCTACTATACTGGGTTTGTGTGGCAAGATTTTGGTAGCGGGGGGGTCTACAGGGGTGGCTTCTGTGAAAAGCTGCTAGAAGCTTCCCCCATGTCCGACAGGGCCAATGCCTGCCAAGACAGACCCGCCGCTGGCCAAGGCTGAGCCCATCAGTGACGGTGGTAGTGCCTCTGTGATAACATATTTAAGAAGGGGAAAAAAAACCTGCACAACAGCAGTGGAGAGAGGAGTGAGATGTGAGAGAAACAACTCCGCAGTCACCAAGATCAGTGAAGAAGGGGGGGAGGAGGTGCTCCAGGCACCGGTGCAGAGATTCCCCTGCAGCCCACGGCGAAGACCATGGTGAGGCAGGCTGTCCCCCTGCAGCCCATGGAGGTCCACGGTGGAGCAGATATCCGCTGCAGCCCGTGGAGGACCCCACGCTGGAGCAGGTGGATGCCCGAAGGAGGCTGTGACCTCCCATGGGAAGCCCGCACTGGAACAGGCTCCTGGCAGGACCTGTGGACCCATGGAGAGAGGAACCCACGCTGGAGGAGGTTTGCTGGCAGGGCTTGTGACCCTGTGGGGGACCCACGCTGCAGCAGTCTGCTCCTGAAGGACTGCACCCCATGGAAGGGACCCACGCTGGAGCAGTTCGTGAAAAACTGCAGCCTGAGGGAAGGACTCACGTTGGAGAAGTTTGCGGAGGACTGCCTCCCGTGGGAGGGACCCCACGCTGGAGCAGGGGAAGAGTGTGAGGAGTCCTCCCCCTGCAGAGGAAGGAGTGGCAGAGACAACGTGTGATGAACTGACCACAACCCCCATTCCCCGTCCCCCTGTGCTGCTGGAGGGGAGGAGGTAGAGAAAATCGGGAGTGAAGTTGAGCCTGGGATGAAGGGAGGGGTGGGGGGAAGGTGTTTTAAGATTTGGTTTTATTTCTCATTATCCTACTCTGATTTGATTGGTAATAAATTAAATTAAATTTTTTTCCCCAAGTCGAGTCTGTTTTGCCCATGACAGTAATTGGTGATGTCTCCCTGTCCTTATCTCGACCCACGACCCTTCCCTGTCCAGCTGAGGAAGGGGAGTGATAGAGTGGCTTTGGTGGGCACCTGGCATCCAGCCAGGGTCAACCCACCACATCTACATACCATTTTCACATTAATTCGCTCACTGCAGCAAAGAAGTGGTTAAACCAGCACGAACTGTGTGCAGATAAAACTAAAGGTCTTACTGAGGCAGAGAAGTGCTGCAGCCCTCGCAGAACACCTGCATCTTGGCTACCACGTGGGCAGTTTATCCTGCTGTGCATAATGCAGCGTGGCGCCGAGATCCCTCAGCCTTGCTGGATAAACCGGCTGCTTCTAAATTAACTGGAGCAGGGTTACTTGTCTTGGGCCACAGCACTACATTTGCTTCTGCTATTTTGGGGACCTGAGCTGTACAGCACTGCACCACTCCAGCCTGTCTAGAGTTACTTCAGTGATTTCTATCAATGCTGCATTGCAGCATATAACCTTGGCCTTGGCTGGGTTTATACCAACTAGTCGGGGTGGCCTTCAAGCCCAGACCTACCTACCAGCTACACCCTGAAAGCCTCAAAGTTCAGTCGCTAGTTGTACACTGGCCCATCTCTTCAGAAGCGTTACTCAATATCAGAATTTGAAGCCAAGCCTGCCCTTGCTGATTTTCAAGTCTTAGCCCTTCTGGAGTGGCATTGCAAAAATGAGCTGAGGGAGTCTTTCAGTTATATCCCTGCCTTTGGCTTTCTGCTTTCTTGCCCTTTTTTTTTAAAAAACTTGAAGAAGCAGCCTTAGTTCTGTAGTCAAACAGCTATGTGGACTTAACACAGGTCTCAAGATAAGATATGGATAAGGAAAGGACTATTCAGATGGCTCAGGTGATCCTACACACTTTGTCCAGATCAGTTGTAGAAGCAGGCTATGCTTCTAGATGCCATCCAGTGGAAAAGCATTCCAGTGCAGTAGGGCAGGACAGTGTTTATACTCCAATTCATCTCTTAGCCTACTTCCCAATAGCTTCTCCCCTATGAATAGGCTCAGGTAAAGCTTATAAAGTCCTTTGAATATGTAACTGCTAAGTATCACAATTACATTTTTAGTGGACCTGATCTATTTCCCCTGCCATGGCAAAGAAATAATGGAGTGTCTCAGCTGTTATATTCTCCCTTCCATGTTTTCACATGCCCATTACATTTTTTTTTTATTTTTAGAAGCATCACCCTGGCATAGGGCACAAAGACTGAGCCATCAAAACTGAACCATAGTGATTATAACACAAACGCTGCTCCAAAGCTGAAAGCATTAATCCCTCCTGCAAATAAAGGACTATTTACTAACACTTTTATCTGAGCTCAGACAAAACACTTGTAAAATAGCCCTTTGTTTGCACCTCAAACTAACGGGCAAAATGTTACTGTGGGTCTGCAATTTGTCATCTAGAAACACATAATGAGCATCTGAGGGGACAGGCACGGTCCTGATTCCGCTGTTTTTATTACAAGACATTCTGCAACATCAGCCAGCTCTCCTGTCTTCTCAACTGCTCTTACTTTTTAAACTGGGGCTTTTAAAGTTACAGTCCTAGGAGGATACAGAAGGTATCCTGCAGACGGTTATCCTGCAGAAGGTTAACACTGCAGACTTACAGCACCTCAATATGAGCAGTTCATTCTAATATACGATATTCAGCAAAAAACAGGCAAGTGAGAAGGAGAGTAGAGATATCACCTAATTAACAGCAGATGAAGGTATAAATCCAAATTACCTCTTTCATATGTACAAGATGCAAGAAACAAACAGGTTTTTGGGGGAAAAAGGACTCCAGCTATAGGGATCACAATATTTACTTGTTAATCTCATCTTGCTATTTCTGTTCAGTTATTCCAAGAACAGTTATTCCAAGGATGTCATTCAAGTGTTGGGTTTTTTTTTCAACTCAGAGGAATTTATTTATGCTGCACTCAAATACGATGTCCTTTCTTTTGCTGTCGAAAATCACTCCATACTTTGCCCCAGAATAACATATGAAGCCAAAGGGTAGCAAGATAGGAAATTCACTTTACAAAAACAAAGCTACAAGAGTTAATGCTACAAAACTTATGTGAATTTTTTTGATGCCACTTTTCTGGGTCTTTTTCATTTGAGTACTATATACGGATGTGAATAGCTCAGCTGGTAATTACTCTGTACATAATACAGGCACCTAAAAGTAGAGCAGGTCTGAGGGAGTTGTGAAGTTTAAGTGCCTTAATGAAATTTCAGTTTTGTTCATATTTGTGTTAATCTGTGACACTCTGTGTGCCTGTTCAATAGCTCTTTCCTCTGCAGCTAGTAATAGGCTTGGTACAAATCTAGCTAAATCAAGTTACTATAAGACAGGGAAATTAATAGTTTTAAAAATCAATTCATTTCTGTCTATATTTTAAGATTTCGCTGCCAGGTTTTAACATACTTGTTTCCTGAATGTTGACAAGCAGAACAACTTGTATTGATTCGCAGTATTCACCCTCCATATGACATCACTGACAGCTTCATTACATGGGATGCTAATTTTTTTTCCATGTGGTCACCCTTAATGAGATTAAATATACTTTGTATTTTCAAGCCATTTATTTGGAAGGAATTGTGATTGGATTGTCATCACATCAAGGTTATTTAACCTAATATACAGTAGAAAGAAAAAAAAACTCCAAGCACTTCTGAAAGAGAGGTCATCAACTGATGTTATTTAGAAAGTATATTACTCAAGTAATTTTTGTGAGATATTGAAGAGGTATTTTATTTGCAATCCTATGCCATTTGAGTTATTCAGAGGTGCTTTGCATATTTATAGTACACACACTTAGGACACCTCATTTCCTATTTGGAATCAGAATTCGGGTCCCACTTAAGTCAACGGGAATTTTGCCATCAGCTTTAATGAAATCAGGATCTGGTTCTTGCTATGTATAACTCAGCTTCAAACTACTCCAAAATTCTGGCATGAATTATCACTGACTTCTGCCCCTGTTGTAGAACTGCTAACACAATAATCAGGCTGGAGGTATAAAAGCAACAACAGCAAGAGAGAGACTACAATTGTGAAAGAGGGTTACAGTAGCACCATATAAATACTGTGTCATCCATGTTATGGTGTTAATCTGCATGAGTTAGCAGATTAATCCGTCTTCTCTAATTTAAGTTATTTAATATGTAAGCTGCAGGCATAGAATAATATTTTGTTGCAGATAAACATGCTGCTATAATCAGCATATTTTCAGGCAATTCATACATAAGAAATGTCACTGTTATACGAATGTATAATACATACAAAGAAACAGATTACACCTATCGCAAAGGCTTTTCTTTAAGATAACATAAAATTCTGTATCTCAACTGGTACTTCAAATAACAAAATCTTTTCCTGATCCACTGCATAAAACAATTATGCTAATTTCTACTAGTCCTCCATTTCTGTAATGCTTATGACTGAGAGTTCGACATGATCATAATTTGGCTGACTGGGAGATTGTAAAAGAAGCACAAATAAAGCATCGTACCAAACAAAAAATCTATAGTATAGCTAGTAAGCAATACAATGTTCATTAATAGCTGCTTCCTCCCAAAGGACTCCCACCAACCAGCAGAGAATCTCACGCTCTCATTTCCAAGGAGTTGTGTGTGGTTGATGCAGACTCAAACTTACTTTCTCAGTTAATTCTGTTTTACATAACTCAAGCATTTCAATGGTGATTATTTGCTAGCTAATCTCCTTCAGCTCATCCTCTTACAGGCATGGAATATTGACCAAACAAGCATTTGTCATGTGTCTCTAACGAACGTTATGCAAGCAAACCTAATAGATGTTGTTGGCCTAAGCAGGAAAGCACGCTGCAGTCCATGTGCAGTAATTTCCACCCACATACATCACATCTGTAAATGGAACTGGACTCAGTCCTTTGAAAATTTAATAGTGTCACTGTGAAAATTTATTGGTACAAGTGTCTAGTGAAAGTAGGACTTCACATTTCTAAGGAGACTCTATCCTAACATTAGTGTGTTTTTTACTGTCCAGCTGTCAATAATTCTAAATAAGCATCTGCTTCCAGTCTCTTCTAGTACTGTTGGCTTGAAGGCTTGCGTTTCATTTTCCATCCAATGTTTACTGAGGAGAAGAGGTGACAAACGATGCAAAACTCAGGCTTCAAAGGGCTTCCTTTTTAGGGATCCAAAAATGGAAAGATATTGGTTTCTACAATGACCCTTTCTGAACTTCTGTTCATGCTGTTTGCATCTCTCTCCACTTCCTAGAAAAAGGCTGCTGTTACGTGGCAGAGGGACATCAAAGTTGCCTCCAACTCCAGCCAATTCTGTCATACAAGAAAAGTGGGGGAGATAAGGATCATATCACTAACAAAGCAAGGCATAGCAATGGTGAGAAGGAGTTATAATCTGTCAGAATGCATTTGAGCATCAAGGAACTACAAGCACTTCCAGGGAGCTAAGGCCCCTCCTCTGCCTTGCACAGACCAGGTGGGTCAGTGCAGATATGAATTTGGCCAAAGAGCTTTGCATGCTACAAGCAGTACTCAATACTTTTGTCTTGAACTTTGTCTTTACTTATCTTGTAATCTGCACAATCTGCAATCTCCAGTTAGGACAGATGCTTTAAAAAAAAAAAAAATGCACAGTTCAGAACTCAGTTACCTATGCCATAGAGTCATCAGGATATAAATAATGACATCGATAACTGGTTCTGTTCAAGCCTTTAGTTCATCTAAAAGCAAAACTTCACAATCAACCACAAAGATCAGCCCTCCTACACAACAAGCAGAAGACCAATGCAAAGTCTTTGACAGCCAGCCGTCCTCATCACTTTGATGTGAATGGATGCAACTGATTCTCTCTTTTAATGATCACTAACATTCACAGAAAATCTGCTAATGACTTTTAACCTTGTCTACAAAAACTAACAATCCCTCCTAATTCCCTCCTCAGTTACCCAAGCAATTAGAACCTGTCTCTGCCAAAGCCAGACAAGTGGCACATCCTCTCTAGTTACAAAGCCTAGTTAACGATTACACCCACCACGGCTGGGGAATGGGAGAGGAAAACAACACACATCAGTGACAACAAAGTTTATTCAAAGTTTTTATACCTTATAAAAATAATACCTGTATAATGAGGACAGTGGTTCTAGTGTGCCATTATTGAAATGAAACCAACTGTACCATGAGTTCTCTAAGTAGTTTGAACAGATGATCAATGTCAAAATTGTAATCAGCAATTGTTATCTCCTATTTTTCCCCCTGTGTTTCCCAGCTTCCCCTGACAGGTCTCTTCTTGGCATGTAAGATCTCTGGGTCAAAGTTTTCTTTCTTTGTTCTCTGCCCCTTCACACACCTACTGGCAATTAAAACAGTACAATTACAGAAAATCAATGGCATATTTTCCACTCTATTCTATTTAGCAGAACAGAATAGAATTCCAAACTATTACTGGGGGAAGTATTGAAAACTGCATATGAACTCAGGGTTGTTTAGATATTAGAACTGAACTGAAAGAAGAAGAGGGAGGGGAAAAAATGGACGTTGCTAGTGATGTGCTGAAACTCCCAAACTGTTTGGAAAATGTTTCAGATGATAGATAAATAAAAAGACACATGTGAGTGCGCTGCAAAAAAAGCCTCTGCTGAAACCCTGCAAAGCCAGAGGTATTCCTCGAGACAGTCTATAAAGCCAGTCTCATTCAGCCACACACATACCTCCAGAAGCCACCGTCTGTATGGAGTGGTAGATGTAAAGCAAGACACGGTTACAAACAGCAGTGATGGCACAAGTAGGTGAAGTCATCTGACTTCTGACTTCCAGTCCTGCGATTTAGTCACAGATTATGCTATTCTTTTAGTTGCAATATGCAAGCATCTATACAGTTCCTTAGCAGTACAGACTAATGGAAGTGGGTATGTGTGGTGTGTTTATGGCTAGAGAGATTATGTATTATTCTGTCCCTCAGAAGAGCCTTGTAAACTCAGTCCTACAAACCACTGAGTTCAACGTGTGCCTTGTTTTAAGTAAACTCACAATAATGCCAAGCATGCCTGATGCTCACATGTGTATGTTGCAGGATGAAGGAGAGTAAGGTGAGCAGACTCGCTTTTAGATTTATTTGTTTTGGGGTATCCCAAAACTAGATAATTTAAAAAGAAAATAAGTGGGTTCTCAATAGATTTGCAAGGTTCACACTTGTTATTAGAAGCAGCATTACCTTGCTCAGCAGAGAACTTCCCTGCCCTTTGAAGATCAAGCGCAAAATCTCTCACAGGCTCTGGTGTGTCTGCTCCTCCACTGATGCATTAAAAACAAAGCGCAGAAATGAACCGATGGCTTTTCATTTCTTTCCCTAATTACCAATCACAGCAACTGCTTGGTGGAAGAATAACAAGCTTCCTTCTTTATTTTTTTCCTCATTTGAGCAAAATCGTAGGCTAGTTTGGTGCATATTTTTGTGCTTTTTTTCTTACGACACTCCTACTTGCTGCAGTCAAGAGCTGGTTTTGTTTTATTGTGTTAGCTAAGGACACTAAGGCAATACAGTAAATAGGAGATAATTTGATACATCTGTCCTGCATGTATTAGTTACTGCTGACATATGTAAGAACAGGTCTGGACCTCAGTGCCCTTAGGCTGGAAGTCATAGAGCATCTAGCTCTTTTGACCTGAAGACCTGCAGAGATGCTATTCCTCAGTACTGCAGTATATACTGCCCAAGGAACAGGAAGCCTCTAAGGCAGAAAACTATCCCATAAGACCTTTCCCTGACTTACTGTCTAAGCAAAATAATGACTAGAATAATTAATGACTACTGGGGCAAGACTCAAGTGAATACAGCAATCTGTTCTTCACAACTAACCATCACTTACTTGGTAAAGCAGTTATAACTAATCTGCCTCTCAGCAGATGAGCTGGAGGGCCCCTGACTCGTAGGTGTTCCCAGCGAGGAATTCAACTGGCACACTAAAAATCCAAGACACCACTATGATTTGAAATAGGAATGATAACTAGGCCCAAGATTTGCGTGAGACAGGACACCCAGGTCCAGTCCTGCAGTCAAGCTTGTGACTAGCCTTTCACTGCACTAAAGGATCAGGCCAAAATGATCACAAAACACTTTTGGGTATAATTTAGCTTTGAATTTAGCATCCAAGTTTTATCATTCAGCTTAAGCTCACAGTTACATTAATACTTTCTGTGGGCTTTCTTCAGAAAATTAGGTATTTGACATATTCTTAAAGTTGGTAGTAATCAATGTAGCTCAGTTTCAAGAACTTCCTAGGGCAAAACCTTTATGTGGGCTCCACTGAGGGACAGCTAGCTTTGAATAGCTTAAAAATTTAGGCCTGGGGTTAAAATACTGGACTAGGACTGAAAATCCATAGCTGGTCCTCAGTTTTGCTATAATCTTCACGCAATGCTGAACACCATTTTCCGACCAAGGGAGACAAAAAAAGTCTGCTTTCCCCTAGTTAGACCCTGCCCTGTTTCTGCAGAAAAAGAACTCTCTTCAGTTGGTGCATCACTAATAGTAAGTAGGTGGGAGTTATCCGAGATAAAATATTTGCCTTTTTGTATTTTCGTGGTACAATCTCTCTACAAAGAATCAGTACATTTTTTACAAGGGCTTAATCCCCGTAAGTTGTGCAGTATCAATGAAACAAACCTTAAAAGAAATTATATGCTTCAGCTATTGGGAAATTTGTTTTTTATAGAAGACTACAACGCATTCATAAGGGGCTCAAACCATACATTATTCCTATATGAAGAACAAAACAGCACGCGACCAAAGATGCATCTGGCCATGCAGCAAGGCTGCTACTATCTATCACTTAAATAGATGAGAAAAGTTGCCAGTAAGTGCTGCCAACTGCTGCTCTAATAAACAATATTTCTCTCAACAGAAAGCCAGCACCATGTGCTGATTTATAGTAAATGTGCCATTCTTTCCCTGTGCTATCAACACTGAAGACAATAACAAGTAGCTCAGAGCACAAGAATACATTTTTATAAAAACAAAACCATGGGTGTTGGCACAGCACCTTATCTGCTATATGTGAGCATAGAAGCATTTGAGTTGCCCCAGTGGACACCCTAAGATCCTTTATTACATTTATGCTGTTGGTTTCTTGAGCACAGCTTTGAGAATGAAGACCAATAAATTGTCAGTGAATAGTGTTCAGCGATATATTTGACACATTTGGATATATGGACACGTAAGTCAAATCAAAGGTTGTGAAGAGGTAGCAGAGGTTACGGCCTATTACGGAGGTGAGTCATACGTATACTCTGAATCAGCCTGAACACATAACCAGTGGAAGTTAAGAGATGAGCAAATGCTCTGGTTCACAGATAAATCTGTAAAAATTCCTTATGCGTCTCATCTTCCGAATGCCTGCCGTTCAATTACCACCACTCGTAAAGGGAAAAGGAGTCTCTAGAACAGTACGATCCCTCTTCATCATCAACGGCTGATGGGGAAACATCCTGTTTTGGAGACTGCATTAGCTTACACAAGTGTGAAGCTGCAATGTTCCCATCTCCCATCATGTTCAAGATGTTTTCACAGTAGGTTATTAGGCTGGTAGCTGCACTAACACTATTTCTGCACGGTGTGCAATATGTACATTGCTCAGCCTCCCCAAAATGCTCTTCTATTAGCTATTTCCACACACACAATACCGTCCTGGGGCCCATCACAATTTTCCATTCACATTTTACTCAAATCTAATATGAAACATGCTCTTCATTCAGAATCGTGTGTCTGCCTAACACCACAACTCCTTAACTCTGCTCCCAGCCCCCTTGGAGGCAGTCGCACTCCATCCTGAGCCAGCTACCCAGAAGGTCTAATCAAACGGCTTTATGGAAAAGTATCACTCTTAGACCTAGTGCAATTATTTACATTTGACTAAAGCTTAATGCATATTTTGCTGAAGTTAATCTTCCAAAAACATACTTAAGCTTAGTTCTCTGCCCTGAAATGCCTTTGAACTATGAATTTATTGCAGCAGTTGTGATGTATGTCTAATCTTTTTTAATTGGCATATGTCGGGCTTCAGTTTCCATCTGCTGATTCTTACAAAAACACTATTTAGGACTCAACACTTCTTTTCCCATGAAAATACTACTTCATTGTAATTGAAATCTCTCTCAATCTCTTTAATAACCACATACACTAAAAATTGAAAAGCTCAGCCCATTTCCAGTTACACTTGCAATCTTGGCTATGCACATTTCCAAACCATCCTCCTGCCCCTAACTGGGATTATACAAATACATTTTGTTTTGCTTTAATTTCCCCAAACATCAAGGTTTCAACTGGTGCTTGGAAGCATTCACTGCAACCTTCCAACACTTACTCTTGTGATTGGAGATAAAAGGGCGCTAACTGGGGAGTGTCTGATTGACCAGATCGTGCCTACAGCTGACAGTTATCTTTACAGATCGTGACAGGGATGGTGCTGCTTGGCAGCATTTACCATTCTGGCAGACACTGGTGGAAATTTCAGGGAAACCTTCAATTCTTTTTGTATGTTTAAAGCTGCCCAGAGACAAAGAGAGAGTGGTTTCAAATACTACTGATTAGCCCACCCTTTTTCATTGACAAACATCCGGGGTGAGTAAAAGCACATTAAATGTATTTTGAAGAAAGGCATTTTTTCCTCCACGTTCCCATGTAGGGAAGGGGGCAGAAGCCTACAGATCACCTGCCAGACAGGGCCACTTTCAGCAATCTGGTAGGTGCTGAACACAAGCCCATGTGAGGTCAGGTCTCAAGTCGTAAGCAGCAGCTCCCAGTGGTGGGACATGTTTCTCAAAGCTTTGTACTGTGGGCTTGTGCTGAATCTCTGCACAATAGCCAGTGCTTCCATAGCTAGCTGACACTAAAAAGGAGGCTTTTAGAAAGACAAGGAAGAATAATTTTCACATATTGCATTTCAAAGGCAATATTTCTCAACAACAGAAGCTTTTTACATCATGTTGTCAAGGGAGAGGTTCTGCCTTTTCAGTTAAGGCTTTTGTATTGCTCAAACATGAACAAGCATTTAATTACAGGACAGTTCTGAAATAACATGTTAAGGAGAAACTTAGATGAAATTCAGTTCTATTCATCCAAAATCAGAAGAACCCACAACTGGCTAATAAACTGGTTCTTCTTCCTAGTTGGGAACTTTTACCTGGTGTTTTAAGATTTTTTAAGCAGAAAATTGTCTCTACAATATGCATACATTAAAGTCCAATCATGAAAATATTTGGTATACAAATGTTAATTTGTTTGAAAACGCAGTTGGTTCTGTCCTTAAATTTACATTTAATGGAAAACACATCAAAGAATGAAGTAACTAATTACAGGGACACATGTTTGTTTGGGACCTACCCAAATAGCCGACAGATCTGGGCAGGGAAACACAGAATCCTTTAAGTGAACAGTAAAATGCTGTAAATTAAGTTGCTTTCCTGGTATTTTCTGTGCATTTCTTGGGTTGGTTTGGGTTTTGATTTTGGTTTGGGTTTTTTGAGAGTCTGGTTTGGGGTTTTTGTCATTTTTTTGTTTGTTTTTTTTTAAAAACTTTTGGTGCAATCCTGACCAACGCCGTGCATTATCTTACAGAGCTGATTGCACAAAAGCTTTTTAACACAGCTGCATGCTCCAGGGACAAGGAAGTTGGATCAAACTAGTGCTTTTTCTGCCCTCTTAAGCATCAATGATTAGCCAACAGTCAAGGCAGACTAATTTAGGCATCTAAGTTAGCAGCTTTCTCCACGTCTGAAAAAGGAGCTGATGATTTCAGAAGAAAAAGGTTTCGGACATTTCTAGATATCTATGGGCTGGAGAAGAGGATATAAAGAGCCTACATAGCCCAGAAATCAATCAGGCTCCTCAAAACTCCACCAAAACAGAAAAACAATGGCAAGCTCTTACATACTTAACCTTGTGACACAGAGAAAATGTTTCTTTAATAGCTTTCCTCCTTCTGCAGTAAAAGTTACAATCACATTCTAGAAAGGTGAATGGGTGCTACTTAAGAGCTTTATTTTTTTAAACAGTTAAAAAGAAATCAAAGTAGTAACTGATTCCTTGATACAGAGAAAACACTCTGCTAGCAGTATTTTCTTTATACTGAAGACTACAATAACGTTACCCTTTGTTACACAGAAACTGCGGCTCTTATAAAAGTTGAATAACTTTCACCTGTGAAACAAAGAAAGAAAGAGAGCAGGAAAAAAAACCTAATCTTTAATTTTGTCTAGGGCTTTTGCCTTTCTTCTGACATAATTTGAGAAAAAAATACATCTGGAGCCTTCTCGTATTGAAGCTGACAAAATACTTTTCAGACCTAGGTTTTTGGCAAAGGCAGCTGAGGAGGACTTAGGCAATCAGATGTAAAGTGGAAAGTTATCAAAAAAGGACAATAGGTTGAATATTCTTTTTAAATAGTAGAGTTTAGTAAAAAAAAATTTTGCCTCTTTTTTTTTTTAGCTTTCTGCTGAAAGCAAAGCATATCTTTTCAAATGAAGAAATACTGACTTCTTTGGTAAATAATACCACATAAAGTACTATTAAATTACAGCAGCATTTCTCTAACACAATGGTTTGAGGCAAAAAAAAAAATCTGTTAACAGTTGGCAGCTACTGTACACGGCTTCCCATTTTTCTGGAAATCCAGCCAAGTTTTCCTCCTCCCCATACAGGGTATTAAAGCCATCATGCTAGAAAGCATGTATTACCAAACACTTAGGAAGAAACAAACATTCTTAGGATTGCTATCCTAAATGCAGAACATTTACTAAAACCGAGTATTTGTTTCACATGGGGAATGTAGATAATAAATATGAAAGTTTAAACTTTTTTTTTTTGTTTAGCTAATTACTGAGCAGTTTCCCAGTGAACTTGAAAAAGGATGAGGCATTGTGTTGCACTAAATACAGTTAAATTTTGAGAAGCATCTTAAAGATTCAAACTAACAGGCCATTTGCTGAGAAGGCATAAACAAAGTCTCAGGAATACTGCAGCCTGCTGTCCAGACCAGCAGAACTTTCTGGGCACATAGCATATGAAAAATAGCATAGGAGAACTAAATCATACTTTTGAACACATAGGAAACTATGATAGAGGATAATCCCTTTTCTGTAGTCTTAGAATACACATTTTTTCCCTCTACCATCACCGCACTGAACATGAAAGCATCAGTGCCATTGATCTTCTCATTAGCTTGTGCTGTTAGCCCTGAACATTGTCTGCCATCAAATTATTCTGTAACAGATCTAAATGTGCAATATGTTCCAATTACAGGACTTCACTGAGCTGTTCAGTCCTTCTGAAATCACTGGGCTCCGCTGCTCTTTTCTTAAACTCAGCCGAAAGGAGCATCATGGGGTTTATTTTTCCTTCAGCCTGGAGCGGGGGGCATTGGCACATGGTAGAGGCTCACAGGATATTCAGGCAATTTTGCCAACGGGTGCTTTTCAAAAGCTTCTAACAGCAAGAATGGTTGACACTCACAGCAAAACATTTTACCATTTTCAAACACCACTGCCAAATTCTAAGTTGTGCTTCTTCCAAAACCTAGGGGTATTACTACCCCTAAAAAATTTTAATATAAAAAAAAGTTGCCAAAACATGCCCCATGCCCCTAAACCACTTTTCTGGTAACAAAGATTCAGGCTGAAAATGTATGCAGGAGTGGAAAATTTCAGGCACAACACTTAAAACTTGATAGTGTTACAGTTTTTGAAGCTGAAATTTATTTTTCAGGAGAAATTTTTAGGCAGCCTTAAATAAGAGCTACAAGGCCAATTTAACACTTTTTTTATTGTTGTGGAATTTTAGCCAGATCTGAAGTTATTTATACTCATATTGTACTCAGGCTTCTCTCAGCAATACCTCAATAACATCAGAGTTTTTTGCCTAAGGAGGGAACCAGGTAAAAATGCCAGATTAATTGCCTAGAAAATAATTAAACGCCCCACTGCAGTCTCACACTAAGTAGTCACACTTTGCTGGTTCAATACACTGAATCATTTGGGAATTTTATTTGTTGTGAGTGGGCTTCATTACATCTGAGATACGCTTTTACAGAAGCAAGTGGGTTGTACTGGATTTATAGTAGAACAACACAAAGAGCAGCACAGGAAAGATGTATTTTAAGACCTTTTTTTTTTTTTTCAATAAAATGCTTATAAAGAAAGACTAAGATCAGATGCAATGTGGAACTGATGTTGGAAGGGGGATGAAAAGATTATCATTTTCTGTGTCTTGTGAAATGATCAGGTCTCAGAGAAAGAATAAACTTACCAGACTTCAAAAAAAGTGGTTAGAGCAGATTATCACACATGAGAAAGGCACAGAGTGGAGCAATTTCTGGCATTACATTTCTAGCAGCCTGAATTTTAAGACTCATAATAGAAAAAAGTCTTCCTTTGGGATAACAAAACCTATTCTTTTGCTGAGCATAAACGTTTGAAAAACACTAATAAAATTAGCAATAAAATCACCAAAGAAGTGAACTTTGGGGAAGTTATATCAAGAACAGGTTGCTGTCGGGAGAAAGGAAAGTGCTTCTTCCCTAGCCTGCCATGACAGAAGCATCTCAGGAGAAAGTCAGCCTTAAATAATCCTGCTCAGAGTACGCATTTGGGAAAGGTTTGTGTAGTCAGATCCTGTCTAACATCAAAACTCTGTGCAGTGGTTTCTTAGATAAAGTATTTCTGCAGATGACTATCCATTTGAGAACACAATGGTATTGGCTTCTTGCAGTTGTAAAACACTGTGTTAGACCTTCTCAAGCTTCTTATTGCCGTAAGAGTGCCCACGGAAAACAAGGAAAACACCACTGAAGTGCTCCAAGTGAGTATTTCTGACATGGTTGAAAGTCTCAGTTTCTTTTAATAAGTACTGGGTTTTTTTTCCAAAAACCAGCAGTAACTTGGTAGGAACAAGAGAGTCACCTATAGATTTTTTGTAGTTGTGAGGACTAACACTGCAAACGAAGCACTCCATTCCTAGAACACATTCCAAAAACACACTGACATTTTGCAGATACAATTAGGCCAGTAATTAATTAATGTAGCATGATCCAGAAACAAATCTTATAAAGACAGCAGGTTGTCAGGAGTCACCCAGATAATAAACAACCAAAAAAGCGAGAAGTGTCTGTGCCCTGCTGCAGTACAAAGATGATCCCATTCCGTCTCTGTTAAATCATGTAGCTTTTTCAAGCACAGTAAATTTGGGTTCCTTCAGCTTTGCTAAGAAGACTCTAGGTCTGACAGCATTAAGGTCTTTTTCCAGTGTGGGTTCACTGCTGCCTGAGCTCAAAATGCAGATTTTTCCCTTTGGAGGCATTCTAGGGTTTCTCTAATCCTGATGTCCTGTTTACACAAATTGATATAAACTTACATTTGAGACATCTACTCTGCTGTCAAAATTCTCCCACAAAGGTTTTCAAAGCTTTTTAGTCAGCCTCTGTGTTTGAAAAGAAAATATTTTTTAGGTCTTCAGCTTAACGTTTGCATCTTGCTTAAAGTTTGCATCTAGTAGTTCTGTGCTGTGCCTGGTTCGTGCCTCTAACCCTCAGTTCAATGATCAAGACTGTCAGATGTTCATTTATCTCAAACTTCGTCTGTTCCCTAGTCTCCACACTCAAACAGAAGTTCAGTGATCAATTTTCGCAAGTCACACACAGGTGATTATTAACACAGTGTAATCCCTGACAGCCTTCCTCTAGCACTCCTTGTCAAGGCCCTTTAAATCTGCTCTCAGATTATGAGAAAAGACCAGAAATTCAAGGAAGTAAGTGCCCTTCATTCTCCTGTTGCTAGCAAGGCAGTCGCACCCTCATGTACATGCAGGTACACACCCATACATGCTATTTAAAATTAAAAGCTTTTCATTGATCCACTTCTTGGCAGAAGAGTACACGTATGATTCACATAGCTGTATTATTGTCCGTCTTGCTCAACAAAATACCACTAGTCTTTTGAAGACTACCATCTCATCTGCTGGCAAGCGTGAGTTCCCAGGAAATGCAACAGGGAAAGAGTAACAAACTGCACTGAAAAGATAGAAAAAAATGAGGACTCTTCAGCAGTGGCAGCTTCCTGCATGACAGGTAATTTAAGAAGCCTTGATAATAAAGAGCAATGCAACCCAAGCCAAAATGCTGGAAAACAAGTGGAACAGTGGCTACAGAGGAAAACTTAAAAAGGAACAAAATCCACATTTTGGTTTTACAGCAGCATAGTCCCCACTATCTACCCATCAGTGCTTGCATCCCTAAAGAAGAGACAGACCCTCTTGAAATTATTGGGATCATGTATTCCTCACACTGAGTACGTGTCATTGGAAGAGATGTATGGATTCACCAGATCATTCAGATTAGAAGGGACCTCAGGAAGTCATCAGTCCAACGTCCTGCTCAACACAGGGTTGCTATGAAGTCAGACCAGGTTACTCAAGGCTTAAGCCAAATCCTTGGGCTGGGTATTGTATGCCTTTCAGATTTTTTTATCTGTTATAATCTTCTGAATATACTTCCCCTTCCAGAAACTGAATTTATGGAAACCGCATGAAGTGAAGCTTGAAGAAATCAACTGGTCTGTAAAGTGCCCTGGAAAATTTTCAGTTTGCTATGAAATATCAACCCTGAGCCTCAGGGGAGAGTTCATTACTCCAGATTTTAGGGATCATTATGCGTGTCTGATTCTATTTTTTCTTGCTTTTATCATTAGGACAAAGATATAAAGTAGTTTCACAATATAGTGTGTTATGTGTGTAATTAATGTTCTCATTTCAGTGTGCATGTTATTGTTGTGCATCCTAACATGAGTTCCCATCACCAAAATATTGCTGCTTATGCCATAATTAGATCTCTAAGACATTAAGTCTATTTCCCAAGACATATCAAACACCTATATGATGTTATTGTTTTATTTTCCTTTGAAACATGAACCAGCTGTCTGATCCAATATTTCAAACCCTTAAGTTCTTAAACAGAAGCCACCAAGGTATTGAACGTAAATTACTTCTGCTGGAAGGAACTTCAGGAATGACTGACTGCTGAGCAGCATTTATTTCCTTTCCATGTTAACACATTTAGGTGTGCTCTCCTTCAGTCTGACACCTATTTAACATGATAAGATATGACCAAGATTTTGCAGATCAGAACAGAAGCAATACAACGATAATTACCAAGTCTTTCTGCCTCAGGTCCACAGCAGTAGAAAACCCTTGGGATTACTGAAGAAGTTAACACAAAGTGATCTTTAACACATATATTGCTTGTAAAGTTTTTCTTTGACCCATCAGATTATTCAAGAACCACAATGTCAGTACAATCAAGTTATTCTGAGATACAATTTAATGCCTTCAGCACGAGTGTACTCCCATGCAAAATGTGAATGAATAAAGATTTCGGATTACAAATAGTAGCAAGTCAAGAAGAAAACATTACTAAAAGTCTCATCTTACTACTGGATCAGCACAGGCACACAGACATGCCTAAGCAGCTGTACTGATATATGGATCATTTTGGTGGCATACAGGCAGATACTAGGCTGAGATCTTTGTCTTTGAAGTTTTCCTACATGATAAAGCCTACAAAAATAGGAAAAACATCACAAGGTTTGGCTTGCTTGTATGCTGAGACCTCAGCTTATCATGCTGATCAATATTGTCTCCTTACTATATGTGCTTTCCTTTTATGTCAAAACTGCACACAGTACGGAGATGGCAAACACACCTTGTCTGTGTGTCTTTACTAATCGTAGCAGATTTTATTAACTTATGCAGCACTATGAAGCATTTGTTTTGACTTCTCCTGTGCAGGCAAGTCATATTAACTGAAATGTCTTATGCAGTTCAGACTTTCGACTAACAAAACCATTGCATTAGGCAGAGAGGCAACTTTATGAAGCATCAAGAGATCTTGGAGCAGTTTGCTTCCAGATTTGGTAGCTCAGGTTTTTCCCCTCAGACCAGTGATGTTCTGAGCCTTGCACATAGAATTATTCGTTATGAAAAGCAGCATCAAAAAAAGAAAGAAGCTGTGGGAATTGACATCAATAGAGGAAGACAGCACAACAGGCACAACTTTGAAAAAAAGTCAATGAATTTTAGAATAATAAATTCTAATATAGGATGTCTCATCACTTAATTAGCATTTTCTACTCAGATGTGTCTCAGATTGAAGTATTTGAAATAAATCATTGGATCCAAGCCTTTAAATACAGGTATCTTTTCCAACTTCATCCACCTTCAGAAATTGATGTTACCTCAACCATATATAGCAGAGGCTAAGGTGTTTAAGCACACTTCATTGAACAGTGGCAGTGAGCTTTTTTTTATTTCGGGTTCAAGTTTTAGATATTGCCATTATGGAAACACTAACAATTTCTACCCAGCAGATCCACCATGAAGGGACAACAGCTCTACTAGCTTCCCATGTCCCTCGTTTGATCCCAGCCAATGTGTGAATGAGAAGGACAAGAGTTTTGCAAGGGATGACGGCAAGTTGTACTAGAGAAAAAACACATGAAGAAAGTGGCAAATTACATATGGCTTTACACTGACTGATTTGAAGGCACAGTGCAGCACACTTTGAAAGTACCAGCTGCTGAGTATAAAACACTTGACACTGCTGAGACATTTGGAAGCCAAACATCGAACACTGGAAGAGAAACTTAAAGGGTTTTCATCCAAGAAAATTTGAAGCCTTAGCGGGAAGAATTAACTGGATTTGATTACTCAAACTGGCAATATCAATATGAAGAAACTTCAGCCTTCTTATTTGGCATCTCTGTGAATCATGCAGCCTTACAAAAGACAGTACTGTTGGAGGTCTGTGCATAATAGTCAGCTTCAAGATGCAGAGAGCCATAAGCAACAGCATGCAGTATATTGTCCCACTGTGCCATCTGGCACTGGGTTAATGTGTCTATCAGGGACTGCTTTCACACTCCTGACAAGCTATTACTCAGCTACATAACTAATAGGCCAATTGTAGTCTGCTTTGACTTGTAAGCTGTCTGCCCCAAAGTTACCATTTTTTAAAGTTATATTCTGACTCAAATAAATGTTTATTTCAAGAAGCATTTTTCAAATATTTTAGACTTACAAATTTTGCTGCAGTAAGATCTAATAAAAAAGGATGTATGAAATATCACAGTTAGAGCAGCTGCTTATTAAGGACCTCACACAAACTTTTACTCCTAAGTCCATATGATTACATCGTTTCATGCACATCAAAGGCTTGATAGCAACATTTCTGCCTACAGGTTTGTTAGGCAAATTGTCCATGTACTGTTTGTTTTTGCAGTCCAGGCAGACTCCATCAGCAATTCCAAATGTAAACCTTTCAGGAGACAACTTCTTTCCTCTTCACCCACACACAAAGGTGCAGAGATGTTGATTTCTATTTGACAACAATCAACATTACAGCTCAACCTAGTCAAACTTTAAGTTAATTTACAATCAAACCTAAGCAAATCACAATTGTATTCATGGCTCACATCCTACAATATGGGACTGAACATTCTGCTTTCCATTATGGATCAACAAAACCCCTAGTGACGTGAATGGCAGTCTAGCAAGGAGATGACTCGCTGCACAGATGGATTAATAGACTTAAGAAATTGCTATTTGTGAACATTCACAGGAATTAGAAAGTAATTGTGAGGCAAACAACAACTAAAAAATCAAAACTAAAAGACAGTAAAGCATACTCCAATCTGTTCACAAATAGTATGCCAACAAAGGGGGAAAAAATAATTTTTGGTGGTTTGTTTTATCTTTTTACACATTCCTGTGTCTCTTCTTACCGATTAAAGGAACCAATGAACTAAGTTTATTGACATTCAACCACCAGCATTAAACACAAAACAAGATCACCACCCAGTATAGCCCCTGGCATGAGAGGCTTAAGAGCTCTTCTGATGTCTCCTACCTATGAAACTTTTCAACATCTTTTCTTGAATGACTAATCTTTGCTAAAACATTTAAAAATTAAGTGCAAATAAAATGAAAATCTTCAAAAAATACTCTGTAGAACAGAAGATCACAAAACTTTAAAGAAGCTAATAAACAATACAAACTGCTGCTGCTCCACCTTTTTCTTCTAGGAATGAGTAGCAGTCCACCCAGTCCAAATCTTTAGTAATTACTTCCACACAGGAGTGCAGTATTGATTTCTCTAAAGCACACAGAGGGCCAGGAGTGCTTTAGCATCATTTGAGAAGCCTCAAAAAAGCAGTGGCTACTAAAGAACAACATTTACTTCATTTGCAAAAAAACTGAATTGCCAGAACCATGAAGTTTGCAAGTAAGCCTTTCCCTATCTTCTACATTCATTTTATCATATAAAATGACAGCCATTAATAATCTGTATTTCCTTCTTGTTATTAGTAATACATATGGCCTCACAATCCATCAAAGCTAATGAATCTGTCTTGGGTTCTTTAAGCATGCTACTATTATAAATAAACAACAGTGGCTTTAACAGGGTTACACAAGGGCAGACTTTGACCTTTTGATACTTGTATATTCCCAATGATGTAATGTACAAAAAAAAAAAAAAAGCAGAAAGCATTTATTTCTTTGTGTATCAAGTGGGGTTCTCTTCAAGCAGCAGATCAATGATCATCAAGGTTTAGTTAGGAATGCTATCACACTGTTAGACAAATGGTACCACTCATAGGAAAAATAAGTTTATTTTCTGCACGCAGTAAACCTTCTCAGCTACGACCTTCTCTTCTTTTGCAGAGAGGATTCCTCTTAATGGCTAAGAGGAGATTAAATACAATTGGCCAGACTGTAACACAGGCTTGGCTGCTTTGTTGCACAAAGAATTTAGTGTAAAACCTCCCTGCCATAAGACAGATACACTATCAACTTTGAAGGTTGCTCTTAAACACATCAGTGCTGTCTACAAAGTACCAGTTCATTTTGATTACTTTATCTGCAAGACAGAACATTACTTAAAAACAAAACCAAAACACATCCAGTGATGCTATGCTTTGCAAACAAAACCACAACACATTCCTTATGGAAATTGTATCATGGGTTTCCACAGTAACAACAAAAGCAAATCCATTATGAAAGCTGAATGTAAAGAATTTGGTTAATTATAAACTGATTATATTTTAAGACTATTTCATTTTCTCTACGAATCTTTTATACAGTAACAGAAATTGCTTGTTGCACACTTTAACTGAAAATGTCTCATACACAAGCACTTTTTTTTGGAAAAACTGTAAGAAAACAAAGCTACTGCTATAAGAGAATTCAAGAGCAAACCCAACATTGATTGTTAGTGCTACTCCTAAGGTTTAATTTACCCTTTTCAAGCACACAGTAATAAAATGCCTTATAAAATACAACAGTGAAGATGGTTTGGAATAAAGAAAAGAGAAAGCAAAGGGAAGGGAAAAGGGACAAGCTTTGTGTATTGTTTTCTATTTATATTTAAGTACATCTTTGCTTCCTACAACCACACTCAAGAAAGGAGTCCTCTGGCCTAAAGAGAGTAACCAAAGCAATTAGTCACAGAAATTGGCAGGCTGTGAAATACACATACAAACCCAAAACAAAACAAAAGAAAAAAACCCTACCAAAGGATACATGACATATCTGTGTAACTTGCCAGAACAAGTAAGGTGGTCGATAGATGTTGTCTATTTAGACTTCAGTAAAGCCTTTGACATGGTTTCCCACAGCATTCTCCTGGAGAAACTGGCTGCTCATGGGTGGGTGTACTCTTTGCTGGGCAAAGAACTGGCTGGATGGCCGGGCCCAAAGAGTGGTGGTGAATGGAGTTAAATCCAGCTGGCGGCCGGTCACAAGCAGTGTTCCCCAGGGCTCTGTGTTGGGGCCACTCCTGTTTAATGTCTTTATCAATGATCTGGACGAAGGGATCGAGTGCACCCTCAGTCAGTTTGCAGATGACACCAAGTTGTGCGGGAGTGTTGATCTGCTGGAGGGTAGGAAGGCTCTGCAGAGGGACCTGGACAGGCTGGATCCATGGGCTGGGGCCAATTGTATGGGGTTCAACAAGGCTCAGTGCCAGGTCCTGCACTTGGGCCACAGCAACCCCATACAACGTTACAGCTCAGGGAAGAGTGGCTGGAAAGCTGCCTGGTGGAAAAGGACCTGGGGGTGTTGGTCGATAGATGGCTGCGTATAAGCCAGCAGTGTGCCCAGGTGGCCAAGAAGGCCAATGGCATCCTGGCTTGGATCAGAAATAGCGTGGCCAGCAGGACTAGGGCAGTGACCGTGCCCCTGTACTCGGCACTGGTGAGGCTGCACCTCGAATACCGTGTTCAGTGTTGGGCCCCTCACTCCCAGAGAGACATTGAAGGGCTGGAGCGTGTCCAGAGAAGGGCAACGGAGCTGGGGAAGGGTCTGGAGCACGAGGCTGATGGGGAGCGGCTGAGGGACCTGGGGTTGTTTAGCTTGGAGAAAAGGAGGCTGAGGGGAGACCTCATCGCTCTCTACAACTGCCTGAAAGGAGGCTGGAGAGAGGTGGGGTCGGTCTCTTCTCCCAGGTAACAAGTGATAGGACAAGAGGAAATGGTCTCAAGTTGTGTCAGGGGAGGTTTAGAGTGGATATTAGGAAATTTTACTTCACTGAAAGGGTTGTCCAGCATTGGAACAGGCTGCCCAGGGAAGGGGTTGAGTCGCCATCCCTGGGGGTATTTAAAAGCCGTTTGGATGAGGTGCTTAGGGACAGGGTGTAGTGGTGGGCTTGGCTGTGTTAGGTTTACAGTTGGACTCGATGATCTTAAAGGTCTTTTCCAACCTATATGATTCTGTGATTCTGTGATAAAAACACTGTGCTAAAAAGAAGAGAGGGGTTTTAACCTCCTTTTTTTTTTAAGAGAGAGGTAAATAGAATCTTTATACAATTCATACAAGAGGCAAATAACTCTCTGGATATAAAGTGAGCAACTAAGCTATGAATTACACCAAGCTTATAATTAAAAAGAGCTGGAAATCCTTAACCACTACTCTGCACCCAGTCATTAATGCAGCCAGTTACACACCCATAAATTGTTTACCTAGCTACCATTATACAGCAATTCTGTATTTAAAATGTGATTCCAATTCAGTTGCATTGGAATTAACGTATGTTTTATATGTGGATGCTACAGTAATGGCAGAAGTAACAATAAAATCTGCTCAAAAAGTCATGCTAATTTAGAGAATATCTTCTTTAAGAGAATAATTATGTACAATTTCAGCGTTCAAGGAAGCCTCGCAGGTTCTGTGCATCCTTCCCTAAAGAACAGCTCTTTTGTTACAAGACACCACTGGGACAGAATAAAGAAGTCTGACGGCAGTGTAGGTTCATGCCAAGTTCCATAATGAACAAATGATGACCAAGGAAAAAAAAAACCTAAGATCTTGGCTCCAGCCTGACTAAGCAGAGCATTTTCTACAAAAATAACAAACTTACTTCAATAGTTTGAGAGTGCTAATGTCAAGATTAATATAGGGATACGCAAGCTTTCTATTTTTACTATAAAAAACATTGTGCTTGTGTTGATCCACAAAACCCTTTATGGTAGCTCTCTCATATACAGTTTTGTCCCCTTATAACCAATACAGAAGACTACAAGCCTGTTCTGTGAATTTATACCAAATCCCACTCCCAAATTATAGCTTCTTAATTACTGAAAAATTACATGTGTTTCTGTACTGAACTGCTTACCCATCCTGTGCTTTGTTTTCTGCAGGGTCTCTACCTCCAGAGCTTCAGATTTCCATGTCCTTGGAATAACATTTGATGCATTCTTTTGGTATGCTGAAAACTGCTTTATATCGCTGAAATGTGATATAAATTGTATTTTTCTTTAGAATCAGCACAACACACTTTTCTTTAAAACCTATTTCAGAACTAAAAAATAATGTGTTGTTATAAGCTTTTAGCTAAAGATAAACTGCAAAACAATACTATATGACTACACTTCCATTCAGAGTCGTATCAGCCTAGAAAGGAAATACTTGCTCTATTCTTGCTTTCTTACCTATAGCAAAATGAAAATAGAAAAAGTGAGAGGGAGAGAGATTAATTTTGTAAATTTTTTCCTTTTATAGCTAGCCACTCTTCATCACAGCCAGGACAGCTGGAACTAATCAAGGGTCTGAATGAAATAACATGGGCATTCTACCATATAAAGACCTTAAAACAGAAGCTTATAGTAATTTCAGGGTATTTTTTTCTTATTAGTAGATCTTAAAGTTGGATGTGTCTTTAAATGTGGTAAAAAAAGCATACCCTATATTATGATTAGCACCAAGTTTCCTTCCCAATGATGACGTACACTAAAAAACACAAAAAAATTGAAAAAGTTTACTTTTTTACACATACTAGGAAAAAAGAATATTAACTGTCTAAAGGGAGGGATACAGGCTTTTTTATTACAATGCTAATTCGTAATTCACGATGACATGCTTTCTTAAATACATTAAAGATCCCTGTATGTACTCTGCTCATGTTCCTACTTCTTTTCCTCAGGTACACAATAACATAAAAATAACTGTTGTGCTGTAGTCCTGCTCTTCCAGAAACCTCTCTTAATCTCTATTCTGTTTACAGGCTAATTACATGTGAACAAATAGCCTAGAACACCACATGCTGTAATGAATAGCAAGATGCTGCCCCAGGCCTCCAGTTTCATTTTGTCCCGCTTCTCAAAAATAACCCCCTTCTCACATGGTTCCCCTTTTCCATTTCTTTACATTATTTTCAAACCACCAAACTAACACAAATTAGTTTTTAAAGTCTTATCCCCTCCGGTTCTTAATAATTCAGTGGGAACATTATCAACACCTGGTGCTTCATTGTTCCTGGGTGTTCTGGTCGCCTCTTGGTTCTTCTACAAATGGCTCAGCTGGCTGGAAAATTGCTGTTTGTTTGCCTTTATCCATTTCACCATTAAAGAGATCATTAAAATACTCCCTCCATCTTTCTGTAATTGCATTCTTTGTAACCAAGGGTTTTGTTCTGTATCTGACTCATGCACAGTTCGCATCCTTGTCTCAAATGCTGATATCCCAGTAAAATGGTCTGAAGTGATCTTATTACACTGCCACTTCAACTGCACAGAGCCATTTTTGTGCCATACCATCTTTTTGCTGAATCATTTGCATTACCAGAAAACTTATGGAAGTCACAAAATCCTTGCCACATATCAATGTTCAGTTGCTTGCTTACACTCCCCATCAAAAACTGCTTATTTTTTTCCTGGAGTTCTTTCTATTGTTTTCTCCTGCTCTTTTATCTACTCCAAATGTTTCCCAGCTGGTATAAAATTGTTGCACAATGTTCAAGCGTGTTCCCACCTGTCTCCTTGGTGTTCAGGTCTGTATTTTGTTTCTCAAAGGCGAGTGTTACACTTAGAAATTCTCTCTTCATTAAAACAACTCAAGAACTACTCTCTTCATTAAAACAACTCGGTCATTATTTTTATAAAACAGTAAGATACGTCTGAAGCATCTACCTTTAGCAGATTTGTTCACTGATAGCTTTGAAGTATCAGATAATTACTGGCAACTTCCACATATTCATTGTGAAGGAGACAGATGTTAACTTTAGTAGATTTTTAACCATCTTTTCTAGAGCACGGAATGGCAACTGTATATGCATCACAATTACCTAAAAGCAGCATTATAAAGTTTACTCAGATTTTGTAGTTCACTTTGAAAGATACTGTGGAAACCCCATGTATTACTGTTTTCAATTTCATAACTCCAGATGAATAAAGAAGCATCCAAGGAAGTTTCTAGATTCCTCTTTCAGTAAGTTTACATGGTAGCAGGTATTTCTAAATGCTGGCACAAGCTATCCATCCCTCTTCCAGTGCTCGTGCAGTGCTTTTCTCACACTATTTTATATATTTCATTCCTTTGTGTACAATGATGCCAGTAAGTCATTCACACAGGAAAACCCCAGCAGTTCTGCCGATATTCACGGGCATCCAGAATCTCTCCTAACAAAGGCTGTGAATTAACTTCCACTGTGGATTCCAAAACATGACGTGCTTCATTACTAGATTTTATTATAACACACGCAAAACGTGCTTCTTCATCCTCTTTGAAGAGCAACAAAAGTAAGTATCCTGAGGTAAAAAATATTGACAATTTCAGCCCAGATTACAGAATTTTAGCAAAACCAGCCTAATTTATCAATTTCTTTGAAAAATCTTCCTAGGCGCCACGGCCCTTCCCCTTCCCGCTTTGGCTCCCAGGCCCGCTTTCCCCTTGAGCTTCCCAGGCGCAGCCTGAGGTGAATCCCCGCTCTCTGCTACACCTGCCCACACCTCTCCCTGTCAGAGCCACCCGCCCCCACACATATTTCCGCCGAGCCCCGTAACCCTCAGTCTCTCCACTTCCTCTGGCTCTACCGCTGCCCATCTCGCCGATGACCCCCGCCGTCAATCCCCTGCGGGGCTCCTCAGCGGTGTGACAGACACCGGGAGACACGGCCCCCTGCCCGGTGCAGAGCCTCCGCGACCTCCCTCGTTCTCTTTTTAAACTCTGTGTACGCGTTTCAGCCGAGATCTCCCACAAAAGCGTCCAAGCCGTCCCCCCCCCCCCACACCAGCCCCAAGGCCGCGGCAGGACCCGAGCAGCCCCGCTCCGGCAGCCGAGCGCCTCAGAGGCGCGGCCCCGCCCCTCCGCCCACTCCCTGATTCCGCACTTTCGTCACGCCCGCGGCGCCACAGTCCCCGCCTGGCAACCGGCCGTTGTCGCCGGACGCCGCGCTGCCAGGCCGCTAGCGCGGAGCCGCGCCGCCTTGCCCTTCCCTTTCACACTCGGGCTACCAAAACCGACCGCGAATCTGCCTGCTGCTGCCGGAAGCCAGCCTAGCCTCTGCTCTGCCAGCGGAAGCGGAAGAGTCGCCATTTTGTTTCGGGTGATGGCGACTGTGGTGCTCTGGAGCTGGGGAGTTTAGTGCGGGCCCGGCCTTCTGGGGGACTCGCTTCTCGGACAGTCGTTGTTACTGCGAGTTTCCTCCTCCTCGCTGCATCCCCTGGTGATGTACGGGGGGGTCGGAGGTTCTCGACGGACTGCAGAAGAAGCAGGCCCGCCGCCCCTAATGTTGTTGTCAGGCGGGGGAGCGGTCCCCGGGCCCCCCGGAGGAGGTGGAGGAGGAGGTGGAGGTGGGAATAGCCGTGTGGAGCTGCTGGTGTTCGGCTATGCCTGCAAGCTGTTCCGAGATGATGAGAAGGCTCAGTACCAGGAGCAGGGGCGACACCTTATTCCTTGGATGGGAGACCCCAAGATCATGATCGATAGGTCGGTGTAACACAACCCCCAGACTCTGCTGCGAGATCTCCTGTATAGCCTCTTTCTGTTCCTCCCCTTATGCTGTGGGCAAATGAGGGCGGGGGATGAGCAAGGAGCTCACTCTGGCAGACGTGTGGGGATCTTCTTCGCTGGCAGAGTTGGAGGGCAGCTCCTCCTGGTAGAGTGCTTCGAGTGCTGCTGTTGTAACGCTGCAGGGCCGTCCCCCCGGCAGCGGGAACTTGGGGTTCCCCGCTCTGGCAGTGTTGGGAGGTTCCCCTCCTTCTGACAGTCAGTGCGCGCTGGGTCTTTCTGCTCCACTTGTTAGTGTAGGGTTTACAGGGTGGAGTGGAGAGTGGGAATTATCTGTGCCTTTTCAATGCAAACCACAAACATCATCTTTTCTCACTTGGAAACCAAGGGAGCCTTATTGCATGGGAATACTTATTAGGCACTTTATATGTTCTCTACGCGAGAAGGGTGCGGTGTGGGGGGTGGAAAGGTATTTATCCACCTTAGGGGAAATGGGGTTTTCTTATTTTGCCTACATGATCTGGCTGCAGGCTGTTGGTGGGATAACCCAAGAGCAATTCTTGGCCTATTTACTTTTTCCTTGTGCCGTGATTCACTGTATTAGGCAGAATGGCTTTGATTTTGGGTTCTTGCTTTCCAAATTTTATGTCAGGGATGGCTTTTTTTGGTTGTTCTGCAGTAGGTACAGGTTCACGGCCAGAGAGAGCAATAGAATCTGCTTTGATGTTTCTTCTGGTCTCTAAGTTGTTTCAGCAGTGCAGGGTGGGATTTAGAAATAAATCCATTCAGAATGAATTTTCTGAATATTTTCCTGGAGAGAGGGAAAATGGGTGGTCGGGTTGGGTATATTTGAGTGGAGCACTGAAAGTACAATGTAAGAGTTGTGGCTGACCCTGAAAACCTCAGTGGGAAAGATGGAAGGATTTTGGTTTGAAAAGGATCACATGACATACTATAGATATTTGTTCCCTCAATTTCATCATTGCTTTGGTGCTATACATGATTTTTGTTGTTCTGATTTAACAATCGTATTTGGTTTGGAAAAATACCAATAAGGGAAGGTCTTTTCATTTCCTTCTATAAGACTGGAGAAAAAAGAAATGCCCTTGCACTATTTTGGGGTTTACGCCATTAATTATTTTTGTGATTGAAATTAATTTACTGAATTGGAATAAACGCAAAGACGTGACAAAACAACCATAAATGTTTGTAGCTATGTTTATTTTCTGTCTTGCATAAGAATAGAAGTGTTACGATGCACACTTCTAATCCAGATCACTTTTGTGACAGATTTCATTAGTAGGTAGAGGCCATTTTTGTGGACCTGTGCAACAGTAACGCAATTTACAGTCGTTACAGAAATTGTTGGGAGCAAAAACTAAGTATGTGCATGTATGTACATATAATACCAAAAAAATCTAAATAACATATATTTGTAAGTTAAGGTAGCTTGCAATTACTAATCTTATAAACTCCTTTGGAAGCTTAGATTCTTTTTATCTCCAGCAGCAGGAAGTCTTCATTTTCACCATTTTGAGAAAAGCACATTGCTATGAGAAGACATGGGTTGAAGTTTGCCTATGGACAGAGCTTGATTAACCAGACCTACGTGTTTCATTAACTTTTTGCTATAAGAATATTTACTTTCTTTGTTTTTGGTCTAGCAAGTTGGCACAAGTCAAGAGTTGTGTGTGGGAAGACACCTCAGCGGAGTCGAGTTTATTGTCACTTTACTTTTCAATCAGTTTCTCTTACTGATGCATAAACATTATCCCAATGCAGTGCTTTTCCTGCAAATAAAATTATTTCTGCTTAGTAGAAAGGAACTGTACGTCATTGATCTTTGCCGTTTTTACGGTGAACCTCCTTAAATTGCATGTATATGTTACTGTTCCTATGTATGTGTGTCTCTCTATCACATAACCCAGAACTTATTTCCTCAGCCAAATGGCTAGGGGCCGAGCCTAGCCATGATTTTACCTCCAATGGACGCAAGTTTCTATGGTGAAGATATCTCCTGAGAGTTCGGGACTAGCAGAAAGAAGCGAGGAAATTTCGACCGTTTGGTTCTTACGGATAGGTATTTATGTATTCGGGTTTGTGTGAATGTAAGCTATTTGACTTTCCAGAAAAACGTATTTTGCAAGTGACATTGATTGGTTGGTTGAAGCACGTACGGTAAGAGCTGTTAAGGAAATGGATCCCACTTAAACTATTAAAGGATACCTTTGCCTTTAATTGTAATAATTTATTAGTTTCTTTGAGAGGAATTTAGACTATTAAACAAATTTTCGATAGTTGGTGACAAATGATTAGCAAAATTAAACGTAACTTCTAAAAGGAAATATGCTTTAACGTATAAGTATTTTTTTTTCATTTTTAATGGGTAAGTATTTAAGTAGTCGCATAAACCGAAGCCCTAAGTTTTTTGCATTGACCAGCTGTTTCATCTTGCAGGTACGATGGGCGTGGTCACCTACATGACCTTTCTGAATATGATGCTGAATATTCCACGTGGAACAGAGATTATCAATTGTCTGAAGAGGAAGCTAGAATAGAAGCCCTCTGTGATGAAGAGAGGTATTTAGCCTTGCATACGGACTTGCTTGAGGAGGAGGCGAGGCAAGGTATTGCTCAAGGAAACTTCCTGAGTTTAGCACATGTTTAAATAAATAATTATGAAATTAAATTTACTCCTAATTTTATACTCTCTTTTTCTGATGTTATCTTGACAGTACCCAGTGGATTCGAAAAACGGGAGTCTTTGCGTATGTGAGAGGACCTCAGGATAGTTTAAATATAGATCCACACAGAAATTGCCCAGATTCTGAGGGCAGACTGGGATTTCAGACCCAAAAACCCCCAAAATAAACACATTCTGCTTCTTTTTTAGTGTTGTATAAATGAAATTCTGTGCTCTGGTATGCATAAGTACATTCTAATGTTTTAACCCACAGCCTTTGTCTCTTCAGGAAGAAATAAATGGTCAGCATATGTACAGGCTGTTTTTTTCTATTCAGTTTTTAATGACAGTTAAAATGATTAGGTGAAAACTTCTCATTTAAAAACTAAAGTAAGAAATATTACTTCTTCTTTTTTTTTTTTTTTAATAAATTAGCTTTTAAATATGTTCTAATATTGGTAATTGCATTTTTGTTCAAGAGGAGGAATATAAAAGACTGAGTGAAGCTTTGGCAGAGGATGGTACCTATAATGCAGTGGGATTCCGTTATGGCAGTGATTATTATGACCCTTCAGAACCCACTGAAGAGGAGGAGCATCAGCCTGCAAAACAAAGAGGTAAGGGGTAAAAATAGCAAGGGTTGATTGAGAGGAAGAACGTAGCACCTCTGTGTCTCTCACTTTCAGCTGAAGGTTGAAAATGTGTATTTCATTAAAATGCAAGTAAAAAATCTCAAAGCATTTCAGCGAAGTCTTTATGGAAGTGTGTTAATGAGTTTTTGCAAACTTCGCTCTTGATGTGCTTTAATATTTTCCTGCTACGGCACAGTCAATGCTACAGTAGTCAAGATAGGAAATTTAATTCTGCTGTCTTGCAGATTCTTATTCAGAACAAACTAGTAATTCATCACGTGTGGCTGGCTGTTAACACAATGTTTCTTGGTCAAGAAGGAAAAGATCATTACAAACATAGACAGAATAGTAATTAACAAGAATATATATATTTTTTAAGTTTAGATTTTGTCATCTTAATAATTATAAATGCATCCGTCTTCAACATAGTGTGCCCCTCTCCGTGATCTTAAAAAAAATGCAGAATTCAGGTTCTCATGTTCCCATCTTTAATTAGGATAACTTCGCATTTTTAACATGAAGTCTTAAGGAAGCTTTCAAGTGTTATTGAACTATGTCTTAGTAAAGTTAGGATTGTTATTAACAATTGGGTTGTCTGACTACATATTGGTGGGTTACTGTGGTATGAGATGTGCTTTTTTTTTTTTTACCAAGGTGTGTGCTATAATGCAGGATCATTTTAGGTGCTAAAGCTTATTTGGTGGTTTTTGGTGCTGTGTGTGAGGTTGTGTCAGGGCACTGTCCATGCCGCTTGCATTCTACCAACGGTTTCTCCTGTACTTTTCAGTACTGATGCTGAATTGCATTGTCTTTTCTGGGGTTTATTTCATTTGTTTTATTCCCATTTGTCTGGTAGGTTCCATAACCAAATAGTTTCTAAGTTCTCTTTACATACCGTTTTTGAGTGTTTCTTGTCATAGGGGTGTTTTTCATGTTGTGGTGGAGGTGATAGAGAACATGTGTGTAGTTTGTCTGTCCCATCTTTCTCTACTTCATAGAGATTAAAAAGGTGAATGCCTTCTCTCTATTGGTCACTACAAAGGGAATCTGCTGAACCTTACAGGGTGTCTGTATTGTAGGAGACCTTTGCAAAACTGTGTGAAAATGTGCCATAATGTTACAGAATCTACCTTTGACCAAGTGTATAAGGAATAAATTAAAATTCCAATTTCATTTGATAAGAGAGCTGTCGTGAGTTCAAGTTGTGTCTGGGTTGCTCCACGTTATTTTTCTTTCTAGAATGATGAGAGATCTAGCATAATGTATTTCAGCCTTATTGAAGTCATATTTTTAGAAATAATGCTGAAGTGTGACGACTTAGTCATTGGCAAAGACAGATGTAACTACCCAGTCTTCCAGCAAGTTAATATTTAGTTAATTAGCATTTGATGCAGCATGGAAGTGTCATGCTAAGCTATTACAAAATCTTCCGGTGTAATGTGAGAATTCTCAGTGCTGCTGACGAGAAGTAGAGATCCTCATAGCAGGTCATTGGAATGTTGTCTCAGTTGTGAGCTTTCTTATCAAACTTTTTATCTTCTAGAAAATTTTTGGTAATGATGGATACCAAGGGGCATTTTCTAGTAACACTTGATAGTACTTGGGGCAAAAGTGAGATAGAAACATCGGTATTATGTTTTGCTGTAGTTGAACTGTACATGCTCTTAATAGATCACTATATTGTAACAATTTCCAATCAGACAGGACTATAAATTCTTAACATTCATTTTTTATAAATCGTAGTAGAATAAAATCCAGTATTGGAAGATGCAGATAACAGTAATGTGAATTACAGGCTGTAGTTCTGTGAACACATCAGGTGTTGGCTGGAGCTGCTGCCGAAATAAACAGTCCTGTTCTGCTTTGTCTGCTGCTTCTTCCTCCTTTCCTTAATGCTAAAATTACTCTGTGCCTTTGTGGAGTTAAACTATTTGAGTTCATTTAAAAAAAACCCAACCCACCAGACAGCAACAAAAAAGTTAACTCTCTTGCATGGGTAAGAGCTTGTATGCAGTAATTGCTGTGACATCTCATGCATGATTAGGCTGTTCTGCTCTCTGTGTCCATGGTTCCCATAGTCAGATTTTCATGCAGTTTGTGCTATCTAATTTGTCAGGATAAAACTGGAATACCTTTTCTCTTAAAGCTAGTAGAATAGATAATACTAAAAGTTACTTTAAAAAGTAAAGTTTCCACTTCAATTATTATAAAAATTTGTAAAGCAAAATATTTTCAGAGGAACGTTTCTGGTATACCAAATAACAGAATGTAATACATATTGGCCTTTATAAAAGAATAACTGTTTTAGATGAGTAGTTCATGTGATAAATCTGTTAAATATTTGGATATGTTAAACTTGATATAAAAGGAACCACACCAACTTTAGACTGAACTCACAGATGAATGGCAACATTTATTTTAATCAGTTATTAAGGCAACTACTGGTTTATCTCTGTAGGTGATGAAAGTGGATTTTAGCCTCCCTATTGCATTCCCGTACAACTTTCATTAGGGTTAGGAAGCTGATGAAGGTACTTAGGTTTGTTTGCGTAGCCTGAAATAGTTGATTAAATGGGAACTGAATTCAAATAGACAAGATGTATGGGTCTTAACAGCTTTAGAGATATTGGATATCTGTAATATTTTAATCATTGTTAGGAAAGGATTCACCCAGGGCATTGAAAATGGTTCCCCTTAGTTTTGCATGGGTTTTCTTGTAAAAACAAAAAGTAATATTAGTGAAAATGAATGTTTCTATTTGATTTGACACTTGTTTGTCTTCAGCACTGTAGTCAGGGCTAAGGTTTATAGGGTTTTATTCTTCCTAATGCCTTTATTAAGACACAATTTATGCAGTCTTAAATAAACTACATGTAACACCAGGGAGAGGAACCATATTTAAATGTCTTCAGTGCAAATGCTGGTTATAGTGTCGTTTGAGAAATTCCTTGATTGCACATCCTTTTAGATATACTTTGATAATTTTTTGTTAACATTTGGGTACTTTGACATGCTTTGTCCTATAGTATTTTGTTCTGTTGTTTCTTGTAGAAACAGCTCAGACAGAAAATGTAGAAGAAAATGAAGAACCTTTTGTTGCCCCTCCGGGACTGAACGTACCTTCTGATGTGGAACTGGTATGTGTGTACATTTAACGCAACCTACATTTCTGTCAATTTTCAAGGAGTTTATGGTGCTTTACTGATATTTTTTCCATTAACTTTAGTGTGGTGCATTTTAAATGATTCTAAAATAGTGGCTTAATTTCAAATGTTCTTTCTTGAATTCTTGAGTTCTACCACCTCTCTTGAATCTTCTTTTTCATGCTGAAATTATTGCAGTGCTTATACTAAGTGCATTTAGTATCACTTGTGATATTATTTTAGATAACGTAGAAAAAAGGCAGTTGTTCTTGGAATGGATACTTACTGAGATGTCAAGGTTGACATTCCGAATGTAAAGGACCATGAAACCAAGAGATTGCTTCTGTTTAAGATTTTTTTTTCCTGGATTCTTTTTAATTGAGTCCCAATCTGAAGGGGGTAGGAAGTGATCAAATATAAAGGCTGTGTTTAAGACTAGCCTATTCAAGGAGAAAATCAATAGTTTATTTCTAGCAAATTCTGAAATAACTTGAAAGTATTAGCATATAGAAGCTCTTTCTATCATGTGATGTTATCAGAATTTGCTACATAGTCAACTGTAAACTTAATTGCAACTTGTGTATTTTTCCTGAAGGGAGCTGAACAGTTGCCTGCTTAAGTACAGTTGTAACCATGAGGATTTTCAATTTATTTCAAGTTTCATAAAAGATACTGGGAAGTCAGATAATATTACCTCTCCTATACCGTGGTCATGAAAGTGTTAATTTATATTTGGGCTGCCTTCTCATCTCAATAACCTTGGCCAGTAAAAGATTCAAAGCACTCTGTTGGAATAACTAATAGTGAACACAGGATATTTGTGTAAGAGTGTTTTTCTACTTCATTAGCTTTTAATTGAAAATTTTTATCCTGTTCTGTTTTTTATATGAAATAAGAGCTATTTAACAAATCTAATGTGCCACTTTACTTGTTCTAATTTTACTTCCTCTACTTTTCTTTACAATCTTATAATACATTTTGTTAGCGAAGTGCTTACAAACCTACTTCTGAGTTCAGGGAAGATTTTTATATGTTATTGCCTTTAAATTATGAGTTATATTTAGAATAAGAACGTTGAGGTCTCAGTGAGAGGCTGCTTATTTAGTATTTGGATGCTGTTTCCAAAAAGTAACTGCTGGTGAAAGAATGTTTGCTGTTTTAGATAGCTGCTTTGATGGAATTTTGTTCTGAAACTTAAGGTATATTTTACACGCAAGTTGCAGAATGCAGTCTGGGGCTTACTGAAGTAATTTCTCAGTCAGCTATTGAACTCTAGTATATTCAGGTGAACAGAAAGCAAATGTGGGCATATTTGATTTTGATTTAAAAAGAAAAAAAACAAAACACAATGTCTAGACAGCATCTCTGAGAGCAATGCATACTTGACCTTGGATTGGGAATTGTGAGGGTGGTGGGTTGTTTTTTTTTTTTTGTAAGCCTTGATTTGTTGTTGTCATTCTAGTCAAGTCATTCAGTTTTCTCATTGAATGTATTTATTCTGTATTTTTTAATTCAGTTACTGTGAAGGATAGAAGCCTAGTAAATTTTTGGTGGGTTTTTACTGGCATGTTTAAAAAATACTTCTCACTCTACCCTGTTCCCATTTAAAAAAAAAGAGAGAGAAATACATCATAAATTCCATGTCGATCCATAAGCGATTGGAAGAGGTGTACAGATACATTGCTGATTTGTGGAAATGACAGAATGGTGTTCTAGGTCTCTCCTGAGTTTACTGCTAATTAACATTCAAGTTAAAAGACATGGCACTTGTTGATGGTCATGGCGGGGGGGAGGACACTTGTAAACTTTGAATCATTTTGGGGAGGAAACTGTAGTGCTTGGAAATAAGATAAAATTTGAGAATCAAATTTTTGCTAACTTGGTGATTTTGTTCACAATCTGCAAGGTGCAGTTCAATAAAGACAGATACCAAATAGTTCCTGTAATACAGAGCAATCCAAAGTGCAAATGTTAAATAGTTAGGGAGCACTACTGCAGAAAAGATCCAGAGGCTGTAGTGATCTGTTGAATGTTCAGCGTATGGCAACTCCAACTGCAGCAGTAATGTCGTTCTGCAACTTAAAACAGAAGAGTTGTGTCGAGGATGCAGGAGGTCTTCCACTGCTTAAAACTTAATGTCAGGGTTATGGGCAAAGGTGACTGTTCTTGACCATTGCATTTTAAGAAGCACGCGATGCTATGGAAGTAGGCTGTAAGAGGATGTTACCAGTTAAATTTATGAGGAGAGATTGAAAATTGCTTTGTTTTCTGCAGATGAGAATATTGAGAGGCAACATAAGACTTAAAATTATTTTCCAGGCTTACTGAGGATTGGAGGATAGTTGCTTAACTTGCAGTAAGGGAGACTCACTCGTGAAAAACTTTTAATTACAATACTAGTTAAAGATTGGAACAGAATATCTGACTAGATGATGGCACTTATGCCACTGCAATATTTTTCAGAAGGGTTTTTTCTCTGCTCTGGCAAATACTCTTACTTTCAGAAGTTTTAACAATTCTCAGTTTAAATGTTTAGTGTTTTTATTAAATTTAATAGCAAACCAGAATATGTCTATGATATCTGCATCTCTGCCATTTAATGTTTTCACTTTGTAAAGTTTCTAAAGTTTTGTAGATCAGTGGTGTTAGTAATCTTAGAAGTCAATTAAAAGCATATTAATATTCATAGTGCCTGTTTTCCAGAGCTTATAGTGGTATCAGTTTCAAATTCAAGACTGGATAGTAATTTCAGATACAATCTTTTTTAAACTTCCTTGCTGATCTGCAGCTTTGTTTATGAATTTCTCGGCCTTAAGTGTATTTTGTATTTCTGCATAAGAACCGCAGAAATAGAGAAACTTGATGTATGATTAAATAGTGAAACTGGCTATGCACAAAATGTTATCAGTTTGTTGAGAACTTCATTGCCTCTAATTAAAATAACCTTTGGTAGTGTTTTAGAGGGACAAGTAGAACTTGAAACAACTAATTATTTTCCATATTTAACATGTTGTTCTAGTAAAGGATCCAATCAACTGAAAATAATTTCTAAAAATGTGCTGTTTGATCACATTCAGACTTTTTCCTTAAATAGAGCACCACTGTCTCGTGTGCTTCCAGTCTTCTGAAAAAAATTTTCTGAGGTTTGCAACATACTTCTGTATCTAGACCAATAAAATTGCAAAGCTAAAACGAATCATTAATGTGACACTTCAGTCTTTATAGGCACACAGAGTATGTGTTTCTACAGTTTATGGAGCACAAGACAAAACAGAGCTATCTGAGTATGAAATTAAAGACAGTGAATGGTGAAGTTCATTCATTCTTTAACTATATTCTTGTTCTTTTCACTTCTTGGGTTTGATATGGCAGTGCTCCTTAGATGGCATTTCAGGAGTGGAAATGCATGGATGCTGCTTAACTTTATTAATTTTCTTTTTTCTTTTATTGCTGAAGTGTTCAATGACTCTTTATGGAAATATGACAACACATAGGAATTGCAATTCTTATGTTGGTCTTAAGATGCAACACGTTCCTTCCAAGCAAATGCATAGTAACAAGCTTTTCTAGTTAGGGAACGATATTTGCACATTCAGTGGTAACAGAATAAAGGACAGCTGCTGGGAAGAAGACCATACATGTTGAGTCTTCAGAGCACCTTGAGGTATTGTAAGGTAGGGCTGCTTTAAGTTGGCACTGCTGTGTCAAGAAACACAACTATCTCCTGTCCTGTGCCAGCAGAAGTGTCTACATGGCTATGGAATGTACCTGGCTTAAAATGATTTTTTTGCTACATGAAACTTAACCGGGATTTGTTCCTCTCCTCAGTTTGGTGTGCAGTGGCAAAAACAGTTGTGCTGATAGAAGGAAATGAATGAGCAGCTAGGGAAGACTGGGACTGGGTTTTTTTAGTGCTGATATGCTTTCACTAGTTGAAAGTGATTGTGAAACTGAGTTGCTAGAGAAAGCTGAGAAGAGGGGCAGGGAACTACTGCTCTTTCTAATTCCCTCTGGAGTTCTAACAGATTTTACAAGATGCTTATGAAAATACAAATATATGTTATCTTACTCCCACAGCCACCAACAGCAAAAATGCATGCGATTATAGAACGAACTGCAAACTTTGTCTGCAAGCAGGGAGCACAGTTTGAGATTATGCTAAAAGCCAAGCAAGCACGCAACTCCCAGTTTGACTTCTTGCGATTTGATCACTACCTCAATCCTTACTACAAATTCATTCAGAAGGCTATGAAAGAGGGACGATACGCTGCTCCTTCTGAAAATAAAGCGGACGACAAAAAACGTAAGTTGTTGCTTGTCAAATGGATAGCTTCAGGATGTGAATCATTGAAACATCCACTGGTCTTTTTTGGTAAAATAGCCACATCTTTTTGGTACGTTGCAATGGCAATGCTGTTATCCTGCAGCTGAGATTGATGTTTTGCTTGAATTGGAGGAGATTTTTAAAATAAAAGATTGTTTTGGGAAACTTTCAGATACAAGAGCTGCTATGATCTTGGAGATTTTAGAAACACTTGTGTAGCTCTAGTCCAACAGAAGGTTGGTCTGTGCGCTTAGGTTTTAGTTTTATTGATGGCTAGCAATATCTTCTAGTATCTGTGTTTTTGTGAATAAGCAGATTTATGAAAACAGTTGTTTCTTAAGAAAGCATGCTTGTCCTGTACTATCTTTCTCTCCCAATATAAATCCACAGCAAACCCAAATAAAACTCAGACATTGCTTTTATTTAGACTCGAAAGTCAAATCAGAGGAAGAAGACGATGACGACGACGATGATGATGGAAATTACCTGCATCCGAGTCTCTTTGCATCTAAAAAATGCAGTAGACTTGAAGAGCTCGTGAAGGTACTTGACCCTATTAAATTTACTTTCTACCTTGTAAAACATCTGATTCATGAGCACAAAAATTCTAATAAACAAGTGTTAAGATCTTTCATTAACAAAGATTCTCCCCCCCCTCCCCGACCGTGTCTTAGTAATTTAAGTCTGTTTTGGTAAACTTTCAAGTTACCCTTTCTCTAGGACATAAATTGTTATTTTTCCATTTGTAAGGAATTATATTTCTATTTTTATGCCCTCTGGTATTGAGGGCATCACTCAAGGATTTATCCCACAGAACCTGTATTGAAGCTGAAAAGATTAAGATATTTAATACTTTCTGTGTATAAGCTGAGAGAGAATGTTTTCTTTTTAAATTTTAGTAGATAAAATGTTGACATGAAGTAATAGTTTCAGCGAATAATATTTCAGCAGAATGTACTGCTCATTAAATGTAAATTTTGCTGGATGTGTTATTTTTATTTTCTGAGTTTGATCAGTGCTGGAATAATGGGAAGGACAGATGGTTGTACACATTTGGGACTTTCAGAGGAATGGCAGTGGTGCTGTCTGATATTTAGACAAGTCAGGTTCTGTGTCTTATCCTAGCCTTGGCAGTAAATGAGTAAGAGTAATACCCACCTTTTTTTTTTTAATATCATGGATTTCTGTTCACATTAGAGTGTTTTTTATTTTGTTTTCCACTAATTTTCAGAAAAGACGTTGATTCTGATGTGAGAGCTACAAAAACAGTAACTTCAGTGTTTGGACAATATTATTCATGTCTATTAACATAGATAAATTTGCTTTCCAAATCAGGTTGATGCTGTCATGCTATAAATATGTACTTCAAATTTTAATTTGTTTTTCTATTCTCAAAATTTTTTTCAGCCTTTGAAGGTAGTAGACCCTGATCATCCACTTGCGGCACTGGTGCGCAAAGCGCAATCAGATAATAACTCGTCTACACCACAGTCAACAGATGGGGCAGCTGTACAGACATCACAAGCAGAATATTCTTCTGATTGTAAGTGCATTGTGATTAGGCAGCTGGTGGTGCGTCGTGATGAATTGTATGTGGATGCTGGTGGGAAGAAAATACATTAGCTTCATACTTGATCATTTGTAACTGATATTTATTCTTTTTCAATCTCCTGAATCTTTGAAGGTGTATTCTTCCACTGAGTATCTGTTGAATTGTTAGCTGCTTAGGAAAAACAGAAATGGGGTGGAGGGGGTGGGCAGGCGGGAGGCCAAGTCTCCAGTCTGTGAGTATGGTTAGCACAATACCCTTAATGTTTTTTGATAACTTCCATCAATTTCTATTAATGAAGCCTAATGAATGCCTTCACTGTTGAATATAAAACTGTCCTACAAAGTAATTCATGAGATTCCTATTAAAAAGAGCTTTCTATATTAAGCAAAGTGCAGATGGTAAATCTGCTTGGAACAGTTTTGCTGGAGTGTCTAACACTAAAAAAAATCTGAGAAGGTAAAATCATGTAAATTGAAGGATCTCACTGAAGTGATAAAACCAGCTTTTAGTATAATATTCTGTTCTAAAGTTGGAAGTAGTTTTACGGTAAATAAATACGTCTTTTATTATACAGTCAATTCCTATAATTTTTCATTATTTTACCTTTTAGTCTGTGCACTGGTGCGACGTTACATTTAGAAAATAAAACTCAGGAATATGCAAGATTCAAAGTTAAAAATTTATCTTTTAAATTGTATTTCTCATTACAATATCTGAGAGGGAGTACTAACTTTTAAGTTCTGTAGCTACAGAGGGCATTCTTTAATAAAGGAATAGCTATTCTCTTTTATTTTTTTTCTCAAAAGAACAACAAAAGCAATGATATATTTAAATTATAAGCGAGCAATGTGGAAAGTTGTGTGCTCGACTGCTTTTTCCTTGCACGATATTGAAATACCAAGACTTTTTCCTATCTCCAAATTATTATTAAATCTTTAATCTTAGATTTTTCTTGAACCATTTCAGATAAATGTAAACACTGTCCTGTCTATAATCACTTTTAAGAATCAACTTTGCTATGAAATTTTTAGCAACATTATCTTAACCTCTCTGGATGTGTCTGGTTTCCATTATCTTTGAAGCTGCTTAATGCAGGCCTTGTATAAAGCTCCTGCAAATTTTGTAAATTCTGATACTCAAAAGGTGAAGTCAAGCTTAATTTGGTTTATGTGCCTCTAATTCTTTTCAAATTTCAGAATTCTGAAAGTCCTTGATTCCTTAAATATAGAAGTTAAACTTACCCTTTCATTTATGGGACTTACCATTTGACACTGCTGAGATATAAGGAAATTTATATTGCAGCCTTCACTACAGTAGGGTTTCATGATATTATAAATTTTGTAGGTAATGAGTAGTGCTACTTCAAGGTGGTGGTGGTGGTGGACTTGGTTTTGTAGTAAAGCTGATGCAGATAAGTATCATCATAATGATCTGAGTTGATTTTGATGCATTATAGGTCCAGAACCCACAAAGGATTACAGGTGTTGTCAGAGTGTAATATATGGAGAGGAATAGGCATGGAAGTAATTTTTATTTAAAACTGTACCTTAAGAGAATCTTAATAAAACTGAAATAAGATTTCTGTGGAGAAGTTGAAAATTGCTGGTTATTTCAAGAAAGACTAAAATCAGAATAAGTGTCTCCGTAGAATAATGCTCGTCAGTTTTCTGATTACTTTCATGTCAGCTTTGAATCTGACTGTGTGTGATGCAAACTGGGAGATTATAATTTATGAGCAATACGGGTTAAGTTTGCAGCTCCTCTCCCTGCATTTAAAACTTAACAGATCTTTATTCTGCTCTCCTTATAGATAACTTATTGTTTGAAGAAAGTAAATACTGCCATACAGGGATGTTTATGAAACTTTTAAGAGGATAATTCATTATAATTTAATGCATTGATTAAAATTTGCCTCCAGAAATGTAAACTCTTACTGTAAATCCTTTTGAAGCATTTTACCTGAATACTTTGTTTATACATCTTTCTGCAGAAAATCTTTAGATTTACAAGAAGTAACTGCTGTTTAAAAGTGTTAAGCTAATTAAAGCATTATAAAATATTGTCCTTAAAGCAAGCAAGCCATAAGCCTTTGCACTCTCAGGAAATAAATATTTAGAATCAGAGGAGCCTCTGGTGTGGAAAACTTGCTCAAATTGGTTGTTCATTGTATTGGTGTTAAATTGCAAAATCTGTCCGCTTTTTGAGGTTTCAGTAAGTAGGTGTGTGTCTGTGTATAATGATATAGTGGTTTTTTATATATATATTAGTGATACTAGTGGTTTAATTTCTCGATGTTAGTTTTGAATATATGTGCATTCCTTTCTTTATGCATACATAATGGCAGTTTTAACTGAGTTAAACTGCCAGAGGTGAATCAGGTTAGGAAGAATGATTTCGTATTAGGTCATTTTTTAATAGGCCTTCTCTGGTTCACTTCTTTATTCATACCTGTTTGGCTTCCAGCTGACCTTCAGTACTGTCCTACTTTTGGCTGGGATAGAGTTAATTTTCTTTATAGTAGCTAGTGTGGGGCTATGTTTTGGATTTGTGCTGAAAACCGTGTTGATAACACAGGCATGTTTTAGTTGTTGCTGAGCAGTACTTATACTAAATCAAGGACTTCTTGGCTTCCCATGCTCTGCCGGGTGCAGAAGAAGCTGGGAGGAGGCACAGCTGGCACAGCTGACCCCAACTGACCAAAGGGCTATCCCACACCGTATGGTGTCATGCTCAGTATATAAAGCTGGGGAAGAAGAAGGAAGGGGGGACATTTGGAGTGATGGCGTTTGTCTTCCCAAGTAATTGTCTGATTCTTCCCAGAATCAGTACATTCTGATTCTGTCCCTTAATCTACATATTTCTTATTCATCCTAAGTGTGTTACTACGAGCATTCTTTTTTTTCTTTTTACACAATAAATTAGATAACATTTCTTAGCGTGTTGTGCGAATCTGGATTCTCAGTGTGTTTGTACTGATGCAATAATGTTTGGGGTTTTTTAATAGGGCATTTTTCATCTAATTAGAACATTGTTCTTAAATATGTCTTTTTATAGCAACCGTGGCAGCCATGTATTATAGTTACTATATGCTACCTGATGGAACCTATTGCCTCGCGCCTCCACCTCCAGGAATAGATGTTGCCACCTACTACAATGCGTTGCCTGCAGGGGTGACTGTATCAAGCACTACAGGGGTAGCAACAGTACCTCCACCCCCTGGTACTACGCCTCCACCTCCGCCAGACACAACCGATAGCAGCAGTGGGTTGACTTCTACCACAACATCTACAAGGTACCACGTATAGATTTGCTTGTTGGTTGTCTCTTTCCTGCACTTCAATATGAAGTATTTAGTAAGGGTTCTCTTATTGGTGATTCCTCAGTAACATTCGCCAGTGTTTATACAGCTTTGATTACCTGCACTTTGGTCTTTAATATTGTATGTGGTTATTGTTACTCAGCTACTATGAAGTTTTTGCATGATGAAAAGTCAAGTTACTTTAAGTGCATAATGAGCCCAGAGAACAAACCTCTATAATGTTTTTTTTTGTTAAAGCAAGAGTCTGAAAGATATTTATGTTCTATTTATAAAAACGATGTACTTTTTGATGTTTTCAGCACAATTGCTCCAGTGGTTGCCATTATACCTCCACCCCCAGATATCCAGCCTGTTATTGATAAGCTAGCTGAGTATGTTGCTAGGAATGGGATAAAATTTGAAACCAGTGTTCGTGCCAAGAATGATCTCAGGTAAGAGAAAATGTTATTTTAACTTCTATTTTAAAAGTTGAGGTTTTCATCTTTAAATATATTGCCAGGACATGCGGATCTCAAGAAGAGTACTACTAACATGTTTGTTTGGGTTTTTTTAATTGAAATTCAGGGACCTACTTAAAGGTAATGCCAAAGCATTATTGTCCAAATCCTCAAAACAACCAACCTAACAAAAACATCTCTAGAAAGCATGCTCTGAATGTGTATCCTCTGGAAGTTTAGGCATAAGTTACAGTGCTTCCAAACATCAAATGTCATTCCATTTGCTAGAGAAAATTAGATGGGAAAGGATTGTTGGTATTTACTATGTTCATGTACATTTTCACATATTCCGTTTTCTTTTAACAGATTTGAGTTCCTGCAACCATGGCACCAGTATAATGCTTATTATGAATTTAAAAAACAGTTCTTCCTTCAAAAAGAGAGCAGTGACACCTGTCAGGTACATGTGTGTTTGTATATACATATATTAAAAATGCAATGTAAGTGAGAAAAGGACTTGCTTATCTGTTATGTTACCGTGAGACGTTTTACAAATGGAGTGCTGACTTATGGAGAAATTGTTCAGCAAAGGATGTGAATGCTTTTTCTTTTGTTGTTGCTTTTTAGTTTTGTATAGCATTTAAATAAGGATATGTGAGGTGGTGTAATATTTAGTTCTTGCTCTTTAGTATAAGCAGCCACTCAGTGTGGTTGTAATATAAAAAGGCAACCTGAAAATCTTTTGGCTTTCTGTACAAGGGAATATATGCTTTGTGGAGGTTTAGAGCTTTGTTGGATTGGGATTAGTGTTGTCAGATAGGTTAGGTATAGCTTTTTAACAACCATACCTTCTCGTATGCCTCATGGTTCTTTGTGGAACAGTAGCACAGTAGCTAGACTACTATTCTGACATGCTTTTTTCTGAGGGAGGTTTTGTTAAAGAAGAGTCCTGTCATGACTGACTGAAACAATATTGAAGCTTCAAAATCTCGCATCAGTTTCCTACGTGCTTTGTTTCTTCTAGTCCATGTTATTAGAAGATGATACCCAGACTTGGCATCCTTGTTTTTAACTATTCTCATGTTAGCTAATCTCATTAGATTGTTCTCTTACTGAAACAAAATTTGCAAATAGTATCAGAAATACATTATCTGATGTTAACTTTTCATGGGAAAGAGCTATTTTTTTTTTAGGCCCTATGTCATTTGTCATCTCAAGGCTTAGATTGAGGAGCCTTAAACTGAAGAAGGTAGGCCTGTGGGTAAACTCCTCAAAATCGCTTTGTGGAAAATGAAGAAATTCAATACTAGTTGCTGTTTGAAACACTTGTGTCTAATATTTTGTTTTAATAGTGAAAAATGTTTTGAAAACACTGTTTTTAAAGACAAGCTGTGGTAAATATGGTCTTATTCAGTTGATAAATTACATGCAAAATTGTCCTGTACCACAGTGCTGACTGTTATTCTAGAATTTATTTGCAAACCAGTGAGTTGAATTCATAATACTTACATAATTAATAAGGACTTGTTAACATTTATTTTGGGGGGAAATTGTACACTAACTGAAGTGTGATAATAAAGGATTCATTTTAAGTGTTCAAATGAGTACAGCTAAGAAGCAAGCAGAAACTGGTTTAAGTCCCTTGAGGTCATGTGTAGCAATGCATATTTTCCTACTGCATGGTTTTGTAGATAATGCTATTCTCTTTAAATTTTTAGAATAATGATTTCAATATTATCTTTATGCTTTAGTAGTGTACGTATAGGCAACTAATGCAATTGATTGTTCTCCTTTTGGCCATTAAAGTTAATAAGAAATTGTACTACTGGCTTCAGTAAGTACAGGATGAAGTCCTTGATTTCCTTGTGTTTTTCCCCTTTGAGGGTTTTCAGAAATTAGTTCTGTTGGTCAGGGAATGACTGCAGGGAGCAATGAAAGGATCTCTTCAATACCTAGTATTTCAACATTAAGTATACTCAACGGCAGCCAGTGGAAAGCAACCAAACTATTTATTGAGAGGCTCATTTAAATGTTAAATTACTTAATGTCGTTGCCTGACTCACCATGTAAATATTTTTCATGTTCTACAATATCCATCCTAAAATTTTTATACTGTGAGTTTAGAGGTCATCTTGAATGATTCAGTCATGTAATAGTAGAACCAGTAACTCTTTACTCTTTTGAAAAGCACATCTGTACTGTATCAATTCAATGCCACAAAAAACATTAATAGGCCCAATGTTCTTCAGCAAAACGTTGGAACAAATCGAATATGTTCACCTGTGTTGATCCCTGTAAAACTTCATTTTGTAAAGAAGGTATCATGCAGTTGCACATTAGGAAAAAATGTCGTAAGCTTTCATTCTGCTGCTGTGAATTAACTTGAGCAGACTTTGTCCTGGACCCTGGAGATCAAGACCTAAAAGAGTATACTTTGGAAAAAAGTATATGCTTTTAGGGTCTAATTTTAAAAACATAATTTTTAAAACAGTTGGCAAAGGTGTACCAGCTGAAGAACATTTTCTTCGCTGTAAAGTAACAACCCATTCTTACTGTAGGTCTGTAGTTTTTGCAGCCTGTGGGTTTACATGAAGCAGTGCGTTATTTATAAGAAGCAGACTTTTGGTCATGAGTGCTTATTGATGTAAAATTATCTGTTATGTGATTAGCTGATAATGTGATTTTTGAAATGGCTGGCAAAATTGCAGCTCCACAGACACTGCATTAATTCTTTCATGAACTACCCAGTTAGTAAGCTTGCACATTTCTTTTGAAAAGGGAGTATCTTCATCTGAAGATGTTCCAGCAGATACTGCCAGTGATACACCGAGTGAGACTCAATTTGCAGATGAACATGCACCTGAAGATGCATCTGAGCCAAGTGCTAAGGGAGTTCCAGGAACTAAAAAGGATGTTCCTCCTTCTAAAACTGTCAGTGATGGTAAATTGGTGAAAGGTATGTTAGCATGATTTGTTGGGTGTGAAAATATTTGTTAGCATATACTTCAGGAAAAAAAAAGGTGGGGGGAGAGGCGGGGGGAAAGTAGAGAAAAGAGTTTCATCATGCAGAAAATATTTTCACTGGAAGCATCAAAAAAGGACTGAAATAAGTAATTTGATTGCTTTCATATTTCTTTCTTATCAGACTATCAGGTATTTATGGTCTGACAGAATAAATTGTTTTATTTCAGTTTTGTGCGAAGTTGAAGGCTTTCATCAGTGACCCCAGTAGAATCTTATTTTTGTCATTTTAAACTTGACAGTTACAAGCTCTGTGCAAGAAAGAAGTTATTCCTTCTGAATAAAAGCAGTAGTCTTATTTGAAACCATACATATGGAGGAAGTACACTAGGCTTATTACTTAGTTGCTCAGTCTTCCTGTGTTGGATGTTAGTCATGCTGGAAAAAAAGACCCTTTCGATGTCTAAGTGGAATGTTTTTCCTCTTGCAGTTGTAGCAGCAGAGGGACAAAATGGGAGGATCTCTTGGAAGCCAGTGAAACAAAGTCAGCTAACACGCTATTAGTGTCCTGAGTTGGAGAAGTGATTATTTATACCTGGGAACTACTTCCTGGCCTATCAGGAAAAAATACCTTAAAATTTCTTCTTTTCAGTAAAAACTAGAAACTTAAATCTTTTACTAGAACTGAAAGCCACTGAAAAAAAACCAAAACAGGAAAAACACGCTTGACCTGTGTTCCCATGGATGGGTACTGCCTTCCTGCCACTTCAGTGGCTTTCTCAATTGCTGATAAGTTTATCTACTTACTCCCTGTGATCCCTTGGAATTCTTCTCTCTTCCTGCTCCTCACTGCAATTTCTTTCTCTCCATGGGCTGCAAGCTCCAAGCTCTTTGCCATGGTTGTCTGGCTGTCCGTACTCTGCAGTTTCTTCTCTGGGCAGGTTGACTAGCTTCCCCAGGGAAGGAGCAATCTTCCCTGTCTTCAAAGGTGCCCTATTAAGAGAATGTAATATACAACAGAAAATTATTTCGTTTCTTGTTGTTGTCTTATTCATAAATGGCAAACTGGAGCCTGTGTTTTAATAATAATAATCTGCTCAAATTTAGATGATGGAATGTAACCAGCGAGTCATTTCATGACAATCCTATTCCTATAAACTTATTTTCATTTCCTCTAATATGGTACAAATCCCACTTTCTTGTGACCTAAATACAGTACTTGGCTGCAAGACAGACATGACATCCATACTAGATTTTTCTTCTGCCTCTGAGGGAGTAAAATCCCATTTTAGGATTTGTTTTGTCATATGAAAAAGTTGGAAAATCACTATTATAATATCTCTTCTCTTGGAATTCTTGAGTTCTTTATTTCTGAGCCTATTTCCTTACCCCAGAATTACAAGATGCAAAGCTTATATTTTATAAAACTTGGTATGTAATTTAATTATTGTATTTAAATTTCCCTGATTGAAATCTTGTAGGATATATATGCAAAAGGCATCCTGAGAAAGATAAATATTGCAGCAGACCATATGGTAGTAGGTTGCTTTGCTTGAGATGTGTGAGAAATTCCATTCTTTATTCTTAGAAGTTGCATTTTGGATCAATGGTTTAGAGATTAATTCTGTAATTTTTTTCAGAAAATTGTTCTCAGAAACGTTCCAAGGAAAATTCTGTGAGGCAAAACGATTACTTCAGACTTGAATATAGTTATATGTTAGCTATGCTTAATATTTTTTGAAGATCCATTAATACAATCTAGCTTGAAATGATCCACAATTTCCTTTTTATTGTGGTATTCCATGTTTTTTACAGGCATTCTTTTTCCTTTGAGTGTGCTGACATGAGTATGTTGTGCTGTCCTTTTGTGTTGGAGTAGTAGGGGCCACTTGAAAGGAATAGTTGACCACCAGTTTTGCTACAGCAAGACTAGCTAAGACGTTTGGGGAAAAGTACTTAGCTTTTGCGTTTATATCTCCTGTAATGAAATGTTGTTAACTCCCCAAAGTAATTAATTTTCATATAGATGGAAATAAGTCTTTAAATACTGTTGCGTGAGCCTGCCAAATGCTATTGTTGTGCAAACCATCGATTTAGCGTGAAGGAAACATAAGGGACCATATCATACTGCGGTGTGTCAGATAGGAGCTTGAGCACAGAGCATTTTCATCTTAAGCCTGGAAGAGTAGATTGTTCATTTGGGAAAAGAAGAAGTACTGAAACTAAAATTTATTTGGGACAGAATATGAAATTATTTATCTCATCTCAGGAAATGTAACTCCTGAGGTGGTTTAGAGTACCTTTCTTTTTCCCGGCTGCTACTGAATTATTAGAAAAAGACTTTGAGATAGATCTTTACAGAGCAAATGAAGTTGCTGACATTTAAAAAAAAAATGGGGGGGGGGGGGGGGGGAGCGGGGAAGATTGTGTTGTCCTTTTCACCAAAATAATTAGCATAACGTAAGGGTGATACAAGTTTTTTTTTTTTGTGGTGTAGTCTGCATGAGTAACGCATAAAGTCGAGAAATTCAACCTGCTTTCTACTGTAGTCTAATGATGTATAAAATCTTACCCATTATTCACAGCATCATTTGCTCCAATAAGCTTTGCAATCAAGGCCAAAGAAAATGACCTTCTTCCTTTGGAGAAAAACCGTGTTAAATTAGATGATGACAGTGATGAGGAAGAAGAAGAGGGCAAGGAAGGCCAAGAGAATGCTAATAGTGCTTCAAACCATACTCCAGCTGTTACCACTTCTTGTACTACTGCTGAAGAGAAAAAACCTCAACTTACACAGGAGGAGTTGGAAGCTAAACAAGGTATCCCATGTTACACTGAAAACAAAATGGAAGATCGAGTCCTTCAGGCAAACTACAAAACTGTCATATGAATAAGTATGGCATTTTAGGTATTTTGAATCTTCACTATGTCATGTTAACAGGAATCAGAATTCTTTTCTTTTCCCCCAGTTTCCTGCTTATTGTTAAGAGTGAAATCTTCATTGGTTGCTCAGCTAAAATCAAACTTGTAGCACACTGGAGTTGAGTACTTTGCCCTAATGCATCATCTTTCTGAATTTTATTTTGTTTTTCCATTACAACCTCTGAGTAAAACACTAAACTTCTAGTTTCCAGGTTGCATTAACAGAGCCCAGAAAAAGGCATGTCCATTTCTCATTTTCTTCAGAGAACAATTAAATGCTTCAAGCTATTTTTCAGTTATATAGCACTCCCATATAGACTAATATTGCCTTGTTGATGTTTTGTTACTCTTATAATGCAATGCCATTAAGTCTTTGTATGGGTTTTTCCTGTTACTGTGTTTATGTATGTAAGGGTAGAAGGGTATGCTGTGTGAATTTGAATGAAATGATCCTTTAAAGGGATCAAATTTTCCCCATTCGTCCCTAAGGCTGTTTCACAGCAGAGGGTGTTAATAAAGTGGAGATGCTGTCAGTGTTTACCAGCTTAAAAACTTAATATTTCTCTTACAAATATGAGTATGCCACAGGGATTTAGTTTTTCATTTTTAAAAATAGTTTTTTTGCTCCTAAGTAGCAGTTCCTTTGTAAACTTTAGTAGCACAAGGTATGCTATGGTGATACATATCTAAAGCAAATATGAAATATTTTGTCTGATAATAAAAATGAAGTGCAAAACATGTTTGGAAAAAGTTGTGTGTTGGAAAAACTGTGCAACTGAACAAAAAAACCAGTCGTTTGTACATGCACAGAACACAAAAGTGGAAGTGTAAGATGAAAAAGGTTAGACAAAATATCCGTTAGGTGCCCAGTTAAATAAATTGGCTTATTCTCTTTCTGTAATCACATACAATACCTGTTGGTTGTAACAATGGTGAAACAGTTTCTGAAAATTTCTGGAGCAGCCCTTTGTATAACCATTTGAAGATGTATGTAAACAGGGCTGGAAAATGTAAAGATCAGCTCTATGGAAAGAGGAAAATGGAGAGTTTGCATCCCTTTAACAAGTACAAGAAAAAGCATCTGAATTTTCAGTGCTACTTTTTTAGATAGCTTTTGTAAATAAAAAAGGACAAGTATCCTGAATTTTCAGGATTGTATTTTCATGTCATTTTCTTTAAGCTTAAAAATTTTTACTTTACCTGTACTGCTTTTCATTAAGCAAATGATATATCTATGAGTTAAAATGCTTGGAATTTCATAATTTCAAGCTGATACATCCTTATTATGTCTTTGAATGGATGTATTAGAAAGGTTGGAGGGGCTGTTTGGTTGTTTGTGTTGGGGTGTGTGTATTTGTTTCAAGAATAGCCAAGTTCCCCAAATGTGACTCACTCTAAACTTTATGCTTAATTGTCTTTCTTAGCAAAGCAGAAACTAGAGGATAGATTAGCAGCTGCAGCAAGAGAGAAGCTTGCACAGGCCTCCAAAGAGTCAAAAGAAAAGCAGCTACAAGCAGAGCGCAAGAGGAAAGCTGCACTGTTCTTGCAGACCCTGAAAAACCCTCTGGCAGAGGCAGAAACTGAGAAAATTGAAGAGAATTCCTTCAATAACGAGGTAAGCAGGAAATAAGTTTCTCTTTACCATAAAGCCAGCTGAAAACTTACCTGTAGAGTGTGAATCTGACAGTATGTTATGAAGTTGACTGGAGAGATAGAAGCTTTTCTAAATGGGGAGAAATTTGAATTTTAAACACTGTTAGTCTTTTTCAGCTATCTTATATATACGTCTCATTATATGTCTCTGTCATTAAAGAACTGGTAGAGAAATATGATGCCTAATTCAGAGGTCAGTCAGCCAGTTACAAGAAGGAAAATGAGCTTGCAAGTTTAACTCTGTACTAGTGGTCCATGAATTAGAATGCTTACCTTTCAAGAGTATTTGGATATCTGTTGTGATATTTACTTATTTAATGTGTATTTTGGTGTGAGTAGACATCTTCCAAATTCAGAAACAATTCACAGGCAATTGAGCTTACTTTAAGACTTACTTTGCACCTGGTCTGCTGGGTTTTGTTGTTTGATTTTTTTTTTTTTTTTATTAATTTAACTGGCATGGAACCGAGACGAATAGTTAGTGAACTGGTCTATGTGATTCAAGGTTTCTAGCTGGGACACCCTTAATCGAGAAAACAAATGCATAGGTGGGAGAAAACTAGGCTAAATAATGGTTGTTCTTCATCATCTTTGTGTTAGTTGAGTATTTCATGTGAACTCCTTAAAAGCTTAGAATGCTAGGATGTTTTTCTCTCTCTTTTAGGCCCAAGTTTAGTATGGGAGTTAAAAGATTTTATTATAAGGATATGTTTTTTAAAATAAAGCTAAATTTACAGATAGTGGCACAAAATTCAAACAAATATATGTATGCATGTTATTCACTGGGCATAGTCAATGAAGAGTCAAAACAAAAAACTCAGAGTGAAATAACTGAGGGAGCTAATTATTCTGCTAGCTATCTTCCAGAGAACTGGAAGTCGACACACTACCTGCGCCTCCTTGATCATAAAATGACCTAATCCATTGGGTTTGTTCATCAGAATCTCTTATTTCGGAGAGTAGAAGCATGTATCTTTCTGTAGCATATCAATTGAGAGTGTTGGCATTCCTGCACTTCTTTCAAAGAACAATTTTTGATAGTTGTGTTAGAAATTCAAACCCTCTGCTTCTTTCTAGAAAACTACTAGGAAATAATTAGGTGGCAGAGGCAGACTGCTTTCCATCTTTCTTCTGCCTTGTAATTCTCTTGTCCATTTGCACCCATTTTCATTGTTTGCATAGTCAACCACAATAGATAATACTAGGGTAATGTCAGTTTGAGGGCTTTCAGAAGCTCTGTTTTGAGTAGGTCATCATGATACTGCACTCTTAGGCCAAATCTAAGAGTAACCTGGATATTAATGGTGGCTTATTATTAGGTTTTAGGAACACAATAAAATTGCTCAAATTGTTCCCTCACTATTTGGCTGTTTGGACTATTGTTTCCAAAGGAAATTACAAGGTAATTGCTCATAGCCATACGTTGGATTACTGGAATTTATCACAAAGAGGAAAAAGAGGATTTATCATGCAGAAGTAACTGTTAATCAGTTAGTTGGCATTATCTTCTGCAGTGAACAGAAGTATTACTAGTCAGTCTGTTGATGAGTAGTTATAATAAAAATATCTTTTTGGGTAGAGTCTCTAGAAATCAGTTTTATAAGACTTAGAATTTTTGAGTTGGCAAGGTTAAAGAGGAATCTTGGGCCAAAAGACTTTAGTAATGAAATTTCAGTAATGAAATATAAAACTGAACCAAATATAAAACCACTATTGATCAAAGCCACACATTTGCTTTTTTCCCTACTAATAAACAGAAAATGCTGTTTAAAATAGCTACGAAAGAATGTGTTTCACATAAATCCTTTCTAATTTCAATAAAATAACTACAATTTTTAAAGCTTAAATGAGGGATTTGAATTTATTATATAGGAAAATCCTTCAAGTATTGATTTGTTCATGCATCATAGCTCTGTCCTGAAGCTTTTCTCTCCGTCTGCAGGTTTTGGCAGCAGAGCTATGTTCTCTGTTGAAGAGTCACTTTCCCATTTACATTGCATATTTTCCATTTAAGTTCCTAATTGCTTAACTTCATCCACAGAGGAGAATAGGCTATTTTCCCACTTGGTTTCTGTTTTTTCTTTTTTCTTTTCCCCTTGTTCCAGCTTTTTCACTGAGCCACTCTCTCTTTCTGCCAGTATAGTGCTTGTCCTAGCTTAGGAAGTGATAATTTTACTTCCAGGAGTGTCACTCATTTTTATGCAGCCTAAGCATCATTTTATCATAAGCACATCCCAATCCAGTGTGATGTGATACATGCTACCTAATAGATGGGGGAGTCTGTGTTTCCAGCACCTGTATGGACACCTCCAACAAGTCCAGACAGTCTCTTTTCTTAGTGGAAGAAAAACTGTCAAAATCCATTTTCAGCAACGTCACCTTAGACTTAAGTCTTCACTGCAATAGCTGTAAACAGCTTTGGGGAAAAAGTAGGAATGGGATTTGGTGTAGGCTATGTAGTTTCCTGAAACTTAACCTAAATAGGGATGGAAGTTTATGCAGCTTGGGGTATTGTTGCAGCATCCTTCACAAGCCAGATTGAAATTCCTGTGTTTGTCTGTATATGCTGCAGTCAGACCTTCCATGCGCGTTGCAAATATAAATATTGTTGGGAAGTAGAACTTTAGTTTCCTGGTTTTGGAATTATATTGCTTCCAGAAAAGCCAGTAAATCACTCTTGGTTGCAGTAATCAAGCAAAACTTCATCTCTGGATAGTGACAGAAAATTTCAGATATTGATTGTGACAGACTGGTTACAAGAATGAATGACATGGCTTTCCATCGTTTCCTTTCCCCAGAAAGAATTCCAGTACCTAACAAGTAATTCATTGCCCAATTCTTGATTTTCTTTTTTTTTTTTTTTTTTCCAAATAAATAATGGATTACACCTCAAAACGCTTTCAAGAGAACAGACAATTGAAAGAGACATACTTGCAGTTTAGGTGATCCATATCAGCATAGAGTAGCAGATATGTGTATTGAGTGTGGTCACATCCCAAAAGAGATCCTGTTCGGGATTCTCAGTGCTACTGCTAAAAAATTTTCCCTGACTGGCACAAGTGTGCAGTACTATTTTCCATTTATATATTGAAGAGTGAATGCAAAGAGATGATTACAGTGCAAAACTCCCCAGACTTGCAGTTCAGCTCCCCTTCTCAAGGGAATTTGTCAAGGATATGGATATTTCTAAGCTAAGGTTCTTTTGATATTTTCCTTTAAGAGAATACCTGAAATAACCGGTAGCTCTTCAGTAACAGCTGACTCTTTTCCAGAAGAGCAGATGAGTGTCCTTACTCACATCTGAACTTACTGAAGTTCTAAGCTGAACTTACTAAAAAGCAAGTGAACTTTTCGACAAAAACTGCACCCTAATCCCACTTCTCAGTAAACGGATTTGCTAAAAACTTCTTTTTCCTTCTCCCACATAGGTACTGTTTCAGAGAAGGCATCTCTCTCACACAAAAAAATCCAGTGTATTTAAGAATTTTAAAGTAACCAATTTCACTGCTTCTTACCAATAGAAATGGTTTAGAGATGTTTTTTTTATAAAAGGGTTTATTTAGAATTTCAAATATATATTTAAATGTTACTGATGTGACCTTGCATTTTGAAATAATAAAATTAACTCTTGTACTGGGAATACTATTACTGTGTTAATGAACAGTCTAAAATGCCATAATGTCTTTGGAAGTAACATTCCTCCTAAGTGTAGTTTGCTTATTGACACGCTTATATATGTTTATATAGATATATGCATATAGATTTTTGCATATAAAAGTTTATTTTGAAACGTGAATATTTTTCAAGCTGTTGTCTTTCCATTTGCCATATTTGAAAAAGCTTCCATCTACATTTGTTCCAATGCGTAATCTGCCTTTTGCTCTACTTGCCTGGTTTGCCTATTCTTAACAGACCATTTGATTCAAGAAATTTTATTGAAAAGATAAATGAAATCGCATTGTGGATTTGTTAACCTCTGTTGTATACACACTGAGAATCCAGTAAGCTGCATCATGATGTCTAAATCAGTTTTTAAATAAATACGTAGCACAGGGGTGTTTTAAGCTTTTTCAGTCATGTTTCAGAAATAAAAAGATGCATTTAAAAACACTGATTGCAAAAGTAACAAGAAGTAACTACAGTGGCTGTAATTTAAAAAGATAAATACATATATTTTAAAAAGTCGAGAGAGAGAGAGATGTAAAATTAGTTTTGTAGCTTGGCCAATGGGACTAATTGGGGGAATTTCAGAAAACGAAGAAAAAGAATTAAATATTTAAGTCCATAAAAAATGCCACTTAATGTATTTCATCTCCCGTTTTGGGGGAAGGAGCATCCAATGAGGAGTCTAGGAAACAAAGATTGATATACAGTGGTCATCAAGTTAATGTAGTAGAATGATTTTTGTAGCTTAAAATGTGTCTCAAAAAATGGAGTAATGACTGAGATGTATTATAAAGCATGAGGAGGAATTGAGAAAGTCCATGGGAGATACATAATTCCCATGAGACTGCCCCTGCCTAATAACTGTATAAAAACTAGTAATGCTATTTATGTGTATACGCAGTGTACATTTGTGCTGAAAACCTGCTTATCACACTGTGTAGAAATGCATTAAATGAGCAAAGCTTTTTTGACATCTGTCAGATTTTCCTGATACCTGGTATTTCTTGAAAGAAATGCTGGTACTGAATATACATTATATCTGAACAAAATTGATTCTATTAGCTGCATGTAAAGGACAGGTGATACCACAGAACATAGCGCTTTTAAGCTTTTTTTTTTGGCTTCAGCTGAATCTTAAAAATAGTCAGATCTACTTTTTCCATAGCTGAATTATTTCTTTTGTATGGTTTCCTGTTTTTCCTTAAAGAGAAATCAAGCAAGAGGAACAAAAGGCTGAAAAATGAGCTTGAGCAATGAAGCAGCACAGCTTTTCACAAATGGCTCCTCAGCATTCTTGCATGCATTACAACAGTACGGTTATGCATAATATTTCCTTGAACCAGCAGGTGGAAAACATGTAGCTTAGCTCAGTTTCCAAAACTAATCAGCTTCCAGTAACGTTGTAGCTAGTGAAGTCTTTGCCCTTTTTCAGGACATGGGTAAACAGTAACTGGGTGGCATCTGACTTCTTGTGTATATAATTCCCATAGACGCTTTTGTAACAAGAAAATCAACTGGCACATCTGTGAGGAAGTGTCAGTAAGGAGAGGTTGCAACCGTTCTGCAGTGAGCATGGGTTCTTTGTCCGACAACACCAAACAACCTGTAGTTTTAACAACTGCAGTTCTTCTAGATATGCAGAGCCGGAGTATGCCAGGTTACCTGGAGTGCTGCATTGAAGTGCTTTTTTATTTTTAAACAAATAAAGTAAGGTGTTTCATAATCTGAAATGCAAACCTTATTCCAAAATTATTAAAATTAATTTAAATTTTAAAAATTAACATTATATTTATATATATTTATATGTAAGTAGAATAAAGGCTAGTTGTGCACGTTCCTATATATATTTACTAAAACCTGAATTAAGTAGATTAGACACTGGGACAGCTCATGTTAAGATGGTTTGTTTGGTTTGGTTTGGTTTGTTGTTGGTTTTTTGTTTTGTTTTGTTTTTAAATTTATTTTTCAGCTGCTTAAAGCAAATATGCTGGCTATTGGCACGAGTTGAATTCTGAATACAAGTGTCACCCTTGGTATTAGGCCTTGGTACGGTACACTTGGTATAGTAGGCCTGTAACATTTTTGCCACCTTTTTCAGGGGTTAAAATGTTGTCTGCAGATGTGCCAATTCAAAACTTTTGATTGTCCCTAACCCTGTCCATCTCAGCAATGTTGCTCTAGGTGCATCTGGGAGCAAAAGGTTGAAAAAGAGAAAGGAAAAGAATCTGTTATGGACCCATGGTTCTCCATCTGTGTGCAGCCAAGCCTCACAGAAGAAAATTGGCATGGTTCATTGTCTTGCTGGTGAACACTTGCTTAATGTTTTTGTTAACAGTGGTTGATAATGGTAGCAGGTTATAGGAGTCTTGCAGAGGAAGAATCTAAGCTGCCAAATCATTACTTCCAGCAAAAAGTTGTGGTAAATATACTTTGTGTAGGTAAAGTCCCCTCCCTGCTGTGCCTGTCAAAGGAAGGCCTGCAGACCTGCATTCTTTGTCAAAGAAATTGGTTGTAAGTGACCATTAAAGTAATTTAATTGATAAAGTGCCTCTCAGAATCTACTGGTGCTGGTAGTACCTGACAAAAATAGGAGAAGGGGCCAGCACTGGTGGCTGGCTAGAGAAGGCACAGTGTATTTAACCTCTTCAAAAAGGTTACTTGATGTAGTGACAGGTGTTCTGCAAGTCTAGTACAGTCTGACTTTTGTCTACAGGACATGATTTAACTAATAGTGTATCTGATGGGTTTCTAATACAGATTATTCTGCTAATCTCATGTATTTTAACCTATGTCAGGAATGCTTTAGGGGTGATGGTACTTCGATATGCATGTAAGACAGTTGGTTATACCCTGTTACCTGTATAAACCTTAGTATCCGATTTAAACAAGGAGAGAAATCCACGATCGTAATGCTGCAAAAACAGACAAGCACATGATTTGAAAGTAACTCTATTTTAATGGCTTGTCCCAAAAGTGATCTGCTGTTGTGCCTCTGAATATAAAGATTCTATAGTGCAAAGCAAAACTTAACTTCTTTTGGCTCTTTCATCTTCCCTGTTTTGAAGCCCTGTTTTATCTTTTGTTTCTTTAGATAGCTTGTCCTTACTTTTGTCCTGTATGTAATAATTTTTTCTTTCCTGTGGAAAGTAGTCTGTTTACGAGTGAAATAGAAGTGTGCTATGTTTAAAAATAAGATGCTATTCAAGTTTTGCCAAGCATAACAGGGTTATCAACAGCTGTAGATAGCATACGTCTTTCACACTTACTGCTGTAGTTGATCCTACTTTTTTTAGCAATGGACTGTAGATATTGCTGCATGCCTCTTTGGAATAATAATGTATAACATAATATTATCTTTGCATATTTTCTTAATGTTACTTTGTGAGCACAATGTAATTGTCTAATGAAAACCATCCAATAAGTATTTAAAGAAAAAATGCTTTAGAATATTTCAGGGCCATTCATTTCTTACTTCACTTCCCCCCCCCCCCCCCCCCCAGAATATTGGTATCTATATCTTTTGTTTAGTATGGAAGGGGAGGGTGTTTGTTTGTTTGTAAATTTCCCTTATCTTGCTTTTTCAAAAGGACGGATAAAAACATAAAACAAAATGTCATATACTAATGTGGCATTTGGGGGGTGGATAGCTTGCTGGCATTTGAACTTTTTTTTTTACTACATGAGAGTTGTAATTCGTCATATGGTAAATACTTTAATTAATTAATATTGGGGGGGGGTGAGGGTGGTAAATATCAGGAATTGCCATCTATTAAGATAGATGAGGGAACTAAGAATGTTCCATGCCTTGATTTTTAGTCTTCACAGTACTCAAGATACAAAGGCATATTGATCCATACAGCAAACAGATGCACAGCCACTGATTTCTTTACAGCTGGCCCTTCAAAACTGAGAAGGCAAAATTCTGTCTGTTTTTGAAGAACTTATCATGGTCAGTGTGCTGTGCAGCAGCTAAACCCTGATGAAACTGTTGAGTCTTTGAGTATTGAGTATTTAATTTGTTCTATAGGAACTTACGCTATAGGAAATGTTTTTATTACTTCTATTTAATCATTTCGGGGCAATTTATTGAGGCTAGGACTGACAAACTCTTCTAAAAGCAGTAACTGCTCACTTTGCACAGAGCAATCATACACTTCCATTGCTGGTAGGCAGTTGCTTATGAATTCTCAGTCAGGGAATACTTCACCATAAACTTTGGGGAACCTGCGGTAAGAAAGGTACAGTGGTAGAAAAGAATCTGGAGTATTTTCAGATTTTAATGAAGTAAAAGAATTGTTGATTAACTCTTCACAGTTCTGACATGCTTCACTCTTTCCAATTTTGATCTAACGTAGGGTTCAAGTTACTGCAGAATTCAGCTGTTCAGGACAGAAGAAATATTAGCCAGTTGTAAAAGTGTTAGTAACATTATTGATAATGTTCTTTACCGGTTGATTTTGTTTGTACCAGGAACAATGCTAGTGTTTTGTTCTGTTGCAATAAGCACCTTTTGGTTCGTTTCTAATGTTGGCTTTGTGTATTGATTAAGTAGTGTAACCCTAGAATAACTAATGTGTGTTCTGGTCTTATGAATACTGCAAATATGCAAATGTCTTGTAATGAACTGAAGTGCTTGTTTCTGTTCTCATATAGCTATAAATTCTTCCTGATACAGAGCTCTTTCCTAACCCATTCCTGCTAAACAGGAGTTGTTGAATCATCTTTGTTTTCCAAACAGGTGTCTCTGAAACATTTTTTATACAAAGTGTTTACTGTAGGAAGCGTTATTTTAGTCAGATTTGCTTCAGTCACGCAAATAAAATGCTGAAGAATAACTCTGCCAATGAAATTGTCTGACACTGTAGTGTTTAACAAGGGCCAAAAAACCATGCTCTTACTCAAAATGGGCAAAGATGTGAGATTCAATGAATGCTGTCTGAATGTTTGCAGTGTAACTTCCTGGAAGAGCTCTCAAAAAACTTAAATCTCTCATTCCTTGAGATGCATAATAAAATTAATCAGGTAACCAGTTTGTTGCCAAAACTGTGTTCTACTGGCCTGCAGATTCATGGAGCCCACTCAGTAAAACAGTGTTTCTGCCTTTTGGAAATGCTTAATCATCTCCTAGTATCTGTGCTTGCTTTGATTTTTTTTTTTTTTTTTTTTTCCTGCATTCATCCCTCCAATTTTAGTTCCCATTACCTTAGTTTGCCTGGATCAGCTTTCACTAGTAAAAACACACACCACTGAGAGCTGCTTCTATTTGCCAGACACTAAGACAGTTTATTTTTCTCCAAATATTTTTATTCAGCAGCATTATTTATACATCTAGAAGTTTTCTTTGTGGCCTGGCAACTTGCTGACATTAAGTTCTTTCACTGAGCTCTGTAATCTGCTCTGATGGTGAATCAGGTCATTTTGCTGGTGTTTTTTTTTTTTTTCTTGAAGGCAACCAGAGTTGCCACTGAGGGAATCAGCACATTTGTTCACAGTTGGTCATGCTGTTGCAACCTGACAACTGTCACCTGAGCTCCTGGTCACAGTGGTGCGTTGTGTAGGTTTGGACGGGTAGGTGACTTCTCCCTGTGTGTTAGCTGTTGTCTTGTGCTCCAGAACCTACATATTCACCTGGGGGTAGCTAAAGTTACTTCTGTATGGCTTTCCAAACATGATTCATTAGTAACCTGAAGCAGTGGTGTCTGAATCTACAGCCAGCCAGCCTGCAGCTGTACTTTTCTCAGAGATATCTGGACAGCACTGTCACTCTTTAGTGTAAGCATCCTGAAAGTCAAGGAGAGCCCACAGTTTCAGCATCTGATACTTTTGGTGGATACATAGGGGTGCTTAGCATTGTACATTCTTTGTTCTGATTGCTGAGAGAATCTCTCTGTGTGATCTAAAAGTAAATGTGTCATTAACTTCCTTTTTGGCAGTGGTATGATAGCTTGTGTTTTAATGCAGCCAAATGAACTTGGGTGCTGAAAACCATTGGTTTTTTCTTCCCTCTCTTGTTTTCCTCTTAACTCTACTTTGCCTACAGCTATTCCAAGCTATTAGAGGTGTCTACTTCAAGGCAAACTGGTCTATTACATATTCAGTAGTGTTCAAAGTGAAGACTAAGATACTGTATAAAGTGGTGAATAACATTGTCAAGGAACAAAAGTCGGCTGCGGTGGTCTCTTAGGAAACTCTGAAGTTTGGAGATGAGGTGTCTGCAATTACATGTGGATTGTGAAGCTAGTGAAGTTGGAAATGGGCCTCTGGTAAACCAGTCACTCTCAAATGATCATGCTATAAAATGTTTATAATCCTTGAAGCAAACTACTTTAGTACTGCTTTATTGCTATTTTTGTAAATATTGTGATAGCAGTTATCAGTTAAAGCTCAGAAAAGTGTCATGGCTCTTTAACTTGAAGCAAAGCTGGATTTCCAATTATTCAGATGTGGTCAATTATTGCCTTGACATATTCACAGTAGGAGAAGGGTAAAAAGAAAGGAAAAGATGACCTGTTTCTAATTTGGTTATTTCAGGTTTTAATGTATTACTTTTTATTCTGATCACGGTAAGCATCCTTGTATCAAATGGTGAAAGTGTCAGACCAGGTGGAGCAGAAATTATGACAGAGGCAAACTGATTTCTCCAGTTGCCTTGAAATGGCAGCTGGGGGAATGACAGGCTTTGAAATGAGGAGCATATCTATAGTGCCTGACTTGAATTGTTCTAAACAAGGTATTGAGCAGAATTCTCTCAGGTACAAGCTGATAATTTGAAAATTTCATGGAGTATGGTATGTTTTGCTTAACTGACTGCAGTCAGAATTACTCACTGTGCATGAATTGTGCATGGACCTGTTCTGTCTTTGGAGATGAATAACTTTTGTGATCTTCCCAACCCTTTACATGCAAAACACTTATTTCGCAAAGTACAGAAATAAGTTGTATCGGCAGTAATTAATTTTGCTGTTTTCCTTGAGGTTGTAATCTAAACAGCACCGTTCAGGGATGAAAGTGACACTAAAACTTAACGTTGAATGTCAGTAGTTCCTGATTGTATTTTCAGGTTTATTTTCAGGTATTTTCAGCTTCTTAAAATAAAAGGCATAAATAGATGAAAAGATATCTGGTACTACCCATTTTTTAGAACCCACTTCTAAAAACTAAAGATGAAAACTTCAGAACTATGTCCTAGTTAAGCTGACAGTCTCAGCATGCATATCCCAACTTGCATATGTGTCTTTGGGGAACTGTATAGGCCTCCATTAAATACTATTAGATGCGTGTTCTTGAAGATGTCAGCCTTACTTATGCACACTTTACGTAATACTGATGCAGCACTGTGAGGTTTTAAAGCATTTGTGGGAGGCTAGATTGTTACTGATTTAACAACTACTTTCTTAAGATGGGCAACTACTTTCTTAAGATGGATCTATTCCTCACGGTTTCATGAGTCAAAAAATGTAAGGTGATTGTTAGTTATTATTTTCCTTGCTGTTGTACTTGTTATCCAACATTTCTGCAAAAAAAAACCCCTATATTGTACATTGGCAAGACTACCAAGCAGGATACGTTGAAGTTTCTTTGCCAGAATGTGCATGTATGTGGCATGCACAGGAGTAGATGTAGCCCTCTGTTTAGTATAAAGGCCTAGAGATGCTTATGTGGTGTCCACACTTACAGGACTTTTTCAAAAATTTGCATGCAGCTTTGAAAACTGAACACTGTTCTTTGTTTACCTTTGATTTCAGAGTGTCAATAGTATACCGTGTCCTGTGACTGCAGTCAGAACTTTACCCACCTTAGAAGTTAAACAAGCAGAAAGGCCTTCAAGCAAAAGCAAAGATCCTCCTAGGGATGAAGAAAAAGAAAAGAAAAGAAAAAAACACAAGAAAAGATCTCGGACAAGATCTCGATCACCATTCAAGTATCATTCATCATCTAAGTCCAGATCTAGATCACATTCAAAAGCAAAGCACTCACTTCCCACTGCCTATAGAACTGTCAGGCATTCAAGGTGGGTTTGGAAACCAAACATATTCTTTAGAGTTCTGTGTGGGCTAACACTTAGAGCATTTTTGCACTTCTTCCATTATATAAGCGTCTTTGTACCCATTGCAAAGGGTATAGTCACCTTGAAGACAGTAAATAAGTATCATTGAATGTGGAAGGTCTTTGAAAATAGTTGAAATGAAATAATGAATCATTAATTTCTAATTACATAGTGCAAAATTTGTACCACTCAATGCTTTTTCAGTCTGGTCTGTGAAATACCTGACGATAATATGTAGGAATGTGATTATAGCAGGAAGATAACTTGCTAGTTAGTCTGTGGCTGTTGCTGGGGTAAAGTAACCAGACAATGTTAAGATAAGAAATAGAGGTAGAGAACCAGGTGGTTGAACAGCAAAGCTTGGAAGGAAAGAAAGCAGTTGGGTAGCATGTGAAAAAAATATGATGGATGAATGGCAGGAAGAGATATGGCAGGAATCCAAGAAGGGTGAAAACAGAGTTGCTGAGGAAGGAAGACCATAGAAGAATGTAGCCCAGTGCAGTTAACTCTATATTTAATCATTAATAAGATTAAATTCACTATATTAATTATCCAGCTGTAAGATTATATATATTGTGTTACATTAATACTGTTGATTACATTTTAGACTTTTGGGTCTAGGCACCTTTAAAGTTTACTGTCTGTAAAATTTGTCATATCTGAATGCCCTGCCACTTAGCAGTTACTGTGGTCAGTAGGAAGGGCTTATTCTTGAGGTTGCATTCTCCGGATCATGCTACAGAACAGTATTTAAGTAACTTGTAGTTCAAATGAATTGTGCATATAAATAGCACCAGAGTTAGATATCTATGTGATGCATGCGAAATCATACATTCCTTTATCTTTGTGGCCATACCTATGACATCTGCTTCTTCCTGAAAAACAGCTTCTAGCCCTTTATGGTGGTGTGACCAAACTTCTCATCTTGCATTTTCTTTGTGTGTTTTTTTTGTTTGTTTAACAAAGTGTCTAACTACACTAATATAAGTAAGTGTTAACACGTTAACTTTTTACTTTATACTAGATTTTTAAGGTTAAATACAATACTTTGCTGAAGACATCTCTGCTATTCAGAGATGCAAGAAATTAAGTGAACATAACTTGGGCTGAAACCTTCAGTCTGTGCTGCTTATTTGACTGCCTTTGACAATAGGTGGTCATGATGCTCTATGTTATAAGGCACATTCCAAAATACTGTGTGCCATTCCTTTTCTGGGCTTACTGGCATGTAAAGGGAATGATGCTGAATGAAGCTGTCCTTGTTTAAGAAGTGAATGCAAGTCTTCTCAGGGTTAAGGATATCTTGGGGAAGGGTCTCCTCAGGTGAATCACTCATCTTTTCAACTCCCTGTCAAGCCATATCTTCACTTGAACCTTGCATGTCACTTCATCCAAGCTATGTTGCATATATTTATTCATGATTTATGGATATATGGTAAAACCAAGGAGAAACATCATAGTAATGCTAGAAAATGTTTCAATCATCTTCTGTGGTACCTTGAAAAGGACAAAGAATCATCTGAGAAGATCCTTACCAGTATTTGGGTATGCTACTCAATAGGATAAAGATAATCCTGCATGGTGCATGAGTTTGCATCGGGCAGTAACCAGATTCATGGGAACTTGCAAGTTCAGTTTGATATATACTGAGATACGTCTTCAGTGACTTAAGGGAGATAACATATCTGGTCCTTTATAGAGGTTTGAGTACTTCCACCAAGTGGTCTACATTTGGTTCTGCTGGTGAAAAGACAAAAACCAGTCTACTGAAGTCTACCACATACATAGTGAATAGTCTCATGTTTGGGGTTTTTGGGTTGGGTGGTTTTTTTTGGTTTGGTTTTTTTTTTGGTGGCCGTAGTTCAGCTGGTAGAGAAACTACACAGAAATCACCAAGAATAGTTAATCTGCTGGAGATAATCTTTGTGTGCCATCTTGAGTGTGCCTCCTGGCACAAATCAAATAACAAGACACATAAAAGCCTTAACATCATGAATCAACACAACACCTGATTAAATCTGGTTGGATATTTCCTAGATCAGCTGTTGAATTCTACAGCCTGAGATGTCCAATAAGCTTGATTCTGGCTAGCTGAATTTTAGAATTGTTTCAGAACAGCTGCACCACATCTTGCACTGAAAACATTTTGCATGTTATAAAACTTGGCAGAAGTCAGAGCTGAACGGGAAAGGGCTTTCCATTCAGCCTGTCTTTCTGTTCTGTGAGTACCAGTTTAAACAAAGGTCTCTCTCCCATTCAGAAACCCATTGTTTCTGGGAACTTAAGGCAGTATCATCAGTGCTGACTGGGTGCCCATTCCCTTTGAGCTTTTTGCAGGCGGTATGAAATGCTTAGTGGCAATTATATCAGGTGGGAGATCTGTTTGAAATCTCAACGTACCTTCCTATCTACAGCATTTCACAAGAACATGGCTAAATCTAAACTTCTGCCCAAGGACCTCTTGTAATTCAGCTGTATTGAATACCTTTCTCCTGCATCTAATACTTAATGTTGTGACTGTATTGGTTTACTTTAATGTAGTCAGTAAAGACAAGCAAGTCTTAAGCAGAATGCATGAAGTGTTTCCTTGCCTGGAAGATGATGTTGTTCTGTTTGGCCTCAGCTAGAGTACTATGTCCAGTTTTGTGCATCCTTTAGAAGGAATTAGACCAGCTGAAGGAAGTTTAGAGGGAATCATCAAAAATTTTCAGCATTTAAAAAAAAAAAAAGCGTTGGAATGACTGTTTGGGAAGACTGAAGGAAGATGAAATGAGTCTTCATGTACACCAAAAAAGAGGGAATAGAACATTCTTAAGTCCTTGGGACTGGACAGTAAGTAATGGATTTAAATTGATACAGAGAGACTAGATAAAGCTTTTCATAGTGTCTCGGTGGTAAAGGTAGTTAATACAGCTTGTGAACGCTCCATGTGGGAAATTTCTGTATCAAGAATTACAGTTTGGAGAATATTGAATAGTCTTATTTCTTGAAGTCTTTTCTAGCCCCACCTTTCTAATTAGGGCCCACGTGGTCTCACATTGTACAAGAAATGGTGATGATTGAAGGTTTGCTTTATTGAAGGTGTTTGCTACGCCTTAACATACTCACTGTATTTCCAAAATTAAAGCTCTTGCTCTTGAAACCAGAAAATTTGTAGAGTAATCAAGAATGGGAGGCTGATTCATAACCCAGTCAGATACTGATGTGTTTTGTCTCTCAAATGTTTAGGCAAAAATAAGGACTTGTAATTGCCAAAAAAAGGCAAATGTTGTTGCCTAGCTAGAAGATGTAACACGTTTTCTTTCTTTTTTTTTTTATTTATATATTTAGTGTTGATTCAGAGAAAATTATTTCCATGCATTGTCTTGTCTCATTCAAAACATGGCACCTTTTGCATCTCTTTGCTCTTCAGTTTTCCCAGTGCTTCACCTAGAACAATATTTTTTTCCTAGATTCCCAAAACATTGGATGTTACAGCTTACTGCTGAATGAATAATTATGTAGAGAGTCATACCGTCCTGGGGTAAAGTGTAAACTATCTGTAGAAGTTAATGTGTTCATCTTGTATTAAGTGGATGGTGCTTAGAGATAGTCTTTATTGTGTGGACATCAATGCCAAATTATACTGGAACATCCCTATTTTGAGTAACATGCTTTATTTTAATGTTTCAGTCTAATGTTATATGTTTGAGATCTTGTTGCCTTATTTTATTCTTTTCAAAAAGTATATTCTAACCTACAAATCTCAGTATAAAGTGATTATTGGTGCTTTATTTTACCTCGAGTGGACTGAAAAAGACTGAAAAAAGCTGGAATTTTCCCTTTCTGTAGTAATTACTGCTCCAGTTCCAGTTAATCAAATAATTTAGAATAATGAAGAAGATCTTTTTCTTCATAAACAAACTTCATAACGTTCTTAGAGAGTAGCTTACTAGTTCGAAGTATCTGCATAGTGAAAATAAGTATTTTGGATTTGAAGTTATTTAAACTATTATATTTAAATTAACTGTGACAGCCAAAAGAGAAGCTATGCTTATTTCATAATTTTTTGTTAGACTATATTGCATTCAGATGATAATGAATTGTAATCTCTAAATTGCAATAATGACTACTCAACACATGCCCTGTATTTGGGGAACAGTCTTAAAGCCTTAGATCTTGTGAGGTTTCCATATAGACATTAGTTGAGCTTCTGTTTAAAAATACTTTGGGTAGTTACTATTTAATGGTATAAGTTGTTTCAAAATGTACAATTAAAAATCACCTTTATCATATAACTTATTGTGACAAGTTACCAGGGAATGAGATGTGGGAAGTGAAGTTGAACATAGAAATTTGCAGTAACTTTTTTTGCTCTTTATTCAAGTGATGTTCAGTATACTTTTCAAGGTCTTCCTTTTTCGTTTGTGTATCTTAATTTTTCTTTTTTCCCCCCAAAATGCGTGTTGTGCTTAGAAATCCTATAGATGAACTTTGCAATATACTTCTCTGTATACCATTTTATATCACTTGTTTATCATTTAGTTTTGCATTGTTAGAGGTCTAGAGGCTCTGCTTCATTTAAAAATAGTCTTTGGTGGTAAGATACAATTTTTGTACTGTTGCTTTTTTTTTATATTTTCTAATGCTTCTTCAGCAGTATTAAAGTTTAAAAATTCTGTTCAAATAATATGAAGTTGATTCAAAGTGTGTTTTGGATATTCATTTTTCTGGGTAGCACAACCAAACCTGCTTTACAGAAACAAGTTTAAAAAATTGTAGCTACGTAAGGAACCCAGATACATTGGCTTAATTGTGGCATGTGGTGTGCTAACAGCAATTCTCTGTATAAATGCATGTTATTTTCTGAAACAAAATTTCTGTACCAAAATTAGTCCCATAAAGCTCCTGATATCGTAGAGTTTTAATTCTAGACCAACATGACAGATGAAAGTTAAACAAAAGTCATGGAAACAGTAAATGATGCCAGAAGTGCTGTAAGGTACTGCAGCGTGGATTGCTTTGGAGCTGTTAGTCCCAAAGAGATAACGAGTTATTACAAATAAGTACTTCATGTCAAAGATGGGGCACACTTGTTAAATTTACCTTGGAAAACAAACAGCCTTTGGTACCTTTCGGTCATCTGTAGTAAATGCTTCAGCAGTGTCTTTTTTTCTAATCGACTTCAAAACACCATTAAAAGTTTGATGTGAAATGTACCTGACAGGGGTGCTCTTTGAAGAAGTGTAGGTTGTCAGTCACTGGAGTTTTCAGGGTGCTGTTCTAGCTGAGCAGTTAGGTTTCACTGCTGGTTGGCAGTAAGTGTAAATAATGACAATGTTCATCTGAATCTCTGTTTTCTACCGACAGATCTTTGTAGTACGTGATCTAAGCTAATGATGTATTATTTGTATGTGTGAGTGGTTTGTGTGTGTATGTGAGGGGAGAGGAAGGGAAGCAGAGGCACTCGTTACATACTGAATGCTTTAGTGATTTGGTTAGATGAAACTTGGATGTTCATTTTGAACTAGAGTAGAGATGGAAAGTCTGAACTTCTCTTTGCTATTGATCGTTTTTCTTTATACTGTCTAGTAAGAGTAGTACTAAGCCACATAATTTATCCAGGTAATGAGTTATAAACAGTAATTAGTAGTGGCATGCTTAATTAACAGGTTACTTTTAAATAAGTTTGAATAGAGTACACCTGTGTGTGTGTTTGTGTGAGACTTTCTGCCTCAACGTTAGGAATTTAAGAGACTTGGAAGTAGCTGTTCTTTGTAAAAAAGGTTGTTTGGGGTTTTTTTTCTCCTTCCGAACTGATTTTCTTATTGCTGAGGCAGCGTCTATTCACATAGTTTTAATTCCTATTTTGTAATGAGACAAGCCAAGCTTCATAAGCCTTCGTAACTTTTGGGACCCTACTAAACACAAGTGATACTGACTTTAAAGGAATAGAGTGTCTTTTGAAATAACAGTCTAATGAAAGTAATAATTGATGTATTGCAGTAAAACTGTTAAGCTGTTTTTAATTGTTTGAAGCTAATGGCCAAAGTTCTTAACATTTGGTGATTGGAAGAATGTTGTAGAACCACAAACGTTAGTTCATAAAAATGAAGCTAATGCCTTTTTCTTTCTGATTGTTTGGACTTTTTTTAGGCTGGTCCATATAGGCATGTTTCACTAAGGTTCAGCTTTTGGTTAAGGGACTGAGCCTTTTCAGGATTCTAGTTAATACCAAAACTAGCACATTTTATTCTGAATGTGAAGTGTGTGCCTCCGTATCACAGACTCACAGCATCCACAGGGACACTGAGCATGGAGCCGAGTCTGAGCAGCTCACCAATGGCAGCAGCAACAGAGCGGGAAAATTATCAGGCAACTTCGACAACGAAAAGATTTGACTGCTGGAGCTCTTTTGAGGGAAATCCTGGTAAAATGTCAAGGTGTCTGACTGACCCCAAACTTTATAATCTGTTGGTTTTTTTCCTTTTTTAATCCTTCTGAATGGCCTGGTAAAGATCAGATTTCTAAGTGACAAAGCAGTTAATTTGCAACACTTAACTGCCATTGTGATTACTTTTTTTCATTTTCAGTTGATCTCTTTTGTTGTAGGTGTAAGAGAAATGGCTCAGGAGTGTGTGTGTACATATATTATATATATGGTGTGAGTCTGCAGAAGATCAGTGATTTCACAAGTGCCTTGTCTTTTAGTCACTGCCAATTAGGTATTTCCAAGAACATGAATGTTTGGTATACATGGAATTACATACCTATAATAAATAAATAAGAAAGGCTTTAAAATAAATAAGCATATAGAAGTAAAATTATTAGAACTATATATTTTAGTGAGAACAAAACTAACTCTTACTATCAGGAATTCTGGGCAGATTTGGGGTTTGGTTTTTTCTTTCTTTTTTCCAAGCTGGGTCCCCGAATTGCCCCCTTCTCTATCTTCCCCCCTCCCCTTCATCTCTCAGGACTTTTCTCATTCCATTTATTTTGTTGTTAAGAAACACTCAGGTTTTACTTGCACATCCACTTAATTCCAAATCATAGAGAAAAAGAGTTAAGCCCTTAAGTTGATTTCTGATCTTAACTGGGCATACTTTCTTTTTTCCCTCTTGATCTCTTTCTCTCTCTCTCTCTCACTTTTCTAGGAAAAATATCTCAAGTCAAAGTGCTAGTGCCAAACAACGCCGATCATGGGGTTTTGGTCACTTGCACAAGTGAAAATATTGGCTGTGCTAGGATTATTCTGCAGCATCAGGGAAAAATTTCCTGGACTTGTCAGTGTTGGAGATGCACTGAAAACAAAAACTTGTATTTATCTCGGTGATGCAGCAGTTTTTAAAACATACCATTAATTTGAGAAGACAAGGTCAGGCCTGGCAATACCAGGCTTCAAGCCAAATTGGACTTCTGCATACCAATGTTGGTAAACTCTGTTACCACAAAAGGTGACTGGACTAAAGTAAAACTTTCCCGCCTACTAATACAGAAGATTATATTAGCACACAATACCAAAAAATAATTGCTTCCCCCTTCCCCCCCGTTGGGATTGAAAAGCAATGGATAACTACATCCTAAATGTCTTGGATGGATAAGAAATTTTTATGCAGCTGACAAGTCTTGGAGACTAAATACCCCAAGTTGGTATAAAATAGGCATTTGAAAAGTGTTATATTTGTGTTTGGTGACAGCACAATTCCACTGAAATAAAAGCAATGAAATAAGTAACAAAAAGCAAACTTTTGGATGTCTTTTTCCTGCTCAGGTCACGATCAAGGTCACCTAGGAGAAGGGCTCACACACCAGAAAGGCGAAGAGATGAAAGAAGTGTTCCAACAGCTTATCGCATTAGTAATAGCCCTGGAAATAGTAGGAAACGCCCACGTTCCAAGTAAGTATACCCGGTCCTGGAGAAGGTTATGTCCTGGCATCATAAGAGACTTTAAACATTGCCTGATGTGTTGTATACTCCCTAGGTAGAACTTACATTTTTTTATGTTCTGGAGCTTTATTTGAATAGACAAGTACTTCTGTGGAGGAAAAAAAAAAAATAGAAGCACTCGTTCTTCCCCCATTCTTGCATATGTTTGAATACTAAAAGTACAACCAAATCAGTGAACGTTAATAGGCTACTATCTCCTAGATATGAGAGTTCAGATTTTATTTGGACTTCTTGTTGGGTCATTTTCTCATGCTCTGCTTGTGCAAGCAATATGGTATAGTGGTATTATGTTATTCCTACTGGTATTGCTTGACATCTCATCGTATCTGCACAAATAAGGGGAAACTCCCGTTTAGCAAATGGTATGCTTTACATTTAGCAATTATTTTACTGCCAGAGTGGAATGTGAAATATGAATCAAGAGGTGCCTTTTTTGAGAGCACCTTGCATATAGTCTCTCTGAACTATTATAATCAAAATGGCATACCAACCATTATTTCAGCTTGCCAGTTGCAGAAGAAGAACATCTGCAAAGGTGTGTCCAGAAGGCTTTGAGATGTTTTGTGTCTCTAATGTTTTGTGGCATGTTGTGTCTTCAACATGCAAGGAAGTGAAAATTTTTCGTGCTTGTATATGTACACCTAAAGTGTACACAAAACCCAACGGACTGAAGTTACTAAACTGAGCATACAGAATTTTTCTCCTCATCAGTGAAGATTTAGTCTTTAACCTCTTTCTCCATATCTCTTGTGGAATAAGAAGCAGAGAGATAATTTTCAACTTTATGATTATTAAAAAATTTCTATTGTTTCTTAAGATAATTTTCCATCTCTTGACAGCCTCTAATAAATTGATGTGTGGTATGTATAATTGAGAACTTCATCAGTATACTTCAGCTGATTCAGTTTTTCTCATTCATCAACTTGAGATAATAGAGGCTTCTGTGGAATTCAGCATGCAAATTTGATTAAGCAGAAAAGATATGGAAGCTTAAAATGTTTTTCTTCCTATAAACACACAGGAGAATGTTTTCACAGCCCTGTGCTATTTTTAATGCAGTGTTGGTGTGTCTGCTGCTTGACCATTCAGTATTTTAAGCTATAAATTATTTTTAGAGTTATGCCACTCCAAGTGGTAAATTATGATGACAATTGTGAAACAAACTAGATTCCTCTTTAAATAATATTGTTTATATAGGTGGAAATTGTAAACTTTGGTTAGGCTGCAATCAGGAAAACAGAACTACACAATAAAATATGGCAGTAAGTGCAAAAAATATAGACTGAAGAAAGAATATTCTAGTTAAACATAGATGAGGATATTTTGCAGCTCTGATTGCAGAAAGCCTACTGTTTCAGCCCTGTTAGGACTGACATGTTGAATTTTCAAGTAAAAATGTAGATGCTGTGATGGACCAGTTTTCACCTTCAGTTATGGAGTAGATTCTTCGCAATGGTGTAATGGAAGCAAGGTTTGGGTTCAAGGTCTTTTAAAAGCTAATTAGTTTGCTTAGGCTTCTATGAGTGGGTAATGTATAGTGCACCTGATAGCTGAGAGCAGGTTTCAATCTTACATGGCAGCAGTCAGCTGAGTGGTTTTTATTAACCATAGTTACACTAAGAACTAGGCAAGCTTTAGAATCCAGTACTGTCGGAGGACTGAAAATTAGAATTAATAAATACTGCAATGTTTTAAACTTGCTCGGGGCATTAATCTGATATCTGTCGTGATGCTGAATAGCTAGCATTGCTTGTAAATTTTTTGGTGTATTTCCAGAAGGAAATACGTAAGAACTAGGAAGCTATGCTTTACTTTGTCTTGTTCGGGAATTACTGGCTCACTGCTTGTAGAATGAGGTGTACTTCAGAATAAATATAACAATTGTTTTTTCTTCTGCTTATCCTGTATCTCAGTTGCTATCATAGTCACTTTAAAAAGAAGTCTAATGTAAATTAGTGCTTTGAACTGACTGCAGTGAATTACTTTCCACAGAGAATATGCGTAGTTCTTCTATGCTGGCTTTTGGACCTAGAAAAATATTTAAAAATAAGCCTAGTTTTAGCAAATTGAGTGTTCTAAAAATAGAAAATTGATAGATACATTCATTCAGCTGTTATGATGTTTGTTCATCATAATCTGAGATGAAAAACACCGAAAAAGCTTACTGCAAAATATTCTTCTGGCATGATGAATGTTTGCTGAGATTTTCAAGAGTTAAGTATGAAATATGTTCACAGCTTGATTACATTATGATGTTTTAAGAAACTGAGCAATTACAGTACATAATTAACTAGTCAAGGAATAACTGACTCTGTAGCTGGTGTTTTTTGTACAGTCATGAGAATGTTAGAGGCCAGTAGAGCTGCTGGGTTTTTCTTCTGCCACTTAATGATTATTTATGCAAGAAAAACGTAAGGAGGTTTTGCAGTCTTAAGTCTTGAATGTTAAATTTTATATAAAAATCAGATACTTGTATGATGAATTCTAAGCATCAGAGGTGTACAGTATTTATGTGGGAATTTAATATGTTATAGTGTAGCTGCTTTTAAAGTAGCAAATTCCTAAGAAAATCAAAATAAAGGAACTGATAATGTGATACTTAAGATGGTGCAAAGTTTTACAGTGTTTTAAGATGTTCTAGAAGCTTCAGCGACATTCTTCTGAATAGACTTATAGCAGTGCATGCTAGAGAGAGATGCCTACAGTGAGGGATTGCCTAACTCTAATTAAGGCATTACTCTAGTAGTTCTAATTACAGTAATATCAATACTGGTATGTAAATCATACAGACATAAATTCGTAACCATGTATAAAGATTTTGATAGTTCCGTCTCTAGTATATTACTAATTGAATTCTCTTTGAGCTTCATATGGCATATGAGGAGGCTACCTCTGTTTTCCCCTTCTGTCAATAGTGAACACATCAGGTACCTGTAAGTCCTTTGTTCCAGCTCTCATAGTAACAAACATTTGTGTATTTAATTTCCAAGTCATAAATGGTTTGCACTTAAAACATGTTGCTAGGTCTAGGTTTGTTTGAGTGGCATACAAGAGCTTGTTTATAATTTTTGAGCCTGTGGTTTGTTGCATTATAGATTGGATCACAAGGAAAGGGGTAATTTCTTTTAAAAAGCAAATCCATGGTTTGTTTGTTTGCCTTGTAGATCTTTTGCATAGCTATGATTCCATGGTTTCCTCATTTAGGAGCTAGGAAAACTGTAAGGGATATAAACTCTTACATTTCTCATTATATTCTAAGCATCATATTCTAAGTGTCTGATGTTGTTTGGGAAGGAACTTCCCTCTAGCAAAGTTATTCTGCAAATCTCCAATGAAATACTTTTCATTGTCATCCTTCAAACTATCAAATACTGCTCAGTAATTCCTGTGTACCCATGAAGCAGCATTTCAAGTGAGAACCTCAGGTACTAGTAGTTGCCTAATGTAATATGTTTTAAAAAGCTGCTGAGAAAGTATTTTGCACAACCATAGAAGTGCGGTATTGGGGTAAGACTCTAATGCTTGCTGAATGCATGAGAAGTATCCTGTGGAAGAGGGCTACATAAGCTTTTAGAAGTGTGAAAAGTAACTTCAACTGAGCTAGTGTAATACTGCTTTAAATATCCTTCAATAAAATATTTTCTTCTCGCAGAAGTCCCCATGAAAAGAAGAAGAAGAGGCGGTCTAGATCACGTACCAAGTCCAAAGCTAGGTCTCCTTCACCATCCATGTCACCAGGCAAACCATCCACACACAAAAATTCTGTACATTCAACTAGTGTCTCTCCTGTGGAGAGCAGGGAATCCAGCCAGGAACGCTCCAGGTAATACGCTCTTTTACTGTAATACTGCAGTGCCGATGTCTCTTGACTGTGAGTGTGTCTTTTAACCTAACTTGTATGGTGAGGAGCTCTCTGTGTGTGTAATGTGTGCATATTAAAAGTAGGAGACACTGGGAGGACAGCACTATGTGCAATGAAGATATTGGATCTCTGTTGCCTACTGGAGTAAACATCTCGACATACTTTTTACAGTAAAACTGGTGCAGAAAATCCTGCAACCTAATTCTAAGTTAGAAATTGGAAACTCTCATTGAATGGGTTAAGTCTTTGAAGTAGAATTTTAATAGAGTGGTTTGAATTGTAATGTGTGTGCAAGATTCATAATTAAATTATTTCTACAGAATATATCACAATCCTGTTAAAAATTCCTAGGCTGCTGTTCAGATTTCTCTGTATCAGTTGTATGAGTGACTCTTCTGACTGTGACTTATAATGGCTTCTAGTTGAATGAGAGAACTGTTAACTAACGTATAAGAGACTTGTGTAATAAAACCCAAAATTGTGATGGTGAGTGAAATGCACTTTTAAAATATTTCCTATAAATTTCTAATTGTAATTTTACTTTTTTAGGGGAGTTTCTCAGGAAAAAGATGGCCAAATCTCTTCAGCAATTGTGTCTTCAGTGCAGAGTAAAATCACTCAGGTACAAATAAACAAATTCAGTGTATGTTGCCTAATTAAGTGTGTCCATCATATCTTGTCTTACTACCTTGTACAATTCTGAGCTTTGCATATGATGTAGAGGCATGTTCATTGTCATTCTTAATTTGTTTGCTTACAAGAGAAACAATTTTGTTGCTTCTCTAGCTACTGTCCTTTCAAGCTTAATCAAGCCTCCAAAGACCAAGCTAAATTCATTATGCTGCAGTATATCCACTGTTAATATATGGAAGTCCACATTATGCTACAATATCCCAGTTACCAATAGCAGGTATTACTGAGAGCCCCTCTTGTCATGTAGTGCTCTTAACAAGTTTCATGGAAGAAAGAAGGAAGGAGAAATACCTTGGCAAAGGCTAAATTTGTAGTGTTGGCAGTAGGGGAAAGATATGTCCTCTTGCAAACTGAAGTGTTTGCTTTGCATTAAGCAGTATCTTCAACTTACTTATCTTACCCTTGTTGCTGCTTATGTCTCTGAACTCTTGTTGTTATGATTTCGTTGATATATTCAAGTTTGCTGTGAATCATGGCATATCAGGTATGTGCCTCTATATCCTGTGCAATAATCTAAATGCATTCAGCTTCCCTAACACAGTTTTAAGATACCCAACCTCCGTCAAAATAATTCCATTCCTTTTTTAAAACTTACTGCATGGTATTACTCTTTAAAATTTTTAATTTCACTCATCCTCTTAGAGTCTTCATGCATATTTAACTTTCTTTCAATAGAATATGCCAAGTTTAGAGGAGGAAAGCTCTTAATTATGCTTTGGAAAATTTACAATATAAAATCAGAGTTGCTTTTTACATTTTCATTTTTTTCAATGGGTAGATGGTTCTTTCAATAAATGAGTATCGCTCAAAGATTTAGTTCCACTAGGGAAATAGTGGCAGTTGGGAATTAATACTAGTAGACTAGTACCTTACATACCATGTTTGATCTGTTTTTGATGAGAAACCCAAAACAAGAATGTTCAGGAAAATAGCAAGTATAGGCACTGCAGAAAGAAAATGGAGTACTAACGCCATAGCACTTCTTAGGCTACCAAACATATGCATGGAAATTCCTGGTGTGACAAATGAGATATGAACTACATCATGGTCTCAGAAGTAGAGTAGGCATCCCACCCTTTAAAAACATATACCTTCAGACAAAGGTAATTGGTTCATGCATTTCTTGGCTTAAATATTGCTTATGGCATAGTATTTGGTAGTCTAATATTAGTCTGCTTGCTTGAAGTGCAGCTGTAAGCGGAGGAAAGATTACTATATTAAAATACAGTTCGTAGTTACTATTTGCAAAAAGTAAAAAAGAGGAATGAAACTTTTGTGAATCTGCAAGATATTTCCCAACATAGATTAGTTTAGCATCCTTTTATCTTTAAGGGCCCAAAGAAATGTAATTTACCTAATTATGAGTAAGATTATTTTGCTGCCAGTGGGCTGGCTGACCCTGACCAATTCAGTATCTTTTCTCATTCAAATCCTTCCATCTTGTAAAGTGGAATAATGATGCTGAATTCCCCTGTGAAGTGTTTTGAGAGCTTCAGATGAAAAATGCTTTAAAAGAACTAAGGATTTTAATTCATTTATATTGCATTTCTGAAGAAATGCTTTAAGTAACTTTAATTCATTACTGATACACACTTTGTATTTTGTGATCATTTTTTGCAACCCAATTATTCGATGCTGTTTACATGAAATTTCATTTCCTTTTGTAATGCTGTTCCCACTGGATACTAAGACAAGACTGAGAGATGCTCTTCAGTTTCACAACAGTCCTAATGTTTCAGTCACTCTGTCATATTTGAAAATACCACTGCCATGTAAATTTTTGGTTCAGGTTTACACAGCAAACAAAAAAAGCTTTCTGTTATAGAGTAATTGTTAGCACTCTCTTCCTACCAGCTTGCTATCTTTTTTCTTTTTCCCTTTTTTTTTTCCTTTATCAAACCAGTTGTTAGTAGTTGTGTGTTCATTACAGTTTTTGTGAAGATACAGTCATAGTTTCTTTCCATTTTAGTTGACGTGATTTCTCTGTTTTGTTGTCTAGAAACTGCTTTAAATATTTATGCAGAGCACTTTTGTAGCATTGTAGTAAAAACAGATTTCAGTTGCTGTCATAGGAACTTTCTCCAAATGATTTCATTCATTTCGCTTAGGGACTGTTAATATCTGATGATCGTGAATCTAAGTATTCTGTGTGACTGGAGCATAAGCGAACCCTTTCATGCAGGTTTTTGCAATGACATGCTTTAGCTCTGTTCAAAGCCCAGACATGTCTGACCACTTTCCTTTTATTTTCTACAGGATCTTATGGCCAAAGTGAGAGCAATGCTTGCGGCTTCCAAAAACATACAAACTAGTGCCTCCTGAGACCTGTTGAACTGACCATCAAGAAATTGTGCGAAAAAGAACAATTTTAAAAAAAAAAAAACCTGCCTCATCTCAAATGTACAGCTGAGCTTAGCTCACTTGGTTCACAACTCGTCTAATATTACCAGAACTTGAGGAGCTAAAACCTATCTTTCTGTACAGAAGCGTCTCCTTGAAATTTCATTAAACTTTTTCAGCCAGAATATCTTTGGAAAGTTCTTGGTTTTTGTAAATTGATTTTTTGACTAATTCTTCAGTAACATTTTATGATCAGCAGTCTATATGTGTATATTTGTAAATACCATGTTTCTGTGAAAGAAGTATTACACAATAATAAAGAAGGAAACATCTTTCATTAGCTAGAGTTTTTGTGGAGTCCTTAATTATTTGCGGTTGACTTTTGTTACAAATTAGTTTTCTTTTTCTTTAGTACTTTCTGCTTTTTAAAATAACAACTGTCTAGCCTGCCTGACCACCTTAAGCTGAGAAATACTTTTTATCTTCCTTCGTGCACAGAATGATCTAAGAAGAATGCTTGTTTGCTTGGATGTTAGTAGTGGACAGTTTTTGGACAAGGGACCTGATTTTCTGTCCATCATTTAGAAAGATCTCTTGAGCCTCCATTTGAGGAGTTGACCCTTTGAAGTCCATAACTAATGGTCAGTAGCCCCTTTGTCTTAATGTGCCTTATTCTCTCTAGTTAGCTACAGAAAAGAGAGTATATTTTTGTGGTCATTCAACAGGCATACTTTACAGAAATCCAGCATTCTTCTGATTTAACATCTTTCATACAGTTGAGAAAGATGCTTAGTAACGTATGTTTTACTGACATACACCAGTTAACAGTTTTCAGAAAGCTCGTGGCCTCAGTACAGTTGCATGTTTGTTTATTATGCATTCTTTGTTGTACACTGAGACTGTTTAATTTTTTAATTGAAATATTCTTAAATTGAGTACAAAAAGGCATGTGTGAATTTTTCCCCAAGGCTGCTTTAACTATGAGGTTTTGTAATGGTGTATTCAAAAGGTGCCTTTATTGGCAGTTATCTGATTCCATGAAGAGTGGAATCAGGGCTTTTAATGACCCCTGAAAAACTCTGTGATCTATAATCAGAAAGATTGTGGTTATAGTGACTCATGTCCTAATTTTCTCAAATTTTATAGAGAGTAGGTGGAGGTTAGAGATGGATTAGAGAAATTAATGTGGTAAAGTTTATGCTTACTCACAGACTAGTTGGTAAGTTAACTACATAGAACTACGCAGATTAATAGCTCCAGTGCAAAATCTTTTTGTTCAAAGCAAGGGAAGGAGAAAGAATGCGTTGATACAATTCGAGCTTTGAGTAATGTGATGGTCAAAATGGTAGTTGGTATGCCACTTGCTGGTGCTCACTTGGAATGAGAGAACAATATTTAAACCATTGGAAACAATAATCAATCAGGTTGCTTTTCAATTTTTGGCCAGTAATAATTAGCAGGGTTTACACTCCTGCAAACAATATAAAATGCTGTGTCTGATGCAGAGAAATTTCATTGTGCACATAAATTGGGATGAGACAGAGCCATCTAAATGGTAATGTAGAATCATGTCATCCACCATTTACCTAATTATTTCAAAGTTATTTGCAGTGTTTTGACTAGGACAAAAATACCTTTCAACCAGTGCGAGAGAGGTAACATTTTCTCTGTACGTGTTGATGAAACAGTACTAGTAGAGCCAGAGATAAAAAAGGACATAAAGTAAATTTTGTAGGCAGCTGTTGTAGATTGTTGTGCAGTGTTAAATTTACAGCAGTTTTTTTTCCCTCCTAAATGGAGTTAAAAGTCTCACCATGGTTAAATAATTGGCAGCTTGGATGCCAGTTGTTTGTCATGTAATAGGAAAAAAGCCCAACTCTGATAAAATAGACTGGGCAGCTTGTTTTGCTACTGCTTGCTGCTTTGCAGATTTAGTCTCTTTGGGAAGGTTGTTGCTTTAATGACTTCTTAAAATATTTTCCCTCCTTGTGAGTAAGTCTGTCTTTTTTTTTTTTTTTTCCTTTCCTTATTCCCTTTTGTGGTACGAAGTGAGATGGAGCGTTTAGCTCCAGGAAAATTTAGATTAAACTGCATTTTTATACACTCTTTATCGTTTACTGAGGTTTGTTTGCATTTAGCACTCTCTCATGGGTAGTTGTATTCTCCAGAATTTAAAAAGTAGTAGTGTTTTTATTGTGTTATTTTTTCTCTTTCCAAGCAGAATGGACATTTTCACCATATTAAAGGGGCTTGAACTGCTTTACCAGAATAATTCCTTTGTATGTATTCACATTTAGAAATCGATGCTCGTTTTTTGGTCTGTCTTCACAGGCACTAGCTGTGTTGTAACTGCTTGTAAATACAGCATGGAGCTTGTGATACAATCAGTACAATTTCTGGTGTCTGGTATATCAGGAGAATGCATAACTGATACCAGGAAAGTGTCTTAAGAACTTCAAACTGGAAGAATTTCAAATTTCTATTTTCCAGGTATGGATTTTCAGTGCAACCCCTGGGAGAGACCTCTCCGTGGACCCGGTTATAGGACCCTGCCTAAGCATCTGGGACCACAGGCAGCAGGTCTGGGATTTGCAGAAAAGGGGAATTGGACTGCGTCTCCCACCCCATCTCCCATCCACGAAAACTGAACGTACTCAATTCCTTGCGATGTGGCCACGCACCAAGGGGCCTAAAGAGGCCCTGTATCACCTGGCTGTGCTGCCAGAATCTTGTTTCTGATGGGGAATACATGAGGTTGCTACAACGGGCAGTTAAGAAACCGGGAGAGCTTCAGTTGGAAGAAAATGGGCTTTGACTAGTCATGAGGAAGGCACTGTGGTAGGTCTGAGTTGTCAGCAACTAGTTGTAATTTTTCAAATTTCTCAGTTTTGTGGAAACAATATAACGTGAGATTGCTTTGCTTTAAATTCAGTCAAATACAGTAATCTAAGCAACTCTTTAGCTGTAGGTACTTTGAATTATTTGCGTGCGTGTAACAAACCAAAAGGACTTAGAATATTAATGCTAGCTTTCTAAAGTGCTTTGGAAGGGCCTTTTTGTCTGTAATGTGCTAGCCAGTCTTTCCTCATTCTCTTAGGAGTTCCAGATCATAGTTTTGAAGATATTTTTTTTTTAATTTATTCTCTCTGTATTCATGCAGAGTAGCCTTCTCTCAAAAAAAAAAAAAAAAAATTCCACTGACAGAAAGATAGTAGGAGGTATCAGTTTTTTCTCTGTGGAGATTCAGGTTCAACTGAGATATCAAAAAAGTACCTACAACTTTGTTAAGTTTTGAACCACTAAATCATTTGCAGACTTGGGTATTTGTAGGTGTTCTAGACATACTTTCTCAGTGATGGATAGCTTTATGAAACAAAGCTAATAGGACAAAGGCATTGCTACAGCAAAGGTAGTGTGTAGCTTTAAGTTCTCCACCTTTCTTTGTCAAATGGAAGTGAAATAGATAAGTGTTAGGTGCTTGTATACAATCTATCCTCCGATCCCTGCTACCACTTTCCTTCAGAGCATATGTCTCGATACAGACTTCTACTTCATCAGCTTTGCTCAGTCTGCCCGTGTAGGTGTAATCTTCATAGTTCAAGAGGTGGATTCGTAATAACTTGTATTAAAGATGCTCTAATGTGAATTAATTAGATGTGTTCAACAGCTTCCTACTGGGGTCTTCAGTCAGCTGGTGGGTAACCTGTTAATAATAAAAAAGTTAAAATCATTTGGCCATCTCAGTATATACTTTTTGTTTTTCTACAGGTGAAGAGACCTTGCTTCCACTGGTAGAAGAGCTTCTATCGAACTGAGTTAATGGTTTGGCATTGAACAATTTGGCTCTGTCACGAAGCTGATAGCCATTGAGATGTATCTGCAGTCTCTTGGCATTGATCATGATTTCACATCTGTTGTCACTTGTAACTCTTTATATCACAACATTTTGTTTGACACCAATTAGTTGGGAACGTACGCTTTCTCACTTGCAAACTTCATGCATTAGAGACAATCCAAACCATACCCTCCATTTTTCAATGGGGCAACAAATGATAACATTTACAATTCATGTTTTCTTGGATTTAAGGCAATGTCTATTATCTTTTGTGAAGAAATTTCATTGGGAAATCCTATTTAATTAAATTTCTATTTAATTAAATTAAATAGAAATTTAAATTTCTGTTTAATTAAATTGCATTTATCATCTATTCCTCTTCTCCCATCCCTACCCAGCATCTAATTATATGAAGCAAAGAAGTAAAAGACCTGTGGATTGAGGTTAGTAACATGCTAAAGCAGCATCTTTACTAATTTTTATTTTGCCTCATGATCTGAAAGCATGAAATACAGTATTACGCTGATCTAACATCCTTATTTTCATCTCGTAAATTAACTTGGCTATAACTTTATGAACATTTGTTTGAAATTCTCCTAAATGCAGCTCTTAAAAGGTGAAAGCTCAGTGTTTGAATTTTTTTCTGTTGTGATTTAAATATGAACATGTTCTGAATATTTTGTTTTGCTTTTAGACAGATCCTTTCAGCACCAGAAGTGTAGTTTGGTTAAGTATTGCATATAAAAGGAAAGGCTTTATTGGAGCAGTTGGTTGGAAACTAATACCTGCCTGCACGCTAATTAGGTTTCAGTCTTTCTGGTGGCCAGCTGGTGTAGTATTGCTTTTGTTATTCTGTTTGAACCATCGAAGGATTCTTGATAATTCTTGATGCAAAGCATGTCTTTGATTTTTGCCTTAATTTTCCTCGCTCTGGATTACACAGGAGGTGAATATAGGTACAGAAATACCCTACTGGATTTTGTGTAATCTTAAAGCAAGTCCTGACAGTTTATAACAAATCCACTTTTACCCTCCAGTGAACTTGAAACTTCCATGGTATTAATTTAATATCTTTAATTTGAATGAAGATGATAATCTCTTGGCAACAATTAATCCTGAACATGTAGCATGACAAACATTATAAAAAGCTCTGCCAGACCATTTTAAAAGCGATGGTGATAACCTGCCATTTCTGGACCACTGCCGTACTTTCCTCGGGAGACGTGCTATGACTTGTTTTTTCTGATAAGGACAAAATGGCTGCACATCTAGATGCATGCTGACAAACTCATTTTTCTCTTTAGACTGAGTATTAAACTGTTGATCTCTAAATAGAAACTGTGTTGACTTCTTGATAATATTTGACAGCATTAAAAATACAGCTGCCTGGTAGGGGAAGAGAAATCCCAGTATGCAACACTGGAGAAGGGCAGATGCCAACTTCCCCAGACAACATAGAGTGGCAGATATGATACTTCAGTGAAACTGGTGTAATTTGGGGATCCAAGCTTTTCCTTGTCCTGTTTCTTATAAAATAAATTCTAAAGACATATTCTTCCAGGGAGAAGTCCTGTATATTCTCATATTTCCCCTATTTAAAAAGTAGAAGGATTTGGTGTTTCTTGTTAAAATGCAATCCAAAGATGTTTATCTGCAACTTTATTTATTAGGATATGGTAGCCTTGGTGATTGTAGGACTGTCTGTTAAATTATTGCTCTCGCTTGTGTCCTGGTTTAACCCCAGCCGGAAACTCAGCCCCACCCGGCCGCTCGCTCACTCCCCCCGCAGCAGGATGGGGGAGAGAATCAGAAGGGTAAAAGTGAGAAAACTCGCGGGTTGAGATAAAGACAGTTTAATAGGGAAAGCAAAAGCCACGCACGCAAGCAAAGCAAAGCAAAGCAAGGCATTCCTTCACTCCTTCCCATGGGCAGGCACGTGTTCAGCCATCTCCAGGAGAGCAGGGCTCCATCACGCCTAACGGTGACTTGGGCAGACAAACGCCATCACTCCGAACGTCCCCCCCTTCCCTCTTCTCCCCCAGCTTTACATGCTGAGCGTGACGCCATATGGTGTGGGATAGCCCTTTGGGCTGGTGGGGTGGTGTGAGGAGCAGAAAAGGCCTTGGCTGTGTGTCATCACTGCTCAGCAATAACGAAAACATCCCTGTATTATCAACACTGTTTCCAGCACAAATCCAAAACATAGCCTCATACTAGCTTCTATGAAGAAAATTAACTCTATCCCAGCCAAAACCAGCACAGCTTGTTATAACAGCTTTTTTCCTTCAGAAATGCCAAAGCTTGAAAAAAACCTAACCTTAACTCTGATCAAGAAACAGGTCAGAGGGTTTGGCATCACAAGGAAGGAAACAAAAGTAATCTGTAATCTCTGTTCCTCCTTTCTGAAGCTCTAATAATCTAATTCATTTTCTAAGGAAAAATGGAAAGGAAAAACTCATTTTGTAAAGATCGAGAAAAGATTTTCCACCTTGAGTCAAGTAAGTGTGAGAAGGTATTTCCTCCTTAAGCTATTGAAACAATCAAAAGTAAACTGTCCACAGGTCTTTGAGTTGCCCTAGCTTATGCACAGTGAAGATTATAAATCGCCAAGTACAACGATTAAAAAAAAGGTGGGATGGGTGAAGCCAGTGTTACAATGGCATTATTACCGTCCATTTTCGGTAAGCTGTCTATGCTGCAAGAGAGGTTAGAAAGTTCTATGACCTTGACCTCACCTAGAAACCTTCTCCCAGTGAACACTCAACACAGAGTGAAAATGCTACTACTCCAGAGGTGTATTTCTAGCGGGAAACTTCTTATTCCCTTAGATTCTTATGGTAAAATATGTGGGATTTAAGTGCGATGGTATAATAATGACAGACAGAGGAATAAAGGTTCTTTAGATGCCCCAATCTATTGTTTTATATTCTCAGAACAAAACATTTCATGTATTTGCATAATAAGAAGCCACCAGTTTACTCAGTTGAATCATGAATTGTGAAAGCCTTTGAGTTTGTAAGTTAATAGTTTTCTCAGAATTGCCATTGGAAAGAGAGAATAGATGATCATTATTCTTTTGTGTGGGTCCCTTATCTGTTTGGGTTCACGCTGTCCCTGTGAGTTGTGCTGCAATTTATCAGTGGGAAGATATTTCCAGCTCGTTTGTGTTCTCTCTGTTCAGGGCCCTGAATGCAGTAATAGACCTTAATGGTCCTGACCAGCCTCACATGGGACCTTCACCCACAGCCTCTGACCTGGACTACCTTTCAGCTCAGCACCTTCGCTCTCTGCTAAGCTGGTTCTAGGTTTGTCCATCGCCAGGTCCATTGCAGCTATGCCTGCACCCGACTATGGACCCTGTTGACCTGGACCTTGACCCGCAGGCTGACTTCCCAGCTTGACCTCAGAGCTGCCTTGTCACCACACGCCTGTCTGGCAATCTGGACTCTTGGCTGATCCCAGCTGCTGTGCCTGGGCCTGCCCTGCTCATTTGGGTACCGTGGGGCTGTGCCCAGGCTGGTGAGGTCCCTGCCCTGCCACCTGCGTTATCGCGCTGAGCTCCGAGCTCCCATCCTTCAGGCGGCAGTTGGCCCTCGCTGCTCCCTGGCTCTCATTGCTCAGGTCTAACTCGCTGGCTGTTGTCGTTGTCCAGAGGCGTTGTGGAGTCTCCATCCCTGGAGATGGTCAAAACCTGACTGCACGTGGTCCTAGGCACCCTGCTCATCTTGCTTTGAGCTGAGGGCTCGGATAAAACCATCTCCAGAGGTCTCTGCCGACCTCAGCTATTCTGTGGTTCATGTTTGCTAACACTCCAAGACTGGCTATCTTAATCAGGATGGAAACGACCAGTTTTGCCTCCACTCTGCGTATTCTAGGTGAAGCTGTCCCCTGTGTCTCTGGAATAGCTTTGCAGAGGTATATTAAGTCCAAAGGTGGATGTCCTCTGTCTTACCACAATAGGCAATAGAAATTGTCTCAAAGGCTGAAAAAAGCCAGTATACTAAAGTAGCTTTTATTGAACTCCTTGCCCTTCGTAAAAGATACATTTTAAAATATGTTAATGTGCTATGTGATCTGGGAAACCTCATAGCTGAACATTGGCAGCTTCATGATCCGATTAAAACGCCCCCTGAACCCACACATCCCGTTGCCAAAAACTTCCTATGCTTTAAACCTTTGTACATCACGTAAGGATTTGTCTTCAGTTGCATCTTCTGTTTGTGCTTCTTGAATGGGTGTAAGCTTGTCTGATGTTTTTTAATCAGGAAATGGTAGAAATTGACAGCCTCAAGCTGTCATTGCACACAAAAGCACTATGAGACATATATCTATTCATCCTGCAGAAGGAGCACGTTAAATTCCTGCTGTTCGTAATCTCCCGTTGGAACCAATACTGGCTAATGACTTTAATGGTATCACACTTGGCAAAAATTAAACACATCTTTCATCCTTTCCTAAAGCTATTACTATTTTAAGGCATTGTAGATAAGGAGACAAAGTGGACAAAGAGTGATATTATATGTTGAATTTAAGAGAATACTGTAAAAATGAGTGAGCTGTGCTGGCAAATCTGATGGCATTTGTCCAGTGTTTCTTAACTGGCAAAGAGACGTTCACTCAGTTCGGACAACCTAATGATTTTGATGACACTGTGATCGTTTTTTGAGCATGGGTACAATAAGTGGTGTTGAAAAGCTGTTGTTCTCATACTGTGACAGTGAAAATTTCTGGATTTTAAGGCCAGTGCAACTTTGCCAATGAATGAAGTCTCAAACCTTTACAGGCAGCAGCAATTCTGTGTTTCCTTCCCGGGATAATGACTACTTTACATGGAGCTGAGGATAACAGGCAGTGTGCAATCAGACTGCTTGCTTTACAGAAATGATTGAGCTACTGGCCTTCAAAACCATTGAACTTGTGTCCTCTTTTTGACAATCCTCCAAGCCCAACGCAGAAGTTATCATTTAGGAAAGCTAGGAATATGTTTTCTATAACGTCTAAGTTAGGTAGGTCCTTTTTTGTAGAGGGCAGAGGAGTTGAATGCCATTTTATAAGTAGGGGTTTGGTTTAATTGTCTGTGTCTCTGTTTGAAGCAATAAGCAGTTTACTCTTTCCTATGGATAAGTGGGTGACATCTCAGAGAGAGACAGAAATAGAAACGGCTGTTGAGGATGTGCATGGGTGAGAGGCCTCTGCTCTGTGGGCTGGCTGCTCATGATGAGGCAGGGGAGTCCTTAGATTCCCCAGCTGCTCAGTTTAGAGAGGCACTGTCTTGCTGCATCCAGTGTGCTGAAGTTTGCACTGTCAGAGGCACTCTGAAATGTCACTGCAAGTTAGGTTTTGTATCTTGCTAACTTCTCAGTATTTTCTTGTGACAATGCAGAAGAGCGCAAATGTGATGGTCTTATTCAAGCCGCAAGCAAACACAAGGTATCAGCTATTCTGTAAAGAAAGAATATTCTTTGCCCTTATGCTTTAAGAATATGCAGATACAGTAAATATTATTATTTATCCTTAAATAACAGTTATGTTGTGGGAAATCTTCCATCAGTGGCCTGTCTGCATGGGAAGACAGAATGGAATATATTCTAAATATCAATTAAAATAGTGTACAGAGTTAAAAAAAATGGCAAGAATAGATTCAAATGCGTGCTACAGATTGCATATGGAGACTTCTTCAGGTTCGGGCAAATATAACTTAGATCCCACAGCTGGCATCATCCAGGAAGTCAGAGCATAGGTAAAATTGAACCAAGTAGGATGATGTCCAGCTTCAGCTGCCCTTCAAGATTGTTCCACTGCTGGGCTTTTTTTTGCCTTTTTTTCTTTTTCTTTTCTTTTTTTTTTTAAATATTGTAAAAGCAAGGTCAGTATCTAACAGTAGAAGATGTAGTTCTGTATTGCATTGTGGTTGGCTGAGACTTACTGATGTTCTTTCTCATTTGGGAGTGAAGAAGGGGAACAGTACTATGACTTAATGTGTTCACAGATTCGAGAACTGAGTTGTGAAAAACTGAGTCGTAAGAAATTAACAACTTGGCTGAGACGTCATCTAATGATGCGTGATTCACAATGGATTGAAATGTCAAACCAAGTCTTTATTTATGTACACTGTACATCTAAAACCAGTGGTAGGTGCACGGGTGAGAGCCCACCTGGGGAGCTGTACCTCCATTGCCAGTGGTCTGTAGCCATGGCTGAAGGTAATGCACTTGGCTGCTATTTTTCATGCTTTGAAGTTGTCTCTTCCCATCTCACCTTGCTGGAGATCTGGAGAACATCTTGTGAAGTCTGAAAATAATGACAAGTTTGGGCAGCCATCAATTGATTTGATCCTCTCGGGGAAATACTTTCTTAGTCCCTTAAAAGGCTGGTGGCCAAGTATCTCCATACAGTCTCTCTAATTTATTGTTCTGTTTGTGAGTGGATCTCTGCTGGATGAAAGTGGCTAGTCCCCAGATGCTTATAAGGACTTTTTCCCTTGTGGTACGTGCTTTCTGTTTGGCTAGTGACTCACTTATGAGTGGTGCAGCTTCATCCTGGGCCTCTTGAAAGTCCCTATCTTGTGCCAAAAGTCACAGCATTTTCTTAGGAAAGAAGTAAGCAGCTGTGTCTCTGAAGTAGTACCCCGTGCTTAATTTTTGCGGTTCCGATCATGAGTACCTCAAAGCTCAGTTCTAACTCTGAACTTGACAGCCCATTCAAAACCCATTTTTTCAAGATGTTTCATCATCTTAACACTGGAACTTTCAAGATCAAAGTTTTACAGCTTTTAGCCCTTTGCTAGTAATGAGTTTTACACCTTAATAAAAGCTCCAGCAAAGTAGGATCTATCTGCAATTTCTTTCAAGTCACTGAAGAGTCACTGATTTCATTCAGGCATTGTCAGCAGTACAAAAGCAGCTTCTCAACAGTCTTCTATAAATGAACTGTTACCTTAAGAAACAGCTTCCCATTACTTGTTCTTAAATAGTTACTTTTTCTAGCCATATCGCATAGTTTGAGTTCAACTGAAATCTTGTTCGCTCTGTTATAAAAAGCTTTCAATACCATTTCTATTGCCTAGACAGAAATTAGCAGTGGGAAGGTTTTGCAGAACCTCCCTGAAAATGCATGATCTTTGCAGAATGGACTGCTTGTAAAAAGCCTTCCAAATCCTCCTGTTGTTCATACCACAGAGGCCAGGACTGTGAATGATCTGCCAATAAATAAAAATGACATGTCAATCACAGTTGCTTTTCTCCACCTTCTTAGAGGGGTGTTTCAGCGTTCAGTGCGTAGCTGAACTCTCTGAAAAGCATTCCAGATGAGCACTCATTGTGTCAAATTATGTTGCATTATGTAGATAGGTGGCTATTTGCTGGTATGCAGCTGTAATTTGAGTTACATATGTGGGTTTGTTGTGCATAGCTTCAGACAATGGCAGGAAAAGAGGGAAGTATTCCATATTTAACAGCCAAAGCAGTATGAAAATAATGGTTAAGAAGTGCCAGTTGGGGACGGGGCCACTCGCCGCACTGCCGCAGGGCTGGGGAGGAGAGGATGCAGTGCGGTGCTGTCCCGCGGGCAAGATGCGTTGTACGAGATCTTGCCTTCTGCTAGCTACGCTACTTGAGCACGTCTGCTGGTTCACACTGGCACTAAGCTCTTACATGACTGATGGGACAAATGACTTCACAACCGTTTTGAGAAAGCAGCGCTGACAGCCAAAAGATTCAGGAGACTTTAATTCTTTTAAGAGGGGAAGGAGAGGTAAGAGTTAAATCTTAAAATGCTTAAGCCTGGCTCGAATGTGTGACTGTAACCACAGCTATCTGAAAACCTGTTTTTATGAAGAAAATGAAACACTGTCATTGCGATGTAAAAATGTTCCTTTCAAAAAAGTCAGCGGCCTGTAAATGGAGAGGAAGTCATCTCCATGAACAACAAATCAAATTGCATGGTTTTTATTCTGCCAGCTGTTGATGTCATGAAATAACAAGGAAAAATGCTGTAAACAGTACTGTATTGAAACACGGAATCACCAAATCTAACTTTTCGTTTAATTGGACTGTCTGGAGGATGAGCCTTTGCGGTGTCTAGAAGTACCCATGAAAACTCAAAAGGGAGAAGAGGAATATATTAAAGCAGCTAATTTGTAGCATGGTGCCAGTCTGCCCTTTCCACTCTCCCTATCAACAGAAATCATAACAGGCTAATTCCTCGCTGTAGAATGTTCTTTGTTATTTGTACATCTGAAGCTGATGGCATGCTGCACTGAGTAGGAAATGGGGAGCGGGGCTGGTGCTATCAGAGAAAATAATCATCTCATTCCCTTGGAGCAGCACTGAAAGTTGTCCTGCGAAAATGCTCACCCTCACCAAAGGGAGGGGAGAAGCTCTCTGCTGCCACATAAAAAGGAGAGGAATTTGCCTTTTCTATTTAATATTTTAAATTATATTGCTTAGAGTTTTAGTAACTAAATTTGGTGAGAAAGAGGAGCTCTGAATTTCAGAATCTCCTGTTACCTTTATCGACCTGTGTTCATAGCAAAAATGCAGGAGTTTTATTGGGGTGGGGGACCCCCGGGCAATGGAGTTGGTGCTCACGCCGGCAGGTTCAAGGCAGTTGCTGCTGCCCGAGGACTGGAGAGTCCTGCAAGGGCTTCCCTTTCCTCCCAGTCAGGCTGTAGGCTGCGTTGTTGACTGCAGTGAGAGGTGTTCAGCTATCTGGGTCCTTCAACCTGCATCTTGCAACCCCATTGATGAAGGAGGACCATTAAAGGTGCGTGAAGTCCGTGTGTCCTCGCAGGAGTGCTGCTCCTGGCTGGAGGGTGTTTGCGTTGAGAGGCCATAGGCAATGACAGGGATGCACTAATTACAAGTAAAGGCACGAAGAAGGGACATTTGGAGGTGTTCTGTTGCTCCTGTGTTGGCTGCTACAAAATTTAAAAGTATTTCAGGTTTTGAGTTAAAGCAAAAAAAAAAAAAAGTAACAAAGCAATCCTTCCATAACCAAAATATAACCTGAACCCTGGCAGCACAGAGCTCTGCTGTCCCCAAGTATTGCTGGTCAAAGAGATCTGCAGGCAGTGCCTTTAAGAATCTGCGTTATAGCTTCAGTTTTAATTTATATTCATTACAATTTTTATCTGTGCACAATTTAGCCTAGCATTGTGAATGTTGTTAACTGCTGGCTTTAATTGTCAGGATTTGTACAAAAATGTTGCTATTTGACTAATTAAAGTCTGGCCAAGTGCACAAGATCAGGCCTTGGGCTCTTCTGCTAATTGCACTGAGCTTTCTACCTGTTTATTTATTGGGATAAATATTATCAAAAGGCTTTGATAATTAACAACTATTCATGAATCGTGCCTATCACCTGTCACCATCCTCTCAAACTGCATGTTTCCAGACCAGGAGGTCGAAGCGTTATCCCCTCTAACAGCCTATTAACATGCCAAGCAGGGCATCTGAAAGAGGAAAAAATGAAGCTGAAAATTTTGACTCTCTAGAAGTAAGGCAGAACCATGGTGTGGTCAGAGCACCAGGCTGGCACTTGGTGGGAGCGTGTTCAGCTCTCAGCTCTCCAACTGTCTCCTTACATGATCTCGTATAGATCACTTCGGTTCTACGTGAGAAAAATCGAGGTAATTTCACTTCTTTCTTTGTTCAGTGGTGCATAACCCTGGGCTTAAGGGCACTGTGTTATTTCTGAGACCTTTGAGCATAGCTCAGAGGTGACAAGAAAGAAAACCTTAAACTGAGCCCAAGAGGGAGAACAAAGTATGGTGCTGCCATTGTAACGTATGGTTGAAGACTGCTGCTCTCGACTATGACCCCGTATATTTGTTGTACTGTGCAATGAGGCTAAAATCTTCTGGAGACCGCACCGTACTGCAGGTAGTAATCCTATAGCGACATGCCTGCACCCCTGTTCTGCGAGCACGATGTTCTGCGTACGCAGGTGTTTGGTAAGAAATGCACTTCCAGTAGTGTAGAGATGGACTGAGATTTCCTAGTGCCAGAGATGCTGTGTAAGACTTCTCTAACTTTTTAACTGCATTTTTCCCCTTTTCTAGAGCTTCGAGCTTACTCGATTTTCAGCTGCATCACGGCATTAAAATTGGCTTTGGAGTTAATTTTAAATAGATTAAATTCTTGACTATTAGAATCTTACAGTAAATGCACATAATCTAGCGTAGCGATTTTCTTTGGTTTTGCATCTTAAATACCTTCACATAGATAAGGCAATAGTTTGTACTTTTGTTGAAGAAAACAGGCTCGGTGATGACGTATGGAGAAACTTGTTGCCTGGTTCCTTCTGATGTGTGTGCTTTTTCTTCTTTCTAGCAGCAAGAGCACCGAAGACTTCCTTAACTGATGGGTTCATTCAGGACATCTTGGAGGTAGGTAGAGAAGATAAGTATTGACTTAACAGATGATGGTGGTTGATGTGAACCAAAAAGATGAATGCATAGCTAAAAATGAAATCTCCAGTCTTGAAACATGGAGTTTTCTGGGCTGTAAATAGTTTCTATTTAATACAAAAAAAGTGAAGCTGAACCTTAGTAATAATTCTTTCTTCAGGAGCAATCAGTCTGTGCTGGGATATTTTTATAATCCTAGCTATTGATCTTCTGAAGAGCTGTTGCGTTTGAAATAATTATTTCAAAGAAAGATTGAAGAAAAAGCAAGATCATCTTTGCACAAGAGGTTTTTTTCGTCACTTAAATATATTAATTGTAGAAATATCTCCCTCAAAAGAGGTGAAGATCATTCCCAGCATCCAGGGCTGCTTTTTTTTCTGCTCCATCTGCCAGAAGTTTTGCAGCTGGCACAATTCATTAATTCTGTTCAATCTGTGTTCTCTTAAGCCAGCAATGAATTTGATAATCAGCATGCTGGATTTTGAACATACGGTTTTCTTTTTACTCTGAGCTACTCATTGAGTATTACCATGCAACACAACAGCTTTTTCCAGTGCTTTCTCCAGAGAGGCAGGGTGGAAACAGCAGCATATGGATGGTGTGGTGGGATCTCCATCTCCTTGGTAGGAATCCGGTTAGTGCTGGCGGAGCTCATTAGAATCTGGCACCGTGTTTAGCCATTATTACTGACATCAGCATGGAATCTCTGCTTGTCCTCCAAGCTGGAAGTCCACCAGGTAAGTCGGCACGAGCAACGGTGCTCTGTTTTTGCAGACTCTTGGTCATGAGAAGCCCCTTAGCATCCAGAACACCAGTCTTGGGAGGTACTGGCCCTAAGCAGTGCTGCAAGGAGGTGGTGCTATGCTTGAGACACTTGTTGAGCAATGAGTTTGAGTGACCCAGCTCTGTTCCTGGCTGGTCGGTTTGGCTTTAGTTGATCAAATAGCAATAGCAAGGGACCAGTCCTATCACCTTCCTGAAAGGAAAATCCCGCACTTGACAAGGCGGCCTGCGGTGTCAGAGCAGACTGGGAAAGAGAGTGAGAGGAGAGAAGAATTTGTAACAGGACAGCTGGGGAGCCCAGGGAACACAGACGGGTGCAGGGATGAGGAAGGGATACAGGAGCAGTGGGAATGGGCAGGAATAGGGGAAACTGCGAAGTCCAAGGAGAGAAAAGTGCATGCTAGGGAGAAGCCTGTATATACTTGCATAGATGCAAGTGTGGATAGATACAAACAGGGAAATACAGGCATTTATGACCGTCTCCATAATACATTATACCATTGTTACAACCTTCAAAAGCATACTGCCTACCTCTCCTTATTCTGCTGAAAATTATTGTTTCACAACAAAGCTCCAGTCCTACAAAAGCTCCTGATACATAATTCATGTAGAGGATTCTGTCCTTTTTTTCCCTTGCAGATCTTCCTGGAGTACTCCGGGGAGATCCATTTATCAGGTACAAAGCAAAGCTTTGTTTTTCCCTCTCCTCCTTGACAAAAAGCTAGCACTAGGTGCCAGTGTTCAGAGCAGCATTACAGTCTGAACGTGTACAGGACCCCGTTGTACTGCCATATTCCTGTCAGCTTTCCCGTGAGTGACAAACTGCTGCCGCCTTCGTCTCTACACATGTGCAATATTAACAGCTGATTCGTTGACCCTCGCATTTTCTTTAAATGCGTCTCGGTAGAATTGAAGCAAGGCACACAATTTTTCTGGGAGAAATAACAGACAGGTGACTTAATGGAGAAATCCACCCACTCCTTTGACTACCCTGTCCAAATATTTCTATAGCTGCCGGTGAATTCACGTGCGCTAATGAACTGAGAGCAGCTTGCCAGGACAGGAGCCTGATCCTGAAACCTTCAGCAAACCAGGGTTTCCCACGGGGCAGCGTGTCTGGATGCGCCATGGGGACTGCAAAGACTGAGCTGTCGGTGCACAGCCGTGCTTGCTGGCTCCGTGTCGTCCTTCCACCCTCTTCTGCCCTGTCCTCGCTTACCTACAACACTGTGCACTCCCCGGGGAAGCAGTTCTGAGTGTGGTCAAAGTGAAGTGAAATCCTTGCTTCAAATCACTGCAGACATCTCGGTGATCCTTGCCTTACACGGAAAGCCAACAGGGTGCCTTATCCACGCCGCCTCGTGCAGGTCTGATCCGTCCTGCATGCTGTGTCCTCCACCACTCCGAAAGGAGCCTTATATGCACAGGAATTTTTATTGCATTTATTTTCCCTGTGTACTTTTCACATACTTGCATTATTTTGTACACAGCACGGAAAACAAAGAGGTTCCTTTAAATAATTATATTCTTTCCTGTGCTAAATGTAGATTAGCTTTTTCTCATGGTTATTATTAAAAATCATACTAATTTACACTGCTAATGACAGGTTTACTGGCATTCATGCAACTCTTACTGTCAATATAGTTTAAAAATGACTGTATGTGTGTTATTTCAAAAGCCAGCCCTACCGAGTTCAATTTGCAGCCAGTGGGTGCCATTCTGGTGCCTTCATCAGCATTTCAGCTACTCTTCAGCAGCCGGTTAAACCCACGTGCTGCTGGTGATGGTCTTCTTGCTACAGAACCGGGGCGGGGGGGAGTCAGGAAATCTGAATTCAGTTCTGAGGTTCAACCCCAACAAATTTCCTAAGAAACTTGGGGCAAAGCAATCTCTTTGCCCACTCCCTGTTTGCACATAGGAACATGGCAATAGGGCCTCATGTCCCATGGCTTCAGCTCAAAGGACTGTGGTGGGTTGACCCTGGCTAGCAGCTAAGCCCCCACCAGGCCCTTTTTTTCTTTTTTCTTTTTTTTTTTCATGCACAAAGGTACATTGAACAGTTCTTCATTATTTAAATCCTTTTGATCAAGAAGCATTACCAACAGGGCAGGACTCAGAGTGCATCCTTTTTGTTGCTGGCTGTTGAACAATGTGTCATGTTTGCACTTTAAAATCCCAGATAATTAGCTAAATGTACCCAAGGAAACCCTGATTTACACAAGGTTGCTGAATAATTGTTACATTCATTTAAAATTATCTAGATTGGAGCATTTTGTGTTCCGCCTTTGCTGATACACTCTGGAAATGGTGGGGATCTGGCTGTTTGCTGAAGACAAGGACCTCTGGAGACAGGTAAAACATGACGTTTATGCTGTTGGGGCATGTCGTCTTGCCTCAACACACTGGCAATATCTGCACAAGAGGGATGGGAGCTGGGGATGGAATATGGAAAGTTTTTGATCATATAATTGACTTCTTTCTCCTTCCCTCCCCCTGTGTGCTGAAACACCTGTAAAAGTGTCTTACCTTCTGCTAAAAATAAATAAGAGAAGCAGTCTCTAACACCCAATTATCTCAGACTGGGAGAAACAGTTGTGATTAAGGTTTTAAGGCAGCCTTCAAGCAGGCGTCTGAAAATATGTCCAAACTGCAAGCATTGGCAGATGTAGGGTAGAAGGGAGTGTGGATAGCAGTCATTGACTTGAGAGGTGCATGGATAATATAAGAGGTGTTAGCAGATGGGAGATAAAAACGAGGGATGTGGGAAGAGCAAAGCCTGTGAAGTAGCTGTTGATGGAAGAGGAAAAGTGGGAAACTGTGCTTGAATGGAGATGTTTGGAGGAGTGGTCCAAGGCCACCAGCTTTGGAGCAGGAGAACTGGCATGGCTGGCTGCGAGAGCGGGTTTGCCTCCTCTCGGGGAGGGAGAGCCGGAAACAGGGTGGCTGAAAAGCTGTTTTATGGAGAAGATTCAGAGTTTTCCAAATGTGATTTTGTTTTCCTCTAGAGCAAAACCGAAACCTTTCTTGCAGCCTCTGTGCCGTGCTGTCGTAGAGGCAGCCCTGCACTGTGCTGCCCTGGCTGCACCGGGGCTGGGCCGGGCTCTGTCCTGGGACAGAGTGCTGTGCCCTGCCTGCCAGAGCCGGGTCCCGGGGCGAAGCCCTGGGGCTTGAGCTGCTCAGTGTAATTAATATGCATTTGATCAGGGAGAGGTTGACGATGTCTTGGTGGTAAAGGTGTTCATCTGAAGGGCAATAAACCTACCCTGCGCAGAGCTGGGGGCCCTAAACCTCCACCTCCTCCCTTACTGCCATCCCTGCCCGCAGCAACCCCCCATGGACAGTCTGCCGAGGCAGAACGGTTTATTTTTATCAAAAATATCTCGGGCAGCCCTTGCTGTGCTGCAGCAGAAGCGTCTTTGGTGCGTCCACGCTGTGTGCTGAGATCTGAACCCAAACCTGGGTCTTTCCTTAGCTGCTCTGCATGTTCAACTCCAAAGCATCCCAGGAGCTGGAGCGGAGAGGCTGAGATGGCTGTCCCCAGCCTGGGTCCGGCAGGGCTCATCCCCGAGCAGTCCGTCACAGGGACAGTGGCTGCTGGTGCTGCTGTTTCCCTGCAGGGAAGTGCACTGATCTTGGCCAAAGCCATGGGCTCAGGCTTGGTGAGAAATACCCGCTGCAGATGCAGTCTCAAGAGGTAACAACATACCCTTCTGCATGCCCACTTTTGAACAGTCCTTTCCACAAAGTGCCCTGAAACCCTGAGTTCTGTCTGAATCCAAGAGCCGAGAACTAATTCATTATTCCCCCCTGAAATCCCACTGCTGTCTCAGTGCCAATTTGCACTGTTTTAAGCCTTCTCCAAATGACTCCCAGCTTCTCGGAGGCTGAGCAGGCGGAAAGACAAAATCAGTGCCCCTCTCAATGCTCGTTGTGACCTGACATACCTGATGCATTCCTGGCTGCTGGAGGCAACCAGAGCAGCTCAAGTGCCTTTTTATGACACTTGCTTTTCTTGCGAAGGAAATGACATCTGACTCTTTCTCAGTAACAAAACCCCCTCCAGAACTCAAGGGATGCACTGAAATTGCCAACACACTTTTGCTGAGTGCCGAAAGGCTCGGAGGGTGGAAGTCAGGTAGCGCTGCGGCCGCGGTCCCCGCCAGGCTCGGAGTTGTTGCTCCCTGCTAACATCCATCACGACATGTGCGCCAAGACCCAGAGACAGATGCTGAGCGAGGACAGGGAGGGAGCAAAGATCCCAGCTCATTTTCTGCAGATATTTTGCAGCCAGAACACCCAGGGTTTATTTTTGTATTATCAGATTTCAGATGTGTAGGAGAGACCTCGGCAAGGAACGGTGATGCTTGCAGAGGACTCTGCTGTTTGTGCCAGCAATCAGAGCTGAGTTAAGGGACTTGACACAGAGAGGGGACGAGGACACTGAGTCGATGTGGAATCTAACCCAATATGTCAAAGGCAGGGAGGGGGCTTTGGTGGTGCTTAATGGACTGTCCTTTAGAAATGCAGTGTTTGCCTCTGGGAATGACGCACTCACCCGGCCAAGCCAGGAGTGCTTGAAGTGAATTAGGCTGTATAATTTCAGGTTGCCTTTGAGTCAAAGAAAGTTTTTGGAGATTCATTCTTTATTTATTGACATGTTTTCTTTTGCTTCAGAGAAAGAAAAGGAAATTTCCTGCAAGATGAAAAAAAATAAACCACTTTCCATCTTGCCTGTAAAAAGTGCCTCAGGATTTTTATGAATTCCTTGTTACAAATTGCCAGCAAAGTTAATTGGAAGACCAGACAAAAACCCAGATTATTTTTTTTGCTTTACATGAATTCTTGCCTTTGCTTTGCCTAAGTGCACTCAGTGCCTGCAATATTGAATGTGTCCATGTGCAGAATAAAAATGGATTGCTTCTGGAAAGTTTAAAAAAAAAAAAAAACAACAAAAACCAACCCTGAATTGCTCAAAATAATTCTTGCATTGTATCTCGTTGGCTTAAAGCTGACAGTACCTCAGAGGTACAAAAAAGACGAGGCAGCCCTCCTTTCTCTAATAAAGCAAATCGGAGCAATAAGCAAAGACAAGCTTTTGTTGTGCCTTCGGCCCTGGCTGCCGGCTGGGACTGAAAGCGCCCAATGTTTCATGCTTCCCTTTTGCTAATGAGGGTGGCCATTCCCAGGTGCCGGGGATCTGTCCCACGCCAGCACCGGGAAGCCCTGGTGCCTTTCAGTCTCCCACGCCTGGTTGTATCTGCATCTCCTCACAGATGTGCGGTAGATTTATTAAACACCTCTGCTGGGAGACCACTGGTTTTGCTTTTGGTCTGGCTCTCGCGGCGGCAGAAGAGGCAATGATCCGTGCTGAGAACAAACAGGAGGTAACAGGTTTCAACATGCTTTACTGCACGGGAATTACAATGGCATGGCAGCTATTATCATTCATTTAGGGGCATGGAGGCTGACTCGATGGAAGTCAGCCACTAAGGTGAAATCTGCTCCATTATTTTCAGTAAGAGGTGTGCAGAGCATAAACAGGTCGGTATCTTCAACATGATCAGCAAAACAGCGCTGGATTAACTACTGCGTAATGCCCTGCTTTATTTACAGCAGCTCTGGATGTGCACTCGTATAACAAATGTCCCCACGTTTGACGAGTGTCCCCACCTGCAGCGAGGCTGGTGGCCCCGAGCCCCTCACGCCACGGCTCGAGGACTGCAGATAGGGCAGTAAATCGGCGTTATTCCTCGGGCTCCTTTCTTGGCTCAGCCCAAGGTTTGTGCAATTTATGTCATCCTTTGGCAAACAGCTTCCACACCGATAAACCAGAGTAAAAATAACTCCTGTCTCCTTCCTGCTGCCTGATTAAGGTTTTTAGGGTCAGGATTTTCTCTTAGTAGCTGTGTCCTGTACCTGCTACTGCATGGTCCAGTCTCAGTCAAACTCTTTCAGGGCTGTTTTCGTACCGATAAATGTGATCATATGCAGGTTGGCTTGGGGCTGGATGGTGCTGTTATATCCCAGTCGCATTCCTGAATGGCAGCCAAGGTTCTCTGCCCGGTAAAGAAAATATATAGTGGCAAGTTTTATGACTGACTGAGAGTATGGCAAAGGATGCAAGGTGGAAAGTCTTTCTTAGGGCGCGTTCATTTTCATGTGAGTGCACTGCATTTTAAAATAAAAAGGTTATCCATTTTCCTTATGTGCTGGCAAGCATATAGGGTGTGTTTTCTAGCACGAGGGACTCTCTCTCATCTGCGGTTGTGAACTTCACTGACTGGGCTGACAGCTCACCGACTTGGATCTGCAGTTCAGCAGCCAGATCCTGCTAATGCGCCCAGCTCGCCCCGAGGCACTCCTCACTCGCCTCCGCAGCAGCGATGCTGGGGGCAGGTCCCGGGTGGGAGCCTGGCACCCCTGTGGAAAAATGCATTTGGAGTGAGGGGAAAGAGCAGGACGTGCGGGGGAGGTGGAGGGCTGGATACCACCGTCCAGCGGGCGCGGGATTAACGCTCAGCTGCTTTTTGTCTTGCATGAAATACCCAAGAGATGAGGAGTTAAGGGAACCGAGCGGTGACTGTACAAGTGCGTACGTAGTACTGGTGTCGCAAAGTCAATTGTGTCAGTGGTTTTTGAGCACGACCGGACCCGTCAGCCAGGCACCAGTGAAGGGGAAGAAATGCGGGTCTGGTTCTGCCCTGAGCCCTGCCGCCGATGTGCACGGGGAGAGGGAGCCGAGCGGCGGCACCCGGTGGGACTGGGACAGCCCGCCGGCATGGGCGGCTTCAGAGAGCGTGGGGACACGACTGCCCGATGGCCGAAAGCCTCGTGGCAGGGAGCAAACCGACCTGGCTTCTGCATGGTCTCGGGGAGGGCAGATACCACCCACCCTTGCCCACCTCAGGGCTGCAGAGCTGCCGGGGGGCTGCCGGGCACTGTCACCCTCTCCCCCCGCTCCACCCACTAATTATTATTTGGTTAAACAAAACCTTGTAGTACAGTCTTCCATTTTTAAAAATTTGCTGGCTTCCTCTGCTCTTTGGCCTGGTGGGGAAGGAGAAATAGCAACACCCAACTTATCTCCCCTCTGCCATCCACTAGACTGGGCAGCTCTGTTGCAGCTCATGCTGCACGTGCTCTCTGGGAGGGAAACGGTCCAACTTCTCTGACGGCACACAGCACTGATGTCTCCTTTATTATGGATCTGCTCCTTTACCTCTGGGCTTGTGTTTCTAAGACAGCTTGGCCTGAACTGGACATACCACATTAGCTGAAGTGCCTTGTTTGACATTAGCGTGGTTGGGTTTCGGTATAACTTCTGCCAGGCCTTTATCATCTGCATGCTGACTACTAACATTGACCTCCCTTATGCCCAAACGAGGTGCAAGAACCCTGTAATCCTTTTCTCTCAGCACATTAGTGTAAAGCCTCATGAATCTCTATTAAATTTGAGAGAGAACATGAAGATAGTTTGCAGCTGCCTTGTTGATTTTACATTTCCTCTCATTGTAGTGCCTTGCCATGAAGCTGAGAATTAAATGGCTAATAAGGCATCTGTTCCAAGCAGGAGTCTCAAGATTGTGACAAAAACAGCTTACATGAGAGATTGGGTTAGTGGGTTTTTTTGCCATCATATAATCATGTTATTAAAATCTTTAGGGATACCTGATTAGAGGTAGTGACTGTCAAAGCCAGCTTAGCTGGCAGAGCACATGAGTAGGCAGCAGTTGGGATGTTGGAGGTATCTCCACGGCTTGGCTGGGTGCTGCAGCTCTGCCTGCGAGGTGGCTGGAGCCATGGGGCTGGGCAGCATCTGCAGGCAGAGGACCGCAGAAGTGCAGGTGCCCGGCTGGCTGCCGCTCTCTGCATCACTTGTGACGGATAAGCTGAAATCCTTGAAGAAATGGAGGCTGAAAGAAACGTGAGAGTGCTCCATTTTGGGGTGACAGCTGGAAAAAGGATTAAAACACCTAGCAGCCATCCAGAAGAGCAGCGCCCAAAGGGAAAGGAACCGTCTCTGGAAGTAGGAGGTAGGGAATGGCTGGCCCAAGGTCAGACTTATTCACCGTCAAGTGATGAGTTCGCTGTGGGCCTGGGAAGTGACAGCGGTCCTCTGGCACACCGCACGCTTGGGTAGGAGCATCCAGCAAGGACCCCGGAGCTCTGCACACGCATGAGCCCATCGGCTCGTGAGGAGGAGGATGGAGCTCAGTGAGCTGAGCTGCGGGCAGAGAGACTCGTTGGCAGTAAAGGAGATGATGGTGGTGTTCCGAGCCCCGAGCGCCTCGGCTGCACGTGGAGGCATCAGCGGGAGCAGGACGGGTCTGTCTCAGGAGGAAAGCTCAACAGGCGTCTTGGAGAACAGAAGATGGACCGTCTTATTTTGACTTGGGTGCAGATAATTGATAATATTTTTTCAATCTTTTGTTACAAAACATTAAAAAATATAGTGTCAGACCTGTCATTTTCATGTTAATTTGAACTCCAAGTTCATACTAATTCAATTAATTAAAGCTATAGCTTGATGGAATGGGTCTTATCCATAGTGACTCTGGCCTTCGTTGCTGTGATTAGCAATGCCTTGAAGATAAATTATTTTTTCAGATGCTCTGGGCATTGCTTCTGTTGTTTCCAGTTAGAAAGTGGTGCTTATTGCAGGGGTCACAGAGTCACTGTGGCTGCTACAGTGATGTGCCTAGGAAAAAGCAAATATATTTTTAAAATTAATGAGATTGCATCCATTTTCATTAAAATAGCTCTGTCCCACTTTGTTAGGACATTTTCATAATTTTTTTTTTTCCTTAATGGGAACTTGCTGTAGGCCGGTAACGCACGTTTTTAAAGAGGAGGTGTAGGTACTAATGCACTGAACTGCCATTACAGGCAAAATGAAGCTCGGCTCATCGCTTCCAGAAATGAGGCCACTTTGGCTTTCCAAGTTAAAAAAACGTTGGCAGCGGAGTAGTGATCATGCCATGTGTGAAACAGAGTCTGGTTCCGTTCTGCATTGTTGAGGGCTTTGTACAAAATCCTTGTCTGCGAGGGACTTCTGAACTGGGGTGTTCCTTGGGGTGTTCACCTACATCTTCCTGATGTGCTGGCTGTGGTACCCAGGGCAGAGATGCTGCTGCAGCTCCGTACTGCTGCAGAGGGCATGCAAGCCCAAGTACTCCATGGTTGTTCCAGTGATTAAACCTTCATTAAAGTTCACCTTTACCATCTTCAGCCCCCAAGTTTTTCGGTACAGTTCTAATTAACTTTTAAATAAAGACTAATCTCTAATAAGCAACTGTGTTTGCTATGTCTTTGGCTGCATTGAAATCAAATTGAAGCATATGTATATTTTTATTCTTTTCCTTCCCACCTCCTCAGGCTTAATGGGCAGACTTGCCCTAAGTGTAATGTCACCAATTTCAGGGATTAATTAGACCTGTATTTTGTAGTATAGTTAAATACCATCCAAAGAACTCTGCAAGAGATTTTCTGCTCTGCCCTAAACCTCTAGCACTGTGTGAATGAGAGAGACACACGTTTCTACCAGCAAAGATAATTTTGACAGTTCCTGATGGATTGGTGTGATTTGGCACTTACTTCCTTTTTTTTTTCCCCTGCAGATGAAATTCACTGTTAAAATTGGAATTTGTTGTGTTAGAAATCATTCCAATGCATAAGCTTAGCTCCTGCTTTTGAATTTCTCACATAAATACTGAGAGGAGGAGGCTGGTGGGGACTGATTTTGGGGAGGAGACATGCCTGCTTTCTGGGTCCTGCAGAAGGGATCAGTCCTTTCTGCTCTGTAGCTTCCTACTCCTCCCTCTCCCCTCCAGTAGCTACCACAGAAGCCTTCAGCCTGATTTAAGTGCTGACAGGCCTTGGGTGGATTATACAGGTACATTTTACTCCTATAAAACTCTCAGGATGGAAAGAACGGTACTCTTGTCCTCTCTCAGCTAGTCAAACATTCCTGTCTCTGCTTGCTGCATGCTAAAACTCTTCCTCTAGGCTTTTCTTTCCCCTCTCCTTGGAAAGGAAGAGCTACTGAAGCTTGTAGGATTGTTTCCAGCCCGCTTCAGAGAGTGGGCTCCAGGTGAGTTTGTTTTGCCGAGCACCGTCGACATCGGCACCAGGCTGAGGTCTTCTGAATGCAAGGCTGGTCCTCCCTTCAGCTTCACAGGAGACAGTCCTGCTATGTACTGACCCTTGAATGCTGTTTATGCAAATTATTTGCATAGCTAATTGCTGTTTATTGCTTATTAAAAATGCATTTTGTCCCCCAACCTTGAACTTACGCCAAGATCTGACTTAAAAGGATGTTAAAAAAAAAAGAGTCTGAGTATCTGTTGTCTTGGCTCGCAGTTTTCAAAGGGGCTACAAAATGCTTTCCCAGTGACCTGACAGCAGTGTGCCCTGCAAACCCTGTGCAACCTGCTTTTGCTGGTTTGTTATTCTGGATCTCCCACAGTTTTATACATGTGAGCACGTATCCACGTTTCTCATGCCGCTGTTAACTCCACAAGACCATTGGTTCTTTGTCTCTTCTCAGTGAAGAGTCTGTGCCACGGCCACATCCCCTGAGATAAGGTAGGTACCGCGAGTCCAAGGCGGATAGTCAATTCACTTCCATTTTAAACATCTAATTCTGCCTTCAACAAGGTTGGTCTTCACCCCTTCACCCCTTTGCTCCCATCACGTTAGCGTTAACCACCTTCCACGTCTTGTCCCTTTTGGTTTTAACATGCTCAGATTAACAATGACTATGTTCAGTGAGTAGGAAAGAATATATATATTCCACTTGACTTTGCTAGTGCTGTTCAGGTCAATGGGAAGAAATTTTTCCGGTGATAAAGGGAAAGACTATTTAAAAATAAAGCTGTGACAGCCCGTGCTGCTAGCACATGAACTGAAAGGATCAGTTCATTTTGGGAGCGTTAACTCCCCTCCTAAAATACTTCGTTATCTATTTCTAGTCACAGCAGGCGCATGTCTGGCCCCAGCAGCTCTCAAAGAGCAGGGTGATGTTGGTGACCAAGACGAAGAGCGATGGAGAGGCTGAGGGCTAGTTGCGCTGTAAAGCTCAGGAGAACCCAGTTTCCAGCTCTGCCACTGAACCCTGGGCTGATACCTCAGTCTGGGGGAGTCTTTCCCCATGATCTAGCCAAACCGAGGTCTGATCTTAGTGATGCCCTGTTTCAGCACCAAGAAGAAAATATCACTAAATTAAATATTTTAAATGGATCGTAAATATAAAATAATAAATGGATGAGCAAACAGTCTCACTTGTGCTAAGTGCAATGTGGACAGTCCCACCCACCTCGGTGGGAGAGTCACGGCTAATCAGCGGGGCACAGACTGTGAGACTAGAGCCCTGACTTGGGTGGGATCTTGGAGGAAGATTAGACTCTGCAGTGAGTCACAGAATTAAAAATTCAGCCTCCTTACAATATAAATGAGACCTATAGAGAAGAAACATCTGTAGGGTCCTCAGGAGGTGCACAAAATCTGGCCAAGGGTTGGTGAGATCCTAGCAGGCAGGAGTGCGGGAGAAGAGTAATACGGCTGTGTGAGAGGTCTCAGTGGAGAAGGGCAGTTCTAGAAAGAAATACGAATTTCTGGATGAGAATACAAGCAGGAACAGAGAAATCTTGCTTCGAGGAAGGCAGCCATCCTGTGTTGGGTGCAGAGCTAGAAGTCTTCCCCACCTTTCCTTGAAGCCAGAAAATAGGTGATGTGGGTGTGGGTTGTGGCCAGGCAGGGAGACTAGAGCATTTGGCGTCTGAAAGAGATGTCTCCAACTTGGGCTGGTTGCAGTTGCTCCCTTTGACCGTGGATTAGACCACCTGGATCACATCACTCCTTTGCTCTTCCACCTTCACCTGACTTCAAGTCCATTAACCCTGTCCGATCAAGACTCCAGCACTGACTTTGAAGTCATTTACGGAGCAGAAGCAGCTACCTCGTCTCCTAGAAGCCACGGGAGCTGCCCAGAAAGCACAAGCCAGAGGTACGGCAGTGTTATTCAAGGAACCCAGCTGTGGAGTTAATCTGGGAGGCTGCTGACCTTCATTCAGCTCACGCTGAGGAGATCCATCAAACCTCACCTCCCTCGGGGAGGATCTATCAGCCCTGCTTCATGGGTGGGAAGCCGAGAGGGCAGACCCCCTCGCCTCTTTGCTTTGGTGATGGCCTCTGTCTTTGTGGGGGGCTCCCTAAAGCCGAGCTTGTTTTAAAGCTCTGCCTACTTATCGCTCTTGTTCAATTTTTCAACACCAAACAGGTTGTGAATTTTTCAACACCTACAGCTTGTGAAGCACCTGATGGGGCAGGAACGTGCCCAGGCTAAGGTTTATGTCTCCTGCAAGGTCTGCAGGCAATGGCCCAGGCTTCCTTGCTGTTTGCCTTCCCATACACTTGCAGCCGTTTCTCCTGCCTCTTCCCCTCCCCACACTTATAATACAATTTTGTGGCCCAGGATGTTAAATTACGCAGTCGGAAATCATGAGCTGGCTGGACCAGGGGCAGCAACTCCAGGACAAAGCTCCCACGAAGGGCTGAAACTTGTGCAACGCTGCCCACCCGCCCGATGAGGACATCCTGACAGTGTCAGGTGAGGGGGGAAATGGAGTGGGGCATGAACTCCGTGTCAGGCATGGCCAAGAGGCAGCGATGGGGCTGGCTCGAGATGGGACAGAAAGCTCTGTCCACGGGGTGATCACGAGCCCTCTGCTCAGCACCGGGGAAAACCACCCACCCAGCCCGGCTGCATCTCCGCGATCTGCCTTCGGGTGTGCTGGGAAAGGGAGGGGAGAAAAAGGCACAATTCAACCCTCCTTCGTATTGCAGGAACAATTATAAAATGCATAGGTTAGGAGCCCGTCCCTGCGATGCCAGGCTCGGGAGAGCAGTTGGGTGCTGCAGTCTGCTGTCGTGCTCGGGTACTGACCGAGTCACTTCTCCTTGCTGAATCAGCAATTTGTTTGCTCAGGCTCTGCAAGGTGGTGACTGCTGGAGCTCTGGGGTGTTGCGGCAGCTAGTGGAAGTCAAGAGGAAACCTCTTAGCTCAGTGTCTGGTTTGCTTGTCACGACCTGGGCCGACGGGGCCGTCCCGTAGCGTGGGGGCTGCTTTGTCTCTGCCAGGGTCACGTCCCGGCTGCGCATGGGAACGGCGTTGCCTTCCAGCAGCACGGAGGCTGAGACACTTCTTTAAGAGCTACAGAACACAGCTCTTAAAAAACACACAAATCCCTACAAAGCCTGTAGAGCAAGGGATAAGAAGAACCTCCAACACAACTGACCTGTACAGTTAAACTCCACTTTGGCCTCACTGCCGGTGCTCAGATTTATCACAGCCGTCTCCCCGGCTCCAGACCTGCTGCTCACACTGGGAGCAGAGATGCCACGATACCCAGAGGGGGCTCAGGGTAGCTGAGGAGCTGAGAAGATACGTCAGGCTGTGGCCAGCTAAGAGTCCTCGGGGGGTCACACAATTAAATGAGACTTGTACCTTAAGTACCAGAAAGTCTCATCAAACAGAACCTGTTCACGCAGGATTTGCAATTCATGCTAAAGTCTCTGGATTTAGCCCTTAAATTTTTGGGTATCAGGCTGATGTGCCCACTCTGAGGATGGCTCAACGACACATTACACGCCAGCTTGTCTCTCGCTGCTTTACAATAGCATTCAACGGGATTTAAATTAGCTTCAGCACTCTAATCGTGTTGCTTTTATAACAGCAGCAAGATAACTCCCAGGCGTTGGTCATGTAGCCTCTGAGGGAAAGCGATTTCAGATGTGTTCAGCAGAAACGCACTGTGCGAGCCATGGTTGTAATTTCATTAACAGGATGCTACTCAGCTCCTACTGGGAGTCGGAGCGACGCCATGTCACTCTCTATAGGAGATTAGCGTTATAATGGGGATCAAGCGCCTTTCCTTGTGTTCACTCCAGCTCTCCGGCCTGCAGGAGGATGAGCGGTCCGAAGATGTGATGTTCGGACCTCTAGCCCAGGATCTGACCCATGCATGAGGCTTCTCGGAAAAGGCCGAGTTCTGCCCAGCCCCTGCGTGGGGGATGCAGTGCTGCCTTCAGCCGGGGGTTGGGACCTTCCCTGGCGTCCTCTGCAGTGAGACCCGCTGGGCTCCGGCACGCTGCACTCACTGTGGGGTTGGTCCCGTGCTGACGAGCCTCCGGCAGCGAGGCCAGACCCACAGCGATGGTCAGACTGAGCTCACTGGTCTTTTTTTTCAGTAGGGCATCGGTGGGACGCTGCACGGGAGGCGAGGAGCGGACTACTGACGTGATGTGCCTGCCACCCCTTGCTGCGCAGGACCCGTGAGTGTTCCTGAAACCAGCTGTCCCATGGCAGGGGTTCGCTCTGCAGTGCCCGAGGCACGGCCCTTGCAGGACAGCCCCTCACGAGGCACTCGGCTGTGCTCTGGCTGGGTTTGAGCTGCTTACGGAGCCAAGAAGCCAAGATTTACTGTTCTCCAGCATCCTGGGAGCCTTCGGCTCCCCTCCGGTCACCTCCTCCCCATCCACGGGGACTGGCTGCGGTGCCTGGCTCTTGGGACAGGCAGGTGGGGCGAAAGGAAAGCAGGGTGGGAATCCGTGCGGTGAAAGCCCTGGATGCTTGCCAAAGGAGACTCACAAGTGTTGACATTTAACTCCCTGCCTGCTCTGCAGACAGGAAAATGCTGCCCCAGCACAGCGGAGCTGTACAAGGCTGACATTTCCAAGAGCCCTGGACACCTCTTGCTCAAATTCTTCTGTTATCCCTCGCCATGAACCCCGTGCTGAGCACTCGTAGCGTGCATCCTGTGGGAAACCCCAATCTTTGCCTCAGCATCACTGGCTATGCCTATGGGAAAGACGCGCAGAGCCCGTGCTCAGCAGGCAGGAGAGCTGGGACAGCCCAGCCGGGGTGGCCCCTTCCCACGGCCACCGGACCAGCACCTTCCCACAGCCCTGCCACCAGCCTGGGAATGCTGAGGTCAGCGGTGGGAAGAACAGGCGTTGCTGTCTTTTCCAGCAGAACTGCACCAAAACTGGCACACACCCATCCAGGGCGGTTTCCACGGGTGTGTTTAACCTACACATCACACAAGCGATGGGCACCCACCACGCTACCGCAGTGCGGGTGGGAGGCAGGAGCTTTCCTGTGGCTTTGAGCAGTAACTGAGCAGTTGTAGAGGCGATCACAGCAGCCCGGTCCTGGCAGAGGCTGTGCACGCGTTCGCACACACGTAACCCCTGTGGGAGCAGCAGGACCCCGGGAGGGGACCAGGACACACGTGGGTGGCAGCAGGCCCAGGGCACAAAGTTTCTGTACCAATTTTCCCATTGCTTTTTTGAAGTATTCCAAGTTTAAACAAAGTCTCTCTGGGATTTCTCCTGGAAGTCCAGTGTTTCTCCATCGCCACAGCACCATTTCAAGTCCTTTCACGCACAGGAGGCCCCAAGGCAGTTGGTTTTACTGAGCAGATTTCTCACCTTATCATTTACTCCCATGATTCATTTTCTTCGGCTCGTTTTATGCATTTCGGCTCAAAACACAAGATTTAACTAAACCTGTCAGTGCCAGGGTCGGACCCAGCAGGTTCACCGCAGCCCGGGACTCTCACTGGGGGCCGTTTCCCCAGGAAGCAGCTGGCCCCAGCCCTACACGGGCTGCAAAACCAGGGCTGAGATGTCCCTGGGGGCAATTCCTATCTTCCAGCGGTGCCAGGCATGACGTGGTGGATGAAATGGCCTTTGCCTTTGGGATATACGTCTTCTTTTCACGACTGCCTCTGCCACCGGCTGCTCTGCACCTGGTGGATGGGAGCACACCGAGGCTGGACGCCCCAGCTGCCGAGCTCTCCAGCCTTCCCCTGCTTTGGAGGTGTTTCTTTCCTCTCCCGGTATGAAAATGTTTGGAAAGCCAAACCGTTAAAGGAGAGCTATAAAGCTTGACTCAACCCTCTTATTTCTTCAGAAAAAATAATATATTGAAATATGAACGTGCCCAACATCTCAGAGTTTGCTTGCTCTTGCCCTACCTGCGCTGGCGGAGCTGCTGCTGCTCGGAGCGTGCTGTAGCTCCCAGGCAGCAGCAGCCCCAGCTCCAGCGGGACCTTCCCCCGCGGGAGCCCACCACCGTGCTGGGATTTTGCTCTCCAGCCCCGGTCCCAGGAGGTCGCCCAACGCAGAGCTGTGGCTGAATTTCTCCATCCGTAAAACCCAGCGACCACCCCGATCCTCCCACCCACTGCAGAGTCCTGATCTCTATGCAGGGACGTGTCCCAGAAAGGATCAGGTTTTAGCCCCGTGTGTGCAAGGTTAGCTACTAAACACGAGGCCAGCAGGAGCCTTGCTCGTATTTTTAAACAATAAAGCCATACATTTTTGGTAGAAAACTCCCAATAGTTTACAACCTTTTTTTTTTTTTAAATGAACAGCTCAAAGCATGTTAAAAAGCAGAAGGAAAGAAATTGGTGCCCTTTTACATCTATATACAGTCTTCAGCAATTTTGTTTAAGTACAGCAACCGTCTCCTAACATTCTGCAGGTGGGGCCTGTGCCCTGCAGTACGATTTTTCTGCAGGCACATCTGCCGCTTCGCATCGCGGGGGGATGCAGATTTGTAAGGTCTGGCGTGTCCGATTGCTTACTGTGGAGGAGCTGGGGCTGGGAGGCAGCTGAGGGCGAGCGATGGGGCCCAGCAGCCCAGGGCGGAGGGAAAAGCCCCCGGGGGTTTGCAGTAAATGGCTCCCAGCAGGCTGGGGGCCTGATGCTCTTACACCATCTCCGCCTCGGCCGCCTGGATCCTGCCCAGCAGAAGAGGGGACCTATGGAGCAGGCACGGCTTGGAGGTGTGGGAGAGCGTGTCTGAGGGGAAACGGCACAGGTAAAGCTAAAGATGTGTATTGTATAATTTCTATAGGTTGTCGTGGTTTAGCCCCAGCCGGCAGCTAAGCACCACGCAGCCGCTCGCTCACTCCCCCCTGGTGGGATGGGGGAGAGAATCGGAAGAGCAAAAGTAAGAAAACTCGAGGGTTGAGATGAAGACAGTTTAATAGGGAAAGCAAAAGCTGCGCACACAAGCAAAGCAAAGCAAGGCATTCCTTCACTCCTTCCCGTGGGCAGGCAGGTGTTCAGCCATCTCCAGGAGAGCAGGGCTCCATCATGGGTAATGGTTACTTGGGAAGACAAACACCATCACTCCAAATGTCCCCCCCTTCCTTCTTCTTCCCCAGCTTTATATACTGAGCATGATGCCATATGGTGTGGGATAGCCCTTGGGTCAGTTTGGGTCAGCTGTGCCAGCTGTGCCTCCTCCCAGCTTCTTGTGCACCTGGCAGAGCATGGGAAGCTGAAAAGTCCTTGACCAGTGCAGCAACAACTAAAACATCTCTGTATTATCAACACTGTTTTCAGCACAAATCCAAAACATAGCCCCATACCAGCTACTATAAAGAAAATTAACTCTATCTCAGCTGAAACCAGGACAAGGTGTATTAAGTGTGAGGGTAGGGGTGAGAGTGAGATAGGCAAGGGGAAAAGTGATCTGGAGTGCAGTTAGTAAGGGACCAGAAAGTGGAGTGGTTCTGCTTTTTCAGGAAATTTTTTATTTTCCTAGAAGTGTGGAGTCTTCCTTTAAAGAAAACAATGATTGTTTTAAAATAAATATACATCTCTTTGCAAAAGAAGTTCCTCAAGCACCTAACTTTTTCAGGTAAGAGAAGAACTTTAATAACTGGTTTCTCAGCAGTTCAGGTGTTTTCCTCTGCAAGCTCCACGCTGGGCTGCAGAGATGCGTTCCTTGTGTTTGTTGCCGCTGGGTTCTTTCTGGGGTTTGGTCACGGGCTGCTGTGGCGGTGAGAGACCCGACTGCTGCCCCCTCCCTTGAGCACTCCAGGGTAGGGGAGCCTCTCCCCCTTCCTGGTGCTTCACGCGCGATGGATTTGGATTGTCACCAGGGCATAAATGTGCCCTGGGCTGGGGCGATGAGGCCGCGGCTCTGCCCAGGCAAAGGGGTGCCTGTGAGCTGGGTGCGAAGACGTTGTAGAAACCCGCGGGCTTCACCCCCTCCTCCTCGTTCGGTTCTGACAAACTAGAAAAATCCTGTCGGGGCAGCTTTTCTTCTGGTTCGCTCTGCCGCTGGGTGCCCGGGGTCCTGCTGCCGCAGGGTGACCCTGGGCTGCGTAACATCTTCCCTCCCTTAAACCGCTCCGGAGCAGCGAGTGCCCTGTCCCATTTACCAGCCTGGAGTAACTGCCATTTCTTAGGGTGGCAAAGGTGCATGTGTTTCTTAGGGTGCCGTTTCTTAGGGAGCCTTAGGGCAGCAAAGCTCTCGCAGGCTGCTGGGAGACGCCGGGGCTGGGCTGAGGGCTGTGGGCTCCGGGGGAGCCAGGCTGGAAGCCGCGGAGCAGAGCGGGGAAGGCTCTTTGGGCTATTCCCTGTGCGGAGCCGAACAAGGGCTGAGTGAGGCTTCTGCTGTGTTTGGGTGCAATTTATGTACGCAAATCTTCTGTAAAGTGGTGGGCCTGTTTCCCTCCTCTCTGTTACTGGTGTCAATAAAAGGGGATTTCTCTCTGCTGCTTTTGAAAGAATTTCCAGCTCTTGTAAGATGGCAAAATTTTTCTGCCCCCTTGATTGCGGCTGTAAAGATGATGGGGGCTGTGAGGAAAAGGAAGAGCCTGAGGGGGGTGAAAACAGAGGGAAAAACAACAACAGGAGCAGTGAAGCAGCACTGCAGCTAGCAGTGCAAAGCAGGACCTTGGCAGGGCTGAGCCCCCGGCAATGGGGGACGCTCCCGTGCCCCGGGCCGGGCAGCTCCGGACGTGGCGGGGACGAGGAAGCTGGTGGGGAATGGTGCTCTGATACAGCCCGAAGCGGCTTTCTGGGTGAGACGGTGGAAGGTGCTGTAAATCTGTGGGGTTGTAAATCTGCGAGCAAGGAGCTGCTGTTCGGCTCCTGGCACTCATAAAGTGCACGCGGCTGACTTGGAGCATCACTTACTAAGTTTAAACGCTGCCAGGCTCGCAACAGGCACTGCGGCAAGCTACTTTGGAGAGTCTCTCCTTTTTATGGCTTGCGTGAGCGCTGGAGGTGTCTCCTCCTCCATCCGGTCGCCGCCTGGGAAGAGGCTCCAGTTTTCCCCTGGCTCCATCTTCCCCTCATGAACAGCCACTGGGCATGAGGGCATGGGCATGCCCACAGCCACAAGCAAAAGCCTTCGGTGCTCAGCCTCGCCTGCCGCTGCTCCGGCTTCTCCAGCCGCGCCTGCCCGTGCTGTCGCTTGTCCTTCTGCGACACCACCGCCTCCAAACCCTGCCTCCATCCTTCCTTCCCACCCACGCGGATGTCTTAGGGCCCAGGTTTCCAGTGATGGAGATGACCTGGATTTGAGAGAGTTCAGGGGAGAGATCGGAGTTCCAGAAACTGCTGAGCATCCGACTAAGCCTGGCACAACCGAAATGTGCTTTTGGCTTGGGCTAAGCTTGGGGAGAACTGGTGCAGGGGCATCTGCCTGACTCCTAAACGATTTATTAATGCTGCAGATATGCTCAGCTGGTCTCTCTATTTGGATTTCTTTTTTGTGGCATAAATCTGTTACCTGAAGCCCTAGAGCTGCTCTCGCCGCCTCGTGCTTTGGTCCACGCAATGCATCTTCCTGCCTGGAAGCGGCTGGGAAGCGCAGCAGCCCCTCTCCAGCCGGGCGGTGGGCACCCGTGGGGTCGTGTTTTCTGCCTTACGCTGCCAAAGGAGCCCACCCAGCTGGGTCTGTTGTGTGTGCCTCTGTCCCCTTGGTGCGATGGTTTGAGAAGAGACGATTTATTGTGCTCGATGGGGATTTGGTGTTGGGACTTCACACCAAATAACCGGGTTGCCTCCGAGCAGACTGGAGGTGTGCAGGGAGCCGTTCCCTGTCCCCAAGGCACAGGAGCTGTGGGGTGGTCTCAGGGGCATCATCCGATGAACTTCAACCCTGTGGCATTTGGGAAGGCACAAAGCCTCTGCTCAAAGTGCCTGTAAGTGCCCGGCTACAACGCAGCCCACTCCCATTGTTGGGACAGGCTGTCCCTTCCCCTTCCTCTGTAACGCTGCCCATCCTGCCTTCTGGTCGCCCCTTTGGCCTGTGTTGGCTAATGGCACGATACTGACGTCAGGGTGCAACAAGGCCTCTGCCCGTCGTTACTCGGTGTAGGCTCTTTCCAAGTGTTTCACCCACCGTCCAGCTGGGAACAAGTCTGCCGAGACCCAGCCAAGCCCCTGGGAGCTCATGGGCTCAGGTGGGCACCGGTAACCTGCAAATCAGTGCGTCCAGACACCCCGCACTTGCTCGGAGTGCTTTCAGAGGGACAAGGGGAAAACGTCAATAGCTAATACATGGGCAAACGGTGGGGGTTTTGGTGCGAGAGATCTCAATTTACCAACACAGCACTACCGAAGGAGGCCAGCGCTCACGCTGGCGTTCAGCTCCCGGGATGGGGCTAATCACTTTGACTGTGGTGTGTGATAGCTGCATTGCTCCCTGTATAAAACAGCACTTCATGTTAGATGCTCCTCTAAAGCATCCTCAGGGCTCCAGGCAGCCCCCCTGCTTGTTATTTTGATACACAATGGAAATATTCTTGCTTTTTAGTTGGCTGCAGTCAGTCATTTGAGTTTATGGCCCATTTGGGAAGGTGAATGCCTTCTCCCAGCTCTCCTCTTTAACCTCTCTTCGATCTCTCTGCTGATGGCACATTCAGCAGCTCTCTTTCCACTGCCCACAGGCAATTGCTGCTAAAATTATATATCTTTTACTATAACCTTTTGAAATAAATGGTTCTATTTTAACTGTTAAATCTTTGTGGCTGTCCTTTAAGCATCAGAATGAAGGAAAAGTGTTTTGTTTCGGCAAGGTTATTTAAAAGGGAGCGGGACACAAGAAATTGTCCTAATTCCTCTGGTTATTGTGGACAGTGGGTTGTTTTGAGGTTTTTTGCTGGTTTCTACAAATAAAATGATTTATCTGTCAAATTCCCTGTTGATACAACGCTGTGCCTTTCTCCCTCTAAGGGACTGCTTTGCCTCTCTTGGCACCAAAGGGGTCTCTTCTACCTTTAAAGTCTTTGCAGCAGCCCCTGTGATGCTCTTCTCTTGAAGCAAATATCAGAGCAAAACAGACAGGCAGGACATGGCTAAGTTTGAAAATAGTTTTATACGTTCTGAAGTATCTGTCCTTAGGCATGTTTTTGGAGCAGGAGGTGTGATGGTGTGATGAATTTCAAATCAGACCTCTGCAGGTCTCTTATTTTCCAAATAGGTTTTTTTTTTTTTTTGAAGGCTAAGGAAATACTTTTTTTAATAGGAAAAACTTGTCAGAGGGATACAATAGCTTCCCATATCTAGTATCTGTGTGCAGAGCAAAGGATGTGAAAGATAGATGTCAGGAAACCTGCTTATTTAGTCAAGAACTCTTATCCTCCCACTGTACCTAAGATGTTCCTGATCCCACAAGAAAGATATGAAGTGCAGCATCACAAGTGCTAGCAAATACTGATTTGCATTAATCTTATTCTGATTTCTACTCCTCGGGTCTTTTCCCTCCTCCTTTCCCTAAGTTAAGCGCAGCATCGTCTAGACTTTTGGCTGGTGGTCTTGGTGAAGCATGTGCCCTCTTGGAGATACCAGAGTCCCATGGGCCAGCAAACCTCATGGGAAGGGGCCTCTTGGGGAGGCCCTGGCTGATTGCTGCAGTGTCACATATGTCAGGCTTCCTTCAGTGGCTTTTTTTTTGTTGTTCTTTCTTCCTTCTACTTTCCTCTTGTTTCTGTTGCCACCCACCTCTAGCTGTCCCTTAACTCTAGCAGCCCTTGGTGCAAGAGAGACAAGAGGGCTTCCGGCTGGTGAGCTCTGCTGCCATGCGGGGTCACGGCAGGGCTAGCTCATCCCAAATGTCCTGCCCTGCCCTGTTACCCTGAGTGGGTTCCCCGCCCCAGGACAAAGCTGGGCGCGTCCCTGCCCCAGTCCCACCAGCCCTGCGCCTGCGCCCTCTGAGCATCCTTCCAGGAGGGACAGGACAAAGCCCTACCGCAGCCGTTGTCTGAGCGACTACGCAGTGCCTCTAATTGAAGGAGCCACAAATGCATGCAAACTCCTGTGCTGAACTAGCATTCTCACACAAATTAAATTACAAGTAGGAATAAGCCTAATTGTACCAGACAGCAATTAGTATGGCTTTACTGTCAGGAGACAGCCGGCTCGTGCTGGGCAAGGGAAAGTTGCTTCTGTCCCCTGGGAGGGGACTTGTGAGCACTGAGAGCTCCTGGGGGATGGCTCTGGTGGGATGGGGGGTGTTTGGGACTGTGTGCGTGGCTCCGAGGCAGGATGTGGGTGTTTAAGATGCTCTGATGCAGCGCACCCATCACAGAGCCCCACACCTGCGTCCATGCACGCTTCTGACTGCTCCATGCACGGGGTGCAGCTGAGCGGAGGGTGATCAGCCACTGGTGTTGATCAGGACCAGGGTATTTCTTGGAGGCCAGTGGATGTAGGACTCCAGGCCTTTGTTGTAGCAGCCTAATTTCTTTCCATGGGCACATTACCACAGTAACTGAACATCACAGAATCACAGAATCACAGAATCATATAGGTTGGAAAAGACCTTTAAGATCATCGAGTCCAACGGTAAGCCTAACACTGCCAAGCCCACCACTACACCATGTCCCTAAGCACCTCATCCAAACGGCTTTTAAATACCCCCAGGGATGGCGACTCAACCCCTTCCCTGGGTAGCCTGTTCCAATGCTTGACCACCCTTTTGGTGAAGACATTTCACCTAATATCCAGTCTAAACCTCCCCTGGCGCAACTTGAGGCCATTTCCTCTCGTCCTATCACTTGTTACCTGGGAGAAGAGACCGACCCCCACCTCTCTCCAGCCTCCTTTCAGGCAGTTGTAGAGAGCGATGAGGTCTCCCCTCAGCCTCCTTTTCTCCAGGCTGAACAACCCCAGGTCCCTCAGCCGCTCCCCATCAGCCTCGTGCTCCAGACCCTTCCCCAGCTCCGTTGCCCTTCTCTGGACACGCTCCAGCCCCTCAAGGTCTCTCTTGGAGTGAGGGGCCCAACACTGAACACAGCATTCGAGGTGCGGCCTCACCAGTGCCGAGTACAGGGGCACGGTCACTGCCCTAACATCTCGTGCTCTGTCCTGTATCTTCCTCGGGAAGCCTCTGAGAAACGTGATGCTGCTGTCAGATCTGGGTGACCAGGGGCTGCTGGTTGTGCCCAGTCCTGCATGGCATTTCCACACCAAAGCATCACCTGCTTGCACACCTTCTCCGTCGTGCTCCCAAGCAATGTAGCTGCCTGCTCTCAGGACAAAATGAGGACAATAATGAGCGGAGCTGGACAGTATTGAGCCTCCTGTCCACTGACAGCTGTCTTCTGACGGCTCAGATGCAATGAGTTCGGGTCTGAATCGCTCAGCACTGAGGCTTTAGAAACCCCAAACTCAATTGACTGAGGATTTGCAAGAGCTAGACCCTAGTCTCCTCGTTCGAGCTTTAATAACGTAAGGAATTAGTGGTAAAGTATTGGACGATTTAAAAATAATAAAACATTTCTCTAGTGAAGCTTAAAAAACAAAGGCATTTGATTGTACTTTGATTAAGCACAGAGAGAGGCTGTATATAAAACATACCTCTGGACATCTCGCTGCTATAACCACCATAATAAAAGTTTGGTTTATGTAACAGGTTGCAATCTATGTAATGCACTTTAGTCTGCAGTGTGGACATAGAGCTGAGCTGTGCTGTGATTGCCAGGAGCTGTGGTAATCTGTTATTCTGAGGACACAAGGGGTAAATAAGAGCTTTTCTGTAAAGCAGGGAGACTTTTCAGTAAGACCTTTAATAGAGCAGTGAGATTTTTTGCCATATATACCTGGGCATCATTGCAAACAGGAAGATTTACTGGTAGCTTCAAGCCAGAAGGTTCATGAGCAATTTATTTCCAAAGCACTGTGCTACTGCATATGTTTGTTCTTGGTAAAGGAAAACCATTCAGGGTTTTTTCCTTTTTGTTTTTCCTTTTTTTTCTCCCCCCCTCCCCTTTTTTTTTTCCAGGTCTGATGCTGTTCTGTCTGCTGCAGCTTCAGCTTCTAATGCAACATGACATTAGGATCCAGGGAGTAGAAAGGAGTCATTAAAGTTGAACCGTGAAAAATAATTAAGTTCCCAAAGTTGCTCCACAAATTACACTACTGTTTATTTAACATGCTTCTGACATACAGAGGCATAATCCTTCCAGTCTGAATGAGGCTTTTGTCCTTCACCCTTCATCAGTCCAGGGCAGAGTAGAATAAGAAAAGGATGTTCCTCCTGGGTTGGTGCCTTGCATTTCCAATAGCGAAAGGCTTCCTCTTCCAAGAGAAGCCACTTAATTTGACCTTGGTGGAAACTTCTCCACAGGCAAGAATAGCCTAAAAATGCAAAAAATGAGTTTTGCCACCAAGAACAGGTTTTACAGTAAGCATTTGCCTTATTTAACTGACCCTCTCCCTGCAGGCTTCAAGCAGGGAGGACTGATCAAGCGGGTTAAACTTTCCTTTGGTTGTAGTTTTGCTGAGAAGGTCTAGAGGAGACTGTGGAGAAAGAAGCCTTGTAAGTATTGATTTGTCTGGATTTGATGCACTGGAATAGCTTTGCTTGAGAGATGCCGGGTTTCCCCATTAGGGCATTAAGAGGGAAGCTGAGCAGCGCTGGCAGCTGTCCTTAGGTTGTGCTTAGCTCTGCGAAGGGCCACGTTAGCTTTGTGGGCAATGTATTTCCAAGATGTATTGTTTATAGCAAGAAAAAGCCCTGCATTTGCAATACTGGCTCCAAAAGATCCTTGGGGTTTGCTGACGTTCCAAAACAGGTTCTGTGGTTGCCAGCTGGGCTTTGTAACCAACCGGGCCAGGGAAAACTTCTGGACATGCAATCTGGTAAGTGTTCAGCTCTGAATCCAAACGTGTTGCTCAAACACATCTTAAAGGTTCTTTGCTTGATGAAGAAAAAGTTGAATTTGAATATTCAGGCTCCTAAATCCTATTATAAAGGGTAAGCAGCTGGGACTGCATCTCTATGAATGCAACAGTGGCCTTAGAGGCTAATGGCTGATTTTCCTCAGCTCTTGAACCTCATGAAGTTCTTAAAGGCAAGAAGATCCAGGTCAGATGGGGAGCAGAAGAAATAAAGTATAAAACAAGATTAGGAAGACTATCAGGAGACTGTTCTCCACCCTTCTGCACCAAGGTGGCCAGCCATGCCTGAGCTGATCCTGAGGGCCTCTTGGTCTGATGGTGGGGATCCCACAGCCTTCCCAGGGAATGGGGTTAAATACTTCACTATTCTTACAGCTTTTCATAATGTCTATCTTGCATCTTCTGTTTTAATCTCCTTTCTGCTTGTCCCATCTTCATGAACAGTTTCTTTCCTGCCTCTTCTTTTCTGGTAACATTTTCCTTTGAAAAGATGGGTATGGTCAGTCTTAAGTCCTTTCCCATAAACCATCTGAATGCTTTTTGTTGCTCTCTGCTGAACACCAAGTAATGCCCATCTCTCTAGAAGTGAGGTTCCCAGCACTAGAAGGTGAAGGACACCAGGATTTATCCAGAGTTCAAACCCAGGACTCTCAGCACCTTAAATAACTGCTGCCCTCCAAGAGAAGCAGCCAGGCAGGGAAGAGTGAGCTCAATGGGGAGCAGGGAACAGCACTTGTCCCGGTTTCAGCTGAGATAGAGTTAATTTTCCTTATAGTGGCTGGTATGGGGCTATGTTTTGGATTTGTGCTGAAAACAGTGTTGATAACCCAGGGATGTTTTCGTTGTTGCTGCACTGGTCAAGGACTTTTCAGCTCCCCATGCTCTGCCAGGCACACAAGAAGCTGGGAGGGGACACAGCCAGGATAGTTGATCCAAACTGACCCAAGGGCTATCCCACACCATATGGCGTCACGCTCAGTATATAAAGCTGGGGGAGAAGAGGGAAGGGGGGGACGTTCGGAGTGATGGCGTTTGTCTTCCCAAGTCACCGTTAGGTGTGATGGAGCCCTGCTCTCCTGGAGATGGCTGAACACCTGCCTGCCCATGGGAAGGAGTGAAGGAATGCCTTGCTTTGCTTTGCTTGCGTGCGCGGCTTTTGCTTTCCCTATTAAACTGTCTTTATCTCAACCCACGAGTGTTCTCACTTTTGCCCTTCTGATTCTCTCCCCCATTCCTCCCATTGGGGGGGAGTGAGCGAGCGGCTGGGTGGGCTGAGTTGCCGGCTGGGGCTAAACCACGACAGCACTGCAGTCAAACCCCATTTATTAGGGACTTCAGAGGAGGGAAGGGGAAGGGACTGGCAGGATGTATAAGAAGAGTTGGGCAGAGGAAGAATTTGGGGGTAAACCAGGAAGAGGAACAGCGTGGAGAGCCGAGCAAGGACCTGAGATTGAGAACAAGCATCCCGCATGCAGCACGTGCTGTTTGCAGGCGGGGGTTCCGCAGCACGGCATGCAGACGAGGTCTGTTACCTCGTCACTCGTGACCCCGCGATGGAAAGCATTGCTCCAGAAGCTTTACTGACCTTGCCAGCAAAATCCCCCAGATGTCAGAGCCAGGTCTCTAGAAAGGTTGCCAATCAACATGTCATATGTTGAAAGAAGATATATGGCTAGATTTAATTGGCGAGATGTTCTGCTGTTAGTGAAGCGCCTATCTGCCTCTGTAGGGTACAGCGTACGTGTGCGTATAACAGATTGCTGGCTTTTGATGTATGCCACATAATTTGCTGTCTTCCTGACTGACAGAAAGCACAAACACTTATTAAAGCATTATAAAAGCAGGTCAAAAGTTTCATGATTTTCCTAAGCCAAAGGACAGTCTGTTGTGTTTAAATAGAGCTAAAATTAGCACTTTTTTCCACTGGAAAACTCCATCAAATGCTAGTTTGTAGCCTTTAATGTTTTTTTTCTTTTTGTTTTTTGTTGTCGGGGTTTTTTTGAGTAAAGTGGCTATGTTCTACTTCTCGTTAATTAACCTCTAGACTTCTCTTCATTGCTTAAACAAGACAGTGCATGAAAGGATGTTGATGTTATTAAAAAGCAATGGGAACAAGGATGGGAATGCTGCTAGTGAAGAGACAGTTACACTTTAGTTTGCTTTCACATGGCAATCTGGCCCATCCTTCTGCCTGGCTCATTATTACAAGATCTTGATTGAGGCTTTGCTGTATTGGGGGAGTTTGCAGAGAAGCTAAGCCTGGAAAACATGTGCCTCTCTTGTACTGTTTTATAATTAATGAGTGTTAATGCCTTAAACACTGTTCTGTGAGAAGTATACAATGCAGCGGGGAGGCAGAAGTGGCCGGTGTTGCGTGATACGGCGTGCGCTTACGTCTGCTTGGTGGCAGCGTGGCTGTGAGCTGAGTAATTGGATGTTGTAGCCATCACTGATGTTACTGGAGTGCCAAGGGACTCCAGCAGTAGATTAAGATGACCTTGTGGTAGGTGCCTCACAAACCTGGGAGAAAGAGCTCTCTTACCCAGGAGAAGACAAAAAACAAGGCATGACTGCAAGCAAGGGAGATGAAGGAAACTACCAAATCATATTTCTCAACTTCTTGGAGAATAGTTGTATTGGAAAAAATACACTGAGGGGGGTCCTGATCCTATAGGGTATATTCATAGGCAAAGGGAGGATAGCATGGCTGACTTGGGTTTGCTTAGAAGGAAAAAATCCCCATGCAGAAGGGGCAGCATGGAAGAAAATGTGAGTGTGATTGTTTGAGAGCCTAGCAAAGGAAGAGAGAAGCTGGTTTCACAGCCAGCTGGAGGAGGGAGCTGATTTCTTGGTGCTAAATGAGTAATAAAAGACAAAGCAGGGCCGTCTGTGAAAGCCTTTGAAATAAAGACAAGCAGTTTATGTTTGATCTGATATACAGAATTCAGCAGAGGAACACGGAGAGATGGTCAAAGCAATAGGCTTGGAGAAAGACCTCTGAAATAGTATTTGATACAGGTACCTGTAAGAGCATGATTGGCAGGGGGAGATAAAAGGGCTCTACAGCAGAGGAGAAGCAAGCTGGGGAGAGCTGCAGCTGTGTGGGAAGCCAGGGAAGGCTGCATTTTTCAGGTGTTACGTGGGAGAAAACGGCAAGATTTAGACCTTAGAGTGAGTTAGAGAGGTCTAAGCAGCGTTGTTAGCGGACTCAAGTAGGATGAGCTCCAAGGGGAGATGGTTAGTGCTGTCTTGGCCTCTTGAGCTGGAGCTGGCAGACGGACATCCGTGAGATGCTGGAGATCCTTTGTGCCAGCGTGTGATTACGCAGAGAATAAGACTCCTGTACCCAAGAGCAGTGCAAGCATCTCTGCAGCATCCCTCCGCTCCAGAGCCCTGGCCTGCAGGAAAATACTGGTTTCTCCACTCCTTCTAACTTCCCTCCTTTCATATAAGGTATTGAAGAAATGTCAGTAAATTGGTCCTTCAATCAGAGAACAAGGAAGAAAAAAAAGCCGTATGCTCTCAAGCCATGTGTAAATGCCCCATTCTGCTTCATTTTTACGCATGGAAAATAAAGATTTCAATACTTCCCATGAGTAGTACTTAACATATATGCAACTATATGTCTACTAGTGGTCTCAGAAAAATAACTGGGGTTTTTTGTTATCACTGGTCACCCATCAGTCCTAAAGGTACGCAAGCAAATAAGTAGCTTCTGGGTGACATTAATTACAAGCAATCAAATTAGATTCCAGTAACTGATTTTCCCATGGCTACCAAAGCTTCTAGGAGAACAGCAGGATAATATCACAAATGTCCTCATTCTCGTACTTCGCAGTATAAACTGATTCACCGCTTGGGCTCAGCAAGAAGCCCGTGCTGCACGGCTGCCCCTTGGGAACGCCGCATGCGCTGTCGGAGCGGCTGCTCCTGGAGACGGGGCACCGTGTCAGCCCGGGCCCCCGCTCCGCGGCCGTGCTGCAATTTCTGTCTCCCTGGTTGATAGGGCAGAAAATTATCATTTCTCAATTTGCCAAAACATGAGCATCTGCAGTGATATAACAGGGCAGAAGAAGTTGTAGAGTATCTACTGATAAGAATTGCTGCATATTTAATGCAAAGGATATTTTCGGTATAGCTGTGTAATTGGGAAATTAAATCGTCTGAATGTTGTCATACATGCTAATTATACTAAAGACACCGAGAGGAAAAAACCTTCATTTTGCACGTAGCATATATAGTTAGAAGATAATGACATTTTAAATTCATACTCACCATCCTGGTGCACAAAGGTGAAAATATTTTAAGTACGTGCGCTTTGGTTGGAATGCATGTAGAAAGAAAACAAACCTAGTGTACTTGTTCACAGGGGTTTTTTTCCAAACGCTGGCAATACCAGGCAGATCAGGGAAATGCGAACTTGTAAATCAGCTTCACTAGCATTTCTTGTTTTGCATAAAAGTTTCGTGCGAAAAAGGACCATAGGTATCAGAATAAACAGCTATCTGCTGTGTCTGTCAATGTGCTTGTTCTTACTTACAGATGATTGCAGTTATCTGTATTTTGTTGTTGTGCAAGGCAAATATTTTGGCTAAAATGTGTTGAAATGCTGTTTTAACAGAGTCATTCATTTGCAACAAATGAAGCATAAAGAATGCATTCTGGAAGCTACACTTAACAGAATTAGAATCATCATGCTGTTCCTTCCTTAAATAACTTCCATTCAGTAACTCACCTGTGTAATGAATGGCACAAAAGCTCTATCTGCCCCGTATTGTTCTTACGACACGAGTGTGGAGTTAAACCTGTGCCATCGAGGTGGGGGGTTTTTTATTATTGACTGAAAAGGAAAGAGAGAAAAAATATTCACAGTTCAGTTTGTTCTAACTAGGTTCTTCATATTGCCTACCTCTGCTCTCTGTAGCTGCAAGGAGCTGATGGCATCCGGACGATATGCCTCGTTATACTGTGCACAGCTTCCACCTTCCCTGGAAGAGACGTACTTTTATTACATTCATTTGGTTAGAGTGATGTCAGCATGATTACTCATACGCTTAAAGTTAAGTATATATCCTACAACACTCTGAGGGTTTAGATCTTCTCTGAGAATCCTTTGGGCCTTGATGATCAAGCAGTGTTTTGTTGGAGGAAGAAGTCTCATGCAATAAAATTAAACTATTAAAGAATCTCTCCCTGCTGTTTGTACCTGACAGGGTTGTCAACTTTTTTGGGATCGTAATTTGTGACGTAGCTTTTGATTAACACATAGAAATCTGCCATCTTGTCTTTATAAGTGCTTGCTAAAAATCTTTATAAATATGTTGGGAATTACTTTGAGTAGCTTTAGGGTATGGATAAAGCATCTGCTCGTCCAGCGTATATAATTAGTCACATTGCAGGTTCTCGTGGTGCAAGACTGGCTCTGAGGTGCTGTCACACCACAGATGCTAATAACTAATACCTGGGCAGATGAGGAAAAAGAGCAGGTATCGGCACCTGCAGAAGTCAGGAGCTGGAAAATTCAGTGCGATTTGGCCACCTAAGAGCTCTGAGGTTTTTGTGGGGCTGTTCGTTTGTTTTCTTTGGAAATCTCAGCCAGATCTGCAAAACTGTTCAACTCCGCATGTGGCTCTGCTCCAATCCCAGTCGGAGGAAAGTGCATGGATCACAGCCCTGGACCCACGCCCACACCGAAGCGGTTGGGATGCGAGTGGGGATCCTGGGCCATGAGCTGGAGTGCTTCATGGAGCAGGACCAAGGATGCTGCTCATCCCACCTAGCTGCCACTACCTGAAACCCCCTGAAGCTGATTGCTCAGGGCTGTTTTACCAGGGGAGAGCGATGGGTGCTCTCCTTCTGCTGCATGTAGAAGGGGCCAAGGCAGCACTTGGGCATTCAGAGTTGCAGACAAAACTGTCCTGACCACCCAGGAATTCAAAATTCCCCTGTGTAGGTGAGCAACCCTGCATCCAAGACAGCAGGGAGGCCATCAAGCCCTCACTAACTGAGCTCAGTGTTAAAAACCCATCTCCTGGAGTCCTGTTCCCATCTGCCACGGAGCAACTGGTGCTAAAGGAGATTTAAAATCTCAATTTGGGCAGTGCTGCTTGTGAGTCCTGGCTCTCATTATAATATCTGCAGCTACCCTGATGTTACAGTCCTCCCTAACAAGGGTTGTTACCAGGAATAGATACAAGACACTAATTTTTTTTTTTTTTTTGGATGTTCCTTGGGGCCATCTGACCATCTGCTCCACCAAAAAGCGATCCACCTCAGTCAGATGAAACTCTTCCCTGGTGCGCTGGAGGCAGGAGGCTGTGCAAAGGAGAGCTGGTGAGAAGCTGGGAGCTGGGTGAGGAGCACAGTGCTCCTCAGTGGGAGGATGGAGCTGGCAGCTTGGGTTAAGTCTGCTGCAGCAAAGCGTTCTGCAAACAGCCCAAACTCTGCAGTTACAGCCTGTGCCTCTATGTAATACATGTAGGTGAGAAACAGCTGTGGGAAAAGTATTCTCTTGCAATAGGCAAGTTTTAATATGTTCTAGATTTGGTAGAAACAGGTATGCTCTTTCATTTAGTGCCACAGGAAAGAATCTAAAAGGATTAAACTATATTTGACATGGAGCAGCATCTTCCATTCACCCTGCTGTCAATCTGCTTAAAACACCCAGTCTGATGGAAACCGGGAAGATTTTGTCCCTGATGTGCTGCTGTGAGAAAGGATGACCTGGGAGGTGAGGACAAAATGGTAGCATCTGCCCTAAAATCTTGACCCCTTGAAGTTAAGAGCAAAACTCTTCCAGCTGGAGTGGGTTCAGCCTTTATGTTTGGTCCAACAGCTCACAGGCTGCCCGTGATGAACCTTTAGCCTTTGTCCTCGTCTGCAAAATGGGATTAAATGTTGGGGTGGAGCGTGCAGCATCTTCCAGAAACATGAGGAAGGTGGCTGAGGTAGCCTTGCTGCTACGGGATGATGCCGCCGGGGCAGGAGAGGTGGCACCATGGATGTGGCATAGGATCGAGCCCTAGAGCTGCAGGCTGCCCAGCAAGGGGACCAGGCGAGCCTGCAAACCACGCCGTGTAGAGGGACAGAGTTTGTTTGTGCTGAGCAGTTGTAAGAGAGCCCCAGCCCCTACAAAGTACTCCCAAGCGCTGGAGTGTTTGTCAGTCAGAACCCCAAAGCCAGTTCGTGGCCTTTAGTGAGGTCAGTGAACTTGTGCTGGCAGTTTCTGCCCTGGGGGGTCCTCCACCGCAGAAGTCGCTCACCCCGAGGGCTGCGGGCTTGTCCTAAACCCCAGGATTTTGAGTCACTGCTGCGCGCTCCTCCCAGCCCTGCGCGGCTGTGCTGCCTCTGCCTTCCTCCCGAGGACCGCTTTGATCTGCCCACAGTCATGTCAACTGCCAAGAGAAATGACCCCTAATAAGAAGGGATTCTGGAGCTGCTAAGCAGGAAATTACTACGTGTGATGTTGCTAAGCAATGTCAGGCTGGCCTGACTGCCCGGGATAACGCTTCTCCGCTGGAAAACCCGGGAAAGGTTGAGGGGTGTTGGGTGGCTGCTGCTTTCTGTTCAGAGCGGTGGATTCTGGAATCGAGCAAATAATAATCCTCGTCTCATCGGGGCTGGTGTGACAGTTATCGGAAGTGAGAAGGAGATCTCCCCCGAGAGCAGCAGCAGCTGCGGGATGGACAGGACGAGACGGGGGCAGTGGGAGATGCACAAAGGCGTAGTGAATCCTGCAAAGGGGGGAGGGATGTACGGAGAGGGGGAACCCCCCCGGGAGACGGGGGCTCTCTGTTGAGGTGGCTGTGGGCATCTTTCCAAAATGAAATTAAATGGTGAGCGGGAGCTGCCAGCCCCCTCGCTCAGCACCTGGGTGCAGGGGAGCTCCTGCCCTTCGGAAAGCCCCCTCCTTGCACCTGTGGAACCAGAGGATGGGCTTTGCTGGTCTTCTTAAGAAGCCGAACTTTGCTTTAGTGAGGAGCAAAGCTCTTGAGATAACAGCTCTTGAGCTACAACAGGCCCTGTAATCTGGGGTTTTTCCCTCCGATTCCTCTGCTGCTGGAGCAGTAATTTCAGCCCAGCTCACGGGGACACAGGGTAGCGCGAACTCGCCCATGGGAAGCGAGGTCTCCTTGTCAATTCTCTTTAACCAGCTTCTTCTGGACAAAGGTTTCCTCTTTCCTCCCCCACTGCTTTGCTCTAGTCCTGTCTGATATTAAATAACTCCAGAAGCAGCTACAGTTCATTGCTGAATTAATCTATTTGTGCAGAAGGTGTCATATCAATGCCCATTACAATTTTGTCCCAGCAGCATCTAGAAGCAATTTTTCATCTCTGCCAATTCTTCATTATTTCCATTTCTTACATTTTTTAAAAAAATGTACTTTTTTTTTTTAACTGTACATTTACAGTTTCCGTTTTAAAACAACTTTAAAGATAATTTCCAAAGCTGTTGAGTCTATTAACGTGCTAATAGGAAGTGGGGAATGCAGATGCGAAGTACGAAGTACATTTTCATCCCGAACTGGCAGGAGCTGGAGATGTCAGGGTGTCCCCTGCCATCTGGCCCGTCAGAGCGTGTGGCAGATTCACCGCTCTCACGGGAGGGCACACTGCAGAGGCCACAGGATCCCATTATGCTCTTTATGGGGACGAGCCAGACATTTGTCTCGCCGAGGCTGGATGTCAGTCGGAGATGCACCAACCACCCACTCTTTTCCGCGGCACCTCAGAAAGCTCGGAGGGTGAGGCTGGCACTTAAAGAAATTTTGATGCTTAGGAAGAAGCCTGTCGGAAACCTGACGCGTTGCAGCCAGACGCAGCTACGAAGCTGAGAGGGGACGCAACCTGCCGTCAGGGCCCCAGCCCTCTCCCGCCCGCTGCGGCGCGGCCTTACGCGCGGGGAGCGCTGCCGGTGCTCGGCGCTGCGCAGCGCCGCGGCCACACCGCGCTGTGCCCCCCCGCCGGGGCCCTGACACCGCCTCCCTCATTAGCATCCCTTCCTCCTCCCCCTCCTCCCCCCCCTCCTCCTCCCCCTCCTCTCCTCCCCTCCCCTCCCCTCCCCCGCCGCTGGCCGGGGCGCTCCGCCGGCCGGGCGCAGAGGGGTGCATGGCAGGAGCGGCGGAGCCGCGGCGGCCCCGGGCAGCGGCAGCAGCGGCAGCAGCAGCCGCCGAGCCGCGCTCTGCTCCGCGGCAGCGCCCGCAGCAACTTTCTCGCTCCGCGGGGTGCGGAAGCGGGGCGATGTGACCGCGCACCCGCCCCGGCGGCGGAGCCTCCCCGGCAGCGCGGAGCGGAGCCTCCCCGGCGGCGCGGACGCGGAGCGGAGCGGAGCGGAGCAGCGCGGAGCGGAGCGGCACCTCCTCGGCGGAGCGGCGCGGAGCGGAGCCGAGCTCCCCCCCCGCGCCCCCCCCCCGCCGGCGCCCGCAGCCCGGGGCGGGAGGGCGGATGCGGCGCGGAGCCCGGCGGCCCGGCGGAGCCCAGCGCGGGGCCGGGGCCGGGGCCGGGGCCGGGGCCGGGCCCTGCCGGGGCGGGCGGCGGGAGGCGCGGGGGGATGCCGAGCCCCGCCGCCCGGCACCGCGCCCGCCGCCGGGAGATGCTCCTCGTGGTCGCGCTGTGGCTGGCGTGGCAAGAAGCGCCCGCGGCGCCGACCCCCGCGGCGGACGACATCACCCGGGGAGTTGTGAGTTACCCGCGACCCCCCGCTCCGGGCCGCTCCCCCCCCCCCACCCCGGCACCCACCCCTGGGCCCCCACCCCGGGCATCGCCGGCCCCCGCGGCGCCGGGCGAGCTCCGGCGGCCGGGAATGCTCCCCGGAGCGGCTCGGTGCCCTCCCGGTGCCCCTTTACAGCCGGTGCCCCCTCCCCGGCGCTCCCATTGCGCCGGTGCCCCCCCCCGCACCCGCCGGAGGGTCCGTCTCTCCCCTGCACCCAGTGCCCCCGCCCCATACCCACCGCACGGAGCCTTTGAAGCCAGCGTCCCCCTCCCTTGCAGCCGGTGTACGGGGCACCCCTTGCAACCGTCGCACACCCCCTGCACCCAGCCCATGGTGCCTGCCCCCCCCGCACCCACCACGCTGTGTCCCCCTGCACCCCGGCACGGTGGCCCAACTTTCCTCCCGCCCAGCATCCGCGGGGTGATGGCCCCGCCAGCGTTCGCACACGGAGGGCGATTTCGCAGGCGCTGAGGAAGGGCTGGCCTCTCTCGAGGGCTCTCTGCCTGCGGCGGAGCCACACAAACTCCTGCCAGCCAGCAGGGTGAAATGGCACGTTTGGAGTGGGAGCGATCCCTGGGGACTGGGGCGCGCTCGGGGATGCGTTAGCGGCTGCTCTGTGCCGGCAGCAGGCAGAGGGTTGACTTCGTTGCGGTGGTCTGCGTGGCATGGTGGTCCTCTGGTCCTGCTTCTCCGCTCACAGGTGCCTGCTGGGTTTGCAGGGAGATGACAGGTTTTAGCAGGCAGCGAGGGCTTAGGTCACGTCCCTGCCAGGTCACGGTGCCAGCAGGTCCGTACAGCTCCACGCCGCCGCCTCTGAGAGGGGAGAGATGGAGGCTTTTCTCCTGGAGGAGGAAAAGTTTCTCGTAGCTGATGCCAGCCGTAGCTCAGAGAGGAGAAGCCCCCCAACTACATCAGACCTGGGTGTTGGAAAGCCGGCCGTGGGTGGGCATGGAAGAGCAGTCCTGGGACCGGACCCGCCAGTTTGGAGAAATTCCCTGAAATTCAGCGAATTTCAAAACGCCGCCTGTGCGCTGCTGTGAAGGAAGGAGGGAGGATTTGCAGCGCGGCAGGGTTATCTAACGAGCGGGGCTCGCGCAGAGCAGTGCGCCAGGACGCTGCCGCCGAGGCTCGGCCGCCAAGCGCGTGCTCCGGCTCGCGGGCTCCTGCTCAGACACCTGCCGGGAAGGACAAAGCGTATCGTTCCCCATCGGCTCCTAGCAGAATAGAAAATGTGGGGAAAATAAGGCACATCTGCATTATTACGGTGCATTTGCTTTCCTCTATAACCAAATGTTAAAGCTGGAATGAATATTTCATGCAAACAGCACACAAATTGGTGTATTCTGCCCCAATCAATTTGACTCAAAGTTTGTCTTTGACCTGCTTTTGCCCTTGCTACCGTACATGCTGCACTCAGCTTTTACAGGTTAAATGTTAATGCTCAAGGGGGCTTATTAGTTATCGCGGACAGCTTTCAGGCATTAAGGTACCTTTTTTTTTATCCTGGACTGGATTTGAGCAGTAGCTCAAAACCATGCTGAAGAGCTGTGATCGTCTCGCAAAGCAAAAGGTGCCGGGGATGGCGATAACTGTGCAGAAGTGAACTGTGGGAGAAGGGGATTACAGAGCCCTACGTTAAGAGGCTGTTTAGGCTGGGGAGGACAGAGGAGATGATGTTGGATGGGTGTGTCGGTGATTTCTGGCTGGGGCAAATACATCTCTCTGGCTGGAGACGGTGCTGGTGGGATTAGGAAGGGGTTGGTTGTAAGCAGGTTTGTGCTTATGCCCTCTAATGAGCAGCAGGGAGCAGAAAATGCCAGGTATTTTCAGAGGTGTTTGTCAGGAAAATACCACCGTGTGGGAAGTGAGAGCTTTAAGAAGAATTATTTGACATCCACTTTATGAAGCAACTAAGAAATTAAAGATATGTGATGCATTTCAACCAAATATTTGAGAACTAGGAGGCATGAAACCATGGCAATAGAAAGCTCCGCTAACCTTTGAAAATTATATCCAGCAATTCTCTGCAGTAAATAGAGCACAATGTCAATGGAGCTTTTACATCCCAAATATCCCTCCCTTGCAGCCGAGAAGCTTTCAGCGCCGAGCAGGACTGCGCCTCCGAGCTGCGTCCTCCGCTCCAGCCCTGCCATAGGTTTGTTTTAAATGAAACAGTGATGCTGGGCCAAATTAAAGTTCAGCAAAATGAGAGAGAGCTATAATTCAAAGGCAGTTCTTGTTAGAGTGCTGCCCAAAGCAATATAATATTGAGTGATCCTCCAGATTTCATTACTAGTGGAATATCCTGCCCAGTTTATAAATCTAGCTTGATTATTAATGTTTTTATTGTTCTCCATTAGCTGCTCTAACAAAGAGAGCATAAAATAGCAGATGGAACGGAGCTTGACGTGAGTGTTTTCCTTGAATTTTAGCACGTTGCTTTTGAGATTTACTACTTTGCATTTCGCACTGCTGCCTTTACAGTAAAGCCCCCAACCCCTCCTCACCACAGTGCCCAGCGTTCGCAAATCGCATCTTTTTATGGCTGTTTGGGCTTCAGAGTCTCAGGGGTGCCAGCAGCAAAAACTTTATATCCATTAGTAGTAACCGAGTAATAAGAGCTCTCGCTTCGCCTGGGCTCTGAACCAGGTCTGAGGGGAGGTCTACCTTCAAGTTTTATTTTTCAGAAGAGCCGGTGCAGTGGAGTCTGTACAGTGAAGGTGTTGACCTGGAGACCTGCTGGTTTGTAAAGGAGCTGGCTGGTAAAGGGGCAGCTCCTGCCTGCTGGGCTGCGTTCCTGCCCGCTGCGGGTCTGGCAGCTGTGCGGTGGGACGCTGGGCGCCGGGCAAAAGCTGTGGCCTGAGGAGGGACCGATGCCCAAAGCTGAGCAAGCTTGACCCCGAGGGAGATGCTTCGCCCTGGCAGTGGGGTTGCAGGATGGGAGGTGGGGTGGTGGTGGTGGCACCGCCAAGATCATCCCTCGTGGACGTGGGCTCTGGCATCAGTGGCCAAGGGACGCAGGAGTGCCAGGAAAGTTTTAGTTTGGTTGCAAGAGCGTGGGTGCAAAGAAAAAAAAAAAGACTGTGAGCTGCTTTTTCTTGACTGTGTGGTCAGGGGTGACGGGGAAGTTCTGTGTGTGCCCCCCAGGCCTTTCTCCAGCTGGGGCTTGCTGGGCATTCCTGGGGGCTTGCGTATGAGCGATGCCTCTCTCGGCCTCCGGCTCACAAAGCCCGTCTGTGTTGTTCCCAGAGAAGTTGCTCCCAGGGGATGGAGGCATTTGCATTCATCGGTGAAGACCAGGGGACCCGCATCCCCCTCTGCCACCGTCCCAAGCGGCTCTTTGTTCAGGGCAGGGCCCTCGCCTTTGTGGCAGCTTCTCATTTGAATGACAAGGATGCGCTTGTGGGGAGAGCTGGGGTGGCACCGAGCCTTGTGAGGCTGGGCCCCCCCGGCTGGCTGCGGTGGGCCGGGGGGCAGACAGAGGTTCCTCTGTATCCCCGCATCAGGGAGCCGAGGGGCAGGAGGAGCAGCAGTTTCCTACGAGGCTGTGCCCCGCATCTCCCAGGTGCCGAGTGTCAAAGCAGAAGCCGGCCCACGCCTGGGGAACAGGCTCCTTCTTGCTGTTTCTGGGGTGCTTTTTTTCCTGCCTGCGGGAGGGTAGGAGCATCCTGCTGCTGCGGCTGCCAGATGCCCACGCGCAGCTGCGCGTCCCGGCCCAGCCGCCCTCCCGTTCCCACCTGCGCCGGGATCAGCCAGGAACTCCCCTAAATTGCTGCATTCGAGTACCTGGGGATGGGCATGGTGTCCCCGAGACATGGCTTACCTCCTGGTGCCAGCCTTGGCATAATTAGCCCTCTTAAAGTAAAATCCTTGTATGGAAATAGGCTGTTCCCTCTATCAGGAGAAACTACCAGACTCGTAACCTTCTGTTTCTGCTAATGGGGAAATTAAAAATTGATAATCCCAGTTGGAGCTTCATTCAGCCTTCTAAAATGGCAAGTCTTTCACGACAAAATGCTCAATAGATTCCCTAAACAATAATGCATTCAGGCCAACGGTGTTGGAGAGAGGAGCTTTGCTTGGCCCCTCTGCTGCTATTAAAGCACTTCATCCCCTTCCCGCATGGAGCAGTGGCCATCCCAGGTCCATGAATTCCCTCCAAGAAAGTTAAGCTACCATGTAAAAAAAAAAAAAAAAGCGCTGCTGGTTACATTTTAAGGTACCTCTTGAAGCCAAAGTGCAATGCAAACTAAATTGGCTTGACAAAAGGCTGGCTGGAAGCTTTCAAAGACAGGCTCCTGTGAAAGCATTTAATCTGCTATTAAAGCCCTGGCTGGTTTGAACCGCTACTTCCCTTTCAGATTTGAGCACCCCAGACCTCCAGATACAGTAATGCAATTTCCTTCTGGCTTGGCTGCTATTGTGGGCCCAGCCGTGTGAATTACCCAGGGTAGTTAAGCTAAATTACCCGCTTTAATGAGGTTCTGCCTTCAGGAAGGGTTCAGAGCAGGTGGGTGAAGCCCTGCTGCCACTGGGGACTTCCCCATGGTTGTGCTGGGGATGGAGCGGGTGAGCTCCCACCTTGGCCTCGCTCCTCATCCTTGGGCGCTGCAGCGAAGCGTTGCGGGGTAGAAGCAGCTCCTGGCTGGCAGGACCCCCCCAGCCAGACCCTGCCATCCCCGGTGGCAGCGTGCGGTGGGGCTGTACCTCCGTGCCCTCCTTTTGCCCCCCAAATCTCCTGGGGCTCTCACAAGGGAGGTCGCTGCCTGCGTGCGCCTACCTGACTCGACCCGCGATATTTCGTTGTGCTCCCTCATTAAATTAAACTTGTGAAGAGGCGATGCAAAACGCAGCACCTTCCCGTCCCCTGCCCGGCATCGGACGGGGCTCTCCCGGTTTGGTGTCCGGGTGTGACTCGCTGTTGGGACCACACACATCGGCCCCGCCGAGGACACGGGGGTGACATGGGTGTGACACGGGTGATGTTGTCATGAAATGGGGGGGGGCTTGGATGTCTCCGACACCCTGTTTTGTCCCTGCAGGTTCATTAATGCCATCGGCGGCTCGCTCTGACTCATCGCCGAGGCCGCGCACTAATTTCTCATTATTTACTCATTGGCAAAAGTGCTGCAGGGATGGGCTGTGCGGCTCCGGGAAAGGTCACGCTGTGGCTGAGGGAACCTTTATCTCTGGATGCTGTGGGAGCAGGCGTGTACCCAGCGTGGGGCTCGGGTCCTAGCTGGCTCGTGGAGGTGACAACGTGGGAGGGAAAAGCCCTCGCATCTCGGGTGCGAATTGCCGGCTGATGGTAAACCTGGGCCACCGCGTCATCGCTCTTTAAAGTGTCTCGTTCAGAGTAGAGCTGCACTTGAAAGCCAAGGATTTGCTTTCAAAATAACCCGAGATCTGACAGCAACAGTTCTCAAAATGCTTTCTTTAATCAAAATCACTTTAAATGGGTAGATTTGGGAGTTTCGGAAGCTCTTGCTGCTGCGCGCGTGCAGCTGCGTGTGTCTTCTTTGTCCCAGATTTTTATGAGGATTGTCTCTGATTTCTGGGTCAGAGAATTAAGAGATTTGATGTTACATTAAAAAAACCCACAGCAAACCACATATGCAAAGTTAAATCCAGTGCAAAACAAAGCAGACATGCGGGGGCAATGGGAAGAAGCTGCTGAAGGACCGGAGAGTTTTAGATGAGTGTAATGAGAAACTGCCTTTGACAACAGGTTTGTTCAGAGGGAAGTCCTGCCGTGACTGACGTCGAGTAAATGCCGACGTTCACCGAGGAGTGTGGTCTTCAGATGGGACTCTGGCAGTTTGATTAGCCACGATGATTTAATAGAAAAGAACCCGATTAAATCCGAGGAATTTCCTGCATCAGAATAAACCATGTGCACAGAAAATCATTCTTCCAAGAAATCTGGAGATGATCTACAGCTCCTGGCAAGAATGGTCCGAATACGGTGATTCGGAAAGTGGCAGTATATTCAGGATTTTTTTTTATATTATTTTTTCAAGAGGGAGTTTCTGCCTGTTGACTGTCAGTGGTCAGGCGGAGTTCTTCACACTGGCTGACATATTATTTCATCCTGACAATATTGATCTTTTGGGTGAACAAAAGCAATTTTACCTGTGTCACAGGGTCCTTGCTTGAAGGTGATGGACATGTTTGGATTATATCGTCTTGTCATTTAACAAACCCCAACTGGCATCTCCTGCGGTTCAGCTCCCGGCTGCTGAAGATCACCCGACAGCCCAGGCGCTGCCGGTATGTCCTGGGTTTGCTCTGCAATTCCGGTGTGTCCTACACGGCCCGCTACCCGTCCTTCTTTAAGGATGCAGGACAAAAGGTTCTCTCATCCACAACACAAGTAGGAGATAAGAGGTCTGGACTGCTTCATCCACAGGTCTCTCTTGATTTGCGGAGGTTGCCTGTCCTGCACCATGGCAGAAGCATTTAACCCTCATACAGCTTCCCCAGGGCCTCCATCCCAAACCACCCAGCTCTGGATTTTTCCACTTCCCACCAAATGCCCCTTGCTGGAGATGGCAGATTACCAAGAGGTCAAAAGGAAACTTCACAGGCTATTGCCAGACTTCGGGGATCTCGCTGTCCAAGGCTTTTTTGAGGTTGAGGAAGCAGATCTGAGAGCGGTGTTGGGACCAAGTGAGCAGCTGAACCTTGGAGAGGTCCTGAATGGGACGAAAAGATAGAAAAGACTGGTGTGCGAGGAAGGGGTTCCCGTGAGATCCCTTTTGAGAGGAAAGCCCACTCATCTGAGGAAGCGTGCACTTGATTGGCAGCTGTAGACTTTCAAAAATACTGCGAGTTATAGGCTGTAGTGCTTGTTCTCAGGCTTTGACTCTTTACGTATCAGTCAACCCTTCATGAAGATTTGCTTTTCTCAGTGAGATGTTGTCACAGGTAGAAGTACTACTGCTAATATTGTGGCTGAAGTGCATCGGGGGAGATGGATTCTCATGTTTCCCTTGAAGTCGAAGCTGTGACTCCTGGTGCCCTGAGCTGCTGGGCGGCTCTGCGGGGCTCCTCCGCAGCCACCCCGGGCACAGTGCCTTCTCAAAGGCCTATAATTACAAAAAAACGTGGAGGTCTGCTTGGGTAAAGGGTGTAACACAACCAAATGCTCCTTTTGCCCTGTTGTAGCTCCTGGGAAGTTTGGCTATAGGATCCCAAGGAAAGCATGAGGACCAAAAAGGTACCATAGCTGCTAAAGCCAATCCCATCATCAGTCCAGATCTAATTACCTGTAAGATCTGAAGCTGATGAATTCAGCCTTTAGGAAAGGGTGTCAGGTCTCATTTATCACTGAGCAAGAGAGAAACAAAGCAGTATCTCCTGTTTTTCTTGAGCCGACCATGTGGATCTCCTCCAGAGATATTACAGAATCACAGAATCGTATAGGTTGGAAAAGACCTTTAAGATCATCGAGTCCAACGGTAAGCCTAACACTGCCAAGCTCACCACTACACCATGTCCCTAAGCACCTCATCCAAACGGCTTTTAAATACCCCCAGGGATGGCGACTCAACCCCTTCCCTGGGCAGCCTGGTCCAGTGCTGGACAACCCTTTCGGTGAAGTAAAATTTCCTCATATCCAGTCTAAACCTCCCCTGGCACAACTTGAGGCCATTTCCTCTCGTCCTATCACTTGTTACCTGGGAGAAGAGACCGACCCCACCTCTCTCCAGCCTCCTGTCAGGCAGTTGTAGAGAGCGATGAGGTCTCCCCTCAGCCTCCTTTTCTCCAGGCTGAACACCCCCAGGTCCCTCAGCCGCTCCCCATCAGCCTCGTGCTCCAGACCCTTCCCCAGCTCCGTTGCCCTTCTCTGGACACGCTCCAGCCCCTCAAGGTCTCTCTTGGAGTGAGGGGCCCAACACTGAACACAGCATTCGAGGTGCGGCCTCACCAGTGCCGAGTACAGGGGCACGATCACTGCCCTAGTCCTGCTGGCCACGCTATTTTTGATACAAGCCAGGATGCCATTGGCCTTCTTGGCCACCTGGGCACACTGCTGGCTCATATTCAGGCGGCTGTTGACCAACACCCCCAGGTCCTTTTCCACCGGGCAGCTTTCCAGCCTCTCTTCCCCAAGCCTGTAGCGTTGCATGGGGTTGCTGTGACCCAAGTGCAGGACCTTGCACTGAGCCTTGTTGAACCCCATACAATTGGCCCCTCATACAATTACGTCCACTCAACATTAGTTATGTCCTAGCTGGTGCTTGGCCGAGGCTGTGCCTTTGAGAAGGCACATGCTGGGGAGCATGGGGAGCTCCCACCAGCCCGTAGGCTTGGTCCCACCTTGTTACTTGTGTTTACCTTGTCGTTGCTGTTCCTTCTTCGTGCTCATAGTGTCCCTCCGGCACGTCCGCCAACAGAAGGGCAGTCAGTGGTGCTGCTCGAGAAGCATCTTCGCTCCTTTGATAAATTCTCTGCATTAAATTGGCTTTTATTTTTGTTGTTTGTTCTCCATTTTGCTGCTGCTTGGCAAATTCCCCATTGCTCTGTACCAAGCCATGCTGTCTCTACCTTTGCATCCTTCATGTCAGAGATGCATTTTTGTTCAAAAGCAAGAGGAAATTGGGTTCACAAAAGGGAAATCCCTCACAGATGTGCATGTGAAATGGCAACGTGTTTTATATAAAGGCGCAGCTAAAGAGAGGCAGGTGGTTTGGGACTTTTGCCACATTTTGTTTATGCTGCAGAAATGTATCCTCCAGGTCTGATCAATGAGACTCCGAAATGAGGAATAATCTTGCATGGCCTCAGCCGGCACTAAAGTGTAGAGCAATCCAGTTCTTCCTCCCGGGCTGGATGCATGTCATATTTCATGACAGAATGACAGCCCCGTCAGACAATCTGTTGCTGTTTTGGCATTTCTAATACACCTCGTGCTTTGGTACGCACTCACTCAGTGTCCAGCAAGATCAAGATAATCTAGAGGAAATCGGCTGTCATGCTCCAAGGTCCCACATGGGCGGTGAACGGGGCAACAGTGATTTGAGTAGTCTTCTACAAGCTCACCTGGGTTAAAAAACTTCCCCAAGAAGATACTAAAATTCTCTTTCTCTGCCTAAAACCCAGAGCACCAAGTGCCTGATCTGCCAGGCTCTGAGGCACGAGACGTAGTTGTTGACCGAGCAACCGCATCGCTTTCTGAAAGGTAACCTGAGCTCTGAGCACGGGGTCTCTAATAGTCAAAGGCTTCCCTTCGTGAAGGGTATCCAGTCCGGTCTGGTGTTGGGTGGCTTTCATAGGGTCTCCTCCTTTGACCATCGCTGCAGCTCCCTGGGGTACAGCTCAAGGGGCTCCACACGACAGGCGGTTGCTGGGTCAGTGCTTGGCAGCATTATATATTTCGACTCTTAAGAGCTGTTTTGTTCCCCATCAAACCGCGGCAGTGCAGAGGGTCGCGTAGTGGAGGAAGAAGCACTTGATGTATTTGCTCAGAGCTGCGGTATGAATACGAATGCTGCTGTGTAGGTGCCGGTGACAGTTTGCGCGTGGTTAGGCTGCACCTCGGCAGGGTCTTGGCAGCGCTGAGTCCTGTCGCCGCTCGTGACGCCGCTGGGAGCCAGAGGCATGGAAGAAGAGGAGCACCTGTGGAAGCTGGGCCTGCCCTGGCTGCAGCTCCGGGATGCCCTGGAGTGACTTCTGCCTTCTGGACGCGTACAGGGCTGCTGGCCGACCCCGGGCTGGGGTAGGTGTGTGCCCGTGGATCTGCTCTGCAAAGCCCATCTGCTGAGCTGGGCCAGCTCTTTTCATCCACGCTTCGGTTCCTGGGGGGGTTTACTTTCACTGGTCTGTCTCTTTCCAGCTAGGTCTTTCCCTGCATCGGGGTTTGCCAGGAGCCCAACAGCACCCTGTGGACGAAGCCGTTTCCCCGGAGGAGCAGCTCCTGAGGGCCCATGCTCCCTGCCTGGGCTGTGCTCGGGGATGCGGAGGTTGGAGGAGACGGGTGATGGTGGGTGCCCCTCCACACCTCCCAGGGAAGGCCCGTTCCCCTCCCCGCAGCCCCTCGGCGTTAGCAGAGCTATTCCAGAAAATCACCTTTTTGCGCAAAAGGGGTTTCTTTCTGCAACAGCAAACGTCTCGGTGAGCCGGGGCTCCAGAGCTGCCATCTCCCCGCTCCCAGCCTTCGCAGGGAGCTCTCCTGGGAGATGTACATCAACCGCTTTCCTTCTGCAGGCAAAAAACCCCAGGGCGAGATCCCGTCCCGAGCCTCCGGCGTGCCCCGGCTCCGGCGGCCGTAGGGCCGGGCAGGGCCCCGGCTCGGCCCCGCGGCCGGGCGGGCGCTGCTCGGGGACCCCGGTGCGTCCCTGTCGGTGTCGTGCCGGTGCCCTCTTGTGGAAACTGGGGAAATATCCGAGAAAATGCGTTGGTGCTGGGCTGGGTGCGCAGGTTGGAACCCCCCGTGGGAGCAGGGCGGGGTGCTGGGCTCTCCCCCCGGCTCTGCGCCGGGCCCTGCCCTCCAGCCTGCTGCCCTCCAGCCTTCTTCATTGCTGTTGTGGATAGAGGGTGAGGGAAATGGTATTGACTGAGCCTGGGAGGAAGGGGCTCCCAGCGCCCGAATGCTGCCCCTTGGTGCAGACCTTTGGTCACTTAAATCCCTGCGTGGTGACAGCAGTCCGTGCTTTAAGTGGATAAAGTTTGCAAAGTGCCTTCTGCGCCTCCTTGCTCTTATTCTGCAGTAATTGCCCTCTACCTCGTAGCAAATACCTTTATCAGCAGCTGCACACACTTTGACTTTCTTCATGAAATAGCGTACCGTGGCGCTGAGCCCGCCGGGTAGTCCCGTAGCCGCAGAGCAGGCACAGCCCCACCGTCGCCCGTCTGCGGCGGCTCGGCCGCTCTCCTCGGGAAGGCGTTACGCTGCTTCGGCCACCTCCTGAAAATGTCAGCGGGTGAACGCACCCACGGGACCGCAGCGCCGATGTGCTGACGCTCGCCCTCGCAGCCCGGCACCACCCCTCCGTCGCACTCGGGCAGCTCCGGCCGCAAAGGGTGATGATTCAGAGCTGCCCTGGAGCAAACCTGCTGGTGCCAAGCACCTTCTGACCCTGCCAACCGCCTCGCTTCCAGGCCCCTTTGTAATAGCTGGCAGAAATCGTGCTGTGCTGTGTAGGAAATGCCAGCCCGGCACCGTCTGTCTGTTTTCCATCCTCTGTTCTGGTTTCCCAGCCCTGCGGGACCCCGGTGAGCCACGTGCCCGTCTCGCACCTCCGCCGTGGGAACAGCTCGGGCAGTGGATCTAGCCCTGCTGCTTGGGAAGCCCCAGTCCCACCGCTTCCCTGAATTAAAGTTCTCCTTATCATCTCCATGTTTCCCTCCTATCTCATTTATTAATAGCCTCTTCCTAAAAAACCAGCTTCTGTTTTAAATTTCTAAAGAATTTTAACTATTAAAACCAACCTGTCTCCTCCCGCGTTTCCCAGGCACTTGGCAGCCGCTCTTTCTTCCACGCTTTCCTGGAAAGCAGTGTCTACAAAAGCCCAGCCGTGTTGGCGGAGGTCATCGGTGCCAGCCCGAGGCCGGGGCCATGTGTTGTTGGAGGCGAAAGGGAGCTGGAGTTGCGGGAGCTTTGTGTCGAATTCATCTGGAGTCCTCGGGGTTACTCGCTGTCCCTCCTGCATCGTGCCCGCCTGTGCGATCATAGATACTCATTTTTTGCTCATCCGTTTAGAGGAATCGGTTCTCCGGGCAAGGACATCTGCTTTTTTGTAGCTCTGGGATAATCTCTCAGCCTCTAGGTTATCTAGACCCATACCGTGTCTGAACCCTGACAGTCGTGAATTCATTTCCTTTTGGTGAGGAACAATATTGTATTTTTGATGCTGCGCACAGGGAATTCAGTCTTGGGAGCCAGACTTGTTCAGAGCCAGGTTTGAATGGAGATGAGGAGCTGAGCCCTTCCTCACGTGCTCCAAGAGGCTTGGATCATATTCAGAGCCAAGAGATACAACTGCAGAAATTTAATTAACATTGCAAAACCCTTTAAAGCAGAGTTTCTGGCAAAATTGCCATCTCCGCTGTGCAAGCGGGTAGGATGCCTGAGCAGCCTCCACAGGGGACTGTCACGAAATAACAAATGTTTCTTTGCCCAGGCGGTTGCGAGGACAACGGTGGAAATCGATATGGCACACTCTCCTCTGCCGGTGTAGCCTTGAACCCTAAAGAGAAAACGAACTGGCAGCCAGCTCCCCAGCACATCATCTCGGGGTGCTCCAAAGAGCTGGAAGTTGTGGGTAGCGGCTGGGCGCAGGGCGATGTGCCGGCGTGGACCACCTGGGCAAGCGGGCAGGGTCTGGCCATCGTCCGTGGGTGATGAACCGGGGCTGGTGTGGAGCCCTGGGCAGGGGCTGGTGCAGAGGAGGTCACCTCCATTTGCAAATTAGACTTTTATTGTTTATAGCAAAAAAAAAAAAAAAAAAAAAGTGACCACCTGCAGCCATGACTGAGCCTGGAGAAATAATAATAAAGGCAGTGGCAGGCGGAGTAAAATATACACCCAGTGGTTCCTCCACGAGGATGAGAGGGGCAGAGGGAATTGCTCTGTTGAGATAATCCCGATACTTCCGTTTTTCAAGGGTTTACAGGTCTCCATCCACATTGTCCTGGAGGAGGAGCTTGTTCCTGGGGGGGCCCACACACCAGCATTGCTTTCTGCTGTGATCGGATGATCAAAGTCCAGACGGGACGTGCTCAAGCCATCCGAAAAGGAGGTGACCAGAACCGGCCCTTCTTTGGGGACTGCGCAGAAACAGGGGTGTCAGACTGAGGGATCGCTGCCAGTTCCCAGCTGCCCTTACCTTCAAGGGGCATAAGGGCCTACTAGCCAGAAAAAGGGGAGAACCTGCTCCTCGTTAAGAAGCATAAAGCAAATTAGCTGTTTCCACGGCATCAAAACAGCTGAAGGAAGCTGGTGGACTCCAGTCTCCCCGGGCCTGACTTGCTGGCACGTGGCGGGGTGGGAGGTAACCTCGGCAAGAGCAGCGACTGAAGCAGCTGCAAACAAATCCTTTAAGGACTCTCCTGACATAAATAAACATGGAAAATAAATGATGTCCCCGGCACTCTGCCCTCAACTGATGGGAAACAAGCTGCATTAACATAGTAGTTCAATAACCTGAAAGAGCTTCAAAAGAGACCTGCTCGCCAGCCCCAGGAGAGGGGGAGCGCTGCCTGCGAGCGTGCGAAACAAGGTTGTGAAATGTGGCAGAGCACAGAACGATGGGGTGAGAAAGTACTCGAAAATTGAATTATGAGTGATGGTGGTTTTCCTACGAGGAAGAGCAGGGAGGAGGGGAGGTGTCTGTAGCCGATGGCGGACGTGCAAGGTGAGGGCAAGGGTGCCAGGTTTGTACCCTGAACTTTGGAGCTGTGACCAGGGAAAGTTGCCTGGGTTTTCTGTCCGTCACATGAGTAGTAATCTTACTTTCTGCAGGGGAATGTGCTGAGAGTTAACATGAGGGTGCATAAAGTCTCCTAGGGGACTTAGTGATGGAAATCCCATCCCCAAAGGTGCAGCAGTAGGTGCCTAGGCAGAGGGGGCTGCCGGGGTGGCTGCTCCCGCCGTCAGGGGCAGCTGCCCCGGCTCTTTGTGGCACAGAAAACCTTGAACTTCACCCTCAGCCCACCCCGCTCCTTCCTGCTTCCCACCGCTTCAGCCCATCTCCTGCTTCATCTTTAATTAGAGAGGACGGGGCGTTACCCCGGTATTCAGCGCTCCCTGAAAGCGTCTCTCTTCCAGCAGCCTCTGGATGGATCGGAGGGGTTACCGCTTCTTTTATTCAGACTGTTGCATTTCTCCAGCTTCTCTAGAAAATTCCCTTTGTTCATTAAACGACCTGTCTGTTCGGGCCCAGATGGCTGCTTTTCTCTCGGCTTTAGAAATCGCCTGCTTAATTTCCCTGGTGCCCTGCCAGCCCTGCGCCAGGGAGGCTGCCGGGGAGGGGGAAGGAGAGCGTGCGGCAGCCGGCACGGCATGCACCGACGACGTGCTGCGGCCGAGAGCCTCTTGCAGGGCTTCCCCGGCACCGTCCCTGCCTGTGGGGACAGCTCTGGGCAGGACGGGGAAGACCAAAAACTGCCCCGGTCTGGTGGAGTGATGGCTGGAGGACCCTTCCCCCCCGCTCAGGGTCTCCTGGTGGTCCTGTTTCTACCCTCTGCCCTACCAAAACAGCACCGGGGGGGCTCAGTCCCGGCACTCACGTCTCAGACAGCCTTTTCTTATTTCCAGCCTTCTGCTAGTGCTGTTTCCTTGTGTTTTGAATTTAACTCTTAACGTTAACTCTTGATTTCAGTGCGCTGTGCTTGTGATGCCAGTGACCCATGCCTGCGGCAGGCATCGGGTGCCCAAGGTATCCCTGGGCATCACCGCCTATGTGTGCCAGCGAAGGGCTGGGCACCCCAAAAACCCCACACCATCGGAGTCCAGGACAAGAAAACTAAACAGGGCTGAAAGGGCTGCAAGCGTTTTAGGTGGAGGGGAGTGCTACAACCCTGGCTGGGTTTGGGGGGACGGGGAAGGCTTTGCAGGAACCTGCCCTGCTCTGCTGTGGATTCAAGAGCAAGAAAGCCAGGCTGAGAATTTCCTCGGCGCTCGAGGGAAAGTGTGTTACGATCGGGCAAGGCCTATATATATTTTATATAGTGACTTTTAACATGCAGCTCCATTCTAGGGAAAATGTTGTTTGGGAGGAGGGCCACCGTGCGAAAGCAGCCCTCCGTCACGGCAGCTGACAGCAGTGCCCTGCCGGGGGGGCTGCGGAGGCAACGCCGTGGGCTTTGCTCACTTGTGTGTCTTGGAGCCCTTTCTACTCTCCTCCTAAAGCCGCTTTCACAGGAGAGGTTCCTCCAGAAAGGCACGCCGGCAAAAGTTGGTTTGGTGACTCAACTGACGGGTGCCTGTGTTGATGTCTTAACTGCAGAAGGAGGCTCAGGACCCACTAAAAGAAATTGCATCTTCCTCACAATTCTTCATTCCTTTGCTGCAGGTAGCGTGGCAGATAAGTGGCCTCTTTGCTGAGGGGGTGGTGGTGGCCTTTGTGGAATCGACCTCTTGCTCGTTTTCACTGCCTCATTTCACAGGCTCCCCGCTCTGTGGTTTTCGAGCTTCCAGGTGCACGTTGGTGTTTTACGTAGGAAGATGGGTTTGGGCCTGAGATGGGCGAGGGATGCGCGTACTGCAAATGCATCTGGGGGTCCGATGTGCCGCGGAGGTGCCGGACACCGTTTCCCACCGGAGGAGGAGATTCAGCGTGGGCCTGATGCTGCTGAACGCCTCTGGGTCCCTGCCGCCGTGGCCCTTCTTGGGGTACCACCTCCCCTTCGTGTTTCAGATGTAATGCAAGAAAATGCATCCTATTTTGAAGGCGTCTTAGTGCAGTCATGCTGAATTTAAAGCTCACCTTGGCAGGGCGGCCCAACGTGTAAGTTCACTCGTTCATTTTGTGCCTTGGCATCCCTTGGTCACACCTGGGTTTGGATTAACCTCCTTCATCTCTCGCTCTGCCCTTTTTGGCTGGTCCAGATATCTGTGCCATTTTTCCTAAGAGAGGAGAGGAGGCCTCGCTGACTTCCCCAAAAGCACCCTTGTCAGTAACAGTTCATTGCCAGGTGATGGGTGCACGTAGCTGAATTCCTTTCCCCTTATTCTAAGGCAACTGCAGAGCAAAAGCCTCTCGTGAGAGCGCTTGGCCGCAGCGTGGGCCAGGCTCCGGCATGCCACGGGACCATCTCCCTGCTGCCGGAGCTGCTAATTCGGGAGCCTGGGGGCTGCCGGTCTCATGGCAGCACTGGAAAAAATTGCTGCCGTGATTGAGTTAAGGTGGGATGTTATTTGCATTGTATTAAATTATGTTAAGTGCCTGAGTATATGCTTTTATTTAAGTATTCATATAAATCCGTCTACGTGCCCTGGTGTTAGCTCTCATCTGTCCCCATCCCACCTCCGCGCTGATGAAGGGAGAAGCATGGTTTTCACCTGACGGCTTCTCGGTTTTCGTTTTTGCTGAGCACACTTTCACCCTCTTAAAGCCAAACGCCGTGGGCTGGCCCAGCAGCGCCCGCGCAGCGAGGCAGCCGGCAGCTCCGCACTGCCGGATCTCGGCAGCTGGGCGGGTTTGCTGGGAGGCAAAATGCAACCACTGCACAAACGAAGTCTGCTTTCCTTCCTTCAAACATAAGGCTGGTGATGGTGGCTTGCTCCTGCCCTGCTGTGTGTAGGAGGCAAGCGGCTTTCCCTGGAGAATGCTTACGCTCGATACAGTTCAGCAGAACGCTCCCTAAAGCCGTCCAAAAGGACGGGTCGTAGGGTTCGATGGGGTTTGCGTCAACTTTTCGTGGCTTTGAAGAAGGTCCTTTACCTGCTCAGGTCTTTGGCTTCCCGCCCATTGTGATAGGCTTGCAGTAGTCTTCCACCTTTAGCAAAAGGCTTTGAAATCTTCTGATTTTATAGAAAAATGAGCACTGGGGGTTACTTCCAAAGGGATGCCAGAAGCCAGGCGGGTTTTCCTGGCACAGCTCGGTTGGCTGTGCCCATCAGCAAGGCAGGGCCAGAGCCTGGGGTGCCCGGACCAGTGGCCAAGCCTGTGCTGGACAAACCTGGCTGTGGCCATCCGAAGCAGGGAGCTGCCCTCGGCTCCGGCAGCAAAAGCCCTGTCAGGTCTGCATTAACCAGCCGTCGCCAGCGATGTGACATTCCCGATAGGTGAGCGGCAAAACAGCTAATGACTTCTGCCATTTGACAAATGTTTCCTGACACTGCCGGGGAGGTCATCGTATTTCCCCTGGAGCCATTTGTCTTCTCGTCCCTGGTGTGTTTGCATTCAAACCACCTTCTGCCTTCCCTGGCTTTGCACAGCAGCCGGCGCCTGGGAGATGCTGCGTGTCCCGGGGTGCCGGGGGCGAGGGAGGACTGAATTCAGTTCTGTGCATGCCGTGTTTGGCACTGTTGAAAATCCCCTCTGAGTGCAGGCAGCTGAGAGAAGGTGTCTGCGGCGGTGCTGCTGCTGCCTGCACCCTCAAAAACAACCCACTGTGTTGGAGAAGAGCCCAGGGAACGGTGGGGCACAAGAGGAAACCCCCCTTGGTGCGTGCCCAGCTCCCCTTGCTGCCGTCCTGCCGTCGCTGGAAACCTCCACCCTTTTTTCCCGAGTTGCTCCATGGGTCCAGCATCCTGGGCGATGCATCTGGCAGCTCCCATAGGTGACGCAGCCGTTGTTCAAGCCCTCTCTGTGCTCTCCAGGGGCTGTGCTCCTGCGCCTGCCTGTGCTTCCTCCACTCCCGGCAGCCGCTGCCGCACTGAATAATTTACAAAATAGCTGTCTGGCTTCGGGGAGCTCCTGCCGCCCGCTGCACCCGGGCCGGGCTGGCTGGTACGGGTCCTGCGGGACAGGGCACGTGCTGGGAAGCTTTCGCCCGCTGCCCACGGTAGGGCAGGAGGACTGCAGCAAGCCGGCAGCCCGGGCAGGTCTCTCCGGGAAATCAAAGTCACCCTGTGCCTGGGGAAGAGCCAGGGCTGGGACCTGCTGCTGCTGCTGGGAGCAGCTGAACTGCCCAGGTGGGAGCCGGCACCGCTGGGGTTTTGCTGGTGCGAGCTGGGGTTTGGCTGCCTGGCGCGGGTCCCCTGTCCCAAGCGAAACCTCAGCTTTGAGTGAAGCATCCAGAGCTGCTGCACAGGGGCACACAGAAGGAGAATTAGCTTTCTGAGCAGCCCTGGTGACCGTCACCGGCTGCCCATCTGCCCATAGACAGAGCCTGATGGAAGGTGGCAGCTGGAGAAATTTGCACAGATGTAAAAATCCAGATCCAGCAAGCAGCTCCCTCACTAATGCCAGCACACCGCGACTTTGCTCTGCTGATGCCCCCGGCCGAGCCAGAGACCCGCGCTGGAAGAGGCGTTCGGTGTGCGATGGCGCGTTCGCCAGTCCCCGCACAGGGTGCCGTGCTTCGCGTCGGACGTGTCTTTAGCAAAAGATGGAAACCGCAGCCAGCTCCAGGCAGTTTTGCCTGGGAATCGATATTTTTGGCCTCGTTCTCTGTTAAAACACTAACTTCAACCATTTAAAACAAAAGAAAACAAGGCAATAAACAAAAGTCTCCAAGCGACTGAATAGCAAGACCTCACAAATGAGATCAAGTGAGACAGAGGAGTCTGGAATTTTAATGTTGGAGGAAATACCTTTTCCCGGATTTATTCCCCTTGAAAGGGTGAAGCTGCTTCCAGCAGCGCGCGGGCTCCTTTCCTGGGGAGGGGACCCGGTGGTGCCAGCACCCGTGCGGAGGCAGCAGGGAAAGGCAGGAGGTAGTCCAAGCACCCGGGGAGAGAGGAGGAAGGGCTGGATCCGGCCCCGCTGCAGAAGAGGCAGCGCTGGGCGGGTGCAGAGCCCGAAGGCATCACTGCCGGTGTCCCTGGGCGTCGCTGCCGAAGGAGCAGAGCGTGGCGATGCCAAAAAGGCGAGTCGAGGTGGAAGTCTCGCAAGACAGAGACGCTCTGCCAGGGAGAGCATCACCGCTCAGGAAGCCGGTGTGTGTTGGAAACCATTCCCTTTATTATTTTTTTTTTTCTTTCCTCGCCGTGCCGTGAGATGGTTGGGCTTTTTCCAAATCGCTCCCATGAGGGTGGAGAGCTGGGGGGGCCTGCGTTTCACATTTCATAATCCGTGTGACTTGATTAATTCAGCCGTATGTTAAAACCTCATGAAATTGGCCAATTTTGCTGAGGTTTAAAATAGATTATATCCATCTCCTAACGTCAGTTTTGCAAATAACCACTTGGCGGCTTCTTAAAACGTTAAAGATAGGGGATAGGCTGCACACTGCCAAGGAGAAGGCATATTTAAAAGAGATAATATGTCTTCTGTGTGTGCTCAAATGAGGAAATAGATGTTTGTGAAGCTCTTTAAAGCATGGTTATGTCAAGACCAAGAAGATCGCATTTGTTTTTCATTTGTATGCAAGGTGAGGAAAGGACAAGCAATTTTTTTTCTCCTCCTCTGAACTCTTACAATCTTCCACTGTAGAAATTGGTGATAATTGCTGCAAACTGACCCAACTGGGTCAAGGTGTAATTTTGAACCTTGAGTATCTTTCACTTGGCGAGAAATTAAAATGATTTGACTTTGACACCTTGGCAACCCATCACTGGAACAAATAGAAATACGGAGAGCGGATGCCAGCCGCAAAGCAGCATTGATCTGGGCTGTGCGAGGCTCTGGGAAAGGCCAGCCGCTGCCTTTCCCAACACCCAAGAGCTTTTTCCATCGATTCACCTCTGTTTTGGGTAATTGGCTTTTGCACATCAGACTGAGAAGTGCTTTAGAAGCTGCTTTTTTTTTTTTCCCCTCTTACTTCTGGAAGGTTTTCTTAGTTTTGAACAAAGAAAGGATAAGTTTTGAGTTGTGGGATGAGGGTGAACTTGGAACAGCAGGGTGAGGGTCCTCGGGATGCACTTGTGTGCGGGAGCGGGATGTGGCTCAGCAGCCTGGTGGCCCTGCCGCCGGATCCGGCTGCAGCCATGGGTTGGTGCCACACGCCGTGGAGCGGGATGAGTTTTCACCTTCTGCGTGTCCCTCATGTAGGACATAACCTCACGTCCCCGCTCACAAATACTGCTCTGCCGACCGCCTCCCTGGGACAGAGGAAACTCCTGTTTAATTACTGCCGCTTTGATTTTGACAGCCCAAATTTCCCTTGCTGCCTTCTGAACCTTCAAGGTTTCCTGCAAGCAAAGATAAAGCCCCTTTGCAAAGGCTGTTTGCTCCTGGGAGGGTCCCGGCGCTCCCACGCCAGATGAAAGCATGGGGAGGAGCGGAGGGTGACGCGTGCCGCGGCTGTGGGACCTTCATCTGACGATCTCCGAGGGCTTCAAAAATGGGAGTTAATCCAGCCTGCAGCGACACCTCGTAGCTGTGCGTGACGGGGCTGGAGGGATGGAGGCCATGGTTTGGGACATGCTTGGTGAGTGTCCAACCCTTTGGCTTTTGGGGATGGGGGTGGGAAGGAGCCGCCAGGTCGGGGCAGAGCCTGCCCAGCCCTGCACCCAGCAGTTCGAAACACAAGGCACCGGCGGGCGCCTGCCCGCACAAGGCTGGGCTGGCACAGGCAGCGCCGAGGGCGATCCAGAGCATCCCCCTCGCCGACATTAGCAAACGCGCTGGGTTTGTCTGGGGGAGGGATCTGGAGGAAGCTCATCATCCAGGTGATCCTTCGGATGAAGCGCTGCCTGCACTTCCTTTGACACCATCAGCTGCAAATGTTTTGCCGCTGTGTCACTGCACCGATTTAGACTGCTGTCAGCACCCAAAATCATTATCAGTTTAATGCCGGCTGTGGTTTCGTTAGCATTACTGGCAAAATCTGATGGTACCTTGGAACATGTCTTAATTTCCCATCTTACTGTAGAGCAGGAGGCTTGCTCAGTGCCCACGCTGCCTTCCACGTAGCACACGCAGAATTGGAACAGCCAGAGCGTAACCCCGCGCCACGCGGATGCGCTCGCCTCCCCTTTGCGGTGCAACGGAGTTGTCTCCTTAGCAGCTACTCTTACACCTCCTGCTTACTCGAGCTGCAGAAGTAACGCAGGTGCCCCGTGGGAAGGGCTGGTGGAGCTCGAGGGAGCTCCCTGCATCTCTCCCACCGAGTAATGCAAAAATAATCCATTTAAGGAAGTCTTGCCTCAGTCGTGGGGGAGCAAAAGGGTGCTCCGTGATGGCAATCAGGCTGATCCAATTTGATAGCTTAAAAGCACTGATTCAGCAATCAGTAAAATATGCACACGTGTACTCTCTTCAGGAACGATTAATTTATTCACATGCCTAAAACTTACACGCCTGCTTATTTGCCATTGACCTCACTGGGTCTTAAACACAAATGCTCACTGGAGCAGGGGGGGAGAGAGAAAGAAAGAAAGAAAAAAAGAAAGAAAGAAAAAGAAAGAAAGAAAGGAAAGAAACGTGCTTCCATCTCCAGGTATCTATTGTTTTAACCTGTACATTTTTAATACAGCTTCAGTGGGGGAATAAATGCAATGAAGAAATGTAAGGTAAAAGCCTGGCTGCACAGATCCTGTGGTGAAAGTCTTCTTAGTCCCATTGGGGTGGAGATTGCATGGGTGGATTAATCTTTAATTTCATTTTATTGGACGGAAAAAGGGAGGCAGGTACATGAAAAAATAAGGTGGTGTGCTGCATATCTTGTATCATTAGAAAAGCTGACAAACATAATTAGAAAAATCTATTTATTAAGCAAACGCTGATTGTGGACCAGCATAACTAGCAGTGTGTCCTCCTGGTACCGCTGGGAGGTGAGGGTCTCGCTTTGGCTCTCCTGGGTTTATTTTGCAGGGATGCTGGTGCTCAGCAGCTGCTATCGGTGCTCAAGATCTTCTTCATTGCTCCGTGTGGTTTCACATGCTGTAATAACTCTTCTCCATCCTAAACGTGGTGTCCTGGTGCCAAAAGACATTGGTAGGGGAATGTTCTTGCCCAGCCCAATCTGTGTAGCCGGCTATGGGTCTCCAGGGCAGAGAGGACCATGCAGCTGAAGGTTTCTTTTCTTTCTCTCGGTGCAGCTCTTATGTTGCAAACTCTCTGGTGTTGCAAACCTGCTGGCAGGCTGTCCTGCCTTGGTGCATGCCAAAGACCTCTCTTGTATATTGATGATCGCCGAGAGATGCTCTTCTCACACAAGCTCCTCAGCTACAGCTTCTCAATGAGCATGTGGAGCTTGCAGGAGCCGTATGTTGCTACCTTCCAGGTGCTCCCGTATGACATTAAAGTGTCAGATGCTGAGAGAGTTTCCAGTACTCGTTGCAGGATTGCTGCTTTGGGAAGAATTGGTGCCTCGTTGTATATTAAATTATTTATAAGTAGTTTTGTTGGTGGCTGGATTTGAGAATTTAAATGTATATGTGAAATAAAGGTTTTCAATAATGAAATAAGGTAACAAAAAGATAAAGCCATTATATGCATAATTAAAATGATGCATAACTATATGTTCTTTATGTAGCTGCTTCAGCATCTCAGCTAGCTTATTAGGCTGAGTAATCAGCCTCTGAAGCCTCTCCCAGGCCGGGTTTGCCCCCTGCTCTTGCTAAAGATGCTGCAGAGCCGCCTGGCGCGGGGCCCTGGCCAGTCCCTCGGGGACGGTGGTCCTGCCTCCCCCCTTCTCCCCTAATTTCTGGGCTTGGAGAGTGGGACAACATATATCAAGGCAGAAAGGCAAAGTCTTAAAACAGCTTAATGGTATTTTTTTATTGTATCACTTCATTCACCGTATTCCTGGTTTCAAGGTGCTCGCAGCCTTCTGAGGGATGAGAGTTTCATCCATCCCCTTATGAGAAGCAGTAAATATTTCCTCCTTGTCTATTAACTAATCTGTTTCTTGGCGTGGTGTAGAGATCGGACACAGTACTGCAGCGTGCCAGGCGGGGAATGCTTCCCTTAGGATAAGCACCTCTCCCCGCAGGCACGTAGCGTAGGGCGTGCTGATGGCCAGGGATGGAGGTGGCCGTTGAGCAAAAGCTGAACCAGAACCTCCTCCAACGCTATCCCGCAGCATCCTGTGACAGCAATGGAAAATACAGCATCCTGCTGCCGTGGGGCGGATGGCCTGCGAGGGGTGCTGGCCATGGGCTCACGGCCCCACAGGCGCCTTGCTTGGGTAGAGAGCCCCGGGGAGCGTTTGGCCGTGCCGGACCTGCTCGGTCCCTCTAACCAAGGGGACGGGGACGGGCAGCATCTGAGGACGCTGCTTTGGTTTTCCCAGGGTTGTCCTAGAGAATCCCGGTCGAAAAAGCCACAAAATGAGCTTGAATAATGGCATACTCAGCCAGCTCTTTAATTAAAAAAAAAAAAAGGCGTTTTTCACCACTTCTCTAGCTGGTCCCAGCTGGAGCCCGTGCTGTGGTAAGTGCGCAAATGAAAAGAAATATAATCTCCTACGAACTTTTTGTTTTCCCTTGAAGCCCGAAGCCGCTGCGCAGAGCTGTGCTTCCAGTTTCCTGTACCTTAAGCAACATGAAAGATGTCACTTCTGAGCCTCTGAGTTCAGAGAGAATAATTTAAGCTTCTTTAACCTTTCCTTACAAGATCCGCTTCAAAAGGAGCCTTGCTGTAAAGTCCACCCTTATGTAACATTAAAATGCACTTACGCGTTTGAGCTTCAGGGGAAGCTCCCGGCCCCGACTGCTCCCTGTTTACCCACCGCCTCGTATTCTCCCGGCTTCGTCTGCCCAAGCGGCAGGGGATTTTGGCTTTGCCTCTGCTCTCCTGATGTCCCCAGTGCTGGGATGGCTAGAAGCTGCCAGGGCTGCGTGTGGGGAGCCAGCAGAGCCCCCAGCAGCAAAGAGAGGTGGGAGCAGCACGCCGAGATGAGTTTTCTTGCTGTCCAGGTCAAGTACCTCTTGAATTTACTCTGCTTATAGCTGTTCATCTGAAGTTTTTTTCCCCAAAGAGCTTGCTTGCTTTCTGCTAATAGTTTTGCTTTGCTGCGTGTTGGTGGATTTATTGTTGGAAATGCTTTGGTCTCGGGTTGCTCAAGATGGCAGGGTTCGTCTCGGATGCTTTGGGTGCAGGCAGGAGGATAGGTGCGGTGGGTGCAAAGGCAGCGGGGCAGGGAGCCGTGTGCCTGTTCGTTAGTACCCGAGCCCCAAGGGGGGAATCGCGATGGGTTTGCGGGCAGCATCGCCCTGGACTGCTTGGCAAGACAGGTGGGGATGCTGCAAGTGGTGGGGAATAACGGCACGAACGTGCCGTGGGGAAGGCACCCGCCTCTTGCAATGGACCCGCTGCCTGCCGAAGGCTTTGGGGGTCTGGGGGCAGCAGGAGGTGGTGGGCTGTGCGTACACAGCCTTGGCAGCCTCCATGGAGGGTCAGACTTCTCCCAGCATCGGTTCCTTCTTGAACCTGCCTTTGCTTTCGAAATCCCCGTAATGCAGCTCACTGCTGCAACTTTCTATTTAGCCAGGTCTTCATCAGGGTCTCTCTTATTTCTGCTCTTGGCTGACACTTGCCTGCTCTTACCAAGCAGTCCGTGATGTTCTTTATCAGGCTGTGCAATGCTTTCTTCTTGCCTTCTCCTCGCATTTCCTAACCCGCCTTGCATGCTGCTTTTTCATACGCCAGGCTTTGGGGAGCCTGCCCACCCCAGCGCCCCGCTGAGTGGGTCCCCAAGCCGTCTCATCTGTCGCTTGTGCCCAAGAGCCGGGAAGCTGCTTTAATGCTCTTTGTAGTACAACATAACGGCTTACAATATACTCACTTAAACACGGAGCGAAAAACAAGTCTGTTAAAATGGGCCCTGCTGCGCTGGTGGGCTGGGGTTACTACGGGCATCCGCCTGCCGCTGCCTTTGCGGTTGTGGCTTTTAGTCAGATTAAATTGTGTCAGAGCAATCTAAATATATTTTCTTCTGTTCCTCCCTCTCTGTCCATCCATCAGAGGATGCCTTTCGCTGACATGTTTATACTCCCACCCGCTGCAAACTGTGGCCGTGGTTGAGGCTGGGTCTCGCTGGGGCGATGGGTAACGGAGGAGGAAAGCGACTTCTCAGACCTCCTTGCCTGGGTGATCAGATGTGGGGGAGAAACCCTGTCTCCTTTTGAGCTGTGGGAGTCTCACCCTGCTTTCAGAGGAGCTGAGATTTCACCCTTCCTTTGCCTGCCACGTTCCTCCCCAAACCTGCCAGCCCATGAAGTGGCAAACTGGGAGCAAAATGAGATAAGATTTTGCAGTAGTGGAAGTGCCGGATTGCACTCGGTGCTAGCCCTCCAGAGAAAGGCACTTTATAGCCATGGAACTGAGAGAAAAATACAATCTTTTAACTTTCGCTGTCCTCGCCGTGACAAGGACTTGGTTTTCAGCTGCCCCTCTGCAGGGTCGGGCAGGGAGGAGCGCCCGGTGCAGGGCCTGGCTGCTGCCCGCCGGATGCGGTGCTCCTTCCCGCCCGTCCAGCAATTAGCAATTTATATAGAGAGATTTTTTTATTTTTTTTTCCCCGAGTCGGTCACAGAGAAACTGTCTCCCGCGTGTTTTCATGTCATGTTTTCTCCCTGCTGTCCTCTGGAGCAAGCTCCATGCTGGTGGCTTTCCCTCTTTATTTGGGTGGTTTGGGGAGAGAAACGCATCTTTCCACCCAGCATACAGCTGGGCTCGTGCATCCGATGTATCAGCCCAGCGGTCAGGGGCGGGTTGGCTTGATGGCAGAGGGTGCTGGGGCAGGGTCCCGGTGCACTGGTGGGAGCAGGGGTCTCGCTGCTCCATCTCCAAGCCCATCCCGTGAAGGGCAAATGTGCCCTCGGCTCCCGCCAGCCCTGTCTCTAACAGCGCATGAAGTGCTGCTTCTGAAAGGAAGAATTCCTTCCTGGCTGTTGTCAGTCAGTAATTAAGGCCTGATATATATGAAGTGATTTGATTTCTTTCTTTTTCCCCACCCATGCCATTATCTGGCTTTGTATAGCTTGAAATATTCCTGATGGTCATAAAATTATCTTGGCCTTTTTAAAAGTCAATACTTGCTACTTAGTAAAACCATGAGCCTACGGGCTGGAAAAGATTCAAGTCTTGCTAGCTTAGCTAAAAGGCATTAATTTACACAATATATATATATAACAATGCTGTCCTGACTTGTGGCGAGCCCTGCCTGCAAGATTTCTTCCTTTGTCTACAAGATGGACTTTGGACATCTTCTTTTATTGCTTTGAAAGCTCAGCCTGATGGATAGGTTGTCCAAAGCCAAGCAAGGTCTTTGTATTAAAGCAAGAAAAGAGACAGATCAAAATTCAGTGTGGGGATGACTGAGACGGGAGGGGCTGGGCGAAGCCGCCCCTCGCCAGGTTGTCTGTCGAAGAGCAGCGGCAGAGGAAGGGGCTCTGGTACCTGGTTTTGGCTGCCGCGGAGTAACTTTGCTCTTGCAGCAGGTCAGTTGTTTCTTCTCCTGCATTTGTTTTGCTCCTGCTGCACTTCATTAGTGGAGGAACCTCGCACTGCCTGTGGCGGGGCTAGTTTGCGGGAGGAAGGAGAAGCCGAAGATAGAGCAATGCCCTTTTTATTTTTAATTGTACGTGCAGGGGAACGGGAGACACGCACCGCCTGAATTTCTTTGCGACAGCAATTAATACTTGTCCTGCCAAGCACCTACCACTTCTAAGCACCTTGCTACCCCTCTGTGTTAATTGCAGCATGGCTGATGATGGTAAATTCATTTGCACTGCACGGCACAGTCGCGTGGACCTTCCCTTGGGTCGAGCGCTTCCCCCGTCGGACCAGGAACGGTTCTGAGGGGCTCCCAGCTCCAGCGCGGGGCTCGCCCGGGGTACGCTGGCTGCTCGCCCAGGCTGATCCCAGCCTAGCAGCCGGGCTTCCCCCTCGCTGGAGGGTGACGGAGCCTGGAGTATTGAGGAACTAAGAGACAGCAGCTGGGAGTAAGCAGGCAGCCGTGCCGCGGGCCAAGCACTGCGTCGTGCTCGGGCACCTCCAAGAGATGTGCAGCGGACGTCTCCGCTGGTTTTGTTCCCCTCCTCGTCAGGCCGGGCTGGCTTTTGTCCCCCTGTGCCGGCTGTGACGTCCCCGCGTCTGTGGGGAATCGGGCAACGCAGCCCTCGACGGCAAAATCCGATCGATTTTCCCCACCCTGGAGTCTCACTGCATCGGGAGCACAAACGCTTTTATTTGGGGATCCGCAGGGAGCCCCACGTGCCTGAGTTTCTCTGCCACCTACCCGGCCAGGCCAAGGTCACCAAGCCACGCTAACATCTTGTTTGCAAAGCAGAAAGGAGAGGGGAAAGATGACAAAAGGCATTCATTTAAGGAAAAGAGGAGAGAAAGAAAAAGGAAAGGCTCTTGCAAATTCCTCGCTCTTCCCACACAGCCAGCTCTGACATAACCTCATTAAACGCAGGCACTTGGCTGCATCCCTGTTCACAGAAAGCTGGTTTCTTGCTGAAAATTCTCAGGACGCTCACATGCAATCCCATCGCATTTCCCAAGGGCCTTATAAATGGTGGCATTAAATACAGAAAAGGGAGCAAAACAAAGGCTACGAGGGGTTCGTTAACCATTATGGCCTGATGCACGCTGGCGGGGAGCCAGCCGACCGCATCGCTGCCACGCCGCCTCCCCAGCAATGCTCCATCAGTTGCAAGCACTCCCCGAAAGATTAAAAAAACCAAAAAAAAAAAAGAAAAAATTTTTAAAAAGCCAGATTTTCAACAAAAACATCGTTTTATTTGTAACCTGAGGCTTTAACCAGGAAAAAAGGCTAGACAATAATGCATAATGTAAAGCGCTGCTATGAATAATTGCCGAGAGGCATTGAGGCTCGGTGGCCGGGGCATCTGCCCGGGCCCCAGGGGACACGCTGTGCTCCCCGCGGTGTGACCTGCAGCCCACGCCTCCTCTTCCCTGTTTCCCTTTCGCCGTATCTCTTGCCAACACGGAGTGATCTCTCTGGGGGAAGGATGGCTCTGCCTGTCTGCCTGTAGCCTCTGTGCACCCCTGCAGGACAGCAGCCTCCCAGGCAGAGATGCTATCGCTCACTGAAAGGCACCGGGGATTATTATTTGTACCGTTGCTAGAAGAATGTTAATTTTGGTGCTGCTAGATTAAGCAACGAAATAAATACGTGATGGGGCAATCAATGTGAAAGCTTAAATTTGCATTAACGTAGGGGTTTACATTTTGATTTCTTTGGTTATTTTACCAAGAACAAGATTAACTCACTTTAATAGCTTGATTGCTGACATTGGCCTAATTATGCTTTGAAAGTCTCATCCCTTTGAGGAAGGGGCTGTGTCCTACCTCCGCGGCTGCTGCTGTGGTTTTGCTCGGGGACAGCTGCCTGCTAAAGTGGGTTAATTGCACAGCAGCAGCGGATCTGCTTGCGCTGAGATGTCTGCGTCCTTGCTATGGAAGAAAATAAAGGATAATGTCTACACTTGTGGCTGTGGCATGTAGAAAAAAGAGGAGGGAAAAAAAAAAACCTGAACAAAACAAAGCTAGTTTATTATTGCAGCTAGGCAGGTCTCGGCATTGAACCTGCTTAAAGCTGTTTGAAAACTCTCTGTGCTACCTCCGTGTTCTGCACGCTAGATGTACCCCAAAACATCTTCTGAAGGCAGGGCTGGAGCTGTAGAAAGCTGCGAGTGTCTGGAAAGGTCAAATTGTCTCGTTCCCTGTGTTAAAGAGGGAATAAGACTTATTTACTGATATTTTTATAGCTCTCCTGTGCTCGCTGCAGTTTGAGCACAGCAGCGTTCTTCCTTTCCCAAGAAAAGCAGGCAGAATTGACATGTTGATAAGGAGGAACAAGGATTTGCCCTGCTCTTTATGAAAAAGAAACTCATCACCTGCGTTTCTGAGCAAGCTCGTTGCGTGGTCAAGGCAAAAGCCTAAGCAACGCAGTCAGCAGAACCTGGTGCTTTGCCTTAGTCCCTCCAAGGACATACATGTCCTGTCTTCTTCGACCTCTCTGGTAGGTTTTGTTGGCCTTTGGCCATCACCGCTCCACGTCCTTGAGCACCAGGGTGCTGCAGATGTGGCTGCGCACGGCTCCTTCTCCCCCTGAGAAGGCGTTTGGCTCCTTCTGGGGTATTGCCCAGCTTTGCGAGCTTCGGAAATAGACGTCCTGGCAAACTGTGGGCAGCTTGCCTAGTCCAACTGGCAGTACCTGTATATACTCTGCAGTTGCAGGATGGTGCCGGTTACCTTTTTACAGAAGGTTCAGCAGGAGATGAGATCGTTCTCGTATTTAGGGCAGGAGACAGCAGGCCTGGACGGTTGGCTTCCATGTAGTTAACAAATGGTACTTGATATATATGGCCGAAGAGACCGGCAGCCCGCTCAGCATGCCAGGGCATGTCTCTGCTCCTGATGAAGAGCCGTCCTGGTGTTGCAAGGAGAGCGACTCTGCTCGTGACGTGATACAGATGGTCACTCTGACATTTTCAATCAAATGCATTGACAGAGCTTGTGTCGTGAAGCTGAAGGAGTCAAAATATATGGGCCTTTAAAAAAAAAAAAAAAAAAGGGCAAAACAAACCTGGGGTGATTAAATGTATCCAATTTACCAGATGGATTTTCTGCTCTGCTGTGCTGGATGGTCTGTTCCAGGAGTTTCTCTGCATTTCATATTCTGCTTATGTAGGAATGCGAGACCTCTCCATTTAATGAGTTTGATTGGTATCAAAAGTTAGTCTGCGCCATTCCTGCCATAATAGGTCTCGGGAAGGGGCCAGGGAATGAATTTCTGCATAAATCTCATGAGCACAGAGCAGCGGCTGCCCGTAGCAGGAGCCATCTGCCTCATCCTGCCGTCACCACCAACACCCACAGCCCTCACAGAGGGGAAACATACTTTTAGCAAAGATTCAACAAGATAAAAACGTCGATTTTCCTTTATTGCTTATGCTCTAGGCGTTATGATGCGAGAGGCAAACCAAGCCTCGAGGGCAGGGAAGTGTGGCTGAGGGTTAAGGGGAGCAGCGGTAGCTGGGGCGGTTAGATGGGATCCTTGTACCTGGGTCTCGGCATGGGGTACGTGGCTGGGAAGCCGAAACCCCTTAATCTCAGTATCTGTCTGCACTGCAAATAGATCTAATAGGTATATAAAGTCTGGCTGTTTACGCGTAGAAAGGTGAAGGATGCCTCCAGCTGTGTCAGGCTGTATCAACACCATAGAGAGGCCACAGAAGATTGGGAATATTTTCCCATTAGAGCTTTTTCAAATATGTAAGTTTTATAATCTTTTTATTTCATCATTTGCCGCCCAGTGGGGGAGAGATGATCTTTGTGCATAAATGTGCTTGTTGCCAGCCGTGCTGGGAAGGGGATGTGCAGAGATGCAGGCTGGAGGGCGGTGGGGAGAGCGGGCTCCTTTATTGCGAGCCCCGAGTGGCTTTTGATGTGTAAAATCACAGGCACTGGCTTTAATTTGCACATCCCACGTTGGTGCGATCGGGACCACAGTGAGCGACGAGATGCTGTTGTAATTAAGATCAGGCTTGGATCCGAGGCGCCGCGTGCAGCTGCGGTCACGCAGAGAGCCATGGCGTTGGGAAAAGGCTTCTCCCTGCCCAACGGCTTCGGGGCACCACTGCCCCCCACCCGTCCGAGCCCACGTGAAAAATAATACAGGTTTTTTGAGGTCTGCAGGTTGGTGAGGAGGAGACAGCAGCAGCGGGGTGACCCTGTGGCCATGGGCATGTGGCACTGAGCCACCTGGGAGAAGCCTGGGGTTGGGATGCCTGGCAGGTGACCCAGGGATGCCGGTGGCCCGGGGGACCGGCCTCCTGAAGGGGTTATTTGAAGCTGCGTGGGGGTACGTCAGGACAGCCCGTCCTTCGGTGCATGGCTACCCAGTCCCCTGTCCCTTCAAATAGACATGAGTCACAACAACAACGCTTTGTACCCGTGTTCTTCAAGGGAACGTTAAAAGCCACCCAAACATTATTTATTATCTGCAGCCTGCGCATAAAGCGTCACCTCTGACCGAGTGACGGCCGCGCTGCCGCGGCCGGTGCCATCAGTCACTGCGGGCGCTTCCGAGGGTTCTCGCTCTTCCCGGGCAGGGCCGGGAATGAGGACTTCTAATTAGGGACGTGGTTCTTCACAGGCGATGCTCAGCCGTGGCTGGTCCCGCCCTACCAAGCCTCGGTTTTGGGGGACGCTGTGCAGAATGAGGAGCCCCTTTCCCTGCTGCTTCCCTGAAGCCCCCTGGCTTCAACCCCCCTTGCAGGAGCCTGGAGAGGATCCTGAGCAGCCGAAACGCCTGTGCCTAATGAAGGGCCCTCGCTGCAGCCTGCCAGGTCGCTGTGCAGCCCACGGCTGGCACACGGCTTCCTTCTCCCGCTGGTACGTGGTCCTGAGCTGCCCTAAGCACAGCGGGGTCTGGAAAACTGGAAGATTTGGGCAAAATGGAAGACTTTCCAAATGGGCAAATTGTTGGTAATATTTCAGCCAGGGACACTTCCAGGCTTGGTTTGGTTTGGATCCAACTGGTCAGCCCCTTGTTGTGAAATACTCCAAAGCTGGTGGGACCTTCTGGGGATGTTTCCAAAGCCACCCCGTGATAAGTGCTGGGGAGACAGAAGTTCTCATTACTGCAAGTGGGATGTGGGGTTTGGATCTTGTTTTCCTCTGAACTACCTGGGTAGGACCTAGACGACAGTCCTGTCATCCTTCCGTCCACAGGGTGCCCACATCCCCGGGACAGATAGTGTGGGAACGGCAGCCAAAGGCCCCTCGCGCCACTGTCTGCAACGCACGGCTACGTGCTGCCGCCAGTGACCCAGCACTCACCTCCCTTTGCTGCCCCTGCCTCAGTTTCCCCATTGGTAAAACAGGACCCGTGTGAGGTTCCTGTGCTATGAAAATGCTCCCTATAGCAGCCACGGAGTAAAAGGGACGTGTCTCCTGGATGCGCGAGTTTCCCCTGTGTCACGCCACGTGAGCGAGAGCAGCTGTGTGCCGACCGCCGGCTCCTGATGTCTTGCGTGGCCCCGGCAGCGCGCGGGCTCGGGAGGGAGCGCTGAGTATCTCCCCTGTGGAGCCGCAGTCCTGGCGGGGCAGGAAAGGCAATTCGCCCTGCCCGCAGCAGGGAAGAGCTGCGTTACAAACAGCAACCTGTCTCCTAGCAAAGAGGAAAAAAATCCCCTACTTTTCCAATGTCCCGTCAGCTTGCACTTGACTGGGGCGAAGCTGTGCACGACCGGCCCAGGGCAGAGCCTGGAAGCAGCTGGGAGGGGGTGAGCAAGGGCGAACACAACCGGTAGTACGTACACAAACCGTAGCCTGTACCCACAGTTCGGTTGGAGAAAACATTGCAAAAACGCTGCTCTCGGCCTGTCCTTCGGTGCGGCAGAGCCGCAGGTCCGGCAGCGGCCGGGGGACCCAGCGTGGCAGGGAGGAGAGGCGGGGAGCGGCGGGGGTGGTTTGCAGGAGGGGGTGTCCGCTGGGCAGGGCTGGAGGGGTGCACGGGTCCTTGGGGAGAGGAGGGGTCGGCACCCGCGTCCTTGGCTCTCGCTCTTGTGCGGGAGGTGGTTGCTGCCTTTGCCCAGCCACGGGGGTCTGGTACACGCACAAGCGGTGCTGCGTAATTTGGTACGGCTTACGATGCCTGGAGAGCTGGCAGCGTGCACAGACGTGCAGATTGATTATTATTCAAATTAGCATTTGGGGCAGGGGGAGTGCTGGTAAAAGCAAGTTCTGCGTTGCATGGTTCAGCTCGTTTGCCAAAGTCAGGGACTGTCTAATTTGAATCCCTCTGGGGAGGAGTATAGTCTGTGGTTTGGTTTGGTTTCTGGTTGTTTTCTGCAAAACTGCTTTGGTCCCGGGTCATGATTAACACCGGTTCTCACTGAAAGCAGAGTCATCCTGGTAGCCACAGGAAAATGCCCTGGACTAGTCAGAGCAGGTTAAATTATCCATTTTGGTTAGTTTGTTTTAATAATTAAAGAATTTTTGTCACATTTTGCAAATTGTCCAACACGTTGTGGTGATGCAGGGCTTTTTTTTTTTTTAATCTGCCGCTGTTCAGTGGGTAATTTCTTCCAGCTCGTACAGCCTGTGGGGTGCTCCTGAAGTACTTCTGCAGAGTTCCCGGTGTTTGCACCTGAGGGCTGGTCACCTGAGAACTGCGGTATTATTGCTTCCTTTGATTTAATAGCCTTGCTCGTGAACGGAAGGCTCCTCTTTTTTTTCTGTTTGCCAGTTCCCCACAGCATCAATAATTGTTCAAGACACTTGTACGGCTAATAGAAAGAGCCTGTCAACAAGAAAAGCTCATTGTAATACCGCTGTTTTAAAGAGATTGGGGGAAGCAGGAAAATCAACCAGGTAGCAAATGTGGTGTTCCGTAGTCACATAGATCCAGGGACAGGAGACATAAGTGGGGCTTAATTCTCTCCCAAATAGATGCTCTATTTCACACCCCAGCACAGTTGCCGATTTATGGATTTCTTAACGTCACAATATTTTCATTGCTAAAAACTAAATGGGAAGATGCAGCTAAGACCCGATCTAAAAGCTGCTGAGGTACATATGGGGACTGCAGCTGTTGTTAGCAGCCCTTGGACCAGCCCTAGCACGGAGCACAGTGATAACAGCATTTGAATTCCCAGTTTGCAGAGGACTGGAGAATTTCTGCAATCTCTTGAAAGGGATGTCGAGCCATGCTGTGAGCATATTTAAACAGGCAGTCTGTGTCCTGAGGTTATCTTGAAAACCAAGCCTACCTAGCTGGAGGGAAGCGTGATGCTACGAGGGGGAGGAAGGAAGCCACTGATCTCCGAGTTAATGACTGGAGGAGAGATGTGCAGCTGAGCTGATTTATCAAGCTAAAATGTTGTTGGCTGCTGTAAATGGGGAAACAGTTAAGCCGTGCTGGAGGTTCAACTCTTGAGCCTGGGATGGAGGCTGAGAGCTGTGAGTGAGGATGTGGGTGGGCCGAGGCAAACTGGTGTTACTGGTCATGCTGCAGAGAGGAAGTCCGGTCTGGAGTCCATCCTGGAGAAGACACTGTCCTAATAAAATACCCAATAAATGGCATGAGCGAGAGATTTGTTTTGATGTATAGCAGTCTGTTCAGTTAGCTACCAGACGTGGTTTGTTTAATGACTGAAACCGAAAGAGTAGGAGCTCATCTCTGTGAGACCGGGAGAGAATATAGATTAACACCATTGTGTTCTCAGTGCGTCATTGACTTTCCCTACGTACCGTGAGCAAACGTGCCGTTCAGGTCCGATGAGATGGACAGGCTCATTAAGCAAAACCAGGACCTCTAAAGTCACCCCCTAGGAGAGCCTTGCTGGGTATTCTCACTTTGGTAAAGTGCAATTTGTACTTCTCTTAAAAGAATTCATCATTTTCTTGCTCGTCTTGGTCCCAGTCCAGCTGGAAGACAGGAGCGTTTGGAAGTTCTCTGCACAGTCTGCTTGGGTGATGTCAACAGCCCCGTGTCGGATACTCAGGAGGCTCGGAGATCTTAGTTAGATGTCCGAACATCTGCGTGCTGAGGTGAACCAAACCCCCAGAGAGCCCATCTTGCAGAGCCTCCCCTCGGCGTGCGGGGCAGGCATCCCAGTCCCCGCGGTGGAGAGGGCTCGGGGAGCCTCCTGGCGCGGGATTCCCCTTGGGCAAGGGACGCAGCAGCTGCCCTCCCTGCCCACCCTCCTGCTGTATGGATGAGACAAGGTGGAGGAGTGTGGGGAGAGGAGGGTCAAGGCACGCTCTGTTCCCTCCGTCCGTCTCCAGCAGATGTTTCCTGAGGAGCACCGTCCAGCTGGCTCTGCGCACAGCAGCCCCCCGGCTGCTTTGAACCTCGATGAGCCTTGTGCAAAATCATCCAAGAAACCACAGACATTCCCATGTCCTGTGCCCAGAAAACCCTGAATTCGCAAAGTCTTGGCTTTGATTTTTCTTCATACAGAGAGGATGTGATTTCAGGGATGAGGCAACCTCTCACCATGATTTATTGCGCTGTGTTGAGCAGGGAAACCTCTTCCCTGGCTACGTGTGGACGGCGGCCGGGAACACGGGGAGGGGAGTGCTCCTGGCCTTACAAATGCTGTAAGAACTGTATCTGGTGACATTTCATTTAACCCTGTCACACCAGATCTGAGATTAGATTTGATCCAGTCGTACCTGCGGGCGTGCTGAGAGCACACCAGCGGGTGATGCTGCTGGGGAAGGGGGTGCCGGGGGACGTGCTCCCTGGCTCTGGGCACCCGCCGGCTGCTGGGCTGCGGCACAGAGGGGAGCCGGCGTCCAGGAGAAATGCCCGTCCTGGAGTTTTGTGTGAGCTGTGACCACTGCAGGTCGTCATCTGCAGCCCCTTCAAGAGCGGTGGGTGGCAGGACTCGTGGATTCCAGTTGCTCCATCTCTCACGCTGGAGTTGGGCTTTTTCCTCTACCCTGCTTAGCCACTCTCCGTCCTACCTGGACTCATCGGGCGAGGCCATACTCTGGTTCATCCTGCGTAAATGGAGCCGGAGTGAGCCCGTGAGTGAACCCAACAGCCCGTGAGTTAACCCAACCCACGCTCCATGATGCAGACGAAGCCAGGCACAGCCCGGGTACCAGCAGCACAGATGCTCTAAAGTGGATTTTAAAGCACATCCAAACTCTGCTGCCGGTATTTATGTGCCATATGTTGCAATGGTAATTACTTATTGTGCTTCTCAAAGGAATAGAGTATTGGGGTTGTTTAGATCCCCCTGGTGATGTTACTGGCCTCTGGGCCCACCAGAGGTCTAGAACTCATCGCATTTTTATTTTTAATGCAAGGGCTGGCACTCTCCTTTGTAGGGAGCAGGGCTGGGGTATTCAGGGAGAGCCGAAGTCCCAGGTTTGCTGTGCAGCACAGGATCCGGCCGGTGGCATCTGTCACTGGGACACAGCGCTGCAAGTGAGAGCCTCCTGCGCCCGCCGCAAACAGCCTCTGACTACACCTGCACCAAAGGAGCAGGGTTATTTTCATAAACCCCGCTAAGCGATGAGTTACATAGTTTAGAGCTATTTTTGTAGCAAGATAAAAGAATGCTAATTCAGTCATTTACCTAACTTCCCACCACAGTCCATATTATATGCCAGGACTCTCTTCTTTTCCTTCCTAAATAACCCATTGATGACATTGATGCTTCGCTGCGACAGGCGGCATTATGCAAAACTGGGGCTGATGTAAAAACAAAAAACTATTCCTGTTGAAACTCCTTTTTGATGGTCATGTGGGGTTTCAATTACACACAAATTTTTTGCATCGTTCATTGCCTTCGAGAGGAAATTTTCAGGATGTGCTGGAAAACCTCCAGTGACTGAAGGCCTCCCTCAAGCCCTGGTGTATTAAATCTCCACCAAGAAAAATACACATTTATGTTGAAAATACAGAATAAACTGTACCTCGTTTATATGTTTTGTCACCTTTGCTTACTCTGAAAAGAAACCTAAGCCAGCTGTAGTAAACATTGTTCTGCACGGCACTGTTCTGCCTGCCTTCTATGGGTGGGAATTGGTTCTTTGATCTTCAGTTCAAAGAGGTTGAAAAGGCTGTTTCTGCAATCTGCAGAGAATTTCCTTCTGCTTCTATGACATCCCTTGATTAACTCTGTGTTTCTGGGAAAGCTCTCGGTATCCATCCAACCAAAGAGATGCTTACACCTTGTGTAACATCTGCCACGGAGTGGATGATGTTTGCTTCCAAATCACGACAGCCTTTTTCCGTGCCCACCTTGCCCGGTGGAGGATGTCATCCCCCAACGCCCCGGAGAGCGGCAACGTGAGCAGAGCCCTGCAGACGAGCGTTTGAGGCTACAGGCGAGACCTGATCGCTTCTGACGAGACCCGCAGGCGGCCAAGTTGGCATCCAGTTGCCGGCTGGGAAGCGAGCCGCGCCAGAGCGGAGGTCCTCTCTCCGCTGGATCTTTAATGACCTGGATGTCCCAGGTCCAGTGTCATCGAGTGGTGTGATCTGTCCCTTGCCAAGGGACCCGCTGTCTTCAGGACTTGTAGGTTGTGGCCTTTTGCAAATCCCGCTGTTGTTAACCTAATCGAACATTTAAAGCAAGGGGGAGGGAGAGGAAATCATTAGCAGCTGCATTAACTTCTACCCTGGATTCTGTGCACAGCGTTCGCTCGAATTAAATAGCTGTTTGGATTCAAGCGACTCCTCTGGCGTGAGCTAATGAAACCGGTCCTGCGGTTCAGCGGTGGCAGCAACCAAAATCCTGGTTCTAATCCAAACTGCAGTTTTTTCTCCTAATGAATTAATCAGCTGATTACGTGCGTGCGATAGCTCATTAGAGAGGTGCGTGGCAACCTTTGGAAGGAAATTATTGGCTTTGCGTGGCCCGGAGGCCGTTACATTGCAGGAGCGCGCTCCTCGGAGTATTGCGGCACCATATGTGTTGCTCTAATTAATGGGCGTTGTTCCTGGGGTCGTTTGATCTCAGGAAAATGACTGTAAAAATTTGAATACTGTAAACCTTCGAAAACTTGGAAGAAAAACTCAAACAGCCCAAAGCAATTTCCCTTTAATCTAGCTTGTGGTGGCGGTGATTTTTTTTTTATTTTTTTTTTTAATTTTAAAAGCTTCCACCCTATTTAATGGTAGCTGCAGAGATAAAGTGAAGTGTAATTTGGAAATTAGTTCCGGATGTTTGAGTTGTAGCTTTATTTTAGTAATCTGGGTCATTAATTTTGTTGAATAGTGTGTTTGAATTTTCTTCCCCTGCATGTGCGAAGCACGACTGCACCCAGGGTAGAAAGGGACTTCCAGCAGGAAAGGGAGCTTCAAATTCCTTACCCCCTGGGTGACCCTACAAAAACAAAGCCCGTTTCTCTGTGCTTATCTGGCATGGACGGCAGGAGACGAGCGGTGGAGATGAGCGCTGGGGTGTTTTGTGCTCCTGCAGCAGCCGGACCTCACTGGGGCTGCCCCCGCCGGAAAGCCAAGGGCCAGATTCAGGTCAGGGTCAGGGTTTCGCCTCTCGGCCGTGACAGGAGCCTTTTTAAATGAATAAAAGCAACTTGTAGCTTGATTAATGAGAAAAGGTGCAGTTCGGTAAAGCTTTTCAAGGAATATGAATGAAAGGGATCTTTTGAGTGAAAATACATGCTTCTGCTGAAGCCTTGGACTGCCCTGAAAATTTGGAAATTGGGATGTACCGGCATCCTCTCCGTGCACGTTGCACGTCCAAAGAGTCGCTGGAGGCGAGTCGCAAGTCCCTGCGAGCACGGATCCTCACCGCGGCATGGACCAGGGCGAGGTGCCCGCGGGTGTCCCAGCCGACAGCCCTTGGGCAGAGCATTGGGGGTGCTGCTTGCACCCCTGTCCACAGGGGCGTGAGTTTAAAGCCAGTTTCCTCCCCCAGCATTGATGAGACAGGGATGGAGCCGGTCTGGGAGTCTGCAGAGGAGCCAGGTAGTTCTCTGCTCTTCTCTCCGCTTGGCGATGTGTCGGGTAAAATGACATCCTTGAGCAAAGGGAGCGTTACAGGCTCTGGAGGATTAAGGCTGTTTTTTTCCCTGTATGTTTACACAACATCAAGCAAAAAAAAAAAAAAAGACCCTGATTTTTTGGGGCTAAGCTTTAGAAACATGATCATTATAATAATACAAGAGCAGGCAAAAGCATGAACTGGCTTGGGTAGAGGTTTTTCTGCTTACCCTGATTTCTGTTTTGCTGTTTATCCTGTTTATCCTCTCCTTGTTATCCTGAATGAGTTTGTCTTCTTGTAAACAGCTACCTACGACCCTTAAAAAGAAATCATCAGGAAGAAAACTTGCTGACTGAGTCTTTTTTTTGCCTGTGGCAGTTGAATAAGCCCATCAGCTTATATAATATTAATATTTGTAAAAGCTAACCTACAGAGCTCATAAATCTTCCATAAAAGAGGGACAATATCTACATCTATTTTAAAATGAAGCAGGTAAGTAGGTTCTAGGACAAAAGGGTGTTGATACAAAGGAAGTGGATAGATGAAAGAATTGAAATTGCCATTTTAATCTGAAAATTGGCTCTGCATAAGTGATACCAGAAGCTTCACTGCTGCTGGAGCCAGCGTTTTGCTCAGGGTTATCGCTTGGCCCTGGAGAGCCACAGTCCCTGGCTGCTGCCACAGCAGCTTCGCTCCCTGCTATTCCACTCAGATGGGTTAAGGAGCCCATTTTAGTACAAAATTGTCCAAAATTGAAGCAGGGCTTGTTTGCAGGGGAGAAGAGGACTTAATTAGCATTTTTCCTAACTTTGTGCCTTCTCCAAAAGAAAAAAAGATTACATGAAAAAAAATTCTGCAGATTTAGATCCTGTTTACCATTTTTTAAGGCAAGAAGCAGGCTTTTCCCCATTATGCTGTGCCACAGCAGTACAGGAACCCAGATGAGAAAAAATAATAGAGCTTATATTTAGCCAACCGCGTGAGCAACGTGTCTCCGAACACGCGCACGGAGCAGCTCGGTGGAGGAACCTTTGCAAAGGCGAACGGTGCCTTTGAGCAGTTCCTTCAAGACCTCTTTTATTGGGTGCCACCTGCGGTGGGATGGGAGGGGTAAAATCCAACTGTTTAAAGATTGTAGGGATATAAGGGAGGGGAAAAACTTCTTTCTTTTTTTTAATTTTTCCTTCATTCTTCTTCATTTATTGAGTTGTCTTGTCTGTGGATGGCTGGTCCCATGAGACCACAGGGGATGGGGCGTGGGCAGCACTGAGGGAGCCTCCGTTCCTGGTACCTGGGTCCCAAGAGGTGAACGTGTTGCGACGGCTTTTCCCCGCTGCCTGGGACGTGGCGTGAGTCCCGTGACCCCACGTGGGGCAGGGTGGGATCTCCAGCCCCACGCAGGGATGGTGTTTTGTCAATAAACATCCCGGCTGTGGTTTTTACGGGGTACGTATGTGCTTCTGCTCAGCGCTGAGCAGCGTGAGGGCTCTTGCTGGCAGCTGTGTTTATCTAGCGCAGTGGAGGGGAGGTGCAGATGGATGGATGTCGTTGGACATTTTTGCCAAGCATGCAGTTCTTCCTTTTTTCTTTTTTCTTTCTTTTTTTTCCTGGCCCTGAGCACAATGGGAAGCCTTTCATTCTGTATTGCTCAGTGGTAGAGCTGGATCAGAAGATGCGTCGTGGACTTGGCTCGATCCCTCCGGCTTTCCCCAGCCCCATCTTTGCTACCTCCTGGCACCGGAGGAGAAGTCCATTGTGTGCATCCACTTTTGGCGATGGCAGTGAAATGGGTCCGGCCTGGCAGCCCCCCATGGTCAGGGTAAAGCAGAGCAGGGGATGGGCTGCCCCAAGGAGTTCCCAGTGTGAGCAGACAGGACCAGTAGATGGGAGACCAGGAAATACCATTACAAGTGTTTTATAGATTAGGAATTGGGGGCCAGAGACACAATGAGGTGATTCCCACAAAAACTGAGCTGGGATCCCGTGAGCCCCAGACCGAGGTACGTACCCCGGGCCACGGCGTGAGCTATGTAGTGAAGCCGTGCTCATTCCCAGCTCGACTCAGAGCTGGAAGATGGCCAGACATTGGCTCAATCTGCATTTTTTGGTGAAGCAATTTTTTTCCTCTTAAAATAGGGAGTTGCTGAAGCTGAATCTTCTCGTGGGATTAGGTCAATTCACTTAATGCAGCACATTTTTAAGGAAAAGTTTTTATCATGCCAACTCAGGCAAGAAATATGTTCAAAGAATGTTAGCATTCAGCTCAAATCACTATTTCATTTACACATTTTAGCTAATGAGAGTTGGGAAAAGAAAGCTTTTTTATTTTAAAAAAAAGTGGAAATAAGAACAGAACGTGTTGAAGTTATCTCAGTGGAAAATGTTTTCATATTTCTCTTTTATGGAAGTTTATAAGTTTAGCTTTTGTCCTAATTAAGGACAAGAAAATATCTGAAAAGCTTTCACAGGGCACACAGATAATTAGCCAGACAATTCCTGCCGGTCTTTCTCATCTCCAAGTCCAGCTGCATTTTCCCTAATGAAATTTTCTGCCACAGCAAAGATGGAATGTGAAAGTTCAATATTATGGATCAGCTTTGCTTACAAGGAGAGAGGAAACCGGCCAGAACATACACTGGAAAAGAGATGAATGAGAGCGATATCACAGAGGTCTATAAAGTTATGGAGAACCTGAGCAAGGCATGGTGAACATGATGGTCTAGATGAAAGATCACATGCAGGAAAATCAGTGCTGGCAAGGTAGATCGGGCAAAGGACTTGTGCTATCTGCCCGTTCTTTCCATCTTTTCTTTAGGGAGCCCCCCATTTGCTCTGGGGTGTCTACTTGTGTTTGTGCTTCTTCTGTCCCTTTGGGTTAAGAAAGGGAGAAGATCAGCAGGACCTTTGCTGGACCTCACCGTGCCTTTGCTTTCCCCAGCCTTTTGCTGCTACCTCCTTCTCCAGGAGGGTCTGAGCAAAGCAGAGTTGTGTACGTCTCCAGTGTAGCAGCGGCTCCGCTGTCGTTAGAGGATAAATGACACTGTCTCCGTGGCCGGGGAAGAAACGAAATTAAACCCCACCATCCTCGGCAATTGATGGGCTGGCTGCCGAGCTCCGTGTCACAGCCGATTTCTCATGAACAATCAGGGGCAAATTGTATCTCTAATTTCTGTCACAAATGTTTTTGCTATGCAAAGGGACAAACGGGAGCAGGGAGAAGAGGAGAGAGCGCTTGGCCTGGCCTTCAGCCTGATGGTGAGGGAAGGCTGCGACCACGCCAACGCGCTCCTAGCAAGGTGGTGGCTAATGGAGTTGCATTAAGCAACAAGAAATGGCCAGATAAGCTGCTTTCTCTGGCTGTAATAACACACCATCCCGCTAAAATAAGGCCACTGTGAAGGAGGGTGAGGAGAGAAGCGAATTGCCGGTGAGAAACCCGGCACAGGAGACCATGCTCCCCAGTGGAGAGCCACGCCAAGCGTGGGGAGATCTGTCGTAAAGCTCTGTAAGCGTGAAGTTGTTTAATTGGGCTTGCAGAGAGGGGCTGGGGATGCTGTGGCGTTTGGGGTGGCCGCTGCAGGTGACACTGAGCTGAGACATTCCGATTGTAGCGATAAGCAGGCACCGACTTCTGGCACTAATCTGACCACAATAAATTTGTGGCGTATTGACCGCAGTGGAAGTCTAGATCGATATCAGTCTTCAAGAGGCTCAATAGCTTAATGTTTCTTTGATACAGATAAAGAAAATAGAGGGTAGGTGTTTATGGCATTCCCTGCATGCAGTATTATTATTCTTCACCGATCCTTCTGCCGAGGTAGGGGAGGGGAGCGAGAAGGAAGGTAAGAAAGGATTTAGAAAGATAATTCATGAGACATTTAAAAAGCCGTTGTAAGAATGAGATTTATGGAATTTTTTTCATCCGTTTTAGGCTGAAAAGAGGAAGAGAAAGATCTTCATAAAAACGTATTGTCCTTTGAAAGACAAATTCCTATCAAATAGTGGTCTTGGGTTTAATGAGGCTCCCGTGGCAGGGGGATCGCTGGCACGTGGCCATGCTTGCTTAGGCTTTGGCAAAGAGGGACGCGTGGGTTTTTCTCAGGTCCCCGCTGCTTTCTGGTGGTAGAGATACCCACGCCTGGCTCTGAATGCTTTCAGGCAACTGGTGGGGAGATGGTTAAACCAGGGCACAGAGAGGAAAGCCATTTATTTCTTTCCTTAAATAAATCAGTCAGTCCTGTGGGGGGCTGTGGATGACTGAGGTTTCAGCTTCACCATCAAGCCAGTCCTGGCATCTCTGGTGCTGCTGGGGTGAGCACGGCTCTGACGATTTATCCCCTCGAACAAATAATCCAAAGTTAAGAAACCCAACGTTCTTCAGTGTTTTTTAAAAAAATCTATTTATGTATATTTTTTTAAAATGACAAGGGCCATCAGTCACCAGGAGTGACTTTTCAACGTTGGCCAAATTTTAGGGGAAGGCTGTTGCAGGGTTTTCCTCTGCTCCCTGTCCCCGGTAGGACAGGGAGGGTGATGGCACCGCTGGGAAACCGCCGGGTCTCACTGGGGCAGCGTTTGCATTCCTGGAAGCCGAGAGTTTGCAGCTGCAGTGCCTGGGAACTGGTGAGAAGGGCCCAAGCTGAGGTCCCGTGGTGGTCTCCGAGGAAGCGGCTTGGCGTGTTACATCTCCATGGTGGTTTTCTCCAGAGGGCTCGGGCTTTTGTCAATGCTGAGGTCATCCACCATGGGTCTCGGATGACTGCGCGGCTCATGGGGAGGGGGTCAGAGCCTTCATGGTTGGGTTTGTTTCCAATCAAAATCCTGAAGTTGTGAAGGTCAAGGTAAAACAAGCCACCCTCAAGCCATCAGGGTGCCTGGAGGGGACTTGGACTGCAAGGTTGTCCTCATCGCCGTGTCCCAGCTCGTCTCCTCCAGGTGAAGGGAGTCTCTGCCAAGCTGTTTGCATCCTTAATGCATTGTTGTCCCAAAGCTCAGCCACCCTGGCCATGCCTGGACTGGACAGCAGCAGGAGGTTGCAGCAGGTTGATTAACATCACAGCAGTTTGATGGCGTTGCAGCAGGATGGCTGAAGGGACCACTAGAGCGGGTACAGCCCGCTCGTGCCGGCATGGGGACATAGGGGGACTTGCAAAGGGCGCTCGGCCACAGAGGTGTTCCCTGTGCCAGCAGAGAGGAGGAAAGGTCCCCTCCTCTCACCCCTCGTGGGAAGCTGTGACCTTACTGCGGTGCCCACGGGGGACAGCAGAAAGTTTAAAGCACAGCACATATGGTCAGAGAGGTCCGACCGAGACAAAGGTGGGCAAAACCCAGCTGCTCTGCAGCCTTGGCCAGAGGTCAGTGAGGCTCCTCCATCGGGACCCTCCCCAAGACCCCCGTGGACTCCCACTGGAAGTGAGGTCCCGATGGAGGTGGCGTTGCCTAGCCCTCATGATGGGCCATTTTGTTCCCCTCTCCTTGCACTCAGCTCTGCAACAAGTTTCCCCTAAGAGCTGCCAGCGTCCGAGGGGAGAACCGTGTGACCCTCGGGCTGGGGCTGCTGCCACTATCAAAGATGGTCTGCAGCCAGGTGGGAAAATTAGATGCCACCCTTGGAATGCGTGAAGGTTGCCGGATCCCGTTACTGAAGTGATGTGTACAGATCCATCCTGACACATCCATTTGTTAGCAGGGACCACGCAGTTCGATGGGGAAGCCGGGTATAAACACGTAAATGGGAAAAGTATTTTCAAGCGGAACGGATGGGACCCTCGGAGCATCTTTTCCTGTGTCTATATTTCTTTCACTTCCTTTTCTCATCCCCCCTTCTCCTTGTTTCACAGGACTGGCTGACAAAATTTGGGTACCTGCCTCCTCCGGATCCCGTCACAGGCCAACTGCAGACGCAGGAGGAGCTCACCAAGGCCATCACCGCCATGCAGCGGTTCGGGGGGCTTGAGGCAACGGGGGTCCTAGGTCAGTGGCCCGTGAGCCCTCCTCTCTCCAGTGCAGAGGGATGCAGGGACGGCTCCTTGCAGATCTGGGGAGGAGAGGGACTTGGCACTGAGTTTGGAGTAGCGTCATCTCCAGGAAAAGCTCATGCGGGTCTAACATACAGCCCAGTTTGCAGCTGTAGGAGTAATTACATGGCTCAGGTGCTTTGTTGCCTTGTGCTTTCAAGAACCTGAGGCAAGCAATTATTTCACCAGACCTACACACCCTTGGGGTTCCTGTCGTGCTTAAAATAGCTCTTGGTGTGCTCAAAAAAAAAAAAAAAAAAAGAAGAAAAAAGACAAGAAAAAAAAAAAGACAGAGAAACTAAGGCTGATAGGTTGTCCTGTTCAAAGCCTTAATTGCAGCATCCCATTGAGTTGAACAAAAATCCTGATTAAGCCTCCCAATTTGTATGTGTAGATACTCTGGTTTCTTCACCGCTGGGGCACAGCGCAGGGGAGGGAGGAAGATGGTGTCGCATCACCCCAGCGCTGCTCGCTCCTGCCCGCAGCGCATAGAGCCACCGGGTGCCCGCAGAGCTGGCCAGGGTCTCCTCACGTAGAGCCACCGGGTGCCCGCAGAGCTGGCCAGGGTCTCCTCGCGTAGAGCCACCGGGTGCCCGCAGAGCTGGCCAGGGTCTCCTCGCGTAGAGCCACCGGGTGCCCGCAGAGCTGGCCAGGGTCTCCTCGCGTAGAGCCACCGGGTGCCCGCAGAGCTGGCCAGGGTCTCCTCGCGTAGAGCCACCGGGTGCCCGCAGAGCTGGCCACGGTCTCCTCGCGTAGAGCCACCGGGTGCCCGCAGAGCTGGCCAGGGTCTCCTCGGCTCCCGCCAAGCCGTGGCGGCTCTGGGCACCCCCCGGTTGCCCCCGGCCAGCTGAGAGCCCATCACCCTCCCTGGCAGCTCCGGTGGCCAGTGGGACAGGGCGATGGGTGGCTTCTGCCTGATGTGGTGGCCACATCTGGCTGGGAGAGAGCAGTCCAAGGCCAGGCTGAAGTGAGACAAGTTCCCTGGCATGGCCGGGGTCACTCCTCTCAATGTCCTCATTGAGGGAAGGAGAAAGCCAGCATTATCCCGGCCCTTGGAAGCGCGCCCGTCTGCTCTCCTCCCCTCCCTCCCTGACGCGCGGCAGTGACCTCCCGTCGCGTGGCCAGCTTGCTTCCGCTGCTCGGGACAGAATTAACAAGAAGCTGCTAATTAGCAGGTCGGTCTGTCCATCCCGGCACCCCGGCCGCCCTCCGCCTGTCCCCCAGAGCAGCTGCTGCCTGAGCAGCCACTGCCTGCATCCCATCGCTGGGACTTTCCCTCTCTGCTCGTAATTGAACGCCTGCAATGATTTCTGTTCCACCTTATCACAAGCTGCAGGAGGCCCGGGAGCAAGGACAGCCTTTCGAAGGCATTTGCATTTTCATTTTTGGAGGGGGTGTTTGAAACGGGCCTGGGGGCTGCCCGGGGCAGGTCACGGATGCGGGTTTGTGCCTGAAAACAAAGTGTTTAAGTAAAGAAGTAAAGCCAGCACGAAAAACAGGTGAACGAACAACTTGTCTGCCTTTCAGCAGATGAGAATAGGGGCTTTAAGCTTTCATTCCGTTTTAAAAATAAATAAGAAGGAATATGAACATTTTCCAAATGAGCTCCTAGCTGAACAGAGATATAGTTTACTTACATGTGAACATCTCTCTGCTTTGCCAGGGGAATAATGGGAAATTCAGCAAGAGAGAATAAAACAGAATAAATAAAAAATTATTTTTTTAAAATATAATCAAAGCTAGCCACAGGTGGTTTTCCACACAAGTTTTCGAGGTCTGTAAAGTGTCATGCAAGAGGTAACCTGCTGCATTTTCTCCTGAAATCAGTAAAACTGTCCGTTGATGCCAACAGCAGAGCTAGTGCCGAAGCCCCCGGCCGTGGGGTGTCCTCTCCCCTTACCTCCTGGCAGCCCCAGCTGGTGGCCGCTTTGGAGAAAGAGGCTTTCAGCATGAATTGCCGCTGTTGGGGGGTGCAGCGCGGCACGAAGTGGGCTCAGCGCCCCATGGGTGTCACCACAGGTGATGCTGGGGCCAGTGCCGTGCTCCAGCGGGCTCTCAGGCATCGCCTTTTGCTCTGCTGTTGCATCCTCGGCACTTCCCTTCCCGTCTCCCTGTCCCCCCCGGGATTTCCTAGCCCACCGTTCCCATGATTTCTATTATTTTTTTTCCTAACCCTAGATGAAGCCACGCTGGAGCTGATGAAGACCCCTCGCTGCTCTCTGCCCGACCTCGCCAACACGGAGACCAGGAGGAAGCGATTTGCGCAGGCTGTCACCAAGTGGAGCAAAAGGAACTTGTCTTGGAGGTAGGAATCCATCCTCCCCTATTGCAACATGGCAGCGAAGGGCTGATCCCACGCGGACCTGGGCTAAATATGGCTTAGTGATGAGTTTCAGGGTGATGTGCTAAAACGTGTCCCTCCGTGCTCCCAGGACCCCACAGACTATTTATTTAAACTCTTCTCCTGCCAGTCCCAGCCTTGACCTTCTGGCCATCAGCTGGGGACGGTGTGGATTTGGCCAGCGGATTAGCTGGGAGCTTTTTCCTGCAGTGCAGCGGTTAGACCATCATATCTCTTGAGTTCACTGGGACTTTGTGCTCTCTGAAGCAACTGCCACAGACTTGGCTCAGCACAGATCGGGCTTCTTCTCTTGCCCCACCTGAGCCCAAGGGTTGGGAGCATTTTCTGGGTGAGTCACTTTTTTTCTCCTAGCCCTTGCCACAGGGGAGTATTTTTCCCTTGATGCCAGGAAGCGACACGTGAGGGTCCGTCTGAACCTGCGACAGGCAGGAGTTCAGGTCCAACCTCCAGAGCCCCCTGCAGTCACGCTGCAAGTGAGGGTGGGCAAACAAGCTGATCCCTGTCCCACCAAGACTTGTGCTTTTTGGGACCCATTCTTCCTCCGTTGAACACCGTGTGCTGTAGCAATTGTTCCTGCAAGAACTGCTGAAGAAAGGTGAGCACCACGAGATGCTCGTACTATCCTGAAAAGGCATGTGGATGGTATGGAGAGATCTCCTTCTCAATAATAAGCTTCTCTTTGATCCTGACATGGTCCCTAGAGCGAGTCCACCTCCCACTGCAGTAAGAAATCTCGACTTGGCTGCCCCTGTTGACACGTGTTGAAACTGTGGCCTTACCAGGGATTTGGTCTGTGTTCCAGCACATTCCGCTGAGACCTTATTTTCGGAAAAGAGAAACGTAATTCTCAGTAAGAATTCTCAGCTTCAGTAAGAAACAATTTTGGCTAATGGACGGCTTCTCGTAGCGAAGTGACTCATGCTATAAAAGCTCAGCCTGTCCCCCTGTCGACCAGCCCCATCTTGATGGGTAAGAGGAATAAAATTCATCTTTCAGAGAGGAAAAAATCCCTTTGGGTGAAACAATAAAACCTGCCCTGGTGTCCTGCGAGCTGCCGGAGCCAGTGCAGGGGGGATGGCTTGTGCAGGGCCCTGACCTCGTCAGCTCCTCTGAGGAATGCTGGGCTGGACAAACCCGAGCTACGTCCCGTGGCGGGGCAGGCGCGGTGGCCGGGCGGTGCGGTCAGGAGCCCGGTGCTGCAGGTACCTCCGGGACTCCGGCTGGGCTGGCCCAGCGTCCGCAGCCCCGGGCTGGAGCCGCATGTGGAGGGGGAATGGGGTCGGGCTGCTCTGGAGGACACAGCCCCGGGACACCCCCTGCCTCCCACCCCCTTGGAAACTGTGATGCTGCAGCAAAGATTGCCATAAAAAGGGGCTTAGGTCTGAGACGATTTTATATGTATGGCATAAAAAAATCCATCTCCTGACAAACTCATTTCTGCTTTTTATTCTTTGATCCTTTCCAAGATCTTGGCTTTTGTTCAAGAAAGGGCTGTATTTTATAACTGGGGGTTGTATAAGCCAACAGAAGGCTACAGCAATATAGAAACTCCGACATAGTACTTAAATCCAGCACTTGAGATTAAAATAGCTTTTTTGAAACTGCCGTGAAAATCTGCCAATAGAGACGTAAAGTTTTACATGCTTACCTTTTATACATTGATTGAAGATGTTAAAAAAAGAAAACAAAACCAAATTCTAGTATGCCATGCATTTAAAAATCAAAGAAAGACCTGAACAATTGTAAAGCTGGAATAAATGGGTACGCTGTACCCATTTATTATTATTATTATTAATAAGCTGTACAAAAGGATGATGTCGGGATAGGCACCTGCACTGATGGAGACGGCAGCGTTTGGCAAACAAAATTTTATAGGCTTGCAGGTTGCTCAGGTTTCTTCTTTTTACCCTTGAGTACAGCCAGCCTGTGGGACTGGAGGGCTCAGGGAGCAAACCAGTACGGGCTGCATCCTGCACAGCCTGTGGTACAGCCTCAGAGCATCCCAGTACGGCCTCAGAGCATCCCAGTACGACCTCAGAGCATCCCGGTACAGCATCAGACACACACAGTCTTCTGTGCCTCATCTCCGTGGGAAGTTTCCAGGATATTACAGCATATAAATCTTCTTTTCACGGGATTTTTTAATATTTTTTTTTTCTGCATTGTAGCTAGGTACCAGGGCACTCGGTAAGCTGATGGGGGGCAGTGGGATAGATCTGGGGTGCGGCTGGAGTGGGGCGCGGGGAGCGGCGTGCTGCAGATGCCCTCTGCTGGCCTCGGCGCTGGGAGCTGCCTGCAGCGAGTTCCCCCTCGCCTTTGCAGCCTGGTTTGTCTTTTGCTAATTTTGCTTTATTGCTTCTGGTTATGCCCCGCAGAAGGGGGGTTCACAGCCGGCATCTCCGTCTCTTCCCGGGTGCTCGCTGTCTCCTTGCGGTCATGGGAAATGCAGTGTTAGGGCCGTGCCCCCTCTCTGCGTGCTTTGAACTCTCTGGCGCAGGGGGAAGCCGCCGAAGCTCAGCTTTCTAAATTTTCCAGGTTTTTTCTTGCTGAAATCTCAGCCTGGTGCTGAACTGAGCTGACTTTCATCCATCTTTAGTTAAGGACGAGTCCCTGGTGCCACTTCATCAAAGCTGCAGCCTTCGAAACTGCGATGCTCAGGACGTGGGGTGCTGGAGCAAACGCAGCGGCAGGGGAGCAGTGACATCTGCCAGTCGCTGCCCGCCATTGCTGTGAGCATCCTGAGCCCACCCGTGGCACAGGTATGCCACCGCCTGAGCCGAGATGTGGATTTACCGAGGCACGGAGGGGCGGCTGCCGGGCAGGTACCGCTGGGTAAAGGTGTGCACCCGGGGTAACCCCCAGTACCACGCTCCCATCGCCACGACGGACCTGATCCTCCCGCTTTCCTCCTCTAATCGGTGGCGTCCACCATGGGGACCTCCCAGCCCAAGCCCAGCTGGTCCAGGCAGCTGTGCCCCCCGTTGCCTGGGGGTGACGGATGCCCGAGGCGGGCAGGAACGCCTCCCCCCGGTGCGGAGCTGCTTTAGAGCTGTCGTAACGCACCCATCGCAGGCATGTGGGACCCTCACAGGAAAAGCCCCGAGCAGCTGGAGCGGAGCGCGGGCAGCTGCCACGATGGCTGGGGTGGGCGGCGAAGCGCGGTGGCCCTGCTCCGGCAGCCCCCTCCGGAGCGGCTGCTCCTCGTGCAGCCCGAGGTCCGATTTCACCCACCTCTTCTCCCCGGGATGGATTATTCCCGTGCCAGCGCCCATTGCCGGGCTGCAGGGAGCCGCCTGGCGTCGTGTGCGTATTAAAGGGCAGGAGAAGGATTATCACCCAAAAATGTGACCCAGAAATTCAGTAATTTTTGCAGAGTGCTGGGAGAGGTGCGATGGAGGGTGCAAACAGCCTCACTGCTTTCCTCTTGTGGCGTTGGGGTGTTGCGGCAGCGTCGGGATGGCACCGGATCGGGGCTGCCGTGCCATGGCTCGTGCCGTGGCTTGTGCTGCGGGTGGCTGGGAAAGCACCTTTGCCACGGCAGCAAGCATCCACCCTTTCAACTGTCCCCTCTCCCCCCGCCAGAAAAATCAATTTGGGTTTATCAGGCAATCCTTAGCCTGCTGTGTTTGGAGGTTATCAGCGTTTATTTTATTTCTCTGTGGATATTTCTTCAGGGCTGCAGAAGGTGAAGGAGTGCTTTCATTAACCAGCAATTGATTTCTCATACATCACTAATACTCTTCCACTTTTGTCTTTGGAAGGACAAAAACCAAAAAGGAACCCAGAAATCAAAATAACCATTGGTGTGGGTGCCCCTCAATAGCCACCAGAGGCAGATCAGCTTTCTCTGGCCTCTACTTATTAACCAGCTTGGACCCAAAATCTCTTTGGGATGGGACAAGCGCAGGAGGGGACTCAGGGGACACGTGAAGGACCGGCAGCAGCGGGGTGGAAGTCAGCTTTCATTTGTCTGCGTGGCGGTGCTGCCGCCTGGGCGAGCCCTAAAAGCAGAGCAGAGACGTTCTCCTCAGCATCCAGTTGTGCCGCTTACAGCCACGTACGCTGGGCAGCCGCCGGTCCAAGCGGTGCGGCTGGCGTTGCCTTGTGCAGGCTCATCGGCCGCAGGGACGGACGCTCCTCGGGGTGGCCCAGCGTTTGGCTTTGCGGGGGGCTTGGGGCCGCGTTGGTGGGGTGGCCGGAGGGGACTGAGCAGCCCGGTCCTCGTCACCCTCCCGGTGGCTTGGCAGGGGCTGTCTGGAGGAGAGAGATTTCTCTCCAATTACTCGCATCAGGCTTTTGCCCGTGACTGGAGCTCTGTAAAGGGAGTCTCAGGAGGGATTAACATCCACGAAGAAGGAGCGCTGCTCTCTGCTGAGTACCTAAGCACCATTTACTACAAATAATAATAATAATCAAGGTGGGAGGAAGCTTATTGAGTCCTGTGTGCATCTGCATGATGTTAGGAATGTGCCTTCTTTTCAGTGGAACTGGGTAACCCAACATCGACGAACATCCTATCAGCATAATAGGCTTCTCCTAATCTCATTGAAAACAATTAGCAGAGCTCCGGCAATCAAATCAGCTGCCGAATTGAAAAGCCCTGGTGGGATTCTCTTGAAAAATAACGATGGTAATGAATAAAGGATGGGGGATTTTTCACTTACACCTGCAGCATGCTAATAAAATGTGGGTCAGCTCAGAGGTGCAGGACCTTTTATAAGAAGCAAAATAAGTATTGATACTGTTTCTGCCTTAATCTAATGTTTCTGGAGTCAGGGGTTGGGATGAATGTTAATAATGTTTGTCTCTTTAGGCAGGGCTTTTCATCCACTGTCCTTTTACAAGGGAGATCAGATTTATTATCCTCATTCTACAGCTGGAAAGGCAGGGAAAGAAAAGGAAAGCAGCTCATGCTTGAGCGGGACTTGAGGGAAGAGCAGGTGATGTCCCCAAATCTGAGTCCATGCCCTAGGCACCAAGATCTTGGAGACAGGTCCTAATTCCTGGACTAAACATGGTGTGTTTTACACATAAGATGACTTGTCCAGTAGGGATCGGAGCAGCGAAGGGTTTACCTAAGTCCAGAGCAGTGTTGTGGAAGATGAAGACACCTAGTTAAGGAATATCTGGAAACCAGGTGACCTTTTCTTTGTACCGTAGAGGTTTACATCCAGCCACAGTCTCTTCTATAAATTAAAAATTGCCTGAAAATTGTCTTTTCTAAGCCTATGCTTATACTGTTTGTACCCTCCACGCTGTCTTCTTTACAAGTGTTTTGTTTGAAGTCCTACAATTATCTGGTGCTACACGTATGCTAACTCATTTGGTTTAGTAGTTAAGGTCTGTCTGCCCAGAATAGTTTAGGGATAGCAAAGGCGTAGATATGAGCGATATTTGCTCATCAGGCTGTGATGTGTTTTGCCTGATCGACCCCTCCCATTCCCACCATCTCGAGGATGGGGTTCCCAAGCTCTTCAGAGAAACTGTTAGTGAGATTTCTGCTTGTACTCATGAGTCCCTTTTTGTTCTGTCCTGGATTTAACCCTCACTAGTTGTGCCCAGGTCAGGAGGTGGTACCCACCTTGGGCTGCGTGTCTCCGAGGGCATGGGATACATGCAAATATTTGGGAAAGCAAGAGCATCCAACCTCAGTCAGTGAGTCGCTCCTGCTCCCCTTCACTGATCCATGGTGTCTCCCAGTACCCAAATCACTACTCGTAGGAAGAGCTTGAGTGACGCGACGTCCCTTTCTGACGGCTCTAATTATCTCTAGAGGTTTAGTCAGGCCGTTACTTCGCATTGGTGCTGGGGGGTGGTGTAATACTGAGCGATGCTCTCCCAGCTATATTATGCAGGAGGGCAAGTGAGGTGATCATAATTGTTGCTTCAGCTTTTAAAAATCTGTCAAGCCATGAATATTTCATGAACACTTTGGTTGGTGTGCTGGTACACAAGAAATAAAGTATCCATTATTACCAGGGTAGAGCGGGCCAGAAATTTTCCAGCAGAATTGGTTTTTGTCAATAATTACTCAGTCAACAGTACATTTTCCTGGAGTGTGTTTATTTTTGTCAAAATTGTCAATGAAAGATTATCTAAACATACTCTTTTAGAAGCCAAGGTGCCTTGTTGTATCTTTGTCTTTTCCCCTCCTCTATTAAATCAACAATATTAGGAATTCTTTTTCAAGGTTTGGTTTTACAGGAAACATTGAGGTTTTTCATTCCAGCTCAGACCAAAAGGGAGGTTTGAATCCCGCAGCTGCAGGGCAAACGCCGGCACACGGCTCGTCCCACCTGGCTTCTCTTCCAGGGCGAGGCAGAGCTGGGGACCGAGGGATGCCGTGCTGATCCAGAGGAACCGCCATAGCCCTGTGGGGTGTGGAGCGGTGGCGTAAGCTCGCGCTCATCGATGCTTTTTCTACCAAGAAGCAAGGCAAGAGCTTCTCAACTACAGTGCTCCATCAGATAGCCCTCTCCTGCAAGCAATAGGCTGGAGGCATTTTGAATGTGATTTACCTAAAATGCATCTTTTCCTCTTCCTCCTTGTTATGGATTGCAGTCTCAGAGATTGCTGGCAGTGTACTGTTTCAGAGTATATTTTATACCTCCAGCAGACATGCTGGGAAATATATGGAGGCAGCAAATCCGTACTGGATTTCCGTGTGCATGTAATAAGAATGAGGAATGACCTGCTGTTTGTTGCAGGAGAACTTATGGGGCTGCGTGTGGTGCAAAGGCTTCAGAAGTCAATAATCTTTGCATATTTGTGTTGCACTTGGAACGAATAAGGGGTGAGAAAATAATTGTTGATAGATCTGAAAGGGACCTTGAAAAAAGAAATGGGCAAGAGCTGGAAAGAGACTCATGGCGTTGGCATTTCCAAGGCTGGGCAAGGGTAGTAGTCCTGGGCGTTGACAGCAGGTTGTGCGTGAAGCGTGGCTCTGAGGCTGACTGCCACCTGGTACGGCAGGATTGGGAGGTACCAGGGCTCAAATCCTGGTTTTGTTTCACCCCCGCGGGGTGTTTCACACTCTGGTGGGCAAGACCAGCTCAGTATTTCCAGAGGACCCAAACTCAGTCGCTGAAATCCTCATAGCTCTGGAACCGATGTAATTCAGAGACTTAAACACACATCTAAAAAGCATGTGGGCACGCTTTGGAGGTGCGCTGAGAGCTCTGGAGGCCTCACCGAGGCTCTGTGATACACCAGGCACCTGCAGAGCCCTTCCTGGTGGTCCTCGAAGGTTCCATGCTATTGTCCTATCCTCTTTTTTGCTCTTTTTTTCAGAGTTCGCACCTTCCCAAAAGAGTCCCACCTGGGCCACGACACAGTCCGAGCCCTGATGTACTACGCTCTGAAGGTCTGGAGCGACATTACCCCACTGAATTTCCACGAAGTGGCAGGTAACAACGCCGACATCCAGATAGACTTCTCCAAGGCAGATCACAACGATGGCTATCCCTTTGATGGACCTGGTGGGACGGTGGCACATGCTTTCTTCCCTGGAGACCATCACACGGCAGGAGACACCCATTTTGACGACGATGAGTATTGGACCTTCCGATCATCAGGTATGCCGGGGCGGAGAGCTGCAGCCAAATGCATGTCCTCCCAGCTTCCCTCTTCTGCGCTGGTGGCTAGAGTGGTTTAGTCTCTGCTACGCCTTCACCCCGGGCTTGCAGGTCCCAACACCTTCTTCTGGTTCCCCATTCAGCCTTGCTAGTGAAACGACAGCAGCCAGCATCGAGGACCTTCTATGTTCCTGGAAGCCCCAGTGATATCTCCTTGTTTCTCCCCATCGTATGGGCAGTTGCAGAGCTCCTCATTGCCCACCCCCAGTCCCCGTCTCTTCTGGGACCTGGAAGGTCACGGGTTGGGTGTGCGGCTGTTGGAGCTTTCGGATGGGGACCGTGTTCTCTGACTTCACTGTCTTTTGGGTGGCTTCATTGCCACATGCCCCGGTTTCTTATTCTCAAAGCATATTTATTAGCTGACCTGCCTGGAAAGGGCTCTGTGGTCTGCAGGGAAAAAGCTCCCCGTGAACGCTAGATTTTTCCTGCCATCTGGTGTCCATTACCTGACATCAGGATGGTTACAAGTTACAGTTTTGTTCTTTTATTTCATCTCATCTGCTTAGAGCAGAGTTTTAATAAGCAGAGGGACTTTCAGAAGCAAGCGTGCTGTCTGTGGGGATCAGGTCCCCAACCTTCGTGTCGGGCGCTTTTCGACAGCGTCTCCTCTGCAGTCGCCAGCTGCTAATTTACTTGTCACGCCACCTCCTCCGCAGGCTCCCAGCGGGCTCCTGCTGCCTCAGCTTAATGATTTTGTTTAGACCTAATCATCCTCTCTGAAACCAGCTAATACCTTCTTTCTCCCCACCCCTCTCCTCCCTTCCCACCGGTTGACCCCGTCCATCCCCACTGAGTGTTCATGGGCAGGAGTGTTCACCAGATGTGCTGGAGAAGGTCTGGGGTTAAGGCTAAAGGTCTGGACAGGCTGATTCTTCAGGATTCAACCTGTTCCTTGGTTCATGACGCTGTGCAAACCCAACCGATGTCTTATGGGGAAGGAAAAAAAAAGCAGCAGCTCTGCCTTGCAGACGTGCAGGGCAGAGGCAAGCGCTGAAGCCTGGTAGCTTGCCGTAGCAGATGTGTTATGTGATGAAGTAAGGAGTGGTGCCCATTTTATAGCTGGCGGTTGGGAACGCTCGTTGTGAAACGGGCTCGTGTGGAGGAGCGGGCTCAGGGCTGGCGGCCCCGTGGGGAGGATCTCTCCGAGCATCACCGGGGGACAAGGGGATGAGCCTGACAGCGAGAAAGCTGCCCTCTATTTTGAAGGTCTTGGAGCTATCTGAGCTTCATCTTTTATTTATTTTGTTCTCCCTAGTGATTCAAAAATAACAACTTGGTAGGTGATATAAAAATATCCCCAAGGTTGTCAGTTTGGCATTAAAATGTCAGAAAGCATATGTCTTGTTCTCTCCTAGAGCTGGGGAAAACAGCACAGGTTATAAAAATCCCGGCTGTTTACAGACACTGTAAAGAATAGTCATCAAGGAAAAAGCAGAATTCAGCAACAATATCCCCCCCAACACCTCCAGCCTGGTGGGGAGCACAAAGGACTGCGCAGCATCAGCCATGGCCGCTTCTGCATGACGTCTCCTTTGTCCCCGCGCACGGCTCGGGGAACGCGGGGCTCCCCTGAGCTCCGCGCAGACCTCGGCTTTCCAACCTCACTGCCTTTTCATTACAAGGCTTGCAATCGTGATCTTTGTAAGAACTGTACTTAAAATCATTGCCGTCCTCTGGTACTGCTCTGCAGGCAGCAATTGCACGGGTGCTTCGCCCAGCCAGTCCAGAGCTGGGCGGTGGGAATGGACTGAGCAGGATCAGTCCCGTACAGCTCCTGAGCGGAGCTCTCCCTTTGCTTTGGCAGCAGTGGTGGAGGCTTGGAAGCAGAGATTAACCCCTGTTGGGATCTGACCTGAGTCTGAAGCTCTGGAGAGCACCCTTCGTTAGAAGGATGGGTCTGCGTGTGGGTGCGGTGTGAGGCACTAGGGGTTGGACTGCAAATAAGAAAATTTTGGAAAAGAGGATAGAGTAGAGAGAGCCCAGCTGAGGAAACAAATCATCAGAGGAGGTATCAATGTTCAGTAAAGTCTCCCTGATGCCCAGCGTGGCGTGTGAGGATCAAAGTTTCTAAAGGAGCAGACCCCGGAGCTGCAGCCCCACCAGCAGAAGCTGTGGAAGGGAAGAAGACGGGCAAGTCCTCTGGAAACAAGCTGGACGTGGTCACCTGCCCCTTCTGCCGTTCCCTGTCAGGGCAGCAGTTAGATGAGCAGGGTTGGTGGCTGACGAGCTGGTGAACAGCTCTGTGTTTGTGTGCGTGCAGGAAGGTGTTCGCGGTGGATTTGGCCGGGGCAGCAGCATCTGATGCCAGCATTGTGCAGGCAAGGAAAGCCCAGCAGAGCACCACGGGCAGGCGGGCGCTGCCGGCCGCTCACCGGTTCCTCGGCACGTGGCTTTGCTCGTTATCGCAGGTGTTGATGAGCTTCCGGCTAGTGGCTGCAGAAATTTGGTATTCTGCTATCTCTATCTCTGCAGCTGCTGCGGGGGAGATGTGAGATAGAGAGGACGACGGCTCTGGCCCAGCTCCTGCACCGCCAGGTAGTGGGGACGATGGATGGTCGTGCGAGGTCACTGTCTCAGCTGTTTGTCCGGCTCTTTCTCAGGTGCCATCAGTGGACTGGGAATACGCGGGGTGATCCCCAAGCCTCTGTGGGGCTGAGGACTCACACTGCGGGTTGATGTCTGGCTTTCTTTCCATTTTCGTGTGACACGCTGCGGTCTCCTTTTTCCAACTGGAGAAAAAGTTCATTTTCAAACTTCACCCACTCCAAAGCTTTTTTTCCCTGTGTATCCAACATATACTTATACCTTCTCTTACAGCCCACCCAACCCCCCAAAACACAATCAGCATGTCGTGACTTTTATTTCAATTTTGTCTTTATTTCCAGACACCCATGGGATGGACCTGTTTGCTGTAGCTGTCCATGAGTTTGGCCATGCCATTGGCCTGACCCACATCTCTGCCATAGAGTCTATCATGAGACCCTACTACCAAGGTCCAGTGGGGGATCCTCTGAAGTATGACCTACCTTATGAGGACAAAGTCCGAATCTGGCAACTCTATGGTAAGTTTGTGTCCCTCACCCGGCTACGGCCCCTTTCTGCCTTGGCCCACACCGGAATAGCTGTTTTCTGGGGTGAGTGGAGCTGGTGGGGAGGATGGTGTACCCCTCTACTGCTTCTTTGTCTTTACGCATAGGAGTCAGGGAATCTGTGTCCCCCACAGCCAAACCTGAAGTAAGCAAAACTGATGACCATCCTATCCTGCCAGAGCTGCCAGAGAACCGCTCCACTGTCCCGTAAGTCAAGTTCATTTCTTTTCAGCTGTCACTGATGTTCCTGCAAGGGACGTGTAGTAGTGAAGCTCCACCTAAGCATCGGTATCTTGCCTGCTCACTCTGGCTTTGGTATTTCCTTCTGGACCTCTTGTCTTCTGGAAAACACACACACACAGAGTGCCCCTTCTTCCTCACATCTCCTGATCATCTCCTGCATACGCTGTTGCTTTTTCCAAGCAGTATGTGTGGAGACTGGCCAGCCAGCCCACAGCTGAAGTGGTTAAGAGCAGGAACAAGTGATAGTTGCTATCCATCCCTTAGCTAATTTTTATCATTCAAGGCACGTCCAGAAATTCTGTATCATCTTGGAATGCTTTGCATTTCCCTAAGACTCAAAATTTTACTCATGCTAATGGAAATTTGTCCCCATCACCCTTAGGTGAACTCATCCTTGCTGAAATTTTAATCAAACTTCCTCTGCAGTATCCTGAATTGTGCAACCATAACTTACCTAAACCTTTCCACGGTGAGCAACTCCCTAATGTACCTGTGGGGGTGAATATTGGAACAAGTGGACCGATAGCCTGACTCCAACGCAGGTTTGCGTTGGCAAAGGGCTGCTTACGCTGTGTCATCAAGCAACCAGCGTGCCCTCATTAAGGGAAGTTCTGGATCTAGCTCATTAATAAGCGTTGGAGTTACCAGACTGTTTTACTACCAGGGCGGCAGGACAGTTAAGAAGGTGTTCAGTTACACTGAACAAAAAGGCAGGAGTTCATGGTCACACACGTTTTTGCCAGATACCAGGAGCACCCCAAGTGAGTGCAGCAGAGATGGAGCAGGTCACCTTCACCTCCTGGTCTGCCCCATCTGGAGCGTGACCTTGAGGAAGTCACTTCCTCAAGGAAGTCTTGAGGAAGTCTCAAGGAAGTCTTGAGGAAGGACTTCCTCACCTGAGGAAGTCTCTGTGCCTCGGTGCCCCATCTGCGAAGATGGGATAACAGGATTGAAGCATGAACAGTGGGATTATTCCTACAGTCATGGGACTAAGAAGAATGTAATCTTGAAAAAATATCCCTGCGCTGCAGTTACTTTTCCCGCCTCATCACCTTCTTCACCCCGCTTTGCCCTGCTTGGTGTGGTGCCCACAGTACAAGGGTGCTGAGCACCTGCTCTTGGTGGAGGTGTCCCAGCTGCCAGGGGTTGCGGAAAGGCCATGAGGGTCCTAAGGGACCCTTTTCCTTGAACGTGCTGAATGCCATTAGTTATCTTTCTTCCCACGTAGCTTTTAACCGAGTTTGTCCACAAGGCTGTGGCCGTGTTTTGACCTAGAAACGTGAGAGCGTTTCTCCCTGCTGCTGTAGGAGACCATCGTCTCGCTCTGGCAGCAGGAGGAGCAGGACGCTTGTTGGTGCCAACCCCTTCTTCCTGCGCCGTGCGTGACTGGGAGGGCGGACGGGGTTCACCTCCACATCGGTTGTTTTGTGCCCGAAGCGGGCTGTGAAGCTGGCGCTGGCAGCCCAGCACAACTCTTCTATCAGTAAATTAGATTTATGCTTCCCTGTCACCCACAGCAGCTTTTCTGTGCATGTTCCCAGCACCCTCTCCTTGTCCTCCATCAATCATCATTTCTCACATGGGCTTCGTAGCGCTTTCAGTCCTTCATACTCTGTGCCTTTCCCACCCCCCTTGTTAAAAGCAGCTCAGTATCTCAGCTGTGACTTGCCAGGTGGCTTTCACCACGTATCCCATGGCATCGTCTCCCATGCGGCATCGTGTCCCTGTGTTTGGTCTCGCCTGCTTTCTGCTTGGCAGCTCTGTCACCTCTCACTGGCATTTTGGAGCTCAGCCTCGGAGCTGCAACATCCCCAGCCGCTGAAGGAAGATGCTGCTTGGCTTTTATCCACCACATGTCCTGCTGCCCGGGGACAGCCGGCCGAGCTGCGCTGTGCCACCAGGGAGCGGGAAGCCAGCTCTGCCCTCACCAGTTACGCTAGCGGGAAGATGTAGAGCGTGTCCTCGCTTGACTCCTAGCGATGGTCTCCAGTGGCCCAGGGAGCATGTCTGCCACAAAGCTGTCTTCAGGCTGAGGGTTGCCCAAGCTCACCTTGGAAATCCCTGTGCACGTGGCTAGGTTTGAGGATGAGGAACGACAGATGGATGCAGCCTGTGGTCTTCTGCTGGGGGCTCTGGGGGCAGGGGAGCCGCGGTCCGTGGGATGGGGGACACCGCGGAGGACGCGGCCCCTCGCTGCCCACCTGGGCCGTGCTCACCTGGGCATCTCTCCGCAGGCTCCGGCGGGACGTGCCCAACAGATGCAACACTCACTTTGACGCTGTGGCCCAGATCCGGGGAGAGGCTTTCTTCTTCAAAGGTAAGCGCCCGCTGCCGGCGGTCTTTGCGTGTGTCACCCTGTGGTGACGTTGGCGTGACAGCGCAACACCGCAGCAGCAGTGCCAGACAGGCCGGGACGGGCGGTGAGGATAAGCTGGCTCGGGGTTTGCAGGCTGCGGGGGCTGCAGAGCCAGGCAGGCGTCTCGCATGCCGCTGACTCCTTTTGACTCCAATGAAAGGGCTTAGACCTTCAATCAGCCCACTGAGGCTGAGGACGGATGATAAGGGAACGTTAACGTCAATGCGAATCCTGCCTCTGGTGCAGAAGGAAACCGCCTGGCTCGCGCCCGGACCCTCTCAGCGCAGCGAAGGAGGTGCCCACGGCAGGTTGGGGGTCTGGCGCGTGGGTAGGAAGGAGAGAGCAGCGCAGGCAAACCCACCTGCCCACATCCCTGCGGTGCATGGCCGGCGTGGTGCCCACGAGGGACGCGTGTCCTAACACCGGGGCAGGTGCGCGTCCACGTGGCTGCCCGGGAGCCGGGGTTTAACGCTTCCCTCTGAAGCGGCCGGGCTGGTGACAGTCCAGCGCCGTGCTTCGTACCACGCTCTGATCCATTGCACCACACTGCCCAAGTGAAGAACTAAAATCTGATATTTGCGCTATCAAAGTCAAAATCGGGGTTAAACCAAGGATGAGCACGGCAACAACAGCTCTCCACTGCTTTTTTTCCTGGATGCCTCCAACTTTCCTTTCCTCCCACGCTTCACCTTCCCTAATGCTGCTTGCTGAGCATCGCTCAAAGACAACGTGCGCGCGATTGCAGAGCCATCTGGATCCATGTCAGCAAACGCTTGCTGGCAGCGTGTCCCCAGGGTGCCCGGCTGTTGATGAGGATCCCATCGGTGCCTTCTCAGCTGTACACAGCCCGCCAGGCTGGACTCCAGGGGCTTTCTTCTCCATCTTTCCAAGATGGAAAAATGCCCGCTGGGCACTCCTTTCCATCCCTGGCCACCACTTGGCCACCCCAAAGCCATCCAGCAGGGAAGCAGAAGCATGTCCCCCAGGGATCAGGAGCAGCGTCCGGGCGCGTGTAACCCATCTGGGTATCACAGTGCAAGTCTCCAGTTGTAGGCAAGAATGGCAAAAGGGCTCCAGAGAATTCGATCTTGTCTGTGCCCTCGGGGGAGCACAATACGGAGGCTGTTCCCCAACGGTATTTGTTCAGATGCTGGCTCCAAAAAGCCACAGTGAAGAAGGGAAAATAAGAGACAAGAACTGGTGTCCAGGATAAATGGCTGCCTGTCTTTCAGGGGCGGGGCGGGAAGATGAAAACTAAAGAGAAATCCATCTTGGTGTCTATTTTGGGATATATTTATTGTGGGCCAAAACGCAAATGTAACGAGCGCAGTGTCAGTGGGTGCCAGCTGCACGGCTGCCTCCGGAGCCTGGCACCTCCCTCGGAGCCCCCACCACTGCCACCAAACCGTCCTGGGCACCAAGGAGCAGGGACATCGCCTCTCGGGCAGGATTTTGATGACCTCCAGTGATGAGCTGCCTCCATTGATGGACCTTTAGTTCTGAGCTGGTCCGGCTGGTTCCCTAGCCGGAGAGCAGCCTCTCCCACCGTGAAGACTGAAGCTCCGCAGGGCTCCCAGGCTTGTTGTATTGAAGGCAGCAGTGGGTTCTCCGCACTTTGGAAACGCCGCTTGCTTTGATTTAGGTGCCTCGCTACAGACTCCTGAAGTTTTAAAACAACTTTGGCCTGTGTGTGTGTTTGCTTGGTGCATGCAGCAATCTTGCCAGAGGCAGCCAAAGTACGGAGAGCGCGGTACACAGCTGGGATCAAAATCACCTCGTATTAAAGAAAGCAATTGCCTCAACCCATCATCCATATAAAACGAGACGCTCGGGACAGCAGGACTTTACACTTGGCTTTCACCCTGCTCAGTTTGCCAGCTCAGAGAGTGGTTTTAAATCAAGCTTTTTAAACAAACATGGGGGTTGGGATTTTTTTTTTTTTAATTATTATATTTCTGCATGCTAATGGAAGCAATTCCCCCACGGACCTGGCTTTGGCTGATGATCGTCCAAGCAGCCGCAGCACTTTGGTGAGCAGGCTTGGCCCTGACCAAACATGAGCACGGGTGGACTGGGGCCATTGCGTTAAGAATTCCTTGCTACTTAATTGCAATATTTTTTTGCTTTTTCCTGATAGCTTATCAAAAACCCAACCAAACTAACCAACAGCCCAGGCTATGCCTGACTTGGAGGGTAGATTTAAAGCTTGCTTGCTGCAGTTGCATACCCGCTGAGCCCATCACTGGCAAAGGGCTGAAATGTCAAAAGCAGTGGGGCTTCCCTCCTTGTCTCAAATGAGCCCAGGATACTCCAAAGTTCAGATGCTTATCTGCTAAAGAAGGAATTATGTCGAGCTGTATTTCTTGTTAAAAAAAGTGAAAATTTGTCTTTGTCTAGTGCCTCGCTAATTAGAGATGCAGAGATCATCTTTATTTAATTACATGTGTTTCCATCGATGTACAATGGCCACCAAATTTGAATCCTATTTTTTTCCTAACGTTCTTAAAAAAAATCTGTAATTACAGCAATTCCTACCACATTTGAATGTATTATTCATTCGTGGGTTTCAGTCAGATAGAGCAAATATGCAAACTGGAGCAGAAGAACAAGAATATGATATAAATCCTTATAATTAGAATAAGACCCCCTCTCTGCAGATGTTTAAGTGTTAGAGTTTCGCCTCCTGCATTATTAGGCTAAGATCCAATTTCCATAAAATTTTAAAAGACGGTGTCACAATCTGCCGGCTCTGGAGAAGGGGCTGAGTGTCTTGAATACAAATCTGAAGACGCATCTTTGGTTTCTGTTGCTTATCCCCCCTTGGGAATCCATGCAAAAGCAGATATAAATAACATGCAATAATTTCTAACAGGCAATAACAAATATGAGACAAAGTTGAGAGTTGGCTCTTAGACATCTTGCTCCGGCTCAGATCTCACTGTGTGGAGCTCTCTGGGGAAAATGCAGCACGAAACACTGCAAAAACTTGGGCTGAGAATCCCTGATGCAGTGCAGGGAGTCGGGTTTTGAGATGCCCCTAGAATCATTAAGACTCCTCGGGAAATCCCACGTAAGGCTCCTTCAGCAGGAGAAAGTTTGGCATCCTTCCCACAGAGAACAAACATGTTTCCTTTTCCATTACCCCAAATATTCCAGAAATACCCCCAAGCCAAACTCTTTTCTAGCTGGGGCAGCGTCGCTGCAGGTGCTGGAAGTGCGTCTGCTTACACCACCGGTACGCTCGGCCCCTGGGAGCACCGCAGGACCGAGGTCCCCTGCTTATCCTGTGCCTCGAGATGGTACCAAACTCCTTAATTGTGCCTCCTTCCGCCCCTCAACCCCTTCCCGTTTATTAATATAGTTTCCTCCTCTTCTCTTTTCTTACCGCCTTTCTTCATTAAAAAACCCCTCTGATATTGCCGTGTTTCATCGTAACATCATACCCATTTCTAAACACGAAAGCAGCTGGGCACCCTGTGTGCAGGAAGCCGGGGGAGGTCCAGGAGCGGAGGAACAGGCATGTTTCTCTGGAGGCTCTCGCGAGAGGCTGCTGGTACCTGGTGTAGCTTCCGCCGCTGCCCAGTCCCGCTGGCTCCCAGGAGGTCCGTGCAGAGCAGAGCAGAGCGGGAGGAGATGGAAGGCTCCTCTCACCCGCTCCGGCTCAGCGGTGCAGCTTCGCACCGCGGCCAGGAGTATACCGACTCCGGTGCGATGTCCGGAGGATTATTTTGATCCTGAAAAGGGGATTTCTTCTAACGGCTGCCGGGAATAGAAAGCGCTAGCAGCTGCTGCTGGAAAGCGGGACACCTGTAACTCACAGCTCCCATCTCACGCGCTTTGCTTTCTGCTGCTGCCACGTGCCCGGCGCTCGTCTCCCCCAGCGAAGGTGGGTTGCAGTGTGGTTCAGTAATGTCCAGTCTGTTCCTCCAGGCAAGTACTTCTGGAGACTGACTCGCAATAAGCACTTGGTCTCCCTCCAGCCGGCTCAGATCCACCGTTTCTGGCGGGGCTTGCCACTCAACCTGGACAGCCTGGACGCGGTCTACGAGAGAACCAGCGACCACAAGATCGTCTTCTTCAAAGGTGAGAGCAAACGCGGTGCTGGAAGCAGCACGTGTGTCTGTCCGGTGTAGATCCCGGTGCCAAGGCACCCTGGCAGAGTTTTGACCTCTCCTGCAGGCAGGAGACACCAGCGTCAGCCGTTGAGCATCTCCCAGGGCAGGTCCGAGATCTGTTGTCCATGAGCGAGGCCAGGAGGAACCAGCTGGTAGGGAGGGCAGGCAAAAAGTAGAAGTTGTGTGCCCCAGAAAATGAGGGAAATGTCACTGAAGAAAAACTTCAGCCAAACCTAACTGACATCTTTGCTTTTCAAGAACGAAATAAAAGCAGGAACCACCCACGCACACACTTCACAGGTTTTGTGTTCCTTCTTCGGCCTCTTCTCTTTTTAATATCTGCTGCTGAGAAGTGAAGAACCTGCAGAGGGGACAAAAATGAAAACCTGAAGAGCCTGCTTTTGCTAATTATATTTCTGTTACTATTTTTTTCCCTTAAAATAAGTGTTATAATCCTCTCTTTTTTAAAAAACATCTCACAAGTTTCTTTCAGAAGAACTGGAGGAAAGAGATGAGCTCGTGGTTCCTACACAAATGTCCACGTCCCCTGCCAACCGTTCGTCCGTGCTGGTTAGACATTACCCATGTGCTGAATGTCACCCACGCCACCAGCAGGCACCAGCTCTCTTGGAAAGGTCATGTGCTTGAAGAGCTAAATACATCCCAGCCCTCCACGCTCCCTGGCTGGAAATTGCTTTTTGTCTCCTGACCGTTCTGCTTTGAGCATGGTGCAATTATCAGTTTCAGAAGTGCTGAACCAAGCACTTCTGAAAGCAATAATTTGGTTTCAGTCCCTCCAGCGAGGCTGGAGGAATGCCTTACGTCCCGCGCTAGCCTCTGCGCTCGCAGAAGCGTTTCCAAGCGCAGCCAAAGCTCTTCCAGGCTGCCCGAGCACCGCCGAGCCGTGCCGAGCCCTGCGTCTCCCCGGGGAGCAATGTGCCAAAGGCTGCCTCGGGCCGCTCGCCCTGCTCTGCCTTCCCGCTGATCCAGGGGGAACGGGGCCAGCTGGAGCGTGGCAGCCCTTACGCCTGGCACCGGACCCTCCCCGGCGGGTCTGCAGACCGCAGCGGCGCTCGCTCGCTTCCTTCCCTTTTTCCCCTCTCTCCCTGCTGGGGACAGACCAATTCCTGGCAGCTCAGGTCCAGGGGCTCCTCCTGGCTGCTGGCTAAATTTGGCTTGTGAGGCCGAAATTACGGCTCTGCCACAGCTGGGGTCTTGCCCCTGCCAGGCACACCGCTCTGTGGCCGTGCGTGATGTGTGTGTTAGTCCTGCCTAGCTCCTAAGATTAAACTCGAGATTTTCTTTCCAGCTATAAAATACTGTCTCGTTCTCTCCCTCCAGCGCTGTTTCACAGAACCACAGAATCGTATAGGTTGGAAAAGACCTTTAAGATCATCGAGTCCAACCGTAAACCTAACACTGCCAAGCCCACCACTACACCATGTCCCTAAGCACCTCATCCAAATGGCTTTTAAATACCCCCAGGGATGGGGACTCAACCACTTCCCTGGGCAGCCTGTTCCAATGCTGGACAACCCTTTCGGTGAAGTAAAATTTCCTCATATCCAGTCTAAACCTCCCCTGGCGCAACTTGAGGCCATCTCCTCTCGTCCTATCACTTGTTACCTGGGAGAAGAGACCGTCCCCACCTCTCTCCAGCCTCCTGTCAGGCAGTTGTAGAGAGCGATGAGGTCTCCCCTCAGCCTCCTTTTCTCCAGGCTGAACAACCCCCGGTCCCTCAGCCGCTCCCCATCAGCCTTGTGCTCCAGACCCTTCCCCAGCTCCGTTGCCCTTCTCTGGACACGCTCCAGCCCCTCAAGGTCTCTCTTGGAGTGAGGGGCCCAACACTGAACACAGCATTCGAGGTGCGGCCTCACCAGTGCCAAGTACAGGGCCGAGTTTCATTGATCCCTGGACAGAAACCAAAGCACACAAATTACCCTGGCCTCTGAGGTCCTGCTGCCGATACATGGGCATGTGTTTAAGTGCCTCTTCAGATTTTCTAGAAAACCAAGGGAGGAAAAAGCCTGATCTTTAAAATAGGTTGTGTGATGCCCAAAAGGACGCTGCGGGTTCACAAAGAGACATTGTACGAACAGAAGGACTGCCCAGGTGGTTAGAGTCACATAGGCATTGAGAGATCTGGGTTGGTTTCTTGTTCTGATTCCTCGTATGACTGTGAGCCAGTCGTGTTGTGCTGCTCAGACGGGATTTGTCCAGCCCCTGTGCATCCTCCTTACACCCCTTAAAATTCACAGGTCCTTCAGCCCAGCTGGGTCTAAAAAAAGCGTGGTGATTTCTCTTCCAAAGTGGGACTACGCTCTGGTTCTCAGGAGTCGAACAGCAGGCAGGTAGCGCTCAGTTTGCCCACAACAGCTCCATGTAACTTTCTGTTTCTTGCAGTTGGATATCAGGCAGAAATCAAAGGGACAGAAAAGCAAATACACCACCAAAATACATAAAAACGGCGACTGTACTAACGCTGTCGGCGTGTTCGTGTCCCGGGACTGTCACGCCTGCAGCGGCTCGGGGGAAGCAGGGCTATGCTCCATGGAGAGCCTGGCACAAAAAAAGCAACTATTCAAAGACCGAGGTTCCCCACCAGGCTGCTGCCTCCCCGTCCCCATCCTTCAATGCCAAGAGCTCAGTCCTGAGGATTGTCACGGCCACAGATAATGAAACATCAGCTCGTCTGCAGGGGAATGCTGCTTTCGGTTGTGAAACAAATGTGATTTTGCTCTGTGCTTCTTTCCTTTCCGCAGGAGACAGGTACTGGGTCTTCAAAGACAATAACGTGGAGGAAGGATACCCACGGCCGATCTCGGACTTCGGTCTGCCACTGGGAGGAATCGACGCTGCTTTCTCCTGGGCCCACAATGACAAGACTTATTTCTTTAAGGACAATCTCTACTGGCGCTACGATGACCACGAGCGGAGGATGGATCCCGGGTACCCTTCAGAGACCATCCTATGGAAGGGAATACCAAGTCCTTTAGATGATGCCATGAGGTGGTCAGACGGTGAGTCCATATGCCCGTTCAAAAAACACAAGAAAAAAAATCAATGCTTCATTTGCACTTGAGCTATAGCCCCTCTACCGCGCCTGCTGACATAAACCGCTCAGCTCCAGATGGGATGATGCTTTCTGGTGTCTGAAAGCCGAAGGGGGAGGTAAGCTTCCAGCCAGAGCTCCCCGTGCCGTGCGCTGCTCGCTAAAAGGCATTGTCATTTCAAGCAGGCAACAAAAATATCCTGGGGCCCTAATAATTGGATTTTATTAAAAGAACACAGTTGATGTTGTTTTGCAGTGATTTTTATCCTAATATGTGCTGGTTTGCTCTTCGCTGAATTTGTTGTCATTGGATTTTTAGCTAGGTATATGAGGATGTGGACAGAAAATATTTTTAAAGGAGATGTTTTCCCCAGAGTTACGACTATTTTCCGGGGATGAGATTTCTCAGTGGTTTCTTCTCCCTGAAAAGACCACACAAATTTTGTCACAGGAGATGTTTAAAACCAGCCATTCGCTCACAGCAAAGTGGCAGGTTTTATTTTATTTATTTATTCCAGGTTTTATTTACCAGCAACCTAACAGTGTAATAGCAACCAATAAACCAGGCAGAGGGGAGGGACATTTCCAGGGGCTTTTCAAACTGAATTCCTGAAGCTGTTGAGAGCGACCGGCCATCCATGTGGGTAGGAGTCCTCCGTGAGCATGGAACCTGCTTAGAGAATTCACAACCTCCCAGTTCAGGGTGGAAAAAATGCCCCCGAGAGCAGAAGCTTCCCAGGGCTCTGCCAGGCTCAGGTTATTTGTCTGAGGCACGCACCCCAGGTCATGGTAGGTGAGGTCTTCTTCAGCCTTATCGTGCCCTGTTACAAGACTGTCCACTGACGGCCACCGAGAGATGTGCGTGGTGTGTCCAGCTGTGCATTTCCTAGGGCTTTTACCCTGCACACCCCTGGTGCCAGGGGATGCATCTGCTCTAGGACCCACCGTAGCAGAGGTGACATCTCGCCACCCGCCTGCCATCTGTCTGGTGGCTCCTGCCTGGTGCGGGAGATCCCGGCCGAGCATAGCGTCATCTTTTAGAGCATCCCGCCAGCAGCCGCTGTGCTCCTGCAGTGAGAGAGGGTACTGGCAACAAGCAGTGGCATCGCATCTGCCTCCGCTCCCCGGGGCTCGGCTGGGGTGGGAGTGCTCCTCTGCTGCTCCAAGGGCTCCTGTGCCCTTTCCACTGGGAGAGCGCCCATCACCGCTCATCTTGCCTTTGGGTTTTGGTCTCTTTGCAGGTGCAAGCTACTTCTTCAGGGGCAAGGAGTACTGGAAAGTGCTGGACAGTGACCTGGAGGCCCAGCCTGGTTATCCCCAGTCCATCGCTAGAGACTGGCTGGTGTGCAGCGACATGCAGTCCGACTCCCCAGAAGCAGCCGGGAGCAGCAGGACTGGGGCTCGCTCCAAACCGGGGCAGCATGACGAGAGCCGCTCAGAAAACGGCTACGAGGTCTGCTCCTGCACCTCGGCCTCCCCATCCCTGCGGGCTTGCCCTGTGCTCAGACTGTCAGCCAGCCTTGTGCTGACGAGCGTGTGGACAGCAGCACTGATGTGTGCAGCCCTATGACATCTCATCCCACGGACGAGACAACGCTATGGTGCTCCAGGGAGGGGAGGTGGATACGATCCCGTGATGCTAACTGTTGCAAGCAGAAAAACATTCCTAGGAACATGCCAGTGAAGGGTTTGAATTCTCCATGAGAAATGAACAGTGGTTTTGGGTTTTTTTTTTTTCTTTTTAATTTTAGTTTAAAGGTCTAATAACAGATTTTGAGTTCTGCACCTCCTTATTCCCCCATCCGCTTAAAGATGAGAGCAGCCTAATGTTGAATTTAGAAATGTTCCATAGAGATGTGTTGCTTTGGATGTTTAAACACGGCAAACGAGGGAGGGGAGAGCTACTGTGGTTGAACGGGAACAGAAGAGATGCTGCTGAGACAGATGGCAACGTCCTGGAGGAAAGGCAGCAAGGCTGTAGGCGAGAGGTGGTCGTTATATGCTGACACAATGTACACATCCCATTGGATGTACTAGGTAGAAAGAAACTTCGGCTCCACTAAGATTAACTGCAAGGTGATCATTTTACTGTCAAACCTGCTGTGGTCACTGATGTCTCGGTAACCTGTATCAGTGTCTACGGGTCAGAAACGCCTTTGCCTTTCAGAAGGCAGTGCAGCTTATCTTTGTATCCGAGTCATTTGAATTTAACAATTTCTCTAATAAACCTTGGCTGCCTACCCAGAGATCTCCCGGTCCTCTGCCAGACCAAGCCTGCCACCTTCAGTAAGGTGCTGACTCCTGAGGCTCGGGAGCAGCCTCAGCTCTGTGTGAGGAGCGACCTTGCTGAGTGCAGCCCGATGAGACGCAATTACACGCACCGCCCCAGCCTAATCCGTGCACGTGAACTCCTGCTCGTGGAGTTCCTGTTTCAGGTTGTTTTTACGTTTTGGGAGGGATGAAGATGTATCGCATTCATTTGTGACTCTCTCGTACCCGGCTGCGCTGCGGAGGATGGGCTGGAGGGAGGAGGGATGCTGCACAGTCAGCCTCACATTTTTCTTGATGCCTCTGCCAGGAGTTTGGAGCAACAAAAGCAAGGTCAAGCGCTGCATTAGGATGTTCCTGGGGGTTTTTTTCCCCACTGCTAATCCATTTTCTGCAGTATAATTTGGGCATCTGAGAGTCCTTGAAAGTGGTGAGTGAGAACCTGTGCTAAGAACTGCGATAGAGATGTCAGGAAGGCCAGGGTCCTCCAGTCTGATGTTGTCAAGGGGTGTTAAAGGAGGGAAGTGGGCAGCAGCTGCGAGGACACGCTGTTCCTCTCCGCCCTGCTTCTGTAAAGCTCCTGCAAAATGGCTCTTGCTGCCTCTGCCAGGGCCAGCTCCCGGGGAGAGCCGGCAGCAGGCAGAAGCCGCAGGCAGCATCACCGTAGAACCCCCGGCTGCTCCCCTGGCCCCGGTGCCAGCCAGGGCGTTTGCCTTGGGGCCGGGGGTAACGCAAAGCCCTCCGTGGCGAAGCAGGAAAAGCAGGAGAAGCACACAGTTGCCTCCTGATAGAAAAAAGGGGTCACCTTGAGTTTCCCTCTTTGCTGTTTGTGTTTTTAAATAGTCCAAATCATTCACCGGGTGCGGCTATTTTCAGGACGATGTGCTACAGTGTGATTTTACGCGGCATGATTCAGTGGAATCCTCCCATTAAACCATTAAATATCCTTTAAAAAAAAGTACAAACCAAAAAACCTCACGCGTAGCAGCTCTCTCAGCCGAGTAAAGCTGCCTCTGTGTTCTCTCTGCATCGGTCTCGCTCTGCTCAAAGCACCTCCCCACCCATCCCACCGCTGCCTGCCAGGCCGAGCAGGGGCCGCAGGGGCTGCAGGAGCAGGGCATTGCGAGTTGCCATCACGGGCGACGGGATTTTCCTTCGGTTCACATTGCTGTTCTTCCTCTCCCCTCTCAAGTCAAGAAGACATGGCTTTGAGTGCTTGCTGGGGTGACACTGCACGAATGTCAACATGTTATAGATTCCTCTTGGAGATGAGAGCGGGTAGGAGCACAGCATCTCGGGGAAGACACCCTCTCTCTTTCTTTATTCCTCCCTTTTTTTTGTTTTTTTTGGTCTTCCTCCACAAAAGAAACATCCAGAAGATGCAGCTGAAGGCTCAGAGGAGACAGGGACGTGACTAGCACTGCTTCCACGGCTTCTCCAGCCCAACCAGGGAGCCTGGTTTCTTTAACGTGGGGGGACTGTGATTTATAAATAAAGCCTGTGGAAAGGCTTTCAATACATCCTTCTCTACTTCAGATTATGCATTTTGATGATCATAAATGGAGCAGGAATCAGGGCTCCACTGCTGCCAGATAACCCTTGGGGAGGATGGAGAAACGCTGCTGTCTGCTCCTGGTGTGTGGCTTGCTGGGCCGATCCCCCAGCCACTGGCAAAGCCACCCTGCCGTTGCTGTCAGCTCCGGATGTGGCTGCAGGAGGCTCGAGCTCCCCGGGGATGAAAATGGGAGCCAGAGTGTTTCCCGTCGAGGTCGCCGGTTCAGCACGGGGCTGGCTGGGCTGGGGCATCGGGAGCACATGTCCGCGGCACAAAGACACCGTGACGGCGAGCGTGCTGGTGCTCAGGGTGCCCCATCGCTCTCCCGCGGGGACACAGCAGTTCCACGTGGGTGAAGCAGCGTGGAGCCATCGGTGAAAGGGTTTCGTGCTTTACGGACCCAAAGCAGAGAGCCCTGTGCCCAGCACGGTGGGGGGCTCTGCAGCACCCGGGGGGGCTGCGAAGTCTGCGAGGACCCCGGGGCTCCCACACGGTGCCTCTGCAGCCGCCCCTCTGAGCACGGTGCGTTCGGAAATCCCCGGCCAGTTCCAACTGCGTTTGCAGATCGCTCTTAGGGCAATCGGTGCAAATCACAGCACGAACCTGGTACTTGGGGAACTTACTCTCTCGGGTTTTCCTCTAAAGCCAGGCTCACCGTGTGTTTTTCTGGCCTGGGGAGGATGGGCGCTGTCTCTGAGAGGGGCTGAGCGGGCGCGCAGCCAACGAACAGCAGGCGTGTGCCTGGGCTGGGGGCTGGACCGCTGCCGGGGGCTGCAGACCCCTCTCCCGGGGAACCAGGGGAGGTCGGAGGCAGCAGGCCAGGTCTGGGCCAGCGGCAGCGCGGGCGGCCCCGGCGTGGCCGCAGGAGGACAGCAGGGACAGCTGCCGGCACCCACTCCTGGCCCCAGAGAGCTCTGCCTGCAGGGACATAGTCATGCTTCCTAGCGGCTTAAAAATAAGAATGTAACATAAATGCGGTCTCTGTAGTCCAAAACGTTGCTGATGCTCTGCTGCCAGGCTCCCTGGCATCGTCCCTGTGCCTGGATTCCTCCGGTCCTACCCAGAGTCCCTGGGCTGGCTCTCCTCCACAACAACATCCTTAGTCTTGGCTGGAAAAGCCCCCTCCACCCTCCGAAAAAATAACCTGAGCATCATATTGCTATTACATATTGCCCAGTCTGGATATTTTCCGACTCTTTAAATTCTCAGAGGATTTTGTGAGGTCGTTTCAGAGTTGAAATATTTCTCCTATGTAATAGGAGGGATGGGAATTTAAAGGGGGGCACTGGCCAGCTGAACCCACAAGTATTTAAAGCTGAAAACCTGAGTTTATGGCAGCTATGCTTGCTGGGGCTGGCTCCAGGGCCCCAGTCGAGGTTTTTCCTGGCTCTCACTCTCACCCATCCCCAGGCTCTGCCAGCCTTCAAGGCCTTTTCTGTTTTACTAGCATAGGAAAAGCAGGAAAAAAAAAAAAAAGAGTAAGGTGAGCAGGAGCTGTTTTCAAATGACAAAGCCATGGCAATGCCTGGATTTAAAAAAATTAATAACAAGTCATCTCAGAGAAGATCTGGGATTTAACCGCTTGAGAAATGCAATAAAGTTATTGAGAAGAGACTCATCTTTATTCACTGATTCAAATGATAAGGCAGGCACGTGTGTTACAAAAGGTTCCTGCCTCCTATAGCCCCCTTACAGCTGAGGGGAAGACTCTCAGCCCTGATACCAAAAGGCTTTCCTAAAATGGGGCTTTCTGATTTATTAAGAATGCCATTTCTCTCCTCAACCCCCAATTTAATCAGGAAATGCCCTTGCACGGCTGTGGGCCGGGAGAGCGGGTGGTGGGGATCAGCCCCACAGCTCAGGTGGGGCTGCTCTGGATGCTGCCCTGTATCAGCTCCTGGAACCTTCCTGCCTTCTGCAGCTCCTGGAGATGGAGCTGTTGTTTGCTTCTCAGGTGGCAGTCTGGGAGAGGACAAATGTTAGAGCTGCCTCCAGCCCTGCCACCTCGCTTTTTCCATCCCCTCTGCCAGGTGAGCGTGGTGTACAAGCTGGGGCTGCGTCCGATGCCGCGGTAAGCAGCAGAAGCGAGCCCAAGGGATGTTTTGTCCAGAGGAAGGGAGCTTGTCCTGGCTCTCGATGTCCCAGCAGTTCCTGGTAAGCCCAGTGCTGTGGATCACTTACTTGCTTTTCCCTGAAATTTCTAGACAGGGGGAGTTGGCTGGCCTTGTGGGGCTGGAACAGGCTGGGGGAGGGATATAGGACAGCCAAAACCAGGGAGTACATAACTGAGTAATAGTCTATAAGAAGACCAGCTTGGGCTAAGAATAGGAGAGGGTTTGAAAGCTGGATGGTATGTGGAGGATTTCTGTAGGCATGTGCTAGGGCTGCAAATGGGGAGGCAGAGGGGCTGTCTCCGGATCTTCTGCAGTACAAATGATCACTGACCTCGTGGCACCGACAAAATTACTACAAGAGCTGCCAGAGCAGTTCCCTGTCCTCCACCCAGACTTGTAGTCCCTGGTTTAAAAAAACAAATCCCAAACCTCTGGGATTTATGATCCTGTCAGTAGTGAAACCCTAACTCAGTACTAGGTTGCCAGCTCTGGTGGGCTTATTTCTGAATGGTATGGAAGGATCTGGGTTTCCCTTTTTTTTTTTTTTTTAAAGGGCTTTGAGCTTGACTGCACACCCAAACCAGTCAAATAAAATGAGTCCCAGGCCTGGCTTTTGCTGGGACAGTGATCAGTCTGCTCTGATCAGCTTTCAGCAAGCGTGGCTTGGCAGGGGGCAAGCTGCGCTGACAACAGGGCCACTTCGCTGCAGTGAGGACAAGACTTCACAAGCTTCCCAAGGAACTACATCAAGATTTATGGGCTGTGCTGCTTGGGTTGTGGCAACTCATCTTTGGGCTTCATGAGAGGAAACGCACATCCTGGGGAGAGGCCTTGCCACCCCACATCTGACAGTCAAACCGAGCCAATGTGTTGTGCAGCTGGAAACACTGGGAGCAAGAGGGTTTCTTGCTCTGGATCAGGCGTTTGGTCTGTTCTCCTCTCTTGAAACAAGAGGAGGGTTTTGGGGGCAGCACAGGTGATGATTGCAGAAGCCTGTTTGTGTGCAGGGCCCCTCCACTAAATTTTAAAGGGTGGAAATGCCCTATTTTGCTTCCCAGCCCAGCTGTATTGCAGAAATAGCCTAGCCAGGATGGCCCTTGGCGTGTTCTCCCTGTGGAGTAGAGCAGGGAGCTTGGTGGTTACAGGGTAACTCAGTGACAATGTCTCCTTCCTCTTCCCAGCCTGAGAAATTGATGCTCATTCTGGATCTGAAGCTGGTTTTATCCAGGGCATAAAAAATTACCGCGTTGGGTGGTCTTCATGTGGAGATTGTCCGTTGTCAGCTGTCTTAAAGCACCACAGCCATCTCATATCCTGCAACTCCTCCACTCCTGGACATTGACCCTGCTGCTCCCTGTTTACCTGGATGACGGCTATGCACCGCGCGCATCAGCTCCTGCACGGCAGGAAGGAGCCAGCGCCGTGGGATGGGTTTGCTCATTTCTGAAGTCGCCAGGGAATGGAGTAACTGTGGCCAGGGAGGGCTTCTTGTGACAGAGCCGTGTGAGCAGAGCTCACGGGGAGGGGTTTTCACCCAAGCAGTGGTAACTCTTTGCCCCACTTACTTGCATCACTGTGCTTGAACTTATCTGAAATGTTATCATTAATGCTCAACCCAGGCTCCTAACTGCTCTAATTTTCTGAGCATGCAGAAGCAAAGGGCTCAGTGTCTTACAGCAATTATCTGCTTTAACCCTCCCTTTTTCCACTGCTGTGTTCATCTTCCCTTTTTCCTCCTCTGCTGCCATGAAGTTCTGCCTCCCCATCACAAAAATGCACAGGTCAGGCTGGAGATCGTGGTCTCTTAGGAAAGAAGATCCCAGAGCTCTGCAGGTACCCGTGGTTAGAGAGCTCCTTGTACCTCTGTATAATGGATGACCACCACCCACTAGAGGATAGCAGGTCATGAGGATCATAAATCCCACGTCATATTTGGTGAATCTCTGATAGTCTGACCTGGGAATATGAGGTTGGGAGAGAGCAGGACTGGAGTGACCTGGGAACACTTATGGAAGGGAGATTTGCGTGATGGGATTTGACAGATGTCTGTGGTGCTGCTTTAAAATGTCTGTCCAGATGTGCCTGCTGGGCAGCAGCAGAGTTCCCAGGCTGCAATAAAAATGTCTGTAAGGAAACCATGAAGAAGAGTGGAGCAATTTGGCTCTAGTTCTTGATACTCAACTGGCTTTCTCCTGAGGTACCCCTGCACACGAGTGAATTCCTGCTTTTCCCAGCCCTGTGCATCAGAGGAGCGCAGATATTTGACTTCCCAGGGATGAAAGCGCATTTCTAGTGCTCAGCAAGAGGTTGCACAGCACTCCTATGCCCAATCTCCCTCATATCCTCCCTTCTGTCATGAGGGATACGAGAGGGGGACTCTGAGGTGTCCTGGTCACATGAGTGCAGCTTGCGGTAGGTCTTGTCCAGAAACAGGACATGGATACTATTCTAGTCTCACAAGAAACACAATGCCTTGTATAGGCTGCTGAGTCTTCTCCTGAAAGAGAGGGGTCTGACTTGGGAGGGAGCAGCTCATCAGGAACGTACTTCATCTCTGTTGGCTCTGGAAGGCTTTCGTGGCCATGTGCAACCAGGATGAACAAGCGAGACCAGAAACTCCCTAAGCAAAAGCCATGCTCAGGCGAGTAGAGCTTTGCAGGGCCCATGCTAATCCTATTCTGCAAAGCACGTGCCAAACACTTGGCACCTCCTGCGCTTACAGGAACGAAGTCATGTCCCTACTGGCCTTCACCTCCTTCGGGGGTACTGATGGGCCCTACCTCTCAAAGCTCTTCTCCCTACAACCCTGCCAGGGGAGCAAGCTCGTGGCTGCCCTAGGAAGCCTGTCTCTAAATGGTTTCATTCTGGCAGCATGAGGCAGTGGAGCCTGATTGTTATTCTTAACCTTGGGTCAAGCAAGGTAGCGGTGACGTAATGGAAGAACTTCGCTCTGCACGCTCTGTCACGGCAGCTCTGAAGCATGGCTCATCCATCAACGGCTCTGTTGTGATCAGCATTGAAACTCGTGTCGTTCTGTTTGCTGCTGCAGAGGGGGATGACCCCAGTGCTTCTCTTCCACTGGCATAAGCCGTTTCTCATTAGCAAAGTGAAACACTCTTCTCCACGCTGCCAAAGGCGATCTGTTTATTTAGTTATCCACCCTGCTGGGAGCCAGCACAGCCTTCCTTGCCTCCCACATTACCGTAAGTGCAGCGCTTTGTGCTTTGCCCTGTTCTGCCCGTCCCTTTGGCGTGGGCAGGTGAGGTGACTGTAGCTCTGTAAGCCGGCACCTCTACAGATCCCGGGCAAAGCCATGCAGGGATAATGTCTCCTTCCATGAGTACCTGAAGACTGCTACGGGCTGACTCAGCAAGTGCTTGCCAGGAGATGTTGATCCCTTCGTAATTCCTGTCTCCTTGGTAGTAATTCCTGTCTCCTTGGGTCCCAACAGGAGGCTGCCAAGAGAAGTGGGCTTGACAAATATCCGAAGGGGCCGCTTTACCAGCTCCTAAGAAGTATCCCTCCCTGCTGTGCTCCCAAAGCATAGGAGTACTCGAATGCTTTCCTGAGCCTTGCAAACACAATTAAGGGGTTGAGCTTGAATTCAACTCTGCTTCCTACATGCTTGACCATGTCACTAAGGGTGAGCAAACAAATACTTACCAACAGACTCCACCAAAAGGCATAGCTGTGTGACTGCCTGCCTGTCCTTGTCATGTGCGTGTGTTTGTGTACACGTTATCTCCGGCTTTGTTTGGACTGGGCTGGACTGGGCAGGTGAGCCCGGGAGCTCCTGGGGGTGTAATCGTGTTGCAGATAGCAGGGAGAAAGTGCAGTATTGTTCTCTGCCTGGTGGCAGGGCTTTTGCCTCATTTGAACCCGGCTTCTGAAGCACGTTGGCATAGATGGATGTGAACAGCTCTGATAAATGTTAAGAAATAATTCAAACGCATATCAGTGAATATCCATCATGTCACCAAACTTCTGAAGGCTGATATTTTGGGTCGCTGTTCCGAGCGCTGCAGAAGAAGCTGAGCTGCAGTAGAAGACCGGTTTGTGCAGCTGCTCTGTCTGGTTGAACCCATCTTTATGGGCAGAGCAGCAAAGACAATGTTGCTGTTGGACTTCCACCTTCACTTCGTTCCTCTTGAAGTCTCAAGGGCAGAGCAGATTTTTTTTTTTAATGTCAGAACAAAAGCCTAAATGCAGTAGTTAACAAACCATTCTCAATTAGGGCAGGGTGAGCAGTAGAAAAAAATATTAGAAGTTAAGACTAATCTTGCCTTTTATACTGATTGCAAGCTATGTCACTAAGGGCTCATATTCTCCTCTCCAGCTTAGCAGCCCCTTGTGATCGCCGGTGAAATCCGGCACCAGGAGGGAGAGCGGAGCGGCAGCCGGCTGCGGAGACGGTGCCTTCGCTGGTGCTCCCCGGCTCAGTGCTCGTCCCCCGTGCGAGTGCAGGTCACTGGTCACTAACTTCTGCGGCGGGTGTTTGACTTGAGGGCTTTCTTCTGAACCCTTTGCTCAGCACTCTTGAGCTTCCCTCCTTGAGCCGCGAGCCAGGGAATCAGGCCTATCGACCGATGGGCTGTTTGTTTTTCCACAGGCTGTTTAAATTGCGCCAGTGCTATTGGTGAAACCAAGTCTGGTCCTGGCCTCTTGGTTTGCAGGTGGTGGAGGCCTCTGCTCTCCTGCTCCTGTGCTTTTTGAGGATGGGGGAACATCTTGCATGAGTTTCCACAGCACTGAACACAAGGCGACCACACCAGAACTACTTGTAAGGACAAACTAGCTCTGCAACAGCAGTGCTGTGTATTTGGACTTGTCGCAGATGTAAAACTGGGGGGCGGGGGGAACATCTGCGTGGTCATGCAGCTGGGGTCCCCGAGCTTTCCAGTGGTCCTGCCCTCGCTCTGAAATAAGGACAGGAAAATGCCATTATTTTGAAGGGTGCTGTTTGCCTGGTTAATGCCCCTGGTCAAGCGGGATGTGACCAGGCTGGAGCAGTTTTGAGGAAGGTCCAGGCTTGGACCACCTGGATTTTTGCTCAGATCTGGAGTCTTTTGGTGGTTGGTTCAGTTCTGCTCATAACCTCACAGGCAGAGGATTTATCCGCTGGAGCCTCTGCCCTGTGCTGCTCTTCATGATCAGCATCCATCCTTGATCTATACCCTGATAAGGCTCCAGGAACCGACTCACCCTGCCTTGACAAAACTACCCGTGCTGGTGCTCCAGCCCCGCGCACGTGTGCACAGCCTTGGGAACAGCATCTGCCTCGCCTGCATGCTGGATTCGGCTCGTACCCAGCTCTGTCTCTATTCCTTCTCACACCCTAGCAAAAACAAATGCAATCTGCTCGTGTGTATGCTGCAGGAGACCTGCCAGGAACAAAGAGAAGTTCAAATATTTGCATTGGGTTGTTACTCTTTCCATTCAGGCAATAAATGACAGGCTTCAGCAGAGTCTGTTGGTGCTGAGTACGGGATTTCCACCATACTGGCTCCAGCTTCACAACCTCACCAAGATGAAACACCTACAATTAACAGTTGAGTCCTAAGTTGGGGGAAAATGACTGAGGGCGATTTGAAATATGGCCTTTAAAAAAAAAAATTAAAAAAATCATCAGACTTTCTCTGTGTCAAATGGGAAGTGTCTGGTCTTTGTGTGCAGTTTCACACAGAACAGCATTTTCACCACGAGCTCTGGAGCTCCGTTACTGATTTCTGTCCTAGTGTCTGGGATGCAAACTGTCAGTCTGCACGCAAATATTTCAGAGCTGACTTTCTTTGGAAAGTCCCAAGCTCAAAGCCACGTGGAGGCCTGAGTTTCTCTGGGACTGGAGCTCTTACTTCCATTTGGCTTAAGCTGATCAAGGAGCCAAAGATGTTTGTTAACAAATTAATTCATGAACTTCAGATCTCTGCTTCTTGGTATCGGAGAAGCTGCTGTGCTTCAGCACTTGGTAAACCCTGGAACAGAACGGTGAAACAGCCCTAGGTATGAACTAGCTCAGAAAAGGAGCTGGTTTGGTGTCACTGGGCCTGTTCAAAACTCAGGGGATAAGGAAAGGAAAGGCATAATACAGCCTTATGGGATTTCACATGCCAACGCGCCAGATCAGTAGCAAAGTGTCGTAGGGAGCGCAACCATCCCACGCCCTGGCAACATCAATACAGAAATGTTATGTAGGTTAAGTTCTGTCTTAACACAGAAGGACAAGGTAAGCAGCCGTCAGGGCAATGACTGAGATTTAGTATGACAGAGGGGGAAAAAAAAAAAAGATGCTGCACAAGGTACTCGGGAGTTGAACATCTGCAGTTAAAAAGCAAATCCCAAGGAAGCCCACGCTGCTCTGTCTTGCGGGGTCTGCTTGGCTCTGTGCAGCTCGTGGTGTTAGTTCAAGAGCAGGGATCCATGATGGAGGAAGCAGTAGCAGATGTTTCTGCCCTCAGGCAGAGTTCATGCTCCACCTGACTTCAGAGGGATAGGCGTGATGTGCCGATGGCACTTTGGCTCTAAAATGACCTGGGAATGTCTTTGAGGGTTTTTTTGGTAGGATATGCGAGCAGTTTTTGCCAATTCTTGCAAAAAAATGATGTAATCTGTGGCAAGGCTTGATCTCTAACCAGATGGCATGTCTCAGTAGCCCAGGCCTTGAGATCTCCACGTTCTTCTTTGTGAATTCTACCTTTTTTCTTCCCCCCCACGCCCCTGCCTTTGGTCCCTTTCTCTGTATTACTTTGGATCTTCCATCATGCCCAGAAAGTCACAGTGCTGCCAGCCTTTCCTAGCATCAGTCTGGACTGGATAACTACCTGTGCTTGACAGATTCTGATTGCCTTCTCAAGTTAATTTGGTATTTTACATCAGTCCCACCATGAGTTTTCTGGCTCAGAAATTTCTTATCAGGAATTCATTAGCCCTGAAACTTAAAGGACTGACTCTTCAGGCTTAAATACCATCTGTAATTGCCTTCTCTTTGTGCTGTACTTTGCAAGATATCTCTGGTGTTTCATTTTACACAGCAGGCAGTACTCCCCTAATATTATAACATGAAGTTAAATCATCTCTACTTCAGGTAACTGTAAAACTATCAAGAAACTCAAGAGCTTCAGAAAAAAACTAGCGTCAGAAATGAAGCTTTTTCTGGCTTCCTTTTTTCTCCTCTTTATTGTATGCAATGAGACAAGAAGCACTGTTTGAGTCTGCTTCAGCTGCTGTCTGTGTTTCCAAAAAGGATCCATTTTGGCAGGCTCTTTAAGCTCCCTCCTTCTTACCTAGGTCACTTCTGAGATCATGTAAGAGCTGAGGAATCTCCCAGTAGCCTGCTTCTCTAAGTGCTCTGTCCTGTTTTGCTTCTAGGCTCAACCTGACACTTGACAGTCATGCCTGGGGTTGTACTAAAAGTATGTATTAAAATGTAGATAGTCCAGGCAGAGAGTAGAAGGTAGGTAGACACTATATTGTCCACCTTAGAAATGCTTAAATTCAGTTTATTAGCATAGCCTGACCCTAACATTTGCTGACTGACACCTTTGAGAAGTGGGTAGCAGAGGAATAAATCCTTTATTGCCCTTGGGTCTGTAGCACTGGCAGTGGGTAAAGGTCAAAGCCACAAGGGTACTAGGAGATAACTTTGCTAAACATATTTCCTTTTTCAAGATGAAATACAGGTTTAAAACAAATCCTTTGCAGAGGCTATGTATGCATCGTCTGTTTAAAACCAGTTGATTGATAACAGGTCTTGCAATCAGTAGAAGGAGTACTGTTGGAAACTTCCTGGAAAACACATGTACATGCCAAACCTGTTAGTGAGCTGCATGATAAGAGGTATTACACTTTAATGAAGTTAGTGGGTAAAGAGCAAAGAGGCCTTGGTTTCCTGGATAGCAGAAGAAAAAAAAAAAAAGCAGATGTTACGTAAGTCAGCAACGTATAAGCCAGTCATTCTGTGTAGTTACAGAATAGGTTTAATGCTGGCTTTAATCATCACACATTGAGAACCTGGAACATCTTCACTGCTTATGTTGTCCTGAAGTTTTTTACCTCTTCTCACCTGCTAGAAGTCATCAGGCAGGTATTCGGGCAGCCCCGTGGTTCTTCATTCCCCCTTGCAACCTCTGGCGCTCCGGTGAGGAGGCATTTGTACGGAAACACTGACAAGTCTGTTCTTAAAAGCTAAAGAGCTGGCAAGAGCTTTGCTGAAGAAAAGCAACGAATGGCTAGCCTAAATCCAGAATATGGTGTGCTGTTCAGGACCTATCAGCAGGGATGCTAAATAACTCGCTGCTGCTGCAATGCATAGTGATGCCTTTACATGGCTGGTGCTGTGCTGATAACCAGGGGCAGGCAGGACGTGTCCCGTGTGACGCAGACGGCGTGTGCCTCCTCTGTATCATGAGGGAACTGGCTAAATGATTATAAGGAGGACACTGGATTCACTGGGTAATGACAGATCCTCTATGATTCAGATAAGAGTATACTTACATTGTTAAAATGGTATTCTTTGCTCCAGGGCCTATTTGTGCATGGTCTTTCTAACTGAATGCAACCACAAAGAATTTCTCTGATCAAATTAGGCAGGTTGGTTTGGTGTGGGTGGGTCTGTTGGCGGTAACTCTCATCCTCAGTGATAGTGCTGACTTGCAGTGCCTGATGATGTTTGCATTTTGTTTCTGGTATTTTTAAAAATTTCTTTAAATGCTGTTGGGGTGTCCTACCTGGTTACAGGGGACCCTTCCTCTGAAGCTCACTGTAAGAAAAACTAAACCTTCCATCTACAAAGACATAATCCTGCCAGCTCTCACTCGTATGCAATGATCAGAATGAATATGCACGCATGAGTGAAAATGAGCCTGCATCTTGCTATGGCTATTCTTCCTACTCACGTACAATGAGTACAGGCTTTTGCTGTGTCAGAGTCACAGGGACAGCTCTCCTGTGCCTTACACAACAGCCTGTACCCGTACAGGTGTCAGCAGATTTTTTTTTTTTTTTATCGTGGCCTTAATTTGGTGTCCTGTGACACATTAAACTGGTGCCACAGTGGTTGCACGTCTTTCAAGTTGATTCTCTTCCTAAGCATGTTGGCTGGCATTAGCCAGATCCTCTGCTAGCACAAGTCAATATAATGAGAATTGTTTCATCTGGCTGAGGCTCTAGGCTTCTATAGGAGTGCGACATTAAATTGAGAAAGGTTGAGTATAGTCTTAAGACCTGAGGACTATGAAGCGCTTGGAGTTTTTCATGAAAGATACTATATTAGCTAAAAGATTAAGACTGTTGACAGAAAAATCTGATTCTCAATATAAACCCCGAGATCTGAAGGAAGTTATGCCAAGCAAATCCTAGTTTCATAAACTACAGGATAATGTAATAAAAAAATAAACAAGTTATCTTAAAACATATAGTTCCAGTGTTCCTCTCTTTCCCCTAGAAACCATTTAAACTATTCTTCTCCCTATTTTTTCCCCTTTATTCATCATATATAGCTTCTGAAGGAGAAAATCTCTTAACTTGTAATCAGTATTGTTGGAATGATACAATATATGTTATTTAAACCAAACTGACTGGGATGTTTTAAATGTAAAATGTATTGTATTGCTCCCTAGACTTAGGTCTGTATTATTATTGTCTGTACAAGAGAATTCAAACAAGCCATTAGGATCCCAGATATGTTAAGGGTCAGGCAGAGACTGAATGCCAAATTAAAAATAATGGAGCGCTTTCTATCCCCTGTAAGTCCCAGAGTGGACAAGTTTTCCACTGCCATTCCCTTTGTGCTCCTCTGGAATTTATACCGGTTCAGCCAGCAGCATCCCAGGCCTTTCTATTGCCTCTGTTACTGCGATCGATCACTGGCGCCCGCAATACTTGATGTATTTCATCCTCTCTACTCTGCAATTCCGCTTGCCCTATTTTACAGGGAGAACAGAGGCATAGAGGGATTAGAGAGGTTTGTCTACGCTATTTAATTTACCGGCATGATTATCTTGTTGTAGTTGCAGAGGTGCCCAGAGCTTCCCAGGAAATTCATTGCAAAGCAGGGAGCATGAATGCACCCAGGACTCTGGAATTATGTGTTCAGACTCCCGGTCCATGCCCTGTCCATGCCATCAGGCTATTTGTGTTACAGGGTTAAGCAACTAGATAACATTTTGGCAGAAGCGGAGATGGTTAACCTTGTTTACTGTATTTTATGATGTGGTTCATTTAAGGCTACATTGGGGTTTCTATGTATTTGATAAATTTTGTTTATTTGCAGTAGAATGGAAGGGAACTGCGTTTAAATATAAGCTAGTATTAATAGCTTGTTGCATGTGGTCACGCTTTCTGTAGCTGGATTATATTAACATTGCTATTCAAGCCTCGAAGCTGCAAAAAGTGTCCCATCCTAATTACACAACCTCAGCTGAGGTCCCTTGGTAATAAGTGAGTGGATAAAGCTCTTCCTTACAAGTTCTCAAGAGTCAGACAGAGGATGTTGGTATCCCATTATGCCAGGTTAATTTTAAAAGGCTCCTGTCAACCAACAACCCAATAGCTTTTCTTCCCTCTGGGTTTTGTTAGGTTAACCCATGAGTCATGGAATATTTGACTACAATTTCCTGAGTCACGGGAAAGCTCCATAGCCCTCATAGTTCTGGATGATCTTGCTGTGTGATACTGCCAGGTCAGGTGTCTTCCCAATGCCTGGATATACATGGCAAATGCATCCTGCAACATTTTATAGTGTCAATAAAAGCAAAATCCTCTGCTGGGAAACATCAGGCTTCACTTGGTGTATTAGCAGAACAACTCTCACAGCTTGTACCTAGCCTTGGGGAGAGCATTAGCTATGGACAGAGAATTCCTAAATCAGGGTTAGCCTTTTTCCTCTTGCTTTCGTTCAGATGTTTGGTTTTATTAGTGATGGTACCTCCTTGCATTTGACAAAGGGCAAATGACAAATGCTGAGATGTGTACACTTCTGATCTTTAATTGGACGTAACCATTACTGCATTACGGTCGCTACCAAAATCAAGGTAGTACAGAAATAATTATGAGACATTAGGTCTGCAAAGACCTTGCCATTACACAGATGAGGGAAAGGAAAAGACAGCAATCTAGGGGAGTTCAGTACCTAAATACCCCTCAGAAATACATCTCTGATTTGTCAGGCAGGAAGTCAGCAGCTAGATATCTTCAGTCCAGTCAAATGCTTCAGCTAGACTGCATTTCTGGGCAATTGCTATGTGAATTCATGGAGCAGAGAGCTCAGATGTGCAAAAAAGAGGGAAAGAATTTTTAAAAATCAGGTTAAAAATAACGCTTATTTCATTATCTCCTTGCCCTTCCTCTTCACTGTGGGGCAATAAGTGCTGCGGTACAGATATGGGTGGGTCTGACATCTTAGCAGATCAGTGATATTTTTTTTTTTTTTTTTAATAAAATGAGTTTGCCCTAAACACTAAAGAAACCTTTCTGATGCTCCACTGAAAACTTTTCTTCCCCGTCACTCATTGCTTCAGGCTTCCATGCTAGAGAATTGTCCCTCTGGTTTCCTAGAAATGTGCAAGGACGAGGGATCATTGCTTTGGGGTGTTGCAATGCGGGTACAGATCCCAGCTGCTTGCTGCTGCAAACAGCAGTGTCCAGACTCTCTGCAGGGTGCATCTGTGCAGAATTCTACATTTCTGCGAGGCAGCTTGTCCTTGTCAGTTGAAAAAGCTGGCTGATAACAGGTCCAGAGGAAGAAGATTTTTTTCCCCCCAAGTGCTCTTTCTTTGTATCCGTAGGAGTGGGACTGGGATGTAACTTCAAAGGCCTGAGTTAGGAGTAACTGCTCATCTTGGGCTTTTAGGGAAAGAAACTCCCAGCCTCTGCCCAAAACCAGAACACTGAAGGCAAATGACAGAAAGGGGGGGGAGAGCTGGGCATGATGTAGCTTGCTTGTCCAAGGCCACGGTTTGACCTTGCCTGTGTTGTTCCTGCCAGATGTTTGCCCCCCTCTGTCCCAGAAAGGCTCCCGCAGTGACAGTGCTCTGCTGCCCAGGCAGCCCGCTCCCCTCCTGAGCCCACCAGTGGGGGAGAGATCTCCTTCACTGCTGCTGGAGTTCATCACGTCTTGTCCTATCTCCTGTGGACATTCCTTACTGTTACAGCTGTTATTTACATATGTCTGTAAATAAAGGAAACTATCATTTCTGCCCCGGCTTTACATGGGATGAGTAAGGCCTTGGCTGGACCAATGCCTACTTGAAATTGTATATGCTACTGGTCTACTTGAAAACATAGACGCCTCCAAGCCAGTTTGTTATAAAGAGGGAAGTTTCGTTAATAGTCTCTTCCCAAGGCGAAGCTGAAAGCTTGCTGGAAGCAGTCGGCCATCCCAAGTGAGCTGGTCCCCGGCGTGGGGTGCTCCTGGCCATGCCTCCCCAGCGGCAGCGGTGCTGATGCACCAAACCCCAGAAAGAGCCCACCCGCAAAAAAAAAATGCCCAAGAATCCCATTTTTAAGCTGTTGCAGGTCTTGGACTTCCCAGGTTCACGATGGAAAGGAAGAGGTGACTGTTTCTATAAGCCTGCACACTTCTGTGGCTCTTTGCCGTTAGCCAGCAGGGAAAGGGTGTTAAACCTGCTCTCAGATGGGCAGGTTTTGGAGCAAGAAAAACAAGGAGGCCTCTGATTCATAACAGGACAGATACAGGCTTCTCTGGGAAGTCACTGCTGGCTTCTAATATTTTAGCTGTCATAGGTGATTTTTGTCTTAAGGCTGCTTTATGAAGGTCAAAGACACCTGAGGTGATAAATGTGACTTCACTGTCCACTTGGACTGCTTTGGAAAGACTTTCTTGGGCTGAGAGGTTCTTTCTGGCCATGATTTTCAGCTCTCTCCTGGAGAAGGAGGTGGTCCTTAAACCTGGAGGTTTCCCCTGTATGAGTCATGCCCCCTCCTCACCCCATGTTAGTCCTGCCCTATCTGGAGAGAAGCCCAGTCTGAAGGCTGAGCCATCTTCTTCTGGCCTCCTAAACGTAAGACTCCGTAGGTGCGAAAGATAAGGGATGTGACACTCCTACTCCCCCCCCATGAGATGAGAGGTTATTTTTAACATAGAGGTCACCAAAGCAAGGGCTCGTGCTGAAGCCTGTTGGAGCTGCTGCAGAGGATCCTGTTGACTTGAGTGAGCATTGGAGGGGGTCCCAAGAGGAGCAGGGAGCTGGCTGAAGAGCAGCCTGTGTCCCCTCCCAACAAACCTGGGCTTCCCCAGGACTGATGTGAGAGGTCCCACGCATGGCACGGACCGAACCGTGTGGGCAGATGCAGAGAGAGGCTGAGGGTGAATCTGTTCTCATCCAGGACAGAGACAAGGTCTTGTAAGGAACTGCGTGATGATACCTGCTGATTTACGGACAAGCAGTGTTCTGGCAAGAAATAGGTTCCAATTAGCCTGAAAACAGACTGCTCTGGGTGGAGGATTTGCAGACTCTCTCTTATTTATTGGCAAACCTTATTTTAATATAATCAGCTGCTTGACAGGCAGGTTAGGTAACGGTCCTTGATGTGAGCACTAACAGATTTGAACACTGAGTACAGCCTTTAGTGCCCAGAGCCCTCTGCCAGTAGCTGAAACGCATCTGATATTAAAATACAAGAGGAACCTAGGAAGCCCCTTGCCAGAGCACCTTGCTGAGTGCATTAAAACACTGCCTTCAATAATTCATAAAATCTGTTCAGTGAGCTGGGGTATATGCGTGGGGAGGGGGGTAATAAAACATCTCAGACCTGGCTTGCCAGGATAATTGAGTGGCTAGTTAAATCTCTCAACAGTATTAATCAATAAAGGGGCCCACAGCGTAAATAAATCCAGAATGTAGTATGACAGGGCTATGGAAGTGCATGGAAAGCAATTCTTCCTCTCCTGTGCATGAGGCTAGGTGCCATACTGCTCCAGCAACTAGTATTTGAATAACCTCAATGCTCTGATAGTTCAAACATCCAGTCTTTCCAGCTCTGTTATCCCACGTTTACATGTCACCTAAATGTCTTTGATTCAGCTGTGCGTGTGACGGAGGGAGCAGTTGGCTGTGAAAGGCAGGGAGCAGTTTGTAAACTCTGTCACTTAACTGAGTGTCTCCAGTTTCACTGATCAAGAGCTGATGTCGTGAGCAGGGGATCGCTCCCTTTCTAAGATAAAAGCTTTTAACCAGAGTTGGAGTGCTGTTTCTGCAGATCCCCAGTGAGGTACGAACAAATACTCTTGACATAACTTACACCACTGCTGTAAATTTACAGATGTTTTCAGTGCTCCAAATTAATCTACTCGTTCAACCTCTCCAGGAATGCCACACAACACGGCTGTGTTCAAAATGCACTTATCCTGCTGTGACTTTGGTGCAATTCTACTTTAGTCTGTGTCTCACCCTTACTGTAACTGAGCCAGAACCTAACCTACTAACACACATCTGAAATGGGTACCATTAAAATATGTCATTTTAATTTTCTATTAAATTCAGCCTGCAGCTTGCCTTCTATTCCATTAAAGCTAGGCTAATACTTACTTTTACCATTTACAGATATCTGTGGACATTCCACATATTTCTTCTGCTAAAGTGATTTTCAGCCAAGCACTGCGTATTCAGTTCCTTCACTCCTTCCTGATGAATCTGGCAAAAATTCCAGCATTCAGGTTAGTGTTGGCTCTGCCCAGATACTGGCGATTATGCTCAGCTATTAGGATGTTTGTGGAAAGCGGATGTGTAACTGTCTTAACATGTCTGAATTTGAATCAGGTTTTCAAACCGCATGAATACAATGTCTGCTTTTCATCCAGATGTACTCTGAAACTAAGCCATACCCGATCATTCCTCTTGTGCTACTCTGTCCATCTTTTTTGGCTATGACGTACCTAGAATAAGTTTCAAGCACCCGTTTCTGTGAAGGAAATAAATTACCCAGCAGCAGCACTACCTACGACTGTACTACAGATCATGTTAAAGCTCATCTTCAGGCTTAAGCTTTCATTTCACACAAAGAGGAGATGTGTGGCCAATTAACAGGCTCAGTCCGTGTGCAGTAACTTGTTCAGTCACATCGTGCTCATGTGCCCAAGCCTCATAGTTCGGCATTTCCCTTCGTCCAGAAACACTGATTTGTTTTCCTGGCCCTTAGTGCCTCTGTCTATGAGGCAATTGTTGCAATAAAATGATGACACAAGAGTGCTTTGGAAATTCCCTCTGTGTCGAGCAGAACTTTGATTTCAAAACAGAGATATACGGTGAGGGAAAGGACTTGGTCTTTGCGATTGTATCCGGCCAAGGATTCCCCCATGCCTTCCAGATGCAGTGGTTCAACTCCGTGGGTGGCCACCGTGAGGCTTCTGGTCTCTCATGGGACAGTGTGGGGAACACTGGGACGGAGTCGCTGAACTAGGAAAGCAAACATATTAGGATCTTGGGAAAGATAGCTGTCTGGCCCACAGAGGATGCTTGTGGTAGCCAAAACTGCCTAGAACAGCAACAAGAAATGTCACGCATCTGGCACAGGTTCTTTGGGATGTGTGAATGCAGGTCTTTGCTATAGAGGAGCAAATGTAAAATGTCACTTGTCCTAGAAGGCATAGTCAAATGGACACACCTTGCTCTTTGGGTATATCAGGGTGGGACTGAAGTCTCATGTAAGGTTCACAGAAGCTCTGGTACCTACAGCAAAGTACACATAGCGGCAAGCAGCTGAGTATGCACCAGCCCTCTGTAGCATCCACCCAGCTTCCAGGTTAGGCTTTGCAGTCCAAAATGAAGTCTATGTTGCTCCAGGTTACTGGTAAAAGAGTTAGAACTAGTGTAGTTGTACCTACATGAGCTTCCGTCACACCTTGAGCTACTGGTTAGGTACGTACATAATTTATTCCATAGGCTAGACTATGATGAGAACAATTTAGCCCGAGATGGAAATCTTTATTCTGTCTTTATTCTAAATCTTTATTCTGAGTTTGCTTGTTCTTGCATAATTCGCCCATACTTCTGTAGCTTTAACCAATTCCACAGCACAGAGGTGGTGTCAGAGATAATTACATCGTACCTCTGCAGCCCAGAGGTAAGGACGGCACTCGGATTCCAGTAGGTAGAAACAGCCATATTTATGACTACTGATTAAAACATGGTATTGGAAAAGATTATCATCTGAGTCATCAGGATATCAGGTGTCTGTTGCTCTCCTTCACGTGTGAATTAGAAAAAAGAATGAAGTTGCATTAAATTAAAAAAAAAAATTCAAGGAAATATTCAAGGTTTTCCCACAGTTGGGTGTATGCTTATATCTTTCTCCACCCATCGTAAATCACAGCAGTAGATCTTCCTCCACCCAGGTTTTGCATTAGTAAATTGAACTATATATACTCTCTTCCCTCAAAGATTAATGCCTCCATCTGAGGAAGTAGTTGAGTACATGCTGGTGGTAGTACTTTCACCATTAGCAAATGGGAGACTGTGGGAAGAGAACAGAATTTGCATGTGTTGGATGTTGGCCTAAACATACTCTAACTGAATTCTGGACATCAGGGAAGAATTGATAGAGCATAAGTATTTAATCAGCAAACCACAGAAAAAAAACTTGAGGAATCCTACTCTTAATTAAAAAGCTTTTCAGCTGCCTTTGTTCCAAAACGAACAAGTGTTTTGCTAATACCATGTGTCTGCAGAGTGCACTCCAAATATCTCAAAACTGTATTTGCTGTCAAGTGGTATTACATTTATTAGTTGTCCTTGGGTAAGTTTTTAAATCTCTGGAGCAGTTTGAAACCTTTTCACTAGCTTATTTTTGGAAGACGCATTTGAGAGACATTTAACTGCTACAAATGGTAAACTGTCAGTTCAAAGCAAGTGTCGTGCCTCATGTGTGTGCACAGCATCCAGTACAACTTGGTCCTGATCCTTGTAGAGAGCTCCGAGTACCTTCACAATTCTTATGCTACTTTGAAGTTCCACTTATTCACTAGAAAGCTACCAGTGAGTCTGCTTAAAAACAAACCCAGTTTGCTTAGAATAAAACCAAAATGTCAACAGAGAGGAGGCTGACTTTACCGCCCTGCTCTGTATGTAGCTGCATTCAGAAAGCTACCTTAGAACCCACGTTTAATCAAAACCAATTTAAGTTAAACAATTTTTTCACAACCATCAGCACGTGAAGGAACAAATAAGCACAGGCAGTACAGAACAAAGAACATTCATCACTGTGATATTTTGGCCGCTGGTTGAACAGCATTCGTACCAACTTCCTCCTTCGCCCTGCACTGGGACTGCGTGTCTGCTGTGCTGGGGAAGTAAAGGCAGAAACACCTGCGGTCACTAGAGATTTTACCGCAGTTCTTGCAAGAGTACACTGGCCAGTCACGGTGCCCTAGCTATTTTCCCGTGAAGGGGGATACAAGGTTTTGCCTGCCTAGAAATCATTTAAGAAGTTTCAAAACATTTTCTTCACTTCCTGCCTTAAACTTCTGCAACTGTTACGTTCTGCATTAGAGACAGCGGCTTTTAACAACTGGTAAAATAAATTCCCGTGTCTGTCATTTGCCAAGTAGCTTGATTTTTTTTGGAAGTTTGGTGATGTTTGCCATTTTTACCGGTTTCTGTGTTAATTTCTGAATTAACGTCTTGTGATCATTGACAAAAGCCTGAAATTGTAAATCTTCTGGACAGCACAGGCCTAGAAGTGAGAAAGAAAACAAGTAGCTCAGTATATTTGTATTTTTTTAAAAAGTAATTTTTTAGTTAATTTGTGCTGAAATCACAAATGTACTCTAGTCTTGTTTTGGTTTAGAGGCTACTTCAACAAACCTTGGTATCAAATTCCCATTGAAGAATACCCTTATCACTTTTACAGTTCTCACTAAGCACTAAATAACTGCTGGAATTTGAGATGCAAATTACCACCGGTCAGGCACTGAGACTTTTATATCGGCGTTTGGTATGCGCTGTCATTTTTCTACCAAAATTTTAAGCACAGGATGGTACCTGAACACGAGTTATCTAGCGACCAAGGGCAACAGACCACAGGTCAGACGTTGTATCCGTCAGCCACTGCTTTGGTGTAGAAAACAAGGCCTGATGCTGTGAGGTGCTGCCTGTTCCTAATTTCCACTGAAACCAGCGATAAGTGCAGACGCTCAGCGTCACGATACTGAGCACCCTTTGCATCGCGTATCTCCAGAGCCGCCGGCATCGTAAGGGCAGCGCGTGTTTGGAATTGCAGTGCGGATACAGGTCGACATGGGGGTCGATACTGCGCAATTGTGTAAAAAGCAAACTTCAGGCTGGAACGTGTGAGCAGGGGTGCTGCCCGTGAGGCGTGTTATTTTCTCTGCAGCTGGAATACGATGTTCCGCTTTGGACATTTTGATAAGGATGCAGACGAAATGGAGTGAGTGCGCAAGTGGGCTAGATACCACCACGGCTGGCGGGAGCGGGTTTGGGCAGCCTGGAGCCAGGGGATGGGTCAAACGTGTGAGAGGTTCCTGCAATGGAGGGAAGGACCTGTGGGCCTGCACCCACAGGCCGAAGCTTGTGGGTTACTGCACAGCAAGAGACCGAGGATGGCCACACTGAGTACCAGCCTCAGGCTGGGCAACGTTTCTCATCGCAACAATGATTTCATGTTGAGCTCCGCAGTAGGGTGTCTAGAAAGGTTTCTCAGAGGAGAGCTCGATGGAGGCACCCTCCATCACCCCTCAGCGCGTGCTGGAGGCCTGCTTCGCTCCCCTCAGATGAAGGGGATGGAGCAGGGGATGGAGCAGCAGTGGGCTGCCAGCACACAGGCGTGTGGAGATGGGCCATCCTGTGGGAGAAGGGGTGTTGCAGGTGGTGTGACCGGGGCCCACCTGTGCCCCTCAGGTCCCACCTGGGCCCTGTCACGGATCCTGTGGTGAATTTTTAGAAATTCACCCAAACAGACCCATTTATTTAGTTGTCAGAAACATTCCTCAAAGGGTCGGAGCGGGGGGGGGGTAGCAGGAACCGGCAGGAGCCCTCCCGTTCCCAGCGGCCGGCGGTGCGGGGAGGCAGCAGGGACCGTGCCGCGCCGCTGACTCAGGCCGGGCGCGGGCGGCGCCTTTAAATGTGTCGGGCTCGGCCCCCTCCGCCTCAGGTGCCCGCCGCTGCCTCCCTGCCTGCCTCCTCCACTGCCGCGCACTGCGCTTGCGCCGCGGCCGGCACTCTCCTCGCCTCTTGTGTCGTCTCCTCTCGTCCGCGCCGCGCTCCGCAGAGCTTTGTCTGGGCCTGACCGGGCGGCGAAGCGCGGGCGGGCGGCGGGACCCTCGGGGTGACCCCGGCCCAGCCCCGGCCCGCTGTGTACAAACAGTCGGGGGGCGCAGGCGGCCCTTAAGGTGGACCGCTCCCGTAAGGTGGACTGGGCGTTTAAGGTGGATCGCGCTTAAGGTGGACTCTCCGCGAAGCCGCGCCTGCGAGGCGGGGACGGCTGGGGCTCGGCATGGGGAGCCCCGCCTGAAGCGGCTGCCGGAGGAGCCGCGCCGGTCTGTCGTGAGGAAGAGATGGGGAAGGCCCGCTGCTGAGGAGCCAACTTCTCCCCGGCCTCTAACAATGACCAGCTCCCGGCCGTTCTGCAGGAAGAGGCAGCCCATGGACGAGGGCGAGGTGGGGGAGAGCAGCCCGGCGCTGAGCTGCCGGGGGGCTGACAGGAGAGAGGCTTCCCCTCGCCAGCGGGTCTCCGGCTGCTGACTGCTTTTCGGGGGGAGGTGGGGGGGGTGCCCCGTTGTGTTTGGACTGGGAGAGGTTTAATTTTCTTTAAAGGGAGCTCCTTCGTCACCGCCATCCTCCTCCTCCTCGTCCCTTTGCAGCTCTGAAGCCGTCCCGGCCGCAGTCTCCCCGCCGGCTCCGGGACCCCCCGGCGCAGCGCCATGGAGACGGTGGGAAAGTTTGAGTTCAGCAGGAAGGACCTGATCGGGCACGGAGCCTTCGCCGTCGTCTTCAAAGGCAGGCACAAAGAGGTGAATAATCTCTTATTTTTCTTTTTTTTCCCTGCTTTTTTTTATTATTTATTTTTTTGGTCTGGGCCGAGCTGGGCACCGCGTCCCGGTCGCCCCGTCCCTGCTGGGCTGCGGCGGCTATTCTTAGCCTGGGCATCAGCCCCGGGCTCTGGGGCAGCTCTGGTGGTGGTAGACATATTTATTATTATTTATTATCGTTATTCTGGAGTTTATTTGGGAGGCAGGCGTGCCCCCCAGCAGGACCCGGGCAGGTGGCTTCACCTTGCGGCTGGCCAGAGCAGGGCTGGAGGCCGGCAGCCCGTTGCAGAGGTGTCCGCAGAGATGTCCTGCTCGCCAAAACTGGCCCTTACCTTGAGATCAAGCAAACAAAAATCCCTACACACCGTCTACGAAGTGTGTGGAGGGCTCTTGCTTGGGGTTTTTTTGTGTGTCTGTGAAGTTTTGTCTTTCTCCACTTAATTTTTCCAAGAGGAGGGGAAATCGCTCAGTGGTAAATAAAAGGAAACCAATCCGGCAGTGGATTTTCCATCATTAGGGCTTGGGATAAGCCATGGCTCCCACAGTGCCTTTATTTCTAGTGATTAAATAAGAGGATAATCATTGTATAAAGTAGTAACAAAACCCCAAACCTTGGGCTTTTCTCCTTGGGCTGAGGAGCATAATTTGGGAAAGGGCAAGTCTGAACAAGTGAGGGATAGGCATTAGGATATAAAGTGAGAGGCCTTTACCAGTGCTGCAAGACACTTCTTTCAGTAGTATTTGTAATCTGTTAAGAGGCTGCTTATTCTAATGTAAATTAATGGTAAAATTTACATTTATTACTGAATTACATATGCACTCTTTCAGAAACCTGAGCTGGAAGTAGCTGTGAAATGCATTAACAAGAAGAACCTTGCAAAATCTCAAACTCTGCTGGGCAAGGAAATAAAAATACTTAAGGTAAAAGTAGACTGACCTGTTTTCTTCAGTCTTTGTTCTGTGTGTCCTTTGTTGCTCCTAGCTTATGGTCTTTGTTTTACTTTTTCTAGGAATTGAAACATGAAAACATCGTTGCCTTGTATGACTTCCAGGTAAATACATTCAATTATGGCCAAGCATTCTGGATTTGGGAGATGTTGAATGGAGTTTGTGGAATTTAAGTTTTTAACAGATGTTTGTAATCAAACATGTATTCTCGGGGGGGGGGAGGGGGGGAAGTCTTCTGATAAGTTAGGAAAAGATAAACAAACACAGCTGAGCAGATCATGTATTGATTGTTGTCTGGACCACAGAACTCTTGTGCAGGTGGGAGTTGAGGTGGGAGTTCCTGCTCCCAGGATGTTATGCAGTGTGGGGTGAATATGTCTGTGTTGGAAGCTCATAAGTTCTCAAAATGTTAGAAATAAAATTACAGTAGTTGTTCTTGGCATGCCTACCTTTTATTTTCTTTCTCTGGTCTGGATATGCTCCCTAAGAAAATTTCTTTTTCTGAAGCAATGTAAAAATAGTGTGAGCATGACTTTGTAGCATATGATTGTCTTCGGTTCCAGAGGATTTTCATTTGCATTTTTCTGTTGTCCTTGTGGCAATCACTAAGTGTTAAAAATTGCAGCAGTCATTTTTAGATTATTGTGGTTTCCCGCAGTTGCTTTTTCCTTCAAAGTCAGCTCTGAAGATCTAATCTAAGGGGCTAAAACAGATCTGCTCTGAAACCCAAGTTATCCAATGACTTTTTTTTTTCCCCTTGAATTTTTAGTTAAAAAAAATCTTGCTGGGTCATGGGGCAAGTTTTCTCTGACATTTGTGATGCTTTTAAAAAAAAAAAATGCTGCAGGATCTGAAAGCCTAAAATGGAACCCTTCTGTTTCTGGATGGAGGGGCTGGCGTGCGATGTGTCGGTACAGCCTCTGCCACCCTAAGGTCTGATGTTTGCGAGTGACGGCTGCCTGACCGCTGGCTCCGCCGGACCCCCTGGGTGGCCCTGGGGTGGCTTATCTGGAGCTGCCTGCCCTGTCCCTGATATCACGTGTCCTGCAGGCCACCGTGTTTGTTGACATTCCTCCTTCTCCCGTGGATTGGTTCCGGTGGCCTTCACGTCACCCCAAACACGAGTCCCAGCCGGTTGGTACAGCCTATTTGCAATGCCTTCTGGGTGCTGTAGTCTGCCCGCGTCACCGTGGCCCCCCCAGGGCTGTGTCACCCGCCGTGTCCCCCTCTGTTGGGGTAGGGGCTTATGGCGAGGTGCCACAGGGGGCCAGGTCCTTGGAAAGTGTTTAATGCCTGGTGTTGGTTTGGCGAGAGGTGGATGTGGGGGATTTCAGGCTGCTCTGGGGGGGAGGCAAGGCTGCTGGGAACGGGATTCCTTCTTGGAAATATCCTTTGGGTAAGAGGCCAGCTGTGTGTTGCTCCTGAACTACCCTTTAGAGCTGGTGTTGCAGAGCAGTGACCACCTTTGGTCTGATACGTGCTGCAGAGTAGCTCAGAGAGCTGGGAAAGTTTCCTCTGGGCACAGGCCGCTTGGGGCATTAGATCTCGTGGTTTTTTTGCTCTCCTCTGTACCTTCTAAGTTTACTTAATAACTTTTCAGTTGAGGGAGTGAGTGGCTGCTCCTGCATTTCCTCTATAGTTTGCATTTGTATGCTGCTGGATTTGTTTATTGCAGATCTTTCAAAACCTTTGTTCATGTTCTGTTCCTCGCCCTGCTTCAAATAACCGCTGGGTAGGAAGCAGCTCAAAGACATTTGCTGCAAAAGGAGTGATGTCAGCACTGTTACAACTGCAGCAATGCATTTTTCTCCATGTGTGATGGCAAGTGAGCTTTAATTCAATTTTGTGTATAGCAGTGTAGCCTGGTGAGATACTAGCAAGAAGCTGTGTAAGATACCACAAAACAGGACTTTGAGGGTGGTTCTGGGCTCAAGGCATGCCCAGGTATATGTTTAGTTACCAGCTTTGTTGGAGGCTCCTTGTATGACCTGGGTAATTCGATTTCTTGGACAAAATGAGATGACTTAGGTGGCATTGGATGTTATACAGTGCTACCAGGGTGTGGAGTCTCTTCTGGTGTAAGGTGATCGGTCATCAGACACAGTCTGATGTGGTCCACCCACCTAGGTTGTGTGTGTAATGTGTCTGAGTGTTTGGCCTTGCTCTGTGTCTGCTTAGGAGTTGTATGAGAGTAAATTGTCTGCAGAGGTAAAAGTGCAGTTCTGTGGAACGCTGACTTCTGCCCACCTTTCCTTTACTTTGTGGAAAAGACTGCTTGTTTACTTACCTTGTTCCTCTGATACAAGATTGGTTGCTTCTTTCATAGCTGCATATATATTTACCCTCGAATACGTCATAGTTGCAGTTAATTGAGCCCTTACTTTTAGGCTTTCTAAAACTGAAGAGGGTTAATCTTGTATTACAACATCATAGAGCAAAAAGAAAAAAAATATTTCCCTTGGCTCTTAATGTTGCCCTGTAGCTTTGTCTATCGTTGCATTTTGTGTCGTCCCTTCCTCTGCACCTCCTGTCAACAGTGACTTTAACTTTTACTCGTGTGTTCCTTACACACAAGGAAATGGTTGCCAAAACCACAGTGGGTGTAAGCAAATGATTATACCCAATGATGCTTGTATTTGCATTTTCCTGGTTAAAAGCTAATGCTAACCAGGCCTCACACAAACCAAGATTTTTTGATGCCAGATTTGCCCTAGACAGACACTTTCAGTGCTGATATTTAATACTGACAGCAGCTCTCACCCTGGCACACTTATTTTGTCCTTAAAATCCAGGAAAATTGCTGTGTTCCTTCTAGTTTCATAGATCTTTGTGATACTGGTTCATAAATAATGACAAAATAAGAAGCTTCCTAGGAATAAATGATACTGGTGAATGTTTAATGCATAAAAGTGCAGTGTCTGGACTTTTATAGATCCCCTCACTGGAGTCCTAAGAACAGCATCATTACATGAGAATGGCTCACAAAATGAAATATGCATATTCCCATTATTATGTGCTCATGTATTAGTGAGAGGTGCTGTGAATAGTCTAGGAGCCTAATGTGAGAACCCCGCCTCAAAAAGAGCATAAATCACATTGTATTGCATTTCTAAAAGTGCTGTCTGTTTAGTGTCTGCATGGAGTAGTGGTGCGGATCTTTCCTAGGCACAGGAGATGTTTGGCATAAAATAAGAACCGCATTCCTCCGTATGCAGCGTGCGTTAGTTGCTACTGAACGATCCCTGCCTGGCTCCTCAGCTGGATTGCAGAGGGGCTGGAGCTGGGGTCTCCAGACTGCAGCAGTTGAGGGGAGTACAGCAGTCTAGAGACACATCTGGAGACCAGAAATCTTTTTACTCTTTTTAAAGACCGCCAAATGAGCTCTTGTTCCTTAAGGTGGAAATTAGTGACAACAAGGATACAAATAATGGTTTCTACCACATGAGGACTTGATCTGGAAATGAGGTTTCTTAGAAAACGGATTTCCAAAACTCTGAGGATCAACTCAGCTCTTCACGTATGTTGACACTGAAAGCTTAGCAGCATGTGGTCTGGTGAATGGGACTTGCTTTGGTTTCTTTTGTGACTTAGGACATTGAACCTAAATCTGTGATCAGAGACCACTTGATTAGCTAAGGGGATTCAATGGTAGGAAGGTAACTCTTGAACTTGGCAGATCCTGGGAGCACAGTGCACTAGACAGCTTCTTCCAGCACTAATAAGAAGTAGGTTCTTAAATGTAATGAAGATCTTTAGGCCAATGGGAGGTCCTGGGTATGTTTTCTTCCATGTGCTGTGCAGCTGCCCCAGAAAGGCCAATTGAATACGTGTCAACTGAAGATCTCGCATGTGGCTGTGTTGGTGCTAGGGCAGAAAATCTGCTATTCCTGGACATAAATCATGCTTTGGATATTAGAAAGCATTTTCCTGCATGAAATAAGAAGATGGATTATTTTACTGGCACGTTTTCCCTAGTTGTGTACTGTGATCTGAGCTTGCTTCTTAAAGCAGCCTAGCTACGACTGTGCTTGTGTGGGTATTGGATGGTTTGGTTTTCTTTTTTTCCCCTCTAATTTTTGCATGGGTGGGATGGACTGGTTGTAGAAACATAGCTGTTCAGCAGCACAGTGCCCTGCATGACCTTAGTTTCTGGTTTAGCCTAGGTTACCTGAGGGTCTGCTTTCCATAATTTTGTTTCAGGTTGGCTTATTGTACTCACCAGCTCGGGATGAGCTGAGGGTAATGCTTAACTCACTCATGCAGTACAGACTCACCAAAAATATTTCTGCTGCGGTGACTGTATCACCTGGAGCTCCTGGAGACAAAGAACACGGAGTCCTTGCAGTGCAGTTTTTCTTGTGCACATGGATTAAGGCATGGGTGGCAGAACAAACACTTCTCAGCTTAATGATCAGTCACCCTGGGCTGGTCTTGAGAGCCAAGTAATAACATGCTTGTTCTGTTGTTGCTGTATAGAAGGTCCTTGTGATCAATAGGATTAGGGCTGTTGGGCTGTGATGTTCTGTTGTGCTGTCGGCACCGTCGCCCTCTTCCAATACGGAGCCTTTAGCTGCTAGTCCACATCTTGTGTACGTGACTCCTGCTGTTCCCTGGGACCTCTGGAGCTCTGTGTATGGCAGTGTCCTTTGGTGTGCCCTCCAGCACCGCGCGCTTCTGCTGCAGCGCTTTGCTGATGAGTGTGATGTCGGATGAATCAGTGTTGCTGCAGTGTCACCTCCTTGCCTCGCCACCTCTTGTGCCACCTAATGCAGGATCTTCTGTTCCTCAGGCACTGCTGTTCAGGTGCCCTGTCTCGGGAGATGGGGCTCCACTGTGACACTTGGAATGACTAAGGAGGCACTCTCTGTCTGGGAGATCACACTCCTGAGGTCAGGCTGCCTGCCTGATGAAATCCTGTTTTAATTCCATCCCTGAGTGAAGCTGGCAAATTTCCTGGTGAGCGGGTGTAAAGTGCAGGCTTCTCTGAACTGCCAAGCAATCCCCTTTCTGTTTGTGCTGCAGACAAGACTGGGGTGGCTGCTATCCTGCTCCATCAGCATCCTCACATCTGTTGAAGGGAATCACTCTGTTACTGAAGATTGGATCTGGCTTAATTTAGAGCTAGAAGGGGAAAAGGATGGAAAATCCAACCACCCTCTGCCAGTAGCTTTGTAGCATGAGGCTGGAGAGTTTAGTGGATCAAAATGGCTATGTTTATGGAGAGTAGAGATTTTTATAGTCTTGAACTTCTGTTTTATGTTGGCTTCACTAGCTGGGTACCTCACTGTGCAGGTCACAGAAACATCTGGCAAATGTTGACCACTAAATATAGAGCTGAGAGGAGTCATGGGCTTTTTTTAGAGGGAGTGGTCTTGTTGCATTTCTGAAATCATGATCACTGTTTTATTCATCCTGTGTGTAAAGCACATACCTGTGTTCTTCTCACATGATTAAGATGTCATGGAAGAGCTGGCGACGTGGAAGTTAATAGCCTCTAAAGCTCCTGTGGAAGGTAGCATTACTCAAACTATAATGACAGATTCAGGAATGTTTCCCAGGAGTAATCGGAAACTGGTAGGCTGTTGTGTTCACAGTTTGACAGCAAAGCTCTGGTAACGGCTGAGGTGCAGTTCGTGCTGCTCTTCATGAAGCTCCATCAGTGTTTCCATTATGAAAATTTCCACTGTTTAAATCCTTGTGATGATTGAATGTGTTTGGTTGGAGTGGGCAAAGCAAGGCAGTGGAGATTTGGAAGATGGATGGCAAGAAGTGCCTCCTAATCAGTGGCTGGGTGGGATTGAATTCAGATGGAGAACCACTGTTTGAATTTCTTTCAAATATTTATAGGTCCAAACCAAAGCCCAATTAAAAAATTTAATTTTGTGGCCAGACTGGACTTGACCCTGAACTGTGAAACTGCAATAAAACTGTATGTTTCAAAAGCTCATCTTAGTGCTCAAGGCTGTGTAGAGAATTGAGCATACAGTTTGCTTTCATGTGTCTTCCTTTTTCCTCTCCCTTTCCTTCACCCCGTTCCTTCCCACCTGTTGATACTGGCTGAAAAGCTTTTGCACAACAGGCAGACCAGCAAACAGTTGGTGTTGGTGGTAGGAATCTGAGCTGGATGGCTGTGGCTTGCTTTGGGGAAGCTCCGGTCCTCTGAAGTGGACATCTCTTCCATGAGGCAGACTGCCTTCATCACATGGCATGCAGTGAGATACACTGGGAAATGAGAAGTTAAGCACAGGGGTGGTCAGTATAGGTGGTGTTCTTTGATCTGCAATGTCAAGGAGAGGAAGGTTTTGGTTTTGTTTTGTTTTCAAACTAAGTATGTACTTTTTTGCTTGTTTTTTGTTGTTTGGGGGGGCAGTTGGTTTTTGTTTTTGTTTTTTTTTTTCCTGTTACTCATGTTCTTGTAGCAATAGTAAATGGCAAACTTGATGGAAAATGAATACAGGTGATGTGGTCTTCCAAGGCAGTGTTTCTCAGGTACAGGCCTAAACACACTTTGCTTAAGAGAAGCCATCTTGATTGTCTCCAGATGTTATGGTTCCTCTCTGAGAAATTTAATAAGTGTCCACAGCAGAATCAAGGGAAGAGCCCTGCCAACAGATAGCTTCAGAGCCTCTTTTGTGCTTAGTGTATAGCAAGAGGTGCTTTAACTGTGTGATATCTCCTGCTTTATGATGTGCAGGCCTTAAATACCACCATGAACACAGAGATGCTCTCAGTCTGCAAAGTGGGGATCTCAAAGCTGCATTTGTTTAATAAGCAAGGTTGTTTCAAGGGGGGCTGATAAAAATGAATCAAATTCTGCATCACTGGTTGCTTAGGGCAATAATGTTCTGTCTGGCTGCAGAAGCACCTGGCTTGTCTCCTAGCATCAGAGTAACAGGAGGAATTAGGTCAGCTGAGCTGGCATACTAGAGATCAACGAGACAGTGTGGTTCCAGTGGGGGGAATGAAAGATGCAGAATTTTAAGTCATTAGAGATCCTATTTAGCAAAGTGTCTTACATCTCCAGGAAGGGAAAGCCTCCCAGCTGGCTCGGTATGTGCTGATGGCCTGGAGCACAAGAGCTGCTGGCGTGATGGGAAACCCCATGAATCGCAGCGGAGGGTGAGGTGGTGTCAGGCAGGGCTGAGATGCAGCTCCGCCGGGCTGCTGGATGGGTTTGGAGCACATAGGTTGCATGTTTCCTATGTGTGTGTGCTGCTTCATTGCACTGTGCATACAACTGAGCAGTTGGGCAACTTTCTCTTTGCGGGATTTTTCATTTGTGTTTGACTGATGCTTTTTTCTTCTACTTGGCAATTGTAGTCAGCCTGTTAAATGTGTTAAAACATATTCAGTTCTATTTGTTTCTTAAATACTGTGGATTCAAGCCCATGTTACTCTGGCTTCTGGTAATTGGGTATTTCTCCCCCTCCCCCCTTAATTTAAGACCATTTTTATTTGAAAACCCATGCTTTTTTCTTTAAACTCCTTGTTATAATACCTTTGTGCTGTGACAATGTGTGTTTGTTTTCTTAAATCTGGTAAATGAAGTATGAAATAAGTGGATGTAAAAGAGAGGACTTGCAAAGGCCAGCCAGTCATGCAGCTGCCATAGAAAACCCCATGGGGGTTGGGCCTCTAATTTCCAGAGTTGCATAAAAAAAATCTCCTGCAGGATATCAGATGGTGTTTGGGATATGCCATTAAAAAACCAAGCCGTTCCCAACTTTCTTAGTAGAGCTACATTAATTGGTTCTAAAATCAAACTTCCACATTGAGTGGCTTTGCTTGTACTTGAACATATCTCAGTAAGTGAATATGTCTCTGATTGTGTGATTAAAACTGAAATGTTCAGTCTTGTAGCCTGCCTTACTGTCTGCCTCGACCCACAGCACTCCCCCCACTACTCCAGTGCTTTGGGTAGGCTCATAAAATGCAACCTTATGGTGTGCAAGGCTTTCATTCCAGTACATGTGACTGAGCTTAAGGTAATGGGGAATTCAACCTTAAATGTTCATTTTATAATATGGTTGTGATACAGAAAGGAGACAAGGAATAAATACAGAAAAGTAAATTGGATCTTCAAGATTTTTATCATTGTTTTTAGAATTCTGAAGTCTCCTCTCATGACAGCATTAACATAATGCATTACCATTTGCAAAAAGGAACTTGCTTTTGTTTAAAGGAGGTTCTAGGTCTCATTCTGCCTGTTGGCAAAGGGGTAACTACTTCTTTCCACTCCACGTCAGAAAGTCCAAACTTTTCAGGATTCTGCTGCTTTTTTCCTCTGCAGTCTCTTCTCCTTGCTGGGCTGCTGCAGCTGCTGCATACAGATGTGACCTGCGCTGTATGCTCTCAGGCAGTAATGCCTCCCTAAGAGCTGGCCAGCTGGGGACACAAACTGGTGTAGGTGGTGCAGCATTACCCCCAGACAAACATGATTGCTCTAAGAACTGATTGCTTTTCAGTGTCCCAGCAGCATGAGTCTTCAGTTTGCTCTGATGCATGGTTTTGGTCTTGCCTTGAAGCTCTGTGACCTGTGAAACCGGCCACTTTGTCTCTATACTCTTATTATGACATTAATCCTATATTTTGGTTTCTGTGGTTAGACTTAGATGCAGCTCTCAGCTTTGACTTGCTGTAGCGTGTTGCTCTGCAGAGGCCCAGTCTGCCTCCGAAGGAGAGTCATGTTTTCCTGTTTGAGCTCTCTGGGAGCGCTGTAGCAATCAGTCATCCAGCAAGTGCGTTGAATCTCAGGGCTTTGATCAAGACCTGCAGTGAACTTGTGTGAAGCCAACAGCAGCCTGCCCAGTCAGTGGGGCTGTGATGGGCACTGCAGCCTCCCACCGCCTGGAGGTAGAGGTAGAGAGGAGAAGAGAGCTGGGGCTGGTTTGAAGGAAGCTGCAGAAAGCTCGTGTCCAGTGGAAGGGACGGTGAAGTTTCTTCAGGTCACTTGAAGACTGAGCTGTCTTACCAGCTGTCCTACGATTTGTCTGTAGTGGTATTAGCTGTCTGGCAAACAGTAGCTCCACGGACATAATGCTGTCTTGTTTATTTTTTTAACGCTGTGCAGTCAGACTTCAGGACTGTTGCCAGGGGGATGGGAAGTACTTTCCCTCCCTTCCTGAAGCCTGTGTAGGACCAGAGGATAGCTTTCCTGCTGTTTTTCATCTACCCTGAAGTACAACCGGTCCTGAAACAACTCATCTGTTTCATAAGCAGAGAGTACCATAGTGCCTGGAATGAGATAACGCTGGCCCTTTGCATCGTTGTTCTCCTGGTCCTACAGAAATCTGCCTGCTGCAAGGCTGGCCATCAACCACTTCTATGCTGCAGGGCCTCCCTTCTGCTTGCCCTCTGCCTCTGCTGGTGCTCCCCATCCTGGAGCAAGCTGACAGATCTGTAGGAAGCAGAGTGCAGTCAAGAGCCAATGCAGAAGTCTGTGGGCCTCTCTGGGGCTTGCTGCTTATGCTTATTCCCTGAGATCTACATGAAGAAACTAGAAGCCCTCGTTCTTTTGGGAAGTTAAAGATCTGCTGACTGTGGTAAAAACGCTTTCCAGTCAGTAGCACTAAGTTTTGTTGCTGGACCTGGATGTGCCAAGAAGGGGCAAAGATATTGAGTAGACTTGATTGATGGTATTTGTTGCTTGCATACCATCTCCTGGACTGTGCTTACATGTGACTGCCACCACAGCCCAAGATTTATCACTTCCAGTGTAGCCCATACACAAGAGGAAACTGCCTGCTGGTTCCTTATAATGTGCTAACTCTCTTGGTGCAGGACCTCACTGGCTGCACGACTTGAATCCCAAAAGTCTGTCCTAAAATGTGCTTTTGTTTGGCTGTGAAGCTGTGTCTGGGTTTGAGAAACATTTTGTGGTATTGTGTGTCTGTGCAGAGAGGAGATTATACTGCAGTGAATGAGTGCTTTCCTCTTCTTTCCTCCTTTTCTTCCTTCATTTGAGTTAATTATTGTCTCTTGAATTGGAAACCTGCTTGAAATGTTCCCGAGTTCCTTAATGGTAAGGTTCAGAAGGAGTGAAGAGAAGGAGCAGGGCCAGAGAACAGAGAAACACAGTAGACTCTGAGATTTTTTTTTTTTCCTTTCCACATGAAGTCAAAAGGCATGTGAATATCTTCTAGGTATTTGCTTTAGATCTGTGTTCCAAAGGGTGAGTATTGCTGGGTGCTCCCACAATTCAGATTAATGTTACTATTGTCTTTTAACTTGCTTCTGTGTAAATAGTTGCGTCAAGAGAATCCTTGCATAGCATGACGGTTTTCCTTTACCTCTTCAGAGGTTAGCCTGCTCAAGCCAAGCCATGAGCCAGAGTGAAATAATACCAAGAGATTTTACTCTTTGGAAAGTTTCTTCCCTCTCTTGAGAATGGTGGGTTCTGTTTCCCAAGCCCAGCCGGCTTGGGAGCCCCTGCCTTAGCTAGAGGCTTTCCAGGTGCTGTTGGCCTAGGAGTTGGTTTCTGTAAAGCAAAACTGTGTTTGTTACAGCCCATGTTCATGACTCCAGTGCCGCTGTCAGAACAGCAATGACTAGAGACCATAGGCCAAAAGGGCACTGGCTCCATGAGATCCTACTGGCAGAACAGGAGGATGCAGTGTGCTGTGGTTCTGCTGCAGCCAGTGGGGGAAGTAGCATTAAAAAAACCCAACAGAGTGGAAAAGCTTAGCTTTCAGTTGGTGTTGAGTTTATCTTCCACTGTCAGACCCTCAGCTTTATTTTATGCTTCTGTTGTGTTGGTACAATTGATGAGTCCTAGCCCCGTTTACAGAGATCTGTGTGCGGCAATTATCTTCGCTTGGCAGCTGTGCTCCGGATGCTGTTTGAGAGGCAGTGTTCAGCAGCACATGGTAGATATCTTCTGAGAGGTATGAAGCAGGAACCTTTGCCATCGGAGGGAGGCCAATGAACAGGCAGTGGTATGCTGTTCTTCAGGAGAGTAACAAAACCAGTTTTGAGGACTTGAGTCTGTATGGCTCCTCTCCTATAAGCAGTAGAAGCCTTGTCAGCCACGTGGTGCTCAGCACATGGGCCTAACAGTGGAGCTATGTTTGTCTCCCAAGTGTTCCTCCTGCATCCCCCAGTCATCCTAGAAAAGAGCGTTTGTGTGAGGTGGAAGTCATTCTTTGCTGGTTTTACTCCAGTGTCTGCTACAACACTGGTCCTGCACAGATTGGTGAGAACACTGCATTGCTGAGAGAGTTGTGGAGTGTTGTGTAATTAACCTGCAACTCTTTTTCCTTCCTAAATGTCTTTCTAAACTTGGTGGCAGGCTAGGTGCTGGGGTAGAGTGCAGAGGAGGACTTCTCTAAGGAAGCTTCCTCTCGCAGACTTTTTAAGCTGTGGTGGGAGGATGACTAACTGTGGGTACACCCAGACGTTTCCCTTTGGACACAACTAAACATACACTTTCCAAGAAGAGGATCATGCCACCTTCCACTATGGGTGGAGAGTAAATTTTAAGGCAGACAGGACTGCTGGGTCTTGATGTCCATAACACCATCCCTCCTAGTGTCCCAGTGCGGAATTTTAACACGGCACTGTCCTGGGATGATTTATGTTGTACTGCTAAATGAAATTCTTTATTTCTTTGTCCTCCATCAGCAGATGTGCGTTATTTGTAGACAGTAGAGGCTGTTGCCTATTTTTACACTCAATTAAATTGTAACTTCATCGCTGGGGCCTCTGCTGCAAGAACTACAAGTCAGGCAATGATCCAGACTGATTAATTATCAGCTTAATGTCTTTGGCAGAGGCCTTTTGGTGCTGTTGTGGAGCACGGTCAGGATACTGCTGCACTTTGTGATGAGAGGAAAAGTTAGGGAGTTGCCTCTATGCTGTTCCCTTCGTTGAGCTCGTTTAGTGACAGGATTAGCTTTGGCTGCACAGACTGGCACATGTGAGTAAGAGGTCCAGAGCAAATTATCTGTAGTGCTTCTTGGGCATAAGCATCTGCAGAAGTACAACAAACTGTAATGCTATTCTTGTTACTGATGTGGAAATGAGTGGGTTGGGCATTTTGTTTCTTTTCAGAGAGACTGGTAGCCTGCAAAATTTGGCTTGCAGTATTTTTTCCTTGTTTTGTTAATGAGCAAATCATAAATACTATGGAAGGATAAGAATGGAAAAGAAATAGTTTCTGCTCCTCAATCAGCTGTAGAGAAGTCCATCAGCCTGTTTGAGAAACCAGAAGTTTCTTTAGACAGTTGTATCCATTGTAACCACAGTAAGCTACTGGCTGAAGGCTTTTTCCAAACAAGAGCTCGTTTCCGGGGCCCTTCCTGAAATAGATGTTTAGTATTGGTGGCAAAATTCCTACAAATCTTTCTGGTGAGTGGGTCTTGAAATGCTGAAGTTGCAAATGTGGAAGTTGTGTCATCCCTGCTACAGGCGTCTGCGATCTGAAAATACACTTGCTAAATGTTCTGCTGTGGCGGGTGTGCGTGCAGCAGGGTGGAGAGTGCTTCCTGGTAAGGCTGGAATGTTCAGAGGGTGCTGTTGCCAGTGGATGGTTGGGCGAGCCACCTACTTCTCTCCTAGAAGCCTTTCAGGCATTGCCCTCTTATCTCTTCACCCTGTGTTGGTGGGGTAAAACCACCAACCATCAAGGTCACTGTTGCTGGGAAGTCGAGCAGAGCATCTTCCTTGCCTGTGTAGGTCCTTATTTAACCCTAGTCACTGTACACGTTGGCTGCCAGAATCAATGACTTGATGATGTTTGTTTGCAGAGCCTTTAAATAACATACAGTGGAAAAACAACCAAACTGTACAGTGTACATTAGCTATTGGCTAATGACTTATTACAAAATATCTTTTGGACTTAATTTGTGTAAGCTCAACCTCCTCTTCATTTTCTATATAAGTAATAATATATTAAGCTTCCCCAAACCCTGCTGGCACTATACATATTAATGTGTAGAGTTACTGAGCTGCAATGATCACAGAATGTTTAAACAACAAGTGTCTATGAAAAATGTTGCTGTGGCAGTGATGAACTCGATGTGGGCAGTGATGAACTCGATGTGGGCTGCAAAAACCACTTCAGACACTTCCTCCACGCCCAGCAGTTGCCCTGTAGTGAGCTCCTGGGCCTGCCAGCCCTGCAGTCGTTCCCTGAGTAGCTGCACCGCACTGCTGATGTGTCCTCGTGTCTTCTGGTACATCCATGGCTGGAGTTCCCGGAGAAGTGAAAGGCCTGGCTGTCTTGCATGAACCTTGGCCTTCCACTGTTCCCGCTAAGGACAGCAGAAGCTGGTGGGCTTTGAACGCTTCTGAAAATTTTCCCCTGGCGCTTTGTCACGTGCAAAGCTTGTGACGATGCCTGGGGTTTTCTTCTTGCACTGCTTCCCTGGGCTAGTGCTTCTAACCACAGGCTGGTTTCCCACTTCATCTGAAGTGTGTGTGAAAGTGGATGACTTAACGTGTGCTGCTTTTAAATGCAGAGATTGGAAAACAAGGCCTGTTTAAAGCAGTATTTGTCATGCAAGGAAATGCAACAAACGCCTTCTTCAAGTATCACAGAAAATTGCTTTTTGGACAAACAAGGGGACCTTCAAAAAGCTCAGCTGGGCTTGGCAGTGAGAACAGTTGTAAGAGCTGGGGACAGCCAGCCCTGGGGTCTGGTGAACGCTCGAACCTGGGGAGCCACGTGGGCTGAGGCTGCTGGAGTGCCCAGTGCCTCGTGCCCCTCCGGGGGAAGGTGGCCCAAGCTGCATGCAGCTGTAGCTTGAGTCTCTCAAATTGCAGGTAGTTCAGCTTCCTCCCCTCTCCCCCCCCTTCCTCCAACCAGTCTGGAAAGAGGATGCTTTCAGCAAGCATCTGGAAACTCAGATTTCACATTGTGAGGTTAAAAGAGGACTGCAAGAGAAATGATGGGAGGCGCTGAGGACTTGAGGCGTTGACAAAGGCAGTCATTTTGGTACAGGCTTGATGGCAGGCAGAGTCCTGTGGGCAGACCAAGATGAAAGGGGCTGAGAACAGAGAGTGGAGGCTGCTTGGAAACTAAAAGGCTGGTAGGGTGGATGCTGGGGCTTTTTGAAATTGTAGTCGGGCTCGGAAGAGGAATCAGGCAGGCAGGTGTCTAAACAGCCTGTAAGTAAAGGCATGCTGCCCTGGAGCTAAGGAAATAAAGTGAAGTCTCTTGCTCTGCCTGCTTACAGAGCTTCTCCACTCACCCAGGTAATTGCTGCCTGCGCTTGTGCAGGAATGGGCCTTCAGTTTAGGAGTGGCTTCTAGCATACAGGCTTTTATGTAGTAGGTCTGCTTCTGTCTGACTTCTGTTTCAACAAGAGGATTTAGAGTTGTTCACCCATCTGGGTCTACCCAGGGTTGAAACATCTGGCTGTTTTCATGTTTGTTCTGTTAGTGGTTTGGCAACTCTGCTAAACAAGTGCCAGGCAGCCGCTGGTGTCAGCGTGTGTTGCACAGCCGCCAAAGCTCCTAATGCAGCTCTGTGGTGCTGTATGTTTGTGGGGCACTTCTCTGCAGTATCCTCTGCTTGTACCATGGATATACTGCCTTGTACGTGCTTCCTAAGGCCAGGGAGCTAGTGGAGATCATCAGCTAAGGCTGGAGGTAAACTCTCAAGATTGTAAGATGCATCACAGTGCAGCACCTGTAGCAAACTTGGGAGGACGAGCATTTGGCCTGGGCTTTGCTGTTGTTGACCCCCATGATAATCCAGAAAGCTTTAGCCACCCGATAATAGCACTCTATTAATGCATGTGTAGAAATTGGTTGGCCAATGTCGCGTTTTTGACCTGAGATTTCCTTTTTGCCCTCAAATCAAAGGTGAATCTCTTAGGCACTTTTCAGCCATGGGGTTGAATTGCAGGTCCCAAAGTTGTGTTGCTCTTATCTCTTTGTTCAGACTAGCGCTGTTCATGTGGGCATAGCTGCTATAAAGGGCCAAGTTAAATGTGGAAATGATTAAGTCTCTAAGATAGTAGTGTGCCAGCATCTGTGTTGCATGCCACTGTTAATCCCAAGAGCTGGAAAGGAACATGAAGACCCAAGCCACAATACAGGAGATCTGCTTTGTTAAATAGATGTGCACTCAGAAAGGGATAAGGTGCTGAAATGCCTGGCACTTGCAAAGTAAGCACTCTTTGAGGAATTAACGTATAATGAAGTTTTTACCCTCTCTTCAGTCTGAATCATAACAGAGCACAGTTTACCTGTTTAAAAGGAAATGCAGCAGTTGTAAAGTGTGTGAAATATTTCAATGCATAAATCTTTTATTTTTCCATTTTCTATTTCCCCAGGAACTGGCAAACTCTGTCTACTTGGTTATGGAGGTGAGTGTGTGTCTCTTTGTTTGTGTGTCTCTTTTGTTTTCTTTTTTCTTCTTTCCCTCCGTCTTTCTCTCTTTTTCCCCTTTTAAAAATTTTTTTTTAACTTGTTTTAAGCAGACTTGCTTGTTACACAAGTAGTGCTTTCTGCTCGCAGTCTCACCTGTGATGCTTTTGCTAATCTAATCTGTAGCTGCATGACTGAGAACTGGGGCAGTGTGGGTGAAGATAGCAGCCAGGGAGATTTTTTTTCCATATTGCTGCTCTCAGAAGGTTGTGCTGGCACAGGTTTAATCAGTCAGACATCTTACCTCAAGGGTCAAATGGGTGTAACTGGGTAGTATCTGCTTCAAAGATACATGGAAAGAGAATTTTCTCAACGCGGCCTATCTGCAAAGCTTTTGAACGTTTTCTTTCCTCTGCAGTCTTCACTCTGAGGTCTTGTTGACTCCTTAATGATGTGGAACATGATGTGGGGAATTTCAGTTTTCAGCTGTGGCTGCTCCCAGGCTTTCCTCAACCAGCTTTCTGGTGGTGTCTCCAGTGGTGACCCTTCTACTTTGTTCTGGTTTTATCTTTCTCTCTGATGTGCATATACACAGACATGCACATGCACAAAAGCTAGTTAATGCTGGTGTATCATCATGCAACATAACATTTAGGGGAAATGGGACAGGAGAGGAACCTACAGGAATGGTGTTTTCCCTGCCAAATGCTGAATACATATTTTGACACATGTAATTATTTATGTTTAAATACTATGACAAGCCTGCCATCCTAGTGAAGTTTACTGTTTTTCTTTTTAATCTTTGATTTGCCTTGCATTAACTGAGCTTTCTGTTCTGTTTGCAGTACTGTAATGGTGGTGACCTGGCAGACTATCTTCACAGTAAGTAGAACAATATGGAGAATATCCTCTGTGTTCAGAAGAAAACACTGACTGTTTTTAGCTCATTAAAGTTGCTGGGGTTTGTGGAAGATCTAATCAGATTGTCTATCTTTTTTTTTAATTCCTGTAAAATAAGCAGAGTATCTCTGCTCCTCTTCTAAGAGGTTCACCCTTGATAATAATTTGAAAACTGAGAATCCATGACGATAAAAGGTGGTCTTGTAGTCTTTTCTATGTAGGTCAGTGGTGACTGTTGTCAGTAGTTATGTATTTTAGTTACAATGGCCTTACAGATTAAACATATTTTAACTCTGCTAGGGACATGGTTTGTCTCTCTTGGGGTCACTGGAAAACAGCTATTTATAGTGAAGCCTTGCAGTTCTGTAGGGTTGGATTAAAATAAGATCCCAAGAGTATATTTCACTTTGTTTAAGTTTACCCCTAAGGGTGTCCCCACATCTAGGACAGAGCACATTTCTTATTTTGGTGTATTGAGGGTGACTGTAGTATAGCCAGCAGTGTTGTGAGGGTGATGAAAACTACGAACTTCAGGGTCTTTTGGAGAATATAGCACAGGTATCTGTGACTATGGTGCCTTGAAGAACCTTTTGGTAAGACTGAAGTGTGTCTTTGCCATCAAACCAAATGAAATCCAGCTGTTGAAATGTTATCCAGCTGTATTGCTGGGACTTGACCTTCAATCTCCCAAGCTATTTTTCACTGCAGCCCACTGCACAGGTACAGGATCCTGGCCTATATGAAAATCACACTGCACCTGAGTACCTAGGTGGTAGGAGGGTAACATGTTGAACAAGTTGCTTAGCTGCAGTCAGACACAGCCCTTCTTTTCTGTTGGCCTGACTGTATTTTTTTTTTCTTTAAAGTAGCTTTCTTGTTGTTTTGCATGTTAACTAGAAGATTACTAAATGTGAAGAGACAACTTTAATCTCATTTCTGGTGTGGCTCTGGGTCATGGTTAAACAAAGTTTGTTCACATTGTTCAAATTAAAAGCTAGTCAGCTGGATAATACTTCAGGCTCCTTATTTGAGGTACATGATGCCTGGAAATGGCAAAAATTGAAGGATTAAAAGCTTAATTTACATTTTCCCTACAGCTGGTGTTGGTGTCCCTAGAATGATTATTTGGGGCTTGATGCTAGTATGTTGCACTCCATTCATACAGGGTAATGAATTACATTTGTGGACTTTAATTTTCAGAAAGGGTTTAGTACTTGAAGGAAAATGAAGGAATATTGTGTCTTTCCTGTATTTTGTTTGTTTAAAATGTGGGTGAGATAGAAGTGACAGGCATTCGTTTTTTAAAATCAGGTTTAGTGTGCTTTGTCTTAAGTGATGGTGTTTTGCATCCGTTGGGTATTGCTGTGCTTTAAAAGGAGCATCTTTGGTGGTGGTGAAATGCTGTTATGAATACCAAGTGAAAATGGTTTTGTACTTGATACCTTCTTTTTCTCCTTGAATACAAGTGCAAATTTTAATAATGAAATGCTTTTAAAAAATAGTCAAACTTCAGCTTTCAAAGCCCACGCATTGGTAAAACTGAATTTTTTGGCTTTCATGCACATGAAATGAACCTTGATGTTAAAGCACTGGGCTGTGCACTCTTGTTGACAAAGCTGCATACGTAAACAAGAACACAGCTTCTGGCCGAATGATTTATAGAAACATGGGTTTATAGAAAAATCTTCCTGTTTATACTACTGCTTCTACGTGTCCATTGTCATCTTCTCCCTTCCAGCACCCCACCAAAAAAAGTGAAGCATACTGTGCAATTAGCTAGGCTATTAATACAGCTCACTTCCTTGTTTATCAGTTGAGACTACTTGGGAAACTGGTGGCTAGTTTGAGAAAGGAACGATGAATTTTATTTTCCAAATAAAATTCAGTTTTACCCCAGTTGGGTTTGTTTGAGTGTTGCCTGGGGTAGGGTTTGATCCTTCTTTGCCTGAGTTAATTTGAAAAAGTTACCTTTAGCTCTGTTTTTACCAATAAAATATTTTACCTTGACAACTGTAAAGAGCAGCTGTTGTGACTGGGAAATTGGTGTGTACTTTTATTGTAACTCTTAACGTCTGTGTGCCGGTTGCCAGTAAAGAAAACCCAGCAGGCACAGATGTCCAGAGGGAGCAGTCAGTAAGGGACTGCAGCAAGAAAGTGAGTTACTCCCATCACTGCAGCAGAGATCTGGGTCTTCCAGGTCCCAGAGTCTAGATACAAGTGTCAGCTTTTGCATCACGTGGCTTTTTCCATTCCACCACATGCTGCTTTGGGGTATTTCCTCTCCCAGCTTCTGCAGGTGCTTAGGGTGCTGTTGATGATAATGATTTTTTTCCTGAAAGCTCATCTTGGAAAGTTTAGATTTCTTGCAGGGTATTTCACTGGTATGCAGGAGGCTTGTCTCTATTGAGCGGCTATTGTGCTGCTTCAGTTATTTTAATAATTATGTATGGTGTTTAATTGCAACGTCTGCTTTCCCACTGACTCCTCAGACGTTTTTGCTGGTAGTTCCTGTAACACTTATGCAAGCTGCGCATGCAAATCCCTTGTTTCTCATTGAACGAGATGCTTGTAAGCTTCCCAATCCATTCTGCCCTCTAATTACAAGCATTAGGCAATATGGTAATTCTGTGTTGAGTCCAAAAGCACTCTAATTCTCCTTGTCTTCATAACTGGAAGACGTGCGTATGTGCATGTTTCAATGCAATATGCATTTCGGCTGTGTTACGCTGTAGGTCAGCCCCATCTCTTTGATACAACCCAAGGTTGTGTGTATTCTGCTGAGCATAACTTCTGTGGTGGTGTTCTTTAATGGTACAATGTGATTTCCCTTCTGATAGCTCTCTGTGGACGTTGCTTTCATTTAAAGCCCATCACAGGGTATGTTTTGAGCTGAGAGTGGCAGATTGCTGCTGTGCATGGTAGAGCTGTGGTTACAGAAGTGACTGTCCTCTGTACGGGAATCACTGGAATTGTGTGGCCTTGGGTACTCAGGAGGTCAGAGCAGGCTGATCTAAAATTTCTTCTTAAATTCTGTGAATTGGCATTGACCCAGGCTGTTATGAACAGCTCGTAAGTGCATATTCATGACCTTCCTTCAAGCTGCTTCTTGGAGAGCCCATCTCTGAAGAAAACTTCATGTCAAAGCAGGGCATTTCTTGGTTTGACCATGACACATGCAAGGAGCTGCGATCTTCTAATTCTTCAAGTGGTGTAGGGACCCCTTTGTAAACAAGAGGTGTGAGGCACTGCTGTGTAACTTGTCACCCTCTTCAGCTAGGTAATTAAGACTATGATAAGACTAGACCTATCTGGAATAAGTCTTCTAACTTTGTACAGAAGACTTCACAGGAGTCTTACTGGCCATGCTCTGCATGTGTGGAGCTGGGGGAGTTATAAGATGGGCCCCAAATAAATCAGCTTGGTCTCTCAGACTTCAGCATGATTTGGATTTGGCCCATGTTAAAGAGATACTCGTGGCACCTGTGGGTAAGAGGAGAAGTTCTTTTTCCTAAATAACTTTTCCAAAATGGTGGTGTCATGCAACATCAGTGGGTGTACTCCAATACATCTACCCTTGGATCAGCTGACAAGGGCTGTTTACTAGAATTTACCTGGCAGCCTCTTGGCAGGTTAAACATCTCAACGCAGGCTGACCAGGGTACTTTTTAGGTGGTTTCATCCTTTTCCTACGCCTGAAGAGGTACAAGGCACGCGGGCCCCGCACTGACCTGCAGTAAATATTTGCTCTGATCTACTGACCTGTGTAGCCGCCGTTCCCAAGGCAGTAAGCCGAGTGCCTCGTCACTGAAGTGGAGCCCATGAAAATAAACACAGGGATATTATTACTTCTCAGTAATGGCAAAGTAAGGCTTGTGAAACAGCGTTCTCTGCAAGAACATGTTGCTCACCACAGACATCCACAGGGATGCCCAGACTTCAGTGCAGGCTTAGTGTTTTGCCAGCAGTTTTCTGGTGAAGACAAGAATGTCCTCTTTTTACAGGGCCAGAAGTAAAAGTTCCCTATTTGGGACATAGCAAAGAAAGTGAGTTGTTTCGTTCTCCACACTTTTTTTTTTTTGTGGCACATAAATTGAATGAGTCTTCTGTATCTTCTCTGTCCCCTGTTGATGGTCGCTGGTCTAGAAGATCTTTTGTGGACCAATATCCTGAAGTTGCTGAAAGTGTCAGTTGTATTTAGGTCTCTGTCCTTCAGTTAGAGATTGCTACTGCCACTTGGTAGACTGATGGGCTGAGTATGAGAGATAAGGACTCTTGTTTTTCTGTGTTATGGCATGTCTGTTAATGGAGGTAAAAGGGTATGCTCCAACACTCCCCAAGTAACTGACTGTCCCTTCTCTGTTACTGATGGCAGCACCTCAATTTCACAGTCCTACCTTGCTACACTACCTGGATTTGTGATATTTAATGCTGCCAGAGGATCCAACAGACCTCTGTCTAGTTTTGCTACACTGCAATGTGGTAGCTCCATTATGCCGCAGCAGATGCACTGGGGGAGTCTGTCTGGAGGCTCAAGACACCAGCTTAGGTTCTGCACATTTGGAAGAGAGTACCTTTGCGGGGCTGAGAGCTTCGTACAGACTTCTGTGAAGTGGAAAAGCTTAAATTCTGCAGAAATTAGTAGCTTAGAGGCCTTGTTTTATTTGGGTGAATAGATTTTTCTGATCTTGGTAGCAGTGGTTTTTTTCAATATAAAGAGTTAGGATTCACATTAGGGAGGCTTAACTGGTTTGCTGAGGGATGGTGGCTAGCACTGTTAGCCTTATAGCCACCAAATTATATAAAGGAGAGGGTAATGCCTTAAAGATGTGGCATGCTGTTGGAACTGCAGGTCAGAACAAGGCTCTCAACAACGCAGTTTCTCTGCTAGAGGCAGAGTGTATTGAGCCAGGAGTTTGTAATTGTCTGCTAGCTTAATAATGTTAAGAACTGCCAAGTTTCAAGTCTTGCTTGATGTTTGGGGCAAGATGAGACAGCCTGTCCTTTCCTGGGCCTGAGCTGAACTGGGCAAAAAACTTCGGAATTCTTGCTGTTTTGTTTAAATATGGTGTTTCGACCATTCCTAAATAGATTTCCTTGAATAGGAATCACAGAAGTATTGCAGAGACATTTTGTTGGAGAGAAGATTGAGCACAGCTAAGATGTTGGACCTTTAATAGACAGAAAATGATACAGGATTGAGTACGCTGATAGACTTCAGCAGGAGGTCAGGGAAAGTCTTGTTAAAGATGTGGCAGTACTTTTTTCAGAAGGTGCAAGTGGATTTGGTAGACTTGCATCTGAGCTGCCTCTTAATATCCTTAAAACCCCTTCACAGAATCTCTCCTTGCAGAGGAGTCTCTTGAATTCCAGCTGAGTGCCAGTTCATGAGCAAAAAGGCCCAGTGAGGGCAGAGAAACTCTATATACATGTGCACTGCTCTCACGTGTATGAGTCCAGGACCAGCTAATAGCCGCGGTGACATTTTAGCTCTGCTTGTGCCACCTTCTAGAACAGTGAGGTTTGGGAGTGGTGGGAGTTTATTTTCTATTCTAAGTGCTGTTTAACTTATCTGTGTCCCTTGCTGTTCCCCATGCATGTATTTTAAAAGTTAGATTTTTAATTTCCTGTGTTGTGTTAAAGCTGTGTGCAACCTCATCTGTGTTTTCATAAGGATTCCTCCCTTCCAGCTGACTAGGTAGAGTAGCATTTTGAAGCTTGTGCCAGCTTGTTTTAATGTCTTACTAAAGAACAGCTGGAAAAACACTGATGAGGTCCCAAGTAATTTACAGGGACCTTTTGCAAAAGAAATTATTTTTTTCGAGTGGAATGGTGCTTGCTTTAAGCCTGACTTGCTCAGTGACTGACAAGGAGGCAGGCTGGTAGCACTGTTGATCCTGGGGTTTGTTCAGCAGGCTTTGGCAAGAGTTTCATACGTATAGTTCTTAAAATAACGAGAGCTAATGTCGCATCTCTCTGATTGGAAGAGCCAGTTGAACATTATTTTAATCCCTTCAATGTTTATTTTCACACCACAGTTCTTGGGAAGCCCATGCCTCAGGAGAGTGCAGTTCAGAGCTTCCATATTTGCAGATTTTGATTACTAATATATTTAAAAAAAAAAAAATTGCTTATGAAAGCATTCTGAGACATTCTTGCTGCATCTATGGATGCAAGATGGAGGGTGTCAGATGACAGTTTGCAGGGGCCATTTGGCAGGGGTGTGTTGTTAGGTATTGGACCGTGGTTCACCCTGACATTGGGTTTGGGATTAGAATTATGGCTTGGTCTAGCGGTTGATGATACACAAGGGTTATGCCTAGACTTGGACTCATACCCCGAAGTTACAGATCCCTGCTGGCCGTGTACCCTAACTGACTGTCTGAACTTAACCTACTAATCCTTTCCAGGCCCAGCCATGAGCCTTAATGATTCTTGCAGGTATAAATCTTAATCCTAACTGCCTTTCCTCTTAGCTCCACCTTTAGACATAGTCTTTGTGATAAAGCTCTGACCTCAGGTATCCAACCACTATTGACCTATTGAGCTATTGACCATAGCTCAAAGGTAGCAACCCTCCCTCTCTTTGGGCCACGGGCCCTGCCTAGTGTTTGCCTAGATCTGGCTGGCAGCTCTTGCTGAGGGAAGCCCTAAACCTCACCAAATGTAACTTTTTGGATCCAGTTGATAACCCAGATTTAGCTCCTGCCACTGGCCTGAGTTCACCATGAGAGACTTGGGGCTGGAAACAGCCCTGACCACAGAATAAGCTGGGAATGCAAATGCTCTCCCTTGTTGCCTGTAGGAATCATTCAGAAATAGTGTGTGGACAAAAAACGCCATACGTGGAAGTAAAAATGCCAAATTATGGCTAATTGCTGTGGAGAATCTGCCCTCTGGGTTCTTCAGAGAACTGGCATTGTAATTTTTTAATCTGTGGTTATATTTTTTTCCTCCTCCCTAGCTATGCGGACGCTTAGTGAAGACACCATCAGGCTCTTTCTCCAGCAGATAGCAGGTGCCATGAAAATGCTGCACAGCAAAGGCATCATCCATCGGGACCTGAAACCACAGAATATCCTCCTTTCCTACACAGGAGGCAGGAAATCAAATCCCAACAACATTCGCATAAAGATTGGTAAGACCCCATTACAAATGTCACCCTAAGCGCTCTCAGGAGGGTTTCATGATGGATAAGTGGCAAGCCTCAATCTTTCTTTGGGGAACTGTCTAAGGGGAAGAAAGAATTGCTGCACTTTCTAAAATGCCCTGATGTTTTTCATCTTTCTCACTTAGTTCCTCTGCTAGACATAACCTTTAGTTGGCTCCAAGCAGCAGGAGCAAGAGCTTTGTGCTCTACCAGGACAGAGACTAATGCAACAGAAATTGGGCAGGCCTTGTTCCACTTCCAAGCTGAATGGTGCCTCCCTTGGTAAAAACAAATACCAGCCTGCCCTAATTGGCTTGTAATCTCCAGGATTACTAAGAAATGAGCAGCTGTTGTGACTTTTGTTTTCAGCTTTTAATAGAATTGAGGTAAATGTTGGTGTCTTAAGGCCTGAAACTAGCTGCTCTCCTGGCTGGCCTCAAAGAGCACAGTGGGAATTGGGCACACCTGAAAGCAGGTGTTTCCACAGTCCGAATTAGAGGCAGGCTTCTCAGCTGCATCTTGAAGAAATCCACTTTTTGCACATTAGGCAAGTGGCACAGGTGGACCAGTAGTTGGGACAAATGCTCCAGAAATCCAGTTACAGAGCACATGTATCCCCTGTGGTCCCTCAGAAATGAGTGCTGGATGATACCACCCTCAACACGTGGACTTTTGATTATGTTACAGTTCATGAGCTGAAGCTGACACCAATTAGAGAAAACTGTTTCTTGCCTGAACCCTGTGCTAATGCTTTTATTCAGCTGAGAAATAAGGTCCAGTGGAAAAGTTTGAAACATTGCTGCCCGTTTGGCCAAAGTGTTTTTTGTGGAGTGCAGAGTTATCTGGAAGGTGGAGGTGACTGGGAGATGCAGGCAGGAGGGCTGCGGGCACGGCTGCTCTTCAGCATGATGTACCCTGCAACCCCCTCCCTCCTGCTTCCCTGAGAGGTACATGGTCCAGGGAATGGCTAATTGTACCAATTCATTAGTGACAGATGACAGTGTAAACAGCTGTGTCAATCTCCCAGCTTGAAATATCTGGTAACCTTGAGAGACCCTCTGAGTATCATATGATCAGATGCTGAGTAACCTGCGGAGGTAATTCATCTTGGTATTCCTTGTCCCTGGCTTTTCTAGCCACCAGGTGAACTATGGGTTCAGCTTTCTGTCCTCGTGCTGGGGTTAGCCCTGTTGAAACTCTTCTAAAGGAACAGAGCAAGACTGGTTTTGGTAGGGCTGGTCTAGAAATGTGGGTGGTGGCGAGTAGTGGTTTCTCATGGATGTCTGTTACATTGCAGCCTTTTCAATGGAGGGGAACTTTCAGTTCCCCAAATTAAAAGTTGAGATAGCAGCAGATGAACTAGCTAGTATGAACTGGCATGCTCTCACTGAAGCCAAGCTTTACCAGCTTCCAGCAGCTGACATTTCGGAGTGCAGGCAAATGGGTACAGGAAGAAGTGACTGTTGATCGCTGCAAAATGGGTGGGAGTTTGTTCTTCTGAATACTTTTTTTGTGGCTTGGTCTATCCTTTTCTAGCGTCTGTAGTGTGCATTAATAACTAGCACAAGAATGTTGCTGCTTGAGAAGAGAACTATCAAAGTCTTTTTAAGATGGGGTACTTCACTTGCTGCAAAGGTTCGTGGGAAGTGAAAGGAAAGTAGGGGGAATCAACTGGAGAAGGTGCAGGCTCTCTAGAACTGCTGTCTGATCCTGATCTACCTCTGTTTCTCTTTGTAGCTGACTTTGGGTTTGCCCGCTATCTGCAGAATAATATGATGGCAGCAACATTGTGTGGTTCACCAATGTACATGGTAAGTGTGTTTTGCCTACAGTTTTTTCTGTATTGTTCTTGCTTTGCCCCCCAGAAGCAAGGCTTTGTTTTTTGCTAGCCATTCCCCCAAAGGTGAAATTCTAGTTACTTGTCAGAAACCAGCTATTACACAGGGAGACTTCATAAAGTTCTGGCTGCTGGTAATGTTGGACAACAGGTGCCTGTGTTGTCATGTAACTTTCAGGTGAGCTGTGGATAAATAAAACTGAACAAAATGAAGTATTGATTGCTGTCTGCTCCCAGAAACTGCATCTTCCAGAGGGGACCAGGGCCTCTCCACTGAAGGCATTGGGAAATGAAATCTATTTCCTCTGCTCTGAGCAAAGCAACAACAATAGAGAGTGAGGGCTGGGGTGGTATTTCACACACCTGGCTATATTTGAGGTGTTGCTTCCTTGGAGAGGAACCTCAGTCAGTCACTGCTTGAGCAGGCCCATCCGAGACAGAGTGGTTCCACAAGCCTGCTGTTGCCTCGGGCTTTGCAGTCATTTTTGCTGAGGCCATAGCATCAGGAGCAAGGTCCCTGTTTAACAGCAGTTTTCTAAAATCTCCAACTGTTTTTAGCTCTTTGGTCTTGCAAAATCCTTCAGATCTATGGACCTATGCAGGCAGAGATTTGGCCATTCTGGCTAACTTACTCCAAAGTATGCTTTGCTGTACAGCTCAGCAGATGGGTGTAAAGAGAGCTCACCTCTTTCTGTTTGGAATTTCTTTTGTGCATTCCCACTCCCTAACCCTCTCCCACCCCCCCCAATTCTTTCACCAAACCAGCTGCTTCCAGGATGACTTCTTAGCTTGTGAAACAGATGTGTTTAAAAAACCAAACTGATCCCTTTTGGCCCCCTTCGTACTTTCCACTCTGGGACCAGGATGTGAGGAGGTGATCTCTTGTTTGTGCTCATGGCAGCAGTCGAGATCTCGGTGTCGCATCAAGTCAGTGAAATTAAAAATGACAAAACCAGGCCAGAAGTAAAAATGTGAAAGCGGCCATGTAATAGTTCCTGGGGACATGGGTGTCTGAGCTCAAAGTAAAAAGATGATGTGGATCAAATTAGGTTGAAATTTTTACAAGTGCCCTGGGGCAGTAGGCACTGATTTTGAACATGGTCTGATCCACTCTTAAGTTTTTTTGTCTGTACTGTTTGGGCAGAGTTAGGCTGGGCTGGGCTGCACTGCACAGGAGTAGCATGTTTGGTAGTCTGTTCCACAGTACTAACTCAAGCAAAACGGACTTCCTCTCTCTCCCTGTTTTTGAAGCCTGATGTTTATTTGAACTATGCTATATGTGAAGATGATGTAATTTTTTTCTCCTGTGAGAGTTTCCTGAATTGTCTATTTTTAGTGATACTTTTTCTTTCAGAGTATCTTGTGAAAGTAAATGAAAACCACCCAGCTTATTTTTTGAAAGGGCTGGAGGAAGCTAGTGAAGACCTTCTTTTATTTTTTTTAATTTATTTTAAACAGCTCTGGACATGACAAGGAATCCCAGAATGTTTCATATTGTTCTCTGTTTACAGATGGATTTGAAGGAAGATGGGGAGGGAGGGTTCAACTGGGATTTAGGGTGTGTTTGAAGTCCGTCCCTACTGCCGTTGTGGATCTTGTGCAGTAGCCCTGGGAACATCTGCTGGCAAGGCAGGCCCTTATTCCCTGCTTTAGCTTGTAGCCCATTGCTGCTCTTTTCATTTTGCTCTTTTTTTAAAGGAAAGGTACTTTACCCACACCACAGTAACTTTTCTGTCTGAACCCTGATATGATCCTTGTCACATGAGGCTTGAAACCTCCTTGTGCAGTTCTTGTCCTGCTTCCTTGGCTTTGTTTGGTGTTGTGCCTGCTTCCCTTAGGGACAGACCGAGCTCCTGTCCACAACTTGTTTGCTGCCATTATTTTTTTTCCGTTACATGTGGCCTGTACCTCTAACAGAGCTAGAAAATTGATCCTGTTCCGTGCTGGCGGCACTGCAATGAAACCTGTTGTTATAAACGCGTGGGATTAGCAAGTCTACCCTTCCGTCCCTCTTCTTCTGCTGCCGCTCCTGAGGCATGCTGCCTCCTGGGCCATGGGGCCTTGTGGACTTGCACAGTCTCCAGCTTCTGGAACAAGCCTGGGAGGGAGCAACTGAGGGCATGGTGTGAGATTAGAAACCAGAGTCTGAGGCACAGCAGGGCTCAAGCTGTTGGACTGAAATGCACAGATCTGCCTTTGAACCCAAACTGTGACCTTGGCAGCAGGCTCTGGAGAATAATTAATATGCTGCCATCTGAGGGTAAATGAGGAAAGCGCATAAGTGATGCGGATCAGGATGGAGGCTGAAGCTTACCTGTGCAGTGTGAGCCTTTGCTTTTCCTGATCATTTACCTGTTACTTGCTTTGGTTTAGAAGATCTGTCTGAAATTTCAGTGAGGCTTCTTCTGAGCACAGGTGGATTCAGCAGAAAATAGTATGCTGAGAAGGGAAAGTAATGAGTTTGCCCAAAGAAGCCAAACAGTATAGGGTATTTTTTTGTCTGCCGGAATGAAAGTCTCTGCTTCCCCCACTTAAATAGGAATTGGCCCTTTCAAGGTAGTGTTACAGTCTTCTTGGGAGCAAATCTTTCACGGTTATTGGGGAATGTAGCTCAAGGGTTTTTAAAGCATAATAGTGACTTCTGTTTCTTTCTTGTAGCTGCTAAAAAAAAAAAAGCTACACCTTTTATAAAACAGATTTCTGTTCTCTCCCCAAAAAGGCACCAGAAGTCATTATGTCTCAACACTACGATGCCAAAGCTGACCTCTGGAGTATAGGAACCATCATTTATCAGTGTCTGACAGGAAAGGCTCCTTTTCAGGTAAGTTGCTTAGATCTAATGTTTCTGACTCTCTCGCGCTTTTTTCTTTTTTTCCTTTTAATCCGCTTACTCTAAGGCTTCTGTCATCTATAATATTAACTCCCATAGATCCAGTCTCATGGGGGTCTGGCTGTCCAACACCTTGACAATGTGGTGCTTTATATGTTGTAACGCTGGATGTGTTACAGCCCAGAGGAGTCATATTGTAGTATCTCAGTGAAATGTATTTCCTGGTTATAAATCCTTAGGAAGGGTCATCTCTTCAGAAAATTATCACAGATCAGTTAGAGCAGTGTTTTTTTCCCAGGCCCACACTTAAAAAATCAGTTTCTATTTACAATTGTACTCAGTGTATAACTTATAATTCTGTTGGGTATGGAAGGACAATAAGGAAGATTGTAATTGCAAGCTAATGTTCAGGATGATTTGGGGGTAACTGGTGTATTGCAGCTAAACTGACTTTGTTTTTAGAGCAGTTATGTAGGATCTTATCAAAAGAATCTTATCTGTCATCTCACAGCAATCCCTTCCAGTCTGAAATGTTTATGTTCATCAAGTCCAACTCCTCCAAGTATAACACAGTCCAATAAAACTCCACCCTGTAATTTATGCTATATAACTTCTGGATGAGCTAGAGCATATCTTCTGTGAAAGGTATTATCTGATTTTAAATTTTTTGCATGATGGAGAATTCATCACAGCCTTATGCAAGTTGCTTCAGGATTACTTCATGTATTTTTAAGCTTATATATAGCTGGAGTTCATCTAGACTCAGTGCATTTTTGTTGTTCCCAATCATTAGTGTGCCACACTGCATAGTACTCTTCTTCCGTGCTGTATGAGATCTACAGGCTCTCCCTTGCAACCACTATTTAAAAGTACTGTACTTGCCAGCTTTTTCCTTGCTGTCTTACAGCATAGCAGAGAGATGCTCGAGTTGCTGATACTTCTTTGCTTCTCTGATGTGTGAGCTCTGTAGAGCTTGTCTCTAATCCATGGAAAAAGACCAAACCTCAAATTTGCATGCTGATGGGTCAGCTGATGTGAACTCTTCAGCTTCTTAGATCAGTTGGGACAAATGTGAACTGTGGCCCTCTTTTCTCATGTCCTGACATCTCTTTATCCTGACTCCTAACAAAAAAACCAAAACAACAAACAAACAACCCAAACAAAAAAAAAGTCAGGTTGCAGGGGAGGGGGGAATCTATGCTCATGTAACAAGGCAAATTTTATGAACTGCAGGACTGTCTGAGCTTTAGTTCCATAGCTCTTTAGAATGTCACGCAAGACCTTGAATGTTCATGCAGTTACATCATCAGGAAGGATAAAGTGAATTCTGAATCTGTTGCAGGAAAGAGTGGGCAAATACAGAAGTAAACTAATGGTATGTTTTGGTTTTGTCTAGAGCCAAGAACACTTTTCTCCTTCAGGGTAATTTTTTCCCTGCTGCTGTAAGAATCTTCCATTCCATTGCTTTATATTCTGTCCACCAGCTTGCTCTGTATTTAGAGCAAGACTTCATTTCCTTTGCCTGTTTCTTTTTTATAAACACCCCTACAAGGTACACTGAAACTCCTGAATGGCTCCTGTTTACTGGCTGCATCCGCTTGTTGCCAGTGTTGTTATCTTTGAGAGGAGAAAATGACTGTTAGGATAAAAGAAAATAAATATTTGTGCATTAAGAAAAAAATGTGGGGGTGGAGAAAGCAAGCTTTGACTCTGCATGCATAGGAGAGCCTTGCACTCGTTCTGTCTTGTAACTTAGTGCCTTTTAGTCTCTAAAGGCACCTTGATACTGTACTTGTTCAAATAATTTAGTTATTTAATGTGATGACTTTATCATAGGTGTTCTTCACTTAGTAGCTCACACACAAGCTTGGGGGATCTGATTTCTTTGAAAAGAATTAGGTGGCTTTGGCCGTTGAAGCATGTTACAGAAATGTTCTTCTGAAAGCATTTGTTCTTATAGAGAAGACTTTTCACAGGAAATAGAATTGAATACTAGTCAGCTTTGTTCAGCTCTTCAGACAAGGTTTTGAAAGGGCAGGTGGCCAGAAAACCATCAGCGCTCTGCCTGTACATGTGTCCACAGGCTCACATGGGTGAGAGCAGTCCTGCATGCCTGTGTCCCTCTGGCTGAGGCATGGCAATACCCTGCTTTGTGGCGGGCAATGAAGGGACGTTTTGGTCCCTGCCCAGCCAGTCCTGATCCTTGCTTTGTGTTTGCCTGACTTGATAACTTCTCTCTTTCCCATATACATCCAACATCTGTTGGGCTGGGGGCGGGGGTCACTCGTTTCTCTATTTTAGTTTTTTCCCCATGCCCTTTCCTCTTTTGGGGTTTGTATTTTGTAGCAAAATGCCAGGCCCCCTTTGTTACTGCAGTAGCAGCTGTGGATTTGTTTGATCAGGGAGAGAGAAAAGCTCAGCCCAGATGGTTCTCTGTGTGCCATCTATTTGTTTTGACCACGTGTGTCACAAATTGCCTTCTCCTAGCTGTGACTTTCAGGTGAAAGAAGCCTGTCTAGGGCAGATGTTGGAAAGCTAGTTAAAGGTTAACTGGCTTTATTTCTTTGTTGGCATGACTGTGTTGTAAGAATTTGCTGATGGTCACTGAGCAGTCGAGGAGCTATTGTTCACAGGGCTTTTAGGAGGAGAGAGGGGTAGTGGACAGAGGTGATGGGGAGACCATGAATAGGAATGAGTGCTTTTGGGAGGGACATCTAGAAATGGGTGGGGAGATAACAGGCTGATTTCGGGTAGTGTCACCAGCAGACCCAGTTGTACAGGGCAGCCAGGAACTGGATTTCTGATGTTAACCTCTTCAGGCTAAATCCTTACTGTGCCTTCCCTCCCGGACGGGTAAGGGCAGCTGCTCACCTCTGTCTAGCTGAGATTCCCATGGGAATCTGGAGCACGGTGGTGTGAAACATGCTGCATTTGGGTGCTCTAGCTGTTCACTGCCTGAGCCGATTAGGCACCTTCACGGGGATGCAAACCAAAAGGACTCCAGTGTTATCTGTAGTGAGGAGGAAGGAGCTGTCTAAAAATAAAATAGGGCTTCGGGGAACTGGGTTAGATGGAGAAAAGATCAAATGTGTGGAAAGGCTGAGGCAGCTGTCAGTCCAGAAAGTGCTTGTAAACCAAGACAGAGATGTGTGTATGTGCCTGAATGTGATTTCTAGCTGTCTCAAAGTTAAAATTAACTATAGCTGGGTCACCCAAGGCAACTTCCCAGAGCCATTCCTGTCCCTTCCCTGCCTCTCTGCACACAGACAAGAAAGAAGCTGCTGATGCTCAGATGTGAACAGTTGGTAGGATGGCTGGTGAAGCTGTCTTAAGGAGCTTTTTGTATTAAACATGCCCATAAACAAAACAATGAGACTGCTATAGGGATGAGATTAATGGGATTCATAATCCCTATAAACAGATTTGCTGAGCACTCTATTAATGTGGAATTGTTAATTTGCCTTGCCTAAAAGTGGTCTGCACTTGCATCTCTTCATTTCTGTTGCTGAGCACAGGACTTGAACAGTGCGTTTCCTGGTCTTGCCGACCAGTACTGAGAAGTGCCTTGAGAGTATAGTGGTTTTCTCTTGTCCCTACCTGAGCTGAAAAGATTGGGACCCAGTGCCCACCATGAGGTGATGTAGGCTGTGTAGACAAGTGACAACCAGAAGCAAAACTGGAGGCAGAGAAGAAAAAGATTTACATAAGGTCTAAAATATGTTCCAAAACCAATCTAGTCCTTGTCAGATGATGTTTTAAATATGATTAGAGTTAAATGACCTCAATCTCTCTCTCTTTTCTTTTTTTTTTTTTTTGGTTGGGGGGAGGAATCTCACTGCTGTTCCTGGTGGTTTCTGTTGTGTGACCCCTTTAAAAACTGGGCAACTCTTGGTAAGCAGACACACAGCCAAGCACATGCACTTTGTGTCAGAGCTATCTCTGGCAGTGGGACGGGTCCACTTGGATATCAGATCCTGCTAAGGACCGTGAAACCTGGTTGTCTGCTGTTTGAGCCTTTGTGTGAAACTTCTCTTAGCTCCTTTACGGACATGGTGCGCTGTGTCTGTGGGAGAGTGAGCCGGGGAGCAGGGAAGTGACAAGAGAGGTAATGCAAGTTTTGCTGCCTGGTCTAGTAGCTCTGAAAGAGTTAACCTGACTGTGTATGTTCTCATCCCAGCTAGCTGCTAGGTGAAAAATTAATTTCTAAGCCTGATGTGCCAAGTCCACTGCTTTATTTCTGGGTTAATTCTGCCTGCATAAGTACTAGGATTATGTATCACTTACAACAAAACAGCTATGTTGTGAAATGGGCCTTGAGGAAGACTAGGGAAGGGAGGATTTTATACCCAGAATTTGAACTCCTGGTTTATTTGTTAGGCAGGCTGCTCTTCTGTTCCCAAAGCTGTTCCTCTGGACTGTCCTGTGTCAATGGGGACAGGTATTCCTAGTGGTGGTAGGTTACTCTGCCGAAATTGGGCACAGCGATTGACTTGTTGCTGTAGACAGTGAGCCGTTGGCTTTTGGCCCAGTGTTTGTGGGTTTGATCCTGCTCTGTTGGGAGTAGAGAGAAAAACATCCATGGATAGCTAAAGAAAAAGGTTGGGGGGGTTGTTTGTTGTTTTTCTGGTCCTCGTGCTTTCGGGATCCCCTGAATGCCAGCCACTTAGTTGTGGGAGTCTTAAAATATCAACTGTTCAGACTGCACAAGCAGAAGGTATTTGCAGCAGGTTTTCAAGCTTTTCCCTAGAACTACTGAGCTAGAAACATCATGACTTATTTCTTTTTTCGTTCTAACGTATCTGAATCCCTTCTCTGCACCTCCAAATCCCCAGGAATCCCAAAGGAAAGGATTCAAACAAAAGAGCAGATACCATACACCTGCTATGAAGTGTTGACTAGACAGTGCTGTTCACTGAGGCTGTGAATGTCTCTGGCCCTCTTTTGACTGAGCATTGGGCTCTTGCATCCAGCATTTCCCTAAGCGCAACAAATCCAGTGCTGAGTGCTTTTGGAAACACCACCCTGCGTGCTTTTTGCGTGCAATTCACTTGCAGGCAGCCAGCACTGAGTGGGATTTGGCAGGGTTATGCTGAATGCCTTTGTTGGCTCAACATATTTCCACTGCTGCTCAGGACAAAGTATAACAGAGTGGCAGGATTGAATTTGTCCAATTGTCTTTATATATAGAAAGGACAGACGAAAACAGAGCCAGTTACACTAATGCAGCTGCTCCATAGTAACATGAGAGGGGGAACAAGGGCATGAATTGGCCTGCTGGCATGTCTCTGTTCTTGGGGAAAACTGAGCTGTCCATTCTGCATCCCTGTTTGACAGATGGATGCTGTCCTACAGGTAGCAGCTGGCTCTGTGTACCTTGAATGGTCTAGTTGTTAAGTGCCTAAAATGTGCTTTTTGTAGTGTTTTTCTTGGGTAGGGTAGATATGCCTGGAAGGTGGATTTGAAATTAAGTCCTTAGCTTCCTGGAAGAAGGAATTAAAATGGCATTTTTAGGGTCTTACAAACACTTTTGCATTTTTTCCATGATTCTCAGAGAAGCACTATTTATTGAAAGAAGAGGTGAGCAAAGTGGCTGAAGGTACCAGTGCTTTATGAAATGGATGCTAACAGCAGGAGAGCAGTGGGCATGTTACTGTGAGCCTGGCAGCCTGCTGCTAGGAGCAGAACTGTGTGACTCAGTTGATTAATAATGAAGTTACATGAAGATGCAATTGGTTTTACCAAATTAACGGTGATCCACAGTTGTCTGTGCTGGGCACTCACTATGACTCTCTTCCTCAGCAGGCAGCTACCTGTATCGGAGACCAGCCTTGAATTGTGGGCTCTTGAGGACAGCCCTAGTGAAGAAGCATGGTCTGGGTGGGTAGGGGCCTGGCACCCTGGCTATGGTCCTTGCAGAACAAGTGGGAATTGTAGAGACAGCAGAATGTGGAGAAACAACATCCCTACAGGGGTATCTCTTTAATTTGTACAAAGAGGAGGGGAACTTTACTGAGGATTTTGTTTCTATCCAAGCTAGTGCTTAGAAACGCTCTCTAATGAACTGGGCTTTGCATGTGTGCTGCTTTTAATATACTCTGTCTTTATTGCCAGGAAAATTTCTGACAAAACAGTGTTTGAAATAGATCAGAGCTTCATTGTATTTGTGAAACAATTGAGTTGTTGCAACAGGAAATGAACAGAGCAAACAGCCAAGGCTTGTATCTCTCTGATGTGAGCAAGCACTTCGCTTCCCTGCAGTGGAGTTCTGCTCCTCCTTGTACGTTATGTCTGTCGGCATACTTTTCATCACGCAGAGCATTGTGGCCAAGCCATTTGGTGCGGTGTGTACGCTTGCCTTGTTAAAGTTTGCCAAATATTAAGAATCTGATTACAGGGCAAGATCTGCAGGGGTAAAGGTGTAAAATGGAGTTTCACTGAACCAAATCAAATTGAGTGGCAATGATTGGAAATTTTGATGCAGTTTGGCATCTATGTAACAAGGTGCTTTGCTGAATAATGTTCATTTTAATGGTTTGGGAAGAAAGTATTTCTGCACCTCCTGTTTGGGTCCCTGCTGTGTCTGTGAACAGCAAAGCATATGTTATTGCATAAAGGAGAACCAGGAAATCTTTATTTCCTTCTTTTAGGAATCTGGTAGCTCTCACTGGTGCAAATTGATAGGAGAGCTGTGAAACTTGGGTTGCTAAGACGATGCAAGAAATACTGTCCTGATTGGTACTACGTGAGTCTGATATTAGCAGCTTTTGAGACTCTCCCTTTGGTTTCTCTCGAGGATTTGTACTGAGCTCTCACAGTTATCCCTAATTTTCATCTTCAGCCAGAGGGAGTAGGTGATGTTGAAACAGCATCTTATGTGGCTGCTTTTCCAGTCATGCTGTGTTAGCGGTATTTTGATGGCCATCTGCAGATTGGTTTGTCCGATTTGCCATTTTAAGCATCTTAATTGACCTTAAATGCTTCTAATTTAGAAATGGAAGTAGGTGGAAGGCTCGAGGGTTTTTTTTTTTGAGCCTGGCCTGAACATCAGGAGGAGCTGCCTGTTGCCTCCTTGTTCACACTTTCCTACACACTCTGCTGCACCAATAATTGATTGCAGATGAATCTCTCTGATCTTCCTTCCCTGTTTATGTCTGCCTTCATGTCTATGTCATGCCAGTCAGCCTGCTCTGCCTTTTAATACAGAGATTTTGCCTAAGCAGAAAAGCTTGAGAATTTACTGGCCTGTATTATTCATTGCATAAAAACAAATGGAGAAATGACGTTAGGAGATTTTTATGTGTCTGTGCTTCTATACTGGCGACTTTATTTTTAACCTCAGCTGTAAATCTCTTGTGTCTAGTCTTTTTTTCTTTTTTTTAATCCCATCTCTCAGAATTTGGGATCTTCCAGTCAACGTCCCCAGCAGTTGTATACATTACTGCACACATAGGAGCTGTGGCTTGAGACCTTCTGGCTTCCTGGAATTAAAGTAGAAAATCCTAATTCAGTTGCTGTTCCCCATGTTCCTGGTCTCTTCACAGATCCCTTGCCCATCAAAAGGCTCCCTGCCCCTTTTCTAAATGCCCTGCAGCACTAATCCATGTTCTCAGCGGGAGCTGCCATTCATCATTTGGGACTCCTCACGTCTGCAATTATTTAGCCTTCTGGGTGAGGCTATTAGGCCAGCTCAGACCTGAGCATCAGAGCCCACTGCAATGAAGTTCAGCCCTTGGAAGGGGAGAGCAGGACAGAACCAGGTCAGGGACAAAAAGACAGTGGGCTGAAATCCTGTATTTTCACTCTGGCACAGTGCTGGCCTTTCAGTCCAAAGCAAGCTGCAGGTTCTCATTGTCTGTGCTGGTTCAGCAGCTGAAGAGTGCCTCTCTGCTCTTCAGAGTAACTGTGAAATAGGAATGCTAATCCCCTGACTTCATTGTCAACTGCTTCATGCACTGGTTTTCTTTCTCCTCTACAGGCCAGCAGCCCACAGGATCTTCGTCTCTTCTATGAGAAAAACAAGATGCTGATGCCGAAGTAAGCATTTTTCCAGTGTCACCGTTTGTATGCACTTGTTTACTCTGTATTTACACCTGTCCTCGCCTGCTCCTGGCTTGTCACTCGGGGAGGTGACTGTAAAATATTTGGCCACCTGCCTTCCCCTGTTTCTTAAACCAGCAGTGATGTGGCCCAGAGAAAGTCAGACAGCAGCGGATTGCCAGAGTTGGTGTTCTCTCTTTTCGCAGATGCTACTTCTCTCCTACATTGCAAAAATTCAGGATCGTTAGTGATTTCAAGAGCCAGCTAGTGGTCCTGTCCCACGTATGGCTTCCCTGAGGCTGGGAGCCTTGGGAAGAAACCATGGCAATTCTTGAATCACACGAGCAGCCAAACTGCAGTCTCTCCTGTAACCTGCCATACCTGACTGCAGATCACATTCCCATTTCTCATGTGTCAGGACAGCAACTGCTTGTGTCCATCCTGCTAATAGGAGGAAATATTATAACCTCGATAGAAATGGACACTACTGCAGTTTCCAAGGGGAAGATAACTGCGTTCGTCCCACCGGGGTGTATGTTACCTAGTGAAGCATCTAGCTGCCACTCAGCACTGATTTGTCAGTGTATTTTGGTTTTGTTGCTGTGGTCTTTCCTTTTGACCTCTGAGCTCTTAAAGCAGAACCTCATGCCTGCTCTTAAAACCTCAGCTTGGTATAGAGACAGGACTGAAGTTCCAAGTTTATACATCAAAAAATTGGAAAGTGTTTTTTAACCAGAAAGTTAATTTCCATTTGGCAGAGCTGCTAATGCAGCCACATACACAGGAAGTGCATTGAGTTGCTGTATGTAGATTCCCTCCCCCCCTTATCAGTTTAGACAGCTCCAGGAGATAGTGGAAGGAACTGTCCAGAAGCTAGAGCTCTTATCAGTGACCTGCGCTATGCATTTAATTTCCCTTCAAATACTTCTTTTTTTGATTTGGGGAGAAGGGGCAAATTCTATCAGGATTAAATTTGGGGTATCTGCATGCTCCTCTGGATTGAACCAGAGGGTGTGATGGAGTGAAACACCCAAGCAAAACAATTCAAAGCAAAAACACTGCCGCATAGTTGGAGCCAAATAGTCTGTGTGAGCAGAACGTAGAGCTTGTTTCCCCTGCACAGCCTAAAACATGGCTGCTCACCTTTGAGGTAGTCCCTCTTACTAAGAGAAACTAATTCCTACAATTAATAAGCTTTCTTGTGTTGATCACGCTGCCCTGCTGCTGCTTTTGCTCATGGTGCATGCAGTAGGAGGCAGGCGAGGGGAGAAATGAAACTCAGCTGTAAGAGGAGAGCATGTCTGTTCTTGTAGGGATTAGTCCTTCTCCTTTGCGAGTCCTTGGTACGCACTCTGCCTCTACCATTTTCACTTGTCTCTGCTTTTTAACTACCAAATGCCTCCAAAATTTAGATCCAAGCCCATTGTTTTCTTTCACTGTGGAAGTCTGATCCGAAGCAGCCTTTGTGTAAATGCCAGTTCCCTGCTTTCCCAAGTCAGTTTGTCTCTTTAACATGAGCTGCAATCTGTGCTATTTCCTGAGTAAACATGAATAAACTGCCTCTGCCAGCCCTGCCAACACAGGATGAAACACGAAACTGCTCCAGAGACCTCCTTCTCAGACTGCAGCAGTGCCAGGATTTGGTTTCATTCTCCTTGGGGCTAGGCAGGCTGGCACCCACCTCCCTGGCATCACCATGGAAAGTGGTGTGTTTTGGCTTGGGAATGGGGTGGGGCAGAAAAGCTCATTAAATGCTCACCAGCAGTCTCTGCCTGCCGGGCTGGTGCCGTTGCTGGCAGGTGAAATGCCATTCTGAGGTGGGGAGCCCATGTCAGTAGGAGCAAGCCCAAAGGCCTCACAATTTTAATAGCACCGATCTAAAGAACTAACATTCATTGTGCTGATTTGTGTGGCAAAGTGTATTCTAGATCATGGTGGGAAGGAGGCAGTTTTGTTGCTTATGTTTAAAATGATGGCGTTGGAAAATAATACTGTAGCGTAGCAAAGCTTGACGTTTTAGATGTGAGAGATAAGAGGAGGCAAACAGGCTGCTGATCTGCACTGTTTTCAGTGTGTTGTGACGTCTGAGGTCTACTACTTGACCTTCCTGTTTCTTGGCTTTAAAACCATACAAAAGCTAAAGTCATTGCTGGGAAATGGACTCATTTTGGATGAGAGCTTTATGTGTCACGGATAAATAAATTATGACTATAACACTGGAGGACTGCAGGTCTCCAGCACTAATGTATTTTTCAGGAGACTCTGCTAGCTGTGGTATCTTGGGTTATTCCATTACACAGTGTGCTTTTAAGGCACACCTTTTTTTGACAAGAGTGTTTTCTCTTGGCTCAAACTGATTCTCAGTTTAACTGCATCCCTTCTGGAGTCCTGGTGGCCTCTTCCTTTGTCACCCTGGAAAGGTGCACGAAACCATTTTAGTGTCAGGGATGGAAAAGCAACTCCTCCAGTACAAACAAGGATGAGGGATGCTTGCCATCATTTTCTGTTCTAGGAATCGCTGGGCTCAAATTCCTGCACCAGCAAGGCCTAGGGCTTCACTGAAAAATAACCGGGTAGTACTGAAACCTATAAATACATGCCTTGCCTCACATCTCTGGCTTCACTGAACAAGAGTCTGTTAGTGCTAGCTACCACCTCTCCCCCCCCCGCCCCCGTATTTTTGTCCCAGCTTCTTTTTTTATCCTGTCTGTGTCAGGGGTAGAGATGGTGGAAATGGTGCACGAAGGATTGTTTCTCCCAGCGTCAGTCGGGCTTGGCTTCAGGGCCCTGAGTGATGCCAGCCCAGCAAAGTGGAGCCCTGCCCGAGCGAGCCACGTGCTGTGCTACTGAGCAGGCTTGGGCTCTGCGCGGTTAAAATTACTGTGCTGACTACACATGCCGTTACCTCAGCTGACCCATGCATGGGGAGAGGGGACAGCCTGGCAGACCGTGGGGGCCATACTGGCCACAGCCATGATAGAGTCAATACTGAAAGGAGTTGGAGCCACCTACGCCTAATTTGGAGGGCTCTGCTCTGGCTGCAGGCAGGCCCTGGCTGCTACAGCCCCTAGCAGTGCTTCTGGTTACAGAGGAAGGTCAGCAGAGCTGAATCCACTTATGCAAGAGCTGAACTCTGCTTTCCCTGCCTTAATCCGTTCATTTATTCCCTGCTTCTCGCAATCTACTGGGGTTGTGAAGAGCTGCCCTGGCCTCTCCCCCATCTGCTTGTGGGGTGAGGGAGAGTGCAGTGATTTACTAGCTCTTTTGTGCTGCAATGGCCGTTGAAAAGAGTATTTTCATCCTAGCTATACTGGGAAGTGGGGTAATAGCTGCACTAATTGTAGCTTGCTCAGGTGGCAGTGGCTCACATCTTAGTGGCCTTCGATTAATAAATGCTGTATATCAAGGAAGCAAATAGACAAAGGTCACTTGCTAGTCTTACATAAGCTGCATTGAAAAAGAAATGCTGTAATAAAGTGGTAGTAATTGGTGATACATTTCACCACCAATGTCTTAATTGGAAGCTTCCCCTTGGTAACTGCTTCATTTTAATGATCTCCTTATTCCCAGTACAGCAACTAGAAGAGATTTTATTTATCGTGTGCAAAATATTGCATGTTGAATGGACTTAGCTGAGAACCAGAGGGATGATATTGGCACCACTGTGGAAGGGAAGGATCTGCAGGTGCTCATGGGAGAGGCCACTAAAGCTAGGTTAGCTGTAGCCTTAACAATGATAATGGGGAGTAAAAGCCAAACAGGGATGCAAATAGAGATGTTCTTGTTCAGCCTCTCTCCAGTGAGCTCGTCTTATGTTCCTAGCCCAGCAGGCACAAACTGAGTTTGCATTTGCGGGTTGCCTTCCTGAATATGCAAAAGCAGTTTAAGTAGACTGCAAGTCTCTCTTATTTTGCTTTTGTTTTCAATCCTAGCATCCCCAGGGAGACATCAAGCCACCTGAGGCAGCTGCTGCTGGGCCTTTTGCAGCGTAATCATAAGGACCGCATGGACTTCGGTAAGACCTCCTTCCAGTTTTAGTTCTGCTGCCTGTCTGTGTCATCTTTTGTGCCATGGCATTGCACAAACCTCCATACTTTTGGCTGGTGCTAGGAGAAGCATCCAGACACCTGGGTTTCACCTGTGCTGGAAGATTGCATAATCTTGGGGGGTTTTAGTATATGTGCTGGAGAGGTCAGTGCTGATTCCAGTACAGTTTTTGAACCCAGAGATTTGGCACACCTTCAGCAAATGTTTCTTACTTACATTCCCTCTCCATAATCTCTCTGAACTTCTATTGTGTTAAGTATGCTACCAGGTGAAACGTGTATCTTGTGCATCCATGTTCTTTCTCTGTCATAGTTCCTTCCCAAAGCTGCAAGCTGCCCCCATTTAATGAACAATTCAGTCAGTACGCTCCCTTTCTCAGGGCCTGCAGTGATCTGAGCCGGGAGACCATAGCTGCTTGCAAGACCCTTCACTCCTTCTCCAGGTTTCTGTGGAAGGATGCCTTGGTTCTCATCAGGGCTCGAGCTGGCAGTCTCTTGGCTCTCCCTGTAGACCTGGATCTCAGTCTCCTAACCTGGCTGGCATGAAGATTTCCTTTTTTCTTTTATTTTTGATGTCTTAATTCTTTCTAAACTGAGAACAATCATTATGTGCCAGGCAGTTCTGGGTTTGGCAGCCTCTTCCAGATGTATCTAGCTGAGCCAAAAGGTCTGAAGAACCTCTAGTGAAGCCATGCCCTAGAAGAAAGCAGGCAGAGGTGGAATCTTTCCTAGAGCCTCTGAAAGGACCAGGTCATCTAAAGGCAACTCTGTGCTCTTTTATTCTTACCCCCACCTCTCCCTTCCCCTTGGGCAAAGATAGTCTAGACCTGTCTCAAGTAAAAATCAGGATGTGAATACTCTCTCTCACCAAGGAAGTTGGTCCTGGTGGTGCGTGTCCTCTGAGTGCAGAGGAGAACAGCAGGGAGCAGCTTTGCTTCCGTGGGCCAGTGCTGCTGGTGGAAAGGGTAAGTTTGCTCCTCAGCCTCTGCGTTTGAATAAGGTTTGGTGCTGGGCAAGCCTGTTCAAGTGGTTTTCCTGAAACAAGGCTGTGGGCCCAAAGCCTACGGATTTGTGTTAAGTATCAGGTGGGCAGTATCACAGCAAGTCATAGAGCTTTCTGCTTTTTGCACAGACGTTACCTTTTTTTACCTGAAAATAAAGTGTCCTGCTGTGTGTTTTCAGGATATTACCTTTTAGTCAGGCTTGGGGTAAAAGGGTTTGATATTTGTCTTTTGGGGGTTGTTTTTCTGCTAGATTTTTGTTGCTTATCTGTTCAGGTGGATTGTTTATCCACCTGGGCAGCATATGCTAGTTGATGAGAAATTGTTTTGCGGCCTCTGTTATTCTTTTGGATTAGAGATAGTGGGAAAGCCTTTCTGGGGGACAGTGTCACCTGGGTGAAGCAAGCATGTGGATTAACTGAGGCTGATCATAAATCCAGTGCCGAATGTAAAGGACTACTGGTTACTAGAGTGCGGAAGTGAGGGGAAAAAAAGCCTTTTCAAAAGGGAGCTGTTGAAGCTACTGACAGACTGACTTGGATTTAAGCACCTCTCAGTATTATTCCCTGCAAATCTTCTATCTGGGCTGTGGATCTCTACCTCTTCTGTCATGCTGCTGTGCATTTCAAAAGAAAATATCTTCGAGGTTCCTGTTTCCCTGCTGTCAGAAATTGAGTCTGGTAAACCTTTTTAGTCCCCTGTAACCTGTTTCTGTACCTCTTGGGAGTAGACTGCATGAGTGAGTGTCTAACACTTGGAAACTTGAGATAATATACTTTGATTTCACTTAGGACAACAGTTACAGCACATCTTGCTGCATTGAGATTGTTGCCTGCCCTTAATCACGTGCAGGATCCTTTTCTCTACAAATTGGCACATCCTTGTAAGATATAGTTGTTTCTCAAGGAGGGTTGGTGAATATGTTCTGTACAGAAGCCTATATTTGAGATATTCCTTGTGCTTTATAGAAGGCACATCTCCATGGCTGTGTGGCATCCCATGCCATATTCAAATATCTGCTGTCAGTCGAGAGGAAAGCAAGTATCAGAGCCATGATTTATTTAGACCAATACACTTCCTCAGCATCCAGTTGTATTCTTGGTCTCATCTACCTCTGCCTCCTCTCCTATGACTCTCTGCTGAAGCATCTGAGCTTCCTCCCGGCTTGTGACACAACTGTTTTCCTTTCCATGCTGTCTGCTGGTGCTCCATCTTCAGCTCCTCTGTGTTCCTGAGGGCTCGGAGACTCTGACCTACACCTACTGAATGGACCCTTCTTCCTTTCCTTAGAGTGTCAGCTCAGGAGACCTCCAGATGATGCCCCTTGCCAAAATAGTAGCAATACTGAAATGAGAGCATTTCCCTGTGCCCAGCTATTGTCATGTTTTCAGCTGCTGTCTGTGGCCAGCTGTGCACAACCCGTGAATGTCCCATAGCTCCTGATCCTGTCTGAGGCAGATCTCCCCCTTACCTTAGATGGCTCCCAGTAGACAGGTGCTTTGTCCTCCTACTGGGAAACTAACTGTAGGCTGCTCTCTTCACCTACGCTATTTATAAAAGATCTACAGGGTCGGTGCCTTTGTTCACTGTTCCTTTACCCTCCTGCGCTCTGTAAGGTGAAGATCTGTGTGTGCTGCTGGGTCAGGGATGATGATTCCTGAGCCACCCTCCCTAGAGGAGCGGGGTGTCCTGCTGCTCCTTGTTCCCTGAGGCCCCCTGGTCCACCTGGAGATGCGTGCAGAGCCCTCCATGGAGCTCCCCCAGAGTTTAGTTGATTCATGCAACAGCAACACATAAGCTTGAAACTTCATTTACTTCTTGTGTGTCTCAGCTGCTCTTCTACCAGGAACTGATGGTCTTCACAATCTCAAGATTATCTAGAGGAAAGCCAGGAGGGTTTCAAATAGCAAGTTTCCTGCTGATGATTACAAACAGGGTGGTTAAGCTTTGCTTTGCAAGTATGACTAATAAGCAGTTTGGAGGGGGAGAGGGAAAAGTGAAAGAAAGTGTCATTTCCACCCCCTCAGCTGTATCAGCTCAGCTGAGGGATGGTACCCTCTGGAGTCGCAGGCTGAAGAAGAAGCAGGAAGCTCCAGCAGGTCAGCAGCTCCTGGCAGGATAGGGATGTTCTCCATCCACTGCAGATCGAATCTATGAGATTCTACCTTTCCCTGCCAGAGATTTCCATCACTTCTGTTGTGCTGAGCTCCAGACCAGTGCACTCGGGCTGCAGGACCCTGGCATGGCAGTGGCAAGGAGGGGCTGGGGAGAGAGGGATTGTTTAAGTTTAAAAAGCAGGCAAACAAAAAACCCAGTTGCTACTTTCTGGAAAGCTCATTGGCCAGAGGAGCTGTTTACAGAAAGCAGAAGTTTGTAAACCTTGGGTGTTGCAACAGGAAATCCATGCTGGGAAAACAAGTTGAACTGCCTGCAGTTAGCTAAATAATCAGTGTTGATCCATGACTAAGGCTCCCAAAAGGCTGAGTTGCTGATTGTGATAGGAGAGGACTCAGCGTAGAGCTGCAGTGGATCAGAGATGGAGGAGTCAGGAGGGGTGGCTACTTGTGAGGACAGGCAAACATGTAGAAGGTCTCCAGCAAGCCAGGACAGAAGCTTTTCTTGGCCTGGATCTGTAGAATATCCTCCTGTAATAAGTGAAGAAAGCAGTTGTGTCTGGTGTGAAAGGAAGGGAATTCTGAGCTGTAGTTCTGTGGTAGCCTTTTAGAAAATGCATTTCTGTCTCCAGCGCCCGATGGGTTCGGGTCTGTGTGTGATGGAAGATCATTCAGTGGAAGTCCCTTTGTCCGTCATTCCTCTTCTGTGGAATGAGTGGCAGTGCAGTGTGATAAATATAGCTCCCCTGGATCCCTACAGTTAGGGTGACTTGCCATCCTGATCAGCCAGGGACTCTGTCTTCTAGTGCTACTTTGCGCCTTAGGATTTCTCCCTTCTTGCTGATAGAAGCTTTTGATGCACATGCACAGACATGGCCATGCCAGGTCTCAACATAGTCACACTGTCTGGCCCTCGATAACTGATTCCCATTCCTGTAAGCGTAAGAGCTGTTGCAAGATAGAGGAGCATTAACAATTAATTTAGCATATTCTTCCTGGCAGCCCAGGGTTGTAGCTTACAGCAAAACCTTACTGAGTTCTTTAATGCCCTGTAGGGAAGGAAAATCCATTAATACTGGTGGTGAGTCCCACAGTACAAATCCTCATGTCCTTTGGCCATGCTTTTGGCAAAGATTTTTTTTTTCCTCCCTTTCTTCATTCACATAATTGCCCCAGCTGATTTCCCTTCTCTGCCCCCACCCCCCAGCTGATTTTGCAGAGGTGGCTGGTAGCAGAGGAGCCACTTTTTTTTCCCCATACTTAACATAACAATCCCTGAATCCAAATAACTTCCCATCCTTTTTTTGTGTGTAGTTCCTGCATCCAGTCCCCACTCTGCATTCTTGACCACTGCTATATGCAACCGCAGTCAGTCAACTTCCATGGTTGACTAGATTGCATGGAAAAATCACTGTAAAATACTGTAATTTACTGTGCTTTAACTGCTTTGTAAACTTCTTAAGTCATTTCCTTTCACTGAGTCATTGTTCTTTATTTTTTTCAGATGAATTTTTCCATCACCCGTTCTTGGATGCAAGTGCCTCTATGAAAAAATGTAAGTGTTGCATTTTTGACTATAACTCTTTTTGAACCATGACATGACTTCCTTTGCTGCTAGTTCAAAAGGAAAGAAAAAGAATGCTTTATGTTTTCTTGGTTATTTAGGCAGGGATTCAGCATTTGTTACTGTGTCACGTCCAGATTTTGCCATCAAAATGTATTTAATTTTGCTGAGTGATCTTCAAAGGGATGATTAGGGGGCTATTTAGAAACCTAAAGTAGAAGTAAATGTAGCTTTGAAATATTCAGCTGCTTTGTATGAAGTGCTTGGCCGGTGGGGATGCTTGTAGGTAAACAGGATTATGCAGCGTGATCTTGCTTTTCATCCACATCTGTAGGACAATTCAGGATAGTGAATGGTGGAAACTGGCACTCTTGTCCCTGTTTGCCAGGTGGTACCTTAGGTTGGCTGTGCCAAATGGCAGGTTCTGGCTACCGAATCTTGTTTCAGCATTTACCTCCAAATTCTTGATAAATCTTGTTTTAGAAGGGTTAAATTTGGGTGCTCTGTGAGAACTGGCCAAAACGAAGACAGATTTCCATTGAAAGTTCTTTCTTTCCTCTTTTGATTCAAAACTTTTGAAAATTTCCAACCACATGTCAGAGGTTTGTTTTCAGTGGAAAACAATTCAGAATTGCTTATAGTGTCCGGGGTATAATAGTCCTCTGGCCAAGAGACTTGGTTTAGTGGAATTGTGTATGGTTGTCTCCTTCTGGAAGGATCCTCCTGAGCCTTTAATCTCCTGACTAAATGATAGAGCCAAGGATTTTCATCGGTGACTGATTTGGGGTGCCCAGTGCAAGGGCTGGAAGTTTCGGAGGAAGCATGTCCAATGCTTTCTGAACATCGAGCCCCTCTTGCATGTGTGCCGTGGGTGGATTCCTCTTGTGTGATGTCCACGTCGCTCCTGACAGTCTCTTGCTTTCTTGGGTCCAGAGCAGGGCTTCTCAGTTGTTCCTGATACAGATTTTAACTGTGTACTTAGGTGACCGTCCTGTGGGCAAGAAAAGACGCTTCTGGTTTAGGGGAGCTTGCAAGCCAGCCAGGCCCCTATCTCCATCTGCGCCCGCAAGATGTGGGGCGAGTCCTGTAAAACAGGACTGCTCTGCAGGCAGGAAAGGACTCTGCCTGTGTAGGACTGCTCCTAAGCCAGCTCAGCTCTCAGCACCTGCTGTACCACTGCTCGCTGTGGGCAGAGGAGGACTCCCAGGGGAAGTTCTTGCATGCCCACCAGCTCATCTCTTGCCTCCGGCAGTTCTGTTGCTTCATTGGCCAGGGGAACAGAAAACCCCCTGCAAACAGGAGAGGGTTTTCCTGACTTGGCCTCAGTTTCCAACTGATGGGCGTTTGCTGTGTGGAAACCAGAGGCACCATTATGAGCAAGGGACTGGAGCTCAGCCTTTGCCCCCAGCTGCACCAAAGCTAATGGTGTTGGATCAAGGCCCAGTAAAAAGAGCACCTTTACAGGCAGGTAAGGACAGTACGAACTCCAGACCTTTCTGCTGCCCTGCTGGTCCTCACCTCTGGACATATGTCCACAGCCTGGAGTCCTCTCCAGGCAGGAGAGACCACTACTGGGTTTGAAAAGATGAGGGGAGAAGTATCTCCCCATTGCTGGACGTCTTCAAGTTTTTGTGCACAGAAATCTTCTAGTGGAGAAGATGGTTCTTGTAGACTGCTGTGGAGGTCTCTGCTACTGCCAGATGACAGTGATGGATGAAGACCTCTGGGAAGTGCAATGAAGAGCCTGGATGAGAAAGGCTGCATGTGGGAATGGTGGTCCTTTTGATTTTTGAATAGGTGAGAGGAGAGCCAGTGTGTCAGCAAAGGTCTTGGTTATGGTTATCTCAATAAGAAAAACTCACCTGAGATGTATGGAATGCTGCTTAACGTGGTAGCGTGCTTAACATTTGCACAGTTTTAGCTGAAGTAGATGACTTAGCAAGGTTGCAGTTGCTCAGGGGCTAGCTCCCCTGGCTTTACCTGCAGAACTAAGATGAGTCCAAAAGTTTATTGTGCTACTTCATCTCAACATGTGGCTCAGCATCATGAGTGTAGGAAGTATCAAAGAGGAGAAGAGATATGGCTGCATCTGAATCATGATGGTTGTGCTCAGACTGAATTAGAGTCCTCAGGCCTGCAGTGGAGAACTGGGGGGAGGAACAGTGTGCCCTCGTGTTTTTGTTCTCCTTGGGAGCTGATAATTGGGCTACCACTGACTTCAGTGCAAGCGGGACAAAGTCATTCACATTTGAGTGTGCAAGTTTCTCTTAGGAGAGTTTGTCGGATGATCTGTACCAGCATCTGAGTAGTAGCTGTTGCGTGATGAACACACAGAGACCTCCACTAAGCTCAGGGACCCACTGTGCAGCCTTTGCCTAAAGGGCCTTCCAGTTCAGATGCACCTGCACTGCAGATGCAGGCAGCCATGCATACATTTAGGTCCCAAACCAATTTTAAGGTGAGACACTTCCTTTCCATATGAGACTATCTTGCAGTCTGAGCAAAGCGTGGTGGTCTCTGTACCCCTGCAGGCAAATCTGCCCTCAGGTGGCAAGGGCAGAACAGGAGAGCTGCCACCAGCCTGCAGAGCTGAGCCCATCACCCGGGCTCCTGAACCCTTTCAGGGCTGGTCCAGATCTGGCTACACAATGATTAAAAACGAAGTGAGAGCCATCAGCTGTTCATTCTGTGTGGATATGTCTTAGTATACCATCTCATGGAATTACAAATAAATTTTTTTAATATAACATAGTTTTGGAATTCTGGAAAATTGAGGAATCCTCAAATGTGGATAATTCTCTAAGTGGATAATTTTGAAGTTGCTAAGGTGGAGGGTTCCCCTTGTTTAAATACATCTGCATGTTTTTCAAGAGACTTCAGCAAAATCAACATTTCTGTCAAAAAAAAATCTTTAAGTACGACATTTCTGACAAGCTTATCCTCTCCACTGCAGTTTTGAGGGATGGTTGTTCTCATGTCCCTCTGCTCATCTCAGTCCTTTAGTGAAGCAAGGACCTAAGTCTGCTGCCACCCAGGGTGTACCACAAAGCTCTGTTTGCCGCAGGCTTTAGCCTGGAGAGTGGGTTCAGGGCCTTGGGCTTTAACTAAAACGTGTACTTTATTTTTTGTTTGTTTATTTATATTTTATTTTATATTGTGGGTTTTGTACCTTTGACTAAGCATGTATATTAGATGTGTAAAAATTTATTAATAAAGTCTTTAAAATTACTGTGTCTAGTCAGAATGTCGTCTGTCTGTAGCCAGGTCTGATCAGCATATGGTATGGGGCAGTGTGTTACAGTAATAATGCATGAGAAGGCTTAATTAGACGCTTGTGCAAGTCTTGCCTCAGTAAACATGTTGTAATTGGTACCCGTACAGAATATATTGGAGGTTTTTTTGCTCCTGCCTTTAATGAATGGTAAGCTGGTACCTCCTTTACTCTGAGTTAAGAGACCATGTAACGTGAGCAGTTCTGGTTCAGAAGTGTATGGGTGGTTCAGTGTCTGGAATATCTGTCAGGCTTAACTTGACTTTTAGCATCTTTATAATCTTATTGTACATAAAATACTCAGGTAAAAACTAGCAAAAAAAATCACCATGACTTCTGCATGTAAAAGATTTTAGTGGTGCAAATTTTTTAACTCTAAAAAGCAGTTTATTCTATGGGCAAGTCCTTTTCAGTTTTTGCACTCAAACTATTGCCTTGTCAGAGACTGTAATTAAATGATTTTTTGATTACTGGTTTTAATTGAATCCAGATAATCACAGAAATGCATCTCTCCAGTGTGTATAAAACTTGGATTCCAAATAAAGCTTTTATATAAGGCTCAAGGCTCGGATATTTTTAGGACAACCAAGCCCCTGGTAGGATGATTTGTCAGCAGTAATTTTTGGAGGTGTAGGATCCAGTATCAAGATCCACACAGCTGGAGCAGAGGCTTGCCTTTATGGCTCCCAGCTCTCCCATTTTGAAACCAGTTGGTGTTGGTTACACAACATACAGGATGACTGTTTTGTTGCTGGAACAAGTTGGAGAGGACAATTATGAAAACAGACTTATTTACATTACAATTACAATCCAGCGATGTTTGGATTTGGGTGGGGGCCTACAATTGATGTTAACATTCCCTGCACTCAGACTTGAGCTGAAAACGTGATGAGCCAAGTGTTTGCACCCTTTTTAATTTTAAACTGGGAGTGCCTGGGTGTGTGGAGGAGATGGAAGCAAGCGTCTTGCTTTCAAGCTGTCCTACGTGGCTGACGCTGAAAAACGCACCACCAGGGATATGGTGGTGAGAGGGTTTGTCAGAGCCAAACCTTGTGGTTCTACATGCATGAAAGTCCGTTTTTGGTGTCAGGACCTTTTGAGTTGGACCTCACAGCATTACAGTGTGAATCTGGGGAGTTTACAGGGTTTAAAACAAGAACAATGATTAATAGAGGCTGTATCTGAAGGAGTGCTTCATGCATATGGAGTTTTAACTTGAATTTCAGATGATAGTGGCAAAGTCTGCCTGCTTGTCTTCCTTCCTAGAGTATTGGGAAGCTGTCCAAAGCAAATAGACAAAAATAGAAAAGTCTCAATTCCAGCCAGGTTTAAATCAATAATAAATACAGAACCAAAATAGAGTGGAGGGGACCTTGAGAGATAACTGAAATGACTCTAGCAGAAAAACTAATTCCAGGAAAAATGAGTGGTGATGCAAGGCTTGCAGCAGGCACGTGTGGATACAGTTCAGAAATCACTTACCTTTTCTTAAAAGTGCCTCTCCATAATAGGAAGGTCTGGCTGTACAAGGGTGAATTGTTCTGTAACAGTTGGCAGGATAAAAATGGGGAGACTTCTTTCCCCCTCTCCGATTTCTGGTATTAAATACATAGCGAAGGTAGTAGGAATTGCTCTGCAGGCTCTGTGGGAAGACTGCAGAGATCAAAAGCGGTGTGGCATAGGCAGGACAGAGCTCTCCATTTTACAGACAAGTTCTCAGACCTCTGTGTGTGTTCCCTGAGCGTGGGGAGTGGGAACCAGCTGTGCTGGAAGAGAGCGTGGGGTGCGGGCGGTGTAGCTCTCCATGCCAAGCCCCTGACCGACCTCGCAGAATACCCATCGTCCCTGTTCCTTTCCCGGAGTCAGGGCAGTGCATTTTAACAGCACAGCCCATCCATGTTACAAAATCAAGTGTAGAACAGATGCAGAGGCTAAAAAGTAGCCTCTCACAAAGCTTTGGAAAGATTTATTTAATTATGGACCTAGCCTTCAAAACTCTGACAGAGTGTTTGCTGCCAGTATGGTCCGACACAAGAGGGAAGGGCATCACTGCACACAGGCCCTACGCAGCCACACTGCTACGGCTTCCTATTGCACAAGCCCCGGGACTCTGCTGAATTAATCTCTATTTGCAGTATAACTTAAGCTCTTTAGAAAAACATTCGGTTTTTGTTGATGTTAGTAAAGGGTGGAGGGATCACCATGACCCTGGTTAAACTGTTACAGTGGTTGATTACTTATGCTAAAACGTATGTTTTAAGTCTACACTACTTTGGCTTCATTTTCCTGTTGCTGGATCTTGTTACATCTCTGTCAGACTGAGGAAATCGGCATCTAAGTGATTGCTCTCTTTGTGCTAGGAGACACTGGTCCAGTCATCCTTTAACCTTCTTTGATAGGCTACATGGAAAGACTTCTTAAAGCCTTTTATCAAAAGGCATATTTTCCCATTCTTTTATCATTAGAACACTGTTTCAACAGTTAATTGCAGAGAGATGTACTTTTATTTTTCTAGCTGGTTGGATAGAGTAAGTACTTTGTAGTATCTAATGTAATTAGTGACAGAGGTAGTTTTACTTCAAACAGAAGCATTCTTCTTTTAGGTGTTATTAACCTTTCTTGTACTAAGTATGGAGTCATTAGTGCAGATTCTGTAAAGGTAGAAATCTGATACAAGGTGTTAATTCTCTGCCAGCACAATGGAAGAGAAGCAAAGTGTTCTCCTCACTTAAGCATTGCTTCTGATCTCTATCTTAAGTCATTCAAATACCAAAATGGTTGCAGAGTAAAATCTGACTTCAGGCTGCCTTGAAGTGGAAATGTTGGGACTCTTCTGCAACTTCTGCACTGTTCAGTCTTGTGCAAGTAGACTGGGGAATTTGAACCACTAAATACTTCCAAGTCTGTTAAAGAGGCAGTGTTACCTTTGACTCGTCTCCCTCCTCGGCTGAGCTGAGCTCTTCTAAGTTATTTACTGAACCTCACTTGCATAAGTCATTGGAGTTAAATATTCTTTTCTCCTGTGATGCCTCAATCATCTTTTCTGCCTGAAGGTCAATGCTAACTAGCCCTTTCAGTGTGAGCTTTATGCCTCTGTGAGAGTTACAAAAGCCAGTTCAACAATGAAGTGAATAAAATGGGCAGTTCTGATATTGAACAATAAAACATAAAAGGAAGGGATGCAAGAATAGCCTGTGCTGTGGAACAATTTCTGTACAAAGAGATTAAATAAGCTAAACCTCTTTAGCTTGCAGAAGTGACCGAGGGAGAACGTGTTGAGGTATAGGAAGCAATGAACTATTTCCTTGTAGAATGATTAATTCTGTGGGAGGTTTTTTTTATAGCATGTGGCCTGGGATGCCCAAATGACTGTTTGGGCAGCAAGCACATAGAGCCTGAGTTAGGTATGTGTTTAACGTAGCACAGACCTCCCAACATTTGTTGTATGTGTGCTAAGCCACAAGGTCTGATGAAGAAGAAACTGTAAGGGTATGGTCTGGCTTCTAACCTCTGCCCCTGACATGAGTGACTCAGTCCACTTTTCAGTTTATCTTTCCCTTCATTTGCAAAGATGCTTTGGAGGCTTTTTAGGGCAGCAACCATCTTGCTACCTGTGTAGGTCAGCTCTTGAGTGGACATCTGACCTGAGACCTTCCACCCCAAGAGTTGTAACTGTGAAATAGTGTGCGGAGGAGTGGATGGATGTGAATCATATAACTGAACAGAATGCTAATTTTTCTTTTGTTCTCCTTTAATTGGCCTCATCTGATACATGAGATACATGATGGTACATGAGATAAACCTGATGGGAAAAGATGAAAAAGACCTTTTATTATTGATTGATTTTTGTTTGACAACTTTTAATTTTTGTCTTTTTTCTGTTTTCAGCTGCTTCTGTGCCAATGCCTTCTTATCCCAGTTCAGGCTCTGGTAGTTCCTCCAGCAGCTCTTCTACTTCCCATCTGGCATCACCTCCTGTAAGTACAGCTCAGAGGATGCACTGCTTGTGTTAATGGTTGCTTGCTTCTTTGAAACAAGGTCTCTGCTTTTGCTGTCTTCTGGTGCAAGTCACTGAACACTGTAGTTCTGCCTGGGTTTAGTTCAGTGTCTTCTCCAGTCTGTAGAGTTCAGATCCTGAAGGTTGTCTTTTCTCTCCAGAAGAAATATTTCAAATTGCCATTGCCTATTATATAAAAAGCCTTTGTGAAAGTAGTTGGTATTAAGATACCAGCTTGTCTTGGCAGAGGTGGAAAGCTCCTTGGAACCAAAAAACAGTCACTAATTCAGGGTATAGCACTGCTTACTTGGCTGCAAGTTCTCTGTTCTCACGTGAAGTCTCTGCAGCTTGACAGCGTATCCACCCTTCTTTGTAAGGTGACCCTCCTCCTTTGTGACCAGCATTCCCAGGCACCACAGAGGGACATTCAGCAACGCTGTTTGCTCAGACCAGACCTGCCACAGTTCGGTGGTCTTGCGAGAGATGATCTGAACTGCCAGTTTTTCTCTCTGGTTACCTGAAATGATGAAAACTCTTCTGGAGGGCAGAATATTAACTGGCCAGTGAACTGACATTCCTCCAGCTTACTGAACTGAAAGCTTGTTTTCAGAGGCTCTTGGTGAAAGCTGCCTTTTGACTTTGAACTCAGGAATGCTGGTGGTGTGATGGGTAGGGGAAAGGAGAAGGATTGAATTTTTTCCTCCCTGGCTGCTTTTTTGCTTTGTTCTCTGAGTTTCCCTGGGCCAAAGCATCTCAGCCTGGTGTGGGAAAGGCTGAGAGGCACTATCTGAAGTTGATGTAGGTGCTCATGATGTGGGCTGGACAGAAAGTAGAGGTCTGCTCTCCTCTGAATGTTGCATAACTGCATCCCTGAGAGCTTCTTCTCCCCCCTGCAGCCCTAAGTAGAGGGTTGTTGGCTGAGGCCCTCCTGACCATAAGACTCCAGGAATGGGCAGATGGTGTGAAAAACACTCTCTCCCCTGAGCTTTCCTGGTTTGGGAAGCTCAGGGATGGTACAGACAAACAGGGTTGTCCTGAAAGTGCAGGGACACTTATGTACATGTTCCTGAGTGCTGCTTACTGCAAAAGCATGAGTAGAGACCAGATGTTTAATGTTTAAGAACAAAACAAAAAAACGTAACCCAAAAGAACAACAACAAAACTATCTCTGAAAGCTCTTCTCTGATTCACAGCCGTGCTGAATTGAGGTGGTAGAAAAGGCATGGTTGATCCAGAAAGCCTTAGCAGAGGGATGCAATACCTCAAGTGAATTTTTCTTATCTTGGGAGCATCAGACATGCTGGTAGTATCTTTTGTGTAACAAAAGATGCACTGTTCTGACATGGACATAAAAGGCTGTTCCTTTTCAGTAAACTAAACAGCTGCTTCTGGCAAACTATCAGCCCTGGTTTATCAGCAAAATGTTGTTTGTAGCCTTGTACAGCTCGGTTTAAAGGATTGAGCAGAATGATGAAGTAGCTGTGCTGAAGCCAGTGTTTGTTTTCTTCTTGAATTAGCAGTCCCTTGGAGAGATGCAGCAGCAGCTGCAGGAGAAGGCACTGGCATCTCCTACCCAGGATTCCCCCGGCTTTCTGCATGGATCGAAGGACTCTGCTGGAAGCAGCAGTAAGAATTCATCCTGTGACACAGATGACTTTGTTATGGTCCCAGCACAGTTCTCAAGTAAGGTGGTTTCTGGAAATGCAGACGTTCTAAGCAGAGGGGGATGTGGATGTTAAGGATAGTTACTAGAAAGTTGAAAGAGCGATTAAACCTGTCTGTTTTGACTGAGTAACAGGAATGGTTTTGTTCTCAAGCTGGAAGGGACATCTGTCTCACTGGCTAGTTTCATAGGATATTTTGTAATTACCTTCAAAGATAGGATTTGAGAGTAAAGATTACTCGGGGACCTCAATAAGAGATTGAACCTGGAAATCCAACTGGAAAAGAAGATAAGCAGGCTCACAGGGAAATGTCTTTCTCTCACAGAAGCTGTTCCTGTCATTCTGTCTTCAGTTTCACTCAGCATCACAGTCCAAGACAGGAGTTCAGCTAGCGAGCTGGATTTTACACTTGAAAAAATCCCTGAGAAAAACTAAAAGACAGTGGCTTTTTCTTCAAACATTTTGAATTTCATTCTAACACCTCTATGTGTTTATACTTTGATAGGAATTGCTTGGAAATGTATATGTACATAGAGGCCAGGGCCCCAGTTCAGCCACATGCCTGAGGATGTCCATGCATGAGTCCTTACTTAACCACCAGAAGGATATTGTTCAACCTTGACCACGTGTATGATGCTTTGCTGAGTTGGGACTTGGTGATAAGTGCTGTGATTCCTCCTTTCACAGTTGCACTACTTGTATTAAAACAGGAATTTGGAGGGGTAGAACTGGAATCTGGGAAAGGTCTCTGCAGCGCAATCCTTGTGATAAGGAAGAGCTCGGTGTTGCTTGTATTTTTCCTGGGAACAGCGTGGGGACCAGTATCCCCAGTCTTATGCTAGTCATGTTTCCAGTGTTCAGATGTTTTGGCAAAGGCACAAACTCCCCTATGTTGTGTATCCAGCTGCCAGCTTATTTGGCTGCCCTGGATTTTTGCCACTTAGGACACGGATGTTTCAAAGCCCTACGTGCAACATATACCACTGTCTTTTTACACAGCAGCTAATTGCTTGCACCAGGTGGGCATATACCTATTGCCCCAAGTGATTCTGTCAGGTTTTGGCCCCCTTCCAAAAGGACTCCCTTTCAGCCTAAAGTTTCCAAAATTTCAGGGTATAAGGATCAGCCGCATCCACATCAGCTTCAGTCCATGTGTATTTTGCAAAACACTGACTCAGCAGGTCTTGGAGGAGCGGGAAATTCTATCCAAAATCTCAGTTGCTCTGAATATATAAAGATTTTTAAGAAAACTATCTTGAATTAATCTGTTTCTGCACTTCCTTGTTCCTCAGGTGATTTAACTGCTGAGGCTGCAGGAGGGAAACCAATCCAAGACAGCCTGATGTACAGCGGGTAAGACCACCAAGGCAACTGAAATTGTTTAGCCACTGGAGCGTACTGTGCGTTAGGGACTTCTGGGTTCTGGTGGATGGGAGGGAAGATGTTGCTAGGTTAACTTTTGTTTCAGGGATAACTGTCACCTGCCTGGTTCGACCATTTTCAGTCTGATCATCAGCGTGTGGCACCTGAATACCAGACTGTATGTGGGGCAGCGTGACAGTCCCCAGGGGTCCTACAGCTAGACTCAGCAGAGGGTGCTGGGCAGACACAGCTCTGTTGCTATGCTTTGTAGGGGGGGAGCAGGGTTGGTTCCCGGGCTCTAACAGCTGGGTTCTTTCTGTCATTCTTCAGGAGTTCTCTGGTGACTTCAGCAGGCTTGGAAAGTCAGGGAAGGACACCATCTCCTTCACCCCCATACAGCAGTTCTCCTAGCCCGTCCAGGTAAGAAAGACTGTTCAGTGGTGACTATGCAACATTGATTAATTGAACACCCATTGACTTCCAGGAGGGGATTTTACAGATGTCAGTGTGCAGGGCAAGATCCACATCTCTCCTTTAGTTAAAGGGTAACAAGAAACACCCAGGAGAAACTCCCCAGCCTTGGGCACTGATCAGTCCCAACTACAGAGCCTGTCTCTCCCTCTTCTGGCCCTCGGGAGGGGCTAGGAGAGAATGCAGTAGAGCTAGAATTAACTCTGTTCCCTGGAGGGCCGGGGATTATTCTCAAGCAGAAGGTAAATGTACTCCACTGACATATATGTGCTACTCCTTCCCTCTGTGCTCAGTCTGCAGAGGCGGTGAGTATTCCAGCTAAAGAACCTTGTCTCTAAATTCATGCAGTGAATTAGAGCCAAATTTTAGTCAAGGCTGAAATTACGATGGACTTGAATTACTGGGCAAATGTGGAGGAATGTTGCTCATCTCCCCTTGCTATTGTAGGACGGTTCTGGGCCTACTTAGTTGTTTGTTGTTTGCTTGAAGATCTGAAAAGCTCCTTGTACTATGTATAAAGTAATGCTGCTACATGGGCCTTGTTTATTAAGAGAGGATGCAGGAGTAGGAGTAACAAGTGCAAACAGGCGGGGTCATAGGTTTAGTTCCAACTAAACCAGTTGCTATAAACCCAGCTTTGGCCTTTAGAAATGTTGTAGGTGACAGCTGCCTGCACACAACAGCACCAGCCGCCCAGTGCCACCAGCGGGTCCAGACGCATTTGTGTTCAGAAGACGTTAATGGTCTGTGGAAGGTGATCCCGTTGACTCTAGAGCTTGAAGCTTTAGGGTACGTGCTTAGCTTACAGGGAACTGGTGGTGTTGCTTCCCATCTCATTCTTGCCTACTGGGGAGGCAGGACAACTTTCATCTTCTATTCTGTCAACATGGCACCTGTTGGGGGAGGACAGTTGAAGGGGATTTGACACTGGGAAGTGGATGACACTAAAATCTCTCTTAAGAAGAAAATATAGTTCCAGGCTATGTGTTGAACACACTCATCTCATAAACGGAGCCCAGAAAATGACAAAACGTAGCCTCAAAGCATACAAATTTAAAGGAGAAGAATATAGCTCAAAGCCTTGCTGACGTGATCAGATTAATTGGCAAGCACGTACCACAGTGTGGAGTTTAATTGCATGAGGCTTCTTATGCCATCGCCTGCTAAGCTTTTTAACAGCTTATTCCTTAACTGATTCCTCTGCATTCTGGGGATCAGGCTTTATTAAAGGATTTGGCCTTGTTTCTGGACAGCAGCGAGTGGCAATTCATGGAATTTGACTACAAATGCTGCCTACTTTCCACTGTTCACCGCTGTCTTCACCAAACTGGCCTCATCATATTCTACTGGATCACAAGGTGGCAAGTCAATGCCAGCAGCTATGATCTAAACATGTTTCTGCTCTCACTGTCTTTCCTACTCATTCCCAGCAGCTTCTGTGGAGCAGATGCCAAACCGTCTAGTGCTACTTCCCACTTTTCTATCTGCTTTAAAGAAACACTGAAAAGTTACTTCCTACCCTGTCCAGGATGGGGAGTAAGGCATAAATAATGAAAGACTGGAGAAGTCACTCCAAATCCAGAGCATGATCTTTGGTTTGTCCCCTGAAAGTGCTTTGAATGGCTGCCACCCAGGTGTGCCCTTACTATTAACGTGGGTTTCAGGGTCCTTCACCGTAGATGTCGAGGCCCGTTGGTTCAGCACTTGGCTTCACTGGCACAGAGGACTCTGGATTTTCTCTCCACCTTTGCTCACTTGCAAGCAGCAGTTCTCCCTTTCATGTGTGGCTCTAGGCTAGCAAGCAATGCTGGATGCAGTCCAACTAGGACAGAAAGCAAAGGCTATTTTAGAGTGGCCAGCAGTGGATTTTCCTCAGGATATCACAGTACACTCTAGAGCAGTTCTCCTTGATGTTAACTAAGAGCATAAGGACTAGGCAGAACTAAAATACGCTGACAGTTGATTTTTTCTTTTTTTTTTTTAAATACTACTTTGTTGAAAATGCTTAATTAATGAAAGGTAATTCCTTGGATGTATCCCACAGCAATGGATTTAATACCATTTTCAAAGGGCTTTTAATTACTGCCAAGTAATTGAACTCCGTGTCCCTGCTTTAGCTCTTGGTCTTTGCAAATTTATGGTCAATTGTATTCTTTAAGGCTTGAGGCCAATTAGCAGGTTTAGTGTATGTCAGCTCACTTGGATGCTTTCTTTTGCAACTTGCACCTTGTGGAGAAACCTGGCTCCTGTAAGGATGTGATATAACTCTTGGGGAGAGGGAGGGTCCTTTCACCCGAGAACTTATTTTCCTCCGGAGGATTTTGACCAGATGGAAAAGATAGTGTTTGAAATGTATGTTGAAAGTCAGGATATGTACAAAGTTTGACATGAACACTCAGATTTCTTGGCTAAAGCTCCGTTCACTTTGTCTGTCTGACACCACGTCTTACGCTGATGGAAGGCAGAGACACCAAAGCCTCACCTTTCCACTGAGTAATCAGAAACCTTCAATGCCTTTGTTTTATTGTATGTCAATGGAGAATCAAGGCTTTCATGCTGCCTTTGAGACAAACATCAGATTAAGAGTCTGTTCTCTTGGTGGAAGAAATAAGAGCACACAAGGAAGAATATATAGAACTTATTAGTTCTTACTTATCTTACTAAATTACTAAGTTCTTATTTACCTTACTTACTAAATTAGTAGACATATGGAGAGAGGAGCAAAGAGATCTGAATCACTTTTTGATCTTTCAGCCTTGATGAAAGGTCTCTTCCAGTTATTATCTTGTTGTGGAGGAGTGTCTTCATGTGCACAGCGTGGAGATCTGCAGACACGTTCCTGCAGGTCAGCTTTGTTCAACACTGTCACCGTAAACCACAGAGTACCACTGACCTTCCCCCAAAAATAAATTCTGGTAATGGGATGCTTTGAACTGTCAAATAAGTCACAAACTCTTCTCTCTTCCCCGTGCACGTGTGTATGTTCTTGCTGAATTAAATATCTCCTTTCATCTTCTGTAAAACACTTCTGCTCCGAGTGTTAGACCCGAAGAAGTGATGCTTCCTGCCTCTCAGGGGCAGACCCAGGCCTGTGTCCTCGATTGACAACAAGGAAGACTGCAGAAGCCTTCATTACAAATGAGATCTTTCTGTAATTGTGCAACATCCCTGCAATTGGTGTTGGCAGTTGTAAATAGCATTGCCATGGCAATTAATCCCAGAATTCTGGAGCCTTTGGGAAAAGACTTTAGGCGGCTACTTAGTTAAATGTGGTGTTTGCATCGTTTTTGTATAGCATGGTTTGTGTATAGGGTGGTGTACAGCCTAAGAGTAACAGGGGAAACTGTCACCTGGGGGAATAGGTGTCAGACGTGAGCTGATTAACCTGCTTGGATGGAACTAGAAAGAAGTCTGAAGTTTGCAGAATGGGCCTGTCCCATTTTGTGTGTGACACTCTAGCTGACCTTGATGGGTATATAGATACCAGCTCCTGTCCCCCAAATTTATTCTCTCCTCAGTTGCTTTCTCCATCCTGTAGTTAACTTGCAAATACTCTGATAGACACCGTAAATTTGTATTCTCTTTGTGGCATGCTGAGACTTTCATGGAGGAGATGCCGTTGCTGCAGCAGTGCCTCTGCATGAATTGCAAGTAGCTCTTGGCAGCAAAATCTTTGCTGGTGTCCTTTGTGAGCCACGAATGTTTAGCCCCTGTTCAATGATGTGCTCTTCAGCTGTGGATCTGAGCTGCTGGAAACTAGGCCAGTTGTGGCCTGAAATAGCAGGGCTCCGATTTTCCTGGAGGGAGTGGTGCGCTTGGGTGTATGTTTTAACTTCAGTCTGTGGGTGGGAATCGTGCTGGAAGAAAGGTGCCTCTTGTCGGGAGATGTGTGGTGCCACTTCCCTTTGAAATGACTTTGAACTACCTTCCAGTATAAACCCACAACCTGAGAGCAGCCAAGGGACACTCCCTGTGTACGATTGCTTTACCATAGATAAAACCTCCAATTACCTGACGGAAGGCCCACCCCTTACAAGGAGCTTTCTTTGTGTGTCTCCTTTCAACAGCCGGCCAGGTCAGTTTTCTAGCAGCAAGTACGGACACTCCGTGCCCATTCCGGTCCCAACGCAAATTCATAACTACCGGCGGATTGAGCAGAACCTGCAGTCTCCCAATCAATACGCCTCTCCGCGGTAAGTGCTGGGGCTGGGAGGAGGGGGTAATGTCAGTGCAGGGGCTCTTGGGTTACAGCTTGGGGGTTGTAAAACAAACTGTTTCACAGTTTGTTCTCTGTACCTCTAAAAGTTTCCCTGTGTGATGGGCTCTCCCCCTTGCCGTAGGGAGCCAATGTGGTGTGTGTTATGTGGTAACATAGTTTTGGGATATTTTTGTAGCGGTGTTGAGATTTAGTTGTTACCACGTACTGTAAATTTTGTCTGTGTGCATGTATGTGAGACAGCTTCCGTCAACTTTCAGTGCAGGCTGAGCCCCTTTGAGTCTGACAGCTTTTCCCATGACAGCTATGGGTTGGGTGTCCAAGCAGAGAACCATCCATCTGGCAGATGCCTTTATAAAAGGAAAAAGTTGAGATAAACAACTAAAATGATGGGGCTGCAGAACTTACCTGACTTTACCATAATTGGTTCCTGTAGCTAGTCACACCATAGATGATGTGTCTTACACGAGTTGCATGCTAATGTGGTTATGCAGCCAGGACTGATTAAGTCATGACCAATTTATGCCTGTGAGGCAGAGCATGTTTTCTGAAAGCCGTCAGGAAGACCCGGATGCCAGCCTTCAGCTGTACAGCTGACCACCTGAGTTCAGTGGTAATGCCTTGTACATCCAAGACATGCAGGGCTTCTATCTCTTCTCATGTGTAACTTCTGGTTCTTACAGGTTTGAAATCTGGCTTGACAGTGGCAGCCCAGGTCATAGACTGGTTAGAAGGAGACTCATACAGGATCTTAAAGAGTTTGTACAGCAGGGGCATTCAAACAGAAGTGTCTATGAGGTGTCATGTCTTTTTTTGGATGAGTTGCTTTGGTAGCTGCGTTAGTTAAAGTTTAGATTTCAGAAGTAGGGTAATACCTATGTCAGCCTAAGTTTGGGCTTCAGACAGCCTAATTCAGGATAAGACTTATTCAAAGTGAACCCAGAAGTAGAGACATGATATCTTGATGTTAATCAGGGATCAGCAGAGAGATTGTTTTGTGACAGTGTTACTTTAATACTATTTTATGTTCACTTCTTCAAGTGTGTGGCAGGTTTTGTGATACGCTCCTTCCTGTTTCCTATGGGCCTTGTATTTTTTACAGCAAAATTTGTGGACCCTGTTAGTGTTGGAACTCACAAAAGAGTCCTGGTTATCCATGTGACGTATAAAGCGAGAGCTCTGGAGAAGATGCACCCAGGCACACCATGCCTACCCCAGACCTGGTGATGGGCTGCTGAGTTCAGGTTCACAGCCTGCAGCTACCAGTCGGGGATTAAATTGTTATGTTTTGCTCCTTTTAGTCAGCACTGTGTAATGATGAGATTAGCATCGTCCCTGCAGAGGAACTCGAGGAATGGACGCAATCAGATGATTCACGCTCTGCTTTTAGGATCTGCTCAATCTCTGGTGTCATGGTTTTTTTCCTCCCCCAGGAAGCCATATTTATCTCTCGCCATCACTTCCTCTAATCAGCAAATTCAGTAGACACCCTTCAGGAGTGGAAGGAGAAATCTTCATCAAGCATTTAGTATGTGATTCCACTTTTCCATCAGGTGTATCAAATAGGCCATTACAGCCAAGTGCTTTGTCACGTTTGCCAAGTCATTTGACTACAAACCTTGACGTACACTCTTGTTTCTGAAAAATTGACCCCTGTCATCTGACATAGCTTGTTTGTGGACAGATATATTGCTTGTTGAGGTGGTAATTATGTATGCGTACTTTTGGCCACATCACCTGTCCTGCTCATCTGCTTGCTTGCTTATCCCATGTCTCGTAGGGTGGCATTTGACGTTGCGCATCTTTCAGCAGTGGCAGTCAGCTGGTGGGTTTTTCTGCAAGTTCCTGATAGATAATATTCAGCCTTCTGGATGGCTCATATTCTGGAGAGTTAAAAACACGGGGGACTAATACTCTCTGAATGTCTAGGTATCTTTTCACCTTGCCAGGTATCCAGTTCCTTGTTGTGTATTCATTTTGCTTCAGGGACAGGCACTTGATGAGTGCTAGGCCTCTGAATCTGGAGCAACCTGAAGAGAAGTGATCTTTAGGTTAAAATTTTAAAGGATTTCCTTTTTTTTCCAAGCATGTGAATATAGCGTGGATTCATTTGGCTGAGAAATGTAGTAACACATTGAAAATGGGGGTGGTGGCAGATCAAACTCTTGTATCTCAACTACTGAAATAGATATTTATTTTTTATTTTTTATTTAATGTTTTTTTTTTCTGAAACATGGCATAAAATAAAGCATATACCTAGTAGTGATGAGTAGATGTACTGACACTTCATCAGGATGACTTTGCCATTGCTGGGTAATGTAGCTAGCCCTGCTTGCACTGCTGAAAGCCACATGCCTTTGCTCCTTCTGTTCAGATATGGACAGCTTAACGCAGCGTCACTGAGAGAGCAGGCAGGATACCTTGGTGATAGCACCTTTCAGTGGCTTGAGCACAGAGGGGTTTTTTTCAGCGTATTCATTGATTCCTGTCCAGAAAACCATCTACTGTCTGAGACTAATGTTCTTTTAACAAGGGAAAAAATGTTTCCAAATTAAGAGTAGAATGAAGGATTTGATGAAAAGGCTGTTTTCTCATATAGAGGAGTGTAATGGAAATCTTGAAGGAGCCTGCAGAGGCAGAATGGCATTTCAGTAAATAGAGTTTAGGTTGTGTGTTCTTAACGAGTGGTGAAAACATTAAAATACTGAGAAATAAGTAATTAATGTATAATACTCCCATCTCTGCCCAGAGTGGTGGTGTGGCTGTACTCACTTTCCTGCTAGTCTAGTTTCCTCTCATTTCATTTTAGCAGCTGGGTAATACTTGAGGTTCCTGCATGCGCAGGCTGTACAAATGAATTTTAACTTCCTAAGGTGAGGCTTCACAAGGAGTTAAAGGAGTTTGGAGCACAGGCAATTCTGACTGTCCAGCCCAAAAAGAAATTCCTCTGGGTAGTACTGAACTGTTTCAGATCTGGCAGCCACCCACTGCTCTGTTTTGCTCTGTAGCTTCTGACCTGAGTCAAAGCTCTGTTGCAGAGCAGCGCCTTTGGCACAGCTTACCTGTGCGTCGTACGACCTGCACTCAAGGAGCTTTCTACCTAAATGGCTGCTCTGACAGAAGAGCAAGCGGTTCAACACAGGGGGGACACTTGAATAAAGCCCTCTCAGGGCATTCATGCTTAAAATAAACACCTTGGATGTGGCAAGATACGATACTCTGTTTTGTTCAGGATTGATGTAGATACCTGAAATCACCTAAAAGTGACTTCTGAAAAATGACAGGCTTTCCTGCTTACAGCTAAGCTAACCTTGTTCTTCCTTTTCATTTGTTTTGCAAAATTTTGTTTAGATTGAAAGTCTTGAGAACAAGGATTGTCATCTTAATCTGTATTGGTGTAGTCCTAGTACAGGGGGATTTTGATCCAGAATAAACAGCCATGAAGCTCCGCTTCTGTGGAATTAGCTGGGGGGGTGTGTGTGTCTGGTGATACTGTTCTCCTTACTCTTCTTTACTGGCACCTGGAGTAACCTGTGTGCTGCTGTTGTTTCCTACAAGGTCTGGAACGGTCCGGAGGTCTAGCAGTACAAGTCCTCTTGGTTTTCCTAAAACTGGTGCTTCCCCTCCTTATCCTGGAGAGCATGGATCTGTGCCCAGCTCTAGAAAGCTCTCCTTTGGCGGTGCCAAGCCCTTTATGCCATCACCGCAAGGTAAGATGTCAACCAGCATGTTGCTGCCCTAATAAAATCATATGCCTCTTTCCTGTAAAGAGGAAGGTTATGACCAGCTGTAGCTGCCAGGTAATAGAGAATTCAGATTGTTGTGTTCTCCTGTGGCTCTTCTCAGTAGATGATTTGACAAGTGTTTTGGCCTCAGTAAAATGGAGAGGAAAATACCTATTAGCCCCAGGAGAGGCAAGCTTTGTTTTGGTGTCTGCATCAAACATTTTGCTGCCCTCTGAAGAGCACTTCTGTAAGTGCAAAGTATCTTTTTACTGGCTTTGTCTGGGGTGAGGAAAAAAATGTAAGCCAGTAGTTGTCAGAGCAAAATTCTGATGAGCTTTGGAAGGGCTTGAACTTCACTGTTCAAACTGAAAAGAAGCTGTCTGAATTCAGATGCTAACAAGCGATTCAGGTGGAAAGGGTTAAGAAAAACCCCAGTGTGCAACTGATGCAATTTGCTGTTTTCTATAAAGGAGCAGACTCTGATGTAACTAGCTATTCTATATCCCTAGTGTCTCCAATCCTATATTTATTAGTCTCTGCTGGTGGGGAAATGCAGAACATTCATATTCTGTTCCTCTGAATTAATATGACTGCAAAGTCAGACTAAAACTTGCTAAACTAATACCAGACAGAGGTTTCTTTCCTCCTTTTACACTTGTTGATCTTTGCACAACACAGCTAGGGCTGAGAAGATGGAAGAGATAACTAGCATCTTTCTATAAAACAGGTGGTGCATAGTGTTCTTATTGCCTATGGACACTTCATACTGAATAAACTTTTTTTATTGTGTTCCCTCAAAGTTGGAACAATCCCAGAGCAACCCAGCCAGACTGTTATCCCGTCTTCTCTTGGAGCAGAAGTGAGAAGCCGGATTCCTGTCGCCGGTGCGTTGGTCCTTACCTTCCTTCATTATTCCTATGGATAAGGCCAGAACCATAGTCTCAGGGCATTCAAGGTTGGGTATGTTCCTTCAGCAGCTTCTCTTGATGCTTGGCCAGCCAGGATTTCTGTGTGCTGGTAGGAGTTTGGGTTGATCCATTCACATCCCAACAGCCAGCATCTTCCAGTGCTGACAGACCCTGTGTCACAAAAACTTGAATTTGGGACTTCGAAGTCAATGGATTGAATGAAGGAAAAGCATCTCAAAACCCCTAACCCCCCCTCTGCCAAGTGGCCTGCTTGATGTGTAATTTCCTTGCTGCTGAACTCTGACAGTCAGGGTCCCTTTCTCTGTAAGGGCTGCAGTGAAGGAAAGGACACTTCTGTGTCCCTGTTGTGCTTGTGTCTTCCTCCTGTAGAGTCAAAACCCGATCAGACCTAGCAGACTGTGGCACTGATCAGTGTGCCATCCTCAGCCATCCACTGAAGGTTCTGATCTCTAGATGTTTTAGCAGTGGATCCTGGGATCAGGCTGGCTTTTTGTGTTAGAACCAGGAAATTATATGGTTTGTCTCTGTTTGGACCCTCCAGGTTCCTCGGCGCTTGAACACTCTCCTCGAGGGATGGGCTCCCGGCTCCACAGCGCTCCCAACCTGTCAGATTTGCATTCCTGCAGGCAGAAGATAACCAAGCAGCACTCTGATCCTCTCGTTGCTCACTTCGGTCATAGCCCTGTCAGCCAGCCTCTACAGATTCATGGCTTGCAGCACTGCCGGCAGCTCAGATCCTCGCCGAAGCTGTCTGAGTTCATGCAGAGAAGCCCTTTGCCAACTATAATGGGCTCCCCTACAAAGGTATGTCAAGGAGTCTGCTTTTTGGTTTCTCACAGCTTGATCTGTTGAGTTATTTGGGGTGAACTGCTGCATGATCAGGTAACTCTGACCTGGATTTATCACCACTTGTTTGCTTTTCTTCAAGGGCTGTGTGAAATGGGGTAGTGACCTAGTTCTTAGTGGGCAGATCTCACTTAGCAGCAGTGTTCACCATCTGAGCAGAGTCCAGGGTTTTAAACAGGCAATGAGAAGGAGCTGCCCAGATTAGGCAGAAGCACATTAGTGAACTGCGGTGCCTGGGCTGGTTTGCACACAGCGACTTGGCTTGTGACGCAAGTGTGTGTCCAGGAGGAATCCCCAGCAGAGACGGCAGACAGTTAAGCAGGTGACAGCCCTGGTGTCTTATGCGAAGCTGGCACTGTGACAGCATTTTCTCTGTGCTTGTGTTAGGCTGATACAAATTTTCATCAGAGTTTGCTGTCCTTCCATGTTGGTCTTTCTGGGATTGGGGACAAGTAACTGCATGAGGTGGGATTTCTACCTCTTTATTTCGGGCAGGTTGTTAAGCATACAATTTAATTTAGATAAACAAATGAGGAGGGTGAAGGGAACCTTCCTCCTTCATTTTAAAGACAGATCTCTGTTTTTTCTGTCCTTCTTAGGCCGTGTCCCCATTTGAGTTTCCCAAAACCCCAAGTTGCCAGAATCTCCTCACCCTCTTGGCCCATCAGGGGGTCATGATGACTCCGACACGGAACAAGACCTTGCCAGATCTGAAGGAGATGGGTCATTTCCACTGCCAGCAGACCGGCTTGGGATTGAGGCCTGTGGAAGAGATCAAGGGCAGGTGAGCTATAGTCTGCTTTATACAGTGCTGCTTCGTTCCCTAATATAGGACAGACGGGGCAAACTTCAAACCCCAGCTAACATTGAAGTTGTAATGTGGCATCTGTAAACATTCTGTAGTTATCTGCTGGCACCCTTGGGTTGCAAGCAGATATGATGCAGATTTTTACAGTCTTCCTCTACAGGGGGAGGCCATGGCCTAGATTTTATAAAAGGAAAGATTGTCTGCAGCTTCACACTGTTTTGTGTCCAGGGTTTCATCAAGCGGGGGTGCAGGATTTTGTTATTAGACCAGACTCCCTGCAATTATGCAGATGCACGCCTTGCTCTTTGTGGAGCCTGTGCCTGTCGTGGATGAGAGGATGTTACGGGTGTTCCTTTGTCCATTGAACAGTGGGCACAGGTCTTCAGACCAGAGATCTGTTTGAAAGCCTTGCACTGACTGTCACGAGCATTGCAGGATGCAAAGTCACTCAGGTGTTAGTGTTAAGTTTTTCTTACATGCCTCTCTGCGGTCTGCAGCTTTCTCCAGTGATCTGGAGGAGTCCTCTGATACTGATTTCCATATCTTCCATCAAAGAAAAATTGTGTTGTAATAATGCTGTAGTCAGTACTTGCATTACTGCAGTTAGTCACGGTAGTTGTATGCTTTCTACAAGTAGCAGGAGGTGCTTCAGATGGCCTGTTGAAAGAGGAAGAGTGGTTATTTCAGCTCCAGACTGTCTGCTGTGCAGTGTTAAGTTGTTGTGGACCAGGAATGGCACAAACCGGAGTGGAAGTTAGCTGAAACCTTGCACCCGTTGACTTTCTGCATCATGTTGTATGTCCTCTTTTTAGATCTCTGAGCACAGGCAGGCTCACTGACCTGCTTCTGAAGGCAGCCTTTGGGGCACAGATCTCAGAAGCTGGCAGCAACGACAGCCTGAACAATGAGAAGCCAATGGAAATTGCAGGTAGGTGGGGAGGCCAGGCAGATCTGGCAGGATGTCCTGGGTTGGGGCGAACAGTTGGCCTGCATGCCTCCTACAAATGGGAGGCCGCTTTTCTGATGGCTTTTGGCAAAGGAAGTGACTGCTGTGTGTGAGGAGTGTAATGATGTTTGCTTTCTTTTGTGGAGCGCTCAGAGGTCTGTGGGCTATGCGTGCTGTGTAACTGCTGGCTAGCGGTGTGATTTTTGTAGGCAGGGCTTCCTCTTTTGGCCCCTTCTGAATGTGATAACGTGGAAGTGGGGACTTTCTGCCAGGCGGTTCGAATGTGAATGGCTCTGCAAGGGTGGGTCTTCCTGGGCTTGCAGGTTGCGAAGCGAGGAGTGGAGAACAGCTGCAGCAATGCGTAACGCTGCCCAGGCTCGTGTCCTGTAGTCCATGCCAGCCTGGCCCGGTCGTGTTCTTGGGGGATGCCTCCAAAAGGAGCGCTGGCCTGTGCTGGTAACCACTGTCTCCCAAGAGAGTCTTCAGGAACATAAAACTGCTGGGTGAGGCACACCGTGCTCTGAGTAACTTTCCTGTAATGCCAGTCTGCACCTTTCAACTGTCTCCCCAGCTCCCTCAGGTGCTTACGGAGGGACCCTGCACTCTGGTGCCCGGGCTGGGGGCTCTGCCAGCCCATCCCCAGTGATTTTTACTGTCGGATCCCCTCCCAGTGGAACAACCCCCCCACAGACCACGAGGACCAGGATGTTTTCAGGTAAAGGGCTGATACCTACCTGCCTGTTCCAGTGGGAATGCCTGGGGGCAGAGCGATGTGTTGAATTCCTTGCTGCTGAACACTGGTGGTGGCAGAGGGCTGCTCAGAGCACAGTCCATAGAGCTCAGCTGGTCTAAATGCCTTTGAGGTTCTCGTGCTGGCTCCTGCCAACCCCAGTTATTGCTGGTAACTGTTTGCACTGGCACAAGGACTAATACCAGATAGTGGTTTTCCAGTACTGGAAGAGACAGGCAAACTATTGGTTTACTTCATTGCTCTCTGCTTCAGGAATAACGCTGCAGCTGTTCATAGACCCACTGGTGCTGATAGGTTGACAAACGTAAAGATTGTGTTGCATTCTGATCGTTTTCCCTGTGGGTTTTGGATGAGCTATAAAAGATGAGCATGACCATCCGTGCCCAGCAATTTCAGTGCACAAGTACCGTTAGGAAAGGGCCAGGATGGCTCTGTATGCAAAATTATTAGTGGTGTTACTTGTGCTCTGAGCTGCTTAAGTAGGAAATGGGGAAATGTACTCCTGCTTGACAGATACTTTTAAGATGCTGGTGCTCTGGCCTCGTCAGCCAATAGTTGAGGCTGTGGTAATTGGCCCTTTTGGGATAGTGTGTCTGGGAGCTGGACTCTCTTCAGTTTAAGAGAATATTTGGACACTTTTATTTGCATTTTTGGCTTGTTTGGGTTCTCATCTTGGCTGTTCCTCATCTGAATGTAGTCGACTCTGTTGTTCTTAATTACTGCAGGGAAGGTTTGGATGTAACCATGAATAAGCTGCTTGACTGGGATGGGGGGGACACACGGGCTCAGTTCCCTGGGTGTGGATTGCATTTCCATCGTAACTAAAACCGCTCACATCCTTGATTGTCTGGAAAGTTGGGACCATAATCCTTTCTTTGTGTCGTCTATTTAGAGGGTAAGCTCTGCAGGGCAGAGACTCATACAAAGTGTCTGATGGGCCTGTAGCACAATGGGGTTACTATCCTGGCTAGCCTCTAGCTGCTACTGAAATGTTATGAATCGAGAATTCAGGCTTCCTGTGTTGCTTTTGTGGGGATAATAGAAATTTGGAAGCAGATCCAAGCACCAGTTTTTAGCGGGTTGATATTTGGATGCTTAAGGGTCTGTCGAACAGTCAAGGTCTCAGATGGGATGCCTGGAAGAGAAGGCTGTTGAATAGTGAACCTACAACATATACGCAGCATTAGGTCAAGGCAGTCAAAGCAATGCAGCTTGACAAGCTTTGTTTATTAGGTCTGTGCAGTAACTCCTTATGTTATAGCTAATGCACAAAGTTAATGGTGAAAAGGGGAGCTTTGCAAGTGAAACTCTGCACCCCAAGTGCTTGGACAAGTCATAAGTAAGACCACTTGACAGATAAAAAGGCAGAGCCTTTTCATGAGTCATCATAATTTCTGCAAACAGCCTCTTGGAATTACAGGGTATCCAGAATGTGATATTGTTGGTCTCTTCCTCTCTGTGAAGGATCTGGAAGTACTCTGCCAGTCTTCGATGATCCACTTAGCCTTGAAGCATAGCTGCCAACAAGGAGAGAGCTTTGGGAGGAGAGGAGACTGTGCCTCTCTGCAGATCAGTTGTGCATTATTATATTGCTGAACCTTTTGAAGACAGGGTAGGGCAGCAAATTAAATTTGGGGATAGAAGAGAAACATCTCCCTCCAAAGGATCAGTGACAGTGGAGAATATTGCCTTGGTAGAATTAGCAGAGTATTGTAGCTGGTCTTGGCATCTCCCCATCAGACAGACTATATCCCTCTGTGGCAGTGTGTCAGGGGATATGAAGCCCTGTGGAAGTGGTGAATGTATTATGAATATCCTGAGACAGAAACGCCTTTTGAAGTGTCCATCTTTCATATGCAATGTGTTCTTAGGGTGGATTCAGTGGGCAAAAAGGGGAAAAGATGATGGTGAGGAAATTGGCTGATGGACACTGTACTTACAGCTTCTCCTGAATCCTGAGGTTAGGGTCTTGACTCAGCTGAAGTCACTTACTCCTGCCCAGCCTCCTATTTGTGAAGCGGGGGAAGCAGAAGTGCAGGGCATGTAATGGAAAGCTCTCCTGGTTTGCATGTAAGTGGTTGATGGTTTAAAACCGTGATAAAAACCTCACTTACCAGAGTTGCTCATTCAGTGATAGTGTAAAAGCTAGGGAACCAGGGTTCAAACCATGCTGATCCATGATGGGGAAGTTGGCTATCGTGGTGTATGATAAAAATCAGTCCAAGATGCTGTGGCAGGATTCAGAAAGGGTTTGGACAAAAAAGAAAAAAAGAGCACTTCTGAATTGTCTCCATAAATGACAGACATTCTGGAAGGTGCATTAAATCTGCTTGAGCTTGTAAGCTGGTCTACCTGAGTCATTAAGGAGCTTATGGTGGGGAGTGGTTATTCTGCATCAAGAGTCCTTGCATCTTCCTCCAAAGTACCTGTTGCTGGCTCCTGTCAGATCCAGGATCTTACAGGATTGTCCCCTCTGCTGGGCAAGGAATACCTGGCCTTCTGTTAATAACTTCAGTAATTCCTTTGCCTATTTTTCTTCTCAGTGGGGTCTTCCAGCTCTCTCAGTTCTGGAGGCTCATTCACCGGCAGGCACTTGGCAGTGGGAACTGGTGGGGATGCCGTGGAAGGCCCCTCAAGTCTCCGGTACGCTTTTGCCGATCCAATCACCGCCAACCTGGAAGGTGCTGTTACATTTGAGGCACCAGAGTTACCCGAAGAGACGCTCATGGAGGTGGGTATATCCCAGGGACTTGTTAGGGGCAAAGGACGAGGGAATAAAAGTAAAGCAAATCCAGAGGTCAGGTGACTCCATGTTTGCAGGCACGGGGGTTGCTTCCAAAAATGGAGCAAACTGGTTTCAAGAGAGCCAGGCCAGTACAGTGCTCAGAAAGCCCAGGGCATATTTAGCACAGTGACTTTTGAGCCTGCTACCAAGCTGTTTAGTCCATGAGACAGCCCATGACCAGGGTTAAAATTCACCATTTCCAAAGCTGAAATTGCAGGTTGGAAACAACAGTTATCTGATGCATTCTATATTAACAGTTTCTGAAGAAAACTTGGGTACTTTGGGCCTTTTCCCTTTTGAAAGGCTCAACATTAGTAATAGCTGACTTGAGAGTGTCAATAGCTTAGTGTGCCAAATGACTGCCTGCTACATGCGCTTGGGGAGTGAGGCAGTGATATGGCCTCTGCTGAAGGGATCCAGAAAAAAGTAAACCTAACGCTTCTGTTACTGAGGGGAGTGGGGGGACACCACGTTCTGTACCAGAACGGCTGAACCAGATTGTCGAGCTGAAAGGCTGACAGGCTCCCCTTCTCTGCAAGCTGAAAACAGGCTGAAGCAGAGCAAATGCTTTTGTAGCTGAGATATATTTGAAATGTAGGTCAGGCTGCCCATTTGCAGTAGGGGTGGGAAGCAGATTCAGTCACAGTTTCAGCTCTGCTCGTGATACCTCCTTGGGCTGTCTGGGACTGGGGAAGGCTCTTTGTATCTGAATTTTGCTGGTGTTGCTAAAAACCCCTAGATACCCACAGGGGTATGCATACATTGTTTTAAGCATGTGGGTTTGCTCTTCTGCTTCAGATTTTATTTAGCTCTTTTTTTTTTTTGGTCAATTATGCATTGAATTACATTCATTTGCTTAATTACCTGCAGAGCCACAGGGCTAGGACTTTCAGCATTGATGTGATTGCAATAGTAGTGAGTTTAACTGAGCATCCTACCTGTGTGAGGTCCCAGAAGTATGGGGCCCTGCCAGCTGCCACCACTTCGGACACTGGTCTGAAGAGAAGTGTCCTAAGGAAGTATCGACTTAATCTTGTTAATAGCACTCAGCTCAGCTTCTGTGTCTATAATGAGTCATTTGGGTTCGGTCATCATTTCTGCTGAGCGCAGTAATCCATTTGCATGTCACAAAACCTTTACAGCATATTTCGAGACCCCTTTGTGCTCTGTGGAGTTGCCCAAAGTGCAAACCAGGCAGATCTTCTGATTTCTGCTGATATTTCCAGGGCATTGAAATCTTACTGTTTAAGCACCCTTGTTTATCTTGAGCAAAGCCGTTGCATTCAGATGGGTGGTTCTTCCATCTGTTGTTAAAGTTTCTTTAGGTGCAGACAAGGCAAATTGAAGGCTAGGTTTTAGTTTCTTTTGCAGTGCTTTAAAAACACAATACAGAGATGGCTATGGAAGGAAAGACTCTTGTGATGCCAAATGAGGCCACAAATGCCAGCATAATTAATAGAAGCCGACGGTATAACCAGAGAGGAAGGACTGTGCATTGGTTAGAGATACCAGGCTGAGACCTGCAAGATCTCAGCAGTTTCCTGCTCTGCCACAAACTTCTCGTATGAGTTGGCAATTACTTAATCTCCAAGTTCCTCCTCTGCTTTTAAAGAAAATAAGAGGAAGATGGAGGTAACACTTCCTTACCGTACTGGACTGTCCAGGTAGCAAGATAGTGGGAGGAGAAATTCATACTTCAGATAGTTAAAGCTGCCTTAGCAGCCAAGTGACTGAGCTAGTGAATGAAGAACAAAAGCTTGTAGAACTTGAGCATGGGGGTCTTTTGATAAATTCATGTAGGAAACATCCTTACCAGCCCCCTTGAGCGAACTGAGCCGCTGAATATTTGACGATCAAGCAGGTTAGCCACTTCTCTACAGAGAGAGTACAAACAATGGAGTTGCATCTGGTCCAGGCAGCAATTAATTTTGTAGACCCACAAGCATTCAGTTTTTCCACAAATACTAATTTCCCAAAAATGCTTGCAGTGACTTAAGCAATGCAGCTTCCCAGAAATGGGATAATCCCCTTTGATCTGTAGTAGCAGAGGAAAAACTACTTTGAAATGAAGGTAGCATGTAGTGTGAGAAGCTCTCTTCCCTCACTAGCTGAACAGGAGTTGCACATAAAAGGTTGTCCTTGCTGTCTCTTCAGAGGACCTCACCCAGGGCTCACTGCACTGGACTGGGAGGATATAAAGACCAAGGGCTAAGTGAGGGCTGGGCTGTAGGGTGGGACACACTTTGTTTGCAGTTTTCCATGGCGTAGGAGGTTGTCACTCATGAAATCCACACCCGCTTTCGGTTTTGTACCAGCATTGCTGTGGTGGGAACCAGAGCTGGGCCCATGGAGAGATGGTCTCTCTCCCTTCCTGGCTGACTTCTGAAAGAGTCCCACAGAGCTGGGATCCTCCTTGGGAAGGGGGCATGTAATTTTGGAGCACGTCTCACCAGCTTCTCCAGGGAGCTGCCTGGAAATTTCTGACCTGGGGCTGTCGCTTGCTGCTGTTACTGTGGAGGAGGAACTGGTACGGTGTGCGGTCTCAAGGCTGAGTTTGGCCTTCCCTGCCCGAAGCGGAGTTGTAGGGGGGCTTGGGGCTCGGGTGTTATTTCTGTAAGCTGGGATGAGTTGCTGGCACAGCTCTAGGTGAGCAGCCCTCCCTGGCATGCCAGCTTTCCCTCTGTAACCCCCACCTTGGCATCCTTTCAACAGCAAGAGCACACTGACATCCTGCGCAGCCTCCGCTTCACACTGGCCTTTGTCCACTACGTGATGGAAATTGCCGCCCTTAAAGGCAGCTCCAGCGAGATGAGCAGTTCAGTGACATCTGAGTACCAGCTCCAGGAGAGCGTGGTGGCCGACCAGATCAGCCTGCTCAGCCGGGAGTGGAGGTAAGGACCGAGGAGAGAGCCGCCCAGCTCCCAAGTCTTCTGTCACTCCCTCCCACCCCACATATTGTTACGTACCAGAAGTCCTTCGGGACACTTACCACTGTCCCATCGATCTATTTGCATTGCAGTTTGCTTTCTTTGCAGCTATGCAGAGCAGCTCGTGCTGTATCTGAAAGTAGCGGAGCTTCTGTCCTCGGGGCTGCAGATGGCCATAGAGCAGATCAAAGCTGGCAAGCTGTGCCTCTCCTCCACCGTCAAGCAAGGTAAGGGGCTGCTGGGCACATGGCACAAAGGACTCGCCTGGAATGGACGTACTAAAAGTATTGCGGAGGGTATGGAGGGGGTTTGAGTGAGTGCGAACCCCCACTGGTATGCCCAGGGGCTTATTTCTTATTGTCCCCTTGCACAGCCGGATCTTTTTTATTTGTGCTGAGGGGAATGTTCCTCTCTTCACATTGACTTTAGGTCTCAAAACTCCTGCTCGTGACCCTGTGAGAATCTTCGGCACGCTAATTAATGAGAGGGGAATGTATCTTATCTGATTCCTTGTACATCTCTATCTCAGGTGCTTATTTGTACTTGATGTAAGTCCAACTTAATTACACAGTGCATGTCCTAGGAAGTGCTTACTTGGCAAACGCCAGACCGGTCTTGGCAGTGATGATTTTTCAAGTGAAACAAAAACACAGGAAGTAAAATACTGGTAATGCCAGAGTAACTTCTTTGCTAGTGTTATGGCCTTACATTTAGATCTGACTGCCTGGCTTGTGATGTGAGCTGGCTGTGACTCAGTGATTAGAAAAAATAATTTTAAAACTACCATTGTAATATTACTGAGGGAGCTTTTTGAAGCACTTGAAGTACTTGACCCATCAGCCACCTTTCCCAAGAACTTTGTCTTCGAAAGTACTCGTGCTGCCGTGGGATGGGGTGTAAAAAGAATAGAAGTTAAATACAATGAGCACACCTATGTTGTAGCAGGCACTATGGAGCAAGATACACAGGTTTAGCTACACATCTTCCGCAAGTTCAGGCTAACAGGAGAGTTGTCATAAGCCAAATAAATTATTCCTTTTCAGGGCAGATTGCAACTCCTAGAGTCATAGTGCAATTTGGCCTTCAGTGGGTGGGAATTGGGCAAGGCCGTCTTTTCTTATTTGTCTCCCCACGAAATACTGCTCCCTTGAGGTTTTCCGGGGCACGGTGAGGACAAGAGGGTTTTTAAGGTACTTGTGTCCCATGTATATGGAAAAAGCTGGGAAGCACAACAAGACAGTGTCCTTGGGCAGTGTGTGCCAGGCAGGGTCCCTACCCACAGCCATCCTCTTCTTCCTGATAATTTGGGCACAGCTCAGAGCTCTGATTGAATTCCATGGAGAAGGATATTGCTGTATTTGTGTGTTGTTTTGTTTTTGGTTTTTAAATGGTCTCTTGACTCTCTTCTCATGGAGTGTTTCATTTCACCCTCCTGATGTCACCCATGAGCTTTGGGGTTCTCACTCCCTCTCAAATTCCTTCTGAGCAAGGATGATCTGATAGTATGACCCTGACAGGGCTACGTTTTTGTGCCTCAGTCCTTTTCTCCGATGAAGAGTTACAGCAGCCTTTCTTCCTGGAGGCAGTCTCTTCTCCGGCTCTCTGCTCTCTTATCTCTGCCCGGGAAGGCTAGATTTAGTCACAAGGCCTGGCTGTCATGTGAGGTTGCCCCTCTGCATCGTAGCTGAGAGGCTGGTTCAAGGTATGGGTTAATTTGCCTCCCCCAGGAGCAAATCATGCAGCGTGGGTATTTTCAAATGTGCACATAGCAGTTAATACTCATCAGATGTTGGTGGGAGTTTGTATTCAGCACTTTGTGTAGATCATGCCATGCAGCTAGGGAGGCTCAAGTCTGTGGCATCGCTTGCTGTTTTGGATTGTTATTTAATTCCTCAGCATCATATTTGATTCCCGATTCTCTGTCCCGTAACCTTCCCATACGAGCTGCCGTGGTTCAGGAAAGGACATGGCCTTTCATAGGCACCAGTGTCTTTTCTTTCTGGGACAGCAGGGTCTCGAGAGAGATTCCCTTGCTTAGTCAGTGCTGCTCATCCACACTCAGCTCCAACAGCTACCACATGCAAGTCACGTACTTCTTCACGGCACGTCATCACCCATCAAGTAGCAGAAGCCTTGTATCTGGCACGTCTGTTGCTTCTGGTGGTGCGTGAGACATCTTGCACGGTGCAAACTGCTCTCTGCCTTGTGGGAGCTGAAGGAAACGAAAATAGACCTGGCCTCAGGTGAACTAGGCATATGTGTAGGCGTTGCCACGTGCAGGCTTATAACTGGTGAAGGTGACAGAGGAAAGGAAAAAGACCCTGTTGGTGCAGCAAGTACTTTCCTGCCTGTCTCTTGGCTTTAACACAACGCTGTTGTCCTGAAGTTACTCATTTGGGGCCCTGTGCATGGAGACTGGGAGGCACAGGGAGACCTGGAAGTAGTGCCTAAAGCATTTCTTTCCTTTACTCTAGTTGTGAAGAAGCTGAATGAGCTTTACAAATCCAGTGTATCGTCCTGCCACTGCCTCAACATGAGACTCCAGAGGTTCTTCTTGGACAAACAGAAACTCATGGATCGGATCAACAGCATCACCGCAGAGAAGCTCATCTTCAGCTATGCTGTGCAAATGGTAATAACCATACAGCGCCTGGGAGCAGGGTTAGCCCCGCGCCAGTGTCGGGCATTAACGATTCCTGCTGGTGGCCTTGGCAGATGGTTTTACTCACGATGCTGTGTGCAGCCGCTGGAGGCTGGGCGAGGGAGGTGTTCGTGCAGCTGAGGGGCCATGCTGGGAAAGCCGAGTCTGCTCTGGGAGTAACCTCTTGGCACGGGGTTGTTGCCTGCAGGTGCAGTCTGCAGCTCTGGATGAGATGTTCCACCACAGAGAGGACTGCGCGCAGAGGTACCACAAGGCTCTGCTGCTGATGGAGGGGCTCCTGAACATCATCACTGAACAGGGGGACATAGAAAACATCAATAAATGTGAGTGTTCCGTGACTTTTTTTTTTTCCTCCCACTAGAACATGTGTTTTTCTAGCTGCATGGATCAGAAATTTCAGTACCCAGCATCCTTTTTTCCTTTGGCTACATCTTGGTGGACATAGCAGAGATCTCTTGGCTTGTGATAGCTCCTTGCAGCCTGGCCTCCTGCTTTCCCAGCGGGAAAACTGTTAGAAATGCAGGTCCCTGTTCTGAGCCATATTTTGAGAGCTTCCCATGCAGAGTGATTGCCAGGGCTTTGTTGGAGCGTTTGATGTGTGAAAGAACTTGCTGAAGGAAGTGGTTTGGCAACGGCAGGGGCCTGGGTTTGGTTTCCAGCCGGAACCATCCCTTTGATTGCACAGAGCACTGGGGAACATGAAACTGCAGCGGCTGTCGGGCAGAGATGGCCGATCAGCACAGCGAGGGCTCCTTCCAACACATCTTCTGAAACAGGACTGCTTGCCTGTCTGGTTTCCCAGCCCCAGGCCTGGCTGAGAAGGCAGCAGACAAATATTTTTCTCATGAGCAAGTGCTTGTTGTAGCAGTGAAAGCTGAACTCTTGCCTACTTGCTGTCATTTGGCTTCACCTCCCAGGGACAGATGGACCCCTCTGTCTGCTGCTCTGAGCTGTCACCTCTCTCGTGCTCTCCCTTTGTTGTGAGGGCTGCTGCAGGCTCCGCAGCTAACACATGTGGAGTGGAAAGGACTGACCTTACTTGCTCTGAGCGCACTTTCCCTGCCTTTATGGCTGGGATTTAATCACCTTTGTCGTCTCTCTGTACGGGAGGCAGGCAGAGGGGATGGGGGATAGCCATCGTCTGTTAGAGCAGCCTGACTTGGCCTCAGCTCTGCTCCGTCACAGCTAAACCAGCCATCCGCAGCAGTCCCCGGCGGCTGAAGGGAAAGGGCACAGCTGGCAAACCGTGCCTCTCCCCTCTCCTGGCTACCGAATGCATTTCTTGAGCAGCCTGGCAGCACTCTGGATGCCGGCCCTAGTCGTCCGTGCAGGCAGAGCTCTCGGATAGGTAATGAGAGAAGAGATTTCTGGCTCACAGGCAATCAGTCAGTTAATTATCAGCAACTTCACAGTTGACATGAGGCTCACGGAAGGAGAGCAAAGGGAGATTGGCAGGTGGTGTGTGGTACTGGAGGGCTAAGTGAATAGGGAATACTAAGTAGTTCCCATTGTACCATTTCTTACCAAACCTAAATCACATCTTTTGTCCAGAGATACAGTTAATGCGTCTAATAGATTTCTTTTCCCAGTTGATATCCTGGTATTCCCTGTTTTACCCTATGTTCCAGCTTCCTGATTGAGCTGTTCTCTGGTAGGCTGTAGTGGGTATGCATTTCATTTTAGATCTCAGGGATATGATTACTTATTTCTGAAAAGTAAAATGATGAACCGAAAATACAGCAAGTCTTCCTGTAAGAGGAATGAATTCCACCAGACTCTCATTTGAGAGAGCCTTGGGCTCGGGCAATGGGACTCTGGCACTGACCGTGCTGGGCTGGGCTCAGCCTCTCAGTTGTGAGCCATGACAAATGGCACTGGCGACCTTGAGTGATCTTGCCTGCTGGCAAAAGCTACTCCAATAACTAAAAGTGAATAAATTCTTCCCGGTGGATGGTTGTTCTTTATAACATCTTGATAACTCTGTCAGAACTGCTGCCTCCTGGCTTTTGTTGTTGGATCTCCAGTTATTCAACACTTCGACCTGTCCCTTCCCAGCACGGTGTTTGCGGTCAGGTCCTCACCTAGCCTAAATCGGTACGTGGTAATGATTCTCAAAGGGCTGCTTAGATTTGCTGACGTTCTGCCTTTTTTTTCTTTTTTTAAATCTTCAGCATGTTTTGGTAGTCTTTATATTGCCAGGAAAATGAGAAGTTGATTTGTTTTGATGTTTTTTTCTCTCCTAGGTAAACTGTGCATCGAGCGCAGGCTGTCAGCTCTGCTGTCGGGGTTCTGCGCCTGATTTCAGCGTTGTTCTTCTTCACGCACCTCGCCCCAGCTGATCACTTTGTTTGCAACAGCCTGCTGCTGTGGTGGGAAACGATTTTGGCAGTAGGAGACCTGGAAGATGAACTGCTCAATCAATGTTTTGTATTTTGCTGTTTTGGGAGGTCGTTCCACAGACTCGGATTCCTTTGTGGGGATGTGTGACTGCAGCAAGCACAAATACTTCCCTGCCCAAAGGCCTGGGCGAGCACGTAGCCGATGTGGAAAGGTTTCCCTCGTTGGCAGAGGGGATGAAGGATAGAAGTCTGCTTCTTCCCAGCACTTTGAAGGATAAGACTGCTGCCTGCCCCTCTTGCTTAAGAACAGGGTATTCCAGTGCTGTGTCCATTGCAGGCAATGGATGTGCTGTAACTGCTGGCTTCAGTTAACGTTGGAGGGTGTCATTCAGAAATCAAGGCCAGTTTGTGTACTTTTCCCTGCCCAGCTGAGAGCCAGGCACCTTCAAGCTTCCTGGCAACCTGAGGCTCCCCTCCTTTCTCTCCTTTGTCCCTTCCTCATATGTGTTTATGCCTTGGAGTGCTTACTGAACGCAGAGAGGAGGGAGGCGGCTCCCTTTTGCCCGAGCGTTGCTCAAGTAGCTCCCACCTCTACAGACTTGCCGAGCGAGGCAGAGGACATGCTGCTGCTGGGGAGGTTTGCATCTCCCATGGCTGTTGTGTGGACTGCCTCTCTGCCTGGACGGGCAAGCGACACAGGGAAAGAGACTCTGCGCCGGAAACAGGAGGATGACAGCAAGTGTAACGCTCCTGTGTTTGTAAGAAGCCAAAATGAATCCGTTCCTCCCTTGGTCCCCAGGCTCAGCGGGATCAACACGAAAGGCTCCTGGCTGCTCGGCTCGGCCTGTCAGTACATATCTACCGGGAGGAAGCACTAGCGCTGTCCTGCTTTCAGCTGTTGGCTCCATGACCCCTTTCCTGGAGCCCTCACCCCACCCCCAACTGAAAACACTAGCTTTGTGAATCAAAGGAGCACTTTACACACTATGGGAACTTGGAGAAGTTGACTTTGCATCACACGACAACCCAGGAACATTGCGACTGTTAGGAATGCTGTTCCTTTTATTCCTTTCCTTGCTTCCTGGTTGTTTTATTGCACTACGTGTGTGCGTATATTAATATGTATTCCTAAGGGCGAATATATATTGATATATCTATATATATGGTTTGTGTGTAACTGTACGTATTTAACTGTACTGTATCTGGTGAGCGTGAGGCAAAAAGCACTGCAGAGTCTGTGCTGTTCCTCCTCCGCGCCAGGCAAAGCTGACTTGCAGTCTGGCAGTACCACGATTTGTTTTGTTTTGTTTTTTTTTATTTAAATGTTCTTTGAAGGACAGTCAATATACAGCTCCGTGCTTTTTAAGAGCTCAAGAACAGGCGTTAAGATCCTACACACTTACAATTGGAAATGCATTTTTTAAGAAGTTTTATTTGCTGCTTCATTTTTTTTATAAAGAAATCTTGTAGTGTTCAGTTTTATGTTCAGCATTTCTTTTAAGGAGACTGTAGCCAAATGAGACTGCGGGTGCGAGTGGCTCGAGTGCTGGTTGAAGGCTTCGGATGCTGTGAGCATGTGCGTGAGAGGATAGCTGGCTGCCTTTCTGTCTGCGTGCGCATGTGTGTGTCTTAATTTATCAGAGTCGTGGCAGTATTTTGTTAGCGCTGGGCAGAAAAGTATCTTTGAAAGCAACTCAAAACCTCAGGCTTTGTTTTTGGGGATCTAAAAATATTTTGCACGTGGTGGTTAAGTCCTCATCGCTTTTTTTCTCTCAATATTGGCACGTTCAGTGTGATACTTTACAAGGGTTTCAGGAGCAACTTAGTTGACTTTGGAGCTGGCATCATCTTTGGCAACGTGGGTGTTTCTGATCACAGAGCAGAAATGCCAATAAAGAAATTTAACAGTATTTCAGATTGCCCCGACCAGAGAAGTTTAAGCGTAGCTTTCACAAATGCTTCAGTATTGGGCCGCTGTTACATCATACATTCACAGCCTGCTGCTTCTGTGGCTGTTTGTGCTTGTGCCTGGGAAAAAAAGAAAAAAAAAAAAAGGCAAAACCAACAACCAACCACCCCCCAGCCTGTGGCCAGAAATGCCGAGGAGACCCAGACTGCTTCCGAAAGGATTTTACCAGTTCTGCAAAGGGCAGTGCCGCAGGCAGGAGCGGTGCGGCGGGAGGCAGCGAGAAAGCACTAAGCCAGGACTGACTCTGCAGTACTGACACCTGCGACCACCCCGAGCCCTCCCGGCGAGCCCCGCGCACACCGGCGGCCTCGGCCACGCGGAGGCACAGCCCGGGATCCGCGTCTGTGCCGCAGGTCGAATGACCCGTGTGTGTGGCAAGCTCAGCACTAACCTTCCAGCTGTACTTAATTACTTGAATGTATCAAAATTGTCCACATTCAATGTATACAAGTATATATTGCTCCAAAAAATTGTGGTTTACAGACCTACAACCAATATATATGTATGTGTTTGTGTATATACATACAAGGATGTGTGTGTGTGTATGTAGATACACACACAAACACAAACGTGTATATATATGTTTTCTCTCAATACTTGAAACTTAGCCACTGTGCTTGAATTAAAAAAAAAAAAAAAAACACAAAAAACCCACACAAAAAAACCAAACCCAAAAATGGGGGGAAAGAAAAAAAAAAGGCAAAACAGACAGGTGATTTATTTTGCCATCACTTTGGTGACTTTCTTTTTTTATCTAACTGCATGTAGTGTGAAACCAACTTTTTTGGTGAAAAATATTTATTGCTTTGTAGACAATAAGGTATGCAAAAAAAAAAGAAAACACCCCAAAAACAAATCCCCCAGCCATTGTCGAAGTTGCTAGTGTAGTCCACCTGCTCTTGTCATGGCTTTGTTACTGTTGCAGAGTTTGTGTCTAGCGTCTTTAATAGATTTCAAGAAACCTCAGCCTAATAAACATGTATCTTCAGGTTTGTGAGAGCGTATGATGATGTTCTTTATAAGGTAACGCTTGATACTTTGTCAACATTTTTTATTTGTGTTTTTGTGTGACTTTTTTTTTTTTGCTTTAAATTGTACAACATCAATTTAAGAAAATAAAATTGATTTGAAATTGTTAGCGGCCTCTTTTCAGTACTTTATAATTCCCGTTAGTGCACTATGAGTGAGGTGTTCAATGTGTTTGGTTCCACCAGCCTTGACTTTCAGGTGAAAAAGTGCCCTTGCTCCCTTTTCACAGAGGGTGAGGCTGGGGACAGAACAAGCCGCGTTGCCTAAAGCCACACGCGAAGCCTTTGAAGTTGGAAAAGTTGAAGCCAGTTCCTGGGTGGGAGCTGTAGTCACTGGTTCGTCTGTCCGTAGTACCTGGCTGTGCTCTCCTGCTACCCTTAGAAACTCTGGCAGGAGCTGACAGCAGACCCCTTCCCCTCCAGTCAGGTGCTTCAGTCTCGTCCATGTTCCCGTATTTGCAAGATCCGCCTGCCGGAGCGATTCATTGCTCAGCCCTCCAGCGTGCAGCACGCGTGTCTGAGGCTGTCCGGAAGGGTGAGGACTGAGCGTAGGTTCGTGGTGGTGCTTCTATGAGACCTAGTAGTTACATGTTATTTTAAACTCTAGCTTTTTTTTTGATAGTTAGTCAGGAAGCTTGTTGCTGTACAGGAGAGGTACTTGAAGTGTGAGTAGGGTGATAAGAGTTGGGTATTTTTAACTAAGAATAAATATTTTCCTGCCGTGTTTGTACTCCTTGCAGTTTGTTCTTTGAAGAGAATGGCAGATGGCTTAGTTTTCTCTTGCCCACTTAGCTGTGCAGAAAATCCCCAAACGTGGCAAAGAGCACGAGGAGGATGCTGTGAGCATTGGTCCTGACTTCGGGTGCAAGACAGGCAGTTGTAATCCCTGCTCTGCCGGAATCGCATATTCTACGACGAAAATCTCAGCTCTGCATCTGGGATGTGAGAAAGGTCCTGAATTAATTAGTCCAGTCCTTCCACTCCTACAGAAGCTTTCAGGAGCCAAATACCGTAATTCCACCAAACATTTCCCAAAACTCCGCTTGCTGGACTGTGCATGTTATTGTTGGCCAAGAGCATCCCTGGGGAGAATCCTGCCCGCCTGCCCCTGTGTGACTCAGCATCACCCCGTGCAGTTACTGCACTGTATTGGTTTTTTGTAAGAGAAGGCCCTATTTCAAAATCCTAATTTACCATGAGCTGGAATTGTTTTTTCTTGCTCAGCCCTATTTATAACTCCTGTTTCCTGCTCCTGCCTTTCCCACCACGGGGAACTGGACACCACGTGTTCGCTCCGTGAGAACGGCCCTGCCTGGAAACGCCGGGCTCTGGTCACTTGTTATTTACGCAGGCTCGGCGCAGGGGGAGTCGATTCCTTTTCCCTGCGGAGTTGCCCCACGCTGCGGCAGCATCAGTGTTGGGGACGCTTCAATGTGGTGAAAACATCGTGGTGGTACAACCTGGGCAGGACCCTACGGCAGCCCTTGGAAAGGTGCTCAGAGCTAAATAAATAAGAATGCTGATGTTGCTTAAAGTCTGGCAGCTCAGCACACTTGGATCTTTGGTTTTTGGGGGTTTGGTGGGGGTTTTTTTGTTTGTTTTTTTAACGTGTAAAGCCCCCTTTTGTGGAAAAAACCTTGTGTGTGTTCCCTGTGGCATGGGATTGTGGTAAAGTGTATATATGTATATATATACAAGTTTCTGATGCTGAGGGTAAGGGAGGGGGTTTCTTCTGAAGCTGCCTGTGAAGAAGTTGAAAGAGGAAAGACGGAGCAGTGTGTGTCGCATGCCCGTGTGGCCAGAGAATGCTCTGCTGAATCCATGGGACTCTCTCATAGGCAGCAGAGCAAAGGGGGACAGTGCTAGCTGGGAAGACTTAACCAACAGAAATAAACTGTCTCTTCTAAAAGTGCTAAACCATGGGGCCTGAACGGTGTAAAAGCACCAGTGAAAATTGCGTAACTTTCTAGCTGTTGACTGTGACGTTACGCTGCTGTTGATTCGAGGAGAAAACAAACCCCAGCAATTCTTCCAGGGCATTTGGCCTCGTTCCCGCATTTTATATTTAGTTGTCGGTAAGTACGTCAGCAAAAACATGTTCATTCAACTCTGAAAGATCAGAGGTGGCTTAGTGACATCAAGGAAGTAGAAATGGGTGGGTGTGTGTTGAACCAAAGCGATAACAAAGATCAAGTATTCCACTTCTAGTTACCAGCTCTTGCAAAGCTTTATTTCATGAGGAGTTAACTCCTTCACAGCGTGTTTCAGCTCTGCGGTGCTTAACTTGACATCGTCTTCTCCTCCCGCAGTGGCACGTTGTGGCTGCTCTTGCCGCACGCTCCCGTGTGCTGCCTGACGGTCCCGCGCACCTGAGCGGGGTGAGCCGTCCTGGGAGTTGTAACGGCTGGAGGGCTTTTGCTGAAGGAGGGGAAGGGCTGCGTGGCAGGGAGGCAATGCGCTACCAAAGCTCTGCAGGGCAGGAGCTAATGCTCTCCAGACAAATCTTACGAGCTGGATTTATTGAAATTTAGTACCATAAATGTAGCGCTGGTGATGGGTGCCATTCCCTGGATGAGGAATGGCACGTAGTGCAGGAATACAAACTTCCCTGGGACACTTCTGTTCTAAACCAGCATTTTTAGGGACAATAGAGTCAGAACCATCCCCCCTCCTGGGAGCTGAAACCTGGCAGGGCATTTGGATGCTTTCAGAAAACACGTTAAATAACGTATTTCTAAGAATGCGCTTAGGCAAGTAACGTCAAACGCAGGTTTCTTCCCTTACTGTGGACAGAGGGTAACTGAGTATCCAAATGTTCATGGTTGTCCTTCATGAGCCCTCACTGGGACCCGGACGCTACTATTGGAGATCCCTGGGAGTTGGACCCAGCCACCTCTCGCGTTGCTAAACGTGCCTCACCGTGTCCACAATACGGCTCTGATCCAAAGCCCTGGTGCAAGAAGAGTCAGCTCCCGAAAAAGTCATTCCCAAGTCTGCGGTGCACGAGGCAACGCGCTGCAGACCTACGGCACGTGGGGTTGGTGGCTTCAGCTTCTTCTCAGCATCTGCTGTGCGTGAGTATTTGCTTACATTGGCAGAGGGATCATTAATGCACTGTGGCAGGGAATTACGAGTCTGCTAGGGTTCCTGCTGCAGGTAATCTTGAAACACAAGTGGACTGTTGCTAAACTTCTCCCAGTTTAGATCTTGGTTCAGGCAGTCCGGTCACTCCCAGGTGAGAACACGCTGGCCTGTATTACACCAGGAGCGCCTGGTGGAGGAAGAACACTTGACTTGGTGTCAAACAGGAATATTCTCCACAGCTGAAAGAGTTCCCAGTGTTTTTCCTTGTATTCTGCTGTGTGCTCATTTCCAGCTAGCGCCCTGATACACAACTGCTGGTGAGCCGCAGGCTGAGGTACCCCTCCTCCCTTGCAGCGCAGCACGTCTCCCGTTCCCAGCATGGAGGTAAAGAGCTTTTAACTACAACGTTTGGTATCTCCTGAACTCTAGGGCCATGCAGCAAAGACTATTTGTCCAAATGAGAAAAACGTCTTTCCCCAAATTTGCTTTGGATTTGCTTTCCCAGCACGGCAGTGAAGATCTTTCCGCTGCGAGTCTCGGGATAGGCACTAACCCCCAGCCCCGGCCCCTCTGCCAGGGGACAGGAGGGCTGGGGCTTTTTGTCCTCTGCTGCAGCCTCTTGCGACAGCAGGTCGCTGGTACGCCGCACTCCCCACCCCAGCCCTTAAACTCATTGAAGATCAACTCCGCAGGTTTTTTTCTTCCCTTTAACAAAAAACAGTTTGAAGAAAACGTCTTTCAAAACACGACGTTTCTTCAGAGCTTTTTTTTTTTTTGCCATAAAGAAATTCTATTTCTCTGAAAATTTAAAGCGAATCCTCTTGAAATAAATATGTCCTTTTTCAAAGCAGGCCTTGGGGAGGAAGATGGGAAAGTTGCTGGGGTCACATTGCCATGGCAAAGAGGAATAGGCTGCTCAGGCAGGGCTGAGCGCGGTGTGTGGCCGTGGGGCTCTGCCTGCTGGAGGGGTAAAGACCGAGGAGTCCTCGGGGTGGAAGGCGCGGGTCCCCGGCCGGGGCTGTGGCTGCGTGTCGGAGGTGCCCTGGCAGGGAGACGCTGGGGAGCCGGGGCTGTGGGTAACAGCTGAGCCTCACCGTGTCCCCAGGAAAAGGCAGAGCGGAGAAGGCACACGGGCGAGGGAGTTTTGGGGGAGGTGAAGGTGGTTGGCGCTGCCAGAGCCCCCCTGAAGGCTGCCGCTGCCCGGGCACACTCTGCCCGCTGCTCCCGGGGCTGCCCGGTGCAGCCCACCGCTGGACGGCCAGGCCAGGAGCTGGGCTGGGACGGGCTCCCCAGGCCCTGCCGAGCCCCCGTTGAATGTGCCCGCTCCAGCCCCGGCGTGGTGGCGGGGTGACAGCCCTGGTGAGCCGTGTGACCCTGAGAGGGAGGCATGCAGCGAGGAATTGCCCCAGAAAAGCTTGGAAGGACCCTCCATGACGCTCTTCTAAACCAATGTTGAGTAAGTGAGGCTTGATACCCATGTCATTAGGAAAATAAAATTAGTATGCCTCAAAACACGACTATGCTCGAACCCCTGTCCTGCAGCTATCTTGCTCCCCGTGCCGCTGGCTGTTTGACAAAGGTGTAATTGTCCGCCAGTCCCCAGATGCACTTGTACCTAGAAAGCTTTTACGAGGCTGATTTCACTGCTGAGTAAGCTTGATGGCAGCGCTCTCACTTAAGGCCAAGCAGATGTACCATTCAACGTACTTCAATTTTATCAGTCCTATTAAACACATATGAAATGTTCTGCTCCTCACATAACCAGCAGGGAACCTCGTGAATTGTTTGCACTGGTTCCAATTTAATCCTGGGTATACGTGTGAGAGGAATGAAACCCCTCGTTAATTTAATTCCTGAAGATGTTGGGTGCTCGCTGTGCATTGCAAATCAAATCCAAGCAAGTGCGTTGGCTTTGCAGACCCCACACAGCGATCTGCAATTGGACCTTCTGCTCCACGCCAGAACCCCAGCCGTGTCTCTGCTGCCTTTTCACTTGCATTACACGTCCCCGAGGGTCTGCCTTCCCGGTGCCAACTCCTGCAGAACTGACCGACAGCAGCAACTCTGGCAAGCCACTTTAATTCCTCCTTGCCTTTGGTAGCTATCCGTTTAAAGATAAAATAGATAAATTAAAAAGAAAGAGGCAGCACGTGCCATGGCAGGTTGAGAGCAGAGCTTGCGCTGCCTGTTTTGAAGCTCCTTTCCTGCTCTTGGATGCCGCCTGCTTTGGGATACCAAAGCTCTTCCCTCGTGTAAGTCTTTCTCCTGTCCCACCACTGTTTTTCCATATGGGTTGGGGCCTTCTTCCCTCTCTCAAATTTAGCTGAAGTGAGCCAAATTCCGAAATCACAGCAGGGAGGGAGGAGGAAGAGATGGTGGTGGACATACAAGCAGCACGATTGCATCAGCTTCGCTTCCTAAGGAAATGAGGCAAAAAAAGATTCAGATGGCCTGGGCGAAGCGATAGAGAAGTTCGTATTCCCGTTTCCCTTGGCGGCAGTGCTGCACTGTGACAGGCGATCTTTTATCACTTCTCTAAACAAAGTGCAGCTGGGACCGTCTGATAAATCTCCCCCTTGCCCCATGCCGCTACTGAAATAACTCAGAAGTGTCGGTTCAAAAAAGGACGTGCTGCATTTCTTCCCCTTATTAGCAGAAATAACAAGCCTGCGTTTGATAATCTGGCCTGCTTGGAAACGTCAACTCTTCCATTTTCCATCTGAATGAATAAATGGAGCTCTCTTACGCTATCTCACAGCGTGCCGGGAGCCTGCGTCCTCTCTGGGTAGTTCCGTCCTGTAAAGCGCTGAAGCTCGTAGCATAACAGAACAATTTCCAGGTGCATTTGGCTTTTCGGGAGGTACATGCTGTTGCCTGATAAGGGTGCCTGTTGTGCTCAGCTTTCCCATTAAGCGCATCACTGCGGATAAAACTTGTTGCAGAAGATAGGAGCACAACGGTGGCTTCAGAAAGCCACCTGGAGGAAAACCTGACGGGAAAACGGGACCGTAGGTGCCTGTGCTTGACACTGGCACGAGCAGAAGCTGCGTGGGGAGGGGGGACAGGGACCAATGTTACATCCGCTGGGAAGGGAAGCCTTGAGCTCCTGACAGACCTGCCTGTCACGTGAAGTGTTTCCTCCCGCTTCTGGTCCTCGTCTCACGGCGACTGCAAGGCCGTCGGTAGCGCTAGTTTCCCCAGGTGGGTTTGTAAGGGAAAACCGGACTGGTTTACTTACGCAGCTAATGTTTACCACAGGAATGTATTCATTAGTTTGCCTTTTCCCCTGCTGGTGCTTCATTTAATAACGTGACAGGCTTTTTGCATGTGTTGGCTCCTCAGAGCCCGCGTGTGGCAGGTGGGACTGGGCAGCGGGGATAACACACTGCAGTGCGTTACTGCAGTGCGGGAGGCGGGCAGGGCCGCAGGGCCCAGCGCTGCTCCTCAGGCTGGAGATCCCAGAGCAGCCCTCGGGTCACCTGGCCATCCGTTTGTACAGCCCAGAGAGCGACCTGCTCCCCAGCCACACGCTCCGGGAAGGAGCAGCCTTGCTGTAAGCAGCCAGCAGGACCGGGCTGTGACCTGGTGGGGACGGCCTTGGTCCTGCCGTGACACGAATGGGCCGCCCCAAGGGCGGGAACCTCGGCCCCGCGCCCGGCCCGGCCCGCGCCGCCCCGCTCCCCTCAGCGCCGCCCCGCCCCTCAGCGCCTCCCTGTCCCCTCGCGGCCGCCGTAGGGCAGCACGTGGCTTTCTCGCGCCGCGGCCGCGCGGTGGCGTCGCTCCGCAGCGCCCGCGTAAGTGGCGGCGGCGGCGGCGGGAGGCGGCGGCGGGAGGCGGGGGGCCGGGGGCCGGGGCCGGGACAGAGGCCGGGGCCGAGGCCGAGGGCGGTCGCCCGCCCGCCCGCCTCTCCCGCCCGTCGCGGCCTGCGCCGGGGACGATGCTGCGGCTGCGGTGGGGGCTGAGGGTTGTGAGCTGCGGCCTTTCCGCCCCGGCGAGCACGGCGTGCGGCGGGCCCTGGCGCCGGCTGGGCAGCGTACGTACCCGCCGGGCCGCCGCGCTCTGCCGCTCGCGTTGGGGAGGTGGGAGAGGCCGGGTGGGCCGCGGGGGAACCGCCTGGGTTCGCTCTCTTCTCACCCAGCCGATCTTCCCAGCAGGCCCGCCGGGCTGCGGGCTGCCGTGTGGGCCAGGCTGTGCGGGCCCTGCTTCCCTTCTCCTTCAGCGAACGGTGGCAGCCTCGGGGGGGTGACACGGCCTGGGAGGGAGCAGGGGGTGGGCGCCATTCCTGCCTCCAGCTTGTTAAACAGCTCTGGGTGCCCCCCTCTGCTGCGCCGGGGGATGGAGCTGCCGCTTTTTGCCTCAGTTCCTTGCTGAGTCCTGTCTGCTGCTCTGTCCCTTGCAGGTTCTCACAATGGCCGAGGAGTTGAGAGCAGCGGTCGCCAGCCAGATGAAGAGGCTGAACAGCAGCAGTGAGGTGGTTGAAAGGCTAGAAGGAAATGGACATCAAAATAAAAGGTTGAAGAGAGATGCGGATGAGGACGATGCAGAGGATCAGAATAAAAAGTCACCCAAAAGGAAGATTGTGTTGTTGATGGCATATTCAGGGAAAGGCTACCATGGGATGCAAGTATGTGGCTTGGCAAAACAACGTGGCCTGCTTTTTTTTGAAGTCTGTTGGGTTTATAACTGTAGTCATAGTGACTGCGCAGGGAAGCAGTTGCAGCTTGAAAAGCTGAGGCAGGAACAGTGCATGCCTGGATTCAAATGGCTTGGTAGTAACTTGAATAAAAAAAGTCAGTGGTACCTCTCTGATATTTGGTGATTCTAGTGAGTCTGCCTTTAGTATAGAGCATCAGCAGAAGATCTTTCAAAAACTGCTGCAGACAAGGTTCTTGAGGAGGCTGAAAGCACGGGCACTGCAGTTCTGTCAAAACCTGAAGTGCTGTGTAGCGATCCTCTTCTGACCAGTGCTCCAGCTTCTGGCTGAAGCTTTACATTTCAAAACAGTTGGGCTACGTTTCTTTTAGGTTGGGCCTCAAGTTGTCTCACTACGTGCAGATTCCAGAGAACTGAGCTGCGTATTTGAATGAAACAAATTTGCCTCTATGTTGCCGCCTCCTGTACTTTTGAAAAGATTATCTGACTTGAAGATATTTTAAATTTTCCTTTTTTGATGCACTCTTAATGGGGCAGCTTGTAGCAGTTTAGAAACAGGAAAACTGTCGCAAGACTTCTGTGTTTGCGTGTGGAAGAAAAGGGATGTTGCTTTGTGATGGCACCAGCACTGGAGCAGGGCCCCAGCACCAGACCCGCCGGTGCAGGGGTGGTCTTGTGGCACACAGTATTGGCAGCAAGAGGATGATCTTGCTCCATCTGCTGCTCCTCTCAGCGTACTGCAAGCTCCATACGCACTATCGAGGCGTACTTTAAAAGCTCCACGGGATAATTGATAAGATTGCACATGGACAGGAAAGGGAGTCTCTCATGCTTATGCAACAAAGTAGATTTGTTCAACAGCAGTAAACCTTCTGCTTGTGGGCACATCCGTGTAAGCACCTGTTAGCTTTACTGCTCGCGTAATTGAATGGTACGTATCGAGGGTGCGTGCTTTGAAGCCTCACGCACAAGTGGAGTTGTGCATTTCTGTTATAGTCCATCTGTGTGTTGAGCGCAGAAGTCACTGGAGAAAACCATAGGCTGTGTTACACAACAGCTCAGGTGAACGGAGCAGAAGAACCCAATCTAATTTCGAGAAGCAGAATTTGCAGAGGGCAGGTTTGGAGCAGCAGCTGTTAACTTGTAGGCACTGGAACAGTGTGTCACTGGTGCTGTTTCATGCAGTTGAAGGAATCATCAGAAAACTCCATTGCAGAAGTATTGCACAGTGAAATTAGAAGTTACCCTTCACTGGCAATAACAGTAAAAGGTAAATCAGAATGTAGGTGTTTTATTAACATTGTCTGTATAAAATATAGTTAGTTTTTTTAGAGAATGGCAGTGCTTTTAGGGCTGTGAAGGGAAGGCTTTTAAAGAATTTCACGACAATGTTTGATTAACAAAATTTTTCAGTTACCAGCTTCAATTATCCAATTATTACTATTTGTTCTGTACTTATTTTTACTATATATCCTCTTGTAGAGAAACGTGGGATCTTCACAGTTCAAGACGATTGAAGATGACTTAGTATCTGCCCTTGTTCAGTCAGGCTGCATCCCAGAAAACCATGGGGAAGATATGAAGAAAATGTCTTTTCAGCGGTGTGCTCGAACAGATAAGGTACGTTGGTTAGGGCCTGTGCTCTCATAAACTCTGGCGTACCCCCACCAGTGCTACTGGGATTGACTGGAAAAGCGTTGTCTAGAGTGAGATCCAGTAGCACAGTGACTGTTGCTTGAAATTTCTCCTTTCATCCACTACAGAGCTTAAGTACAAGCAAACATTTAGAAAGCGCAGGATATTGATTAGATGGTGTTTGTAAAGCTGGTGCTTCCTACCTAAACTTTGTCTGTATTTCTGTCACATTCATCTGCTTCAGCCTCCCAACCTGCTGCTGCTGCTCCTCCTCGTTGCTGCTGCCTGGTTGATGCGGCGCTTGAGAGTTTAGCTGCATCTCGGTTGATTTTAAGCCTGCCACAGTGGGGTTCTAAGTCTGAACTGGAGTTCATGGCTGATCTTATGTATAAGTAATTTCTTTTCAGTTGATGCTTTACTTAATAGCAGTCAAATACAGTGAGATGTCATGGAAGGGAGTGCAATATTCTGCTATCTAAGATTGCGAAGGTGCTGTATGGCTATACAGCACCAGGAGGTCTTCCAGGAGTACTCTGACTTGGATTTCTGCTTGTGGCCTTGCCTTTGCCTCGCTTCAGCCTGGAATGACCAGTGAGAAAACTGAATAAACTTGTTCTTCAGCTATTTCAATTCTGCAAGTGCTATCCCAGAGCTTCCAAGGTACATAATTATGTGTTTGTGTGTTTTATGGTTTTTATAGGGTGTGTCTGCAGCTGGACAGATTGTGTCGCTAAAAGTCAGGCTAATAGATGACATCTTAGAAAAGATCAATAACCATCTTCCTTCTCACATCAGAATTCTGGGTAAGGATACTGGAATGGGCAGAGAAAATGTTTTCGAAGAGGAGCTTTCTCCTGCAGAAGGTCTCTCCCTTACCATTAGAATTTTACTCATAAGCAGTTTAGTTTTAACATGAATTCCTATGTTTCTGTTAGTTTGAAATTAGGGTTGTATAAAATAAGCCTATCTTTTGACTGTATTTTATTTTAAAAATATTCTTGTTGGTAGGAGGGAGATCACAATCAGGTTGTAACCTACTGATTCAAAAACCTCATGTCACTTTTAAAATAAGGTCTGAAGAGAGTCACTGGGGGATTCAACTCCAAGAACAAATGTGATGCCAGAACCTACTCTTACATGCTGCCGACATTTGCCTTTGCCCATAAAGATCATGATGTGCAAGAAGAGGTTTATCGACTGGACAAAGAGACCCTTGAAAAAGTCAATAAACTGCTTGCATGCTATAAAGGAACACACAACTTCCACAACTTCACATCTCAGAAGGGACCCAGGGACCCCAGTGCCAAGCGGTACATAATGGAGATGTACTGTGGAGAGCCATTTGTGAGGGAAAACATAGAATTTGCAGTGATCAAAGTGAAAGGTCAGAGTTTCATGATGCACCAAATAAGGAAGATGATTGGGCTGGTGATAGCTATTGTGAAAGGTTATGCTGCCGAGTCTATCATAGAGCGCAGCTGGGGAGAGGAGAAAGTAGATGTCCCCAAAGCTCCAGGACTTGGGCTGGTCTTGGAAAGAGTACACTTTGAAAAATACAACAGACGTTTTGGAAATGATGGGCTGCATGAGCCACTGGAGTGGACAGAGGAGGAGGAGAAGATTGCTCTTTTCAAAGAGCAGTATATCTATCCTACCATTATCAACACGGAAAAGGAAGAGAAATCCATGGTGAACTGGCTAAACACCCTCTCCATTCATGACTTCAACTCTTCTGTTGTTGGGATGCAAGCTAACAACAAAAATTCAAAGGTAACGATTGAAGCCATTATTTTATCAAATGGAAGCTGTCAAGTTGAAGTAGCTCTTCCCTTACTAACATTTTTGTTTTCCATGAATATGCCGTGGAAGACGACAGTCATCTGGAGTATGAAATGTTTGTTATCTTTTCCATCTTTGTGTACTTGATGATAGTGGAATGAACTACACAAAATGTTATTTTTGCAGGGTTTTGCATGGAGCAGTTGAGGCAGGGAGGAAGGAATGCTTTAAAGCAGAGGCCAATTTGCAGACTCATAAACTGGCAACAGAAATTGTGGACACATCACCAGCCTTTGCTATTGTGAAGCTGTTTGAGACACTAGTTTTCAGGTTGACAATTTCCCTTTAAATACCTGCTGGCTCTTTGTATTCACTGATTTTGGGCTAATTCTCATTTTGTGTAATGCCCTTTTCATGAGATAAGGTTTGGAATCGGGGAAATTTAGGACCAGCTTTTTTAAGTAAATCTACCATGAGCTCAGAATGGGTCATCAGACCAACTCCTACTGAGTAAAATGACACACTGTGAAATCTGATTTCTGACAACAGGAACTGCTGTCAGTTGGCAATAAAACAAAAGTGTAGAATACATTTTTAACCAAAATAAAATTTCAGTTTTAAGTTAAAGAATTTTTTTTTCTGGTTGAGATGTAGAATAGCCTCATAAGAAAAGAGTGGAAAGATGTTTGGGACGTGCTAGAAGTAGGTTGGAAACCGCATGAGGAATCTTGAGTCATGCTCACAAAGTATTTCTTTAAATTGACAACCACTGGAGTGACCTAAAATACAACAGTGCTTGATTGGACAAGTCCCTGATCAACCTGATCTAACTTTGAAGCAAGCCTTGCTTGAGTGGGACGTTGGACTTGATGACCTAAAGATATCTTACAGTTCTGTATGTAATTCAAGTTTTCTTGGTCACAGGGCTGGCAAATCCTTGAAGGACGAATGATGGGCAGGGCTAAAAATTCTGTGTAGTGCAACTTGGAAGAAAATAATTATCTTTTTTCATTTAATGGAGTCTTTAAAATTAGCTTTAGTTTGTGTAGATAATAATCCTGCTCTAAAGAATGTTAGGCTTAATCCTGTCTCTGCTATTTTTTGTTTGAGTAGGAGAAAGAGTTTCACCATATAAAATAAAATTTACGGCCTCGTTGAATAGTGCAAGCAAGATACCAGAAATTTCTCAGGGTTATTTTTGTACTTGTGGTAATTGTTTTTCTGAAGTGTCGTGCTGTGTGAGGACATTTGTGACAGGAGGTTATGACAAATGCCACATTAGTTTGGTTAAATGGGACCCAAAGAGACCGTGTGGTGCAGAGAGTCTCACCTAGCTCAGGGGTCTTGATGATAATGCTGATGGGACGTACTGCTGACAGGTTCAAAATCACTGACGTATTGCTAGCAGGAGGCAGGTCTGCTTGCTTTAGATAAACTCCACCAAATACAGCTTTGGCATCGTAGTTAGCACAAAGCTGTCTGGAGAAGGATAAATAAGGGATGATATGACAGACTCCTTTGAGATTTTGCAGGCTGTTTGCACTTCAGTGAGCTGCGGTTGCTGTTACGAAGGCAACCGTCTAAGTCTCTCAGAATTTGTTTTGTAGTAGGATATTAAATTGTCAATGTAAAATTCATAGGATTTGGGGGTTTATATGTTTTCAGCAAGTGGTGGTGAGGAAAAAAAGGAGTAACTACAGGCATATTGTCATGTTAGCCTTTCTTTATAAAATCCTTTGATGCCAATCATAGCAGTCAAAATACTTGCTTCAAAAAATTATGTAATCCCCCCAAATTTACCGCACCGTATTGACTTACTCCTGAAGGAGTGGCTTCCAGTTAAGAACTCAGACTTCAGTTTCCTTCTAAGTTGCTAACATTTGTAGTATTTCCCTAATACTGACTTTGTTTTTAAACAAGTATTAGTGAGCCCTTGCATATCTCTAATACAGTTTGGACATAAATTCTCTGCAGCAGACAAAACAAAATTCTCACATCTGGCTTTAGACAATGTAACAAACTTAACTTTTGAGGGACTGGCATGAAAAAAGCACTTGTTAACTTGTCTCCCTTGCATTTATTTTAAACATCAACATTTCATGCTATTTCCCCACTTTAAGTTTCCCACATACTGCAGGTTGTAATCATGCAGTTGTAGATATAAATGAGAAGAGATTTCTTCTGCTGGTGAGTGTAACACAATGTACAATTTATTTTGCTACAAGAAAAGAATCATTTACCATCACAGAAGTTTGTTACAATAGATGGGTCTAAGGCATGAAGTTGGGATCTAGCCCTGTTTTCTTAGACTTTTGGAGAAGTTTAAAATCAATGTCTTTGATTTAGGTCAGTCTCTAGATGTGAATGAAATACTGACAAACCATTTTCTATTTTACTTTATAGAACAGCAGCGATCTTGAAGGCAGTGATGGTTGTGATGATGATTCTGACTGAGCCAGTAAGTGGCTGGACGTGGGACCCTTACTGCTTGGAATTCCCTTTGTCTACAAAAAAGTGGCCTTTCTAAATCCAAGAATCCAGTAAAGCAGGGGTTTGTGTGCTTGCAGAACAAGAACCGGATGCCCAGGAGAAACTGGGTGGGGAAAACAGTGCAGTAGAAAAAGTGAAAGAGGCTTTTTATACCACTGACTGATTAGCCTGACTGATATACTTGAAAATAGTGTAACGTAAAAGAAGCTTTCTAAAAGAATCTTGTCATGCAGGATATCTTAATTGCTATTTGAATCATGTTTTTTATTATATGTTTACCTGGAAAATGGTATTTGAATATGTATAATCTCTACATAAAGATGGGGCAAACATTTTAATATACTCTCTTTTTGGTTATTATATCATGAAGTTATGACTCCATGACTTTTGATTTTTTTTTTTTAATTTATTATTTTCTTCACCTTTACTTAACCTGATCTCTAAACACCATTAAACTTTTATTTTCCATGTCATCCGTGCCTTTCCTGTGGAATAACATTGCATTGGTTAGGAACTCATTATCATGCTGAATGCTGTGAATTCTTTTGGTATTGAAACAAATTTTCTGTCTTTTCTAAAGCTTTGCAAGTCTAAAAGAAATTATTCCTTACTCAGTGAGAGGTCTTAATTTTGGAACATGGACTGAACTGTGTATTTCAAGACGAGACCTTTTCTTTGGGAGATGTCATCCTCCCAGTATTGCCCGTGTGCTTGGGCAGACTCAGGAACATAGATCCGCAGCTACGTGTGTAGTTGAGCCTTTACTGCCTGAGGTGTCGTTTCACAGACCTGTAGTTGAGACGTGAGGAGAAGATGTGAATCAGTTGTTAGGACTGCAATTCAAGGTGTGCAGCCATGAACATTCTAGCGTTGCCTGTGGTGCATCATGAAATGTGTTGCTGCTGGTTTAGTATTTCTGGTCTTAGTGGAAACTGTCTAGACATTTGCTAGATTTGGGGTTGAATCAATTTAGCATGCGTGAAAGGCATGGTGCTGACTTCCTCTGGGCTTTAATCAAGTCTGCCTTCACTCTGTGTGTGAACTCGTAATTCCCATCAAGCTGCTCAGAACAGAGGAATGTGTGCAATGATACAGGAAGCACATCTGAGGACTGTCTTCCTTTGGGAATCAGTTTTAATTTTCTGTGTTTTGGGGATCTGCATACTCTGGAGTTCTTGCTCTCCTTTCCCCAACTGTGGTTTGACTTCTGGTTCTTGTTTCCAACTCTCCACGGAGGTGGTGGAAGAAAAAACAAGTAAAGGCAGCAGCCTTCCTGCCCTTCCTGCTTGTAGAACACTTTTGGAAGGAGTGGAACAAGACTCTCCAAGCATTCGGGTGTTGGTACGAGTGCTTGATACGCTTCCCTAGCTGGGTCTGTAGGGAGACTTGCTTTGTAATACGGTGGTTACTGAGTATGAGGAGGCAGCTCTTTGCTCCTTCATTCAGTGGTTTCTGGCCAAAGCCTCTGATTTTATGGCTCCTTCTGGAATTAGTTGGGGGTTTTTTTGTTTGTTTGTTTGGTTTTTTTCCCCAGAGCGCAGGTGTCCCTTAAAAAAGGGATTTGCTTTGTTTATTTCGTCTGGGTTTTAATTAGTGCTTTCGATTTTATTGTGAAGGCGTTGCTCTATTTTATCAGAGCGAGTGTGTAAAAGTGTTCTGGAGAGGGACTCTACCTAGGTAATTTTCATTTATATCCCTTGCTTTTGTTCATACTATTGACCTAATCTGCATTAGTCTTCTATCCAAAGCTCTATCTTTCTATCCCTTTCAATCTGAAAAAAAACCCCCTTTATTTGCTTATAATAAAGGCCCCAAAACTGACATGCATCTCAGTTGAAATCAACGAGAATTTCTATTTATAGCTTTCAGAGAAAACAAAATAATAATAATAATAAAAAAGGGTATTTCTTACTTCTTGGTATGTGTGCTGTTTTATTTCATGGGGATTATTAATTTGGTATTTCAGCCCCCGTTTCAGTGCAGGAGCTGAATAAAAAAAAAAAATACAGAGGTAGTTTAAATTCTAAAACGGACTCTTTGAAAGGGCGCAACACTAAGGTGCGTTACGGGGAAGAAAATACTCGGCCGGAGCGCGGGGCTGGATGCGAAGGCCGCTGTGGAGGGCACGGACAGCCCGGCCGCGGAAGGCCCGCAGCGGCCCTCGGACGCCTCAGCCCGGACGGCCCTGGCAGGTGCCTGCACTGGGGCGCGGTGCCCCGCTGGTGGCCCTTCGTGGCGCCCTGGCATGGGGCCTGCCGGCCGCCCGAGGGGAAGCGCTGTATTTCCAGGGAAAAGGAGATCCCTTGCCGCTGCCTGAGCTCCACTTGCCGCTGCGCTGCAGGAGCCGGCCTGCCCGCCCCAGCGCCACCCGGGCTTCGCGCATGCGCGCAGCTCACCCCCTCTCTTTGCGGGTGGGGGGTGCTCCCCCTCCCCCCAGGTGAGAGGGGAACGGTATCGCTTAGCGCCCGGCGGGGCGGGGCCGGCTGAGGGGGCGGGGCCGGCTGAGGGGGCGGGGCGAGGGGCGGCTGCCGGCGTGGCCGCGGCCGCGAGGGGGCGCTGCGGTCGCTGTGCCTCGCGGAGCGCTGCGCGGCGGGGCGGGCCCGGCGGGGCCCGGCGGCCCAGGTGTGTGCGGGGCGGCGGCGGTGCGGGGGAACGGGGCACCGAGTGGGGTCAGAGGCGGGCGCCCGGCGGGGCCCGGCGGCCCAGGTGTGTGGCGGTGCCGTGGCGGTGCGGGGGAACGGGGCACCGAGTGGGGTCAGAGGTGGGCGAGGGCTGGGGGCGGCGGAGAGGTCGGGGTCGCGCGGGCGCTCTGAGGCAGCTGAGGGCGGGCTCTCCCGCCTCGGTGTGCGCACCCAGATGCCGCGCCAGGGCTGCTGAGCTGGGCGTTAGAGTCTGTTTTTCTCTTTCGTGGAAGATGGAGGGCGTGAAGTAAACTGCCTCCTTCCTCCCTCGGGTACCGCAGCCCCTCCGTGGCCGTCAGTCAGGAGCCGTGCAGCGGCGGGCGCTGCATTGCAGCCGGTTGGAAAGTTCCTGACAGGAGAGCTGCAGGTGACGCTACCCGCCCCGCCCGGCACCGACGGGTTTCAGGTGCATCTTGCAGCAGAGGGGGTTTAATAATGCATTGCCCTTGTACCTTCAGATAACTTTATCTTTGCATTCAAGCTTCTTCACAGCCTGGCCAGTAGTGCTGCAGACGTTATCCCATTTTGAAGGCAGCATTCAAACCCCGCTTGGGTTTGTATTAATGCCATATGTGGCTGTAATGTACTTGTAGGATAAATCATTCTGCCCCTCAAACAGCAGCGCTTTATGAAATGAGAGGTCTGGGAATTGCATGAGTGACGCCAGGCATCACCCTGTTGTTACAGCTTCCATCGTCTCCAGTGCGTGACCGTGTACGAGAGCACCAGCCTCGCTCAGTCTCCACGCTGTAGTGCTGGTCATCGTGAGTCCGTGTGTTGGGGAAAGCCTGAAGCGCCTGTTGACTATCCTGTGTCGTCGTGCTGCAGGAATTGTCTGTGTCTGACTGCTAGAAATAAAGTAACTGGATAAATCTACTGTAATGATAAAGAATTCAAGTGGTTAAATTGAGCTAAAAGGTCAATGACCATTGAGATGAACTCTCTTATAAAAGTTGGGCAGGAAGCAATTCTGTGACCATAAAAATAATGTCATAGCAAAAAAAGGAGGATGTAAAAGTGAAATCAAAGGTAAATGTGAATAGGGCTTTGGAGGTGGTAGACCAATGCACCATTTTATTGATAATGAGATACTTTATTAGGTTAGCTTCATTTTAGTTCCAAAATAGTACTTCACATAGAGACTCATAATTAGTTTTTATAACAGTTTAAAAAAAATGTCGCAACCTTTAAAATAACGCTGGTACCTCTCATACGTATATTAATGATTTGTGATAAAGTATTTATGACCAAATGTAAGTTTTAAGCTTTGTAATTAAAGATAATTGCTTTAATGAGATTTTCTGTAATTGTAACATTATATCGAATACCAATTATCATACGATTTAAAAACCCTCTGGAGAAAATCTTAGAAATCTTAGTGAGCGCTGCACATCTCATTTTCCATGCATTGGGCTTAAATTTGTACCCTCTGTGCCTAATTTGTTGTTTTCTTTAATTGATGTTGTTGCATGAAATTTTTCCTTTTTGGTCATTTGATACCCTGATAGAGATTGGTTGCCTAGCTATCACCTCTCTGTAGGATGTTGTTAAAAAAAGATCTTCATGTTGTCAGGTTAAAGAGCAGATAAGTACCTTCTAGACTAGCATGCTGATTGATTTGCATCTTCATAGCTTTTAGGTATGCAGTTGTATGTAGTATCGTAGAAAGTTGATTTGACCAACTACGTAACAGTCTGTATTGCCACTTTCTTTGGCTTTTTTTGATATTCCACTATTTTAACTACTGAAATTGCAATTTTTAAAAGTTTCTCTGCAGGTGGAATGCCTCCTGTTCCTCAAGTGGCTCAACAGATTAGCCAGGAGCAAAGCCAACAGCAAAATGGACCAAACTGGTCAAGTTTGCATAGTTCCTTACCTGCTCCACACGGCAGGAACCCGGCTTTTCTTCAGCAGGTACAACCAGCAGGCTGTGATAAGAAGCACATGCTTTTGGTCCCAACTCCAGTTCCTGTACAGCAACAGGTATCAGATTTGCATAGTATATTGTATGTGGCTTTGAACGGCTGGTTTTTGTCTTTGTTTGTATTGTAATTGCTGTTGTCGTCTATTCTCCACCATTAAATAGTCTGCCTGAATACTGGGAAGAGAGTATCCTCAGAGCGGTAACATCTGTCTTGTTAAGAAAGTCTAGACGAGATTAATTTTTGGCACTTTACCGCTATTTTCTCTGGAAATTTTACTTCTGTGAAGAACATATCTGTTCATTTATGTCATTTGTGATGGCTACCCAACTCTCAGTTTAAATATTCTTGTGCTGGATTTTCGCTTTCATTGAATCAAATTAATTTCATGCTTCAAAGTAAATTTCAAACGTGTGTGGAAGGTTGCAGGTAAGTAAGTTACAAGGTGCAGCAAGAGGGAACAGCGTGCTGACCTCTCACTGTGTTCTGGCAGTGTTGTCCTTTGTGTTTTGTATTGAGACTTCGTGGATGACAGAATTTATTACTCCAGCCTGGGGAGAAAGGAGCGAATAGTTTCAGTAGATTTTGCAAAAGACTTTACCAAGCACTAATAATTTGCTTTAGAGAGCTGCTGTATAGCACAGCTGGGTATAAATCTTTCTTTACAGTAAAACTTTGTCTTAATTTAAATTTAGAATGCTCTGTGGATAGCTGTGTCTCTCTTTTGGTTTTAATTGGTGGTGTAGATATGCCATATGATTTTTCTTGCATAAAGAAAAGGAATGAGGAGGAATCAGGCAGATTCTCTAGCAAAGTAGAATTTGTTCTCGTAATGAAATCCTAAAAGGAGATGTAATTAAGCAGAATCAACTATTTTAACATTTTATGCAGCATATTTAGAACAAGAGGGGAAAAAATCACAATGAGAATTTGTGCTGCTTGTGCTTACTTGCCAGCAGTTGCAGGACACTTAACGTGTTAATAAAAATGCCATAAACTAAATGTATTTTTATATGAACTTTTTAGGGAATTCTGTCCATCTGCCATTTGGCAGGGCATTTCAATTCTGTGAAAATTCTCACTGAATCAGCCCTGCTCTTCTGATGAGACATAGAGGTACTATATTTTAGGAGGAAAAAATGAAATTCTAAAGACTGAGTACCACTGCATCCCAAATTTCTCTACTGATTTTACATAATACCGCTGCATCACAAAGTCCTTCAGAGACTTTACATAAATCTGCACAAGATGTGTTATTCATTATCTTTTAATAAAGTGCAACTTCAAACAGCGTAGAATGTTTCCAAGGACTGAATAATCATTTTGATTGGTTATTCATGTAACATTTTTCACAGCGTCTCTGTCTTGTTTTTGTGTTGTGCAGTAGGAAACATAAGTTTAATTATGTTTACTTGAAGGAAAATGAGATTCTGCAGCAGATAACAGCACTGAGGAAAGAAGGTTTATGGTCTCTGAAGCGTCTACCCAAACTCCAAGAGGCCCCACGGCACAAATCACACCATGATTACCTTTTGGAAGAAATGCAGTGGATGGCAACTGATTTTGTTCAAGAAAGAAGATGGAAGATGATAACTGCCAAGAGAGTAATGTGAATTTGATATTTTCAACCTGAGAAGGGGGGAAGAATAGGCAGCATTTTCATGGTTAGGACGTGATCGCTGAGGGTGTGTGAGTTTTGGTTTGCCTCTCCACTGTGTTTTTAAAGTTTGGGCAGTACTCCTAAAGGGATTGCATTTTTTTTTTTCTTTAGAAATATGCTTGTTAGATGGAACATGGTGAAAACTTAAAATAATTTTACGGTTTTATTCAGCTGATTTTAAGTGTGGCTCGTCATCACGAGGATGTGATACTTCATAAGGAAACATGCAAGAAAAGAGAAGAGAAGCATCTGAGGGCTGTTGCTGCTTTTACTGCTAGAGAAATTGAACGTTTCTGGTCCACCATTAAACAGGTAAATGTAAAAAAATGAAAAAAAAAAATCTAAAGACGTACTGAATAAAAACCTATTGGACCATAACAGTGAGAATCTTACAACTGAGCTTTGCTCAGCCCAAGTGGTGAATATTATCTGTTGGTAAAGATAGCTTCATGTTATGGTTGCATGAGTAATTTCAGGCCTTATATGTCACGAAGGAGAGTGCTTCACTAATCCTGGTCAGTGCAGTTGGCTCGCTGCAGACTTTTAAGTTTTGATGTAAGTTATTCTTGGGTAGCTCTCGCTTATTATGTGGATGACTTCTATGCATGGTCAGTTTTGTACACACTGTTTTTTTCTCTGAGGGCTCTGCATTGTAGCCATGTCTGATGCCTGTCTTACTGTTGAAGAAATGTGAAGTAATTCGTAGCTGTATTTGAGGCTAAGTGCGTTCATGTTTGTCATTTCCTTCTGCTCTTTTTCCCTCCACTCTCTCTCGATTTTAGGTGGTAGATTTAAAACTGCAAGTGGAGTTAGAAGAGAGGAGGAAGAAAGCATTAAACTCACAGAACATCTCAAAAAAAGGTAATAAGAACCTAGGACTTTTTTTTTTTTATGACCTTTTTTTTTCTTTTGCATACTAGTAGTAGCAGTAGTATAAAATAAAAATAAATGTTTACGAGCTAGTATTTTGGTCTTAGTTTTGAGTCATAAATATCTCCTTTCTCTGGCTCGCTAACTTCCTGTAGCTTACTAAAGCTTTGATAAATGCCCTGTAAAGGCTTTTTGTTGCTGAGCTCTTGTTTGTATTAGGGTTTAGTTTTATGTCCCTTGGGGGCCATGCATGAGACTGAATTCACTAAAACTATCATGTGTGCACCTGGGTCCCACTGCCGTCTGCCCTTGTTTATGTAGTCAAGTTTGACAAACTTACAGTATTCTTCTAGTGTAGAATTATTGTGTTCTTTAGACCCTGGATTAGCTGCAAATGGCATCAAATCTGCTAATGAATTATTCATCTCAGATATGGCAGCACCATGATTTTTATTATTTTGTGCAGAAATAAGAGACTCTTTGAATAAGAAAGAGAGCCTTCAGAAGGAAGTGGTACTTCCAGATCTTCTCACATCTACTGTAAAGAAATACATGGGAGATTTAGCAGATGCAGCTGCTGCTGCAGAAGCGTTGTTACCCAAAGGCAGTGCTCAAATCACAAGAGCAGTAAAAAGTGATACTCCGTCTTTGTGGTGCGGCACTCTTAGGGAGTATCAGAAGACTGGACTAGAGTGGTTGGCAAAGCTGTATCAGATGAATCTCAATGGCATTCTGGCTGATGAAGCTGGACTTGGAAAAACAGTGCAAGTTGTTGCTTTTTTTGCACACCTGGCATGTAATGAAGGTATGAAATATTCTAGATCTTTTATTTTGTAAATCTATATTTTTAACAGTTCATTAGTGAATGTGTTTTCAGTAAAAGAAAAAAAAAGAATTGCTTTTAATATGTATAATTTAAAGAAATGTACCTGGAATAAATTTTATAAAAAAGGATACACAACTCCTTTCATTGTTAGTGCATGTGTATGTTGTTTGTATATACACAATTGCCTTTTCTTGTAAGTTCTGAAGTGGTATGCAGTCATTTCCAGTCACGCTGTACCTTTTATCTCTATAGGTAATTGGGGTCCTATTCTTGTTGTTTCACCAAACTTAAATGTGTTGAAGTGGGAGATTGAACTGAAACGCTGGTGTCCTGCTTTGAAAGTTCGTCTGTATCTTGGGAACCCAGGAGAACTTCTTTTAAAAAGACAGGTATTGTGGAACGTTGTTTCATCTACATGTGTGCTGGGTAACATAAGCATTACACAGAAAGAAAGTATCAGCCTGAGTCCTGGTTACACCATTGTGGTTAAAAACTTTAGTATAGTGATATCACAACCTAGTTCTTTTCTCTTTTGTTATGTAGCATATTGGAAGAATGAAGATATTTCCTCTTTTCATGAATTCTAGTTCATAAGCAGAGTTTGGTATTTACCAATAAAATCTGCTTTGATGACCAGCAATGTCTGGCTAGCCTTCTTGTGTATGTACTTACTGGCATGATGTCCCTTTGAATGGATATTTTTGACTAGTACCTAATCTCTGTATGGAGAAACTCACCTCTTTGCTCCAGTGACTTGTACCTCACTATTTGCAGAAGTTTATTAAGAAAATGTGTTGAATTTAGCCATTTTTTGGATGAGAAATTGATGCGTAATCCAGAAGAAGCAACAGGAAGTTTGGTGTGTATTTTGTAGCTTAGAAGCCATGTATGTGTTTTCAGCCTTCAAAACTTCACTAAACTTATTTGCAAAATATGCTGCTGCTTTTTTTTTTCCCCTCTAATTTTTGTATTTTCAACTTCCATAGTTACAAGGAACTTCTTGGGTTCCTCCATTAATGCTTTTACAACATACAACTTTTATCCCTCCTTTTGGGATGATGTGTCTTTTCCAGTTACTTTTCAATTTCTTTCCTTATTGGAGTCCTTCATATAATCTTAGATTTACTAGCAATTTTTCACTTCTCTCTCAAGTTTGTAGAATTGGGCCATATAAATCATGTAGTAACTGTTTCTTGCCTTGTGATCTGAGCAGGGCAGAAGAAAATTAACGAAATTGCCATAGCTTTGAGCATATTTATTCCTTTAGTTCTGTGAATTTTCCTTTAGTTCTTGCAATTTTGTTTCTTGTGTTTCTGATTTTTTATTTGCCTTTGAAAGTAAATATTAGGATGTTAATTCACACATTTGACAGCTTCTGCAATCAAGTCCATAATAATTTTGATACTTCCGGGTAGAATTTACCTAAAGATTGACACATACGAATCTTAGAGATTAGAATTTATCCATTAAGTATGAAGACTATTGATAACCTGTAACAACAAGTATAAGTATTCTGAAACATGTCCAAACTCTTCAAGGAACAATTTAAAAATGTCTAAGGAAAGATGGCTTTTCATTGCCACTTGTTTTTGGATTGCTGGGAAACTTGGCCTACTGTGTTTTGTAGGAAAAGTTTTTTCTTCTTTAAAAACCCAGTTTCTGTTAAGGACATTTTACATAATGTTTCAGACATCACAACCAGAGAGTTAAACTGAGCATTCTCTTCCCTTTTTGGATTTTGAAAGCTTTGAAGAACTGCACTGAGATAAAGTGCAAGATAATCTATTTTAATCCCAGAAGAGGAAACACTTAATAATCTTTGCTCTGAAAGCCATCCAAAAAGCCTTTGGGATTTTTGTGGTTTTATGTTGCAGGAATGGACTGACCCCAACAACTTTAATGTATGTATTGCCTCCTGCAAGCAATTATTTGAAGACTGTGAAGCATTCATGAGCGTACAATGGAGGTACCTAGTTTTGGATGAGAGGCAGAATGGTAATAATCTGACAGAGAAGCACTGGGATGCAATATTCAATCTCCAGAGGTCTGAAGCATTCATTCAAATTTTTCTTTTTGCTTTTGTCTGTCAGTTACTTTCTGAAATAACTTCAGCGCTTATAACTGCAGGTTTTAAAAATTTTCTTGCTGTGATGTAATTTAAGTTATGAAATAGATCTTACCTTAATTGTTATCTGCATTGTTCACAGTCATCATCGTTTACTCTTGATGGATACGCTTCTGCCTACTGCCTTAAAAGATCTGTGGGCCATTGCCTGTTTCCTGATTCCAGGGATTTCCCAATCCTATCTGGATTTTACGAAGGTAGCATCTGTGGAGGGGAATGAAGATCATTACCAGAGAGTTGCAGTGAGAGTGCAGAGAGTACGTCTCCCTTGAGGATAGTGTCTTAATACTAGTATCTCTTTCTCTGAGGAAATACAATTAGGAAATTATTGTTTTGTATTCTTTTAGGCAGTGCAGTCATTTATTTTGCGGAGGTCCAAAATTCATGTTGAGAAGCAGTTACCAAGGAAATATGAGCATGTGATTACATGTACTCTTTCTAATCGGCAGAAGTCAATGTATAAGGACATCTTGTCTCAACCAAGGTACATCTGTCAAGTAGTCCTTAATTGTTCATTCATCATTAAAGTTAGGAACCATTCCAGTTACAATAAGAGAGCTTGTTTGCTAGTGTGTTATTTCTAAGTGAGTCATGAGCAAACCTAAAGATTAAAGCACATTGGCATAATCATAGTGCTGTGCAGGCTAATCATGTTCTACACTTAGTGGTAATTGCATTCAACCATTTCTTCATTCTGTGTTTGTTTATTTAGATCTAGTTGTTTTATGAGGTGAAAAGAAGCGTAAATAAACAGTATTTGCAGATTATGGGACAAACTGTATACAAGACAAAATACTTATGTTAGACAATTGACCATGTGTCACAGTTTTTATCTAAATTTAGGAACTGAATATCCTAGGTTATATGTTACATTGCTTTTCTGATATGTCTAGTTTGTGTTTTCCAGTGAATTTGATAATTTAAAGTGATATTTATTCAGGTGTTAAAGAAAAAGGCCTTAATATTGACAATATGTGTTTCATATATTATCTGATGTCATTCATATATTATCTGACATCATTTCCATTTGAAATAGAGTGGTTTGAGAAATTCAGGGTTATGATAATTCGAGTTTTAAAATCAGAATATATTCTATGAATTATTAAAAGTTTGTGTGAAAGTGAGAGAAGCTGGAGGAATGGAAAACTGCATTTTTAAACTCATACTTTGCTAGGTTTGATAACTTGGTATTATCAGATCTATTCAGAAAAACAATTTGAGTGTGCAGAAAGACCTAAGCTCCTAAAAAGCACTGTTTCTTAAAGATAATTTAAATTATATTTTCATTTTAAATAACAGAACTCAAGAATGTCTTAGAAGTGGGCACTTTGTCAGTATCCTCCATATTCTGATGCAGCTGCTAAGGGTGTGTAACCATCCTGATCTGATAAGTTCCCGGCTTCCAAGTTCTTCCTTTGTATTAGACACGCTGGAGTTTACAACTGCTTCTCTAGTGCTGAATGCATTAGGATGGGATCTTTGGAAGGTGAGTAGGGAAGTAATTCTCTTGTGCTTGACTTGATTTGACTGGGAGAGCAGGTGGCTTAGGACATAAAATTTCTTACACATAATTCAAATTCCAATTAAATTTCAGAATCTGAATTGCTAATTCATTTATTTTTAGAAGCAACTGCTAAGACTATAAATAATAACTGCTGACTTTATGGTAGCACTGAATTTAGTAGGTATGCTGTGAATTTGCTGTCCTTGTCAAAGAAGGTCAGACTATTTTGCAACATTATTTGGTTTTGCTTAAAGTTCCCAATTAACCGAAACTGATGGGCCTTGGAATCAAGGGAAAGGTGCTGCTCTTGTCCTGTCCTGAGGAGCAGTAAGGGCATAGTTAAGCTGTGTACAGCTCTGGAGATGAGAAGCTGTCTCAGATTCCACAGTTTAGTTTTAACTATAGTCTGTTTGTTAAAGTTATATTACAAGGGATTTCATCCTTTTTTTTTCCTAGTGATTTCAGCAAGACTAGAGGCTTAAGAAAGACTGGACAAAGCTAAAACAGTAGCATTATGCATCCTGGGGAATTCAAATAGTTACTCCTTTAAGGCTGTTGGAAAAATGATTTTGGGGTGGGGGGACAGGGTGAGTGTCAAAGGCTTGTGAAGGAAGTAGGGTTACTGTATCAAGGTGGGAATGAATGAGTCTGGAATGACAGTTCTGCAAAGACAAATGTTTTAATTACAAGCATGGAATTAACTGCAGAGCTTGTAATTTGAGGATGCTGTCCTGTGTTTGACTCTTGGTAACATGAGCGTAATGCTCTATTTTCTTGGCGTAGGTTGCTCAAACCTTTTAAAGTAACGGCAGCTGCTCTCTGCAAAATCACGTGACGCTTGGCTCCTCCACGTTTTGGTTTAATTCTGGCATCAGCTGTGAGCTTTTTAATCATTCTCAGATAATGTGGTATTATTACTAGTATTATTTTTTTTACTGCAACTGAATGGTAGTAGAATATTTCTTTAGGGTTTTCTTTTTCTTTTTTGGTTTTTTTTTTAATAACTTAAGCATGCAGACTGGTCTCTCTTTGATGTGATTGGGATGGAAAACCAAATGACTTGCTATGAAGCACAAATACTGCCAAAACTGAAGGTAACTAGGAAGCTTATTGAAGAGATCTACTGTTCTGGTTCGTCACCCAGACTTGAGCCGATAAAGCTCAAACCAAATAGGTATGCAGTGTTTTGTTTATTTATTTATTTATTTTAAGTAACAGGTGAAAATGAGTGATATTTGTGAGGGCCGAGAGGGTTCATTCAGAAGCATTTGGTTTTCTTGCTATCTTCTGTTTCCAAACTGATCACTGCTGAAGACTGTCTGCCAGTCTTCTGAGGGAAAGCAGGCTGCTTTTCACCACTTAACAGTTCTTTTCATTTATGAAGGCTCAGTTGTGATCTTTCCTGCCAAACTCAATAGAGTTGAAGTCTGTTGTGTTTTTGATCAAAGAGTGGAAGTGACTTCTGCAGTAGAGTTTCCTAAGCAGAATAATTAAATCTTGTCCTTCTAGTTAATTTTAAGTCTAAGATGTGCTTGCAAAGCACTTAAAGAAATCTTGGGGGCAGGGGGGGGAAGAAGGGAAGAAAAAAAGGTGTTCTGTTAAATTTTGACCTTTCATTTTTGCTATTGACTCTTCTCTCTGAAGAGCAGTTGGGAGGGTTCATTTCTGAGTCTTGGAGCAAATGTAATTCTGCTGTAGAGCAATGTAGACTTAAACATTTTACAATAAATTAACCTGATAAGAGCAGAGTATGGTTACTGAAGCCCAAGACAGCTTGTGTAACACGCGGCTGTAACAGGTGACAAGGAGGATGTCCTGCACTAGATCTATTAGGCAGTTCTGCCAGAAGGGAGCTTTGTCAGCTAATGAAATCTAAGAATTGGAAGCAATAGCTAAAATATATATGTAAAGCAGAAAAAGAACTAATTCTTTTACTGTTTAGACATCTTTTAGTTTCCCTGAAGTAGTATACACGAAACAGTTATTGTGAAGTCAGCTTTTACAATTGCAGTATGTTTTTAAAACCAGACTGCCTGATGATGCACGGAAGTAGAGATCCCCTGCTTTTTGGACTTACATTGCACCTAGCCGTAGTTAAGACTTTGCTCCATTAAGAAGTTGGGTCCTTATTAGCAACTTTTGGGAAGTTTTCTTGCTGTCTCCGGACTCCAAAGATGATTAAGGAATATGGGAGATCTGTCATGCTTGTACCCCTCCACGTAATCTTTCAGAGAAGACTGGAGCCTCAGAGTATTTGGTGTACTTGCATTTTACAGTGTATTGTGTTTCTTCTGCATGTTGAGAGAAGCAGGATCCTTCTTGCTGTATGCTCTGCAGCTGGGTACCTCTTCTAGCTCAGATTATTGACTAAAAACAACTATTTGCTTTTTAACTTGATTTTGTACTAGGAAGAAGGGATTAACAACTTCCTCATGTATGTTTTTTATATGTGCAGAAAGACGATTTGTTAATTTTTAGGTTATTTACACCAGCGCAGTATGGACAGAAGCCCGAAGGTAGGACTAGAGACTTCTCAAGGTCTCAGTTGCAGCAGACAGTGGACACAGCAACAGTTATGGCAGATCATCATGAGAAAATACAAAGACGACAACCCCTTGCCATGTTTTCAGAAAATCGGTGTAGGAAAGGTGTGTTGTACATATAATAATCCATTGCTTTCTGGTTTGCTGTCTTTTTTTAAAATATTGCTTGAATTTGGGGGAGAAACGGGATTGTACTGAATGCATTTGTGCATTACATATTTGAATATCAAGTTCCATTAGCAGTTTTCTAACAGGAATTCCCTCACAAAATCAAAACAAAATTCCTTATTATCTATCTGTCTGTCTTTTATAAACAGAGTGATACTGTTGTGCAAACACTGGACATTTTGCTGGCAGTTGTGTTGGTCTCCAGGTATATCATCTTAATGAAACTCTCTCTTCAGACCTGACCTGCAGTGTGTGAGGCAGCTTTTCACACATGTCATTCTTAACTGACTGAGCAGATTTAGTCATCGTCACTGTCCCATTCTCTGGGTCTCTGCTGAGCCACTACTAAAGGTCATTATTAACTAGGTCTTTTTTATGTGATACAGCCCTTTGGAACAGACCATTTTCAGATGGTTGGGAATGTAGTGCAGTATTTCAAGCACCCTCTTTTTCAGGCCTTTTCTAAATTCTCTACGTAGTGATTTCAGCTGGGTACAGTATAAGTTTTTGCATGGTTGAATGGGAAGCATTCAGTATGAAGGGAGACTGAAAATTATATCTGATAATTATTCTTTTGTGGTCTTAACTGTTCTAAGAACTTCTTTCATTGCTACAAATGAATTGTGCAGGAAAAGACCTCTGATTCTGTGGTTGTCTTCCCCCAAAACTGTGCTTAAAATATACCTGTGCAGACTCCTGAAGCCCTTGCAAAGTTTGTACATTGTGAAATCAAATCAGTACCCATGTGAAATACCAGTCAAACTGTATCTAGGAAATAATCCTTTTTTTTTTTATAGGTCTACCAGTGGTACTGAGGGGAAGAATATTTCATGTGTAGTTTAAGAACACACAGTATTAGAGGCAGACCTAGTCCATTTGCAGTTAAGTGCAACCCAAGAGTTATGCCTGGAGTAAAACTGCCCTTCATTGGAAATAGGACACACTATATGCATGGGATAAGCATTCAAATTCTGCAGTGTACAGTGAGGAAATTCTTATTTTTAAACCTTGTACCTTTTTTGTCTTCTCTTAACAGCCAGCAAGATAGTACTTGGCCCAGTGGCTTCCACAGCTGGAGCACAAGAGAGAATTGCTCAGTCAGAGAAGCCTGTAACATTACAGTTTAGAGGGAAAACATTTACTTTGTCTTACAGGCAATTCTGTCAGCTTATTGGTAGACAGTCTCTGAAGCATCAAGGTAAGGTGCTACATGATTCAATTCACATCTTTCTCTTTTTTTTTCTCTCTCTTTTTCTTTTTAACTTTTTAACTATTCAGAAATCAAAATTCTAGAAGCTACAATATCCTCATATTGTAATATCATGTGTCTGTGAAATTAAATTATTTTTCTTCATTAAAATATTTTTCTTGTCTTGCTGCTTTCCTGGAAAAATGAATTTATTAATGCGACAGTGGATGACTTGAGTACTAAATCTAAATCAGTATCTACACTTCTGTGTCCAACTCAGGTACTATGCTAACTCTTTATATGATAGAGTATATACTTGATCATGAACAATGTCTAGTTGCCAAGATTCATGTGTGCATATCTATTCACTGAAATAGTCAAAGCTTTAATATTTAAAGCATGTAGAATATTGTAATTGACTAGTCTCATCCATCTGTACTAGTGGACTCTCCAATGGTGGTTTGAAAGTCCCATTATATTTTTGCTAGTAGGCATAGAGTAGGAAAGCAGATTTTTCATTAAAATACCAAACCTAACATCTGTCCTTGTATCACAAATACTATTCTAATCGTCAGCTTTTCTCCTGCTCACATCTCCTTTCATAGGCATTCATAGAACTCTCGCATTACCTAAATTATCTTTTATTTTCAACTTTCTTTTGCATAAATTTCTTTTTTGCATAAGCTTTATCTGGTCAAAATACATTCAGAGAAGAATTTTGAATTTAAAGGGTATCATAGAAGGAAAAAGACAACTAAAGGAACACCTGGACAAAATATATTTTGGGAATGAGCGCCGTTGTTCCAGAACCCCCCTGTATGGCAGAGACTTGTTGGAAATTTGCTCTTGGATCAGTGAAAGAAAAATCTCTCATCATTGTTCTGCCAGGATTAACAAATGGTGCTGGGCTGGCTTTGCAAATTGCCTTCCATATTCAAGTACTTCAGAGGGTTTAAAGGATCCATTGCAAGAACTCATTCTGACATTGAAGCAGCAACAGATCGCCCAGAAGGATGTTGTTACCAGGTAATTGAGAGAAATCCATTTGCAGTTTTTGCACAAATTTGGTGGGTGTATACTACCATCCAAAACAGGGTATTTGTGTAAAGTACTGTAAAATCCTAAAAGTGATAAATGAGTTGCCTTGTTTTATCCTTATTGCAGGCTAAATTCCTTTATGCAGAGCCTGTTTGCATCCCTGATGTATAATTTTAGATCATTCTAAGATTTTAAAACTCTTAATAGTTCCATGGCAATTGTTATTAGTTATATAACAACTCTATTTTGACATATATTGTATTTTTTGTGTGAATACTTACAAAAAAGTAGGAGTTGTAAATGAGCTTATCTTGGTAACTTTACGGATAGTGGTAATTACCTCTTGTCTTGTTCTGATCTTGAGTGTTTTTGCATTTACTTGATGTTAACATAAAACTTCATCTACTGATTTACTTTCAATTACCTTTAGCCAGGTCCCTTATGCTTCCATGCAGACATCTTTATTACTGTTTTTGAGTAGTTAATAGCCCAAGCTGTTAAAAATTAGTATATTAAAGCTTTGGTTTGTTTTACAGAGATCTGTGCGTATTGCCAGCTGTTGCTGTTGCTACTCCGCGTTTGTACGTAGCAAATCCTCCTCATACATATACCCATGAAATGAAGGTCTTGAAGTTTAATCTAAAGGAACAGATGCTTCCCTACTTCCATTCAATGCAACAGATAGCAAGGCCTCGTTTTCTACAGTTTCCAGATCCCCGACTGGTGCAGCGTGATTCAGGTATTAAAAAACCACCACCACCTGTTAGAACTGTGTGAATGTGCTTTCCCTAATTTTTGAATGCTACCTGCAGAACCTTCAAGTTCTTATTTCATAAACAGGCAAGATGGAAGCTCTGGCTGTCTTGCTTCGGAAGCTGAAAGCAAGAGGACATCGTGTGTTGATTTTGACGCAGATGATTCCAGTGCTTGATATACTGGAGCTTTTCTTGAACTTCCATTTTCTCACACACATAAGAGTTAAAGAGAGTGGTGCTCACAGTTGGCATTATCTGGTAAGAGGACCTCTTACTGATGGTAATAGTGAATAGATGCTCACAGTGGGAGGGAAAATGCTAAAGGGAAGTCTAATACATTTGCAAAATTAATTTGTGTAATTTCATTAGTTATTTAAGCAATTATGTGTGTAGCTGTAGCACAAAATATGTAATTATATATGAAATATGTCAGTCATATTACTATTTGATGAGGCATCCAAGGTATTTCCAAGAGGTATGTCACTAGTTGTCCTACATTTATGAGTAATTTGTGCTTGAAATACAGACGTTTTATTTCACAATAGTGTTTCGAATAATTGCTTTTGCTTTCATTATCTGTAGCTATCTACACTGTTAGTACTTTAAGTGTAGTTGTTAGTACTTTAAGTGTAGTTGCTGTTTTTCTGTTGGCGCTTCCTCAGCCTTACTCCAGGGGCTTTTGTTTTTTGTAGAGTGCCCTGGCATTGCCTGAGGATAGATTGAAAGTATGCTCATTTCCCTCCCCAGTAAGATTCTCAGTATCCTCTGGGGCCTACAATTTGAGCAAACATTAACAATATAGTTAAGTTATTCTTTTCTTATTTTTTATTTCAAATTGCATTGTTATGCTTTCTGTCAGATGCAGGGTAAAACATAAGGGAATACTTTGCCTTAAAGCAACACAAGGCAGCACAATAGAAGGGATTCAATTTAGTCAATAGACAAGAAAAATGATGAAGCATGCTCAGAATGTGATAACCCACTCAGGTGTGCTTAGTCATAGGACATAATGCGACTACTGTAATACATCTTCAGATTTTTATCTGGTTAACTGCACCATAAATTAATAGTTTTAATGGTACACAAATTAATTTTGAACGGTGTAGATCTGTAATGTGGGCAGTCAAATAGCTTAAAATGTTAGCAAGCTTAATGTAGGTTGGGGAAGTAATAAGAAAGCAATTTTTTTGATCTTCTGTAAAAATGTTTAGAGATTTATGCTTTATTAATGTGAATTTGTAATTAAGTTGCTTGTCTCCCCATTTTAGGAATCCATAAAAAACTTCAATGAAGACAAGCGATTCTTCTGTGCTATTCTTTCTTCCCACACTCCTTCCACAGGTGTCAGCCATGTAGATGCTGACACTGTTGTCTTCTATGACACTAATTTAGATCCGGTGATGGATACAAAAGCCAAAGAATGGTGTCATAAAATTGCAAGAGACAGAGATATTCACGTATACAGGTGACTTTTATGCTAAGAAATAGTGTAGGTGTTTTAAAATCACAAATAGAGGGAAGATGTTTTTAGGTGAAACTAGAATTTTTGGTTGAAGTTGTCCTTTAGTTTGTCATTTGGTCTTTTAAGATCCCTTTAAAGATTGGATCAGTCAGACATACTTCTTCCCTTCAGACTAAAGGGAAAATGGAAACCCTGTCCTGTCCTTTCCCTTACTGTATCCTCTCTTCCTGTCTTTCCCTCCCACTTTCATCTTGTAAGCCATCTGGATTTCTGTGTTGGGACAGTCAAAACGAACTTTAATATCTGTAGGTGTTTCCTGCTCTTGATAAACAATAAATGTCTTTCTTGATGGTCTATCCTTGGATTTCAAATCCACTAGATGTTCATGTAGTTCTAAGATGTATTTGAAAGCTTCTGTCAAGTGACTGTTTCTTTTTCTGGAAGGATGTGCTGAGAGCAGGGGGAGCTCTTGCCCACTTTACACCACTGGCCAAGTACGCATGGGTGGTGTCTGTTAGCAAATACCCTGCTATGGTAAGGATTTTTTAAAAATCCAGTTGTATAGAAGGCAATACTGTTTATTGTTCATTTGGTAAATAAGAACTTAAAAGAACCTGGTGTTTTGAAAACATGAAATCAGATGTAAAAAGAAAGCTTTCCTCTTAGAAACTAAAAAAGAATACAAAACTTCCTATGAAAATACCCGATGGACTCTAAACGAGTGTTGGTGCTCACTGCCATAGGCAAGGAATGTTAGACATGAAACAGTTGAGTTTCAGGAAGTGTCACTGTTTTCTAGGGAAGAGTATTTAATGAGTTTCTTTGTTTTACAGGCTTGTAAGTGGTAATTCTGTTGAAGAGAGGCTGTTGAAAAAAGGTATTAAACATTTGATTCAAGAAGTGGCTGCTCAAGGAGATGATTGTTCAACAGACTTTTTAACTCAGGTACTGTAATGTTAAAAATGTGAGCAGTTCTTCAATGATATGTAAAAAAATAAGTGCTTTACTAGATCAAAGTCAGAATTTTAAACATCATCTAGTTTTGTATTTCTTGTTTGGGGGCCAGTGGTTGTAAAGAGACTTGTCTGGGGGCCAGTGGTATGTGATCACAGTTAAAATCAGTAAAAATCCTGAATTGTTAGCTCGTATAGAAAACGAGAAGATAAAAATATCTAGAAAGAAAACTGTGTTTGTTCCAGTAATAATTTTACACTATTTTTGCTATTGTTTTAATAAAATGAAAACAACTTCTTCTGCAGCAAAAGGTGTCAGATATGTCTGTAATCTGACTTTTCTAAACTCAATTTTAGGATGATTAAATAACTTTTGACATCATACATTGTCTTATCGAATACTTGAAAACATGTTTCCATAAGGTTCTTTGCTCTGAATATGGAAAAGAGGATTCCAGAAAGTTTACAGAAGAGACACGATCCGAGATAAGAGATGGCATAGATTCAGAGTTGTATGATTCAAGAAATACCATGGTTCCTTCACAGTTAGAACAGCTGGTTAACTTTGTGGATGAGGTATGACGATTTATCTTGTTTTATGTAAAACTTCAGAAATATTTGCAATTTACTTTCCTGTGCAACAATCAAATGGCTTTCATAAAGTACCTTATTTCCACTCCATTTACATGAAACTCTTCTGTGCAAACTTAAATATTGAAACAATCCTGGGAGGTAATCTGAGCTTGTTGATAGATCTGTTCATGTAGTGAAACATTTAAGTCACCAATTGTTCTCCTGAGGATTGTGAAGCCATTGGACTAAATTGTATCTTGTGATACAAAACTGTTTTTTACAGTCCTGTGCTTTGCCAGATACTTGTGTTTTTTCCTAAAGTCTTTGGATCTCTTTCTTCTTAACCATGAAATGACTATTCTTAGCATTCCCTAAGTTCTGTCAGATTCTGATTGTCTCCTTTTCCCTTTGGCGACTTGTGCAGAACCCAAGTAGCAGCCTGCTTACTAATAACCAGTCAAGAGTGTGCATAGTAACTCGGATGGTTTGGTTTGTTTTTTTTTTTTCAGTTAGGAAAATGGGAGCCAGTAGTTGGAGCCTATTCTCAGTGATACTGGTGGGACGTGAGCAGACTAGCGAGGGACCAGAATATCAGATTTTTGGTCCTTAGGTCTTTTTTCTCCCTTAATTATGGTGCCATTATTTGCAACTGAAATAAATACATTTATTGGTGGGGGTGTTTTTCTGCTTGTTTTTAAATCACTGGTTGATTCTGTGTTTCTAATTCAAGAGCTAAATAACTAGCAATGTGTCAAAATGTTTTTCTGAACAGCTTAAGCCAATTGAAAAGTATGCGTTGAATTTCTTGGAATTGTTTCATACTTTGAATGATCAAAAAAGCCAGAGAGTCACCAAGGTAAGCAACTATATTTCATTTTCTGAGTAATTAATGAAAGCAAAATAGAAAACCCCAACTGTTGTCAGATTTTATTTTTTGTTTGTTTATTTGCATTTTTGTTTGTTTTTTTGTTTATGAGCACTGAAATTTTGCTCGAAATGATGGTGGTCTAAGAACACATTGGTTCCTAATTAACAGGTAGACATATTTCCCTTTCTCTTTACTGGTATGAGGGCCTCACCCAAGAATGAAAACTCAGTTTAACTAACTTTGCTATGACTGTTAGCCTATAAAAGGTGAGACTCAAATCAGTGGCAATTTACTGCTGTTAGCATATTTATTGTGAAAAGTGGTAATATTTTGAATTGTACAAATTTTCTTCCTAAAAGGAGTTAAAAACTGCAAATATAAAATGGGAATATCAGCATGCCAAGGAGCTGGAAAAGGCAGAAGACAAGTTTCAGCAGGAAGTGAAAGAGGAACTTTTAACCTATACCAGACAAGATGCTTATAACACGGTAACATCAAGGGATCTCCAAGTCCCTGCTTTTCGAAGAATTTGCATATTGGACTATGAACCATATATTTAAGTATGTCTGTTGGGTTTGTATTGCACTGGGCTTGTGCCCTTGCACAAGTATTGTACTCTTGAAATTGAAGCTGTCACTCTGTGGACAGTTTTAATTCTGTAGAGTAGCAAGTTGCTGTTTTAGCAGGACTGTCAGTGTGTAGGTTGACTTGGAATCGCACAGTTATGTATCAAGGCAATAATAACTGATGGAAGAGACTGAGAAAAATATGCTGCCTTTTGAAAATTAAGATTAATTCCTTAAAATATATTTTTTTTATAACTTTTTAACTATAGTTATTGCAATCATGCTTATGTTTCTAAATGCCAGGTAACCTAAATGCTGGGTTTTGGGCTGGATGATGTATTGAGGTATCAAAAATTTCTTGTTTCTCACACAGGAATTTGTCTGTGAAGGCCCAGATGGAGAAATAGAAATAATGCCTGTAAGTCAGTAGCCCTTATTTCATCTGAAGGAAACCTTACCTAAAATACTTTAATTAGTGGCAAACTATGGATTGTTTGTTGTTGTTCCTGATGTTTTGTGGTTTGTGGTTTTTTTTTTTTTAAGCTTTGGACTCCCCCTGTTGTACCTGAGAATCATGATGATGTCTACACTGATTCTGTTATGTGTCTGATGTATAGTAGTACCCCGATTCCAGAGTCTGAGCTTCCACCTCTGTTTGTCAGGAACGCGCGTAAGCGGCAGAGAACAGATCTGTCTTGTAAGTTGGATTCAAAATTGCATGGGAAGGTGCGGTAGTGTTTTTGTGTGAAACAATATGAAAACTCTTTTGCAAGAATATCTTTAAGTTCGTGCTTACAAATTTAGACAAGCATGTACCATTATCTCTGTTAAGCTTCATATCACTCAGACAAATGATTGAATGTAGAGTGAGAGCAGAGGGAGCGCACTCTGAAAACTTGCTGTTGTCCTTATGAATTAGAAATAGAAATACGGGTGATTTAAAAGAGCGTAAGTAAAGCAATGAGACTCCTGTGCGTGCATTTGATCTGTTTTTAAGCTTATTTTCTTAGTGAAGCGAGCAGCTATTTAAAAATGACTGACCAAGTTAAATACTGTACTAGGGGACCATAGGTTGAAGGTACCTGCATTCAGAAAAGTACTGCAAAAGACTTATCATTAGTCAGATGATTTGCAGCAATCAGTTTTCTCTCATGATCTTGTTGCACAAAGTTCCTTTCTCACTGGAGATAACAACTTTGTCCTGTCAATTAGCTTCAGGTGAGAGAAAGAAGCATTGCCGTAGAAGGATGGTTGTTCCTCCGCCTTCACTTTTCAATCAAGTGACTCCAAGAATACTGAAAACACGACAGAAGAGCAAAGCTCAGAAGAGCCTCCTCTTGGTAAAACAGCAAACCTATTTTGCAAGACCTTTGTCAGCTCTCATCAAGTCAGCGGCTGACACTGGGCAAGATAGTCCTGCATGGCTAATTGTTGAAGACTTGGCACTGTTAAAAGTAAGTTGGTACTTTGTTTTTATTGACTTCAAAAACTCTTTACTTGGAAGTTTATTACAGCATCCATAGACCTTGATTAATAAAGGATTATACCTGCTCGTGCACACAAGAAAAGCATTTAATTGAAACATTACACTGGTTTGATTTCTCTCTGCCTCCTAGGCGGTGAAACAGTTACGGGCACTTCCTTTAAACCCTGCTATTGTGTCACCAGCACAGCCAGCAAACTGGGACTTTGTCAGCGATGTCGTTAACTCTTGTAACTATGTTTATCGCTCCCCAAAGCAATGCCAAAATCATTACATAAAAGCATTTGCAGGTCCAGAAGGACAGGTGAGTTTAAGTTGAAATGTGCATTACATTGTGAAGACTTGGGGTTTTTTTGTTTTTTGTTTTTTTTTAAAATCCTCATTGCTGTTAGTGGACTACACGAGTGTTTAGTAAGCAGAATCATAACCATATTTTAGAATTTTGAATAGCTTGGTATAAAGCAAATGCTAGTAAATACCTTCCCCTGTCAGTATGACTACTATACGTTATATTTATTATCGTTTCCATACACTTAAGAATATGAATTTCCCCAGTGCTGTGACAATGATATGACCTTGGATGTATCACTTGGCACTATCAGTATATTAAAAATAAGGAAGGGGAGCTATTTATTTTAACTTTTATTTAAGTGGCAGGATATGAATAGTCTTCAGTCAAGGCTATTGTAAACGATGATTTTTGAGACAGGGCACTTGTGAATACTTATTTTTGGTACCTAAGCCTTCAATTTCTATTTATTCCAGAATATAGGTGGTTATCCTCTTCGTGTTAGACAAGCCTATGCTAAGGACCAGAATTCTGAGCGTACTCAAATCTACATGAATCACTTTGAGTTGATGATAATGACTGCTAGAAAAAGAAGTTCCTCAAATAGGTTTCTGTAAGTTTACTTCTACTGTCAATGATGTTTCTCAGATCTAGCATTTAAACAGTTTGGGGGCCTGATTGGTGAAATTTTCTTCTCTTCAGCACAAATGTATTTCACAGTGGCATTTCTCATCAGAGGTGCTGTGATGGCTTTCAGCCTTAAGTTAAAATAGTGCATATACCATCAAAGAATCAAACCGGTGCTTGGGCTGATGTAAAGAAAAGCTTGAAGTGCTTCAGTATTGCTCCATGTGATGTACCAGGAGGGTCAGCCCAGGCTTTCCTCAGCTCTTTCCTCAGGTCTAACAATGTAGCTGTCATATTTCTAGGTAAAGAAGTGGCTGGAGTTCCCTGCTAATCCTTAGCTTTGTCAAACCTTAATTGCAAAGTCCTCTCACAGAATTTTAGAATTCTTTCTGTTAAAATGTCATTAATATTAAAATAGATGCATAAAATTAAGTTAGCTTAAGCTATTTCATTTACTTCCAGTGCAGATGACTATGACAATTTACTACCGATGTCTGAAGTTGTTTCCATCTGTGCAGAGCCTGTGACGATGCAGGAAAAGGTCCGTTCAGTTTTTCCACGTGAATTCCATTCTGTACATTCTTTTCAATAACTTTTCAATTCTTTTCAGTTTCAAATACTTTTTAATTACCTTTTCCTGTAAAAACAATGGGAAAGGCTGGGAATAAGGAAAAATTACCAGGGTTTTTGGAAGACTGAAAATTGTTCAGTATGGGTTTTGACTGCCTAATCCCCTTTATCAGTGCATCAAAGCTATCAGCTATCAGTTGTCCATTCCAGATCTATTCCCTTACTGTATTGTGGTTGTCTCATCTTTTGGCATTTTAGCCATGTCAGAAGCAGGCAACCATGATACAGAACAACTTTTTGTCAAGTCAGAATTTTCTGTCGCAATTATTGGTATAGACAACTAGGAATTCACTTCAGGATAAATCTTTACATGACTTCATGGCAACGGTCATGCTTTTGTTCTGTTCAGAATTAAAACAATTAAAAGGAAACCTCCTGCTGTGATTTCTGCCCCCCCCCGCCCTTCCTCTACTTCTGCTGTCATAGGCATTGACTGAAGAACAAATAGCTCCACGACTGCAGGAGCAACAGCCTAGGCAGAAGCAAGGAGAGGAACAAACAGTGGAGCAAATCCAAATCCAGCGTCAACCACAGGGGGAAACGCAGGTGAGAAACAAAAAACACGATTGCCACGTGGTATGTGAATTCACTTCACGCCAGCAGTTGCAGGCAGAGAAATACGTCCCTCCCGGCTAAATGAATCTGTGAGCCCAGATTCATGTGCACTTATGGCATCTGTTTTGACTTCGCTGAGGCTGTGTGTAGGACTCTCAGGAAATCTGGAGAATTGGGACGTTGAGTAGCAGGAGCATTTCGTTTTATCTGAGCTCAGGTGAATGGACTTAAATGTTACCAAAAATACAGTCTTGTTGTTCAAGGATGTATTCAAAGAATCATTGTAGACAAGCTCCTTCTTAAAGATACAGAATTTTGGGCTCCATCCCAGATTTTATGATGCTGAAAAAGGAATTCCATATATAGAGAGGAACAAATGTCATTTCATGGTACTGACATAATTGGACTTGTCCAATGTATTTATCTCCCTCATTGGAAGAATTTCTTAAAACTTCACACCCCCTTTTGTGATCACTTTAGAACACCTGTAAATGTTAAAACCACAAGTTCATTTTGTGACACTTTCAGGCTTCGGGACGTACGCTCACTCCAGCCGTGGTGTCCGTGGTACCCGCCATCCCAGCGCAGCTGGAGCCCACGACACCCCGCCAGTTTTTTCAAGCAGAAGCATTTGACAGCATCAGTTGGAACCATCGCTCTGATGACAACTGTGCAGATGCTTTTGGTGGCTCCGCTTATATCAGGTAGCCTTCTACTTTTTATTTTCAGTTCGCATTTTGCTATTGAAAATAAATCCTCAAATCTTTATTAAATAGCATTGCTCACTTTAAAATTTATTCACAATAAGTGAAAATAATGGGAGGATAGTCTTTCAGTAACTCTTTAGAAAACAGTATATCCCTAGATGCTGTACTACTTAAGTGTAATTAATTTTAATTACATAGAATTTTAAACACTGTCATCTTTGTATACTGTCACTTATTTTCAGCTTTAGCTTAGACAGTTTTCTCGCTATACTTTTAGCTAGTAACCAATATTCATCTAATATTTAATTTTAGATTTCATCACAAAAAGTTCCAGGAACCAGGTCCCGCTCATCAGACCACAGTGACTTCTTTGCACAGATGAAGTCAGTGTAGAAGTCACCCCGATGGCGGACCGCAGGCCCCTGCCAACCTCCGGAAAGCAAAGTGCGTGCAGCCTGGACTCGGCGTACGCGACATCCTCGGTAGCTGATGTTAAAGTAGCGAAACGTCTGCTTTGTAGATGAGAAGGGGATGTCATTCTTTAGCAGGTAGAAGTTGTATCTTCTTTATTGCTAAACTATTGCCCTGTGTTTTTGGGCAGTACTTTATTGTAATCTAGAGCAGCGCTAGGTTACTACTTTTTTTTTCTTCTTCTTCCCTTTGCATCGCACGATTTTATTGCCCCTGCTCCAGGTACGCGGTGTCCAGTTCGTCCTGTAGGTAGGCAAGTTTTCCTTGTGGGTTTTTACACTACATCTTGAAGAAAACCCTCGGCACCGTTACCTGCCCAGACTGAACTTACTCTTTGACCGGCTGTTGCACCCCCGCGCCTGCGCTACAATAAAAGTCAATTTTCCGTCCTGTCCCCGAGTCTGGTTCCTGCGCGCCCCGTGCCCGCGCTCCCGCCCGGGGCAGGGCTCCCCGTCCCGACGCGCAGCCAGGGCCGCAGGAGCCCGCGGGCGCCGGCCTCGCCGCCTCCCGCCCTCCCGGCGGCCTCCGCCCTCCCGCCCTGCCCGGCGGCGAGCGCGGCGCGGGGCCCGGCCGGCCGCTCGGGCGGCGGGACGGCGGCGCGCAGGCGCAGGCGCTGGCGGCGGCGCAGGCGCAGAGCGCGCTCCGGACGGCGGGGCGGCGGCGCAGGCGCCGGGAGCGGAGCGAGGCGCAGGAGGCGCGGTTTGTCTCCTGCCGGCGCTGGTAGCGGCTGCCGCTCCGGCCGCCCCCCGCCCCCGCTTCCTGTGAGGAGCGAATGGAAAGTCTGGCCCCGGCGCCCGCGGTAAGTGGGGCCCGCGGGGCCCGGGGGGGCCCTGGGGGGGGGGCGCCCGGGCCCCGCTCCTCCCCGCCTCGCCGGCCCCGCAGGCCTCGGGCCCGAGGCCCGGCGGCACCGGTCCTGGCGGCGGGGGCGGCCGCGGAGGAACGGGCCTTCCCCGCGCCGCCGCACGGCTCTGGGGCGGGGGGGCGCCGGGGGCGGGCAGGGCCGGCCGCGTCCCGCCGAGGTGGGGGGGGGAGGGGGGGAGTGGCGGCGGCGCTTCTCGGGGCGCTGCCCCTGCGGGGGGGCGCCCGCGCGGGCCTCGGCGGGGAAGCCCCGCGCGAACTTCGGGCGCCGGCCCGCGGCGGGGCTGGGCGCTCGCCCTGGGCCCGGGCCGCCGCCTGGGCCGTTCGCGTACTTCAGTGTTCGCACACAAAAGGCGATCCCCGCTCCCCGGGCGGGCAGAGGCCGGCGGCGGCGGCAGCAGCGTGCTGGTGACGCTTCCTTATCAGCGTGTAATTAATTAAGTGTTTTCACTTGGGCCGTAAATGTTAGCGAGGTATCGGTAATTAGAATAATAAGACCTTGTTACTGGCGATAGGTGATATCATTTGCATCTTAATTATTTGGTATCCGTGCTATGAAAGAGTCACAATACCACGAAGTGTTGCAGTATTACTAAATCTTTTGGAAAAGGTGCCTGTAAGGAGTGGAATGTTTTTTTCCCTTCCCGCTCTGCTGAGGGATTTCCCTCAGATTTGAGCTTCGCGGAGCGGGAGGGAGGAAACCTGCCGAGAGCTGTGTTTTAGTCCCCGGGCAGGCTGCGCTCCGCCGTGCCTCCCCGCCGTGTGCGGTCCGGTACTCCGGAGCAGCCCCTCTCCTCTTCTGCAGCCTCCTGTCGCTAGCACGCCTCTGACCTGACACCGCTCCTCGGCTTCCTCGCCTTCCCGGGAAGCCCTCTCTTTCCCGGGGGCGAGGAAGGGAATATCTCCGTCCCCAGGGCTTGAGCGGGTTGGTGCAGATAGCCCAGCACAGGGCAGCGGATGAGCTGCGTTGTGTTTCCCTGCCCGAGCAACAGACGCCGAGCGGGGCGGTCAGTCAGCCGCTGCATCGCCTACCTTTCCAGTAGTGCTGCTGCCTGTCGCCACTTGTAACCGACTTGAGAGTTAGGAGCGAAGACGAATGGCAGCACACTTGTCTGTGTGTGTGGCCTGAGATACCAAAACCGAAGCTGTTGTTTTCAAAATATGAGAGAGATTTTTTTTTGGGGGGGGGGGAAGATCAGGTTTCATTTTCCTTTTGCTCCTACTACTATGTGACACCCAGCACTGAACCTACCTGTCAGTGCATGTCAGTGGAATTTTTTTTTTGTCAATGATTGAAATACAAAACCAGAATGTTTTTGGATTTCGGGATAGCTTGGCTCAATAGACAGCATTTTAAATGAAAAGCAGATTTGGATTCATTTTCATCTCTTTAAGGGGTTAGTGTTGTGAAGGAAAGAGAAGGCAGAGTTAAGTATCAGGTACAATACTTTTTCAAACATCTAGATGATTTGACAGGGAGATTTTTCATGACACGTTTTTTCTTCAGGAGCTAGAACAATAAAGTTGAATAGCCTGTGTCCATTTTTGTTTAGTTATTGTCGAGGAAACATACCGTAGATTTTAAGCAACTGTTATGTTATCGACAACATCGTATTAAGTGTTAAAAGCACTGAAGCATTGGGAATAACCATGTTTCAAAAAAGAGTAGATACTTTTGATATTGGAGACTGTTGATTCTTTAAGTTCCACAGAAAGGAAAAAAATATTTTTTAAAAACTATTTGAAGTTATTCTAACTAGCTGAGAGGAACGTATCATTTGTAAAACTATTCAATAGCACTTTGTTAGCTAGAGAAATGTACGAGGGATTTAAGCGAGCTTTTGTGGTGATGAAAATTTTAGATAATTTGACTGATGACATAAAACATTTTAAGTAACTGCAAAGACAGGGTAACAGAGTTCTTACTGTAAGGTAGTCTTTCGAATAGTCACAAAATAGTTTCAGTGACAGAAATATTTTTACCTTCCCTGAATTTCTGTTTTTGTGTATTTCTTTAGAGTAAACTGTAAAAAACCTAGAACAGTGAGAATGCACCATGGTAATGGTCCTCAGAATGCTCAGCGCCAGCTCCAGAGGTCCAGGTCCTTCACGGGCAGTGAGGGAGAAGAGCAACAGGCAAATTTACCCCAGTCCCCTGCAGCTTCTTTTGCACCTTCTGCAAGTCCATCTGCACCCCAGTCCCCCAGTTACCAAATACAGCAATTTATAATGAGTCGAAGTCCAGTAGCTGGGCAGAATGTGAACATCACGCTGCAAAACGTTGGACCGGTGGCTTCAGGAAACCAGCAGATAACGCTTACCCCATTGCCAATTCCAAACCCAACATCACCGAGTTTTCAGTTCAGTCCTCAGCAGAGGCGGTTTGAGCATGGATCCCCATCGTATATTCAAGTTACGTCACCGCTGCCTCAACAAGTTCAGTCTCAAAGCCCTACACAGCCTAACCCTGTGCCGGTGCAAACGTTACCGAATGTTCGGGCAGGCACTCCAGGCCCTGGCTTGGGTATGTGCAGCCAGAGCCCTACTAGAGGATTTGTAGATGCTAGCGTGCTTGTGAGACAAATCAGCTTGAGTCCTTCAAATGGTGGACACTTTGTGTATCAAGAAGGACCGGGAATTGCACAAATTGCTCAAGGAGCTGCCGCACAAGTACAGCTTCCGTCCTCCGGGACCCCTGCTACGGTAAGGGAACGCAGGCTTTCACAACCTCATTCTCAGTCTGGTGGCACCATTCATCATCTCGGTCCTCAAAGTCCTGTAGCTAGCGGAGCAAATATGCAGTCTTTGACTAGCCCAGGCCATATTACGACGACCAGCTTGCCACCCCAAATCAGCAATATTATCCAAGGGCAACTTATGCAACAGCAGCAGCAAGTGCTTCAGGGACAGCAGCTGGGTAGACCCATCGGATATGACAGGACTTCTGGTGGATTGATAGCAGGAGTTGGAGGACCTAGTGCATTTGGAATGACATCACCACCTCCTCCCACAAGTCCTTCACGGGCCACTGTACCACAGGGGCTGTCGAGTCTTCCTCTTACTCCTACAGTTAATACAGCAGTGAAAAAACAACCCAAAAAATTGGAGGAGATTCCTCCTGCCAACCAAGAGACTGCTCAAATGAGAAAACAATGTTTGGATCATCACCACAAGCAGATGGAAATTCTTAAGGAAACTTTTAAGGAATGTTTGATTGAACTGTTTTTCCTGCAACATCTTCAAGGGAATATGATGGACTTCTTAGCTTTTAAGAAGAAACATTGTGTTCCACTGCAAGCATACCTGAGGCAAAATGACTTGGATCTGGAGGAGGAAGAAGAGGAAGAACAATCTGAGGTCATCAATGATGAGGTAAGAAATCTGTTGGTTAATGGCTTGGAACAAAATCCTAGATGAAGTTGTGGCACCTGGATTGTGAAGTATTAGAGAATGTGACAGTACCTGAAAAATCATTTTTACTTGATGAAGTACGGCATTTTTTCTTTAAATAGTTGGTCTGAGAGAATGCAGTTCTGCTGGGTAGTGTGATTCGACAGGTTGGTTTGAGCGTGCCGTTAGATGTATGTATTTAAAAGAAAAGAACAGAGAGGTAAAAGGAGCTTTCACTGTCCTAGTTAGTATGTAAGCCAACACGCAAATAAAGATGGCATTGGTGTGGAAGCTGTTTTAAGCTATCAGAATGAGTATGAGTAGGAATCATAGATTAAATTTCACTTATGCAAACCAAAAAAGAATAAGCAAAATGTCTTGTAAGAGGTTAACCTTTATTTGATTCGTGTGACTTCTAACCATAGGTGGCACTGAAGTTCAGCGTTGCTGTGGCCAACAAAAAATCTGAAGTTATTTCATTACTCAGAGAGAACATGTGAATCGTAATGTGTGTGGGTCCATAGTAATGAATCAGGTTACTTAAGCTATCTTAGAGCCCCGTGCATGTATTGCTCTCTAAATGATTAAAAAATAGCACTTACGGACTGGACAGTAACAAGTTAACTTTGTTACTTACGCAAAGGTTTAAAATTACTAACTTGAATTCACTGTTTCTTGATGGCAAAGGACTTGAAATAAGCTTGCCGCAGACAGATGCTGTGCGACTTTTCCTGCACGTCTGTGCCCATTTGTGTGGCTCTGGACCGGCAGCACTCCCGCGGGTGCTGGAGCAGTGCCTGTCTTGTGCGGCACCTACCTGCAAGCCTACATGGCAAGTGCTTGCAACAGGGTAGATATAACCGATGCCACTGCATCGCCTGGCACTCACAAATACCTTTTAAAATTTGTAAAAATATATACGGGTATATAGTTGCCAGTTTGTAAAGAACCAACCCAAACCTGTTATGTAAAGAAACTCATATTGCTTTGCAATAGATGTTAGAAATGAGTGTCTTCAGTGAAAATTAGTGACTCTCTTAGGTGTGAATCATTAGTGATCATATCTTCAGTTGGAATTTGTGGGAAATTTTAACAGTATAACAGCTGAAGTTAAATTTGTTTATTGTTTTGTGGTCTAAACTTCTTGACTAGGAAGAATATATTTCTGCTTGTGATAGTTATTGATAATTTTGAAGGAATCATTTCTTTCTAAATATAGTAACATAAAAGCTAGCCTGTTATTGTAATTTATTGACAAGGGATATTCAGTATTTTTTTTCGCCTGGTTTGTATTTTGTCAGACTGTTTAGGTGTTCTTGTTGGGTTGTGTGTTTGTCAGCTGGAGTACCAGGTATTTTTAACTGCAATACGTGCATTTTGAGAGCTCTTTGGCGGCTGTGAATTGTATAGGTTCATTGAAGTCAGTGGAGCTACTACAATTTACGTCCGTTGAGGCTCTACCCCTCGGTCTTTCGGGTTTGGAGTTTGCTGTACTTCACTGCCTTCTTGTGTTGGATGTCTTTTGTTTGTGAAAGCTGCTTGTCCCTTTAACTGCTGGAGAATTTTGCAAAGTGCAACAGCAAAAGTCTTTACGTGTTTTCAAATGATGAATCCTTTTGAAAGATTAAGACATCTTTTGAGTATGTTCTTTCTTTGTATTTTTTTGTCTTCTTCTCTTTTATTTCCCCCTCCCCCCTCTTTATCACTTTCTGCTAAAGCAACGCACTTCATCCCTTGCCTGGAAAGGTTGATCACTTTGGGAATTCAAGGGGAGAGCGAATGGTGGCTGTGCTCATTGCTTAAATAAATGTTGGAGCTCTCTTAAGTTCAAACTGTCTGTCATGCTAATTTGTTGTCTGTTAGGAGCAGCAATCATTAAATTTAAAACACACTTTTATGTTAGCTGGATTTAAGAAAAGGTTTCCAGTGATGAGAAGTCACTATAAATAGTCAAGGCCATACTCTGTTCCGCTATTAAAAGCGAGACAGAACTCTTCAAAAACAGCCTGCATTCAAACCTAGCCATGCTGATGGTCGTTTAGTTATAATCCCCTCTTCAGTGAGGTACCATCAGTACAAAATGAGTGTGTTGAACAGTACAAAAAAAAAAAAAAAAAAGAAGAAAAACTTTTAAAAAGAAAATGATTCTCCCTTCTTTTTTTTTTTCCCAAAATATTTCTCTCAGGTAAAGGTTGTGACAGGAAAGGATGGGCAGACTGGTACTCCTGTCGCTATAGCAACCCAGCTTCCTCCAAATGTTTCTGCTGCTTTTTCATCCCAGCAGCAACCATTTCAGGTACTTTTCAATGGTTCTAAAATGTAGTTTCATCCCAGATTTTTTTTCTTCATTCAGATTTGATATTTCTTAGATGAATTAGAATTTTCCCAAGAGCCCATCCCTTATCATCTAAATGAAACAAAAAAACCCCTTTGCAATCTTCAGATGCATCAGTATTAATGAAGCCTTGAGGAAGTTAAATCTTTGTCTCCAGGTTGCTGGCTTATTTCATTAACTTTCAGCTTGAATGTTTTCACTTTGGTTTGTTTGTCTTTTGTTTCCCTAATGCATTTGGTTCATTTGTGCATTCTGCATAGTGATAATATGGATTCTTTTGTCTGTGGCACTGTAATTGTGGATTTCTCCTAAATTTCTTTTCTTTTTTTCCTTATCTATTAAGGTTTTGAGTATGGCTACAGAAGGTTTTGGATTTGCCTCCCCTGAAATGTTTTAAACAGCAATAATAACCCTCTGACACATTTTTTTAAAACAACTAACCACTTTCCGTTAGCTCTACCATAAATGTTGGGAAGAAGAAACTGAAGTGCCTATTTTTTATTATATAAGTCCTTTTTTACGTTTTTTTTTTCCTTTTTTTTGTACAAGGAATACAAATGTGATAATCAGTTAAAATTTTTGTGGATCAGTAATGGTGCAACTTTTAAATTCAGGCTAGTACGGGTTTATGCAGCTGCCTTCAAATCTGTGCTACCCAGTCATCATTGCTTGTACCTGAGAAGTAATATACCCTAATTCCTTTCCAACTACAATATTTGCCTTTTAGCTCAATTATATACACTTGAATAGCAGGTGTTAGAGGGTGAATTACTCTGCTGTACCATGGAAGCTGTACAGTCTGCACTGCCTTCATCTAGGTTTTGGAAAAAGGAGAGTTAAATGAATTGTAAAATGGGTTGTATTCCTCTGTCTGAGAAATGGGATGTTCACTGTGGTATTTTACAAATGAGTTGCATAGTTAAGGGGCTTGCACTGAGAGCTCTGTGTTATGGCCAATACTGACATGTCTTGGAAGTCTCCTTAGGTAGTCAGGCTTCATCTAAGCTGTTTAAAATATGTAATACTGTATTAGGTTATTTATTACAGTGATTAGGGTTATCCTCAAGCTATAGCTACAGCAGTCATGAAGTACTTTTGAAAGTATTACACCATTTCAGACCTGTTTCAGAGAAACTAGCAGGTACATGCTAAAAGCATACAAAACTCTCTGTGTAATTGCCATAATACCTTTTAGCACAAACTGTTAACAGAGAGTATCATCTCTTCCCATCTGTCTTTCTCTTTGTAACTGTTTATAGAGAAATAATGTGTCCCGATCAGCATCATCATTCAAATTTGCGTGCATAAGTGCACCACTCAGAATGATTATTGTGGGCGTGCCGCATAATCATGACCTCTGGAGAACTACATTATTTTAATTAAAGTTAGGACAGTTTTAGTCTAATATTAGTGGTATGTGACTGCAATTTATAAAGATGTAACATCTTTGCTCTTTGAAGCGTCTGGCCTAAATTACGTGGTGATAATGCAGACAGCTGGGAGGCGTACTCTTAAGAAAATGTCAGTCAAAAATCCTAAAGTAGAGATGCGGCCTGAAACTGAGTATGCAATCATCCAGAGTAAGAGTAGGTGAAATAAAGGGCATCTGAAGGAGAGTTTGGAGAACATACTTTCTTAAACTGATGTCCCAGAAAGCATTTGATGCAAACAGGACATAAGCTGAATGTGTTAATTAATCCGGTAGCACTGTAGAAAGTAAGTTCTTGTGACTTATTTTGAAAATTTTGTAAATGCCGAAGTGCACGATGCTCTGCCAGACACTGGCCGTTGGACTTGAAATATGCTGCATGTCTGCCTTGTGAGAAGACAAACGTTTGAAAACTTAATCCATATTGAGTGTGATACGACAGTGAACCATGACCATTAGGGATGAATATGAGTCAGAGATTCTTAAAACCAAAATTCACATCTTAAGGCTATAGCTGTAGTGCTAGAGTGGCCACAAATGCCGTCACAGCAGCAAAGAGATTAAACGTTATTAATTCATAGCTATTGGTAGAATCTGAGTGGCAGGAGATATATTCAGCTCAAAAAGGAGTATTTGAAAGCATTGAAGATGTAGGGTTGTGACGGCTATGGTTTATTTCAATATAGACTGGTGTTTACTTCCTTAGGCTTAATTTATATTGGTAGAATTTCTATTAAAAAACAGAGAAGAAAAGACCTGTGAATAAACTAGAAGATTCTTTTTGGGAAATTACTGTCTTTGCTATGTTGTCATAATAAATTTTCACAATATTTGCAAACCCTTGCTGTACATCGATATGGCAGAGGCTCTCACCAATAGCAAATTACACTTAGAGAACTTTAATGTTAAATTAGCTCATTTTCCAGGACATAGAGGCATACATAAAGTCCATCTTTGTATTTTCTGATAGAATCTCTTAAGCCCTTTCTTTGGACCCTTATTTTTTTCTTATAATAAGTTTCATAGTAGAATGTTGGGTATAGCATGGGTATAGTCATATAGCACTGGTGGACATTAATAAATAGTTGCCAGTCATGGTGAGGGCCCAAAGAGCATGGAAATGCTCACATACCTAAACTTGTTGGTTTCAATAATCCTGTATGTAAGTCTGGGTTGTGGTTTAGCCCCAGTCGGCAACTAAACCCCACCCAGCCTCTCGTTCACCCTCCCCCCCCGCCCCGGTGGGATAGGGGAGAGAATCAGAAGAGCATAAGTAAGAAAACTCGTTGGTTGAGATAAGAACAGTTTAATAATTGGGGGAAAAAAATAGTAATAATAAATTGTAAGGAAAAGGAAAACAACAAGAGAGCGCGAGAGGAACAAGACTCAGGAAAAAAAAAGTGATGCAACCGCTCACCACCCGCTGACCGATGCCCAGCCAGTCCCTGAGCAGCCATCGCTGCCCCGGCCAACTCCCCCCAGTTTCTATACTGGGCATGACGCCCTATGGTATGGAATAGCCCTGTGGCCAGCTGGGGTCAGCTCTCCTGGCTGTGCCCCCTCCCAACTTGTGCACCCAGCAGAGCAGGGGAAGCTGAAAAGCCCTTGACCAGTGTCAGCACTGCTCAGCAACAGCTAAACCATCAGCGTGTTATCAGCTTTATTCTCATGCTAAATCCAAACCACAGCACCATGCCAGCTACTAGGAAGAAAATTAACTCTATCCCAGCTGAAACCAGGACAGTCTGCCATCTGAGTTTGGTGCTGAAAGGATTATCTAGGATATATTCTCTGCCATCATTGCCAATATTAATTGTAGTAATTTTAAAATAAAGTTTTCATGCACTGTCTAATCCTACTGAATCGAACCCTTGTGATTTCTTTTCCATCTCAATATCAATAGTGCTCTTCCAGGCTTGTTAATTCATAGTTGTGTGGTGCTTATCTTCAGAGAAAATGTCTAGTAATTTCTGATGAGCTCCGATGTCACATTAGCCTTATGGCAACTCTCCTCATCGAGTTTCTTCATGGTACTCATTTTGCCAGCTGTGCAAACGAGTACAAGTCTGGCATCTGGAAAACTGGAATTGGAACTTGTGTAGCTTGGCTGAGATTCTTTTATTCCATCTTCTGAGTCTTAGCAGTTTTCCTGACATATTTCAAGGCTAACTCTCATGGAGCTCTGTCCTGAGTGTGACAGTGGTGAAGACTCAAGTAAGCTTAAACTGCCTTCAGGATGAGAGTTAATTTGTGTGTTACTGATGTTTCACACGGAGTGAAAAGGGTTAGTTTTCACAAATGTATTGACTCTTATTTCTTAGTTTTGTGTCTTGTTAGTTATGATACAGTTTATGCATACATTCTCTTTCCTCATCTAATTTCCCTTCTAATTAATCCTGTAATGAAGTCACAATGTTTACTTTTTGTCATGTCAGCTTTTTATTGCAGCTATATACTATATGAATATGTCATTTTGACTTCGTTGCAGCATTATGCAAATGATGAAGGGTAATACATTAATGAAAATTTCCATTTATTTTAAAAAAAAGAAATAAAAAATACTGGGCAAGTTTGTTTTTTACATATCCCATTTTCCTGGGTTTGGTATCACTTTTTAAAAAATGTAGACGTGTATTATATATAACCAACTTCATCAGTTTAGTTACAGTTTTAAAATTTAAACTCAATGAAGAATATCTGTGCATTATGGACATGTAAAGCGTTATAGCAGATATTGAACGAGTCGTGTTTTCTTTGTTGTACAACTGTTCTGAAGGATTTGTTCTGTGCTAGCCTCTTTAGATCTGTTTGTCAGTTACCTCTTGGTGTTAGACTATCTACAGATTGAACTTTTGTGATTTGTTTTCTTTTTCCAATAGCAAACGCATACAGGGACTCCAGTAACAGCGACTGTGAACACCATAGAAATTGAAGCTTTTAAGAGACAGCAGGCACTTGCACCAGCAGGTATGTTCCACAGACAGAATATCACTTTGGTTCTTTTTTTTTTCCAAACAGTTGATGGAGCCCACTGTTCTGTAACTCTTGAAATACAGTTTTGCCTCACCTTGGGAATTGCCAGATCCTTAGGACTATCTATTGTGAATGGTGTTGTGTGAAGAGTGTGCTCCACTCACAATATATAGGACTGGATTTGGCAGGCATGGAGACATTGTTAGGTTGATTGTTCTGGCTAAGAAGATTGGAGATGGCCAACTTGAAGTTAGAGGGACTCTGCCCTTGGAGCATGTTTTTCATAAATGCTACACATGTATAGTAGCCGTACCTTTCTGAGCTGATGTTGGAATCATGTGTAGTAGTTTGCTTTGTAAAACTGAACCCATTCCATTATACCATGCCATAAATGGAATTTGAATATCACAGATTCGTCTAAGAGACCACGAATTGAAGTGGGCCGTCATGGGATGGTTTTTCAGCACCCGGGTGTGGCTTCAGGAGTTCCTCTTCAACAGCTAATGCCAACGGCACAAGGTACTGTGTCACCACATGCCAATTGCACATTAATTTAACAAGGAGATGTTAGTGATGGGACTAGAAACTTGGGCTTCCGGCCTTCCAAGATCCTAGTCCCACCACACACTTCTCCATGTAAATTAATACTTGGTATGCAATGCCTGGTTTGTTTAAGGAGCTGAGTGACGGGCTCCAAAGGTGCATGTTGGCATGGAAATACGTCACAGGTGCTGATGCAAAACGGTTAATCTGAGAATTCTGGAACTGAGCCAATGATTTATGAAAAGGAAACCTCCTAATTTGCAACATCATCACAAATTTTTATTCATTAGTCATGCCAAGCTTTAGGATATGTGTTAAGGTGAATGTGTTAAGAACTAAATATTATTTAGACTTGACACTGTTATTTTAGGTTAAATTCCATTAGCTCACCAGTCCATTTTTTTTTTAAGTATAAGAAATTCAGAAGACATATAATTACATGTTTTTTTTATAGTTGCTGTGCTCCAAATTTTAGTTGCAGTCCTGTGCATGAAATACTTTGTTGTTTATTGTAATGGTGATTTTTTTTTTTTGTGATTGTGATGTGGTATTTTCAAGTGATGGTGTCTTGTGGCAAAGTAAGTAACAAATTAGTCTATTTGCAGTTGATTTCCTCTTTATATCAGTAAAGAGCATTGGATGTTTTAATTTCATCTGTGTTGTGTTTCCTCTTGCTTTGTAGGTGGAATGCCTCCCACTCCTCAAACCGTACAGCTGACTGGACAGAAACAGAGTCAACAACAGTACGACCCATCTAAAGGCCCTCCTGTGCAGAACGCAGCAAGTCTGCATACACCTCCGCCGCAGCTGCCAGGGAGACTGCAACCTGCGAATGTCCCCATGACGTCTCTCCCAGCTGCGCTGCAGCTTTCACAGCAGCAACCACAGATAGTGGAATCTCCAGCTCAGCCTCAGATTCAGGTGAAGATCCAGCCTCAAAGCGTACCCCTGACTTCCGCTCCACTTCCAGCACCGCTTCAACAGCAGGTGCCACCAGCAATCCATGTGCAAGGACAGACACCAAACCAAGTGTCACAGCCACAAACTACAATACAGCAGCAGGTATGTGAATTTTATTGGGGTGAAAATATGTTTGTTTCAATGCCCAGTAAAATCTAAGAACATTATCTTCTTGAAAATATATGAAATATGTTGATGTTTTTTAATTCCACTGGACACTTAAATCCTTTCCTTATAAAAATGCAGGTGTAAATTTTTTATGAAATTAAATTTAAGTCTGCATTATGTTCTGCTGTAGTGTAGACTAAGACGGTATTGAATGCTAAACTCATCACTAACAAATGTGTTTCTTGGGCAGACTGTGACTCTGACACGATCATCTGCAGATCCTGCGCAGACTTCTCAGCGTCTTACGGCCAATACACTACCGCCTACCTCATCTGTTGTGCCAGCAACTATCTCAGGCTCAACACCGCCTTCTACGTATCCCGTACAAACAAACAGGACCTCCCCAGCAACTAACAAGTCCCTGTCTCCAATTGCATCAAAACCCCCAGGCTTAGCAGTAGCAGCAGCACCTAAAACACAAAGTCCAGCTCAGAATGCAGCAGTATTACCCCAGGACAACTCTCAAGACAAGCTTGCTGAGCAAGTAAAGCTGGTAAGATATTCTGTTCTTCCGCAAAACTTACGAACAGTTAACACACAAATAACAATTAACACGAGTGATGTGTTTGACTTATGAAAATGGGCTATTTTTCGGGGGAGTGGGGTGTTTTTTATTTTATTTTTCTTTGAGTCTGCTTTACATACTGAGTTTTGCTTTTATGGGCATTCAGAGAAGGTGAAGAAGACTTACTGGTCTTCATACTGTTGTTGCGTTCTTTCTCTTTCTATTAAATTGATTGTATCTACTCATTCAGGGTGACTGCAACCTCACTTATTTTTACAGCTAACTGGAGATGTTGTTTTGCTTATTTAACAGGAACATCACAGAGAGCTTGTTTTTTCACCAAATCAAGCAATATTAATAATGAAGTTATATTTATCTTCTTTGGATAAATACATCTGCCATTTCAATTTATTAAAAAAAAAAAAAAAGTATTATTTGATTGCAGTTTGCAATCAAACTTGTTTTTTGTGCTGCCCAGCAAACCTTCTTTGTCCTGTTATTTAACAAAGTACCTGTTGTAATACAGGTTGAAGTACTGAGTCTCTTCATGCATAAGTTGAATTTAGTCCGGTAATTTTTTCACTGATGCAGTGTTCAGACTTGGTTTTTGTAATGCACGTGTCATGCTGTTACACCTTTTTTTTGCCTTCGGTTATTTTGATGGAGTGGGAGTAATTATTTTTCTATTTGGCTATGGCTTAGGTGCATTCTGCAGCTTCATTGTAACTGTATGTACTTCTTTTTAAGGAAAATCAAATCCATCAGCGAATAGCAGAACTGAGAAAGGAAGGTTTATGGTCCCTGAGGCGACTGCCTAAACTCCAAGAGGCTCCAAGACCAAAATCTCACTGGGATTATTTGCTGGAAGAAATGCAGTGGATGGCAACTGATTTTGCCCAAGAGAGAAAGTGGAAGATGGCAACTGCTAAGAAGGTACTTGAAAAACATTTTTTTGACTCAGAACAATCAGTCTTGTATCACTGAGCTTGGTACCAAAGCTATTTAAAGGTTCTTTTTCTATAGACAGAAGTGATGGGAATATAAGGCACCGATTTTTACTTAAATGAGAAGCCATGCTGTCAGCTTTGGATATTCTAGCATTTGAAACAGACTAGATAATTGTATTGATTGTGGATGCAAATAATAGTTTTGGATTTTGTGGATTTTATTCCTCTGGAAATCAAATAGCTTGTTTAGGGGACCCAGTCAATATGTTGACTGTGTCATATTTAAAAAGTACGGTTATTGTGCCTATCTCACAAACCAGTTATTCCCTCTCAATGAAGAGTAAATATAGAATTTTGTAAATAACTTCCATTGGGTGTGGTTGTCTGTCTAATTCTTCTTTCTTAATCTCAGAAAAAGATGAAGGAGAAACCATGGAGTTCTAAGGACAGCAGTGGAAACATGGTAGAGAACTGTTTCCATAGGGGACGAGAGCAGCACAGTGGGAATAACTAAGTCAGTGATGGAATGAAAATTGGGGTGGTGTGAGATACAATATGTAAAATCTGTTTATTTACAATAAGCAAGAGTTTTCTATGGATTTTAGCAATGTAGCACCTTCTTTTGATACATTTATGACCAGTTTGGGATAATGAAGAGAGCAACTGAAGGCCATTAGTTTAAGTTGCCATGTTGTTTTCTATTGTATATTCTGAAATGATGGAAACCCAGAACTCTTCCTTACAAGCAAAGTATTGAAATAGGTGTATCATTTTGTAAAATGAAGATCTACATTTTGAATATAATTTAAATCTGGATTTGAAGCACTTGCTCCATTTGTGGCCAATGGTAGGTTTTTAAGAATAGGAGAAACAGGAAGGGCAAATATGAAATGATCCTTCCCCTGGCAGTATGCTTCAAACTTCTGGAAATCAACGTTTTAGGGACCTTCTGAGCTAAAGGTCGCAGTCAAGTCAGTCTTTAACAGCCACTGACTGATCTTTCACTCATGTATGTACACTCTTTTTGAACTCATTTTACCTTTGGTCTCTGACGTTTTGTGGTGTGATTTCTATGAGTTCATATGTGCTGTCTGAAAACAAGTCATCTTTTGTGTGTTTGCTGCTAATTTCAGTAGATTTTTTCCTAATTTTTGTGTTGAGAGAGAGTAGTGAATGCAGACTTTTCTACTTGATTGCTTGGTTATCGTTCTTGTATTTTCTTTTTTCCTTTGAGTTTCGTATCTGTTGTTTTACTGGCATGGTAAGAATTAGAAATATTGGAGGTAAGTGCTATGTGTGTAAAGCTATGGTCAACGTCTGGCTGCTGATAACCACTATAATCTTAAGAAACATGATGTGTATTTTGAGGTAACCTCATTCAGGATCTCTCATGGTATTTTAGATGGTAAGAACTGTGGCTCGTTATCATGAAGAAAAGAAACTTAATGAAGAGCGAGCTAAAAGGGAAGAACAAAACAAACTAAGGCGAATTGCTGCATCAATTGCTAGAGAAATAGAATACTTCTGGTCTAACATTGAACAGGTAAGATACCGACTTATTAATACTTGTGCAAGTCATACTGTTTTTTTCATCTCAGTAACTTATTTATAAAATTTAAGTGCTTTATTAGACTTCACTTACATTTCAGGTTGTTGAAATAAAACTACAAATTGAATTTCAAGAGAAAAGGAAAAAAGCTTTGAATTTAAAGAGAATTTCAAGGAAAGGTAATTGTATTGCATTTCATAAGAAATCCAGTATAAATTCTGATGCTACTGTTTTACATCCTTTCACTCAGTGAGGTTTAATCTTGTTGGTGATAGAGTTGTAAGATGCTAACAATAGGTTGTGAACAGATCTGAACTATGAGTTACGGGGTTTTTTTATGCTTTTGTGCTAGATTTCGTTAATATTTCTTGTGTTTTATGTTGGATGCATTTAAAAGTTCATGTAAGAAACATAAAATTACTAAGTGACTAATGCATACATGAAGTATAATAATTTTCCAGGTAAGGATACAAAACCTGCAGAAGACCTTTTGTTGGAAAAAGGAAGTGAAATGGTAAGTCTTTCTGTTTCTTAAAACCCGTCAAATTAGTTTAAATATGACTACCTGTGTGAAAAAGTTTTGATAAATGTGAAATGTTTTCCTTAAATACACGGCGATGATAAACACATTTCTGTGTAGTTACTGACAACTGAACATATTGTCATAAGCACAAATACCATTTTTTCTGGTTATGAACGACAACTTTTAACGGGGAAGTGGATTGTGGTTGATGCATGTCTTTTAAAGGAAGAATTCATACTTACTCAATGGCTTTGGATCAGTCATTCTAAGATTGCAAGACCAAAAAAATGTACAAATTAATTGCCAGACTTTGTTTTGGGCAGGAGTTTCATCTGCTGTAACCAGGGGTAAACTTTGTGGGGCATGAAAGCATGTTTTCAGCTGTTCAGCTGTGGTTTATCGGCTGAGAGATGTAGGTATATGTTACAGAATGGATCAAACTGAATGAAAAATATCTTTTGCCCTAGACAAAATGTATACTAGGACTCCTTGGCTACATCTGTGCCATTGGAAAAAAAATGAGCGAGGCCCTGTTCTGAGGCCCTGAGCCATCTGGCATGGCACAGCTGATGCCCACTTGCTGAAATGCTCCCCTTTCACCAAGCAGAATGCCTGCATCTGAATTTCCTGTTAGGAACAAGCTTTAGCATGTGTTTGCAGCCAAACTGTGGCCTAGCACTGTCTGTGGGTGTTAATTTGCACAGGCTAAACCATGCTACAGAGTATGCTGGACAGCTGAGAGTGAGCAATTGTAGGCCTGTGCGATATCCCTTTTTTATTGACTAGTGAAAACTTAGTCCTTGATCCCAACCTGGGTAAAAGTTTTGTGCCTCAATAATGTTTTTAAGGGAAAGAGTACTATGGCTCTGTGCCACAACTGGACCTGAGTCATTTGAACCACAAACACTTGAAGTGGCTGATTGCACACTACCTTCAATACAGAAGCAGAGTATCTGTGTTTGTGTGACCAAGAAAGTGCTAATAGGTGTTAGGTGTCTATTAGTGAATGCTGTTGTGATTGCAAGGCACTTGTTGCTTTCTTTAAAAAAACAAACAAAAAACCTCCCTAACTTTGTTTTCTATGATTTTACATATTTTAATTATTTAATGCTAGGGTTCTTCATCATCTGGAAGGAAAAGAAAGGCAAGCACATCTTTGACTGATGAGGAAGGTAAGTCACTTTTCAAAATTGCGCATCTATACTGTAGTACATAAGTTGTATGTTAAAACCCTGGAACCACAGGTTTTCAGTCTGTTACTGCATGGATGCAATGCTTTTCACAAACCAAATACCAGCCCTCATCTGTTTCTTAGAGAGATTAGATAGTCAATTAGATAGTAAATTTTCCTTAAAAGAGCTTCTGTGAAAATTTGAAAATAAAATTTTCCCTGAAAACACACTGCTATCATTGTTGGTAGATTTTAATTCTTTCTGTCCTCATTCCTTCGTTTCTTAAACCTTACTAGTGGTCTTAAACCTCTTTTGAGGATTTCAGACTGAATAACCCATCTACTGTAGTTCCTTTCTTGTGATGACATCTGTGTCATGTTTCTGACAAAGAAAATCCTCAGTTTAAAGCTACAGAATAACCTGTCTCTGGTGACCATTGTCAACCAACACTTAAGAGTTCAAGACTGCCTTTTGTCCTGAGGCAGAAGTGCTTCTCTCCTTTTCACTTATCTTTTAAGTTCTATGTGTAGTTGCTCTCAGATTTTCTTGTTTTCCATACATCTCATTCTTTTTGAATCCTGCTAACTTATATTATTCTATGCTAGTACACTTCAGAGGATATAATTACAAGCTTCGTGAATTATTGCATAATTTGAATGCCAAGATTAACATTTGGTTTTATTGTAGTTGAAGATGAAGAAGAAACTATTGAAGAACAAGAAGCTAAAGAAGGAAACATAAACCATCAAACTGAATTGTCTAATCTAGCCAAAGAAGGTAGGCGTCTGGCTTGATTCCTGTCTGTGGTGGGCTCTCAAACAACAGGTGACAACATGCAGCAGTTACTGTATTTGTAGGTAGGGTTATAGATGAGAAGTTGAATGCATTCAGATGTTTAGTCATGTAACCCGTATTTATTTTTTTCTGTTTGGAAAGTTGTAGCGGTTAGTTTATGGGATGATGATGGACATCTGCACTTTATAAAGCAGTCCATATACTTAACTAGTTATCACACAAGGTAGCCTGAGAAAAAGTATTTCTCTACTGAAGTACTGCATTTCTTTAAAGCCTCACACCAAAAGACTCTCAACCTAAGTACTAGGAATGCGTGATATATACTTAAAACCAGAAGTGTATCAGATTGAGCATGAACATTTTATCAGCTGTCTTGAGTATCTCAGAAGGGTTTTGTGACCCACCTGATAAGTCGAAAGGGCCCTGAAGTGCTGATCTTGGGGGGTATAAATACTTGAAGACAAGGGGCTTTTAGGGACAATGCTCTGGCTAGCAGCTCTCTTTTGTTAGCAACATAACAATAACTGCTATGCTGAGCTTGATGTATGCAAAGTATCCCATAGGGATCACTTATCATGGTAAAAACCTTGCTGATTTTGAGAGGCAAGCTTCCCGTTAAGCTAAACCTGCCTAGCAATTAATATGCAGTTTCCAAATCCGTTTGTTTGGTCTGTTTGGCAGCTTAGTAGCTGCAGCCAGCTGGCCAGTTGGAGGGATTATAACTCTTGGCCAGTTAGCCAAGTTCCTAATGAGGATGTTTCCTGATTGATTGGCCACCACCAGCATGCACGTTCCTGCTTCAACAGATCAGACAAGGGATCATGGAGATACTGTTTAGCAGGGTTGAGGTACAGCTCAGTTTTGAAACTCTGAAGTCTTGAATTGTCTTTCGACCACTCGCCTGGATTTGATGCCCCTACCTCCCCAACCGGTGGTTTACTGTCAGGTTGTATGGTGGGTTTGTAACATAGTAAAAAGCCAGCTGGGTGAACAAACTGTTTGGTGTAATGCCAAGTGTTCTCCGTAATTGAGGTTACTAAATAAATATTGCCATCATCGCCCTAATAATTACCTCTTCAGTTAACTTCTGATTAGAGAACTGGCTTTATAGAATTGTGAAGAATGTAATGAGATTAAAACCAATGGTGTTGATTGTTGTAAGTTTTGATATTTTTAAACTTACATCCTTTAATGCCCTTCAGCTGAATTGCCTCTGGAAGATTTACTAAAGATGTATGAAGGTGCCTTTGCAGAAAATTTTCACTGGCCCCAGCCGAAGCCTGACAGTGAAGAGGATAGCAGTGAGGAAGGTAAATTACTTTTTGTAAACAAAAAGTTGTACTGACTTACAAGGTGAAGTAAATTCATTGCCTCTTCAGGTCTCTGTTAAAAGATATTTTATACTAGGGGAAAACAAATACTGAGTGAATTACATTTAAAATGTTTTTTATTTTGTAACTGAAGAAGAATGTTATATACAAGAATGCATGGAAAGTACAGTCACTTTCTTGCTAAGCATTTGGAATGATCATTAGAAAAATTAAATTTATTCCTGTAATTACTAAATTTTTTTGGATAATGGTCTGTGAAGAATTTATTCCTTTTTTTTTTTTTATTTCTCAGTTTATGAAAAGAGGGTAGTGTTTGCCTATCTTAAAGTCAAGATGTGTGAGATTCTCAGGAACAGTAGTGAGCCATAGAAGAGCCTCTCTACACTGAATTAAACAGCACTCTTCATAGCTAGCTATTATTACACAGTTGCCATCTGGTCTGTATTGGAGTGATGATAGAATTACGTATTTGAGGATAGGTAGTATGAGAGGACCTCCCTAGAAGTTGTGAAAAGCTAATGGTCATGTTAGCCTAGCTAGTGTGAACATCCAGAACACGTACGTGATCCTGAGCTTAGGCTATTTTCATTTTAGCTTGCCTAGCTTGAAAATCATAGAATTGTTTTGAAAAGTTAGCTGCCTCCTTTTAGACCCCTGTCTGAATTCTAGCCATCTCAATTCCTTTGTGTAACTGATACTTAAGTTAATTTTAAATGCCAATGTAATTTTTCTCTCTCATAGAAATGGAAGACCATATCTCTGATAGGGAAAGTCCTCAGAAAGAAGTTGTCCTCATAGACTCCCTTCTCAGCATTGACCAGTACAAGGGTATAGACAGATCAAGTCCTCCAAAGAAGCATATGCGAGACATATCAGAAGTTGCTGCAGCAGCAGAAATGCTGTTACCTAAAGGCAGCTCTAGGATAACAACAGCGGTAAGCCTTTCTATTTTCTGATACTGTGTGTGCTTGCTTTTACATAAAGAATGCTTTTTTCATGATTTCACAGATTTTAGCAACAAATTACAATAAATATTTTCTAGTTCTTGAACTACAGAATGGTTATTCTTTATGACATGCTCTGTGAATTTAACTCAGAAAAAAAGTATCAAATCATTCCCATTACAGGTAAAATACAATACTCCATCGCTACTGTATGGGCCTCTCAGAGAATATCAAAAGATTGGGCTGGATTGGTTGGCAAAGCTGTACAGGAAGAATCTCAACGGCATTCTGGCAGATGAGGCTGGGCTTGGAAAAACAGTACAAATTATTGCCTTTTTTGCCCACTTGGCTTGTAATGAAGGTAAGTTCATTTGCCTAACAGTTTTGGACAGGTACTGGGCCAGCATTATCCTTGTGAATTGTAGCCTAGGGTCACATTTTTTTCTGCTGAACTGTATCAGACTTTAGTTAATGCACAGAGTAAGATTATGTCAGAAAAACTTTCTTAGATTGTGTGACATAGGGGTGCCTTCATATCAAGTATACTGTTTGATCCATCTGCTGTTACCTTCTAGGTGATAGAATTCTTCTAAAGCCTAGTATGTTAGGATAAAAAAGCCTTACAAATTGTTTAATGAGCAGATGGCCACAGATAGTTAAATTCAAGGAGTAAATATGAACAGTTGGACAAGTGTGTCTTGTATATAATCTCAGATATTACTAATAGTGTTGCTGTGGTCAGGATCATTTAGGAATGTAAGTAAGGCAAAGCTTGTTGTGGAGGTAGTATCTCTTATTCAAGCAGTTGATGTAGCTGAGGGAAAAGTAGATATTAGGTGCACAAGGGGTACTTGAGGTCTGAAAGATAATAAATAGATTAGGCATTAAAATACCTCTGTTTGTTGTTATTGGATCTCACTTTTAATGATGAATTTAGTGCACTGCACTTAAAAAATCAAGGGAGAATATAAACCACATGAATTGTCAGTGGTCTCTTTCTACTGTTAATTGCTATGTTTCCCCCTCTGTAGGTAATTGGGGCCCTCACCTTGTTGTTGTACGGAGCTGTAACATACTGAAATGGGAGCTGGAATTGAAACGCTGGTGCCCAGGGTTGAAAATACTTCTCTACTTTGGCAGCCAAAGGGAACTTAGGGCAAAAAGACAGGTACTGTATTTTGCAACTCTTACACTGTTGTATTTAGCATTTTAGATGGCAAAACTTTTCCTTTAGCGTGCATTTATCTGTATGTTCCTTCCATCCTAATGCGCTATGAGAAGTTTTTAACACTACAAGTTGGTTTACAAAGAGTTTCACACCTAACAGTGCTAGATTTTCAAAGGCATTTTTGGAACTTCCTTGGGATTGAGCAGTACATGCAATACTTAACATGCTTTCTGAACTGCCTATAACTCAAAGACCAAGACTGTCTTTTAGAATGCTTTGGGTCATAGCATCTTTCTGCTCTTAGTGAAGAAATAGCTGGTTGTAAGATACTTGAGGGTTCTGCCATAACTTTTCTGTCTCATCCTCTCTTTCCTTTTCCGTAGGAATGGACAGAACCCAACAGCTTCAATGTGTGTATCACTTCCTACAAACAGCTGTTCAAAGGCCACCCAGCATTTATGAAAATGCGATGGAAATACTTAATAGTAGATGAGATGCAACAAATAAAGAACATGACTGAGAAACACTGGGAGGCACTTTTCAATCTCCGCAGGTATGGAGCAGAGAATTGTTCTCCTGTTGGCAGTGGGTTTTTTTCTTCTTCATGTCACACAGTTCTCTCTTTAACAGAAAACTGATAAAAAATCTCTGGATTTGGTCTGCCCAAATTCCTGCGCAGCCTGCGCCTACAGACATGCTTTTAGGTGAAACAATCAGGATTCAGAGACATGCTCAGGATCTTTTTGTTGCCACTGTCATAACACTAATTCTTCTTTGCTGATACCTGTGCTCCCAAACAGATCTCCTTGTATGTTCTGGTACTTTGCAACGAGGAAGCTAGTTTGGTGGTATATTCAAGATTAAAGAGATAATTTATCCTAGATTTAATTTTATTAATGCTACTATTTCTTCAGTGTATCTGACGAGCCTAAAGCTACAGTAAACAGTGTTTGAATATCGGTGTCATTTTCATAATGATGCTAGCTAAATGCTGTATCAGTTAAAAATCTTCTTTCATTATTCACAGCCAGCATCGTTTGCTTCTGATAGACACTCCTTTGCATAACACATTGATGGAGTTGTGGACCATGGTACATTTTCTGATTCCGGGAATTTCCAGACCTTATCTAGATTTTCCAGTAAAAGCAGCTAATGAGGAGAACCAGGATTATTGCCATAAACTGGTCATCAGGTTACACAGAGTATGTTGTCATTTTTTCCTATCTGTCCTACTACAGTAGTTAAGCTGTTGGGGGGCAAAAAAAAAAAAAGGAAGAAAGGAAAAGATATGGTTCACCTCAAAATTTCTGGCCTTTCTTAACACTTTGTTCAGCTCAGACAGAAAGTCCTGCTGAAAGCAGGGGTTTCTGCTACCAGAGTAGTATGGAGATTTCTTTTAAAAAATAATACGAGGCTCAGATTTTGAAGCGTGACATGCAGAAATTAAAGAACAAATGAATGCCTATACAAGTGTGTGCATAGCAATATGATTATATATGGCATATGAGGTTTATCACATCAAATGTGTTAGGTGCGAATAGGTTCAGCTTTCTGTTGTAAAACTGCGTCTTTGAAGTGAGAATTTTTTTTTCCCTCAATTATGAAATGTTTCAGATGATTCAGCCATTTATTTTGCGAAGATCAAAGAGAGATGTTGAAAAGCAGCTAACAAAGAAATATGAACACGTGCTAAAGTGTCGTCTTTCTAGTCGACAAAAGGCTATGTATGAAGATGTCATATTACAACCAGGGTAAGGAGTTAAAACAGTAAATAAAAAAGACTGTCATTTTTGGTGCTTAAGCACGATGATAAATGATTGTCATGGTTGGAAGTGTTTTAGTTTTTTCCTGAAATTGAATTCTGAATTGAATTTTCTGAAATTTTGAATTCTGAATAGAATGTGATTACATTGTAAACTAAAATTACAGGCAAGTGATGCTATGGGCCTAATGAAAAACATGCATTTACCTCTGGAACCTAAGAATCAAGTTGTAATGGTCAGGTTTGCTGCTGTTTTGTCTTTAATGAGTGGTTCTTTATTTCTTAAAGCCCAAAGCTTTAAGTTTCTCCTCCCACTCACCCATTTACCTGTGCTGTGATATCAAGTGGTTATTGATAGGTGCAGGGATGAAACAGAAACAAAGCAGGTAGAGGATAGGGAGCTGGTTCGGTCGTAGTTGACTGTAAGATAGCACTGGTCTTTTAAGTTTTCTGTTTCCAAATTTACATTTGGTACAGTGCTACTTAAAATGCTCTAGAAAGAGCTAGGTAAAATCTAAGCTTGTTTTAAGACTTCTGCATAACATACTGCATTGCACATTCTCATCTTGCTGATTTAGGGCCATCTCCATAAAAGCTGTACTTAAATTAATGTATTCCTGTATAAATTATTTGGTAGAACCCAAGAAGCCCTCAAAAGTGGACACTTCATCAGTGTCCTGCATGTCCTGATGCAGCTGCAACGGATTTGTAATCACCCTGATCTGATAAACCCCCGGCTTTCAAGTACCTCTTATGTATCAGAAACACTGGAATACAGAACTGCATCTCTTGTACTGAGTGCCCTAGAAAGGGATATTTGGAAGGTGAGTAGAAAAGTAAACTGTTTTTTTCTCTCTTTGTGCCGTTGTGGAATTTCACTACTTAATATTGTTTTCTTATACATCATGAGTCTACCTGAAGTTTATAAATAGAAGGAATTCACTATTCCATAGCTGTGCCCACCAAGCGCGTACTTGCTGCATCTCTTTTTTGTAAAAGTAGTTTGAGCTTTTCAAGTGGTTTGTAGTCAGTACTTTTTCATGAGCTACTTGGTCAAAGAGAAATTAGCTTTGCTTTCATCATACTCATGTTTGCAGGAATTTTCTGACACTGAAAACACTCTGGGTAGCACAATGCTTATTTACGGCATTCTGTAATTTTCTTTCTGCTTTCAAGTAGCTAAAGGAGAGCAAGACTTACTCTCTTTCACGTGAGAGTAAACACTCTGATTCAGATTCAATGACTAAATTAGTACGCTTCTTTCAATCCATTTGAAGTACCACTATTTGTGTTATCATTAAAGAAATGAGCCCCTCTTTGAGATAATCAAAGGAAATAATTGCATTAGAAGTATAAGTAATGGAGCAGATGAGATGATCTTTTTGGTCGATCTTACTTCCACCCTTTGTATTTTCCTACTCCTAAATTATATGGATGCCTTTATAGTTTGGCTTTGAGCTCGACAGTTAACAAACACCTTCTAGGAGTTCTACTTAATTCTTTGGAAATTATGGTATATGAATATGGTATATTGTTAAATGTGACTTGCTTTGATTTCCGTAACTGGCTAATTAAATTCTTTTTCTACCGATGCTGATGTTTAAAATGGGACTATCAGCTTAAGGTATATTTCCAAGGTTTCTAGACCGTTTTGGCTAATAATTAATAGTTTACTTTTTAAACTTACAGCATTTATTTCAAGTTAAAAAGTAAAATATAGAAAGTGAATTCAGCATAGAACATAGAGAGGACTTAACTGTTCGGGTCATCACATAAAATAAACCTTATTTTACAATGTCTCTAGGAATCAGACCTGTCTCTCTTTGATCTCATTGGAATGGAAAACAAAATGACTCATTATGAAGCGCAAATGTTGCCGAAACAAAAGGTTACTAGAAAGTTGATTGAAGAAATCTACAGCTCCCCTCCACCACCGGCTAGGCCCAACCCAGTGAAGCTCAAACCAAGCAGGTATGTACAACTGCCCTCCTTTTAAGCTAGATTTACAGGAGGAAAATGTAGTTCTGTTGCTATGTTTACAGAGTTCTGTCTGCATCTCTGGTAACGTGATTCACACAAAACCTCAGACTTGACTTTGCATTTTATTATTCTGTTGCTTTCTTGTTTACCCTTGAAATCAGGGATTCTATTTTAATAGTTTTTTGAGGTGTACAATTCCATTTGAAGTTTGTTTATGGGTTTCCCATAGTTTTTACTTCACCAGTAGATGAATTTTAGTCTTGGGGTCCTCGTTTATGGCAAGGGGGTGTTGTTTTGCAGAATTAGCAGGGAAATAATTCTTCAAGACTAAGCTGGGCCTACAGTGTTAGCTGTGCTTGCAGTGTTATAAAAGACGTATGAAGTTTTATAGCAGTAAATTTTTTAAGAGTATTTGTCTCCTAGTGAAGTAGTGATCTCAAAGTAATGTGGAACTGTTTTTCTGATGCAAAGGAGCTGCCTGATGACCTGCCGGCATGTTGATGTCTCTCTGGAAATGATACAAGAGCCCCATTCTTTTTTCAGATATTGGGCTAGACTGTTTAAGCTGTTTGCTGTAATTCTGATGCATCCTGCTTTAAACTGAATGCATGGCAATGCAAGTTTTCTTCTTTCTTGGACTTAGCAAAATGACCTTATAGAATGTCCACACGTGAAGTTCGCTGAAGTGATGAGTCTTGCCAGCTTCAGCCATCTGCGAGAAAGAGATTAGCATCTGATGTGATCAGTTTATACTTTCCTTGGGTGATAGAGTTTATTTTTAAAGGCCAAACTGTGGTCTTCCTATAGACTCTGACTTTTCATGTTCTTTTCAGGTTGTTTCAGCCCGTTCAGTACGGTCAGAAACCTGAGGGCAGGACTGTAGTTTTCCCAAGCACTCAAGTACAGCGCACGGTGACCACAGCGACGGTAACTCAACAGGGACAAGTACGAGGAAGATCACCCATAGCTACGGTGTCTTCAAATCAAGGTAAGAGAGTTAGCGCTAGGCTGGTTACCCTGAACCTATGCATAGACGATACAAGTTAGTCTGTTAATAGAACTCCTTTTCCCTCTAGTTTAATGGTCTAGAATACTAATGGCTTAAAAATACCAACAGACTAATTGCCAGTAAATTTCCCCACTAGTTTCTACAGTACGATCTGCCAGTATAATGCAAAACTAAGCTTTGTGTAACCTAACTGTTAGCGTATGGAGTAAATATGGCACAGTTGGTATTTAGACCCTGATCACGTGTAATGTTCTGTCAAAGACGGGAATTTACAGTGCTTTTGTGTATTTATTTAACCTTTAAACGATGCTTTCCAAATATATAATGTTGTAAAAATAGGCTGGAGTAATAGGTGTAGATAGATATCCCAGTCTGTAAGGACAAGCCGTTCCTGTAGCCGTTTTAATATCCTGTTGGAAGGTTTCTTTTTAATGCAGGTTGTTTAAAAGAGTGGAGTTAAAACCTCTAACAGCTTGCACAAACAACCCTTATTGATTGCAGCCGCAGCAGCACAGTTTCAGACAACTCAGGCTTCCACCAGTGCTCCAAGACACCAGCCCGCAGCGACCTTCACCACAGCAACTAGCACAGCCAACCCTGTGAAACCGCGGGGCCAGACCTCTGCGCAGGCCTCTCAGCTAGGCCAGGCCCAGCCACAGGCCCCCTCGCACACCATCCAACAGAGTGTGCTGCCTCAGAGGCTGGTACTGACCTCTCAGGCCCAGGCACGGTTGCCTAGTAAGTGGCCTCCCCTTTCAAGGTTTCTCCCACCTTTGTACTACAATGAGGTTAAGTTACTAGGCACCCTAAAATGTGTACAGAATCGTTGTTTTTTTTTCACTCTTCTGATTAGCCTTGCTCAGTACGTTGCTTATGACCAAGGAAAATCGAAAATTGGATAAGAAACAATAGAATTGCTGTGGACATACATTAGCGGTGTCAACTTAATCTCCTATTTCTGCATGTTTCTTCTGCTGGCAAGACTTCCTTCAGACCAAATGTTTTAGCTCTATCCTAATTATTCCTTTCATATTAAACACTAATCCATCTGCTAAAGGCCTCTCTCGCAGAGAGGAACGTCGCAACTGTTAGGCAGAGAAAAGCGATGAGGCTTTGCTTTAAGGTTGTATGTGCACTGCCTATTAGCATGTGTATAGAGTACTGAGCACTGATGTATTAATTTTGTCTCTGGGGTAATGCACTGCCTTTACAAAAGCTGAATTTTCACACCAATATTTTCTCAATATCATAAAACTTAATGCTTAAATGCCTCTAACCTTTCTGCATTTAAATCACAAAAAGCTTGGTCCTTGTCACTTTAAGCTTTTTGGTTTGTCTAAGTGCAGATTGCTTATTATAAATCATGTTTCATCAGCAAATTTCAGGGCATTTCAAATGTGCATTTACAGGGCCACATGTGTGAATATTTTTGCCTCTTCCTTAAACCTTCGTTTGTGCTCTTGAAAAGGCAGTGAATATCACTTTAATGTCTATACTCGTTCTGTTACAAAGTGTCACATGAGTTTTCAGGTAGCTCTTCATTTTTTTTGCTAATGAAAGTGATAACTTCTAAAATGTTATGTTCTTACCCTTTAAACAATCCGCTTTTTTCCAGTTTGTCCAACAAATATAGAAAGCAATACCTGCTTAACTTTTATATGACACTTTTGATGCACTAAGTATAATTATGCATGGAAGGCGCTTCAGCACCAGTTTACTAACCAAAACTTAGAATTGTGAATATTGAACAACCCGCCTCCTGCTTTGGTTTTTTTTAATGCCTGTTTCCCTCCTTAACAGGTGGTGAGGTAGTAAAAATAGCCCAGCTGGCTTCTATAGCAGGAGCACAAGGCAGAATCGCCCAGCCAGAGACCCCTGTAACACTGCAGTTCCAAGGGAACAAGTTCACTTTATCACATAGTCAACTTCGCCAGCTCACTGCAGGGCAACCCTTGCAGTTACAAGGTACTTACTTCAAAACAGGGAGTTTTCCATTATTTAGAATGCTCGTTTTTTGATATGGACAGCACGTTCCTTGTTGCTATATGGTAAGGAGATTTTTCCATCCCTATAGCTTGTACTGTTCTGCTTTACCTTTTTTCTGTGTGAGACAGGGATAACAAGGTAGCTCCGTTTTGAAAAATAAATGCCTATCAAAGGAAAGACATGGTTACTTTCTTTTTCTGTGTTGTATTTCAAGATTTTATTATCGAATTTGTTTTCACATGTATGGAATACAGCTAAAGTAAGGTGAGGCATTATTTCAGATAAACTCCCCGATGAGCAGAAACAGACAAAACTGAGGATGTTCTTTGTTTGTTCTGAAGTGGTGTAAATAATACTTCAAGATTGGTGTGCCTCTGAATTTTGACCCAACTGTTACCCTGGCCTGAATGCTACAATATATTTTGCCCTCAAAATTCCCTTGCTGGTGGTATGTGTGTTGCCAAATTCAGGAGAACCTGGAAATCTTGATTCTCTGTGGCCAACAAAAAAATAGAGGGAACGCTAAGTGAGGATTTTTTTGGTTGATTGGATTTCATCCGAATTCCATATAAAATACCTAGATTTAAAATGATACCCCAGCAACATGGATCGCCTCGTTAACTATGAAGACTTAAGTGTTTTTCTCCTATTGGATATTACGGAACTTTAAATCAGATTGGTGTAATGAACTTGTCTGGGAAAATTTAACATAGTTTAAAACAGTAATGATCAGTTTGTAACAGTAATATCTTTTGCTAGAGAACACTCTCTATTCTTTTCCGCTCTATCCAGCCTAATTTTTTAAAAATCTTCCATTGCAGGAAGTGTTCTTCAGATTGTTTCAGCACCCGGTCAGCAGTATTTGAGACCTCAGGGTCCGGTTGTCATGCAGACGGTTTCACAAGCAGGGACTGTTCAGAATGCTCTGAACGCTTTAGGAAACCAGCATCAAGCAGGTGTCCCAACTTCCACAGCAGTGACACAGCAAGGTAGGTTTTCTAGCCTGAAGAAATGTCTCTGTCTAAACATTCAATTTCTAAAATCACATTGCTATATAACTCGAAATTGTTAGCGATCATAATTCTTTAAGTTGAGTTCAGAAGCAGGTAAACTATGAGGCAAATTCTTCTGATTTGTGTGTGATGTGTACTGGAGTTTTACATAATTTTTTAGTACAAACTTGGGAGAGCTTGAAACTGTATTAAATATATAGATTTTTTTTTTACCAGTTGTGTCTTAGGTCAGATTTTTGTGGGAAGAAGTGAGTTTGAAATACTTTGTTACTTTTTTTCAAAGAAAGATCAGGTTGATTATTTTTTTATACTGACAGAGAATGTCCAGCAATTCTCTCCATTTTTCCACATTGATTTTTGCTTTTATCTAATTTTCTTTGCTTCTCTATCTAATCAAGCTACTGTTTTCCCTTTCCCTCTGCAAATACTACTTCAGTGTTTGGTGCCTTGCTGCAAATGTGATCAGTTCCTTGCTTAAAAACACAACCAAGATGTTGATCAAAAAACAATAGAGAAATTGGTGTCTAGGATGCATTTACAACAAAACAGCAGGTTTGTTAAATGTTGATAAATGCAACGTTAGGAGTTTGTTCCCTGGAAATGGCCATCTGCTGTAATTTTCTCTGGATATAAACCAATCCCTCAAAACAGACTGTTTACTGCTCCTTTTTGATGTATTAATGTGCCCTTGAAGTTCATATTTTGACTTTCTGAAGAGTAAACATCTCGTCATAAAAAGGGGAGAGGAAGCTTCAACAGCCTCCCAGTTGTTGGGAGGTAAAGGATTTCTGTCATAGTTTGCAAGATCTGTGGCTCAAATGTTTCACCCTCCAGCTCTGATTACATTACAGGTACTCCTAATATGGCCACAGTTCAGAATGAAAATTTAATGTAAGATTTCTACAAAAACTCGTGCATCTTACTACTCTCATGATGGTAAAAAGAGAGCTCCGTTAAAAGCAATAATAACTAAAGTACTGTTTCCAACTGATAAAAGAAAACATTATTTTTGTTGTTCATCTTTGGAGGAAGATGTAAAGCATATTGAAAATACTTATTTTGACTTTCTGAATTTTGGATAAAATGCCAAATAAATTCCATTGCGTGGGTGATTGGAAATTATAATTGCTGGGCTCATGTGTAGCTGTGTAGTAAAATCAGATTTATACTGGCTATCTGTATTAGCTTGTTTGTAATAAAAATGTGGAAAGGCAAAGCTTAAACCTCTGCATACTCCTTGGAGTCTGTTATTCTTAATGTAAGGGCTAGCACCTGCTTATTAACTTGAATGCAATTCTTCATGGGTGTATTGACTCGCCACTAAATACAGTTTCACAGGGACTAGTGGAGGGTTGTGGTGCTTTTCTAGTACAAATAATCAGTGCTGACGAGCAATGCATTCTGGCTGAGATAGAAACCTATATATCCTATCAAGAAAATAACTGCTACGCAGTGTCTGTAGTCTGCTAGTACATGAAGGGTAGTATGGTAGTTTTGATTAGTTTACTTGTATGTAATGTTCTCATAGTTTAGTTAGCTGTCTGGGAAAACATCTGCTAGCAGTTGAATTCACACGAATGCTACTGTGAGATTCCATCATATAGCTTTATCAATTTGTAGATACACTGAATTCATATGTTTCCTGAAAAATCTTAGATGATTAGTTTAAGATAAATTAGAACAATCTTTTCCTGATTTAGAGTATAACTAAAATTCCATTTTAGTTATTATTCATTGTTTCTAGAGTAAAATTCCATTGATCTATCTTGGACTTTTGTGAAAACAGTTGGTGTAAACATCTGTCAGATACGTGATGTGTAACAAAGTACAAATTTGGTATACCTGATGGACATTTAGACTAAAAATTTGTCTGCAATTATGATGTGTTACAGCTATGAAATGTCTGCTTATTGAAAATAATAAATGAAACCAATCTTCAGAAGAATAAATATATAAACACAAGGTTTATCCTCAGTTTGTATTCCAGGTAGAACTGCAGTTACTAATTTGTCATCTGGTGACATGGGAGCAGCGTTAAAACCAGCACCTACACATGGACAATTGCAGGTACTTAATTTTTATTTTCTTATGGGAACACAACTTTTCAGGATTGATACTAAGTCCATGTAATAGTTGGAAGCTATAATTTACAAAGCTGGAATTAATTAGGAACTTTGACGATTACAGATTAGGTAAAAACCCCAACTTTTGTCAGTGTTTCAGGTTGACAGATATGATGCATTTTCATCTATAATCCATAGTTTAAAATAAATTCTGGTTATCAAAGCAGCTGACAGCTTTCTTGTGCTGTGATAGCAGACAGGTTCTTACAACTGTAATATATCGTAATTATGTAGTAATGCATAAATAAAGGAATCATAAGATTTTCTGTGTGTTTTAAACACAAAGGCAATTGGGCAAATTTTTATAGATTTCTAATCTTAACAAGTTTTTAGAAAGGGCACTCAAGCAACCTATAAAGCATAGGGAAACATCAAGTGTGTGTTAACATGTGGAAGAACCTGCACCTTATCAATATTAACGTGTTAAATGAAATGTCCCAAATATGAATGATTAATTTTGTTTTATTTCCAAAACTATGAAAATGTACTTTAAAAAGCCAAGAGGATACTAAACTAAGATAGAATTGACTCTTTATTATGAATTGAATTTAGCTGTAGTCTTCAAATTTTGTCTGAAATTTATAACTTTTGTGATTGGTCTAAGTAGTTGTTATAATCTAGGATGTTGGTGGTATAAAGCACACAGTACTCTGATCCTGATAGCTTCATTCTAAAGAAACTCAAATTCCTAAGTGATTGTGATGAGCAGCAAATGTTTTTTTCCAACTTTTCTTGGCAAAGGAAACATATGAAGAAAAGAACCGGCTTTTGAAGGAGCGCCTGGACAGAATATTTTCTGGCAATGAGCGCCGTTGCTCACGGGCCCCAATGTATGGCAGAGACTTGCTGAGTGTCTGTTCTTTGACTGGTGAAAGAAAGCCCTCTCAGCTGCCTTCCAGTGAAGACAACAGTTGGAGGTGGGCTGGCTTTGTGAACTGTTGCCTTTCTTCAAGTGCCTCGGGAGGCCCAAGTAACCCTTTGCAAGAAATGATCCTGACTTTGGTTCAGCAACAAGAGTCTCTAAAGGATGTTGTTAACAGGTAATGTGTGATTCTGCCTTGTAAGCCTTTACCACATTTAGTTATTTCTTAAACACTCCTTTTCAAAAAAGCTTTAAAACCTTGTTTCTGTTCTTGAGCTTGTTTGGTTTAGACTGATTTATTTAGCAGTAAATGATGTGCAGTATGAACATAAAAATAACAGTTGCGTCTGTTTCTCTTAGGATCTTTATAGTAAGAGTTTTCAGTGCCTCATTCCTATTTGCAAGCCTAAATTCAGCTGACCATACTTCAGCTTACATTCTTATGCTTTGGATTTACTTCTGATTAAGTACCTCTTGGAGCCAACCAGCAAAAGTTGAGACAGAGACGCAGGCAGAAGATAGTTTAGCTAAAGCTGACATTTAGTGGATTGTGCGCAGAGCAGTAGCTGCAGTTTTCTAGAAACGTGAAATGCAACTAGAAGAACTCAGACTTTTTTGAATTGCTTTTAGTAAGTTTGGTATGATGGGTGTGTCTGTGTTTGAGCTCCAGTGACTGAATACAGCGGTCACAGTGCAAACACCTTAGCAGAAGCTATCATCAAAGCAGACGAAACAAAACAAAAAGATAAAAGGAGATAGAGAATATTAACACTTTGAAGGTATGCAGCCCTTACTAAGTCACTTTAACAAAGTGGTTAGATAATAGTGTAAAATTCCATGGTTGTCAGGCTGAAAATTATTGCTGCAGGTGATCGTTTTGTATGTAACCTTTTAAACTGGTATATCCCTTGTTTTGATGCTTTTCACAGGGCTCTCTTCGTATTGCCAGCTGCCGTTGCTGCTCCCCCATGTTTGTATGTGGCAAATCCTCCCCCTTCATATAGTCACAGATTGAAACTCCTTAAGCACAGTCTTAAGCAGAAGGCAGCTCCACACTTGCATCAGTTGCAACAGATTACAACTCCTCACTTGCTACAGTTCCCTGACCTCCGGCTAGTGCAGTATGACTCAGGTAAAGGAAGACATTTGGTGATAATATTTCAGTAATTTCCTGTTTCACAGGAATGGAATTTCTATATAAAACCATTATTGGTTTTCTTGTTTGAAATACAGGAAAATTAGAAGCTCTTGCTGTCTTGCTTCAAAAGTTGAAATCCGAAGGGCGCCGTGTGCTGATTTTGTCGCAGATGATTCTGATGTTGGACATACTGGAATTGTTCCTGAATTTCCATTTCCTCACATTTGTGAGGATTGATGAATATGCTAACCATGAACAACGGCAGGTAAGTTTGCCCTAACTGTTGTCCACTGGTACAGCAATATGTGGTGCTCGGGCTTTTATATGCTACGGCAGGGGAAGGAAATTTGCCTTGTTTCTTACTAATTTTGAAACACTGGACTTGTTTTTGTCTGTTTTTTATTAGGCTCTAGTGAATTCAGTTTGTTATTTTATTTTGGTGTATGGTTTATTTACTCCTTGCTTTTATTCCGTTTATGTAGGAGCTGATGAAAATTTTCAACAGAGACAAGCGCATTTTCTGTGCCATCCTTTCCTCTCACAGTCGTTCCACTGGAGTCAATCTTGTTGAGGCAGACACCGTTGTGTTCTATGACAATGATCTAAACCCAGTGATGGATGCAAAAGCTCAGGAATGGTGTGACAGAATTGGGAGATGTAAAGACATCCATATATACAGGTGATGGTTACAGATCAATGACCGCTCTTTAACATGCTTTAATGTAAGGTTAATGCAGATAGTGCTACTCTGTATGATCTGAAATAAAGTGGAAACAGTGTTGAAAACTTCGTCTCACTTCAATAAAAAAGATGCCAGGTTATCACATGAAAATGTGGTCTTTCTTAAGACCAAATGTAATGAATGAATCGTACCTGCATGGTTTTTGTCTGTGAGTTTACATGGAATTTTTAAAGTGAGGCCTTTCTTGATTTTTTTTTTTTTTTAAAGTACACTGATTGTTAAAAGGAAGCTTTAAAGTAGAGATAGTAGTATGTGTGTTTTTCTGGGCCTGTAACCAGAACTAAAAAAGAAAACCCACAAATCACCACATTTTAAGAGTTCAGTGTTATTCTCTAAGGGCAATTTCTCTTTCTGTTTTTGAAAGCTGTTTTGGAAATGACTTACCAGATTTCTATTATTTTCTTTTTCTTTTTTCTTTTTTTCTTTTTTTTTAGGCTTGTCAGTGGTAATTCTGTGGAAGAGAAGCTTTTGAAAAATGGCACAAAGGACTTGATCAGAGAAGTAGCTGCTCAGGGAAATGACTATTCAATGGCCTTTTTAACACAGGTAATTTAATATTCAAAATACATTCAAACACCTGTGTTGCAGTGTTTAGTAAGTTCAAACATCTGTGTTGGAGTGTTTAATAACAGTTTAGTAGAAATGTGTTTGGGCTAGAATTGATAGGTAAGCATATTAGATTTCATGATTGTTTGAACTCTAGGTGTTAGGGCCCCATTCTCTCAAATACTGTCCATCTGCTTTTATTCCGTTACTTGCATAATGATGCAGAGGCATCACCTATGTGACTTAATATATTCTGGTTTCTTGCACCCTTCTGCAAAATTCTGCAGAGCTTGTAAGGATGAAGGTTTCAACAACTTTAAAAATGTGAAATACAGCGTTTGGGTATCTAGTGAGATAGGGTCTCAATTGCTGCTCTGAAGATGCAGAAGACAGTGCTGCATTGATGAAGCTAGTCCACCCCCTTCTGGCACTCCCAGTGTGGTGGTGCAGGATGAGACTGTGTATTTCTGACTTTCCTATGACTGAGCTGTTAACACTTTATTCTACTCTGTAGTCCTACAGGAGAAAGTTACAGAAGAGAAAATGGGTGATTTTCCAGAAAGAATAGATAGAGGTTTATTTTTTCTTTAGTCAGTCCATAGTTTATAAGGTCACTTGAACCTGAGCTAATTCAAAGTTACATAAAAAAAATAGAATGGTCCCAAAAGCTGAATGTACTTCTCTTTTTGTTTTTCTTCTACTTACCAAGCAAACGATTCAGGAATTGTTTGAGGTTCATTCTCCCATGGAGGATTCTGGATTTAGAGTGAAAGCAGAAGAGTTTGTAGTACTTTCTCAAGAGCCATCTCCGGCAGAAAATATTTCACCTAAAGTGGCAAGACCGTTCATAGAGGTAATAATTAAGACATACATTAAAAATACAGCTGTGCAACATTAGTATTAAACAGCTGCCTTATCTTTTTTTATTTGGGTAAATTCTGTCAATCTTTTTTCCTGGTAGTTTTATGTTGTTTTGTCATTTTCCTTGTAACAAAACTTCCAAAAGCCCACAGTTGAGTTGTATACTTTCTGGGGACTGTTTCTCTTGCCTCAGCAGAGACTTATTCCAGAAATTTGTGTTGGATTTCAGTGAACTTCTTACGGGGTTTCTTTCCATATTTTTGAAGTCTTCATTATTTTTAAAATATGTCTTTCTGAAAGGCCCTCAACAGTATTGAGCAAGAGGATGAGGAGTCAAATGATCATGTACAAGAAATAGGACCCGAGTCAAGCATTGAACCTTTAATCTCGGAGCTCTGCGAGACAAAATACAATGAAGAGCCCTCACAGCTGCAGGAGTTAGTTGCTGTTGTGGATCAGGTACCATGACTTGCCATGAATATTTGGTTAAAAAGTAATGTTTAGTTCAAATATTTAAATTTCTTTGCAGTCTGGCCTTAAAGCAACTTTGTTGTCTATGGGATTGATACTCCCATTAAATGGATGGGAGATCTCCTACTGACTTAAGATGTTAAGCCATCAGAGAGGGAGATTAGTTTTAAGGAGAGCTTTGATACACTCTCCTTCAGTTAACATTTCTTTTATTATCCTCAATACTAACTTTTTTTTTCCTTTGATACGTTGTCTCAGCTGACTCCAATTGAGAAGTATGCTTTGAATTATTTAGAGCTCTTCCATGTTTCAGTTGATGAGAATGAGCCACGGCTGAATGAGGTAAAAAACCAGATCTTTCTTTTCTATGTTGTTCTGTCACAGTCTGTACAAGCAGGGTTATATTTTCAATGTGAAGTGGAAGTTTCTCCAAGGACATGGAATATAGCGTAGGCACTTCTGTGATCTTCTCTTGTTATACTTTATGAACACCGGAATGCCTTACAGAGAGCTTATTATTTTGGGATTCTCTTGGTTTAAGCAGTTCTTAATTTCTTTTTTATAAAATGGGAATGACATTCTTCAGCACAGCTCAGCAAATATTTGTTGTACTCCATTGATAGTGGGGGAAAAAATTTCATTAATTTCAGTGAGCCTGCTTATTTGGGTAAAGGAGCTGTGTTCTGGTTGTCTTGGTTGTTTAGCTGAAATTTGGAGTTTGCTTTATGTTGGTTTAAAGACCCTCATCAGAGACCAAAAAATCTCTTCTAAATGATGGTGCAAGTATCTGTTAAGAAATTCCTGTAAGCTTTCTGTGCCTGAAAATGTCAAAGTTCAAGGAGTTTGTCCATAAAAGTACAAATTGGTAACTTTTAATCCAGTGTCTGTTACTGCATAAAGTTTATAAGGAGTCTGACTTTCATTTAGATGGAATTGAAAACTGCAAAGAAAGCATGGGAAGTCCAGCATATGAAGGAGTTAAAGGAGAAAGAGCAAAAAATGCTTTGGGAGGATGAAGAGGAACTTCTAACTTACACTCGGGAGGATGCATACAACAAAGTAATTCCTGATTAGTCTTGTTTTTCTTAATAGTGTATTTCTTAACAGTTACTCTGAGAATACCTTTTCCCTCAGGGTTCAGTTGAATCATTTGAATTGCGTTCTCTTTTTGCTGTGTAGGAATATGTCTATGAAGGTCCAGATGGACAAACCGAAATAATGCCAGTAAGTGAAAGTAACACCAGGCAGCCTAAACAGGCTTTTTATTTTTTTGAAACATAAAGATCAGCGGAGAGTTAATACTGTAGTAACTACACATTTTGTTCTGTGCAGCTTTGGACTCCTCCCACTCCACCTCAGGATGACAATGATATCTACATAGATTCTGTTATGTGCCTGATGTATGATACCACTCCTATTCCAGAATCAAAGTTGCCTCCAGTGTATGTCAGGAAGGAACGTAAACGACACAAAACAGATCCATCTGGTAAGTGTTTGTTCAAAACTGTTCTGAGATTTATTCCAGAAGTTAAAAAAAAAAATCAGGGGATTTTTCATACCTCCTACATGTCTGGTCCAGTAAAGATCAAATTTGCAGGTTTGAAGAAATGAAAATTCTTGTCTCATTGTGGTCTTGAAGTAATAGAATCACTGGAAGCCCCAGTTCTTACAGTGTGTCTTTCTATTTAGACATACAGGTGTTCTTAAAGGACAATTTTAGAAAACAGGCATTTTACTATGTGAGTTAGGAGAAGGCTGATCTTAGTTTATACCAGGCTCTGATTAGTTACTGACAGTACGCTTTTAAGAGGCAGTGGGGAGTACTCTGTACACATGTAGGAGCATTTTGCGGCTATAAGTAGCAGAGAAGTCAAAGAATGGTAGTAACTATTTACCAATAATGTTTTTGGGTTTTTTTTTGTTTGTTTGTTTGTTTGTTTGTTTGTTTTTTTTTCCCTTAGCTGCAGGTAGGAAGAAAAAGCAACGTCATGGAGAGACAGTTATTCCACCTCGTTCACTTTTTGATCGAGCAACTCCAGGAATGTTGAAAATGCGCCGAGAGGGCAAAGAGCAAAAGAAAAACATCTTGTTGAAACAACAAACACAGTTTGCAAAGCCTTTGCCAACTCTTGTCAAACCAGCTGCTGAGGCTGGACAGGATAATCCAGAGTGGTTGATCAGTGAAGACTGGGCACTTCTGCAGGTCAGATCATACCTGCGCTTTCTGCTGTTATTATTTATTGTGGTTTTGCTTCTGATTTCCGAAATGACTCTTTCTGCGCTTTATCGCTTCAAGGTCGTTTCTAATTCTTAATGGCTAGTTTGGCATTTTGCTGACATAACTCAGAACAGATCGCCTATCATTTCTGTTCCTCTAAGGGGAAATTAAAGGTTAAACTACAAAATGCATGATTAAGTCCTATTTTTGTTGTAGAGACCACTTACTATTACATTCCAGATTAGTTGTGCTGGCTGGACATAGGGTAATGCAGCTAAGGTTCTCCCCACATTTGAGAAGAGAGCAGCACTTGAACGGCAGCTCTCTCTTCGTCTTATACCAATCTCCAAGTGTTTTCTTGCACATCAGTCTGCATAATAGCAATTTATGCTTATTTATTCTCTGTGAACGTAGGTGAACCCATAGCCTGAGCCCTAAGCTATCTGTATCCTTGTAGTAATGGTGTGTGGACACATGCAGATAAGGGTAGGTTTGGAAGATTGGAATGATTTGTCATCTGAAGCTTTTGTACCTTTATCTGTTGTAGGCAGTGAAGCAGCTGCTGGAGCTTCCTTTAAATCTTGCTGTTGTATCGCCAGCACACACTCCCAATTGGGACCTTGTTAGTGATGTTGTTAACTCATGCAGCAGAGTCTATCGCTCACCAAAACAATGCCGAAACAGATACGAAAATGTCATTATTCCAAGGGAAGAAGGAAAGGTGAGTTTACATAGAATGATGCGTCTTTTTTACCTTAAGTTTGTAGAGCTTTTTTTCCTTATCTCCGTAAACACTTGTTTTTTGTTAAATGTTTCAACAGTGTAAATAAATAACTTTTAAAAGATTATAAAGTTATCCTCATCAGGATTTCCACTTATTTTATGTGATTTCTTTGAAAAGAAAAAGCACCTGAACAAAATCTTCCACAAAAGATCATCTAACTTTCCTTCTTATTTTACAGCTAATGTACGAAGCTAATCCTAAAAAGAAGACAAAAAGTATTTATAAGGTGTGCATTGGTATTCTTTCAAAATCAAATCTAGACACTGTGGTATTTAGCAGCAATGGAGGTGGGCAGATAATTCATATGAGATCCATGTTGAGTGTTACTTGAGTTCTGAAACATCAATTAAAATTCCAAATTTATTTTTCCTTTCTTTGTTGATACAGTGGATTGACACCAGACTTCAGCTTTTGGATTTGATAGATAAATTTTAAATCATGCAAGAAGTTTGTGATTTCACTTAAACTGTAGTGGCTATTTTTCCATCTAACAACCACCACATAACTTATCCTGATTATTATGATGGTACTTAAGATCTGTAAGAATGTACTTCGTGCTAGAGTCTAAGTGGATTACAAATATATAGTGAATTTAATGCTTGAAGCACCTTTTAGTAAATGAGGATGATAGTACGCTACAGAAACAAAAATAAATTCCATGATTATAAACAACTTCTTCCAAACCATACAGCAATTTAGTGACAGAACTGGGTGGAGAATCTAGAACTTCTGACTAGTCCCATTCTCTGACTAATAAGCAGGTTTGTCCCTGACTGGCAGCTTCTACTTAGGAGAAGCCAAATGTTAGAATGGCATGGTGTGTTGGATGTTAACATAGCTTTGTTGGGAGAGCAGTGCAGTGATGGTTTTGTTATGTGTGCGCTATGCATAACTATAAACTAATGGGCTCTTGGTTTGGGTACTGAATTAAACTTGCAAAATCTAAACTAAAGCAAAGATTCTTTTTCAAATTAGAGTTTGCCATTTTGTATGTCCCCAAGTGCTGATGCCAGTGTGACCGTGAGAACTGCTCCTTATTTTGTTCTTTCTTTATATATTTCCCATAGAGTTTTGTGTAACAGTAGGTTATCAGTGACACGAGGCAGAAACCAGTCTGTGATAGATATGTTGGAGTACGTTTTTAAGTAATCTACAAGCGCACCATGTGTTTATACATAGACAAAACGCCACGTGGCTGTGTTCGCAATTGAAAGTTGGTTTGTTTTCATTTTTTAGACTAAAAACAGTCGTCCACTTCGTACCAATCAGATCTATGCTCAAGATGAGGGTGCAACCCACACGCAACTTTATACTAATCATTTTGAGATGATGAAAATGATTGCAGGGAAAAGAAGTCCACCTATCAAACCTCTGTAAGTTTAACTGGGATCATTCGATCTCCCCGTCACCACAGATCTCCTAGAGACTGTGTTCTGAATTGCTCTTGCAACTGAGAGTTGTTTTACACTCTGTTTCAAACTGCTGTTTTGTTTCTCTGTTCTTGATCTCTTTCCTTGCATCCTGACCTTCTGTTACTGGAATACCTTCATATTTCATGTGTTTGGGTTAGCTTTTACTCACTGCATGAATTTGTTTTGCATGATTAAAATTATGATTAAAATTAAAATCTCATGCAACTGAGAGCAGAAGAGCACTCAGTTGGTTTTTTTTTACCCTCCTTTATAAACTGCACTTTCTATTTGCCTGAACTGGAAACATTTTGATGTCTGTGCTGTTTAGTAGTACATCGTTTTCTATGTGTATTTCTGCAGTAACTTTTTCTGTATTCATTTAATATTTACTCTGAGTCTTTCTTAGAATGTCTATCTGTATGCAGGCTCCAGTACTGGTGGGAATATCATGAAAACTTCACCAAACCTGCGGTGTCATCCACTAAAACGTGAAATTAAATATTGTTTTTAAGTTTTTTTCTGTCTCCAGTAATACAGTTTTGCTCAATTTCAGACTTGGCATGAATCCTTTCCAGAAGAATCCAAAGCATGCATCAGTGCTTGCAGAAAGGTGAGCACTCTCTGTCTTAAAGGAGTTATGAATTACATAAAAGTGCTTTTTTTCTCTTCTTTTTTAACTTTCAGTTATTGATTTTTCAGTTATTGATTGTGTGCTTTGTTTTATCATTGTTTCTAGTGGAATCAACTATGATAAGCCACTTCCTCCAATTCAAGTTGCCTCCCTCCGAGCAGAACGTATTGCAAAAGAGAAAAAGGTACGGTCTCCATCTCAGCTTTATGTATGACTACAGTAATTAAAAAAATTAGACAACAGAGGAAGTATGAGAAAAGCTGCCTCCTGGGAGAAGTTTGGCGGTACAGTAGATGTGATGGGCAGCTGCAAATTGTTCATGTACTAGGGTTTAGATATCCAGGGTCCAAAGTGGGACCTTTGCTTGGGCCTGTATGTCTCACTCATACTCATTGTTTAGCAGCATCTTCTTGCAAAACATACTAAAAACATGTAAAAATCTTGTTTTATTCTTGACCATTCTGTAGCCTCCTTTCTTATATTATTCAGAAAGAGATACTTGTCCTTGCTTGTCAATGGTAAATTGCTTGTTGTGCTATGCTCTAAGCCATATAACCATGAATACAGCTTGTAGTTTGAAACTAGTTAGGTCATGTAACTTGGAGTTAGAGAGTTACAGTGAAGACAGATCTGTATGCTCTCTCTGCACACACATATATATTACATGCTTAGAATTAAAGGGGTTTTGTTTTGTTTTGTTTTTTAAAAATACATCCTGATTGTTACGTGCACTGTTTTGAAGACTATCAAGCTCACGCTTTGATTTCCTAGGCTTTGGCTGAACAGCAGAGGGCACAGCAACAGACAGGTCCACAGCCTCAGCAGCAGCAAGCTGGCCAGCAGCAAGCTCAGCAACCAGCTGTACAGCAAGCACAAGCCCAACCTCAGCCGCAGGCTCAGGCACAGGTAGTTCAGCAGCCACAGGCAGTAGTGCAGACTGCAGTAACTACTGTGGCCAACACAGCAGTATTGGTAAGAAAGGGAGGGCTTGGTGCTTCTGATGTAGTAACTTCAGTTCTTCTGTGTGTACCATATTTGCGTGTTCTATTTTCTCTGGAAAGTGAGAATTTTAGGTCAGTGTAGTGAGATGAAAACTCTTTCTTTCTTTCCTTTTTTCCCCCTGAGTATGCTGGGTATCTTCTTTTTTGCTCATTTATTAAGACTGTGTTCGTACCATTATAGCAATAGGTCTTGGCATTCTGAGGTGGAAAAACACCATATCCTTTGCAAAGATTTTTTGCCTTTTTCAGTTTAGACTTTACTTTAATCAAAGTCTGAGCAATACATTTACACAGTCATCGAACAGGGTTATACAGAGAACTCGGACAATAAAGAGAATGTAGCTGTAAGAGCTACTCTGTTAAGGTAGCTTTAAAACCAAACCTTTATTAACCTTTGCAAGGCAAGTGGAATGTTGCATCCTGCAGGACCTATCATGGTTGGTTTATTGCAAATCTGTGCAAAGTTTTCATGGCTTCCTTAAATCTAGAGTCTGTTTTAATGAGCCTGATGACAGGTCTGGGGCTTTTGTTTTTAGAGCTAATCCAGTTTGCATACTAATGTGTGCAGGCAGTGGTGATTTTGTTTTGCTTGTTGAAGGGTAAGAATACTACAGCTTTTAGAGAAAGAGACAGAGGATGGGTTCTGACCCATAAGTATTGCTGTGTATCTACTGCTCAGTGATGTTTATGTGTAAGTGGTTGTCTGTGGCGTGCCAGAGTAATGTATTGCTCCTTTCTTCTGCGAACAAGGATGTCAAATGACCAGTATTTACCGAACATTTGACTGGTCTCCAGTTGCTCATTAGTGTGGCAGAATCCTAATACATACATCAGTTGTTGTTGATATGTAAAATGAATGAACAACTGCAGAAGTAGCTGTGTATTTTGTTGCATTTTTCATATTTTGTCACTTCTGGAATACAGCATTGTGTTAAACAGCATAGTAGCGTAAGAGCTATATTCAGTTTTCTTTTATTGTTTTTCTGAACTGTTACCTCAATTGTCTTCTAAATAGGCGGGCACCATCAAAACAGCAGTTACGGGGACAAGTATACAAACCGGTAAGAAGACTTTATAATTAGAGATGCATTGGAGATGATAGGACATTTGGATTTTCATTTTTAGAATCTTACATTTAATCCTGGCTTACTTTCAGCTACGGTGAGTGGAAATGTCATAGTGAATACTGTTGCTGGAGTCCCTGCTGCTACCTTTCAGCCCATCAATAAACGTCTGGCTTCACCTGTTATACCTGGAACATTGACTGTGAGTAGATCGCATCAGTAGTTGTGTCCCTGGACTGATCTTGGTTGCATGTTTTATCAGCATATGTGTTTTCTTCTTTAGCTTTCCATGTTATCAGAACTTCTGCTTCTTGCAAATTCCATGTGCATCATGTGCTTCTGTATCAAACCCCTCTCCCTTACCAAAATATCAGAACACACTGGAACAGTTTTATCAGAAAAAAGCGCCTAATAGGTACTACTGTTAAAAATAGTTCGTAAACAAGTGCTGTCGTAGGCAACGTATTATGTCATTATCATTTCCAGCCTGTAACTGTTTTGTGCTTTGTTAATGATGATCTTTATTTTAATGGTTTAAGACTATGGAAGATAAAGCAAAAAATTGAAAGGTAGTAAAATCAAATTTCTGTAATGTAGTTAAGGGTTTGGTGATCAGCCTGGGTGAAAAAGATTTAACCAGATGCTAATTATGAGACATATCCAAATAGCAGATGTGTTAGATTTGGAAGATTTGGACCTTCTTTGCTTTTGCAGTGCTTTTGCATTTTTGATGTTTGTTTCTAGAATTGTATAGTCCATTTCCATAAGGTTCCATAGCTTTATATGAGGTATGGAAACTGTGAGAAATAATGACTGTGTTCCTTTTCAGACTTCGGGAGGCACTGCAACTGCACAAGTGGTACATACCCAGCAGCGAACTGCGGCAGCACCTGCTGCTTCCACAGAACTGGTGACCATAGCATCTACCCAGGGAGTTCGTGCAGTGACATCAGTGACAGCATCAGCAGTAGTAACTACAAACTTAACACCCGTGCAGACCCAGACAAGATCTTTGGTGACTCAAGTTACACCAGGTAATAATTGTGTGTTTAGGGATTTTTTCCAAGGGTACATAAAGGGCCCCAGAATTTCCGTAGGTTGCTTGACCACCATAGCCCCACAATATTGAAAGTCTGGATTTGTTGGCAGCACAATTAAACGGTGCTATGATTTTTAACTTGCTTTATTGTTGGTGCTCAGATTACATTTTTCTCCAGTATTTCTGGATAAAGTGTTGCAGTAGAGAGCTGCTTGGCCCCTAGGCATTATGATTAAAAAAGATTATTAATAATCTAGCAGTAAAATTGTCCTGGTTTTGGCTGGCATAGAGTTGATTTTCTTCCTAGTAGCTGGTACAGTGCTGTGTTTTGGATTTAGGATGAGAATAACGTTGATAACACGCTGATGGTTTAGTTGTTGCTGAGCAGTGCTGACACTGGTCAAGGGCTTTTCAGCTTCCCCTGCTCTGCCGGGTGCACAAGCAGCTGGGAGGGGGCACAGCCAGGAGAGCTGACCCCAGCTGGCCACAGGGCTATTCCATACCATAGGGCGTCATGCCCAGTATAGAAACTGGGGGGAGTTGGCCAGGGCAGCGATCACTGCTCGGGGTTGGGCTGGGCATCAGTCGGCGGGTGGTGAGTGGTTGCATCCCTTGGATTTTTTTTCCCTGGGTTTTGTTTCTCTCTCTCTTATTGTTTTCCTTTTCATTACAATTTATTATTATTTTTTGTTGTGGTTGTTCCAATTATTAAACTGTTCTTATCTCAGCCCACGAGTTTTCTTACTTTTGCTCTTCCGATTCTCTCCCCCATCCCACCGGCGGGAGGGTGACCAGGCGGCTATGTGGTACTTAATTGCCAACTGGGGCTAAACCACAACAAAAATATTGGAACTGACTATCTTGACTAAAAACCATTGTGAAGAAAGGAGCATAATTTTATTATTTACTCTGCTTTTACATCATGTTTATGCTAATGTCTTGTTATTTGTAGTTAGTCCACAAACTGTGCTGGAGCAGAAAAATATGCATTTAACAGCTTGGCTTTTCAGGTGAAATCAATCAATTAAACTGAATGTTGAAAATCTTTCTTCAGAGCATTTTGTTTTTTCTTTATTCACAGCTACACCAACAGTCCAGCTGTCTGGCAAAACAATCACCCCTGCTCACTTTCAGCTTCTGAGGCAACAGCAGCAGCAGGCTGCTCAGGTGCAGGTCCCACAGATTCAGGCTCAGGCACAAGCCCAGTCTCCAGCTCAAATAAAAACTGTAGGGAAATTGTCACAGGTGAGGAAATGCTTCTGAAGTAACGTGGCATGTTACTCTCGTTGTTATTGTAAGCATCATTAGCAGTGCGTGTTGTATCCTGTCTTCTTGGGCTAAAGTGAAATGCAGCTCTTTCTTAAATTTGATCCTACTAAAATGTCATTAAGGCAGTGAGTCTGATAGCCATTTCAAATGCTACCACTGTCACAGTAGGTCAGGATGTAAAGCACTTAATGTTACTTATTCACTGGCAACCCATTGCGTAAAGGAGTTGCATTCATCTTAACTAAAGTCTGGCATAGAATGTTTCTCCTTTAAAGCTCCAGATTCATTGCCATTTTTTTCCTGTAGTCATGTAAAAGATTGGAAATGATGGAAGTGTTTGATTTTTGCAGGAGCAGCTGATCAAGTTGCAGAAGCAGAAACTGCAGCTTCCCCAGCAGCAGGCAGCGCAGCAGACACAACAAGGGGCACAACAACAAACAGCCCAAGTACAAGTGCAACAGCAACAGCAAACTCAACAACTCACTGCTGTTACAGCACCTCGTCCTGGCGCAGTTCTCACAGGCACTACTGTGACAAACCTGCAAGTTGCTCGTCTTGTAAGTTGTCTTTGACTTTGCAAAAACAGTCTTAAACACCTTATTTTCTTTGCTGGTTTAAATGAACTGGATACTGGTCATTCATGCACACAAGTGCCCTTTGCATTACTTAGGCAGTACAAAAGATACAGCTGTAACATAAATAGTTTTAAATTGCACTTACCCACTGATACCATCTCTGAAGTGTATTACTGTAAAGGAGCAATTATATTTAGAAACATTTACTATCACTTTATAATGACCTGTTATATGCAGCAAATATTTTTTGTGCCAGTACAATAATCTTCATTCCTTACTGCTTAGACTCGTGTTCCTGCTTCCCAGCTTCAAGCACAAGGACAGATCCAGGCCCAAACTCCGCAAGCAGCACAGGTTGCTTTGGCAAAGCCTCCGGTAGTGTCTGTTCCAGCTGCTGTTGTGTCATCTGCAGGAGTCACTACACTCCCCGTTACTGTTGCAGGCATTAGTGTTGCCATTGGGCAGCCACAGAAAGCAGCAGGTATGTCAACAGACTTGCTAAAACGTAATAAAATTTTAAATCCCACTTTTAAAAAAGTAGGATGTTTCAAGTAATGTCTTCTGTGGGACACTCATGCTTTTTAAAAACTAAAGTGATAGAGGTTGCATTCCCGTTTGTTTCAAAAATGAGGTTAGAGAATTACACTTATTCCATTTAATCTAGAGGTTAGCATGATTCTTTAGCCAGATGTGGTTGGGGGTTTTTTTTTGTTTGTTTGTTTTAATCTGTGCATGAGAGTAGGTGAGCAGATATAGTTTTAAAAATAAAGACATAGCAATTTGATACTTTTTTTAAAAATGCAAAATGGCAATAGGAAGATTTGTATTTCATAACGGTCTCCTGTAGTACGGACAGAATTTTTCCTGTAGGAGGATTATTGTTAGAACACAAAGTTTAGTCATGCTCTTAGAGAACAGAATGTTGTTTTCTCCACTATCAAAATCATATGTCTTATTCCCATTAAAATCAGTGGGTTATTAGTGCTCAAAGCTATGCAGATGTATAAGTCTATAAAAAGCACGATCTGTGTTTGCAAGCTGTGATTACTGGGACAAAGCAATAAAATGAGGACTCTTACAGTTCTAATTATTTTTGTAATTTTCAGGAGGCCAGACGGTAGTTGCACAGCCACTGCATGTCCAGCAGCTTCTAAAGCTCAAGCATCATCAAGCAGCACAGCAACAGAAAGCTATCCAGCCTCAAGTTGCACAGGGTCAAGCTACTGTGCAGCAAAAGGTATTTGTTGTTTGCTCTCCCACTGAGTTACGTAATGCTTCTGTGGTTGTAAAGCTTCAGCTCTGAATTATGAGGACACTCCTAGAGAGTCAGTCTATGCCTAGGGGTGAATCTTAAGTATATCTGGAGAGAACGGTTTCTCATGTGCCTTGTCAGGTGCTTAATAATTTTTTCAATAAGGCAGCTATTTGGTGTGATTTCTCATGCCCCAAACTGAGTTTTCTTTTTTAAGTAACAAAGATTAAGATTCTCTTTAGTCACTTCTAATATAACCAAATGTGGAAAATTCCCCAGGATTGTCACTGTGTACAATATAATTTGTGCAAAATATACTTTTTCCTGAAATGTCATGTTCTCATGGGCTTTGCTGTCAGTCAGCCACCAATGTGGTTTTTTGGAAGTGCATTATCGTATTAAGTGTGTGTATGTGTGCATGTGTGTAAGAGAGAACCTTTTCAGTAAGTACTTTGAGTGATTCAGAGTATTTGTATAAGGGCATGGAAGCTTTTGCCTAGTGCTCATTTCGCTATTACTAAGCCTTTTGGCTTAGGATTTGACTAAGGATTTTGTTTCAATAATTAAATGCAATTAATCCTGTTAGCTACATACCTATTCTTTAAAATACACATGTATTTTGTAGTCATTAATGCCTTTTTTTTCTCTTCTGCAGATAAATGCTCAACAGGTTACGGTCCAAACCCAACAGCAGACTTCACAGCAACAAAAAGTAACTTACACTACACAGCCTGCCATTAAAACACAGTTCTTAACAACTCCAATTTCCCAAACCCAGAAACCAGGTGGAACCCAACAAGTGCAGGCCCAGATTCAGGTACAGGTAACACAGGTTTACACATTTAAACTCTACTGTGACTGGAGAATTGTAAAGGTGACAGGTGATGTAGCATTTTAGCATGCAGCCATATTAGTTCTAGTCACACATTTGTTTGAATTGGCTTTATAATAAAATTCATTGGTGCTGAATATATGTGGCCATATAGCAGGTCAGAGGAACTCTCTGAGCTGTAAGTTCACCTTTCCTCTTTGAAATAAATAAATAGTCACTCCTTTTTATTAAGCAAGGGATTCCATACTGTGTTTACTATGGAAAATTCAGCCAGAGTTCTTCCGTTTTCTGGTGCTGCCTCCCAGCCTACTCTGTGGCAGAACAGTAGGTGACAGTTCAGTTATCTTCTTTTCTGCATAACTGGATCAGTCTAACCAAGGAAAAAGGGGGTTAGGAATTGGAAGCTTTAGTCTTTCAAAAGTATATCTGAGATAATGTAGCCCATTAGAACTTCTGTGCTTCCTTCAATTTTATGTATAGTTAGGAGGAAATGAGTATGTTGCAGTTAAAATTGAAAACACAACTTTTCCTCTTCCTCTCCTAGCTAAGTTCTTCAATACACTGATCTAAAAACTTTTACAAAAGTTCAGTATCACTGAGAATGCCAAGCTGCAACTTACCATGAACAGGACTTTGGAAGGGTTTTCACTTGGTAGCAGTTTTGGTAGGTATGGTGTTTTGCTGCTATTAGCAATTTTTTATTTTGACCAAATCTTTCTTTATTTCATGTCACTACAGGTTGCAAAACTTCCACAAGTGGTCCAGCAACAGGCTACTGTTGCCAACATTCAACAGATGGTTTCGGTTTCCCAACAGGTAGGTTTTGCGCTTGTCAAATACAGCACCAGAAATACGATCCTACTGAAAGCTCATTTGTTTGGAATATGTGTATTTTTTGCCTTATGTGTGGCATAGGCAGTATTTTTGAAGGATATAGCAAGTGCCCTTCTATAAAAATGAGTCATGTGAATACCGAGTCAGCTGCTGTGTATTCTCTAGCCTAAAACTTTGGTAGATGGAGCAATGTTTGTTCATCACTGTAGATAAGCTGAAAAACAGATTTTAAAAAATATTTTCTAGAGCTGAAAGAATTTTTTAAAATTGGTTTCTTGTGTAGTCAAGATAGCAAATAATTGAACTAATGAGCGCCATCTGAGTTTGTTCTACAAAAATTGGGACAAATTGAAGGTTACAAGTTGTTTTGTTCCAGTTCATAAAGCTGTGCCAAGTGCTTTGTAAAAGTCAGAATGATGTGGTATCTGTTCTAAATGTGGTGTGCTAACGGACGGGACTAGGGCAAGAGAAGGTCAGACAGTTTGGTTTCCCCTCCCCTAACTACCAGGCCGTTTATTTAACACTGTTTTAGGCCACATATTCAGCACTAATGAATTTTATTATAAAGTCAATTTAAACAAATGTGTTTATTTAACAATGTTATTCAGACCATTAGCAACAGGCGTATGTTACGCAGTTGATTGGCAGGAATGATTTAACTTTGGACGGTGGATGAAGTTACTGCCTTCAGTCCACAAAAATCTGAGCCGATCAGCTCTTAATCTGTCACAGTTTATAGTGCGGTGTTTAGTGCAGAATAAAATCTGTGACTGTTTATCTTAAAATGATGATAAAGTGATGTAAGCGGACTGATAACCACCTCAGATGTGAATGCTTCCAGGGCAAGGTGGACAGCAGGGAGTAGAAACCTCATCAGTCAACACAAGTCGAGTTGTCCTCTATAGTCAGTAGGAGCTCCTAGATAATTTTTCAAGGGACATTAAAAGCTAGATTTTCAAAAGTCATTGATGTTGGCATAACTCTGGGACTGTTGAAGTCTGTGGTAAAAAGACAAATAAACAGCTCCCCTCCCACACGTGCCAGTGGCATCAAAGGCAGTAGGATTAGGCCATGCTAAGTATGTTTAAAACTGCGGTCTTGGTGTGTATGTGGCATTCTTTTTACCTGCATTTTTAGTGCTTCCCAGTGGATTCCTCTTGTATCGGTCAAGAGTTAACTTTCCCCTGGAGAAGCCCTTGCAGCTTCATTTGGCTTCTGTGTCTGACAAAGGCAGCTGAAGCTGCTTCATTTTCATTACCTTGTTCTCTGAACAAGGAGACGTTGAATTTTTTTCTCCCTTGCTCTGGGTAGAGCTATGAAAATTAGATTTCTGGATGGAGTTCAAACTGTTCTACCCTAAATTGGCAAGAGAGACTGGCAGCTGTAGTCTGAAAGGGTAATGTCAGAGACTGGTAGGAAGCCTCAGTGGTGGTATTTATTGTCACAATATGGGTGCAGAGTGGGCGTTTTAACCTCTTTGATCCTCCATCTATCCTTCTGCTCTTTTCCTATTCCTTCACTTCTGCTTCTGCAGTACAGGAATTTTCCTGTTTATCCAGTGGGGTTTTACCTTCCATTTATCTTCTGTAAGAGATCTGGGGGAATATCCTTTGATTTGCACTGCAGAGATCCAAGTTACAGGCATCTTGGCTCTTAGTTATGATTTATAAGGCTCTAGAAAATGTGACAGAATGTTGTTTCTCACTGAAACCACAGAGCCTATGTTCCCAGAATCCTTCTCAGCCTTCCTACTTTGCCCAAGATGCTTGTCAGTCAAGAGAGCAAATGCCTGTATAAGTAAGATGCCTTCTGTAGAGTGGAAATTTAATGACTGCTCAGTTTAATGCCAAACCGTTTGTTCGTAATTGGCCTGTCATCCTCATGTCTAGGTACAAGCTCAACCCCAAACTGTGACACTTTCTCAGACGACAGCAGGTCAACAGCAGGTTCAGGTGATTCCTGCAACAACTGCTACTGCTCAGGTCGTCCAGCAGAAACTGATACAACAGCAAGTCGTGACAACAGCATCTCCCCAGATTCAGGCTCCAGGTGTACAGAATCCAGCCCAGACACCAGCAACACCTGAAGCCCAGAATCAGCAAGCAAAAGTACAAATGAGGACGCCTACTGTCAGATTAAAGGCACCTACTAAACCAAGTTGAACTAATGATTAAAATGCAATAACAGGGAAACACAGCATTTCTTGTTTGCTAAGCCAAGTGAGAAGCTACTCCAAACATCCAAATGAAGACAAACCACCTCTTTTTTTTTTTTTTTTTAGCAGAAGGTTTTTTGCTGGTGAACATTTAAACATGGAAACTCTCATGTAACTTCAGCATATTAGCAACTGTTTAGCACTCAAAATCTGTACAAGGTGCATACTGCCAGTGTTCTCTGTGCTCATTCAAACCAGATAAAGCAAACATCACTTATGTTTAAATTCTGCCCAGCTTCACAAAAGTAAAATGGTAAAATGCCATAAATGTCAGTAAAATTCATCTGTGTTAGCATACCATAAACTGCCCGGGGCAATATGCAGTTCTTTGCTATAGTTTGGATGTGTGCTCAGTATCCACGGTGAAGCCATTCAAAGAAGCAAGTGTGGCTAATACAGCAAAGTATTTTTCCATCTCTATAAAAGCTGCGTGTTGTTCTCGCTTGAGGTAAATACCTCTGGAAGATCTAACTTGTATTTGAAGTGCTCCCTGCAAAGTTTAGCCAATAAATGTGAAAACCTGTAAGTATATGTAATTAAAAAGGAAAAAAAGTTTCATTCTCCATTTTTGTAAGTCTTTTAAAATGTTTGTTAGTAGTTTTGTGTACAGTTTACTGAATCACCCAACCTGTGCGCTCATTCTCATATTTCACTTTAAGATAATGGATATTTTAGGCATGAACTGAGTAAATACTGTGTTGATAGTAGATGTGTATTAAAGTGTAGCCCATTTTTTTTTGTAAAAGAATTGTTCGGTGGATACAGCTAAACAAATGATCCGTAGCTGTTTCTCACGGGAATTCCGTCAAGGAAACTCTCCAACTGTTAAAATTTAATCTCTCAGTTTCATTCTGCTCTTGCAACATGTTTAAATGTGCAGTACTTTCTACTCAGCTTTCAGCTCGGGGGGCGGGGGGATGGAGGGCTGGGGGAAGGGGAGAATAGTGAAATTAAATCTAAGACTTAATTCTTCAACTGTGTAAAGAATAAGATCTAACTTTTGTACTATTCTTTTACTAAAGCTAATGATGAATGTATCTTCAGGTGGGTATTTTGGATGTGAATAGAGCGTGGCCTCTTCCTCCCAATCAGTTTGCCTTATTGTTATGAAAAAAAAAACAAGCAAAAAGCTGCATAGAACTGTGAGGGTTTTCTTTACTTTTCTTGCATAAAATGAAAAACAGACTCTGTTTGCAAACAGCACTGCGTGAGGAATCAAAAAGCTCTTGGTGGCTTGAATGGGTTTATTTTACTTTGGCCATAAAACTGCACCACGTGTAAAATTCAGACAAAATTACAACATTCCTTTTCTGAGATGGTTTTAAAATTATTTTTCCATTCTGTGATCTTTGTACTGTTTTAGGAAGGGAGCCTATTTAAAGGCAAGGAGAGCATATCTTTTGTTCTGATCTCTGTATGTACACACCCATTGGTACCTAGCAGTCCAAATGGCTTAAACAAGAAAGAATACCCGCTCAGCTCCTCTGTTTTAAGTAGGATAGGTCCAGCCCGTTCTGTTAAGATCACGAATGTAAACTCTGGGTCAGGCAGCCTTCCTGATTTTTTTTTTTTTTTTTTTTTAATACCCCTTTTCTCCTGCATCCTCTTTTTCTCAGACCCTCAGGTCTGCAAATACGGGGGCATTGTTGGGTTTTTTTACAGTTTGTGCATGCAGTAGTATTCTCCTGACCCTGCTGAACCGCGGGCTTGTGCCATGGCCTGAACTTCATTACTAGCCGCGAAGCTGGTAGCGTGGGCAGCGGAATAGTTTAAAATGCAAAGCAAATGCAATGGTAACAGATAACTGACGCTGTGTATAGTGTTGCTCATCCAAAAATATTGCTTAGTTAGCCCCAGTTTTACTTTTAAATGTTTAGCTCTTATTATGTGCATGAAAGTCGGGGGGGGGGAGGGGGGGAAACACTTCCAGCAGTGGGAAAGCTGTTGACAGCATCATTGTGCTGGTCTGATTTGGTGTCTAAAGAGGCAATTGTTTCTTGTTTAGGTCAGTTAATGAGGATAAAAATCACCTTTTTGTTTTTTTCCTTCTTTTTTTTCCTTTCGATGTGTCTTTCTCCCAGGAGTGTGTTAGGAAGTCAACCTGTAAATAACTTATGAACATAAGCATTTGTACTTGATCCAGTAGGATTGTAAGGAATAGTGATGTATCCTACCTGAAGGTGTAATAAAGTGTACATTTTTATAACACCGCCTTGCCCTGGCTTCTGTAACGCGCGGGGGAGGACGCTGCCGGCAGCGGCCTGCGGCGGGGGTCGCCGCCCCACGGACGGGGCCCTCGGGCCGTGTCTCCCCAGGGTGCGGCCTCCGGGCGGGAGCGGGCGGCGGGCTCCGGGCTCCCGGCCCCGGCCCCGCCTGCGGGCGGAGCGGCCGCCGGCTCCTCCTCCTTCCGCCGGCAGCATGGCGCGGGCCGCCGCGCTCGCCTCCTGCCTGGAAGCCGTGCTGGGCAGCCGCAGCAATGCCAACCGCGTCTTCGAGATCCTGGAGCTGCTGGCGGTGCGGGCCGGGCCGGGGCGCGGGGCGGGAGGGGGGCCGAGGCCGGGCGGCCTGTGGGGCGGCGCTGGGGGCTGAGGGCCGCGGCTCGGAGCGGGGCCGCGCCGGGCCGCCCTGCCTCCCTCTCCTCAGAGACGCGCTCTTCCCCAGGGCCGGGAGGAGGCGGAGGACGTCCTCTGCGCCGCCAGGACCTGCAGCCGGCTCTTCGGGGCGCTGCTGGAGCGGAGGGAGCTGTTCGTGGGCCAGCTGCCCGCCGAGGAGGCCTCTCTCGCCGGTGAGTCGAGAGCCGGGGGGGCTCCTGTGGCGGTGCCCCGGGCGAGGCAGGGCCTTGCGCCTGGGCCGCGTCTCCCCGGGGCTCGTCCCGGCCGGTCTGAGCTTTCAAGACTTGTCTGTGTCTCACCCTTCAGATAACTACAGCGCTGAGGACAAGTACAAGATCTGGATGAGGCACCGCTACAATGACTGCGTGGATTGCTTGGCTGAGCTGATGGGACACGATGCCTTCCAGGTCAAGGTAGGTCCTGAGCCTGCTGCTGAGACACGAGTTCACCTGGGGGTCCCTTGCGGTGCAGAAGCAATTATCACTCTAATATTTCAGCGTGGGAGGGCAGGCAGTGCTTTAAGACATTGCTGGTGCTCTGGCTCACCTCTGCTCACCAGCCTGCCAGAAGCAGGCACGCAGCTTTCTCGGTGAAGAACATCTTACTTCATTCTTCCTCCTTTAGAAGTTGCCTCCTTTGAGTCTGACCGCTGGTGTCCTTGTTGAGGTGGGGTTTTTTCTGTTTTTTTTTTAAAAGGAATTGTCACTCTGCACCCTCATGAAGTTTGTTGAGTTGGAGGCACAATATCCATTGATCAAAGTAGAGTGGAAGGGGAGTTTAACTTTTCCTCAGAAACTTCTTAAGGTAAGCTGCAGAACTGAAAAGTTCCTCCTGTCAGTTACCCAATGGCACGCACAACCTCACGTACTCACCTTCTCCAGGACTAAAATTTCAAGCTAGGAGGTTTTCAGTGCGAGGGGAGGGTGGTGGTCTAGAGAGAGCACCGAGACCTAGAGCTTCTGTCCCTGGTGAGGTGACACCTGCAGGTGTGGGAGCAGCTGCCTTGTACAGGTTCGAGCTGATTCCTGAGTGTTTATGAGGTACCAGTTCTGGGGGGGTTTTTGGAGCCCCTGGCCTCACTTGCAAGGATTGGGAGATGAGAGGGAAGCTACTGCCCCAGGTTCAGCCACAGTGTCATTTCTAAATGACATTGTCTTTGATAGAAGGGGCCCATCTTGGAGATCAGGAGGGCTTGTCAAAATGGCTTGTGAACGTTGCTCTGGGGCAAGCAGCACACAGCCATGCTAGCTGCCTTTCAGAAGACATCACAGCTCGCTGTCTGCTCCAGTACTGTAAGAGACTGACTTGTTGCTTTCCTTTACAAACCTCTCGTTTAGGTAGTTGTTGATGGCTTACTTCCCTTAAATGAGGACGCTTCACTCCTCATCTCTCGCTTTCAAGAATACATGGAGTATGATGATATTCGGTACTTTGTCATAAAGGCGGTCACTGAGAGTATTGGACAAGTCATGCAGAAGACAAAAGAGGTAACAAATTGTTAGTGTTGAGGTGGGTCTGGATAACTGCTCTGAAACGTGTATCTTGCGCGTGAAGCAGGGAGGGACTAGTGGTATATGGAAAGACTTTGGAAGCAAGAGAAATGGGTGGGCTCACTTGAAGGCATTGATTTTTTTTTTTTTTTTTGTGCTCACAGTTTATGACAATTATGCTAAGACTGTCTTCAGTTTGAAATTGGAAGGAGTCAAGACACACATACTGCTTTTCTTGCAAAACCTGGTCTGGGCTCTAGCTTCTGTTTTACCCAAACCTCTGCAGCTCAGATGGCACACACAGAACTTTTAATTCTGTTCTTTCTCTGGTGCAGAAAAGGAGTCTCTTTTCTTTAATTGGATCCACCAGTTTTGTTAAACCAGAATTAGTTCAGAGATAGGTTTTGTGTGAGGCAAACAAGCAATACTCCAGGATGAGGCAGCAACAGAGAGTATACCAGTATGTAGTTCAGCCATCGCCATTTTTCCTTTCCTTTTTCTTTCCTAAATATATTCAGTGCTCGGGAAATAGGGCAGTACTGAAGTCCAGCATCTTACCATCTCTTGTGGAACTTGCTTCATGTTTGATTATATGCTTTTTTTCTCAGAGGCCGCTGCCATTTTACCAGCAGAACGTATTTTCCCTCATTTCACCCATTAACATGCCGAGCAAGGAGTGTGACATGGTCAAATTTATGGTCAAGCAAGGTTAGTGAGCTCCGCGTGATGAACTGTGTATGAAAAGGAAAATCAGGTTTAAGATTTTTATCGTGTAAAGACTCTATGATTGTTTGCTAATGAAAAACGTCTGCTTCTGTGAGCACAGTGATTCTAAACAGTATTACAAAATCCACGTTCCTCAGTCTGCAGTGGGGTCTGTCATGGCCTTGTGTCAAGACAAGGACTTCAGCCCAAATTTTTAGAGTATCAAAGGACTAAGTAAAAAAGGGTTATCTTAACGTTTTAAACATCCATTTCAAGTTCAACACCTGTTTTCCCTTTATTTTTAGATAACTGGGAGGAATTGAAAGTGTCAAAGCTGCAGGTAACTGTTCATTTGGTGCTTCAGGGTTGAAATTTTATCTACTTAAATTAGAGCTTTATCTACACCAGTGTGTTTAACTCACTGCTTGCAATTCTGTTTTAAGGCACACAAGCAGGCGTTTGAAAAAATGTGGCTCGTTTTTTTGAAGCACAAGGTGAGTGTTACTTCTGCCACTGATCTGCATTGTTTTCCAGTTGCTAATCGTTAGAGGCTGTGGCTGTCCTTGCGTGGAGCTCCTGGTAGGACCCCATGATGCTTTTAGTGTCAGATGAGAACAGCCCAGTCACCATTGCTGCTGGATTGTTCTCCTGCCAAGAAACACGACCTCATGTATGGTCTGCTGCTTCTCCTTACCCTCAGCCTTTTTTTCCCCACCTTAAAGAAGCCTGCCTGTAAGGAATGATCTGCAGCAGTCTGTTCTGCATTCTGCAGCATCCTGCAACCTCTGTTCACAAGTTGAAGGTTCTCAAGCCTTTTTGCTGGTGACTTTCTCCTCTGAGCTGTGATGACACTTCTAGTTGTGAGCACCTGCTTTTTTGAATGAACTTAATTGTCAGGTGACACTTGTAAACTCTCCCTGGAAGTGTTCAAAGCCAGGTTGGATGGGGCTTTGAGCAACCTGGTCTAGTGGAAGGTGTCCCTGTCCATGGCAGGGGGGTTGGAACTAGGTGATCCTTAAGGTCCTTTCCAACCCAAACCATTCTGTGATTCTATAATTTGGGAACTGTTGCTGCAAGCTGTTCTGTATTGTCCAGGCACATTCCCTTTCGTTTGTGCATTGCCTTTTTGAGCCATGGGTTGCTGTTGCTTTCCGAGTTCTCCCTGCAATGATTGTTTCACTGTATCGTTTTGTCCTTCACAGCTACCCACTGGCCTTTACAAAAAAGTTCTTGTCATTCTGCATGACTCCATCCTGCCTTACATGAATGAGCCCACTCTCATGATAGACTTCTTGACAGTGGCCTATGGCATAGGTGAGTGAAAACAGGCTTTTTGTCCTTTGTGAGGCTCTGCAGCATGGAACGTATGGACTTGGAAGGGCTGCTGGATGCCATACCATGGCCTGGGTGATGAAATAGATGTACTTTTGGCTGGGATGAAGCTAAGGAACTAGTGTGAACTCCGTTGTCCCTGAAAGTGAGATGTTTTTACCTGTGTTTGTCAGTGCTGTTGCTCCTTGTATATAAGGAAGATCATATTTAAGGCTTTGGGAAGAGCAGAATACTGGAGCGATTTCTTTTAAATACAGAGTTCAGCCAGCAATGCTGATACCTGGCCTGCATCCGGACACAGGATGTGCAGAATCCTACAGAAATGTCCTTTCTGAGATCTTTCCCCCCTCAGTGTGGCTTTCTTGGGGGATTAGAGCAGCATGTTTGTGTCTCTCAGTCCTTCAGAACCTGTTGTTCTAAACTACAGCTTAATTTTTGTAAGTAACTTATGACCCTCTGGATGGTTTTAGATGAAATTGTGTTACCTTACATCCATCGTGCTGGCTCTAATTTCAGGTACTCTTAGTTTTGTCTTCCTTGTGGGAAGGCTTTATAATAGAAACAAGTTGAAGCTGATATTTTCTTATTGTGTTGATAGCTGCCTGCTTTCTTACAGGTGGAGCAATCAGTCTTCTAGCCTTAAATGGATTATTTATTCTGATTCATCAGCATAATCTGTAAGTGAAAAGAGCATCTTGTTTAAGGAACACGGGTTTTGCATTTATATCTTTATAGAAAGGAACTGAAATGGATTCTACACATCTTCAGGCTTTAAAATTCCCCCATGAGAAAGCCAAACTCTGCACAAGAGGCTCAGCTGTTTGGATGCTAAGCTCTTTTGATTGTCTGACCTTTTTTTCAGCTGAGCCTAAATACCCTCTTCTCCAGACTGTGGTTGCTCAGCACTTGAAAATAGATTTCCATTGATCTGATTACATAGTGAAGCTGTAGTCTTTGGTATGCCTTTCACTGGATCCTGTACCATTCGCCATCAATGGACATAGCTTCACATCCTGAAAATGGTTGGGCACTGCAGGAGCCACAGATTCACCTTACAGCTTGTTTTCAAGTGGTGGCTGTGGAGAGAAGCCTAAGCAAGCTAAACAGAGCACAGCAGTGGTCTGGGGTAGTCTGTAATGAAAGCACAGAGACATTTAGACACAGTGTAGTCCCATTGTACGTCACTAATGGATGTTGTCTTTTTCCTTTTTTTAACAGGGAATATCCTGACTTTTACAAAAAGCTGTACAGTCTTTTAGACCCTTCTATATATCACGTGAAGTACCGAGCCCGCTTCTTCCATTTGGCTGATCTGTTTTTGTCTTCATCGTAAGTAGCATCTTTATTATGTATGTTCACATATTTTCCTCCTGCTTTTCTGTTGGCCAGAGACTGTTCTTGAACAGTCCCCCACATGTCTCGATATAATGTATTCAGTGTGCCTACTGGATTAGATTCATTTTTACTGAGAAAACTGAATCCAAGAGTGTTATTGTAGTGTTGTGTAGTTTTTCATGTGCTATTTTTGAAGATTTGCCACACAGCTATCTAGTTTCAGAAAGGAAAAATGCAGTTAGTTATCTGAGTTTGATCTGCAAGTGATTATGGATGTATTTTGATCTGTATTCCACTTTGGCTGAAAGTGATGATTTTTCTGTTTGTCTTTATGACTATGAAAAAGTAACATTTGCAGGCTTTTTATAGATCATAAAGCTGTTTTTAAATTGATGACCTTTTGCAGACATATAACATTGAAATATAAGGTGTTTGACAGTCTGTCTTGATGCTGTCAATTCATTGTACACAGGGAAGAAAGTAGGTAAGTAGCTGGTCATATAGTTGCCATCATATGTTATACAATAAACCAAGAGTAGCGCTTTACAGTTCAGCACTAGGCACTTAATATCAAACCCCTTGTATTCATAGAGTACTTGGGAGAGAGTAACAAGATCTGACAGATGGTGTCCTGTGGGGTGGCTTTGCTGAGCCTTGCAGGTGTAGCAAGCCCTAGGGCTGAAGGCTGAGTGGCTGAAAATTGTCATCTTTCATCCCGGCCCTTCTGACCGGAAGAAAGTGCCTAGATGAGCTGATTGCTGTTAGAAATTTGCATGTTTACCATAAAAAAAGAACTGTCCTGCACATTTACATTACAGCAGCGTTATGTTCCCATTAACAGCTGCACTGCCTACTTTAGTCCTGGAAGTATTATGTAAATTTAACACCATGGCCTGTGTATTAATTAAACCCACAAAACGACATTAGAAGAATATGATTAAGGTTGCCTGGCCAAGCACTCAGAAGTTTATAAAATGACTGAATAAAGACTGCCATGTGAATGACCGTGTACAAGAGCTGTGCTTGGCTACGGCGAGTGTCTGGAGTGGTGCCATGCATCTGGATTGAATCACAGAGTGATTTGAGATTATTCATGCATTGAGTGGAAATGCCCCCACATTTGTTCCAGAGAACGCACAAGACCCTATTATTACTGCTTGAAACCAGGATTCTTACAGCTTCTCTTTAATCCATAGCCCAAAAAATCTGAAGAGCCCCACTATCTTTAACCTGACATGCTGTTTGGATTGGTGAGACTGCTGGCTCACTTGCTAGGACTTTTACATGCCGGTTTCCTCCGTCTCCTTTCCAACAGTCACTTGCCAGCGTACCTGGTGGCAGCATTTATAAAGCGCCTCTCCCGGCTGGCCCTCACTGCTCCTCCCGAGGCTCTACTCATGGTCCTTCCCTTCATCTGTAATCTCTTTCGGAGGCACCCCGCGTGCAAAGTGCTAGTACATAGGCCTAATGGGCCAGAAGGTAAGAGGGAAAGTGGGCAGGGGAGTTTTGTATTATGCCTTTAGACATCATAAAGAGCAGCATTCCTGTAGAGGAGGAGCGGAGATCCCAGCCCCAGTTCTGAGGTTTAGGAGGATCCCTCTGTCCCTTGAGTTTGTGGAAAGCCAGTAGGCTGCTCCTGCAAGTTCTCTTGACTGTGAAGACCCATCTGCATTGCTCCTCTCTGACCTTAAGCCTTGCAGTTGGCTCCCCTGCCTCTCTGATTCCTTGGGAGAAGGCCGCTTTGAGCATGGCACACTGACCCAGGCTTACTTAAAAATGCTAAAGGGCTGGGGGGGACCTGTACCAGACATGGAGCTTGTCTTCTTCACCTCAAGAAATGAGAAGAAAATTAATGCAGAAACCAGAGACATCTTTGATTTCAGTCTGTAGTGGTTTTGTGTAGGTGGTCCCGCTGGGGCCTCAGCAGTCTCCTGAGTTTTTACTTCATCTCTCTGTGATGTATCTGATCAGTGTTGAACATCAGTAGTGACTGTTCAAAGTTGCCTGAGATGTCCTTTGCATGAGACTATTCCAGTTCTTTCTGCCCTACTTCCTGTGCTCTTTAAAAGTAACATGATTCTGTAGTGCTGCAAACAGTGATTCTTGGGTCGTGCTGGGATGTGTCAGCTTGTTCCTGGTCCGTAAATGTCTTGGGAAGGAGCAACTCTGGCTGCAGCACTGCTCTGGGTCTCTGTGTTCCCTTTGGGACTATGTACATCACGCAGAAGGTATTAGCTCTGTATCTCTATTTCCTTAGATGTGTCAGAAGATCCATATATTATGGAGGAGGAGGAGCCATCTGAAAGCAGGGCTTTGGAGAGCTCTCTCTGGGAGATTCAGGTATGTCAGCTAAAAAGGAACATCTGCATCTGGTATGGGCTTCTTCCACCCTTGCCGCTTCCTCGACACACGTTGGCAGTGGGCAGTCCCACTTCCAAGAACCTGCTGACATACCTCTTGCAAATGAGATGAGTTTCTGGCTGATCATTTATTCTGCATCCTTTTCTATCCTAGCATAAGAGGCAAAGGATTCCACACACTGGAGAAATCGTACATGCTAATTAGTAGGTGACCAGTGAGCGCACATCTGACTGTGCAGCTGAAAAGTGTGCAGTTAACAGCTGAAACAGACTAAATAGCTGCAAATGTGTGAGGCTTTTTACTTGCTTTGGAGGGGAGAGAGGAACTTGCTGGGCACTGATGGAAATTAATTGGGTACAGCTAGGTCATCCTGTAGAAATGGGTTTAAAAATGCTAGAGGAGATTGTAACGTTCACCTTTCACCTGGATCGTTTGTAGGATGGTGTATGAGGGTTGAAATTGGTTAAATTACTCCGGATGGTTCTAAAACCTTAGTGCCAGGATTAGCACTTTCCATTTAAATGCTACAAGTGTTTTGTGTAAGGGGCTGAAGCGGCAACAAGAACGTTGTGCGGGAGCAGGAAGTCCAGAGAGCAGGAGCTCGGATGCAGTGTCAGGGCTACGGGAGGTAGCAGAGTTAGATTATGCATTGTAGGCATGGCCTGTGGAGGAGTCCATCTGTCTTGAGCTGGATGTGAACCAGGTGAGAGGGGCCTGTGACATGTTAGAAAGATGGCTGAAATCAGGATTTCTTGAAGCTCTGTAGTAGCACAGTACAGCAAACTTGCTTCTGCCGGAATTTGATGTTCACCGAAGGTCTGACCAGCAAAGGGGCAGATACCTGTGTGGGAATCCAGATGGGTGTGTGCTACCCTGTACTTATTAGACCATCTTCTGTTTGTCTTGCTTTTGCAGTCTCTACAAAACCATTATCACCCAGATGTGGCCAAGGCAGCTGCTGTTCTGAACCAGTCGCTGTCTGAAATGGAGGATGACATATCAGGGCTCCTGGAGCTCTCAGCTTATGAGGTAGTGTTGCTGTGCCTTTGTAAAGGATTGGACCCAGAGGAAAGGAGACTGGTTCCTGGGCGCAATAGCTGTGTCCTGTTCATCAACCTTGCTGCTGGGGAGGGAGCTAGACTGACTTCTGGTTACCCAGAGCCAGGGAAAATGGGAAAATGTCTGTTAAATAATGGAGCCTGAGGCAGCAGTGGTGACGGGGATGGCTTTTATACAAAAGGTTTATTGCTGGATCTTTTAAGAGGTTAGAGTGAGCAGTGGTATCAGCCAGGGTGAAGAGCTTGTACTGAGTTTTGCCAGTATCTTCTATTTTTTTCTTTGCAGCTTTTTGATAAAGAAGTAAAGAAAAAGGCTGTTGATGTGCCCCTGGAGTTTGAGCCCGTACGAGGTTTGTTTGGGAAGAAAAATGATATTTTTGCAGAGCACTTCACTTTAGATTGATGTGATCTCTTATAAACACATCTGCACAACTGACTGATCTTAGGGACATGCACAGAGCTCACGTGTTGTGCTTGGCAGTTCTGCCTTTGAAGTATCTCCATGTGATGAGAGCTGGACTGCTTGAGAAGGGTGCAGCCTTCTTCAGTGACCTTTGCCTCTACCCATGGACGGACTTTCCTTTGTCGTTCCTTGTTTCTCACACTTGCATGTTGCCACCTGATATTTGGGAGGGATTTTCCATCAGAGCAAATTTTCCTGGACTTGTTCATTGCTGGGATTCCAGCCCTTTTCTCCAAAGCTGCTGGTGGCGGCTGTGATCGGTGACTGCGTCGACAAACCATCTTGCTGCCCTTTGATGGGACTGAGGGGAAGTGCGGTCTGTGACTACTGCTCTTATTTTTCAGATGTGTTGCTTTCATACTAGAGCTGATAACCACTTTGTAGCAAGTGACACACAGCTGTGTATTGACATACGTAGCTGTAAACACCTGATAATGTTCTAATTATATTTTTAATATACACTTTTGAACTCATGTCTTCAGGGGGATGTTTAGCTTCTATGTACTCATCTTAACACTCTCACGTTCAAGGCATTGAAAGCTCAGGTTTGTCCAAAACAACTCGTAGATGATGCTCAGTAATTCCATCTAGGAAATATTGCTGATGTCCTTTATGTACATCCATCTCACGCTGTAAGGTTGCTTAATTCAAAATGCTCATGAGCTTTGGAAATGAGCGTAATCCTGGTGACTGCTGTAGCTAGGGAGGCCAGCTGATGTGCAGTGGGAGGTATGTCTAATCCTTGATTTTTGCTTCAGAATGATAAGCAGCTTAATGTAGCTTTGCTTGCCGCCTGCAAGCGTTGTAGGAGCTCTGGCCAGTGTGTATCCGGGTGGTAATCAAGTTTTAACTAGTCCACTGATACTAGGTGGTTTTGTTAGTTTGTTTTGCAAAAGTCATGCAGAAATTCCTTCTGGTGGGTTTTGGGTTTTTTTCCCCCCAAGGTTTTACGTTTGAGATCAACTCCTTATTAAGAACACAGATAAACTCACTCAGGACTTTTTTTTTTGTAATAATTTTCAACAACTTATTGTCTCATTAGACTTTAATGCTGCTTGCATATTTTGAAATCATATTTTTGGAGAGAAAAATATAGTCAAGAAAGTGGAGGCCAAGAAATCTAATTTCTGGCAGACAGGTCTAAGTCAAGGAAAACTGCAGCTGTCTTGGAGACACAAAGTGTTACCTTTTCTTCATCCAGTTTTCTTCATGCTTTCCAAACAATGGACAAGCCCTCAGAGTATAGAGCGTGCTCTGTTTTTTTTTTTTCCTGATGCTTTTGAATTCAGGTGGCGTGTTTTTCAGGATTCTTTTTTTTTTTTTTTTTTTTTAAGAAACAAGTCTCACACTATGTTTTTCTCTGGTGAAAAAGCAATCCTGTCTCCTCCCTAGCCAGCCTGCTTTTCTTTCTTTCTTTGACTTCTGGTATCTGGTAGGAAGGCAGAATGGCTGAGATGATAACTTACAACTTGAGAGACCTCAGTTCAGGTTCACCCAAGCCTTGTATTTCAGCTGTAAAATGTATTTCCCTATATCATATGTATGTTGTATGTATGTGTTTGGTAAACATTTTGAAGTGCTCTGATGCCATAGTAACGAGGACCACATAGCTGCCTTTGAAAGAAGTATGTAAGTGTATCATACTTAAGTATGTAAGTGTATCATACTTAAGTAGGTATGTAATATATTCATTCAGATGAATGAATATATTGAATATTGAAATGAATGAATATATATATTGAATACCTTTCTCTGCATCTTTTTGTTTTACTCAGGTTGGCCCGGTTATATCTGTCTGAAATTACTGATGGGCAGTGTCATTCATATCTTTCATAATGTTGACACTCCAGGATTCTTTTTTTAATACACAAATATTAAACCATTTGGGCATGGGGCAAGTCCAGATCTCATGGTGTTGCAAATGAGGGACTTTGGTTGGGTTCTTATATCTGGACAGAGGGTAAGCAGAGTCTTTCTCTCAACACAGCATCTGAAGGGCTGTGTAAGCTGTCGTCCTGGGGTCTCCCGGCACCAAACAAGGATAGCCTGCACATGGGGCAGATTGAGCTGGTGGGGAGTGGAGGAAAGTAGCAGCTTCTGCCTTCTGATAGGGCCTGCTGCTGCCTGTGGGCAGAGCCTTGTACCTCTGAGACCAAAGGGCCACAGGCTAAAATACTATCAATGCACTTGGAAAAGGGATGCTACTGGAAGTAGGGGGTTTTGTTTTTTCCCAGGAGGAAGACTGCAAAGGCACCAGCATCTTCAATATTTCACCGGCCGTGGATCCTAAGTACTGTACTGCAATTAATGGTGTCTTGATTGGAGCAAGATGCAATTTATTTTTCAAGTGCATTTCCAGTGCCCCGTGTGCTGACCACTGCAGCTCCCACTGACGTTGAGACAGAGGGTTAGGCTGACGGTGCGTGTTTTCACATCTCTTGGCATATTTCAGTGCTGAGCTGAAAATGCTGTTAGCACTTTACTTAAAGTATGTGCAGCTGACGTGGTGTGACTATTATTTTGTGGTGATGCCTAGCAGTCCCAGGCACAGCCCTGCTGTGCTTGGTGCAGACAAGACAAACCGCAGACAGCTCAGAGGAGCTTACAGCTTAAAGTAACTGGGTGCGCTTTAGACAAGCCTTGAAGGTCTTCCAGAGACTTCATCTCCCATCTCTGATGCTGCACTTGCCTAAGCAGCGTTCTTAAACCAGCTCTTAGGTGAAGATAGCTTTAAGCCCCTGCCTGTCCTTGGAAAAACGTTCCACCTGGTCTTTCATCAAGCTTTTATCTTTAAGCTTTCACCCCTCTCCCCTCAATAGGAGGCATCAGGAAAAAAAATCAGCAGTTATAAATATTAAAAGTTTCATCTGCACTAAGTGAACAACCCTTATCAGGCTGAACACCCGCTGCTGCTACTGCTCTACAGGTCTCCACAGAGTGCAGATTATAGATGCTTTAATCATAGTGTGTGTTAACTGGAAGGCCAGATTGAAGTACCAGGCAGAGAGCGCATAAGTCACTCCTGTTATTATTTGATTTTTATCAGATGTGGGGAGGGGGGAGGGGGCTGTTCTGGGGGTTTTTTGTTGTTGTTGGGTTATTTCAGTGAGCGTAAAAGATAGTTTTATGAAAACATTGACATAGTCCCCCACCCTTCCCACCCATCACTGCCTCATTCCCCCACCAGAGGACAGTGATACGGCCTCTCTGTTGCAATGGGCTGCCCTTGGTTTATTTGCCTGAGCTTTCATTCATTTAAAGGCCATTCAAAGGCATCCTAGCCTGAAGGTAGAGCGGCTTATCAAGAGCTCGATGAGATTTGTCTCGGGAGTCAAAGGTCCAGGTGACCATGGTGTTTGTGTTAATCAGCTTAGAATTTTACTTTTAAGATATTCCTTGGGGGATAGAGGGAAGTGTACATTTACATCTGTAAATAGGTGGAAAAGTGCAAATGCCAGCCGGAGGCCTGGGGCAGGCTTGCCCCAAGTAGAGGGATCTCTGCTCTGGGGCAGAGTCAGTGCCTGGCCTCTTCCAGCACAGTGGGACGTAAGCACGCTTGGTTGCAGGCTGGCAGAGGTCCTCCAAGAAATTAGGCTTCTGCGTGTCAAATAACTGGCTTTTCACACCGTATGTTCAGGCATCTCAAGTGGGTATTAGGAACTGCCTAACCGGCATCCCCTGCCTGTCGTCTTAACCACCTGGGAGTCCACCTCTGCCCCTCTGGATTGCATGTAAGCTCCTCTCAGCGTACGGGAGCTGGACATGGAGTGGGTTGATAAATCCTGTCTTAGCTCCAAAGGGGCCACATCCACAAGCTCCCAAGTGCTTAAAAAACCAGTAAGAAATGCCTAGCCCCACTGATGAGCTGTTGTTAGCGTTAAGGTGGTTTCCCAGCCCTGAGATAGTGAAAGCTGCACTGCAGCCATAAGCCCTCTGTTTTCCACTACCTAGTTTTGAAAAACAAATGAGCTCTCGGGTTATTTACAGCCCTGCTCAGGCAAAGAGGGCTACAGGATCTTGGTTCGACTGACACCAGCCTTCTCCAGCACTATCATAATCAATATTCATTAACTGAAGTCTATTGGACTTGGAGATTTACTGCTATTAATAAGCCAGGAAGTCTGTCTTAGTGTAGTTTATGAAGGAAATTTTAGGTCTGTTAAAAAAAAGAATTGCTTTTCTGCAGCTTCTTAGCCCTGTCCTTGGGCCATGCTTGCATCTCTAAAAAGAGAGAAGTGGAGCGAGCGGGTAGAGCCAAAAGAGATAAAAACAGAGGGAAAATTCTCTTCAGAGCTGGTGGAAGTCACCTGCAGCTGGGTTAGTGTATGGCCAGCTTCAGAGAGAACTGTCTTGGTCTCCTGTAATTTTCTAAGCTGCCATCCTGCATGCACGTGAGAGGAGCAAAACTTGGGCTGTTTGGGAACATCGCCCGCTCGGCAGCAAGGCTGAGCTCTCTGGCCGCTTTGCTTGGGTACCTGGATCGTCAGGCGTAAGCACATCGCTGGGACCCAGGGAACTCACCCTGTGTTTTACAGCTGGAGGATATCTGCCAGCAATGACCACTGGTTCCTCAGGGGCTGTAGAGCCAACCTTCCTCTTCCCGAGAAATGAACCCCAACGACCAGGACAACCAGGATGCTCTCGTTGACGGTGCATGCACAGCGGATGTGAATGTCGGCTCCGTCCGAACAGAGTTAAAACCTGTAGACTCCGTGGCCTGCTGGTATCCCCATTTTGTTGATAAATGAACAGAGCAAACCTTATCAAAATGAGCAGGCTGCAGTCCTGCTAATGTAGCTCCGCCTGTGCTAAAGATAATTGATGCTTTAATAATGCTACGCATTATCCAGATTGCGGCTGGAGTGCTTATGTGAGGAGAAGCATCAATCACAGGTGGTTGTATTTAGCTTTTATCAAACATTTAGGTGGGTGGCAAGGTGCATTCTTGTGCTGCTCTTGGGGAAAGGGTGTTGGGCTCCGAGATACAAAGTGAATGAATCATCACATCCCTTTTGCCTACATCAGTTTCCTGCAGACTGGGAGAGTGAGGATTTACATTTTAGTTATCTCAGCTGGAGACGGGAGATACCACATGCTGTGGTATTGGGAACAGAGGCTGAATGACCAAGAAGTGCAGTTCCCAAGTGGAAGGCCTTCAGTCTCATCTGCTGGTGAAGAGATGGGTCTCTCTGCTGGGTGTGCTGCTCTGCCCAGATAAGGTCCTCCTGCAACCTGGGCCATGGCTCCTGGAGTCGAGTAAGCCTTGAGAGAAGCTGTGGGTGAAATTTGCTGCTGTGTCACACAGGTAGACTTCCAGGGAGAGGCCAGGGTGAGGGATGCAGGCACTAAGTGAAGTCCCACCACCGTGCCAGCCCGGGGGGCTGTGGGCAGGCAGCGGGGATGTCTGCAGTGACCGTCACCGCTGCTGACCCAGCGTGTGCCACGGGGCTCTGCTGTAGAGCCCAGCAGAGCAGCTCCAATTAGCCGTGTGCTTGGCTGGATCTGTGGGCCAGCATGCGGTGATCTTGTTTGGAACGTGCCTGAAGGGTGTCTGACCGCTCAGCAGCCTCATGCGCTCCGCGGGATGGCTCCAAGCCTCGGTGGAGCCAAAGGGAGCTGGAACAGATCCACTTTTGCATCCTGTCCCAGGGCTTGGCTTCCTGCGCTCGGTGCGTCATGTCTAAAGCTATAGTGTGTGGCTCCTCCCAGAGATACAGTTCCCTCCTGTGAAGCTTTTCCTTGTTAAGATGACTCCTGAAGCATCCTGCCTGGCTGAAATGTTTCCTCTGGACCACGTCTGCCCGAAGGCTCAGTTTTTCAAAGGTACTTAGTAAATGAACTGTTATCTTTGAGGAGCCGAGTATAAATATTGATAGGAGCTTTTATTCTCTTTCAGCTTATCAAAAGATTTATGGCCTGATTTACTTCAAACTTTATTTCATACTCGGCAGCAGAGATTGTTTTCCCACAAAAATCCTCGCCATTCTCTGTGCCCAAGAGCGGAAGGCTGCAGCCGCCCGTTCTTCCTCCTGGGGGCTGTTGCTGTCGCTGGCAACCTTTGCCTGGGGGCTTTGGTCCTGGTAGTCTGAGCTGCTGATGTGGAGCCTGCCAGGCTGTGCCCCACAGGCCAGCGAAGCTGGGAGCCATCCTGCGTGGTCCTCTGCAGCACCCAGGCCCTGGGGAGCAGCTGGGGGGGTCCCATCGCCTTGCTTGGAGGGAAATGCCGCCCTGGGCGTTCTGTACGGAGCTGGGCAGCAGGCGATTGCTATTCGGGAGTTTCATCCACTGCCGGTCTCCTATCTCCTTGTTACAAGACTGTGGAAAAGCCTCTGCATGCGCTATCATGGAGAAAAACGGATTAAAAAACTCTGGTTTGAAACTACAAGACGGTGAAAAGTGGAGTCTGTCTGTAACATCAGTTTAGTGTCCCACCATTTCGATGTAGAACTCGTGAGGTCATTTGGTCTCAGAGGATGTCTGATGTGTGAAGAGGGATGGGGGAACTGGCTCTTTGGAAACTTGCAGGTGTAGGATGACCCTGCTGGGTTATTTGTCCTAGAGCCACGCTGAAGCCAGCGTGGAGCCAGGGGGGTGAGAGAGCTGTCGTGGGAAGGAACTTCAGATGTTGTCAGGTTAGCAGGTCGCAAAGACCAGAGCAGCGTGCTCAGGACTGGCGCAGGACCTGCGTTGCCATCACAGTGGCCTTTCCCATCCAGGTCCCCCCGAGATCTGAGCACCCTGTTCCTGCTTTGCAGGGCTGGCTGCCTGCTGGGCTGGAGCTCAGCCTGGGAGAGGGTGGAAGAAATGGTGGCGACTGCCCTCCCCATCTCTGCTCTCCGGGAGGCGGGTAAAAGCAGAGCCTCGCTGCTGATGAGCACGATCCTGCAGCAGTGTCCTTGCAAGGATGACAGTCCCAGGCTCAACGGAATGGGGGAAGGCGGGGGAAAAGAGGGGACCCCGGTGCGGGGGGGGACACAGCGCCATGGAGAAAGCGAGGGCTGCAGGCAGGGCACTGCAGGCAGGGCGCTGCAGGCAGGGCTGGCCCAGCGCTGCCCGGGGGCTTTGCCTGCTCCCCTGCCCTGGGGGACGAGAGCTGGGCCAGCGAATCGGGGCTGGTGGCCACTAGAGGACGGTGCAGACCGGGCCAGGCGGCTCTGCTCAGTGTGCTGCCAAGGCACGGCTCCTGCAGGGCACTTGGATCTGTGCAGGGAAGGGAGCACGCAGCCCATTTGCTACCAGATTAAACCGAGGCCTCCGGTTCCTACATGTGCCCACCCGGGCTGGAGCATCCCCGCCGGCGTGGGCGATGTGTGACCACATGGGAGAGTAAATCCCCCAGCAAACCCAAGAGCCGTGGGGTAACGGGCCCTGGGGTGGATCGGCTTAAGGATCTGCCCCGCCGAGACCCCGTTGTGCCGTCGGGGGGATGGCTTCGCAGGACTGGGGACGCTGAAAAGGGAGGGGGAGAAATAAAAGTGTCGTGGTTTAGCCCCAGTTGGCAACTAAACCCCACCCAGCCGCTCGCTCACTCTCCCACCGGTGGGACGGGGGAGAGAATCGGGAGAGCAAAAGTGAGAAAACTCGTGGGTTGAGATAAGAACAGTTTAATAATTGGAACAACCACAACAAAAAATAATAATAAATTGTAATGAGAAGGAAAACAACAAGAGAGCGAGAGAGGAACAAAACCCAGGGGAAAAAAAAAACAGTGATACAACCGCTCACCACCCACTGACCGACGCCCAGCCAGTCCCCGAGCAGCCATCAGTTGGCCACCCGGCCAACTCCCCCCAGTTTCTATACTGGGCATGACGCCCTATGGTATGGAATAGCCCTGTGGCCAGCTGGGGTCAGCTCTCCTGGCTGTGCCCCCTCCCAGCTGCTTGTGCACCCGGCAGAGCAGGGGAAGCTGAAAAGCCCTTGCCCAGTGTCAGCACTGCTCAGCAACAACTAAACCATCAGCGTGTTATCAACATTATTCTCATGCTAAATCCAAACCACAGCACTGTACCAGCTACTAGGAAGAAAATTAACTCTACCCCAGCCGAAACCAGGACAGGTCAGAGTGCCAGGCTGCGTTTTGGTGCGAGATGATTGCAGGGAGAGGCATCTGGGTGGCCTGGGCCAGTGTCCTCCCTTTCCCTTGCCAGGGCTGTCCCACAGGTGTCTCGGCAGGTGTTGCGAGGTAGGGGAAGGAGATGGTCATGCTTTGAATGAACAGTGCTGATTTTTCCTCCCAGCGTTGCGCTTACAGGCTGTGATAGGGTGGGCTCCAGCCCTCCTGTGATGCGGGTGACTCGTGTGTCACTGGTTGCAATGACTGAGCCCGTGTCAGGGAACACTTTGCTTGCTGATGCGGCAAACAGCCTTCTTCTGGTTCTTCCCAAAGCAGCCACGTGTGGCATTTTGTCTTTATGTTTTTAAAGCACGTCCTAAAAATTTTTAGTCCCAATTTAGGAAAAGATTTTGATAATATATTTGATTAAATATATGCTTAAACTGTCTTGGCAGGTGAGATGTAAATTTGTGCTTTAGAGCACTTGTTTGTCTTTAACGCTCCCCTGAATTCCTTCCTGAGGAACTGGGGTGGCAAAGCACCCACCAAAGGATGTCTGAATAAAACACCAAGAGGGCAAAGACTGCGGCCCCAAGTGCCAGGCTTGCTCTCAGAGATCCCCTCAGCCTAAGAGCAACTCCATCTCCAAAACCCCTATGGCAAGACCCAGCACTTAGTGCGGGAAGCCTGCAGGAGAGGCTCTGCTTGCTGGCAGGGAGGGTGTGCTTGACCAGCTCTTCTGTCCCCAGAGCTGCCCCTGGGGACAGGGCTGCTTTTGGCGTGCTGGGACCCTGCCTACATGGTCAGCTCTGAGCCCGGGTATGGTTAGTCCGCTACCAATATCATAGCTTTTGTGAAAGTCACGTTCTCATGACGAATGGGAGAGTCACTGGCTGCAATTGAAGAGTCCCAGCCCTACTTCAGTGCTACGGAGAAAATGAGGGGAGAAGGATCTTCTGGGGCGGGTTTGTCCTTCTGCTGCACAAGTGCTTTCTCTCAGCACAACGTGTTGTAAGAGTGTGTAAAAATCAGGCTGGTGCCTGGTATTCCACCATGGGCTCAGAGAAGATAGTCTCATGGTCTCTTCTGGCTTTCAATCTGATGGTGGGTGAGAGATACTCATACAGATAAGTAACGAGGAGAGGGAACATCCAATTAAACACTCATCCCAGCCACCCCGTCGGAACTACGCCTTTCTCACTCTATAATGCATCGTAAAGGCTCTCTTGATGGCTTTCTACTGTGTAGAGCAAAACAGAGCTGGATTCTGTTTCTGTTTTCGCTGTTTCTAACACTATTCATCATTGCTATATCTAAACATGATCTTACTTTGATAATAGGACTCCAAGCAGTGATAAAACAAAGTGAGATTAAAATAACTACATAATAAAATTCCAGATTAAGCTGAAACTATGGTAAATCTTTCAGAGCTGTAGAAAGGTAATAGCTAAACTGCATGGACTCAGTATTTTGTTGAATGGCTGTGATAAAATGTGTTGATCCACATTATAGTTTTATGTCTGTTTCTGTATAATAACCATAACTACAGTTCAGCTGCAGTTTGGCACTTAAAAAAGATCTCCTTTGAATGTGTAACTTGTTGCATGTCTTTTGTTTGGCTTTTATAATCTCCAAATATTTAAAAAAAAAAAGAAGACCTGTGCAATGGTGGTGGGTATTGACTCATCCCTGGGCACAGGGGCTGTTAAGAAAACGGGAAGGACAGATCCCCGCTCCCCGGCTAGGAGCTCTTTGGTTTTCCTGATTCAGCATGGTACCCTGCAAGTCCTGAGTTAAGACTGCAGCTGTAAAGGAGAGGGACGGGGAGGGTCACGGGTGCCCCTGCACTTTGTGAGCGGCTGGGACTCCCCTTTGCCTCGTCTCTGACACGTGGAGCTGCGTGTTGCAGGTTTCACAGCCCGGCAGCTGGTCACCTGTCCCCTAATGGAAGCTGCCTAATGGCCCAATCAACCTCCTGGCCACCGGTTGCCATCTGCCAGCAACGAAGATGTGACCCTTGGCTTTTGGTTGAGGCCTTGTCATGGCTCTGACGGCACCTGAGAGCTGTGAATCGCCTCAGCCCTGGTTGCTAATTGCCAGAGAAGCTGCTGCGCGTCTGATGGCAAACGCCGCTTCCTGCAGAAGCTATGGAGCTGCCTTTGAAGTGACGCACCAGTCAGCTGCAGGGACCTTGGGCTGCTGCTGGCACCCAGCACTTCTCACGTAACATCATACGTAAGAGCGGAGTCGGGCCGGGGAGGGCGAACGCAGCGTCGGGAGCCGGGCTGGGGCGAGCTGCCGGAGCCCCGCGCTCGGCTCGGGCTGCCCGTCTTCAGCCTTACGCTGAGCCGCGTACGAGGAGCCGGGGCTGTGATCGCCCCAGCAGCAATCAGGGCTGCGGTTCCTCCTGGGGCACAGCAGCTGGGGCAGGGACAGAACTGCCGCCTCCGTTTATCATGCTGAGCTCGCAGTACGGGCTTGCAAATCTGGGAACGGAATTGCTCGCAGAACAAGTTACAGATCTTCTTGCTTTACAGGATTGATGCTACTTCTGTATTCTTTTGATTTACTGTTTATTCTTTCAGTTCAGATCAGTGATCCGGCACTTGGCTCTGCTTAGTGTATTGATTAGTCCAAAATCCCATCTGCCACTGCTGCAAGATATTGTAAAACTATTGTAAAGCCCTGAAACATTTCCAAAATAATATCAGAGCCTCGTGCTCTCCTTGCCATGGACCAGCTTTGAAGGTAGGCAGGGAGGAAGATTACTGGAGCAGGCTTTTAAAAGGAAAATTAGAAATTATTTAGCAGCGTGATCCGGCCAGGGACCCCCCTCAGCCTGGGTCCGTGGCAGCCCACTTGTTGCTGGAGTTTTGCTCTACAAGCTGAGCCCAGATGAAGGCCCTGCAATGGCAGCGTGCCACAGCACACTGTGGGGCTCTGCCGCCCGAGAGCGGGGCTGGCGGTGCTGGCAGCGTGGCCACGGTGCTAAGCCCGATCTCTTTCCCCTCCCTTGGCCGTGCCGTATAGCAGCTATACACCGAGGGGACAGCGGGGACCATCCGCTGTGTGTTCCTTGACCCCATCAGGAAAACCTGAGCATTGCCAAAAAGAGAGCGAGAGCCTTTTGCAGGCTTTGAGCAGGGACGGGGGAAGGAAGATCAGACTGCAGTGCGGGCTCACAAAGGGGTTTTCCTCCACCCAGGTAGGAGTGGGAGTAAGTGCCACGAGAAAAGGCTCTGTAGACACGTCAGATGCAGAGCTTTGAGTTCCTTGAGTGACATTTTCCTTTCAATTAACAGAGCGGAGCTTTTCCCCCCGCTCCGGACCACTGCAGAGCGCTGATCCTGATCCTCTGGGATGGACCTGCTGGGCGTTCAGGCTGCTCCTAAAAGCCCTTGCACCAGTGATGGATGGACTGACTGACAGAGCTGTCTGTCCTCCAGTCTCACGGGTCAGGTACGTGGGGGTAAGGCACAGCGGTCGAATGCTTCTCCCCAGCAGAGCATCCCTCTCCAAGGACCCCCTTCACTCCGACCTCAGAGCTGGATTTCAGCCCTTCCGAACTGGCTGATGTTAGAGAAGGAGACTTTGAATTTTGAACATGCAAGAACTTGCCTCTGTAGGCTTGAATCACTTATGGAGTATAAATGATGCCTGCATGTTAATGTGCATTTCAGTATGAACGTTACGGAGGGGATGATAACTTCACTAAGCGCAGTGACGTTGCATCAAAGATGAATTCAGCCTGGGGTGTTTGCTAGCAAACACACCACCATCAATCCCTGCTTATGGCCCTGAAACACTCCGATTTGTGTTGACTCGTGAGCCAGGAGGACCCCAGAAGAGAGGCGGGGAGTGGGAAATAACAAAGATATGTCTCTACATTGGAAAGGTAAATTGCTCCCTCGGAAAAAATGATCCCTAGGGTTAGCGAGTCACCAGTAAATACAGCAGCAGGCTAGAGCTGGAGAGAGTCCCTGGTAGATGAGAAGCTCAAGCCTGGAAGGCTGCTGTCAGAGAAATCAGCAGAACCGAAGTCTCCGGTGGTCTGGGACTAATTCTGACCCTGCCCTTAACAGGCAAGAGCAGTAGTGGGTACAGCGTGCCTGGGAAGGGGAGGTTGATTTGCCTGGCAGAATGTGCATTTTAATTGCTCATTTTCTTTCCTTTTTTATGTGATTTGATTGTGAATTATGTTTTCTGCATTTGTAATTAGAGGGTAGAGCAGATGGTGAGGCTTTGTCTGAAGTAATGTAGCCATTGAAATAACTCATGCTACTGGCTGACACTTTGCTGGGAAAGGGCGTGTTACGCCGTGAAGATACCCTGGCAGTATCTCTAACAGAGACCCGCTTTCTAAATAGTCCGAGACAGAGCTTCAAATGATAGAAATCAGCATCGCCCCACTGAAATCAGCACCCAGGCTGGTTCACACCACCTAGAAATCTGTTCGCCGGGGAGAAACCGTTTTGTCCTTTCACCTAGAAATGCCTGCTCTTACACCGTGTTTGCAGTCAGCTGTGCTGTATTTATTTCCAGGTAACATGCCACAGCCAGCCCACAACACGCTAGCTGGGTTTCGTTGCTTGTGAGTTTGAAAGGGACAGCTCTTCGCATCCTTGGGAGATGCCCAGCTCTGCTTCGGCCCCGTATCCTGCACTGAGAAGCAGGATTTTGTAATTCAAAAGTTTCCGCAGAAGTTACAAAGCTGGACTTCGAGAGAGAGAGACCTTGGAAGTTGCAAGAGTTGAATGAAGGGTGAAATCACTTTGCCTCTCTCTCTGTCAACCGGACGATCCCATTCATCAGCTTCCCCCTTGGTTAGTGATTTGCAGAGAAAATGTTGGACTAGAGTCTCAAAACAGTAGTGAATCCTAATCATATTTTTGAAAAAGAGAGAAAACCCTTCCTAGAAAGTTGGTTAAGTATGTTTTAGACTTTCATGTGTGTCTTCTTTTATCAATCAGACGCAAGCTTTTGGTGATACGCCAGGATGCAGAGCAGGGAGCTGAGCTAGTAAGTCTTTTTCTTGGACCTGTCATGGAACGGGCCTTTTCCATTTCTAATTTCTATACCTCTCCAACAGACCTTGGACAGCTCTGTGATACTTTTGATATAGTATTTCAGTGACAACAATTGTAGTGAAAATAATTGTAGTGAAAACCTGTGTAGTTCATGGGCATCATTTTCCGTAGTTTACTTTTATTATTAGGAAAGCAAGTATCTGCTGCAAGTGCTGAGCAAAGTGCTGTATGCTGGGTTGAGACCGCTGGAGGAGGAGGAGGAGGAGGAGGAGGAGGAGGAGGGAGCGTGACCTGATCTGTGTTTGCAGAAAGCAGAGGAGCAAGGCTTTGAGAGGGGGCTGAGGAAAACTCGATTCTTAACGCTGCTGGGGATTTGGTGCCTTGGGGACCGTACCTTGGAGGGCTGAGTTTCCCGGGCAGAGGCAACATCACCCAGAGGACACATACGCTGTTGGGGGCAGTCAGTCGTGCACTGGTGATTTTGCCTCTGTTGAGAGTCTCCTTAATCTCATGCCTATGTAGACACACCTAGAGCAGATTAAAGGAAAAAAAGAAAACAAGATTTAAGTGTAAATCTTGCCTACGTGACTGAACTCTTTCTGAAGTACATATATTGTGATTTTTTTTTGGCAAAGTGCAGACTGCATTGGGTTATGCTGGGGATAAATAGCTGCGTGGGCACCTTCCCGCTCTGCTTGCTCACCGAAAGGTAACTTTCACTTACAGGTATTTATCCTTTGGCGCTTAGCTTAAATTGGGCCTGGCCTGCAACTTGTTCTAATCTGAGCCAAGTGAAAGACGCGGCGGTTTGAATCTACAAGAAGACGTCTTACAGTGCAGGGTTGTCCGTCTGTGAGCAGGAGAGCGCGTTCTTCTCGTGTTCTGCCCTGTTGGGACCTGAAGCAGTCGGGGATCGCATGAGCTGCTCCCGGCCTGGGGCCGCTCGCTCCCAGGGGATAACCTGCAGGTGGTTTAGAAAGGCATGTTTAGAAAATGAGGGAAAAGATGGAAAATCCTCAGCCCAGTATTTCAGGTTTTTAGGTCCTTGTTCCCAAGTCTGTGCGAGCCTGTGGGAGCTTTTCTGTTAACTTCAAACGAGCTTTGAACTGAACCTGGGAAGCAGTGCCGAAAAAGCTGTCCTGGGTGCTCCCCGGCAAGGGCTAATTAATGGCTCCTCAGAAGTGCTAAAAGCTGTGAAAAATGCTGCGTTACCACGATGTTACTGGCACAGAGCCTCCCGCGATGCTGACAGTCCCACAGTCACCTTTTTTCACCCGTATCAGGTAATGCCAAAGGGCAGCTCCGCCTGCTTGAAATGGGGAGGTGTGGAGGAAGGGCATCCCCACCCATGGGTCTTACCATAAACCTGACAGGAATGATCAGCCCCCTACAAATGAGTAAGAAACAGCTCAAACCAGGCCCTTAAACCCACTTGTGCGGGTATGCGGCTCCCAAAATGAGCTGTTCTGCCACCTTCCAGCCCCCCACCGCAGAAAGATGAGGTGGTGCCCACTGCCTTTCGCCGTGCAGTTAGACCTTCTGCTTTCCTTCAGGAGTCCTTGATGCAGCGTGAGGGTCTGGTTAACGAGGCTCGGGAAACGCTGACGGTTTAGCTCCTTTCCCAGGCTGGCTGGAGGACACTTGTTTATGACATTCAATTATGATAAGTGGAAGACATACGGAGTTTAACCCGCGTCAGCTCTGTGGAGCACGCGGCTGCCTCCATGCTGAAATGCACGTGGATGAACGTTTTACGGCCCTGGTTATTGCCGTCTGCCGCTTCCGCGTTCTAGGAAAACTGATCCGAGAAGGAGGTACGGGCAGGGCTGTGTTAGAGCAAAGGCTCAGCCCCGCGTGGGGTGACACCGGGCAGTGCAACTTAAGGTGAACTTCAAGCTGCTCCTACATACATCCCGAGGACGTTGGTTGCTCCACAGAGGCAGCAGAAGGCCACCACGCTGGTGCATCCTCCTGAGCTCCCCGCACGCCCGTGGCCATAACCAGGCACCGGCACCTCACTCTTGGGGCTGCACCGATGCAGCTTCTGTATGTTTTGATGCGTAAAGGACCACTGAGAAGAGCCCCAAAGAAATCAAACCTACTTACGGGGGCGCGTGCCTGCTCTGGCAGGGCTCTGGTGGCTTCTGAAACACAAGGGAGGAGGGGTGGGAGGTTTTCAAAGGGAATTTTGCTGACCCGGGTGGCTGCAGCCAGACGGAGGGGCTGCTGTGTGGTAGCATCCTTCGTCTCCTATAGGGATGCAGGTACTTACCTGTAGTCTCCGGCTGGTGCTTGTAAACACTCACAGATTTTTTTTTTTTACTGTTTAATACAGCAACACTGAGCTCTTCCATTTGTAAAATCTATCTAAAAAGAATTTTAAAAAACATATTTACAAATGCACGCACAGGCACACACATATCATTTAAGACAACAAATAACTAGGGAAGGTGAGAAAGTAGTAATTCACTCTCATTTTTCCTCTGATGTTTTTAAATGCCTCAAGTTTTCCTCTTATGGTTTATGATGTTATCATGCTCCTGTCTAAACTACTACCTTAAAATACATTCTACGGGGTTATTTTCTCCATAAAACCCTGACAATAATAATTTCTCCTGTAAAACCTTCAGTTCCTACTTGCACTGTAATTTGGGATTGCCAAGCCATCCACGTCTATTTGATGGCTAGCAAATTGCAGGCTTGCAGGTACCTGCTATCCCCGCTGACGACCCGGAGGTCACATTACGCCACTCTGATGACTAATTCCGAGCTGGCAGAGGTGGGCTCGGATCACCAGCAAGGATGAGAGGACATCAAGAGGCACATTTAATGGATTGTTTCCTTTTAATATCGGGAGTGCTGTCCTGGGCCAGCTCGTGCTGTGTCTGAACACGACGCTGGTGACCTTGAAAAGGGACTCACTAAAGGCGATGCGTTGGGACGCGTGCCTGCTGTCCGGTCTGATCCGATTTCTCCCTTTGTGTGTTTTTTGCAGCCTGCACCGCTGTGACCTGTGTCGTGCTGGAGCTGCAGCAGGAGGTTGTGCCCGGCCAGGCTGGTCCTCGCCCTGCTCCCTCTTCCAGATGCCGCCGCGTTAGTGCGCAAGGCAGGGATTTCGGCACCGGCAGGGATTTCGGCACCAGCAAGGATTTCGGCACCGGCAAGGATTTCGGCACCAGCAGGGATTTCGGCACCGGCAAGGATCTCAGCTGAGAGCTTCCCAGCCTGGAGCTACGCGGGGGCTGCCTTTCACACGGAAACAGAAACACCCCATTTAATGGGACGGTGCTTTTCTGGGAGCCGTTGCCTCTGCTCGTGCTCCGACGGTAGCCGCCGGCTCCTCAGGCTTTCTCTGAGCAGCAGCTCCTTCCCGTCCCAGGCGGGCGAGAGGATGGCCTGTCGCGCTGGAGGAGGAGGAGCAGGGGAGCACCCCACATGCAGCGCCAGCCACGCGCTCGTTCACAGCCGCGGAGATGCTGCCTTTATTGCCTGGTGTGCTTTGTTGAGCTGACAGTTTAATTTCTGGTTGCAGTCCTCCCTCCCTGCTCCAGCATCTCCCCTCTGTCACCTCTCATGTCTTGTAATTTGTGCTTAGCCAAACCAGAGGCTTCTTGGAGAAATATTTATCATCTCTTGTAACCTGGTGGGTTTTTCTTCCGTTACTGTTGGAAAGCATTCCCACATGAACTCTGTCCTGGTTAGGTTTGAAGCAAAGGCTTTGCTCGCAGATTACAGCTCTTGCCAACTCATTTATAGCAAGGAAAGAAAAACGTGGGGGATTGCCAAACCACGAGCACATCCTCACAGTGCCCGACACTGTGCTTCTCTATGGTATTCTTTTTTCCTCTAGGTTGTTTCAGATCATCTGAGAAAAGGGCAAGATTATTTTTTAGGGTTCATTGTTTGTTTAAGTCCCAGTTTAATTTTTATTTTGAACTTTCAGCTTACTTTATGGAACATTTTTGGATCATCTGAGGTACTATCTGCTCTTATCTTCAAAGTATACCGCTGAAGAGCCGTCAGGGTCTGGCTTAAGCAAGAAAAAGTGGCTCTCTGGGTTTCAGGATGGAAAAAATGTGGCCTCCTGTTGCTTGCAGGTACCATTTGTTTTGTCCAAAAGTTGCTTCAATCTAGTCCAATGCAAGCAGCAATTCATCTGCTGGGACTAGTTCAAAAGTTTTCCACGTATCTCAATCTGTAACCAGCACGTTCGCCTGCGTGCAATGACACCGTGCTGAAACGCGTCGATCCACCGTGATAGCTAATGCCTTTTCCAGCAGGTAATAATTATGGTTATGCCAACCTTTAGAGAAAAAGGTCATCAGCTGTGGGTAAACAGGTGAAATGCAGAGACGCTGCTCGTGCATTTGCCCAGCTCTAGGACTCTCACCGCTTCTTGCTCGTTGGTGGAAATCAGGAGTAGTTCATATTGCTCCTCCCTTGCTGCCTCGCGGCTGAGGCATTTATTCTTGCGCAAAGAGAGGAGAGGGCCAGCAGCCGGCACCCTGTTTGCCCCATTTTTAAGGACCGTAACAGCAAATCAGACCCTGCTTGCACAAAGGAGCTCAGGAAACATGGGCTGTGGGGTTCCTAACGCCCGTCCCTTTACTGCGCTGACCTACCTGCGCTAGGAAAGACGACATCAGCAGCGCATGCAGGACTGCTCTCCACCCAGCAAGCAGAGGGGTACAAGTTAATTAATGCGGACCCTGGTTCCCTGGAGTTATGCTAATGCTGCTGGTGCTGGTGGTGGTGCAGATAACTCAAACAACAAACTCTTGGCCTTTGGAAAGGCATGGAGGGGGATGAGGAAAAGGAGCTGGGGGTGCTGGCTGACGGATGCCTGAACATGAGCCGGCAGCGTGCCCAGGTGGCCAAGAAAGCCAACAGCATCCTGGCTTGTATCAGGAATAGCGTGGCCAGCAGGAGTAGGGCAGTGATCGTGCCCCTGTACTCGGCTCTGGTGAGGCCGCACCAGTTGCGACCAGTTGCGCCAGGGGAGGTTTAGACTGGATATGAGGAAAACTTTCTTTACTGAAAGGGTGGTCAAGCACTGGAACAGGCTGCCCAGAGAGGTGGTGGAGTCACCATCCCTGGAGGAGTTCAAAAAACGTGTAGATGTGGCACTTCAGGACATGGTTTAGTAGGTGCGGAGGTGTTGGGGTCACAGTTGGACTAGATGATCTTAGAGGTCTTTTCCAACCGTAATGATTCTATGATTCTGTGAAAAATGGATGTGAAATGACAGTAGGGGTTGGGAAAGAGATTTGATGGGGGACAAGGGAGCCTAAACAAATTTAGTGTTAAAAATAGTTAAAACTATTAGAAGAAGAAATGATTTGGCATTAGCCTTAGGAAGAAAAATACTTGTCTATAAGTACCTGAGACAGGTTAACGGGGGCCTGTTTGTTCCTTTCCATAAGGAGCTCAGTAGCCCCCACATGCTGTCACCGACTGCCAGGACTTGGGGAGGCATCGCCTCTATGCCCCGTTTGGCCTCATTAAATAATTGGTGAGGAACCTGCTTCAGTGGTAATAATCCAAGCGCCAGCGTATCAAGAGCAGTATCAAAAGGAAGATCTTTTTTCTTCTAGGTAGCTGAATATGGTGAAAATCAGATGGTAACTCTCTCTTCTCCAAGGCGATTCAGCGATAGCTTTTGTAACCAGACCGGCAGACGGCAGGACCGTGTGCCTGCCGCCCCAGCATCCCTTCCCCACCGCGTGGCCAGTGGCAACTGGCTTCCCATCTCTGTGCATGAGTAAGCGCAGAATCCCAGGATAAAGTGTTTCCAGAGAGCTGCTGAGGAGCTAAAGCTGCCTGAACCGAGCCTCAGAGCGAGACCTTTCTTCTGGTGCGTGGTACCTGCCGCCCAGCCCTGCATTCAGGGGTGAGCAGCCCTGAAGCCCTGGTGATGGGCACACGGGGGTTTGTCCAGCGGAGCGATGCCTGGTGACGACAGGGTGATTCAGCTGCTGCCCTGAGGTCAGCCTGAAACTCTGTCACGCACACACACGTGCAAATAAAATAGCATTTGTGTAGCGCAGCCCCTATCACAGCTAACAGGCTTCCTGCTTTACCACGCAAACAGCCCGTGCTTTCTTCAGGCTCCGTTGTACGCGGCCTCTGCCGAAAGCTGTCTCCGCTGTCTGTCGCGAAGCCGCCCGGCGGAGCAGAAGGCAGCGCCGTCTGCAGAGGCGCGAGGGCGAGCCCGTCAAACCCGGGGCGCACGGGCTGCGCCAGGACCCGGCGGGCACCAGCGGGTCAAGCGGGAATTCAAATGCAAGCCCGCTCTTTCCTAAAGCAATTTGCTTGTTTGCTAGATGAGGTTACGGCGGGAAAGGTGACCTCTGGGCTGAGCGGCTGTAAAGCAGCTCATAAAAGCGAGGGGAAGGGACGAGGGCACCTACTGCAAAGGATAATGGACTGTTTTGAGCACGATTTGGGGATCCATATGTTAAAGCTGCTGCTTTGCCTCAGATTAACTTGAATTGTGCTTGCAGAATTGAACTGAGCGAGGCTTTCTGCCTCATTTTGCCCTTGAAACAAGGAGATAACGTGCCTGTTTTTACACACTTTGGGCCAACACCGCTCTCGGCAGCTCCTCATTCCCGTTCGTCTTTCTGGGGCAAACTCTGTCCACCGCTCAGCAGGGCCCTTTCTCATGCTTCGGGTTTACTTTTTTCCTCTCTTTCCCTCCCTCCAGTTGTTTTCACAAATAAAGATACTAGCAATAGCTAAATCACACCCCAGTGGAAAGTAACATTTATCAGTATTTTTGGAAGAGGTATTAGTAACATATTTGCTACGACGTCAATGAGGGGAAGTAAATCAGCAGGACATCCCATGGATGAAAGTGTATACTTTTTTTCCCTTGCTGCCCAGTTAGCTCTTAAATTTCTCTAAAATAAAGCTGATGCTGAGCAGCAGAGACACCCAGTTTCTTTCTTCTCCCCCTTCCCTTTATTATATATATATAATATATATTATATACATTTTTTATAAATATATAAAATACAAGTTTTAGGAATAAGGCCAACACTATTGTCCTATTCTAATCACAGTTTATATTCCAAGGAATATGTTGCATTTTCATCCTAGAAGTGTAATTAATTCATAAGACCAGCACAGAAGTAGTGATAACAGAAAACAATGATACAGTAGGGCGGGTTTTTTGGTTTGGTTTTTTTTGTTTGTTTGTTTTGGTTTGGTTTGGTTTTCTGGTTTTTTTTTTAGCACGGCAATAGCATTTGCATTTCATTTTTCTGCTATAAACATTTGTACTTGTCGCTATTTAACAAGCATATTAGCAATGAAAAATGTGAGTAAAAAAGCAATACAATGTGACCATGTTGCAATTAGCCCAGTATATGTATCATGCTATAGCTTGAGGAGTTCCCGATGCAGGGCTAGTTTCAAAAACTAATTATAGCAACTGCATTATAAACTGCACCATCGCTGTCTGCTGCCTTCGCATCCAGCAGCTGAGTTAATTGTTCGGTCCTGGAACTGATCTGAAAGAAAGTGCTGCATTAATGGGGGAAAGACGAGCAGAAACGTGCACGCTCTACTCATACGGAGGCAGTGAGGGTTTATCCTATGGCAGAGATTTTTCAAGAGTATTGTCATGACAACTGAGTCAAGGAATTCCATTTCCTGCCCTTGTTACAGCCGTTGTTAGGTGAGAATTGAATCATGGTATTCAATTTGCTGTTTAATTTTTGTCTGTGCTATGGATGTGCTCGATTTCATGCCCTACATGTGATACAATCGCTGTAAACATGAATTCTTGGCATCTTATTGTACCTTTTCAGTTTTTTTCCAAAGATCTCAGAGGGACTCTGTTTTGTTTTGCCTTTTTTTTTGTTTGGTTAGTTTTGTTGTTTGTGGTGTCCCATTCCCCCCCCCCGCTGGATTTAGTGGCATTACTGTGATGGCAAAGTGAACAACTGGAGAATTCAGGTACTTCATTTTGAGAACTGTAAATGAGCTTTTAATGCACTACCTTACACCACCAGCTGCAAAACAGCAGCATGCCTGACTCACGCAGCAACCTGAGCCAGTTCTGTCTGTCTGGGGCTGAAGGCCTGGGAGCACTGGGAGCACTGGGAGCACTGGGAGGGCTCAGGGTACAGCATGCACTGCGTGACTTGCCCCCCAAAATGTGTGTGTGCTATACAGCATCCAGCAGCCTCCGTGCACCCCTGATATATGGCTCATCCAGCTTGCAGGCGGAGCAGAAAGCCTGTGAAAGGTTTTTACAAACTGCTCAGGCGTTGACTTGTTTATTGGCAGCTTGTATTAATTGGGCTTAAATACTCCAGCACGGCTTTATTTTATGTTTATGACATGCAAGAGGCAGAGGGAAGCTTTGAGGGGTGAGGCCATCACTCCGTTGCTGTAGCATCAGTAGCCCCGCAATGTGCCCACCTGATGTGCCAACTCAGCACCATCCCACCTGCTCCCACAGCACGAGACCGCAGGCTTTGGCTACGGAAAGGCAAATAAATGCAGACAGGAGTTATCACGCGAGGCATTCGCTGAGCCTGGGGGCCTGTCTGGCTCAGCTCTTGGCCAAAGCGTGGGACGGGCCGGGGGTTGCGATGAAGGTGGATGCTGCCAGCAGCGCGGATGCTGCGGGAGCGGGTCACACCACGCAGTGGTGCAGCCCCGGGAAGGATTATTGATTTCAGCATCTCAGTCAGCTGGTGCAGCCAGAGGTGTCGGCTTCTGTCCAGGAGCTAGAAATAAGCACAGACTGTGCCTGCCATTTAAGAGGGGCTGAAGGGGTGCCGCAGTGCCGGTAACGTAACCCTGATCCCCCCAGCAGGCACTCAGCCGGGGTAAAACGTGCAGGCGTTGCTGGAGCGGGAGCGTGGCCGCAGCCCAAAGCCAACGTGACCTCACGGTGCTCCCCAGCGGGGCTTTGCTCCTAGGTCGTGATGCTGTAACCGTGCTAACTAACCCTGGAAAGCACAATGTCCGAGGGGACTTGGAAGGTGGGAAGGAACGGGCAAAGACCTTTGGGTTGTGCCCACACACCTGTGAGTCAGCACTAACGCTCTGTAGCATCATCCTTGCCCACAGGCAACCGCTGTTCTCATCTCCTTTTTAAAAGTGTTTGCTTATTTATGTATTTAAATTGTGTCTGAGGCTGCGTTCTGAATAGCTGACAGGGCAGCGGCAGCCTTTGCTTCCCTGCGAGCTTGCTGACGAGTGCTGGGGCTATTCTTGGCTCACAAGCATCCAAGTGACCATGACAAATGCCAGAGCATCTGGAGCACCAGCTGCACTGCCAGCTCTGCCTGACACCTACGCTGCCGCCTGGCAAGCCTGGGCTTTGCTATACAATAACAAAGGGTCATTTACCGAAATCGTGTTTGTTTCTAAAAAAAAATAAGGTGGGGGCAGTAGTTTGTGTCAATCCACCCAAACTTGGAATTCAGAAGCCAGGAGCAGGACGTTCGTTTGCAGCTCACGTTGCTTTGGTCATTGAGGAGCCCTTTCTTGCGAGCTCTGCTCTGTGCTGCTGCATCCCCGGCTTTGCCATCAGGATGCGGCTTTTGCTCATTTCCTTAAGCTCCCCTGCCCACTACGGCATGGGCTACAGTGTTGGTTAGAAAGCTAAAAGGCGATCGTGATGTGGTATTTTATCCCTTTGGTTCAAGAAACTTCATTTTGCGTGCAGTTGCCACTTTAATTTGCCTTTTTTTTTTTTTTTTTTATTGCTGGCTATGTACAGTGACCCCATCAACTAGCAAAAGCCCAGCTGATGAGATTTTTTTTCTCTGTATTGACTCTTAATGTAGGAGATGATAGATAGAATCCATGGCTGCCTTCTCCCCTCCCCAGGCAGCCCAGGCAAGGGCTGGGCGTTGGGGCAGGCAGGGCTGGCGTCAAACAGAGGGCAGCCGGGTGCTCTGCAGATCCTTGTGCGGGTCTGCAACGCCCCATTCGCTTCTCATTTGTACATGAGAGCACCACTAGTGTAGGGCAACACGATACAGCGGTGGGAGCATCAGTCCTACCGCACAGCGAACCCCTCGGCACCTCCAGAGCAAAGCCACCCGTCACTGTGAATAAAACAGTACCGAAGGCAAAACAATAAGGAAATAAGCAAAAGGGAGCTAACGGCCAGGGAAGTGCTGCCTGTCTTCACGCAACCCAGAAAGCCAGACCCAAGGCAGCAGCCTGGGGAAGCTGCCTGCAGCACGGGTTGGAGCAGGACTAGGTGGCAATGCTATTTCTTCCCTGGGCTCGCCTGGGTTTCTTTGCCATTATCATGGTAGCTACAGCAACCGACTTGCATCCTATTATCTTTGGGAACAGCAGGACCTGCATATTAAAGCGGCATATTTATTTTTATTGGATTTGTACATTTAATTAGCTGCCTTTGTACAGGGGCCACATCCTTGACCTATTTGCAGCACCTCAATAAACAAGCTCTGTGCAGCAGTTCCCCGGGGACCCTGCCTTTCGCAGGCACGCAGCATTCGCAAGTTCACCGTTGCAGGGCTGTTTCGAGCTAGGAAAGATTTCTGGCCAATAACTCGGTTGTTTGCCAGCCGGTGAGAGCACCCAGCTGAACGTGGGCTGTGGAGCAGGCTCGGGCTGTGCACTTGCAGCCCAAGAGCTCATTCAGAAGAGCTGGCACACAAAAATCCACACCTCCTCCTGGCTGCACGCTACCGAAATTTCTGAATTCATGAGATGTGTGAGCAGAACTGGAGGAAAGTCATCATTCCCACAATCCTGACCCGGGCAGTAGCTGCTCTGATTGCAGACCACGTGTAGGACTGTATGACTGGTGACAGTGGGGTGGCCCCTGAGCACTGCTGGGCAACGTGGTGCATCATTTGGTGCACCAGGACGAGAGGAAATGGCCTCCAGTTGCGCCAGGGGAGGTTTAGACTGGATATTAGGAAATTTTACTTCACCGAAAGGGTTGTCCAGCATTGGAACAGGCTGCCCAGGGAAGGGGTTGAGTCGCCATCCCTGGGGGTATTTAAAAGCCGTTTGGATGAGGTGCTTAGGGCCATGGTGTAGTGGTGGGCTTGGCAGTGTTAGGCTTACCGTTGGACTCGATGATCTTAAAGGTCTTTTCCAACCTATACGATTCTGTGGTTCTGTGATTTAGTGACTGCTAGAGAGGGCTGCAGTGTCCCGTATGGCTTGCAGCTGGGATACCCTACACTGTGATTAACTTCCACGTGGGCTCATTGGTGGCTTTAAATGCCAAATCTGTGTATTCTTATAGGCTCTCCTCCTGCTTCATGCTATGTTATGTGGATGAAGAATGAGTTAAATTCCAGCGTGAACCGTAACCTTGATGTCCTGTACATCAGGAATAATAAATTTCAGTTCTCATGCCCAGTTTAAAAGATATTCCTCAACTTAATTAAAATGAATTATTTTTCCTAAAGATGAGCTGTCTTCTAGAGGAGGAGGAAAGAGAGGCTTGTGTGGTACCAGCCTTAGGGTTTCTAATAAAGGCTTTTTCCTGTCGTGTGGCAGCTGAGGTTTATTTATGGAAAACAATAAAGTTTTGAATCAAACTCTTAAATCTTGATATCGTGCGTAAAATATCTAATGAAATCTCCTTCAGCTCCCTGTAGATAAAGGCAATGATTGTTCATGACAAAGCAGCCTTTTCTGCTCCCTGGAGTTGGAGAAGTTTGAATCTAAAGGTCAGGCAGGTGATGGAAGCGACACAGGTTTGTGATGGTGGGTGGCGGGTGCTGAGAGACACATGGCAAAGAAACTGGGCAGCAATTTAATCTTCCTTTTTGGTGGTGGAGAGGTATGGCAATGACTGGTCCGAAGTGAGGTTAGGAGGTGGAAAAGCTTGCTGGTCTGTTACCATTCAGTCCGACATCCTCAATACCTCAGTGCACCCAAGATCTAAGTGCAGGAGGAGACCAGAAGACGGCGGGGAAAAAAGTATTCAAGTTCCTAGGCAAAGCTCCACTGGCATCAAGAGTATTTTTAAGGGTGATGTGGCTGAGAGAGGAAAAAAGTATTTCCACAAATAGTCATTTGATGATCATTATGTGATGACAACGCGGCAGGTCTGGAAATCCATGCGCATGGGCGCTTTCGAGGGTGAGAGCTGCTGGATTTGCTGCTTCCACTCAAGGAGTTTGCTGTAGGGGCACAACCAACAAGCCTGCAATCCCGGTGGGGCAAACCACAGGGGAAATTGGCTCCAGCATCGCGTGGAAGATACGGAGCTCTCCCCGCTGCTCCGCACTCACACACCGATGCATTAAGGCTTATGCTTTTGGCAGGAGGCAGGGTCCGAGCTGTTCCCCAGATGTAATGCAGCTCTCAAGAGTTTGTTTGCGCTGAGCACTATTGCTCCAGCCTGCAGAGGGATCAGGAACTTTGTACGTCTGCAGGTACTGACGGTGCTCAGCACTTTTTATCGCATCCATGCCTTGGAAAGGCAAGGAAAAATGAGGCAGAAAAGGGTTTTCATAGCCTGGGAAAAATGATTGGATTACTTAAAGGGTACAGCACAAGCCCTAGACGCAAAGCGGAGGTGCGACAGACGCAGCAGCAGCAGCCTGTGAACGCGTTTGTTGTCTGAAGTGACTGAGATGCTGTCCTGGGAGCACGCTTGATCCAGCAGCCTTACGCCAAACAGCCCCGTAGGCACCACGGCATCCTTAGTTTTGGGGCAGATTTGTTGAAACTAATGTATATAGCCCCATTCAGGGTAACTCCAAAGAAGCAGGCGACAGAAGCACAGTGCATTAGCTCTTGCACTTGTAGCACGTACTTCAGGGTGGGCTTTCATCCCCCTGTAAATAACCTCGAGCCTCTTTCCAGGCTGTAGCCCACCTTGGGCAACATTCCCCCCCCCAGGAACACCGGAATTACTGCAGATCCTCTTTCCATGGAATGTATGCGTGCTCCCAGTCTGATACGCCGGTCTGTTTTTCTTCTTTTAAAACTTATCTTTCTTCTTCGTTTTTAAAATAAAAATTAACTTGCTGTTCATCTTTTATTTCCTTTTCATGCTCTGAGCACTGAGTAATTAGAGCTGCATCACACTGGAGAAATTACAACAATATAATATTTCTACAGTTAGATCTGCATAAGTATAATATCTTTGAAAAATAACAAGCTGCTCTAAGGGAAATTAATTATCCCATTGGGACAGTCATTATTCTGAAACAAAAGCTCTCAGTTTTCTTTGCCCGCTTTAATTTTGAGCATTTCTTTCATTTTAAGTACTGGCCACATATTCCAGCCCTTTTCTCTGTGGTTGGAACATAAATAATAATATGTTTTAAAAGTCTGTCTTGGAACCTTTTACAGATATCATGAGAATATTAAGCAACTTTAAAATTAAGTCAAAGTGCATTTCGCGAAACTGTCTTGGTGGCTATATATCATTACTGTTCATCAAGCCAGTTCAGCCCGTCAAGTCTCATCTTCCTTGGCTCTTTTTTTGTGAGTTGTTTCTTCTTTGAGGAACATGGCTCCATTTATCATAATAAGCATTTATTATCTGGGCTATCATCATATTCTCTACCGAGGCTCAAGCCATTGCATTTAAGACGAGATTTCTTTTTTCAAAAGGGAATGGCACTGCTGTGCACGGTGTCTTCCAGTATTTAACATCTGCACACAAGCCTTGGAATTCAGACTCTGGAGCTGATAGCCACAGGCTTTGAATACAGCAACGCCTAACGTCTATGGCTTAACTCATAAGCTAACTTCTCCAGTTGTATGAAGGTACAGAGGAACAAGCCGTGACATTGCAGGGCTGGCCTGGTAGAAGGAAAATCAGTGTGCTGTGAGGACCACGCGTTGTACACGGTGGTCTCCTGCGTGGCCCTGAATCCAGCCCGCGCTCCTATAAGCCAAATATTGTGCAGGATGCAGACCGACTCGCAGCAACTGCTTGAGGCTTTGGCCATCTCAGCATCCGGTGGGACGCCAGCCTCGAAGTGAGCAAACTCCGTGGCAACTGGCCTAAACGGTCCCAATTTTTCAGGGTGCTGAAAAGCTGCAGAGCCATATTTGTACTCGCTCGAGCAACTCAGGAGGCATTTCTGCTTCAGCAGCAGCAGCTCCTGGGCACCAGACTTAGTGCTACTCCGCATCCCTGGCCAGGACCGCATTACCATACTTTAAAGCAGGGCAAGGTCTTCCGTGCCATCGGCCGTCTATCAGCCAGCTCTTTTTTTAATTTTTTGGTCATTACTTGACATTAGCACAAGGTGGCCTGCTGGCTTTGTATCGTGGGAGCAAAGACCGAGTCCTTGAGCTCAGCAGTCAGCTGTGCTGCTGTATGGCAAGGAGAGCATCACGGTCCTCCGACAGCCTTTCCCTGGCGGGTAACAGCTCTCTAGGCGACCCTGTGAATGATGGGCATCACTTAGACTGCTTTTGCTTTAATGCACTGATGTTGGGCTGCCATTATTATTTTTAGAACGACACTTTCATTTTACAGATCACAAACTTTGGGTGGGATATTAATATTTCTGTATTTCCTACAATGTACTAGGGAAAATCGAAAAAGGCTTTGTCACTACACAGGTAAGTTTCCAGCAGTACAAATGTGGAGACTCAGAGAAACTCAGAGAAACCCCCCCCCAACCCTATTATCAAGTCTCACGTGCGTTTGTAAGAGCTTTTGCAGTCAAGGTGAATTACAAGGATTCTTGCTGAATCCCTGACAGATACAAATACTTAGTTATCCTTGGCTTTTCTGCTGAACCTAATCAAAGATAGTGTTTATTAAAATCCTATTGTCTCTGCAGTGAAGAACAAGGACAAGCTTCTCTGTAGTGATTTAATACTTCCGACAGTTCAGTGTAAAGATTTATTATGGCCAGCTGAAAGTGCAAACACGCAATGCCCAAGTCATTATTTTTAATTTGCCACTTCTTTAAAAAAATGTATACACAAGGCTAAAGCCCAAGTCCGTCCTTACAGTTCAGTATGATCTCTTCTCAGCTGGGGAACAAAACAAAGCGTGAACCATCGCCCTTCCCTTCAAACAGAGGAAGGACATTAAGATTTAGCCTTGCATTTAAAGGCAGACCACCATGCTCCTGCAACACAAGTGGTTTTAGACTTGAAACTGGTCTAAAAAAAAAAAAATTAATCAGACTTAATGGTTTGAATTACCACGTTATACCTGTGATCCTCTCTGAGAGGATACGTCAGAGTGGACAAGGTGGGTCTGCTTCGTGCAGAGGGCTCAGCCCTGCAGTCGTCAGCGCACACAGGCAGCTCCCAGCCTCTGTGCCACACCTGGGTTACAGCAAGAGCCCTCCGTGCAGGGTCACAAACCAAAGTAATGAAAAGTGATGCACTTTTTTTTTTTTTTTCCCCCAAGTAATGAGCTTTTCTTTGTGAATCAATTTTATTAAGGTTTCAGGGACTGTATCATAATAAATAAAGCACAAAGATAAATGAGTGAGCACAATTAATAAATGCAATGATTCAGCCCTCTGAGCTTTTAAACTGCTTATCTAATCATATGTAATCTTTATTCACAGTGTTAAAACTCCTACATTACAACAGTTGTAAGGCAATTAGGAAAATGGCTTTAACGGTTTAAAGAAGGTAAAGGCAATGTCTGCTTTTCCAGGTGAACGGAGCTGTGGCTTAGCAGGCCTGCTAAGCACCCCATCCAGATCTCAAAGGTGACCCACAAAGCAGAGCTGCTGCCCTCCCTGCCCTGCGATACGGGACCCCAAACCTGGGAGACCGATGGAGCTGGGAGCACCATCACCATCTTCCATGGCGACTGTTCCTCCAGCCTGTTAAATCACACCGGTCAGACACTCAGCCCAAAACCTTCTTATCCTTATCTCAGAAGCCCTAGTTATAACAGCTTCTTACTACGCGAAAGGAGTTTTCTCTCTCTTTCGCATTTTAATATTTCTAAATTTCTACCTGAAAGGAGGGTGTAGAGAGGTGGGGTCGGTCTCTTCTCCCAGGTAACAAGTGACAGGACGAGAGGAAATGGCCTCCAGTTGCGCCAGGGGAGGTTTAGACTGGATATTAGGAAATTTTACTTCACCGAAAGGGTTGTCCAGCATTGGAACAGGCTGCCCAGGGAAGGGGTTGAGTCGCCATCCCTGGGGGTATTTAAAAGCCGTTTGGATGAGGTGCTTAGGGACATGGTGTAGTGGTGGGCTTGGCAGTGTTAGGTTTATGGTTGGACTCGATGATCTTAAAGGTCTTTTCCAACCTATACGATTCTGTGATTCTGTGATTCTGTGATTCTGTGTTGCTAGCTACTTTCTTTCTAAAGCCACTTTCTAAAGCTACTTTCTTTCTACTGCTAAAGCCACAAAATTTACAATTTTGGGAAAAAAAAAAAGCCAACCACATAATCAAACACGTCTTGGCAGGTTTGGTCACACACTCCTCTGAGGTGCCAAGGCAGGACGGTGTTTATCTGAACCAAAAGCCAAGCCCGCCCTCGCAGCAGTAGCCCAGCGATCCCGGCTCCGGCTGTGCCGTGGCAGTGGGCCATTCCTGACGGTGTCTCTTGACTCTTTGAGTACAAAGTTCCCTCTCTTCGCTATCATTTAATTTGCACATAACTCTTACGGTGAGATACTTCTAGCTTAGATCTCATGTGTATGCTGCTTGGATTTAACACACTGTTTCCCCAGCTAATTTTCACTGGCAGCCTGTATAGGGCTGGCTTTTCCTTGCCTCATTTCCAGCTGCTAACCCCCCCGCTCCAGGCCTCCTGCATAAGTAGTAAAAATGAAAGCAATAGTCCCAAAGCCCATGTTTTCTCTGCCTTCCTGCTGCTGCTTTTTTTCATTTAACAACTCACAGGTTTCTCTCAGGACATGCACGTTCATTTGCCCCAGACTTTCTGCTCCAAGAGAGGTCATATCTTGCAGCACGGAAAAACAAAAAGACAGGTCTAAATTTTTGTGGTGGCTGCTGACCTATGTAGGATGGGCTCCCTGAGGGATTTCATTAAAAAAAAAAAATGTCCAAATGTAGCGAATAATAAACTCGCTCTCCCGAGGTGCACCGCTCCGACGGCAGAGGCCAGGAGTCTGTTGCAGACAGCTGAGGAGCGATGCTCTGCCGGGCCTAAGAGGTTGTGTCTCCCTCCGTCCTTCTCAAGGCTGAAATTTGACATGGCCTTTCAGGTAGAAGGAAAAAAAGGTGGTGTCTTTGATTATGTTTTATCTTTTTGTCGGAAAAGTTGCTTTGAAAGCAGCTTGTAAGGCTGAGCTACGGCCACCTTTCTCCTGTAATTCAGCTGCGACCTTTTCACCATCCTTCCAGAAGTAATTCTTAAAAAAAAAAAAAGAAGAAAAAACTCAAAGCCAAACAAAAAAGTTATAAACAGATATTTTTTTTTCTTCTGCCTTCAGAGAGTGGGGTTTTTTTCCCGCAAAAGCACATGCCTGCTTTACAGGCTTCAAATCCAGCTGCAGAATCAGAACAAAATGGTCAAAGCCATTGGCAGCAGACAGCTTTGGACAGAGCATCGGGGGGGTACGGGCTCAAAACAGTTTGCACTAGTGAGCAATAAGATTTTTACCTGTAGAAAAGGTCACATTTGAATTTCTATTCGGAGTTAATACTTCCCTGGAGAAGTGACAGATATTTGTTGGGACAGAAATTGAAGAGAGAATATGAATATGAAGAGGAAAAATGAAAAAAAAAAAAACAACAACAAACCCTCAACCCTGAAAATGAAGTGGAAGGTTTGGCCAAATATGAGTGCATTAAAATCTTCAGTACTGATGAAATTTTGAACACAAGCTTACAGGAGATTTAAGGACACTTTCCAGGTGTTATTGCACTATATACTGGGGTTTTTTGGCCAGATCTGGAAACTTTGAAATATCTTGGAAAAGGAAAGCTTTTGAATGGTATTGCATTCTCCTGAAAAAATGAAAAAGCTTCATATAAAAGCTTCATAAGATCACCTGCTTTATAACAACACTTCTTCCCACAGGCTCTGTTTTCACATGCCATGTAAGAGCATTCCAGTTCTGAGATTTTCTCTGAACCCTTGGCTTTTTCTTATCACTGGCTGAATCTCAGGGCCCGTTTCCATCCAAACGCGGATGAAAGACTTACCTGGCCGCTTTGTTCCAGCAGCGGGGAAGGAGCAACCCCCCCAGCCCAGCCCATTACACGCGTCCCAACAGAGGCCACTGCAGCACACGCGAGTCAGTTCAGCCGCTCTCCCCCACGTTAACAAAGACACTGTCACAAAACCCACTGAGCCGTAAAATAGTGAAACCACTACCTCCTTGGCAAGAGACCTTATGTTTGGTATTTATTGTGGTTTTAGCCTTTTAAGATGCTTCTTCAGCTAAGCTGCATGCCATCAAGTTTAAAATAGCACCGTGGCTGCAGCTCTGACTGACACCGAAGCGACCGACAGTGCTGCCGCTGTGTAGCTACCAATTTCTGACTGGGGCGGTGGTTTCTTTTCCCCCTCCTCTCTCCAGATTTTGAGCCCGTTCTGGAGGTCATTGCAAAGACGGTGAAGTTGGCAGAAACACAAACCTGACCACTATCCCGCGCTTTCTGAAAGTTCACTGTCCCAAAACTGTTAGGTGCCTCTAAGCCCGACTCCAAGCTCTGGTGATGACATGGTCACTGGTATAGATAATTTGGCTCCTAAATGTTTTCTTTGTGCTTTGAAAAAACATCTTTGAGCAGTTTCTTAAATGTCATTCCTTGCAGTATACAGAGCAGGCAATAAACAATAAAATTATTCACCTTGAAGAAACCATCTGCTGTCTTTAAGGACATCACCAGGTTTTTTGTTGCTTTGAATGGTCCTCTGGGATGCTGTAAGTGTCATTAAAGCACCGTGTTTCCGTCGTCTGCATGCCAGACTCATTTTGCTTTAGAAACAAAAATGATGATGGGTAAAATAAGCAGAAATTTCATTCTCTACTAGTTTCTATATTTCATTTATTTTGTATTTTGTCTTATGTAATGCTTGGTATTTGGAATTACTCGTTGAAGGCTGCATCAGAACGATTTAGCCCTTGGACGTGTGACGCTCGGGTGCAGCAGTCTGACCCGCTTGCAGGCTCTGCTGCGCCTTGACGATCGCTTCTCTGCCGCCTCAGCACCTCGCTGCGCACGCAATCGCTCAGCGCCCAGAGACGTGACCCACGCAACGCGCTTTGCAGAGAAGCCTGTGATCCTGAACTGCAGCAAAGCAAGGTTACAGTTAACCCAGGGACATCTGTCTCCATTTTTCTCATCTACTCAATCATGGATGGAGAGGACGTTGCCATTTTCAATGAAAGTTCAACTCCCTTCCTCCTCCCATGCCTGCAATATATACGCTGCCTGCTTTTCTTTGGTCTGTTCCTTTATAACGGTGACACGCCTGACAACGGCAGCATGTCCCTGTGCATGGGGAGATCCATCACGGCCTAAAGAGGACTTGTCTCTTGCTCCCTAGGACAGCAGTGCCGCCATCCTTAGGAAAAGGCAGGCAGAGCTGTGCCCGCTCCCCTTTCCTGCCTGCCCCTGCTCTCCTCGCAGCCTTCCTTGGTTCTTTTACTAAGCTTAAAACAAAAAGCCCGGCAACACCCCTGAAACTACACCCCCACTCCATAGGAAGAACCTGAGGCTCGAGACAGAAATTACAGAAAATATTGCAGGAATGTCCATCTCAAAACTACCTCTCGCTGTCCAGGACATCAGTTTACGGGCGATGAAAGCCATGTGCATCTACCCCCGAAACTCGGCGGCAGCAGAAACCCCTCCCCGCACAGTCCTTGGCACGGGCAGGCTCTGAATGTGGAGCTACGGCTGGGCTGGGGGATGGAGCCGAATAAAAGGTCAAATACGAGGCTGTTCTAGCAAAAGAACAAAGGTTGAGAGCTGCATTTGGGCTGGGAAAAGTAATGGGTTTAAAAAATAAAGCTCCATTGCTTTAAATGCTGTATTGTTTGGGATACGTTAGCTTCCTCCTAATGAAAGCCTGCAAGAGCAGATCGTTGATGCAATAGGCTGTGCCTTGCAGGGTTCAACCTTAGTTTCAAGGTTGTGAGGTTTATTTCTGGAGGCTAAATTTACTATAAAAAACTTTCCAAAACCTAGCTAATGTAATGAAAAAGCAATCAAACGTTAAGAAAGGGCCATCGCATCAGAGACAACCCACCATTATTAATCTAGCTGAAACCAAAGGCTAAGGTCTGTCAGCCTTAAAAAATAAAATTAATTCTTTTTTAGCTCTACAGCCTTTAATTGTTCCTTTCACCAATCGATATTTATAAAAATATAAAGAAAAATTTCAAGCTAAACCAAAGCTCCTTTTAAAATGAAATGAAATAAAAGCACGATAAAAGCAGCTGAAGGTTCTAGTGACATCAGTTTTGCTGTTGTGGTTTCTGATGTCAGGGCATCCTTTGATGGGATTATTTCTCCATGCCTCACGATCCATTCATTATTGTACCCGTATTGTAGATTTCATGTTACAGTCAACAATAAAAAATACCCTTGGCAACCTCCATTACATCCTGCAGTTAATTTGCATTCTCGCAAAGTGCTTATATTTACTATGAGTGATAATCATACATATGCATGAGACCTTAAGTGAGGGAGAATGCGCTTAGGAGCTAATACAGCAGGAGGTTTGCCTAGAAGAGATGTCAAAATCAGTTCACTTTTGTTATATATGAGTAATTTAATTTCCTCTACAGTGTTATTAGGGCAAGAATGAAGTAACATTCTTTGGCATAATTGAAGCAAATCCCGGCAAGACAAGAGGATAACAAAGCCTTCCCACCTTGTCATGTCAAATTCTTACCTACTATTTGGTGCACACAAATGCATTCTTGGTGTTGAATTAAATTATCCAGTTGAGTTTATTAACTTGTTATGTCCCGTGACTTTCAGCATATTTACTGTTAGATCTTTAAACTTCTGTCTTTCTTTAATTTACTCCTTCACAACTGACCTCATTTTTGCATCAGACCAGAAACTCCGGTGGCATTCAAACCTTTTTCAGGTCTCAATTTTCATCAGCGGCTCCTCTCGTTAAACCCTGAAACAACGCTCCCTAACAGATTATAAACCAAACAGCCAAGGGCTCCTGGGACTGGGAAGGAGATGTGGGAGGCTGCTCTTTCCTTTCCCCATGATCCTGATGTAGCAGAAAATGATGCTCAAAGCCATCACGGGTCGCGGCATCACGGGATACGAGCCCAGCAGCCAGGGAGACCAAAGCCACTGAGAGCAGCTTCTGTGAGCGGTGGAACTACCCTGCTGCTGGTGCCTCTCAGGGGTAGGTTACTTACGTCTAAGTTAATTGAGTTAAAGCTGTAATATCCTCCAAAGGAGAAACTAGAGCTTTTTCAATGTAACAGGTGAATCACAGGAAAATCAGTTAGTTGTAGGTTAGCCAGGCCACGATGGCTAAGCGACTTGACACTTATTTTTACTTCCAACCCGGCAGCCTCTGCAATGAAACTCAGAGCAAAACTTTTGTTGACTCAGGAGCTTCGTTGTCTTGTAAAAGAGCCTGAGTTTCACAGCTCGGTTCTGCCGGTCCTGGCAGATGGCCACCTAGCAGGGTTTCTCAGTGAGGAGAACTGAGAACTTGTAAACCCCACGGGTCCAAGCTCACTTGGCTGCAACTCACCATCATTTACAGCTCTGAATTTACCGTATTTGGCCCAAATGGGAACTGGAGTTGAGCAACAACCAGCTCATAGCTCCACCCAAGAACGGAAACTTGGTATATGAACATCGGTTCATTCTGGGCACGAGGGACAGACGAGCGCCCATGTTTACCGCTCCTGCTTGCTCTCTAAGCAAATCCCTTGGTAGGAGAGGGTGTGAGTTCCCATGCTGGGTGACTGTGTGCTCCCCAGATTTCAAGCCAGGAAGAAATGAGGGAAAAAACAGGAGAACACAGTGCTGAGGAAAACGATAGACTCTTCATCTCCCAAGGCCTTTCTGAAAGATGCTTTAGCCCTTTTATAGTGGGAGAGCAGCATAGGTAGGGAACAAAATTTCTCCCTTGCTCTCTAGCTCGAGGAATACAGCTGTTCTCTACCTGCCTCTGGGTCAGTCCAAAGGGGTGGACATACATGTCCAGACAGACAATCTGATGCCAGAACTGCCTTTGATATTTATTTGATACTTACCAAAGTCTAAGAAAGTACTGCTTGGTATGGTCCAGCATGGCAAAGGCATATCTAACTCTTGCTACCCCTGCCTGAGACTCAGCTGTGCTCTTCTGTTACTGCCATTCCTCTTCCCTCAATCTGTAAAACAGGAAGGAATACTATTTATGCACCTGTGTAAAGCTTTTGAGAGCATCATAGGAAAGGTACTGTGCATGTGGATATATTATTAGGTCTATTCATACAAAGAAAAGTAAAATGACAACACATAAGCAATTTGCAACAACTCATTTTAGCACTGTTTAGCCTGGGAAGGTCATTATGCACAGTGGCTCCAGAGAGAGAAAGCTTCAATGCTCCCAGCAGAGCATGCCCAAAGGAAGAATACTGCACACACCAGGCTCAGGGAAGCCTCAGCTTACAAATCAGCTTATCTTGGCCATGCACAAGTTAGCCTTTTTTTCACATGGTATTTAAACACTCTTCAACTTGTGAATTCCTGAATATGTGAGATAAAAACAAGTCATTGTAGGATGAACCTCAGCTCCCTAAAGCTGCTGAACAGGAATGGAATGGATAGAAGCAAAAATGAGGGGATACTTCCCAGGTGTATCAGGTGGAGCCACAGATTTCTTGCAGATGCTGTGTGTCTCATTTATCATATTCTTCCGTTCTTGACTTGTTTTTAATTGTTCTCTTGAAATGTTACTCCTACATATCTGAATTGTGTGGCTGTTTAATTCAGAAAGGTGGTAAATAACAGTCATTCATAGAAGAAAGTAGCAAATAAATAGCAGCAAAAAATAAAATAAAATTGACTATCAGTAAGTGAAGTGAGTTTTGCTGAAATTTCTACAGTGATAAATCAATGACAAAGTCCTCCATATCCAAAGACGGGTAGTCATGAAAATCAGTAGTAGCCTGTTACCCTTTCTTGGACTTAATGGATGCTCCACCTTTAGGTATTAGACGTTATCCAGGTGTTCAGGATCATTCAATCCTTTAGCCTTGCTGCAGAGACAGTCTGCTGGCCCCTCTCTGCCAAGCACAGCGATAGGTACCACTCACCTACGGGATACTGACCTGAGCCAGGGAGCTCCTTCCACATTTACCAAAGGACAGTCATGAGATGCTTGGAGCCACCTGGGTCCATCAATAACATCTCGGTTTGAAACATACTACTTGGCAAGTTAAAAAAAAAAAAAAAACAAGACAAATTCTACCCACTCTGCTGTGCCCTCCATCAGTGCCAGCACTGCTGTGTCCTCACTGTGCTCCACGCATCCAAACCAAGCACAGCTCCATCAAAACGAAGGGCATATGTTTACAGCACAGTCGGATCTTCTGGGTGGACTTAAACACTGCACTGTGCTTTTATTACTTGCATATAAGTTGATGCAGTGATTCTGGGATTTTTTAAGGCTAGAAGAAAATTTAATCATCTCATCTGACCTCCTGAATCACATTAGATCAACCACGGGTAATGGGTGCTGTCTGATGTTGGAGGAACACAGCAAAGGCATCATCTGTGATTTTTACACTGTGGTAGACCACTGTTGGTGAAACTGAAATGGGAACTCTTGAACTCTCTCTCTGCCAGATACAGGATAGAAAATTGCCTTCTGGTTGGTCTAGGCAAAGCTGCATTAAGCTAAGCTGTAGACGAAATTATTGTTATATTCATTGCAAGGGCTGCTATGACAACAGATGAATGCTGCAGGTAATTTGATTACATTTCTGTCAGCCCCTGTGCCTTTCAAGAGACAATGCAGAAGCCAACAGCATTTTCTTTTAATCTTGCAGGTGGCATGGAAAATGTCAAATTCTCTTCCAGAGGGCCTAACGAGAGCATTTCACTTGAGTCATTAAACATTATTTAAGTATCTTGAAGGATCACTCATGGCTTTTTCCCAGCACCTCTGATTCTGTGCATGCTCCCTGCATTGTTTCAGGACCCGTGCTGCACAGCGGCACCTTCCGCCCCTCTTGGTGCTCGCTGGCTGTACAACACACCTGTAGGCTGTAGCCTGACAAAAGCTTCCGACTCCACCGGGAGAGGAGGAGATAAGAAACGTGTGAAAGTTGGAGTTGTTCGTCTAGCAGGCGAGCGCGCCGAGAAAGCTGCAGTGTCCCCCTCCTGCACTCGTCTGTCCTGGCTCAGGTGTGGTTTGGAAATCAGCGCTCACTTGATCGTATTAACGGGAAAAAGCATTGGGAGATGGAGGCGAGAAAAGTTCCTTTTTCCCCGCGATCGTGAACTGTGCAGCAGGGAGAGGAAAACAACTGCTTTAAGGACAAAGTATTGACTGATATAAGAGAGAGAAGTTAATAGATATTGACTCCCACTTGCTTTAAGTAGGTCACACAGTGCAAGAACATGATGCACATCCTTCTCTGAGGCGTGGGGATAGGCAATTCTTGCCACAATGAGCAAAACTGTATATGTTGTTATTCCCTCATTATATATATCATTCCCTCATACTAAGGGATAGTATTTCCATATGCAAAAGTCCTAATTTCGGTACAGCTGGATGAAAGCCTGTACTGATGGACAGTGCTGACTTCAGTGGGCGCTGTGGGAGCTCAGCATGACTTGAGAAGTGATCTGTGCCTCACCAAGGCTGGACCCAAGATCTTTCAAATAATCTTATAGTTTACATTAATTAAAGTAGGAACATGGCAATTATCTATTGTTTATCCGAGGAAACCGTCTGAGGAGCAATACTTCCATACCAGGGTATAAACTCAGTTGCCATGTAATTAAGTCATAGTTACATAAGCACCGAACAAATGTGCAACAAGATTCGGATAATACATTAAGGCGATAAGAAATACCCAGGCATTTAGCTGGCATTGAGGAAATTAGCCACACCAAATTAGATATCAATGAACACATTTACTACCATGTCAGTTATTATTCTGAATATAAATGGAAACTTAATCAATTATCTCTACAGAGTTCTAACATAAACTCGTATTAGGAATTTTAAAAAACAGTGTTATTTTATAATGTTAGGTCTGCTATGTGTTTTATGACACTGATGAAGAAGATGAGACATCGTTGTCCTCTCCTCAATACCTCCCTAGACTGAAGAGAGAAAGGTGGAATAACAGCAAGACACAGGTTAAGGTCAGCAGTGAAGACAGTTGACAAAGCACCGAAGGGAAGTCTTGGGAGACCTGGATGCTTTTTCTGAACTTTCCTGAAGAGCTTTGTGCCTGGATTTGTCCCTTGGTATATGGAGATAATGATACTCCCATCGTGAGGGGCTTTGAAATGTCTCTGATTAAAAGCTCTACAAAAGGACAAGTTATTACTCATGCTCATCCATCAGGTTTGGTGAAGTCCCTTGCAGCCAGCGAGGGAGCTTTGTAACATGGATCTCAGACGAGCTGCAAAAGAAACATTTCTGGATATTCTGCCTGAAAAAAAAAGCAAGTTCTGATCACTAGATCAAGATCAAACTGCAGAAAATAGTTAAATGCGTTCACACCTAGAACATTCAGTCAGCATGGGAGACACTGATTGTACATAAATTCAAATTCACGCTGGATTCTTCTCAAAAGAGTAACAAAATAGAGGGTGATCTGAGGAACAGATAAATAAAGGTTGAATGTAATTTATGAATTCAATAAAGGAGACATATCTGAGCAAATATCTGACAAAATTCATAAAGTGAGAAGAAAAGCGTGAAGAACAAAGAGTTATTGCACCTTTTACATATACCAACCCCAGAGCTCCAAGAGGGAATAAAAACTGGGATGGAGTCCTCAGTTTGGGAGACAAAGGAACAATGCTGTTTGCTAAAAGGCAGCATTAACCAAGGATAAAATCATGTGTGTACAAATATATAGAGAAATGTGGATATATATACACCTAGAAGGAGAAAGAGAAGATAGGTACATGATAAAGCTGTGAGAATAACACAAGTTTTGGATGGAGGCACTGCAAGTTATGCAGGTTGTTCCAAGTGAATTCCAATAACAACTTGCATGTCCACCACATCGTCCCCCTAGTCTGAATACTTTAGAAGTAAATTGGGGTTCAATGGCACTATTTTTCATATCTTTCCACTGATACAACCAAGTTCCCTTGGCAAGACAAGTCAAAATGCACAGACCTAGCAAAAGAAAAATATAATTAATGCATTTTAGGAACTACTAAAATTGACCTAAAATAGCTTTATTTTATGTTTGCAATTTGAGGCTTTAACAGCCTTGGACTTTTAGAAGCTGCAGCCAGTTCTCTACATCTCATTGAAAGGCTTGGCCTTGTTCTCAGTGGTATTCAATTCCCAGTCTGATCCTCCGATGAAATAAAATGGCTTTGCTTTATTGTCAGCAGAGGTATGATTGGCATAAGCTCTTCCCGTTGTTATAGATAATGAGGTTGATTGTACTTCGGACTCCAACTATGTCTTCAAATCTCCATTCTCCACTAGCTACCTTGCCTGCCTGGCTCAGCCCTTGAGCTATCAGCTCTCTCCATGTGGAACCACAAAATTCTGCCACTTGCAACCATGCACAGGCTGAAAGTCCTTGTAGATCAGCCATGACTACATCAGGGTCTGACCAACCTCTTGTGATGTCCCTCCCACCTCAAGAAGCAGCAGCAGTGGTTACAAGAAAGCCATGGTATTACAGCAAAAAGGTATTACAGCAAAAAGGTATTACAGCAAAAGCAGCTCAGGTATTGCTGCTCCTGGCTGCGGGAAGCCTCACCTGTCTCAGATGCACATGCTAAGTGTCTTTCTGTACGACTCTACCCTGCCACAAAAGCTTCCGAGCCCTGACCCCCCTCCCTCTCCCAGAGCTTTTTTCCCTCTTTAGAATTATTTAAGATCCCCACAGTAGCGGATGTGGCAAAATGGGACTTGTAAATCGTGTTAGAAAGGCGACAAGAGCCTTCAAGCTAACAGGTCATCCCATTATCTTTCAAGGATGTACCCAAACCTGTTACCCAAGGTCTGCCCGGAGGCTTTCCTTGTTACCTTCCTCTCAAAATACTTAAGGAAGAATTTCCTGGAAATGCTAGTGGTCACTCTTGTTGTCCAGCATCTCTCTCCCTCCCGAGGCAATGAGAGGACTCTCCTAAGGGAGGTACTTCAGTATCAGTAAATGAGTTTCTGTGTGTGTTGCAGTCCTTCACAATTATACAACAAGCATCTAAAAACCTAGATTTTTTCCATATGTGTTTTTCCCCAAACACGGTATACTCCACTGAGTGGAGTATACTCCATATACTCCTAGCATCCCTACAAGATCAGGACCCATTTTCAGGCAAGTTTCTAAAAAATGCAAAAAATGCCTTTTTTAACATCCTACCACCACCTGCCTCTCTGTGAGCTCTGTGGAGGAAGCACAGCCTCTCCCTCTGCCATCCCTCTCGACTGTCAGTTCTTACATGATTATTCAGAGTGCTTTTGTTCATCCTTCAGACCTAGTTGTCTGGCATCCTCCAACCACCAATTTCTTTAAGGGTCTGTCTTTTTCTCCAATGAAAAGGAAACATTTTGGTATGTGCATCCAGCCTCGCTGTTTGGACAGTTTAATGAAAACATCAATAAGGCACAGACCGGAGAAAGAGAGGGAGGTGCACAGTCATTAGGATCTGTTATTAGCATTTTACACAACACCACAAGCTTTTGTAGATGAGCAATTAATATGGCAATAAATACCACAATGAGCTGGAGAAACCTCATTGAGGCTGGGAAGTGTAAACACTGCCTTCCACTTAAAATAATTGTCAGAAGCAGTTAAGAACCTTCATGGAAAGGAATAGCTGAAGCTCCTGCCGCAGACACAAAAATCCACCCCCAGCCATGATAGAGAAACCTTCCACCATCTTAAAAAGAAGTCATCCGAGGGAGTCAGAGCAAATGCTAGCCCAATCATACTTCCAGACCCGTATGCTACCAGCCCACCTAGATGTAAATACTAGGTTTAGAGAAGGGTAAGACGGAGTTTACTCCTGTTGATTTAGCCAGCAGGCACGATATAGAGCATCGATCCGCTTTATTCTGGCTGCGTAAAGGAGCACAGGCAATACCTGATCTGGTGGTACACAACTAACTCATCAAGAATTCTTGAGCACGCTTGAATGACGGACTTTATACAAGAAACACATTTCTCTTTGTATTTTTGACTTGGCATTACAAACCCTAGTGTGGGATTTACTGTACTGCAAGACCATGGCTGGAGATAAGTGTTGATAGAAACATGGGAATGCTCTCTACGGCCAGAGACAGAGCCTGGCTCTGCAGACTCTATCTGACGTGGGGTCAGATTCCTTGAACCTGTTTTCAACCTTTGCCCCCAGATACAATTCTTCACCCACCCGTTTAAAACATCTCACAAAGTCGAGTTTCCCCAAGGAAAGCACAGATTGCAAAGTCTTCTCCCGCAATTTGCTTGTACATGCTAGTTACCAGCAACTTTGCTAATAACCCATTGCTCATGCAAATTAATTCAGCTTAGAGAAACAAGTCTTGATGATTATAAAATACTGCAATCACAGTATTGCTTCCGGCCAGCTGAGAGTAAATTCATCAAGCATTTGATATTTAAAGCTGCTGTGGTGATAAATGCTTGCCTTCATTTATGACTGTACACCAAGAGAGAGAGAAAATGGAGTACAGAAAAATGACTGCATGATGGGAATCCCAACAGAAACCACCAGAGACAAAGGCGGAGATGCAAAATCTCTTTCACAATCAGCTGAATATATCTGATATGCAGCAACTCATCCTCTCTTATTTAAGGCTATTAGAACAAAGGCAACAACAAATACCAGTTTTACTCAGCCAGAAGCACTGACTGGTGTTCTTGTTGACTCTGTCTGATAAGTCTTATTATGGCAAGGTCAAGGACAGCCGTACGGTAGTAGCTGTCTCTTCTGCCCGGCAGTACACACGCAGCCAACCGTTATGATTATGGATGCTCGCTCTATGTGTGCAGAGCATATAAAGGGGAGGATGAACTCCTCTGAGGTTTTGATAACAACCCTGCTGCTGCTGTGTACCTTTGCTCTGTATATGACATTACAGTAAAAACAAAAGGAAAATAAATTCAACGATAAATACCCACAATTACGCTGCACTAATTGTTTTCATGGTTTTATGTGGAGTCAACGTTTTGGGCAATGCTGTCCAATACAGAGGAAATATTTAATTCCATTGGTATTCAGAGTAATAGCATTAATTGCAATGAACTCTTCTGCTAATGAATGTGGCAAGAGAAGTGCAACTCAGGGAGAGTTAGTTCTAACTTTTCGTTCAACTGGAGCTCTGCCCAGCCACTTCCCGGCAAACAGCTGATGGGTCCTGAGACCATGGCGAGTCCCTGGCTCACCGCAAGAGCATCTGATGGCGGGGGGATTTCGAATACCCCAAGATGGTGGTCAGTGAGGATACTGGGCAGACTGGAGCAGCTTTTTTTCCCCAGTTGCTCTCAGGACTCACTTCGTCCTCGTGGTAGTCACAGGATATCTTACCGTCACGATGGTGATAGCAGCAGCACTGACCTGTGGCTGATTTGCTCTGCGGGAGTCTTTCTAATGGGTGAGACAATAAACGTGTCCTTCTGCAATGTGTGGAGGTACAGCTCCCCGAAACAGATCCCCTGTGTAATGCTTTATAAATACCATCTGCACCATCTGTGGACAGAGAGGAAGCGCTAGTCTGGAGTTGGCTGGCATGTCAGAAAGACCTGGTCCAGATGGAGGAAAAAGAAAGATCTAGGGACAAGAGGAAGCAGAAAATCCTTGGACATAAACCTCTTGGCAACCCGTGTTTGGCAGACCTCTATTGTCATTTATCCTAGGATAACATCTTAGAAAAAGGAGCTGAATTCCCATCTACTGCTCTATAAGGAAATTATAAAGCAGCTATCTATTTTTTCATTAAAATTAAATAATTGAATCTGTCCGGATTCATGTATTTTTTCCCCATGAGATATCCAGGAGAATTAAGTTTCAATTAACTTTCCAGACCTTGGTTATCATAGGAAGCTTTTCAAAAATTGGGACATTTGGCAATTTGAAATTCAAATAGGTTTCAGTCAATATGTTTACTATTGCCAGACAGGCATCTTTGTCCCCTGGGTGTTTAATGCCTCAATAACTAATTGGTCCTTTCATCTTTTATAGGCACAGAGTGAAGAGTTTATGGCTCATACAGTGAATTGTCAATACAAAGCATCTTTGTACCAGTCTTAAATAACCCAGCTCCCAGCTCCATCAAATCCCTTTAAAAATCCTCCCTCCCTCCACATGCCCACAACTAGCCTCTGAAGAATTTTTTCCCCTCCCCTGATTTTCAATGGCATCCTTAAAAGGATGATCTCTGCTTTACTCACCAAGCCTAGAGACAGATAAAGACAAGGAGGTGAACATGAGGAACAAGAATATGCCCCCAATGAACTGAAAACTCCAAGGATTTCCAGGAAAACCCTTATTATACATTTACCCATTAGGTCTGAAGTTCAAAGTAGCCAACGCATCTGTGTCCAGAGATTCAGATCTTTAGAGACAGGAATGCAACAACATCAGTTTTGCATGAGTATTCTTTCATACGAAGATATCTCCTGAAGCTAACTATTGAGGTACACGGGCAGTGCTGTCTGTAAAGCTGAACTGAAATCAGATTTTCTGTTTTACATGAAACTGCCACTTTATCATCTTCTTCTGCTTTAGGATTTTTAAAGAAATATATCTGTCACAAATACTTAAGATTTATTTTCAGACAACTGAAACATTGTTTTTCAACCAAGAAAAAATCTGTCATTGAAATTGGACAACTCCTTTGTACTTTGTGCACTATACATACACACACATACTGCATAAGTACCAATATTAAAAACAAAGAAAATGGTTTTTTCAAAGAAAAACTTGTACTGTTACTTTCCAAGAAACTCAGAATTGAAAGTTACTGCCCTGCTTCTTCAAAACTGAGGCATTTTCATAATGTGCTTTGCTTTCAATAAGTCAGAATTTTACCAGAGGAACTGCTTCTCTTGGCCAGTTTCTGATCAGCTCTAGTGATGTGCTAGAGCAGGCAGGACACCAAAAGAAGCTGGTTTGGTTTACTGAGCTGTGACTCCGTATCATCACACCGGCAGTACACACCTGAAGCAGTTAGGTTTTGCACCGAGTTTATGTCGGCTTACGCAAGTTGCAGGACAGATGCTACCTGCAGTGCCAGCAGAGCTCCACTCATCCCTTTGCAAGAAAAACCGAGCTCACAAAAACCTTTGTCCAAGACAAGACTCTAAGAAGCACAGCTAACCTTCTATATTTTCCTTTTTGAATATGGCACTGCATGCCAGTTTAGGCTGTGGAGGAAGTCCAATATCAAAACTTGCATCTGGGTTTTGGGCCATGAAGAGTTACGGGATGTGCAGACTTTGATTTAACTTTCTATAATGATGGGAATAATTTCTTTCTTTTCTTCTTTGTGTTTTTTTTCCTTAATTCAACCATCACAAAATATTTTTTTCAGGCTAAGTTTCTCATTTAATTAGATCTAGAAAGGTTTGGAAAGTCTAATTTTTGAGGACTGCAACACAAAGGGCTGCAACGTGATTCTGATCAGCCAGTGCAGCTTCTGAACGACAGAGATTTTTCCCAGACTGAGTGCCCAAGAAAATATTGAGCCTTTTCACAAGGGATCTACACGGCTACAGGGATCTCATCCTAGCATCACCAGAGATAATGATACAGCACAGAGAATGTGTAGTATTGAATGAGCACCATTTTCCTCAGCTCGGTTCTCCATACCTCCAGCATTATTTATCACTCACCCCGCGGCCTGCAGGGTGGAGCACGCTGCAATACTGGCTACCGCTAATGACCCTGTACAGGTTAGCAAATCTTCTGTAAGTGTTCATTAGACTTGCATTGCAACATTTTATATTTAGTAGGTGTGCTCCCTGTGTGACACAAAGCATTTTGTAAGTATCTGGAGGTGACTCGGGAGGCTAGACATTTATGCCGAGGTCTACAGGCAGAGAAGAAAGCAGTGTGTAATTAAGGACAAATGCAGATAAACTCACTCTACGCACTTGTAATATGGGCAAGGTAAAGCTTTCTCTTTCTATATATGTCAGAATTGAGATGACGCACTCTATATGTTTCTCACTATGCTAGAGGGATGAAGAAAGTCTTCACAGATTCAGATCAGAATCCTTCACTGCTGCTAATTGTTCATTTTTATTGCATATGTCTTTATTGAATTTAATTAAATTTGTCTCACAAGCTTTGCAAACGCAATAATGAATAATAGTTAATAGTCCATTTCTCATTACTTTTCAGTCAAAGGTTGCCTTAATGCTCTGTAGAACGTATTGCATATGTTTAGGACATTTTACCCAGCAGTGAAACAGCCATCTCTTGTGATGCCTTGTAGCAAATCTTCAGCAGTGCAAAGAAACCCCCCGCTCACCTTAGACTAGACTACACAGATACCTAGTGCAAATGAAATAGCCCTCAACTAGGGATTAGTAAAGTAGAGGCTATATTGATGTATATCACAATCTGGCAAGCTGCTTGCAAAAACAGATTTGTGTTCTGTGAATGGAGAAATAACTCGGCGTTACTTTTCCTTATCAGAATGGCAGCATGTCCTCTTGGCAATGAGAGATCAGATACATCTACAAGTAGCAACTATCTTATCCCTTAGTCTGTAAAGTCAGTCAAAATCACAGCCCAAGCCGATCAGGATGAAAAAGCGCTCTCTCCAGTCGGTCATGTTTTCAGTCCATACTTGCTCTGCCCTGAGAGGAATAATTAGAATGCAAAACAACTTCCAAAGAAACAGTCCTTGTATTAGCTAAAATATTAAGACAAGACGTTTGGAAACTTTGCTAAATGTTTTGTTTATCCATGGGAAAATCCATATTTACACTGTGGCACATGGCTTCCCCTTGGATCTCTCTACCAACCTTTGCATTTCTGGGAGAGGGGGGTTAGTCCCCAAATACACACTGTTAATTTTTGACTTGGGTGATGACAGGACGGGCATAGTCATCTCCATCCTCTCCAGGCTGAGCAAGCATCTGCCATGTTATTTCTTTTTTCACCACAACCTATACCAGAAAGGTTCAGAGGGAAGGGTGCCTTGTCTCTCCTGTAACACTGGAGGTGAAGGAGAACTTGCTGGGGGATAACTGACATCACCTCTTACAACTTTGTTATTTAGCAGGGGAGACACAATATTGGAAGTCAGTGGCATGTCCTAGTTTGGGAAAGATCTGTCCCTGATGGGGGTGGCTGAGGCCCTCGCTTTACACTCTTGTGCCTGTGTTAAATGCTGAGCCTGCTCTCGGGCTGCGACAGCTGCTGTGCTCTGCTCCGAGTAGTCATAGCGTGCTTACCAGCACGGCGTCTGGGTGCTCACGGCCAGCAGCTCACAGGAGCGGGTGAGCTGCAAGATTTTCATACAACAGAGGCTTCTAGTAGCGAGTTAACGCTGACCCGTCCAAAGGCCATTGTGTGTAAATATAAGATACAAAAGACAGGCAAAGGAAGAATCGTAGACCTCCCTCCTGATGTAAGAGCCATAGAGGCCTTATGAAACAAGACACTTTTTGTATAAACGACGCATGCCTTGCTAACGAATGTGGCCTTGAAGAAAAACTAAGAGACTGATAAAAGGGGAATACGCAGGCCTCGTTAATCACTAGCCTTTGAAGAAGAAACTAAGACGAGGAACTTCAAGGACTGATAAAGGAAACATCTTGTTATAAGGGAGATTGCCGGGCTGGGAGGATACAGCACTACATGAATCACAGAATCGTATAGGTTGGAAAAGACCTTTAAGATCATTGAGTCCAACCATAAACCTAACACTGCCAAGCCCACCACTACACCATGTCCCTAAGCACCTCATCCAAACGGCTTTTAAATACCCCCAGGGATGGCGACTCAACCCCTTCCCTGGGCAGCCTGTGCCAGTGCTTGATAACCCTTTCAGTGAAGTAAAATTTCCTAATATCCAGTCTAAACCTCCCCTGGCACAACTTGAGGCCATTTCCTCTCATCCTGTCACTTGTTACCTGGGAGGAGAGACCGACCCCACCTCTCTCCAGCCTCCTTTCAGGCAGTTGTAGAGAGCGATGAGGTCTCCCCTCAGCCTCCTTTTCTCCAGGCTGAACAACCCCAGGTCCCTCAGCCGCTCCCCATCAGCCTCGTGCTCCAGCCCCTTCCCCAGCTCCGTTGCCCTTCTCTGGACACGCTCCAGCCCCTCAAGGTCTCTCTTGGAGTGAGGGGCCCAACACTGAACACAGCATTCGAGGTGCGGCCTCACCAGTGCCAAGTACAGGGGCACAGTCACTGCCCTAGTCGTGCTAGGAAGTCAACAAGATTTACTTTAGTCAACTATGAATTCAACAAGATTTACAGAAACTAGGGGAAAGGTGAAGACGGCAGGGGGAAATCATGACCACCGACTCAATTAAGGACCAAAGAAAGCTACCCCCCCCCCCCCCCCACTTCCTGCAAGCATGCGCAGAATATTGAAGTAGCACTGTAGCTTTAAGGTGAAATAAGAGAAATGTAGACCAGCAGAAAACTGCTTTGTGTAATTACTTATGCATGTGCATAACTAGACCGTATAAAAACTGTACCTGCATGACCGAACTTCATGCTGGCTTTGTGGAGCTACCACCCAGCACCCACCTCTGCGCAGATGTGAAATAATAAAATACCTCTGCCCTGGCTGTATGTTGGCGTCTCGCACAGCGGGTAAATGACCTGACACTTGTGGGATAACACTCCTGCAGGCGCCAAGGATGAACCCCATACCTAAAGAAGAAAAGCTAACATATCGCTCTGAGAGCCAGGAACACAGAGCCCAGAGCCAGTCCTAGGTTTTGACAGCCTTTAAGGGTCCTGGACAATTCACCGCTGTCAGGACTGAACTAGGCGATTCACACCAAGGGCAGTGGTGAATTCGAGCCCTTGCAGAGCAGACTAGAGGCGTATCTTAAGCATGTGTCGTCTGCTGCAATCTCCTGAATTGCAAAGGTCAAACATTTCTCCTCCGCAAAAGTCTGTTGCAGGGCAGAGATACAGCTACTCCTCTCACAAGATTAAACAGAATGAGGAGAAAGGGTAAACTCAGCTGAAGATGAGCTGCATCCTCAAGACATGCAAAGAAAACACGTGGAGAAGATGCTGGGGTTCTGCCCAGAGCTGGTCACAAAGAGCCCATTCACCTCAGACTTTCGATAGCATCCTAGTAACATCTGCTGCTACTGCAATTCAGCATCAACTTCCTGCGGCTCAGCATGAGAAATATCTTCGCCTAGGGTAAGAAGATGAAAAAGTAATTAATAGATAAGGGTCTTCCCAGTGGAGGCTGATTTGCTTTCTGATCCACAAAGCATTGCAGATTAAAAACTGGAACTAAACAATTCATAGAATACTGAAACTGCTGGAGAAGTGGGTGCTTTTTTCCTTCACAGGTTAGGGAGACCGTTACCCTCATCTGCAATCAGGACTGCAAAATTCCTCAGTCCAGCCTGCCTGCTAATCAATCCCTTTGCTTCATTAAAAGGAGGGCAAAATGAAATTTCCTGCACTGATTAGAACTGTGGAGAAGGTAATCACTGTCATTTGCATTCAATCAGATGTTTGTTCCCCCTGATAGAAGAGCATCGAGATTATTTGAAAAGCACCAAACAAGTGCTGTGCCATTTCACTAATTAAACCCACCCTTCTGCTCTAAAATTGATGAATAATGACTGAACTTGACTCATAATACCTTTGTCTTCTATTATTTACTCTTTTTTAACAGTGATTTATGGCAAGGTAGTGCTTTCATTATTCTTGTTAATTACCTCTGTTCTCTTCTTTGGCTTGTAAAATGTAATTGCCTGAAACATAAATCTAGTCTTGCCACCTATGTTCACACATCATTAATATTATTCTGACCATTCTTATAAAATCTTTATAAAACATAATTATACATGTGCCATTAAGTGCTATGTTATGTTGAAGATGCGCTAAGCCTGTCCCGAGGACTAAGCTAGTCTGTATGTTAAACCTTCCTGTTTGTGTTAACGTGTTTTGTGTTCCCCTAAGGAAAAAAAACCCCAAAATTAATTGGTCAGTGGATAGCGTAGCTCCGACTAACACATCTCCTTGAGCATGCAAGCCCTGCTAAGTGGCTGCTAACACTTTTGCACCAGGGGAGCAGAGGCACTTTAATGAACTCTCCCTCACTCCCCACCCCTGGAAACAATCATTTCACTGAACTGAACAATGATCACTAGGCAAGAGGGTAGCAAACAACTGCAGCAGCTACTCACTCGAGTGATTATCAAGTTTCTTTCTGCGTGTAGATAATCCCCAAACAAATTATTTTCATCCTCTCTGCCCCGATACTTCAAATCAAAAGAGCTGCGTATCACAGAGAACAGACATCTTCCGGCGGCCGTTTTTTTCCCATTGTAATTTTTCAGTATTGCTTATGATTATACGTAAGGAAAAATCTATTAGAAAGAGAGGAAATGCATTATCCCCAGCTGATTGTTGACATGATATTAGCTCAGTATTTGTCAGGTTTCTGGTAATGAACAAGTTTATACGCAGCACTTCATCTCTCCAACAAAACACTTGGCTATGTGAACAGCAGTAATATCCCAGCTGAGCCTAGTGAGAAACATGTTTATTATTTCTCAAAAAAAAAAAAATCTCATTCCTCCCTGATTCATCTACTACATTATTACCTAAGTATGCATTTGGAGGTACTAGACCAGCTAATGTAAGCCCTTCAGCCAACAAGTATTATCAAGTGTATTTCCATTAACTTCCATTCTCCATAATCCTGGAAGGACAGCCTATAAAATATTGCAATTGCATTTACAGTTGTTAATTACTATAAATTCAGTGTTTGAGATAAGAGCATTTGCTCTCTCCAGGTCTTCTACTTGATGTATCATGGCTATTATGGCTTTTAGTTGGATTCATGGTGGCGAGGTCCTGTCCGTGGGGTTTCTCCCGCCTTACACCAGCATGCAAGATCCGAATCGGACCTTCCCGGCACTACAGCCCCGTCAGGGCCAGGACTTTAATGGCTCAAACCGCAGTGCAGATCTGAGAGGCACGGGCCAGAGGGGAGCAAGCAGGGTGTAGTCTGGCAGATTAAATCAAGACTTTCTCCATCTTTTCCTATTCTTTAGATGGCTGCAAGGAAAAATATTTCCTGCCTGACCCCACCTGTGGTTTATTGAGTAATGGCATTCTTGATAATGCATTTTGCCCGAGGAAAGCATTGTAACTTGGTTACTTTGGGGGAGAGCATGGAAATGGGATGAGAAAGCTGAGTCTTTAAATCAATTTTGTAAATCTATGCCAGGTTGGGGTGGGCAGCAAGGAAGAGGCAGGTCAGAGGGCAAATTCGTCGTCAAGTATGGTTCCCAGAATTAGACAGACTCATTCTTTTTCTCAAGGAAAGGTTTATTTCTCAAAATCAAATCTATCTGATATAAGCCATAGAGCTAAACCAAGTTCTGGAACCTAGCTTCCTTTCTTCTGAATGCAGATCTGCTGCAGAAGTGTATATGCCTTCTGGACATTTCTTTCTCAAGAAAAGTGGATAAACCCCACTCCAGTCCTAGTTTAAACTGCTAAAAGTGACTCCCCAGCCTGAACTAGTCATTCAATAGGGCCAACCATGACGCAGTCCATCCCGTTTTAAGCTAGTTGTGTAGGAAAAGTTGACTGACTTGCTTCTTGGCAACCTGTTTTTCTCCATTAAGTTTAGACTTCTTCTAGACCACCCTTCCCTCATGACCAGGGAAGCTGCCATGTGTGTAGCTACCTCACCTCCTGCATCCTGCCGTGGGATGGGCACGAGCAGTACGCATGCAAATGCTCGCCATGGTCCAGTTCCATTTCTGGATGGATGTTTACATCCGAGATGTCTGCCGACACGGCTACAGAAAGCTAAAAAGACTGGCTTGGTGGTTGCAGCCCTGCATTTGGGGAGTGCTGCTCTGTGCACGCTGTCCTGGTGTCTCCTCCTCGCCAATGCCAATTTGAAATACAGGTGTCCAACGCAAATGGTCAGCAAGGAAGGCTGTATCACTGGGGACTCCTTACAGTCAGACACAGAACATATTTTCATGCCAAGCGGGTCCCTCTGAAAGAGATTTAATTAAAACTTCTGAATTAATAAGCCTATCCTTCATTAGTAGCTAGAGTAATAAAAGCAGCATGGAACTTCTCTTTAATGAAACAAAGCATACCTAAAAAGCAAAGAGGAATGTGAAGGAACAGTTGTACTCAGAGCTCCTTTTGCTGCTGTTGGTGCATCGTTATAATGACTACCAGGCAACTGCTGTGTGTGTTCTAGTGAAGGAAGAAAGACTGAACAAAGGAGTGCCTATTAGAAATAATGGAATCAACTTCGGAAGTTAAAAATACAGGTATAGCAGGAAAAACCTGAGATCTGGTATTGCTCAGGTGTTCTTATAGACCAGAACACTTCATGTATTCAGAGGTGATTACTGTAAGATGTCTAACCACTTATCAGGAGAGCAGTGCAAGAGATTACCTAAACCCTCTTCAGCGTTTATCTTTGTGACTCTATGAAGGAAAGTCCTGGACGTGGAGATCCCCAAGCACGGCAGATACTGAGACCCAGATCATGGTCGTGCATCAGGCTCATCTTTAATTCTGGATGCATCACACACCACTAAGCACCTTTTTTCTTTTCTTAAAGTTTTCTGTTGTTTTGGAGTTTTTCCTAAGTTTTACAATCTACTCTTACAAACCTAACACAATTGTATCTCCTGCACAGCTGGGGGTTCCCGAAGCTAGTTTTCTAAAGAAAATGTATTTTCCATCCACTGCCTCCATGAGCCTCCCTACTGAGAAGAGTTTATGCTTAGCTACACTCAGGACATAATAAATGTGAAAGAAAAGGAGGTAAAGTGAGGATTTAAAGAGCTGTATCAAATTTTATCACTGGAGCGTCTGGTGATGAACACGATCCTTTTTTTTTTTCTGTTTAGTGCATTCTGGAGTTCATTTTTCACAGAAACCTCTGCATCCACCTAAGGGATATGTATTTTTTTTTTAAAGTGCCTAAATGGGTGAACTGGTCAGACTCTAATTGTGTCTGAAAGGCTACAGTTGACACACACTGGAGACTTAATTACGTAGTGTGTGGCTCCATCTGTCAGCTGCAATATCTTTTGTTACCAAGAATTAGACTTCCATAGAAGATGACGTGACAGATTCAATTTGCTTTCACATGGATAACTGTTATGTGGGCATTTGAATGATGCTGAAAATCAGAACAACATTTACATTTCTTGTGTAGACATTGAAACGCTATTTACAGCAAGGTTTGTCCAAAATATAAAACTAAGATTGAATGGGTGGCAGCCAATACAAAGCTGAAAACCGGGAAACAATTAATTAAAATATCTTTAAATGGAGGACAGTCTTACACAACACTGTCTGAGTAAAGATGCACCCATACACATATAGAAAAACTGTGAAGAGTTTGGTTTTGTATGAATTTAATGGAAACAGCAGTTGTACTAAAATTCAAGTGCTTTTATGGCAAATCTGATAGCAAAATGTAAAGACCATAAAATTCCAGTTTGGGAGGGAGAGGGGATAAACTTTTCCCCTAAACTAGAGATTTTTGACCTTTTTCAACTTGTTTACTATAAAGTTTTTTCAAGGCTGATGTAGATTGCTGTAAAACTATTTAAGCGTGATGACTATAAGCTGTCATGGTTTAACCCCAGCCGGCAACTAAGCCCCACGCAGCCTCTCGCTCACCCTCCCCCCTGGGCTGGATGGGGGAGAGAATCTGAAGAGCGAAAGTAAGAAAACTCATGGGTTGAGATAAGAAGTTTAATAATTGAAATAAAATATAATAATAGTAATCATAATAACAATAATAAATATAATAAGTTGTAGTGAAAAGGAAAACGAGAGAGAGAGAGAAACAAAACCCAGGGGGAAAAAAAAAATAAACCAAGTGATGCAACCGCTCACCACCTGCCGACTGACACCCAGCCAGTCCCCGAGCAGCCATCGCTGCCCCGGCCAACTCCCCCAGTTTCTATACTGGGCATGACGCCCTATGGTATGGAATAGCCCTGTGGCCAGCTGGGGTCAGCTCTCCTGGCTGTGCCCCCTCCCAGCTGCTTGTGCACCCGGCAGAGCAGGGGAAGCTGAAAAGCCCTTGACCAGTGTCAGCACTGCTCAGCAACAGCTAAACCATCAGCGTGTTATCAACATTATTCTCATCCTAAATCCAAACCACAGCACTGTACCAGCTACTAGGAAGAAAATCAACTCTATCCCAGCCGAAACCAGGACAGTATCCACCCCTTAATCTATACCATCTCCGTCGTGCCCAGGTTCCATACTTTCCAATCCATTTCAATTAATCACCACCGCTTTTCTTACCTTTAACATATACACACAGATATCATTCCCTTGGTCTATGGGCCATCCCTCTAAAATGTCCGTTGAGTTAATTTAGTCCATGAATTAGGGCTCCATCTCTCATAACAGTCCTTCAGGGCAGGAGAGATGGTGTGTGGTGTTGGATTGTTGCATGCTGAAGCCAGTTCTGGTTCCATCACCGCTGCACTTTGTTCAGTTTCATCAAAGTTCATTCTTCATTAATCTGGGTGATTCTTACTGTAATACCATTGATATGGCATATAACAACTATAGTAGTAATGACATACGGTATTACATAGCAATTAATATCACACAGTTTGAATCACTGGCTATTCTCACCCAAAATCAAATCCCCTTGAGGTACACACCAGACTTCCCCATCCTTTCGCATTACCCACCAAGTGCACCCAGGTCCTTGAGCAAAAGCAATCCCATGAACGGGTTTTCCTTTGCCCGAGGCAGGAGTAACCCAGCCTGTCTTCCCCAGTGTATTTTTTATGTGCACTACAGGGACTTTATCCCTTTCTACAGTATGTCAGAGTTTTGACTGGGCAGGGCCAGCTCAATTGGCAGATCCCTTAGTGCTGACTAACCAGGTGGCCTTTGCTAAATGTGTATCCCAATGTTTGAACGTCCCACCACCCATTGCTCTCAGTGTAGTCTTTAACAGTCCATTGCATCATTCGATTTTCCCGGAGGCTGGTGCATGACAGGGGATGCGATACACCCACTCAATGCTGTGCTCTTTGGCCCACGCGTCTATGAGGTTGTTTGGGAAATGAGTCCCGTTGTCTGACTCAGTTCTTTCTGGGGTGCCATGTCGTCACAGGACTTGCTTTTCAAGGCCCGGGTTAGTGTTCTGGGTGGTGGCATGGGGCACAGGATATGTTTCCAGCCATCCGGTGGTTGCTTCCACCATTGTAAGCACATGGCGCTTGCCTTGGCAGGTTTGTGGGAGTGTGAGATAATCGATCTGCCAGACCTCCTCCCCATATTTATATTTCAGCCATCACCCTCCATACCAGAGAGGCTTTGACCACTTGGCTTGTTTGATTGCAATGCATGTTTCACATTCATGGATACCCTGTGCAATAACGTCCATGGTCAAGTCCACCCCTCGATCATCAGCCCATCTATATGTTGCATCTCTTCCTCGATGGCCTGAGGTGTCATGGGCCCGCCGAGCTATAATTCACCCTTATGTTGCCAGTCCAGATCCACCTGAGCCACTTCAATCTGAGCATCCTGATCCACCTGCTGGTTGTTTTGATGTTCTTCAGTGGCCTGACTCTTGGGTACATGAGCATCTACGTGATGTACTTTGACAACCAGGTTCTCTACCCGGGCAGCAATATCTTGCCACAACACGGCAGCCCAGATGGGTTTGCCTCTGTGCTGTCAGTTGCTCTGCTTCCACTGCTGTAACCATCCCCACAGGGCATTTGCCACCATCCATCAGTCAGTATAAAGTACTGGCCACTTTTCTCGTTCAGCAATATCCAAAGCCAGCTGGGTGGCTTTCACCTCTGCAAACTGATTTGATTCACCTTCTCCTTCAGCAGTTTCTGCGACTTGTTGTACAGGACTCCTTTCTTGCCAGTCCATGATCACTTCCAAGATTCCTGGGCGACTGGGGTTTCCTATTCAAGCCTGTTGTGTGATCAGTGCGACCCACTTACTCCACGTAGCATCAGTTGCATGATGTGTGGAGGGGACCCTCCCTTTGAACATCCAGCCCAGCACCAGCAGCCGGGGTGCCAGGAGGAGCTGTGCTTCAGTACCAACCACTTCCAAAGCAGCTCGAAGCCCTTCGTATGCTGCCATATCTCTTTCTCAGTTGGAGTATAGCGGGCCTTGGGTCCTCTGTATCCCCGACTCCAAAGCCCTAAGGGTCGACCTCGAGTCTCCCCTGGTGCTTTCTGCCAGAGACTCCAGGTAGGGCCATTCTCCCCGGCTGCGGTGTAGAGCACATTTTTTACATCTTGTCCTGCCCGGACTGGCCCAAGGGCTACTGCATGAACCATCTCCTGTTTAATTTGTTCAAAGGCTTGGCGTTGCTCAGGGCCCCATTTGAAATCGTTCTTCTTCCAGGTCACTTGATAGAGAGGGCTTACAATTAGACTGTAATTTGGAATATGCATTCTCCAAAACCCCACAATGCCTAAGAAAGCTTGTGTTTCCCTTTTGCTAGTTGGTAGAGACATGGCTGTTATTTTGTTGATCACATTCATTGGGATCTGACGATGTACATCTTGCCATTTTATTTCTAAAAACTGGATCTCCTGTGCAGGTCCCTTGACCTTACTTCGTTTTATGGCAAGACCGGCCTTCAGAAGGATTTGGGGTATTTTCTTCCCTTTCTCAAAAACTTCTTCTGCTGTCTTGTCCCACACGATGATGTCATCAATGTATTGCAGATGTTCTGGAGCTTCACCCTGTTTCAGTGCCATCTGGATCAGTCCATGGCAAATGGTAGGGCTGCGTTTCCACCCCTGGGGCAGTCGATTCCAGGTCTACTGGACGCCCCTCCAAGTGAAAGTAAACTGTGGCCTGCACTCTGCTGCCAAAGGCATTGAGAAAAACACATTAGCGATATCATTTGTGGCATACCACTTGGCTGCCTTTGACTCCAGTTCATATTGAAGTTCTAGCATGTCTGGCATGGCAGCACTCAGCGGTGGCATGACTTCATTCAGGCCACGATAGTCTACTGTTAGTCTCCACTCTCCATTAGACTTTCACACCGGCCATACGGGACTGTTAAAGGGTGAGCGAGTCTTGCTGATCACTCCTGGGCTCTCCAGTTGACAAATCAGCTTATGGATGGGAATCAGGGAGTCTCGGCTGGTGCAATATTGCCGCCAGTGCACTGTTGCGGTACCGATTGGTACCTGTTGTTCTTCGACCCTCAGCAACCCCACAACAGAAGGGCCCTTCGAGAGACTGGGGAAGGTGGACAGCTGTTTAATTTCCTCCATCTCCAGGGCAGCTATACCAAAAGCCCACCGGTACCCTTTTGGGTCCTTGAAATACCCTCTCCTGAGGTAGTCTATGCCAAGGATGCACGGAGCCTCTGGGCCAGTCACAACGGGGTGCTTTTGCCACTCATTCCCAGTCAGGCTCACTTAAGCCTCCAATACAGTCAGCTGTTGGGATCCCCCATCACTCCAGAAATACAGATGGGTTCTGCCCCTTTATAGCTTGATGGCATTAGGGTACACTGTGCACCGGTGTCTACGAGAGCCTCACACTCCTGTGGGTCTGATGTGCCAGGCCATCGAATCCACACAGTCCAGTAAACCCAGTTGTCCCTTTCCTCCACCTGGCCGGAGGCAGGGCCCCTCTGGTCCTGGTCACAGTATTCATTACCCACTTATAAATATAAGTCAGGAGTTCCTTTGTTAAAATCAGGAGTAAGATCAGCCCTTCTACTCTGTCTGGGGAAGTGCTCACTGGAAACTGGAGCAGCAATTTTCCTGGAAGAACCCCCTTGTGTGATTGTTTTTCCTCGCAACTCACGTACCCATGCTTCTAGGGTTGAGGTAGATTTTCCATCTCACTTCCTCATGTCCTCTCCATGGTCACGCAGGTAAAACCACAGGGTGGCCCGTGGTGTGCATTCACTATATCCTCTCTCTTGAGCAGAGGGACACTTACTCCTAATGGCTGAGATACTGGTTCGTACAGGTAGGGAGCAGGACATCCCCTCTTTGAGTTGCTGGACCTTCCGGGACAGATTTTCCACAGCCAAGACACAGGCCTGTAGGGAGGAAGAGAGACTTTCTTCGTATTGCCGGAATTGGCTGGCCAATTCATCCACTGTTGGTTCCTCTCCATCCTTCCAGGTCGTTACTGCCAACGAGTTTGCATGTGACGATGGTGCGCTCCGTACAAACTTCTGCCACATGCGTTGTGTGCACCAGACTTCATCTGGATCTTTGGATAACTGCTTATTGTCCAGGTCACTATAAATCACCTCCAGCACAGCTAATTCCCTCGGGTACTGGATCCCTCTCTCCGTGGTGGTCCACTTGCCTGGGTGACATAGAACATCTTCCTTGAAGGGATACCTTTCCTTCACACCTGACAAGAGTCGCCTCCAGAGGCTGAGGGCTTGTGCCCCTTTTCCAATCGCTTTGTCAATGCCCCCTTCCCTAGAAAGGGATCCCAGCTGCTTGGCTTCCCTACCCTCTAATTCCAGGCTACTGGCCCCATTATCCCAGCATCGGAGCAGCCAGGAGACAATGTGCTCGCCTGGACGACGGCCGAAATCTTTTCACATATCTTGCAGCTCACTCAGGGATAGAGATTGGGCGGTTACCATCTCATTTATGGGTTCTGCCTCTTCCTCATCCTGTTCTCAAAAAGGCCCTGGTTCATCTTCATCCCTTACTACATGTGAGCTGATTTTCTTGTGTATTTCTTCTTGTGTATAGGGGCGACTGATACCAGCATGGGTTGGTTCTCTGGTTCAGCTGCAGTACCTGTCGTGGGGGTTGGAGTAGCTGCAGTGCCTGTCATTTTGTGGTCAGATCCAGAGACCTCCTCTTCCCCTTGAGGGTTCTGCATAGTGCTGAAGAGGGCTCAGTGGGCATGGGCCAGGCCCCAGCACGTTGCAGTGATTTGTGTCTCTCTGGAGCTGCCAGGGTGACAGCATACTTTTTCCAAATGCTTTACTAGTTTTCCAGGATTCTGCACTTGTTCAGGGGTGAAGTTCCAAAACACTGGAGGTGCGCACTATCCTAGGTACTTACCCATGCTATCCCACACACCCTGTCACTCGTAACTGTCCAGCCTTGGGGCAGGTCTCTGGATGATATTCCTGAATTGCTTATTAACCTTAGACAAAACTGAAACAATATTCCCAAGAAATACCAATAGAAGTATCTTAACTACCCAAGGATGTTCAAGATACTGAAAAGTTATGGCAATGAAGGAGGAGACATCATAGAAGAAGGCAGTGAAGGTGCCATTCTGTATTTCCCCCATAACAAACCTCTCAGAGGAAGAGGTATAATTGCCAATTGTCTCCATGAGGTGGTACCCGCAGTACAGTAATGGCTTCAGTACAAAACTCAGATACCAGATTAAACTGAAGGCCAGTGTTTTAATAACAAATCTCTCAGGCAAAATATCACTAATCACTGCAGAGCACAGCAAACTGCAAAAACCAACACCAATCTTTAACATGTACAGCAAAAACAAGAGCGCGGTGCTGATCGGATATACTAATATTGAGAACAGATGAATCAATATTGTGACTGGCAACTGTTAAGAGATCTAAATTCCTTAATATGCACCGGTTAATCTGTTGTTATCTCAAATCCTCCGTGCCGCACGTTGGGCACCAAAAAGGGCTGTCGTGGTTTAACCCCAGTCGGCAACTCAGCCCCACCCAGCCGCCCGCTCACTCCTCCCTGGTGGGCTGGGGGAGAGAATCTGAAGAGTAGAAGTGAGAAAACTCGTGGGTTGAGATAAGAACAGTTTAATAATTGAAATAAAATATAATAATAATAATAACAACAACAATAACAACAAAAAATTGTAATGAAAAGGAAAACAATGAGAGAGAGAGAAACAAAACCCAGGGAAAAAAATCCAAGGGATGCAACCACTCACCACCCGCCGACTGATGCCCAGCCCAACCCCGAGCAGTGATCGCTGCCCTGGCCAACTCCCCCCAGTTTCTATACTGGGCATGACGCCCTATGGTATGGAATAGCCCTGTGGCCAGCTGGGGTCAGCTCTCCTGGCTGTGCCCCCTCCCAGCTGCTTGTGCACCCGGCAGAGCAGGGGAAGCTGAAAAGCCCTTGACCAGTGTCAGCACTGCTCAGCAACAACTAAACCATCAGCGTGTTATCAACGTTATTCTCATCCTAAATCCAAAATACAGCACTGTACCAGCTACTAGGAAGAAAATTAACTCTATCCCAGCTGAAACCAGGACATAAGCTTAGCTTTCTTTTCTGCCTTTGTTGACAGCTCACAGATCACATCTCTAGATTCGTTGCAAGGTAAACAATTATCCTGTGTTGCTGGATAAATCCAGCTCACGGTTACTGTGGCCTTGCTGCTACCTAACCCCTCATTTAGCTGAGATAATCCGATCACTTACGATTGTGGGTCCAGAGCCTCCACGGGACACCGGTACTCATGAATCACATGTTGGCAAGAAAGGAGGAAGAAGTGTTACTTTCGGAAATTACAAGTGAACCATAAGTTTTCCTCCAAGTTTTTGCAATCATGTTGTCTTAATTTTTCTTAATACACGTCTCTGTCACATTTCAGTTTGCAAAGCCCACCCAGACTACATGGGAAGCAAAGCAACTGACCACAACATGCTGGCATATTTACAAAGAGAAAAAACAGAGGAGGGAAAAATACACTATGTGGGTTTTTTTTTTAATTTGCTCGAAAATGAAGAGTCTTGTTAATTAAAAAATGCTTTTCACAACTGATTTAATTTGAAATGGGGGGGACACCCCTTTCATTTGCATACAGGCTGCGACATATTTCAACTGATGAACAACAACATTATTTTTAGCAAGCTCTACATTCATCATATAGTGATGCATCTGGAAGTCTAACCTGCCATTATGTCAGCATGCAATATATAGTTTCGAAAAACTCCCTATATTTATCAGCTTTTGAATTCAACGGTTGTCCAATTATCTCTAAAATTGTTATAATCTTAGTTTTAGCTGAAAAGCTTTTATTGAAAATCTACTAGTAATCTTCTGTAAATGTTAGTCATAAACAACACTGCTAAATCATAAAAATATAACTGCTTGTGATTAATCTGGAGAGAGACTTATATTAACATATTCAGTTCTAAATGGTCTCTCATCCCAGCATCTGATAAGTACTGATAAATTGAATTAGCTTACTTAGTGTGAGGTTTGCTGGGAGCTGGCTTGTAAACCTCCCCTGAATTTCTATTTTAGCATCCTGGCAAAAGTGTGAAAAATCCAACCCCAGACTAGATTTTCTGAAAATGGCACCAGTCTGTGAGGATCTAACAAAATCCTCTATCCACGCTCTTCTGAATGCGCCTCTAACACTCATTTTACATTCAGTGCCTATGCAGGTTTTGCTTCCCAAAGCACAAAGCAACCTGAGGCCAGGGAAACCACGATTTCTCCATAATTGCATCCCGCTGCAAGCCTACAGGCTCTGCTCAAATTGAACCTCTTCCTGCCTGCTTGCTGCATTTACCCTACTCTGTGCACTCCATGCATTTAGATCTCCAATGTGATCTACAGCCATGAAACAAACAGGAGACACAAGCAGGGGACGCTGATGTGCCAACACCACCAAAAGCCTACGGAGGCCATCAACAGGGGCATGTACAAAAATGCCCTGGCTGGGAGCAGGAAGACATAGCTACGTGGGGTTGCTCAGGAACATAAGTGCTTACGGAGTCTGTGCTCCTCATCCATGTTTTGGGGGATAAGAGCTATCTGAGAAAACCTACATGCTCGTTAACGTGTCAGGGGCTGCACAGTTTGGCTCCTCCGTAGCAGAGCCGTAGCCGAAAGGCAGACGTATGCAAAGGATGCAAATGACGTCAACGTTATGGGCCTGAGATGTCAATGTTATGGGCCTGAGACAGCTGCAGCTCTGAGCCGAGCCGAGTGAAAGCGTGACCCTACGGACTCCACTAGCCACGTGTGGTTGCATTTTCCATACTAATTCTTCTACTTTGCAAATACATAAAATACACCTCTTCCTCTGCTACAATTAATTCATATCTACTTCCAGTTTGACAAACTATAATTGGAGCCGAAGCTGAACAAGAAATAATACCAGGCAATGAGAATTCACTAAACCCTGATTTGAATATCGCTCTCGTTTGCAGCCTAACTAGAGCTTGAGAGCTGCCGAAGGAATGAAGCAAATCTAATGAACATAAAACCATGGCATCAGTGCTGCTCGCTTAGAAAGGAATGGCTGTATTATGCTGCTGGAGCAGAAATCCGTTCTCCGGAGGCCCTGCCAGGGAGGTGCCCACAAGTCCAGGGCTCGGGGGGCTGCCCACGGCATCGGGCTGCTCCGAGCTCCGTCCCGGCAGGCTCCGAGCTGTGCCGCGTGTGAGCCGTATTCCCTGCAGAGACCTGCCAGCTGATAGAGCTATTCTGCAAAATTAATACCCGCCAACTGACTGCAACGCTGGGATGAAGGTGCATTTATTGTATCCCAATATTTATCCTCTCAAACGCCTCCCCTTTGCCTTGCTAGCAGAACCACCCGGAGAGAACCTCGGGGCGTTCCCCCCCGCGTGGGGCTGGCGGGGACAGAGAGGTGGGAGATGCCTGGGGATCGCTGCGGGAGCCGAGCGCTCCCTGTTCGCCAGACCGCTTTGTTTAGCAGCCACATGGGCACTTTAATACCTTTCACATATAGATAATGTTCCTCGCTTCCCAAATGCACAAATCAAGCAGAAAAAACCCACCACACGGCTCAATTAAATCCCATCTAACTGACACCACGGGAGGCGTTTGACCAATGCAGAAAGCTAAAATATGTTTTACTTCAGGAAAATGAGTAAAGAGCATCTCCAGCACACCAGAAATATGTAGAAAACATGCAAGCTTTAAACCACCATTTGGTGTTAACTACTTGTAAAAGCCTTTTTTCCTTAGATTAATATTTCACATTTATCTGCTCTATACATTTTGGAGACACCGTGAAAATTGCTTATTTCTAATAAAATGTAGCAACTGTACCCTGAGGAAAAATTACTGTGTTATGAAATATTTTTCCCCTCTACCACAGCCAATTTGGTTTTCATTTAAAATTCAATAACTGCATCATACTCAGAATCTTCGATGACTGTCATAATGACTGTGAACAAAAAGTGTGCTGTAAACAAGGAAGATTAGAAAGACATTAGCGAGGTAATTTCTCTCCAAGTTACTTTCACACGGAGATGCAGAAAATGGATGCAACAGTTAGCGTGAATACGATTTAGAAATAAATAGGAAAAAGGAAGCACTTTGTTCCACAGGTACTTTGGTAATAAAAGCATTACTTCCCCTGGTTTATTTGAGGTATCTTTCACCACTTGGTAGAAGGAAACACTTTGTTGCTTCCTCACTGAAATATTGATGTAAGTGACGAAGACAAACAACATAATATTGCTAGGAAAATGCTGCCTACTTGCCGTAACGTTTTCTTTCCTTGCATCTCAGGAAGGAGCTCCGACAGCGGCGCGGGCAGAGATCTGCTCTGCAGGAACTGCCGGTCCACGCTCCCCCAGTCCCGCATCTTGTTGCTCTGTCAGTAGCAGTCGCTTCGGAAGAGAGTGCAGAAGAGAAGAGTCTTTCCCTTTTCTCTTTGCCCGGTCTCCGAAGACAAATTCTGCTCCCATTACGTGGAATAAATTTCAAAATGTTCCTCTCTCGCCCATCTGGGGTTCTGCTCCTCGCTGAGTGCATGGCCAGGCATCTCCCCCGAGCAAAGCCCAGAGCCTCCATTTTGCAGAAGGCGGCTGAATTCCTGCAAACGTATTCAATAAGCAAAGCTGTGCACATCCAGCTACATCACTTGGCGTCACTCCGTATGTAAAAGCATCTTCACACTTGCAAGAATCATTCCCATCGGTTTTATTTTAACTCAAAACAATCCCAAGAGCTGGAAGAAAGCCAGTGCCCTGTGGTGCACTGAAGGATGGGTGCTGTGACACTAACTTGCCTGGCATGGGAGCCGCGACTGATGGAAAGCAGCGAGGGATTAAACAATTCTGAGGCTCCTTTTAGAGAAAGTAACAAATGTGGATGTTTTTCTTCTGAGACCAATTCAAGAATATTCCTTTTACAAAGGCTTCTGGTATTTTTTCCATCTGACTGTACCGCAAGGTCGATCTTCGCCTGGGTACAAATTCCCACCTTCCCTGAGCTCATGGACTCCAGCTGCAAGGAAATCCTCTCCTTTTCCATGGAAACCAGACACAAAATACACTAGAAACTTCTGCAAACCTTAAAAATCCTCTGAAAATTTTTAGTCCAAGTAAATTCCATTAATCTGTAATTGAAACAAGGCTGAGGCCCTGACCCTGCAGTTGTTCCGGGTGCTCTGCCTCACGCTCCCATCTCCCTAGGACCTTCCATCATTTCTCGTTGCTAATAGCTGACCTCGTAGGTCTTGGAACACTGTTTGAGTTTACCAGAAAGAGGACAGCAGCTACAATTGTGCAAAAATTGGGAAAAACACATTTCCAGTGGAGCTGAAAGTCATATTCTCATCATAAACCAGCAAAGTTTGTTTTATAATTGTCTATTTTTCCACTCCAACAAACAGGGAAAACCTGTGGTTTTTCCTATGGAAATACAATGTAACTCGGAGAAGCTTTCCGGGCTATTTCCTCTTTAACCTCTAGAGTTAAAACAGTTCATTACCAGTCTTCTGTCAAGTCCCATTCCCCATATCAGCATTCCTTATTCCTGGTGAGGGATGCAGCCTAGGGCACCCTGATCCAATTATTTCCTCAGGACTTTTCTTAGCACGCCTCAGACACCCGCAGTGACTGCCGCAGGCGCCCGCTCTTATGCAGCAGTGACATTACTGGTGTTTCGTACTCTTATATTACAACTTGATGGGAAAAGCATAGAACAATTTCTGGGAAGAAGGTGAAAATTCATAATGTTGCTATACCTCGCTACTCACAGTGAGTCCCAGCCATCGCTTCTGCACCCACCGAAACGGCACCCGTGAAACCCTGCTCTGCTCACCCTTCTCCTCCTCTGCTTTCGGCTGCTCTTGAGATCACCTACACCGGAACACACCTGCACAACAGAAATGCCCGCGGGTGCTGCTGCTTTGCAGCGGCAGAAAGAGAGGAGAGAAGCCCCCTGAGCAGCTGGCTGTTCTCAGGATACAGAGTGCTGGTCAGTCAAAAAACCTGTATTTCCCCCACTTATATTATCCTGTCCCTGTGGGATCTGTTCAAGATGAAACGTCAGAGTGGCCATTACAGTCAACTTAAATTTTAACAACAAAACCTGTTCTTCCCTTCTCTCTCCAGGGCTGCACAACAAACCAGACCTGAGCAGCTGCCTTTCCCCTGAAGAAAGGCTGTATGCTCTTATTTAACAGAAGCATGCAAACTCAATTTAAAAAAAAAATCTGGTTTGATTCTTCTTCTCGTCTCCTCTAATCAATGTACTTTAAAATGTTGATAGTAATTTTCTAGGGTTTTGCCAGGTGATTAAGGCAGAGGAGGTCTCTGTATGCCAAACCCTGACCATATTTATGCCAGACAGTCTCACTGGTGCTCTACAGACACAAGATCATGTTAACACCATTGACTTTTTGCTCCTCTTCATTCATCTGAAATAAACATTTATATCCCAGGAACTCATAGGCCATCTGCAAACAGAGGTAGCAGGGCATGCCCTTTTTACAAAGCTATGGCATAGGTGTTGGCAAGGACTATGGGAATCTTTGGAAAAATGGACTATGAATTGCAGGCAGAGCTTTCAAGAAATAAATCAAACACCTATAAGCGAGCAAGAAAGTACTGGTCTGTTGTCTGACACATAGAGGGAAAGAACCAGTCTCTCGCTGCACAGGGCTGTCCTCAAGAAACGAACCCACTACGTGGATTTTCCACATCTGGGTGAAGGGATGGTCTCCACCATTCACAAAGAATTAGGTGCTCAGGTCCAGTACCTGTTCAGTGTCTGAATCATTGGACAATTTGGGCTTCATAAGACTTTTTAACATCTTACCATAGAAAATAAAAAAAATTCCCTTGCATCCAGGTACTTTTAGATTTGATGCTACCCATCTGATGGAAGGGTAACTCCCACAGCTTACTCTATTTTTTTTTTTTTTTTTCTTTTAATTGCAGGTCATGGAGCTGATCTCTAAGTGCAGATTCCTAGAGATACCACACTGGTGGAGTGAACAATTCAGAAGATTTACTAGGTTTCCTTTTCACAAAGTACTGGTTCATATGAAATAATAGAAAAAAAAAAAAAAGGCTTATTAAATTTTCTGAATACCTGAACCCCAACGTGGAGTGGGGACATAAGGACAGTGAAAGTCTTGGTGATTCCATCCCATACATATAAAGATTTGGCCCCTGCTAGATTCATGCACTTGACTCCACTACCGTTCAGCATTTGTCACTAGTCAGCTGCCGATCTCTGAAAAATCAAGGAAAAAACCCTGCTATCTCCTGGAGAACAGCAACGTGTAAATACCAGCTTTAAATTCATGACAGCCTTTTGCTACTTCCACATGGGATCTGCTATTTGCTATAAATGCTTGTTCCTAGTCCTCTGTTTTGGGAAAGGTAAGAAACGAAAGGATGGCTTCTGCTTGGTCTTAATACTTTGCTTTTTTGCAAGAGGAAAATAATTGTGGAAGTACTTTCTTAAAACCTGGCCTCACCACGCTGAATCAACAAGCAGTTGGTATTATGAGATAAAAGGATACTGTTCGGTCTGATTAATCAAACCCCCTTATGCTTGCCAAAGCCTAATTATTCTTTGATCTACATTAATGACTTCAGAAAGTGTAGTACACCTGGTGGGAGTTCTCAATGGGAAGCATTTTAGACTAAAAGGAAAACTCCTCCCTGTGTCACAAAAACGTAATTTGCTTATATCCGTAGAATCAATTATTTTATAGGGAACTGCGGTCTCCCACAGGTACTGTTGGCTGTATTGAAAGATAATGTATGCAGTTCCTCCCAGTATCAAAAAGCTATTGTCTGACAAACGGCAAACTCCATCTCAGGGCGGCTTTAAAAAACACATCACTATTGCATACTATTGCTGTACATAGCTTTTTATTGAGCAGTCTGGCTGTAACTCACACGAGCACAGAGACGTATCTCATAGTTTTCTGCATTCTGAGTGAGATGACTAAGCTGCTCATATCCCAATTTAAAATGTAGCAAGATATTAATTTACAGTCCAGATCCAGAAACATTCACATGGATAAGGATAACGCAGCATCACAAAAGAAAAAAAATCATCTATGAATAAAGCAATTCACCCCGGCTTTACTTGGTTAAAAAGCCCCTATCATTAAAGCAAAGTAAACCGTTGAAAGCATAAGGTCCGTGCTTGTGCAATGGGAACTCACATCAGGAATTTCCTACATCAAATGGTATTTTATGGTCATCTAATGCTGGAGACATCCAGGGCCAACAGACACACAGAGAAATATAATAGAATTATTTCTAGCAAATCTTCCTGGAACTGCATTAATTTATAACAGAAATTTTAAGATTGGCATGAGTAACACGTGAATGGCGATGTGTGTGTGAGCGCCAGACAAAAGAGTAGAACAAAGTTTTAAAGAATGGCCTGCATTTGTGACAAGATCAAGGTATGGTAAACTAATAATGTCCACAGGGATCTTTTTGGTCTCCTTCATGCTGTTGAGGATACTCTTGGGAAGAAGGTACCCTTTGCTTTACAAGGAATATTTGCTCAAATCCCAAAGCCAGGAACACAATTTCCTGTGCATTCACAGACAAGACCACATTGACAACCCTCTAAATTTTGAGAAGCTGATACTATTTACTCAAGAATTTAACAAAAGAAATGAGGAATAATGATTTTATATAAGAAAGAACTGCATCAAAATAGCTGTTGTCCATGGAGACTCAGAAGAAGCAAAGAAACCAACATTCTGGTGTTTCCCTCGGGTGCATGGATATGTGAGAGCCCTGGCATAAATTAGGGCTGGAGTTTTGCAACAAAGTGACAGACACAAGTTGCGTTTGCCAGAGAATCTTGGAATGCATCGGTTTCACAGCCATACGTGGAGAAGAGGAGCAAATCTGTATGGTACTAATTGTCATTCAAACTGGAACATATCCTCCAAGGTTCCTGGTGTCCAGCTTCATGGTATTGGCTTCCCTCAGTGCTTATGAAGCTTAATATCTACAGGATCCAGTGAGAGAAGACCTGACTTTTTTTTTTTTTTTAAACAAACTTTTCTGATTTAAGAATAACTGAAAACAAGTCGTGGCACATATCTAGACAAAATAACATAAATTTATCCTGACCACCAGTCCAGATCCAAAGAGCCCAGATGAACTTCTGGGAAGTAATCCTCCCGATGGATTCATTGATATTATTACACACTGTCACATACAGCTCTGTTTAAACTACAAGTTTAAGCTAGAACTGCAGAACAAAAGAACGTCTTTACGGGTTACGTCCCAGAAGCAGTATGAAGGCTGTTTAGGCAACCATATATCATACACAAGAGAAAGTTCTCAAAGACAACTCAGGCCATTACAAGGATTTAGTCAGAGCTGTTTCTTCCTACTCTTCATTAGGCCTTTGAATACTTCATGCCATTGCAGCTTTCAGTCTTTCGCAGTCCTTACTGATGGGCTGGATCCCGATATCGGGAACTTCCATGGCGAGGCTGGGAGAGCAGCACAGAGCGCTTCACATCAGGGTTGGAAAAAGACCACTCTTCACATCCGTTTACACGACCTCGTTGTTTTCTTCTGGGCTTTCAGCCCTTTCACCTCTGCACGCAGCACCAAGCAGTGTGTGCAGTGCTAAACTGTGGGAGTTTGTAGGTGCTGTCACAAGAAGCAGTAGTAGAAGACTTGGCAGAATGCAACTGGAGAGAGTCTCCTGCTATTGACTGTTTCCAGAACTCAGCTCATTGACCAAAGCAGGAGAGGACAAGTCCTAAATCAAGCACAAGGCAGAAATGATTAAACAGTTTGACGGAAAGATCAATGATGACAACGCTTTGCTTCTTTCTTCAGCATATTATGAGCACATAGTATTTTCTCTTGCAGCAGAATTCATTAGTTTAATGTGAAATGCCGTGGGAAGGGACAGTGATCATAAAGCTGTAAGAAGGATTACACGTTTGTCTCAGATAATGTTGTCCAGAGCTCTTTTTTCTTAGTAGTAGTATTATTCCTTTCTCCATTTGAATATGATTCGTGCCTACGTTTCATTCTTTTTTCCCCAGATGACTTTATTTTAGGCCTTTTGAATTTTAATGCCCTAGGCATAACCTGTTCAACATATCCACGGGTCAGACTCTGTGGCTGTATGGGAGTATGTGGCCATGAGAAAGAACAGAACGTGGAAGAGAGGTACAGTCTTGCTGGTTATAAACCAGCCTTTTCCATTCATAGCAGCAAGGCATCTAAGTACCTACATATGCCTATAGTGCATATAACAGCTGCGAATCTTGTCCTGCCAGCCCACTGATAAAGCTCGCCCAGTTCAAGGGACCAAAGCTTTAGTTGATATCAATCCATCAATGGGACTTCATTTATTTCTAAACAGCAGACATTCTTGCCCTGTTATGTTTGCTTTGTACTAGCATTTCCTTCTCATCAAGAAACAAACTCAATTATACTTTCCTCTGCTCCAGGCGTAACTAATCAGCAGGCGACTCCCTCAGTAAGCCCAGCCATTTCAAATACCTGCTCTCACATGCAGATATCTCAAAAAAGAAGTGTTACTTCCATACCCCTCAAGGGGTGCATGCACAGTCATTAATCTTTCTTTCATCTCACAGAATGCTAATAAAACAATCACCTCCCTATCCCTGAATTGGGTAGGTCCCAATTAACATGCTAATTGGGCAGATCTTCCCTAATGACTCCCAAACCTCAGCAGTAATATGTTATTTAGATAGAAAAGAGTTATCTAAAAGATGGGCAGAATTAAAAAACTGGCAAGCCAGAGCACAGTTTGGATAGGCAAAGTACTGAAACGGACCTTTCTACTGCAAGAATTATAATTCTCCACCTGCCCAGGCTACAGATCATATATTTACTCAGCACCTTGCAAGGTTCTGAGCAAGAGGCATTTTGAACATAATATACAGCTGTAATAAAGAATACCATTCAAGCGGAGAGAAACGACATATGAGTAACAATGAAGTTTTTAAATATGTTATTAAACTTGTTTATTTTAATATCTCTCTAAATAAAGCTAGCTTTTATTATCTGACACAAAAATGTACAGGTTGTTTTGCAAACCCAGCAATGCCAGAAGCTCTGGCAGTTTGTATTCATGAGCAACTTCAAGATGGATAGTTCAAGTCTTAATGGAATTAGTCCACTGGGGCTAGTATTGTGTTTATGCAGTTAGAGGCTCAATATAATCAAATTTCTGTGCATTTGCTCTCTTCAGAAAATAGGACTCAATAATAATTTAAATCCCCCGTTAAGCTAAAATGAAAATATTGGCAGATGCCATAAAAGCCATTGTTCTAAAGTTTTCTTTCATGCACACCTCGTAGATAAAAGCGGAGTTTTGTTAGTAAGAAATTAGAAGTTTTGAATCTTATAAACGAAAACCTTTGATGCGCCTCTCTTGAAACTCCTACTGCAGAAGTCCCTGCAAACATGGCCTTACCCTACTACAGCCGCACATGTAGTTGATGAGCACACCGGAGCACGTTGGCTCTGAAAAGCAGCATTTCTGTACGTACCACCCATACAGGCAGCCAGTACTGCCTCACACCCCGAGGCTGGGGTAGGGAGGACAAATTCAGCGTGTCAGGACTACAGCAGCAGCTCACCCCCGTCTAGGCAACTGAGGCGGACCTGAAGCACGCGCTTTGGCCCCAGATAGGAAAACCTCAGAGAAAAAAAGAGATTTTTTTTTTTTTTTTTTTGCTGTGTTTTTGGAGCATGCAGAAGGAAAAATACTGACACAGGGACACCACGGTATTATTTTGTACAGTTTTCTGGACTTTATTTAACTCCATTTAAAAAAGCCATGAAAAGGAGTCAAAACATTTCACTGCGATATTTTGTTTTGTGATGCAGAACAATTCTTCATTAAAAGTTTTTTTACAAGATGCCAAAAGCTAAGATAACATGTTTTTGTCCTGATTTCTGCTTTTTTCCCGTTTTAGTTTTTATGGCCCTTGTTCACAAAACCAACATCCTTTCCTCTCCTTCCCCACTCCTCATTTTACAATGGCTGCAAATAAAAAAAAAATCACGCAAACCCAAACTCCACCTCTTCATACGCTTTTCCCTGCATATGAAAGAGGGACAAACAATGCAATAGTTGTTACTTACAGCTGTGATAGACCAAGAAAAAATGAGTACAACTGAGCTCTGGACAGTTTGCCCCCTTTCTCTTCATCCTTGTATATCCAGGCAAACCTTCTCTCACTTCTGAAGGCCCGTTTGATAAAGAATCTGCTGGTTTCATTTACTGGCAACTGCAATAAAAACACTGGCTTTAGATGTACTATGAACAGTCGTGTTAGAGGGTCACAGCCTACTCCGCTAAAGTCAATGAGGAATTGATTTAGTGAAGCCCCTTAGCTCCTTTGGTACCATACTGCTGCTCTGGCCTTCATATAAGGCACAGTTTATAACATACATTTATATAAAACTACAGAGCAAGAGGCATCAGTCTGAATGGACAAGACAGAGTCTAAGTAATATAAAATAAAGTCTAAAAGCAAGCTATCCTTTTTTATGTATGCCATACTGAAGTGCATGGGATCACAAAGACACATCTTTTTCCATATACTTTGTTTTGAACAATGTCAGTTTTTCTTGGGAGTTACTGACAGAAAATAACATTATAACGAAAGTACTGTAGCATGTGTTGGGCTGACCTGTGTTTCTTGTTGGTATTCTGTTGTACAGCATAATGGGACTAGAAAGCCCTTGGGTTGAAATTGCTGCATTACAGACCAGGCTTTTATTTCACAGCAAGTCCTTATGGAGCAGCCTCATCCCTGCCTGACAAACGGGTAATTACTTTTGAGCACACAGAACTTCTTTATAACACCATTAAAAACCACCTGTTTATGGTGTCTTCATTCACCAACAGATAAAGGGTCTGCCAGGGATGGGAAACCTGGCCGGTATTTACAAAAAAATAAGTCTCCTCCCTGGTTGAATTTAGCTGGAGCTTGCAAAGCTAACTCATGCTCCACCCATGCATCAGGTATCACATATTTTGGCATTTGACTGGAATAAGGGACAGCAAAGCCACCTTTGTGCTGCGGGGCAGCTGCTCAGTACAGCTCAGCACTGGTCTGCTGATCATCTCAGCGTCACAACTTTCCAGCCCAGGCACCACGTTTTCTTCCTACTGAAAGCAGAGCGTGCAGGAGGACTGTGTCTGGCAGGGTCCACCTCGCCACGCAGACGCAGCTGAAAAGCACCTTCTCATCCCACAGTAGAGATGCTCCCGGGCCAGCATCCATTCTGTGTTACTCCCCACCCAGGGTGGGTAAGGATCAAACCCTGCCGCAACCTGATGGGTCGCGGTAACGTTCTGTGTGCGTGAGAGTCCACACCGAAGAAGCAGTACCATTCACGATGCCTAACGGGGCTCCCTGGGATCTTCAGCTCTCCAAATTATTCCTAACAGAGTCAGGTAATCTGGTTTCTGCTCAGGTGATCCTGGTAACTCTGGGCTACTATTTGCCCATCTAACTTTGCAAATATGATTTCATCATGAAGAACAGCTTTAGAATTGAGTTTTGCTAGTAAAATTGCATTTGAAATGAAAGAGCACATGCTATCGTTTTTGTGAATGAGCCAACTCTGGTTAATGGGTAAGGCTGCAAGCCGAGTTGTGTGTAAATGCTAAAGAAAGCAAATAACCTTACAATTTCCTCCTTCCCTCCAATTTCTAAGGAACTTCAACTAGAAAAGCACTTACATGAACATAACTGGGCAGTTCCTGAAGTCCTGCTTTCTCAGAGGGCCCCATCTCTAGTATGGAGCTGAGGAAAGCCCACAAATACCTCCTTCTTCCAAACCTTCCACGTACAGGGGTTGGGGGGCCAGGAGAAGCAATGATCAAAGATTTGAAGCTGCCAGCTTGAGACAAGGCCCAGATCAATATTTTAGACACCAGTGCGATAAACCATGTTTTGGGGGAGCTGAGACACCACTTAGTATCAGGATATATGTGCAAGCATTTTATATTTGTTCACAAGCAGCATACAAATTTAATGTGGTAAAGCCAGCATTGGGATACCTTCAGCAGGGCAATGGTTACTGGTCATTAAACTCTGGAGAAAGATGGAAGACGACCTGGTTTTAATTACTGTAGTTCTAAAGATAAAGAAGGAAGAATAATTTAAAAAAAAAAAAAAAAAAAGAAAAAGCATTTAAAATTTTCAGCTGGAAAACAAAACCCCACCATGCTAACCCATTTAACTTGTTACACCCCAATCCAGAAGAGACACAGTCCCTTCTAGGGACTTCAGGAGCTGGGAAGGACTTGATTGCTTTATAGCTTTAACCTGTAGATTTTTTTGGAACATAGTTAAAAAGGGAACCAAAGGCAAAACAAACAAACAAAAAAAAACCAACCCCAAAGCATAAACCTTCCAGAATGTGTGTAACCAACTCCCTGTTGTGCCACATAGGCAGAAGACACTCTCAAATGTGATCTTAGCAATGAGACATCTGGACCATTACCAAGCACTGCCAGTCATTATGGGCTTCCTCCAAATCTCCCAAAGTCAAGGGCTTCAGTCCTTCCACTGATTTCAGATCAAGTCCAGCTGACACAGGCAACTGGCACACAACTGAGCTGTCAAAACCAAAACCACAATCCAAAAAAGTGCTCTGTGATACTGGTCCAGCAAACTCACTGGCGTATTAAATCAAAGAGAGACAGTAGGAGCCTTGAACGAATGTAACTGTGCTCCTCCAGGCCGAGTTTGATAGCAAGTCAGCTGAGATCTTCACAACGATCCATCATGCAGATTCTAGCAGGCTTGGATGGGTCTCACCAAAATACAGGCTTTTCCTCAATATGTACTTGATTTAGGCTTATGAAACTTGCTTTAGCATTATATGAGACAAAGTAAAGACACTGGAGATTTTGCTTATTAGTGCAAGTGCTACTCCCCAAATGGAAGCTTGCTGGAAGATCCCACCTCTAATCAAGATCGGCGGCTTTTGTAGACACACAGGCAACAGACTCGGCAAGCAGCAAACTCTGTAGTCCTTTCCTCTTAAATATAAGGCAGAGAAACAAACTTGACCTGATCGAATGAACTTCAAAGCAGTCATCCCCTGTGAGGATGCAAGGGTTCTGCCCCGAGGCGCCCGCAGCAGGAAGCGGCACCCCAGGAGAGAGCCGTAGCACCCACCCACATCCAGAGCAGCCCAACGCCTTTCTGTACGCCAGCTCGTCCAACACCCCTGACCAAAACAGAATTTACACAGACAAATTACTCAGCTACTTTCCTCCTGGTAGCACCTCTGGGGTGTCGCAGCGTGTGCAGGCTCTGACAGGGCACTGGGAGGATGAGAAGGGTTTTTTTGAGCACGGCTGAATACCTCAGTCCATTCTTGTACCTACAAGGGACAGCAGGACAGAGCCTATCCCCTTGGAAGGACAGCCAGGATAACAGCAGCCGGATGTTGCTGGCACCATGCGGGCTATTGTGAAAGAATCCAGCAGAGCTCTTTTATACAGCTTTGTACCTGTATTTATTTATCTATAAATATCTATATCTACATAGACATACCGTTCTTTCTTGCTATATAACCTCTTTATAGAGAACACTAATATTTCTGTGTACCACAGCATGGCACTGCGCTGTGGAAGCTGGGCTTGAAAGAAAGGCAATCATGGAAAAAGGCTCTCAGACACAGGCTTAAAAGCAATGTAGCCAGAGACAAACAGCTTCAGGCTGAGCTATCTTAAGGGGTGTGTTTTCCTGACAGAAATACAGTTCCCTGAGCTGTATTCACATCATCTGCACACTCGTATCATGGTTCAATGATATAATAAATCCAACTTAGATCAAAACTACTGCAGCTGTGAGACACAAAGCACTGATCCAGTATAAATTTGCTCTGCTGATTCAGATTTGTTAAAAAAAAATAAATGTTGACAGGTTAACTTTACACCGGCAGGCTTTATGCTGGATCACGCACCATCTGTCTGCAGCATTTTAACATTCTCTGAGATGCCATATCATCTTCAGCTACCAGAAAATAAACATACGCTCCTGATCTTATATTTTGGCTAATTCACCAGAGATGCAATTGTGTGTCCATGCCCGATTTGGTTCAAATCCGTGTTGCTGGATGGTCCTGTAAGTGCATGGATCTGGTATAATGACCAGAGAATAACATCTTCAGCCTTTGCTGGAACAGTCCCAGAATGTATTGCCCCAGGGCAGAAACTCTGGGCTAAGCAAGGTGAAAGCAGAGTGTGCAGGCGAACAGGAGCATGCAGGGCAAGGTGACCGCTGAAGGTGGCATGAAAAGTCATTCTACGTGATCTGGGGCCAAAATCATGGTGCCCCCCTTAAGAATGGATCTGGCCTGAAACCCAAAGCTGCTGCTGGCTTTGCTAAGGTTGGACCAGATACGTACATATATACTTTAGTTAACACGGACTGCAAAGTATTTAAAAGGCTTAAAAACAATCACCTTGCTCTTCTCAAAAACACACCCTTTTGCTCATTTGTTTCAGAATTGCTTTTCTCCTTTTTTTTTTTTTTCCCCCCAATGTTTTTCAGAAATCGGTTCTAACAGAAAGAACTTTTAGCTGCCTGCAAAGAACAAAACAAAGAGAGGAAACTTTTGATTTGTAACCTTTTCTAAACAACAAAAAAGCATGTAGAACATCCCCTGATGAGACCCGGGTCATGATCCCCTACAAGCCACCCCTGCTCAACTGAAGGTGAAATGGGTCCAGGTGAGCTCAAAAAGAGCTCAAAAGAGAAAAGGCTGTTGAACCCAGCTGAGGGTCTAACCTTGGTCTTTTTGAGATGACCTGTTTATTGAGGTTGCTATGTGGAGGGTAATAGATCAGTGGGTTTTGAAAATTCACTGAAGGATGTGTGGGCTGAAAGCACTAAGGCTATGTAAATGGAAATTTTCTTTCTAAAGAGTGAAGTATGCAGATTTTGCTCATTGCTTCCACATAAACGAGTGACCAAATGAAGAGAAAACTGATCAAGAAAAATGTATGCATAATGAAAATGTGTACATGCTTAATCTAAAATTCATTGCCTCCAAAGGTTCATCAAATAATTACTTAATCTTGAACAGCTGCATGCACAATAAAATTTGCTTGCACTAGGTCTGAATAGAATTAATTTTTCTTGAGAATTGTAACATAACCAATACCCTCCAAATGTTCAGCAAGTGGCAACTCCAACTGAAAATGGCACTAAAGTAACTTGTATTTAAAAGGACCTACACAAACCAGATTGATTCTGAGCTGACATTTGCTGGTTTTAATCATGTACTTCATTGTACAGTAGCAAGAGCCTGAAGAAATAACAGAGCTACCGCATACAAAAGCTTATTAATGAGTCAAATCCAATCCACGCATTGCTTTGCTCAACAAACATGAGCAGCTTTATGTCACAGCTGAAATATTTCATTCCTGCTGTGAACTGAGGAGAGGATATTTAGGCCCCGTGCAGGAGATTTTAGACATTGTGCCCATTGCAATGGCAGAGTTTCCTTTGCTTCCCCAAGCCTCTGCAGGTCGGTCGAAGGGCTGGGGTCTCAGGCAGGGTTTGAAGGTATCGCTGCTCAGTGCGGAAGGAAAGGGAAAGCCTCAGTAACCTTTTTGGAGCGGAACTTAGAAGAAAGACTCACTCCACCCCTTTCTTTCGGTAAAATCACTTCTATACTGACAGCAGGATTTGTTCCAACACGCTTCATTTTTCAAAATATCTGTTTCCATCAAATTTCCTTAAATAATTTTTATTACTGGGTCACCTGTCTTGAAATGGGAGCTGCAGGCAGAATTGCTGTCCCAGGTCACTAATGTCCTATAACCTCTGTCCTCAGTAGCCCTCCCTGCCATGCTGTCGCTGTAAGAAATTCCCTAACCGCCAGTAAATTACACTACCACACCCCCCCCGCTTCCTGCTTGTACAAACCATACAGCGGGAGGCTTTATTTGTTGCCCTGAAGTTAGTAGAAAGACTCCCACTGACTTTGCTTCAGTGACAGTTGGATCAGACGCCGGGTAGGTATAACGAAAATTCACAAAGCGCCGGTTTGGAAGCACTTAACAAATGTCACCGTCGACTCTAGTAAGAGGAGCTGCTTGCCAAAGATTCAGCTCCCGTGGTGAACAAAGGGATGAGGGATGTTCTCGATTTACCATGGACAGCTATCCCTCGCAGCACCAGGCTGCCCGTTCCCATGCTCAGCTATGAAATAAAAGAAGTTCTGCAATAATGACAGGACCAAAGACTGCCTTTCCTCTTCCCAAAGCTGAATGAGTTCAAAACGCTTGGGATGACACATGACTACATCCAGAGTCAGACAAGATGGGTAGCAGCCCATGTAGTTTTGTAATTAAGCCAGGTTTGCACGCTTTTTATTTTGGAGAAAAAACAACAGGATCTCTTATAATTGGAAATGAAACTAAATGAATGCCACTGCCTTTATTCTGGCAGCTGAATTCCAGTAATGGTTAGCAATTGCCATGTTTGTAATGTAAATATACTACTGTCGCTGCACTGAAATAGATTTCTTCTTTTTCCCTACTCATCAAAGTAAAAAAATTTGCTCCAGCTGCTGCTGATCAAGAGTTTGGAGAACATTACCCAGACTATTAGTATTCTGCACACACTGCCAGGTGCACAAATAACTGACTAGCATCTCTCTCTCAATCCAGTTAATTGAATCATGGCTTGATTGAGTTCAACAGACAATAAAAAATATTTTCCCAGTTTGAAAAGTTTTGACCTACCTCAGTGAGTAAAAGAGTGATAAGGGACATCTTCACAAGAAAAATCGAGTTTGCTAGTCTCATCCGAATTGTGTTTAATTTTGTGAGCTCTCAGCTTTTCTTTTGCTTCCTTACTCATATTTCTGTTAGTGCTGTAAGACAAACGAGCTAGCAGATACCACAAAAGGTCAAAAGACAGATAGCAGGAGAAATTTTAGCATAACTAGATTTTCTCATCCATCACATGGTCCTGCAGCGTACAGATGGGATTTCTGCTCTAGCGATGTTCTCAAACGGGACCGCTACAGCTGCACTTAACAGAGGAGGCATTGCCGAAGAAGAGCTGACCTGCGCTGCACCACGGGTCCGTCCAGCTGGCCGTCCTGCTTCCCCCAGCAGCCGTCAGAGAGCACTTCTCTTCTGAAGGCTGCTGTGTCTCAGTCTAAAACCCAATGGTACGATTTAGCATCAGGTGAAGCACAGGAACCCCCAAAGACAGGGAGAGTGGTTGGTTTGCCTATTGAATTCAGCTGGAAGGGAACTAACTGTAAGGGAAACAAAGGAATTTTACAGCTGAGAAAACCTCTGCTGTGCAGAACTGCCAGACCTTTTTTTTATGGAAACCCCCTTTTTTATGGAACCAGAGCACCCTCGTGCTTCCTAATTGTTTAAAAGGTTTCTGCATTTGCCAGAGGAACCGTGGAAAGCAGCTACAACAGCGGCTGTGCCAGACAAAACCTCTCTGCTGCTGCGTCTTCAGATTGTTTCTCTCTTTCCCCAGCTGACCCTTCCTAAACTCCCTGCTTGCCACGCTGGGGTGACCTATAGCATCGCTCCCAGTCCAAATCTCAGGATGCAGTCCCATCTCCAGCACACCTGCAGCAACACCGAGCCAGCTACTGGGGAAGTGCAGAAGACCGAGTCCTGAAGCCCTGCAATCTTAGCAAAATCTGGGGCATTCGACAAGCGTCGCCTAGAAGAGAGCAGAAGGTACACGAGGACAGAGCCGAACTGCGCTGTCAGCATCCGCAGCGCTAACAGCTTTGCAGTTTCTCAGTGACCTGACACGGAACAGTCGGGAGGAAGGAACCTGGAGGCCCATGTGAAGGTTGCTTTGGGCCAACACGGGCATTCTCTGCCTGGCTTTGTGATCAGATTTGAACCCTCAGCCCTACCATCACTGCATACTTTTCCACCTCTCAATACCCCCCACTTTTCTGAATTGCAACAGGACAAGATTCACAGCTGATGTAAATCTGCTCACCTCCAGTAAAACCAGCAGGGCTGCAGTGCTCTGCACAACCCATCTCTCATCTAGAAGGGTCCACAGATCTTACTATCTTGTAAAATATTAGGCATTACACAGCAGGGATGAGTTTGACTAATTCTGACAGAGCTGAAGTCCCATTCATTAGCATCTGTATAATATTTCCAATTTCCTTGTTTACTGAAAACTAGTGTTTCCTAAATACTCACTGAGGGTACTTTTTTAATAGACACCAGCCTCAAATAATTGTCAATCCACTCACATTCTATTTAACAAGCTCTTGAGTAGAGCCTGCTCTTCCACATTGATTTTCTCTTTTGGACAAACTTCGGTGGAGGACAGGCCAGCTCTTAGTGTCTAGCTTTGCTGTGTTAACTGCCATGTGTTAAAAGAAAAAGCCCCCCCACAAAAAAAAAAAAAAGAAAAAAAGAAAAAAAACCAAAACCCAAAAAACCAAAGCCAACTCAAAATACAAATCAAGAATTAAGAGCTTTCAGCTGCATTCAGTTGTCAAACAGGCTCTGGAGTATTAACAGATGCAAACAGTATATATTTCGGTGCCATTAATATAGTGAAGGAAGATTGATGATGCAGAGTTAAGCAACAGATTCTGAATTAAATCCTGGTTTTATGTGCTTGACTGAGGTGTGCTTTATTATAGCGTGACCCCCACCAGCACAGATAAAGTTCAGAGCCTGTCAGCATTTTCCAGCCTCAGTCAGGTCTGTTTTCCAGAGCAGGAAGGAGGTCTGGGCTGTAACTCAGCTGTAACCATTCTCTTGAGTCAGGAGTTTGGCAGACAAGGTCTCCTCTGAGGATAGTAGTGTTTGTTCTGCTAATTATTGTTCCAACTGGTTTGACCTTTTTAAAATTAAAGGAGAGTTTGAAAGGAAAAGTATATGCAGGCCAAGTTTTCCACAGTTTCAGATAATCTCTTATGGTTTGAGTTACTGTGTTTTATAACTGAGCGCAGAACGTGGATGAGATGCTAAGAACATCGTGAAAATTAAGAATATGCCCCTTCAGGTATTTGATACTAACCCTTCCCAGAAAAGACCTTTAGGTTGCAGGCTACAAAGTGAGAACCCACTTAGGTTCCTTTGAATGACGAAGATGTCGGCGTGTAGCAATTTGGCTTGGATCACTGTTGACGCAAAGTGATACATCTTTGTAAACAGCACGCTTGTTTCACTGCTTTTTTCAGGTAGGCTAGAAGCAAGGCAGTAAATATAACGCTTCGATCAGCAACATTACTTCTGCAAATTTTAGAAATGAATATGGTAATTGGAAATTGTTAAAAATTGATAAACACATGTGAACGAAAAGGAACTGCTGTGAGGCAATTTAAATGGCAAAACCACGGAACAAAGAAAAAGCAGCAATAGAATTTTTTGGCACATAAGCAAATTTTTCCTTAAAAAGTGTATGCGTGTACAAAAATGAGAAAATATGTAGGAGAAAAAGTTGGAAAATATTTGCACCAAGGGACATATAAGGTTCATCCAGCCATCTCTTTGGAGTCAGAAGAGATGAGCATTAATTTAGCGCTAGCGGGGAACTGTTTTTGACTGCATCAGTTGTGCTTGTGCTGAACTTGGAAGAAGTTTTGATGGAACACTTCAGCTGGAATTATCAGCATCCTCAGAACAGGAGGTCTGATCCTGCCATGTCTGGGAGTTTGCCCGAGTGAAAGCTGTACAAAACCACCCAGAATAAGGAGCTGCTCTGCAGAGTCTTTCTGTATGACAGCTTGTCCTCACAACCAGAAATTGCAGCAAAAAACCTGGCATGTCAAACTCTAGAGTATCTAAAGATAATAATAAAATAATAAGACAAATAATACTTACGATTACAAATAAAATCTTTTTAACTCATGAGGTTAAATAAGATATAAGGATTTACAGAAAACTCTGCTGACTGCAGTACATAGAGATCTTAAAAAGAAAAGTCCGTCCTAATTGTGGATGCAGAATACCAGTGAGAAACTGGCCCTAAGCTTATGTCACAAATTTGATACCTACAAACAAAAGAAAGAAACAGAGGACACAACTAAGGGAAAACTCAACCATCCCTGTCACCTGCAGTTATAAAAGTCAGGCCTGAGTCTGATCTTCCCTCAGAAGCAAATACTTGGGACATCTGGGAAATGGCTTGGACAAGTCTGAACCACGAGCAAATACTGTTGTACACAATGAAACACTGTAGAGTCCTTCTCTAGACACCGATGCTGCGTGGGTAGACCTATTTCACTGTGACTCTCCTTAGAGAACTGTGGTCTAAGGACCCCAAAACTGTAGGCAGATAGATATTCACTCCTTCTTAAAAGTTGGAGGCTTACCAACACTTTGCATCCCTTCTGTGCAGTCGTCTTTTTTCATCTCCTTTGGCTGTCATGAGGTCCTACAATATTTACAGCAACTATGCAATGTCTCAGTAATTTATCCAAGATTCAGCAAGTTTCTCCATCTGCCACACTTTATGTATCCTTAAGGAGTCTCCTAAAGAAAAGACACTCTTGACTTTCTATGCTCAAAAACACAGTGCTAGCCCTGACTTAAATACCAAGCATACCCTTCAGATAAGGCACCAATCGATGTCACACTTCCACTGATTAAACCATGTAGCTTAAAAGTAAAATTTTATATTTTCCAACAGGGGTTTTTTGTGTGCAGTATTTTAAATATTCACTTCAGGCAGGATGCTATTTGAAGAGGCACTTCATCTAGGGATTTTGGTATGATTTCTAGCCTCATTCGAGTCTCAAAGGAGACTAAGACTTTATGCTTGTGAAAGGTGTTTCATATAGGGAATCACACAGTATTTCACAAATAAATATTAATGTATCCTAGTAAGGAAGCTGAGAGGTTCAGATGGTCAACCTAATGCACAGACACACGCTTAGAAAATCACTGCTTTATGTACTTCACTTCAGGCATGTGAGTGGAACTTACTGGCAACTTTCTGGCTTAAAAAATAGCTGTTCAGAGACCAAATTTGTAACGAGGAAAGGTCTGGTATTGCTAGTTTACTGGTTTGAAGTTGTGAAAAATCTTTTTGTTTTATATTCAAAAAGTCAGTCTAAATTTCTCCTGTTAATAAGAATTAAATTCATGCTAAGAAAGAGACAAAAACCAGAAATCTTTTAGTTGACCCAAACTTCCTCTTTCTTACCTTTTTAATTTTGCATGTTTGAAAAAATAAGAAAATTCTGATTTTTTTCTTGACAATTTTAAGATCTGGAAAATTCTCAGAGAATGAGAAACAATTCCTACATAAGCTCATATATGAGTAATCAAAATCAAACCAAGCATTTGACTTCTCACATCAGGAACGTGTACACTAGATTAGACTACGTGAAACACAAGAGAAACAAGACTGCTTGTTTACTCTTGTAAGGTGATATTTATGCCAGAAGTTACCTTGGACACTGATTCCATATGTGATTGTGCTCATCCTTTAACAACGTTTTCAATTTTTTAATTGAATTTGCTTAATCCTTTTAGAAGACAGATTTATTCAGAAAAGTCATTCCTCTTCCAAAATAAGAGCAACCACCCACAGAGCCAATTAGGACCAGTTAAACGGCTTGACATTCAAACTTTGCGTCTTATTCTACGCTTTCTTGAGTATAAATGTAAATCTTGGTTCACCTCTTTCTCCTTCCCTTACCGCTCGCCCTTATCCAAGGCCATTAGAGACAGATAATTCAACGAGTGGTGAGATAACATTTGCCTGAATAAAGGCACTGCTTGAGCCAGCTGCAGATGCACGCCGAGAGCTCTCGTCCCACCCCCTCTCCTACAAGCGTCCTATGCTGTCACAGCTCCTCCGTGAGACGCTGTCACGCTGCTAAGGCACAAGAAGTTGGAGCCATCTGCTTGCTTCGATTAATTACAGCTTGCTCCCGAGATTTCTGCTGGGACTCTCCCTCTTCAGGCACGCTGAAATGAGACCCGCAAGCATTAGGGGAATTGACCACATTGCCCCACCTTTTAACCAAGAATAAAGAGAGATGTCCTTCGGAAATAAGAAAAACGGTAATGTTTCAGCTCCCTCAGAAGTGACCGGTGATGTCTCTCTCTGCAGATGACTGTTTACGACATACACAAATACGGCTAGGAAAGGTTGAAGTGTCAAGAATGGTTGAATTTTCAGCTACTTGCTCTTTAATAAATAATGACAGGCTGTGCTTGCAGTTCAGCAAAGAAACCGTATTGCCTTTCTCCTGCCAGGACATCTTTATGCATTACAGGATTGGACACAAAGTTTCCTGACGCAGCAAGGTTAGTGCAGTCATGCACTTGCAAAGGCGACCCAGTGATATTCAGAGTTGACAATTGGTAAGTATTAAACTGTTGAGGTGTTATGCTCTCGCTTTGTGAGCTCCTCCATTTGCTTGTTTGCTGGAGACATGTCTTATGGGGAGATCGGCAACAAACACATGGACATTTGGGTCTCATTGCAGAAGAGGACTGTTCATAACTCTGGTGGTGAGATTTTTCCAAGTACCTAAAGTGAACACTTAGTAATATAATTTGCCAATTAGAAACAGAACTGCTGGCTTACAGCCTAAGAAATACCATGTTACATCTGATTTATCCTCTCCTCCCAAATATACATGACTAACTAAGGAAGGTCATGAAGCAAAAAGCCCCCTCACCTTTACGTGAAAGTTCGTGTAAGCATACGATGTTACAGCTTCTGTCGCAAAAATATCAAGTCATCTGCCTAATTATTTCCAAATCATTGAAGTAAAATGTCCATAGTCTTCTAGTTCCTCCACAGTTCATCTGAACTAGCTCTGTGATTAGATCCTGGAGTATCGGTAACTTGCCACCAGCCTTATGACCTACTCCAAGCACAGCTTGACATTGCAGCATAAAGAACCAACCTGAATTTTTCTGGATTATTCCCAAATTCACTAAAACCTCGTCCTCATCAGCTGCAGTGTGATGCAAAACAGTAAAGAGCAGGCTAAATCTAACTGTTTCAGTGTTGCTTAGAGCCAGCCAGCCAGCTGCTCCTTGGGGTTCCCAACAAATAGATACACCCTTCCCTCCAGGAGAATTTAATGCACTTGCTTATCTTAAGCTAGCATCTGCTACCTTGTCCCAGCTACAAAGAGAAATATAAAAGGAAAGTTAAGTTTGTAAAATATTTCAGATTTGTGCCTCAGTCCCTGCCACAGATGCAACGAATTACTATGCCCTGTGCTCACAGTGAGCACTAGGGTCGCGAGGTGAAATGAGAGCAAGCTAGTAGCACTCTCATTAGTATCTCTACTGCTGGCAGGAAAAACACCAGCGTCTCTCTTAGTTTAGCCTGCATGGGATAAGAAACCAGAAGGGAAATCAGGGTAACCTGCTCCTTTCACACTGCCTTCAGAAGAGCCACAGCATCCTCCACCACCAACACCTTGGAGCTATTGCTCTGAAACGCAAACAAACTTAGAGTTAGGAAGCTTGGAAACTTCCAAGGAGGACGGACGTAGTTTATTAATTTCCAGCTTTTGTTCAAAATATGCGTAGACGTCTAAAGTCTGAGGTTCATAAAAGTCACTGAACAAGTGCCACTTTAAGCAACTGCAAATAAAGGAACATATATCCAGCTGTTAAAATGATGTAGCCCATAAATGCCAAGAAACAGTGACTGTTTATAAGAGCTGTACATCTGCTACTTCTCTCTTTCCTTCCTATCCTTTCTGGGTAAGGATGCCCTTCAGGAAGGTAAGGTTCCTTCTTGTAAAAAAAGGAAAGGAGGGGGAAAAAAAAAAAGAAAAAAAAAAGATGTGATTGAAGAGCTTTAAATCAGAAATACAAGTTCTGAACTCCTTTTTGACAGAGAACTTGGAGTCTGACAGTTCACAAGCCTGAAACCTGACTTCCCACTCCCAGCAGAAAATGAAGGAGATGGTAGGTTGCAGCGTTAGCACATTAAAGTCTCTTCTTAATCCATTCTTGCCAAGAAGCTGATTTTGGGTGAACTTGCTGACAGCTCTGTAAACCTTTCTAGACTAATTTCAGCTAGTGAAGGACATTCGCAAGGGTTAGATGGTTCAGATTACAACCTTGGGCTGGAACTCCTTTGAAGATTCTCAAATTCAATAACCTAGTATGAACAATTCAATTAGAGAATTATCACCAGGCAGTTTAACTGGAAAATTCTTCACACCAAATTCTTAAATTCCCTTTTCTTCTATAAATCAAGGCATTTATTCTCCCAGTCATCCATCATCTACTTGTTATTTGCCTGGCTTAAATATTTTAGCAAGTGCTTTAAAAATGTTTGCTGTTTAAAAATTTAGGCGGTGAATAAATATGCCAGTTTCCTATTTCTTAAGCCCCACTGATGCCAGGGACCAGATATTAATGGGAACACTTTTCTGCTGAGCTCTCACCACAAGCCTTATACATTCACATTGTTGTCAGAGGGTTTAGCACTGGATTGAATCAGTTCAGTGCTCCTAGCACATTGTTTCTTTAAATATCTGTAAATTAATAAAGCGTATTTGATGAAATCTGTCATGCACTAGTCATCTGCATTAGCAGATTTTTAAATTTTCATGAGAATTATGTTAGACTTTAATAATAATAAAAAACCCAACCTTGCCTGCATGGAACATATGCAGGGAGTAAGGGGACATTTTTTGCACACAGATTAAGGGGTCTTAAATGTATGAACTATACAGCAGAGCTTACATCAGTGATGGCGAAGAAAAACACACATGGTCTACCAACTATTCACAGGTTACAAAGAACATAAGGATCAAGGAAGGAGAATTAATAAAAAGTATGTACAGGGAAATACACTGGATTTATTCAGATTGAAAAGAGGGTGTCGTGGTTTAGCCCCAGCCAGCAACTAAGCACCACGCAGCCGCTCGCTCACTCCCCCCTGGTGGGATGGGGGAGAGAATCGGAAGAGCAAAAGTAAGAAAACTCGAGGGTTGAGATAAAGACAGTTTAACAGGTAAAGCAAAAGCCGCGCACGCAAGCAAAGCAAAGCAAGGCATTCCTTCACTCCTTCCCGTGGGCAGGCAGGTGTTCAGCCATCTCCAGGAGAGCAGGGCTCCATCACGCCTAACGGTGACTTGGGAAGACAAACGCCATCACTCCAAATGTCCCCCCCTTCCTTCTTCTTCCCCAGCTTTATATACTGAGCATGACGCCATATGGTATGGAATAGCCCTTTGGTCAGTTTGGATCAACTGTCCTGGCTGTGTCCCCTCCCAGCTTCTTGTGCACCTGGCAGAGCACGGGAAGCTGAAAAGTCCTTGAGTAGTGCAGCAACAACTAAAACATCTCTGTATTATCAACACTGTTTTCAGCACAAATCCCAAACATAGCCCCATACCAGCCACTATAAAGAAAATTAACTCTATCTCAGCTGAAACCAGGACAGAGGGGAAGACATAATTTTTCTTCAGGGAGACCAGCCCACACCTCATTTAAAGTCCCATGAAAATCCCGTATGCCTAAAGCTGGGTACACCTGGACGTTTGGTTAGTGCTGGGTTCAACTGAAATAGAAATTTAAGACTTACTTTTCAGGAAAAAGCAACTCCATCGTGACCAAGGAATTATCCCGGCCTTAGAATTGGGCCCGTTGTATTCTTTCCTGGATTTATTTCCTGATAATTGTGGGTCCCTGAAAAATATCCCTCATCAGTCAGTAACAGCTGAATGATCCTGGTTCTGGGAAAAAAATGAAGCCCCTAGAGATTTAATCAAGAGCATAAGGTGACTATTAGTGATTTCTCCCCTCCTTACCCAATCACAAAATTATCCATGGACTCAAGCAATGGGTCAAAACAGAACCTCAAACATCTTTGAGGGCTGTTAAACAGTGGGCTGTTTTTCATTTCCTCCTTTCTGCTGAGATCAGTCAGAAAGACCAACAGCAGCCCACTATTACTAGACAACAATCCTTTGATAGAGCTACACAGCCTGCAAGAGCTTTGCACAGGATGTGCCTTTGCAAAGGACGTGCTGGCCACCTTCTGAATTCATGCTTCCGCGTATGAAAAACCATACTGAAACGTCTGCTTCACTACAGAGCAGACAATGAACCGTAATTTAAGAACCTGTCTGGTTAAACAAGGCCTGCTAGAAATGAAAAATGGCATTCGTGATACAAGGCAATTACTGTAGTTCCAGCCATCCGGTCAGGAGCAAGGTATAAGGGAATGCTTCCTGCATTTAATTTCCTACAAAATCACAGGTATTAATTAACCTGACTTTTCAAAAAGATGCTTTGACATTTGAACACATGCAGATTTTACAGAGGTTTGTAACCATCTGGTTTTTGAAAACTTATTCCGGTCTCTGTGACCTGACTGAATAGCCATGCAGTGCAGCATTTAACTGCCAAGAGACAGAATAATTTTTTTCTTCTTTCATCCAAGATATTTAACAGCTGTAGCAAGGGAACAAACTCTGGTTCAGATAAGTCTGCTGACTTTCAACAACAGTAACAATTTTCTGTGGACATTAGCCAGGGGAAGCAAATAAGGAGTAGATTAAGAGCTCGTGACCACGCTGATTTTCTGATTAGAAAGTAGAGGAGGTGGGTTAGATGATTAGATGTAGGTGAATCTTTGTTTAAATAATCAAGCATTGGGAAAATTGTGATGCACTGCAAGACTGGGAAGCACTATGGAGATTTTCCCCCCCCCCTCAAAACTTAACACTTTTTCCAAAAGCGAAGCCTTTCCTAGAACGACAGTGAGGCTAGTACAGCTGGCTGAGAGTTCTGCTCTTCCAAGTATTTGGAAGAAAATGTCTTTCTACTAGCCTAAAGTTTCTTCCGGTGAAAAAATAAAGTCTCTAATTTGTCTTCATGTTATATCCCAAGCCAAGTTTCCATCTAGTTATTGTTACATAAAAGCATCTTGATCATTCTCCTAAGCTCAAAGCAGTGAGTCTACTGCATCTCTGTAGGCAACCCACCTCTGAACGTGAGCACAACTCTACACACATACAGCCCTCATCAGCTGCTGCATATCTGCTTAAATCTTTTTCTTTTCTGTAAGTAGGAAAATGTCTTCATCAGTCCTGCCCTGAGCATCCGTGGATAAGGCAAATTTAAAGGCTGTGCTGTGGTAGCCGCCTTGATGTATCACTGGCATGAGGCCTCCACAGATGCAGCGTGAGCTGATACCGTGCTATGGCTGCTGCCAGATGTTAGCATCAGCAGCCAGGTACCCGGACATCAAAAGTCCTTGCTGCACATAACTGACTATCCCCCTGTCTCTCATTAGTGTTCCTCACAATTCTCATTTATGATCTTTCCACCGTTATAGCTGTTAATAAGCACTGTCACTCCAGTTATTATGCTTCAGATAAATACGTTGCAGTAATTAATAGAGAGTAACAATTTGATTTAAAAGATACTGGCTTGCCCCAGTATGAAAAATGACTTGCCTGTCACTGCAAGCTCCGCTAGTCCTCCATTAGATTACACGTGGAGTTCACACGGGGAATCACACAGAAATCCCTCATCAGTAAAATTGTATTCAGTAGCCCTCAGTTTCAAAACGAAGCTGGTAAACCAACTTTATCTGCTGTCTGTGGGGTGAAGAGACTTTTGATAACAGCTTTTTAATTAGATGAGGCTCCTTAGCATCAGTATGCAGATAAGTGAAACTGCATGAATTACCTATACTTTGCAGCAACAGATCCTTTGATTTGGAATACGACAACAAAAAGATTTTAACATCAAAAGTATTGGGGACAGCGCTGCTTTTGAATAATAGCATTTGTATAAATTACAGCAGAAACAGCTGCAGCAGAGATGAATGCCTGTAAAAATGAGCCTGCTAGAAGTCTGTTCACATCAAAACCCAGAGAAATCCAGTGCCAAGTGACTATTAAAACTTCCAGCCAGTTCCCACTCAGATGGATAAGAGCTGCCTCACACTCACTTGTGCTTATGGGACCTTGATTATAAAACATTTATCACATTTTCATCCCTTGTTAAATGATTTCTTCCAGGGGAGTTCTTTATGGGCAAGCATATCTAGTGCTTCCATATGCCAAGCAAGCAGGAAAAACTGCAGGAGAATGGAAAGACTGAATATTTCATACAGTCCCTGGTTGCACAGTTGTGTGCTTCTGGGGCACTCTGCAAAAGATACGAGGTTTAAATAAAGCTATTTCCAAGAAAATGGCTGCTAAGTTTCCCCTTTTGAACCTGCTAGTCACGTAACTTCTCAGGTGGGAAGTAACCAAGAATCTGAACTCAGCTCTTCCCACAGGAGCACTGAAACTGGACGCCTGAGAAAACCCAGCTTCCTCGCATCAACCCTTACTCACACTAGACTTGAGGCTCTCACAGGCTTTGCAGATGCAACACATTCTTTCTTTGCTGCTCTTTCCATAGAGAGAGGAGAAAAAGCAAGCTATGGGCCAACAAGATGACTGCAAAAGCACCTATGGGAATAGGACAGGATCTTACTCTTTGCCCCTGAGTTTTGACAGAAGACTGCTTTTAATGCTGGCTTTGAACCTCCTATTTGCTAACACGTGGGGCATGGTAGAGTCTGGGCAGCCACTAAGAGAACCAGGAAATTGCTGCATTTGTATGGGCCTTTGAAGATTTTGATAGGCGCCCATCTTTTTCCACAAAGTATACTCACACTCAATCATGAATGATTTATATTTTCCTTCAGTGGTTACTGTGTGCACCCCATGCTTCCCTCTAAACCTTCTCTCATCATCTCCATGCTGTATGTGCAGATAACATGCTTCTGGTACTCAAGGTCAGAGCTCTCATTTCCATATTTGGAATACGGAATATATGGAACATATTCCATATATTCCAAGGGCAGCATTTCCAGGTCACTTGTTCGTCACTACCGTTGTCTCTGTCAGGCTCTCCTAGCTGGAGGTAACCTTAACTATGTAATACTACCAGCACTGGTCTTCTGAAAACAGAATATAATACCCGCACTGCAAAGCTCAGAAACTGTAACCTGGCGCAAACCCTGTGCCAACAGGGATTGAAATCTTCCTGGGCAGAGAGTCAACCACAAGGTCCCAAGGCCCAACTCTGAGATCGTTTAGAGGGACAGAGCTTGCACAGTGGAAACATAACAGCAAAAGCTAAGCCATAGGCCTTATTATCTTCCTATCCACATACCAAATGGCTTGCACCATCCAGCCTAGCCTGGAAAGCCGTCCCCAGGGTCCCAGACCTGACAATTGCACCGATTTCTCATCCATTCTGTGTAAAGAGAAAGATTAACGTGGTCTGAGGAAAATGCGGAGCCAGGCAGTTTCTAGAGGCTCCAGGAACTGAAGGATTTCTAAGGTCCAGGTGGGGACGTGACTGGTTCTCAACTCTAAATGTCCTTAACATGAGTTAGGAAGAAAAAGCATCCTCCTGAGCTGGCATGAGGCTGCCCTTGTGCGGGCGGTACTGTCCTGCGATCGAGTGGAAAATACCAGAGCTGTCTACAAGTTGTCTCCGCTCCCATGAAGGGAGCTGACAAGTGGGATACCTCGGGTCTGATCCTCCACTTGCTGTTCCAGAGTTATAGCATGGAGACCTGCTGCAGGAAAAATCAAGTGTGCCAAATTCCCAGGAGCTCTTCGCCTTCTCCCACCAGGCACCCAGGGACCGGGACCCAGCGCCTGCCAGCACCCCAGTCAATACTGCCTGGCTTTGGCAGCACTCTCCTCCTGCTGAGGTTCAGTTAACAGGCTTCATTAACATGCTTCTGCCATACTTCTCACGGAGCACAGCTTTAAGTTTCCTCTCGAGGCAGGTAAAGCCGGCTGCCACGTAGCATTTCACAGAGGCTGTTCGTGTCGTTACCAAGTTCCTTTGAAAATTCTGTAATACTCCCCTGTCTGCTCAACACTGAGTTTTATGGCAAAAGAACTTGCCTGGGTTTGAAATAATTGCAGGGAGAGAGGAGGCAACCAGAGGAGCACACACCTTTCTGAACAAAGACTGCTATTTTGCATACCACATGGCATCACTGTAATTTAAATGATGTCAAGTGTAGCTCTTAGGATCTCTCTGCTCCAAGCAATAAACTTCCAGACAGTTTTAATACCATTCAGTTGTCAAACAAAGTAGTAATTTACATAATAGTGTACTACCATGTCTGTGAAAGTCCCAACTCTTTCATAAGGCTCCTTGGCATAACGCTTCTGCCTCTAGGAATATTTACATTATTTTATTCAGTATAATGCAGCTCTGTGGGTCCCAGCGGACTGAGCTGTCCCAAATGCACTATCCTTGAAACTATGGAAGTCTTTTGTGCTTCTTTGACAGAAGAAATTCCACCATCTGGTCTCAAAAGACTCGCAGAAGCTCTCTACTGGTTTCAGCACATGACATAGCTTTTGCCCGCTGGCTTAGTCATGGAAACGGTTTGCATGTATTCTCCTGCTTCTCAGCAAGCAAGGGGTAATGAGCAGAAAAGGGAATAATTCAATCCTGAATTTGATTCCTATTCTGCACTCTAATGCTACTTTGTAATCCATGTTCCCTTTGCCTCCAAATGCACTGGGGTTAAAGGGGTTTTTCCTCAAGCAGTCAATAGGGAGGTTTGACAGCACTGACCGCATCTGATCCCAGCTGGTAGAGGGCACAGCAGGGCAACCACACCCTAGACAGCTGGCTTTTATTACAATATCAAGTAATTTGATTAACATCTGCATTCCAAGCATCCATAAGCTCTGCTCAAGCTTTTTTCTCCCCCAGCACAACCTGAAGACAATTTTTTTTTTAAAAAAAGAGTGCCTGCGAAAAGAGCTGAATTCTCTCGGGTGTGAGGAAGCAGGGTTTGCACTCACTCTGTTATTGCTATTTCAAGGTTTGAGGGCAGCGTGGGCCCCAGGTGCCAGGTACACACACTGCGTGAGAACCTCTGTTGCACTGAGCAAGTGTTGCCTGGGAAAGGTTTGTAACAGATGATGTAAAACCTGAGGAACTCAGGGGCAAGAGGAGGTTATATGACCTGTTGTGACTTTGTGAAGGTCACAGATGGTGTTTGCACAAATCTCAAGAGCCTTGTCCCCCCAGCCTGTTTTAAAACCCCAAAGAATTCTGGTCTTTACTCAAAATGATAGTATCTCACTTTGATGGAAATTGTGCACTGTGATATTGTGCATCGGAACTTGCTTATCCCACACAGAAGCAACTAACTTCCTACGAGCAAAACCTGCTTTGTGAGATGCCTAACTTGGTTGCCTAGAGTTTTACAAAAGCATCTTCTATTTCGGTAAGTATATGACCTACAAACTGCTCTGGACCAGTTTCCAAGAACCTCAACTAAACCCGAGTTTGAAGGACAGGCTGCTGCATCTGCCACTTCTGCACCGCATTATACCAGGAAGAATACGGTGACCCTAAATACAGTTCTGCTTCACATACAGCAGAACAAGGAGGATAGAAAACAAGATGCTTTCCCACGTAGAACTACTTTTGAATGTATACACTGAATAGTGTAACTATGCCAGTAACGCCAGTGACTGATCCTTAGGTCAAAAAAATAAAACATTCTTCTTAGTGGTATAGGACACCAGCCTCATATGGTAGAGCAGCTTTACAGAACACATTCAAGTTCTTTTCTGTGTCAGAGGATCTCAAGAAATACCATTTCATTCCAGTTCCCCTTACCTCTTATCGAGTACTCCACACCTTTTAGTTAAGCTGCATACACCTCAAATATAACCTAAGAATAAAGAAAGGGAATCACCCAACCTGAAAGAAGGAAAATCTGAGACAAAGCTTGAAGACTGGAATACACAGCAATAAAATGAGGATATGCCTGGAATTCTTTGTGTTTCAACCAGTTGTTTTTATCTTGGCTGCAAGGTCCGAGTTGTGGGAACATCCAGCCATTCACGCTGCTTCTCTTTCCACTTGAACATTACCACTAGGACAACCCCCTCCCCATCTCCCTCAAAAAGCTACTTTTCAGCTTGTGAAAAATCGTCTAGAACACTTATAAAACAGTGCCTGCCCGTGATCAGCCAAGAACAGCTCTATTGTAGAATTACAGCTTAGCTATCTCTGTGTTTACTTTGATGAAAATCTAATCCTTGCTCTTCTCTCAGTAGAGCTGTCTTGGCTCAGCCTCTATGCTCTGAATCCAAGTACCTGCAGCTCACCACTTTCCAGTATGTATGTTGTTTTGTTAGGTGTATGCTGAGCATTTTAAGAAGTACTGCAGTCATTAATGAACAGAATTTCAATCTGCTGTCATCTAGTCATGTAAATGGGGGGGGGTTTTGCTTCTCTGCCATTAAAACCCCCACACCTCACGTTTCATATTGGCTTCCAGGTATCATAATTGCTGGTCTTACATGTAGAATATTATTTTACAGTATACTACATCTTGCTCAAGTCAGTCTCCAGTTAAAGAAGCTGAAGCTAAGTCCTCAGTCTAAAGTTAAATGAAGCCATATTTTCATTTTCTTCATTGCATAGCATCACTCAATCACACAGGCATATAACCAACTTTAGGAGAAAGACATCTTAAAATGCCCAAAGGTTTTCAAAAATAGGATAAATAAAGCCAAGACGACAAAAGAAAAGACATCTTTTACAAGACCCAGACAACCTAAACACTAGGAATACTAAAATGTCTCAGCCCCTCTCCCTTTAATTCAGCCCTTACCACCAGAATAGTGCTTTAAGTACTACAAATATTTTTTTCTCATTTTGATATTTCTGACAGGTTCCTTTACATTTAGCACTGAGCAGACACAGACTAAGACCAACCATCCTTGAAAGTGAACTGAATTTGTGTCTTCAGGTTATAAATATCTCCAAAATCCCAGTGTGGATTACCCAGACGAGTAAGTGGCAAGAATCCTCATCTAAGTAAAATCATCTCCTTTGAATGAAATTCTCTCTTTGCCAGGGAAACAGGAGTATTTATTTCAGTGTGATACAACTTCTTTCCTTTCCATCCCTTCCATTCTCTTTTCCTTGGAAAGGTGGGAGATCACAATGGCACTCAGACTCCAGTTTCCTGGATACGCTTACGCATATGAAAAAAGTGATTCAAAGTTCACAGTCTTAGCACATCAGAACGTCAGCGTCAGAATACACTGTAGAAAAAAACCCCTAACTTGAAATAAGGATTTTAGCCCTTCCTTACATAGCCACAATATATACTGTAGTAATGTTCTTTTTTCTCTTTTTTTTTTCATCTCTTGCTGTTTGTGGAGATGGCAAAGGTGAAACAATTATTAAATAAAGATCGTGTTTTAGATATTTTGCAAGGTCACCTAAACCTTGGAATAGCTGATGATTTGGTACAGACGGAAATAGATGAATCAACATGCAGTCATTTTTCAGAATGTTCAACTATGAATTGGTGATTAACCTTTGAAACATACTATGAAGAAAAGCGGCTGATTCTCTATCTCATTGCCTTCAAATCAAACCTGCTCATCCTTCTACAACACATGCTATAGCCAAGACCAAGTTATTGTGTTCAGCACAGGACTACCTGTCTGAAATTCTTCAATCCTATTCTTTGTAATAGAAGAGACCACGTAAGCGTATAATCTCTTTCAGCTGAAACTCTGTCAACCAGTGGATAACATTTCTAGTGCCTACAAGCCAATATTTTAGTGTCCAACTCACAACCTTCTGGTGCATTTTAAGAAAATCAAACATCATTCTTTAATACCATCTGGAAAAATGAGTGTTTGTTGCTATTGCCACATTCTAGGCCTCTAGAAACAGTGCACTTGTCTCTAATTCTGAAATTTTCTAATGCTTCTTGTCAAATCAGATAGATATCAACTTCACCCAGGTAGGAATCATTCCAGTTGGCAGCCAAAGAGAAGCTGCACTGACAGAATCCCAGAAGCTGATGATTAGACAGTGAACAGAATAGTGGGAGCAACAGCAAACATTGGCAAAAAGCACTATCCATCCTTCGTAAGTGGAGAAAACATTATTCCATGAATGGTAAACCGAGGATATTCCTCAGTGGCACGTGCTGGTTTTTGCTTTACTTGGTCTTCATGGAGATACAACAAAAATTTCAGATTTGTAATGAAGTATTAGGATTAGTCCCTTATACGGTGAATTCTGTAAGAGGGAAAAGTAACCTTGGTATCAAAACAATTCTCCAAAGTTGATGAAAATGACAGACTGTCACCACCATCTCAATTATGTTTGTTCGCTGCTTCCAACCACTGTCAGAAAACCAGTGACAAGCTCTTTTCAGGTCCTACAAACCTGGGTTTCCACTCTATCAAGTGGCTTTAGATCTAAGCCTCTAGTTTGCAAAACTCAGTTGGCTGAAAAGAAAGATTTACATAGCTGCGTAATATGACAGTGAGGAGGGGATCAGGTTTCTGGAAAATATGTATTTTTTCCAAACCGGGAATGTGTAGTACATCCAGAAGTTACTTGTAATTAACTCAGAATTAAGAGGATGTGAACTGGTTGAACGAAGGCAGAGTTAGGAACGGAGAAATCTCTGAAAGTGTATCCTATCGTGACAGAGAAAACAGATCCACGAAGCCCCAAAAAACCAAAATCAGGATTGAAACCAAACTTAATCAAAATTTAATACCCGGATGCTTAAGTCCCACTCTAGGACCTTCTCTGATGAATACCAACTAGCTAGCAGTGTCTGGCTCCAAAGACGCAATTAATACGCCTCTCCAGCTATGTGTGGCTATCAGCTTGACTTCTGTAGTTACTTGATGAGTACAGGCAGACCCTTTTTATTGGGCATCAGACACCAAAGAAAATTTGTAGCCATTTTTTTTTAATCCATGCCTCCTTCTGAAACAATTTATATAGGGGCTTTAAAAATGTGGCAAATGCAACAAAGGATAAAACTGCAGAATTCTTTATTAGATTACTGACCCTAATGGGTGGTCATTAAGAGTAGTAGTGAGTCTGTCCATAGGTGTACTGATACGGTGCTCTAGGCCTTGCTATTGTTTATTTTGGAAAAAAAACAGATCTGGCAAGTACCCTTGACATACCTGCTACATCAAACTCAGCCGTCTGGGACAGCGACCAGAGTGAAGGATTTGCTTTCTACTTGACCTTGAAGAAGTCACTTGATCTTTGAGTAACCATACTAGAAAACCAGGTTAACAGATGAACTTTAATGAGAACCAGATGCTGTATCTGAACCGAATTTTCATGAGTTCATGAATTATAGAAACCCTAGCAGCAGAGGTGGTATCAAACTTATAATTCAATTTCAGTTGATGTTTCAGAGTCCTGTTCCAGCATACAGAGATCCAGTGGGAATCTGAACAACTTTTGTGAGGTCTTCTTTTTGTTACATTTGAATATAAAATAATTCACTGATTTGCTTCACACCTCAGATAGGAAATCTCTAGGTCTGATTCTTCTTCACCTGTCCCAGTGGGCAGTGGGTAGTCTCATATGAAAATATCCTTATAGGATACCATGTTTCACCAGTGTATACATGGTTAAAGAAAGTACAGTTGAAAACCAGTCTGTCTCTGAAATTATGTTTAGCCTTGCCTGAAGCTTCCCCCGACTTTGCTGGATGCTTTAAAAAATACAGCCAACCTACAAAATATTAAAGGCAGCCACTAAATGGCCTTTTCATGCCTTTGGTGGAAGATTTTAAAAACCATCCCACCCCCATTATCTTTTAGCAGCTGTTAGTGACTACAGCAGGTGGAAAACACCTTTTCTGTCTGTAAAACTTGTGCTATGTAATTTTGCTGCCCTAAAATGAGAGTGTGTGTGTGTGCACGCGGAAACAAAATGCAAAGTTCTTAGCTTATTCATCTTTCTTCTTGTCTGGCAAACTGATACTGCATGCAACGTGCAACACATCAGCACTGAGCCCTTTTACTTAAGAACCAGGCAGGTATTAGAGCAACCCAGGACCCTGTCTGATAGCACCATCTTTACTTGGCTCTTCTGTCTCAAGCGCCGCTGGTGGAAAAGGCAGCCGTGTGTAGCAGATGGCGCGATGTGCTTCAATACACTCGCGTCACATGCAACGCTGTGCATCGGCTCAAAGCCTGCAGTTCCAACCTCAGACCTTGCAAGCCCAGCACTGTCTCCTAAATTATTTATTTCTCAGATCAGGCTTAATAATGATGTGGGGAAGAATTTGGTTTTGCGATGAAGAGTGATTTAACAGCGCTAACAGTATGCCTACAAGCTTTGTCGGGGCTATTCAGCACAGAGGTGAACACTCTGCTGCTCTGTTAATGGTTATGGGTAGTTAGTCATCAGGCATTAACCAGCTGTCATGAATAAAATCTCTGCAATCTACCAATTTCTAGACATGTAGCAAAGTAGTCTGTGCTATGGACAAAAATACTACCTTCTGGACCAGGTGATCGGAGCACAAGATGTTGTGGTTTACTTTGGTTTTGTTTGCTGAGAAACTGGCATTCTTGTTGTTTGGATCAACTCTAATGAAACACCTGCTAGGTTTTAATTAAAATAAAATGGAATGCAGTTGCATGAACAGGTGGAAGGAGAAGATGATATACCATACAGCTCAAATCCCTCCATGTGTTCAGAGACTTTGCAAAGTCCCAGCTATCACATCCATAAAACAGCGATAGAGTGTGTCAAGAACGTTTTGATTGTGCACACGAGTCTGGTTAAAAAGGCATCTAGTTAGTCAGAAAGATAATATTCAAGCAGCCTTACATTACGTCCAGGTAATGACTGGTGTAATGGTTTCTTGCTTCTGATGTACTACATGGTGATATTTTCCAGTTGTGAGAAGCTGGACTATTCAAAATCATTCACAATAAAGTGTCAGACATCAAAACAACAGCCAGACATCAAAATACATGAAGCATATAATGAGCATGATCGTCAAAAAAAAAAAATCCTGATTACAATTCCTACCCTGAGCTTCCTCCCCATCCTTTGTTGCAAAGAGCCGTCCCCAGGAGGCACGAGGCTGTGCACCTCTAGCCAACTGCCAAACAGAGCAGGGCAAGGTTAGCCATTTATTTCATATTTTGTTTAGGCGTAGAAGAGAGGTGGTGCTCTTCAATATACCTCTGCCTCTTGAACTTGGCACGAGGTTAATTGCCATCTGTATGTGGCAAGAAAATGGAAGGAAATGAAGAGTTGGAGTCACGCCCCACACAATCCTGGCCCTGGCATAAGAGAGAAAGTAGGTAGTTGTGAAACGTGCACGGTGAGTGGCTAGCGTAAGAGCCAGTTCTAGTGCTATCGTTTATGGACGATTTAAGTTTTGAATGACGTAAGTGAACTTACTGGGCTAGAAAATGTGGCCCTTTGCCAAGGAACGCTTAATACTGATTGCTTTAAATTAGGTCTGTCCTTTAAGCATTGGCTTTTTATGTGTTCACTGTCAGCGAGCCTGTAAGTGTTCATCCATTATTACTTGGTGGGTACTTTCCTCTAGAACTGTAGTTCTAGAACACCACCACCACAAAACCAAAAAAAATCATATGAAATCTGAAAGGCCCTCCCATTTTGCTGAGGAGAAACTCATGTCATGAACTTTTCCTGTTGCAAATAAACTACTTCAGAAGCCCTGAGTGTGCATCGTATTCATCAGTAGGTAGAAGCTATTTAGCACATGAGTTATTTTTCTTTAACAAACTTTTCAGTCTATCAGGTTGAAGAAGTTCAACGTTATAAAATACTTATAAAATACTTACGCAAGAGAGACTTTCTGTACCTAAACATCTACTATTTTCTGAGATACAACACAAAAAGCCTTTCTGATTTTTGCTTTCAAGATAACAAAAGTCCTCTAAGGACTAAAGATTTGTCAAATTTCAGTTCGATATCAAAGAATAGGGGAAAGCACGTAGCATGCTGCATTCAAAGGAGCTCTTCATTTCAAATAAGTCCAAGGATTGTAATTGTGTACAGCAAAAGGTAACAGATGGATCTGGAAGTTTGACCTGCTAGCTACACCTGCTAGTTCTGTTTGCTGTATTCTTTCTACAGTGGGTTGATTACTGGTTGTCTCCCATAAAACAAGGATTTTTCTGACATGCTCAACTCCATAATTTAGAAAAATGTCTGCAGTTTGTGCTTTGATTTAGAAAATGAAGCAGCAATGGTATTATAAAAGAACTCTGTAGAAGAACACATAGAACTTGGGGAAAGTTTCGCTGAGAGATGCAATCCAGGGCACTGCTCCCAGGCAATGGGTCATGAAGCCTAATGTCCTGGTTTCAGCTGGGATAGAGTTAATTTTCTTTATAGTGGCTGGTATGGGGCTATGTTTTGGATTTGTGCTGGAAACAGTGTTGATAACCCAGGGATGTTTTAGTTGTTGCTGCACTAATCGAGGGCTTTTCAGCTTCCCGTGCTGTGCCATAAGAACTCCAGCCAGTTACACGAAAAACAAAAAAAAAAAATCAAAGTTCTATTTAATTATTTTTTTTATAGGCTTCTGAACACACATTGCTTCCATTCTGTAATTTGGTCTCCTGAGTACCTTAAGTTTAAGGTCTTACTAGGTTAAAAAAGAAGAAAGGCACGTATAACCTATTGGCTCTTTGATGATGAAAAACCCCCACTTTTGGACTCTACTTGAATACATAGTGTTCCTTTGTGGGCAAGTTCTGGGATTTGTGGGAAGCACAAAGGGCTGCAAACGTTTCACAGGTCAGAGATTAAGTTTACCTAGTAAGACTGAAGTGGTTTAAGATACTTTGCCAGTGAAGATTCTATTCCCTTCTCTCAACCGCTTTAATAACGGCAGTGAAATGAGCCCCCAATGTGCCTTGTCACTGACCTATCAGGCAAGTTTAATAAGTTTTCCTCTTAAATATTATATTGCACAGGGCCTCGAGACATCTTTTTCTATTTATAACCTGTCTCAGTCCGGGCTAGCCCCTTCATACGTTGTCTGTATTCCTCTTCCAGTCCCATTCTTCTCTTCCCAGAGATACAAACTTGGAAGCTGGAACTCAGGAGTGCAGGTAGCTCCTACCTTCCCTAGTGAGCTCAGCGTGAGCTTTACTTACACCACTGCTTCCCAACTGCATTGAAAAAAACCCCACCAATCTCTTCAACACTTGCAATTCCCAAGCCTAACACTTCATTTTACTAAATCAGAACAGATTGCCCTACTTTTTACATCCTAGTAATTGTCCATTAATAAATCCTACTCCTGCTCAGCCTTATCCTTCAGTTATCCAGCAGCATCGCTGGCAGCAGCAAGATTCAATTCAAAATTGTTCCCAGGAGGGCAATAAGTAGTAAGCAAGCTTTTGCCCTTGGCAGGCATCAGTGATAATAGCAAGTGGTAAGGTGCTGACCTACATCCATCTCACAAACACATGAGCTAAAGAAAGTCTCGAATGTTAGCACTTTGATCTGCCTTTCAGCCCCAGTCTGTTCACATGTATCAGAGTATCGTATTTGGACTTAGAGCTAGGTTGTTTTTCTTCTAGTGCCATTAGGTTTGGGACCCAGGGAAACTGTGCTGGGTAAGTAAAAAAGCCAACAGTTTCTGGGCTAACCAGTCACTGACCATACTTGGCTGTAGAGAGGAGCAAGGGCAAAGCAAGATCACGCGTCTGAGGAACAACATTACAAACCTGGCCTAGGAATAAAGGGAGGTGTGAAGGGTGAAAGGGGCCTGGCGCTGGAGACACACACATGCATCCTCCAGCAGTGTCTGAGGTGTTTAGAGGGCAGGGGAATACTGTTCCCTGGATGGTGACTCCTGTTCCAGAGCAGAGGGAATTAGCATGGTCATGGTTTTCCACAGAGGTCTTCTATAGCTGCCTTCATGGTGGTACAGAGGCACGTTGCCTGTTAAACTGCCTTACTATCTGCTTATCTAACTCTCTTCATGCTTATCAGTCAAAAGTGCTGAAGGTGCAGTGGCCTCGAGTAAGGGCCACTTCAACATTAAGTAGGTTTTGTTCCCTTTGTACCATCAAACACAAGAGGGGTCATGCTTTGGGGCCTCTTTTGCTTAAACTGAAGTATTCTTTGTCCTGCAGAAGTTACAACTGAAACAGAAAACAAGCTTCACGTTAAGCCATGGCTTGAAATTTTTCACAAGTCCTCTCGTGGTGCTCACTGTCACCTACACTTCAGAAGCATCAAGCCACTGGAAGATGCAGAATGGAAGCTCTGCCTATGAAACAGACGCTCAGGGAAAGAGAGCACTTCATTTGACGTAACCCAGCGCCTCTGTGCCTCTCAGCTATGGCACGCAGAGAGCAAGAGATACAGAAGCGGCAGATTCTTTGCAACTCGTTGCCCTTGTTCTAAATGCGAGCACCCTGCTCTCCCACAGATGAGCTTTTCCTTTTGTAAAATAACTGTTTAGCAGCTATTTAAAAGTTTGCTCTGTTATAACTCTCTTCTCTTTCTTTGTCCTCCCTTGGGCAAATGATCTCCTTCTCTTAATTTGGTTTCAGCAGCTTCCAGAAGAAAACCTTTAAAGGGGTACCAAGACCGGCACATTCATCCTGGCTTCTTCAAATCTATTTAGACAAACTGATTGCAGGTTATGCGAGGACAAATCAATTTTAGTTAAAAGACAACTTCATTTTGGACTGTATTTATCTAAAAGACTCAGAATAATCCTGATTTAAAACAAAACATTTTTCCCTGAGGTAGTAAATAACTCGTACGAAAATGGTTAAATACTGCGTGTTCACAAAGCCAAAGTCTCTATCCCATTCTCAGTGTCTCACTGGAATTTTTATCTAAATTGTTCAGAGTCTAGAAGAGAAGTTACAAACTGAGGTCCGATTGGGAAAGTTGAGCTCTTTTTTTCCAAAGCTGAGAGGTGATAATAAAGAGATAATATTTGCTTCAGGGAAAAAGCTTTGAAGCAAGTGTCGCCCATTTGATCAGCATGCTGTCTACTTTGTCCGCCTCTCCTCCTTTAAAAGGCTAATAGAAATAATTTCTTTAGAGACTGCACACAGTGATAAGTGCAACAGACTTGTAGACCTCTAGTGAATGTGCTTATCAGCCACTTTCAAAGGGCATGGAAATGAACTAACTCCTCCTGACTTCACCAGCAGACTGGGAACAATTCAAACACTTTGGCCCTGCTCGCATTAGATTTGCACATCCATGGCAAAAGGAAGGGTTACAGCAACATGTATTTATGTTTCCTTTCCTACAGTCTCAACAGGGAGTGCGACTTGTTTTTTATCTGCTTTGCAGCATCTCCCAGAGAGGATTTTTGAAAAAAATTGTTGAAAACCCAACTTCTTGAGCAATTCATTCGTCCACCTGACTGGTGCTAAATTATCACTTTCTCTTTCAAATAATGATATTCAAGAGAAAGTGACAGATAGAGCCTGTGAAGAGGAATTTATCAAAGGTTCTTAAGAGTAGGATCACATTTGCTATAGAAATGCCTTATCCCAAGATAAAACAGGTGGGCAGAACTCTCTCTCATAAACTGAACTTGAGAGGTATGGCCACCAGCGGAGTTGAGTGTATGGCTGCAGGTCCCTGTGAGCTAGCGCTACACTAGCTATTCCGAGACATGCGGTGCAGCAACATTTAGATTAGATTCTTAATTTAATTCACTCCACCTCCAAACAGATTCTGCAGCTCCTACATACTCAGGTGAATGCATCCAGTAAAAGCAGCTTGCTCCTGGCTGTTGGCAAGAGGTTTGCTCTTCTTGGGTAATACTCTTCTTCTCTGGCCCACTGCTGCTTTTTGTTTGCAACTGCTTAGCCCAGTTTCTGTGGCACTAGTCAATTCTATCACCTATTCCTCCAAAGGACTAGGTCAAGATGATTGTGCGCATCCAGTGGCATTCCAGACAAGCTGACTGTAATTATCTGGCTAATTTAATTTTTCCAGGCGTTTTCTATTATTTTACCCCAGAGCATTTATAATCATTGTCTCATATTTGTATGCAGAGAAGAGATAAAGAACCCATGAAAAATTAAAGTGTCTGATGCTCCCAAAGATGATCTGAAATTGTGAAGCTTTCCCAGAGAAACTACTGTATTTGCTATGGCACTGAAGCTCACAAGATGTTTCCCCTAGAAAGTATCACACTATATTCATTTAAACTAAAGGTCATGCTGAACTAAATAAGAAAAACAACTAAAGATGATCAGTGGGAAAGCGGCACAGAGACCTGTATTCTGTCCACCACACAACGGACTCTTCTGCTGAAGACTGCTGCATTTATGTGCTTCTTTTCTCACTGGTGAATGTCACCATTCCTAAGCAGAGCAGCTTAGCGGCAAGCTCCAGGCATCGATTTCCATTTAATTGTTGGAAGAGGGAAGGCGAGAGCAGAAAAAAAAAATAGAAAAGGGCAGTAGGGAGAGAGATTGTTTTTCAAAAATCAACAAGGTACAACAGGGTGATCAAACCGCACAGAAACACAGTCACGCTGCTGTCAGCCCTGCAGTTGCTCCTTTCGGTACCTCATGCTCTCAATCATCCCCTTCACATTCTCCAAAAGGTGTAACTCTGCTTACCATTTGTGTTTACTTTTCAAGCTCTATTTGCCTTAAACCAATCTTGGCAAGATGATCTTGAGATCAAAGAATAATTAGGATGGGGTTCATAAAATAGGTTTATGATTTATTAACCACTGATTGCGCCTCCTCAGATTCACCGCTAACATGTCACTAGTCCAAGAATTTGGCTTTTATTCTGTGGTGTCAATCAGGACACTCCTGAAAGGCCTTGTGAAGAAGAGTGATGTTTTGCATTTCAAAGTGTTAAAGGAGAACAAGTAGAAATGATAGACACAGCTATTAGGCACAGTCTTAGTCATTCATTAGCACAACGTTCTGGTAGGAGTCCTCTCCGTGCATTTTATCCTATGGAAATGCTTGCAATGCTGTGGTCTTCCCTGGGCCCCAATGAAACTAGAAAACCCAGCAAACAAAAACCATAGCCACACCCCTCAGCTGCAAAACCAAACCTCCCTCTGGTTAAATTCAGTCTTAGCCAGTAAACTCAGCCCTATTTTAGGTGCTAAAACATGACTAAGTGCTTAACCTGAAGTTGCCTGCATTTTAAAGGTTCTTAGTGCCTCTCTTTGTAGAAAATAAAGCTGTCAGTCTTTCACCTCTCAGTTAATTGAAATGGGGTAGGCTATGCAGAAAGCGTTCTGTTGAGGCAGAGGCAGCCATACTCTAACCGCTGCAGGGAGCTGCGTAAGTCTGGGAAATAGCGTTCTATCGGACAGCGCTAATTGATCAACACGAACCTTGCCGAGTCCAGTATTTCCACGGCTGCTTGCGATATTACTGTAATGCAGCAACCTTGTAAAAGCTGTTACTGCTTTCAGCACTAGCTTACATACTTTGACACAGGACTTATTTTACTGAAAAATAAAACTGTCCACCAAGACAACGTGCCATCACATTCTCCCTTTGGGAAGCTACAGAGCTTTGGATATTTTTAACTATCGGAAGAACACAGTGCATCAACAGACAAGAATTCCTGCATGCAATGGCTCTGAATGGAAACAATGCTGCTTTACAGAGGGGTTGTATAAATACTTCACAGATTAACTCTTTTTATTAATCTTTGCTAGCCAGTTCTCCACAAATGAGTTACACCTGCTCCTGAAGTACTGTTTTTCAGAAGTGCTGCTTTATTACAGGGGCCTGATTAGGGCTTACTGCAACTAATGGAAAAGTTTCCACTGACAGCTTATTTTTGCTGGGTCAGTTTCAAGTGTTTTAGCAATAAACCTGCCCAATTACATAGCCTACTGTCTAATTTTGGAAGACTGCATTTGAGACAAGCAATAATCAACCAACCTCAATATTTCACAATATCCAGTGAGTAAACTGTGTAGTTAATGCCTTCAGAAAAAGCCCTTAGTGCCATTTAGTTCTCACAATGGGAAAATTGGTTCTTTCCTGGCAATGAAAAACAGAAGAGAAAAAGATCTTATAAGCCCATAATCAAAAATACAAAACACATCCTTGGAAGAGAGTTGCAAAGGAGACAGTTTTTCAGGCAATGAATATAAGCACCAGTTCAGAACACAAGCAGCTACAGAAAATCAATGCAAAGGCTGAACACTTCTCTTGACACTTTTCCTTTTCTGAATGGCTCTCATAAATTAGTTTTTTAGCTTCTTGGAGTGCTTTGCTTCACAAAAGATTTAGAAGTGTCTGGATCCAACATTCCAGTCACTCCCCAGAAGATAATGTACTTGCTCATCCCAAGAAGAGTTATATAGAAAGCAAATTAAAAAAATGCAAGATCATATCAAATCAAGGAGAGTCAGTCTCAAATATTAATGCCTCATGTCATAAAGGTACAAAATTATAAAAACACTCCCTATAGGCAATTGAAAAAGCAGCAACTTGGCAAGCAATCAAGAAAACTGCAGCCCTGGTTTATAGGTCTGCTTGAGCTGGCTCAGCAGAGGAATGAGGCTCCTCTTCCACGGAGTACGTAAATGCATGCATAAATCCCATGGTTTCTAACTGGATGCAGCCCTTGCTTACACATTTTGTCACAAGGGTACCAGGGAGGTGAACAAGACCCTTCTGGTAGGCATTCCAACTGGTCTAATCCAGATCATTCATCTGAATTAGACCAAAAGCTCAACGTTTAGAGCAAATTCATTAGTTGGTAGTCTTGGAAATGTCACATTATGAGTTTTACTTGTACCAACTCCTAGGTCACAGAACTAGAGATGTCAAAGCTGATGTAGGAACTTTCCTTCTCGGATCATGAAGTAATGAAGGAGTCATACTGTTTCTGGGAAAATGATGCTGCTGCACCACCACTTATATTTGACAATTGATGAGGACAAGTTCACACACAGAAGGCACATCTACCAGTCCTCCCCCAATTCTACATGGGCAGAGCGTGACAAAATTCCAGTAAAAATGTCAGCTTCCCTGAAAAATGGCATGATGGAAATAACACCTTCTGCAATTAAACGCTTATTTTGCCCAATTACTAGTAGAACATAGGCACAGAATTTTATTCAGTTACCCCTTTAGTGACCAAATGACTTGTGTTCACTTAAAGCTAAACCAAAACTGCCCAGACAGGCTGCAGTGTTTCAAAGGCTTGAAAAGAGAGGAAGAAGTCACCTATTACTTAGCAACTTGTTCTAATTTGTAATTATGCTCATCTTTTAAAATAAAGGTGTATACACCCCATTTTAAGTTTATTTGGATTTCTTCTTCAGCTCTTGGGCCTTTCACATTCACTTGAACTGAGGGAAATTCATCCAAAAGCTAGGAAAAGTTTGAAGTTTTTGGTATCCACTCTTGGGAGATCACAACAGTGGGACACTCCTAGGAACCGAAAGTGGTTTTCTTCACTTTTTTTTATTGTCACTAGTAGTTTGTAAAACTCATCAGGGACTGCAAGTAACACATTTGCTTCGTAAGGCTCCTTAAAGTGCCTCTGCCATGCTGGAGCCCTTCCAGGGCAAGTGTCAGTACAAGTCTGGTAGTCAGTGCCACACCACCATTGACTTCAAACTAAATTCACTTCTTCCCAGCTCAGCCAATAGCACTGGATGAGCACTCATCACAGCAAGGGATTCTGGCTTGCACAGCCAGCTCCAGTCCTGTCATCTCATTAATGCAAATTAGGAACTTCATTTTACCCAGGGCTGAGCTGCCCCTGCTCCTCCCTTCTCCTCTTTTTACTTTATCATGGCTGAAATTTTTTGTCTTGCCATGAATGAGTCTCCTCTGCTTTTACGAGAATCTCTCATTATAAAAGGCTGTGGTTTTTCCTCCCCTCCTTCAGGCATCTTCATTACTGGGTAGTTTAAAAAAACAACAACAAAACGATAGTGCAGTGTGCCAGTCAATAGTGAAATTATGAGAAATGTAATCTACTCTCCCCACCCTAATGAGCTGATGAGTAAATAGCTGTCAGGCCACTGCACTGAGCTATCGACTGAGGCTTCCCACAGAGCTGATATGCTGCACAGGTACCTGCTGCTAAACAGAAGGGATCAATATAGGAAACTTCTGAAAACAATACAGAAAGGTTTCAGGTTTTTAAGATGCTCTCTCTCGTGCTGGAGCAGCACATCTTCATTGCTAGGTCAGTCCTCCCACCCTGCTTCCTGCCTTTCACCTTGAAAAGGTTACATATGTTCTGTAAACATCTAGTACGCTGTGGACCAAAAAGGCTGATGAGCAAGAAGTGTAGTTTATAGCAGATATTAAAGCAGCTGGACGAGATAACTTCACCTGCAACAAGTGCTCCAAAGAGAAAGTTTCCTCAAAAATTTAAGCCTTATCTTCTTGCCCCTACACAACACAGCCATCACATCTCACATATCGGCTTCCTATTCCACCCAGAGCCAAAGCTTGAAATTGCTTTAATTCCAAAAGCTTTGGAGGGGCTTCTCCACCGAGTGTCATGCTGTGTCACTCCTCCTCCATTTTCCATGCTATCATCCTTCATTTAGTGCCAAACTTTCAGGGCAAGACTCTTATCTTCTGCTGCATATTTCTTTTTTTTTTTAACCTTTCTTTTCAAGTCTCAGTTGAAAAGTTCTCTCCCCTTCTAGACCTCAAAGTATTAAATTTTCTGTCCTCTGATCCTGTTATTTACTTGGATGGTCCAATTTTCTCAAGACTTCTCATAGCTTTTGCTTTTGTCCTCACCTCTTCTCGTTGAAGCTACGTACAGACACAGATGTCAGCCTTGAATGCCAATTTTGGAGTTTCCAGCAGAGAAATTTTTCTTTTTATAAAATTACTTTCCAATTGAACTCAATCTTTTTTTTGTAAAGCCCACTTACAATCACTAAAATGAGAATGAAACATTTGCTTTTTTAATGAAAACAATTCAATTGACATAAAAATTCCAGATTATGAACAATCACAAAGATCTTATTTCATTTGGTGATCTAAAAAAATTCAAATTCAGGGAAATTCTTATGAAATGTTAAATCCCATGGTACTGTAAAAATAAAGAGACTTGAATGTCACGTGATTATCATTTGATGAGCACACAAGCAGCTATACCTGAAACTTTGAGTGGACAGCACATACCTCCAGATAAATAGCTAGTGACTTGAGTCCCTATTAGATATCGTGTCTAAATCAACAACATATGGAAGCATGCTGTTCTCCTTCCTACAGAGCTGAGATTCTGTAAACACAAACCATAAGCTGTGTCTTATATTTATGTATTGTCACTCACTGAGAGGAATTCTGAAATAAACACATTATTATGTTTCTATGGACTAGTATTATCAACATATTTAAATATTAAGTTGACCACAAATAAAAATAAGTTCTCCCATCAGAAAACGGGGTCTGTAGTATTTTTTAAAGGTGTAACAATTTGGACAGAATTTTTCAAATGGGAAAATTCAAGAAAATGTTTGGGTCTTGTCAAACAAACTATATGGTAGTTTTGAAACACAGAAAACTTTTGCTTTGTATAAACTGACGAACAGGGCTTTGTATAGCCCTGACGAACAACACATTTTCAAAAAGTTGGTTACAAAGTTTTCAAAACCAGCACAAGTTTCCATCTTGACATCTTGATCTGTGATAGGAAAAAGTTTCAGCACATCAGAGTTTTCTGCAGGGCCAAAGTTGTATTCGGTGATTTGTTGTAACAATTCTTTAAGGCATATACATAGCTTCACCGCTAGCATCCTGTTTTTTCAGAATTTGTTGTACGCTGTGGATATTTGGCTTCATCCCATTCCTCAGAAGGCTGTCACTTCAACAGTTATTTTAAGTAATATCAACCTTTTCTTGCTCAAACTCAATAATTAAAGATAAAAAAGGGAAATGGATTAGACAAAGACATTCTATCCCTTCCTTTTACACTGCCCCAAATCATTTTATCACAGGGAAGATATTTTCAGCGGATAGGTACTTGTCTCCATTAAAATGCAGCAAAGGAAATTTAAAAAATGATCAAGGGGACACACTATGGTCTTCATGTTAAACAAACAAGAGAACTTGATGTACAATTCAGAACACAGGGAATAAAAAGAAAGCTTAGACAAGATAAAAGGGATAACAACATACAGAGGATAAGTCATCAAACAGAAGACCTTGAAGTAAAGCATATTTTGTTCATTTCAATAAAGAACATGAGATTCCATGCAAGAAGATGGAAGATTATTATTTTCGCCTCTGACAGATTCATGTTTGTAGCTTTTTCAAAATTTTTTTTATATAGCTGTTCTATAATCAATTCCCTCCTTCAGTCTCCACTCCCAACCTATAGATCTCAAGCCCCAGAAGCTAGCGTGCAGTTGAAGTTACTCAATTAGGAGATACTGTCAGCTATGAAATTTAAAAAAAAAAAAAGATGAAAATAAGAAACCTGGAAACTGCAAGGTATCTTTGAAATGAACAATGGACAACACAGCAGAATGCACTGAAAGCTATTTCATAGAGCCAGTATCTAGACTGTTAAACTTGATATAACTGGATTGCAAAAAGAAAAACGTATTTATTCTTAAGAAACAATTTATTGCAATCTAGACTCCCAACCAATCATTCGAGCCATGGGTCAGAAGGCAGAAAATACTATGGTCTTTATATCCTAGCAACATTCAGCACTCCTCGTAAGGGCTCATTTTTAAGATTTTGGTGCATGGATTAAGTGGATGGATCTAATCATGCAGAGCATGAGCTCAACATCTACTGATTGAGGAGAAACACGCCCACGTTTTGTCAGTGAACGTGACAATGATATATGATCACAGAGAATGGGAGGGACCATGAAAAATGCCAACCTCTCCTTTGATATATCAAGAAGTAAAAACAAAAAAGTAAAAAGCAGCTTGTGTTTTTCTTCACATTTCTTTGTGAGGGTCACCTTCCACACAAGGCAAATCTCAGAGAGCGCCTGTGAAAGTGATGATCAATAACACTAGAAGGAAAAATGAAAGAACTGATATAGTTCTCTTCCCACCACCTTGGGACATGGTGCTAATAGACAAGGAAAAGCTATGATAAGTCTACAATCACAAAATGATAATCTCCCTGTCAAACAGAATGCCAGCAGACATCAGAATATTAATCAAGGAAAAGCTTTTCTAGTGCTCCTGGATGTGATTTGTATTACACTGTTGATGTCTAGGGCACAAAGGTTTTACTGCCATAAATCTGAAGGTGCCGTGTGTTTTCCTGCAGTTGGGATCCAAGACAGGTTGGCTTTTGCCTGTGTGCTGGTTTTGGCTGGGATAGAGTTAGTTTTCTTCACAGTAGCTCATATGGGGCTATGGTTTGGATTTGTGCTGGAAACAGGGTTGGTAACACAGGGATGTTTTCATTATTGCTGAGCAGTGCTGACACACAGCCAAGGCCTTTTCCTGCTCCTCACCCCACCCCACCAGCGAGGAGGCTGGGGGGGGGGCACAAGGAGTTGGGAGGGGACACGGCCGGGACAGCTGACCCCAATGACCCAAGGGCTATCCCACACCATACGGTGTCACGCTCAGCATGTAAAGCTGGGGGAGAAGAGGGAAGGGGGGGACATTCGGAGTGATGGCGTTTGTCTTCCCAAGTCACCGTTAGGCATGATGGAGCCCTGCTCTCCTGGAGATGGCTGAACACCTGCCTGCCCACGGGAAGGAGTGAAGGAATGCCTTACTTTGCTTGCGTGCGCGGCTTTTGCTTTCCCTATTGAACTGTCTATCTCAACCCACGAGTTTTCTCACTTTTACTCTTCTGACTCTCTCCCCCATCCCCCTGCGTGGGGGGCTTAGTTGCTGGCTGGGGGCCCGCAGATAGTATCATCATAACTGTATTTCCAAAAAATGGATATGCAGGGGAGAACAAAAGAGTCTCCTCTGTATTTGAGGCTTCAACTGGCATACATCAATCCTATAGCTAGTGCTGGTAGCCAACATTAATCATAGCTGCAAGATGGCAGATTCAAAAAAATTTTAAAAACCTGCATGCAGGCACTTTGTCTGACAGCATATAATTAGACTGAGAAATTCATTGGCCACTGGATGCTCATTAAGGCTGAAAACATCAATCAAAGTTGAAGAGGGAGTGGACAGCAGACACTTATGTAATGGAGCAGATGACCCTAATGCTTCAAAGGACCACTAAATCTCCACTTTCTGGTCTTAAGCCAATTTTTTTTGTGACTAGACATTAGGACAAAAGCTGGAAGGCAGGGAAGAGGCAGCACAGGTTATTCATCCTAACACATGAAGGAATTTTCTTCTGGAGTATTTTGCTACAGGTCAGGATACTAGCAGGATGGACTAACTAGATGGAGGCAGAAGCTGGCAATTGCCACATCCACAAATAATCCCCACAGATTCTTGTTAATGCACTATGACATTGTACTAATGACATTGTACTAGCTGCTGTTCAAATAGGCAAAGAAATAGCCCATATTCTGCATTCCCTTGTGTGGTAGGCAAGTATTTGAGTACAGCTGCTGCCTTACCGTATGCAGTACAACAGCCCCCAATGCCTTCTGCAGCCTTCCACAACCCTGCTCAGGGAGTGCGAGTTCTGATGGCTTGTGCTAAAATGAAGCTGTGAATCATGGTAACGAGGTCTCTTCCCTCCTTTCCCCCAGGCACTCTTGTAGACTCCTTTCCAACTGGAAAGATCACAGGAGAGAAAAGGCTGGTGGGCTTCTTTCTTGCAGGACTGGCCACAATCCAGACCAGAGCATCTGTTAGAGAGCTCACTATTGCGCTTTTCCTAACAGCTTTGGCTGGTAAACCTGGTAACAGCTGCATGAGCTATGCTTGTGATCCATACAATTAATTTGCAACTGGCAAACCTGTCATTGTTCATCAGCAGATGACAGCAATGCACTTCCGTGCATGCCTTGAACTGCTACTAAGGGCATGACTCCAAGCAGCCTTGTGTGGTTCTGTGGCCTGTTTCCCTGCCATAATCACAGCTACATCGGAAAATGACAGGAAAAGGATGCACTTGGGAGATAACTCTGCGTGGATGAGGTGCCGCAGTCCCAAAGGGAGAGGAGACACCAGTTCAGTAAAATGCACAGTAAAAATAGTGGTGAGGCTCAGGATCTACCCCAAAGCAAAGACTGAAACATTGGCTCCCTCTCATTACAACGGGGAGCACGCTCAGAGGAATTTAAGGCAACAGCACTACACTGTGTCATACGCACGACCTTCCTACATCCGTGGCAGAAGGGCAATGTAAAGCAGAGACATGAAAAGTCAGAGCAACTTCCAACTGTGCGATGCCATACAACTCTCACGACCAGGAATAAACACGCTGTGCTGCAGGAAAGGGGTACCACAGGAGGAATGAAGCCTGCGGTAGCAACTCCTGCCTCACGATTCCTGCCTCCCACTCCTGCTCCTGGATGCAGCACAGTGACTGCCAGTTGTGCCGGCAAGAACGACAACTGAGTGACTGCACTGTGAACAAGTTGGTCTGGAAACACCGTGTCCTGTAGCAAGCAGCCTGGCCAATCTGTATTTTCTCTAGGGGTTACAATTTAAACTAAAGGGTGGAGGCAAATGAGCTCACAGATGGAGATGGGGGGTGGAGGAGGAAGGGAAACAAATACAAAACCCCAACCAAAGCAAACAGACTGGATGCATGACCAATTCACAGCCAAACACTACTTCAACTGGAGCAACTATCATTTAATACTCCAATTTCCATAGGAAGGCAGTCTATAAATTTAGCTGCATGCATACATATGTATACCCACATTCACATAAATCCTTGGGTGAGAACAAGGAACATGAATATCTGCAGCTTCAGTGATTCCTCACCCTGCTGGTGAGAAAAGAATAATTTCTTCTTATTATATCTACGACAAGCCATTTATTTACACAGTTTTTTCATACTGCCCTTTTTTCCTTCTCACCTGATATTTTGACTTTGCTCTATAGTTCTTCATTTATGATAATTATTTTAATTCTTAAGTTAGCTCTGGGGTGGGCAGTCTTACAGAATATAAGTCAAGCCCTTGATGACTTGAGGTCATTAGAGACTCCAGGGCAAGAGAATTATTTGCAAACAAGAAAACTTCATTTTCTCTACCTACAAGGAATGGCTGTATCTCCGATAAGACAAAATAAAACACCTATAGGAGCATGCAGAAAGGTTCAGCTGAGAAAAAGAAGAGATTTGTTTGTATTACTTCTGTAATATCAAGTTCTCTGGGTTATCCACCCACAGGTGCCAGGGAACCATGCATTGTTTCTCCCTCACTTTTGTGTAATCGTGTGGTTATTTCTTTCTGGAATGGGATCATCCACTAACGAGCTGGTCATTTTGTTCTAGTGGAAACCATAAGGCAGAGGTGCTCATGCTACATAAAATATCTTTATTGATTCCTCACCCTTGCAGGAACCAAATCTTCGGAAAAGAGCTTATGAAGGAAGCTGCCATTTTCACCTTCATGACAGTTACTCTTATTGACAATTACTCTTATAAAAGTCACTTGTTTCAGAAACAAGGAGAATAGTGAAAGTAATAAACATACAAGTTCAGCATGGCTGCCATACTCTGGACACTTAGGCTAGCAATATTAATTAATTGGGGTTTTTTTCCTTCTCAGTCAGTCATCAATCCTCAAGTCCATAGCAACTTCTCAGATAGCCCCACAGTTCCTCAGAAGGTCTAGCAGGGACCAGTCTGACTTTCCACTAGGCAAGATCTCCGTGCACAGGTGTAGGAAGGCACAATGGAAGACAATGTTGGGCTGCTCAAGGAGGTAAACTTCCTGTAAATTGGATCTGGGCTACTCTCTACGACAGAAGTACAACAGATTACAAAGAGTTGAGTCCTTGATTTTTTTGCAAAACAGTAAGAATTATTTTAGACCTTCTTGTTCTACAGAAAATGAACATCATCCTGGGATAGCCTCAACCCTCTTCAAAATGAACTTAATCAGTTCTTCACTAAGTGAACCCAGAGGGCTCTGACAAACCCCATTCTCAGCCTAGGCATCTGTCTTCTGGTTTTATAACTGTGCACAACTTGGGTTGTTTTATTGATCAGTGCAGCATGCGATCCAGAAGACCCATAGCAAATCGTAGAGCTTCTTCCTGCTGCTTCTACATTTCCATTCTCCCTCCCACTGCAAACTTCCCTGCTCTGTGTACACTCCCCTCCCTGCCTGCATCTAGACTTGGCCCTTACCCCAGCTTCTGGCCTGCAGGAAATATCTTTTCCAACAAGAGCGGCACTCATTCCCACAGCCCATTCAGTATCTGGTATCTTGGAAAATGAAGTTTCTTAAGAAAACATGAGACAACGTCACTGTGCTTAAAGGATGCTAATGATTGGTAAGGGACTGACTACTCCCTATAATGAAAGGGAATATGGAACAGACTTCAATGTTTGCAGCTCATTGGGGAAGTGGTGTTGTTTTCCCTCTTTAAATAAATTTTGAAAAGACGACAGGTGAACTCTAACTGCAAGTCCCTCTGTAGGCAATAAAGCATCTGATGGAATCGCTGCACATCTGTGAGCGAAGCAATATGGATTAATCAACATACAACATCATCTATGTAGAAAATATTAGAGCCTCCCTTGGATTGCTTTGCAAGAACATCCTCTTGACATTATTTTGATATTCATATCTCAGACTTTATTTGCTCCTTGTCTTTTGGGGTGATGCATGATGGTTAGAAAAACAAATCTCAGTGAAGAATTCTCCTTTGGAAAATCTTGCCCTAACCTTGCACACTGTACACAAGGGTTGATAAAACCAGGTCAATTTTCTCCATTGGTTTTCATTCATGTGACAGTAGGGAGAACTGGCTGGCAGTTTCTTGATGTTTTCTGTCTCCACACCCCCAAGTGGAAAATGTGGAAAACTGACATTTTTCAGAGAAAAAGGTTTGCTTTACCATAAAAGTCTCCAGCTAGAGTTTGCAATTATTAGAAAGCCCATTTTAACATACACGGGAAATTTGCAAAGACATGATTTCATATTAGTTTTGACAATATAAAAGGGCAAAACTGAGATACTTTGAAATGGTTGAAATTAATAAAATAGTGCTTTTTTGAGTGGGAAAGAAGTTCAGCAAATATCAGGTTTTGATTTATAAGTTTAAAGAGTTATAATTTTTGTCCAATAGAATACACTGAAATGAAATCTTAGAGATCTCAGAACTATAGAGGAAGTAATGTTTGTCTCAACACAAATGTCATTTGATTAAATTATAGGGCATACTAGGAGATATCAGGGTTGGTGTCATCAGTATTCTCAACTGATTTTCTTTAAAATTTCGGTTTTAACAGCACCTTCCACTGAGTTCTGAGGCAGTCTTGCAAGTTTTGGAGGACTTCCTCGAAAGAACAGCAGTCTGTTCTTTGGTGTCACGTAAGCTGTCCTGTTTCAAATAGGACTGATTTCAGCCATCTTTCTCTAAAATTCAGTTTTGTCAAAAAACCTGCTAAACAAACATTCAATTTAAACCACGATATAAATATTAAGTCTTCAAATTCCAATCTAAATTTATCCAGAGCCAGTTTATACATGATTTAGTTTTGTGCCAACATTGTTCTCTAGCTCAAATAGGTATTTCTCTTACATTTGTAGTTCCTTCTTCTAGATGAATCTTCTGCACCTTAAAACTACTTTTCAGCCTACCTAGCTCAACAAATAGGCCTATTCATCAATTTATCCTCCGAAATGTTCCTAATTCTGAACGTGGTTCAAATGCCAGATCAAATCTTTCTAAATAAACCTACTCGTAAATCTTTGTAGGTAAACATCTGTCATGCACCTAAGTAAACTGAAGGGAAAAGGAGATTCATGGCCAGTCAGTTACTTGCTTTACTCAATTTCTCTTTGCTGGTTCATCCCTCTGGTTGCCTACAGCTTGTCAGAGACAGAAAGCACATTTGTAGCAGCCAGCTCTGACCGCATTCAGAAAGGTTTGCTAACACAACCTTTTTATGCCTGCACGAGGACACAGAACAAAGCCAAAAGGGAGCTGTTTGCGAGACAGAGACAAGTTACTTCACCAAATACCACTAATAGCAGGACATGTTCAATAACAAGGATATGCCAGTGAGAAGAATGCCCCAGTCCAAATCTAGCAGTGATTAGAGCAACTAAAAGAACTGGTAGAGATGTTTAATCCTGTTACAGACCAGCAGCCAACCCCTAACAAAACCGGGCTCAGAGCAGAGCTGAATTTCTGCAGTCACTGCACTGCTGCAAGGGCTGCAGGTACCAAAGCCACTGGTACTACCAGTGCTAGAGAAGCCACTGGACATGGTAAACTGATTCAGTTTTTACATATCTTCCTCAGCTAATTTGCACATGTACTTTACTGTTTAAATCAATGGGATGATTAGGAATGACTTGCTTGTGGCAGGACTTTATTAATATCACATAACAGAAAAGAGGAAATAAAGGGGCACTAGGGAATCTTACAGGCCACCAGAAACATGCTGCTCCGTCTTAGGGGCTTGCTTCTGTTAAACTGATAGATTATGTCTCTATTGCTTGTCAGCTACAGGATGAAACAGGGCAAGCTTAATTATCGACAACGTACTCTAATTAGAATTTTAAAAGAAATTACTTGCTTAAGAGCTCACTCAACACTATTAGGAATATGCATTACTTTGTGTTATAGAATGGAAGGGGGTGTTTTAGTAGTAACAGCCTATTTTGACTAAATTTATCTCTGTATCCTGACAGTGTAATGTTGATTTAGCACTATGCTTGTCAGTTATCTTCGAATGGCAATTCTGTCTTCCAGCTGGGGAATAAAGCTTTAATAAAAATAGTTATGGAACATGTGATTTTTCTTAATGATGCTCAAGTTGGGCAGACTCAACTTAGAGTAGCTAAGCAAAACACCACCCAAAACAATTACAATCCATTCTTTTCAATCTATCAGCAGTTAGACTTGAAACATTTCCAAGTGAAACTAGGAGCACTTACAGCAAAGTCACTGAAATTAAACCAGCATAAGTGAAAAGTTGTACTGTTCAGAAATCTGAAAGGACTATGCTGCAACTGCTTGGACTATGCATCCTTAATTCCTTATGCTGCTTTGGTCATGTCTTTTTGACTCAAATGCTCAGAGAGTCACTGCTTGACAATTCCAAGAAAGTGACATTTAAAAGTGCAGTCAGGGGAAATAAGGTAAAAACAACAGACAAGATTCAGCAAAGAGACCATTCATCTTTCACAAATGAGCAGGTGGAGAAATCAGTGCAGAATTACAAAACCAGACAAAGAAAGAACCAATTGAGCAAACAAAGAACATATGGTCCAGAGACACCATTGCACCATCTGCCTCCATTTGCAACGGAAATGGCAGAGTTGGGAGTAAATCCATCTTTGGAGCAGTGGCTGGACAGTTCCTCATCCCACAGGAAACACTGCTCTCTGAAACAAGACATTCTGGGAAGAACTATCCTTGTTTACTTAAAAAAAGCTTATGTTCCAGCTTTTGGCTGCTCTCTTCTAAAGCCTCGCTATCTTCCTTCCATCCAAATCACACGTCTCACAAAACATAACTGGCAGTCCTAAATCAGGAATAACTTGCTGTGACAGCTAAAGTAACCTTTGCAGTTGGCCGACAATAAACAGATATGGCTATAAGATTCACAGAAGTGTCAACTGAAAAAAAAATCAGTTTCAGCAGCAGCAGTGTGTTTAGAACTTAAATGAAGGTTTAGATTTATCCAGGAAACAGCAGAGAAAATGAATGAAAGGATGAAGTGAATGCTGTTCCCCCAGGGCTGAGGCTATTTTAGAGGTAGATTATCTCTAACTTTCTCCATAGGAAAAGCTAAAAGATCATAGCCAAGCCTGATTCCATAATCCTGTTTTGTGAAGTGTAAATACTCATCAAAAGCTTTTGCAAAACAACAGCATTTTCTTGACAGCTAATCAACCAAGGACTATTGTTTATCTCTAGGAATGACCAATCCATTGTTGCAGCCTCAGCTTTTATTTGAGGAATACACCACAGCTCATCAATGCAGATGTGCAGGCATGCAAACTATTCTATCTGACAACTGTCATCTTCAATTATTCTTTTCCTACTTACCTCAGTCTTCTTGTCTTAACCTGTTGCAATGACTTCTAAAATCCCCCCGGGACCTTGGCATCTTCTAAGAGTCCCTAGCAAAAATGGATTCCAGCCTGTCTCAAGCAGATCTGTGACCTGGTGCAATAAGTACGCAGTTGCACAGGAGCAGCTTGAAAGAGAGAAAGGAGTATAACACACACACGCACAAGTGTAGCCCAGAGACCTGTTTATGCACATGTCAGCTGTATTGCTATAAGTTAAAAATTATAGTTGAAATTACTCTTGATTTTTTCCCCCCCCAGCTTTTGTCTCCAGCAAGCAGGTTCAGCATAATCTCACCCAGGGATGTTAAAACAGGGGTAGCAGTGGTTCCATTGGTACTCTTCCTTCTTCTAAAGCCCTATGAAGACTAAGCTCTGATGCAACAGGAGCACACATGGACTAGAAGCAGAGACCAGGCAGCTACTATAGCATTGAGTTGAGCTCATATCAGAAATTCCTGTGAAAAACCCACTGGGAGTTGAAATAGCATTAATCCATTTTCAACCACTTGGAAATCAATCAATAGATTTGTACTATTGGCAGGGAAGATTCAGTCCACCTGTCTTCTGACAGAGCTGCTGATTGGGAGAATAGCAGTTTTTGTCTTTTCAGGAGAAAATTTTGTTTGAATACAAGTCTGAGGAGTTCTCTCTGAGAAAACAGATCAGCCTGATATTCAGCTAAATGTCTGCCATTAAAAGACAAGTATGCACTTCCTCTATATTGAGGTCATTTTTATTCTTCGCAGCTTTGAAGGGTCTCCATAGCGAGGTAGTTCAGGTTTTAGTTCTGCCAGGTGGTACAGTTCCTGTGCATCTTGTATTGCAACCTGAACCACACAGGCTTTGAGCAGGCAGAGCACTTGTGTTGGAAGAATTTTAAGTACCCTTGGAGTTATTACAGGTATGATCTAGAAAGCTTGCTGCATAAAACCCCTCCAATACCCACAGGAGAACTATGATATACTGTCTTGAATCCCAGAACACAGGAAACTGCAATCTTTTAACCAGCATTTAATTCTCTTCCCTTCACAACAGAATTACCTATCGTGTTTAAGAGCAGATTATTACTTTCCCAGTTTCTTCACATTCAATCTTCATTATAATCTGATCAATACATGACCCTTGTCCCCTCGCAATCAACTTTGCCAATAGTTCCAGTTGCATGATCAATGCCTCCATTTCTTCAGCCTTTAACACTTTGCTGCTAGTTACACAGTTTAGCACACCAGATCACCTACTGATGCGATCAAACTTCATGCACACCTGTCCCCAGAGGACCTCAGTTTTCCCTGGGAAAGATGACTTCATAATTGAGAAATTCTTGAAGATACTTTCTGATCTTCGTTCCTATAAAAGCAAGTAGATTCCAAGAAAGAACTGCTCCATGAAGATTTTTTCAGAATTAAATCAGTTGGCACAGATGGACAGATATTTACCAAATACGTAAAGTGTGCAGAAACCAACTATTCATGAACAACACAAGCGAGGGAGGGAAGTGCATCTCAAAGATTAAAAAGGAAATAGAATGATTTTGACATGTCTAACTTTCTGTACTCTGGCTTGATTTGAATATTAAAAAGCTTAATTAGATGACTGTGGTAAGTATAAGAGACTAGAATGGAATTCTGTAAAGTCTCTCAACCAACTATTATTCTTATTTACGCCTCTTTACCCCTTGCCCTAACCGCACCAATAACAGAAGCAATAAGTACTGCTATTGTCTTCCTATATCTGTTCTGCTTTCAGAACAATGTTATTTTTCCCTCCTTCCTCTAAGATACAACTTCATTTCTAATTACTGTTTTCTATTCCATTTCATTTCCATTAGGTTTTTTTACGAATAGGAAAAAGAAGAACTCTATGCTGTTCTGACTCTGTATGATCACCCTTAATCACCTGAAGCTCCCAGCTATTTTGAACATACACACACTTCTCAGGACCCAACTGTTACAACATACTTTAATTCCTTTGCAGGTCTTCCGAATTTCTTCATTAACATGCATTTTAAACAATATAGTTTACATTAAACAATGAGGTTGTCAGACAATGAAAGCAGTCAGCTTTCTGTATACGTACAGCTACGTGACAAGACTCGGTCCCTGTGGCAGGGAAGCAGTATGTCTGCATTAACACAGCGTTACACCTAGGCCTGGTAACTGCACTACAGGGTGCATCAGCACTGGCACAGAAGTGCATTAACACAGCTATGCTGCTCTTGAGGTCCCAAATAACACTCACTTCCCTCTGAGTATCACAGTACTGTGCCAGGTAAAACAACAGTAGCACAGAAAAAAACTCAGACTTTCAGTTGTGCTTTCCAGACAGATAATAATAGCTCAAGCATGCACTTAAGCAAGTTAGCCATTGTTTCAAACCTGAACTAGATCAGCAATAGAGAGGTTTTGAGACCGTACACTAATTAAAGAGATAAAAGCTTTGAAAGACTAATTCTTATTTTCTACATTTTCATATCTTGCCTTGGATACCAGAAAGCTGTAGTTACTCTGTTTTGAGTGCCTCCTTTCAGTGTTCATTTATATACACACACTGCCCATTACTTCTTGTGCTTAGATTTACAGGAGCGAGTATTCTCTGCCTCTATTGACTGCCTTTTTCGGACTAGGAAAACCCAACCATAAATTGACCTATTCTGTCTTAGTTAAGGCAATTCTTCTGCTTTACAGTTACTACAGGCAGCAACAGTTAATCACCTACTTGAATTTATTCATTTTCGTTTAGGCACACTGCACCTCCATCATGCTGTAACTGATGTGGTCCAGGAAGTCATTTGCTCTAAACAGGGGTAAGCATCCTTGGCATTTGTAAGGCAGTTATCACCATCAGGTTCTTTCATTGAAGTCACAGGGCAAACTGCTCATTACAACTGCAATTGATATCAAGCTTAATTTCCAACATGATGTGAATTGAATGTATCATGTTAGGCCATAGAACAATACATCTATCTGCCTGGTTTCGAGGTTCATCTTCATTAGAACTTGTATTCCACAGTTGGCTACAATAAATCAGCTCTACCAAAACTAGGCTCCAATAGCAGCAGGTTTCCAGTCCTTGTTTCAACTCATCTCTACCTGTAATTAATGCTTCATCATTGCCCTTGAGGGAGAACATCTGTTTTCACACATCATACTAATGCTTGGTTAAATACAACTGTCTTTCCTATTCAAAAAAATATAGTTGGCAGATCCTAAACATATTGTATCAGATTTTTCAGGAGGTTTTTACAACTGTTTTCCTAGACTCTTTACCATTCCCTTTGCAGATCCCAAGCAACTTTTTTTTTTGCATTAACTGACAAGGAATTACCATCCCACTTCCACTGCCTAGAGGAAGAGCTGCAGTATGAGACCACTATCATTATTATGTTATCATTATTCTCAATTACACTAAGCTACAGACACAAATAATGCATGATATCACCATTAGCATCACACCTATTATTACCGAGGAAAGTAAAGTGTGAAGATAATTAGCAAAGGGATACTAAGACTTGCAACAAGCAGGCATTTCTCAGTGTAAGACTTTCAAACCTCTTCTATCCTTGAATACAGACTTTTGCCTACAGACACAATGCAGAAAGGTCAGTCAACTCTGACCTCAGTTTGCTTACCCACTTCCCTTCCGAACAGCACTAAACTCCAGCAGCTTGTCTTTTACTCTGGGGAACAGCATCTCACAAGATGGCAGTGGTGCCAGAAGTATGCCTCTTCACAGACAGTGCCAACAATTCCAATTTGCAGAGATGGTGATACCACTGAAATGAAAAGAAATGCCACTGATTAGCTTCAGAGACCAAAACTAACCTAGCTGAGCATAAAGGGAAAGAGCCAAACAGCTCTCCCATAAACTATAATCTTCAGCTGAAAGATAATAACAAAGAGTGAGAGACAGCAGCTTCCTAAATCATTCTGGTTTGATCAGCATGAGGTTGCGTTGTTTGTTTTTAAAAATCTGCCTACAGTTCAGACTATGTAAATGACAAAACCAATACTTCAGGGGCATTAGCGCTAAGGTCACAGCGAAACATTCACTGCAGAACAGGCTGCGGTACCTGAAGATATCGAGTCCCTCCGTTCCAAAAAGAGTTTGATTTTTTTTGCATTGACAAGGATGAAAAGGATGGTGGTTTATCAGCCTAGCACAACCGCAGAGACAAAACCCATGGTCAACGATCAAGTGTGATAAGAGACTTGAATAATTTCTTTCTTTTTGTAGTTGCTTTTCTTTCCTTACTATAAAATACTGATGCTTTCCCTGATCTTTACTGTTTCACCATAAAGCATGAAAGACCCATGAAAGCAACAGACACACCATGGCCTAACAAGGGCAATCCCATGCAACAGCAGGAAAAAGCCACAGACTATTTTCCCCCTCCTGTGCAGGAAAACAGCAGCTGTGACACTCCAAGCCTATGGCCCCTGGCTAAGCTCTCATGAACCTGAGGGTGGAGCACACATGGCAGGTCAGGCTCTGATTTACCCTCTTCAGGAACAGCTGCCTGGGCTTCATTGACTCACTTCACCTTTCTGCTGGTCCCACACCGTGGGTAGAATGGGGCTAAACAATAGGGATGTAACAGCTGTACTGAGGCAGCCTCCTGAATCAAGTCTGAGCCTATGCTATTGTGGCAAACATCATAAAAATCTCATTCATTAACACAGCTTACAAGTAGATTGTTTGCCCCACTGCAGGTATTATAAGGCTGGTTCAGAACCTCATTCCTCTAATGGTTAAAAAAATACCTTTTTGCTGTACCTTACTAATAGAAGCACTAGAAATTAATAAATTCCCCGTGCCTACACCACACTGATCTTTGCTACGTTACAGATACGCTGAAATAACAGAAGAAAATATTTAACAACCCATATCCCATGTTTCTAGGAGATGCTTAACACCCACTTCCCATCATCCCACTCTACAAGTTGCCGGTACTTTCAAGTAAGGTCACAGCACTAGCATCTTCAGAAAATTCCCAGCTTAGACAGATATCTCAAATATATTATATTCCTATTATGCTTCATTCTCGTATAGGATAAAAAAAAGAGCATACACTGAAAGAATTGTTGGTTAGGGCATTCTGGGCTAAGCCAACACATATCCATTGTCAAGACAGAAATTATATTTTAACTGCAAAGTGAAAGCAACTGACAAGAGGATAATTCTAATGATCAGAGATTGCAAAGGTGACAGTCTTGGAATCAAATAATCATATTGCCAGCAGAACCATTTTAAAGAAAGTACAGCTCATAGTAGAGTTTGATAAATAGCATCTCATTAGCAGAAACTCAAGGAGCCAGAGGTTAGTGAGAGCTAGAGTCCAGCCAGATTCGTAACAACGTTTTCAAATTAAACCCTTCATTTAGAATATCCAGACAAAGTAGAAGCTGAGTTTTACAGCTCCTGTACATTTGTTACCCTAATCAGGTATCAGCCATCATTTTCTCTCCAGTATACTGCAAAAAGATAGATTTCCCCTCTCTCCCTTTCATATGCATACAATTGTCTGGTGTTTTCAGGTAAAAGCTCTAATTGTTAGCACATGGCAAGCATAACAATGGGAGGATTTGCACATCTGATGCATCTTAGACAGGAAACAAGCCCTGCAATCCAATTAGCTGCCTTTGATGGTAACCTTAATTTCTAACCTTGGGTAAAACTCTTTCAAGTAAGTTTGTGCTCCGAGCTCCCACTGTACCTGGTTATTTGTCACTGTCAAAAAGCACCAGAAACATATTTTAACTCTGAAAGTTAAAAAGTATTGTTGTCTCACAAATGGAGACAACCTGGTGTTTGTTACCTGGTGTGCAACACCCAATACACACACAGAGCCGAGATATCAATTTATTTCTGGTTTTGCACAAAACCAGGTGCTAGGTGGTAATTCCACAAAGCTAGCACACCGCTTGTTCATGCGGCTACAACGTTTATACAGTCCAGTTATGCACATGCATAAGTAATTACACAAAGCAGTTTTCTGTTGGTCTACATTTTATTGTTTCAATCTTAAAGCTGCAGTGCTACTTTAATATTCTGCGCATGCCCAAAGGTGAGGGGTCTCTGCTTGGGCTGGGGTCTCCAGCTGAAGGGGTGTGATTCTCAGTATTATAATGAGAATAGTTCATGTGAGGGTGGCTTCTTATCACACTTCTACTCATAGTTTCAGATTGTTCCAAAACCATCTTAATTAGCTTACATATTTCTCCAGGATGTGCTTCACTCCCAAGGACAATAATTCTTGTTTAGACGTTCCACATTCCAGTATGAATCCCCCTTATGAACTCCACATATGTTTCAGCCTTCCACCAGCTCTAGTATACTTCTCACATCTCAATATTTAGATCAGACCGACTTTCCACGCATACCTGTCTAACACTGAATCTGACTGACTACAGTAAGGGTATTGTAAATGCAGCTAACAACTGCAGAAGCATTCACAATCCCATTCCAAGCTTCTATTGGATTAGTCATTGTAGACTTAGCACAGACAAGTATAATTGAGCAATCATATGACAGGGAAGAGCCTGTTATGAATTCAGACACCCAAGAAAGAGCAGGAGCAAGCTAAGAAGGTTCTGAGTCATCCCAGCACAGGAGCAAAAAAGTACCCTGTGATCTCACGTCAGTGGTCCACTGCACCAGTCAGCCAGCTGACGGACTGACAAGTTTGTGCTCTAGGGCCTCAAATTGTTTTGTCCAAACCATTCAGCAGAAAGTTACAACATGTAACTATAAGAGCGTAAAGGAAGGAAGACATTAAGCTATTGTCTCCTTCTAACAAGGAAATTCAGCTGACTTATTTCAGAAATAGTGAATGCCATTTCTGCTTAATTCCTTTAGAAATTCAGATCTGACTCCTCTTAGTTACACCAACCTGCAGGCAAGCTTTTCCAAAGCCTGTAAGGCAGTGAAAACAAGAGACTACACCGACAACAGATACTAGGATCTACAAGGCTTCTTACTAATTTTTTCTGAAAGGCTCCACATGACAATGATCACATACATTACTCATGCATTAAAGAGTACCCCATAACCAGACATGAGTTTTAAAGCATACTACAGCACACAAATACCATGTACCTCCCATCCCGGTGTCTTAACTTTGACTTGAGGCTTTGAATTCACATCAGAAATTACCTATTACTTTGATTCAAACAAAGCAGTAAGAGCATCTGTACTTTGCTATCATCACGTAAAATAATCCTTAGCCTTCTATCAAATTAGACTCATTTTATCACATGACTTAGTGATCCTTAGAGAATGAATCAGCTTTTTTCTCCCCTCATGTACCTATAGATAGATACCCCACAACCAAACATACCAGGTTAATATTTGGTACAGAATTAGGTCCTAACACCATTAATTGCAAAAGCAAACCAAACACAGCAAAAGACTAGGCAAAACAACTATAAGAGAAAATAAAATGGTTATAGCCCTTATGAACTCATTTATCAGTACGACTTCCTCTGTATTAGAACTGTAATTCACCCCTCTGAGTAGCTGACAAAGTTCCCTCAAAAGCAGTCAGCAACCTTCAATTTTTTCACTCTAAGAAGTACTTCATATTACATTATTTTACTTCTGAGAGAAAGTCAAGAGAGCTCTTAAGTACAACAAGAGCTGTACAAAAATAAATTACCTTCCTCCATAATTTCAGAAGGCTTCTCTGAGTTCTTAACAGTCCTAAAAACCACACAGCAGCAAGAGCACCATCTCTCCACCACCTCTTTTTGTATGGCTAAGGGCACCTGTTTCCCAAATGCTAATTGCAGTTAATTAGCCATCAATTATGAGAAGCTACATTTTCACCTGTTTCAGATCCAAATCCCTGGTACTCGTAGCTTGTCCAATTACCTTGTTCTAACTAGCAAAGAAGTTAACCTTCTGTTTGAAGTTAACTCCTGCCTTGCTGTGTGCAGTTGACTCGTCTACCGCAGTTACAGACTCGTCTGCATACAGTTTCTCTAGTAAATTCTTCCTGGTGAGTATTTCAGAAGTGAAATAAACATATTTTTGAAGCAGCACACAAGTTTTCTAAAATATTCTGTGAAATCATAAGTAGTTTTTCTAATTAAAATGCCTTCTCACTGAGGACAATTCCTCTTTGTAGGCAAGTCCTTCTATTCTTTTTAGCCATTAAAAAGGAGTTCTTAACAGATTGTACTCTTTGATAAGGACTCTTATTTTCCTTCTCAGATATTTAGCAATGTTCTTGTTCTCTACAGTTCACTTGTTTGCACTTTACTAAAGCTGCAGTGGAAGCTGGCCTGCTGCTATGATCTGTATCCTTCCTGGATTCTCTTTCTTCTTGTCTGATTTTTTTAAATTTTTAATTAAAAAAAGAAAAGAAAACAAAGTAGCGAGTTTATTTTTATGAAGCCATCCAAGTTTTTAATTTTCAACCTTCACAAATAAAAAGACATCCAGTTCTGGAATAAATAAAAATTAGCTCAATTATTATGAAGATAAATTAACTGCAAGTGAATAATGTTGATATTATGGGTACCTGATTTGCAATAATTTACTCATTGAAGAACTATAAGCCAGTCAATTTGCATTAGAATGGCTAAGTACTTTAATTCAATTATGGAATTACTATTGGGTGATTAAAGACTGAGAACAAATAACAAGTAAGTCTGAGTTCACATTATTTATCTACTAGCTACTAACTACATGACTTAGAAAGATTGTCAGTTTAATTAAATTTGTCCCTATGGGAATTTATCTGGTATTGCCAAAAGCAAACGTGTACATGAAGTCACTAAGGAATGACCTTTCCTCTCTAGGAATGTTTTGGGATTGGGAAGGGAGACCTTGTACAAGCTCTTTTTTCAAAATTATTGAGACAAAAATCTTTCATGAAGTCAGGTTGTAAAACCAAGAAGAAATACCCCCACACTCTCACTTGGGACTTTCATAAATAAATTCATAAAAAACTGGATGAAACATAGAACAAAATAAAAATTGGACCATAAATCTGTGGCTGGCTTCTCACTTAACATGTGATTACAAATGAGGAACTGATGCCCTGTTCGTGTGCAAGGTTTTAGGTCAAAGTGAAAAGTCTTCAGGTAACAACTTCATGCTATCTGTTGTGAACCTGCCTCAGTCAAATAGGTATTTCGTGACACATGACTACAGGTCTCTCTTCTGGCACAAGAGGATTTCCATGTAGTTAGACACTCAGCATCGTGAGTAAGCAACTCATGCTCCTTTGGGCTCCTCCCAGGTCCTCGACATTACTTGACTGCGCTCACTCTAGGAGAAATATAAGTTGGAAGTTACTATATTCTACATTCAGAATGCCAAATTGTAAAAATCTCTTTATTTAATGTGCTCATCCTGTCATTTGTCCCTTTTAGCACTCCAGGTGATTGTTAATGAAAACCGCAGTTCTGCAAAGCCTTATTAAATCTGGTTAATGGACAACAACTTGCATTGAATGTGCGTGTATGGTACGTGCACTTGTAAAAATCCTCCACCACCACTAAGTTATTGTTCAAATCTTGGCTTACGGTTGTTCTTTTTGGCACACTGAAGACCACTTGGCAATGGTTAGGAAGCTGGAGTGTTTTGATCACTGATTATAACTCTGCCATAATTGCATTACCGGGCTATTGACTTCTCCCTCACCCCATCTCTTTAATTGACTCTGTCATTACATCCCTTATAGATTTTAGCAGTTTTTTGGGGCAGCTGCCTTTCTATAAATGCTCTGCACAGCACAAGCTAGGATGGCCCTGAACCTTCTAGGCACACAACAGACCAAACAATAAAAAAGCGGAATTATCAATGACAGTAATCATTAGCATGCAGTTGTGTCCCAAGGATAAAACATGGGACAGTGTATATGTGCATTCAAACCTGTCATTCACAGTATTTTCCATTAAAAGACATTGGCAATTTAAATATTTCTGGTCATTTGCTCTTATTGTACCGATCACATTTCTAATTTCTCCCAGGCTCTTCCAAGAAAATTTAACATGCAGTGCAGATCTTCCATGTAAAAAGGACCAGTGTTTTTAATTATAGTCGTTTTGCAGGATCTAATAGCAATAAGGTTCCCATAAATGTTCAGAATCTAACAAGCTTCAGAGCACTTTGCAAAGAGTAGCCATCATTCAGCAAAAATGTTAGAATGCCCTTTATTCCCTTTCTCTATTTCCCAGCAAGCATCCCAGGAGAATCATGAGTTTTAAATTTGCTCAGGCATGAAGGGATTGTGTGCCCCTTGAGCCTTTGTATTATGATAATGCATACATAAAGGTAAGTTTTATTAATTGGGGCTCTATCCACAGGGGTTACTACAACGAAGGAGGCAGGGGAAAGGGAACTGCATGGAAGAAGGAGTGCCCCTACGGAGTAGTGATTCCAAGATCCAAAATTCAATCCTGATATACTGCCCCTTGAGCCTGCCCCTCTTTACCTGTGCACTGATTTAATGTGAACTGTTCCAGGCAGCACTAATTTTTAACAACTCACTCCAATTTATTGTCTTTAAAAAAAAAAAAAAATCAATACTCCAAACTCTCCTTTGTACTTACCTTAAAAATTGCTCTCAGGCAAGATTGGAATTCATTACTGTAGCCTTTGCATAAAAGTACTTTGAGTTCACGCTTTGTGCCTTCCTAACAGCTCTCTCTGCCTTCCTAAGACCAGGAGCATAGATGTGATAGATTTCTCAGTATTTTCCTCATGGCTCTCAAATTACACTATATTTCACTCCTTCTTACTTGCGTCTTTTTATACCTGTGACTCCTATCATTATTGCTTTCTTCTATCTTTCCCCATTTTAATAGCTGAGGGATATACAAGGATGCCAGATGGTGCCAGATCCCTTCTTCCAATCTTGCTACAAGCGCAAGCATGACTAAACTGTTGCAGAGCCTTTCCCCCATCCCTGCCTCCCCAAAGGTTTTGAGCGGCTGTAGAGGTGAGCTTCTTCACTTTGGGAAACAAAAGCCTGCATGACGAATGCCCTCTTGCTTTCTTATCGGCTAACCAGGCTTTTGAGGGAAGGAAGAAAATAAAACGTGGTGGCAAGCTACTCTTCTGCTTCATTACTCATCTGCTCAGGAAGCCAGCAAACACATGCTTTGAAGACAATTTGTAAGCTCTGATTTGTCAGAGTGAACGTCATCATGAAAATGCTCCATATTCACAACAGTAAATTAAAAAGGCACCTGCATTGAGCAAATTGACTTAATTATGCTTTCACGCATTTCTAGTGGTTTCAAGTCAGGCACCCAGAGAGTCCCTCAGGACAGAGACCAGTCCAAGGACAATAAATACTGGAAAGAGCCCTGTCATGTATCGGGTATCAGCATACGTGAAGAGAGAAGGAAATAACTGGTGTAGGCTGGGGACATACAAATAAGCCTTCAGGCAAACGATACGTTAGGAACTCAATAGAAACAACAGGAATTCAGAAGTGTGTTTTTATTTTAATCCCACCAAATACAATAGGAGTTCTTTCCTAACTTAAATTCACTGAAAACAAAAATATCACAAAATCTGGACAGGTTAAAGTTACTCATTAGGTAGCAGGAAAAATTTGCACTTTAAGGAAAAATAAGCAGGCTCTGTAATTTTTAGTAGGTAAGTTCAGTGTTATATTAAGAAATAACAGCAATAACAAAATTCCTTCTAAACCAAGACTACTTGTCTCCAACTTCATTTTGGTATGGAAAAACTGAAATGTGGCATTCAGGGAAATCTGAAAGAAAATTTGTTTCCGGTTTCAGCCATCAAACATAAGAAAAGTTATTTGCATGGATCTTCCGTTGTACTAGAGAAAACAAGATATCAAATATTCTACAAAGGCCTCCGTATACCTTCTTTCACATTAATTCAATGGAATAGCAAAAAGCAGGACCAATTAAAAAAAAAATGCTTTAAACTTTCTGCAGCTTCTTGGGTCTCTGATGCGCAAGCAGAGCCTTTTCACAGTTAAAAAATGAAAACACTTAAGAGGCTTTTTCCTCCTTTTCTGCTGGAGGCTCATTCTCTTTTGAGCTAAAGGGCACAAGCAGAGTGTGGCTAAAATAAACTTCTTAGGATCTGGTGGCTGACAGCTGTAGTCTTTAAGGTGTGGTTTGACAGGGATGAGGAAAAGCGTACAGTGACTTCAGGAAATTCAAGCAAAATCAAAGGCGGCGTGAAACGGGCCTCCCTTCCATCCTGCTGTGTGGCTGGCCCATAGGCTCTGGGTATCTCCAACGCTGGCTCTGAGCAGAGAATGCTCAGAGCGGCCAATAATTTTTGTGCATCATCCTACAGAAAAGGGAACTGGGTACTTTTCAGATCCCCGTGTTTTGCAAGAGTTGACCAGGCTTGGTCCCTTCCCTCCATTAAGTTCTGAGGGCATTATGTGTCCTGGAAACAGACTTCATGTTGTACAGCATACAAGGGCTGGTAAATAAATCCGACAGCACCAAAGCAGAGCTTGAATCAGGGACGTCCGTCTCATTCCACTAACAGTTCTGGCAAAGATACTGTTTTTCATATCATGCTCACACATATACATCTCAATAGCATCTGAGCGTCCTGGTCTTCTGTATATTCACCTAGGCACAAAGCAAAGTCTTTGTATTTAACCACAGGTCCCCACCTAGCAATACCCTACCAATCCAGTTGGAATGCAAGTATTCATAAGTCAGCACTGAGCCTTCCCACACCTGCCACATATTAGAAAAAGAATAATTTATTAACAAAAAAGGCTTGCAGAGTTGATATCTCCTCAGGTAGCTCCAATCCTGCTGGCCCTCCTAGCTACCTCCTTGCTTCAGTAGAAAGCAATAAACAACATTCTATTTCCTAATCTGACAAGTAAAGGCAAACTGACTTAGAGAGTTTAATTACTTTAAAAAAAAATACTAATGCCATTGGTTGCCATGGCAATACATTCTCATTAGATGGAACAGAATTGGCAGTATTGGAGAAACAGTCTGTCTTTGTAACTGCTAGACTTACAATAAAATACAATTATTAACTATAAATGCTTCTTGCTGTTTAGAACTGCAAATGCAACAGCCAATACAATAGTCAAGGATGGCTTTTGATGTACTGCTACAGAAATGCCTGTGCTTACAGTCCTGTGGGCTGCCGCTGTGGCAGTGGGAAAGAATACAGCCCAAACACTACTATTTGTGTAGCATCTGACAACAACGATGCGTGGGTTTGGAGCATGGGGAACGGCTCGCCATTGTAACAAGCGTGCAAAGTTTGCTTACTCGGAGAAATATTCATACGTATGTCCTGGTCTTAGTCTTTCCTAAACATTTGCTTAAAACAATTTAAACAAAGTAGTAACTGCAAATGCTTTACCGATGGAAGTAGTAAATAAAGCTAACCAACCACCGAATAGGCAATTTGGAGCCTAACCAGTTATGCCAAAGGTGAAGGCAAGGTCCAATCTTTCGCTCTCATGAACGTGGAATCCTCACTTGCTTCTCCAAGTTTTTCTCTGCTTCCGGCTCTTCATATTCCTTCTCTCCTTTTCTCTCTGGAGTAGAGCTTAGGTTAAAAAGTGTGTCCATAACCATCTTGGGAATGATGGACAAAGCGACAGACTGAATATAATCACTTCCACATATTTTGTTTAAAGATGATGATACATCATTTAATTAACACTATTCTTTGGAGTGGAAAAATCCTACAGTTCTCCTTCCGTCATCTCAGCTCTGCCCTTCAACAAACTGTTGGTAGGTACACATGAACCATAACTCAATTTATTAAGTCTTTTTTCTCTCAAAAACCCACCCCCCCCCCCAAGTGCTTCTGAGAGCAGAGGATATTCATCTGGTATATTTTTGCTGGCTTAAGGTAGGTCTTGATTTATGCCACTTAATGCCTGTTTACTCCAGAACCTTTAATTTTGAGGAAACAGAAGAACATTTCAGGGTATAATATTCTCTGCATTTCTTTTATTATTTTTAAACTGATGTCAGAGACTTTGAAAGCCACAACTTAAAGAATCTCCTCTCAAACTAAGGTGTATTCGTGCACAGGTAGTATGCCAGAAAAATGTTGAAGACTTTGAAGCTATAGACAAATTCTTACTGAATAATCAGATCCTCTGTCTCACACACATCTTGTACATTAAGTGATTACACTGAATTTTGGCAAGGGTCCGTATAACAGGCATTAGGTGCATTAATTTAAATTAAATAATCCAATTTTTCTCCTCAAGAAAATTTTGCAGTGAATTGTGCCTTTTGGCAAGACTAGAACCTCTTGAGCATTTTATGAGGCAGATTTGTTCCATTATTTACTGGATACCAGAAGGACTGCAAAGAAAATGGCATGAAACATTTGAAGCACCCAAAAAAGAAACACCAAAACAAAACAAATCCTCAAATTCTTTCAGTCGCACCTTCGTAGTTTAATGATTTTAAAGGTAATAATTAAAATAGAGTTGCATAATGAATGTCAGACCTTTAAAGAAAAATACCAAACCTAACTAAGGTGAGCAATGAGTTCTTTAATAGCACCCATGCTATTTTTTTTTTTAGAACAATTCCAAAACAAAACCAAGAACAGATCAGAGCTGCAAAGACCAGCACAGAGGTTTTGCTCAGTAATGTTATACTCTGCAAAACAGTTTCAGGAGAAAAGAAATATTTATGTTAAGTGAAATCAAATTTATTTTTAAGCTTCTAAATTATGTATTTTTCCATGGCATAATAAGGAAGCACAATATTTTCTTCCTTACTAACTCTTGACTTGTTTCCCCCCAGCCTCCAGAAATGCACAACACAGCATTTCATGTGGATTTTTTTAGCTTTTATATTTTTATTCCAAAGTCTTGAAATTGCTTTACAAAGTATACGCATTTTCCCCACTTTACTGTTGACACATACTGGGAAAAAGTAGCAGGACAAAGGTTACGGAGTAGTCTTCTACAGGAGCTCAGACTGGATGCGGTAACTTGAGCCCCAGTCTAACGGCACAAACAAAAGCTGATAAGTGGACACGAAATGTTCTAACATAGCGCGCAGTTGTGGTAAAACAGATCGGCTATACCAGCGCAATGTATGCTTAGCTTCTGTCAGCTGCTGTATTTCATGAAGAAGGGACTGCAGTCACAGCTGCAGTAAATCAGTACCTCCAAAGCAGCCAACTGATTACAGTGGGGAAAGGGACTCTGAATATTTCTGTTTTATTAAAATTCTGCTGTAATGAGCTGCATAAAGGAAGATTGATGCACCAAATACATTTTGGGCTCCTTTCTCTTTGGACTGATTTGCAAGAAATAAATCAGCTCTCATCAGCTGGACCAGCGCAAACAGACCACAGTGAAGTACAGCAGGCTCTGGGTGAGTAATTATCTGCCATACACGAGTATAAACGACACCACCTACCCAGGACTCCTCAGTAGCCTTCCATCAACGAACACCTGTCGAAACTCTCTTTAAGTTCTTTGTATAGGGTTTGATCATTCACGTGCATCACTGTTGTCTCCCCTAGGGAGAGAGCAGGCCACAGAAATGGCGTGCTGCTACCATGCTCTTCCCCAGCTCCACTGCCAGTCTGTTCTTCACCTGAGCTAACCAGCAAGTGGAGAAGTGCCAGATCACAGTGACATACGGACCGCGTCTGACATTTATTTCCTAGAAATCAATATGGATGGTATTAAGAACCTAGCCAGAACGGCATAACAACATGTGGTGCAACTCAGGAGATGGAAGAATAAAAGGAAAATATATGGGGGTCACAGCTGGGTATCAGAGCTGGGCGACCCAGAGGTCAAAGAGGTCCCTTGCCCAAAAGAGGCCACTAGCGAAAGTGTACAAGCACAGTTCAAATACAACATAGCAAGCAGTGAAATCGTGAGATGGGGGTTTCAACAAAAACCTGTCAGTGCCCTATTTACATTTCAGCTGTTTGAGCATCAAGGTGTAGAAATAACTGAGAAATTTTATGGCATATTTTTTAAGTATAAAATCTGGATCGTTCATACCAATTTGTGGAATTACAGAGGGGTGTTGTGGAAGAAAGAAATATTTGGTTTAAGACTGAGCAGCTGGCCTATACTCTGGGGAAACCCCCCCCCCCAACTTCAATTGTATTGATTTTGCTCATTGAGATCATCAAGATCCGTTAGATTTTTCTAAAGGAAAAAAACTACTTGCAGCTTACAACTGGGGTTTGGAAGCATGAGTTTTAGTTTTGTTCTGTCAATATATTTCTGAAAAGCTGTAAGAGAGCATGCCTGCAGGTGAGGATTTTGCAGCTTTGCTTGCAAACGTGCAAGCAGACAAAATAAACATTTCCAACTGTTCATAGCTTAAATTTTTCAGGAGCTGACCTGGGGATCCTAATGGTGAGAACACATTCAAGGTATAAAATTATGCTCTACATTAATGGCTTTGACATGTTCTCCACTATCAAATGAAAAAGAAAGTCATAACAGTATATACAACAGCCAAACACAAGAGATTTCCCGTGGAAGGCATTACTCTCTTAGTTGTCATCCAGCATTCAGAAGAAACCTCTCTGTATTTTGCTTTTTATGAAGACTAGGAAAGGGCTTGTCATACTGGCACACAGCGTAGAAAACCAAAATGGATATTGGATTGTTCCTTTAATTCAGAGCATGAGCAGATAGTCATGCAATATTTATCACTGAAGGGCAGAGGAAGCAATCAATAATGTTTTCCCATGTGGGCCATTTTTCTCATTACTTTATAGGACAAATCCAGGTCTCCCAATACATGAAGCATGGATAAAATTCACCCCTGCACACAAGGCCAGTGTTAAGACCCATCTGCTTCTGCCGCCCTGCTTTGGAGGTCTGAACTCTTGCACTCATTCCTCTGTACAGGAGCGAGGTTCGTCCAACAGATATTGCTTACCCTTAAGCAAGAGCAGAGTACAGGCTTCTAAATTTCACCATTAAGACTGCTGATGTAGGGGAAGAAAACAATGTGCAGTAGCTAGTGTTAAAAAAGAAAAAAGCAAACCCACACAAACCCAAACAACAAAAAACCCCACCTAAACTATGACTTGCCAGTCAGGAATAGTCAGTCTTTCTTAGATACATTAATCTGCTTACCTTCTATTTCTCATTCTTTCCCTATTTCCCTTCTTCCTCAAATCCAGATAGATTTATTCACTGTGCTAACAAAATTCACCAGCTTCACCTAATTATTCCACATTAAAAACAGGGGGAAGGAAGATCTAGGAAAGGAGATGAAAACACCTAAACAGAGGCTGTAAGAGGTAAATAGCCTTCATATTTAATTAATAACGCCTGGGATCCTTAAAGAACTGGAACTGATTTGTATGGGTTTCATAGCATGCTCTGTACTTTTCAAAAGAAATCAAACAAGCAAGCTATGTCAGATTTTGAATTCAAGTCTTAATGATAATTCATTAATAAAAATGCCATCCAGGAGCAGTTCATTATTTGAAAGCTACAGGAAAGGAGAAATATGTCCAAGCTGCATGCAGTTCAACAAGCACACACTCTCTCTCACCCCCAAAACCTGTATCAAACCAAACCCCCGGTTTCAGAGTTTAGCAAAACCTCTAGGTTTCCTTTACTCATGAAAAGTAACATTTGGCAAAATGTCATAACTTTGCTTTATGATGCTGCTTTGAGGATTGCAACAATATAGGTATTCTCTTGAAGTGTCAATTTAATTAATTTCACAGTTCTTTTCATACTTTCCCTTATTGCCAGCAGCCCTTGTACTTGAGAAAAATACACACAGAACTCGTAGAATGGAAAAACTGCTACTTTTCCGACTTTTAAAAAGAAGGAAGCAAACAAACTCTCCTTTCAAATGCTTTAAAAAAAAAAAAAAAAGTGATGCAGAGAAAAGTCTGGTACACCTGTACAGCCAGCTGGGCCACCCTGATCACACCATGGTCCCTCGAGCTCGCACTTCCACGATTCTGGTTTCAGCCTTTTGCCTCTGAGCCCGAGGAGAAGCAAACCACATTTACAGACAAAGCACAAACAATCTCATGGAACTCTTAGTGGCCTGTATAGAATCCCGTAAAGAAGGGCTCCTTATTTTGAAAGCTGTAAGAAGGATAATGAGGGATAGACTTCAGCCTCTCTTTTAATTAAACCAAAAAGTTATTTTGATGAGTGGCTATTGCACTCATATCAGTGTGGAGAAACACTATACTTTGATGCTGAAATAAGGGGAGAGACTACATTGTCATGCAAGAGATGGAGGCCATTTAGATTCATCATGTACTCGTATCTATACAGCTAAGGCAACAAAATCCTTGACTGCATAAATTATCCTACAGAAACAACCATTCCAGATAAGGCCACAGATTCAGTAATGGGTTAATCCATGAAAACCTGAGTTTTCCAGATGAAGAACAGTTGCATAGCAGATGCAGGCACTCCAGGTAATGCATTTTGCCCCTGTGGAAATATTTTACTGCTGGACAAACTAAGGCATCTTCCCCTCAGTCTTCAGGCAAGCAACTAAATGCAGTCTATTCATTTAAGTGCAGCAGTCATAACATGATGTGCTTGAGGTTTATGCCTTCAAGTTTCACTTCTGACAGCTTATCTGTCTCCTGTGTTGGAGACCTAAGAACTGCTGAAAACAAGAAGGTAGTTGCATCTTGCTCTTAGCTCAGCTAAAGAACAAAAAAGAATGTACTTCAAGTCTCTTTGGTTCATTCCTTGCTTATCTTCCATGTATGCAAAATCAAGGCTACATCTTCTCCTTTGCAATCCCTGCCTTACCAGCAGCTCTGGCCACAGCATTCTGGTACACAGGAACGCGATGCTACTTTGCTTGTCATTAGCATTCTTGTCCTCAATACCAGATAGAAGATGCACACTCCAGCTGAAATAATAGCTTTTTTTTCCCTCCTTTCTCTCAAATTTGCTATCTTTGAATGTATGCCATCATCAATAAGATTCTGACTGACATAAAGGGATCTTCTCTGACAGAAGCCAAAGGCCATCATCACTGCAGGGCACCAGTAGTACTAACACTACCAATACAGACTGTTCAGCTGAGCTTTAACGTCACTAGAGTCACACAAGGGCGCAGGGCAGCACAGCGTGTGCTCAGAGTTCAAAGAGATAGGTGCTGCAGGTCTTCCGTAAAATATTTTTCAAAACGTGTAGGTTGTAACTTCTTCACCTGTCAAACCATTCAATCACTGAAGTTTCCTATCCAAATACAAAGCATATATAGACACAACCAGAAGCTCATTTTGGAAGTATTGCCAAGATCATTTTGTTTAAGAAAAAAATCTCTACATACCCAACAAATAAGTGAAATTTTGCTGTTGCTTTCTCCTGCCAGACAAAGAAAAAAAAAGCAGATTCAAGGATACGAAGACATTTTATAGATGTGTGTCATTTTTATTGGACATTCCAGTCTGACTTTTTTCCATAGTTCTGAAAGACTTAATTTGGTGATGTTTTGACCTTTTTTTTTCCCTTCCCAAACCAAGTGCTGCATTTCTCCATGAGCTTCACATGTTTAGCTTCAACATCCTCATTTTTTTTTAAGTTAAAAATTTGTAAGTTTTTCAATTTTAAAAAACTTTGATCCAAATCTATTGTTAATGACACACTAAATACTTAAACCAATTCTTATAAATGCAAACGTTAACAAAAAACCCCAAATCTCAGCATCCACTCAAAGCTGTAACAACATAGCTACCCATATCCACCCCCTTCTCAAATCCTTTATAAACAAGTCTCTGTTTAAAGCTAAAGAGCCAAAGAGAGACAAAATTAATTTCACCGGAGACATCTCAATTATTTAATTAAAAATAATTTTTGGACATGCTAATCCTGGCTTAGGTTTAGTTTTCTGTCTCAGAAGAAGAAAGTGATTACTAACACAAGCAAATCAACATTCTGCAGCAATATGGTACCTCAAGCGTCTTTATAAACAGGAAGGTATTATTAAAAAATAAAGAGCTCCCAAGCTCAGACTGAGTGTGCAATTACAGTTGATTATGAAACTCTGCCATCATCACAAACTCACCAAGAGAGATTGCTGAAGCAGTACCAAGAACTGTTCTGGACCTCAGGAACAAGGGGATAACGCTGCGCTTCCCTTCCCCCAGGCCTCCAAGGACAACGCCTAGTGCTCCGACGGCAAAGGGTCAGAATTAATTTCATGTGGGCCCATACATCCATTCTGGGATTTAACCTTTGTCTTTGACCGGTGGAAGGTGATTGCTAATGAGATCTGCTTCGGGGTTACACAAGGGAACATGGGAGGGTAGCACAGTGTATTAATGCAGCAGGAATAACTAGGCAAAGAATCCAGGCTATGCTCTTTCCTCTTCACGGTGCAAGTGTGGCAGCCACTTCTCAGATGACTTCACTGCGTTCTAGGCACTGAGCACTGACTTTATTTGATGGAGGAGAACTGCAATTGAAAATGGTATTTTTGCAACTTTTTAAAAAACTTTTTAAAACCATTTTTACCATCTTTACCATTGAAAATGGTATTTTTATGGCAAATGGAATTACTATCAAAAATTGCAATAGCCATACCAATAAGGGTCAGCTAGCTTCAACAAAGGAAGAGTGCCTTATTTCTTCTTGGTATTTTTGCAAGGTATAACTAAGGCTATGAGAGATGCTACTGTAGTCTACCAGGAGCTGGTGGAAGGCCAAGACTTACGTAAAGCTGATAAGGGGGATTCATACTGGAATGTGGAACGTCTAATCAAGAATTACTGTCCTTGGGAGTAAAGCACATCCTGGAGAAATATGTAAGCTAATTAAGATGTTTTGGGAACCGTCTGAAACTACGAGTAGAAGTGTGATAAGAAGCACCCTCACGTGAACTATCCTCAGTATAATACTAAAAGTCACACCCCTTGAGCCAGGGACCCTGGCCCAAGCAGAGACCCCTCACCTTTGGGCATGTGCAGAATATTAAAGCAGCACTGTAGCTTTAAGATTGAAACAATAAAATGTAGACCAACAGAAAACTGCTTTGTGTAATTACTTATGCATATGCATAACTAGACTGTATAAATACTGTACCTGCATGACCGAACTTTGTGCTAGCCTTGTGGAGCTACCACCCAGCACCCACCTCTGCGCAGACATAAAATAAAATACCTCTACCCTGGGTGTATATTGGCATTTTGCACACCGGGCAAAGGACCTCACACTTGTGGGATAACACTAGTGTCATAGGTAGTAAAAACTGAGCATACTTGAAGGATACAGGGTCAAACCCTCTTCTCTGAAAAGACAGCCCTTGGGAGCCAAAATATTTGGATTTATTTTTTCTACAGTCCATTGCTCTAAGGTAGTCTTGAGGGATAAATCAATCCATTTTAAAACATTTTCTGGCATTATTTTTCACTCACATGCATTAGCATAATCTAGTTTGATCACAGCTCCAGAAATTTACAGCTCTGAACGTCTTGACTCAGAAAGGATCTTCTCGTCAGCATTTTCCTTCGTTTGCAAGGACAAGGTGAGGACAAAGCCTGTTTCCCTGAAACTGTTTTCCTTTCCTGTGATTAAACGCAACGCTACACAGCAAGGAAGAGCAGTAGAAAAGAGCAGGTATCTGGCCACACACCATTATACAGAGCTTTTGGGAGGTAGGGAATGACCAGGAGTCACCCCCTCTGAGGTGACCGCCTTGAGCTTTGACTCCGCTTCTCCGGAGGCCGCAGGACTCCCGGCCCACCCAGCCACTCTTTCTGAACAAACACGCTGCTAATTATTGCACCTCCAACACAGGGCGAAAAAACCCGCAGCCTGCAAACTTGTTACAACTGGAATTATCTTTAGCACAGTAAGCTGAAGTCATTAGTTATTTATTCCCGGGCAGTGTAGGTGGATAATTAGTGCATAATTTGAGGTTTTCTAGGCATGACAGCCTGCTCTGATAGCTGCCCCTAGTCCTGATTAAATCGCTGCCTCAGATCTCGCAGCAGCATCTCATGTGAGAAAATTTCTGGCTCTGCCAATATCAGGTTGCTGTCTCACAGTTTGAAACCATCATCAACGTTTTGGGGTTTTTTTGGGTTGTTTTTTTTCTTTTTTTTTTGAGGAAGAAATTTTTTTTTTTCCTTTTTCCTGAAGCTTTGACTAAACGCTGCTTTGCATCCAAAGCACCTGTCAGAACATGGCCGTGACTGCAGGAGAATGAAAGGGATATTACACGAGGCATTCAAATAGCATTATGAGGAGAGACACACACAGGCTTCGGAAAGGAAAAAAAAAATAAATATATCTGCGTGCTAGGAAAGGAAAAGTGAATTCAGTGTGTGAATTAAGACTGCTCTAGCCCACACACTATGGAGAACACACAGGAGCCATTATAACACACTCAGCCTGTGTGCCCAGATTTTCTGCCTCCTACACCACAGTGCCCGGCGCTTCACAAGAAAGCACCCTGGACTGAGTAAAAGCCGCTGTCCGGCCATTGCTGTGCCAGCTCTGCTTCCAGGGGAGGGCAAGGCGGCACGGGCTGTCTCCAGCTGCTCCCTGGCAGGCGGCTCTGGGGAGCCCGGTTCCTCACCGCGCCGGTCGCCTCAGAGGCACCGCTGTGGCGGCAGCCGCACACCTGAACAAAAGGCTCGTTAACGCTGCCGCTCTTGGGGTGCATGCGGGACTTTCCTTCCCGCCCCTCAGGAAAAAACCTGCTTCGCATTCCCCCGCAGCGCAGCCGGGAGCTGCCCCGACTCTCCCCGCCACTTGCTGGCCCCTCCCCTCTCTTCCAGAAGCTTCCCCCGCGGCGCCTGCTGCCGGCTTCCATCGCCCTCGGGCGGCAGCCCCGCAGGGCGGGCAGCCACCCGGCCGCACCGGACCAAGCCCTCCCTCACAGGGACGAGTGGCCAGGCGGCCGGCTGTACCCTTAGCCAGCTCATACCGGCTCCTGGGGCAGGACGCAGGGGCGGAGGGGCTGCACAGGGTGCTGCTGCCCACGCCCAGGGCCCCTCCATCCTGAGGAGAAAGCCCTCAGCAGCCTCTTCCTGGAGGCCTGGTTTCTGAGCGCTCGTGCTCCCCTGAGTGGGGTTCAAGCTATGCCCCCCCCCACCCTGAGATACACCCGTGTTTTTCAGCCTCGCCCACAGTCCCTGGGCAGGCAGGATGGCAGTGGCTGGGTTTAATGAGGTATTGATTTTGCAGATGGCGGCAGTGGTGGGGTTGCTGGTTTCTGCCTGCGGCGCCCAGATTTGGTTGCTTGTCATAAGCGAGATCGGCAGATTTTATACATTATGCTTGGAAAGGTCACAGCTCTCTGAAGTCTGCAAGCCGTGTTGTCATCCCCTTCATCCCTCAATTCACTAAATGCCAGTTAGCTGAGTGGCCTCTGGCAACAAATTAAAACCAGTGGGATAAAATGGATCATAATCTCTGATTCACGGAGTGGGGATTCTGTACAGATATTTATTTAAGATTTTTCTGCTCCCATAAAATACCCGAGTCCTTACTGATTTTCTCCCCATGCTGCTTCTCCTCTCTTGTTCCCATTTTCTTTACTGTTGCCGCTCTGCCTGAGAGCACAGGAATAAATGACGCAGAGCCCGGCCCAGGGGCCGCCCGAGACCCCACATTTCTGCAGCTCACCACGTGTTGGAGCTCCCATCCCGTGGGCCCCCTCTGAGCACCAGGACCAGCACGATGAGCACTCGAGGGGGGGCATAACAGGAGGGAGAATCTGACCCTGTTTTGTGCTCCAAACAAGAAAGGAAGGAGGTGTCCAGCCACTGCTCGTGTTGTTAGGCTCCTGTGGAGATTTTTTTGGTTTTGTTTTTGGGTTTTTTTTTAATTCACAGTGCCTTCGGAGTGTTTTTTGGACACGTCCAGAAGTTGTAGTGGAAGGTAGCTTTGTTATTTATCTGAAAACTGCTAGGTCTCACACACGGGTCTTTCCTTTTCCTGCCTCAGCTGGGCGGTTCAGCTGGCAGGCATCCTCACAGCACTGGAGATACAGGGTAGCTGTTCTCAGCTTCTGTGCATCCCAGCCTTGCTCATACACGGACTAAAGAGCCTACCTTGGGTACCACTAAGGGACAGAGGGACTTCTGGCAATTACATTGCCTAAATCCCTCTGTGGATATAGATTTGATAAAGGCATCCTTGACAGAGCCCGGCTTCCAGAGTCCAGTCCAACACCTCAATCCATAGCTATTCCACAGATGTTGAACAGACGTCACCCCAAACTCCCATCACAAAATATTACCTCTCAGCATCTTAATAAATACCCTTCTCTCTTTCCTTGAACTGATCCCTTATTACATTTCGGGGGCTAGCTTGCAGAGGACAGGTTCATTTGCTAATACATGAATCATTATTGCTTTGAGCCTCTGAGCTAGCATTTTTATGAGCACGTTTCAAAATGGATTTGATTGCTGTTAGAAATCATTTTGGTTCACACTCGACAACCAGGCCAACCTAAGCCAATATGCTCTGCCTGGCACTGTGAAAGGATGTTGTGAGAATTTAATTACTAACTGCAAGTTACTGTGCATATGGTGAATCTTAAATGTACTATTTCTTTCCTTTTTTTTGGTCTCCAAGATAACTCCAGCTTATTAAGATTTCTATCTAGGAGTTCTGATAAAATTGTTTCAGATTGTACACCCTACAGAGAACAGCATGCTGCCTTTTCCTATCCACGAACTGCTTGCAGACCATAAATGCCATCCAAGCTAAAGTGAGTCCTCTTTGCCCTTCTGTAAGCCTGGGCTACATGTTAGAGATTAGAGTTAATTCATTGCCTTCATGTAAGAAAGCTTTTGGAAAAACATTTGTTTTATGTGATAAGGTGCAACAAAACATCACTAGAACAGAACTTCTTAGTTCTGGCAGCAAGAGTCTCACCTTGCAGAAGGGAGGGAGAGAGGGAGGGATGGTGGAGGTGTAGACTGTAAAAATACATGTAAAATAATTTAAATCCACTCACTCTTTACTTCTCCTTTTTCACTACTACGATGGTGCTGATGCTCTCCTACTGTTTGGCTCCTATACACTTTTGTGGCACAAAAGCTCCATGATATATATCACACTGATATATATATACACACAGAGTAAATCAGAACCTTATATTGAATCAGATTTCATCAGCACAATACCAAGAGAAGGAAGAGGGTTTTTCAGAATGTCTCTTATTAATACATACAGTACAGCATAAAGCCCATGGAAAATTCAGCCCTTACATGCTTCTACTTCTACACTGTGCTCATACCCAGTATTCTTTCTAATGACTTGACTAAAACTCCTTGGGCCCCACTCTATGTGTATATTCCCTTGAGCTATGTGTATATTCCCTATACTCCCTATAGTGGAGTACATAGTGTGCATCACACTCCCCACTGTCCACCAGCTCCCTTTCCCCTCCGGGAAAGATCAGTGATGCAGTCTGGGTCACCCGTGTTAGGAACCTGGCAGCATACCTTTTATTAGAACCTGACTGCCAGACCCACAAATAAGCAGGGTACCAGCTCAGCCAGGCGCAGCGTGCCGTAGAAACAGGGAAAGTATGAAGAGAAAGCAGAAGGAGAATTTGAGGTGGGAAAAGTACCTTTCTCCAGATGGTACAATAACATACATTTTTACAGTTCTGCTCCTTCCCCTTGTCTTTCCATAAAACAGACACCTCAGTGCATAGAGTCTCCTTTAGGACAAACTTTTTCCACATTCAGCAGCGTGGACTGCCTTAGATACATCTTCTCACCTGTAAGAGCTGCGTGCTTACAGGATGGAAAAATAAATCATTAAATAGATCTGGAAACCTCCTGCCTTTTGGTGGATTTTTTTCCTCACCTTTGTTTAAATTCCAGTGCTAATCTGCTTTCTTTGTGAAGTTTTTATCTTGAGCAATTCAGATCGGAGGGCTGGATATAAAGAGTGTGATTTGAATTTATTGTAGAACAGAGAAACTGCTGTGGATGGTGAAAAGCAAGACTGGAAATCTGGAGTAATGATGCCAGAAATAGAATCATAAAGAACTGATTTAGAACCAGCACCCAAAGAAGCATCTGCTGACTTCCACCTCAAGATAAAACTGAAGCTGCTCCTGAAAAACCCGCTCTCCCGAGATGACACTTCTCTTTGGAGGAGGATTTGAAGGGATTTGATAACGTGCTACTTGAAGGAGAACACCACTGAAGCAGAAAGGACCTGAGATAAATACACTGTGTAAATGTGGACTAGCTGTTCCGGAGGCCAGCAAGTTACCATTATGCTTAATGCTGGGTCTGAGGGAGCACATTCTCACCCACCACGTTGCATTCAATTACATCTAATTTCCCTATAGCTTAACTGTATCTGCTCAGCATTAAATCTGACAACCCCACTGAAGATCATGAGCCACTTTTCCCTGCACGTGTGAATAAGGGAGAAAGCACGTCTTGTCATTGCTTCGTTCACGAAACATGATATTCCCCCCCTGTTTTGTTACAGACTTCCACTGGTGACCCACTTCAGCCAGACTTTTTGCCTTAGTGGCTTGAGACCCTGAACTCAGATTTGGGAGAGAAAGGTAGAAGGAAAGAGGAAAAAGAAAAGAGCTTTTTGCTCTTGGGGCCTCTTTTCCTTCCAGGCAGAGCCATGAGTGATGAGGAGCCTGACATTCTCCTTGGTTAAGTGTTTAAAACGAGCTCGGATAAATTCAGCCCTTATCCTCCCTGTACTGCAATTCCTTCTCTTTGTGAGGCGGAAGATTCCTTACAAAGATATCGCAGGAACAGGTTCATTAGTGTTTGTGACGCATTCAGATACATTACAATGAGAGTCACATTGGTACTTATAACATTTCTGCAGATACTGTGATAGGCTTCTGATAGTTTACTTTTGTGCCTCTCTCTTTAGATTTTAATTCTCACTATGAAATGCTTGAAGGAACCGGAGTGTACATTTCAAAACAGAAATTAGGAGCACCAGCTTACTTTCTCTGCTTGCCACTTCAACAGTTCTTTGATTCTCATGCTTACAAAACCAAAACAAATCCTAAAACCTGTATTTTATCTTTTTCCTTGGTGCTGTGAGTTGCCAAGTTTGCTTGATACCTTCTGGCCCTTGTGAGCACAATAAGCACATTAGACCTCCAAATTTTCATGAAGTCCTCGGGCCTGGCACAAATGAACTAAATAGGAGCCTTGTTTTTCTAAGCAGCCAGCATTTTTCTACTTGTTTGGGATGAATCCTCTGCCGATGTACAAAAGAATAATTCTGTGAGACATGATGAAGCTGTGTGCATTTACCTCAGACAAAATTTTTGGCCACATTTATCAATGCATTTCAAAAGGAAAAGAAAGAAAAAAACCCCTAAAAGTCCATTGTTTTGCTTTGTGCTCAGGCAAAGAAGTTAAAAAAAGTGCTTCAAAAACCTTAGAATTGTAAAGTTTTAAAATAGGTTTAATAGTTACACAGGGTCCCCTTCTACTAAACCCAGTGAAGCACTGGTATAAAGAAGAAGAGGCTTATGTCACTCTGGCCTGATGGATAGCAAAACGGGTCTCTGTAACTGTTTCAGACTTAAGAAAGGAGCTCTGGCTCCAGGATCAAAACATCAAGCAGGCTCCTACGAGATGAAAAGTGTCCTGACTTTTTTATGATAAGGCTGAACACAACACAAATCCCTCACTGCCCCTCAGGAGCCCACTGGAGCTTTGAACTTCATTTCTGGTCAGAAAGAGAAGGCGGCACAATGCAGTATCCTGGGCCTCAGTATTATGATAGCTTGAGGCTGTGAGGGAAACACGTGGCTTGGACATGCTAGGATATATTCGGAGTATTTTAAACAAAAACTCCAACAGAATCATTCAAAATGTACCTTTCCAAAGACCAAGGAAAAACATTTTCAAAATACCTGTGTCACTTTAATGAGCCTACACTCTGCTCTCAAGAGCCACCCAAAATGACGTACACCATGTAAAAAGAGAAAAACTGCATCCAAAGTTATTTAGGTTCAGATTCACAAAAATATTTAACTACTTACCTTTAGTGAGTTGGACCTCAGCTGATCTGCTTGACTTGCATTTTGCACCCTCGATGCAGATTCTCTTTCCATAACTCTTTGCCCCTTGGTCAGCAAGACGAGACCATCCAGTGTCTGTCTAGCCTAGACCTCCTCTTGCAGTGTGAGAATGGCCAGCCAGGTCAGCACTTCATTTACCCAGAATCATCCTGAACAGGCCGAACATCTTGCTAATTGCTTTTTAATAAAAAAACCATCGGCCTTGCAATGAAAATAGCATTTTCTTCAGTTTAAACAAATAATTTTGCTGTTTAATTTCCTCCTTCTTGCTGATAGGTGGCACCATTTTCTGCACAGAATGCCAACACTTGAAGTACATTGAGAATTTCAATAGGTTTTGGCAAATGTTTCGCTGCTAACACACCCCGGCACCAACCCGTGTGTGTTTTGGAGCTCTGTCAACAGATTAGACAGATTTCACTGTAATAAACTGCAAAAGCAGAAGAATCTTTCCTGAATCCTGATTAAAATCTCTTTGTTAAAGCTCAGTTATTCATGTGAAGAACCCAGGGCCTTATCGCTCGGTGAATTGCTGTATGTCAGTTCATGCTTTGCAGATTGGGCAGTGCAGCTCAGTCTCTCATGTTTAACTCCCACTTTTCCAGTTCAAGGAAATCCTGATATGCCCTGCCCTTCCCTTCTCATCTCATTTCTGTAACTCCAGGTTATGACACTAAACCACTTTTCTGTGAGAAGTGAAAAAAGTAAAAAGTTTTTTTAAATAACTTTTTCTGCCAGCTGGGCCCACCTGAGGAGTCATGCTAGAGCCCCCACTGTCAGCAAGATAAAGGCCATTAGGAAGTTCTGCTTGGCTTTTCTAAATCAAATAATAGACTCCTAAAAATTGTACACACGGTCTAATGAATGTCACATCACTTTGCTGGTAGCACCTTTACCCCTAAGTTCTGTAAACGACAGAATTATTTTTGTTAGTTAGAAGGCTCCTTTTTCCAGTGCAGGTCATCTACATTAGTAACACACCTGAAAATACGATACACAATTACATTAGGGAACTAAGATGATAGAAGAAGGTGAGAACAGCCTAAAAGGAAAGTCAGAGAATATGGTTAAGCAGTAAAGGTGAGCTTATGATAAGAAGAACACAGTCCAGAAACATGTTGCGCTAAACTCACAGGAAGAGGGCTGAGTTTTGTTTGCTGGTGCTTAGAATCATAGTTGGGTTTAGGCACTGAAATAAGTTCTTGGATTTGTTTACAGGTTAGGAATGTTTCATAAATTCTAGCATAAGGAGGTTTTGTTTGTTTGCTTGCTTTTACCTCAACATTACAGACGGGAAAATACCTCAGTCCGTATTTTCCTGTTTTAAATTCCAAATAACCAGTCAGGATGCAAAGGCAAGTCTAACTAACACAGGTGCTCACCTACGTTACAGTAACAACGGATAGCCCAAACACAACAAAACAAAAAAATGACCAAGCAATGTATAGGCTGAAAAATCATTATCGCTGCTACTTAGTGCTCAGTTACAGGCACATATTCATGATTCACAGTTGATTCATGAAGATTTATTGATCAAAAAAAGAAGAGGAGTGGCTACTTTCATGATATACATTCTTCACAGTGAAAAATCTGAGACTTAGGATAACTTTTGCAGTACAAGTGTTGTCAGATGCAGAACTGCTGACAAAATACTTATATGAACCTAATTTTGCTGGATATTATTCATTCTAGCAAGCATATGGTACCTTTAAAGGTGATATTTCTCCTTACAAGAAATGCTGGCTTGATTATAATAGGAAATTAAGTCCACGGAATACCTCGGCTAGCAACAGAGCAGCGCTTCTATGCAGAGTCCTCAGTGTGGATTTACAAAGAAATGCCTCACCCTAAAAAAGACTGATCCTGGAGATGGAGCTGAATTTGGCAAGGCTGTGTCAGGCTGTTCCTTCTGAGGCTGGTTGTATCGTTGCCCACCTGAAGACTACGGCCAACCCTGCTTCCTCTGGGTAACTCGGGGAATCGCTGAACAGCTGCTCTTCGACTCATGCCGTCACTGTCCTTGTAGAAATCAGGAAGGAGAAAGCTTGTGCACTTGGGTCTCACCCAGTTAATTCAACTGAACCAGAAGTGTGGTTGGAAGCGTGTCCCAGTCCGGTCACAAAACTGTAACCCGTGGGTGGGCCCTGCAGCCTCCTCCTAGCAGGGAGCAGGGAGCTCTTCCTAGCAGAATGAAAGAAGGTGTCAGATCCTTTCTCACGTGCTCTGTGATCTTTGATCAGAAATTGCAAACTTTGTGACTACACACTAACAGAGGAGAAGCAGTCTGGCTGAGATCCAAAATCAATGTTAAAACCAGTAATGTATGTTTCATACTGCTGAGCAGTTCAAGAGCCCGATCAGTTCTCACCGTTCTATCGCCCAATCCAATATATGACACAGAGCATCTGCTTGTGCTTTTACGAAGTTGTTTGCTAGCGATACAAAAAAAGCATGACACTCAATCGGTTCTGAAATACATTTTAAAAGAGGATGACAGAGGTCAAACTAAGGGTGTTAAAAAAGAGTTGGCAGCAGTTATTCACAGTTTTTCACCATAAGAGAACTACAGGGTATCCTATGGAATGAAAAGCAGAGATACTGACTCGCTGCAATTGTGCTATTTATTACAACAGGATGTTGTGACATCCAGAGGTGTAAGTGGGTTAGAGACATACAAGCCCACAGTAGTTATTAAATCTAATGGTTGGGTTGGTGTGTACAGCCTCTGGCTTAGGAAGTCCTTACTTTTTGAAATTAGGGGGAGATATGTGATGAAAGGATCATTCTGCGTTTTCCCTGTCTCCTATTTCATTCTTCTAAACATCAATTATTGACTGTTTTCAATGATGAGGTGCCGGGCTGTGTAGACTTCTGGTAGAAGTATGACAGTATGGAAGGGAGTTCATAAGCAGTTCATATCCCCTTTCTATTGCCTTTGGGCAGATAAAAGTGACTTTGGAAGCAGGAAAAAAAATCAAGTCAATAGCAGTATCATCAGTTGCAACAGACCAGGTCAATCAATGGTATAAATTACTATAGTTCCCACAACTTCCTTGGCTGCGGCAGAGCAATGACATTTGTATCTTCTGCAAATCTGGCCTCTCTGTTGATATAGGTCAGGTCACGGGGTGTGGGATATCCTTCGGTCCTTTGTATTAACTAGGCGATTTGAGAAGTATAAGCTGTTCTGTTTCTTTGGTTGCGGGAGTGTTCTGTGGAACAGTAACACCGCGATAGCAGATCAATTTTGCTCTTACACATTTGAATTGCTAAAACATAGCTCCAATGCAAAACTCCTAGAAAGAGAACACTTCCATCGTCAGCTTCCTCTCTGTGGTTTGATAGCATATTTTTCCCCATGGTTCAATGATTCCAGGAACGGTGATTGCAAGGTCAGAATTTTTTTATGGGGATTTTTTTAATCTATGTTTGAATGCTTCTTGTGGAGCACTTAATAGTCCCACAGGACCAAACAAGAACAGAGCTTGTGTTGCTGTGTGGATTGGTACCTGGCAAGCATTACACAAGTATGTCTTTGTACTGGGATGGCAAGAGAAGCCTTCCCTCAGGTCTCACAGTCACAATGCAATCGTCATCTGTACCGTTGTCAGTCTAGTTTTGGATGCAGGCTCAGGGGCCAAGCCTCTAATGAGTGTGTGGTGATGCATCTCCTCTGACGTGCACAGAGCTTGTCCCCTTTAGAACAGCTTGCAATCTGCTGCAAAGTGTGCTGTGCTCATCTCAAAAATGGGCTGACTACCTTTCGGAACAGATTATGTGCAATTTAAATTTTCAAATGCATGTATACTTTGCTTTTCTAGTTTTCCTTTGTGTGACAACTTTGAATTTTAAATACAAGGTGTCTCGATGTACAATAATAAAAAATGCAGCTCATGTCAGCAGTAAAATGCATAGTAATTTATTAACTTTTCAAGTGTAAATACAAATTGATTTGATGATGAGCCACATAATGAAAAATTATTTGCAGTCACAACTAGCCTTCCAATTGCTGCGTTATTTTTTTTAAATTAAACTTATTACAAGGAGTTTGAAAACTGGACAATACTTGTTGATGGCCAATAGAAAACTGTAACCCTATGAAAAGTACTAAGTTCTTCTATATGTCTTTGAAGAATGCTCTTGATTCAGAAATACTGTTCTTCCAAATCAGGTTGCCATATATCGCTTCACTGGGGTACTTATCAGTAAATATTCTTGGCCAAAGGAAACATTGTTTTTACTCAGTGCAACCCATGAACTCAATACCTTTAGTTACATATCATTAACACTTTTGTAATGTAAGTCAATGTATTTTGCGAAACCATTCTAAAATCCATTACAATGTACTAAAGAGGTCACTGTAAATCTCTTTTTCTAATGGCCTTGATGGCTGGGGCATCGTAAAGACACAGCTAAAGTCTTTGCACGGCATAAGCATCCCAGATCTTTATAGGGACAAGCTGTTTTCAACAGTTATCAGAGTAAAATAGGGAGATTGTTAAGAGAGAACCTAAAGCTAATTCACTGCATTTTTTAGAAGATGTAAATATTGATGTGCTTTGTGGCAAATTCACACAGAGAGTTATTCACTATATAATTTCCGTGTTTACTCCTTGAGCTCCCTTAGTTCACTCGGTAAGCAGACTCCATCTCTAGCAGAACGCAGTGCATTAGTATTTCAAGAATATCCTTGTTACCACACAGGAACCTATAAATGCATGATGCACATACTTCAGTAGATCATGGTGCTAATTAAATGTATTTTCCATGCATTCAGTAATTACGGCTCTCGCCTTAAGTCCACTAATGTCACACACACAGAAAAAATTGTATCTGCAAAAACAAGATTTAGAGGTACACACTGCAGGGGTCTCTTGAATAGGTATTCCCGATGAAGCAATACAAAAATGTGTTGTTTGGGATTCTTTCCAGAGAGAACATAATATTAAGTTTACTTTGGTGGCATCCAGATCTAGAGACTCATGAAGACCTGATAATTCCTTGGTTTCTATCCAGCTTGTTAGCTAGTTCCTCTAATTTGCAATACCATCTTTTATCTGTGGCATGACCTCACGATCGATTTTGATTAGCAGTAAGCAGGCAGTCAAAACTGGAACATCATTGCTAGAAACATTTTCAATTAAGCGAATTCTGACAGTTGTTCTTCCTCCCAAAGCCTTTCATGAAAAAACCAAAGGTATTTGTTTCCTAACTGAATAATAATATGCCAAACACCCTCTGAACTCCAACTTTAATAGAAGTTCTTCTTACAGCCCAACTCATTGGGTCCCAAAACAGGCCATAACGTGCTTTAGTATGGCTGTTAATGAACCATTTCAAATGAATACTGGGTACTGAAGGAATTACATGCTGTGTAATTGATCCAAAGAACAGATTAGGACTGGTGCTATTTCATTAAGTCTTATTAGCTCTGGCTTAAGTACTTAAAATTGCAGCTGTCCTATGTCAGATAGATTACACCCCTTGTCACACGGCAAGTGAGGTTTTCATCCACTAGACCACAGTTTTTAAAAAGGAGCAGGCTGATGGAAAGAAACGTAAACAGCATCCAAAGGATGGTGAAGGCCTGATCTTCAGACATGCCAAGCCCCAGATTATTCATTGAAATGAGATAGTTCAACACTTTCAGAATACGTATGAAGAACTGTTGTTTGTTTTGGTATTTTTGTCTTAGAACACTTCTATGGAACCAGAGTTTAGCTTTTTGGTTGGGGGACAGCCCTGAAGAGTTCTCATGCCTCATGGATGAGGGCAATACAGATCTTTATGTAACTGCAGTGGAATCCATTGGGTCCTTCAACACCACCTTTTTTAGCTCTTCTTTCTCTTAGTTGCTTTCCACTGGAGGTTAGCATGCCTCGGGAACCAGTGAGCCAATAAAGCTCGAGGACAATTTTGGCTGAGCAACAAATGGCTTTAATCAAGCCAAGAATAAATTCAGCCTGGAAAACAGTTTATAGCTTTCAAAGGAGATAGGGCTTTTTTCCCACAGAACTCAAACTAATTTTTAGGGATCTTGACATGCTTACAAAAGTATTTTTTTACTGGTTTGCCTTTGACAGCAGTGTACTAGACTTGATGTTCCTTATCACCTTCTATTCTTCTGTCCTAGGACCTAATATTTAACTCCATAATCTCCTAAATCAAACAAAACAACAAGTGAAGATTCTGATCTGAATTTTCTCTACAAGGCATCTTACACTATATTAAACATTTTTCATAATATCTGGACTGCTGCACTGGGGGAAACAAGACAATATTTGAAACAACATTAAGCAGGACTTCAGATTATACTAAGGGGTGAAATACTTACAAGAAACCCATAGACTTTGGTTAAAACAGATAATACTCAAGGCTTTTTTAATTATTATTCCTTTTATGAGAGAATACTTCAAACCCTCTCTCTCACATGCAGAGTCACCATGTTAATACCACAGCCAAAGCAGTGGTTCAGACAGATAAAGACTAAAGTAAAAAGAATCCAACAGGTGTATTTTTCAAATGTCAGAAATTGTTTCAGTGAATCTTAAAAAAAAAAAAGACAATCACAGAAAATACCAACTCCACCTTTAAGAGTTATTTAAATTCTTTTATATTATTCTGTAAATCTCAGAGCCATTTGACTATCACAAAAATCTGCTTTCCTTCTTATACTGAAAGTCTGGTTCTTGCAAGTCTCCTGCAGCCTCCGTGCTCAAAGCTTGCCAGGGCTGACCGCTCTCAGGCAGCACGGCCACATGCAACTGCTTTGCACTGAAAACGTGCAGTAGTGAAATTCTGAGGACACCCAGTTCGCATTCATTACAGTGGTATCATAGCGAAGGGTTGTCATGCTTGCTTGAAATCTTTGCCAGTAAATGCAGATCTATCTGAGCTTCTCAGCTTCAAAGTTCCTAAACCGCAAATGCAACACTCCTTTTTGGATAGTAAATTTAAAACCTGGTATTCCTCCAAATATTCGGCCTTCCTTTTTCATTTAGCCAGGATTTGAAAGGCTTGCTGCCCCATTGCTAACCAAGGATTAAGTGCAGATTGGCAATTCAAGACGAGGAAAAAAAAGAAAAAGGGAAAAAAAAAAAAGGCATGTGGCATATTTGCTTCTGTGGAGTACAGTAACTTTATACTCTAATAGTTAGGTGTTTAGTAGTCACACTGATGTATAATTACTTTCAACTTCCAGCCATCTTTATATAAAATAGTTAGCACTTATTAATTGGAAAGACTACAAATGGTGTGAATGACCTGTGACTTTACTCCCCCCAAAAAGGTCACCTGGTCAAACTGTCTTTCCCTTCTTTTGCAGTCTCACCTCCCTCAGCCAAATATTTCACAGAGTAAAACTCCATCAGAGTAAACAAAAGAAGAATACAGCTTTCATACAATTCCTCCCTTTTAAATTGTACCTGGAGAGAAGATGAAAAGTCACTTACAAATAGAACTCCTCTACAAAGCGTTCAGCACCTTCTCCATAGATGGTAAGTATCCTTTTACATTGTCTAATAGGTTAACATAAGGAGGTTAAATGCAGGGCAACTGTTCCCAATCTATATTTAGCCTGAAGCTTCCTACCTGTTTAAGACCTGCAGGAAGGCTTGAATACTGAGCTTGTCCATGATTTTTTACTGTATTGCTTGCTTTATTAAAGATGCTACCTCTCCCTGCAGGTCTTATTACACTGTTCAAGAGGTTGTTTTCGGCTAACCATAAACACAGAATTTTAAGCATTTTTATATTTAGAATCTCACCCGGTATTATTCTTTTGTATATATTCATGCATAACCGGATCCACGTTAACATAAGTAGAGATCAGCTGTTAGCCACAAATAAACTCCAGGAGAATTGGCTTTGTATTACATATTGCGCACACTGTTTCAAAAATAAAATTGGGGCAAAATAGAGGCATATGGTCTCTGGATACCAACCAAGAGGTGACAAGTTAAAAGTAAATATTTTATTACAGATCATGCCCTTGAAAAATTAAGTTTGTTTCCATTTTATTTTGTTCAGCATGCCTTGAAATAGGAATGGCAAAAGCTCTTCAAGAAACAGATCACCAAGATTCATGGTACCGCAGTGTCTGCAATTACCTGTTTTCCTGGCTCAGTAAAACAAAACAAAACTTTTTTTTTTTAATTACTATAAAATATTAAACAGTGAAGTTAACAGATACCATCTTTGTCTCTCCATCAGTATGACTGAATCTTCTGTCATGAAAAGCTGTCTGCCATGGACCCACATCCAAAGCCTGCTGACGTCGACTGCGCTCATCAATTTTGACAGCCTTTTGGATATGGCCTTGTCATTGCTCTGGCTACCTGTGCACAGATACCGCATGAACCACTGGATACATTATTAAATTCAGGTTCACAAAGATGCTGTCAACAGGTCAACTACAGTAAAATATTTCTATTTCAGGGTAACAGTACTTATAAATGCTGCCTAGTTCTTTCTTGCTCTAATTTGCCCTCTTATCACTAGGTTTGTGTTTGTTTTTCAAATACTGAAAAGACTTTGTTGGTTTGTTCAGGAAATTGGTCTAGATAGCGCTCACAAAGCTTATTTGCTCACATTTGACATTTTCACAGGATGGGTAGCAAAATGGAAGCTTCAAGTTGCTAAATTCCACAGATGGCACCTAACTCAGTCAGCTTATTTTCATAAGTAACGAGTATCCAGCTTCCAGGCAGTTTCTGGAACAACACAACAGTGCACCTGCATGCACAGCACTGCAGGATGGGAGCCTTGCACTTACATACTCAGGGCTTATGGGCCAACCGAGACCTCTAGAACTTCATCCATCTACTAGGACATTTACTGCCTCGAAAGAGTTCAATATGCAAGTGCTATATTGTGATGCCTTTACAGTCAAGAAATGTAAAATGTGGCAATATAATGGAGGATGTGGCTATTTTACCTATTCAACATTTACCTGTGTCTAACTAGAAGAGGTCTCTAAAATGCTGCTTTTTAGCAGCTTGAAGGTTGAGAACCACCTGTAAACATTTGCGGAACAGTCTCCTTCCAGAAATAGAGACTCCTAAACAATCAACCTTGAAATTTATCATATATTATAATATATTTCCAGTGTTATTTACAGATCTTATTTAGTACAATGAACCAGACATGCTGAAAAGGTAAGATTTTTCCAGTTCCCTTTTATATGAAGTACAATAAAAAAGGCACATGATTATTCACCACAGGAGTTGTGCACCAGTCAATAACTTAAAGCTAAAAAGCTACCCATCAGAGAACTCTCTTTATGAGGCAGTATTGAGATCTCTCCTTTCAACTCATCGTAGAACCATCCGTCTATAATTCCTCTAGGAGAGCTTAAGGAACCCACTCTTCTGTTGCGTTCTGATCTTCACACGATTTCCAAATCAACAGAAAACTCTTAAGCTTCCCAGGTCATCTACCGGAGCAAGGAAGAGTCAAATAGGGCATGTATGTCTCTGCTTTTCTTATTCTTTTTTGCCTTTGAATGCCCAACTGTGGAGGACTCTTGAGAGCCAAGTCCTGTTCAAACTAATTTGCTTTAAGACAAATGCCTTGCAAGATATGGCACACTGAGCAATGGACAACAGCAGGAGCGGCAGCTTCTCAGCCCCAGCGATCAATGTCGGCCATGTTTTATCCAGTTTCTGATCATCCATTTTTGCCCCGAGCACCTTTGTACGACTAATCTGAGCCCAAAATTTGCATCCTTTGACATTTCCACTTCTAGACAACGGCCAGTGTCTCTGCTGATGATTGGACCATTCTGAGAAAAAAAGAAAAAAAAAAAAAAAAGGAAGGATTAGAGGAAGGAGTAGAAAAGGTGAAAAGACTAGAAGAGAAATAGTGCCAGATCTGTAAATCCCTAGAAAGCACTATGAAATGCCTGGAAAGTTCTGTATATATGAAGTGATAAAAGTCCCTAAAAGTGCTAGAAATTCCTAGGAGAAGCTAGATAATCTATACAAAGTACCAAAAAAATTCCTTGATAATTCTAGATTTAGGAATTGCTAGAAAATTCCCCAGAAATCACTAGAAGATCTCTAAAAAGCACTAGAGAATCCCTACAGACTCCAAGATACAGGAAATCCCACAAACTGTAAGAATGCCTTCAAAAGTCCTAAAAGTTATTTGAAATCTCTTGCTCTAAAAATTCCTAGAAAGATGCTAGAAAAATCCTAGAATAGTTCTAGGAAAAAAAAATCCTAGACACTCAAAAAAAAATTACAAGTATGTTCTTGAGAACCACTACGGAAATTGAGAATATTCCACGAAAGGCTAACTAAAAATTCCTAGAAAGCATACCCCAAAATTCCTAGTAATAATGTAACAAAATTCCTGGCTAGCACGTAACCTATGGAAAACACACCTGACTATTTCTAGAAGGCATAAGGGGGGATTCCTAGAATAGTCCTCCAAAGACCTCCTTGTTTTTCATTAAATATCCTCTAGAGCAGCATTCCTCTCCAGTTTATCTCTGCAAGGCTCCCTGAGCTCTTCCGTACCTGTGTGAAATCCCAGAACCTCTGTGCTGGCCTCAGGACGTCTTCGCACTTCTTCAGAGTCGGCGTCCTGCCCTTCCCGTCGTCAACGAGGCATTTGGAGTCAGGCAGAAAGGCCGTGGAGCCCAGCGGCCCCAGCTGCAGGACGCCTTCCGAGCTGTAGCGGACAAGCTGGGGAAGAAAGGAAAGGGAAGACTTGCACCGCAGCCCCAGGGACCCCAGCGAAGGGACCCAACGCTGACCTGCAGCTGCCTTCCCTGCTGGCTTCTGCCCCAAGTGCTGGTGAGGAGCCCTTTGTCCTGCTGCGTGTTGGGACCTTCCCAGCCTGGCACACGCTGCTGAAGGGCAAAGCTTGGGAAACTCATTTTACCAACACAGGGTCTCTGGCAGGACACAATATTCCCCTTCTTTCACCCCTCTGCTCCCCACCATTCCCTACCCACTATTGCACTGCAAAAGGACAATCAGGGAAGTGAAGTAATCAATATGTAAATCATGCCCACTCAGCGGGAGTTGATTTAACAAGGACACAATGTCAATTTGCCATGCAGTTTGTTCTTAAGAGCTCTGTTAGAGGCTATTGATAGCAACAAGTCTAATTAGTTTTTGTAAATAAATGTTACCGAAAAAAGCCAACCATGCAACCGGTATCCAAAAATATGAGAAGAAAAAAGAAATCATGAGGGAAACAGCAGCAAATTTGCTAACATATGCTTCAGGCCTACATAAGAAAGAATCACACTGGTATTTTAGTTTTGTGTGAGGCTTAACTGTTCTGCAATTTAGTGATGTGGTAAATACTACTGGCTGTAATTAGAGGCTTCAGGTGAGGGCCATTTATTATTTTAGAGGAGTCTTTTTAATAAAAAAACTTAAGCAGGCACAATCTTTCTTGTTAATTTTTACAGGAGTGTAATTTTTTTTTTTAACCTTTCTTCTATTTTAAGTGATGATTTCACTTGCCTCAAGTATTCACAGTAAAACAGCCCTCAAGGAAAAAAAATCCACACGTAGAAGGTGAGGTAAGAAAATTGGTCTCTTGTAATCTCAGTGTGCCAGAATATATTCTATTACATTAATATTGGACCAAGGGAAAAGATTTAGAGACATAAAGAATATCTGTAGACGTCTCTTGATGATCAGGAGTAATTGTCACGAAACAAATATGTGATGGAAGAGAACTGCTTTGCTGTGTCCACGGCAGCCTTTTTCTGGAAGCAGAGGGCGGTTGCCCATTTGTCTTCTCACGCTGCTACGTTTTGGGTCAGAGCGGAGGGTGACGCCGCTCCTTCTCTGAGCTCCGGAGCTCGCTGGGACGGCAGAGCCTCCCGCACGGCACGCGTGGGAAGGGACACAGCCAGCGCGGAGCCTGCAGGCTCCTGGGAGGGCAGGCAGCAGACAGCAACCCACATCTGAAGGCACTGGAGGAAAAAAAAAGCTTTTCCTAGGGACATACTGGAGACCTTGAAAAGTTTCTTGCAACCCAAGAAGCCACTGAAGAACTGCTGGATGACAGCAGGCCTGAAGAACACAATCTTGATGAAGGAAGGTTGATTTCAAGCTCTTTATTTTGCCTCTTCCAGATCTGATTTTTCTCTACTGCAGTTTGTTTCAATCTGTATTCTAATAAAGCCTCAAAGCCCTAAGGGTGGTTTTAGGATGTTCATTTAGAGGGAAAAGGGGCTCTGTCGGCTCACTCTATATCACATTGCACTGAGATAACCATGATAGCGACGGAGTCCTCATTTATAAGTTGCAAAAATTAATAAGTAATCCCCTTAATTACTGCTACTTCCTAGATAGTTGAGGGAGAGCCTATTGAGGGAGGTTTCAAAGCACATTAAAGCAAAAATGCACAATGTTAATTTGGCAGCAGGCCAATATGTCAAATCAGACGTATCTACTTCTCACTTCTTCTGTGTTTAAATCCGGAGTCATTAGACCAGCATAATGTTTTGCCCTTCTTACCCTAGAAGCAGTCAAGTGCAGCACCCAGGTGCCAAAAGACCTGCAAAATGGAGTCAGCTACGCGGCTTGTACGCTGCGAGGCAGGATGCTGCGGGGTGAAGATCTGAGCCACCGAAGAAAAGCAATTATCACCCAGGAAATTCGCTGCCTGTCTGGTCTTATTGCTGTTATATGGCTGAAATTACTTAACAAGAAAGGGAAGGAAGGTCAGAAGTGCCTGCCATTTATTGGATGCTACTGACCAGTGCATGAGATGTCATTAAGAGTCAATCAAAAAACCTCGAATTAGAGTCTAGCTTTCTACTGCCATCCTTATTAACCTCAGTAGAATCATGCTGTGAATAATCATATCTTGCTGGTGGTAAAAAGAGCATGGTCTACTCGCTCCCAGACCAGCTGCTCTCTGACAAACTACGTGTTCATTTTCCCACCTGCCGCTTCTGTTCAGAGCAACCATGTGAAGCGCAGAGTTAGAACAGAGCCTACATCAGAGAGAGCAGAGGGATAACCACATGAGGAGTCGTCTTCGTATGAACAATGTCATGGTCGAGCACGCTAAATAGAGACACTTTTTTTTTTTGCCTTTCACTATAAGGGTATGGGGGACATATGTAAAACAAGCTCAAGCAAGCAAAGTGATTCAAAATATGAATGGACTGCCAGCTCAGACAAATTAACTTCCTTTTTTCCCATATAAAGGAGGGGAAAAAAAAAAACAAACAACACACTTTTTTTTTTTTTTTTAAGTAAAACCTGTCTGTGTATTTCACAATTCTCACATCTAATGGGTACTCAGCAGAGTTCAAATGAGCTGCAGGCATGGCTGAAACTTACACTGACTGTGAAATGTGTTCATCTTGCAGTCTGTATGGTACCTTGCCAGGTCCCAAAATACCACCTAGCAACTTGGTTGGCTTTGCCTTCTCTAGATAATCAGAAGCACTGTTGATAATGGGCTAGCTGCTCTGTAGTATAGGATCAATCTTCCCTGTGGTTTAAGATGAGCAGCATTTTCTGGACCGATATTAAAATGGTCTAAAATATTATTTGTCTTTAGAATCTCAATAGCCAGAATTGCACGTGCTCTGCCTCGCAGTAGCCATGTACTTGGGAAAGACATTGTTATACAGAAGCCTGTCAAAGCAGAAACTACCATTTCTGCTCAGGCTTTAGAAGTGGAAGATACGCTAACTCTATTAAACTGTCTCCGATATTGAAAGTGGCAGTTGTGTGACAGCTCAACAGAGCTGGAGATGGCTTGGTGCAGGAAACCGGTATCTATACAACGACAAGACAAATGGAATATCATTGCCTTAATTTTCCTCAATCTGTACTTTCTGCCAAGAATTCCAACACTCATAAAAACTTAGGCTCATCCTAAAATAAAATAAAATTCTAAAACAACACCCACAAACAGTTATCTCGGTTTAGACCACATTACGTAGTAAAGTTTTAGTGCCTGCTTCTGCAAAATCAGACCAGAAATTAAAGTTGAAGAAACTACTATATGATTAATAATATCTCCCTCCAAAGACTTCATAAATTCCTAGAGACAACATAAACTGTGAAAATAAATTAAGCATTAAAGTTGCTTATTACTGTAGACTAGAAAACAGGAACTGGGATACAGAGTCAATGAAACAGTGAAAATTACACCTGCTGTGTTCAAATTCGATCTCGAGTACCACCATACTGAAAAAGAAATAACCTCTGCATTTGCATTAGAACTGTGGGCACGATACATCACGCCAAATCCATTCCCAGTGCAACCAGCCAAAATCAAACGACAAAGTGCCCTTGATTAAGGGATATTCAATCCCATTCATAAAAAACCAAGTCCGTCCAAGTCTCGATGGGCTGAGCGCCTTACATATCCACATACTCCCATTGCAAGCTGCAGAACAGAAACAGGGGTTTATACATCACATGAGGATGGACCTTCGCTCAGTTTTTCCCTTTTATCTGAGAAGAGCTGAAGGATCCACATAAGCGACACTGAAGCCAAGTGCTCTATTAAATACTCCAAGATCTAATCCTGATACTGTCTGCTGTAGCTATGATAACAGAGGATACTTTTCCCTTCAACATTCAGAAACCTGTGCAGAATGGAAGAGATGTGAAGGTTGTTTATCAAAGCCACCATATCTGATTCAAAAATAGTGAGCAGTGCTGCCTATGGAAGGTGATCCTCCAGGAGCATCAATGTGATAAGCAAATGCCAAATCCAACTGAAGGATTTGACTTCAGAAAATCCATTCCTGCTAATTTCCACTCAAGTGGAAAAAAAGCACAGAATAACAACAGGTAACTGTTTGTAGGAAACAGTTACATGGGTAGGTCCCGTAGCTTTCCACACTAAATTTAACCCCTCTCTCCCCTCTCTTTCGCTCTTGTTCTCCAAGCAAAAGGAAATCTTTGGTGATCCTTCAGCCCTGCAGGTTAAGGTGAGCTGTAAGCTGACACACAAATTGAAACAGCAAGCTATACAGGAGTCCGAAATACCTTAAATCTCCAGAATACTTGTCACCGTAAGCCAAACAGATCACAAAAGAAACCGTTACCAAACTTCCAGGTTTGTTACAGAATCTCGCCCACCACTTCCTGCAAGTGAAGAAAACTCCCTTTTCATCCACGCTGCTCTAAGCAATCAGACCTGCTACCCAGCGTGCAACTCTGGAAAGCCATAGCTCTACCAAGCAAAATGTTAAATATCTGCCCCCAAGCAACAATTTAAGTAAAGCCTTTCATCTCCTCTTATTCCATCTGTTTGCCCAACTGCGAGCTCCAGGAATCCGAACGTCGAGATCTCCCTTCTTTCTGCTTGATCTCAATGCCGAGGGAGTTCTCGCTTTCACAGCGGCAGTGCCTCCTCTTTCTCTCGGTGTGAAAAGGGAAGAGAGGAGGGCGGAGAAGGAGGCTGTTCACCGGGGCCCTTCTATCCCAGGATGCCGTTTATTGAGTTCTCCCCTTCTTTCACATACCGTATAATCAGCTCCACATCACAGCATTCAAGACAGACTCTGAGACAGTGAACATTTCCACTGAGGCTGTATAAGTATTCTCAGATGGTTCAAAACCTGTGTGGCCTATTACCATTCCACGAAGCTTCCAGAACAACACATTCCATTTCTGGGGGGTTGTGTCACCTGTGTCCCGTCCCCCCACCTTTTTTTTTTTTTTTACTTTGTTTTACAACAAAAGGGTAATATGCAGTGCTGTAGAACCAGTGGGCTTTACAGGTGATTGTACAAGACAAGCCACACGCAGAGGCAAGGCAGTTCAAGACCCCCAATGTACTGCTTTGTTTCTGAATTTTCTCTAGCCCTGGACTGTTTCCTATTGCTCTCCCAGCAGTATTTGCAAACCTGTTTTCGTGAAAGGGATTAGATTCAAGCTGCAGATCTAATGAACACATATAAAAATGACACTACTTTTCTGCAAAGCGAGTTTTGAAATCAATTTAGACTGATGCAAAACCTTGTCTGGATATTCCTAACTGTTAGCGTGCACTGACTTAGCTCGAGTCAAATTTGTTAAGCTAAATTGATGTAAACTCAGGCTAAATGCATTCCAAAGCATCCATAAAAGATCTTGTCCCTGTTTGAATAAAGAATTTTAAAAGCTGATGTCATCGAAAAGACGTGATTTATCATGGTAAAAACTGATCTTGAGAATACACATAGGGAAAGGCATTTTGTTCATGGAGCAGTAACGGCGGGGTGGGTTTATTTTTCACTGGTACCGCAGGACAATGCCAGAGGTGTGCAATATGCAAGGGAAATAGAAGGGTAAGAAGAAAAGAATTTTATCACAGATGAACAGTAATTTTATTCCTGCCTCAGCTTTCTTTAAACACTTGACTGACTTCTGTTGGTTTCAGTGGAACCATGCGTATACTAAAATCACTGGTAATTTGCTTGTCAGAATTGAAGAGTATGAAAAACAAACAAGACTGTAGCTGAATAGCAAGAGGCTTTCACACCAGTAGGACACATCAAGCACCAGTGAAAACCTAACTGGTGAAAACGAGTTTTGTGTTTATATTCATTTACATTCAGTAGGCGGGTACAACTAACCCAAATCTCAGCTCAGTAGGGGTATTTTATGCCCTATGCTTGAGATGAAAAATGCCAGAAACTGAAAGCTAAACATAACAGACAACTATGCTCACCCAGGCTGATTAGAAGAGGGGCTTTAAAAATGTTTATTTAATATATTAAAACGCTGGCTGTCAACACCTTTCATGCTATGTGCTTGAATATCCTTGATTAGGGTTCGTGCAGCTGTGGTTCTCATACTGAATTAATTTTGTAAATTGTGGTGAGATGATAGAAGTTTTCCAGCTGTGTAATCAGTAATTAACTTGGCTGCATCTGAGTGGCTCCAACCCATGCTTGTCTGTGAAATACTCAACTTAGATAAAACATCACCTCTGCCTTCTGCTTGCTGTTTCTTACAGAATGAAAACTTTTTTCCTTTTGGAAAATGCAAAGTGCTGCAGGATGATTTGGTAGATTAACTTTTTGCCTTTCGCATACTTTTATAATTCTCACACACAGGGGATGCTTTGCATTTTAAGGGTTTGAGAAGAGTGACTTTCTCTTTCTATGCATTTATACAATGCTAGTAACAAAAGGGCTCTAGCTTGTGGCTGTAATGTAAAGTCTAAAAACAGCTTTTCAGGCTTTTCCAGAAAATTCACGTAGACAGGATACTGAAGACCTGTAGCATAAGCAAGCCAGAGGAGATTTAACTGGTCACTACCCAACTTCAACTTCTTGGGCAGTAAATACTTTGTGTTGTTATTTGCACCTGAGAAGAGCTGCCCAGTGTCTAGTCTAGGGCCCGCAATTCAAAAGGCGTCATCTACTAGGCAACATATTTACATCTTACTAAAAGGAAAATGAGCTCTTCCTTAATGGAAAAAATTAGTCAGAGCTGGATGCTGAGAGTTGAGCTATTTTATGCCCCCAAATCTACAGGAGTTAGTCAGAAGCTGGGCACATCGTACTTCCTTTCAGATAAATTCACGGTAACTTATGCCCTCATCTATTTTCTTCTTCTGGAAGTCAAAGCATATTCTATGAAACAGGAGTCATGGAGGCAAACAAGTAGGTTAAGGACTTAAATTGCAAAATAAATTACAGTCAGAACCGTTTATTTCATTGTTCTTCTCAATGCTAGCACGACGATAGGAGACTAGATGTTGCAAAGGAACTTTCTGGAAGGAAATTTGCAACTTTCTGGTCAGAATTAGAACGGAGCAAGAGACTGAACTCTCTCTGAGTGCCTTGACATCTCTAACGAGTCTTCTTGAAAAGCTCATTTACATCTAATTAAGCAACACTATTTTGTTACCTTACTCAAAGGCTGTTCCTTCTGCCTCTACTAGGAAAGTGTCAGTCAAGTGTTCCATAACCATCCTGCCAAAGGTGGACATTTTGTCAGTAGGAATCACTGTCTGTCTCACTTTGCTCTAATAAGGTGTGACTCTTCACCAGCTTGCAATTAAGCACAATAGGCAATATTTATATTTTGCAACTCTTGTTATGACTCCGTGGTGATGTACGAGGCAGGACTCCAAATCAATGTCTGTATGACTGAACTTCAGATAATTGTGAAGTCCATGATAAGGTCAGAGTTTATTTACACATGAGAATGTTCATTAACGTAGTTTTCATTCAGATGGTACTTCAAAAGAAACTAGAATTACATTTCAGAAGAAGCTCAAGTCCTGGATTTAAATAATATCCAACTTGTCTTTAAAACACAAGTAACATCACTATGAGCGTGGAAAGAAGAAATGTCACTTTAAAATCTGCAGACATGTGTAAGAAAATAATAATATGCACAGGGACTGACAAAAAAGAAATCTTCTATTTTAGAAAAATATTAAAAGATATTCTTAATTCCCTTTGAAGTTGATGTTAAATATGTGCTTAACTTCTTGCCTACTTGGGGAATCAAATCAACAGCTTGCTAAATCATTTCTGCATAGGAGCCTATTGGACCAATGAACAGTTAATTTAAAGAGGTACTATTCCTAGAATAAGTAAAGTCAAAATGAGAAGAGCCGCTCACCCAAACAAACTGTCTAAACTCATTAATCTTCAGTGGATCGCTCCGTATTAAAACAAATTACGATTATTCTTCTGTTTTCCTTACTGGCATCTTCAACGTATAGATTCACATGCTGAACAACCTTGGAAAGGGCACCCAAAAAGACTGGAGTAAAGCCAGATATTTTCCTTTGCAGCTCAGGAATGTACCACCAAACTCAACTCAGATGCACCAAATCCCTTTATGTTTCTTCTGAAAATTCATTAAGTTAAAGGTTTCTCATCAATGATGGGATTTTAACCATTTACCTGAGAGGACATTCCGTGGCATGGATAAAGGATTGCTTTGTCATCCTCTTCGGCTCCCTGATCTAAGCAGTAGCCACTAGCTTTGCTGTTACGCACCTATAACCGGATCAGAAAGAAAACAGTTGCGTTAGAAATTAACCTGCACAATGCAAGCCCAATCTAGCTAAATCTTAGCTGCACTACAGCTATTGAAACAACTAGTCTGTAAAACTGTTCTTCTCTGAGAAACACATGCGTATTCTCCAGATAGGACAGGATGCCAATAGTGAATTTGCTCCAGGAGAAGACGTTATTTGGACAACCTGCTGTCTTTACAGACCTTGGGTCAGAGTTATATTTTCAGCAATTACTTGACATCAAAACCCCATAAAATTCACTCTAAGAAACCCAGGCCAAATTTTGCTCCAAATTACCCTCTTGCACATATAAATTTTGACCATATATGTTGAGAATGTGACTTCAACCAAACAGCAGAGGAACTCCCCAGGATTGGTATGGGATGTGGCACCCTTTTAGTTGCACCTGCTGCATACATAAAATCAAAAAAGCATACAAAGCAATTCTATTTGAATTGAGAATATAGTATATGGTAATGTACAGAAGTGATGTAAAGCACATTATTGTGAAAGGATACAGCAATGGTGACCAGTGTTGGAAGGCTTTCAGTATATTTAAAGTTTGGGTCCAGACAACCGACCAAGTCAAAAATTCATGTGCCTCCCCAGACAAGGGTAGTTTACAAGTCTATAAAACCGGGCTGGAGCTTTTGTGACATTTCACACCTGCCTTTCTCTTCAGGCTAGAAGTATTACACGCATATTTTGGACACAGAAACATTTTACAGGTATCTTAATCAAGAGGTTATTTAGACGGACATTTTCAAACAGTCAGCAGGTCAGTTTTGGTTTAGGCTGTGAACAATTTGTCTGGCCACCCCCCATGATATAGAAATAGCTGCCGCATGAGGTGTCAGAAAAATCGGTAAATAATCTTTCATATTACAGTGTACGAGCATAACAGGGATCAGATAAGGGGGCTCACCAATAGTTAAATTTCAGGAGGTTTATTTTATGACTTGAGTCCTATAAAGGCTAAAGAAGATGAAGACAGCTTTATGACACGGCTTTAAAAAATGTGAATTGAGTCACTAGGAAATATATTTTTACTACTGTTTCAATCTGTTTCACATCTACTCAATACATTTATTTTCCTTTAAACTTACTAAAATCCAGACATCTTTTCCTCCAGGAAAATAACCAGAAGATAAGGTATTTAATAACAAGCTTGATGTCATTTAGGATGAAGCCTCTAGATTTTTCATTATGGGCATGTAAGGCTGAAAGGGAACTATGCCAGTTTATACTAGCTAAATAGCTTGTGTGGCTCCATTTTATTATAAATTTTAATGAATTAGATGCTTGCATCAGTAAACTTCCTGTTTGACTCAAGAACCTTCATGTGACCACTGAACAGAAACAAACTTCTTTCTAGAGCCCAGCTTGCTAACCGTCTGGTATAATTGACACAACATTGGCAGTACTGCCAATGTTCTTCGCAGTTAACAGCCTTCTCAGAGCTGACAGCTACTAATAGCTCCTGTTGAATTTACTAAACGTCTTTCCTCAGCTACTGCCATATTAGGATGCAAAGTGATATTATGCAATAAAGCTCGCACTTTGTATCAATATCTGACGTGCCTGACTTATTTTTATATGAAGTCAATCAAATGGAACAGAAAGGAAGAATGCCCGTTTAGTTGTCTTGTGTGAAAATATATTGCCTTTGGATTTAATTGTAGTTCATGTAGACAATTAAAACAGAATCTTAAAAACATTGTGCAGCAGGAGGGCTCCTACAACTTCGCCCCAGTTCACAGTCACAAGTGATAGCAGTCCTTACATTACAGGCACGTGATATAGATTTAAAGAGTTACAGACGGCATGTCTGACTTCTTTAAAGATTGGGGTCAAGCATATGTAGGAGATTTGGTTGGTTCACAGAAGAGAAAGAAATGATCCAGACAGCTGAGGTGAACCGAAACGTCTACACATTTCTAACAAGTTTGGATCCAACATTTTATTAGGGTTAAGTAACCTATCCACTCAGCTGTCTCACAGTAGGTGTTCCAAGGTCCTACTCAATACTGGTACACAAGTGGAAATGAAAATACAGAATCTGAGCACAAAGCAGCAAAATTGTTTTTCCTCTAATGACTTTTGCATGATGAGATAAAGACCTGCCAAATGGTAGCCTCACCTCATAACCTGAACAAGGATATGTTGCTTTTTATCCTGAACAAGGAGGATTGCAAAAATGAATTAATCGAGTGAATGTAATCCTTCAAATAGTTTGGCAAAACCCAAAAAAGGGGTGGTTCTTTCCCTAAAAACAGTTCAGCAAACTCAACTGTTCTCATTAACTGCAATTATGTTAGCTCTCTTGACTGCTGATATTTTCTTGATGACATCTGTGGCATCCTATTTGGGAAAATTATTACCTCAAATTTATGTTCTCAGGGCTGCTGTATTTTAAAATGAAAGCCAATCTTATGAAAGCATATCATCGTTAGTGAGAACGATTTCATCTGACACACTCCAATGAGAGGGACAGTGCTTCTCAAAGCCACGCTTCCTAGCGTTGATTAAAAGCAGGGGAGGGCATTTCTGTTGCTACTAGTGCTGACTTGAAATTGCTCCTGATACCCACCGCTAAGATGAAAGGACTGCTCTAATGCAGCCATGATGTATTTTCAAAGACGTACAGTACCTCTCCATAAGTGACTGTATTATTATAAATCCTCATTTCAGGATAGACGTTCTCCAAGTACCACTTAAAACTCCGGCACTGCAGTCGCTGTCGTAGAGCTATTCTTTCAGAAACGTCTCCAAAGTCAACGCCAGGGTTCTACAAAGCAGAAAAGGAATTAAAAAATCTCACTGCATTGACTTTACGGTTGTTTTCTTTACTGAAACCAAACTGGAGTTCATTTTGTATACCAAGCTGTATTTCCCTCTCTTCTTTCTCTTTTGTAACTAGCAGCTCATCAAACAGCTGCTGTTGAGAGCAGACAATAAATATTAATGAAAGTCAGTGGAAAAAGAAGGATAACGAACAAGCAAAAAACAAACATCAATCAAAATAATAAGAATACAATAAGAATGTTATTACTTACAGCAATTCGAAATGTTTGCAATCAAACCTGAACTCTTTTGCTTTCCGATTTGTCAGGAATTTAGGCGGTAATTCTGATCTAAGATATGGCCGCTTGATCATGGTTTACTCTAGTAACAGCCTTAGGTATTCACGAATATAAATGAAATCAGAACAGACCTGTTAAAACTTCAAAGAAGAGCTGCTCAAGAAGTCATTAAGCTCCATTAAGCATTTGCATAGGCCAGCATTCAGTTTTTACTGGAACTGGAGCTCAATTGCAGACTTGAGCCATAAAATGCAGTTAAACTCAAAACCTTCTTTATAATTCTACTTCAGAATTTAATTCATGCTTGAATACAAATACCATGAAAAACACAGGCTGGAAGAGTCAAATCAATATGATCAAAACAAGCCGTTTAAAAACTGCCAGGTCCTGGGTTAGTGTCTGTTTAAACCATTATAAATCATCACAGTTCAACAGTAAGACAGTAAGAGTTACCTCATCTAAAAGGCTTTTCCGACACCGTATGAATCAAATGGACTGAAACTGGGGAGTTTTGCATGGATCTGTCTTAAGTGCCTTGTACGTTTCCTCCAGAAAGATTTCTGTACGTTTTACAAATGATGTCTAATGCAGGGTTACAAGACAGCAGCAAATCTTAGCTCAGGGTTTATTAGAATCCCCAACAGATGCCTCGTTTTCAGGAGAGAATACAAGTGTAATACTGAACAGGTTTTTCTGTTTGCTACATAAAGAGTTTACTGTGCTCACTGCTGCTTGCTGATGCATACTTTGTCATGAGCTCTCTATGCAGCATCCATTCAAATGAATGTTAATTTACGTACTACTTCAGGCTACATGGAAGGAGAGCTATTCTGAGGCACTCAGTACAATAAATCATTCAGTATAAGATTCCTTTATCACTAAAATTGTCCAGGAATAGATCATAAGCAGGAGCCTACCAAATATTTGGTTAACTGAAATAAAGTTACGCTGACCTGCTGATGAAGGTTATAGGAATATGATCTTGCAAATGCGTCCAAAGCTCATCTGCTAATCAGGATACACACTACGCGCAGATCCTCAATAACTTGGAAAGGAGCCAGTTGAGAAAAAGATGGTGTGAGTTATGAAAGGGTTAATTTGGATGGGTTTTGGTATGGGAGAACACATGTATTTTACTCGCCTCCTTTCTTCCCTGTTCTAAAATGAGGCAATACAATGCCCTGTTTGCAGTGCCGTTTCTACAGACCACAAGAGCAGCAAATGGAGCAGTTATGAAAACGCTGTGCTTGCTTCTGTATTAGCTGCAGTCATCATGTGCGGGTTACAGTGCGATAGTACAAGAATGAGGTGTCCGCGGAATTTAGTATGTGAACATATTCTTTTTGACCAGGCAGCAAGGTTTCTAGTTCTCTGCAGAAGGGTTTTCTTATGGCTTATGACAGTACAGTACTTCTTAGTCATCTACATTGAATACTACAGCGGAATAACTCTGTGAACACTAACGCTAGCTTCCTTTTCCTGAGAGCTAATGGGGTTATTTTTATGATGCACATTTTATCAATCAATTTATTTTATGGAAAGAAAATTTTAATGTTCAGTACTTATGCTGATTTGATGTCTCTTAATGTAGATGTGCCCTTTTTTTTTTTTTTAAAGCGTTGCTGTATAGCTCAGTGCAGAAAACTACATCAATAAGTAATCTCAGAGAGATTAAAGGAAATCATGTTTTGGTGTAAATGCTTATTTAAATGTCTTGCCTTTTCTCAGAATTCATTTGCAGAAGGCATCAAGCAAACAAATTTACCAAGGTTACTTCTTTTTCCTCTCCTGTTTGAAACTTACCATTTTATCAAATGGATGCAGACAGGGCCAAAATGGCCCTAAAAACTGAGATGGACGCTGCTTTGCCTTCCTACTATCACGGAAATCTTGTGTGGGAAAGAAGTTATGCAGTATTGCCTTGTTAAGGCAAAATAATTCCCTGCAATTACCTCTCATGCCAAAAGAAGTCACCAAAAGACATCTTCATAGAGACCTAACTTTCAACATTGCACAGAATGTCCAATACTGAACAGCAGTAAGGGAAATTCAGACATGTGCGAACATCTGACATGTTCAGACATCACACGGAGAAGAACGAAACATTGCTCCTTTAGGTATCTGTGCTCTCAAAACTACAACAGGAATGAACAAAAATGGGGTTTGATATATTACCTAGCTACCAAAGTACAAGTAGGTATTTAGGACACAGACTAAATCCGATGAAGTCTTTGACAAGATTCCCGTGACCTTGATGGACTCTAGGTCATAACTGAATATTCACAAAGACACTGCTGGGTTGGCATATTTTCCTGTTCTGATAGGAACATTCCTGTTTCCATTTACTTCAATCAGCTTTGAACAAACCCCTCATATAAGGGTTAACTAAACCATCATTACCTACAGAACGGAGTATGCTTCCCCTCAGCTGCTCTCCCTGTGCCCCTTCACATGAATAATTTGGATGCAAATAGCACTAAAGGATACAGCAGCAGTCAGCTTCCACCTGACTGGGATATAACATATACCTCTTCTCTCGAAGAATTATGCTCAGTGGAGATGTAGCATGTGATACACTTACAGAATAAAGTGATAAATTGAACGTATAGTTTATCTAATATTTATATTACATGGATTCCTAGAGGTCCCCACATGCCATCTACAATTCGTATGCACAGTGAGAAACAGAATGCGTCCACGTTGCAACTCCCAGCCTGGAGACAATAAAGCTAGTTAATGTGTGATTCTTTTATCGCATACTTTGTTTTTATGCTGGTGAGGTCTACTGAGTCTCACAATGAACGATGATATTTATTTATGGACTTTTCTGTAGTCCTCACCACTGTAGCATATGAACACCTCAAAGTTTAATGGCATCCCAAATTAACGACTTCTTCTGAGGAAGCACATAAACACGAAACATCGTGCTCTAGTTAAATTATAGATCTGTGTCACCGCTCCTGAGCACACAACAAAACTTACACCGAGGAAGCAAGTTTATATGGCAGAACTCTCCGTATTGAGCACGCACCAGCACGAAAGCACTCTTCCCCCTATGCTCAGCCCACTTCATACGATTGCAGTAATATCCTTCACCTCAAAGAGCTAACTAGGAACAGCCATCCGCGTTTCTGTTCAGGAGAGAGTGCGACCCGTACTTACTGCCATGGGGATGTTCCACGCCATGTAAACGTGCGACTTGAAGTCATCCATCCAGACCTCAGCGGCCCGCAGGGCGTTGCGCTTTGCATAGTAATCAATGTCGTTGTTGTAGGGTTTCTTTGTGCGTTCAATATGTGCCACGCGAGAACAGGGTAAGACCTCCATGCTTCCTCCGCACTGCCAGACCTGGGAGAGTTGGAGGAAAAAAAATTACGTGATTTTTTTTTTTTTTTTTAATAATTATTTTTAAGGTGATACAAGTGCTTCTTTTCAGATGCTGTATGTAGAGTGTTCCCTAGGCGGAGATGGGTACTATCGAACGATTCAGAACGATCGCCCGATTTACCTGCTCTGGGGGTGAAACCCCTCTCTCTTCACATTGACTACAGATGAGTCCGAGGTGAATGCAGCTGGCTGTGTTAGGTACATAAGTTTAGGTGCCATAAATATCCACGTTCTTCCCCATAATGCCACTGTTCTTGGAACTATTAGGCAGAAGACAAATTATAAGGTGGTGACCTCTATCATAGGGACTAATTTAACATAGTGCTTGTTACTGAAACTTCAACAAAAATCCGTTGTATCAGCTGGCTGTGTTTGGTGCTGTATACGTGAGGTTACTGTGTCAGCTCTCCAAATCAACTAACAAACTTTTAATAGCTTAAATGCGACTGCCAGAAAAATCTGATACGTGTATACATAAGCATACATAAGCATCTCAGATGACCTATTCCACACCAGCGCCTTTTACGTGGGGATTTGAACATTACCTTTGGGAAAGAAAAGGAAACAAATTACCCACATGCACAATACCAACAGAAAAAAAAAGCATGGAAACACACTTATTTTCTCATTATGGAAGCTTAGACTTTGATTGTGAGTCAGTCAATTATTCTTTTCTTTTTCTAATCTAGCCCCTGCAGGCTTCACTGGTTTTCAGCGCAGCAATTCTCCCTTCACAAACACGCTTTGCCCTACCTTCAGTAAGAAACAAGCACTGACTTACCTGGTACAGGGCGTCCCATGGAAGTTTTAACCGAGAATAAGACGCAAGTCTTAGCACAGGACACCTTGGTAAATCTGGCCATGAACCAAAATGTGCGTTTATATAGCAACAGAGGTTACTGCCACACTCGGTAGTAGATGAGAGCACAGCAAACGCGTTTCCCACCCAGTGCTCCTACAGCCTCTCCGCCGATAACCTGCCAGGCAGAGAGGAAGGGAGGAACCGCTGGTGCAACTATTCCGTGTGCCTTTACCTGCAGCCTGGTCGCATAAGAAGCAATGAATGACCGCTTACGTCTCTACCCGAGTTGATGAAGATGGGTAAAAGGGGCTGAGTGGAGGCTGGATCACCCAGCCTTCCCAGACACCCCCACACCCATCCCGTGCCCTTTTTTCCTGTGGATTATTTATTGTCTGAACTCCACGGTGGGAAACAAAGAGGACTTGTCCAGCGAGATTAGGAATGATGCAGGGTGAGCGAAGCTTATGCGTTTCAGTTCCCTCAGGTCTGCACCTAGTACTATAGTCTAGCTGAAATAAATAAACTATACTAAAATATAAGCAATAATCCATTGCTTCCCAAGGCTGCCTTTTACTGAGCGTAAGAGCTCATTTCCACACAAGATGCGCTCCAGAACAATACTGGGGCAGTTCTCCACCTAACCTGCCTTCTCAGGGACAAAGATAAACTGCTTGGGAAGTGGCAGATAAAATCTTCTCCTCCAGTTCGGCTTTTTTTTTTTTTTTTTTAAATACTTTGTTAGGTAATATTTGTTTGCTGCTTTCCAAACAGTTCTGTAGTAAATCACTGGCCACTGGAATTTGCATTTGATAAATGAAATACACTGAAAAACACAGTGCTCATAAATTTGGACTGACATACGCTGAGGGTTTCCTCAGTGAAGTGGAAGTGCTACAAAAAAGAAAGGAATTCATTGATTTTCATGATCAGAAGGGGAAATGAGCAGTACACTTTAGTATACTGCTATTTGCCCAACCCATCCTGAAAGTCAGCTATTGAATGCACAGCACATTTTTTTTTCTCTTGATATGGCTAATGACCTTGTAATTTTTATTTATATATTTTGGTACCAAAGGCAAATACATTATCTGAGCGATAGATTTATTTCCTTCAAATGCCAGTGCTCATGCAAACCTGAAAAGAAAAAGGTACCAAACTGCAACATTAAAGGAAACAGTTTGGCTCATCTGTAAATTCAACACAAACAGTTATTTATCAGCGATAAATTCTTCCCAGATGAAATCCACAGGGAACTCAGACACCTGGCTTTGAAGAAAACACGGCACAAAAAGGCAGCAGCAGCCTCGCACCAGATAACGCTCGCCCTGCCAGCCGGGAGCTCTGGTGCTCAGCAGTCAGCGTGAACTCGCACCGGGCTGTGACCGCCCCGTCTGCAGGTGCCTGGATTGCTTTACACGTGCATTCCGTCACTTCTCTCCCCTACCCCTCAGCACCATCTTGCTCTTTAAAGAGACAAAATTTGCTGAAGAGTAGGAAGGGAGGAAACAGCCAGGGAATAATCATGGAAATTTTGCTTCCTATGGGGATGATAATTTACCCCAGATGACTTGTTTTTTTCACAGAATCACAGAATCGTATAGGTTGGAAAAGACCTTTAAGATCATCGAGTCCAACTGTAAGCCTAACACTGCCAAGCCCACCACTACACCGTGTCCCTAAGCACCTCATCCAAACGGCTTTTAAATACCCCCAGGGATGGGGACTCAACCCCTTCCCTGGGCAGCCTGTTCCAATGCTGGACAACCCTTTCGGTGAAGTAAAATTTCCTCACATCCAGTCTAAACCTCCCCGGCGCAACTTGAGGCCATTTCCTCTCGTCCTGGTACTCGTTACCTGGGAGAAGAGACCGACCCCACCTCTCTCCAGCCTCCTTTCAGGCAGTTGTAGAGAGCAATGAGGTCTCCCCTTCTGGGAATGTGTAACTTTTAACACCAGTGGGGGACGTTTCCCAGGGCAAGGTTGGGATTTCCCATCCCAGAGAAAGAGCGCGGGATGTACAGCATAAGGGGTGAGAAGGCAGATAGTCGTGTATCACCAGGAGTACATCATCATGCCACCATTTCTCCAGATCCCAGATAAACGCCATGGCTGCTCGACTAAGGGTCATTACTTTTCAGGCCAGACAAGGTCTCCTGTTTCACTTCATCAGGATTAGTTGCTGTTCAATGGAGCACGGACATGACTCTGCATCCCCACACCCTTTCAGTGCACTGCTAAGTGCAGAGTGAAACTCTTGTCCTCTCCCTTTCCAGCCCAATGATTACTTAATCTTACGCAAAATGAAAGAGTTTCGGTAGTACAACCAAGCATGTGCACCCAAAACCAGCCAAGATCTCAGTAGTTAAGAGCAGCCATGTGAGATTTAGATGAAGACTCAAGACTTGTGTCTGAATCAAGAGCATGGGGAGGTTTAGCAGCACCTTCTCCTTGCTGGACACAGAACTGAAAGACACACGCGATTCAGAAAACCATTGCCTGGCTGCCTCCAACTGCAAGAAGGTTTGGAAATACAATGAAGGATGAAAGAATGAGGAAAGTTTTACTGCATGAAACAGATAAGAGAGGCGAGTCAGTGGCTGTCCCCGAAACCGGTTGATTCTCCTCCTCTTTTCATCCTCAAAACTGTATTTAATGACCCATTTTAACAGTAGCAAACAACCCATTTCTTTCCACATCTAACTACGGAAGTACGCCAGAAAAATAATTACATGCATCTATATAGCATTTATCAAGCAGAGTTCTTAAAGTGCCTTACTATGGCAAGCAGACTATTTCTACCTGTGAGCATAAAATGATGCCCAAGTCCCTCCAAACTGACACATTTCAGGCAGAGGAAACCAACTTCCATGTCAATGACTCATCTTCTGGGATAAGAACACGTTTCCAACCCCAGTAATTCCTCCCACACTGAGTTGCCAACATTAACTGTGTGTTTCAAGGTTCATTTACTGAGAACGTGGAAGTCGAATGGTGTCTCTGGGCCGGTCCCTACGAGGGTGCACATCACTCAAAAGCAAACTCAGGCAACAGTTGGGGCAACAGCGCAGGCTCCGTGGGAGGTAAGGTAGATGCAGACGCCCAGCAGACGCCCTGGGCAGGGCACAGAAGTAGCTCCAGCTGATAAGCAGCAACAGCAGAGAAGGAAACGGGCTTCTGCGTTGTGTGCTCCTCGACTCAGCGCAGCTGCGACAGCCCAGGGACTCGGCTTTGCCTCCGCGAGCATCACACTGTGCAACGTTTTAAGACGTGATCGAGTAATTCCAAGAGACACTCAATTTATTTGCTAATTGTAGTTAATTTCTAATTTCAGTATTGCTCTTTAGGCTGCTATAAACAAAATTGATAGCAATATAAATGTTACCATAGCCGTGTTACCTTCGCATTTTTACTGCTAATTATCTCAATCAACTTTTCTATAAACAGACATATTAAGTATTAAGAAGAACAAGTACCAACGTCAGGGGTAAATTACAAACTGAATGATAGTGTTTGTGGTTTGCGCTACAATGATTTACTGGCACTAATTATTAGCTATTCCTGTACACCTGAGATATGGCTGTCCTGCAGAAAAGTGTTTACCATTTATTATACAGAAGTCAATCGGACATCATATTCTATGCATCAAAGAAAAACTGAGATGAGACAGTGTCTTGTCCACCGTGACCTAAACTGTCCATCACCGAAGTTCTCTGAATGCAGGTTGGGTACATGATTTTAAAAGGCTAATAAATTGCTATGCTTTAACTCTTGCCAAAAAAGAACAACTTTTCTGAGGAAATACATTTTTCCACAAGTACTTGTTGCTGGAGGCCCAAACTATCATTTTTAATATTGGTTTCCTAAAAAAAAAAAAAAAATAAAAAAATCCAGAAAACATCTTAAACCAACTTATTAGCATCCTAAAAAGGAAGTACAGTTTCAAACAAACCAAAAAAGGAAAACAACACTTTTGACCAAAATCCAGGTATTTGGGGAATGAGGAAAGGAGGTGAGGCAAAATAAAGTGTAAAATTCCATCAGTCAATCAACAAGGTCAGACAACAAGCCTGGGCACCGTTGAAGCGGGGTGCAGAGCTGGCTGGACTGCTGGGCTAATCAGTTCCTAAGTTATGGCAATATATATACAGAGCATTGCTGAGAGCCTCCAGCTCCGCAGGCGAGACCTATTTCCAATAGCATCATGCCGTGCTGAGGGAACGTCAGAGCTCAGAAACATCGCGGGATGTAATACTGGGGGGAGCCGTTTGCAGCAGGGTAGCTGCAGCTCCCAGGGTGCTCACGCTGGTTGCAGGGAGGGCTCTTCGCTCTCGCGGCCCCAGTGCTCTGTGAATTGAAAGGCAGCCCCTCTTACCTGCAGCTGTTCTGTTTTTTGAAAATACAGGCTTACTGACTCATCAGTGAAATGATTCATGCCAAAAATGGCAATGAAATTCCAGTATTTTGTGGCCGTTCTTATGCACGCTTTTAGGAGTGTCAGGAGAAGGGGGTGCCTGCAGTCTACAAGTAACTAAACTAGAGATTATTCATCGTTTCAGTCAACAAACGCAAACATACAGCTTCACAAGTATATGTATGACATTGTGTTGTACACTAAGCCAACTGGACATGGTTATTTAATTTGGTACAAATTATCTCAGTAAAAGCAAAATGAGTAGGTAAAAATGAAAATGGCATTTTACGAAGGCACAGCTGAGGAGAGAGTTAACTCTCTTAACTTAGAAAACAGACTGGAAAGAAAGATCATGATCCTTAAGAACTTTGTATCCTGCTGTGAATTTTGCAGTTTAAACACCTCTGTGCTCAGCGCGAGAGAAAATAAAAGCTTCAGGCTCTCTGTTGCAACTATTTTTTCCATCAAATACACCTTTGATGCAAGCAGCTGGAAGGATGAGCTACCCAAGAACGTGTAATAGTAGGAGGACGACATCGGGGAGGGGGATTTGTTTGCAAGCAATTACCCTTTGCTAACAATTTCACGGGCTCTTTTAGTGGACGCACCGTTTCTGTCCATTGGTGTAAACACAGCAGGTCTACAGGTGCCAAGGCAACTCCAACACAGAGTGAACCAGGCATTTGCAACACATCCGTCTCCACCTCCTTCAAAACTAGCTGAGTGAACATTGGCTCACTTTTCCAAAAGAGAGCTGGGATTAGTCCTGCCCTCTAATAATATAGAAAATCAAGCAATTAATGAAATTTGCAATAATCTGGACTTTGAGCCCATTTTTCATCGTCAGCAAGCGCTCTGGAGGCGGTGCCAGAAGGGACTATTAGTGTACACCTTGCAGTGGTGTTGTAGCGGCTTTGTGCTTTATCTGCTTCCAAGAACTTGTGGCCTTTTCAGTGGTCCTTTGCTGAAAGAAACAATCACTGTCTACATCTTCCAGCAGCGAGAAAATGGAAAGAATCGGCTTTAAAACATGCACGTGGCAGCAGGGTCCCCTCATTTCTAACATGCCCAGCAGAGCATGTTACCTGGCATTTCTGCAGTGGTTTCTGCCGGAGGCAGCACTTCGGAGGTGGATGTTCAGCACATCCTGAAATGAAACCCTTATGCTAGAACCAGACTCTGATGTTTTATAAAAATAGTTCTGAACTCCACCTAAGCAGCACTTCATAGAAGTAGCCTTTCAGATTTCAGACTTTCTTTTCTGTGTGAAGGCAACAGAAGAGATGGAGGAGTTTTTAAAGCAGCTCAGATATCCCCGGTTTATGATATCCCAGCGTGGGAATTCTTAAAAGTCAGGGATCTCAGGTTTTCTTCAATTTTCGATGCAAAGCCTACCAAAGACGGATGTCTTCTAGACTACCCACATACACCTACGGCAGGACTGGAAAAAGATTTTCCTGTCGTGAAAGAATTTCCACATATTTCAGAAATTTTGCTGACCTAAATTGTCACGAATAACATCAATCTTCAATGTTTTCACTAGCTGAAGCACAGGCTCTTTGTCACCTCCATCTTCCTCCCCTCAAAAAACTACCCCCAAAACATTTTTCTTAAACTGAACCGCTAATGATTTTCCGAAGTCCTGTTTAGTGTTGAAAGCTTTTTGAATATAAGCATATTTCAATCTGAAAGGCCAGTTTAAACTGAAAACCCAAACCTTTGTTGCAAAAATAGTAAACCACAATCTTTTGACGACGTTAAAAAGAGGTATTTGTTCTTATTTCGAAATTTGGTCAAAGCACAGCCTTTTCTACAGAAGTATTTTTGGTTTAATTTATCAGCTCGAAAAGCCTCAAAAGCCTGCCCATCAAACTTGAAGGAGGCCAGTGGGCTCACAGCCCCTCTCAGAGTGCATGTGGCCTGCAGGTAAAGATGCCTTAAATCACTGCGACAGACCATCCAAATGAGGGGATCTGCCAGAGTGATTAAATTGTGGTTCCTCAAGGTGAAAAAAGTCTAAGTACTTTCTGGCAAAAGCTGCAACATCTGAAGGGCAGGAGGACACGCAACCCAGGTAGTAAATTCACAACAGCAGGTACCGCTGCGCCCATCTCAGCTCCTTTAACACCGCTGTGCAAGATAAAATCCACCTGTACAGCAAAGTTACAGGAAAATTCCGACCGTGATGAAGTCAAACAGAAAGATAACTCTTAACATTAAAAACTTGCATAGGAAGATGATGCTGTAGTTTTGGCCTTTCTTTCCAGTCAGCCACAGACCAACAAGGTCTAAATCAGAAGGGATTTTTCAAAGTACATTTGAACCATGACAATAAGATCTTTTTCACTCTGAAACACAGGAGCTCTCTAGTTATTCTCCGGTCCTTAATGGATGTGGCAGCTCTTCCAGTACCCACTCTAGAAACAAAAAATTAGCATGAACATAGCACACTTATGGTTCTTGCATCTCTGATATTGACAATTTACATAGTTCACTGAAAACTGGTTTTTCAAAGTAATTTATAGCCTGACATTTTCTATTTTTCTAATGGGGTTTTATGGATATTCTTTCTTTCATGTATTCTCAGTGCTGACCAGAGAGTTGTATTTAATCAGATGTGCTAGATAAAGTGCGCTCTCTCTGTTTTTCACTTCACATAGGAAGCTGTTAGAAACTAGGGAGGTGTCATAATCAAACATGTCATATGGAAAAATTAATCATGTGGTCTCGTTTTGTTCACCAACTACATTTTTATCATCATCTTTAAAGACAGCCATAATTATGGTTTAAAAAAGTCCCAACTTTCATTTCTCAAAATAGCCTGTGCTATTTAATGGTGTACTCATAGCAAAAAAAAATCTTTCCACACTGGAACAAAACAGCTTACATCAGAGAAACTTTTAGCTGCCAAAAAAAGAATTGAAAAAAGGAAGAAATCACATCTCAAGATCCACAGATCATATGTTTTGTCAAAGATTTCAGCATAAACTTCTGACCAATGCTTGCAAATTACAGGACCCAAAAGGGTCCCTGCTTGACTGATCATGACATTGTCTCCATTACAATCCCTGCCTTTTTGGTTTCAACTCCTGCTAACGGCAGTTTACAGATAATCTGCTAATAGCAGATATAGAGGGAGTGTGACAAAATCTCACATATAAAAGCTAATTCTGTCACTAGGATAGTCTCATTAACGTAGGTGTGTAAATACCTAGCCCCCCCACTGCTCTTGCTGCCCTGTAAGGCTGGGAACACGCAGAAGCATTGGTGGACTACTGATTTTGGAGGGCTGAATTTCACTTGGGGCTCTCCTCATGTTTTTTTTTTTTTTTTTCTGGCTCATCAAGCATGAACTTCAAATGAAGACAGAAGCATAGATATGGAGGGTAGAGCAGATGCAGTCACACGAGTCTTGAGTATATGTTTGGACCTAGTATTACCTCTTTATGATGATTATTATTAATATTTCAGTTGCCCCAGTGATGAATACTTGGAAGCTAGCCGATTTTCCCAAAACTATTATGATAGAGTTCAAGGGTGCGTTGTTAGATCCTCTTGCAGAGTCATCTATGTGAGGTTTCATGGTAGATTCAAAATGGTACCTTTTCTTTGTAAGAAAGTACAAAAATTATATCATAAATACTTGATTAGCCTTTAAAATTTGTTCGAATTGATTGGAGTTTGACCTCTTAGTTTTGTTCCCTTGGGGTTTTCCAATATTTGCAGATGAATTGCTTTCAGAGAAAAAAGGCAGCGGGACCATGATGTTATTGCAATGACACACTCAACTGATGCATGTTTTTAAAATTTCTCTGGTGGCTCTTCAGTAGCAAATTTAGAGGTTGTCCTTCATATATTTCTTGGAGGTTACACAGAACCTCAAGCCAGCTAAGATCTCAGATGTGACAATAGTGAGAAGATAAAACCCTTCTGCTAACCCTCTTACAGAAGAAAATAGATAAGCATGAAGAAATTGAAACGTGTTCTAGAGAAACTCGCACTCAGCAACTGCTATCTTGCTGTAAAGATAAACTTTGTGTGTAAAGAACTAAGTTTGATAAATTAATAGACTAGCTGCTATGGGAGGGAGAAGATAGGATTTTAAATGATATTAAAAATGTCCCATATACTTTAACCACTAATCCGATCTCCATAAACCCATATTTTGCACGGTTTTTACAAAGACTACTGCACCTTTGAAAAGGTGCATGTCTAGGGAAGAAGCTGATGATTTTGTGTGAAGTAGAATTCCCTTCCGCAAGGAAAATTCCAGACTCTCTGAAATGTCTTGGTGATGGGGGATGGAAATTGCAAAAAACCTTTAGAGAAACAACAGCAGACTGCTACCGCATGGGCTAGCTGCACATGCAACATTCCATAGGCCATGCTTTATATACAGATTTAAAATATGCATTAACAGGGATAGCAAAGACTAAAATATCACCCCAAACCAAGGTGGTTCAGCAATTCTTGTTTGCCACTAGGAAAGCTCATCTACAGCTGCAGTGATCCTGGTCAAAGACCACGTGCTCAGATAGGACTGTCTCCTGAGGAGCTGGTGAGAAGGCTTCACAGCCAAGCAGAGCACAGCAGGAGTTAAGCACAAGCCCGAAATGACGGCACAATGCAGCCAGGTCTGTACTCAACAAAATGTTAGGAGAGCTTATGCAGATACCAGACTTCCATCACTGGGCTCTGGAGCCTGCTCCTCATTCCCAATCCTGAGCTCCTAGGATTCACATGGCTGCAAAGCAGAGCCTGCTTCTGGCGATCATATCTACCTACCCTTGCTGGCACAGGTTCCCTGGATGCCTGCCTGCTCTGGGGTAGTTGCCCGAGAGAGGCACCGGGAGAATTATCCAGAGACTCCACCGATCCCGACTGATCCAGCTGCAGCGATGCACCATGTGCCATGCAGGGGACAGTGGCTCACCCCTCTGCTGAAGGCATGATCTCCGTCAGCACGTCCCTCCGGTGGAAAAGGATGAGGGAGATGATCTGTTAGTCCAAAAAAGCACTTAGGGAGCAGAATTTTGGGAGATGGCAGCTTAACAGGTAATACCAAAGCAGGCAACCTCACAGGCATGGCGTATAGCAAACGCTGGTATGTTCTGTATTGCTGACCTTAGGTGCAGATAAGCACTGTTGTCTACCATCAACCTCACTGACATCATTGCTTAGGGATGGCATCAAGGTCTGAGAGGAGAGGAAGCACTGAGGAATGGGAATAGAGAGAAAGGACAGCCTATCTAAGGGCAAGTTTTTAATTTTCAAAGACTTGTTTTTCTTAGCAAATGAATGAATGTTGGCACGTCAAAACGCTCCAGGAGATGTTAACAGCTCCTATCGTGTAAATGACAGGCATAGAGGAGAGATTGCTTTGAGGCATACCCTTAGACTTCATAGACTAGAGATAACAACTCTACTTCCTCTGAATTCTCCTCAAGTCTGAAAGAGGCTGCAGATATCTTCTCCTGGTCTAATACCAGATATGTTGGTTTTTGCAAGCCCCAATAATTTTTCCTTGTATAAAGTAAATGCAATTTGGTATCTCTAATTTAGTTTGGTAATTGTCCCAGGCAGATGCTCCTCATAACATATTCTTTAAGAATGCATTTGATGAGAATAATTTTCTGCCTTCTTACAAATTTACTCAACTTTTTCCCAAATCAATAGAACCGCTGTCAGTCATTTCTGCAAATCTGTCAGCACAGACACTGTTTGTACTGTAACTGTTAAAATTCAGCAAATTGGCCTTGGAAGAATACAATCCACATGGGATACACGAAACGGCATGTACTGGTTTTGGCTGGAATAATTTTCTTCACAGTAGCTAGTATGGTTTGGCTATGGTTTGGATTTGTGCTGGAAACAGTGTTGGTAACACAGGGATGTTTTTGTTATTGCTGAGCAGTGCTGACACACAGCCAAGGCCTTTTCTGCTCCTCACCCCACCCCACCAGCGAGGAGGCTGGGGGGGCACAAGGAGTTGGGAGGGGACACGGCCGGGACAGCTGACCCCAATGACCCAAGGGCTATCCCACACCATATGGCGTCACGCTCAGCACGTAAAGCTGGGGGAGAAGAGGGAAGGGGGGGACGTTCGGAGTGATGGCGTTTGTCTGCCCAAGTCACCGTTAGGCGTGATGGAGCCCTGCTCTCCTGGAGATGGCTGAACACCTGCCTGCCCACGGGAAGGAGTGAAGGAATGCCTTGCTTTGCTTTGCTTGCGTGCGCGGCTTTTGCTTTCCCTATTAAACTGTCTTTATCGCAACCCACGAGTTTTCTCACTTTTACTCTTCTGATTCTCCCCCTCATCCAACCGGGGTGGAGGGTGAGCGAGTGGCTGCATGGGGCTGAGTTGCCAGCTGGGGTTAAACCACGACACGGCATTAAAGACCAGTCCGTCATCCTTGTTCCTCACTTTCAGTCATGTGATTGCTTTAGATTGTTTCTTCTCACTTATCCCAAAAGACTACAGAAGAAAATCTCCCTCTAAATTCAAGTCTCAGCAAGGGATAAAGACTACGTACATTAAGCTTACATCAGAAAATCTGCAGCTGAGCTCCTGCAGCATTTAAGCTCTTAGGAAAATACCTGTTTTGCCACATTCTGAGCTTTGCTAACCTGCACCAAGCCACCAAATAACGCTGACTGGTCAATTCAGAAGCTTCTCTTGACACTCAAGGACCAGTATACTAACTGACATAGTCCAGTGCTCACTTGTACACTACTTAAAAGAGGCTCGAGACTAGATCAGCTGAGCATAGCAGCAGTCCAAACCAGGTTGAAGCACACTGTCAGATACCAGGAGAAAATTAGCAAGAATACTGAAGGTCAGAGTAGGGATGCCTTGCTTGACATGTGTAGGTGTTCACACAACACTTCCATAAAAGTCTCTGGAAGAGTACAAAACTAACTCCCAGAGAACAGAACTGAGGCACTTTCTAAAAAACATCACTTATAAAATAACTGCATTGACCACACTTGTCATTGCTGTCTCAATTTCCACTAATATATGTCAAGATCAGTATACTCTTCAATCATTCAGCTACTCGATCACTGCCTGAACAGAGAGGCATTCAATCTATTAATCATGCTGATACTTGTAGTATGGCTTTCTAAACCTTTGACTTCCTATTGGAAAGTCTTACCTAAGAACAGTAACTGGCACTTAGTCACTATATGCCTTTGGCCCATTAGTAGTTTCATTCCATTGAGGTCTACAAGGCTCTGTATTAACAAAAATCAGTCCTTCAGACAACATAGCAAGGCACTGTGCTTTTGGTCTGAGGCCAATCCCACCCTTGCCCTAGCCGGGGCTGTCACCTATGGACACAGTTCATAACGTGACAGCTCCTTCAGAAATGAACTTTTCTTCAAGAAACTCATCTCCTCAGTGGGGGAAATAAAAAAGCAGTGAGTGCAGAGAACCAGATTTGGTTAAAACCCGTCACATGATCTACTTTAAACACATCTCTGAGATAGAGCTAAAGCCAAAGATATTTAGATGGGGTTTGTTTGCACCTAGTTTAGGTTCAGGTTTGGGCTTTGGATCTGTGGTCAAATGAGGACAGTCTTTGAGCTTCTGAGGGGAAGAGTTGTTTATGTTTCAAATCCCTTCCCATTTTAATTTGGTATCTCAGGTGAACAGGGATTATTTCCTCTGACTAAATTAAAGCAAAAATCAGACCTCCAACCCAGAAGCAAAATTAAAAGCCTTTTCCAAAGCCAGGTCCTAGAATTAAAACACCCACACTAGAAACCTCTGGGGTTGGTCTACTCACAACATCAAATTTCAGATTTAAACTTTTTGAATTCAGAAAGAAAACAAGAGAAAAAAATGATACAACACGTTTGGAGTCATGCATCAGTGCATGTGGCAGCTGAATTACAGAATCACAGAATGGCTGAAGTTGGAAGGGATGTCTGGAGGTCATCTGGTCCACCCCCTCCCTGCTCAAGCAGGGCCACCTAGAGCCAGTTGCCCAGGACCATGTCCCAGCAGCTTTTGAATATCTCCAGCGATGGAGACTCCACAACCTCTCTGGGCAACCTCTCAACATTGTCTCAACAGTGTGATTTCAATTAACTGTCTTCAAAAGGGCAAATGAAATGGTTTTCACACTGTTTAGGGTGCCTAGCTTAGTATGTCTGGGAGATAAACTACTCCTAACTTTGCAGAAAGGGCAGACAGCAAGTGTGTAACTCAAAGGCACTTGTTCCTAACAGGCAGGCAAACACATTAGCCTAAAACTAGGCTGAACCTCTAATAGCATCACCCTTCAATTGTTACCTAAGCTAAGCCAGGTTGAAAGTAAAAGGCAAAAGATGTTCAACTTCCCCCCCTACCCCCACCCCAAAGCGAGTTCTCAGCTTTCTCGTGTAATACCATTAGTTCACACTTTCAGTCTTTTGCTAAAGAAATAACACTTACTGCATGTTCAACCTTCAGTAAAAAGGCTGAAAAATGATAAAATGCTTCCTGGCATTTTAGCTGAGACCACAGGGAGGAAGAATAAAGAGTGGAATTTATTGATGCTTCCATTAGAATAAAGTCATTCTGGAATAAGAAAATATTGAAACAGACTGTCTAATGAAGTGATCACAAAGGGTCTTGTCAAAGGACCCTAAGTGGAGTCATCCTCATTTGTTTTCTCTTTCCACAACAGCCCCTTAAATGATCGTTGCATATTGTCTGCACTAAATCCTGCAGGGTTGCTATTTCATGTTAAAGAACAAAGCTTTTAGGCTGCAAGGGATTCATTCAGTGAGAGCTATTATGCTTATTGTGACTCTGCTGCAGAGCCAAGGGATTTACTATATGCTCATTAGATCCTGCTTTGTTCCAAAACAATCTTTTACAATGCAAATTCTAGCATGCTGATCTACTTAGAATAACACTTTCAAAAAAAGGCTATTAAAGTAAAAGCTTCTTCTAATGCAGAAACACCACAAACTCAGATTAATTACTAATATTTTAGACCACGAAGACAGCTGGTGTCTCAGCTTAAATTCAGCTTTGAACATGGTTACGAGAAGTCACAAGGACTCAGTGTTAGGGGTACAAAGCAATACCCTGGACAGTCGCAGAGCTCAGAGGCCACATTATAAAGCCATCATAGGTGAGGCACGTTTGTCAGTTGGCTTCTTGGTGCCTGGCATACACAAGACTTAATTTGTTCAGGCGCTGGCACCTGAAGCATCTAGGCAGCGGAGAAGCCTCGCCAGCAGAGATGTTCGTTCGCCAGGACCTCTAAGGAAGCTACATGAGATGAGAGGTGCGAGTTCTCCGCACCCTGCTACATAAACATCTCCGGGGCAGTGCCGATGAAAAAAAGGAAAGAAAGCGAGGCAAACGTAGCTGGAAAAAATGGCAGAAGCGAGCAGAAACAACTCGCTGAGTTCTGGTGCTGGGTGCTCAGCACTCGGGGAGCTGTGACAGCTTCCATCTCTCGGGAGCGCTCTTTAAACTCCCGTTGGGCAGCTGTGGCCCGCAGAGGCATTGATGATGCGGGGTGCGCTCTTGTTTTTCAAAGCATTCGTTCTAGCTTGTTCCTCCTCTATGACCTTCCCAAGGGAGCGGTTGTACGAACACAGAACAATGAGTATTATCATCCAGGAGATATACCTGATAGCTCATTCTTAATAGTTCCATAAATCTCACTAAGTCTTAGTGCTTTAAGCGTACAGCAGAGATAATACTGCTGTAAGGAATAGTGTGAACCCATCTCTCCTAAGTACAGAAACCAGCCAGTCTAGTGACGCTACATTAAAGCATTCTCTCTTGTACTCTGATTAGCAGAACTCAAGCTGGAGGTAGAATTTATACTGGAAACTGATCTCTAGGAGGATAATTAATAAAATATCAGAGGTGAGCAATACAAAAAAAGATAGCTCACTAGCAGAAGTACTAACAAATCATTATTGCCATTCCAGACATCCTTTCCCACACACCCATTCTAAATCAGATCAGCAAACTAAGCATGCAATTTATATTAAAAAAAAACCAGAAATCATCACCTGCTTATACTGGACAAGTTCATCTGGTGGGAATAAGCACCTGCTCACTAAAGCAACACATGATTATTGAATTCAGGGGACGTCCTGTTTTACACAATGAGTGCCAAATCCTTAATAAACCTTAGATGCAGATGTGTGTGAGCATGGTTTTCACTGGGAATGCTTATTTACTTCAGATGATAAACCCATGATTAAGATCCTCCTCCTGGGGAAAACATAACCAGTGCTACAGAAGGTGTCGAAGGAGGGGAGTTGCCCACGAACAAATGGAATAAGCTACCTGAAACATATCTCTGAAGTTTGAAAAACATTCCTCTGACTACACTGCCCTTTCGCCCAGGCACGGCTACCCTTGGCAGCTACCTGAGTTGCAAGAAGAAGGCAAAAAAAATGCAAAAACCCTCTGGTGAGTCTGTTACAACACGCTCTGACTTCACCTTTCTGACTAAAGGACAGCACGTCTGGAAAGATTTTTGGATACCTTAGAGGAAACGCACAAAGGCAGAGAAGAGGAACTTTAACAGAAGGAAGTGCTATTATGTCCTAGTCATTCACTCCGCTTAAATGCTTTATTGCTACTATTAATGGGCAGATAATAACATCAATCGTAGGCTGTGACGTGACTGACAAACTAAGCTATTTTATATGAACAGATTGCTTAGTATGTCACCTAAAGAGCTGGTAAAGGGATGCGATTTGGGTAAAATACAAAAGAAAAAGACTGCTTGGGATTTTGATAGACAACTCCCTAAAGAATCTCCAAATCCTAGGACTGCAAAGTAGGCTGTCACATTTGTAGATTTGTTGCCTCTCCAGGGAAATTTGAAATGAGGTGTATCACCAGACACAGCCCTGTACTGCCTCTTTTTATTTCATTTCTTCAGGACCAGTTATTCCCAGTTACGAATACTTAGACTAAGGCTTGCTTTACTTGACAAATTCTTTTGTTTAGAGGGTTATTTTTTTTGTGTGTGTTCTGTTGTATAATGAAACCAGCAGAAATGTGTTGATGGTGACATATAAAAGAGTTTGCTAGGCATGTTTTTATTCTTTAAACCAGACAGGACACATTCCATCTAGCATAAGAATGTGAAAATATACATACACATTTGGCAGTATTTTTCCCAAGAGCTAAAAGTGTCCTCACAATCAAACACTGTAAATATTAGCTTCAGCTTATTGGGAAGATAGTGTCTGTATTATTAAAGTGCTGAGCAAATAAGGGATGTTCTTTGTTTGCAAGAGATTTCTAGAAGTTAAATATATATAGGTACAGATATGGTTTCAAATTGAACCAAAAATGTGCTTGGCATTTCAAGGTGTGTGACACCTCAAAATATGGAAAGAAAGTTCATTGCAGATCAAGCAAAATATTTTGTTTCAACAACATCTGAAAATACCCTTTTTGAGAACATAATTTAATGGATTCTGCTTCCTCAACAGATGAATTTAGAGATAAAATATTTTTATGCCAAATCTGTATTCTTGTTTCCAAAAAATTATTTGGAAAATTACTGTCCCATTATAGACAAAAAGATCATTAGTTGATTACAAAGAAAACACTGACATTTACCCTTTGCCTTTTTCTGGCTTCCTTAATTAAGTCATTCATCATCATTCTTCACTCCTAGGCTGGGAACATCCACACCAAATTTCTGCCGCGAGCAGGTTTTAAAAAACCCTTCAATTACAGACCGTCTTGAAAACAAACTATGTAGAAGGAAGTCCCAGGCTCTGAGCCAGGTCTGCCTTCTCCACCTTGGATTTACCACTTTGTGCTAAGCCCAAGAGAAAGGTAATCTACAGCTAATAGAATTTCACCTAAATTCATCTCTTGTTCTGCTTCCCTGTGTCAGACAGCCAGATGCTGAACCACGTGGTGACACCTATCACGCTGGGAATCAGTAGCAGCTCTGTCCCTGCCCTTGGAGACAACTAAGACAGAGCTCAGCAGAGGTTAGAAATGTTTTTGTATGATCCTTCCTTGCTCTTATCGAAGGACTTTCATCCTGACACCCGAGAGTGATCTGCAGACACCCACTGTGAGCAGGAAGAACAGTATCCCAATTTCATAAGCTAGGAAATGAAAATGGATGTTTTTCATGCCACCTCTCGATGACTCTGTTCTTATAAAACTCATTGCCTCCGTGAGGTTCTTAGCGTGGAAAGGGTTAGAAGAAGTAGGGTATGTTAGACGAGGATTTCAGAGAACACGTGCTCATACAGCATGCTCATCCCTCCCCCTCAATCCTGCCCTTATTGACCCTTCCCTGGCCCACCACAGAATGTGGCCCCTCTGCATTTCACATACGCTAGATGTTGAAGGTGATTACAGTGCAAATACACGCTCACAACCGCGGCACCGCTTGACTTGCGTCTAACAGAGCAAGCCAGAGCCAGTTATATATAGCACAGTCATGAAATACAGGCGCAAAACTGACCTCAAAGGGATGCCAGACATGACCAGAAAAGCATTGCATTAGAAAAAAATACAGAGTTTACTTAATGACCGATGGCATTTTATGTTCCCAGACAGTTACTACAGTTTTACTCCAAAAGATACACTTCAACTACAGCTTGGCTAAAATAAATAAATAAAACCAACCTCTCTGCTACTCCAGTAATTTTTTTATTTCTGGACAATGGTAGTAGTCATTAAATACTACTTTGCTTCATTAAAGTCTGAATTTCCAAGAACTGAAAGGGACAGTGCCACAGGATTAAGTAATTCTTTCATCACATGGCTGATGTGTTTTATCCCTGCTGGGTCACAAGTGCTCTTCATTTACCGAGCTCCAGGTTTTATCTATTTATTTGTGGAGCCTTTGTTGTAAACATTTTGGGCTGCCAAAGAAATAATCGAGAGTCTTTCCTACTTTTCTTTTTCAACCTAAATACAATTCTCTGTTAAAAAACCTTTGCTGATAAAATGGGATGGATGATAAGAAAAACAATTACAGGGGCTGCATTGCTTTGCCTATCATCTGTAAGAAAATTTGAAAAAAAAATATAGCTCTACATCATTTTTATGAAGGTGCTTTTCTGGACTTCCAGTTCATTTAATTTTGCCCTGGAGCATCTTTGCTGTGAGCAACATGGAATACAATCCACTTGTCTGTCCCGTTGCCTCTAAATAATCTCTTTCCATCTTGTCTCAGAGCCAGGCTGTCACGAGCGGCGTAATACCTCTGTGCAGAGATGAAATAAGACAAAAGCAATAACCGCAGTCAAGGCCCCTAGGGATTTCTTCACTAGCTCTAACTACAGTGTCCACTGTATCAAAATCCTGCCTTGTTGCCCTGTGTCAATGTTTACATGCTCTGCTGCTTCTGCTACTTGCATGTTCAGAGGAATTCCAGCCTTATCATCTGCTTTGTCAGGTGATGGCAACAACTATTTCCTTTCCCCATTTCTCCTGTCACTGTCACCTTCTGCCAGCCAGCTCTGGTCACAGCCTCTGCTCTACGGCTGAACTACGCTGAACAATTCCATTATTATATGAAGGATGCCGTGTTTAAAAATGATTCAAGTACTCTGTAACACTGCAGGAGAAAGGGCTTTGTGGCTGCTTGTGTCCCATCGCTGAGACTAAACTGCAGGTTACGTGGTTTGTCTCGGCTGGGCCAAGTGAAGCCCTTAGCCCAGAGGTGTTTGTGCCAGTCCTGGTTCATTCCCTCTGCCCTCCGTATTCACCCATCCCCAAAAGATTGCCACTGCTTGAGCTGGTCATGCAAATGCCTTGTAAGCTGGGTAACTCATAATTCAGAATGACACAGTCTAGTTTAAACACTTAATAATAGGAGCTGTGACCCTGTATCATTTTGACAGATTTGGGAAGACTAAGTATGCAGCTGAGGTTTAAGGGAATGGTAATCTCTGTTTCAGCATGAAGACAAAGAGGAGGCAATATATTTTTACCTAGCTTTGCTGGAAACAAAATGCCTGACTGTAATTTATGTTGGCATGGACCTGTTGAAGGGTGAATTTCAGTTTTTTAAAAGAGGAGTACTGTGGCTGTTAATGTGACAGCAGTTATGGAAGCTTCAATCACATCCAGATGCTACGCATGCGTATATTAAAATACCAGAAGCATTTTAGAGATCCTCTGAAAGATGGACATGGACAGAAAGAAATATTTCCTCCCACCTGCCATAGAACAAAAAATCGAATATAGGGAAATAAAATGTCTTATTTCAAAGCCACCTCTGAACCTATGGCAGAGACAGAAATGAACTCAGGTTTTCCAATTTTTGGGCTAGTGCCTTCGCTGAAAGATTGTCCTAACGCAACCACCTGTGGTCAGTCTATGGGCTCTGCATAGAACAGGCAGAGAGTTTTTACTCGTTGGCAGATCTCTGCACGATTTCTGGCCAGGAAACATCAATTCTGCTCAGTATTTCAAAATTTGTGTTCAATCTAGTTTTTCTCAACTTTATTATTTTGAAAAGAAATCCTCCCTGGTGCTCTGACAGGAATCAGGAGCTGAGAAACATCGGCAGCCCCAGGTGAACCAGGACGTGCGAGCAAGGACAGTGCTCCAGTGAATACACGGCCTCTCCGTGAGCTGCCCCGGGGAGCCCCTGCGCTCCCCACAGCCCCGCACAGGCAGGCTGCTGAGGAACGTGATCTAGCGAGAGACCAGGCAAATTCAGAGAAGCCGAATCAAATAAATAGCCTGTGTGGAATAAGATGAATGTAATGAATCATTGCCTTCCAATTAAGAAATACCCTCTTAATTTTTTTTCCCCAGGGTAGCTTAACTGGGATCCTCCTTCCTGATTAGAGTCAGTGATTACTGATGGTCCCCAGAAAACAGGCTAATAAATTCACACGCTGACAGATACATACAAGTTATGAGAATAGAAAGACACCGTTCTTAAAGCTGTCTAACTACTGTCTCCCAATATCGGCAACGATTCATGTCAAAATGGCTTGGGGAGGGCTCAGGAGCGTCATCTGCTCCCTTGAGGGAACACGTCATATACATTCAATGTCTACCCGCATTCATGCGCATAGAGAGGCGACGCAACCGAGTGGAGCGTCTGAAGGTGGTAGCTGGAGATCGCTAGAAAACTCTGCAGGTACGCCTGCCCCGTATCTGCACTTGTCAAAGCCTTCAAACTTCAGGTTGAACAGAGTTTCTGCAAGTGGACCAAGAAAATGTACTTTTCTTCTGACAAATTAACTGTATTTCACTAGTATTCCTTCTAAATAGCGTGAGTATGTTTTTAAATCTCAAAAATACACCATACAGTGAGACTGAAGAAGCCCAAGCTATTTTCTGAGAGAAGTCCAAGAGACAGTTTGATAAGTAGCTGCATGGGAAGGAATTCCTGATCCTAGCTCTTTAATGTAGCAGAAAAAGACATAATGAAATCTAATAATTGGTAGCTAATGCTAGAGAAATTCTGACTTCAGAATAAATTGGGTTTTTTAAACAACAAAGATAATTAAACACTGGACAGCTTAGTGGCTTACTGTGGCGAATTCTCTACTACTAAAAGTTTTTTTGTAGTGAGTAAAAACTTAAAGTTTTTTTTGTAGGCATCTTCTAAAACTTACAAAAAACTCAAACAGAAATTATGGGGCTGTGTAAGCTGCTGGGTCGGGATCTTGGCCCTCCATTAGCCAGTTTAATTGAAGCAGCCTGCTAGAAGTTGGGGGATTTAACCTTGCATATCAAATTTACAAAGTATTGTGGAGCAAGACAACACCATGGCTCAAAGGAAAGTCTGACAATCAGCAAACTCTACTTTTCCAATTTTTATGAATGATATATAATTTTTATGTATAACAATTAATCAGGCAAGCTTCCTAGACTGGGCTCAATCCAGCCCAATAACCCTTTGATACAGAATTAGAATTTCTTCTTTCCTTGAATTTCTCAGGCTATGATTATTATAACTACAGGGCAAGAGATACAGATGGAGATTAATAACTCCTTCACAAGGGGAAGAACATTGGACGCATAGTGCATCACTTTTTGGTCATCCAAGGCACAACAGAACGTCGTCTTCTGCTTGTAATCACTAAGGATATGCATTAAACCAGAAGTTATCGAGCAAAACAAACTTAATGCACTTGAGAGCAGTACAGTCATGGTTTTATATTAATAAACTCAAGACTAGGCAGCAAGCAATGGCTACTACTAAATAGGCACCATGGCCAGAGCTGAGCATGCTATGTGACACCACCTCAGAAGCAAATGCTCTGTAAATGTCTTCCTCAAATAGTGAGTGGAAACTTCATTTTTAAGCTAGCACTTGAGGACAGTCATCATATGATGCTAAGTTTAAAAAAAATAAATAAAAAGAGCAAGCAGCAGAGTTACTGGGAAGAGGCCAGGTGAAGTGAGTCGCTCCCAGCTCCGCTCTCTAAACAGCAGAGCAAAGCCACCTCCCAGCCCCTACCAGGGTGACAGCACAGGACTCCGAGGAACTCCGTGGTGTCTCTGGAGAGCAGCCCCGAGGCGTCCTTCAGATGATACGCTTGCTTCAGGCACTCTGTTGAGCTCCGAACGCAGCTTCTGGTGCAGCTGCACTGCAAGCTCCGGGACGCAGAGGGTCTCGGGACACAGCATCCCGGCGGATCTGTAAGCCTCAGCAATAACCGTGCACAGACAGCTCCCCGACTGCCGCAGAGGCAGACCTACGGACATTCCTCGTATCCCTGGGTGGATTATCTCAACTTGGACCTTACTTCCGAACTACTTTCCATTTTTAACCATTAGACTGCATTTTGCCTTTGTCTGCTGGCATAAAGAAAACTCCGCTACCACTATCTCTCTTTTATATCCTTTGAGATCATTAGGAAATCACTTCTTGCCTTCGCTGCTGATGCAGAATGGCATTACTGAGGGCAGAAATGCAATTTGCAATTGTCTGTAGTTCCAGATCCAGCCAAGGACTTGACTGCTTGCTTAACTATACGGCTCTGTTATTCCATTGACTATAGCAGGACAGCTCACACAGCTAAAATTAAATGCCTATTTAAGTGCTTTGTAGGTTTTTGGCTTGTTAACAATTCACCACCAATACCTCAACCTGCTTAGCCTGTCGCTCTTTCTCTCTTGTAGTGCTTCTCCAGTGTTAACTGGAGTTTAAAAACTCCTTCTGACTCCAAGCTGAACAAGTAAATGTGCTTCTGAAAGCACCCATGAGAAGACCTACTGAAGAACCTGCTATCTTTCCTACTTATGCAATTTTCGTAACAGAACTGTACATCACACTTATCTCATTAGCAGTCATCACCTCAGGCAGTACAACGTGGGTGGGTTTTCTTTTTTCTGATTACTTAGGAAGTCTTGCTGTCTCTAATTTTCCATGAATCTCATGAATTGCTGCTGAAATCTTTATAGCTACAGTAGCCTGGAATGTAATGCTCTAAACCAATTTTATACCCAATAAAACAACTTAATACCTAGTAAACTTTGTGAAGAAGGTGGCACGTTTCTGAGCAGTGCCTCTTGGTAATGAAATCAAGCCAAAGATGCTTGAGGGAGAAAAGCTCCATGCCTGAGAGTAGCAGCCTTGGGTATGTGCCGACACCTAGGGTGGACATCAGAGGCCTCACAAAACCAACCAGTATGATTTGATTGCCCAGCCAGATTTGGCAAAGCTGTAGCAATGGGTCCATCAATGAAGAATTACTAATCCTTTTCACAACAGACGTAACGCACTGAAGTGTACTAATGCAGATAAGGAAGGAAAGTCAAAACGCATTGAAGTACAGCAAAGAGGCAAGCAGAGCTCCTGTAACCGTCCGATTGACACGTTTGGCTTGTCAGACTTCCCAAAGGCAGAGACTGCTCTTCCTCAGAAAAGTGAGGCTGGAAAAAGCACAGAAACAGTCTCTCACCTTTCTAGTTCTGCTGAAGCCTGAAAATGCTGATGTGTGAAAATGGGAGTTAATTTTGCAAGAACTTTCTGCAGTGCTCAGATGTTGACTTCCGAAATTCTGTGAAGAGATGATTTTTGGATTTCATTTTCACTGAGAATAGTGTAAGCCACCCCAAGATGAAATCAGCATTCTTGAAAACATAGCTTCAGTTTGGAGAACAGAGTCTCATCCTCTCGCTCCTCAGAACAGCTTGTAACAGATCTAATCAAATAATTATAATATGCTTTGGCTAGAAGGGTAAGGAAGAAAAACTGTGCATGTGAATGAAAAGAGGATGGGTCACAATAGTAGCAATGACTTATGAGGGTTGTGCCTCACATCTGAAAGCCCAATAACTCACAAGTACCCCAGCCATAAGTGAATTATACGAGGCTTTTGTGCAAGTAAATTTTTCCATTATGTACCTAGTCTGATGCACAGTAACAATTTGTCTCTCTTCACAAAACCATAAGGAATGTTTCCAAGAGAACTTCAAGAGCCGCAGAGGGTAAAAGGCTTCCTTGCCTGTGAAAATGCCCGTGCTTCAATCAGCAACGCCTCTCTACATTTAAAGCTGCTTAAGTGCTTAACACTCCCCTTTTGAGGCTTTGTAGGAAGCGTGCCCTCCAACGCATCATTGGCATACAGTCTATATCCCCTATTTTTCCTTCACTTTTTTCCACTGGTACCTTTCCTACAACAAGACTAAACTGTACTTTTCAGCTTGGCTGTTGTAAATTTACAATCAAGTCATTGACCCGAGTAAAGTTAGTCTGAAACTATACCAGCCCAAAGGCAGCAGCTGGCCACAAAAACAGCTTTTGTGTATTACAGATTTACAGATGTGCTCCTCTCACCTGATTTGTTATCACAACTGGACCCAGTAATCCTCTGGGTGTTCAGCATATGGGGGAAAAAAAAAACAAAACCAAAAAGCCCATTGCTAACAAAACTAGTAGTATATTTCTGCAGTTTGTCTTCCAGACCTCTTGGAGTAGTTTAGATAATGTCCTCAGCTTTGTAGTGAGAGGCTTCACATTTCTAAACTTATCTTAACTAAAATGAGCTTAAAAATGAAATTTTACACTATTTTTATCTTACGGAGAAGTTGTATTGTAGAGGATGATCCTGTACTGTCAGGAAAACAGTACGGATAATAGACTTTAACGCCATTTCTCAGTTTCTCAACTTAACTGACACCTTCAGGCTCTGAAGAAAAAGCCCTCGTTGACATAATGGCTGTATAGAAGTAGGGACCTCTGAGTGACCTCATTCTGGATAGAAAACTGCTTCAACTCTAACCTCTGACCAGCTTCAAAAGACAAAAGCAAACAGCAGTCCATGAGATATGTTATCTAAAACAAAGTGGAAGATGCCAGCCCTGGTTCTTCACTCCAGCTCTGGAAGAAACCATGAGATATGTTATCTAAAACAAACTGGAAGAAACCAATTTGTGGCCCTGAGATACTCAGTCTTGGCTGAGTATCAGAAGCCTGTGTTTTATACTATGGTAAGAGAACTTGCACATTTCCGCTCCTGTCCACATCCTGCTCCACCATCTATTTCTCCAGCTGCAAAAGAAAAATGAAGGAAAAGATGGGTGAACTTTTGCACAGCCTTGGTACCCATGGAGAACTGCACATGCTACAGGTAATTTTTTTTACTTCTACTCATTTCAGGGCTACTGTGCATATTATTGTGAATGTGCAGTGTGGAAAATCACGCTAATTACGACTGTGGTATAAAAGTTAGGTGAGTAAACCATATGCCTGTGGCCCTATGACTGAAATGGGAAGTCTGTCAACACAAAATATCAGTCTACCTGCCCGATTCTTCCAGTAGCACAGGAGCTGCGAGTGCTCCTTCAGGCAATAAACTGTAACATCCTTAAATACATCCACAGTTTTAAGCGTTTCCCCTGACATGAGTGGGAACTTAAAAACTGTGCTCAAAAACCTTTGTTATATTGGGATGGAATTGAATCTGTGCTTGCCCTGGATGCTGTTGCATCTTTGCGTGACGGATCTCTGTAATCATCTTCCACTTAATCAAAACACAACTCAGCATAGCTGTGATTACACAATTTCAAATGATGAGTAACAGTCCTCATCTTTTGTTTTGATGAATTCTGAGTTCTCTACATAGATAACATGGTTAATTTGCCATTCAGAAATGGCATTTAATTATTGAAGGACATTCTGAACCTGACCAGAAAAAAACCCACCCCAACAACCAAAGGAAAAATAATCAAACAATATTTGATAAATGCAATATGTTTTGAACATTTTTGTCCAAAGTGTTGAGCTTAGCAAAAGTAGGCTAAGTTAGCAAAAACTGTACTAATTGACAAATGGAAAAAACCCCAACCCTCTCGTTTCACTTCTCTGATATTTCACAACATCTACAAGTTGCTACACAGAAGGCAGCTTTTAAAAGATTTTACAGTCGTTTTGTATTCTGAACAAATTCACTTGCTCAGCAAGAGAAATGACATTAAACTGCTGACAAAATATACAAAGCAGAGCTGGTTTCAGATATTCATGCCTTAGACTGTGTCAAAAGCACTGCAAACATTAATATCAAACCATGACTACTTCTAATGGAAACTATGAGAGAAGTCAAAATAAAATGTGTTTTCTAAAGCAAGAAGCTGAAAAAAAACATGTCTGGGAATGATAAAGAGACTGTAGAAAATTCAGGTACTGATTTCATGGATATTAACTATGCATGATATACATATGTAAGAAGACAGCATAACCTTGTGGGTAGGGCATTTTTATAAGTCTGAGAAGGAGAGCTGGCTTGAATCCTTGGTTCTGCCAAAAGCAGAGTATTTGAGTAAGACACCCCACACCTCAGTGTACTCATATGTAAAGGGCAGATAGTAGAATTGCCGTCTGTTAAAAACACAGGAAAATCAGAAGCTGAAAAAATATACGGAAATTAAATACCTTGCTTTTTTCCTTTTAAAACAACAGCACAGGTGTTTTAAAATACTGACACTCTGCTTCCAGATAAGTAGGCAGAACTTGGTGTTGACTTAGAGTAAGGGTCCTCCAGACATCACTGATTATTGGGGTGCCTCCGTTTGTAGATGGCCAGGTTGGGACTCCTTAAAGAGAGTCAATGAATGTTTCTCTCTTTAGCCACCTGCAGTTATTTCCCAGTTTAGTAACAGCAAGAAGATGATGGCGAGTGGGGTGCTCCCCTTTCTGCTGCTGCATACTTCACCACGCTGTGCAGCACGTCACCTTGTAACCACTGCCTTTGGTTAGATGGATCATCACAAGTATAAGGGCACATGCCATTAAATATAATTCTGCCTTAACTGAAGTACCATTTTATGAAATGGTTACTACTCCCAGCAATTTAAACAAGACACATATTAGCACAAACCAGTATTTTATGTCAGCAATGGATGATATCTACACCAAGAATGAAGCAGACCATATTTCTTTAAGTCTCTGATCTTCAAGGACTGCAATTTAAACCATTTATATATGGTGAACATGACACTGTATACGGCTTTCATAATTTTCAGCCACCCTCAGCCACAAAACAGGCCCTGCCCGCACCAGGTTAGCATCAGGGTGATCCTCCCTGAACTTCCCCCTTGGGCAATGTAGTTCCACAGCACCGCTTTCTCAGTGTTTCCCTATATCAAAATGAAAAGTGGCATCAAGTTCTGGGAGAACAAGATTTGACTCTCAAGTAGGTACAAAAGAGGAGATTCACTGAAGCTTGGAGGAGAAATCACTTAGTCATCGGCTTCCCTTGCCTCTTTGCAACCCTGGAGACAACCAAAGCATTTAGCTCCCCAGCTGCTAGGTGGTCCCCTGGGTGACGTTAGCACCTGGGGTAGGTTTGAGCATCCACAGTTTGCTCCAGGTTATATTATGCTGGCCCATCTGTTGGTGTGGGAAAACGTACCTACAAACACAGAAGCACTGGAAGTGCTTGGCTGTCCCATTAGTGAGGTGATTAGTGGCACTGGCACACTTTCAGGCAACTATTGCACTCAGACAGAAAGAAACAAAATACATTTTCATCAGCTGAAATGCAGAAACTTAATCTATAAACATAAAGCATCTGCTTTGTGAAAGTGAAAGAAAAGAGAAAAAACGAGAGAAACATCATGGCTTTAAAATGATAAAAGCCCTTCTAGGAACAACAGACTGTATTTGCTGAAAATGCGTGCAGCATCATTTGTCAGTTATGAAATTTTAAAGTGAGGATCAAAAGGTACCGAAGATGGAGTACTTACACGACGCTGCTCTATTTTTCTTTTTCTGAAAGCCTTACAGTGCTTTTAACACAAGAAAACATCAATGTGGCAATCGCATTTCTGCCAAAGAAATTTTCAGCATTGACAGGTAGTGGTTAGTAAGCCTGTTGAGTGCAATTAGCGGTTGCAGGGATGACAGCATTGGCCACCGGACCACGTGTCACTGCTGGCTGCTGAGAAAGCCTGCTCAAACCCACTGTCGTGGGGACACTGACACTTCTTACCCAGTGCCGCCTCCTCTGGTGACCACATTCTGTACTTCAGTCATGCCACACCACGGTACTGGTGTTCCTACAAGCCGTTCTTCAAAACTTACATAAATATACAATGGAGTCAGGAAAACAAGATCTGATATTTCTATTTATGTTCTTTAAAAGCAGCCCTAGGTTGTAGAATTTCATAGAAAAAGTCTTTTTCATTTTCTTTAGCTGAATGATATAAACCAAGTTCCACCCCTGCTATAAAATTATGCCGTAGTGGTGTTGTAACCATGATGGTTTAGGGATAAAAAAAATTGGAGAGAGGTCTCTGAGCTCAAAAACTTCCTACTTTTTCTACGTATGTATGCCAATTAATAAAACGTATTGTTTCTGTGGCTTCAGTTATCAAGCATGTGATTCCCTATTTATTTTACTACTACTATTTCCTTCTTCCATTGTAGTACTTTGGAAATCCAGTCTTGGACCCACACACCTTTGTACCTGGCACTTACAAACCAAGATCCCAGCAGATACCATCTCTTCTCATCCAGTCACACCTCTTGGCATTACAGAGTGACACTACGATGCACATGTAGACATAAGTAAGGTGGCTGGGAAGCCAGTCTCCTGGCTCTGCCTAGTGCATGATAAAGACGACACATAGGAATTCAAAACAAAAATTGTGGCTGAAAAACCTAGGAACAACCCAAATTTCTTATTGTTCTGATATAACCTGCAGAATGCTTCAAAAGAGAAGAGTGACAAACTCCACAAGGAGTGGCTGTAGTCATGTGGGTGAAGTACTTTGATGCCTCAAAAAATAACTTTATCTTTTAAAGAAAACAGAGCAAGAAAATGCTACTTAGAGATAAGTGCCACAAACTGACAAGAGTTTTGCCTGACACAAATCAAAACACAGCCCTGCTCAGCCCATCTACTGAAAGATAATGTTGCATTAGAAAAAAAAAACAACCCAGCCGTTGTGAAATTTTTCAGAGGACAAATCTGACTGACTTGTCAGCATCCTCCTTGCTGTTTGGCAGTTCCAATAGCACGAGGCATGAGAATCAAATATTAATAACCCTGTTTCTCAGGCATGCTTCCGTAACGTAAGGCTATCTCTCTCACGAACCTGCTCTTTAAAAGGATTGTGACCTCTCTGATCTTAGGTGAACTCCTAAGAAAGCCAGCACCGCTAAGTCGGAGGACGAGTAGCATGACCCACCCAGCTTAACAAAGTCCATTAGCGTTTGGGCAGGGCTCTTGCATCTCCTTCCAGTCGTTCAGAAGAAAGAAACCAGAGGCAGTATTTGGTGATTTGAGTCACCTTGAAGAACACAAGCGCTAATTGTTCTGCTCCTCAGAAGGTTGTGGCTGCTCGCACCGTCACTCCTGGCAGTACAGCATCACACGAGGGCATCGTTGCACCGTAAACACACCGAGAGAAAACCAGCTCCTACCTCAAAGTACTCTCTGTCCTCACAGACAAATGGAGAAAATAAATGAAACAAAGGCAGGAACTTCCCTGAAAGCTCAATTTTTATCTAAGGGAAGAGACAGCAGTGGCACTGGTGTTCCTATTTAATACCACTTCCTAATTTGAAGAATGGATTTGGTATTTCATCCTCCCTCCCTCCCAATCAGCATCCCCATCCTCACTTTTATCCCTTCCTAGTCACTGTATCCTTCATTTTCAGTGGAGAACCACGTTGGTTTGAACACTTCCCTGCTGCTTTCTCCCAAGCTTCTTTGTGGTATCTTTGTGAAGAACAATGCTACAACATTTTTCAGTTGTCACTTCCTACTTGGTTTTAGGTTTTCATTTTGCAAGCTAAGGCAGGATGCCTCACAGCATGCCTGCATTCGTCTCCAGGCAGCACAGCCCTTAAGCACACGCTTAATTTTAACCAGGCACTCAATCCCTGTTGACATCAAGGGGACTTAGACAAGTGCTTCACACTGAGGAGGTACTTCAGGACTTGGCTGAATTGGGGCCTGAATTTTGATTGAAGACTTTGATGTGAGGAGTTTCAACTTACATTTGTGGTTGTTTTTATAATCTCATTTGCCTTCCTAAACGCACTAATACCTACTTGCCTTTTTTTTTTTTTTCAACCCCAAGTATTCATACAACGTCCAGGTTAGCACCTCTAAGGACTGACTTAAGTTGTGCTGATGGCAAAGCCCCAAAGATTCAGCAAAAGTTTGGGTCTCCTCAAATGTCTGACTGACATCTAGGGAATATAGTTTGGTGCACGTTCCAAAGCGTCTCTGAGCTATTTAAAGAAAAAACAATGTACACACAAAGCACTGTGTTCTCCTACCCAGTGAATCCAGTTAGGAAATTTTAATATAAAGGTTTATTATTTTTTAAAATAATTTTTTCTCCTGTTGTTTTTGTGTGTGAAAACTGTTATTACTGTGTGTGAATCATCAAGGCAGCAAGCAGGCTGCAGGTGCTGTGACCGACCATTTAGATTTTGGGAGCCTGTTTTGCTGCCAGTCATTAAAATGATGTGTGGCTACATATATTTGGAAACAAAATACTAAAATTACATATACACATGTATAATTTTAGGGTATATTTGTGTATAGGCAACTCTCAGTATCCTTCCAACAAACTTTTTGTTTGAGGGGAAGTGCCACAGTGCTAATTTCCAGATTATTCCAATTGAACAAACACCTCCCCAAAAGCAGCCCCACAAGTATGAAATTAAGTTTGAGGTGCGCTACAGTACTGCAAACTCCCCGCAGGGAGGGTCTGGCAGAACGGCAGCCAAAGTTTTACCAGTGAAATTTTCGAGCAGAAATTCAATGGGATCTGGACATCCAGGTCACTGAGTATCACCTGGAAAATTTCACCCCTTTTATTGATCTTTCCTTAAATCAGATGCACGCCTAGCATTATAAGGAAACAGATGTGTGCGACTGCACACGTGCTTGGGAAGGAGGAGAGAAAGGGAGGGGCATGAAATTGCAGGCCAGGATGGCATCTAATATTAAAATTACTTTATTGTTTCCACTCCACTTGATTTTTTGGGCTAGCAACCAAGCCAGACAGATTTACATTAGCAGAGGACCTGGCCTTCACTTTTCTTCTGAATTGTCTGTACTGGCTGCACATCAAAATATGTCTTGGGCATTCGACAGGGCAAGGAGCCAAGATTGCAGGTTCATCAGGTTCATGAATTTTTTTTGTTTGTGGTTTTTTTTTTTTTTTAAGCTTCTTTTGGAAAGGTTTAGTGGTATTTATCTACTGCTAACAAGTGGGCAGGGCTTACAAGAGAAGCTTTGTTCAGCAGGCATTGGTGTCATGCAGGCATGCTGCCTTATTTGAGTACCTCTCTTTTGTGTAAGGGATTTGTTATTTGTTTGTTGTCAAGACGCCTCTGGGTATTAGCCCCCACTTCTTATAAAGAGATTATTTTTTTATTATTTTTCACACTGTTCCCCTCCAGCACCTTCAGCCGCTGTAATACCTGAAGATGTTCCAAAAAGGCAGAGGGATAATGCAGGGACACTGAAAAAATTTAATGTTGTGGCTTCAGGTTCTCTTTCCTGAAGTCATTTTCCTTTGAATTGGCTTCTCACTCCACAAATACCAACTCCCCTGTCCTTGCCCTCTCTTAATTCCTCCTCGATATCTACTTTAATACAAGTTTTTAACTGCCGTGGCTTTACTTGGGTCCACGTGGTCCCATACTACTATTACTAGACCCTGCAAAATAAAGCAGGATCAAGAAGCCTACCCCTTTGGGTAAAGCTGACCCTGGAAAACAGACAGCCTGTTGGCATCTTGATGGAAGTTGTCAAGACTTTATTTTCTCCAGAATAGCTAATTTTCTCCTTGAGCCATAGACCTGGGAACTGACCCAGTTCTAGCGCTGAGCAGACCAGTAGCCCAGGCCCTGCACTGGAGCACACAGCCCTTCACAAAACCTAGTGTGTGTCTGGTCTTTAAAATGGGAAAGAGGTCACTGAGCAGGAGGCTTAGTGGGAGAATAAAAACAAGTCAGCAACATGGAAGATGCCATTAGGGTAATGTCAGGGTACGAGTATGAGGAAAGATAGGCAGACAGGGGAAAACATTAATATTACACGGCCCTATTTCTTATCTCAGTGGGCACAAGGTATGACCTAGACAGGTTTGTCCTCTGAGCAGGTGAAGGAGTGAAGCACACGCATGAAGCATGAGTTCCAACGGCATGAGGCATTTCCGAGCTGTCCAAAAACTCAGCACTAAATTCAAGCTGTTCCGATTCACTGGTACATGAATACAGAAATAGCTAGTCTGGCACCTTTCAGCTTTCTTCAGGATTACAGTTCTAAAAGGACCACGTCTGGAAAAATGTCAACAGCTTTCAACTTGCTAAGGCAGAAACATTTGACACAAGGCTTTTTAACACATTTGAAAAATAAACAAAATTTAAGTGGAACATGAATCTGGATCCAGTAGAGCTTCCCGGTTTGTATCTTGAACTGGTGTGGACTGGCATCTCATTACCAATTTCAAGGAAGCCACACTCGTCTCTCAACTGAGAATCAGACATAACCCCTTTATCACTAGCCATAACTGAGTTTTAGGACGTAACTCAGGAAGAAAAAAAAATGCAGTATCAGCAGGTTTACACAGGGCAGATAAATAAAAGCCTAAGGGGAGTGACGGGTAATAACTTGCACAAAGGGGTAGTTGAGGTGCATGAAAAAGAAACATTAGGTTGCTTCACAAAAATCAGGCAGTAACGCCATTCAAAAAGAAAAAAAAGAGCTTGAGATACTGCACTAAATCTAGTGATGAATGTGCTGATAACTCAATACTTAGTTTTGTGTCACCACTGTAAATCAAAGGTCATTTTTCAAAAGTCTGAATGTTATTCTTTCTTGGTCCATCTTCAGCTGAGGGTTCTCAGCTCTAATGGTAAGAATAAAATTTATAGTCCAGAACTTCAAGTTGATTCTCATGCCAGATGGAAGCTTGTCTCCAGAGGTTAGGCTAACATATTTCTTACTCTCACAGATGCCTGGAAGTTTTTAAGGAAGTCTGAGGTTGCCAAAAAGCAGAATGAGAAGAAATGGCCTAGGACATGGGGGAGAAAGAGATCAGAATCAAATTTAGTAGATTTTAAGTTTTAAGTCTTTGTTATGTAAATTCTTCATTCTGGAAAAGCTGTCTTGTTCTTCGCTACCAGACCAATACTCTAGAGCCCTCAGATGTCCTTGTGATGTCTGATATATAAATTTATCCACGGACAAAAAGTCACTGAGCCCAATTCACTCCCACCAGCCCAGCACGTGGCCCTAGCACAACCGAAAATCCACTTAAGGGTTTTAGTGGTGCAGGACACAATCTAACACTTTTCCTTTTGATCCAGATAGTTTAGGACTTGTCAACACGAAGATCATTAAGATTGGTTAATTAAAAGATATCAAAGTGAATAAACATACTGGACTACTATGAAAGCTCTAATTCAGGTTTAAGTGGCTTTACATGGAAGATCTTGGTTTAGCAATCTAAGGCCACTTTGCACACACATGCTAACTTCACACTTTGAATTGATTCACTCTTTCTGAATCAAATCAGCAAGACATTAGTTTCTTTAACATCTTCACTGAAAGGATGCATCAAATTCTGAAAACACTTTGAAATCTGTCACAGATATGTAACTGAGAGGAGTGATTTACTCTTTTGTGTTGACATGAGCAAATAGTTTACTGCTACCTTTTTGAAACACTGAAGTGAAACACTGAACAGTGAAATGCATTTATGTTGCTTGGAGAAGCAGTCTAAAGCTGGAGTTGGTAAACATAGAGACAAAAGACAAGGAGGAAAACAACTTCACTAAGGACGCTTGGAACAAGTGCATATAAAACTCTTTTGCACTTGGCCAACCTACTGCACCCCATCCAGGATTTGTTAAAAGAATAAGATAAAAACCCCCACAACTCTGCAAACACAACCGCAAACCTGATCACTGCTGCCTAGATGTCCTGAAAGCGGCTCATGCACCTGACCAGACCAACTAGGCTGGAATTGTTGTCCACAACACCTGCTTACAAGGTGCATATAATGTGTTAATGAAAAATTAACCTGTAAACTAACACACCATTAGGTTTCTGATTTAGATCTCGTCGTTGGAACTAATGTCATAGATCTATTTAATAAGCTCATCACCTGTATAGCTGTCTTCTCCCATTTGCAGGTGACAAGGAAGCATAAGACACTCATGATTACCAGCTCTGTTCACATATCTGAATTATTCCATTAGTTTTTCTCCCTTTGTGAAAAAAGAACAGCGCAGATCACATAGCATGTGCTGAGAAAACCCATCTAATGACTTTATGGATATCTCACATTAAAAGATTCAGTGGATTGAGCCCAAGGTTTATATTATATGCTAACATCAATGTTCTGAACAGCCTTTTCAAACTCACCCATAGCCTTACTAACCCTCTCTAAACTGGCTGAGTTACCGTAACAAAGGCTGCCACTGTGTGGTCAGTTTTTTTAGTATTCAGGTAAACACAATATATTTTTCCTTCTTTATTCCCTCGCTTCAAATGGGAAGCTGAAAAGGAAGTTGCTTCATCTTGTTCCAGCGATGACCTGGATGCAAGAACAAATCAAGGCTTTACATACACAGTAGAACAAAATAAATACACAAAGCTTCGTGCCAAATACTGTCCTCAGATACATCTCTGCAACCCTGCTGCCATCAGTGGAAACAGACTAAAGGGAAATGGGATGCATTTGGCTTCTGCCAGAGAGGAAAGGGAGCTGGGAGAAAGCACCGATGCATGCCAACAGGCAGGGAAAGGGTCCTACCTCAGCTTCCTCTCGTTTCAAGCTTGAGATGTCAGCTGCATTGCATGGGCATTCTTTTGTAAATATTTGGGGAGTCATTCCTATGTAATTCTGTTCTGGTCATTCTTAACAGAACCTTTCCCTTCAGCCTTTAACTGCATTCGTCCCATGTGCTGACACAGCTTCAGGTTTGCTTGCCTTGCAAGGGCATGTAAGTCCACCCAGTAAAAACCGCTCCTTCCCGTCTCTCCTGCTAGCGGGAGCAAAACCCTCGTGAGGCAGAGTCAGCCGATGCATACAGTGAACACTGACGGCTGCCGTTACTCTGATTTACGTGAAGCTTTGTCATAGGGACTTCTGTCTTACATGACACTTCGCCTACAACATCAATGTGTTTCCTCCGATGCCAGCGTATGTCACGCTACCTTTGAACAAACCAACCCTAATGATCTGCATGCACAAGCCAAGATGTGATGGAAACACAGATACATGTGAATGAAGCTGAGAAGAGAGGAGGACTGGGAAAAAAGTAATTTTTTTTTTTGCTATATCATAGTAATTATTGAAATTCACTTTTCAGTAGAGAAAACAAATTATAGAAAGAATTGATGCTTCAAATCTGTCCCATTTCAGAAGAAAAAAACAAATACATATTTTAAATTACACTGACAATGTTTTCTTCCTTCTTGTCAAATTGATTTGCACAGTATTAAATATCTAATTAAAATGCGACCACTGAATTGTTTCTCCCTGGACCTCTCAGTACTGTGGAAAAGAAAACTTCTCACCAATCTTAAGGGAAAGCCGTGCTGCGATTCAGGCCTGGAGAGCAAGAGAATTTCTGTCGTAAGGAGGGGCTGTTGAGATGCTCATTTCTGGTGTTGTGTTACTGACACTGGGCTATCAAATGCAATTCTGCTAGTTTAAATGTCAGGAGGGGAAGGGATGCAGCAGAAAGGTATCGCACAACAAGTCTATCAAGAATGGCTTCCCAAAGCTGCTGCGAGGCACGTGCAGTGTAAGCCAGGGCACTTACGATGATTCCAGTCAGGTAAGAGAGAAAAAAATATCATTGTGATCACCCAGCAGCGCTCAGTGTCCTTACACTTCCCATTACACAGCAATTCCAGCTTTCATGTTACTTTCTGGTAGCAGGGAGTTTAGCCATAAATAACAAGCCGTTGTGCCAATTCATTCTGCAAGAATAGCACCAATGGCCTGAGCCCCTGCCAGAAGATGATCGTCTACCTGCACCTCTAGTGAAGGCAGCAGAAGCTCCCACAGTTCACTATTTATAAGGACAATTTGCTTCTAGGATGCAGAAAAATATTGTCAGGTACATTTAAAACAACAGATAAGAAAGAAAACAAAAGCTAAACAGTGTAAAAAAGTGAATGCTGAGAACTTAATGAAGGGGCAGGGGAAAGCCAAAACATGATATGAGCTCCAAATTTAAGCTTCAACTGGGGCATCTGTGTGTGTACAACCAAGATGAGGAGCTTGTGGTGTAACGTGCCTGGACACCTAGGTCTGCCAACAAGCCTTAGGAAATGAAAAGCTTCCTATTGACTTCAGTGGGCTCTGGCTACCATGGGATGTTCCTGTGTGGTTGCGATAGAGAACATCCCACTTGTTGGCCTCAGGTGGTGGCACCTGTGGCTCTGGGCAGCACTGGAAAGAATAAATCTGCATATGGGTACGACAAAACCAGAGGTACTTGACAGCCACGAATGACCGCGTGCCTTCACTTGCAGAGCCACAGCGGAGGTGGCCCACGGTGCTTCAGGGAGAAGCCCATTTGTTCAGCCGTGATGCACCAGCGCAGCAGGGCCCGTCTCTGCTCTTGGTGTGGGAGAGGAGTTGTACTGGAGGGCTTTCTGCTCGGTGGAGTTGGAATCAGCAGAATAAACAGGAGGGCAGAACTGAGTCTCAAACAGCTACTGCACTGCGCACCTTTGTGCCTGGCCTTAATCCAAATCAGCTTTCACAGTGTGAATAATTGCGATGTTCTGCCCATGGAGGGGACAGCTAACATCTGCCCCTCTGTGTTTCTTCAACTGATCTCTCTTCTGGTCCAAGACCCCAAGGCCAACAGACATAGTGCAATAAACAAATGTTAATGTGGTTCATTCTTGCCAGTTAATTAATAGTTCTTCTCAGAAACCATTTAATAAATTATTTGGATGATGAATAGTGCTTTGAAAGGGTTTTGCAGTTACTAATAACACCATTCTGTCTTCCTGTTCCACAGCTGGTTTTATTAATAGAACCCTTTCATAGATGAGGGCTGATCTGCAAGAACATGCACTAAAATAACATCCAGAAAAATATTACTTATAGGCTGTTCCGAATCCCTAACCTCTAAGAAGTACAGCTCTGTTTTAGGAAACCATCAGTATGCTGGCTGAAACTAAAGGAGATGGACTGCTTTCAGGAACGCAGAGCCTGGCATTCTTGCGTGAGAAGCTGCTGTGAGTTTTCTAACTTTCCATAAAACACCAGAGCTTCTAACAAGGAAAAAATCACCTGCTCCATCTCTTATTGAACTTTATCAAGTCTAATGGGCTCTACTGATCCATTTTCACTTAATTGGCTCTAAGATGTTACCTCATTATTAGTTGAGCTGCAGGCATTCACGCCACCTTGGAAAGGTAAATTGGCCCTAAAACCAGAGAATTACTCCTTTAATTAGGTTGGATTGATCAGAAAGGCTACAAAGATCACCTGTATTACTACAAATCAGTACCTGTACCCTGCCTAGAGTCAGGGAGTGACAAACGGCCACGGAGGCCTCGTCTTGTAGCACCCACTAGTGTGAGACCAAGTTCCGAGATGCTCCAGTAAGGCTGTCCATTGAACAGGCCACAGACTGCAATCATGCTTAGCTGAAATTTGTTATTGTAATGAACTGAACCTTCTCAAAGTAGCAGATGCCAGGAGGGAAGGATGTTATATGGATTTCCAATACCAGCCAAACAGCCTCAAGCTTGGAGCCAAAATTCTGTCACTCTGCTGCTCTGTGGAGTGTCTTGTTTATGGACTTTCATTACTTACCCAGCTTTGTAAACCACTCATTCCAGAGCTCCCAGTGGTATAAGCAACTTATCATCACTTGCCATCAGCTGTTGTATATTATGTACATTAGTAAGGTTCCCCATGGAAACATAGCATAATAGAAGCAGTTTGTTTTATTTTCCCCAGTAAGGAAAAAAAAATAAAATCAAGACTTCTGCAGAAATAGGCTTCTGAATATATAAAAATTAATAACAAGGAACTAAATGTTTCTGTGCCAAATGACAGAGTAGGGCAATGAAAAGCTATTCAATATGCTGGTGCCTGGCTAACTTCATACACATTCTGGGAGGGATTTTAAAAATGGCCTAAGGGCTCTTGTGTCTTATTTTCAATGACATCTCTGCTTCAGAGTCGCTCAGGTGATCTTGAAGATTCTCCCTTTTCAACGCCCAACCTATGCCATCAGACAGCTCTCAAGAAGAGATGAAACATGTAGTGGGGTATGCAGAAGACACTGCCATTTGGATGGTGCCAAAATGTACTTTAAAAAGTTTCCTGTTGCTTTATTCATTTCAAGTTCCATTGAAAAACAGTCCTTAGTTAGAGTACAGATACCCCTGCTTGCAAAAGCTCATAAACCAATCTTTGTTATATGCAAAACATCTGTACTCTGTATTCTGTTAAGGCTATAAATCTGTATTATGCTCCTCCGCGCACCAGTATTTATCTTTGTTGTTTAGTGCACCTCTGCACACTGGAGAATTCATTAGGAAAATGACACAGTCATGCAGCGTGGCTATAAATTAGTGTTCTGCCTGAAGAAATGCTATTGATTTTGCATGGCACTCCTGGATTTGCATGTTTGCCAGTTAGCTTAACCATAATACTCTGATATACATCAAAGAATATCCTGAAGAGTTGAGTCTGCAACCTAACTAAGGCTGCATTTTGGTGGTATGTTAAGCCTTTACAGAATGCTGGTGAGAAAAGCCCCCAAACCAACCAATTAAGTGGCTTAGATTTAACCAAGCTTTGGAAAAAAAAAAATTCTTAGCTTCCTGTCTTTAACATTTAAGTAGAGCAACAGTGAGGAGTGAACTCTAACTGATATGCTAAAGTGGTTCTTCTCTTTCCAGCAATTTGAGGGATCACCTTGGCATGCTACATTCAACCAACCCACAACCGCAGAGAAAGCTCCTTGCAAAACGGGTCAAGCAAAATGGGGTAACTGAATTTATGCTATCAGGTAGCAGAATAATAGGTTAAAGGACAGAGCCAAGGCTTCTGCGAACACATTCCAGCACGACCACACCATTCAGACTAGCTTATCCACTTCCATAACGCAGCTTGAAAATGCAGATTCCCAGAAGAGTAGAAGCAAACACAAAGTCCCTGGCTTGGGCAGAATGAGAAAATGCAGAACTCCAGCAGGACACCAGAGACACCCTGGTAAAGGCAACGGGGGAAGAATGGTCCTTGTGGGAAGCACCTGCAGGACCTGATGAGGTATGTGAGTCAGAGGGAAACTGGAAAAATACTACAGCAGGAGATGGAAGACAGGAAAATACAAGGAGGACCTGCTACTTGCAAACCTTGGTACACGCTATCCATGAGCTGCGGATGCCTTGGCATTTACAAGCATGACAGGGACACCCCGTCTTTTGTCACTCAGCTATAAAATCTTAAAACTGTGAGTTGGCTTTAACTAGCCAGCAATCAATTATTGCAGGAGAGCCAATTGATCACATATCATGATTAGCCAGATAATTTGCTTCATATTTCCATTAACGAGCCCAATGGGCATGATTAATTGCTGCAGGGGGTAGAATTTCAGCATGGCTAGTGGGGAACTTGCTTTGTAATACTGTGAATCCCATTACCATTAATGGAAATTTAACAGCCAAATCCCCTGTGGATCACTTAGAAAAAATTACCCCTTAAGGTTAAAGGGGATTTCATTAATAGTATTCTAGGATGCTCTGATTTAAAAGTACTGTAAGCCTCCAGTGTCACGTAGAAATATGCATCCTACTGGTTTTTGCATATCCCTCGTTATTATATCTATCACATTACCCTTCTCAAATGGAATTTCAAAACACAGCTCAGCCTATTGAAATGTAAGGCACATTAAGGGTAAATTTTCTAAGAGTTATTCAAGGAGATTTATCTGCTAAATTCGTATTAATATTAACAGGAATTGCCCAGCTACATTGCAAGACGCTACTCTGAAAATGAACCCCAACAGCAATTTGTCAGGCTCCTTGGCTCCTGATGCCCACATATAGCCGAATGTACACTACATATAAGTATAAAATTTGGGCTGGAAATCTAGATACCATGTTGTCACAGTTAATGACATCTAATGCTTTATCTTGCACTAGTCTGAGATGTAGACAGAGTCTTATAAATGACTTTCTGGAGTGTTTGGCATCAAAAGCCAATACATGGATGTCACTCGAACCTAGCTAAAGGATATGTAGAAAATTATTAAGTTGTCACTCTAGAGTGCCTTACTGACTGTCAATCACTAAGAAACACTGGTGACAGAGTGCTCCTATTGTTGGGCAGCCAAGTTGACAGAGTGTTAGATTTCCCCTGAAATGCAAGGCTTAAGTTCTCTGGAAACCAAGGTCCATTAAGATGGGCACCCCAAAGAGTCACCTTTTAAATACAGGTGAAACAAAAGGATAGCTGCAAATATTAGACAGTGTGTCTCAGACTGATGATACCAATCATTTAGAATAGATTTGGCTATTTTCCAATTTACAAGTAATTCACAAATTGAGCAGCATTTTCACAAATTCATGCATTGCTGGTAATTAAGTTTCTGGCCATTTATTGTTAACATATGACTGTGACTAGTTATTAAACAGTTTGATATTGGCCAAAGTCATACAGAAGTGCAGCTACTCCTTGATCAACTGGATTAAACTCTTCACACAGGGAAATGAGAACTATTGAATGTCAGTAGTATCACGGTGTGTGCACGGACTCGCTCATTTAACAACAAACATGACCACTCGGTGAAAACACAGCTTCGCATGCAGGCCATCAGTCTGTGCATATCTATTTGTTAAGGTGTTCAAACCCCATTACCTTGAACACCCACAGGAACTGGTCCCTAAGACACTCTTCTGCAACATTTTACTGATGCAAAACAATACAAACTCGTAAGTGATTGCTTAAAAAAAAAAAGATACTTTGAGGTTTCAGTTCAAAGTTAGAGAAAAGACTGACTGGATCAAAAAACGTAAGTTGGCACAATTAGTGTCAGCCACAGCTTGATGCCACCACAGCGAAGCTGTTGCAAAAAAACCTGACTAGTTTGGGACTACTCATGCACATAAGCTGAAACATCCACATTAATCAACGAAATCAGCCTGTCTATAACGTGAAGCAGTTATTAGCATTAAGACCATCCCTAAACAATTTGGCTATAATGGGTATCAAGAGGGACCCATCTAGCCCATCTCTGACAATATCTGGGATTTCTGGATACATATAAGGGCACTGTAAGAATTTTAAATATTTTTTCTGTTCCACCTCGACACCCTACAATTGTTTTTATACTAAAACTGTGCCCACATTAGGTAATCTGATCCTTGTGTAGCCTCAAGGTCTATTCTCATCAGGCTGGTGAAAGGCAATGTTGGATTCTCATTAGCATGAGATAGTTTCCAGCTACTTTGCCCAACTACCTAAGGGGATGAATGGCTGACAAGGAAGAAGGCGGCATTGGAAACAAGTGACCACAGAGAGAAAAAGACACAAAATAAGTAGAAGAGTCAATCAGGCAAGAGGTAACAGGAGTAAGGGATACAGTAGCCGAACCTCAGAACAGGATTAGTTCAAGACCCTGAGGATTTCAGAGACTTCTCCATATGCATCCAAGTCTGGCCCTCCTTTGACCCATTAATCTGATTCGATTTGTGTCCACCTCTGGGTTCATTTCCTGAGGTCACTGCTGCCCCCTTCAAATTTTTCTTTCAAATACATAGCATCTCTAGAAGTCTTTACTCCACCATCTGTCTACAGTCAGAGATGAAGTCAAAAGAAAGCTCTATGACCAACAAGGGCTAATTTCCCTACAAAACATAAGCCTCTTCTACTTTTCCTCTCAATTAATTTCTATTCAAACTAAAACATTTCCTTTACAGTATCATTTCATGTCACAGAGGGGACCCCTGGTTAATTGTTCTTGCTATTAAAGAGGCATTTTTTTCTACCCTGAGTAATAGGTTTTCTCCTTCTCATCTAGTCTAGGCTTCTCCTCTTAAGCAAGAAACTCCTCAAACCTCTAATGCTTCCCTTACTTTGAACATCCATTGTGAAAGACATTTATGAGCTTTCCTGGGAGTTGCTTAGGTACTTAAGAGGTCTGGTGTCCACAGGAGCACTGAGCTCGTAAGTCACTTGTGCAGCTAGATGAGAGCGTGGAACATTAAGGCCTGGTGGAGCTGAGCCAGGAAAGGTGGAGGGACGGGAGAGTGATGAAAAAGAATAAGGCATATTGGCAAGAGCAGAAAACAGAAGGTGGAGAAAACGTCTAAAGACTCACCAGAAAGAAAGGAATTAGGAGTGGAAGAAAAGCTGAACCAAGGCAGGAAAATAATCTGAATTTTCAATCTCCCCCCTGCACAGCTCAAGATGATTTGGTCCTGTTGATTTGTCTCACACGCTTGAGTAGCAGCTCATCGCCACTATCCATAAAACACTTCCTCCGCTGCCAGCTCCATTCGCAGAATGGAGGAAATGTCCAAACCCTGAAGACCGCCCTAGAGAGGATGCAATGAGTGCTACTCGCATACCACACCTGCCTTCCAGGGTTGAAAACTGAGCACCAAAGTCAATCACGTACCTCCCTCTGCATCTTGTTTTCACGGTTCCCACCCTAGGGCCCGACCTACAGCCAGCGCCGTTACATTTACACCTTCCTTACTCCTGGTTCGGTTCTGTATGTTGCAACACTGTAAGGCAGAACTGGCAGTGGATCTGTTCTTTACCCCGGAGACTGTTGTGAAAGCGTCTAGAGGCAAATAAGGATGCGGTTAACAGCCAGCCATTCGCATCCAGACTCTTCATGCCCTTCATTACCTGCGTTAGGCAGGGGATGCCAGCACCAGTGGCAAAAAAAATAGGATACAAATAGTCTTTATTGAAGACCTAATGGGTCTATGTTAATCATGAAATATTGCATGAAGTCCTCACAGTAACAGAAGCAGAAACAATGCAGAAATTAAGGCATGAAAGGGAGAGGGTTAGCACATCAGATCTTTATTAATGTGGTGACAAGTGCAAAACAACACTGGATTTACCAGAGTTGTTTTGAAAACAAGTGCCATTCAGACCTATGGTAAATTAAAACCAGCGGCTGCTGTGCCTCTGCACTTAGAGCAGCAATCCACCGCACCCCCACCCCACGCACCGGGAAGGTGTAAACAGCTTTCAAACTGGGCTGGGTACTTCATTTTGTTGGATATCGCAATTTAAGGAGGTCAATAGGCAGCAGCTTGAAAGATTTATCATGCAATCTCGAGCAGGCTCATGGATCCCAGTTTGTTATCCAAGGGGTTTCTGTTTTGCTAAATCACAGCACTTTCTTCACATCTAAGAGGGTGCAGGCATTCAGCTAATGCCGCTGAAGGAGAGTTTTCCCCTGTCTTGAGTTATCAAAAGGCTAAGGAAAAGATTATGGGATCTTTAAACTGCCTTTTGAGATGCAATTCACCCAGGTCACCATATCATCATTCCTCCTTTCTCTTGCTGTCACATTCACCTCAATTTCTTACTATATCTGTGTCTTGACTCATTGCTAAATTTTAAACTTAAAATACTAGATTGCACTATCCTTCCCTATCTGCTTTCTTTGCTAAGGAAAGAAAAAAAAAAGGATCAGTGCCCTGCAAGGTATGCAGAATGAAAGAGTTTTGTGTGAAGGTCTAAGAAACATCTTAATAATTGCTAGAATTTGCTATTGTTTCATGTAGAAACTGCCTTTGACATTTGACATGACAGGAGATGTTGCTTCAGTAAGATGGACAACAGGCTATGCTTAATTAAAACATGCAGAGGGAATGGAAAGGGAGAGAAAGTAACTTCTACCACATTCGCGCATCACTGTATCCTCCTGAAAAGATAATGATTGTGGATTAAAGAGGAACAAGAAAAATGAACCACATTTCCCTTAGTAATTATTTTTGCTCTGCTTCCTGCTGAAGACAACCGTGAGTAACCTGTGTAAAGCAGCGAAGAGCTGCTGCCGAGCACAGGGTGCCACAAACCTGGGTCCAAACTCTGCTTTCTAAACCTCACTTCCTACTTCTGCTGCAACCCAGAGGAGAATACCTCAGCATGACTCTAGAAGCAAAGTGCATTGACCCTCAAGTTAAGAAACGTCCTAGGAAGGAGCTGGGAAGGAGGAGACAGAAGAACGCCTATGGTGCTTGCATGGCAAGGTAGGGAAGTTAATGGACTGATTCAGTTTACACCAGGTCTGGCCTAACATTTTGGGTGCTCAGTGCAGAACACGCGGGGCTCGGCTCCATGATCCATTATCCATACCGCCTTCTCCTCCAGGGAGGGGTCAGGTCCAGCTGAAGCAGCTGGTACAACCACAGGTGGTTTCAAAACTGACTCTACCATGACCTGTCCTCTTCTTTCAGGAGATGCCTGTCAAAGCTTGGTTTAACATGTCCCATTCTCCACCCATCCTCCCAAATTATTAACTACTGTGCCCTGGACATGATTAAATTGCCTTCTGGCCCTTTGTGAAATGCCCACATTTCAGTTCTAGAGGTTTTTTGTGGTTTTGTTTTTGTTTTGTTCTTGTTTTTCAATTTTTAACCTCTCTGTCAGCCATTTTCTTGTCTCTTTTTTATAGGTTAAGACTGACTATGCTTCCCCCCCCATAATTCATGTGTCACAGACATCAAGGGAGGCGACACAAGGGAAAGCAGCACGCTCAGTGAACTGAATAATCAGCTAACAAAATTTCTAAGATGATGGAGGCAGTTCAAATAATATTGAACTATTAGTTCAGTACACAATACTTTACTACAGTTGACTGAGAAAATAAATGCATTATTGGCAAGCTGCTGGACACACCGAACCCCAAAGACAGAGCTCCAGGCACCAGGTAAGATTTCAGTCTGACAAAGATGGATGTTCAAGATCCATAGCCTATTCCCAAAGGGATGACTTTGGAGGTGGGTGCTATATCCAGCCCTACACGTGGCAGATCTTAAAGCGACCGCACATCTTTGCAAACAAACATCCATTCATGCTAAAACTTAGGGCAGTGATGCCTTCAAGTAGCTGAGTATAAAACAACCTGATTTGCTTGCTGAATCTCCATTCCCACATGTTGTTTTCTGGGGGTGTTGTCCCTGCTTAAGGGCATTTTGCCTCGGGAATTTGGAATCTTATTTTAAATAAAATTTCAAGACATACTATATGATAACCAACTTCTAATTGATAGATCAAACTAGATCTTTAAGAATGAACAGCCGACAGAGGTTTTGCATGTGTCTATTGGAAAGCTGACACCTGACCGCATGAAATATATTTAATAGCTGATACAATTAGATCTGGGTCTTTAAAGGAATTAGTTACTGAAGGTGATATTTTAATAAAAATCCATAGAGGATCATCACGTACCTAACTGATACGCATGAATTGCTAATGTCTCTGTTGTATGGGAAGACAATGTTTCAATGATCAAGTTTCTGTACAAGGTAGATAATATGCAAGTAGCGAGAAAAATTCACTTGTCTTTCCTGGTCTTGTTGTTAATTTGATGGAAGGAATGCTTTTTCAGACTTTTCAGACTGGTGTGCCTTTTCTGAAGTAATAAATTCTGATCGTTTTATATTTACTATAAAGGAGTAAAAAAAAAGCATCAGCAATGAAGATAAGAATATATTATATTTGTGGATGCTTTAAAAAGTTTGTCAGAGTGCTAAAAGGGTGAGTTGTTTGTTTTGGATTGTAGTAAAGTTTGCAGAAAGTCCCAGCCTCCTCCCAAGTGCCACAGAACAACACTGGGCAAAATGTTTTAGAATGCAAAAATTAAACATAAGCGAAATTTAAATTTAGCGAGAAAGTGGCATTTTGGTTGGACAGGTGGATTGCTGGGGAGGGAGCAGAGCAGTGCAATACATGCAAATCACACAGCTGCAATTCATCATATGAATCCATTCTCACAATAGTGTCCTGTATGGCACAAAATAAAGTCCCTGAGGGTTCACCTTTTGGCTTACTCTGACACTTTAAAGGTTTACCATTCCAGAATTAATGTTTACAAGATCTGAAAACAGCAGACATTGTGAGCAGAAATACTGAGAAGCACTTTTGTGGGCATGCAAAAAAATATCCTTAATAATCTGTGCAGCCTTTTTGACTGAAGATGCTTTGACCCTTACGAGCAAATCCCTCCTCATTTCATCTGGCATGTGTTCAAGCAGCCCCAGTTCTAGAAATACTGATGCTTCTCTCTTATCTATTTACTTTAACAGCTTCTTTGCCTGATTCCTAAGTCTAGCACAATACTTCCCTGGCCCTCAAAATATAATCTTCATCCTCTTCCTGGCCGCTTTGTAAACATTTTTTTTTTTCTATAATACTAGTAATCAGAAAAGCACACATTTTGAGGCTTGGAGCCACCTGCCTGCATTGGCTAATCTTTCAAGAGCTTCTATACCATTCTCAAAATCCTTCTTATTAGGCAATTTGTTTCTTGCCACTCAGCACTGTGGCTGACCCTTCTTTCCGTCACCACACCCCATTTTACCTTCTTTTTCTCACCGCTGTTCTTAACACCCCGATCACACGCACGGTGCGCGATGGATACCATCCATCTGGTGAAGCTTGTAACAGGAAAGGCCCTTTCTCTTTCCCAGCCTTCTCTCTCTCAACTTCTGTCTACACTACCCTATTTCTACATAAATGCAGGTATTTCTATATAAGTAAAAATCCTTTTTTGTAACCCCTTCCATTCTAACACCACACATATATTGAGGGTGTATCAGTTCAGCGCAGCACCCAAACAGTTTGGCATATAAAAACCAGATTGGTAATAGTCCCTTTTAAATTATACACATGCTATTGATTACGTATATTCATGGGACAACTTATGTGCAACAGTGATGATTGCATATTTATAGTGAAGACAATTGGAGCTATGCAGAACATTCACAATGAAAATTTTAAATCCACCTAATATAAAGAATCTGTTCTGCTTTCATTTTGCAAAATTGATTGAAGCCAAAACAGAGTTTCTCCCTTTAATTCTTTTGCTACAAAATATAGCACTTCCATACATTTCTGCTTTTGCAGAAAAAAACGCTTCGGTATTTGAAATTGTGCATTTTTGATTAACCGTACTATGAAGTTTAGTGTTTCGGCATAAATCCAGCTATTTCACAGAAGCCCCGAGAGGAGGAATGGCTCAAAATGAGCACTAGTCCATGACCTCTACGTACATATAAATATGTATATGCAGACTTATATACACAAACACACAGATGACTTATCAAGATGGGGAGACAGAATGTGTGTACGATGCTGCAGAAAGAGGGCATGCTTAATTAAGGGAACAACAGTACATAGAAAAGAACAAGTCTGCATGTTTGTGACAAAACGTCTGCTTTCTGATATGTCTTATATTGGAAAGCATTGTAATATTTGATTCTAGATTTAAGAAAACTGAACATTCTTAGCTAAGAGACACGTGAAGTAGTAGTATCAGAAAACACACCCTATCCTCAACTTCTTTTCACAAGCTCATTTAGCAATCAACAAAAGATAACAATTCCTTATTTAGAAAAATAAAATAATTAAGCAGTGGTTGATATTGCTAATATTTATGCATAGGAGGGAAACAAACAATCTCAGTTATGTTATACAGGAAATCATAAAGAAGAAAGCATGTACTATAAATCACACGAGTTTCTCTGAATATCTGCGTTGGTTTCCAAGTAAAAAGTCCTTGCAAAGCAAAGATCTGACGTGCAAACGAATCATGGCTTGACAGGGTTCAACATATTATTACAGCATGTGAAGAGCTACTTCCAATGCCCTCTACTTTTGTTTTATTTTAGTTAGAGACCTGTTTGTCTATGGTCACTCTTGGGAACCAGAAGGCCTGAGACCGAGGCATTTGAAAGCCACCCTGGGTGGGCAGGGCAGCCGGTGCAGAAGGCAGCTGAAGCTCTCTCGCTTCATAACGCACAGTAACCCAAACTCCTTCTGACAAAGGAAATCAATACTTCAGCAGGAGACATGCCCCAGCTTGGCACCGAATCTCAAATGAACAAAAGGCCTTTCCTGCCTGAAGATCACCCCTGGAGCACTGTATCAAGACTCACCTCATTTAATACAAGCATCTGCAGAGGGTATTTTCCCCTCCATGCCTCCCACGTCCTTCTTTAACATTTACTGTTTGAGATCAGTAATCTATACAATTTATCGCACCTGTCAAGGCTAATTTATTCATGCGATCTGGCAGTAATCAAAAAGACTGAGATCGATGTGCCAGCAAACCCTGACATTTATTCATATTTTAAAGTCCCATTTGACCTTGAACTGCAGCTCACAGGAGCTGAACTTGTCAGCAGCTCTCTGAGGCTCACTGGGTCCGGCAGACCAGTGCCTCTGGGCTAAAGGCACGACATCAGGGCAGCAAACGCCTGGACCACGAGCACAAAAGGCTGAACCACAGAGGGGCAAGGGCCCAGGGAAGATGGCACCATCAACAACGCAGCGGCCACAGACCCACCAGTCGATCCAGCACATGCACCGCTGCAGCTTGTACCTGCACGTTCCTGCGGTACAACTCTTCAGGAGTCAACGGATTTCTTGCTGAGGGGTAAAAAGGGTGAGGGAAAGGAGTGAAGAAGGAATATGACATGTGCCTGCCCACAGCAGCACAAGTAGGACACCCTAGGTTGTCCTCAGGAGACCGCTGCCGGACTGGCCCCACGTGGCGAGTCAAGGGGAGGAGAGGGAGGGAGGCATAGAAGGCAAAGGAAGAGACAGAAAATAACACCACCTTCCCTCTCTGGCGGGGGGGAACAGAGGCAGCGGCCGGTGATCCAGCCACAAAGGGCAATGCAGAAGATACATCAGAAACCCTGCAACCCCCTAGGTACCTCCCAGCACAACGTTGCATGATCAGCTGGAAACAGGAACAGAAAAACCAGCTCTCCAGAGAATTGCTTTGAATGTGCTCTCACTCTCCTACTCAGGAACAGGCTTTAGAATTTGCTTATTCCTTTTGAAGTCCATCACCCTTGTCCTCTCCTCACTCAATCATGCCCTAAAGGAACACAGGAATTTTAAGTACAGATCCTCTAATGCATGCATGTGCTGTACTTCCAGTAATCACTTCAGGCTTTGACTTCAGAACAATTAGTAGGGAACTCCAATAAAGTCTATTTAAAATCGTTCCAACCTGTGCTCTACCATCAAATGACTATGAAACGTCCCGTGAGGACATTTTTAGAGCCTTCTGCCTCAGTTTCCACTTGGTTAAATGGAAGCATACATATTTACCTCCTCCCCCAGAATGTGCTAGGAATTATGGGCATGACATGCTTTGAAGTTATTGAATTGTTTGTTTTTTCTGCTGATAGGAAGATATTTGTGTAAATGACACGCTATTAGAGACGCAGAGGAAATCCAAGTGGCATTTTAGGTAGAAATATGCAGCTACAGTTTTACTGAAACATGCAAATAGATTATTTTATTACAGTCAAAACACTTGAATATGTAATACGCAGTTGCACCTAACAGATTTTGCAGACGTATTTTGATGCTTCCCTGGGTTCTCCTTGGCTGCATTTCTCATGCTATAAATTCTGTACGTCATATTAAATATGATTTTTCAGTGAGATCTGCCTTTTCTAAGCCTAGAATACAAATGGAAATGACAGATATGCCATTTTGTCTCTGTTTTTCCTTTCTTTTAAATAGCTAACACCTTTCCATTATGTTGGAAGAAAGGTAGAAAAGTAGAAAGCCACTGGCGTGTTGGCCAATGCATTTGTGCATGTTATGTATACGTCTAACATTGCCGTGCAATCTGATCTGATGTTCACGGAGGAGAAACAATGACATATGAGGATGCAGAGGTAATTTGTCTTTATGGACCTAGACTAGCTGCAGCATGCAAGCAGTGAAACTACACACAGAGTTGTAGTTTCAGTACATTTCATTAGCACAATAAACGTGCTAATAAAGCATTTCAGCCAACCTGGTTTCCTACTTTTCCTATGTAGGAAACAACACTTCAGAGAGAGAATCTTGGAACTTTTTAAGGGAGACTTTAAATATTTTATTGGCATTTTTTTTTTCATTTCCTTCCTTCCATACTGAAATGACTTGATTTATTTCTGCAGGAGCAAAGCAGGAATTCAGCTCCACAATAATGATGAAGAAAAGTACAGAACAAATGTGGCAAATGCGTGCCATCAAGTTCCCAACTCCTGGCAGCCAATATGATCTAAAGCTATATTACTGCACACATCATGTCCCAAAATACTGTCATGAAACATTCCCCCAAAGCTTTTAAAGGACACTGAATTGAAGGAAATGATATACCTCTGCAGGATGTGTAATTTTTTTTTTTTGACAACTGATGACTGGTGTCCTTCTGTGACATGACTGCAAGCAAACGCTCACTGCCACCAGTACCAAAAAGGAAGAGATCATAAAACTGAGACAAGCTTGGGAAAATATTTTAGGGTTTACTTGCAGGAGGAAGATTATGTGGCAAGAGATGAACTTCTCATCTGCTCGCTGTTTTGTTTCTGTGCCAAGGACTGCCATCATGCCCACACCTGTGTATTTTCTGTCTGTGCTCAGCTAACAGGGATCTGTTTCTTCGCTCTGTGCCCCATTCTGGCCCCTCTGGGCTGGGTCTCATTCCTCCGTGAGCTCTTTGGGGGAGAAACTGTCTCTCCCTGCCACCGTCCTGCAAGGTGCCTGGCCAATAGTGCCTTTCTGAAACATTAACTGCAAACCAAACCACAAGAGCTCATCTGCACTCCTGCAGAGGACATTTTCTGCCACTCTAGAGAGAGCAACTTTACCGTTCCCCGGGCTGTTTTGCCCACTAGACAGTGAATATTATCCCTGTCATTTGCAGATAGGCAAACTGAAGAGGAAGGGTAGGAAACAGACTCCTCAAGATCATGCAGCTGGCGAGTATTCCCCACTCAAGTGCTTGACCTGCTATACAACACAGCCACCCTGTCTGGGGGCTCCTTTGTTGGGAATATTCCCATTGCACTACACAGGCCATTAAAACCAAATTTATAGAAGGTTTGCATTAAAAATCTCTCATTGGTGGCTAATCTTCTGCTGCCTTCAACAGAAAATAGTTTGTCTCTTTCATTGTTTCTTCACAGTGTTAAGTTGCTTTTTTCCTGTGTATTACACACAAAGAAGATAATGATATAATTTTTTGGTACCGAGGAGTGAACCTTTATTCAACGACACAGGTACATGCATTATTCCTTCCCTGCTCCTGCTCCTCAGCTCGGAGGTATCTGTCAGACAGGTCAGCTCAACATGCTTTGCTCTATTCAGGCAACACTATTGCAAGGATAATTATTAGTCATTAGTCAGTTAGACATTCCTTCAGCAGATTGCAAAAGATACAGTAAAAAATGTCATCTTACCTCCCAAAGTTTTCCAGGCAGAATTAAAACAAAACAAATCCAAACCTAAACCCCACAACACTTCCCTCCTCCAAACCCACAGCTCATCCAAGATCAGCTCTGTTTTCCTCATGCTTATGTGGCAAGAACGCTTCTGCTCACCAGAGGTAAGGATTTGTATGACTCTGTTTAACATCATAAACAACGGTGACTTGAATTTTCCTACAAGGGTAACACCTCAGCAACAGATGGCAAGTTATACATTTCAATGCCTACAACACCACCTCCAGACACTGCGCTCAAGACTGGAGGGTCCCATAAATCTGACAGCTCACCTCTAAGGCTGAAGTACGTTTTCCCAAGTGAGATGGTTTGCCTGGAGGAAGGTACCTGGGAAAACCCTTCCAGCAACACAGCCACGCGTAGGAGCCCTGGCCACAGCCAAGGAGAGCGGTTTGGGCTGTGGCTCTCGGCCGCTCCTCCAGGACTTACCCAGGCTGCTGGTCAGGGTCGGGGCCCTCCACACAGGACACCGGCCCCAACCAAGGCTTTGCTCCGACTGCAGCAGCTCAGGCTGAAAGGACTCCTGCCATCCTAAGAGCCCTCTATGCTTCCTAGAGGGTCAGATTAAACCTCTCATCCCCAGAAAAACAAGAACCACCTGGGGAGCTAATCAAAAGGTCCATTAGGAAACAGGCATCTCCCTGCTCTGGGAACAGCTGGCATCCTGAAACACTTTTGCATTTCATCTTTCGAGTGGAAAGAAGATGTTTTCCACAGCACTGATATATATGTATTTTTTTTTAAGAGTTCTGAAAGAGATTCAAAATGGTTCCAAAAACCTCAAAGAAACCTTTTGCCAGGGGTACTGGGCACCCAGCTAAGGACTGACAGTTGGGCATCTCTGGGTACACAACAGCCCAAGCCAGCCTTTCAGTAATCAGCATCAAAATTTAGTGTTCTGCAGAACACTCGGAGTTTTGGATGAGCTGTTATTTTGCAATAGAAAATATGTTGTACCAGAAAGTTTCTGACCAGCTGTAGCTCATCTCTAGGCTTTTGGTTCAGTCTCATCAATTAGGCAAGTGAAAGCTATTTCAACCTCAACACAATTAGCACACTCAGCTTCTCTGCATTTTTCCTCTCTCTCATTCAGTTCACACTTGCCACTGCAGAGGAACCTGTGTTAGATTTAGATTAAACCTTCAGCAAAGTGGCTGAGAAGAAAGCAGCAAAGACTAAGGAAGCATTTTTTTTTCCTTGGTTCTTTTGCTGTAGAACTCTTTCTGAAATTTCCGGCCTTGTGCTTTTATAATGTCCTAGTACATGAAAGAGTTTGTAACATAAAATGTTACACTCGATGGAGCATGATGTGATATTGAAGCCAAACGGCCAGATGCTCTTTTCTGAGCTATTTCCAATGCTCCCACTTTACAGAGTGTTTTTAACAGTATTCACAAGCTCTAGTCCTGTAGTTTGCTGGCAATTTCATGCTAGAGCACCATTGTGCTATGTTATGATGAAAACATTGTTTTCCATTCAAGGTTACGGTTATCTTCAATTTAATAAAAAGAAAAAAAAAGCACACTGTGGTTCAAAGAAATTGCAGACAGGTAGGGAGCTGGATTCCCTCCCCAGAAACAAGATTGTGCATCCCGTTTAGAGTACAATTAAGTCGATATAAATGATCTTGTAGGAGAAAAACCCAAGTACTCTAAACTTAGTTGGAACGGGCCAAGGGCCACCTTCTAGCTGTTTGGCTTTGCTTTACACTGTTTTCACATTCCTCTCTTTCTTGTGTGGGAAGACCCTTTACAGGGAAAATCCTCTGGTTTGAAACGTGGTTGATGTCGGACATTTGAAACCTGGCACCAGGCGCTGGTCGTCACACTGGAATTCAGCCTGTCCTCTTCATCTGCTTTTTCATGGTTTTCTTGTTTGCTGACAGCACTGCATCTCTCTGGTTCGCTGCACGGAGGCACAAGCACCAGTTACTGGGAGGATACAACCACAGAGCCAGGACCAGAGTAACCAGGGCTGCTAACAGCTTTCTCCAAGCTGTTAACACGGTTATCGCCCGGCGTAGCCCGTTGGGACTGGCTGCGTGCTTTGGCAACGGGGGCAGCGGTCATTCCTGGTGACTTTGGAACTCCAGGGTTCAGCAGCCTGGGATTTAACGCCTGCACGAGCGTCTTCACTTACAACTAAGTCTGTCTCCTTTTCCAGACAGAATGCAATATTGCTTTATACGAATGTCAAGCCTAATCTCATCCTGTTTGAATCAATGAAACTCCGCTGGCATTAAAAGATGCTCAGCATTCAGACAGGCAGAGGACCTGGCTCATCACGTGTGCACATCACCACAGAACAGACTATTCCAATCCCTATTTGGAAGAGGGAAAGAGGCTGTGAATTAATGTAATCCAGGCACCATGAATTCAATCCTTTCATGATTTCTTAATGCTTGGCTTTACAAGCTTAACATTCTTTTACCTTAGGAAATGCCTATCAAAATGCTAAATTAAACTGGAGATGGAAAAATGGACACCTTTACTTACACGGCTTATCTGGAGGGTGAGACCTGGGAAATTTATCACCGAGATCTTTGCAACCTATGCAAGGGAGTAACTTCCACTAACAGCAGCTTACAGCACTTACTAGGGTTTTGCTTAGGCAGAGCCGAGTTCAGTGTAGAACTGGTCAGAAACATTTTAATAGCATTTAACTTCATGCTGAAAATGCAGATTTATTGCACTCCAGTGTGAATAGGCACGTCTAAGGACAGAGTGCACTACATTTTCAGACGCCAGCAGTTCTGAATTTTTGTTAACATAATTTAAGTGATTAAATGCCTTCACACTGAAAGGCTTTCTTTTAAAACTCTTCATTTGAAACTGAATTAATTTATACTAAAAATTACAGCTTGGGAAAGGTCAAAATAAAAATGAAGTATTTTTGGATTTACCGAAATAAGACATTTTGATTAACCTGTATTTTTGTACAATTTTCACTTGTATTTTACCACAGCATGTGGGAAAAAGCCCTGAAATTTTGAGAAACTCTCCAGAACAGGGTTCCTACTTACCTCTTAGCTCTAAGGCTAGGGGCCTGACCTCATCAATCACACAGGGTAAAAAGCATTGTCCAGCATTCAGAATTAAAGTTTGCTATACATAAACCTTGTGACATTTTTATTACAGCATACCAGCCTAGAATCTGCATTTAAAACACTGACTGCTCAAAGGAATCTAAATCTCCTTAGCTAAAGGTAATAAAATCAGGTCAAGAATTCACTATTCAACAATCTACCATTAGCATTTCTGTTCAGAGAAAAAGTAGTTCATCTGTTTTTAAAGAAAGTAAAGCCGGGCCATATAGCGTAAGTTTGGAAAGTATAATGATTTGCTTGTGTAAGAAAGTCCATTAGGTAACGAGTTTTATTTCCTCATAAAGAGATTCCAGTGAATCTGCAGGATGATTTTTTTACAGTACACACAGTATTTCTGCAAAGCCCAGAGGTGGGACTGCATTTCTATACACGACCCATGCTTGATTTGAGCTAGGCAGCTTGGCCACCATTAGCAAGATAATCACAACGGCAGAGAGCGCAAATGATCTGAGCTTTTATCCCGTTTTCAGACAATTCTTTTCAATCCTGATGAACTGTGTGTTCCCAGGGCCGTGCTGCTGCCAGTGGCCAAACCTGGCCAAAGTTACCTGTGACACATCCGCACGAGCCGAGGTCACAACTCACCTTAAGCATCCGGCTAAGCTCTGCTGGAGAACTAAGCCATCGCTTGAATTCACCATAGAGTCAATGCGTCACACTGGTACCTAGGGACATCTCTAATTGATTTCTCTGGCCAGGACCTCTTAAACAGTAGGTTTCTCTAAGATATCTCAAATTGCATAAGTCATTAGTTGGGGGGAGGGTGTTTGTTGTTTTTTTGGGTTTTTTTCCAAATCTCTGAGTTAGCACCTCTAAGAATTCATCAGGTGATGCAGATTCCCTCCTTTGAGGTATATCACAGTGCTACTGAGAATAAAGTAGTATGGCCAGTTGATACTGGCCATAAAAGAGAAAAAGGGTTGCTTTCAGTTGTCAATGTGGCAACATATTTTTTATTTAATTTGTTTGGATTCTTAATGGTGGAAGCAGAATTTGATTTGTACTAAAGCATCCTTTAAAATAAATGCTTGATCTCTTCCCACCCACCATTACAGCTGATAGGTACAAAATAAAAAGAACAGCAATTCATTCATCTTACCACTGGAGCACCAGAGGAAGAGAGAGATCCTTAGTGCAATGATTAATGACTCGCTATAAAAAGATGCATCATAAACTGCTTGTATTAGGTCAAACCATAAACTAGGCTTTTAATGTTTATATGATCCCTTTCTAAATAATTAAGTGTGTCTGTAGCTCCCACTAGGAAGGGAACTTACATGACGCTTGCAAACCATGCAGTTTCTTACAGGGTCATAATTTGGAACCCTCACTTAAAGGGATTCCTATCTCCCTCTACATTCAAGCATTGCTTGAATTTCTTTTACTATTGGGACATCTCTCTACTACACGCCAGAGAGACCATTTGATGTCCAGGAGCAGCAAAGACGAACATGATCTGCCCTGAGTTTACACAGAATCACAGAATCGTATAGGTTGGAAAAGACCTTTAAGATCATCGAGTCCAACCATAAACCTAACGCTACCAAGCCCACCACTACACTGTGTCCCTAAGCACCTCATCCAAACGGCTTTTAAATACCCCCAGGGATGGGGACTCAACCCCTTCCCTGGGCAGCCTGTTCCAGTGCTTAACAGCCCTTTCAGTGAAGTAAAATTTCCTAATATCCAGTCTAAACCTCCCCTGGCGCAACTTGAGGCCATCTCCTCTCGTCCTGTCACTTGTTACCTGGGAGAAGAGACCGACCCCACCTCTCTACACCCTCCTGTCAGGCAGTTGTAGAGAGCGATGAGGTCTCCCCTGAGCCTCCTTTTCTCCAGGCTGAACAACCCCAGGTCCCTCAGCCGCTCCCCATCAGCCTCGTGCTCCAGACCCTTCCCCAGCTCCGTTGCCCTTCTCTGGACACGCTCCAGCCCCTCAAGGTCTCTCTTGGAGTGAGGGGCCCAACACTGAACACAGCATTCGAGGTGCGGCCTCACCAGTGCCGAGCACAGGGCACGATCACTGCCCTGCTCCTGCTGGCCACACTATTTCCAATACAAGCCAGGATGCCATTGGCCTTCTTGGCCACCTGGGCACACTGCTGGCTCATATTCAGGCGGCTGTCGACCAACACCCCCAGGTCCTTTTCTGCCAGGCAGCTTTCCAGCCACAAGAAAGTTTAGGGTGTCTTCTTCAGCCACAGACACATCCACAGCTTTGCTGCAGGAGAAAGTACCATTATTTTTCTTTATCTCGGCCTCCAGGTTGGGAAAGGGACAGCTGAACCACAGCTGAAATGAAAGCAGGGCTATCTACCGCTGACTGGGTCCACGTGGATGCAAGGAGGCAGAGCGGTGGTGTGGTGCTTGCCTGAATGCAGCTAACAAGCCAAGTTGCCCGTGCTTGTGAAGAGCACCTCATCCACACAGGAGGCAGCCACGATCTGACTTTGTAAATTCCTGGCCAAAATCAGCTTTTAGGTGCTCACAGACAATTCCCACCCACTTCAGTGGCTGGTTGGTGAACACTAAGAGAATAGCACCATTTGTCCATAACAGAATTCAGTCCTGTATTTATCCATCTTGCGGTGAAACTGTCATCTTTGAAAAATAGAGTACAAGATGACATTATATAAGTGTCCATCTATTTCCTTACTCTCACAAGCCTGCAATCACGTCCATCTCCCTTTTATTTCCCAGAACAGCTGGTGCTTTTTCTCAACCGAACCAGAATCTCCCCAGCCTGGCAAACAGACATTGGCTTCACTGCAAAGCTACCCCATTAGGAGAACGTCGCAGCTCCAACCAATATGAAGTTTACACAGAAAATAATATGAGTTAAAAACAGAGCTGCAGAGCCCTAAACATTTTCAATAGATGTAGCAGCCCCAGTCAGTTTATGCGCTGCTTACTCAATACAGAAAACCACTTAGGTTAATTATTTAAATATTTCCATCTGTGGAATTTAGAAAAGGGAAAAGCCAATACTGGAATACCCAAGATGATGATTTTTTAATAAACAATAGATTTAAGGGGGATTAGCTGGGTTATCAAACAGTATCCTCCCAATTCAGCTCATTAGTTTCACTGACTTTCCCTATTTCACTTTATTAAAACAATTTAAATGAGGGTTCATTAGATGCAATGTAATCTAATTCAGACACTCCAAGCCTAATCCCTTTTCTTTTAGCAGTAACATGGTAATAGTTTGCAAAAAAGTTTAAAGGATTATTGTTACAGCTACTTTAAATAGGGACTGTTTTCAGCCAAACGCATGCCACCGCTTCCCCACCATTTTATTAGTTATCATTATATTATTTCTTGCTCTTTACTCATTCATTCATTCATTTATTCCTTCTCTTTTCTGACTTTCATCGCTCCACACAAGCAGAGTCTCACATGGGCAACAGCATCCCTCTGCGCAGGTGTAGGGGATATGCCAAATATCCCCGCGTGGGTCAGTGCACCAGGCCTTGGGAAAGGCATGATTTTTTGCAACTTATTTTGAGATTCTGGAGGTAAAAAACCCCCCACCTTTGTAAATTCACAGTGATTTTATAAATATCCTAGAGGGAAGGGAGAAAGTTCCTGTGCATTTTCACACCGCTAGTTTCTGACAGCTCTGAAAGACACGCAGAAGGGGATCACGCGTAGGACTTGCAAATGAGGAGGCAGACACTGTATATGACTTACCGTGCTAGATCCAGGCTGAAAACATAGAGTAACAGATCCATGCTATGGACATACAGCTTATTTAACGATGAACTCACTCGTACTCCCGTACTTTCATAAAGCCTTTTTCAAACAGTAGGGTTAATTATTCTTTACAGGGCAAAAAACCCCAAACCAAAAAAAAAAAAACCCCAACCCAAACAATGAAAGCTGGTTTCTAGATCCTAGGTTTCTGCAGACTTTAACAGGTTTCCTACCCCTGAAAGCCTGTCCTCGCTCACTTCAAATCCTCGTCTCTTCAAGCAAGTGCCATTTCATAATCCTATTAAAACCTTTGCCTCTGTTTACCAGGAGCCCTAATCGTACTCAGCAAGTTCTTCTTGTCTAAGGAAGAGCGACAGCTTTCAGATTTCTTAGGAGGCTTATTCATCAGCTACGCCAGAGTTTTGCCAGAGCGTTCAATCTATTCTGGGAGCAGCCATGTGGAAAAAGTTTCAAACAGCTTAAAGCCCTGCACAATGATAAAGGAAAGCTCACACAATCCTGGTAATAGCCTGACCCTCTTAAGGAAAATTGGATGATTTGTGGTAGCAGTTTTTCTGTCCCCTATGTGAATTCTGAACCTTAAAGTATAAGCAGTGTATTCACACAGTCCCATTACAAACCCTATCCCTCTTGCGATGCTGGAATAATAAATACACACCCATATGTGAAAATAAATTCTTGCTGGAATGACCTTCTTCCTCAGCCCACTGGTGTGAAGGAGTTTGTGGCCATTTTAGAGAAAAAGAGTCAGATAAAGAATGGTCTAATTTGATGTTGAATGTTTCACCATGAGCAGAATGTATGCTTTAATGAGCACATTACATGCACCAGGGACGTGTTACTGTGAAGCAGGGAATAAAGAGTAAGGGGAAAATAATTAAACAGTCAGCTTTATAATGAGGAAACTGTATTCATGCAACATTAAGTGGCCTAATTTTCAAGTGCTAAGCAAAGACATGTTCCTTGGGCTTCAGAAGGACTTGCTGGCAAGCACCACCTTGAAAACAAGGGCAAAGGATCACAAGTATCAAACCTCCTATAGGTCCAAAAGGACAGGGTGGACTGATGCTGTCCCAAAGTCATCTGTCCACGCTTCGCACTGACCTATCTGACAGGATCCTGTAGTTCTTACTCTATAAAGAGGACCCTTAAAGTTTTACAATACCACAGCATTCATCATGCGTAGAGCATTACGACTGACTTCTACCAGCCTGGCCTTAGTTTTCTGTTGGTACTGCATCTGCTAGGCCACAAGCATACAACATCATCTAGGTGCAATGAGCACATGAAGACTGCTAATGTAGCTGTTTGCACAAGCAGAGCTACTGGGAAAGGGGAAAATCTGTCTCATTGGGTTCAGACACTGACAGAATGAACCAATAAACCATATTTCTGACTGTTATCGGTTCTCTCAAGGCCAGTAAGGCCAGGAACATTCATTTACTGGGACTGTCAGTTCCAGATAGTGTTGCAATATCAATTACTTCAGCGTAATAGCCTATCAGTCAGACAGCAATTCTGTTGGGCCACAGGCTCCCCATCTTTCTTTGCGAATGGACATGGCACAAAGTCTCTTCTTTGTTACTCACCCTCATGCCTAATTCAATGTTTTCTCCTCCATAGACCTCCATGCCAGGGTCAAGCAAGCCAATCTCACCAAAATACTCTCGGTCCACTACAAATGAGCATCCAATCATGGCTGGTGTCCTGCATAGAGAAAATAAAGCAAAAAATTAAGTCGTTTATTAGCTACTACAGAACCCACCTCCTAACAAATGTACACAGACAAAACAGTTCTTAGTCTTCAAGTTTGCATTTTAGATTTATCTATTATCGTGCAATCACATTGCACTTCATCCCCCAATGGACAGAGGACCCTGTGGGACCAGAGCCACCCAAATAACTAGCACACTGCCAGACACACTTGGACCAGCTGTCTGAGAGGCAAACACAAGATGTGAAGGCAAGTACTCCATGCACCTAAGTGAAGCATCAGGCTGTTTCTCCTTTGTTTTATAGACGCAACCTCTGTGCTGGAGCTGAAGTTCACCACCATGCACAGTAGCACAAGAACTAGACAACACTTTATTTGAAGATTAATACACAAACCCCCCACATATTAAACGTAAGTGCATGTCAAGAGCCATGGATCAATCATGGTATGAAGTTCGGCAAGGGACTTCCTGGAGTCAACGCTAGCAGATACATTTCAGCCTTTGTGAAGCTGTTCCACGATTAACATTTCTATGTTTGCTGACGTCAGTCTTTAGAAAAGGAAAAATTTTCAGATGAAGAGACTCTGCCCTCAGATCTGCCACTGACCAACTGGGTGATTTCAGATAAAGCAATCCCCTTCTCTGAGCATCAATTTCTTTATGTGTAAAACTATGGTTCTGCTCTCCTTCACAAAGCAATGTGAAACCTGTCACCGAGCAGCACTACATGACAACAAATTTTGAGATCATTTACCATATGAACACAAGCATTATTTCAATGCAATACAAGCTAATGACATTTGCTAGTTTCATTTGTCCACACTTTCTCTGCATCTGTGTACTGGTCACGACACCTGCCTCTTTAAAATTCTGCCTCTTTAAAATAAAGGTTTTGCTAATAAAGCCCACAATTTAAAAATGTAAACTTGACTAACTTTAAGCTGGAGAAGCAACAAGAGCCTGCAACTCCATGTTGGACTTGCAATTCAGCTGCAGGTTGCATAGTGCCTACTGCAAGATGATGGGTAGTCATCCTGCAGTCTGATCTACAGGACGTGCCCAGGCCCAGGCCCTGGGGAAAGACCCCCCCATTTTAGTGGGATCCCGACAGACCAGACTGCTGAATCAGGGAAACCGTAAAATCATTTTTGAAAGTGAATACTTTTGGAGCTGACCTAGAAGAATGAGCTGTGCTCCCTCTTCCATTGAAAGGGAGGTGATTTTGGACCATGTGGCAGATGCAACATCATTCCTAACAGTGCTATTGTAAAAAGACATCAGGAAAATTCTAGTTTACGCCAATTTTCTATTTTCCAGTAGAATAGAGAATGCTCTATCTATGGCCCAAGCTTATATATACACACCATGAAAATGCCCTATAGAAACAAAGATGATGGAAAACGTCCAAAACCTATTTTAAGAAGTCTCCTTTGTAATGCACTAATGTTATACTATCACTATGAAGTCTCTCTTGTCCCAGATACCTTCATGTTTCTTCAATTGGTGCAGAAAGCTATTCACAAGGTATTTGCCCACGACATCTGAGAAACATATTCATGAGGCAGTTACATACAGATATGAAAAACTGCCCTGGCCAGGAAAACTAACACACTTTTTATCCACGTATTGGTGGATCCCACTGGTAGCAGCAGGTGGCTGCTGGAACGGTGTTATCACATCAGGTCCTTTTTCTCATCAGCAGTTCACCATTTCTACAGCAGGAGGTTAAAAAGGCTTCAAACGAACGGCCAGGCTATAGTTAGATAAAACAATTCTTTGCTCCTGGACCTAATGCATATCCCGACACTGCAGAACACAGTCCAACCTATGGCAGGAACTATTTGGCACCCTTGAAAAGGTTCATTTGCTGAAGTGTTGCTATTACTTATCTGTAATGGACTCTGCTGTAGCACTCACATTACTGGTACCGCTTCGGCATCTCTCCCTTGCACTTTTTCTCAGTTTGAAAGCCATTGCAACCTCTCAGATCATTACAAGCCTACACTGCAGTGCACACTATCCTTCTCATGTTTTCTCTGCATAATTGAAAAAGGCAGCTGTTGACAGAAACACATTTGATCGGCACTGTTTCTGACAAGTTGAAATAGCTTGATTAACTCTCCTGTTCCACCCTTACAGAGTGAGATGCATTCCCTAGATCATGTGCTGCGGGGCCAAGATTCAATGGTGGTTACACGGGCAAACATCTGGCTTTCACAGATGACTTTGGACTGAAGTGGGGCGCTCAGCCAGGTCCCTGCACCCATTCCGTTAAAAAGGCTGGAGGAAACTGAGGTCAGATGTCACAAACCCTACAAAGAAACTGCAGCAGGGTCAACACCAGCACCCTCCGTGCTTGGACCTCTCCCACACCCCACAGTCCCCCTTTTGTGTGTGCAAGAAATTCCAGCACTTCTCTGTTTGTGCTGTCATTTGTGCAGGCTTTCTGTTGAATCAGCCTCTAGTTAGAAGTGGTCTCAGAGCTCTATGAAAACCATGCATGGCCCTGGGTACTCCTGGCTGGACACATCCATCTTCTCTTGATGCATATACTTATACACCAGGATCTTTGCAACGTGGATGGCATTTATAAATTCAAGTTATTTGGTAAAATGCATTTTCCTGCTTATAGTTCCTAGAGCCATGCCTGAAGACAGACTTGCCTAAAAAGGCTGAGAGCTCTCCTGTACACAGCACCAGACATATCCCATATATATCCCACTGTCACATCCTGTAGCACTGAAAACCATATTTTAGGCTAGCAAGGAATAAATTTGGTCTAGAAACTGAAATAAAAGAAAGACATGACCAAGGAAAGGGAATTCAGTAGCTCTGAAATGAAATAAGCCTCTAAGGGAATATTTAGGTATTTCTTAAGTGTTAACCGTGATAAAAAAGGGAAGGAGGTGGGGGGAAGAAACACACACCACTTTCTTAGTTTTCTTTTTCATGTGTTTAAAGCTAAACACAGGCTTCACTGGATGAAGGCTAGAGCATCGCTGCTTTGCAAAACTGAGCTGCTAGTTTGGGCTTAGACTCGTTCTCTTTCCAGCCCCCCTGCCCAAATCCTCTGGAGGCAGCGCCTTACAGCGGTAGGATGCTCCCATGAGGACATTCCTCCTTCCCTCCTAATGAGGACCGGTACCGCTAGGCTTTGCCGACTGCTCTCAGGTGCTGGAATCTCTCTCTCTGGGGGATGGATTTTTGCAGCTGTCGGCTCTGTCCATTAAAACACCGACTTGTTAATTGAACGGGGGTGGGAAATACATTTTAGATGCAACTACATAATCATCGCTCACAGACGAATGCCACTGAGCACTGCCTTTGCAACTCCCTCTCTCTCTTCTAGGTTTTATTTCTTCTCATTAGATATATTCAAATACAGACTCCACAAGCCTTCATGGCTTATTCAGAAAAAAAATGTTTTCAGGAACGAGCAACCATAGCAGTGCAGTGGCAGAAGGAACCGCATCCAGCTTTTCCGAGAAGCCAGTCAAAAATTGCCACTGTCAGTGCCTTTCTCTACCTGAATTTGGCTGCCTGCAGCCACTGCTCTTCTGCACAGCAGCACGGCTGCAAGCCCAGAAGCTGAACCGAGAAGCCGGGGGCTCTGCCCTGGCCGCATCCTGACGCGATGGCAGAACTTGCCTACGATGCACGGTGTTGAATTTTCTGCATACTGCATGTTCAACACTTCCATCGGGTTCAACCGGAGTTTTGGGCATTCAGTCCTCATCAAGCCCAGGCCCTTAACTTCCCCGTGCTTTGACTGACCCAACTGTAAACTGAGCGTAATGCGATTGCACGGCCCAGTGAGCTGGTAACGCCGCTGGGAGCCGGGGGACCCGGGCCCTGTTCCCAGCTCTGTCATTCAGCTGGTCGTCAGTGAGTCACCTCCCTCTGCCTCTGTTTCTCCATCTGTGAAGCACACATAATAATACCGGGTAAAAGTAATTTTTTAATTTTTAATTTTAATTTTTTAAAAAGTAATACCGGGTAAAAGAACTGCTTCGGCAGCCTGAAAGCCCAAGATTCACTTCTAAAAGCGCTTTAAGCGTATAGGTGGATAATTTAGCACTACTAATAATTTTTTACTAATTATTTAATTATTTAATTAAATTATTTAATTTTATTTAATTAAATTATTTAATTTTATTTAATTATTTAATTATTTTACTAATTTTTTAAAAATAAAAATTATTTACTAATAAGCTGCACTACTAATTTTCCACTACTAATAATAGGTGGATAATTTTGCACTACAGTGTTACATTGGCATATTGCAAACACTTTTAAAAAAACCTGCCCCCCAAAAAGCATGAGCCCCTCACTTGGCTATCATCACTGGGTTTTTCCAGTACCTGGAAAACTCCAGTATATCTACCACTTCCAGTACAGTGCAGCAAAGACTTCCTTTGAAAGTCAGAAATGGATATATGAGCCAAAGCAACTGCGTTAGCACGTCTTAAACACTGCTCACTAGCCAAGGGCCAGCAAATGAGAAGGTGCATGCCCTTAGCACTTCACAGCTCCAGAGTAAACTATATTAACCTAAACCACACCTGCTTTATATCAAAGGACCTTTTTCCTGAAGTCATGCACTTCCTAATAAAACAGTGACATTTTTAGAAAGAAGGTATCACAAAATGGCAATTAGAGGTGTCCTATTTTTTACCAACACCTCAAAGGTGTTGGGAAACTTAATTGATCTGTGGAATACTCTTTGGCACAACTGCGGATGTTACAAGCATTAATTATAATCAACAGCAGCACTCAAAGGATAATGTGGGAAACACAGCAAAATGGTTTTTGCAGCTAAAACCTTAAAATGCAGCATAGAATAGTATTGATTCTGCACTGGAGAAAGATACAGCGTAGTCAATTTGTGGAAATTACCTGACGGCATGGCTGTAGCAAGGGAGATATAAGAGAGATATTGCTCTGGGTAATACCCTGGGGAAAGGGAGGAAGCGGAGCGAGCAGCACATCGTGGTGGTAAACCCTCCCTTCCTCCCCGCCTGCTGCTGCAGCAGGTAGAGTGCGGGCGCTACGGGGGAAGAGGGGCACGGTACGGAAGAGGGCAGCGCCTGCTATGGGATGGGGTACCAGAAACGAGGACTCGTTGGCCAGAAACGAAAGCCACTTGCTGTAGGTCTGAGTCACGACTATTTCGTTTTAGCGAGATCTCCCGGAGCACGGCTCTGTCGGCAAAACTCGAGCCGGCGCCGATGCCCACTTCTCCAGCCAGGTGCATCCCCCTCCTTCCCTTTACAGCCAGCTGGAGAATGCTGCCTGGGGGCTTCATCAAGAGCAAGCGAAGGGGACAGGGATAGCACTAGACTGACATACTGCACGTGGTACCATAAGTCTTCCTCTCCCTTATGCATCTTTCTCCCTTTTACTCTCTTTTAAGGTCAGCATATATGCAATCGGGTCACATTTGAAACAGTTTTCGGAGCGTACAAGTCCAATTTCCAGGACAACTGACCTACAAACACTCACACACAAATACATCAATACAAACACAAATATAACTGTAAAGAAATATATAAACATAACCGTATATATACAGGGATAACGACAGAGAGAGAAAGAGATTCAAATGACACACCACACACCGTATCTTCGAGTTTTCCACCTTTCCTGGCAGAATGTTTCTTTGCTTCAGGTTCCTAAGCAGCACCTCACCCCTGGCCTGACAGATAAGTGGGGAAACCTGCATGGTACCTGCACAGGCATTTATTTTTTCTTACAACTCATGTCTTCTGCAAGAAAAAGTCACACCAGGCCGTGAGAACAGAACTCAAGGACAGATTTGCTGCTCAGGAGCTACAGGAAAAAAACCGACAAGCTTAATGATGGGAAGGTTTGTTAACCCCTTTGGAGAGCTACAGCATGGGAAAAAAAAGCAACCTGGAATGCTTGGCTGGGAAAGGCAGAGCCATAGGGATGTAGAATAACTCTCTGATGCCCCACATCGGTATATTTTTTGGAACAGGCAGGATACCCATCAGAACCTGGACAAATGAAAAAGAAACTGCTCTGTTATGGGCTCCTGTGAACCAGCAACTGAAAAGATGGCCATAATCAATCAATAAACAGTCACCAGTTTTATTATTACATGACAGCATGGTTTATCCTGGAAGACTTTACAGATGAGCCCCTTCCTAAACTCAGGTACACAGAGGGTTTCTTCCCCGAGCAGCGAAGACCCAACATGGCTGCATCACCATGGCTATGACAGACCAGCCCAGGGCCTGACTTGCACATGAGATGGGCACGCACGCTCCCAGCTAAAGTAGGCAGCACAAACCACTTCACCGAGAGCATATCAGATGCTAATTCATATACATGAACGAGACACACGTGCTTTCTGGAGTGGCTGATTCAGCGCGTGTACGTACACATTCCTACTGGTACCAAGCTATGGCATATTAAAGCAATAAGTGAGAACATATGCAACAATGAAATGCACCGCTGCTGCTAGAGGAAGATAAAATGGAAAGCTGTGCAGCGCTTGGCTGAGTGAGGCTGACTAATGACTCTAATGTTAGTGGCTGCTGATCAAGAAATCAAACACAGAGCAGTCCATCATAATCACAGCAGGTGAGGGAAGACGAGCCAGAGCCTGAGCTCAGGATACCAGAAACCTTCCTTGCTGTTCCAAAAACCAGTAGTATCTTCTGCATACAGAAAAAACCCCAGCTTGTTTCAATGCATAGTCAAATTCATTAGAAACCCTCTGAAACAGAATCCTTTGTTACACAGTTTGTTGCCAGATGATAAGGACGTTTTTGGGCAGCGTGTTCTCAGGAACACAAATGGAAAATGACGTGATGGACACAGTGTGTCAAAATAACAATCCTCATTTAAATCTTCACGTTAGAGACATCTTACATCTTAAATGTCAAACATGCAAAATGGATTGCCTGCAGAAGCTGACTCAGGGAACATCAATTGTTCTGAATTTCAGAGTATTAACGTGGAAAAAAGAAGGAACCGACTTTAAACTGTATCAGAAATCTTTACAAAATCTGACACTTTGTTCTTGCTATTTCTTTACCTTTGTTTGCACTTCAAGGCCACATCCCCTTTGTCACTTGGACCACAACAGCTGATCTGACATTTTATGGTGTGCACTTGACATGACTGCCTATACGGTGCCCCACTGACTTGAGAGACTGTTCCTGCTCCTTCCCAGCAAGAATCTGAGTAGGATCACACCACTGCTAGTGTTCAAGAAAGCAGAGGATCAGGCTTCAAACAGAAAACTTCTGAGAAAAGAAATAAGCACATCTGTTGTGTAATCCCAGAAGAAAACACGAATTGGACTCTACTTTCTAAATGTCTCACCCAATTCTGCAGATCGATGATATTTATTCATACAACGCAAACATCAGAAATGCAAGGGCTCTGATCCTCACTGATACCAGGGTACGCATTTTTTTTACCACTGTAAATCTTTAATCCCTTTGGAGATCTGGGAGGAAGTATTCAGCTACACCAACCACGAAACCAGTCATGGGGTTATTAGTTATTAGCCTTTTCTTTTACAAAACACACAGAGAGACAAAAACCAAACCCACTATTTGCTGAAGACTGTCCCTCTTAAGGCTTCCTTTGACAACGTCAGCAAGGACTAAATGAACTTGCAGTTTTCATGCTGATGAACGGTCCTGCGATCTTATGAAGCATTGAACAGACACATGGATCCAAACACCGTCAATGCGGACCAGGTTGCATGCCTTGCAAACTGGACTGAAACAGAAATCATGGCTGCAGTACATGGTTTGGAAAACTGGTTACAAAAGCAAAATCTGTACCAAACCAACAGAGATTTCTGACAAAGTTTGCTCACTAGACTGACTTCCCCTTCCTTTTGAAAATATACCTTAAATTTTCTACAGCTACTAAGTTCCCATCATGGGTGCTGTCGAATCTCAATTCTAAGTACAGACTTCCTGATTCTTTTCATCAATAACACTTGCACGTCCACTCTTTCCATTACCATAATTACACTGGCATATCACTTAAAAGCCACCAAATTGCATTGTATTTCTATAGGCAGGCATAACACAACAGCACACAACAGCACACCCAAATGCTTTAGCAAATCCATCACGGTGCTACTGCTTCGGAGGCCCATCAGAAATCAGTGCCGTGTGGCCGTAAAGTGGATGCTCCGCTCTCCTAGGTCACTGCCTTCAAAGCACGTGTTCCCAGGGAGACAGGTCAGTGTTCATGGTTCGACGTTGATGTCTCTGCATTTTAGGGCATGTAATTCATAATTTGCAGGAGAGATACTTATGCAATCGCAACGTCTCAGTGCTCCTGATACTTGCCAGCAAGGGTTGGGCACTCTCCTCCTTGTGCTGCTTGTCTCGTCTGTCTCTGGGCAGTTTATGCAACTGTTGAATTGGAGAGTTTCTTCACTTGGGTTCAGAATAAAATCTCTGCTCTCAGGAGCCAGCTACTTATGTGCATCAGATTTCAACACTACTCAGTGCTTGAGTTTGGACCATATTCACTTCTGTATCAGTCCAACTCAGTGCCAGTATAATTCTGGCAAGAGCCTGAACATAAACCTGAGGAAAGCCCATGGTAAGTCAGGCCCTGTATTGTTAAAAAACCCCCCTCTTATCCCAGCATTACAGAGATGAGATTCCTTATTCTCTATTAAAAAGATCTGTAGCTGAATTTCCGGAAGTGTTTTGCAGATGCAGCTTCCGTACTTTAGGGAGTGCACGAGCTACCACCACTGAAAATCATGTCTAAGGAACTTGCTGAGGTTTAACCTCTTAGTTCAGTCTTATCCGATATGTGATCATTGTCTCCAGAACAGAAGATACTCAAATACTAGAACAACTCATGTGAAGATTAATACAGTGATTTCACATATAAACTGGAAGTAATGAAGTGTGCAAAACCTTTCAGGAATAAAAGACCGAAACCCTGATTTCAGGAATGAAAGCTTTGGCTGATTAATTTTCCTTCATCAATAAACTATTTCTCAGGGCTGAGTGAAATAGATATAAACCACCTGCACTTTTAAAACAATGTGAGGAGAGTAGGGCATGTTATCCAGGAAAACTGATTTCCTAAGTAATTACTTTCCTGCTTATTGAGGTTTCAAGCTGAGCAAAGGGTCAGTGATGAAGGACTGTGCTGTCTTGTGGTAAATAAGGTTAACGTTACTCTATAGCTCTGTTTTGCAGTCACAGGGCCTGAGAATGAACCTCAGAGCAACTTGCAACCCTTGTTCAAATACGGATTGAAATATTACTCCCTGTATGAGGGACAGATCCTGTGAGATGGCCCCATCCAACCAACCACTTCAAAATGTGAACAGTTCGCCTGTATCCTTTCACTTCCAAAAGACCACTTGGAACCTTTCAGTTGGGTATATTATTTGAAGTGCTTAGATGGACTTCTCAGGACCTGACAGCTCAAGCTCTACACTTGAAGGGAAGTACATCAGCTTCTCTGTCAGAGCCTACATTGGGACCACACTTTAGCTTACTTTAGGCTGAACCTGATATACATCGAAATGAAGATGACTCTAAGGTGGTAATTAGTGTCCTTCCTAAGAAATCTCAAAAATAGGGCAGAGCAACCTAAAGTGCATACCTGGGCTTCATATTTTTTAGCATTTATTTCAACAGTTGCTGACAACAGTAGCCTTCATCCAGCACAGTACATCTCAGAGGAGCTGTTAGACAAGCATCGGCACTGGTGATGAAGGGCTAGAAGATAAGAATTTTCAAATGAAGGGGAAAGACAGCCCCTTTCTTATCAGTTCCTGTTTTCCCACTGTAACAATTCTCAAAAACACTATCTCAATTCCTGAAATAGTATTTCCTTAGAAAATTCCATTTTTGCAATGGAAAATGTTCCCTTATAGAGAAAAATAAAATGACACACTGACTACGTGGTCCAGTTTCATTTTAAAATTCATCCAGTAGGAAAACTCAGAACATGTGCAAAGTTCTCCAAAAAAAGAACAAGTCTCCAACAAGGCAAGGCTAACACATCTCCTACTAGTGCTGTGGTAAGGGCTGATGGCCAAGAGTGCTGCCTACAGACCAAAAGTGAAGCCAGCCTCTTTGTAGTCACATACAAAATACCTTCGTTTCTCATACACACAATGTTTCACTGGCTTATTACTCATGCCAGAGTCCATTGGAAAATAAAAGCATAGATGAAAAAGATCCTGCTGTCCTACTCAGGGCCACAATGTGAACTTGAACCACACATTCACAACTAGAGCACACGCACTTCTGTGTACGTTGTGGTGCAGCTCCGAGATGCGACACATGCATCCGTAGCTTTGCAGAGCCATCTGTTTTCTTCCGTTTCATTTCGCCATCCCTGTACAAAGCCTATCGCCTTGCTTCGCTTAAATTCCCACTCGGCAGACAGCTGAGATGGAAACATTGCTCTTACCAAAATGACAGCACATGGGATTTACCTGATGGGAGCTGACTCATCCCCTTTATCGAGCCAGTCCTGCGGTGGGATTATGTACATGCACCAGAGGCCCCAGTTATAGCCGTGGGCTGCATTGGCGTATTGCTGCACTTCAAAAGTGTTGTACTTAATATTGTCGATTGCTGGTAAGATGATCCGCTTTCGATCTTCTTTGATCCGGGTAAGTGCAGGTTCCACCCTGAGAACAATAAAAACAGCAAAATGTTTTACAGCCGTCCAATAATCCCAGGTCCTGCTTTGCAGTCTGATAAAACGAAGTTCTCTAATACTGAGAGCAGTAACCCAGCGAGATGGCAGCCCGTAACACAGCAGAGCGGGATCACATACAGATCACTGTCATACACTGAAGAGGCGGGAGCTTGGCGTGGGATACTTCACATAGCAACAGCACATGAATTACTACCATTATGAAGCTGTACCAGAGTTTAACAACACAAAATTTTACCGAACACTTATTCTGAGGCCTGGAGACTGTCAATTCATTTTGCAATGGACAAGTGTTGAGAGACACTATCGCCAAGAGTACCTAAATGGTCTCCTAACGGCTACACCACCAGGATGCCTGGTAGCGGTTAAATACCTGCTCTTGCTGACAAGGCCTGAAGAGCAAAACACCCACCAGGGACTGAATTAATCTGAAGGTTACTCAGAGGTTTTAATCTTGTTTCCTAAGGACTGACCCCATCGGATCTAGTTTGAATGACAAGCGTGGCTGCATTATGCCTTCTAAAACCTCTTTGGTGATGAGAAGATTTCAATTGCCAGATGGTGCAAAAGCAGCGAACTGCAGGAAATGTGCCATCATTTCAAAAGGCTTTAAAACATCAATGTTCTTTCAACAGAAGCTACATCTCAAAGTGTTTCAGGAAAGTAAAAAGCTTCAGTGCAAACATTCATTTCTGACCAAGGTAGTCTGAAGTTGCTATGAATTTACAGAGAAGCTGATCCAAAGGGGTAGCAGACTTACAGAAGGGTGGAAAGCACTTCTCAAAGCAGTATTAGAAACAGCCACCGGTTCACTCCTTTGTAACTGTGTTTCCCCTTGAAATGAGCTTTGAAGATTTTGCAGAGCTCTCACAAGTATCTTTAAGGGAATGGTGGTTTGCTGCAATTCACAGAGGTAGTAGGATTTGAACACTGATCTTTTCTCATTTTTCTTTTGTTGTTGGTTAAAAGGCAATTGTTCCTTTGTGGTTTCAAGTTTGTTACCTTATATTTTGTTTGTTATCTTCTATTTAGTTTGTTACCATGTATTTTCTTGTGTAGGCCGACAGAAAGGGACAAGTTATGAAATTAATTCAACCTCCATTTTCAATCTTCACTGCCTCAATCTGAACTATCGTAAACTTTCTGATCTCTTCTGTAAGAAGACAGCAATTTCTCTGTACTTGAATATGGCCAAAATATTTGTATTTTATGTACACAGACTCCATATTGCTTACATGAGGTCGTGTACTGCTTTCTTTCTCTTCTTTTTACCCCTCCCACACCAGTAAAAAGACACGTAGATTCAGGGAAACCCTTGAGTATCGATGATGAGCTACTTCTGCAAATAAAGCACCACAAAACAATGTAAAATATGAGCATAACTGACAAAAAGACAAAGTGTCACAGCATTTCATTTGGAGAGAAGTCAAAGAGAGTTAAACTACTTTTATTTGGATTCCTCTAGAAAAATGACATTCGAATTTATCATCTGGATACCATTAACACAGAGCATGGAAGTTTTAATAAAAAGGGTGATCACAAGCATGGTGGGAAGAGAAGAATGACACTGCAAGTTGCAGAAATTCCCACTGGCCAGGAAGGTTATGTTCATCTCATCTGCAACGTGTATTGTTTTGTTACTCTACTTGATTTATTCTGGGAATAAATCACTGCATCCCTCATGACTGGAATGGCCTGAGGTCACTCTTACTACTGCCTGCCACCTGCAATTTTTGGTGCAGTACTTCTATTGTCAAAGCCCAGCCCTGCAAGGTACCAAAGACCTCCACAGAAGCACGAAAGTGCATCAGGCCAAAGGAGGTACAGTGATTTCAGCTCAGGTTATTAAGTACCTTTTTGGTTTTAAAATATTTCCTTAGTCAGCAGGATTGCATGCTGTTTCTTTTTCCCCCTTTTTTTGCATGGCATTTAAAGAACTGCACCCCAGACTCAAAGGAGATGTGTTTTTTTTTTTTCTGTGGGAGAGACAAGAAACAACTGAGAGAGATTCAGGACAGTGCAGTACGTGATTCAGAATGCCAATATGTATGGTCTTTAGGCCACACTCATGCACCCACATAAAGAGCCAATGTGACCTGCCAAATCACGATAAATCACTTCCGTTAATAATATGAGATTATATTTATGAGATTAACTGTTTTAAAAACCAGCAGGTGGACGGCAGAAAAACTCTTGCAACTCCAATAAAGCAGGGAAGAATGCAGAAAACATGAATCTGCTTTGTTCTTTCCATAACGTTATCTCTGCTTATCAGCCTAGAGGCAGCAGAAGAAAATACAGCAGGACAACAGAGATGTCAGCCAGACACCCCTCTCTCATCACGAATCAGGTGCCTCCATGCATGGCTGTGGTAACCCCTGTGCCTAATAGCAGGAGGCTCTCCCACTCCCTTCTGGCCTCTGAAACAAGGGCTTTCAAAAGACCAAACAACAGGTATAGATGTCACTAATGACAGGCCACTCATTTTTTGACTGGAAGAGGAATCCTCATCTTCGCGGTTGTGGAGAAAAAAAATTACCTGTCCACGCGGAGCACTTGCAGCAGAAGCCTCGTTACAAAACTGACTCTGAGTTCCCTCGCAAACCAAACAACACCTTGGGAGGTGGCCCACTCCTGAAGCCCTCGGGCATTGCTTCGACAGGTGTGGTGCAGTGGGGAAGTCACAGAGCAGAGGGATTACATTCTTCAGTGAGATCTGGTGCACATCACAGGACACAGCCGCACCTAGCGACTCCCACAGCATGCACAAATGCATTATCGTTGGGTCTGATTGCCAGATCTGCCCTGCAAAGCAGAACTGCCTGCATGCCTTCTGAAGCAGAAATCTGAAAGTGGGTTTCCTTTGTAAGAATCAAATTCTGTCATTCTTATTCACTACCATCTGATTCTGGAAACAGGTCTTTGACAAGCAAGGAAAGACTGGAAGTTTTTAAAACTATTTTTATCTCTCTTGGTTAGAGTTCTTTGGTCACCAAATTCTCAAGTCCTCAATTACTGGGATGTTTATGTTGACACAAAGCAAGACCATTTAACCATCATACTTAAAACTATCCTGAAGTTTCCATGTTCCTTCTACAGTTCCTCCTTGTGTGCTCATTTTGCAAGTATTGTACTTTGAAGAGTAGATTGAGATTGTGTAATGAAAAAGCTAAAAGAGAGAAGGAATTCTTCTCCCTTAAAGTCAGATGTCTGCAATAGACCCCCCACATCCAAGGTAATTGCCTCAAACTTTCATTCTCAGCAGAGAGAGGCAGAGGCTGGCACTTTTATAGTAAGATGCTTCTCATAGTAATGTAGACACTGAAAATAGGTGAGATTAATAATGTTCCAGAGGAGCTCATTTTGAATATAAAAGGAATTTAGCCTGCTACTTTGCAAGACAGCTTAAAATTGGACTGTTGAAGTGTATCCCAAATAATGGTTAGAGAAAGAATGTGAAGAAAATATTTCAGTCACTCTGATTTTCAGCCCTCAGTCATATTTGTGATTGTGTTCATCTGATACTTGGGCCTTGGAAATGCTAATATGTGTCCTCATTTTCTCCATAACAAGAAGAACAATCCATTCCTAGCTCTGGTGCTGCTGTTACACCAGCCATCACCAAACTACTCCCGTCACTCTACAGTTGACTGAATTCCTGTGTTTATCCAGTTGTATGGCTTACATTTATTACCACCTGACTCGGTACTTCGCATCCAAATGGCACAAGGAGGGATCTCTGGAGTGTAATACAACAGTCAGATCAAAATACATGATGAAATTTTATCAATCTCTATCAATCTATTAATTTGAAATCTCAGATTTTGGACTTCTATGAAATCTGAGGCATTTGAAAGCTGTCCTTGTGATGGAAGTTCTGTTTCAGTCCCCTGCACTCAAGAAATGTAAATGTTGAAGATATTACCACTTCGACGAGTGTTGATATCTCTACCCTCAGGTTACAGATGAAGCAAAATGCCACGCCAAGGTTATGGAGTGAATTGGTATGAAAGCAACTGCTGGAACTTCATTTTCTCAACATCCCATCCCCCCCAATGGAGGTGACTTCCGTCCTCTGTCTGTATCCTGGAAATCACATCCCCACAGGTATTAGGAACAGGAAAGGTTCAGTATCTGGACATGCTGCACATTTATCTAACTTCCAAAATATGTTCACACCCACAAGTAAGAGAGCAGGCGCTGAGTCACGGATGGAAAGAGAAAATCCAGTGCAGAGTTGTTCTCTGTTACTTAGCAAAACTCAGAATGGAGAGTCTTGTCATTAAACGTTGTACACCTGTGAGATGTCACAGCTTGTCTTGCCCGATCAGGGACAGCAGAAATAGCACTGGGGTATTCAGATGCCAAGCCCTAGCTCATCACAGGGACACCTACAGGAACATTCAAATCCCAGATTCTGCCAATGCCCTCTGCACCACCAACACTGCTTGTGCTCTCTTTTTCTGCCTGCCAAGATCCCTAGGTAATGGCCAATGACGAAGGACTATGAGCTTGAACAGGACTGGGTAATGGACTGTGTTTACATTGCTTATCTTAGGTAATCCATGAAGTATGAGGGGGTTTTTATTGCTATTCATTGCTAGCAAAGTCCAGCCTTGGAGTAGCTCTATTAGGCTCAATGGACTTACACAGTGTCTTTGTCTCTGTAAGCTGAGCTGCACATTCATCAAATCCTTTGTCAGCTTTGCTGGTAATTCTGGCTTTGTCTAATTGCTTCAGGTTTTTGAAAGGATTATGATTAAATCTTTCCTAGTAATTTCTAATTTTTTTCCTAATTTTAAGCTGCTACATTATTATGCAGATTTACTCATCCTCTTTATAGACATCAGGGTTCTTTCCCTGTTGTTTTTTTTTCCCTTGTCTTTTTTTTTCCACTGTGCATCTGCAGAAGTCAGGTGCTCCTGGCAGCTCCCAGGACTAAAAAGACAGAGTGGAAGAGGTTGCTGAAGTCCAAGTATATTCAACATGCTACGTTGATGAGCTGCAATATGTTGTTTAAGTATTTCCTTTCCATATGGCCACTGCTGGCAGTGAGGCAGAATTCAGCCCTGCCTGATTAGGTACATAAGCCAGATGTGAATTTTGAGATTCCTCTCTTATTTTTCACAGATGCAAAAATATTAGGTTACGGGCTTGTATCTGAGTCAATGTACTTTATGGGCACAGAGTAGCATATATTGTTAACAAGTTATTTATGGGAGCAAGAGGAAAAATTCTCCCAGGCATATTCATAGACATGATGGATTTCAGTAAACTAAATATAATCAAAAGATTCAGCTTTAAAGGTAGTGCTTCTCATCATCCAGTTCTTTTTTCCACCTAATAAAAACCAAGCAGACAATTTGGGCTGGAATTTGAGTGACATAACAAGTTTCTCCCTTCTATCTGCTCTAGAAATACGTATTTGTCAGTGTCCTCCTCTCACTCTGAATAGATCGCTGGTGAATGGATAAAGCCAGAAGAGAAAGGACAGTAAATTTAGTTCTCTTATGGACTCCACTAGGCTAAAGGGTATTTTCACTTGGGTTTTATTTCTCTGAAGCAGTTCCAGAAATACAGTAAACACTGCTGAAGTTTCATTCCCAGGACTCAGACCTGTGACGACAGTGCTTGGTTGTAACTCCACAACGCATATCGCTGCCCCATGATTTTGGTGGGCTTCCCACAGGCACAAGGACGTGCTGGGAGGAACGTCCATAGCAGGTGCCTTGGTAAGTGACTCCTCCTTACAGAAACTCTCTTGGGGAATTTGTGGAAGGAATCTCTGATCAGGAGCAAATTCACAACAAAAGGATGCATCGATTTGTCAAAGACTGTTGAGCGTATCACTAAACGCAGCACATGCATTTCAAGCATTTAATGCTTTTGCCTACCCGTGGGTCAATTTCTGGATTAACACTGGATTTTCCAAGGTGTTGAGCACCCATGATGACTTCAGTGGGAGCTCCAGCAATGCCAGTACTGTGGGCCTCAAAGAATAAGTGCTCCCAAGATAAACGTTAGAGTTAGGAAAAGAGTTGGAAGGCAGAATTTAACCCAGAGTATAGAATAAGCCTGTAAGAAGATTGAGAGCAAAGGCAGGGGTCATACTGTGATCATGTGGGCTTCTCTAATCCCACTGTAAGTCTCTCTCTGAACATACATGCATTCTGTATTTAATAAGGGCCAATTCAGAGCAGCTCAAACCCCACGGGAAACCACACCAAACAAAACTTGCCTGCTGTCTTACATCCTTATCAGATTGCCAGAGAGTTCATGCCAATGAGGAAGTCTGATTTTTCCAATGCTAAAAAGAACAGCTTCTTCTAGATAAAAAACAAGTTAGTAATGAGCTCCTCAGCACATATGATTATATAATTCACCTTTTAAAATATGTAAAAACACCTGCTGACTTCAAGCAGCCTTTTAAAAAGGCACAACATAGCAATAAATGCACACGATCTAAGAGAATCATTCAATCGTTTAGGTTGGAAAAGACCTTTAAGATCACCAAGTCCCACCGTTAACCCAGCACTGCCAAGCCCACCACTACACCATGTCCCTAAGCACCTCATCCAAACGGCTTTTAAATACCCCCAGGGATGGGGACTCAACCACTTCCCTAGGCAGCCTGTTCCAATGCTGGACAACCCTTTTGGTGAAGAAATTTTTCCTAATATCCAATCTAAACCTCTCCTGGTGCATCTTGAGGCTGTTTCCTCTTGTCCTATTGCTTGTGTGACGGATGCACTCGACCTCTTAACCAAACCAGCACTACTTTGGTACAGGCTCCAAAGGAGGTAAAGGTCTGAGCTGTGGCCGGGCCAAGAACTCCTGGTTCCAATCTGTTCTCTGACAACCCACAAAGAAGCCGAGTGGCACAGAGAACATTGATGCCTATGAACTTGGAACACCAATCATGCACAAATAGCAGCTGGCTTTTCCAACACTCATTTATCAAGGAACAAAGAAAGTTGTGGGCACAAGGAGCTTCATGCATATCTTTCCTATTGCATGTAATTTGACTACAAGCCAACCACTTTATCCTACAAATATGACAGCCTAAGGGAGCCTTCTTTGAGCTTTCCGTGGTAGGCAGTGTGGCTGCATGGCGGTGATCTCCCCTTGAGCTGAGACAGCTCTCAAGGTTGCTCCTCGAGGCAAAGAGACCTTTTACCAACAGAAGATCTTTGGTAAGCAACCTATATCACGCATAACCTTGTAGTATGGTAACTTTGACAAATTTTGCATATGTAATCCTTTAAACATAAACCATTGTCCAAGACTGAGACTAAGATTGGACCTAGCCGCACCTAAGCTCCATCAGGAGTTTAGAAAGCAAGGGGTTTACTCTGAACCTCATGACTGAACAGGAGGGTCCTCCGTACCCTTTGGTACCCCTGGTCTCTCTGTGAATCATTTTAACTTGAGTGTAACCCAATTTTCCTTTGTATGTTTCTTCCATGCAGTAATTAATAGAGTGAACCTTGCCATCGAACCTTGTTAAGTTGCACTTTTACATCGTATTAAAACTGCTTTTGCTAATACCTTTGACGGTGATTCTTTAAGCGATCTAAATCACTCATTCGCGACAGCTTGTTACTTGGGAGAAGAGACCAACACCCACCTCTCTACACCCTCCTGTCAGGCAGTTGTAGAGAGCGATGAGGTCTCCCCTCAGCCTCCTTTTCTCCAGGCTGAACAACCCCAGGTCCCTCAGCCGCTCCCCATCAGCCTCGTGCTCCAGACCCTTCCCCAGCTCCGTTGCCCTTCTCTGGACACGCTCCAGCCCCTCAAGGTCTCTCTTGGAGTGAGGGGCCCAAAACTGAACACACACGCAAGAGAAACCACACACATGTCACGGGCCAGATCCTCTGCTGTCCAACTCTTCTACTTCAATGGACTTCACAACTTCAGGGATGCTTTGCTAACATGCATCATCTGAGGAGCGGACCCAGAATACTTTGCAGTTCCTAATCAGAATGACTGTACCAGGCATTTGTCAATAACTCCCTCCCCCCCACCCCAAAGTCACTTTTTCTGAATTTGTCCAAAAGTAAATCCTTTCCTAAATGACAGGAATTGCACTGGGGAATGTCTCTCTCAAATTCTGCCCTGTCCCAACTGGGTACCCACATACCCTAATCTCTGGGTTCTTTTGAGATAAACATGTCTTTTTTTCCTCTCCACCATCACTATTCTAATTTTTACTCCAATAAAAAATGAAGAACTAACATTAAAAAATCCAACCTTTTTTTTCTGCCTTTCACAAATCAGAATTCCTTTTTTTTTTTTTCTTGCAAGGACTTAAGGAAGAGTCCTTATAAGACATAAATGAGAGACAACATGGTCTCATCTGCTAGATTTTATGGCTCAGTGAGTTTAACACCGTATTTTACTCTGGCTGTACCAGTCAGGTACCATGAAGTAAAAACTTAACACAGAAATGTAAGAAAAAAATCTGTGTAAACTGAAAGCTTATTTTGCATGTGATTTTATATGGTACCTCACATTTCACTGACAATATACATTTATCAGATGCAGACAAGCAGATCTACTGACATACATAATTCTTCACTGAGGCCAACCAAGGAATATTTCATGCAGAATGCCTTTCCTGTAAATAAGTGTTCAGAGAACCAAAAAAAAAAAAAATTTCATACTCCCTTCCTCAGTCTCTAAGAGGAGAGAGAAAATCCCCATCTGTTCTACCTGACATCTCTATCAGCATTCCTGTGTGCCCGAGGTTTCAGACCTGCAGCCCCCAGCCAGAATGGAGCGAACGCAGCATAAACGCCTGCTGGAGAGTTAAAGATCAGTTCTTTGGCTGCCAAATCTGAATAGCTCTTTTCTGCACCACTGAAAAGCAATGAGGATGCTTCACTGAACACTCTAGGTTGTTTAGGTAGATGAATAGTTGAAGTTGCTTTTCTGGCATGTCCTCTGTATGTAAGCTGGCACTGTCCCATGAATCTGAAAGGCCCACATAGCTTATGTTGCGTGCTTCCCTCTTCACTCAGATAATATTAGTTCACTTTTGCTATCTAAATCATGTATTCCATTAAGTTACCAAATTGATCCTAAGTGATGGTAGAGGCTTTGGATAAGAAAAAACCCTCCCTTAATAAACACATGTCCTTTCCTTTGCATTTACAAAGGAAATAAAACTTCCCAGGTCAAACTCAGCATGGTACCAGGGATGCTGCAATGAACCATGTCCTGAGCAGGAGTGATAGGCGTGAACCCTCCAGAGGGGAGAGACTGCCCAGGGGAAGGACTGCAAACGTAATTTCACCCTCACCTTCAGCACTTCTCTCACCAGATGGAAAGAAGCACCTGGACCTTGCCAGGTCCCCGAAGAGCCACCTGAGCTTGAACAGGGGGGACGGGGAGTTTACCTGCTGGTACAGTTTGGCTTCCAGTACATTGCATGAAAATATTAATGAGGGAAGTTTCAGTGGAGCGAAGACCTTGTGGCTTTGCCCTGCAAAAGGATAACCATGTCTTTGTTGTAGAGTACTTGGGGTAACCAAAGCCAGTAGAAGATTATGAGGAAATCAACTTCCTTTTTCCTTTACACACTTTGGGTAAGAACCCATTGCTTACGGCCACTATAGCAAATTGCACTACATATTACAGTATAAAATAGCATCTGCAAAGTATTATCCATAGACCTGGGGATCTTGTTCCTTAGCTCTTCTTCTTAGTTCATTAAAATGCCAGTTTTCTATATCTTTAAAACGCTGCCAGCTTCAGGGATAATCCATAATGATGGGCTGTGTGTGGCACAGTCTGATGGATATTCGGCTTATATTTCACGTCCTCTTTCTCATGTCAGGCTGTCTCTGTCTCTCTGGTACATTGAAATCTTTTGATGAAATCCTCTTACTCCACTGCTTCCTTATTGATACTCCCCCTTTGTCTGGCAAAATTTTAATTACTACAGTACTGCATAACTCCATTCAGTGCTCCGATACTACCTCTGTGATAGGAGCAAAAGCAGTTCCTAAGATAGAAAGCAAGTATAATACTCTACCACTATGCCTTCTTTTATGGCTCCTAGCACCCTCTTTATGGCTGCTAATATATTGTGGTGTCTGCATTTCACTTACTGATTTCTGCTCTCCTTCACTCAACGTGTCCTTTTTCTCACCCAGAGAATTAACACCCCACCTCTGCTATCTCTCTTTCCTGCTCCCAGTTATAATGCAGTGAATTTCTCTTCTCCTTGCCATGTTATTCTTTCCCATCTCTCAAAGACAGGGGTCTATACAATGCTCTACATCTTCTGCAACACAATTAGCAGCCAGGATGCAACGGTCTGTACTCAGCGTTACTGTGTGCTGCTAAACGCACAGTGGGTGGACCTAATACAAAAGTCAGAGCAGGAATGCTGAAAACTTCAGAGGACTGAAGGGAAAACTGAACTGTACAGGTTAAGTATACCCTCAGAGAGGAATGTACAGGAGCTTTTCATTCCTGTTGGTTCTGCTGGGTTCCTGGCTCTAGATGCTGTCTTCTATTGACATTAAGTAACCATTAAAAACAGACAAGGTTCTACTGCAGGACAGGTAGAATTTTACATATGAACTGTACGCATAGATTATCATGTAATTTTAATTTAAAATTCCATTTGAGAATTAATAGCAATGGCCTCCCTTTCAGCTAGTCCCCTCCACTTTTGCTCTCACAGCAGCAGTATTGGCTTACACTACCAACAGCCTTAAGGGGAACAGGTCAATAGAAAATCTCTGCTCTGCACTAACACATTTCAACACCTGAGAAGCAAGAAAGCAGCAATTAAGCACAGCAAAATAAATAATTCAATAGTTAATTTGACCTGCCAGGTTGTGGAGTATTTTTTTATATCCTACCAGATTGTATTTTAGTTTAGAAGAAGTGTCCCTGGAGAGTAATGCTGTGAGAGCCCATAAAATTCTATAGTGCGATATAAGGCAAAAGCTCACTCATAAATAGGGCAACTATTGTTTAAAGAAAAGTTTTTTTGTTGTCAAACTCCTACATATTTCATGAGGAAGTGCTGAAGTCCTTCTCTGATTCTTTATGAATTAATCTGCCAACTGATTAGGCAGGTAAAGCAGGCATAGATTGGAAGACTAAAATTGCACTGCAGGTACTTGACTTTTAGACGGAACACAAACCAAACAGAAAGCTAATGCTCTTTTCTGTGGTAAAGGAATTGGCTTCTTTTTAATTGCCTCACAAATAATCCATAGACAGCTTTGAGTGGGAGTAATCCATGTGGCCTCTGAATACATGAATATACATTGAAAATGGGGGGAAATATTCATGCAAGATGAGACTTAATAGGAGAATAGAACAGCAGTACTTTAACAAGATACTCCCGCATGACTACCAAGTTTATAGGGTTATGGAGTAGGGGTGATGTTAACCCGGTGGGAAAACAATAAAGCAGTCCAGATGGAAGGACTTTCAGTCCCTCCTCGTAAAAGAAGATGAGATGAAAATTGAGATGACAGGCAACCGTATGTGCACAGGTGGACAGAATTAAAACTAGGAGGAAACAGGTAGAACAAGGTTTGAGATGCAGCAGCCCCAAAGGTTGAGGGGAACAACAGGGGAAACACCAGAAGGGAACACTCTGAGCCTCCACACGCGGCTCTGAAACAAAGGGATATGTGATGCTTCTGCTGCATGCTTGCTATTCTCATTCATCCTCTGCGGCTACTCCAGAAGCCAAGTGGTCTCAAAGCAGCTGCACAGACTGGCTCAGCAGTATTACTGAGACTTAAGCGCACTTGTTGAAAGGAGAGTACACCAGGGAGGACGCAGAAACGCAAACACTTTTTATCTTGGATATACGTACACACGCTCTCGTTTACTGAGTAGTCTAGGTTCTCGCTATGTTGATTTCAACCCTTTCTGACATTAATGCAAAGCAGTAAGGTTAAAAAAAAAACCCAAACAAACAAAAAAAACCCACAAAAGCAAGCACAAAACTCTTTTCCTGCTTACTGATACCATTGCCCAGCTTCTCTGGGTAGAGTACATCAGTAAGATCTCAATGTCCTTCATAGAAGTGATAACAAAATTCTCCGCAAGGCTCAGAAAACTTCAGCTTGGGCAGGACAAGCACTGGGAACAGCACCCAGAGCATGCTCTCCCCAGTCCCTGATTCTGCCCAGGAGCTAATACTACCTACATGAACATTTGCAATGATTTGAAAGATCTAGTTGCTTTAAAAGTAAATAAATAAATCAAAGCAGCTCTTAAGCTTCTAGAAAATTACTACAACTGCTATTATAGTCTTTCATAGTCCTGGGGAAAAAATGGGGTGAACATAAACCAGGTGCACTACACTTCCATTTTATAAAGATATTCATGAACATATAAAAATAAACACTCCACTCCTTTGCAATTAAGTTTCTCTCTGGTTGTAAGTACAGCTATTTTTAGTTTTAATTTGGGGATATCTCCCAGAACTGCAGAGCATAATCAGCTCCACCATAACGCTGCATCATCATTATCAAATACCAGCCTATCTTTGGAAAATACACATTTTACGTACTGAAGGTCCCAGCAGCCCTTTTTCAGCTGACTGTACGTATCAGTTCCTTCAGCCCCGACTTCCAGGAATGCCAAATATTGGCCACCAAGTGGTGCTACAAAGATTTACTCCAACTGCAGATCTGGCCCATCAGGCCCCAAACTGTGCTTGCCACAGTCAGTTCTGCTCCCTTGAAAAACAAAGGGGATGAGGAAAGGCGTGCGAATTTCAAGCCCCATTAAAAATGCAAGAAATAAGTCAATATTTCCCTCAAATGTAAATGCAAGAAAATTTTGAGGAAATGAGATTGGTATTCAAGTTTCGAAGAAGAAATGGTAGAAAATGACAAGGAGATTAAAAAAAAGTACTTGAAAGGATGCATCTGCCTCCAGCTCAGAGCCTCCTTAACGGTGTCTCCCCATTTGACTGCTTTGGAGGTTTCATATTCATTGTGGTTTAAATTACTTGTCTCTCCACTGAGCTGTACTAGAGCAGGCACAACAGCTTTTTTATGGATCTTGCAGCCATTGCAGAAGATTGTCGGCAATGTTGCAATAATCAAGAATATTATTCAAAAGTAATTGCTAATGTGATAACACCAGCCTACAGCCGTCTCATCCCCACAGTTTTTCAGCTTCCCTGTTGCTGAGGAAATCTCTTCCACAGCCTTTGAGACATAGCACACAGTGTAACAGTACTGCTCTCCCTGCAGGAATAGCCAACAACTTACCAGCCAATGTTGAATTCAACGTGAGCATCAAAGAATCCGACGACGGGAGAGGTTGCTGCTTTCCAGCCTTGGATTCTGGCTCGAATCAGTCCTTCTCGTTTGTTATTGCGCACTATTTTCACCAGACCTGGGTATCTTTTATTGACATACTGGTCCAGATTAAATTTTAGCTCAACTGCAGGACAAAAAACCCACACAAATATTCAGAATGAGAAAAGCCCTGTAACATTATGCTTCACTTGGATTTATTCTGCAACAGAAAGGGAAAGAAATCCTTAAATATTCCTAAACCCTTAGTCAGTCTCACAGATACAAACCAAGTACCGCAGTTGTGGCATGGACCAGTTTCAGGGGTATCAGCTCGGAGAAATTCTCTGCGCATCAGGGCAGTTACTGTTAGACTTGCACAGGTTTAATGTGGCCTGATGGATTTCAGAAGAGGTAGTTTTGAAGAGGTAGTTTGTCTAAATATTTTTAAATAATTACTATTCTAATTCTCTGATGATTTGCATTAGGTTACAACTGGCCTCTGGAGCAGCAATTCTGACCTTAGAGCAGTGTAACATGGGAGACTGGTGATTTTTTTTTTTTCTGATTTATGCTATTCAGTAAGAGTTTGAAAAATAACCTCAATGGATTTTGGGTCAAGACCTAATTCAGATCAGAATTAATTTCCCTTAATTTTAAGGGTTTTCCCTCAAATATAATTAAGACTCCTCAATACCAGGCTTCTTCCCTGTTGAACTAAATGGATATTGAAGATTTCAAATAGACTTCTTCTCTTTTGTTCATTTTCAGGCATTCAACCACAGATGGAGCAGAACTCATTCACTCCGTTATTCAGCTTCATTTCAATAGGCTTATAAACAGGCAAATTACCAAAATGGTCTCTGTATTTTTTTTAAATCAATCTAGTTTGGTAATTCATTTACACTGCAACTTATTCATAATGAGGCTTTTACTCAAATATATTTATTAGGAAAACTAGTAGAAGCTTCCAGGACATTAGAAGCCTCATTCTTCTGATCTGTATTACACAGTAGAATCGTTATTATCGGAATCAAAGACCTGATAAATCTCCAGTTATTTAGAAGAATGACAGAGAAAAGCCATATAAGAGTTCACTGAGAAACAATGAGTCCAATTCTCCTCTGTATTACATTGACTCAAACACTTTGCAATCTCACGTAATTATTCCACAGGTTACACTGCTGTAACGGAAAGCAGAATTGGACAAAAGGTTTCTTAAATCTATAGGGTTTGGAACTTGTTTTAGTTTTAGTGATTTCTTCTCTCAATCCTCCTTTCTTTTCGGGGATCCTGAAGAGGAACAGCAACTTAAAACTGAAAGATTTAAAGCTGTTGATCTGGGGAGGAAATGCTAGACTTAAGCCTTATTTTAGCAAATATTATTTGAGAAGCTGCAACAGTTCTAGAAGACTAAGGTAGAACAATGTAAACCACAACAACACTCTTAGTCATCTGTATGCTAAAAGTTCTTCAAACCCAACTGTCCTGTGAAACATGTTGATCAATAGCACCCTATATGCTCACCAATATTTTGAGGTTTGATTGCTGTAACAGAAGTGTTATTTTTACATTAACGACCAGATGACCTGAAAGTTGCGTGTGCTCTGTGCCCATTCTTTTCATTCTCATAGTCTAATTTATTCCCTACCTCAAAAAAAACAAAACAAAACAAAACAAAACAAAACCCAGACTCAAAACCTGATATTCTCAACACCTGTTTAAATCATGAAGAAGCAGAGTGTGCTGCCATGTAAAACAGTAGAAACTATCTTTAAGGAGAATCTGTAGCCCCACTTTTCCTTGGAAGCAGAATTTAAACTTTTAATCTATTAATGATGATATTCCTCTGGATCTGAAAATTTGGAGAAAATGGTCATTTCTGTATTAAGATTGCCTATACAAATGTCATTAATCTTGTGAGAATGTCAACGAAATCAGCAGGGTTTATCCACATAATGTTTATTTATTATACAAATAGTTAATATTTGCTCACAGCTTTGTGTAAGTGGCTCAATCAACCCTCTCATCAACAAACACAAACTCTTGTAAATTCTACTGACTTCAACAGGGGTACGTTAATTTACACCAACTTATGATCTAGCTTATTAGCCATAAATTAGTGGTTGCACGTATGACCTTCCTCCCCCGGCTGTTTAAATGCAGAATGATTCAACGCTGTTTCATCCCAACATTAAAAAAAAAAGCATTTCAGCTAGAAGTGACCAAACTCCCTTTGATTTCCATTTCATGTCCATTAAGCACACAGGAGCACAGTACGTAGAGGAAAAGTTACGTATGTTCACCATTGTCGCTGTTGTCATCCACCAGAATGATCTCCTTGAGCAAGTGCGATGGGGTGTGATTCACAACGCTGTGCACAGAGCGCAGGATGACAGAGAGTGCCTCATTTACAAATATAAAGACCACAGATATCTGGGGCAGGTCATCGGGGTAGGTCATCTGTTTGCACCTGGAGAGAAGAAAGAAAGAATTAAAACCCCAGTAGCCACTGAGAGGTAAAATACACTGAAGAGTGTCCTCTCCTCATTGCTCTCCAGCATACAGGGACTTGCAGGGTTTGTTCTTTCTAACCCCAAACAAAGATGTGGTAAAAGCTCAAAAGAAGCAACGTAGCTAGGAGCAGCAAACTTTCCATCAACTCAGTGAAAACCGAAGCGTATCTGCATGCACACAGACTTGTAGCAGCTCTCATTCTCTGGAAGGTTAAAAGCATCTCTTGAAAAACCAAAGGAATATCAATGACTTTGCTCAAAAACAACCTGGAGAAGGCCCACAATACTATAGCCTGTCTGTGCTCCCAGGGGAACCATCAGAAGGTCCACTGGTAGGTCATCATTAGATCTCATGCTTTTAAAACCAGGACCCACTCAAGCAAATTTTGCATTTGCCTCTACAAAGAGCACTTGCCACCCTTTCTGATTTTGCAGTTTGTGCAGCAGTAACAAATGCATGACGCTTGCTGTACAGGCATGCACTTGCTGAAATATTTGCAAAACAGATCTGCTCCATCTGAGACGTCACCTTGGCAGGCAGCTACATCCTGAGGTTCACAATTTCCTTTTGTGCTTGCTCACGGATGCATATAGGTTACCACAGACCATTTTGAGAAGAAAAAAACCTGAGGCCTGTAGAAGTCACACAGCACAGAGCAGAGCCTCTGCTTCCCAAGCCCCCAGCCCATGCCCCTCTGTGACACCATACTGCCTTCTTTTAGTGGAAATCTCTCCCACTAGCAAAGATGCTAACTTCAAAAAATTACCTACGTGTTCTCACAGTCAAAAGCCATTCAGAATTACCATAGCAATTACTGAACCTGGTCTCTAAAATGCTGCTAATGATATCACAGGAAATGACTTTTCCTGCTCTTATCAAACTTTCTGACCTCTTTGCTCATTACTTTGGCATAACAATCATTTTTTTTCCCCCACTATCAGCAGGATGGGGAGGGCGACAAACACTTGGCTGCTGGGTAACCTCTGGAAATCAGTCATGAATACTAGTAAAGTGCAATTATTCATAATTCCTACTCATCCCAGCACTATTTGCTCAGAGACCTGTCATTGATTACAGTGTTACCGTAGCTACTTACTAGCAGCTTGCTGGTGGCCTGTGCCATACAGAGGACCACTGTGTAAAACTGTCTAAGCAGGACTCTTACACAATCTAAAAATAAACCTGGAACAAGGGCAGAGATTTACAGGAGGTGTGAACGCTCTGACACAGCCTCCTTTTTGAATGTGATTTTCCTCTTGACCACAGCCACATATCAAAGAAGTCCATCAGGAATGCTTCACTAACAGGAAAGAGCCCTCAGTTAAAAACATGGACCTTGCAAGATTTCCCTTGATGAGGGACATCTTTGACCTGACAGCAATTTGCTTCAGAGCCTCAGTTGTATCCGCAGCACATAGCAAATTGCACCTCAGTAAATCGGAGTGTTACCCAAGGAGTGCACTGCTGGTGGAAGTGAGGCAGAGGAGGGAGCCCACCCCAGGCCACGCATCCTGGTGGGGTCCTGCATCAGCACTCGGAGCTAGCAGGAAAGAAGGGAAACAAAGAAATCATGTAGCTGAAGTCTGGAGACAGCAAGGAGGCTGTGGCAGAGGAGGAGGAGGAGGAGGAAATGCAGTGAGAATGAGAGGGCAGTCAAAGCAGCACTTGCAATGCAGAGAGACAAGCAATCAAAGGAAAGGTAGGATGAACACGTCAGAAGCAGAGAGGCATATGTGGCAGGACCAAAGTATTTTGCCTAGGAAAAGACAAGGAACCACTGAAATAGTACAAGACCTCAGTGGATTCGGCGGGGCTTCCTTTGTCTTCTGATCAAGAAATTTTGCTGAACTTTTCTGGACTAAAAAGTGTTTGTTTTATTGGTAAGTGGACTGAAACACCTGGGCACCCAGCCACATGTTCCTGTCCAGACTGAAAGGTTGAGTAGGACTAATCCCCAGCGCTTTTCCTCCATCCTTCCACTTACATTCTGAGAAAATCAGTATTTCTAATTCAAGCTTTAAAACCAGCACACCTAAACCATAACCTCCACTTCTGATTTATTTGCTCTTCATCATATTAAATCAATGCATTATTATCCTAAGTGTGACTCCACGGTCTCACTGGTTCACAAGACTTTTCATGCCGTGGATCTCAATGATTACTTACATTGTGGGGTATCACAGACTGCTTTACATAAAAGGCTGTCTTGAATTCATTATCCCACCTGGGTTAAGTCATTCCTATCACTTCTCACTGCAACCTTCCTTCTGTCAAGTTCTCCCCTTTCTCTGTTAGCAGGACATAGTTGAAAAACTGCATTATGTCTGCATTTGGAAAGAGCACTCCGACCATTACATATTAGAATATCTTGGGTAACCCCGCTGCAACAGGAACATCTAGATGGGCAAAGGCAAACCTCAGAATTCAGCAGTTGTTTAAAAGCTGTCATAATTTTATTTATTACAGCAAGGACAAAGAACAGCAAAAGAAGCTGTCCAGCTGAGTAGACTTATCAAAGTACAGCAGTGATTTAGGAGTTTATTTCCTGCAGACTTCCAGTCAACCTTGAACTCCCAACTCCTTAAGTCACTTCAGAAAATGAGATGGATGTGCTGAGGTAGTCAGGAAAAAGTACTGGTCCTCTAACTGTCGTGGTTTAACCCCAGCTGCCAACTAAGCCCCACCCAGCCGCTCGCTCACTCCCCCCGGTGGGATGGGGGAGAGAATTGGAAGGGTAAAAGTGAGAAAACTCGTGGGTTGAGATAAAGACAGTTCAATAGGGAAAGCAAAAGCTGCGCACGCAAGCAAAGCAAACCAAGGCATTCCTTCACTCCTTCCCATGGGCAGGCAGGTGTTCAGCCATCTCCAGGAGAGCAGGGCTCCATCACGCCTAACGGTGACTTGGGCAGACAAACGCCATCACTCCGAACGTCCCCCCCTTCCCTCTTCTCCCCCAGCTTTACGTGCTGAGCGTGACGCCATATGGTGTGGGATAGCCCTTGGGTCATTGGGGTCAGCTGTCCCGGCCGTGTCCCCTCCCAGCTTCTTGTGACCCCCCAGCCTCCTCGCTGGTGGGGTGGGGTGAGGAGCAGAAAAGGCCTTGGCTGTGTGTCAGCACTGCTCAGCAATAACAAAAACATCCCTGTGTTACCAACCCTGTTTCCAGCACAAATCCAAACCATAGCCTCATACTAGCTACTGTGAAGAAAATTAACTCTATCCCAGCCAAAACCAGCACACTAACAAACACTTCTGATGATGTCTGAGAGCACAAGCAATCCCAGTCAAGGGGCCTTTCCTTAAAAATCAGTGGGTGCTTAAGTGCTTTGTTGGATTGTCGCCCAACTGCTTCCCAATGTATTCTGTAATTAGATACCAGCCGCAGCAATTTACAGTTAATACTTCCTTCATTCCAAGAAACTCTAACCAGCAATTGACACTCTGAGCCAAATAGTGACATTAGCAAGTCACGCGCAAGGATGCTTTACCATCAAAGTACAACTGTGCCCACTGTCACCTCACAACACCTTTGCTGCTTCGTTCTCAGCAGGATGCTGACAACAGACCGAGTGCGTTGCAATGGAACATTCGGTCCCTTGTGCCTGTATGCAAGGTTGAGAAAGGCAGAGTGTCAGGAGGAGACGTGAAGTCCTCCTTGGTGCAGCCCTTGATTTTTGCCCTGGAGCATGGCAGCAGGAGAGAGGTCATTCCAGAGAAGTCCCAGGAAGAGTAAGGCTATAAGAAGCCTATTGACTTTCAATAAGGCATAAGGCGTCCTCTCAGACAATGGTTGGAGCAGCAGTCTGGAAACGGAGGGAAAGCATCGGGCAAGAAATCTATGAGCTAATGATGGAGGAGCTTAACATGAGACTAGTCACTTTTATTATTTATTTTGAGAAGAAAAGTAACCAGCAGGTGAAGACATCAAACTGTATTAAGGTGTCCTAGCAAGGCACACCCTTATATGCTTCAACCTGACCACCAAAAGGACTTTGGTAAGAAATTAAGAAATCATCCATTTCTGGCAGCCCTGATACCGTGCAGTGAAGTGCCTGGGTGTTTAAGGCAGGCCTTCTCAGGGGCCAGAGGCTTGGCTGCCCTGCCCGGGAAGCCCGCAGCACCAGCACTACGCCCAGCGCTCTGCCAGGGAAGGGAGCTGGGTACCACCATGGTCTCCACTTCTCTGCGCTGGTCTGGTCACATCATGAACTGTGGCAACCGGGTGAGGGAGGACAATTACAGCAATTGACAGCCGAATCTTGGCCTCATTAACACCTGTCTAACACTACTGAGTTCGGGAAGAACTTAGAGCATACATTTGACCTCTGTGGTAGCTAACGACGGTCTAAGCTGGCCAGGCATAGCTCACATCTAATATTACTGTGATTCTAAATTAGTATTATGAACTGTCATCAGGTTTCACAGTGTAACCAGCAAAAGACTTCAGGTCTGCATGAAGACCTCACTTCCACCATGAAGCAGTGCCTCTCTCTGGGTCAGATAGGTATGCTGTAGAGAAACACACCACTGGATGCATTTAGGACTAGCTATTCCAAGCAAAGACTGACAATGCCATGGCTAAGCATTTCCATAGACCAGCTGAGGATGGATTAGACCTGACATGTGAAACAGCCCTTCAGGCACCTTGGTACAACATGCCAAGCACCAAACCTGAGGCATCCTGCTGTTGTCTTGGGAAGAGTCTTTGAGCGTTCTTGCTCTGTATTGGCTACTGCAGAGCTTGGCTGGCAACCCAGAGGTATTTCCTTTGTACGTGACAGGGAGCTTGATGTCAGATCATTTTTCTCTACTCTGGAGATGATCTTCACTCATTCTTTCCCTTGCACTGAACTGGTTCCTTAAATGAACAATTCCCAGCCAGCCCCCTGAGCCCGATTGTGAGCACTGCCTATGCAGGCATAAGAAAACAGGAAAGACTCTTCAGTTGGCAGACCAGAACCTTAGAGAAAAAAATCATGTACTAACACAAAAAAGGTCATAGATTAGAAACTGGGACAATGAGAAAACAAAAGCTTCTCAGCTGCACATGAGCCTGCTCATGGCAGCCCTGTGAGCTTGTAGGCACTAAAGAGAAGGAAATTTTCTTTTATCTGAACCTTCATTCCTTGATAGCTGTATTTACTCTATTTGTATCTGATCCGACGGAAACATGTGAAGTCCTCTTCTTATCAGAGCTGGTCTTACAGTCCATTTGAGTTGCACTATTTTTTGTGAAGGGCCGACACTACACCCATGCAGGTAGTTCGGCGCATTACCAAGGAAAGAAAAATCTTTTCTACTCTCTTTCTCCTGCCTTCTCTCCTGTCTGCATATCTGCTAAACTCCCAAAATGAGTTTTGCTTGCAGACCTTAATATACTGAGTTTGGAAATAGATTAGGCAATGCATTTAGAGATTTCTGACAGCTTTACCCTTCAGGAATAAATGCAGACAAAATTAAAGCTGCTTCATGAATCATTAAAGTATTTAATACAAGATATGTTTTTTCCAATGAACCACTGGCATGGAGATGACTGTGGGTTTCTCTTCTTCACAAACTTGATGAAATTGCTGGGCATGAAGAAACCTCCTCTGCAGTTCTAGCACAAAAAACCCCAACGTGCTTCATACCTTGAAAGCTGCAGAATGGTCTGTGTTTGTGCTTTATAGCCACAGCAGGGGAAAGAGGCGGAACAGCACTTCCTTGGGTACATGATCAATGAAAGGACAAAGGTAAATATTAAAAAGATTATCGAATCCTTGCTCATTAATGCTAACAAATCACCAGGTCAATGTGTGTTTTGAATCCAGTTAAAACCAAGGGCTCAGAGTAATCTTACATACACGGTTACCTTTTAGTACCTAACTGCTGCTGTGACTTCCATAGGTGCAGACGATTTACAACAGCTAAATCACTAAATTTAGTGGCTAGTTCAATGCCTGATTGCTTTCTCCAGAAAACCACTGAGGCTTTGCAGCTACTGCTAGATGTAATAGTAACTTTTCAGATGCAGAAATAAACTAGCATTACATTCTTGTTCCGTATCGGCACGACAGTGAAAATGTGACAAGCTGCAAACTTCTCCTTCCCTGGTATGGGATTCAGCTGCTGACCAGTCCGTGGCAAAAGCAATGACAGGCTACAAAACTGATTAGCTTCATGGATCATGAACCTGTCAGGCAGAGGGCTCCAACTCCTTCCTAATTAATTCTCCTTCTCAATAGAAGGTGTTAACTGTATTATGACATAACATTCTCCTTCTATTAAGGATGGATTTTTCTGCTGTATTCAAAAGGAAAAAAAAAACCCAAACAACAAACCAGTAAATTTTTGAGTTCCAGACTTGCTTTTACTTTCTCCTCCTGTTTTGCAGCTCAAGGACAGCATTCCTTAAGAATCAGGTGATATAAATACTCATAACTGTGAACAAGGGACCAGTGGCACAGAACGCTCTATGTATCTTGAGAGAAGCAGCCCATTGTGTTTACAACTAAGGTAAAAAGAAAAATGACAGCTGCTTTCAGAAAAAGCCTAGAAAATCTGGTGATTCCAGAAGATAACTTTTTACCATGGCTATTTCTTCACAGCCTGTGTTGCGTTATGGAACAGCCTCCACTTTGATTTATCATAGAGAAGAAAAATCAACACCACCTCTTTTTTCCTGAATTTCTTTGGGGAAGTGCAGATACAAGATACAGTGCAATTCTTGTTGGTGCTGTAAAGCTTGGTAGTCTAGGCAGCTCCAAAAAACCATCAACACTGATGAACAAAGGGTTTGGTGGGTGAAGTTCCTCACCTGACTGACAGCTAAATAAATTGGGACAGTTTTCCCTCCACCTCTGCAAGTATTGTAACACTCCTGTCAGTATTTGGACATTCAGCGTTAACACTGACTTCCTGTATCCATCCATTTTTGGGGTCCTTGGCAAAAGAAGTATTTGCCAAAGCAAAGAAAGCCAATTTTGAGCTGCACCGTCTGATTCTTCTGGAACGAGCAAACTGAATGACAGTTTTGCAAGAACTAAATGTAATGCCAAAGAAACGACTGCCCTTTCTATTGCTCGAGAGATCATCTTCATAGTATGCCTTATTTAAAACACTCCTCTGTCAGGACTTTAGAGTCTGGAAATGGTCAGCTTCCCTGGCTAACTTCTACCTGACTTCAGTTGCTCCCTTGGCCACACTCCATGCACCATGTCCTCAGCAGTTATTGCTGAAAAAGAAATTCATTAAAATAAAGGCACCTCCTCAACTGTTCGAGTACAAGCTGTGTCTGTTCCTCCTCCCACAGTGTTTCACTGCTTCATATTAAAGGGGAGTCAGGGGAAGGCAACTAAAATAATCTGTCCTCCAGCTTTTCTAGTACACAGTGATGCTGATGGTCATTTTCAGGATTATAATAAACTGAGATCTCAAATCTACTCCATACCGTGGGAATTCCCAGCAGCTTTTTTTTTTGCATGCCTCCTTGACACACTTTTTCCTCATTTTGCATCCAAAAGTCTTAAGAAAGAAATCACCCACATTCATCAGAAGGAAGTCAGGCCAAATCCTTGTTTCTGTGCTAATCTCAAACAGTTCCTGTATCAAGGAAAAGTATCCTTTAATATCAACCAGAAACAAATCATTGCAATATGCCATGAGTTTACCAGCACACATCTATCTGCTGCGGGGCATTTCCCACATTCCCAGGCTGTACAACTGGACTTCATGCCTGTAGGATTTGCAGAATGAAGAACAGCAGCAGCCTTTTTAAAATAAATGTCTTTTATACCTTAGAACTCTCTCTTCTCTGTCCTATTTCCTACAGAAAAGACCAAATTTACAGGAATTTCTCTCCTGTAATACTTCCAGGAAGGAGAGAGCCCTTTCAAGCTGGGACAGAGGCAGTTCCACAGGTAGGTTAGAGCTCCCCATGAAGTTGCAATAGTACACATGGGACAAGCGTTTCCTGAGAATCAGACATTCATTTTTGTCCTTTTTCCTTTCTTTTTAAATTCCAGGCCAGTACAACTGGGACTAATTTCTCTGCACAAAACCCCCCACATGTTTGTACCTTTTGTTTTTTAACATGCTTGCTGCTCTATTTGGCTTAATTCCTCCCTTCTTTATGACAAATTATTTTATGTGTATGGTAGAAAGCCTTGAGAACTGTCAGTCAGTGACTGATAGCACAATATATATGCATAGTTAACATATGCAACATGAGGACGGCCCCACTTGTAAAGAATATTAACCCTTACATTTAAGATTATGAGACTCTTCAAAAGTAGCTGCCACACACATAAAATAAGAGGTCCTGTATTTCAGTGAGCTATTTCTGGCTTTCCTCAGGCAAACAATACCAGAAACATGCCATCATGTCTCATACTCTTATTGATTTATATATATAAAAATGCTAAAACTAGTTCCAATCACTTTTAAAGCAAGCCCCTCTATTAACATGAAAAATGACTAAGAGCTTACGCTCAGATCCTTCTGTAGTAAAAAGTATTTGCCTTTTTTTGGTAACTTAACTTGAGTCACTAATATGTTTTGAAATACCATCTGTAAGACATTTCCACTCTATCCCCTAGTGTGCCCATTCAGATCTGCCTGTGGCTGTATGCATGCTGCATCACAAAGCATTAGGCTGATTGGAAATTAATGGAGAAGCTTAAATCTGCTTTCAAATGCTTTTCAAAAATCCCCAAAGAAAATGTATCCCCCATGCGACTTTATTTTTAATGGTGCTGCACTTAATTTTAAGGAAGAGCCCAACTAAATTCCAAATGGCACGTACTCTGCTGAATTTGAGGTGATTAAACACTTATTTAGATTTGTCAAGTGATTCTCAAGATTTCTGAAAGATCCTGGTCCTTGTTCCAATTGGATTTTTAGCATGCATGCTTTAAAAGTAAAAACTAGACAAGGGTTGTCTTAAAAAAATTAAACATAAAGGTGGCCTTGCAAAATTCTTTGAGATTGGAGAGCTCTTTGAACTTGAAGCTAAGTGAAATATAAACATCAGTGAAACCAATGAAGTGACACTAAATAAAGGCAAAACTAAAGGCATTTTGCCAATTCACAATAGCACTGCTTAGATCTGAAGTTCTTACCAGCAAAATATATTCAGAAAACACTACCTTTTGTGCAACTTTTGGAAACTTAATTCTGGGAACTATGCTGTCTATGGAGAAGAGAGAATATAGTCCCATCTCAGGGCTTCGCCAAAAGTAAGACCTCGTATTTCAAACAGGGAATGTTCACAAAGAGCCATTCCAGAAGCCAGATAATGATTTCTAGGGTGCATCCACAAAATTGGCTGCTACCCTGGGGCACCACTTCTTGTTCCTGCCACCAAGGGTCATTACTCTCCCGCTAGCAATGTGAAGTCAGCTATTTCGCTGCATTTCCAACAGGGGTTTCTAGCAGATTTCCCATTAAGAAGTACTCTTCCACTCACGGTGATGCGTCAAGATCCCAAAAAAGGATCTTCACGGTAATGAAGAATTAATCCCAGCATGTCTGGAAGGAGTGAGAAGGTAACAGCCCAGATATCTAACAGTGGACTACATATCTTAAGATATCACCTTCTGTAAAATGTCCCTCCCATTGCACTCCAAGTCCATGCCAGATGTAAAGAAAAAATAGTGGAGCGGATGAAATCAAAGGAACAATTTCCAATAAATAATGTATAAGAGTAAACTCACCATTTTCCATTTGCACAGAACAGTTTGCTGTACCCTTGAAGCTATTTGTTATTCAGATAATAATATGTAAATACAGAAAGTTATCCCTGACTATTAAAAAATTTACTGCAAGTATTTAATATTAAAAATTCAAGGGACTTTTGTTTAATTTTGACTATCTCAGTCCCTCAGCTGGTGCTGTTGGTGCTGGACAGAGGCTGAATATCGCAGTGTTATCTAGAAATGTAGGGCAATAAAAAAGTTTTCAAGGTAACTGCTGCAGAGCTCTTGACGGATTTCATTACAGGTTTGCTGTCACGTTGCGGTGTGGTGGTAAGGAGGAGGATAGAGGAACGCAATCATTTTCCACTATTACTTCAGCTAACAATGTTTTTTATGGTCTCGGGAGGACACACAACAATGTTTGGCAAACAATCCTTTCTTTAATGGGCTCCAGTGTATTTCACAGGAGACCAGCTTTAATCTCTGGTCAAATCCAGTTATGTAGCAGAATGTTTCTTTCTACCTATGTACAAATACAGGACGGTCGGAGGAGTAAACAACCAAACGGGAGGTCAGTCATAAACCGAGCAAACCCATCCCCTCACTGCCTGCCAAAAGCATAGTGAGAAGCTCTTAATTTTGCCCTGTCCCAACAGTTGCAAGGCTGGTTGTAGCCCAGAAAGGTAATGCTTGCCTGGTAATCACAGCACTTGGTGCCCCGAGGTGATGCAGAACCTGATTTGACTAACCAGCGATGGCCTTGAAACGTTTAAACAGTAGTCACAGGGTTTTTCCTCTTGCTTTAAATGATCAATTCCTATCAGAGTGAAAACAGACCAAGTTTATGGTATGTGGGAAGAATTATGGTTCAAATAGAGCAGTGTTCCAAGAACAAATGCATAAAGAACATTGATTTAGCACTGAAAATGGGAGTATTAAATCCATGATGTTTAGATGCTTTATATGGGATTGAGCGGAGAGCCTGGTGGTAGCAGCAGCATGTTTATGAAAAGGCATGTCTCCGAGTCAAGCAGAGAGGACAAATGAAGGTGCATGCGCCATATGTATTTCCCTCACTAGACAGGGGTAGGAAACTGCCCGACAAACTAAGCCTCTTTAACAACAGATGATGGAGCACATCCAGAGATCTCAACAGACTGGATCAGGACCCTGCAGGATAAATCACTGGGCAAAACCAGCTTTGTGAAACCTAAAAGCAGTCGGATCCTGAAGTGCAGATGGGACTTTACTCCTCTTTACATCCTTCCCAATGACACTTGCAGGATTGTTCTTGGTGTATAATAACTACTTTATGAAGTGCCCTATTCAAGTAATGCAGTTAAGCATGTCTTAACTTCACTGGGGTTACTCATACACTTAAAACTAGGAACATATTTAAGTGCTTCATTGGACTGGAGCCTAATTGCACTTTTATAGCTTTTGTTTAAATTAAAGGCTAGCTAGAGGTGAACAGCACAGTATTCAACAATTTCATGCATTTAGAATTTAAATGTTAACGACAGTTTCTTGCCTTCTAATTATTTTGGGCACTTCAGAAAACTCTTGCATTTTAATTCATTTTTGGTTACATTTAGAAATAGAAACATTTTTCTAAAAATCCTGCCACATTTACTGTCTAACACAAAGCTAATATCTAGGGCACACACTTCATAGCAGCAAAACACTTCAACGTATGGGGGATTTTTTATATTTATGAGCTCTTATCCTAATTCAGAAAAAGAGGTCAGCATATGCTTACTCTTCACGCAGGTTGACAGAAATTAGGCACACGTCCTAGACCAGGCAACGTACTTAAGTATGATTGTGAATTTGAGTGGGCCAAGGACACGTGCTAGTCTTTTCCTGACTCTGAGAAGCTGTGGCCAGTGTGGCACTTCAACATTCATGCACTGCTCCTGCCCAAATCTGCCTGCTGAGAACCGATTTCCTTTTACACTCTGTGTTGTCTGGTCTTTTTTCCTACTTGCCTATAGACTTTTTGAAGTCACATCCTCAGTGTTTGCAGATTGAAATTAATTTGCCATCAGAGAGAAACCTAGAAGTGAGTGCTCTGCAGTGGGGGAACAGATTATTCCCATTAACCGTCTGCCCAGCAGTCTGAGGCTGTGTTCACAACCACGTCCTTCTTCACCCCTCATCTATAGACAGACACATTCAACCTGTTTCATCCAGACTATTTGCTCAAACCTCCACTTGGAGAAACTTTCCCCCCCACTGCTTCCAGAGATTCCCAGATTTGTCAGGCAAAGGAGCTGAGTGCTGCGCTATGAGCAAACAGAACACAAATTCCCCGCCTCTTGGGTACGCTTGGCTTAATAACACCAAGGCAATAAGCCAACGAAGTAGCTGTAGGTCATGTATTTGTTTTCAGGCAGTGTAGAAAATACAGGAGCAAAGCTTCAATGTCATTTTTATCTTGAGTTTAATGTAAACTGCACCATGACCCTCTGGGAGAACTGTGTCCTAATGAAACATCCACGAAGAGGAGGAAAGCTTACTCCAGTTGCTGAGTGAGACAACTGTTCACTTTGTGGATGGAAATAACTGAAATTTATGCCTTTCCTCTGGAATTTTAGGGGTACAGTCTAACTTAGCAACAGCACCCAAGGGTATTTTAGTGCACTGTTTTAATTATTATTGCTGCTATTAATATTCTACCAGTAGTCAAGTCTGAACTACCGTTTCCGTCGGGGAGGTGTGTTTCATACTACTCTAGAGGCTAGCCCAATGCTAGGTCATTCTGAAGACAAAATACATAAATGCAGACTAACAAAAGTCTGGGAGTGTAGAATAAATAATATACTCATCCCTTGGAGCAAAGAAGAAAATAAACTAATTAAGGAACTATTTGACAACCTGAAGGCATCTCACACAGGTAAAATGCAACTCCAGAGGGCTTTGTTTCTAGAAGCTGAGAAACAGGGAGCTTTGTGCATAAGCAGTACACAGAGATGAAATCTCCTGTAATTTAAAGCTGCCTAATGCCTCACTGATAAATCCTGCCACACCACCACCTCTGAAACACTGATTCAGAGTATTTTCCAAGCGTTGTTTTCATGTATATGCTAATCTATACACCAGAGGTGGTCAGAATAACGTACAGAGGATTCTTAACTTAAGAAATTGAAGCCCATATAAAGTTTCTTTGCAAAGAGTAACTTTGCCTCAAATACTCATTAATTATAGACTTGGGCTAGTCATCTTTCTAAGACAGAGCATTTACTTGCACACTGAATGAAAAAACATATACTAGAAACACGGAGTATGCCGTGCGTTTCCCCAGTGACCCTGCCTTTACAATACTTCAGCTAGTTAAAAGCTCCATCACAAGTTTTGTGTGAAAAATGAAATTTCCCAGTTGAGTTTCCCCAGTGCTCGCAAGACTATTCCTCTCAATGCACAGAATCGTCAAGAACCACAGAGATCAGGAATCTGATTTTACCGCACATTTTACACCCTGATTTCCTTCTGCTATACGCAGAGAGTGGGTTTTTCACCACCTTGGAGTTCTGAGGCTTAGTAACCCATACTGCATGACGCCTGCTTCACAAGGGTTATTTAAATGTGCCTGGACAGCCAAGAAATAGACAACAGTGATCAGCCTGGTGCTGGCTTTACAAAGGAGGCATCAAGGCACAGGCCTGGAGCTCCTGCTCCTCAGGGCTTACACCATATTTCAAGAGAAGTCTCCAGGTGGGAACATTCAGCTGCTTCAGGATTTCTTGTGGCCAAGAGGACGCAGGCCAAAATTGCATCATGATTTCTTATCAAGACAGCCATTTGGTTTGGTAGAAATTTAGGGAAAAGAGTGCACAGACTGCATGGGAAGCATCGGTCCCTGGACTTCCTTTGGAGTTGCATCCGGCAAGGTGACCTGGTTTGACCATGGTTTGTTTTTGAGACCACAGCAGAAGGTTTAGAAGCAATACAGCAGAAGCCAAGAATTTTTCAGAAAGCTGGAGGAACAGAAAATAGAGCTTCATACTTCAACATCATAAAACTATCAAACAACTTAACAGGCAGGTGCTGTTTCAGAGAAACAAAACCTTGGAAAGAAGCTAGATCAAGCGAACCAAGACAGGAAGTTTACATTTACTAGCCTGCAACTGTCAGGTACTTCTGGCTCTGGCTAGTTTTAAGAGTCTCTCACTTTTATTAGCACTAAATTCACTCAAAACAGGAGACATGAGCAAAACAAGCAAGAACTGACACTATTAAAATGAAACACTGCATCAACTTGGAGTTCACAATTCAGTTTTATTTCAGACAGAAGAGTAAATTGTCTGACATTTTGGCCTGTTCATGTTTTTATTGCAAAGACACAAACAACAACAACAACTAAAAAACCTTGATGTTATTTGACCTGAAACCTTGACTTTCTTATACTGTGAAACCTATCCAAATAAAATAGGAACCAAAAGTAGCTAATGTTGAAAGTTACACTAGGAAGGCATTTGGAGATAATACATATCTCACATTGTCAGCAGAACTAAATTTGCATGCACATTTTAAGAAAGAAAAGGGGAACATCTTCACCTCAAACCGTTAGAAGAACTCCTTCAAAGCCATAAGAAAGCTATCAGGTGTAGTGTAACAGAGATACATGTAAGGAAACATAAAAAGGAAAATAAATACCACCCTGAATTCATTGCCTGACTTGTTCTGTTACTTCTTTTTGTCCTGTAATGTGATATTATGGAGTGTAACATAACATGAAAGTTCAGAAATTTACAGGAATACCCTTTTTGCCCTGGAACTGATAGCAGGCAACAATCAGCCATGGGCCCAGGAGAGGGAAATGAAAGAAACTTTAAAATGCCAACACACAGCTGCAGACAGCTGCAAGTCACGGCTGGATCTCAGCAGTGCTTCTGCATTACAGATACGTATTTACCTGTGAAAGAATAGCACACGCAATTTGAAGACAGGACTCCACAATTGCTCTTCTTAAGGAGGAAATACTCTTTCTGCTATGAAAACACCGTGGCTCTCTGTTTTCAAGTTCAGAAAATTACTACAGTCTATAAAGCATACTTTTTTTTTAACAAAAGCAATCATGTTTAAGGCACCTGTAAACGTGCAGGTCGCACGAGGCACATTTAGTGTCATGATCTGTAAGAAAAACCGAGGGATGCAAACCAGCTTTTTTGATCATCTTTTCTTTTCCTCCTAGCTGAAAACTGTGTTACCTCCACAGTTTTGCCTCCACAGCTGCTGGGTGGGGAGCTCACCCAGGTTGCCTATGCAGGCAGGTCATTCTTCACCATGTGCTGCTAATACAGAAATTCCCTCTTGTTTCTTTATGCCTTGGAGCATTTAACATTTTGGTTTGGATTCATCTGAAGTCCTATTTAAGCGGGCTGTCCTAGGTTCCTGAGGGAGAGACCTCCAGAAGACATTACACACTATACATTGTAAGCAATGCTACCGTGTCTTCTTCGTCTCCATTGACTATAAAGGCAGCCAAGTCAATGACCTTAAATTAGATGTCTAATTTTTAGTCAATGCTATGCAACCCACCTTAGGTAAACTATTCATGTATTCAAGAGTACGTTCTGATGCAGACAAATTGCAGGGAATGGCTTCCAGTCTTACTGCATTTAAACACAACATTGCAATCAGTTATTTTTTATGCTCTCCAGTTAATCAAATTCAGCCTCCACTAAATCTACATTTATTAGTGCTGACAGTCATGCAGAACTTGTCTTCAACAATTAATATACACAAAGACACTGCAAAAATGTAACAAGAGGAAAATTACTGCATTTGAATGTCAGGTGGGTTTTTTCAAAAGGTCGTTCATTTTTATGATTCTTTTTAATTTAGCCTTGCTGGTCCTCCTTTTGTTATCCCATGGGCCAGTGTTAATAATCAAGATCTATGTTATACGCTTTGTGGTATAATTAAAGTCACTACTTAATTGGAAAGCCTAGCTAGCACTAAACAAAAGGGAATCAATAACATATCTAATGGGAAAAGCCACAGAAAACTTCTATCAAATATGAGAAATAACTGCGAGACTGCCACCATCGGGCACTGCTACTGTAGAGACAGCACGGAGTCCAGCTCATGGGAAGTCTCTGCTTAGAAGCCACGTCCTGCAAAAAACTTTGGCGCTGTCTTCCCAAAGCCTGCGGGGTCACCAACCCCTACGCCCAACAGAGCGGAAGGCAGGGTATTACTGCAGGGCAACCTGGGCAGCCTCATGGTCCTACCTCATGGTCCTACCCTACTGCTGTTGCTCAAGCAAAAGCAGTCTGAGAACCTTCTTGACGATCAGATGGCCTCAAAAAACGGAGAGTTGCTCAATAATTTTTATTATTATCGGGAAACATGGTCACAATGTTAGTCTGTTCCTCAGTCAGTCTTCTCATTGGAGCAATTTAACATTGTATAACTAATTAAATATTCAAAGATCTAATGGTGACCTGGGGTTTTGGAGACAAAGGTTTGAGCCCACATTCCAATTAATATATCATTATTTATGCAAAGCGAGCAGACCTCCAGCAGAGGTTGGGAGAAGACCTACAGCATCTTCGTAAACAGGGTCAAGTCACAGCTACAGGTCTCAGTGACAACTACAGAGGTACAGTACAAATAAAGAGCACTGGGTGTAAGGCCAGGGGCTGTCTGGCGGTACCTGTGATTCACAGGGAGTTTCCTTTCCCAGCCAAAGGAGCAGGTGATTTTTTCCCCTCCTTTGAGGGCTTTACACCGTTCCAGTCTGAGCCCTTTACAGCCAAATAGGAAACGCTTCCCAAAATGCAGTGATAAGCCTTTGGCATACACAGGGATCACAAACAAGCACAACTGGCCCAGAGGCAGCAGTACGAACAAATTTAGGTTGCCAACTGATGTCCCAACCGAGCCGAGTCAGAATTGCAACACTAAACACCGTGCAGTAGCTGGTCAGAGCCCAGCTCTCTGCAGGGGAAGCAGCGCAGGGACTTACTCAGCCCACACCAGTTCCTTCTGCTCTGGGGCAGCGCTCAGCTCAAACTCGGGCACATCCCTACGAAGCGGTATCAGCAACCGTGCATACAGATAACGCGTGCGCAAAGGCGCCTGTGCTATTTGTCGGGGATTCGCAGCCTGAGCAAAATGTCCAGCCTGTGTAACTTGGCAAAGCTGGTTGAGATCTATATAAAGAGCACGTGTACACACATGCCCCCTTTGCACTGTTCAAAATCCACATCTGGACATTGATCTGGGATCTAATTAAAACACTTCAGTTAGTTTCATCTCTTACTCCATTTCCCTCCAAAAAACAATCACAATCTGTTGCCCAGAGGTAATTCTGTCTGCTCCATTTTCTGTCTCTGTTTTTCCTTCTCTCTGCTTCAGCTTACAGCATATGTACAATCAGAGTGGCCAAAATGGGTTTTTCAGAATTTTACCATGTTTTTTTAGATTTATTGAGAGTGGGTGCAAAAAAAAAGTGGAAAAGTTTCCTATTAAAAAAAGAAGCCTAACTGAAATCAAAATATTGTGCCTGTACTGTGACTGTGAAACAGTCACCTGAAAAAAGGAAATGCTTAATTTTAACTAATGTTTCACTTTACTGTGACCTGACATTAATCTGAAAGTATTGATAGAAGCTAGTGATAGACAATTCATTATTTTAAAACTAAATTTTTCATGGGAAACTAAATGTCTCATTGGTCTAAACATTTTGTTTAAGTCATCATTTCACAGATGTTTGGCCTGACACAAAATATTTTTAGGTGGTTTTTTTTCAGTTGCCATTTTCTGCTCATCAGAAATTCTGATTCCTGAAAAGCTCTGGATCTGTTCAAGTTCAAATATTCCTTGCAAAGGGGCCCATTACGTTGCACTCTGGTTAACCTGGGAAGAAACCTAAGAGCCTGTTTTAATTTGGAGATTCTGGTGTCATTTTTCTAAGCGGCGCAGAGAACACCCAGTGTCCCCAGAGGGTTTGCAAAGTGGGTCATGAGGCGGAGCAAGCTGCAGAGGTGGAGAAAATCAAATAATACCAGGTCTAGCCCTCTCCAGTCCACTGATCCAAAAGCTGATGCTCTTTGAAAGCCATCTGCCTTCCCGCCCTGCTCCTGCAGGGACATCCAACACAGACAGGCAGGGGAGCTGCCCACTCCGACAGCCTTGGGCAGGGGCCGTTGTACCAGACCACCGGTCCTCCTCTCACGACAGAGAACTTGCAAACACATACATGATTTGGCTTGAGAGAGCTGCCGACTGATGGCTCAGCTATCGCAGTGAGTCCACAGAGCTCCACCGCCAAAAGAAAGGGTCAGAATTAAAGGTGAGCTCCCTGCGTTCTCAAAAGGCTTGCGCTCACCGGCCACTGAAGGACAGAAAGGCTGTTTTCTAGCTCCTGGCCTCATACTAGCTACTGTTATTAAACCCTTGAATGAACAAATCAGAGGTCTATTTACCAAGTCTGCCCCCTTGATAGCACTATTTGATCAATTCCAGAATCCTTTTTGATAGGTAATTAAAAAAGCTTTTCCTTAGATATAGAGTGGAGTGAACCATTAATTACACTTCAGAGCCCTAGAGATGCAATTCCTTTGCTACTGTGAAATGTCTATAGCAAGCAACAAAAATGCTCGCCTCTATAAAAGAACTGAATAAATGAAAGTAATTTCCTCAAGACCTAGATTCCTCTGCTTTTTATGGCTAAAGACTTGAGTTGCCTCAGCATTAATAAGTTTGTTCTTTAGGGCTGAATTTTCTCAATACAAACATCCATGACCATAACACAAAGAAATATCTTCTTTGGCTGATAGAGCCAGCAGACTGAATCCATATATTAGTATTATTGTTATCACTGAACTGCCACAATGCACTCGGCATCAAGTTGCACAAAAAAGATCAGTTAAATTAAAGATCCTCACCAAGCGGCGACGATTTCTTGTAAAAGCCAATTTAGCCCTTATGGAAGCTCTGGGATCATATTAACTTTTCTCCAAAGTATGCATAATGCATCACAGCAAGTGGTTTTAACAAGTGCATGTGTGCGTATGCGTGGACGTGTCCTGCATGTAAAGAAACCCAGAATTTATTTAAGTTGCAAAGTCAAGTGATAGAAAGTTACAAAATGCCAGATTTACAGGTGTTCAACCTGTTTAATTCAACACCTTGCGGTCCAGACTGTGCACCAGAAAGAACAGGGGAATTGATGTTGTCCTGAGAGATGATGCTTACGTTTGAAAGCATCTGGCTAGTTGACACTTCCTAATTTTCCAGGATGCCACACTGTAAAACAAACAGCTTTTGTAAGTTTGGGCGCCCTTCCCCCCCACCTTTGAATGAAATTCCCTAAGGTTTTGACTTTTTCTGCGTTCTTCACCTTTGATAAAGTCAAAATCTACTGTCACATGGGGCTGTAGCACCTCTGTCTTCATGCATGATTGGGAAGGATTGAGTATGATCCGTTGTTACTGGAACACAGACTTATATTTTGTGCTACAGCTGGCAGCAGCGAAGGCTGTTATTCCCCCAAAAGGGCAGATGGATGGCTGCTGCCGTTCCTGAAGCCTACTGTAGCAATACAGCACGTTCCAGCTAAACCTGTTCTCTTTCTCTCAGTACCCCTAACAAATAAAGCCGCTTGAAGACAAATGGCTACGCAGGGGTTCAGGTGGCTGACTCTGGGCACTTCTGTTCCAAAGTGTGGGATCTCTATCAAAATCTCAGCTGTGTTGCTCCAAATCTATTTTTGACTATTCAGTCAAACGTTGGCCCTTTGACATTATGGTAAGAAAGGCATGCACACAGCCCAGCAGATTTCACAGCATTCCCAAGGGTAGGATTCAAGGCTATTCTTCATCCACGTGTATTGGTAGAGATAACTGATACAAATACATGTGCTTATGCTTTCCCACGCATATACATAAGGCCAGCACTGGATTTTTCTCCACTAAGTACTCAGGTTCATGTGATCACAACCCTCATTTTGAATATGGAAGAACATAAATGGAAATAAATCCAATAACATTTCACCATTAAATAACAGTTTTCTCAGAGAACCACAGAGCAAGTTCTAGCTTAGCCGTGTGCTTCCAAGGGAAAAATAACCCGTTCCTTACAAGAGAAGCTTCTCTTTCTTCTATTGCACAGAGGAAATAGGGTATGTTAGTGAGGGCTAGAAAGTCCTGCTAATACTTTACTGCTGGGAAGAGAGAGCAGGACATTAAACATCCTGAGCTCTCTGCAACATATTTTCCACAGTGGTATAGGCCTTGAAAAACTTGAGCACACCAGGGAGCAAAGCTGGGGCTGCAGCAGGGACATGCAGAGTCCTGTGCCACTTTCCTTGTCCCTTCTTCTTGTGGCTTGCCCTTAACTTGAGAAATGTTTTTCAAGCTTGATATGTGCCTGTATGACAGGGGATGAAAATAATTCCATCACAAGCATTATGAATTTCCTTGTAACAAAAATAATCCTGTAACAAAAATAATCCTGCAAAATTCTTTTGGCATTAATGTAGAATTCATACGTACTAAAAAATTTACTCTAGAGTTTAGATAGTAAATAACAGTCAGTACTAACCAGACCACTATTTTAGAGTTATTTTCATGTATTTTAACAGACAACAAGATATCGACCACTTTCCACTGAGTACGTGAAGCAAACTCTCAGGTCAGTCCAATACTAGGATGATTAGCTGAATGTTTCTAAATACTCATCAATCAAGCATAATAAATCCTGAGTATTCTGCTTGACGTTGAACTCAAACACATTTCATTCCCACTGCTCGGTCCTTGCATCTTCTCAGGGCACTCAGCTGCACTGTACTCAGCTGCTTCAAGGCAAAAAGTCACCATTAAGACTTATGTAATACCTTGTGGAAAGATCATCAGCCCAACTCTAAAATCAGCTCATTTGATTTAGGTGAAATCCAACAAGAAATGAAAAGAGTGTTCAAGGTCACAGTGAATAAACACAAACTCTTGGGAAGGCTTTGCATTGTTTTATAAAGCAAAATTGCAACTTCTCTATATTACATGTCTCTTGAAACTAAACACAGCTTGAAATATCAGTTCATGGTATGTTTTTGAACTGTTTCCCCAGGGTTGTCTGCTTTCTACATAGAGACAGGGCAAGCATTCAAGCTGTGGGAGGTACAATATCAGAGTAGAAAAAGCTGAGACATATTTATTACACCACGTTAGGATCAAACTATAATTTTGTAATTATTGTGTGAATTGTAATCACAACCAAGCTATTTACTGTCATCGCTTCGATTTGGCACACAAACACAACATGCACAAAATCTGCTGTTGTCTCTTGTACTGACTTAGCGATTCCTATCTTAAAGAAAAGGCTTCTGAGTTAAAAGGAATATCTGCACTGGCAGCAGCAGGTAGGAAAGCAGAACACAATGCGAGGATATGGGAAAAGCATCTCGAGAGCAGGACTACCCACCCAGGCTTGCCGACTTTACTGCAGTGGAAGGACATGGAGGTGACTCCAATTTAGGTGCCTTCATGGTCACGCTGTCTGACTCTACACCTCTTTAGTGTAACGTATTTTTTTAATTTGCTGCGTGCGGATGAAAATACCTCCTGAAAAGCAATTAAACTGCTGAATGCTTACTGTAGTTATGCTAGTAGAAGGAACAAAAGGCTTATTCTACCAGAATAAGATACTGGACAATAAGGGGAGAGTTCAAAGATAAAATGAACTAAAAGATAATATTTCTGATCAAATTTCTTTTAAAAGATGACTAAGCCTTGAATATTATAAGTCCCACATTTGCATAGTGAAATCATGTTTACTTTTATAAATTGTGTCTATGCAATTCAGACTTGAGTATAAATTTTGCTGGTTCATATCTTTAATACCTACTGGTGTGTGCAAATGTGTAGATCTGAACATTTTAAATGGCAGCCAGAATGGGGAGAAAGCATGGTTTAATACTTTGGGAATGTGAACCCAGATAAGTGGTTTTATTCATAGGCTGGCCATGGACTTTGTACATGGCCTTGGACATTAATTCTACCTTACTTCTCAATTTAAAAATGAAAAGTCTTCCCTTTTTAAAAATGAAAAGTTCTGAGAACAACATGAATATAAATCACAAGCAGACTGAGAAGGGCTCAGCGATGAGAGCTATTATCAAGAGGCAGGGAGATGAGACCATTGGGCAAGTCAGAGTACAAAGTCAGACAAAACAAGAGTGGTTTTCCCACAGCCTGTTTCAAAGATCTGGAGGTTTAGTTGTCTCCAATATATAATTAGAGCAGAGTGTCTAAACCGGACAGAAAGTCAAGCTCAGCTTTGCCTTATGGCTATGATGCACAACTATTACCTGTTAGGGAAGCAGATGTGATCCTACGTGGTGGATAAGAAGAGGTTGATGGGGTAGGGAGTGAAAACTGCCTCTCAGCACTAGAGCGAGAGCTCCCAAGAGAGACTGTGTATGAGTAGCTGTGCATTTGAAGGGGTCAGAGACAAAAAATGATGCTCATGAGGACCTTTGATACAAGTGGATAAAACTCTTCATATAATAAGAGCTTCTACTTTCTCCAAACTTTCACTCATTTTTCATAGCAAATTCAGTCTGAAGGGTTTTCCTGTGACTCGTTAAGTATCTAGAGACAAGTGTTTTAATTCCAGCATCTAGACCTAACTAGAACCACCTCAAAAGTGTCAAAACACCACAAGGAAGGCAGTTCTCCCAGTAACTCAGACAGTTAATCACGCAGCATGGCCTTACAAGAATCCCAAAATGAGCGCGTCAAAAAGCTTATCTGAATGACTCATCAAAGCTTCCAAGTAAAACAGTGGAAGAGTATAATCTGAAGTGAAACATCACTGCATTGCAAATGCTCTCATTCGTCTGACAGCTGCTGAGCTAGTCAAGCTCTGCAGCCTTTGCTTTTGTATTTCCTAGTAGAGCATTCTCATTTATTATCCACCTGACCGCAGCACCTAATAACAGGCCAGGTCAAACCTCACTGATTTTCATCTGAAAAACTTCACACTGATTTTAAGGGTCTTTGGACCAGATCTGATGCACAACTCAAATATTTGCATAACGACAGACTACTTTTTCCCCAGAATAATTCCATGATGGATTTTTATGGTACATCGAGAGAGATGGAGAGATGAGACCATTGGACAAGTCAGTATACTTGCATCAAACGTGGTATCAAAGCAGTAGATTTTTTTTTCTCTTTGCCAATTCTTTTATGTAGGTTTTCTTTTGTATAGCAAGTGTCTGAGAAGACAAATGCTGAGTCAATACTTCTGAGATTAGATTAATATGTAACACAGCTAATGAAATTTGTAGTTAAGCTGAAGTTTTGTTTTGCTGGATTTTGGTTTTGGCAGCTTCAACTGCCTAAAATCCTAATTCAATTGCAATCTACTCACAGAGCACAGCTGTTTTGCTTGGCTAAACTTTTCTCGTCACTTAATACGATACTTTTTTTATTTAACTTTCAGTTCTGCCTAGGAGCCCCAGTGGGTCTTTTAAAACAGAAGATTATTATTAGAAATTAATTAAGTATTCTTTTCAATTCTGTCTCCTGAGAGTAACGAGGCATTGCTGCTGATCTCCTCTGCATTAAGACATTACTGATTGTCATTCGTAGGATGACAGTGCGGATGTCTCATCTGGAAGATACACAACTCCATAAATATGAAAGATTTGAAAGACATTTAATACAAAATATAATAAATCAGTACAAATATTAAACATATAATTGCAATATCAAACATAGCACAGGCATGTGAAGACTGTAGCACTAGAATAAAAATAAACACACATTCCAAAGACAAAAAAAAATGCAATTATAGGACCCCGATGGATTACACTTAGTCCGTGTTTCAGCACATTGTAAACCCCAACTAAACAATTCTAAGAACATCAAATGCAATTAAAGAAAAGGCAGTTGATTTGATGGGGTTTTTTTTAAGTGACCAGTGTCTACAAAGTATTTGTTGTCACTGCCCCACCCTCCATTGCACATGACTACAAGGAGCACAGGCTAAGGCTCCCGCCTCTGGCCGTGGGCTGAGCTGGCACTACCTGCCTTTTTCTAAGTGAAGCAAACCCAGTAAGCACCAATACCCTGATGTAGTTTTTGATCGGAGGCCTTGAATGTGCATATTAATGCATTACTCACAGAATTAGCTATGCATTTAACACGGCACTTCATGCTTGAGATGGCAGTCGGTCTTTTTAATTTTCACTAAACTCAGGGGTATATGTATGACTAACTGCTGTCATACTCTAACCAGGAAGGGATGTGAAGAGAAGAATGCCACCATGGGTCAACAGAACAACAATCAATCACTTACTCTTAATAATAATGTGAAATTCAACTTACTTTTTTGGTCTGTAGTCAGGGATGGACCTGTCCAGTGATATCCTGTCACTGAGTTGGGCATTGTAACCATATTCTTCATACTTAGTCTCTGATTCATGGCTATCATCTCTCAGGGTAGCAGCCATTCCCCCCTGGCCCAAGCCTCCTGGACCTTCAACTAATCCCATGGGCTTTGCCAGACCTAAATGAAAAAGAGAAAAAAAATCAAATTATTAATATAAAGGAAATGGATCTAACCCCTCCTGTGACCACAGAATGTTTTTAGATAAACAAGATCTGAACTCCCATGAAACTCAGCTCTGAAACCCTCATGGCTCTGTGGAAATTATCCTCCGCTTTTCAAACCAGAGTCCATATCAACACATCTTGTAGTATCAGTGCATAATTATTCATGAGCAAACTATAAAGAATCAATTAGCAGCTTTCACATTTTCTCCTTTTTCCTGTATAAATCCCTGGAAACAGGAATCTTGTTTCCAAACATTCCAAAATGCCTAATTATCCTTAAGATAATTAAAATAAATTTTCCTCATAAGAACTGGAGGCCAGGCCCTTTTCCAGTATAGCCCATTATAGCTCCATTCATTTTAAGGGAGATATGTTGAATTTCTACCACATGTAGGTCTACCAGTTTAACTCCATATTAATGTCAGTTCTGGAACAAGTGTTGGAGCAGGGGCATCTGCTCTGTGGCTCTAAGACCACCTGCAGCTCTTGAATGGTTCAGGTTTGGTTCCCATGCTGGGAATACAGCTGCGCGACGTCACCAGCTGCTGCTGGGTGGGAAATAGAGGGTAAATCTAATTTCACTATGGGAGTCAATAGATGGGTCATTTGGACTCAACTGCACACCTTGCCCAGCCTGTTCCCACAAAGATGTGCTAAAACTGTTAGGGAGCTGACACCACCTCTCACCTGGGAATTACTCCAGATTTCCTCTGTCCTTCAGATCTCTGATGAACGAAATACGTATATTATGTAAGATACTCAGCTCTATACAGCTTATAGGATCAGAACGTTTGGACGCACTTGAGCTAAAATGATTAGCCCCATGTGGTTAGTGCTGAGATATTAGCCAGTCAACAATGCATTTATAGGTTTCATTCGCTGGTATATTACTGGTCAACTCAAAAATACATGTAAAACAAAACTAAACCGACATAAAAAATGCCCATGCGATCACATCGCCAAGAACCTCTTCCATGGCAACAGGCATTTAACGTGGTGCTGAATTCTCATAAATAAGCTCCTCAAATATCCAGTGTTTAACATCAAAGCTTTCCTTTCCAAAAGGCTCACTATCAACAAGTCATTATAAGCGAAAAAGTTACTTATAATAGTCTTGGGGATACCATACAGAAATGTACAAATATCCTCCAAATCATTTGCAACGCAGAGCAAAACAATTAGAGTTTGACCTGCTCAACATTTTTCAAATTAAGAATTTTTCAAGAGGAAAATGTCATTATTTCAACTAAACAATTAAGGAGAAAGACAGAAAGAAACTGTCAACTTTTGCTAGGAACAGACATGCAAGGCAGTACAAAGCTGGGACTGGCTTCTCCAAGTCACAATAAGATATCAGACAGTTTAGTCTCTGATGAAGGAATTTCTCTTGCACCTCATTGCTAACGCTGTCCTCACTTGTTATTGCTCGATCATCAGCTCTGCTTAATTACAGGACAGAACAGAGAGACAGTGGTTCGTTAGTGGTCTGAAAGAGTAAAGTTAACATTTTCTACAGTAGGCGCTTATGAGAAAATCCTGTGCTAAGCTTAAGTGCAACACTACCAGTAGTCTGTCCGAACATAAAAGGACTGAGTACCTGCAGTACTTGGGAATTTTGGAAGTGAATTTCAGACGCTGCCTACAAAAATACGTACCTCATACTGCAATCAGTGATTCCCAGTCAGGACAGACCTTGCTTGTGTTTGTGTCTTTGATGTCGTCTTCATGTTCCTCATCATCATACACTGAAATGCTCAGCTGTCTCAGAGTGAATCATGAGTCTGAGCAGGAGGAGGGAGGGCAGAAGAAGAAGAAGAAAAAAAGGATGCCCTACAGAAAAACATTCTTGGCATGTTTCATGACTACTCTTCCTCCCAGGCCAGCTATGCTGTCTTCCTCTCCCAAACACGTTTTCCTCTAGTAAGGTATGGGAACTAACCCAGAAGACAAATAGGAAAGTGCTCTTGTCCTGTCTCAAAATGTACAAGGAGAATGCAAGAAATCAGTTCAGCTGGGCTGAGTTGAGCCCCAGCAGGATGGCAGAGTGGCTATTCCTTACCTTTCTGCTGAAAAAAAAAAAAAAATTACAAGGAGTTACCAGCACAAGCCACTAAATCCTAGAGAATTTGGACCTAATGCAACAACTGCAAAAAAGCTAAAGGTTTCCAAAGATTATTATAATTATTTCAAGTACCTATATAGTTCTCGTTCATGTCTCATATTATTCTTGAATTCATGAAACCGTCTTCAGGTATGTGCAGAAACATTCAGAAAGTTTTTGCATGCTTGTCTCAGCCATGCTCCTCCTGTGCAGAAGTCGAGGGGGTAAGAGTCTTTCTTGTGATCTTAGGCTGGCCATGTGAATCTCTGCCCAGCTGCATTTTCAGGTAACCGGAAAAATAGAATTGCGTCTCTGCTGTCCAAACTTCTGGCCAATAGGAGCTAGCTCATGAGCCAAAACTTCCTACTGACTTACACTGGTAGCAATTCACTCGGAGACAAATCCAAATCATAGCACTGTGTTGAATTGCTGCTTACCAAGAGACACAACTGAGCATGCTGAGTCTGGATAGGACTTATGACACTGGTTGCCATTCTCTAGTGCAGTCCTCACTGGTTCTGTCTTAATTATTACAAATATTATGATGCCTACAGTTTGCTATTAATGTACAAACACACCAAGAGTTCCTACTCTGAATGACTAACATTAGTCCAACGTGACCTCTTCAAAAACAGTATTCTTGTCCCTAAAACCTTAACAAATTTTCTTCATACATCACAAACCGCTCTTCTTTATTCTTCACATTTCTTTGTAGAACTGTACCTTATGAATCTTTCTTCCACTAAAACTGGTTCAAAAATGTCTGAGAACCTTCCATGCTTGCTTGCAGCAATCATCATAAAGCAACTGGGTTAGCATCAGTGGTCATCCTGCAGCTGGTATTACACTTCTGCATTCTGCAGGGACAGGGAGAAACTCGCAGAAGGGAGGCTCACAAATAGGAATTGATACAATAATTTCTCCAACTGGGTCATGCAAAGGAGGAAGCTATAAGCAGAAAATGTGATAACCTGATATTTGGGGTATTTAAGAAGGACTATTTGAATTTTCTAATGAAACCATTTTCTGTAAGAAAAGTAGAGAATGAGACAGACAGTTTCTGTTGAAACATGACTAAAACTCTTCAAGAGTTATGCTGCCAGTTAGTGATTTCAAACAGTAGAAATTCTTTTACCTTACTAAGTGAAGCACTTCAATACACATTAAATATTTCTGAAAATATTTTAGGGAGCTTCATTTTGAAGGAAATTGTAATATTTGTCCCTTTTGTTCCAATTTAGGATGAGAGGCTATTTGGCACTTTGACTAGCTTTAGTATTTAATATTACTTCCTTTGGAAAAATTAGAACAGAAGGGCCTAATGTTGCCATCCCTGGCCTGACAACTAGTCCTTGCTCAAGTAATTACAGAAATTACATGTCTGGGACTCTAAATCTCTCCCCTCCCAAAAGGAAAACCACAGCAGCCCAATCTTCCTGCATGATACAGTCTTAGACTTACAAGACACTAATAGCAAGCAGTGATGCTGCATGCCTCTGCTTTACTTGCCCAATATACGGCATCTTAAAGAGGGGGCTCAGTTTCAGAGAAAAGTCAGCAGTTCCCTCAAAAAAAAATAAAAAAAGCACAAGCAGGCCTTATTAAAAAGGAGTCAAATTAAGCACTTTAGAAGTTAAAGAATCCAGAAAACTAGACACTTCATAAAGCCTATGTCCTTGAAAGACTGCAATGTGGAAATTTATTTGCTGATCATTTGGAATCATCTGGGCTGGGTTCTGATGTTACATCAAAGCAAATTGAAGACGACTTCATTAAAGTTAACTGACCTGCTTTGATGAAAGGCACTCCAAGATGTGGCGTGCTCATTTGACTTTAAGCAACAATTTAATTCCAGTAGTTGAAAACTTTATTCTTTATACTATATGCTCTTGCAGTTTACAGAACAAAACACTTGCATCTTTATGGCACAAGTAACAGGGGAATGAAACTTTCAACCCACAGGAAGCATCAAGCACTTTGCTTGCAATTTTTCTTATGAGAGAATTAGCTAGATAGCCTTCCAAACCACGCATAATGCAATTATTTCATATACCTTTTTCCTAAATCTGATATTCTAGCTCTTCATGCTGATAATCTGATCTTGTTCTAGGAAAGAGTCATCATATGTCTGACTTTCTCTCAGAACATATTGCTGTGAGGTTTTTTTCCCCATTCATTACCCAAATTGTAGTCTAGTCTGACTGACAGTTACTATAGCAATGCAGTAACATTGACCAATGTACAGCAGCAATTAAATAAATGATATCACATTGCTTCATTGTGCAAGAAAAGCACTAAAGTGTCCCTACAAATTCTTAGGAACAATGAATATAGTATCTTATATATATATATGTTTGTGTGTGTTTTAAATTCAGCAATTACAGGCAATGTTCTTCAATGCTCGGTTCGTTAGCTAGACACACTGTGTCTCACATAAGATAACATTTGCACAGCATTTTTCATCTCAAAGGATTACCTGTTGCTTCAGCAAATGTCTCCTCAACAGAGTGCTTTGCCCTGTGACTACCTAAGTCAAGATCATAACTCGCTAATCCCCAAATCCACGGTTATCTGCACGGGTCAGCCTTTTGTGAAAAAACAGAAAAGGGGTGCCAGGTCAGCAGCATCTTCTCAAAAAAAGGTTGGTCTTAAGAGATAGCATTGGGAGGCAGGAGATGGGAGACAGCATCCTCAGGTTTGGCCGAGGCAGAGGCTGCTGGTGAACAAGACACCCCTTCGGCACATCCTCTGGGCCCTCATCCAAGGGGTGCCCCACAGTCTGGGACCACCGAGCAGAATCATCTCCTCAGAGGCCTTCCAGCATGCCGAACATGGGAACAACACCTGGGAGGGCATGGAGGAGCAGAATACTCTACAGCAGTGCTCCCACAGGATGCGTAGGTGGGCTGCCAAAGACAGGGAGTCAGCAAAGAACAAGTTATTTGTGTCTTATGTCTTGGGTGTTTTCTCCTCAGCGAAAACCCAGGGACAGCCCATAGGAGAATTCATTCCTGTGGGTCTCGCCTACTGGAACAACAGGGAAAGGGACACCTCTCTGGAAATACTGCTGCTCGGCAGAGAGACAATTGCTATTGATTTTGTATGCTGGGTGTTCAGGTCCTACAGTGATGGGGAGCAGTATAAACCTAAAAAAGACACATGGAGAAGTGCTTCTGGTTCAACTTCCAGCATATATCTGGGTTTTAAGCAAGGCAGATCAGATGAGAGAGCTTTTCTGTTTTCTTCTTTTAAAGCTTGCTGCAGACTTCCAGATCCTCATCGTATTTTTGAGTTGCCTCCCTATGGCTCTAACTAGCACCCATTTCACCCTTTTTTCCATGGCTTGTGAAGCCATTGTGGGCAGGATACAGCACCACTGCTGATAGTGGAACCCTGCGGCTCGTGTCAGAGCAAAGGATTGAAATCATGCTGCCAGCTCTGAAATGGCGATGGGCAGAGAGGGGAGAGAGGGACCAACAGTGGCAATGCCCAGTGAGCTGCTATTTTTAAAGCTGCCTTTTCTTTAAATTTTTAGACTAAAAAGATCTACAGCCCATACGCTGGGATCAGTCATACCCAGTTCAACACCGCAGATGACAATGAGGTCACAAATAATTAGTGTCTGTCACTCATTTCAAATTTATTGCTCTCACTGCAGAGATTTCTGTGTAAGAAAGAAATTGCTGGGAGAATGGAGAGCAGAATGAACCAGTCTTAGTTTCTTAACCAGATTAATTACTCCACAGGATGCATAATTTTCTAGGAAGAGACCTTCTATTTTTCACTATAAACCCTGTCACAATGGGAAAATTACTGAAGAGGAACATGTGAGGAACTATGGCAAAAGCAAGATCAAACTACATCTGTGATTATTTTAGTGTCTTTTTTTTTTTTCATTTGCAACACAATTACAGGCAGCTGTATATCAGGTTCAGCCAAGGTTCTTAGACATCATTAACCTTTTACCAACTCAAAATAAAAATAAGCAATTGCGAATAATTATACACCCACATTCACAATAGCACAGGTCTGTTCTTAGCCTTTTCCTGGCTGTCCTGCCACTTCTGGCAAGGCCACCTCCCCTCCAGCAGCTGTGGTTCTGCTCCCACACCTCATCCCTCTTTCATCAGAAGTCTGCCCAGGTGGTACCAGGGATGTTGGGCACAATCACAAGGCCAGCTCCATCACCAATGCCACCAGATTTGGTAAGCACTGACAAAACTGCTGCAAAATCTCTGAAACGCCCTTGCTGACCTGCCTCAGTCTTAGGCTGAGAAGGGCTCCAAAGCCAAACTTCTGAGCCTTATCTAGACTTAGATCATCTGCACTCTTGAATAACTACACAAAAGTATTCTGGTTCCTAGCACCTTAAAAGGAGGGAATAAAACATTTCCTTCTAAAAAACCTGGCATAGTCACCCAGCAGTTTTACCTGTGACCCCTGAAACACTTCTCTCTCTTTTAAATAGGAAACATAAAACTCATCAGGAAAACAGTTGTTTCCTTCCTTTTTCAATTCTGATTTCTCAGTTGAAAATATCCCTGCATACTTTGCAAGGCAATAAAAATCTTTAGATCCTAGTTTAACCAAGGGGAAAAAAAAAAAAAAGGATTCAGGGGCAATAGCAACTCTACATAGATTGACAAAGCTGACTTTTAGCATTTCCAGTTATATCTTTTAAAAGAAAAGAAAAAGGTTCATAGACTCTAGAATAGGTTCAGTAACATAGCTAAAACGAGACTCAGCTTACAACATTTTTTTTAAGCTATTCCTATACTAAACCACCCTTTTGGAAGCAGGTATTGAATTAGTTGCATCTAATGAATCAGCCCTAGTGCTTCCATCTTGAGTTACTGTATTACGCTAATTTTGTAGTCTTGCTCTGTTGCAACTAGAAACTTCAGGTGAAGGTTACAGCCTCACTGACTGGCATATCTGTCGGCATGGAGGAAAAAACTGGTCTTCCTCCTTCAGGAGTTAACAGTGCGTGTTAGAGCGAAGCAGATGCACAAGAGAAGCAGCTGGTTGGAGGAGGAGGAAGAAAGAGCAATATGAGCGAGCTGTTCAACACTAAGCAAAAGGTCTCAGCTCACCAGTTGTCTTGCTGTTTATAGCTCCATTTTAGTGATCTCTAAAAATAACTAAGAGGAACAAGTTTTCTAAAATAACATGTTTACATCAGAGAGCGCTTCAATCACGTGAACAGTGCCTTCCCTCTCATACACACCTAGCACAGCCCCGGGACGCTCTGATCGGCTGCTCAGTTCAGTACGTTGCCCAGACCGGGTGCTAGAGGAGACCTCCTGGGGAGGCTAAGCAAGTCCCTATGGGGCACAGGTGCTACAGCCGAGAGAAGAGGAGCCATGAGCTTTGTCTCGATTCCAAATTGAGCTGATGAGTCCCACCGGGCAGATGGTTTGACAAAGAAGGGAATGTATACAGAAGCTACAAAATGGCAGCAGTAACTACTTTTACAAAACGTTTTGAAATCTCTGGATAGAATGCACCCAAGTTATTCACTACATACCAAAAGAAGCCGATTTGGGGCTTGAGATTCATTATCAGAAAAAGATCTCTTTTTCAGAAATAAACAAATCCCTTCTACCTTGGATACTTTAGCTGTTGAGGTGCTCCAGGATAATGTTTTTGCACCAGCTTGTTCACAAGTCCTTTCATTGGGCTACTGAATACAAAGCAGCCCCCACTGTACAAAAGGTTACAGTACTTGGAGCTCTTTTGCAACCATCACTGATATATCGCAGTGCCCCCCAAACACCAGTGAGGTTGGACTCCCAATGCCCCTTGAGGTTGGAAGGAGTCATCCTACCCACCTTTGGGCAGAAATGATCTGCTGAAAGGTTAAGGAACTCCCCAGGTTTGCACAAGATATGGTGGTGGAGCCACAAATCAAAAGCAATGACTGCCTGAATTCTTGTCCTGTTGTGATTAATTTGGAATTAAAAACCAGCCTCCCTCAGTTTCTAACACAGGCCTACCCTGGCAAAAGCTGAAGCATCTTCTGTCCAGTGACGTCAGCAGGAGCGAACGGTGTGGGGTGGTATCATACGGCATCACATGTAGAATGGTATTTCTCTCTTGTCCACCCCATGATACCACCCTGACTCTGCCAAAATGCTGAGTAAGTTTCACAGCCCGTGCTTTCTTTTTCCTCTCTCTCCCATGCTGTATGCTTCATTTTTGCCAAAGGACCCCATGCAAAAATGTGCCAAAACCAGGTATCTGCCTCTTCCATTGCCTCCCACGAATACTGCACAAAATGTGGTTAATGAAGAAATGACCATAGGTAAAGAGTGGCTCTCTGTGATTATTGCCTTGGAGAATATAAAAAAATTGTTTTGTCCCACAGGCATAAATTTGCTGAATGCATTAGCAGCTCAGTGCACCAAAGTTAAAGGTGGAAAAGTAAAAGCATTTTGCAGCTGCAAGCACAAGGATCGACAATATCCAGAAAAAAAACTTATTTGAAACTATTTCACTATTTGACATTATTTCAGTCAACTCTGCAAACAGTAGTATGCAGCATGAGGAGTCAGTAGTGTCTGGTTCATGATTCAATCTAAATGTTAAACAGAGCCCGGCCCTTAATTTCTGCATATCCCTACTCAGTTTCTCCTGCCACCGCCCTGCAGTAAGCCTACATAATATCTAAGATTTGCTGCCCGGGGAACTGATCTGAATTTTGTCCATATCAAAGGTGCTTACTTTCTGAGCTAGAAGGAATGCTGTATGTGGATGAGATTTAGTTTTACGTACAGAAACATTCACCAAATCGCACTCTACAGGGACACAGGCTCCAACTCTCTGCAAAGAGGAGAGCAACAAACAAAACCCCATGCAATTTAAATGACTCCAGCACTTCCATTTATCTGAAATCCAAAATACAGTCCTATTTTTATAGTTGTAATCAAGTTTGCTGCATCCTTGCTTGAAAGATTTATGTCCCCTCATATCCAGTATCCCTGAAGATATACCAGGGAGGAAACAAACAGTATCCTATGGATGATGGTTTGAAAAGGAAAAAAGTAGAGTAACTTGTAAAGCTGAGGCACTTAATGTGCAACGTTTTGGCTCTAGCAACTAGGTGGTGCAGCATTTTTTTACCTTGACCTCATCTCCAGACCCTTCTCTCTGTTCAAGTGGGAGCCTGAGATCGTGTTTCTCAACCTTCATCCACAGGTGACTGACAATCCTCTAAGATATTTCTCTGTGAGAAGACTGCTGAACAGCGGTGAAGCGATGAAGTGATTTGGCAGCTCTGCTTGTAGGAGGGCTGTTCCTCTCCTGCCCACAGAAGCCAGTCAGGCAGAGAGAGTGCAGAATCAGGAGCCTTGGAAATGATGTAGATTAGGACAAATTATCTGGCAAGAGGACTAATATCCAACCCCTTATGTGCTTTGCCCTATGTTTCATCTTCTTTTTTAAAATGGGGACATTTCCTGGTTGCAGAGAGCACTCGGAGGCACAGCCTATGAATATCTGTCAAGTGCTCAAAGGACATTAGAAGGAAAACGGCATAAAAATGCCCAGGGCTGTTATCAGCATCTGGGCTGGAAGCTGACCCTTGTTCCATCCTACACACTCTGCCCCTATCATATTGATGCATTAATCCTTAAACCCTTTATAGGAAGCCCTATCAGGACAGGATTTGGCCAGAACAGCTTTTTTTCTTAGTGTTTTCATGACACGTAGTCTAGATTCAGGACACCATTGTAGCAGATGCTACATGAGCCCAGAAAGACAGTTTCTACCCCAAAGAGCTCGCTATCAATGTTGAAGACAAGAAACAGATGCAAAAAGATAATCAGGGAAGAAGACAACAAGACACCATGGATCAGTAAGAGAGGCAGAGGTTGCAGTGCAACAGCAGCCTGTGGATTTCATCCTTGTCACGACAGCAAGAAAACGCGTTGTTTCATTGCCCACTGGAGGATCTTCTTTTCTACCCCATTGAACAGATTCTATCAAAATGTGCTCCCCATACACAGATGGCTGCTTGGGGCTGAAAAGGAGATGATTCCTATGGGAGAGTAACCTAGGTACAGGGTTTATAGTCTTCAACAAAATAACATGATCGAGATGTTTCTCAAATGATTCCTTCTGTAAAAAAGCTTGTAATAAAAGCTCCCTACTCACTCAGGTTATTTTGAGATGATGAAAGATGACAGTTCTGATACATGTAAGACAGATTTCCCACTGAGAAGGCTCAGCACAACTCCTCCTATGCCTACAGAGGGAAGGAGCCCACATGGAGATCTTTGGTAAAGCTGTTTCATGCCAAATGCAAGATTCCTAGTGCATGACCTAAGACTTTGAGGAAGAAGAGAGGAATATCTGAGGAAATGCAAAGAAAAATGCCTAACGGAGGGCCAGGTGTAGGAGACAAACATAGCAGGAAAAACTGTGTTAATCGTCTTGGCACAATGTGGGGAACGACCAAGTCCATCAATACATACAACAGGCCTGTTGGGGGAAAAAAGGAACATATGTCCTTGCAGAGCCGTTTTCTCTCCCTGCCCCAGTATTCAAAGGTGTTTCACACATGCTGCTGCTGGCTTCATCAGCCCTCTCACAGGCCTAATTTTTTGTTCATTGGCTTAGCAGAAACAGTAGCATTGCGTAGGCTACTCCCTCTCTAGACACAAAATTCATTAGTGCTTTTTAATTGGAAGAAATACTGTGGTTTTATGTACAGATATCTAATATCAAAAGTAATTGCTTTTATAGAACACTCATTTGGAGCTGGTTTCCCCTTGAGATGAGAAAATGTATTCTAATTACAACAGATAATTCAGGAGGAGATAAACAGATTGATGACTGGAAGGACCAAGAAATAGGAGCTACACAGACCACTGGAGATGAAGATAAAACCCCATTTGTGAGGTAGAACACTGATCCCAAGCCTGTAGATAATAAGAGAGATACCAGAGTTTTGCCAGAGCCTTGATAGAAGCAAAATCAATTTCCTAAAGAGCAGGGATCCTTAAACAAGGGAGAACTATGTGATATATTTTTAAACCTAAATTTTGAGTAACAAAAAAAAGAGCCTACCCCATATGCACAATTCTGAATTATATGTGTGCGATTCTGATTTGTTTTTAATTTTAATGATCAAAAAGATCATTCACAGAGAAAGATCCGTTTGTTTTCTTTAAATAAATAACAAATGCCAAGATTCTTCTAGAAGTTTTAAAATCCCAGCTGACTTGTGGCTTGTGCTGGTGAAACATATAAAATGGATTTTTCTCTTCAGGGCTTTGGAGGAAAGCCAGAGAACTCCTCCTCTTGGTGATGGCATAAATCTGGAGTTGGGAGAGGGGGAGCTGAAATGTTGGTGTAACTGCCCGGCAGCCCGCTGATATTAAAAGGAGACAAAATGTGAGTGTCATCAGTTTGGTATCTGGCCTCTGGCAGTAGCCAATACCTGAGGCTTCAGAGGGAACGAAACACAAATCATAAAGCACTTGGCCAATTAAACCCTGCACAGTCCCTGGAAGCAGAGTTCCCTTCTGAACCCTACAGGCAGGTAACTAAAGCCCTGAAGCATAATATTAGATTACCCTCATTATCTTAACTCAGACAGGTAGAAATAGGGCTTAAAACTACCCACTGTCCTTTAAAAGCCCAGCCACTAATACTGGATTCAGCGGCCTCCGGCAGCAATGAATTCTCTGGTCTTGTCACGGTCAGAATGTCACTGGCTCACATGGAATGGATCATCTGTATCAATATATTAGACGTTCTTTAATTTTTCCAGGGAAACAGAGATGAGAACTCCTGGGGAAAAGTGATCATTAAAATTATAACAGAGCCATTCTAGAGAAAGGGAAAGGGAGTTCTTCTTGAAAAGCTCCAAGGTGCAAGAGCTAAAACTTTGGGGCTGTTTAATCAGATGCAGGAACGAGCTGCTCCAAGCCAAGTTAAAGGGCTTTCATTTCATAAACGAGGAAAAGATCTTTTGAAAAGCAGGGAGTTTGCTTGTGTGAATCACAGGTAGGGAAGGGAAGCAGCAGACCATTGCAGGAAGGGAGATTGGACCCAAGGTCTGACAGGACGGACCCCACAGCTGAAAAGATGCTGTTGGATACAATGACATTTTCTTGCACCTAGAGAGCTGACTGCATGTCTCTAACCATTAAAAATACCCCTTTGATTTCTGACGCAATTCTGGATGAGAAATCCCTGACTGGCCTATTCTCAGACCAGCTCAACTACAGCAGTAAATCCCACAGGGTTAGGTTCCATAAGGAAGAAATTATCTTTAAATATGAGGAATCTAAAAAAAGCGTATCGATCTAACTTCAGGTCCTATGCAGGCTTGTACCACTCTAGACTCTATTGTGCTGATATTAAAGGCTAAAGTAACCAGAGGTTGCACCACATCTGACATTGTCCAGCCTGCCAAATCACTTCCTTTCAGCCCAGGTTTCAGTCAGGCACCCTTGGGACTCTGCTCTGTCTCAGAGGGCTTGTGCCCAAGACTAAGCAAGACTCTTCTCTCCCTGCTCAAGGGTGTTTGGTGAGCTCTCGACAAGGGCCAGACAAGCCCATCTCCTGCAGCATCGTTTTGCAATCACGGTCCACATTATTTGCAGACATTCATATGCCTCCCTGCTCATTTACCTAAACAGTCTGCTATTAAATTAAACTAACATAATCACACAGGCAGCTTTCCCAGTAACAAAGTCGCGTACAACACTTGCCATTTGTATGACTGAAAAGCTCCCGGTTGTTCAACCCATTTTACACAGCAGAGGATGACAGCATTAAACCCAGCCGTAGTAGCTGCTGGAACTCAAAATCACATCACGCTTGCAAGTAGGATCTCGATGTTCCACAGCTGTGAAATTAGTCACCACCTCCACGTCTGGCACTGCAACTCCAATAAAGAGACCACGTAACGCCTACAGACCTGCTGGCTATGTCCACTCTTCTCCCTTCCACGCTCCAAGGGTCGCTGTCCAGGGTCTTCGCTGGCCATGAGAGAATCAAATGATCTGAAAAGGTCCCCAGTTTTGTCAGAGCAGTGCTGGTTCTCTATCTGCTGCCTCTCAATCTTAACACCAGGTAGTTCTCCTTGGGAACAGATGGTAGAAGAGATCAGCCGCCACTGAGGACATGAGATTTCAAATACTTCCATCAGATCTCTTCAAGGGCCCACACTTGAAAATCAGTTAATTTGGATATCGGTTTTGACAGGAGCCAGAGAGCGCCTTGATTCCTCCGTTTCCCTTTCAGTGTGATATTGCCTTACAGGCTCTTTAAAGGTGACAGACTTTTCTTTTGCATCATTACACAGCAATATTGATGGCTGGCTTCAAAACATACTCATTTTCCTGACAGACTGCCTATTTTACATCTGTAGATATGTGTATTTTTCTTGAACTGTGTTTGTGTGCTGCTTTCTCAGGCACATCTTTAACACCTCTCAGGGAGTTTGGCTTGGAAATTTGGTTTGAGATAGAACTTGCATCTCCGCTTTTCCTCCTCTTTCCTCCCTTCACTTTATTTTCATATCTCATGTCAACATACACTACAGCAAAGCTGTGCCTTGCTTGTCAATGCCAGGCTGCAGTGCCTCCTTCCATCAGCCTCTTAATACGCATGTGATTTAATTTTCTACCAGCAGGACAAGTCAGTTCAAAACCAAATACAGGACACATTTGAAACAGCAAAAATACAGCCCAGAATCCAGCATCTGAACCAAAATGCTTACAAATCGACAATTTTTGGCACTTTTGAAGCTAGAGTGGTTGAAGAAAGTTACTACGCAGAGTCCTAATTGGTGAGATAAATTGGCAACCACATTTATAGCAGATCTATTAGAGGATGCGCCACAACGAAAGGTCTGATTCTCTCCTGCTCACAGAGGAGGACTGGGAGGAGAAGTTGTCTACAGTGCTGAGAATTAGACTTGGTTTTGAAGTGCCTTGCTATTGTTTAAGGAAATGTTGAGCCTAGATTTGGGTTTGGCTCCAGAGAGAAAAGTGTTCCCTTTTGAAATTCATAAAAGAAAGCCTATTTAGAAATGAAAGACACAATGTTGCATGGATAGCTTATAACATACAATTAATCAGGGATTTATCAGGGAAAAATAAAAAGAATTAGGTACTATATTCTCTGTAGGAAGTAAATCAAAGGATGAGATAGTTTTGCAGACGAAAGGAGAAATGAGGATAAATAGCAATTGTTAGTAAATTTGAGAAAATAAAGATGTAATGTTAGGGAAAAAATATTGGTACAATGTTCTATTTAAAAGCGGTAATAAAAACATTGCTTACTTTGATTTCTGGCCTTTCTGGTTTATTGTTGATATAAAGATAAATTGACTCAGACTTCCAGGAGCGCGAAAGCTATGATCCACTGTTACAGGCACTTTAAAAAACAGCACTGCTATAATACCTGATTCATTATTAACAAGATTGGCTTCATTGCGTGTTGGTATTTTTACGAATTGACTGTGACCTACGGCTAGTTTAGGCCCTGACAAACTCACTGCAAGACAAAGTGGGCTTTGTTTGACAAAGGGGGGGTGCATTTGGTAACAACATGCTACTTCGATCCACCTACAGAGCATGTTTAAAGCTATCACACGCATGTAGAATTCAGATCATATATAAAGACAACGGCCATTTGGTTTTTTAAATTGTGGATCAGGCTTCTCCAATTTACTTTCCTAATGCCACTGACTGCAATAGCGCTTATCTGGTTTCTACCAAGGCAATGTAAAAAGAAATTCAAGTTTTCAGAGACTCAATTTTTTGTCAATCTTTCCTTTACTTTATGCAGAAACTCCATAAAAGAATGAATGTTCCTGTACCCTGATGTGTCTCAGGTTTGTACTTATGACTACATTATGAGATGTTAAATTACACAGTAAAGAGAAAAATGAAGACAGTGATAGAAGGTGCCTTTACACAGGAGAAGATGATCCTTCCGTGAAGAGACAGGTATGAATCAGAATTTGAATTTCAGAAAACTGAGGTTTGAGCTTACAGCTTGGGCTCATCACTCCTCAAGGACACAAAGCAGACGTGCCATCCTGTCGCACTTAAACTTCAGGTCAGACCCACGCTTCCCATAAGCAGAAAGAGCTTTCCAGCACCAAATGGTCCCAGTCAAAGCCAATGCTGAGCTGAGCCCCCTGGGCCGTGAAGGGTATCTGATGAGATGAGCAGCAGGGCACGCTTCACGCTGCCTAGCAAAGAGCAGCACAGGATCATTTCTCTGCTCCTCGCATAATTTAATTATTCAGTCACTACTGAAAGGCAATGAGACAAACTAGTGGGACCCACGTCTGCCGTTTTAGGAAGCTGAAAATAAAGGAGGCTCTCCTGCAGTACTGCTGTAGTGTCAGAGAAATTTCATGCTGCTATTGTTATTAACTGAAGTAAGCAGGAAAGCAGAGAAAAAATGCTTGCATTAACATATTGCCAATTAACAGAGCAAGCAGAAGAATTCAGTGTGAAGATCTGAGTCTGGTTCCTTTAAAAGCTAAGAACTTGATTTTCATGTTTGTGTTTAAACGCGTAAAAATCCCATTTGTCACCAATACGATTCTTAGCCTGGTTTGCTAAGAAAAAACAGTTTGCGGGATCATGCTATGATGCATTTGTCTATCAGTCTGCTTCCCTCTCTCATACCCTCCCCTCACCTCTGCTCGTTAGATTTAGAGGACCGTGTCTCATTTCAGCCAAAGCCTGGCAGACAGTCAGAGGTCCCCAAAAATGACATTTCTGCAAGTGTCACAGAAGTCGACATCTGGGAAGAAAATGGCATTAAAATGTTCCTGCTGAGAGAAGAGGTTCAGTGAAAGATCAAATACGAGAGACCTATTGCAGCTATTAGGGACCACTCAAGAATTCACCTCCAGGATACCAACCCACAACAAAGTCAGCTTTCTTGCTTTTGCTGCTCAAGGAACTAAACACTCATTTTTGGGTTAATTGTGGTAATTACTGGATGTCTAGCTGTTTGTTATATCATTGATTAACAATATCATGAGGTAAGACGCTGCACAGACTAGTCTGGACTCAGACCTCCTCAGTTTAAATAGAGGACACAGATAAGGGGAGGAAAAGGAAATGAGCAGAGAGATGAGCTGACACCACAGCTAAAGAGCGACGGAAAAGCACACCTGGAAATGAAGCCCAGGTCTCCTAAGCCCAGGTCTTGTATTTCAGCAGCTCTAAATATATTCTCAAAAGCTAGAACTGAAGCTGCTCCTTTAGCCCCCGGTTCCTGTGAGCTTACACACGCTTCTCATCAGGCGTTAGTGGCAATGATGAGAACCAGGTTAAGTGATAAAACAGCATGGTTTTTGGTCACAGATTAGGGGATTCCTAATGAAATAATGAGGTATGTCTGTGACCCCATTTAAAACCACTTTCCCTGTAAAGATACCATGTTAAAGAAAATTCATATGGAAATGCCTGACTCACTAAATTAGTACCTCTTCCCTTAGGAAGGGAGAGACACAGATTTAGAGATGAGGCACCATGACGGCAGGACACACCGCTCCATGCAACTCCGCCTGTTTTCCCTGGCATTTATTAAGAAATTAATCCTTCTGATTGTTTATAGTAGGACAGCTTTTCTCTCCCTGCCTTTGCAAGGAATATAAAGGATGGTATGATCCCAAATCCACACAGCCTCACAGCCTCACCAGCAGAGTATCAAACAAAAATCTTTTTTTTTTAACAGGGAATTTGTCAGTTCAGTATCTGTCAAAATACTTTTGAAAATAATCAACCTCTAGTTTCACAACTATATGCTGAGACACTCGTATCTAGCATGGAGAAGCCATAGGCATGCAATATCACCCATCAAACAGATTAGAGGCATCTCCTTCCAGGTCAGGGACAAAACCAAAAGATCATACGCTGACTTCTTTTTCTAAAACAAATTTATATCCAGAAGTATCCAGTTTTGTTTCCTGATAGTACAGTGTACAGAGGATATCTCAGCCTACCATCACACAGAGCATCGCAGAGTCATGTCTAATTGGTGCTGATCCTGCATTAGCTGTCCTGTCCTTTGGGCCCGATTCTGATCGTGCTACTACAGTGCCATAAGTAGGCTATGTAAGACACAGCTTTTATCACTTGAAATTCTGGTCCAGAATAGTCATCAACAATCTACGTTAACATGAATTGTCAAACTGTGTTATGGGCTTTACCAGAATAACCTGTTGTACACTGTGCTGCAACGGGGAGCTCCACCTCTCCTTAGGGCTAGAGCAGTCCTAGCGTGACTCATGCACGGACCCTGATTCCAGTTCACTAATCCCATGCTTACTTCACTGACTATAAGAAACTTTCATAAGAAAAATTTTACAAAGTATTTCACTGGTCTCACTCTTCCACAACCTCCACTGTGTCTCTAAGACAGCAGTATTTGTGCCTCAGCTCCTTGTCAGTATGATTAAAGGCTGAGAGATGCCTAAACAACAAGTCCTGCAACATATGCAAAAATGCCCTCTGCAATGATCAACGCCTTCTCTGAGGGCTGCATCACTCAGCTGGTGTCCACTGGCATGCTGGGCTGCACCACCCCAGCCTCAAAGTCAGGCCATGTCTGTGTTCTCTCATGAGTATTTCTCCTCCATTTCCACATGTCTTCTGTTCACTCTTCTCACTGTGCAACGAAGACTTAAAAATCGCACTTTCTGAACTTTTAATGTGTGACAGAAAGAGGGAGACAAAGAATCCAGTTATTAGGCAGATCGGGTTCAGAATGAATCACAGAAGAAATTCTTAATTCCCTGACCTCATCTAAGAGGGCTCTCTGCAGCTTGGCTTACGGTTTTGTAGGCCTGAAACAGGAACATGGCTGTGAATATGGGAACCATACCAAGCTGACTCTTGCAGAAAACAGAAGGTTTTACATATAACCCCACTGGATGCTAGCATTATAAAAGCCACTTCCGTTCCAGAATTAATTTTCTGTTGAATGAAAATGCATTGAGCCAGATGGATCTATTTCAGGAGGAGGATCAGGCTGGCACAAGTCTAAAATCAAAGATTATTGGTTTTGTGTATTCAAAGCTGGAGTAGCTGAGAGCAAAGTGTTCAGTGCAGGTGCTGACGTGTTCAGGTATATGCCTAAAGGAGCATCCCAGGAAGGATATATTGAGTGAGTTTGGCAAATATTAAATTGAAGAAAGATGGGAAATTTCTAATTAATACCTGCAAATATTTTCACTGCTCCCTACAATACTAGCAGTGAATAAACAAAAGACATTCTTCAAGTGTCGGGAGAGCTGCAACCTCTAGCAGATGCAAAACAGCATTAAAAAGTGGGAGAAAAGACTGGTCACCAGGAAGAAATACACCGGCAGGCTCCAGTGGAGCATTTGGCTGCCCATGTCCGTGCGATGGTGCTCGAAGTCAGAAGTCTAAATCGCAGATCTGGATTCTGGGGATTCTCCATGTGACACAGAAATGATGTAACAGAACTACCAACAAAATGTGGTTTCCAAACCCAGGGTTAAGACAGGCTAACATCTAAACCACCCAACCACTCGTTTTTCCAAGCCAAACCCACTCATTGCTTGTGCAAGTTGTAAGCATCAACTATTTCAGCAGTTAGGCAGCTTAGTATTAGGTTGTTTAATAACTTGAACATGATCGGCTCACTCTTACCTCATACTCCACTCCCATCTGTTACATGGAGCCACCTGCAATCTATCATCATGTTTTAGGATTAACAGCTCTGTGCAGCAAAATCTGTTTTTCCTGTTAGAGGTGTGAACAGTACCTAGTCCCTGCTCAGCACCTCCAGTACAGCGCCTGTAACACAACCGACACAGGAATACGTAAGCCTCGTTGGCCAGCTGACACCAGCACTTTGTGCTTCTGGTCGTCACCAATGGGATTGCATCTTGTAGATAGGTGCAAAATTGTGCAGCTATCAGTAGCCTCATTTTACACATGGCTGGATGACTAGGAATCTGCCTTACAAGGAACTTATAAAGCAACTGCGAATTTTAATCCCGAGGAAGACTAACCTTTGGGTTATACAATGCTATTTCAATTGGGGATATTTTTAGTCTTATCACTGCCTTCAGTTCAGTATGCACAGGAAAGAATACTACTAATCTTTTCTACAACACAAGGCTTGCTTGAAAATGAGTTAATGTAACGAAAAATACATTTTTATTTACAAAAGCTTCACATCCTAGAGGCATATGAGAGCTGTAGAAAAAAATAAATTCAATTTCTAAAAGGGCAGTAAGGCCCCATTGCCAAATAAAATACAAAACCAGCATAAAGAACCCAAATGAAAAACAACCAATTAACCCTAACAGCCCACCAAAAATGCCACAGAGACAAAATGAGAAGCAAACTTCGCCAGTATTGCAGGACAGGGCTTTCCACCTGTCATGGTGGATACCTTCCAAGAAAAATGAGCTCCTGTGCGACAAAGCCCCTTTTGGTTTGGGAACGGTAGGGCAGTACCTTGGCTAGGATGCTACTCTGGGCTGTGGGAAACAGGAATTGGAGACTGTGTGTGACCTTGCACAAGTTCCAGTTTTTGATGCATTCCAAAGTGCTCTAACGCACTGAGGGTAACTCCTCGGTGCTAGCATCTGGGGTCCAAGCTTAGCGCTTGCAGTAAGGACCTGCTCTCCCTCCAGGGAGAGATCAAACCTTTGGCTGAGGCTTGGGATGGGGCTAGTCAACAGAGGATGCTGAAAAGGTGGGAATGAAAAGTCCCATCCTTGCTTTGAAGCATGAAAACATTTGCCCGCATAAGCTCTAAAGAATACAGCAGAGATCTTACTCTTCACCTAAAGGAAAGGGAAAGTGATATGATCCTCCTTTGGTTTTTGTTTTTTAAACAACATACTAGTGGTCAAAGCATTCAGCTAGGATGCAGATAACCCATACACATTTAATTGCATACGCACGCTAAAAATACTTATTCAATCAAATCTTGAGGAAAAGCCTAGTTTTGGATCGCAGTTAGACTCCGTGAGTTAGGCACCGATTTGCCCAGCGCTGTCAAACGGAGACAAAAATGATCATAGGCAGAAGCAGATCTCACAGGTCAAAAGTGAAGGGCTTCTACCATGCAGGCACTGGCTGAGGGATGGGGGAACTTCGTCCATGGGAGCACAGGCAGTAGCTGAGGCATGGGGGGTTGTGTCCAGCAGCATACGTAACGGACAGGGTGTGGGAAGAGGTAAGTAGATAGCACTGTGCAGTGTTGTGGAAACAGATAAATCAATCTTGGAACAAAGCTCGCTCAGATACCAGGAGCAAGACAGCCACGATAAGGCTGCTAATCTGACCTCCTGGTCTGTGTTCTTCTTTTTGCAAAATGCAAACTGGAGCCAAACAGCACAAATGCAGAATCAATCAAAGACTCCAATAGTAGGGGTCAGAGGTAGAAACACAAAGCTCACCAGATCTATACTAGAAAGGGGAATCGCTCAAAAACCTGCAAGGAGGAAGGATCCTGTTCTCAACCATACTGAAGTAGTACAGGGACATAGCATGAATTCATCCTTTATACTACATATACATCATCATAACTAGCCAATATAATGTTCATCCCGTGGCAGAAGTTTGGCCTTCATTTGGCCAAATTTACTACTGGAGTTACTATGCTAATAACTACTGGCTGTGCTGATGCTTTTGAATCAATAACACGGATGAATTTAGGCAACTGACTTCAACAGAACTAAGTGCATGGGTGAGCTGAGGAGAATTTGGATCATTGCTGCAGGCATAAAAACCTGTTTGAGCAAGTTACCCCACCCAACCAGCAATATCTGTCCCTGTCCACACAATGCACTGCTGACAGCAGAACAGGGGTCGGCAGGATCTACGGTTTGCTTAGAAAGCAGTGTTGGATTTGCACCTCACTTAGATTCCTGACTAAACACGACTGCGGACTGTATCACAGACATGGTTTTTAACAGTTCTCCCCAGGAACAAAAACTAGTAACACACTGGTAATCCCACAGAGACCAGCTCTGTGCTTCCCGAGCCTATGAAGTCTATGACAGAGGATACCCCTCACAGGTATCTCTGCGTAGTCTAACACAACCCTGCGTGAACCTCTGTAGGCAGTGCTTGTGTTTCACAGTACCCGAATATTTAAAGAACTTCACAGAAGAGAGAGACCTGGCAGGATCCATTTTCTTCCCTGATCAGTTTATCAGACACTAAAGCCTAGTTGGTAGACCTTTTATGCTGCTTGTACCAAGCAGTGATTCAAATGCAGCTTTAGCAAACCTGGTTTGAGTCATGCCTCGTAAAGTGTGCGAGACCCTTACACTAGCGAGCGCTTATTCTCATGAGTACTCCAGTAAAGGCAACTGGATTGCCTGTATAAGTAGCTCTGAAATGTAAGTAGAACGTAGATAATTGAGTTCCACAGCTGCCTTCTGCCTACACAGGCTCAGATTTTCTCCTCTCCCTCCTGCCGCAGCTAATAGCCTGAAGAGAGGAAAGCGGTCGTTTGTACAGCCAAGGAATTGCCCTCCTGGAGCAGAGTCCAGTGGCACACAGATAACGAAGGCCTTAACATCAGCAGCTTCTTTCCACAGACATGTCTTGGCCTTGCAGAGAGGAAGGAGGCGTCAGGGATCTGTTGGGGGATAGCCTGGCTTTTGCCAGTGCTATGCTATTTCACAGGGGTTATTCAACCCAAGGCAGATACTGGCATTACAGCAGCCTCTTAGGCATTTATTCTAAGATTTAACCCAGGAGATTAAGCTTGAAAGCAAATGCACTAAAGAACGCAAAAGCCCAACATGTTCCTTTATATTTTAGGCATATTTCATCCACTGAGTTTGGGTTATTTAGATGTGATTTCCAAGTGATGCTGTGAAATGGGTAACCCACTCCTGTGTCAGTATTCTGACACCAAACACCTCTGCCTGACAGAACCATTTTTAAGCAGCAGCGCTTACAGAAGCTGTTTCAAAAACCTTTTCCTTGGTTTTGTTTTCTTAATCATTGCCCATTCTCCCAGGATGACATGCAAATTACAGCTCAAGTATTAAAAGTATAAATCAGTCTGTGGTGGCAGGGCTTCTAGAGAATGGCTCCATAGGAGGTGGTGCAAGGCTTAAAATATTCAGAAATCTATATTCTCACCTTTTCTAAAAATGTTTTGCTCATTTACTTAGACAACTCTTCAGCCCCTGAGAAAACCAGGCGTCCACACTGCTCATGATGACAAAGCAGAATCAGTCTATTGTCTCCTCAGCTATCTACTCTGCAGCTGCCCTTGGACTCTCCTCCAAAGCCAGTAATCAAGGACATACTTGGGAAAAAAAAAATAAAAATAAAAAATTAGGCCTTTTGCCATTTGTCAGAGATTCCCAGAACTGGCCCTTTTCTACTGCATTGTTTCACTAAGGACTCCCCTCACTGAGGATACAAAACAATTCATGGTCCCAGGGTCATCCTTGCTTGAGAGCAGATCCCTCAGAACAAGTCATCCAAGAAAAAATAAAAGGGACAGGCAGGTAGCCACATCTGCTTCACAAGACAGCTTTGCAAGACTGGGCAGAACGCACGCAGAGTAGCTTAGCCTGATGGCAAACAGCAAGTGACTTGACTTTATCCTGAGGACACTCATTTCTTCCTCTTACTACAAGACAACAAACTTGTCTATAGTCATTGAAGTGAGCCCTCTCAACACACATTTCAGAAAGATGACATAAGAGGCATAAACAAACAAGCATACACAATTATTCAGAAATGAAATGGCCTGAGAAATGCAGTAAGAAGGGTAGAAAACTGGTCTGAGAGCTCCTCTGGATGTTCCACTGGATTTCCCACAGAAAGCGCTGCTGCACTCTCTTTCCATGCCTAGCAATGAGTCCCATTTAGCTAAACCAGGTGGAATAAAAATCTAGTGCAAAGAACCACAGAAGCACAAGCCCACCCCCCTCACTGTGGGAGGAGAATGTCAAACAGAGGGATAAGAAAGCAGAACTCAGCTCCAAAATACCACTTCCTTGGACATCTCCAGACTTGCATATACACACACAGCTCACTCCATTTAGATCTACACCGGATCAGAGGTGTGACATCACTTCAGCAAGCCAGCTGGTGAAGCTCAATTTGAAGAAAAGACCATTTTGCCACAAACAGTAATCCCATCCTCAATTCTCGCTTTTAGAGGACCTCTTGTTCATGGAAATGAAGGTCCTTTCCTACTGCTTCACAGTTCAAAAAACCAAGGCCAGAGAAGTCATACAGGTTATCCATGCCACACTCTTGTACGCTACCAGTGCTGATACTGCGAGCAATGAAAGACGACAGAACAGAAATTAGAGGTAAACCAACACTGAAAAGATGAAGCCTACCAAGCTTTGAAGCTATCTTCACTAGGTGAAATCCCATACTTTTCAGTGTACTGGAGAGTTTGCAAGTGAGAACTCGAAAGCCTAGCAGATTAGACTGAGAAATAAATTACAGAACCAAGATTGTCACCTTCATCCCCAGCAGTACTAACCATGCCTTTAAATTCAAAGTAACCCCGGCTAAATGAGAGGACCTGAGACCAAGTTGCATCATGCTGTTCCCTGATTTCTCCCTTCTGTTCCATAAGTCAAGCAAATCTTGGCTCAGGAGATAGCCTTGCTACAGGTACTTTTTATGCTCTTTTTATGTCCTACAGGACTTGCTGAGTAACCAGCAAGTGTCAGTTGCGCTGTAGCTTGTCTCCAAAACTGTCTGGGAAACCTGGATATTCAAAAGAACACCTGAAAGGATAAAAACTATAGGGCAGAAAGACATTTTTTGATCTGTTTGCATCTGACATGCTGTCCTTGAAACGGGTTTTGCCTCCACCCACGAGGCTTTCAGATATTCACAGCCATTTCCATGGCACCATAGCTATGGGGTTTAGGAAAAGCAGACACAAGCCATATACACATCCAATTAGCACTTGGCTGCTTTAGCTCTGTGCTCTCAGGAGAAGATGACTTTGGGTCAGTGGGGGGAATCTCTATCTGGTTTTCATTCTCAGAAGATAAAGTTCTCTTATTTCAGAGGACAGTTTTGATCAGTAGGACAAAAACAAGGTTGGAAGCTGCTCTGCTGTCATTGGCTTTCTTCCTTCCTGTTATCCAGAACATCATAGGCTCTTTTTCTTTTCTTTTTTTTTTTCCCCTTTCAGTTTGTTAGTTTAAAATAAGTGATGAAAATGACTACCAAGTGAAACCCCACAAATAATAAGAATAATAAAAAAGTATGCTAAGTATACTGAGAAAGAGAGACTGAGTACGCATTAGTAAGGTTAGAGAGGGGCATTAATAAAAGGAAGATTTGTTAAAAATGACTCATTTCTTTTCCTTCCTTTCATAAATCTTATTATTTCCTTGGAGAGCAGCCATGCACTCAGTGGCTGGAACTGCATTCTTAAATGATGCTCTTGGTTTAACTACTACCTGCCTTTACTTAAAAAAACCAAATTAACAAAAAAACCCCTAAACTCAAAAAACAACCCCAGCCTCCCCCTATCAAGTGTATTAAGTCAAAGCCAGGTTTTCTAATCCTCTAAACCTGTATGGTGGTTACAGATGTGCAACAACCACACTGCAGCTCTTCACTAGAAAGATGACAGACCCATATTTGCTTTTCCAACTCTAGCCACATCTACAAAGAAGTGGAAAGAGACTGAACTGGAATACCTCCTAAAAGGCAACAAAAACAACATCAGTCAAAGATTTTCTTTCCACCTCTTTAAACATTGCTTTTAATCCTATATGGTACAAATGATTCAAGTTCTGCACAAATAAGTCAATGATAAAATTACCGCGTGATTTTTCAGTCAAAATAAGCTTTCTTCCCAGCTACAAACACAAAAAGCAGAAACATTACATAAAAAAATACCAGTATATGAAACACAGAGTACAGGGAGAGACTTTTAAATCACTGATGTGCTGCTGGAATTGAGAGATATTTTTTGTATTTCCAATATTTTGAAGAGTTGAATGCCGTTTTTCCCATTTTACAAAAGAGATTTACCCTCTTTTTTCTACCCAACCTTTAGACTTTTTCTTCCTGAAGTGCCTAAATAAAAGTAATACTATTTCAAATATTACGTTATATTTTTATGGGGGTTATCCAAATATCGACTCATGATGTCTTCTTCCCTTATTGTGGGGAATAAAATCTGGGCCTTCCTAAAATCACTGATTATGAGTTTCCTCAGTGACATAAATCAAGACTAACATAGCTAAAGCCAATGTGAAGTGGAAATCAGTCTTTTGGACTTGCCCATCACTTTGCAATACTGAAGGTCAGGCCTGTAACCATGTTTACTTACCTAAGCTTGAGTAACTGATCCAGAACAATTGAAAATACTTGTTATATACTGTGTTGTAAACAGATAAACTGCAGCCTAACTTAATAAAATAAAAAGGAAATGTAGTTGGTATTTTTCACTCCTGCCTCCACTAGGCCCAACCTTGCATTTCTTAAAAATATCCTCAAAATGAGACCACATGAAGGCCTCTCACCAGTACAAGGAAAGCACATGGCTGAGAGCAGTCCCCACAAATAAGTTGATACTTCTGGAGATAATTATGTGCTAATTTTGTCAGATGCACGTTAGCATCAGACCATAACCAAATTCAATAGAAAGAGTTATAACACCAGAATCTGTACGTGGGTAGGAGGAGGTGCAGTTTCGTTAACGTTAAGGCTGGCAGTCACACTTAATCTTTCCCCATGCACACGTGGATTTACCTCTCTTCTCTGCAAAGGAATTACTCTTCAAGTGAAAGTTACCAGCTGTAAAAGCTTCTTTTTGACAAATCTGATGTGGACATTCACATGATTCATTTGCAGCCTGTTCCCAACCCTCACTTTCGATACGGAAATTTGGAACCATTTTCAACCAGCCTCAAGCCTATGAAGAATCAACTGTCCTTTTAAAAATACTACTGTACCTTTTAAGTATGCAGATTGCCAGGCTGAATTTTAAATGCAATCACTTTGCTTCCAGTACACTCTAAAACTCGGGAGTCACAGTCTGCGTGAATCAGTCCTCTGCACCTAGGACCTGCTATTTCCATCATTCTGAGCCTGTGTGCGGCAATTACGTGAATTGTCCACTTTTTTTCCCCAGCCTCCTCCATGAAATGCATACGCAATATAAAACCCATTTATCATACTGGAAATTGCTATTATACTTAATCTTCCCAAAGAGAGCAAAATCAAATTATGATGTGTAAAGAATGATAATCTGCCAAATTCAAGGGAATACTCCAAACTTATCCCTCCACGTCTGCAATAGAACAGGTCAAAGAGGTCTAATGTAGAAGACATGGGTAGGAAGGCATGATATGAGCATACATAATGAGAAGATGAAAACTCTCTTAATCTTTGCAGATTGAATGAAATCTAATTACATGCTGTATTGATTGTTGTGTATTACTGGAAAGAGACAGTGAAAAGGGAAAAAGGCAATTACAGTGAAATTGTAGTCTGACCCTTCAATTGCTTTTGGCATGAAAGGTTATGCTGTAGTCGGGGCATCAAAAATTCTTTATCGTCTATGGTAAATCATTAGCAACAGACTCAGATGCAAAACTGATTAGGGGTAAAAATCAGTCAATTAAATCTGTTTTCTTTTTTCCCCTTTACAAATAATAGAGGCAAAGGAAGAAAATACCAAGGTGTTACCATTAAGCCATTTCCTGAATTGCTACTAAGTCTATCTAGCATTAGTTCTGCGTTGACTGACAATAAATCATAGTCATTAATAGAAATACCATAGTAAAAATGAAAAAATATATAGATTGATGAACTAGATCTTGAATAACTCAGTTTTCCAAAATAAATATCATACCCAAAGTCAAATATTAAGAGGTAATATAAAGTTTCACCAAGGGAATTCCACAGACACGTTTCATTGCTTTCCTTTCCCTTTGCACGCTCCATCCATTTACTTCCACCAAAACCAGCAGCAACTGAGCGTAAAGAAAGCTTTCAAAAATACTATTTTTCTAAGTTGATAGAAAACCAAATCACGAGCCAACTGAAAACTATTGTTTGGGTGTATGTCTGCAGACTCTGCAGGGAATCATGGCAATTCTCATTCATTCTATTCTAAAAAGTCTTGTTCTGTCAAAGATAACTGCAAGGACCAGCTTTCCCCTGACTTTCATGCGTGGTCCTCTGCATTGTACACACACCTCCGCAGGCATTGTACGCACAGTTTTTATTCAGACTGAAAAGATAATGAGTTCTCTAGTGATCAGTGTTAGGTTGCCTCTTGATACACTTGCAACATTACCACTAGTGTTTATTTTTCCTTGTAGAAGGTACCCTTTCAAATAACATTTCTCTGATTGCATGCAAACAAATAAGTGTGACAGAAACAAAATTCTGTATGGCTACAGCTGCAGGGCTGGTCTCTCACAGAAGTGTCTTTCTGTTACACTGGATCTTCAACAGAGTCCCTAGAAAATCCAGGTAAGGTCTTACCAGTTTAGGACTAATCCGAATAGAAAAGAAAAATGAAATAGAAGAACACCGAGATTTTATTACCAAAAATGTAAGATGCTTAATAGGTGGCTCTAAATTTGCTGATCTCAAAACAGAAAGAACCAAGAGTCTAAAATTGAAATACTGATCTGGACAGACCTACTGTAACAATAACACTGAGCTGGACTCAAACTCCTGGTGCTTGCAGGAGTTCTGGATATGCAAGGAATTCATATTCCTTATGAATAAAATCTGTCTACCCATGTCCGTCTCTCCCTATAAAAGGGACTTTGACCCACCTCATTAAAAAGTAACATCCAAGAAGGCCTGGGATAGCTCTCTAGCCTTGTGATAAAGCAGTATAGAGGAGAATGTCTGAGAAAGCTTGCTCGACGCTAGGATGAAACTGCACAGCTCCAGAGCAGACAGAGTGCTTGTGTAATACCAGTCTTTCCACGAGACACGGTACAGCATTTTCACAGACAGGCTCCCTTGAATCTCAATGCTGCCAGAGCAGCACTATGCCCAGTAATAGCATAAGTAATGAGTCATATTAAAAACGGAATACCAGTGAGCTAAACCCAAACATAGATGCTTGATCCTGATTTCACTCACAGTGATGCAACTCTGATGACGGCAGTGGAGCACCTCCTTATTTTTTAGGACGTTTCGGTTTTGCTGCCACAGAATGGAAAAAAAAAAAAGCAGAAGGTGACAAGGTATCTTTTCATAATGATGGTGAAATAATTAATCTGTGTTAACGTACCACTGTGTAATAAAAAAACCAACCATGTCAGAGAGAAAGCAAAGGGAAATGAACAGGAAATTTGAACTGCTCAGCTTGAAAAACTTTCTGTATTTTCCTGTATAAGAACTTTCACGAAGAAGAAACTGCCTACAGTGTTTATCATGACCTGAAGAAGCAACATAACATTTCAATTCAAGTAATTTCACTGCGAATTTCCATATCCAACAACCCAAATTAAAGAAGAAGAAAAAAGTCCCCCAAACAGAGGCATACTTTACAGAGAACTTCCTGTTTACTGTGAAGCCACAGTCATTCCGTGCAAAGGTGCCTGCCCAATACATTAAGGACTCCTGCTGATTCTCCAGGGGATGCTACGCTGAGATGAACCCAGAGCAGGTAAAATCCTACCCGAAGTCTCACCTATGACCACCACCAAGAACAAATCAATTTGGGCCAAAAAACCCATTCAGTTGAGCTACGATGGACATAGCCCGGAGACTAATCTAATTTAGGTTGGGAACTCTATGGCTTTGTTGAATCTGGGAGGAGGATTTCCCTCTTAAATCTTACATTCTTCAAAACTGCTCCAAAATGTGGTTAGGAAACACAGCTGTTGACACTTTCCCTCTAATTCATGAATGTGTATTTTTGCGACTAACACCCACACTCCACATTCCCCTTCTCTCTTCCCCGTTTCATGCAGATGAGTGCGTAAGGGGATGCCTGTTCTATAACACTTGCTGGCATAGACTGCATATTACCATAACAGTCTAACCTACTTAGATTTATACAGTCATTCAGAAAGTAGTAATAGGAAATATACTTTATCCTAACCCTCCTATTTGTCTGCATTTTGAAACTACAGTAGCCTTTGTTAAATCAATGTTACGAGTAAGATTTTCACAAGCAGCCTAGAAGCACATTTGGTGTACTTAAACACATTTACACTGGAAGTTTTATTTGGTGCTAGACGCTAAATGTTACATTTATATTATAATTTCGTGTAAAAGTTCACTCCTTCAGCCTCTTCTTGTCCAAAGCATTGATGTATTTAATCACATACTTATTTCTTAGATGTTCCACGTTTAGAACTTTATGAATCTATGCAAATACAAATGCACTTGTGTTGAAGAATTACTTTCTATATGAAACATTAGTTGTCTTATAACAACTTTCACGGCTTAGCTTGTTCTAACTACCATGGAAGGGTTCTTTGCTTACCTACCGAGATTCTTCAAGGCTTGTGAATTAGAATGGAATGTCATAAAAAGAAGTGATGGATGCTTCCTCTCCTCACCAAAGATAATACCAAAGTTAAATGGCAAAGTCATTAAGGGAGCGTACGGGTGCTATGTTTAAACAGACTATTAAAAGTACACAGCGCAAGAACTCAGTAGAATGTTTTTAAACTAGTTCTGAGACCGAGTATATGACTTCGAGCGATAACCTAAGAGTGTATTTGCTATACAAACACCTACCCGTGCAGAGTTAATATATCCAGGCAAACTATAAAACCTGGTACAGTTCATAGGGACTTCCAGCAACCCTTAAACCCGTGAACTCTGCAGCCTCCTTAACTCTGTATCTCTTGAGGAAGTCCCGACTTTGGACCGAGAGTTGGCGGGGGGTGGCTCGACAAATCCCTCCAGCAAAACCCTGCAGCCACCTCTTTCCCTTTCTTTTCAGCACTCCAGCAGTGGGGTCAGTGCGTATGGTGCCCGGGCTTCCCTCCCCAGCGGGCGGGCACTTCGGGTGCTCTCCCCCACTCTGCAGCACCCTCCCAGGACACAGGGCACCACGGGACCGGCGCCGCACCCCCTCCCAGCCCTCCGTACCATTGAGCTGGTTGTAGACCACTTCCTCCAGGTGGTCCAGGCGCTGCAGGATGGACTCCTTGTCAGCCAGGCTGCCCACCTTGGCGCCGCGGCTCCTGGCCCGGCGGTCCGCGCTCCGGACGATCTGCACCAGCTCCTGGGAGCGGTCCTGGATCCTGCAGTAGACGGAGAAGAGGATGATGCCCACGAAGACCAAGATGTTCACCGTCAACAAAGTTTTGATTTTCCGTGCCACCGCCATGGGAGCCGCCGGCGCAGTGGCGGGGGGCACATCAAGGCGCGGCGGCCGGCGGCCCTGACGGCCACCCGGCGACGGGGCGCGCCCGGGGCGCGGAGCGGCGCGGAGGGGCGCGGAGCGGAGCGGAGCTGTCCTTCAGCACCGCCGCGCCGCTCCCCGCCCGGCGCCCGCCTTCGCCCCGCGGGGGCCGCGCCGCGGCGGGCTGGGCGGCATGGAGCGGGGGGGCCGCGCAGGGAGCGCGGGGCGCGGAGCCGAGCGGCTGCTGGCTGCGGAGGAGCCGCCGCCGCCGCCGCCTCTCCTCCTCCGGCGGCTCCCGCTTGCCCGCCCTCGCTCTCCGCCGCCCCAAACGCAGAGCGCCGGTGCGGAGTGACGTGCTCCGGGGGATCTCATCTACATGCACACGGCGGAGCCGCCGTGCCGCGCCGCGCCGCCCCGCCTCGCCCGCGGCTCCCCGCCCCGCATCCCGGCCCTGCCGGGGGCCGCCGCCCGCTCCCGGGCCCCGCGGTGCAGCCCCGGCGCTCGCCGCTGGATTTCAGCGCGACGCACGGGTGAACGAGCCAGGGGAGTTGCGTGCTTCTCTCCCACGGAAGACACCAGTGGCCATTTTCTCTTCATTGCCCACCGAGAGGGCCCGCGTCCTGCCCAAGCATGGCTAGAGGCAGCTCCTGAGCACGGACAGGACGAAGGTGGTCCCTGCCTATGGGTGCAGCCCCCCCAGGCGAGATGATGCCCACCCGCCTCACCGCGGGAAGTAAGCCAAAACCAGTGAGAGGGAGAGCTGCTAAGGCGCTCGGCTCCGTGGGTTTCCCAGCAGCCAAAGTACAACATTGGCTAGTGATCCTACCTGGGAGTGACACGGCTGGAACCATGTCAACGGGCAAGAGCAGTTCTTGCCAAGCATACACAAGTGGAGAAAAGCAGCCTAGGCCCGTACTCTCAAACACACATCCAGTGACTGCTGAAGAATTACCAAGATCTCTAAGCTTGATACCTATGGACGTTAGACAGATGAGCCCTTTCAGCTGGCAGCTTCTCCATTCACGTTCACGGTGGTCCTCCTTTGTATACCATCCCGCTTAGAGGGCTGCATACCATAACATAATCCTGGCTGTGGGAATTTTCTTTCCTTTCATCCTTCCTTCTCGGTTTCAGGAGCTGCCAAGCTCAAAATCCAGCAAAAGTTACAACCTCCCTGAATTTACTGTAATTTGGCAAGGCCTGCTCAGGGTTTCCCGAGGTATAAACTCTCCCCTGCTGTCCTAGTTCTGACCCTCCTGTTGTTCACCTTCTGCAAGGCCCTTGAGGGTGCAGTTTGTTTGAGAAGACGTGTTTCTGTCTTAGAGGAATTATCCCCTTGTCTTTTGGGGCTCACCAGTGAAACCTGTGTGGGAGGGATCAGCAGCGCAGAACAAGCCTAGACCAGAATTTCACCACAATCTAATCTTGTCTCTGGCAAAAGATGCCACAGGTTTCTGTAGTGTCATCTCTTGCAAATAGGTATGTCTCTGTAGAAATATGTACAAGATTTGGTTACTTCCTACAGAACTGTACTCTCAAAGACGCTGAAGTCTCAAATATTACCTAAACGCAGGGTCAGATGTTCTTTCACTGAAGCAGCAGTAAAACTCTCAGTCAGCTCAGCAGAAGCAGCTCAGAACCTGCAATTTTCCAGTGTTTTGATTATTTTAGTAGTATTCTTATTGCAAGTCTGTCATAGCATTACATTTTCCTAAAAATACTAATATGGTTTAAGAAAATGTATTGAAGTAACGCTCAAGTGTAGCTTACTAGATGTCTCCACAGCATTTAATATATTATAGCAACACCTGCTGGTCTTGATAGAGTTAAGAATCTGTTAGATCACTATTTCCATTATGAACTCCAAGTTCACAAGCTGGCCACAAGAATTCAGTTTGGATTCTGACACGAGTGTATAGTTTGTCCCAAGAGTTGTAAAATGCCTTCAACTATCTCAGAGAGTTTACCAAGTTTTGATGGTTTTTCTTTTTTCCACATCACTGCAGTTTTAAATGGGCTCTTTCAAAGACATGATTTCATCCATGATTGACTTAGGTCAAACAGTTGTTTCCTTTTGCTAAGTAAATGTTCTTAAATGGTCAGCTTAAAATAGTCTACGGTGTGTACAGAACATGAGAATATACTTATATGGCTGAAACCTTACCTAACACCATTCAAATAACAGCTAGCTCTTATAAATCACTATTCATTCAGAGATCTCAAAGCAAGTTACAAAAGATACACTATTAGAGCTGACTGAAGGATGGCAGTAGTGGTTTTGGAAAAAGTTCAAGGTCAGAAAATGTATTTTCTTTTTGCATTGGAACAAAACCAAAAAGCTTTGAAATATTTTCACACAAACAGCATTGAGCTGAAGCCACTGTATCCTGCCCAAAAGGGTCAGGTTCCAATTTTTCTTCCCTCTGAAAGGCTTATATTGCCAAAAGAAAACTAGATCAAAACCAATACATGCAACATCTGGATTTCAGTGAAAATGCTTTTGTTGAAACCATACCAATCAGCTCTGATTGCTGACCCATCTTACAGACGGGGAACATGGGAAGGCATTGGTAACTTGTTCCAAATCAACAGAAAAAGCCAGAGGCAATGCTGGGATCCCATTCCAAATTACAAATCCAGTTTCTCTCCCGCTCGCTCGCTGTTATTCTCTCTCACGATTACTCTCTTTCATTGATTTTTACTCCTGCTCATCTCCATAGGGCTCATGTTTTCACTCCTATCATCCGAGATGGATTAGGAAGCTGCTAGAAAGAAACACCAAGATACTGTGTATTCAAATGACAGTCTATAGTTGATCATACTCTTTACATCTCTCTGCTACCACTGTGCTCAGCCAGAATAAGCACCTGGATGAAGGACAGCTGGCTGAAGATGAAGATGATGTTCAGTAGCCAGAGGTAAAGACTCTAAAAAACCAGTCAGCACTCTAAAATAGCCATCTGTCAGAGGCATCTCCCCTAACGTAGGAAAAATGGTTTATCGCCTTGGGCCACTTCTGGGCTGCTACTGGACTGTCAAATAGCTAAGGCTGCAATGATAACAGCAGCATAAAAAACTCAAACCTTGCTATTGTCTGTGGTTCTCCTTGAAACTGTGCTTGGTCTTGTACAATGTTGATCTTGCAACAGTTATCTTTGCTTCTGTTGACTCTTGGTTACTGCAAAACACTCCATCTTGGCATGAAGATGTTGATATAGAGGAAAACAGTTTCCTCTGCTTTTACAATCCTGTTCTGCTTAGCTACTGAGGTCAGAGACAGTAAATTTCACTTCAAACAACACTGAACTAAAAGATTTTGAAAAGAACCTTTAGTAAAGCATCGGTCTTACAGCCATTATCTGCAGAGCCCATGGTGCAACTAGTCAAGGCAACAGACTCCAAGTCAATGTGACCCCAGTTCATTTGGAGCTACTAACCTCAACCAATACAGAGGAACTAGATTTTTTTACTAGCTAGTGAAAACCATAGATTGTGCAGCAATTGAATACAACCAAGTTACCCATCATCATCTGGACATTTCCCAAGTTCAAGTTTTCCCCAAAAGTGGTCAGAAAAAGTTATAAAAAAAGACCATGTCAGACCTAAAAAGTACCATCTCTATAGCAGAACCCTTGGAATCACCATGCCTTCTGTTGTACAGTCCCAGGTATGGTGGGTACCTACTCAGATAATCAATATGAGTTTCAATTTTTTCCTAGATGTTTTCTGTTGAATTTCATTTTCATGTCTCTAGAAGGAGATGAAGGAATTGACTTGCTGATGAAACAAAATAAGTAAGATTTTACTTTTGGGGAGAGGCAAGAGGAGAAGAGAGTGATTGAAAAGTTGCTTGAAAGTTTTTTGAATTTTAAAAAGCTTAAGTTGAAAAAAAAAAACCAACCTGAATTCAAGTTAAAAACCATAAAATCATTCCTAACCACTTTTCCAAAAGGACACAAGATTGATTTACCATATCTAAAGAGACATACCTTTCTGATCATTCTACTGCATGATATTTGACATTTGCAAGAATGAATAATGTGTAGAAGGGAAGACTTTGATGTTTAAAGTGTTTGAACACTAGCTTTAAAGAAAAAAAAAAACCACAGGCAAAATATTATGCCAGCGATGATCTGCAATTGTAGATTCCAGCTGCAGTTATTCACGCACACTAACATCACCTACCATTTTCCTAATGAAATCCCAACTACATTTACTAGCCCATCACTCAGACTTTTCATATAGCCTAATATTTTTCTACTTTAAGTAGTACTTATTTAGAAGAAAACAGCAATAAAAACAGACAACAAAGTCTCAGATCTCTGTTAAATTACCCAGACATACAGAACGGAGGCCCTCATCCTGTTGCAAAGAGGTATTGCAGCCCATCAAATAATTGTGCAATCTAGTGTTTGTGCAAGCCCCCTTCTTGCCGTAGTTCCAGCAGACTCTGTAAGAGGAGATGTGAACAAACGCAACGTTTGCATGAAATTGCATGAAGTCTTTGCAAAAGTAGCTAGCAAGTTAGGAGAGAAATAAATAAGGAAGGCTCAACTGTCTCATACTTGAGATGTTTCCAGCCAGCCTCTTATCTTTTCTGCTGCAGCTTTGGAGAAGATGGCAAGCTGGTATTATCGTGGCACAAGAAGGCCAATAGCCAAATAATTCCTCTTGCAACAAGATACTGCCAGGTCCCTAAGGCTTCAAACTGCCACTCTGCTCGTGTTGATGCAGAGGCTTTGGAGCACATTTACCGTTGACCAAATGCCTGTTATTGCTAGCATAGAAGTGCTGTAGCCAGGTAAGGCAGAGAGAAGAATCCCTAACCTGGTATCCATCTCACTGCATTAAAAAGGCTGGAAGCCCAAAAGCCATGAGAGATTTCCATGCAGTGATTATATGCTGGGAACATTTAGTGCTGGATCAGAAAGTAAAGGTGTATGGTGACTGGATAGCCCTGAATATAATCCTTGTCTATTTTACTTAGAGCAGAATGACACCACAACGTGCTGCGCTGTGGTTTCAGCCAAGATGAATGTGTTTACTTTAGTAAGATGACCTCTCTGCTATGCTTATTACAGACCCGATGCCACAAGCGTTTATTAGTAGGGTCACAATGACAATGTGCAAAGACTCTCGCTCTTAATCAGCAGACCTATTCAAAGTGGTGCGCACGACACAGGGATTAAGTATTTCACAAGATTAGCCTGAAGGTGCTGAATTTTAACTTCATCTTGAGGATGGTTCTAAATCAAATGAGATGCCTTAAAATCTGAACACATATTTCAGAAATTATATATATACTTTTAATTTTGGCAGTATTAGTCTCATCACTGTTTCACTTATTAAGATTATACAGAAGTTTCCTAAATGGAATTTTGGGATGCTTCCTTCTAAAACTGCAGCAATTCCCACTTGCACATGGGACAGTTCTTCCAATGTACAGACTGCACTGTGTTCTAGCACCTGTAGCTGCAACACGAAGGTGCACTACCCATATATTCCTCGTATTGTATTAAAACTACAGGTTGACTCTGCAGAGAGGATTTATAACACACAACACAATTGCAGGCAGATCTGTTGCTTTCATGCTTGTGATATTGTGCTGATGACCACACTGTAGTAAATAGCATACAGATAAAACCCAACAATTATCCAAACACACATTAAAAAACCCAATAAACCTGTCATTGTAAAAACAGAATATAAATAACTGCCAAGACTAAAACATTCAACCCACATGCTTATGTTTTACAAAGCTCTAATTTATAAACATTACAGCTCTCACCGATTTTAATAAGAATGAGTTGAGCTCCTACCTTTTTAAAATCCAACTTCATAGTCCTCAATCCATTGTCTTTTATTATCTTCTACTGTAATTTCAGAACAGGTGCTTGTTTGCTAAGAGAGAATTATCACCATTCACCATGATCAAAGATTATTTGCATGGTCTTAGATTTACTCCACGCAACAACAGAAAAAAAAATACTTGAGGACCTCGTCTCCCACAAATGGCAGAGAGCCTCAGTCCCTCAACAGGGGAAGGTGGTCGGAACCTGCCTGACAGCTGCTGCGCAGGGATTCTAGGTTGCAGACTGATGTTTTTGATAACCACCATAACTTACTGTAAGGAATTTCAGAGGTGCTGTGATAAGACAGAGATAGAGACTCACACACTGGAAATAAATCTAGGAAGTTTTCAAGGACAGCTTCTATGTTTATGACAGTTCTAGTAAAGAAAATAAATGTGCAAGAGAGATATAAATGTAATTTAATATCCAGCTATTACAGATACAGTAATTACCTCATTATACTCCTTGAAATCCATCTTTACTTGTTCCTGTTGCCAGAAAACTTACAAAAACCTAAACAATGGCTCGTCTGGTTGCGTGCTGAGGCTTCTGCTTTTCATGCTGACCAATATTGTCTTCTGGTTCCCTGTGTTCCCGCTTCTGCTGCAGTCACTGTCTCTGCTCTCATACTCTGTATAGCCAGAGGCTGCTTTTTGGTAGTACTGTTTTTAAAAAATGGTTCATGAATGGCGTTCCTAATCCCAGGAACAAAGTAATCTTTGGCTCTACCTGTCAGCTGACTTCTATGGACTATGACCCTAAGTTCCTTCTTGGAATCCATTTGTCTCATCTCCACCTTTACTCTTAAACCGCCAACCTTACAGTAACAGAATTTGCAGTCAGCTCTCATATCAGTATTTAATCGAATATTATCTTAGGCAGAAAATACTGTCCAGATCAAGTTTTATATTAAGGCATGTTTTTAATATAGCTGTGCTTTTAGGTAGAAGTCTGTTTACTGAAAGGACTGGCAAAAAGAAGTGGGCTTTCTCAGACAGATGTTGAATCTAACAGTTCTCCACTGGCACTGAAACAGCCAGTAGACCCCAACAGAGGAGCAAATACAGCTGGAAGGTTGTTGCTCCATGTCCAATCCAGCTGAAAGCCTATGAAAAAGCTGAACATTATCACTGGCTTAGAACAGTCAAAAATGTTGTGCTACTGGAGTTGCACTGAATTCAGTAGGGTGCATTAATTTTTGGCCATCATCGTCACAGTCCCAATTCTGCCATGAGGTACAGGCTTGTGGACTTCTGCAGGTATTTGCTCAGGCTGAGCCACTTGTAGGAAAAGAGCCTCATACAATATTCATTGCTTACTTGTTTCTGTCTTGGTGCACATTATTAAGAGATGCATGGCCCTCCAGCAAAATCTTCACAACAAAATTAAGAAACACAGCCAGTCATCATGTCAAAGTCATAAGAGATTAAATATTCTAAGTGCAGCAGCACAGGGGTAAATTAGTATTGTTACCTTCTGACCCCCAGAGCTGCACCCAATGCTGGCTTTAAACAATAAAAATAATGAGATTTTTAGATTCCATTTATTTTGAAACAACAACTGGCAGCTTGAAAGAAGAAAACATGTTTTGGCAAATAAAGTTGACATTGACATTTTTAGCGAAGACTAGCTATACGGTGGCTTGTCACTGGGCAAATCTGAAGAATCACTGCTGCCTCTGATGTATGATGTTTTTCACAGGGACAGTGCATGTGTGAGTAATAAAGAACATTTAGTACAGTTTGTATCTGCCTTTAACAGAGATGTTCAGAATATTTAAATAGAAACCAAACCATTTCTAGCATTAAAGTCTTCAATGTATTTTTAAAAAATATCATCTTAAAAAAATAAGATGATACAAGCTGATGTATGGTAAAATTACACCCTAAAAACTATGCCAGTGGGAAGCCTTAACAGATGGAAGTAGGATGACAAAACCAAACTCTTCTAGTTGAGTTGAATTCCCAAATATTCCCAGTAAAGGACAAAGTCCCATTTACCAGTTTTGGAGGCCTCTTTTTTTTTTCTTTCTTTTTAAATGCACTTGAAAATGAGCCAGTCAGTAGGAAAAGAACACTTAAGACTATATTGGACTATGCAAATGCTTGAAGAACTGTTATGCTGTTTCCTGTTCCAGACCACACAACGTCTCTAGTTTTCAATTTCGCCATTGGAAAATTTGGGACAGCTTGCCATAAGGGAAGTGGTAGAATTTGCTTTTATTGATCTTCATCTCAATTGATTTAGAGACCATATGCTGCTTAAAACAAATAAAAGTCCAAAACAAGAAAAAACATGGAAAACCAACAGATCTGTGATAAGGCACCAAAAGAGCCACATGGTGACGGGAGCTGCAGGTAGACAGAGACACGTAGGTACGACATGCACAGGTACAACCCAGGTGTAGATGCTGGGAAGACATTCTCTATTATTCATTAATTCTATGGTGAGCAGATAGATTAAGCACTTTTCCCTCTTAATTAATCTTGCTCTGGGCGATGAAGTTGAAGAGCTTCATTTATTTATGTATTTACTTATTTTGAGGGAAAAGTATTTCTCACCAAAATCCTCCACAGTGAAACTACAGCATCAAAGCCTCTGGTCAAGCTCACAAGCATTGCGTATGCCTCAGACTGCGTATGCCTTTAGCCACTACAACACGATATATAATTGCACATACAGAACACTTAGTGCTTTTGATACTAAATACAGGGAGATATTTTACATTGGTGGCTTGATTTTCCCAAGTACAGACATTAAGACCAGCCGTAAAGGACGGATCATATTGCACCTACATAAAGGAAACGTGAAATGGAAAGGATCAGGTCTGTAGTTTTCATTAGGCTACTTATTATTATATATTATGTCCAACGTGTCCAATTGTATCAGCTCACTAAAATTTCCTGACATTAAATCCCTTAATGTCCATTGAGCTGCTTTTGATTTACATAAACCAAAGATAAGCAACAAGCAGTGACCGGGCTGCTCAGTGCTGAGCAAAGCTTTTGTTGGTGCTGGTTATTCCCTTCCATCCCTCAGGCACACAGGCCCCTGGGAGGACACACCTTGACAGAGGTTAGCATGGAACTACACTGGCTTAAAATACAAGGGTTTCAATTGCTATTTAACAGAGACAATGCTGCACTGAGCAAGCACTACTGCTTGTTAGCATGCTTTGTTCAATACAATTAGTACAGTACCCTGCCAGAGTAAATACTAAAGGAGAGCTCAGGTGATAGACTGAGGTTATTCAACTTTTGACAAAAGGTTAGGAGAATTCTCTTGAAACAGTAATTGTCTGTCACATGAAATAGTGCAACTTCTTGAATGCAGGAGAGAGGAAACCATAACATGAATTGGATTAAGGCAAGAGGAAACTAGAGGCAGGCAGGTTAATACAGCAGAATCTAATGGACTTACCAACAGAGTCTAGGGTAGACTGGACAGAAAATAAAGAATAAAAGAAAGTTAACAAAAATCTCAAATTCACCTGATGTGTCTGTATCTAAAAATAACTGAGGCTGGTTTCCTCCTAGGTCGTAAGATTTTTTGTGGTCAGTACGTGGATAGGGAACTTCTGCGGTATTGCAAAGAAGGGCCTCGGAGGATTTGGCATGGGATGCTCTCCCATGCGAGCCAAAAAAAGACAGAATGGCATAGGAAGAATAACGTATTTCTAGGGCTGACAACATTCACTACGCTATAAAAACAGACCCACAAGTAACACATAATGTTAAAGATCCAGAGCCCAATACAGACATAATGCCATTGCTCCCTGGCTAACTGGAGGTAAGAGAAGTTAATTGCCTGTGCAGAAATATGTTCTGCAGGTTTAGTTTGAGGAAATAATACTGAGGAAGACTTCAGAATGGGCATACCTTTTGCAGAGGTATCATTTCAAACACATGGGTGCACAAGTCAGTTTTGGAACAGAGGGTAAAAAAAAGGCTTAAAGTAAAAACTTGTAACTTAATCTGGTAGTAGAGCCAGAAGTAATATTCACAGAACAGGTCTTACCATTGGCTTTAAATGGTCACAGGCACAACTACTGACTACTATCAAATTCATTCTGTTGATGAATCCTTCAGTCTGTATCTTACAATCCCCTTTTTCTCCCGTGGCACTTTCCCAAACTTTGCTCTCAATGCTTGAATGGAGCATTTATCTACAACGGGACCCTGATCTTGACTGGGACAGCGAGATGCTTCCATCTGACACATAGTACATAGACAAGACAAATAATAATGGGCAGCAGTGATAAGAATAGCACATCTTTATAACATCCACTCTATGTATGACATAAATGAATACATCAGATTACTCTTAAAATAGCCTACTCTAAAATTAGATAAGTGAATACTGCCACGTAACACTATAATACTAATGTAATTGGAAGAGCTGGATATAAAGACCAGATTTAGTGCTGAGAAAATCCTCTGCCTTGAAAATGTCAATTCATGTAATTGCCACTAATTGTGCCTAGCATCAGTGTAAATTCAAACACGAAAACTGAACGAGCAGTACTGAATCTGACCTTTGTCAGGTAAAACCTTCCTTTTAAGGAAAATCTGTATGAGAATCAGTGAACGCATGCTCTTTTACACCCACCTACCTTTCCAAAGCATGCTGCAGACAACTACAAGGACAATACTAAGCTAAACATACTCCAAATTCATCTCAAATAAAGCGCAATTTCTGTGGCATGCACAACAGTTCTAAGCCACATCTTCCATCATTTTGTTCCTCAATTGCACAATTGTCTGAACCTGCAGCATAGGGGGCAACCAGAAAGAAAAATTGTTCTTTAAATGCAGCTGACAAAAGAGCACCTGTGCAGAGCATGCTCACATGAGGGTTTCCTGGGCTGATGTGAGTAACTGAACCGTGGACTTCCAGAGATTATGGCAGGATAAAACTACTTGGAGCAGTAACAGATTCACATTTCTGTGGGCACAACTGGACTGTTGTGTAACGAGCTGTCACTTCAGAAATGCCTGGTCTCCTGGCCAACAGACTAAGCAATATCCAGGGCTACACACGTAGCCTCTGGCTGTTGAAGATGAAAGTCAGGTTCTACAGATGTGATCCACAATAGTTTCACATATTTGTAGGCTTAGCAAAGACAGGCATGCACAGTAGACAAAAAAAAACCACTGGATGACACTTGACTGGTCCCATTGTCTGTGGATTTTATTACTGCAAAGCCTCAGAAACAAGATTTGGGGTGATTTTTTTTTTCCCTAATTACTTCTTTTATGATTTTTACCGCAAGAAATCATCTCATTTACCCACTTATCACAGGCAATTTGTTTGAGAGACGTAGTCTTGGTTGACTCCAGCATTCACAAAACAAAGAAAAGCAAACCCCAAAAAACCTGTAAAGAGCCTTAGCTACAACCGTAAGTCCTTACTGCTTTGTAACTTTTGAAACACCACTTTCAGGACAGAAGAAAAGGCAGAAGTTGTTAATATGCCGTCTGCTGCTACCAGTGTGTCCTAATCCACTGGAGAACCGCGCGCCATCGAAACAATGCCTGGGGTGCGGTGCAATATCAGCATTAAATCCCAGCCTGAGATCTAGAAATGCTATTGAATAACACCAAAAGGCAGGGCTCCACCTTGGGAAATCTCCTTACCAAAGAAAGTATTAAAGTCCCATAGCCATAGGAGAAGAAAGCCTTAAGAACTTGCAGCAAGTTACAACTGGCAAAGGTAAACCTTTTATCCGCTTTTTGTCCTCTGAAATCTCTCTCTCCGAGCTGTGGTACATGGTAGCAAATCTGATACTGTCTTTAAATGGCAAGAGAAGTAGCTGAATGCCTTTCTATCTACTCCTCTAAATCACAGTGAATCCTACAACAGAGAATTCAGCTTTATAAAAATTCTTATCCTAATGGGAATTTGGGGGTTTTGGGGTGCAGAGAAGAGGGAAGACAAGACCCCTTTGTTTTAAGGAATGAAAGTCTATATGTGATAGCCAACAAGACACGAAACACTGCCATGATGGACACAATTTGGTATGTTAGAGGAAAATTTCTTATTCTTTCGGGAATATATTGTCACAAGCCAGCTGCTTATACTGGATTAGAAAAGGGAATTAGAAAACGCACAACCCAATTACAAAGTAATGTTTTGTTTGTTTCTTGCAGTTCTTTTGCTCTTTCAAACTAATTTCTTCTCTTTTTCATTTTTGCTTAATTTAATATTAATATTCACAAATAAATCCCAAGGTTCATGTCTTTTTAAAATGTCTCTAGCATTTGTTTTCACACCATGGCCTGATCCTACAGCTCTAAATGGAGCTACGCCAGCTTCCAACAGCTCAGGATATAGCCCCCAGCATTCCTCTGCTGCCTTCAGTGGGAGAAGGACAATCTCTGAACACAGTAAACTTTCCATGTCATCATACCAAAATGAAAAGGTGCTCCAGCCTTTCAAGCAAGGACACCCAAATGAATCTCTATCACTTTCACACAGATTTATAGAAAAGTTGAAAGAAGGATCATGCTGGAGGCAAGACAGAATGGGAATTTTTCTCTTGCTATGTGTTCCTCTGATAGCACAGGCTGGAAATGGAATTGGCGTGTAACAGAAATACCAGTATGTTAACTCTACCACCATCTAGAATGGTCCATCTAAATAACAAAGACAGTAACAGGTGACATTTTAAAGCAGCACTGAAATTCCAGAAAACGAACGGTAGAACTCCTGTAAAAACCTACACAGACTTCACAAAATACCAATCTCAGATTTGAGGGCAAATTCCCATTTTCCATCAAAGTGAAAAATAGAGCGAAATCAAATTACACAACTTCAGACAGACCTGTGGACCTTTGAATTCTCTACTGCTCTTAGAAATAAGAAGGGTTTTAAAAATGCAAAGCCCCAACTCTTCGTTGTTGAAGAGAAGAAAGAAATATACTTATTTATTAGGTTCCTTTAAAACCTGTGAAAAATTTTCAGACAAAAAGCTTGTGGCACTCCATTTATTCTTGCTTTCATGAAACAACTTACATGATTAGAAAAGAAATATAAACTTTCTGTACTGAGTTGAAAGAAAAGGTTAAAATCAGAAAAGAAGAAACAGGAAAAAGAAAACCCTCCAAAACTATGACCTTGCACTTCTAGTAAATTCTCTTAGCCCTCAGATGAATAAATGTGTCCCATTGTCACATCACCCTGAATAGTTTCAATCCTGATAACTCATTTTGGGAAGCAAAACTTGTAAAGAACAAGGAGTCATTCAACATTTGTATGCTTGCAAGTCCATTTTTGTTGTTCATTTCTGTTCAGTCTGCCCCAAGCTAACACAGCTGTAGTCTCCCAGCTGGGCTACCTGCCTCTGCAAACAGGCTCTCGGCGTGCTGGGGACCTACAGCACCCTCCAAAGCAGTCTGGTGAGCTCACCGAGTGCAATGCATTTGAATTTTAGATTGCAGAATTCCCTCCATCGTTCAAGTGATTCTTGTTTGATGCTTGAAGTCAGGAAAGTCAATTGAAACGTAATTCTTTTCTTCTTTGATTTAGAGCAGCTGTGGATTAAGTGCCTGATTTGGGATAGATTCAATTCTTTCCTCACTGAAAACAAACTAAGTTTTTCTTAAGGTTTGCACCTTGAATAATGGTTGTGTGTTTTATCGTATTACACCACTATATTTTATTAGAAAGCGTTAGCCAACCCTTATTTTCCTGGAAATTCACCAGTGGTGCGTTCATGTGGTTGTCAGAAGATGGCAATGACTCAACAGCACTCTGTGCTCAAGACACATGGGGACAAGGGGCTTGGCTAACCTGGTGGATTATTTCATTCATTGAAAAACAGAATTTAGACACCCAAAAATGGGCCAAAAGCATTTCCTGCAACTGTTAGTAGGATTTTTTTTTCAAATAAACTTTAAAAGGGTTATTTTGTTTCAAAATTTTCACATCTTTCCACTCTGAGTTTTACATTTCTAAATGACACCTTGATATGAAGGGGACCCAATTCTGACCCTAAAGAACTTTCAAATTTTTTAAATTTTTGTTTTATTTTCTTTCATTTCAGTGAAAAAGCGTAAAGAATTCATTTTGGATCTGGATATTTCTCTTCACCAGTGTTTTGATTTAGTCAAACAAACAAACCAGTTATTTGTATATCTCCAGTCTCCCCACTAAAGACTTCCCTTTTTAGAGTTTATAGGAGACAGCATACTTCAAAATAATGCACTCTGATTTGGGGCTTAGTGAAAAAGATGCTTAGGTCGCATAAATCAATATATCTTCAGTGAGGAACACAAAGCTGTGTGCTTTCATGCCAGGCTAGGAACTGACCCATTTTTACTATCTCATTTTGGAGATAACTTTTTTGTTTGCAAATATATGTGTTTCATTACTCAAAAATATTTAGTTAAAAAATGTAATTACAGAAAACATTAATGTAGTATTTCCCTAAAAAAGGTGCACTGAAATGCACAAAGTATTAGAAGATAGGGACATCACGCTATACAAAAATAGGAACCCTTGACAAAAGGGTAATGCTTTGAAAAGATAAAGGGAAGATCAATATGTTCCATCTTTGTAGACTCTCATCTTGTATTCTCCTGTAGTCTCAAGTCAAAGCCTACTTTTGTCTGTAGTCTAACAAAGGGTATCGGTGTTATGAAATGTACAGTAGTTCCTTCTTTATGCTCCCTGATAACTTGTCATTTATAATCAGTCTGAAATTCAAAACAGCTTTTCCTTTATGTGCCTCGTTCCCTTTGCAGAACAGCTCACAACCAGCCGCAGTATGGTACCTTGTTTCCCTGCATTTAAAAGGTTGTTTCCTTTGTTGGGTTCCTCCCTGTCGAGCTGTCTAAATGCACGGCCAGCAATGGCCGGAGCGGAAAGCTGGGTGAAGATTGAATCTGTTTAGCTGATGTACCAGGTACTGCCATGATTCACTGGACAGTAAACTTAAAGCTGCGTTATACATTGAAAAGAAAAATACACCTCAAATATATCCACAACCACAGCTGAGGATGTGGCAAATCAGCCCCCATTCACCAAAGCTCCTAATGTTAGGTAATATTAGGGGTGGCACATCTGCACCGAGGGCATGCTGCCTTGCAATAAGCAGCTGAAAACTGAGGCATCCAAATACAGAGGTCAAGCCCAGAGATTCAACTAAGCAGCCTACTTTGTATTGCGCCTGAAAGTTATGGAAGGGAAATGTAAAACACCACTCTTCAGGGCAAGTGCAAACCACAGCTGCATAGCAATTCAAGAACAAAGCTTGTCTCCTGACTCACAAGTACCTAGACGTGACAGCAATTACTTGTATACAGGGAGACGTGATTTTCTTCCCTTTTCACCCAACTATCTGTATTTAAAACGTGCCTGTTTACAAGAAGTCGTGCAAGATGGAAAAGGAAGCACAAAATCACACTCGCTTCTTCCAGAATAATTTACAATACCTTCCCTGGAAACACAAAATCCCTGTGACATTCCCTGGTGTTTCAGCCAAGAAAGCTTTAGAGAGGCACACTGTGCCGTGCCTCTGTTGTTTATGCTTGTATTTATAGCCAGGTTTTCCTCTCCAGCTGAATAGCACTGGTATTCAGCACTTTTTGAGAATTTCTAGAGAAGTTGGGGGGGCGGGGGGGAGGGCAGCATTTGAGCACCAATCTGGGAAGCAACACCTCTCTAGAAGTTCATGGCAAGGCAACTTGCTGGAGCACCAGTGTGAGTTCTCACTCACTGGCTCCACGGACAATTCACTCAAGAAAGAATTCTCTTCCATACCAGATTAAATGATTTCTTTCTTTTTCCTGTGTCACCATTGTGGCTAATTACAATTAGATCAGCAGCAGACTGGTTAGTTCACAGCATTCTACAAACATTGCACAAAGTAAGTGGGATATTAGAGGGTGCAAATGAGTCATGTGAATACAATCGTTGTCGCCCAAAGCAGCTAAATATATAGGAGCCCAGAATATGGGACAGTGCAATGTCTTTTCAATTAAAAAAAAAAAAACAAACCATAGAAAAGGTACTTCAGCACTTCTAGAGATAGCACAACTGACTTTTATACAGAATAGACAAAGCAATTTTGAACTTAATGTCAACATTCAATGCTTATCAAAGCTTTTTCCTTGATCATGTTTGGAGAAGGTGGAGAGTAAGGAGCATGTGAAATTCTCATAGATCTTATTTCATTTCTGAACCCCAAAATCTATCATTGCAACATCTGGGATTGCCAGGAATCAGCAAATCCTTTTCCATATTGGCTCTGATTACAAAATCCGAGCACTTTCCATTCATACAGAAGCCCATGAAAGTATAAGGTGGGCTTTTCTCATCTGAAAAATCAGTCAAGACCTTCACTTGCGTGCTGCCCATCAGTCCCATCTAGGGCAAGCAGCGTGCCTACACCATCCAGAGGGCAGACTTTCCGCCTGGGGCAGCACGGGGAGACTTGTACTTTAGCAGAGGCTGTAAATCAGACACTTGCTGACATAATTGCATTCATTATGTGTGTTATGGCAGATAAAGAAGTAGCCAGCAGGACAACAGAGTAAATGATGCCCACAACCACCCTTCAACTCGCAAACACAAAAAGCACCTTCTTTGGAAACTCAAAACTCCACTAGATTAAAGCCTGACTTCTTGATAAGGAGGCAGATGAATACTTGGAAGAAATGCTAAAAGACAAAATCCTTTTGCCGCAGACAATGAACTGCTACGAGGACCGAAACCTATTTCTTATCTTCCAGTGAGTTTTTTGTCTGGATGCTATTAGCACAGCATTCCTCTGATCATTTGTAAACGTCATTTATAAATCCTTGCACAATTGTTCTCTGCAGCGTAGATTACAGGGTCCAGCCTTCCTTCTTTCAGATTGCAGACCATGCTCGGTGTTTAATAAGGATGTTGCATATTGTGTTTTTTCAGTTTATGCTTCAGTGACTATGACCCATGCTGCCCTATAATGAACCAGGCCCTCTACCAATTCCAGTAAATTGCTGAACGTGTGATATGTGAAATGCAGAGGATCACGCTCTCAGTTTGAAAACTTGCACTCATTTTCTCACAGAGCTTTCTTCAAGGCGGCACTGATTCTGGTTGGATCAGAAAACTGGGCTGATCCCACAGAGAACCAGCTGCACCAGCTCTTCATGTCCACAACAGTCTCATGCACACGGGGATTTCTGGCCCTGTTCAGAGCTGTCTTGACATAGCTGCACTCCTGGGTCGACCCCTGGCCTCACACCTACTTGTGTAACTTAGCAATTTGCAGTATTTTTGTTCCTTTTTTTTTTTTTTTTTTTGCTAAGAATAGCACAAACAACACCAGCTGTTTATATAGACCGGGTTGTCATTTCTGTTCAGTCTCCTCTCAGAGGTAGCGAGGCAGACAGAAAGGGAAGTTTGATTTTGATCCTACGCTAAGAATTAGCTATTTCTTGACCCAAATCCTACTTGCAGACAAGTCCGAAATGCATGCCAGTAGCGTCCATTAAAGGAGGACTGGACATGGCTCCTCTTCATTCTCACCTAAACAAAAAGAGCAAAGGCTACCCCACCACAGCACCCGAACAGCAAACGAATGAGGTAAGGAAGACAGCAGACATGGCAAATAAAGCTCTTGTGATAGCACACCATAGACAGAACTCTGTTCTGGCTTTAACTGCTGCATGCAAGTAATCTAGAAATCTAGAGTACAAATTATGAATTCTTCACCAGCCATTTATATGGGGTCCATACACGCTTGTTGAATTTTAAAATTCCAAGTGTCAAATAAACATGCTACCATGTGAACTCTGGACCAAAAGAAGCAGATGTTGTATGTTTACTTCTACTTTGAGCTGTAAGGTGCACTTGTTGCTAGGTATTTTAGTGACAATGTCCAATTCTGAAAAGCTGCTAGCTGTTTATTAATTTCAAAGGAGGAAATGGAACTCTCTCTGTTGAATTAATTAATCTCTTTCAATTCATGCAATGCTTCTCCTTCTTCACAGCTTGTGATCAAAGAAAGGATGTCTTAAATAACATTAAATATGTTTTAGGTTTTACAGTGTGCTATCTGCTAGTTTGGTTTTCACTTCTCTAGCAAATCTTTTGTAATCACATCACGCGAGGACTGTGATAAACACCATGCAGGAACAAAAGAGCGAGGGCACTGAGTCCAATGTAGAAATCAAACAAAAGCCAGTTGCTACCTTATTATTGCCAGTCCTGAGCTAAACCAACAGAAAATCTCCTAAAAACTACCACTTACAACCTCCTTAAAACAGAACAAGGAAAACACCTTCAGTATTGGGACCGGTACCATTTTTTCCAGAGGAATCCAAAGTCAGTTGGGGAAGCAGGTGATTCTCAAACGTTACCATACACCACCCTTGTCCTGCACTCAGTAGGTGACATTTGGATCTCTTTCCGTGCCGCAGTAAGTAGAGGTCCCAGCCAGGCGAGTGGTTGCTCTTTCGGCACGCTCCAATGGCACGGAGCTGGTGCAACTTCAAAGTCAATAAGACTACGCTCACCGCACGGCTGATTCCGGCCCAACACAGAGAATTATGTCATGTTTGCCAAAATATTAATGCATGTTATGCTCCAGTGTTAACTAAAAACATTTCTTAATCTATTGCCTAATCCAAACAAACAAATTAGTATAATTGGAGAGCTGTGTTTACGAATACAAAGCATAGAGAGGCAACACATATTGTCTTGTTGTCATTCCTATCAGGCAGCAATGTTCGGTTCGTTCTGCTCCTTGCAGTCTGAGCATACTGGTATAATTGATGGCAACATTTATCATAACAGCAGCGCAAAAGCATCAATTGCTTGATGAATTTATTTACTCCTGCCCAGAAGTGAAGCTATGATTGGACCACTTTATAAACATCAAACTGCTGTAGACCTGGTCTGTTGTTGTTGATTGCACTTAAAGGGGAAGAGAGGGAAAAAAAAAAAAAAAGGAAAAAACAGGGGAAAAAGACCCTGATTGGGAGGCTGGAGGTTGACTGAAAAGACAAATCTCTTTGATTAGAGGAAAACCACCATTATTTTACCTAATAAAAAAATAAAAAAAAAATCAAACTCTTGCATCCGTGATCAACAGCTGCAGTATTATCTGCTGCATAGTTTAGTGCTTTCTCTGGCAGGTTTTTTCTTCTTTTCCTCCTTTCTTCAATATTCCTGGAGGTAGAGAGCTGTAAAGAAAGTATCAATCTCCCAAACCAACATGACAAGGCCCCTGGGCTTAGCAAAGCAAAAACACGAACCACACCACATTCCTATTTTGTGAACTACCTGTCCTCCATAGAGAAATATGGGGCCATATTCTCTTCACCCTGGCACTCCACAGTCCTTTAAACCTGTGCAAAACTCTGCTATTTTTCCTGGGTAGATTCTGCACTTTTTGTGCACAGATGGAAGTAAATCCAATGGCAAATAGATCCAATGGCTCTACATTTGGTAGGTTTCCAGACTCACACTCTAGCTCTAAAGAGGTCTGAAAAGCATCGCTTGAGATGGAAATGGTCTGTGACACTCAGTCTGCATGCTAATAAAGTATGGTTGTTTTTCAAATAATAGTAACTAAAAGAAAAAAAATATTTTTTTTCCTGGTTGGATCCTCCGACTCCCCTCTGAGAAGAGCAGAGGGCAGCAGGGTCAGGAGATGGAAGTTTCAAACATCCAGTTACTGTTTGGAGCAGTCTCTATCCAGTCTACATCAGAGCCAGCAGTATCATCACATGATGATTCACAGACTGAGAAACACCACCAATGCCATTATGGGCTGCAGCAGGGTAAAGAGTTCATCCTTAACGAGATCTTAATGCCTCATAACTCACTAGATAAAATTTAGTTTATGATGTTATGCTAAGAAACCAAAGTGTAGTCAGGCTGGGCTCTTGACGCCATAGTTAAGACTCTTACATTAGTGCTTCAAACTGCTGGGAAACTAATATCTGCTATTGAGCTATTCCTTTGGCCAGTAATTTTAGGAAGAGGTGACAGAAACCCCAGAAAGGGAAACCATAGGCCATAGACAAAGGAAATCAGCTTTAAGTAACCTTTTTTTTAAAAAAAAACACAACGATTTTGTACTCAAGGTGTAAAATGGAAGAGTAACATCTTCAGGCTCCCAACTGGGCCAAGAGCTGTGACTCATGATGGCTCTTACATACGATGTCTCACATAGTCAGATGCTCACAGACACAGCCTAAGGCTGAAGATGCATCGAGTCTGCAATGCTTCCCATCCCTGCCCACTAGAAGAAGCCGCTAAATCCTGCTGCACCCAGTTACTAATGTTACACACCCCATGGAAAACTGGATGACAGCAGCAAGAACTGCTTGTGGCCATTTCTCATCCCCGCCAAGGGATGAACGGGGAAATGGACAGCTCTTGTGCATGAGACTCCTCTTTTCAGGGCAGCTGATGGAATATATTAACGTTGCCTTTAGATAGTAAAAATTATTAAAATACAGGCTTCTCTGTAGAAGCAGGCAATTAGTATTTCCTGCTACCTGGAGAGATACCTTATAGACATTTTAGTGGTCTTGGCAGCTGAACTGACACCTTTGATTGGGCTTTCATTCAAGGGCTTTGGTGGTGCCACTTGATGAATGTTTCAGGCGTGAGCTCCCTGAACACACAAGGGCACTTGCTTTCTTTGCCAGTGACCAGGTGAACAACTCAGGGTAGATTTTTTTGTTGCTCTTTCAAATAATAGCTTTTGTGCTCAAAGGTGTCACCTTTCACAGCACAAGCCACAGCACTAGGACACGGAATTCCAAACTTGCCTTGCAAAAAATAAGACTTAAAGGCACACTGCGGTTCATCCCAAGGAGCACAGGGTGGTGAAGCCATCCTCCAGAGCCCATGCAAGCTAGCAAGGTTAAACAGAACACACAGGGCAGAGACCAACGTGCCCTACAAGCAGTGTAGTAACAGTGACTGGATCAGGCCTCAGGCAGAGAAATAAGTGGGATTTCAGAAGCATACTCTGGCCTCAAGAGCACAAAAGTCAGTCACTGAATTTCTTTGGTTCTTACGCTCCTTAATGACTCCGGAGCTTCAGAAAATTCCTGCTGAAACCTTTTAAATTCCCTTCCTAATTATGCTGCGTCTACCTTTGAAGAGCCATATACAAGGCATTTGTTATAGAAAGCTAGTACAAACACCCGTGCTCCCAATAACAGTCTGTGAAGGTGAATGGGAACGAGGACGCTGCCTCCCGAGTGCCTGCAGGATCGGACTCCTCATAATCTAAAGATTGTTTTTATGAGTGGGGCTTGTGTCTCCTTTATGTGTTACGCAGCACTTCAAACCCATGGTCAGTGTCACACAAAGAACAATAAGATAATCACAGTAATAAAACGCTAATCTATCCTATTAACCTGTGCCTGGAAAATTGCAGCAGAGCTGGCTTCCAATAACAATGAAGAGAGGCCTGAGAAAAGGGCAGATGAGACAGATTTCCAGCACAGGGAAATAACCCACCAAATCCTGCTGCATCCAGTTACTAATGTTACACGCCCCATGGAAAATTGGATGACAGCAGCAAGAACTGCTTGTGGCACAGTTTCCATCCTGCTAGTCTGCTGAGCACACAAATTAAGTGAGTCCCCGGCAGCCCAGCCAGGCAAAGGGATGGCTATTAATGTAAAAGAAAAGCCTGCATAAGTAGGGGTAAGCAGTTTTTACCATCCTCATTGCTGTTCATTGAAAGGCGCAGCTGCACCTTTCTCTGAGTTATCAAAGATTATTTCAAAAGCATGCAGAATGGCTTTTACAGCAAGATACGTCCCATCCTCTCTCTGTTACTCTGTTCTGCAAAGCATGGGACGTGGTACTCTCCCTTTAGTACAGGCCTCTTGGCCAAAATATTGCCCCCCAGAAGAAACGGTTGCTTACAGGTAGCCTGCCACTACCCTGGACCTTAGCCAAGTCCTTCGGACTGAGGCTGTGCTCCCTTTGCCAGAGAGGTGAAGAGGAGACAGCCTTCCTACAGCTGTAGTTGGGACCTACAAGAGAATTTAAAGTCTCAGGCAAATGCCTTGGTAGATGAGCCAAGGCGGCCCCCGTTCGCCCATGCTAATGGATGTCGGACAAAGCTCGGCTCTGCTGGGAGTCGTCTGACTAAACAAGTGCTTTGAATGGAGGAACTGAGCACAGGACGAGAAGACCGCAGAATAGGCTTCAGTGGTTCCCGTTTTAGCATGAATCTCTTTGGTTTCCTCAAAAACTCCGGGAAGGAAGGCGAAAGGGAGCCTCTCGTGACTTCCAAAATTCAGAGGCTTTCAACTGAAAGGAACAAATTTCTATCAAAGACAATTATTTTGCTTTTAGTGTAAGTAAGGCAAGCTTAGGTCCTTAAAAAAAGAAACCTCACAGCAGCATATAGCAGCTGAGGACTTTGCTCCCCAATACTAACAGCGATTTTACCATAATCTTTGTTTTTCTCCCTTTTTGCATCACAGTTCAATGACAGACAGAAATGTTGATGGCCTTTCCATGTGCTTACTGCTTTTTTCACTGAATATGATGGAAAGAGTTTCAGTGGAGTTACACCTTCATGGAATTCTGAGCAGCTCTTCAAGCCCCGAAGGCGGCTGTTGTCCATGGGAGGCTTAGGGGTCTGGAAGCGGAGATGTGCAGATGGCCAGCTGGCTGGTCATGCACAACACAAAGGCTATGGAGCCAGATGGCTGATGTTAGGAAAAGCAGGAGAGATCAGCTTGATTGAACTCGCTGGCATCATTTACGGTCATGTCAGGACAGGCACGAGGGCACCATCGTGAGCGTTGCTCTGAGCTGTTCTATCATATGTGCATACCCTTGCTCAGAAAACAAAATCACATTCACCATGGTTTGCAAAAAGTCCTCAATAGCGTCAAAGTAAATCCTTCTTTACTATCCAAATATCCTTTCTGGAGATACTTTATTGCAGCTTTAATAGTTATTTAAATATTAAATATTTAATATTAAATTTATATGTATTAAATTATTTATTAAATAATATATTATTTAATATAAAATAATATGTTATTGTATATTAAATCTATTTATTATAAAATATATTAAATTTATTTGTATTTATGAAATTATTTATTAAATAATATATTATTTTATATGAAATAATATATTGTTATATATAATTAAATTATATATTTATTAAAATCATTGAATTACTTATTAGTATTTAATAAAAATATGACATATTAAATATTATTTATAACTAATTTTATTATTTATATATTATTTAACTATTCCACAAGCATGCTGCAGAAGCCTAGCTAATCAACAGGAATTCCTCTGCAAACTATTAATTGCAGAAATACCTCTCAGCTATGCCCCGGGCCCCAGCAAGACTACTTGTGAGCAGCAGTGGGATGTACGGCTCAGACCAACGTGAGGACCACACAGTCCGAGAGGCAGGAAGGAGCCACAGAGCTGCCAGTCACCCTTCCTCAGCCTGGGTCTGCTGAGCAAGACTTCCCCCCCGCAGAGGATGGAGCTTCCCTGGAAAAGCACGCCACTATCGGCCACGTTACGAGGGCACGCACAGCTGAGCTGCTCCTTTTCCACTGTCTTTCCACTCGTTTCCCCTCCCTGCCATCTCTTTCTGAATAACCTCACTTACTCGCTCCTCCTGTACACGTCAAAAGGATGACTAAGAATCACCCACCATCCAACCCGAAGAGACAAAGGGGAACAACGCTTTGAGGAAATCCGCAGGGCAGAGCTGTCGCACAGTCACGGAGCAGCGTTAGCTTGGGTACAGTGTCCAGGCTGGCCACGACAGCACTAATCCCCGTGGGAGATGAGCTCCCAGGGTTCATCTTGCTTTTCTGGGAACCTCTGCCTCCTACCCTGAGCTCCAGGCTGATGAAGCTAGACCACAATCAGGAGTGACTTTAAACCCAGATTGAGGATGCTGTGGACCAAATCTGCAGGTAATGGGAATGAGCACCAATGTCAAGGCAGATTTATACCAGCTGAGGAATTTGTTTTCTCCCTAGCCCATCTTGCAAGAATAAAGCATTTTCTTTCCTCAGTCATGAGACACTAGCGTGGTTTGCAGGGCTCTGTCTCCAACTCCCTCCAGAGCCAGGCCTGCCTCCTGAGGGCTGCAGCAGTCTCACCCAGGATGTTTGGTCTTTTAATTCAATTCCTTTAAACCAACAGCACTGTCTAGGCTTTTCCCTTCTGTTCTGATTAGCAGACCAAATATGTTCTACATTAATTACATAATTATATGAGCAAATCCATTTTCTTTTGCAATTTTTTTTCCAGTTTCCCAAACTGTATGGCTTTTTCCCCTGCAGAACTCCCCAAAGAGATGCCACAAAGCCAAGCAATCATGCAAAAAGATTTATGACAGTCATTTGTATACATGAGTATGCTCACAGACATTCGAGTTCCCTCTTCTGTCTTCTCCTTTTATTTAGTGTGAAAGCGCAAGCTGTTCCCAAGTCACATTTATACATTTTTCATAAATCAGATATACTGCTCATACCATTTTAGAGATGGACGTGAGGGGGTTTTGTGTGTTTTCTTTTTCCAGGGTCCCAGCATATTTCATGCTTTGCCTGGAGTCTTTAGCGAGCATCAAATTTAATGAAAAGGGACACTCACCTCGTGGTTAATCGTGACCTGGACTGAGCCTTTGCTCAGTGCCCCGTGTAGGACTGGCACTAACTGAGGTGCCTGAGGAAGGAAGCGTGACTCAGACGCAGCTCCTGCCTCACCACTCCACCGTTGGATCCTGCAGCTCTTGGCTAGGTACAGGCTGCTCGCATGGAGTCAACTTCTGCACCTTCCAGGCTATATTCCTGCTCGGGGGGAGCGTGAGACTGAGAGATGAGCAGTAGCGCAGCAACAAAAAGCGTGCAACAGGCCTTACTGCAGGCTGTTCTGCAGGACCCAGTCACAGCCGGGCTATTCATTAGCATTAAAACAGCGAGAGCTGGTTAAAGCACGTGATTCATAAAAATTAACACTGATATCTGCTGCTGCTATGGACTTGCAGAACAAATACAGACATTTCATCTATTTTTTTCCGCATCTCAGTTTCCTATTTGCAAATGCCTGCCCTATTTTACAATACCACACAGCAAATGTAGAGCAACACACCTCTACTAGAAACGACTTCTTCATCCTCAGGTTCTTGTCCCTCAACCCATCTCATTCCCCCTGAAGAATAATGAAAACTGCAGAGGCTGGGAACAAATCTACATTTTTGCCCTAAAGAAACTAGTAGCATGCATACATCTCATCTTTCAATCTCCCGCTGAGAGAACAAGACCATCAGTTCAGTGCTTGACTAGCCCACGTCTGCCTTTTGCAGTCCTTTACCTTGTGCAAGCAGAATATAAAAATGCTCAAAATCAGAAAGGACAGGCTCAGGAATTTGGGACCCTGACATCCTAGGATGGAGTTTGGACTGCCCTAGGAAGCAGGGTGGGTTATAACACTTGCACAGGTTCCCTGAGTGTTACAAACCGAGAAGGTGCATATCACAGACCCACTTGCAGCACACAACACGCCTAAGACTGGAAACAGCAGGCACTCGCCTCACTCCGCTTCGGCAATTCTCTCTTCGCCCTATTCATAGCAACGTATATAAAAGAAATGCAAGTGGCAGAATCCCTTTACACTGCTTTGCACCCACTCTACACAGGTGGAAACAACCACCTGAAGTGCATGGCAGGGGGGAATCAAACCACAGCACATCAATTGTCCCGAGCGTCTGGCTAGTAACTCATCTCATTATAGCATAAACTAGAAACACAGAAGCAGACTAAATGAGTTCCTGAGTAGAATATCTACCCTATTACTCAGCTGAATGCTCCCAAATAGTTACCAGAAAATATTAATCTTCTGTATTCCTGGGAACATGCCGATGCAGCACGTAGCGTTAAAGGCCAGGGAAGACTTCAGCCTTCCAGAAGTATTTCAGCCATCCAGCGCTTAGCACGTAACCTCCTCTTACGACTGCTCTCTCGGGGAGCAAAGTTTGTCTAGGCTTTGGCTGACATCACACAGAGCACAGAGATCCATGTTTATCTAAGTTTATCACACATTTTGTGCTACTTAAGGCAAGCGGCTTGCTTCTCGGCCTCGGCACAACTGTCAGAGTTAGGATTAGTTAGACTAATGGGGGGGGTATTTTCTTGTGGGGAAGCTGAACAAAGCCTCTTCCATTCTTGTCAAGCGTACCTTTGCAAAACACTGGCATTTATTAGACACAAAAGCCAAAGAAGGTGACAATAAAAGCTAGGTAAAAAGAGAGTTTGGGCTGTTTCCTGTGAATAAAAGACAAAATATTCCTAGACAAAAATCAGATACTTTCTGAAAACATTTCATTTAATTGAATATAACTAGTTTTTGTGGTGATGATGTTTGCCCAATACACAGGACTGCTGAAGCTTTATTCAGAAAAGCTTTGAAATCACACTGAAAGATGGCATTTCTGTACAAGAGCAGTATCAGAAAATGTTCCATATTTTAGTAGTCCAGAGTAGCAAGATCACTCAGCAGCGGAAGGCAGTGAAAGGAAGAGGCTACTAACTTCTTAAAACAAGCTGAGGATCTTTCCAGATTAGAGAGAACTGTGAATAAAAAGTTTCTTTATTTTTAAATACTATGTTATTCAAAGCCTAGCATGACCAAATTATGCTGAAATTGCTGATATGTTTTGAAAGAATAAAGACGAATATGACAAGAAGAGGGGAAAACCAACAACTAACATATTAGGAAAAAAAACAGTTTCTATCTGATGGAAATTAAACCTGGGTATGGAGCTTAGTCTCCTGATGCGGTTTTATTTCTAATCACTGTAAAAGCTGATATATGAAGCTGTAAAGCTACTCAAAATGTGTCTATCTCAAGATCTATGGGTTGTATACTTGGCAGAATATTTCTTACAGGGACATTATCAAGCCACTGCTCCAACTGCTAGTTTAAATAATCCTGTAAAGATAACAAGTAATGCTCTAATTAAAAACATTTTTTTCTATCAAGTAAATCACTTTAAAGACATTTGTGGCTGATATGATGGACATTACAAATCCTTGTAGCACCCATCTGGTCCCATGCCAGCAGCACACTAGTATATAATTTTATCTAATTGATCAATTAAATTAAAATAATCTTTGAAACAAGCTATAATAAGAGTTGTATAATTCCAGTGCTACCTATTATTTTCCTTGCCACTTTATCTACTCTGTCTCACTAAAATATTCTTCCAAGTCCTGGCTGAGTAATAAAATGGCAGTCCTGATGGTTTCATGACAGAACAGTAGATGAGCTACGGCTGAACAATTCAATTAATTCCAGTCTCTCCTGTGTTAACCATTTCTTGCTGTTATAAAACGTACTGAACCTTTTCTAAGTCCCAGTCACTTCATTGCTTACAGCAATCCTCAGCCTTTAGAAGACAACCATAACTAACACAAAAACGCTCATGAGATGGCAGTTTTAGACAGAAGGTTCTTCACTGAGATACTGTCTTTCTGCTGGGTGTAGACAGGACCATCTACAGAAGAATGCCCACTGGTTCCTCTAAGCCTCCCATTACAGAGGTGCTAAAACTCTGCTAAATCACATTAACTCACACCAGGTTCGGGGCTGCTTTCTGTCAGTGCATTTTCCCCTCGTCTCGTACGTATTGTCCATTTTCTCACTTAACAATATTGTCGTCTTGCAAGAGGAAGCAGATGCTGGCTGAGATATGGAGCCTTCACACAAAAAGCTTTTGCTAGGGAAAATAAGTGATTTCATGATTAAGTTAACAGCTAACAGAGTAAATGCCAATATGTATCGAAATGCATGGCAGCTGGTCTCCAAGCCATTCAGTCCCTCTGAACAACTGGTGAGGCTTGAATTTGTCTGGAGGGATTCTGTCTAAGGAAAACTGCAAATATGCTATTAAAGTAATATCTTTTCCTTTTAAAGATGAGGTTCCATGTTCAAGCACAGATGATGATCATGTCATATGCTAATCCACCGCCTTATATCCCAAAGGGCTGCAAAATGGCTGGAAACTGATTTCCCTTTACAATGCATTCACTACCAGACACTCATCTAGAGAGTCTGCGGGCTGGAGTATGAGTGCTTGGAGAAACTCAGGGAGGAGTTTTTTCTTTAAGAAACTCCTCAAATGAAAAATTCCACATGATCTAGCTCTACTGAGATGGAAGCAGAAACCTATGCTGAGCACTGCTCTACTTGAGGCACAGCTTTCTCTGCTACAGGGCATGTGTCTAAACCTTGGTGAGGCACAGAGCAGCAGAGCGGCTAACTATGTAGCAAAAAGTCCAGCTATTTCCTTGTGCCTTAGTCTTTCAGTGCTTACCCAAGGTGTTCAATTCACCGCGAAGTCTCGAATTAGCGTATAAATGTCTTACCACATGACTTTGAGAAGGCAAGACTTTCTTTGGCCTGCTCTTCTTCTGCAGAAGAGCTCTTGCACTGCAACCCTTTGCAAAGCTCAGATGAGAATTTATATTAAAAGTCCTGATTTCTACTCTGGCGGAAGAAATAGACCTTGGAGCTTCAGCAGTCTCCATCATCTGTAAAACATGCTTATTTCTATTTAACATCTACCTGGACAGGGCTCAACATGCACTGAAGTCACAGTCATCAAATTCATCACCGTCAGTGCCTCCAGATTTACATTGCTGTAAAGGAGAAATACTTGGCCCATATGGTCTTAATTCCTATTTTCCCTTCAGTGATTGAAATGGTTTATTTTGTTTTTCCCAGGTGTGAGGCCTACTGTCTCCACACATCTATAATTCTATTAAACAGCTCTTCCTCTTTAATTTCCCTTTAAAATTACATCTTCTAGTTCACTGGTATATAAGGAATCTTTGTTGCAGGTAGATAAGTAAAAGGCACCCCAAATGAAATCTGCCACCCACAAAACCTACTGCTTAACTTAACAGCATTCGCTGCGCTTACACGCAAACACCATCCAAGTGCGACAAGGGGGAAGTTTCTGGTACAAATAAGAGCAAGGGGCGAATTCTGCCAGATCTGCTCAGCCAACAAACACTTAGCACTTCAGCCAAAGGCAAGTAAGCCCACGCTTAGAAGTACAGCCCCCATGGGAACCATTCCCATACTCTAAGGTAATGCTTGCTTAAATGCTTTGCTGAAATGATGTTGGCATATTCAGCATCTTCAAGGATCAGGTTGTTGCTAGTACTTAAAATAGAACAATAGGAGACAGGGGAAAACAGCCAAACCTAGATAGAGATCATGGCCCTGTGGAAGCCATATAGAGGTATTTTCTGAGCTCAGCATCCTATGAATAGCGAGAACAAGAGATTATCTCAGCCTCTCTGTCTTTTGCAAGAAACGGCACATGTAATACCCTTTTTTCAGGTGGAATCCATAGGCAGTTTAAGTGGGTCCTGGTTGCTTTCCATTACTTGGGGACGAAAAATTCCCCACACAAGTGAGAGCTGAGAGAGAACCAGACTGTAGGGGTAGCACAAAAAAGAAAATGACAGAAGAGGGGAACAGAAAAACTGGAAGAGGAAAACTTCAATAAACCCAACTTGATGTCCTTCACAAAGGGCATTTTGTCTTTCATATGCATTTACAATCATTTTGTAAACCTTGAAGAAAGAAATCTAAAAATCTCAGTCTCGCTTGGGAAAGAAGAAAGCCAAAGAGAGATGCTGCCCTGCCCAGATGACGACACCTTCTTTGGGATGCTGATCTCAGGAGGGTGAAGTTTCCCACTTTTTCACAACTCAGTATATTGCAAATGAAATCTATTGGCTCAGGCAGACAGAATGGGGAAATTCTATTTCAGTCAGCCAAGATCGATGAGCAGACTACTGACCGGTAAAAAGAGTCAAGAATTAGCAAAGCAAAGGACTTTTTAATGGAACTTTATATTGTCGATCTCCATCTGCCATCGAGAGTCTTCAGTCACAGCATGAAATTTATTCAGACATTATAACCACCTAGCCTTACTCTGACATTGGGACTTAACATGCCTTCTCTTGTTAATATCATTCAGCAACAGCTGCATTATATTACCTGTCAAAAATTATTAATCCAATTCTGTTTTCATGTATATTTATCATTTCACTGCCAACCACAGTCAAGTGATTCTGTAAGACATATTGATTTCCTGAATGAATTAAATGAAAAGTATCTGTCATAAGTTTTATAGATAGTGGAGTGATTTTCAGGTACTCTTGGGTTTTTTGCTCTCTTTTATTCCCAATAACTTTCAGATAACAATCGGGGAACAGAGATGAGCTACTAACTATGAGGAGGTTTTTTGCTTTCTTTCATTTTACTTGCTTAGAACAACTGTGGCATAGAGCCAAATATCCTCACCTTCCTCATATGCTGATTCCACTTAATTTTAGGAGAGCTCCTTGTGCAAAATACTATTTCACTACAACTGCTCATCTGAGTAGTTCCCAGAATCAGAGCTAACCAAGTCCATTGTAACAAAACCTTTCTGTGCTCTTGCCCTTGTATTCGTATCATAAGGCCCAACAGATAGCAAGTTGCTGCCCATCTCCCACCACATTCAACGGTAGGCTTCCACCAACTTCACCAAGGGTGGATTTGAGCTTCGCACCCTGTTTAAACAATTCCCCATTTACAAAATATTGCCCAGGTCATGCAGTGGACCGTAGACTGCACTCTACCTTCCGCAACTGGGTTGCTACGTGGCAAGAAGTGCAACACGTCTCCCCCAGTTAATGAATATTTGCCATTTACATCTAGTATCCACAAAGAGAATTTAATACATAAAAAATCCAAGATGGGCTTGTTAAAAGACAACTGGAGGTCTTGGTCATTGAACCCAGGGGTCCTGAGGAAGCATGACACTTCTCAAGCAAGCCCCTTTCATCATTTTCTTCAAATGAAATTATAATAAAGTTCACCATGCCTAAAGCAAAAATTAAAGTCCACAGGGACTTAAAAAGTGACAAAAAGATAAGAGACATGTTAATACGAACAGATAGTTTCCTTCAACCCAGAGCCAGTGTTGAGGAAAAGTAATTTTTCCCAAAACATCTACCTTTTCCTCCCAACTCTCTTCAAGTGCTGACGAACTGAATAAAAGCCTTCAAAAGCTTCCTTGTCTCTCCTCCAGCCCATCTCTGAGGGCATCTTGTAGATGGCCTAGTGTTTGGAAAATGTTGCGTTACAGAGAGGTTCAGCTCTTGCACAGGAACACAGCTGAATGGTGAGGCAGAGTGAATCTGATCCATCTCTATTTGATAACGCCAGTGAGAACGCCCAAATGACCTCAGAGTTGTTCATCTCTCAAGCTCATTGCCTCCATCCCATTCCCTAGGACACAAGTTCACCTATCATCATTATTTGCAGGTTGTAAATCTTCCCTGCCTTCCAAAGGACAGAGATGCAAAATGAAGCTTGTTTTCAAAGATCACGCTGCCAGTAGCTAAGACAGATGCTCCTCAGAACGACACCAAATGAGCTGTGGAACGCAGGCCGTTATGAGTTGGACCTTGTGTGCAATACATCAAGCTTTTAACAGTCAAGACACAGCACTGTGCAGGTGAGGTTTATTGCATGCTTTGTAGAACAGGTGTGAGATGTTGCTGAGCTGGGTAAAACAACAGCTGAGCAAGGCATTTGCTGCCTGTACCCTGGGCTCTGAACTTGCAAAAAGCACAGCAGCTGTGGCCCACACTGACAATGACCTTACCTGGCAAACAACACATTTCCCAAGCAAGTGTTACCACATGAGTAGACCATAGAGAGAAAGATGCATGTACAATAATGCATTTTGCCATGTTTTCCACATAAATATCTAGGGAGAGTTTGCCCCCTGCTATTTATTCATGGATGCAAATAAATTTGGGAGATGATGAAGGGGGACAAAAATGGACAATGCCCCTCCTCCCCTCCTACCTCTTTTGGTCACCCTAACCTTACCTAAGTCATTTCTTAGCAGAAGCATGGAAGAGAAAGATCTTGAGACGGGCTGAAAGAGCAGTGCCTCAGTCCAGAGATGTGTTCCACACACAAGGAACAAAGAAGCAGAAACGCATGGCAAAAATATTTGGATTTCCAAAGGTGATGTCAAGCAGCAGAGACTTGAGAATTGGTAGGTCCCCACTTGAAGGACTTCCCAGGAGAACAGGCAAAGTGAGAATTGGAAAGATGATTTCAGCATTTGTAATTGTGTCTGGGAGAATTATGCAGATTTTAAGGGTGCTAAGAGAACGAAGGCTACAGTATTTTTGATTCAAAGGAGTGACAGTCTAGATGGGAAGCCTGACTGAGCACAGAAAGAGAAAAGGCATTTCTTAGAAGTGATAAAGAAAATATAGTCTGTCCACTGCCTGCAGGAGGGAAGGGAATTTGGGGTAAGATAGGGAAGAGACTGTATCTAGGTAACAGGCCTCGGTCAAACTGAGCATATTTCCTATATGTTACCCCTGATGCTTTATTACTGAGGTAAGAGGCAATGATTTCATTTCACTCTCTTTCAGGCAACGCAGCTTGGTAATTTCTCTAGGATCATCTTGATTTTGTTCTCGTCTTTGACCTCCAGCTCTCGGCTTTTGATATTTCCTCAGTGAATTTTTCTGTAGCCACTGTGAACAACAAAACAATGCTACTTCTACTCTCAGTATTCCCAATTCTGCTGCTGCTATTTGCTCTGGAACTGGCGTTCTTTGCTTTGGCCGTATTGGCTCAGGGCTCCCACAGCCCAAAATGGTGCATTAGAGCCGTCTGTAAAATTGAGCAGTTACTTACTGAAATACTTCGTTTTTCACACACAGCCTGCACTTACAGTCAGCCCCCTGTGAAACAACTAGAAAATATTCCCGAGGAAAGGAGAAATACTGTCTTTTCTTTTTCTTTTCTCCCCTCATCTGACAAAATGGGAAACAGGAAATCCGTGCACAGTGACAGCAGTACCTTAGCTCAGGCTTGACTCAGGCATTTGAAAGGTTTCCTCCCTTCACCAACCTGCAGGACAAGTAATGTCTTTACGAGCACATAAGCAGCAGTACTGGCATCCCATCACACTAAACGCTGCGTATATCACGGACTGTATAGGCACATAATAACCCCTTTCTTTTTCTCTCTATCTTCTCCTCACTATTACCAAAGGGGCTTGTGCGGCTAGTTGAGGAAGCTGAAAAATAAATTCCAGTTAGCTCAATCGAGATTCAGACTCGGAGCACGTGCTTATCGAGAAAAGGTGGTCTCCCCTCCCTAAGCTGGCTCCCAAGAGCTGGGGCAGGGAGGAAACACTTGATCTGAACACGCAGGTGCAGATCGCTGCTGTGCTCTGGAGGGGACAGCCGGACAGCTCGCATCCGTCAGCTGGACAAACCCGCGGGTCAGCTCAGCCGCCACTGAGAAGTGTCATGGAAGGACATAAATGGGTAGCAAACTACTCCTGCGGGTCTTCCCCGGGAGCGGGAACGGCTTGTAGTTCAGAGGGCATTTCTGAGTCACGGCGCTGCGGGGCTCACACGCAACCTCCGCGTCACCAAAGCCACCCGTAGCCCTAAGGAGCCCTCCAGGGAGCATGTTAGTCTGCTGGAGCTTTTGTCCCCAACTAACCATCTGAAGCTTCAGCTGGAAGAGGAAACAACATAGTGTACATATTAAAACAGCTACAATGGAGAAGGAAATCGCCTTTCATTAATTTTCCATAAGTGGATTACACCAAGCAGAGTGTAAACAGTCCCACGGGCACCAATTACCAGGCTTATTCTATAACTGAATTGTCCTAAACAAGCACCATTTTAATTTGAATATCAAATACTTTACACAGCAGGAAAGAGAAGGAATAAACCAACTTAACAATGCATTTGTTATGGGTTTCTACAAAATTGCTGTGGAAAGCTCTGTGTCCCCAACAGATAGTGCATATTCTCTTTGCTGCACACCTCATGCTGCATACGCTCATGCTGCACACCTCATTCAATCAGATGAGAGGCAGCATGGGCACATGCCAGCTATTGTACCATTAACAAAATTGCTCCAAATTTAAGGAGGGGCCAAATTTAAAAAAGCAAAACAAAACAAAAAAAACCACAACAAAACAAAACCCCTACATTTAATTAGATTTAGCATGATTCCCTTTTTTCTTTTAAGAGACTAAGTTATAGTAGACCTATTTTCTGCTTCTAAACATCTTGATGAAACTAGCCTTTGGGTATGATTTTTCTTTAATAAATTGGAATTAATAAATACCTCATATCTCCAGGAGTGAGTGAAGCCAGTGGCATTAAAGAAACAGTACCCAGCATTATCCAGATCAGTTCACCAGCGTAATAGAAGCAGCACACATTCCCGTGAAGATCTGGGGCTTTCTTCTCATTTCCCATCCAAGCTCTAGGTTGTTCCTGACCTGTCATTCCAACTCCTAACCCAGTCATAGAAGAGCGTGTCACCCTCATATGATGAGCTATTAGACAGAGATGTTTGCTTGCTGCTCTGCAGTACGGATGAAAGCATAAATCACACACAACATAAAATGTTGAGGCCAGGTAGCCCAAGAAATTATGTAATGGAGAATTCCAGTTCTCCCTAGTGGGAAGAGTAGAGCATGGTGCAAAGCTCTTGCCCTCCATAAGACCTAAGCCAAAGCAAACCAGAACCAGTCAAAAAGAACAACCAAGGAACGGACCTTTGAGAATAACTTGGTTGTCATTAGTCTGCTGGCAAATTTGGAATGAGTTGGTGAATTCAGTCCTGCTATCATCACCAATATCAGCAAAAGGCCAAAGATTAAATAGATGAAATTAGAAATGAGATAATAAAATGTTCTACTCTGTCCAAAGGAAGGCACAGAACTCCAGGGGACACTCCACAACTTTTTCAATCTTGGTAAAACACGAAGTTTTGTCCTCATATTTGTACTCAGTGCAGTTGTGGCCATTACAGATCAGCCCTGGTAAGTCTTGGCCTCACTCAAAGACATTAAAGCCCCATAATTCCTGTTTGTGGAACTGAGAATTTGCAACCTATTCAGGCTGGAGAAAAGGTCTAAGAGAGAGAGGGGGTTATCCCAATTTAAAAAGTGGAAACCGTGGCTTGCATTAACTACTTTACTCAATGAAGCTCATGCACATAGTTTGAAGGACATCTCCTGCTTAAACCACAGGGCTCCTAGCTCTTAATCTTCTCTTCTGTAGAACATTCATCCTCCAGAAACAGTAACAACGCTGGGAACAAGCATCAGAAAGTATGTCTCCTGATCTAAATCTCCAACACACCAACTGACAAGGCAGATTTGCAATAAGGTATTCAGAGCCTTTATTGGTATAAATTCAGTGATCCTGCCACAGGACACTCACCACTGCAATATGTTCCAACAGAGCACGCTGTAAATTGAAAGCAAAGTGTTCTCTGTACAGTTCTTGAAGAAATAATTTGGTTCTTAGGTGAAGACAACGTTGTTAAATGCCTTTGAAGTGCTGAATACTAAACAGTCCTTTTTTCCTGCCAGTATATTTTGGGTTCGTTTTATACATCACATAGATGAATGGGCAGGAAAGAGCAGCCTTCTGGAAACTGAGTTTGGTCTTTGCCCAAAACCATTATTTATTTCCATGTGGCAACAGCAAGAACTGCATGTTCTCCACTTGTACTTACAACATTAAAAGGAGAGGCCCTAAAGAGAAATGCGAGGAGAAATTTTTACACGTAAAACAGAAGCTATGAAGTTACCTCTTCTTCAGTTTCATTAAGCAGAAGAAAACTCAGCAATTACATAGACTGAATCTAACCATCTTATTAAATAACCAGTCTGCAAAAAGGCCAAGCCACAGTGTCCTTCCATTAACGTCCACCTATATGAGGGCAGGATTAAGAAAGGTGGATCAACAAGATCCTGAAGGAAAGAGTCTGATGTCTTCTAAATCTGCCTGGCTGCTCCTACACAGAAGCAGAAGTTGGGTCCCTTCCTCCTACACACTCCTCTACTTCATACTGGCAGATTAAAGGTAATCAGCCAGAGGGCTTTGTGTCCAGATGCAAAGAGCCCGGGAATCCTATCTCCATCTGTAATCCCCCCTGTGCCAACCTATGTCCTTCTGAAGCTCCCCCCTTCCTCCACCAGTGCCTTTAGCCAGCCCTGCATGGCCACGGCCCGCAGGCACAGCCACTGGTGTGGAGCACTACTGTATTGGCATTTCCCCTTTTTCACTGGTTTTTAAGGCTAATGAGTATCACCTGTTTCACAGAAGAGGTGAAGACTACTGTCCCCGCTTCCATTATTGCCAACCCAATGGAAAAACAGTTCAGATCCCTGCTCCAACACAGACTTCCTGTGTGACCTTGGCCAGGTCACTTCACCTCAGTTCTTCACCTGGAAAACATCCATGAGCTCTTACTTCAGTCGAGCACTGGAAGGATAAAATACAATTCACTGGAACAGATAAGTAACCAGACACTGGGATAATGATTAAGGATGGCCCTACATTTTCCAGCTAATCGGTTGTGCATGCAGTGCTTTACTAGGGAGGTCACTAGATTGTGTCCTCGTGCTTGCACAGTCCCCCTATAGCCCCTACAACCACCACTGTACCCAGGCAGCTTGCATATAGTTGCGCTATGTTCCAAGCCTCATCCACAAGTCTCTAGTTCAACCTGTGAGATGAGATATACCGGATGAAAAACAGGAGCAATGAATTTCAGGCTCAGTGGAGAAGCTCCCTGTATATTTATGAGCTTAAGTCCAACCTTTAAAAACTCTTTTCCCCAGTGGAGTTTCCTTCAACACGAAGTCATGGATGAAACACAGAGAAGCTGCTAATAATAAAATGGCCAGGCAGAAAGAATAGATTTGGATTTTTTTTTTCCACATCGCTACTAGCACAGTGAAATAGCAAGGAGCACCAATAATTTATTTACTGGTCTTTGGTACTTCACATCCTGCTGTTTTTCTACCCCCAAACAAGACCCTGTGGGTTTAATTAAGTTTTCAGAGGAGGCTTGGGAGATATGATTTCACTCAGCCTATGTCATTTATTCCATGTTTTCTACAGATGCATGGGGAAAAACCTACGTAGCACAATAAATCAAACGTGGTGCTGGTGAGCGATACATTAGATAGACATGGCAAAAGCTCCTTGTTCTAATGCTCTAATACTGCAAGGGATGACCACAACTGAGGGAACTCCAGAAAGCCTCTGCCTGTACAGGGCAAGGCAGCCCTGAAAACTACGCATATCATGGACATCATTCTTCACCAAGAAATGGGAGGACGATGTGAACGAGTCCCCTGACGTAGCTTTCCTCCCTCCCTTGCCACATCCACATGGCACGACCTTATCCCTGGATATCTATAATAAGGCTGGCATTTCCAGGCTCACATGTGAGACTCCCACAGGCAATAAACTAATGCTATGATCTAGACAAATCACCTAGGGGTAGGTCCAAAGCAGTATTCAGACCTCTGAAGATGCAAATGGGCACCTGCAACTGGGAGTTTGGCACTTGCAAAATCAGCCAACAAACAGACTAGGATCTTGAGATAAGTTAATGGTTTTAAGTATTTGGCCCTTGGACTTTCTGCCTCAGTACATCACCTGCATTACAGGAAAAACATGAATATCTGACCTCTGAGGGACAGCGTGAAAGACTAGGGAAGTGCTCAGATACTACAGGGAAATGCATATGTGCATCAGTACTTGCGGAGACAGACATGCATGAAGATATAATGACTTTCCTGACCAGGACACAGAACAGGCCTGTGTCTTATGGCACATTCAGATTTCCAGAATTGATGTAACAAAAGGTATTGGGTGGGGTTTGGTTTTTTTTCACTCTTCTGATGAAAACGTAGACTTGTTAATGATCCCCTTTCAAGTCAAGCAGCCAGTGCTCCTGTTTCATAAAACGCTGTGTTCATGTTGAACACAAAATACTCTGCTGCAGCAAGATTAACCCATCTTTTGAAGGTCACTTCTGCCAGAATTGGTATTAACATAATCTAAACCTTCTACCTTCACTTTTTTTCCCGACACAGTGAACATGTTCTGTCCCCATGAACTGCATGCTAAAATACATCTTATGTCCCAGCATTTTGAGTTAATCTGCCACCTGAATTGTCTCTGTGCTAAGGCCCTACATTGTTGTTAGGAGGCTCCAGGTTGGTATCAAGACTGTCTATTGACTGTCTTCACTTGTGCGCACATCGACTCAGCTGTCCCTCCAGAGGCAACTCCTCTACCCTGACTCATCTAATCTGTCTGTTGACTAAGACGACTTTGGGCCTAGAGCCTGGAGCCCTCTAGATCCTTCTGGGACAGATAACCATGAGAAAAAGTTGTGGTATTCAAGCTTTTCTAACTGAAAATGAGCCACCACTCAGCTTGTCTTCCTAAGAGACAATAATCACCAGCAGAGCATCTGAATTTCCAAGCAGTTTTGCTTTGGCATTTTAGATGACCTCATGTGAGTGACCATTTCCTTCAGCTATCTTAAATGAAGGGATTTAACCCAACCTACCCAATACCTTAGCAGAACACTGCAAGACGTAAAGGGTTCAGGAATCGTGCTTTGAGACAGATTAAGATCAATCCATATTTGAGGAACCTGACTAGAGCTCCAGAACAATAACTGAAAATGGTTCCCAGCTCTAGGCCCTCTGTCTACTTCTGTAAGCAAAAAAACCCCTACTGAAGCTTGGAGGCCACTGTCAGTGTATTTTTCATGATTTAAAAAAATGACTGGGTTTATTTTCTCTCCCTGTTGTTTTTCAGCCAAAATCTTAGAAGCCTGAAAGTGGAATATATTTCTTTATCAGTTTCTTTTTTTTCTCCTCCTCTGCCACTCATGCACAGTGGTTTGCTTATTGAGGTTCATTCATGTGTAGGGGCTGCTGGCATTGATGTATTTTGTTAGCAGGGTGGAGGGTTTCTTCCTTTTTTCTTTTTTTTTTTTTTTTTTTTGAGAGCAGACTGGCAGATTAATTTAGGCTGGCAGAACGAGCAGATGAAGATTATGTTAATTTTGCAAGCAGAAACAAGCAGGGACAGAATGCTAGGCTCCCCATATCTAAGACATCGCAGTAAGCTACCACACAGACAAGCTCAGGACTTCCCGACCGTAATTCTGAGCCAGCCTTATTCTGACTGTGTTGTGACTGAGGACCCATAGGTAAAAGGTTTCACTTGCTTCTGAAAGTATATTTCGTGGGGGGTTTTAAAATTGGTTTTACTCTGACTCACGGAACAATTAGATTTTGAGATCATATGCAGGGAGAGCGTTCTCCCCTAGTTCTATTCACAAGCATTCCTATAGTCTTGCTTGTCGTGCTTTCAACTTGCTGTTGAAAACCAAACCCTACGACATCACACAACTTAAGATCCTTAAGGAAAAATGAGAAAGCTCTCTGTAATGACATTATGGTATCTCTCAGGCAGGGAGGATGAGATATATTCTGTGAGCATCCCTTCCAGCGAGAGAGACAGCTGCCAGGCTTAATCAAATCAGTACAAACATCTTCCTCTCATCCATGTCTGAAATTAAGGCAATCACCAAAGAAACCAATTAAGGAAATATTTTGGTACCAGTTGAAACATTACTTACACAGGTGCAACTGTTTTTAGCCCTACATGAGTGTAAGAAACCAGAATCAATCTGCCATTTCCAAACCAAACTCTACTGTGAAACTTATTTACACAATCAACAACATGGCCCATCTGAAGGTACCAGTTCCCCACCCTCTTTATAGCCATCTATATGAAGAGCAGATCAAGGAGTAAGCTACAGTTACTACCATTTTGACCAGCTACGTATGATCACTTGATCAGCAGCCTGAGTGCTCTAAGAACAGAGAGATAACAGATGGACAACGTGCATTTCAGCAGACAGAAGACAAACCATGCCAGGCGTGCATGTGTATCACTTAAATGATGTCCCTTAAAACTGTCTTCTCCTCTAGGGTCTAGACAATGCAGAAGGCTATGAATTCAACCCAGCCCCTCCAAGCTCCTTACCAAGCCAGAGCACCAGCTTCTTGAATTCCTAGAGGGAAACATTAACACTCCTGCAATATGAATTGTGAGGCTGCATCGCCCAGCTTTTCAACAGCCAAGATCAGTAGGCATCCAAATTTTAGTTGGTCAAACACACCTATTTTGCTAAAGCATTCAGCTCACCCAGTGATTCTGCACCGTGCAACACCAAGTCAACAAGTCATCTACCATATGACTGTCTTCTGTGCTGCTGTATCTCCCTTGCCAGGCCTCCTAAAAAATAGGTTTTTCGAGGGTTTTTGCCTACTCCAGAGAGAGGGAGAGCTGTTCACAGTGTAGCCAGATGAGGGGCTGCTCCAGCAGCAGTCTGCTGGATTTATCATCCGCTGCCCACCCAGCTGGTAGAGAACTTCCAAACACAAATTTGAAGAGAAAAGGAAGCTGCTCAGAGGATGAACCTCTCCCATCGGTGATAATCTTATCATATCATGTTTCTACCAGGCAGCATTTTAGTAAGTATCAACAGTGTTAATGATGGGCTCTAACTGGAAAGTTAAGAGATAGGACTGGTCTTGGTAAATCTGTCTCATGTGCTTGGTCTTCATTGAGATTTACTTTAGAGTTCATCTATCTAATGCAGTTCTTTGCATGCTAGTCACTTGTAGGTAAAATATGGACACTTGCAGGAGTAGAGGAGCTCTCTGTTCCTCCAGGAAGCTGACTATACACCAATTCACCTGTTCCCCTTGCAACCATTTATCAGTTCATTAACACTACTTAGCGCCTCATTCAAAACTCTCTTCATACGATGAAAAAAAAAAGAAAAAAATAGTAGTGATTTGTTTATAAATGTTCATGCACAAACTTCTTTTCACAGGAACACTAGCTGTAGTACAGGCACTTCAAGCACTGTCTACAGGCTCACGTACGACATGTAAATTAGCTCTTGAGGAGAACTAGCTCTGGGGTCCCCTTAGCAGGTAACAGCATCTTCTAAGCCTTTTGGCTAAGATCACTCACAGTATCACTTTGATAAAAGATACATCATCTCCCATCAGGTTACATCCTGCTTTTTACAGGGAAGAAATTTAATGATCTAATGGGCCTCTTCCATCCCTAGCATTATTGAGTAGGATTTGAATAATTCAGACAAAAGTTAATTGTGGTCAGAATCAGTCCGATTACTTTCATGAAATGCAAGCTTTTTGTAGTGAAGAGGGAGGCTTTGTCTTCACTTTTAAAAAGAGCAGCAATATTTATCTGAAGGAACTAACAGGCACCAGGTATCCTACAGCAGAGGAGGCTCATGGCACTCCACTGTGAGACAGTCACCAAGGCAAACCCAAGGAAAAGGTCTAGGGTTGATCTTGGCCACTTTGCCTCCTTACCGAGCACCACACTTCAAAATTTGTTTAACGGGGGTCTTTCCCTTGCAAACACTTAGTCATGCTCCCTGATGCACTGCAGAAACCAAGGGCTCCCTCTTCTCTCACCCTGCTTCAGATGCAGGGCTGCTACGCGGCTCCCACGGTGGAAAAACCACGCAATATCAGTAACTTTGAGTTAAAATCCAGTATCTGTCATGGCTCTATCTGCTAGCTCATACACATCTTTGCGAGAGCTTTAGCTTGAGCATGAAGCCATTTTGCAGCAGCCATTGCATACAAGGTATGCATTTCAGTCCTCCTCTGAACATATGCACATGCTTATATACAGACAAGTTTGCGTGTGTAAAATCTGTCATCTGCCTGGGAAAGGGGGAGCGTGCTCGAAATCTTGCACTCAAATGGAGGCTGCCTTGAAACAAGAGCTTGCTTAGACATATGCCAGTATTTCCGCTGAACAATAATACTTCTACAACAATAAGGAAAACTCAGAAGAAATCTGAGAACACAGAGCGTTTAAGGCATTGCTTAAGGTCTCTTGTAATATCACAGATTATTATCCCTCCATATTTGTCAGACGAGTTTGGGAGAAAGAGGAGTGATTGCTGAAAATTGGCTTTTAAATCTGGCTTCCCCTGAGAAAGATGGTCATGCTCTGAGGTTTGTGGTATTACTTGATAAGCAGTGATTAAAACAGTAATCCCAAATTGTAATCAAAAAGCAGCCAAGGCTCTGAAATTACTTTTCACTAAGCTTTTTCCCCTTTCAAAGACAGCCCTGTATGGCAAAAGATAATAAAACCACAGACGCCATTCCAATTTCATTTAGAAATATTTGATCCATTAATTTATAGTTTGGAAAGGTTTTTCCTCTTTTATTTGTCTTTAAATCCACATCAAAAGTAGGTCTATAGTCTAGGAAGATGGAGGAAATTCTTTTTGCAGTAGCTGTTCACTCTGGAAGAATACCTTATATGTCAGCACAGAATGAAGTAGTGAAAAGGTTTCCCCTTACCCAGTGAAGTGTTAGCTAAAATCAGCCTTACCCTTGCTTTCCCAGGCAATAAAATGTCGGGCTGGTCCATGTGATTGGTAGCAGCGTAAAGCCGCTCCTAATTGAAATGGGTTTGAGATTTCTGAGAAACAAAGCTCATCCTGACTTGATTTCATGAGCAGAGCTTACTGCTCTGACTTCAGGATGATCTCTGCAGGATCACTGGATGAAGACACCATACAGAGTGGCTGTGTTCAATAACTTCTACTTCGGCCCCTTCAGCCAGAGCAACTGCTATGTGTTCGTGTTTCCCTCATCAGATGAAAAGCACAGGCAATAGCTCATGACAGTTTGATTTTCCACATAGCAAAGGGTCAAACTAGCAATTGGTTTGTTTTCAACAGTGATGTTTCCAGAGGAAAAATTATTAGCAATAGGATAGTCCAACACACATGCTTTTTAGAATTTCAGAGAGGTAAGTGCAAAACTCTCATTAAGTTTGAAAATTTTCCCTAGTTCTGTGCAATAATTTGTGATTTTTTCCCCTTTATGCTGATTTTGCAAGAAAACAGAAATAAAATTCATCAAGCTGTAAAAATCAATAGTGATGCTTTGTCCTGTGTAATAGAAAAACTGCAGAAGTTTATCAAGCTGAACTGCAAAATTCACAAAGGATAGCAGGTCATATCTGGCCACAGGAGGAACTGAAACCACCGTTTGTACGTCACGGTCCAGCCCCACACCCAAGTCTTAGTCTTTATTAGGGACGCAGTAAGGACATCACACGGCGTTGCCTTTTCCCAAGCATGCCCTTATAGCTCTGGAACCATACTTATTTATTTTAGAGACAACTTAGAGGTTTCCACTTAGTAAATGCTACTCATGGCCTACCCTGAAACATAGTCACACAACTCGCACCATTCCAGGTCTCACATTTCCTCCAAAGATCAGTTAAGTACTTTTCTAATTGTATCTCTCCACATTAGTAGCTTACAGAGTGGCATTTCCCCACTGTACGTTTCCTAAGGCCAACCGCCTCAGGAAACAGGATCAGCTGCTTCAGATGCGGTGGAAACATAGACCAGCCTGAGCCTGAGAGACTGCAGATGAAGTGGAAAGCCTTTGAGAGCACCGGTCTTTGGACTAACGGTGGAGAGAGACAGACAGAAAAGCATTCTCTGCGTGTTGATTGACCAACCTCGTGAAAAGGCCCACTAATGAAACTTGCATATCCTTGATTTACAGAACTTGATGAAATCAAAGCTATGACACAAACTTTTCAAAAAACAAATTTTCTCAGTGATAAATGTTTCCCTTCTGTTCCATTTAACAGCTGGGTAGTGAAGATGAAGACAAAGCACATGTTTTATCCATGGATTAAATTAAGCCCTGGATTACAGATTGTAATTGAGCATAATTACTCCAAAAGTACAAAAATTTAAGGTTGCCCTCATGAGGCAGAATTTGCCCCACAGAGTAGCATTAACATGATCAAAATGGTTATGTTCTACTAATGCACATTCTGGCATTCTATTTTCAAGCAGCTAGAAAAACATCTTCAATTTCTTGTGGAGGAACAAAAAATCCCAAGATACCTTTATGTTTTATGTTCGTCTATAAAACTAGCAAAGTGTAAACTCTATAAAATGGCTTTTAATCTAGCACAAGTTTACTTTATACTGTGTGATACAATCACCTAGAACAAATGTTGTGGGTTAAATTTGGAAAACAGAAGACAAAACCTAAAAAACCCTCTCGTTTAATGTCTGGAGGACAAACCCCAGCTGCCCTTCATAATCAAAAGATTTGAAAACAACAGAATATGCTATTAGCAATGCTGGTCAGGTTAGCATTTCTCTCCATAGAAGGAAAATTCCTACTATTCTTTGGTCACGAGTGCTACTACTCATGTCAGTAGGGCAAACAAGATTTGACTCACAGAAAAATTGTTATATGCAGGATCTGTGATGAACAAATGCCTGTTTATCACTTTATCATTCAATCTTATGATCTTATACTTGTGTAATTCTATTGAAATAAATGTAATGCAAAAATGAAATAAGAAATGCATGAATTGGACTCTGTGTCAGAAACCATAAAAATCAGGACTACATGAAGGAGGAGGAGAAGATTTATTTTTGAGCACTGAGTTCATGTCCTTTAGAGACAAAAAAATGTACTCTGGACGACAGATAAAAGCTGCTAAGCAGACATCGTGTGTGCTATGAGGACATGTAACTCCCTCATCATGTCTAAAGGCATCAGCTCCCAAAACATGAAAAATCAGCATTGAGCAGCATCCTCAAAAAAACAACAGCTTGTTACGTCATGATTTACTAGACTAAAAATGTAAGTTGTGTCTGCTCAGCTTGCTCAGGTTGCATGCAATAGCTGAGAGAGCCCATTGGTAGTGGTGGTCATGTACAAACCACAGTCAGCGTAAACAGCACAGCATATGTCACGCTCACAGCATACGCTTGTGTCATTTGGGCTATACGATAAACACCTGTGGGAGCATTACTTAGAGATTTCAGCCCCAGGAGTAACTGGCATATTGCAAAGCCAACAAGCGGCGTTCAGTATATCCGATGAACTAGCTGGGAAAGGCACCATCCAAGCTACAACAGTGCTATAACACATAACCTGGAACATTTAATCACACTGTTTGGACCAGTGAAAAACAAGCCATTTTGAGAAGGACACGTCACACAAAATCACTGGATTTTTAAAAAGAAGTATGACATGGGTCAAAATGTCAGTGTATTGTGTGTGACATAAGACAAGTGAAACAATTCAAAGGCAAAACTGACTCCATTACGTTTGTCTTACCAATAGCAAGAAGGGTCTGACTCAGCAGAAGATGATTTTGTTCAGCCTCTCCAGGAGGATGGACACAAACATATTCAGTAGCCCTCAGGGTGATTTGGGATGCTATGGGAACACCCAGAGCCCCAGAGAGCAATGGGGACCCATTTTGCTAGGCAGCAAGAGACACTACACTTCCTCTGGAGGTATATGACTGATTACAGATAGAGACAGGGGAGAGCGAAAACCCAGTTCAGCGTTAAGGCGACTGTATTTATAGTAGCAATGGTTGCAGTACATCAGCTCCCTTACTGCTAAAGTGGGAGGGAACAGTGATTCAGAAATAGGAAAGATGACAGCAGAAGGATATGATTATTACAGTGGAGGGGCTTGGTTTGACGGACTGGAGGAGAGGAAGCCCTCCTTAATGTGTAAAGCAGTCAGAATAACAAAATAAGAAGAAAACTCCATTCAAGACACAAACATGCATAAGACTGTCTCTAGGACAAAAAACAAGAAGGCAGAATGAAACACGAGAAGAGGGAATGCCTAGAGGAGAATCTTGGTTGTGCAGAGAATGAAACTACACCTTGGATATTCTGGATAGGAAGACGATAAACCAAAGGGGAGGCTGAAAAATATACCGAGGCATGCCGTAAAACTTATAGCCATCTCGACCCACAAGGCACTGACAAAGAGCGTTCTTGGGTTAACCTTCTTTTTGTTTCTGGGATTTTGGGGATTATTGCTTGCATCATTTTGTTTCCATTGCAATAAGTATAACAATATGCTAATAATTTCCATGCATGATAAACATTCCTGTCTGACTTCTGTAAGACACGGGCGTCTCCAGATGTGGACAGAGACCGTACGTACCCATATACCATACACATATATATACACCATACACAAACTTGGATAAAGGTTCGATTCTATCATTAAACTGCTTTTAGGATCCTTCGTCACACATCAGGATCTTACTGCACTAGAGACTTACAAACACAAACCAAAGCAAGACCTCCAAACATAATGGAAGATGAACAAACGGTGGATCACAAGGAAGAAAGCAAGACATTACTGGCTGACAAAAAATGTAATTTAAGCAAATACGCACTCTGGCACTCTGGTCCATTTTTCTTGGCATCACAGCAAAGGACAGTTTGAAAAGTATGATTTGAAAGAAGCTAACAGTAAAGCTCTATGGACTTTTAACAGAAAGCTTTTCTAATTCATCTCAGAAATCACAGGTCCTACTTCCCTCCACATATACCTCAGCCTTGCTGTAACGGCAGCTCTGTATATCTACATATATAAGGCAGAACACAGCTGTGTGTCCAGTTCTGCCTCTCCCTGTAAATAAGTGAACGGGGGTCATGATTTGCAAAAAGAGGAAATTCTTACTCTACATTCAAAAGGTAAATAACGACTCTGACCTACTGTTCTGACCCAAGACAGTGCAGCCTGTCCCTTATCCATCACTTACTCTCGTAGCATACAGAGCAGTACAAACCAGGGAGTAAATTAATCACTTTCTGCAGCGTACAGAATATGGACTGCTCTAGTGAGTGACTACTTCTTTATAAGATAAGGTTAATCAATAAAGATAATTAGACACTTCTGGTTAATATGTCTATGTCACTGAAAAAAGCACATAAAGTCCTGCCATCCCCTATTGAAATACAAACAAACACTGGAACAAATCCAACTGGTATAAAAATGTTCTAACTGTATGGAATTTAAAAACTCAGATTAGAAATATTGTATGGTTCACTCCAACCTGAACATTCCCGAATCTCAGAGGAAATTACATACGACCTTATCTCTCACGGTCTGAGTCACAAGGTTAAACCTCTGTGTTCACCTGGAGCATCCTGATTTTAGTGGATCTTTGAGCAATTTGTGGCAAGTGACAACTTGTCAGATCCCTAGAGCTGGCACCTGGCATCTTGGCAAAACTGGCTGAGATAAAACCCAACGCTGTTTTGGGCACGAGGGTCCAGCCACAAAAAAAGCACCCTTACAAGACCGGAGCCTTCTTTGCTATTTTTGGGCCATCTCTACACAGCAATTACAAAACTGGAGGTTGATTAACCTCATCCCAACCCCATAACCTCTGCGTGCTCAGGCTTCCTTTGATGCAAAGGGAGATTTAAGCAGGGGCAGTTTGTCCAGAGCACAAACGGATTCAAAGGTGCCCGCATCGCTCCCTCAGTGAAGTCCTTCTTTCCAATTGCTTCTGTGGGACCTACAGCTTTTATTTTTAATTCCTGTGAGCCACACAGTTCGTCTCAGATCCTTCTCAGCTCTGAACAGGGAGGGCAAGATAAACCTCTCCAGCTAACAACGAGAAATCTATAGTGATGGACAACCAGCAGATCATCTAGCTAATCTCCACTTGTCCCACTTTAACTGAAGCTTTTCGCAAACAAGTATCGATCCATTGTGCCACAGTCACAAATCCTCAAGTAATTCTCTGTGCAAAGAAGCACTTCTTTTTGGGAGAGGAGGGGAAGCTTTCTTTTAACCAGAAGAGAGAGAGAGAAAATAAATCCTTCTGCAGCACCAGCAACCCCACAGAAACTTTGCTTCTGCCCACAGACCAAGGGCTCTCGTGAAGTCATACAAGCGTATCTTCTGCTTCCACTTCCCCTAGTTAACGTTTTAACCCCCAAATAAAATTTGGATACACCAAAGTTTTCTTAAGGGCTCCGAACATCAATTTTATTTTTCTTACAGTTGTGCTATTGCGCATATTCTGCTTTCCTTGCTCACAGGGAAGGGACTGCACTCCAAGCCCTTCCTGACCGACTTTCACTTCTGTACAGTGTTCCTCTTTCTTGCTTCAAAATGAAGGTAACAGACAGTGCTGTGACTCCATTTGAGTTGCCATCCTCTTATTTTTGCAGGTCCCAATATGCAGCCACATACAGCAGTAGCTGGTCAGAGTTCCAGGGATGCTTTGTCATTGCCTAGTAAAATAACTAAGTCTAGCTTTTCATAAATAAGAGATAGTATCAGCTTTAATAGAAGGGCGGAAAAAACAACAACAAAACCCAACCAAAACCAAGCAGGAGCCCCTGCCAGAGAAAGCTTTTACAGGGAACAACTACTTTGCTTTTCCCCTTCACCATTTGAACAGTAACACTGTTTCTTTTCTACCAGCACATCTCAGCATGTCCACACTGATGTTATTTTCACAAAAGTGGTTGAATTCTAAAAAAAAAAACCCAACCTGCTAAGAAAATAACAAGTGCTAGGCTGGGGGTGGAGCTGCATAACATTGTGAGATGATGATCACAGCCCAGTGGAAACGTTCAGAGGACTGTAAGAACCAAAAGCCTGAAATGCTGGGAAGAAAACAAGCACAGCTGGGCCACCAAGCCCTCACGATGGAAACCACACTAAGATGCTCCCCATCACTATAGGGTCTCACTGATTTGCACAAGAATGGCCCTCTGGTTCAATGGGAAAGGGGCTGAAGAAGCCCAGGCAGGACAGTACCTCGAGTTTATCATCACAACACAGTATAAGCAGGAGGAAAGGGAGGCGGGAGATGAGCCCAACCCCTCCGTTTCATTTTATTACACAAAAGAAAAGTTAGCTAAAAAAAAAGGACACATTTAAATTTTCTTGCAGATTCCTTCAGAAATTAAACTTATTCAGTATCCAGTCCCTACTAAGAGGAACTCAAAAGATCTCTGTTGCCTTTTGAAATTTAACTCATGTTAGCAGGTGGATCTCTCACCAGAAATTACAGGTCTTCAAACAGGGGTTGCGGGTGAGACTCTATTGCCTGCATTACAAAAAGGGAAGGCAGATGATCACCATCTGATCCTGAAGACAATGAATTCAGTATTTTTTCAGGTGAACAGACATTTACAGTCCAGAAGAATAAGGGAAATGCTCAGTTCCTGCCATTTTTAGTATTACTTTTTTTTTGTTCTTATACGACTCCAGGTTCTGAGGTCAGAGACAATTTCACTACAGTCCAAATGCCAGACCTACCAAAGATTATTCCATATCCTCATGTCACCCAGAAAAGTAGTTTAATTGATTTCATTATCTTTGGAGTTTTATTATTCTAATTATCTGTGTGCTTTTATTATCCTAAATATTGATCTTTCCTTCTAATTAAGCCTATAATTAAGATGGGAAGATGTTGAATCTGTTTGTAACAAATGGCAACTAAGAGAATATATAAAGCAAAGCAACCCCTTGGTGCCACGGAGGGAGATGGAACCAAACATCTGGAAAACTTCTAAACCTCTGAATTTTATTTCTAGAATGTGAGAATCTGAATTTTATGTTAGCTGCAGTTTCCACATACAACCTAGGACCAATCCATTGCCAGCTTACTGACACAGATAGCTGGACTGCAAGGGCTTTGAAGGGAAGAGGCTTTTCATTCCGTACTTGAGCTGAACTTTGCACAATGCTCTCCTGGCCCAGGACTACTGTGTGTGTCACTGCAACGCAAAGGATCGACAGACAAATTATTCTCTTCTGCGTCTTGTTGTATTCTTCTGCTTCAGTGCTGAAAAAGTTATCATGGCACGTCATATTTCATTTGGAAAATCTATTTTGCATGGTTTCTTCTACAATTTGCATGTGCTTTGCTTGCTTTTCGCAGCATTTCCCATGTAGCGGGCATTTGAAGTAAAGGAAGAACATACATAGTAACAAATGACATTCAGTGACATGCCGTAGAGCTGTCTTTCTGTTCAAATTTGGTCTTGTTCCCACTGAACCAAGACTTTGATGCTAGACAGCGGTAGAAGTAATGCTGAACTCACAGTATTAATGTATTTTGTAAACCTCTCAAAAAAAAAAAAAGTAATGCATAAATATAAACTATTAACAATTCTGTGGCAAATACATGATTGGCTCTTTATGATGTACAATAATATTTTTCTCTTGTATTTCTTCAGAAAAAGACCTCTGTTAAACATTTATGCAATAAAATAGATGAAAGTGATGAAGCTACAGAGCAAACAATTAGGCTTTCTTAACAAATTCCTCCAGCCAGTAAATTAAATCACATGTTCCTGAATTTTGAAATCTTTCTCCTTTAATTATTTGAAGTTATACTCCAGGATGGCATCTGGCTTTTGGTATATTGTTTTGAATGGAATTATGTAGACAAAACTAAAGACAAAATAAAAGATAATGATCCTTATCCTAGAGTGGGTATAGGAATACTGAAAACAGTTCAAACCAACATCCTGTGTCTCGTCTTCTAATGCACATTTGTGTTTTTGGACAAAGACACGTAGGCCTTCAGCAGAAATAAAAGTCCTATTCAAGTATTCTCCATCCTGGGGTGGGGGGAACAAAAGATGGATCTTTTGCAGCTTCTGAGGGAGCAGTGGTAGAGTGAGACATTGCACCAAATGAAGCAAATCCATCCTTACAGACAGCAGAAACTCATTATTTTTTTTACACTCTTCGTGTTTTCTGAGTAGCAAGAAGCAGCACTGCCAGAACTGCTGCAGCAGGATGGCCCTTGCCAGCTTCTGTAGAAGATCTTCAGAACTGCATTATTGTTTCTAGAGCAAGACACGCTACAAAGTCCTATTAATAACACCGTATATAAAATTCTGACAGTCCCAACGGCTTTATTTGTAAAGTATCCAAAATCCCGTAGTCAGAGATGGAGAAGCATCCAGTATCAAGCTGAGTTCTGCTGACAAAACATTATCATGATATCTGAAGAAGTACAAATGGTCATTTAATTCCTGAGGAGGTATATTCCAAGCATCTCTGCAAGAGCTAAAGAAATTTCTGACTTTATTTCTAGGGTGTATCTCAGAACAGCAGCGTGGCCAGACAATACCACTTTGAATCTTCCAGTTCACATTCAGATCCGGGTGATTGCACACAAATTGTATACTGGGAAATTCAAAGGAGCCTTCTGCATTGTAACTGCTTTATCACCTGCTCGAGTAGCTCTGTGCTGCCCAACTGACATGACTGCCAAATCGTTGTTAAGCTTGAATCTTAAAAGCAGATGCACAGCTTCAAAAACTCATGGTCTATCACATATGGAGATGCCATCTGATTTGTTTCTGCTCCAGTATGACCAAGTCACTCAGCTCTTTCCTTCAAAGTCTACTGAATGCCAAGACTTGGTGATAGAGGAGGGAGGAAGTTCAGATTTGCTTTTCTTTCTGCCATGATTAAGAGGATGAATAGGCAATAGATGCTTATTCTTAAGCACCACATAATATTAAGAAGCATAAGAAGTGCATGTAAGAGACAAGTGTAGCTCAACGGATGAATCACTCAGTAACCAGCATGTTTCTTTATTTTTCATTAAAAAGCCTGAAGTGCCTACTCTCTCATAAGGCCATCTGTGCATAGCCGACGGTTCTCCAGGAACCAGAAGAGCATGTTTACTTGCCACCCTGGTTTCTTTCTTCAGCTTTGTTCTGCATCAGAATTGGACAGGTAAATTAAAGTAGCCTGCTGAAACATTCTACCCAGTTAGATAAACAAAGCACTCAAGTTTTAGGTTGGCCTTGGATTACACAGCCAGAATGCACGTATGTAAAAGTTCAGGTGCAGGTTTTCATGAACAATGAATTGGAAAAACATGATTCAGACATGAAGCAATTACTGTAACCGACAGAGAAAAATCCTGTAGATCAGGGTCCCAAGGAAAAAAAAAGTCCTATGGGGTGCTTTCAAACTTGATGTTTAGCTACCCACTAGATTCAGAAAGATGGTACAGTCATTCCAGCCACAAAGCCACAAGATGGTACAACCAGGTCCAGCCACAAAGCAAAACTGTGGAAAGCATATTTCTCACAATATTTCTACACTTGTGTGCTGGTTTCAGCTGAGATACAGTTCATTTTCTTCATAGTAGCTGTTATGGGGCTATGTTTTGGACTTGTGCTGAAAACAGTGCTATTGCTGAGCAATGCTTACACAGACTCCGCTTCCCACCCCTCCCCACCAGCGAGGAGGCTGGGGGGGCACAAGAAGCTGGGAGGGGACACAGCCGGGACAGCTGACCCCAATGACCCAAGGGCTATCCCACACCATATGGCGTCACGCTCAGCATGTAAAGCTGGGGGAGAAGAGGGAAGGGGGGGACGTTCGGAGTGATGGCGTTTGTCTGCCCAAGTCACCGTTACGCGTGATGGAGCCCTGCTCTCCTGGAGATGGCTGAACACCTGCCTGCCCACGGGAAGGAGTGAAGGAATGCCTTGTCTTGCTTTGCTTGCGTGCGTGGCTTTTGCTTTCCCTATTAAACTGTCTTTATCTCAACCCACGAGTTTTCTCACTTTTACTCTTCCGATTCTCTCCCCCATCCCTCCCATCAGGGGGGTAGAGGGGAGCGAGTGAGCGGCTGTGTGGGGCTTAATTGCTGGCTGGGGTTAAACCACAACAACTTGGTGTGCCTATCATCACTAAAAAGCCAACAAGAACGCTTCAAAAGAGCGCTCTCACAGCAAAGAAAAGGAAGGTCTTGTACAGAAGATCCTAAATCAAAATCCTGGATATCTCAAGTCAATTAGCAGCTTCAGCATGTGATAATTACGTGAGCTAGCCTTCTCCCTGCATCATGCTTCCTCAGTCATGCATAGGTAATGCTCACTTCACCCTTACTTTATCTCGTTTATCAGGACTAAAGCTTTTCAGGACAGTGACCATGCTACTAAATGACCCTGTGGCTCCCACGACATGAACGGAAGTCTGCGTTTGTTACTGTACAAGAAACAAGAGGAAATATAAAATGATCATGAGGGGACATCAGGCAAAAGAACACTATTCAGGTATTTTAAGGCCATTCCCTTAAATCTAGAATAGCTTTCAAGCTCATATAGATCTTTATATTGGCAAATCTTTACTCTGGATAAAGATATCAAGATTGGAGTAATATATTTACACCTCTCTATACCTGATTATGGTCCGTGCCAAGTTCCACATCTTTGACAGAACATGTAACAAGGCCTCTGAGAATAATCCAGTCTAGATAAGAGCATTTGTCAATGGCCTTAAGCCATTCATATGAGCAAATGGTCATAACCTGACAAGGCTTCCCAGATAGTGAAATGAAGTTTTAATAACAAACCTAAGATATAAGCCTTCTGATAAACCGGAGGATAACACAAGAGCCACACTGCTGCTGTCAGAACAGCATTGCTCTGAGAAACCTTCAGTGCTAAAACATGAGTCACGTTGACTTCCCACTTGCAGAAAGCATCCTGGGTGATTCAGAATCTGCTAGGATTACAAATCACCCTTCAGACGTGGTGCTGCTGGTGCTTCAGGGAAGATATTCAAAGGAAATTCTGTATCTACAGGCCTGGAAGGTATGTTCTTCTCTTTTGGTGTTATTAATACATAAAGTTTAGACCAGATTGAAATATCTACTCTGCATAGGCAAGGGTCTTCTGTTTTACTGAATTGCTCCCATGCTGCACTAAGAACTTGTATTTCCCCGAAGTTTATATTTCAGAAAGGCATCTGGCTGCAGCTAAAGACTGCTGGAAATGGGGAAGCCATCACTTCCTTCTGGACCTTGGGAAACCCTGGGTCTTTGCTTTGTGCAGTCAACCTCAGCAGTAATGCTGCCTCAGGATATATTATGTAATTAAACAGATTAACCCACACTTTATTTTGTCCACTGAACACATGGGGCCCTTTTTAATGCTCTCAGATGTGTACATCACCCTAGGGGATTGCAATACCCTGCCTGCTCCAGTTCCACTATTTTTGCCGCTAAAGGAGCCATTCCGATATCAGAGTGGTAGATCGCACCACTATAAAGCACACGAGATCATATCCTTTTACTCAGATTACTTCTCTAACATGCTGAAAAAGGAAACTCCTACTGAGAAGAGTGGATACTAACCAGCACAGAGCTTGTTGATGACAAGAAATTGGCAGTTTGTTAGCCTGGTCACCCAAAGACATATCAAAGTCTCAACAAGGAAATCTAATTGTAGCATGATTAATGCCAGTCATTTGCTCTTTGCCAATCCCCCCCTACGCGCTTCCAAGGATGGCGTTTTTCCACCCTGGCATCTATAATATAGTTAATGCTATGTGGCTAAAAGGCAGAAGCAGAAATGAAAGAAAGAATGTGTGCATAATGCCAGATGGAAACAGAAGAACGCAGGGTGTAAGTTGCCTATGAAATGGAGATGATTATAGGCAGCGCAATTAGCAATCTGTGCATCTGCCTTACTAGGACTCCCCAGGTCAGAACACGCTCGCATTGCCGCAGTGTTGAAGAAAGCATTTCTTTGCTATTGCAAGAGGATATGAAGAAAAAAAACTTCCAAATAATGCAATCCTGAAAACACGTCGCAATTAGTGGCAAACACAAGAGGACCCCACTACAGTGTTGATGTTACTACAGTGAAGACTAGCAAGAAAACTGCCCTACACCTACATTCAGTAGAAATATTTTTCCTTTCAAAGCGGAGGGTGCATGAACACTACACTCACCTGGAGTGAAAAGATTCCTTGAATTCAAACTGAAGTCAAGGAGTTAGAACACTGCGCATTTTTTCACATCTTTGCTCAGTTAGGTACATTTCCACCATTTCACTTGTGCCCAATAGCTGCTCTCTCTGCAAACAGCCCTACAGAGATCAACAGACAGGATTCTCACCTTTACTGAGCAAGAGCACACGAGGATACCCAAATCAAAGAGGCCACAAAAAGAAAGATGGGAAGATTTGGTTCTTCAGGACTGATGCACCAAATCGATTTTCCCACCACTCTGAGAGCATTAGCTTGGGCCTGACTTCTCATGAAGGCCTCGGTCCAGCAAGTCCGTGACCAAAAGCTGAAGTAATGATGGGATGGGATTATTGACGCCTCTGAAGTAAGGCAAGTGCTTTTCTGAACTGGCAAAAACACCCAAAAAGAACACACCCCACCCCCCAAAAAAACCCCCAAAACAACCCAAACCAAACCAAAAAAAAACCCCAAAAAACCAACCCCAAAAAACACCAACAAAAAAACCACACAGAGGCAGCTAGGACATGAGAGGTGATGAAATCCTCTGTATTATCTTCAGCACTTTCTTTTTTCGATCCTCAGGTTTTAAATGCACAAAAATCTCAGAGGAATGCTACTCATTTTCTGTATCTGTTCTTTCTGAATGTGGCTGTGTGATTCTTTTTTTAAAACAATTTAATATATTCTTAACATGAAACATTTAATGTCTGTTGCACAAGTGTGTAATAAAATTCAGCCCTGTGGCTCTTTTACTGTCAAGCTAAATAGGATCCATTTGAAACAAACGTGCAGCTTTAAAATTTCTTCATCTGAATGTTCCTGTCTTTGAAGGGAGCAATTCTCTTCTCCTGTCCCCTACAGAACAACAGGGATTGAGGGGAGCAGTAGGAGGGAATATTTCAGCTTTGGGTTTGTTTTGCAAACCCAGGGTTTTTGGATGGCAGAGCTGTACCCTACTGCATTGAAGAAAATGAATCCCTCCTTAGAGGCATTGCTTTTAGCAGGTATTAGAAGTATACAGAAATAGAAGAAGAAAAGCAGCCCCAGACATTTTCAAAGGAAGGAAACCGAAGGGATTGAGATATGGTACAAGGGATAACTACTGCTAAGAGAAGTCTTTTCTCCTAACCTAGATCTTGCATCACTCAGGGCCAGTTTACTACCATATACAAACATAAAGGAATTATTATTAGTGGTTGAAGGGGGTCCTCTACACCACCACTGAGAACCCAGCCATCTTTTATCCCCAGGAGAAGCAGCCTTTTGGTGGACAAGCCATGTTTCTAAGGTCGTGGAACGGAGGTGCACCTGAACCGCTGAAGGCTGCCTGGCTTTGCTGTCTACCCTTCACCATCGATTACTTCAGATTAAGCTCTAGACTGATCCCCAAAGACTGAACACGCCTTAGCAGTTGGAGCATGTCTTACAATTCACTTCTGTGTGAATTAAGGCACAGTATGTGGGAATGACTGGGAGATTTACTTCAAAGTGTGCTCCTGATCCAGCCTAAAATGGTAGTGTAGATGCAGCCATAAACACCCAAGAATATCAGACCAAACACTGTGTTGCAATAAATTATTTTCCTGTCAAACATAAGAGCTGCAATTCTTACTAGCTCCAAAGCTAAGCAAGTTTTGTTAATATTAATGTAGTGTTAAGACAGGAGTCAACAAATTGTTTTACTACTACACATAATGTTTCAAACTGTTTTCCTAACACATGAGTTAGGCTTTAGTCTTTAAAGAGAGCTGTTAATTTTAAGTTTTGTTCAGCAGTCACCCTTGGAGAAAATCAGTGGTGGTTAGCAGAGTTTGCTTTCTGGGGATTTTTTCCTACCCTCTCTAAACCTGCAAGCTATTTTTAGGCTAGGGAAGCTTCCCAGGAAGATGTCATTAGCTTTGACGGTGGCATTTCTGGAAGGCAGAATTATCAGAGTACTTGCTTTGTGATGGCTTCTGCTCCAGCACTGGCATAGGTATGTAAATAGAGAGAGATGCATTTAATATACTGATTCTCTGTTGTCTCCTCCACAGGGAAGCTGATCTGCAAATCTCAAGTTTCTTTAACATGCAGTAGCTGCACTACACAGTGTCCAGAAGAGAGACCTCCACTCTCTGAATCTCTAAGCATCTTCTTACTTTGAAAAAGAAAAAACATCTGATTATAAAAGCACATGCTGCAAATAATATCGGAATTAACCGGGTTTGTGATTAAGCATCTACACGCAGCTTTGCAGGTGGAGAACAGACTAATGTGACTTAACTGGTACACTTAAAGAGAGAAAAGAAAGCTATTAAGCCTTCATTTTGTTAAATGTGTAGCTAGGGAGTTTTAAACACAAAGAGGGAGAGAGAAGGATGTCATTCACACAAGAACTTCAGTTTCACTCTTACAACACTGAGCTTGCAAACAAAGCTTATATCTAACTGATTTTTGATTGAGTAAAATTAGACAAAACTACAGCCAGAATAAACATTTCTTTTAAATGAATTGTGATATAAAAGCACTAATTTATGTTTCTAATTAATTTTCTAAAACAAATGATAATCACATTTCTAATAATTAGCATTTCTGGTTTGCAAGCACATATTACCCACTTCATTCTTATGCAGCACGAGAATAAAAGCTGAGAGTAGAAAATAAGTCAATAAAACCAAAAAGCCCTCAATGCTGCAAAATACAGAATGCAAAGGACAATGGTGACTCCTAGTTAATGCGGACTCCCATTATGGGTAACTCCCATTAATGATGTGTAAAGCCCGATGGGCTTTTTGAGTTTTAGTAGGGGTAGCATTGGGTAGCAAAGATTTCCACAATACCAGCTATCACCAATTACATAATGCCTCGCATCCTTCTTCCATCTGTGGCCATTTCTGTGGTATTCCTGCAAACTGAGGCTATTTCTGAGCTCTTAGCAATAGGTTTGTGTTACATCTCTCCTCCTTGGGAGGACATAACGTGACCTCCCTCGCACTGGCAGAGTCCTGATGCATAGACTGCTGTGGAAACGATCATTGCTCAGCTGAGAAATAAAAAGCTAACGTCATAAACACATGTTACTAATCCAAGGTACCTCAGGAATGTGCTGCAGAGTGCTGGCAAATTGTGGGAAGGTGTAAAGCTCTGGGCAAAACCATTCTGTGGAGCAACATCGCTGTTTCAACAGAAAATTTTTCACAACCCCTCCCTCCTTGGTCCCACACTTATTGAATGGACCCAGAATACTGCGCAGTGCTCTTTATTTGTGCTTCTGCAGCACCGGGTGCCCCGTTGAAGCATTGGTAAAAATATAGTTGTTGTAAAAGAAGAGAGGAAGTTAGGCCCTCTCTAAAGCACTCACAAGATAGGCCCAACTCTGTGCTACGAGTCTGGTATCGCAGACCAAAACACAAAGGCTGGCTGGGTGTGAGGTCTCAGTAACGTATGACCCCACCTGTCATCTCTGCAATGACGCTCTCTGCTAAAGCCACATAAGCCGGGAGTCATTCAGCTGACTGCAGAGGGGTTACCTTTGAGCACATCCAGCATCAGAATGAGGTTTTCTCATTCCTCTTGGCTTAGGCATCACTGCACAATAATTCCTTCAATACCAGTATTTTAAAATGTCTCACTTATTTCAGCCAGGAGGTTGCACTGGTGACCTTCGGTAGAGTTCAGCTGTGACCAGTACAGAAATACAAAAACAGTTCCTTGCAACAAGTCCGCAATGCTGCATTTACTTTAACAAAAGTCATATTCATTGAGAGATGGTATTGTCTAGAAGATCCAGCATACCACAGCTGTTCCAGAGACCTTATTTCATCCCTTTCTGGCTCTTTTCCCAGTACATAAGATTCTTGAGCAAGACACTTGGCATCTGAGCATGATGGCCATCACCTTTTTGACAGCGATGTGCTTTAAGTGCTCACACTGTTCAACACAACCAGATCTCTTTACATGTAGGCATTTTGAAACTGCTCAAGCTCCAAAGTCCTCAGATGTATCTGAATGCAATTGCAATGTTGCAATCACCAAGCCCCGTTAATTTAAGGCCTTGGGTGGAAGGGTACCGTTACATAATCTTTCTTGCTTAGTGATTTACAAAGTCCTAATGCAGCATAACATCAAACTTCAATGTCTGTCCCTAAAATTCCCTCTAATTTCTATTCTGCTGTTTTGTCTATCCACATTTTTTCCTCTTTTAATTTTTTTTTAAGTAGGAAAGTGTTTAAATAGCTCTTTCACGTATTGATTAGGCCAGTACTCAAAGAAGAAGGGAGGTGATTGATGAATGTACCTGTTCATTTAAAGTAGGTCTGAGGCAGCAGTGAAATTAGTTGCTGACTTAAGTAATTTAGTCACAAAATTATGCTCATGTAAGTAGCAAATAGAGTATTTCTGCTGTGCAGTCAGAAAGTCAACTTTTGATGCTCACAACAAAAAAGAAGAAATTCTGCGTGTGACTTCTTTACAGCAACTTGGACAGATCAGTGACTACCTCGTGCATTTATGCAGGAAACCCATAGAGTTAAGGGTTGAAAAACCACTGCTTTTTAGCCAGTGATGATAAATCACCTCATGTAGAATTTGCGAAGCTGTTACATACTGACTGAGGAAATTACACTTTTTCCTTTCCAAGTACACATCGAGGCTAGAAAGAATTACAGTGCTATATACACAGTGAAACCTGTTCTGAGCACCTTGACACACTGATAAGACAGAAGCTGCCTTTGAAGGACTTAAAAAAAATCTCTGCCTCGATTGTGCTGGGTTTCTAATGGAGGTGCAGCAGAAATGCTTTCACAGTTTTGGTAACAGCTTTAGGCAGTGTCATGGTTTAACCCCGGTTGGCAACTAAGCACCACACAGCTGCTCGCTCACCCTCCCCCCGTGGGAGGGGGGAGAGAATCAGGGGGGAAAAAAAAAAGTAAAACCCATGGGTTGAGATAAAGACAGTTTAATAGGACAGCCGAGGAAGATAAAATATAATAATAATAATAATAATAAAGAATGTACAAAAGTCACGCACAAGGCAATTGCTCACCACCCGCTGACCAATGCCCAGCCAGTCCCCGAGCAGCCATCGCTGCCCTGGCCAACTCCCCCCAGTTTCTATACTGGGCATGACGCCCTATGGTATGGAATAGCCCTGTGGCCAGCTGGGGTCAGCTCTCCTGGCTGTGCCCCCTCCCAGCTGCTTGTGCACCCGGCAGAGCAGGGGAAGCTGAAAAGCCCTTGACCAGTGTCAGCACTGCTCAGCAACAACTAAACCATCAGCGTGTTATCAACGTTATTCTCATGCTAAATCCAAACCACAGCACTGTACCAGCTACTAGGCAGAAAATCAACTCCATCCCAGCCGAAACCAGGACAGGCAGGCAGCTGAGTAAACAAACCCAGATGCCTTAAAAGGACAGAAAGGTAGATGTACTGCTTGAATCCACAGAAAGGAAGGCTGGCCCCATGTTTACAGAGACCTCTTCTTTTCTATAGGGCAACTAGGCCCCTAAGGTGAAATACTTATCCTCCATTCATGGGACAGGCAAGCCATGCTGCTGAGGACACGAGCGTACTTTCTGGTACTCCATACAGAACACCTCTGTATCTGTAGCACATTTGTATTACTGCAGCACCGACACACCTTTGCCAGGTATCAGTAGGCTAGGTTCTATACGAATACAGAGTGAAACTCTCCCTGCATCCCCCAGAGACCAGCGGTCAGAGGAGCAGGTTTACCAGGAGCTCAGTGACACAGCAGCAACTCCTTTTCTCCACTCTCACCACTGCTCAGCATGAGCCAGATGCAATGATGCTGCAGCGGTCACCGTCTCCTCTGCTCCTCCCTCACAGTGCACACCCTGCCACCACCCTTCTCTGGATTTTATACAGCCGATTTATACCAGCAAAAGCCTTAGGATAGATGCAGTTACAGCAGCAAAAGAGTTTTTATTAGTGCCCTCTATTCTGCTGGAGGAACTGGAGTTAGCTTCATGTCTACTGAGAAGTTTACCAGTGCATTTTAAACCCTCCTATTAGAGAAGCTTTTTGTGTCAATGAGGCACTTCAGCTCCTATATCTTGTACCAGTTTTTAAGCACAGCCACGCCAGCAAAGACTTTCTGGCACATCGAGACACCCAAAGACAAGTACACAGACCACGAGCAGACTGGAAAGCACAAGGAAGCCCAAGTCAGCATAGTACTATCTTGCTTAGTGCTCTCAAAAATGTTTTACTGGGACAAACACTTCCAATTCCCCTTGCAATGAGGACAAACGGGTCGCCTCTTCTGCATGAAACACAGCCATTTGCATTGCAAGAGCAGTATTCGCAGCCCCCTGAGCACCCTCAGGTCTGGTGCTAAGGCCCTGGGGAATCCAGAAGCTCTTCCTGAGAGCCAGGGCTTGCTCAGCTCCCGGCTGTCCAGAGCCTGCACATCCCTCTTAGGAGCTTGTCAGCAGGCAGATGGGATTTTAGTAAAGGCAACTGGTAGTTCTATAATAATAAATCTTAGTAAAATAAGGTAACAAAAGGAAAAGCGTAATTGCTGAGCTTCTCAGCAAGTTTTTGGAACATTTCATTTGAGGAGGATGGCTGGCCAAGTTTTCTTTAGGCGGCTATAACTATAAGAACTGAATATCATTATGAAAGAATATTTAGGCAAACTGTTACAGCAGAAACCTGGTGATGGAGTGGGTCTCACCTCTCAGCTCTAGGTACTTCAGTTCTAAGTCTTATTACATTACTGTGACGCAGAAGAAAGTGGCAAGTACAACAGCATAAAGACAAACAAGCAGTGGGTATATTATCCTCACCGCAAAAAGGGGCTGAAGTGATCAGTGCCTTACCTGGCCTAATCCATGTTACAGTCACAGCAGCACCCACTGCAAAGCTGCATCCGTGTCACTAGGGTGCACCTTCCAGATCCTGCAGTCCAGCTCAGTGACTCGGCAGAGCTGGCCAGAAAGTTGTTCCGTCATGAGAAATTCTGAAAAAATCTGAAAGAGAAGACAACACATTGATGTTCAAATTCAAAATTATTGTTGCATTTTCAGGAAAACAAAGACGAAATCAAGAACAAGTTCATTTTTGAACCTCACCATCAGGCCCGTCCCCACCAAACACACAGACATCTGGTGAAATCAAAGGCAAGGGAGGCATTGCGGAGGAACGGCTATCTCAGCCCAAATTCTGGCAGCTCTGGGCAAGCATTTAAGCTACTGCTCAGCCTGTAGGATTGGAAAAGTGCTGCCCCGAGAGCCTTACTGCTCCTATGCGCCAAGGGTTACTTGGGGGTAGCTGGAACCAGACACTGCCAGGGAGGAGACAAGATGGGACCAGAGCTGTGACCCAAGAGAGCAGCTTTTACAATCTCAACAAGCTAATATGTGCCACAGGAATGCAATAAACAATGATTACAACCTGCATACTGCTTCTCTGTTTTTGTATCACTTAGTGTTTGGGGTCCCTTTCCTCCAAATCAGAAGCAACTGGTCTGGCACACATCTAGAATAAATATTTAAAACACCAATGCAAAGACAACCTCCCTCTTCTTTCTTTGCCATCTCTTTATCTTTCAGCACTGCTAACAGGTCTGCTGTTTACAGAGCAGTGACAAAGCCTGATTAGGGATGCATCTTTAAAAAAAAAAAGATGTGGGGAAAGGAAGGAGCAGATATCCTTGAGATCAGATGATTCCCCCAAACGTTTGATCCCTCAGATCAAATGCAGTGTTTTTCCTCCCACTGTGTGCATGTGTGTGTGCATCTGCATCAGTTTACTGGCAGGTACCACGGTCCTTAGAATTCCTGATCAAGGTCACAGGAGAATCATAGCAGAAAGGAACAAACATTGTCCATTAAAAGACAGCCTTGAGTTGTTTTTTGCCAGTTTTCTTGCTTTAGGCTGATACTTTGGTGTTCATTCAAACCACTGAAGTCGCTTATCAGGGACAGCACAGCATAGAACTTGAAATGGAAAAACACAGGCAATCTGAGTTTCCTTAGAAATATTAGAAGGCAAACTTTGAAATGTCTTAATTTTAAACTTCTTTCTCTTCGCAATTATCTCTCCCTAAAAGCAAAGTGATGACAGTAAAGTGACCAAAAAGAAAAAAAGGGAAAGGAAAAGAAACTAAAAAAAAGGGAGGCAGAAGAAAAGAAAAACCTGGGAAGAAAAGATTACTTCCCCAGGGGTTTTATTCTGCTTTTTCGTATATATCATCTTCCTAACCACAGAACAGGAAAATGATCTTCCATTAATCACATTAAGTTTAACCATCCATTAAAAAGTATTTTAACATTACCTGTCTCACAAAACAGAAAAATCTCAGACAGCAATATCATTTTCCTGATGCACCCACCTTCCTTCATGAAATAAATTTTATATCAAAGGAAACCTAGGAATAAATGAGAGTCTGTATCATCCTACTACCAAACTTTGATAACGTGGATTTGCTAATGATGGGAATGTAATAGAAGAACTAAAATTTCCACCAGAGCACACTGGGTTTTTTCCTTTCTCACTATTTGCACGGGCTCAGCTGTCCGTAGCGAGAAGCAGAGCCCATGATGAGTGCAATGTCACAGCTGGGTACCTCACCCAGGGCTGGGGGTCCCTTTCTTGGTCTGCTTGTCAACCTTGAAGTTGTCCTTGCCTGACCGGTGCCTGTAGAGCAGCGCAACCCACTACCCTTATCACATGTTGTGCCATCTCCAGGTGCAAAGCTGCCTAAACCAGCGCTACAGAGTAAGCGCTCTCGTACACTCGCTCGTTATCTCACAGAGCTCACGTCACGTCATCCCGCAGCTCAGCATTTGACTAATTCAACAGACTATAAGAGATGGAGAAATCCAAGTCCCCTCATTATTTAACAGGCCTTGAGGTGTAAAATCATTGGAGCAACCTGCCAAAAGAATCTCATCTTTTAAACTCTTATTTTGAACCCATTTGGGTTTTCAGGTAACCAAGAAACTCATCTTTATTCGTAGGCAATTTGTTTTACAGCTGCCTGTAATCTCCCAACTTCCAGACTGAAAATCATTTAAAAACAAATGAGCTTCCCTGCAGATAAAATTCAGAATCTCTCTGAGCTTTCAAGATAGTAAAACTAAAAGGCAAAGTTAAGTTGAAAGGGGAGATGAAAAACAGAGGAAACCAGAAAGTCTCATAAAGTTCAGAATTTAACCTTAAGGCTAGAAGAAATGGGCAGCGAGTAAACTCTTCATTTCCGTATGCCATTTTATGGAATTGGGATGAGAGCAGCAGCAGAGCACAGCATCTATATCTTGTTAGCACTGTACATATTCTCATGTGGTTTTGTACGTGTGTGTTTGTACTCCAGCTGGGCCTAGTGCCATCACATATTATATATTCACAGCTTCAGACTTTACAGCCAAGATTCTCAAAAAGCTCTAGTAGCTTGAGGTGCCTCCAATGCTGAAACATCCTAAGGCGAGCAGCTTGGCAGCACTTTCAGTAAAGGAGGCCTTTTCAAGGTTTCTCAGACTGAATGCTCAAATAGGCTGGTACCCCATAATCATCAACTTGTGACAAAACCTGGCAGTAGCATGAGGCACATTTCCATACATATAAACTGCTGATGAAGTTGGTAGGCGGTTTTGGTTGGACATTTCCATAATATCTGATCTCAAAGATAGGATAATTGTAAACCTGCCTCTCTTCTCCAGTACTTTAGCGTTTTTAATGAACTGCGCCAAAACGCTTTGCAGGAACACTCTGCATACTGTGGCCCGTCACCTGTGAAACGCATCTCGCTGTGTTGGTCAGTAGCACTAAGTCCGTGGTGCCCCACGACGGCGGCTCCTCTAGGATGGACTGCAGAAGCACGGCCTGTTGGTGTCAAGGGTATAGTACAGCTTGCACCCCAACTTCCACAGCATACAGCCCAGGTGAACTAGGGCAGAGATATGATACAAGAAACTGGACACAGACCCAGTGTCGGATCAAATTCCCCTCCTGACAAGGGATGGGATCTTTTCCACTGAACACGGAACCGCATTCTTTGGTCTGTCTCTGCAGAATTTACCACTCTCATCTTTGTTTCAGTTCACACAGATGCTTAAAGCCCACTTGGAGAACACAAGGCAATCGCACGTCTTGTTTGTCTAATGCCAAGCATTAACATAAATAAATTATTCAATTTTCTACTATTTTTACAGATTCTTAGACTTGCAAAAGTCTTCCCCTGTATGTTTGATAATTGCAATTATACTCAGCATATGATTTTGTCACTTTTATAAAGTTTCCCTCTTAACTTGTAAAAGTGCCTTGAAAACAATTCAAGTGCAAACGTCGTATTCTCTTTCCCTACTTCCATGAAAATTCAGCAGTACCACCTCATCCTTGTTTAGGCTCACAACACTCTTTACCTCTTCCTTCCTCAAAAATTGGTCTGCCACATATATGCTGCAAATGTCCCTCTCCATGACAGTTCAGCTGCACTGGTCGTCGTACCACGGAGGGAACCGTGCACCGGGGGCTGTAGAGTAGAAGTCAAAACTCTCTTTTACTCTACAACCTCTGACAGCCTTAGCACATAGAAGAAAAAGACTTATGTCATCTTTTCTGATGAATACACTGGGCAACAAGCTGCCACTGCTATGATAAAAATAGGTATTTTATTGCAGAAATGGAAGGTGCCTTTAACATAATAAACAGGGAGGACAGGATAGAGGAAGACTACTGGGAGAGAAAATGAAAATAGCTTGCCCAAGAAGAGGTTACACCTCTCAGCATATTTTGTAAGGCTTCACATATATGCAAATGTCCCCCTGCGCTTCTGCACATCAGCACAATGTAAAAGACTAGATGAGTCTGTAGGGGGGCGGAAAAAAAAATTAGGCCAGCAAAGGAACTCATGTACACACAACTGTTCCAAAAAATTAGAAAGAAAAAAGGGAGAAAGTGGGCAGCGCAATCATTTGTGTGAACTGATTATACATCTCATATCCAGGCATTTCAGACAAGGCAGGCTGGGAAAGTCAGCTGCAAAACAAAAGAGCAGGGTACTGATGGGGTTGCTGTTGAAGGAGTACAAGGAATAAAAGACACTGGCTTCTTGCAACAAAACCAAACCCTTTGAATCCCCAACTTCTCCCCACACCCGACAGTTATGAGAGCAGAAAGAGACTGTACTCTGGCATTAAAAATACCGGCGCCATGCTCCTCAATCATTTGTGCAAAGCGAACGGGTACCATGCAATAGCACCACATCTACAGCGTATCCTGAAATCAGCCCATGCTGACACAGCATCCCAGTACAGATAGCCCAGACGGCTCAGCGTGGAGAGCGCTGTGCCAGGTGTATTAGAGCCAGCCATGCAGACCCCCAGGCAACACACGTACCCATTTCAGGCAGGCTGAGAGGGTACGGATCTCGAACTCACAGCCTTGACTCTGCAACGAGACAGAACACCTTTCTCACTGCACTCCTATGTAAAAGGAGCATGAAAAAGCCCAGGGACCCAACTCCTGATAGCAGCAGTAATTCAGGCTATGAAAAGTAGTAATCCAAGAGAGTTTAAAACAATCACGAAATTAAAGAATTTGAGATGAGTCAAGGAGCTTGTTTTTACACACTTCCAGGTTGCTGTTTCTAAGAGCACATGCAGTGACATAAATTCATGCCAAACAATTTTTGTGCTCCAGTAACCAAACAATGGCTTCAATGTCACACGTTACAAAGGTGTTACCCCATAAAGGGCACAAGGACCTTGCGGCAGCTCAATATTAAAACGCTGACATAAGCACTGTGTGTTTTCTTTTGCAGGGCAAAGGAAAAAAAAAAAAAACAGTTTGACCTTCAACTCAGCAGCCTCTTCTGCACCTACCAGAATCCTAAGGCTGAAAAATATACTCCCTCTTCTCAAAAGAAGGAGGAAGATCCATATCTAGCAAACAGACAGATCAAATGAATCACCATTTGCAGAGAAGTGATTATCAACATGCGACTGAGGGGTATATGATCCCGTTCGCAACATCAGAGCAACAGCGACACTTCACCGGAAAGATCCCATTAGTTTTATCTCACAGCAGAACCTCAAAGCTGCCCTAAAGGCACAACGTATCCACAAAGAAACATTTCTTAGCAAGATCCAGGCATCTTTCTCTCTCTCCAGTTTGTAAGGTTTCACCATTGCCAAGAAAGACTTCCAAAATGAACTTCTATTTTTCCATTTTAAACTGAATGAATGAAAATAAAAAGTAGAATAGAATTATCCTCAGTTCACTGATCCACACCAGCAGATGTCTGGCGCTCACCCTCACTCTCTTTCTGTCCAAAAGAATTCATAGCACGATGCTCTAGGATGTGTCTCAGCCTACTAAACCTGCATTGTCTGACTGTAAAATACGTGGCTTTGCAGTTATGTTTTGAGCCTCATAAACACTTGCGACCATATTTAAAAGAACAAAGTAAATGAATGATGCATGTTTTCAGCTATGTTGTCTTCAGTTACTTAATTAAATGCATCTTCTCAGGAATATGATAAATGTAATTATTTCCATTGGATCAGCCAACTCAGCATGCTAGTACTGGATTATCTCGTATTCCTCTAAAAGAAAGACAGAAAGACAGAAACCCAACAAAACAGAGCAGGATTCCCAGCCTGGGACTAAAGTACCAAGCAGGACTGTCAGAGGAAGCAGGATGATGAAGTGTTGCCGCATCATTTGAGAGAGAACTGCAGGATTTACCACCTGCAGCCACTTCCAGAAGCGACAGAGACAGCACCCCCACCTTATCAACACGAGCCAGAAAGCGGCCGGTCCAAGGAAGCTCTTTGCATTATGTTTCTGCTACTCCTGGAGAACAAGGTGAACCCTAATCAACAAGGCATGCAATTGAGATCACTTACAAGAAATGCTGAGAAAGGTCAAATTTCTCTAAACTTTGCAGAAAAGTCTTACACCGGTTTTTAGCAAGTTGGCGAATCACGTACTGAGTTAAAGATATTCAATGGTTTGGGCTGCTGGTTTCAATTTTCAAATTGCATCTGAAAACAAACCCCCCCAAACAGACTGATGCTATGCTTAGTGGAACCTAGCATAATCTAATGTAACTGTAAAATAGTCAGTAGTTTAAAATTCAGTCATGTCAGCTGGAGTCTAATTTATCTCTCCCCTGTGGATTCCAAGTGCATTTTCAAAGCTTTCTGGCATTAAAAAGCAGAGCCAAAAAAAAAAAAAAAAAAAAAAGAAAAAGCAGAATTTATAGTAGGAGTTCTGTATCTCCCATCCAGTTTTGTGTCAATACATGAGGGGTTTTGATCGAAAGAATAAAAGGTGAGCGTTAAGATAAGGTCACCTCCTCTAACATATACAGCACCTCAAACTAAAGGCTTGTTCAGTTTGTCAGTAAGAAAATGGATATTATGAACTGCTTCATCACCAAGAGTGAACATTATGCAGAAGACATGGACAGAAATAAAATTTTTCATCCTGTAAAATTTTGACATTTACACTTGCCTCTGCTTCTTTTTGAAGAAAAAACCAAACCCAATCAATGAACAAATCCCAAAAATAGAGCAAATAATTAAATCATCTAGAACAGCAATCACTGACCTGGGAGGTGGCAGAGATGAGTTCAAATTCCATTTCTGAATCGATTCAAGTGGAACTTAGAATAGAAATCCCCCAAGAGCAGCCTAAGCTCTGTCACATTCCACAATTATTTTAAATGTACAACTCCAACAACAAAGACAAGGGAAAAAAAAAAAAGGAGACAAGGAAAAAAAAAAAGGAGACAAGGGAAAAAAAAAAGGAGACAAGGAAAAAAAAAAAGGAGACAAGGGGAAAAAAAAAAAAAGGAGACAAGGAAAAGAACACAGCAGTATGGCCTGGTGGTTAAACCACACACCTACGAATATGTTTGACAAATCCTTTGAAATAGCCTTTCAAAGATTACTGTTCTGCTTTGTCAAGATCACTGTGAAATTTTCTTGAAGAAGTTGGGTCTTCTTAAAACCAAAGTTACATGTGGATGAGAGATTTAAAGAATGGAATCGGAAACTATGAGCTTTTTCAGCCTTACAAGGAAAAAACAACAGGCTACATTTGAAAAGAAGATGGAATCCAGCAAAGATGGATTTTAATCAATGTGCTTAAATTCCAGAATTTAGCTTGTGCCCTGATGAAAAGAGGGTCTGAAAGCAAAAAAGCCCAAGGAACTCTGTAATTCTGGAATGCGAATCTGGTACAAGGATCGCCAGAAGCTATTCAAAGGTCTGTTTACATGCTGCTTAAGTTACCACACAAATTAAAAATTAAGTTATCACCATTAAAATCCTTCATAAACCCACTATTTTTTTCATCATTATTTAACTGTGAAGCATTTATTGTCACAAAACCTTTACATGAACTTGCAGATTTCATTCGGGAAAATATTTTGCTGTACCTTTCAGACAGCATAAGGTTCTTTGCCTCTTTCCCTCTTTTATCTAAGCATGGGATTTGCATCTTCAAACTCTGTGGCAAGCAATCTCGAGGAATGTATTGTCACTAAAAGCAAAGTTCAAATAAAAAGTAAGCACAGCCCCGCTGTTTGATGCATTTTGATAAATTTGACAAATTCCTTGAGCATGGATTATCTGTGTACAGCCTTGTGCACATTTTCAAGTTTAGAGAGCACGTTGGTTGTAAAAGACGCGCTGGTTGAACTGCTGCCCCTATTATGCCAATGACAAAACAGCCCACTAATTCACCTGGACCAGAATTTCACCTGTAGATTTTAGGGCTTCTCAGTCTAACCTCCTGTACAGTCTAAAATACACAGGACAAAGTTTTTACAAGTAATTAATGCTCCAAACTCCATTTTATAAAATTATCAATCTTAAATATTCAGTGTCTATAATGTCCTTTACATTCCAAGAATATGAAAGGACTTCATGAAAGCCCTAAGAACAATAATTTATATTTTCTTCTAAAATTACCTTCCTCCCACCCTGGCTAATACTATTCATAATAGCACACCAGCTGAGCAAAACCAAGTAAGTATTACATTAGGAAGCGGTGCATCCCGTTCTTTTCCTGTCCCCCAACACTGAAGGTACGTTTCCAATTTAATATGAATCTATCTTAAAAACAAATTCATGACCCTTTTGTTGTCAGATTTTTGTTGTTGTTGCACTAAGAAATGTAAATCATATTTCATTTCCATCAAAGTAAGTACCAGCCAATTTTTTGTTTCTCCAAGCATGGACTGAATTACAGCACCTTGTTTCCTTTTGCACATACTGTGTTTCCTCTCCCCTTTTGATTGCTGCTGATTAGTTCAAAGAGCAGGCAGTGGAAGCAAAAGATGTTGAAATAAGATAGCAAAGTCAAGTGCTTTCCGTTATGAAAACAACGGATGTTTGGAAGATGTGGCATAAAATCTAATCTAGATTTACTATGATGATTAAAGGAAATCACAATTTAAAGTAGATAAAATAATTCGCTAAAATCTACACCACCTTGCGAGGATGCAGAGATTTCCATTTTTCTGCAGATGATTCTTATGAATGAAATAAATATTAATTTTACTGGAAAAAATATTAAGAACTCAACCCTAAACAATACTTGTGGTCTAGGAAATTGAATACATGAAAATTCAGATCAGCTATTCGTGTGCCTGTGACACTATGAAGAACGTGAATCTCTCATCCAAAACAGTAGACTAAAAAACTGCAAAATGACATTTGGGAAGAGAGGAAGATGCCACGCTTGAAACAAATGCTTTTGTTCTTAAAAGACAATGGAAGGGAGTTAATTGCTTCATAATGGAGAAAGTATTGAAGTATGAAAACAATCTGCAATTCGGAGAACTGTTCTGTGTTCACAAGTTGAGAGTTCATTACCAATGCTTTATTCATTTATTTTAACATTGCTACACTAAATTCCTACTATCATTTGTCTGCTTGCATTAGATCTTGAATTTTAGCACATTCCAGTTCCAGCCTGGAAGTGCTGGAAGCAGATAACTCAAAACAACTGTTTATGTGGATACAATTTCTTGATAAACCAAGGCAACAAAACACTCTCCTTTCTGCAACTGGGAAAAGCACTGAGGTTCCAGTTAAAAAAGAAATAAATAAACAAAAACCAGGCATCAGAAGCTTTTCAAACACAAGATCAAGGGCAGTCATTTTCTGGTTTTCTTACAAGGAAAAAAAAAAAAAAAAAAGCCCCACCGTTTCCTGTAGGCATTGTTTTGGGGATTAACACAGAGCCAAGGAAGTCAGCCATAAACCACACTTTACAGCATCATTAAATTGTCCAGAAACCACAGGCTTATTGTGTTAAGCACCATACACATTCTTAGGGAAGTAAGCCCTCCCCCAGTTTGTATTTTGAATATAAAAGACCTGTGATAAAAAAAATCCCAACATTCTTGCGCTCATTTCTGGAGGTGTCCTTGCCCCTTTCTGAAGACGGCCTTGTTCTCGCACCCAAGAAACACCGAGCGATGACACCTCAGCCCGGGACTCCCCAAATATCCCCACCAAGGTCTCAGTTTCCCCTCTCTCACCGCAGCTCCCCCTCTGCCCAGCTACATTTGTGCTGTAACTCTTGGACACCTTTGGCATCAATCAGAGCAAAATAAGCTGCTCAAATCCGCACTAAGGTCAAAGCGCTGAGCAATGGCCCTTGTAGGCAGTTTACACTCTGTCGTTACCGTATTATATATTACAGGATTAGGCACTTTAGAAATGATTCACAACGTAGAATGTCCACATCCATAGAATAAGTTCATCACAGTCCTTACTTACTGAATTGCTTTTGAGGAAATATCTTCAATCGCTCTGTCCATCAGAAACCTCAGTTCATTCAAACTTCATCACCATACACAAATGATTTAACACGCTCCTCCCCACAGTGCGTTAGCTGAAGTCTACCTTGGGTGGATTCGCCTTGACTGTTTCAGAACCATGGAAATACTAACCCAAAGTTTCCTTTGGAATATAATTTGCAAACCTGACACGTTATTTATTTATCAGGGGGAACTGAAATTGTTTCCATATTTCCCTAAAATAAACATACCATGGAGTGTTGAGTTAGTTTAGATAATGTTGCCTCTGATTTGACCTGCCAGCTGCACATCAGTTCAGCTGTTAATAAACCTTCAGACCATACCTCATCTCCAATAAAAACTGAATTTTAACATCAGCAAGTATTCTCATTGCCGCAGCTGCATTGGCCTTCAAAACCCCAATCACCGGAAAATTCTGCTAAACTAATGGAAAATGTCCGGTCTGTCTCTGAGAAAATGTGAGCTAATTTATATGTAAACCCATGTATCTGTGTTTCATTTCTTCAAGCCTGACTCACACTGATAGCTGTTAGTCCAAATAAGGGGAAAAAAAATCCTTTTTAACACAAAATTAGCTGTTGAGCATCCTGCTCATTCACTCTCTGCCTGATCTGAGCTTTCGCATGCAATGATATGGAAAACAGCAGGACCAAAAAAGAGCACTGGAGGACCTCCGGGTATTTTGCTCTACTCCTGTTAACAGGGGAGGGTTTGGAGCCCAGAGGATCTCTCACGTCCAGTACTGGAAGAGGTGAAGTCAGCCACACCATCTAGGAAAGGGACCTTACAGCTGTTTTGAGGGCTTGTCCATTTTAGCAAAATTCATGCATTACACCCGTATTTCTCCTGGTGCGAGTCAGGGGAGTCTCTGGAGAGGGGTGCTGGAGCATCACCACGCTGGGTGTGCTGGAGCACACAGCCGCATCCCGGAGAGGGACCTCCCTTCGGAGTCCACTGACGGCCTTCTGAACCCTGAAAATGGTAAATATTTTACTGCTTGCTCTTCATATTTACCAAGGATAAATCACTACAGGACTTGAATGGGGTACAAGCAGTTATCCTTGCTTCTAATTAGTCCTCAATTACTGCTAACACAAGATGGCTTCTCCAATAATCTGTCAGTTATTTGTGCTTAGGAACAGCCTTGAAAAACATCATCTGAGACCACTCTCAGGCAGTTTCTTTGTTTCAAATCTCCTAGTTTTTCCCCCTTTCTACAGGTCTTCAATTTCAGATGTACAGCCTATTTTTTGTTTTTAATTGCTGCTGCTAGAGGTGTCACACTTCACTTATAACTGTACATCTCAGGTGGAATTAATCTCTCCCAACTCACTAATAATAGTGGTGTGTGAGCAACTGATCCTCTGCATCTGTGGGAAAGCTGAAAAATATGGTGGAAAACTGTTTCAGATGGATCCCAAGGCAAATGTGTTTGTTTTTTTCCAGGCAAAACCCCCAAACAAGTCCTGATTAACTTCAAATTGATTTAGGTCGTACATACTGCTTTTGCTTAAAATTATTTTTCTTTTTTTGAGGCTATTGTTTTTAACATTTCAAAAATAATTTAGTTAGAATGTTTTGGGGAAAAAGGTATTGAAAGCTGAACTATATTTTAAATATTACCCTAAAAATACCAGGAGCGTAGGTGGGGATGAGCGTAAGTTCTCTCTGGAAAGTTCTGTCCAATGTTATTTTTATACCATTTTCTCTTAGGACTACAACTGTCCCTCAGAAAAATTAAGCAAGCCCAAACAATACAAAACAAAATCCTGTGTCATGTTCAAGGAACCTGCTGGGCCCTATCTGAGCTACTGTAAGATCATTTAATGAGTACTCATTAAATTAACATCTACCCCCACAGCAAGTTCAGCAGTAAAAGATATAAGCACAAGAGCTTTAAATGGCTTTTCCTGCTCTCAGGGCTCCCGCTGTCTCATTTGGTTCAGGCAGCTTGAAATCTGTTCCTCCGCACTCCCGGGAAGCTGGGGATGGCTGCAGAATAGGTTCACAAGACTTCATTTTTACTGTAAATTTCCAGCATTAAGAGGAAAAGGAGACTTATTAGCCTCAAGCACAGCTGCCTCTGGAATTAAAGATACTTCCCCAGCAGAGGTGTGCGCAGAGCTGCACGCAGCCTCTGCAGGGCAGTGTCACGTTATCCCCGCGCCCTCGGACTCGAGAAGTCTCGGGCTGGGATCCCATCAGCGGTTGCCCTTGGGACATCCCTTCAGCCAGTGCCTCGGGGCAGGATGCTGCCTAAGCCACTTTGCAAGCTTTCACTTGCCTTTTTTAATCCTTGACTTTCCCAAATGAAGGATGTTTGTGAGAAGCTGGCGGTCTAGGAGGGAGACTCCTTGCCGGCTTGTAAAAGCCCTTGCCTGCAAATGGCTCGTACCTTACAAAGCTAGGCTAGAGTCCGAGGGGACAGAGATGCAGTTTAATTCAACTGGGACAGAGATGCAGTTTAATCTTACAGTGTGTTTCATATGCTTGCCCATTAATTTAAAAAAAAAAAGAAAAGGTGTTCCTCTTGCAGGTAATTTAGATGTACTACTAGAGTACTATGGAGACCAAGATGAATGTATCAATGTTTTAGAGCAATACTTAGATGAACATAAAGAAATCTCAGTTAAGTTTCACGCTGACTCATATACCCTGGGTAAAATGTAGATACTTCGCTTTGAACTCAGAACAGTTTTGCTTTTACAGAGTCTGCCATGCTGTTTGCTGACTGGATAATGCACTTGGTTCAAAAGGTATCTAAATATACTTAGCACTTGGAAAAGGCAAACTACTTGATACATTTTTAATACTAAGGTACTACAAAATAAGTTACCAAGGGTTCAGGATCACCCAAATAGCATACAGTATCGGCCCAATGCGTAAGGAAAATAATGGCTTATTAGGATAGTCCATCACTACATTAAGGACCCTGACTTTCTCTTATAAAACCAACCTCTAATACTTCCATCTGGACTAGAGCAGACTTCAGTTACCATTAAAGCAGCATCAAAAGCAAAGTCTATTCACGTGCACACAATGCTTCTGAATGATATTGAACTGTCTAAAGAAATTGCACCTATCAAATAGATGCCCCCTACACATGATGAGGAAGAACTGACTGGTGGTTAGAAAGGCAGAGTCCCAAAGTGTCCTACAGGTTCTTGGCTTTTGGAGCGCTCGATTCCAGCACATAGCCTCCTAACTAGTCTGGAGATTACTGCTGCTACTGCTGGCAGCTCTGCTAAGGTCAAGGAATTCTGTGCTAGGTGCTGTGCAGGCAGAGTAACAAACAGTGTCTTAAGGCACTTACAGCCTGTATGGAGAACAAACAACAGCTGATGAACCTTGTTTAATCTTTCTTTGTATCCAAAAACGACTCAAGGGACGGTGCTGTTGAGCTGGCAAGGAGTTAGTTACCAACTGCTAGACCCTCACCTCCAGGTCCAGTCACCAGATTTCTGCATTCAAAGCGCGGCAGCTCTAAACTGTGGGACAGCTTTTCAGGAGCAGGCTGCTGCCAGCCTCAGAGGCGGACCCTCCCAGGAAAAAAGGAACATTTTGCAGAAATGTTCACCGGATGCGTACCAGCACTTTACTACCAACCTCTCTCAGAGCCACGATCTGTAGCCCTTCGTCCAACACATTTTCAGAGGCTGTGCTGGAATCATTTGGGAAATAACACCTGGGGCAGTCTCACTAAGAACAAACAAATCCTCTAAGCACGACTGGGACACAGCAAAGCAGCAGAGGGAAATGAAGAAACAAAACTCTGCAGTGAAATTGTGTAGACATAGCTTATCAAAGTCTTGACAGCGCTTTAGTCCTACTGCAAGCAGAGGTAAAAGCAGTGACTTCCCAAATGATTCTCTTAAAGAACAGAGACGAAGACATTTCTACCCTATAATCGGCATTTTGGGATAGAGGATTTTTTCTGGAAATTAAAGAATATTATATCTCCACTACAGTTGTCCAGGAGATAAAAAGCTGTGGACTTGTGTGGCAGGAGTACAAAAGAGGGTTGTATACAAAAGGTAGGAGAATTTTTTGCTCCCCCAAGAATTCGTTGGTTTATTTTGTTCTAATGTTGTGTTTGTCCCTGGGTCATTTTTCATTTGGGGCCTCTTGGCAGAGCAGGTGAGATAGAATAGTTTTGCATAGACAAACTGCTTTAAAAAATGAAGAAGAGGAGGAATTTAGAAATTGATTTGTTACGATGGAGATTACTCCGGGAATGATTTCTCGTGGTTAAAGATTTTCCTTCTGCCTGGAGTTTTTTGTTTTCTCCTCGGCTTTTTTATTTTATTGTGTTTAAGAATTTAACATGTGCACACACATGCACACTCACTTTCTCTGTCTGCTCTTCCCTGAATCCGTAGCCCATCCTTCTCTCTGGCTGCAGCCGAACTGCAATAATGAAACTTCCTTTTGTTCTTGAAGCCGACTGCTGGGAGTAATGGGGTAGCATCGAGGTCAGCAAAGAATCAACTAATGCATAAAGAACCAAGCGCACAAGTTCTCTCCAGATAAACTAAGGTGATGCAGCATAAGAAAGCCTGAACTGAGGTTCTCCGTGCTGCAGATCCCTGCAGAGAATTTCACCCAGCTGAAATCAGTGTTAAACTACATCTGAAACTGAGCCAAATTTGGAGGCATTCTATATTTACCGTGGTGGCTTGCAGGTTGCTGTCTAGCCAAACTTCTTAAGAGGCTGTTGAAGCAGTGACTCTGGAGCCTGGGTTGCTTTGCAATAATGCTGTAGCATTTAGGCCTCTGCTACTGTTAAATCTACTTTTATGAGTGGGCCATAATGCTCGATGTGGTGGACCAGAATGGCACCCTATGGCCAGCAGCAGTGCCCATCAGTCTGGAAGGGAAGGAACAGAAACCATGCCCAGAAACCATGCCCACGGTATAAAGCAAGTCACCCAGTTTAAATAAAGCTCACTGTGATACAGACTCTTCTGTGACTGACCACCCCTTTTGTTCCGGAGCGCCAAATTACTGTCACCCTTGGGAAAATTTGTTTTATTGCTTTCTACATGAGTGATTAGTTTTAACGAAGACCCAGACATTTTCACTCCCATATTTAATACAGCAAGAAAACACCAGCAGGCATCAAGTAGCCTAGCATAGCCTAAATGCTCCTTCAAAACTCAAAAAGAAAAACAGATTACCAGACTAGATGCCCCTACCCCATGTCCACTGAGCTTCCATCTATTATGGTGTCCTGAAACCCCTGTGTCTAAACCTAGTCCTAGGTCAAGTCCTCATTGCTCTCCTAACCTTTCAGTCCCCATTGGCCCAGTAGTCCAAACCCCAGGCCAATGTCAGCAACACCTTGTAGCCCCAGGTCAAAATCTGCCCAGACAGACCTGTCAGCCCCTGCTACCTCACACTATCAGGCACTACATCCTTCACCAATAAGAGTGTTTGGGATTTTTTGGCACTTTCTGTCCCTTACCCCAATTACAACTCCTATCCAATAACTCTTCCCAGTCCTAAACACAAGCGTTGTCTAACTCCAGCAACAAAATCTAGCTCAAATCAATGCCTGTAAGCCCCAGACCCCACCTTTAACCATATTCTCAGCCCTCGCTGAGAACAAGCAAATCCTACTTGCCCAACACCAAAGCTAAGTTGGGTGCCTGTCTTAACTGGTAGTCTTCTGTCACAGTCACATTGGTGCCGATTCTTTATCTCAGTATTTCTCCTCATGCCTCAGGACTTCAGAGACGCAGAGGAGTTCATTGCTGTTACCAGCTGCGAAGGAACATGAATTGCTTCCGAAAAGAGAAAGGCATGGGTGGGACAGTAGGAAGCATCCTGTTCTCTAATGGTTATTTCCATTCAGCTGCTGAATCAGGGAACACTTTCAGATTAGTGCTGTCACTGTTTGGAACACACATCTTAAATGCTATTGATTTTTAAGATGATGAGTTCATTTGTGGAATACTTTGCCATTTACGATGTTTTAGATGAAATCATCATCAGCTTTCCGGTGGCATTTGGAAAGCCACCTTCTGGAGAAACAAGCTCTCAGGGAACACATGAATGCTGGGACACCTTCCATTTTTCTGACCATTGTTCAGCTACAGCTAAGGAACACTTAGTCATTAATCTATCTTTGTAATATTTTTTACCGAGCTGTATAGTCAGATGGATTCTCACAATTACCATCTGTGAGGTACTTAAAGCACCGTGCAGTACACATCAACCTTCAGATGCCTACACATGTTAGAGACTAGGTGAGCGTGCATTCTCTTGTCTCGCAAGTGAGTCAGCTGAAGCACAGACAATGGCTGGCGTCAGAGTAATCTGCAAGCACCATTCATTTTGCTTTGCAGAGCAAAGGAACCAGGTCAGCCTGACACGGAAAATGAAGCTGTTTGTAATTCTGAGCTATGGGTAAATCCTTTGAAGTCAAGCTGCAGAGCATGAAGTTAAACACACTTAAAGTCTTTCTGCACAGCAAACTCATACCTGACAAACACAGCAAAGGGCCAGGAAGCAAGCACTGCCTCAATTAAGAGCGACAGTTCTTGCCAAGCACTGACTCTAAAGTGTGGGATATAAACCTCCCAAATCTGATGTGCATTTCAACAGAAATAACTGCTTTGAGGGATCAACTAAAGCAAGATACAATTTCAAGGCTACTGGCAGCCTTAAGCACAGCACATCTCTACAAGGCTTGATGGAAACAGGGCCGTAATTCCAGCTGTGTCGTCCTGAGATGACTGTATTTCCAACTGCATAAGAAATGTGACAGTCAGCCCCAGCATCTGCTTCTCGAGCATCAGGAGGAGTCCCCCAAGAGGACTTGCTGTTTGCAAGTTTACTTACAATTTAACCTGGCTCAGGGCAGAGATCAGCTTATTTTTTTTAATTAGCCACTCTACGCACTGATGTTCCCAAGCCAATGCAGTTGCTGATGGCAGCACACATCAGCAGATCTGATTATTTTAACCTAGTTGGACACGTGAAAGAGTCTGACAAGAACTGTGCCTTCAGAGGATTCACCCAAGAGGCAGCTGCTTCACTGGGCTCTGGGTTAGACAGTTTGAACAGAAGAAACTTGTTCAGAAGGAAACATTTCCAAGTGACCTATAATGAAAACGTGATCACTTCTCAGACAAAAGCATAGTCAGAGCGTGCAAGATAGTTCATAACACAGATACCGCTTTCCTGCTTAGTAGAGCTAAAGCTCCTGGGGCAGTTGCCTTTTTATACATAGTACCTAAAGGCTGTGTCTGGCACCAATTGATTGGAAATGTGCTAAGACACAACTCTTCTTCTGAATTGACCAAAAATCCATATAACACCATGACTTTTTTTTCCAGTAGGAAGGGATTACAAGAATCAGAGGCCAGGTTTTATTTATACACACACACACAAAAGCACAGCGTGTGTGCGCGCATGTGCACGCACCACTGGAAAACAGTCTCTCAGCCCAAATTGAAAGATTAGTTCAGGCTTTCTTTAATATGGCACTGACTCCTGACATTTCCTTTGTGTTATCATACACTCAGGATTTACTGCTAGCAGAAGCTGCCAAAACCCTTATTCTCAAACCCTCTGCATTACTCCCTTTTGCAATAGCTGCCAATCCCTCTTCCACACAGGATATGAACACCTCACCCTACACCCACAGCAGGACCTCAATCAAAGAGCCAAAAGGCAAGGGTCTTGCAGGCAGGGTAACAGATCAAACAGAGAAGCAGATCAAATTCACAAAGAACATCTCTTCACAGAGAATCTTCTGCCAGCAGCCACCCCCCCACTTATAATAGGAAACATCTTGCTTGTATCAGCTTGGAAAGAGAGGATCAGCCTGGTGTTTGGATGGTGCACTATGCAGAACTTTTAGGATGCATAGCTTTCTAAAAGTACCTGTTTCAGAGCAGACTTGATTTATGGCTTCATTGACATTGCATTACAGCATTACAACAGCGGGTAACAGTGACAAGGCAGCGCCAGAGCTTGACCACTCCGGGCAGGATGAATCGCACACAAGAGCGCTAAAGGAAGAAATGGCCCACATGCACAGTGGTGGGAGCACACGAGAGGCAGGATGGGATCTTACACGCCAAAAAAAAGTATCGGCATTGCTAGTGGCATCCCCGTTCTCTTATTCAAGACCGTGTTCAAACGCATCTTAATGATGCAAAAACTGACATCAATGGTATAATGCCCTGTACACTAATTTTTGAAATGTAATAGTATTTTTTGGCAATGAACCAGTGACACTATGCAGACATCTCAGTGACCCGAGGGCAGCTATCACGGAAAAACAACATTAAAGCAGATCAAATTACATAGCTATCACATATACAGAGGTAGGCTTAAACTCTGGAAAATTCTTTTACTTATAGCCAGTGTAACTCCCAACCAATTAGTCCCACTAACGTCTTATAGTACCTCAAATACTTGAAATTTAGATACTTGCCCAAGGTTCTTCACTCAGCTAGTAGCAAGATTAATCGGTACGCTGTATTCACCTATAAGTGATAATTCCAGTTATAAATACCAAACTGCGTTCTGCCTCACTAAATTCGATGTGCACCACTAATAACATGAATCTGAAATCAGTTTGCCTCAGCATTCATCATAATTTGGAGTCCTCAAAAAAGTGTGTAATAAAACTTTTGCTATTTTGTCCTGAAGTCTGTGATAGCTTATGAGTGTCCCCCTGCAATAGACATGTCAGCAATATTTTCCCTCACATTTTTTTTCCTAGTAGGTGTAGTTGGCCAACAAGAACTGTAAATTGATCTGTGCTTATCTTCTGGCTATTGCAAAAATCAGGTCCTTCTGAAACGGTGTCACCTGCAGCCTGCAAGATGAAATTAAACCTAAACTTGTAGGCTTAATCATATTACTTTGAATGGAGTATCGATTGCAGCTAATTTTATCATACGTTTTGAGAGGTTTGCTTGCTTGCTGGCTGGCTGTCACTTTGATAAATGGGAGCCAGCAGATATCTGGAGGGGGACTGGTATTTATATTTGAGAAAATACCACCAGTAAGTGTGCAGAGAGAAGTAGTCCACCCTCTTCACTAGCGATCACAGGAGCGACCAGGTTTGATGAGTCACAGTCACACCTATCCTAAAGCAGATGGTCGGTTCAGAATACCTGGCTACTTCAAATTGCTTTTTCTAACAGTTGCTGCAGCTCAGGTGAGTTTGGTCCCTGCGTGAGCAGCAGCTGCCACTTTGAATTTCAAAAATACTCCATTGCAAAGGCCCTCAGGACAGTCATGCCATTTAGTCAGGACTGTGACCACCCAAATACTGAGGTGTGGACACTAGATAAAGATGGTCCCGAGAATCAAATTATCAGTCTGGATTTCAACATCACATGGACACTGAGGCTACCTGCCTCCCTCTGCCTACCTGACTGTAACACCGGCAGCAGCTGGAGCCACATGTAGGTTCGGATCTTGTACACAAGTGCGCAGTCAGATGCGTGTTTCTGGCCTGGGCTGTCTTCTATTGCAGCTGCCTTCTGGTGAAGGAAGTACTGGTGGGAGAGACGTGAGCCCATCAGCTTTGACTGGCAGGCAGCGTAGGGAGGCAAGGTGAGTCACAAGTGATGCAGCCTTTGTTCTTCCTACTTCTCTATCCTATGAAACCACCTGAGAACTGATCATCCTTGGGGCATTAAGGTTTACAAAACCTGCTTTCACATTTGGTATTTTAGCTTTTGCTTCATGATCGCTTTATTTTAATGGTAGAAGATAAGAGACAAGACTGAACAACATTTATCTTACATTTAATGAAAATTAATACATTAATATTAAAAGCAAAAGTTACATGCAGTTTGCTTACTCAGACTCACCCTATTATGGATTCACTGTATAAACAATTTTCTCCATTTGGTTTGCTTCCTACGGATAGCCTAAACAGATTTTAAGGAACTGATCAGCAAATATCAGCAAAACCTGCCTAAAACAAAGATACCTTCGAAATTAAATTCAGGGAAAAAAGCCTATCAGGGATTTTAAAACAAAGTCCAGTCTCATAAAAAATCTGTCACTCCAGGTTACAGAAATAGTCCATTGCCTACTTGTTTAATATTTCAGAGTCACTTATCAATTCAGATTCTTCTTCGTATAGAGATTCGCACCAAAGCATCCACATGTGTAGATTATAAAACCATTATCTGTATTTTGGAACATGTGGCAGATTGCGGTACATCCAGATGCAAAAATCTGTTTACAAAATATATGACCTTGGTTCTTCCTTGGATCCTTTTCAGATGTACTTTCCCTGATAATGTTATCTGATATTATAGTACATTTCTCAATGCCAATTACAGGGCTGTGGTTTCCTTCTGAAGTATGCTTCTCATTCCTCATTAAAGCATGTTCTTATCTTCACAAGTTCAAAGGAATGAATCCTTTTCTTTCTTTTTTTTCCCCTCTTGCTCTGTTCTTCCCCTCGCTCCAATGTACAGCAGAATTTCTATGAGATCTTATTTAGTTTTTGGAAACAGAATGGAACAAGGCATCATGGCATGTAAGGAGATTTTTGTTTTCTTGTTTATTTGCTTTTTAATATCAGACAGACACTGAATTCTGAAAAAAAAAAACCAACCACCAGCATATTCCACCTCTGTTGCATTTCTTCCCTTTCCAAATTGCATCAAATGGCTCCCACTGAAGTCAAGAGAAAAAACATTACTGAAGGTTTCAGTAGAATCAAAATTACTGATCCTATCACAGCAAGACTAAGTCTGTCTTTAAAAACATCTTGGGCTGCAGCTGGTCTCTCACACATATTTGCCAAGAGATTTACTTGCTCACCAGCTCTAAGCACCAAACAAACATGGAAGGATACATAAGTGACTCTCCCAAAGCTCACTCACTACCCCAGTATCTCTTGCAGAAGTTGCATTTATAGCTTCAGCTATCTTTCATTAGAGAAACTTAACAGGATGAAGCAAGAATATTGGCCAAACACTTATTACCATGATGTCGGAAATTCTGACACAGAAAAGTATTTTCTTCAAATTAAAAAAAAAAAAAAAAAAGATCACTTTCAAGATAAACAGTGGGAAAAGTACTTTTCTGTTTCAAAATACAGTTATCATCTAAACATTTCTGAAGGAAATGGAGGCACTGAAAAATCTCAACACAGTCCTTGGGGTTCTCAGGATTTCCAGCACCTTACAGTGGAGGTGCTGCCAAGGCCAGGGCATGGCCAACTGCCCGAAATCCTTCTAAATTTTGGCTACAGCCCCGATATGGAACCACAACATAAGTCTTCAACTTGTACCTTTCAAAACAATGTTTTTCATTACCAGTCTCCTCATTTGCATCTTCACCTTTCTGGGTCATTGCCAGGAAGGAGCAGGAAGCCCAGAGTGCTGGTAGCATACTAGTGGAACGTACAATAATTTGACCCTTACCCATTTGCTGAGATGGCTACTCTCCTCACGGAGAATCACTTGAGAAGACAAATTCCTTTGAAGCAATAGAAAGCATATCCATGACTGAAGAACATAGGGCAGTCAAGAAAATGAATGGTTTATATATTAAAACAAATTAAATGCCAGACTCTCATGCTTACCACGTGAACACGCTCAAATTCATTAATAGAAACTAGTTCATACCCTGAAGTACGTGCTGGGATAATAGAACAAATGCATTTGTACTGACATTTCATTGGTAAATGGCTAATCAATCCCTCAGTGCTTCTTAATTAGCGACTGCAGGAGACCTTTTTAATTGGCATCTGATACTTGATTTGAACAAACAAAAAACTGCCACTCAGCTCCTTATTGGCAGTCGACCTTTTTTCCCCCTATTAACTCCACTGTAGCTCCTGAAGAACATTTCTGAAGACCAGACCAAATTACCAGCTCCCTACCATAGGCTAGCTTGGCACCCTGAAGTATTTTATCATTATTTCAGTGCTTATGTTGCACTGAAACACTGCATATGCTCTACTGATTGCTCAATATGGTTTATATTAATACAAGTTGTAGGCTGTCACTGTTCAGAGAGTAGGTAGTTACAAGGAATGCATTGGTTACTTTATAACTGGAATAATTTATTATGGAACAAGCAAGTTCAACAAGCACTATAAAATCAATTTATAATTTTTATGCACTTCATCTGGGCTGAAAAATGGTTTTGTTCTCCACTATTTTCTGACTAGACCTCTTCGACAGAAAAAGGGAGAATAAAGCTTTTAAAATTGCATTTTGGTCAGCAATGCACTCTGGAAATCGAGATTAAAGATGACAGTTTTCAGATGCATAAGTTATGCTTACTTTGGTTTATGGACCTAAGGCCACCATGGTGTCAGGCATTTCATCGTGAAAGAAAACCATCCAAAGGTTAAAGAAAGAAATATACTTTGACAGAGTCAGCCAAAAACTTAGGTGATTTGCATTAGCTGAAAAGCTAGTCCAGTTTTGTTTACTCCTTCAAATCATTGATTCACAAAGGCATGTAGCTGGCGGTTATTAAAAGTTTCAAGAGAAGTGGCAGTTTTGGAAGAAGTAAAACAAGGAGTGCTAAAATCTTCAGTGGCTGTGCCTGTAATTGCTATGCAAGACACAAAACACACACCTTCCCAGTAGCATGAAATCCAATTAATACAGTTCTGGGAAGACTCGGTGCTCTAGTTCTGATGAAGATTTAAAGGCGCAATGACAGATTGTAAGAGTTAGCTTGGCCTAACACTCCTAAAAGCCTTGTTAATACCGGCAAGATTTACTTAGCACGTGTCCAGCTGGGCAAGTTAAAGAGATAGCTTGTCACCCCTACTAACAGGAGTGTCTGGGCTTTGCATTGCATCACCAGATCAGTAGGGAGGAGGAAGGCACAGACAGCTGGCAAGATAGCCCATTCCGGCAAAGTTTAACATCCTAGCGGTATACACTGAATAATCTCAGAAAAGTATCCCGCCATCATGCATCCATGAGCTGTTAGGGGATTAATGCATCACTATCCCCAGACCGCCCTGCTCAAAAACAGATGCAGCTGCTCCAGTCTGTGGTGCCCTTTGCACTACAACGCATTTGCAAAAAAACCAGTCACACCTGCCCCAGTATCCCAAGCTTTCTGTCGCCACCGCCTAACGCATTGATTCACAACGCACACATGGTTATTAAAAGTCACTCCGAGTTATCCTTAGCAATGATTAACATTAGTGAAATGCCCCCATTCACAATCAGCACTTTTCAAGGCCTTGTTCTTTATTACTAAACCAGTTTATCATATCACAATCATCCTCTATCACAATCATCCTCTATACTCTACAGCCTGAACTGCTGTGCAGTTTGGAAATACAAGTACTCTAATGCTATTTAATTAACTTTTATAATATTCAACCTCTTGGAATCAGACATCCTATGAAGTTGCTGCACCAGCATCCCAACAGACTGTACAGTGGAGAAGGGCGAGCAACATGGTGCAAAGGCAGTCACACGCATGCTATTTCCTTCTGAACAGAACCTATTGCTTTTTTTTTTTTTCCCCATTGTGCAAGGTAAAAGTCTTGTGTTTGACATGTAGCTGCTTAATCCAGAGGGAACGTGGATGAGAAGACACTGTTTAAAAGAACATGTAGCTCCAAAACCTAAAACTCTAGCTGAAGTGTGGCAGGTAAAGGAAGAAGTATATGTGTTGGGGAAACTTCGACCCCAGAAGGTGGTGGCAGATAATAAGCTGACACAAAAGTTCAAGTTTTGCAGGGTGATTTATCACCTGTGACAGTAGCTTGCAGTAAGAAAAGTTCAAACTGTGTAAAGCATCAGCACTACTTTCCTTCTGCTCAGGTGGATGATACCTCTCTAGGAGTTTTATCAGTGGATTTTCAATGTCCTAGCTATCAAACTATTTAAACACAAACACACATCTGAGAGGCTTAAAATAGTAATCCACAAAAGATATAGGAGGAAGATACTGATTTGAATAAGCCAAGCGCCTTCCTCCCCCTTCCTACTATCCATAGGTTTCCTCTTATTCACATCTACCATGCCTGGAGACTTTTCAGTTGAGAAATATCCTAAATTCATTGTGTGCCTGTAGAAACAGTCTAAAAATTTTAAGATAAATATTGAGGTAACCAGTCCCACTGCATGGATTCCAAAAGTATGTAAGCCATCAATGTGGGAGGAAAGATGGCTTCTCATGGAAAGGGGAAGGAAGGGATGATGATCATAATTTAGACAATTTTGATTTCCTTGTTCACCACCAAAGCAGACCACAAATTTTTTGTCTTAGAACACTTAACAGAGGAAAGGAGATGGGCAATAGCAGCTGTGAATAGGAAGCAAGAGAATTTCAGGGATACTGAACAGAAAGTAAATAGAGTTTAAGTTAAACGGTAGATCTGTTAGAAGAAAGGCAGTGATATAAGGTCTTGGAGAAAAACAAGCACAACCGAATGCATCTCTATTTTCAAGTGAAAATTTCTGGTTCCAATTCCCGTTTGGAAGCTGAAGTATTGTAGCTGAAAGCAGAAAAGTTATGGTTTGGAAGTGCTGCTGCCTTGCCCAGGGAAACTGCGGTTTGGCTGCTCTGTGTTTTCACTTCCTTCTGCGGACCAGAACCCAGGTGGACAACACCATCGATGACACCTCACAACTTCTCCTTACACACAACCAAGAGGACAAAGGCATTCTTATAAGAGTCGCCCATTTCGGGAGCTCCAGCCATAACAGAGAAGAGAAAAAAAATGAGTCCACTAAATGGAAATGCCTACAAAATACTACCAAACCTATTTTGTAAAGAGTGGCGATTCGTCAAGTCCCTTTAACTCACACAGAGAGACATTTCTGCTGAAAGACATTCAGCTAGGCTCCCTGCTGAGCAACACAGGTCTCCTTGCATGCTCTCTCCTTCATGCTGTTCCGCTCGCTGCTTCATCAACTACATCCAGAGCAAAGGGAATCCGCATCCGTTTGGCAAGATGCTGTCTCTGGGTCTGACAGATATAAGCCTTCCAGCAGAGGTCTTACCATCAGAGACGCATCTGCCAGCTCCAGCCATCTTGAGGAAGACACTACTAGAGTACAGCATTATTTAATGAATCTCACTCCCAAACTTCAGCTTTGTGTGTATCCTTTTCAAATCAACTAAATGCTTGTCTCTACAGCTACGCCATTTACATGACATTGGAGCAGCGATACAATCAACACCTCAAGGGAGGTTTGAACAGCCTGAAAATGTAATTACTCCAAAACTGGGCAACAAACTGTACAAATTTCTTCCCCATCAGATCAGAAACAGCACTGCTTTCAGATTCAAGTCCAAAAGTAATTTTCTCAGCCTAAGCTTTCCCCCAGCAGCACACTGATGAAACTTCACAACTCCTATGGGAACGACTGCAGTGCTGTTGGAAGATGCAGCTATAGGATGCATACACACGTGCCACAGCTTTAATCTGGCTAGCACAGGCTGGGAGCTGTGAAGCTTCAACAAGGCACTTTTTAAAACAGACCACTGGAGTCCACCTGGAGCCACAGATACTTATTCAGCACTTTGGAGACTGGACCATCACAACTGCCCTCAAGATCTAAGCTGTTCAGAATAAAGCCAATTGCAGGTGTACTGCATATCTTCAATCTCACCTTTAAATACCACATTACACATCGAAGAGTAACGACAGGCTAGCACTGCTCAGACACCAAGACATTTCAGCTTTGTAATGCACTTTGCCCTGACAGTTTTAGCCAGGGAATGCTGCAGATGAGGGAACGAGACTGCATACAAAGTGGGATTTGTCTGTCATAGAATTACGGTCTATATAATTTCAAGTCAGGCGTACTTATACTGTCTGGCATTTGCTGTTATACTTTCCAAGGGCTTTTTAAATGGCTACAAGAAACATTTACAGGGTGAAAAATAACCGAAGACCTGGACTCCCCAAGATATTTCAGCATTAATGGATTACAGAATTACCAAGGGAGGACTAGAAATCATTCCTTAAATAGTCTCAAAGGTAATGAAATAAAACCCACTGAAAGACAAATAGGAACATGAAGGCCTGAATATTATGATTTCTGCTTTAATCGGGTTCCTGAGAGACCTAAATCCACTAATGCTAATTAGCAATAAACAATCATAGCACTTACATGGACCTATTCAACTCTGAGATGTTACAGGCACTCATTTATGAGTGCATAGGAGGCCAATGAGATAGGTATTATTCTTCAGTATCACCAATATTGGTTAAAATTGGAATTTCTGTTCTAGGAGAAATGCTCATGGAGTGCCGTGTCTATTCCAAACTAATAATTCTTCTAAAAATTTCATTTCACAGGCATTTTTAAACACTTTGCTTCATTTTAATTGACAAATCATGAAAATAATTAATGTCAATATCAGGTCTGTTCCACAACTTTGCAGCCCTAAAAGCTGACCTTTTTCAAATATTTAAACTCCATTTTTCTTTCAAAATCTAGGTTTGTCTGACACACACTGAAAAGTTGAGCTCTGACAAAGCTGCTTTTTCTAGAAGAGAAATGTGCTGGTCCAAAAGAAACTGCTGCAGCAGGAAGGATGGAGACCATGGACAGTTACTCACGTAGCACCTTATTTTCCAAATAAAATATATTCAGATATTATTGAGGTGCATTAATACCAAAAATGGAAAATTCAGACAGATTTCAGGAATTACCAAGCACAAAAAAAGCCTTAGCCATGTAGGGAACACAGGCAGCAGAGTGACATGCTAATTTTCAATAAACATAGCTGCCACAGGAGTAAGTTTAATTTCAGCCATCCAGCTAAGCTAAGGGCACTTCCATGTAACCCCTGTCATGGGGAATTCCTTTTCTCCAAGCACTTGCCTAACATATGATTGTTTTACAGTGATTAGCAGTAGGAACCATTCACTTCTCAGATGCTGATTCAAAAGTTATTAAACATACACACACACAAAAATTAGGCTGTCTTAATTACGTCTTCGTCAAATACAATCACAAAGGCTTGAACTTTCAGCTCAGCCACCTTGTGCATCAAAGTAAATGTAATCCTTCAGGCAAAATGTTTACCAAGTTGAATAACCCAGAGCAGTGGGAAACCAGCGTCACATGAAAAATTAAGAGCCTTGGTGTTTCTAAAGGCATTCCAAACAGTGGGGGGAAAGCAATCAAAATGCATTAGCAGAGCAGGGTATTCACACCTCCCCTCCACCCTTTTTCAAGCTATGAAAGCGAACGCCACATAGGCAAAGCAGATAAAGCTTGAATGGATAGGATTAATTAGAAAACAAAATAGTAATGGGAAAAGCTGCTGTGCTTTTCCCACTGCCCTCGCAATTTTCAGTTCAGTAAGTGGCCACTTATAAAACCCAAACAAAACACTCAAAAAATCCTAGCATAGGATGACATCTCCTTGTCTTTCTTTGAGTAATGAACCTATTTTCTTGTTCCTTGAAGATAAGGCAACTTTTGACTATGAGAAATATAGGAGAAAGTTTTCTATTATAGGTATAGGTCAGCTAGAGAACAGAGGCAGAAAATTGCAATACAGCAGTGATACAATGTTGTAGAAGATAAGTTTTCCAGATGCACTGCTATACTCTCTTCTTTTTTCAGTTTCTGGGATTTCAAGGGCAGGTGCCAACAGACAAGATGAGTCTCTGATGGGAGTTCATTCATTTCATAGATAACGGGAATGGATCACTGGGGGGGGTGGGGGGAAGAAAGGAAGAAAAAAATTGAACTGAAACTTGTCTGTTCCAGTGCAGGGGTAAGTGAGGATGGGAGGGAGCAGCCTGGCCAGGAGGCACCGAGGGCTACTTGTTCAATCTAGTTAGCGTTGAACCTGAAACTTCACAGCATGGAGCTTGATGTTCCTCTGCAACCAATGGATACAGAGCAAATTTCTAAGCTTCCCCCGCCCCGAATTATCCTGATGTCAAAGCCAAAGAGGAACACTCTATTTGGTTGGAATTAAGCCAATTTTCCACCACTCTCTTCTCCCAGGAAGAAACAAGGAAACCTAAATCCCTCAAAGTGTTGGAAAGGACATTGGCTTCATCTCCAGCTTGCTACATCTCCTCTTTTCTTTGGAGTACTTTGTTGGGTTGCTGGAATTGTCTAGATCTGGGACACCAGTTCACAGACATTTCCCACCTGGAGCACGATGTAACAGGCCCTGACCTAAGTCTGCTTACACAGAGAAGTGTCTCCTGCAGCACCATTAAAGTAGCAAACCCCCTCCCTTCAGAATACATCCAGCTCTAGGTGCCACGGAATATTTAAAATAAAGTACAATAAACACATACCTACCTACCTACCTACGGAAAGGACATAAGTTCTTTTCTATGTACATGTGTGCATATCCATACGTAAACATAGATGCAGAGAGAGATATTCTAAACTACCAGAATAAACTATGCACCGGTAAAAGGCTACTCCCTCTTTAATAATGCTGTCAACTGGAAATGCTTTAAATCTTCTACAGGAAACCTCTGTTGCATCCTTACAGTTGTATTGGGGGGGACGGGGACGATTCATCAAAATATGCAGCACTGATGTGAAGAATTGAACTTTTTTTGCATTTTAAATATTAATTAAAAAAAGCCACAAACCAAAAGATATTTCACCACATTTTCTGTGTTTTATAAAAACCTCTAGAACCAAATGATTGAGCCAACCTTAATCAGAAAGAAAAATAAAATTTCTGGAATATTTGCAGCTTCCTTCTGGTTTAGATGGTTCAGATCACATATTGGGTTTTTGTTTGTTTGTTTTCTAACACAGATGGTTGAGATGTCGTTTAGACACATTCTGCTGTCAATAATCATCCTCAGCCATCCACCATTGATGCAAGGACAGGTAAACTTTCTGAAGTTAAACAACTTTAAATAACGATTGCTGTTTTGCCTCTTTCTATTCAGTTGGCTCTCGCATTTGACAAGGACAATATCATAGGCAACTGGCTTCTTGTCATCTGAAGAACCATACTAAGAAAATTCACCCTTTTCAGACTACATGGTACTTGTAGCTATGATGCAGGCTTATTTATACTCCTCCTACTCCTTTCTTTGCATGCAGATGAAATACCATTAGTCCTTAAGAAACCATTTCTGATTCAAACAGCAAAGGATTTAGTGATGCCCTTGATTTTTATAAGCGATCAGACAGAAGCACAGAAAACCCTCCCACCCACGTGAACTTAATTTTTTATATTCTTACTAGGACTTGAGGTGTTGACATTTTCGTAAAACTTGTAAGATTAAATCCTTCCTTCCTCCTCAGAAACAAGGGAATAATCTGCTGTTAGGGTAAGTGCTGCCCTCCGTACTCGTGTCAAGCACATCACTCCATGGTTGGTCCATTCAAGTATCAAAGAGTAACAAAATCTCACTATCACATACCTAAAGGTCTCTATCATCTCCAGTAGTGTGCCCATGTTCTTGATCCTGCCAGGAGAATTTAAAACAATGTGTCAAAGCACTCAGCTGTTTAATCAACAGATGAATCAAGCACTTTGTAACACAGAAAGCAAGACTGGGGTTCACCAGACCAGAATAAGAGAAGGCTTATTAGTACTGAGCTGAGGAGCTGTGCTACAGCATCTCTGTGGCACAAACATCATTCCAATGTGACAGGGTGACACGAGAGATGGGGAAGGATTCTTCAATGGTAGCAAAGAAAGGAAGAAAATTAAATTCCCTGTCACTCAGCCATAAGTGGTCTAATGAAGTGACAAGCAGATTTCCCAAAATAAAAGAAGTGCATGCCTCTGTCTAAATAAAGACCATTAGACTGAAACCTGAAAGAAGCCTGCAAGCACAAATGCCAAACTGGAATAATCACCTTTTCTAGCAAAAAACATTGCCTTCCCCAGGTACCAAAAGGCTGCGTCTCAGCAGCAGAACTCTCCTAGCCCGAGGGCAAGAGCGGGTTCAGCAAAGCTCATCCGGCAGCCGATACCGCGCTGGCTGGCTCAGCTCTGCTGGAGTGTCTCTGGGGAAAGAGCACACCTTCCTCCAGGACAATGCAAAATACAGCTATAAGCTCTCTCCCGTCTTGAATCAAGCTCCTCTTTTCCCAACAGAGAGCTTTTTCCTGGTGGAGAAACTCCAGTAGAACCTCTCCAAACGACTTCCTGAGTTAGGGCAATTAGCGCATGAGTCCAGGACTGACAGCACCGGATCATTTCCAGAGTCCTCCAGTCAGGCAAATCCAGCCCTCTACACTTAATTAAACTGCAAGTAAAAAGCTAATAGTTTGTTTCATCACCAGAGCGTCCTAGCAGCCCAGAATTTTGCTTCAAAATGACCTAGCCAGAAACCACAGGCATTCAAGTGATCTGTTATTAGAAATATTTATCCCGATACAGATATTTCAGGCACCAGTTCTCAGAAGTCTGCACAATGGGAAAATGAAATCTAAAGCAACCTGTCAGGGGTTGGAGAGAGGCCTTCAAAGCAGGACTGACTCCAGCCTGCAGAAATCTAATGCCATCACCATGCTTCTGTCCCTGCCCCTAAAAGGCACACCCGGGTCCTTCCCCAGCCCCGCGCTGCACCCTGTACCCACAGCAGTTATACAGGGGACATTCTCCACAACGCTACGGTTCACGGCTCACCCCTTTCTCTTTTGAACGGTATCATATGCTTAATCTCTAGCCTTACATGATTACCGGGGTACGCTCTCGGTCTCCTTGACGTGTTCTTTATCCCTCACTTCTCCCCTGATGAAAATCAGGAAGGTCTCATACAAATACACATTACATCATTAGAGCACGTAGCTCATTAGAAAATGTTTTAACTGACATGTTTGCAACATGCTTTTCCCCCTAAGAGTGGATGACATATCAGCCATGTTTCTGAGCACATTCACCGACTGTTTTCCTAGGGAGGCAGTCCTGAACCCAGAAACTGCCTGTGAAAGTTCCACTTCCTCCAGTTTGTCTTACTTTCCTTTCACTTAGGTAAGCATCTGAATTTGCTCAGGAAGCCACGCGTGATTCTGGGAAAAGGCACCAAGAACAAGAGGGTTTGGGGAATTCATTTTAACATCAAGTAAGGGTGTCTTTTCATCAGTTATCTTCTTGGAACTAGTCATACATCAGCAGCTCGTGCTCTGTATAAATGAAAACAAACTAAAGACTCTGCTCTGATTGCTTTAGAGTACGATTCCAGACAGGCAATGAACACTACAAATTTATTTACAGTGACAGATATTTCAAATGTTGATGGCTCTCAGAGGTACTTTGCATGGCAGTTGCCCTTTTGTTTAAAAAAAAAAAAAAGGGGCAAAACTAACAAAGCAAGAAGTATCACTTTGGGCCACTTCTAATGCAGTGAATTACACAAGTCTGAATTAAGCTGGAACATATCCCATAAGGATGCATTAATTCCGCATACTCCAAATTCAGCAATGTTGAACAGATTTATCAGGAACAGAGAATTCAGAGTGATTTAAGATGGTGCACCGAAGGGGCACGTATGCTGAGCCTCTCCTGAACTGGCCAAGTTTTTTCAGCTGAGCTATCATTGACTGTGTCATATTTCATTACCGCGGAAACCCTGCTTGGAAATAGCATCAAAGGAGAATGCCCATTCCTGTGCCTCTGCTAAAGAATCTGTTACAAGTTTCCTTACAGCACAAGAGGATTTCGAGTACTGGGAATTTTTTTCTGTAGTCCTCCCACCATGATACGCACAGAAATTAAGAGAGACTTTTTTTACATTTTGAGGTTAGGCAGGGAGCACCAACAAAAACCTTGGCACTATTTCCACAGAGTTAATAATTTTTCTGATCTTCCTTCAGAGCTCAGGTAACACCCAAAAGGCTGAAGGCCTCCAGCAAATCCAGAAACCTTCAGAAAAATCTCAGTTTTCACATCTACCTAGATAGCTCCAGGGCAACACTGTTAACAAGGCTAAATGGCTCCGAGTCATTTTAACCACAAGCCCTTGCATGTGGGCAGCTTCATCATGCCCATCATCAGGGTATTGTTTACATTCAACCTTAGCATTTGCCCTTTCTCAAAACTGAGATAGGTTAGAAAGGACGGATTTGGCTTACTGTTCACAGCATTTATCGACCCAAAGAGGTTATTATGATAGACTGCAAGTCCACAAGGTCTCTTGCACTCCAGCTCTGATTTCCATAAAGCTATAGATTTTGTGATTACAGCTGCTCTGTAGAGGTGCATTTAGCTAACAGTTGCAACGAGCTACCCAATTCAGCCCAGCTGAAAGCAGAGCCCCAGTGAGAAATCTTAGTGTACTCTCTGCTGTGAGCTATTGCTTATCATTTTGCCCTTGCAGAAACACACAGCATTTGGCTATGTGTACAGAGATGAGGTAACTTCATCTTGAAGACCTATAGCTTCAGCTACACAGCATCATCCAGTACCAAAGCTGCTATCTGGACTGTGCCATACAGATATAGCCCAAGTATTAGAAGTATCAAGTATTGACCATCAAGTATTTGCATCTCACAAGAGCACTCACAGTGTCCCCAGAGGACCTTACTTTGCAGCTGATGTTACTGTTCCTCCCCTGATCTAGACCAGATTGGCAGCCTACTGCAAAATGAGCTCGGGCTATCCTCATGGCATTGCTGCTGTTACCTCAGGAAAGCCCAGCCCTGATGATATTCATCATTCCTACACAACAGAGCAAGGAGGAAGCAGTCTCTTTTCTGCTTCCCATTGAGAAGGCCAGGCAAGAAAGCTCAGGTATAAAAACAGTTCTTACAACCACACTACAACCCATGGACACCCATTAAGCTTTTTGGTGGCAGAGCACCGAGCCATGCTTGGCATTCAAACCCTCAGCCCAGCACAGCATTTCCCAAGCCTGGATCCTGGACAAGCCATCCTTCATTTTGACACTCTTCCTTCAGCTTGCTTAACATGAGCGCCTCAATGCCATGTGGGCAGAACAACCCTGACGCTGAATTTTGCCTGAACACCTGTGTTGCTTAGTGGTGCTCAAGCCATTTTCATCAGTGCAGCTTCGAAGTACAAAAACACTTTAATCCAGGTGAAGTTGCAGCAAGGAAAATGATGATTAATCTCTTCATGTGTCACACCCACAGTCTTCTTCCTTCTAATAAGGATATCTATCAGTACTGCAATAGTTCAAGTTAACAAAGAAAAAAGGCCCTGACACAGTACTATTCTGGTAAGAGATTGTAGCTAGGTTGGTGACCAGGACTGTCTAACATTTTTACCTCTGTCAGCCAGCCACGCTGGGCATTCAGTGTCCACTTACCTCATCACATGATGGCCCATGACTACAGAACTGGCTTATATTTCAGGACCAAGGATGGGCTTGAATGCCCCAAACTGTATTTTTCTTTCTCTTATAATGAGATCCATGGGTCTAGCAAGAGATATTAGCCCCACCTGAAACACTGCTGAGATTTTCTCACATGTAGTTAACTTAGATAAATCTCCATCCCCAAAAGGCTAAGGATTAACCATGGTTGCTTTTCACAGTATTTTAACTTGTGTCTTACATGGTATTTTTATTTGCTTGTACAAAATACTATAAAACTAGATTGAATTTTCCTTAAAAGAAAAAAATCACAGAGACCAAAGAATTGCTGTGGAGCATTTTTTCTGTGTTGATCAACCTGCACTGGAAGATTTTAAGGTTTCTGGTCACAAGACTTTTTAAAAACCATCAACTATCCTCAGAGGAAAGACACAAATCTCCACTTTTATTTGAGAACTTGATTGGTGCTTTACTTTTCTTTCAAGATTCTGCTGAGTCTGCTTGGCTCACGGCCAAGGGATGCATTTTGCCTCTCTATTTTTATCAAGTTAAGAATGACCATATTCAAGCTGATGGGGAACAGGCTGGTAGAGAAAGAGACTATTAAATAAGCCCATTTCCTTAGCAACAATCCCTTTTTCCCCTCCAGCACTTTTAAAACTCTGGTTTTCAGTACCACTCCATGCTGACACAAACATTTTGCCTCTTGACCTTAAGCAGATCAGAGCTGTATCAACACTAAGCGTCAAATTCAGATGAAGTAAATTGCTCTGAACCTCACCTTTCTCATAGCCTGCCCTTAAGCTGCCAATGCTTCATATTCAGGGGAGATCACTACCGAGAGGGACCTGTGGCATTTAACGTGGATGAACATTGCCTCAAAGGGTGCCTGGACATTTCCAGTACCATATTTTTTATTCACCCAGTGACATCCTTAATTAAGGCCAGGTGAAATACTAATCCCGAACGTATCTGTTTCTCAAAAAAAAAAAAAACCCGACAATTATCTCCAAGCAGACAGCGTATCTGGTCAGGATACAAAAGTTTCTGTGCTTAACACAAAACCTTTGGTAGGAATGAAGGTAGTATTTCTCTGCTCCTAGGGCAACTAATTAGTGCTCAGAGCTGTGTTCAAACATCTTTCCCTAATGCCACAGACCTCAGCTATTGCTTCGCACTGAACTTCCCATAAGCCTAAAATCTGTAGTGTCTGTTCTATAACTTAACAGAGCAAAATCTAAATCCTTTCTCAGAAGGGAAAAAAAACTGGCCAAAACACAAAGGGATTTAATTAAGAAACAAGTCTTCATTTATCAGTATTGCTATGAACATGTAAAAACCCACAGGGAGTTCCTAGTAGACAAGAGTCTCAGGAATGAGGGGATCTACCTTCTACAGGTTTGTGGTTGCTCTGTTCTCATCAGAGCTGAACAGGAGCTGCTCTGAGCAACCAACACCCAGTCACATTGGTGAAGACCAGGAGGAACCTTATGTGATCAGGCATGTCTTTAAAGAGAAGAATTCACATGCCTACCTTTTGATTGAAACCTTTTGTGGATCAGATCCAGTCTGGGGTCTGAGGTTTACACGCATTTGTCTTAAGAGCCAGATTTGCAGTTAATCCATTTAGATAAGCTTGACCAAATGTCTTAATTACTCCAGTGTAAACAATTGGGAATAACATGTTCCAGATCCATAGTCACCATCTTCACATTTTCCAGGTAATACCTGCCCCGGCATTGTCAGCCTAACAGAAGACCATACTTTCTATGATTTCAGAGAAATTGCTCACAAACTCAAACTTGCATACAAATGGTTGCAGGACAAGGCATCAAACTAGAAAAATGAACAGCACTGCCACAATACAGCAAATCTTTCATTTGCATCCAGGAGCCACTCTAAAACAGGTGTTCTGCTGGGCTTCCCCACTGGATATGCAACTCACTAATTACCAGATTTGTCTCAGGACTACTGGCACTAATTAACATGGCAGTCTAATTAATCAGAAATTCAAATGCCACTGAAGAGCTTTTACACAGCTATTTCTGCTAGCACAATAGAGGGATTTTTTTGTTGTTGGGTTTGGCTTTTTTGATAGTTTATTTTGCTTTGAACTAGTAGCAAGATTAATAGTCTTGATATGAGTAGAATTGATCACTTTCCATTAAACAGCTTTTTGTCTCTGTATGTTTTTTAAACTAACATTGCTCTTCCCAAACTCAAACACACACCCTTCCCCCTGCCTTGTATTTTAGTCTCAAAACACAGTGGGTTTTTTTCATATGATAGTAATCAATACCTTAACTGTGGCTTGCTATAGATCTTTCCATCTCTAGTCTATGAGCAGCTTAGGCTGAACCAAGGAGTCATCCTGCCACAAATTTTAAAGACCAAGATATCTGCAATTCCCCCAGTACCAGAATTCAACTCCGCCTGCCCACAAACTCACATTAAACACAAACCACAATTGTATTCTCCAATTTAGCTCAACTACAATTTCTTCAGGGACGTGCATGTTTCTTTCACTCTGCTGATAGTGTTTCAAGGATAAACACGGTTTTGATCTGGCCTTGCAAGAGGCCAGGGCCAAGCGTGGCCCCATAATTTTTCAGGAGGCTGAAATACTCACAGCAAAGTGCAGGTTCGCAGCTGCTTGGGCACCAGCCATGTATTAGCGTCACCAGAGCCCTGCTAACACTTTACATAAAGTCCTTTCCCTCTCACATATTCTAAATGGACATTTAGCTTCCCAGCCAACATTTTTTTCCCCTTAAACATCTGAAACTCTCATCTCCTGTGATGGTAAACAAGAGATGGTCATGGGATACTGCATGGCCTCCTGCATCTCCCAGAACCTCTACTAAAACAATTAAGCAAAAGTGGAAATATCTATCCCCTCTGGAACATTCTCCAATTGCTCTCTGGACAATATTAATTTCAGCCACGTGGGAAGGAAACATTCAATTTTATTTTTACTAAAGCAATGATTTTTGGTAGATGTGAATGAATATGAGTACTGGCTGCTTTAACTAAAAAATAAACTAAACTGAAATGCATAACAGACCATAAATGCTACCTGCCTTTAAATAATTCTCCTTCCATACTGTTACTCCTCTACATCTCTATGCAGGTTTGTCATAATCCTTAGCCCTACAATCTATTAAGGTGCTTCGTTAGCTATTTGTACTTTGCACTGCTTAAATAATTCAAACGCAAGCAACTAGAACATTACACAAATCTACACTACAGAGGCTTACAGCAGACATGGCTTTACGCAATTTCAGCACGGTTCGGTCACACAGTGTTTCACCAGCCGAAGACAACCCTTCAGTCCCCACCCAGCAGGACTTCAAGCCACTGGGACTGTAGTACCCTACCTGATTTCATGAAACAGCAGGAGCAGGAGATCATGCCACCAGTGGCTAGTTTTGAAAAAGTACATCACATTCAGATCAGCTAAAATCCAGGTAAGCTCCAAGGTAACAAGCAGTAAAAGAAACCCTCCCACTCTGGCTGTTCTGGAAGATCTGGTTCATGGAATGATTTAGCAGCTGAAGGCAATGGGAGCTATGGGTGCTCAGCAGGTCTGAAACATCACACCTAATGTGGCAAGCATGGTGGAGAGAGCAGAGCTGCAAACTAGCACAAGCAGGGCTTAATCCTGATGCTTTTAATGAGTCGAGACAAATATAAGTTAGCCCTTATCTTGCTGGCTTCTACACAGGGTAACATGCTAAGTCCTCACTGGCTGTGCACTTAAGAAAACTTTCCCTGACTTCAGAGATTAAAATCTAAATGCATCTAAACAGGCAAAAACTTGCAGAAAGGAAGCTCTTTGTGCCTTGTGAGCACTAGGAGGCACAAACAGGAAACCTCACTGTGCTTGTGTCCCCCTCCCTTCCCCCCCGCGCACCTGCACTGAGAAATGCCAACCCCAGATAAGCTGCAGCAGTTGAACATCAGCAGTTCCTTCACCAGATGCACATTAACCTAGACGCTTTTAAACTTGTACGAGAATAATTTAATGCAGGTCTTGTACCCCTCTGAAAACCAAGGCGTGTTTTCAATCTCCCATTACAGATCCATGCATCACTGCATTTGTTTTCCAGAGTTTTTGGATGGAAGGAAGAGGGACTTTGTAATCATCCTGCTGATTACACCTACAGCTGGTGAAAATTAGGGAAAGCCAGATGGTGTCTCACCAATTGTTCTGCAGCTGGCCACAACGAAGGCAGCTGGGGGAGACAAACACTCCCACCACAGTCACCACAGAGAACAGCACAAAAAAGAAATGCATCTCCTCCTAGCAAAACTCCAATTCATTATTCAAAAAAATAGCTGGTTGAGGAAAATTGTTTCATGCAATTGCCAGGGGAGAAAAAGGGAAGAAGGAAAAAAAAAAACAAACCACCAATCTAGAAGTTCAGTTGCATTATTGAATCAGTGCAGCAAAACCTAAACTAATGTGGTTGATTCCCAAGGCATGGGAATGAGGGATGTCCTTTGGCTGCAGATGTGGTAGCCATGTGTGTTCCTTGTGACGCTTCACATTTACATCTGCAAGCTTGATTTCCTACCATCCTCTCAACTGCTAAGATTTTCCCCTCCCTAGGCAACACGCCATTGAGAACAGATGCAGCTCTAAGGCTCAAAAGCTGAGCTATATATTTTTGAGCAAACACGTGCTGGCTGGCAAAGAGAAGCATTCATTAACACAAGAAGTGAGATGATATCATAGGCTACAATGGAACGCTGCTCTACTGAAGCGCTTACCTGAAACCCAGGCCTTTGCCTTCATTTTACATGACGCATGCAGACCTGTCTTTGAACGTTACAGACACCGCAAACTTCGGTCAGCCATCCTCCTACCTGAACTAACCAAAAAAGGAATCTGTATCTAAAGCTTTCCATAATTCTCAAGCACCAGCCGACTGAGGTGGGAACTGTCGTTTTGATGATTTCACAGATGATTTGGAAAGGCAATTCCTTAAAGGGTCACTGACTTGTCTCTCTACACCTTTAGCTTCATTGCATCCAAGGGCTCTTCAGTTGCTGAATCCATTCCCAGAGCACTTTCCATTACATCTCTCTAGCCAGTCATGTCTTTTAGCCTTGCAACCCTAAGCCAATAGTCCCGTAGCCCTAGATAAACAGTACTTCCAGACTCTGAATCTGTTTTTTCCAGAGCTGTGATGGCAGCGGGCACTCTGAAACATCCACAACAGCTGTGCACAACTTATTATTTCCCCCCCTCCCCACACACACTTCAGCAGGTTCTCTTAAACTGGTCATGAACACTCAAGAGCATTTACACACTTGCTGGACCTTCACTGTGCCCAGTGGGTCAAATAATTAGTTGGGATCCATCACAAAAAGCAGGAGGAAAAAAACCCACAAAACATAATTTCAGTCTGCAGCAGGCTAAAAGCCACCAGCATTCTTCCACCATGACAATACAACACTGAATGACACCTCTTGTCTTTGTCAGAAATTCCAAAAGGTTGCAAATGAAGCTGAAATGTTCATTTTCTTGAGAAGGAAAACCAGAACGATCTCCAGAGATGTGGTGACAAACTATCACAGTTCGTCCATTACTCCACACCATCAGGCTTTTCTTCTCTTCCAACAGTCCATCTTTTCAATGTACTGATTTTTTTTTTGCAGCCAAGTACCATGCAGCACCACCTTAAAAGCCTTAAAACAGCTTCTGCATTTCATCCCAGAGCCTTCACCGTTTAAATGACAAGGAAAGGGATTCTTATGCATGCAGATTAGCAAGCTCTACCCTGTACAGCTAGCCAGCATGAGACTGAGGATATCATGATGACTAGAGTTCATGATGCTTCACAGATCGGCTTTTCAAGCAGGGGCAATCTCATTGCTTGTGCGTCTGACCCCAGAAAGAGGAAACATACACAGTTCATTTGGGAAAGACCAATGTGGTCATTGACGCTGTAGCTACATAAGGGGCTTTTTAGTCCATAGCTTGAAGAATATTACCTCCCAACTCAGCCTAGCTTGACATTAAAATCAGAGGTCCTGGTAGGTAAGTACCTAATAAGAATAGTACTTTGCCATTGAATAGTACGTGATGAGGAAGATTTTCTACCAACAGCAGAAAAATGATTAGTTCCCCTCATGCTTGTCCACTGTTAGGCACATCTGCTTTGAAGACAGATGTCTCCAGTATGTTAGGACAACAGAGGACCATACGTTAGTCTCCATTTATTTAATAAATTCAAACCTAAAATTTGCTGAGTGTTTTCACTGAATGAGTATCAAACGTATAATCGTGTGGGCTTAGCTAGATAAGGAGGAAAAGAAATAGGTCAAACTTTTGTGCTTTAAGAATATCATAATGTTTACTTCTTTTTAATTAATATTGCTGAACTATACACCTCTGTAACGAACTGGCAAGGACAAAAATATCGCCCCATGAAGTTTTCCCTCTAAGCTTACCATACTTGAATGTAGATACCAGTGATGATCAAGAAAGAAAAATTGAGAGATACATACATATATAAAAATTTCATGCAAGAAACCTAAAACGCTGTAAACTCATGTCTTTCTGCAGATGATGATTCACTCATTAAATCTAGAAACATTTTCAGACACTAAAGTGGATTAACATATCTGTGTGGGTATGGGGTAACTGGAAGACTAAAGTGATGGATAATTTGAAATGTTAAGATACTATATTAAGAGCATATATTTATGACCAGAGCTGAAAAGAGTTCCAAAATGTTCAAAAAATTTAATGGCTATGGTTTGGCTGTATTTGATTGATTTTCCTAGAAATGCAATGTTTGGTAAGCTGAAAGGGGAATAAACCGATTTCCTAACCAGCTCCCGTAGGACTGAAGCACAGTGCCCACACTCCTCCTCCCCAAGGGGATCCCCCAAGGCAGCCAGCAGGTCTGTGGGCAGCTGGTAGCTTAACCACATCCTGCTGGCTCTCGCAGGCTTTAGCGACCCCTCATTACACGCTGGAAAGGTAGGCCATGCATATTCTGTGTACACACAGAGAGGTATTTTTTTAAAAATAGAGATAGATATCTATCTATCTAGAGATATATCATAAGTAAATAAATAAAGGACCAGAAAAGAAACCCACACTAAACTGGGACTGGGACTGCATTGCTGCTACTCTGGGCCCTGCTTTCAGCATACAGCTACCACGTCCCCAGGGCGCTCTCAGCCCGCACTATATCATGCCATATCAACCAACTCCACGTGGCCCAGCTCCTCATCTGGTGCACGCTGGCACTGCTCCAATGACTTGATCAGAATTTTGCTAATTAGCACCAGCACACGACTGATGGCTTTCTGCCTGAGGAGATGTGAACATTTTTCCTGCCTGCTGGCCTGTGAAAGCTTTTGCTAGCATAGGATGATCTTTTCTGATGTGGTAGAAAAATAGTTGTGCGTTGTGTTTCCATTTCTGGAAAGAACTTCAGTGACTGCTTGCTGCACCGACGAGACAGGCTGTAGCAGGCTGCAGTCCTGTAAGACCCAGCGATGTCAAATAGGACACTGTGACCACACAGGTCAACTGGAAAAGTGTGCTTCTGACACACTGCCAGAGGAAACGAGCTCTCCTCATCAACGGCGCACGGCTATGTTGAGCCAAGCAGTCCCCCCACTGCAGTGAAAACCCAGCATATGTGCAAAGTAATTAACAGCTACCGTTTAACTCCGGAAACTAAATGAACAGGGACAGAGCTAGAGAACATTAGCGCCAAGAAACAATGGACCGGTTCTAACGAGGGACAAAGCGCAGCACTTCCCCACTCACTCTGCACTCGGGTCTGCATACGCACATGGCCACGCGGAAGAAAATATAACTCTCTCCTACCATCCTAGCAGTATTTATTATTGATATTTGTGACAAAGAGCACCTACATAGTGCAACGGAGATGGAATCCAACTGCGCTACACACAGACTCTGCCTCCAAAAGCGTAACATACAAATACACCATAATGACAGATGACGCATTTGTTAGCAAGCCATGGCCAGACTAAGCAATGTGACCAAGGTTACACAGACAGCCAAAGGACACTGAGAATCCCTGTTACAGTCCCCTTTGTCTCCTACACTGCTAAACTCAGAATGCATTCCCAGATGGAGATAGACAATAAAAACAGTCAATACCACCAGGGATCTTAGGCTTAACTGGAGTCACTCCGATTTGCATTGGTACTAATGATAGCATGTAGAAAAGCTCATCAATTTTATTGAGTGAAAGTTTCATTAGATATAAAGAAGCTGGTCAATAATGAGCATGAAATTAACAGAATAAAAGAAGTACAGGATCATATAAAATTACAGACAGATTTCTCTCCAATAAAAGACAACATTCAGAGAATAGTAAAGGCACTTCCACTAATTAAAGGTGTTTGATCACATCGTCTCCTTCAGACAGACTCAAGTTTGCAGTTGCAACTATACTGGTGTTAAGAATTGAGGCAGTGGAAAACACAGCACAGTTCTTTTAGCTGACCTGAAAATACAGCGCTCCCATTCTCACCTTCAGTTGTTATTTCTTTCAATGCTGACAAATGTTAAACAGACCCTAGAAGCAAAGAGCTCAGCAGTTAATGTGGTACAATTTATAGCAGGAGCTTCACCTATGTAAAATACAGCTCTGTGTCACAAACCTCAGTTGCATGGATTTCATACAGAAGATGCAGAGGCTACGCTGACTTCCAAAGTTATAACTCAGCAGAAGAGCTGGAGCAACAAGCATATTTTATTATGAGAGGCTGCAGGCTTATTTATTTATCCAGCTTGTGCACCAGGCAGATACTAGAAAGAAGATGCAACCTTTCCCCCAGGCTCGCACACATGGGCAATTTTGTGTCTGAACACCTCCCTCCCAGAGAGAGCGCGGAGTCTCGCTCTGAAGAACGGCAATTCAACACTGCAGGAAGCCAGCACAAGCCAAGGAAGGATGCTGTGGGAATACAGGATAGCACCATCATTCTCAACCTTTTCCGAACTCCGCTCTTTCTCATTCGACTGAGAACCAGTAGCAATCCAGCATTACATTTAATAACTTGATAAGGCTGGCAGCAAGAAGCCTTGAGCTAACAGGATATTAATCACTCTGTCTTTGGAGCAAGCACAAAGTGTGAGAGCAAATATGACCCAAAGGGGCATATAAAGGACTCTGGTTTTTGCATTTGCTTTATGGGGAATCCCCTCAGAGCTTTTGATCCAGACGGAAACCAGCAGGGGCAACAGGGGATACAAAGGTATCTTTTAGCTACAGTTGCACACATACCTGACCTAAAGTGTTCAGGCACAGGTTTGGATGCTGTGATTTGTGCCAGGGACCACTTCAACTTTTGCCATTATCCTCAAGGGGCCACTCTTGACTCCAGGAGCGACTAGTGCTCGAGGGAATCAGCATGGGCAAGTAGTAGGAGCTGCAGGTAGTGGAGGGCACCTTAGGACTCCCTTATAGTGAACTTCTATAATCATGCAAGCTGGTTTTATGGCAGCTTGGCAGAACAAACTGCACTTAAGGAAGACAGTTCTGGTGCTTCCTTTCTGAAGCAATTGGTGGAGTTGCAGCAGGACCCTACAGAGACTATAAAGGGGATAGGCAAGAGAGGTTGCCTTTTAAAAATCAGGCCATGCTCTGGCCACTTCCCCAACATTAATTGCAGAACTGCCTGCAGTGAGCTCTTCCTTGTTGCGTGCCCGTTTTCAAAGTCATTAGCATGCATCATGACAATGTGACTTCGGCAAGGAGAAGGACTGCCGATTAATGTGTCTTTACAGCAGCCCTTTCAACTCACTAGGACATTTTGCTTGTAGAGTTAACTGTCCATTTGTAGCTTCCAAATGAAAGTTGTCAGATGCGTAAATACTGTTGGCCCCATGGGAGCTGTGTCTCCAACCCTTGTTCCAAATAGCAAAGAGGCTAGGAAAACTGACAGACAAATTTAATCCTTTGTAGGCTCCCTCTGAAGTGTTTCTGCAAATGGTAGTCCACAGCATCCTTCCAGGCTTGACATTTTCTTTCCTTCCTTCCTGCATCTGCAGGTAGCACATGCTCAGCAGTTGTGTCCCTACCTTCCTTCTAGTGCCAGCCCCTGGAAATAGACATCTTTGAACTCCACTACAGTTCCGGCAAAATTCAATGTGATATGCAAAAATCCGAGTGCTTGGTTTTTGGCCTGGGTGCAATTTAAATCTCATGAGCTGCAAGATCACCTGGGGGTTCTAAAATGACTTGTGTACAGGTGAGAAAAAGGTTCATTTAGTTTCTGGCAGTTTCTCATGGAGAGTTGGGTAGCATCTGTGAAAGGCAGCCATTTGGTTTTGATTAATGAGAAAGGTTTGCTGAGCACAGATGGAACAAAACCAAAAACACTGTGAGCACAACTGCTGGGTTTACCCATATCCAACAGTCAAACACACAGCATACAAGGACAGGGAACTGGCCTCACAACGAGACATCGGCACATTTATGTATTCATGTAAGACACAGTCCAAAAGGACTCGCGGTCTGGAACCCAACTGCCATAGACCTTTTAAGAGCATAAGGACTGGCCCAATATCTAGAAGAGTGAAGTCAGCATTACTATGGGAGGACTTTCTCTGTCATAGGCCTGTTTTAATCAGGGTGCTGCCATGCCTGTGTTAATTTATGCCGACTGTCATTAGTTCAAGCCCACTACAGTGGCACGGTCCATTTGCAGAAATTCTCAACCAAAATGTTGCTCTGTGGTTGTTCTCGGTGGTTCTGGAGCTACCTTGTCTTCGCTGTACCCTACAGATGTATGCTTACACTGGTTCCTCACTTTCCAGGTGTGCTGACACAGCAGGCCCCGATGAGCTCAGTGCTCCTGTGGACAACTAGGCAAGGTAGCCCCTACTTGTAGTTTTGGGTTATTAAGGCAAGTAAGGCCCAGCACTTCCCCACTGTTGGAGATACAGTCATGTATGGGCTGTAACTTCCATATCGAGCACTGGCTTCCACTTAAGACGGAGACATACTGATAACAGCTAGACATAGATTGACATCAGGCTGGTTTCGAGGCTCTGAAGTGGCATCCTACCAACACTTCCCCCTTGGTCTCCCCACTTTCTCAGGTTTTCGCGTTCGTTCTTCTTTTGCCTAAAAATTATTGCTTGCACTTCCTTTTAAAAATACACTTGATGCATTGGTTTTTCTATCTTCTTTCATCTCTGTTTCTTAGTTTCAGTTCATACGCTCTTGTTTCTAACTTGCTCCCACACAGCTTCAGCTCCATCCACCCTCCTCATCCAGAATTTTACATTTCAATCATGTCCTCTCAATCTCCTGTCTTCTAATGAATTTAAGCCTAATTTTCTTAACCTCTCCACATGGCTCTAAACCATCGAGACCTTTTATCTTACTAGTTACTCTCTCCTGCACGTTTTCTAATTTTCAATATGCTTTCTGTAATAAGAACAAACCGTTAGAGGTAAAAGCCTCTTTTCTGGCAAGTGGAAAGAGATTTATTAGAAAAAATGGAAGAATGCTAATAGCAGCCCCATTTCCTCTCTCTGAGGACAGACACAGACAGACACCCATTTGCAGCCTGGGTAGATCCCTAAGAATCAATCCCACAGCAGTGGCAAAATGGGAGCAGCTGATCTGTAGGGGATTCAGTCTGCTTCTTCATCTACTCGTGCTGCACAGATTGCAGCAGCTTCTCATCCAGCTAACAGAACAGTAAAAATCTGATGCCCACTTCAATGAGTATTTCATATAAAGGAATCTCAGCACTTTTGCACTGTGCAGGTACCTTATGGGCTGGGGCTGAACAAGTTCCTTTCAACAGTTTTACCAGTCTGCTTCTATCTTGATCTAGAGAGACAGGGTCAAGCATCTCATTCTGAGAGCATGTCTATCAGCCTCCTCATCTATTTCCTGGCAGTACAACACCACTGCAAATTCACAAGAGAGCTCAATCTAAAGACAGAAAGGATCAGCATCTGTACATCCTGGATGCCACCTGTAGAGCGGTCTAAGGGTTTACTCATCCCTAAAATAACTGCCCCGAGCAAAACTGGACTCTCCTAGTGTAGTTACTGCAATGTCACCATTAATGGGTGAAAACCAAAGCAGTTCACAGAAACTTCTTAAAGACTTGTTCAGACATCTTCAGCCCACCAAGTTAAGAGAATATGAAGAAGATGTAGAGCATTTTCCTCCTCATCTTCATTAACCCAGGGGACACATGCTGCAGTAACATGCTGCCAGTTGTCATCACATTCTGCCTGTTAATCCTCAAAGTAGGAGAAGCAGCAGTGTCTCTAGAGTAGAAACATCTCTAACCTCTAGAAACAAGTCTGAAACAAGTCTCTGAATAACTTTGACTCTTCTGAATTACCAAAACACTTAAGTTCAGCTCCTAATTCCCCATCTAACTCTTAACTTGTAAAAGCTTCTAGTAGACCAGCAATGCTAAATTGTAACCAAACTTAGAATTCAAATCTGGATCTGAGCTTTGCCACTTTTGGTAGAAAAGTCTGGAGCAGTTTGAAGCTCCATAAAAAAACATTTGCAGCAACAGTAACCCATGTTGCAAAGCTATTTTTTTATTATTATATGGTGATGTTATAAACAGAGAAAATACAGTAATTACTTTAAGTCATTAGAAGATTTTTTTTTTTCTTTCCTCCTTGCTTCCAACTGTTGCATGTTTGATCTCAAAACTTCAGTCAGACCTGCAAAAGATCACAAATTCTGCCTGGCACTTGTGCATTTGCCAAGTCAGCCACTGAATTCTGCCCCGCTAGTAAAATGCCATTCAGCGTAAGGGAAAATCGGGGTGAATGGAGCTCTGCCGAAAAAGACTCAAATTCATATTCCTGCTTAGAGATAGTAGTATACAGTCGACTGCTAAAACAGGTGGGGCTCTAGGAATTAGAATACTTGTTTTGTGGCTATCCAAAAGGTATAGATGGTTTATAGAGTATAGATGGAGGTAAGATGGTATAGATGGAGTAAAGACAGTGCCCCAGTTGTGGGAGCTGCTTTCAGGGTCTTCCCCCTCTTCTGCTCATTAGCTCAGCAGGCCAGAGTGAGCAGACTGCCGAGGCCAAGAGGAGAATTAACCCTGAAAATACAAACCTGCAAGAACATTTTGGTTTGGTGTTTTTTTTATTTCACCCACCCCTTTAAAAACCTTGGCATTTCTTCTACCAAGCAATGAGCAGTCCCAACTGCATTTTCAGCAGCTTCCTTTGGTAAAGTACATTCCCTGGTAGAACACAAGGATATGAAATGAAACATTTAGGGATTCCTCCCAGAGTAATTGAACCCATTACATTTCACAAGATTTCTACATTTCATTTAGCTTGAAATAAAACAAAGATTGTATGTCTTTCCTGAGTCTATTGAGTGAAAAATCAAATGTACCTTTAACAGAGCTGCAAAAATTAGTCTCATCTTATTAAATCATACTTAACAAATTGTAGCAGTGACACAAGTTAATTGCAGAGTTATCTGGAGGATGGTAGAGTTATCATGAGTCACTCTGTAATTAGGAACAGAGCATGATTTCTAACAGTTACCAAAGCTATCACATAGGAAGAAATTCTTACTGTGAAACGATGAGCAGTCGCCTGTTATGCTCTAACGCATTGCGGCCAGACCCCAATTACACTACTGCCATTGATATCAGCTCCAACAACACTGAGTAGAAGCCCCAGTTGCAGAGGCATTCACTGTGCTATGAAGATGGGCCCTGTTCAAAAACTTCATGGTGTGAGGAAGTATAGCCTGAAAGGTGACAGGCAGATATTGTCGCTGACACACTGAAGAGAGGAGTGAGCAGCACTTGGTAGCATAAATCCTGTTTACATTCAGGGTGAATAGTTAACCAGAGAGTACACTACCAAGTAACAGGATCCCATTGCCAAATACATCCTCCTCACACATCCCGATGATGCCCGTGGTGGATCATATGGGAAAAATGAGAAAAGCAGCACAGATTTAAAGTCTGAGAAAGAACTTCAGCAGCAAGTTACTGGCTACAGGTAATCAGAGACCTGGTAAAGTTACAGCTGTAGAAAAGGGGAGAACTGCGGCCTGGAACATGATAAATGCAAAACAGAAAACCACCGATGCCTTGAGAGCAAGAGGTGAAAAAACTGGATAAGTAGGAAGCAGATGCTGTGACACCTTTAGAGACAGGATAAGGAAGGAGAACAAAATAAGCACAGAGATTTTCTTTTGGCTAAAGGATTGGGACTCTGTGGAGGCTTCTCTGGACTTTCCTCCAGAGGAGGATCAGAAATGCACTGAAGCACCTATGCATTGAGAAGGGTTTGGATGATCACGATTAATTCATGCTAAAAAAGAGGAATATGTATTGCCCAAAGAATGCCAAGAAATTCACAGTGCCCCTTCACATCCCTCAAGTGCCAGACTGCACCCATTATTATGGAGAAAAGTAGAAATATTTAATCAGGTTTAACTAGGTGAACTTCACTCAAGAAAAGTACCAGGAGTATCTAGTATCTGCTCGGTACAGTCCCACGATTTCTTCAGAACCTCCTAGTGCTTTCTGCCTGCAGTTTCTCTTGGGTAAGAGAGTAACTGCTGATAAGAGGCTGCATCAGTGTGGGGGTGCTAACAGTCCCCGGAAGATTTAATGCTGCATTTCAGTAACAGCCCACAAAGCATTCGGTGAAACTTCCTCGTTAAGCTGCTTTACGATAAATCAGTGCTAAACTGTAATTGCAATTTGCTTTTCAAGAACACCCATTTCTCAGAAGTCTATAAAAGTTCAGGATGAACATCAGCTAAGCCAAATTTTGCACTTCAGCCCCTTTGGTTTTTGGATTTGAACTATCCCCAATTACCTTCCTTATATACCTCTGACATTTATGAGATCTATAGCCAATGCGTTCTGTGCCTGTTGGCAGGAGCACAGCATTATTCACACTACCAGATACCGCTTTCTGTAATAACTCAGAGCGAGGGGAAGGTGCAAGGCAGCCCGACCTATCTGCAAAGAAAAATAATGTATTTTCCTCTTCTATGCTACAAACAAACAAAAAAGTGTGTTTTTTTCCACTCGCATCTAAAAAGGGAGCTTCAGTGAGACAAGGTCTCATTTAAAGCTCCATACCCTCCAAGGGTTCGGCGGACAATCTCAGAGGCTTGAAGGGGAGAGGGTGGGGAAAAAGAAAAAAAAAAAAATGATAGTCAGCTCTTTCTGTCCGATTCTGTCATTTGCTATCACAGCCAGACATACCTCCCCCGTGTTTCTGGGATCACATCTCATTAACCTGGGGTTCACGCATGCCTAAGGTAATCAGTGTTTTGCAGAGGGTCCATGGAGTACGCAGCACAGATTACCATTTTAAGAAGAGAGGCATTTGGAAGCCTATTTCTGAAACAGATGCGAACAGTCTTTCCCAAGGCTCACAATGCAATGATGTCCTTGCATCTTCTCTTTTCACCAAACAGATGCCCCCAGGAACAGTCTCCCAGTGGTACTGTCTGCAAAGCGGACCTGGCCAGATACATCACTGATTCAGCCTCTGCCAACAGGATTTTGTAGATTCCCTGGTAGACATGAGGGATCATCTGCCCTTGGGACTAGTTTCATTAACAGCCAAATCTTGATGTAGCTGCTCCAGTGCAAATGTCTGGGACAGACATCTGGGCCATTTAGCCAGCATGAAAACAGGGAGTGCTACCCTGGTGGAAAATGGCAGCTTACAAAAGATAAGTGCAGCTACACGGGTAGCTGCAAAACGAGAGCTGGATAGTAGATTCCCATTTTAGAAAAGACTCTCTGGGGAACACTTTAGTGGAAAAACCATATGCCCTTCTTTAGTATCAAATTCTTGCCACTCTTGAGTGTCAGAAAAGGGAGCTGTGCAGGTTAGTACAATGTATAACTCTTGCACCAAGAATATAGTCTTTTAGAAATGTAAATATGTACATGCAGTGCATGTAAGGACAATGGGATCAAAAAGTGACACTGAAAAAAAGGACGGTTAATTGGATCTGGATGGCATTTGCAGAGGGCAGCTAATCAACATGCCAGATAATCAACACAAGGTAAGTTTCACCACTGCCCTTACTACATTCGTTATCAGTGGCAATTTTCTCACTTTGGACAACGGAACTTACTTTTGCGAGTGTCACCTTCCATTTCTACTGTACTTAGAGATTAGTTTCGTGAACTTCATGTTTCCAAAATACAAACCATATGCTTCATCCTTTTCTGTCCATTTTTTCCCTTCTCCATTCATGCCTTAACAAACTTTGTAGGAAGAGAGTCTACTGATGCTTTAAGCTCATTCTCAGTACACATCCAGTCAGTCCTTTCTGCAGATATTTGTCATTTAAATATGTATTCCTCATTTTCAAAGCTTAATTGTAAGAGCTTTGCAGCAATAACAATTTTCGGGATACATGTATGCGAAGAAAATGGACTGCTGCTATACTGCAAATAAATTATAGTCAAGCCAATTAGCTGTTTCCAGAAAAACTTGATTTCTGTCTTTATTAGCTCCACTATCTGCTTATAAAAGGAACAAACCAATGAATTCTACATAGGGAAAGAAAAGGGTGGGGGGAGAGTTTTTCTCTTTTGGCACTGACTTTCTGATCACTAGAGAAATAAGTGTTGCAGAAATGATCCACACCGTGCCGAGTATTTTAACATAATGGGCATCCTCTAATTTGTACTGCTGACAATTTCATCCCTAGGATGTTAAAAGCTAAATTGCATAGTAAGATAGCAGAAACTAGGAGATCACAGAGGAGTTTAAGATCTGTTTAGGTTTTGTCTACCCCAATAGAGCAGCATTTTTCACTCCTGCTCAATATTTGTCATCCATTAAATCTGCTTAGGAGGTTAGTCCGGCAGTTCACACACGCTCCATCTGGTTTCACAGAATGCCGCATCTCTTGGTGACTAGTAAAGCCAAGGAAATCAAACAGTGAATAGACTGCCTTGCCTCAAACAGCGCAGAAACACAAGTAATGATAAGTTACATCCATTTAAGTTTACCCTCTGCAGTGCAATGTAAAATGGGAATGAGTGGTTTATGATGCAAGAATTGAAATGATGTATTTGTAGTTCCCCTGTAACAGCTCAAAGACACTTTTACCTTTACTGAGGAATTATAATCCCCTCGCATATCAATCTCAGGGTAGCTCATTGAGTATTCTCTCTTAGCATTTGGCCCTGTATTCAGCAAGACTGCATAAGCCAAGCAGTGGGGAACATGCTGCCAAAGGGGTAACGAACAGGCAATACTGTATTTTAATTATGGAGAAGAGAACAAGGTATTCCGACAGATGATGGCAGGCTGCATTGATGGTTTCTTTGATGGAAGCCTGTCTTGGTGAATGAAGTGTCTTTCAGTACAGCGAAAATAATGAGCTCCCTAGTGTAGGCTCAGCTATTTTTAAGAAACCATTTTCTTTCTGCTCCACAGTTATCAGCCAAACTACACCAATCCTTTCAAACATGGCTCAGGGTAAAAAAAGACTAGCTGGAAATGCACGGCAGTCCAGCCTATCATTATGGATAACGAAACAAACTGTGCCGAGCAGCACTTAACTCTCTGATTTAGAAATCCCACAATTTGATCAACAAGGCCCTTTACTGACTGTGCAGCTGTGCAGCCACAGGCAGCACAGATTTGAAATGCAGACAGGATTCACCCCCTGGCATCATCTTTGTTAACAGTCAGATTCACCCAATACTTTTCCCCTGAACGTTGCCACCCTGAGCCCCTGCCATGGGACCTAGCTCTGTCAGGGCACCTTCAGCTGAGTCCTTAGGCTTTAGATTTTTCTACTGGATTCCCGAATCCTGTCACCGCAGCTCAGCCCTCAGCCCCAGTTACAGCCTTCCCACAGCTTATTTAGGACTGCCCTTCTCTCCAGGGACCATCAGGTCCTTCTGGCTGTGATTCCTTCAGAAATACTTTACAAGAAGGCTCTCAACAGATCCTGTTTCCCCCGGGCCTATCTTAAACCATGCAACATCACCTATTTTATGTGACACACAGCATCATGTATCCACAGCTACATTTCCCACAGATGCCAGCGTTAAGGAGATATCATTTCTGGTTACTTTTAGCTAGGAGGGTTGAGCATTTGTTGTCCTAAAAGTCAGATTACTCCATCCATAGGCCCAATATAACCCAGAGCAAAGGTGATTGTGTTCTACACTGGGGGAAAACAAACTAACGACAATGCCAGGGCAAGTGTTTCTAAACAAGTGGCAAATTTATAAGCAGACAGGAGGAGAAATGATTAAGCATTGAAATGAATACTGAACATAATAAAACAGGCTAATAAAATGAACATCACATTCTAATTATGAGAAGGAAATAACTTCTAATAATAGCATAACCTTAATTCACCACTACAAAGAAAACGCAGTGGTAAATTAAAACAAAAGCAAAAATTGAAAATCAGAAGTAATATTTTCCTGGAGAAAACAGGAGGGCTTGTCCCCCATTCCACACTCTTAAATATAATATACACCCTAAAATTATTCCAAGCCTAATTCTCCTCTGGAATGAATCAGCATTGCAGTAACTTCAAAAGCAGGAGAAGTACAAACCAGAGACCTGATGCTGAAACTTAAGGGGGGGTGGGGTGGGGAGAAGGTCTTCTCTACTATCATTAATCTTTCATGAGCCATCTCTGACTCCTGAAAATTTATTCATTATTTGAAAGTATTTCCCAAATAGTCAGCATGAATCATTTCCAGACTTTGGGCAGTTCACTAAAACATCCATTTCAGCAGCATGCAATTCAAGATATGCAGTTTTGAAGCACATTTCTGCTTCTGCTTCGCCACCGGAAATGTTTCAGCAGGGATGTAACGACAAAGAGACGGGCAGTGCACATCCAGCACAAGCTGCTATATTTCAGGAAATGGAGAACATTCTTCAGGGAAACCAGACACAAAGATGGATTTCTTATACCCTGCAAGCAAGCATCGTCAAATATCATAAGTAAATTATTCATGAGCATAATTGAGAGGGATGTGGTGAATTCAGTTGCATCTTTCAGTCAAAGCTGGAACCCATTTTCAAAGTCCTGGCCTCAGTACATGAATGACTGAGTAAAGCTCATTAGCCTGAATTATAACAAAAGGTAAGATTAGATTAGAAAACTAATTCTTAATTAACTATAAATCTCTCTCACAATTCTCTACTTCTAATGCACATGAAGTCTAAAAAGAGATGGCCAAATAGCAGAGTAATCCTCTAAGAGTGACAGCCATGCTTGGACAACCAGCGTCTACCTGCAGGACCGCAGCCCTGCATCCGCCTGGGAGAGCAACTCCAGTTAAAGCCCGGCCGCAGAGCAGCAGTTCTCTCCTCGCCTGCACAGCTGCTCCGGTCCAGAAACCAGGAGGCCATAAAAGTTACCAGAATGAACCATATTTCCCATGAGCCAAAACTCGCTCATATATTTCAAAAAAAGGAAGGAGGAGACAGTGTACAAGCCCGCCTTCAACTGCCACTCACCAAAGATGTATGCATTTATTTATTTCAAGGAAAACTTCCTATAGCCCTGCCCTCTACAGATTATCCTATAGACCACATCTTTGAAATTGCTACTTGGCCTGAATTTTTCTAACCAAATCAGCCTGAGGTATCATTCACTAAAAATAATTAAAATTTGGAGAAAGTATTAAATACCTCTAACAGAGGTATTAGATAGGCTCAGCTCCATGTACTGGCATTCATAACTACTGTAACTTCAAGAGGAACATTGTTGCTTTAACCACAGCCAGTGTGCCTCAGGAATCGTGCTCATCCAGCTGCATTTTGGCACAAGAGCCTTTCCAAACAGTAGAGAAATCACCAGGATCTCTTTGCTGGTCAACATTTGGTCCAACCTCAGTTTGGACAGGAGAAAATGGGCATCTTACTAAGTCTGTGAGGACACACTACATTACACCTGTCCCGTATTTCTTGTAAATACCCCTTCTCACTCACTCTGTGCAGGGGAAGAATTTCATCCTACACAAGAGAGACCGGAGCCCATGTGCAAACCCAGTGTTTACCTGAATTCTTTCACTCAGTTAAGACCGTTCACCTTCCTGACAATCCAAGTCACTCAAGCTTGATAGATCGCAATCCCCACCATGGGCAGAATGGGATTTACCTCAAGTACAACCACGACTGAAGCATGTCAAAGAACCGCCATAGGACACGGAGCGGTATTGACAGCTGAAGTCTCTGTGCCTGTCATTTCCAACACTTTACGCTGGCATCGGTCGGAGTTTGCAGTGTCTGACAGCTAGAGAATAACAACCGACCACACACATCCCAGAGCTGCAGGGGAGAGACTTTGACAAATCAGCCTGGACTGTCTCAAATTAGAGTGGACTGACTCTTTCTCTATGATCCTGAGAACAACATAAGAAATTTGGGCTGTACATCCTGAAATAGAACTGGAAGTAAATATGAAATGGCTTCCCAGGGGTCCAAGTAGTTTATGCACTCAGAATTCGCACTTTTTTCCAGCTGTCACTTCCAAACAGTGCCTGGCGCCAACTGCAGATAAAAGTTTTTTCTTCAGTATCCAGAGATCTCTTGGTTACTGTTAAAGAGCCTGATCCAAAGCCTCCTCCCTGAAAGCTGGCGACCGCCATCGATTCGAGCACTTTACATCACTTCCAGAGCACCTGGGTGCCAGACTCTCCAGGGTCATTTCAGGGTCTGTCACAGAAAGGACTTAAGTTTCTCTTGCACCGGTTAACTACTTCATGGGCACTCACGAGGCAGATCCCCCGTCTCCCTGCCACAGCGGTGGACTGCAGTGCAGCCATGGGAGAAGACCCTCCCTCCTGCCCCTTCGGCCCCTGCACAGACCCCATCCCTTCCCCTCACTAGCACCAGGGTCACAGCGAGCCCTAGCTTCCCTTTAGAGAGCTGCCATGATTAGTGTGTTCAGAGGACAAAACTCCAACCCTAATTAGTCACATGAATGCAAGTCCATGGAATTGCGCTGGGTGCCCGTGCCCAGGCGCTGGCAGCTGGGGGGCTGCAGGGCCTCTGTGAGGAGAGGCCGGGGCTGCCCCACACCGGACAGAGCCAGTTCCAGCCGGTTCCAGCGGCCCCACCGCAGGGCACAGCTGAGCCCTCAGCCAGGCTGGTGGGGCCTCTGGGGAAACACATTGAAGAAAGGGCAAAACGCTGCAGAGAATGAGGAAAAAAAGTGTGAGAAACAGCCCTGCGAGCAGCCAGGTCAGAGCAGGGGGACGAGGAGGAGGAGGTGCTGCAGGCGCTGGGGCAGAGAGTCCCTGCAGCCATGATGGAGAGAGCATGGGGGAGCAGGGGAAGGGTGTGAGGAGGAAGGAGCAGCGGAGAGGAGCTCTTGGGGACGGACCACAACCCCCTGTTCCCTGTCCCCCTGTGCTGCTGGGGGGACAGAGGAGTTGGAGTCGAGGGGGGGAAGCAGAGGAGCTGGGAGTAAAGGAGTGAAAGCGGTGAGCCTGGGAAAAGGGAGGGGTGGGGGGAAGGTGTTTTAATTTATTGTTTTCCACTATCCAAACCTATTGTAATTGGCAATAAATGAATTTTCTCCAAGTCGAGTTTGTTTTGTCCATGCTGGTAACTGTCTTTTGTCTCAACCCACGAGCTTCTTTATCTTATTCCCCCCTGCACCATCCTCCTGAGAGGGAGCAAGAGAAGAGCTCAGTGGGCAGCTGGCCAAGGTCAAGCCACCACAAGAATATATCAAAATCTACTGCTTATTCTCATTTACTGCAGATAAGGGATTTTAGATGATGAAGTCTTTCTAAAATTGGGGAAAATAAGGGAGACAGTTGTAGAGTGCACTGGAGAAATTTCCATCTTGAGACCTCAAGAAGTTTTACAGAGATCAAAGACCACATTATACCTAGCTTTGTGGGGGTCCTCAGGGCAAAAATGAGAACAAAACAACAGCATCCTTGACCCCATCCAGTCATGTTTGCAACATATGCTGCTCTATCACTGCTAATGGCTGAACACAAGGGTTGTGAACAGTAAAAGTTAACACATCTGGTATCTCCTTGACAGACTTGCAGTGGGGAAATACAGTCCTAATATCTTGGTTTGGATCAGGTCTCCCTGGTATCCAGCTGTCAGGAAGCATAGTCAAAACACACTTGTTTGGAATGAAATTGTTCCCAGGTCAGTCTTCAGAAGCATTTCCAAACTTCCACTTTGTCAAAGTAAACCAGGTCTGTATGTTTGCAAAGCTTCAGCACTTTGGAATGGAAAGTAGAGAGAAGAAAAATAAAAGCCATACTATAAATCGTATTAAAGAGGGAAAACTGTGCTTTGTGAAAGAGAAGACTTTATGTTAGAACATGGTTTTAGGTGAAGAGCTACATTTATCTTACATAGGATGCATGATTAATGGAGGAGCTGATGCTCCTGCTGGTCAGTGGGAACAGCAGAGGGACAATGGTGTCCTCAGGTAACAGTGTTATCACCTGATATATGTACATTTTAGGTCCTGACAAATGAAGCTTAATGTTCCATAGGATATGAAAACAAATGAAGAAAGAGCTACACTAAGATCCAGCAACAAAGTGAGCATGGAAGAAGCACAGACATTAGTGGGCTACAGATAACAGCCTTTTAAAGGTAAATTGAAGTCTGGAGTAACAAAGTGTGGCTAGCGCAGCCATTACTCAGTAAATTCATTGGCACAACTGACACCCAATGCATTATCATTTATAATGCAACCATGCCAATCTAGATGGAGAATCTGCTGAAATCAGATTGGGATCCTGAGCACTGAAGAGCTCTACACAGTGACAGAGAGACCCAGGTAATGAGACACAGTTGCCTAGTGATCCTCCACCACGTCATGCTGAGAGACGGGGACATTGCTGCTGTCAACAGAAAAACCTCACTTTAAGATATATACTGCCTAGCTCTGCCTGGGGATATTCTGGTTTTGTTGTGCAAGATCCCATCCCTACTTTGATTTCTTCAGCCCTTGGCTGGGCTGAGACACAACATGATGAGAGAACTGTGGCCTGTAAGGGAGACAGGAGCACAAGGCCTTCAAAGCGCAGCTTCCACCTGTCTCTGCAGGAATGAGGTATTTCTGTTCAGGGTGATCAGGACTTCAGAAATTATTTTCTTTGATTTTCCAAAAGGCAAATTCTGCTTTTTAACTGAAGTGGTTTTGGTCATGTCTATGAAGAACAGCTATGCTCAGACCTTTGCCTTTCTCTAGCCAAGGATTCCTATGACCCAGAGCTGCAGCATCAAGGAAAGCTTTTGAAAGGCAATGCTGTACTTTTTAAGCCTTGCAACATGCTGAGAAGGAGGCAGGTCACCTTTGCTATATCTATCACCAGTGATAGCTATGTTCCCTGGAAGGGAGGCAATTCTGCTGGCAATCGCAGACTCCTATGTCTGTGTATCTATTTCTAAAACAGCTACAATGCAGATGCTAGAACGACATTTGTTTGGAGCAGTCACCCACCATATTATAAAATTTGCTTTGTTGATGGGAAAGCAAGTCACACCCTAACTGCATGCAATTTAGCTTGAAGACTTTCTCCTGTCACCACTGGCCCCTGCATGCGGTTCTTTACCATCATGTAACAGCGACTGCTGACAGTGCTTGTTCCTACTGCTGCATGAGTTGCAAAGCAAAAGAGAACTGAGCCCATTGACTTGATTTTTTTTCTTACTTATACCAAAATCCGATCCTGGCTCCCACCACATCCGTGGCACCATTCCCTTCAAGCTCAAATCTGCAGGTGTAATTCCTAGGGAGCTTTATCAATAGCTATTAACTTCCTTCTACAAGTTTCTAAGCTTCCAGTTGACTTCTGGGCAACAGTATTCATCACTATTTCTTGCCCAAATACAAAAAAATACTGCTTGTGTCACTTTGCAAATGCTTCATCTGGCCCTAGCTCCACTCCTTCACTCTTCCTGAGCTGAATTCTTTAAAAGTTGCTGATTGTGACTATAGATCTCCTGGCACATGACCAAATTTCTTCTTTACAGTGTTAAAGTCTGTCCAGCTGCCAACCCCCCTTTCCACATACACATAAATAAATGAGCTGCTGAGAGCATTTTCAGCCTGTTGTCACTGTATTGGGTGTTCCACACAGAGAAAACTGGAGCAGCTACAACTCTCACTCCTTTATTTAATATGTATCAATGCCAACCAGTATCTAATGGACGTAGTGATTGAATACTGACAAGCATATTTTTCCAGCCCAGTTCTCCTTTGGCAATAATGCCCGACCAAGATTGATGGCTCTAATACCAAAGCAGGAAGTTTGTTTGTTTCTTCTATAGGCTTCATTTTTCAACTAGCCTCAGATTCCCCTTCCTTCCCCCAAAGAAAAAGGGAATGCAAAATTGTGATGACTGCCGAGGTACCTATATGAGTTCAGTTGCTGTTTCCTCAGGCTACCAAACCACAAAGGTCAGATTCACTAACGCGCTAACTTGGTTTATTCTAGCATAATTCACATGGGTTTATATCAGTATAAAACAGGTCTGTCACAGTGACACATGCAGCTCCCTTGGTGAGGGATTCAGTTACTGGTGTGGACCGAAACCTGAGCAGGGCTGATCGGATCACAACAGGCACTTTTCACACATACTTATCAAGTGCCCACACAAGATTCAAGGCAGTTCTCAAGAATAAAAGAGTGCCAGCAGCACAAACGAAAAGAACAAAACAGTCTCCACAAGCAAGGCATGGTTTTCCTTTTTACGCTGTCTTTCAGAGTCAGCAGCAGATCCCAAGGACATCTGAAAACAGCCAGGCAACACTGACATGCAAAGCTGAGCTAGGAGCCATTTTACAGCAGGGAGCAAGACCACAGTGTATAAGACTCAAAAATAAGACAGTTGAAGTTTGTCTTGCCTAAGGAGAATCCACTGGGAGGCAAAGTACACTGCCGTATGCTACAGATGGCAATTACCTAGAAAAAGAACAGCGGAAATGGGAGAAAGCTCTAAAATAGGAACTTGATGGTATATTTTGCTCTCTAAGGAGAAACCTGGCAACGTTGTATTTGTAGATCAACTCTCCTGTGTTTTTATCAAGAGCAGTTTGGACCTGGCCTACTGCTTAGTTTTGTTGTTGTATCACTTAATTTTTAATATGCTTTTTACAAAAGGAGTCACCTGTGTTTTGGCGTACATTTAAAAAATGAAGACACAGGTCTCGCTCCTTACTGGCATAGCAGACCCATACAAGAGAGATGCTCAAGGGTTCAACAAAGGAACGTATCTGCTTTTCCTGAATCCTAGCCGTGGCAGAAACTGCTTTCGTGTCCCACTGGTGTAACAACAGCATCACTGTGACCAACGTAAACTGAACAACAACAACAAAAAGCAGGGGTCTGTCTTCCGTGAGCCTCTGAATGCCGCACAGTGAACACGCACAGGCTCAGAAACCAGCTGCCTCTTCCTCAGCTCCAGCCAAGATGCAACACATACAGAAGCAGAATTTCTTGTGAGCAGAAATAGCCTCTCTTTAAAATTTCCTGAGTCCCATTTATACAAGATCTTAGAAAGCAGTAGTACTTGTACTTCAGAGCCAAAGACAAAAAGCAATTGTAGAGATGAGTCCCCAGAGGGATCTTTGCTCATCCTTAGCCTAGAGAACTTCTTGCTAGTCTATTATACTGTTCCCAATTTGAAACAACGTGTGATATATAGGAAAGGTTAAATAGGACTGATCAGCAGTAGAAAGTGCATTTTACACTGAATTAGGTAAGGGTAAACAGGAGCCAGCAGCTGTGTTATATAGTAGATCTATACTATAGTGATCCCACTCTCCCTTGCAAATCTTCTGAATGAAGCATGACCACACTTACACGCCTGAAAAAGCTCACAAAATATCACTATGACATGCGTCTTCAAATAAAGATCCATTTTAGTTTTGAAGAGACAAGCAAGAGATTTCATTCTTTCTTGATGACCTTGAGCCATGATTCTCAGACACACATCCCTGACAACATTACCGACAAACTTCATCCAACCCCCTCATTCTACCCCCTTTCTTTGCCTCAGTTTCCCCTCCAGTTCCACCAATATTTGCTGAAAAGTCCTTGAACAGCTCACAATCCTGTAATCAAAGACTACAGATTAGACGAAGGGAAATTATAAGGTCTGGATTGAGTGCAAGGACATTTGGTTAAATGTCATTTAGAAAACACAAGAGCCACAAAGAAAATCCTAGACATTTATTGCTCTGAAGTACCCTTTGCTCTCAGTAATACCTAAATCTAACTCATCTGCTTCTTGTTTGCTTCTCACAGAGCAGAGGTGCCTTTGAGCAAACGTAGATCAACCAAGAACTAAACCTCACTTGAGCAGAATCTGAGAGAGGTTAAATGCTTGGGAAAGGGGGCAGCAAAGTAGGAGATGCACCATTAAAATGTAAATACACAGAGTACCTTATACAGACTCTAGAAATAAAAACAAAGCAAGCTCTCACTATGTTTTTAGTACTCTAGTTGTCAGGGTACTCCAGCGAACGGTGATAGAAACAAGAGGATGGACGCTATTATGTGTCCTCCACAGACACACAGGCACACGTGCATACGTACATAACCACATTTGTACATGGATGAAACCTGAATTTTAAGGATTGAAACCAAATGAACGGCTACATTAATAACAATACTGGATCAAAAAACTCCTGTGCCAGAATCCACAGCATGTGCACCTAATGCTGAGGCTCAGGTACCTCTCCAAAAATGTCATAAAAGTTAACATAGTTTTCCTTACTACGTTGCAGGATCGTTTTGAGTGGGATCAGTCTCATGACCGCAGGTGATAAACTCTACATGCAAATGCTGTGTAACATCCTGCTGAGATGGAACACCATGCAGCACTCCCACCAACATTCCATGCGAGGAAAGAACAAGTGACCACTAGATATCTTGCAGGAATATGATTTGCTGACATTTGTCTTCAAACACTGTTATTACTTTCGATACTCTCAAATGCTGTTCACAGCAAAGGATACAAGTAACTCCTGAAAACAGAAAGAGAGGGTAGTTTCCTTGCCTTTCAGCACAGCAAAGCAAAAGCTAGCCCAGGATTTCAAAAGCAGCAGACATTGATTTGAAATTTTCTTTATTTCACCTTACTGTCATAGGTACAAGTGTGTCCACAGCTCTGGTAAACCAGACTTTTGACTTTCTAGACTTCCACTACTTATTTTAATTCAATTCCCACAGCCTTTTTAAGAACAAAAAAAGAGGAAAAAAAACAGGCAATTTTTTTTTTTTTCACACTAAAAGTGGCATTGCCACTAGCTGCATTTTCTTTTTTATTGGGTTTTTTGTTTACTCTCTTGAGTAGATAGATCACTTGTACCTGTAAGATTCTGGTCTTATTTCCCACTTGGGGTGGGGGGGCAGGCATTTCTTTCACATTGTGATAAAAGACATAGTCACAAAATGCCACAGCTTCCAGAGAGTTTCATATACCATCAACTTCAGCTAATTCTTAATAATTCATGTGTGTAACAAGCGCCAAGGGCAAAAATAGGATGAACCACTTTAATAGGGCTGCTTTTTAATTTGTAACCTGGATCAGACAAAACTTTGCCTGGAAGTGCTCCTTCTCCAGGTGCATCTAGAACTCTGTTGCTAGCAAAACGTTACTGCCCACGTTGTAAATAGCCCAGCCCTGTAAGAATACAGATAATGAGCATCTACAGTATCACTGGGTAAAAATGTAACGGTACAAGAACAGAGAGACTCACAAGTCACTGAAGAGAGCGACTTGGATACAGTCCTGCAGTGCTCTGGTCAAAAGCAAATGCATGAAAAGAGACTGGAGAAAGAGAATTGACTTTTGTCAGCTTAGGTAGAAGCAAGGAATCAAAAGGATGAGAGAGCAGCACAAAGCTCTCAGGGAGCAAACTGAAAACAGAGTTCTGGTATTCAAACAGTTTAATATTAAGCACAGGCTGGGTCACTACTGATATTTTCAATTCGTTAGATACAAATTCCCAAACAAACATAGTCAAGAAATACAGACAAAATAAAGAAATGTTGCTGCTCATCAAATGCATACACAGAGTCTTTTTTTTTTTTCTTTATTTTGCAAGTGCTTGACTCGAATTCAAGATGTGCTTTTCTCAGAGCAGTATGAAAGTCTCTAGCGTTTCTTGTCCTTTGACGGTTTGGTTTGCACACACAACCCGATACATATCTATATGGGTAATTCACAAGAGTAATTTTGCATCATTAAGGCTCCCATTTGCTTCTACAGCAGTAGCACTAAGGTCTTGTTGAATAACAGAGACCCTGCACAGTCACACAGTGTATAAAACTTCCCGAATCCCTCACAATCCAGTTATAACAGAAGAGGTTCAAGTTAGCATAAACACAATCAAGGGCAAAGAGCCTCTACGAAAGACATGTCAAGGGACATCACGCAGGTGGGTGGTAGTTATGGGAATAGATCGCTGCCTCAAAGTCATTTGAACCCCCCGCTTTCTTTGAAAAATAAATATACATCAGCAAAACTCCAGACTCTGCTCCATCCACTAAAATTATCAGTAATTGCCTTAAATCTTATGGATGTCACAGGAGTGGAGCTCTCATAAAATAAGACTTTTTACCTCAAAAAGCTGTTTCATATTTAAAATCATTTGCAAAATATGGGGGATACAGTACAAACTCCAGGGTCCTAGATCTCCAGGTCCTGAGAGATGCCTCGCTGTTAACTTGGTAAAATAACTTCCGATATATTCTAATCCACCTCCAATGTGGTTCAATAGACTTCCTCTCTGTACAATATGGCAGGTGGTGATATGTCATCGGGAACTGTAACTCACAGAATAACTGGCTTCTTTGAGGTCCTTTGAAGTGATGTTACTATTCTTGGGATATTTTCTAAAAGCCCTTGCTAAATGATCCATATCCTCTACAGCAGCTAAACACTAATTGATTTTTCTGTTCTTTCTAAGCACTGTCCCATTGCCAACATATATTTCTCATTTAAGTTCCTGGAGCATTTTGTTGCCTCTCCAGCTTAATCTCGCCTTTCCATAAACTTACTTTATGAGCCTCCCCATCTGTTTCCGAGAGATGTGTGTGCACGTTCTGTATGTGTATCTCTATATATAGCTATTACCCAGACAGGTGTATGTTTGCCGACTGCACAGCATGTACACGCAGCCTGTCAGGAGCTGCCGTGACAATGCTGTAAAATGAGATTCTGAACCTGCTTCGCTGCTGATCCTGCTCCCCGTTTAATATCTGTGACCATGATGAATTATGTTGGACATCCTGGCTTCTCCTTACTGAATACAACATAACAGCCTGCAACATAACATCTCTCCCTGGCGTTGCACGGTTTGTTTTGGGATTATGAGCTCATTGTGTGCATTAAGACTCCATTTTTGGCCCATTACTATTCTGGATTTTATGCTGATAGTAAAGCAGATTGTTAGCATCACATTCCTCTTTATCTGTTTGCCAATAACACATAACATCGAAATACTGAGTGAGGGAATCTTATTGCACTGCCCAACCCTCCTGCTTAGAATTAGTACCTTGGGGAGATGCATCTTACACAATTAAGTAAAGGTCAGTCCTAGCTGGGTTTGGTCCTGAATAAAATGGATCCTCTGCCCCTTAAAAACAAAAACTCAAACATTAGCGTCCGTAACATTAACAAAGAGCCTCACACTGACATGCCCCTGTGGCTGGCTGTGCCCTGGTTGTCAGGCTCTGAAACCAGCCCTACCACATCCTGCTGTCCAGGTGTGGACACCAGCTCAGCACTTGTATAAAGCCTCAGGAGCAAGATCCAGTTTCAAGGGCTGCTTCATTCTTGCAGTAAGAACAGGATGTGAAACCACAGCTTATTTTAATGTTCTTGGGATGGCTTTGTGTACTTAGGTTAGCTGAAGAAAATAGCAGCCAGATATCTTCTGCTCAAACCACCGGTCTCAGCAGGCAGTGTTGTCTGCCAGTAACCTGTCACATTACATCTTCACAGCATTGTAGTTGTCACTGTTTTGGCTAGGGTTTAAAGAGAACGTACATAAGGCTCTTCTTTCACAGAAGCATTGCGCATGATCACCCCAACAACATGAAGCGGGGTGCATGCACTGCGGTCCCAGCTGCTTCATTTTGCATGCACGCTAAGGGTTAAAACACATCACCAGATTTTGTGTCTTTTTCTGCCCTTTGGTGATTTTTCATAACTGAGGATGTGTTTCTCTTCTTAGGTCCTCAGCTGGGAATTTCACCTCACTAAGCTCCTGCTATTGCAGGGACCTATGACCTTCAGCATGCCTTTGGGCCCTCCTGCTCTTTTCTTACAGCATAACGTAGCTGTAGCTTGTGATTTTACTGCAGGTCTTAAATTTGTGCAGGGAAGTGTTTTGTGCTTTATGTGAAGCCATGGAGGATGGATTCTTCCAGACACTGCATTTACCCCCCCACCCCAATCTCTTTCCAAACTTGTTCCTTCTAGAAGTTGAAAGACTGTCAGTTGGAATAAATAGCTGAAAAGCAAAAATACTGCTTCTGGGAGTTTGCAAACCAACATATTTTTCCAGGAAGTGAGCATTCCTCTCCCTGCAGATGAAACACTGCTCAGGATCACCAGCAAATACCATTTAATCATCGGGGAAACATGCATAGCAGCTCTAAAAGAGCCCATGTCCTTCAAGGATGGGTCAGGTCCCTACTTCACCAGATCTAAGCACAGTAAGGTTAAAGTGTCAGTGAACACACTACATCTTGACACTTTCCAATGAGTACTGGTAGAAAGGTCTCCTCCAGTACTGAGACTGGATCATTAAATACAGCACGGCATTCAAGTGCTTGAGACGCTATTTAAGTTCAAGTATTCCATGCTTCTAAAACACTGAACTTACCTGCCCTAGAAAGGGCAAGATCCAGTCTGTGCCTGGCACTCAAGGTAAGTGTTCTTAGGGAAGCATTTCTGGATCCACCTACACTCATCAGTTGGTTTTTTGTTTTGTTTGGGGTTTTGTTTTGGTTTTTTTTAAGTCGACACTTCCTGTAAAGAAAAGTAGAGAAAGAACTTGCAGCCAAAATGCCTTTATTTTGCTGCAAGACACATTTTCCAGACACCTTCTGCTGTTGCTACAGCCAGCCACCTCAGGTGCCACCAGCCCCTGTGCCAGGCTGGCAGCCAGGCCACGCGTCCCCGAGAGGCAGAGGATGGCAGAAAGAAATGGGCAAGCATCTCATTTACTCACGTTGCCTGGACTGTAAGAACCAGGGTGCAGATGGGAAAGGGAAGGAAGGCCATCGAACTAAAAGGTTTGCTTTGTTGTGGGGTTTTTTTTCCCTTCTTAACAAATTAAATAAAAAGTCTAAAGACTACAGCTTGCATAATTTAACATGTCTGTAAACATGGGACATGCATAATTGATGTTAAACAACATGCTAATCACCTCATAATGTGAATAGAGGGGCAACCTACCCTCAGTTTATGTATAAGTAACAAGATGGAAGCCTGCTGAGCTCTGTATAATAGTTCCCCCCTGCCCCCCGCCTTACATTTGTGTCTCAGCATGATGGTAAGCCACAGCTTAGGCAGGAAACCTAATGTATTATTTATGCTAAGCTTTGAACTGAAGTGCTTTTCTCTATTTTATATAAATATATACATTACTCCTTCAAACACAGTGATTGATTCTGTCAGGTCACTGTAAGAATAAGCTCCCTACTATAGTTAAAAAGGGGACAGCCATGCAGAGAATGTCAGTCGTGGGGCGGGATGCTTGTTCTCAGTGCAGCGCAGCAGACATGGTCCCAATCCTCTTCCCATTCCTGTAGCTGCTTTGGAAACTTCAGAGGTCCAAAGAGTTATACAAGTGCCTACACCAGGGAGCACTGCAAGAGATGCCTGCATAGATGACCTGTGATCTTTTACCTCTGCCAACTTTAAGACATCACTGAATCCCCTGGGGAGGAAAGTACTGCCAGGAGGATCCAGAGCTGTTACTACTTCTAAGACCAAAGCCCTGATTTTCTGGTAACTAACATTGACCTTTGCATGAAGTATGCCAAAGCAAACTGTTTGGAAACAAACTCCAGAATTATTCTCTGGTGGAGACACAGACGTTGATATGCAGAGATCCTGATCCACAATCAATGCTGTTGCAAATATAGATGCCATCAGCAGTGAGACAGAAGGACCTTTCCTCCAAGTATTCCCACTCAGAATGAAGGAAGTAGGTCTGTCTGCTCTCACAGAAACCGAGGATTTCTATCCAGAGGAGAAGAGAGGCATTATTAGGGAAATAAGGGAAAGCATCCAGGAAATAAAACCAACAGTAAAAATATTTGGAGCAGGAATTGCAGAGGAAGAGCAACAGGCATGCCCTGCTCCAGCCAGCAAACAGCAGGCATTGCATGGAAGCCAGAAAGCTGTGAACACCAGGATGCTGAAAGCAGGGACAGAGCTCCAGCTGACTGCAGAAGGAGTACGACTGAGCTTAGGAGCAAATTTAACATGAATTTCATCACATTTTCTCCTCCCAAGATGATGCAGATGGGGGCTGAGTTGGACTAAGAGGTATTGCACTAAAACACAGCAATGAATCTGCACGTAGCTTCCATCTAGCTAACACAATACATAGGACTTTTGCCTTGTCAGAGGTCTGGCTTTAATTAAAATCAATCTTAAATAATTTACGTGGCATTTCATTAAATGCATGCTGAGTAGACCAGGGCGCTACCAGTGCAATTTGATGTATCCAGAATATGAGCTGAGAAGCTAAGGTCCTAACAGTGCATTTCTGTTTCTTTCTCCTTTTTGGAATCTGCTGTTTAAAGCTAAAACACCAAATAATTTGTAACCTTGCTCCAGGCAGACCAGCTCTCTCCCATGGAATATGTTAGCCAGATAATTAAAAGACCACAGATAGCCACAAACAGAGGCAAGTCATTCTGTTTTAACGCCAGAGCTGTTTCATCAGTGGCACTTTACAAGTTTGACATGTGTTCCAACATGCCCAAATTGTGCTCTCAGCTGAACAAGGGGTAAATATTTAATGCTGGAGGGGAAAAAAACCCCACACCACAAAAACCCAAAACAAACCAACAAGGCAGAAAGGGAAACAAAAGATTGTATGAAATAAGATAATTGAGTAAAAGCCCTGAAGGCGGCAGACAACATAGCTAGGACCAGCTGTACTGAAGAAAATGTGTCTCCGAAGGTCCGAAGCTATGGACACGCCTTTAGGGTGATGGCTGGATGAGTTAATTGTGCAAACTCTAACTCCAGGCTCATTCCCACTGCCCACTCCACTCATATCTGTTGGGGCAAATCCTCTTTAACTTGGTTCACTTGGACTTCAACATCTTAAGACAGTAAATATTGTGTTTTTACTAATTTGACTAATTTTGGTGGAGGCGGGCTCCAAAGCTCCTGCGCAAGTCTTTGCACCAGCAGCAACCACAACAGAAGGCAAGTAAAGAGCAGCTGTGCTGGTTTTGGCTGGGATAGAGTTAATTTTCTTTATAGTAGCTAGTATGAGGCTATGATTTGGATTTGTGCTGGAAACAGTGTTGATTTAGTTGTTGCTAAGTAATGTTTGCACTGGTCAAGGACTTTTCAGCTTCCCATGCTCTGCCAGGTGCAGAAGAAGCTGGGAGGGGACACGGCCAGGACAGCTGACCCCAATGACCCAAGGGCTATCCCACACCATATGGCGTCACGCTCAGCATGTAAAGCTGGGGGAGAAGAGGGAAGGGGGGGACGTTCGGAGTGATGGCGTTTGTCTGCCCAAGTCACCGTTGGGTGTGATGGAGCCCTGCTCTCCTGGAGATGGCTGAACACCTGCCTGCCCATGGGAAGGAGTGAAGGAATGCCTTGTCTTGCTTTGCTTGCGTGCGTGGCTTTTGCTTTCCCTATTAAACTGTCTTTATCTCAACCCACGAGTTTTCTCACTTTTGCTCTTCCGATTCTCTCCCCCATCCCACCGGGGGGGAGTGAGCGAGCAGCTGGGGGGGCTGAGTTGCCGGCTGGGGCTAAACCACGACAGCAGCAGAGGTAAGGAGAGAAGTGTCTGCACCAAAACATGGACTGTGCGCTGCCAGGGAAGAACGAGCACACAGGACACTTCCATTGGGACTCCGAGAGGCTCAGTCCTGGAGCTGCAAAGGGCTGCAAAGCCAGCTTGGCTTGCTTCGGTACCTTTGTGCACCAAATGCCTCCACAGGAGACATGGATAGATGCAGTAGCTCCAGATTACCTAGAGGAAAGGATATATCTCTGTCCACCATCACTTTTCAGCTTCATACATCAGCCTTTTCAAGGAGCAGAGACATACTAGATACAAAGCCACCTTTGCATTCCCTTCCTATCTTATACCAAGGGCAGCCTTGAGAGACCAGTATCTCCAGCATGCCTAGATCGAAAACAGGTTTTGCTCAGTTCAAGTTAATCTTCCTGTGGCAGAACATTCAATGATGAAGGAGGGGGAAAAAAATAATTTAAAAAATCACAATCTTCAATAAGATTTGCAAAGTCAGGCTCCTATTAGAGAAATCTGCAAAACAAAAGGCTTTGAACTGCAGGGAATTCTCCTTGGCTCCTCCCTCACCCCCCTGGGAAGTAGGGAATGCTCCATGCGAGCACAAAGCCCTGCCTGCCTTTACTCGCAGCCCACGGGGAAGCAGGGAAATGGTGATCAGGAAAGTATGGTGCTTTCTGACTGCACAGCAAACCTTTTCTATTTACAAGTCAATGAAAGAAACAGAGTGTGTGCACATGTGAGAGAAAGATGGATTACACAGAGGGAGATTGGTGCGAGAATTACATTGCTGGGAATGAAATTCATCTCTAAGCCAGATGGAGTCGAGTTTGTTTACGAGCCTGAACTGCGATATCCACTCAGTCCATCTGGCTGACGCTGAAGGGAAGTCCTTCCAGCAGATACCCTGGAAGTTCCGTTCTGCTCGAGCTTGCGTTTCATCATTCCACGTTAATCAGTGTGTTATCTAGACTAGCGGTGAGGATACCATGTAGAGAAAACACCAAGCTATGAAATTCAGCACTGTTCCTGATCAATACTAATAATTTAAAAAAAAAAAAAAAAAATCTCTTGAGCAAACCCTGCCAAATTTCTGCAGCGGTATCTCTGCAAAGTCAGACCATGAATCTCATTTATATAAAGGGTACTTGCCACCCCCTCTTACAACTTGCTAGCGCCTTATTGTGGCTGTAAATTGTACTAACACACCAGAAGTCCTGTACCACTGCCAGGGGATTTAGAGATCTCAAGATCAACAGGAATATTTTTCTGGACTATTATGTTTCCTGCAACAGTTGAGGCACCCTGACTGTAACCACACTTATGTTCAAGAGGGAAGATGTAACATTGGACGTTCTGCCACAAAGTACCGAGAGCCTTTAGGAGACTGTTCTCACAGATACAGTTAACAAATAGCCAAGTAGAGAAAAAAAACCCAACAACTCCTTATAGTCGCAATGAGTTGCTGACATGCAATAAGCAGCTGGTACCTTGGCTCATACTTGCCCATCAGAATGAGATGACGGAGGGCTCATAGCCACCATGAAGAAAGAGCTATGTACTAAAAACCATCTATCTTTGTATTTAGTAAAAACATGCTGTGATACAAAGCTGAGCAAAGACATCTGAGAAAAGTTCACTGCAATTTACGTTCAACTCAGTTTGGCCACACAAAGTTTTAAGCAGATTTCATATTTGGAAGGAAACACTTCAGTGTGGTCAAACTCCCCAATCTGCTTACACAGCTTTGCCAGTAGAGTAGAATTTGACAGACTAGATATACAGAAGAAATGTTTTACAGTGAGGGTGGTGAACCACTGGCCCAGGTTGCCCAGAGAGGTGGCAGATGCCCCATCCCTGGAAACATTCAAGGTCAGGTTGGGCAGGGCTCTGAGCAACCTGATCGAGTTGAAGATGTCCCTGCTCATTGCAGGGGGGGTGGACGAGATGACCTTTAAAAGTCCCTTCCAACCCAAACTATTCTATGAATTCTATGAATTGTGCATAAGCCCACACATAGCAGAGCTGGCTGAGACCCTACAAATGCTTCTGGGACAGCTGATGAATGGTGAAACAAGATCTTCCAGAATTAAAAGCCACGCACCATACAACAGCTTGGTTGTATGGTCCAGACTCTGCCTGGGCCACCCCTCTGCATGCCTCTGTGGAGTCACTGGTGAGGGGCTTCAAATTATCACAAACAACAAATAGGTTATAGAGCAAACAGGTTATATTGCTACTTGTTTTCTACTGGGAAACAGAGCATATCCCTGATTCTGCATTACCAAGTAGGGCCTAAAAATCACAGTAGACTTCCACAGAGATGTCTGAGAAGATTGGCACCAAATCACAGTAGACTTCCACAGAGATGTCTGAGAAATCCAAAAGATTTTGATGCCATTCACCAGGGAATGATAAGGAAACTCAAAAGGAGACAGTTATAATTGTAGGCCCAACATCTCAGGCTTCTGGGAAGCTCTGTTTGCTTAGGAGCTTTCAGGAGAACACTGTTCTTTCAATGCAAATCTTCCTCCCACGACAAGTGAGTGAGTTCTGTTGCCATACTGGACAGCTATGTGGAGAATTATTACGGATTTTTGTTGTGGAGGGATTTTGTTGGTTTTTGTTTGTTTGTTTTTTTAAATCTATAGGGAACCTAGAGGACTACTAAAATTAGAATTCAAGCTAATAGTCTGTGAAGGCAGGGAAACAAGGTCTTCCACAGTCACCACCTTTGTGCTGGTGGCGAGTCTGGAGAGAGTCACCGCCATCAGGAGGAGTCTGGAATGTGCCTCATACAAATCACAGTCTGTCCACTGACTTCAAAGGAACAATGCAGAGGGAAGAGGTAGCCCTTTGAATAAAGCAGCGTCTTGTCAGCATGGTCCAGTTCTCCCATGGACCAGGTATAGTTTTTAACTTTGTTTAGCATGGAGCATTGCATATTATTCCAAACCAGCTTTCATGGTTCAGACACTTGGTATAATTACTAATAATAAAACTCAGTGAAGGCATCCAAAATATATCCTCAGTGCTGGTGCCACAACTTTGGCAGCCTCATTTCTCTTAAGTGATGCAGGCTTAATATTCCAAACTAAACAGAACAAATGAACTGAAAACAAGTACTCTTCTGTTTAATATTTGCTGTGAAAATTGCCTCTTATTTCAGAGGGGAAAATAAAAACAAAACAAGAAACTTAAGTAGGGTAAAAGTGATGATTACTGCTTTTAATTTAGCAGAGCCTGTTCTTCTCCACTGTGGGTGCAGCCAAATTACTCCAGGGAACACCCAGTTTCATGTACCGCAGAGTGAGTCTGTGGGACAGCACCGGCATCTAGTGGGCATCTGCTATTATAACAGTTCTCCCCCCAAGCTCCTTTTCTGCTGTGGGACCACACAAGGTGCTCCTCTGATTTGGTACCACACTCCTGGGAAACCAAGCTCAGAGTCCCCTCGGTGGTCCCACACGAGAAAGCTACTCGGAGCTGCCTCATCACCTCCATCACCTCCTAGTACAGAGCATGGTTCCCTCTGGACTTCCAGACATAAGTGGCCAGATTTTTAGGGACAGAGCTACCCCTACCATACCCTCCCCTACTACATCGTAGATATTTCTTTTTGGCAATCAGTAGAAAAAGACTCCTTTCCAGTAAGGAGTGAAGAGTTCAGGCTGGGAAATATAATGGACATTCATACCTGGAGGCATTTCTCCAATTAAAGCTTGCACAGTACACCAACCTTAGAGATCCCCACGTTAGTACTGTCCTGGATTCAGCTGGGATGGAGTTAATTTTCTTCCTAGTAGCTGGTATGGTGCTGTGGTTTGGATTTAGCATGAGAATAACGTTGATAACACGCTGATGGTTTAGTTGTTGCTGAGCAGTGCTGACACTGGTCAAGGGCTTTTCAGCTTCCCCTGCTCTGCCGGGTGCACAAGCAGCTGGGAGGGGGCACAGCCAGGAGAGCTGACCCCAGCTGGCCACAGGGCTATTCCATACCATAGGGCGTCATGCCCAGTATAGAAACTGGGGGGAGTTGGCTGCTCGGGGACTGCCTGGGATTGGTCAGCGGGTGGTGAGCGGTTGCATCACTTGGATTTTCCTGGGTTTTGTTCCTCTCTCGCTCTCTTGTTGTTTTCCTTCTCATTACAATTTATTATTATTATTATTTTGTTCCAATTATTAAACTGTTCTTATCTCAACCCACGAGTTTTCTCACTTTTGCTCTCCCGATTCTCTCCCCCGTCCCACCGGGGAGGAGGGTGTGCAAGCGGCTGGGTGAGGCTTAGTTGCCAACTGGGGCTAAACCACAACAACTGCCCTCTTCAAAATAAAGCTTCCTAATAAAACCATAGCAAGAAACTTTAATGGTAACATTAGTCCATCACTAAATTCTCTCTTGGGAGAAAACAGTAAAACCGCCAAGCCTAGAAGGGTTGCAGCTACTCCTGAATCGCAGTGTTTAGGTCTGCATCCAGATCTTATTCTGCACGTTCATCACTAAGTCCATCAGCTATTCTCCCACACTCGTTCCTCCAGCGCAACTCTTCTGCCTTCCTCCACTTCCCCTCCGTTCCCAAGACAATATTGTCACCAGGCCCTGCCTCCAGCCTGCTAAGCACTGGACCTTTCTCCTTCCAGAGGATGCTTAGCAGTGGGGCTGCCTCCCCTGTCTTTAGCTGAGGGAAGCAAGGGCATCAACGGAATGAATTTTTGCTATAGTTTCACGTTTTGTCCTCCTCCTGCAATCCCTCTCAGCAGCATTTGGAGCCTGGATGAGGACAGAGCGAGGACTGGGAGCGTCACGTGGAAGTTACAACACTTGCAAGTTTTTGATATGCTGCATCACACTCCTGCTTAAAAGCTGAGTCTTTGCTGTCAAGACACCTGCCTAGTTTTGAGTTGTAGGGTTTTTCTTCCACGTTCTCACTCCTTCCATTTTTCTAGCAGTCCCTCTTTCCTTTCAGTTTTATATCCTGATCAAAATTTCCCTTTATAACACAGTTTGCCCCCCTCCAAAGATATTAACCCACTTCATTTGCTGCCCACTGGGTAAAAAGGTAAGAGGGCTCCGCTTGTATCAATTTAAACTCTCTCTTAATAAAGGGAACCAGAGCATTTATGCCAGCAACTATTTACCTCATTATGTGGCATTATAGCCACATATATACTCCGAGTTTAAAGCAAGTGGCTAAAATCCATTCTCTTTCTTTCTAAGAGAGGGAGCGCAATCAATTACTAATGAGACTCCAGATTCTTCATTCCCAGCAGAGGAGGACAGAGCTATACAGCTATAGAGCTATATAGACAGCTATATAGCTGTCCTCTAAGCTCAACAGCAGAAGAGAAAGTGGAGTCTTAATTCCAAAGCAGCTATGTATAACACAAATTAAACAGCCAAGATTAACTGCATCGCACTGGGATCATCGAGTTTGCTATGATGAATGTATTATATGATCCTCATCAGATCCTACGGGCTTTTAAGATGCAGGGAGGTCAGACACTCTGTCATCGTCCTCAGAGCATGCAAGGCTCCATTGTACATAGGCAAGACCGGAACGCTCTCGAACATCATCTTGAGGTGCTTTTACGAACACCTCCTTCTGAGGGCTATAGCTACTTATAAAATACCTCCAGGTCGGAATCAGCCAGCTCTGTCAGCTGGTTGTCTCGCTTTCAGATGACCCTGTGTATCAAACAGAGAGAAACTTCCCCATCCTCTTGAAGCAAGAAGATGCCATCCTGAATACCAGTTCTTACTTTATCCATCCTCCGAGCTCTACCTCTTGCCAAATAATTGACTCTCCTTACCTAAAAAGATACACTGATGCCTTTAAAAAATGCTTTACCTAAAGTTTCACCTTTCTAAGTTTCAAATGACTGAACATAGTCCGAGCAGGCTCGCTGTGAACCTGCAGAATTCGTGTTTTTCCACTCTTCCCGCTGTGTAAGAGCTGTCTCTTACTTTTTCTGCTCTCATCAGATACATCTGGTGCTGGAAATCCCACAGACATTACCTTTACTTTCATTTTGACTTCAAGAAGCTAAAGGAAACACAAGTATTAGTTTAGCTTCGTGGTGTAGATGGCATTCATTTAGCCATCCTGCAAAAAGTGTTTCTAAGCTTATAAGCTTTACTGAAACTAAAATGAAGTTGTGATCACTGAAACCAGCAACAGCAAAGCAAACATGAAGAACAAGCACTCAGCTTGCTGTATTTTTTTAAACGGGTAGGTGGGAGGGATTCACAATTAGGAGTTGGATCCCAAGCATAAAAACAGCAAAGGAAAACCCTGATACTTTGCTTTAAAATATTCTCACAAGTCTCACTTGAAGCCACTAGATGTCATTCTTGGACTTTCAGTTGAAGCAATTGTTTGGGTTTTTTTTCCCTCTAGCTGTTATGCCAGTTGCCACAAAGAATGAAAACCTTGCTGTCATTTTACATCTTAATTTAGTATGATGGTTCCACAAGAATATATTGGGCTTAATGCTTATGGGAGAAGACACATGCCAAATTCCCCCCGGTATGAGACAGGAACTGGTCTGCTCATAATTCAGCTCAGTGCATGATCTTCTTAAAAGGAAGACCAGCTTCAAGAACTTCTTGTTTAAATATTGATCTTATCCTCAGAATTGTTTAATCCCTCTAGAAACACTAGAAGAAAGCAGTACTTTCCTGTGTGGGGGTTGTTGGGTTTTTTTTGGGTCATCTTCTATTTGCCAAAGCTAGGGGTGTAAAGTGATATGATGTTTCTGGAGGTCTTGTTATTTAAGGAAGCTCTCTGATGGAGGCAGAGCGCACCACTAACCCTCATTGCAAAATCCTTAAAATTTCCCCTTGAAGAAGGAAGAGTACAAGGGGCGGAATCGAGAGGCATAAAGCAGCAGGGTGAAAAAGGAGCAGGAGCAGAGGGGAACACAGCACAGCAAACAGACCAAGGCAGGACACCATGGATCAAAGGGAATTTGAGAAAACACTTTTCAGATTGCCAGCACCAGGATATGACTCCTCAGGAAAGACATCGACATATGGCCATGGTGAACAAAATGACAGAACTGGGGTGTATTCACAAACAAAAAGCATTCTGGTGTCAGGTCCAGGCTATGAGGATAGAAAAGCTTAAAACTCCAGACAGCTTTATTCTGAGTCCAGGGCTATAGCCAGCCCCTTGACACACACACAGGCTTGGATGTTTTGCCATGAAGGTTACTTAGATGCTTGAGTAAATCCATCTGACCCTTTTTTCAAGGTTGATTAATCAACACACTGGATAAACATTCCCTTGCTAGCAGCAAGTACACTTAGCCACGGAGCGATGTGCCCTCTGAGCTGATCCCAGCCAGGAAAGGTTACTGCTTCACGGCCTCACCTTGATCCAGGCAGCAGCTTTGACATGACCAGATCTCAGCAAAGCACAGGTTTCAATCCTGGCAGGATTAACCCAGCTCCTCACCTTGCAATTTACCCATGTTCAGTTCTTTTAGGGAGGGGGCCATAGAGAATTACCCTTAAAACCAGCAGAGATATCTGCCAGCTCCTCCAGTTGGGGTCAGTTCCTCTGGGCCCCTTTTTCCTTTCTGCAGCCAAGCAGGGATTCACTGATCACAGCCCTCCGTGTTTCTCCCTGCATAACTTAGAATGGAGAGGAGGAGGAAAAATAAAAAAATAAAAAAATCCACATGCATTAAGACACACTGCCCTCCTCTCACCAAAGTGTGGAGGGAGGGGGATTCCCATTGCCAGAAGGACTTGAGGGTACCTGTTCTCAGCAAAACAGCAGATGTGCTCCAGTCACCTGAAGCCATCACATTTGTGCTGGCCATCATGACACCCCTTTCCTGTTCCCCTTCCCACAAGATCTCTAATGTTTAAGCAAGTGAAAGTGATGATCTAAAGACCAATATTCACACTAAGGAAAAAAAAAAGACTGAAACCATGAAAATTCTAATCTAGTCAGGAAACAGGAAAAAAATAGCATCTTGCACAACCAAAGCAACCTGATTGCAACAGACTCACAAGAGAAAGCTGCACACAAGCTTTACACAGGGAGACAACTGGAGAGTAATAAACAGATCTAAAAAATGCAGTCTGTTTGGAAAGAGAGTGGGGTTTTTTTATGGAAGGAAAAACATGTTTAACATTGAATTGGAAATAATTCATCCAGCATCAGTGAAAGGTCCCATGCTAGAAGCACCTTTTCTCCTGAGGCAGCTTCAAAAGTGAAAAACTCTCTCACCCAGGGATTGTTTCATTTATTGCAAGCTACATCCATCAGCCACGGAGAGCCCGGTGACCACCGAGCAGTAGCACCACATGAGAGTTGAAGATGCAGCTGAACAAAGATACTTCTCCTGGACATGAAGGCATGAACTTAAAAATAGCACATTCTGTAGCTGAAGAAGCTTTGGTGGTCCTTACGATGGACACGTAGCTATATTTACAGCTAAGCAGCTGCTTGCTCTTAATCTTGACTCAGTCTTTTTTATCATATGAAGCTGCTTCCTATATAAGCAACCAACTTGACAAACAACCCAGATGTTTTCTCCCTCTCCTGTACCATAGCAGCTACATAAACTATGAAGTGCTTCAGCTTCAGCATTCCTTCTCCTGACCAAGAAATAGGACATGTGCAGTTGGAATTTGGGACACGGCATTACGTGGACACATCTCCCTCTCAGAGACTGTCAGCACGTCCCAGTTCTGCTTTGGTGCTGTGAATACAAGGGGCAGAGCAGCCTCACTGCCTGATTAAAGCAGCCTTGATTCATGCAGACAGTAGACCGGAGCTACAGTAAATGGATTTGTAACAACACAACCCGACCGTGTTACAAGGGGTAACTGGGGATGAGTTCAGGGCAGGTGTTCTACAGGATTTCTCATCTACATCTGTATCGTGAAGCAGCAGGGAGCTTATTTAAAAGGACAACAAGGCTGTGGACAGAGTCTGAAGAGTCCTTCTTTCCTTTTTTTTTTTTAAATAGGGGGAAAAAATCCAGCCAGCATTTGCACCGAGCCAGTGGTCCCACTGTACTTCTAACATGCTTAACATAGGGGAAAACATCTTAAGGGAGTTTGAAGTGGTAATGGGCCATGAAGCATATGGCAGTGTTGTGGCATCTCGAGAGCCATATGTACAGGCCTACAAACTGTCGGGATCTGATACACTACAGATAATATCCATGATAAATTATTCACTTAACCAAAAATTGTACATCAACCCTCAACAGCTGGTAAAAGCTGGATCCTTGCCCAGTACATTAAGGAAGTTTGCTTCCTCAAAGCTCTACTGTTCTTTGGGGGATTTGAATTATGCATGTTACCATGAAAGCTAATGCTGTACATATGCATTCAAAGTTATTATTAACCTCATCAGGCAGAGAAGGAGTAGAGAAGGCAGCTGTTTTTCTAGCTCATGTGCTTAGGATGTGGTGATGTTTTAAAGGACTTGCTGAGAGCAAGGGTATAGGAGAGTTTATTTTTACCCTGAGAGTAGCTTGACAGCAGCCAGTTCAGCCTGAAGGGTCTCCTTTGGGGTGGTCACTGACAGTGCTCAGCCTCTTCTTCGCTATTTTTATACTAGAAGAACTAAAAAGTAACTTTTTTTTGTTACCTATGGTATAGCTGTACTGTGCCTTCCATTTAAGGATCTTAAAATGCTTCCAAAATACATGAGAGGCGAGGCTGGCCCTGCTCCAAGAGCAGAGCTGCTACATTTAGTGACAACACCAAACTCCACCGCAACTACTAGAGACCCTTGCTTGAAGGGTACGCCACCGTAGGATTTGATCTTATATAAAATTGACCATGCTGTCTTCACTGGCAGCCACGTTAGCAAGTAGGGAACTGGACCTCAAACCTTCAGTACGCAAAACCTGAGACGAAGCATTATAAAATTATGGTGCATCTTTGGAAGCTGGAATGACTTTGGGGCAGATTTTGCACGTGACTGCAGAGCTCAACAGCTGTGAGAAAAGTGGAAGAGCATTCCACACACATCTACACTAACTCTGAATTAGCTCAAGCAAACACTCAACTGTTTGGTGCTCAAACATCTATGACAAAGTGAATGGGGCTGACATAACAGTTCCTGTGTCACCAGATCAGTACTACATTAATGGCAGGAGCCAGGAAAAAATTAGGAGAAGTTACAGCTGCTTAACCCCTCCCCTCCACCCCCAAAATTGTCCCTGCTTCTCTCTCCTCCCCTCCTCTGAGACAGGTTGAAAGTGAAAATGGAGCTGTCTTCTGTTCAGCGTCATACACAACCACCGCTCAGTCCAGACGAGGTCCAGAATACAGAAAAATGTAAGGCAGCTTTTTCTCCCCATTGCAGTATCCAGTATTTTCTCTCCCCATTGCAATATCCAGTATTTTTCCCAGCCACCAGTTTGCCAGTCTGCCCTTTCTCAGCCTCTCCCAGCCCCTAGGACCGCTTTCCCCCATCTGCTTTAGGGAATCGTCTCCTCATGACGATACCACAAACTTCCCCTTGAGGGTTCAAATCCACCAGGCTTCTACCTTTGATGTTCACACTTCATTATATCAATCCTGAGTTGAATTTATTATTACAGACGCAAAAACAATTTAAGTAGCTTCAACAACCTCTCCTCATCCACACCCTGAATTTCACTGGAGAAGCCTAACTTCCCATTAAAAAGGCTTTGATTTTTCCCTACACAACTTTACGCTGTATCTTCAAATAGTGCCTGCAGGCCTGACATTTTTCTCTTGATCCCAAACAGCGGGAGCATAGCTGTGGCACGAACTGCAGACGGAGTGCCTGGGACAGTAAAGGTAGCACCGTTATCTCCCGCCTGGCATACACATGCTCTTGGCATTCAGTTTCTGTAGCACCCCCCGTCGCACATTTCTCTCCCTTTCAAATATTTCGCTCTGCCAAGAGATTCAAAGCTAGGCTATCCGGATAAGTGACCAGCTGGTGCCATAGCACAGAGCATCACTGGCTAGAAATGGGCTTGGACAAGTTTGGGGGCAGTTTACATCCCTCGGCCAAATTAGACAGGGGAGGCAGACCAGACGGGCGGCTGGGACCTGGAATAAGATTTCGCAGCATTAACTGGTCTATTCTAGCAGCTGCTAGATAGAGCAATAATCTTTGAACATGACTTCTTGGTCTCTTCTTCCAGAAAGACAAGCTAATTAAAAAGGGGTTACAGAGAGATTATGTAGACTAAGGGGAGATTTCTGAAAGGCATAAAGAGCAGTGCAGCAGGCGGATCTCCCCAAAAGTCAATGTGAATTAGGCAACTAACTCCCACTTGCCCTTTGGAAAGCTCTGCTCACAGCTTTTAAAGCTTGTCCTCCGGTTAAAAAATAAATAAATCCCAATTTCTTCTAGCAAAGCTATGCATCACCTAATACAAATTCCTGATCCTTTAGAGGATCAGTGTGCAATCACTGTACGGCAATTTTTGGTAGTGCTATTCCCTTATCCCATCCCCCAAATGATCAATCCTTTAAACACAGCCCAACGACCTTCACTCCATCTTTAGTGAAAGGCATTTAGTAAATAAGGCCAGCACGTGCTTGGCCCTTTGCTGCACACACGAGCGGCGTTCCCTGTCACCGTTTGCGGAAATGCGACGATTCAATCAACGCGTCCCCAGGTTTCCTAGAGATAAGAAAGGAAGGAAAAAGCGCTGAAGTGAGAACAAGGCTCTGCTTGCTCGCTCTCCTCCCCAAGCAGCAAACGCCTTGGGAGCCCAAAGCAGCACCTGTTGCGAGAGCAGCAGCTCCCTGCTGCGAGCCCTTCTCCTGCGAGACCCGAGGAGGAATTAGCAAGCCGCTGCAAAAGCCAACATCTCATCTTGAATGTCAGTGTCATTTACACAGTAAATGTCACTTAAAGCTAACACCAGAAGGAGCTTGTTGGTATAATTCAGCAAGAAGCGGCAACAGCAGCTTAGCAGCTCTTTTCCCACATACATGTGTATATATAAAAATGTATGTATCTAAAACTGGATTTAGACTTGGAGAGGTTTTCTAGTGACGACATCAGAGTGCCAAGCTCGAGTTTACAGCAGTAAAATCTCCTACATGGTACAATCATGTGTCACAACGCAGACATTTTTTTTTGGACACTGTTTCTAAAGACGCAGGCAGTTTACAGCCAGTATCGGCTAAACCTTTGGCAGCTCTGCTCAGATAAGGGGGCCAGCCCTGTCAGTGGTTCTCAGACTAGATAAACTGTCCATCCATAACCAGACTGAGAATCGTTCGCACATTTTACAGTAATCACTGAACAACAATTCAACTCGAGTGACAACCAGTCACTGCTGGTCTGGATTTTAGCTGGGAGCTGGAAACAAGAGAACGGTTTCTCTCCAGCAGACTTGGGCTGCCCGGGCCAAGTGTCAGAGCTGCGCCTCAGCACCTTAAGCCAGCCCATATCCTGATCCCCACTCAGCAAACGGAGTTGATCTTCTTGCAGAGGTTCAGACAGACACTCGCACTAGCGTTTCTGATAAAGGGAGGGAAGGAGGGACACCCAGCACACGCATTTCATCCTCCCTGGCTCACAAGCAGCGGAGGAGCTGCAGAGAGCACTGCCGCCGCTCATTTCCCCTCCAGACTGAAGTAAGGGAAGCTGGCACCGTGCCTGGGGAAGCCATTTCAGATGCTTACCGGGTTGACTCTGACCACACGCTTTCAGCCCCGAATAGAAGATAAAGGTATTTTCAGCATTTCTTCACGAGAGAATCTGAAATTGGTAATTAACACATCCCTTAAACCACTAGATCGTGTGCTGGTGTCTTTTAGGATATGCCCATCTCCTCTCAAACTCTTTCATGCAAGTTACCTGGGACCTGTAGAGCAAGCACAAGGGCAGGCTTGGGAAGCAAATACAGAAGAACTGTTCATCAGACAATAAGGCTTTGTAACCACACATACTTTTCATTGCTCTAAAACAAACCATGTGCCCGACACGTGCAAACAAAATGTCCACCTGTTGAATGGCATTACCTACAGTGATGTGCAGTATATTGTTATAATGTAAAACACAGATTGGAGTCTTCATTTTCTCCTTCCTTGACATAACACAGCTGCACAGAATTGAGACTTAAGGCGAGAGCCTCATGAATCCAGAGCTAAGCTGCAGGAGACCAGAAGCAAATAAATATTTCACAAACTGTTAGCATAAGACACAACAGCATAAATAAAACAAAAGTGTGAGGATAACGGCTCCAAATGCAATTTGGCTTAAGTCATCTGTGCCTTCAGAAATAGAAAGATGATTTATTTCAAGACTGAACTACCCGAGAGGGAAGCAGTGGGGTTTTCTCGGGGTATTTATTTATTTTTAATCATTATCTTTGACCTTTATGCAGGCAGCAGAGGGAGCAGAAGCAGTGGGTCGCGGATACAGTATGTAGGTTAGCACTGGAAACATTTCTCAGTGGTCTGACAGATACCTGATGAAGCTGAGATGATCAGTGCAGTCCCCAAAGCCCCTTTTGCTGGAACTTGTTAACCGTGTGCCTGTGCCATGAGCGCACGCTGTGGCCGCAGCTGATGAAAGCTTTTATATTTAATAGCCCTCAATGGACATTTCTTCCTTGAATTCATCCAATTGCTTTTTGAGCCACATAAAAATTCAACATCTACAACACGTTGTGGCAAGGCAGGCCGCAGCTTGGCAGTGCACTGTGTGAGGAAGGATGTCCTGTTTGATTCGGATCTGCCTCTGATCATTTCATTTGATGCCCCTTAAGTCACACCCTGGAAGAGAAAATGCATGGTCGTTCCCTACTCAGTTTTCCTGTTTCGCTCAGGATTTTACAGCCCTCAGTCACGTCCTCTTCAGTTACCTCTTTCCCAGGAAGAGAGTCCTGGCCCTTTTCTAGATCCACTGAACCCTATTTGAGTCGGAGCAGGGCCCAAAACCGAACACGCTTGTCCCACAGCAGACATCCCATGGATTCAAACAGTGGCAGAACAAGGCTGGGCGTGCTGTAGACTGAAATGAACCCAACTGTTGGAGTGAGGAACGCAACGCTTCAAGCAAAGACTTGCTAAATCAGTGCCCTAGAGCTGACTCGCTCCAAGATCCAAGCCCAGGTCGGAGGGCTTGGCAATTACAGGAGACAAAACACGTCTTTAATGTATTCCTTATCTTGGGGCTTAACCTGTTTTCTCATACTGCCCCAGTTCATACAGAATTAGGCAATATAAAAACCAGGGTAAATCTTCGGCAGTTATAAAGCCTTCATCAAGTATTAGTTCCTAATCTGAAGCGCTGGAAAATAGTAACGAAACAAACGTGAAACTCTGGAATTCACAAAACTTAAATTAGCACAAACTTAAACCTGCAAAACACGATAGACTCAGCTCGTGAAGCAGAGCAGTTCAGGGTTTATTCACAGATAAGCGTGCTGGGATTCCCAGTTACACACACAAATTCCCATGCACCAGAGGACGAGTGTGTGTTACATACAGCCGCATGCCAAGTTTTCCACTATTTGGAGCCTGATGGTGCTTTCAGGCACCAGCAGCCCTCCCCAGCTGCAGAGGAACCGCTCCCATTTTCCACTGAAGTAGCTGGAATTTACCCACTCCGATTTCACACTGCAAGAGGCGTGACAGGCGCTGGCAAGTTGCCACCCTCTTTCAGACACAAATCTCACAGCCCTGAGCCAAAGGCAAAGCTGCATTGGCACCTCCAGCTCTCCAAGCAGCAGAAGATAAGAGCATGGTGGGGGAAAAGGTAAAAACCACATTATGCTTTAGGTAGGAGGGAAGACACGGGTTACACGCAGGCTGGCAAGCGAGTCATTTCCATTTAGCCAGCTGGAAGAACAGTGGCAAGGCGGTCAACACAAGCACCTTATCTCCAGCCTTAATTCCCATCACAGGCTCAAGCTTGCTCCAGGAGGAAGACCCCACTGGGGAATGCTATACTTGGCACCGCAGCTGCTCTGGCAGCTACTTTTAGATGCTCTCTCATGTTAGAGTAGGAGGTAGATTTGAGGAAGAAGCGTGCAGATAATTATTTCCTCCTCTGAAATCCCTGCTTGACTTGGCAATCCTGCAGCAAACGCCTTAGTGAGAGCCAACCAGAAGGCCATCCCTTCTTCCGCCTTCCTGCTTTGAGTGACTGGCAATAACACATCCAAACCCTAAATATCCCCTAGCCAAAAAAAGCATAAAGAAACTGAACCGGTAACTGCACTCCTAGAAGCGCAATATCTGGTTTGAGAGCGGTGCGCTCAGCCACAAAGGCAGTCTGCAGTTTTCCTTTGCACGAACACAAAGCAATAGCGGGTAGTTGACCATCTGCAGTAGGGCTGAAAGGCTACTTAAAAACAAACAAAGGGCCAAATGGCTGCCGCGTGCACACAAATCAATCCATGCAGGCCCAGTAGCTCCGATGGCACATGGCAAGGCCACGCTGACACCCGCCAGGTCATTGGGAAACCAGCCAGGAGGCAATGCTTTACTCCTTTAGCACTGCATTTCTTCTCGAGAGCCATCCCAGAGGAAGCCAAACCAGAACCCAACATTTCCAGGTAGGGAAGGAAATGCACTGTTGGGGTAAAGGCAGCGGTTTTTACTACCATTTTGCAACCTTCTTGTGTTAATACAACAAGTAGACTCAAGGCAGCTGTAAAGCAGCCCAGCCCTGATGATTTCAGGGGACTGAAGCCGATATGCTTCAGTGGAGGACTAGATCCTCAGCATTACAGTGGCAGCCTAATTGAATCCAACCCATTTGACTTTGGGGCTGGATGCAGTAACACAACAAACATCCCTTGACTGCCGAGGGAGCGGAGTTAGGCCAAGGCTGGATGCTTCTGAAAATCCTACCCTGAAGCTATCGCAAGGGCTGGCTTCAGCTCAGGAATTTAAGAGCATAGCAAGGGTTAGAGATGTGACTCAGTAAAAATGGTGGTCACATTCTCAGCTGGTATAATCTGGCATAACTCCACTGACTTCAAGTGGAGCAACAGCTATTTAGACCAGCTGAAAATCTAATCAAATTACTCTGCTTTGGACTGAGAGAAGGTACACAGTTCTCAACCACGGAACACAGCCACATTGGTCAAGGCCATGTATGCACATGTAGGAAAAGGAAGCTCTGTCCAAAATAAACTGTAAAATCTTCAGTGAGATTACCATCTAGTTCATATTGTCTTACTCAATTAAATGAAAAAGAGGCTATAAAAGATTTATACTTACTGAGGATTGTACTTTAAGAACTTCCCCCTCCAGCTCTGCTTGTACCGTTCCCCAAAATACATCATCTTATCTCCTGTAAACATGTCCTACTTGCGTACGCTTACATGGCACAAAGCAATGCCATAAAGACAACTCAATTACACCCAGTTAAGGTTTAAGTAGAGGAAGAGCTCCACCCAGGCAAATAGACCAACCAAGACTAATTAGCCCTACCCGAACTCTGTGCAAGTTCAGCTACGCTGCTTTTAGCATCCAAGCTGGATCATTTAAAACTAGCTAGAATTCCCCATGGCAGTCTGTGCTTTATAGCCATGTCCTTAGCCCCCTTCATGAGGATGTATAGAAAGTTACCTTTGATCTAAGGGTGGTCAACTGTTTTATAGTCTAGTGAGCTTTAGGTTGCCTCACTTGCAATGTGTTTAGGTGGCCTGGTTTTCAAAAGAGGGTCCCTAGCACTTCTTGAATATGAGGCTTCTTCAAACCATCTCAAATCCTCAGCAAACACTGAAAATGTAGACTTCTATTGTCCCAAAAGGCAGGGCTAAATACCCCGCCTTCCAGCAGGAAACTGGACAGCCCATCACTACGTTAACATACTGTGTGACATTTCCTCATAGATTTTATGACCCTAAATGAGGTACTCCATAGTCCCACACTACTCAAGCAGTAGACTTAACTGCCCTAGGCACAGAACGAATATACATAATAGACTTTGTCTTCACATATTTCCTTCAAAAGTACCAGTTATGTAGCTTCATCATCATTTTATTTGCACATGCTCATTCCATCTCCAAAGCTAAAAAGTAATGATGAATCAAAGGCAGATTCATTTCTTTAAAAGCTGTTCTTATACTTTACTCACACACGTTGTCTTGGTTGCTTCTTTAGGCCCACGGCCTAAGGAGAGACGAGAAAGCTCCTCGGGAAAGGACTGCTGTTCGGTTCAATCTCTGTAAAGTGCCCATGGTTGGGATCATCACAACACAGAAGAATATTGAGTTTCCATTGAAAGTTGGCCATGCTCCAAGCAGAGGCTGGACCAGGTAAACTCCAAAGATTCCTTCCAACTTAAATTACTCTACAATTTCCTTACACGTGGGTGAAATTCAATCCACTGTACTTAAGAGTACATAACTGGAGTAAGACTAAAAGTCTTTTTAAATGGTACAACCTACCAGTCTGGTTAACAGGACAATTAAACAAACCACTAGATCAAATAACGCTCAATATCCAAAATTAGCTGCATTACAAATATTGTTTTATTCAGTGTCATGATTTATTCATCTCCTCTGCCTTGAGAGCTTCTACTGACCTCAGATCCACCTCAATGAATCTTGATTTTTGAATGAAAACAGCAGTCAATAATATTTACTTCCTATTGACTTCATCCTCAACAGCACAAGGAAAAGACACAACTATTCTTGATCTCCCTGTCTCAGTTCTAATCACAGTAGTAAGATCCAAGGCACCATCTCTGGGGATCAGAGAGAGAAGTAACACCCAGCAACAACCCCACCATAAGGTGACGGACAACTCGCACATCCAGCAAGTTTATGCAGGGAGGCAAGGAGTTTCCCAAAATCTCATGGCCAGTTCTGTGTGACAAGAACTTTGGTTTAAAAATTATCCTGCTCCTATTGCTAGTCATCTCTGTTAAACCTATCATCAGGGAGCAGCAGCTTCAAACCATGAAACAAAGACTTGCTATAAGCATCTGGCAGTCAAATTTGCACTACCAGAGTGATTCAATTGCATTCCAAGATTACTGCTGTTTATTTACCCCTTTCCGGATGATCCAGTGATTTTAAATGGAAAAGCTTCCATTTGTTACTGCTCACCCACCACCATCAGTTTGACAGTCAGGTATCCTTCAGACAGCCAAAGTCACAGGTTAGCTTAACTGTGACTGGCAATGGGGAAACTCAAACTCTTCCCAGCAGACCTAATGGAAGGACAGACAGGGATTTTCAAGTGCTGAGTTTGTTTTCTGCCTGCAGGACCATCTGTAAACAGACTTGTGAGCCCCGATTCAGGCTTGATGGGTCCTAGGGAACACGTCAGAATCTCTTGCAAACTCACCTTTTGCATTTATCAGCAATTCCCTTATCTACTGGTCATGTTTTGATTCTTAAGTTTATTAGAGTCCCTCCTTCAAATTCACCTTGTTCTTTCCCTGACAAATGCAATCACTGCATTCACTACGAGTCTTGCGTTCAACACCCTCCTGTATTCCCATAAACAGATGCTACGTGTCCTGCCATGACGTTTCAAGGAAGAGCTTGGTAAGGTAGGTCCAGGTACATTCTCTACCCACCTCCTAAATCATGGCTCCTGTTCTCAGCCTCCCCAGTTCTGTTGCCATTTCATAAACCAGAGCCCCCAGACCACAGCACGTCTGCCTTTGCTCGGCTTGCCTCTAAACCACCTGCTTGGGTTTCCCCTTCTGTCTCATCTGCCTCTGTAGAACTTTTCGTCTAGACACATTATGAGACTTTCTTTACAACCACACACACTAAACTAAGCTTATATCCCCCAGTCTTGGTTCCATAGGCTGCAGGCAAAGCAAATGTCGCTGTCAGGGAATGTGGGCAAGTCCCACGTGTCCAGCAAGACATAGCTGTGACAACAGAAATCAAACACTTGTGTCCAGCAGGCACTAGCTAAAATAGTCCAATTGCCTACATTTTTTTTTTCCCTTGGTACACTCAGGCTCAGGGAAGCAGTTCCAGGTTACCCCTCATTAGGCAGATGTTCTTTAAATGATTTATGCTTCTATCAAGCTTGATATCCCCACAGAAGATTGTTAGTGAAAAGCTCTGTGTAATCATTTATAGTGGGATTTATGATGTTTAACTTGGTAACTCTCTGCAGGCCCTCTAACAGGATGAAGGTGGGCTGTGGGCAGTAAAAGGTCAGTCCCAAAGGAAGCCAAATACGATGCTGAGAGGAAACCAGAACAGGGCTCTAAAGGGCTTTGTTCACATTAGAGGATAAGCAGCAGAGACTTTAATCATCCCTGCCAAAGGCATGCACATGCAAGGAACAGAGGAACCAAGCAACATTTTGCCTCAAATTGTCAAGGCTGGTGGTAAGTGCGGTTTTAGACTGTTTTTTGGCTTAATCTTGCCCTCGTTTCTTTCTCTGTTTATATTATTTAAGTTGTCTCAATTACAGTCCTGTATTAAGCAAGCAGACAGTCATGCAAAATTTTTTTTTAACGTTGTTAATTTATTTTCAGGCTAAAAAAACCCCATCCAAGCTAGAAAAACACCAAAATGTGGGGTAAATAGTGAGTAATGAATTGTACCAGACTTTGGTCCCCCCTTGCAGCACCAGCATACTCAGGAGGAAGAGCTGTTAAAGTCACTTCAGGGACACCTACAAACTACCAGGACACTCTGGAATTAAATTACAAGTTTTAGCCATCTTTGTATTTCCCTGTTTCTTCCAGGACTGGGAGGTAAAGTGCTAGAATACACCCAAAACACCAGACACGCCACAAGAAAAGCTCGATAACTCCAGAAGCAGGAATTACCGACTGGCTCCTGGAAACGTTCTGAGTTTCCCTGCTCTGCGGTGCAGCCCTCTCAATGCTCGGATAATTCAGGTGTTTGGATTTTAGCTACCCAGGCTAACCTGAACCACCTGGAAGTGCCTGCTCCTGCAATCCAGGAATCTCACATTTATTATTCTGAGGCATTTTAGGCATCCTTTCTCCATATTTCTGACCTAATGACTACCCAGCTCTGGCCCGGTGCATGAGGCGGCCAGCAGCTTACCATCATGGATGGCATCGCCGGACAGGCCAGGAACACATACTGAAGGAAACTGAATTATAGTTCATCTGAGGAAAGAGCGTTATCCCGAAGTACCTCAGGGAAGGAACAAGCAGCCCTGCATTCTCCTCCCCAATGTACCCGCAGAGATTCTGCAGTGCTCCGCTGAGCTGTTATCTGCTTTCTGTCTCCGTTTCTTCACCTGTAAGATGTGGTTTTGTTTAAAAAACTGTTTCCAGAGCGTGCTGTGAATGCTCCTGGGGTAGCAGCTCTCACAAGACTAAGCAGTTTACAAACCTCTTACTTGGTTTTATGCAAAGTAGCCAAGAGACATGGGTCTTGCAGTTTATCACACAGTAAGGGTGCTTTCTACCCTAGAGAGGTTGCAGGCAAAATAGCCTGGACAGTCCTGCAACGGTGGGAGGAAACAGCAGATAAGCAAGCAGGGGCTCCAGCCAGCGCGCACCCTGCTCGGTGCACGCAGCCCAGGCTCTGCGGCGAGGGCAGATCGTTAACAGTGCTACAACTGGAAACCTGGCTTTTCCACAAAGTCTACAACTACCCTGAGAAAAGGCTCGCTGCTTCCTTCCCACCCACTTCTCCCCCAGGCCGGCTCCGCTGGAAAATCCCATGCTGCCTCCTACACACCACAGAGCAGGGTTTTGACAGTTCCTGGAATAAAACGTTTTAACCACACACTTGCACCTGCAGCGCCTGGCCCTGCGTGTCACCGAATTCAGAATTAAGTAGCACAGCTATTGTAAAAATGAGTTACAGCAAAAGCTCCTTCATCTCAGTCATCACAAGGGCTATATCCCACGTCTGTTTTGGTACCAGATGGCTCAAGGTCTATTTTTCAACAAGTGCTGTCTGCCGTACTTGCTGACACAAAGCCCTTTGAGTTACAAGCCAAATCTCTTCCCTTAATATCTTTTTCATCCTTCCTCCCGCCTTTTTGAGCTCACAAGTATGTCTTTTCTTAAGAAAAAGAAAAAAAAATCTATTATTCTTCAAAGGCCCAGTTGTGTCCTTCATTTACTGAAGTAGTCAAAGAACATTATGCGTCATTTTGTCACCATGGAAACCACAAATAGACCTTCAGGGTTTTGGAGAGGTGATATTATTTTGGAGAGGCCATGTAGGGTTCTCTGACAGAAAATAATAGGGATGGCAAATCAAGGAGACCTTTTATACGGACTGTGTGAAATGCAAAGGGTATCAAACATCATTTCTCTGCCACCGAAGACTACTCTAGGCAGCAGTTTAATATGGTATACTCTGACAGCTGAGCCCAAATGGAAAATTAATGAGGCAGCATGATATATGAGTCTTTTTAAATCTCATAACCAGCCTCCTTTATAGAATAAAAATGACCAAATCAGTTTAATATTAGTGGAGAGGTTCTCTGTGTGTCTTTCTTCAGAGCCTTGTCAGTGCAGTGCTGAAGAGACAGTTTTGTTTTATTGACTGTGTAAGTCTAGCTGTTTTCAAGTTTTGGATTGTCTAAATCAAAATAATTCTGAGCTTTATTGGTTTATCGAAATACAGCAAAGATATGAAAGTCTAAGGAACACCTGGGATCTCAGAGGTGCCGCGTCCTGCCCTTCGGGACCAGCGGCACGGAAAGCGGCCCAAGGGGAGTCCTGCCTGCCACGCGCCGGTGGCCGGGGACAGCAGCCCCTTCTCTGCCTCCTGCCAGCACGGCTTTCCCAATCCCACCCACCGGAACGCCAACCACTTGTCATTTCTGTCATTTTAAGGCGTGCATGAAAAGAGGGACTTCTCCACAGTGACGGCGCTAGCCGCTATGAGAAAATAGCAATGCAGTCCAGGAATATGCCCCAAATTCACCATAACACCCACTAGGTTCAGTCCATGCCCATGCAGACGTATCCCCTCTGAGATATTAGTGTATAGGAAGAGAGCCAATATATAGGAAGAGAGCCAACCTCAGCCACGTAAAGCACAAACTCTCGGCCTGGGTACATGATGCCTACCCCTGCCGCTCCATCTTGGATGGAGTTCTTCACGCTATGGCAATCTGGTAACTCCCTCCGCCACCAGCATTTCCGATTCTCACAGCCCCACAGGTCCTTACCTGCGCTGCGGGTCTGAGATCTCTTTAATCTTTTTTGTTAGGAACCAAACCAAGCCATTCAGCATCAGATACATTTTAAAAGCTCAGCCTAGCACTAGCCTATCAAAATTCATTGAATGTTGCATTTGATAAGACTTGTTCTTTTGCAAGCAAGTCTCTTAATTGCATAAATACCTAAAACCAGGCAATTCCCAGATCAGAAGACCTTTTCTACAGGCATGCTCGCAAACACATTCTCACAACCAAGGGCCAAGCTAAAGACCCGCAGAGGTGAGAGCAGAAGCAATTACAAATGGAGCTTACACAAAAAGATGTTCATATCCTACCTGGTGCTGGATGAATTCTAAACCTACAGGGTACCCTGATGCTTCAAAGGTTGCTGCTACTCTGAATTAGAACAAAAACTCAAGTCATTCTGCAGAACAGAAATTTCAAAATGCTTCTGTTTAGAAACAAGCAACCACTTTACTGAAGCATTGAAAAAACAGCTCAAACAAAACAAAGGAGTCAAAACAAACATTCCTTTCCAAACTTTTCTGCCAAAACATCTTTGAAATAGATGCACCTTCCTGCAAAACATTTCAACTTCAGCAGAAAAAGAGCTTCCTTTGGAAAACTGCTTTATAAAAGATAGTAACTCCGCTAACTTCCCCCGTGGAAGGGTTATAAGCAGATCCATAACGTACAATCACCCGTTGTGGTTCAAAGTTGTGGCTTCCCTGCCATCCCCCAGCTGGAGCAGTATAATTATCTGGGCACCTTCAGCATCCAAGCCTCCAATAAAACACTGTGCTCTCAAGACTGGAACTTCGTAACATTCAAGCAGAGGGATCAGCAGACAAACCGCACTTTGCTAAAATTAAACACTCAAGAATAAAAAAATAAAAAAAAAAAAGAGCATTCAACATGCAGCAACAGAAGGAAATTGCTGTAGACTTCATTTTAGCTTCCCATCTTGTTAAGACACCCCCAACCCCTTTCAAATATTACAGCGGCTAAGGTTCAAAACACACCGATGGCACTTTGCCTCTTACATTACAACTTACCCAGCTCTGGTAATGCTGTGCATCTCTTGTGAGGAACCACGGAGCAAACAGACTCAGAGGAGCAGGAGGAACTCGGGCTCTCGCGGTCTCACCCACACCCCCTCACCCCACTCAACCCCACCATGGATACCCAGCTGTTTTCCTGATTTCTACCCCACCGAGCTCCGTAAGCAGAAGGGCCCAGGTAAGCATGTGGCAGGGCAGGAGCGAAAGGCAGGATCCCCACATAGCTCCTGGGCCACTGGGGGAGGAATTGGATGAAGCTGTGTGAAAAGGGGTGGGGAACGGAGCATCAGCCAAGCCTCAGTGGTTTCAAAGATGCCCCACTTGATATGTTTAAGAAGAATGATGAGGGGGGAACAGGGATGTCAAAAGAAAAAGAGAAACTATTATTTCACTCATTCCTCAGCCCTTTTTAGACAGTGAATGTTTTCTCTTTCAATCATGCTAAAAGCTTATACTGAAATTAGTGTTTGATGCAAGACAGATTGAACCTAGCTCCTCCAGTGCTTTGCGGAACCTCCTGCACCTGTGCAAGGCAGAGGTGATTTCCACCTTTGCATATGCAGTTTTCTGTCCTTGCTAAGGACATGGCTATGTGCTGTAAGGTTGCCAAAGCGGTGTGCGGAAATAGAAATACCCAGCAATGCAGCAGAGAGAGAGAAATGCTAACGAGAAGGTGGGACTGCAGCTGCACTAATACTCCAGGTATCAGAAACACCGGGATATCCTGCATCTTTCCTGTGAGTTTAAACGAAGACCCTGCTTGGTTTCATTTCTCTAACGAACAGCATGATAGTACCAATAAATGTATTTATTGGCTTAATAACATCTCCATTCCTATTTCATCAAGAAGACTTCACTCAGTGGGTGGGAAGGAAGACAAGGAGGTCATTTAGTATTTCATGTGAAAATAAAGTTCATTGCCCAAAGCAAACAGTAAATGAGGAATAATGTGTACTTGTTTCCTTTATCATCTACTGGTGTTTTGCTCGAGCTGTAAATGCCGATGCTGTTTCAAGTCCTCCTGCTCCCTGCAACGCGGGCTGCGCTGCGGTGGCAACATAGATGGGCTGCACGAAGATTTTGCCTGCTTTAATCACCCCGCCTAAGCAGCACCATATCCTGGAAGCAGGACTCTGCATGGCATGAAACGCTGCCCAGCGTCAGCAAGAATATAGCAGCCCGGTGTTTCAGTTCTTCCTCCACTAAGTACTTAGAGACCTTTTCTTCCCTATGCTCCCTAAATGCTTTATAAACATTTATAAACAGCCAGAGTGAAAAATCAATGCAGAGATACTGTGGGGAGGAAGTGAGAGCAGGGAAAGAAAAGGCAAACTCAATGAAAAACGAAATAGTGCCCGTACGTTAGCCACCATCAGCCTTGCTGTTCCAGAGCTTTTTCCTTACTCCTCCCTATCCCAGCCTTTCTGTGCAGGCGGAAAAAAAGAGCCATTTTGTAATGATCAACTGAAAGAAATAATGTGGTTTTAATAACGGGACTGTTTTTTCCCCTTGCCTTAAGCTAAGGAGAGGTTTGGAAACTCAAAGACAGTTGGAGAGTTCTGCAAATAACTCCATTCTGGAGCCCGACGGTGCCTAACTGCGGTACCCGGTGCTTCTGGCCTGGAGCTGCAGGGCCACCCCGGGACCCAGCGCGACGCTCGGCACGTCCCGCGACATCACCGCCAGCAGACATCGCGGGGAAGCCTGCGACGAAGGCCGGAGCCAGAAAGCACGGCTCACCGGCTCGGTGGGAAGCCGTGCCTGCAGCACAGCTCAGCCCGGCCTCGCCGTGGGCAGGCTCATTCTCCCTGCCTGCACCTTGCCACCGGTGCGGGCAGGAGCGGGCAGCACGGCGACGGAGTGGGCAGCGTGTCCCCATGCACCGCCGGCCCCTGCTGGGAACGGCGACAGAGACACGGGAAAAGCCAATGCGCGCTACAGCCCCTCTGCCCTTTCTGTTACTTCTGCTGGTAAATCAGTGCCACGTCCTTGAAAGGACTCAGGTTAAGGGGTTGCACCTCGAATGCTGTGTTCAGCTTTGGGCCCCTCACTCCAAGAGAGACCTTGAGGGGCTGGAGCGTGTCCAGAGAAGGGCAACGAAGCTGGGGAAGGGTCTGGAGCACGAGGCTGATGGGGAGCGGCTGAGGGACCTGGGGTTGTTCAGCCTGGAGAAAAGGAGGCTGAGGGGAGACCTCATCGCTCTCTACAACTGCCTGAAAGGAGGCTGGAGAGAGGTGGGGTCGGTCTCTCCTCCCAGGTAACAAGTGATAGGATGAGAGGAAATGGCCTCAAGTTGCGCCAGGGGAGGTTTAGACTGGATATGAGGAAATTTTACTTCACTGAAAGGGTTGTCCAGCATTGGAACAGGCTGCCCAGGGAAGGGGTTGAGTCGCCATCCCTGGAGGTATTCAAAAGCCATTTGGATGAGGTGCTTAGGGACATGGTGTAGTGGTGGGCTTGGCAGTGTTAGGCTTACCGTTGGACTCGATGATCTTAAAGGTCTTTTCCAACCTATACGATTCTGTGGTTCTGTGATTCTGTGAAGGGGGAGAAAGCTACTGCCAGGTTACCAAGGACTTCTATTTCCTTGGTCAATCTTAAGTAGTAAGAATTAATGATCAAGCAGTGAAAGTTAATTTCATTGCTTAAGAAATGCTTCCACGTGTTTAGATGTCCGGGTGCTTTCCCCGACCTCTAATCAGAAGCTCCAGTCCCCAGTATTAGTGACTTCCCGTCAGACATCCACTTTACTTACTCCAGGTATTTCCCGAGAAGGGGATCCCTGCACAGAGGTTGGCTGAGAAGCAAGCAGCTTCTCAGGGACGTTATTTATCCACCACAGAGTACTTCCAGTGCGAGTTGAGACTGCTGTCCCGACGCTGCGGGTGGGAGCACGGAAACACAGAGAGGCAAAATGACCCCAGCTGGCACCGTGGGTCGGCGACAGCCCCGAGAATAGACTCCAAAAGGGCCATATCCCTACATCCTATACGCCGCTGAAAAGCAGGACTAGGACGCAATGAAATCAGTAGGATTGTGCAGACGTACAACTGAGGTGAGATCAGTCAGATCTCACTGCAGCCCTGTTCTGCTGCCTGCACTTCTCAGGTGAATTCAGAGACTTTTTTCAAACATCATAAACTTAATAATTCAGCCATACTAAGCTCAGAAGCTCTGCACAACCCCGACAAGACATGCTCTTGTCCTGACTTAAGCTGCTGGGAGTTTGCCTTCAGCAGGATCAGCAGCAGACCCTGCAACAACAACTTCTGCTAGGAACGTGCTCGGTGTACCTTGCCCAGGTGCTGTATTTTATGTAGCCTAATGCAAACACTGTTATCTCCCTTACTCTGGCACACTACTAATAACAAGTTTATACAGTTCATCTTAAACAAATATTGGGAAAGTCAGTCCATACAAGGTCTGCTAAATTGCAAAGACGTCTGTGCAATTGCAATTGATGACACGGTGTGGAACTATACAAAGGAAGAGGTCAATGCCAGTAAGGCTATTTCTCAGAGCAGATTGCATGGAGGTCTCATTTAACACTGCCAACTCTGAACATGTGCACTGTATAAAGCAGAGCTTTTATTGTTCTATCACAGGTCCCTAATTTGGCTCTAGGAGCCATCTGCTGATTTAATAGGGGATCTGGATTGTTAGGGGTTTTTTTTCATTCTTATAAACACCTAAAGCTTAGGCATTTAATAGAGAAAAATATTGCAGGGAGATAATCCTCTGTGCAGTAAAAAAGGGGAGAAATAAATGCATTTGGCTTTGTTTAATTTTGTCTCCTAAGCAACCAGCATATTGGACATTGTTGGTACCAAACCTGAAGTGTGTGAAAGTCATTAAGGCAGCCCTTCCGAGACTGCTGCAACCATATTATTACGAAATTTTAGATAAATTACACTGTCAAGACTGTTAAGTATCACCTTGTGCTTTTATCAGCCACTAATTAAGACTGAAACAGAATGTTAATGCCCATCTTACTTCAGCTAAACAAACACAGATAATATACACAATGCTACCTATACACAGATAATAGGCACAACAGCCCCTATACATGCTTTCTTCCTATATTTTCCCATGCATGCCTACATGATCGTTAAAAGCCCACTACTGCCAGAATAAGGAACCTTGAAAGGGTATTTCACCTACTGAGCACCGCAGCCAAGGCTGGTGACATTTTCATTTATCATCCAAGGCAACAATCTTAAGACCGTGCTTCCAGATGAGCACGACAGGAGAAGTGGGTTCAGCCGTTCACCAAGCCCCAGAGCTGGACCTCTCCACGCAGATGATCTACTGGTGTGATTTTTTAAAAAAAAAACCTGAGCCGACACAAAGGGACGCTGGGCCCAATTTGAACAGGAGTGGCAGAGCAAAGGCAAGGCTTGCACAGGACCGCTCCGACAGCTCAAGCTTTGCAAACGCCAGGGATAACCCCCGTAAGGTGCTCCCCAAACCTCTCCTCCCTTCCTCGCTTGGGTACGAGGGCACACACATGCCCTGTGAGCTCTGCAGCCCCAGCAGCTCTGCTCTGCATTATTCAGTGCAAGCGTTTCTGGTAAGACGAATGCCTGCAGCGCACGCTGCATAGCAACTGCTCCTTGTGAACCCGGGCAGTAACTCATGAAACAAAAGGTCTCCTCCTGCCGCTCGTCCTGTGGTGCCCAGCTGTGCCTGAGAAAGGAGTCGGCCAAGGAACCCTGACCAAGAGGTCTGAAGCAAAAGGCTTCCCTATTCCCTGTGAGCTTCCACCCATTATCACGATGTAATCACATGAGACGTCACACCCCCGCTCCCCTAAATAACACTGGTTGCCCCCAGCTCGCTCTTTGTTGGCAACAATTTGCTTCTTTCACAGTAGCCGTCTGCTTTTGCTTAAAAACTTGGGTTGTGTTCGCGTGCTGTCAGCCTGAACCATGTGTCCGGCCCTTCGCAGCTGGGCTTGCATTATTAATGCTTCCACGTGCAATCAGTGCAGCGCAGGTCTTCCTCACTCGCACACCAGCTCACCGGGAAAGGGGAGTAAAACCTGTGTGGGAGCGGCAGGAGTCAAGCCTCCGTAGCTGTCTCTCCCATGCAGAAATAACGTCTTCAGCCACCACCATTTCTCCTCCTTGCCTGCGTATCGTCTTTGTAGAAATGGCTGAGAGCCCCGAGTTGGTCCCTAACGAAGCTGAGGCTGAGTCACGCATACAGTGTCTGTCTGTGCTGTAGGTGGACATCAGCTGCCCAGCAGCAGTACGGAATGAAGACTTCATCCGATGCGATATTAACACAGTGCCGCTGAACTCAGCCCGCCTTCACCGGCGCTCCAATTCAATCACGTTCCCTCATTTATAAAGGGTCTTGAGCAAACACTTTATGCAAAGGTCTCGGATTTCTCATTTCAAGGGCTGTGAATCTCACAGGCAATTCAGGGAGTACAGAAGGGGGTTAGAGGTAATTAACTGGGTTGCACCTCAATTCCCTCCCGAATCCAGGGCAAGGAATGAGCTGGCAGCTGAGCACCTCCCCAAGACATTTTGCACAAAATCAAGGGCAGTTTCGGTAGTCGTGTGTGTTGAAGCAAGATAGTATGAATGACCACTGGACGTGACAGCACACCTCGCCACCAGGATTTCTCCAAGATTTACTTCAGTAAACAGGTTTTACCCTTTATTCATGCAGTTGTTTGCAGGTCGAACATGTTTATCTGGGCTATTTCCTTGATTCAAGCTAATAGGTAGGAGCACAAATAAGCAAACAAATAAAAAAAGAATTGGAGACCTAAAGCTAACATGTTTTTGTTACAGCAGTAAAGATGAGAGAGAAAACAATTTACCAACCAATTTACTGAAAAGCTACAGTACATCTCCTGCTACTTCCATAATGGAAAGTGCTTTGAAAATGGGTTTCCATATTTCTCATTTGTGGCGTGTTATGAGCACAAGTGGATTTAATATCATGGGCAAAATTGTTAATTAGACAAGAAAAAGTGTGCCTCGAGTTCATAATTCTTGTGATCCAATATGATTCCTTCTCATTCTCAGTCCATGGTTCAGACAGAGAGACCTGAAGCATTTCTGGGGCCCAGGTGGGAAGAGGATCCATCTTATCCAGCATCTGAACACATTCTAGCTCAAGGAAGAGGGGTTAAATTAGTGATGAATTACACCCTGATTGAGAGCAAACCTTTTCAGGTTCACTCAAATTTAAATGCTTCTAACTAAGAAAACCTGAATGTCTCAGTAGGACAGGTGTCTCTCAAGACGGCTTGAACCTCTTGGATGTGACTGGGAAGACAGGATTTTCCTAACAGCTCTGTCCTGATCTTGGCCCAGCGACAAATGCATATGGTGGAAAATTAGCAGGTGACTGAAGGATAAAAAAAGCCCTAAGTAATTGTGCTCATCCCTACTCTAGAATGGAAAGTGTACTCTTCGGATGTCACTCAGGCAATGGCACAGCTTTGCTCAGAGTGTTGCAGTTGTATATTTGCCTCAGTATATTTGCCCATATAACACAACTCCCCAGCAGCTGCTCCACAAGGAGCTGAGCTACCCCAGCAGCAGGGGAGGCGAGCTCCGGGAGATGGACACAACAGAGCAGACATCTACAGCCAACCGTGCCGCTTGCGAGCATCCCCATTACAGTCCTTGCTGCTCTTGAAGCGTGTCAGGTTTCCGGGGGGGATGGTTCTCCACATGCTGAATGCAGAAGACCATCAGCAGCCAGCCGCCTTGAGCTCAGAGAACACAGCCTCTCCGCCGCAGTCATCTTGGGCAGCCACAGCCTTAATAATTGTTAATTATCCTATAAGCCATCATTCAATGGAGCCGGCGGACCAGCAGCAGATCCCTGACTCCCAGAATATGACCGAAACGTTGAGGCCAAAGAGTCATCGCTGCTTCTTTGTGCAACAGGAAGAGTCACCCCCTTAGCTCTGAGAGGGACACGGCTTTGAGACAGGTCCACGCAGAAAACCCTAAAGTGCTTTTCCTTGTGGGGGTGTGGATTGCGAAGAACGTGACCTGGACCAGAAAGAAAAAAGGTGGGCGAGGGGGCAAGATACTAACACCTTACACGAGTGTAATTCCTGCAATTAGCAGACCATAAGAAGAAAGCCAGAAGGAGAGGTGGGAAGTCAGAGGAGAATCAAGCCTTAGCCTGGGAGCTGGGTCTGTAGGTATGCAGGGATAGACCAGAGAAAGCCTGCTGCAAAACCTGGCACTGCATGCTGGCACTCTGATTGACCTCCTACAAGAGATAACTTAAGAGTCTCTCTGTTTTTGTTCTTTTAAATACACGTACAGTCTGCTCCAGCTGCTTGGCTCTGGTGCTAGCTCACGGTGCCAAGCCAGACATATTTGGCTTTGATACGAAGTTGGCTCAGCCTTCAAATAAACCACTGCTGTATTGTCATTACGAAACAGGAGCTCTTGAGTGATGTCGCTGGAGAGGTCTCAGCGCCGCAATACCAGCCAGTGCTGGGGTGCAGCCGTGCTCGGGAGCAGCAGCAGACCGGCTGCAGGCAACAGACTGCTGAAGAGAAGTCCTTCCTTTTCAACATCTGTCATTTATTCCTCAGTCTCGCATGATTTGTGACACACTGAAAGCAAGCAGCGTTTGGACAATCTGCGTATCAAACGTGATGACACATTAGAGTTTGGGTTCGTTCTAGTTTATTTCAGGATTTTTAGGGTAATACTGCCCAAACCGATGGCTGGTAACACTAAAACTGAGCTCTTTGATGAGCTTTACACAGGAGCGCTGCTAATTAAACTCACTTAAACTTGTGTCATCCTTCAAGGCCAAGATTAGCAGCCAGGCTGAGCAGAGTGGTGGGAAGGAGGTCTATCCTATTGCCACAGTTAAAGTTAGGATAGCCCAAGCACAGGACTTAGGTATTTGCATTGTGTTCGTGATCCTCTCACACTCTTGGTAGGATCACACCTTACGCGCTGGTGGCACAACGTCTCCCTTCTGCTTGCTATGCGCTAGATATGAAACGTGCTGCGAGCACCAGCCAGCTGCCAGAAATCACCGGGCTTGGGCTCACAAGAAAGCGAAGTCCCTCCTGGCATCCCAGTGCAGCAGTTCTCTACTCTCCATTGCACAGCTCACCCCAGGGCACGCCACGGTGGGAGATGGGAACCTTGTGAGGTCTGCCTGCAGGAGCACCGCTGGGGCAGGGTATACCAGGGAAGCAGAAGCAGAACAGGATCAGGTTAGAAATACTTGCCAGGAGCCAACAGAGTGATCTTGCTTTCATCTGCTGACAGAAACTCTGACAACTGTGTATAATCTGCCTGATTTTCTCTAGTCCAAATAGTCTTAAAATAGAAGTAGTTTAGCTTTTAGGGGAGGTGGCCCTCGAGAACAGAAAGCTTGCTAGACAAAACAGTGACCATGGAGAAGACTCCTCTCTCTCATTCTTCCCATCTCTTCAGCATAACAGATCCAGAAAAACAAACACATCCATCAGACCGTTCCCCTGAAGACGGGAAATGCAAGGAGGGAGGGAGAGAAGGAAAGAGCAAGAGACATCCTTCTATTTTTAAACACTTGAGCATGGCTCCAGAACTACTGAGAATGGCATGGAAAGCACTTAGGAAAAATCACCCAAGTACACATCCAAACTCTGACCGACTCCAGCACGGGCCTTGCGCTCGACCCGACTAGGCAGGGATGTTTTCTTTCCTTCTCGCTGGGCTGGCTCACGTCCCCTGCCAGCACCCAACTGAGGAAGAGGAGGCTGCCGCACTCCTGCTCCTCCCCACCATCTCACCTCTCCGTGCCCTGCAAAGCGAGGCACCTCCGTGTACCCCAGGTGCTTTCCCCTTCTCCTTCATCTTGCCTACAAGCCCTATGAACGTTGCCGTTCCTGCGGCAGATTCCCAGCAAACGGCAGGGCAGAGCGAAAGAGGATAGGGCTACGGGGAAAGAGGTGTGTGACCAGCAGAAGCCTAGAAAGGATGGAGTCACACCGTTCTTCCGAACTGCAGAGGACTTGCTTGCTGGAAATCAAGGGTAAAATCCTGAGTGATGTCAAAGGATTCAGCATTTTTATTCACTTCTCTATATTCCCAACATTATCACAACAGTCTAGCAAAATTGAGGAGAAACCTATTCAAGATCTGAGAGTAGGCTTTTTGAATCATGTTCTGGGATTTACACAGGGTTGGGAGCTAAAAATTATGACTGAGTTATGGATTTCATCAAAGAATATTCTATTAAAATGAAAAATGAAATAACTATCCAGATGCTAATACAAAACAGGTGTTAGGCTTTCAACATGATAGCATTTACTGTTTTAGCCACATTAATATTATGGTTAAGACACACTGTACTGATTACAGCTTTAACTTAATAAATGTCAGTGGTGCAGAGCATCATATCCTTTATTTACACATGGCATCCTTCCTCCGCAGAAGAAAGAAACCAGAAAAAACAAAGGGACTTTTACCAAGTGATGTTCACCTCAGACTAAAGAAAGCTCTGCGATATTTAAGGTTTTAACAAAAACCGTGATACGCTGCTGAACTAATGGCAACACTATACTGGGTGCAGTGGGAGTGCTGTGGGGCAGGAGGGCCGCAGTGACTGTCAGCATCTGCATTCCCCCTCTCCATTCTTTTTTCTTCGGCTGTTTTGGGAGGAAGAGGGCAAGAATCATGTTCAAAGAAGAACCTAGAGTTTGTGGAACACAGTGCACCACCCACTTAGGTCAAGGGGAAAAGGCAAAGACAAAAAAAAATTAAACAAAAAGGAATATTCTTGCACAAAATTAGGGGAAGAGGTGTCATGAAACCCTGATGCAGTGGATTTAAAAAAACAAAGCCTCAAGAACCCTTGGAAGCTCTGACAAACCTTAAAATTACAAGATAGAGAAAGAAAGAAGAAGAGAACACACAAGAAAAAAGACAACACACAAAGACTTTGAAAAGAAAAGAAGCCAAGTACCGCCAAGGTGTAAGTTTAATCATCAGTAACTTTCTCTGTAGGTAATGACCCCCCAAATAAAGCTGCCGTTTGCTAACAGGCACTGGGTCCCCACAGCAGACCACAGTAATGAAAGCAAGCTCACGTTCACTCCAGAGCGGCTCTGCAGGGTCAGCCAGCCAGCCACATTAAGGAAGGGAGGAGAGGTTGATAGCCATTGCTAATAGCATTTTGCAAAGAATGTTTGCACAAACCATAAGAACAATAGCAATAACATTCTGTTGTCTCTAGGTTTTAGAGCCACTAAGACTAATGAGTTCATTTATAGCCCTGATGGAAGTAATTAAATCTGAAAATCAAAGCACAACATTCTTGTTTAGTGCTCTTTGAAACCAATATTCTAATGGAATGCTATCAACAGCTAATTGAAGCACTAATCTTGCCCAGGGTTGGGCCCATTGCCCAGATGGCTAATACATCATTTTCTAGTCTGGCAAGCAACATATTGCACTGGCTGGATAAAGCTGCGATTAGATATATCTAAATGATACAATGGAAGCATAAGAACTTTTCCAATCAATATTTTGATAAAATTGGCATTTAGTGTCAATCATGTGATAAACTTCTTGCTGAAGTACAAGGACACGTCCTTGGCTTTATAAATAAAGCTGCCTTATGCAAATAAAAGTTCCTACCAACTGCATAGGAATGGCGATACAGAAACATTAGCAAGATAAATGCCCAGTGATTGGTATGACGACAACTGGGAAGCTAAACAGCTTAATTTTCCTCCTATAGTTGAATAACTTAACAAATAAAGGTGACAATTTTCTGCCAAAACTTTCTGCAAGTTTTGGCATATTGTGTACTCTGTCAGAGGGAGGGGTTCAGGAGAGTGCAGTCATGTGTAAGATATGTCTGACAGGGGTGTCGGATCACTTGTACAGACAAGAGGATTCTCGTCACTTAATATTCATTATATGGTGCCTTCATCCTCTGTGCTTGGGATGCAATATTCTGCTATTCTCAGAATTGGAGGTTAAAAGTGTCAGGGACCATGTTCCCAAATTTTACGTGCAAGCAACACGACTAATGTGATTTCAGATTAGCATATCAAATTGTAAACAATTTTTTCCCGGCAGGTTGTTAATTCCTTTTTTTAACTTAATAATGGGACGGTTGTTGGCATCTGCTTTAGGTGTTCAGCAACGTTGGCCTCTATTATCCCTTTTCCCACTGTCTGCACATTCAGGTATTTTCATTCAGCTGTATAGTGTTTATTCAGCCCGATCCTCAGCTGGTGTAAATCAGCACAACTCTGCAAACACCAGCGGAGCAGTGCCAGCTCACACCAGCTTCAAACGGGCTTCGGAGCGTTTGGTGCACTTAGAAGCAGGGAGTCAATGAAGCAAGATAACGGAAAGAACATCCTTAAGGTGTCCAGTGATCTGTGTCTGCACTCTCTGAAATCGCGTTTTGAACTTCAACCTTGAACCATGAATTAAGAACTACTCGCAGCACATGTTTTTTCTTGTCAAGCTCCGCGTGAACCCTGGATTTTGCAGGCCGCACGGATGCTGTTACGCTTCCGTACTTGTGCGTGCTGCTCACACAAGCGTTTGAAACTGTACAACTGTCTGTGCAAGCACACAGTCCTCTCTAGAAGGCATAAATAATCTCAAGAATATCCTGGTTTATTGGTAGTTTTCCAGCGGCCCGGTCAGAGTATTTTAAAAGTTAAAAATATTTTTAAATACTAAATGGGATATGGCTTAATGCCAGTAGGAGTCCAAATGCAGCATTATCTGGAGCCCTGGCAGGAGGCAGCAATGGCTGCCTATCATGATACAATGCTATCTTAATTGAGAAGACAAGGATCTTCCTTGAGAAGTGGTAGAAGTGAGAGAACTAAACTTCTATGTTCATCTATAACTTTTTTTTTATATGTACATCAAAGATTTGGTATTTCTGGCCCTCTACCCTTAATACATATTTTGTGGCTTTACTTTCTATAATATGAGCTTAACACTTACTGTTAAGCATTATTAAGTATTTTCCTGAGGTGTCTAAGTCAGAAGTGTCATCATCCAAGACTCCCTCAAGAACAGGGACAGAGAGAGGCAGCTTCCAAGGACTGTTCAGCCCATCGAAGATCTGAATTGCCCCTCTCTCTGCCTCTCTCTTTCCCTCCACTGAGTCTGGGAGTAGCCTAGGACAAGAGTTTCCCAACTTACATGTCACTAAGTAATTGTCCAAATTCCAAGTGAACTGGAAAATAAAGGTTAAATATGAATCTTGACCCTTAAAAACTCAAGAGCGAGCCGGTGAAAGAGTGAAGGCATGCTCAATGCACCAAAAAGAAGCATTTTTTCTTCAGCATGTATCTCAGAATCAAGTAAACACACAGAAACAGCAGCAGATTTGGCATTTTCCAATACCTCAGGCCAGATGCCCTGTAAATCTGGCATAACAGACCCAAAACAACGTTGTCAGATGGCCCAAAGGACTACTCGCTCGGTTTGTTCGCTTCGTACCTGGGTACTTTCCACCACATGAGGGATCATCCAAACTGAAACTGCAGGCAAGGAAGAGTAAGGTCGGGTTTAAATCCCCACCATGTGCTCCACTTCTTGAAAAGGAAATGAAATCACATGCCCACACTTGACTGGGGCAAGGTGATCTGGCAGGGCACAGATCTGATATTAATGACTGCGGAACTACATTTTTCGGTCTAAAGGAAACCTGAGAACTAAGTCACAGGTTTAGCAGCCAGGGATGTGATCCTGCTTCCTCAAGAGCCCTACTAAAAAGAAACAGAGAGATTAACCTCTCTGGAGGATTCGAGTTGCTGGGAAGCCTTCTTCAACAGGCATAAAAATGACCCCATCAAGAGTCATTTCAAATGTTTGGTTTACAGTCCGTTCCTTTCTACAGATTTAAGAGTGGATGCAGATACAACAGGTACCGACACTGGCATCGTTCCCCAGAAGCCTTTTGAAGATGTCAGAGATCCATTGGCTTTCAATGGCAAAGCTCGTAATTCTTTCCACTCTATTCTGAAATGCTAAGTTACCAGGATACATTTCCTATTACTTTCTTGTTACCATCTCCATTTAAGTTCTTAATTGGGCAGAATCATTTCACTCAAGCACGGAGAAGAAAACCCACACGCGTTATTGTTTTAAAAAATAACTAAAAGGCATGGCGAGCGCTCCTTCAGCACAAGCTCAATCCAAAAACATATTAAAGCCTGTCTTGAAATCTACCCACCGGGTCGAACCGCAGCCGAGGCGTGAGCGGGTCGCACGTTGGGAGCCAGCACACGGGCGTCAGCGTGCAGGGGAAGGGAAGGGGCAGGGAAGGTGTTGCACAGCCACGCTGCTGAGGTGGGGATGTGAAGCGCCTCGGTGACAGCCGCTACGAATAATGAACTTGACGTTGTCAAAGGCCATCATTATTGATAATAACCAAGTTCAACAGCATTATTATAGGATTTCACAACTGTTAACCTTTATTACTGGAAGGCTAATTGTGACCTTCCTTGTGTCTCTTTCACACCTAATTAGGTTTCTGTTATAAAGAGATAAAAGAGTGTTTGTATCAGTGGGGCATCTTTTTCTGCAGCTGAATGAATTCACGAAAGAGTGCGATTGTTAAGAGAGAGACAGAGAGAGGGCAGGGGGAAATACAGAAAAAGGCAGGAGGCATTAATAGACTTTAGAATAAAATCCTGACAGATTCAAATTGATTCTGCTGCCGGAGAAAATTGAGTGCGGAGGGAATTAGATTTATGCACTGTTAAATGTAACTGCCTGGCAGTATCCATACAGAAAGCTGTTAAAATGGTAATCTTTAGAGATGTATGAAAATTGTGTGTGAATAGACCAATGAACCATCACTCGGAGCATGCCTCTTCTAGCCGAATAACACAAGACAGTATTATTAGTATTAATAATGTATTACAAACACTATGCATTATGTATGTAATTTAATCACAGTATCTAAATGTATAAACAACAGCACAGGCACTCAGTAACTTTTTTGTGCTTGCGGTTATATATTAACTTTTTCTCTTTTAGGACCCCCTGAGGAAACGGAGAGTGCCGCTGGCAGCCTGGTACAGCTTGTTACCGGCTGAGCCAGGTCCCTCGCACCCCGCATGGGAGAGCCTGGCTGGGCGCGAGGGGCTGGGACGGCTGCTCGTGGTGGGCGTCCATGGGTGTTTGGTACTGCAGCGTCCACGCAGGGCAGGAAAGCAGCAGATGGCCCGAGAAGGGGCTCCTTCTCAGGAGGATAGCCAAAGTATCTCCGATGGGATTTTTTGTTGTTATTGTCTTAACCTTCTCCACTAAAAATACCTGGTTGATAAACCTTCTAAAGGCTAATTTCTAGCAAGAGGCATGGACAGCACACGAAGTCAACGGGAGTTTTGAGTTACCATCAAGGAAGCTGGGAACAAGTTTCTAATAAACATATCCGTAGCTCAGATTAAGGGGAAAAATCAAGCTAGAAATAACTTCTTGATTCCCCCATTTGAATTCAGATCTGTGGCTCTTATGTCAGGCTTATCTCTGGCATCAAAGCAACTCAGAGTGAGACGATGTTACCACTGATGATAGGGACAATCACTGATTGATCTTTTAAGATCTGATTTAGATTAGATGCTGTCGTAGGCTCTTTTTATAACTCTAATGGTTCTAACTGTGCTCTACCCATATTTAGAAGTGCACTCTCCATAGTAATTGAGCTATTTCAGAACAGAGCAAGTTGCTCTTTGGTTCTTGCTTCATCCCATCAAGTACCGGGGACTGGGAAAAGTTGTAAACCTAGAAACACTTCCAGGTGAGCCAGATAGCTTCTTCCTTTGGACCATTCTGGTGCCAAGCTCGAGCTCCTCACATGCTTTCTTCTGTTGAGAAAATGTCATTTCTACACAGAACAATTAATTCACTAATGCTTTGCAAAGAAGCATAGCCATTTCCCAGGTCCAACCCAATAAACCATCAGCTAGTACCCGGTGCAAGGGTCTGAACAAAGCCTCTCACATTCTCAGCCGACTCTCTTATTTGCCAGCTGTATGGTTATCTTGAAAGGCGCGCTTCATGTTCGTGTTTCATGAACACTATTCCAGTTTTGTTCCAGTGTAAATGCCAACAGAGTTAGTCATGTGGAACTTCTGTTTTTCAGCTACCCTGATGATGGCACTGATGCACTAGTCAAGAAGTAAGACAGTATTCAATGCTCCAGCCTGAATGCTGCATCCCTGTCCCTGCCCTAGTAGTAGTAGTGGCATGTTCCACTTAACAGTCGTAAGGAGTTACGCTGCCAAATGGCTTCTCCAGATGATCTGGTTGGAGTCAGTAGGAACCCTCCTTGCATATATCTGTAGTTCACACTGCCACAGCAAAACACAGTAAACCAGCATTTGACTGAGGCACCGAGGGGAATCTCAGCATCTACCCATAGGGCCACCACATCCCACATGTCCACCACACCAGCTCCTCTGTGTTTTCCACTCTGTTTGGTGTTGGACTATCCAAGGCTCACCTCCATCCTACCGCTGTGCACAGGTGCCAAGAAGTACAGTATAAGCACACATAAACAGAGCATTGGATAAAACAACGTGGACCAGCTAAGGGTGGTTCACTTGCCATGACTTCCCAGCCCGCCTACCACCAACAGCACAGTGACGCCACACAGACGTACCCACTGCTGAAAAACAGGAACGTGGACAAAGTTTTGGCTAACATGAGATCGTTTTCCCTCCTGGTTGATTTAATTTTCTCTAGTTCTTATCTTCGTTCTTTATGAGGCAGCGCTGAAAATAACTTGCTCGACTTGTAACTGAGTCACCCAGAGCAGTTTGCTTCTGTGCCTTTGAAAAATAGGTGTAGCCCTGTGCATTTAGCTAGGAACACAATTCAGGGATATCTTTCCAGCTGAGCTAAAATGTGATTAATCTGTGTTAAGTTCATGCAAACTAGTAGAGGATTTAATCTCCAGCAGATGGGTTTTTCATTCTACTGTGTTTTAGCAAAGGACAATCCTCTCTGGTTGCAGAGCAGTTGTGATATTAGGAATTCCTTTTATGAGAGCTTTTGGAAGCTCTGAATGTAAAAATATCATAAAATCCACACATTTGTTGGATATGAACTGAGACATACCAACTTCAAAAGGAGGTTCTTTGTTTTAAACTGTTTAAAGAGCTGGAACTAGTTAAAGCACTCGCTGATTATCCGGGAGACCAAAGCACCAAAGCTGTGCAACAGCCTTCTTTTCTTGAAGAGTGTTATTCTAGGCTGGCCCAGCTCCTCATAAGGGATTTGAAAATGTAGGAAGAGCCCTTGATCCTCCATGTGATTCAAAATCACATACATAATATAGGACTTGAAGAAAATCTAGTCAACACAGGCACGTGCACCTCTGCTTTTGAATTCCCTGAACTTAGGTATAAACCCCAGGAAAGCCAGTGGGATTATCATCTATGATGATTGTAAGCAAGTTCATATCTAGTCTTAGACACAAGAGGAACCAAAGAATACCAATGCTGGAGTATTAGCATTGCCAAAATTGGCAATGTATAATTTCATGTCTCATCTCTGAAAAACGCTGGCATAAGGAACTGAACAGACGGAAGTAACAAAAATGAAAAAACTAGGCAACTTGCAGAGAAAAGCCATTCCTGCCCAGCTCCCACCCTAACCCGCGGCTGGAGTATGCCCTGCTGTAAGGCTGTTTATATCCTCCTCTGGGAGATAAGATACGTTATCTACCGCATCTGGTTCCATTCCAGTAACTCCAGAGTCAACATACTCCATCACGCTTCCTGAAGCTGCTAAGCGAGAGAAACAGGAGTACACTATCCACGCTTTGTCAGATAAGGAAAGAGCTTAATAAGCAAACAGAGAAAGAATTTTGTTTTCAAACATCCTGGAGAGAGCTACTACATGCATGTTATAAACATAGAAAAATATCAAAAACCCTTACTGGTTCCTTACTTCAAAAGTATCCAAAATGCTTTCCTGGTATAAAAAGCTGGATGAGCTGATAAAAGTCTGTCTTTTATGGGCTACAGACTTGACTAAAGATACATTTTCATGCATATTTGTGGAAAAACTTACAGAAGAGCACAGAGAATTAGGGTCACAAGTACTCACCATTACTGGGGTTTTCTGCATAGGGATTTTTTTACTCTTGCTGTAGACAGCTCTAAGGTGTTCCCCACAACTGTCCTGGTTACACCCTGGGGGAGCACTAACCAGGTGCAGTGTAGGTCTGATGGTGGGTCTAGATAGGCAGGTTCATTGTCTTGTTTCATTTGCAAATAAAAGGGAAAAAGTCCCAAAACTAACTGCATTAACAGCTTTTCAAACAACCAACAGCAGCAACATTTAAAATGTTATTTCGGATCAGCTAGCGGAAGCCATGCAGTGACTGCTCCACCCAGGCTAGCGGAGCAGCAGGATTTTTAAGGATAAACAGACAGTTTGAAGGCACAGCTGATAAAGATCCTGGCCACACAGTAGGATTCAGTTTTGAAACCTAAATGCTCACAGCCAAAAAAAAACCCCAAACCAGACAATGGGAGAAGAAACTCAAATACAAAAACGTGAACTGAAAGTAGACGCCAGAACTGAGGTTAAGAGCAACACATTCTCTAAAAGAAAAACTACCTCCACAAACAGGGTGATCGAGGGCTCGCTCAGAGGCCAGCGTGCGCTCGTCTTCAGGTGAAAATGCCACTGTTCGGAACGGCCCAGAAAAGGAAAAAGGAGTTGAAACCAAGGTCAAAACATGACTATAAAGTCACAGTGCAGTGAAAGCTACCGAGTCTCTGGCTTACGCCGTCCTACTCCAGCACACAGGGCCGAGCATGGCACAATATGGCAAAGCACAGCACAACAGCGTCTGCCCCATATGTACCGAGTACAACACCGATGCTCTCACCGGGGGCAAGGGCCGTGTCCCAGACCTTCCCGAAGGCAGGCACAGCCAGATGAAAACGAGCCACAGAGGGGGGGAATTTTGTTTAGTGTTTCATTTTGGTTGAGCAGATGTTTTCTGGGCACCACAGACTCCTGCTTTAATCTGCCTTGTTAATAATATGGAGCAGAAAACCCTGATTAACAAAATAATTAACAAGCATTTGAAGTCTTTCTTTTTTTTTTTTGGTAGCATGTTTCATTGTAGCAGTTACTGTAGGTCGACTCTTTGAACTGGAGGAAAAAATGGGGTATGGTTGAAGCAATAATATATTTTGCTCAGCAAATCTGGTGAAGGGCAGAAATAACTTCAGTCTTTGAGAAGACTCCACGTCATACTTAGAGACGTACCCTAAAGTGATCTACCCCCTCCAAAATCTGCTTTCTGCTTCCTCTTCCCAGTCCATCCCAAAGGACCCATGCTTTTAATGCCAGCTCTGCATGGCCCACACATCCAAAAGGAACCCCAAACCCATGCTCTGGCCCCAACAGGTCTCCCATCCAGCTGCTCCACAGGGCTGCCCTCCTCCATCACCCCCTACAGCCAACCTGCACGACCCTACGGGCTCTGCTGCTGCCCCATCCTGCAGAAGCACTAACCTCGGTGCTCCGTCCTCACGCGGCATCCAGAGGAGCGCACAGTGGGACGAGGCCAGAGCTGCGAGCGCTGCCTTATGCAGGAAGAAGATCTGGTGCCAGGGGATGGGACAGAAGCAGCGTCTGTCCCTCCGTTGCCACCGAGGCACCCAGCCGAGCCTCCCCCGCGGGGTGGGAAGCACCTGGGCACCATCTCACACGCACCATGGCCCGAACCAGCATGAGAAGAGCTCCTCAAAGCACCTGCCGTGATGTGGTTCAAGGTCATGAGAACCCAAGCAGACGCTTGGGCTGCCTAAGAATATATGAGGAATAACCTTCCCTTCTCCCCTGCATGTCCCTCCTGGACTTTGGGGTCAGGAATTACCCAGCGCTGCCTGCTCATGACTTCCGTAATCCCCACCTCGAATCAATAGGAAAAGCAAGTGCTCTGGGAATGTACTCAAACTGGTTTACTGCTTAAACAGGCATATGCAATAACGTGTTGACAAAAACGTATGGGGAAAATATTCTTCAGTATATTGCTCTGTAGAGATAAGTATGCTAGCAAAAGCAAGCATTATGTTTTATTTACCAGGTCGGCTCATTTTCAGACTAGCTTTCTGAAACAAAAGAGTTTAATAATATTGTTGAAGGCAAGAAAGATGCCTATAAATAGGACCAAGACCTGTCTGTGGAACTTTTACATGAAACTTTAATGGCAAGAGAAATAGCCTTAATGTATCGCACTTGGCAAATTCTTTATTGCGTTTCTGCCTACACTAACTTAGTGTGAAAGTAGGTAGCAGAATCCAGAAAAGGTTTCTTTGTGTGTTCATGACTCAGTTTTCTTAAAGGCTTCTCGACCCCACAGCCTAGGTACTAGCCCCTGTATTACTTCTCTTGCTCTGCCTTTGGACTCAGGGAACGGGACAGTAACAGCGCTGCTTACCAACACTGGCAGTTACCTGCTGAATCAGTTCCCATCCTCATCTAAGCACCTCTGCCTTCCCCTAGATCAGGGACAGTTGGACACCCCAGCCAAGCAAAAGGCAGTATTTTCTTCAAAGGAAAAAAACCCAAACAACCCAGCCCACAGCTTTCTCTAGAAACCTGCACTCCCGCCACAGTGACCAACAGTAGGGCTCACCAAAGGTCTGCCTCTGGATGAGGGTCCCAGCAGGTGGGGTTCATGAAGCATAGAAGGCTCAAGTCCAAGCCATCCACTATTTCTGTATTTAGTCACACCCTGGCCACGCACAGGGACTCTTGAAATGAATGACCCATTCATTTCCCTTCATCTGTTCAGGTGGCCATCGCTGTATCTATTAACTACCGAATCTCCAGGCTATCGAAAATGCAATCTGTCTTCCAAGACTTTAAAGATTTTATCTATGTGCCCTCTACACATATACTGCTACATCAAAACAAAAGGGATTTACTTGTGGGCAGTTCAAATGTTACATATAGCCCATTAGGAATTTCGGGTGAAAAAATATTTTTTAATAAGAAATGGTAATTTCTACTCCTAATTTCCATTTTAATAATTTTATTTATGTATATTACATATCAATTACCAAATACTGATAATAAGTATCATTGTTTTAATTACTTATGACTAATAATTATAAGTGCGATACCGTAGATTGCAAAGCCCTTTGTCTCTCCTTCCTCTTCAATCCCTCCCTCTCTAAATCTTTGCAGTGCATGTAATAAAAAAGCAGCGTGCCTAGCCTGAGATTGCTCAGAAAGAATCCAGAACTGCATTTCTATTACTGGCTGCTGTGCATGTTTATATGGATGTCCGAGAAAGATTATAAATGTCTCTACCTTTTAGTCATTTCACTTCCTAGAACTATACAGGAATATTTCTGGTTGGTGCCACCGCTCATCTGTCAGGCACCTCAGTCAGCGTCTTTATGGCGTGCGCGTCTCTAGTCCCACAGCTCTCGTCTTCCCAGAGGTTTTATTTTCCTTTAGACGTGCCCCTAGACAAGGCAGTGGAAAACGTCACATATCCCAAATTGCTTTTACTCCTCCACAGTCCTGTGAAAGACGGGAATTTGCAAAGGGAGCCTAGGGGAATTCAGCACCCAAATCCTATTGATTTCAAATGGGTTTGGGACACCAGCATTCACAGCCTCAAGGAAGACTGCAGTGTTGCTGAATTCCCAAATATTTCAGAGCAGAGCCAATAATATTATCATGTCAATGAATAACTAGCACGGGGAAGGGCTGGGCAAAGCATGTTTTCAGCTGGAATTTAAAATACACGGGAAAGCCCTTTGCAGAGGGGCTGGGCGGGCTGTTCCAGGGAGGAGCAGCAGCGGGACCAGAGGGTCTGACACTGCCAGGGATTTGCATGTGAGCAGAGGAATTGGGAAAGGGCCAGGGAGAGAGAGTACATCCACCCGATCTGTGCAGAAAAGGCTTGCAATAGCTAACGTAAATCTTGATGATGACAGCTCAGATGATAATTTCTCCTACCTCTCCCTCATTCATGATCTTATTTCATGATCAGAATTACAGACTGTCACTACGCCCACAGTGTTTAAAAACCAGCTCGTGGTTCAAGGAAAATCACTTCTACAGCAAGCACACAAACAGATGCTTCGGATCTCACACAGCCTGAGAAGAGGCAGGCGATGGTGATGGCTTTCTTAGTTCAAGGGGTGTTTGAATCTTGTGGCCAGAGAAACAAACCCCTTGGGCGTCTCTCTGCAGCATCTTCCATACAGTTTTTCCTCTCAAAGATGACTTCATTTTACAAGTACAAAATCACCTGGTAGTTTTGATGTCCTCGGTGTCTGAGGACTAAGCCACCAATAGCTGTTTCCTTCTGCAAGAAAAAAACAACTCCAGCAACACAGTTTATGCTAACACCCACCTAAGTTTTGTCTCCCCAGCTGTTCAGGTCGAGCAAAACCTCATTTGCAGCCCTGCTACTCAAATTCTCTATCGGGTCCCGAACTTCCAACTCCATCACTTCTCGCTGTCACGGTCAGTGGGTATCTCCTAAACAGGGGCTTGTAGCTGTAACAGCCCTAAACCCGAGCGCATCTGGGGCCAGCCCGGGTAATCCGGCTGGCTGCTACCCCGACACCCTCCTGCTTTCGCAGCTTGACAGCAATGCCTGGCTGGAAATCACCGGCCGCTGCTGCGCACCAGGGCCAGGCGGTGTTTACCTAATCTGCAGACCAGGCACATCCACTCAGGGAGAAAAAAAGAAAATCACAGGCAATTTGTCAGAGCATTAGCTGATAATTCAGACAGAAATGTTAGATCTTGAGGCACAGCTCCGGGCTGCAGGGGAAATGTTATTGACTCTGACAGATCCCTGATGACATATCCACTCCCTCTCCCTGGGGCAAGGCTACATTTAGATACACTTAAATTTTCATTCAAATTCCAGATTACCACAGCAAGTGGACAGCAGGGGAAAAAAGGGAGAGAAGGTTAGTGGAGGAAGAGGGAGCTTACATGGCTGGGGTTTGGCTTTTCATCCCACCTCTGTAATTGTGGCCTAATTATTTCCTTTAAAACTCATTGACTTCACCGTGGTAATTATTACTCAAGCTTAGAAATAAATATTCCTTCTGCTCAGAGACAGCCATTCCTGCCTACTTAATGCTACTTATTCGCTGTAATAGCTCAGAGTCCAGATTTAGACAACACTGAATTCTTTGGAGACTTGATCAAATGTTTCACAGCTATCTTCCCATCACCTCTGGCTTCCCAGCCAGCTGCATTTATTCATTGTCTCTAAGGCAGAGATTTTAAGCGCCTTCAGGTTATTTTTTTTTTTCTTCTTATATGTATTCATAGCAACCTGTCCTGAGCCTTCAACGACAGCCGTTAAGTAGCAAATAATAGTAATAATTGGAGCATATCTAATTGGGCTGCAGTTTTCAAATCTGGGTGCCTAAGGAGGTGCATTATCGTTGAGCATGGCTCTGCTCCTGATTCACTCAAGTTGCCTTGAAAACAACACACTTGCCATCATAGTTAAGCACCGAAAGAAACGTCTTCATTTTTGGAGAGGCTGAATATTAATTTCAATAAACCTTGGGTCTGATACCTCTGAGCATCAGAATAACTTCTACCCATCTTTAAGTGTATGTCCTCAATTAGATGGCTTTCTTGGACATCTGCATACAAAAATATTGACTGTTTCTATCTGGAAATGATGTTCACGGGTTTCATTTCCCTTTACCTCTGTTTCCACACCATTCAGCACTAAACCCCAGTTCTGTGAGCGCATTTAGTATTTCTCAGCTTTTGCTTAATGATTTACTTCAGCCAGCAATTCTGCTGCGAGTGGCAACGTGCGATGATCCCAGACGCGGCTGCTCTGCGGCCGGACGTACTCCTCCGCTGGGCGAGTGAAACAGCCCGCGAGCGGCGTTCCCACGAGCAACTGGTGGCTCCCGACCGCTGGCAGCAGCAGCGATGCCCCAGAGATCAGCGTGAGGGTTGAATTCAAAAGCACACACCTCCAGGGAAGGCTTTTCTCCTGCTTAACCTCAAGATAGGGAGATGACTGCATAATCTCTAAATGCCTTCTTGGCTCTTCCAGATTGTACTGAAACCGTCAGCTACTGGGTTCACAGGGAATACAGTCCCATTGCTAGTCCTCACTAGTGGCTTTCTCATGTGGCTTCTTCCTCAAAAATTCAGGACACTGGCAATTTTTTATTCAACCCTAGGAGAAATCTTGTTTGATTGCGGTTTTCTTAACTGGACTTGACTTTTGATGGCTTCTGGGTTTACAAAAGATATCTTTTTCCACCATATCTTTGGGGGAAAAAAGCACCTTTCATTTGATTTTTCCATCAGAATTGGGCAAAATTTTGCATACAATTTGTTTTTTTTAAGCACGTGGTTTGCCCCCCCAGTTTGTCAAGATTGAGCCTGGTTAACATCAAAACTTTGCAAACTTTAGCATAACCTTAATGAGATGTGCTGCACAGTGGTTCTGATACCACGGAAAGCACCCACCTTGCCCCACCTAACATTTCACCCCTTCCAGTAGACGGTGCTGCCTTTCAGGCTGTATGTTCCTGTCACTGCTGCCCAGGTATTTCCACTGATTTTGGGAATGCTCTGCATGGATTCAGCTAAGAGCTGCTTGACTTTTGGCAGGTGACCAGACCCAGCTGCTCTGGTGGCTATTAGTGTGTTTAAAATGGCATAAGGACTCTGCTGAAGCAAGCACAAGTGCTCCCAAAGCATCATGTACCCGATGAATCAGGGCCACAACGACCACGAGGGAAACAGGATCCCATTTAATCCTGGACACGGGCAATAATTTAAAGACGACCCTCTTACATCCCAGCTAGCACACAGGATGCAGCTGTTAACTTTCAACATGCTAAAGGCCAAAGACAATGAAAAATCCAGACACCGCGGACGTTAAATCAGTGCATCATTTGACAGGGAACTGCGAGCCATTAACCTTTCCACTGGCACTCGCAACGAAGAGCTGGAAGATAAACACATTGGGTGGGAAACAAATTGGTTCATTCGAATGCTATTAATGTGCGTGCCCTTGGAGGCCCTATTTATGCTTTTGGAAAATTACACATTCATGCATAATGAAGTGAGATATAGCTCACCGATTACCAACAGGGTGCAAAGCCCACGATACGGATTTATAGCAGGTGCCTAATTCTCTAAACATTTGCAAATTAAGTATTCACAAGCGTAATGCTGGCTATTTTATTGCCAGTTTAAGTTACCATCATTTGAGCTTTTTATTTTGCACTGAAACTGAGCTGAGCATTTAACATCCATGATGTGTAATTTATTCAAGTATAATTTGGTGATGTTATAGTGGGAATTAGGGCAATACCCAGAGACCCTAATTATGACACAACTACGTATAAACATAGGAAGAAATCTTCTGTCCTAAAGAACTTCTTCTCAACTGATAAAATCAGATAAAGATTGCAATACACACTGCAGAGTGGGGAAACGTAAAGAGAAATTAAACAACTTGCACAATGCCACATGAAATGTCTGTCATAGCTAGAAAAAAAATCCCGGTCTCCTGCCCTATACATCTGGGGCATAAAAGTAGATTCTTTTACGTGCTCACAGATGATGGGTGACTCTCCCAGCCTGAAGACCCTGGACCTCAGCATTACTGAATACAACCATAAAGTACACCCCAGCTACTGAAATAACTTGTTCACTTGGGAAGCTATCACAGCTTACAAGTGAGCAAATATAAAGATTTCAAGGAATACTGAATAGAGAGAGCATGCCTAAGAGGTGAAAGTATGGCTAAAAGAGAATATGCTAACTAAATATTCCTATTGCAGCTATTTCCCATGGAACATTCAAGAAAAATATGGGGATTTGCTCTGCGGTGAGTTCTTAAGAGAGATTTTGCACAGCAGCAAAGGGACCAGATTTCATGATCCAAGAGATCCTTTTCAGGCTAATGTTACTGTGAAAACACATTTTATAGTCTGTGTAAATGAACATAAGCATTTCTGTAAGTCACGCAAGCAATTTACACAACTTTTTTCCATAGAAAGACTGTTTTTCATACTGCACCATTTTCTAAGCTCTTTCAATGAGGAAAAGCTCCCATGACTTCTGCTGAAAGACCACCCCTAGGTCTGAGGTGAAGGACCAAGCCCAGACAGCTCATAGCCCCTCCCTACAAGTGGAACTGGGAGACCGTCAGGAACAGCCCAAAGCTAGAGAGATGTCACGGTGACCTGGTCTGGATGATGTACGGTGATATTTGTACCCAGTACCCTCATTCGTTCCCCACTAGTCGGTGGGGTTTATCTTGTTTAACCATTTCCCGCACGCCGCATCACGCGCAGATCAGTGGGCGTACCTGGAGGAGCATCAGCTCATCCCCAAAGAGGAGCTGCCTGTGCTCAACCAAAACCCAACTCGATGTCTTTAATATTCCCCCTCTCCCGCCTCCTGCCGCAGCTGCTGCAGCCTGGCTGGACCACAGGAATGGGCTGTTTGCTTTGGAAGGCGCCCAATTCCCCCGGCAGCTCCATCTACAGCCGAAGGAGAGCATGGATGGGCGGTTGAGTTTCAGCCGTGGAATGGCTTTAAAACTCAACATAAATGACTCCCAGGAGGAGGAAGGGATGGAATGATTCACATTGGTATTCTTCTCGCAGGTGGAGGGAGCACGTCTGTTTTTCTCGAAGGGAAGGAGCGGGATCTCTCTCCCTGCCTGAGCGGCCGGTGACATATTCAACCTGTCAACCTCCTACCCTGGATCCGCTGGTCAGCCCTCCGGCTGGAAGGTAAATAATTCCCCTGCCTCTCCCCTTCGTGTTTTGAGGAGCTAACAGTTTAGAAAGAGAGGAAGAGAAAAGATTACTCATTCATTAAAAATGTGGCTTTGAACCAGGTCTAAAGTGTTATTCCAGGACTCTCGTAATGAAACACATAAAGGCCGCTGCTTTTTCTCTCTGCTGAGCATCCCCGGCGTAAGGAGCTATTGCTCTTCAGGAGATGTCTGCGTGTGCGACAGACGCCACTGCACGCCCAGAGAAATGTCCCCTGTGGCATCTAATTCAGCCCCTCCGGTATAGGTCTTAGCAGGAACTACACACCGTTAGGTACGCGGAGAATGAAATTGCAGTGCATTTCTCGGATACTTAATTCCCCAGTTACGTTTCTCTCCTTAGTGAGGTCTCCGTGTGCCCACAGGAGTTTCCCTGAAGATGAATACAGGTATTGGGCTGCTTCCTCAGGCAGTTCCCCGTGCCAGTTCCCACTGCTGCTGGATGCCAGCAGTATCCTAAGCAAATTAACTTAAGGGTCATGACTTAAAGAAGCAAATCTTGAGCTATGAAATCTCTCTTGGCCAAGTCACCTCTTAGTCCAAACCAACATAGTAATTGCCTTTTGACATTGCCCAGACGCACGTGAAAGGAGCAGACTAGTCTTTGCTGCACATAAATACAGGTTCCGTGAATCAAGATAGAAAAATCTGACACCTTGCCTACCGCAGGTTTTTTTAAAGATGAGGATCAACTAATCCAGATGAATTCATGCCATACCCTGCGAGCCACTAAACATATTAAGTATTTCTGGTCTGCTGGAAAGTGGATAAAATGATAACATTATGGGAAAACTGTTAATGCACAGTGGTTCAGGAAAAAGGAGAGGAGGGAAAGAAACCAGATAGGACTGGAACAACTACCAAGTACTTAAGCTGTTTCCCAGCCAACGCTTATTGAGAATGTATTTTCAAGTGTAGCAAGGGATGCTGTTAATAATTGGTGAGTAAGCCCTGATGCTAAGTGCTGCATATAGGTTTAGAACAATTGACATTTGTAGAGGTTAAAATAGGGATTCTTCATCCATAAGATGCTACTTCTTTTTCTTCCAGAGATGCTGAATGAAACACCCATAGCTACAATGACAGATTCAGAAGAGCTGTTAACACCAGAGCAGCATTTAAAAGCACCTATTTTCCTGCAAGAAGCTAAGTGGGGAAGCACACACAGGTCTCCAATTGTTTTCCTTAAACCAATAGTGCTGCCTTTCCATTCACTCTCATGAATTCCCCTCTCCTGGGAAAGACAGCAATAGAAAGGCAGGCAGAATTTTCAACATTTGAGTTGAATTTGGTGACAAAGCAAAGAGGTCAAGGCTATGTGACTTTGAAAATCCCATCCTTTATCTGGGGCTGAAGCAATGACAGAAAAACAAATGGAGAGATGGAAGACACAAAGTGCAGTTCCACTCTTCTGAGATCAAAACAGACCTCCATCCACTAGCAGAAAGCTCATGGACTATTAACAGGCCTCGCGCACCTTCCCATATTGATTCAATATGAAGCATTTAATTCCCTCTTTTTAAATCATTCTCAGTTTGAAATTGTTCTTCTGTTACTTCTTCAGACTATCTGTTTTCCCTTCTGAAGCCATTATTCTCATCTTCCTGTCGCTTTACACACATGCAAGCTTGGGATGGTAAAGAGCTTGAGTTTTAACTACAGCGTGCTATAAACACACAGAGAATTCTCTTATCTCCTCATTTTTTCCATCATTAATCCAGATTTTCATGGGACTTCTGTATGAATTCGCGAAATCATCTCACTAAACAGCAAAACATTCACCTGGGGGAAAAACTTAAAGTTAGAAGTGTTAAATGAAGTACGGGCCATGCATCAACAGAAGAGTTCTCGCAGCTCAGCCAGGTCAGGTCGACAAAAATGAGGGATCCACACCAGAAGTGCTGTTGACGGTGTTTATCTTCACTTTCAAGATCTCTCTTTCATCCTCGCAGGGTTTGAAGATCTTCACAAACAGAACACGCTGAAGTCGAAGACTTGGTTTTGGCATTATTTCAAACCACTTTTACTTGTTTTACTTTCAGGATAGAGACAAGCCCAGGTATCCAGCAGTACCCAACAATTTTGCATATTTTCAGTTCTAAAAAGCCTTATTTGTCAGAGACAGGGTGCTCAATGCATGTGACATCCAACCCTGATGAGATGATCAAGCTGGGCCACTGAAATCACTATTCACTAATCATTTCTGAAAAGGGAAGGAAGATCTTACAGCCAGCACCATGCTAGCAAGTGGAGGAGGAAACTTCCTTCATGTATACAGCGAACACTTAAAACTGCGCAGCATATTGATGGCTACAATCAAACATTTTTATTGAAGCGCTCCTCCCTTCAACTACATGAGTGGGCAGGCCTGGCTTATCACCTGTACAAATATTGTTTCTGAATGTAGTTAAGCCTATGCTGGGACTCTCTTGAGAAATAAGCCTAGAGAAGCCAGTGATTTGTCACGCACATCCTGGATGTGTTTATAAGGAGTCTATATGTGAAACAAAAGTCATGAATAAGCACATGATTTTGCATAGACATATGAGAAGATGTGGCCGGGTACCTATAAAAACGACACAAGACTGGAGCAGACAAGCTCTATAAAACTTGTGAGGAGGTAAGGATATGATCTTGGAAAGACTGACAGAAAACTATCACAGAAAGAACCTTTTCTCCTAAAATATGACTTGTTTGAGACTTGTGATCATTCTAACCTTCCAGACCAAAAAGATTGAGAGCTTTGAGGCTGGCAGAAAACTTGGTCTACCCTGCATTTACTTTCCTTGTTCGCAGTACAAACCTTTGCCCAGTAAGAAAGATACCTTTCTCAGAACCAGGAGAGATACACTTATTCCCAGTCATGCTGTACGTGGACTTTTCTTGCAAATTTGTTAAAGAAACCTGCTTTTATTTTAAATTACAAAAGCAACCCGAGTGGAGGAGGGACACTCATAAATCAGAGTGAACGCGCATTGAGGTGATCAGACAGAAAGCACCCTAGGCTGGCGATAAAACAATTGAGATGTGGTGATCCATCCCCATGCGGTTCTGGACCACGATTCGTCCGTGGGCAATCACACGAGAGAGGTTATTCCTCCTGTCCGCAGAGGGAGACAAATACCTGTGAATCTCAAAAGCCGAAAACAAGCTTCCTGTGAAAGCAGAGGGAAAACAGATGAGTCTTCACCCAAACATAGAGCCGGGGAACGTCAGCTCCTGCCACAGCCTGGTGGGATTTCTCCATTAGGAAGCAATGCCCCAGTTCAAACCTGCTGCTGGGAAGCCAGCGCCAAGCTGAACGCAGAGTGCCCAGGGGCCGGGACAGCACGGGGGCTTCACAGAGCCTCAGTGCCTCCTCCTCGTTAGCGTCATCTGAGACGAGGGCCCCATCCCGACCCCCTCCGGTGGGCCTGCTGGCCTCGGTATCACCAAAGAAAAGCATTTGCTGAGATTTTCTGTCAAACTGTCAAGAACCAAAATCCGGATCGGCTCACCTACCATTTACAATCACTTGGCACCCCCTCCTTTGGCTGCTTCGTGTTCGCCCCCAACCAGCACGCTGCAGCTCATAAGGGTGTTGGTTTTAATTGCCAACATAAGGGTGTTGGTTTTAATTGCCATTTTTATTCTTTAGCTTAAAAGCAGCTGAAGGAGGAAGTAAAGTGCTGGTGCGTGCTTCCTCCCGCGGGCGCAGGTCACCAGCCCTGCCCCAGCACGCCCGCCGCCCCTCACCCCAAATGCCTCAACCACGCTGTCCACAGCGAGGCGCAGAATTCAAACACGGACCCGTCAGGGTACGAGACAACACTTCGGAGCGGTGAAAGGCACTGCTGCCAAGCGGGAGCCCCCTCCTCTCCAGCGTGCACGCTCCTTCCCCTCCAGCTGAAAAACAATGGGGGAAACCTGTACAAGCCTGACTGCAAAACAACCCCGCGCCTCTGAAACAAAGCCAGATGTGTTCGTGTGAAACAGAGACAGTTGTCAGCCCAAGCGAGGCTCACGACGGCAGAATTACATCTCTTAATTATTACCAGCCTGGCTCCCCAAATGTTTGCGTTTTTTCACAGTTACTAAATAAGTTAATCACTTCATGAACAAGGAAATCTGCAGATGCCTTTGAGGCTTTGTTAACATAGTGCCTAAGCCAGCTTTACACTCTCTTCTAATCCTCTTTAAGACAGTATGAGGCAGAGAAGTAGCCTGTAATCAGTTTTTAAGGTTATAGACAATATCCCCACTCAAGCTGGTTGCCTAGAGCAACAGTGCAGGAACTGAATACTAGCAATGAGATTGGATTACTTGCCTTGTTTATTCATCCATATATATTTATCCTCTGCTCTGCCTACAGCAGAAGCAGGGATTTTTGTAGCCTGTGCCATACACGTCCGGATGCAGAGCAGAATTTATGTAAAAAAATGCAGACAGGCTTCAAGAATTAATCTCTTTCCGTTTCTGATTTTCTCCTTTCCGTCTCCACCTCAATACCTGAAAGTTCAAAACACTCCCAGAATTGAGATTGCTTGCACTGTCTCAGCAGCAATAACAGCCTCCCCACTGCTTCACGTCTACACGGAGGTGGAAAGCCCTCTTCCACGAGTGCTGGCATCACCAGCAACCTTTAGGCACCCTGAACTGCCTCTGAGCTGGTGTGCGCTCGCCGGCAGGCAGCAGGAGCTGCTATTGCACCTTCGCTGAGGATCTGTCCCAGCCTGACCGACCGGAACCCCCGGCTACTGTTTGCATAAAGCAAATCACTCTGTATTTGAAATCCACTGATGAGAACTCAGCCCCTGCCCCTCTTTCTCTCAGTTACAAGCATTCTAACTTCATCTTCTTTCCTTGAAAAGCTGGATTTTCCCTCTGGCCAAAACCCACTTCCCTTTTGTACTTTAAAGCTTAGACATAATTTTAACCAGAGTCAGAACAACTTCTCTATCCATTCTTGCCTGCAGCGGCTCTTCAGATTGACCTGGTGTAACTGGTGTTAAATCCAGGCTCTTCCTTAGAAAACAAGGTGATACAAAAACTCCATTACAGATGGAAGGCTCATAGCAATGACGCGAAGACTGCAGTCAGCGACTGCCCAGTCGTTACCGACAAACTTGAGAGCTAGCAGGTGGCCAAAAAGTAATTCAAGCAGCATCCTGAACAGGAACAGCCTGCAGGCTTCCCCACACCTACAAAAGGTCCAGTGCAGGGTTTAGAGCAAACTACAAGAAGGTGAAATCAAGCTGCTGTGGACTGGCTTTCAGGAAGATCTACTCCTACTGCAAGAATAAATTTCAGTAGGGTTTTGGTAGTCCATCAGCCTCTTTGAAAATCCCAAAGTGCACAGAAAAGTATATCCTAAGGCTGCCACACTTCTCCTTATCTGAGTCTTCTTGGAGTTCACACCTTCTGTATCAAACTTAACCAGTCTCTCTTATGCATAGGCAAAAATACCTTCTTGGAGCTTTCTTGAACCTCAGCCAGCAGAGAAACCTCAAAGTCAGTCGTTAACGGTAAATCCAAAAGGATCTTCACCTCTCACATTCCAAAACTTCCCTGGAGCTCGGCTGCGTTCAGTGGCCAAACCGATCTACAGAGCTGACCTCTGCTGTGCAGTGGACATCATTTCTCAAAGTAGCCTCTCAAAGAAAAAAAAATTCACCCAATTTCCTTCCACAATTGGAGCATCGCACCCTCACGCAGCCCCGTTACATGAGGCTATGTTTGATTACACATCAGCTCGCTGAGGCACTGGCGTTTCCAGCTCTTAAGGGAAGAGGGGCTGCAGGAAGGCAGGATGGAGGACCAGGTCTCAGGGGAACCACCACACACTTTTTAATGTAATCTAGGACATGTCACTTTGGAACTCAGTTCTTTACCAGTAAAATGGTGTATTCATTCAAGGAAAGAGATTAGAGGTTTGACAGATAATAAATTTGCTGAGAAACTGAGTTTTAAATAGATCTAACTGAACAGCAGATGAACTCAGGAAATGGTTGTCACTGAAGCAAAGAGAGTGAGGAGCGGGAAGGTTGCTGCTGGGAGGGAAACCCCAAAAAAGAGTTCAAGATACTGCATTTCAGGACACTGCTAAAATGAAAGGCCTCATTTTGGGAAGGATGAAGTGTATCCTTTCAATATTTTCAAAAAGAAACTTTCTGGCTTTTCAGTTTGAAGTGTTTTGTTTTTTCTCACATTAAAAGTCACCTAAATTAAGAGCAAAGAGGAAAAGCAGGAGTTAAATAACCCCAAATCAAAACCGAACATTTCATTTTGGATCTAACCGGACATTTCAGGTTGACCCAAAATGAAAGTTTTGTGGCTTTCATTTCACCGAAAAAACTGAAAACAAAAATATCGGCCTCAAACTGACACGAACCGTTTCCCCCCACACCTCCTGCCTTGAAACCCGTCTTCGGTTTCTCAGCTAGCAGAAAAGACCAGTAATTCTCCCATATTATTGCCTGATTTCTTGCACCGTTCATCCAGCTGGTGACGTACAGCCTAAGCTGTTTGGGACCCTCTACCGTATGTCTGTGAAGTCTCTCACGGGGGGATCCCGTGCCACGTGCCGTCTCTCTGCTTCTCCCAAACCCTCAGAAAATGAGCTCCCACCTCATGGTGGGAGACCCCTCCTGCCCCAGCCCCCCGTGCCCCCCGGGGCTCCCCTGCCGATGGCACCGCGGGAGCGCCCGAGCCCCCCGCAGCCGGGAGGAGCCTCCTCGCCCCCCGCTCCCCGCGTTATCCCTGCACTCAAATCATTTCCTTGGCCTACTTTCTACTTGTTTGGGGTTTTTTTTCCCTCCCAGAGAAATTATTTATCGTAGGGATTGCCAGCGCTTAATAAACATCCCTCCAAGAATAAATTTGTTTATCTAAGGTATTTTATTATGCTGCCTCAGATAAAAGAGAGGGGGGAAAAAAAAAATCCTTGCCAGAATAGTTTTGACTGTGCAAACAGTGGAAGAGCAGTGTCCTTGAGCACAATTTTCAAAGGGGAGGTTTGTCAGAAGCCATTTCAGCTGTTAAGGAACGAGTTATCTTCCAAATGAACAAAAAGAGGTGGCGGCGTAGGCCCTGGCAATTGATCCAGTGTGACAGAGACAGATTTAGGAACCTCAAAGCATTTTGTTCCAGGGGCTGTGCTGGTCGTCCTCCTGTTTCACCTTCTGTTGTCATCCAGACTGGGTGGCGGGGGGGCGGAAGATGGAAGCATTTTAAATTCAGGTTGCACAGGTTCGAGTAGCAACACAAGACAGCAGGTCATGGAAAATCAGGACTTCTGTCACTCAGTCCCACGGCGTTTTCTGCCTCTGCCTCATCCCCCTCCTTTCCCCGGTGTAGGAGCCTGTGTCTCTGTGCTGATGAGCAACGCACGAGCTAGCAGATCCGCTACACCAGTCAGGCTCCCCACGCCACAAAGTCATCGAGCAACACCAGCTGGGTCCCTGGCAAGAGCAGCCCTCGGCTGTGCGAGGAGATAATGCAGTGAAAGGAATGCTTATTAGAAGCAGGAAGCCTGGCAGTAGGATTTCTCATCCCAAAGACGAGGTTTGCAGCACTATAAATAATGCATGTCAATTGCCAGCATCCTGAAAATTAGTTAAAGTAGGTTAGGGGGGGGGAAAAAAAGAAAAAAAATAATAATCACACTCCAATGCTCTCCATTCAAAAGGAGTTAGCTGCTCGTAATGGGCCAGTATGGAAAGAGGGGACAGTAATTAAAGCCTCATCTTTTGTTGCATGAGACCGTGCTAGCCTTATTTTTCCAAGTATTATTATATTTTCCAAGTATTATTTCCTTATTTTTCCAAGTTTCCAAATATTTTTCCAATATTTTCCAAGTTGTTGGACCCGGCCCTTCAGGTTCTTGCCCAAACTGCATGGCGTTGCCCTGCCTGTCGCACGTATGGCAAATCCTGTACCTTGGGTCAGAGCAGGCCACCCAAATGTGTGTCCAGGTCTCCCTCCAAGAAGACCCCTGGAACAAACACTGCTGCCACAGCTCCCAGGGCTCCAGCGCCTGCTCAGGGTCGGGGCAGCGCTGGCCCATTTCCCCGAGGAGCCACACCACTGCCGGCGGGCAAAGCCCTGCCTCGGGTGCTCAAACCACGCACAAGTCACAGTCAGGGAGCAGGAGGTGGTCTTCCAAAGCTCTGAAAAGTCTTCACTGAATTGGTGCTTTCAGCCTCCAGAGTTTTGAAAGCTTGCCAGAACGGGCCACTTTTCCCCCCGGTAAGTGAAGGAGGGGAGAGTCCTCGGCTGCTGCGCTCACCCATAGCAGCCCCACCTGGGGACCCGCAGCCCAGGCCAGCATTGCACACCCAAGCCCTACAAAGCCAAAACGCGAGGTGCCAGCAGACACGCAGGGAAACTGAGCTGAGCTGGGAAGGCCCAGCTGAAGCAGGACCTGGCCGGAGCAGTCCTGCGGGCACAGCGGAACACAGCTGGCACAGCACGCCCGCCACGGAAATGCAAAGGCCAGACACCGAATGCACCAAACGCTCACTATCTTCAGTGGTTTCAATCAATTCCATCTTTGGGTTGGGTGATAGGATTTGCCAGTGAAGTGTTCGATGCCCCGAACGTCGCTGCTAGGAACCTACTTTACTTTCTGCGTGTTGTTGCTCAAGTCTAACCAACCTACAGCCTAAGCAAAAACAATTAAGATGGAGCCTTTTGAATTCCCTGTCTTCATCCTATAGCAACCTGAGCACTGTAGATATAATCAGCGTACTGGAGGCCAGCGGCTCCCTCTGACTAGTCAAAAGCAATTTCATTACCAGCAGCAATTCGAGCAATGAGTCGTCCCCTTCAGATTTATCCAAATTCCAGCTCCCATTGAACTCCCCCCTCCCTCGGCTGCAATCTTCTCCCTAATCTAATAATAATTCCACCAGCAATAAAACACAGCCACGCTGGTAGAATGCTTCCTTGCTAAAATGCCTCTGTGCACGCGATGATCTCTGTGAAACTGTTACAGTAAAAAGAACATCCTAACAAAAAATGCTGAAAAACCTGCATCTTTTTCCATTTAATTTTGATCACCATGGCTGACTTCCAGCTCCTCTGTCTAAGTGCATGGGCCTTTAGAAAGTACTAGATAGCATGAAAAAATGGTCCCCGAGGAAAGCTAAGCACTAAGCCAGTGATTCTCTCAAAGAATCACCATATGCATGAAAACATACATCTTTCTGCATATGGCACCAAACCTTTCACTCCTGCTGGACCACACATATGTCTTCACAGAAGTTTTCCAGGAACGAACGCCCAACCAAACATGCAGGATACCACTGTCTGCTCTACCAGGCAAGAACATGTCTTCAGCCCAGCGGCTGGTAGATCTGTCAGCATTACAGGAATTAAAAGCTCTGATTCCATCGCAGCTGGGGCCTCCAGAGACTAAAACTCCTTATAGCATGGGAAGCAATTTGACTCAGAAAATACAGAAACATCCCCATCTGGCTTCCTGTCTATCCTGACCCAAACTTTGGATGCCATTCAAAAACACATCAGGGATCCAGAAAACTGCTGGAGCCGCCTCTTTCACATTGAAACAAAGCATCCATTCAAAACATGGCACTTCCAGTGCAGATCCTGGGAAATAAAACATTTTCCGTGTTACTTCTAGAGGATAAAGTTCCATGAAAAACAAATGGGACCCAGGGAGCTTTTTATTTAAATGAGAAACCTAGGTTTTTCCTCTTCAAAAACTGAATGATTCAGGATAAGAAAGGCGAGAAGATGTGTCACACCTTGTAGGCAAGGCAGAATACCTTTCTCCCAAACTAAGTTATGACCACTTTGGCTTTTTCCCTGGCTGTAGGTGTTCACTAGGTCCCAATCCTTTTTGCAACCAGATTAAAAGTATTATGGGTGGGAAGCTCGTTTCAACTGGGTCACATCCTCTGTGGAGTTAACCCATTCAGGCTCTACTGCGCTTAAAGACCAAGCAGCTCTTAATGAAGACGGCATAAAAATAGGGCAAAGCCCCTCCAGGTTTTGCCGTACGTTTCCAGCCAGAAAGGAGTGAATAAGTCACGGAGTCAGAGGATGCACTCGATGCCAGAGTCAGGCAAGGGTCACGAACAACCTTTTATATATTCTTGAAGGATAGCTGGACCCTGGCGTTAACATAAGATAAATGTTAATGAATATGATCAACAGAACTACCCAGGCCATCCCTATGTGTACAGCTAAAGAGAAGCACCTGATTTAGCTCTTCAACTGAATCAAGCCCCATAAGACTAGCAAGGCGAAGGCATTTTTTAGGAGGTATTCACTAACTTCCCTAGATATTTAGATTAGTCCTGAACATGCTGCACTTCATACCCTCCAAGTGAGGCTACGCTTCATTTTGTATGGCTTATATCACGAGGCAGAGCTCCTGAACTAAAATTAAATCCACACAGAGTGCTTTGCAGTCTTCTCTCCCAGGGCGTTTCTGTTGGGATGGGACTTTGCCTCCATCTCATTTTTGGGTGGCACTTAGCATAGTGAAGCCTTTTTCCAAAGCGGAGCTTCTCCTGGGGAGGAAAGCACCTGGATTTGCATCTCAGGAGGCTGCATTCAGTTCCTGGTGATGTCAAGCCTCCCAAGGGGCTGTGAGTAATTGTATGTCTATGTTACTTCGCTGTAAAACAGCAGTAATAGTTCCTCTTGTGTCCTTTGCTCATTTCTGTTAAGACTGAGCTATGCATGGCAAAAAGCATCTCTTGCAATGGGTAGTTACAGCATCTGGAATAATTCACCTTCCCCACTTCTGTTGAGATGCTTTTAAGATAAAACTGAATCACAGTAGAGTAACTGAGTTCATTTTCCACTTAAAAGAGAAGTCTCATCACAATATGGTGAAGCTTTGTAATGAATGTACTTCTTATGCTATGTTATAAAAACAGTGTTCAGGGAAATTCATATCATAATAAATAAACATGTTAAAATGCCATTTATAGATTACTGTGTGACAAGTTCAAAAGCAGAGATTCTAGCACTGGGATCAGACACATTTCACAGAACCACAGAATCGTTTAGGTTGGAAAAGACCTTTAAGACCATCAAGTCCAACCGTAAACCTAACACTGCCAAGCCCACCACTACACCATGTCCCTAAGCACCTCATCCAAACGGCTTTTAAATACCTCCAGGGATGGCGACTCAACCACTTCCCTGGGCAGCCTGTGCCAGTGCAGGACAACCCTTTCAGTGAAGTAAAATTTCCTAATATCCAGTCTAAACCTCCCCTGGCGCAACTGGAGGCCATCTCCTCTCGTCCTGTCACTTGTTACCTGGGAGAAGAGACCGACCCCACCTCTCTACAGCCTCCTTTCAGGCAGTTGTAGAGAGCGATGAGGTCTCCCCTCAGCCTCCTTTTCTCCAGGCTGAACACCCCCAGGTCCCTCAGCCGCTCCCCATCAGCCTCGTGCTCCAGACCCTTCCCCAGCTCCGTTGCCCTTCTCTGGACACGCTCCAGCCCCTCAAGGTCTCTCTTGGAGTGAGGGGCCCAACACTGAACACAGCATTCGAGGTGCGGCCTCACCAGTGCCCAGTATAGGGGGCAATCACTGCCCTGGTCCTGCTGGCCACGCTATTTCTGATCCAAGCCAGGATGCCATTGGCTTTCTTGCCCACCTGGGCACACTGCTGGCTCATGTTCAGCCCCAGGTCCTTTCCCACCAGGCAGCTTTCCAGCCTCTCTTCCCCAAGCCTGCAGCGTTGCATGGGGTTGCTGTGGCCCAAGTGCAGGACCCGGCACTGAGCCTTGTTGAACCTCATACAATTGGCCCCAGCCCATCGATCCAGCCTGTCCAGGTCCCTCTGCAGAGCCTTCCTACCCTCCAGCAGATCAACACTCCCGCACAACTTGGTGTGGTCTGCAAACTGACTGAGGGTGCACTCGATCCCCTCATCCAGATCATTGATGAAGACATTAAACAGGAGTGGCCCCAACACCGAGCCCTGGGGAACACCGCTTGTGACCGGCCGCCAGCTGGATTTAACTCCATTCACCACCACTCTTTGGGCCTAGTCTATGCTATGAAATAGCATATGAAATAGCATAGCTATGAAATAGCATAGACTATATTTAGTGGCGTTGTAACCAGAAGATAATTTTGTGGGATTTGGAACCGAATATGGGTTACCTCCTACAGGTAAAGAAGAAACAAAACCAGCTTAGTTTGACTGTGCTCACCATTGCCAAACAGCCACTGTGAGCTGAGCAGGCTCTTTTAAGTTTTTTCCCTTATTTGCTTAGGGAGCCTGGTTTGAATTTTTGATTTACAGTGGTCAAGTGCAGATTTTTTTGCTTAAGCAGAACAAATAAAACAGTAATATGAAAATTGCTCAGTTAGTAGAGTCTCACAGTCAGCAGAGGTGTAGGATTGCTCCTCGTTCCCCGCAGACCGGTTGCCTTACATGCCCCTACAGTGCTCTGTATTGAGTACAGTAATTACACCACTTCCTTCCCATCTGGGATTCAGGCCAAAGACATTTTACCAAGTAACAATGCTTTCTCTATTCGCCCTCTTCAGAACAGCATAGTATTGTTTAGTTTAAGTGGGCTTCCAGCCAGAAGAAGGTCAACCATAACAAAGCACTGACATTAAGATAAAGGCTAAAACTATGCTTTATGAAAAGTATCCAACTCTTGACAGTTGGCACTTGAGTGACAAGTTTGCACTGGGGGCGTTTCATGTACTTAGCTTTTGTAATTTGGGTAGTGTTCGATTTCACATTTGTGTTTATTTATTGCAAACCACAGAATCACCCTCCAGGTTTTCTCAATTTTCTCTTAAGGAAAATACAATGTTCTATTGCAATTAAGTAAACAAAGTTGGTTTTAACATACACTTTAAAAAAACATTGGTTTTTAAGCCTGCCAGTGGCTCAGCTTGTTTACAGTTCGCAGACTCAGGCATTTTCCCTGTGGTTCTCTATATGGTAATTTTGCTGTAGAAAATAGCTGGCATTGTCTAGTCTCCTTTCTTGGTGATGTTTGCAAGGAAAGCTGTCTCTAATAAGCGCTAAGGGTGAGAATATCTTTCCAGCTATCACACACCTACAGATTAATACTGCTTCTTTTATTTCTATTTTTCTTCCCTAAAACAGCCCCTCTTGACATTTGGTCCAAACTACCCCTCGTGTTTCCCCTCTGTGCTTTGAGACACACTGCTTTCCTCTCAGTTCTCCAACAAGTCTCTGATATCTAGCCAGTATCCTCTAGAGTACCTGTTTGAAGTTTTGCTGTGTCTCATCTTTCAGTCTCTCCATAACTGAACATTTTTTGCTCTTTCAGTGTAGGATTAGATAACCCTTCTTGGTTAATTTTCCATCCACTCTGATATAATGGGTTTCAAACTGAGATCCAAGAGGGGAGGACAGTTACGCGTTTAAGACCCTAGACTGGAGCTGGGGAGATTCATAGTCTCTAGTTTCTCATTTAACCTTATGTATGTCACTCAACGACACCATGCTTCCATTCCCATCTATAAAAGAGGACAATCCTTTCATTTATTCCACCTTTTTTTTTCTTTTTTTTTCTTTCTTGGCTATTTAGAAGGTAGGGGGTTACACAAAGCCCAGCACAGTGGAGCCCCAGGGCGATCTGGGGTTTGCAGCTGCTAGTGTAATAAAACTAACACAGTCCACTTGCTTTTGCATCCTTCCACTGATGTTATGTAGCAGTTATGCTTTCTGATAAACAGTCTTGCAGACAGACGGAGCCTGTGTCAAGTTAAAATGTTCCCGAAGAACGCCTTCACTGCTTACCACATTGTCGCCACCCTCCTATTGCCAAAAGGGCTTATATTAAGAATGAGTACATATTTTTGAAAGATGAGAAGAAGATTTTGTGATACACAACATACCGGCCAAATATTTAATATATGCCTCAGTCAAAAATTCCCCCATTGCCTCTCATATAATCTACATTTAAGTACTCCCTATGCGCTACATCATCTAACTAATTTTTCCCTCCACAGCCAGTAAAGGAAGAATTAACACCTCAACATTACAGTTGAAGACACGCTGAGACCCAGATTGCGCAAAAAGTTTAGGGGCAAAGTCCTACTGATGTCAAATGTCTTGCCCAAGAACTGCAGCTCTGCAAGAAAATAACAACAGCTCCCAGGAGTCCCTGGGCCGTCACCGCACGGACATCTCTCCTGCCCCTCGGAGGTTCTCTCTTGAAATATTTCAGGGTCTAGTACTCAAACCAAAGGTGGTAAGGAGAGAGATACTGCTTCTTCTTATGATAAGACAGGAGAAAACAAACAAACTCCCAGGCACCCAGTCTGTTCAGACCTGTCAGATAAAGACATTTTTGTGAGCTTGTCAGATTTAGGTAACTGCTGTCAGCTGATTTAATGCAGGATGGTATGTTTCCCCACAAACCTTACATTTCTTATATCCTTAAACCACTGTACTAGTAATTCATTTTTAATAATTTATTCCTCCCCCTTCCTGGAAATCTAGAAATATATTAAAATATTCATTTAAAGTATGTTTGTTGAGGGAGGAGGGAGGAGAGGAGAGGAGGATGAACGCGTGTGCGCTAGGGACATCAGACAACACTGGGAACTGCAGTCTTGGGAGAATTGCACTTTTCCGTCTTGCATCCGTCTCTCATCAGCCATATCAGTGCCATCGATAGCCACTGCCCAGCCTGCCGCGCTGCCAACATTCACTAGTCTCTGCTCGCTTTCAAGCAGACACAAAGCCTCATCACAGTAGTCACCCTCGTACTAACCGAAAGCCCTGTTGACAGCATGTGCTATATGCAATCTGGAGAAATTAAATCACCCTTCATCTCTGCGTACGGATCCTTCCAGAGGCTGGGAAGGAGAGCGTTAATGAGGTTGTACGTGATGCCTTGGCTAACCGCAGCTTTGTGGCACACTGCGTGTTGTCTGCTGGCTTTAGTCTCTAAGCTAGTTAAACTGGTTTCATTTGTCAGAACTAAAATTAACTCACACACACTCTCAATGTTATCTTAATTTGCTAAATTCTACAGTTCAACCTAGATTATCCAAACTTCAATTATCCAAAACTCCCTGGTATTCAAAACAGGGTCAAGTCTCTTGACATCCATTAAGTACATTGAAAATTCCCTCAGTTATCAGAGACCTCATTTATATGAACATATTCCATATCCCCAATGGTTTTTATATAATTGAGGCTGAATGTCAGTGAGGTTTTGATTTCAGGATATTTTGACTGATAATTGAAATTTCCAGAGATAGCAATTATTTCACTATATTCTTTTTTGCCTCTTTTGTTTTTTTTTTCCTGTCCTGAGAAACCTATTTTATTAAACGTTCAAATTCTGACTAAAAACTCCTTTTGACACCCCACCAGGCACTTCGAGACCTTCAGCATCACCTGATTGCAACACACGGCACTGCAGGAGCTCCTCGAGGCCCTGCGCGAGCTGGGAGGGAAGCACAGAGGCAGACGGTGCCTCGAGGGGCTCCTCAAGTGCTCCTCCGCTGGGCAGCGGGATGAGAGTTAGAGGGGGGCTCAGATCCATCACAAAATTTACAGTCACGCTCAAGCCCAGCCTAACTAGCTGACTGCACCTTGAAGCACACTCAGCAACTTCAGCTAAGCACCAGGGACATAGTTAAGGTCTCAAACGTAGGTCTGATAATTGAACCGCAGCCCCTGGAATATTAGGCCAGTGCCTTGCCGAAGACCAGGCTTCTCTATGCTTAACTGAGATGCTACCCAGCGTGAGCAGGGTAACGTCTGACTCCTGTGGCACATTCCCCACAAGAAGAGATTCCACGGATGCCAGAACAATTCTTCTGCAGCTAAATGCGGACAGAGTCCACCTCTGTGTTTTCAACCAGTGAGACAAATTTCACTGGATATATATCAAAATGTGTCCAAAGCTAAAATTAATGGCAAAAAAAATCAATTAATATGAAATTCAAATACTTATGAAATGAGGCTTACATAAATATTGCAAGTCAACTACTTTGTATTACAACTTATTAAAATCTACATTCCGTACTTATTTAATTAAAATAAGATACATTGCAATCAGTATAGGTAATGCAAAGTGTACATTCTGCACAAAATTCAAATGTTTTCAGCTGTTTTAGCATTTCACCATTGCAAACAATTTGCATAATGTGTGAACTGGAGATATTGATGTGGCGAGCACGTCCCTGGCAGGACTCATCTGTGAATGTGAATTTTGGAGCCGCTAGCAACGAGCAGAGCACGTCATTCACTGAACTACCCCTGCTCCTCGCGTGTGATGCCATCGGGCCCGGAATGGATCTGCAGAGCTGTGAGTGAGCGTGATGACAATGCTGGGGAAGGGTTACGTGCAGGTTTGAGGAACACCAGCTCTTCACCATTTCCTCATCTACATCCCTAGGAAGGAATGGGTGCTGTATGGATCTACCAGAATTAGAACGGGCGCTCCCTCTCAAACTGGCTCACGATTATGCTGGCAGATGTCTTTCTTCATAACATATCACACAGTGTTTTTAGGTTTCCAAAGCTCTAAACCACCAGCTGCACATCTCTGAGTGAACAGAAAGGCAGTTTGACTTGTAACACACAGAATAATTACAAAGACCTCACACGTGGTACGATGCTGGCCTGCAACCATTCGAGGGATCGGGCTGTATCTCCGGTCATCACGCACGGAGTTTGAGCAAGCCCCCTACACACCGCATGCAAAGAGGCTGAGGAGGATCACAACATTGCACGGGAGCTATAATGAAACACTTGAATATCCTTTATAAACTATTTATATGAGGAAGCATAACCTAAAGCGCTACCAGATAATTAATGGCTGCACTAATAAATTCTTAGTCAAAGTTGCTAGACAGGTCCAAAGGCAGAAGAATCAAGAGGTTGCTCATCAATACTCCTTTCCCCCTACCTGCAACACCTGCTCCTGATGCTCAGAGCACACTGCCTTATATGTAAACGTCAATAACATTTGTTAACTGGTTATTATTCCTTCCTCACTGGAACCTTTAGGAGTGAGCTTAAGCATTTGGTGAGTGAAAGATTGCCATAATTATTGGGATGGAACTGTGCTCTGGAAACTGCTTTTTTTAATTGCACGCTGTGTGCATGAAAAATATGTTCCACAGCAAACTGAACTATAGCTCCAAATACTAATTCACATGCTTAAACATACACATCTGTGTACTATTTAACTAACTGCTAGCTCTAGCAGAAGCAACACTATTAAGATACAAGAGCTGGTAAGGGAAGGTACTGGTATCCCAGTGTGAAATGATGCGATGTGCAGAGCTGTCCTGGTTTCAGCTGGGATAGAGTTGATTTCCTTCCTAGTGGCTGGTGTAGTGCTGTGTTTTGGGTTTTAGTATGAGAATAATATTGATAACACGCTGATGTTTTGGCTGTTGCTAAGCGGTGTTTGCACTGGTCAAGGACTTTTTTCAGCTCCCCATGCTCTGCCAGGTGCCCAAGAAGCTGGGAGGGGGCACAGCCAGTGTTGATCCAAACTGCCCAAAGGGCTATTCCATACCATATGGCGTCATGCTCAGTATATAAAGCTGGGGGAGAAGAGGGAAGGGGGGGACGTTCGGAGTGATGGCGTTTGTCTGCCCAAGTCACCGTTAGGCGTGATGGAGCCCTGCTCTCCTGGAGATGGCTGAACACCTGCCTGCCCATGGGAAGGAGTGAAGGAATGCCTTGCTTCGCTTTGCTCGCACGCGCGGCTTTTGCTTTCCCTATTAACCTGTTCTTATCTCAACCCACGAGTGTTCTCACTTTTACTCTTCCGATTCTCTCCCCCATCCCTCCCATCGGGGGGGGGGGAGGGGAGCGAGCGAGCGAGCGGCTGCGTGGTGCTCAGTTGCCATCTGGGGCTAGACCACAACAAGAGCACAGAGTGGAGGTGATAATGTGTCACCACCCTTCTCATCCTGATGCTCGTTATTTGTTTGTCCTGTATCCAGGTTGAGAAGGGATGCAAAGAGCAGAGGAGCAATGCTGTGCAATCCAGGAACACTCTGGGCTATCTTTCAGCTCACAGCAATTCCAGTTGATACGAAGTTAGCACGCAATGACAACCACAAAAATGTCCTCGTTAGCAGTGTCCTGGAAGATGGATATTCTTTTTGCTTACAAAATCTTTGGTTAAAAATGGCTGCCTTGCCTAAGCAAAGAGCCTTTGGGATAGTAAATTTGCTTGCACTGTGGGAGGACAGCTCATCCTTCAATATAAAAAAAAGAGAAGAACAAAATGTAGGGACAAGAAAGGAAGCAATAAAAGTAGAATATTAACAGCAACAATAAAAAACAGACAAGGAAGGTTGAAAAAGGTCTCATGAGGGAGCCAGGCCCAGGAAGTTTTGGGAAGGAGAAAAAAGGACTGACTGTGCTTTTGTAACAAGCAGATCCCTCTTCAACACCGAGTCAACCAACATCAGAAGAGACAAACCATAATGCCTCCTGCTTCTCGGGCTTAAGATAGAAAGCTGCCTTTGGGCGTCTTCTGTAGATTTGTCTAATTATTGTATTTCTTATGCTTTAAATAAAACCAAGATATATTCAGAAATTCTGGGAAGGTCCATGAAAAGGATCCCAGAGCTACGCTTGCAAATTTACTTCTTCAGAAGTATTTCAGGAGGAGGTGTGTGTTTTGGTGTTACCCTGAGGAGTCAAACCTGGATCTCTGGGAGGAGGAAACACCAGAAGTCAAGTTCTTGTGAAGTTCTAGCAGCTGAGAATCCAGACATCTGCCTTCATCATGTACCCAAAGTCACAAATTACCAAAACGCAAGTGACACAGAGAAGAGAATTTTCCTAAATTTGCACATTTCAGACAACACGAGACACTCATTACTCACAGGGGGAAAAAAAATCCTTCTGGATTGTTTTCAAGACACGGTGTCAGGAGGGGAATCCCAATCTGTCCCTTTGAATTGGAAAACACCCTTGCACTCAATAGCACTTGACTAGCGAAAGAATTACAGAAACAGATCCTGGCAGACAGCAAATCTGGTTTGGATACAAACTACACAGCAGGGTGGCCGGGGAGGGAGGGTTACTTTCATCTACCTTGAGTCAGTCTTCAGCACGTTACCCTGATAAAGCTAAAATATATCTTGCATGGCCTGCTTTCATAGGCTTTATCAAGCAAAGTTATTTTCTGCCGATCCGCAGCTGCACCAGCAGGAAGTGAGCAGCTCTCCTCGCCAGCCCCATGTGCATGCCTACAGTAACCACATTAACCGCAAAGCATGTTTTTATCTTGTTAAGCCGCTAAGCTCTGAAGTGTTCCGTTTAGTATGGTAATAACAAGGCTGAGTGATAAAGCTTTTAGTGGGTAGAGAAATACCAGCCAAGATCTCCTGTGAACTGGGGACGTGCAGTTTGTTTTCTTTACACGGATTCTTCTGGACATGCCAGCACAGAAATAAATCAAATTCCATACGCTAGATAACACCCTGGCCATGAGACAAACCAACAAAAGCCGGGAATTCAGCATTAAAGAGAGGCTGTTAAGTAATTTAGGCCAAGAAGTTGACCTGTCAAACCTGATAAGGAATATCATCTAGATATTAACCAACCAATAAAATAAACCACACTATTTAAGTACTCAGATGTTTTTAAATAAAGCCAATACATTGTCGGTATCTGCAGAAAGAAGTTATTTTTTTCCTGTTTTGGTTCTGCATGAGTAGTTCCCTAACGAAAACCGGAGCAGTAAACGCACCCACCCAATGTTCTGCCACACACACAAAACAGTCATTCTATCCACCCAAAATAGTCGCATCATTCAAATCAGGAGACCGGTCGAGACCCTCTCGCTAATGATTTAGACCTGGAATAAGGGTCAGGTGAAAGAGTTCAGGGCTGGAATAACCTCAGCGGTGGTGCTGCCTTCCCCTGTGCCGGGCAATGCACATCAGTTCTCTGACCCTGGGCTCCTCCTGGCTCCCAAAGATGCACCTCCACTTTTCTTTGATCTCCAACAATGCTGGAGCAGGTTGTTCTTCAGGATTCAGATCTTTCTACAGGTCTCATCAATGTAAACTGCTTTTCATGTTTTGAGCTCAGGCCTCACTGATTGCAACGTCCTGTTACAGATCAAAGGCGATGTTCATTTGCAACCCAATTTAAACTAATGGAAAGTTATGCAAGTATCTGCAGATGAAAGAAACCAGACTTTAATCACTTCTATTGCTATCGCACCCCTCCACTTCAACTAGCCTGCTTCATCCCAAGGCAACTACTCTTAGACAGCTGTAGATCAGTGGTCCATTTTTCACCACCACATATTTGTGCTCTCTCTCCAAAAGGCAGACCGTGTGTATGACCATGTCCTGCACTCACAGAGCAGTTTCAAACGAAGTTAAAAAGGACAATTTTCATAGTGTTTCTTTGTTTCGATCACTTGCAATAGAAAATAAAGTTAACAAGGAAAAAAAAAAACCCTCACAGATAAGCTAGAGCTCTGGTTGCCAGCTCCTAATCCTTACAAACCATGCGATTAGTGCTCCTCCAGACTGCTGCGAAACAGGATCCAAACCAGCCATGTGCATGAAAGGACCGAGCCCGCTGTCAGCCTGCTGTTAGTGATGGGATAGCGCGCGCAGCGCTTCCACCATGCAAAGAAGATCTCATGAATATTCCCCTTGGCAAAGACACTTTTATTTTGCACAGTGGAGATCTGAGGACCATGATGGTCCCAAGAGATGCACAACCTTGCTTCAAATTCCTGCTGCAGATTGAGTAAGGAATAAGATCTTTAAGATTGGAGCTCTTAGCACTTGGAATCAGCTCCAGGTAGTCTGTGTTTTGGTTCATTATTTTAACATCTCGCTATCTCGTCACAAACAGCAGCATCAGTTGCTAATTTGCAGATAACTGTTCCGGTCACAGAAGCCAATGCCTTCCATCTCCAATATCATTGGCCTCTGCCTTTTAAGATAAGAGAAACTATTAATTTTTTTCTTTTTCCCTTTTTTTTTTTTTAGTTTAATCACTGTGAAACAGTCTTTTGGACGCATAAATTACACCACTTCTGACTTGCCAACTTTCTGTTCAATGCAGTTTTGCAGCAATGCACGTTTCCTCTGTATCTCTACTCCTGCAGAAAACAGAAGTTCAGATAACGAAATGGTGGAAATATCTTCAGATTTAAATTAACCATGTTCTCCTGCAGACAGCAGAGCTCTTGTCAAGTATATGGCCTACTGCTTGCATGAACTTGCTTCCCAGAAGTTGAAGCTCTGCAATACCGGAGAGTGAGGCTTATAAATTCACTGTTCACATCCTGAGAGGCCAGGAACAAAGGAACTGAGATCTGGTGTCAGTAACTACACCTGTCCCCACACATAGCATACACATACCTGCAGAATATTATTCATACAAACCGCATGAGGGGCTTGGTGGGAAACTGGAGTTCACATAGTGGGGGACCTAAGTGAAGAAAAATAGGTCTCCCAGCATAGGCTTACTCATGTACGTGCTTCTGCCTGATGTTTTTCCAGACTTTATTAAAAAGGGAGGTTTTACAGCCCCCAGCAGTCTGCCTGCCAAGACAACTGCCTATTCTGCCAGTGCCTAGTGCTGCCTCTGAATGGCAGGGACAGAACAGAAGGAAGGAAAAGGGAAACCAGAAAAACACCGAGTAGATCACCAAAGCCAGGCTCTTGCTGCAAACACGTGCCTTAAAATTGTCATGACTCTTCCAAGACGAGCAAATCTGGGGCAGGCTCCAAACCAAATGCTCCAATGGTGGAGCAAGGCTGGGGGACGGCACCACTCCCTGCCATGCCAGACCAAGGATTTGGCTGCTTTGCAAATCAACAGGATGAAAACGCTCAGAAGGGTCAAGTGCCTTCATCTTGTTTGTCAAGTGCCATAGGATCTTTGGCTGAAAGCAAAGGGTGGGATGCAAAGAACAAAAATAGCAGAGATTAAACTAGTATTTTTTAATATTTTTTTTTCAAGGAGACGTGGGGCCCACAACCCCCTTCAGAAATCCATCAATATTGCCGTCCTTCGGAACTGTAGGCGCTTGCCTGGGAGAGCAGCAGCTGGTGTCAAACTGGCTAAGCTTGAATTATCACAGTCTGATTGGCAGATTAGGCTGGATAAGGGCTCAAAGCCGTCTTGGACTATGAGTGCTCCCAAGAGGCTGCATCTCTCTAAACAGCTCCGCATGGCATGGCTGGTACCTTAGCTGCAGACAGCCCTGGATTAAACCCCGCAGAGTCCACTCAGCCACCCAGGAGATAGTTTAATCTCTAAGAAAACTGACGAAGCACTTGGAGCGACCGCAAGAGAAGCCTGCAAGCTTGGGCTCTGCAAGGGGAGCTTTCAAGCCACCATCCAGACACAGACGTGGGTTGCCATGTAGAAGCAGGCAGGCTCCATCCTGCTGCAAGCCAGCTGGGGGAGGAAATAAATCTCCTCCATCTTACACAAGCACAAAGAGTTAAAGTGATTTCCAGCCTCCCCTTCCCAGTTCCCCCTGCACAAATAAAACCACCGATCAAAACACTAGCAATCCCCTGCTGCAGCAGGACTAAGCCACTTCTTTTGCCCACAAGGAGTTAAGCGGGAACATGGCAGCCCACTGCAAACCACCCCACTGCAACTTCTTCAGCTGCACCACCGAGTAGATTTGCAGGAGTCTCAGCCCCTTCTTCACACTCATAGTGCTCTCTTCAAACACCATTTAGCAGACTGTGCCAGTCTCCCTCTGCTCACCCAACAGACTTCCAGCACCCTGTCTGACACCACACTCAGTAATCCAGGTTGGTGCAGAGGCAACACGCGGTGACCAAGTTCTGGACCATAGTCTCTTCCCCGATTCCCAGTGCCCGACATTTCTGGTAGTTTAATCAACCAGCTCTCTTTGCATGTGGCTTTTTAATTTCATTCCCCACAAATATTTTTTTTTTCCATTCCTTTACTATTCTTCTCCATCCAGTTATCTCCACATCACATATTTACTCTTTCTGACCTTGCCACCTTGCACCCTTTCTTCTCGACATTCTTCTAAGCATATGCTGCTCTTCCCGAGGCTGTATTTTAAAGAGCTGTGATTTACTAACAGCAACCTATGCTGAAGTTGCAGAGGGGTTTATTGGCATCATCTGGTGAGTAGCTGACAGCAGACGACAGGCTGCAGAAGACACTCTGCAGGTCTCCAGCACGGCTCCACTCCAACCCCTGTCCAGACCAATACCCACCCACTTAGGCTGGGAGAGCTTACGGAGCAAGGGAACACACTCAGCAGCTTGCAGAAACAGCAGCAACAGACACTCCTGTCTCACATTCCCCCTTCATAAATGATAACTTGAAGCTTTCTGCCCACACTATGAACGAGCGAAGGGGCTGAGGCAATGACCAGTAACAACCTGTCCATTACCTGCAGTGGGTTTGGATAAGGACTGCCCTGAAATAACAACCAAAAAGTGAGTAAAACCCCTGGGGATATTATAAATTCTTAGACAAACGGTAACTTTACAAACAGACTATGCAAGAACATTTCGGCGCCTGCAACTTATGAGGCAGATATTCCAGTATTCTCTTTTCCATAACATTTTAACTCCCATTAAAGCTCACTCGAATGCCTATCCCGCCAACGCAAAGCACGGAAACAAAGGAAATAAGCAGTTAAGTCAGTCAAGCCCCAACTCCCATACAGTCACCAGTTCCCTATCGTAACCTCAATTACCTCCCTCTCACCACCCACAGCCCACATCTCCCCACCCGCACCTCGAGGAGCCCGCACGCACGCTTCGTTCCCCTGGCAATCACTGCTCGTTACAGCTGCTTCCACGCGAAGGGGTTGACGTGGCTTTCTTCACTTGGGCTCTAGAAAATTAGGGTTGCCTCGTACAAGGGCGACACAGAACTAGGGTTACTGCTCAGGTTTCCCCCGATGGGGATTGGATCGGGTTGGATGGGGATTGCTCCAAGAGCTTCAGGAAAGCCTCCAGGTGCGGTGTGTGAATTCCACCAGAGACTTCAGCCTGAAAGTAATCGTAAGCCTGTGATTTTGGCTTGGTCTTTTTGCAATGACTGGGCTGCTGCAATCCAGTGGCAGCCTGTAGTTCAGCTGCTCACTCTTTTAAAAATATGACTGTCTGGTGGGCATTGCTCTCACGGTTGAAACCTTGCACAAATCAAGCACTCGGCTAAACCTCAGGGGACTTGCACGGTGCAGGGCACTGTGGATTCACGAATGAAGACAGCAGCAGAGAGTGGAGAGAAGGGAAGAGAGGAGGAGAAATTAAGATCTTGGGCACTAAGATTTGACTAACTGGATGAGACAGGATTATTAAAAAAGGGGGAATGGGAAGGGGGGAGGGGGGAGGCAGACAATTTTCCCTAACCTGCCCCATCTTGCCATTAACATTTAAATTAAAATGATGAATTACCGAAATAGCCATGGTCAAGGCCTCCGTATCCTCCCCCATAGTAAGTACCATGATGCACTGTCATGTGCAAACAGCTCCTTCATGAGACACCAAAAGGCTCTTAATAATGGATATTACACTTCTGCAATGATCGCAGTGGAAAGCACCCAAAATTACCAGCTTTCTTTGCAGAGTAATTTGTTATTTTAATGCTGTCAACCTGCAGAAATAGATTTATTGTTATTAATAATAGTGATTTGCCACATTTTGCTAGTTAAATTACAGTGCTGTATAGTTAGTTCCACAATAAAGGACTGGAAGTGTGCCAGGAGATTGCTCATAGCTCAGCGTAACAGCAGTTGGCACCGTTCCCATTAAGGCATTAAAATTTGAGTCAGAAACATAACAGATGCAAAACAAAACATGAGGTCGCTCGCGGGGATTATATAAAAACAATTAAAACAAATTAATTACCAGTTATGTTAGTGTTGCTCGGTGTACACGTAGAATGATTACAAATCCATGCAGAGGTCTTTTAAAGACCATAAAAGTCAATAAGGATCCCTGAGGGACTACGAGGGAACTTTTGGTTTCCAGCACAGCAGTGGGTTTAGGGAGATGAAATATGGGGAGGCGCAGGCTGTGGGACAGGCCCAGCTTCCCAAGAGCAGAAGCGGCTTCCGAAGGCTCCTGAGGAAGACCAGGTTACGAGCGGAGAAGAAGCCACAGTCCCTTGGTGCTACAGATGGTAGAGGAGCCCAGGCGCACGAGGCTATGAGCGCTTTGGGGCAGCCCTGCCAAAGCACCTGGACCCCAGCTCAGAAAAGCTGAGCCAGAGCCAGTGAGATAAACCAGGGTTGAGGGGATGCTCAAGAGCACGCAGCGGGATAGACTTCATATAAATGAGCAGTTTGTGGAAAGAGACTGCGTTGATTTTCTCCCCTCCTTGCCCTAAGCAAGCCCGAAGGTTTCTGGTCCGTGCAGAAAACTCACTGGAAAGCGTCTATGGAGAATCCCTGTGGGGAGTCTGCCCATCTCTATGCTTGTTTTCCAGCCGTACGTGCCTCTCTTTGCAAAAAAGGGAAATTGTTTTTAGGATGTTAATACTCTTCATCATTACCCTGCAGTCAGGGGCAGAACTTGCAGTTTCCCATAGAAGCAGGGATCAGCCACTACCACATACTGCTGAAGACCTCCTCTAAAGCCCTGCCTGTCCTCCTGCTACCCCAGAAATAAAACACTAAGGGAACCTTGAGGGCCTGAACTTCTTACACCGACTTCACCCACCGACTTCAGTACTGCTGCTCCCAACAGTCACTGTCAGTTTGCTCCTGCCATACTCTCTCCCCACATCCACCTTACCAGCGGGCCAGCACAGCTCAACAGAAAACAAGTGTCAGAGCAGGTCCTTTACACCCTAAACCTGTGACGTGGCTGTTACAATCCTTGTCTCCCTGAAATCAATGGGAAAAAAACTGCCTTTGAGTTTTCCATTAATTCTTTGGGCCTCAGACAGTATGATCTCAAATCATGTCAGCCCCCTCCATCCCAGCGACACAGGTAGAACATGCGTTTTCTCAAAACGAACAATTTATCTGGCACCACAGATTTATTTGATGTGGTCTGACCAGCAAAGACATAATCATTTTGCCAAATCCTAGAAGCTGAGCTTGAATAAACTGTCTCTTAAAACTAAAGAGTGTTGAACGTGGTGTATACTTCTGGTTTCTCAACAGGATTCTCAAACCATTTGTCCATCTGTACGGATGTGTGCCATGGTTTTTACCTATGGGATATCTTGTCTCCCTCTTCTTGAGACCGTGGGGATTATCTGCATCTTAATACATCCAAACCTAAGCTTTTCCTTTAGAACATTACCTGGTATTTTGTGAAGATGTAAAACACAGCGTCACATCAGAAACTCCAGGCACACACAAACCAGAGAAAGTAGTAGAGAGGTACAGATTTCCTGAAGAGAACCAGGACTTTCTGGAAACAAGCATGCAGCGGCTGCAGCTTTCAATTATACCAAAGCTTCCAGAACTGAAAGAAGACTCTTTGGGCAGCATATGAGGTGCTACCTTTCTGTGTGATGGTTGTTTCTAGTTTTATATTACCAGGGAAAAGAAAAAGTGCATTGGTATTTTAGCATCTGACTAATGGTGTGAAAACATTATCTCACTATTACTCTCCGAGGGGTGATTTAGTTCATATTCTATCCTTTGGAAAGAAGCAGGTATGGAATAATCACACTGACTCTGCTTATTGTGCATGTATAATATCTGATCTTAAAGAAATCAAATTCAGACTCACTGCAGGCCTCTCCCTCTGTCCCCCATGGCTGCACACCCAAACCATCATTTTTCTTACTAGTTCTTTGTTAAGCGTCATTTATATGCTTGCTGCGGTATAGGAGCGTACCCAGTCCCTGCCCTCAGGGGCACAGCTATCTCTTTTTTCAAGAGACGTAACGGCAGGCATCGAGCGTTCACGTCAGCACTGAGCCTGGGAGGTGGTCCAGGCCTAAAGCCACTTATAATCCCTTGAAGGGAGGAATAACCTGATTTCTTTCCAACACTCCACGTATTTGAATTAACCCGTAGGAATCTCTTTTTCTGAATGGTTTTAATTTGCATGAATACTGGGAAGGAGGGAGAAAAAGAGGCGACACGCAACTCCGTGGCACGCAGACCTCCAGGTGACGACAGATGGGTCAGCAAGCGTCCTCCACCACCGTTCAGAGGAAATGTGCCCCTTTTGCCCAGACCACATCCCCAGGTGCAAACTAAGCAGCAAGGCAGGGAGAGACGGTATTTAGTAAGGAAAGAGGAAAGGTTCGTTATCGCCTCCAGCAGGACGTTCAGGAAGGGAGAAGGGAGACCAGAAGGGGTTCTGCTCCCTCTTCTCTCCTTCACTGGGAGGAGGCCGTGGTCTGCAGGCAACCTGCCCATGCCGATTCCCCTGATGGCACAAGGACCCACAGGGAATAAACGCTGGCTTTAACTATAGACCTTCCACTAACATTTCGCTATTTGACTTGGGAGCATTGACAGAGAGATCGGCAAAATGCTTCTCATCAATTGAGAGCACTTTCCATCTTACTTAAACAGTTTTCCCCTAATAATTAGAAAGGCTGAACCAGTTGGGATAAAAGTAAGGCCTAACCAAGCGACTTGAGGTCTGCAATGGAATAACGCACTTCCAGCAGGGACTGCGGCCCCCGCCCGTCAGGACGCACTAACGGGAGATGCGAGAGGGGCTCAAGAGGAGTCACGGAGATTTGTGTCCCTTCTTCTCACCCGAGAGGCACCGGGCAGCTTGCCGCTCCACTTGCCGCTCCACACGCAGCACCCTTCTCTGCCAGCGACGTCCCTCTGCATCCAGCCTTTGCCCACCAAGCACCAGCACGCCGTAGCACCGACATGCCCAAACCGGAGAAAGCTGGCTGCCAGGAGCAGCCCTGGCAGGCCTCGAGTCAAACCCAAGTGCTTTGCTCTAACTTACTTCTCAAGTAACAAGGAATTTGCAGACTCTTAACTCCACCCTCTCAAAAAGCAGATGGAAACGGGAAATATTGATGGGTATCACCAGATGTCACTGTTGTACAAAGTCATCCAAGTTGCACTTCTTGGAGAGCACATGGCAGGCTTGAAAAGGCACCTTAGGCTTTGCCCCTTGCCTGCCCCTTGGCCTCTCCTTGCCCTCAGCAGTCCGAGAAAAGGTTCTACAAGAGGAGCCGCAGCACAGTTTTTTCTCTGGCATGGATGGTTTTAAAGCCGGTTTCTTAAAGCAGAGGCATGCTAGGCTGTGGTTTGGGGAAGGAACCACACTGCACCACGACAGCTTTTGTTTCAGGTCTGATATGTTTATATCAAGCTTTGTTTTTCTAGTTTTGTTCCAACACCTTTCTTTCTGCTGGAAGGCTAAATTGCAGGGCTGCAACCGCTGCTATCAGCTAGCAAAGAGATAACAATAATTAATACTCGGTAATATTGAGCCTAGAATGTCTTTTGCGTGATGCTGCCTTATTAGTTTCAGCAGGGATTCTCTGAGATAATCAAACCCAGGATTTTAGAGTTCATTTGCTTAAAGCCTGTTTCATACAGATTTTGATGTACTTCTAAGATGGCTTGGATATGAGCATTTGCTTGCCAATAATAAAGTATTGTTCCCTATCTGCAAGATATCTATCGGAAGAGCAGAGCAGTAGCTAGATGAGCTTAGGGTTGAACAAGATATGTGCAGAGCAGTGTCCTTTCAAAAGCAAATCTGTTGAGGAAATAATTTCAGCTAAGAAAATAAACATAACTGGCACTGTATCAGAAGAGCAGCACAACAACGTTGATCCGCTAAGGGAACACACTTGATGTTTTAAAACAAAACAGATCTGTGCAAGGAAGTGCTTGCTTAAAATGTGTGTGTATTTTTATTCTTCAAGACACATTTAAAAACAGAAAGAAGACAAAACACACACGCACGTAAAGCCCTTCAGCCCGAGCATGCTGCTGCTGGTTTGTTATGTATCATTAGCTATTCCCAAGGTGACAAGTGTTATCTGAATGCGGTTTGTGCAGTAATCCAGAACCAATTATGTATAATAGTTCTTCAGCAGAGTACATTGAAAAAATAAAGAAAACGCGCTGATTGACAAATACACTTCTCCGCATGCAGGTCTCGTGGCGGCACAGGCTCAGCGGTTCCCCGCTCTCCCCCAGCTCGCCAGCAAAGCCCACAGCCGCAGCAGCCCCCAGCTTGTGCTGGCAGCAGGGGCCAGGAGAGGTGGCACCGAGGGGACCCAGCCCCCAAGGAGCGGAGGGACAGCAAGGTGTCACCCCCCCAGCCTGGCGGCAATCCCCCCCCCGCCCGCCCGCCGAGGAACGCACGTGCTGGTCTCTTCTCCCAGGTAACAAGTGACAGGACAAGAGGAAATGGCCTCAAGTTGCGCCAGGGGAGGTTTAGACTGGATATTGGGAAATTTTACTTCACCGAAAGGGTTGTCCAGCATTGGAACAGGCTGCCCAGGGAAGGGGTTGAGTCCCCATCCCTGGGGGTATTTAAAAGCCGTTTGGATGAGGTGCTTAGGGACATGGTGTAGTGGTGGGCTTGGTAGCGTTAGGCTTACCGTTGGACTCGATGATCTTAAAGGTCTTTTCCAACCTATACGATTCTGTGGTTCTGTGTCTTGCTGACGAGAGGGTGACGTGAGGAGAGATGGGGATAGCTGCTCCCCAACGGTGCCCCAGAGGCACTGGCCACAAAGACTAGTCAAGCTATTCCTAGGGCAAGCATTAATGGCGGTTAGCCAGGCCTCTGCTTTTCACTATCAAGGCGTCTAAAAGACAGCTCTTTCTGCCACCAGTCCTGCAGGGAAACAGTCTGCAAAGTTTGACCTTGGCACCGCGTAGAGCGTACAGTAAGTACATTTGGGGTTAAAGGCAACTCCTAATGAACCTCCCGTTGTTGTCAGCCCTCACGCTGGTACATCAGCTGCGCCTGAGCAGGCACTCGCTCCACGCTGCTCGGGGACGACAGATTTTACCAGCGTAAGACTCATCCTCCTCTTCCTCCTCCTCCTCCTCCTCCCCGCAGCTGGGCGGCCAGGGATGCACACACCTCTTTGCTAAGGCTGCGCCGCAGGTACCCCGGCAGCGGCGGGGCCCCGCACCTCGCTCCGGCACAGGCACGGCGCCCGCGGTCGCACCGGCGCTGCCTGCCGCTGGTTCTGCACCGCCATGCGGCCAGCGACATGCGGCCAGCGATCAAGAGACAGGGTTCGCTTAATCCGAAGATCACAGCGTCTGAGCTGTGCTGGATTGATACCTTGAGTACTTATCGACCTTAACATGAGCCGTCCCCTCCCCTCACAGCTGTGTTTTCACAACATTGGGCTATTTTACCCCACTCCTCATTTCACAAATGTAGAGCGATTTTTTATTACTCATCAGCTTCCAATTTGGCTCAGCTACACACACCTCCATCCCTGTTTCATTCTGCCTTAAGCGTAATGAACAAAGGAAAAATAAGGACCAGAAATGGATCAGCTTGAAGGGAGATACTCATGGGATACTACCGGGATTTGTCTGTAGCCTAGTACAATTTAAATTATTTTTATTAATGTGCTGAAAGTGGAGCAGAGAGCAAAAGGTACAGGAATTAAGTTCAGATCATTCCAGAATGAAAAGTGTGGCAAAGAGAAATAAAAATAACAGGCCTGGGGAAGATCACAAAATACAGGCATGAAGTGGCAAAATTATGTTCCAGCCAGAAAAATGCAGAACTAATGCGTACTGTGGAGGCTGGAGAAATAAATCTCACGTGCAATAGTTTGAGGAGAAGGAAGATGCTCGTGAGGCACGATCAGGGGAGCGCTCTGGGCTGACAGCAAGCCCCTCTTCTCCAGGGGGCCAGCACCACACCGCTGCTAAGTTCTCTCCCTCCTCCCACTACCCCCTCGCTTTTCCGAGGGTCATACGGAGGGACACGAAGGTAGTCCAGACTTCTAACAAGAAAACATACAGCAAAGAGCTTTGGGAATAAGACTCCTTGTTTCAGGATATAAACCAAGAGCAAACTACCCGAGGTTAGGCGGTAAGCAGCCTGCCGTCGGGCTGTAATTGCCTGCCGCAAGATTTCTGACATTTTCGTCTCATACAGCTGGTAGCACAGTGGGAGACAAAACATTATACTCTGATCCAGTCCATGAGTAGACTTAATCTCTCATGCTCTCTCCCCCGCCACCCTTCCGTAGTATTTTCTAATAAAATGGAAGCACGTGTGCTCCAAATAAAAAAAAAACAACGCTTCGTTTTGAAAGTCTCAAGCCAAAGCTCAGTAATGCCAGCAGCCGGGGTCAGCTACAGAACTATCCCAAGGTCGCCCAGGCAAGCTGGGGCCGAGTCAGCAAACCAACCCAGACCTCCTAAATCCCAGCCCCACCTGCCGGAACTTTTTAAGACTCTGTCTCAGTCTGGCTTTTTCACATTTCTCAAGGGCTCACTGCAGGGCAAGTTTTGCTGGAACACTGGGTATCTGCCCCTTCCCTCCCTGGAGACCAGAACCCATACGAACCCCGCTGGCACGCAGGATGCTCAGGGCTGGCGGCACTGCGGCTGGATGCTCTTTCTCCAGAATCGTGTCTGTCACGCTCGCCTTGCTGCGTCCCTCCTGTCCCCACCTCCGTCCCTCTGTCCCCACCTCCAGCCTGCTTCTTCCTCATACATCCTGCATCGCCAGACCCACACAGAGCCCCTCCAGCTGCTGTCCTGGGACATTATCATCACCACCATCGCTAAACACAGGGGTGACCTCAGAGCCGTCCTGCAGAGGCACTGGCAGATTCATAACTTCAGGAGGAACCTACCAAGCACGTCTCAGCCCAGCTGCCTCCCACTCCCACTGACTCACTGCCGTCTCGGTTGCCAGCTCTCGGCAGGAAAGACACCAACGAGACAGGGAAGAAAAAAAATCACAGTGGAGGAATGGAGGAAAGCCCAAACCAGAAGAGGAACAGCCCTTCGCGTTTGGTCTCGTGCATGCTGCAATGCATCAGTCTGCAAAGGAGCGGGCTCACAACAGCCTCCACGCGAAGGAGGAGAGTGTGATAAGGTATCGTGCGTTCATTTGTAAGCCCCTTTTGGCTACTTCTCTGACTAGACCAGCGTGAATGGGTCTTAGACTGTGAGGTCCCAAAACACAGCAAACACAAAGCAGTGAAAGAGAACGCTGCATTTTCACTCTTTACACAGGCGGGGGCTCTTCTGAAAGGATTAAAGTTTACTGCAGGGCCCTAAAGACAGAGAACTGGGTTTGCTCCCTTGTATCCATATGTTCAGCTCCAGAATTGTTAGTGAAAAGCTGAGCAGAAATACGGGATGTGACACACAAAAGCTCAGCCATAACATGAAAATCAGTCCTATAGGAATCAGCAGAAAAACGCATTGGTTTGAGAGGATGAGAATATAAGCTCGACTGCAAAAAAATCCCCCCTCCCAGCCATGACCAGTTCCCAGGCAGGTATGGGGCTGACAGGATGAAGGCACTACATCCAAAAAATGTCAGACACTTTGCTGAGACTTCCAATCACTTCAGCTCTCAACAGGTCACAGCAGGAGCCTGAAAAATCCCCCCAGACTTTCCCCCAGCTCAAAGACACCTTCTTTAGGGCAACCGCTGACACCCAGGTGCCCACCAGCGCTCCCTGCTCCCGCTGAAGGCTCCCTCCAGCATCTGCCCTGCAGCACCGAGCACCAACACACCAGCACCGGCGGCAGGTTTGGCTCTGCAGGAGCAGGGGCCGTTCCTGGCCAGCGGGGTTGGGGCAGACGGGCATGAGGGTGTTAGCTTGGGAGATACGGCGGAGAAATGAGAATAGGGGTAGGAAGGGGAAAGAGAGGGAGAGGCAAGGCCCTTCCTAAATGCTTGCACACATAAGAACAACGCTCGCCTGAAGCTGACCTCTGAAGTGATTTCCCCCCTGCGACTGCGCGGATTTTCTTTTGCTCTCCAAAGAGGGCACTCGGTGCCAGTACAGATGAGCAGCACGAGTTAGAAAAATCCTAAACCAAGAGAACACAGCAGCAATGCTGCAGACTCCAGCTGCACTGGAGGGTTCCTAACAACAAATGGGTATTACAGAGCTGGCGCAGCTGCTGGTCTTTGCTCCTGCGGCCTTAACCCCTGCAGAAGGCTGGGAGAGCAATTACAGCCTTTCAGAGCTGGTGGCTGGACCCTCCGCTGACTGCCTGCTCCTGGCCCCCCACTCCCGCTTCCCCCTGACATTGCAGCCAAACCATTTCCCTCCAAAGGAAACCCCAGCCTCGCTACCCTTACGAGGCACTGGGGCCAGCTTGGCCTGGGAGAGAATAGCCAAGCGCTGTTGAACGGCTGGAGCGCTGACACTGGATAAACGCTGTCACCAAGCCAACAGCAGAGTCATCGGGGGCTAAAGAAAAGAGCAAATGTTTGTAATCAGAGCTGCTGCAATATTACTGGTTCCTTGCTAAGCCCTAAGAAAAACAAAGAGATGAAAAGTTGGCTTCTGCTCTTTTTAGTAGGCACTGGAAACGCCTTGGCTCAGTGCGAACCGATGGTGTTTACATAGCCTCCCCCTTGCCTCCTGCCTGCATTCACTCCGTGAGCGGCTTCTGTTTACAAGCAGCAGGGAATGGGATCCCTGTCCATGAAAATGGATGATGTCAGGGTTAATTAATCCGACCTGAGGTGACACGGCCAGGAGCAGCCACTACGTCTCCCGCTTGGGAGAAGCTATATATAGTTCCGTGACACGATGCGACGTATCAATCATGGAGCAAAGAAAATAAAAAAGCACTTTGATTTAACAGCAAATTCGGCTTTGTGATCCCAGGAAGGCTGGCCAGCTGAAACGGTGCATGACAGTCGACTACGGTGCAAAATGTGTTTTCAGATGTGGCATTTTCTGGTAGTGATTTGCACCTTGAAAGAAGGGACTGTTAGAAGATTTGTGCATCTTTAACAGGGAAATTTCCTTATTAGTCTGGAGGTCACAGCTGTGCAAAACACCCAGCAGCTTTGCTTCCGAAGGGTACGTGAACATCGCACCCAGTTCAAGCTGCAGACCTTGTCTCCCCCTAATTTCTCTTGCAAATCTGCCTGAGCCCAGAATGCAAAGCAAAATTCAGTCAAATACCCAGGTAAAGCCATGAATTTCACACGGTTCTTGATGGGAAGCTCTAAATCCATCTAGGGTTGCCCCCAGATGTTTCCCAAACCTTCAGGGGACTTTTCAGCTATTTATTTCTGGGATTTCAAACACAGGTCGCAGCTGAGCTAAGGTGACACTCTCAGGGTGCTGGGTTTGTTCCTGAGCAATTTTCAGAGCTGATGGGGAAAACCAAAAATCCTCTTCGCTCTCTCTTCCTTCTCACCAATTACCTGACCATAAATCCAACTCACTGATCAGCGCCTTCAGGGGACATTTCAGGAGTCAGCTGATGTTGTTGTACAAAACAACAACGAGAAGAGGCTGAAATTTCCCTTTAACACAGCACAACGTGATTTCACTACGTGTGTTGTAGAGATGCCCGACAGCCCCAGTATGTACCGTCAACAAACACCAAGAAGAGACGACCGCTGCCCTGAAAGCCTACAATCCAGCATCAAAGGTCCATATTAAAAAGAAAAACAAAAAAAACAAAACACAGAGAGAAAGGGTCGGCGGCAGCAGAAAAATAAAGCCTGGAGCAGTGGTGGCCGCAGCGTAACGCGGGGTAAGTGGACATTAGCTTACCCTGGGTGCAGATCCTCCACAGCACCAGCACGCTGGCAGCCGTCTGGCTCAGCTCTTACTGTGCCGGACAAGAGAAGTGGGAGCTCAGACGCGGTCTTTAGCCCCAAAACTGAGCAGAGAGCCGATGCAAGGTGCGGGAACAGATCGAGGAAAGAATGGATACTCAAAACCGACGGGGTCCTCACAAGGCAGCAGCTTTGCTTTGGCTGCAGGTTGTTGCTGCTCCCTGGGAAGAAAGTCAGCAGCTCAGAGCAGCATTTTAACAAGCAGCCCGTTGCGCTGATGAGGGATGCTCCTGCAGGGAGGCAGCTTGCCTGCGTCACACCAAGGGCTAGGAGACACCTTAAATTCAGACAAATCCCACCAAGGAAACACCTGCCCTTGTTGCTGGTTCCTGCTCCAATCAAGAAACCGATCCCCATACCCCGAATTGCAGTCAGGATTGACAGCAGCTATGATTTTGTTTGCGGTGCCTGCAGGCTCGGGCTGACGGGCCGGGCTGCAGACGGCTGATGCCTTTCTGCAGCCTACGGCGGGCAGAGTGGATAATGATAAACACTCCCTTTTGGCCTTCAAACAGATTAATCTATAAATATTGATAGCCCTGAAGATTTAAGTGCTCTGTTTATCCACAAAACAGGTGAAATCTTGGCAACAGCCAAGTGTCTTCCTGGAAATGGCTCGGTTTTATGTGCTTTCCCAGCCTGGGGAGAAGAAATCTGCAGTGTGGTGCATTACCGGGCTACCCAGAGATTGCCACCTAGCACTAACGCCGCTGCTGGCTGCTACAGCAAAGCCAAAATGAACAGCCAATTTGTGTTACAACAAAAACAGAGCTGTGGGATGGGGCATTTTCCAGCCTCAGCTGAGGGACAAGAAGGAAAATTATTAAAAAATAAAAATAAAAAATTTCAACAACCCTCCATCTCTGAAGTAAAGCTCAAGTGACTGAACACGGTAATGACATAGTGGAGGTGCAGCAGGGATTTGTCAATGACAAACATGTGCGAGAAGAGTGTATGTTTATCCTGTACGTACACTGTGCAAAATACAGCCCCCATCGGTCCCACGCCTGAGCACAGCCCTGCTCAGCACAGCCCGCGGATCAGGACAGGCTGACAGCTGGGTATTATTTATGGCAGCTTTTCCAACTAGGTAGACATTTGCAAATCAAAATAACTGTCATCTGTGTTGTCTGAATGCAATTTTCGGTGTGTTTTATCCTCCGCTTTCCCCCACCTACTGTATTATTAACAGCCTTTGGCCTCTCCCTGCCAATCTCCATCTCCCTGCAGATGTTTTCCCGGCACGCTGCAGCCCCTGGAGCGAAGCCTCTCGCCTGGCAGATGGCACGCAGCAGCTCCCGGGAAACCCACGCGCTTCCAGAAGTCCCTGCCCACCAAGCAATGATGGGGTAATTGAGATTGTGTTCCTGCTGACACCAGCTCAGGGACGCTAAGCCCGAGAGCCCCCCAGGGCTATCCCGGGAAACCTGGGGTGCAGCTCCCCGCTGCCAGGAGGGCTGCGGGACACGGGGGGGGTGCTCTGTGGTCACCCCAACCCCTCCGCAGAGCCCAGCCTGGGCTAGGGGATGGACACAGCACCCGCTTTTCCAAAGTACATCAGCCACGGCGTACAGCTGCGAGGAAGGGAGAAGTGGGGTGAATTTTGTACTGTCCTTTAAAAGCTGCTAGAGGGGAGGTGTTACTGCCGCTTAATTACTCCGAGGTTTGTGGGAATGGTCCAGGTCATGGCTGCCGGAGACTGCTTCCTCCCTCCGGGATGTTTGCCCTGCAAAGCCAAGCGTGGGGTGGGTCATGCTACAGACCTGGAAAACACCCGCAGGGAACGTGCCCCAGGAGCAGAATTTGCCTGGCAGCCTCTCAAGAGGGGAGATTGCTTCCTCCAGCGCGCAGCAGCCGACGCTGAATTCGCCTGCGCTCCCCCCCTGGGTTTTCTGTGCAGCCACACAGGAGTGAGACCCGGTGATAATGAAGCAAAGTCCACCCGCAGTTCTGCTTTCCCCCATGGCAGTTTCATTATGGGAATAAAAATAAATAGATTAATAAATAAAAACCCCTCCCCACCTCCACTCTCCAGAATAATAATCACCAAAAGGCTGCACAGAAAATTTATTTTTAGCCCTTCACTGCAACGGGAACATGCATTTGTTTCCTAAAAATTGCTTCTCTCCGTATGATGACCCATGGCCTGCCTGTAAGCGGTACCTGCCTCGAGCGGTGTGTGGTACAGAGGCACACAGGGCCGAGAAGCTGGCGGGGGGCTGGATTAATGAGGGCTTAAGGAGGCTGCAGCCCTCCCCATTAGCTCTCTATCATGTGCAATAAGAGCAGCCGTCCTACTGTGCAGCCCTTCCCATTCCCATGGAAACCATTGGTGCATCCAGCCAGGAGTATAAATAAACCTTTCGTATGAACTTCATCCTCTGTGTTATTTTACAGCCTTCATGGCTAACGCCCTTCCTTATTCAGGGACACGGGTGCCCCTGCGTTTGCAGTGCACCGGCACAGCGCTCTTCCCCTTTGTACCTAAATACAAGCCGAGGGAGAACGCGCAGGCAGAGGCACAGGAGCCCAAGGAAGTGAGGGACCACATCGGGGAATAGAACAAGACATGGGCAAACACCACATCTAAGAACTGTGTAGAAAAAATAGTCTTACCATCAATTTTAATTGTCCTGGGTGAATTTTTAAAGTGACAACAGAGAACAGTGCTGAAGAGACACCGAAAATGCACGTAATTAAGGAGCCATGCAAAAACCAGCCCAGCATCTTCCATTCCTACTGTGCTCCCCACACTTTTGGTAGGGGAGCACGGCTCACCTCGAACGTTACAACCCCTCTTAGATACTCCAGATGATAGGGAATATCTGCTCTGAACTCACCTACAACGCAAGACAGGGACCTTGGGGCAGCGAGTCCAGCGCTCGCCCGTAAAGCTCTAGTGCTCAGCAAGCAGTTTTTATTTCATTTTAAGGGAGATTAGGATAACTTGCAGATGATTTACAAAGGTCAAGTCCTGTGGGACACACAATACCCTTAACGGTAGTTGTAGTGCTCCAGCTTTTGTCTACACACGTATCTGCTCACATGCGCACACCCCCCCTTTCCTGTCTTTCCATAAAGATTTTTCCCAGGGAAGGGCGTCTGTCCAAACAATTTCCATGTGTGCTTTACAGAAGGGATTAGACACTGCACAGTGTAAGATCCCCTGCTACTGCACATCGGGATAAAAACTGTAAGAGCGATCAGCTGCCACGCAGTGCTTCTCATCCCGGACTCTAGCCCTTACACACAGTCAGAATTAATCATTAGAAGGAATGGAAGCAAAGAAAACATCAAACCTTTCCGTTTTTTTTTTTTGCCAGGTCCCCAAAGCCTGCTGCCACCTCCACTTTATCAATTATTATTATTATCGCTAATAATTATCAGATTAAACTTCATGCAGAGGAACTTCTCCAATTAATTACAGCTACAAATAGTAACCACAAAAGCATTACCACACCTAGATCAAACTACTTGATGACTCTGTGAACCTGTGTTACAGCGGTGAGCCTCTGACAGCAAGGGAAAAAGCCCTGCTTGGCTTTGTCGGAGTAATTTTATTAACTCTGGCTGGTTCTGTTAGTTGACAAAATGACAGGATCCTGGGGAAAATTTCTCTGTGTGTTTAGTACATCTTTGGCAGGTGTCAAGGTATATTCTCTGGCTTGTCACTCACCGCGCTGCCCTTTAGATAGTTATTATTTCATGTAATTATGATTATTACATGCTGAGATGCCACCCTTATGAATAGCCACTGGTTGCTGTCACTCACTGCAGTGTGATGCAGGAGGATGAGTTGTCTGGAAGGAACTGCAGGGTATGAAAGTGTCACATCCCTCTATTTTAAAAAAAATAACCCCACACTTTTGCTGATCATCCCATTCCAGTTACCGAGTGGCACGCTCAGGACAGAAACACTTGGGCAGCACGGACAGAAAATCATCTGCTATGAAGCACCCACGCCAGAGTCACAGAGTAACAGCAGCCATAGCGCGCCTACAACATAATTGTGACACGAAGCCGCCAGGAGAAGGAGAAAGGGTAATAACCCTAGAGCTGCACGCCAGCGCTGTATTGTGAATTCTCTGCAGCGTTTCTCTTCCAGAGATGCTTTCTCCTTAGCTGCTCAATTCAAAGTAACTTCTGCGTTTGCCCTGTGCCTAACCTCCAGGTGAGATGCAGTAGAGCATCGCAACGTCATCCATCCCAGCTTCACGCACTTACCTGACAGCTGAGCTGCCTTTTGGAGGTGGCCCACGCTCCAATTCCTACAGAGCAGGCAAATTACACGGGATTTCACACCGCCTCCTCCAAACTCAAGCGTTCAGATAAAACCCTCAGTTCTGCAAAGGTGGGGTTTCTAAAGCAGACATACCAATCATTCCTGCTCTGGGGCTGTTTCACGCCAACCAAAGCATTTGACTTGGACTAAGTCATCTTTGATTCTTTTCTGAAGTCTGCTACAGACACTAATGGACCTTGGGCAAGTCATTTCGTACTTCTGTGGCCCTGTTGTAAAATGGAAGTCATGCTATTTTCTGAAAACTCTTTGGACCAAGTGTTCCTTCATACAGGATGTCTGAAAAGTGCAGCACAAGAAGGCTGCAATCTTGACTAAAGCCTTTTGGAGTAACTGCAATATTGGAAAAAAAAAAAAAAGCACTTCTTCAGTCGATTTCAGATACCTAACGCTTCGTACAGTACAAAGCTTCCACAGGGAGATATTCACAATTACAAACGGATCAATGTTCATAAATCATCTCCCTACAACAGCTGAACAAATAATTTGTAATGATTCATTTCCTTGATGGATTTCGCCTCTTTTTCTGTTTGCAAATTATGCGTGAACAGAGCGGGATTTTCCAAATTGATTTTTTTCAAACTGTTTTCAACCCCATGTAATTTCTGAGAACAGCTTTAAGCCTTAAAAGAACTCCAGACCTGGTGTCCTTGCCTGCCCAGAGCTGACGGTCAGACCACAGCCATCATTAGCAGCAACCAACTCACTACAATCGCGATTCCCCTACTTGGTTTAACGGCACACATGAGCTGCTCCGCTGCTCGTGTTTCTCGCCAGGATGAGTACAGCAACCAGCATCAAGTTTCTAGTGCAAATACTTAGAATATCTAAGTTTGAGGTCCTCTTGGAGATGAATTTGATCAAATATTTCCCTTCCCCATGAACACTCCTGCCTGTAAACGTGCTCGCTAAAATATTCACAGAAAGCTAACCAAAAAGGACAAAGCAAAGGTAATATTGAAGCCAGGCCTGCTGGAGCATTTGCTCAACTTAACACCCGGTCCAGCGCAGACACAATTGTCCCTGCTCAGCTCTTTTCCCGTTCCTGGAGCCATGGATGATACACTAAGCATCCCAACTCATGGATGCTCCCCTCGCTGCTCCGAGCCATCTGCTCCGAGCCAGAGATGGCTTGGAGCAGCCACAGCCATCGCTCCCTCCTCCCCAGCGTGCAGAGCCATTGCTAGCCACAGCAAACTCGGAAAGGACGAAGAGGCATCTCTCAACGCTGCAGTTAAACATTTGCCTCTCATCCAGATTTATCGCTCGAGCAAGGCCTGCAACCTAAGACCCAAGGAGCAACTGACTAAAAATAAGAACAGAAGAACGCCCTCGGCTACAATTCCAGACCAGAGTAGCACAGATAGGTCTGCGGCGCAGATCTATCTGCAAGCGCAGGGCAGAGCGAGCTGCCCTTTGCACGGACGCTCGGTGGAGCCCTGTTGGCCCTGCCTGCCCGGCCAGGACGGCAGCACGGGGCACGTCTCCGCTGCTGGCTCCAGCCAGCCACCACGGGGAAGAGCCCCCGCAAAGGGGTGATGGCGGTGCAGACGCATACAGCCTGTGCGAGTTGACACCAGTAATAAAACGAGGAGCCGCAGCGTGGAATTGCAGGCTGTGAGCCCAGACGATGGGACTCCCATCTCCCTTCTCGTGCCAGGAGCCATTTCCCTCCCCCTGCTTAGCCAGCCCACCTCCCTTCCTCCGCAGCATCCTCGGGTTTATTCTAAGCCCTCGGCACCCCAGCCGTGCTACTGGGGTTCCTCGGCTCCCCCGGCTCCGGGACCCGCGCTCTGGCTCTGCACCTCCGCCCTTGCCTCCCGCAGCCGTCAGCGATCCTGGTGCCACTTCGCCGGCACCGAGATCCACTCTGCTCCACGGGGGCAAGGCAGATTGATAATTAAATCCGCAATTGAGATATTCACATTCTGTTCCCTTGCCATTTACGCAGACATAAAACATTTTATTATTCTGCTGATTTAGGAACCTGAATTTAAATATTAGAGTATTAAAGCAATACTTAATTAGTTGACTGAATGTTCTCCCTTTTATCAGTGTTGACAGATCTTAATTATAGCATGGGCTGTGAAAGCTGATAGAACAGCTGATGGCAGCAGCACCGCCAGGAATACTAAAGTGTGTCAGAATTACTTGTCTGTTTTCCCTCTTCCCTCTTGCTCTGTTCTTCAGGCATGCTCTGAAGTCCTTGGCAAATACAGCCAATGCTGCAGCCAAGCCTGAGCAGTTTGGCATTTACTCTCAAGGACATGAGAAACTGCTCACCCTTGAGAGAGCCAGGATAATCCACAGGCCCAGACTTTCAAAAGGAAAAAAAACCCCAAATGATGGGAAATCATCTCCCAGTTAATCATTTTCCTATCCACTAATCAAGCAGACATGGAGATTACCATGGAACAAGAGTACTGAGGTTACTTATTCAATTAACCCCCGCTTTAAAATACAATTTAGACACGTGGGAACAGTTGTCCCAATGAAACCTGACCTTAAGGTTTTCCGTTGCCATCATCCATGGCAAGTCCCTGCTCTAGGGACAGCAGGGGTGGCTCTGAGGACCAGCCATGCCAGGTACACCAAGGCACACCGCTGGCTCCTATCACCTCAGCCAAAGCCAGCCCTCACCACTTGCCAGCACGGAGCCACCATGCCGGCACTGCGCCGTTTCGATGCCACCCAGAAGAGGCTGACGGTTCAGTCTACTTATTGACAGCCATGGGCTGGGCTCCTTCCTCCGCCGAGCCGCAGGGATGGATGGCTCCGGCAGGAGGCCTCTGCTGGGGTGAATTACATCTCGCAGGAGCACATCCTTCACCTTCCTGGGATAATAACAAACGTCCCACCTTTGGGGAAGGTGGCTGGCAGCGAGCATGTCTTGAAGAACGTGTATTTTACCTGCCCCCTGCAGAGGCCAAGCCATTCCCTCTGAAGCAGTAGTATTTAACACCATTTGCAGCAGTCACAGGGACAAAACACACCGCAGGCAAGAAGAGCGAAGAAGTGGTAACTTGGTTTTGGGCTACGAGCCCATGAAGTTGGGCTAGTCACTTGTCCTGGATTCCTGACTCACCAGCCCACTTGCCTGAAACCCACCATCAAGCCCGGCCAGGGCAACACCAGTATCTGACTTTGATTTTATTTTCCTATCTATTTCTTTTAACACAAATTAGGAGATCTGCAGCTTTGTTTAGATCCTGGTGTCCCACACGGCACTAGCAGAAAAACTCCACGTCACCCAGGAAAGACGTTCAGCCCCGCTCAGTCCCCAGCCACCCCGAGGACAGCGTACACTGTCCCCCAACTGCTCAGGCAGGGATGGGGAAGGACCACCGAACTCCAGGCTCATTTCTGCAAGTCTGCTCCTTAGTAACTAGCCTAATAGAGTCTGCTTACATTATGTCGTCTGCAGAAAAAATGGCTATGAAAAATGTGAAGTAAACAAGGTAGAAGCAATGTGTTGGAGCCAACTGCCTAATCAACTAAAGTTACAATCATAAAACAATCCCTAGACACCAGAAATACAGCATAGTTCTCCAAAGTGCTGAACGCTGACTGCATTTCAGCTCTGCATCCCCGTCCAGAATACTTAAGAATTGTTAAATTACCCAGATCCAATTTTATTCTGGGGAAAAAATGTGGTAAAAATAGTGAATAAAATCAGTATTTTTCATCCGTTTGTGTATCCTGCCTTTAGCTCCTTCCTTTTAAGGCTGGAGAGGAAGAGAAGTTTAAATCCCTGTGGTACATTGATGCTTTATAAGTTATTCCAGCATGAATGATCTCAACCTCAGGAATGATACGTGCAAGCGCTGCCAGAGTGGAGAAGGCAGGCTTGGAAGGAGAAACCCTTTGTTGTCACGATTCAGGCACGTGACGGGTTGCGACACCTTTTCTCCGAGTACCATCCATCACTCGCAGATGTTCAGCACAGAGCCATGCTACCTCCTCGCCAAAGGAGCATTGATTTCCACTGCCAGGCACAGCTCGAAACAAGCCCTTTTCCTTCCCATTATTGAATGAGGTAAGAAATTACTTTGCACTTAGTATGCGCATCACACTGGGCAGGCAGAGGATCTCTGCACTGGCTCAAGGCACCTCTCTGCTGCCCTCTGTCACGGCCACTGCTCCGGTAAGTGCGGCCATGTCCCGTGAGGACAGCAGGACACTTGTCCCCATCCGGTGATGGCCAAGACTCTCCAGGAGCTCAGCAGGGGATGCTGCATGCGCTCTGGGCTCCAGGGGATGCACCGTCAGCAGGTTCCCATAAACACCCATGTCCTTTACCAGAGTAACAAGGGATTATTTTACTCAGGCTGGCAAAGAGCCGAGGCACAATTATTTTAAACAGCTACAAAAATCCAGCCATTCCTAAGCCGGCCACCCAGACCACATCCAGGAAAGCAGAGGCTGGGAAATCTGGAAATTAACATCAGAAGGAAAAAACCAGTGCAGAGGCCATTCCATAAGACTGTTTTCCATTTAGCATTCAGCCCTACCAGAAACACTAGTTCTTCCATTACTTGTGCCACAAGCCCAACAAAGCAACAAACACCGATTGCCCTTTGGTAACAGCTTTAGAGCAGCCTAGCCAGGTGGTCAGTTTTGCAAGAGTAGATGTTCCTCAGACACGGTTTCTTATTGCCTTCTGCCTCTGATGGCGCTGGAAACCCAACTTCTTACCTTACAGTGTTTTCAGCATTTCTGCTGCTGGCTAGTACCCAAATAAACTAGAAAATAATGGCTTAGAGAGGAAGGGAGATATTTACTCAGCTTCTACTAATAGTCCCCAAAAGTTCAATTGGCAGCTTTGACTTGAAGCCAAATGATTTTTCCAGACCGGGCCTTCCTCCATCAAGGAGTCAAAGCTGGCGTTTGCTGTTTTCCTCCCCTGTGCCCACAGCTAATTCCAGCCTCAGCTGGGGCTGGGCTGGGAGAACACCACAATACAGTGAAACATCATGTGGAGCGGTTGATGCAGGCACGTGTTTTTCTTTCAAAGGCTCCTTCCCACCCTCCCCAAAACCCTTGCCGCTAGTCCCTTTAGAAAACCTAGGAGTAGGATAGTGAGGAAAGGTTTTGTTCTTGCCAAGGTTTTTTTTTCTTCTCCAGCATCCAGCACTCTGGCCTTTGTCTGGGCCAAAGGAGCGCTGAAACCGAAGCAAGTTCATGAACTTCTGAGAGCAGGTGCTGGCTCCCTGCAGAGCTTTTCCATCCAGATGAGCTGCGCCAAGAGCCCATCGTGGAGCACATTGCTATCGTCAGCAGCAGCAGATGTCAACAGCGGCGTGACATCGGCCAGCAAACTGACCGCCATGCCTGCGTCCAGCTTCCCGGAGCACGTGCTGGGCAGAGCAGCCACGCTCGGCTCCCCCAGGAACCCCACGTGCCGCTGCTCGCCGCCCACCCAAAGAGCCCACGCTGGGCACTGAGGCCGTCCTCGCAGCCTCTGGTGTGCTCTGGCCTCTGTCCAGCGGTGCAAAGCGATGAGTCTCTTGCAATTGATTTAGTGGACTTTAGAAAAAATTATCCCGGTAACAATTCAGTCTGCAGCACGGTCCACGCTAGAGGAAGGATTACTCGGCAATGGCTGCTCCTGTCAAAACCCCAGCACCTGCCTGTACCCTGCCCGCTGGGGCAGGCAGCTCCCTGCACCATGGCATAGGCCTGCACGTGAGCAGGTGCCACCAGGGCCGCTCCTGGCCCCAGACCCATCCCTCCACCACAGAGCAAGGCAGCCCTGCCGCCCCGGGGCCCCAGGGAGGGTACCCCCATCCACAGAGCACAACGCTCTCCATCATCGCCACGCCGCGTCCAGCAAGGCACGCAGCCAGTCCTTGGACCTGACTCGCATCAGGCTTTTTCAGTTTAAAAGTTAATCTAGCTGGGAGCAGAATTACCCACGCCGCATTCCCCTGCCGCTGGCTCAGCTACAGCAGCAGGACTGGATCAGCGGGGCCCTCCTGGCTCCTGGCCTTGCCTTTATAAACACACTTAATGATCAGCAATGATGTCTTGGCGGCTTCACCCGCTTACACGAATGCCCATGTGCTAGAAGGGCATTTTGCCTGCTCGCAAACAAGCCAATCCCATTTAACAGGGCAGAGATTTAAGCGAGACAGCCTGCACGGCGCAGCCGAGTGCCAGGCAATCCTCTCCCCGCAGCAGCCCGGCTCCCTGCTGCCACAAAGCTTCTTCGCTTAACGAACCTGCCTCCCCCGAGGAGGGAAAAGGCATCAAGGGAGGGAGCGTTTCTGGAGGTCTGCTGGTGCTGGTTCACAGCAGCCCTTTTCAACAGACGAGGAGACACTTCATTGCCTCCCCTGCTCCTCCATGCAGCGACTGGGACGCTGGCTGACAGGGACGGGCAATGAGTTAATTTATCGAGTAGAGGTTTGCAGGGCTAAACGCCACGATCATCCTGCCATCCTGCCCAGGCGATAAATCCACCCGCGCTTGGATTCAACCCGCCGTGCAGAGTATCCAAGGCAAGAGGCAACAGGCAGGCAGCGAGGGAAGGGGTCTGCCTGCCTCCAGCCCCGCCAGGATACCCCAACACTTAGGTGCTATTCTCCATCGGTTCTCCATCTCCAACTGCACGAGGATGCAGTTCCTCAGCATCCCCCAGACCGGCAATAAAAAGGCAGCAGGAGGCAGTTACACCTGGGCTGAGCGTCACCAGCTTGCGTTACTGGCGTGGGATTTCTGTTTCACATCGGCCGTCTCCCCGTGCAGCCCCCCGGTTTCGCTCGCACGAGAGCAGCCTCTGACCTCCTGCCTGGAGGATGCTCAGGGAGCGCAGCTGCTACTCGACGACTTCCCTTGAGCAATCCAGCCTTACGCGCTTCAAAGGCTAATGTCATTTTTCTCCAAGGTAGCCCATTACGCAGTCATCCAAAGCAAATCCGGCATGTTACAGAAGAGCACGTTTCAGAGGTCCACGCACCTGGGCAGCTGCCCACAGAGGGAGGAGAAGGAGTTGTCTCAAAATGGGACTAACTGTGTTTGACAAGCCATCTCTCATCGCTGACCTCAGCAAGCTTTTCTCCCACCATCGAAGTTTTTCTGCTGCTACAATTGCACTGAATGAGTTGCAGCTTCTTCCCGGTGTATATTGCCTCCCTTTGGCCACCGTCCAGTGTCTGCCCCACGAGTTCCCTTCCTGTCTCCAAGAAGCTGTCACAGATGGAGCCACAATAAACGTAATGCACAGACCACAGCTTTCCAAAGAGTTGGCAGGCACAGCCAGCAATGATAAAAGATCAACGAGAATTTCAAGTGTTGTTTTAAATGCCTGTTAGGCTGCGAGCTCCCTACCTTTGATCACTAGTCACGCACAGCATTTTCTTTTTTTTCTTATTTAATTTACATGCACACGGTGGCCAAGAGGTTTATGTGCCACAGTGATGAGGGCACCAGAAACAAAAAGTGCTGCCCATGGAGTCTTTCCCTCCGCGATGCACAGGCTGAACTGGAAATACAGAGCCGGCAGATCAATGAGCAGGCATGGACTAAACAGGCCCCTCCACGAACCCTAGAAAGAGAACCTCTACTGAACAAAAACCTCCATACTGTCGCACAAAAGAAATGCCAATGCCTTTTCCTCCGGATTTCTTTGCGTCTAAGACAATATTTTTCTTCAATATCCATCAACGAGAAGGAGCTGCACCCAATTTTCTCAGCACACAGCCTGCAAGCGTGTCTGTCAGTGCAAAGGACTTCTCGCCACGTGCAAAACGGGCCAGACCCTTCCACTGCAGCACGCCAGGCCTGGGCGAACGCCGACTGCTGCGGTGCTACCCTGGCTTACACCAGCTGAGGCTGTGGCCGCTTCTTTTCAATTGCAGTTGGCATTTCTCGGCCTCCTGCTGGCATTGCTCTCGGTGAGCAGCCATAGCTTCTGCGGCACCAATGTTACGGGAGCTCGCTGTCGGAGGACGTAAACCGGTTTGCAGCTGGCTGTAATATCATTTCAGCAAGCAGCACAATAAATCACTGGCTATAAATTAAGCATTTTGTTTACGCTCCACGCAGCAAGGCTCTTCCCCGGGTGCGAAGCCAGCACCAAAGAGCGCTGCCCTTGGATTTCATCGTATCCAGCCTCCGCTGTGCCAGGAGGAGCCGCGTGGCACGGCGAGCTGGTGAGTGAGCTGTTATTGCACTGCAAGGCATTGCGACACGGAGACACCCGTCCAAGGGACTGCTCCGGTCCTGCTCTGCTCCTGCTCCAGGCAATTAGCAGTTTGCTGATGGCTCATGCATGTTCCAGCACTGCCTGTACCGGCTGGAAGGCGCCCAGCGAGAGGTCTGCGCTTCCCTGCCTCTCTCCGGCTGCCCTTGGGAGGCAATACGAAAGCACGCGGGATCCCCGGGCTTGCAGCAGCAGGGCACGTAGAAAGGAGGAAGGGAAGAAGCTTCTGCCATCGAGTCCCACGCTCGCTTGCTGTCGCTGCTGGGGCTGCCACAGATGAGGGACTCTCTCGCCACCACCATGGGAGTTCCCCGCACCACAGCGTCCCCAGCCTTAGCCTGTTCCCCAAAGAAACGCTTTCCCACAGCGTAATGATGCTTCCCCTCGCTCCCACCCTCCTGCTGTGTGAGCGACGAGCCCTTTATTGGCACTTTTTTACAATTTCCTAGTAACGTGTATATGTCTCCCTCCTGGCACTTTACTGCAGAGGTGAGACTTCAACACCTATAAACCACCAACACCAAGAAGTCGAACAAGTCCCTCTCCCCACATAAACGGTGCAGAATAAGCACAGCAGTAATTCACCTGCACTTTCAGGGATTTTTCTTTTTTTTTTCCCCTCCTTTTCCTTTCATTTGAGCTGCCACTTTCACCCTCCCTCCCAGTGCCCAGCTCCCCCATCCCACTTGTGCTATCCATGGCAGTCGCTGGCAGGCACTGGATTAAGGAAAAAGCATGTCAGGAGCTTTGCTGCAATTGTCTGTCTAGCAGTCTGTCTCTACACAGTTTAACCATTATAACCCCTGCTTCCAGGTCAGATGAGGCTCCAGTCCACACAGGAGACAGGTTTGAAAGGTCCTACATGACTGCTTTAAGCTAGAGCTTTAATAGCACTTGGGTATCAGGGACCTCAGAGGACCACAGTACAAGATGCTGCATTGACACAGACAGAGGTAACCCCAAAGATGCACTGTACAGGCACACGCAGGGACAAGCTGGGAGTAAAAACAGAGGCACAAAAATGAGGAGGGGAAGCACTTTACACAGCAAGTCAGGGGAACGACACCCCAGACACAGCTCCGACAGCCTGGCCAAAAACTGGCGGATTCCTCAGGCCTGGCAGAGAAGTGCCACATTCTGCTCTTCTTATTGGGCGAATGAACAAAACCACGCCAGATCAAAGCACCCGCGATCCCAGCGGCCAGCGCTACAGGCAGCAGATGAAGCACACGCGTGCAGGCACGGCTGCACCTTATTGCCACGAGAGGTTGTTGCCTGGAGCAACAACCGGCAGCGAAAGGACCGTCAGAGGCGGACGCTTTCTGCCTTGCCAGAGTCAAGAGCAGCTGCCCAGCCTACTCGCAGGGTGCTGCGGACGTGGGAGTTAGCGTGGTGAGAGACTAAGGACGGACACTGGGATGGCTCTGCCTCCTTCCCCCCCTGCAGAGGATCGTTTGGACATGGGCCCTGCAGGCAAAAGCCCTTCTGCTCCGCGCTAAACACTCGACGCTCATGAAAATCAGGCTGCTGTAGTTTTCCCACTGAACTGTGGCCTTATGTCTGGACAAGCAACCCCGAAAATACCAATGTATGCAATTTGTCTTTCTCCTGCACGTTGGTCCAGGAAGCATTACTTGTATCCTTTCCCAGCCGTGGCTTGAAGGTGACTTGAGCAGAGATAAATGTTATTTCCCAAACCCCAGGCTGGGGAACCACAGGGCTGCAGCTAACGCACGGGCACAGGGGGCTGAGACAGCCATTTAGATCTGCTGGTTCACCTGCGTTGCCCTGGTCCCCAGGCCTGCCTTCTGCCCAGGAGAGAGAATGGTGATCGATGGCCAATTAAAAAGGAGGTGGAGAAAATGAAGTTGAGGTCTACACACACGCTTGTTTCTTCTGCATGCCCATCCCTGTACCTGCTTGCAGCGCGCATTAGGATGGAAAGCCTGTAAAAGGAGTTGTTTCTCCTGTCTCTGACCAAAAGCTGGTCAGAGACAGGAGAAATGGGCAAAACGCTGTTTGCTGGTAACTCGGCCATGCAGCTCCTTCTCTATACTCAGGAGACAGTTGCATTTTAACAGCAAAGCAATCCCTGCACTTACTTGTAGTTAGCACGGTGGTTGCAGATCCTTTGGGATTGGGGACATTACATATGTGAATGACAGCAATATTTCAGAGGATGACAGTGATAGCCAATATAGACTGTTGAGCTCCCTGTGAGGAAGTATTATGAAGGCCATAAAAGCTGCAAAGGACTTTGCAATTGCCATCAATTTAATGGAGAAGATGTTGCAGCGATGGGCAACAGGTAAAAACCTGAAAAGAGATTACCCAGCTGAGACACGAGGGAAATGGAGCATCTCAGCTAAAGACCACAAGAGGAAGAAAGGAAGCTGCGAATTGAAGACTGATTCCTGCATATCGAATCATGGCCATAGGCAATAACATGATGAGATTTCAAAGGGAATTCATTCAATAACTTACTGCGAGGGCTTTGTGGGGGTTTTGTGGTGTGGGGTTTTTTCGTTTTGGGTTGGGTTTGGTGTTTGTTTTTTTTTTTTTCCTGTGGACTGTTGAAAATTGACTATTATATAATTATTTGCGAACACATCTTTTCCACATTTGCAGCCAGCTCCAGCCCTGAGGAGGTGAGAAAGCTATATTTACTCTAGTTCAAGTGCTTTGACTCTCAGCAGAGCGAGTGTGGAACAAGTCCCCAAGCCTCCCAAAGGGAGTGCATGGGCCACTCTGACCTCCTCGACCCCCCTGCAATATTAGCCCTCCGTTGCTCCTCGCATCCCAGCCACAGCAACACAGCTACGCCGCTTCACGTGAGCTCGGAAAATAGCTGGGAGCCTCTAAGCCTCTGCTCATATCTCAGGGAACGCTTTCATTTCAGAGTGAGGTGGGTACAGGTACCCTGGGATGAATTCAACTGTAAATATTCAGAGTGATTCATTGTTTGGTTTTTCTCTCCAACCTAAATAGTCGGAGCTGTCAAAATTGATCTGCGTTTTTACAGTACAATACTTCAGAGAGAGAACAAACCGTGGATTAAATTTGCTGTTGTGGCCCAAAATAGCTTTCAAATATCAATACAGGCAAGATACACATAAAAGACTATTTCCTTATGAAGCAAGGCAAGTCCTCACATCTCCATTTAACTGTCTTTCTCCCTGGAGGTGCACAGCAGAAATCTGAACATTTGAGCTGCCTCCCTCTCCCTTTCCCCATCACTGGGTTAACTGGAAGCCATAGAAAAATCTCTTTTGCTCATGAAAAGTCCCTCCTTGGGCCCGGTAAGCTGTCCAGGGTGGGAGCAGAGCTGAAAATAATGAGTGGCCCTTGCTTTCTTATCATTAATGTAGTGCTTATCAGAACAAAAGATTATTTTTGTTCAGTGCGTATAAATGCTCTGACTTCTATTTCTGCACACTACAGCCTCCCTGTCCCCAGTAGAGAATAAAAAGGAGTATGGGTCATCCAGCTCTCAGGCCCAGGGATGTTCATGAGTTTGTGCACCCTCTGCAAGCACACAGGCCTCCTTACGGCGTCCATGGTCCTCTTCCCCCTCTTCCAATAAAAGGGCCTGGCTCTGCTTCGCCCCCCACTGCAGGGAAGCTGCAGACACAAGGGACTGATGGCAGACTGGAGATGAGTATCCGTAACAAGGAAAAAATTAGCTGCTTACAAAAATAAAGAACAGATAACATCACATCTAGCAATTCCCAGATCCCCAGGATCTGAAGGGGTGAGTAGCCTCTAAATGATTTTCTTCCGAGGTTGCCGCAACGCCTCCAGCAAGGATCCACGTATATTGGCCTGTCACGTTCTGATGGGGTGCGTCACTCATCGCGGGGCTTAATCCTGAGACGCTGCAGGTGACAAAATGCTGCCCCTCTGATTCTGTCGGGGTGGCATCGATAACTTGGTTTCCACCTTTCTTTGGGGTAACCCTTTCTCCACGGATGCCCGCTCCCAACAGACCCTCCTCTGCCTGCAATTCTGCTACAGGCAGCAGGCAGACAGGACCTGTTTTGTCACTTCAGGGAGAGAAAGGAGCACAACAAAGAAAAGCCCTGTCCAGAGCGAAAATGCTCTAAAGTTAGAGACAGAAGAAGAAAACAATTTCTTCCAGCTGGAAAAAAATCCATGGGTGCTTGTCACTGAAGCTTTCTAAATGTGAGCTACTGCTTAGGTGAGAAGCAGTCAAAAATACGGGTGGGTATAGTTGTAATTCAAGGCAGTCCACATCCCACCACGAGCACAGAAACATTCCAATTACACGAAGTGCTAGAGGAAAAGATAACATTTTCTTTTGTTGGTTTCACTTAAAAAAAACAGAACAAGGCAGTTTCTTGAAAGAAGGCCAGCTTTCACAGGAGGCACCTTCCAGCGTTTCATGCAAAAATTATCAAGCAAGCCACTGTGAGGCGATATTATATTGAAAAAGTAAAAAAAAAAAAAGGAAAAAAGCAGCATTGGCAGGTGAAATTTTGTGGAAAGGAAATTAAGAATTCCTCACACAAATATACCACCATCATCAGCTCAGGGATTGTGGGAAAGCAAAAAAGGACACAAGAAAAGAAAAAGCCAAACAATGCTCTCAGTTTTTACAACTATTTTTCATTGTGCTGTTTGGACATCTCCTAGTAAAGCTTTTTCTTTGTTCGAGGACACAATGTAAAAGTCACCAATTTTACCTTTTAAATTTTACCTTCTAATTCAAAGATTCAGCTCGGTGTCGGAGTCACAGGCTCCACCGCATGACTGATGTACTTGGTCAAAACAACGGAGCTGTTAAATCCGGTGAGCATGCAGTGCTCCCGCAAAGGTTAGGGGCAGAGGCCAAGGCACACTCCTTGGTCAGAAGATCAGCAATGATTGTTTCAAGATAGACAGATAAAGCAATTAATGTTCATTACGGATTGGAGATTTGAAGTAAATTGGCCTTCACCCAAGACACAACCATATCGCAGGTGTTTGCACTGTGACGCACAGAGCAGGAGGGGTACTACGGTGACACAGCAAATCAAGAATCCTGAGCAAACTCCCTGCCCACACGGACACCATATAACGAAGAGGCGTTTCCAAGGGAGACACGCACATTTATAAAAAGAAACCTGGAGGCAGGAGGAAGGGGCTGCTTCCCAAAGCACCAGGCTACTCTCCAGAAGCCACGTTGCACGCCGCTGGGCTCCCGGCAGCAGACAATTAATAATGTAGTGGCTGTCTGCTCCTGCAAGGGACCCGGGGGAGGCAGGCCAGCAGCTGCCTACCGCTCCATTATCGAACAGATCTGAGAACAAACGTCATCTGTTTTTCCATTTACTTTCCAGGGATTACTGCATGCTGTCTTTGTCTAGAAACTGTCTCCACTTTGCAAGCCTTCTTCCATCCATCTGCATATCCCTGGTCGGTCTCTGGCTTCTGAGGGGCTCCTGACTTCATGGCACATCTCTAGATCTCAGACCTTCTAGCCAAGCCATGCTGCAAAATTAAACCATGAATGTTCAAGAACTGGGAGAGGAGAACCCAGTTTCACAGGGTTCCTCTGCAGAGCAGGTGAAGAGGAGAGGAGTTGTAGGTGTAACAATTTGGGGAAGGCTTGGAGATAGTGTCTTACGTTCTGTCAATTAAAATCAAACAACCCAAAAGACACAGATTTGGATTTACCACTGGACCACAGCCACCTCTCCTCACCATCACTAACCGAGAGGAGATGCTCCCACACCACCGGGTGCAGGCATGGCTCCAGTCAAACCGGGCAGATCTGCCACTTCACTCACTCCTGCTTTGTTTGCCTTGCCTGAGTAGCAATACCTGAGTCATCAAGGAAAGAGGGACATTTGCTTTTTGATTCACCCAAGACTACGTGCTGTAGCAGAGGTTCTCGAACAACTCTCAGATCACAACTGCAAAGTAAACCCCATCTCTACGTGCATCCAAGAGGGGAGGGTGGAAGAAGACAGAATCTAATAGGATCCCTCTGAAGTATCTCTAGCACCATACCTCTAAGCACCAAGAACAACAAACATCTTCCCAGCAGATCATCTTCAGCTGGATCCTTATGGCTGTCCCATTGCAGATCTACAGAGCGGTGCCACTCCTGCAGTTTATAAACAAGGTTGGTCGGAGCAAGGCTCAGATTTGTTATTGCACTAAGGACAGATGGATGATAAGGGTGACTAATCCCTGATCGCCATCCAAGAGGCTTTTCTGCAAGATCTGGAGCAGAAACATGAAATTACCATTCCCCAGGCTATTTCTACACAGTTCCCATTTGTGTCTGTCAGCAGGTGGCACGGGAAAGAGAATCTCATCTCTGCTGCTGGAGGCAAGGAGACCATGGACGACTCTTACGGATACAAGATTTACTGAAAGCAATCTGTAACTTTTAGGTTCACTGTTTTTGCCTCAGTGCCTCCAGCACTCAGTATACCTTTTCTACATGAAGAAACAGCTTAAAATGTTGTCATGAGCTAACAGACAAGTCTTAATGGGTCTGCACATCACGGCCCAACCTGCAGGCAAATGCTGCTCTGCATTAGAGCAGGGCTATTAGAGGAAGAGGCACTCTTTGGAGTATCAGCTGGCACTTCCAGCGCCAGATAATGCTTTCCCTGCAGAGAGATGAAAACTTAAGAGGAGAGGAAAAAGAAAAACAAGATGAGAAGAAAGAGAAGAAAAATAGATGGAGTCTGCCAGTGTTGCAAGATGTGCTGGCGAGTGGGCAGTCAACTTCTCTCTGCTCAACAAAGGACTTATTATCACGGGTTCAGGCCTCAAGCACTTGGCTGTTGTATCTGGCGTTGCAAGATGTGCTGGCGAGTGGGCAGTCAACTTCTCTCCACTCGAGAAAGGACGTGTTATCACGGGTTCAGGCCTCAAGAACTTGGCTGTTGTATCTGGTAAGCACACATTCACTTTTCTAAAGTTATGTGGCTTCTCTGTAATCACCGCTGGCTGCCAGTATTGCACTACAGAGTTAAGTCTCCATCTAAGGACGTGCTGCCCCATAACAGGACCCTGGCGTTATGGTAAGGTGTTGTTACTTTTGGGTCTAACCTCAGAGCTGAAGGAGTCAGAAGAGCTTGTTTGCCAATGACACACCAGAGACCATTTAAGAGTTACTCAAAGAGGCTCCATAAAGGCCAGGGCTGAGAACAAAAGCCCTTTTGGTACAAATCCATGACAACACTAACGTATATTAATAACGTATAAGGTATATTAACCCACGGCACACAAACCCTTTAAACAGCATGAAGAAACCATTAAGCAAAACCCATCAAAAACATATAAAAACGATGCTTGCAGAACAGGAAAGGGATGGGGGGAAAATGTACAGTGCTTTCTGAATGTCTGGCTGGGAAGGAAATGTTCGCAAAAAAATGCAAAGGCCCCAAGGAATCCATTAAATTCACCATCACCACAATGCATTGCTAGTATGGAAGGCCTAATTACACTCTAATCAGCCTCTTAACCCAAGGTGCAGACCTGCTTTGCTGAGATTTGTACCTGGAGAGGACATGCAGTACTTCTTTTCAGAGATATTTGCCTGCTACAACCTCTTGCTCTAACACAAGAGGATATTTCATGTCCACGTGTAATGCACTGAACCAGAATGCACTCCCATCTCAGCATCTTGAAATAATTGAGAGTCCTTGGAGCCAAACACAGAAGTGGTTTAGCAGCCATAAGGCAGTAGCACTTTGCTCCCATGCTGTGCGTTCATCTGAAGACCTCAAACCTCTTTAAAAACATCACAGTGTCAGAAGGACCTTGCTGGAGCCATTATTAAACTCATTTAGCTGGTGGGTAGATGGAGGCCCAGACAGGATAAACAATCCTTCTACTCAAGATTGATCAGCTCTGTAACGGCAGCCCCAAACAATCAACTCTTATTTTCTTTACTTATCGCAAACACTTTTCCATTCCACTGGTAAAGGGACATTATTGCAAACTTTTCCCTCTCCATCCTAATTCACTCTTCATCGCTGTCTGCTTTGAGACAGCAGTAGCAAGAGAGTTACCATGGCTGCTCTTACCTCTGTGCTACTCAAACAAATGCAATCGCAACTGGAAAACTCTACTCTCAATCTATAATTGTCATGGGCAGAAGACCAGCCTGTAGCATAACAACAGGTTTCGGTAAGCAAGAGTGCTTGCCACGCCCCGAAGTGCTTGGCTAGCAAGGCTGGATACACGGAAGTAATGAAAAGTTTGAGCCATCCTTCTGCCACATTAAGAACATTGATCAATAAAAATGCTATATTGCACAGTGTAAGCGTTGTTAAAGATCATTGCTGCTTCTTTAGCTAACAAGTCAGCCTCTGAAAAAATCAGTTTTATATGGAACCTAAAGAAGATGTATAAACATTGGCTGAGATCACCAGCGGGTGTAAATTGATGTAGTTCCACATATGGCAGTGGAATTGCCTTGATTTAAAATCAGCTTAGGACTTGAGCGTGTAGTATTATGCAGTGGTAAATAATACCCGTAAAAATTTGGCAGAGGGTGAGGGGTCAGACCAGACTGAAGCTATTTGCTGTCTTTAGTCTCCATGCCACTTCCACATCACGGAAGTCTCCGTGACGCTCTACTTGCAATATTGCCAAGATACTCAGGGTCACCCCTAGGGTCCTAGCTGGTACCACTGATCTGCGAGGCTGTATCTCATGAATCTGGCTGATTCTTTCAGACTGAAAACCAAGGATGACAATAATGCAATTCATCAGTTCAGAAACGATCCCCAACTCCTGTCCTGCTGAGCGAACCTTTCCCACCCATCACTGATACCACACATTCTGTCTATCCCATCACGCCATGCAGTTACAGAAGAGACAAGCAAAGATGGATGTGCTCTGGAATATTTTATGACCTGCATTCATAAGCAAACATGGGACTTATGGTGGTAATTTCCAGTTTTTTACCTTAAAAGAAAATGGCTTTGAGTATTCAAATAAACTGAGGACTGCCACCCAACTGCAGAAGTCCTATCCCAGTAGAACGTGCATGGAAGGAGAGGGCCTGAGCACTTGCTTATGCTCAGTTTCTCACTTTGAAAAGCACTAGTGGCCTGTGCCCGGTCTCGCTGTCCTCCCAGTCTGGCTCAGCCCCTTGCTTTAGGAGAACGTCAGCGCGTGGGTTGCGATGTGAGGCTGACCCTCTATCTCAGCCTTTCTGCTCTGTCAGCAGCCAGCACGGGAAGGAAAGGATCTCGCCCGATCTCGGGAGCCCACCTGGGGTCAGGTCCAGTCCGTACTTGGACAGGGCACTGGTTGGGAACACCAGGTGCTGTAGGCTTGGGACCTGACGGGATGCATCCACGAGTGCTGAGGGACCTGGGCGATGTCCCTGTGAGGCCACTCCGTAACCTCTGAAAGGCCATGGCAATCGGGGGTGGTTCCTGAGGACTGGGAGAGACTGAATGCCACTTACATCTTCAAGAACGGCAAGAAAGAGGATCCAGGGAACTAAACCTTGATCTCTGGGGAGGTGATGGAGCAAATAATCCTGGAAACGCCTTCCAAACACATGGAGGATTTTCTCTCCCTGTATCAACCTGCTGGAAAGGGGGGGGGGGGGGGGCGCAAAAAGGAGGAAAACGCAGGCTTCCTGCTCTCGCCATAGCTACTGGTATAACCCCAAATGATTTGAATCAGAAGCCCTGCTCCAAAAAGGGCTTTATTTAAACAAATGGGGCCTCTGTTAGAAGAGAGAAATAGGGTCTGCTTTCGTGACTGTTTGTGCTTCCAGAATTCTCCACCCTGATCCCAGAAAGACCCCCTGAAGGAGGAAAAACCTTCACCAAGATAGCAGACCCCTCAGGGACCAAGTACTCAGGTGGGAGTGGGTGCAGGTTCAAAAAGCAGGGGTAGTTTGCAAAGGAAGTGCCTGCTATGCATGCAGCATCAGCGATCTGCAGAAACCCTAATCTGATCAGCTCAGATTAAGCCCAGTGAGATCATTAAGATTAGCAGGATTCCAAGGCATAATATCAAGCTGACTTCCCACGGGAATTAGACAAGTCCGATATCTTCCCCTTAGGCGCAGGCACTATATTTCAGCTGCCGCAAGCAAACAAAACTGGAGAAAATACAATCAACATAACAAAAAACAAGTTAAAAAAAAGGGTACAATTTCCTGCAAAAGTCCCCCATATGCTTGGCCTGGAAGTGGATTCTGAGGACATGAGTAATACCAATCCCTGAAGAATAAAAGAAAAGGCAAGGCGACTGCAGCATCTCCCATGAAACACTGCAGGGAGAGGGCCAGCATCCCACCCAGGATTTGCCAGCATGCTCCACGAGCCCTGCCCGTGGGTAGCCGAGCTGGTACCACCCATCCAAGGCAGGTCCTTCGGTACCAGCCCAGAGGTGAGTCTGAGCTCAGATTCCTGCCCCCAGCCTTGGCCAGCCACGCCGTGCATGCACGGCGGGTCAGCGGGCTCAGGAGCTGAACCTGCCCTCGTTGCCCCTTCAGGCACCCTTGGCTCTCAGGTATTGTCCTGCTTTAATCCCATGAGCCCCAGAGCTCAAAATAGGCTTTTTTCATCTTCCAAAGGAAGAAACCACTTCACCGCAGAGGGCAACAGATTAGAGGGGGTTTTATCAGGGCCTGATCCTTTATACCAAACAACAGCTAAGTGGGGAGAAAGAGTTCTCCCATCTATCCTATCTATTTACTCCTCTAACCACAGCAGACGTCTTCAGACTCCTCTGTGGCTGGTGCCACCGAGCACGGCAGAGCAGACAAGCTGCGCGCAGCCCTTTGCTGGCATCGTTTGCTGTGCCGCCTTCCAGATGCTGGGCAATCAGCAACTTCCCCAGCCCATAAATTGCACAGGACTCAGAATGAAGTCTCCTGCCTCCTCTCTTGGTTTATTAACCCCATGAGGCATTAGGGGACCTTTTAGAAGCAGAATGACAGATAAAGGGAAAGGTAATAAAGCAGAAGTGGCTCCCAGACAAACAAGCTTTACTCCCCACAAAGGTGCTTTTGGTCCTATCTTTGAAACATTAATTTTAGCTATGGCTCTGCCACCTGCCTGCCTCATCTTCCCCAGCTCTGCAACAGAAATGCACTTAGTTACCAGCAGCGGATGATTTTCTAAAGACCCTGGCATAACCACGAGGGAACAAGCAGCCACGCACCATGTTGTCTTCAGCGGGACATTTCAGGAGCATTTGTGCCTTGCCCACAAAACTCAACTCATGTCTCTATGATCCAGCACCTTTGAACACCTCTCCAGGTGCTGGAGAAGGAGCCCCCCCTCTCCCTGACTTTTAGGAGGAAAATCTCCGACAGCTTCAAAGGCAGCAACATTTTCACCTTATGCGAGCAACAGCTGCCCAGGTGCAAAACAAAGACGCTCGTATCAGCTCACATCACTTGGCATAAAGGAGAGCACGTGGGAGGCTCTGGTGTCACTTCTGTCTCATTCCAGCTACGGTCTCCAGGCAGAGAAAAGCACCGCGACACCCAGACCGGGGCTCGTCCACCTCCTTAGCATCAGAGCCCCATCAGCACGACAAAGACATGGGATGTTACGGTGGCCCGTATCGCTAATAAGCTGCAAGGTCTCGGCATTTCTTCACCTTGCTGCCCCTGTCTAGTGAGCAGCATCACACTAATCTGCTTATTTCACCTCGCCTCTGCCTGAAGTTTCCTGCCAACAACAACAAAACCCATTCCGTGTATTAGGTACGCCTCTGATCGCAATCACCCAGCCCCGTGTTACAGCCCGCTCCCCGGAGAAGAGAGCCTGCCGTGTTTTCCAATTCCGTGCCCCAATCTCTTTAGACAGATTTCACAGTAATTGTAAAGCTGAGCTGCCCGGATTGCATGCAGCGCCTTCGCTTCACTGTTTATCCAAGGTGCCGCAGATTTCCAGCTGTGATCTGTCAGCGATTATTTCCATACCCTTCACTTCACCCTTGTATGCAAGCATGTACCGAGGAGCGAGCAGTAATTAAAAGAATTGGGGTCTATTTAATTACCTTCTGACACGATAGCGCAACGTCTGCCTTCAAAGCAGCGCGACTCCCAGCAAATTGAATCTAACGGCAGTCGAGCAGCAGCGTGGGACCTGCATCGCGTTAGCGCAGGTTGCCTCTGTTTGCAGGGGGGAAAAAAGCAGCAAACTTCTCATTTCCAGTTAGGGCAGGAACGTGCCTCTTTCAGACCAAAACCTATCGCGGAAGATAAGGAAATTTTAAGGGGTCAACTGAGTGCGACCTTTAGGCTGTGGCCGCTTTTGGCCCTGGCAGGTTCAGTGGGGAGCAGGCTGGGGTTATTGCAGACAGGAGCTGGGGGCTGCCCAAATCCACCCACACGAGCCAGAAAGATTCGGTTTCACACGGATTCACAGTAACTCATTCCTCAGGCAGTGGAAAGGTCTTGTCCCACACAACTTTCCCCTCACTCCTCAGCAGCGGTGCCTGTTTTTAAGAAGCTAATAGCAGCTGGGGAAAGCAATGGGGAGAGGAGGTAAAACCTGCGCCTCCTGCAGCCCGGAGACCCTCAGAGGGCTCTGGGGAAGGACCCAGACTGTTCACCCACAGCCTCTCCCATGGGAGAGATGAATTGTGAACGTCTGCCACCATGCAACCTCAGGCAAGGCACCTCAAAGCCCCATGACACGAGTGGTCCCTAAAGGAAACTCCAGTGGCCTGCAAGTCCCAGTGTGAACTCGTGCACTGGGATACTGGGACTGAGCGGTTCCACCTCTGCCTGCTCCCAGCATGCCATTGCGTCAGGACATCATTGCTTCTCCTCGTCACCCTTTCGCTCTGGATCCCATGGGCTGGGTCTATGTGAGTTTGTACTCATGAAGGTCACGGTCCTGCAAAAGGCATCTTATTTTTATCTCCAGTTCAGGCAGAGGGCATGGGGCGGTGGGGAAGGATCCCGCTGCCCTGCCTCCCAGCAGGCAACCTCAACCCTCCTGCTGAAGGAGATGGCTTTTAGCAGCTCTTCTTCCCTAACAAGTCTCACCTCTGAGCCGTACCCTTGATCTTTTCACATACCTTCTGCCTTAAGGGAAGACATAATGATCTTCAGAGATCTTTGGAAATTAAGGCAGGCTGAGTGATGACTCAAACCCCCCTGCACCAGGACCAGCTTCAGGCTCTTTCAGTCCTGCCTTTGGGGATGCTGGCTCCCCACACCAATCCGTTACAAACCTGCGGTGAAGAGACAGGATGTAGAACCCACAAACTGTTCCTCTGCAGAAAGGAAATGAAAACCAAGTAGAAAAATCAAACCACACACTCTCAAGCCCATCAGGAGACGACCAGAAAGAAAGCAAGGAAGGGAGATCCTTCAAGATGAGAGCAGAGTCCGTGCCACCAGCCTAATTCACACCAACTCCAGGAGGAGCTGCAGGTGCAGAGCACCTCTTAAGACAACATGCTTTGAGTTTTGTAACTCACCTAGAAACTCACAAATACAGGTCAGATGTTCCTTGAGAAAGACATGCTACCATTTCCTCCTTAAACAGAAAGCCCTTCCAGAAGCTGTCAGGATATTAAGAGAGTTTTTTGTCATGACAAAAATTGAGTTAGGTGAAAATCTCTTCCCCCTAAACCATTCAATGAATTCTGTCCCCACTTCTTTTTTGTTTCTACTGGTGCAAAACAAGGGAAGAAGATGCCTGTCTTCTCCTAAGCTGTTTGCTGGATGTATTCAAAATACAGGATGTTCTGATTGATTTTGGATGTAAGAATCGATGTCACGTCTCTGTTCTGCAAAGGGCAGTTTCTCTCAAAGCCCAGTGAGAATAGTCACATTTATGACTTGAAATTCATTCTCTGGAAAAGTCCTCCACGCTTTGTTTAAAATTCATTGTTTCTTGTAAACTCATTCACTAGAATCTTAATAGAAGGAAAATATATAAAAGGAAGAAATGCAGCTGACAGGAATTTGGTTAAAAATTCAAACCAGTGTTCACAGGACTTTTCAATTTCCCAGCTCTGGGTTGCATAATTTTCAATGCACAGGCCCTGAAACAGACCCGAATTCTAATGCTATTTTGAAAAGAAAAGACATGACGAATGTTTTGGCAGATTCTTGATTTTCTTTTTAGCTCACTGTGAAGATATGATTGAAAATGCAAAGAGACATCATGAAAAAAAAGAAAGGAGACGAAGGACAGAACGTTATGCAGGAGGAAAGAGCCTGCAGAGCCAAAGAAGCCAAAAATGGTGTTTCTCTTCAAACAAGTTTGGGTCCAAAGCAACCACATTCAAGACCAAATGGTGCACGAAACCACTTGCCTTTGGTGGTGCTCCACAGGGGTGAGGAGACTCCTAAGGGAGACAATTGATGGGACCAGTGGCTGGGAAAACATCCGTGGGCTCCTCTCACATAGCTATGATTTCCATTTGCCTCCACGCTCCAGGGGTGGACGATGACTGTCCCAGTGACCAACCCATTAAAGCATTCAGGTCCTGTAACTAACTTGCATACCATTGTATAGATTTCCATTAGACAAAATAAATACTTACGATCTAGAGTAATATCACTCTAAGTTGCAGACTAAAAGAAATTGGTGGGGAAGGTGGGAGGGAGAAATGACTGAAGTAGTTATTAATGAGGAACTACCCTGTCATTACACAGATTACCAATACCCTGTCAAAAGGCAGCAAAGCCACACTGAACTAGCACCCAAACTCTTCCAATAGGCACCCAAACTCTTCCATAGAACCTCTTCCATAGCCAGAGCTCTCCTTACCACAGACTCTGCAAGCAGCAGAAGACTTGGCCTCACAGATGGCATCTGCTCTCTATCCTCCCCCTGCTTCTCTCCAGCCATAATTGAGAAAATCACCAGCAATCAGAGGAAGTCAGCTGCTCCCAGCCCCTAATGAAAGAGGCCTGGAACAGCTGTGCTGCATCTTTTTACAATTATCTGTCCTCCACCTCTCTAACTAATAACAGTTCCATGAAGAATAAACCTTGCTACACCTGAAATGCTTCAAAATAAAGGGATGCCCTGGCTCTGCTGCACCAGTAGCAATGAGGGGACAGCACCAGAGCAAGCTGCCTTACTGGATCCATTCAGGCACTGCTATGGGTGTGAAAATACCACCTGTAAGAGGGGCTGAGGTGTGGGCTGGCACCACTGGTGCAGGGGGAAATAACACACCTAGGGAGAAAAAAAAATAGCATTCGAAGATGCAAAGGCAGCAAGGTAGGAGCAAAACGAGAAAGGATCTCAGCAACGCACCCTACTCTATAGGAGACATCCCGTTATACTCCAGGACCTCCTGGGATTATTGCTTGAATTAAAGGGGGGGGGATATCTAAAGATATTAATAAGGACTGAAGTAAAACAAGCGGTGTACTAAAGCCATCTCAAGGCAATTTCATATGTAAGGAAGACAAACTGAGGGAAGCCAGTTGCCAAATGGAACCAAACGACAGTAGATAAAGTACTAGAAGGACTACCAGTGACCAAAACACATATCGTGGACCGTAAACAGAGGCTTTAAAATAGCCATTTCCCCTTTCTGCACTTTGTACTGTGAATGCAGAGGCTTGATGTGACTGTGTCACACCAAATAAAGGAAAGGTGGTGAGGGGGAGTATCGTGTGTTCCACACACACCCCCCAAGACCATATAAGACAACCTGAAAAAAAAAATACACACAGTAAACAATAGTAACCAAGAAAATAAATAGCAGAGGATATTTCACTCGGTCTTTATCCAAGGACAGGCAGTTAACCAAGATCACTGCAACTGATCTGGGGCTGGAACATGACCCACAGTAATTACGCTCACCAGTATAGGCCAGAGGAGTGAATATCCCTCATGGAAACTGCAGCTGCAATTTCCAATGAGCAGAGCACAACCAGCTGCACTGGAGTCTGGCTAGGACAGCTGCGTTTCAAGACTTCTTCAGACTTCCAACATCCTTTTAGGCATCTTTCATCTGCTGCGCAAATCCCCTCCCAGAACTCAGCCCCTTGTGAGAAGGCCAGGAAAAACGAACTGTCAAGCGTCAACTTAATGCAGGGAAAGAGCGGGGCCAAATTCAACACCGTCCTCCACCCAGGGCACAACCAGAGAGGAGCAGGTCAAGGGCATTTGGTGAGCTAGCCCAGCAGCGCTTGCCCCGCTGTATAACCGAGAGCAAAGCTGAGGACCTCTGCAGCCCTCTTCCCTCCAAGCTCTGGTCCCTCCTCACACGTGGGCTATGGTCTCTCGCATCATCCATGTCCTGGCACTCCCCGCCCTTTTGGTAGCATCAGACGAGCACAAAGCAGCAGCAAGGAGGAGTTCATCCATAGTCGAGGCTGGGACAGAAGTGCCCAGGCACTCCTCATCCTCGGTGTTTACAAACAGAGGTGAGACCCGGCATCGTACCGCACTAGCAACGTACGGGTCATAGCTCCAAAAGGAGGTCACAGCGGTGTAAAATACCACCCAGAGCAATGTCTGGTGGTGTTACTAAATTAGCCTCCCAGCGCCATCGATACCCAGCGATACCCACGTGCCTGCGGTACCCAGCAGTCCTCCCTGCCGGGCTGAAGGCAGCATCGCTGCGTGGATGCCAGCGAAATCCTCCCACCAGAAGTGGGATCTGAATCCAGTCCAGCTCATTCACCCCCCCCGCCCCGGCCACACGCACACAGTTCCGCAGAAGGCAAACCGCTCTTCACGAAAAACCCCAAAGTTGCTCTCACTTTAGTTGTGTGCTTGGAGGGAATTCTTCACTGGTGAGAAGCACTCACAGAGACTCTTCCCAGGATAAAAATTTGCCAGCACAAAGTGCACACTCCCCAGCAGCTAAAATCCCCATTGCCAAGCGCAGCGTACCTCCGAGCCGAGCGCAGACAGGACGGGCCCCCAGGTACCCGTCTGCATCAGCAGAATGAAGTCTGTATAAACCACAGAGCTGTTATCAGGGGTAAAATTAGCTCCTGTTACTGACAGCATCTATCACTCATTCCTACTCTAATCTCTACCAGGGGAAGGATTTACAAGCAACAATGATGAAAGAGAAAAGGGAACGAAAAAAAAAAAATCAAAGCGATACAGAGGGGAGGGGAAAAAAAAAAATCAAAGCAAAGATAACAAAAGCATTTGTGAGTCTAGAAGAAACAAACTACATTATATTACAGGGACCAAAGGGTCCTTATCGTACCCAGATAAGATTTTCATTCAACGTGTTGAGAATATTTTTTTAACTGCTTAAGAACGTTCAAATACACTGCCAGGTACCTCCAGCTCTATAAGGGTTTTCTTTTAGCCATGCATCATTGCAGCAACTTGCCTCAATAAAAATCCTAGGGAAACACATACAATGGGAAGCGCATCAAAGGGACACAGATGTTGTAAGACTCTTACTAAACAGGTACAAGAACAAGTGGGAAAAAGATAAAGCTCAGATTTTATGTCAATGTTATTCTTTACGAGGTTTATTAACCCTTTAAAAAGGGTTTATTAAAAACCTGTTAATCGCAGAATAATCGGTTGTGACGAACCTAACCCAGAGATCAATGGATAGCACGCTATTAGATAGCATGTATTAGTAAATGACTACGTAATGCAGAAATTAATGAGCCATTATGAAAATCATTCTTAACATAAAATATGACCAGGAGAAGAAAGCAAACCACCAACAGTGCTGCTTGTTGGCTCCCACATACTCTTTGCTTTGTTTGCCCTTAATAAATCTCTTCATTTCTTGGCAGAATTAATCACCACAAATAAATGAAACTTCTGGATGCGCTATCCACTGAGCAGCCTATGGGACAGACCTCTTCCTTAGCTGAAAGCATGCAGCTAATGCTAACTCCACTGGAGTCAAAGGTACCTCAGTCACCCGTATTAACATCATCCAGAAGAACAGCGTGATTAAAACGTGCCTTTTATGCGCAGGTCTCAGAGCACCCAATCAGTAATTATTAACGGAGCCGTACAGCAATCCATTCACACAGCTACTGCGGAAATGATGCTGGTCCTTTCGCCATCGCTGCGCCAGAGGGAGAGCTAGCCCTGAACTTCCAACCTGACTTCATTTCACGTAGCCGGCCGGAGGTGTCAGGGGCCTGTCCGAATCAAATTATAAAGGAGAAGGGGGGGGGGGGGGAAAGAGTGAAGAGCCTGCCCTATCTTCAGAGCTTCACCATAGGCAAGTCTCCCATGAGGTTTCTCTAGCATTATAGGGGACTTCGGCTCCTGAGCACCCATTTGGAAGGGAATGCCTGTAGGATATGGGCTAACGGGAGCTGGGAGGTAGAGCCCAGTGCTCACAAAACATACGCTCTGGAGCTGCTGCCGTGCAGGGTCTCACGATGAAGAGCAAAGAGAGAACGTGGGGCTGTCTTGCCACCCAGGTGTTCCCCTCATTCCTCTCCCTCCCCTCCTGGCAAAGAGAAGGCATCAACATCTCTCTTGAAACAACACTGAAATGAATGTGAGGGAATTACCCACTTGCTAAGAGAGGCTATATGTATGCGTATATGTTTTGGGAAGTTTAATTTGCATTTCTGGGCCTCAGAGTGCCCCTAATAGAATTTACAGTGGGTTGTGAAGATTGCCATCCCAGCTAATAAAATATAATAAATAGCTCTGACTGAGCAGATGACTCTCCTACAGCACTGTGGTTATCAGAGGGATCGGTCTTAATTTGAGACTCCATTCATCAGCCCTGCTAACAGGATTGTGCAGAGAGTGATATTTGACAGAAGTGTTTTCGAAATTCCTAAATGGAGAGTGCGCATTGAGGGAGACAAGATGGATGTTTCCATTACGGTGACTGTGCAGGATGTCTCACTGCCCCCGGCTTCCACCCAGCAACAAACGGCTAACGGACACATGCCATTACAGTGAATATGGTGGCCACAGATTCCTCCTTGTTTTGTTTATCTAAAGAAAAATAATAAATTCATTCTAGGGGTGAAGGGTGTCAGGAACCCGCCTCATGCTCCTGGCTGTACATTACACTGACACACAACTTTGAAGCTCTGCCCAGAGAAGGCGGTGAGGGCAGGAGAGCCCCGAGGGACACGTACACGCCGTGCAGGGAGTCAGCCATGAGCTGCTGCAGCACCTTCCTGCAGCCCTGGGCAAAGGGGCTATTAAGGATTAAAGGCCAGAAAGGACCTCCTGATTTAGTGATCCACGTACTCTGCAGGCAGAAACATCATATAATCCTGTTCTCCAGGTTATCATGTATCCCCTTAAAACCAGTTTGCTTTTTAGACCCCACCACTCTCATGGGCACCCTCACCACTCTGTGTTTTGTCGTGACCTTAACCTGCAAGAATGGTTCTCCCCCATGGACGTTTATCCTTCACCATATGTTCAAGGAGCAGCAGTAACCCCTCTCAACCTTTGCTTTGCTAGGCTGAACGTCCCAGTCTCTTTAATCTCCACTCATAACAAAAACCCAAGTGACTTCTTTTTGCAGCCACGCCAAACTGAGCTCATCTTCCTTGGTCACCTGGGGCAACATCTTTGTACAGCAGCATTAACACATCTTTGCTTCTACTAGAAACACCATAGTGGACATATTTCAGATTTGCATGGGTATAAACCCCGCTTTGGTAACTCTTCCCTACACCTTGATAACCCCCAGTGTCATGAGCGGCTGTGGCGGCAAAGGGAGGGATTCCAGTCTGATTTACACTGCAACAGGACTCAGGTTGCGTGGCGGACCACAACCATGGCACGCATGGGTTTTGGCACAAGTCCTGTCGCAGGTGGGTTTATCCCTTGCCAACGCCTGCCCTTCCCCACCTTCTCAGGAACCTCTAGACCACTGAAGCTCTCTCCAGTTTGCCGCCGCTTCACCGGGACGCAGGGGGATTCGCTCATGCTCGGAAGAGCTGTGATGAAACAAGCCGTTTAACAGCGAGAGGTAGAACTGGCCCGCAGCAACGCGGGCAAGTCAGACCTGTTTGCTTTGAGAAAGCTCTCCCACAGCAGATTAAGCCTGTGATGAGGGGTTAATGAAAGACACGTTAATTATCACCACAACCACCCTAGACCTGCACAGTTTTTGAGATATGGTTGAGAACAACTTTCAGCACAAACATACGCTCTTGCATTTCCTGGGAGGAGGATAATGCAAAGCCATTTTCTCCTTCTGTCAACAGCGTGGGCTGAGGGGCTGATCAGACTCAGCACATTGCTGAAGGGCAGTGTAAGAAACGCTATTCCTGGCCGGCCGCGCAGCGCGCAGGTACCCAAGCCCCCAGGGCACATTGGGAGCAGCGAGCTCTCCTCCCTGCCGCAGCCCCTCTGCTGCCTCGGACCCGGGGGACTGCGAAGGTTGGTGGCTCCTGGCAAAGAACAGGGCAGAGGGGCAGAAAGGAGCAAGACAAAAAAAGGAGCGAGGAAGAAACAGGAACGAGCAGGTTCTCTCAGACGCATCCATCCAGGCAGAACATTTTGCCCCAGATTTTGTAAACAACACAGTAGAAAATGGTAAATCATAGAAGTTAAAGTGATCCCCTGTATTCTTCCCGCCTTCCTTTTCATTCTCTTCATCTGGAGCCATTCTCTTTGGCAGAAACAAAGGGGACATGAAACACGTCGGAAAAGGCTTCTCAGCTCATGCCTGCTTGTTCCAGCAAAGACCTTGAACCTGCAAAGACCAGGGCTGAGAGTTGCTGTCGCAGTGTGAAATGAGAATTGCTGTGAGTCCTCTTCAGAGACAACCCCGTGCTCATGGGACAGTGGGGAGCAGGGACAGGTCAGCAAGGAACAGGGGAAGGAAAAAAGTATTTAGAAAAATAAAAGGAAAGAGGGAAGCTTATTCTGCAAGTCAAAAACAGTTTGGCATTTCCAAGTTAAATACAAGCGAAGCCTTTGTCCGCATGCTTCATTGTAACACTGTTGCTCTAAATCCCCTTTTATTCCTTTAATTATGCATGAAAAAACCACACGACCTCCATGCTCATACGCTCAGCCGAGCAGCGGCTCACAGTGCAGAAGGCTCATTATACAGCTTTAGCGGGGCTGAGTGCTCTGAATTATTTAAATCTCCATTAAGCCTCCGCTATGGCATATCTATGTGATAAACGGATCAGGTGCCGCCGGATTTCTCCCCTGGCCAACCCGCTCTCCCTTCTCCTTCCCCCTCTTTCTCCTTCCTCCTGCACAACTCAGTAGGAAGGGAGATAATTGCCAAGAGGGAAGGAGTTTGCACTCGTGCTATCAAGTGTTTCATTGTCATTTAAAAAAGGCCAACTGAGCCAAGTAATAAAGACACTTAATCAGGATAGCGCTAGAGGGCATGGTAAGGTGGTCAATGCATAACTTGTTTAATGGCCATTTTACTGTTTAAATTAAATAAAACTTAAATCATTATGTTTTACTTAAGTGGCGCAAATGCCCTGTCCCCGCAGCACCACTGCGGGAACCCACGGAAGGAATGGTGGATTGCCAGAGACAGGGGTAGTTGTGATGATGGGGCTCAGCGTACCCAGCGGGGGGGGATCTATTTTGTCCTCCCCGTCCCCTTTTCGCATGCCCGCTGTTCTACAGGCCGGTATCATAAGGAGAGCAATGGTCCGAGGAGAAGCTAGGAAAGGTGGACCGAGAGATCTCAGGGCACAGCCAAAGCGTGAGGCGTTTGTGGAACAGCCTTCTGGCTCCAGAAAGGGGGAAAGAAAAAACAAATAGTCACAGTAAGACATAGCAGTCCCTGCAGCTTCCCTAGGAGCAAGGGAGGTCACCCCAGATCAAGGAGAGGCCCTTAACCCCTGTGAAGCGAAGGGGAAGATCAGTTCTCCTTAGAGAAAGCTTCCTGCTGCCACAGACCTCTTCAAGCACGAAGGGATGGGGGAGAGGGAGGCAAAAACTCTTCATACTGCTATTCAAAACCCCTCTTCACGGCATGGGCAGACCTCCCAAACAGCACCCCAAGGGCCACAGCAGGAAAAGCTCAGGTTAACACTGTTGTTTTCCTTGGTTTCTTGCCGCCAGGGCCAAGCAGGCACGGGTGGTATCAAGTCTGGGCACCTAGCAGCCACAAAGTTTGGAAAAGAAGTAACGTAAGTCTCAGGTAGAAATGCTTTCAGAATACTTTTGGTTTGGGGGAAAAATCCTTTTTAAATGGAAAACAGTGACAGCCCCTAATGTACCTCCTTGCCCATCTCAACACCGGGAAAGAGGAAGGATGCCGTGGTCCTTCCATCACATCCCACCACCGGGGACCAGGGCAAGCTGATGATGAGCTTGGTAACCACTGGCCTCGGTACTCCCGAGAGTTCATCGCCACAGCACATTCAGCTCACCAAGAGCTGTGTAGCACCTACGCACCATCACAAGCCACAGGCACCCGTCACCTGCGGTACAAACAGCCGCACAAACACACCCCAGTAAAACAAACCTTCAGAGCAAGTCCGTCCACAACGGCTGGTAAGGGAAGCAACAACCCAAAAATACAGTTATTACGTCAAATTCACAATTCCCTACCCCCCCAAAAAAATGAACAGGATTTAGATCCTGCTCAACCACCAGTTTCCTGAGTGAGCGTGAATAAGTCCCAGATCTCCGCAGGCTTTGGCTCCTCGGCTGCAAGATGGAGATAAGAGTCCATCTGCTACCCCTCATGGCTGCGGCAAGGCCGGGGCATCGCGAGGGGCTTTTGGAGGTCGAGATAAATAAATGGCTAGCTCTCCCCGCGGCCTCAGGAAGCGCTTGCTGAACGGGGCAGGAAGCAGGTGGAGACAAGGAGGTGCATTAAGTTGTTTATTTGTGAAAGCAACTGGAAAATGTGCTGAGCAGGAGAGAAAAAGTCTTTGGTGTTAAAAATAACCTCTGCCAGAAAAAAAAAAGAAAAATTAAAGGCCTCTTATTTTAAAAGTTTCTCCTCATATTTACTTGAGATAAATGGAGGCAGCACAGTGGCAGCATTTTCTTAAGACTTGAGAAATAGATGGCAGGACTCTAGAGGCAGATTTTGCTCATATATCATTCCCTTCCCCTCCCAGTCTCTGGGGGACACGTGTGGCTGTGACATCTTTTACCGAGATTTACGGAGCAGTCATCCTGTCAGGGATGTGAAGGCAGCCTCGCTGCCACAAAGCTATCGTCAAGCCTGCACCATGTTCAGGAGGCAGCAGTTAACCTTGTTTTCAAGCCACGGTTTCTACCTAGAGAGGCAACAGAGACAAAGGAAAAGCCCAGCCTGCCCCACGTCAAGCCGCTTCTGCAAGGGGACTATTTGCTGTCTACTTACACCACCAGTTTTTAAAACCGGTAGTTATTTTGCTGCTCTGGCAGTGCTTATTTCTTCAAGATGCAGGAAAGCGATTAGAGCCGGGCATCCTGTTCCCCGCTCGCTCCTGGTTCCCCTGCGTTACCTCTGGGGATGGCGGCGGGGGAAAGCCTGGCCTCGCCGGCCGCAGCGGCAGCGCTGGGGCTGCCCTCGCCCACCCTCCCTGCCTCAGTTCGTCTCACTCTTGCCAGCTCCCGCCTGTATTTTTAAAAACAGCATGAGTCGGGCATGAGTCAAAGTCCTAAAACGTAAGGAACTGGCTTTAAATTCAGGCTGCATTTTAAAGAGGGAGGTGCCAGGTTTTTTTGTGTGTGAAATCTCTGGTAATGACCTCTGGGTGCCGAGACTTTCTTTTACGAGTCTGAGATTGATAGTAAATATACAATATTTACAAGCATGAATCATCTAGGTTTATACAAGTGTCCCTTTTGCTGACAACTCTCAAACTAACTTAACTATATCAAGACAACCTTTCCCAGGGAAAAAAAAAACAGAAGGCATTGCCTGCCATTAATAATAAAGGCAGGAGAATTAGGCCAGGAGGGGCACTTAGAGCTCAGGGCTGCACTGGGTGTCCCCAGCCCCAGCGGCTGGCTGGACCAAAGCTCAGGGGCTCTGCCAAGGAGAGGGCACCCACCACCCCGTCCATCCTCCCGGGCAGCCAGCGCGCCCATGTGCTGCTCCCAACCTCAGCAACTGATCACACGCAAGTGCCTCGAGATGGATAACCGGAGAAACTTCAGTATTAAAGGAAAACCACTATCAGTTTCTAATGCAATTAACAGCCCCCTGCCAAGAGAGCCAATAAGAGCACTTCATCAGACCATTATAACCCTGGAGGGTATAGAGAGGCTGCCACTGTAACTCCTTTAATTGCCCTTAATGTTTCATTAAACACAATTACATTTAAACCTAAACTGTGCCATTTGTTGTGGTTTTAATTAGACAAAGGGCAAGATAACAGGATTGGATTAACCCTCCTCTTCCCTCCCTCCCCTCCACCAGGGGCTGGCAGCAGTACGAAACTGGATTGAAATAGGGAGAAAAGCAAAGTCGACCGAAGCACGAAGCAAATCCGCAGACCCACGTGCGCGGTGAAGAGCCGACTTCAAGGACGGGAGAAGATGACACCGGACTCGAACTCATCAGGGAACTTCCCCCGATGGGGAAGGCAAACAGCGGATGTGCCCCCCCACAGACTCGCAGCCCCTCTCCTCCTGCCGCCCGCCTGCCTGCGAGGGCACGAGGCACCCCGAGACCTGAGGTCCCTCCCGGCCCTGCCGGGTTTGCGCGGACGAAGTCGGAGATCAGCGGGTAACTTCCTCGCTCGGCGCAGCGAGCGGAGGAGAGTCCCCGCGTGGGTGGGAGCTCCAGGTGGGCGCCGGCCTGCAGGCATCCCCTCCTTCCATAACCACATCGCCGGGAGCCAGCAACACTCCTCGAGCTCGTGCACATCGTATCTCCCCATTTCACCCCTTTGAAATCACTTCACTAATTTCCCTTGTACATAATCCGGTTTACACCTCTTGCACCACTGATTCAAGTCTCTCCAAGATTACCAGCTTGTTTCCATGACCTGCTCTGGTAGCCTTTGCAAGGGGAGCTGGCAGCACTCCTCCGCTCTCAGCCTTTCTTCCAAGTCCAGCGCTCCTTGCTACAGTCCCAGGCTTGCTTTTTTTTTTTTCCTTTTTTTTTCTTTTTTTTTTTTTTTAATACAATCCTGCAGTTTCTTTGGCACAATCAGTAATTCCCACGGCCACCTAGCCACACTTGTTACTGATGCCTTTCCTCTGTTAGGGAGATGCGTCAGCCCAACACCTCTAAAGAGAGGCTACTCTGCTAGACGTACACTCGGTCCTCCCATATGCTTGTAAAGCCATTCTTGAAAAATAGACAAAAAAGCATGCAAACATTTATTTTAGCCTAATAAAAAGGAAAACCATTTTTTCCTTTACAGAATTTATTCAGTACTCGCTTAAATATTGCTTCTAAATTAGGTCTAAGGCTTAAATGCTGAAACTCTGCACCCCTGTTTGATGTTGCATATAGCTTTGGCAAACCAGGCTGTGTCCTCCATCTTTTCTGAGCTTTTCAGTGACTTAGAGGAAAAACAAAAACAGATTTAGCTGCAGTGCCACACACCCAAATCAGAACAAACTGCTCAAATGCTGCCCTGTTCAGAGATTTATGATACAATTAACATTTTCGTTGGTTTCTAATGACTTCTTTCTTCCTTTTGGAAGCTGACAAGAGAGTAGGAATAGCCACGGGGTATAATCAGACTGTCTGCAAGGTGGAAGGGAAATGAAGCAGAGCAGAAAGGGACCCTCTGAAGCAGGCGGGTATCATTATTATCTCTTTGTGGGAGCATTAGCACCATTGGAGGGCACTCAGGCACCACTGGAACAAGAGCAGCATAAGAACTTGAATAGAACCGAGGAGAAGATGAAAAGAATGAAACAGGCACTCAGTGACAGGTCTGAATGGTCTCCTTTGTGCCACAAGACTTGCTGAGATTTTGCTATCTCTTGACAAGTGCCAAAACTCCACAAGTCTGATCCAAAGACTACATGTGTCAACAGAAAGCCTCCCATTAACTTCAGGGAAACTTAGCCCAAGCCAAGGTGTGATAGATCATGTACCACCGTCACAGGGAAATAAGTGAAATCCATCTTAGAATTCTCACTACTAATTTCCAGCAATTTTTCACAATATATCACATCCTCACAGTGTCTACTCACACAATAAATCAATGCTTTCGCAGAGCTGCGAGTAAAATGAGGGGATGGGGCAGATGAGAAAGGTATTAGAGAAAATGTGTGCCATTGCTGAGAAGAAAGTAATTGCAGCAAGAACAAGCTCCCCTTTGGTCCATTAACACGGCTATGTGCTGCAATAGCACACGGTGGCCTCACCAGTCGTAGAGCAAAGCCTTACCATCTCCACTTGAGAGAGAACTGAGGCACGGACTAGGAGGTTAATCAACATTGCAGCAGGGCAAGAGCTGTGCACACGAGCTGAGTCAGCTCATTTACAAAGCAGAGGTGGGAGACTTGGGGTGGGAACCTGCCTTTGTAGAAAAAGCTACCAGTCTTACTAACTACTAGGAGAGAGAGCATCATTGCTCAGCATGGCGAAAAAGTGCCACCAGCAGCAAAAGAAATCAGAGTAGCCCAGGGAGGAAAAAGCTAGGCTTCCACTCTGAGGTTGTGGACAGAGCGGAGCACTTGGCCTGGGGACCAGAGCGCTACCGGGCAGAAACACAGGACTTGGAAGCAGCCAAAAATGGCAGAGCAGGCAGCAAGCTGGCAACTCCCTGTTACTAGATGTGCGCTTCAGAGCCATTAAAAAAAAAAAAAAGATTCACGGGGGAACATATCTTAATGTGTCATTTCCAATTTACTCCATCGTTCTTTTAATTTTCTACTCGCCCAGAAATAAAGCTGTAAGTGGTCCAGTTAGAGCTATGCTGCCTCTTCACCTCTGCAATCGCCGCGGCAGCTCCTTTCCCCTCTGCCGAGCTACAGAGAAAGGAACATCTCTTCTGACCATTGCCATGGCCAAGGCAACCCAACATTGGCACGATGCTGTCGCTTAAGAGAAAAAATTATCAGTGGAGGCTGCCTCTGCGGTAAAGCTCCGCTGGTTCTGGGAGAGCACGTGCACATTGCTGTTTCTGCCTCCAGGATTAGGGGGTGACCCTTAGGCTTGAGCTTTGGGGAGCAAGAGGGAGTGAGGGGCAGGGGGGTACGAGGGAGTGGGGAGAACAGCTGTTAAGCTCTTCGAGATAATAAATTGAATAGCTCTGAAATTGGACCCACAAGGATAAAAGTGTTTTTAGTGCCTATAAGACCGACTATAAACTCAATCTGTCAGACAGCAGCAGCTGTTAAAGATAATGGTCCTGGTAAATTTAACTTCCGAACTGCCACAAAGGGACTAGTGTGATGTTAAGTTTCTCCCTTCTTTGAAAGGGGGTGGGGAGGGAAAAAAAAAAAAAGGGCATCAAAACCCGCAAGATCTAAAACATGCATCTCCAGTCAGCTAATCAAAAAACTTGCTTTGAAGAGCAAGGATGGGCTGTGTCCCCATGGGGGAGAAGAGATCCCCCGGAGGCCTTTAGGCAGATGAATACCTCTGGGCTGCTTTGATAGGATTCCACAAATGATACCAAATATTTGCTAATCAGCCAAGGTCAGCAGGGAAAGAAATAACTCTCTGCTCCGAAGCCAGGCATCTCCTAATTATTTAAGTCCACGCTGTGACTTTATCATAAGCTCCAGGCAATGAAAAGCGTCTAGCTGGACTAGCCCCGAGCAGATGGTGACTCAGAAGCATTCCCTTTCCCTCGGTCCTCCCTTGCCCTGGAAGGGAACAGTCCTTCATCCGCACCATGCCCCTTTGGGACCGACGATCCTTCCCGCAGGAGCTGCCCTGCTCGGCCCCGGCACAGGGTGCAGCAGGGCAGCGTGAGGCCGGCCCCGCCGAGGAAGCCCAGTGCTGGCACGGCACGGGCAGGCAGCCACACTCCGGCTGCTCCTTGCCACGGATGCACTTGCCAGCTCACGGCAAAGTGTTGCTTGTACCAAGCGTCCCACCAAAAACACAGGGAACTTTATCACTGAACCCAGCGGCGCCAGGGTCTGACCCACAGAGATCAGATAGAAATCTCTAGATTGGCAGTGTAATTCTTCAAAACCTATTTTCCCTGCCAAGCAGGTAATACAGCATGATTGAGAACGCGTTTTATACAGACCACTGTTCCAAATAAGCTATTCGCAGCAAGTGTTTTTAACGTGGCAATCAGAACTACTTACACAATTTCGAAAAGGCAGCAGGATTTGGCTACAAGAACAGAAGACAGCCCAGGTAACTTCACCTAACAAAGCAACTATTGCAACCACATAACCATCGTCAACCTTCTACAGAAGAAAGCAAACAAGACCTGAACGGTCCCGGCGAGAAGCGAGGAGGAGGGCTGGCCTCTCCGCACTGCCTCCTCACCCCTGCTCAGCTCCACACACCTCCAGCATGGCTTGCAGCATGCCCACTTCTCCAGCCCCAGCCCTGCCCAGGGCACACTGCAGGGACGTGAACCTTTCCTTAGCACATATCCCCAGTATCCTGCTTGCTTCAGGATCAGAGGAGGGTTTCGTCTCGAGAGGATTTCTTCACAGCTCATTTTTCAGCTGCCTGAGCGGTACTCTTGGACTCTTGCCACTCGGAGGGAAACCTATAGGTGACCTTTACTGAGGAGACAGGGAAGAAGTGGTTCCTCTGGAAATGTTTTTACCCCAATGGGGATGAGATTTCTCATGCGCTTAGCATAACATCTGTGCCTTGACGGATTTGGGTTTCACTGGAGTGAAGGATATGGTGTCAAACACAGCAAAGCTTCCAATCAAGTCCTTGGGAGAGGACCATGCAACTACTTTGTACCAATATTCTCAAATTATTTCCCAAGACAGGGATATTTTTCAAGGGGTTGGAGGACTGACTCCTTTTGGATGCATTTCAGCAGTACTCATTATTTCCAACCAGCAGTTAAAGAGTGTTGAAGGTTTCAAGGCAGAAGCAGAGCAATGTAAACTAGCTTTAAGCTACTTTGAGATTAAAACTCCTGATTTTATTCAACACTATGGATAATTTATCATTGTTGTTATTACCCAAGGATGTAGGAAGAGTCCAATCAAACTTAAATAGACAGAATATCTGGGGGGCATTTACAGATACAGTAATGAAAGAAGAGAGCAACCCCAAACCCCAGTGGTTACACATCTCATTGCCACCAGAAAGCCCTGGTTCACAAGCAGCTCCTCCAGCCTTTTTCTCATCAGTGGTATGTAAGGACAGTACAGAAAGGGTGTCGGATTAATCCCTGTGAAATGATTTGTCATGCACAATACAGCTTCTGTCACAGTTGTCCATCGCTTCCCAGCAATGAACCTGGGAACTTTATGCCCAGGAACATCCAAGTTTGCAACTGGAGTTCCCCTAAAGCCATTCCCCAGCCATAACCAGCCCCGTGCACATGGCACACACTGGCGGTCTTCTCCCTCCCTCCACATTTCTTTGTGCTCTCAGAGGGGGAAAAAAAAGAAAAAAAAAAAAAAAGAAAAAAAAGGGGGCGGGGGGAACCACCAGCCTCTCCAGGCCTCTGGGTTAAACTGCGACCTACTTCAATCCACACTGCTGTCCGTTATTACCAATCCAATTATTCCAGACACGTTAACTCAGCTTTAATTTATGTCAATCCAATTACTTTTTTTTATTATTATTAAATAAAAAGATCACTTCATGCTTCAAATGATTTATGAATACTGGGTCAGCACCCAGGGAAAGGACTTGGGAATGCTCAAGGTCAAGGTTGGCCTCACGCAGGAAATCCCTTCCAGAGTTTGTGGGGAGAGCTTTACTCACCTCATCTCTCTTTTTTTGTATTTTAATTGGATCTCTCACACAAGAGCCTGTGGCTTCCAGGACTCTGCTCAGTGAGCAGGAATGGTATTCTGATTGCAAATATGTGTCAGCTGAAGTAAGAGGCACTTAAATTAACTAGATCTCCTTGTCTGCTGCAGTATAATGGGACAGCTGAGCACAAAGCTTTCCCCTTCAGGGGAAAAAGGAATCCAGGATGGAGATTTTTCGAAGGCACAAAGGGGAGTCAGGTATCTAATTCCCACCAACGTCCACTCAATTCCCCTTTTCAGCCTTCTCCAGAAGTCAACAGCAGGGGTGTTTTAAACAACCCTGTCACTGCCTTCACTGCTACCTTCAGTCATTGCCAGGGTTCTGGCAAACTTCTCTGAGCAATCGACTGGCTTGTATTAGCGTGGTGTGAAAACACGCTCAGCAGCTCCTCCTCAGCCTCTCTGCCACCAGTGCCAGGGCTGAGGCATCATGAGAGGCTTTGTCTGCTTTCTTACACGTTTAGAGCCAAGAGATATTCCACCTCCCTCCAAGCAAGGACTCCAGACGACTCAGTTCAACTCCCACTTCTGCCACTAACCCACCCCATGACCTTGGCAGACTCCTTTTGACTTACGTGCCCCGGTTTCCCCTCCCACAGAGCCACCCTCCTGCTCTGCCTCCTATCCACACGCAACGGGCCGGTCGCTACAGCCCCTGCCAGGGAGCAAACAGATCTGAGACCCAAGAGCCTTTTGACTGAATATCTCCCTGGCTCCTAGACAAGCCATGAGCAGAGCTGGTTAAGCCTTTAACATGCATTTCTCAATTATTTTTCCACAGTGTTTCTAATTAGGACCAAAAAAGGGTTTGCTGCTTCCCCCCCCCCCCCCCCCCGTCCAGCTAAACTTTCCAGCTGATCTCAGCTGCCATGGCAGAGTCAGTTCTGCAGATAACTTGGATCCCGGACCATTTCCAAGGCTTTGAGTTAAAACCTTGAGAGGTACCTTGAAGATAAGGGACAGTTGCTGAAGTCAGTGAGACCCAGTTTCCCAGGCCCCATTCCAGCAGCCGGGAAGACACACTCTATAGGGGATGGGGCTTCCAAGGGAGCCCTGGAGCAGAGCCCCGGGAGGTCAAGGCCACAGAGGCACGCCGAGTCACAGGGAGGAGGATGTAAAGCCTAACTGCATCCAGATGGGGAAATAAAGGGAAGAGAGGTTTCAAGGATGAGCACTAAAATCACTTTAAAAATAAAAATCTCCCTTTTGGGCAAAGAAAAGGGAAAAACATCTCAAATCAAGAATGCAATTTCAACAGCCTCCTCAAAGTGCTTCCTTTACCTCCTCACCTGAATGAACCAAGGATTACCTACACCTCGGTCTTAGCCAGACAGTTGGACAACAGGGCTATCCAAAACCATCTCTGTCCAGGACAACACAACAAATCCTCTGCCTGAAACAAGGTCCAGACATCCAAACACTGAGTCACTTCAGTATCCCAGCCAAGGTGTCCTTAAGGGAGAAAAGCCAGACACTCAGCTGGGACACCCCGCAACGCCAGACACCCTCCCGGGGCAGAGTCACTTCAAAGCAATGCCATTCAGAGTGCAGATCCCTTGATAAGAGGTGGGATGTTACCTCACCCTTTCTCAATCGCTCTCTTGCCTTTTCATCCTCACGCTACCCAGTAACTCCAACAGCCTGGGCAGCATCTCTTCCCCATCCCTCCCGCATTGCCTTGGGAATGGGAATGTCCCTTTTTCCCAAATACAGCTTTTTATCTAATATCCTAAGAATAATTATCTGTGTGCACACATTACTTGTCATTGACTAGATATTGCCATCCTACCCTAATTTTAGATGAGGACACAAGAACAGGTCAGTAGGCTACTAATAGGGTACTCAGTTCCCAAAGACACCACATTAAGTGGTGAAGGACTTCAGAACTTATTTAGTACAAAGTTAAACACTGGATAAGGAAAGCACCAACATGCACAAGGCTGTTACATTACTCCTTTCCTTATCCTCAGGCTGTGCCATTAAGAAAGTAGATGAGAAACTGGAATTTTGCTGTTCGGCTACAATAGGTGTCCACATGCTTCTCTTGAGGACTCTTTGGATGCTGCTTTGTGGAATGCAGAACTTAATGAATTTGGGCTGTGAAGCAGTTGTCGAGTTGTCTGAAAACAGACAAATGAAAACACAACACCAACCAAAAATAATAGCTTTTGCAAAGAGGGATTTTTGAAATTCAGGAAATGCATTACTAAAGCCAGAGAACTTAAAGCTCCCCTTTTGCATGCCACCAAAGCAATGTAGATGGGCTTCCTTGGAGAGAGAGAGAGAGGAAAAAAAACAACAAACCAAAAAAAAACCCAAAACAAAACTAAAAAGAAATGCCCATGCCATGCCCACCAAGCGGCTTCGACATTTCCACCCCAAACACCAAGATGACTCCTTGGGCTGGGACAACATCGTCTCAATTAGTGCTGCTCTGCCCAGCCTAACTAAGAGCTGGAAACAGCCAACATTCCCGAAGGGCCACAGCTCTTTCCCCTATTGTTTTAGGCTCAGCATCGAGAGAGCAAGTGAAGGAGGAGTGACAGTGACAGACAGAGGGAAGCAGCTGTATTCACTTTCCCCAGGGCTATTTCTGCCAAGTCTTAAAAATAATACTGAGATCCTTCACCCTCCTCCCTCTACCCTTTCTATCACAGAGGCCAGGTTTCTCCCAAGTTGTCTGTGACCTGGCACTGTCTCTCCTAAATGGGACCCCTCCTTTGAGGACAAAATCTGATAAGAGCAGGTGAAAGAAAAAGCCTCACAGCTCCTGCTGAGAAGGCTGCATTTGGGTGCATACAGGGAAGAGTTTGCTCTCCGCAAACAAGGACTAGAAACATTTTCAGTTCCAGCCTGAGTATGCGCTGAGGGGAACCAGTCCTTCAGGATCCCCTCTCTGCCCTTCACTTTGAAACCCATCCCTGAGCAGGCTCCAGCTCAGCATGTATTTTCATTTCACTCATGACACGTGCCAGTATTGGTTTTCTGCCCACCCTCTTCAACAGCCAGAAAGAGAAGAGGAGACAAAAAAGAAAAAAGTGCAGCAAAAAATGATGCCACTCTCAAGCAATGGCACTTTAGGCAGTCTCTACTACATCAGTAATGACAGTCAATAGTGCCTCCAAGGACTTGCTTTCTTCAAGTCAATACTACATTCTGACAGCCAGTTTATTCCTGGGATCCATGAGCCTCTCTTCCAGATTCAATCTTGCTCAGACAATCATTCCTCTGAGGCTTTTATCCAGCTTACCGATAGTACAGGGATACAAGAGCCAAGCAGTGAAGAAATCTTACTGCTGCTCTGCAGAAATGCACTTCTTTACTAAGTGGCTTTTCCTACCCGCCAGAGCCACCCGTGGCACTGCGGAAGTCAGAGGTCATCAGAAATAAAGCAGAGATGCTTAAACAAATACCTCGTCCTGGATTCTTCACAGCTTAGGCTTCAGGCGATCCTCTCCTACAGCTTTCCCTCTTAAGAGATTTACCACTATACTGGCTTGCGTACACATGCACAAGAGGAAAGCGAGGCAGAGAACGTGACCTTCTAAGAAGAAGCCAGGATTTAAAGTCTGCAAAGCTCATTTCACTGACTTGGCTGCCTGAGCCAGAGCCGAGAAGGTACACACCGACATCCATCACCAGTTTTGGTGTCTCAGCAAGGAAGGCTCCATCTTTGTTAAAGAACTGCCCACCTGCATCACTAAAACATCTTTAGCGGACAGTCCTTTTCCTCAGGCACCAAGGAATAAAGATACAGTCATCTTTAAAGTAGGCTTAGAGGAAAGAAAGCATGTACTAAAATAATTAAGGTCAGTGCAGCAAGCCCCTGGCCTTCACCTGCAAAGACACAAGCATAATTGCAATATTAAACAGACACATGAAAGGCCTCCAGGACAGAAGCAGGTTCTGCGGAGATCAACAGCAAGGTCTGTGCCTCGGCGAGAGCAGCCTTAGCAGCTTCCACACCAAAAGGCAGATGCTTTGTGTTCATCTCCATTGCTGTGCCAATTTTACCCACATCCTTGTATTTCAGGAGAGCCCATCTCAGCTATAAACCCTTGATACAGCCTTGTTTCTAAGGCACATTCTGAAAGCACTTGTTCCTGCTGCTGCAGAAGTCTGTTTTTAATGTGCCTGCCTGTTGTGGGTTGCTGGGAGGAGCAGAGGGATTCCTTGCCAGCTGGTGAGCAGCACGGGCAAAGAGAGAGAGTCACAGTAAATTAACCCGCTGCTCCCGGCTTTGGGAATGTCATCCCACAGTGGGAATGTCATGCCACAGAGCTGCAGCAGCGTCCTTGGGGTGCTACTCCTTTCCTTTCTTATATGCCAAAAGCCTTTGGTGAAATGAAGGCTGCCTATCAAAGAGCATCTCTCCCATCAGCTAAACCGAGCTCTGCTTTGTGCATCACCACAGCCTTTGCCCTCCTCCTGCACACCCCATGCCTGGAGTGAAGGAGTTAACGTGAAGCTCACTTGTGCCACAGCAAAGCCACACAGTTGATGATGTTCATGGAATAGATGAGGGCAAGCCTGGGAAACAAAGGAGGAGATTTTTTCCAGCACCCTACACCTTACGCCTACCTCTGCAGCACCAATAACAGAGCATTACGCTCCTGAGGGCAAAACTTTCCAGTGTCACAGAAAGTTCACCATCTCAACCTGAGAATTTTAGACACGGTTGGTGAGTAATGAGGTCCAGGGAAGTATGGATTAATGCTGTTTGTACAGCTTTATGGAGGAAGCTGTAAGAGTGCTCTGCAGATGAAATCAGTACATATTTGCACATTAATGTAATTTAACATGAACTCATTCTATCTTTTAAACCTCTGGAGTGGCAGAGAAGACTCATGAGCAAACAGGCAAAGAATATCTTTATTATAAAAAGGCTAAGGTGACAGTCTATAACACGTCAGACAACTAAGGCTAGCAGGAGGCTGCAGATCCAAGCAAGAACAAAGAGTGCAGCAAAGAAATACCTGAGAGGTGTTCTCCGCTACACACAGAAAAGGAGAATTTTGCCTGGCCAACGCAGTTAAAGCACAATAAACCTACACACTCACAAATAACTTGTTTGTGTGGCTGTACTCTTAGAAGGAGCTGCTTTACCAAAAACAGATGTTCGCACAAAATCCCCAGAGGCTTCTGAAAAGCCCCTGCAGTTACGAGCTGCCACAATCAGTATTTTGTATAAAATAATGCCAAGGACTGCTCAGTTCCCCACAGGGCAAGGTAACTCTTTCAGAGATTTTGTTACCTCAGCCCTCTTCTGCTTGTTCTGCTGATCCAGGACAAACTCACCTTGCCGGCCCAAAGCAACGACGACAGGTTGCCTGTTCTGCTTGGCTTTGTACCAGCTCAGCCTGTCCTTCCACAGATGGTGCAGAAGCATAACAAGTCACCTCTGGTGCTCCAGCTAATTCAGCAAATATGAGTGTAGACTGGGTGAGCTTGTAGCACACAGAGCCCCAAATACCAACCGTGGACCCATGACCTCTCACAAAACCTCCGTGGAGATGGCCCTTCAAGTGCGGTCCATTTCAGACCCATATCTCCAGCCCAGCCATGGCCACCATATAGCACAGACACACTCTGAGCTGGCTCACACACCAGTAGCAAGACGGGGCTCGGTTCGGGCTATCCATGCAACCCAGGCAGGTGTTCCCAGCCATGCTGAGCTCCTTCCTGTCATTGCCGGGCAGACCCCAACATCTGGCCCAGGTCCCCACCCTGCTGTAATCACAGCCCTGACAGCATGACTCTGAGCCTAAACCTGCAGCTTTGCCCAGCTGGAGTTAAAGGAGGTCTTTAACGGTAATTATGAACATGGCAGTCATAGGAAGGGACTGAATCAGAACAGACTAAATAGTGGATAGAACTGAGTCAGAGTGGATAAATTCATAACATAGCCCACTTAGAAGCAAGTTGCCTCCTAAGCACTTCTTTCTCAGCAAGAAGATGAGGGGGAAGAAAAAAAAAAAAAACCACCACCACACCAGTATCCTGGTAAGTGATTAAGGACATTGCTAAGGAAAGCGTCATGAGTTGTAGGATTTCTCATCACAACTTCAGGGTGAAACTGCAGGATACCAGGCAGGATACAGAGCCCTCTCCTACACAGCCTCTTTACTCTGCATGGCAGCCTGCGTGCAGGGAAAGCACTCCTCCAGCTCTCATTAACCCCAGGACTGCTGTTCCCCAGCCTTTTGACCAGAGCTAGGGACCAAGCCAGGGAACCCAGAAACTGTCTGGACCACAAGTACATTTTGCCTGGACCCCACCAGACTCTCCAGTGTGCAGCATATCCCACATGCTCGTGATCCTGCCCTTGTCTCAGCCACCGTTCCCGCCAGCTGAAGTGCAGGACGGTGGCCAGCTGATCCGCCAAAGCGAGGGAAATGCACTGCTTCCTGCTGGGTTGACTGCAATAAAATTACACAAGGAGCTTCAGCGAATACAAGCAGCCTCTGGTAAATACTGCACCAGCTTGTTTAGCCTGTGGCTCTTTACACGCACCCACCAGACTCTTTATATGTTCCAACATAGCGTTTCTTATGGAGGACAGTGTTATGCAAGGCTGAGCAATGAAAGCAGAGATTGTTACCAGCTTTAACAGGCTTTGGATCACGCCAAGAACAAGTCCCACTCTGTTTTAGTTGCTTCAGTATGATATCCCACATCTTTTCTATAATAATCAGATGCTCCTACACTGCAATCGGGAGCAGAAGACAAATGACTAGTAAACAGACTAGCAACAATCTCTTTAAAGAGCTGAGAGTACTGCCAAGAATATTTGTAATCTGATTTCATCCCTGCCTCTTCGCCTTCCCTGACCTGCCACTGGACCTCGGTGTGATCTACCCGGTGGTTTCCAGGCTGCGGTACAGAGATTAGTTCTGAGTGGACCAAGAAAAGCAAACCAATTGGCAGGCTGAGATTCATTACAGACCTACATCACTGACCTACACCAACCCATTAGCTCATTTATGAAGGAGTTTCAACTTGTTACAAGTCACCGAAAAAAATTTAGTCTAGACGGGTGATGTATTTATTTTAGGAAACAAATCCACTTAGCAGACTATGACCTGAACATAAGTTCCCCACTATCTACAATGCCAAAGACATTCTTGAGATTGAAACAAACTTCTAATCATTTCTTTGATGTAAAGAGACTTCTGTTGAACAACATATTGGTGGTGCGGTCCCTCCTGGGAACAAAAAAATAAAGTCTATTTACCATTTGCTGTCTGCCGCAGCCGAGATGAACTGTAAGAGCACGGTGCTCTGCTCTGTGCAGGAGAGTGAGAACTGCAGCCACTTGTCACCTCCTCCCCTGCTCGCTGCAATTCCAAAGCGACACATGCAGCAAATTTTTTTGAGGCACGTAATATAACACACACAAAAAAGCAAAAAGCAATCAGCCTAAGCAAAGGGCTTGAACAGCATACCTCGCCGGGGGAAGAGAAACCCTGGGATAACAGCTTGGGGAATCAGAATAATTGCTAGCGCAAAAGACTGACCCAGACAACGTAACCCATGTCATGCTACCATGCCACGTGTCCATGAATGGCCATCCAGGAACCCAGCTGCTGTCTATACTCCTCCGCTATGTCCAGCTTCACGGATCGCCATCCAGGTTTAAAGGTGTCCAGGTTTAAAGGACCTGTCTCTAATGTCCAGCTCTAAGGGACATAAGCTTCCAGGAGGATTTCCGCTACCCCCACTGAAGTGACTCTGGGTCTGCAGCCGAGTAAGGTCACCCCCACCCTGATTTAGGGCTCCAGGGTGCTGCTCTTGGCAAACTCTGTGCCAAATCAACCGTTTCCTTTGAATTTTTCCCAGGCTGACTTAGCTCTCTTTCAGAAATGGCCAACAGAAAAGAAAAAAAAAAAAAGTCACTTCCCCCAGATGCAGCCCCAGTCTGAGCAAGTGCTGTAAAAAAATGAATGACATGGTTCGGCAGGTTGCCTCCTGCTCAGGTACTGCTATTAAAACAGGTATGGCCGGGGTGGAGAGGGAGATCAGCAAAACAGCCCCTGTAGTCACACCAGGTAGTCCATACTACAGCTCTCACGTGCAGCCCGGCAGCTACTGCACACTTGGTACCTACCCCAAGAGTCCCAAGAGCGCACAGCACAAAAAGGCATGAGAGTCTCAGGAGCCAACGGGGGGGAAAGTAGAAGGCAGAAGGCAAAGGGTTAATTTACACCTTTCTGTTGGAAAATAATCACTGGCTTTAACAGTTTCCTGCAGAAGATGGGGAGGAAAAGGGAAATCTCCCCTAGTCATGGCACGCCTAACGCCTCCTACACCTCAAAGGCCATGCAATGGTAAGTAACAGCAGCAACACACGATTTAAATACAATTAGAGGGGACTGCTCCCTCCCTGAGCACTACTCAGGAGTCAGACTGGGTGGTGGGACGCAGCTGTGCACGAACAATCCCCAGCACACACCGAGTGAAGCTGTAGTTTGACTCCAGTAAATTCTGGCAATAAATTCCTCTCCTCTTACCTCTGAGGAAGGAGGTCAGACCAGCTGGGAGGGAATGCAAAGGAGATCTATGCATTGCTCCAGCCCGGGAGGGATTAATTAATTAGGCAGCACTTACTACAGTGAAGCAAAACTTACTTCACTTGGACCAACTGTTTAAGGCATAAAGAGACAAGAAGAGCCATCCTCTTGGGCAGATTGCCATGACCACACAAAACAGCCGGTTTCAAAGGGATTCGGCACCGAGCCAGCCATGCAGCCACAAAAAGGCTAAGCAAGAGCAAAGTCCCTGTCTCTGCGGGGTTCTGCTGTGGGGTTGGAGGTGTGAAGTTTCCATCAAGTGCCCCGCTATGTTCTTCCAACAGGACATGGAGTTGGGCTTTCCGCTCCTTTCCTGGCATGCGACTTGGAAATAAGTTCAAAGCAAACTTGTTCGATTCCTCCAGTTGTCCCTCGTGGGGCTGGAGCAAACATTTCCATGGGCCTGGACTGACACTGCTCTTCTATTTGGGGATTTCCTCTTTGCACATGGCAGTGACCAGGGAAATTTATAGTTCCAGATGAGGCAAACCAAAATGAAAAGAAAGATTCTTTTTTTTAAAGTTAAATTAGAAGAAAAAAAAATAAAGAACTACCATGATGTACTCAGTTTTGGTCTTACAGAGGTTCTACCTTCAATTTCAGGAAGGATAAACTCACAAATGAAAAGGCATAAAATTAAAAATAGAGTCTATGATTGTGGCTCGTCCCTGAGTAGAAAATGGGACATTTCTTTCATTTCTACAGACTGGTGGATGCTTTTGTCCCTTCTCTCTCCAGAAATGAGCAATCATGCCACCCCTTGAGCACACAGACCTTACTGTTAAGAGGAGAGAGAAAATGGTATAATCTTCAGAGATGCAAGGGAATTGCTGTGTTCAAAGAGATGCAACCACCCCAGGAGGAACATCAGAGAACCTTGACAAGAGGAGAGCGCTCAAAAGAGCAGAGGGCTGGATATCCTGCAGCACACACATTTCAGAGCAATCCCAGCCTTCAAAGCCCCACGGAGCCCTGTGACTAAGCACAAGCCTGTGAGCGGGTCCCAGCAATTGCCTCTCCAGGCCCTTAGGCTGCTTCAAATGCACAGCAAGCACAAGACACTGACAACACACAAGTCCTTCCTCAAGCTTTCAACCAAACTCCACCATTTCTTCAAGTTCCTGCTCCTCTACTCTCTGCTGGGGAGTTGTCAGCAGCCTCCCGAGACGGACATTCACGGGGGAGCGCACCCAAATATATCCACGTACAGGACAGCTTCCTCCACACAGGCAAGGCAGAGAGACAAGAATCAACGTGTCCCACAGGTAGATTCCACCCTGAGCCCCCAGCAAAGCTACTGGATCTTTTCCATGGTGGTTTCATCTTTAATTCTGCTCACCACACTTTGTCCAACAGGTTAAAAACCAAAGGTGCTTATTAGCAGTCAGATGGTCAGACTCCATCACCATCATCTTCCCTAGATCTACATCTGTAAGCCTATTCTCTATTGAATGTTGGTGTTTACCTTTTTAAAAAAGAAAAAAAATATATATACTTGTAAGGAAGCAAGAGACCACAACAACGCCCAATGGCTTTATTAAAGTATTAGACGAGAGTAAGCAAGCTACATAACGAACATGGCAACACAATTCCAAGCTAGCAGTCACAGTACTTTACATTTAAATTGTTATTTGGCAAAGAAATCATCCCTTAGTCAAAGTCATCCATCAAGTCTATCAGGCACAAAACGCCCCATAAAAATTAGCAATTCCTCCTTCCCAGGAGCTTAGGGGGAAAAAAAAAAAAAAAAAAAAAATCCATCACCCCACACTAAAGCAGACATTTCAAAAATCTGTTATGTATCAGTACAACATGTCCCTCATGATGAAGACAGAGGACATGCAGGACAGAGAGAATCCCTGGACTTGTTGCTATGGCACATCACGCTCTCGAGAGTCAGGACATTATTTTGGAGCCAGGGATGTGCAGTGGAAAGCAACCACCTTGCTAAAGGCAGATCTGCGTCTTCAGGTTTTGGGGCAACATTTCACCTTAAGCGGTCTATATTCACTTAGGACTAGCACAAGAAAGGGTGTGTAAACTTTGAGTGAGAGATGCCCCAGTGAAATACAGAGGACAGGCTCTGCAACATCAGGCAGCCTAAGTGCATGCAAATTAATAAAGGAGAGAAAGCTTTCGATAACCTTATCGACGAGTAAGACTCAGTGAAGATTAAGGTTTATCTAGCGCTCACTAGCCCAACAGGACCTATGGAAGAGTGAAAAATCTGATTTACTGAAGACACACCATGATCCCAGTGGCAGCACCACGACTGTCTTGCCCTGCACAGGATTCCTCTGCTCAGCCAGGGACCATCTCTATAGTTGCAGCTGTTTTACTGTGCATCCAAGTGACTCGATGCCTTCAGAACGATAATATTCCTGACAGTAAAAATATGAAACCAGCACAGCAATTCATGCTCATTTACAAACAGGACACTGCACTAACTTATGCTCGTTTGCACCTGAAAATTACTTAAGCATTTACTGTACATTGGGGTGATCAAACAGCTTTGGAACTGCTGTTCGGTGGCCACCATACCGTACAATTAAATACATTTCATTACTCATTTCAGGAAAAGCATGTACAGTTGCAAGGCAGAGGCTGAAGCGGATGACAGGAGCGTCACATAAGCGTTATTGATTTTGTTTCTCCACAAAATAAGCCAGATAAACACACCAGCCAGTTTTGCTCAACAATATAACGCATCATTCAGCCTTTCAGCAGCACATATCAAACATCAGCTGTGCATAGCGTGTACACTTGACGCTGCCACAAAGGACCGAGGAAGGGGGAAGTGGTGATCAGATAAAGGGTGCACAGTCACTCCTCCGGCAGCGATGCGGCAGCAGATAAACTTCCCAGAGGTGGCAGAAACATAGTGGTATTTCTCACATAGACCTAACATTTTAAAATATATCTTAAATCAGCCTATTTCTTAGCAGCATCTGGAATGGCACAGGGGTCCTGTGCATCAACACAGCAAGAAAAATCTCCACCCCAGCGCTATAATGAAAAGTAGTCACGACAAAGGATGAAGGAGCAGATATCTTGTTCCTCCCACTTTACAGATGGGAAGTGAAAGATCCAAATGCTTAATGTGGTCATACGGGGGGGGGAATCTTAGCCTTTTTTTTGTTAGAGACAGGAAAAACAATGCTGGGGAGGAAATATCGCCAAAAAGCGCAGCAGATACTTATGGGCAGATCATCTGCAAGAGAGGGTGTTCCAAAAAACAAACCAACCCATGCGGCCAAGTACGGGGATAATGTTATCCTCGTTTCACCCACACCTTCTTTCTCAATATGTTTCTTTCTTCATCAGCTAGAGATCTGATAAAAATTTTACATAAAAAAACGTAAAATGATGTAACTCTCAATTCTCCCATCTGCTCAGTGCCTGTTAGCTCACAAAGCATGAAAGTGTTTTAACGGGCACATCGAGGGGTGGATGGACGCACAAAAAAGCAACGACAAGGCCCGGGTTTGGTATGTAGACCTTCTTGGTGATGAGAAAATCTGTTGCTACATGTAATCAGTTTTTAAAGTCTAATAGTTCACTTTTCTTTGTTGGACAGGGGAAGAAGAGGGTTCTGAAGACATGAAATACTAACCGCTTTAATCTTTCAAGGGTTTGGGAACAGAGTTTGCTGTTTGATACATCTAGTTTCATAAATCTCAAAACACAAGGACAGAAAAATCAATGGGTAAGAGAGATGGATCACTCACCTGAACAGAGAGAAATGAGTCAGCTTGTATCCGATCTGCTGATGATGCCTAGGCAATCTGTCAAAATGTGTTTTTCAGGGGGAATAATCCCTTTAACCGGGAGGGAGAAGCCACAAGTACCAAGGAGGTGAAAACTTGATGGGGGAAGGTAAGAATTCCCAAGACATTTTAGGCAATTTTCTATTTTAACTCCGAAGTGTTGTTCTTATCTCAACTCTTTCACTCCATTCAAAAAGGACAGGACGGCACAGACATGTTACAGCTTCACTGCTGGATCAACACGCCAAATAGACGCCCTATGGTTAACCAAAAAGAGACACCCCTACATTTCAGCTGTTACACAAGGTAAAACTCAGCATCAGTAAACAAAAGGTCAGAACCAGCACGAGGGTTTCAGATCTTAATTACAAGAGCTTCCTATCCAAGCCTTAGGGTGGGACATTCAAAAGCATTTCATTTGCTCCCAGTAAAAGTCAGATGCAATTTCATTCACGTATTCAGAGCGTTTAACATGGAACAGACTGAACCCTTGTCCTGCTCTAGGTGTGCTTAGCAGTTTTGGGGGGAGAAAAAAGAAAAAAAAAACAACCAAAAAAACCAAAAAACACCAAGAAAACCACCACACTGGAAGACCCATGAGGTTCCTCAGGTCAAGCCAAGGGATTCAGCAAAGGAAGAAGGAAAATACCACACAGAAGCTGGCCATCTCCGTGGGCAAGGGCTGGATGGCGCGTCCTACAGCGCTGCCATCCAGCTACGCAATCCCAGTTGTTACCAGCCCATAGAGAATGGGAACAGCAAATGCTTTGGCAAGTTACACTCAAACCGTTTACACTCAGTCTCCTTCATGGACCACATGTAGCTCAAGTTTCCCCTCTTGTGACTCAGCTGCCTCACCCTCCTATATTTTCAGCATGCTTAGGTTAAGATTTTTCTGCTGTTTCCTCACACCAGAATTTCACCTGTCACATCTTGCAATCAATCTAGGTGGGGGTTTTTTCTCTCTCATTTTCCTCTCAATGCATTTTGTGGGCAAGTACCTACTTGGGTGTCAGATGGGGGCCACAAGGAGGAAGGAGAAGCAGGCGGTAAAGAACTGGAGGTGCTTTTCCTTCCATTTCTTCTGTGCTGGCAACAGTTACTGAAATGCCACACCAAAGCCACCCTCTCTGAAAAACTTCAGCGGGTACAAATGCAGCAGCCCATCTGCTTAGCAACACATGGTGCCAGCAAACACTGTTTCCAAGCCTCAGGCTGAGGTTTGCAGATATGGCGAAGTCACGTTGGTTTCCCAGCTCCGAAGACAGGCATTCAGATAGGGGGTAGGGCAAGAGTGGCCTTCCCATGGCAGGGAGGTGCAATCGGCAGGACACACCTATCCTCCCCTTTGGCAGCATCGCACACCACCAACCACCTGCTTTACGATATCATGTCTTCTCTGATGATATTCAGATGTACCCTCTTCCTCTGCTCCTTCAGTACAAGGATCCTCTGTGCAAGCACACCTTTCCTAGAGTGCAGGAAGAACATGTCTAATCAGACACTAGCTTCTCCTTCCTCTCCTTCTCACTGGACATCCAAAACATGTCTTCAAACTTTCCCAAATGCATTTTGACACCCGACCTCCTCTCCAAAAACAGCTCCATAAGAAATGAGCCTCTATGGCATGAGCTACACCTTGCAAATGCCCAGTCGCTGGGGTGCTACCTGATTTCATGTTCTCCTCCTTCCCATCACCCAGTGAGCCCCTTCGCCTTTCTTAGCGTCAAGCTGTCCCCAAATGCTCAGCTCACAGCAGCTTTACATCTTTTTCCTGTAGCTTTTTTGTTGTTCTGGGCCAGGTATGAAGCTTACTTGCGTTGGCCCACACCAGCACTCTGCTGACCTGACACGCTCAGGGCCATGGTCATGGACCATGCTCACGGACCATGCTCACGGACCATGGTCATGCATGGGAAGATGATGGCTCTGCCGTGTCAGACAGCTGGCCATGAGCACGGAGGCTGCGCAGAGGGAGGCACAGCACAGGCTGACAGCACCGCAGAGAAAGAGGCGTCCAGTGGCTTTATGGGACTTGACTGCAGGATTTCTGATGTATGTCATCCTTGATGCCAGCAGCTGCCAGAATTCACCGCATTAGCAAAACACAATGAAAGCTGCCCTGTGGGTCACCCTGCAGGTCAGGATATCGGAGCTGTCTTGCATAATGCGAGTCAAAGCACTCCAGGGAAACCCAGTAGATTAGCTTTGTTTGGAGACACGCCGTAGGTAAAATCCCACCCTAGGAACAGGGTCTGAACACTTTGCTCAAAAATCCCCCCACCCCAGGACAGATATCCCAGGTGTAGCCCAAACATAATAGCCCATAGCCCTGTTTTGGCCTGGGAAAATGCAGAACAGGTGAAGCTCTTGACCAAGAGAAATCCTGCTTTTTTACATTTCAAGTGCAGATAGGGATCAGTCCAAAAATCAGTATAAATAGATGCAACTGAAGTCAAAGGAGCTATGGCTGCTCCTGCCAATCCCAGGTTGCTCTGCATGGTGACAGAGTTCTGGCACTTGAAATTCTCTGGGGGTCAAGTGGGACTTCAGAGAGGTTTCTAAAGGAGAAGAGGGAGACACTTGGTAGAAAGTTAACCAAAAGGCTGCAGCAAGCATTAGAAACTGGCACGGAAGGCCGGAGAAAGTCAAGAACAGGCAGACAAAAGATGAAAGAGACAGTCAGAAATGCTCGAGTGATCATAAGGAAATGATGTTTTGTTATGTAATCCAAAGCCCTCTGCCTTGGGTGCCATATAAATAATTATTAATTATGTTGTTGATTATCTGTGTGAGCAATAGAGCTAATGAGCTGGTTCTTACAGGAGATAAATACGGCTTCTAAAGAGCAGGGCAGCCATTCTGCCAAAGGCGAGTAATTAGAAGCATTTCTTCTCTGCTGAAAGTTTGCTTCTTTTTTTTTTAACCTGAGGATAACCAATACACACTGTAGATATTTGCTATTAAAAAACCCACTCCCTTCACAGTCCCAGTAGACATAAACTGAATTTCCCTTAATGACTGGGCCCAATTAACTGGAACCTGGAGCTCCACTTTGTAAGCAGCAGGGTTCCTCTTTGGAGGCTTGGCCCCGATGGGCAGGAGACATCCAAAGGTTGAGGATTAAAGCTGCTTTGTTTCACTAAGCTCGTACACCATATTGCAGGATGGTTGGCATGGGAACACAGCTATGGAGGAGCTGGTACTGCACAATAAACAGCCTCCATAAAATACAGAAGCAAATAACTGGGGAGATGAAGGGTAAACCCTTCACCTGTCATCTGGGAGAGCTCAGCAGATGGAGGAAGAAGGAGCAGCCCTTCCAATTCATGGTTCTTCATCCATGCCTGAGAAACGCCTGCTTCTAGGATTTTTGTTTTAACTTTACTGCTTTAAGCCTTCAGCGCACACGTATACTCAACCCACTTCACTTCCCAGCGTCCAAACCACGGGGATCTGAAAGGAAGTTCCACTTTAGCTGCTGCCATCATTTATAGCCTTGAATTGCAAGGTCTCAAGGTGCTGGTTAATCCCAGGACAGAATCTGAGAAGAGGGCTGGCCTGAAGGGGCAGGTCTGGACGGTCAATATTACATGGGTTTCTTTGCGAGAGCTGTCAGCAAAATCCTAAAGCTACTTTCTGGCAGTGGATGTTCAGGCCCTGATCCAGCTAACTAATTAAACACAACAGAAACACAATTAAACTTCTATTCTAGTCAACAGAAGTGCTTGTGCAGGTTAAGGAGGTACATAAATACCTGTTTGGCTCAAATACTGAGCAAGCAAAGCAAGAAACAGTATCAGTTAAGCTGCCTGATCAGCAAACGCCATGTGTTGGATATATAACCGCAGGTCCATAGGTATCCTCACATCCTCTGTGGGGTTTTATCTGGCTGGCTGGGCAAACACCACATCCGTTACGGCACCTCACGCAACACCATCTAGCCATATGCTCGTGAGGTGACACGAGATGGCCCATCCAGAGGCGACGGGCAGGACAGGGGGAACAGCGCGCTAACCCACTGCTCTCAGCCCAGGAGCCCCGCGAGCGGGCTGGCGTGCCTCGGACAACATCAAGTCCTCGTTGCAGTTACCTCACCTTACCTTGCAGACCCCCCAGCTGGAGACAGCAGCCGTTTCCTCGGGGACTGCCTCCTGGCACCCCTCCTACTCGGTACCGAGAGACACTGGTGTGAGCAGGGAGCACCTGACAGGCAAAGCAGGTGGCTTAGGCTTAGGCAGCATTGCGACCTCACTGCGGGCAACCACCCAAAACTGGAAAACCTGGAGACATTCAAGCACCTGTGTTATGAACTGGAATTTAGCGCTGCCAACATTGAGCTCTGTGAACGATCTACAGACATATCTGGCTGCACAGACAGCCTCCTCGTCCTCCTCCTCCTCCCTGAGGGCTGCAAGGAGCCTCCTGGAAGGCAGTCGTGTTTGGGCAGCGGGAGAGCAGAGCCCGGGCAGCCAGCACCACGCTCACCCCAGCGCTGGAGAGTCACAGGCCGACAGTTTAAATTTCCAGCAGAACTTCAATTGCACGTGACCCTAACACGGGGCATTTGACTTACAGCTGAGGATTAGCACCTTAGTACTAAGCAAAAAAAAGCTCTCCCAACTGCAATCTTCACTGAAAAGCAGCGTTAACCCCCTTCAGTTCAAACCAGGCTGCAATTCATTCTCCCACACAACCCAAAAACCTGACGCTCATCCAGCCCTCCTAGTACATCTTTAATATAGCTGCATAATGATTTAAGATACAATTTTCTTATTTCACATGGAAAAGTGTTCAGCTATTTTACATGTTTAAAATGATCACTACACAGTAAATATTAAAAATAGTGTTGTCCCAATAACTAGGAAAGACACCCAGGTGCCATTTCCCTGGTGCACGACAAAGTCTCCACCCTATCTACCTTCCTAGCACAAAGCTAGTTTTCATTTACTTTCTGGACATCTCTGAATATCTATTAATAAAAGGGAAAGGGTAAGTTTCCTCTACAGAAAACCAGTCCTTTTTCTCAAAGGCATAGATGTGAATTACAAGTAGCTGGACCCCAAAGTCACTGAAGTATCCCCTGCCAACAAGTGCAATAGCAAATCAGGAATAAAACTTGTAACCCTGCTTCTGCATAAGAGGGGAAATGGGGGAAAAGGAAGAAGATGAAGATGAGCAACAAACTTCAGAAACCTGCAAGTTCTCTCCTAACACTTCATTTTGCCTCTTCTTTTACAGCAAGATGATTTGCAGATGAAACACCACAAGCATCTTCTGGAAGTTGCTTTTTTTCTGATCTCATGCAGGGCTGCTGTTCCAGCATGCTGACCTTCAATCTGTAGAAATTTCCTGATCCCAACTGAAGCACTAGATAAAACTTACAAAACACTGGCCCTGGGGATTTGCTCAAGAGACAGGAATGCAGAGAGTCAAGTAGGCAAAGGTGGAATTTATGGGATTGCTGGCAGTCTGGCTACAGGATGGACACTGGTCTTCTGCAAGGGCTGGGAGAAGTCATTCTTTGCTACAAGCAAGACAGACCAGAACAGACAGGATCGCCTGTAGACCCCAGACTATGAACTCTAAATACCATCCATTTCCCCCACCCCCAGCAAAAGCAGAGAAACATCTTATGCCAACCTAGCCTGAAGGCCTTCTGATGCAGCTTTGACCATGGTTTTCAAGCATGCAGTAAGGAATTAGTACGTTTTTAGGCCTTCAGGGAACATTTTTTTCTTAAAGAAGAAAGCCCATGGTGCACTAAAATAGGAACTTTAAAAATGTAGCTTTAAAAATTAGCACCCTGGGCACTGACCTACACAAGCTGCTTCACTCAGCCAGGCCATCGGCTGCTTTATTAGACATGGCCCAGCGTGCCTTACGTATTCCTCTACATTTTAAAGGGGTCAGACAAGAGGTCCCGAACAGGCTTAGAGCTGCCAAAGAGACCTCACTTCTTCCTCCCTCTTTTGTTCTTCAGTAGCCATGTGCTGGGAGCAGGGCTCTGCAGCCTGAGGTTATGACACATTTTTCTAATGGATCCCCATGCATAGTAACTTAGCTCATTAATGCATTGATTTGAAGGAAGAGTTCACTGCAGGGGCCAGAAACCCAAAGACACATGCCTACGACTGAACAAATAAGTCACTTCTGCAATATTGCATCGTGTGTCCTGCTGGTTAAGGTCCCATTAAATCACCTTGCACTTCTGCCGCTCGTTCTCCATCCCCACCATTATAAAAGATATATGGGAACTGCTTTTGCCTTCACAACTACTTATTTGTGGAGGTCTGGTCTCATTCCTTACAGGCCTTTTCCATTTGGGACTGTCACGTTTGTTGTTCACATTAAGGGAGATTGTGATTCTAGCAATAACTTTTGCAGCATTTGAATTATTTGGATTGCACCTCATTTGGATTGCGGCTAGGGACTACAGGTCCACCCTGAGGGTTGTTACCAGTCTGCAAAATCCCAAGACTATGGTGCTTGCTTGCTATTGCTGTCCACAAAGAGGGAATCAAGTCTGGAAACGGCTGTCCTGAGCTGCTAACTGAATATTTCCAGATGAACCCAGGAACGTACCTCCATGCTCCAGCACCCAGCGCTACCTTGTAAACAAATGCCCTTATATAGGTCTGTGTGGGCAAAGTTAATTATCTCCAAATAGCTTCCAGAAGCCTCAAATCAATTTATGAAAACAAAAATTAACTTTCCATATAAACATAATTACAGTGAGACAACAGTATTCAGCCTGGTGCTAGTGCTGTTTTTGGAAGCTGGGCAGAAAGCCAAATGAGTTCATTAGGCACTGTAATTAATAATGGTTCTCCCGTGCTTTAGGAAGCCATTTATGGTCCTAAGAGGCAAAGGTACTGGGGAAAAAACCCACAGCTGACGAGTTTTAAAAGGTGGTTCTGCAACAATGATTTATTTTAGAGCCTCCATGTGAACATATATCATTTAATGAACATAAAAAGAGCAGGAAAAAAAATAAAAACCAACACTGCAGCAAGATCCACTCACTCTGCTCAAAAAGGTGCCTAGGAAGACTTTTCTTGAGAAGGAACCACCAAGTTTCTCCTCAAGAAATGAGCATCACCCACTTTACAACACAACAGGACTGAAGGTGGGGAAGGATCAAGCTAGCCCCGCATAAGCAGCTTCCCCTGTTCAGTCCCCCACCTCCACTGTGCCATCAGCCTAGAACAGCGCGAGAGCCTCAAAATGCAAGAGGAGCCCACAGGCAAACAGCATTTCATGGTTCTGATTCCAGCAAAACACCGAGAAGTTTCCTTGGTTTTTAAGCAAATCTGATTATTTCCTCTCAGCTCTGAATGTCACTCTCATTCTCAGGCTACAGACAGACATGCACTTTGCAAGCACTGATCATTTTGTCTCTCAAAGTGCTTACTGACAACGTGCAATCTGAAGTGGAGGTCTTCCATGTGTGAGAAACCCACATCCATCATCCTCTGTCCCACTGAGCCCAGAAAGCTTGTGTTGATGCTACCAAGAAAGTGCCAGTCAGCATTGATAGATACTGCACCGGATGATAAAGATATAAGAGCACAAGAGTCGAGCCGTGTTTCACCATGCAGTCGTTCCTGTGGAAGCAGGTCAGTACTGCACAAGTCACCAAACGTCTAGTTGACAGGACAAATTAAAAGCAGATAAAGACAGCACCCATCTCATCATCAATATCTAAATATCTAGACTTCTACCAGCACACCCTAAATGCCATTACCTTTCTCTACATTTCTCTATGAGAAGAGCTCCCTGGGAGCCTTGCACAGCTTGCAAACCAACGTCATGCAGCAGCAAAGAGGTGCTGACTCGGCAGTCCTCAGGCCACCAGCTGCTCTGCCGTCACCCATCTAGCAGCAACAAAGCCACACGAACCCGCTCATACAAGGGAGCTGCAGGATCGCCGAGTAACCACTGTCACTGCCCACCTGGCAACTACCCCGGCACTGCTCCATCCCCCCGAGCCTTGGCTGACACCAGATGCATTACGTGGCTCTGAGCCACATAAAGGGAATATTTGGGTGTGCATGCCCTAAAGCCAAGGAGGTTGGCAACCCCTGCCCTCTAACTCCCCAACCCAGCTTCTTGCTCGGTTGCTCCGCTTCCCTACAGCGGAAGGAAAACACCCCACTATGCATTGCCTGGTGGAATACACAAACCCTCCGCTCAATCGCAACACACCGCAGCAGAGCTATGTAATCTACTTATGAATGGCAGCAGAACCCCTAGATTGAATTACAAGGCAGGTATTCAATCAGGCAGGATGTGTAGCTGCTTTCTAACAGACTGGAGGATTAAGAGAGCGATAGAATACATGCTTCCCTTCCACATGACAGCATCTCCCTCTTCTCCCCTCCCCAGTCAAGAAACTAGCAGAGGCTGTACTTAAAGAGAAGAGGATTTGCAGCGCTCAGGACCCACCAGAAGAATTAGAGAAAGGTTACAGAGAACATGCGTACAAAGACAACTCTCCTGCATCATCCCCAGCAGAAGGATTATAAAACAACAGTCTGGGCAAGACAGGGCAAACACACCTGAGCTACCAGGAGGAGAAGAGGGTGCAGCTGGAAGAGCTGGCAGCTGCTGAATGCCACGCAGCCAACCGTTCGCACAGCGCCTAGTGTAAGACTACAGCACCTGTTTTTAGCAGAGCCCCAAGACAGGCTTCACAATTTTTAAAAGGCCCGTGCAGCGTAGAGAATTGCAAGCAAGAGAGACTGCAGTCAGCTATTTTTTGTATTCCAGTAACACCCAAGGTTTATTATCTCCAAACTGCACAAACAGAAGAGAGGAAGAGCCCCTGCTGAAAAGAGCACATCGCGTGCAATGTAGAGATTCCCACTTCACCCATTGCTACCATTCCTAGGGACATGTGTTGTAGCAGAGCACGACAAGGAAATAAGGGAGTTCATTGCTTCGAGCCTAGAGAAGAACCACAGTGCATGGATGTGAAAGTCATCTCATGAAAAAAAACCACAGTCTAGTACAAGACGACAGAGGACAGCGTTTCACACGATGTAGGAAAGAAATTCTCTGTCTGATGCAGCAGGGTTACATCATGTCTGACGGCAGAGGCCCATTGTGCTCGCGCTTGTAAAGGAGGATTACTGTATATCTGATCTGCAAGAAGGATTATTGTGCTTGAAGCGGGTCGAGTACCATCAGGATAAACTGAAAGGCAGTACTACACCGGTGGAAGGTTTCACTGGGTTAGTGACGGGACAGATGGAGAGCAGCACGTCACAGGCACTAGCGACGACGCACGCACACATTGAGAGCACGTCCCGGACCTCCTAGAGATGATTTCAGCATGTGACACAGGTCCACTTCACCGCCAGTCCCCACTCACTTGCTAGGTTACTGAACAAAACTTATTTCTGAGCTTGTAACAGAGGTCCATGCAGTTCTTGGGGAAAAAAAAGAAATGCCAGCCTCTCTTAATTCTCCTCTTGATTTCAGCCCTTTTCAGTCCCATCTGACCCAGCGCCTGTTTTCAGCCCTTCCCTTGCACACTTTCCTGTGCTTGAATGACCACCTCTTTTTATTTACAATTAAAATCTTAATTGAATTTGACAGTGATAAACATGCAATGTATGCTTTAATGCCTTGCAGTATATTAACTCCGGGACATGTATCTATTGCATTCTCTGTTATCAATACTCCAATAAACTTCCCAATAAACCTTGTTACAAGAAAATTGAGTTTTCATTGAAATCTACAGGACTGGTCTATTACTGCAGGAATCATATCAGGGAAGACATCATAGCCATCCTAACACAACGCAAGCCAGACAGCACTTAACACACCAGATGTCATTTATCAAGATATTGACTATAAATCGTTGCAATTGGAACTGCTAGAGAAGGCACAGCATAGCTGCCTGTTGGCATCATGCAGGCCTTCTTTTACTTTATGCTGGGTCATCCCCAGATTTGTCATCAAGAATTATTAAATGGTTTTTTTTCTTTAACTACTGTCCCATCAGCGGGGGAAAGCCCTATGTCTCACCGCCTGACCTAAAGGTTTTGCATTAGACACCACTTCCAGCTGAGGAGTAAAGGCCATGGGGATTTGGTGGGACTCATGCCAGCTACAGAGTACGCAGCCTATAGACTGCAGATAGCCCTCACAGCTCCTCGTCTGAGCTCCTAGGAGGTTCATACTTAGGTTTGGCACAAAAAGGCACCTCTTAATATTCCCCCCCAAACACACATTTCATCCTTTCCTCTTTCTCACCAAATCCTCCTGCTAGAATCCATCCTTCAGGAAAAAAAAAAAAAAAAATTCTGCAGCAAAGCAAGCAGATTTGCTGCACTCTCAGTATTTGACAGAAGGGAGAACAGATTGGGACTCCATGAAGAGTGACTCATTATCAGCAAATAGTTTTAAGTGATGATCGTTTCATCACCACCCACCCAGCTCTCCCCTCTGTCTGCAGGCTAGCACAAAAACTCACTGCAAGAGGATGACAAAAAAGAAGAATTAGGCAGACAACCTTACCTCTTGCTTCCTCTCCCAGGATTGAGAGCAGAACTGTCTGAAAAGGGAATGTGCAACAGGCTCTAAAAACCTTGGGTTACAGATTGGGGGCTTAAGGGTTTTCTTTTCTTCCAAAAGCAGCACGTAACATTGTCTCCCTTCTTAACCTATCCAAGAAAATGCTGAAAAACACTTTCAGATATCTGCCCTTTCCCTGTGCAAACATATGCTGAGCCTAACCCTTAGGGACACTAACACCTTTGCAGTCATTTAGCAGATAAGCCCTTGCTGTAGAATCAAAGCTCAGTTGCAATGTGCCAATTGATGTTGCTGTAAATGAGCATTAGCGCATTTGGGATCCAGCAGGACTCGTGCCTGAAGGTGAAGAATCCCATACTTCCAGTCAAACACATCAAAACTCCATCAACAGCAGGGTACAGAAGGTTACGGCAGCAAAAATGAAACCCTTGCCGTATCACGTTGCTCTCAGCAACTACTTCCAGCAGCGAGCTGCGTTTAGGAGAACAGCTGCAGAGCAAATCGAGAGAGAGAGAAAGCGAGGAAAATCATCACACACACTCTACCTAGAGAGCATTTTTGAATCAAGATGGCTCAAGGGCAACCATATAAGTAAAATGGAATTGTCGTGCTCCAGGCATGATAGCCTGGCTTCTCCTGTCGCAAGCAGCAGGGAAGGGAGAAGGCCAGAGGGAGGGAGAGAAGGCGAGAATGGGGCAGCCCCCCATGGCGTTGTCCTCCCACCCACACCGCAGCCTCTGAGCAGAGCCCGCAGGTTCACAGACCAGGCTTTCCAGGACCGTGACCTCTCTGGTCCGGCTCTCCATACAACAAAAAGCTGCTTCAAGTTCCCAAACGCTCTCAAGAGGATCTCTGCAGGGAAAGCTGCTCACTGAAGAGCTATTTCCAGCACCTCCCCAACCCTTGCCAGGCAGAGGCACATGGGGACTTCTGTTATCAAGAGATAATCGCATCCCCGGGGCATCACCAAGCGTAAAATGCAGCTGTGCCTCTGATCCTCTGGGTGCAGTTACCTCCTCATAGACCGTGCTCCCACCTGCCCTAAAGCTGCCTTTAGTGCTATTATGAAACTGTTTGTACCTCTACATTGCTGTAAATTATTGAGCAGTATTTGAAGCCCTGGAAGGTATTACTTCGTGTATCCAAAAATGAGTAAATAAACAAAACCCCTGTCCATCAGAACATCCATTTAGACCTGGATATGCCAAGAGCAAAAAATTGCCACAAAGTCTTAAAAAATTCCTTGCAATATTAAACACAAACCTACACTGTGAAAAATGGCTCACAACTCCTATCGTTTGAATATCCAGATGACCTTGCAGGCATTTTGCATCTCAGCTACCAGCGTAGGTTGTATTTTGTAGGCTTCACATAGCTACCAAAGCTGGAGACAGCCATCATTGACTAGTTTGCCAAGCAGCGATACAAACTTAAAATACCCTTCAACTGCTTTTTTTGTTCCGAGGGCTACCAGCCTCATCTAGTTTGACCAGCGAGACTTGCATCTTTTGCTTTCTTCCAACACTCCGAGAAATACAAAACCAGGTACAGTGGAAAGGAAGGATTCTGCATATAGTTTCTCCTGCAGAATTTAGTGGTAGGAAGAATTTAAAGCCAGAAGGGTTTTTGAGATGATCCCAGCTGTCCATTGCCCGGCAGGAGCAGATCTGGTAGTCAGCTCCCCATCCCTCCATGACCTTCTTCAGGATTTGACCAGAAAAAACACACTGCCGTGCTGGCACTTGCCACCACTTTGTCCAAAGGGACTTTAGAGGAGAACTGAAGATTTAACGACTTTGTTATTAGCTCTCTGCCACTAGCCCTTAAAACATCTCTACAAGACGGAGGTAGGAAGTGAGCGGAGAGAAAAGCTGGAGTCCAAGTGACACAGCTGACCTCCCTGCCTGCAGAGGTGGAGTCTGAAAGTCTCCATTATCCAACAATTCGATCCGTATAGGGTCATGCAAATCACCACACAGGCCAAGGTCACCCTTAATCTCCATTAGCATTAGCCCTTGTTTATTTTCCAACCTTTACTCCCAGGAAGTTGAAAGCCCAAAGCAGAGCAAGAGATACAGTTCCTTTACCCTGGACACTTACTGCATTATTAAACACGGATTTAAACAAGGTTTTCTATCTGTATGCTAAAATGCCTTTTTATTTTATTTTTTTTCCAAAAGACAACTTTCCCTGAGGGAAACCACTCTTTGTTTTGGCTTAACTGAATACCCATTAATTTTATAAGAACGGGTAGGGGGAAGGGCTTGTGTCTCCACAGATTTATAGCCTTTTCATGCCAACTGGGAAGGAAATTCTCACATGCTCGTGTAGCATCAGACTTCTCCCACAAAGCTCATATTTACAGAAGAATGCAAAGTTCCCCAAGGGAGTCTAGGAGCTGATGAGACTATGAGGATCTGTTATTTATATTATAACAGCGCCCAAGATTTTTGGACATTGCACACATTCAGGGGAAGATGCAGCCCCTCCCCGACAGGGTTCACGCTCCCAGAAAATTACTCACTTTCATGGAAATCAGCAGGAGTTTCACGTGTTTTTCTGGAACAGAGCTATTAGTTCACATAACCCAGAGGCAATCTGATGCCTACGTCTGGCCGCTCCAGCAAACAATGAGCTACTCATTCAGATCATAGCTGCTGTGCCCAAACTTGCCAAACAGGATTGTGGTCGAGCAACAGAAGAGCTGTGCTGTGCCAGATGCACCAATATACTCTGGAAGCAACTCCACTGAAGTCACTGGAGCCGGTTGTGAAAGAAATTTGTGTGTAATCTGACTGATTTTATGAACTTGTTGTATTCCTTGAGAGTACGCCGAATCGAGCAGCTGCCGACAGAGCTGGTGTCATCACTTCTCCTTCAAGCCACAAGTGATTCATCGTAGCTCATGTAACCCGTTTTCCACTCACGTACGCTGGGGGCACAGGGCGAAGGAAGGCCGCAGCATGGTTTGCCCTAGAGCCAGAGAACACTTTTTTCATCAGAAATCCTTTACTGAAGGCAAACAAGTTGTTCCACACACCTGAAGGCACCCACTGAGCCCACAGAGCCTTCCAGAATGAAAAAGGCTTATGAAGACCTTAACTTCCCTTTAATTCACTGTGGATTTGCCCAGAAGTGTCTGGTGCAGGTACCACGAGAGCTGTCTAAATGTCTGCCTACAAAGAAGAAGGGGCGGAGGGGGAAGGCACACAGACCATTCAGTCTAAGGAAAGGACCAGGACGGGTGGGAAAGAAGAGAAAGGCCCAGTAAGGGTCAAACGCATAACAACCTGCTGCAGGCTGGAAAGTCCTTATCCTATCCGAAATGCACGTGCAGAAGAGAGGAGCGAGGGACTTACAACTGCAGAAAGGAAAATGTGGGTTAGAATTAAGAACACCCTTTCTACCAGAAAGAACAACATTTGTGAGTAGGAGAGACCATGGCACCTCAGCTTTGGAGGTCTGGAAAGCATTGCTCAGGTTCACATGGCGGGAAGAAGGACTAGACAGCTTCATGTGGTCCCTTCCACTCCTACAATCAACAGGGATCTCCTGAAAAAAAGTACTAAAGAAATGCGAAGCATTTCCTGACGGTAGAGCTCTGGGCTAGGCACGTGGGGAGTGTCACCACTACATCCAAATCCCTCAAGCACATACCAGACAGGCTGCATCCGAATGACAGAGCTCCAGGAGGCAGCTGGAGCCTGCTCAGGGGACCAGCAGAGCCTTCCCACCCTACCACAAGACCCGAGTACGTCTGTGTCATGGACACAGAGCAGAAGCAGCACAAGCAGAAACAACTGCACGTCCCAAATCTTGCCCGGGGCAACTCCGCACAAAGGATTTCGCTAGAAACGCTCTCGCTCCCAGAACAAATCTTCGCACAGCTCAGGTTCTCCTGGAGGTGATCTGAGCATCCCTGCCCTGAGGGCAGCAGACGAGCGCCTACCAACTCCCCTTCCACATCAGTTTTAACTTTTCCTTATTACTTTTAACTTCTGATAGGAAGCAAAGCCTGTTGTCATACAGAGGTTTGCAAGTGATGAACATTTGTCTTTCTGCCTACGGAAAGCTGCCAAACCATAAAGCTCCATCCTGTTTGTAAAGCAAGCCCTGGGGTATTATTTTTCCTAACGTCAATGATGTCACAGAAATACTACTTGAAAACAGAATCTAAAATTACACTCCTGAGTGCAACACATTCTGGAGTTTTCGTTGGCACTGCTAAAATTGTTCTGTTGTGTTTTTCTGGCACAGGCCATAGTCAGATAATTGCTTGGGGCTAATCTTGAGAAGGCAAAATATACACAACCAGCACAATTCCACTTCTGCTCCATCTTCTATTAAGAAACAAATATCCTCCACAGCGTGAAGTCAGGTTAGCCTTGCCAACAAACTCTACTAAATGGAGCAGAGTGAATTTGGGGAGCAGGGGTAGAGAGTGCAATTCTGGCAGGGCCAAAAGCTTTTGTGAATTATTGCATAGCCAAATTGTTACTTTTTTTTTTTAAAGGAAGGGGGGAAGAGGCTATATCAAGAGGTCAAAGAGTTTTGTTTAGTCTGAAAGATTTCCGAATTGTTTTTCCCCCAGAAATACATGTGAACAAGGGAGAAAAGGGGACACCTAGGTTATTTACCCTGCTCTGGCTCCAAGCAGAATTTCTTAACTGTTCCAGACAAGTTCAATCAGCCATTTAAAGACCTTTGCACCTCCTAGATTTACTGGGTTATAAAAGATTTGCTGCCCAGCATTATTCCACCCTATTGCCAGTAGTAGCAACTCAGTGCCAAGAGCCAGAGCTCATGAAGCCATCGTGGTGAGGTGGTAATAAGCAGTGCCAAGTCCTGCTTTCAAGAATATGCTTGCAACACCACCGGCATGATTGGGCCAGATATTGTGTAATTCAGCCAGATACTCACTTTACCATATCTGGCAGAAATAACCGTCATTCCCAGAAGACTGGTGTTTTCACCTTAACCTTGCTGTCGAGTGAGCTACAGCAACTCACTGTACCTCCAGTGTGCATCCAGATATTCCTTCTCATGAGTATCTTAGGATACAGGCATGAACAGCCTTGCTTCAGCTAAGCAGCATATCCAATTTGATTCAATAGATTGTTTTCAAAGGTTTTACAGAGGTTAATAAAACTTTAAAAGCTCCATAATAGCTTCTCTCTGTGAAGAGATATTGCATGGGAAGAACAAAAAAGTATGTATGACCACGAAACCAAGCTATTGCAAGGGTCAATGAATTTGAGAACCAGAGCACCTAGCTTGGATCAGAAGAAGTTATCCGTAGTATCTAATCTGTCAAAACAATACAAGCTGAGACTGCTATAAGAAAGGCCAACCTCCTGGACTTGAGGTGAGAAAACCAAAGAGTTTGGCAAAACCTGGCTGCTCAATACTGAACACGACAAAGTTCACATTCCTTTTTGAACAGAAAAGCAAAAGTCTGCAGAGGAGAAAAGTTGGAGAAAAATACAGAGGAGGCCACCTGTGTTTGTGCTCAATATCATAAGACATTTCCAAATCAGTGTATTTTATATCAACAGTAATTTCTAACACAGGATGCTAACTTGCTCCGACTTCTGTAAGTAAGAACGCCGAACTAGCCCGAGAGTCCCAAACCCGAGCAGCCCATTTTACAGGTGGTAGGCCAGCAAATATCAGTCTTCAGCATAAACCCAGCTTCCTACCTCTGCAGCTGGGACAAGAGACTCCATTCCTACATCCCCTATATATTAGCACAATAACTAACAAAATTCTATAGGGGGAAACAGCAGCATGTAAAATCTGCTTATTTAGGTGCATTGCCAATCCTTCCAGTGAAACCATCCCATCCTCCAGCCGGCTAAGATTTCTAATTAGAATATGAGGAAATTTGGCTTCAGCTGACAGCAAAATGCTTGAAAATTACAAGCCATGGTAATTTTGGATTCTGGTTTCTGTCATCCCCTGCAAAGCTGACACCACAGTATGCAATTTCTGCAAAGGAGAAAAGTCGAGTTCGTTCAAGATAAGGCCCTGACACAGTTTATTTATTTGCAATTTTTAGGGACTGTTTAGCAAGCTCTAGAAACAGGCAGAATAAAGAGTTATATGATGGATTTCAATGATTTAGTCCATCAAGGAGAATTTGCACACAAACCCATCTTCCCAACACAGCACTCTTCAGATAACACTCGTCAAGGCACAGCCGGGGTGGGGGAGTCTGCTTAGGGCCCAGGAAAAAGTGAGTGAAAAAGCTGAAAGCTCTTTTTAACTCTAAGCACTGGACTAAAACCAAGCCCCCCCCAAAAAAAGTCAGCTTCCTACCCATCAAGGAGTGCTGTTATAATTTAACTCAGAGAAATGTTGCTTTTCTTTTGAGGCTCTTATGGCATTTTGTTTGCAAATATTCTAGTAGAGCAGTGATGTACGTTTCTCAAATGCCAATAACTATTATTTAGATTTCTCCTGAGCAACATCTCTATGAGCTGGGATCTTCCTTGGGAGCCACGACAGGTGACATCTCTTTCAAAGCAGTACAACTCCGTGGCCATTCCAGTCTCTCTCCGGAGAGAGAAAAAACCAAACCAAACCAACAACAACAACCCCCCTTAATGTGTGCATTCCTCAGCAATTTATCTAAGGGGCCCAATGCCTCCAAGACAGAGATGAAAACTTCAAATAAAACCCACTGATCATCCTCACAGAGCTTCCCGAAAGGGCTGGAAGGAAAAAGATGCCCTGCTCTGATCTCGACCACTGGATTCCATCAAGGCAGATTGTTACACCATGGCGTAAGAAAACACCCCAGCTAACAACAGGCCCTCTTGCTTTCTTATTTTCTTTGTCAGGCTTGGAAAAGCCCAAAACCAGCCACTCCTGCTTTATTTTGGCAGCTTTGCTATTGATCCCAGCTGCAGCCAGATACCACAGAGCTGTGGAAACATTAAAGAGAACTGCACCACACTTCATCAAAACTCAAACCCCAAATCTTCACAGTTTGGACAAGTACTCAAGTCAGTTTTGTTTCATCTAAAGGTTGATCCTGATTAGGAAAAGCAGATGTGTAAAGCAAAAAAAAAAATATACGCACAGCCTGAGTGTGCAGATACTGAGGGAAAACGCAGGTCAGGCTTCAGCCACACACTCAATCGCTTGTTTATTTTTGCCCATCTTACCCTTCTGATTTCAGGTTGGGATAGGAACACGATGCTGAAAATAAAAGCGAATACCTGGAGATCAGCCTCAGCACAGGAGACGAAGTTTTAGGAGCCTCCCAGGAAAGCCAGCACGCACACGCTTCGGATTCCCACCCTCCAGGTTCAGATCAGCCTCTGAATTTGATGCCAAACCAAACCAGAATCCCAGGCCTCTGGGGCTAGCTCAAGTCTACCTTATTGTAATATAGTGCTTCTCAGCTATGGTCATACACGTAGTCACCTAGGAGCTGCTCTGGTGGAACTTGGTCAATAGCACTCAGAGCTGACGTGACTTAGGTTGTCCCTGGAGTGGTAAATGGCACCGAACCAAAGGGAAAAAGCACCTATGAGTGTGGAGTACGTGCCTCCTCCTCCCAGCCTGCTGAAGGGTACAACCTGATCTCTGGCTAGCATGTGTTACTGTTGTTCCCTTAAAGCCAGGGCAAAGTACCCTAGTCAGTGTAAATCCCGGGATGCTGCAGGTCTCACTTCCCCGCTCAGCCACGCGCTCCCAGATGCTGTACAAGAGAGGTTTCCAAAGAGGGGGCTGCAAATCTTGAGAGGCCACGCATCCCTTGTGGCACAGGTTGCAGAAGAGGAGTGCACAGCAGTTTCATGGATGTGGAGCACCTGGAGGGCTCCCTGTCCTCACTGGAAGGGTTTTAGAGATCCTCAAAGGACATGAAAAGGTGTAAGGAATACGCTAGTGTGGAATACCCACCTAATACTCAATAAAACTGAGAAAGTGAGCTGGGTGTCCCTGCACCAGCAGCTCACTAATATCTAAAAAGGGTAGCGAGTGCCAGAAGTTGGCTCCTGAACTCCCTCAGGCCAGGGCTTGTTACACAGAAAGCAAATAACTTTTTTTTTTTACTCTGTTGGACAAATAAAACGGTTGTGCCTTTTGTCTGTGGGCTACGCAGATAAAAGAGCTGTGCCTTGCAAAGCGAACAAGCTGCCCTGAGGCTGACAGATGCAGGGAACAAGGCAGCTCAGGTTCATCCCAAGGGGGCTGGAGAACTTGGTACCCCAGCCAGGGAGCAACCTCAGCCAAGACGTAGCGCCTCATCTCCAACTGCATTTACCACCAAAGATTGAACCAGCACTACTTACCGGGGCAAGACGCAGCTACGAGGCAATGCCGAGAGCGCTGTATCTTCCTCCCTTCGCTTCCCGTGCTCCCAAAGCGTGCGGTCAGTGTGGGTGTCATCTTCAGTTGCGTTGGGGTTTGAGTGTTTCAAAGAAGAAGGGAGAGGAGTGGGACGAAGCCAGGCGGAGCCTTTTATGCAGAGGAAATCCGCTAGGGATGAAGTTGACACCTTTGCAAGGGCTGGCGTGCGAGAGTCCAGCTTCAAAGCCAGGAAAGCTGGAGGCAGGAGTTCTCAGAGCGTTTCGGCCTTTCACCGGGTGCTCCTGTTATCTGCACATCACTGTGCCGCAGTCTCACTTTCACATTTCCTCCAGCGTTACAAGGAATTTCACTGCAGACGAGTGATGCTTTCAGAAAGACGGATGTGTGGGAAGGCTGCATAAACAACATCATCGCTCCACTAGCGAAGTCATTGCTGTTCCAGGGGCACAGATTAAAGCGGCTCACCACCTTTACTCCTCCCTCACTCCCACAGGTAGCCAGAAGATGACAGACAGCAGGAAGGGCAGTGCTTTTGCCTTGTAGTCATATAAGACAAGTAATGGCAACAACCTACATGCCCAGCTGCAGCTGGTCAGGAAGTCTGACCACTTGTTTTTTTTCATTGCAGTGTCATTTTATAACAATTAAAGCTTTGCAGAACAGTTTGAACAGGTACTAGAGTTGGCAAAACCAGAAACAGCCCGTTATCCTCCCATAGAGCAGCCTACTTCTCTCTCTTCTGTCAAAACAAGGACTTGAACCTAATTCTTCTAAATCACTAGCAACCACCGTACACACTATGCTCACTATTCACACTAATCTAAAGTTCACACATTCATGCAGCTTACAGTGCTATCCTTATTTTGCAGATGAAAGCCAACAGTTAGAAAAAAATTGGGTTGTGTCAAGATCCACAACAGGGGATGAAAACAAGAACCTCCTCAGCCTTTCCATAAGAAGCACCCTACCCCCCTTGTCTCCATCGAGTCTTAGCCGGTTTCTCCAAGACGAGCGCTGTGCTACAGCCACCAAGTCCTAGCTGAGAAAGTGAGGTAGGAATCGGTGGTCTCCAGGGCTTGCACAGCTGGAGCAGGAGAACCAGAAGTCACAATGTGAGGGCTGTAGCAGCAACCACCATCTCCTGCTGATTCAAGTGTGTTACAGTCGCTTAACACCGTTTTCTCATCTGCGTCCCAGGGGAGTTCGGTCACAGTCAAGCAACAGCCCTACTGACAACACAGGCTTGCACTGCGCAGGGAAGGTAGGGCAAGCCAGTGTTTGAAACCAGCAGCTGTGTTTTAGTGTTGCCCTGAGGCCCCATCTCATAGATAAGAGCCCTGTTAAGCCTCAGGCTGTACAAACACAAGACAGACAGGTAGCTCCAGGCCCAGGACACAGGTTATTTCAGCTAAAGATGAGGCAACAGGGGACCAAAGTAAGTACGAAATTAAAGTGGGTAGCATCAAAGGAGCGGTCCTAGGATACCAGCCACTTATTTGCAGATTGCATCAGCTCAAGAACAGGCTTAAATCTGAACTCTCACTAGTGTGAGATGCTGGCCTCACTACATCCCTTGGAACAGCTCTAAGGCTTGTGCAACCATTCACTGAGCAAAAATAAACTCGAACAAAACACCCACTCCCTCTTCTAGCACTAAAGTAGCTGCTAGAGAGGGACAGAATGCAGAGGCATGCAGGAGGGTGGGAAAGCTTCTCTTCTGGTTTTGGTTTGAAGATAATACTGTGGACAAAAGACATAGTCCTGCAGGCATTTATTGGATGACAAGCCTGTGCCTCAAAGCAAACGGTGAAGATGTTCTACTGAAATGTGGCAAACAGGCAGCAAAAGCTGCAGCTCTGACCAACAACAGGGAACAGCAGCATGTAGAAAAGGGACAAGAAGGCAAGCAGTTTCTGATAGAGGATTGGGAAAACGTGAGGCAAAGCGACTACCAACTTTTTGCAACAACATCTGGACACACATTTGCTGAATGCACTGGTGACTAGTGTGGAAATCCCAGGAGGATGCAGGGAGCTGGAGCAGCGATGGAGCCATGACATCGAGTCTGGGGTGACATCTGCCTCTGGCTAGAGCAGCGAGATTGTTTTTGCCACTACTGGAAAGAAGATTGCTGTAGTCAGGAACAGAGGTGCTCAGGGAAGAAAAAAAAGTAGTGGTGCAGAGAGAAAGCAGGATTCAGTATTATTCAGAAAGCTGAGGTACAAATTAGACATGGTCTGAAGAAAGAGTAAAGAAAATGCTAGACTATGATCCTCGTGGGTTACACGTAGCAACTAAGGAAGGAGGGACACAGTTTGGGGAGAAAGGCCAAGTACCTTTTGTGTATCATGCTGATATTCAAGTTGTGGTAAGAGCCATTTGGCACAGATATGCTCCTGAAGTGGGACGATGCAGCTGCAAAAACTGGAGACCACTTCCAATAGCACAACCTGCAAGGTGTGAAATCAAGAGAGAAGGAGGATGGGCGCAAGAGAGGCACAAAATGAGTAGGTCAGAGTAATTTGGGCTTAAAACAAAAGACACTGTAGACAGTCAAAATGAAATGTGTCTGTTTATTGATAGATCTTCGAGACTGAGCTAAATTTAAAGTCAAGAACACTCAAAAATGAAACATTCTGCAGAGACGTGGTTATCTGTACAGCTTTGGTTAACACCCTTCCTGGCAGCGAAAGGCACTTTAATGTGGTAAAGACGGTGCAAGAACATTGCTGTCTTCTTCTCAACGTGCCTTACACAGGTTAATCTCTGCACGTTTTTGCCCCGTGTGTCTCTATGCAGCCCCCGTCCCCACAATCAGAGACCCTAGAAGGTTACCCAAGCACCAGAAGGTCTAAATCATCAGTTGCCAGCACTACGTTACATCCCAGCTGCCACCCAAACCAGAGCAACCAGAGCAGCCTGCAAAGCACGGAGACAATCTCAGAGCTTCCTCAGCATCACCCATGCCTGAAGAAAAGGATGTCCCTTTCCAATAAATCCCAAGTCTGTCATTGCAGAGGGTCAAGACAGACCCCTGAGAGAGTCACAGGCTTCATGCTGTCACTCATATTAATGATGCAATGCTTTATTAATTGGAGTTTTCCTGAACAGCATGTGTAGTATCAGTGACACTCATAATTAAATAGGCAGGCAGCATTTTTTTTTTTTTAAATGAGCAGAGAGTTAATTGAATTCTGGAGTCCCTGTGATCAGCTGTGAAATTTATACCTGCAATTTGTGCAGGCAGCAAGAACTAGAGCCTTTGGGGCCTTGTTATTCATCAAAAATAGGCTGATTTATTTGTGCCAAGTATCTCTGTAGGAGGCTCTTGGGCCCGATGTACAGTCACTTTCCTCCAATTAACCTCCCTGGCCTAGAGGGAAAAGAGAATTAGACATCTGTTAAAAGCACAAACCTAGTCTTGAGAAAGTAGGCACATTTCAGTGGAAGCCAGCTCTCATCTGAGTTAACCTCTGGCCACCAGGAGTTGAGGAGTTCCCAGCATGAAATATGTCAAGAACGGCCAAGACAAACTACGGAGCTAAAGTTACTCACAGATGACAGGAGGTGGAAGGGACCTGGCATGAGTCAGCTGGACCAGTCTGCTTCAAAGAGAGCAGGCTTCACACTGATCTTTTCTGTGAACGTCTCTAATGTCTGTTTGAAGGCTTCTACTGATGTTAGTACCTTAACAACTGCTACCCCTCCAAACACCTGATTTGCCTTTCTCTTGGCTGGCCCCACATATAACCTCCACAGGCATACAACTAGTTTGCAGAACTGGTTCATCTTTATCGTTGGGTCCATGTTGCTTCTCATTTTGTTTTTGGCACCTGTAGCTATTCACTGGCTGCTATACCCTGTGACATACAGCTTACGTAGCCCAGAGACCTGTGCGTCAGCCGGTATTTGGAAACTCAGTTTTAGCTCCCAAGCACCAAATTCTGGGTTGAGTCAACAGGTCGCATTGGATCCCAGCAGGGACATAAAGGAGGTCATGGAGATGAACAGAATCAAAGGCACTAAACCCTGCAAGCTCATCAGCAGGCAAAGAGCCCCGGTACTCCAGACCTGAGAGGGCAGGAGGTCCCTGGCTTAGGGGCCAGCTCCTGAGACCCCTCCTTTGGTTAACAAGTCCTACAGTGCAGGATGGTAATTCCTCTCCTCCTGTTTTCTATCTTGTCTGTGCAAAATTCAGTTCCCAGAAGACTGTGCTTTGGTCAGCCACTTTTCATGCCACCTTTCTTTCAATAACTGCTCGATCTGGGTAAATCTTTGTACAAGGACTGGAATTGGTTCACTTTTTTAGGTTCCTTAGGTTGGGGCTCAGGCACAAAGCTGCTCAGCGTGGTGAAAGCAGGCATTTCTTAGCGTAAAGAGTTTGTACGTGCTTTCAGGAAGCTTTCCAGCCACAGGCCACTTCGTGTCAGCATCTCAAGGACCAGACAGAAGCCGAGCAGAGGTTTTGAGGACTGGAGCTGTATCTCCATGCTGCATAAGTCCTTTTTGGACCTCCTCTTAGGACCAATCATCGCTCAAGAGTGCCCATGAAACTGTATGGTAGAGCCAGGAACCAACAATATCCTCACTCAATGGATTTTCCAGTCCAAGGCTAACTCTGCCAACAATATGACAACATTGTTCTTCATCACTGAAGCACTGCACCAACCTGCATTAGCTAATCCCCCTCAAGTGTGTGGAAAATAGTTTGGAGTTCTGCAGTTGTCTTTTATAAAACCTTCCATCAGAAATGCCTCCAAGTCATAGACAGATCTGCCATGCGGACATTCTGGAGAGCCCACAATATAACTAGTTTTGCATGGGAGAAATATAAGCCAGCAGTTGTTTAATAATGTTTGCTTTTACAGAGAAAGCCCGAGATCAAAATGGCACCTGCTAGTCTCAAAAGTACACCAGAACGGCACAGCCAAACTGTCCACCCTGCTCTCATCCACAGCAGATTGCAGCATCAGGTTTTTATCTTCACCATGCCGTTCATAGCTATGGGACCTATGACTTTTGGTTGGGGGTTTTTTGTTGGTTTGTTTTAATGCTCGATTTCCTTTAAAAGCTTGGAGTTTGCTTTGCGATTTATTTTGACTGTCTTGGATATAAAGTTTACTCTGTCCACCATCCAGGAAAGCCCATTACATATCCAAGTCTGCTGGAAAGCATGGGTGGCCAGCATGACACCTAGCTTGAACAGTTCTTCTCTCCCATCCAGCATCACTGGTTGGCTTTGGAAACAGTCATTCAGGGGGAAAACAAACAAAACCCAAACACACAAACCACAACATATACACCATATTGACAGCCCAATTAGCTGTTAAAAATCTATCTTTCCTCATGGCTAAATGCAGCCATTTAAAATGAGCAGTCAAGACTTGTTAATGACTCTTGTAAAGATCTTCAGTGATGCCCTGTGACATCAACACCGCAAGAATTTATGTAAAAACTGTTTGTATAGAAACTGGTTTCACAGGCAAACTATTTGATAAACAGTTAGAAATTCCTTTTTGTATTTCAAATGGTATTTCTTTAGAAATTAGCTCAAAATCAAATGCAACTCAACCACCAAGCAGCTTAGGTGGGTGTTTACAACAGAAGGCAATGGCAGCAACTGCTCCCAGAGGCTAGCCTGCAAACCTCTTAATAAGGAAATTTAGTTCCCTAAGACACTCATCCCTTTGCAGAAATGCAGTTGCCATACAATAATTGTAGCCTACCTGCGTTAGATAGGATCTCCACTAAGTTAAGAATCACTCCAGTGATTCTGGAGGTCTACAGCAATCTCGCAACAAGAGTTTCTCCCAGGAGCGCTCCACTGGAGCTGAACCATGCTTTAAAGTAGGCTGCTTTCAGCAGGCGTCTCAGCAGGCACCTTTGCTCATTACAGTAGCCAACAACAGCCCAGGTAATTTTTGCTGATCCAGGAAACTTCCCATTGGCCTACTGCTACATACACACCAATCCTCAGAAGCACATAGCTTCACATCCAACCACCACCAATAGTGCATAAGTTCACCGAGTGGTAGAAATGCCACAGCGTATTCTCAAGAAAAGACATAATACAAGTATAACTGCAGAGAAATATATGGCAGGAGTCAAATGCTTAAGAGCACGAGATTCACAGGTCCACAGTTCAGTAACATAAAACCCCATAGGAAGGAACCTGTTATTGCCCAGCCAGGGCTGCTAGCCAGGAGGATATAACCAGTGATAGCTCCCAGTACTCACAGTGTACGCAAAGCTGCATCTTCCACTTGAGGCATTTAAGCAGTATTTGAATGCACGTGCCTTAAACAAGTTCCATTATTAAACACGAGCTATTTGCACCAGAGAACTCGATACCAGTTCTCGGACTCTGCCAGCTGGGGAGAGGAACATGCCACCCTTGAGTCACCCTCCCACTCCCAGCCAGCCGGCCAGGACAGCGAGCGTCACCGCTGGCACACGGGGCTCTCCTGGACCTCTGCAGACAACAGGCTGGAATCAGTTTGGTCTTCGGAGCTGCTTTCCAGAAAGTCTCAGACAGCTCATGAACCACAGGCTAAATTCACAGATATGCTAGCTAGAGACACTGCAGAGGAGTCAGGGCACAGCTGCAAAAAGGAGAGGGTTTGCAAAGCAGTTCATGGCAGAGGACCCTCAGGAAGATTTTCATTGGGTTTTTTTTTTTTAAAAAAAAGGGTATATATACACCTACATGTAAATACACTTACAATGAAATCAGAACATTTACTATGAAGTTATTTATGCAACCTCTGTAGGTTTAGTCATAGACAAAAACATTGCATCCATCTGTCACGCTGGATCGGATAACCGATCCATCAAACCTAATAACTACTTCTGGAAAGCAGGCGAAAAACACGCTTGCTTAATTGTACCTCTTAAAGTCACAGCCTCTCTTCTCACTCTGTGGGCAGACAGCAGCAACCAAGGTCCAAAAGGTCTACAAGATATCAAAGGCCTGCTTCAGGTCTCTTGAAAATGCTCAAGCAGCAAGAATTATAGAAGGATAAAACTCCAAGAGGCTCTCCTGGTGGACAGTCCAGAAGTCAGCCATCAAGAACTGACCCTAAAAAGAGAGGTCGTCTCCAATACAGTTCTTCATCCATCATCCCAGCTCACCCGCACGAAGCAGAGCCTCCGCCTCTCCCCGGAGCGCTGGCAGCCCAGCCCTGGCACAGCAGCCGCCCCAGGGCTCATCCCTCACCCCGACAGAAGGGAACCTGGCAGCCCGGCCCGCCGCCACGCCACGCCATGCCACGCCACGCCTCACCTCAGGCCTCTGCACAGCTTCTGCCCAGGCGAAGCTCCCGGCAGTTCCTTCTCTCGCCATCAGCTCGGCGGCCAGGAGCGGGTGGCCCTGGGGACACAGGCGACAGCCGCAGCCCAGCACAGCAAAACCTTAAATCTGCTTTTTTGTGAGCATCTATGTGCCTGCCAGGGAGGCAAGCTCTGAAAGGAGCTGTGCTGCCCGGCCCAACCTGGCAGCCCGGGCATGGAGGGTGCCTGCCACAAGTGCCCGCAGTTGGCTCGTCACCCACAGGTGCCCTCAGTCCGCTCGTCACCCAGCGCTAATGGGTCCCAGGAAGGCAGGGTGATGGGGGTTAATTGCCAGGCCAGCCGTTTGGAGGAGGGCAGGGGGTGTTTCGCAGCCAGCTGGGGGTAGGCAGCACCCCCAGCCCCCCTGCACACGGGGCACCCCTGCTCCGGGCGAGGAGCCCTGGGGAAGGGGACGGAGCGGGGGGACCCTCCAGCTGCGGGCGCACAGGCAGCCCCAGCCGGCGGCCTGGCCGTGCTGCTCTCCTGTCCGGCGCCCAGCCCTGCTTGCAGCGCCTGGCCCAGCCTTGTTGCTGCCCGCGGCAGCTCCCCACGCCTGCTCGCACCCCGCGGCAGCTCCCCACGCCTGCTCGCACCCCGCGGCAGCTCCCCAGCCCGCCGTACCCGGCTCGCTTGCCACAAGAGGGGGACAGAGCACTGCTCTGCGCGGCCTGGCCTCGCCGTGCCCGGCCGCCGGCACAGCGCTCCCGCCCCCCCGCGCCACCCGCACCGCCGCTCGCTCACTGGGGTCACCAGGGCCAGGCGGGACGCTCCCCGGTCCCACGTTAGGTCCCCCCCTCTCCTTCCCGCCTGTGGCCGGCCCCTCCGCTGTGACCCTGAGCCAGGGGGAGGAGAGCATGAAAGGCAGCGAGGACGCTCCCCGTGCTCCCCCCGTGCCTGGGGGTGCCGGGTCCGGGCCTCTCCGCTCCTCGGCAAGCTGCCTGCCAGCTCCGTGGGCTGCAGCGAGGTGGGCAAGCGCGGCCTGGTCCCCCCAGCACCCCCCGCCGCGGCTTCTGGCTGCTGCGCCGTGGCGTGCTGCGGTTCTGCATCGCCATCTGATCAAACACCACAAATAAAGTTGTTTATTTAAAAGATATTTGAGCAGCTCTTTACCATAAGTGACAAATCATTATTTAATTCCTTTGGTACTCATGGAAATAACATCAATCAAAATGAATGCATCTGCTAGCTAAATATGAATGTAATCATCCATTAAAATGTTAACATTTATGAAAACTGTTTATTAAAATAAAGTGATAAGAATCTCATTGTGATTTGACAATCAGCTAATGTCCCCTTAAGGCAGAATTTGAACACTTGATGTTTTGGAACCAGATAACATTTTAAATGCCCCATCAGTTTATAACTCCAGTTATTCTGAAACACGATTAAGCCTTTGCATTGCAGCCCTGGAAACAGATGTCATTTTTTTATCCTTATGCACATACATTGCAACACGGGCCTTCCCCTCCAGCCACGTGTACAAAACCCAGATTCAGACAAACAGCCGAAGAGGTGAGCACATGGAGATGAACGGAAATCAAAACTGGGTGGTTTTACCCTACCTGATCTAGTAGGGCTCACGTCACAGCAAGGAGCGCTGGAGTTAGGAGAGCAGCTTTCCTTCGGGCACGGTCATACTGGGAGAGGCTGACAAAGGAGCATCCTTGCTACCCAGCGGTCTGTGCCCGGGGAGACGCTGGTGGGACCAAGAAGCCATCCATCTACCCAAGCGTGCATGCAACATATGGCCCTGCAGACCACACTCCGTTCTTGTCCTTGTGTACATCCCAGCTGGTACATCCCCTTGGACATGCATGTCGGTGTCGTCTACCTCAAACCCAACCTTCTTCCTTTCCTAAGAAGGGAGAAGTTACATGTGTAATTAGATAACATTTTGCCGTAAGGGAGATGGCAACTATGGGCAGGTTTCATTTTGAGTCACACTTTCGATTAAGCACATATCGGGTCTGCTTCCTCGTACACAAGCCTAAGCTCCCAGAGCAGCTTGCTGTGTGGCCAGACTGGCATGCAGGAACCACAGAGTGCATTCATGCGCACTGAGATTTTTGGCCTTCCCTGTTCTGGTAACTCTTCAATTTAGATTCAAATATGACTGCGACAAATTCAGTTGACATCTGTTTGCTACATCAGGCATTTCACCAGGCAGCTCTGAGGGGATCCAGGCTCGCAGTTCCTACTATGCTTTAATCTCCAGACTCAAGCTAGCTCAGGCATATCTCCACAGAAACCTCATCTTTGCCATTGTCCTTTGACAGGTGCAGTTTTATCCTAAAGTACTATTTCCACCGCGATTAATAATGAATCATAACGCATATATCTTGCAACAACTTACTCAGGAACTAAACTATTTCAGACACCTCCAAAATTGGTAAGCTTAGTCATAAAGTCCTATGCTGAAATATCAAACATCCAATACTGTGTGAGAAGAAGGGAATTTTGTATCTTAATCTGTTTTAGTGCATACTCTTTAAAAATCTTGAGGATTCTTAACACATAAATAAGGACCTTCTCTACAATTTCTGTGTTTCAGCTATTTCAGTTGAATTTGGTAAACAGTGGCTTCACAATTCCCAGTCAATTCAGCTATAAACCCCCAATCACCAGCAATTCATTACATATTAGCATTAACAGGATAGATCCAAATTCCTTTGATAACCATGAAGAAATTGTGAGAGCTGTCTTTGTCCTGGAGAATTTCCACTATCCATCTATTTCCACTGACTATCATTCAGCATTAGTCAATCACTAATGGACATTAAAAAATAAAGAATTGCTGGAGACTGTAAAAAATACATCATTTCAACCTTCCCATGTGACTGAGGCCTTGAGAAATTGAGTGGCATAGCTATAACAAAATAATTATCCTGTTATAGCTGTGCCTGTATGACTTCTCCATATGGACACTCTAGTCTAAAATTTAAGTGACTTTATTACAGAATAATTACTCAAGGACTTTAGTCCAGAATGAGGTTCTGCACAGGAGAGTTTTGCCAGTGTGGCTCTGGTGATTTAAATTCACCATAGTAAGCAGGTGAATTTTGCTGTGCGGACTCTTGGGAGTGTCTGCCGGCAGTATGAGCTAAGACCTCCCAACTCCATATTTTCTGAAAATTGAACGTCTGCATTGTACAGGGCATAGCATCCTATTTTGCATGCACTCTCAAACAGGCAGGGCATTTGCCTCCCACGGGAATGGCCTCTCGCAGCTTGGAAGGAAGGACAGACAGACATCACGCAGTTGTAGGAAAAGAAGTGGGATTTGGTAACCTAGGGTCACATTTTTCAAGTGCGCTATCAGTTCCATCTGCAAATATGAACTCTGGATGTCCAGCCTTCCCACCCACTTGCCTACGCTTTTGGCTAGAAAAATACACCTCCGATGCCAAATTCACTTTCCTTTACTGGTGTTCCACGAATGGGCTTTCAGAAATATGCAGACCTTGCATGGGTTACAGCTGGCCTTTAAAAAATGCTGTGCTCTTAGCACACGCTATCTATACGTGCTGTCAAGCCTCTGCCTTCAGCAGGCACCCTCTGACCAGCTGCTGGCTGCCAGCCGGATTTGGCTGAGTCACCCCAGCCACAAATGACTCATTAAAGCCACCGAGGATCATCACAAGCTGCGTTCTTTTAACGAGACTTCACACGCCTCCATTAACAAATGTCGTCATGATTTGGGACGTGGAGACACAGGGAGAACCTCAAACGTGGAATGCACAAGGCACTCGTAACCTCCTCCTCCTCCTCCTCCTCCTCCTCCTCCTCGCATCGACCAGCTTCCCAACAGCATGGCGGGTACTGGCTACGCCAGAACGAGGAGCCGCCTCTTGCTTGATCTCAGCAGCAGAAGCAGCCCCGGTCTCTGCACAGAGACCACCCGGGAACCTCGGGTGCTTCAGGCACAGAGTCATTTACCACGTGTTTGAAATTGAACTAGTGGAAAGATCTTGTTCAGTCCCAAAACACAGCTGAGCTAACACACAGGAATCAAAGGAAACAAGCAGTCCTATTAACAGCAGAATCAGTGAAGCTTGGTGTGCTGCGCATTTGTCTTTCAAAGTTGAGCTCCTCTGTGGATTCCCTCGTGCCTAAAAGACTGAGTTTGTGCCTTTTCTTTGATGGACAAGGGTTTAACAGGGTGTCCTTTGCCTACGCAACGTGGTACATTTTCTTAATTGTAAAACCTCACACCCCCCCAAATCAAAATTGCCCAAAATTAAACACTGAGCTGTATCTCTGTTGGAAACAGTAAGCATTACCCATTGGTGAAGGCAAGCAGACTCAGAGGACAAGAGCACAAGAATGGGCTCATTTGTACAAGTTCAAGGCCTTTGACTCATGAAATTCCTGGATCCAAGACTTTCTGAGTACATGGGCAGGTGAATCCTTATAGACTGTTCCAGCACTTCCCCATCTGTCAGACGAGGAGAGTATCGCCCTGCTCCACACTGATATCCTGAAATTTGGGTATAATAATCATAAAGGCATCTGCAGACCAGGATAGGTAATTTATGCTCAAATCAATTTTCAATGGTAGTAAATCTTCTCATTTTAGCTCCATTGGAGAGGGAAAAAAATATTCAGGGAAACTTATGTCTCCCTAACAAATTAAAGAAGGAAATAGCTCCACCTGTTTGGTGAGCAAAAACTAGAAAATGCCCAATTGCCCAAATTGGGTCAGGCGACCACTGGTTTTGTTTGCCCTTCAATGACACACCGACACCTCTGTTGCTCTACAGAACAACTCCAACTATGAATGCCCTTCTCACGTCTTTCAGAACGAAAGCGCTGCCCCATGCTTTCTCCGAAAGCACCGACTCTGGTACTCTGGATGAAGTCTGTTTGGTGGAAAGAGCATGGCTGTGCGCTCTCCCAGGCATCCCTGGACGAGAGGGATGGCTCTTCAATGAGCTGTGAGCCGCTCCACAGGGCAGCTGGGGAGAGGATTGGGCTGGACAGAAGGGATGCACTGTTTTTCTGTGCAACTCGTTCTTAGTCCAAAATCAAGGGGAGTAGCCATACACGGAGCTTCCGATTTCTAAAGAGCTTTCTTGAAATTGCTCCTATTTTCCCCAGAAGTTTTGACATTCCCCATTCTGGACGCCTACTCACACCATAACTGGGTTTTATTGTCATGGAAAAAAAGGGTTCTGCAGCAGTAGAAAGCAAGGAAATACGGAACAGTTCATGCCTTGCAGCTAGGTGTGATCCAGGCTCTGTCGCAGCCAGAGCCAGGAGCCCAACTGACATCGGTGGGGCAAGGATTTAACTCCTGGAGGCTTTGTTTTTGTTTTGTGTTGGTGTTAAAGAGCCTGGGAACCTGTGCTTGATAAGGTCAAGCAAGCCTAGCTGGGGCGACACGATGCTCTTCTCCCCTTTCAAATCTCAGGCACAGCCCAGACCACTCTGTGTGTGTCTGCGTCTGAATTATTTCACTGTCCGGCTGGTTAAAAATAGCACACCAGCAACTCCCTTTCCAGCCTTGACTGTGAAATGGGCCATCAGAGCCCAGCCAAGTGCCGAGGTCACGGCCCGGGCCGCACATGTGGACAGGGCGAGCTGGATGCCAGAGGGAGAGAGAAGCATGTCGCTGCAAAACCTAGCTCCAGCACGATGATATCAGCCGGCGAAGGAAAAGCAAGGCAAACTCAGAACATTATGAAGCTGCCAAAGAAAACACTGTCTTCACAATGAACAAAAGTCTGATTAATTATTAATTGCCTGCCAGCTAATTAGCATTCCCTGGGGCAGCTGTCTACAGAACGCCTTATATTTCCAACCCACCCCGGTTCAACATCATCTATGCAAATGGCTTTGGAGCAGAGTTAGCAACTGATTTGTTGCCTGAAACAAGTTGTTCCCCTCCCCTCTCCCCATCTCCTCCTGTCACCCCTTTTTTCTCCACCCAGGGACTTGAGCTCATTACAGTGGCAGCTAAGCAGAAAACATCCCTTGCTGATGAATCTCCTTCCCGTGCTGGCGCGGCCGGCGCTTTTCCGAGGACGCCGGACACCTCCCAGCAGCCACCCCCGTGCGCAGCCCTCGGCCTGCGTAACAGGAGGACGGCTGCAGTGCCCCAGCCCCGACAAAAGCCTTGCTTGGCTGCGGCGTGGCCGGAGAGGAGGGGGAGCAGCTCGGGGCTGCGAGGAGCTGATCAGCTGCAGAGGCAGGGACCAAATCTTGGCTTTAGAACTGAAGGCAGCATTTAGGGAATTCGGCGTCAGCTAATGCTTGCGTTCAGCTCCTATTAACGTTAATGGGACTTACGCACATGCATCAAGGGCAAGCAGACCCCTTATGAGAGCAGAAGCATAAATTACAGCTAAGTACAGGCAGAGCAAGCCTTCAACTTGCTGTTTTACCATGCGAAGAAAGATGCACTTTCCATTTTAAGAATTTAGCAGCTTTAATTTTTATTTTTTTTTTTTAAATGGAACAGGCCAATGCAGTTGGTGAAATGCCGCAACAGAACATGAAAGTATCTCAGTTTACCATCACACTGCTTGGCAAAGGCTATCCACAAACCTATGCAAACTAGGATACTAGTTTAGGATTACTAGTATCTCCAAGACGCACCTCTCTGGGACTTAAGTATCGTGCTGTCCCTGCAGTACAGGGCAAATCCCAAAGAGAGTTTGCCATTTTGCCAGAGGACTTCACCCAGCCTCTGTATTTTACACCTGACACCTGAATGTACCTGCCACTCATATTCATTAGATGAAAATGTGCTTGAGAGCTTAACAGGAAACCAGGCAACGTTTGTAAGGAAAGATGGTGAAGGAAACAAGGAGCAGCTACAGAGTGGTCTCAAGTCTGACCATCAGCAACCAGGTGTACCAGAGAAGATGAGCTGACCTGGAATCCAGCGGCAGTAATGGGCATCTCTCCAACAACTTCACCGGAGCTCAGACTGATGCTCCAGCTCCCGAGATTTGAGGAAAGATCACCTCCCTTGCAGACAAGGCCAGGTGACGAAGGCTGCCGAGGCAGTCGGAGCAGCGCTCATTAACGGGAGCACAGGCTCATCGGGCCAGAGAGCAGTTTTCTGGTCTGTTTACATGTTTTCTAGCACAAGGAGTTCTGCATCTAAGACTATGTGTCCTGGCTGTTACTGCAATATAAACATCATAAATGGACTGTTTTCCTACCCCAAAGCCAGAAGATAAGTGGTGATGCAGCAAGACGATTGAGATAAGAACAGTTGTTTTCAGAGTGAAGGAACATAATCTGTGGGAAGTTCGTTGTTTTTAGGCAAGGAACTTGATCTGCCAAGTAAAAAAAATAAAAATGCCCCAGTTACCGCAGTCAAATTCTTATTCTCATCCTACAGGTTTACCGTGCCTGCTGCTTAGCTCTAACACTCCACCGTGCCAAGGAGGCAGCACATTAGTCAAGTATGAGACCGTTAAGTTACATCTCTGTAGATATAGGATATAACCCCTTGAAATATATAGGCACTGCAGAGGAGCAGAACATGGTTTTGTAGTACCCCTGTTAACAGTTCTGCAAAGAACCTGCAGCCACGATGCACAGCCAGATATTTTATTAGACTACATTTTCCTCGCGTACATGAGTCATATAAAGTACATAAACTCATGAAGTCCGACTAAGACTAGCATAAATCAGGGATAACACCACTGAAGCCAATAGAGTTGCACTGGGGTGAAAGTGGCATAAATCAGAGGCTGATCAGGTACACATTTTCTTTAAGGTAGACAGACCATTAAGGGGCTTACATAGCCTCCTTATCACATTACAGTTCTGTAAGGTAAATAACAGTCACCATGCACTGTATATAATGAATTGCAGCCTGCAACATACAGCAAATGGCCATTTTTCTCAGGGAATCTTTCAGCTCAGAGCTCTGGGACCAAAAATAATGGGCAATATTCTCCAGCATTCATGTGTGACATTCCCATTAGTATTAACAGGAGGTATGTGCCCAAAGTCAGGACGTATTCATCAGCAATCGGAATTGGATATTACTGAGGCTCCCGATGAACGTTCCGGTTTCATCCCCAGCAATGATCCTCCCAGGGAGCAGCCACAGCTCTTTGCTCACCTTCGCACAGCACTTGCACAGGGAAATGTTTACTCAGTAGAGCTGGAATCGAAGGAAGCAGGGCAGTCTTGTACCGCTTACCTCCTAGCATCAACCCCCAAAGCAGCCTTGCTCAGCCACACACCGACAGCCCCGCTCAGACCGGGGCTCACTGGTGCATGCACTGAGCACCCATTACGGGAGACGGCATCAGGACTCAAAGGCTGGATTGTAGCTGAAGCCTGAAGAAGGTCAGAGGAGAGACGTGAAGTGACCACAAAGTCACAGGGCAGATGAGCAATAGAGCTAGCGAAGCCAAGTCTCTGACCTTATAGTCAAATATTCTGTTATATGCTGCCGCCTTCCTTCATTTACCCTGAAAGGCTGTAATCTCTCATGTTCCCATAAAGTTGAATCTATTGACTTCAGTGAAGTTTGCACCAAGCTTATGCTGGAGAAGGTAAAAAAAGAAATCTGAACTCCAAAGTGCAACAGAAACATAATGTAGTAAACTTACTGATGAATTTTACAAGATAAATGCCCAACCTGCCTGTTTTCCTCCCAATGAAGCCTGCTTTCTGCCTATATACACGTATGTGTTTTACCATTCTCTCCCTAATTTTTGAATTACACTTCGAGACCTGAATACAGAGCCAAAACCGGTTTAACAGGCAATCAAACTGTAGCTAACACAGGCAGAGCGTGCCTGTGTACACAGCTTTGTTAACAAGAACAAATTGCTTCCTGCCCCGAATTGCACCTAAGAAGAACCATAAGCTGGTTCAAACCTAAATATACGCCACAGCATATGTGCTTGCTAAGAAGGTCATTAGAACATAGAGCTTGGGGAGAGTGGTGTGGCAGGAGAAAATAAATACAAAAATAAGATGCAGTGGAATCTGTGCAAGAGAAGAGAAGTGAAAGACACAGAAGGCCAGGGAGCACAGCTGCTTGAAATAATTCTTTAGAAAAGAAATGGTCCAGCTGCACGCCTTATCCTAACCCCCTGCCTCTGAAAGTATGAACCTCGGCAATGCTCTTCCTGCCCTACCCAAGCATAAGGACCCGGCACTATAGAGTACCTTATGGAGAGGCAAAGGTGAGACTGACCATCCAGCCTAAAGCATTAGGTCTTAAGATTTTGGAGGTGTTGGCTGTGCAATTTAAAAAGCTGGTTTTAGCAAAGACTTTCTTCACTGCAGTAATGCAGAGTGCTTGCACGTCTAAACGCAAGGGCTTAATCCCAGCGTTACTGGCCTGTAGACAAAGGTTCCGAGTGCACTGTCCTTACCTTTGACAAGCTGTAATTAGTGTAATAGAACAATGTAAATAGGACTCTAACTTAAAGATGACTGGCAGTGATACAATGGAGGGATCAGAGGGAGGCTAATCCAGAAATTCAGTGTGCACCCCCTTAAGCAAGGAATTTGAGAGCAACTAAAAATAGAAGGTGAGACTATCTGACAGCTAAATTGCCAGTGGTAGCTTAGCATGGATTCGGTTACATTGCTCAGCGACCCTCAGTGAATTAAACAGATTGAAATGCTAATGATAGAGTGAATTCCCAGTACAGAGGTAGAATAAAGTAGTCAGATTAGGTTTCAGACAAGGTGAGTTCAATGGCAGCGGAGATCAGAGTTTGTTTAGATCAAGGTACTAAGGTAATTTGTCTAGATCAGGGTGGAGAGATGCTTCTTTAAAGCTTAGGGGCTCCCCCACGTTAAGTCACACTCCAAAACCAGCGCAGACCTGACAAGCTATTTCAGTGACTATTATTTTATGTGATTTCTATCAACATTGGAGCATTTTTCACTGGTCTCAATATACTCTTAATGGCATTGTCACTTTTCTCCTAATTAGTTAAATGCTACTCTGATGACAGATGTGTGACGGTTCACCTGGGCTGTCACTCAGACTGTACTTATTTCTTCTCATCGGTTATTCTAACCAGCGTACAGCTTTGGTGAAACCGTAACTGTGGCATTTATTCTCTTTGGTGTTTAGAGGCTCACTTACACCACAGCATCACAGCTTCAAATCGCGCAGACGTTCATCCTCACTGCTCCTCCTGCTCCTCCTAAAGGGCAGGAAGCAATATTGCCACAGAAAGGGGACACGGGCCCGATCAAATGTCTTACCTGCCGTTGCACAGGCTGAGCCCAGGCCACCTGCTTAACAAAATTTAAACCCCGGGCTAATGATAATGCAAAGCAATACCCACAAAGCGCACACAAAAAATAAGGACTGAGCCTGAAACTCTATCCAGGGTTCACCCATTTAAAACAACCCTGGAGGCTCTCGAGAGTGGGTATATTACTACATAAATTCTAAGATCAATTTAGCCTTAAACTGATCCATCCCTTCTCATCCAAGGTCACACAGCGAGTCAATGCCATTAGATTAAAAAACCCCTTGAAATAAGATGCACTATCCTAGCAGTAAGGACAATTAGAGACCTTACTTGACAAGATAGGGTACTCACCATCACTTGGAGCTTTAAAAATGAGATTAGGCGTCTTTCTAAAGGATGTGTTTCAATTCGCTACCCTTGTAATACAGGATAGTTATTCTCGTAAGAAAGTGACATTGCGACTTGTCATTCGACTATCAGTCAGTGGTGTCATAATACTTCAGTGTCGGTTGTCTGTTTCCATTACAATAAATAAATAAGAATTATGTATTCTAGTGAAGAAAAAGCAATGTAAGCCTAAGGTCAGAGGAGGCGTAACACGTCATGCCCATGGAAGTTTCTTTTGCTGTAGTGCTTATGAAGCTGTGAGCAGGAAATCCGAGCTCTCTGACACCCATGTTTTTGGTCTAAGCACCAGACCTCACCATCTGGTCATTGGGTTAATTACTATATCAGAAAAAATACAAGAAAATAAGATCTTCCAGAGTGATAATTTGATTTAGGTTCCAGTGCTGAGATACAAAAAGGACCTGTTTTCAGATGGCAGCTGACGCTGCAGGAATCAGTCCCTCGGCCAGACAGGCTGCATTTCGAGCAGTCAACTTCTCAAACACCACGTATTGGATAGGACTCACTTCTGCCTTCCTCTTCATTGAGGTCAGTTCTTGGTTTAGTCTCAGTATTACTACAGGAAAAAGGCCACGTGGCCAGTATTTGGGAACTGCGAGAGACTGCTTTGATGACCGCCCATGAGCCATCATCCTCAGCATCTAGGCGTAACAAGAGTCTGGGACCAAGTCTCCCCTGTTCTACCAGTGAAAATCTGAGCAGCTACAGTCACTCAAGCACAGAGGGGTTGACAGCAGAGTCTCACCCCTTGTGGTTCCAGGCCTAAATGAGATTCAGCAAGTGGAAATAATTCTTGAGAAGCAGGGCCCTGATGTGCTCCCGCCATTCATAGTAACAGTCCACTTTATGCCAAGTGACTCATTACCATGAGTGGAGGGAACATGATTCAACCAGAAAAGTACATTAATCTGCATAGATTACTTTCCCGCTTGGTTTCCATGCTGTGGAGTAACAGGGACTGCCTTCAAGACAGAAAAAAAAAAAAAAAAAAGGATAGTCCCATGAGTAATTCTTTGCTTAAGTATTAAGAGATAATAGATTGAAGAGACATTTGGGTATGGCAGTCTAGAAAAAAACCCGTATTGTGAAGAAGGAAGCCTTGTGTTCTGGTTATTTCTAGTGTTGTGGAAGTGAAATGAAACTGGTGTTTGGAGGATGCTTCAAACACCACTTGTGAAGCAAGGAATAAATGTTTCTTTACAGCCCATGGAAGGAAGAAAGAGCAGGCAGCCTTAGGCATGAGTTGGTTGGATCTCAAGATTTGCTTTTCTTCCCCGGCTGGGTGCAGCTTGTGTTTTTGTTCAGTGGTGACACCACCGTCATCAGCCTCTGTGCAAAGACATACCCCTGCAGAGCTGGTGGCTCACCTCTGAAAAGGAGGTGGTCTCCTTCAGACTCGCTCCTTGCTCTGGACACTGCAGCAGTTCACAAGACAAAGCTCAAAGAGAGCTTTTAGCATTCATGTATCAGACCATTAACCAAAAATGAGGATGTGATTTCACTTATAACTGTGCTGAGATGTAGTAACCGCAGTGGGTAGTTTATAATTTCTTTCGCTGAAGTACTTGCTGGCAGATCGGAATACACAACTGGTTCCAGTAAAGTCACAAGGGCAAGCCCAAACTGCTTACTTTGTGCATAAATGGTTGGGCATGAGGGGAAGCAGAAGATTTGTCAGGAAAAATAAACAGGAAAGAAAATATTACTTCAGAATAACTCATCCCAAGTAAATTGAGCTTTCTGAAGAAGCAGTATGCAAACTATTGGGTTTCAAGAGTTTCATCCTGGCTCCAGGCAATGTTCGATGCTTCACTTGACAAACAAGCCAAGCTCAAGAAAAACAACTTTGCTAGAGTAATAGAGCAAGGAGGGATCGGGGAGAACTGAAGCGACACATGGCTCACAGATACAGAGCTTATTTTACTGTAAGACAGCAGTCAGGCTTTGGGCAAGACAGATAAGCATACAGGCTTGCAACCCACAAAACCTTTCCCCACACTTTGAACCGACTGCAAAGTCAACAACGCTGTATTTTAAGAAGTGTGCAGAAGCAAAGTCGCACCTCCTTATAGCAGCACAAAGCAGACATGCAAGTCAGCGTCCAACTACAAACCCGTGGCGTTACTCAGCTTTCCATCCGAAGGTTATGTCTCATGAAGCCTGCTCCCTTTGCCTTGCGTTTCGTATCCTCCTGACCCAGGGGCTCAGACAGGGTTACCTGCCTAAAATTGTGCTGCTGCTGGACGAGGAGGTTCACCTCTGCTCTCCTGAGGGACGGGATGTATCACTGCAGGGGCGGGTGAAATTACACCCCCTACATGGCGCTCCCTTAATCTTCCAAGTCATTTTTCTTGAACTGCGTATAAGAAACAGGCTGGAAACTAAAGAGAAGACAGGTAATAGGAGGGCACTGCAAAAATAGAATTCGGCTGTAACAGAGCAAAAATTAAATCCCTGTGAAGTGTCTGAAAATCAGCTTACATTCTGATCTGGTTCAACGTAGGGATGCATCACATTCCTAGGAAAACCAGGGCTCAGAAAAGGATAGCAAATGCCAAAGTCTTCTCCCAGCACAGGAGCGTTCCCAGTTCCCACAGCCCAGATAGTCCCAGAAATCCCGTTATCACCCTCCCCATTCTTACCATGCAGTTCAAACTCCTTTGCTTTCCCACAGCACTTTGGCTGTGCTCCCAACCACACTGGACGCATTTGTTCGTAGACAAGGCCCTGCGAGTCCACTCTCAGCAAGAAGCATCACCCAGGACCTGAGCGCAGAACTCGGACACAGAAGGAGCCACAGCTGCTTGAGAACTTCCTCTTCGGTGGAAAAGTGACGCCCATTCTGGGAGACCTTGCAGCAGGAGCGACCAGACGGGTGACGAGACCATTGCTTCCAGCTGACAAGCAAAAGGGTGCGGGCTCTGCTTAGGAGCTGGCAGAGGTTCAACAGCTGTGTGGGGATCTGCTTCATTCTTGCTGCAGGCAAATCTCAGCAGACCCGCTTCCAGACTGTGTTTAGTAGCATGCAGTAACACATCACGTGATCCACAGCAGAGAAGACAAACTGGTGGACATGGGTTATTTTAACCTGAGATAAGCTAACCTGAAACTAATTCCTGGTATAGGCAATTTCTGCTGCGACAGCCTCTCCAGGATTTTGGGGACAGCAGGTCCATCCCTAGCAATCTCCTCCCATGTCTTGACCTCCTTCGGCTTGTTCCACCTCCCACGCCAGTGAGATGGCCGATGCTCAGGGTCCACGTGGATGTTCTTGCCCTGGGAGTCCTTTAGCAGAAGGGGGATGAGACAGCTCTGTCCCATCTCTGTAGCAGAGGGGCCCTATGGGGCACTGTCAAACTGGTACACGGCATTTCTCACACTACCAGCTCCTTGGCTTTCCCTAAGAAAAAGGTTTGCTAGCTAATTTTTTTTCTGGTCCCTTTGACAAGAGGGGAGGGAGGGAGGGGAAACCAGCAACAAACCCTTGTAAGCACTGATACGACCCTGAGGGCTTCTCCACATTAAAGCTGATACAGCAGTGTAACTCCTACAGGCTGCTATTGTGGTTTGTGTTTGCACTCTCTACTCTTTAATTACAACTGTTGCCGACAACTGTTTACAAGACCACTTGCAGCTCTGTCTTGGAAATCAATTCAGATGTCAACAGTCACACCGTGAATGGGCTTAAAGCAAATGGGTAAAGGCCATAAACTTGACACCAGAAAGTGTAAATCTCCAAAAAGGAAGAGTTGGACGTCTCGAGGCATGCAACAGGGAGGCCCCGTGACCAGAGAAGACGTCGGGGGACACCAGCCTCTGGTCACCAAAGGGATGCATACACAGTGGTGTGTGTGCACCCAGCAGGTCAGCAGCTTTGTTTTCTTCTGCAATAATGACATGAACGCATAACATTAATAATAATCCGCTTCATAAATAGGACTAAACCCTCCAAAACATCAAAACTTCGGCTTCTCAGCACTTCCCAGGGTCTTTTGCCAGTGGGCCATGGTTACAAGTGGGAGCAGCTGGAGAGCTCATTTCCAGCTGAGACCTCCTTGGGCAGAGCTCCATGAGGAAACAGGAGTCAAAATGTACTAGGTGAGAGTTTACAAATGGGGAACCGAGGCACGGGAAGATTAATAATAATGATACTTAGCATTTCTTTATTGCTTTAAATGGTCCACACCCTTTGCAGACGTTGGCCCTCACAATACCCTGGGGAGATGTGACTGGCTATTATTATCCTGTTTTTCACAGATGGGACAAAAAGGCTGAAATGTGGCACTCCCCAGGCCAAATAGCTGACAACTGGTGAACATAATTCTGTGCTTCAAGTCCCGCTCAAGCGCTCCACATCCCTCACAAAAGGAAATATCGTAGTAATTCTCCTTCTGACCAACCTTGTCTTATTCCTCCTCGAAGTTGCAGACACGCGGAGCATCCTTAGCCCCTTTGCGGAAACGGTTGGTTTGGGGCCAAGCATGGGGTGGCTTCACCCAGCAGGGACAGACGACTCCTTTCGCTCGGCCCACCCTCTCCCCCAGCCCTGCCTGCCACCAGCCCTCCAAGCGTGCGTCCTTGTTGGGCTCGCTCCTCATACACATCTTGCTACACCATCGATTTTATTGCTCCAGTGCTTCCCATAACAAACTCCTCCTTTTCCCCTGCTTTTCCAGCTGAAGGAGGACCACACAGGGCTGGGAATGCGGCTGAGCAATGATTTTTAGGAGGATAAATAGAAAGAAGGGAAACAGCTACCAGGCAATGTTGACATAAGACTGAGTGGAAATTAAACAGTTTCTCACCAGCAGAGTGAGCTTCTGGAACAGCCCTGGGAGAGCAGTAGTGGGGGGTAAAAAGCAAGGACAAAAAAACCTCAGCCAACCTATGTAGTTTTAAGATGGAGCCTGATAAATCTATAGGGGTGGCTGCCTGGGACACATGGGACCAGACCTGCTGATGGAGGAGGTCTCTCCAGCCTGGTGCTCCCTTCAACTTCCTTGAAAGCACTGAGCTGTTCAGCTCACAGCTGCTGAGGTTCATTTCTTTAAAACCTTGGCTGCCAAACAAACAAAGCTGGGACACCGAAGTGGTAATCAAGAAAACTGCATTGCAACGCTCAGCTCCAGCTCTCTTCCCGGCACTTTGGGAATTTGTGTCTTTATTTCCTGCAGGAGTAGTCCCTTCCCTCCCGTGGCAGGGGCTGCACGAGGACAGCCCCACCTTAGCAAGGCCCTGGGATGCTTCGCCGTCGCACTGGCCGTCCCTCGCTCCAGGGGCACTCAGCCTGCCTCCCTCCGTCACACCCAACCGCTCCAATTCATTTGGCTCTGCTGCTGAAATAAATTAATAGCCAGGGTTTCCTGTGGTGGGCATGCTCTGCGGACACGGATCATAGCCTCGTTTTGTCAAGCTCGTGAAGAAGGTTGTAACGACAGCGGTGGGAGTTGGTGCGATTGAGTAAAATGTTGGGAATTTAAGTTCAAGAAGGCAGACCCTCCGCTCCCGTCCTTGCTTCCCCGGGGTGCAGACACTCCTCGTGTGTCCCCCCCCAAATCGGTGATGCAGTGGGCACGCTTCCAGCCAGAGGGGATGAAAGGGACAGGTCAGAGGCCAGGTCCTCCCTCCTGACCCATGGGGTGTCAGGGGCAGCTAAAACCCATCCATCAAATGTAAGTGCCTGGTTATCGCAGAGGGAGTGCTTGGGGCTTTGTCTCCATGAGAAGATTGCATTGGTATCATTCAGGGTATGAACACAAATTGCTGCAATCCCTTGGGGCCCTTCTTCGCTAGAAAAATGTGAGTCCTTAATGCCCATTAATTATCTCAAAGTAGGCTTTGCAGGAAATGTGTAGTTTTCACATGAATCAGTAGGTTATATTAAAGACCAGCTCTGTGTATTTTATTTGCTGTATGATTCAGCAAAACTCAAGCATGCACTTAAGTTTAAACATGCACTTAGAGCTCAGTGAAGTCAATGGGAGGCTGCTAAAATGCTTCAGTGAATTGGAGCTTATTTAGACCGTGTGTGATTTAGGGATAGGCATCAGCGAACAAAAATTTCCAATACTTCACCTCGTACAGTAGTACCTGAACATGTCCTCCTTTCCTTTTGGCTGGAAAACTGCTAGCACTATGAGAACAAATAAGTAAGACTCAAGCCTATAGAAGATTCAAGTCTGGCTTGCTTAAAACTCAGTAGAGTTTTGTGGTCACAGTGCAGACGTGTGTTGTTTTCTGCCGGTCTAAGTCAGCCCCTCTGCAACAAGGACCGATACCCTGGTTTTCTGCTTTCCTGAAAGCTGTTGCCCTAGCAGAGTGAACTGCTTTGTGCCAAGAGGCTACAAGGAACTGCCCAGATATGTCGGAGAGCTTGCGAAACTGCTGTGAAACTGCTGTGTGCTTTTGGAAAGCACTAGCAGCCTTGGAATGACAAGTTACTGCTATAAAGTTGAGAAGAGCATCTCCCGATCATCTGTGCTTTTCTGCCTGGAATGCAGCAGGCGTAAAGCGTGAACCACAAGAAGGCAATTTCCCATAGCTCTGTTCTCCTGCCGTAAGAAGACAATATAGGAGGGTCCCAGAAGCAGTAAACACACCGTCCTTCAAGCTGGGGCTGCCTTGCAGCTGGGACAGCAGACGCGAGCCTCGGGCTGTTCCCCATTCTCTCCTGCCCCACTGAGCCTGTGAAAGGGCTCCCCTTCCTCCATGCACGCAGTGTCGGCCACCAATGCCTAATGATTGCTCTTTAACCTTAAAATATGACAGCGCTGTGCTGCACTTACGTGATCCTGTAATCATATCTTCCTACAGATGCCCTTTTCATGCAGCTTAAATATTTTACAAATACATGTCTAAGTACAAATCTACCGCATTAACTCTTGTATAGAGGGTACTTATTTTCAGCTAGGCGGCTGGGATTCCTATAAGTATAATTTACCATGCAGTATGACAGAGCTGGGCTAGAATGCACAGCTTTTACTAGCTAAAATACAATAAAATATGCTACACCGTGTTTCACAGATGAATCACTTCTAAACCATGCCTTTAAGTATTGTCTGTCACTGCAGTTCCTTATTGTAATACTTTGTGAGAGCTAAAGAAAAAGAGAGAGAAATTGCCCTTTAAATCTCCACAAAGCCTACCATCCAGAAGAAATTAGGGACATTTGTTCTTGGAGTTGGATGGGTTATGTAAGAGAAAGCTATACACAACAGGTTTTATTGGGGTGGAGGTGAGGGGAATGTGTTTTCACTTATTTATATTATGTTTTATTCGAAGAATGTCCAAGGACCAGCTCATGAACAAAACAACACCCAAACTCTGTAAAAAGCAGCTGTAGTGCAAAGGGTGCAGACAATCACTGCATCCCAGCCCGAGCTGCCAGGCCACCAGGGTAGAGACCCCCCTAGAGCAGAACTTCCTGAGAACTGCTTTGAATCAGCTCCCAAGAGGAGAGTCCACAGCATGTGGACAAAGCAGAGGAGTAGGTCAGGCAAATCATCAGCAGATAGTAAGATTGTCCCATATTCCGTAGGTGCCGAATGCTCTATGCAGTCCTTGCTTCAAAGGAGGACAGTACTGGAAAGAAGTCCCTAGAGCACAAGTCCACAGCAGTCACAGACAACCTGAGGAGCAGCCAATTATTTGGGAAACAGCCATACAAGATCCATGCCAAAGGCCTTTGAACTCTTCCCAATATCTAAAAATCAAACTTAAGTATGAAAGACCCAAAGTTATAGAAAGAGAGCAGTAATGACCTCCAACGGGATGTCTAGAGTCTGGCCAAAGGCTTTCTATAACTTACGTGATCGGAAGGCATGCGCTTCATGTCTGCTACTAAGTGCATCCTCACCCGCCAGATCCCCAGGTTTTCCAGCATTCCCTGGCTTGCCTGCCAGGGCCCCAGAGCCAAGCGTCGGGTGATCCCCTGCGCTGCTGAGCCCTCGTAGCAGGGCTGCTGAAGTCCTTCTCAGACCCAAGAGTTTTTCCGTAGATTGCAGCAGGTTGTTTCTAAGCCAAACTCCCCGTGGGCTCCTCTCTCTTCTTTAAAGCTACCACTGAAATAATGTAGTAAAGGCAAAGCTGGAACGACAGGGCTTGTCACAGCTGGTGGCCACAGCTGCAAGTTTGGGCCAGAACACATTGTTCTTCCTTCTGCAGATGCTTTCTGTTAATAAGACACTTACTACTGAGATATTTTCTTCTTTGGGGATCTACAGCATGAACCAAAACCAAGGCCAAAGAGAAAGTCCGTTTTTTCATTTACCATTTTGGCAGGATAAACAAGAAACTGGGAATGCTTCAGTCCCATCTGACATGAATAAATAATACCCCTGTTATTCACTGCCTGTCAAAAATTTCATCAACGCACAAGCTCAGGTTTAGAAAGATATCCAAAGGCCATTAAAGTGCTGCGTGATAGAAGAAAACTTGACCTTCGGGGCAGAGCAGCTTGGCACAAGCGCAGGAGCGATGCACGCCCGGTGCAAGGGTGTGCGTGCCCGAACGGCCTGCTCCCTGCAGGGACCATCATTAGAGCTGCAAGCGCCGGCTTGCACGTTAGAGCTCCACAGCCCCTTGTCCACTGAAGATACAATCCAGCATGAATGTAACTCCAGAAAGTCTCTCCCCCTCCAACATACTGCAGAGAAGCCTCCTCTGCTAATTATCCGAAAGCAAGCGTTGCCACCATTTCATCCTGAACCACAGCATTCGGTTGAGGAGAAAAGCCACTGGGTTGTGTCTCACTGCCTTTTGTTCACATATATCTGAAAATCATGTAATCGGAGGGAAAACTGCATATCAGCTCAGTGCCAGTTTTTCCTGCCACCTTCAAGGAAAAGTGTGTTTCAGGATCTCTGGAGCTCTTTTTCATGCCCAGCACTGGTCCCAGGCTTGCATGCAGCTCTGTGGAGCTCGGTGCAGCTTCCCGCTTCGCTCCACCCACAGAGTTTTGGTTTTCTGTCTCGGGCTGCACAGCTGAGTGTGCCTCTACCAAAAAACATTATTAAGTTAGTTGGACTAATGCCTTCCTGCACATTTTGTAAAGAGTTTGAGACCACAGGGTTTCACTATGTCTCATGACTTCTCCAGAAGGAGGGTGAGTCAGAACTGGTCAGTGAAGAAAGCTGTTGCGTCTGGGACCCCCACCTCATTTGTTTCAGAAGCTGGAAGGTGTACATGATGCTTTGCATGCATTTTTAGTTCACTTTCTTTAATCACCTCGGTGATCTGGGAAGGGGAGGCATAGGGAGGTGAGAATTTTTTCTTTTCTCTTTTTGACAAAACCAGAAAAAAAAAAAAACCCAAACTCAGAACTACCAAGTCTCAGTTTTATGCGAGAACCTTCGCAAAGCTCCCCCGAGCATTTGCACCCAGAATAACTGTCTCCAGGAGGCTGTAACACCCACTTGCACCACTTTCCATTGAGCATCACCAAGTACCACCTCACCATGTGCCCTGTGGTCCCAGCAGTCGCAACCCCTCCCGACACAGGGTGCTTACACCAGCGCCAGACAAAGCTGCTGGATTTGCTCGCCCCTCGCGACCTCCGTGCCTGCATAAGCCCCGCAGGAAGGCTGCGTGCATTTGAAGGCATGCAAATCTCTGCCCTATAAACCTGACTTTGCCCAGCCTCTCTTTTAGACCCAGAGATTTATGTATCCTCACCATTTTAAGTAAACTCTCTTCCAAGAGCATGACTGTAAAGGTAAGTTCAGGCATAAACCCATGTAAATTATATGGTTTGAGTTCCCCGGGGATTAGCACGGTTTCTGCAGTCTCTCCGTTACTCAAGCTCCCCCGTACGCTCCATAATCATTTCCAGCTTCCTTCATGCTCCTTGGCTCTGGGCTATAACTCAGACTGTCACCTTCTGTGCTCGAGAGGCCTCTTTGGTAGCTCCTCGCCCTGCCTGGGGACCAGCCTTCACGCAGAGCTCCACGTCCCCGGGCAGGAGGGACGAGGTGCCGGTGCCATGCGGGGTGGCTCGGTGCAGCGGTGCCCTCCAAGGTGCCAGGACAAGAGCTCCGCATGCAAGACCCCCAGAAACAGAAACCAGGAGACAGAGGTCAACCTGCTGCAACCGGCCTGAGATGAGACCGCCAACATAGCCCTACCGACCCCTCGTTTGCCAGGGCTTGCAGCAGGAGCAACGCAGCACGCTACAGAAAACCTCCCTGCTCACGGAGGACAGCTTAAGGGCCATCACAGAGAGAGAAAAACCTGTCCTGGGCTTTTCTGTACCTTGTACTAGAAAATATGCATTGGTTTATCTGGGGACAATGGGCTGATAGCTCAGGAGACGCGCGTGTTTTTTAAGACCATCTATTTTACACCTACCTTGTGAGACCGAGTAGCACTTGCCCTTGCAGCGAATGACTTCTATAAAGATCAGAAATGGACGTTGCTTATTGCCTATTGATTTCATGAATGAAGAATGTGCACATGGCACGAGAACTGAGCGTTTGCACTACAAACACTTGTATAATTATGGGAGAAGTACACATTAATGAGGGACTGACTATATTTTCCTTAAGTGCCAAGTGTATTTAAAAGGAAAAGACGACTCCTAGAGCTTTTGAAGTCAGAAGTTGTTAAACAGCCGGCAGCTGGAAATTTAAAATTCCTTCACATCAGGGCTCTCGGATCTGTGATCAATAGGGATTAAGTCAGACAGGACTTTTCAAAGCCTCTAGCTTTATTAACAAATAGGAAACTGAAATACTGCGGCACTGCTGGAGACACCTGTGAGATCTCGGTGCCAGGAGAGGGGCGAGGGGAGAGCGTTGCCTCTCCAGTGTCGAGGCAGCAACGTGAGCATCGTACCAGGCTGACTCAACTACAGCCGCAGAAATGCAACCTAGATGCTCATTTCCCTTCCTTTGATGCTTGCCTGCCTATCTCCTGATCGCATGCCAGTCTGCAGAGGAGGTTTCCTGCCAAGTTTCTAGACACCCTGCTCCGAAGTGTGCTATTGTGGTACGCGTTTCCCGTCAGGAGCTCTCCATTGCAACCGCGTGGCACTCGGTACATGGGGTTTTGCTTCCTTGTTGATGACGGCGTTCCTCTCCTTTGCGAAGAAGAGGCCAGCCGGGCACCCGGGAGGGTGACGATCTCTGCTGCCCTGGGGAGAAGTTTCTGCAGGACACCAGGGCGCCCCAGGCAGGGGAGGCAGAGGCTGCCGGGAGCAGGCAGCCAGGCCTTGCCCACGACGGAGGGAAGCTCCCTGGCAGTTTGCTGCAGCTCAGATAGTCACCGCGTTAAAACCAGTTCTGGAAGCAAAGACACACCTGCAGGCAGAGGGCAGGGAGGGCAGAGACAGCTACTCTGCATTTTCTCCATTTGCAAAGTTCAGTGTCCCTGGTTTTATTCTAATAAAACCTGGTCCGATTGGTTTTTGTTTGTTTGTTTGAAGCTTAAAGCCTTTCAAATCCTCTTTGGGGACTTTGACTGAAGATGGAGCAGGTCCTCTTCAAAGCTCTGTCTGAGTCAGGGTGCCATGACAGGGGCTGTCTGCAGGCTCTGCCAGAGCCCTCTGCAGAACTTGTTTCTGCTGTTACTTAAAGCCCTGAGGTCTCTGAGTTATAAATGAAGCAGGATTCCCTCTGCTACTCGTTCGTATCACAAAGCAAGTGGACTGCTTTGTAAGAAGAGCTCTGTGTGTTACATGAAGGTCAGCTGCTCAGATTTCTGAACATTTAGACCCATCTGAGTGCTTGTAGATCTGCTTTTTCATGTTGTCTGGTCTTTAGACCACTATGCAGAATGGTTCATGAGGCCGCACAAGACATGGGTATGCTTACGCACGTCAGCTCAGTATTTGGGCACACCATCTGCGCTCAGCGTGCTGCATTTTTTGTAGTGGCACCACTTAACTCGAACGCTACTGGTGAAACTCTACAGGCTGGCCTCAAGGTTAGATTTGCTGTTCGTATGGTGACCCTCATCCACCTGAGGCATGCATACCTGCTAGCGATAGCTGGGCAAGCTGTGCAGTTAGCAGGAATTTTTTAAGTGAGGTTGAAGAGCGGGGTGCATCACAGGGAAGGCCAAGGACCACAACCTCCACGACAGGAGTGAAACACGGGCGGTGTGTGCATCACCTAGAGGCTCTGGGACCAGTTCTAACCCCTCCTCCCCCACACTGTCTTAAAATCTGCTCGATCTGGCCAGGATTCACTCACTGCCACTCTGCTTAAAACTCCCAGGCACACAGAAGAGCAGTCGGAGGGTTGTGCTCATCTGTGCCCGCTGGCAACGATCTCCAACACATCAGCCGACAGCCGGAGCCTGCTCAGGTCGATGCGTCTATTCCCTCTCTGCGTGACCTTGTACTGCACCTTGCCTTGCCCTGGAGCAGGGACAGGATCCGGGATCCCCCATCTCCGTGCTCCCTGGGGACTGCTGTTAAGAAATGCCTGGTTAAGGGCTTACAAGGCAGTCTTCATTTGCTCCTCTCACCTGAGGAGCACACAAAGCAAGAGAGAGCAATTGATCCAAATATCTCTTTTTCTTTTTTACTTTTTAAATTAAGGAAAGAGAAAAGAAATTAAGATTCTTTCCCCTTCCTGGCAGTTTTCCATTTAAGTATGGACTGAATAAAGCATTAGGTCCTGGGCCCATAGAGGCAGCGTCCAGGCAGCAATTCTATAAAAAAGGAGCAAAGATTAAGAGCTTTGCTCTGATCAGATCCAGAAATCAATTTCTTCTTCTTGTAGGGTTCTTTTTATTTACCAATTTTTGCAGTTTTACTACAGTTATAAATATGCCGCCTTTTGAGGAAAAAAATAGACTCCTGCAAAATTAAGAAATCCAGTCCCTTTCTTTTTATATCTAGCAGGTGCAAGCTACCAAAAGAGATTTCCTTCTCAGCAGACACTGTATCCAAACACTGTGGTTTCATTTACAATATTTCCTGCATGAACGAGCTAAGCCCTGTTGTTGCCACGTCTTTGGATTTACGATGTGGTCAACAGTTTGTTATTTTCTTCTCTGCCTTCCAATTGCCTTTGTCTCACTCGGGTGACGAGGGAGGCTGAGGTGAGTCATCTGGCCAGGGGAAACTGCTATGCATCTTAACCAAGTGGCAGCTTGAACCTCCGGGAACCCCAGTAGCACGTCTCAGCCAGAGATGCATTTTAATGACAAATCGCCGAGACGAACACGGCTCAGAGCCCGAGTCTGTTGTCCTCGGCACGACATCATTGCATTGACTAGCGGAGCAAAATGTTTTATGTTGCTGTGAAAGGAACCGACACGGCTGGAGATTTAATCATTTCGGATTCATCTTGGCATGACGCCACTAGTGCGTATAAATGGAGCGTTTAATGTTTAATGTGCTGTTCTGACTGAGCTGTGACCTTCTCGCGCAATTGCATGTTGGGGATTTCCAATGCCGTGTCACTACAAGCAGCATCGCCACTTACGCCGTTTGAAGCGGGTGCAAACCACGCAGCCTGACACAGCAGCCTGCCCGTCCGAGGGCTTGGTGTTCGGCAGGGCCCTGGGACCAGCCTGGGAGCGGCGGGCTGGCTGGAGTGCTCCTCGGGTGGCTTCCTGACTCGGCAGCACCTGGTTGCGGTGCACAACGCGACACTCCGGGATGTGATTTCACTTACCGCGTTGGCCTGTGCCGATTAAATAACTGCAGAAGTTCGGAAAGGACATCCCTCTGATAACGTGTCACTTGGTTTGGGGAAATACAACCCGGAAAATAAGGTAGCACCAAATGGAGGAGCCTCCTCTTCTCCCACTTCACTCCAGGTCAGCTTTCCACAGCTGGAGCCCACAGTAAGAGGAGACTGGGAGTCCTGCATGCCTGTCAAAGCATCAGGAGACCTGGATGAGGAGACCTGGATCTCTGCCTCACATTGTGCAAAAGTAGAATAAGTACTAAAATATTGTGGAAAACGAATCAAAAGGGCAAATGCTTATTTCGTGCCTATTTTTTTTTCCATTCCTCTCCCCAGCCCAGCAAAATGACAGACTCCTACAACATGCAAGCTTCCTGAGGATGCCTTTACCAGCCAAAACAGGGGTTGTTTGCAACCTTCCTCTCTTTCCCTCTGCTACATCATTTTATTGGTTTGCTCTGTTTCCACTGCATGTGCTTCTCACTTCTCCACCAGAGGAAATGAGCAACACACAGGCTAGACATGAGAACAGTATTAAAGAGAAAGTATTGAAAAGCACTTAATGCAGATTAGCCTAGGATCAGATTGAGCCTAGCCCCTGCTCCCCATCTAATATCATTATCGTTTTTTAAGAAGTATCTAAACGCTAGGAGGAAATTTCAAGCGCTGTTCGTACGTTGCCCCAACGTGGATCAGACAGAACACAAAGCAAACCCCCACATGCTCTGCCCCAAGGAGACTGCACTCTGATGTCCTTCTGTCCCAAGAATTAGGTATAATTTGTTGCCCGAGCATTTCAAATGCCAAACGTGGCAGGATTTGCTCTAGTCAAACTCAGCACTACTACTGAGAAATCAGCTCTGAATCTGAGATATGTTCTTTTCTTTGAACATTTCCTCTCCGTTGCTAAACCTTACACCACTTTCAGTATCTGTTGTGTTTCTTGGTTGGGTTTCCTGGGACTGGAATGGACCACAGGAAACTGCATAGTTCATCTCCTTCCCCAGGGGAGGACTGGGTAATGAAGTAATCTCTGACAAATGTTCAATGTTCTTAAAGACCTTCCCAAGGTGGAGGTCTTGCAGCCTTCTCAGGTGAGCCATTTGAGTCCTTCATCATTGTGGAAAATACATGGCACCTTGGGAAAATACATGGCACCTTAGGAAAAACTCCATAATATTGCTTCAATCCCACCCTACCATCTGCTTCAGTTTTAGTAATGACATCTCTTGGCATCAGTGAAAATCTCTAGCTCAGTAGTTGCAGGACAATAGCACACACAGGTATCATTGCAGTGAGAAAGCTTCCAGGAACAAATGGATTCCAAGAGATTTGCTGAGCTTTAGATGTAAGGTTAACTCTGGATATAAGAAGAAAACACAGAGGACCTGTAAGACATCAAGAGAAGAGCTGGGTTAGACAAAGAGGTGTGGAATGGTGTAAGAGCACAGAAGATCTGTCCTGACAAGCATCATTATCCAGTGGGAGGTATGACCTTATGCTGGGCAGCTAATGCAGTCCAACGTCAACCTTTCTGGTCAGTGTCAGGAGGGGTCTTTCTACAAAGTAGATGTCAGCCTACTAGGAACTGGACAGGAATTGGCAACTCATATCAGAGCACTAAACACCATCAGATGAACGATGAGGACGTTCACTCGTTACTAACATGGGCTGATCTTGAACCTACATGATGGAAGGGAAAACACCTCTGAGTCATCCCAACTCTGTTTACTGTTAGCAATGAGTGCTGAGAATGGAGCAGCCTCCTGGAGTGCCTCCTGCCACAGAGCCACGTACAAATGGGCGATATTTTGCAGAGCAAATAGAAAGGCTGGCTGCTGCGGCGAGGAGTTTCCTAGTGGGAAACGGTTCAGAGCAGAGTGAGGCTCGCTGTGGTTTTGGTTTGCGTGTTCCATCAGCTTTCATCTCCAGCAAGTGCTCGTGCATGCCTAGTTCTCAGGAATATATGTATTATGATACATAATTTAACTTCTCTGGTAAGAAGTTCAGCTGGGTTCCTCACTCAAGCGCTCGGCCGAACTGCTCAGAAAGGTTGTTGCACCTCATTCAATGGCTTCCAGTCCCATTTGTTTCCCATGCTGAGAAAGGCGGTTGCTGCCTAACAACCTTTCTTGTTGCTCAGGTCTCCAGGGGAGAGGACTGTTTCCTCTTTCCTCCTGACCCACTCACACAGCCCACGATCTGGTCCCATGTCCCTCAGCCCTCATCAGCTCTGGGTGCAAGGAGCTGAGTCTCACAAAGGTCAGAGCTGGACATGTGGATCCAGGGCTCGATCTAACCAACTAGAGTCAAAGTCAATACCACTGAGGAGCAACAGACCATAGGCACGTCCATGTCCTACACAAGGATGTGGCTCGCCAGCATTTGAAAGCATTCCTAGGTTCCAACATGGTTTTTTTTTTTAAATACGTTTTTTAAAAATCCTCTCAGAGAGGGTTTTTTAATAAAATACTATTTGAGAAAAGAATAAAGTTAGGATTTTGCTGAGGCCAGAGGGCCTAACACTACTGAGAAATGAAACAGTGCTCAGCTAACCTGACTAATGGGCTTATCTGGATGGTCTGTGGGTTTTCCTTTGTCTCCTAGCCAAAACTTGAGAAAACACCTGCACCAAAAATCTTATCTGCACTCTTCAGTTTTCTTTTCTTCCCTCCCTCATCTCCTGCACCATGTGTTATGAATAGTTTCTTTCCCTCCTCCCACTATCCCATTTATCAGCACAGCACTGGCTTTGTTAAAATAACACTACATTTCTAGGACTAGGCTCCAAGCCTAGTTGGAAGGATTTGGAAGTCTTATACATTTCTTTTGTTCAACAAACAGCAGTAAGATGGGAGTAAATCAGTGAAGGAGGTTCAGGTTAATACCCCTGACCTCCCACCTGAGACCGTGTATCAACACGAGTCAGTTATGGCAGTTCGTCTGAGCAGTGGTGACAGTGAGCTGCTGCGAGTCCCGCTCGGTCAGGTGCCAGTGCCCACCCTAGCAGATACAACAGAGACGGAAAAAGGCGATAACCAAAGCCCAGATGGGGACTCTGGCTGCTTACCAGCAGCTTAAGGAAATTTTGAGTAAATCAGAGCAGGTTGTGTTGGCCTAGGGAACACGAGGACACTTGAAATGTTTGCAGATGGCTCATGTGGAAGGATAGAGCAGTGCATGTACCTGGCTGCAGGGAAATCAGGCCCCCCGCAGCATTCCACCGGAGAGGGAAAAGGAGGGATGCACAAGAGGACAAAGCAGAGCCCCAGGCCCAGCTGTAGGTTTGGAATAAAGGTGACTCCAGTCTGGTGGCCCTGAGAAGAGGGGAAAAGCAGGTACTTGGGACTCATCCTTGATGTAACTGCAGCAGAAGCTACAGGGACAAAATGGCATCTCAGTCACAGGTTAATTTATAATGGGAAGAGCAAGAAGAAGTGGACAGAGGATGTCAGATGTGCAAACAGAAGAGCAGCTGACTACGCGTACCCAGAAACATATCTGACATGGGGTGCATCTCACTGTACTTTAGAGACATCTCTCTGTTCCCCCTGCATGGTGACTCTGGACTCCCTTTATAGTCACCGGAGAGAAAGAGGCCCATTTACAGAATGATTCATCTGACCTATTTTAGACATTTACTCTAGCATACAATGACTCATGTCCTTGGGGTGCCCATTTCTTTCCTATAAACAAGAGTCTAGACAAGTAACTCAGATGTAGACATCCACAATTAGATGTCTACATTTGGACAGATGAATTCTGCCTCTAATGTTCAACCAGAAATCAACCTACAAGCTATGCCAAAGACAGCTCTGGTTGATAGCCACGATAGGGAAGAGAAACAGGGTCATTCATTCTTTTTGATGGTGCGTAGCTCCCTGCACAAAACGCTTAAAGCACTAGCTAAAAGATTAACCATCCTGTGAATGGCTGCGATAGTACCACTGGAACGGCAGCAGGGACCAGTAAAAGGAGATTCATTATTGCGACTATTTTTCTAACCTGCACCTGTGTCTAATTAACTGGTGTCAGATCCCTTTTCAATCAAAGGCATTTGGCAAAAGGAAGCACAAATCAAACCAGTTTGTCGTGCAATCGCCTCTCGGGGTGGGTCAGTAATGGCATGGATGGGCATCTGGCCATGGGCTTCCACTCTCCCAGACTTGAGAGACCACGAGGAAAGCCGGTGCCAAGTCTCCTGCTAATCCCACGGGTCCCTTGTACTGTCAGCACAGCTGGTGCTGTGTTTCCCGACGTGGGGCTCTCAGGAGCCCCTTGGGGCTGGGGTAGCTGGCAGGATCTCGGGAGGCTTTAGGAACCAATAATCTGGACAAGAAGTCAGGTCAGACCACTGGGAAGGCTTTTTGTTTTGACAGTTTTAAAGTGTTTCTCATTTCAGCCTGTCAGTCTGATTTCCTATGGCTCATACATTCACACTGTCTGTGCTTCCCTCAACAGCTTTGAACTCATTGAGCAATTTCAGCCAAATTTGACAGAGAGATAACAGCCTCAGAGACGATTCAGTTCCTCAAAGGTTTGCAAAAATAGACATCCACGTAAAGGAGAGAGATGTTATGAGTAACCTCAACTGAACAAAAGGCTGCAGCGTGTGCTCAGCCTTGACTAGAAACTGGAGAATCCACAAGGGAAAGAGCCATTGCAGATCCCTCCGACCTCAGCCCTGGGGACAGTTTTCCTGAGCTCCCCAGCAACCCAGACACACAGCCCCAGAGCAAACCAGGCTCAGTTTAACCCAGCAGCCATAATGCCCATAGGGTTCTTCTCTAAGTACTTTTGGTAGCAATTAACTGAAGTTTCAACTCACAAAGTCATCTCAAATTAAAAAAACCAAAAGGTTCTGTTTTAGTGTTGCAACTGCAGTTCCAAATGTGAAAATTTAGGATATTTATCTCACTGAGCTGAGTTTTGGAAGGAAAGGTAAGCATTTTCTGATGTAGGGGTGTTTGATGGGAAGGTTCCCCAGCAGCTCCTGCCATCGCAGCCCTCGGGGCAGCATTTCCCAGGGAAGCACCGTCTCGGGCTGAGCCTGCGCAGGGAGCGCGCCGCAGTCCTCGCTGCTGGCACTGGCAAGCCGATGTCCCTGCCCTGGGTGGGGATCCAGGAGCCGCTGGCTGTCCTTCCCACACGCCGCTGAGCAGGGAAGGCTGGGGTGCTGTCACCAGGCTCTCGGTGCCACTGAGCTTCGGCTGTGCTCTGGGTCCCTCAAAGCTCTCTGTGTGCTCTGGGTCCCTCAAAGCTCTCTGTGTGCTCTGCCGACAATTTGCAGCAACTGGAGGAGACGCCTCGCAGCTCAGCAGAGGCCCCGGGAGACCCCTCTTGCTTCCCACTGATAAGGGGTGAGCGGACGGGAGGCTGCCGGCCTCGGACAGGGGTCAGGGCATCTCGCAGAGAGGAGAAGCTGGAAGGAGGATGCAGCTCAGTCAGGTTAGCAGCACGGGAGTCAGGCTAATCGGGCTCACAGGGTTGCTGCGGCTGTGGATGAGAAGGAAGAGCTCCATGTCAGCAGGGAACTTCACACACTCTGGGCCAAATTCTCCATGGCTCGCTCCCCAGCGAGAGCCGGGTGTCTGGCTGGAAGAGCAGCACTGCTCCGGGAGCCCAGGGATGGAGGGAGCCCGATGCCGAGTTGCAGCTGGATGCTGCTCGTGCAGGGCAGCTGGGTGCCATTCCCTGGGCGTGCCAAAGGGACTTGTCCACGGGAAAAGGGCAGCTGAAGAGGAGGGAGAAAAAAATAAACCCCTTCCCCAGCATCAAAGAGAGCCATGGGCACTCCCAAGGCACGGCTGGGAGGCAGCAAAAAACATAGCTCTGTTTCTTCCCCTCCCGGCCCAAGCGGTGGGAGCGGCACCAAGCCTGCCAGGCCAGCGTCAGGGCTTCATTATGGGGAAACACGATTTTATCAGCCTGTACAAAACCTTGCGACATCTGAGCACAGGAGAGGCAAGAGCCGTGAGAACGAGGACTGAGAGGGAAGAAATCTGCAGCATCCTCTGATTTATGTTGTCACCTCTCAACCCTCCCCTTTCCCTCCCCACACCACCCTCAGCTGTAGCACCTGCAAAAGCCCCCGAAGAGCTCTGCTGTCCTGGAGGAAGCCGTCGCTATAAAATGGCAAGCACGGGGCTCCGGCTTCCCCGGTGGCTGCCCCTCGCCGGAGCGCAGCGGTCCAGCCCTGCACAGCCAACGCCTGGGAAATTCCTCTGGTCTGCCCCTCCGGTGACCCCCAAGCGATGCATTTTTATTCCCTGTCTGACCTTATCACTCCCACAAGTGGCAGAAGCCGGAAAAGGCTAGAAATATGTGCTTGCAGTGGGCTGCCACAGTTTTGGCAAAAAAACAAAACGGCATCAGAAGGAGGGGGCTGACTCGGAGGGAAGAAGCACATAAAAAGGTCCAGACATCCTGAAGTGCTCAGATGACGTGAAGGCAGGCTGTCGGCCACCCTGAGAAAACACAGATAAGCCAGAAACCCACATCTCCCGCTTGCCAGAGCTCTGCGAGCTGGAAGAGAGCTCAGCTACTCTGCAGCCAGAGCTGCCTGGTTGCCAGACAAGACTCTCCTAACCAGCAGCTGGGGAACAGCGGGTGGAGGGGAGATGCTCTTTCTGGGCACCACCTATGTCATTTAGGTACACACCAATCACATAGACATCACATTATTTTCAATACATGTGTTTTCCCCCCAGCACATCGTCTCCTGCAGTTCAAGCAGCACGAGTGGTGCATCTTGCTACCTCATTTATTTTAAACGAGCTCTATGCTGGTGTTACAGAAACAAACCTCTCCGCCCTTCACAGCCATAATGGTGATGGACAGGACCAAAATCCCAGCAAATCAGCTCTACAGACTCTCACATCAGCTCTACAGCAATGCTGTTCCATCCAAAGCGACAGGGGTACCAACGATCACGCCGCATTCGGCCAAGCTCTTGCAGATGGTCGCCCTCGGCCCAGTGCTCCCTGCTACCCTCTGACGGCATCACCATCTCTGATGGCGCATCAGGGCTGCAAAGCACCCTCTAAAAACCACGTGAGACGTGGGCTTTGCTAAACCAGGGGAGCAGCGATGGAAGAACCTGCCGGTGGGGAGCAGAGCTTGCACGCATGCGCAGACGGGAGACTCTGCGTTTACAACAGTGGCTTTTAATGGTTTCTTACACAGTGTTCTGCTGATTGATAGCTTACCACGGCGCTGTTAACACAGCAATATCCCAGCCCTATTTACAGACATCTCTGCACATTTACTTTGTCACAAGTAAACTCTGCACACGGCAATAAAGCTTAAGGTAATGACTTCTTCAGCACAAAGCCAGCAATTTCCTGTCAGCTCGGTTTACAAATGGCTAACTCTGGGGTTAATTTTCAACTGTGGCTCCAAAGATGGCTATGCAAAGTGGGGATGAGGGGAAGGAGAAACTGCAGGCTGTGCCACTCTGAGCTGTGGCATCCCTGCTCTGACGGATAAACACGATGGGGTAAATCCACCCCACGCTGCTGTGTCCTCGCCCACAGGCACGCCATTTCGTTCTCTTTCCATCAGCAGGAAAGCAAGCGAACGTCAACCCCAAGTCTCAGGCTAACTCCCACGTGTTAATGTTTCTATGCATCCTGCTCAAAGCCAACTTTGCTGCTACACAGCTGAGAAGACAGTGCCATGACACAAGGGGAGACCACAGTGGGTTTCTCCTCCAGAGGTGTTCCTGGGGGAGAGGCATGGAGCCAGGCATCTCGGCACGCTTCCTGCAGCATTGTGCAGAAGTACCAGCATGACCTGGGCGGGCACCGGAGCCTGCCCTCCTACCGCTACCGGAGGCACGCCAGCTAGCAGCAGCACCACCAGCCCTGACGGCCACGCAGACGGGGCACGGCATTACCGGCAGCAGAGCAGACCAGCAGCCTGAACAAGCCTGTAAGTACCTGTGTGAGCTTCAACGCCCTTCTCTGGAGCACATGGAAACAGCGCGGTGAAGCCGTAAACCAGCGAGCTGGGCTGCAGATAACCTGCACGCACTCACTCCCTGCATCAAGGAAAACAAAGAGGGTATTATTGCTCTCTCCTGCATGCATCAACCTTCACGTGCTGAAACTAGGAGCTTAACATCTCCAGCCTCCTTCTATAATTAGTGCAGAGAGAGGATGTCTGAGAACAGGAGTCTATTTCAGGTGTTGTGAGTCACCTTCCAGAGACGCATATCTTTTTTTGCACTGACCGTATAGAAAGATCTGAAAGTAGATACCTAAAATAGATGGTATAAATATGCATTGAAAGCTTGGAGTACCCTGCCCTTTAACTGGGTTACGATGTTCTTCCTTAACAAGGGTGTGAAAACACTCTGTCACACTGAAATCTAAACCACTGCACCTAGGAGGGCTGTCAGCAGCCGACGCAGGCACAGAGCGGATAAGATGGTGCTGGTGGAGTTTTTGTAAACCATCTTGGCCCAACATCCTAATCCCACTGGGAAACAGCAAACTGCTCTGCCCTTGCCTTGGCGTGGGCCTGTCCTGCTTTCCGGCACGGACACTGAACCGTGAGAAAACAGCGTTGGTATCATTGAAAAAGAGTGAAAAGTAAATGTAATTCCATCTGTGAGAAAAGGGCCAAAGGATCAAGGATTCCTCTTGTCTCGGTCTCCAAAAGGTAGGTCTGTATGTAACATTTTCATTTTTGGCCGTGGCAAAAAGGAGAAGAAACTGAAGATGGGAAAAGGCACCTTCTCGATGCAGTCCTGCGTGTTTGTGGAGGACACGGCCTTAGGGGAAGGGCTGCAGGGAAGCTTCAGAGTTTTTCCATAATGCAGCCCAAGGTCTGGGGGCTTCTCCTCTTCCCCTCTTTTTCCTAGTTTTTCTTATTTTTTCCACTGAATGTCCCTCCACTCTTTCACAATTTCAGAAACAAAATTTGCATTGTTTAGAGGAATCCCTTCTGTTTGCAAGAGCCCAGTCCTTGGTTATTCTAAGTGAGACCTTGCTTCCCATTGTTTCACTTCTGTCTGGAAACCCCTCAGTCTCCTGTTTCCATTATGAGCTGTTGTATTTGTTTCCTTCCCCCCTCTCCCCGTTTATCCTGCAGCGAGATCCCCCTTTACCCTCCCCAGCTTCCACGAAGGTTTTCTCAGTCCCTTCTGTTAATACTTCAAAGCTTTAGAGAATGAACTGCGCTTCGGCTCTGCGTCCTCTTAAACAGCTCGCTGAATATGCTTCTTGTTATTTTTAAGAATCTGTTAGAATTAAACTCCAGTAAGAAATCTGCCACCATTGTGGGGGACAGCACATTAATCAAAGACACAGGCCTCTCCCCAGCTGCCTGGGCAGCGCCCAGCCTGGGATTGATAAATTGCACCTGGAGGTAACTAATAAATCTGAGAAGTCATTTGCTTTTTATGAACAGGAGCGGTGGGGGATCCAGCTGCCGAAGGAATTTGGGTGGAAGGAGAAGCAGCGCCTGGAGCTCCTGACACATTTCCCTTCCTATTCCCCCCTCCCTGTTGCACCTGATGTCCGCCCGCAGACCCGCTGCCAAGCAGAGCAGGTCTTGCAATGCTTGGATGGGAAATACTTAAATTAGGCCCTGGGGTTTTTTTGGAGGCACACGGCAGGAGCACAGCCAGCGCACCCTTCCGCCTGTACAGAGCCAGCGGTGGTGGTGGCACGGCCGAGCACAGCTTCAGCCGCCCAGGCTGGCGGCGCGGAGGGAGGGATGCGCTGGGTCAAAGCGCTGCCCCAGGACGCAGCAACGTTGCATCCTGCCAGGGGCTTTGTGAACCGGAGACACTTTCTCCATCCACACCCACCTGTGCTGGAGAAGGAATTTCACTGTTTTCAGCTGGGTGCAGCAGGGAAGCTCCTCACAAGGGGCCAGGCTGGACGTGGACGTGGTATCCTGGGGACTCCCCAGCTCCTTTCACCCAAATGTCACTGCCTTCCTCCTCGCCAGGGCCCTAAGCAGCTGTCCCCACTGAGCACAGGCTCCGGAAGACAGAGGCATCCCTCATGCTACAGCTTCAATACCCAGCACTGGGGACTCTGCTCTCTATCAACGTTACCGTGATGCACGTGTCAAACAACCATCCCATCGGAAACTTTAACTGCTATCAAAATCAGCATCTGAGTATTATCTCAGAAGTTAGGAAACATACTCCTTACCTTCCTTGGTTACAATGCCCACATCATAAAAATCCGCAAAAAATAGGATAAATCATTAATTACGCATCTGGTCCTAGATGGTACTGCAACAGATTCTGCTCAACAGCATGGAGTCAAGAAAAAAAAACCCATCTGCTGTAGTACTGCCCAAAAATATCGTTTCCTGTTTTCTCCAGATGACAAACTCCCCGTGGTAAGCAGCCTTTCATACCTATGCATTTCACAAAGCTGAACACATGGTTGCTAGCAAATGCACACCAACCACCTACACTTCAGATATTTGGAAAGGAGGATCAGAGGCAGGACATGATCACAGGAGACATCAGGCAAGACATGGGCTAAAATGTTTCCTCCCTCCCCCTTCCTTTTCTTTTTGTGTGAACATTATTAGGGCAGCCTGGAAGAGCTTTCCTGACACCAGCAGCAGTTTCTCCAGAAAACCAGGGACGTGCATGGGCAGCGCGGCTCAGCTCCTGGCTGCAGAAGGAGCAGTCTGCTGGCAGCCGCTTGACCCACCACGGGCAACAAATGCTTTTCCTGGTATGGGGTGTATTAGGCATTAGAGCACAACTTAGGCGTTGAACCTCAGACCACAAAGCTGCATTAAAGCCTGTATTTCCCCACTGACCTCGCTGCAACAGAGGATCGGGAAACTCGCTTGGAAATTCAGAAGCGGTTGGTGTTAAGCGCTCCATGCCGAGGAAGAGGCAATCATTATTCTGCTCCCGGCTTCGCTGGCCTCTCCCGAGGCTCTGAGTCATTGGATCCCAAAAAGGATCTCTGCTATCTAAATGTCCCTTTTTCAAAGCCAATCTCTCTCTGGGCAGGGAGGATGAAAGAGCCGTCTCTTCTGCGCCTGTCAGCGCCACGCCTGGAGGATAAATCTGTCCCCTCCCCTGGGGCATCGAGTACAGAGCTGTTTTAGGTGGTGTGACCCCGCCGTGCCTACCATTAGGTGCAGAGCATCCGGGCTAAAGCACCCATGGGGGACAAGTGCTTACGGTGATGGTTACGCTGATAAGACACCACTGAGACGGAGCGTTTTGATCCCGCTCCAGCACGGCTCAGGGCAGCGGTGGCAGGAGGAGTCCCAGCAGAGCTGCCAAAGCAGGGTCTCCTGCTCTGACCGGTGCGGGAATGCACCCCTCACCCAGGGGGAAGCACCGCGTAGCCAGGACATCCCTGTCCTCTCCCCTGCTCAAGAAACCCACAGCGGCACTACGCTGCCGATCCCCCCAGCCTCCTGCTCCGAGGACAGCCACGGCACCGAGCAGTACGTCCGCTCAGCCAGGGTCGCGCAGAGACAAAGCAGATCGGGATGCCACGTCCAGCGAGAGGTCTCGTAGCACTCCTGGTCTGCCTCCGGTGTCCGCAGCACGTTCATCGTCATGGAACATGAACCCAGCATCCACCCCCTTGGCCATACCCAGCAGCTGTGACTTTTTTTTCCCCCTTTAGTAAACAGGGCTGCTCTGATATTTGTTCACAACAAGTATAGCATCGGAGGGGGATTACTTACTGCCAATTACTACATTAAAGTTCAAGTGGAACGATGTACTAATTGCCTTGTTATAGCTATTAAAGCTATGTTATGCAAGCAAGGCACTTTTAAGAGTATCTGCATGCTATATAGTGATACCTGAGGTATAACATGATCGGCTAAGAAATAATTGCCGATACAGTCATAGCCTCTTTAATAATGTATAAATTATATTTTATATATTATATATAAATATATTAACAGATATATGTATATATCGATATAAAGAATAGAAACTTCAAGCTCAAGGTTTGCCAGGGGGATCTGCAAGCTACTGAAAGCAACTGTCACTCACTGCCCAGCCACCAAAGCAAAAGCACTTACACTGTACCGAGCAAATCCCAACTCTTAAAAAGCACCAAATACAGCAAGAAGTACCATTCCTACAAAGAAGGGGAGAGGAGACGTCTCATCTCTTCCCAACAACGTTACGACTGAGGGCTGCCTTACTGGCTGGCAACAGGCCAGCCCAGGCATTTCAGTGATCCCTGCCTTCCCGGGGCCCGATCCCTCGGCAGAGGGTTTCGGACATACACGCGTAAGGGAAGCCCAGTGAGATTTCACGCAGCTCTAAGCTCTCTCTTGCATCCTTGCAGGGAGCTAATTCACTGCCTCTTAGAGGGCTTACAGGCAGACAAATGCGTGAGCTGCTGGGGGGATTTGCAGCTGTGGAGGAGCGAGGCGATATGAATGGCACCATGGCCAGGGGAGGAAAATAGCCTGCTGTCTCCCCGCTTCCCACCAGCATGACCAATCAACCTCCTGGATCATGGTCAGATGCTTAGCTGGAGTCATTTCTGCTGTTCAGACATTGCATGAAGGTCTCAAACTATTAATAGGAGGTAAGTAACTATTCCCTCATGGCAATGTTTATGAAAGGCAGGATGAAAGGACAGAACGAGATAAAAATCAACTGTTAAAGGCAGCTATAGGGTTTTATCCTCAATCAGGTTCACTTACAAGCTCTCTTATAACATTTTTCTGCAGCTCCAGCTATACTCCTTGCACAATTCTTGTAGACCACCTTTGTGGTAAGGCCATTCCCTGGCCAGATACATACAGACGTGTTCTACAGCTGAGACACGAGTTCAGCTTTCAAAAACACAGTTCAAACCATCAGAGTGGGGTCTGTGTCTAGAAAAAGCCTCCCCAAACTGGAGACCGTTTTGACCCAGAAACCTAAAGACCTGGAGCAAGATGGAGATGAAGTGAAGAGCATGAAGTTCCCAGCCCGAAGGAGCAGGTGCCTCCATCTCCCTTCGCTGTTCACCGGGTACCTCTGTCCCTTGCACAGCTCCCAGCTGGCAGGAGGCAGCTCCGTCTCTCCCAGTCATCCCAGGGGGTCCAGATGTGCCAAAATCACCACAAGCCCTGGTTGCTGCTGCACTGGTCTCCAGGGGATGCTGTATGGCCAGGGAGGCTTCAGCCCCCTCCATGTATCAGCAGATATCTCACTCGCTATTATGGGACCAGAGCAGGGACAGGGAGCTCAGTCTCTGTTTCTTGAGAGGCTCCTTTACTAGTTCAGGTTGAAGACATCAGCAGAGTAAATGCTGTGGCCAGCACCTTCCATTGTGGTTGGCTGAAAGCTTTTAGAGATTAAGGGAAATAACATGGAGAAAGAATCTCCTTTCTGTGCCAGCAAAGCACACAGCCTCAAGCTTTTTCCACTGTGCAGAGGATGAGGATTTGGGGGGCCTATTCTAACACCCAGTAAAGTCAGTGGAAATATTTCTGATTATTTCAGTGGGCCCAGCTGAGGAAAGACTAGTGCTTGAAGAGGAGTCTTTTAACCCTAAACTCAACTCTCTGAGAGCCAATCTGGTCAAATTTCTACTTCTGTGTTTTTCTGGGGGATTGCTCAGGAAGAGGAGGCAGATAAGAGGTGAGTTTCCAAAAATAATCATTGTTTTCTTTCTGACTATTTGAAACTGTAGCTTAATTTTATCAGTAACTCAGCCTGGTACAGCAGTGGTACCAGCTAGCACTGTGCAGGCTGGCTGGTCTCACCGCTGAAGTGCAATCCTTTCAGTTTTTATAACCTCGCATCAAAGAGAAGGCAGTACAATGAACTCATTTTGGCGTAATCTTTAATAAGACATCTGGGAAAAAGAGTGAGAAGAAAGTAGCATTTTACAGAGACAGCAAGGAGAGATTCAATAACATTCAGGTCTAAATAGGAGGTCCCCCTCAACTATTCAAGTTAAGCTCCAGTCTGGATACGTTTTATAGAGACTGCGCATCATGCTAGACATAAATCACAACTGTAAGTAGGCAACTTTTAACAAGGAAATAACAGTGCAAGCTCACCAAACAAACATCTCCCGCACAACATCAGCTCCAGCTTGGTCTCTGGTTAACCATGGCCCAAGCCTTGCCTGGGTCTCCCTATAGCACACGGAGACCTCTAACAGCAGCACGACAGCGCACAGAAGCCCGCGGCCGCGTGGCCGTTGGTAGGGCTGAAGCTGACTCCCCCATGCCCGCAGTAAATCCGAGGTGATCTGGAGCAGGTGGGCCTGTGCGCTCTCAGAAAGGCAACAAATCCGCCCAGAGTCAGCAGGACTCACGCTGGTACTGCTGCAGTCCGAGAGATTAAAGCAATATGCCAGCAGGCCTTTTATAACGCATCAGTGTGTGCTTTAAAGCCCCGCAGGGGCACGCTAACTCAATTACCACGCGATGTGGACTCCTCACCAACCCATCCCCTAATAATGAACAGACCTGCAGGTTCCAAATCTTTAAGGGGAAGGAAAACACCACCAAATAGATTAGCTCCACAGTTGTGCTGTTAATTATGGGTCATTTAGTTCAGTTAATCAATAGGCAGACTTCTTTAACCGGCTAATTATGCCAAACTGCTTCCACAATGAGCAGGTTTGCTGCTAGTTGTTAACCATGAAGGGATAATATTTCACTGTAAAGATAAGCACAGTCCCAGTCCTCAGACAAATGCTTTGCAGTTTGCATTGTCACTGGCTGCAATTTAACCCGTTCCACACCAAACGGAGACTTACAGCTGGGACAAAATGGTACCAGCATCATTGGCTTCTCGGTGCTAAACCACCAGGGTAAATACCTGGCCATCTCCTGGAGTGAATCATTCAGCTCATTTACTCTCCAAATCCCTCCTTGCCCAGGCTAAACAGGAGCTAAATATTACTTATGTAAACCAACCAGCTGAACTTCTTGGTGGTAGTCAAGGTAAAACCAGCCAGTCTGTGTTGCCTTTCAGGCTGGGGATATAGTTCCCTCCTCTGCTTTGCCAGGCAGTTGCATGGGACAGCATGTCCCGGCCAAGGCAGGAGTCCGGAGAGCCAAGCCACATCCTCCGTTCAGACCCTCAAAGAGCAGATCAGCATGCGGAGGAGGAGGTCTAGGCTCTTGGTTTGTCAAAACAGATAAAAGGTCAAGACAACCTCTTGTTACTTGTAGTTGTTTAGAAAAAAGAATGGATTTTGTTGCACACTTGAAGAATTGATTACTGGATTCAAGGCCCCTGTTGAGGTCATCAAATAGTTATTGCCATAGAGCAAGATAAGAGCTGAGTGATAGCAAAAGTTTGTAGCTGAATTTCCTGGATGTTTGTTTTAACAGAACAAAGCGATCCACGCTTGGGCTTTGCTAGCAAATTGCTTTAGCTGAAGAATAACAGCTTGCTGAGCAAGCATCCTCAACAGGGCATCCTCAGAGATGCTTCCTCTGACAAGCTGGGCTCTCCACTCATGCTGATGGGGTGTCTGACTTCCCTCGCCTGAAGGGCTCCACTCCCAAGTCCCAGAGGATGACAACAGCACTGGCACCTCAGCTCAGGGACTGTCCTCAGTGCTTCCACCGACCTCTGAATGACTGTAATGCGAGTCACAGTTCCTGTCCTGCTTGTATCCCCTATTTTTATCTCCCTATCTTATTTGACCTTTTTAATCCCCATCTACTGGCAAACCAGACTTAGGCTTTTGCTGCTTGAGAAAGTCCATTAATGGAGCATTATTGTAATAAAGAAATGCAAGTGCAAGCCTTGGCAGTAAGCGTTTGCTAAAAATTCATCTCCATGGGAAAGTCATGCTGCTGTAAAACTACACCAGGATGACTAATATAGTCCGATGCTGTCGTAAAAGCACAACTGAAGACAACAAATAAGCTATACCAGTAGCATTAGCCATCTTTAACTACAGCAGGCTTCAATGTATCGATATGACCATTCAGAACGACTTCAGATTAAATCACTGCATGTGTAACTCAGCCCATTACACCAGCGCAAAACTTGCATGTTCCCCAAATCTTAATAAGAGAGGAAGCTTGAAATGCACTGCCTTGGGTCACGCAGCAGCAGATGGCCCACAAGCTGTCTCTGCCACCTCTGTTCACATCTCTGATGTCCTTTTTGGGACCATTTCACTGCGTTCTCAGCCACAACAGACCTCGACAGCTACAAGCAAGAAGTTTGTTGCGGGTAGAAGTTTTATCTTTGCTCCCCATCACCTTCTTTTCGGCACATGGAGCTGTATTGCTTCAAAAAAAAAAGCAAGGCTTAACTTCAACATTTGTCTGCCATCAGGTCTTTCTAAAATATATTGTTGGAGCGCAAACTTTATGTAAGCTTTTCAGTCTTAGATGCTATTTTCTAACCTCCTCAGAAGTTTACTAAACCATTAAAAAGATTGCAGCGTTGACTAGAAAAAATGGAACACAGACTTACAGAAAAAAGGGCTTTGCTGTATCACAGAATTTTAAAGAAGTGATAAGGTTTCCATCCTGAGGTGGCTTGTTAACCAGCTGCAGCGTTTTCTTGTTGGAAAACAAGGTGCTATGAGAAAGGGCTGTGGTCAGACTTCAGGGGAGTTTGGGCAGAACTGCAGGATCAGATTCCAGGCTAATTCCAGGTTTACTCTGGAAAAAGCACTGTTGAGATTTACCTCCTTGGTAGTACTATAAAACATCGTACATTCCCACATGCAACTGATTTACTAGACTTCAATGCATCTGCCAGGAGCTGGAATTTCAACCTAGAAATTGGTAAACAGAAGCTTAATAGTTTATGTAAAAAAACAGAAAGACTGTTTTTACCTGGATCACTAGAAAACAATCGGGTAAGGAATATTCCTTTGGGACATGTGGTGCTAGATTGCAGATGTGATTCTCAGAGACATTCAATCAGATGGCACATCAAAAGCAATGGTAAATTACATGTCTTCAATTAAAAAAAAACCAACAAAAACCACACATTAAGTCATAGATACTTGGCCACGGAGGAAGGCAATTAGACTTCAGCATTATTTGTTAAACAACAGGCACAAGATGATACATAGCGAATTTTTTTGCAATAATAGCCATTCCTGGTCATTCATTTTGAAAAGAATAAATCTGTCACTTGAGTGAAAACAATTGACAGCACCATTTATTACCTTGCATGCTTCAGAATAACAGCACAATTTACATGTTGCCCTTCGGCACCGGGACTCTCAGCCTGCTTGGAAACAAAGCAAAAATATCTACAGACCTGGTAGCAAGGATTTAAGCAGCAGCTGACCTTATGTGGTTTATTTAAACTCCTGTAATGGTGCACTCTTGTTCAGCCCCTGGTTATAGGAGAAATAGGTTCTTCTGGAGAATCCACAGCCTCAAGACTCTGAAACACAAAGGGTCATGCAGAGGTCTCTGTATCTGATAGTTCAGAGAGTAACATTTTAGCTCTGATCCTCCGAGAGGTCTCCTGGGAATTAAAGATATTTGGTTTCTTTTCAGAGGCTTTAAAGGGCTGGGTCCATCTGAACGAAGGAAATTTTCCCCTAGCTCATGAAGATAAATCTTTGCGCTGAATCTTAGCTTTCTCTCTCACACGAAGAAGGCCAGATCCCTGGTACATCTAAGCCATTTAGCCCGCTCAAAGACAAGCCAACAAAACCTATCGGAAACACTGTGTTAGGACAGAAAATACTCAGCCAAAAAGTACTCTAAAAGTCCTAAAATGCTGCCCTTTATAGTAATATCTTTGCAGTATTAGCCGTTGGCTGGCGTTTCTTTTTAAGAAGGTTAATAGGTTTCCTATGGCACCTGTTACAAATGCATGAGAGACACTCAAATTTGGGATCAATTATAATGGAGGAGGAGACTGCAGACAATTTTGGAACAGCATTTTAAAGAGATATTTGGCTTCTTGAATCCAACAGAAATATTTAGGTTGAGAGCTATTATAAACCTCTATCAGCAGCAAAAAGCAGTCCAGAATGGATCGATTGGAAAATATCTTACACTCACCCTTATGGGATTAAACTGGGATTTCAGGTCTATAAATGGATGCTGATCGCAGCCGGGTCCTGGCAAGGGTTTCCCCCTGAGCAGGAAAGTCTCCACAACTCCAAAGTATAGAACTTTTCCCACCACAAAACCACTCAATTTACCAATGTCCGTTCCAGCTCCCGAAGGTTCGCGCTTCTCTTCCCTTTAGCAATGGTACCCCGAGTCCTCGGAAAGGGCAGGTCAACGCCTCGTGACTCTCTTTCTCTTTATACTTGAAATTTGGAGTGGGCTGTTATGTTTATCTTAATTTTCCCTCACGGCACACAGCAAGGTCAAGAGACTGGCCATTTACTAAGAAGCTTTAGTATTCCCAAGCGCTCTTCTACACATTGTAAAATCCTAGGGAGATTAATACAGCCGGTGGTAGCACTTACATTCTTCACACGTACCTTGTGCCTTTGTGCCTCCTCCCACAGCACCCCGGTCTTCGCAGAGCCATGAAGAAACTGTCACTCTGAAGTGTCCTATTCTCAGCACTGGGACATAGTTATAAGAAAGAAAATGAGATCTTGGGTTTCAGGTATCTTAACGGCAGATTTTAGCCCTTTGCTGTTACAGAACATTTGCAAAAATCCAGGCTATACCTGGTTTCTTAGCCTTTTTTTTTTTTTTTCTTTTCCCTGTTCTAATTCCTGGAGATGCCAACATATAATCAAAATGTCTTTTTTTTCCTTTTTCTTTCTTTTTTTTATAGTTGTCACCAATCTGTAGTTATGTTGTCAAATAAACTGCTGATACAGGTATATCATTTACTGTAATTTCTAGCAATGCTGAGAGTGGAGTTTCATCTTTTTTTTTTTTTCCTTTAAACACGGCAGCATAAAATTCCACCTGACTCACGTGTCAGTTCAGAGCTCAAAAATACCCCAATCTAAAACCTCCATTTGAATGAATTGAATGACCAAGAAACACATCAGGGGGACCTGGACAGCCAAGAGCCGTGAAACCCCCTGTCCGTAGCAGCAGACCAGAATCCACTGAGGGACCACAACCCCTTATTACAAACAGCAAACACCTGGAGGTTTAAACCTCTCACTCTCCAGTAAAGTCAAGAAGTGAGGACTCCAGGTAGGGGTTATTTAACCGTTTGTTCCAATATTCAGAGGATATAGCTTCTCTTCAGAAGAGCCAGGGTAAGATACTGTAGATGGTTCTCATTTGTACACCGCTCTTTGCACAGCCAAATGTGCAAATGTTTGGGAACTCCATACGATGGGATTTTTGGTTTTCGTCGTTTCCTCCGGGCCAAAAGTGTTTGTTCTCTTCCTTAAATCTGACACAGGGGTCCTGAAGAAGAATTATGCCTAGTCTGGGCATAGCTTTATAAGGTGGAAGCTAGATCTCCTCACATTTTGAGTTCTCTAAACCAGGCCTAAAATTCTTTATTCTGTTCCCTTCTTTGTCTCCTGCTCCACATCTGCCGCCTTCTTAAAACAAACAAAATTTGGCAATGGTTGAAGGAGCACAATACCAGGCTTGTGGGGCAAGCAGAGGTCACATACCCTATCTCTGTCTATGGAGTCTAAAAACAGAGTACTTAGGCTTATTAGCTTTTCTGCATGAGTGATCAATCCCAAATTTGACATATGGGTGCCCCAGACAGACTGATAAAAGTAGCATTTATTTTTTTCTGAATGGGCTATTTACTACTTACTTGTGACTGCAATAGCAGACTGCAAGCTATACTTCAGTGATATGCTGCTATCCTACTTTGTGATAAGACTGAAACCGTTAGGTAGGCAACAAATACAAAATAAAGAAATAAAAAGGGTGGGAAGTGCTCATGTAAATGCTAGGGGAATCCTTCAAGGCAAGCCGGACATCTGCTTAGAGAGGTGACACCCCTAAATCGTGTCCTTGTTCCCAGGGCTACTCCTGCTACTTCTCTGCAGGGATATGTGGAGGTATAAAATAGGCTCCTACCTATTTTAGGTAGGTATTGTAGGGTCCAGCTCTTCCCAAAGACTTCACCCAAAAGACTTTAACAACATAGGGACCAAATGCTGCTTCCCGTTCTCGAACACACTCAGAAATAACAAAATGCCCAGTTCTCACACAGCTTTCCTTCACGGCCCTCAGTGAAGGATGATATCCTTTATTTTACAAACGGGGAGACCAAGTCACAGAGATGCTCTGCCCAGCAGCACAGCCCCAGTTTCCCCATGTACCTCTGTGGGGCTTCGCTCACCAGCAGAATTAAAAAAACACCACCAGATGAATCACATTAAAGTTCAGATGACCTTCACTGCAGTCCAAGAAACTAACTCTGGCACTAACACCCACAACCCTGTAAGGCGATGGGAAATTATTGCCTGGCTTTGACATATCATCTTCTCAGGGCCTTTTGCTGTTCAGATTACCTTTCTTTGAATTTGAAAAGTTTCTGCTTCCTGGGGAGCAGGGCAGGTGCATACAACGGGAGGACTTCTTACCAGCTTGGGGCCAAGCAGTTGTTCCTGAAGGTGACTACGAGGCCCCTCACAGCCCTTACTCAGTCTTCCCTATTCTCGAGCGTCTAGAAGGAACTGAAAGAAGTCGCGTCCAGGGATCAGGGAAATCAGAGCAGGGCACTGCCTCGAGTCCGATCGTGGCCTCTTGCAGCGTGAAGGAGCATTTTAAAGAAATGGGTGGCTCGCTCAGCTTCTTTTTTCTTGTTTCACTTCCCTTCTCTGCCCTCCTCTCTGACACTGCAGACCTCGTGTCAGGACTTTAAAACCCAGGACCCCGCCACCAGACGAGCTCGGGTCACTTCTCCCGCACACAGCCCAGCAATGCGGGCACGCTCAGCCGGCTGCCTGGCCCGAGGGCTTTTGGAGGAGCATCTGCTCCACCACACCAAGTGAAGCAGATCCAAAGTGGTCTGAAATTCACGGCTTTGCTGCTCCTCCGGTAATTCCCTTTATAAGCAGTGCCTTTTCATGCGGCAGGCGTGCTGACGTACACTAACACATCTGTTACTTTGCTCCGGAAGGGTCTTTCCCCCACCTCCACCCCCACCAGGACCCATCCCACGAGGGTGGGGGTCACTGTCTCATCTGAGCACAGTGGGCACCAAAGGAGCAGCACAAGAGCCAGACCCTGTGCAAAACGGGGCAGAGAATTTCCCTTCACCGGGAGCCTCCACTTAGATCAATTTAAACCCACTGTGAAATCACAGCCCAAGCCGAATACACCCCCTTTTAACACCAGGAGATTTTTTTTTTGTTTGCAGATTAACTTGAAAAAAAAAAAAAATCACTGTTCAAAATGAGGAAAAATATTTCCATTTCAGATGGCTTTACAAGTTGCTCCAAGTCATTTGCAGCCCAGCAATTTGAAATGTCTGCTCTTGCAAAGCTGTCTACATTTTTTGGCACAGCTTAGTTTTCCGCTGCAAATCCCATGTGATTAATCTGTTCTTCAGAAAGTGAAAGGCAAACAAGGAAGTCCAGTTGCAACAGAAACCTATGGGAATCTTTTCATGAGTTTTAATAGGAACTGAACTAAACCCCCGGTTAACTCGAGCCATTGGAACAGTCCCCGGCTTCAGACAGACATGGTCAATGCTTGGAACCCCAGACACCAGGAATGGACCATAACGATTGATCTTTTGTATCCCCAGGTAGCGACGCTCCCAGCTCTGGCTGACCGGCACGGCCGCTTGTCGGGCACGAATAAACGAGAGCTGTATCTGACAGACCCGGGTCTCGGGGCTTTGTGACGGTTAATTATTGTGGCTGCCCCTCAAGGCTGGTCGATAAACGAATCCAAACAGGGCGCGCACGCAGCAACCATATGTGCGATGCATCTTTTATGGGAGCCACAACTGAGGGGGTGCTGGGCTCTGGCAGTTTGCTTAACGCACCCCACGTGCGGACCACCCACACGCCGCAGCCCATCAGACTCGCGCATGCCAAAGAGGGTCGGCTCTGCACCAGGGGAGATTAGGAAATCTCCTCATGACCACCTGTTCCTCCCAGCTTCATCCCTGACTGCAGAGACAGCATAAACTATAGGAGACAATGCAAGGGGAGAAAGTCTGCCCGGGTCCCGGATAAATCACAAGATCGAGACACCTCGCAGGTCACCTTGCTCAGCTCCCTCGAGCGCCGCAGCCTGCGCTACCGCAAGGCTTTCACCTCGCCGGCGCGACTGCCTCCAGCAGCCATCCTGCAAGGGCTTGTTAACAAAGTAAGACCGTGAGCACCGCCGTTCTCCAAGCCAGACGCTTGAATCATGAGATCATAAATAGGGCCGATCGAATCATAACTAACACGCGTGACAGCTTTCGCTGCTCGCTCTCCTTTTGTCTCATGCAACAGGGAGAAAAGGGGACTCGGAGCTGAAATGAGAAGCCCACGACACGTTGTCGCAGCCTCAGAGGCGTTACTGGGATTTGCTGGGCAGCAAACGTGCTTCTTGCAGTGCAATGTAAAAAACAAGCTGGCTGCATCACGTCCTGCGTGCCCAAGCACGGCAGCGAGGGACCCGGTGCAGGCAGCCTCTGAGCACAGCAGGCAGGGGCCCGGCAGGAGCCCACGTGGGAAGCGTGCAATGGAGGGAGGGGGACAGGATGGTGCAGCACAACCCATGCTGGGCTGTTCAGCTGGGGGTATATGAGAATCATGGTGAAAACATACTTTTTGGCTATAACCAGAAAATGAGAATGAAAATAAGTCATAAGAATGAAGGCAACTGCTAAAAATCAGCAAGAGCTAGGAAAGTTGCTTCCTTTCTTCATCCGTAAAACAAGAACAACAAAATTTCCTTACCTGACAGGTAAAGCATTTTTGTGGGTCTTCACTTATCGGGTCGGGAGCATCTTCTGGGACTCAAGCACCAAGTCAATACTCAGGGAAACAAAAGCTCTTGCCCCCAGGGGTAACAGGCAGGGCAGCTGCAGGGGCAGCCCCAGCCATCAGGCACCTCTATGGGGATGGGTCACCGCTGGGACAGACCATCAGCCCATGGGTGCTGCCTGTCTCAGCAGGGCCCATAGCCAGGCAGGGCTGTGGCAGAGCCGGAGGCACCCTACAGCATGACTAGGGAGAGAGGATGGCCCCACGCTGAGCTGAAATGGGCTCCTGGAGCCTCGGGTGGGGCCCATCAGGGCCATCAAGGCTTATCGGTGCCCATCCGTAGGTGCAGGTGGAGCGCTTACCGAGTTATCTGAAAGCAACTGCAGCAAAGCCAACGCAACGGTGCAAGAGCCGGCCCAGCCACAGCAGTTACCCCAGGCAAGGCACGACCCACCGTGCCGTGAGGCCACCTCTCCCAGCTAGCGTGTCCTACTGCACCCAGCCCAGGCTTCGATTCAAGGTGCAATCCAAAAATGCACGTGGGTTTGTAATCCCGTGAGCAGCCTAACCGAAAGGAAGAGATGAACAGCTCTGCTACATCAGGTTGTAAGAAACAGGCCCAGAACTGCCGATAAGGTTATTTTTATGAATAGCAAATTAATGATAGGTTTTTGGAAGGGAAATTGGTATGGGAGGAGATGGATTTTCCAAAATGTCAGAACATTTTGTTTCAACATTTTTCAAAATGAAAATGTTGACATTTTGCAAGGAAAAAAAACTAATTTAGATTTGAGTTTAATGTTAAATGTGGATTCATCAATAGGAAAACCCAACAAAATAATCCATTTTATGTCAAGCATTTTATATCTTAGCTCAAAATTAATGTGGAGTTGGGATTTGTTGAATGAATTAAAGCCTCCTGGAAAGTACCAGTTTCAGGTGGCCTGAAGTGACACAACCCAGTTTACACATTCAGGCACTGAGTAGAAATTCTACGCTCCAATTAAAGGAAGGTGGGAGAAGATAAACCAGCTTGAAAGAGCGGCACTTACAAGGAACAGGTTGGGAGAGGGAGTGAGATGTACAGGACTGAACAGTGCAGATCACAGGGGAGAATATTCCAAGCAAAGAAAATGATGTAGAAGTGCATAGACCCCACTGGAAGGGGATAGAGGATTTGGCATTATAGGGGAAAAAGGGGGATGCGGAAGACAACAAGGGGCTTTGCAAACATGTCTTAATCCCCATGCATCCTCAGGCTAAGCCCAGCTTCAGAAGATATAAATGCTTAAATAAACATGAGTCAATTTATTATTCCTCTGTGTTTCAGATCTTCCTCACCTTCTGCCTAGCTCATTTACTGCAATTAAATGCTTGTAAACAGATTATACCCTGAAAGCTACATTTTCCTGGTAAGTGGTCACCTTAACCTCCTTTGCTTTGACTGTGGCTAATATTCCCCGGGTCACACTATAATCACTGAATAATGGGACCAAAGTGAATTGCGAGGTCACTTGGTTCAACAAAACTATCTCCAGCATCCAAACCACATATTTGACCGTGCTTTGCTGATTACTGTGACAAGCACTGCTTACACAGACAGGAAAAAATTAGTAATGTCATCCTTCTTAAAATTCTTAACAAAACTTGCCCTGAGCACAGGACACATGCTGCTGTGTTAAACTAGGAAGGGTAATAATGAACTCTAGACTCATCTAGTTTTGCTTTCTTGTTGGTTATGGTGTTGTACACATTGTGAAACCAGCAAAGTGGAGCCTACTGTGAAACAGTGTAATTTTCTGGAAACCTAGATAAGCTTCTCCAAGCCGTTCTAAGAACTGGGGTTCGATTGCCTTGTTTTTAACTCAGTCCAAAATAAGTTTCATCACAACCTATAGAGGCAGGGGAGAATGACAAGAGCAGCTAGAGGAACCATTAACAAGACTGACTTTTTAATGCTTTGTTTGGTTTTAGCGGCAAGGTCTGAGCTGAAATACTACTGACAGGGACAAAGTTTATTACGGCTTCTCAAATGGGAAGCAGGTTTTGAGATGGTGTAGATGAGTGTAACTCCACTGAATCAAGTGGGGTTACCAGTTTATAGTAATTGGCAGTCTTAGTCTGTATTTTCTGTCCTCTTTGACACTGACTCCGTCAAACTGCATTGATTGTCTCTACCAGCAGGAAAAAAAAAAAAAAGGCGGAGAATAAACATTCCTTCCACATTTAGGTTAGAAGATTTTGCTCTCTCCTGAACAGGATTAAGCAGATCATTTATCTCCTACATTTGTATACCACTCCCCCCCCGCCCCCCCCCAAATATCTCTACAAAAAAGAGTAAGACATATGAAGTTGTCATGAAAAAGAAATACATTGCCTAAATGGAGCTTGTAGTATGAGTTTCACAGCTAAGTAGTGTGCCCTCATGGGCTGATCCTCTCCATCCCTTTGGAGAAGCAATGTGAAAATGAAGACCTGTGCGCTCCCCCAGGCCAACACAACGTGCTTTCCTTGACTGCCTAAACCCTAGTAGCAGAGAGGAAAAAGGAGGCTATTGCATGCAAGTCACTACAGGAAGCCAGCTCTGTGTTTTTACACAATCATCTCTATTCTGAGCTTTATGAAAGGTTCATAAAAAGGAAGGAACAGAAAGTCACAGTGACAATGCAACCAAAACTCAGAGATGCAGCGCGGTGCTTAGCAGTGTTTACCTGCTCCAATAATTCTGATCCCAGGGCAGAGCGCTGAAGATTAGCTCCAGACCTCATTAGGCAGGATAGAATTATGTGGGTTAACAAAGTAATACTCTTGGCTTTCTTTTGCATTTTAAAAGTGGCTTGAGACCTATAAAATCCCTTTGAATTTTATTAAAAGTCTTCCGCAATCATTTTTCATCCTGCAGCCCATTTGAGCCGAACTAATAAATTAGCATGTTATCTGCGTGGCTAGATAACATTAGAGCTTCAAATGAAGATTATTAGAGCCAAAAACCTAACAATGCTAGGTTACAACTGGGGACGAAGCAAGCTGGTCCACCAAGCAATGGGCACCAAGGATAATGAATGAGGGACACATCTACCCCATGAGCCCACAGGAGATGGGCATCATGAAGAAGAGCATCTCCAGCTGCCAAAAGGACAGACCTTGGACACCTGAACAGGCAGCCAGAGGCAGGGAAAGCCAGGCAGGAGCCCACTAGAATCCAGTATGTATGAAAGGCTCAGTGAAGGCTCATCAGGCTTATCCTTACTGCACAGTCCAGGTGAGTTTTTGCTCGTACTGAACCGGTACCGGTTGCCCACGTGCAAGTCCTGGCCACGGATAAACTCTGCTTTTCAGTTGAGTTGTCTGCCTCAGCTCCAGCCCTGCTAAATGCAAGGCGGCCACAACATGGACATAAATCGTACAACTTTCTAGTTGCTACAGCTCCAGGCAGCGTACTGGCAGACATGGTCTGAAGCAGGAGTGATGTATTCATGCTTGGCATCAGCTTTCCCCAAGCCTTTTGCTTTTCTTCCTCACGCACTTTGGGATTTCTGACCAAAATGTCAGTACAAGTAGAATGTAATACTTTTTTTGCTGTTTTGCAAAGCTCATAAACAGCCAAACTTAAAAAATGAAGCCAGGGTGTGAAAAACAAGTGTAACATGGAAAGCAGATGCTGGGAGATTGTCTCTTTAATAAGCTTCAGCAGCAGCGCTCTTGGCCCGAGCGCTGTTTGCTCAGCGAAAGCTGGCAGGATGCTGCCTACACCTCTTGCTGTCCTGAGCAGCGAGCAGAGGAGGGCAGTGGGTGCCGGGATCTGAAACCCACCCGTGTAATTGAAGCACACGGCAAGGGCAGAGCTGCCGCAGCCCCCAGGCTCCCCGCGCCCGTCCCGAGCAGAGCCAGGACTGCACACCCAGCCAGGAGGCTCTGGCTCCCGGGGAGCCACACGCTGCTTCCCGCTCCCCAAGGGCTCTGCGGCAAACCAAGGGACCTGGAGGGGTCACAGGGAAGAGCGGGTTAAAAGGGCTTTACACAAACACACACCGAGCCTTCAACAGGCCTGGCCACCAAACGGGAGCAAACACCGCCTTTGAAGGGAAAGCCACCATGCAAACATGCTTCCATCTTTCTTGTCCATGCTCCTCTACCCTGCCCTGTCACTGCAGGACTCATCTTTCTCCCTGCTTGCCTGCCTTGCCAGCCTCCCCCTTTTTTCCTTCTCCTTCTCTCTCCTGATTTCTGTCCCCTCTTGAAGGAGCGTTTGGGTCGCTGGTCGCCTATGTGAGCAGGAGCCTGAGGGCTAAGGCACAAAAACTGTCCAAGTATGTGCAGGCAGGGGATTGCAGAAGTAGGTGAATTTACTTTCTCTTCAAGGTATTTTCCAAGGATTATTTTCAGCCCCTCAACTGCTCCGATTCCCACAACCCTGTCTCTGAAAGGGCCGGCAGCCCAGGTGCATCCCGCAGGGTGCTGTGCAGGCAGCCGCTGCTCAGGTGTAAGCCAGCGGCTTTTCGGCTTCCCTCAGAGCAAACTAATCGCAAGGCAGGGATTTAAGGGAAATGTCATCACACACTGCCTGGTTCACTGAACCACAGCAGCTTTGTTGTGCTTCCCTGGACTCTTTTTCTTTACCTTAAACAAGACCTAGCTCCCTCTTCCAGGGCTCCAGCAGCACAACTCGCTTCTGCAGCCCCCACCTGCATCAACACCACCCCAACGTTAATGTGGACACAGGTTGTTCTTCCCCAAAAGAAAAAAACCTCCTGCCTGAGCTGAGCCTCATGATATGCTGCCCAAAGTGAATTTCAAGATACATCTCCAAGCTGCTGCTCTTCCCCTGGGGTCATACAGACACCATTTTAGTATCTCTCTATTTCCAGCCTTCCTCCTCTTCATCTAATTCCCTTTTACCTCCCACTCCTATCCTTTATTACTCTTCTCCTATTCTTTTCTAAGAGGAAAAATGTTCCTTTTTACTCTCAATCTCTGTTCCTTTTCTCCTGTCATTCCCTTCATGTCTCATCCACGATGATATTTTTGTTCGTGCAATAACTAGTTTGCTCTTTCTCCTCTTCCCGCTGGGCTACTTTGATCTACTGTTCCTATGTCTGTTTTACACATTCCTTTTCCTCCCTCCAAAGACACATCAGTCTCTTTCCCGTCCCCTCCTCCTTACTCATCTCTCTTTTCCTGCTCTGATCTATTCTTGCTGCACCAAACTTGTTTCATGTGTAGACGGTTTTAAAACCTGCTCTGCTGCCTTGAGAAGCATCGCAGTAAGTGCTGGAGGATAGGGTCTGTCAATCCAGTCACCCTAAACCACCACAGGATGCCGCTTTAACACCCTGCCTTAGCCGTGCTTTATTAAGAAGAACACCTGACTCCCAAAGGAAAACCCAACCCAGGGAGCTCTTAGGACGATAATCCCTCGGTCACTTCAAGTTCAGCAGATCACGTTGCAGCACAAACCTGGAAGAGCCCTTGGGGACCCGTCCCAGTCACTGCCCGGATCTTCGGCAGGAAGGGTGCCAACCAACAGGAATGGCCTTTTCGTTTTCCGTAATCAAGAAAAATCCTCTGAAAATGAATAAAATTCACTTGCAGCTTCACAGGACTGTGGAGAGAGGAACTTTTAGAGCTGCGTACTCTTAGTTACAATAAATCACAGCAAGATTCGGTGTCAAGCAGCAGGGAGCCTGCTGGCCTCCTGCAACGGGAAACCTGAGGGTGAAAATTACTCTTCCCCTCCACATAAGAGCCATTTACTAACCTGTCCCTTGCCCTGAGAATCTGTAAGCGGGGAGAAACAAGAAAAGTCTAAAAATCATGCTTTTCTACCCTGTGCCAAACAAGACATTAGCGCTTTCTGCAACATCTCCTCCTGATGAAAACTCACTTCTACCTAACCTGGCCACTTTGGGGAGAAAGCAGGTAAACAGCAGGAACAAACGGCATGGGAGCTGCTGTAGCATCCCCTCCTGAGACTGGATAACATTATTCCTCAGGGGTGGGTGCTGGAAAACAGGGCCTTTTGCAGCCGGAGCATTTGGCCGCAGAGCACAAATGCCATTTGGTGCCCAGCAAGTGCCCCCTGGGCATTTGGGCTGGCTGCCAGGCTGTTTGCCCAGCTGTCTTACCTCCGGGGTTTGATGAGCAGCACTTAATCTGAAGGTTACAACGGAGCGTTTTAGCCACTTCAATTCATAGAGCATCGCCCAATGATTTCATTAATGCTGCAGAGCTGTGGGACTGGCACAAATGTTGGCATTCAGGCCTGGAAAGGAGAAGAGAGAAGAGGTTTACTTCATTTATGCTTGTTCCAAAGTGGAGAATATGGGAACGAAGCGATGTGCTTGTTGTGATAGGACTGGTTTATCAGCAAAGTGAGTCCAAGTTAAAAGACCCTGTTGACAGCAAATGAAACATATTGTTAATTTACCAGAGCATTTGCAATGCCAGTCTCAGAAACCAGGCATGGCTTTCTTTTACCTGACACAGCCATCTGAATCAGACATTCCCAAGGTGATAACTGCAATGAGAGCCATGATAAGGCCAAGTTTTCCTCCCTGATCTCCAGCCCTGAATCCTTCAGGCTCGCTAATGACAGCAACCTACAAGTCAGCTCTGTGTACACTCAAGCACCCATGAAATAATAAAGCGGCCACAGCGATCTTTATGTCATTGCAAAGGTTAGGTGCAGGTTGCCCTTTGCGTGCCCCAAATCCAAACCTGGTTTGTGTCTGAGTGGAAAAAAAAGAAAAGAAGATTAAAAAAATCAAGATCAAGCAAGTCTCAGTGATTGCTTCACATGTACACACGCAGTGCGTTGTTCGATAGTAATGGTCTGAAACGTTATACTTCCACAGTGCTATAACAGCATCACTTAGAGTCATTACACGAGCATAATGCGGTTCAATTTGGCAACATGCGGTTTGCCTTGGTTTTTTTAGCACAGAAAGGAAGAACTAGAAGCCTCGTGAACTTTTGAGAGTCCATCCTAAATAATTTCACTGAAATATAAATTACCTTGCCTAAAGTCAGCTCAATCTCTGGAAAATTAAATTAGCCCATTTATTGAATAAATACAGTTATTTCTCTATACAGGGGAACAGTTGGAGTACCTGGCAAGCATCTATTGCCACTTTGACATCCCACTGTGCCTGCTGCAAATGGGCACGGGTCTCCTGCGTCCTAGATGCCAACTCTATGGCCATGTCTCAAATGCTCTAGGGAGTCTAAAATGTCACAAGACACCTATATTTGGGCACCTGATTCACTCCCACGTCACCCTGCAATAGCAGGTGATGTGACACGATAAACCTCAGCATGGAAAATCTCTCCTCTGCACGATCCCCAGCCCGCCTCTAACTGGGAGCTCATCAAGACCTCAGAAAATTACCTCTTGGTACCAAGCCAGTTGATTTAACTAGAAAGGCATAATAAATATTAAAAGTCTATATATGTATGGCATAGATATAGCACATATTTGTGTCTCCCCTTTGACGTTCTACTTACCAATAGCGACCCAATTCTGTCCTTGAAGGCATAATGAAAACCTGTGGACTCAGACCAGACTATAGTCAAGGGCAGCATTTATTCAGAAAGTGAAGTGACACAGGTTAATGGAGAAGAAAGATAATTTCATTATCTGAATCTGAACAGATCTCATCATATAAGAAAAAAAACCCTTAATGCAGTGCTGATGGCAAATATAAGTAGATACCTTAATAGCTATCATCACTGACTGAACCATATGAATACCTAACACAATTGCTGTGCTAGAAAACAGCTTTTGACCTGCCTGTAACATTTCATTTTGAACTCAGCACTAGCCACAAAACCCAAGTCTTTTGAACCTGGAAAGATGTATACCGCACATGCAGTGAACTCCTAGCCTTGAGGCTGAATGTTGCCTTATTTGGTGAAAATTGATTAGATTTGTCAGGTGAATAAAATTCTTTATTAAATTTGCCTGGGTGAAAGTATGCCTGTGTATTTTAGTTTTTCATTAGAGCGCCGCTGAATTTGTCTGAAGTAGTTAAGAATATCGTAAGTGATACATCAGTAACAATTGGACCAAGCCATGGCAGAAACCCCCCAGGAGAACATGCTTTGCCTATGAAGCTGAAGTCTAAACGCTGCTGGTTTCAATTTCTCCTTTCCAGAGGGGAGCAGAAGAGAAATTAGGCTAGGAAAATGTTCTTTTTAAAAAAAGAACAGAAAAGAAAAACCTCAAAACCACCTCTCCTCACTCATACACACACACACGAACCCTGCCAGGAGGGACAGCCCAAATATTTCAGAATTAGCTGTGAAGTTCAGCAACAAGCATCGGACCAGGGCGCTGAGCAGAGCTGCCCGTCCGCCCTCCCCTCTCCTCCTTCCCACCATCCTCTCCACGCAGAACGCGTCCAACATCCTACGCCTGGGGAATTCATTTCAGTTGCCCGGGTCTGATTTCTAATTATGATGCAGGATGCATGGTGATAAATTTCCTATGGGATACTCATTATATAGAGCATATGAATGTGCTGTAATCAGGCGTATTTGTTGCTATGGAAAAACACAGCAAGCATGCAGAGCCTTCTGTGTGGCATCTTTAGTGTCCCTGCACTCGGAGTACTCGGATTCCTTGGCAGCGCGCGGCATAGCAACATGTTATCTGGCACAAAACCCAAGGACGTTACAAGTTTCCACTGAAAAACTTGCAGGGCTCGTTAGCCCATTGCATCTTCAAGGAGTGTTAGACTTAATGATTTTGCATTCTTCCCTTTTAAAGCAAAGGGGTCAAAGAAAAATATCACGGACAGCATGAGTTTGACAGTGTGACCTTTCGCTCCTCCTTCCTAAAGCCTGTTGTCTTCCTCTCATATATACTGGCCACATCCAGTTTAGGAGGGGGAACAGGATTGTCGGACCACGTATTCGAACCTTTACATGCCGTAGTTAAACAGGGCTTTCCCTGGGCCCAGGTAAGGGGGTACTAGCCTGAACGCCACATAGGGCAATGCCCAGGTAGGACAAGCTGTGCTAAAAAGAAAAGAAAAAAAAAAAAAAAAGAAAGTCACCATGATTATTAATTAAATCCCCTGCTAATCCCTTCTGCGAGCAGCTGGTGGAGGTGGGGAGGGTGCCAAAGTGCAGTCCTCTCTACGCTACCGAATTAATGGATCTCGGTGGCGCATGGAAACGTTCAGCCCGTTTGTTTTATGCCTCTCTTATTTTAAAACACTTAACCCGCGGCCCAGGCCCGCAGCGCCGGAGCACATTCCTCGGGGGCTCACGCAGTCTCCATAGAGAGGCAGGAACGGCGGCAAAGCCACCTCGCTCCATAGCCTGCTCCTCCAAAGAGGAGAGCTGGGGAGATAACGCTCACTTCCACCATCTTTAAATAACACCCAGTTCTGTATTTCTGGAGGCTTTGACCCAGAGACAGCTTTTTCCGACACTGTGCTTGAGGTGAGAAGGGAGATGGTGTAGCTGCGAAGAACTGCCAATTGCATATTGATGGCCGGAGCATCGGCCACGTGAAAAGCCGTCAGAGGTGCTGAGCATCGCAGCCGACAGAATCTCGGTGGCGAAACAAGAATCGTTAGCTATGAGCTCCTTACTCCTGCGACAAAATTAGCTGCAGCTCTGGGAAATTCCTATACTTCCATTTGGGGCAAGCAAATGAGAATATATCGTCTGGAAATAAAGAGGGCCAGGTGGGCTTAAGCTGCCATAATAACCACCTCTGCTTAAACACTTCAGTGTTATATGCAGGTATAATGAAGAGTAGAGCGGGTTTTTTTCTCCAAAACATGAGTTTACCCATATTGTATTATAGCAGCACCCACATTTCTCTTCACTTCAGCCTGGAGGAGAGATCTGGTTTGTACTTGTTGGCTCAGCCCTGCTGTCCCTATGCAAAAAATAAAGCTAGAATGAATTAATCTATTTTCTTTTTTGAAGTGGGCAGCAGTCCATTGGATCGAGTAGCACTGAGCAGGGCTGCCACCAACTATTTCTGTGATTTCTATCAAGACTAACAACTCCTACTTCAGTAGGAGGATTTTGGAAAAATGAAGCGCGTGTGTGCGTGAGAGGAGAGGTGTTGAGGCCGTCAGGCTCAGCAAGATGCTCTGCCTTCTCCGCTTTCCTCTGCTCCCATTTCCTCACCTGAACTCCCCAGCAGTAACACCGTGCTATGAAATCCAAGGACAGGGCTGCCCAAGCCGTGACGGCTGCTTCTGCAAACAGCCGGAGCAGGACCCCACCAGCCTGTTATAAATTTCCACTCGCTCTTCCTCGAAATGTATCTATCTTTGTCCGATTCCCCTGTATACAGGAGCCAAGATCCCTTCGGAGGGATCAGGCACGCAGAGGTGGCACCAGGAACTGCAGCAAGCTGGGAGATGAAGGAGACACGTTCCATGCACACGCTGGAGATGAGCCGGCCGCGCGGCTGTCAACCTCACCGCCGGGTTTGGCTGACTGAGCTGAGGAACCCTGTAATGTAGGAAATCCAAGCAAGTGAGCAAATAACAAATGGAGACCTCCACATCTGCACGGCCCACGCATGAGTTAAAAAGGGACAGTCTTTCCAGCAGTCCTCTGCTGGCATGGTCACCAGAGGGACGTGGGTCCTCCCAGACCCAGCCGGGTCGGTCCAAACTGGTGCTGCTGGTTGACTTCTGCTAGCCTGTGTGCAGTAAGTTGGGAGCAGAGCAGTTCTGGTGGATAATACCATACAAACAGGTTTCCTCACAGCGCAAAGCCCTCACAGCAGCCTGAGAGAGAAGCTTGGCTTTGCTCAAAGTCTGGCTGTCCAGAGAGGAACACGCAGCCGATGAGGGACGCAGCCGTTCCGGGAACCCTGTGGCATCGCTGCCTTTCTTGTGCTTATTCTCATCCGAGCATCTCGAGGTACTCCACAAAATCAGATTAATACCACCAGCCCTTTGCTTTTGAAGACTGGCAGCTGGGGAGGAAAGACTAGCAGGGTTCTTCCGAGTCACAAATGAGGTAGTGAAAAAGACGGGGCTCGGTTCAGGCTTGTCGCCCCGCTGGGAGAGGTGACGTTTCCTCCAGCCCATACAGTCCTAACCACAGCCTCCCAACCCATCTTCTCCAACGCGTGGGCAGAACCACTGCAATACCGTGCATACGGAGAGCAAACTGAAGGTAAGCAGGAGCTTCTCCTTGATTGCCACTTCCCATTAATTCTGAAGAAATTTTCACTCGCCCAGAGAAGCTCTGTTTCATTTACCTGCTAGCTCCTCCAGTCTACAACGCATTTTGAGGAGGCACCGTTACCCATATATTTGTACAGCACCTCGCACAATGCCATCCCAACATGCCGGATGGTATAAAACGTAAAACTACTAACTTCTTAAAAATTTACCAGCATCTCAAGCTCATAGCTCTCTCCAGAACAAGTGCATTGATGAAAACTAATGTCTCTACAAAGAGGCAGTGATATAAAACCAAGCCGACAACAGAGCAGTGACTGCCACGCTCCCAAGCCCCTGGCAAGCGGGCAGGTTACTGGTGAAGCGTTATTCATCGAACTTGAAGGAAAACCATTCAAAACATTCTTGGGTTTGTTAGTGTAGCTTTTCACAATGCTTATAAACGAGAAACTTGACAAGAAATGTGAATACACAATTTCTCAGACAAAACACACATAAAAGAGTGAAATTCCCCTCCTGCTTCAAGGGAAAAGTGTCTCATTTGCTGATGCCAGATACTGATTTAAAACACTGACAGATACAGACCACTAAAACTTCCCGTAATGAACTGTGGTTTTCAGTGTTGGTAAGAAACCTCAAAACACAACAGGAAATGAGGCAAAGTTTTGTTTTGTTTCCCCTACTGTTGCTTATATAAAGGGGAAATCGTTATTGTTTATTGATAAATCCATAACTCAGAAAAAAGGTCTGATCTTCCCACCCCTCCCGCCCCAGCACAAACCCCTCCACACTCCCAGGCACACGCATGTCCGGAGGAGCAGCACCGAAAGCGGCACAGGTCAAGGGCACGCCAGGTGTAAGTGAAAGCAGAAGCTCGATTGCTGATTTAACGTCTTTCAACTGCTGCTTTTCTGAAAAAAAAAAAAAAAAAAATTTGCAAAAACATTTTTCCTCTGTGTCAGTTGTATCTTGCCAGCAGCACTGCCATGGTTACCATTGGGGGCTTTGGTTTTAATAGTTTTTGGGGGCTTTTTGACTCTCTGAGGAATTTATTTATTTTTTTTAATCTCTCTGCTGAAATGTTTGATAATCCTATAGGGCTTTTCTTTCCTCAAGCAGAGGAAACTCACCTAGAAAGTTTTGGAGAAGTGATTTTTGTCTTGCCTTTTTCTGCATGTGCAGTCTCACACTTCTCATCGCCTCCTTCCCATCCCAACAGCTCGATAATGGAATTGCAGCATAAAACAGACGTGATGAAGCGTAGAGAGGTAGGAGCTTCTTAAAGCCGTGCAGTCACAGGAGGGAGAGCTGGGGAGCGCAGCAGGTTGCCGTATTACTGCACCCATTTCACATGCTGGATAACTGAGCATCAGTTCGCAGAAGAAGTGAAAAGAGCTACTCTAAGTTCTCTTAGTTCTTGTCCGAGTGTGTCCACGGTGGCAGCTATTGGGACAGTACCAGCAAATACATACTGAAAAAAAACCCCAAAGAGATGACCCTCATTTTTGCTTTTAACTTCTGGACCGTGCATCAAAACTTCTCTGACTTCAGTGCTTAAAATTGGTGACAATTTCATGATTCTTATAGATTTCATCAACTCCAAATCGAGGGTGAATACAAATATTTGCGGTTGTGCTCCCAGCCTTGGGGACCAATCACACTTCTGAGCTATCTAAGCTTGCGAGTCTTGAAATATAACATCTACTTTCCGCAACAATTTGTGCCTAGAAACTACAGGCAGATCTGTTTCAAAACTCCATGGAAATGTTGCAGACAATATTTCCCCAACCACATTCAAATTAGCTGTGAATCCGAGCTATTAACTAAGGCACTATGAGCACGCACGTAGCAGAGCAGCTATGGGCAGCACCAGCCTGTGTCACACCGCACGTACTCTTGAAGGACAGCAGACGCACAGGACCAGCTCTCTGAAGCGCGTGGGAGTGCTGCTATCCCATGAAGAGCATTAAGCATAAGCAGTTGTAGACGGGGAAGGGAAAAAAAAACCAAAAAACCAACAAATTACCTTGGTTTTGAGGACAGAGTCCAAAGGAAGAGCAGTAAAGATCCCAGGGCTGCGTCACTTTGGTAATTCAGGCAGAAAGTGCCACAAACAAGGTCTGCAGGCCAGGATACGATGAGGAGGCATGAAGCCAGTTTACCCAAGGATGGAGGTGGTAACCTCTGCTCAGCTGCAAAGGGCTGCAGCTGCTGAATAATGGCTTCAATACCAGCGGTTTCAGAGACAGCTTATCAGCCTGCCCTGTCCTGCCCTCGGAGTGGGAGGTTAAGGTCCAGGGACAGAGACAAATTTAGAGGGACAAAGAAATGGTAAGTAGAAGGCAGAGGAAGGCCCCTGTTTGCTTCCCATTACACTTCTAGTGTAGGGAGATAAGGATGCTTTTCCTTTTGTTGGAGCAATAAAAGGGAAGTGGATTAGCTGTGTTGGCCAGGATTTTCCTCCAGGACCCAGAGGGAGCGGGAAGCGGTGAGCTTGGCGTGTCTGACTCCCTCCTGATGTCCCACTACTGCCGTGACGTTAATGATGCCAACTGTCGTAGAGGTGAGCAAAGCCTCTTCCAAATGGGGATTCACCTCAATGTAGCTACTCCCTATTTAAGGTGAAAGAAATCATTGGTTTCTACCACTTTTGCCAGATCGGATGGGAATTTTTTAGCAAGAAATAGGATAGGTTTATTAGCTGGGACACAGCAGTGAGCCGATGCCACTCTACAGCTTCCAGATAACAATAAAGCAATGCCCAGCAGTTCGGCACACAGGAGTTCAACTGTGTCTGTTCTGGCATGAAAGAAGACATCATAAGAGCATTAAATATAAAAATCAATAAAAACACACCTTTTAAACCTGCACCCAGCAGCAGTGAGACAGAGGGCAGGCATGTGGGAAAAGGGAACCCAGAAGCTCCGGTGAAGAATCTAATGTCCTTTTGTTTTCAGGAGGAGAACACACAGCAGTATATTGTGCTAACACAGCACTGCTGTGCTTAGAAAGTACATTTGCAGTGGATTCTCCTCTCTCGGCAGCAGGACTGCACCCTGCTTCTGGGCTAAAAAGTTTTGGAGCGATGGGAACCTCTTGCCAGCAGGGCACGGGGAGCAGGCGGCGGTGCCAGGGAGCAGGCGGCCCCCGTGCCCTCGCCCCGGGACCTCCCACTTAGCTTCCCCCTTGGGAAGAGCCCCATGGAGGGGCACAGCAGATATCTTAGAACAACATTTTTTTAGTGGTTATCCATGGTTACGCTCAATTTTGTCAGACAGTACAGCACAGTGATGATGTCACTTCTTAAACCACAGTTTAGCATAATTCTTAGGTGCCTTGATAAGTCTCATTGAACTCACAGGAAGCGAAGCAGATGATTATCTAATCAAGAACACAAGCAGCAATAGTTTTCCCTTATCTGCCCATCAGCCTAGGATCTCCAAGCAATTTACAGAATGAGTAAGTCAAGACATGTAGCTAATCTCCAAGGGATGGTACTGTGCCCATTTTACAGGTAGGGAAACTGAGGCACACAGTTTCCAGGCAAAGATCAGCGTGATTTCCCATAACACTGTCAACAGACTCATTGAAGCCAAGGGGATAACTGTTGAAATGGGAGGATTTGTCTCATGAATGAAGGGAACAGAGATGGCCCCAAAAGTCTGCATCGAGTTACAGATGATCAGACAGGAAAAGACCCAAAGAGCACCAGCTTCTTGGTGCAACGACGGGTCTGCCTCTTACAGGCACACACAGAAAGTCTCCCCCTCTTTATGAACAGGTACATATATATGTTCCTCTTTGAAATTCAGCCTTACGTTGCACTGTTGACTTACCGGCCCTCTGCGGCAAGGGAGGGGTGATGGATGCACATTAATGTGCATCCCGGGAAGCAAGCACATCCCCAGGGGAGCAGCGTGATTCATTTTTAATGATACTTCCCTGAGTCTGTAGGCCCCATAAGCCAAGAATTACAAGCCTTGAAAGTCATCATCACTGACTGAGCTGTTGTTGGTGAAGGAGGGTTTCCAGCCCAAGTGGGAGTTGTTACAGCAGAGGGATCATTTTAAACTAAGTGACAAGAATATATTAGGGGAAGGAAAATTACACTTTTCAACAACTGAAGAAAATAAAAAACCACTTCCTGCTAGAAATTCTGATTCAGAAACAAGACAAGAAGGTAAATTGCTTCCCCCTGTCTACGCTGCATGGAGCAAACCTACACACATAGGTCAGAGGCCTAGCAAGAGCCTGAGGCTAAACTAATTATTGTGATTTGCTCGTCTTTTGTAATTAATCTAGGAAAGGCTTAAGGCTGTTAGCAGCTTTAAAGAAGTAAATCTGAAGGACCAATTAATTAAAAACAGCAGTGCTTAATGAGGACCTTTTGGTTCTCTCATGTTGATTGTTATATTTGTTGAAAGCTAAGTTTCCGCTGTCTGTCAGATCTTGTCTGGTCTTGTAAAATAGATCTTCTTACTTGGTGCTTAACCACTTGACACTGGAACAAAAGCTTTCGATTACAAAGCAATTTGTGGGGATTATAATGGAATGAGCTACACCCACGGTCCCTGATTTAACAATCAATTTGAAGCAACGTTCGGTTCAACCAAGAAGCCTTAAGGACCCTGAAACTACAGGTTGGATCTTCTGGTTCCTCTCCTCCAGGCTGGACCCCACGGGTGTTAATCACGGAGGTAGGTTGAAGCATGCACCTCAAATCTTCTTTTGAAAACAAAAATACAGATGCACTTTTCCTTACTCAGTCTTGTCTTAAATTGGCAAATAAGCACCCGTGTCTCTGCACATTTTCTGTGTAAGCGTAAATCTAGTGCAGACCAACAGAATCATGGCTTGCTTTAATCCAGAAGTGAAATTCAGCTGAGCACCACAGATACACAGTCATGGCTTTATCTTCTTACACACAACATCACATAGCCAACAGTCAAACCATGTCCTGCAACCGAGCTTGCACCCCTGGGTCTGCCGTTATAACAGAGTCCTTCCTCTGATGTACATGTAGCTGGGTGCCAGAGGCACAAGGAAGATGCTATGCAGGTCACAGCCCGCAGCTGAGAGAAGCGGCCAGTTCTGTTCCTGCTACGCTCTTGGACCTGGTATACTTAGGACATCTTATGCAATGTTCTTATACATGCGGAAAGATGTTGATGCTTTCGTTTATTTAATCAGGGGAACGAGTAATTCTCAGCCATTTTCTGTTTCTGTTAAGCTGGATCTGTGAACCCAGTCCTAACAGCAGAGCTCTGCCATGGGGGAAACCTGGACCAACGTGTTACCTAAAGATCCTGAGCATCTTGGAGAGCAACAATATTATTCACCAAGTGAATGAGGCATCTGCCATCGGCAAAGACCAGGACCCTCTGCCTATTTGCTGTCCTTATATAAGTAAAGGTGTTTTGTGCTGGAAGAGAGAGACTAGGAAAGGAGTAAAAAAGTATGAAAGAAATAAAGATCAGGTTACCAACTTAGCCCCAGAAACAGCCCTTTGTGAACACAACAGGACTATTTTGCTTGGCAAGACAGAGGAAACATCCACCCTATTCTCTTTCAGACACCTCCTCTGTCAGCTGTCCCCACAGCTAGCATTTGTCACATGCAGCAAATTAATTTTACATTCTCAGCAGGCATCCCTTTTAGAGACCAGCCAACTTCCTGATATTTTGTGTTCAGTTTTTATATCAGCAGATCTATTTTAAATAAAAAGCTATGTGTTTTACAAAACATGAGTGCCAGTAACACAGAGGAAGAATGTGACATTTTTCTCCCCAGGATATTTTGACTGACACATGAAAAAGTCTATAATCTCACATAGGCTCAAGCTGCTCATGTTGACATCCAAATGTTTGGTGAAAAAGAGCTTGATTGCCTTCCATGAAAGGTGTAGGCTTCTGATTTAGTCTCTCCATCCCAGAAAAACAAACTGACCTCAAGCTCTTTCTCAAGGTATTTTATTTTATTCACCTGTCACAAATGCAGCGGGTGAATTGTGGGTGAATTGTCTGTCCACTGCTTAACCAAGTCTCTTAAACACAATATCTTGTTTATTTTCATCACATTCTCACACTACCAGCTGCTCAGCTGAGCCAGCTGAGCCCGTCCCAAAAGCCATCTCAACTCATTGCTCAGCTTTGTGGAAATGCTCCCTAGCTTTTACAATTGCTTGATCCTTAGCTCAATAGCCTCCATTAAAAGCTCCACAGCTGTGATGCCTCACCACGCATGGAGCTCTACCATCCTCCTGGAGAATCAATCACCCCCTGCAGAAAGGAAGCATCTGACTCGCCGTGGAAGCAAGCAAGCCTTCCCCATCCCACACCACCACTGTGCTGCCTCATCTCGACATTATTCAACTTCAAATCCTCCCAGTCAGCAGCATGCAGTCTCCTTGGAGCCTGCTGTAAAATTAGTCAAGCTCCAAACAAGAGACAGAGCAAAACTTTATTAATTTCTGGTATCCTTATGGTTCTGTACTTAAGTGAAAGCACTCCAACACCAAGACAAAAAACATCCCCTCAGGGTTTTTCCCCCCCAAACACCACAGTGGAAACTTCATTAGCTTTGAGTCACTGTTTCAGACTGATTCTTTCATTGGTGACTGGGAGAAACAGAGGCTGAATTCACCCCCCAGCACCTGCAGAGCATGGAAAACCTGCTGGAACTGTGTCTCGCTGAGCAGAGACCCCCAGGTCGGCTCTGCCTCCCAGCAATGTGCGAGTAGACGCTACCAGTGTGAACAAGTAGCTAATCTCCCCAGGATTACGAATGAACACAGTTCAGACTGACCCTTGTGTACATGTGTCAGCATTTATGAGTTAAGTTTATGGCTGAGCCATATCAGTACATAAGACAGGAATTAATACATGAAAGTGAAAGGGCTTATTTTTCAGTGCAGAGAGAGGTAATCTGTCCGTGCTTCAGACTAGGTCCATGTGGATCTAAGTTTTGGGGTTGGGAAAGCTGGTAGTTCACTGCTGCATTCATGGACTTAAAATGTTGGATGCGTATCTGCGTCAGCAGGTGTTAGAGGCTCATACTTCACTTCTGAGCCAGATAGAAATTTGGGAAACATGGTGGAAGAGGGAGATTTGTTTCTGCTTCTTCCAGATCTGCAGAAGTTTACTGAGGGAGCTCATATGGGGAAAAAATGCACCTCTTCTGATCCGTTGGGGTGCAGGTACCCAGCTGGGGCTTAGATCCTGTGTTTGGACATGGGTAAGACAGTTTTGAAATCTGTGGTTCCACTGGATTCCCACCACTGGAAAACTGCAGAGCTAGAAGAGAGTGCTACAGAGTCACAGCAGGGCTCGTGCTTGAAAGGACCAGGGCCCTAGGGTTAAACTCTGAGCCTCTCATGGTCACTTAGCTGTGGTTAACTCCGGATTTTTATTTAGTTTATTGTAAGGAAAAAAAAAGGGGGGGGGAGGGGGGAGGACAATTTGTTGCTGAGCTGTTGAGAAACAGGGCTAGCCTGAAGGATGAGGCTTGCAAAACCATACTGCTTATATTTAATGTTAGTACAAGCACAAGCGGGCATCGCTGGACCTAACCAGCCTCAGAGCTGCAAGGGCTGGTGCTGGGAAGGGCTGGATGTTTATATGTGCTCTTGGACCTGCTTCTTGCAGAGTTCCTGGTTTGGGAAAGAAAATATTTACACACAAGCTTTCCCCTGCTTACTGGATGCCCCCCAGCGCACCCTAGCACCGCAGGTCTCGGCTCTGACCCATCTGGGCACCCATGGAGCCATCCCCGTGCCACGGCCAGGCTCAGGCAGGGCCCCCAGAGCCGCCTTGCTCCAGACCCCGTGTCTTTGTCAGCCCTCCCAGACAGCAAGAGCAAATACAACCTGCCACGGAGCAGATAAACGCACAGAGGTGGAGCCAACAATTCTCATCTGTTGATGTTAAATAATGAAGCAGACTGAATTCCTCCACCAAAACGCAAACAGGAGCCCTGCCCTGCATTTTAGCTTCACTTTCCAAGGGAGACTGGGGTTTTTTCAGCTCAGAGGCATGAGGGGGAGTGTGAGCTATTTAGCCGAGTGCTAAAAATTAAAGTCACTTTAAGATATTTTTCCTCTTGGCATAAGGTTTCCCAGATCCCAGTTTCCAGCAGATCTCAGCTTGACACTGTCAGCAGCTTTGCATACACACGCACCAGCCTCAAAAGCCTGGGGAGAAGCATTTTAGACACCCGTGCCTGCTGAAGCCTGTCATGGGGGTAAAAGGGACTGCCTACAGCGTGCAGCACTGACCTTGGCATTACATCCCACGTGGCTCCCCATGGCTGTGACCACCACCAGCCTGGACGTGGCTGCAGGCCTCCGAGGAGCATTCCAAGAGGAATGGGCTGAAGAACCATCATGGCAGCCTCTCCCTCATTAAAAAAAATGAGATCAGGAAGGTCTCTGAAGCCAACCAATGGTGAACCCATCTTCTCTCTTTCAACAATTGGAGCTGAAGATCCCAAACCACTGTAGCACTTTGTACCACTACCATGTTTCCCCTTCCATTTTCTTGCAGCATAGGGAAAAAGCAACATTTCTAGGCACATGTGGATCCACAAAAATGTTTGGACACCTCGTTCCCAGTTTTTTCGCCCGGGTAACCAAGAGCGTTCAGGACTACAGTCACGTGAACTTCTGGTGATAGCCGTAACTGCCCCAGTTAGTTCCTAAGAGATGGTTCCCCCTTGCGAGCAGGACCTGGGGAACCTCCTTGCCAGCCAGGCTGAGCCTGTACTTGATGCGCTGGATTCTTGCCTTTATTTACCTTTACAACACCACAGGGCATCACATTGCCTGGGAATAAGATGAGGTTTCTCCATGTCAGAGGCTCAGGTCATTACTTAATAGCGGGCAGAGGGAGGAGAGAGGAGAGCCCTAGGGCAAAATCCCTCCTCCCCTCAAAACTCAGCCTGGCCACACACCAGCTTGTCTCCCCAACTGCTGTGCCAATGTTTGTGTCCATGCAGTGAACTGCGTTACCAAACTGATCCATTATAAACTGTGTATAGACAATTTTGCAACTTCCCAAGCATGAATGCAAGACAGGCAGAAGGCTGGCAAGTTGACACTCACTCTGGCTAGATGGCTTAACAGCCTCTGTCCACAGTGACTGGGAAGGGAACAAAAGATCCTGGTCCGGCAACATTAATTTCTTGTTTGTTTAGTTCAACTTGATAAAGACCGTGGCAGCATCTGGCTGCTTTTAAACAGAGGCAGCAGAAGTGCATGAATATCTGATTAGTCGAGTATTACCCCTCTAGATCTGGACCTCAGCAACCCTCTAAGATTGGGATTTTTGCATATTCACTTCAGAGTAGGACCCTGCTGGGAATGAGGGAATCCAGTGGTCACTGGAAACATTGATCACAGACTCCCTGCAAATCACAAAGCAGAGAGAAAAAACGTGTCTAATATTTGTTCTTCCCATATTTCGAAGTATATAAAAATCTAGTAAGATATTCAGGAAAGGAACATCTAAATGCTGTCTTACGCAGGACAAGAATACTTGCTTGGAAGCAATCAGAAGATGCTTGATAACATGTTTGCAGCTATGTCACTAGTGACCTATCAGTCTCCTTACATATGAAGATAGATGTCAAGGCTGAGCCATTGTGTATTCTTGAGATACAAAGGAGAATACTTTGAAAAGTAGTCCCAGAGCACTCCAGTCATCACCATGAGATGAAGCACAATAAGACATTTGAAAAGCTGTGGCAGTTGTTTTATGTCTGATATGTGTTTTTGTGAATAGTAGCTTCAGTAATTTATGTTCCTGGTTGAAAAGCTTTTTGTAGCCTTAATACACACAGTGGTTAACCCTTCTACTCCTCAGCTCAGGAATCTGTACAAGTCACTGAAGACAAATAGCGCTATCCTTGGCTCCATCTCCAGCATCCTTTTCACATCTACACACTGACATCCCTTATTTTCCATGCATGTAGACTAGCAATATCCCCAAAGCACAGAAGATACCCCGAAAGAAGTATCCTGAAGTATCAACACCTGACTTTCTCTACCCTTCTGCAGGCTATCCCCTCCCTCAACATCCTCTATTTTGTTCCTTTGGGGCTCCCTCCTCTCCTTCCTGAGGAATCCATCTTTTACCTTTGCTGCCTGTACAAACACTGCCATCCAACTCTTCCTGCAAGCGTTTTGCAAGGGATCAATGCTCTAAAGATCAATTCAACATAATTTCCAGCCTTTCTTGGGAAATACAGGTTTTGCAGGATGACCTCTACAAATCATTCCCAGGTACAAAGAAACCTAAGTTGTACCCAACAGCAACTAACACTTTTTAGCTGGTGGGATCTCCACAGAAATATTTGCAGTAGTTTTGCACGTGCATGCACACGCATAAAATGCAGGAGATGATTAAGAGAACAATAGCATACAAAACAAGAACAAAGTGGATAATTCCTTATCACAATACCAGTAGGACAAGAATATTTAGTCTTACATTCTGGAAAACAAGAAAAACATCCTTGCCTTGTAAAGGACACCATCTCTTTTGCCTACGTGCCCCTCTCCACCCTCAGCCTGCATTTTGCCCTGTGCCTGACTCTGCGGGCTTGAGACAGTCAACGAAACCCTCCCAGGCAGCTAATGCAGGGACACAAGGTGCACTGAGATCCTCTAAGGTGTTCACATGTCAGTGGAAAAAAGTGATTTAGTAACAAGTTTGTATGATGTCTGCAGCTGCCTCTGTTCCATCATGCTGCCACTGCATGTCACTGTTAAGACAGAATGGCGATGAATGGCAGGGATTTTAGGGAAGGCTGTAAAACTCTGGTGGAGATGGACCCCACAATCCTCAAGAGCCGCCCCCGGTTGTACCTTAGTCTGCCCCACTCTCCTAATGCAAGTGCAGGATTGAAGACCTGAGGCCTCATTAGCATTTGGGCTAAGCTGAAAGCAGCAACAGAATAAAACCACATGCTTGGAAGAGAGAAAAGGTAGGAAAACAGATATGAGAAAAAGGATGCCAGAGGGAAGGGCAAAGAGCAATGGTTAAAGATGCCTTGCAAGCAGAGTTGAAGCTAAATCATTACCTCTGCCAGTGTCTATCAGCAATGAGGCCCTTATGAATTTCATAGCAATATAAAAATATCTATTTCTCTACTGACAAAAAATATCTCAGTCTGCTCAAAATGAACAGGAGCTAAATAGGCACCAGTTCTTGCTACACCTTGCTGGTGTGTTGGCAGTCCGTCAGAAGAACAACTCTCTCAACAGCACTGTAATAGCACAGCCTAAAAAAGGCATTATCAGAGTCGTCCCTCTGCTCCTGCCCCCACAGCCACAGGAGAGCCTTTGCTCAAGTGCAGGTCCTAGACCATCTTGTGGTTGGCCTTCTGGGTTGTCCTCATTTCTAGTTTATGAGATCTGGGAGACTCATTTGAGATTAAACAAAGGACTAAAGATTAGGTGTTCTGTAATTTAGTACTTCCTTCGCCTGCTTTATGTTTAGGAGCTTTTGGCAGAGAAAAGGAGCAGCAGCAGCCAAGATGGGCTCTTTCTGTGAATCCACGCGACCTAACCAGAAACAAGAGCATGTCACTTGACTCTAGTTAGCAAGCCGAACTTTTATCCAGGGTCCCCTCCCAAATGCTATACTTGCATTCATTTTGCCATCAAGCCATGTGGCTGTTTAACTACACTCATGGAAAACACATTAAAAAATAAACCATAGAGCAGATCCAGATGTTTTGAAATGCTAAACTTAGTGCCTCACACTCTTCCGTCCTCATCCAGCTTTAAAAAATTCCTAAAAAACTCAAAAGCATTCCTGAGCTGGTTTGTAATGAGCCATTACTTCATACTAAAAAGTATACTCTAACACAGACTTAAATAATCAATCTTTTAGCCATAAACACAATTACCAAAACACTTTGAAGGTTTGGATCAACTTCATGAAAGGATAAAAATTCTTTGCTCTCTTTCTTATTTTAAATAAGACTCTTGTTTCCAATAAAAGTTCGTTTTCACATTGAAGATATACCCACAGAGGCAAGATGATATCCCTGAGTACCAGTCTCAAGACAATGCAGTAGGCAAGGAAGGCTTGCAGGAGAGGCGGCAAAGGCACTTTGCATCTGATTTTCAAGGTGTTATACACAAGGCAGGAGAAACCAAGCTCAACAGCACTGTCTTGCTCAATCCATGCAGTGAGCACAAGCACACTTGTCCCTCACCAACTTAATTAAATCTCCTCATCATCCTTCTTACTTACAGGCCCAGTTTGGAGCTAGAGGGCCATAGGGTGCCACTAGCACTGCTCTGCTCTTATTTGAAATCCCTGAAGACCTTTACCTCCCATGTAAAGCTGCATTTCTTAAAACCCTTCTGGTTTTGAGAACCTCACAGTTTCAAAAAGTTAGTGCCTCCATTACTAGACCAGTATCCACTGCATCAGATAACCCTCACTCACTTTAAATCGAACAAAATGCCATGGCCCAAAAAAGAAGAGCCAAGCAGCTGCTGATAGAGCCATCTGCCCTGCCAGGCAGCCGGGGAGCCTACACGCACCACAAATGTGCATGGTTTCCTCATGACTTCTGCAGAAATATTCACATGCTTCAGTTCCTTGAAAGAGAAGATGCAAAGAGCTTAACTACCAGCAGGACCAAGCCCTGCTGTAATATCATGAAAACGGGAAGGAAGAAAGCAAACCTTTGCTACTTCTACTCAGTTCTGAAGTCAGCTGCCATTCGCACATTACTCCTTCCTCCCACTCCTATGTTTTATTTCCAGTGCAAAGATTTTTAACCTGATCTTGTTCCCTTGGGCTGACCAGGAACCTCCTCAATTCCCTCCCCCTACCACAAGTCAGACTCATAGTTAAAAAACTGCCAGCCCAGAATCAGTTACATCATTTTCCCCCTTCTTTTCCAGGTATTCTCTAACAGTTCCTAAGCTCTCCCCCTATAATATCGCTTCCTATAGCTTTCGGGCAGTCTCAGAAACAATGGAGATCATGATTTATTTTTTGTAATCCTAGAGGCAGTAATTGAAGCCTTCAGTCCCCCAAACCTGAAAAGTAGTTGAGGGTTATTCACTGGATGAATGTGTCAAGTGCATTACTATAGCCAGCCTTACATTCAGCCCTGAGAAGCTTTACTGGGAAAGACATTAAGACTGGGTCACCAGCATGACACAACTGAGGTGATGGCCATCCTCTGTGTCCCTCAGGCCCGGTTTTCAGGCTTATTTATGCACAAATACCAAGACTGAACTAGTAAGTCAGCACACTTGGGTGCTTTTGAGAATCCCCTTAAGGTACTCCTCACCAGCTATAAGCGCTTCACTACCTTCGAAGCCTTGACCCACAAGCTGCTCTTTACATACGGAGCACAGAAACCCCATAAGCCACCTAAACTTCCTAGACGAGAAGGTGTTTCTAATCAATGAAATGGCCTCGCTTCAAAACCATGCACTGAGATACATTAAGATCTAGACTGATAGTAGTTTTTATGCTTTAAAAAGAAAGGGAAAAATTATATTTTTCTAATAAAGCTTGCATCAAAATCGTCATTAAAGTGTTCCTAATATCACAAGTCTGGTCTGTGTATCCTCTCCCTCTCTCCCCCAACCCACTCAGAGGTGCCGCTTCATCCAGACTGGTTTGTGGCCAGTGTAAATCTTACATGCATCAATGAAGATTTCCCCAATAGATTTTACTCAACAAAAAAAGAAGTGTTCCAGCCCACCTGCCAAAGCATTTCTTCAGGATCTGGGCCTTTGAGACTTATCTTAACTACATGTTGCAGATCAGCTTTAAAATCAGCTCCAAAACATTTGGAAGATATTACAGTCCGCTAGCTCCGTAATTATAAAAAGCTGAAATTACTTTGAAGCTTCGGTTAGAGAAGACTAATGCTGCAATTACTCAACAGAGCCATTTGCAACCTGATTATCTATGAGGGTCGTATGTTCATATCTGTGCATAACCTGAACCACTGGAGGGCTGGACACTACGAACCACATACCTCCAGGCACCTCTTGTTAATATGCTGCCCCATAAAACAATCTTCTATAAACTAAGAAAATAATATATTACATGCTGGTTTAATTGCTAGTTACAGTTTCCTTGTAAAGCAGCATATATAAGAGGGCACTGTGAAAAGCTGGTGTGTTTTATAGCGGAGGCCAGCAAATTATGGCTCAGCTGTATGGAAGTGATTAGCACCTGCGTATCGGTACAAAGCAGCAAAGTTTAGAAACCATGATCTCAGCTTTTGGCAGAATGAAATAAATCCAGGGCAATAAATGCAGTGATTACTGAGGTTATATTAACTTAAATTAACTTCCATCATTTTGTTGTAGCAGCATAAACAATGCTACTCAGATCTTGCCCAGTGGGGCACAAGTCTTAAAGCTATTGCTTCTTGTGGCCAGGAAAGATGGGTCACACAGGAAGACCTGACCCTATGACCCATGCTCACATGAGTAGACCTTAAGTCTGATATACATGCTGAGTAATCAAAAACTGTCAAATTTTACAAGTGTTTGTGATGAAAATAATTTCTTTGGTAAAAAAAAAATAATCTATGTTTCAGTAAAAACGGTAACTTTCTGCTCCAAATGTTTTTAAAAATAGATATACACACACAAAAGTAATTTCACTCTGCACACACAAAAGTAAATTCACTCTGCCAGTAGAGAAAAACTTTTCAGCAATTTACTGACAAGCAAATATTTTTGCCAGACATTCTAGCAAAATGAAAATACGGTTCAAAAGAATTCCTATGTAAAAACAGCAGTTTGTTTTTTGGAGGTTGGTTTGGTTTTGGTTTGGTTTGTTGTTTTTTTTTTACTGTTGGACTCATTTTGATTATTATTATTTGTGTGATGGAATGTAAAAACCTAACTATGAGAGGAAAGATTGCAGAATTAAAGTCCCTTGAGTTACTCAGCCCCTTTCAGCAGAACCCTCCACAACCAAGGGGGGATTTTTCCCAAGAGGAAGGCACTGGGCAAGGGCCACCGCAAGCCCTGTTCACGAGGGTCGGTGCAGAGCCGCCCGGGTTGCACCCAGCCCACGTGGCAGGCAGGAAGGCTATTCACTACGAAATCTGCTAGGTCATAATATTCATTTATCCTCCATTCACACATGCTGTAATTTAGAAAAAACCGTTGCTGCTGTGGTAAAAGTGCTGGCTGGAAGCAGACAGGACCGCGGGCTGTAAAACCAGGCAGAACCGCCAGTCTTCTCGCCCACACACACACATGCAGTGAGGAAGAGGAAGGTGACTTCCCCATCCAGTCACTTCTGGCAGGTTTGGTTCCAGTTCTTACAGACATGCAGCCCTTTTTCATCAGCGGGGCTGCATGGGCATTGCAGGAAGGTCCTAAACTCTTGTGTATTGTTAATACTGACCATCTTGGAGAGCGGAAAATGTCATTCTTCTGCCTATCAGCATCAGGGAGATGATGAGCTTAGTAGGAAGCAGAAGAAAACAGCAGGATAACAGACATCTCCATCTCCCACCGCCTGCAGGGAGATGGAGGAAGACCCGGCACCAGCCTCGGTGCTGCTCGCTGGGGCTGCGGACGCTCCTCGCGCGGCTGAGCCCTTCGCAGCGGCGGCTGGTGGACTCCAGCCCGCAGCCTCGCCGAGCTCACCCAGCACACGCAGGGTTCAGCGCCCAACCAGTCCCCCAAGCCTAACGCACCTCTGCGGCATTAAGCAACACATCGCGGCCCCAACACCACGGCAAACATCCCTTAACCACCGCCTACGAGCTCCTTCAGCTCAGAGGAGAGCTCAGGCAGACAGGGTGTAACTGCGTGCCTTCAACTAGACACCACTTAAGAAAGAATAAAAGACGGCACTTTCTCCCTGGGTAATACTGCCACTTTCACTTAATTAAAATCTTTTAATAGGCGTCTCCCTCCCTCACACCTCCCTCTTCGCAGACGTCTTATTCAGAGTAGGAAGATTAACAGCATTTTCGTTACTTTGATGTTACCCAGAACAAATTAAAAATTAAATGAATCTAGTTAGTCACTTCTAGAGTACAACGCCTTTTGTGTTACGTTACTAGTTGGTATTTTTCCTTGTAGCCCGACACCCAAGCTAGAAAGCAATGGGATATTTGCATGTTTTACAGCATTTGGATCTTCTGCATTAGTGTCACAGTCTTAAAGCTTTGAATCACAATCATGAAGTCACAGGTATTTGAGGAGGGGGAATAATGTCTCCCTATTCTACGTTGTTGTGCAACATTATTGAGATCACTGGTTTAACAGCTCTGTATCCCAGGGGCTTATTTCAATGCCATGTCCTGTTGTTCGGTAGCTTGACTTGGAACCAGAACTAATACGGCATCACAGCAAACGCAAACTCAGCCAGTCAGCAGTAGGAGAACCACTCAGATGCGTCACTACAACAGACTGCCAGATTAATAGAGGCTTGAAAAATGAACATTTTTTAGAAGATCTTGTGTGTGGAAAGTACAGAAAAGGATGGGAACAAGAGAGGATATGAAAATAAGCCAAAAACAAACAAACCCTGTTTGCTTGCCTTTAAAAAAAGAACAAACACAAAGCAAACACAAATTTGGATAGGGTCTTTCTGTTTTCTAGTAAGGTTTCAGAGATGTTCCTGATTTTACCCCACCTTTTTATACTGTCTGTGCATTTCACCATCAGTCACAAAACAACTGCACCCTGAGAAAGTTCATTTAACCTCATTTTTCACTCAAAAAAAGGATTCTATGGGCTTGATCCATTTTAAGTCCATCCTCATCAAAAGGTTAGTACCTGCAACCAGACCTTACCCTTGCCCTGACTTGCCCTGGCTCGGAGGAACTTATTTACTGTCAGGTTAAATCAGATCCCCACATCCATCTAATCGCAGATCCTGTTCCTGACCTTGCATGGCAGGATGTGTCTCGGAGGAAGAGTCGAGGACATCTGTTGGGGCAGAGGGAGAGGCAGCTGCCCTTGCTGAGACTCCTCTGCCAGCAAGACTACAGATCCAAAACCATTTAAGCTGTTCCAGATCTGGATAGCCTAAACTGCAGAGCCAGAGCGTGACACAGCAAGGAAGGGACCGGCTGGAGGTCCCTGCTCCAACACCCCTGCTCAGAGCAGCTCCGATTAGATCAGGCTGCTCAGGACCGTGTCCAGCTAAACCCTGAGCATCCCCAAGGATGGAGATCCCACATCCTCTCTGAGCCCCAGTTCCAGTGTTTGACCACCCTCACGGGGAAAAAAAAATGAACAAAATAGCAGCAGCTCTAATATTGTCAGGTCAGCAAAGGGATTTAACTGTTAATTTTTTATCAAATGTGCAATCTGAAGAAGCGATGGTGTAATTGCATTACTGCCTGAACCCCCTGACCTCTGCTGAGCAGGGCTGCTGAGAACATGTGCACGAGAGGGGAAGAGAAACTATTTGGAGAACATCTTTGCTTGCTGCCCATTTGGTTGCTGAGGGGTAGGTTGTTCCTCTCCCTTCCCGTAGAAGCAAGCTGTTGTTTCACTCCTCCGATAAAGCTGTTGGTATGGTAAATCCAGCATCGAGATACAGAGAGTTCAACAGTGCAACAGTTCACCGAGCGAGCTGTGAAGCACGCCCGTCAGCGGAGACAGCTCCCGCAGAAGTGACTGCTCAACCCGTTTCTATTAAAAATATTCACAAAAATATTCACTGCTCCCTCTCCACACGGGTATTTAGATGCTGCTGTCCTCCCCATAGCTCAGAGCAGAGGATAAAACTTGTAAGGTGGGAACTGCAGCTATTCCTGTTAACAGGCTTCTTACAGTAAGTCGAACCATGCTGTTCCTCTCCGAATATTTTATCTGGTCTTAGCAGTGGGGAAAGTCGGCTCCTTCCTTTTGTCCTCCCATTTTGAATAGAAAAATGAAGTAACAGGGGGAAGTGCCTCCCCAGCAGCAGCACAGCCACATCGGCTTCAACCAAGCCCCCAAGCTTAAGCCCAGTTTTTTAGAGAAATCAGATTTATGGGCTCAACAGGCACTCGTGTGCCCATGTCTGCCTCTCTCTGCCCATGTCTCAGCACCCAGACGGGATGTGCGAGCACATCAGACATCAGCCCCCAGCTCCAACAGGCCCCCAACACTGCAAGCCATCACCCACCTCCTCGCTTCCGCCGCCTCCTGTGGTTTTCCTCGGCTCTCTGCAGAGCAACTGCCCCTCACCAGGGCCATCAACCTGCACCTCTGCCACCACATTTTCTCACCTCTATATAAAGGCACCATCTCTCCCTCCCAAAGGTAACCATGAGACTACAGTAATGCTTGAAAATGAAAAAGCCTATAAAAGTTACAATAATTAAAATTCCATTTTAATGCCTCTGTGCAGGGGAGGGAGAAGAGGTCTCCGGCACACATTTTTCCCACTGCCACAACAGTTAGTGCATTGTGTTATAAAATTTTTCAGTGCCATTTATTTTTATTTGGCCTGTGAAATACCTTGGGGAAGGCCTCCTCGTAAATGGCCCATAAAGTTTGACGGGAACTAAACCTCCCACTGTTTTTGTGGCTGATATAAAAAAGAACCAACTTAGTTGGCACCCTTAATGCATGTTTTATGGGAAAAGGAAGACTGTCCCTCTGTACAAGCAGCCGATTCCCAAGCAGACCAAGTTCAGTCCTGTAAGCATCTTTTGTGGCCTTTTACGAGGTAAGGCTTTCCTTATAAAGTTCTGGCCTCGCCACAAATTCACTTCCCTCTGGGCTCATCCATTAATAAGCACTTTCATTAAAATTCCACCTTTCTTAGAGAAACAGCCAAGCTAATTTAACAGGAAATTGACTTTCTCCGTCACCCTCGCGTCTTTGACTGCAGCGACACAAGCCAGCGTTGGCCAGAGACATCCTGCCCATTAGCATTTCTCCTCCGTGCATCTATTTGCAAAAGCCACATGGTTCCTTGCACCATTTGGGGGAAGAGGAAATGAGAAGGTCTCAGGACAGTCACTTTGAAGATGCAGTCGCTTTCAGAGAAACACCTAGAAGTGATTAACCCACAGCGTCTTCTGCTATCACCAACCTCCAAGGGAGCATGACATGGCCCCAGAAAAGCACAGGAATAATGATGGAGCTCAAAAGGACTGGGAGCAAATAGCGATGGCACTGGTCTGAGGGTTACTGGTCCAGTCAAACACATAGGAGATGGGCAGCACGAGGAGATCAGCTTGAGAGAGATTCAGTGAGGGACAGGGTCACGTGGGCTGCGGGCAGAGACCTGGCTCTCAGTCCGCTGCATGCAGTCATCATCCTCCTGGAGGTGTTAATCTATCACTAGCAAAAGATCAGTCCTATAGAGATAAAGAAAAGCCCCAACCTCATGACACGGACTCTATTCCAGAAAATAAATTTCATCAGCATGCCAATACTTTATGAGCAGAGAAGGAGGCTGAGTTCATCAAATACATTATCTGCATCCTGTGTATTGGCAAACTTATAAGAATTAAGAACTTTTCTGGCTTTATTGTAAAGATCCACTTTATTCTCTTTTGCCTTCCCAGGCAAGCTTTCAGGTGGAAGGCTGTACATAACACCACTGTATTTAGAAATGAGAAACCAGAAACGACACTGACTCCATCTGTCCATAAAAAAACATAGCATAAAAAACTCCATATGAATTTATTTTGCATTCTAGTGACGTATCTCTCTGCATTTCACAAGAAAATGTCCAGGGAAAATGACAGGTTTATTTTTAGCCTTTCTTTAATCTTTGCAGAGTATGGCAGCAGATTGCAACCCATCATGAGTGTCCCAAACTAGGCTGAGATATGCTGCTGAAAAAGAATGGGTTTGGATTGACTGTCATACTGCAAAGATATGGAGATGTTCTTAACAACCAGCCCCACTCCAGCTATAAGAAATTTGATCATATGCATTTCATTCTCAGTGTCACATATAAGTGGGAGATACATTTGTCACTGGATAATACATTCAGAATTAACAAGAAGAACTTGTCAGGTTTTGGCTGCAACCACTGAAGCTAAAGCCTAGAGCGAAATAAACTGTCAGATCAGAGCTTTGTTAAAAGGATTAAACCCATTCTTAAGGGTGGAGCTGTGGAAAAGCTTTTAAGCTTTATACTTACACCTGAAAGGTTTTAAACTAGGATTCTAACGAAGACTGACACAAAACAAATATTTTAAAAAACAACAGCTAATCTGACCTCGCGAGCGGGACCATCTCCAGAATCAGCTGCATCGCAAACCGTGTGCTGAGCAAACGCTGCCGAGAAACCCTGGATCCGTCAGGCGGTCGCTAATTATTGGCCACATTTTTTGGCATCTGCTCAAGTTGCTGTAGAATCAGTAAATGTTTTGTAAGTTAGTCTCATTACTACAGTAATTGATTTGCACAGTGGCCATGTGGTAACTCATAAAACTTTGCACAGGGGTCTCAATTCTGCAAATATTTCCTCCTGCACTTATGGGGAACAAAGCACCTTCTGGAAGTCAGGGAGTTCAGCCACGCTCCCAGCCTGCAAGCAAGCATTAGGAGGATCAGACCATTGCATTGCAGCCTTTACACCACAGAAAAAAATGTTTTCCTACGTTCAATTAACTACAAAATTGCACCGCATGATACTCTTGTGAATGAAGTAGGTGTTAGCGTACCACTCATTCTGCAGTTAGGGAAGCAGAGCTATGACTCAGAGGTGCAGCGACCTGCTCGAGATCACACAGTAGCTCAGTCATAAATAGCACCCAGGTGCCCCGCTCTTGCCCAGCTCTGAGCTTTCTCACACTGCTTCAACAGTATTTTGGGAGCTTGACTTCAGCTTCAAAGAGGTTTTGAACCCACTCAGTGTCTGGCCTGTCCTGCATCTCCTTCACCCAGCCCGCTCTGAACCACGGTGCCCTGTGGTTCATCGTCCTCCTGCCACCTCTTGGTCCTCAGCTGGTCGAGCCAGGCACAGGCACCTCCTTACTGGCACCGGCGTAAGGAAACGCGCAGTAACGGGCACTGGGTGAGATGCAACAAGCAGCATAGCAATGCAAACGTGGCAATGCATAGCAAATAACACAAACTCTGCAAGGCTGACGGACACCAAAGCAGCCCACGCTCATGGGTGGCTGTTGCTTGCTGGGAAGAGGCTGTCAGGGTACCCCCACGGGGGTCCAAAAAAGGTGCAGCAAGAGGGGCATCTGGAAGTGAACGAGCTGAGGAGGTACCTGCAAGTCAAAACATCCTTCTACAGCTCTAATGAAAAAAATCCTACCAAAAAGTCCACAAATCCAGTTGTCAGATGAAAGACTCCACTATCACATGTAACCTGGAGGCAAAAGCTTCATAGCCCTCTGGTAGCCTACAAGCCTTTTACATCTATGTCATCCACCAATAAAGTACAAAGTTGGGTCATTCAAATGCCTTGCAAAGCCCAGGCACTCAGTTGAAGATTTTCAGCTAGCTGAGGGTCAGCTTTTCCTCACCTGCTTGGGCTCAAGGCAAGATTTCTGGGCTCTGCAGTTGTGGGAGTTGAGCTTTACAGGACTGGACCCCAGGGAAGAAGAAAGCACCAGCTGCAGACCCTCTGGCTTTGCAGAGGCTACAATCCAAGGACAAAGAGCTGGAACAAGTCTGCATCACACAAGTCAGATATTTTTCTAAAAGTGCCGTAAAATGAATCCTGATAAGATTAAAGTGTAGTGATTCTGAGAGACATCAGATAGTACAGCATCAATGGCCTGGGATCACGAGAGCCAAAGTCTAATCTCATTATGATATTGCTATAGTCATCTAGGAATATGAGCAAGTCCCTTAAATTCTCTGTGTCTCTGCCACACGATGGGATATGTGTCTATTGACTTCATCTGTCCAGGTTCTCGAGTCATCAGAGCACAGCCTGTTCTCAGCAGCGCAACACCCGCCGCAGCTGTAAAGCCCGTAGTAGCCTCTGACAACAACCTCATATTTAACACTGGTCTTCATGTAGTGCAGACATTCCTAAACCATCTTAAGAAATACGTTTGGTTTTTTTAAAGCAAGGAATCCTTCTTTCATATCTGAAGCCAGTTTTGGCCCAAAGAGGCTCCTTTGCCCCACCTGGGAGGAAAGGAACTGTGTCATTGCGCCTCGTCTCCTGATCAGACCAGGCTAGGAAGCACCAAGCCTCCCGACACATTTGATCATTATGAACCACAGCTGTGCAGCATCACTCCTTGTGTAAAGCTGTGCTGTTACCCCTCCTGCTTTTTACACCAACCTACTCGAGGGCTGGGGTGCTTTTTTTAATAGTTGAACTCAGTTGTGATAAGTACTGTACACTCACTGAAATATCAATATACCCCTGGTGACCATCCCTGCCAGGTAATTAGGTTTGTTGCTTTCACAAAAATGAAAGCAAATAAAATAAAAAAGTGTAATTATGGTTTGGAGAGTACTGGTCTCAATTTTTCTGTTCTCAAAAGTCCTCTAGGGAAACCGAGAATGAGAGCTACTTATTGATTTCATCCTCCTGACGCTCACACACAAGACTTGCTGGAAAACAGGACCCTTTGCTAGAAATCACCACTGTCCTCAGCTCTCCCAGGGAAACAGGGAGGGGGAAGCAGAAGTGAAGGCACTTGAGTTTAAAAGAGAAAAAAATAAAGAAGGGGAAAAAAAAAAGAAAAAGAGGGCAACAGTTTCGGCTTTCATTATAAGCACTGTTATATCAACAATGGCTGGGGAACAAAGGAAGCCATTTCCACTAGTTCCTGCTTCAATTAGTTATTTGAACTAGTGAAGATTGTGCCACTTTATCTCCCCCTTGTAACATAATCATTGTATTTTACATCTCATGAGAAAAAAGGCCTGCCAGAGGACATTATCTGGCTCTGGGTCATACATCACAGGAGATAACATCGTTATTCATGTCAAAAGGGATGATCAAGGTCTTCCTGTTTTATCAGCGATTAGCCAGGAAAGAAAAGCTGCTGCTGCTCTTGGCAGGTAGCCAGGCGCTGTATGAGTATTACCATAGCAGGGCAGCCGGCATCGCTCACCGTGCAACTGCGCTGGGCTTTAGAGCCGCGCAGAAATGGCTCTTTCAAACCCATTAAAATCCTGGCTGATAGGGAAGGCGCTGAGCTTTCATTAGCCGGCAGCAGCAGGAGATGGCCTCCTCCAAGAGAGGGGCTGGTCCTGCTCCCACCTGCCATACTTGTTGTCCTGGTTTCAGCTGGGATAGAGTTAATTTTCTTTATAGTGGCTGGTATGGGGCTATGGTTTGGATTTGTGTTGGAAACAGTGTTGATAACCCAGGGATGTTTTAGTTGTTGCTGCACTAATCAAGGGCTTTTCAGCTTCCCATGCTCTGCCAGGTGCAGAAGAAGCTGGGAGGGGACACGGCCGGGACAGCTGACCCCAATGACCCCAGGGCTATCCCACACCATATGGCGTCACGCTCAGCATGTAAAGCTGGGGGAGAAGAGGGAAGGGGGGGACGTTCGGAGTGATGGCGTTTGTCTGCCCAAGTCACCGTTAGGCGTGATGGAGCCCTGCTCTCCTGGAGATGGCTGAACACCTGCCTGCCCACGGGAAGGAGTGAAGGAATGCCTTGTCTTGCTTTGCTTGCGTGCACAGCTTTTGCTTTCCCTATTAAACTGTCTTTATCTCAACCCACGAGTTTTCTCAATTTTGCTCTTCCGATTCTCTCCCCCATCCCACCGGGGGGGAGTGAGCAAGCGGCTGGGGGGGCTGAGTGGCTGGCTGGGGTTAAACCACGACACTTGTGCTCTGGCACGTGCCGCCATCTACCTCGCTGGAGGTAAGACAGAGGGAAGCTGGCAGCCAAGCCAGGCTTTTAGCGACTTAGGATGGTCTGGGAGGCACCTAAGTCCCTTGGGCTTGAGCCAGACTGCTCTCTTCACCCCCAAATGCCCCCACCATGGCCATTGCCGTCTGCCTTTCCTTCCATCCGCTGTTCGTACCATTCTTTCTCATTCTCCCCCCAGATGGCATTGCATTAAAGCTGGGGCAGAGCTCAGCCTCTGGCTTTGCCACTCGCTCAATTATTCCACTTCCCAAGCACCTTCCCTTGAGCTCAGAGCTCTTCACTCCTGAATGCTTAGCATATTCCCAATTTAAACATCTCGAGCAGCTTACCTACTATCTGAGAGCAACAGTAAAACCTACCCACCTTATCTCAGCTACAAGCCCAAAGGGAGTTAGAATTCAGTGCCTTATGCCTCGAACGCTAACAAAAAGAAGAAAAATGCTGCTATTTGAAAAATATACCATGTTGAACTACAGAGGTACATTCCACAGTGGCTTCCTGAAGTGACTTAGCTTTATGTGCTTGACGCAAGGTTCATTGAACCAAGAAAGTCTTTCCACTCACTCACCGAGCTCCAGCACTGTATCCTTTGGCAGTAACCCAGCATCGTGGAAATTCAGTGCCCCAAATCACCAGGCAAGACTCATCTGAACAGGATTTTACTATCTTCTCCCACCCAATTGACAACAGAGAAGTCCGTTCACCATGAGTACTGTTGTAAATCTGGACTCATACCATAACTGCTGGTTTTGGCTGGGGTAGAGTTTTCTTCACAGTAGCTAGCATGGGGCTATGGTTTGGATTTGTGCTGGAAACAGGGTTGGTAACACAGGGATGTTTTTGTTATCGCTGAGCAGTGCTGACACACAGCCAAGGCCTTTTCTGCTCCTCACCCCACCCCACCAGCGAGGAGGCTGGGGGGGCACAAGAAGCTGGGAGGGGACACGGCCAGGACAGCTGACCCCAATGACCCAAGGGCTATCCCACACCATATGGTGTCACGCTCAGCATGTAAAGCTGGGGGAGAAGAGGGAAGGGGGGGACGTTCGGAGTGATGGCGTTTGTCTTCCCAAGTCACCGTTAGGCGTGATGGAGCCCTGCTCTCCTGGAGATGGCTGAACACCTGCCTGCCCATGGGAAGGAGCAAAGGGATTCCTTGCTTTGCTTGCGTGCGCAGCTTTTGCTTTCCCTATTGAACTGTCTTTATCTCAACCCACGAGTTTTCTCACTTTTACCCTCCCAATTCTCTCCCCCATCCCATTGGGGGGGGCAGGGGGGGAGTGAGTGAGCGGCTGGGTGGGGCTGAGTTGCCAGCTGGGGTTAAACCATGACAAAAATCAAAGCACATCGAAGATCCTGTGTGTGACCCAGATAATTCATTTAAGACCAAATCTGTATAAATTTTGAATGTCGCTAAAATGCAAAAATCAGCAGTGTGATTAACAAGCACAAAAGCACATAAGGGATACACAACCTCTTACTCTGGGAAAAAAATTTCCTCCGAGTGCACAGTTTGGATAGATCCATTGCGTGGGGTTTATACCTCTCCCCAAATCATCTATCACTGGCCAGAGATGAAGTAAGACAGGCAGGAGTTGCTATATCAAATCACTCCAATAGTTATTCCAAAAGTTTCAACAACAGTTAGTCCAGCTCAGAGCCTAGCACGCAATTATGTTGTTGCAGCAGCCAGCTTGAAACTGGAAGAGTGTTAATAGCAAAAATAAAATGTGAAACAAAACTTATTAAACCTTGTGATATGTTAAAAATAATAACAAAACAAATCTGAGACCAAATGCCATTTCCCTTCAAAGGGAGATAAAATTAAAAATGACTCAGCAACTATGAGTCAGGACAGGAAATTTGTCACGGAGCCAGTGATTGTAGCTCCAGTGGAAATGGGCACGAGGGCTCCACACTTTTGTTGCTGGCATGTTCATCGTCACCAACGCTGCCAAACACGACGCGTGACCTGTCTGCGGAGCCACACAGGACAAGCTCACCATGAAGAACTTGAGAAAGTCAGATGTTCCTCCAGATGAGTTATGAAAAGGAAACATAACTGCTCAAACAGGCCACAAAAATAAGCCAGGTTAAGCCAGCACAGCTGGGGCTCTTGCAGGTCACACAGTTAAACAGAAAAACAGCAAGAGTTTGGGGGCAGAGCTGTTTTCGAAGGGGTTGCACTGACAGGTTGGGCGATGACCTGTTCCTGTCTCAGATGCTGATCTCGGAGCAGTGCTTTCCTCCTGCCCACCCACAAGGCTAAGGTAATGAGATAAAGCAACTGTCTCCAGACGGTAGGCAAAGGGTACCCCGAGCCTTCCAGCCCTTTTGAGTCTGGACACAGGAGGACTTTGACTGCAGGACATCTTGTCTGGCCAGCTGACAGCCGAGTCATGCCAGCTCTCTTTCAGCAGAGCCATGGCTTGGGACTGCCATGAAGCTCATGAAACCAGGGCTGGGAGCAGCACCCTGGCACCCACCGGAGCTTGGGGTACCCCAGTGCAGCTCAGACCCAGACCCAGACCCCCCTCCAGTGCCCCCCCCTGCTCCCCACAGCACCGAGAGCAGGAGGTCCTTACTGCCTCTGCGTCCTGGGGACACTCCATGCCTGGCAGCAGGGGAGATCTCCACTGGAGTTTTGCTCTGCAACCCTCCGCTGACGTCCCAGCTGCTCATTAGGCAAATCATGGGAAGCGGAGCTGTACAGAGGGAAGCTACCTCCAATGGCAATCATCAGGACTAAGTCAAGCTGACAGTTGGGCTTCCACCCACAGACATCCTGGGCAAATATTCAGTCCTCATGATCTCCATTTACTAGAAATCATGGGATCCAAACTGGGAAAGGCTGGCAAGTAAACTCATGAGTAGTTAGCAAACCTTGCACTGCTCTTTTGGAGAAAGAGCCAGGAGATCACTGTCTAGATAGAAGAATTCATAAAGTTTTACTATGGAGATCATATAAGCCCTGCAACCTTTAATAAAGCAATTGTAATTACAGAGGATTATTATTTTTTAAATCAAACGTTTCAAGTACCAGGTATATAAAAACACAGTTGCACAAGCTGCCAAAAAGGACTCAAGCAAAATATGTAACTCTCCCAGTAATTAACATTCATTAGGAGTAATTTGCATGCGATCTCTCATCAGATCTAGAAATGCCAACCCTGAAGAACTGCCCAGTTTGTCCTTTGGGCGTACTAGCCTTGCTCATATCCTGTCAAACCTTATATCCAAAGACCTCAAAACACCAGCATAAAGGCAAGGTACTTGCTGCCACAGGAGGATTCTTATCAAGCGTGTAGCAAACTCCTTACAGAGCACAGCGGCAGAAGCTACAAAGCGAAACCCGTATCTGAGCTCTATTAATTAGTTGATGTATCATGAGCGTATTCTAATCTTGCTTTTCTCTTCAAAGGTGGTCCAGATCATCCCTCTGGTAGATTCCTCCCAGGAAGCAAAGCCTCTCTTGCAGGATTTCCCCACCGCCCCTCGAGCAGTTTCCCACGGCCCTCAGCCCTGCACGTCCCATCAGGAGCACCACCGCCCGCAGAGCTCCAGCCCTGCGGATGGGGCCCACAGCCCCCGGTTAACTGGTTCAGCATGACTGCTGGGGTCTCTCTGGGAGCGAAGCCAGAAGCACTGGGCTGGATCCAACCTGGCAGGGCCAACCTGAGCACAGACCAGCCCCTGGTCTGAGCTGGAAAGGTCTGTCGCGGATAACTACTTCTACAACTGCCCTAGAAAAGCTTTTCGGAGTTGTGTAATAGATATTCAAATACCAGGGAGATGAAATCCATCTGCAAGGGTTTCTTGTGGAAGAATTGTACGCTATAGAAACTGTACATACTGCTCCTAGCCAAAAGTGTTATTTTGCATGGGCTGCACCACATGGATATTTTTATTACTACACTTCATAAAATATTTCTGAAGTTTCCTGGAAGATACTGTTTCACATGCCACCAACAAACACAAAGCTTGCTCCAAGCAACTCCTGACACATATGCAGAGGAAGAGAAAAAAAAAAATCACCTAGAGCCTTTTCAAAAGCCATGTCTTCCACGCATTGCAGAGATAAGAACCATGACTTGCGATGGATGGGGCCATCGCTGGAGTCCTGCTCATGAAGAGTTTTCCCAGAAAACCACACACTCCCTCCCTCCATCAGGGGGTTTTCTTGGGTCTCACAAATGGTGTAGGACGGTTTCCCACATAAGCTTCTAGATACGCCCTGCCAACAACATGGTCCCCTCTGCTATCCGGTAGCTCCCACCTACAGTCATTCTGTGACTATTGTAGCCAAAGGGGAACCAGAAGGGACTGTCCAGGTGGAAAAAACGTACTTCAGTGCACTGGTCAAAGTCCTCGTGGGCACCCTCTACTCACACTCCTCCTCACCCTGTGATTTTCACTCCTAGCCCTGCAACAGCTGTACATCAACAGCACAGAAGAGATCCCCATTATCTGAGCCCCCACACATTTATCTCAGCCCAGCCTGCTTGCATGGCCATTACTCACCAACACGGTTTCATATCCTGGATCTGCTCCACAGCATCTCCAGCAATCGGTGTTTGTGTCCCAACTCCAGACCTGGAGCACCACCCCTCCACACCCCACCAGCGCTATGTGGGCCAGCAGCGATGGGGTTAGCCCCGCAGCTTCAGCTGGTAGCAGAGGAAACACACTTCAGAAAAAAAAAAGGCATTATTTTAAATAAATGCAGAGCAATGGTTCTGCTCAGAAGTGCTGCTATTAGGCAGCAGCTTGAAGAAAAACTATGTCTTGTGAAAAAGCATTTTAAGTGGTGCTTGTTTATTCACTGATTTCTTAGGTGATCATCAGCTTGGCATGGGTTAGCGAGGCATATCAAAGCTCTGAAAAATGACTTAAGTCTCATACTGTGACAAAATAATAGCTGGCTAATAATGCAATGACTTTTAAACCACACTTAACAGGGGATATTAATGAAGATATTCCCCAATTTCTAAATTACTGATATTGATTATATCTGTGTAATGAGGATGGATAGGATTTCAACTTGAGAGTTAACCCAATTGCTGAAATAATGGATTGGAGATGAAAACACTTCCAAGTCAGTTACCTTTTGGTTCTTTAGAAATGTTGGTTTTTAAATCTGAGATCTTTTACTGAGATCTTAAAAGAGAGCATCCCAAATTCCTCCTTCATGTTTCAGTGTAGTGGGGATTTCCTCAATGATTTCTTTGTAAATTTATTACAAGTGTCTCACACATAAAAGTAGGGATCCAATATCTAAGTCTGGGAAGTTACTAATTTTGTGAACCTTAATTGAAATTTTTACCGCTGAAAATCTGAAGGGCTTCAGACAGGATCTAACTGGGGGGGAATCTACAATTACTGTATTTCCTTAGGAGCCAAAGGAAAACTAGAAACTAGTGAGAAAAGAAATAATCATCATAAGCATAGACATGCAAAATTTCTTTAGTCTGTTATGAAATTATTATTTCATTTGAATCCTTATAATGTCATTGTGCTGGTTTTGGCTGGAGTAGAGGTTTCTTCACAGTAGCTAGCATGGGGCTATGGTTTGGATTTGTGCTGGAAACAGGGTTGTTGATAACCCAGGGATGTTTTCGTCGCTGCTGAGCAGTGCTGACACACAGCCAAGGCCTTTTCTGCTCCTCACCCCACCCCACCAGCGAGGAGGCTGGGGGGGGCACAAGGAGTTGGGAGGGGACACGGCCGGGACAGCTGACCCCAATGACCCAAGGGCTATCCCACACCATATGGCGTCACGCTCAGCATGTAAAGCTGGGGGAGAAGAGGGAAGGGGGGGACGTTCGGAGTGATGGCGTTTGTCTGCCCAAGTCACCGTTAGGCGTGATGGAGCCCTGCTCTCCTGGAGATGGCTGAACACCTGCCTGCCCATGGGAAGGAGTGAAGGAATGCCTTGCTTTGCTTTGCTTGCGTGCGCGGCTTTTGCTTTCCCTATTAAACTGTCTTTATCTCAACCCATGAGTTCTCTCACTTTCGCTCTTCTGATTCTCTCCCCCATCCCACCGGGGGGGAGTGAGCGAGCGGCTGGGGGGGGCTGAGCTGCCGGCTGGGGCTAACCCACGACAGTCATAGAACAAATTACCAGAGGACAGGGTCATTGTCCCATTGTTGCAGGATTGTGCTGCCAGCACCGTTAATAACTCCCTCACGGATCCAAATGCAGATATTAGAAGAGACTTATCTTTGCAGGTGTACAAATGGGGGGAAAAGAAAAAAGGGCTTATCCATGTCTCTGAAATAGAAGCACAGATTTATCAAGCCCTTCTTCTAATAATGCATTTGCCGGAGAGGCATAATGTCTTGAGATTAATTATTCCAGATAAAAATTATGGACTATGACACTAAGCAGTATTGATCCCCTGCTCAGTTGCTGTCCTAGCCTTATTTGTTGCTCCTGCCTAGATCCCCTTGCCTCTTCCTTTGCTCTACTTTCATCTGGAGTTTATCCACAAAATAAGAGCCTACAAATACTTAGTTTCTAACTTCCTATTTTATCCAAGTTCCCTATAATAAAGAACTTGGAAATAGCACGCTCCAAAAATTAAGATCACTTCCTTCTCTCCCTTTCCTGGTCTGACATGGGTGGTACAAACCTTTAAAACTTTAAGGTTTGGGAAAGCAGGGCCAGGAGTGATGGGAGCCGCAGCGGTGGACACAGGCAGCCCCAAAGCCCACGGGGTCTCCTGCCCTCGGGGGTGGCCACGCACAGCTCCCTGGCACGGAGTAGCCGTGCAAAGCGCTGACCCGGCCGCGCTTCCCACGGGACGGGGGCTGCACCCTGCCAGCGCAGCCCCCTCCTCGCCTCCCGGCTCAGGGAACGAGCATCTCAGCCCGCGAGAGAGATGGGACAGAGCAGGAACAGGCAGCAGGCGTTACAGCCCCAAAGGGCCTCTTCAAACAGCTGCTGGACGGAGCAACCACACAGCCCCACTCCAAACCGGCCATAGCTTTCCACAATTACATTCCCACAAACCACAGGTTTTAGGAAGATGACCAAGACCAGAAGCTCCATGACTTTCCATTCAGTGCTAAACAGTTTGGATTACACAATTATTTTTTTTTTTTTTAAAGTAGGCCCTGAAAAGCTCTGCCAATATTTAGGGAAGGAGGAACTGTATCTTGGGGAGGGAGGTGTTTAAGGTAAGAGTGAAGATTTGTGGGGCTTTTTTTGCTCAAGACTTTGCATATGCAATCAGTAGCCAGGGAATAATTTATTGACAAAATTTGTGGCAGATCAGACAAGGTGTTTGTGAGATATGGGACTTTGAAAAATGAGGTGCAATTCAGCCTTTGAAATATTCCTCTAACAATTTATCATAGAGCCATATCTCAAAACCTACTTGGCCTAGAAACTTCAAGTTTGTTTTATTCAAGAGTCCTTGGCTAGATTCAGTGCATGGGAATACTTCAGATAAGGTCAGAGTCTTATTTACTGTAGGCTTCCTCCCCCCACTCTTTATTTTTTTTCCTTCTTTAAGCCATCAAACATTCCTTCAGTCTGGAAAGAGACTGCAAGACAAGCTTTGCCAGGATTTTGGCAGGGGTTAGTTGCTGCATGGGGACGTGGACACAGACACACTAGCAACATTTTTAAGCTCAATTAGCTCAACTTCCAGAAGATTAATACTTGCTCCCCAACCAGCTGCTGGGATCTGCACACGCTGGTGCTCGATTCACTCTTGCTGGAACACCACACACCAGTAGAGACTGATTTTGTAAACCACGTAAGCCAAAATCACTCGTGTTCAGAGATTGCATATACCAGCCCAAGCAGCAGCATCCCCACACACCAACAGCAAAGGGGCTCTCCAGGACCAGGGCGTGAGATTTCCAGGCAAATCTCATGCCATTATAAGGGAAAGAAGAAGAAAACCCTTGGCTGCAACATTTGTTATCAAGGTTTTCTACATGCATCATGGCTCAAACGCTCAACTCTAGCTTCATCTTGAAAGCATCCCAGATCTACCCAGCAATGCCTGCTGGAGCCAGTGTTTAGAGATCATTGCTAGCTCAGATACTCGGGTTACTTTCAGGGTGTGCCTAGGTAGGAAGATTCACCGGCATAAACAGAGAGCATCTGAACTGCTGATGCTTTATGATTATACAGGGGGACAGGTTTCACCCAGAGCAGGAAAGGAAGCTGGGAGTAGAGTTTCTAGAGTTTCATTTCATTGCAGCTATTTTTAGAAGAACAAAGATACAAAGCCTACAACTGCTGAAAGCATAACTTCATCCCAAGTTTATGGAAGTTAATTTAGTTCATTACAGTCTTTTGAAAAAAATAGAGAACTCAGAAGTTTTACAATTTTTCCTCATAGCATGACATCTCCACTTAGTTTCTAACATTTAGACAAACACCTTAGCTCAGCTCACCTCTCTCACATCAGCACTGGTTTCTGGCAGATAAAAGGCACTCAAGCTCCTGGAGTCAGGGTGGCAAAAGGAGAGAGACAACAGCCAGGTCCCTCCCTGTGCATCAGAGGACATCACCCAGCTTTCCCCATCAATGCTTCAGCTGAGAGCCAAGGCTTCAGACACCCAACCTCCACCCCTGGGACAGAGACAAACAGAGACCTCCTCTCTGCCCCTCCTTACCACCCCCTGCTTTATCCCTCCCATAAGTAGTCCTCTACTCATCTGTATTTGCCCTGGACCAGCATTGGCTGTAAATTGCCGTCGGTGGCAGATGGATTCAATTTCTTTTGACCTTACAATTTCAATAATCAGGTAGGCTTTCCACCTGTCAGCTACCTTGACAAGCGAATTGATGTTGCAAATAGGAAAAAAACAGCAAGGAGGAGGGGAAGAGAGTGGAAGGGGTGAGGAATGACAAGCCTTTTCCTATCTTGCCCCAGGTGAGCATTGCAAATTGGCAGCAGCGGTAAGGGAGTCACCCAGGGTTACCATGCAATGATTTGAGTATTAACAAGCACCCTTGCATTGTTTTCATCCATAATGTTTAATTAACCCCTTGGAGCCAACGAGTCTGGCAGTGTCATTGTTAGGGCTGATGTAAAAGGCGGCGTGGCATGTTGCAGTGGGAATTCCTAACAGCCCACCATCAAAGGTTTAATCATATGCAATTTATGCCTTCACAGTTTATTATATATTGGAGCTTGCTGGAACCTCTCCTGTTATCATGCACCAACATGCAACAAATTTGTGTAATCTCCAGTTGAGTGCATTGTCTCACAAGTGCCCTTTCCCCATAGAAAAAAAAGCAGTAACAAGATATTTTTAAACAGTCTAGACTGTAAATTGAATAGGAGGAGGCGGAGGCTGAGAATGAAAGATATGAATGTAGCTCCTTTAATATAGGACAGCACATATACATAACTTTTAACTCTTGCGGCTGTTTTGGAGCACCTAAAGGGAAACCTGAACGGAGAGGTTTAACTTTTATGGGCTTTCAAATGCTTCTGTTAAATATGTATATATTACTTTTCCCGGATGCTATTTCTTAATGCCCAATATATGCACTGTGCCAGCAGGTGAACAGATCAGGTGACAACAGAGAAACATTTATTAAGATACATGCTCCACAACAGCGGGCTGTCCAAAGGAAACTGCCGGGACTCAGTTTTTATACTGATAGTGTCAGCTCCAAGAAACTCTGAGCTCCGAGTCCCTCCGTGCTGACTGCCGCACATCTGCCCTGAGCGCATCGCCCAGCGCTTCCTCCCAGACGTCGGTGTTTGGTGCTTTTGGCAGGGCTTTGCTTTTGGTGCTTGGTTCATTGATGACTTTGTTGCCTCCGCTGTGTGTTGAATGGGTACGTATAAATTTCAGCTGGTCTGCAGACAGGAAAAGCAGCTTCTCTTCTGGCTCCAGCACTGGTTCTGCACAGGTCCATCCCCATGCACAAGACTGATGAGTTGAGCCCGGGGAAAGTCATGAGATTAGCCCAAACTTCTTCATATTTGAAGGAATAACAGATTCCAGCTATGTGGGGACATCACCCTCTGGTTCTTTTTTGCACTGGTACTAGTGATGTACCTTTAAAAGACCAGACAAAACCCCCCAAAAAACCCAGGAGCCAAGATTCTCACATAATCACCTAAGTCAAGAAGTTGGGATTTAAACACTGCAGAAAATCTCACAAAGCTCACAGTCTGGTTAGCAGCGAACTGGAGGAAACTGAAATATCTTTAGTTCCAAATCCAAAAGTTAATCACCCAAAGTACTTTATGGGTTTAAAACAGTCTGCTGAGACACCTGCACCCAAGACAGCCCTGCCCAGGCCACCATCTGATCCACAGAAAGCGGGCAGATGACAGGGAAGAAAAATGCAGTATTATGTTACGGATGAGAAACAAGACAATTAAGTGACTTGCTTTAAATCACAGGCAATATATAACAGAAACGGGGAGTGAATTTAGACCTCGTAAACTGTCATCCAAGATTATTGGTATAAAGCTTGCACTCAATGCCAGAGGAAAGCACGGAAAAGTCACCCAGGAGTCACAGTGTTAGCAAGGACAGGATGGCTCCCAGATAACGTATGTAAATAGATCTTCATTGCAAAATGTAGCAGGGTATTTTTCACATTATCACCTCTCAAAGGCAAGGTCTCAGTACAGACAAGGATGCTTCCAAATAGAGAGGATTTACTGATACTTGTTCTGCAGCGAACACTGAGCGGGGAGTTTATCTTTGCTGTAGCGTGCGACAGGAGGAATGGGACCGTGTTATCTTCCTTCGGGCCTTGGAGCGACACAGTAGTTCCTCCAGCAATGACTGCAAGAGATAGCAGGATCGCATGGCATAACATCTGCTGTGGGAAATGTCTTCTCGGAGAATGACTCAGCTCTTCTGCTTTGCAATCTGCAGAGGAAAAAGGAAGAAATTTCAGATTAGACCTTTTAAGGTTAATATGTGGAGAAACCACGATTACACCATGGATGACTTCCTAGCGCGTGCTTGTCCTGGGCAGGTTAAGGGGAATGCTCCTCTCTGGGTGCCCTTTAGTGTGGGTTGGACAAATGCCCCTCAGGAAAGGTCTGGCTATAAAATTACTCCTGTCTCAGAAGAGGAGGACAGGCTAAAGGACCTCTCCAGGCTTCCTCCAACCTCACTGTTCAGCAAAGGGACCTTAATACAAAGATGAGAGAACAAGTCCATCACAACCATTACAAAAGACCATGCTGAAAAAGGCAGCAACTGGCAAGAGACTACCCTGAGAGCTGGGTACAAGCCCTGATGATGGTTCATTTGGGATGGATGCTTTCTGCTTGAAGTCTGTTCTTATTTAAAAATAGAAGAAAAAAATCAGAGCTGGGCTAAACAAGAGCATCCCAAAGGTGAAGATCTGCAAAGTACTTCCCCAGCCTCTGTCCCATCCCATCTGCAGGGCTGACAGCAGCTGCCCCGGTGTGGGGAGCACTGAAGGGATCGTCCCTCAGACAGATCCTGAGGAGAGAGCTGCTGTGCCCTGCAGCCCCGCTGGGCTTTTGGCAGCCAGAGTAAAGGTGTCTTGAAATTATGGAAAACCGTCGATAGTGTTGGATGCTTGTGGTAAAAAAAAAGTTGCAAAGAATCCAGCCAAACAGGCATATTGCTCAGTTCCTACTCAAAATCCATCACACATCCCTCCTATAGGGCTGTGCATCATATCTTTAAATCTTGTATAACCGCCTCCTTTCTTCCTGCAATATTGTGCTGCGGATGTCTGTGCCGTGCTACCAGGGCATTTTCCCTGGTGGGTGGGAATGAATTATGTATTCATTGCTCCACAATGCAAACTCTCACGGCAGAGGAAGCAGAGGTCACGGAGACATCATTTGCCACTGCTAACCCTCGACTGTGCTTTCACACTGGAAGGTGGGGTTCGAGCAAATATCCTCGCTTCCCGCCCCAACGCGCCCTCCCGGCTGGATTTACATCAAAAAGCAAACGCACGAGGCTAAACCGCTCGGTGTAATCAGGCAACAGCTGTAAAAGGAGAAGCAGCAGTGGGCTGCTGGCGAGCGCTGGAATGCCATTCATCTCAGCTGGGGCTGTAAGCGAAGCCAGCTGCTGCTTAGAGGTGGTCTGGAGGGTTTTGTGGGGACCAGCCCACCTCTCCAGCATTTTATCCACTGCAAGTTGCATTCCAGCCTCAGCTCTCATCTTCTGCTCTGCAGCCAAGTGTGAAGTCCTTCGTGCCCCTCCTAGGATGGTCAGAAAATGGGGGGAAGCTGCCAAGAGGCGGTGAGGATGCACCCTTGCCCACTCCTCCTGCACCCTCATCTGCAGAGCGCCAAAGCCCCGCTCGCTGCAGAGGTGTCCGCCCACCCCACCGAGACCACGGTGCTCGTCCCCACGGCGGTGGGAAACACCAGGGTCTAGAGAACCCAGGTTCAGTACCAGAAGGACTGTCTGGCAAGGAGTTTTTCCATGATGGGTGAGTTTTCACCATAGCATTACAGGTATGAATAAAGGCAATCTAAGAACATGGCAATCGCTTCAGGCGACAAGCAGTTATTTTTCAGTGGGATGTTCACTTGCTTTCCCTGTGATGTTAGGAACAGTCTAAACTTCCAACGTCTCCCTCACATTTTGCACTTCAATTTTCTTTCTAAACCTGGTAATTTAGGCTACTCCAGCACAAGAAGCAAAGAAGAAACCTCAGCTTATCCCTGTCCTAGATGTAGTTAATTGCCTCTGAGAAGAGACAACTCCACCAAGAAAGACAAAGACAGAGTCATAAGCCAAAACCCTTATTCTGATTTTTGCAGACTTCTCACACATCCTTTTTCCACTCCTTTGAACAGCTACTGTCACATCAAAGTTCATAACATCAAAGTTCATAACAGAGCTAACCACCCAGGAGCTAATAATTCACATGTCTCACAACCAGGAAGCAATTTGGGGTTTAACCTCTCCGTTCTGGGATCCATGTGAACAAACCACTCTTCCTGGATCATTCCTTGCGTACCCAAGCCGTCTCCCTTTGCTGCGAGAAAGGCCGTGGTTCGTCAAAGAGGCGCTAAGAGGAAATAAGTCATTAAACTCAAAACATTTAAAAAAACCATATTCAGTTTAGGATAAGCAGAACTGTTGTAATCTCGATGGCTTTGGTTTCCGTTGCCAGCCCTGCAGACACACACACCCAGAAATCAAACATTCCTCTGCACTTCAGAGGAGGGATTGTGACAGAGCAAAAGCAGGTTTTGTGGGTGTGTTTCACTGTCTCCCCTTAAGCTTATTCTGTTGGTATCTATTAAGAAATCACTGCACATTATTAAGATATCTCTTAATTAGCATTAGCTGCATTACACTCCAATTTTTTCATAGGCAAAACAGATTTCTTTACAGCTGCATAATGTCAATAAGTGCTCTATGAGATGAACCTCAACCTCACATATGTTCAGCTTAGAAGGAAGTGTAGCTTAAATTTGAAGTGTCCGTCACGCAGAAGGAGACCTGATACAGAGACTGTACTTTTCCATCATGTTCTGGCTGCTCCTTAAACGTGAGTGCAATGTACAGACCTTCAGCTGAGCAGAGCACCTCCTAGGAAAGGGTACGGAAGCTATTAAAGTTTAAAATGCAATCATGTGCATCAGAGAGAGGTCATTCCTTCACACCGCTTTGAGTTCAAGCAAGAGAAGAAAACGGGAAAGTATCTCAGCTGATTAGAATAGCTCAATGGAAAAGGAAGAGAAAACCGGAGAGCTGGGGGAGAGATTATCCCAGAATAACTTAGACTGCAGTGAATGTCACTGGGTGTCCACACGATGCCCAGCACAAGGAGCTGGGCAACCCGGTCACGACACAGTGACTACGGGCACATCACTTACCTCTCCCAGCCTCAGCTTACCCAGAGAAGCTGGGCGAAGGCAGGGCAGGGTTATGCACCAGCTTTGCACAGGGGTAAGTTTTTCTTCATGACTGTTAGCATTTCAAGGTGAAAAATGCAAGATGAGAAGCAGCTCACGTGCAAATAACCATCCATCGGTCACGGGCCAACCTCTGAGCCACCGGCACAGGGCAGGGATGCGCAGGGACGGGGGGACAGAGTGGAAAACACCTCTCCCACCTCCCACCCTTCCCACAGCCCGTCCCCGCTGCACACTCAGCCCAGCACGCCTGGCCCATGCCTGGCCCGGCGGAAGGAAAGGCTAAAACTTGAGAGGGACAGAGCTAACACTTGGGGGATATATATATTTTTTTTAATTCTACAATGCACTCAGCTGAATTATATGCGTCCCTCACCAAAGGCAAAGAAAGACAGGGGAACGGAAGGACGAAATCAAACTCCCAGCTATTCCATGGGTGTAGCTCAGACGGAGCGGGTCAGAAGCGGCAACCTGTCGTATTAATACAAGCAGGACAAGTAGTGACAGAGGTGAGGGATAGCCTCATCGCCCCCTTCCTCACCCTCCACCTCCACAAAACTTTTCCACAAAGACAGACATGTTATTTTTTAACAGCAAAACTCCAGGGAAATGGGGGGAAGTGGTGAACTGTGACTCTCCAACAGCATAAAGATCTACATGTATTTTTCATAAAATAATGCATTCTTAACCGGGATCTCTGTCAAGCTCCAATGTTGGTTGAGACTTGTAGAAGCAATAATTTATAAATTATGAACAGCAGCAAACAAACAGCTTTTTCAGCATCTGCCATTGCTTGTGAAAGAAATACATGCAAAGTCCGGGGAACCTCAAGGTGTCAACCCAAGAAACTTGCTAGTACGAGTTTCCCCATCAGTCAGAGTGACCAGCGTGTCTAACCACAGCTCAGAGTAGCAGAAAACAAATGCTTCCAACAAGCTGCTCTGTATTTGCTCTGGTGACTAACAGCTTGGGGGAGGGGGGAATTTGCAAGCAATTTATGAGTGGAAAAAAAAGGTAACACTTGAATATTATTCATTGCAAATTATTCATGCTCTTTTTCATGCAAGGAGTCTGTCCATTCATCAAAATTTTTGCTCCATCCAGGGCTGGGAAACAAGCTGTTACTCATTTTTATTTTCTTGTATTGCACTCAAGGTATAATATATAAGGAAAGTCATATTCTGCCGGTGCGCAGGCAAGGGACAGCATTGCAGAGAAGCAAAGCTGCAGGCAGCAGAGCCGTGGGGCTGCAGGCAGCTCTCCTGGGGAAAGGGGCAGCACTGGGGGAAGGGCTGTTGCCAACGCAATGGGGAAAAGCGAGGCTTCAGATGCACCCCTCCTTCAAACGCTGTGACTTCTGAAGTGTGGTCAGTGGAAAGCAGGGTGCAGCAGCAGAACCCTGCCATCACCCGCAGCCCTCCAGCACCCCACGCCAGCGCAGAGGGTCCCGGCACCCCGGGGGGCCTCTTTGCACCCAGCCCACGGCTCAGAGGTTAAGGGCACGATGCCTCCCCTCTGCAAACCCTGGGCACTCAGCCCTGTCTCTGGGGAGACAAGACAGTGACATGGCGGAAAGAGCTGAATTTTCCACTGGGTGGTCAAAAGCACCTTGGCCCCGCTGCGTAAGGGGAGCAGTTGGTGGTGTGCGCAGCAGGCAGACGCGTGCACCTGCACACAGATTGAGTCATTGCATGTGGCAGGTACCAGACGGGTCTTCGCATGCATAATTATTCAATCTGCATTTGAGATAATTGCCTGGGCGAATCCGGCACGCAGGCGGGTGTTATCCTGGGCTTGTTAGACTGCTGATATAAAAAAAAAAAGAAGTCAGACTTGCTTATGCATTCTTGTTTTGTTGTTTTTCCATTTCATTGATTAAAATGTGAGAGTGAATTTAGCCTTAATGAATGTCAAGGACTCTCTTGCTGGAAGTAAAACTAGTTCAGGCGGTGCTATGCAAACTTTCCACCACGCTGGGCTGTGCCAAGGCAGAGTGTCCCGACTTGCCGGGCTCCCTGGCGCGGGCAGCGCTGCCGGCGGGGCAGGGCACGCAGCGATGAGGACGCTGGCTCCCCGGCGCTCCGCATCCTGGTCCGGTTCAGCCCCATGTGCTTGGGCTGCTGACCGCAGGGGTGAAGTCAGGCAGCCCAACAGGAAAGCAAGCCAACCCCGGCTTGCACGGAGGCGTCCCACAGAAATGCTGTGCCCATCGTCTGCTCCCGGAGCACTAACCCAGCGCAACCCCGGCCTGGCCAGGGGCAGGCGGCTCCCGCTCCGCTCTTGCGGAGTGAGATGTTTACCTACAGCCCTGCCTTGCTGCAGCAGCTGGAAAGTAGGCTGAAATACAGGAAACATGACATCATTTGCCTTCTCCCAGCACAAGATAGATTAGCTCCTTTGTAAGGGGAAGCAGCAGTGAGAAGCACACACCCCCAGCAGTAAATTCCACTATTACAGAGACACATTTATTGGGAGATAACAAAAGAAAGCTGCTTCTGCAGTGACTTTTTGGATAGAAAAAAGGAGACATCTATTTTATTCTTTTGAAGTAGATACTGTGTAGGAAATGGCTAGCTTTTTACAGCTGGCTGTGTTTTCAGCTATAGCTTTCCCCAAACCTGCTCCTGAAGCTATGTGCTATATGAGTCACTCCATCAAATAAAGAGCAATAATAACTTATTGTGAGCACCAGGCTTTTAGATTTCTCAGTCTCCTCATCTGAAGAATAAAAATTACCCCCCTCCTGACTTCTTAACTTTGTTGGCCAAACTTTAAAGCTGTGGCTGAAAACCAAGCAAAAGTACCGAGCGTGCTACTGTAGTGCAACTGGTTTCATGTAGTTCAAAGTCAACATTCCTAGGTTCATTTCCCAGCTCTACCATGGCCTTTTCTTTTCCTTTTTTTTTTATTAAACCTTCAGCGAGTCATTTGATGAGTTTCTTGTCTGTAAAACAAGCCTGTCCTGAAGGATACCAGAAGGTGCAGACATTCATATGAGCAAATTGCTTTAAATCGTTCTTTGCTTGTCTATAAAGCCAAATAAATGAATAATGAAATCAGTTTCTTCTTCCTGAAGAGATTAAAATTTAAGGTAAATGTAACCCCACCATGGCCCTCACATCCAGCAATTTTTTTAGGATAGAGAGGGAAGCTGGTCAGATGGGGGCCTTTGAAAGGTCAGGTTGGCCACACCAAGGTGCTTCTGGTCAGCCTGGGTAGTTGGGTTGAGCTCACCATAGGAAGAGCTAACAGATTTTCTTCATTCAGGCTCTTGCTATGCTGGTTTTTGCATTTTCCTGTTTCTCATACCAAAATCTCCTACCACCCGGCTCCATCCCTGCACCTTCGCTCCGCAGTGGCTTGGATGGCTGGGGGCAGGAGGAAATGCCCCATCAGTGTCTCTGAAGAGAAGACGGGTAATTTTGGCACTGCTTTGGGTGGCGAGGGCGACCTTGTTTGTCTGCAGCGCCTGAGGTAGCTCCAAGCCTTGTGCTTCACACCCGCAAAGAGAAAGGAAACCACCTCTCCCGGTGCCTCTGCACACACCGCTGATTCCCGCGGAGCCGGGGACCCTGCCAGGTAGGAGTTCTTTCAAGAGAGCAGATCCTAGCGAGGTCTGATTTCGAGCTGGGAAATGCATTATGCATCTCGTACCTTGGGGAATCTGTGGAGAAGGCTGAGGGAGGCTGGCAGTGGGTAGATATTAAATATATTGCAGCTATTATTATTATTACTGTTGAGAAGGCAGGCACTAGGATATCATTGAGGGAGGCTGAACAGAAGAAATATAAGCAAAATACAAGCAGCACATAGGAAATTAAACCATCTTCAGAAAGTAACACAGGGAAATGCAAAACCGAAGTAAAACTAGCTGGAACAGGCAATTGTTCTGCAAATATTTCCACATTCACCCCATCTCCCTCTCCTCAGCCACAATCAGAGCCCCATTTTGCACTAGAGCCGAGTGTTTAAACCCAGCAGAAATCCAGCAAAAGTAAAGGTTATGTGCTCAGTGTGAGATTTTGCAGCCAAAAGAGCTCATTTACTCCAGGGGTCCCTGGGTCAGAGATAAGCTTGTACAGATTTGGTTGGAGTTATTCCGGGAAGGATGTTGGCTTGTTCTCAGTGGCTGTGCTCGTGCAGCCATGCGTGTTTGGGAATACACGAGACCACGATACCCTGAACCATGAACGTTGGTTCACGGAGATCAAAGTTGCCATATCCCTGCGGGACTGCAGTTTGGCAGAGGGAGGAGGTGGTCCGGGGGCAGGAGCAAGGAAACTGCAAAGCAGGCATTCGTTCCCTGCTTTTGGCAGCAATGCTGCCTTAAATGCAGTATTTCCTTCGAAATAAGAATTAAGGCTATTCTAATAATATCTGTTTTAGAGTCAAAGCTCCATCCAAAGCCCACTGAGGAGGAGAGGGAGATTCCCAGCGTGCCTGAGCCTCAGCCCACAGCGCACGTTGCTCTCCTGATTTATTGGAGACTGAAGCTTACACTCCCAGGGGATCCCCAGCAAAGAACAAACCAAATTAAGGCTGCTACCTTTGGAAATCAGATTTCAAGACAATTAACTACTGTAAAAAGATTGCTGTTTGCATCGTAGTTCCTAAAACTGCAAAATTCTGCCTGTTATTATTCCTCAGAGATGCTGCAGTAGTGCATATTTCTGTTAGTACACATAACCCTTTCCCCCCATAGATATCCTTCTAGCTTTCAGACACCCCTCAGCTTTTTCTGTTAGTGTCCTAGATCTGCTACTGCTCTAAGAAAAACATACACCAGAAGAGCATCCTTATTATTCCTACTTGTAAAGATTGTCACAGGAAAGTAGATACCATGACCTAAACGCTGTACTTGATGGAAGTAAATCACTACATTCTCACTTAAAATATGATGGCATTCAGGGGCTCATGTCAAAATCTGGATCTCTCTGTGCACAGGGCAATGCAGCCTTCCAGCAGATAACCCCTACACAAAAAGCAGAAGGAAGTGGAATAAAGGTGTGTTGAAAGCACACCTTTATTCCATTTTGTTGAAAGAAGAAGAACTTTAGACATGTTCCCACTCCTTTCTTCTAAGGAAATCAATGGGACTATTGTCACCATTTTCAAAAGAAGCAAGATCAGGCCTTTCACTGAACACAGCAAAACAGAAAGAAATACACTTTCCTTGCCCTGGAATCCTGCATGCTGCTCAGCCAGCCTAGCCGCTCTGCAAAAGGCAGGCAAAACGGCTGCCAGCTGCGGCACGTTGGGACCACACCATAAAGGCCGATTACACTGAGAAAATTCAACGTACGTGACTTCACAGCAGCCAGGCCCAGCTCAGGGAGTCAAACCTTTCCAGATGCTTGGCAAAGCCTTTCCCCACGCCGGGGGGTTCTGCGCCCTTCCCCTCTTGCCGTGGCAGAGCTGAGGACAGATGTTTGCCACCCACCTCCCTCCTGCGCTCCGAGGGACTAGCAGGTAGACGGGGGCAAAGCTCTTCCCATGCTTCTTTTCTTTTTCAAAACTCTATTTCCCAGGAAATTCCAAACGCAAAGTTGCTTTTATCCCAAGCTAGACTGGAAGTTTCCAAATGGAGATTACGTTTATGCTGAAACGCACACCAGGCTCCAGTGCAGACCGGCCCTCGGCAGCTGGAAATCTGGTGCTTCCTTTGCCGGAGCAGAGGGCAGGGCATCTTTTGTTTCGCACAGCACATCGCACCGGCAATCTTATATCTGCCACCTGCTATTATTTTTATGGGCTTTTGATGAAGGAACCATTGCCTACTTTATCAGGTATTTGCTTCCACAGTGTGTGCTTCTGCTGAAGCTACTCAGGGAGATTAACGCACCGCATCCTACTGCGGAGAAAGGCAAAATCCCAAAGCGCTCCAGACGCAGCTTCCAGCACGCAAGAGATGCAGTAGCTCTCCGTCTCCAAACTGCAAATACTCCTGTCCAGTGAAGAGTGCAGTGGGCAGGCGGCTGTGGGCTCTCCCCCAAAGGTCGCACTGCTGAGTAGGCGTCCGCAGCAGGAGGGTCCCACGGGGAGCCCTCGCGCAGCTCTCCTCCGCCCTCCCCACCACAATATGCATGTGCCTTCGGTCATCGAGCTGTTATCAAAGGTGGTGGTGAAGGAGCCTGTGAGCTCCGCCATGGAGCAGCTCCATCCCCTGCTAATGGCCCAGGCTGGCAGCGGGGCCCGTCCCAGGGAGAGCACGGCTCAAACCAGCCCTGCGCCGATGCCTGCACCAACGGGCAGCTCCATCCCTGCCGCTCCCCAGTGCTCCCACCAGCAGCTTTCCCGGCGCATCCCTTCGTCAGCACTCCACGTGCTCAGCAGCACAAATTAAATTTCCTTTCATCAGGCTTGTCTGGCCCCAGGCTTGGTTTGTGGGCAGGCCGAGGCTTGTGAAAGACCCGACCTAATTGACTGCAGGGTATTTGGTGCTGCCATGTGGCTTGTTAAACCAGGCGGGGATTTCATCTTCCCTCCAACTTCCTTCGAAAAACCCAGCCCCAAGGTTTCTCTTTCCCTAGCTCGCACAAAGGGAAATTTGGGAGAGGATCTGAGGCAGGCAGATTTGCCTGCATGGGGTTTTAGCGATCTACCTAGTCTGTACAGCATCCTTCTCTCTATGGCACGGGGTGGAGTGACGTTCCACTTGGTCAAATGCTATTCCCCTTTTATCTTTTAATTTCCAGCCCTGCAAACAAGTACATCTGCCAGGCTGCATGTAAACAGAATAATGGGTTCTCTGGCCAGCAGGAAGGTATGACTCATTAATTGCTTTACACCACAGTATAGAAAGCCATCAGTGTCTGCTATGGCCAGTCTCCTTGCAGGAAAGACGTATTTGGATTGTATTTTTCAAAAGAAGCTTCTGTGTGCTCTGCCACTGTTTGCTATGCAAATTTTGGTGTTAATTGCACCAAAATGAGAAACATATTACTTAAATCAGTGCACTCTTCAGATGGGCATCAGTGCGTGTGTGTGATATTCTGCCAGATGTTATTTTATTACTGCAGTTTAATACCTAACCATCTGCTTCCTTCTTATTTTGTCATGGTTTGTATTCTCCCTGGGACCTCTTTTCTGTTACACTGGCTTTTATCATCTGCATTATGTATTAGTATGGCCAAGGCTAAAGGCTGGCAGTATCCCGAGCACAGTATTTGCGCAGAGAAGCAAATGAGCAGCAGATCATTAGAGTAAGAGCATGGAACTGATACTCCAGTTGGACCAAAGAATGAAGTTGATAACAAAAAAAAGATAAAATCAGAGTTGAATGTTTGGGGATTAGCTATAGTGATCCCAACTGAGATAGAGCATGCTACGCTCTTGCAAATGCCTTGCAACTTGCACCACCCTGTAGCTTAAAAAAACATAATCCTTTAAAGCCTGTGAGGGCTGGACTGGACAAAATATATTTTATTCATTTATTTGAAATTAGGTGGTTTTGCTCCTTTCTCTTTCCACACTGCTCAGTGCTGTAAATGGCCAGACACAGACAAAAAGAAGAGACAGGAACAGGGATTTTCGCTTGACTTCCCCATTGCTCAGCACCGTGTTACCAAGCCCGGGCAACTTGAGGGCTCTGAGGTGCAGCACAGCAGCAGCACAGCTGTAACACTGTGGTTGCATAAGGGCAAGTGAGAACACAAGGCAGTGGAAAATGGAAGAGAATCTATGGAGATGAAAGCTTCCACGTTTCGGGAGGATGGTACTGCTAACAACTAGGAGGATGCAAAACCCCTTTGAACGTGAACGTCCCCAGGTGTTTGCCCAAATACAATGAACAACAATCAGAATTACAGGATATTTGCCTTGGATGTACTCATACCCAAACTGCTTCGATCCCACCTCATAAACTAAATTCTTCACTGATTGAAAATAATGCGTACAACGTCACATAGCCACTCTGCAGAGGTCTTTATCAAATCTCGATTTTGTCAAATCGGGCCGTATTTCACTGCTTATGATGTTGGTTCTGAATATCTTCTTGATACACTTTAGAAGGAGCTTCAGTGATTCTCCCACGTACGGCCAGGGAAGGGAAGATGTTGAGCCAAGTAGTCACAGGGACATAAAAGTGAAAGCAGCAGTCAGGAAGAAAGATAATCTCTTTCCCATTTCTCTTTAATTTTTTAAGACAAGAAAATGTTTTTAATTTTTTCAGACCAATTTCACAGGGACATTTTCAAGGGTTTAATGGCTTACCAAAAGCCAGGAGCCCTAATTAACAGTACGGGGGCTGGCCACCTTTCCCAGGCTCAGTCTAGGTCTCGGAGGCATTTCAACATTCCTGCTCCCATGAGGGAGTGAGATTGTTCAGATAATTCATTTTACCAACACATAAAGCAGTATTTTCAATAATTCTGTCTAGTTTGTTGCCATTTTATTGTCTAGTAAGAGATAATGGATAAAAACGACCTGACCTTTTGTTAGTAAGCTTGCACTAGGCTACACATAATATTATCTAGCTCTTCATATGCTCAAAGCATCATACAAATACTAAGTAATGGATCCACATGGTAATTGTCCGGTACAATAAAGAGCAAAGAGCACAGCGTTTACAGCGAGTATTGGGAGCACAAGGTTTAGGCCTATGCACAGTATAAGTCTCACTGGTTTGGGGGACTGGGTTACAGCAGGATCGTGTCCCTGCCATGCTATCCCAGTTTGCTCAGTGGTGTTATAACTCCGCCGTGAACACAGCCCTGTAAAGGCCATAAAACAAAACCAGTTGCGTAACAGTAACCCGTTTCTGTCTCCCTTTCGGTTAAGAACAAAATTAACTTTCAATTGATTAGGAATTAAAAGCATGACAGGGAATATAACCCAAATGCACTGCTGAACGGACAACGGACCTGAGCAGCAGAAGCTCCTGCCTCCAACCTTTAAAGCTATTAACCCTGGCATGAATTTTTATTTAGTGTTAATTAGGGGACTGGCAGCAAAAATCAATTAATTAATTACATCTCAGATCCACTGGAAAGCATAATGGAAATCAAAGAGAGCTAGATTATGCTGCATCCATGGAGGAAAGGCTGCTGCAACAGCTGTGGATGATGGCACTCCCTTTTTCTTTAAGTGGAAAGAAATAAGTGTTTATACAAAAAAAAAGAAAATCTGAACAAGATCATTTCTCCTAGTTGGAAACGCCAAACCCTTCCTTGACTCGTCCCATCCATCATGACAATATCTATCCCTGGCTCCTGCTTTCATTTTTGTCTCTGGAGCTTTCTAATCCCGGGGATTTCTTGCACCAGTCCCGCAAAGTTCACCCTCCTCCTGCCTGCTTGCAAAGCACCATCCACAAACTACCCCACAAGTTCAGGTTACAAGACCTCTGGAGAAGGTCCAGAAGGTCCCCAAGGGAGATGTTGCTGCAGGACTCAAGAGGAGATGACAGCACACGTTGCCATCTCCCTGGCCACATCCCTCTGGAGAACACACACGTTTTGCTATTTCATCTATTTCAACAAAATTATGTGCTGGGTTTAGGTTTGCTTTGCTTTTTAATGCCCAAGGTACAATTAGCTAACTAACGTTGCTGACAGTGATTAGCGGGTGCTAATTACAATAGAATTTCTGTCAAATTACATGGTGCATAAACATGGCCTGACAAACTAGTTCAATTTTTAGAAAAGAGGGAGTGAGCTGAGGGGCTGGTAGTGCCCGCGCTGCTGGCAGGCGTCTCACAGGCAAAGGCAGGGCAAAACGCAGCCATCAATTAACACATCGCCCATCTTGTGCCGTATTTCAGGCCAGCAGCTTCCAAGAGGGATTTTTACTTGGGCAGGACAATAACATTTGGCCTTTCTGGTTTCGAGATGCGAAAACGAAGACATGAGCAAGCACGTGTGTTTGTGGTGGGTGTCAACAGCTGCCCAGCTCAAAAGCCTCCCACTGCTACAGCTTTTGTGCCATGGAAAATATTGAATTTCATTGCCCAGGATGTTGGAGAACAGCTGGTTAACAAGGTCTTGCGTGTCCTGATTCAAAGTATTTTGATGGAGTTAACCAAAAGCTCCTGCCACCCTCATTGCGCTCCCAGCCTGCCCAGGAGCGTGCCGGTGCCGGTGCCGGTGCCAGCCCCGCTCGCTCGGGGAGGACGAGGCAACGGGGAGCATTGCCGCAAGCCTCCGCCACTGGCCCTATTGCTCAGCCCATTTATCAGTGCCACCGTGGAGAATAAATATTTATAAATGGTGTGTCAGCTCTAATGTGATAAATTATCTCCAGTCATCACATAGATGGTTCAAGATGTGTTAAGCCGGTTCTAAACATTTGGTTAAGAAAACGTCTGAGAGGGAAGTCGAAGGGGGAGAGAGAAGAAAAAAAACCACACATGTGCCAAAAAGGGAAGGACAAAACATTTACCGGTTTGACTTTGCAACGTACTTCTTGCCCCAGGTTTGTGAAGTGCAAGTAACCTGCCAAAGTACATTAAAACTCTCTTGACTAACCCCAGTTTATTGTAAATATTACAGCAAATCCATTGTAAACAGCAGCAAGAGGCTTTTGGGAACCCATTAATCAAAATAAACTGCTCTGGAAAATGCCTCTGCTCAGCTTGTTTAACTAGCACTGCAGCTCCATACTGCATAGCTGATTTCAAAATATACAATTTATTGCCTTGGATGTCTTTGCTCAGAGCTGGATCTAAATTCCTCTGGGTACTTTAACATACAGTTAATCAAAGCACAATGCCACCCCTATCATATTTACAATCTGGCAGGCAATTAGTCAATAATAAATAAAATGCATTGGAAAGACAAATGATATTACTGTGTGTGTATCAATGGGCTTATAGGCTCAAAAGATTTATCAGTACCACTGGAGAAAATAAATATTTATAAATGGATGTGTCACTCATAAAGTGATAAACTATCTCCAGTCATCACATGAAGAATGCATATTTTCAAGTTGACATACTTTATTATCTACCTAATCATTTTTCAAAAGGTGTTTTTCAACTTTATTAGCCGTACTTAACAACTGGAGGAACTCACTATCATCATCACTGAATCGAGGTTGTACAGCAAAGCCCCACTCAGGATTTCCACTGCAGGTTGTACAAAGAGAAGAAAAGATTTTCTTTCTCCTTTGTTATCCTGTGGCCACAGATGAGTACTTAAAGTCCTGCAAAGCCTATTTCTGTGAGGAGAACCACTTGAAAAAATTAAAAAAACATAACCTGCCCCTGAATAAAAATTTCAACGTTCAGAATGTTTAAACTTCAAATGCCATGGATATACGGGTATGTGAAACCCATCGGGACTCCAAACATGTCCATTACCTCTGCCACGGTTCCATACTGGGAGGAAGCAGGATTTGAAACATCGGTACAAAAAAAAATCTTTCCCTATGATTCTTTTCTCACCATCTCAAAAAATAGAAGCCCTGCTCATACCTAGTCCTGCTGCTTTAAATGAGTGACTTACAGTGTCATAACTAAGTATGTGTTTTAAAACCTCCCGATTTCTTGGTATAAATATTTAAATAGGCGTGCTTTTTAGGAAAGTAGCTTGTGTTAGCAGAAGTGTGAATGAAGTTATATTTGTATAAAATGTTTACACTCTAGCTGTATTTGTGGAGAAGATTTAAACCGATATAACTGCATCCACACTTAGAAACATTCACAGCAATAGCACAGAAAAGAGTAATTCTTTTCTGCTTACATCCTTACAAACAGATCATTAGCTAATGATTAACTCGGCCATATTTATTTATAGAACTTTGATTTTCCTTTTATGTTATTATATTTTGTTTTATTGACTGAAAAGCTAAAGCAATACATTCTAAAATATCTATACAACTGTTTCCAGACCATTAATGACCCAATAACTAAGCTTTAGCTTAGAAGAAAAAAAATCCAGGAGCTACGTCCCTGAATGCGTCCGGCGAGGCACCACGGTACCGCGAGGAGAGATGTCGGCATGCGTGGGCCGGGACGCCGTACCTCTGGCTCTCCCCACCGCAGGGGCTGGAGCTGCACTTGGCTTGCACATTGAAGCTTGCAAGTAAGCAACGGAAAGTGGATATTCCCCACATTCGCAAATCTGCCATGCCAGTTAGACCTGATAAAATTTTAAATGCTCCCTTGAATGAAGTTTTTTAAATGCTGCTGTTGTTATCCCACTCATTTTACATTTGCGTTTGGCAGCGGATGCCATTAGTGAACATTCAGTGTCAACAGTGTCGTGCTGTTGCTCTCAGAGATGTGTCGAGTACCATAGCGTGTCTTGTTGCATTTAAAATTAACCACAGTAGTAAGCCTGTGCCAATTTCTTGCATTAGATCCAGAATGAAGCCAGCAAACGTGTCAGGTGCACAGAGCGTGTTTCAGGAATAAACAAGCAACAAAGGAGACTCCTTTCTTCTGCTGCTTTTTTCTTTGCGCCACGTCTTGTCACACAAATTAATTGTTAGGTAAAAAGCCTTTCTTCTGCTCTGCTGTACTGAACAGCCTGCCTCAGGAGGAGAAAGCAGAGATGGTAGCTAGCTAAATCGCCCCAGACCCCTGGGAATCCTGTAAGACAGCCACTTACAACCTGGTTTTAACTTGTTTCTCATTCATTACCCTTCAGAGAAATTAACTTTGGAGGCAGGACAGGAATTTAGATAAACCACAGATTTGTTTGCCTAAGAAAGAAAAAAAAGTGTATTTTAGAAGTGCGTTGCCCAGGCCGTGTTAGTTAACAGATCTCAGTTTAAATGCGCTTTTTTTTCCTGATGTAGTCACAGAGTTTTTCTCTGCAAATCATTTCTCAGTCTAAACCTTCAGTTTCTTGGAAACCACATGACTGATGGTCCTCAGCGCTCCAGCTCAAGATAATCTATTGCACTTTAGCTGCAGAGTTGCCCACTCAGCATTATACATGGCTCCAGTTTGCACCATTTGTTTTACAAGGTATAATACCATCTTTACATCCTTTGCAGCTGAAGCTCTGACAGTTTTTTTCCTCTATGATTCAGACTAGGGGAAAGAAATGCATTTGTTGAATTGAGAAACGCTCACGTTCAACTATTTTCATCTTGCTTATTCACATGAAAAGATTTAGGAGAGAAACCCTGACGTGTGTGTGCAGAACCAGGGTTGTGGCAGAGGCCTGACACATCAAAAACCAAGAGCAGTTTGCCCAGGGTCCCCCCGGGGCTGGCGGCAGGACCGGTACGAGACCCAGAGCCACACCAGCCCTCACCCATGGCACCACCTGGGTTTTGATGGGTGCTGGCTAGCTTCAGTTTCCATTGCAGCAGTTAAAAGGTCCCAAGCAAACATAACATTCATCACAGACTTTTTTTTTCACAGTTGGCTTGTGTGTTTCTATCAAAACACCTTTATCAAAATCTGGGTCATGTGAATATTCCCACATCCCACTTGCTTCTCAGCACGCAAATGATCTGCAAGCACCACACTTTCCAGCTGCGGGGCAGGTAAGGAGGTTCTCCACGGGGCCTTGTACGCACGTTGTGTTGGGGGGCACATGCTGCTGCCTCGCTTCTCATCCAGCTTCGGTTCTCCCCTGCTGCTGGTGCACCCATGTGTGCCTGCCCCGAGCGACTCTCCTGGGAATTGCTCTTCAGCAATGGCCATACCAGACACCAGACCTGGCTCTTCTCCTCCCATACCATTCCCTGTGCACTCTTCCTTGCATTGCTGCTGGCGGAGACAACCCAGCTGTGTGTCTGGGGGCACAGCTGACCCTATGGATAACTGCTCAACCCCACCCTCACCATCATCTACTGAGCCTTCCTACGCCATCACGCCCACAGTGACAAACATCCCTGTGATCCTCAAAGACCAAGTGCTTCAATAACCTCTTCGGAGCAGCAGCCCAAGCTCACAGCGGTGCTCCTCCAGTCAGCCAAGGTTTTTAACAGGATGAACATCGCTAAATCACTGTCACGCCAGACAAAACTCCTCGGGTCAGCAGGCTGGTGAAGCAACCCAGCAAAGAGGAGCGTCTCCACCAACAGCATCGCTGCCCACAGCACAGTCTTCCCCAAAAGACTTTGGTTTGTAACGAGGGTTTAGCAAGTCCAGCCACCTTAAAAACTTTTGGAAAAAACCCTCTGCTCTTGTTTCGTAACACAGTGCCAGAGACGACGTCTTACGCAACCGGAGTGTCATTACATCATCGACTGGAAAAACTGCCGGAGCGGGGTCACCCCAGCCCTAGGGCCCTGCCCAAAGCCCTTCCCAGCTCCCGCAGTACCTGTCTGAGCGTGATGGAGGAGCTCACCCCCAGTTAAACCCCGCTGCCTTCACCCGCAGCCAGCTCTGGCAGGCTCCCCACGTAGGACGGGCACTGCCATGCCGGGGCCTGCCGAAGCGGGGCGGGGGGCTCCCGGGGCCAGGTCGGCCACGCTCCACCTGTGCGAACAAGAACAGCCTTGTTTTATATGGCTGGGATGAGGCTCGGTCGCTGCCTAACCTGATGGAGGTGTTTCCTAGGGACGAGAATTTTTTTGAGGGCTTGCGATAAAACAAACTGCTGGAGGCAAAATAACAAAACGGGGAGCCTGAGCTCTTCCACTGGGTCATCTGAAGTTAATTCTTTGAAAATAGCAATCTTTCATCCAACTGCATCTCACCAAAACATTTCCAAGACAGGTATCAAGTGACCTGCAACAAATCACCCAGGAACTTTGGTTAGAGCCAAAATTCCAGGAAAATCTGAGCACAGGGAACAGTGCCTGAGCTCATCTGTTGGGAGAGGAGACTACTTAGGCTGTGAAAGGTTATTCAGGTGTTTAGTAACATACGGGGAAATGATCTTTCAAGTTACAGATTTCTCAGCTGAAGATGACTGTTGAATAAGCCAACGTGAAGACTCAGAAGGACATTTGAAGGAGCTAAATCCTTACAGCAGCGTCTATGCAACCGGCATTTTACTTCTAGTAGTTGAGCAAAATTGCAAACAGCTGGTAGATTGTTGGAACATTTTAAAACATTTCTTTCAAGGTACTTTATTACTTTCTCAAAAATAAATACACATGCCACACATTCCCCATTTTGCAGACACAGTGAACGTGTATCCCAAGGACCATTTTTTAGTTGGCGAGTTTCTTATTCATCAAAGCAAAAATCTAATTTCTCTACAGCAGTGGGACTCAATTTTATTTCTTTTTTTCCCCCGCAGCCTGGTAGTCCCTCTTTACCAGGTGAACAAGTGCCTTCGTATATCATAAAGGAGGCGAGGGTGATCACAGCACAGTTGTGTTATCATTGCGCTCACACTCCCTCCTGGGGCACAGCCCCTCGGCGGAGCATCCCGGCTCAGCGGGGAACTGACAGGCGTTCTCTAAAAGGTGAGTGGAAAAACCTGATTACTTTATGCATGAGGGATTTGTTTCAAATGCTGCTGTGAGGACTCCCCAGAGGTCCTAAAAGCTAAGGATAGATTTTGAAAACCGCATTCTTGCATGGGGAGGGACAAACTGATGACTCCACCGTTCAATTCCCTATAGCAAAGGTCAGGAATAGAAAGGCAAAAATAAAAATCTCAGGTCACAAATTGTCTCCCCTTGTGAACATCTTGCCATCAGTTAACTCTTACTGCCGCCAAATCTTCTGTCTGCCCTCAAATCCTTCCTGTCCCTCCCTTCGTTTGTCTTTTCTGAGAACATAAACATCCCCTCCATCACACAAGGTCACCTCCGTCCTCCAAACAGGCCTGGATCCGTGCTCTGCTCAGCCTCCCCTAGATCTGCACTGGTACCAGGTAGCACCTTTTACCTCTCAGTCTGCAACACCTTAACCACGGCAAATCAACAGTAGGCACCAGATGGAGATGACCAAAGACAAGGTGAAGCGACCCTCCAAGGCGAAGGGCAAGGAGTCAACGGCACACAGCTGTTGGAAACACTGCGACCGGTGGGAGATACGGTGCTGCACACCATGCATTTTAACACACGGTTTAATTGAATTCATTATGAGAACCACATCCCCACATTATGAATACCATACGGTATTTTGCAGCTGCGGTCGTAACTCAGCTTCATCAAAAACCTGCAGTGGCTAGGAATGAGCAATAGCAATGGCACGTAACTTTTTCAAAGAATATAGTACAGTATATGGCTACAGGCAAGTGCATGCAAAGTCAAGAGTAAAGTCGGGGGCTTCGATTTTCTTAATTTTAACGGCAGTTTTGACCTATCAGAAGCAGAGACTCTTTTGACTATGGATAAAATAAAATATATAGTAATTAGCAAACACAAGCACTGAAAGTACAAGGTCAGTGCTATTAACGTACCTATGGGGGTGTGTTACATCAACGACAGTTCCCAGGCTGAACAGCTCCAGGATGTGATGTTGCCGCAGGGCCGTACCACACTCAGTCCCTCTTGCCTTCTTTCTTCTCCAGCCTTTTCTCCGTTCTCAGAAAATGACTATATGCAGCATCAGAGACATATTGGAAACGAGGAGCGAGCTGTCACTACCCAAGTGCTTTAGTGCAGGGGCAGCCGTTACCTTGGGATAACGGGGTCAATCCTTTATAAAGTGAACTTCATCAAATCGTTCTGTCTGGAGTGACACAAAGACATTGCGACAGACCTCGTGCAGACTTGGTACAACGTGTGACATATTTCCATAGATTTTGGTTAGCTAAGGCCTTACTGAGTTCTCCTGCATCCATGTGCCCAGGCAGGGACCTTCTGGTCCCTGGAGTGGGAAATCCATCGCAAGCACGGCCGCCAGATGTGGTTTTTTGCTTTATGAACTTCAGGTTTCCTGAACCTCTTAGTTAAAAAGCATGCATCTCTATTACTCGAGATCAGGAGCAGCGAATTCAGCGACTAACGATCAAGCCATAGTTATTTCATGAGAAGTTCATCAGATGAGGTTATTCATTGTGGGTTACATGCTCAATTCAAGCAGTTTGAAGTTGTCCAACAATTATTTTGTTGCAGACTCACTACCTGGGTGCAAAATAATCTGATATGGTTATCATTTTCAGGTGTAAATGTTCAGTAATGAACCCAAACTTGTCTTCTGTTAAAGTCTCACAGCCGAGCCTATGAAATGCATTAATCTCTAGAAACACAGACTTCTAATGCAAACTATAAAATTATCTGTTTGAGGCAAACCCTAAATCCCTAAGCCACACATGTGCATTGGAAAAGGCTTGATTTATATGGTTGTAAAACTCTTGCAGGATGGATAGACTCTCTGACTTATAAAGAAAGCTGGAAAGAGGAAGCCTGCTTCATTTGCAAATTCAGCGTGCAAGATTGCGAGCGACATTCTTGTATTCTGACTTCCCTGCGAAACAATTTTTAACATCATCGCGCCAAGCAACATTGCGTATGCGCCCTTATTTATAGAACTTGCTGGTATTTCCATCATACCAAGGTTTAAAATTAGTATTTTAGCTCATGCCACCTCTTGTTCACACAGCATGCACGGGAGATGCCTCCTCTCCTGGGGGCTCACAGCCCCAAACAAAAAACTCTGGGGTGAGCAGCTCCCCACAAAGAAACACTGACAAAGCTCGAGGTGACCACAGGTGCCCCAAATCCAAATTCAGTACCATGTTTGCAAACTTCATCTATCTAGTTATTCGTGACAAGCACCCATTTTTACAGAAAGCAGGTTGGATCGGTATAGGATAGGAAGGTGTAATTTTTACACACTTCACTCTAAAATCTCTCTGCCGGGGTCCAGACAAACGTGCTGAACCGCTCAGCCGTGCCTCCCTAATTTAGTTCCTTATGTCTGGGTGCGAGGCTCATGCAACACATTTGTTTCACATCCCCACGTTTCGGGGCTGGGTGTGCTTCTCCTGGCAGAGGACACACTCCGGGGAGGAACCTGCTCAGCAGCACGAGCACCACTGCACCAGACCCGACCGGGCACTGCGACCGGTGCCAGGATGGTGCCCCCAGCCACCCGCCCCGGACAAGCCCCCGCCTTTCTACTTCTCTTACCTCCTTTCCACTCTTGATAACTATTCCCGCTCTGAAAGGCAAGAAAAGCAGGGGGGATGCTACTCCTTTTACAGCTTATCCGAGAGCGCAGCACAAAGACAGGCCGCGAATTTCCGAAGCAACCTCAGTGTAAATTGATGACCAGGCAATAAACCTGTCTTTAGATAAGCAGAACAGTTTGCATATGCTTTTGTGCGTGCACCTGCCTGTTCAGCGAGTCATCACTCATTTCACAGCTCATTTCGCTGACTGTGGTCTACAGGTTTTATCTTTTTAATTGGGCAAACAATACACACCTTGTCTTTGCACATAAAGTCCAGTGCTAACGTGCATGACTCCTACAAGTTGGTGGTTTGGTTTTTTTCAATCAGCTCTTAGTAATGCAGCACATTTAAGGTGGACGTGTTCCCTTTTTTGCCGGTTCCTATCTGCAATGCAAATATTCGAACTTCTGCAAAGATTTTAATTCTGCCCGAGGCAAATCTTTAAGACCCCACGGCAGCGTCCATTAAAGCCCAGGGGGAGAGTCGTTTTGTTTTCAAGGGGCTGTGGGATGGGCCCAACAGCACTAAAAAGAAAAGACAAGAAGTGTGAGTCTCGCCTCACTCCCAAGCAAGGAGTCTAAAGCAGATGAAGAGCAGCAGAAATTTAGCAGTTACCCTACTTCATGTGGTTTCTCTGGGAAATGATGGGGTTTGTTTTAAATACACAAGCAGTGCATTACACAGAGACAGGATTTAACAACTCCCGCAGAGGCCAGAAGAGTTAATGTAGTTTATACCAGCCACAGTCTTGGCCTGAGGGAGAAGCTAATGCAAAGAGCAGACGAAACCAGCTGAGTGGAGCATGGTCCTCCGGCGGTTGCGTTCTCCCGTCTTCTTCTACACTTCGCATTGCTCACTGCACTTAGGGTTTTAAATCCCATCCCGCAGGGTAGGACGGCAGGGCCCCGGCATGGGGACACACGCCAGCCCTGCTCCTCAGCCCACGGCTGCAGCACCTCCTGCCAACCGGCTCTGCAAAACCACACTCTGATCCATGGGTCCTGCTCGAGCTCCCGAGACTCTGGCATCAGCGCAAACCCAACCAGACCCCAACTGAGGCCACTGCGGAGAGGACAAGCACCCGTCCCTGCTGCAGCTCAGGCCAACGCAGCAGGAGAGAACGGCTTGAAAAAACAACCCCCCCACACACATGCTTTGCAGCATGATTAGTTTTTGGCGAAGACAGGCTGAATGTAGGGGGGGAAAAGTGCTGTCTTTGTTCTAGGATGCAAATGAGCATCTTTTTTAGAAGCTGAGAAAGAGCCCCAACTAACAAAAATTGCGCATTGACTGAAATAAGCCAGGCTGCCTTTCAGATGTAGACTTCAGACAGAAAATGAAACATATCAAAGTGTCTGATTTGACGTGGCTTGCAGCTGCAAGGCAAAGCGACTGTCCCATTTTTTTCCCCCGAGGCGAACACTCAAGATTTTCTTGATCTTATCTTTGTCTTTCTATAAGTCTTTGAAAACCATCTGTAGAGATTCATAAAGGGTATTTGTGTTTTAAGTAAACTGCAGAAGTGATCTATACCGAACAGATGGAAACAAATCAAAAAGCTTAACGGGATGCAGAAAACCAGCAACACTTAGAAAAATACTAGATATGAATGAGTAGGCAGGTTGTCTCCCATTTGTATTGCATTTGGTGCGGCACCTCTTTCCCCATCTCAGCAGCCCACATGGTCCACTCTCACCGCTCTTCTCCTGTCCTTGTTCACGGGCTGAGAAATACTTCCCGGCTGCAGTTGCTCTTCTGGACAAGCATCCCTTTGATGGGAATTGTTCAGCTCCTTGGCAGAGCCCAAACACCCACCCGGAGCCCTTAACGCAGCTCCCTCGGAAATTGATTGCATTTGACAGCAAAGGGCTCAGATTTTTCACAGCTTGCCAAACATTTCTGAACAGATAAGGTGGGGGAGAAAAGTGCTACGAATCAATCTCCGGCGTGCGGGGATTGCACGCTTGTTTGTTTGTTCGGGCGGTGGTTTTTTGTGACAGACAATTTCAAAGAAGCACAAGAGTGCTTCCTTAGTACCAGCTTTTCATAGAAGACACAATAAGGTGCAAAATGATGTGTGTTACTGGAGTGAGTGGGCGTAATGGGACTTCCTGAGCATACTAACAAAACCAACAGAGAAAAGAGAAAAAAAACTTTACAAATTTTCCCCTGTGTTTCAGCTGTGGCCCTGCATGTTTTCCCCTCTCCCCATTAGTCAGAGCCCTACATGCCTGTTTGGAGAGCATCTGCCCTAGTTCAGCTCGGCCATTGTAACCCTGACCAAAAACTGTGCTTGGCCACATCTTCACCGCAAAGACTGTATACCAGCGTAGCTCTTGCTCTGCACGAGTCCCAGCAGTGGGTCCACAGAGGCTGGTCCCTGCTAACACAAAGTCGGGCCGTATAATCCCCTCCATAAATTTATCAGCCTCCGTCATAAAACCGCACAGGCTCCACATGGACACTCAGCCACACTTTGCCCATCCATAACCTCACCCCTCCCGTGGTAGCAATACCTGTTTTATTTCCAGCTTACCTTTATTAATGACCGGTTTGTAGCTTTTTTTCCCCTCCTCCTTTTCTCTTCCTTTCTTTTCTCACCAGTCCCTAACAGGCCCAAGGCAAAGGTTAAGGTAGATCCCAGATGGGAGACCTGGGGATGGAGAAGACTGTTGGAGTGACATCAAAGCACTCCTCCTGCTTTGTTTCTGTAGAATGTTACATGACAGAATCTCAAGATAAATGTGTGTTTCTATCGAGCTACTTAATTTATTATGAAGCCAAGACACAGTTTCTGCCTTAAGCATCTCAGGAGGAGGGTGATCTTATCCTGCAGTCCTGCCCGGTCCCCAGGCTGGACACTAAGGACAGTCCTGTCCTTTTAGACTCCAGAACCGCACTTTGGTTGGGGTCCCCAGACACACTAAAAGGGCACAGGAAAGGACAAATGAAGAAATGACAGGCTATGCTCCAACCCCACATCGTCCTTCCCCCGCTGAGATGAAACTCCAGCGCTTAGAAACCATGGGCTGAGCTCAGCGCAGACCCAGATGCATTCCCGCTGCTGTCAAAGGGAATTCACCTTTGACTTTGCAAGAGCTGAGCAGGACAATGCCAAAAGCATCTGAAAACTCAGTTCCCCTCTCAATGCCGGGAGGCAGAGCCGGAGCAAATCCTTGACATCCCTCCTCTCCCTTGGCGTGGGGCTGGGGCCACAGGGCTCCAGCATGAACAGATGTGGGGACGGAGTGATGCGTGGGCAGCTGTGGTGGGAAAGGCCCTTCAGCTGACCATGTCTACCCACCAGCCTCCAGGAAAATACCCGTGGTGTGTCACACTGTTTCTCACCAGCTCTCTGAGCCGTCGCCCAAGGAAATGAAACATTCCTACATATTTCTCTGCTCCTCCCAGAGGGGCTCGCTGCGCTCTGGTCTTTCTTTTCTCCAGAAAGGAACGGGCAAAGACCGACTTCCACCCTTGTCCATCAGGCCACACTCATGCGACTATGCGTGGATGACATCTGGGGCACTGTCAGCTGAATATATCCTTTTATTCCCCCGACCTGGAGCTTAGCCATCTCCAAGCTCTGCCTCCTGAGCAAAGCACGAGACATCCCATGCCGCGGCCCCGATGGACCTTTGGTATTTGGATCCGTGTAAGTGCAGATTCCCAGTTCTATCCACCTACCAGCCTAGAGAGCCTTGCACACAAAAATAGAGGCAATACTGTGACTGATATTTTTAGAAAGGGAATGCATATGTAAATTATTCCCCTGAAAATGTCTCTGTGCGTCAGACTCTCCCCTGATTCAGAGAACATCCTTCTATCTTTTCCTCAAGTACACGCTGCAAACGGCGAAGCTTAACATCTCAGGGAATCTGGTGGCAGAGAAGGTTGCTGCAAAAGTGATTCATCTATCGCATCTTTCACAGCTTCAGTAAACTGGAACGGTGCGAATTTCTCTGCCCCCAGTCTTGGCTGCTCGAGAGCTCCCCGACTTCTCTCCCATTCACAGCTTCATGCGCACGCAGCAAAAAGCGAGGAGCGTTGCTGGTTTCCTCACCTCCGTGTCCCCAGCCTCCTGCCGTATGCTTCCTGCTGAGGATGCCGTCAGAATCCAGACAGGCCCATCTGGTGGGAACGCTTCCCCGGTCGGCGGCTCGGAGGCTGCAGAACGATGTGGTTCATCGCTGGCGCGGTGGCAGGGCTGTGAGGAGCTCTCGCAGCCCTCTGCACGCTCGAGCCGGAGCAGCTCACGGGTGATTCCTGCATCGAGACCATCCCACCGGCAAGAGCTGAGCCTGCACCAGGGCTGCTCAGCCCCAGGCAGACCAGACATCCCACCCATGCCCAGCACTGGGGAAACGGAACCTCCCAAGAGGAGGAGGCACTCGCAGCCACCAGAACACGCAGCCATGTTCCTCCACCCCCTCACATCGCAGCCTCCTCCATTTGCCAGCAGGAGCAGGGCAGTGATCGTCCCCTGTGCTCGGCCCTGGTGAGGCCGCACCTCGAATGCTGTGTTCAGTGTTGGGCCCCTCACTCCAAGAGAGACCTTGAGGGGCTGGAGCGTGTCCAGAGAAGGGCAACGGAGCTGGGGAAGGGTCTGGAGCACAAGGCTGATGGGGAGCGGCTGAGGGACCTGGGGTTGTTCAGCCTGGAGAAAAGGAGGCTGAGGGGAGACCTCATCGCTCTCTACAACTGCCTGAAAGGAGGGTGTAGAGAGGTGGGGTCGGTCTCTTCTCCCAGGTAACAAGTGACAGGATGAGAGGAGATGGCCTCAAGTTGTGCCAGGGGAGGTTTAGACTGGATATTAGGAAATTTTACTTCACTGAAAGGGTTGTCCAGCATTGGAACAGGCTGCCCAGGGAAGGGGTTGAGTCGCCATCCCTGGGGGTATTTAAAAGCCATTTGGATGAGGTGCTTAGGGACATGGTGTAGTGGTGGGCTTGGCAGTGTTAGGTTTACGGTTGGACTCAATGATCTTAAAGGTCTTTTCCAACCTATACGATTCTGTGATTCTGTAACCTGCCCAAAACTCCTCTGGTCCTGGAGGCCACTGCAGCCAAGGCACAGCAGGGACGCGCACACCAGCAGGCATCTCACCAGTGCCCAGCGCTTTGGGAAGTAAACAGTACAGTCCCTGACGTTATGTTCGATCACTGTCCAGAAGCTATTAGGAAGCTAATTAAAATGAATAGATCACTTAAGTATTCAGAGTTCATATCCCATTAATTCAACAGCGCAAGATACAGAGAGAAAGACAAAGGCTGAAGAAAAGGCCAAGGACGGTACAGCGATGTTCCTTGGTGTGGATTCCCCCCCCCCCCCTTCTTGTAATACAAAAGATAAGTCTGTCTCCTGGCTTATCTAGATACATTTGTAAAGATTAAAAACACACTCCTTTGCTTTTGCATTCTGCTGGAAATTATTAGCCTGTGGTATCGTTAAGCAGGGCACTCTGCCAGCCTTAAGGTTCTGATTTAAGCCACAAAGACAGGGAAATTCAGAGCGAAACCTGCTGCTGCCTGCGCGGGACCAGCCAGGCAGGCAGGACCCTGCCGTTCCCCTGCCCTAGCAGGCAGATGGGGAGATGGTGCTGCACACGAGCAACGCTACAGCCTCGGCTCTGCAGGAAAGGCTGGCCCCAATTCCTGCACCAGGAGCGGGGAAAAAAGCACATTTTCCTGCTTCCTGGCACTATTTGGGTATAGGGACAGCAGTAGCCAGGCAAGGGCGTAGCTCCCGGCTGGGGCCGCTCAGTGACCTTACCTCCAAGAGCCCGCTCATGCAAGGCTGGCTACGAGGTGGGAGCAGCAATATCCAAAGCCTTGGGCAAGGCTGAAGGAGGTGCCCCCATGGAGAAACCCCTGTCCCCACGCACCTCCCAAAAACCCAGCTTGGCAGGAATGAGCGGGCTGCAAGAGAGGAGCCGGGTAACTCAGAGGGTGGGAAATGGGGTCACACCACCTTAAAAACCACACTGAAAAATAGCTGTTGAGTATCCTCAGGGACAGTCCTGCAGCCTGTAAGACCTGGATATTTCTCTGTTGCAAAGATCTGTTTGCAACGGTTCAACGTGAGGCCCAAAAGAGAAAAAAATTTAAGAGCGGCTATGGTCCAGATCCCCACCTCTCGCTGAAGGGTTTATGCTGCTGTATCACTCTGAAGTCCCATGCTTCATATCTCTTTTTAAAACTGGCATTGCAGGCACTTCTAAGTCCTCTCTCTCTCCTTGAAAATATTCCTGGGTCAGAGAAACTCAGCTATAGGCAATCCGCTGAAGAACATGTGTGCTTGTACGCTGAAAGCCTGTGGTCATAGTCCTATGTTTTGGAGCTCTTCGGCTTAAGAAAACCTAACTCAAGGAAATTCATTTCTTTGTCACATCCCAGACCAACGCAAATTAATGTATCGGCATTAAAAGACCATGAAAAATGGGGTTAATTACGGAAACGATGACCTTTATATACAGCAACTCAGCCATGGGCTGCTATCATACATCATAATGTTAGGAAAAGCCACTTACTGACACACAACAGCAAATAATAAATAATAAATAATATATCCATCAACCTAAATTGAACCTTGTGTAGTGTACTCCTGACAAACCAGAGATTAATTTGCCTAATCCATCATTCGTTAATCCTTCATCCCCAAGATACGCACCTCAGTGCTACGACTGCGACATCTGAGTCTATTCATACAGGCACAGTGTCTCAGGTACAGTCAGCCAGAAGTCCATCAACAGAGTTTCCCACCTTTAACAAATACTGCCAAAGCGTTGCAGGTTCCGCATTTCAAAGGTGGGTAACTGGAGCACCAAAAGTTCGGGATTTATGAAGCCACAAAAATAACAATCAGGTTTTTATATCATCAGTAACTAAGACAATTATACTAAACTTAGCACATTGTTTGCACTATATAAATAATAAATGCTATTATTCAATGTTAAAGGAAACTGGAGCTGTAATCCATACTAGTAGGTTTATACAATGAAGCTCATTGTATAAAAACTTGCACATTAGGGTGAGGTCCTTGATAAAAGGAGGACATTAAGAGGATTTTTAGGTTTTAAATGTATTTTACCCTGAAGCTGTTTAGGGTTTTACTGCTGTAGGATAGGTAACACAGGAGACCTGGGGAGCTGTAGGTGGAGAAGATACAGCGGAGGTTGATGTGCTCACCCTACTAGAAGTATTGCAAATTGGCAATGTATTTCTGTAGCCACTATGTGCAAAATGGTCCCAGGAAAGAATAGCCACTGGAGATTAGGAGCCATTAAGATATCCCAAACTTTCCGTGGGAACCAGCAGCTGCTGCACCCAACTCAGCCATGTCCAGTTCTGCCCAGGAGGCAAATGTGCAAACCAGCCACTGGTACCGAGCTCTGCAATGGGAGAGCATGGCGGGGTGGGCAGGAAGGAAAGCGCTCCCCAGGCACCCTCGCAACTCAGATCCACCCAACTTCCCAGGTTAGGGGGAAAATTCTGCACAGGATTTTCCCATATTAGAGAAACCCAGCGACTTTTCCCCAGCTCATACTGAGTGACAAGTTCCACAGCCACGGTACCTAAAATACACACTTATTAAAACCATTATTAGACAGAAGAAGTATGTCTACTCCTACACTAGAGCTGGAAATCTGTCTCTAGTTTTAAAGAGAAAGCCAAGAAGCAAACAATGGAAATAATATTTTCCCTCCCCAACAGATTACTCTAATGTTGTTTCCCAGTGCTATTGTCAAATCTAATTAATCTGTTCTTTGCAACGCTGCTTGTATTTGCTTTAATTGTCGAGTGACACCATGAAGTGACAGTGCCAAACCTGCCCGAGAGCTGCAGTGGGACCCCACAGCTCTCTTCCATTCAAAATTAACCCCTCATGTTCACACTCAGCCAGCGCATCGCTGCTACTCGATCCTCACTGAGCAGACAGGTTGCGAGTGTGCAGGGCTGCAGGGGCTGATGCACCCTTTCCAGACGCACGGACGAGGGGTGTTGCACCGCCAGGACGCCTGTTCTGGCATCAACCCAACAAAAAAAAAAAACTTGAAAAACGTTCCAGAGACAGCAGGAGCAGCGAGGACAGCAGGAGGGTCATGTTTTGCTGCTGTACTTGGCAGCCAAGAACAGCAGCTCACATTGATCCTGCCCCACCACAGACGTCTCCATCCCCAAGTACTGAATATAGTTTGAGGGAAAAAGCTCTCAAATAAGCAAGGCAGGAGAGGTGGGTGGAGGATGGACACCACAGGCAACGTAAATCCAACCAAGACAGGACCTTTGCTGCATCTCAGCGAGAGGGCAATGCACTCCTAACAAAGTCTCTAGGGTAGAATCACAAAGTATTACCATGTTTGTGCATAAGACGTGCAGTAATGGCTGAAAGCTGGAAACCGTGGGTTAATGGAAGAAACCACCACAGTCACCTGTGTCAAATGCATATTTAATGCTCTCAGAGGACAACTATGCCAACTGCTCAGCAGCCAGGAACTCTTTCTTAAGAGCTACTGTCATAAGCTTGTGATCTAGTTCATAAATAATCATCGTATGAAATGATTTATGGCTTTGCTGAACTAAAGCTTTCCTGTCTCTGTTCTTCCTCCAGCTCCTCCTGGATGGCTGGGAGAAGAGGGCGGTGGGGATGGGGATGCAGCGGAGCTGCAAGAGTTGGGCTGAGGTGACTGTGTGCAAGTTTAAGGGTACATCTTGCGTTGCGAAGGGCAGCGTGGACAGCTGAACCTGGCACATGGGTGCCCAGGGGACTGGGCTCGTGGGGGACCCCAGGACCCTCCTTGGCTCCCAATGGCCATGCCCACCCCTGGCACCCACCCCAGGCTGGGCTACTCCCACCCCACACAGCTTCCTTCAGGTCCTGGCTTGTGCCAGGCTGGGAAAACATATCCTGAGGCGGCGATGGTTAAGTTATTATCTAGATACTAATCTCAAAAATCCCAGACCATTTTCTCCAGTTTCCCTTTACTCAGAAGAGCCAGACCAAATATAAACTGACACACTCAAGTGTTATATGATTATTGCTATATAAATAAATGTCATCACATTTAAATCATAATTTGATCTAACTTTGAGGTCAGCCCTGCTTTGAGCAGGAGGTCGGACCGCATGACCTCCAGAGGTCCCTTGCAACCTAAATTATTCTGTGATCTGGTGACTTTTCCGTGGCAGAAATTTTCCGTCTCTTTTAACAGAAGTAACTTATTGCAAGCCACAAGACAAAAAGTTTAATCACAGGTACCTCCTGCTTTGAAGCTGCTTTGGATTCAAAGCTTTAGGGAAGGTAAATACATTTAAAAGGGATTGCAGCCTTTAAAGGAGGGCACAGGATGCAATCCTGTAGCACTCTGCACAAGGCAAGCACCCGGTTCCAGCGCTAGCACGACTTCTTTCATACGCATTGCTATTTGATTTTATAATGGCATCCAATTACCTTTCATCGCATGGAAGATGCAGACTTAAAAAATGTGTTATGATATATTTTTTCTAGTTGCTAAAGCCCAAATTTGCTTGTAGTGATTTGCAGGTTGCCCTCCGCTTCCTGGGAGCACCAGTCAGCTCCCAGCAGTGTATTTATATTATATTTATAAAAACTTGGGGCCAGGTCATTATTGTGGTGCAGAGAGCCCCTTGCTAAGAGACCCCAAGAACTGCTTTTCTCTTGACAAAATCAGGGGTGTCCCCATACCCAGACCGGGTCCCCATGGCCCCGTCTGCACCACGACGCAAAGCAACCCCAGCTGCTGCAAGGATCAAGCTGTGCTTGTGTCAGGCTTTGATGTTCCCAGGTGGAAGGAGCTTTAACGGTGCGGTGGAGTGTTGTTTTTACACAAGATTTATCAGTACAGTTAACATACCGCCACAGAGCTGCTATTTGAGCATGCCCTGAATGTTAATAAGCGCACACAAGACAGGCTGCTGCTGCAGGTACACGCTAGCGTTCACCTTCAAAGAGCTTTATAAACATTAGCTCGGCGGGTCTCACCTCCATCTCCCGAAGGAGAGCTCAGCTCCGTTTCGTGGGGAAGGGAGGGAGGAGCAGAGGTCACGGACAGGCTTTGCGATGGGCTGGGGAGAGCAAGGATTCAAAAGAGATTTAAGTATCTTATTTTCACACAGACATTTATATAGGGCTTATACATTGTACTGCCTGGAGGAACCTCGTACTTCAACATATGAGACTTTTGGCGGGTTAGGATATATTTTATCCCGAGCTGTGTAATTTCTCAATATCCAACAGGATGAGCTGCTCTGTAAAATAGAGTTCTCAAACAGAAGCTTTGTCAAATTTTAACAGAGCCACATCAATGAATCCCCACTGATGTCCTGGGGAGATCAAACAGGAGGCTAAAAAAAAATACAGGAGAAAGCATCTGGGATCCTTTGGGGGAAAACTATCAAAGTATCATAGGAAAATATAAAGCTTGATTGGGTATCAAGAGGTCATCCAGTCCAGTGTTTCTCAACCTTTAAAAATCACTTAACTCCTTTGTTTCGAAGTCACAGACTACCTTGTGCACTGTTGGCACAACTGTCTTACTTGCAAACCTAACCAATATTTGGATCAATGCTGAAACATGGGTTTTTTTCTTCTCCCATTTTCTTTTTTCCATTCCTGCATGATTTATTTTTTCCTGGTTATCTTACGAGCTGCCCTGTGATGTCCTGTGGATACTACTGGACCAGTTTCCCTGACTCCTTAGCGAGGCCTCACCTTCCAAAATCATGGGTCCCATCAAAGCCATCTGCACTAGCCCAAGATGAAACGCCGTTTCCTTCAGCAACCTCCCTGTCACTTCCCCACCTCCACCTGACATCAGCCCGCCCGACCGTCTGAGTTCAGGACTCCTGTGGTTAGCCTGCCTCACCTTCGTGGTTGCTGCACGCAGACTTCCTCTGCTGTTGCCTTGTTATACGCTTTTAAAAATAGAGCATCCCTTAATATACTTCTTGTCAAAATATTCCCAGTTTCTTCTGAGCAAAGCTGGGATGAATAAGTCTAACAAAAACAAATGGGTCTTACTAGGTTTGCAAAGAAAGATTGCTCTGAAACACCAGTCATCCCCAAACCTCTATGGACAGCATGTTTTACAGATCCAGCCATGCTGTCAAACAGAAAAGCCCAGCAATTCAAATAAATACTATGCCTCTAATCCTTGTAGCTTACTATCCTGCCCAAATTTGACTGTCTCCTGAGCTGCCCTTTGCTATAGGAAAGGCTTCTCATTACCAGACACAGAGACAAGGTAATTTGTGCAGCCTCTCTACAAGATCCTCCTTGACCTCACCCAGAGCCAATGCCACCTGCCCTAAATCTCCCTCTGGGACTATGGGCACAAAACCATCCACCTGTCAGGACGCACGTCCTTTGGGATGACATCAAGTGGGTATTTTTCATATTTGGGCCCAAAACCATCCACCTGTCAGGACGCACGTCCTTTGGGATGACACCAAGGGGATATTTTTCCTATTCAGGCAGATGGAAGCGAGCGTTTCCCACACCTCCTCCCCGGAGCAAACCCAGCCCATCCAACTTCTTTCTTAACCACAGGAACAGCGATTCTGTGCGGCTTGTGTATGTAACTAATGCACCGAGGTCTGTTTTTTTGTTTAAATAGCTGTGAAAAGCACTGTGTGTGTTTTACCCAGAGATATATTACACTTGATTAGGCGGTGCGCTGGAGCGCGAATGGTACAACAGGAGACGGACGTGCTTAACTAGCGGTTTCAGCCTGCGCTCCGGTATCGGGAGGTCAAGGGAAAGATTAACTATATCTGACTGCCGTGTCAAAACACTCAATTGGAGCATTTATAAACCCACAGAACTAGTTGCCTCAGTCGGCAGAGCAGATTTATTTCCCTCAATGTAGCTCCCACAAAGCAAACCAGGGCAGTTGCCAGGGCCAGGTTTGCTTTCGGCTCCTTCCAAAGGGCAGAGAGATCTGAAAGGTTCAGATAGACGTGTGCAGGTTTCAAAGTCTGGCTCTTACCTTCAGTCAAAAAGTAAATCTGGGGGAAAGATGGCGATTTTCAGTCGCCTCTGCTTGCGGGTGACCCACAGCCAGGTAGACGTCAGCTACGGAAGTAGCCTGTCTAAACGCTATTTTAATAGAGAAATAAAAATTCCTATTTCCCTGCTCTTTGATAGGTGTAACACACGCATGGTAACTTCTGTTTTGCACTCAAAACCCTAGTGAAAAGAAGTCCTACTTTTCACATGTTAGGGGCACTTGGTTTTTACTGCTCTCCAGAATTTTAGAAATGTCATTCTGTGTAAAACAAAGTGAAGGCAACCCCTGAAGAAAGGTCCCCAAAGGAGCCCTCCCATTATCAAAATCAACATCCTTTCAGGATACAATGTCTTAAATTCACGTTAGATTTGGAACTGTACCTACAGCTCTTGGGCTGCAAGTCTAGTCCTCTTCATCTCAGTATACATCTCCACTGAAACAGATTGAGCCATGCACAGTGTGAGCGTACGACTGCAGCGTGCGGCCACTGATAAGCAGAGTTTGGACAATTGGGACGACCTTTTTTTTCTTTAACAAAAAAAAAAAAACAACACCAAAAACATAGCTTCAGCTTTACAACATACATGTGATTAAGGAAAAAGTCTTTGCTTCCCTTCTGCTCCCAAATTCAAGAATACTTTCTCAGCTTCCAGACTCAATTCTATTCGACTTGTTGCCACCTCAGATTGCCCCCCTTTTCCATGTCAAGCTCAGTGGCCACCATGTGATGTGCATTGACAGCTTATTCTTCCCATTTCAGCTACGGTTTCAGCACCAAGGTCAAGACCGGAGATGTCACCAGCATTTGAAGAAAAAGGTGCCAAACACCCAGGGTCAGCTCCCCGAGAGCACGCGTGTTCTGCGTCAAACGCATTGCAGGTACTTTAAGGAGCCACTGCTCCCCATGCTCTGCAAAAGTAGCAACTTCTATGTATGTCAAGCCTGTAAAGAGCAACTTTGGGTCCGGGGGTAGGACCAGCACATCCAAGAGGTACCAAACCTAGAACTCATCCTGCAAACCCTCCCGTGTGTTTCTTAGCCTGCTCTAGGCCACATGGACTCCTCAACTCAAACCAGCCATTGTTCGAGGGTTGCTGCTTTGCATCCTGCTGCACAACGCAGATGTGTCTGTGTTACCTTGGCAGAAGACGGCAGACAGGACTTCTCCACTCAAGTCACAGGAATGTTTCTGGGTTGAGACCGTCTGGATAAACCAGATGCTTCAGCACCCTGAGCTATGCTGCAGGGGTGCAATTTTGTTTTTAAACTGCACTTAGCAGCGTTCTGACTTGCAGGTTTCACTTTTTAATAGTAAACACATTTTGTAGGTGCCAGAGAACATTTCAAAGCATTTCAGTGGAGTCCTTTTACCTTCACAGCCTGGGGGCACATACACTGAAACAACAGCTGAAATCCAATTACTGAGGAATATTCTCAAGTGCATTTCCATAGGTAATTTGTTAGTCTGTTGGAACATGCAAAGTGATTTTTCTCCACTTCTTGATGCTGTACCTCGGGCTCCTTGGTCGAAGATTTCTATCCAAATTGCATAGTAACCACCATGAGAAGGAATCCACATGACTGCCGCCTTCTCTGGGGGAGCAACCTGCCAGCATCTTCCAAAACCCAGCCCTTACCTATGATTTGACAAGAAATTCATCAGCCAGCCACACTGCGATGCCTGCTACCATCCGAGCTTCTCATTGCCCAATCAGTTTGATGCATAAAGACATAAGAAGCCTAAAAGTATTTTTCCTTCAGCATCCTGTTTATTGATTTAGCAAAGAGTTGACACAGATGTACAGTTCTAGAGACAAGCCATAATGCAATCCCTTCATCTGCTGTCACTCAAAATCGCACAAGCTGGCTGCTGCCATAAGGGGAGGAGTGGCCACCCTGCTCATTTGGGGACTGCCAAACAACCCAGCCATGAGCTTTGTCCTCATTAGGGAGGTACCCCCAGACTGACACCACATCCATGCTGTGTGTGCCATCACGGTACATCCAACGCTGTGCCCAGGAATCCCCCACGTGCTGGGTACACACAGAGCCAGCCGTGACATCCTTCCCTCCTCCTTGCAGCTGAAGAACAACCACCATGGCATGAACCAGCCCAGGTGCCACCACCATGACGGCCCCGCTTGGGTTGGGCTCACACCCCGATAGTGGGTACCGGCACCTTCAACCCAAGGTTACCTCCCAACCAAGTCCGTAATATGTGACAGGTTCAAAGCATGGGCTGGCCTGCAAGGGAGGCAGCCTGAGAGCGCGCCATCCGCTCCGTTCACAAGTCAGAATCATTACCACTGGTGAGATACCATTGGAAATGGGTCTGTTTTCAGAAAGAGAAGACAAAAATTAAATAGACAAAGTTTGGGTCAGAGTGACAAGGAACATAATCAGAAAAGAGCATAGATGAACTGTCTGTGAGTTCTACAGATAATTCAGGGCAAATTAAAGCATCTGAAATCCTACTGAGAGCCACTGATTTAGAATTATGAAGTTAACTTACAGCAATCATTTTCTATATGAAAGCAATTACGGATGGGTTAAAAGCTTCTGTTATTATGGATTGTGTATGGCTGCCACAGAGGGTTCAGTCTCCCAGGATGAAATTTTAGCCTTCGTGAAAAGCTACTACATCCTGTATGCCAAATCTTGTTCACCCATCAGAAAGTCATTGAACATTATGCATTTTATTAACCAATGCAAATGCAGACAGCCAGGGAGAGGTAGATAGGGAACATCCTGCTCGCCAGTAAAACACATACACACAAATCACCATGGTTCACTTCCCAAAATAATCACACAGGCTCAAACACGCAGCTGTGATGAATGGCAAATTTCCAAGTCTTAATGCATCAGAAAGCAGAACCGTTGTTTGAAGTGGTCATCTCTTCAAGGGAAAGGAAAAGTCAAGGGAAAGCTTGTGAGAAACCTGCAAGCGTGGGGCTGTCCCCAGGAACAGCCTGACAGTGCCTGCAGGAAGGCCACCAGCCATGGTGACAGTGGCCTCCTCTATCTGCTGTCTTGCTGCTACCAGGGCAGAGCCTCAAAAGCACATCCAACGGCAGCTCGCAGCGGGGCTGCCGCTGTGAAACAAGGTGATGGGAGAGAGCAACAGCCTGGCTCCTGGCTCATCCCCACCGGAGGAGGACAAGGGGTCACTTGGGGTCTGGTGGCACAGCCCCTCCTGGGAGAGATGATCCACATCATCTCCATCGCCCCCAGAGCTAGGAGCCAGCAGCTCGCCAGCGATGCTGCCTGCACCCACGCCAGCCCTGGTCCTGTGGCCGGTTCGCATAGGAACAGCCTGCAAATGGAGCCGATGAAACCACTTACCAAAACAATCTATTATACTGAGCCTCTTCTTTCTCTTTATTCTTAATTGGGCTTTATTTCTTGTTTGGTGTTTTCTGTGCAGTTAAACGAGTTGACAGACCTTTTGTTTCTGGAATGAAAATGAGATTTTGACTGCGACGTGCATGGCAATGAGCCCAGCATGAGAGGGTACCTCCATCATACATCTTTCAGGGATGAGATTTGGAAGAGGGGAAAAAGGGAAACCTGCCCAAGACATGGTGGAAACCAAACGTTCACGGACAGGTGATCTGTCAGTAGGTGCAATAGTGTAGATATTTGGATTTCTCCTGCTGCAAAGGCTATGAGAGCAGGAGGGGTGTGAAGTGGCAGCCAGCCTGGCCCCTGTGCCAGCCCCTCTGGAGGCAGGGAGCAGCCTTGGGGCACCACAGGCATCGTTCGGCTAACGGGGCAGGGAGGCACTTGCTCCACAGGGGCCAGGAGGGACTCAATAGGAGGCTCTGATGGCCAGCATGGGTCCATAATTGATGTTAGCTGTTATAATAAATGAAATTTAGTAGCTAAACTCAGAGGGTTATAATAACAGCACTGAACTCGGCAGCATTGGAAAGGCAATGAGAAAGCAAGGCTTGCTGCATAATGCATGAGGGGGAAACCCACAGTATTGACAGTAAGAGCTAAATCCGTGTTACAGAGAGGTTGAGGGCAAAGATCCTCACTGGATTCAACAGAGCCTGAGTCCTAATGAGGAGACAGGGCAGCTCGTTCTCGTTACAGCGATCCTCCACTCCATCATTCCTGATGGAACCCCAGATCCTGCTCCTCTTGCACACCCTGAGGGCGAGCGCAGAGATCTTTTGCCAGGAGGGCTATAAGCCTGCACACAGGGATCCCTCAAAGGTATTTCTGTGCCTTCCTCCTAATTTCATTAGTGCAAGAAAATCGCTAAACATGCTACGCACCGCCAGCAGTACTCCCGGGTAAATGAGGCTGAGGGTCCTTGTGATTTCTGCAGGGCTGTGCAGAAAGTCTATGGCAAGGCACAGCTCCGGGCACTGCCCGAACAATGTCACATCCTTCCTGCAGCCTTTGGACAACTTTAGATGCTGGCTCCAAGGTAAAGGTGGTAAATAAGTGAAACACAAAGCTTTGCTTTCCTAGAAATCCCCTGTTAAGGTGGATTTGGATTTAGGATTTCTCTATTCCCACCTCAGAAGCTCCGTTCAAAGATAAATCTTTTGGGGAAAAAATCCCAAGGCTGGCCATAAAAATTGATAAACGATCACTGGGAAGCAACAGGAGAACAAACGCAATCCTTTTCCCTTTCTGCTCACCTTTTCTATGAAAGCTTTCCATGGCATAGTCAACACAAGAAATCGCACCTATTTAGCACTATTGATCCAGTTTACTTCAGTAACAAACCACATTAAGTTAAAATCAATACCAGCCACTCTTAAACTGATTTAGGACTGTCCACACAAAGGGGCTTGCACCAATTTAGACATATGTGTTTTGTAACCAATTTAGTTAAAACATGCAATCTAGGGGCTGAGCTGCGCTCTGAGCAGCCCAGAGACATTAATTCCCAGGGTTCAAAAGCATTAATTCCCAAGTCTCATCAACAGCTCTCAAGGGACAGGACACAAAAGATTGTGTCACAGACCAACGTCCATCTTTCTTGGCAAAGCGTACGGGTCTCCCTGCCTCCAAAACCCAAAGAGCTGGGGAGGAACGCAAAGACCTCAGGGTTAATTTATTTCTGCAGCTCAAACTTCGCATCAAAAGAAATGACCAAACTGAAGACGCTGGAGACAAACAGATCAGAAAGCTACGTTTTATTTCTCCCCCTGGAATATTTACTCCATGAGATACGTGCATTGCAGATAGCTTTGCCCACTATAAATCCACCAGCACTGTGCTTTGCAGTTCATTTTGCAGCAACATCCAAGTGACCAAGGTTAGGAAACGTAACACAAGGAGGAGTTTGAGAGTGCTGTATATCACAGTAGCTCGGCTGTGTTTTGACACCCTTTGCTGGTTTAATATCTAAGCATCTGTACGTGCACAGAAGAGGCTTGAGGTGAGCACTGAGGAGCAGAGCACGAATGTCATCATACACCATGACATCATGGCATCACAGGCAACTCTCTGAGCCAAGCTATAAATCTCCTCAACAAGGAGGAGGGAAAAAGGATTCTTACTTCAAAGGAGATGAGGTTTTAACATTTAATCAAGTGCAAGCTCAGGGGTCTCCATCAGACACAAGCCCTGGCTGCCAGGGAAAGGTCACAAGAAAACGTTTGGTGTTACCCTTCCTGGCCAAGGGGAGGGAGCCCAGGCCCTGTGAGGTCCTTCCACTCTTGTGCCTCAGCCCCCAAAGACTTGACACGGCACAGGGAAATCAGTAAAGATTAGCTTAGGCTTGAGCTTCAGAGGGAAACTTTATCAAAAGTTTATTCAGGACTTGGGGATTTTTGGAGCAAACAATGTTGGGCTGGAGCAATGCTGGTTCATCTATGGCAAAGGAGAGAAGAGGAAAGCAGGTTCCACCTCCCGTGCTTATTTGCCATGATATGAGAAAAATAAGAGGTCTGTTTGGAAAGGTCCAACAGTGACCAAGAAGTTAGTGATTTTAAGACATCACGAGGAAACCAAAAAAATTTGAAAAAAAGGACTCCCCTGAAATTTTACCAAAAACACCACAATTTGCCTCTTCCAAGAGGCAGCAGGTAAGGCTTAGAGCTCACACGCTGCTCTTCCCATGCCAGCTAATAGCACAAGGCCCCTCTGTCTCCAAAGAGAAGAGAGGGATGAGCCATGAGCTCCAGCCACGCAAGGACTTCAAGAAATCCTTCAGGAAATAAAGATCAAGGCTCAACTTTATCTTCTTGCAATGAAGATGAACAAGAGACCTAGTTAAAAAAAAAAAGGCATAAAGCCCAAAATTATTGCCTTCAGGGCTCTTTTATACCTTGGAGAAAAATGTGAAATAGTATAGGGCCAGTATTGTTTGTCTGGTTTAAAACCAGACCTTTAAGTTTTAGTTGTCCCTGGGTTCATGGTGGTAACAGACATGGGATGGTCTCCAGAGCGGCTGCACAATGCTGTCGGAGCAGCAGAAGCAACCTCCTACCAAATCCATCGACCACAGGAGCCACACACCTCTAGTCTCTAATCCCTGATAATTTATTTCTCCTCCTGCCTCCTTTCTCCCCATTCCTTCCCTGGAGCCTCAGGCATTGTCTCCCATCCTTATTCATTACCTTGGGAGATCAGGATCAGCCAACCCACTAAAAACCCTCCGAAAGGCAGGAAACGTCACACTTTGTTGCTGCTCATCCACCTTCAAAATATGCGTGTTCAGGCGTCTTCTCACCTAAGCTGCTTTTAAACCTGCTATTTAGAAGTGGTTTGGGGTTTAAGTTTCAGGCTGTAAGTCTGCTTTGTGATATTCCAGATACCTGGAAAAGATTTTAAAATCGTTTTCCCTGCTGTTACCAGGTAATAATTTGTTTCACAGAAAGATTCAAGAGTCCTACTTACATTGCTGAATTAAACACAGGAATGTTTTGGGAACAGAATTAAACCTTTTTCCTTTTTAAAAAAAAGTTTATTTATTTATTTTACTTTAAAGCCTCAGGCACTTAGCCTCCATTGTTCCATAAAAATACAAGGAATGGGTCTTTTCCCAGAGTAAATAAGGTAAAGAAAACGTCACCTTCCACACCTTGCTGCTGGGTATAGAGCATCCCTAAAGAGGGACGAATCCTGCCGAGATATCCTGCCCGGGGTCTGCAAGGGCAACAGGCACTCGGGTCCCAGGAGCTGAGCAGGGTTCGGTACTTGCATCCCAAGCTCCAGGGCAAAGGAGATGCCCCGCACCCATCGTATCTCCACGTTAACTGCTCCAACCACCACCACTAAGTGCCAAAGCCCATCCTCGTGCTGGAAGCAAACACATTCGGGCAGAGTAGCCATCGCCTTTCCCCAGCACTACGCTGAAGCCCTTATTTAGCTGGCAAAACGCTCACGATCCCGCTCACTCCGGAGACCACAATGGAGCTGGAAGAGCTGGCATCTGTCATCAGGTTTAATACTCCAGCTGAAAGACCGAGCCAAGGCTTTGTGAGCCGTAACATGCGATGACAAATTTCAGATCAAGGACACTGACCACGTGGCTATGATTACCATCAGGGGTTTATTGGCAGCGAAAGCCAGCGCACAGCTCGCATGGCCATTTAAGGCCTTCTCTGATGCAGAGAAGGCAAGAAAATCCCATCTGGTAGGTGCTCCGATGCAGGGAAACACAGATTAAGAGGCTTCCTCTGGTAAGCAGCTACTTTCCAAATCGCCAAATCTAAAGAAAAAAACCCCACACCCTTATCAACACAAAGCCCACATTTGTAGAAGCTTCTGCCACTCTGAAGAGCATCTTCACTGCCAAATGCTTACACCAACTGCATTGACAGTGGCGAGAGGGTGACATTTAGTCCAGTCTCTTCCATTTGGGCACATAAGTACATTTTTACAGTGCCAAGCACACTTTGCAACGGGAAGACTTAAAACCCAATTGCAAAATATGCTGCACACAGTGATAAGAAATTCATCTACTGTCTAATCTAATGCATGCGGCAAGGCTCCTGCCACCCCGCTGGACCCACTCTGGGCTAATCTGGAAGAGCCTGGTACACTCTGCACAGGTCACTCTTTCTGCTTTCCTCAGAGCTACGAGAGCAGCCGGAATGGGAAAAACCTGCAGCACTCCAAAATGACACCTCCAAGTCCAGCATCTGAACCCCCCCCACCAGCCTTCATGGTATTTACAGCCAGCCCTTAATTCAGTTTGATTCTCAGAAAATGCCACAAGCCAAGTAATTTTTGCATTATCCCAGCAGAAGTAACAACAACAAAAAAATATTGGGGTTTGTGGTTTCAAAAGAAGCGCTTAAGTGCGTATCGACCACATCCTCATGATCCTTTCTGCTCTCTGTTTCTGATAGGAGTTAAATACATTTAAACCTTCCTGCAGTCCCCTTACAGCAAAGGCTCACCCAAGGGCTGGGGCTTGCTCAGGACGTTGCAGGGGCTGGTGTCCCCCATCACTTTATTTTCCTCTCCTGCTGTGAAGGTCTAATATTATCAACGCTCTCCAAGGCATCCCTGACGCACAGCCCATGAAACTGCACTTGCCGCTGGTCAGCCAGCCAGGAGGAAGTTTTTAAGTCAAAGACTAAGAGAAGAGACACTGTCAGGTTAAGGCAGAAGGGAGGAATACCCCTTTCTGCTGTGATTTTGCTGTGATTCAGGCTGATGGTGCAGAAGAGGCCACAGGAAAGGCAGAGGCTGTGCTTGCGATTGCAAGTCCCCCCACCCGCCGTCCCCGCTCCGCTCTGCGCTCACTCCCTCAACCTGCTGAGCGTCCTCGAAGACCGTACCTGCTCACATCTGCCTTTAAATTCATGCTGCACAAGGAGCCAGCAGCCTTGATCCCTCTCCCACGTGCGTACCACGCAACGGGGCTCCTGGCACCCAGGAGGAGCCTCCGTTAGCATGAGCTGCCAGCATCCACGGGACTGAACCCAAGAGGGCTGCAGTGGCAGACCCCCCCATGCCAGACCTCCCACCTCTCTCCTGCACCATGGTCATTTGCCAGCCCGGAGCATGGGGACGAGCCCAGACCACTGCTCTTCCACATCAGCACCACACCACAGGCGGCTCAGGCCGAGCCTTGGGATGGAAACCGCCCGGGGAAGGAAGCCACCCTGGACCTCCTACTGCATCCGTCAGTGGCCGTGAGTCAGCAGCCGAGGAGGGCAGCGATCAGCTTGAGGGTGCCTGCTTCTATTTGCAGCGCTGCCATTGATTCAGCATGAGAGATTAAGAGAGTGGCTTTACCACATCCTGGCAATACAGGGATTTTTAAAAAAAAATTTGAGAGAAAGAAAAAAAGCCATTAACCAAGGTTTGTTTAATCAGGATTTGCAAAGCACTGAGAGATACCCAGGCACCATTAAGTGCAGACTAACATCATCAAGCACTAATCACCAAGTGTCAAAATGTACAGAGTTTCCTATAAATTTAAGGGGCACTTTGCCATACAAAAGCCCCCCAGCAGGCTAAGCGCCTCAGTTACACCTCCCCAAGCTGTTTTATTGCTCCTGGAGGTTCCTCTGTGCCTCCGGAGCGGAGCGTAGGGGTTGGATTTACAACGTGCGATGCCTCCAGACGAAAGGCCTGGGGGGTTGAGTGCACCCAGGATGGGGGCTTCAGCCCCTGGGTGCATCCCCCCGGGCAATAGCTGCCAGGATCAGGCCCCCATGATCCAGGGGCATCTCGGGTTCTTCAAGCTGCTTTGGCTGATCCGAAGCACCTTGCATTTGAGACGGCACACCAGGGGAAGCAGAGTTTCTCCAGTCCTACCTCAACACTAAATTGTGTCTTCTCTTTTCCTTACCTTTGAAGCAATAAAAGCAAGAGAGGATTTATTGCTTTTTAACAAGTGCCACAGAACATCCATTTCATTAATTTACATGGGGGGTGGGGGGGAGGAGATGCCAGTTCAATAAATTCTCCCAGACTATCGCTTTGAAACAAACAACTCTGCATATTCGGGCTGTGGATGTCACAGCAGAGGCTTTTATCCAAATGAGCTATGCGTTCTCAACAGAATGACTAAAATGCTTCAAGAAAATAAAAAAAAGAAAAAAAAGAGGGTGGAGACAAAGAAGCCGCTCTCTACAAAAGGCAACGTATCACTGACACGTTGTTTCAACTCCCAGTGGTGTATTAAAAAAATAAAAATAAAACCCCTCTGAACCACAGCTGCATCCTTAGCTTGCACTGCTGTGTTATTTTAGCTCGGAGGGAAAAACGACATTTGCTAATGCCTTTTTCTTCTCTCTTCCCCCCCACCCAGAGAGGAAAATGTGTTTGGTTTTCTTGTGCCCAGTGTTTACCGTGCGGATAGCGCGGCTCCACTCCCTTGGGACCGGAGAGAAAGGGGAGAGTGTCTGGAGAGGGGTGGCTTCAGGGCAGGATCCTTCCCATCGGATTTACTGGCGAGGCTGGAGCAAATAAAAGGGGTAGTCTTTCCCCCACCCTGAGCACAGCGGGGCTGCAGATGTGAACAGCGAATACAAAATCCCGCCTGAGCCCACAGCATTTCTATGACAATAGAAAATAAATAGCTCCATATTTGTTTATTTAGTTAACTTAACTTCTGAGGGATTCATTTTGTGCTACTGAAGAAGAGGAAACGGGGATGAGATGACAGTGACAGGGTGGCCCTGCAGACCCCGCTGCTGCCGACACCGATCCTTGCCGCAAAGCTCGATGCTCTGCTGACTGTGTCACCCCGGGGAAGCCTGCGGGGACATGCTGCTGGCCCTTCGCAGAGCCACCTCGAGAGGACCAAACACGTCCCAGGTGTGACGTCTCACAGGGCGAAGTGCCCCAGGCCAAGGAGCAGGCAGCTCTCCTTGGTCACCCACGTGCTCACAGGGGACCCGAGGTCCAGGGGTTGCTCCCAGCTCTGCCCTGTTTCATGACTGAGTTCCACCACACCGGTTATCATGCCTGCACAGCTATACAAGGTTGTGTTGCTCAACAACTTCGTGCACAGGGTGGTTGGGGGGTACCTAACAGCAGGTACTCGGTGTCCGGGGGCACCCCAGCACTCAGGCTGCTCCCTGTGCATTGCCACCATAGCGAGGATACCCGGGAAGGGTGGGCTGGGGGTGGGATACAGCCAGGGTGGGGATGCAGGGGGGTGAACGGTGCCTCTCCACGTCACGATGAGAACCCCCCTTCCCCACACACAGCTGCACAACATCGGAAACTGTGGCACAAAGACACTAAAGGAGAGAAGGCAGGAGGATGGAGCAGGGAAACGTCAATCGAGGTTACCCAGTCCGTCTGCAGCAGAGCCAGGACGAGAAGTTTTATCTACTGGCACCTACTGTAATGCTGGTTTCCATTAGATTATGGCCTAATGACTCGCACTTTAATTACACAAGCTTCGAGCTTCGGTTTCCATTTTGCCTTTCCATTTCATATCACTTCTCTCTTACAGAAAGCAAACCAGAGGCAGACAAACACCAACATGTGCAAACACATCCTTACCCTTGCCATCCAGAAGAACATATCAAACAAATCTGACATCAGTCACTCAAGCACATACTGTTCTCTCCCCACGCTATTCTCAATGCATTTTATCAGGAGCGAACGTTTCATTTGCACATCTATTTCTGAGATCCAAATCAAAGACTTCTTCTTTCCTTCTGCTAAAAACAAACCAAAAAAACAAACCAAAAAACCACAGTGAAGATAGCTACCCCTAAGCTGGAGACGAGCAGACTCCCCCGTGCCCCAGGCCCACCTGAGGCTTGTTTTGGGATTAGGACACAGTGGCAGAAAATCCAATGTCAGGTTTACTGAAGGTACCTAGATGTCAGGAGCAGCAGCAGGGCACTGGGGGACGCTCCCGAAAAACCCCCAGCAGGGAGACACCGACCCGCTGGGAGGGACGTTCCTGCAAAGCCTCACGAAACACCCATCGGCATTTTAAACGTGCCCTGTCCTCCACGGGCCTCTTGCAAACTAGTTGTGTTTCCTCCAACCCAATATACCCCATTTCATGTTTTTTTACATCATTACCAGCAAATGAACTCTGCTTAGACCCATGCCCGAGGGATTTTCTGTTCCCACTCAGGCCCCATGCCTCTCCCCCCAGGTCTGCATGGCTGGGGGGCACAGGCAGGCGCTGTCCTCAGCAACCTCTAAAGGCAAATACTGAAGGTAGAGCTTGCAGGCGTTTGTTTAAACAGTTGGCAAATACATGACTCTTATCAGAAAGTGTTCTGTTTGATCTGTTTTGCCATCAGATAAAAGTAGAGGGTTTTGCTAAAAAGTGAACAAAAATATTGGGTTTTTTCCCCAATAATTACTTTTTAAATTTTCTAGTTATAAAAAGAGAGGAATTATTCTTTTTATTTTTGAAGATGTATTTTCTGATTATTTCCAGACTTGTTTTTAAAAATCCTCCCACAAATACCGACATTTCTGCTGCCTCCAATTTCTACCGTGCTCATCGCTGCAGTATCTAAGCACCTCACAAATCTCAATTAACCTCAGTCATCCTGGGAGGTAAAAACATATTAATAATCCTGTCTCAGATATGGATAGACTGAGGCAGTGAGAGAACGAGGCCAACGTTTCACACCGAGTGCCAAGGCATGGTTCCTTGCTAGCACAGCCCGATTTGGGGAGCGGGGAGGTAAACGGGAGCTTCAGGGCTCCGCACCTTCCCGGCGGCATGTCGGGAGCACACGGGAACTGGTGGCAAAGCCAGTTCAACTGGAATATGGAGGCTAATTACACCCCAGTATCCTCACTGCAATATTTCTGCTCAACGAGACACAACACCTAAACTACCAGCTCAGTTTTTCCAGAAATATTACAAGTTTTGAACCTAAAATTGCCGCATTTCAACCCTCAATTCAATCCTATTGATCTCTTTCTCCCCCAACGTTTCCTGTGCTCTGATATGGAACCCATCACCAGTCCCTCGTAACTTTTTCTGCACAGGATCTGTAAGATAACAAACTGCTGTTATTCTAATTTCACAAGCAAGGAGCGGAGCACAGACAAATTAATTGAGTTTGCTGCTATCACGCACATCTCCAGCACAGCGAGGAGAGGGACACCCCAAGTCAGAGACTCAACTTCACCTCCGGTCAGCTGTTCTACAATTCCCCTGAGATATCAGCTGGGATTTGACCTTGTAGCTACTTGAGCAAAGATAGGGAGCTCTAACACAGCCTTCACAGAGACAGTATTACATGGCTGCTTCCTATATCATGCAACAATAATACTAACATGTTTTTAAATTATGCATTATAAAAGAAAGCAATGCAAGATTAAGGCTACTCATATTTTCCCCAACAGAAATTTTCAGTCTTTTTACAGCAGCTTTGTCACAGAGTTTAAGACTCACAGAATTACAGTGACTCTGCTTTATTCCCCCTCTGACCCTCTCAAAAGGCAATCTCCTAGGTTATAAAGCCACCTAAAATGTAACATGTTACCTTACTCCTGTCTTCCTAGGAGCATTAGCCCATGAAACACAACAGCAGGCGATCTCTAAGCCTCGTCCACAAGCAAGAGAGCCTGATCTGCGACGGCTTATAGGCAACACCCTCCGCTTCTTGGGGACACAGACCTGGATAAGCCACCACCATGCAGCAGCACAGAAAGCCCACCCGTTTACCTCCTACAGACCAGGCTGACAACTTCTTCTGCCACCTTAAATAGATGACCAGCTTCTCTTCCACTGACCACAGCCTCCCATCCTTCCTCTCCTCATTTGTTACAAATGAGATACACCCCAGCCAATTAGCTAATAATTAAACCTAACTTCCAGGGCTCAGAAGCTTTTAGGGCACCGGTTCTCAAGCTAAGACTAGACCTTCTTCCAGCCGGTTTCCCATACGTTTCACCATAGCATACATTTTTGTCTCCGAGTGGCTCTGCCACCCTTCTCGCAGCTCCGGGGCGATGTGTGACGCAGGGGCTGTGATTTCCCCAGCCCGGTGCCCGCCTCAGTTGCTGCTCTCCCTGTCTCTCCTTGCTGCAATAGATAAACACCAACGCAAGGAACCAGAGTTCTTGGTCCCCTGCCAAAGTCCCTTCCTCTCTGCAAATTGCCCGGAAGAAGTTTTGTGACACCAGCATTTGCACTGCTTTTTTTTCTTTTTTTTTTCTTTTTTTTTCTTTTTTTTTCTTTTTTTTTCTTTTTTTTTCTTTTTTTTTCTTTTTTTTTCTTTTTTTTTTTTTTTCTTTTTTTTTTTCTTTTTTTTTTCTTTTTTTTTTTTTCTTTTTTTTTTTTCTTTTTTTTCTGCAGTCCTGGCCTGACTCCTGGAGTCCCCTCCTCCTCCCCAGCTCAACCTTTTTGCAGCTCCCTGACCCGTGCTCCATCGCATCTGCTGCCTTTGCAGGCGCTCCCCTCTCACAGGGTATGCGGTTTCCCTCACCTGCTCGTTTGACATGCTATAAACCTTCTGTTTGCTAAGCTTAGAGATGATTCTGCCAGCCAGGAAACCATGTGAGATTGGTGGCGAGACCCAAACTGAAAACAAAACTCGAGACAAAAGCATTCAAAGAAACTGCAAAACTGCTCGGATTAACAGCAGGCGACAAAGAGGCTTTTACAGGCAGGCCAGTAGCACACGCTCTACCTTCCCTTAGCTGTCACTGCAGAATGAATTTGCTGATCTCAGGTGCCAAGGGAAAACAAAACAAGAGCTTGATCTGAGGAGAAAATGCTACCAAAACTGGCTTTTGGCTGGGGCAGGACGGGGTGGGCTGGCAGAGCCAGATCTGCTCCCCCCGACAGCAGCTGCGGTGAGAAGCTGAGCCCCTGCTCCCCGTCCTCCCTCTGCCCCGGGGATGCTCATTTTTAGTTCTCCCTCTGGAGCAACACCCATCATGACTTATATTAATTGCCAATGGAAGCGAGTAAGTATTTCCCTCCTCTTTTTCCTCCAGCGCTCGGGTGGGACGGCAGCAAAGGCCGCCGGGCTGATGTCCCTTGGCAGCAGCAGGCGCCCAGGGAGGCGGTGGGAGCTCAGCCCAGCACATGCTGCGTGGGGCGGGACGGGTAATTCACTGTGGACATCGGTCAGTGAGATGTGACCGCCTCGAGTTAAAAGCAGAAACATTTTAATAAGAAATGTGCCTCTGAGTCACGATGCTCCAGGGACCAGTGGTGTGCTGTCTTATCCACCAGCCTTGCTTGGGGACTTTCTTAAGGTCAGGATCTGGGCTTAAAATTGCCCAGCTGTGAACAGAATAAACACTTGGTCATGTTTGCTCGCTCGAGCTAAAGGTGAGTCATTTGTAATAACTTTCAGAGGGAAAATTATATGAGTAATACTCTGAGAAAAAAGGTATGAAAAATACAGGGAGGGAGATTTGCAATGTATTTAATAGTCGTGAGCCCTCGCAGAACCATGAGCCTCTCGGAGAACCATTCCTAACGCTCACCATCATTTGATTGCACTGCTCTGAAGCGTGCTAACCCTAAAATGGTCTGCAAATACATTTGTGTCGCTCAGCCCTATCTGTGTTTAGAGAGCGTCTTGGAGAACACATTAAACACTTCAGCTGCTAAAGCGAGTGTCAGCGCCATCCCAAGAGCCTCTGAAGTAAATGATGTTGTTAACCACATCATGGGAATACTCGTATTAATCTCTCAGCTCTGCGCAAACCTGCTTTGCTACACCAGAGCCACAGGTGTCAAAGTCGGTGCGTTGGCACATTTTCAGCGGCTCACAGCAGCCAGCGCCGGCAGCGGGGAGAGCTGCGAGGCCGGACCCCGCTGCCGGCTCCCGCTGAGCTGCAAATGGAGGAGCAGGCGGGAGATCCCGGCCAGGGCTCCCTGCAGCCAGCGCTTGCCTCTCCGCCCGCCAGCATCTCCCCGGCCTCACCGGGCTCCTGTGGCTACCGCGCTTCCAGCCCGGCAGGGCAAAGCCAGTCTGGCACATCAGCCTGCGGCTGAGCCCCTGCCCCGTGTGATAGCCTCAGACCAGGCAACTGCTGCCGGGTTATTCCCCTGGGGCTCCATACAGGGGGAGCGCGTGGAAAACCTGGGTCTTTTTTTAAGGGAAACACCCCAAAAAAGTTGTTTTTTTGCAGAGAAGGCGGCGCGTTCTCTGCCACGGGAGGAAAGCGTGAAAGGTGCTGCGCAGGGGTCAGAGGACCCACGACACGCCCGGGTGGGCAGCCGTGTCCCCAGGGTGAGGTGTGCCCCAATGCTCAGGGAAGACGGGACGGAGGGCACGCAGCATGGGCTCGGCTGGTGCCCAGGCAAAACACAACCTTGCCGAGAGCCCGGCTCAGGGCACGGGCAGCATCTCCCCACGCAGCACCGGGCACCGCTCACCCGCTGCCCACAGCAGCGCTGCCTTCGCCTCCCTGGCACCCAGGTTTACCAGCCTGCCTTTGCTGTTGCTGCCTGTACGTGCATGCAGACAGCACCCAGCCGTGACTCTGCCAGGCAGGCTCTGCCGTGCCGGGGGCAGGCGAAGCGGTGACATGCTCCCAGCTATGCCTGGCAGCTCGGGGTCGCGTCGGCATGCACAGCTCCCCGCATGCTAAGCTCAGCCCCGTGGGAGGCAATGCCCCAGCGCTAACAACTATTTTGACACGCAGCACTATACTAAGACCAGTAAGGCAACGCTATCGCTGCCAAGAAGCAAAAAAAAAAAAGGTTTCCACGGCTATTGTACCCCATCAGCTCTTCTAACCTCTTCAAATGTAGAAGTTCCTTTGAAGGTTTATTGTTATTAATGTATATAAAAAGCATCCTTCTGCCCTATTCCTTGTTTCGTACATCAGCCCGCATTTTGTGCATTTTCTGCACGGATATGGACGGATGTGCTGTACTTCCAGCAGGCACTCTGCGAAGGTTGACAAGGGCAGCAAGCTCTTGCTTTCCCTGGCCGCCATCCCCGGGTTAATGTGTTTGCAAGACAAAGTGTTGTCAGAAACACCAGGGGCAGTCCCTAGGGATAACACTTTGGAAGTGAAGGCGTTCACTCCTGGATGGACGAAGAGAAAACAGGCTATAGATAACCTTGGGAGCGAGCGGAGATGTGCAGCATCTCTGAGAGCAAAACTGGGTTGGAGTCATGAGAAGACTGAGGGCAGGTGGAGTCGTTAGCCTTGGAGAGCGGTGAAGCCTGGCCACCGAGGCTGGGAGTCCTGGCTGCTCCTCTCGCACAGCTCTCGCAGTATGCCATGATCTGCTCTTGAATGGTGGCCAAATCCCTGGAGAAGCTCAAGCGTCAGCCCTGCGCATCAAGCCTTCAGCTTGCTGGCATGCTTTAAGTTTGGATTTACAGCACGTTAAAGCATCGTGGGGGGCTGAGAGAAGGCTGAGCTGCGGGCGCGTTGTAGCAGAGCATCCCTCCGGCCCCACGGGCAGAGCTGCGGGTGCCCCCGCCGCGGTGCCGGCAGACCCCGGTGCACAGCCCTGCCCTGCCGCCGAGGGTATGGGCTCTGCGAGGCAGAGTGAGGTGCTCCGCTCCGAGCCATCAGCTCTTCCTCGCTGCCCTTGTTACTTTGCACCAGGAGGCCTTGCTAACGCTGCTGGGCAGCAGGACTCCTGACACGGCTGTAATGTAATTTTGCGTGTGTTAATTTAATTTCTTGGCTTTGCTTAATATCAGTTATTATTCTGCTGAGATCGTAACCAGGAACGGGTGAAGCTGGTTCAGAGAAAATAGCCAAGCCCATGCCTTTCATTTCCCCTCTCCTCCCAGCTGCCATGACCTTTGCCCATTATTAGAACCAAACTTGAAATAAGCCTTTTCTTTCTGAGGCTCTGAAATACTCAGCTCTGAGTCAAATTCATGGAACAAGGGAACTGATTCAGACGGCCACAAGCTATTGTTTCAGTTCCACCTTAAAGCAGTTCCAGCTCCGTCAGCTCTTTTCTTTCCTCCTTTCAAAACGCAGCTGGGAGGAGCCCAGTAAGAGGCCAGTTGACACTGGGGATGGAGGCACTGGGCTGCCCCTGCTCCTTCCAAAGCCCCCACATCCCCAGAGAGCACCGTGGCAAGCAGCGGCACACACCTCCCACACCGTCCTGCCCAGGCAGGGCTCCCCATCACTCAGGGGACAGATCCTGTCCGTCGCCACCTTGCTAGGAAACCAGCACCGTGCTATGGCAAATACTGGGTGGGTGGCTCCTGAGGCATGAGCTCGTCCTTTGGAGCAGGGGGAAATCACTTCATGGTTTTATAGCTCCCAAAAAGCTAGCAGCTGGTACTTTATCCCTTGGAGAAGTGAAGAAGCCCCACTCGAAGGACTGCTTTGCACAGCCTCGCTCCACTGTAGCACACCTGCTATTAGCTGCCACCATGACAAACTCTGCTTGGCCACCACTGCAACCTGTGCAGTTCCTGGATGAAGGCTAATTGCATCAGCGTAAGCATTTTTTTTCCGATCTCGCCATGTTTTTGAACCACAGGTTTGTACTGGTACAGAGACCTCGGTGTAGCTACACCCATGCTCAATTCTCCGGAGTAGGTAAGCCAAGCCCCTAGGAAAAAGGCTATTATGGGTTCTCTGAGTCACCGTGTGCCTTCTCCAGTTGTACTTAAACCTGATACTGATCCATACTTTTGTTGAAAGCAGAAATTAAGCAGATGAACAAGTAGCTGGGAAGGCACTTTAAAGACTTTTTCATCAAAGGTGATTTCAAAATATTTTCCAACTCGGCATTCTTTTCCGTAAATACACCACCCAGGTTTCCAGGGGCCTTTGGGGTAAGAAGATCAGTGTTGTAAGGAAGCATCTCCTCTGCCAAAGTCTGACATTTGAGGAGCTCCTACTTGCAAAATAACACAGGCACCTGTTGTTTGTTTTGGCAATTCTGAAATCGCAGTGTTCCCATAGACTCCACACACACGCACCGGCTCTGGGAGAGCTCTCACTCTCGGTACTAGAGGAGATAGTGTTATTTAAATAAAAAAATCCTCAAGGTTTCTGAGTGGTTTAGCAAAGATTGCATGGAAAAATTACTGTGCAACTGTGAAATAGTTGAGATTCAGGCCCAAAGGCCAAGAAAGTTGTCCGTTCTTGTCTTCATTGGAAGGAAAGCGTGCTAGCCATGACCGCGGCTGAGCACAGCTGCTGGTACCAGAAGCACTTCTTGACAAGGAAAGTGGGATTTGCTTTTGGAGCACCCTTTGCTACCCAGTCGCCCAGAATTCTCCCAAGTAACATGGGACCTACCCATCCCTTAGGTGTTTTATGGCCATCTACACATGGGACGCGATTCATCTCCAGGCCATGACGGGCTCAAGTCAGAATGACGATCCAGATTTGGACATTCAAGGGTGAATTCAGAAGGCTGAGCAGCCCTGCCCAGCTCTGGCGATGCTGTCAGAGTGCCGGCAGGCACAAGGGCTCGGGGAGGCAGAGCAGCCTGCAAAGCCGAGCAGAAAACCCTAATGCAGACAAAGCTCACCCCGGCTCTGGAGCACCTTGTTAGCATCCGCCGTCATAGTCCGAAGCCGTAGGAGATGCACCCACACAGCCTGCTGGCAAAACACATAAAACCCAGATGATACAAAGGAAGCTTTAAAACCACGAAGAGCTAGCGCTGGTACGCGTGCAGGCAGGCGCGAAGGTGTGTTGGTGCAGGACCCCCGATTAGGGGTAGGCTCGGGGACTCTCAGCACCGAACTAGGGGGGATGGGACGATGTCTGCACGAGGCTTTCTATCCTCTTCCAGAAAACAAACCAACTCACAGATGTTAACTGCAGAGTCGTGTGTGAAATAACAGCCTGTTACCTTAATGCCCAGCTTCTTGCCTGAAACACGTTTGTTTTGTACAGTGTTTATGCAGAAAATTTTTTCAGACACCCAAGACAGTTGTGATTACTCACCTTAATGTTCAGCATTTATCCATACCTATCTCACGGTAGTTAACATATGCAAGTCAGCCAGGCTTAGCAAATCTTTGCCCTTTTCTACATTATTGATCTGACATTTCCTCTGGAGTATTTCAACTGAGAATTAAATTAACACCGTATCTATGGACATTACCTAGTTAAAACAGACCAGCTGCATAGACTGGCACACCCCTTGTTCAGTCAATCACAATTCTTCCTTTTATTAATTCATGAAACCTTGTTGTTATTTCTTAAAAGCGGAAGATGCCATTAGTAATGCTAATGAAAACTACCAGGCTCATTACGCCCGGCACTCTCCAGACAGCCCCGAAAGAGCACTCTCCATCCTACGGAGGCCTCATTCTGCAATTCTCAGGCAATAATAACGTGTTGTTTGCTTTTCGTCAGACATGTTCTCGGAGAAGATATGCCTAGCCATTAACTGTGTCATGACCAGACGTACCAGACCACTGCTGAATTTGGGGCGTCTCCAGGGGTCCCCTGCAATAGCCCCTCATTAGTCCTGGCACCAAGGAGAAGACAGCATGGGTGTGAAAGGCATCGTCTCAGCTCTTTCCCTCGCTTCCCATGTTCTCTTTTCAAGCTTAAACCCAGTTATTTCCATGGTTAAATATTCATTTTTCCCTTTTGCTTTTATGTCACGGAAATGCCATCTAAGGATCAGCAGGGAAAACAAATGACTTAGGAAAGGCTGTTTGGCCTGAGGAAGAGGTTCCTCGGCATAGACTCAGCCACCTTCCCGGATTTACAGGGCTTGCTTTGGTATTTAATAAAGATTGCTGTTCTGAAAATAAAGAGAAACATCTGCTGCCTTGTAAGTGTCTGGCCTGCTTTAACAACCTTTGTTTTTCCTTCTTAAGAGAACAGTTTGGATTGATTAAGACTCAAGCAAGTATTTTATACTTTGATACATCCCCAGCTTGTTGAAATCTTACCTGAAACCTTAAAAAAAAACCCAACCTACCAAAACAAAGTACATTAAATGCAAGTCTGGAGGACACGTGAAGGCCCAGAGACTTCAAAGAAGCACTTTCAAGGCTGAAGACTGGATCTAAAGACCCTCATATTGCCCCAGCCACAAAGGAGGCCTTCAGCTGGGGGCTGTCAACACGCTGCGCTCAGCCTGGGGCTTCACGCGCACGAAGCCCTGCTGCAGCCGAGGGGAGCCCCAGTTTGTACACACACGCACACGAGCCTCATAAAGACTAAGCCAGGGTAAGATCTCCAGGCTTGATCTTACCTTGGTATTCTCCAGGTAAGATCTCTCTGGCTGGTCTTCTACCCAGCTGAAGAGCAAAGCATCCAAGAGCTACGTGCTGCCAGACGACTTAGAGATGTCACGGGAGGAACTGAGGATGCTCTAACCCCTGCAGAACTAGGTCTTCAGAGTGAAACAAGATGAGTTTTCAGTTTGAGTAATGATAGTAAATACAGAATAAAGAAAACAAATCTAAACTGATGCTTTTTATAACATATAAAGCCCTGAACAGGAATCAGTGCAGACTTGTTGGCTCCAAGCATGAAATACCTGTAGGTAAATAAAAATCCTTATGCCACGTGTATTGCCCTGGGTTATTCCTCCATGGAATATCTAAAAAGAGGTTTTTGGCTGTAAGATTTCACTTGCTTCTTTTAAACTCTTTTACTTTTCATTTGCAAAAAGGAAAGCTGCGATAGCAGATGATAAATGTTAATGTTGGTAAATGCACTGTGCTGGGTAAAGTCCTGTAGCATTCAGGCAGACGATGGCTCTCTGTAAAAGCGTTTCAGCGGTGCAGATAAACCCAGTGGAGATCAGGCGTAGGGCAGGTTCGATGCTGGTACATGCTCCAGGTTGCTGCTCTGCACCCCATCGGGGCAAGGGATCAAGCACACGCAGCAAGCGAGTACAGCCTCTGAGCTGTAGTGAGAGACAGTCCTCGTGCTGAGAACTCACCACCTGAAGAGCCCTGCGCAGCAAAAAAATCTTCTCCATTTCAGAGATAGGGAAATGATGCGCTACACTTCCTCGCGCAGCTTAGCTGGTGCAGTTTAGCAATAATCCACCTCGCTGCTTCTAGCAAGGATAAAAAATCCTTGCCCCTATGCACCCGAAGCTTCCAGTTACGTCAAAGCATGGGGTACATTTTGTAACGTGGACAAACTATGCACTGGGGCTTGTGCTGGGACCACTCAGCTCCTTTCACTTGTAAGAGGAGATAGGTAAAGCTCAGGTCTCCAGAGGTACGAGGCAGATGCATTCTCCCCTGCGCTGCCCAGCTACAGCCACCCCCAGCCCCCTGCGCGGCGAAAGGCAGGCAGACCCCTGGCCGGGCACATCGCCTCCCACCCACCGCCGGCACCACCCTCACCCGGGCCCTCGACACTTTCTTTCCCCCGATGACTGTCCCTGTGTTAGCACAGACATTTAAGTCATTCCCCTTCCTGTAGTTTAATTGCTGAAATTACGTTACAGGACTGGAGAAGGACATAAAACCTCTGGAAACGTCACAACACGCACCCGTGATCCACTTCTCTTTGTAAAGAAGAAATCACTCCAGGTCAGCTTCTGCACAGCCAGTTTATTCAGCCAAGACAAGAGAGTTGTTGGAGCAAATAATGGAGGAATAATACGATAAAACACAATATTAGCAATAACTGCTTTTACAGATGGGCCTTTGAATGAGATGTGCTCGGCGTGCTGCATGTGCCCCACTTACTGTCGTTTTCTTGCTCTGAACAGATCTGCTGAAGATTTGAGCCCTAATCTGTGCAATGTAACATTATCTACAGCGTTTGTATTTGTATGCTGATCCTCTGTAGTTAGACGTAGGCTGTGGCTCCCAGGGGGACTCCCTAACACAATTTGATCGTGTCTGTTCCAAATAACTGCACGCTAGTTTTTACACAGAGAGAAGGTTTTGTTTTTCTTTTTAAAAATAGTAAGAAACCAACTGATTTTTAGTGCCTGACCGTGATGCTCCCCCTGGATTTCAGCACTGCAAAGCAGCAAAGCCATCCACCGGCTTTGCCAAAGGGCCTCATCCAGGTGCCCAAAACAAAGCGCACAAAGTCTCTGGTCACTGCTGTGAAAGCTGCTCGAGGGTGCCCGTCCCCGGCGCGGCCAGGCTGCGGGCGGGGGGAAGCTGGCACGGCACCACGTGAGCTGCAAGCCACGCTCTGCGACCTGGCAGGCAGCGGCTGCTCACATGAGCAGACTTCATGATCAGGCCATAATTCACACACGATTACGGAGACAGTCGAATTATGCTGAGCACAGAGCAGATCCCCAGCTGATGTGAATCAGTGAGAGTCCACAGGCTCATTCATACCCCAGCCCAAGATGAGACGTCTCTGAATCACTGCACCGAAAATGCACGAAGCCAAGTGCAGACCCTAAACTGTTACCAACTAATGTTGGTTTTTTTAATATGCTCAAAATGAAACAGTTCATGTCAGGAGCGTTATCCTGAAAGGGAAGACCACCTGCTACTCCTGTGGTCACAGTCTCCCTTTTTCTTTATATTGGGCTTCTGACTCCTTAATCTGCTGTGGAATGTCATTTAATTAAGCATTTTCAGGGTTCACTCCAGGCCGTGGGATTATGCTGTAAGCAGGCAACGCTGGCCTGAAGTTGCGATAATTAAGGCCACGAAGGACAGCTTGGCACATTGTCTAATCAGGGAGCCAACACAAATATGCCAGAGCTAGTACTAAATATTTCCATGGTAGAAGCATTCAGACTTACTAGATTGGGTTTCCCCTAATCATACAGGGAATAGAGAAATAAAAACAAAGTGTTAAAAAAAACTTGCAATAAAAGGAAAACGTTAGAAACATTCTTGACGCTACAGCACCTGCCCAGGTTTATAACCTTTTAATAAGGGATTACTGTACACTAGAGGTAGGAAGAGCCGGCCAGCGTGCGGCACTGCTCTCTTCTGCACCCCAGCCCCAAACCGGACCTCAGCCCCTGGACTCGTGAGCAGCTCTGCGAGGTCAAACCCTCTCGCTAACGGGAATTAGTGCAGTCATGCTGACCCAAGGGAGCGGCCGTGATTCCCGTCGGCGGAGCTGCCAGCATGCCACCGGGGCCAGCCGTGCCCGTCCGCGCAGCAGCTCGCCTTGACGTCCGCTCAGCTGAAGCGGAGCGTGGGCCAGGGCCGCAGCTGCCGACGCTGGCGCCTTTCCACCAGCTCCACAAAGCAGCCGCTTCCTTCAGCGCAGGGCGTCACGGCGAGCGGGGCAGCCGGGTCCTTATAGCACAGGTTGGGCAGCCTGGGGGAAGTAAAAGAAGAAATGGCCTCCTCAGGGCGCAGCTATGTTCGCTTGCCACGTACCTCTGGGCAGTCATTTACTGCCCATCCATGTCTCCAGGAGGCCCAAGCACACTCATGGTTCACACGAAGCAAAACCACCTCCTCCTCCCGCACTGCGGATGCAGAGGCGTTTCTTGTATTCCTGCCTTCACTTCTTACCTTCAGCTCCAGCGGAGTTGCCCAGACCGCTCCCTGGGCATCACCTCTTCTCCCAACTGTTCCCCATTCTCTCCTTCCCACTCCCATCCTGTGCTCCACACCGTTAGATCACGCAGATTCAGGCAAACGCCTGTGGAAAAAGACAGAAAACCTCAGCACGTGAGACCACTGCCCACCCGGCAAGTTTCCATGCTGGTGATAGCCAGTGGCCACCCAGAACCCGGCGCCGATACCCACCCGCTCCCAGCCGAGAGTTCACGCGTGGGCACCGCCTTCAGGCATTTCGCCTGCTCCCCGCTCCTCCCATGGGCTGGGAATTTACACAACACGGCACTTCTCTTTCTTACTGATAATCCTGTCTGCTCTCCCAGCTTGCTTGGGTTTCTTATATATTGACAGAGGTTTGCTTTATCCTTCAACGTGCTTAAACAGATGGGTACAACCAGCTCGGCTACCTGCTTGAAAGTCTGTGTTATGGTTATATTAAGAATGCTTACAGAAATTTCTTTGAAAATTAACATCAGCGTGACACTGCAGTTTTGGTTTCAAGGCTTTCTATTGTTTCCAGTATTGCCAGACACGAAAAGTTCATATAATACGACAACAAAGTTTAGGGCATTACAAAGGAAAAGGAGGAATGACACATTCAATTCAATTCAACCAGTGTGAATATGAAAAGATGACAAAAAGGCTTGTTAAAAAAAAAAAAAAAAAAAAGAGAGAGAGACATATAGGAGAGTGCTGTATATCGTAGGCATAATTTCAGGTAATAGCCTGCCCTGGTTGCTAACCTGCAAGTTTTATGGGCCAGGGAGAAAGCTGTGTCCCCCTGATTGTAGAGCACCCAGCACAAACAGGGCTGTGGTCTTGGTCAGATGCAGCAGCGGCTCGCGTAGCTGCGATTCAAACGGAGCCTTGCAGGAGCCAGGTCATTCTCCTCCTTTTATGTGCACCTGAGCAAAATGCGAACCAGACTTGAAATAAGCAATATTCTTCCCTTTTGTTTTCTGTCGAGCGGGCCACGGAGCCGATGATAGCTTCAGGGCTGCGAAAGCAGCGTGACTTCCCCCAGCGCCTCCTCATTAGAAACGTCTCCTGAAACACGCTCGGTGTCATATCCATTTAGTGTCAGGTGACAGGCATTTTCTGCTGTAACATTCACTTTAACAGTGGTATTATTACTTTTACTTGAGTGCTTTGATTTAAGCCACAGGAGATGTCACAAATTAGTGTTTACAAAACTTAACACGAGGGGGCTGTCAGTACTTGCTTGAAGACAAGGATTTAGACAGTTGAGACCCCATTGCGGAGGTAGCAGACTAATTACAGGAGCCGGGGTACAGAAGGATTCCAGGCCTAAGTGCCACCTCAAGCAGAAGTGAAATTAAAGATGCTCAGAGTGCAGGTCAGAGGCACACGGGACTGAACCCCCTCTTTTGGGTTTTTTTCCGTTGTTTTTTTTACACATAGTGCAAAACGGAATTAAAAGAACGGAGTGAAAGAGTCCAGCTCAGCGTGGGAGCCGCTCCATCTGCTTACAGCAACGTCCATCCTGACACTGCCCGTTACATACACGAACGCACTTAAACCGTAAGCGTCTCTCAGCTAACCTTAGTCATACAATGGCACTAGAGTTATGTGTTGCAAGGGAACAGATTCCAAGAGGGCTTGAATAAATAAATTGCCTGGTGATTCAAGGAGGAGATACAAATTCTTCTATGATCCCAGAATTCACTGATATTACCTGTTAGTTGGGAGATTTTGTTTTCTAGCGGTTAGCTATCGAAGTGGAAGGAATCTATTTTGCATTTGTGAAAGTCTGAAAAATATATTTAATTGCTATGACTAATAACCTGTCAGGAAAAATGCAAATTTGATGAGTTTGATATTCAAAATCCTTCAAAGTAGAAGTACAGAAGACATCAGTGTGCAGAGGAATGCAGAGTATCCCTTAGAAACACGACTTTTCTAAGAGGCCCTTCAGAGCAGCAAGGTATTCCCGTCTTCACCATTAACAAACAAAAACGTGCTCCTAAAACCACTCTAGCATTAATTCCGGCTGGCCCCAGCAACGAGAAGTTTTATACGAGTGCAGACGTCTTTGCGAAATGAACACACCGTCTCAGAGCCGCCAACGCAGCGGAAGGTCCCGTCAGAAATCTCCTCTCCAGCCTTTCATCATGATTCATTGTGCCGTTCAGTGCAAGTCACAAGCTACAAAATTGCATTATCGGTACAGCTCTTTTTAATCAATTCAAGGTACTGATGTTTAAATATCTCCTGCACTAAAAAGCTATTGCTGTTTAGACCCAATTTTTTTTTTTAATGAAATCATTACAACATTCTCATAATTGCTTATCTCTCGGAGAAAGATAACGCAGACACAGCTGCTATTTCAAAGGACATTTCGTACATGTAGCTCAGTCACATCTGAAATACGGCAGAGATTCTCTCTAATTCAGGAACGTATTTATTGCTGACTGCATCGTGTGACAGCGCTGCAGCCTTAGTTACACTCACAGCAGAGGTATTTGTACACTGGGATTTGCCTAAGGACTTCTTCCTCTGCTGGGCCCCAGTTCAGCAAAACATTGCAGTAGTGCTTGAGACCACGCTCGCTCAAGGGATTTACTGAAGACGGCTGAGCACCTCTCTACTGGCTTTGGGGAGCTGCTTTCCTCTAGATGTTCCTCCCAGCCAGCCACGCAGAGCACCTCGTACCTGCCCCACCAGCCACCTCCGCTCGGCACGGGTGGGTTCAAACCTCGGCATCGCCCCCGCGCTCGCCCTTCGAGCCACAGGCCCGCCTCTTTAATGGAAAACCTCAGGAAAATATCTGTGTGGCAGATAAGGTCACATAATGCTGCTGGGGTCAACAGCAATCTCTATCTATCTGGATCTTAAAGAGGAAATATGACCTTGCCTTGAAATTTAATATCTCCCTTGTCCGCAGGTCAGCCAGTGCTTCCTTCTGTCTATAAAAGGGGATGTTGCTTCCCCACCTGGCGAAGCAAGGCTACTTCTCTGCGAGTGCTCCAATACCAGTGGCCAGGACCAGGACAGCATCCACGGATCAATACACTCAGTCTTGTTATCAGTGGGATATTGACCCCCACAGCGTCCCCTGAGAGCGTCTCTCCCATACTGGCATCCTGTTTTCCCCTGAGTGTCTGGCCCCGTCCTGGCTCTCAGCCCAGCAGGGAGGGGATGCTCTCCCGGGCGGCTGCACCCCTGCACGCAGCAGCATCCCCCGAGAGGGTCCCCAGAGCATCTCCCGTCTCCCGGGGAGCAGGCTAACTCCATACCAGCGCCCTTTGATGCACCGTCTGCGCTAGCGAGTACGTTTGGAGGCTCCATGAGATAGTAATTCACATTTCAATCAGTGATTAGAGACCCCAGGAGCCTTCCAGGAGCCGAGATTACCCACCACTTCGCAAGTAATTTACTGCCCTTAGTCTGATGTGACCCGAGATACAGATGTCCAGCTCCATAGTACGCGCTCCTCAAGGCACGGACCTTGCCTGTGTGGCCAAACACTTCCTCCCATTCTTTCCCACAAGCAGGAACAGAGCTGTGCGCCACAGTGCCCAAGCACCAGGTCTGGGAACTCCTAAGACACGATGGACCATCAAGATCATCCATCTTCCATGAAGTACAGGTCATAGGGCTTCCAAAAATTAATGCCGGTGGAAAAGCAGAGACATCTCTTAGGAAAACACACCTCCGGACATCACTATTGCTAGTACTGGAGAACCCACCGGTGCTTGTGTTGTTCCAGTGGTTAATTATCTTCACTCTTAAAAATGTGCACGCTTTTTCCCCTGACAGAAAGCTATGCCAACAAATTAGTCAAGCTAATCAGTGCCCTGACTCACTAGCTAACATCTAAGAACAAGAGAAAGAGATGAGATAAAATACATGGGTAATACAGCTTCTAGAAAGCTACAGATAAAAATACCCTGAAAACTAGGTTAAATTACCAGGAAGATAAAGCACATTAGAAAACAGGAAGGTATGAATCAATAATTTACATTTCAGAACAGTTACTCAGACATTTACAAGAGCTTTTAAACGCCTGTCTCCCTCATCCCTCCCCAAAACGTGACCCTGCCAATGATCCCCAGCAATTTCCTCAGAACCGAAGTAACTCTTACAACCGCTTGAAATTTTGCTACACAGGAACATGGCAAGTGAATGGAACGAGAGAAAATACTGGGGGGAGGAGAGGATCCAGGCTCTCACCTGATTGCGACTGTTGCCACCACCACAGTACGGTGATCTCCCACCACTTATAATTTAAATAAACTCCTAATGCAGTTCTACTGCTAAACATGGTACTTAATAACACAAAGGCTCCCTGACGCCATTAACACAGCTGGACTGCCAGCTCTGAAATGTCAGCTTTCTTCCCTCCTTTGCGAAAGCTTTACTGTTAATTTTGACATCTGGTTTTTAGTGAGATGTATTTCTTGCAGAGCAAATGCACACTGACAAATCTGGGGCCCTCTGTGTATTTTGGTAAATTGCAATCCATTATGAATATATATCTTCCTATAATGAAATGTTAGCTTTGCAGTTGTAATGCAAGCTGTCCAAGTATCTGGTGGGAACATTTAATAACAATAATATTTTGCTGGGGATAACACAGCTACCTCATTTAGCTATTCCTAATACACCCTCCTGGATGAGTTTTTCCCCCTGATTATTAACAGTTTAATAGTACACAGGTGAAAGCAAAGGTGATATTGAGATAAAAAACGGCCCTGGCAGCTCAGAGCCTCTCTGCAGAGGAAGCAGAGCATTGACATGTCTGCAGCGGTTCCCACTGGGATCTTGCTGACAGCAAACATCACGGATCGAGACAGTCCTAAGAGGATGCACAGCTCAATTACTGCACACTGTGCACCTCTGAGCCTGGTTTGGGGGCCTGGCCACACCTCCCGAGGACCTGGGGGCTGTGATGGGTGCACTGAGCACCTCCTTCCCATGGGGAAATACGCAAGGCTGGTGGAAAGCGTTCCCTGCGCCTGCTTTCCAGCACCGCACAGAAAGAGCCCTCGCTCTTTGAGGTGATAAACTACCTTCCCACCCCCCATTTAGCCCAAAAGATTCTGAACACAAAGTTAGCAGATCCTGATGCAAAGGATCACCTCTGTCCCAGGGGGGTTTACTGAGCCTGTGGGGTACGCTGGAGACCGGGATGCTGCAGAAGCCCTGCACGCCCAACGCAGCACCGGCGAGCCTGCGAGCTCGCTGCGGCGCAGGACTGTGCCTTCACACGCTGCTGCCAAGCAATTCTGCACCAGCAGCTGAAGCGCTGCTTGCAGTCAAGGCAGGCAAATACTCTGGGCTGCATTTAGGCCTGACCTAAACTGAGATCCACTTGCATCAGTTGGCTCACTTTGACTTGGCCCTGGATATGTATTCCAGTAAATCATCTCCTGTCAACGGGACAATCTTCCAAAGGACTTAGTGGCAGTCTGGTGGCACGCTCCCTCCCATTTCAGTGGGGCTGGCTGCGTTCTGCTGACTTAGATGAATATCTGGTGACAGGAACGATCAGCAATGCTTTGTCTTGCAAGATCGCGTTGCTGAAGCGCAAGTCTCCAACAAACAGCAAGTCAGCACAGAGCTGCCCTCCCCAGCTGGAAACGCGGCTCCGGGCCTTGCCCGAAGGCAGCCCGCAAAGGCAGCGCTTCCAGGCAGCAAGTGCCGAAAGTCCCGAGCGAGCGTCTGGGCTCTGCCTGCAGCCAGCACGCCTGCAGGAGTGAGCTAGTCGAGAGCATGAGGTTGCAGTGGTGCGCTTCAGACCCGCAGGAGAGATGATAAAAAACAGAATCGAGATCTGTACAGCGCACAGACCCAGATACTTAAAATACCACGCTCAGGCAACGCTGGTCTCAGATGCGCACACGCCAGCCCCGGGGCCAGGGAGAGGAGAGCGGACCAGGAGAGCACCCTGGAAAGTCCAGCTGACTCAGCTGTTCAGCAAAGTTAGTCAGAAGCTTTCTGAGCACAAGCAAGTTTGCAAAGCAAAGAGCAAGCACCAGCATGGCAGATCCGGCTCTCAGCAGCAGGCTGGAAACCTGGCTGCCCCCTCTATTTAGCATCACGTGCTTGTGCTGTGTTGCAAAGTTATTTAACTTAGCCCAAAACTTCAGGAATATCTGACTCTACCTGGTAGCAAGGATTCTGTCAGAAAAAAATAAAAAGGAGACAGCAGTTGAGTAAATCATGGCAAGTTATGACAAAAATAAATCCACAGTGAGGCCTAGACACCAGATAAACAGACCAAAGAGATATTTAGACACAAGCATAATTTGTAATCCCATTCGTTCCACAAGAATTGCTCTCTATTTTAAATTATATAAAACAAAAATAAATTATAGCATCTAGAAAGAGAACCTCAAAAAGTCATTATAACTTCTGATGCTGTTTATAATCAACAAAAACGCACATCCGTAGCAGGGAGAAGGCAGCTCAGCCACACGGGGTGCTAGAATTACCTAGGATTTATGAGCAGGCTTGGTGTGGGGCAGAGGGGGGGTTCCCCCAAAGCTCTGCGTGCAGACTGTACACAGCGGCCATGCAGAGCTTTACACGACAGGCTCATTGCAAATAAAGTCACAGGTCCTCATTTCTTCTAAACTGCTCACCGTGTTTTGCTCTAGCACATAAAATTCAGAGTGCTATCCAACACGTGTCAAGACTCCAGATATTTAAGTCTAGAAGGAATTAGGACCTAGGCTTTTTCATCTCAAATCAGTACCTTGTCCAGCTACTGGAACAGTCCTGATCCTAGTTAAAAAGAAGTTTGTACCATCTGTTATTACTGCCAAATTAATTATTATGCTATCTGATTGTATTGTATTTTAAAGGGCTGCTTCATAGGAGAGATGCAAAGCTCACAATGGAAAGACTTAACCGACATTAGGGATCTGGATCAGGCCCCTAGTGAGTGGAAGAGAATTAATATTAATTCTTAACTTTCCTATTTGAGCATGACGTGCCCCCAGGCTTTCTGCTTGTCTTAGCAGAAGCACTATCTCCTGTTTAGGCATGACAATATTTGTCAAGTGTAATGCTCATTAGTCTGCTGCGTGGTCAGGCTAGCAGTGTATAAACATTCTGAAAGATCAGGTAGGGACTAAAGGTCTGCTCTTTGTGGTCAATTATAGCCATCAACATTAATGATGCCACCACGGAGAGCTATGCAGGGAGAAGAGAAGTGCTTTTCCAAGGTTAGTCTTGACAACGTACCTTGGCTACAAGGAGCCGGCAATGAAAAATGTAGTGTGCACATGCAGCCTCCGTCTAACCCTCTCAGTGATTTATTTCAAGAATAGTCTAGTGGCTTCTTTTTTTAAAAAAAATACCTGAATAAAAGACAAGCTTTCTAACCTGAAGTGCATTCTCTTGTATTCTTCAGAATTCACATTGTTGATGATACTTAAACCTGATGTTTAATCAAAGAGAGAAAAAGCAGCACAGGGGCTGATGAAAGCTTCCCATTTCTGCCTTCGTTTTTGACTCTACATTTTCCCCCAAACCCTAGGATTTCCCAGCGAAGCTGAGATTTTGGCTCTATTTGCTTGGAGAGAGGTCTTGCCACAGTTTCTAAGTGAACTGGGAAAAACCATAAGGTTTATTTTCCCCCTCGAAAAATTCCATGTCTTTTTTTTCTTTTTAATTATTATTAAAATGGGGCTATAGGTTTGCAGGTCTCAAAAAGAGAAGGGTAAAAAGTTCACTTTAATTCTTACAGAAGCAGAAAGACTTGGCAATATTTAAAAATATTCCCCAAAGCAAAAAAACCAAAAAACCAACAACAAAAAAACCCACACTATTGCAAAACTACGGATGGATAATCATCCTCAACTGGCACCATCCCACTTACTACCACGGGAGAAGGACCACTCGTCAGCCCTCTGCTGCCAACCCATTGCAGGGCAGAGCTTCAGTGAAAGCATCATCAATGAAAGCAGAAATAGCATGAGCTTTTGAAATCCTTCTATAGATTCCCAAGCCTGCTGGAGCACTAGAAATACAAACGAGCGTGAGACAGCAATAGCATGTCCTGAAACCCCAGTGAAATTTGGCATAGGCATAACTGTCTCGATGAAACCTAACCACAGAGAACTAGTTAAGCGTGGATATTCCAATTAAAAAAATAAACCCCAAAATGCATCGTCCAGCGCTTCCCTAAGCAGGAAATTACTTAAGCACATGCTCAATTTTAAGCAGGACTTAAAAACATGTGTTTAAGTTTAGGACAGGTTTCATGTTTTGCTGAAGGAGGAGCGCTTTGATCAGAAACATCATTTGTTTAACCTGTGACCATTGATTTCAATTTAATTGGCATCCATCATCTTCGCCGATGCAGTGTAATAGAGCACTAATATCGGGGTCCTGGCCATGTTCCATTCATGTAATTGCATTTGTCGGCCTAAACAGAACCCTACATGTAAGGTTATTTATGTACTTGTCCACAGAGCAGACTGCACAGCAAACAGTAGCATTCAATATTTGATGTGTTCTCTAAAAAAGAAAACCGCATTTTCTGTAAGTGAGGTGTATCTCAGTCAGTAATTCAAACTCTCAGCATCCATGAAATCCTGCAATCCATTTATGCCTGCTTTGTAGAACTGACGTTTGCTTGGTGGTCTAAAGCCTTTTATTTTTCTCTTTTCCTTTCCAGCATGTGCTCTTGTACTTACCAGGGCACTTACAGTATTATTTAGGTTGCTGCCTGCGATATTTTCAAGCTACTAGAAGACAGTTTCTTAGACATTTTCATAATGTTTTGAAATGCTGATGAGGATTTAGCATTAAAATTAATGGCAGCCAGCCGTGGTCTTTCAGATGTGAAAGACTGTGCAGTATTTTCTGGGAAAAAAAGGGGGGGCAAGGGGGAGAAGAATGGAGATATAAATAGCCAGTCTTGCTTTTCTCCAGGCAGGATCCTTTTAATCATGTAAAATAGATTTTAAAGATTAAAGACTCTAGGCTCTGTTCTGCCTTTGCTCATGTCTCGTATCACCAATTTTTTGTATTTAATTTGAATGAAAAAGGACACACATGGTGTTTTCATTTGCGTTACCCCAAACTGGAATTTCCCCTTGAAGAACATAGCCCCTACCTCCTCTGCAGTGAGGAGAAAACCACCACATCTGGGTGGAACAACACAGAACAGGAGAAAAACCAATTCCAAATCATTACCCCACTTCTTGGACCTGGAACCAAGAGATTTTCTGAGATTCAATTTAGAGCTATGTCTTATAAGCTGAAAAGGAGACAGAAGAATTACTGGTCCAGCAGCTCTATCTGTATATGTATGAGCTGCAGTCCCAGATTTCATCCAGACATCGTCACACTGCACATGGAAAAACCTTCACTAATTGAAACAGGAGCATCAGCACCGGGAAGACTGACTGCCCTGGGGGCCAGAGATCTCTGTCCTGGTCAGAAAGTTCAGTGATACCAGGGGTGTTCCGCAAGAACTGCCGAAGGTGGAGCGCAGAGAGGAAAGGCCCAGCTCCACAGAGAAAAGGGGAATCAAAGTTCTCCTGCAGGAACAACGTGGCCTGACAAAAAGCCAGAGGAGATGCTGGGAGGACAGAGTAGGCCAAAGAACTAAAAATCTGGGGTAGAACAGACTGCCCATGCCCATCAACAGTCCATTGACAGAGCTGGAACCAAGAGGCTTCCTTCTTCTGCCACCGGCATGATAAACCCTGTTTTGCCACATCACTCCCTCTCACCGAGGCACACAATGCAACAGGAGTTGCATCTCAGCACAGGTTAGTCTTCATTCTTAAATTTACTTTTCTAAGGCCAGTTGCAGTCAATTCCTCTTGCACATTGACTGAAGTGTCCTTTCTCCACCTTGCACTCCTCAGACTTGCAGCTATAGTCCCACCTGGTTTCCAGTCGTGACTCTCTCCTGGAGCAGGAAGTCCCTCATCTCCTCCAAGAGTCTGAGGCCATCAAAAATCAATGCTGGAATGTATTAATTTTATTATTTGTACTTAGTTGTACTTCTCAAATGCAGTACAGGACATCCGGATAATTCTCCTTGATTACATTTATAAATACCCAGAGCGTCCTAACTTTGTTCCATATGCTAAAATATCGATGGCCTCATCAGCAAAGAGCATGGAGCCTTCCTTAGGCGAACACCTTAAGGGTCCTTAAGTCATCAGCTGTGAACAAGTATTCTTTCCACTAGATATTCTTTCATATTCATAAGCCAAAGAATAGAAAGGAAACAAAGGACACTGTTCATCGCATACAAACCAATAAATCTTCCTAAGGACATCTGGAATTCACCTTGAAACCCTGGCCAAACCTGAGACAGTTTTCTGGTGGGCTTCATCTCCGTGGGTTTGGAGAGTAGAGTCCTGTGTCCCACACAATCACTCTGCCACGCACATGGCCTACGGAAAGAGAGAGAGACGCAAGAGCAGAAAAGCAGCATTTGAAGGTAAGAAGCTGTCGCCGTTCTAAGCAGTGCCTTCTCGTTGGGACAGTATGGTTAGAGTGAAAATAAATGCATGCAACTATTACAAGAAGATAAAACACGTCTGTAATTGCAACGAAAGACTGTGTCTTGACAGCCCTGGAAATGAAAGTTCACAAAGCACATATAATGTGGGAAGTGTCAGCATAAACCTCCCACGGATGCCTCCACCAGCGTAGCCGGGGGACGAGGGCAGCCTGTTCCCAGTCTCCCGGCCTGCTTCTGCCTCTCTGCTGAAAGTGGCCACCAGCGTCTTCAATTAATTCCAGGTGGTTTTGTACCACAGGCACTGATCCACTTGGAGCTGAACCAAAACCACTCCCCTCGCTGCACAGATAGCGCACATACTCTGCTCACTTCCAGCCTGCAGATCTGTTTCAAGGTCCTGACCCTAGTTTTTAAAGCCCTTAATAGGCGAGGGCCTAATGAACCCTGGAGACTGCTGCTTATTCCACAATCCAAAGCAACAGCTGTGATTGCTCTGGGTGAGCAGGGCTGAGCGAGCTCAGGGTGAAACCCTCCTGGCTTTCCGCATCCAAGCCTCCTGCCACCAAAGTCTCAGCCCTGTCTTTTAACAAGAGCAACGTGCTCAGACCCTCGTCCGCAGTCCTGCTGCAGCCTTCTTCACTATTGCTGCTGCGGTATTCATTAGAAATTAGCACAAGATAAAGAAAAGCTGCATTTTAGAAAAAATAAGACATTTCTTCAGGTCTTTGCAGAAAACAGCCATGGTGAGACCATGTCCCCGAGAGCAAAGGGAGAAGGACACTTTTTCTTAAGTTATAGAAAAGCAGAGTCAGGAGAGAACTTGAGAGGTCGATAGCTCATCCCTGGTGGGCTCCAGCAAGGGGAGCTCAGGCACCAGAGCCCTGAGGGAGCAGCTCTGCCATTAGTAGGACCGGTCCACTTCGTGTCCGGAGCAGCACAGCCGGAGTCCTCACAACGTGACCCTTCCTAGCAAGTTTTGGGTGAGGCCGTGGCAGATGAAAGCAAAGGCAGCACTGTTTGTAGGGAATCTTTATGCTTGGTTAGGACAAACACACCATGCAGCTGAAAGAAGAAATTCCCCATTACTGATGTATTAATGCTCCCTGGTTTGCTTATCAGCCTTTTCTCACTCTTCCACATGCAGCCTGTGCTTTTTCTGCTATACAACTATGAATAGAAAGGCAGAATTAGCCAGCAGCTCAACGCCGGTTTGAAAGCTTGTCTTTGAAAGCTTGTTTCAAAGCTTGTTTGAAAGGATGTCTCCATCCTCCTTGCCACATGCTATTTCATACTTATGCATACAATATCAATACTTTCATACAATATCAACTTTAAAATAGATTAGAGGCTGATGAGCTGAAACCAATCCAGCTCATTACTCCTACAGCACCAGCACCGCTCTCCCCGTAGCCTTCCTTCTCCTTCATATCCACCCTCCCTTTGCCTCTTGTCCTCACCACCCGCGCTGTCCCTTCAGCATCAGCGTAAAGCACTTGCTCAGGCAGCGCGCTAAGCCACGGCAGGGTGCTTCGAGCAGGCACCTACACCTTCCAGTAACCCACCAAGCACAGCTGAAGCCCTTGTCTTGCCAAGCAATGCATCCCGCTGTTCCTAACCTTTGAACTTCAGCTGGTCACATCGGGTCGGGTCCTTTTAGACAGCACGTTCATCTGCTTTCATATCCTGCTCCGTTTTGTAAGTGCAGGTTCCTTCAAAAGAATAAGCAGTAATTACTGCAGCCACACCTATACTGGAAATGCCTGTGCAATGATCCGTAGTTCATGCCCACAAGAAAACAAAAGCTGTAAAGAACTAAGCATCCATTCACTCTGAACTTTGGTATCTGGTCCTTTTCTGCAGCAGGGACCTGATTCTTTGAAGCACTGAGCTGCCTTAGCCCCTGAGGGACTTGAGTATCTTCTCACACATGCAAATATAAATCAGAAGCCGCTCTACTGAAGGCAAGTGAATTATGCAGGTGTAACCTCAATGTGACAGAGAGGGCTCATGGATGTCAACAGAGACTGGAACAGGTGCCCTTTCATTTTTCACATGGTGATTTTTCATTTTCAGCCACTTGGTTTTGCACAGCTACAATAGCACATATACAGCTGTGATGCAATAGGACAGGATGGCTGATATTTAGGAGAAATCACAGGCTTAGATCAATGCACACTGCAGGTATTCAGCTGGAACCAAATGTGTTGGAAGCAATGTAAACCCCAGGGGGCTTGTTCACTAATCAATAAACACAAGGAATGTATGCCACTGAGTTATTGCTGCAGTGTTAATTGTAGCTATACAGGATTTTTTTTTTTTTTTTTTTTTGCATTGCTAAAGAAACAGACATCTTCAAGAACTATGGCTTTTACAAAACAGACACGGTATGAAAAATACATTTCTATTCACTCCTCTGATGTTTTCGACTTCAGGAAAACATATAACCTCATTAGAAGCTCTCAGTGCTGCTTCATGAAGGAGAAAGGGAAGTTCGTAGTGCTTCCAATGCCCTGGTTTACCACAAGTGACATTTAAGCAGTCACCTGGGGAAAAATCCCAATGGGAGCACTGACAAAGCTTACCATTTGAAAAAGGTCAGACCTTCTATTCCTGCTCTGAATAGATGGTGCTGACCTTAAAAACCTCCCAGTCTCAGTCCCCCTCCTCAAAAGCATATGATGGAGCAGTCAGCTAGGGCAATTCTACCCAGGAGGAGATGCAGGGCATCATTGCTCTGCAGAATTTTCTTATTCCTTGTTTTCCTCTTGACAAATTACAGATAAATCAACTCACCTGCGAGCAGGTGCTCAGGAGAACCAGCAGCACAGGCACCAGCGCAGGAGCCCCAGGCAGGGCACGGGCCGCAGCGGGGAAGAGAGTTGCCTCTCTCCAAGGTGACTGTCTTGAAAACAGATGGCAAAAATGCAATAGCATTCAAAACCCGGGTGGACAGGGCATTCTGCGTAAGTGTGATAGCAAAAGGGGGAGTCACAAAGACTAGCTTTAACCAAGGCAATTCAGAGCGGGAATTGCCATTTAGCAGCTCTGATTCAGCCTCTGGAAGAGCCCATTAGATACAGACACTACAAAAACTGGTCTTATTCAGCTGAAGTTAGCTTGGGGAGACCCCTCTCTTGTTTCACTGATTGAAGACCCCTCCTCACTCATCATTTATGTAGAGAAACAAAGGGCAGGCAGATGGAAAAATAATATTTCCACCCTGCAGATGGAAACTAAACCTCCGGTATTCCCTTGAGCACAAGGTCAGGGAAGGACCTCATAGCAGAAGTCAAACCCAGATTCATGAGGTTCTACCTCAGGACCTTAATTGTGAGTTCATCCTTCTTCCTGACGTGATCCTCTTAGTCTGAACCTGTAAGTATTCAGTGCTGCACACGCTAACTCCTCAACTTTACTGAGGATTGTCACCCTAGCAGAAGGCTGTCAGAGTAAAACTAGCACCACGCCAGGTAGCTGGATGCGAATACAGCTCCCTCCCCCCCATCAGCACGACTATCAGAGGCTGATCCTCCCCACGGGCTTCAGAAGAGCAGACTTCCGACTGAGTCATCCCGTGGGATGAAACAGGACAGCCCACAGTGGTAATCCCAAATGCTGCAGTATGCTAGAAAATCAGCCCCTAACTGCTGCAGTCATGAAAATACAATAAACATGCCCTATGATTCCATTTTTAGTCGCTTTTCAATGCAGCACTGCAGTTTGTCAGTTTTTCTTGTCCCAGCTGGAATAGATGAATTGCTGATGCTTTTTAGGACCATTGGCAGATGAGCACAATAGAAACATCGCTCAGATATTGATGACTAATGCACACAGAATGCTTCCAAAAAACTGTGTTGCCATCGCAGCTAAACAAAGTGTACTAAATTAACATCCACATGGAAGGAGAGGAGCTCATTTCCATATATTCAGCATTTAAATGAACCTATGGCACCACTGCAAAACTCAGCTGAAACCAAAAACTGGCCATAGTTCTCTTTAAAGTTTCATAGACCTCCATAACCCTAACTCAGGTTTCAGGTTGGCAGCAAAGCCTGGAATATCTCACAGGGTTTGGGATTTCATTATAGAAATTTCTAGCAGCTACTAGGAGAGCTCCTCTTGGGTGACAGACCTACAGGCCTTTAGATACTGTCCTCACTTGAAATTATCGTTGCCTTGCTGTAAAAGTAACATGTATTACTTGTAAGGCACAGTCCAGCACATTTCAAAGCTCACAGAAGTCTGTTACCAGCTCAAATGGATTAGATCAGCTTCTTCATGGGAAACCTCCTGGACGGTTTTCCCTCTAGGACTGGAAGTAATCTGCTTGAGTACAGCACAAGCCAGGGCTAACCTGCAGAGGTAGAAAATCCTTCCAATGGCTGAAAATGCCCCTGCCAAAAGAATTGAAAGCACAGAAAAGAGAACCTAATTTAGATTGGGAAAAAAAAAAACAAACCCAAACCAAAAAAACAGAAAACAAACCAACAACCAACACATCTAACAGCAAGACAGTGGGGCTAACAGACTACTAAAGCAAAAGGAAGAGCCCTCTGTCTGGAGCAGGACTAAGGAGATGACTCACAAAGGAGTTCTGTTGCTGTCATCTCTGACTAAACCTTCTACTGAAGTCCAGACACCAAATGATCTGACTCGATGGGAGTTAGAGCAGTCGGGGAGTCAGCACTCCCAGCTCCCGTTCCCAGCTCTCGCAGTCATTTGAGCGCTCCTACACAAGTGATCCATCCACTATAAAATTACAAGCAAAACCCAAAATTCTTTCCTGCCTTGTGTGCTCTTAAACTTCCTACTACGACAATAACAAAACTTGTATATGCAAAAGCAGAACATAGACCGTTTCAAGCCTGAGACACAGCGCTGCTTGTTTTGTGGCTGAAGTAAGGGTCTAAACACCTGCTACTTCTTAGACACTTCGTGGGGACCGATGTTTTAATGCCCTTAGAAATTGTCTTGAATACTTTTTTTCTAAACCCCTATTCAGGTTATAGCTTGTTCTTTGGATACAAATAGACATACAGAGACCTCAGTATCTCTGCTGTGTATTTAATAGTATGAAATACCATCACCCTTAGAGCACCTTTTTGTAAGGACTTCAATCTTCTTTACTCAGGTAAAACTTTTATTGACTCACAGTGTGCTTTTTGCAATGCCAGCAAACAATTAAGAACCCTAGATACTGACTCGTACTTCATAGATAAATACCTATCATTCTTCTTCAAACAGGCACATCACCTCCGTGCTCCTGGTTATCACAACGGCCGAAACCCAAACAGGGTGGATGTATTTTAACAACCTAGCCTGACACACACCGTTTGAAAGCTCCCTTCCAACAGACTGAACCCATACTCATGAAATTACTGAGGAGGGAGAGAGGAGAACAGGAAATGTTCTTGAAAGTAGGAGAATAATAGAATGTTTTTATACACCTCATGGATTTCTGTTTCATTAGATTAGGGAGCAGTGCCTTTAATGTAACTAACATGTGGCAACCACAGGGTAACCACAGTGAGTAAATCTGTCCTGCAGGAGGAAGCTAAAATGCAGCAGGGTTTGCTTCAGCTGCTTGGAAACAATCAAAAAACCTTTTTCGTACTGGGGTGGAGGGGAGGAGAACTGAGAATACACTAATAGTGACAGCTGAAAACAGAAATATCTCAGCATTTGTGGGTGGGGGAATCAGACAGGCCCCAGCATCCTGTCAATACTCCTGCTCATGCTCCAGCTTCGTTCTTGTCGAAAAAAAGCAAAGCAATACATCTGATAGTCTTCGCTCTTCAGGGAAAGGCTTGAGGTGGTCTTAAACAAGAAACATATATTTAATAACAGCAGTTAATCATAACACGTTCAGAGATGCCCACATTTATGTGCAAAAACCACGCCAGCTCGAGGAATTGCAGTAGGGCTGTGTGGCTCAAATCTCCCTCTTGTTGGGAGACCACAGTCGGTATCGCTGCTCTCCTTCAATGTTCCCATCAGGACTGCAGCTCCCTTGCTTTGTTCCCCAGACAGTCCAGCGTTTAACAGATGTCCAAAGTAAATCGCGATCATTTGGTAGGTTTGGGGAATAGAAGCTAGATGGAAAAAATCACAGTCTAATAAAACAATCAAAAAAGTACCAGCACATTACGGGCCATTTCAAAATAAATTACGGTATCTTTTAAATCTCTACACAACAGTTTGTATTTTAAATCAAGAGACGGTATGTCATTGACTTTCCCCTGAGTAATCTAAGTGACAGGGCTCTCTGAGGTGCAGTAATAGGATGTAAGTGAAGAAGTGGGTATTATTTTACCCGTGCTGTGATAATCTGAATGCATCACTGCCCAGCATTATAAACAGCGAAGTGAGAAGTATGAACAGCACTTTCAAAACCCCCATGCATTTGGGGATGGTAGGAGGGGGCGGGGGACCAGGTCTCCAGTGAGAGCAAACATTTAAAGCAGAAACAACATAATATTGTTTAAAATCTGAAGAAGAGGAAAACTATAAAAGCTTGCTTTTCACCTCTCCAAGAGGGAAAAAAGGCAAGGCAGAAGGAATGTCAAGAAATAACAGTGCAGGCAGAGAGTGCAGTTCTTAATAATCAGCAGTATTTTAAAGATCTTCTTGAAGTTTTGCACTGAGACACTATAATTAAGGAAAGAAATCAAGGCTTACCAGTTACCGTCTGTCTGGAGCAGGGAGGGAGCCGATACTATAGGATCTCTTCCATGGAGTAATGCACGCTGCAGAAGTATCAGGAAAAGAAAAAAGTAAAAAAGCCATTACAGACCACAACAGCCACCCCTCAGGTCACACACTGTTTTCCTTCTCTTTTCCAGCCAGCCAGAAGGGTTGCCTTCGTCTCCTTCTCCCAGAAGCGAGCCCCGGGGCACAGCCCCCTTCCCACAGCAGGCCACCCCCGGGACGGAGCCCGGCCACTGCCGGCATCCCACCGCCCTGCTTGGGGAGAGGGCTGCTCGAGACGAGGCACAGAAGAGGCTTCGTATTTAAGTTAGAAACTGCTGCTCACCCAGACTGGGGTGAACAATGCAACCAGCTGAGAGCAGGATGATTTAAAAGACGACTCAGCTCAGTTCTGCATTGTGCCTGAACTAATAAGGACAAATAAATTATTTTTAAAGCATGAAGACAGAGAAAAGGATCATTATATGTAATTATTTTTAAGGACTGTTTTAACATCCTTTTCAACATGAACTGTGCAAGTTAATGCTACACAAACTGAGGAACCACAGAGGTTTCTCTTTCTGGAAAAGGATTCTCGCACAGAGATTTGTTTCCCAGGAGATAGCTGTATCTGCTTACCTACCTGCATCCTCCACAGCCCACCGAGAACCGTGCAGACACGGCCCATATCGGGCACGCAGCTCCCTCCGCCTCTTCTTGGTTTGCAAAAATATTCTGTGTGTTGGCCCACAGACAACTGGGATCAAGGAGCAGAAGAATCACCGAACACGACGCAGAGGGAACATACATCTGTTCCTCTGCACCAAATCTGGGGAAAAAAAAAAGGTGGCAACTGATAATCACATGCAACACAGTTTTTTCATTTTTAAATTACCTACCATGACAACTGGAAGTGCTTTCACAAAAACCGCACCAACAGCATGTTGCCCTATGCAAACACCCTGCTTTTCTCCAAAATACCCCTTTCCTCCTCCTCACTTTAACCACCATAAAATGATCCGGTGTTGCAGATTTATATTTATTTACAGGTCATTCCCATTTAATTTCTTTTGCCTGTCACTTTTCTTATGCCTTCCACAGAGAAGGCAGATAACACTACACAGAACTTATTATGCCAGCAGGACCCAAAGAAAAATCCAGGTACAGCTTCAGCGGGATTTATCCCTGCACTGAAAAAAACCCCTTATAGACTGATCTGTGAGCTGCTCCCAAATTACTAAGGGTGATTGGATCTGAGAAACATAATAGCTTTGTACACCAAGCCAGTCCTCCTTTGACTCCAGATGCAAAATTACTATTTTTCTGCTGAAAGGGTGATTTCATGCCATAACTTGCATGACTAAGGTTTTCAGAGAAGACTTTTGTTTAGATAAGGACAAGAGATGCCCTGAGGCTTGTATTGTAATGTTATACGGATATATAGATAAAGAAATTTTTTGTTGAGCTGAGGGAGTGGTGTGATTTTTATCTGCATGATTACTTACTGACAGACACTGGGAACAGCGAGATTCTTCCTGACCTTTTTTCACCCCTGCCTGGTTGCAAACTTAACAGCCAGCCTGCCTTTGCAGCACCCGGGTACCACGGGCAGCCCGAGCTGCAGCTGCTTTCTCTGCGTGCCCACCGTCACTCAGCTGGACGCTGTGCCATCTTCAAAATAGAGCTGTTGTCCACTGGAAATCCAATCTACAGCTCTAGGGAAAAAAAAAAAGCTGGGACTGACAATGGTCCCAAAGGAAAATGGTGAACAGAAAAGCTGCTTCTGTGCTGGCCTTTTTAACAGCCCCTGGGATTTGCCCTCCACTTGCGTTATTAAATAAGCTTGCACTCGCATTGTTTTGGATATACTTTCAACCTCCAGCTGGAGTAATCTGCATTACAAAGCAACCTGCACAGCTCTGGGTGCACCAGTGCTTGGATGGCCACCAGGAAAGCACCGCGCAGGCTGATGCTCTCCCCTGTTACCACTTCTATGGTGGGTGTAGTCCCTTCGTTAATGCATGACAAATAGTGGGTTGATAGCAAGCGGTGCTGCAGGGATATGATTAACTCTCCCAAGGCACTTCAGGAACGTTGCTGGAAGCTTCATTGTGTGTCTTGTCTGAGGCTATTCACTATTCTTCTTCTTGTCTTCTACTTGAGACAGTAGATAATCTTGGTTCAGATTGCTAGATAGCTGTAAAACTCTGCATCTCGGCCTAAAAATTAAATTCTCAGCAATTTCTGAACTCAAGAGCAAGCAAGAGATTGCGTGGTTTTGATTCAGTACTGTCTAAAATAGACTCACTAAAAGGATAGCTAATCACGACAACTATGCTGCCTTTTCATCCACAGATCTCAAACCAATTGAGAAAATGAAAAGTTGTTCCCATTTTACAGACAAGAAAGGACAAATGAAATATCTGGCTTCCAAGGTATGATATATAACCTTCAACTTCTGGCTGAGGAGAGCTGCAATAAGGCAACAGAGAAGGCCTGTTGTGTAAAGGCCCTGATCTGCTTCCCATTCTATAACCCACTGCTGTCTCCGCCGGAGCCAGCGTACGGACCCAGGACTGCAGTAGTTTGGTTACGCAGATAAGCAGCAAATGGCCGGTCTCCAAGTTTGCAGCTCCGCACATTTCCTCCCCTCCTTTAATTGATATCCCAAATCAGAAGCCTTGAGCTTGTCTTTAAACACAAGCATAAACTCAGGCTCAACCAACTGATTCTCCAAGCAGGAATATAAAGACAGACGAGTCAGCTACTTCAGTGAACCTGAGCCACGAACAAGTTGGGTAAATGGTACAATATTTCACAATATTGACTGTCATTTTTTGGCGATATCTAATTTCACAGAATACTTTGTTTTGTCCATCCATCTAAGCTTCAAAAGACAAATTTAAGCTTTCTTCCAGCCAGAAAAATATCATGTGCACATAAGTGCAACGACCGCAGCTGAAGTGACATAATTCAACAGTACCATTAAAACAAACACCTGGTAGCTGGCAAAAAAAAAATACCCTATTAATTCAGGTAAATGGCATAAGGAAGTAAAAAGACAAATATGAAAATAAATATGCACCTAAAATGTACTCTAACTCTGGAGGCTTCAAAACACTAAAAATATATTTTCCATCAAGTTTTATTGCTGACATCATCTCTTTCAGCAAAAGTTGACAGTTTGAAAGGTTTCGAAATGGTTTTTTTTCCCCCTACTTTTGCTTTTACGCTGTCCGTGATACAGCACAGCGTCACAGTGGCACTGTGTTAAGGGGATCGAATACTCCGTTACTTCACGCTTAAAGATTCTTCACACTTTCAGCCTTACCCTTATTCAGCTACAGGAAGGGAAGTTATCTGTCTCGGATTTTACTCCACATTTCAAAATACCAAAACCATCCAAACAAGAACTGCTTGTGTACAGGGCAAAGTCTTTGTTTTGACTGGCACCCAGGAGGAATTATGACATACTATCATCAAAGCAAACTCTGCAGATTATGGGGTAAGCAAAACAAGTTTTCTTGGTTTTCCAAGTTTTCTCATCTCACAAATATCTTTGTAATTAAACAGGTAAAATATATAGGAGTTATAACCTTGGAACCAAGGTAGTAAATTGGTTAAAAAAAAAAAGTAACTACCATCCACACAGAAGATGTTTCCTGAGCATATGAAAAGCATATGCAATTTTATTATGTATATACTTTTAAATAAAATTCTGTCTCATTTTGTGGACATGTACACACATAATAGAAGTACTTAACACATTCACGTCACGGCCACATATGTGCACAAATGCACTGTTCTGTAGTGGAAGAATGCATTTCCTTTGCACATGTCTGTATAGGAAATATTAATCTCTCCTAAGTCTCATTTCAGCATTAACTCTCATATTTGTGCTTTGGAAGGAGATGCAGGTCTGAAGCTTCAAAAAGTTTGAGAACCAAGTTAAAACTAGTACAGGTTCACTTAGCCCTAACATTGCATGGAAACCTTTGAGCTGGCTTTTGGAGAGATGTTTCTGCAGGGGAAAAAAGCTGTCGTGGCTATGTAGTTATTAAACACAGATATTAAAAGAATATCGATTTGAAATATTCCTGTAAGCTTCCTTAAAAACTTACAAAAACTTGGAAGATGCAACAAACCAATCTGAATCAGATACCACAAAATAAGTACTGGGCACACACAGCGAAACCGAGGTCTTTGTGAAACTCATCCTCTCTTTCCACAGCACAAGATCATCTGGACAACGGGACTAGGGCAGCCAGGTACTGTCACGATCTCCAAATGAATGACGTTACAGGTGAGGACAAAGAGTTAAGCTTTTTAGCCAAAATGCAAATAAGAAATTCCATATTTTCAGAAGTCTGGTTTTCATGAACTTTGACCTCAATTGGTTTCTTACCTCTCAAACATTTGCTTTTCATAATCCCATTGTTCTAACAAAGCTCTTTTAAAGTCCTCTAATCGACGTGTATTTGTAAAGCCATACAGGTCCCTTGTCGAAGCTTCTAGTCTAATCTGGGAACTTTAATTTTTGGAGAAGCTGATTCCTTAGTGGTGCGGAAGCATCAAGATGAAGGTTCAGTGAACCCAAGGTCAGTAAGTCATGCATTTCTTTTGACTAGTATTTGTTCTTGACAAGCAAGCTGCTCACAAATCCCTTTTGCAAGTTTAAGGCTCTGTGTAGCCTGCAGAGACAAAATTAGAATATAAACATCTACTCACTAGAGAAAACAAGGGAGTTATTGTCACTGTAAAGAAGGAGACATCTAAACCATACCCCCTCTGCATTAATTCCATTATTGTGCACAGGCAAGCTGACAGTTATACCACCCAGTAAACTGCAGTTATCTAGTCAAATGATCATTTAATGTTCTTTATTTTACTTTTTCTAAAGAAAATTGATTTCTTGCTATTTATGTTCAGGGTATTTCATTGTGCTGTGATTATAAACCAGACTGAATGCATTTCCACTGACTCCCTGCAAAGTGTGTTTTACAATCCTTCCTGTTTGTACAACGCAAGATGTCTTTTTTAATTGCCAGTCTTTTTTTTTAAGTAGGATGCATGCTTGTTTGTTTACTCAGAAGCTCTGAAAGAGCTAGGCTGGACTCCGGTCTTTAGACAAGCTACTATGAGATATGGAAGGAAATATCCCCAATAATGATGTTTGCTATGTAAATGACAAAACTGCCTACAGCCCATTAAACTTCATCACGGCTTTGCAGACATTTGAAGTTTAACTTGTAAGGACAATTCCCAGGGCGGGTTCTGGGTCATAATTGTCACTCGTGTCCCATCAGGTGTCCTTTCTGTGCCGTCGTATGATGCAGCAGCCACGCAGGGGACACAAAGGCAGCCGGGAGGGTTTCCAGCCTGAGTGGACAGTGAAGAACAGCACCTCTGGAGTCGGCCGAGGTTGCACAGCAGGAGCAGTAGGACCGAAACCCACGTTTCCAGATCCCACCTCCAATTATCCCAGTATCTCTGCACCGCTCTTCTAGTGCACAGAAATCACCTGAGATGACAAGAGAGGGAGTGCCACGGCAAACGGTGTCGGAGAAAGCAAGGCACAGCCAAACTCCGCAACCACGCAGCGCTGCCTTGCGTGACACAGGCACCGCGCTGAGCCCCGTCCTGGCCACCGCGGCCCCACCACGGACACCGGGATGTGCAGCTAAACAGCACCAGGAGAAACATCCACGTTGCAGGAGTCGGCATGCAGCTTAGCAGGGGATTTTCAGGGTTTTTGTGCAAATTACTTCATCTTTGAGGAAAAGAAGTGATCCCCTACTTGAGAAAGGGCAAACTTTCCAGCTCTCCTCAAGTACTGCTAATGCAATTAGTTTAACCACCCCCAGGCTGAGAGCCTTTTAAGGACAGACATTTAGGCACAGGTTTTGAAACACGTTCAACATCTGTGATTATTTTTTTTTTTCCTTTCCTTCCCACATCTCAGTATGTAAAACCTTATTGCTGTGGAAATAAATGTGTGAAAAATCAATCAGGGACCTTTGCAAGCTATTAAAAATCTAACATAGCATTACAGGTTTACCACCAGCAGTTAAAAAGAGGCTCTCTACGAAACTGTGTGGGTAATATTCCGCATGACACAAGGATTTTGACAGACATACAGAGTATTTTGAATAATCCAGCAACTATTTACCTAGAAAACCACAGTCACTTTCACAAATGCATAGCTCTATAAATATTATTTTACTGCTGATGTTTTACTATCCTTTCTTGGTAAAGCCATATCATGTAGAAACATTTGTTTGGAGGGAGGGGTTGGACTTCATTGTAAGTATCAATTGTTAAAAGACAAACAAAGAAAAATGTAGGGGCTTTGTTCCCACCCACTCTTAACTGCCTGTTTGCCTTGTCTGCGATACCATTCATTGCTTCTCAGATATGAAGAAATACCTTTCTCCTGCTGCCTCCTTTTATTCCACATGTGCAGGGGAGGAAGAGGTGAGGAGCCCTGGGTGCTGCGTGGTGCAGGCAGGAGGACGTCCCTGTCCCAGCAGCTTCGCCACCCAGCACAGCACTGCAAGCAGCGAGTAGCCCCACGGCACGCAGCAGCTCAGAACAAGGTAATGTGCTTTCAGTGGAAGTTCTGACTTCTGCCTCCTCCTTATGCACCTGAAGACCTTACCCAGCTGTGGCCCCTGCTTTCCAAACACTGCCCTGACCACCGCACCCTGCTGTCTCTTCTCCATGCTTTCTGCAGGTATGTAGACTGAAAATACAACCAAGATGAGCCTTCGTGTTGCTGTCCTCCGTTGTGCGCAAGGGTTTGTCATCTGCTCACCGAGATACTTATTTCAGGTTATGTTATTAAATGCTCAGGATCAACAGCACCAGCCATTCCCTTCTGGTATCGACCGCTGAATTTTGAATGGCTTGCAAGGTTAAAACAACCCTCTTCCAGTGGTGCCGTGGTAGGCATTTGCAGATCTACGTACTGTTTAAGACTGTGGTGCTAGGATTAGATGCTAACCTTCAATTAGGATTCACGTTTGAGGAGCGAAGAGAATTGTCTGAGGGGCTGTGGGTATTCTGGAGGCTGTACTGCAGCGTGGCTGTGTCTAACTTCCCACCCAAACACAGAGACTGCTGCACAACTGAGAGCAATTCAGAACGCCTGAAAAAATGCTGCTGTCCAAACACCAAGGGACACTTGACCAAGAGCAGTTGCTATGCCAGCATCTTACCGTGGCTTCAAAGAGCACAGGGGTAAGTTTGGATTCCAATACTACCCCATAGTACCGTGAAGATTAAAAGACCTTTCCTACTTGCCTCCGCTGTGAAGACCTGTAGAAGGCATCCTTTTGTCCATCGTGGGGCTGGATGCACAGCGGGTACTGTATCAGAGATGCTACTGTCCTGGTCATCTCTAGCATCCCCCAGACCCTGACTCTGAGAGAAACACTCAGGAAAAGAGGGATCTTGGCAGCTAAAAACTTGACAGAGCCCCCCCCAGCTACAAGAAATTGTTTTCTTGGCTGCCCATACAGAAAATTCATGAAATCTGCAGTGAATAGCATGGAACAGAGATCAGCAAAAATACGAGAGTCACTTCATCAGCACGAGTGTCAGCCCTTTGCCTACAGTAAAAAGGAAGTTCATCACAGCTTAACTCAACAGGGACAAATCTACATTTGAAAGAATGAAAAGGGAATACACTCACCTTAATCCAGTCTTGCAAAACCCTGCTCTCATACTTCCCAGCTGCCCAGACTGGAGAGTGTTATGACACCTTTGCAGGACACATTTAATCAGCAGCATGACCTGACCTGTTCCACCGGGAGAGCCCTTTATGTACCCTCGCCAGCTCTGACCTGTGCTGCAGCATTGCAGGAGCTTACTCTACCGTTGCAGCACACTTTTCCATCGCAGGAGAAGCGTATCCTGTGTGGCATGGGCCATTAGCTCTCTCTGAGCTCAAAGCAGCACGAGCTAACTCCAACCACCTCGGCCACGTTCCTTTTTTGGTTAGACAGAAGCGCACTAGCACTGTAAATAACGCCTTTCAAATTCCCAGCTATGCCTTTTTAACGGATCCTCCCTAAAACAACAACAGCTTCTAGAAACAGACTCTTTGCTGGTTAGATGCATTTCCCAGAATTCTCAAAGGCAAATAGCTGAAGAGGGGGTACGCCAGATGAGCACATTAAGCTCTGCATGAATCTGTGTGCGCACTTTATTTTGCAGACAAGTCATTAGCAGAGCTATTTTCCAGTCGGATTACGAGGAAAATCTCAGACTTGTAAATTTGAACTTGCAGGGCCTGATTCTGTGCTGGTTTGGAGAATTCTAGTGAAAATTTCAGCCAAAGCAAGCGTAAAACAATGCTATATGAGAACCAACCTCACCAAAATCACCAGGGCCTTGTCCATCAGCTTCAAAGGACCTGAAGGACGTATCATACCATCTCATTTAGTGACCACGAGAGTGGAGCTATTCCCAGGAGAGGTCCAATTGCAAGGGAGAACTATGGGGAGTTGTGAGAAAATGATTCTCCCAAGCTCTGGTTTGGTTTAAGGAGAAACCCTCACATCTCTCTCGGCCATAGCTCCACTTCTTCCAGGTTTGTGAGGAAGCTCACATCGCTGATGGCACTGAGCTCATGTAAGTGTCAGTTATCTTGGAGTCTCTCCAGAGGGAAATATTTTGACAGTCATATTCTGTTCATTATCCTTCCAAGAGAGGAAATACGCATGTCGTTATCTAAAGGAATACAGTCAGCCCACCATGCTCTTGCCTGACTGGCTTATTTATCTTGATAAATGCCGGCTAAGATTAGGACTTAGTGCCATTAGATGTGTCTAAAACATGAAGCTGTCATTACCGTGTCAGCACCAAGGATTGTTTCCAACCGTGATAATGGTGGGGCCACATTTTGAACAAAGACAGATTTTAGTCTGAAATGGCCTACCACACCAGCTGGTTCCCATTACAGCACAGAGACCTTTCGCTCATGATTATGAGCTTCGCAATTTTTTTTTTTTTTAATTGGAAACCAGAAATATCCTCCCCATCTATGACTCATATTGGACCTAGCAAACGGTTACCTCATGGCTGGGGGCTGGCAGAGTTGAAGTCTGCAACAGTTCAAAGATCTATTTGATCCAAAGCCTGAAGAGCACTCGGTTAAGTAAAGAGCTCCAGACTGCAACCAGCCCTGCGCACAGACCCCGCGTCCTGGTCCTCCCACGCTGCCAAAGCACCGTCAGCACAGCACGCACACCACGTACGTAGAGTTAATGAAACGCAATGTTGATGCAAGAACACATCTTCTCTGTACCACCTTTTTGACACTGGTCTTCAAAGCACAGGTTAGCTCTAAGGTAAGTAATTTCATACTAACAGAGAACTCGAATTCATTCTGACCTAGCTCAGCCCAACATTTAAGCAAAATACTTAAGTACTTCCCTATCCAGCAAAGCACTTAAGTATGTGGTTTAATTTATAAAAGGTGAGCAAATGTTTATCTGCTTTGGACTGTTGAACTGGGAACTACTACACCAACTGCTATATATATATAATTATATAGAGACAACTGTTAAAAATATATCTATAGTCGGTTTTAATCTCAGGTTTTAAGGATTCTCGGTGGGTTTGTAGAAATTACATAGCCCTGCAAACAAGCATAATTACATACATCATTCAAGTTGCTTTCCATTTTTCCTAGCAGAGATCTGTCCCTGCAAGGCAGCAACCTGTGCTTTATTCCCCTAAGCCAGCACCTGGAGCTGTGTCGTGTTTCTGTTCCCATCAGACTGAGCGCAGAAGATTTCACATGAATATAGATTTATGACTTGCTGCTTGAAAATGTGCAATGTCAAGTGTCCCACTGAGTTTTATTGAGTTGGCTGTGGCAGTATCTACCACCCAGTGCTGTATGATCATTTCAGACTTTAATCCTGCCTAATCCTGTTCTACAGGGTTTATTCCCCCCCCCATCCTCTTTGCCTGACAATTTTGGCACCTAAACCACACACATTAGGTTACTTACATTGAAAATTAAGATCAACTGCGCATCTTAAAGTTAGGACTTTTGCTGACCACAGGGCTTTTCCAAGACCCAACAGTGCCTTGTATTCTCACCTCTGAGTTCTGTCCAATTTTGCCTCAAACCACTTAGATTTGGTTGCACTGAAAGCTCCCCACCTTTTGCTCAGTTTACACTTCAGTTGGTGGCATCTCTTATTTATGCTACATTGTAATGCAAATTGTTCACATCTATTCAGCATAACAATACAAAGATTTCAGAAGAAGCAGAAATCATGTGCCTTTTTCATTTGATTTTTTTCCCCCTATAGCAAAGCAACAAGAGTTAACTTACTGTCCCTAAAATAAAAACAGTTAGAAAAAAATAATGTAATTAATTTCCTAGTAAACACATGCAGCATTAGATGTAATTTGTTGAATTGTCTCACTGGCTTTACAGGGTTAACATCAGGTGGAAGGTTGTCTTTAGCTTGACTAGGAACTGCCGGGTTTGGAGCAGGTGGCTGGGCATCCTCCTCCCGCCATGGAAGGGAAGTGCTTTTTAGGTGCTCAGCCACCACAGAGGCCACAAGCTTGTTGCAATTCTCTAATTGTGCCAAGTTTAACATTTTAAGATGTTTTGCTTGCACAAAGGCGGCAATTGTGCCTGTATTTCTCCTAAAAATGGGGAAGAGAGATGAACCCACAAAGAGCACAAGAGTTAAAGGGAGGCAGTAAGGTGGTCTTGTAAACAACTTCCAGTGCAGACACTGTATTGCACACTCCTAATACTCCAATCCCTACAAAAACGACAGGGTTCCTGAAAACAGTTATGGGCACTGCAAGGTGATAATGAACTTCAGAGACTGCAAGGGCATCATTTGAAAAGCTAGATAATGCATCTTAAAGCTGTCTTCAGGGCAAGTATAATTAAGCAAGCCAAAGAGAAAGACAAATAACCACAAAGAACCAGCTCCTTGTTCAGAATATGGCAACTTACGTTCCCAAGCGGACAGCAGTAAGAAAGGCAATTGTTAGTTATTACCCCAACAATGCCTGACAGCCCCTCGTTTAAGGAAAACATGGAAAAGTATCTTAAGGACCAACCAGAAAGTTTCAAATGGAAAGCACCTGTGCCTGCATTTGGTAAGAGCCTCCTAAGCCACAAGGCTATCAGTCCAAGATTTTGGACTCAGTCCAAGGCTAAAGCTTTCAAGGAGCCTGTAAGACAACTTGAATCCAACCTCCCCAGTGAACAACAATAAGATCTGGTGCTTCTCTTCTTTTGGCTCTGAAAACCGTAGTGCTTCCAGAGCCTTTCCATCAAGCTCAAAGGGTTCAAGAGATTCACTGATAGTGGTTTTGGAGCACCTAGATAAGAATCTATTCAGCAGGTAATCCAAAATTGTTCTCACACCTTCCAAGAAGTATTTGGAGCGAACCAGAGGAGAGAGGAAGGATGGCCCACCGCCTTCACTGCTAGCTGGGATGGGGGAAGTTGGAGTTCATCTCCCTGGTCTGCTACCGGCTACAAGTCACACTTCCTCCTTCTGCTTTGATATCTCATCTGTGCAGTTAGATTGTGCTAGCAGTAATCCTTTACCTTCCAGACTACTTGTAATTAGCTATTGCAAGCTTCCCAGGCCTGTAGACGCCTTGAACAGGACGCAATAGATCAGAACAGAATGGATTTTACCATGAAAGCAGTCGTGGGTATCTTAGACAGGTGTTGAATGCAGTTAACACACTTCAAAATCATTCCACTATCATGTGTTGTCACTATTCAACAACTAAAAAATATAGATACATATTTTTATGCCTTGAACTTTCTTCTTTTGACAAAGCACTTTTGCTGAGAATTTTGGAAGGTTGCTACACTACTCTTACTTTGTTCAAGTGTCCCCTGTGACAACCATATCCTGGAGTGTATTAGAGTTTAAAAATACAGCAGCAAGATAAGCAGTGGCAGGAAGATAGAAGAATTCAGAACTTTGAGACTAAGAAGAAAAGATATTTCTAATCTCTGCTGAAAACATAAGACAAAGTGGATAAGGCAGACAAGCACGAGGAGGCTGTTACCAACAGGAGGAGAGGCTGGAAAGAGGGAAAGGAGGAAGGGAGGGGGAGCATCTCCCCAGCAAGTGAGCTTGATCACAAGATGAGAGAGAGGTCACGGCAAGACAAGTATAGCAAGCAAGTAGAGCTCCAGAGAGATACAGTCTAGAAGACAGGTCAGGGCAAGTCTATGTCTATGCTTTGCTTTGTTCTTATTTTTGGCTTTCCACATACCTTCAAAAGGAGAGATTATCAGATAAGAATTGATGGGACACCATTAAGACAGAAGGTTTTTCCAGCTCTATTGTGTGCATGACATTCCTTCCCCTCTGGTCTCCAGAGATCTCATACATCTGGGGATGTAATTTGCAAAGCACGCACACAGAACTACACAGCAATGCTGCCTTTGGTTAGGAATTTGATCAAAGGTGCAATTTAAAGTGAGCGTTTAATAGCCTCGTAGTGTTTCTTTACCACGAGATTGTGCAGCCCAGCCTGTAACATACACTTTTGTGCTACCAACAGGTGCTGGGAAGCATGCCAATGGCCAACGTCCCTCGTCTCACGAAAAGCTTCTGCCTTTCCTGATGGTGTCCATGCACGCCAGGGCAAAGGAATTCTAGACCTTCACTGCCATAAGGCAGGAGATTCAGCCACCTCAGCTAAAGAACAATAAAACAATAATTGGTACCAGATGCTGATTTCCTGAGGGCTAATTCTACAAGAAGATAATACATTGGAAGCAAAAAAAAAAGTCTATATCACAGCAATGCCCTGGGAATTGAGGAAGGCTGTAAATGGAAAGGCTGGCTTCCACTGCAGCAGTCAGAAGCACCATATTTCTAAAGGTCAGAAGAACCTGCATAATCAACATGGGAAAAAAATACTGGTGTGTAACAGCTGGAAAAAAGAATCAGCAGCCACAGAGCTGTATAATAGTATCACCAGTAGTGCTGCCAAAGTGAAAGAGGACCTGATGTTGTTAGCTTGCTGAATACGTATTAAGACACTAGCAGAAGAGATAGGGGGGAACTATTGTTCTAAGATTTCAGCTGCTCTTTTACAGGAACCTACCAATTTCTCCCTGCTTTGTACTTTCTTTCCATTCACCTTCACACTGAATGGTCTCCAACAGGTCCATTCCCAAAGAATTTTCCAAGTTGTCCACCTTATTCACTGAATTTTGGCCATTTATGCCTTGCATCAAAATTGCTTTAGACTGCTCAATTGTAAAGAAACTCAAGCCCTTACACTGCCACGTGGACTCAGGCGGACAGTACTGAAAAATTGCCCAGCACCCACCTTCTTGCAGAACTTCTCCAATTGACACATGCATGATACCCAACTGCTCAGCCCACACACCGCTCCCAACGACCCACACCGTGGGCCGCTTCCCTCCCAGCAGCAGGCCAAACAGAGGACACGGGAGAAAGCAGAAGCTATGACCTGGCTAAACCCAGGGGGCATGGGAAGAAGCCTGGAACATGCCAGAGATATGCATAAAGGTGTCAGAAGTAGAGGGAAGTGACAGCAGGGATGTAGGGAAGACGGGAGAGCTGAGGATACTGCAAAGGAAAAATCATAGGGAATATGAAAAGGCTGCTGAGACAGCTGCAGCGGAGGAACACACAAGAGATTGGTCAAAACCCCCTTGCTCGTGCAACAGCTCCTCTCTTACCGTTTAATATTCAGTGCTATTTTATAGCAGCAGGATATCCCTGACTCTTCCTCTGCTTTGCAATGTAAATAGCAGCTGTCTCTGTGTTTTGTTGGTGCAGAGGCATGCTGTAGGCATGCTCTGTCTGTGCTATCAGCAGGGCCTCTCAGGAGGCAGTCAGGAGAAAGCCTGGTTTGTTAATCTTGACAGGGCTTAGGAGAGAGATCAGATTTGAACAGTTCAGCATCAACAAGACTTGGATAATTCTAGACATACAGAGAAGAGCTTTAAGTACCTAAGGAACCCTCTTGGTGGTGATACTCAGCTGCTTATGGAGGTAGGCAGGAGCAGTGAGGATTATCCTTTTGGATTTAGGTGCCTAAATTCTTCAAGTTCCTCCTTAGGTACCTATTCCTTTCTGTAAATCCAACACTCAGAAAAGTCACTTTTCCCTATTCATGGAGCAATGCTTAAAAATACCTGATGATCTGAATAAATCCAGGCATCCTGGAGTCTCATTCGCTCTTCATAGTCTCACAGCTGACTTCAGCATAGTAGGACGATATCCTAGAGAAACAGGCAATGGTGCAAGGAACCAACAGCTACAGCAGAACACAAAACAAAAATACAAAAAAACCCCCAAGGACTGATCTACTTCTGTCCTAGTGAAGTAAATCACATCATTGCTGCTGACCTCTGGGTTCCCAAACTGACCACAAGCAAACAATTGAGGTTTAGAGAGCTACTCATCATTTTTCCCTTTTTACTGTAATTTGGCCTCAAGAATCCCTCACAGGAACCTTTTCTAATATCTCCTCTCCTTTACTAATTATAAAGGAGTAGAAATATTAAGATTCCCTTGCTAGGAACCTGAGGATTCCTGCAGAGCTTGTTTCAATGTAAGTCTCCTTAGTAACAAAGGAGGGGGGGCGGAGGAAGAGAGGAGTCTGCACAGAATTCGCAGCCTGCCTTTCTAGGAGCGTTTGCTGCCGCTGCTCCAGCGATGATTAGCCTCTCCCCGTCAGCACCCCTCGCTGCTCCTAACTTCTGGCAAGGACCATCCAAGAGGAATGTTCTTTTCGAAGTTCTCAATGAGGTATCAGCTGTTCTTTAAAGAGATTATGGTTGGAGCATTCCTAGCACATTGACTCCACTGTGCAGCCAGCCTTGAGATTAAATGGCTCAGCAAAGGTGGTTTCCAAGGATAAACTGTGCCAGGGATGACAACATTTCCTCACCAAAGAGGGGAGAATCTAATAAAAAATAAGGATAGAGGAAAACTGCTCTAGCTCTACAGCTATTATTAGTGTCTCAGAGCACTGTCACTGCTTTGCCTGTGCTGTCAGATGTCACTTTGCATCAGTTCTGGGCAATGCTCAGAAGAAAAATGGTGGAACTCATTTAATTCTGTGATGCATGACTGGGCTCCGCAGCAGGGCCGCGCAGAGGGTTAAGTGACCTCTTAATGCTGGTGGGAGCACTGCTCGACAAGTTCAAGTGGGTTCTCCAATAATTTATGCAAACACCTTTTTGCATAGACTGGCAATTTATAGTAATTTATACCTTCTATCCAGCTGTTCTCGCAAAGCATAAAACAAGTACTTAGAAACAAGTTCCAGCACTCAGTCCTCCTGTCCCCTAAAGCAGCTCCCTACTGCACTGGCAATCCAAACAGGGGCGGGGGAAAGGACAACTGCGGCAGGTAAGTGACTGACATATAACGGACACTCGCACTTTTGGGCACAAGCCCTGCGGTGCTTGGAGCCCAAGTCTGAGCTCATGAGCACCGTGCATAATGCAGCAGCAAACCCAGCCAGCAGCAGCACAGCCAAATGCCTACACATACCGTCTCTGGCAACATGCTTTTCCATATTCCTTCTGCTTATTAGAGGATCACTCTTTTCATCCTCACTTTTTTCCCCCACTGTTTGTTTTTCAGAGACAGCTTCTTAGGATAAAGCTGAGCAACTTTGCCTCTTGATGAAGAATTCTGCACCCAGCAGATGCTGACTATATTTTTTCCTGCTTTGAGGAAACATGTTATCAACATCCTTTGCACCCTCTCACAAGGAATCCAGATCATTACATGCTCTTTTTTTACCGCTTAGGATGACTGAAGGGTTAAGTTCATTTTGCTGACCAGTTTACTTTGAACTATATGTATAAGCAAAGTTAATCGGAGCTGATGTGAGACCGACACTCATCCTATAGCATTCTCATTACACACTTTGAAAGGCCTGCCTTTGCTCTGAACTGAAAGCCACATCCACAAAAAAAAAAACCCCGTAACTAGTTTTTCTTCTGATCTTAGTCACCTGCCAACACACTTTGTTTGCTATAGAAGAACACAGTATTGTTTAACGGCTAGCTAAATGCAAGTTAAAATGGCAGCTTCAGGGAAAAAAAGAAACAAAAACCCCCAGGTGTTAGTGATTTATCAAAGTGGACTGAAATCACACCTTAACATCCAAGCTGCAGACAGATCCTGTATTTTTGAGGTGAATTTCTGGAAGCCAATTTAACTCCTCCTTTCAAAACATCTATTAGCTATTCAACACACCTGATGTGACTGGGAGTAATGTCATGCTGACGGCTGCAAGATTTCAGCCAGACTTGTAGATCGGAGTACCTGATGGATTACACTTCTAAGTACCTGCATAGCTCTGAAGCTCAAATCGACTGTCTTGATAGTATTCTTTCTGTCCTACTGCATTGGAAAGCTCGGCTTTAAGGAAAACCTTTCATTATTTTGACCACAGTGTCCAAATCTCAGAACATAAAGAGCTCTTCATTGAGGAAAAAGCAATTTCTTTTTTTTTTTTTGGAAGACCACAAAAACCAGCTGTGCATACACACATGCCGTGACACAGCATTAGGAAAATCAGAGATAGACTGAAGTCATCTTTGTATACAGACACACACCTGACTTGCTGGGAGAAGTTAATGCACTGGCATGAATTCTCTGTGGTCATCCTGGAGGAGGAAGACAGCTGTGACAGTTGCTTGATGAGACAGATCCCACAGCTCCCATTTCATCAAGGGCCCTGTCCCCTCCATCTGCTGGGCACTGCTCCATTACAAGTTTATTACTGGCCTTGTCCTGCTATTTTGAGAGTCAGAAGCTCCACTAAGCATCTTTTTTCTGCTAGCCCAAATCAGGAGCAACCCCAGAACTACAGGAGGAGGAGGAAAGAAAAAAAATTCTCAGGCACAAGTCTTTGAGCTGATAAGTACCACTGGGGAGCTCTTAGGTTAGAAAGCACAAACAAAATTTAATGATCATCCAAAGATACAAGTGTGGACGCATTTGAAGTCCAATGTTAGGACTAAGTTCTTTGAGAGTCAGGCTCCTTTGTCTCCAAGGTCTGAATTGGTCCTATCTTTTCTAGGAGCAATGCTACTGGTAATGCTTTTCCCCTTCCCCCAAGAAAGAGTAGTAATGCCTTCTTTAATTTGTTTTCTCTTAGCTGTTGCCTTTGAGCTTTTCAGAGAGACACAGAACTCTAAGCAAAGTTTCACTGACTTCAAATCCTCTTCCTTCCGTTTAATCACAGCTAAGGAAGCTTGAGCAACAAGCACCCAAAAGCTACCTCAACCCCAAATGTAAAAAAAAAAAAAAAAAAAAAGGTGAAGAAGTGCATCGAGTGCATCAGAAGTCTGCCAGGCAGAAAGCAAACAGCTAAATTCATAGAGGTGGTTCCTGCTTACAGAATAGCTCCTCAGCCCCAGCTATTTCATTAGCATCGCTCTAAAGGGTCCTAAGGACTTTCTTTTTGAGGTGTAGGCAATTCAGAGAGCTGAAAGATCACTGTAATTGGGCCTGTGAAAAATGAGTAGGTGTTCACAGTTCATTTCCCAATAGAGAAAGTCATGCTCATCACAGAAACCATCATCATGCACAGAACTAATAGCCGCCCTGCTTGGCAGGCACACCCATGCACATTAAGAAGCCTTGCAGTGCGCCAGCTTTTACCACGTATGAACAAGAGACTTTGGTTAGCAAAGCTGCCAGTAGGGCACTTCTTTTTTTCTCCAGCATGACAATCAGGTGAAAAAAATAGAACGATGTTATAAGCAAGTAAATACAAACAACCAAAACTAGACTCCTGGAACCACAAAACAAATTAAAAACTATGAAGTATTCCCAAAGAAACCCCCTGCTCCCAGATGAACTGGGATGAAAACACACTGGAAGAGTCATAAACAGAAAGAAAAACTCAAGGATATGGGGAGACAATGCAAGCAGCTAACAAGATGCTGACTAAATGGAATAAAACATGCTGCCGCTTATCTGCATGAGTAACATCAGCTGCGGTCAAAGGGCAATGGCTGAATAGGACTTGATATTTTCCCGTTCCTGCTGTAAGCAAAGGAGAGCGCGAGGCTGGGGAATAACAGAGCTCCAGCTCCTGGGATCCCAACAGTCAGTTATGAGCCTATGCAGAGACTCTGCCTTAAACCCGCACAGAGTCCTAGAAAACCTCAGGGCCCCTCTAGAAGACCATTTAGCAACTGACCTCTGCTTGGATATTGCCAAAATAAACTGAAGTAAAAATTAGACATGGCTGAGTCCAATTTCACCTTGATTAGTATTTACATAACACACAGGGAAACGTGAGAAGAGCACATAAATAATGTACTGTTTGCTGCAGACCTCTCAGGAGGAGAGTTCTCAGCTATAGTATTGATCCTCATGCACACCCCAGCTCACTCTGCAGAAAGCCCACATCTTCTTCTCTTTATGCACGGCAGTAAAATTCCAGAAGCCGAGCCACTCAGGTTGGGCTGCAGCCTGGTGCTTTACTACTCCGGGGGGTCTAGCAGTCAGAGCGCGGCATTCTGCGCAAGAGCCTCGGATGGAAAAAAACTAATGATGGTTTCCAGATCCGGTTAATTTAGAAGACATCCTCCATTTCCTTCACTTCTTTCCTTCTAGTGGGCTTGACATTTCTGACAACACTCCCAGGAAATGTAAGCTTGGGAGAAGCTGGTTGTTGGATTTTTTCCTCCTGTTACGGTACCACCACTTATCCGCCCAGTCTTAACACAAGCTGGGGGGACTGCAAAACAAAACTCTTACTTAGGAATGACTCAGTACCATCACTTTCTGAGGCGGCCTCACAATACAATATTACTCAACAGCCACAAGGAATTTGTACCACCTGTGAGAACAAAGTGAGAATAGTTTCTCTTCCCCGTTCTCATTCTTTTCTCGTTGGAGGAAGGATTTAACTTCGTGCCCAGACCATGTGGGTAAAGGTGGAGGGCACGTGGACATTTCTTCTTTTCTACCTCTTTTGGTGAACATTGTTAGGAAAATAATGCTAAGACTTTCTTTGATTTGAAGAGACATTTCCCCTTCTAGTTAGCCAGCTCTGGCCTTACCGGACTTTTTTTTTTTTTTTAAACAACCCACAGCCCCCTACCACACCGCTCCCAAAAGCACCTCAGTCAAGCAACGGCTCTATCTGGTCCTAGTTTGCAACTTGCTAGGTCCTGGTAAGCCACCTGCAGACCTTCAACCCACTTGATGGAAAATGGCCGAGTGGCAGAACTAACGGGTGCTTGGAACCTACGGTGTACCTCTGCTGGTTTACAGCCATAAAGCAAAGTAGCTGAGGATATTACAATCGGTAAGAGGCAAACCAAGCTTCAGGTCTAAAGCGCCCGACACAGCAAATATCCTCTGGTAAGAGACTCGTACTGAGCTAGCAAGAGAGGTGGCTCAAAGATTCAGCATTACTATTTTCCTGATGCATCAATGTCTCATAACTTTGCAGCAAATGAATGTAATTCTCAAGCATACTGTTAGGAAAGATTGCTTAAAATTAATTAGCTTAGTAACAATGGCCTGTCATTATGCTACTAAGTCACCAGCATGAGCACATAAGTTACAGTGACAGCTCAGGGTATAAAATAAGTGCCTTTATATTGAAATTTGCAAAGTGCCTAGCAGTCAAATGCCATTCTATTCACTTCTGGTAATATTGCATAGTTTCTTCTTAATAGACTCCCACACAAAGATATGACTTATTTTACTACAGAGAAGTCTTTCTACTTCGTACACTGACCGTGCCCAAATTTAGAAAGCTTTTTAAAGTGTATTTATTTGTACAGTGTTGATTCATTCAACGTCAAGTTGAATGTGAGATTTAGAACATGACATTAGAAAAAGCTGTAGGTAATGCGAACCAAAAAATCTCTCTTGGGTGACTTACCTAGGGATACATGATAAGCCAAAGGTAAGGACTGAATTCTGAGGGGTAACAACATCAGCAGTTCCCACATTCAGCACTTTACAAGATTTCCCCAGTAGAGAAGGAAATAGTTATTGCTATAATTATTTCATAGTTCCAGTCAGCTGCATTCAGTTGTACTGTTATATTCCAATGGCAGGAAAATGGAATACAGTAAACTATAAATATCTGTCAGAATTCCTTTGAAAGGACAACAGTTAATTGCATAGCTTGATCTCCTGCCGTGCAGAGCTTGCATTTCAGGTTAGAAAGGTACAGATTGTTATTGATTTAATTCTCTTGAAACATGTGTGGTATAAAACCATTCAAAAGACTTATGGGGGAGAAATATATGCTTCCAAAGGAAGTCCTATAGCACAAGATTGTGGCGGGCTACCTTCTTGTAAAATGCTTTCTGAAATTCAATACACGCCCTTGCAAAGGCCCTCACAGTCCCCTCATAAATGGAAGATCCTTGCTTCCTTTGCAGAAGTGAAATTAAATCAGTGAATCAGATGAAGAGCAACAAAAGATTAGCAATAGTATGAGGCACATGCAAAAAATAGACCTCTGTGTTAAGAATAATTCAGTCCTTATTACACACTCACTGTAACAGCAAGTGATCCATTTCAATCTTTCCTGTTTTCCTCTTATTTAGCTTCCAGTTCTACGTCTCTCCTTGCAAAATGATTCCAGGCAGTCAAGCCAACATTTTAACTATTGCATTCTCCTAAATATCTTTGAATCCACTCCTGATTTAGCTTGTGCAAAGTTGGTCTGACCACCCAAAGACATCAGGACACACAACTGTGCAGTAATTTGTTAAGCCTTGTCCATTCTGGGAATAAATGCCCTATTATAGCCATCGACAACAGTGAGAGTGAAGCCCTGTTTAACACTTGTCCAGCTCACCTACTTTCCACGAAGGGTAACTTGACCCAGTATAAATCATGTATCATTGTGATTTTGCCAGTCTACATTCATGTTTAGCCTGCTGCTGGTACACAGAGAGCTAAAGCCTCCAGTGCAGGGAAGCCTTTATTGGCAAGTTACATAGATACCAGTAAACTCCTTGCTCCCAGATACCGTAATTAAGATGACACATCTTCCTGATGGTTGCTTTAAAGAGACAAAATATTAATGGTGGAAATACTGCAGAAATGTTTTAGCACTTGCTTATCCTAAGTAGCTGACCACATGTTAAGTTATATTTGCATGCCCTGCCAGCCTTTATTAGGAGAGCTCTGGAAGTTGTGGATTGCCAGATATATCTTCTCCAAGTTAGTTCTTACTAGCTTTCACCCCAGTTTCTGGGCTTAGAACAAAAAAGCATATTTACAGCCTTGATTTTCAGGTTTCCCAGGGTGGGTGTTTTGGTTTTGGTGGGGGTTTTTTTGGTTTGGTTTTGTTTTGTTTTTTAAGGGAAGTTTTTTCTTTCAACTATTAGCTGATTGATAATATACAGTAAGAGATTAAAATTAAATTGTATTACTTTAACAAACTTACGAGTAACATAAGCCCAACCTACAATGCACTTGGAAACAGAAGCAACTTTTATCCAAGGAAAATTATCAACAGTTGCACTGATTGCACCTAATAAAGCTGACTGAGAAGATTTTCACTTTTATTCACCCCTAAATACAATGTACCGCACGACACATTGAGCATTGAAGGTGGCGGCTATACACTAGCAACATTCCAAAAGCAAGTAAAAGAATCATTCAATAGATGACTGAGCCCAACAGGATTTAGGCATACCTAGTCAAGCAAGACACAATATTAGCTACCGATCATTATGCTGCAGGGCCCGACAAGAGACGCAGCAGTTTTCAGACTTTACCCGTATGAAGCAAGAGGCAGCGCATACCCTGCAAGGCTTACAGCCTCCTGAAATCTGACCCATGCGCATGCAAATCCCCGGGTAGAGAGCATCAAACTTCATAAGGCTGCAGGCAGGAGTCGGAGCCTGCCCACATGGAACAAGTTCGACAGCTAGAACCTGAGGGAGATCAGACAGGCAAAAAATACAGGCAACAACTTAGGTAGGAGAAGGGTGGGGAATGAGATGAAGTAGGCAAGAAAGAATCTCTGGAGGAAAAAAAAAAAATTAGAGCGAGATTTAAGATAACAGATGGTAACAGCAGACAGGATGCAAATAGGGAATTCTTCCAACAGATTTTTACCACACAGGATCTCAGGAAGCATTCGTGCTCACCGTTGCATAGGTGAGCATGACAGCCTCCTGAAGAGGTTATGGGAGAGAAACACTGGCTTTCTCTCTCTGTGTCTCCATTTCCCCAGTTTAAAATAAGGATAAAGATAATAACTTCCTTTCCTAAAACAAGAGCTAATCAGAGTATGTACAGTCCGGTAAAATTAAGCCACTGTTATTAACCATCCCCTTCTCTCACCCACATCAGATGAAAAAGACGCTTTTTCTGAAGGAAAAGAAGAGCATCATAAGAACTACCATTCACATTACTATCACCCATAAAAGCATCGATATCTGACTATTACAGATAGACTGGAACTCTTTCTTATTACAATTCCCTCCTCTCTTTTGCTCACTCAGAATGGGTTTTACTTGCTTTTGGAACGTTGCTAGTGTATAGCCACCACCTTCAGTGCTCAGTGTGTCATGCGGTACATTGTATTTAGGGGTGAATAAAAGTGAAAATCTTCTCAATCAGCTTTATTAGGTGCAATTAGTGCAACTGTTGATAATTTTCCTTGGATAAAAGTTGCTTCTGCTTCCAAGTGCATTGTAGGTTGGGCTTATTTTACTCTTAAGTTTGTTAAAGTAATACTGAGTGGGCAATACAGTAATCCTTTCGCTCACACCGGCTGCACCGCAGCTGAGGCTGGGAGCTGGGAGCGGTGAAGCCCCAGGGTGCCGCGCTCCCCTCCCAGCCCAGCAGGGAGGCTGAGCGCCCCAGGGGCTGCACCCCCTGCCCCCTCCTTTACGCTTTCTGAGGCCAGCAAAATCACCCCGATGTCGGCATATGGAAGCGGTTAGCAAACGAGGGGAGGGTCAGATCCAGCCATCTAACGCACTGATTGCAAGTGCACACTTTCTCCCAAAGGCAAAAAAAAAAAAAAAAGCGTACTTGAACCCTTAAAGCAGATAGGCTGAAGCTGATTTATTGGGGTGATTTAGATCTGTTAAAACAAATTTCATTTTGAATACAATTTTATATCAATTAACAGAGTCTCACAAGTGTAGCCATTAAGGAATCTCTTTCCAAAACCAAAGCCAAATATTCAAGATTTATGAGACTGACTTGCCATATTGGAAGTAACTAATTATTCGTAATGATTCGTTGTACTCTGACAGTGATTATGTATTTTCAGTGCAAATGACCATGATGAAGCAAGTGATAAAGGCAGCCCGTGTTTGTAGAAGCAGTTAAGGCCCAATCGTTTTAGCAGAGTACTGGGGTAGCAGGGGGAGAAACAACAGAAAACGGCTAAGCCCAGCGATGCAAAACCCAGTTTATTTAACATCTTGAAGTATGTTCTGGTGCGTGTCAGAACTGCAATGAAAGTTTGTGGTCTCTTTTTATTGCCTTAAACAATTGTGTATTCAGTTTGTTTACTCTGACCTTTTGGTTGTCCTTCCACCTTGGACATGACAGTCCCTAGCAGAGCAAGGCCTCCCAGATTCAGCCTGCGCTGTCTGCAACAGATTGTGGAGCACATCTGGAGTGAGAGGAACAACACAGATTTGGGGCCTGATTCTCATTTGCACTGAAGTTGCTTCACCTTGCTCTGATGGCACAAGGCAGGGAAAGTATAATAGGAGCCCTGCTTCCCGCTCCACAGGATGAAGGAGAAGTCTCTGGATTACTCTGCTCTGATTAAAGTCCCTGGGAATCTGAAAATGATAGTTAGACAGGGACTGGGTAGATTTTCACATTGCCTCAGGCTAGAGAGAATACAAAAGCACCGCCTTGCTCCGCTTTTCATAACTTCCAGTCCTGCCCCAGACACAGGAATAGAGTAATTGAGAACAAAGTCCCCGTTCCGGTGAGGTGTTCCAGTGCCACCAAGGTTAACGTCCAGGGGCAGGCTCGTGGCGAGAGCAGTGCCGTGTTTACTGCTATGGTAGCTGCTGTTCTGATGCTGTACTCGCTCAAGCTACGAGCAAGGGTCTAATTCCTGATCCTCAAAAAGCAAAGGCATAGCTAGTTGGTCATTAAAATCTGCAGCAGCATGCATGTGATTAAAATGTTAATATCAATATTGTAATCAAGGTCTGACTCGCAGGACAGCTGGTAAGAGACTTATCTGTATTGCTTAGCCCCAGTCACCTGATGCAGACCAGGGTTACAAGAAGGTTGTGCCCCATCACATGGCAGGAATTGGCAGTCACTGGCTCATGTGGCTGGCTGCTGGAAAGGGAAAAGCAGCTCAAACACAGGTGCAATATCGGTACGTTCAGCTATGCCTGCGCTCCAGCAAGAGGAAAGCTTTTCTATACATTTCCTCGGTGTCACCTAAGCTGCAGCTCTGTTGCAAAGGTACTTGAGTGTCTCCTGTCCACCCGCAGTGCTGCTGCTAGGTTGTCCTCCTTCCTTGTCTCGCTGGCCTGTCTCTCTTGCTTCTGTTGGAATTTTCTGTGCTAGTTTCTATCTAGCTGAGTTTTATCTATTTAAGCCTGGGGTAAATTTTGCCTGGTGTTGTCTAAGCACCGAAAGAGCTATAGTCTGCAAAGCTTCTTTTCAGTAAATTCAGGATTAATGAAGAAGGCCTCTCTATTGTTGGAATGTCTAATACAATTATGAACTGAATGAATGGACTAGGCAGCAGTGGAGGGCTCCCAGGTTCGTGGCAGGGAATTGTCTGTTTTAACATCCATCTGTTTTCATTCCCTCTGATCCATTATCATTCACCTAGAGTTATAACATGATGAATATCATTGTGCAGAAAGCCATTTGATGCTGGGGGGGGTGGGAAAAATCACTGTAGGTCTGCCTTCTATTGAAAATGTGAAATTGCCTTGGTGGAAGGAAAGGCACGATTGATTCAGAGATGCCATTTCAAATAGAGGCATCCTTTCACATGTGGACTGTCTGATTTTGCTGATTCCTTTGGATGACCCTTCTGCTGCATCTCTCCACAAAAATATACATATATACAAAACTGGTGATAACTATGGATAATCATCGTGCTGCTGAATTTGTGGAGTTAATTGAAAAAAAAAAATTGTATTCACAACTTCCCTCAGAAGGCACCTTCGGTTTACGTTCACAGTGATGTTCTCATCCTGCTTACCTGTTTGTGTACAGGAGTTGAATCTCGATGACCCTGCTGGCAGGAAATAAAGAAAGGAACTTTACAGGTAATTTCCACTGTCCTTGTTGGTCAGCAAATTTGGAAGTGAATGAAAAAGAGAACTAGAAATGCATATTAATGATGGAAGACCTAAAGCACAATGGGTCTGAAATGAGCGCTACCAAGAGAAACTGTTATAAATTCCCCAGTTTATCTTTTTAACGGCTTACCCTTATGATGTACTTGCAAGCAATATAAAAATTACCTTGTAAATTAAAGGACAGGCTCACAAATGTAAAAATAGCTTACTGAACTCAGTGTAAATGCTCTTTTCTAGAAAAAAGTGACTCTTAAAATATTGGTAACGCAAATAGAGTTGTTAAGCTCAATCCATTGTTTAACTGGGTGTATCTAAACTCCAGAGCTTTCATTAACAACCATCCCCTGCATCTTGGTTATAGCTTTAAAATACTGTACATCTAAAAAAAATACAGTACTGTCCCTCAAAGAAACAGGAGGAGACCATTGGAACACCCCATTGGAAATCCACAGTCCAGCAAAACCCACGGCAGATAACTGACTCCCCACTAGCCTGTAATTACCCAAGGAAGCGGCTAGACTTAGCTATCTTCCTTGCTTAATTGGCAGGCAAAAGATTATAGGATTTTATTAGGACACAAATGACACCGATACAAGTGTGATTGAGGCATGCAATGCATGAATGACTATTTGCATTAAGAGGCTTTGTGCTACGCATGGGATTTCTACCTTTGGTTTTAAATTGCTTAAATTTAAATGACATTTCTGTGCTCCATTTTAAAAGGGTGGTATTTGTTTTAGCTCTTGTTTAAGTAACGTAGGGGAAAGCTGTTGCCAGACACCAGAAACCCTTCTAAAAGAGCCTGTCAGGGCCGGGTAGAAGGAGGCTGATTTTTAACTGCTCCATTATCAGATCAGGAACATGAGAAAACCGAGGAAAGGTGGGCATTGCAGTCCCCGCGTCAAAGCCCCTTGACTGGTGCGTCACATACCCAGCTACCAGCCTGCCGCTGCTGGGGCACCGGCCTGAGGAAGCCACCATCCCCGGCGATGACTGAACGGGAACACAAGCGCGAGCAGGTGGCAGGAGACTTTTTTGGCTTCCATTACTTCCACGGCTCCTGCTACACTGAATCTCCTTCATGGATTTCCCCCCCCGCCCCCCCACTTATTTATGAAGCTCAGTGGACTTCTTTAGGTTTTATTTCACAACTTCCTTCTAACTTCTCTCACATCCAGAACTGGAGGCTACCCCCTGGGGAAGGTGAAAGCAGCCAAAGATGTAAGGAATGGAGCCAAGTCAGTCAAATGGAGCAAAGCCAGCCACACACAAGGAAGGGAGTACCCAGGAGTGATGGTAGCGTGTGGTAATATCTGACTGCGTGCAATAAAAGATGATAACAGGAGGATTAGGTCCTGCTACCACTGTGATATGTGGGACAGCGGGGGCCCTGATCCAGGCACACCTCCCTCAGCGCTGTCCCTGGGGCTGGGCCGTGCATAGCCGCTCTGTTGGCCACCAAGCTGGTTCCCTTTCCAGGGAGGTGCCCAGGGACCAAGCCTTGGCCGAGGTGATCCTGGAGAGAGGAGAGGGCCTGAAACGGCAGGGAAACAAGAAGGGAACTGCAGCCCCCTGTGTTGCAGAACCTGAACGAAACCTCAGCAAGATGGCCTGAAGGGGAGCAGGGGGTAACGAACAGGCATGATCTCCTGCCTCCATCCCCATGACCCTGGCCTTCACCCTCGGCCCCCTTGTGCTGCTCCATGTCCCGCCTACAGCTCTGGCTGCCCAGCTGCTTTGCCCCTGCACCCTCATCACCAGCTTGTCCCCTAACTTGTCCCTGACCCCCCAGATTCTTCCCTGGCTTATCCCTCAGCTCCTCCCGTGCCCCTCAGGTTGTCTTCGACCCCCAACTCGTCCCTCAGCTCATCCCTTGGCCCTGGCTCATCCTTTGACCCTCAGCCCGCCCCTCGGTTCATCGTCTAACCCCCAACCCGTCCCACCGCTTGTCCCCAGGTCGCCCCTTGTCCTCAGCTCCCCACTCGGTCCCTCGCCCCCGGCCAGCCCCTCTCGCCGCCCCGCGGCTCTGCCGGCGGTGCCCCCTCCATTTCCCGGGGCTCAACCGGCCCCGTGAGGGGGGCGGGGGGCAGGGGGCCCGCCGGGCCGCCCCCGGGAGGAGGTGCGGGAGCCGGGCCGGGGGGGAAACTTTTCCCGGCGGCGGGGCCGCGGCGCGGTGCCCCCTCCTCTCCCCGCTGAGGCGAGGCGAGGCGCGGCGGGGGGGGCGGCCGCGCGGCGGGGCGGGAAGGAGGAGGAGGAGGAGGAGGAGGAGGAGGGGGGGGAAGGGGGGGGGCCGGGGGCACGGCCGGGCCTGCGCCGGGGAATGACGCGCAGCTGGCAGCCCTGCTCATGCGCGGCCGGCCGGGCGGTGCTAGCGCCGCGTCCCAGCTCGGGGAGAATGGGGCGGCATCCGGGCAGCGCCGACTGAGCGGCTTCTGGGGGCCGGGGCTGCGCCGCGCCGCGGGCGGCCGGGCTGGGGCGGGCGGGCGAGCGCCATCCGGCAGCGGGCGGCGGCGGCGGGGGCGCCGCGCCGCGCCGGCGGGGGGCTGCGAGCCGCCGGCGGCGCCCGGCGAGGAGGGGTCGGCGGCGGCGGCGGCGGCGGGCGGCGGCGGCGGGCGGCGGCGGGGGCTGCCCAGGGATTGTCTCGCTCGCTCCGCGGCAAGAAAGTTGGGCGGCGAGCGCGGCGGCGGCGGCGGCCCCCCCGCCGCGGTGCGCGGCGGCCGGAGCGGGGCCCCGGAGCGGCGCTGCCCCCGGGGAGGGGGCGCCGCGCCTGGATTATCCCGAGCTGGGTCGAGCCTCCTGGATCTGCCTCTCTCTTCCGCGCCGAGTGAATCCGAGGTGTCCTCGTCCTGATCCAGCTATCTCCCCCCCCCCTGTTTTTTTTTTTCCTCCCCTCCTCTTCCCGTCTCTGCTTTTTTGGGGGGGTGGGGGGTGGGGGGGTGGGAAATTTGTCAAGGTCATTCCGTGGATTTAATATTTTTTGTGTGTGTGTGCCGCTCACCCCACCGCCACCGCCACCCAGCCTTGCTCTGTGGATTATCATCGCCCTGGATCCGAGGGTCTGAACAGCAGGATTTTTGTTGTTGTTGTTGTTGTTGATTTTTTTTTTTAATTATTATTATTTTTTTACGGGCTCCGGGGTTTGGAGAGGGGAAGCGGTGAGTTGGAGGGGGGCGACTTTTCTCTTCCCCCCCCCGCCCCCCGCGCCCGGCCTCCTCCTTTTTTTTTAAATTTTTAATTATTTTTATTATTATTATTATTTTTACATTTTTTTGATTCGCTGCTGCTTCGGCAATGGATGGGAAAATCCGGCAGAGCCGGAGGTCGAGGTCGCAGCGGGACCGCGTGCGGCGGCGGGAGGCGGCGGCCCGCGACCCGCGGAACCAGAGCCCGTCCTCGGGCTCCGAGAAGGAGCCGAGCCCCGGCAAGGAGAACGGCGGCCAGAACTGCACCGCCCCGCGGGGCCCGCCGCCCGCCGCCCGCGCCGCCCGGCCCCCGCGCCGCCGCCGCCGCGAGTCCAGCTCCCAGGAAGAGGACCTGATCGATGGCTTCGCCATAGCCAGCTTCAACACCCTGGAAGCGCTGGAGGTAAGAGCGGAGGGGGCCGGGGGGCTCTTCCCTCCTGCGGAGCGGGGGCTGGCGGGGGGGCAATGGAAGGGAAAAGGGAAAAAAAAAAAAAAAAAAAAAGAAAAAGGAAGCGCGGCGCGTTCAGGCTGCTGAATTGTGCAAATAGCAATTAACGTGCATTAATCCCGGTGTCAGCCCGGAGGGATCCCGGGGCTGCGGTCGGGAGAGTGGCGAGCCAGCCCGGGTGCTCGCAGCCCCGCTGGCAACTTGGTGCACCCCCCCTTCCCCAGCCCCCCCCTTCCCCCTGCGCCCCGGCCCCGGCTGGTGTGAACTATCACTTAGGGCAAGGCAAATGTTTGTTTGGGGCTTTAATGGGCTGGCGGAGGGCTGCAAAATATTCCTGGCGTGTTGGGATGGTCCGGTATTGTTGTGAATGGTGGAGCTTCCCCCTCCCGCCCCCCCCTTCCTCCCCCCCCCCCTCCCCCCGGCTCGTGGAGTTTGTGTTTGCATTGCCAAAATGTTACTTTATCTGTCTCTGGAGATTGTTAGCAAATGGCTAGTGTTTGACATTTTGTGGAAAAGAGATGTTTAAATGGATAATAATCCCTTGGTTGTAATTCCCATTTTTGAAGTAATTGAACAAATTCTTCATCTCTTGTTGACTGTACATATTTTTCTGGTGTTAATAGGCTGGCAAAAAATATTGCTTGTCTAACTTATTACAAACAATATTTGCTGAGCAAATACTGCCTGCCTTGTCTGAGCTAAGTTAAGCAGAGCAGGAAATTTAATATTTTCAGAGGGGCACTGACAAACTAAGACTTTGGCTTTTGATTTTTTGTTTTGTTTGTGTACAAGGGGAAGAAGTGAGTTGTCGAGAGAAAGCACCTAACAAGTCGCTTGACGGGTGTAATAACTTGAATTCCCAGCAAATATGAGCAACCCTGGTGCCTTTGCCCGCTTTCTTGGACACACCGTGGTAGAGCGTGGGCAAAGTTTTGGGTGCTCTCCCTACTTCAGATTTCCTGTCACTTGTGTTTCTATTAACCTGCGGTACAGTGACGAAGGGTTCTGCGCAGGCTAGTGAATAATCCCGGATTTGCCCTGGGATCTCTGACATCTTTGGCTCCGACTTTGAGATCCCATTTTGTCTGTGGGCTTCGCTTCTCCCCAGCCCACCCCTCCTGCCACGCAGGCCTCTGGGCTCTGGTGGCATCGTGGCTATCGGGAGGCTTTTGCTCATAGAACCAACTTCTCAAAGTCCCAGAGCCGGTCCCTCGGAGGTGTCAGCAGTAGCCTTGGCCACCTGCTCTGGTGTCGGGGTGATGAAACCTTTGCTTGGGCAGCCTGGGCTTCTGCTGAGGAGGGACATTTAGCCCAGCAGTCCCTGAGCAGCACTAGGTGTGTAGGTACCGGCGTGGGAAGGTGACTTGTGTTAGCTTGGCCATGGCTATTCTTTGGCCTTTCGCAGCATCATTTGTGGGGTGTTGTCCTAACGGGAAAGCCAGCTACTTTGTCGACGCAGCACTGATAATGAATGAGCAATTTGCTCTCCTGTGCCTCTAAAACAAGCCGTAGACATGTCTATATCTTTTTTATTTTTCTTGGGCATGCTCTTAGTCAAATATGCATCAGCAGATAGGTCCAATTAAACCCCTGAGTGTCTACTGAGCTGTCAGTGAAGAAAGTAAAATTCATCTTCCTGCAGAAATTTTCTACCATGATGAGCACATTATCAGGAAATAGAATTGAAATGATAGTGCAGCCCCTCTGGGGCTGATGGGGAAAACTCCGGGCTTTTCAAATGGGATAAGCCTTGTTGTCAAATCAGCCAAACCGTAACCTTGATAATAGGGTGCACGAGGATAGAAGGTGACCTTAAACTTCCGCCACCCCAAAGTACCTCTGTCCGTGGAAGCACTTCTGTTTTTTCTTTAGAAAAAAAAAAAAAATTATGTACAAGTCTTTACAAAACCGTCCCCTTTCAAACTCTTGCAAAACACTTCAGTAGCACCTGAAATTAATTGATTTCTACTGTATTTACCAGCACGCAAGAGAACGCGTGCACCTTGGCACCTCAGATGGTAGTCGGCACCTCGGAGGGAATCGTGCGAGCAGAATTCACCTGTTTCTTTTAGGGGCTGAACTAGGAGGTACGTTGTATTCCAGGTTCTCCGAGAGCCCTAACGATGGCGTGCATTTCGTAAATCCCGGTAACGCTGAAAAGGAGAGAACGCTCTGCATTGTGTGGAGTTTTCCAGGCAGCGCTGCCTTTGGCCGTGGGTGATGGCTGGCAGGTTTGATGCAGCAGCAAGGGAAGGGGATTATTAAGGCAAAACTGCTTTAAAGCAACATATGCCCATGTAAATGACTGAAACGGCAAGGGCGTTTTGCATGGTGTGGAGCTCTGTTCTCTACGGAACTGGACTGCAACAGGTGGTTTTCTTCTGCTTTGGAGGAGATTTGCCTTTCAGCGTGTATTTGTTTTTTAAGAGTACTTAAAATCTGCTGTGATGATATGTTGAAAATAAATAAGAATTTAAACCTTCCATGTTCGTGAGGGAGCAGAAAGAATAAAAGTCAGTATGCAGCCTAGGAACAACACTGAACTAAGAAAGTCTGTTTTATTTGATTTCTAATCCTAAAAGGAGCTTGTGTTGCATATGTGGTAGTTTGTTGTGATCCCTTCTTGTGTTCTTCTTCAAGGTTTGTTTGTCACTTGACGTTAGGGTGATCTGTGATTATGCTTAATAGGTTAGCTAAGCTTTGGGCTTTCCCCTGGAAATTAAATTTCTCAATGGTTAGGCAGAACTTAATGGTAGAAACATTGGGGAGAGGTAAGGTGGTTTTTTGTTTGTTTTTCTTTTTATCTCAAAATATTGTGAATTCCCCTTCCCCACTGAAGAAAACTCTCACCACTGCTGTTCCTGTAAATAAAGGGTGCTTTATAGAATAAATACATATGTTCTTCCTTCATGCTGACCTGGGGGTATGAGCAGTTAAGGTTAATACTGAGGGGTGGCTTTATGAAGTCTCCTTTAGCTCTTTGGTGTGAATTTTAAGCATTCTGGATTTTGATTTAACTTATGTGGCAATGTTTCTTTTGGCAGTTGTCATCGGAAAATACTGCATCTTGTTTCTGAGATACTTACTTGTGACTTGACTTATGGATCCCCTATCCTACCATCTTTCACATAGACAGAGTTGATTATGTATATATTTTCAATTAGGGAAAAAAAAAAAAAAAAAAAAGCCCACAGACAGACCAGCAGCAGCCTCTTTCTCTACATAAGAAGTTAAAACTTCCCCTTTCCCTTCCTTCCCCTGAATCTTCTTGTAGAAATCTGGCTCCAACTCAGGTTACGTGCAGCTGATGTGCGTGTAGTGGGGTTTTTTTGTTTGTTTGTGGTTTGTTTTTTTTTTTTTTAAACACCCAGCCACTGAACATGACTTTGGAGTTAACAACCTGGAAGCTTAGTTTGCCCTGACCTGCTGGCTTGGGGTGGTCAGCGAGATGGGCGGCTGCTGGAAAACCGTCAGATGATGGTGCTGCCCAGGAGATGGGTCCTGTGCGGGGGGCCAGAAAAGCTGTCGGGCTGAGAAACGGGGGATTTCTCGCCGCCTTCTGAAATGAATGGTACGTATGTGAGCATGTGTGTATATTCATTACGTTCAGACGAAGCTGCTAATTATTCTTGAAGGTGATTGGTGAATCAGAGCGAGAGAATCTAAATGAGTGAGTCGGTAGTTGAGGGCGCTCTCTGATCATAGCTGTTCCTTTCAAGTATGAAAAACAGCGCTAAAAGGGAACTTCATCAGAATGTTAATGAATGCGATCTTTGAGAGCAATTGTTCTCCCAAAGTAGTTGTAAAGACAAGGGGTTGTGTTTTCTTTTTGGCTGTTGTTTATCATTTTTAGAGATTCCAGCGAAGCTTTGGAACGCTGTATGGAAATTTTTAACTTTCCTGGTGTGCGTGCGTATGGGTTTTTTAGGAATGTTTAACCTATTTATAGAATCTCGCGGAGAATCCGCTCGCAATTGCGCGTGGAGTGACGCGTTGCGCAGAAGTAGATCCGCGAGCTGCAAAGAGGCAGACCTTGGCTTGGAGCACGTCCTGTTGAAGTGGTGATGCTGCCCTTACAAGCCGAGCTGGGGCCCAGCTGCGTCTGGTCGCAGACCCGAAGGAGATTAACGCTTTGCCCGCTCTTACTTTTGTTTGTATCCAGAGGTCTGGCAGTGCTAAATCACGGTTCCCTTCTCTGCTGTTTGCACTTGAGTGTAGCAGAGTTTAGAAAGCCTAATGGTGATAGTAGACTTCTGGACAGAATCCATAAGTTCTTCAGCTGTTATCTTGATAAGGCTGTTTTCACATGTGTGTTGTACACTGTGCTGTTACTGTTGCTCTGATCTCTCATTGATAAGAAAACCAGTGTATTTAACTGCAGCTTCCTGTTCCAAAGGTTTTGTGCTAGTTCCACTGACCTAGCTATGTAACTTCTCCTTTATCATCATATCTCTGCATATATACTTTGCAGCTTAGCTTTTTCCATAGCTAGTCTTATGTTTTAAAACAAGTTTCTAGATTTTTAAGTATTTTTTCCCTTCTACTTAATTGTCAAGTGGTGGTGTATCAAGTTAGTATTTCTGATGGCCAGTTATTCCTTAAAAAATGTGTGTTTAACCTCCGGAAAACTAATGATTTTCTGGATGGTGCTCTGAAGGCTCTAAATGCCTTTTGGTTTACCCGAAGGCTTGTTAGTCTCCATTGATTTGTTCTAGTAGTTGTTGATTTTTTGCATCTTGTCCGAAGCGGGTACTTAAGGTATTTCTGTTGTTGTTGAGGAATATGAGGTGGTTAACGCAGAGCTAAAACAGAGCGGCGAGCTCTGGAAAGCCCGAAGTGTCTGCTCAGTTGAGCCAGGAACCGAGGGGAGCTAGGCTCGCTGCAAACCACGGTCGGGTGGCGGGCAGGGACGAGGAAGGATCCAGCTCTCTTGTTGGAGCTGGAGTTCTTTACCTCATCAGTAAAACCTGCCGGGATCAACGGGCGTATTGTGCCCAGGAGAGCGAGCTGCGCGACAGGAGTGACCGTGTGCGTGGCACGTGCAGCCCCCGACCGGGACGATGCCTGCAGCCCAGGCCAGGGCACCCTTAGTGCATTTAACATGTCTGCGATGGCATTGGAGAAGGGAAACGGCTTGCTGACCTGAGGCTTGGCTGTGCAAATCCCAGGCGAGTCCAGGGGTCACCCTCCTCCCTACCCGAGGTCCCATTTTTAGCTCAAACTGCACTTGACCCTGTCTCTTTGGGTTTTTTGAAAGACCTCTTAATATCTTACCAGTTTTTCCAGAATAGTTTCCTGTAGCATAAGTGCTCAGCCTTTCTTCAGCGGTCTGAAACCTGGGGTAAAACATGAGACGAAGCTTGCTGAAATGTCAAGTGGACCAATCACCACAGAGAAATTCAGAAGATAAATTATAATTAATTAAAAAAAATTGAATATATCATACTTCAGAAATACAAGGTACTCTGTGTTGCACAGATAAGATTTTTTGATAGAAGGTATATAATAAAATTGGTGTTCCACTTCTTCCAAATAACAGATGATAGAGGATCCACCTTAACTTTTGCTTGCAGTAGTGCATTTGACTTCTTGTCTAGTAAGTACTGAAAACTTTGCTGTCCTCTCAGTATGCTGACGGGACACACTTTTAATCATTTATCTCGATTATTTCACAGAACGAGACTGACTCTCACAATGTTACTTTCCGGGAAAATAACAGTGAAGGAGGGAGCCTGGTAGGATGAGATCAGCCTGGCGTATTCCGCTTTGTTTCTTTGACAGACTCCTGCTTGCTCTGCAGAAGGGCTGATGTATCGCACAACTGTACCTCTTTAAAAATTCATACAGGTACAGAGATACAATACCCGGGCTGGAGCCAGTTACACTGATATAAAGGGTTTTGGGTGTGTTTTTCTTTCTCTTGGTAGCCTCCTGTCCTCCTGCTTTCTGTTTCTTGGTGTGAGGTGCTGCATTCTCCAGGCACGGCCACTGCAGGCTGCTCCCCCTGCATCAGGCTTTGCGAGACCTGGGGGGGCTTTGCGTGCGTGTAGATCCCAAGCCGCGTGTGCCCCTTGGCTGGGGACGGTGCTGCCGGAGGTGGGTGTCACTTCGGCTTCTGGAGCGGCTGGTCTTTGTCCTGGTGACACAAGCCATGGGGAACACCGTGTAGTTTGTCTCTGGTGCTGCAGCAAGTACTTGAGAGTGAACACTATCAGCAAAACTGAAACGCTGTGTCCTGCTTGACGCAATTTTTTTTTTTTTTTAAATAAAGATTTGTAATACAGCACGGAGGATGTGCGTCTTCCTATCAGTTGTATGCGAACATCCAGCTGTAAGTGAGAACAATTTCCAATTCACTGCACTTTAATGCCTCCAGTTTATCACGGTAAAGGTATAAAAGAGTTTTATGTAGGTGAAGTGGCTCTTGCTGTTTAAATATCTCCTGGCTGTGCTGCGTTCAGCACAACGGGGGCTGTGACCACTCCAGCCGGGCTCCTCACGTAGAGAAGAGAGTCGGAGCATTATTTTTCAAGGAGATGGAACAGGGCCGGTAAAATAGTCTCTTTTCCAAAACTAATGAACTGTTAAGACTACTGTTCAGATGGTGAAAGGAGAATCAGTCTTTATGTTATTAATCCAAAATGTTTAAAATGGAGGAGAGGGTTAAACAGCTCCCGGGCCGCCTAGGCAACACGTTTGGTTGTCGGTCCAGTTCCTCTGGTGTGAAGGATTATGAAAGCTGGGCAGGTACGAACTGCACCGGCTGCAGGGCTCTCCCGCCCTGCGCCCAGCCGGGCCAGCAGATGTGTTGAGCCCTAATGGCAGGTGAGTAAGTGCATGCTGATTTTTGTAGCTTAATTATTTTGCACTGAGTGACCGGATCCGTAGTTTGGAAATACCTGGTGAAAAGGAGCGCAGGGGCAGCTATGTATGTAGCGCTTGCATGATCCAAGATGAATGGAGAGCGTTTCCATTGTAGCTCTGTCTTGCTTCAAGCCAAAAAGGGACTAAACTTGAACAAAAGTTGCATCTGCAAGGTCAGTGGTTGGCATGGATAAGGGGATTGAAAGGATCAAAATGATTTCCCTGCGCTACTAGCTGCAAAACATGGGCTTATGGCACCATTCCTGTCTCTCCCTTTGTGCTCAGAGCAAAGCTTTTTTAATCTGGTACTGGCTATGTATAGTTGTGCTACACAGATGTGGCAATTTGAAGTCAAATGTTCTATTTTGGGGACTGCCGGGCACTGTCGGCAGGGCAAGGGAGCTGTGCTCGGGCTCCTCTCCTCTGTCCGAAGCCTGCCTCGCTCTCTTCTAAACAGGTTGTGATAGAGAGGCATTCAGAAATATATGTATATCTATAGGGTGCACTTGTGCCTGTGGTCTAAATGTGAAGTTTATAGTGTTTGCAGCTGGATATCATTGCAGTGTCTTCCTCTCCAACAGATGTTCTTTCTAGCTTTGTAAAAAATATGACTTATTGTTTGGTGGTTTGGTTTTTTCTTTCCAATTTTAAATATAGATTGATTTACTCTGATCTAGCATATCCCTGATCTAGCCTGTACTTAGTGAGGAGATGCTTAGGTTAGGAGGAAGAGTGCAGCCCAAGTTGGGAAGCAAGTGATAATTTCGGGCTTCTGGCTATTCAGCGGGCTGTGGCGTGCCGAGGGACGCCAAGGTCATTTCGTTAACCCCTCCTGTGGGTTAGTGAGGCTGTAGTTTCTTTCCTGGTAGCTCTTATTTGTACAGAGGAGCTAAAATTTTAAGGGAAGAAATCTCTCAAACCTTACAGTGACATCAAGTGCATCAGCTAATAAATGTATTATTGCTGTTGATTTTTTTGGTGGCTCACAAATGTCTCTTGCACTGCTGTCGAAGAGGATGTGCAGCCTCTCTATTCCACTCAGCCTGAGCACGTACTTGCACTCAGGGGGAGCGAGACTCAAGGTAGTGTGCAGCTAAGAGATGTTTATGGAATCAGTCAAACTTGATATAAAATAATTATGGTGTTTTGACAGCTTGTTAATAACTTGCAACCATTGGAAGAAATGGAATTATGGCGTTCTTGGTCCTTGATGGAACCTTGGCATTTCTTTCAGATTGTAAAGTTAAAGAAAAAATGTGAAAGCCATTAAAATAGTTGGACGTGGTGCTTGGGAAAAATGATGGGCCGCTTAATTGAAAAAATGCTTCATTCCGGTAGAAGTTCATGGCAGTTCAGTTCTGCCCGCTTGCCTGTATCTGTAATGGAGCAGGAAGAGGGCTGATGCCCCCCCAGTCTGTCTGGGAGAGGGTTTTGGGTGTCACTTGGTTCTTCATCTTATCTGCGAATGAAGTGGAAGGAAATCCTAGCGAGCATTACACATGAGGGAAAAGTCTTGTCACCTGTAATGACTAAAATCGCCTGAAGTGTTGCCAGCGTGTACTTTAGGAATCATATAATTATATGATTATTGAAAGAGACATAAAAGACCTCATGGCAAAAACCTTAGAAAGGGGGAGGGAGGGAATCCCTATGCAAATGAAGATACACAGAATTTGCTGTCTCTTTTTTTTCCTAGCTATTTTTCAGTCCAAAGCTCAGTAATTGCTTTTATGGGGATTACTTAATAAAACTGGGGCATGCAAAGGAGGGAGAAATTGTTTATGCTGCGTCACAGGGCTGGCTTGCAATCCTACGGAGTTGGAGTAAAAGTGGATTTTTAAAAGTAAAACTGCAAAGTGGGTTTTCTGCTAACAGAAAATAGCTATTTGTTGTAAAGTTATCCTACAATAAAAGTGTTTTGTGGTCTGGTGGTTAGCAGAGGGGTCCGGAAGTCGAGATAACGGGGTTTTCTTTCTGACTCCGCCACAAGTTTCCTCTCTGAGCAAGTCCTTTCATTGCTGCCTGCGTCACCTCGACCGCCGGTGCCATTGCTTGGGTACCCGATGGGAGGCTGGATTTGCCGCTCAGGGAAACTCGTGTCACCCCTCCGACTTGAGGGAACCGTCTCTCAGCCCTGGTATGTGCAACTGGAAATGCACGCTGGGCTCGTGCAGGAGGTGATGGGAGAGCCTCGGATGAAAGAGCCGCTGACACTGTCGGTGCTTAGAGCCACGGCAGCATTCCCTATGTCGCTGTGTGACGGGGTGGGGATGTGCTCGTCCGTGGTCGGATGCTCCCAGGGACGGGTTTTACGCAGGTGCAAACACAGCACGTTGCGATGCTGCTCGTGGCCGCGTGCTGGATGTTATAATGGGGAGCAAGTACGTGCATCGGTGTCTTCTGGCCTCGTTTGTCACGTCGGTAGCTTGCAGCCAAAGTCAAAACCTTCCTGTGTGAACTGCTAGTGCAATGTTTCCCCTCTGCCCCACCTCAGGTTCACGTGTGGTGTGTAAGCGTCTTTCACGTGTGATGTACTTGGTCAGTGCAGTACCCGTGCTGCGCTCCGGGTACCGCTGCAAGTGTAAATTTAGCATGAGGTTTTCCCGAGCTTTAGTTCTCTGTCTCCTCTTAGAGTTAAAATACAGGCCTTAACTTAGGGCTTCTTAAGTTCTCCTAGGCTTCATCAGTCCTTACTGATGCTCTGGGTTTATAATCTCCCTTCTCATAGAAGCACTCGTTCATGCATTTACTAGGAACCTCTCCTGATGCAGAACAGACCCGTATCTCAAGAGAGGTTTTGTTGCAAGATGGGCAAAAACCTCCTTCCTTTTTTTCTCAGACTTAACTAAAGTATTTGGTGCATTAAAAAAAAAAAAAGAAAAAGGAAAAAAAAAAAAGAAAAACCCCCCTGCCATACTGCTGTTAGTGTTGAGTTACTGAATATTTTGCAAGATCTCTCCAGGAAAAAAGAATACCATTTACCCTGGTGTTCTAGTTTGAAGCTAAATAGTACCAAGTTGTGGTGAGAGTTTGCTAATGTGATTTTTTTTAGCTGAAAATGACAATGGTTTTCCAACCAGATGGATTCTATAACTCGCCTGCTATCAGCTCATCCATCAAACTCCACAGATGTCTGTACGTTCATTATATGTGCACATTATATGTGCACATGGTAATTTTGTTGATTACATCAAACAAACTGATAACCCTATTCAAGCCCTATTAACGCGCCCTGGTGTGTGTTGGCGGCGAGGGGAGTGGGTGGGGGTTTTTCGTTTGCAGGTTGGCCCGCAGGTACTAGATGGGAGTTGGGAACTGAGCTACTTTCTCAGATCCTTTCCATTGCTATGGAGATGGCTGCATCTGCGGGGTCGATGTAACTTGTGGAGAGAGCCATTTTAAGACGACTTCCATACAGGCACTGATGTTTCCGATGCCGTTTGTATCGGGAAGAGGGTTAATGAAACAGAAATGAGAGCCTCTGGGCTGCACATGGTCTGTAACTTCATTTCATACAGCTCATGACTTTTCTTCCATGCCGATGGATGATGCTAAGTCACATAGGGTACGTGGCTTAGAAAGTAAAATTTTATCTGCGCCTAGGCAAAAGTGCTTGCAGGACTCGATCAGAAAAAGGTTCCCATGTTTGTTATGAAGTCATCTGTACAAGTTTTAGGCTTTTTGCAAGAAAAGATGATCTTTTTAACAGCTGTTGGATAGGAGGTTGTCTAGAGCCTCGTGTTAATGTCAAACTCGATTGCCTCAGTTAGAAAATGAGCTTGTGTTTTGGCAGGTGTGGGATGTGCCATTTCCAAAACAGAGGTTATGAACTGCCTATGTAAACGACTGTAAACTCCCAGGTGATACCTCAGATAAACAACTATATGTAGTTTGTTTTCTTGATAGGTTCCCAAGAATTATTTCTGAAGTTGGTCTTTTTTTAAAAAAAACCCCAAACTGTTTACACAAGCTGTTTCCAGACAGAGCATTTTTGGTTTCTCAGCTTCAGCCGTGTTGTGTCCTGAGAAATAATTAATGGCTTGTGAGGTCTCTGAGCCTATTGCCCGCTTGTCCTCCACCCAGGAGGAGCTCCGGGTTGTCATCGCTGGGCTTATGAAGCTCCTGGTCTCTAGGCACGTATTGCCCTTGTGCTGCAGCTTCCAGGCAAGCCATGCCACTGGATTTTAAGATCTTAAAATTCTTTCTCTTGATTATTGACATCTGTTGTGTTGCTCGGATGACGCAGGCGTGTGTGGGTTTCCCGGGAAGGGTGTTCGGGCCTCCCTGTTGGGCAGGAGTGAGGTCTTTGGTTTCCTGCTCAGTGCTTCCTGGTCAAAATATATCAGTGGATTTTCTTTACCACTGCCAAAATAAATGCTGCAGACAATCCAGGGCCAGGAATGTCATCATCATCAGGTTAGAGTTTCTTTCTGCCTGAAGGTCAGCTAGCTGTGACTGTTATTAAATAGCTGTTTGCTGATATGTTTGTGGTCTGCACTCATACACCATGGCTGGTTGCATGTCTTCAGTGTCGTGCTTGGCATAAAGATATGTGGCCCAAACAGGGGCATGTTTTATGATACTTCTCTGGAACTTTGTTTGTAAGGTCGGTACAACCTGTCAGGATATTAATTTGACCTCAAAAAGAACAGGATGTAAATTGCTGGTGTTTATATCTGTGTTAAGTACAATGTGCTATTCATCTAAAATCAGATTATTTGGTTTATTTAACAGTTCGTGTGTATTGCCAGAGAGATTGGTCCGTCCTTTTTAACATTTCTATAGCAATTGGCAGATTTTACTTCCACCGTTTACTGCGGTCGCTTGGCGATGAGAGGTTTGTGCACTGTACCGGCAGGACCGAAAGGCAACGCGTTTGTGCAGGGCGGTGTTGGGAAGCGAGCAAGTGACGTTGAGTTACAATAAAACGGGTAAATCCAAACGCCCGTCTCAGACTTCGGCCCCACCGAGTCCAGCTTTCAGGAGGTGTCAGACCCGGGCTGAATGGAAACAGGCAGCAAAAGCCATCAGGAGGCTGCGGGTGGGCTGTGGGGCCGGGAGCCAGGGAGGCCCAGCTGTCACCGCGGGCCGGGTGGGCATCTGCTTCGCCGGTGTGCCCGTCCTCCGCAGCGGTGGCCATGGGGCCAGCACCTGGGGACGGTCTTGTGAAGCGTGGTGAGATGCTGGAACGTGGGGCCTGCTCCAGCGTTAGGGCTGGTAAACGGGCAGCTTCTGGTGGTGTGTTTCCTGCAAGTAAATGAAGCTTGCCTTCATGTGGGGTGTTTCTTGGTTTGATTTTCATGTAATTCTGATTTTCTGCTAGTTACTGGTAGGTGAATTTTCAGTGTTTCAGTGTGCTTACCTGGGTAAAAAGGAGCAAGTACCGAGGAGGGGGAATAGATTTTTGTCTGAAGCGATAGATGAATTCTTTTTGTTCTTTTGCATCTCTTTCCTTTTGTGCATGTGTGTGTTAAAATTCCCATTCCCTGTTTATAAATGTTTAGCAGATGAAGTCACTGGTGTTTTTCCTAGTACTACCTTTGAGAGCTTCAGAACATAAGCGAAATGTGATTCTTCACTCGGTCTCTGCTGAGTACTGTAGGAATAATGAGTCTGTGCCTAAAGCATAAACCAGACACAAAAAGCATGCCAATAAGAATACAGACCTGGGGGGGGAAAAATACAAAGTGTAGCATATTTTACTAATTTTACTGGCGCATCCTCCTATATATTTTGGGGTTGGGAAGGGGTTAATCATGGTGTGAGACTGGCCTTTCTGATGGCAGGGAGCAGAACGGGAGTGTGGGGGTCCTCCGTCCCCGTGGCAGAGGGATGCTCTGGGGAGGGAGAGCGGCAGCTTGCGGCAGCGCAGGTGAACCGGTGTGCTTCTGGAAGCAGGGCTGGAAGTGAAACAGCGTGGGGAAAAAAAATCGGCTGGCTTTGTGTCTTCATGGTGATCAAGCCTTTTCGAAAAGAATAAATGCTGGTGTCTTGCAACGTATTCCTGATGCTGGTGAAAGGAACAGAAATGGGCTGGAGGTTTTCCCGACGGGCGGATCGACATCCCGTTGTTCGCGCTTCCCAGGCAGCTGCCAAACTAGAAACGTTCCAGTGTCTTTTTCTGGGGGCTGCAGATACCTTTCAAGAAGGTCAGAATTTGGGTTGCAGCTGAATTATAAGGTAAAACCTTTGCAGTGATGTACAGAATATTTTTTTAGCCTTTCTAGTTCTTCTAATACTATGTTTTCAAGCTTTAAAGCTGAATTAACTTTAAATATCATCTGTGTTTAACAGCATTTAATCTTTCTGTTTTCTATTTTGTTCAGCCTGAACAAAGAAATAGTGTTGTGTTCTCTGTAACTATGGTCATTGAAATGGTTTGTTTGTATTTTTAAATAAAAAATGTGAATTTGGGTGCCTAGTTACTTAGTGCTACTCCTTTTAATGTTGAAAGTTCATCCTTTGCCCCTGCTCTTCTTAATGTAGGTTTTCTAAACAGCATCTCAGAATGTGCGTCGAAAAGACCTAATTAGTGTTGATATTTCACTGTCTGGGCTTTTTTTAATAGGGCACCTGGGTATCAGCACTAAATGTGAAGAAAATTGAACCTATACCCAAAGTGAATGCATGTAATTTTAATGGCGGTGGGGGAAGAAACAACCCTAAAACTGCAGACTGAATTATTTGTTGGTGCGGTGTTTGTCCTGTGTTCGGTGTGCCTGGTGGAGGGAAGGGGAAAAATGGTATTTAATTAGTGCCTAAGTAATAACTTGCTCACTTAGCTTTATGGTTTTAGAAAAATCTGCCTAGGCAAACACATCCTGGCTGGGGCGGATATCTGTTTGGTCGATATTATTTTAAGTCCGATAAAGCATTGTTCACACCTTCTTGGAATGTAATACAGGAATAAACGGGAAACCCAATCTCCTTAGCACCGCATGTCACACAGACAGGCCGTGCTCCAATACAGGGATTTATTTCATGCATGGTGGCCTAGACATGAAACAAATGTGTAGAAAAGGGAATTATGTAAAATTGAAAGTGACAATTATGCAAACATTCCAGTTGAGGAAGAAGTAAATTCTCTTTTTCCATGTGCTCAGCTTCAGCGCTAACGAGCAGCCTGTTGGGGTTTTTGGTCTGTGTGTTTGTATCTGTCATCTCTCTCTCATCTCGGTTGCTGCTTGTTTCATTTTCTTTTTTTTTTTTTTTTTTCCCCGGTTTGACCTTATTTTCCCTTTTGTTCCATGGAGTCATTCAATCTTTGTACTGTGCGGTTTGTTTACCTTGCCAGAGAAAACGTTAGCACCCTTCCATTTAGGAGCCCAGGGCTGCTGTCCTCAGCCCCTTGCAGCACAGCACCGGGTCCTTCGCTCCGTACCGGGGTACAGGAACGTGGTGACTGACGGGGTCCAAATCCCTTCATTTGAATCTTCTTTTTTTTTTTTTTTTTTTTAAAGGGAGGGGAAGCTGGTGAGAGAAGAAACAAGCTGTGAAAATAGCTCTGTATTTAGACAGACACCCTTTCGCAAAGCTAAACGACTTGATCTTTCATGCTGCTGGGTAATTTCTATGCTTGCAGAAATAGGGAGAGGGAGCTGGGGCTGTGGCCGCTTTAATCTAACATAAGTACGTGTTTTTGGTGAAGGGGATGGTCCCTTCCTGCCCTGGCTGCTTGTCCCAGTTACCTCCCTCGTGCCAGCGCTGGCGTTTATGCTGCCAGGAGAAGTAATTCCCTGGTTCCCTGATCTGGCTCGCTGCACGGCCACGCAAATGCCCGTCTGGCACCGGGGCTGCAGGGGAGAGGGGCTGCTGAGCAGATGTGTATTGATTAAAGAAACCCTGCAAATATGGCCTGAGCCTTTGTAGCAGGATTATAGCTACATGTTCTTTCTGTGGTTTAGGTCATCGTCTAAGTTGAGGGTCCACTGAAATGGATGGTGTAAAATGATGATGGTGCCGGAATGACTGGTCTCGGTGAAGCTTGTGAAGTTGGGATGATGTGGTCATATACGGGGTAGTGGGGAGTAGCTGAGGGTAGAAAGGATTACTTGGAAAGATAAAACCTCACTTGCAATTTAAGTGCTCCAAAAACCCAGTTTCTACTTTGTTTTCACTGATTAGTTTCAATGTGACAGGGAGAAAGAAGAGACAAGCTTTTGTTTGTGCTTGGTTGGGTGCTTGGAGTGGATGAGGTATCTAACCCTCTTGATGGCAGAAGGTTAAAAGTAGTTCAGTCTGTAAATGACATTTGTAGCTCAGTTCACACAAGAATTCCTTCCTTTTAACCTTCTGTTCTTTTTTTCTCCTCATTCTTTCTGTACTGTATCCTGTGCATGTGTTGTATAAAGGAGGAGAAGCCTGTATTGGATGTTAAATCCAAAGAGGGGGGAAGAAGGAGCTCTTCTCATCAGTGTCATTTTCCTTGCTCTAATCCCATGGAGGGATTGAAGAAAGTGTCGGGAGGATAAGATCAGTGTTTGAGCCCAGCTAAATGCTGGCTCTGCTGCAGAAAATGGTTTTAATAGAGGCTGGTTGTGTGGGGAGGGTGAGAAAATTGCATGTAAATTGTGCAAATTTCTAAATAAAAAGCATTTAATTGCATTAAAAGAAGGGGAGGGACCCTCTTGTGTGCACATCAGAGACTTCAGCGAGCATAAGTAACCTCTGTGGCACAGTAGTCATTGACCTTGTCAAATCATGCCATTGGAGGTCATGTGTGGTGAAGTGGGTTGCCACAGGGGATTAGCACATCTGGGCAGAGTGTTTTTACATCTGAGCGTGCATGCCAAATCCCATCTCCAGCAGCGCATATGGATTCATCAGAAAACGATGGGAAAGCACCTGCAGAAATGCATGGGAGAAACCTGTCTGGAGCCAGGGGCTTTTTTGACCCCAGTTGTGGGAGAAGGGGCAGTTGGTTGTGCCGTGGACTCCCACCATGAGAAGATGGACTTAAAATTTAACTATAAGAAACCTGCAAGCTTTCCTCGGTAATCTCATAATTAGGTAGTCTCGGACACAGGACTGTCTTTTTGCCTTGGTTTCCCCTATAGTTTCACATGCACAAATGTTCTTTTACATCCTGCCTACAGCTGTTGGTTTGGTATGAGCAGGTACAGCTTTGTGCAGGTGGGAGGCTGATTTGCTTATGTACTTTTTAAGGTCAAGCACTTGTATTTTGGGCTGAAAGTATGAATAGAGGATGATGTTTTGTTATCAGTCTCAGAAGATAAGAAGTGAGGTGACAGTATATTGACTCTTACGTAGGACTTAACACTTACTGTTTAGATTAATGAAGATATTAGGCCCGTTTCACAGATGGGAATACCTGAAGCACAGGGAAAGCAAATAATTACTAGCAACTCATCCATTTGCTCTGTGCCTAGAAGAGAGAATATTCAAGGCTTTAACTTTCCTGCTTTAGTGAAGTGTTTAATAGAAAGCTTGCTGGCATGGCATCCTTGAATTCTAAGCATTTGAGTGTGAGGTTTTATACAGACCTGTCCTGCTTTGCCTCCTGTATCCTTCTGCAATTCTGCCTTAGCTGATTTAATTTCATATCCCACGAAGAAGGCATTAAAAGAAAATTGTCGATACTTCCAGCAGGAAAATAGTTGGTATCTTAGTAGGTAAAAGTGGCATTAAAGTTGAAGTTAGCTAGTCTTTGTGTTTGCCAATAAAGGAAACCATTTGTCACTGATTTCTGTTGCCTCCTGGATGAGGGGAGAAATGACTAATGCTTTGCTCCTGCCTTAGTTGTGAGGACCTGGAATGAAGCTGGTTGTAGTTACTAAAAGACTAAATGGGGATGGGTTTTTATACTTGTGCTAAATTTTTGGTAGGCAGGAAAATGTGAGAGTTCTGCAAAGTTATGATTTTGAGAAAGTACTGTTTGAATAACATCAGGAAAATGATGCTGAAGGTCGGTTGTTGAAGATAGTCTGTTTAGGAGAGAGTACCTGTCCTGATGGACGGTCGGGCTCACAAGTGACATTGGTGACAGACGCAGCGGAGATGCAACCCATGCTGGGGTTTTCAGTGCTGGTGGCTTCTAAGGCTTCTTCAGAGGATACCCAGTTCCCTACAAAGATGTGTTTAAGACTGCTGTGATTGGGTCTGTTTTTTGCAGTCACCTTTAGAAGTTGTCCCTTGACTTCCCGCCGGGGACTGCAGGGCACAGATTGAAAGTCTGGAGTTGTGTCGCAGTGGTGGTGGAGCTTGGATGGAGCCTGGGTTCTGCCGCTTCCCGCTTTGTTACAGTACTTACTGTACCATATTGCATCCAAAATACTAGGTTGGACTTGGAGAATTAAGTGGTGCAATTACGAAGCAGAGGAAGAAAACACTTATGTGGTGGCTGTGATAGATTAGTCATTTTGTACCTCCAAATAGCCAATTATTCCTCTGACTGGCTTTTATCTGACCAATTTGCATGTGCAGTCATGGTAACTGGTTTGCAGATTAGGCGCAGAATTTCATGTGGATCTGATGTTGCGTTTTGGTCTCATACGCGTAGTGCTCCCTGGAAGCAAAATGCACGGATGAGGGTTTCTGTGTAGCTGATTATCATTAGCTGCTTTGTATTTTTTCACTCTCAAAGCCTTTTCACACTCGAAGGAAACAAGATGGCTCACTTTTATTGTAGTCTTTTTTTTTTTGTCTGGTTTTTTTTTTTTAATGTCTGACAGGACGGCATAAAGTGGTCCCAGCTCCGTAGAAGCTGCAGCACAGATTTCATTTGTATTGGCGTTCTCAGCCGTGTAGTTTGAGAACACGTTGTTCGAGGGCTGGGAACTCGCTGGAGCTGCAGTGTATTTCAGATGAGATATGAAAGGGGAAAAAAAAAAAAAAAGACCTGGAGGGAAGAAGGAAAAATAAACTGAAGCAGCATGGAGTGACCAAGGGTGAAATCCTGCCTCGCTGAAGCCAGTGTCAAAACTCTCGGTCTTCACGGGCGCCAAGTTTCCACGTCTGCTCTCTGATTTTGATCTTAACTCCACTGGTGTGCTGAAAATTAACAAATGGTAATAGATTTAATATTGTACACCTAGAGAGCTAAGTGAAATCTTAATTTGAAGAATATTAATTATTCAGGTAGCTGAATTTTGCTAGTAGGTTAAATATAAGCTCTGTTTCTGTTGGGGATTTGTGTCAATTTAGCGTGCTGTGGACTTTGTAGAATCTCTGATATGAACAGTCTTTGAAGTGGAGAAATGGTCTAAAATATTTGCCAACAGCCAGCTAGCTTTTTAAAAGCTTCATTTGCTTCAAATAAGTAAGCCTTTTTTAAAAAACAAACAAACAAAAACCAGCTTGCAAGCGCAAGAATAACAAGATACTTTTCCAAAAGCCGTTTTTTTTCATACAGGCTCCAGCAACTGTAGTTACCTTGGTCTCCAGTGCTGCTAAAGACAAATTAAGCTAATAAAACAGTATCTCGTAACATCATAGCAAATAAATTAGCTAATCTGTATGCAAGTTTCTTGCTACGCCAAATTTAAACTGCTTAAGCATTTCCTCTTTGGATGAGAGGTAGAGGTTTTTATAAATGTAACCTTTTCAAGGGTCCGTGAAACAATGCTTTGCCAAGCATTCGGCAGTCTTCTGCTGGATTCACGGAATAAAGATTGTAGGTTGAGAAGTATTTTAAGGACATTATATATTTATTTTCATGTGCCAACTTAATCTTAAACTGGTAATGAATTTGTACGTTAGAAGGTGGGTTCCGGGGAGGCGGTTGTACCCACCTGCCTTCGCCTGGTGTTACCCAACTTCATTGGGTTTCTTGTTCTGCATCGTATACTAACCGTACGCTAGCGATAGCGAAGCGTGTGCGCAGGCACATCCGTGCATGAGCATATGCGTTTTCTCTTCCATGTACTTAAGAGCTGGACCTGTCTTAGATTTCTTGTGAACTCCTGCTTGTTCCTTTGCCTGCTCTTTGGGGACTGACCTCTGATGGCACTGTACTCTTCTGCTGAACAGAGGAGCACCTGCAAAGTCTCTTGGTCTTGCATAAAACCTACTGTTCAAATAATTACAGGTGCACAAGCACCTAGTTTAAGTTCTCTGAGCTGTTTAAACTTGTGAGGCTTTTTGTGTCCTGCTTACTGAACATCAGTGTGTAAGTTTTACTGAAACTGGCTGTGAAATTTAATTTTCGCAAATATTTTCTCTGCAGTAGCTGCTCAAGAGCCCCTCCAAAGTACTTTAAGCACAGCTTGGGGAGGGCTGGAAAAATCAGAATTGAAAATTGGGGCACGTCACTTTTTCCCCCGTCTAGATAAGTTATTTAATCTCTGTCCCTCTGTTTCTTCTGTGAAACAAGGATAACTTATCTCATGGTACTTCTACTGCTTAGTAGTTGTAAACCCCACATGCAGGATCTTTTTGATAGGAAGTACATTAAGATTAAAGTACATGGTGTTTTGTTCTGAAGAGTTTGAGGATGAAATTTAGAGGCAACCGTAAGCTGTGTGTTTGTTTATGATAAAATTGGGAGATGAAGTATAAAGGAACAGGCACTGGTACTGGCCATGTAACTTGCAGCTTTACATTACAAACAGGCTCTTGTTTGTGGTGATAAAGGCAAGAAATCCAGTGTATTCTACTAGCTACAAATAGCTACATGGGGTAGAGCTTTTCACTCTGTAAAAATGAGCTTTTTCTCATTCTCAAATCAATCTCTCAGCTGTTCCTGTTAAAAGGGTCTTCTCTCCACCTGCTTAGTAGCTGTGAATTTTTGTTACTGCAAGACTAAAAAGCATCTTTTGCTGCTGAACATCCTTCGGCTGTCGCTGTTGTCTCCTCCCCCACCTTTTCCTATATTCTCAAGATTTAGTTTGTGAAATTCCCCCCCCTCCCCCCCAGTCCTTTGGCTTAATCAGTTGGAAAGTGCAGACAGCAGCATAGCAAGGCAATGGGTCGCTCTCGACAATCGTATTTTCCCCACTCACCGTTCCCTGCCTGCCTTGGTTCTGTAAAACGCTTGTGAATTCATCCTTTCTCCCAAGCGTACATAGCTCTGGCATCGCTCGCGGATGCGGCTGGCGTTGCTGAAGCACGTGAGAGCCCCTTGCAGAGCTGCCCAGAGCAGATTCCTTTCCGTGCACGCCGCCCTTGGGATTTCGGCATCTCATCTTCGGAGGTCTGCCAAGCGCAGTAGAAACCCTGCTGTATATGCGCAGGGGTTTACTCTTTTTTTTTTTTTTTTTTTTCACCCCCAGCTCTTCTGGATATTGTGTAAATATTGGGGGGGGATGAGGTTTGTGTGGATGCTGAAGAATTTTGGAGGGGGAGATTGGCTTGGTGGCCTTGGGGTATGATTTTATAACCGATAGCTGGAGATGTCTCTTCACTTCTTTCTAATGGATCCACTGTCTTAAAGCTTTTTGGTGACAAGATTCAAAATTAATTTTAATCTTCCACGAGGGAAAAGATATAAAACTGAAAGACAGTTTATTCTCCAGACTGTATACTTGGATATTTCTGGATGTGTATCTGTGGGTTGTTCTTCGTTCCCAGCCCCTTCCACAAACACAGCTCGTCATCTTGTTGTGCCATGGATCATTCCCTTGTGTTTTTGCGCCAGAAAATCTCAAAGGCTTTTCATACCTGCTTAGGGGACTTAATAATACTGGGCTGCTGGGGACAGATGTCCTGGAAAGCTTTTCAATGGTGGGTGAAAATTAAAAAAAAAAAACAAAACAAAAACAACCAAACAAACAAAAAAAAACACCACCAAAAACAAAACAACAAAAAACCCCAACAAGCAACCCCCCAAACAAACAAACCAACCCCAAAACCACCCAACCCCAAACCCACCCAAACTGCATAAGGCGTGTAATTAAGATTGTGAGCAGTTTGCTTCCCCGGAGTTCAAACTGGTGCACCGTTTAACCCATGATGTGGGTTAAATGTGCATAGGAGAGATTGTGCTAATATAAGCCTTAGATCTTGGGAAACAAGAACAAATTATAGTTTAGGCAGCCATGTGAAAAGCTACTTCAAAAAGAGCAGAGTGCCAAATTGCTAGGGTCGTAGCTGGAATAACCAGGAGAGTTATGCATGGAGATGCTATAATAATTGCTGCCAGGACTGGTCTGAGTCCCTCTAAATTCCTTGTATTAAAAAAAAACCAAAATAAATTTACACACATAGCATGGTATTAACATGTTTGCATCCAACCAGTGTGAGTCTGGGCTGGGGCACCGTCTCCAGACCCTGCTAGAGCACTAGATCGCTGCCCAAAGAGGGAATCTTGCAACAGCAGAGGAGCAGCAGGGAAAAAAATTCCTTTGGGACTTCATTCCTATTATTTTGCTGATACCTTTTTAATAAATCCCAACAAAGAGTGGCTGAGTGCCCGGCTATAGAGAAGCAGGCAGTGGTAGCTGGTATGCAGGTCAGTGTGTGTGGGATGTATATGTGCTGTGTGGTGTTACTGGTCATTTTGTTCGTCCTCTGCATGTTGTCGAATTCTCCATCTTTCTGTGCTTTCCATGTACATCATAGATGAGGAAATTGCAGGGAGAGTTGCACAAAGCTGCCTTTCTTCTTCATTTCTGCTTAAATCTCACATGACAGTTGGACAGAAGCTGTTTTCACTGCTTGAAGTGAGGGGGAGGTGAAATGGGTGGTGGATTTTTAAAGAAAACGATATATACTTATTTTTCTGCATGCAGGCGGCTTGTGTTTGTGGTGGTGTGGGCAAGGAAGCACCACATTATGCAATCTATGTCGGATCTATAGTGGAGAGAACTCGATTTCCTCCTTAGTACAGATTCATCCCCCTTGTCAAACGAGTTTGGATGCCCCTGTGAGTTATAAGCCTCTTCTGATGAAGGGGACTGGTTCTGCCCTGGTGAAGGGGACTGGTTCTACCTTTCCTTCCTGACTGGCAGCTGCCGGGGGAGCTGACTGCAATGGGAACGCAGGCTGTATTTTGCCTTTTTATTTCTTACCTTTTTTTTTTCCTTTTTTTCTCCCCCCCTGCTTAGTGGCATGCGGGGCAGAGGGGTTTCTAAATCACATAAATTGCTTGTGACGCCGCTCCGGGCTCTCTCCAGAGCTTGACCAGCCAGGGCCGGTCATCACACCTCCAGCATGGCCAGACTGATCTGGGCTTGTGTTGCAGCCTGAGCCGTTTGCTCTCACGAGAATTAGAAAAACCACAATTTAACTGACTGGGCTTTCCTGGCTTGAATGCAGGAGCTGCAGTCCTGCCTGCCCTGCACCGGGACCCCTCCTCAGCCGGGCGCAGGCGCGGAGCGGCTGAGCAGAGCCTTGCCGTCGCGGCGGGTTGGTAACGCCATCGAGCCATGCCCTGGCCCGGGGTTTGCAGCTGCACGGTGCAGATTAGCAAACTGCAGGAAATGGCAGGGCTGCGCTTCCTCCATCTGCTGCTGCTGCTGCTGCTTCCCCCCCATCTCCCTCCCCGCGGCGGGAGGCGCGTGCCGTGCTGCTGGGGGGCCGGGGTGGGTGTGCTGGGGTACGTGTGGGCCTGCCGCAGCCGAAACCAAAGGGCAGTGAGCTGAATTACAGTAAGTATTGCTGGAATAGAGAACTAGCCGTGCTTGCCCCCCCACCCGTCACCACCTTCACCCTGAGGTTGGTGGCTTGCAGGAGGAGGTCTGGCTCCTGGCTGGCTCCCGTCGGGCATCGCTCCCACTGCCAGGGAGCGGGATGGGGATGAAGGACCCTGAATAAAACATTCAGGCCGCAGGCTAAAAGCAGAAGTGGAGCTCACCCCCATGTGCTCGAGCTCCGAGGAAGCTCTTGCCAGCCCTCCCCGCAGTAGCACGGTGCCCGCCACGCGCTCAGCTGGAGTTGTGCAAGGTCCAGCGAGGCAAGGAGGGGGCCGGTCACCCTGTGGTCCTCCAGCCACTGTCCCTGGGCTGGGCCGTAGACAGCAGGTCTGTGTTCAACATGTTGCTTAGTGCTGGGTTTAAGTTGATCAACCCTCTGGCTACACGTCCCGGCTTCTTGGTGTTGTGGCCACAAAAGTTTGAGCGTGAGAGGTCGGGGCCGATGGGCGCAGCGAGGGTGAGCCGGGGGTGCGTGGGTCTGGCCCTCCTGTTGCTGTTGTAGTGGCTGTAAAGGAATTAAACCTTGGGTTTGAGGTTTTGTTTGAAAATTGTGCACTCTTCGGAACAGCAGTTAGGAGTAGGATACCGTACCGGATGGGGGAAAGAGAGGAGCAGTTGACATAGGTGTTTCACATCAGGTTGTCTTCAGTGTGATAGTCCTAGAGCTGCATGGTCTCTAACTGTAAATAATTTAAAGAAAAAAATTTTTACTTCCTTGTTGATTTAGATCACCACGTCCCTGGACTTTGGGCAAGCTCAGGTCTAAAATTGAGGTTTTAGTCTGTTGCAGAATCTTATTTTCTGTCTTGTTTCTGGCATTTCTTGCTTGTTGCCACCCCGGCCTCAGCTCCTCAGCTCTTTCCCTGGCTGCTGAACTCGTTCCACCACTTTGCTCCCTCCGAAGGGTGTGGAGATGCACGGCCGGGCTGCAGCTCGCTTAAGGGCCTTTGGCTGAGCAGCGAGCCTGGCTTTATGTAAGGCTGGGAGCGGGTAACATTACACCAGGCTGGCATTTGTGTCTGCTGGGTTCAACGGGACGCACGGTGTACTGCTGGCTGCGGGGAGCAGGCGGGAGAACGAGCGCCGTTGTTTGCCAGGGGATAATGTCTGCACAGTGTGAAAGTCAGCTGGAGACTTGACACAACAGAATTGCAGTGTCCACGCGCACGCCGCGCGTGAAGCCCCCGGGACGGCCAGCGCTTCGGTCTGCGTGCCTCTCTTCTGGTGTGGTCGTCTTCCTTCTGGGTGGGGGTCAGACACGCTCCGGCAGGTCCGGGTCTGTTCAGTTGAGTCGGCAAGCCTGACTGTGTACGCGGGATCTAATACGATGTTTAATGGGAAGGATGGATGATCAGTTTTAGTTTGGTTTATTTTAAGTTGCTTTCATGCATGCGTGGAGGAAACAACTTACACGAGGAGAAGGAACAAAGGTCATCTTTCACGCACACCAAAACACATGGCAAAAATACATTGCAGTTGCACCGATTTTCTTTACTGTGATGGCTGTATTGGACCAGAGGGGAAGTGGAACCTGAGGGAGGTATATTGGAGAGATGACCTTGTGGAGTCCAAGGGAAAAATAATTTGTCCAAAAGCTTACAGTTACTTATTAAAGTTGTCACCTTCCTACCCCTCTCTTCTTATCTCCTGTTGGGTTTTTTTGCATCAATCTTGTAGATTATTCCCCCCCCCCGGCTTATTTCCTGGCTGTGGGTGTGTGGCACTTGTCCATTCTCCCTGGTCATTTAAGACCTCCTTTGGCAGGGAGGAGCACTGAGCGGTAGAGACAGAGGCACACGTGAGTGAGCAGCAGAACGGGATTTGTACGTTGCTGCATGTTTTTCAAAACGGTGATCTTTCCCCTGAAGGATTGAGCTCTCAAACCTGAATCTGGCAATCCCCCTAAATTGGACTCTGCTTTCCCTGGGAACTACGAAACCAGCAAATTTTCAAAACCTTTTGCTAATGGCTTACTGAGTGAAGATCAATAGAGATGCCGAGAGGAGCCAGGCCTGGAGAAAGAACATATAATGCAAGCTGCCTGATTAATTTGCTCTAGAGAATAGAAGCCTTCGGAGATGAGAACAGGGTATAAAATAAGCAGTTATAGACTTCCTGAGTAGAAAATGTTAACTTCTTCAGTCTGGTAAAGGGTTTCCAGCATTAGTTTTGTAATGACATAGTGTATTTGGTGTAAGAGGGAATGGTCAGAGTATGGACGAGGCCCCTGCCTGTTCCTCTGCCACCCAGAGCCACCTTTACTTTGAATCCATGTGTCACGCAAGTGCTGAAAAGGAGATGTGTTGGCTTCAAAACTGGAGTATGTATCTGCTTCTAGTCCTCAGAGCAGGTTCATGATTTCCATTGTCAGTGCAGGAGTTCAAATAGTCCTGACTGTAAACAATAAGAAGCTGTTTTCTTCCCTTTTTGGCAGTTTCAGTCTGTATTTAAAAGTACTGTTTCTTCAGGACAACTAAAGGGTCATCTCTGTTCTCTCAGTCGTGTTTAACCGTCTTTGTTGGGCAAACACATCTGGGATGGAGTATGTCATGGGGGAACGGCTGGGTCCTGAAGTTGAAGATGGGTGGTGAACAAAGAAGCCATTAGAAGTGCGTGCGTGCTTCTCAAACGCTCCAAATTCAGAGGACTGCATCCTTCCTAAGCCAAGTGACTTGCGTGCTCGTGGCGTTATTTCAGTGTTGCTGGATTTTCTTCTTGATGGCTCAGGTTAGAGAGAAATCACTTTTCCAAAAGAAAAGAACTTCACAGAGGCTGTGTTCTTGCACGCTCTTCTCTTGCCCTGATGCCCATGCTCAGACTATTGCTGATGAAGAAGGGAAATCAGGAATTTTCCCAAGTGGATTTTGGCCAAGAGACTGGTGTTAATGTCTTCCCTCTGCTTAGAAAGGTTTCTTAATCACAGGTGTCCAGAACTTGCAATGTATGTCCTGGTGCAGCAAAGGTGTGTGGTGGTGGTTCAGTAGATCCTGGAGTGATTACCTGGGCTTCCTGCAGGAATGTGTTTCCACTGAGAAGCAAAATGTTATCCTAAAATCTTGTTTTCATGTTTGTTCTCAAGCTACTTAACATGCATGGTTTATTTTTGGAGAAAACAATGTCAGCCAGATTTGTGCTAATTGTTGGCAACAGTATGTTAGCCCCTCAAATGCTGACAGGGAGACAATGTTTGGTGATTGCAGCCATGCAAAGCTAAAAATGACTTTAATTAAACAATCATGAAGTACACTTTGCAATGTAGGAGTTGAACAGTGGGGTTTTTGGTTTGGAGTTTTATTTATGTAGTTTTTTCACTCAGCTGATTGCAGGTGTTGTGTGACAAATTGGATCTCGTTTGTGTTCTGCCTTTAATTGTTATTCCTGAATATATGAAAAGACCAAAAACTATCATCTCTGAATTGGTGACAAGTTCCTCTCCTCATTCCTCCTCCCCCTTTGCTAGCATTGTAGTTATTCTGTACTTTAATTGCATTTCTTTGTGGTTTTTGTTTGTTTTTTAATTTGCTGTAGTAGGTTATTTTGGTGGCATTTCTTTGGTTGCATTTTGACAGATCTTCTTTCTTCTTTGAGTGTTTGAAGACCTCATCTCCCTTCAGAGTGCTGAGGCTCAGCTGAGTGACAAACGCTGATTTTTCTTGCTTTGTGTGTGAAAGCAGAGCGGCTTGGGTCACAGCTTTCCTGCGGGCCAGCTTGTGGGGTGCAGCACAGCGGGGTCCCTCACCTTCCTCATAAGCTGCCCTTCCTCTCTTGGGTCTGGGGGGGCTACAGGTACGTGGCCTCCAGCTGCAGGGGCTTCAGTGAGCCCTGAGAGTGCACTTAATTTTTTCTTTTTTTTCTTTTGATTGTGGGAAGGAGAAAGCAAAACCCATCGTTTGGACTTGTCACTTACTCATGGCGGAAGCCTTAGGGACGAAGACGTGGTTGATGCCCAGTGCTTTTTGTATGTCACTAGTAGCCTGGTGAGGTGCGTAGGTCACTTTTGAAAGCCATCAGTAAGAGTTTCCTCCACAAACCTGAGCCAGACGACAAGGCAGCTGCCCAAGTCATTAGGATGCTTTGAAGAGGCTAGGCTGTGTGGTAGCTGTGCTGCAAACCTGTGAAATCAGCTCCGCTTGTAATGGCCTCGGGCTCCAGCTCCTTTCAAGATAGAAATCAGCCTCTTCTCTCCTTTGCTACAGCTGTGGAGATGATGGTGGTGTGGCAGACATGCTGCAAAGAGAAAAGGTTTCTGGCTGCTGCCAACCTGCCTGTGGCTCTGAGTGCCACCAGCTATTTGCTCTTTTTGTCCAGCACAGTGCATTTCTTGCCCCAGAAATGTTTCTTTTCCTGTATTTGCCTTGCTGGCAGAGGACGACAAAGATGGCCAAACCCTTCAAGATGGGGAAGCGGGAACAGAGAGGAGAAATGATGAATGGAGCAGGCTGGAGGGCTGGTTCTGGCAATTGCATCTGTTTGCTGTAGTCTCTTGCTTTTGGACAAGTTGCCTGTAATTCACTGCGCCGTCACCCAGCTTTGACTTCCCTGGAGTGGTTTGTGGTCGTGGCTTTTCAGCTGCTGCGCGATGTCGTGTGCAGTATGGCTCTCTTGCCGATTTCCTCTGCTCTTTTTACAAGCGAGATGGCTGCTCAGGTATATAATAGCATATATATCCTATATATAAATTGAGTAGCAGCCCCTCAGTAAAAGATATTCAGTGAGCATTGAATGGATGGATGTTTTGGCAAAGGAGCAGGGTTAAAACTGCTGTGGGAAGCCTAGCAAAGGAGGGGGGTCTGTGATAGGTGGCCTTTTGATGGAGAAAATCGGAGCACCTTGTCCTTTTTGGGCTGCGAAGGCAGGAGCAGCGCAGCTTTGGTCACCCTCGCTTCAAGTGTTTAAGGTGATGCTAACTCTCCTGGCTGAAAATTCAGTTTAAAGTAGCTCTGAAAGGGTAAATCTGTGTGGAGGGCTGGGCTGTGTGGCCATGGAAGCATTAGGTGATACGTGTAAGACTCTGTCTTACAAAGTGTGAAGGAGAATAAATTGGTGTTACTGGAGAGTAATCATGATGTTACTGATCACCGTGTCTGGCTAGTCTTGCATATGTACAATGGATTTATACGGTCATCCATTTGAAAGTTATTTTCTGTGTCTCTACTTTTTTTTTCCCTCCAATCAAAATATTTTCAGTGCTGCCTTTTTTTTTTTTTAACCCTAATGTGCGACCCGAGGAGCATCTTAAATGTTGTTTCCCTGGCTCACAAGGAGTGTGGAGAATGCTCCGCTGAGCCGTGGGATGTGCGGAGGAGCTCCGCAGGGTTTCGCACCGTCTCTGTCTTGGGCATGTTCTGAAACCTCCGAGAGCCTGGCTTGGCCTTTGGAGGAAGAGGAGCATTTGCTGTCTGAGGACACACAAAGAGTTGCTGTGCAGCCGGTGGAATTACCAACTGACTAATTTGGAAGTGTGCTTAGGCACCATGTGGTTTATTGTCAAGTTTCATTATAATTTCGCAAAATCTTAATAAGGAAGTTTGGAAAGGGGAAAAAAAAACCCCCGCACTCAGGAATGATAAATGTTCTCCAAAGTAATATTATTAAATTTATGTTTAATTTAATTTTTCTTTAAATCTGTATATGCTTGTAGAAGTTGATGCTTCTGACTCTAGGGAGGTTCTTGTTAACAACCCTGAGGTCCTGTTGATGGCAATTGTAGTGAATGAATTTTAATAAATATGAAATTATGATTCTGTTGCACTTCCCCATCCCTACTGAAATACAACTGTGATTTGGCCTGAAACACACCTTTTTACTTTTGTTCTATAGAATAATGAGGCTTATGGGGCTGTTTTCTTCTCCTTCTCTTTTCCTTGAGAAATCAATTACATATTTTATGTGATGCCAGAGAAAACAGTGCATTCCAGGGCAGAGTAAAGAGCACAGCAGCTTGACTCCGATTCCAGTGTTGCATCTTGTCTACCTTAAATCTCTAGCCATTTTAAAACCACTTAGAATTAATTATCTAGGCTTTAAAGCTCCCCTTCTCTGGCTCCTGCCTACAGTAGCCAGCCACAGAAAAGAGGACTTGGATATAAATAAATGGCATTGCATTGCATTCTCTGGTTTTGAAGACATCTTTTTCTCCCTTCATTTATAGCCTTTCAAGTGGAATTGCCTATTGAAATGTGACTATTGGTGTTGAATCAAGTGGCAGGGCTCCACGAGGCTTCAGAGTGCTGCGCAGTGACAGTGCAGAGGAAATTAGGTGTTTCAAAGAACTGAACAAATTAGAAGGCAGAGAGCGCTTCTTACGGCATATTAAAATAGCACGGTTTTAAAGGGCCTTTGAACTTATTTTTCAGTGGCTGGGTCAGAAGCACGCTGTTTAGCTCGACGAAACTACGCTTTCCCCTTTTGTTTCCTTGCGTTGCTGGGTTGAGGGGAAGCAAGAAAGGAGATTTTATATAAAAGCAAGCTGGCCCAAAACCTTAAATCAGTTGGCTTTATTGGGGTTTCTTAAATATTCTTTCAACACCATTAGCATTGGTCATATATTTCTTAATTCTCGCTTTGCTGTGGTGGTTATTAAACCCTTTTGCCAGCCACAACTCAAAACACTTTGGTGCGCGATGTTGGCCGCTGGAGTTTCTTCCAGAAGGTAACTGTATTTGCGTAATGCCTTTAGAGCATCTTCATCACATTTAGCAGTTTGCAGTTCAGTTCATTATAGGTATAAGCTGTTTTTATTCATGAATGATGGCTAAGTTACCCCGTTCTACCTCTGTCCACCGGTATCTATTTTTCATCTAAAAAGTGTAGAACAAGCGCTCTATAAGGAGGAGGAGTTAGTTCCCTGTTTTGTTTATGCATGAAAATGTGCTAGAGAAAAAAATAACCCAGAAGGGCTTGTTTGTAGTCGGAGGAGTGGTGAATTGTATAATAAATAAAAAGCCAACACCCCCCAAAAACCCCACCAGTGCCTAATGAAGATGGGCAGCATGAATATTTTGACCCATATTAAAATTAGCTGGCACCAATATTGTTTGCAAGTAGATGATTCCCCAGTAAAAATGGGAGGGCATCGAAGGGAGAGGAACAGTGCCAGCGGCGGGGAGATGCTTGCAGCGGGATGTTGCTGTCTACCTGTTTTAACCCCTCTTAGCCCTCCTCCCATCTGTCCACTAAAATGCCAAGAAGCCTGCTGTGGCCATCTTTGATCAAACAGCTTTTATTTTCATTCTTTACTGTGAGAAACTGCTCCAATTTTAGTAAGGCAGTGGGTAGAAACAAACTAAGAAACTACTTGGTTGGAGGAAATGTAGCATATCCCAATTAGCCAGAAGAGGCAAGAAGAAAAACATTGAGAGCAAACCCAAGCAAGCAGCCAGGAAAGCCGGCACTGTTTATTTTTGGCAGGAGCTGCTGAATGGAAGCTGCTTGTAGTTAATGCTGTCGGTGGCAGGACGCAGCCAGGGTCAGGTTACAGCTCTGATTCAGTGACCAGTAAGTGGGTTTCCTCTTTCTCTCTCCTTCTTTTCTCCCCTTCTCCTCCTTTTGCATAGACCTTTGGAGGACTGCTCTGTTCCTCCCTGGCCCTGGGTGCCCTAGGAGGAAGATGCTGGGTGGTGAAATCATTTCCAGCAAACCCAGCAGCTTAGGAGCTGTTGCCCATTGGAGAGGGGTCCAGGTATGCCGTTGTACTGATCCTGACAGCGAGAGCCGCTTGGATTTCGAAGCGTTGCCGCAGCAAGCTTTACGGGGAGAGCCAGACTGGGCCAGTGCAGTGAACTGGGCCAGTGCAGTGAACTGGGCCAGTGCAGTGAACTGGGCCAGTGCAGTGAACTGGGCCAGTGCAGCTCTGGCAGAGGGGGCAGGAGCTGCCAACTGGCTTCTAGCAGCAGCTTTATGGTGTTGGATGGCTGCTGAGATCCAGAGTCTGTACGCAGATCCAGGCCGGGCAGGTAGGAAATCAGTATGCGTACAGTGTATTAAATAGATCATGTCTTGTAATGCCAGAGTTTGATCACAGCAATGTGCAGAAATGAAGGCTTTTGATATGAATGAAATACCCTGTTGAAAGATAAATAGAGGGATTCCTTAGAAAACAATTGGGAGATGTGCTGGAAGACAGCAAATGCATTTGCAGGTGGGCGGAAAAAGAGCCCTTTCCTTTCCCTGTGTGTGTCCTCCACCTCCGGTGTCTCTCGCCCCTCTGTTATCTGTGGCAGCTGGGTGGTCGTTGCTTTCCGTGGGGCAAAATTAAACCAGGAAGGATGAAAGAGCTTTCGTTGCACGCTGGAGCTGGCGAGAAGGGTCTGGCAAGCTCAGACTTCCTCGCATCAGAAAGTGAGGGTTGGGATACCTTTACTGCACCGGGTATGATTTTTCCCATTTCTGCAGCTGGCCTGAAGGTACTGTTTTCAGGCTGTGGTGTTAAGCTCTTTTCCACCCAAATTTGCAGTTGTCTGTCCATTTTTAAAGCGTGCCGGTGCAGAAAGAAGGGTGACCCTGGGTGTCTAGGGCAGCATTACACCAGGAAAGGCTCTCAGTAGCTTTTACTGCGGTTGTTACAATTGGCCAGATCTTGGGTAGCCTTTTAGGAAGTGCAGCCAGAAGCACGTGCAAGTATAAATCCTAAAATAAGTAGTGAAGCTGTTGCATCTCATCACATTGGCAGAACAGCTATTTTCCTGTGCAGCTGTCTGAAGGCGGCTTTAATCTCGGTGGCAAAGTTTCACTTCCCAGGATGTTGAGTTTAGGGTTGCATGGGGGTCCCGTCCCCCGGTTGAATGGGGGGGCACGTGCGGCCGGCCTGGCTGTGCAGTGGGGCCAGGTGAGGTTGTGGACCCGGGCGAGGACCTGACGCCACGGCGTGTTGCTGTCACGCCAGAAGGACTTGGCCTCCAGGACCAGGTCTCTCCAACGGCCACAGGATGCAGCCGTTTCAAAGTTGCTCTTTGTTTGCTCCTCTCTGGAATCTTAAAAGGAGATAAAAGTCAAACTAAAAAACCCAAAACAACAAAAAACAACCAACCCCCTCCCAAACCCAAGCAAACAGAAAAACCCAACCACCCACAAACAACAAAAAAACCCCTAAACCAATTTTAAAACGAAGCTTTGTTATTGTCTCTCTCCCTCCAATTGCTCTATTGCTTGTTTTCTTTCAAGGAGGAAAAAAACAGAGCATAATTTGTCTACATTTGTAGATTAGAAGAGACTTACTCCTCTCAAAACAGAATATGGAGTAGAAGTTTAAATATAAATTTGCAAGGTAAATAGTTTCCCTTAGTCTTCCAGTGCAACCATTTTAAATACTTGTATTCCCCATTTTGCGGTTCCTGGATTGAAGCAGCAAAGAAAAATCCCCCACCGGCTTCCGCCGAAATGTGAGCAGAGATCTATTATCGAGCCCAGGGTCTGGTGTTTTTATTAATACCTTTTGCTACAGTGTTACAGTTCATTAACACCAAGTTGGGAAGTTTTTAAATCCAGACAACAAATACTTGCTAATTAGAGTTAATGGAAAGCTTGTTGCAGCTGTAATCTTCTGGTTTGCTTTAATGGCTTTAAAAAACCCCCACATCTTAAGAAGTCGCTTTTTGTGTGGCAGAACTTTTGGAAAATTGGTCATCTCCTGGCAGGGAATGTCCGTGTTATTTTTCTTTCTCCTCCCTACAAATCAATGATTATAACTAGTTTTCTCCTTATGGTTCCCTTTTTGGCAACTGCACAAGAGTTCAGGTATGAAATACAGCATTTACATTTCCGTATGAAAGTGCAAAATTGAGATGCATTGGCTGTAGTGCTGGAGAGCCCTGCTGCATTTTTCGTATTCCCATTTAGTGAGAAGCAAAGATTAGCTGCAGCTCAGTCATCCCGCAACATTTCTGGAAGTAACTGAAAATCCATCTAATTGCTAAGCCAAAAACTAATAAAAAGCACATATGTGCAACTCTCACAAAGGAAAGCAGCTAAAGATTGGAAGGCTATTGTAATCTTATCTCAGTGGGGAAAAAATTAAGGATTTATTTGGCTCAAGTTATTCTCTTTGTCTGCTTAGCTGTGTCTGATGAGAATCAATAATGCCCACCTTCGTACAAAACTGGTGTTTGATTAAATTCTCTCCTTTTTCTCTTCGGGCGCTCGCTTGCGTTGCTGGGGTGGACTCTCGGGAGCTGGTACGGGTGCACTCCGCTAGCCCGGCTGGCTGACAAAACCCGGGTACGTGGCACTGAAGCTGAAACTTGAGAACCGCTGTTCTTGGGTTTTAGCAACCTGAAGGAAGCCGAGGTTTGCGTGGCGGGAGGCTGCGTGCCCCCCCGTACGGCGCTGCCAGGAGCGCTCCCCGTGTGCCCGCGGGTCGCACCGGCAGAGCTGGGCTTTTGCTGCCGTGGGTAACGCTCAGCCCACCTTTTGTTACGGCTTAACTTTTCCGTAAAGAGACTGAGTTTTCCTAAATGCTTATATAATGTCCACTTCGTATTAGTGCTGGGATAATAATGTGCCTTTTTCCTAAGGTTAGGAACTCCAGCCTTTTGAATTACACCCTTTAAATACTGGAGGCTTTTGCTTTTTGAGATTGACCTGCATTGACTACGGTCCCGTAGATGTTGATAGAGTTACACCTGTTTAACACATACATGGCTGACTTACACTGCTGTGGTTATAAGCTAAGGGAAGGAAGGGTAGAGAGTAAATAAATATATTGGTGTGTTTCCTTCAATACACATACCTGAGCCAGAGATGAGTTTCCAATAGCGGCAGCTCATTGAGTCGATTCGCTTCATTCAAATGCATTGGCGGTGCCCCCCATAAGCGGTGGGACTAAACACTAACTTAAGAATTTAAATATTGAAACAATTGCTCTTTACTACTGGAAAAAATCTTGAATTATTTCCTTTTTAAAGGAAACAGGTTGAAGCTCTGGATGGAAATGGTTGGTGTCTGTTTCTGGAAAAACTAATGTGCTGAGCAGTAACCAGCAGCCACGTTTGTTCCTTTCAAAGCGTCTGCTGGAAGAGCTGACTGGGAAGAAGCGTGTCGAAGACACTCGTGCGAGGGAATCTGATGCTCCTGTCTGGGCACACGAATATTCACCTGCTTAAGAACCGAGTTTAAAGTTGAATAGGCAAGTGTAACTGTTGAGAAAGCAGATGTACTACTTCTAGTTCAGTCGTGCAGAGACCTTGCGCATGTTTACTGTTAAGGAAACGGCAAGTCCCATGGGAAGTTGGGGGAAGTACTTGGAAACATGCTGTGGCTCTTTGCTGGATCAAGGCTAATGCCGTGTTTCTTTTATTTTTTTTTCTTCTACTACTAATATTTTATTAGCCAAAAACCTAAAAATTGCATGAAAACTGTACAGCAGTGCTTCTAGTTGACTTCTCATTCACAAAGTCCTGGACCGATTCCTAAATTTTCTGGTAAGCTGTTGAAATGACTCTCATTTCACTGCTGCTAATATAAACCTTGCTAGTGAGACAAAACAAGAATTTGCTTTACCCAGAGTTTGGATGGGCCAGCATGATGTCCCTGCAACACCTGGCCCCAAACCCTCATGGTGTAGCCCAGTTGCCTGTTCTCCCCACGCACATCTTGTACTGGGTCTCATCTCTGTGCTTGTCTGCAGCTTCCATCTGAGCTGAGTCAGGAGTTACCCCATCCTACTGCCGAAAGCCCGTAGGAAGCCTAAAAGTGAAGCCTAAAGCCCTCCACCCTCAGCTTTGAATGTGGTTTGCCTTTTTTTTTAAAAAAAAAAAAAGTCCATTTGCCATATATTGCATTTATTCTATTAAGAAGAATAAACTGTGCTACAATATTATGTCCTATAAATGAGCCCGTGTAATCTTTTCATTCCCTTTAGTGAGCTTCACCCCCTCTTTGGAGCAGATGGGAGATTGCCTAGGAAGGCTCGGGGAGGGTTTGTGCTGGCCACTGCTCAAAGCACTTTTGGGCCTTTTGAAAGTGGAATTAAGACTTTAAGAAATGGTGTAGTTTGTTGGCAGAAAACACGATGACGTACTGCGTTTTTTGTGAGCACCTTACCTCATTTCTTTAGCAGAGATTCCAGTTCTAGAGCAGTGAACCCTAATGAACTCAAACTTTCTCCGGTTTCTTGGTTTTAGGGTTACATGCTGTAACTGTAGAGACTGAGATGTCTGACAGCTACTCCAGGAGCAAAACACTAACTCCATCATCGGGCGTAAAATTCAAAACAGCGTGTGTTGCACTGAATATTGCTTTGTTTGGGCACTGCTTGGAGGCAAAATTAGACTGAAAGTGAGCTATCAGAGCTGAAATAAGTAGGAGCAGTTATTTTTCACTTGCAGCAGGTAAAATAACGCTTCGATAACTCTTACTCAGTTTCTTGGGGGTTTTTGTTTTGGTTTTTGTGTGGGTTTTCTTTTGGTGGCAGTGGCACACGTTCTGGAAAAGCAGTAGGGAGCATTCATAACTGAGGAACTTCCCTAGCTTTGCATTCAACTAGGCTGTTTATGAAAGGCATCGTACTACACACGGACGATACAACCTGTTTGGGAAGTCAGAGGGTGGTGTTGAACTAAGGCAGAGAAGTGCAGCTATTATTTGAACTACTCGAGCAGTACCTCGCAGCCATGACCGAGTCCAGGGCCTTGCTGTGCTTGCTTTCGTGTTGAAGACGGGACAGCTTCTCCCCCAAGGAGTTTGCAGTCCGCGTGGGTAAGCTGGCGTTCCCGCCCTTGCTTCCAGGAGAACAAAGGCATGGAGTCCTTGAAGTAACGTGTCTGCCACTGCAGATTGAACTTGGTGTTGTGTTTTCCCTGCCCACCCACTCCATGGAGACTTCCCTGCACAGCTGGAGGTGGCGCAGACTTTTGAATATATTTTTTACCGACTGTATTATTTTTGCAGCAAAATAGTATGGTGGAGGCTTAGTGGATGAGGATTGCCATGTATGTGACTCCTTCAGACTTGCTTTTGGGAGTGTGTCTGAGGTGGAAGGCAGTGAAACGTGTCTCGCAGCGAGGATTATTTCCCTCCCTCCTGCCTTTGAACAGGTTGGGTTTGATGGCTGAGGAAATGACAGTCTGACTTGTCTGTAAGGTCAGTGGGATCCAAGTGCTTTCTGTTAAATCTCTGTTTCTAATATTTTCTGAAGTTCTTGAATTTGGTCCAATGCTCATTTCCTAGTTTGTCAGGAAATTGTTTTGCTGCTTTATTGAATGAACTGCAAAATAATCCCAAGGAGGGGAAAATGTCTTAAGGACAGTCTCAGCAATGCTTTAACTGTTGCTGCCTGGTAAAACTGTAGATCAAAGGTATCCATCTAGCTTTTTTATCCTTATTGCTTTCAGCAATGATATTAAATTGATTCTCAGGCAACTGGAAAATGCTAGGTTGAAGTTAATCAATAGATGCACAGCAATATCTCTCCATCCATACCAGCAGGACCCTGGTTGATGGGGGAGCCGCTTTAGGTCCATCGAACTCCGAGTGCGGCAGAGAAAAATTGCTGTGAAGTTGTTCTTCCTCGGAGATTTGGTGGAAGGTTTATGAGCTGGGCTGATGATCTTTTCCTTAAGCCTCCTGGGCTGTTGTTTTGATATTGGGTGATGGCTGGTTTTGGTGTTGGCCTTTTGGAGCGTGCTTTCTTTTGGATGTGAGCCCTTCCACCTCTATGGCCAAAGAATGAAAAACAGCCCATAAGGAATTTCACATTTTACATCAGTGCAAATGACTTTTAATTTACACTATTATGGAAACAAGATTGCTTAGTTTTCCTCTGCTTTCATGGGTCATACTTGGTATTTACTTTATTATGTGTTCTCTGATAGTGTCCCACCCTCTTGCTGCATAACTTGTTTTCCTGGAGGCTGGACCTGCCTCTAGTTGAAAACATTGCCAAGCCAAAACTAAATAGCTGGCTCAGATTAACTGCTAGAAAATGTTTCTACTAAATCTGTGTAGGAGGATAGAAAGGGAGAGGCTGTATCCTGGCTGCAGAATAATGCAGAAATCATAAGATAAGTAACTTCCAGTAAGTAGTAAACTTTTTCACTAAGTTGATATTAAGAAATGTGAAAAAGTGACAAAATAATAGTGCACTTTCAGTATTGTCCTCCTTCTCTGCACTGGCCAGGCTTCTGCTGTGCCTGCCAAAGCCCAAGCTTCATATAATAGATGCTTTCTTAAAATAAAGCTGTATTGAAAACCAGTGAGAGGCTTTAGTGATACTAAACCCCCACCCAGATATGAAATGCTCAAAGGGGTTTTTGTTTTTGTTTTTTTTTTCCTGTTGTGGTAAAACTGTTAATGTGATTGGGGAAATTAGGGAAGGGGCTGGAACTTGAAATTTTTTTTTTTTCTTAAGGGAAACCCTGGCTGAGGACAGCACAGGCGTCCTGCACCTAAGCCCTTCCAAAGGGTTAAGTAGTCTCCAAAGCAATGTCCCCTTTGAGATGCCAGTGTCTGATCCCAGCAGCTGTATAGAAACCCGGTGTAATTTACCCAATTCCTGCTGCAGGGAGGCTTTTGTTTTTGTTGTACGGCTTGGTGGACGCCTTGGGGAGGGCGTGAAATTCCCTCCCGATACCAGTTTTGGAGCGTGAGGGAATGAACTTTGCATCGAGGCTCGTGGCCCGTGCAATGAAGTAAAGCCACGTTGCTTCCCCGGAGCCAGAGGCAGTGGAAACAATCCTGAAATAGAAGCTCTAGGTGATTAGATAATATATTGTAAGAGTTTTTGCCGCAAACGTAGCTCATCCTGGGCTTGTCGGTGCTTGGCATCCCCCTCCTCTCTGTGCCTCCTGCTTTCCTCTCTTGACTTGCAGCCCGCTGCAGCCCCGGATGGGAGCTGGTGCAGCGTCCCAGCTCGGAGAGTCAGCAAAGCTGGGCTCCATCATCGCTGCGCTACCACGGGGGACGTTTGGAAGGAACAGCTATGTGACGGCAAGGCGGGCCCCGTTTTCATCCTGCCCTCGGCCTGAACGATGCAGGTCTCTGGGCAAATAGATGGGGAGCAGCGAGGTGTGGGTCAGCAGGAGAGCCCTGCTGTATGTCCATACCAGGCAGTCCTGCTTATGTTAAATGTTCTTGTTTCTAAAGCGCTACAACAATACCAAAGCGTGTGTGGTAGCTTTGCCTATTGGCATTGCTCTAGGTAAGAGTTCTCTCTAGGCTTATCTCTATCCCCTCTAAGCAGGAACGTGTCAGACCTTAATTCCCTTCGGTCTGTGTCAGTGAACCGCAGCATCTCATTTTATCCCATTATACAGAGACTTAAGAAAGATATAGCCATGAGTGCTGCAGGAGTGCTGGGGCTGGACTTGAGTGGTGCTCCGGGAGGATCTGCCTGAGCCTCTGATGCGGATTTCTGGCATTTCGTCTCAGTCAAATGGGTTCCTGCTCCGTCTGCTCGCAGGCTTCTCTCTGAGCTGAGCCCCGGTGCTCATGCTCCATGAATAAAGAGCTGCTGTGTTGCTTCTGGGTTCTTAATGCAATGCTAGGAGCTGTCTGATTTGTCTTTTGCTCTTCGAATAATTCCTCAAACTTTAAGAAGTCTGAGCGCAAATTTCGTGATGAAGGAACCTCATATGTTACACAGAGCCCAGGCTGTTTTGCAGTAAGAGTTCATGCTTTAGCTTCTGCAAGATGTTGCAGAGGAAAGGGGGTGTGTGTGTGTATATATGTATATATATTTATATATATAGCTGTGTGTCTGGTGGGATGCGGATGCTCCGGGTGCCCTGGGATGCCGCAGAATTTGCCGTGGTCCGGTGCTGGCGAAGGTGCAGGAAAAGGTTTGTTAAGCCGTGGCCTGAGCTGGTGTGCAAAGTGTGTCAGGTAAGTGGGGTCTGTGAGCTGTGGTCAAAAGGAACATTTTATTTTCTCCCCTTTTTTTTAACTTTAAAATCAGGTGAGCAGGGTTTCACAGAGAGCTCTGGATTTCGAAGCTGACTTGGACATCTCTTTAATTGCGCAGGGTTTTATATTCCTCTTGCTGCAAGGGGAAGGAAACCACCATTATAAGGGTTAATTGTTTGATAGGGTTAATGGCTCTAGCTGTCGGCTCACTTGACCTGGTGGTCCGAGGGGCTGCCAGTCACAGTGTAAATGAACTTCCCACCTGCAAAGAGTCATCACATTAATTGTCACAGAAAATAAATGGATCCTGCCTCGTTCTGCCCAGAATACGTGCTATTAGCTGACGAGGAAGGAGTTGTGCTGTTTCAACGTTGTGTCCTTTCATCAGCCCAGGCATCACAAATTTTAATTCAACCTTCATGGTACGTTGGAGGAATTTCAAAATCTTTTGTTACTGATACAAAGCCCAGAAAAGTTTCAGGGAGAAGGCATGTTTGGTTGTCCTCCAACAGTGAGACACGCATTAGGTCCCGCTGTTGCTGCTTGCGGTCTGTAACATCTATAGAAGGCAAGTTGAATTGTAATAAGAAGGAGCTAGGCTTTTCTAGACATGTTCAATAAATACAAAATATGACTTCTCCTTTCTCTGTTTGGTGGCTTGGATATCCAGCTCATACATATTTGATGAAATTAAGTATATTTATTCTGAATAAGTATATCAGATTTTTTTTCTTTGCTTGAACTCTGTATTAGGAAAGACGGGCACATATTCTACTCTTTTTCTCTTCTTCCTGATGGGGAAAACAGTATGCTAACTAACCAAAGACAATAATACTCTTTTCTCAGACTGAGAAGCTAGATCAGCGCAGATAAAAATAATAATTTAAAAAAAAAAAAAAGCCCTACCATTAGAATGACAGTGGAAGATCCGGCACCATCTGAATTACAGCTTGCTTAGTAAAGGGCATTGCAGTGGGAGAGGCTCTAAAGATCAAGTCCAGTTCCAGGTGAGAGATTTACCTTCTGGGTTTCCTTTGACCCGTGGAACAGTTTATAATAGCAGATTTCCTTCATCTGACTTGCCCTCGCTGTCTGTGTGCTGTACAATATGCTGCCGGATTGTAATTCTCTCGGTAATAAAATACTTTGTCGTAGAAATCTTCACACAAGCACTGGTGCAATGCTGCTGTGGAGCTGGCAGGCGTGGGCTGTCATGACTGTTGACAGGTTTTTTTCTTTTTTAGCATTATCAGAAGGCTGAAAGAGAAAAGAACCACTAATATCTCTTGAAGCAATGGCCAAAACCCAAGGGAGGGAGACTAGAGGCACACACAAATGTCATAGTTAAACACTTAATAGGATTTGGGGGAATTCTTTTTCTCCAGATTGATGCTCTTAATTTTTTGGGGGTCTCTGTAGAGCTGTGCCATTCTTCAGTGAAGTTAAAACCAATTAGGGCATAAGTTCTGACTTAGACTTTGAATTTTCAAGTTTAAATTGAGTTACAGATAGCTTTCAAGGTCAATATGTGGTTGCATGCTATGAAATTTAATTGATATTTTTCTTCCCTAAAGCATTGACATATTAGCAGGCAGCTCATCACTTGCATAGAATTCCCCTGGACATCATTAGGTTTAACCTGGGATGCTTTATCTCTGAAGGACTTGTATTCAAATTTTGAACGCTTTCTTTTTCCAGAAATAAGTGATAAATTGTACTTAATGTTCCCAAAGTAAAGTATGCACAATGAGAAATAGAGGAGGAAGGGGGACTTAAGTGCGTGAGTGCACACGTAATACCGAGCAGAAATGTTTTAGAAGGGAAAAGATCGGGGAGCTGAAATGAAAGCTTTTGAGAGAAAAACAAAGCAGAGAGTTTAAATGCATAAATATTGCCAAGTTAGAAGTAATTTTATGTTAAAATATTTTAATGTAAAAGAACAGCGTTGTCATTATTGTGCTTTATAGATGGACAAAATGCTTAGAGATCAGTCCCAAGAGTATTAACAAACGTCCAGAGAACAAGCACCATTTGTCCTCAAAAGAGCACATTTTGAGGGATCATTTAAATTGCGTAAAGGTAATATGCAAAAAGCACTTGCCCTCTTCAGAGCTCTGGGCTCTCTTCAAGTTTTGCACTGAGCATCTAAGCAAGACATTCCAGATTATTAATCACCTTATACTTAAGTCCAAGTTTTTCATAGCTAATGAGATTTTTCCAGAGCGGACAGTACCTGAACAGTGCATTTAGTATAACAACATCCAATAACAGAAAAAGGATGTGCAAGCCAAATGTTATGTGATTCCTGTGCTGGACTCTGTCCTATTTATTCCTGGCAAGAGATCACGTACCATAAGGCAGCGGTGATGCTTCCAGAAATCTGTGGCACGTGATGTGTTTTTCTTCACTGAGGCACGAGGCGATGTGCCATGAAGTGTCAGCTCCCTCTCCGTTTCATAAGCGAGCTTGTTCGTTCAAGGGAGACGGCAGCTTTTGTAATGAGGCAGGTGAAATTGCTAGGAGGAGCGTCCTGTGCCCCTTTCCAAATGCAGGTTAAGGTTTTGTGTGCGTAATCAAATGGATAACGTAATTTGTATTTACGTTATAAGTTAGAGTGAGCGAAACCCTGGCCTGCACGAAGCCAGAGAGCAGAGGGTTTTTATTTTCCTACATAGTCAAGCGAAAGGAACAATATCTCTTTTATGTTGATAGCCAGGATTAAATTATTCTTGGACTCATTATTAAATGAAGCATATGATTAAATATTGAAATGAAGACTATTATTTTTCATATCTGCATTGGAATGAGGAAAAGAAAAAAAAAAACCCCATACGGATGAGTCAGTTCCCGTATCCAGCGCAGTGGGGGAGAAGGGAGCTGTTGCCATCCAGACGCTGAATCCTGGCTTTGGAGCCTGGTGTGGAGGAGACGTTTCCGTGCCGTTCGGGGGGACGTGCATTAGTTACTCCACGTCACGGCTGTGCAGGTGCAGCGATGCACCTTTTGTAGGTGCATCGCGAAGACCAGCAGCGCTTGGCATTATGCTCCAGGAGCTGCTGCTTTTCTCAAAGGGATCCTGTCCCTGCGAGCGCCGGGAGATAATGATCTCCCAGAAGACCCAATTTCCTATTGCTGACTTACATATGTGTATACCTCTTACAGCAGATGCTGGCTCAAAACGCACACGTAGGTGGATAAATACAGTCATATTTTGTTGCTGCTGTGGTAGGTTGTAGAGATCCCAGGGAGGTTAGTGCTGTGCTAAATCCTGCTCAGCAGGGTTGTGTTTTACTCGGCTGCCCCACGAGCTGTGTCCCGAGGGTCTGCAAAGCAAAGGCGATGGACAAAAAGGAGAAGGAAGGTTATTAACCCCGCGCTGCAGGAGCTGTGCTTCAGGTCCTCAGTCTGCAGGTACAGTTTTATAAAGCCGTGTGAAAGGCAACCCAGAGGTTTGAGCCCATCCTCCTGTTTATGGCATGGTTACATATGTGTGCACATAAACCAACCAACCAAACAAAAAACACCCAGCAAATTTTGCAGTCTATTTCTGCTTTCTGCTGGGAGTGAATGTACTTTGCTTGCAGTTTATGGTGAAGAAGCTAAATTGGTAGAATTATGCCTGAGAGAGAGACGTGGTATTTCTAGAGAATTAAGAATTTAATAAGGAATAGAGACTGGGAGGGCAAGTGAAATTGTCAGGCATGATTCTCGGTCTGTTTAGATTTCCTGTTTATAAATCAGTCTGATGGGGAACTTGGGAACCCAGGCTGACCTCCCCCCCCAAAAAAAAAAAAAAAAAAAGAGGACACAGAACGTGATGTTTTGGTAATTTGTGTGCTACCAAACCTCTTTATAAAACTTGCTTGTTTCTGAGATAGTTATTATAGAAGAAAATAAAATGTCGTGAGGAGTGTGTTGGGTGGCAGCTGTGTTACTGCATCGGCACTTCCCAAGGGCAGTGGTCTGTCTTGCCTGGTTCAGTTTGGTTTCTGCATTCACTCCTGTGATAAGGTGGTTAAAGCAGAATGACCCTTTTCCCCTAAATGAAGCTAGACATTTTTAATTGATTTCCCTGACATGCCCACAGTTCTCGAGGAGTTTCCCTTGTGCAATTACTGGCCTTTTTCACATGATTAAAAAATGAGATTTTGAAATGGCAGAGGAAATCTGCAGATCAGAAACTGTCTGATTTGAAATTCATGCCGTGCTGTGTTATGGTATGCGTGACAGCTTGCAGCGTAAGCTGAGTGAACAGAAAAACTTGATATTGTTGCAATGGACCATTATCGACCTCCATCTCCGAAGGTGCATCTCCGTTGACCTTACTTTGCTCCCGATTCCCAATAGCTGGGGTTAGAGGGGAGAGTGTATGAGAAACTTGATTTTTTTTTTTCTTTATTCCCCTCCCCAAAGGTTGGAAAAGTCAAGTTCTCTTGACTCCAACCATGGTAAAGAGCATTAAAGTTTTGCTTCTTATTCGTAACATCCTCAGTGTTTCTATTTCTGCCGGTGTGATTTTGGCTGCTGCTGCGGCAACCCCGTGACGGCCCGATGGCTCAGGGCTTTTGATTTCACTCAGCCCATCGCTGTCCCCTCCCATGCCTTAGTCTACCCTGTCTTTCTGCAGTCTTCATACTTGTGCTCTTCCCTGAAATGGGGAGAAGGAGCTTCCCAAATCATCACAAGGATGATTTCAGTAATGAATGAAGCTGTGTTAATGGCAAGAAAAACAGAAGAGTTAGCAATACGTGTGTTTTATAAGGCTTCTTTTTGCAGCTATGGTGTATTAAACTCTGCTGCTGCTCTTGCACAGTTTGTTGCTTGTTTGGTAAACTTTCTAGTGCAGCTATTAAAAGTATGTAGTTTGTTGCTGCATTGATGGTGCTATTAATAGCCTAACTTGGTAGGAATGAGTGGAAGTTGATGCAGAAGTACAGATAGGCCTTACCCAGGCTCCATTTTGTTATTTTTATTAGTGACAGATGTATTTTGTTGGCATGCTGTCCCACACAGCTGAATTGCATCAAACTCCTCATGCTCTTGGAACTATACTTTAAAAAAAAAAAAATATTGTTCGGACTGTAGAGCTCAATTTTAGATTGAGTCTACTGGGTTGTTTGTGTAATTACTTAGAAGTTTATCCCCAACTTGCTGAGCAGTGTTTATAAATCAGATTTCAATAAAGTTTGCAGTGTCAATAAACCTCACGAATGACTTGGCAGTCGGCTTTGGAACTGTTGGTGGGCAAAGTACGGACGCAGCGTTCTTGCGTCACGAGCATTACTGAAATGTCCTATTAGATGGGTGTGTAGAATTGAGTTTTCTGTGTGTTTTCCTGTGCCTGGGACCTCTGAGTTTTTGTAGCCATCCGAGGACCATCCGCTGCTGTGTTGATTCACATCTTTAAATAAGGAAACCTGCCATGGGCTGATAGCATCGATTCCAAACTGGCAACTAACGGAGCAGATCAGATACACCAGGGATGCTCCGGTCTTCCAGAAATTAAAGTTTTCGTTATAGAAATGTGGAAATGGGAGACTATTAATTTTGTTCTCTTGACAGTTGTTATTAAATCCTACTTATTTCATGTGGTCTCAATTCTTTTCAGTTTTGACATTTCAGTGCACAGGAGATCTGTGCAAAAAAAGCTCAGTCGCTTGTAGAAGGTACTGACAGATCTGAACGCGTTTTAAGCGGGGAGACTTGGGTTTGTTTCTGCTGCATCTGGTGCTAAAGTGTCCATAAAGAGACTACCATTAACAGTGCTGAAACCTAGACCTTTGCAGCTTGCCCGCAGCCTCGGGCAGACAGCGTTGTGTTGCTTATACCTGAGCTTCCCCTTCTGAGGTTTTCGTAACTGTAAGTGGAAGCAGAATGTTTTTGCTTACGTGCTAGCAGCATGTCTGGGTGGAAGAGGGTGTGAAAAGGAGACCTTTTATCCAAGTCCACAGTGGGGATTTCCTAAGCACGTGTAAGCCTGAGTTAGGAAACCATAAAGGGGAAGGTCTGGAAGATAAGATCCTTTTGCTCCTGTTAATGTTTAGAGGAGGCTTCCCAAGATGCTTGCAGCAAAGAGCATTATGGATTTTATTTTAAAGCTATGTCACATGTAACTTCATTGCTCAACTGAAAATCTCCCAGAGCTAAATCAAACTAAACTCAGGTTTTTTTTTCCTCCTGTTTCTGCATTGCTGGTTTGATCCCTAGATATAGAAGATCAGCAGAAATCCCCCACCATTTAAAAGGATTAGAACTGGCTGGTGAGATTTTGGCTGTAGAATTAACTGGTGGGAGCGGTTTTACAGTAATAACGCACAGGTCAAATGCATGGATGAGTTGTGTGTTCCTGTATCGAGCAGAAAGGAAGGCGCAGTAGTCCTTCAGCTCATTTCTGTAGTCTTGCCTGCTCAAAATGTGCTTTTATACTTTTTGTTGGGCTCCGCGTTTTTGTTTTTGTTAAACTTTCATTCTTGTGTGACGCTTGCATTTCAATTACTCATATTGCCTTGTACCTCCTTACCTTGCTCAGTCCGAGCAGTCCCTTTCTTTCCAAGCGTAATTCCCCAGCTGCTTTGCTGGTTGTCCCTCTGGTGTGGAACCTGTTCAGCTGGTGATAGTGATTAATGACTGCACCAAGCGTGGTTCTCTAAACTCTTATTTTTTCTGGCACGCACGCACAAATGGAAAGGCTGAGGGGTCTGGCAGGCCTCACAACGGCAGCTTTTCGCTTTGCTACATTGCCTGCCACGACTCTCATACTTGCAAAACGTCCCTGTATTTCTTGGAGCAGTAACACGATGCTTATCTGGAATGGCATGGTAGTGCGGGAGGGAAGAGTTCGAGCTGTTGGGGATGCGGGTGGCTCTGGCTAGCCAGGAAAGCAGAGGTGCTCAGCGTGGGGAGAAGGATCCCCACTGCTTATTTGTTCTTCCCAAAGTCTGTGTTCTGTGCGGCATTGCAGCTTTCCCCTTTCCCAGACAGTCAGTGGAAGGAGAGGTTCAAAGTCTTGTGCTCCTAGATCCTCCTTTCAAAAGTGGCTGAATCTGTTTCCTTAGGCTTTGGGAAGTCAGTGGGACTTCACCTGAGTACTCCTTATCCTGTTAAGCCTGGGACGTGAATTATTTTGTTAGAAATGGAAATGAACCTTCTGGGTTTGGTTGGTTTCCTAGAGGTTTATCTTTCTATTCTCAGCTAATGTTCCCGGTGACTGTTTTGGTACCATCAGTAGGCCTGAGCGAACAGTTCCATTATATTAATCCAAGCTATTTTCGACATCAGTATTAAGCCAGGATTTTTAAGGAGAACGTCAATCAAACTGACTTTGGACAACCTTTGTTCTCCTGTGACTGACTGACTCTAATCTCTGCTCTGAAGAGGCTTGTGACCACTCCCGTGGGTGACCTGTGAGCGGTGGCATTGTCTGGGTCCGTGTGTTGGCCGCCCGTGACAGTAATTAACGTGTGCACAGCATCCTTAATTCTGAAGGGCTACAAGGATACGTTTTCTGTAACACAGTTCTGGATGTCAGAGAAACTGTTGGGAACTGAGTGAAGCAAGAGAAAACTGAAGTGGAATGAGTTTACCAAATGAAGTGTAGGCTTATTTCTGTGCAAGGGGTTGGAGACCACCTTCTTCTACGAGGGTGAGGGCAGCCATCTTGCTGTCCCTGCAGTTAGCGTGTGAGCTCTTTGGAAAAAATTAACACTGGGAACCCATCTACATTTCCACCTTTCAGAAAGCGCCTTGCAAAATTGGCTCCATTTTGTGTTCTGGGATTGGGCAAGGGGGGGGGTTGGTTTGGTTTTTGGTTTGGGTTTTAATTGCTAGTCGTCTGAAATAGGGCTCCAAACCTTCTCTGGCTTGGGTGAAAAAAGACCTGTCCTCAAAAGTGAATAATTTTCTGTCTATACTTTGCTTACTATATGTATGAGCCAGAAAGAGCTCTTCACTCTCCGGAATCCAACAAGCCGTCTGAAGAGTGAAGTTTCTGGTGAGTTGAGCGTCTGTCTCTTGATGGGTAATTGAGGCAAACCTCGAAGTGCAGCTTTTTCCGTGTAACGGCAGGTCGATGTGCACTGGGTTTGCCATGGGTGCTGCTGGATTTAGGCGTTGGGGAAGGTACACGCACTTCATACGCAATATTAAATATCACTTCTGAAATAAGATGCTGTGTAACCTGTGTTAATGTGTCCAGTTTCATAATTAATTTTAGGGAGAAAATCTTTCTAACAAAACACTGGTTTACATGTCAAGAATTATCCTGAAGTGACTAGATCAGCAGAGATTTTAATATCCAAAATATGAATAACCATTTGTCTTACTTGACTGCAACATTATTTTCTTTTTTAGAAATTGAGTGTATTGGCTAAGGCATGGAGCTTGGGAGCTCTGAATGCAGTTAGTATTATCAGTTAGATTGTACAGATATGAAACTGAGGCAAAAAGTAAACAATTTGCCTGAGGTCAAATAAGAAATATGTGGCACTTACTGGTGTCTCCTTACTCTTTGCTTGCCTTGTCTGCTTAGAACTTGTCAGAAGCTATTTTTTTTTCCCCAACCTTTTTACAGCACCTAGCACTCTGATTGTGATTTAAGCCTTTAGCTTTTGATTTAAGAGTGCAGGGGCTGCTGTAACATGGTAATGCCGAGCCCTTGGCGTCTCTTGGCATGTAACGACCATCATTTGGACATAAGTAGCAAAAGGATTGCAAATACTCTAAGTCCTTTTCTCATGCTGTCTGCTGTCTGGCTAATAAATTCACTAAGCTCATGCGATTAAAAACTCGAGAACCTGTCGCGCTCTATGCGCTCTGAAAGTGGTAGAAAACTTGAAGCTTTCTTTGAAGGGCCATAAAAATCTGAAGGTGGCTTTGACAGTTGGTTGCTGGCAGCAGAGGACGAGCCTGCAGCACCGTCGTGGGGTTTGCTGCAGGGGCAGGACGTGGTTCTGTGCTGATCGTACCTGGCCGCCACCTCTGCAACTCCAACCGTCGTGTTCAGATTTCTCGGTACAGTAAATGTCTTACTGAGTCAGAAGCATCTCAGTTTGACCGTGTATTTTTGCACAGTACTGCAGTGGGTCACTGACTGTGATGTGGTTGAGTTACTGAAGTGAACAAAAGAAGCGTTAGTAAAAATAAAGTGCTTTTTGCTAGTGTCTAGTCCATGAAAGCGGTATGCTTGCATGGTGAGAGTCCACGTTTAGTGGTTCCAGATTTAAAAACAGTCTATCCTTTGCCTCCGGAGCCAAGGATGGCACTTCCATCTTCCCTCTGTAAACCCATGTGCTGCAGGAGTTGCCCTCCTCCTCTGTTTGCTCTAACCACCGGCTGGTGGCTCGGGGCTGTCCCCGCTGCAGTGCGGGCTCAGCGTCCCCGAGGGAATGGGGGGGAAAAATCTACATATTAAGTTTTAAAGAAATGGGACCAGTGTTTAATTAGGAGCAATGGGTAGCTGAAATCTTTGCTGTGGCTGGGCAGCCTGATCTCTGTCCGGAAGGTGGATGATGCTGTAGCCGTGGGTGAGGGGATGGTGAAGGCTGGGGGCCCCCATAGTGTTCACCGTTGGCCATTGCCACGCAGTCCATGAAGGACGTCGCTGCCCTCCTCGTTGAAGGAGATTGAAGTAAACCAATGTCAGGCTGTCCCCAGCCCTCCAAATTTCACTGCATGGCTTTAACCACAGTGCTGTTGTCTCTCTCAATTGGGTCTACTCTTGATTTACTGAAAGGAATAAACATCATTTCGGCTTCGAGTTGGTGCATAGCCTCCTGGCTGGGAAGAACCGTGTTGAGGAAATCCCCCGATAAACTCTGACTTCTTGGCCGTTAACCTGAGCTGACTAATGCTGAATGAATCATCTCTGTACAGCAGCAGCCTGGGGAAAGCCTCTGCTTTCAGGATCCATCCTTCGGTTTGTTTAGTAGCCCGAAGTGCAGTGGCTGTGGCATGTACGTGGCTCGGGGTATGACGGGGTGACTCTCCGTTAGGATGCAACACGCCGTATGTAAAGGAACACGAGAGTCCAGCTGTGAGCGCTGGTCTTAGTCCTGCCCTGGATCCCAGGGAACCAGAAGACAAGTACCCTGATCTGCTGGAAGCTTGATTTTATTAAAGAGTAATCAGCGGCGGATATGTGAGCGTAGTTTACTGGGTATCAGAAGGTCTCTTTAAACATTGCACTGAATTAAAAAAGAAAAACTGCTATGCATGGTTTTATTGTTTCTTTATGAAATACAGCTGTTGAATTTGTGTTTTGCCTTATTATATTCACTGTCCCCCAGCCATTCATCATTACAGCTCTCTGGAGTCATGATTGCTCCCCAGTCTCCAGTATTAAAAACCCATCAGAAGAGTCCAGTTGGAATTTTCCAAGCACGCATGGCATCTCGGCATCACAGTTGTCATTAATTTTTGTGACATTAAGACTTGGGATCCCACAGGCAGTCTTTTGGAAATACTTAGTTTCCGTGAAGAAAAAAGCGGAGAGGGAATTTGTGCCTCCAAACTCTTATTTTTTCCTTTCTTTTAAATTTCTTTTTTAAGTGAATAGAAGTAAGCACTTCTGCTAGACCATTTGCGGAAGCTCCCCTCCAGCAGTAAGTGGGAGCTGGTGGTGCGGTTGGGAGCCCGTAGCTGGCACACCGAACGCTCGAATTAAAGCAGCATCTCTGCAGGTACATATTTAAAACTAAAATATTACAGCAAGTTAAAACAACTTTGGCAGCATGTGCAAATTACTTGGCAAAAGTGTTAATTTCCTTGTTAAACGTCGTAGCAGAAAGGGCCTTTGATCCCAGCAGCCTGTTGGGAGTCCTTCCTAATTGTTATCAAACTATCCTGTAGCTTTAAACAGATAAGACCTAATTAGCTAAAGTGGCGTTGCGTTTTTCAAAATAAAGAGTGCCCTCTCAATGTTAGGCACCTGTGTTTCTGCTCTTTCAGCTAGAATTACATATTTGGCACTCTGCCCAACATATGACTTCGAGCGAGGGCCGGTATCCTCTGGCAGTTGGTGGCTTCCAGCAGCCGAGGAGAGGGGACCGTGGCTTGCACATCCCCCGTGGCCCAAGCACAACGTACAAGTGACCCCCTTCAGATGGGGAGCAGAATTTTAAACATTTTTAATGACAGGATTGTGCAGGGCTGATGCAAAATTTTCTTTTTTTTTTTATCCTTTGAAAAGGAAAAGGGAAAAATTGCATTGATGGAGTAAGGTCTGACTTCCTTGCCTCAACGGAGAGTCTTCTCCACATCAAAAGACCACTTTAATGATTCATCTGAAATCTCCTTTACTACTTTTAACCTCAGGCTATTAGTGAGGCCGCCACAGAGGAGGAGGAAGGAGAGAGATGTTGGAAATGCAATTTTCTCCTGTCTCCTGCACCCATCTGCTTCCAATGGGAAAACTGAAGGATTAAGGATTTGGTTCAACACCTGTTAGGTTACTCAAGGAAATACAAAGACTTTACCAGATGTTTAAGAAGAAACATATGGCAGGCAGGGAAGGCAAAACTGTGCCAATTTGTCTGTTTAATCCATCAAACTTGTAACAATCAGTGCTATTGTCCATACCCTTAATAAATAATTGTTCCCATGAAATACTGTTTAATGCCATGTAGAACTTCACTAATTGCCCACTGCAGTGGGCAGAGTGAAGGGTGCAGTAGGTTCTCCTTCCTTCCCTTGCTGATGGGGCAGAGCTTTTGGATTTTTCTCCCCCTATGTTTTTAAGCCCCAAACAAAAAAATCAATTCTGGGAATAGATTGGAACAGGATTCATAACCACCTGTGTAGTTTTCAGAGGTCACTTGAAATTTCGTTACAATGGGTATCAGGGAAAGTAAAGAGTATAGGTTTAGTTTTACAAGGTATTTTGTGAAGGTGGATGTTGATTCCTTGAAGTTTTGAAGCTTAGGTTCCTTCTTGATTTTTAGACATAAAGCAGCTAAAAAATACCAGTTTTGTTTTCACCACAGGCTACCACCATTTGCGGTTTATCTAGAAAAATATTGTTGCTGTAAACCCAGAGGAGCTCCTCTAGCGGTGTGATTTGGGTGTAAAAGAGGATGGTTTTAAGTGGTTTCCTGGAGGAACACTTTACACCGGGTCCCATCAAAGAAGCTCTTAGTCCGAGCACCTTCAAGGATCGACCCCCGAGCGTTTCACCTGCCCGCCGGTACACCCGTTGCGTCCTTCAGGCCTCGGCCGTGGGTCAGAAGCCAATAAGCAAGTTGAGGATGCTTTCTTAGCCATACAAACGTGGAGCATGTTAGGATACGGAACTTGTCATTAGAGGCAGGGCACAGTTCAGTTCCTGACAGTTATCTCGCAGTAGTACGCCTTCTGTCGCATCGTAATGATTAATCACAGCCTTGCACCATGTGTTACCAGGCAGCCTGCATTTGCTTAACAGTCAGTGACTACTATACATACTCAGCTGGCTTAATCCCTAGTGACTGTTTTCTAATGCTAACAGTGCTGAACAATAGGATATCATGACAGCTTGTGATTGATTTTTTTTTTTTTTTCCCTCCTTTGCAAAGAATTGGGATTTTCCCCGTTTGAGATGCTTACTTAGCTACCTTTTGCTATCAGTGGTTAAGCACTGCGCTGGTTGCTGCCATTGTCGAGTATCTTTTAACTCTTCTCTAATTCAGTATTTGGCCAAGTTGAAAATAAGGTTATTTCCTTTCTGTAAGTTCACAGTGTGCTTGTGAATTGGTCGGTAACTAAGTACTAGGTCAGGTGGGGGGGGGGGATTTGGAGCTCAGGCTGCTCAGGTTTGCTTCAGCTTCCCCGTACAGCTCATGCTTCTTCAGGCACCGGAGAGGGTGAGGGAGGCTAAAGGACCTTGTGTCTTTAAAAAGCCTCCATTAACATCCTTGGATAACAGCTCTGCAGTCTTTTCTTCATTAAAATGCGGGTGGAACCAGTTTTATTCTGTTTGGGAAACAAAAAAACAGTTGTCACAGTGAATATACAGTTTGTAAAAGGGGAGTCAGGGTTTGTCTTGGTCTCCACCATGTGAGTTGGATAGGAGAGCTCTTCTCCATAGGATGTAGGAACAAAGTAATTTTAAAAAGCACTGAAGTCAGCTGAAGACAATATTTTTCTTAGTTCATACCTTTTTGCTGATGTCGTGCAAAGCATTACAGAAAAAAAACTTGGTTAGACCCGGATCCGCGTATCCTTTAGCTGTCAAGCTCTTTGTGAACATGGCGATTATTGTTAAGTGAAGCATATGCTGATCCAGGTCTAAATATGGTTTTCCTCTATTGCCTGACACTGCGTTAATTAAAACATCCCTTTGCCGTAGGAGCTGATGGTGGCAAGTGCCGCCTTGTTTCCTTAGTGAAGCTCCGCTCCGGCTGGGCACTGCTGCCAGCAAAGGGGTGCAGAGGGTGTGCGGAGCCTGGGTCTCCCTTCCGCCCAACTGTCTTAAAGCTTCGTGCCTCTGACCGAAACTGCGTTACTAGGGGAGAAATTGGTTAAAAAACAGCTTTTGAGAAAAGCTGAAGTTTTTGGTGGAGTGCCCCAGTCTGAGTGATTTATGGCCATTTCTTCCTTGCCCTCTGCACCTCTGTGGCTTGATTTTCTGGGAACGGAAGATGCCAGGAGGTGGAAGGAGAAGGGACTGTGTGACCTCTCCTTTTTTCCCCAACCTCATATAATCTCCTTAATTTTCTTTGGATAAACTGATTCTCATTTCCTGGTATTTCCAGACACCTCTTTTCAAACTGCTGGAGGCATTATGTCCACTGAATTCCATCTGGAATAATGAAATTTTATGTTTTGCACTATGGGCTAAATTATGCCCCTGCAGAATTTTTAATTGTTCTTTTTTTTTCTGACTTTCTGGGTGTCTGAAGTAGGCTTTCCTCCTTTAATCCAGATCACTGGGATTTGCTTATATATCAGATGCAAATCTCTTTGTATCCATAATCCTTCTTTATAAACTGTTGTTGACTTTTTTGTTGACTTTTTTTATTTTATGCCCTATCTCAATGGGTACATATGTTCTGAGGTTTGAATTTTTGAAAAGTGCATCCCGAGCGAGTTATGAGACAGATCTGTGCTAATATGGCTTGACAGTCTGCTGCAAGGTTTGGAGGAGGATTGTGCTAAAATACAGTATCTGCCCTGTCTAAGCGCTTGCATTTTCTCAGAGATATAAGGATGAAAAGTTTGTCCCTGCTCTAAAGACTTTTTTGTTTGTTCACCAGACTTTATTTGAGACCTAGAAAGTGCCGTGATCTGAGATCATGAATCCTTGCTTCTCTATTGACTTGTTGAAGAGAGTGTAAGGTGTCTACGGTGCTTGAAAGGACGTTGAGGATGGGGTAAGGAGGGGCTCGGCGCTGGCGGCTGAAGCGTGGTGCCTGCGGTAGCTTGTGCATCCCTTCCCGTGCTGGGAGGTCCCTGGTGTTTTCGAGGCTCGACTGCAGATCCAAGGGGAGGAAGCAAAGTCGAGGCTGTGGCTTGTCTGGCATAAAAGGGATCCGAGGGTGTTACATCTCGGTGTGTGCAAGGAGAGTACGACCTGCTTCAAATCTGTAAGGGTTGTAATGGAGAAAAGAGGAATTCTGTAACTGAAGTTATTTTGAAGGCAGCTGGGTTTAGAATAAGTGTATTAAGTAATTTGCAAGACAGTGGAAAACATCACTTCCATGGCTGAAAGAAGAAGAGCAAAGATGAAGATGTCTTGGAGTCTGATTAATTTGTGATCTGATGGCTTGCTGCCCTTTGCTACGGAGGAAAAAAATCCCTGAGATGACTTATTAAATTATTAGTTTTATCTTTGTGTAGCTGGCTGATTGCAGTACAGTAAGTAATTTTGTTGCTATTGTTGTTTAAAACTACGGTATGATCTAGAGTCAAACAGAAGTATAACAGAAATAGAGTAAAACTTCATAGCAGCAAATGCCATGTTTAGAGACTGAAAACAAAAAGAAACTGTGAGGAATTATTATACGTGGCGAGACAAAAAAGGTGATTGTGGTGATTGATCAGGATGGCTAGTCCTCTGGGATGGTATGGATATGGAAAAGACAGCAAATACTGCCAGGCAATGTCTCCACTGTGTCTGAGAGATCTCGGCTGGAACATTGTGCTCATCTTTGTTGTCATGTCAAAAAAAAAAAAGCGCCTGTAAGAATAGGCCCCCTGAAACGCACGGAGGTAACGGGCGGTGGAGGTGGTTCCACGGCCTGGCACGGTGATTCCAGAGCGCGGGGCAGAGAGGAGACAGCATGGACGGAGGGGTTTGCTGGAGCCAGAGGTGAGCCTGAAGAACAGGCTGGAATTACAGTCCATGAGTTAAGTTGTGGTTGGAAGTTGGATGTTTTCATCTGAAGAGGAACGCTGGGCAACAGCAACGCCATAGGAGCGATGGCAGGAAGAAGCAGCTGGTTGAGCTGTGGAGGTGGGTGGGCGTAAGGCGGTGCTGGGAGCCGGCTGGACCGGCTGGTGAGCGTGGTCTGGTCCGTGCTCCGAGGGCGGGCGAGTGCCCTCCCGACTCACGGGTAAGGTGTGCTGCGGCCCTGTGTCTCACCCTTGGTGCAGGAGTGTGCTAGGGGGCAAGAGGAGAGCTCTCCCAGTTCTTCAAAATTCAGTGAAATGTGTATTGCTGTCAGGTGCCTTCTAGTGCTGCCTCCTGCCTTTCCCTGAAAGGTTTCCTTTAGGGTGCTTCAGTCCTTTTCCCTCCCTTTTCATTAGGGAGTGTCAAAAATTATTTTTTATTATTAAAGCATTTCTGGGGGCTGGGGTGGCCCCTGATAAAAAAATCTCCCTGCTGCTATAGGGAAGTTTTGCCTTCTGCTTCAGTGCATCTCCACCCCTGGGTGGCCATTCCCTTGTGTTCTGGTGCAAATAGCGTAGTTCATCTCCGTCGTTCAGAAGAGGTGACTTAATACTTTTGGTTTAAGAAAGCAAATCATGGGTTTAGTGTCTTCCATGTGCAAAAATCTGTCTTGCAGACTGATCTGTTCGGACTAAGGAAGGGACATCACTAGCATTTGTCATAAAACGTGGGGGCAGAAGTGGCTTGAAGCCGTTGTTCTTGCTGTGGTAACTGTCTGTGATTGTGTAGATGATATAGCACTAAATAATCCCTGGATGTGGGAAACGGAGGAGTCGCAGTTTCCCTAGCAACTGCTCTGGAAAAGGTGGTGGAAAATAAATCTGCCCCCAAACTCCTACAGTTCCCTTGTCTGCCCGGAGCTGTGGATTAGGGGCAGAGGCACGTAGCCCAGGGACGTCGGTTCTTCCCCAGCTCGCGCTGCCGGAGACCTGCTGCAGCCTGGCAGTGGTGGCGGGAGAGAAGCCACCCCTCTTTCTCTGTGGCCGGTGGCCTCCACGCCGGGGTTTGGGGTGTAAGCAGAGCCTTCTGCCATCTCTGTGCAGAGGCTTGCTTCGTGTCAGGGTGAGCTTCTGCGAGATGAAATTCTGTAATCAAACAGTACTTGGGATTGGATTCGGCGTGGGACAGTCGCTCCTGTTCGCTGTGGAGGTGCAGTTTGATTACTTTGTCTAACAATCTGCATTTGGTTACTCCTAAGGAGAAAAAGCTCTTTTCTAACCCCAAGTATCAGTGACCCTCATGACTAATTCTGTTTCTTGAAGTAGGTGTAGCAATATGGAACAGATCTATCCACAGCTGCGCTTAACAGCATCTTCTGTGTTGGGTGCTTTAATAATAGGAAAAGAAAGAAAAAAATTAACATATTTTTATCTTAACTAGAATGCACCTAATTAAAAACAAACAAAAAAAAGACCTCCAGATTGCATCCAGATAGCAAAATATGCTTTAATCACAGTGTGACCCTTTTATAATGGTTTTCCTGTCATAAGCGTAATTGCCGATGCTTTGATACTTCCACCAGTGTGGCTTATAAAAGTTGCAACGTGAATATAGAAAGGATGTGTACTAAGTTTTGCAGTTTTAAAAACATCAAAGCAAATCTATGACACTGATTTTTTTATTCTTCTGTTGTTCATCCGCATATTCTTGCATCTATAGGGAAAGCAGGTAGTGACTAACAGCTTGTGAATACTTGTGAGAGTGGTTTGGGGTTAGTACCAGGTGAAAACCCTAAGCAGTTACCCGCGATCTGTTATGTAGTTACATGCAGCTGCTTACCTTTTAAGGCAGTTATAATATTTAAAAGCTAACTTTTGCTGTCACGTTGGATGACAATTTCCTTGTGTTGTGACAACAGCAGAAATGCTGACGTTTTGTCGGTGGATTTTCATTGCTCGAGATCGTTCAACGGAGTTGGGGACTCCTGTGCCATGTCCCTCTGACGGGTAGTTTTATCTCCTCCTACCTTGGGGTGGTCCAGCCTTCCTTCCTTTACGTACGTCTTGCAAGATGCTGTACGAATTGAAGGAGGTTTGGTGGTAATAAGCTTGCTAGGATTTTTTTTTTTTGCCTGGGTGGTAGGAATTTATTATAAATGTAATGAAAAGCTGCTCCTTGATGGCACTGTCCAAAAGCAACCCCAGACATAAAGCTTTGTAGCCCAGTAATGTGCTTGGGGCGAGACAGCAGGATTTATCCCATCTCCTTGGTGAAGAGCTTAAATGACGTTGTTACTAATTCCTTTTTGGGAAGGTGTGACTCTTCACGCGTATTTATCCCTGTTTGCGTGAGGGAGCAGCTTCCCACCGCCGGGGAGTTGCAGCGAGCAGGCTGTCAGTTTGCGAGGCAGACAATTGAATCAAGGCACTAAAACATGCCACTCCAAAGCTGTTTAAATCATCGTAATGCGAATTATGAATTTATTACAATAGATATTACCTCAGGGGACGGAGAGGGAAGGGAGATCTGAAGGGGCTGTTTGTAAACATGTAAAACAATAAGCGCTTCCTGCGTTGCCACCGCGACAGGGAGCCTGCCAGCCGAAAGAAAACCTAAATAAATGTGTACGCAGGCAGCAGCTCACCTGGGGCCAGATGGCTCTCGGTGGGTCAGGTAACAGACTGCTTAAAAAAAACCACCCAACCAAACAACAATGAAAAACCCGCTGTAGATTTGAAGCTCATGGATTTTTATTTTTACATCCCACCCCCCATTTGTTCCTCAGCATTGGCCATCTCTATCTCCCCCTTCCCATCTCTTCCCCCCCACCCCAGCATTTCTTCTCCCCTACGAACAGCCCCAGAGCCGCTCGTCTCTGGGAGCGCCTGAGTTCCCAAGGAGCTTCTGCAGCCGGGTATTGCGAAGTGAGTGGCAGGAAGGTGCCCGGGAAAGTGCTGAAGCGGAGTGACGCCGAAGTGGGGTACACGCACCCGAGAGCCGCGCTCGCTCAGTGCCTGCAGACCAAGCAGCGCTGGGCACAAAGTCCTGGCTCTTTTTCTCCCCAGCTACGGGTAGATGGCCTGAGCTTATCGGGATGCTGGCAGCCCCTGGCACCGTACATCTGCTTCTGGCGCGCCGTCAATTTAGCACTGGTTTGGGTAAAGGTTAGGAAGCCTGGGTGAGCTCAAGCCCCTCGCTGTGCCTCCGGCTTAGCCACAAGCGTGCGAGGGGCAGCTCACACTGCAGGTCTCTTGTGAGCGCCCGGTTAGTCTGAACAGTGAATCTTTCTTCTGTGTTTTGGCTCTCCTCCTGTTGCGGGTAGCACGTCATGTAGCCCGTGCAGCGGCGGGCGTATAAAGTGGAGTGAGTTTTGCTAAGAGATTTCCTGAAAAACATTGATAGGGCTTTCACCGGCCCAAATTGCTTCCCTATGAAAGGGATTTTTGGTGCCCGGAGAGCCAATTACGACCGTGTGCTCTGATGTTCTCCACCGCGCGGCTGGTGGAGCCCAAATCCTAGCTCCTGCCCTGAGCCCCGTGTCCTGCCAAGGGGGCCAGATCTCTGAATGTCACAGTATGCTGTCTGTGGAGCAGAAGTGCTGTGCTGTTGGAAGGTGTAACGTGTCCTGTGCTTTGGACAAGCTGCCACAAACAGAAGAGGCAGCTGAGGTTGGAGAAGCACAAATTCATCAGTGCTTCCTAAGGGGGGAGAAAAGGGATGCACACCTCTCGGGGAGCATCGCAAAAAGTGCGTGGACACTCAGCATTTCCCTAAACAACGTTTTTGAGCACATGTAGTGGTTGGTTTGGGTTTTTTCTTAAGTTTTTAGCAGCTTTGCTGATCCTTGGTGTCTGACAGCGGTAGCCTCAGCTGTATCTTCTCAGATGCCGTGAAAGGTGAGCAGATAAGCAGCTGCCTTCCCCACCTTCAGGCCTTCGCTCCGTCAGTGACCTATCTGCTCCAAAGCAGATGGGCATCCCTCAATGGTGTCGAGTCCGACTGGCCACTACATACGATTTATTGAAGAGCAGTGGTGGGTAATGAATTTTAGTCATTACTGCCCGGGAGAACATAATAAAGGAACCAGCAGCTTGCAGAGGGATGGCTCCGTATCCCATTACTTTTGCAGTTTGAGGAGCAGCATGCTTCAAGTGAGCTCTGAAGGGCATGGTGCTGATTGATGTGGAGGTAATGATTTATAAAGTGGAGAACCTAAACTTAGTGCAGGCTGCATTGCCAGCATGCTGGCTGTCCTTAAAGGACTTCTGAATATGCTGCATTGCAAGACTGCAGCGATTTGGCTGCGAGCTATATTTAGCCTATTTATTCTTTGTTGGTGTATAATGTGCAGTTCAGTGGAAAACTTGGTCTCTCCAAAAAGGAGATTTGAACTGGAGTCAAGACAGGGAAAACACCATCTGTCTAGAAAACATTTTTCTTAAGTGATTTGAAGGGGAAGGCTGTGCGTGTAAGATATATGTGCATGTTGCTTGGTTTGCTGCTTGGGTCTTTTTGTTTAAAGGTTTTTCTTCTTCAGTGGTCTTCCATCCTTTAGTTTAGTTATTAAATTCTTTTAAAAATACAGACAGAAAAATGCACTTTGTAGGTCAGCTTTTTAGACCAACTCTTTCATAAGGAAATGTAATTTTTTTTCTACTTATAGTGAAATACTCCAGTGTTGTGGTAAAAATCAACTGCGTTTTGAGGAGATTATTCGTGTTGGAAGCACCCTTATATGTTGAACAAGGATTAGCCCTGTTGTGTTAAGGAACAGAAAAGAGCAACAAATACGGTCTCTGTTTTAAAATGCTTACAGTTTGGATTAAAGGTTTGGAGACTGAACTGGTCATCGTGAGCAGCAGCAGGCTCTCCGGCGGCTCCCAGCAGTTCATGCATGCGAGAAATATTCGTGCTCTGCCTCGCCAAGGAATGTGTGCCATCACTTTGAAATTAGTTCAGGAATTACCTCTGGGAAGTGTCTGTAGCCCGAGATGTACTCCCCCGGGATTTCCTGCTCTTAAGAGACGTAATCTGGCCGAATTGATCAGCCCCCAGCCTGCGGACTTGCTTCCCCCTCTTTGTCTGAGCGGGGTCTGCGCTGACCTTGAGGGCACGGTGTGAGGCTTTGTCGTGGATGTTTTGATCCGGAAAGGGCTAAATCCATGATTTTTTTAGGTGAAGAAAGTTGGGGGCGGGGTGGGGGTTTTTTGGAGGGCTTTTGGTTGGTGAACTGTTGATATCAATTGGGGAAAAGCCATTGAAAAAATGACGCTGTGTGAATGAAGTAGGGGTAGAGAGAAGGTGGCGTCTTTTCATGCATCTAGGAATAAAAAGATTTTAAATGCCACTTCATCTTAAACGTCCAGTCCTAATTATTGTCAGATTCTTGAGCATTATTTGACTAATTGGGAGGCGCGGACGTGCGTAACTGGCGTGACCCATCGCGTTAACCTGCTGGACGTGGTCCTGAGCCGCCTGCTCTGGCTGACCCTGCTTTGAGCGGGGTTTGGACTAGGCAGTCGCCGAGGTCCCGTCCACCTCCGCTCTTCGGTGATAAAAGCAGATACTCAGGGGTGGAAATTAGAGCCTGATCACCTTCTCAAACAGGTAATACAGAAGGTGTCCTGATGTTGGCTAGTGGGGAAAAGATAAATTCTGATAGCTTTATTACGTATTATATTTTCTAAGTTCTTACAGTGCGCCTGCATAATGACACAGGTATCTTAAAATACTGCTGTAAAATGACTGTACAAGTAAATTCTGGGTAGACCAAACACGGAACAAAATTCCACCTATTCCTTATGAGTTTAAATAGGCAAAGAGTCTTTATGCAGATAACATTTTCTTAGATAACATTTTCTTAGTTTTAATAATGTTATATATGAAATATTGCTTTTTATGGCTATGCAGTATCTTTTTATTCTGTTTCTTGGGTGTCTGTTCATCTGTCTCCATAATTGTATTTTACTTCCTGGAATTATGCAATCCATCAATGTCGGGAAGGGCAGGGTGGTTAAGGGTTGCTCTGAGACTCATCAGATAAATGCAATGCATTTCTGGCAGTTAAAATAGTATCCTTATTAAAATTGAGAAATTTCTTCTCCCTACCCCTCCCCAACTTACATGATTTTAAAAAACCCTCATAAAATGGAAATCTCGATTTCTTATCATGGTTTTATAAATTTAAAATTTAATTTAAAATAGCCTGTGGTGAATATTTTAAAATGAATTGTTCTTTGGCTTTGATACAGCATGCAACATTGAAGAGTCTGGCCGTCGTGGTGTTTGATTGCTGCCTGGCTTTCCTTGCTCTGGAGGCTTTCCGTGGGAGAACTGAGGTCGTGCTTGGGGAACGTTACAGCAGCGCTGGCTGCAGTGTGCTCGGGAAGTAATCGGCCCCTGAAATGCACGTGTGGATAAGTGCTGCAGGAAATGCCTCTGCGCTTAAAGAGGTGAAAAGCAGAAACAGAGCACGGTGCACTTTTTAAACAGCCGAAGTTGTATGTGGTGCTGTTAATGACCAGCCTTAAAAAATAAAATTTAAAAAAAAAAAAAAAAAATCCAGCAAGATTTCTTAAGTTTCTTAAAAAAAAAAAAAAAAGGAAAGAAATATAGTATGTACCTTACTTAAGGTGCTAGGAAAGACTGAAGTAAACATTTTGGGGATTTAAAATGGAAAATGCAAGGGGCTGGAGTTTTGGGTGCACTTTGACATTTCATGGCCCGTATCCACCTCCGTTTTCTACCAAAGTGAATCCATATCTATATTGGCCTGGCAGGTGTTGGGAAAATATCGTGTAATTCGGTTTTGATGCAAAAGATGCTTTTTGGAAGTCAGTCTCAATTTGATGCTGCTGTAGAGCCACAATTCATTCAGGCAGTCTTAAAAATAGGTTATTGTGATTATTAATCCACCACTGGAGAGCCAGGTGCCTGGCTTGCCGGGGAGCAGGCTACTAAGTCTTAGGAAGAAGTATAAAAAGTCATGTGGAAAAAAAAGAAGCAAGGTCTTGACCTCCCTTGGCACTTTGAGAAAGTTGCGGTGATGAAGAAAGAGCAGGAATGCTACGATGCTGGGTTTGGTGTAAATCCCCTCTGATGAGCTGTAGTGCTTCTGAAGCCCATTTCAAGATCCGTAATGTAGATGAGGCAGTGTTTCACCCCAAAGAATTCAGTGTTTTGGGAGTCCGATGCATTTTATTCTACTAGGGCGAAAAATAAACCTGAAATTTTAATTTGTGATGCAATGGTGGCTTTTTTCCCCACCTCTTTTTTCACAGGGTGGTGAATATTAGGCAAGGAGAGGTGTTCTTCTCTGACTCTCCTTCAGCCTTTGCCATGCACAGATATTCACGCGTCAGACTGCATATCAGCATAAACTGCAAATCTATAAATTATGGAGGCACGGCGATAAATGGGAGAGGCTGCAGGTGCACTTCAGCACTGAAATCTCTTAAATCCTTGTAGCTGAGGGGTTTCTCCTCTTCCCTTTTCTTCTTCAACAGTTAAGCATAAAGGCCTTGGGCTTTGCTTCCACCTCCTTGAATTCTTCAGAATGCACATCACAGTGTCTTTAAACAGTGCGAGACGTGTCGGGGAACTGAAGGCATTAGCGGAGCTCTGGGATTTATTGGCAGATTGACAACCTGATAGGCACGCTCCCTTTCTTCTCTGTTTGTCACTCTTTGATACTTTCCTTTGCACTCTCCGAGGGAGGGAGGGAGTCCCACTGTAACACTAAATGTCTCCAGCATTTCTGCTCTGCAGAACGCTTTATCTTGGTTTAAGATTATTTTTTTTTTTAAGTCTGAAGTTCACCTTATCCTTAAAGGTGCATAATTTACTGGGCCTCTTGTGATAGCTTTGTGTCTTGCAGAGAAACTGAAATGGGAACTGAGCTCATTAAAACTAAATTAGTTTAAAAAGGAAAAAAAAAGTTTCTGCTTCGTGGGAATGCTTGCAACTAATATGAAAGCCTAAGATGCTGCTGCTTTGTTGGTGTGAGGATAGAAAATGAGGTGATATCTCGGGAAACTGAATATCTCTCACGATCTGTGCTGAGCGGTGCTTAGTTTCAGGCTAGATAGACTAGAGAGAGGTTGGTTGTATGCGTACAATTGGGACTTAAATCCAGTTCTCAGCTCTGATGTTTGACGGGTTATCTTAATCTCCCTGTGCCTCCCTTCCTGAGGTTTTCACCAGGAGTAACAAAAACTTTCTCTGCCGCTTGCATCTGTTCTGCCTTTTTCATTTAAAAGGTATTTCTTTCAATCCAGGAGCGCTGGGTGTATGTATGTTTTTACTGATTGCATCTACACGCTACTGCCGTGCAGCTCGCTCCATAGCTGGGTCAAAGTTGTCATCCCTAAAACCGGGGCACGTACCAATCGGAGCAATTTATCTTAACCTATAGAAGGTGGCACAAAATGTTAACCCTCAGTATTAGTTTACTTTTCCCCAGCTGTTGCCAGCCTTGACCTACCCCCACGCTGCAAGAGAAAGCAGAGCAGCGGCAGCCAATATTGCTTACCCCAGGTCCTCTGCGTGCAGCAGATAATGCCTCAAAGCTCCTTCCTCCCGTGCATTTAAAGTACACAGCCGTATTAGAAGATTAAGTTACTTTGAACACTCACAGCTCCCCGTATTGTAACTCGGGCTGTTTTTCACTTTGTTCCACTTAAGATATTGCCAAGACTCGCTGTGACTTTTTTTCCCCGTGAAGTAGTTTAAGAGCATGAAATTGTTCACTGCTGGATAATACAGTAACCATGGGGCTACTGCTGTTATCTTTAATGCGTTAGGGAGATGTAATTTTTCTCGACGTTTTGGAGTTCAGGTGAGTTGGTTACTGTGGGTTGGTTTGTTTGGGGGTTTTTGGGTGCGTGTGTGTTATTTCTGCTACTTACTTCTTTTTTTGTAGAGCTTCTTTCATGCCTGGCTTTGTACCTCACCAAACTGTCAGATGTGCAATGAATACATTTGGTAGAGAAATTAGACCATTAATTCTGCAAGATGTTTTTAGCGATACTTCAAGATCTCAATTTGATAGGAAGGACTGGTTAGAGAAGGAGACCATCTGATCACTTCAGACTGAGCAATTAACTACTTAACAGCTGGAAAAAAGGTTGCAAGTGATGTGATTCTTCACAGCAGCAGCACTTAGCTATTCCATCCACAGTTTTAAAATGCTTTGAACAGGAGATTAGTATCTTGCTCATTTTGCAGATGAGCAAACAGAAGTACAGAGGGGAGATGAATAGGCTCAAGCAGCAGGTCAACAGCAGAGCCAAAAGAATGAATCCCGGCTGTCTAAATCCGATCCGTTAAAGCCGAGGCAATAATGTTTCCCCTAGGATTATTTCATCTGCCAGTACTGACAGGGCCAAAATTTTCAAGGGTTTTTTTTTCCCTGGTTTTTGAATTTTTTTTTTTTCTTTAATGTGCCGGTGTGTCTGTGAATGAGATCCTTGGAGAGAGAGAGAGAGTATATATCCATTGCTTTCCAAAAACATGAGGCCCCCCGGTCAGGCTAGAATGCAGCAAGTGTCATCTTTGCAATACCTATTGCATAGTTTACAATAATAAAGAGCAAAACCAAAATGCTTCTTTGCACACTTAGTTTAAGAGAACTAGTTCCTTGAGCCTTGGCCCGTTACTGAGCCCCAGTTCAGTGTGCTGGTCGCCGTTTCCATACCCCGGTGACATTTGCATCAGGTCTGGAAAGGGGAGCAATGGGAGCGGGGCTCTATTGCTTTATAAACCGCGGAGGCAGCCCGTTGTGCATCCTGCACGGTGGTGAGAGCCAGGATCCTTCCCGTTCTCCTCCTGGCTCTCGTGCTGCCTGTGCTTGGGCAGATCACTTCAGTTTCCCCCGCCTCCGTACTCCCGGGGCTCTGATCTGATGTAGCTATTCCATGGCACTGATTCTCCGTTAATCATGAACCTGCAGCTAATTTTGGCTTTGAGTTTGGCTATGGGAGTTCATCTAGGCTCTGTTTCTCACTCGAGGAGTCTTGCTGTTCCCCTTGCTCTGTTGTTCTTTAGCTAGGTTTAAAATATATATTGTTGCTGGCATTGGAATCCATATCTGCTCCTAACATATGCTATTGGCACAATACCAACAGATGCTGTTAAGCGGTATCAAATCTCAAAGTGGGGCTGTATTCTGAAGCGCGACTCTGTGAAAATGGCACCGTAGGGTTCCTCCTGTGCGTCTCGGTGATTTACACGTTAAGTTCTCTCTTAAAAAGTAAAAGATGCGGATTGTTTGTTTTTAACAGCCATCTTGACAAACTCAGCCTGTAGGTGGATTTCGTTTTAAGGGAAGTCTCGGCAGGGCTGGAGCGGTTTGGTGTGCGTTTCTTGCTCCCATCCGTGCCCGCAGCTCCCGTCCTGCCCCCTCGCTGTCCCCGCTCTGCGCTGTGGGAGCTCCCAGGGCTGGGCGAGGGGGTGTTTGTCAGTGCCGTAGGAGCCAGGCTTCTCCTGCAAGTTATAAATATCTCCATTTTGCTGTTTAATAACAAGTTGGTCACGCTCCATTTGAAACTCTTAAAAACGCTAACTCCATTTGGGGGGAATAGAAATTTCAGAAATGTCAACAAACAATTAGCATTGTCAAGAGTGGGGTTTTAATTTAAAAAAAAAAATAAAGCGAATGAATGCTGAATTAATATTCTTCTTTCCCTCTTTCCATCCTTTTGTTTGTTTGAGATTAAATGATTATAAGCAAAGTTACTGCACAACTGACTCTTTGCTTATTGTTCCTCCTCCTATGAAGTGTGGTGCCATCTGGCACATGGACGAGTGGGGAAGATTGATGGCTAACAAAGAGCACCATTCATTTCCTCCTACCAGATTTAGGCAGAAAGCAAACGTTTTTAATCAAATCTATATGTTTCTAAGTAATATAGGCTGCTGAAAATTTGCCAACAGCTGAATTTCCCCCCTTCCCCGCCCCGTGCGAATTGTATCCTGCCAGGCTGATTCATGGACAGGACAGCACGGATGCTTTTCCTCTTGTGCATCATTTTCTTTCGTATTATTGAGAGAGCAGTAAGGTAAAGGGCTGTTGGTGCCGAGGAGAGAGAAAAGTGGGAATGGTTATGTGCTGTAGTGCAAATAATCTTAAAATGTAAGAGCGTAGTTCTTTTAATGGCCTCACAATGAATCATGCAAGACAACTGTCTGAACAAAACACACAGTTGCTTTCGATGAAGCAACCAAAACATCAATGGAAAGTTTGCCTGCAGTGGTTTTTCATTTTTCAGAGAAAAATGAATAATTTATGGATTCCTTCTACCATCCCATCTTCTCGCAGTAATTATGCAGTCACAGGATAACACAGGAATTTAGGCTGTGCGGGTCAGGCGGAATTCAGCCGTGGTGCTCAGCTGGGAGAGGGAGATCCAGCTTTTCCTGGAAGGGAGGGAGGGCTGACTCGTGGTACGGAGCAGCTGAGCCACAGCGTGCTCAGCGTGGAAACCCAGACCTCTCGCTTAGGGAGCTTGGGGAGGTTCTGGGAAGCGGTTTGGCTTCCCTGGAAGGGAAGGTCATCAGCCGCACAGCTCAAGAAAGGAGGAGGTTAAGGAAGAAATGATGGACGTTTTTAGAGTTCAAGGAATACTGTTTCTGACATTTAAATATTACTGCAGGTGGTAGGTGGATGCTGGCCTCGCTTAGCTGTGTTTCTTCCCTAGGCACACACAATGAGAGGCTTTTGCTGTATGCTAAGACAAAAAAAAGAAAAGACTTGGCCATTTGAATATTAAATTCAGATGCCTTTTATAATACCTATAAATTAATAGGATTTCATGCACAGCATTCAAAAGCATTGTAAAGAGGATATGGGATATGTAAAGATAAAATGGATTTTGTAGCACTTTATGGCTGTGGAAAGAAAATTATTTTCATTTTGATTTTTTTAATATTTTTTTTTCCTTTGAAGTCTAATAAGGGAGTTAATTAGCTCTAAGCACCTGGATTTGAAGCTTTGAAAACGATCCTTTCATTGCAGTGTTACTGAATTTTCTGGAAAGTTGCATCCACAGGTACACAGCCTTGCCATGGTGTACGCAGCCTTGTACGGCGTACACATGCGTGCCTGTGGAGTAGGAGACTGTAGCTCAGACAGTGGCACTTGAAGAAGGACCTCTCTTTTTTTTTTTCCCCAGTATCGGAAAGTTCCTGCTGTAATAAAACAATGTCTCTGATAAGTCTCTCGCGTCCTAGTTTCCAGGTTGGGAAGTTTTGGCAGTGCTTTGCCCTGCTCGTTCTCATCTGTGACTTGAGGAAATAGATGATGATGATGATGATGATGCAATGTGGAAGCGCTGGCCCTGAAACTGCTGAATCAATGATCAGATCCTCTGGGCAGCAGGGATGTTTTCCCGGTGTTTACCCTGCAGCGAGAGCCCTGCTGCCTCCACGCCGCAGGAGGGGACTGATGTAACCTTGCTTCGGATGGTGCTGATTTCAATAAGAGTTCACTCCGTTTTGCGTGGTTGTATTTTTCTTAAATGTCATCGCTACTTTGCTCCTCCGGATCGAACACAAGAGTTACGGATACTTGCCTGTACTCTGCCTAAGGGTTAATCACAGCTTTTTGAAGACCGTGCTAAAATTGCCCTGTCCCTTCTGCTTTGCTGCGGTGCTGGTAGGAGGCACAGCTCAAACTGTGCTGCAGGTCCGAGCCTGGGGTGGCCTGGGCCAGCGCTGGGGCTTGGAGCCGGGGTCTCCCGGCCAGGCGAGAGCATCTGCGGGGGCTTGGGCGGCTGAGCTGGAGGGGAGGAGAGATGGCTGTGCTGCATGGTGTTTGAAGGAGAAATAAAACCAACTGAGAGAAGGGAGTGACCGTGTTGACACAGAAAGTTTCCAACTGGTGTATTTATATAACAGTTCAGAGCTTAAATTGCTCTTGAAGCAGGCAGATTTATATCCCTTCCAAGCCTTGCTGCGTACTGTTCCCCTCTTCTTTTCTTCCTGCCGCTATAAATCTGGATGCTCTTGTAAATCTGGATGCTCTTGTTGATATAAATAGTCTGTCTTTTAAAGAATTTTACTAAACTTTGTGGGCACTGAATCAAGCCTCATGGGCTTTGCTTTGCGTTGGGTGATTAAGTTTTTCCTTTATCAGTCTTTAATTTGCTGCCTTTTAAATATTTCCTTGCTCCTTTTTACATAATAGGAAAATGTCAAAAGGAAGTGTATTTCAGATATAGGGACATCTGGCATTCGTGTTTGAAAGAGAAAGCTTGTGTTCCTCTGCTTTTAAGATGGCTGGTAGAACAAAAGTGCCTCTGAAGAGAGCGGCATGGCCAGGAGAGGGTGTGGGGTGGAAGTGTGCATATTCCCTTCTCCCTTAAAACATACTGATGCAGCCTCTTAGCGGGACAAAAGCAAGAAGCAGTGGGCAAAGCTTGGAAGGTTTTGGTTTTGCTCTTCTATGACTCTCCACAAAGGCTTTAACAGAGGAATCCAGTGATGGTAAATTAGGTGCTCCTCTCGGGACGCCCTGAGCTGTTCGGTCCCCAGGAGGGCACAGAGTCCCCGCTCCCCGGGTCCGACAAGTGCTCCTTGGGGTAACCTGCAGGACTTTAGTTTGTTGAGGGGCTTGGCTTGATGTGTGAGAGCTGAAAACATTCGAGTATTGCTGCTGCAAAGAGAGGGCTCTCGTAATCTTCGTGCCCGACAGAAACCCGCGAGTGGGCTGGGGAACCAACACGAAGCTGCGCTTGGGGCTGGGGTGTCCGTCCACCTTCTCCTGGCTGGTGTTGGTGATGGCCTTCATGTCTTACATGTGTACTTAACCGGCAGCTTGGCTAAGCGAGCTGATGCACAGCCTGTAGAAGCGAAGGGGAGGCTTTCCATTGTCTTCAGTGGGTTGTGGATTAACTCTCGGGAGAATAATAATATCATGGTTTACTTGGCAGTAACAATGCTAGCGGTGCTGTCTGACTGCAGACAATAAACTGAGCAAGTTATGGGAAACATGATAGCCCTCTCCTGAACAGGAGAGTCACTCAGACGTGAAAGCAATCCATTTTGCATACTGTTTCTGTGGGAACTTTTAGCAGGATATTTTGACATACAGCTTCTATATAGATGAAGTACCAGACTGTAACTAGATAAAGATACAACGAAAGTTTCGGTGAAATCACTCAGAGCAAAGTATGGAACCTTTTTTGAAAGTTCCCAGATACGTACCTGTCTGCACCTTTGAGGTGCAGAGGTCTGGGGCTGAGATGCATTAGCCAGGAATCAGGAGTTCGCTGAAGTGCGCAGGGCTGGGCACCAGAAACCTTCTTGCTGTAAGATCCCCCCTTTCACCGTCTTGCCCTGAAGCTGCTGGTGTGGCTTGTCAAGTCTGGGGAGGGATGTTCTTTGGTTTTTAAGTTATTTTATACAAACGTACTGTACCTTTTCACCATTCTGGGTGTGCTCTTGCTGATTAGACCTGCTGTCAGCAGAAATCTCTGAGGATCGGTTGAGGAAATGCTCTGGGTTTGATGCTGCGTTAATGAAGTGGACTCTCAAGCATCAGCACGCTTCCTGCAGAGGGATGGGAGCCGAGCGGTGTTTGAATATTCATACAGGTTTAGCTTCCAGCATAGCCTCTCCTTCCCCACACAAGGGGGGAAGTCTCCTTCCTCTGTTCGCTGAATCTGCTTTTGCCTTATAAATCTTGGGTAGCTTCGCGCAGGAATCAGAAAAGTGAGGGGCGTAGGGGAAAGCAGCAGCACTTAAATAATACAGATCTTGTTTAACCAGGACTGCTACGTGTGGCTAGCATGGATAACAACTGCTTTTATTGCACACCACAACATAGTCTCTCTGGCATCTTGTTTTAGTATCGCTGATCAAAGCTATTTGATACAGGAGAGGTTGAGTTTGTGATTGCTGACCTTTCCAGCACAGGCCAGCTGGCAGGGGAGACCTTGGACTCCCAGCACAGGTATGCCAGGGCTGCTGAGGGAGTCATGCACAGCGGAGGGGTTTCGAGGGCATGGAGGAGAAGGCAGGGAGTCAAAGTCCTGTTTGCTTCATATCCTTTGACAGAATTGCATATTGATTCTTTAAAAGAAAAGGGGGGGGGCAGGGAACCAGAAGAAAATGTTGCTTGCTGCAGCGGGTTACAGCTAACCTGTGTTTTCCTGGGTATTGGTGCAGCTCGCAAGGCAAATGACTGGGGAAGAGCAAGCACGGCTGAGCAAAAGGCCGATTCTGTGCCACGGATGCAGGTCTTAACGTCGCCTCTTGTTCGCTGTAGTTCGGTGTTAGCTAAGCAGTTTGGAGCAGGAATTCCCAAGTTGTCTGTCCTCTGATGGTCCATTGAACACCAGCCGTCAGAGGAGCCCCGCAAGAGCAGGCTGGGCTCGGTCCCTGTTTGTAGCCAGCCCGTGCGATCGGTGATTGCGTGGAGCAGAGGCCTGCAGCGTGGGCATGGGAGCTGCCAAGCAGCCATTTCCTACAGCTCGGGAGGCAACCGGTGGCTGGAAGATTAATGCAAATCCCCATCACCCCAGCCCTCGGATCACCTATTCTTCCTGCAGGGCAGCAAGTCTCATACCCAGTAACACAGAATTTTTTGGGGGAGCTCCAAAGAGTGGATGAATCTCACTAAGCCTACAAAATTGTGGAAAGGGCATAATTTTTGTTATTTGAGCAGAAGTGCTTGATGTGTTCAGCAAGAAGAGTTCTTGTGAGGCAGCAATCTCGGGACCTCCATGTAACTTAATGTTGGTCTCTGCACGGGACATCGGCATGCGGGTGGTTGTTGCTGACTGACTGACTTGCTGTTTGTCCGACTAGCGTGAGTATTTGTGGTCCTGTTTGTTGGTTTCTTTCTTTTATGGATGGCAACCTGAAATATATAGCTGCTTTTAAAAAAAAAAGGGGGGGGGACAAAAAAAGACCATTACGTTGCATGCTTATTTAAAATAAGGTGAGGAAGACTGAACAGAGATTAAGCCAGTGTTTTTAAACTGGAGGAGTGCAAATCCTCAAGGAACCCAGTGGTCTGATCCTCAGAGGTAATTAGTAGGTAGCCCTATTAATTTTAATGGCAGCTCTGAGCCGTTAAAGCCTGGCTATTGCCTCTATTTTTAAAATATTATTAAATGCTGCATACTTTAAGTACTTCATTGCTCTCATTTAAGAAAAAAAGTCAGCTTGTTCATTGGGTGCCTCATTTAAAATTATTTTTATTTTTAGTGCCTGTTGGAAAACGGGTACGCTCTTCTGGGAGGAAAGTTGCTACTAGGATAATTGTGCTCCTGCGCTGCTCACAGCTTCAGCGAGATCCCTTCAGTCTGTACTTGGTAAGAGGCACCAGGTGATGAAGATGTATGTTGATAATCCTTGGCTTTGAACATTTCTCCAAAAACAAAGCTGTAGCACAACACAGCATTTGAGTGACGGATGCTGGAAGCGTCGTGTGGTTTCACACTGGAGCAGGGATAAGTGGTTCTGCCAAGTTTTAACAGCCTTTTCTTTCTCTGGCTGGTAGGTCCAATTCTTGGGTGGCAGAGGCTGCTTTGAAAGGATCCCCCTCAGCATTTCCAAAAGCTCTCATGTGCTTGTGTGTCTTCTGTCTCCTCTTACTCCCTTTCTCCCCTCAAGCAGGAGCCTGGGATCTAAATTGAGCTTGTGACACGTTTAAAAAAACCCCTGGAAAATACAGTTGTTTTGAAGACCGGATTCTGCGTGGGGTTGTACCAGCAGCTGAACAGGTTTGCGTGCGGGGACGACGATGACCTGTTGCAAGAGGGGAGGGTGGCGTGGCTGGCCGCCCTTGGGCTGGCGATGCACTGCCCAGGGATGTGACCTCCGTCTGGGCTTGGGAGTGGAAGTGAGGAGCATCTACCCTTTCCCTGGCGCTCTGTGGTGTGCGGGGCGAGATGAGTTAGAAACCCCAAGTCATTCCTTAGTGATTTCTTGGAGGAGGCCCTGGCAGCCTGTCAGATCCCGAGGCTATTTGACATCCACGGTGCAACATTAATTGCTTTTCTGGTGGAGGAGATTAGAGTGTTTCCTAGGCTTTTATTTATTTTACTCCTAGTTTATTCTGGGTCATGTTGTGAATGGACCTACCTGGGGCCATGCCCTAGGAACACCCAGCTGCCTTCCAGCTCACCCCTGCATGCAGTGGGGTTGGCTTTGCCGTGGGACCCCGCGTGAGGAGCTGGTCAGCATTTGCAGGCATTTTTAGGGCACGGGGTAGTCCCGAGCGCTCCCGCTATGACGCGGCTGGGAGGTGTTTGAGAGCATTGCTGCGTTAAAGGCAGATGGGCACGGCGTGCGTGAACATCCTCATGGGAGGGAGGAAGAACGAATTGCAGTGGCAGCCTGCGTGGTGCCTGGAAATCTCTTGCAGGGGAAAGCGGCTCCAGTGCTGATCCTTTTGTACCCGCTTTGGATGTAAAGTATGTTGTGCAACTTCTCCCCCTAGTACCAATGTCCTTCCACATCTAGCTTTACTTGAATACGTGTAAAGTGTTTCAAAACTTGCCTGTTCTTTCTATATTGAAGGGTTGGGAGAGCAGGTAGTAAAACCAAGCCACTGCCATTTACCGAGCAACCTTATTTATCTGGCACTGAAACTTATTGCTGCTTGCAGTTTGCTCCCTTTACAAATGGCTGTTAAAGCAAAAAGTGAGCCATCTCGTATGCAGCTCTGGATGTGTGTCTCCTTTGCCTCCCACCCTTGGGAAGCAGGCTCCCAATGTAGTTAACTGTATTATGCCAGATGATTTTGTATTAATATAAAACCCCACCCATGCTGTTATCTCTGAGGGATGCATTTTGAAGGTAGCTAATACTGGAACATCTTCACAGGCTCACAACGGGATGCTGAGTTACTCCAAGATGCTGCGCTCGGCATTTAGCGGGCACTCCACTGAACACGTTGATTTTAGTCGAGCAGACGTCTGTTAATCTTTGTGAGAAGCTACCTTGCCATTCTATCAAGCACGGTGTAGAGGACAGATGTTTGATGAAAGCGCTGAAATATTTAACTGGGATATTTTTTCCCCCTGCAGCCGAGGTTGCTTGTTGTGCCTATTAATCTTTTACCAGACTTGCATCTGCTCAGAGGTGGGTTGTTTCAGGCTTCGGATGAACTTTGTGCGTGTGTGCGTGGTTTGAAAGAGTGGTATAATGAGCAAACATGATGTGTATATGAATAAATTGAATGCATAAAGCAGATGAATTAATCCCTCAGTTGCTCTGAAAGTCTCTTCCAGTAATAATAATAATAATAATGAAAAAAATACTGTAATGCTCCTTCTCCTGTGGGTGTTCACTCTTCTCTTTCAGGAGTGTCTTTGCCCTCCAGTTTGTATAATTAAGATTTCAATGGGCATGTCCTTAAGAGAGCTTGTCCTTTCATATGCATGATCTTGTAAAGCCTGGGTGCAGTATTGCTATTTAATGCAGATTTTGTCTGTCCTGCTGTCCCTTTCTTCCTTGTCTCACTGTTAGCACGTTTGATGAGATCTTAGGGTGGGTGAAGCCCTTACGGGGTTCGTAGAGGGGAAGAGGAAAGGCTAAGAGGTAGTTAACCACTCATCCCAAGTTAGCAGCTCTCTTGTTTATGAACAATTTATTTTCAGCAAAGACAGTACCTTTCTGTAATGCTTAATTCTTCTGCATAAGCTTCTAATCAGAGCCACTTGTGTTTTCATTTCCTCTTGCTTAACAGTTACACTTTCACCATAGCTGGTGACTGAAATACCATAAAAGTCTTCGATAACGTGGCAGATTGAAAAAGCAAAGAAACCACATGCATGCAAAACTTCCCCCCCCCCCCCCAAGGAGTAGCCTTGTTGGATGGTATTTTATAGGGTTGTTGCACTTCAGGAAAAAAAACCAACTCTTCCTTAATACTTAATAAGGATTAATACTTGTAACGTAATTAAAAAGCTCTCTGAAACACATTTTTTCCTTTGCTGCTGCTGACTTAATGGCCCACAGTTTTTTTTCTAGTCTGTTCTAGCCCGCTTTTCTTTGAGTGTTGCAATTCTGAGCTTAAAGTCCAGTATTGTCTTTTAAATATCTCATGAATGTAATCCAGTTTTTGTTTTCTTTAAAATTAGTTGGCTTATGAATTCCCCTTTTCTTTTCTCCATGTGTTAACTGAATCGAAGTTAAATGGGAAATTGTCACATAGACCCAACTTCCTCCTTCTCCAAATAGATGATAAGTTATTCATTCTGTATTTCTAGAAGTAAGAGTAACACCAGTTTGAAAATAAGTTAGCACAGCCAGAGTTTTACTAACCCCTTTGAGAGCATTTCAGGGCAGTCCCATGAGATGATGGTGTATGCTGGTAATTATGCTTTAGCAGAACAGGCCTATTCAATGAGCAACTCAAGCTCAGACACTTACACGCAGTCTGTGCTTAAGGTCTCGAATTAATTCAGTTTTAAGACTTAAGTTTTCTTCTTTGTGTATTCATATTTTATGTGCAAGATTAACTTGCTTAGTCTGTAAAATATGCTAGATATTTTCTGTTTGTGTGAACCTGCCTAGTTTGAATGATCTCGCTCATGTCAGAAAAAGTGACTACGAAGTCCCAGCGATGTCTTTTCTAAGTAAATGTTCTCAGAAAATGTTCTCTCTTAATTGTAATCGAAAATTAATTGTTCAGCTGTCTGTCTTCTTTTTTCATGCCTCACGTATTCTGCCCAGTAACATTCTTCTTCCATATGATTCATTAGTCTTCAGATTACTTAAAAATGTCCTGGACAAGGAAGACATATTAGTGAAGTCGTAACTATATTCTCGGATGAAAATAATCTCTTGTCAAGTGTCTACGTATGTGCCAAGATCACATCATGCATACAGAGAATAAATGAGTGGGCTTGTGAATGAACAGGCTTTTGAAGGGCTTCTTTTGTTAATCACTAGCAAAATCGGTCGGAGAGCTTACAGACTTTAAAGAAAAACCCAATGGATGTTGTTCAGAATTTTTATCACCTTTTACTCATCGTCACGATGCTTTTTTAATATAAGAACTCCTTGTCCACCTGTTCCTCCTGTAAATTCTCTTTTTCTGGACCTCAAATCAGCTGTCTGAATGCACATGGTAGCTTGATAGTCTTAAATCTTGAAGGCTGCTCAAGTTAAGTAAAATATAGTAAACTCTTTGGGAGTTTTTATGGAATGGCTACATTAATCTCGCCGGATAATTACAAATTTTTTGTGGCCTGCTTACCTGACATGTGCACCTCGCTCATGGCAGTGCTGTGGGGCAGCCCCTGAATGCTTGCTATGTAAAAAAACCCACGGTAGGGAAATTGTGATTCTCATTTGAAGCATAATTGTTTCATTGTGATTTGCCATGATTTTCTTGTTTTGCAAATCAGGCCCAGTTGAGGGAAACCGCCCCGTGGAAGAGGGATGGGAAGAGAATCCCGGCAGAGATGCCCTGTGCGTGCTCCGAGGGCTGGGGAGGCTGACTTAACAGCTCTCTTACATCTGCTTGGGAATGACTTCTCCGCTAATGGTGTTTAGCCGTTTTCATGATGGATGAGCAAAACGTGGGGTCTTGAGTTTAGCTTAGGGATAGAAGAAATGACAGAACTGACAGAGTTTGTCTTAAATGGTGAGTGCGGTTGTGTGTGCTATTCGTGCAGAGTACCACGCGGCTTTAATTACAATCATTTTGCTGCATCAAGGAAGGGGAAGAGATGGAAAAACTCTTGGGGACCCGAAGTGTGACCTCGGACCTATTTGTATGTGTTAGGTCTCCATCTGTTCTGCAGCCGTTTAGGAGCGGGCGTGAGCCACGGCGTTGCAGTCAGCAGGACCGTGCCTCAGGGGCGTGTGTCCGTGTTTGCAGGATTAGTCTTCAGTTGATGTGACTGGTCAATGGATCTCACTTTGGCAAAATAATAGTGCGTGTCAGGCTTTCCTTTTGGTTACCTTCGTAGGTAGTTATGGAGGACATCCAAACCGTCTTTCTAAGTATTAGAAAGTACTAAGATTTAGTACAAGGAGTACTGAAGGAGTACAAGGAAATTAAAATGGAAAGCATAAGCAAGGTAGGCATTTATAAATGATTGAACAAAATTATACTCACTAGAATGAGCTACAGCTGTGACAGCGATGTTTGTTTCTTCAGGTAAATAACGTTACCCATCATTATTGCTAAAAGGCCATAATTCCATGTTAACATGCCTTATTGCAGCCTGATAAGTCATAGCCTAATCTCCATTACCAGACTGCCCGTAAATATTAGAGATATGTGGTACAGGGAAGGTAGGGAATGAAATCTGGTTTTGATGCAGCAGTATCAGTGTTGACTGGCCTCTGACCGGACAGAGCTGAGTCATTTTAGATAAAGCAATTCCTGTAATGCGTATGATGACTTTTCATTTTTATTTAATGAAGTATAAAGCTGTATTGTCACCTAATCACTTTTTTTTAAAGAAAAAAAAAAATCTTGTTTGTTCCAAGAAGCCTCAATGACTTTTGCACATGAGGAAATACAACAAATTTCAGCTTTAAGGTTGTGAGTGTGTTGTGGTGTTGTACCACAAATGCAATAACACTGTTGTTTTCACTTCAGTAAGTTACTGCTTTTTGTGGACAATAAAACCACAGGCTGTTGAAATTATATGGTACAATAATGGAGTCAAATCCACATGCTCAAGTGATCCTGTGTGTTTTTGACATTTTATTAAATTGATGAGTAGGTAAAAGGTTGGATTTGTTTTTTTTCCTCGCTGCTAGAGATTGAGAGAAAACAGAGAAACACAAACCTTTCCAGTTAACTATTCCTAGAGAACGTAATTGGCATTTTTAGTTCTCCTTACCAAAGCAGTGAAGGGCGTATTGCGCCCTTTTGGATGGCGTGGAAGTAAATGAGACTGTAGTCTCTTCAGTTTGCACTTCTTAACTTTTGAATTCGTGGTGAATTTCAACCACTGTTTGTTTTTTACAGAAACGTTTAGACTGAAGTTGAAATCAATGGATTAGCTTTGTTTTGTGACCCTTTCAAAAACATCGCAGGCCAAATCCGCTGGAACAATTTCCATTGAAAAGCTCGATGCTTTTTTTTTTTTTTTTTTTTTTTTTTGCCTCCCTATTCTACATGGCAGAATGTGCAAGAGCAGTGTTTTTAATATTTTAAAGTAACAGGGATGGCAAAGGGAAGTTTGATACTGTTATGTGACTAACCACAGGTGACTGTCTTCCCAACTCTGCTGTCTGTTCCTTAAAATTATAATAGAAAGAATTATAATAGAAAGAATTATAATAGAAAGAGCAGCACATAGATACCTGTCTTGGACAACCTCATCCCTGCAGGGTGGGGGTGGGAAAGGGAGCGCTCTGTGATATAGCTAAAAGGTAAATAATTTGGGGCTCTAATGGAGCAAAGGCTGACCAATAATCGGACAAATCCTGTCTGGGAGAAGGGGAAGAAGAAACTTTAGACGCAGGCGTGTGAGTAAATCAATGTGGAGCAAGTTAGGGCATGAACCTGTGACAACTAGCTGTGCGCAGTGAGCACAGGGAAGCCTGTCCATCTCCCTCAGCTGCGGAGATCGGTCAGGCTGGATTTGGGGAGGACATTCCCGACGACGTAAGGAGAGATACACTTGTGGTATTTGCCCCGGGAAAGCAGAAGTGTGCACAGCATCGTTCTGAAGACAACTTTGGTTTTGCAGAGATATAAGTAAAATTTATTTCGGTTGCTCTGTTGTGTGTTTTCCTCTGATTCAGGTTCAAATTTTGCTGTTTTTTCATTGTTCTCTGTTACCATTCTGTGCTTTCAAAGCTTGCTTTCCCTGCCTCGGATTTATTGAGGGAGCATGAGGGGAAAAATGAAATGAAGCAATATATTTTGCTTGTCGTCATCTTGCTGTCAGTTGAGTCTTAGTGGTACCATTAGTCATTTTATGACACATTGCCTTACCTGGGAGAGCTTCGCTCCCCTCTCAGTGTGTTTGAATTTTTAAACATGTTTTTGTGGGTTGCCATACATCCTGAGACTGGGAAGTGTGCTTTTGATAAATTCAGTTACTTTTTGAGCTTTCGAAGCTTTCCTGCCCCCACCCCCCTTCTATCAGTCTGTATTTCAGAGCGCTCTCCTGGGCTGAAAGTGAGCTTTATCTTTGTTGACACAATTAGTTGGTTTGCAGTGTGAGCATGACAGCGACTGTACGCAGGTCTGGTGGAATGCAATTACAGAGCAACCACAGATCCCCAAAGAAAACTGTAATAGTGAAGATGACCAAGGAATCTTTATTTCTGCAGAGCTCTGCATCGTAGGGGTGCGTGTGACAGTCCCAAAGCTTATTTTACTTACGTGAACGTTCAGACCAGTTGTACATTCATCTTGGTAGCATCCAGTTCTGTTCCTAACCAAGATGATTACTGTCATAGGTGCTTGGTGAAGCTGCTGGTGAAGTCCAGGAGCCTTCATTCCGGGTGGTTAGAGATGGAGCTGAGCACAGTACACTATGTGCTTTCCTACTCCTTCCTTGTGAACTCCAAGTACAGTAGAATTTTTTTTCCTGAACTTTATATAGTTTCTTAAGAGAAACTGAAGTTCCTTTTCTGTGTGTGGAAGCTGTGGAGTCCTTTGTGTGTGTGCATGCAGCTTATGATTCCTATTAATAACAATTGGTTTATAAAATGTGGTTACTGGAACTGGCAAGCGTGTATTGGCAGCAGGGCAGCACAGCAGTCAAGGAGTTGAATGCAAGCAGCAGGCTGTTAATGCACCCCTACAGTATCCTTGTTTGTGCACTTTTAAATGATTCTCTTTGGACTATACTTGCATTAATTGCCTCTGGGGTTCAACTGCTAGAAATGTGAAGATCCTGATAGCAGATAACTGGCCAGCTTGGTAGTTGTATTGGTTAAAACAGAAGTGTTAAAAATATTTTCAGTGAGAAAACTTTCAGCTGAAGACTACAATTACAGATCACAAACAGGTTCCAAAAGCTGACCCTGCTGGTTAGAGGAGTGTTAAATACATCCCTAATCATAACAGTTTGATTTTGAGCATTTCTTATAGCGGTCGTTCATCTGCAGCTGAAGAGTGAGAAATATCTGTAAAGCCTTCAGTAAATCACAACTGAAGGGCAGGCAGTGAAGAATTCAAGAGCAGAGAAAGAGAGCACATGGGTCAAATGAACCGTCTTTTTGCACAAAGTGAAGTTGCAGGGCAGGTTTGGGGGTTTGGGCAGTTTTTTGGTGTGGTGGGTTTTTGGGGTTTGGGGTTATTTTGGTGTTGTGTCGTCCCGTCGTGTCCGTCCCCCCCCCCCCCTTAGGTCGTACCTTTCTTCAAAGTAAAACTTCTACTTTGCTCCCCCCCCACTCCCCCCGACTGTGAATCATACTGCTGTCTCCCTTGGCGTGAATATACAAACTGTGTCTCCACAAAGTGCAAGATCAGACCAGTCCGGAAACTTAGGCTGTCAAGTCCAATTTAAAGAAAGAGGATTTTTATTTAGTTTGGTTTCTTCAAATGTGAACATCAGGAGGACAAGCCAATGGCATCTACCACATTATTGCTATGTTGTGTTTAGGGTTATAAAGCTTACTGTAATACTAACACAGACTGGCATCTGTTTTGTTTCAGCTTTAATGATTGAAAATTACCAAAAAGCCTCATACTTTTGAGACCGAGTCAGATAATACGGGGGGAAGGCTTAGCCAACAAGCCCACTCAACATGGGGCTGTTACCCCTACTAAAATGTCTCTGTGGGTGACTTGGATGTTGGTAAGGAACTTGCATGTTGGTTTGGAGGAGAATTCTTTTGAACGTAGACAGTAATTTCATAATTAGCCCTTAAAATTACACGGTAGTGAAAACTCGGGAAACATTAAAGAGCACAAACATTAAAGCATCTGTTTTGTATTTTAGCTATTCTCATCTTGATCCCTCTTGCTGCCCTTGAAAAAGGAAGTGAAAAAGATAGTGTGCTTTGAGTTAGTGTGAGGACTAGTTAGAAGGGTAAAGATGATTAAAAGCAGCTACTGCACTGGCCATAAGCACAGGCTGTGGGGATGCTCGGAAAGGACAGTGAAGTACTTTTGCACAGTCAGAAGCATCTGTGCACTCAACTGGCAGATTTCATCTTCACTATCTTTAATATTCACTGACGTAAAGTTTAGTCCAGGTAACATCATTTTCGAACATCCCTTGACAGAAAGCAATACTTGTACAGAGTGCAGAACTTTCTGTCTCTTAATCTCTTAACATGAGCTCCTTGAGTTCAGGTAAGACTTCCAGTGAACAGATGATCACAGAATTCACAATTAAAAAACCCAAAAGTCTGAATATTTGCTAAAAGGGATGTAAGACTGTTTCCACTGTTGTTCTCCACTTAGATTTTTCATTTTCCTTGCGGTGAAAGCCTGTTGCTCAAGAAGAGACAAAATTATGACACTGGAATAAACTTGTACCAAATTACTAAAATTTAATCTTGGTTCCCCCTACCACCACCACCACCTTGTTTTCCTTACGTAGAAGCTGATAGTCATTTAAGGGTAAATCCATCTTTTTTGGCATTCCAGTTGCCCGACTTGCACGTATACAGCTAGTTTAGGAACACGGGGAAATCCTTCTTTTCAAACATGGGCATTCTAAACCAGTTCAGTTTCTAATTATAAGGCCACTTAAGCTCAAACCATATGAAGTGTTTTTGGAGCTTGTCCCCAGGAGACTGCACCTATTTACTACGTTACTCTAAAGTCGCACCTTTCTGTTTAAGTAGGTGGAACCACATGTCTGGATTGAGCCTTATAATTATCCTCCACCTGCCAAGAATGTCTGTGTCCAGACTGACTTACAGCCTGAAGCTCTCTAGACCGGAGCTGTTTGCGCTTCGTTTCAGTCTCTGGTACTTTGGACTAGGCTTCTCGTCATACACACACATGAAGCATTTTCAGCATCCCCGTTGATAATTAGCTAGACTGATGAGTCACGGATCAACAAAATTCAGGAAAATCAATTTAGCAGTCTTTAACTTTGTATTGTAGAGAAGGAAGATACAACTTAATTGCTTTTCAATAATAGTAGAGGTGTTTTTCAAATTGTGTTGAAAAACATTTGCATTAATGTTTAGTCTAAACAGTGTTTAAGATACTTTCTATCTAATTTCTTCTGCCTGTATAGACTTTATTTTTAAATGTCAGTTTGCTTTTCTGTAAAATTAAGTGTAAGGTGATGACTAACATCACAGCTTTACCCAACAACTTATACATTTGTATATTCCTAGGGTCTTAATTCAAACAAAAAAAAAAGACTAGGCAGGAAAAATATCCTTTTGGGGAATGCATTAGTGAAAGACTCGTAGGATAAGCAAACGTGTTGTCTTCTGAATTGGAATTTTCCCATCAAATCCATGTGGGTTTCTTGCTTTTGTTTGTTTTTGCCTCTTGGGAGTGTTTGCGTGAGACTTGGAAGCCCAGATCTGCCCCAGCTCTAAAGGAAAGAATGGAGTCGCTTCCTTCCTTCCGGAATAGATATTACTTGTGGAGAACCCAGAGCCATTAAGTCCTCATTCTGGAATACCTAATGGAGTAGGCAGTTTCTGGCACTGAAGAGAAAAATGCAAAATCACACTTTTCCTTGGGTCTGTAATTGCACACACATGGTGATTATTCATGAGAGAGACAGAAGTGTTGAAAGTTAGCAGGGGAGGTTGAACCTCTGGCATGCGGATCCTGCCCTGGGGTTCGTGGTGCCAGCGCTGGGCACGTCCTGAGCCCAGTAACATGGCAGAAAGCCGTTCGCTTGGTTTTGGATCCATTTTCTTTCCGGCTTTGACACGGGCTGTGTTACGTGCTGAATGTGCACTCAGGTGCTCTGGGTTTCGCTGTTTTGCTGCAAAGCTGGTCAGTATTGCAGAGGTGCAGCCAAGACAGCAGAAACTTGATGCAGGCTACGCCAAGGTGCTGAGACCTCATTGTGTTTAACACCTTGTCAAAAGAGCAGCAAGAACTTAAAATTACCGATCTTGTCATCACGGTACTTTCCTGCCTCTTGTCACCTTTATGCCCGTTGGACTTACAGGAGTATTTTAAAGCTCTGAAACGTTAACACTTACAGTTTAAGTATCTCTTGAAAACATAACAGCAAAATCATGTATTTGTGTGTGACAGTTGAGCAACTAGATTTTTGTCCAGCCTGAATTTTTGTTCTTACAGACTTACTGTATTCTCTCGGTTCAGACAGCGCTTAAAAACCCCACGCTTTGCAGGAAGCTCTTTTATTTACTGGACTCTGCACCATGCTACCTGCTGAACCTGTCGCTGGCCGCTGGGATGTTAACCCGTTGAATTTAGATAAAGTGGGGTATTTTCTGACTGCCGGCACTGTTCAAACCTCTCAAATCCACAAACTCCTCTAACGCTGCTTTCAGGGAAGAGAGTGTGTAACAGATGTACCTCGTCTTTTGCAGGGTGGTCTAGACTGTCATGGTGGTTTAGAAATAAAATGTATTAATAATTAATGTTCATAACACCACCATTATTATTAGTGTTATTTATTCACAGCTGCTTTGATCCTCCTTTCTTCAGTCTCAGCTGCAGTGCAAGGGGCACCATAAAACTTGTGATTTGAAGCCCACGTGGGGAGGGGTGAGCAGGGGCAAAGGGAATTTCCTCCATGCGGAACAAACACAGCACGCGAGGCTGATTTCTGCTGGGAAAAGGGCAAGGGAAGGGAATGGGAAAAAAAGATAAAGTATCTCTGAGGCCAAGAGCGCCTCTTCATTTAAACAAACTTCTGTAGTTTAAAAAAAAAAAACAACAAACCATGGCTGAAAGAGGGGAGGGTACGGTGAAGGGAGTTGGAGGGTGAAAGCGTGAATTCAGCAGCACAGGCCTGAAGATCTGGCAGTCTAAGATGGGGTGGAATTGCTGTGCCTCCAGGCCAGGCAGCAAGGTGGAGGTTTCAAACTTAACCCGAGCCGTTCAGCTGCTGTGGCAATACCTGATGCCTGCCTGGGAGAAAGCCTGGGTTTTTCGGTGCATCCCCTGCCTCCTGAGGGCTGCAAAGATCCCAGCTTGCACGTGTGCAAATAGAAACCGTACCCCGGTTTCAAGGGGGAAAAAAACTCTGCCTGAACTGCTGGTATGAGAGCAAGCTTTATTCCAGGCAGACTTTAAAAATACATATTTCCAATATATATTCCCAGCGTTTATCAGAGAGCATGCCCTGAGCCAAGTTATGATGTTTCTCAGGTTTTTGTTCCCAGGGCCAACCCACCCTCGATGTTCATTAGCAAATAAAAGCGCCGCATGACCCACACACTTGGCTAGCAGTACCCCAGCCATCTTGTCAGCATTTGAAGTAGTAGTACAACTTGCATAGATTTCCCAAGCAAGCTCAGTAATTTTACGTTTGGAGAGTTTGAGCCAACTGATCCTACTTCCAAGAGAAACACTGCGTGTTCACCCACTTTACCTTTAAAACAAGAGAGGAAAAGGGTTCATATGGCTTGTGTTTTGTAGTCTCTCCCATGGGGCTGCATAACTGCCCTCCTGAAATGTCTTTTACTGTAGAAGAGTGGCTTTCAACTTTTTTCTTCTTGAGTTCCCTTAAAAAAATGAAGTGAAAGGAAATCACGGAGGTGCTAGTCCCAGCGGAGGGAATTTAACCTTACTTGGTGATTGGCTTGTGTTGCTCGTAGTTACCTTTTGCAGACTCTTTTAGAAGTACTCAAAATACTACAAACTGAAGATCAGTGCTGTAGAAACTTAGATGAGTGCTGCAATGACGTGGCTTTCGTACCCTCAGAAAGGGATAGGCTGTCTCTACCATCCTTTCATCCACCCCATCTTTGGATTTGTGGAAAGGCTGGGAGGGATCAGAGGGTTCCTGGTAGACTTTACCAGTGTGGAAAGGCTAAGGGGGAAGTGAAATGTGCTTGAAGCGACCTCTGGGGATATTGATGAATGAACATCTGGTAAAAATTAAGTATTGCTTACTGCAATGGAAAAGCAAAATGCAAGGTGGCTAATAGCTAGGAGATGGCTGATGATATAGAGTGGATTACATTCTGCAAATTGCACAGAGGTCTCTCCTGCTGCCCCTACCTTGAGCCTTACAAGCCTATACCTAGCACAGATAGTACCTACTGCCATTTCTTGGGCTTTCCCCAGCCCCGTTTAAATAGCTCTTCCCTAGGCTGTCAGGCATCTGCTTTCTAAAGTCCTAACCAGTGCTGTGGAGTGACTTGTGACCGTGACAGATGATTCATAAACACATGTATTTTATTCAGGTGGTCAAATTGTGATGCCTTTTAGGAAGCTGATCTTCATAGGAGGAATTTTCAGAAAATGGGGTCCCTGATTGTAAAAAGGGTCAAAGATAAGTTTTAAAAGTGGTGAAAATAGCCATCTGGTATTAAAATAGCTTTCTTCTTAAAGACTGCATCCTCAGCTGATGGGTCCATTCAGGTTCTGGCTTTCAGCTTGCATGTATGAATTTTCTTGATGCTTTCTTTTGTATCTTGGCCAAATTTGTTTCAAATCATGATGAGTCTATCCCTATTTTACTGGAAGAAGGTACCAATTCTGTTTACAATGCAGCAAAGTTAATTGTTAAGGAACAAGAAGGTCTGGGTTTCTAAGGAACTTCAGAATTTTCTAAAGAGCTTAATAAAATAATTTTGGTAAATTGACAGTATTCTCTGTTAAAACAAATTAGACAAATCATGTGTTCACTGCTGTCAAGTGTCAACAGTGGCTTGATTAATGCAAAGTAATGTTGTCTGGCTGATTGTTTGTAGCTGTCCATAAAATCTTGAATTTGAATGTGGGGTTGTACATTAATGAGCTAGGGAGCATTTTTCACTCTTGACGATGGTCCAGCTCCAGATTTTGACCGCTATTCAGAATTTGGAAAAGTGAAGGCGAAACAGTTTGATTTGGATGTGCCGTCTTTGCGAGGGAGAGAACACTCTGTTCTTGCAAGTGCTTTTCAGCAAGGGGTTTTGCTTTGCCTGGTGCCTCTAGGGATGGCATGTCATGCTTCAGCCCAGGGCTGATACACCACCGCCGCCCCTTTGCCTAACCAGTGCCCCACGCGTCTAGCTCTGTCCCACCACCAGTCCAGAAGACTGGTATCTCAAGAAGGGTTATGAAAGTTCATACAAGCCTCTGTTTCACAATTATTCTTTTAAAATATGATGCACAGCCATGTTGATGGCAAAAGCAAGCCACAAAAATGTGGCTTATGGGCATACTTTAAGCGTTTTCCAACAAACTTTGATGTGTCTTTCATATACTTTTCTTTCTTGATTAAACTGCAGAGAATTGCGCTGACTTTTAAGCAAGTATAGAGTACCACAGAACAGGATAAAATGTTTTCTTTGCGTATAGTTGTACAGTTGCATGACCATAGTCAGATTTTGCGCATATAGGTGTAATTCCTGTAGTTGATGAGAATTATTTTGCTGGAAGCTATCTACTGAATGATGGCATTGGATGTTTGGTATATCGTTCTGTGCTTATCAGAAGGACGTTCTGGTTCCCGTACAAGATGAGAGTTGTGCTTCATGTGAGCAATTTTATACGCTGTCACAGAGCAAGCAAGGTTCATTTGCGGTACTTGGTCACCGATGTACCTGAGCTGACTTCTACAAATCTACCTGGGTAATTATTTGAAATAGTATTTAGTGCCCCCAGTGTACAATGTGCTTGCCAAATATGGGGAAAAGTATTTTCTCTGAAAAGCATCTTTCAGGTGCACTGTGTGTCAATCCCTATTTATTTCCAGTCTTCTCACTTTCCAGCTGATCTTTGACCAATTTAAATAAATTGACCTTTGGGGTTTTTGAGATAGAAAGGAATAAAGATGTGACTAAAATGTCATGGAAACCACTGGGTTGACTCTAGGGATCTCCGCACCATGTTATCTTTCCTTTTATCTAAAACTCTGTTCTGATGTGCTTTGATCTTTGAGGATTTTTAAAACATGCTTTTTTTATGTGCAAATGGCCACCAAAAAGTTTACAGATTCACAGCATGTGTGCTGTGTAAGGCTCTCTCAAGACTGCTTTTGATATGTGACTATATCCACAAAAAAATCCTTGAGCCCCTAAGCAGGCTTACTTTGTATGATAATACCTGGGTCTTACACAGTGTGTTTTGTCTCTGGGCATTGAGGCTTTTTAAGGATTGGGGTTTCATTTCCCTCATTTTGCAGATGAGGAAGGGAATGGGAACTGGGAAATAGTTGTTCAGGTGTGGGAGTGGGGAGAGAGAAGGAAGGAATCATTGCCATTTCCAGAAGGGCTGGGGAATGGAGGCACAAACAGCAACTGCCTTGCCTGAAAACCCAGTCTCGTACTCTCTGGTACTGCATGTGTTTTTTCTCCTGGGCACGCAGGCCTACAGCTGATGAAATATATGATGTCTGGTGTTTGGTTTACATGAAAATGTATTTTTATTTTGCAAAGGTTTTTAGTATCTCATGAAGACATGTTTATTGTGCCTTAAAATCCAATTTTCCCTTGCATGATTTTCAGCCTCTGGAGGACTTTTAATATCTCAGTCGAAACCAAAGCCCGGTCTTTCCGTTTAGCTCTGGCAGGCATTACAGAGGCTAAACAAAGGAAAAAAAAAACTGTGGAGCTTTTCTATTTATTTGTCCTGCAGGCTTACTTGGGTTCTGGTGGAACAGGAGTATGGTGTAAGACTGCAGTGAATGCAGTACAAGTGGTATTGGAGGAGAAATGGGAGGAAGGGTGTTATCTCTTTCTGATTGCACATTTAGCGACTATGCATCCTAGTGGCTGAACATTTTCATGTGCTTAACTAATTTGTTGTAAAACAAGGCTAGCTGACATCAATATTCTAAGGAATCTTAACTGGAAATGGTCATGCAAATTACTTGGCACCTTTCAGTGACCAACAAAGCTATTCGTTTCCTTGGAGAATATTGAGAGGAGTGTTAATTAAATCAACAGGAATGGACAGGGAAACGAGTGGTAGATAAGCAGCTGTTCAGAGAGAAGAAGAAAAAAAATTCATCAAGCAGGACACACAATTTGGGGGAAGAGGGAGATCCTTTAAATACTTGGATGGTGGCATCCAGTGGTGAGAACCCCCTCCTCCCAAATGTTTCCAGCAGTCTCTGGAAAAGCGGCTGGGATCAAGGAGGTGAGCACTGATCTTGGTGACCCTTCTCTGCTGATGCCTTCCCTCCCTGCCACCTCCTGAGAACTGGCACAGCTTTCCTGCACCAGCAGGCACGTCTATCCTGCCATCTGTACTGCATGCAAAGAGGCAAAGGCGCCAAATTTCAGCCAGGGCCTGGTGAGAGACTTGTTCTGTTTGGGGCGGGAGACTGAGCAGAAATGGAGCTCCTTCCCACACACCTTCCAGCATGCTTTTCCGTGCGTGGTGCTGCATGCTTTTCTGGAGTGAGGGTGGTGCATGTAGCCTGGAGCCACTGCGTGATTAGCGTGTGGGTCTCTTAGTTAATTTATCGAGTCAGGCAGGGCAGGGAGCACAGTGAGGAGGCAGAGAAGAATCGTGATACAGTGAGGAGATTTTTCAGTCCCGATACGTTCTTCTTTTGCTCCTCTTCACCTGCTAGCGGTTGGCTCTGGTTTTTCCCAGTGCACTGCTCAGAGCTGCTATAAACTGCAATCAAACTTGATCTTGCCAAATGCAAGTTAAAATGTCGGAACATTTCTCAAATCCTTTTTTAAAACTACAAACTTGTAAGGCACTTTTCCCCCAGTATTTTCTCCTCTTTATTCTTTCTTCTCCTGTGATTCATGAAGTGACCCTGTGCATGGAAAAAAATGCAAGCATTATGTTCATAATGTGTAAGATCACACAGAGCTACTTTTTGCTGGCACATTTGTACAAGCTCCTATTCTGCATATTGGAATATTTTCATGCTGGCTTCCAAAATTCATGAGCAAGGGCAAGCTAGGTTTCTGTGCTGGACAGAAATCAAAGTCTCTGGAAATGTAGCCAGTGACTGTAGAATAAAAGCAATTACCACATGCAACAGTATGTAAATGTGTTTATTAGGAATGTGTATGTCCCTTGTTAGTGTGTATCGTAGTGCCACAGTATCTTTGATTCTGACAATGGTCTTGCGAAACATAATAGTGCTGTTTTTCCCATTTTGCAGAGCTTCATCCTAAATAACTTCCCCTTCGAATTAATTCTCTTGGTCCCCCTTCAGACTTACTATTATTTTCTTTTCTTACCAGGCATTTAGTGATGTGGTTGACCTTGGTTTTCATATCCTGCAGGCCAGATCAACTACTTCCTGAAAAATATTTGACCAAGGGGAAATGCAAGGCAGGACAGAGATTTCTGACATGTTCTGCTTTCTGCGCGCAAGCTCGATGGTGATGAGGCAGGAGAAGCTCGTGGAATAGCCTCAGAGGCAGCTGCAGCAGTGGGGATGATCAGGAAATCCTCTTTTGGAAATCTTTCAGTGCTGCCTCTATGTTTAAAAAACAAACACCTCCCACCCCCACAGAAAACCAAACAGAAACAAGATGGTGTGTATGTAGTGGGTGAGGGAGGTTTGCTAAACCTAGGTAAGAAACAAAACCTAGCTGACAGCTGGTTAAAGCCAGAGGTGGTGCGGTGCAGGGGTGCTCCGTAGGAACATTTTCTGAAGCACCGGGAGAGCTTTTGTTGTTGTCTTTACCTTGAACCACATCTGTGCAACATCTGTTGTTTGAAAAGCGCGTACCTGTCATTAAGTATACATAATTAAACTTAATTTCATCTGAAACTCTGTTTAATTTCTTATGACTGCACAGGCTGGTTTTCTCATCTGTGGGGAAACTTTGTTTAGGAGTATGTTTACAGCAAGCGAGTCTGTCCTAAAATGTAAGAGCAGCAAAGCTTTTGGCCTTGAAAATAGAGTGAAGATTTCTGAAGAAACACCTTCCACTTGATAACATGTTTCTGGCAGGAAAGGTTTCTTCATGTCACAAAGTTTGTCTGATCCAACCGAACATCCCATTCATGTAGCAGTACTTTAAAGTGAATTAAATAGAGCATCTGTTTCGCCTGGTTGCTGCCAGAGCCCGTGCAAGGCGAGGGGTGCAGGTCAGCCTCTCTGTGCCTGTCTCCTGTGGCCACTGGACCATCACCACTGAAATGCAAACGTAGCCAGCGTCTGCCAAATTCGCCTCCTTTCCAACTTGTGAAAGCCATCCTGAAGGCTGGAAACAGGAGAGCAGTGCGCTCGAGCCAGGGTGGCTTTGGGCAAAAGGGGGAAAGTAAATAAAAAGCGCAGGCTGCAGCTCAGGATACAAAAATCCCTTCCTTCCTGTAAGCAGCAGCACAGGGACGGGGATCGGTGCGGCGACCGGTGTTCACCCACTGGTGACTTTCCCAGCAGCTGTCATAATGTTATTCTTTTCAGCAGCCTCTTTTGTTTTTGTTAAGAAATTATTTCAAACATTTCAGCCCTGATCCTGTGAGAAGGAATTAAAAGTTTTGGCAGCTGGGCTTCATCCGCCCCTCCCTTCCCTCCCCCCGAGAACGCTCCTTGCGGAGCTTTGGCCTTAATTACTGTCCACAGCATTCCCCGGGCGTGGGGCGGCCGGGGGGGCTGAGCGATGCCTGGGTGAGTGGAAATGGCAATGCCCTGTGGCGAGGCAGCTGTAATAGACTTTCCTGCTGTGAGTGAGGGAGCCCTTAATGAGAATTGAAGACTTATTCTTGCTGTGGGATACGGTTCAGAAGCCGGCACAACGGGTTGTCGTGGGGTCTTGTGCTGGGGATGCACCGGCACCATGGTGGGTGCTGGAGAAGGGAAGGGAGGAGGGGGCACCCCATCCCCTTGTCACTGCGCCTTTAGCTGTTGAAAGGAGGAAAGGGTTAGCAGAAAGGCCCTGAAGACTGGCTCACTGCATGTTTTCTTCAATGTTTGTGTCTGGTGGTGAGTGGAGAGCTGTGCTGGTGCCCCGGTTAGCTGGGCCATGACACCCAGCAGTGCCAGCGTGTTTAACATGGTTGGAAAAGCCTGGGCTGAGTCCTCCTAGCCGGGCCTAGCCTGGTGGGTGCCGCTCGCCAGAGAGGAGCTGAGGGCCAGCGTCCCCTCAGCTTGAGGAGACCTCTCCCCAGTGGGGCTTCTACAGCTCTGCATCGCATTCAGGCCAGGGAAAGAGGCCGAGGGCCCAGCCCGCCCTTCATCTCTCCCTGTTGGCAGCGGTGCCCCAGCTCAGCTCCGGAGGACGGCTCGCAGGTCCCTATCCCCAGCAAACGGGGCTTTGCTGCTGTGGCTCTCCCTCCCTTCAGAGGTCCCGCTGCCAGCCTGTGTCTCTGGGCTGCTTTGTCCTGGAAGTGCCATGAGTCTGGGCTCCTCTCGTGCCGGGGGGCTGCGGAGTGCACGTGGGGAGAAGACCAAGCGAGAGGTGAGTCGGAGCAGCGGCTGGGATGAAATACAAAGTTTGTGAGGAAAAACAGTCGGGGTTGTATTTGAGGATGCAACTTGGAGTGTGGACGTGCCTGCAGGAGGGGAGAAGAAGGAGCAGTGCTGAGAAATGAAGGCCTAAAAAAGTGGTGGGGTGCACGTGGAAATGGGCAGGTGGAGGCAGGAGCATGAGGTAAAGCCCTTGAGCCAGCCAGGCAGGGTGCATCCCAGAGGTAAGCAAACGTTGCCACAGAGCTGCCAAAAACACAGAGCCAGGCAGCTTCAGTGGCCCTTGCAGGGGCTCGGCAGGGCAATTTGTCTTAGAGTTGGTAGGGTCCCATGTGGGTCTGGGAGGCCATGCTGCTCTGCGAAATGGGGCAGGTTTCAAACCATCTCTGTGGTACCTGCAGCAGCCATCTGCAAGCTGCCAGCTGCAGACCAAAGGCGCTGTCTAAGAAATTGTCGATGAAAACGAAAGCACAACAAGGACACTCAAGTCAGCTGGTACAAAGTGGAAAACATAAGAAAAGAGGGAAAAGAAATGCAACCAAGAGAGGGAGGGTGTGGTGTTTCTGTTGGAGCGGTGCTGCTTCTACAGCATGTACAGGGAACGGATGCACTTCTGTGGCACTTGGGGATCCTCAGTCTCTGGAGATCTCTTTCTCTTTTCTTTATCCCCTCCAGTTAATTTCACACAAAAGGTCATGGCCTGACGTGGTCATGGCTGATTTGCAAATCCCTGCCCAGCCTTTCCCTCGTCAGGAGGGTTGTGGATCGTTCTGCTTTTGGGACTGTTTGCTCAGGGCCTTGGTTTGACTCCAGTCCACCTGCTTGTTATTCATACTGGCAAAAACCCTTCTCTGCACTTTTCCTTGAAGTTAGGCCGTGATTTTTCTCATTTTCTGAGTGATTTGCCTCTCTCCTGATATAATTTAGACAGGGAAATGTAATCAATCAATCAGCATAGTAATTGCCTGTTTAGCATTGACAACAGTTGAGAGATTGCCTTGCATTTAACAAGTCCTCTCCGGTGGACGCAGAGATCAGAGGTCAGCACCCTCTGACTCCAGGGATCCACGTGGCTCTTTTTGGGGGGATACAGAGGGGAGAGCAGTGCGGTTTAACTTGTATTGCTTGTTGTACTGGTGTGGTGCCCTTGAGAAGAATGGCAGTGATGTGACTTTGTGGGATCATGGCTGGCTGCTTGGCTAGCACATCATCATAGGAAATATTTCCAGGAAAAGTCATAGTGGGATCATGGTCAAATGATCTCTTGGGTTACTCGGAGATTTAAAGGTGGTACTTGCTCATCTTTGGCAAGGTAGCATGGGGGATGTAATCCAGAACCTCAGCTGATAGGAAACATATTTTGTAAACTCTCTCTCGAGTGTCTTTCTGAAGAGGAGAACCAGTGCATTGAAACAAAGGGAAAGGACAGTTTGCCTGTAGGACACCTAGAAGTCAAGTAGTAACATCAGCTGGTAAGCAGACTCTGAAGAGAAAGATTATTATTCCAGGTACAGTTGTGCTTCTTGATATTATTTTCAAAGTCATTGGCTTGACTTTGTTAGGTAGCAAGATCCTAGAGGGTTTTGATCAACCTACTTCTCTTGTCTATCTGCATGACATCTGGCTGACTGGCAGATGTTTACAGCACTGTCCCAAAGTCCCTTTTCAAAAAGCAGTAATCCAGATAAATGGCAGTTCCTGCGGAGAAGCCATTTCAAATCATTGGTCAGTGAACCACATAGTTCTGCTTCTGTAAAACCACTACTTCTGCTAGTTGCAGTGCTAGAAACATGTTAAAAATGTACGGCCTTGTCCCTTCCCCCCTTTTCCCTTGACAGCTGCTGTGTGGTGATCCCAGACAGTTAACTTACACTGCCATTATCAGCGGGAGCTGGCTGGTTGTGTTCAGCAGCCACCAAAACCTCATACGTTTTTCCAACAATTTGATTTCAGAAGTTCTCCCAACAACAAAGTAATAATAAAATATGAAATCAACAAACACTGCTTGAGATCATGACAGAAAAATAAAATAATGAAAAGGTCAGTAAGTGGCATTAAAATGTAAAATCTGAGAGCACATAAAAACAAACAAGTTTTTGGACAGAAAACATCAGTGGATTTGAGCACACCAGAAATCTGAGCTCCAGTCCAGATGCCTGCAGTTGACTGTGTCCAATTAAACCGGGGGCATGTCTCGTTGGTAAGCAATTCTCAGTAATACCAGTATGAGCGGTTTTGTGTTTCTCATTCACACACACGTGATGTGCTGTACCAGCGTAAGCTTTCTAAGATGGCTGAGCTCTTGCACACCGGTGGAAGCTGTCTGGTTACCCTCCCCTTCACCAGTTCAGGCAATCGGTTGATCCTTGGGTGGCAGTGAGCTGTTTTGCGAAACCTCAATGTCGGTTGTGCCAGCACAAGGTAGTCTCCTCCCCCTCTTTTTTTTTTTAATGTGAAATGAGGGTGTTAATTCCTTCTGCCATTCTCCATTTCCTGATCTGAATGGATGTTGAAATAGTTGCGCTGCCACAACTTGCAGCAGGGAGCATGCAGTGGCATGAGGCCGGGCATGGGGTGGGCAGCAGAGGAAAGGGAGAGAGCGTGACAGGAACTGCTGTAAGCCACTGTTACTGCCAAACACATCACATCACCGAACCACAGCCTAAGTGCTACTGAAAGATTCAGTAAATATTCAACAGCAGAAATATGTCCATTGTGGATTAAATCAAAAAGAAAATAGTTAATGCGGATTTGGACATCCGGTAGGAGGGTGTCTGTAGCTTGCTGCAGAATTGCTCTTAACAATTGAATGTTTTTCTGCTTATTGTTCAGACTTCCGGTGGAAGTTTGATTTTTGTTTTTTGAAACCTGTTTAAAGACAGTCTTTTGACTATTTAACACCTAAAAAAAAAAAATAAATCCATTGCAGTCTAAACAGAGGAGGTAAGCACATCTTATAAACTATTGAGTGTCATTAAAAAGCAGCTGATGAGGATTTTACTTTGAGTCTTTGCATGTTGTTATGGTCATTGTAGAGTCTTTTTATTGGGTTATAGGGGTATACATCATTAGGTAGCATACAGAAACTAAAGCAAGATATGGCTCTAGAAATTACACTGAAATGCTGCATCTAAACCAGCCAAGAAGAATAGGATAAACCTTGTCAGGTCCCTTTTTTTGAAGACTCTTTAGAGCCCTGGGTTACATAAGAAATGAGTCGCCAGGTTTCCTACCTTGCTGGCTCCTGGTCTGCTCAAATAGGGCACTTGCTCTCTCCTGCCCATCTCCAAAGGCTCTCCATGAACACCAGATTGCAGAGCAGGTGCTATGTGATCCCTGCTCCCGCTCTCTAGCGAGGCGATGGAGTGCATTTGCTTGTGTTTTGCAGCATTAGTTCATCTGTGTTATACTTTAAGTAGGTTGCTTGTTCTCTGAGAGGGTTAAAACCACCCCAAAAAATCAAAACCCCACCCTGTGTCTTTATCCATGTGATTTTTCACTACTGTGAAGTAGTTGGCACCACGCTGCGTGGCAGTATGACCATGCATTGCCAGAAGGCTGGCAGGTATTTTTAGCATAGCCTGTTTGGCAAGGAAAGAGAAAAGTGTCCCTCTTCCCCCCCTGAAAGGAGCAAGGACTGCAGGCTATGGTGTGGTGGGATGGTGCTCAACTGTCGCTTTTTAAAGTTGTGTTGGGGTAACTGGTTGCCGTCACCTATTGTTTGTAGAGAAATGTTTAATGCATGGGTGCACCAATTGCCACAGCTGTCTTAGCTTTTGCCTTTCCCTGTCTGTCTCTCCCTATTTTTTCCTCTCTTTGTCTCAAATTAGCGCCACAATTAAAGTGTGAAGCCTGCTGGCAGCTAACTAGTAATTACTGTACAATGAAAGAGAGGAACATCTGTCAAAGCTAGGACAAGATAACAGCTGTAATTGATTGCCACATCATGGAGCTTGACCACCAGCAGATGGCTGGGGCCAGTTTTTAATAACCGATCACAGCAGTGGTCCCAGGGATTCGGTGCGACTCTTCCGAGGTGACTGTCTGTGAATTGCACCTGTTCAGAAGCAGCCATGCAAGGCTCCATCCTTTGGCTTCCTTTATTTGATTTCACTTACTTATTTTTGAATCTACGCTCACCTCTGAAGCCGTACCACAGAGCAGCATATGCTGCTGCTCTCGCTAGGGAGTAGCAGGGAAGAGCGAGCGAGGCACTGGAGCTGCAAGCGATGGCTCGATGGGAATTGGCAACACTTGGCGCTCCGCGGCACAGGAAGTGCCTCCAGTGACTGAAGCACTTGCGAAGAAGCACAGAAGCAAGTTGAAATTCATTGCAAAACAGAGGGATCCCTTCAGAGGCAAGCTTTTAAAAAGCAAATGAAGGGGGGAGCCATTTACTGCAGAACATGGGGCTCCTGCATCAGAATTAAATCGCTTTGAGTACTTGCCCTGTGATCGTAGGGTTTGGTGTGTCCCCCGTGTCGTCCCCCCCCATTCACAGCTCCTGCTGTCAGCTCCTGCATTGTGTCTCGATGGCAGAATTGACAGGAAAAGGTCTGAGTTTATTACAGCATCGCAATTCATAAAACCTGCAGACTAAGACTAACTGAGGAACTGTCATTGTTTCCACTACAATGTTGGCCCTCTATTTGACTGCATTGTTAGAGCATGTTTGTGGCACCTTCTCTCCTACACCAGAAATGTTGCTGAAGAGGTAGAGAATGAATAATCTGGAGAGGAGTTTATAACTTTTATTACACATAATGGCACTTGCTTTGTGGTAGCAATGAGATAAGGCCTGAGGAATCAGATCTGTCCTTATTCTGCAGTATTCCTTTTCTAGTCACATACATATATACAGAAAGCACAGGGGATTTTTCTTTTCCAGTGTCTTCAAACCCAGAGGAGTAAGTGTGTGTGGCAGGGGAGTTGGGGGAATCTTCTCTTCTTTTCCATGAGAAAGCAGAATGTCTCAATGTAAATGAATTGCAGAGACTGGATGTGAATCCCAAACTCTGCAGAGAGCCTGAATAGCTGCTGCCATTCAGCTCTCCTGGTGTTCAGTCATAGGGTTAATTGTTAAACAATTAGTGCTGCATTTCAAAGGCAATAAGACAAATTAGCTCAGGTATCTTGCACAGTTTCACCTTGCACTCTACCCTCCTCCCATCCTTGCGGTGACTCAGTTGGACAGAACTTCCTGGGTTATTGTGTAAAACAGCAGCTTGTTTTAAACAGTGCAATCTGTCATTAATTCAGCTAATAAATCACAGCATAAGAACAAGAGTCTTGCAAGATTAACATCTACAATCAATTGGGAATTACAACATTGGCTTTCATAGGCAAAACTGATCGTTAAGTCATGGAAAATTTATTACCTTACAAATCTGCTTATAAAAAGTGTTGACTGGAAGCCTTTATAGATTGTACTTATTATTATCAGATATTCACAGTTTTTTGATGAAAGGTTAAATAACTACACTTGTTGTGCTCTGCGTTTTCATTGAATTACAGGAAGTGATGGGCAATTTTCTAGGGTAGACTGAAATTTTTGTGGAATGATCCTATTCAAGTATGCAGTTCTTGTGAATCACAGTCCTCTTAGCATGACAATACCTATGTTAAATGTCAGAGGAGGTCAAAAACATCTTGTTAAGTGTTCAAACAAATCTTCAAACCATTTTTGCTGGTGCAAACTAAAGTGAGATGTGTTATATTTTCCTTTGTCTGCAATGAGAGAATTCTGTTTGAGCTGTAACACCACCAGTGTCAAAGCTTTCATATCCTGTAGTAAGAAAAGAAAGTCTGTGGAAGTTTCCTGTTAAAAACATTAGATATCTATGCAAAATAAAACACAGTCCAAAGAACATACGGTACAGTGGGTCCTGGATCTGTTGTGTTAGTTTGGAGCTTTCTCCATCCCTAGAATTAAGCACCTGCTTAAGTGAGAATAGGGATGCTGCACCTGAAGTATCAGTGTAATTTCTGTTCAAAATAACCGGAAGGTAACAGGACAGCGTGTACGTGATATTAGATTTTTGTGATGTGGAGAACATGTAGTCTTAAATTTAATTGAAAGTGTTGCTGGATATTCCAGTGGCAGCTCACCCTGAATGAGACTGAACAGCTAAATCCTGGAGATGACTAAATTTCTGTTGTTCTTTTTTAGCTAGATTTTTAATAGTTGCAGCATTTTTTAAAAAATGTGCTGATGCACAGATATGATCCTGGTAACTGGTAACACTTAGCACCTGTTTAGGTATGTAGGAGCCATTTCCTACCTTGTGGACAGGGTGCTTCTCTAGGCTGGGGTGTGTGTGAAATGCAGAACAGATATCTAAAGGATCCTAACGCAAGTGTTGGTGTCTGTCTTAACCTGATTTGGGAAGACCCTTCCTTTTTTTTTTTTTTTTTTTTTTTAAATATATGTTGTCTCTTGCTGTATAACCACCCTATTTTTTAATAACAGAAGAGCTACAGATTAAGCTGGAAGCTGGCGCAAAGGCAGCAGTCAGTGGATTAGATGCTCAGCGTTTTAGGTGCAGGATCTGGAGCCCAGCTTGGTGGAGGCTGAGGGCAGGAGAGGAGGTGATGTCAGCATCTGGGGTGCGTGCCAGTTTGGTGCCATTCATGCTGCACGCTGGCCTCGCAGCCGTGCTGGCAGCAATCTCCAGAGAGAGTGCAAGGAAGTGAAGAAATGGAGGGGGAGGACAGAGGATGCGGGGAAAATGGCTTTGAAAAAAGAGAGGAAGAGAGAGCAAATGCACGAATCAATAAATGAAGAAGAGCCTTTATGTTGTGTGGACAGGGTACCGTACCAGCTGAGACTACCTGCAGCCCTTGTGCAGCTTCAGAAATCAGTTCCCCATCCCTTCGCCCCTGTGCCTTGTTGGTGGCACCTTGGGGTTAGTGTCCTTTGCATTTATATGCATTCCAGAGTGGTGGAGACTGCGGCAGCCAGCACACTTGACATGGAGAGCCCCTTTGTGCTCCTGACTCCCGCGTGAGCAGCAGGTCAGCGAACGAGCAGAGCTTGAATAAGCAGCCCTTGTGTCTTCGTATGTCTCTCTGATCCCTTGAACAAAACCAGCATACGAAAGGCAGTAAGGCAATGTGAAGGCCTCCTAAATGTCACCATAATGTCAGCAGCACTGGGAGCAGAGCAGCCTCCAAAGAGCAGAAAGCTTTGTAATATTTATAGAAACAGAATTTGTTAAAAATACATTTGCGTGTTACAGTTCAACCTTTTGGAGTCCTCACTCCTTTCAGCTCTGGGAGTGGGTGGTGAGTTGAGAGTCTCTGCCTGTGTTTCAGGTTGGGGTTAAGTTGTCGCAGTCAGTCTGGGATCCTAACAAATGCTAGAAATCTGAGACTTTGGCAATTTTGTAGACCAGGGAACAGGCATGGTCCTTCTACCGAAAGAGCTCAAAGTCTTTTGAAATAAGCCTTTGCTGTTTTTCTCCATGTAAACATGAAGGGCCTCAGGACCCATTTTGCATTTGCAAAATGAGGGTTAATGTGGTGCAAAGCAGAGCGTGACTTGTCTCCTACTGTCTAACAAGTCAGTGGCAATACATGGGATACCTGGCACCCAGGCCTCTGTCCCTGGAAAACCCTGTTTTGTCTCTTGGTAGCTTGGACTCTGGAACTGGCTGCGAGAACAAAGCAGACCTGTGTGCTTGTTTTTGCAGAGCCTGCTGCCTTTAGCTGCACTGTCATCATGGTATGTCTTGTCACCATGATCACAGGCACGTAATGCTTTTACAGCATAACAAAATGGACCTGGAAAACAACCAGGAAATGGAGCGAGAGAATGCTGTGAAATTATCATAGATAAACCTGTCTCTTGCCCCATGTTGTGCAGGAATCCCAGCGATGGCTCTGCTCTTCCACACTGCCCGTCAAACAGCAGTGATGGCTGGCAGCAGGCAGGCAGCATCCCTGGCCCCAATGGTCTGCAGTGTTTCCTGGCACAGCCCCAGCCCGTTCGAACAACTGGGAGGTCTGGTCTATGTGTTGTGGGGAGAAACATTTGCTGTTAGCACTGTTGAAAGCACTGCCACTTAAGGGCATCAGACCAGATCCTCACCCACACCGGTGACCTGAAGTCAGGGGCACCTATGCAACAAAAAAATTATTTCCTTTAGCAAGGAAGAATTGCTGTTTCTCATCTTGGTGGTTTGTTTTTTGCTCACGCTTGATTTCTTGCCCTGTTCCTAAGGGTCAGTGCTTCTCCAGCTTAGGGGAGCACCGTTTTACCATGGTCAGTCAGCACCACATCCGGGACTGCTAAAAGACAAATTACTCCGTAACAAATGCTGTGAATCCCTCTCCTTTTCCTCCCCCTTCCACCATTCCAGCTCTTAGTTGTTTAAATTCCTGATGCTTCTGACGAGACGGAGGCTGGAAGATGCATTGATTTCTGATTTCCAGCTTGGTGCTACAGAAACCTGGGCTACCTGTTCCCATTTACCTGAGCTTTGTTTCAGTGAGATGGAAAAAAATGTCTCCAATCCTACCAAGTCTATGTTGTCTGGCTTGATCAGGCAGCCTCTGTGTTGTAGAGCACAGTGTAAGGCTAGATATGACATATTCCATTGGGGGAGTAGGAAATCATTCTTTTGTTCTGTGTGTTTGACATTACACAACATTTCCTGGTACCAGATTTGCTACTGTACTGCCCGCCTCTCACTGATGTCTTCTTCTGTGTAGCAGCATGCTGGTAGAGCAAAGCACTTATTGCCCCTACTTGCTCAAACCATATGCTTTGCAAAGGCATTTTCTCCCTCCCTCCCCACTGTTCTTAGCAGGAAAGGTCCAACAGAACATATAACGGCTCCTGCTCATTTCCCTTCCCTGCACATTAAAGTCATTGAAAGAGACACCACTTTAATATAGTGGACTGAAAACTGCCAGAGCTCAGACCCAAACCTTGCTCATGCATTGCTATCACAGCAGGCAAGCCCAAAATCTGGGGCGAGGCAGCTGGCCGAAGGTGGTAACCATATGAGCAGTCCTGGGTCCCTGTTAAATCTGCCGTTGTTCGTGGGTTAACACAGTAATGTCTTTACATTCCTCGCCCCCTCTCACCATCACTGCTCACACAGGAGCTGAAAATCCAACCGAGTGAGCCTGGCTTTGTTTTACGTGCTTGGGATGGCTGCAGTGTGAATGGATGGAGCAGTGCTGCGTAGTGGATTAATAGTGTTTCTCAGCAGTTAGTGGGAGCTTTGATTACAGTGCCTTTTTTTTTTTTTTTTTTTTTATAATGACCACTTGACTGCAGGTGGTGAAGGATGGCTTTAAAATGTCCTTTTAAAATTACTTTCAGACTCCACAGAGAAATATCAAATTGTACTTTTCCCCCTTCTGACAGAGCTCTAGGAGTGCTGTGTTACCTGCTTGTGGCATACAGAAATACGTGCACCTTTTTGATAGGTCTCCTATCAGCCTCCTCTTGTACGTTTTTTCCCTGTGGGCAACTAAATGACTCTGGAGGGAGGAGGAGGAGGAAGATTAGTGAAACGAGTGTTTATCTGTCTTAATTAGTGCTCTGTTGACAGAAATTATTTTGAGTATTTGCTGCACGGTAGTTACTGTTCATGCAAATCTTTTTTTTTTTACTTGAATTGACGTGTTTATTTCTTGCACTAAGTTATTGGTGCGACCTAGCACCTATAGCATAGCTGGCTACTCTTTTCTCTTTGCAACCAGACACTTGGTTATTTTTTGGGGGGGGTCAGTCACTTGCCCTCCATTTGCCTGCAGAGTTCCCATAGGCAGTAGTTACGGTACAGACTGTGGCAGCTTGAAGCAGGGGAGCTGAGCTCTGGGAAGAAGCTGAGTTCACCTGTTTTTGGAGCATCACTGACAGAGGTTTGGAGCTGCGATGCAGCCCTTGATCATGAACATAGTGTGACTGTACCCAGGGTGGCTGCAGGAGGCTTCAAAGAAAGAAGGCGGCAGGACGTGTTGTCTGCAGAACTAAACAAGGACCCATTTTGTGTCAGGGCCTCAACCCTGTATGTTACCAGAAGGTAGAAAAGAAATGATGGGCAGAAGAGCTTGCATGCTGAGCAAAGGCACTCCTTGTTTTCACTGGGTTTTTTTGGAAGGTTGCACTAGCTTGGTTCATTAATCCTCTGATGCACGTGAGAAGTTTTATAGCAAAAGCACAGCTATTTTGCACCTTGGAGAGGAAGTAAAATATCTCATGGGGTTTGAAGGGATTTGTGGATTTGTTTGGATCTTGTACTGTGTAGAAACAATCCAGCTCTTCTAGGTCATAACTTTCTGGAATTGATGTTCAAAAACTGCTGTGGAGTTCGGCAGGGGATTGACAATATGCTTCTCCAAGAGCAGTATATATTAAGGTATGGTATGTATTGATGCCTAATGCTGAGCATGCTGGTGCTTATGAATATCTGCCCTTCACAAGCTAGAGACAGTGTTTAGTGTAAAATTCTCTGCAAAAGCCCTTTTGTTGCATTGTGGTGGTGTGCAACTGTTCACCAAGAAAATGGAATTTCATAACATGAAGCGATGTTAATGTGTGAAGAGGTAATTTTCTCAACGCACTTAGGAGAAAAGGTGTCCACATAGTGTCATTCTGGGTTTAAGTTGTCCTGGTCACTAGTGGCTGGTTTAGTCTCAGGGCTTTATTTTTCTAACTCTGAAGTGAAAACAGCACATGGCCATGGAGGTGGAAGGTTGCCATCGCTAATGTTTGCAGGGTGCCTTGAAATTCTGAAGTGGATGATACTATAATAGATGGTCTTTTAGGCTTTGTTGTATTGCACTAACAACTTCTGACGACAATCCCCACCTGTCCTGTTCTCTCCCATCTCCCCGCTCTCTGCCTTGGGTTTTTAAAGAATTGTGGCAGGACCATTTCAATTTTGAACAGGACTTTTCAAATCTAATGTGAAAAAACGCCTGCCTCCGTGGTTTACTGACTCCTTGGGTAATGTCCCTTTAAAGCAGCAGCTGCTGCCAAGGTCTGGACGCCGTGGTCACTAAATCATTTAGAGCTGTGCTGTAGCTGAGGGCTTCCAGCTTCGCCTTTTGTTACTGTCACACAGTGGGACCTGGAAGAGAGCCAGGGCTGCAGGCGCCTATTGTGCAGGAAAGCGGCACATCTGCAGTGGAAGACGAAAACTGGATGTCAGCTGCCTGAGCAAAACTTCTCAAAAGTGGTGTCGTAAGGCCCTTGAAAAGGGGTCCGGCAGGTTTTTTTTTTTTTTTTTCTTCTTGGTGCAGCCGGGCTGTTCTGGCGTGTTTTGAATCCTGATCTGTTTCTGTGTTTTTAAGCTCTACCTTTCATTTTGGTGGAGGGGATGGTGGTGGTAAGGGAAGCGTGGCCAGAATCTTTATAACTGTAATAGACTGCAACAAAAGGTCTATTCACTTCTTGATGAACCAGGGATTTACGTGCATTAGTCCCCACTCTGTACGGAGAGGGGAAGACTGCCTGATGAATGGAGAAAATTCCTCTATTCTGTGCACCCCTCACATCACCCCCCTGCGCCGAGTCAATCCATGGTGTCTGACAGGGCTGTTCAGTAATTGGGAATCAGCAAACTCTGTGCTTGGGTTATGGGGGAATGAAGTGTTTCTGCTCTTGGCTTTCTTGAACATTCACACAGAGCAGCAGGAGCTCTTTTATTTATTTTCGCTTTCTATTAATTTTAATTTTCAGTCCAAGTGTGTGCAAACATAAATTAAGTAGGGATGGGTTTACATCACAGCCAAGATACTTGTTAAGTGAAATTGGTGTATAATGTATATATAGTACAGAAACAGCATGCTTGTCTCATCAGTGCAGTCAGAAGTAATTGCTCTGAGTCTGAACATTTATGTTGTAGCAATGCCCGTAAGATTTTAAAAAAGGTCCATGCTTCTGGATGCTGTATGAACACGTGCAACCTCTGTCAAGGACAATATTTGCAATGGTAAAATAGTGCATGATAACAAGGTGGAGTAAGTGAATGAGTGAATGAGTTTTAAGAGCTTACTCAAAAGTTCCAAACAGAGCTGGATTTTTTCCTTGAATCAAGAGAATAACTATTTCCTACAATGTGTTTCTCTACCCATCCCACCTCCCAGTACTTCCTCAAGGACTCTCTTCCTGAGAGATCCTGAGTCAGTCTTCTCCATGTAGTGAGTGGGCCAAACCCGAGCTCTGCGTTTCAGGGGGAGGATTGGACTGGAGCTCCCACCAGCACCTGCATGCCCAAAGCTATCGCAGGGCCAGCGCGGTTATGGTGGAGACTGAGCGTGGGGCTTGGCCGGTTGCGGAGCTGCTTGTGGATCTCTGTGACTTGAACTCTGCTCAACATTTGAAATAGCTGAAGCTACTGATGCAAAACATCTCGTGAATATTATGGAGGCCAAATTTGCTATATTGCAGAGGTTTTCTGAGAGCATGTGTTGACTGGGGAGGATTATTCAAAATAGCAATGTATTTGTATTATATGTGGTGTAATACAGAGGAAAACACCAACACTTGTGGCATCCAGCCCCTTCCTGTCAACTAGTGCTGAAGAGGTCTGACCCTTGGCGTGTGCTGCAGTCCTTTGTACTTGTAGAAGTCTGGTGGGGGAGGATAGGAAGGAGAAGTGCGGCTTTCCTTTAAAAACAGAGCGGAGGACAGGAAGGAACAGCTGGTTGGTAAGCAGCTTTCTACGGATGCAAATATATTTTCCATTAAGACACAATTGGGAACCATGTATGCACACTAAGGGAAGAGCTAATGCTTTAATGTACGTGCTTTGGGGCTGGAAAAGTGTCTTTGTCCTGTTTCCATAGCACTCCACTTTGGTAGCCCCTTCATTCAGGCTCCTGCATGCTTCCAAAATACAAATATATTTCTAGGGACATGGGAAAGACTCAAGTTCTCCATTCCTACCAAAAGCAAGTTCTCTGAACCGTCTCCTTGGGCAGGCATAGAAAGAACCACATTTTTGTTTCTTCTTTTAACATTTAAGCATGACCCTGTGCTGCAGTTCATGAAGTCAAAGCTGTGAATCCCCACTCCCCTGAGGTTTTGTACTAGCTGTCTTCATCTCTGGGATAATAAGCCAAGAAAACTCTCTGGATTTATGAAACCACAGCCTGACTGGATTATGCTAGCAGTATATTTGGAAATGCAATTGGTCTCTTGAAATTAAAAATAACAGTGCGCTATCTTTCATATGGCTCTCATACTGCTGATACAGCTAATGATTAGAGAAGATTTGGAAAGAGTTATAGCAAATCATAAAAATAAATCTGAACTGAGGTAATAATTCAAGAGGAACCTTTGGTAAGTCTAGGCACATCATGTTTTCTTGATTAGAGGTCACTCAGCCTTCATACTTTCTTGCTATAGTCAGTTAATTCTGTACAGCCTGCATGTTAGACCGGATACAGGACACTAACTGAACTGAAGCTTTATTTTTGAAGGGATTATGTTTTGCAGCACTCTGACAGTCTACTTTTATAGTTACTGACAGCTGTAGTTGAATTTTGGAAGGTGGATTAGTCCTCTTTCCTTCTTTTTGCCTTGCCTCAGCATAGCTCACCTGCAGTACAGATGAATATAGCTGTGTTAGGTATTGGCAGAGACATTGCAGAGGCACCAGGGAATTCAGCACAACAGGCTGATCGCTTGGGCTCTAGGTAGTACGATGGTATTTTGGTTGCAGACATGCTGCCATGGTGCCTAAAACACCAGACAGAAATCTGCTAGGGGAATGAGAAGATTGATGCTAAAAGTGGGGATAGTATAGTCTACAGTGAGGTTTGATTTCTGAAAGAAACAGCCAAGTTTTGGTCTTGAGGATCATCCTACTACTAACGATGCTTAAATGGGTCATAATAGGCAGGAGCTTGAAACAGGAGCCCCCATGAATTACTGATGTGTTCATCTTCCTAATTGCTGGCTGCGGGAGGGGATGCAGGATGTGTGTGGTGGTGGTTAACGATGTGATGGTCCATAGCTGATACTGGCAGCCAGGGTCTTTAGATTATGCAAATGACCAATGCATTATTAGTGAGGCACTGTTCAATTTTTAACGTAGTACATGGAAGCATAGTGATATTACTGCCATTATTTAATTAGAAAGTTGTCTGGGTAACCATTGCAATCCTACTTTGAATTTTTGCATGTTAATAACTGCTTTATACAAAGTTGGGAGTGCCCGGTTTTAATAACATCACATGTGTAAATACTGTTGTCTTCAGATTGCTGAGACCTTTTAGCAGTACTGAGGGGAGTGAAGCAGTCTGTATACAAATGTTTAAACTTCATTCTGACCTTGTAAATCCTGTTTTCTCCCCAAGTGCAAATCTGGTGCAATGCAAACAGCAGTGCTTCAAAAATAACCCTAATTAGCAATTAGCTGCAATAAATCAAGCTTGGATGGTGTGCTCAGTGCTGTTGAATCTGATACTATATTATGGCACAAGTTGCGTAATAGACATTTAACTGTTTTAGCTTGTAGCGCTGCTTTTCTTACATTAAGTAAAATATCTAAATGTCATGTGAGTTTCAGCAGCAATTTAGTTGATCATATATACGCTTCTCGTTTAGTGGAGACATGCTTTCTGCATAAAGATAACAGATAATCTTAGATAACTATGTGCTTCTGAGGTACCAATGTCTTTATTCAGTATTAATAAATACAAAAAATCAGCCGTTCTGGTTTCCTTCTGAAATGCATCAAGTTTAAATATAATGATTTCTGATACCAACCAGAAAAAGCGAGAGTCATTAGAGGGATCTGGGGGCTAATTGGGCTTATAAAAAGGCAAATGGTATTTTGATGATGTTCCAGCCAGAATGATGAGAAGTGCATTTTTATGGCCCTGGGTACATGAATTTTCTAAGGTCCTTTAGAAGTAACTGGAAAGCTATTCAGCATTTTATAACACACCCCGTGCTGTTTGTAAGTATTGGAGATGCGATCCTTTTCTGAAAACAAGAATCTGTGTTTTTGAAGCAAACCTTTAGTCGTTCTGGGTCTACTGGTGGTCTCAAGTGTGGAAGGATGACAGTGGTCACCACAGCAGCAGTGAAGTGCCTCCTTAGCATGAGATTAAAAAAACACTTTTAAATTTAACGTTTTTATAAATTGCTTTTAATTCTCCATAACCATGGAGGTTTAAGGCACCCTTTTGTAGAGCTGTAGGGCTCTGGCTGTGTGACTCCAGCGGTGCATGGGGTCTGTAAGGAATGGCAAAACTCCTCCTGGTCCCCAAGCCCCTTGGGTAGGGGATTGCCCTACAGCCCTCGACTTCAAGGAGGTGGCTGTGAGTCAGTCCGCAACGGTACCGTGGAAGCTGGGTGACTAATGGATACTGCACCAGCAGATTTTCATTCCTGTGACAGTAGTTTAAGGGTGGAGTTCTTTGCTTTCAGTGGGTTGGTTTTTTTTGGTTTTGTTTTCTTCTGGCTAGTTTGGACATTTATTGCACAAGTGAGTTCTTATTTACTCACTTTGAATACGTCTTTGAAACTTTGTATCACTATTAGATCGATGTTTTGATAATGTAAATTTGGATTTTTGGGGAGTTTGCTGTAGGTTTTGTCAAAGTAAAATGTCAGTATAATATCTAAAAAGTAAATACTGATGAATCAATGTCTTTTAAAGCAGTGATATTGACAGAACTTTATATTTGATGTATATAGTATTTTAAATCATGTTTTTGTTTTGTTCAGCACTTCTGTAAGCTAGATAAATATTGCTATTGGGCATCTGGGTCACGTGCTGAGACTGGCACCCTTTTCCATTGATTCCCAATCTCATACCTCAGTTAAAAGATTACATTGAGTGGATTTATCTTTATTTAAATTTGCTACAGTGTGAGCAGTGTGGCCTGATGTTACATTCAGGGCCTCTAAAATGGCCATAATTCATCTTCTGACTTGGTCAGACAGTGTGCTTTCGTTTGTTTAAAAAAAATCAATATTATATTATTGTGCAGGAAAAGATGACATTAGTGTCTCTTACACCTCAGTCTCTTTGAAAGAGAATGTAATTATTGGTACTAATTAAGATGGTGGATCCCTAATTTATCACTAGCTAAGCTCTCAGTGTAGATTACCTAATTCCTTTCTTGATTTTTATCCATGCCTACAGAATAATAATGCTATTCTTATAGGTCACTCTTCAATTTATGGATGGATTGTGCATTGCTGAAGTTGTATCGAGGCAAGAATTGTACCGTTGTGTAATGAAGGGGCAGAGAAAAGCAGGTGACCTGAGGTCTGATTTTGTTTGTAGTTGCAAGAACTCTTGGTGACTCTGTGTTCTAGTGGGTAAGGAAAAGCATTGCATGTGGCATGATCAAGTAGCAAAACTGATGTTTTCTTTTTGTGACTTAATGAGCTTTGGGGAGTAGGAAAAAAATCAAGGTGCACTTGCAAGGAAGTACAATAAAAATTCAAATTCTAGATATACAGGTGGGAAGGCTCTTCTATGGTATGAAATCCTTGAATTGGAAAAGCAGAACAACATATGGGTGATGATTTAATCCATGTGCCAGTGTGGCTTTTAATTTGAAGTGCTTCCTCTGGGACTGTTTTTAAATCTCTTGTTCTTATAATTCCTTATTGTTTCTGCTGAGCTTTCCTGTATGTCATCACTCTGCTGAGGCCCGTTGTAACTTTGAGGGCAGGCAGCTGCTTTTAGGACAAGCTGCTGTTGTGCTGGTCCAGGAGGTGTCTGTGGTACTGACTCCAACAGGGCTGCCTGCCTGGCAAGGCACCAAGGGTGCCTAGGTGGGTTCCTACCCTCTGTTGTACTCTTCCATATATTATAAGGTAGGTTGGACTGAATTCGTTACTCAAATTATATTCTCTGCAGTAACTGAGTTTTAGGATTTACACCAAACAAAGAGGGGTGTCGTCTTTGTCTGCATGTTTTAGGTGTTCTGTTAATGTGCTTTGAATTTGTATGCAAAGACCTTCTCCGTCTATTTTGAAGACAGGTAGTTTCATTTTGAACGCTTCTTTAAAAGATGCTGGCTCTTATTCAAGGAATGAGTGAAATCCCTTAACAACTCCAAGCTTAACCTGGAATTCGTGTTGTCTTCTCCATACTCTTACTCCACTCATAACTGACTGCATGTCATGTAGTAGCAAAGATGCTGATAGCGTTGTCAGCACCAGCTGTCCCTCTTTGCAGCCGTTTCTTGTACTGAATTATTTACTACTGGGATTTATGCTATGTATATAGCGTAAAAGTTTTATCACAGCAACTGTGCATGTAAACTAGTACTGGATACAGAGATGGTCTCCAAAGTGTTAGAAGAATGCTAAAGGGAAGGACTTTCATTTAATTGGTTTTATCTGTGGCTCCAGATTTATTCATTCTTCTCTTTACCTGTAGTTTAACAAATAATCATTCTCCATAATTTGACACATTATATGGCTGAGTAATTATGTTCTAATTATGGAATCCCTTAACTACAAGGTATAGTTTCACAAAAGGTTTGGGTCTTTTATTAACTGTAGGCACATTTCCATGGGATCTTTTTTTCAAATAAATGTAAGGGTTCCCAGTACTGGAAAACTTTAGATTCATAATGTGTTTCTTATTGTTCAGACAGTGAAACAGGAATGAGTAATGAAGAGAAGAATGAAAGGATTGAAGGGCAGCTGTTAGCCAAAAATCTTAGGTTAGTGCTTTTCGGCACAGCCAGCAAGGATCACACTGCTTAAACTTCAGCTGAACTGAAAGGGAGGAGGGTATCTGACTCATAAAATTACAGCGTGATATATTGAAACGTAAGTAGGAGATTTAAGTAGTTGAATGTACCCGTGACTAGCGTCTTTTTGCGATGACTCTTTTCTGGATATCTTTAATTCAAGAAAGCGCTGAAGTGCATCCATTAAGTGGCTGTTATAATAGCTCAGTACTTCTCCAAAGTGAAAGTCAGCAGATGACATTTTAAAAATAAAAAAATGCAATTTATGAAAAGGTAGTGAGCGCAGTCCTAGCCAGGAGTGTCACTGAAAGCATGGTCACCATGCCTCTTGAGTTTTCTGAAGTGCTTTTGTTGTAGGTTTAGGGCCCATTGTTCACTGATGCTTTCCTGGATAAAGGTCTTGTATTGTCTTACTAAATGTGCTCAATTACCATTGCCTCCCTTATATTTGTACAGATTATTTCCAGTAATCATGTTGTTTGAATGTTCATTTAGGTGACAATCTGGTTGTCTTTCCACTGGGCAGTTATCTGGCTAGTCTGAGAGTGCCTGAAGAAAACACTGATGTGCTAGTAAAGCCAAAGGTGCCTGGTGCGTTAGGTCATTTTTAAGGAGTTTGAAAATATTAGCAAATGCACAAACCAGTGGCGTTATATGCTTTGCCAAAGCAAGCATTTGTTAGTTGCCAGCTATTCCCGGCTATATTAGAAATCTTCAGGGGAGCAATGCCTGCTCCTCTGTCCTCCTCAAAAAGGCTGGTGTAAGGGCTGCGTTACCTGATATTATCAAAGATAATAAATTGCAGAGCTTAATATTCTTCTAAAATATATTTCCTAAAGATGATGTGCCCTGATTTTATTGTAATGTTAACATCTTGCATCTATTAAGACCTGGACTTGTTATGAGATGCTGGATATGTTCCCAACTGTGTAATTTGATGCTGTTTTGTTTGACAAACAAGGGTCCATAGCAGTGCAAGTGGTAAGTGATAAATCACAGGTGTGGTGCTTAGCTGGGGACTGCTGAACTGTTTCCAGTAACTTTCAGAGTATGTGGAGGTGGTGGTGGAAAGCAGAATTTCAAACTTGTTTCGGGGGGCTATGGGATTTGGGAGGGGCGGGAGGAAAACAACAGAGGAAAAACCTTAGTACCATTCGTGCGCATGTGCATAGAGTGTGGAAAGCCAGCTGCATCTTTTCACCTTTATGGGAGTTAGACTTTTTTGTTACGTAGGATAATACCTCCTCTTGTTTAGCTGTCTGGATAAATTTCTAAGAATTGCACTACCTTCGGTTTTAGAGAGGGATGAAGGAGATTTGTTTTCTTATACTTGAGCCATGCTATATGGACATCAAAAATACAGCTTCTGTCAGTGCTTGGGGCAAGGTGAGGGCAGGTATGTACACGGCCTTGCATGTGTACCTGCACAAACTCAGGATTTTTTCTAGGTATGTTTGCCAGGGTACTCTTTTAAAAAGAAGTGTGTGAGGATTTATTTATCCAGTAGTCTTCAGGTGGAAGTACTCAGAGATTGGTGTCTCATCCTCCCACAGAGTCCATAAAGAAATAGCAGATGATGGGTAATAAATATTCTTCTCTGCCAGAGGAGTTCAGGGGGGGAAATGCATGATCTGATCCAGAGATGGACTGTCCTTTAGTTATCAAAATTGATGTAGAGAGCCCTTTATGCAGTGAAGTTGTCCAGTCTGGGTTTGGATGGTAGATATTGTTTCTGTTTAAAATTCTCTGAGAGGGGTGTCCTGAGGAAGAGTGTTATTGCCTTGCGTGTTAATGGGAATTGTGCTTCACTACCGGTGGGTAGAATTTGGCTCTTTGGAGACGTCCTATTAAATGCTTTAGGGAATAGGTCGTACATGATGTGTTCATTTCCTTAGTATAATTCCCTATCACCAATGCCATTAAATGCACCATTACCAGCCATCTTATGTAAATGATTTTTCCAGTCTTTTCTCTTAGTTCGAAATACCCTTTTGGAGGGCTCTTGATTAGTTGAACTCAATTTGCTCAAAGGTTAGCATGTTAAATTGGTATTTGGTTTTCATTAACCTGTGCAGTAATATCTTGTCATTAGGAAAGGCCTTTTGCGGGGTCTCCATCATCATTCATTTCTTGTAGCTGGGTTCTTTGCTTTTTCTTCTTTTTTTATCCGATTCATGCTGTCAAGGATCCTGCCTTAAAAAACAACTTGTCCTTTGTATCACGTAAGAAAAAACTCTATGGCAGCATGTTAACCCAGAAGTGTAGTGTGTAGTGCGTTCAGTTAGCAAGAACATCTGTTTCATTCTGGAATTTTTTTAATTAGTATTTACTTAGGTTTTGGTGAGGTGTTATCATCATTACAATTCCTTAGGATAAGAGTATTTATTGCTTTGCTGACTGAGGCATAGTTGAATGATCAAAAATAACACTATAAAGAAAGAAATTTGGGGAAACTGGTCATCTTTTCTGCAGTGGCAGACTTTCAGGAGACACAGACTAGAAAATCCAAAATAGCTAAGAAAGGAATTTTTTTCTCTTCTTAAATAATGACAGCTTGCATGTATATCTGCAGGAAGGGAACGTAAAGGCACGGTTCTAAACGTATGGTTGCAGTAGACTTCTGAATAATGCTTGGACTATCTATTACCCTGTAATTGCTACCTATCAAAACTGCATTGTATTAATAAGACTGATGATCTTAGGTGGCTCAGGCATCTCCTGCTCCTGTTCTGCCCAATGCCTCATTTTGAAGTACAATCATGTTTCTTCCTCCTGATGCATCTCTCTCCCTCATACCAAATTGATAAAAGCAACATATTTGAACATAAATAAAATTAATGGAGCAATAAAACAAAAGAAATTGTATTCTACTAAATCCTTTCTGTTTGCTTTGCTTAAAAAACCAATACGTTACTCTAGGGATAAAGAAAAGCAGCACAAGACAAGCTTTGAGTCAAGCGAGTTTCTTATGTGCTTTCCATCTCAAAAGAATGAAGCATTCATTGAAATGCTTGCTGTAAGAAAGCAAAACCAGCAAGTTAATTTTTGGTGCCCAAGACTGACAGTAGGATATGGAGTGAGACTTCTTCCACATGCTGAACAAAAGTCAAAATTGTTGGAGAGGAAAGATGGCAAATTCCTCTCTCCATGGAAAATGTGAATATTATAATTTTTCTCTTGTAGGCTGGAAATTCAGCCTGTTTATTATTTATTAATTTTATCAACTCATCAGTTCTGTCTGCAGAAACTGTCTTGAGTTTTGTGTAACAGAAGTATAGCATTTTTAAGGTATGATTTTTAAAAAACTATTTAAAAAACAATACTGCGTGTAGAAAGATGTGTGATGGTGGGCAACTCCCCCCCACCCCCATTAGTAATTTCACAATTGCAATATGTGCCTCTAGAGTTGCAGCAGGAATTGTGTTTTAGATGAAGTGCTGCAGGTTGGTATCATCTCTTAATGAAAACTGGTGACCAAACCAATTTTGGGAGTGGCCGTATGGCATTCTCGAAGGTCTTCTAGCTATGAGACTGTTCTTCCCTCTTACAGAATTGCTCTGATATGCTTGATGTCTTCAGATAACTATTCTTCTGATCTGCCTGCAAAGACATTGAAGGACTGTACTAAGGTAGAGGGAGGAAATAAGGATTTTTCAGAGCTGCTTCTTAAGAAGAAACAGCAGCCGTCCTCCAAGAGAGGGCTCAGAGGGGTCATCCTGCTGTCCTCACCCGCCTCTTGGGAGGCTGCAGGCGAGGCAGACCCAGACTTGTCCTGGAGGTGCGCAGGGAGAGGAGTGAGGCCCATGCACTTCAATTTTTAATCAGGTTAAGTAGTCATTTGAATGCTGTAGGAGTCTGAATTTTCTGTGCAAAGCTTTGCTGTGTTAAAAATTACAGAAACAATAGAAAAACTATAAAAAATAAAACTCACTCTTACCTTAGAAAAAAAACAAGAACAGAAACAAACAACCCAATCTATTATGCTTCATTAAACAGGGATTTAGAAATCCCCTTAATGATTTTTTTTTTTCAGTTCATTTACCAAATTTTTGTTGTCTTTTGTTTTGGGTTGTTGTTTTTTTTTTTTTAGGTTAAATTAGACAAGTTTGTTATTACACTTGAATAATAGCAAAAGAAGGAAAACAGAACCTGATTAAAATGTGAATTTCCTGGGGAATGTAACTTTACCGAAAGAATCAACTTTTGTATTTTGAGGCATCACGGTATTAGATGCACATGCATTAGTGTCTGGGATATGAATGATGAATATTAGAATTTTGTTTATAAATAAAGTTAGGTTGGTTTGAAATGGAAAAAATATTGCTAAAGCTCGCGACCTAACGTAGGTGAAGGTTTAAGACATCTGTTTTTCCTTATACTGTTTTTAATCTCATTTGTAATTGTTTGTTCTGCATTTGCCCTTTCACTCCTAAGAAAGGTTTCACTTTTTCCATGCTAGTACTGGCGCTGACAGAAAGTGCAAAATTTGTCTTCTGTGTTGCAGAGGCCTTGTGCTGTCTTCATGAGTAGTTTTAGCCTTTCTGCTTAGGCTAGGTAAGCAGCTTGTTCCCAGAACACCACCAGAAACACCAAAGATGATGAGGATGCCCCCCCTCCCCCAAGTGTGCTAATAAAGAACTTGGCAAGCGGATCTAAACCAAAGCCCAGAAAAATATTATCTTCAAAAGCTGACTGTTCCTCTCTGGAATGAGCCCTAAGTGAAGCTCAGAGTTTCCTCAACCTTAATCAGTTTGAAGCAAGATGTCATAAAGTAATCGAGCTCAGCTTAGAAGAATTGCCTGGGATTGTTTGAGGCCAAACTGTCAAGAGGGAAGAGTGGAGCCATAGCTTATTGAATCTAAAGCCCGAGCTCACCTTTGATACGTCTACATTCCAGTTTAAAGAGCTCTTAAAATCACTTTCTTGCATGCCTCTCAACAGCAGTGTGTGGGCGAATATATTCTTTTAAAGAGTTTGCTTAGGGATGTAAATATGTGTTTTTTACAAATAAAGTATTTTTCTAAGTTGCGTGGCTCTGTCCCCTGTGCCGGAGGGCTGGTTGCAGAAGCCCAGATGGCTGCGTCATCCTGGCTGCGTGGCAGAGAGCACGGCAGGGACCGGGTCCTTGAATGGGGCTCCTGGCTTCTCCGGTAACCCAAATAGCAGCCGACTGAATGGGAGTCTTCAGGGAGGGGCGGGGGGGAAATGTCATGTGGAAAATAATTTGCAGAGCAGATGCTATGCATCAATTTTTCCTATTGCCACGCTCCAAATTCACTGGGTCTCTGGGTGTGTTTTTTGTTGTTTTTCCTTTTTAACATTGCCTTTTGAGAACACAAAGATTCCTCTGGCTGAGGACTGAAGCTAGGTCAACTAAAAAAAAAAAAAAAAGTCAATTGCTAAATATTAGGCCAAGTTAGATTAAATGTGGTTTAGATGAATCTGTCCCACCTGTGCAGCATGCTAGGCGTCCTTGGTGAGCCATGTAAATAGGGCCTATATTAGTGGGCTGGGTTCTGCTGTCTCCCCACCCAGCTCTCAGGTGCTGGAGCCTTCAGGGAGCACTTGGCAATTAATGCTGACTCTGGTTGGGTGCGGCTCCCCTGCTTCCACCCTAAACCGATGGGAAATGGGAGTAACTTCTGGGAGAGCGAAAGAGGGAGTAGGATGTGCAGGTGTTGACAGCAAGCGGAGGGTGCAGAGCATAGGCTGGAGTTACAGTGCATAAGCAAGACTTGGCATGTGTCTTAAATTTTAAAGTGCAGATTGTCATAGGGATTGCTTAGAATAAAGGGTTTGTGCCTTCACTCTTTAGCTTCACTTGGGGGAAGGTGTACCAGCTCTCCTGTACTTTTATGGGTTTTATTCTCCTTTAAACCACTTTTGGAAAGGCAGAATCAAAAACTAACTTGAGAGCAGCCTGGAAAATGAAGCAAAACAGTTGCAGGCTTAAGTGTTCAGCAGGACCAGCTGGCACAGGCACATGTGCAGGCAAGTGACATCTTGACTTGGAAAAGCACGTGCCACTTCTGGTAGGGGTTGACTTGGCATCCTGGGGCCAGTCCTGAAGTTTTGAACCCTGCGGAAGTTCCTCTGATGCCGAGAGCTGAGCTGGGCAGGATCGTGTTCAAACAGCTCCGTCTATTTCTTTCCCCCAGGGCACTGTTTTCATCCATCCCCTGTCCCTGAAAGGGAGAAACCTGATTGTTTTTTTTCTTGCCTGTTTGGAAGAAAAGGGAAGGACTGGGCTATGTGGGAGAAGGCCAGGTCAGGAGAAGGAGAGAAGGGCTTGATAGGTGTCATGATACAAAGTGACAAAAGGGAACATATTCCCATTTCAGTGGCAGCAGAGCTGCTTATCTGTAACTGTGCTCCTATATCTGCCACCCCTTGTGTTCGAAATTATTTCAGCCACTCGCTACAGAGTGAATGGAAGTGGATTGTCCCTTTCCAACGTGTATTCGGTGCAGAGCTATGATTTTGTCTCATTGGTGTACTTGATGGCATATCATTGTGCTCAATATGGGTGTAGGAATTGGCATATGAAGGTATGCCTTCAAACACCAAATGTGCTAGGGAGAGTTAAGAGTATGTTTGCTTTTCAGCAATTAAATGTGATAGAAAAATAATCTAGATCTGGGTTTTTCAGAACAGCACATACAGGTGAGGTGTGTGAATGTTCTTGAGAAGGAAATTAGGTGCCTGATTCCTTTAGGCCTTTGCTGTGGGTTAGTTATATGGCTTTAAGTATATTGGTGAATTTAGTGGTGCGAACTCTGTGGGATCCATGTGTGAATTTGGTTGTATACATTGCAGTATGACTATGAAGCACCTTGGTACTCAGAGCTCAGTAACATAAGTTTTACTAGCAAATTCTAGTATATTATACCAAACTTAAACTTGCCAAAACTGTGTATGCCAAACAGACTTTATTGAAAATTGGAATTTAAAAAGTTGTACAACCTGATCGTGCATGTGTAAGACTTTCCTGTTTTGCATAGCTGTTTCATCCTCCTAAAACTGGTCTCAAACATGGCACCTTGTCAAGCCTTCTTGATTAAAGCTTGCTTCCTCCAACACCCTGGTTTGTGTTTTTACCAGGCAGTGATGGGGATTCTGTTTCTTCCATGCAGCACTATCTCGACATCTGGAAGAAAGGTTTTAGCCTTTTTGATCTAGAATCTGTGGAAGATTATCAAGGGACCACGAGAGTTGATAAAGAAAAGCAAGTTTGTGTGTGTGTGTGTGCTGTAGAGCTGTGTATGAAAATTCTTAGTGTCCACTAGAAAATTGGTAAGAGTTCACAGTTTGCAAAGACTGAGAATCATTACTCTATTAATCCATCAGGCCCTTTATTTTTTGCAAGATTTCTGGGCGAAAGTAAAGGAATACCAAATAGGCTGTTAGGAACTAAATAATCCCCTCCCCTCATGTGTGCACTCTGTTATGAATTTAAACTGAACCCATAATACCATTTGTGTTTTATATATGTGTTTGTTTCTTTTATTCTTTTTATGTTGACCAAAAAAGAACCTTTCATGGGAGTTCAGAGAATTTATTTTAAATGATGTATTATTTACACAGTGGTAATGACTCCTTTGTAAAGATGTCTTTTGAAACTTTTTAGCATGCATATTATCACTTAAATTCACACACAGAGACTATTTAAAATGTGTATTACAGTGTACATATGTATTTAGGGGCTTGTGTATATTATTTTATCCTAATGGGTAATCCATCTTTTCACTGTGTATTTAGGGACACTTAAATCCATGGATTATTCAGCAGTTGAGCATGCACATTAGTTTTGCAAGCTGAAATTGAGATGAAATGTTACTGTGTTTAAAAAGAAAAACACACCCCAAAAATGAGGAGTAAATTAGCTTGCCTTGCACTGGTCTGGGGCTGGTGGACCCTCTAAGAATCAGTCCATATGTATTTTGCACCTAGAGCCATTTCCTTGATGTCAGAAAAAAAAATTAAAGAAAAAACCCTCCTGGTAAAATGTAGTGCTCTTACTCCTCACCTGTATTCTCTTTGCATTCCTTTAAGGTTCCAGGCAAACAGCGAGGAACCTAAACAGTTTTAATTTAAGAAAGAAGGTTTCTCTTAATTCTTGGCAGTAGCTCTGCCGACTAGGAAAGCAGAATAGCATTTTCTTTGTCAAAGCTGCTGTCATTTGAGAAGTAGTGGGAATTGGCAGGTTTGGAAAATGCTACTTTATGAAGACTTAATTTTCAGGCTTCAGTCTGGTCACCTTTTGGATGGAGGAATACCAACGACAAGCTTAGTTCTGATCTCATTTTGCATGTGTGTTTTCACTGAGACCAAGAAGAAACATGTTAAGGCTTGCTTGCCTTTTTTTTTAAAAAAAAAAGCAGCCTGCAAAAACAGAACTGCTGACACTTCGTGGAAAGCTTTGCTGTCTAGAAATAATACAAATTCTGAATTTCTCTGTGTTTGCTTGTTTACTTCCACGAGTGCTAACATGAAAACAGAGTCTTTCTCTCTGGAGAATTTGTCTGCTTCTGGGGCAGTCTTGAAATGTAGATAACGATCAGTACTGCTTGTTCTTCAAGGAACACAAAGCAGCGGCTTCCAGGTAATAGTGGGCTGATATCTTGTTCGTATTTAACAAAGCATATATTCGTACTTGAGGTGGGTCAGGCTTATGAAATAGAAACGTACGGGCAGGGGAGCAGACTCCCGGCAGCTTGTGAGGCAGCTCTTTCCCTTGCTAAATCATCCTTTGCACAGAGGAGCAGTGTGTGCTCCTCAGGACACTGCCTCCCACCTGAGTAGCTGCTTGTTCTAGGCTTTCAGTGTTGTTTTTTTAAGGGTGCTAATCCATGACAGCTGAAACTGAATTCAGGACTGGAGCGGTGGCTGTAATCCACTAATTTTTCTTAAAAGAACTGTGACTATTTGCGCTCTGAAATCCCTTCAAATATTGGGTGAATGCGGGAATGGTACAAAAGCTGGTGAGCAGCTAAAAGAACTGGAATATAGAAATTATTTCTGTTCAGTTGTGGTAGCGGAACTGAAGTTTGTAAGCTGCGTGCAGGTGCAAAGGAGCATCTTACAAGCCTTGGACAGCAGCCTCTGTGCATCGCCTGCAATCCTCCTAAAATCAACTCTTTCATATGCAAAAAGGAAACGGATTGGATTCAACCATCCGAGACAAGGCAGTTCAGGCAATGAACGCTCAAGCAGAGAAAGCAAGCATGTCCTGAAGAATGAGCCACTTGTACCTACTGAACTCAAGCAAGCAGATGTCTTTCTGCTCACTTGTACTCCACAAATATGGTATTTGCTGCTGTATAAGCAGCTATGCAAGCCCGTTTCTAGAGTATCTTTTCATCAAATGGCACAAAACTGTTAATCAGCACGATCTATTTCAAGGAGGAGGAGGACATGCAGCAGAAAAAAAGCAAAGCAGTAGCTTTTACTAAGTCTACAGACTTGGGACATGGCCTCAGCCACAGTTTGTGTTGGCCCTCTGTAGATGGGGAATTGCAGTTGCTGCCATCTGAAACACTGGAACTTGCATCTGTGTCTTTTTTCTGGGTTTTTTTGGTTTTTTTTTTGCCTGGGATATTTTTTAATTATCTTTCTGACTATACAGTTTTCTAGTACTCAGGTGCACCCAGAATTTCTGTTGGTGCCAACAGAGGGACTGCTATCATAGCAGTATTTTTCAGCTCGAGGCCGGTACTATTAGTCTGCTGTGAACCATGGATAGAACAGAACAGACCATCAGTCCTGCTGATAAGAGCAAATGTTATTCCCTTGGAGTGTCTCTTGCTGAAAGAAGCTGAGCTTAGTGAAGGGAACACCCAAACTAAAAGTCACCGTTCTGCTCTTTTGGTTTTTGACATAAACACTGTAATTAACTTTTGATCACCATCAGTTTTCATATGCCCAATTCCATGGAAATGTTAATCTAAGATAGCAAAGACATAGACATTTACCAGCTCTCAACCAAGTAATGTATGGATGTATGTCCTGCGAAGTGCTTTAGGTTTTTGACACCAATGTGTTATTTACCATTTTCCTAAATATATCGTGAAGCAGCGGTGAGTGAAGAGACAGTGCTATCAAAGCACAAAGTGTCAAGCTTTTGGCTGTCTTTAATGGGTCATTTTGATGGCTTTCTCCAGCTGTTCTGAATTAAGTACTGTTAGGTAGATATTACAGAATTTGCCTTCTGCATGAGCAGAGGGAATTTTTCCACCCCTACTTTTCAGCCTACTATTACCACTACAAGAGGCTTGTCATCCTACACTTCTTAAGGAAGCCAGATTTTTGGCTTGGGTTCAAACATATGTTTCTCTGCTGCTGCCTGTGTGCTCTCTGATCTGCCGTTGGAAACCAGTTTCAACTGATGCTCTTCCCCAAATTTCCTTCCCCCACTCCTGAAGTGTTGCAAGCATGTATGAAGTGTGACCAGTGGATTGACAAGAAAATTCATGTCTCCTCAGACCACTGAACTGTTGTATTTAATAGCCAGTTAATACATTTGTCAATCTGTTAAATTTTTTTTTTTTTTAAATCTATAGCAAAGTTATCCTAGACATCAGGACCCTGTATTAAAAAAGAAAGACACTCTATTTATTAATAGCAGTATTATTATTATTTAAAGATTTAATGGAGAAATGATAGACTGTCCATTGGCTGCAGTGCATGAGTTTCAAGGACCTGAATTCCCATGTTAGCAATTTGTACGGGTTTGTGATGCTTTCTAGTCTGTGTGAATGTGACCTGCATCTAAATGAAAGCAGCTGGTGGAGGCATGAAGTGGAAAGCACGGTGTTTAAACGCGTAGGACTGGCCTCCAGTGGGCAGACAGTGTCCTGGGACCTTTGTGTTCTCAGCTTTTGGAAGTTTTAATAACCAATTTGGGGGAGTAAAGCAGCAGACGCTTTGTCCTGTGAATTTGTAACTGCTGTGCTCAGATTGTTTCAGCCTGTAATGAAGTGTCAGTGAGAGGATGCTCAGTGGGGTTACTGGAGATGTGTTTTTAAAAAGTACCTCTATCTGGGGGAGGGGGAAAATAAATTACAAAAAAAAAAACCAAACCCAAACTTCTGCCATGGCTATGTGAGTGCAGGCTTACACTTGGCATACTCCCAAGTCAGCTAGCTGAGGCATGAGGGACAGAGAGTAGTTAGTGCTTTGTATTTACCCAGCTAGGAAATATTAGAGGATTTAGCAGCTGCTTAGTTGTGCAACATCAAGGTTTATTATAAGGTTTGGGTAGTCCTTCTTTTTTTAAATTATTTTGTTATAGGTAACTTCAAATACTGTATTAAAGAAGAAAAAAGGCCACTTCCAAAGTCCCAATAAACTGCTCTGTGGGAATTTTTCTTTCCCAGATTATCAACTTTTAGAATCTCTCTCCTTGCAGGTCCCGCCTCTATAAATAAACCTGCTGCTTCTCCCTACTAATCAATTATTGCAGCTTGCAGTCGGTGCCGCTGGGGTTCTCACGCTGCCTGTCAGTCTCAAATTTGAGGCAGGGCTTTGCCCTGGCACTTCACCGCCAGCCCTGCGAACCCAGCCGTTCAGGGCCACTGCAGGAAGACTTTGTTGCTCTTCTTTGTTAGCGATGATAAACTCCTCCACTGTGGACGCTGCGTTACAGTAATTGCAGAGGACTTGATCCATTGACTAAGCTCACGGTGACTTTACTGAGCCATTTTTCACCCTAATTTCTCTAGTCCTGAATCTGCACCTTTAAATAGGAAGCAGCTATCAAATGAGCAAAAACATAAATTCAAGAAAGAGTAAGTTAAAACTTAGCAGTTTTAAATCTAGGTCTTCTCCCAAATTTGGGGAGTACAGAGAGGTATTTGGGTCACCTCCAGCAGATTTTAATGGATTTGTTCCAGCAATCAGAAGAACATACCCCCTCCTGCGGTAGCACGTATTTGCCAGACTGCAGAGTTCCCTGGAGCCTTCGCCTTACCTGTTCTGGGCATCACCTCTCTGTTCCTACCTGCTAGCTGCTAGCAGGTGGATCACAGCTTAATCTTCCTGTAGCGGCTGAAACAGTGGGAAGCATTGGTGCCAAAATGAGGCATTTTCAGGTATTTATTTATTGAGGGCTAAGGTTTCCAAGCAGCCATGTAAATATGCAATAGTGGATGTAGGTACCTTGATACGTTTTCATAAGGCTTTAAAAAGGCTTCTGTAAGTAGATGTTGAACGACAGCTGTGTGCTTTGTTGAAAGTGTTTGAGAAATGTTGGAAGAAAGCAATTAGATCAGGTTTGGTTTTCCGGGGGTTGGTTTGTTTTTGGTTTTTTTTTTAAGGGATATGCTTTGTATGTGTCAGTTAGCAAGGTTTGTTCATCAACTGATACACTTCCACAGTATTTGAAATTTTCACAACAGAAAAAAAGCTTCAGTCAGCTCTTTAGCCTTTCATTCAAGTAAATGATAGTGTGCATAACCAAAAATTTTGCTAGCAGGCAAAAGCCTGTTTTTACTGATGCTGAGACAAATGATGTTAATTATATCAAAGAATCAACAGCGTACGTTGACTCCACATCTCTGTCTGAGAGCTCTCGGACTGACTGGGGGGGCATTGTTTGCTAACACGGCACTGTTGTCCAGGGGCTCCTGCAGTTTGAGCGGTTTCACTTACTCTCTTTTGATCACCACTTTCCCCCCTTTTTTTCTTGTTTTTGTTGCTGTTGGTGTTCTCTGTGGCTGGGGGGTGGTGGTGGTGGTGGTGTTGATTTAAGGGAGGATTTTTGAAATAAATAAGGATAGATATTTTCCAAATTATGTCAAAATCTGATACATTTTTCAGCACTCTGACATTTCAGGATAGAAGCAGGGTGGAAACACTGTGCTTCAACAGGCTCATCACAGTGATTTATGTAATGTTATCCGTGCAGTTAAATGCCTAATCTGCCAGATGATACAGTTGCATGCTTAGATACATTTTCCAAAACCTTAAATTTTTCTGTTCTGAAGGAACAGTAATAACAAGTTGATTGGAAAGAACAACAGAAAGAAACACCCATTAAAAAAATCCATGCTCTCTAAGGTCCAGGAGTGTGGGCAGGGTCTTGGCAACTTTTTTTTTTGGCAGCATCATCCCACCGAGTTGCCTTGGGCAGTGGTCTATCAAATTTCCAGACAGCAGCAGCAGCTCTAGCTGGCAGACTTCACAGCTAGTGCATTGCTTAAAGTGAAGGGAAGGCTTTTCAGGGAGTGAAGAAGGTGGATAGTCTTGAAGTCCTCAACAGCATAAGAGATGTTTATTACTGAAGGACACTGTGTTGGGATTTCATTTGTGCCATTCGTCTAAAATTGAGGAGTAATTTAAGTGTAGCTCCAAAAAAGTGGAAGGCTTTGTGGTTGGAAATGCGGGTCAGGAGGAAAATGGAAAGGACTTGTGCAGGAACCAAAGCTCTTGACTCTAACAAACCCTTGTCTTTTTGTTCCACTGACCTTCTCCAAACCTAAATACTAATGTTTCTTTTTCCAAGTGCTCCTCCTGACTTGACCTTTTGGCCTGTACTGATAAATCACTGTCCAGGACCTTCTCATCTCTTGATGGCTTCAAGCCTCTCATTGCTGACCCCTTTGGCATAGATATTATACCTTTCGTGTCTCTGCTCCGCTTGCACGGTTGTTCAAGATGCAATTTAGACGTAATCTCTCTGGCTCATCTCTGGCTGTGCCATCCCTGGAGTTGCTGCATTTGATTAAAAAGAGGAAGGGGACCACCTTCAGAATTAGTGAATGTGAGTAGCAGGCAAGAGGTTTGTCCTAGAAAAGTCCGTGTATTTGCTGAGTGGGGAGATCTCAGTCGAATCACTTACTCATTTGTTCTTCCATTACCCAGCCTGCCTTGGCTGCAGGTGTTCTGATATCAAAAAGGCTGGTTACTCTACTGGTGGCAGTACATGTTTGCTTTATCTTTAACCTGACAAGCCATTTGTGCTCCAGGGCATGTGTAAGAAGAATTAAATGCAAACAGTCAGAGTCTTCTGCAGGTTAGAGACAAGAAAGATAGTGCAAAGGGATTAAGGATTAAAGGGAGAACAGCCATAAGCGGGATGGAAGGTTCATTTATGCACTTGGCTCCAACTAGATAAATATTTATGAGCAAAGGGAATGGATGGTTGTAAGAATGTCTGGGGTTTGTCTAAGCAGAGCAAATACAAAATTCTTGAAGATTTTGGCACTATTGACGTTCAGAGGGGGTTTTTTTGTTTGTTGTTGTTTTTTTTTTTTTTTAAAGAGTTTCAAGGTGTTAGGAGCACAGATCCCATTAAAGCCCTCATTAGCTAGATATTTATGGCCACTCCAGTTCTCTCCTAAAGTTTGAAAATATTGTATTTCTTGGATGAGCTGTACTTGATCTGCTTTTGATACTCTTTTCACTTGCTTCTCTTCAGAGTAAGTTTTCTATTAATGGATTTTCCCTGTGGTATGTATATAATGTGCTACCCTCACTGCACAGAATATTTTCAATTTACTGTGTAGATACTAATAGAATAAGTAGTACAAGGTGAGAGGGCTCTTTGACCTGGAATATTTTTTTCTTTTTAAACAAATGAAAAAAGGTGTTGAGGGGAGCGGGAAATCTGTTGGCAATGGAGGTGAAAGGAAGATTCTGTGAAAATGAGATGATGACACTAGTCCAAATTCCAGTGAAGTTTCAGGGAGATACTTGGGTAAAGGCTGCGGGGAAGTGAGGCACATTTATTGTTTGCCTTGAGGTATTAAATGATTATGAGAGAGTATGCCTGCACTTACAGTGATTTGATGCTTTGGCTTCTTGACTAGCAGCAGTCATTTGTGCAGTCTCGAGTGTCTAGGTTGGATTTAACCTGCCAGCTTTTGCTCGACAAGATAAAGGCTTTACACTGACGTGGCTAAAAACATTGGCAAGCATCAAGAAAACTCATTTATATAATTTTTGTGATAAGTCTTCTTATGAATATATTTAAAACCCCATTTTGCAGAGATCAGTCAAATCATCATTGCAAGAGTGTTTAAACAAAAACTTTGCATGGGGCAGGCAGGCAGTTGTAGTGCTTTCAGAGCTATTACTGGAGCTGAAAGGAAAATGAGGAGCTTTGCCTGGCCTGTATTGCAGACTCGCTTCAAGAAGTCCTCGTGGCTGTTCCTGTCAGGCAGGATAAGGGGCTTGTCAGTTCCACTGACACAAAAGCCACTGAAAAATGACACAGCCAAATTTGCCAAGTACTTTCCTTGGTGTTCCGACAGTAGTGGTGGAGAAAATGTAAGGAAGAAAAATCCCCAGTGAGCACGCAAACTCCTTGCAGAGCTGTGTGGGACTGACATGAGAGAGCTGCCAGCTTCTCCTGGGCTGGATGTTGTAGTGAAGCTCCCAGGCTCTGCTGCCGGGACCTGCTCGCCCAGGCTCACTGCCTGCTCACTGGTTTACTCCAAGCCATTCTTGCCAAGTACAAAGAAAAGCAACACCCTCCTTCAACCTCGGGATGTGCTCAGTGGTGGGGATAAGGTGCTATTCAGGCTCTGGCTACTGTGTAATATGCAATGTTGCCCATGAAACTGCCATTTTATATTGATTTCCTACACCCCTGCATGAATTTATAAGGAACAGCTTTATCATGCTGTTCTTGTGAGAAATTCCAGATTGTCACCTCTGGGAAGTTTAGCCAGGGCTGTCTTTATAAAGCTTCGGGCAGTGGGAAGGGGAATCTAAGCAGGGATTTAATTTCTCTAGATGTGGGGGAATTAGAGACACCTGTTCCACAGCTAATCTTAGGTTTTCTTTCTGCTTAAATTGAATTGTATGCCTTTTATTTCCATCCTTAGTACAGAATCTCAGCACCGACAAGGACTGGTCAGTCACACCATCACTGTTCTGTAGGTGAAGTTAATTCTGTTTTCATTGATGTCATTGGTCCATTAATGTTATTTTAATGTTACATGGATGCTGCAACACATCAGACTTCAAAGGCACAACACTTCTTCAGCTGGATTCTGTATCAGATGGGTTTTTGTGTTGTGGTATAAACTTGTTGAAGAATTGGGTTGTTAACCATAAGCATCCAGGGACCCCAGTTTGGCTTATCAGTCATCACAAGGAAGAACAAACCCCCCTAAGACAAAGAAGGAGGTGCTTCGCTCCTGAGCCATCCCTGTCTTTGTGCGCAGATGAGACTTCACAGCAGACCAGAGATCCTTTTAAAAATGTCTCACTAGTGCAGCAAACAGGCATCTTTCTTTGTAGTAGGCAGAGGCACCAAAAATACATTTCACTTTTTTCCTTGCACTGGCTGTTCAGACCCCTGAGTGGCATTTAAAGTATGTGGTTTCCAGATCTTAGGTTTGGAGTGGCTCAAGATCAAAGTTATTTTAAAGGTTAAGCTACATGTGATTTTTATGCCATCAGGAGCACTTCTTAAAGAATAAAATTTGCTTTGATTGAGAACTAGCAGCAATCTGAGAGACAAATGGTAGAAATTTTCATTGACTTCTGTGCTGTGCAAGTGTGGTGGTGCTGCTGGGAGGAAGAACAGTGCAGTGTCAGGCACTGGTGTCATCATGAGGATGAATTCTGAGTTTTAGACCCAGAGGATTCAGCTAGGTATGTTTAGATGTTGTGCTTTTTCTTCAGAGCATTCCTTGCATCCCTTTTCTCATGTTTGCTTGTCCATCGGGGACTTATCTCTAACAGGGCTTGTGGAAACATGATGTTGGCTGTGGTTGTGGCTTTTCTAAGAGGTTATGGAGCAGCAGAAAGAGTTAGCAATTATGATAGCTTTATATAGAGAAATGTAATTTAAGCACAAAATGGGGAGTGTGAGGTCTAGTTGGTGGCAAGTGGAGGTACTGGCTGGTTTCCTGATCCATCATTTTGTGGAGATGTAGAAGGGGAGGTGCATTTCATCACTGCACCTCACCATCTTGTCTGGATGACCTCCTGCCCCTTCTCCACCAGAGCAGCAAGCCCTCATTTACAGTGCACAGTTTTCTAGGATTTAGAAGAAACTATGGAATAACCCCAGAAGATAACTTGTAATATTACAGATCAGCAAGCATACTCTTAAAACACCTTATTTTCTTCAAGTAGGGCTGCCAAGTGTGGTTCTCCTGTGCAGCTGCATGCTGTGGGTGGGGTGAGGCTTGTAGCTGCACGGTGGAGCTGGCTGAGCTCATGCTGGGGCTGCTTGACGCTGTGTAAGCAATGGGGCACGTCTTGCATGGTCTTGTAACTCTGCTGTCGTACTCATTTGGAGAGCGTTGTTCTCATTGCACTTAAATCTCCTTGCATTACAGATAATCTAATTCTATCATGTCAGGATTAGGGGACCCCACTGAGAAGAGTTAAGAGGACCAGCTGCTCTGTGCTTCAAAGGCACAACCCTGGTTTGTCTAATCTGGAGAAGGCCACCCTACATAACCCTGAGGAGTTTCTTCTGGGAGCAGGAGCTTTCCCTTCCTCTGCTGGATGTGCCGCCAGTGCTCTCCCCAGGCACACTAATGTGGCAGGTTTGTGACACCACCTCCAGCAGCAACTGCCAAACGTGCAGCTCTGCTCTCTAGAGGGACAGTGGCAAAGCAGGCAGCTGGATGTGGACCCTTGGACACTTAAAATAAGCGTTAAGCTATCTGGATGGTAGTCGGTAGCTCTATTTTTCTCTGAGATCTGTTGCAGTCAGCTGAGAAAGCCCCAGGTATTTGATTCAATAAATTTTGAAGTTGAGTGGTTTTGTCCCAGCTTTATTATTTTGTTAATGCAGATACTTAATAGAAGCAGTGTGAGAACTGGATTCAAAACTGTCTAACTGGAAGGTTTCAAAATAGGGTAGGCAAAAAAGAAGCAGCTTCCAGAAGGTATGTTTGTAGTAGGTCCTTAGCATAGCACTATTTAACTTCTTTTAATCAGTGACCCAGGGGAAAAAAAAATAAAACCATTACTCATGAAGTCCTCAGATAACACGCAGATTAGGTGGAGTTCAAGATAAGGAACAGGACCTGAGTGACTGGGATTGCTTCATGAACAGTGTGTTCTGATGCAATAAAATGCCGTACTCTAGAGACAAAATGAGGGCCCTTCTTGTGTAATGAGGAGATGGAGGAGGGATAGCTGTCTCCTGAGAAATGGCTATCCTGAAAGAAGCTTGGGTGTCAAGATAGATAACTATCTGAACTTGAGTTTTCACAGCCTAGCTGTGCCCAAGATTGAAATCCTTGAATGTATACACAGGGAAATACTGACTTGAGTAGGTCTAAGGTGGTTCTATAGCCCTATATTTGGCATTGGCACAAGTGTAACCTGAATACTGTATCCCATCCTGGTGCCTGCAGTTCAAGAAGGATGTTTAAAAATTGGAGAGACTTCAGAAAAGTGTCATGAGAACTATTAAAGAATCAGAAAATCTGTCTTGCAGGGAAGGGCTCCAGGACCTCTGTCTGTTTTACTGTAGGAGGGTAAGGGGTGACATGATTACAATTTATAACAGCCTGTATAGGGAAGAGAAATTTGATGATAGAGCGCTCTTCCGTCTGGCAGTCAAAATGGTAACAAGATCCAGTGGCTGGAAGGCTATAACATTGATACGTTCAGGCTAGAGATCAGCTGCAAAATTTTACCAGGATGAATAATTAATGACTGTAGCAGTTTATCAAGGGTTGCGATGACTCCTTCATGTCTGGATATCTCTGAACTGAACCTTTTTAAACAAGAGGCTGTGTTTCAGTCTGGGATTAATTCAGACAAGTCCGGTGGCCTGTGTTGTGGTAGCGTACCTGCAATGAGGAGTTTTGAGGCGGTAGATTTTTCTGTTAAAACAGTCTGGGGATGAATTCTGTCCTTATTTACACCTGAAGAGCCAATGCTGCTGCCAGGGTATGTGAATTTTAAGAGTGCTTTGTGCCCTTGCGATTTTTCTATGTTGGTCTCAAAGGTCTTGAACGGTTACAGCTTGCAGGTGCTGCTACAGCTCTTGCTAGGAAAAGTGCATTTTTGTGGTTAGTTGTATACCGAAGGGAAATGGATCTCTTTTCCCTGTCATGCTGCTACTTCTCAAGATACAAAACCATTGGGGAAGCAGCATTTGCTATTTTTTTCCAGGATATTGCAGTTATATTTTGTAAGCTGATGGATGCTCAGCTCAGTAGGAGCTTTTGAAATGGGAGAGATGGGGACACTTAGCACCTTTGATGCATTGGTCCCTTTTGTTTGCAGTGAGGAGGGTTTGTATTGAACTACGCTGATGTATGTTTGCGCTGAAGAATTGTCTGAGCCTTCCCTTTTTACCTAGCTGTAGAGGGCCTGCCTCCCTATCCAGCGTTTCAGGGGAATATATTAGCAACTGACATTAATGTTGTTGAGAAAACATTGTAGTATAGGTGCATTAAAATTGCTAGGGCTCTAAGCACTCTAATCTCTTACTTCTTTATGAGGTTTGTGCTTGTTTTGCTTATATGTCACTGAGTGGGTCGTGACTCAAATTTAGCCAGCGCTGTTATTAATGCTGGAGCAAGTCTTCAGTGGGCTATTTTTAGCAATCAGGGCTGTTGTTGAGAGCTTGCGATTGCTAAAAATGCCTTGGAATGATTTCACAAGCGATACTGTCTGTGGTGGAATTTGCGCACCAGCTGTCTGTCTTCAGGCCAGTTGATTGTGTTGACACGTATTCCCTGTGATTTGTCATCTCTGACTCCCGCTTTGCGATGGCTGTGACAGGCGTGCTATCAGTGTCTGATGGGAGAGAGTGAATGAGGGGGTAAGTGACAGCAGCAGCCTCATTACTGACAGCTTGGGAAACACTGAGATCACAGAGAGGACTTTGGCCTTTGCCGATATTTGATTTTTCCCTTTACCACCCCGTCTTGTGAAGCGCACCTCGTTGCTGCCATCTTCCCCAGAAAGTATCCGTTCCACGGCTGAGGCCTTTTCTTGGATCCCCTCAGCAGTATTTTAAATGTTTTTCTGACTTAAGTGGCTTCCTCCAGGCAGAACAGTTGCTGAGGTTTATTTTGTTGCTGACGCTGGCCTTCTGTCCTAAGGTAGTGGTTCTCATGTCAGCCAAATTTTTGGAGAGATAATGCCCCAAGGAACAAGGCTTACAGGTGGGATCACGGAAAACTGTGGTTCTGGGTTTGACTTGGCTACTGACTTCTTGTGTAGTCTGACCATGTTTGATTCAGTTTTCCCATCAGAAGTGACAGGATAAAGGAAAGGTATGAGATCTGTACATGAAGTGATTAAATTATTAAAATTGATTACCTACTGTATATCCCGGGTAGCTTTTAACCTGCCAAATAAAAAAGACTTGCTAATAATGGTAAGTGCCCTCACTCCCATAAACATAATACATATAGATGTGAAACTACACCTGTGACTATTTTCTTAGTGAAATTACTAGTTCAGTTAGTGAAATAAAAGGGTGTTAACTCTTATCCCAGGATTTCAAGGTGTTTAAGTCCTGGAAATACAGAATCATGGCATGCCTTTGTGTTTTGTGGCTGAGAGGTGAATCAAGGCTGCTGTGATTAAATGGCTATGAATTAATTTCAGTTTTTCTGTTTTATAACAAATCCACTGATGAATGCAAACAGTACAAAAGTTTCAATTCACAGACCTTCAAAGCAACCATTTGCTATTGTCTCTTGAATTATAATCTGAAATACCCCACCAATTTTTTTAATGTTACACATATGTGGATTTCAAATAAGTGTAAAAATATGCAAGGAAGGCAAACAGGCAGGCAGTAATGATTTATAATGCTGTAGTCTTTTTGCCTCCAGAGACCTTGATTCAAATCTTGGCCCAAGCCTGGAGAGGAAATGAGTTTGGTTTTAGACTAGTTCTTAGTGGATTTTTGTCCACATTACAAATGATATGTGGCTTATCTGGCAGTCAGAAACCCTTATTGAGTAAAGGCTGAATTAGAGAATGTTTTTTAATAAAGCTTAATGCGGAACTGTGTCTGTCTGGATGAACTTCTGACCAATTTTGCATCACTTGTCTTTATAAGCACTAAGTTTGGCAGAAATTTAAAAAAAAAAAAAGGGACACACACACACACACACAAACTGTTAGTAGGGGATATATTATATATTTATAATTTGCTATAGAAGAAAGCACAGTCTCTCATCATTAGTCTGTAATGGTGTTTGTACCATCTTGTTTTTTATATATAGTATTGTATTTCTGTTCTTTGGCTCGTGAGTTTTGCCATGTGAAAGCGCCTCTGTTCTAGCACAAAGGAATCTTTCTCTTTCTATGTCAATCTGAGCCAGACACCAAGTTGTCTGTCCTGAAGGTGAAGGGACTACACCAGCAGCAATAAGTAATGCTCGGAAGTCCCATGCACATGGCTCCTAAATAATTCAGTTGGCAGGTAGCTTGCTCTTCTGCTCGCTCTTTAAAATGAGTGCATTATCTGAGAGCCTGCTTGAGGCTTTTTGGTTCTGAATTCTTGGAAGTGATTTCAGAGGAAGGTATTTGAGTTGTGCCTAAAATAATTTATGCCAGAAAGACCTCTGGGGACAAGAAATGTTTGAGACCTTAAGCCATGGGGGTGCTGCTGCCTCACATTGCAAAGGTGATGTGGAGGGCTCTCAGCCCCAGTCCCTGCACAGGATCTTTGTTTCTGGCTGCTCAACAGCTGGATTTCTTTGTGGGCACACTTGCTAGAGAGCCCAGATCTGTTTTCTTTAGTGTGCATGAAAACTAGGGGCGGGGGGAGGGATATATGCATCAAACTCCTGCACTGCCCTCAAAAGAAAGACATCCTTCTTAGTCCAGCTGTTTGAAAAATGATCTTTATTACCTTTACTATTCCCTCCCTTCCCAATATGTATATTCTCTTCTTCTCAGCACTTCCCCTCCAGTGACTTACCCATTTTTACCTTGGCTGAAGGCTGAGATTAACTCCGTGTGTGTGGACTGTGCAGGCAGCCTCAAATTATCTATTTCAATATTAGGGAAAGGTCCCAAACAAAATATTCTGGGGAGCAAGCAATAAGGGGAGAGAAGGCAGGCAGGGAAGGTATGTTGGACTGACTGATGGAGCAACTTGTCAAAAATTCTGTGATACAACTACCCCTGCTGCCAGGGAGGTGAGCACAGAGCTATTTTCGGGACTCCCCCGACTCTTTTTGTCACTTGGTAAATAACCTTGTGGTATGAATCCAAACACTCGGTGCCAGGGAATGAAGAAGAAAAGCAGATTTAGGAAGTTGGTTGTTGGCAACTTCAAGTTGCAGTTTTGCAACTGGTTGACTCTGTGCTCTGCACTGGGATCACAGTGGTCTGGAGCTGTTCAGGTGGTTGGTCATGTTTGATTTTTAACCTGTTGATATGACTAATTTATGAACTAGTCATTTGTGCGTGCTGCCTTTAGTTTTTGCAAGTCTTTGTGGCCAAAAGGTTTGCTTCAGATGTGTGTTGGTGATCTCTAGGAACTGACCTACCTGGATTTTTCCTTGTAGTTGTTGCACAGAACAAATTTGAGTCCTGTGTTTCTTGAAGTTCAATATGTACCAGTTCATTTATTTAACAGATTATTTATACTCTTTGGACTTGTCTATTAGGAGTGGTGTCTGATGAAAAAACAAAATGCAGCAGTATATCTTAACTGATTAATATGAAGGCAAGTGCATCAGGCATGCTAAAGCAAGTTTGTCTACTCCTTCTAAAACAGTGTTTGCTGTTTAGTTATCACTATGAATCTCTGAATTTGTGCTAATTTATTAGTTAATCTATTTAATCTGTTATAAAGAGATTCAGACCTGGAGTTTTATGTATTGTTCTTTTATCCTCCCTTAAAATCAACATCCTTCCATTCACTCCAATCGTAAGTCACTGTGGCATATTCAGAGCATCAGGAATTTTTGGTTCCTTTTGATAGAAGGAACTTAAAAAGGTGCAGTGATGGGTGTTCCTTATTCAGATTTCTAGCCACTTAATAAAAGCTCTGGCTGATAAGAGTGACTGGAAATACATATATACATTTTACTGCAGTGTCCTTAAATATCCTTAACACTTGAGCAAAGGCCTATGAGTTTATTTAAAGAATATGAGAGCATTTGGATTTGGTGACCTTTTTCAGTCAAACTCTGGTGGAGCTTCATCATCTCTTCTGAATTAGATGATTTGGCCTTTATCAGGAATTTAAAAACTTCTGGACCCACAAGAAGAATCCAAAAAATCTACTTCTTTCAGAGTAATTGTAAGTATGTAGATAGATACAGCAGTACCATTTCCCTTTTAATTGGAGTAATTTGCTCTACCCAAATATGTGCAGATTCTCAGCATTATTAAAGCAGGCTCAAGTGAAAGAAAATTCCTGGGGTGGTCCTTGTTGAAAGTAGTTGCAGAAAATGCATTTTTCATAATATACCAGTTTTTGTCTTTATTTTCTTCACTGTTAAAATGCTTCCCTATGGAAACCAGATGGGGGTAACCAGCATGGTTATTTACACAAATAACTTAAAACACGCATCGGAAGAAAAGACAGCCTGTGGCACATGCATTACTGTGCAGGATCAAGCTTTGCAGGCAAAGATCCATTTTTTTCCCCATGAGGAGGTTACAGGGGTCTTAACACAATGAAGTCCTCTTTCCTCACTGTTTTCTAGACCCAAACACAAGGTAAATCAGCTACTTCTGCAAAAGTATTCTTTGGGGGGAGGATGAAATCCACACTGCTGAGTGAGTAAATTCAGCTGGAGTAGAAGATTTCCTCTTCCTCTGCTGCACACAAGTACTTTGCATGCTTGTTTTAAGTCTACAGCCCTTAATAAACCCCTTAATTTTTGTGTGGTTAGCTTTAACTCACAGTTCTCCTTTTTTTTTTTTTAATTTCCTTCATCTCTGTAACCAACAAGCTGCATTAATCCTTTTTATATAGATATTCATAATCTGTTGTTGAAAGTATTACCCTTTGCTTTTAGGGATCAGATGGCAAAAGCATAGAGTTTGGGATTCTCCCTTTTTCTTCAGATTGCTGTAGTGCTGGTTGATACTGTGGTTTTTTCATCATTGGATGTAGGATAAGTCACTCTCTTCCTTAAGTACTTACATAGCCTGTCTGAAAACTCTGTAGCCCAACATAATGGTTTTAACTTTGTAATGAAGGGTTACTCTTCTTTTAACAGATAAGAAACAAAGGCAGAGAGACTAGGGATGCAGATTCATTATCCCTGTGGGATTTTGCTGCAGCAGCTGAAGGTGATTTAACTGTGATCAATTTATAGTTTACAGTAATCCATCAGGTTATGAACCGCAGGGGATGTGGGCTGGATAAGCTCTCTTCTGTCAGCTGTACTTGCGGAGTGGTAAATTCCAGCAGAAGGGCAGGGAGGAGTCAGATGATAGCTCTTTCGGCCACTGTAATTAAATCTAGCAGAGATCACAGATCCAGAGCATTAAGGACATACCTGGGCATCATCCAGTGCTGAGACTCACATAGCTAAAGGGATAACCCAGCTAGCTCAGCGTGGTGACGAGTAGCTTGCTTGTGGGAGTAGCGCGCAGTTCAGGACACCTGCATTGCTGCTGCAGTGCCACGGAGGTGTGAATTTTCTGTGTGACTTTTGCACCTTCTATTAACACAGGCTGTTGTGGTGGTGTCATGGCTGTGGATGGGGTGGCCGGCTCGAAAGCAGGCCACTGCCCATCGCGGTCCTGTGGTGCCTGCCAGCGTCGCTCAAGCCAGTCACGAAATTGTCCCAACAAAGCCCCAGGCTTTGTGCCTTTCCAGTGTTGGTACTCCAGAAGCATTGCACCTGCCTTTCTGCTAGGTGCTCGTTCTGCCTGGAGCCTTGGGAGGAGCTTTGGTAATGGTTTTCCTGCGATGGTCCTGAAATTTCAATCTCAATTACTTTCAGCTGCACTTCTCTGAGGACTGTGTTTCCACAGTACATGCTAAATTGTTTGGAAGGACTACATATGCCTCAGGATCAAAATGCAACAGGAAACGTCAGCACCATGTCTAAATAAACATCTCTGTCTCTCTTACAAGAGTGTTTAGCAGCTCTGTTGGCAGATGTTTCTATAAAATGTTAAATACTGTGCTTTCCAAACCTCCAAAATGTTTGTAATCCAGTAAATAGAAAAGGACAGGGAAACCAGCTGAGGGAGGTATGTCAAAGAACAGGAGAGCTCTAAAGAATTAGTCGTTCTTCAGAAACAAAAGGGGAAATTGGGTCCTGGGAATTAGTATTTCATTGATAACACTGGGTTTTAAAATTATTTATTATTGAGGTGCATTGTTTTAGCTGTGTAAAAGTACAGAAGGCAATAGGGCTTGGTTTAATGCAAGTAAGGGGCTTTGCGATTGTTGTGTGAGTTTAAGATGTCAGGAGTTTCTACAGGGATTTTTGCATCAGTAGCCTGATGTGTTTATCTACCAAGTTTTAGAAGTGCAAAACCTGAATAGAACTTAGTGGTTTGATTTTTTTTTTCCTCCTTGTGGATCCCTTGCATCCTCTTAAAATGCTTTTTTATTTTTTCTAATTATTTTTATTTTGGTGTGCTAAGGGGAGAAAGGGCTCACTTTTTCTTTTACAGTTCCCCCTTGTGTTTTCTGTCTCTTCATTCCTTCATCACACAGTATGTTTCAACTTGAGCTGAGGCTATTGTTTGTTTAAAAACTTTTCAGTGACTTTGCTGACTGAGGCAGTCACGGACACCTTGTCCTCCGCTTCTCAAGTTCCGCTGTCTGCTGCAGGGTGTCAGTACTGCTGTCTCTGTGGCTACCTGGTGACCTGGGTCAGCAAACTGGTCCAGTTCACTGTGCTGCTGCCCAAGTGTTTGTGCTGGCGCTGCGTCAGGGACTGCTAAAGCCATTTGGAGTTGTCCCATGGGTGACTGCATCGCCCCGTTGGCGGGAAGGAAGGAGAAGGGCTTTCCCAAGGTCATTCTCAGCAGGTCAAGGCACAGCTGGGGTGGGTAGCCGGGATGAGGACCCGGCATGCTGCTGCGGAGCGCTGGCCCTTGCACCAACACCTCTTTACTGGCCAGCAAAGACAATTAGCGCCTTAATTCTAATCTCCCTGGGTGCTTCTGCAGTCTGTTTTTCTTTCAAATGCTTTAAATGCCAGACCTGTGATACTGTGAAGTACCATAAAGTACGATTAGATAAGGGGAAGTAGCAAGTGCACGGTGAGGGCGAAGCTGGTGGAAGTTGTGTAAATGAAACCTTTGCGTGGGGACAGCGGCTCGGCGCAGGCTGGGTGCTGTGCAGGGAGCAGCAGGGCCTTTCTCCACCCGTCTGCCCCCGTGTTTCTGGGCTCTGGAAGGCAGCACCGCACCCCACCTCGTGCTTCGTGCTTGAGGCGGGCGCTGGGATGCTGAAAGCAGAGATCAGGCATTAGGGGATCGAGCTGGGAGGAAGGCCCTTCACTGGGAGTTTTATCACCTCCAAAATTGAGGCAGGGAGAACTGGCTCTTTCTGTAAAGCCAGCTGATCTCTGTGAATGAAAAGCAGGTCAGGCTCAGAACAAGGTTTGACTACTTTGTGTAAAATACTGGGTTTATAGAAGTGTTTAAATATTTCTTTTCCCATCTGTTTTACAGTTGCCAAACAGGTTTGCTAATAGCTTAAAATATCAAGACCAGAAGAAGAGGTTAACTCCAAAACTCATGGCTCCTGTTAAGTTCGGCCTGTAAACCTTAAGGCCCTTTTTACAAGAGCTTATTTGTTTGTTGCCAAATGTACTTATTTATTTATTTGTTCACCTGAATTGTTGGAATAATAAAAAAATCAAGGTTAATTCTTTGTTGTTTGTAATAGATGTAATTGGGATTGGTAGCTAATGAACTTCCAGTATTTTAACACATACATGAAACTTTCACAGTGAGTTCATGAGGGAATTTAAAACAAGGATAAAAGATTTTCCCCATGGCATCTTTGGAGAAGGCATAATAAACGTGCAGTCTGTCAGGATAGTGGAAGATAGTTAACGCTAAAGAAAAATGACATTTTTATCTTCAGAGTTCCCAAAGACTGTTCTTATTCAAAGTTTCTCATTCACTTGAAACTTTTTTGTCAAATGCCCTTTTTGTGCAGAGGAAGTGACTTTCTGCTGTGCTTGGTTAAAAACTTAAGGATTGAAAACCACACGTGGTTTATCTGCAGTGTTTTGTACTGTAATGCCAGATAGGAAACAGTCAGAAGGACTCGTGTGATGCTGTCAAGTATTGCAGCAAAGAGGAAAGACACAAAACCAACTCTTAGATGACTTCACTCTTTAAATGAAAGAATTGAGAATGGTATGTGGGAGTCTGGTGGGCTTCAGGGTTTAAAAGTGACTGCCTTGCTTTGGACCATCGCTCTGAGTCACCTGTACCTGGCATGTTTGCATTTGTTAGAAGATATGTTCCGGTCTCTGTGGCTTTGAAATTTTGGATATCCAGGGAGGAAGAGTTGTCTCTCTCTCAATTTGTGTTTGTGACAGTGCTTTCTGTTTCCCTCAGCTTTCTGAAACAACACTTTAATGTGCTGCAAGGAAAAAAACATTCACTACGTGGGAAAAAAAATATTGCTGTGAGGCCCAAATCAATGGGAGGACCCAGGGGCATGGACAGTTAAGAAATCCCTTTGGACTCATTTAATAAGGGAATTGTTTAGATTTCAAGGTTGATGTCTTTAGATCTGAAACAGGATGATTTGGGAACCTTTGATCACATTTTGGGGGATAGTTTCCTCCCAAGTGATAGCTACAATTTTTAAGTTCCTTTTAATCCCCCAACCTTGACACAGCTGGGTTTTTGGTGTATCAGAGGATTGCTCATTTGAATGGACTCTGCAGTTGGATCCACAGTGTGATCATATCAAGCTAGCCTATGCTCGTGTCTCCTGCTTTTGGAACGCTAACCTTCAGGAAAAAGACAAGGTGGATAGGTGGGTCCGTGTTTTCTTAAACTATAATAGCTGTTTTGTCAGATTCCTCAGTGATTCCTGTTTTTTTGAGTTGGCATAAACTGAGTTAATGTTTGTTCTCTCTTCTTCACCATTGTGACTCTCCTTATCTCAGTGGAGTTAACAGCTGCATAAAACCATGTAGGTGAATGCAAAATTGGATGTTAGATGTTATATGAGACATCCCACTTGTTCTCTTGGACAGATTGCTATTCGTGCTGTTACCTAAGTATTCTCATTTCCTTCCTGCCAAATCATCACTTAAATGCTAGAAACTGCATCTAGAAGAATCTGTGCATTGCATTCTGGTAGCAGGAGAGAAGGAAGGAGTGGCCTGTGCCGTAGCTGGGAGGCCAAGCTTTAAGAAGCTCTAAGCCATGGAATAACATGTTGGTTTTGACTGCCGTGTGATGCCAGGAGAGCATCATGCAAGAGTGAATGTAAAAACAGAGGTGGAAAAATCAGGCTTTTGAATTTAGGGATTAGCTTTGGGGCAGGGGAGGAAATGTGATACCCTCTGCTTTGAATCTACACCAGGAAAAAGCATTTTTCTTTTCTTTTCTTTTCTTTTTTTTTTTTTTTTTTTTTTTTTTTTTTTTTTTTTTGTACCATTGGCAATGGTTTCTACAAAAAACCCCAAATGTTTACCCGGATCTCACGTGTATGAGAAATTCTCAGCCCTCACATTGCCCTGAAGTAACTGAACTGGCCTCGCGTTTCCAGCATGCTTAACTGGCTTTGCAAACTCTGAAGAGATTTAAAGTCCGTGTTGCTGCACTGATATGTCACTTTATCTGTCAGCCAGGACTCTCTTCTGTCCTCTTTGTATACATATGCCCATGCTAGCCAGATGGTGCTGGATTTGGGCGCCATCCAAAGCAGCGCATTAGAAAGGCCAGGTTATGTGTCATATTTCAGAAGCCAAGAAGAGCTGCCAGTTCTACTCTTTTGGTAACAAACAGCTTGACTTAATGTATTGATCATGTTGTCCTCGCTATTCTCAAGCTGATTTTATCTAAGACACTCAGAAGGATAGAAGGTTGAAGCTGTACAAATCCCACTTGTTGCCTCCTTTGTAGCTAATATCTGCGTTTGCATTTACTGTGTGTCCTAGAAAAATCTGCTCTCTACCACCAACATGAAATCCTTTCTAGTGTCAGAAGGAGATTTCTATGTTGTCTGTCTGTCGGTTTTCCTGGAGCACAGCGTGATCTAGGAGCTGGGAGATGTAGAGTCTCCTTCTTGATTTGCCAGAGGACTGATGCTTGATTTGGGGCAAGTTGCTTTGTATTTGTTCATTTCTCATTTTGTAAAATAGAGCTCAAAATGCTGATTCCCTTTGCGTTGTGCTTTAAGAATTGCTAGTGAAAAAGGCCTGATAAAAGCCAAATGGTGATGTTATTTATAAATTATGAAAGAACTTTCCCTCACCTTTTCAGCATGCTCTTTTTTTTTTTTTTTTTTTTTCTCTAGAAGGCGGCTTTCCCTAATGGGATTTGAAAGCCACAAACCTCATCTGTATCAATAACAGAGTAATGTGTGGATGGGAAGCATACTCGGGGGGGGGGGGGGATGAACTGCCGTTAAGCGCACATTAATTAACATGGCCCTGCACTCCCCAGGTTGCTGCCTTCTGTGGGATGGGTGGATGTTTAAGCTGGTCTTTCTGGTTTTTAAAGCCTTTATATTGTCAGTCTGTATCTGTAAGGTTTGAGAAGACACTTGCTTCTGGCATCTTTGCAAAAAGGGTGCTGGTCTCTCCGTCTCCTGCTTTTACAGATCCTGCTGAAATCTGAGAACTAACACTTATAATTTTGCCTGGTGATGGTGAGGACCTTGGGAAATCCATATCCTTCACTGAAAACAAATACCTGGAAACTTCTGTGTTTTAAGCCCCTTTCTCCTTTAGTGAGCACTTCTGGTCGGATGTGTGAAATTTCTCCTTCTGCCCTTTTATCTGCTTTTTGAAATGTAGTATTCTTGATATTATCTTTTTATCTGCAGTTTTAACTATCATAGGGCTCCCTGAATTCCTTGACAAGAGCTGCTCTACAGATAAAAGCAAGATTATCGAGGGCTACAAGAAAGACGCTGTGGCCTGTTGGGTGCCGTGTTTGGGAATAGGGCCGAGGCGCTCGGGGCGGCAGAGCCGGAGGATTTTGCAGATATCAGCGGCATTTTGTCGCTTAGCAACAGCCTCCCGAGATGGAGGTGGCAGAGAGGATGCCTGCCCTGCCGCCGCCCCAGCATCTCCCCACTGCCCCAGCATCTCCCCGCTCTGCCTGGCCAGGGGCTTCACACTCACACGTGGGGTCACGCCGCTCGGGTGCGATGTGCCGTGGGAATAGGTGGGCACCAAAAGTCTCCTGGGCTACAGCCGTGATGGGGATTAGAGCTTTATTAATAAACAGTAGTGTGAAATGCTTTTATAGCTCTTTTTCATCTTGAAAGTTCTTTGTATCGTAACACCTTTGAGAGAGATGTGCTGCAAATCTTACCTGATTTTGTGAGCGCTTTTTAAAAGAATTTTTAAACCAGGTATCTCACATATGGTTGCATTGAGAATTGGTGTCAGAGCCTGGATGAGAATTCAGGATGTGCTTGTTCTTCATTGCTCGTGCTGTTGTAGCAGTGAGAGTTGTTAGGTAGCACGCATGTGTATGTGTGTATAATATAATTGCCATGTCAGCTTTTCTGTTTCTGGTTATCTACATAAGGAAGCAGATAGCTGGTGGAGATGTCAGCTGTGATGTGGCTTATTAAGAGCTACAGGACAGCAGTAATCACAAGAAACCCAGCTTCCATGCAGGCTGTTCTCCAGAGCCTCTGGTTGCATCTGTTCTGTCTTAACCCTTCTCACATTGACTGGATTTTTTTGTTCTTGCTAAAGGGTTATGCCCATTTGAACAAATAAATACTGTGTGCTACATCTGTATTTCTCGCTCTGTGATGTTTGCCATTGACAAGGTGCTGTGAACAGTAAACGAGAAGCAAAGTTAAGCCCTCAGAGACGTGAATCGTGAGATGTACAAGGGCTCTCAACTAATTTGAGTGGGTTAGCAGTGATGAAAGTTGCTGCTCTGTATCATGTTTGAATTCCCTATTGCATTTCAAAATTGAGGGCTAGCAGCAAATGGAAAACTTTGCATGAATGCCTCTTTCTCTAGTCTCTGACTGGTAAAGCCTTGTTCCAGACAGGAAGAAAACAGGTCCTACAAACCAGCCAGCCTTCAGTTTCAGGTCTGTGAAGTGCAGATAGAAGTTTCAGGATCTGAAAACTAAGCATTAAGAGAAGCTCTTAATTTTGCATGGGTTGAGGAAGTGGTTGCGAAGAGGCCCAGCTTAGCACCGCTTGAGTGGGGGAAAGCCCAAATCCTCTAAACATAATGGAAAGAGAGTGGCAAAGCCGATGGAAGCTTGCACCACTCGCTCTGGATTTGGTGAGACAGCAAGGAGTGATTGACGGCACCTGCTCTGCTGAGGTCTCTCTCTGCAGTAGGTTATTGTCCTGTCAGCTCTGCCTGCCCCAGGCCTTATTTGACATGCTTGGATAAGTGGATCGCATCATTTTGATTCTGCACATGTTCTCCTCTCTACAGCTTGCTGGTTTTGTTCGCACTTGAGCTTTAATCGTCTGCCATCCTGGTGGAGTGTTTGCTTGGTTCCTTCTTCCTTAGTGGCAAGTGAGACTAACCAGACAAAAGTACAAATCCTCCTTTCTCTCAGGAACATTAACGAATGTGCTGATTTATCTATCCCTTCTTGTATCGCATGTTGCAAACTGAGGTACCCAAGAATTGGTGTTGTCATTTGTCAGTCTCATAAAAGTCTGTCTTCCCATTAGCACTGCTCTTGCCCTCTGTTTCTTGCTTTCAATTTCATCTCCCAGAGGAAACTGGGATGGAAATGAGAATGAAATATGGGTTTCCTTTTTAAAAAGAAAATAAACCAAACCTTTAGGGCTTCCTATTGGAATGTGATGGGATTGGACTCCTATCTCTTATGCTTTGAAAATCCCAGCTGGAATTATTTAATGTCAAAGCATGGAATTTCCCAGTGTGAAATTCATTGCTGGCTAAGGATGCACTGGGGATTAGAGAGACATCACTTTGCCAGGGTAGCGTTGCTGTCACTGCAGGAGACCTCGCACAAAGGGACGTTGCTGGTCTGTCCTGCTTCAAAGCTGAATCTTGGGGATGAGATTCTTCAATTCCCGTTGAGGTTACATGCTGTGTGACTGACAGCTGGATTTGGGCGGAATAAACCAGAGTGGGTAATACTTTGCACTGCCTGGGAATAGAGAGAAAAAATGAGAGGCAAGAGCAAAACATAATTTGCTGATTTCCTTCTTTGGTAATGGGGTGGTTTGCTAGTGCACTTCCAAGATTTCACTAAGACCAGTTCATGGCTGGGTGATTTTGCTCATTTGGCTGCATGATAAAAGGGTCAGACCAGATGATTACGATGATTTCTTCTGGCCTAAAGTTAAAATAAAATAAAATAAAAATCTATGGTATGGGAGCACGATGCCTTGCAAAGCTTTAGCTTACATAACAACTCGCTCCTTAGGAGAAATCTCTAAGTTTTGGAGGGTGTCTTCTCAGTTTCAAAGTGGTTGTATAAAGAAGAAACAGGAGCATATTCAGACAGTACACTGGGTAACCACTAAACGCTTTTTCCCCCCTCTGATCAAAGATGATTATTTTAAGTAGGCATCACTGTCTATATGTTAGGGATCTATAAAGCACTTAAGCAAAATATGGGCTGATAGCTGTATGTGCACCGACTGGTGTGGTGTTAACAAGGTGCAGCTTTGTTTCTGAGACTCATAAATCAGCAGTGGTTTAGGTGATGGAGGGAGAGAGAGGAGCAACTCTCAGTCACATTAAAAGTATAACCTTTCTGGCCTCTTTTTCTAAACTGTTGATCTCTTTATAAAAGAGGATTTGCCCTGCTGTTCTAATAAGAGTTGTAAAATAATATATGTGTAATTAGAATTTAATAATGATTTGTGTGACTGGATCTACAGCATAAGCTGGTTCAAATGATTGTGTAACCTTTGCATTGTGTTCATTATCTAATGTTGAAATAACAGCTGGAAGTTGAGAGACTGACATGCAGTTTTAAAATTACAGAGCTTGAAATTGCTGCTGTCTGTAAACATATGAAAATCTATTAACGACCTTTGAGCTCTCTGACTGAAAATGTTTTGTAATATAGAATACATCAAAATTGCCTACTACTATAGTGTATGTTTCCCCTTTCTCAGCGATTGCCTAGGATATAAATGAACGTTTCATTCCTGACACAGATATCAGAATATTTGGAACTATTCTAGGAAGCCCTAAGGATATATGGAGACATTTGGTTGCTTGTTGTTTGTTCTAGCGAACCAGTTACAGATGAGCTGCTCCCGAGCACGTGGTGTGCTAAGCCACTCGACATGGGAGAACATAGCTGCTGGCAAGACTGACAGCCGTGTAGACCTCTGTTGTACAATACATTTCTCCAGCAGCATGTTTGAGGAGGAGCGAGGGCGACGAGAGTGGCACAGATGCACTGTCCTGGACTTTCAATTAGCGTATGTGACATTTAGACATTTAGGAAGGCGTTTCTCTCCTGGTAGAAGTCACCTCGCTCAGCGTTTTCCCCTTAGATTGAAGAAATATACTATGGGCAGCTGTTTCTGGAGATGGCTGGCTTCTACATATTTCTTGTTGTTGGATCATTTATATTTTTCTCATTTGTTTCCCAGCCAAAAGAAACTACCAGAGGACTAATTATTTAATACACATTCTAGACTTCATGACAGCTGAACTGAAAATTGTTGCCTACCACTGAGGGCAACTGCAGAGTTGGTAAAAAATGCCTCTAGTGTCATAGTCTTTAAACATGAATTAATTTATCATGCAGCACCAGGGATCAGGATATGGCTGTTTTTTCTTCTGGAGACTCTCACCCCTACAGTAGAGTTGGCAGAAGTGAATTTGCGAGCGTTCATCTCCTTCAGCGTAGTGTTCATTGGCTTTGTGCAAGCTGTGTCAAACTGCCATTTAAGCTATGCTTGCAGACTGCTCTGCTGTTGCTGAAGAACATTCATGCCTCTGTTCTGCAGCGTCTTTGGGAATGGCACCCTTCCTAGGAGGGTGGTAATAAAGAGCGTAGGCTGGAGGCAGAGTCTTAAAATGTCCGCAGCTACTTGCAGAGTGAATGTGTTTGAGGCTGTCACCACGTGGGAGATTCGTCTGGAGCTTTCATTCTGTAGGTGCTACTGCCTTAAGAGCAGTACATTTTTCATGGTTATGTTTTAAAAGTATGTACCAAAAAATTAGTGGAGATAACACGTGTGGCTGAATCAGGAATCCTAGAAAATAAATTAAAACTTTGCATATTTTTATGGGTGTTTAGTGGGTGGAAGCTTTGAATTGCTTAAGAAATCAGGCCAGAGATTCTTGAATTCATGACCTAGCTACCTAAGGGTATAGCTATATCTTTTAAGTCTCAAGTATGAAGCTATTCACATGGTAGTCAGTGCAGTCGTAATGTGGTTGTTAGATAATTTGCACTGTGAAGATCAAAACTTTAAATGCAGAAGTATGGATGGAAGAGACCAATTTAGGCCCCTGCCTTTGGTAAATGAGCCATATGCCCAGTCCATCTGCCCAGTCTCAGGTTGGCCTAACTCCATTTCCAGAGTCCAGCTCATGGAAGCATGACATGCCCCGCTCAGCAGAGGCTGAAACAGTTGTGTCTTCTCCTTTTGTTATTAGTTTTAAAGAGAGAGCCAGTGTTTCTAAGCATTCCTGTCCATAGTGACAAATAGGCTGGAGGTATCTTTTACTCAACAGTGCTTTCCTGTTTTTTCTGACTAGTTTAGCAAAAAATTGGTAATGGTGAAAGCATCCAGCTGCCATAGCAGTTTGTGCTGGTAGGACCCTCACGCCTTTTCCGTGGGGCCAGCTGGTGCAGCTGGAGACTTGGGGTTGTGTTACCTTCCTGGCAAGATTGGAAATGAGTGATGAAATGGTCACATCTGGCTTCAAGCAAGGAGCTGCTTCTTCAGGTCCTAATTCTGTCACTTGATGGGAGCTATTTGAATTCCATATGAGTGCCTGTTTAAATAATCTGGGGAGAAGGGGAATTAGTTCAGATTAAGTGTTTAAAGGCTGCTCTGTAAACAAGCGTGTGATTGCTGCCTGTCAGCAGCGTGGGCCCAGCAGTGTCACTGAGTGTTGGCACACTTGAGGAACGTCTTCCCAAAACGCTGGACCTGGAGTGCGTGCCTGGCCGTGCCGCTTCCTTATTTGAGACTGATGTCCCCCAGATCACCTTCTTCAAAATGGAGGTGTTATGCGTAGCCTGTCACTTGTGAAACATTGGGCAGTGCGAGGGCAGTGTGTGGTGCTGCTCCCATCCTAATTGTTCCCTTTTGGGAGGATTCTCGCCGAGATGACGGGAGTTTGCAGGAGCAGCGCTTCTTGTGCGATCAGTCCGCAGGAGGCACACGCTCTGCGCTCAGCATTCGTACCCAGCAGTGCGGCGATGCAGCTGAAATAAGCTGAAGTGGGTGCTGTCAGATAAGCACAAGCTCTTTTCCAAATCCTTCATACACTACATAAACTGGACTGGGAGCTCAGCCTGCCCTGGCTGAAAGCAGCTTCAGCCGAAACATACTTTTATCTGCTGTGAAAGCTGGGCAGGTTGGCCTGGTGGTGCACGAACAGCAACGCCTTTCAGCGCTCCTGCAGCCTCTAAAAGCTGGGCAGGCTGGGCTTGCAATATGCCTCATTTCATCTACCTGAAAATGGTGCCCCAGCTTCCCTTCAATCATTTAAGCTCCCTTGCTCTCTGACACACTTTCCGCTGACAGTAATTCTGTGAGCACTCGTCAGGCATTTACTGCCATCACTAGAGGAAATACTGATGGCTTAAAATGGGATCATTTCCTTTCTGATGGACAGCAAGCACCTGTGGGAGTTTTAATAGCTGTACAGTATGTCTGTTAGTAGGTAGCGAGGAAGACGGGTGCAGTTCTCTGCAGCGAGGCGCCCACAGGCTCTGAAGAGGAAATTGGAGGAGAGGGAGAAGGCCACGGCTGGCTTCCTGTTGAGCTTGCAGAGTGCGGCTTAAAACAGTAGATTTTGTGTATCCATCTCCCCAATGGGTGATGGTGGAGAAGGGTTTATACCAAAACCATGGACAACCATATGTGCACATTCCTGCGGATTTCCTTGACCTCTTACTAAAGAGAAGGTATTTGCTGTGTATGTTCTTACTTTTATCATCCCCTAAATTACTGTTAAACACTCTGTTTCCAGGTACTTGGTGCTACCGTGGAGGGAAAGGACTTCTTCCCTCCCCCCCCCCAAGTAATTAAGAAGAAAGAGAACACTACCAGTCCCCTTCTCCTCAGCTTTGTAAAACAATTACTGCTCAGCACTTTATAGTTATTTATTCAGGTCTCATGCAAGCAAATCGAGCAAAGTCTTGTAAAATCGTTGTGGATTGAAATGCATTTAAAAGTAGAGGGATACTGACCTTCCCTTTTGTAATTTTTGGTTACATTGTGTTGAGGTAGCATTTGTCTCTACTTTGTACAGTGTCTTCAATGTCCTAGCAGCAAAGGTCTTAATTCTTGGGAGACATAACAAGTGGGCATTTAGCAGAGTACCGGCAGCTTGCTCTTAAGCTCTTCACAGGTGACAGAAACGCAGCCTCTGGTAATAAATTTGACTGTTTCAATTATAGTGAGTTTCTTGGTTCATCCACTTTTATTTTTAAGTTAAATCATGTATCATAAACCTGCAAACCAGTGGCAGCTTCAAATGTCTTAACATTTCCAAAGCTGTCTTGTCAAAAAGTCATCTTATTCTTGAGCTAAACATGTGACAAGGTCAGAGCAAACGTGATGCATTTTAAAAAGCAAGACCCAAACTCATCTGGAATATGTCAGCTACGAAAGGAGAATTGCAGTCTAAGGTTAAACAAGCAAGGATTTCATTTGCAATCATTTTAATTGATATTGATTGCGTTGCTTGAATGTAGGGTCAAAGCAAGAGAGTCACTTCAAATCTAGATGCTTTTTTTTGCCTTTTAAAAAGCTTTAGTGGCTTTGGCTGAAAGGCTAGGGGTTTGAGTTACATTTATAGTGAAGGTCGCAATGGGGGAGAAGAGAGGGCGGGAAAGCAAAACAAACAAATGTGTGTTGTATTACAGGAAAAGTGAGACTTTTCCCCATCCATGACAATTGCAGCCTCCTGGGTGGAGATGCCAGCAGACTGCCTCCCAAAGCGCCCCGAGCTCTGGGAGAGCGAAGCCGGGCTGGCCTGCTGCCAGGCGAGGCTTCCAGCGAGGAGCTGCTCTGCCAAGCTGCGGGCCAGTCCTACCTCCGCGGCTCTTTCCCCTTCGCTGCCCTCACTCCATACTCTTTTTACCCTGTAGCTCTCCAGAGCAGAGCTCTCAAACTTCTCCTCCTCTCCCACCATTGAAGTGTGCTCCTGCTTGTTTTTAAGATCTCCACCTGCATTTGCTGCCTGTTCACCACATTGAGTTCAAATTCAATCACCTTGGTGTGGTCCGACCTGATACCCTCCGGTAGAGTTACCTCTTACCCATTCCTTTTTTCTCCCTTTTTTCTCTCCTCATTATTCACCTCATTTCATTTGCCTGTTGGCTGCTCATCTTTTCTTGTGCTGGCTCCTGTTCTTGCAGTGGTTTCTCTCTCTACGGACCCATCTTCAAATCCGTGCCTTAAAGTTAATTTCTTTCATGTACGTTTCTCATGTATATCTCCAATATTATCTTTCCATTTGAATTACTGTCTCTTGTGTCACCTTTATGCAACTAAATGGACAGTAGATTTCCCTTAGTAGAGCTCCCGTCTGTATTTGTAATGTGCTTTGTCTACTTAGAAAGCACGAGAATATTAAGTCAGCTTTTGTTTCTATGTTGCTGTTCTATAAACTGGGTATCAGGTCAACAGGAATATTTTAAAAGTAGCCTAATTAAAAGTAAATCTGTTTCAATTCCTCTCTGAGCCAGGATCTCTCCCCGAACTATTAAACACGTTTGACAACCCTACCGCTAATTGCATGATAAAGTTGATATAAGGATAGTGCTTAGATCCTCAGGGGCTTTTCCATTGCAATTTTGCTGAGAGAAGCTGGGGACAGAAACAGGGACAAGCAGGGTCAGTTTTGGAGGCAGCAGTGGGTTTTTTTATTTCGTTTACGTGGATCCTTCTCCTGTTTGATGTTCAGTGGGATATTTCACGTTCCCCAACTTAAGAAATAAGTACTGCAGTGAAGAGTTGTGGAGAGAGAAGCTGGAGGCTGTTTCCCTTCTGGGAAATCAGCCCATATAATCTTTTAAAGTCGGCAGAGGCAGTCTGGCAGGAGTGGAGTGGAACCAGTCCTTGGCTGCGTGTCTGAGCCTTGCAGTGTCCGATGGGCTCTGGGGACGGGGGATTGTAATGGACTTGATTTCGCACCAGGGCTGTGTTTTGAACTGATGCTTGAGGGCTGAGGGTAGTTATTTTATTAACTGTAGGTGTTATTTTTGTCCCCTGCGCCCCAGCAGCATGCTCGAGGTTTTTCATCTAGCTGTGTGGTTTTTTGCACTTTTTTTCAGGTTCTTTAAGTGTTGCCTGTATATGAAAGGTATTTACAACCCCTACCTCCCCCTACATGCTTTCTGAGATCTCAGAGAGCTGTGTAAACTCAGAGGATTAAGGCAGAGTTTGAGCTGGGCTGAGCAAACATGCAGTGATAACTGCAGCCAGCGGATGGCTGTGGATGTGAGCTTGCGCCAGGGTCCTCTAGGGCTGATCATTATTTTCTGATCAAACAGACAACGTGGAGTCCACTGTGCAGAAGTCTCTTGCTGCGGCATTTTAGGGGCAAGAACGGTCTCATTTCAGAGCTGAGGGCCGTGCACCCACATTATTCACAACTTTATAAACTGAGCGTTGTGCACCTTGAGTGTCTTTGGAGACTGCAACTGTGCTTTGGTGACAGAAGAAAAATGGCTTTTCAGGAAGGAGCGTTCCGAGTGATTAAGGATGTCGCCAGCTCTGCCACAAGCAGAGGTGCAATTACATAACTTTTCATCACTATTTGGCCCAAGCTAGTTAAAAAATGTCACAGAGATTTTTATTATGGACTCTCAAAATCTGTTGCGGAGTCGAGGTTACGTACTTGAGTTGCAAGCCTGTGCTGAGGTCTTTGCCAGTGGATCTTCACAGCTACTGGTGTGCAAGGTAGAGCTGGAGGAGGTACCACAATTACGTTTTCAGCTGAAGTGTTCTTTGATATCTGTACATCCAAATAAGCAAATGGGGAGATAGAATCTGTATGTTTCATGGAAGAACTGCCAGGAAAGAGGCTCTAAAGAAAGGCCTAATTCTTCCTTATCTGTAACCACGCAGCCAATTAGAACCATCTGCTCTCCGTCTGCAGCCCAGACACACGAGGGGCTGCAGATGGAGAGGCTGTAGCCTACCTTGGAAGGTGTGAGAGCGATTCCCTAAGTGAGGACAGGTAGGAGACGGCCCTGGAAGCAGTGAGTAGTAAGGAACAAAATAGTTTTGTATATCCTGGAACAAGATTTGGCAGTCTCCTTCCTGGAACCAAGAAGAGAGAATGGGCCTGGATCCACCAGCCATCCCTGCAGAAGGGGATTTACTGGCCCTGACAGCAAAGATAGCCAGGTCTGCTGAGTCCTGGGTTGGGCAGAAACCCCAAGGCTAGATATGAAGACCCTTTGACTTCAGGGCCTGACTTCAGACATTGTCGCTGTGTGAACCCCTAGGCCTTACGTGACGTGCAAATACCTGCTGGTCTGGGCGGAAGGCTCCAGTGGAGCAGTTTGTCAGAAGGCCAGTCTAACCTGCTGGCCGGGATTTCTGGATTGAAGTCAAGGAATATCAATAAACGTTGTTCACTGCAGTGATGTACTGTATTTTCTGTACATGCTTAAATTTTCCAGCAATTGCCTATGCACAAGCGCAGATGCGCATCCAAAAATAGTAAGCTCTTGTGCTAAGTGAGGTCCCCAACTTGGAGGTCATAAACTTTAGTAAAAGAGCAATCGCTGGAAGGCTCTTTTAGTAGAGTAAATAGAAAGGAAACAAAGGAGGCAAGAACAGAAACCCCATTAGCCCCCTCCTGCTCTCTGCCTGAGGCTGCAAAGAGGTCTGCATTTAGCAGCATAGAAAACAGCCTCTGTCAGTAAGGAGAAGCTGAGTTCAGTGTCCTATGTTCCCAGAAAAAGCAAAGTCCTGTGAGCTGCATCCTCTGCTGAAGTGGGGAAGAACAGGACGGTGGAAAAGGCTTTCTTGTCACGGGTCGAGAAGCTTGGCATCTTCCCCGCGGCTGCCCTAGACGTGCTGTGGAGCTGAGGATGCCTCCCTCCGCCTTCCTCCTGCTGGAGGCAAGCAGCAGCTTCGGCTACCAGGGTTTGGGTCTCAATTCACGGCTGTTTGGAAAGTGCTTGAGATTCTTGGACGCAAGTGGCACTACAAATGAATGCATTATTTCCTTGGCTTTGATCCAGCTATGACTGTATTCCCTGAATTAATTTTGCTAGTAGCTCAGGGATGAGACAAACCTTAAATCTCCAAATAATATGGGGATAAAAAGCTAAATTTCTAAGTAGGGAATTTTGTAGGATTCAGTAAGGGGAAAAACACAGATTTCCAGACTAGTTAATGTGAAGTGAATCATCTAAAACCTGCAGCAAATGTGCTGTGGGTACTGAGGGAAGGCTTTCCCTAAGGCATTAACAGAGGCCCAATCCCCATGTGAAGCCAGCTAGAATTTAAACCGAAATGGCCATTTGCTGCCTTTAAAAGCATCCTTAAAAGTGAATACTACACGCTGAACCAGGAGTGCGTTATTTGCTGGTGCTTTCAGGTGGTGGCATTCCCCTGCCACAGCCTCCTTTCTCCCTTATCAGGGGCCCATGTCACCTCACGCAGCATCTTCCATGCGTCTGCTGTCACGTTGCAGCTGCATCTGGCTTTACGAAGAAGTGCACGTTTTTGGTGACTTCTGTTTCTAATGTTTTGCTGAGTATCAGTTAACAGATGTCATTTCCATTGCACTAGTTTCTGATTAGTTACTAAAGCTTAGCATTTTGATTTCTATCTCAGCCACTTCCCAGTAAATAGGACAATGTGACCTTCTTTAAGTGGCATCTCGAACTGCTGCTTTAGAGTGTTATCTTAAAACTAAAACCCAAAGTGAGCAACTAAACACTAATTTGTATTCCTCGTTTTATCATTCATGGAGAATAATGCCAGGCAATCATTTTCCTTGCTCTTTCACTAGTTACAGACTTGGCAAGCTGAGCTGTATTCTGGTGTGTTCTGCGCCTCTGAGACAGTGCTACTTATTTTAATTTTGGGGTGGGGGTTGTATCTTTGGGGGTTTTGCAACTTGCTGTATATATGTGTTATTTAAGAGGAGCTTGCCAGCCACACAGGACCCCTGTGCAAGGTGTATAGAGATTGGGTGTTGGCCAGTTGTCTTTGAGCCTGGGTTGGAATAGGAAACAGCTGTATGTATTTGATCGTTGTGATTCAAATTTCAGTGTCTGTGACCCTAAAGAGTTGGTGCATCATCTTGCTTCACAGGGAAGGGTAACTTTAAACAGTGAGTTATTTGGAGCGGAATCAGCATGTTGCACACTGAGGCAGTCAATTCACTAATTAAACGAGAGGGGGAGGAAGTAATCTAGAGCAATCAGCAGGGCATTTCATCCCAGTTCCTAATTTTCTTTTTTGTTGGGCTTTAGTTTTTGAGAGACTAGAGAGCTAATGATTTTCATGAGCTCTTTTGCGGTCCTGAAGGTGTGTGTGTTGACGTGAGCGAGTTGTATTGCAAGCTCCATTCACGTAGGGTACAAATATCCATGATGTAATTGCTTGAGTCAGAAGCGAGGCATTTAGAAAAGGCGGGGTGTGAGGCATTTAGAAGAGTTTCTGTGGCTGAAGTTGGCAAATTTGGGCATGGTAGACAGTGCTTTTAAGGTATCTCCTAATCAGATATATTTACCTCGCATAAAAAATTAATTGGGATAGAGATTCTGCAAAACGTTCCAAAAAGAGTTTAGTTTTTACCCTTGAGCAGTTAATAAAAGGCATCGGGCAAAAATGTGTCTAGCTGTAGTGAACTAATGTCATAGTGATTTGGCATGTTATTTCTTAAACTCTTTTTCTGTGTGGTGTGTGTAGGGGGAGAGGTCGATACGTTGTCACCAAGAGTTCGGCTTTCAGTCCTCAAAGATGCCAGGGATAGCAGTAGGAATTCCCTTCTCTGATCTGACTTCCTACGTTAATCATCATGACATGACATACCCGCTTTTAAACTGTGCTTAGATTGTATGTTATAGTCCTGATTCAGGGCAGACGCTTAACACTTAGAAGTGTTCAACCTCTGTTATGTGTTTGGATCCCATTAATCTCCCCTTGCTTATTGAATGCCTGGTAGGCTTTAGAAGTGCATTTCTCCATATGAATGCTACTGTGAATCAGAGACTGTCAGGCCCAAGAGGGGTCTGATATGTTGCTTTCTGAGATCAGAAACAAAACAAAATAAAAACCACCTCTATTTCAGTTGAACAGTTAAAGGCTTTCCTTCAGGATGCTGGCTTGTTCATGTGCTGTTGGCGTATGGCTCCTGAATTAATCTGAAGCAAAGTCATTTTCATAACTAGTTCCAGCATCTCTGAAATTAATCAAACACATAGCCTGGAGAGTATTCATCCTAATCTAATCTAAAATTACTGTTTGCATTGTGCGTGCCTAATTATTCATCTTAAGTCATCTCTGGAAAGAACGTGCTGTCTTGTTTGTGTTTTTATTCAATATTTATACTGCTTAATGCTTAAAAGTAGTCTCAAAGAACTTAAAGAACTTACTATTTTTTTTTCCCTCCTTTACAGAAGGACATGTCGCTAAAGCCTCAGGAGCGGAAGGAGAAATGGGAGAGGCATCCAGGAAAGAAACCTAGAGAATCTGAAAACTGTGTGTCTGCTGAGCCGAGTGAAAATGGCCATAATAATGATGCTGGGAGCTCTGAGAGAGAGGCAGAAAGAGGCAAAGAACGGATGAAGAAGAAACTCCCCTTGAAGCTATCCAAACAGGTAGGGAAATTATTTCTCATCTGAAGCGACCGTATCGTGACATTGGCCACTGTGACATGTTGTCCTGCTGGTAGGTTGGGGTTGTTAATGTAACTGGCTTCTCTGGTAACTTGTGCTGGTGAAAACAATGTCTCTTATAAGACTTCTGGCCGAGTGCACAAATCCTGTGTTGTGGGCAAGTTTCATAAGCTAAAATGGAAGACCAGGTGTGCTGGGAAACGTAGGAAGGAAGGAGCAGACCTGCCTTGTATCCTGCAACTTTGAGACAGTGCGGTAATTCACACCATAGGTTTGTGGCTCTTGTAGTCTTAGACACAAACAGAAATCATCAATCGGATCATAGCCTTCTTTGGGGAGGACGTGCTTGTTAATGTGCACCCGGAGGTTGCGGACACGAATATGTCCATCTCATGAATCAAGTTCACGTGCCCCCAAAACAGTATGTGGAGAAGGAGAGAATATTCAAGTATTTTAGAAGTGGAAAGTCAGTTTGGAGGAAGTTGTGCTCTGGGGAGTCTTTTCTCTGTGCCCTTCTAAAATGTGGTAGAGCATTAATGAATTAAGAGTTGTCATGCTGGAGGGGACGATTGCGGAGACTCCCATCTGAACCGCATAGCCGGGGAGGTAATAAAGAAGAGGCACTATGGCTGGCAGGCGATTTATCACTTAACTGCTGCTCAGCAGGGAGATTTGTTGGTGACTCAGTGCTCGTTCATCAGTTTGAAATCCACATGGCACAGCAGCCTGTATCTATGAACAAACACTTTCCCAGTTGTCCGTTAACATGGTGCCAAATGGCAGCCAGTGGGAAGACCAGTGTACTTGACCCTCTAGCATTTGTTCTGAGCGAGGAAGTACACTACGATGAAAAACTGGTTTTTTTATTTTTTCATTCTTCATGATGCAGAGAAAAAGAGCTGTTTAACCCAAGCACACCTTCTGTTCTGTGAAACTAGTTCTGTATGTGTGCCAGACAACGAAAGATTGAATTGTCCAGTTATTGGAAGTGGTTTTCCAGACTTTGAATATTTTAGGATTTGAAAGGATCGTTAAGGTTGTCTAATGTAACCCCCTGCATAAGTTCTCCACCACACACAATCTTTTGTGATTGTGTTGTAGCATATTCGTTCAGAAGGGCTCATCACATTTTACGTTAGAAATTCTAATGGTCTGCTCATGGCCCCACTCTTCTGGTGGCTAATTGTTCTCATTAACAAGTTAGCAGACTTTTGTTTTCTTCCTTTTGATAAAAAAAATAGTTGGAATATTTCAGTACAAATAACTTATGTAAAGTTGTTAGTACTTTTCTGCTTGCAAACATTTAGGTAGCAAATCATGTAACCATGCACTCCTAGTAAAATGTTTGCCAGGTTTGTTTTCTTTAACTCCCCAAAGTGATACCAAATGTTTTGTTTTTAGACTCGTCAGTGTATACATAGTTAAAATATATCAGGTTTCTTGTTCGTTTTTGCTGGTAGCTGAGTGATAGGGTTTCAGTTCCCCCTCTGGTTACAGGTGCAATGAGTTTGTGCACATTAAAATGACTCTTTATTATGAGTGAATAGATGCACATTTTAGTTTCAATGAAAGTTTGAGCAACTAGGATCCTTTTCTTGGCATCCAAACCCACAAAATGCTAAGCATATATTTTGCCAGAAGTCCCTGGCTTTGATATAAAATGTTCAGAAGCAATAGTGCTGGATGGTATTCCTGCCTGCGGCTTACACCAGGATTGTGGCACTGTGCTTCACCAGCTCCTCTGCCTCTGCCTTTGTAAAGTTGCTGTTGTGTCAGGGGTTTTTTTATTTACGTGAAAAGGCCCCAAACACCAATCCAGCGACCCTTGCAAATATACATAAAGCTGGCTCACTTTCCACTCTAGTCCCTGGAGTAACCTTACAAATGCTCATGGTGCAACTGAGAGTGGTACAGTGTGAGTGTGAAAACAAGGAGCACCGCAGGAGGTGATTAGGTCTCAATTGCCACCAAAATCCCTCTAACATGAAAGCCTGGCTTCAGTAAATACCGCCTTTCTATGGGTTAGAGAGTTGTTCCTTCAGGCCTAAAATTACGCTGCAGCGAGTTCAGTGCATTTCAGGTGTTTGCAGCGTTGTGGATGTGTGAGGCCGCGCTCTGCTGGGCAGCGGGGAGGTCCCCTCTTGCTGGAGCTGGGGTGGGCCGGTTCCTCGCCCACTGCAGAGGAGGAAAGGGTTGTTAATAGTGACATCTTCTACATGAAATGTAAAACTAAGTTTCAAGTAGTTGTGGCAACTAGGGATTTCACGACACTTCCTTAGCAATCTTTGGGGTAAGAGGTTTTGTTACACTGGCCAAACTCCAGTTTCTGTAATTATATGCTGCTGCCTTAGTTTACCAAACATTTAGATTATTTGTATTTCAGCTCTGAAAAATGAGGACACTTATCTGTTTCTTCTGGCTAGTTTTTGGCTGCTGTCAGTGATTAAATAGGGTATTTGCTGCCACATTCATGAAAACCCGAATTCATCTTTCATTGTTTAATCTTTTTTTTACTGTAAATATAACTAACAAACTCCAAAAAGAGCGAGGAGCTTGCACAAAGAGTATAAAATAAAACCTGTGATGAGTGACTCATTAATACACTGTGCCTCTTTAAACAAGTCACACTTAGAATTCATCTTTTATTGAAAAGGGAGTTTTTTAAAATACCTTTTATTATCCTAGCTGATATAGTTGTGAAAACCAGACAAGTTTTCGAGTCTGTAAGGTTGATGAAAGTAGCAGCAAAATCTAAGCTAGACAAACTAGGCTATTCTTAGTTCAAACTAATTATGCAAATTATATAGACAAGTTCAATAATTTTTTCTTTTTTTAATAACCACAAACTTCACACCTAGAATTCTGGCATTTCCTGCCAAGCTGTCTAGACAAATTGGCTGTAATACTAAGTTCTCTGGAATTTGGGGGTGATTTTTGCATCTCAGGGTGATTAAACATAGGTTTATACCTAATTTGGAAAGCTTACTGTAATTAATGCTAATTATATTGAGATGTTGCTTAGAAATTACTGTTCAATGTGAAGCTTTCCTTACACTCTCATCCCTTCTCTTCACAATGCTACTGAATTGTCATCTTTTCTGTGCAGCCTCCTCTAATAAATCAAATTGGGCATTATAATTATGGCATTCTGCTAATCCTTGTAGAGAGGTGCAAAGTGGTAAGCTGATTTGAGTGCCAGGTTGTCTGCTTTGTTTAGAAAATTAGATTAATACTTCGCTCCTTTTGACAAAGCATCCAGTTTCGTATTTGCTCCTGAATATTTGGTTCTTCTGTACCTCAGGGTGTAGGGAGAGGGTTGCGGGAGCCGATCTGTCCTTTCCAGCCTATTACTCCAACTGTGTATAAAAATCATTCACACACATTTATCTCTTGCTGTAACCAAGCAGAGGGGAAAAAAGGGCATTTCAAATAGATATAGGTCCTTCGGCCAAAGATTGGTCAGGATTTGGGGCTGTTCTCAACGATGTGCGCAGGGAAAGGTGCCGACTTGAAACTGCTGCTTTCTGATGGGAATCAACAAAACCTCTCCCAGACATCAGGGGTATGTCAAGGAATGAGAAAATGTTTCAAGCTGTGACATATTTTAGTGTAGCCAGTCTGGCCTGCAGTAAAGGTTGCCCCTTTGAAAGTGTGCAGTTGCCTCCAACAAGGGAGCATTTGTTGGAAATTGAGTCACTGCCTTTTTTAAAAGCCACGTCCAAGACTAACCCAGTGGTTTGTGGAAGGGAATCCCCATGGCAGCTGCAGACAGTGCCAGGCGGGCAGAGGAGCCCATCACCCTTTAAAGGATTTCTCTATGGTTGGGTGTATAATTCACTTAGATGAAGTAGGAGGTAGATACAAGATGAAAGTTCCAGTTACGCTTCCTTGTCTTGTCCGGAATCATTCTTCTAGGCTTTGGAGAGTCACCCTTTCAACTTTGAGTCTGTCTTTCATTAGCCTTAGCTGAGCTGTTTTGCTCTTTTCTGGGTTTGTTTTTGGAGTTGCTTATTCCTCTGAATGTCTGAGCAGCCTGGATGTAGAACAGTGGTTTTTTTCTGAGATTCAGGACCCATTGCCATTTCTGTACGTAGACTAAAAATGGGCTGACCCCCTTCTGAAAAGAGTTGGGGCTAATCGGAAAGACTTGCTGATATTTCAAGCTAGCTTAACCTCAAGCTCTGTGGTTAGTCAGCTCGGGAGCATCACAGTGTGTTGAATATGTTTAGATGTTAAATGCGGCTGTAATAACACTCTGTTCTGCAAATAGTCATTTGTCATGAAGATGAGTGTCTTACACCTCCTCCTTCCTTTTCTCACCCACTGCTTAAATCACCCGAGATGAGGAAGAGTCTCAAAGCAGCTGAGGAGAACAGGGTGGTGTAGCATGTATTTAGTGCTCATCAATAGCGTGCTGGGTTTGGAGCATGGGAGGAAGGGGCAAGAAAGCTAACGCTGTCATGTTGCTCTGGAGGTGTGACATCTCTGTGACTTCAGCAGAGCTTCCTGGAGGGAGGGAAAGCGGAGTTAATTCCTGTGTCTCATTCACTCCCCAGCCTTCGTCACACTGCTGAGCATTATTGATGATTAATGTATATTGTTGCTGTGGCTCTTGCTGGACTGGAACTGCTAAATTACATTAACATGTTTGATTACCTATTCATGTGATTTTTCTGTGATGCTCATCAGCTCGTTATCCAACATTCATTGATGAATGTAACACCCTCCCCTGCCCCCCAGGAGAACACCACTCTGGGTTACTGCTGATCTGAGCTAAAGGTGATACGCTAAGTCATTTTCCATCCAGGGTGCGCATTGTTTCTTCTGATGTCTAGGTGAAAATTGATAGCTTGTCTGCAAACCAGTTACATACCCTTGGCCCCATTTTGTGGTGGTGCTGGTACTGAAAGGCTATGGGCTTTTCCCAAGGTAGAGGGAAACAGTCTAGAAACTCCTCTGGCTAATGAAATGCCTCGTGTGGAAAATCTCCTTTGGCATCATACTGCTTGTGCTGATGGTTGGGCAATAGGAGCACGTAGCTGCTTGATTTTTACTTGTATTTTTCCAGATAATGATAAATGGTAAATCAAAAACTTGGCTGTGCTTTTGAAGCCGCTGGTGGGCTGGAGGCAGAGCATTTGCTTAGAGATGCAGAGTTTGGAGACTGAAACGTACCTTTCTTAGCTGAGGTTCAGCAGCCACGTGGGAGAGTGAGTCCAAAAAATAAGCTTTGGAGTCTTTGTCTAGGCCAGAGGACAGGTATGGATACGCGTGTCCTTCCATGTCTTAATAATGTAGTGTTTGGAAGCTGAATTGTGTCTAAGGGGGTCTAAATATAGTAGTAACTTATTCTGTTACCTTCGATATCTCAGGCTATTAAAAGCAAATGAATTCTAGGCAGCCAACTTACAAAAAAAAAAAAAAAAAAGGCTGCCTTTAATGTGGGTTTTGGGGATTGGTTTGGTTTGGTGTATGCTGCTTTGGTGTTTGCATTTCACTGCTTTTGAACACTGAAATTATACAAACCGGTTTCTTTTTGTTTCTAATTGATGTTACCCTTTTTGTTAGCAGATATTGTTATTTAAATGTTCTTTGAAACTAAACAACAAAGCAAAAGGAAAAAAAGTCCATTTTCTTTTAATCAGGAAAATGTTGCTTCATGTATTGCTTAAAACCAGGATCCATTTCTACCTTTGTAAGTACAAGAATTTACAATTTGGACATGAAAGCTCTGTACCAATTAGTTTTAAGTACGCATTTATGATTGCTAGGAGAGTTGGGCTGTTAACATAGCGCATGTTATCTGCGTGAAGTCTCTCTACCACTGACTCCAGCCAGGCTGTCTGGAAGCGCGGGGAGGTGGCTTCGGTTGGTGCTTTGAGTCCCTTCGGCTTGAGCCAAGGACAGCAGTGGAGGCCTGGTCCGGCGAGGTGTCGTGCTCCGGTTCAGCAAGGCCTTTCCAAGCACGTGCTCGCTTTTAAACATGTGAACAGTCTCGCTGGCTTCAAAGCTCTTAATGAGGTTGTAGTGCTGGCAGCCCTGTCCGGGGGGATTTCGGAGGAGGTCCTTATTTCCGGCTGAGTAGGGCTGCATGGCACAGACACAGATGGCCTTGCCTTGCTCTCTCACGCTAATCTGCAAGTGCAGAGACTTCACAGCTGCCTGGGAAACCACTGGGGAGTAACGGTGCAAAGTACTGAAATGGGCAATACAGTATTTAGTCATTAGGTTTGCTAATCCAAGGCCTAAAATCAGCCTCATTTCAATCAATAGCAATCTGTTTGCACTGTCAGGAACTAATTTAAAAATCTGCTTTAAGTCCTGGTTAGGCACTTGATATTCTGTTTTCTGCATCAAAGTAGAGGGGAAGCGGTGGGCATAGCACAGCAGTGGCAGGAGGAGGAAAAATCCTTTGTAAATAAATACTGGATGTTTATTTCCCAAATGAAACCCTGCTATTACAAAGAAGTGCTGTTGTTCTTGCTAAATTTATCCAAGAATTCGTCGAGATTCTTGAAGTGGCTGCAGAGCCCACTCTGCAACAGAGGGCAAACTTCACAGTGTGTTTATTTTCTTCAGTGTTTCTTTAAAGTGCTGTACGAACCTTAGACAATTAAGGTTTGTGTTATAGATGTGGCACAGGTAACTTCATCACGGGATTGCAGCCACCTTTGGAGAGCTACAGCACAGCTTCTATAACAGGTCTCTGTAACATACTGCGCTTCAGGAGGAGTAGTGCAAAAATAGTGCCATAAAACCACTGGGAACTACAGCCGGAGAAGGCCTTTGCTTAAGCTGGAAAATATATTTCAAAACCCTCTGCAGTTCTGATAGGGAAACGTAAATTGAGGAGACAATGTTTATTAGCATTGCGGGGGGGAATCCAACTGTTTTTAGACTAACACTGAAGCATGAAACAGAAGCATATGCTGGATTTTACTGCACTGCAAATATTATTTTCTGAACGGAGTGATGTAAAGTGTGTTTTGGCTGCTGAAAGTGTTATACGTAGGAGAATGTGGCTTTGTGTTTTTCACAGCATACTTATACACTTGTCTGGACCAGTGGGTTCCCCTTTCCTAGCTGACCCTCACTTGCCAATATTGCTGCGCCACATGTCCCACTTGTCCCTGCTCTTGTAGGACTCGCCTGATCCTCCCGGAGAGGCTCAGCTGCCTCTGACCGCAGCTCCTTGGTCTGCCCCAGCCCAGGAGCGCAGCTGGGGGACGCTGGCTCTGTGCCGGGTCGGGCAGGGCTTGCTCACCTGGACCAGCACCTTACTGCCGTGGGCTTTGCTCCTGCTTGGGTGGGGACTGCTCGCGGGTGGCAGAGCAAGTGGAGGTTGGGTGGCCATGGGGAGGGGGATGCAGTGTCTCACCACGTGCACTCTGCTCCCTGCTTTGTATTTAAGGATCATAACGCTGTTGTGATAGTATTGACCCTGCTGGGTTCGGAAGCGGACCCTGAGGCTTTGCCTGCAGCATTGGCTTCTACCTTCTTTGTCCCTGCTTTTCCTTTTCTCCAAAATTCCCATCTGTCCCCATTCACCTCTCCCACTTAACAGCATTTGGGCAACAGCAATGTGTTCAGGCCTCCAGATGGCTGCTGGCATTTTTAACATGTGTTAGAGCAGGTCTAGAGAGCACGGTGATTAAAGCACTGGATGCTACCAGTGCTTTCTCTGCACTGGGACTTCTTATGCTACCTCTAGTGGAGCTGAACCACAGTGTCTTCAGGGGCCTTATGTCTCCATCTCAGTTCCCCATCTGAGAAGACGCGATAGCTGCAGACCCAGTGAAGTGTGGCCGAACAGACCTCGGTAACTCGAGATGCGCGCAGGCGTTTCCTAAACGGAGCAATCTGGAGGAAGCGGCTCAGAGCAGCTCTCATCTCATAAGACTCGTCCCTAGCAAACAGGGAAGATTCGACCTGACATTCCTGGTGTTTTCAAAGTTAAAAAAGGTCAGAAAATTGAAGTGATAGGAAGATAGTTAAGTCACACTGCTGCAGTGTAAGAAAGTTATGTTGTATGTATGTGAAGAATCAAACCAGTTATAAGCTCCATGTTTTAAAACTCCTGCAGGTCACCTTTAACTTCTCTGCCTGCAGTTAGATGACTGATAAGGACCTTAGGTCACATTTGCTTAAATATAGCCTCAGACAAGAGCAGAAAAAAAGAGAAACAAAGCAATCCTCTCTTCTCGTTGATGTTCTGTAAGTAGCTGTGAATGAATCTCATTACAATGACTTCTTTTGAAAGGGAGAAATAAAAAGGAAATTTCATTGCTAACAACTTGTGTGGCATCAGACGCTATAAAAAAGGTTGTTGGTGGTCATTGGTTACATTGTTATAAACGAAGAGCTAAATGGTTTGTAATTTAGAGAAGGGGATTTAATTACATGAAGTAATTTACAGGAAGCTATAACCACTTGTATCTTTTTCTCTGTTGAATTTAATTGGTTGATACAATGCACAAAGTCTTCTTTCTTTTCTTTCTTCCCTCCTCTCTCTTTTTTTTTTTTTTTTTAATTTATTTGTATATTTGCTTTTGGAGAAGAGAAGGCACCAAGATAGAGCACTTCTGTTGTATCTCATGATTTCAGCAAATTGAAGAATGGAGAAACACGGTACTGTTAGAATGGTGCTCTGTCTCCGGCTAGTCCTGATAGCGTGTGCTATTTGAAGGGATTCAGAGCCTTGGCTGGAGGTTTTCCTTGTACATCTCTTCATGACGGTGAGATAGGGCACGTTCTGGGTGTCCTATGAGCTGTGTAGAGCCCCTTTTCCGGGGTGTAATGCAGATGCCACAGAAGAGGCTAGGACCTAGAAGCAGCTGAAGCAACCATGACATTTTTGCATGTTGTTTTTCTCGTTTGGACAAGAAGTGTCTAAAGGGTTGTTCCATCTTGATTTAAGTACTAGCTGCCTAATATTTTAGCTAGCTTTGCACAAGGGTTTAGGATCTGTTACCTAATTGTAGCCCCCTTTCTCAGGCATGCACCAAATATCTGCAGTAAAATAGAAAGCCTATGAATGGCAGCAGGTAGAGTATGGTTCCTTATGATCATTCCTGTAATTTTTGGGATGATCACAAGTATTTTTTTGTGTGTGTGAAACAAGCATGGTAGATGTAGACGGACAATATTCTTCCTGTAGCATGCTTATCACTATAATAACTAAACCATCTGCACAGCTCCAGTCTAAATCTGAGCTGATTTAAACCAAACATAAAAATGACATCCTAATGTCACTTGTGGTTGAGGCAGAATAAATATCTTTTTCATGAGATACTGTTACTTTCAACATGCAGAACTTGTCCTTGCTTACTGCTGGGCATGGATCTCCATTTCTGCAAGAGACTGCTGGGATCAGTGCACCAGGAGCTGCAGCAGAATCGCTTTGGCAGTTGCCAGTCTTTGCCTGAAGTCATGTAATGGCACTGGTCCAGCTCACTTGGCTTTCCTCGTGGAAGCGTATCAAAGATGATGCTGTTTTCCATCTCTCAGTTGCTCTCGCCTCACAAACTGCAGCCTCGGGCAGTGTTACCCACATCCCTCGACCTCTTTTCAGTGTGGATTCTTAAGGGAGCTAATTTTCATACTTCTGCCTGATGGATGGTTTACATGAGCTGTTGAAAATATACATAGCTTGAGTAAGCACGTCTTTGGTTTGAAGACATCTTTTAGGTAAAATAAATACTTTTTTTTTTTCCCTTTAGTCCTTCAAGCAAGGTTACTAGTAGCTCCTCAGGTGAATGCCATTGCACTATTTATTTGGCAAAGTCAGTCCATGAAACCCATGCTATTTTCTCTAATGTTTTGTCTAAAAGAAGCTAAAGAATTAAGTAAAGCCAGCAGGGGTTTGTGACAGATTTAAAGCTCTTCGAAGCTTACTGGTTGAGGGAGTCCTAAGGCGTAGTCAGGTATGTATATATCTTTTAACTCAAGAGTTGAAATATGTCCTGTCTGTGTGTAGGTTTTTTCAGTTGTTAGCACTGTAAATTGATTCTAAAATTTTTCTGAAGTTGAGCCTTGAAATGATTTTTTTTTTTTTTTTTTTAAATACTACCAAGAAGGATATTTCAAATGTTAAGTTTAGGAATTATACATATAAACTCTTCTTATAATTATATCCAAAAGGGTGGTGGTTTTTTTGTTTTGTTTTGTTTGGTTTTTTTCTGGTAGCTTCCTCTCAATTTTGTTTCTTTGCAGTTGAAGTTGTTGAGATTACAAAGTAAAGTATTATTTGTGTAGCTGCTGGATTCTGAAAGTTAGTGTCTAAAGTCAATTATGTAAATATGTGCAGGTTTTTTAATTTAAAAACAAATCTTTCATCTTCACCCTTCCTTCCACATTCCACTTTCTCCTGGTTAAAGGCTTTGATTTTGGCACTAGGGAAAGGAGCACAGGCTTGATTCTTCCTTCAGCTGCAGATCCAATGCAAGTTAAAGTTAAAGACTAGTAATAGGTTTCATTTTGCACTCTCTAATGTTTCCTCTTACAGCCCTGCTTGACTCATTGACACTGAATAGTAAAAACAAGGAAAAAACCTTTTCCAGGAGAAACCTTATCCACTGGAATAATACTGCTAAGAGAATCCAAGGACGAGGTAATGGATCAAGTAGTGGATGCTGTCCAGGGCAGCTAGAATAACAGTGCTGTGATGAATAGCCCTCTGATGCTGTAATATTGCAGCCTCCTGGAAGGTGGTGCTGGATCTCATAAAGTTGTCTTTCTGTTGGTTCTCAAAACTTTTGAGTGGCCATAGGGCAATATTTTGTAATTTAACATGACATTTATTGGCTGTAGTGTCAGTCATAGGTATCTTTTTGGAGTTAGTATCTCAGTCCTTTAGGATCGAAGATGGAGATAGTTCAGCTGGTCAGATAGGTCTGCTGTGGAGTACATCTGCAGCTTTAACATCAAAAAAATAAATGGGCTTTCCAGTTATTTTTCAGCTCGTATGGAGCAATTTCAGTCTACAAAGGTGTAAAGGGGGATGACACGAAGGAAGAGAGTCATATTACAAGTGTTGCCTGAATTGAGGTTTTTTAACTTGCTCCTCATTTGTACGTGTGCTCTTTTTCTTCCAGGTGCATACTGCCAAAACCAATAATATAAAAATAAAAAAAGTTATTCTTTGCTTACCACATAGGGAATAATCCCTACAGCAGAGAACAAAGTCTAGATCCACAAAACCTGAACCCCATTCTGAAAAGCTGAATTCAGTGCTTTCCCAGCACACATCCGTGCTCTCCTGTAAGAGGGGCTGGCAGTACGACACTGAGCGTTACTGGGGGACGTGGTGGCATAGTGGCTGCTTGCCATTTTAGATTGCTTCCCCATTTTCCTCTCTTGCTTTCCTTGCGACTGGCTCATTTTGTTCATAAAGCAGCTTGTAATTGAGTGTTTGACAAAGAAGTGTTTACAAGCAGTGTTTCTTGTGCATAACTGCCTAGCTGAGGGGAATAACAATTTGGGTCTGAATTTCAGCCCTCCTTTGTCACTGTCGTATCATCGTCAGTGGTGGTGCTGTCTCTGCTTAAAGAGAAAGATGGATTAAAATTGTTTCGGGGTATGGCACTGGAGTGGGGAATGCATGCTCTTTGAAGAAGCTTGTGACTGTTCCTTGTGGCCCATGCTTGTTCTTTGTTCGTGTCTTGGTTTTGGACCACACCAAGGTGTGTGCTAATTACCATGTGTGGTGACTTCTGGGTTTTTAGAGGTGGAGTCTGCTAATTTAGGGGGAATTTTATTCCGGTCATAGGAAGTGTAAAAGTTGGAGTTCTGCCAGGTTTTAAGACTTCTCTAGCTATTGTGTGGGGTGAGATGCTGTAGACTGTAGCTGTCCTAATCTGGGAACATGGTTGGAGTTCAGTCTTCATAGGTTGAAACCTACAGTGCAGACGGGACCTGTTTTATCAAAATAAAAGTCTCATTTAGCTATCGCTCAGAAAGAAAAGGACTCTAGGATCAAGCTTTTTAGTGCAGGCAGCATGTGGGTGTTTCAATTGTCCATGCCAAAACCCTTCTGCAAATTATGCCAACTGGGCAGGGTGTGGAGGGAACAGAAGCAATGAAGTTATGCATGAGTAAGGAACAGCTCAGGCTTTATTTAGACCCATTATAGGTCATTTGCAAAGGGTACTTTGGGGGGGGATGTCTTTTAAAGGGGCTGCTCATTCCATGTTTGCAGGAATTACCATGTTTAATCAGAAGTGATGGGAGTCAGCACATAGTGAATAAGCCAAGACAGTCCCAAGAATCCAAGAATCGTCTACTAATAGCAGGAGGCACCCGGAGCTCCGGTCTGACTCCAAGTTGCGGGGCTGAATAGGGCAGTTCCCATTAATGTCAGTGCCAGTCCATGACTAAAACCCGCATGTAGAGATGAAAATAAATCACAATATAAGAAACAAAAGTCACGCAGTTGGGCATGAGTAAGAGTGGTACTCAGCCATTTTCGCCAATGAGATTAACTCCTTCCCTGCTGCTTGAGTGCAAGCAGGAAGCGATTTCTGTAACAAGTCTACTAGGATCAAGTCTGCGTTTCTGGGTATAGTCGTTACTTAATGGTCGACACTGATCTGTTGAGCAAAAATAGATGAACAGTCACAGCTTCACTGACAAACTAGGAGTAGGTTAATGCGATGGCTACGCTGCTAGGAGCATCTCTGAATTAGTGTTATTGCTTGTCAGAGTGCTTTGACCGTACCTATGTACCGAATTGTTAAATTCTTGTATAAAGAAGACCACATGACACTCACATCCAGAGTGCCTTTTATTTGTCCTCATGCAAAATAGCTTTGCAGGTGTTTTGTTAAGACATCTTCCCAATCCCCTTAGCCTTGTTCTGAATCATCCTCATGCATTGAGGAGCTTGGTAAATAAACACAATGTTTTTATATGCCTGTACAAATGCTGGTCTCTTACAGTCCTTTGCAGCTAGATATTCCCTCCCTGTTTACCTGACTTGTCAAGAGCAGAGGGAGAAGAAAAATGTCTTTGTGACAGCTTTTTTTTTTTCCTTACAGTGAAGCAAAGGAATAAAGGGATTATTTTTTTCCCCAGACAGTCTACCCACAGCAGCAGCACCGGGGACCTCTAGTAAATTGATCAAGAGACACATTTGACCTTAGGGCTGCTTGTTAGAGAACATTGTTATAGGCATGTTGTAATAGCAGATGTAATAAAGTCTACATTGTCCCAGAGAAAAAAAAAGTAGTATGTTTTTTGTGGTTTGTTTGGGTTTTTGTGTGCGTGTGCGTGTTATTTAGTAGGAACTGAGTTGTTGTCTGGCAGCCTTGGGTCACCTCAAATAGGTATAAGCCTAAGGCAAAGCCAAAGGCAGATGAGTTACAGAATAAGTTGTACGGGAACTTGACAAATACCTGGTTGTTATTGTTTGTTGAAACTGAGAGTGCAGGGAAGAATTTGGTTTATGAAAAATTATTTCAATTGCAAAATGAAAAAGATTGTGAGTTGTGTCAAGAAATTAGCAGTGACGTAGACACTGGAGGCTTGCCCTTCGGTAGCTCTGCCCTTAACTGGAAGAGGAGCATTCACGCATACTAGGCTTTTGGTCCTACAGAGCTTGGAACGGCAGCTGTTGGATGTTCCTCAGAACCATCCTGCTGATGAGGGCTGGATTAGGAGGGTGCGGAAGTGGGAGCTCTTACAGACTTGTGAAGTCTTTTGGTAAGAGCCAGCTTTGCTTAAAAAAGAGAGTAAGCTCTCTGCTACTCAAGTCTTGTAAACACAAATAAAAAAAGATGCTCTTACAAGAAATTACCACCACAAGGATTCAATTAGTTGAGAGCCTAAATCCCAGTGACTTGTTGATACGATATGCTCCTCGCTCACTTAAGCATTTACATAAATCCCACTTAGCAGTTTAGTCTTATTTCCATTTTTGTGTTCTGATAGCTCTTACTGGAATAAATGTGTTTCTTCTATTTTGATAGATCCAGGCAAATAAAATGTGCAAGCTGTTGCAAGATGTATGTTGTGCTCCATTAATGGGACTCAAAATAGGATTTCTGATCATTTCAGAGGCTTCCGTCTGTGGCATCGTGCTTATTTTCCTAATGGTTATTATTTATTTATTTTGGCAGAATATCTTTAACTTCCATTGGTAATGACAGGAATTTCTACTGCTTCAGCTGTATTCATTTGCGGAATGTAGAAAACAGAGGTTTTTTGCAGTCTTCAGCACCACGTGACTTACATTGATCAGGTATATCCTGCCGTTCAAAGACCTGTTGAGATGTACTGTAATTGTTTGAGGTGTATCTGCTAAAACAGATTAATCTGAAAGGCTTTTTTGGTCGTTTTATGCAATAAAGGCTGTTAATACAGCTACACAAATGAGAGCCCTTAGTTAATTCCTAGTTAAGTATTGATGTACTTGTTGACTTGAAGCTTGTTCTGACAAAATTAGGATTTAATCAGTAAAAGTCAATCTTTTCCTTCTACCTCTCAAAAAAATTAGCTGTTTGCAATGCTGAATGTTAAAATGTTAAAACAAAAATTAAACAAGTGATATGATCTTTTTCACCGTCAGATACTGGCTTTCACCTGGTAGTCACTTCATAAGGAATTAACTTCAATGTGGTATTTTTATTTCTGAATTGAATAGGAATCTTGATCTCTAGCACGATGGTAGTTAGTATCTGAGTTGTTTTTTCTTCTGTTTCCAGACACTGCAGACACATAATTTTAAAACCCTTTTCCTCCTCCTCCTCAAAAAATAACTCTGTCTGGGAGAGGACGAGAGGCTGTATTCTTGCCAATAGTGCTAATTGATGGAGTTGTTGAGGTTAAAGGATTTATGCTACCGAGTTCTGCCACTAGATTGTTGGGCAACGGGGTAAATTACTTAGCCACCCTTTGTCTGGTTGCTTGTCTGTAACATGGAGATAATAATTTTTACTTCCTTTTTAAAAGGCTTGCAATATACGGAAGAAAAGTAGTAGGGGACATCATGATTATTTTATTACCGTACAGGAAAATACAAGGCTGTTTTTTCAACCTAAAGAAGGAAGGGAGGAGGTCATTGTTGTAGGAGTCTTGGTCTTGCTAGCAAGATTTAAGGGACTGGTCTTAACTTGTGGAACATCATACAGAGACTTGACTAGATTTGGAAGCAGCACTGCCACATCAGCTCAGAGCCGACCCAAAGCATGACGAACCCGTTCAGATGGAGGACGTCAGAGAAGTCACTCCATCCAAGCTAGTATTTCTGCATCGTGCCATGTGGATGTGCCACATCAGGTGCTCAGGATGGATGCCAGCTTCAGTTTCCAAGAGCTGGCTTAAAGGTGCTGAGCACTGTTCAATAATTCAATCCACCAAGAACCTTGCAGAAAGCTCCGGCAATTGCTGAGGATGATCTAATGCTGGTATTAATCATCATCTCATGATTGAGAACTAGGTGTGAATACTGAGGGTGTTTCCACAGTACGAACCCAGGGAAGGATCTTGATAGCAAACTCGCTGGGCCAGTTTTCTAGCCTAAGCATTTTCTTTTTCTTAATTATAAACCCTCCAAAGGTCTTCTAGGGTGAAGAGCTGGTTAGAAATACTGAGTGTATAATTTTGTGGTTTTCTGTCTTTAGTAACTGGCTTCTTGGGAAGCTTTAGGAAGGAATAGATCCACTTATGTATGCTTGAGAAAGGGCTCAGGTATCTATTACTCTGAAATAGCCCCACTTGATTATGCAGCTTAGAGTATGAGATGTACATAAAGCTGATCGCAGTGGGCTAAAAAGGGCTGTCAAAGCCCTGGCTTGCCAAGAAAAACATTTTCTGCAGTTCAGTATGAATTCATCCCTTTTATTCTTCCCAGCAGTGGAATTTGTTTATGTACTGCCCTGAGCTCAGAGACCCAGACCTTCACCTCCAGCGTGGGCTTCTGATCCTCCCTGGAGTGACTGCCTAGGAGACCTTTGCGTTTCCCTCACTGACCTCAGGTGGGAAGAGGCAAAAGGAGTTGTAAGGTCCAGCTAGGTGTGAGGGTGGTAGATCTGTGCTTCAGAGGGTTTGGCATCCAAAAGATTTTCCCTAACAGAAGACAGGAGGGGAATAGCAGCTGCCAGTGAGTTGTGTTGGCACCTCCAGTGTTGGTGGGTTACAGTCTGTTTTCTGAAACTAACTGAAGAATATTCCAAATTCCTAAAATTCTGCCTGCCCAGCAAAATCAGGGGGGAGTGTGGCATTACTAGCCATGTGAATGATTGCTTAATTTAGCAACAAGTTATGAATATTCAGTGGCATAGGCTTCAGCAGAGAGGAGGAACAGAAATGTTACCCCACGGGGATCCAAGCTTGTTAACCTCTGCTGCCTTGGGCTCTACTACCCTGTCTGTGTGCTACCTGGAAGGAAATCATTGCAGGTGCATTCATCCATGCCACAACTGAACCTTCGTTTTGCTTTATAGATGTTCCCTTGGAGCTGCTCATGTGGAAGTGGGACAGTTGGGCTTTGTGTGAATGCGAATGCGTGTGCATGTCTGTCAAGTTTACTCTCGCAGCTTAACCATAATTCATTACATAAAGCCTGTTTGTCACACATGAGTTTAAATATCCACAGGCCAGTCTCATGTAATAATTCCAATGCTGATTTCAAATACAGCGAGGTAAGGACTGCAGTGTACCGAAGATCTAAGCACAGAGTGTGAATGTGGCTTATGATGGGAATCTCGCTTCTAACCCAGTGCTGTAGCTGCCTTGATTGAAGCACCAGGAGGTCAAGTGACTTGTCAAAGGTTGCACAGTGAGGGAGCAACTCCACTGACATTTGATACCGGGAGCCTTCTGTTTCCCAGTCTGCTGCTGATTTACACTTTCATCCTCCAGTACACATAACTGCTGCTTGAATTAAGCTGTGACACGTCTTCACGTCAGTGTAAAATTATTTCAAGTTAGACCTTGCAAAGGGAATGTCACTCCTTCTGCAAACACTGTGTAGGTTTAGTCCATTCCCACCTGGTTCGTATGCTAGTTCAGCACCGCCGACTAATAAATTACAATTATTGAGGTATCAATTCATCATGTCTCAGCAATGGTGTTGCCTGTTCCACTGCATTGACCGAAGCCCTTTGCTAGCCGGCTAATGTACTGCGGTTTTACTCTTTCTTGTCCCGTAATGATGGGATCCCTTGTACCAATTTGAATCCTATTAGATTGCAATTAATTTCTCCCTACTCCAAACTGAGGCTGAGTCAAGTGCTGTTCAGTGTTGAGCTTACCACACAGATATATCAAAAGGGTGAAGTGCTAAGAAAGAACCCAGCCTGAGCAATTTTTTAATCTATGCTTCATGTTCCCCATCTCCCCTGATTGCAGTAATTAGCAAACCAAATTCATTGCTTTGGGAGCACCAATATGAGCAAGTGAGAAGAAGAATGTAACTGGATGCTTTAAGAATGAGTATCAGAAAAGGGAACAGTTGCAGAAAGTGAGACTTGTGGGGGAGGGATATCTGCCTTTAGATATAAAAGGTTTTTATTCGTGCTGCAGTGGGACGTTCTACTGTAAGACTCAGTGAGCTGGCTTTGTTTCACAGTGAGTCATTTAATCCATGGGAAGTCCTGCTACAGGATCCATGGAGGAGCCCGTTCAAGCTTTGCTTCGATGTTCTTGGTACGAGAACGCCAGGTTAGTGCTACGTTAGGATCGTTCTTTCACTGGCAGTGCAGGTGTAGGCGTAGCCTAATGGGCGCAGTCATTGTTAGACCCGCGTGCATTGCAAACTCCTCTCTGATAGGGAAATACTCAGGGCCTTGGGAGTTGGTGGGAAATCTATAAATGTTGTTCAAGCTCTGGCTCTAAACATCCTGAGAATGCCAACGCACAGTGCAGTCACCTAGAGTATAGTAAAAAGTAAAGTTGCTCCACTGAGGAAGACTGAAAAAAAACCAGCTTGGGGCAAGAGCCCATATTTGCCCTTCTTGCTTGTCAGTGCACTGCTTGAGCTATGCTTTCAATGCTACAGAAATATTTAAATGTCAGTGTGCAGCCATAAAACAATAGTTTTATTTTATGATTTAAGCTCAGATTTCAGAGAAGAAGGAACTTGACTGCACCATCACAATGCGGTTTCTACTGGATAAATTGATCCTTGGAGGCAAACTAGATTAATACTAGGAGGAGACAGATTTAGAATTTGCCCGTCTCTGTGGTTTCTATAAACTGAGGAATACTTCTGGGCTCTTTGTTGCTCTAGCAATTTTCTCTCTGTTGGATGATGACCCTTTCAATAAGTGGTCATCCACATTGAATTTTTCTGACTCAGAGCTTAAAAAACAGGGGGTTTTTTATTGACTATAGAATTCCCATACGGTAGCTTGACCTCGCTGTCGGCTTTCTTTGGAGACTATACAGAGATTTCAGCTAATGCCAAAAGAAGCCGTTCACCTTTTAAGCTTGCTTTCCCTGGCTCGTAATCTACATCTGAGTGAAATATAAAGTATTGCTTATCTCTTATCTGCAAAGCTCTGGGCTACGCGTGCACTACCCGACAGCTGTACCACTGCTCTGCCAGGCACTCGGGAACTGCCGTGCCGCTTCCCAGAGAGGGGCAGTTTTGGGGGTGGGCAGTTTTTAAGACAAAGTGGGCATATTGCTTTACTTTTTCTTTACTTACCTTACTTTATTTTTACTTCTAGCCTATTATGGCACATAGGGATCTATTTCTTGCAGTACATAGTACAAGAGATTTAATAAGATTTGCTTGTTGTTATACATTTGGATACATGTTCACATGTATGATAAAAAAAAAATAATCAGTTACAGTCTTTCTGCTCACGCAGGCTTCTGAAGTAGCTAAGGCTATTTCAAGATGAAGGTGATGCTAGCTGTCCATACATGCAACTCACATGTATTTAGAAGTTGTATTTTGTATTAGCGAGAAGCTAATCAGTGTTTGTAGGGTGTTTGGGGTTGTGTTTTGTTTGCTTACCCTTACATAGTGCTTCTTGTAAGCTATACGTGAGTATTAAAATGGGTTCAAGCCACTAAAATGAGTACATGGTGGGTTCTTGAGAGCCAAGCTGGGGCATGCTTTCAGACCCTGTTTTGGAAGAGCACTTCCCTTGAGGAGAGAAGCTCATGTTAGTTATACTTGCAGAATATTTTGTATTTGCATGTATGCTTTGAAAAGTTACTGTCTCCCATTAACTTATGCTTGCTGTCACATATAAGCCTCCTCGGTGCAGTAAAACCTTCAGAAAAGAGAATGGATAGAAACTCAGTGTAAATCCAAACAAGGAGAAGAAGCCCTGTTACATATTATTTAGAATTGCATTTGAAATCTCATGTTATATTTGTTCCAACTTTTTGCTGGGCTTTCATAGAGAATTTATAGCTCTCTGGGGATATTAGCACAGAAAAGTTACTTGAGGTTGTGTATAAAGGAGAAGGAATGAAGGAGAGGGGAAGAAAATTTTGGCTGATGCAAAGAAATTAAAAAGCTTCTACTAAACTATAATTCTAGCATTTAGTTTGCCAAGTTGAGATGGTTTTATCTCTAATTTTGAGGCAGGCACTCTGAATGCCATGTGCTGATTTTCTCCTTAATCCATTAAAGTAATTTTGTTCTACTGCATAGATTTTCTGTGTCTTACTACTGTAAGTGGCTAAAATAATACCTCAAAGCAAGGCTTCTTGAAGTGACTAAAATGTTTGTGCGTAGTTGTGGTTTTGGGGTCTTTCCACTGGAAAGAAATGTTTCATCCCTAATTTATACTACATAAAAATCCCCTTTAGGTACTAACCCAATCATAAACGGAAGACGGGCAGTTTCTTGATTACGCTGCTTGAGTGGGGTACAAATGGCATGGTCATCTATAGATCCACATATGACCTTTGGCAGGTTATTTAAGGTACTTTGCTCCTTATATTTCGTGTCTAAAACCAGGTGTAATATCTTCCTATTACACACAGAAGTTGCAAGAGTGACATTTTGTGACTGTTAGGTACTCTGGTATTGATGAGAGGCTTGGATAGCGTATAATGGAAACCATTCTCACCTTTCATGTGCTAATAGCAGGAATTTGACTTTCAAAGACTGCATCAGAACAGACCTGATATAAAGCTATTAAATCTACATCTCAGATTAAAAAAAAGTAAATGCTGTTGATTTTGGGTCAAGGGTACAAATGGCAGTCTCTGGACCCTGTCAAAATGTTATAAAATCAAGCCTGAAAAAACAAAGGTTTTGAGAGCATCTTGCTAGATATGTTTGTGTGGGGATTTCATGCTGGGCTTCTGCTTTGAATTACTCAGTGCTGGAACAGTGCTGGTTAGCAAAGGAGAGGTTGTGACTTTACAGCTGTGTACATGGGCTGAATGGAGCCTGCAAGAAGTGTAGGGATTTTTGTCTGTACTTGAAAGATATCTCTGGATGATGGATCCCCTGATTTACTCTTTTAAAAAAAAAATGCAGGGGGATTAGGTCCATCAGCCTAACGCGCACTGAACTGTGCCCTCTTTGGCGAGTGGTACTTCTTGGGAAGGGAAGTGCAGTGCGGCACAGATAAGCACACTGAGACGAAGCTCCGGGGAAGCAGTGCACGGCCAGGTCTCCGTTCCGGTTCTGGGGTTTGAATGATGTATTTCCCCACCTTGGCTCCATATCTGCCGCCTTCTCCTCCTGAGAATTGCTTTGCCTTATGAAGTGCCCCAGTGACTTCAGTGAGTATTTGAGTCCGACTGTGAGCCAGCTTGCAGTAAGAGGAGTTATTCTTCCAGTTTACGTTACTGGAGGATCTGGCCTCTTTGCAGCTATGCCTTCCCATGCCTTGCCAGGGATGTGAAACACAGAACGTTTCCTAATGTGTACTTGACGGTTTCTGCCTGTATCTCTCCAGCTGGACAGGATGCAGGGGTTGTGTGCAGTGATTGCTGACCCTTTGAAATGTTTGGCTCTTCCGATTGCTTGAATTTTTTTATAAATGTTAAATCTCTACATAAATGATCTTGTACAACTTCTACGAAGCGTAGAAGAGGAGAGGTTAAATTGAAAATGAGGTATATTGGACTTCAGAGCACAAAGGTAAATATGTACTTAAGTTGAAGTTTAAATGAATAGTTCCTGTGGATATGTACTAGTGGGTTCAGAGGGTAATTTTTTTTAACCTTAATGTATTCCATTCTAGCTGTGCAGATCTAATTAGCGTTAGCAGCACTGAAAGGACTGTGGCTCTATCGGTTGTGTAGGCAAACTGTGGAAGGCAGAAGGAAACCAGACTCAATGTTGTTCTGGTCTTTTTCCCCATTTGTCATTAAGCTTCATTCATCTAAGCCCTGTCAACTTGCTGATGTTTTCTGTCGGTGGCCTGGCCGAGGAGGCTATTCTGTATGCTGCATAAAACTGGGACATCAGTGTGAAAGGTGGGCTTTCCAAATGTACTGCAAGGAAGTAAAACTTGATTATTTTTTTTCCTTTGTTTGTTGGTTGTGGTTTTTTTTCTTTTTTCTTTTTTCTTTTCTTTCTTTTTCTTTGACTTCTCCTGAGCTACTGGTTCTTTGGATAAGTGATGCTTGTTTTGTCTTCGGGTTTTTTTGCTAATGCATCTTCAAAGGATGTGACCATCTCCTTTTGTTCCTCTGCAACTTGACACGTCCAATTTGGTTTCTTACAGAAGTAATGGGCTTCATGTAGATACATTTGTGCTCTTCTAAGGGGCCACGTTTGGAAATTTTTCAAGAATACTGCTGGGTACTTTTACAGTAACACACACCTCGTGAATATCCTCAAAGTGCAGAGGTATTTTCAGGTCAAAGACGGCTTAAAAAAGTAAAAAAGACCATTATATCATGTGAGAATCAATTGATTGTGATTGCTGCATTATTCTAACATCAGTCACAACCATTTGCAAGTCGGCACAATTGCGTAGCTGTAACAAAAAAGGGAATTAGGCCCATGGCTTTTGAGAATTCCAGTGTCTTTGTTTTGTAAGCAGTCATACACTGTCTTAAAAAGATAAACCAGTGAATAATTTAGGTTTTGATATACAGGTAAGGCCTGTATGCTGGTTGTTCAGAGTTACCAAACCTGATGTTCAGAATCATAATATTGCCCTGAAAATAGATGATACTTCAACATAAAATTTTTAAATCTTTATACTTGCCCTTTAGGTAAGTAACTTCCAACTTCCGCAGTTCTGAGGGCTGCTAAAAATGCTTTATTAAAGAAAGAAAATTTAGATTTTCAGATCACATGACTCTAGGGGGTTGAATTTGAGAAAAGTCTACTAAATATCAGAAGACTGCCAACTCTCTTGAGTTAATGAATGTGTTCTCCCATCACAATGGTTGTGCTTCATTTTGCATTATAATGTTGTCTAACAGCAAGTGGCACTTCTGATTCTTTTGTGATTTCCAAGCAAAATGCTGTTTGCAAAATAAACATGCTGAGAGTTTCCTAAAGCTAATGTCACCAGCAAAAGTGAACTGCATAGCTAGGTCAGTCCTTTGGTGGAATAGATGGCTAGGTTCTCTTAGTTGCTGCACAGATGTGAGCCCCCAGTTTTTTTCTTCCTTCCTTAAGCTTGAGCAGACTGCAGCTGTCCTATGTCAATTTATTGCTGCGCGGTGGAGAACGAAGCAAAACCTCTTCCTACTTTTGCTGCTTTGCAACACAGCTGACAGTAAGACAAAGCAGAATTGCTGTGCTGCTGTTGCTAGAGCACTTCTCTGGTGGAATGGCCTGAGGACTGCTACCACATGACATGGTTTGAGCACCGGCTCAGGACGGATCTTGTAAATGGAACTGAACATTTCTCCTTTGTATCAACCCTCCTCAGGGAAAGGAGGGAGAAAAAACAGAAAGGTTTACTTAACCCCTATTGCTGTGGACTATTATATTATATAATTAGAATAATAGTATAATATGAATATGCTATATATTATAAAATATAATAAAGGGGGAGCAGTGATGCAGTGACATTTCTTCTCCACGTCTTTTAATGCTAGACCAGCTCAGGCCAGAAATTCATGTAGCTGTAGCGGTGAAGCTACAGCTTCACATATATATAAAGCTATATAGCAATGGGCCAACTTAATTGGGATACGATCACAGTTTTCTTCAGCTGAGAGTTTCTTGTTCAGAGAAGCCTTCAAAATTTAAGGGAAAGTGTCATTAATGAGTGTGCTTGCTCTCCCCTCTTGACACATGCTGTGAAGTTTATCTGCCTTGTGTTCATGAAATACTTCCCTGCATTAGATGAAAAGCTTGGAGCTTGAGTGCAGCACACAATTATTGGTAATAATCAACTAGCTACAAAATTTACCTTTAGTCATTGATTTCTTGGAATTACTATTGCAGTGTTGCAGATGGGAAAACTGAAGGCAGGCTCGTGGTGAGTGCTGGATTAGTTGTGGGCATCCAGCAAGCATACGGCAGGATTAGAAACAGAGTCCATGTCCCCTGTATTCTGTTCACTCTGATGGGCTGCATTTCCTCACTGTTATTAAGCCTGCATTACAAGTGGAGATAACTTTCAAGAGGGAAACCACGGGAGAGCAGTCAGCCACATAGTGGTGTGTGAGTTTGTTCCTACACATGGGCGATAACTGCTGGTAGTTAGCACTGTAGGAAAACTGCGGGTAAACGTTGATTCATGTTTTTAAGGGTATCCGCTGTGTGAGCGGGGGAGGTACTGAAGTTGTCTCTGTGCATGTGTGTAGGAAGAATATTAAAGATCCAGCTTGTCAGGGTGTAAATTCATGCCAGAATGAAGAAAAGAGAACACCCAAAGTGGAGGCTCGCATTATGGTTAAATTCCCGTGGTGCATCGGTGAGACAACGAAGATGATGCAAACCTAATACTGAGGTTGTGTGATGCAGAGGAACTAGAAAGGAAACCACAAAACCCTGCTCTCAGTGCAAATGAGAGCAGTAGTGGCAGTGAAGATTCATGTATTTTGAGAAAGCTTCAGTTGTAGGCAGTGTAGAGGGAGTCTTGTCTACAGGTCAGGATGCTGGACCTGGCGGGCTGTTGGAAAAATTGATCTAAAACACAGTAATGAACTGTCCTAAAAATTTGCATGTAATCTGCTGAACTTTCTTGGAACAGAAGTTGTAGAAAGAAAAGGGAACTAGGACAAAAAACTAGTTAGCAGCTGTCAGCAAACCCTAACAGAGTGGTGCTTATATTTTAGGCTTCTGTTGTTCTTGTAGAGCACATGCCTGTGCGCATCGCCAGCACATCCCACTTGGAAAGAGCAAATGGCCCAGGCACTCCTGTATGCAATGTCTGCCATTGGCACGCAACTGCTCCATGATATCTTTTGGTGACTTAACTAAATATTTATGGCAGGAACCACAAGCCATCCAAGCCAGTCAGACCCCGTCTGGAAGAGCTGAAAATATGACAGCGTGAGTAAGTACCATTTGAGAGTATCAAAGAGCTATAATAATGTGGATAGCATTACATTAGAAAACCAAGGTGGGAGGATTACATGAAAGCAAAACACACAGACAGGCCCCAAGGGGAGACCATCCACCACAAAGGATAATTTCCTATGGGATTCAGACCCAAGAGCACATTCCTCTGAGGCTGCTTTAAAGCATCCAGGCAAGACATCTAAAGAGAGGGGAAAATTCATAATGCTTTTTTTAAACAACTGTGTGTAGCTGGAGCAGATGCAGCGATGCCTGGTCTACAGCTCTAGCCTTTCGTCTGGACTCCTACATGTTTTCCTCCCTGTGATCTCCTTCTCAACCTAAGAAGGGTGAGGGTTTTTTTTTCCTTCAGGGAGAGAAGAGGAGAAACATCTTTCATCTGTGTTTTGGTTTTGCTTTTGCTATGTAGGCAGTGCTGCAGCCAGATCCAGGCTGTTCCCTGGGAATTGCTTTGACTTTGCAGGACAGCATGGCGGTGTTACCGCGGCTTTTGCCGCAAAACTGGAAGGCTTTTCAAAGTGTGTTCAGCGCTTAATCCTGGTGGTTACAGACCCAAAGTCAATAATGAGTATTTTTTATCTTCTCCCTGCCCCCCAAGTTAGCTGTCTTGAATAGATGTTGTTTACAGCCCTTTCCCCCAGACGTCCTTTGGAGTAACTGAATCCCACACAAACTTGTATATGTGCCTAAACATGTAGCGTATGTGTACATTAACACAAAGAGTAATATACAGTCTTGGATATGGCAGGTTTAGACTCTTTGCAAAGCTGTTACGCTGCTTTGCCCTTTAGGGGAAGGGCCGAGAGGGGAATGCTAGCTGGGTTTTCTAAATTTTTTCCCTCTAGTCTGTGATGGAAAGGCAGCAGGACCGTGAAGTTGAGAGGTGCTGCTGTTACAGACACACTGCCCTGGAAGGAGTGGAAGGAGGGTTGGGGTGCACGTGCGGCACAGGTTTCTCACACATCAGCAGAAGACAGCGGGATCTGTGTGCGTGGGTTTCTATGCAGAGAAAAGCTGTAGTGCAGTTTGTCATTTCAGCTTCAGGCCTCTGGGAACAGAGAGACTTTTATTGTGGGGAATGTGCTGGGGAAGGAGCAACAGCATTTTAAAAAAAAAAAAGGGAAAAAAGTCCAGTCCCTCTGTGTGACAGTAAAATATTCAGAGAAATATGTGCTCTTTATGCAGTAGGCATCCTGAAACAAGGCACTGGCACCTCTATAATACAGAAACTGAAGCAAGATGTTTGGAAAAGACAGATAGACAGCTGGTTTGTGCCCAACTTGTGGTTGTACGTAATCCATCACTGCCAGGCCTGAAAACAAGCAGGAGCTCACAGGCACTGACTTCCTGGCACCGTGTCTATTCAGCAAAAGCTCAGTGGTGGCACGAAGCTTTTCAGGGCTGTAGAGAGATGCAAACAATCCCTTCATTCTCCCTTTGCTGGGGAAGCCGTTGGTAGGTGGGAGCAGCTGAAGTCTTTGGGCTGCTGCAATCCTGCAAGAGCTGGAAGTCAGATGTATTTTTCCTTGTGATAAATCGGCACCGGCACACTGGCCAGCTGGTTGGATAATCAATGTTTTAAGGGAAAAAGCGAATGAAGCAGGATGATTGGACTTTGGGGAGGAGGTTGTATTAAAAGGTTTGCTCAAAACTGTTTCACTATTCTTGCACAAAGTTTGTTTGCTAGCTTTTTTTGTTGGTGTTATTATTATTCCAGAAGCCTATAATGTGATAAAAATTCCTTCTGGCCATAGTGCCAGTATTGATAGTTCCTGCTGTGCCCTCAGTGGTGATGACAGAGCAGTTTATAGGACCATGCAGTCGAGAGCTATGTCTGCATAAAAATAACCATCTTTTTGCCATGAGTCTTGGGACCACTTTGCTCCTTGTTACCTCATTTGTCTGAATTACAGAATTCAGGTATGGCCACCAAGCTTTCTTGTAGCTTATGTGAAGGCCATAGCTGAAAAATCATAGTTTAGATACTCATAGTCACGTGTTGTGTGTGTGTGTACTGAAATTGGTGGCTGTGAGGATTTTCTGGGTGGTTTTTTGTTTTTTATAAGGACCATAATACAGCCCGTAGTGCCGTGTGGTTCAGAGCATGCTGAAGGCAGTACAAAGGTGCCTGTGGACTATGGAGGATTTGGAATCCAGCCAAACATCATTTTATTGCAGATTTCATGTATTTTTCTTAAAATCATTGCTACTGAATATATGTTCAGGCCTGCTAGTGATTAACAGCCAACAGGGAAATATCCTCTTTTCCCAATATTGTTAATAATTTACAAGCTGGCGCTGATGTGGGGAGGCATTTCGGTGCTGGGCTTTACACAGAATAGGATTGGTGTGTGGTGCTAACTTTAAGTATCTGGTATCGACAGTTACAGCTTTTGTAAAATAATAGCAAAGACGTTACAAAATCATGTAATTAAATATCCTATTACAAGCCCTAAAGGCAAAGTATAGAACCGTAGAAAGGGCCTAATTCCAAAAGTTGAGTCCAAACTTCAACTTTTAACACTGTACTTGTGCTGCCTCGTACAGTTCCTCTCACTGCCTTGCATAGGCTGAATAATCTGCCCCTTCCCTGCAACAGATGAATAAAATACTTGGGGAATTATTGTGTAAACTGGCTTAACTCTGTTGACTTCAGTATAACTATTGACGTATTTGGGGTTCACTCTTTGTTGTTTCAACAGCAACAGTCTCTGGGATTTGGGGTTTGGTTTTCCCATAACCCTCCTCCCCAGCGTACTGTTACACAAATATTGCACAATCTCAGTGATCTTCAATGACTTTCTTGCATTTTATTTAAGCATGTTTATGACAGCCTCTCCTGGTTTGGAAAGATGGTTGGTAACAATGTACGTTCCAGTAAAACTTGATACAAACAAACAAGCGATTCTGCAAGAAGTCCTACTCAAAAAAACACGGTAAAAAATACAAAGCCTATGATACAGTGTCTTTTCCTTTGGCAGTAATTGTTCTGCTCTTTGTATTATCTTACACAACATGACCGCACCACCCGCTGCTCTGACTTTTGAAAAAACAAAACTGTTCATCCATGAGCCAAGAGGAACCAGAGTGATTCTAAATTATATAACTTGTAGAGGAAATGACTTGTTCAGTTGGGCTACTTACTACTGAACGAGCTTCTCTTCGTCTGCAGCGTGACATTGATCAACCTCTACGAAATTTCTATTACCCACAGGTGTCCTCAGGGCTGTTGGTAGAAGCCGAAAAGCCAGATGTGCGTGCTGGTGGACTCTGCTGAGTTGTTAGTCTCCAGGACGGTGCCCTGGTAGGCACAAGCATAGGATTTCATAGCAGGAAACCTGGGGACAGGACTCCTGGCGTTTTTACTGCCCTAAAATAGGCTGTCTGGCCTTCAGTCAGCTACATGGTGTTGCCAGCCTAAAAACCACATCCCAGCTGTATGCAAACGAAGCAGAATTATGGCAAAACTGCAGTGCTTGGTCTTCCCAGTGTTTTAATTTAGGACAGATGTGTGCATGAGTTGATTAAGACATCCTTTTTTTATTATTGCTTTTTATTTTAGCAGTTAAAACCATCTCAATTCTCAGGGCTTTTGCTGGAAAATTCTCCTACACACACTGTCTTATCACACGTCCTCCCTCATTCTCACTTCGCATCTACCGTGAAACGACAGTTTCCCAAAGGGGAATTCACCTTAGCGGTTGCTAAGTTGTTTATTTCGCTGGGTCCCTAACACCCCGCAATTTCCCTGCAGACAGCCGGAGGGTTTAATTTGTGATATGTCTCTGGTGGGCTGTGTCCTGCCTTTGCAGGGGACGGAGCATGTAATCTAATAGGTGGTTTGTTTGCTTTCCTCTCAAAGTGCTATAGTCATGTTTCTGTTGGAATACATTTTCAGTTTTTGAGGATAATGAATGTTAACAAATCACTGGAAGTGAAAATAAAAATAGAGAAGGAAAGTAGGTGAGATACCACTGCAAGCTTGGCTTGTGCTTTGTGGATCTTTTTTCTAATAGCAAAAAAAAAAGTGACATCAGCTCTGCTGCAGGCATGAATTAAAGATGAGAACTTAATAAAACTTGTTGGAGGGGAGCGGGAGGAAGGAAAGTAGAGCTAAAGCAACGATGTCTTTATTTTTAAGCAGACAGCACCACCTCTGCTTCAGCTCTTTGAGATGGCGATGGAGAATAACAAAAAGCAGCATCCGAAGTGGTCTGTGAATCAAAAGTGCCCTCTGCTGGGAAAATCCTGCACGAAGGAGCGTTTCCAGACAGCGTTTCCAGTTGATACCCAAAAGCTTAATTACCCTCTTTTGCTGGGGAGGAGGCTGGATATAATCCAGGATGCTCTCAGCAGTTGCCTTTGCCATTACATGCCCAGTAGGGATTGCAGTCTGAACATGTCACTGGGTATTGGTGGAGTCTGTGATTTCATTAGGATTTGACATCACGTGTGCGTGGTTGCTCAGTCACTGGTCTGTTCGTTATGAACAGAAAACAGGAATTTGCATTTGCAGTATTGCCGCATGAAAGATAAGAATCTGGGTGCGAATACTCTGCAGGTAACATCACTCTTGGCAAAGAAACAAGTGATAAAAAGGGGATGGAGCTAGGAAGGAACCTTCAGTAGCCCTGATTTAACTCTTGTTTGTTTAATGTGAGCAGCGTTGATGAAACACGTACTGGCGATGCCAAGCTACATGCTCCTCCAGCGAGCCCTTGTTCTTCCAAGGCCCCAGACCTTGAGCAGAGGCACCACCTGAGTCTGAACCTGCAGGTGATTTGGTTGCCACAGCAGGAATATTCACGTGATCTCTGCCGGTCAATCCAGTGGTTCTTGCTTCTACATCTTCCTTCATCTCTTGCATGGGACTGTATAGAATGGGCTTCAAGGGTGGAGAATGAAGAGCTATGAGGAGTATGAGTGACCATAAAGCATGTCAGGAGGTAAGTGCTCAGACATTTCCCTACTGTAGGCTTCTGCAGGTTTCCACGCTTCTTGCCAATATGGCTCTTGCAAGGTTAGTTGCAGCCTGGACCTCCTTCAAATTTAGGAAGAGTCCAGGCTCCGTCTGCAAGTAGGTCCCATGGCACAAACCCATTACTCTGCAAAACGAACTACTTGCATGCAAAAATACGGCTCTTGCCAGTTATATCCTTGCTGTAAGTTCAACTGCTGGCCTCCTCCAGCTAGATGTTGCAGTTCTGATCCTTCAGTCCAGTGCCTCTGAGGAGTACGTAGACGCACAAGCGAGAAAAATCAAGAAAGAACAACAAAAATCCAATTAAAAACATCAGCTTAAGTGTATAAGGTTTCAGCTGTTTAGTACTCTGTTCTGAGGATCTTTAGCAGTTTCAGTGACAAGGGCTGTTTCTTATCTAATTAAAATAATTTATCTTCACATCTGGAGCAAAAAGGAATTGATCTATCTTGTTATTTGTCATCACAAAAGACTGTTTTAGAAGATGAATAGTCAGAGATATAAAAATAGCAGAAATCAGAGCGAATAGATAAACTGAACTTAAAAATACGGTTAGTACTAGTATGCTATTCATGCCCCTTGGGAAGAGAAGCTGCTGTATGGTGCATCATGTTGATGTTATCTAGGAGCAAGGAGTGATATTGATGAATTCTGAAGGAAGAGCTGGCCAGGAAAGGAGGGAAATAATCCTCGTGGCTATGAAACAAGCTTGAAATCCTCAGGGATTTGTAACGGAAGCTTTTTTCCTCAAAGGAGCCGTAGAGCTAGTGTCCCAGGTTTCACTGTGCTGGCAATGGTTGACTTTGGCAGGCAGGAGTTTTTCCTCTAATTGTCCTTGAGAAGCCTTTGATTGTTCTGCCTGCGCTGGTGGGTGGGAAGGCAGCTTTATTTAAGGAGGAATAAATATTTATTCTCTTAGAGCGCTTGCCACAGCTGCTGCTTTGCAAAAAGATGGTGGTTTCAGTTAAAAGCAAGTCATGCAAACTCTGTGCTTTTATGAATTTGCACCTGCTGAGCTGTGGTTTGGGTTTGAATGAATCTAAAATCTCAGAGGTAAAGTTTGCCAAAAGTGGTAAGTTTTGACTGTCTAAACCCAGTGAAGTATTCATTCCTTTCTCCCAACACCATTAAATTACCACCTAAAGCTCCTCCCTGCACTCTGAGTGGATTTCTTAGTAAATCTGGCTGACATTTCAGGTGCGCAGCAATCATTTGACCTGTTTTCAGATTTGATTTCAGAAGAATTGCAGAGCTAAGTCTTGTCATCCGTAATATCCGTGAATTCAGAATCAGGGGGTTTTGGTGCCTAATTCAAATAATTTATTGAACTGACAGGGTGATTTCTGTCTGTTTCTATTTACAACTAGAAATGGTAGTTTTGAACTATGTGAAATGCCTCTATTTGGTGCAGAGAGCTGTTATCTCTGAAACCTACTGACAGTTAAATGTCATATTAGCTGGTAGTGTGCATGGTGTGCTTCATAAGATGGTGGACTTGAGTCAAATGAGGATTGTGCAGGAAGTATTTACATTATGCATATGCTCTTAATGGCATTTGGTTTCTTAGTTACTGGATGTTTGTTGGCTGTGATCACTGCCTGTTTTGGCACTTAATGCTGTCGGCAACTTTTGGATCCAGAAATTCATGAAGTGTCCTTTTAGGAGTTGTAGGAATAGAGAAATGTACTGCAGACAAAACATGAGTTCTAATGCCATGAATGCAGGATTTCTGTAATTAGTTTCCTTCAGAAGTGGGGAATTTAAGTGACTTTTTAGTAGTTACTTTTTAATTCACTCCAGTTTCTTCCTGCCTATCCATGCACGCTTCCCAGCATTTTTTACTTCTTCCCAGGTTTTTTACTTCTAACGTAGAACTGACAGATTCAAGTCACCCCTTCCAGATAGTGAACGTGAATCAGAAAAGTGAGACTAAAAAAAAAAAACCAAAAAAACCAAAAAGCCCTGTATTGTAAGAATATAATGCTTATTTCTAAGGAATATGTGGTGCATTCGGAAGGAAGAGCGACAGTAATGTTTTCAGAGGGATTTGGTACTCAGTTCAGGGCCAGGATATGGTAATCTTGTAATGGAGAGGCTTACGCTGGGCTGCTGAAAAAAGGCCCCTGCTGATGAAAGCCTCTCCGGCATGGTGTCCTGGGACCACACGTGCTCTTCCTCTTCCCTTGTGGAAACTTTCTGGACAGTCCCTGTTGGTGCATGTGAGAGAGATGAGTCATGTCCACCTCAAAAAGGGAAAAACAGAGCAGCTGGCAGTGCCCGAGGGGCAATCCCAGCCTCACGTCCCAGTTCTTGTCCCTCCGAGCAAAAAGCAGAGCTTTAGCAGCTGAGCGCCCTCAGTTGTAGGCTGACTGGGTGTGCGCTTGGGTGGGTGGCCTTGCATCGGGAGAGAGCAAAGCGGAGATGACGGAGAGGAATGGCTTTGTACAAACTGTGTCAGAGGCTGCTGATGTGCCGGTACTGTAACAGAATTTGGTTTCCTAATGCACACCGGAGTTTCCTGGAAAAGGTACAGGGAGTGCTTTTAATCGCAGCACAGGCATCAAAGTGGAGATCTGCACCCGGTGATGGGAACATGCACAATTGAAAGGCTTTTTTTAAAAAATGGATTTGTTTCCTGCGGTCTTCTCATCTGGAAAAGCAGCACATTGCTTTCTTAACACCTTAGTGAAAGGGGATACATTTCAAGGGATTGATCCATTCGTTCAGAGTACGTGTTTAGTTGACAAATCAAAGGAAACCCAGCTGAGAGAACTGCTTTGCAATCTCAGCATGGGTCTGACGTGTGAAGCAAGATCTGTAAAATGACTCCTCTTGTTAATTTGTCTCATTAGCAAGATGGGGGGTTGTACGTGATGCAGAGTGTTCCCCTTCTGTTGTTCCCCGTGTTGGTGATTTCTAAATATAAGGAACAAAATACCCTCTGCCTAAACAGTCCCTGAAGGCAGTTGTTCCACTTGTATTTCTCATCTGTGCGCCTTACTCCTGTATTTCGGCCTGGGAAAACAACTGCTTGTCTCTTTGGCTGTATAGAAAGTAACAGATCACAAAGCAAGATTTTGTTGCTCTTTTGTCAGCGTTTCAGCATGGGTTTCCACCACAGAATAAGTTTAATGTTTTAAACCCCCTAAAAGCTAAAGCAGGATGCGCTGCTGTCTCTGCCCCTCGCCAGGGAAGCAAGGGCAGCCTGCAGCTTCGGGGTGTGCGCTTGCTGAGGTCAAACTTTGTCTCTTCCTTCCAATGCTTTTCCTCTTTCCAGTTTCTGATTAAATGAGGCCATCCTGATAGAAGGGAATGCCATGTACTCTTGGTGTGTCTGGTTTGTTTGTTTTTTTTTTAAAAAAAAACAACTATTCAACTTTTTTCATATTTCACTAGTACTTTTAAAGGGAAAATAAAAATTGCAGCAGTCTTCATTATTTTGATCATGATTTTTTCCAATGAGTTTTTTCTGATAAGAGGTCCTGCTTTGTACATTGAGTTTAATAGTGTTTGGTCATTAAAAATAAACTTTAAGAGGAAGTTAAATTTTAGGAATTTCCTCTTATGGTGAAATAACAGTTTTTGCTTGTGATAGAGCATTGCAAATACCAGTGATTTCCAGCTCCTCCTCAGGAGTTGTCACCCCAGGACACGTACATTGGTCTGTGGCAAAACATGCAGATGAGTATGCAGAGGGAAGGGAGGCTGAAACGTTTGGTTGCTTTGTTTGACATCGAGACAGTGAGATAGCATCCTGAAGTCTATGCTGAAGATCTTTTTGGTTTGGACATTCAAAAATGAGCAGAACAGAGATATTGCAAAATGCACTGTAGGTCTCTACTAAGCTGCACTTCTTTTTGCAGACACACTGCTCTGTCTTTGTCCCCACTCCTGACCCTGTCTTCTCCCTCGTGTCCTCCCATTGCCCTAAGTTCATGCCTGCTGGTCCTAGCTCTGCTCCCCGGCTTCTCCGTTCTCAAGTATACTGCCCTTTGAGAAGTGAAGCGTCTGATGAACATCAGAGGTGTGCCATCAGCTAATCTGGATGAAGCCCATCATCCAAACAATGTCAGTGGAACGGGACTTTGTGAGAGTGCTCCGGAGTGTCATGTGCATAGAAAGCCTCTTGTTTTGGAGGAATGGTGATCATTTACCAGAAGAATCCTGGAAAGTGAAATGAAGAAAGCAGTGTAAGTGTAACACTAAGTTTAAGCATGTTTGAGTGTGATACCAATTAAGAAACTTATCTCAAGTTGGTTTCTAAGCATAACCTGAGCCACAAAGTGTTTCTGGAGTACCATTTTATCTATTGATATCTATATTGGTGAACATCCCCTGCTTATTGACCTTGCCTGGCTGTAGGGCCTTGTTTGCTGTTGAATGTGAAGCGCTGATGAGAACCGGTCCAGCTGGTGATTTGGTCTCCTGCTGGTTGAACTGGTATTTGCAAAAGTTCCAGGATTAGCAGCGTTGTGATTTGCAGAGCATTTCCCTCCGGAGGGGAAAGCTGCTGCCTTAGACCTATAGCACATTGCTGAAGTGCCTAAGCTCACCTTCTCAGGCAGGATCCTCGCTGTCAGGACACAGTTAAAACAAGATGCTTAAACCCTTCTAAAGCTGCTGATTATTGAGCAGAAACCTGAGCTCAAGAAAGCTATTAGTATGCTAAACTAGACTTGTCCTCTCACTTAATTTTAATGTGACTAACTTTATTTTAAATTGATGCTGGTAAGAATTGGGAAAAGCTTTCTGAGAGAGGTTTGTTTCTTTGTTGTTAGCATGACCTCATTTCAGGCTCTGCCGTGAGACTGTGTGTGGCAGCTCCTCTTCCTTGGAAGGTTGCCCCAGGTGACTTACGGTTCACGCACTCTTGTAAGCGCTGTTAATTTGTGAGGTTTCAGTGGTTAGACTGAGCTGCTAAGTGGGCTCTGAGCAGATAATGAGGTCAAGCAGGGAACAGAGGGAAGAATCCTGCAGGTTCCCGCTTGGCACTTGTACCCAGGTTGCACGTTTTATGGAGATTTTGTCCTAAAAGCAAAGCTACTGTAAAGTCATCATTTTGCAGAGGTGATTGGCAATACTTGTCCAAACCTGAAAACAAACCTAGTTGTTCATGTTCAGTGCGGTACGGCTGTTGAGATCACTGCTGTCATGCTGAAATGCAAATTTGCTGGTGTTTGTTTTGGATCATTTTGTGCTGCATTAGAATGAAGAAACTACTCAAATGCTGATCCTTCTTCTCTGAGGGGTTTTACAAGGTAAGTTGCACCATTATAAGGTGAAATAGCATTGTGAAATAGCACTGCTTATAACGTTTTATAAAGAAAGCAGATTAATGAAGCATAGGAGGGTGCAAAACTAGATGTAGAAGGAAAATTATTGTCATGTATTGAGTAGTTGGAAAGCCTCAAAGACAATAGTTGGAGCAGTTTGCAAACAATTGTCTTCTGTGTTTTACCCTAACCATCTCCCTGACTTTGATCTTATAATAATCTTCACATTATAATTATATCACAGACATCCCAGGTTACACAAGGAATTTTATATCATTTCTGGGATTTGATATATCCATTACATTCACTCTGAAATTTTCAAATACCGTCATTCAGCATATGTAAGAGGGAAGGTAGCTGAGAGTATCTCATGAGAGGCCCTCTTTTTGCATCTTGATACGGGTACATGATCCTACACTCTTCAGAGTTGACAGAAATGGAGTCTTCAGTGGATGTTAAGTCAAACCAAGAGTTTAAGGAAAGTCCCTCTGTTTCTGGCAGCTCACCAGCACTCCTATCGATTGAAGGTTTTCATGTAATGCTGAATTCTTGCAGAAGTTACTCTACTGTTTAACTTTCAGGCAGTAATTTCAGTGGGACTACTGATAGTGTATAAAGTTAAGCGATAATGTAGGATCAAGATCATCTTTAAATCTGCTCCCTGCGGGTCTAGATACAAATGGAGTATCCTGCAAAAGGGAACTGCCAGCACTGGCTCTGGTCTACAGGCAGCTGCTCATTCATAGACGAATCAGAAGTTACTTGAAGAAACTAGGTCTTGAAAGAATCTCTTTTTATTTCTGAAAGCGTGATATGATTTTAAACAGCTGTCTTATTGACCCAAGCGAGTAAAACTTCTGTCTCTTTTAATAGACCGATGAGAACATGCCTATTCAGTAATACTGCAGATGGCAAATGTTTCTGTACTATGCAAAGTCTGTTGGGCGAAGGTGACCGTAGTAGTCATAAGATGTTTTCTGTAATAGCATAGCATGGTTTCAAAATACGCTTTTACACTCCCTTGACACTTATTTTTTCAGTGCTTAGGGTTTCATTAACATTGTAGTGATATCTTCAGTTGTATTAATTTGCATACAGCATACTTGCTTAAAAAGGGGTATGTGGCTGAGTCTTTTGTTGCTTTTTGGCTGATGGGTCTTTCCTCATGAGTTGCACAGAACAACGCTACCCTCAGCTGCAGCTCAGTGCACACCAGAGAAATTCAACTTTGCGCTGTTTCACTTTCCATTAACTTCTTTCAGGGCAGGGGGATTTGCGTTGTGGCAGCCTCCTGTTCTGTAAGTGCAAATACATGTGTAATGAATGTGTACTGTGTATTTCCACAATAAATTGTGACTGTGGGTCTTGCTCAAGAAATATGCTGGATGATGGTATAATCTGTTTTTTTAAAACATGAACGAGTCCACACTGGGAGACAGGGCCATGGTAGCCGGCATGCTTGTGTGTGAGAGCTGAGTGGGGTACAGAGAGACTGTGAAGATCTTGAAAGTGAAAAGAAGCTGCTCAGATTTGGTGTGATTAAAAACAGTTGACTTGCAGCAATTGAAGGGAAGGATGCTCGACTCGGAGTGGGGAGGTAGCAGGGAGCTTTGCAGCAGCCCTACAACGACAGGGGAGGTAAATGGCACTCGTGTGGCCATAGCGAAGGATGCGCAGCGCAGTCCTGGGCAAGCGCTCCACCTGTGCAGAAAGAAGAGAGAGATGTTAGAACATTTTCTGCTTCACTGTACTAAAACCACCGTGGTTATGCGAACATAGTGTGGGTCTTAAGTTGAAAACAATGCTCTGCTTGTGGGCAGGCTGGTGCTGGAGTTCAGTGGCAAGGAGGGATGCAGAAGAGGAAAAAACATTATTTTGGCCATGGTGAACTCAAGACAGTTGGAAGGGACATAGATTGAGGCATCCATCTGTGCATGGTCTCTGTTGAAACATGAACTGAATTTTGCTTGCAGGTGAAGTTACCCAGAGACTGAAGTGAAGAATAATAAAGGAGTTAGAGAACAGCTTTGGGATGTCAGCACGGTGGTAGCAGTGCGTGGATTCTGAGCCAGCTTTGGAGTCATCCTTTTGGGTTTACAGGGCACACAGGTCTGCAGAGGCACAACTCAGCTCTCTTTCTTACCTAGCCAAGGCACGAATGTGTCTCTTCTCTTCTACCGCAAGTGGTAGTTCAAGTGCCCCATTGAGCTCCGTGAGGAATGCAGCTCTCCCTTCTTCACCTGCCCTGGGAAGAGCTGGGAGAACAGCTAATCGCATGAAGCACTTATTCCTGCAAGCCTGTCCTTAGGTCTGGGCAGCTGGGCATGGGAGAAAGTTTGTTCTCTGTTTTGCCCAGGAACCTGCTTAAATAGAGTGGGAAAGTTTTGTTTAAAAAAAAAAAAATTAAAATATAAATAAATAAACATACATATATAAAAAAATAATTCACCCACCCTGCAAGCCCCTTTCCTGTCAGTTTTATTTATAGGTAGCGTACCAGAACCCCCCTTAAGAGGTGGGAGCTGACGACACTAAGCAAATTGCAGCCTCCTGCAGGTTTTTTTTCTTGTTTACACTGAACTACTGATGCCTAGAAAATAGAGGAGGAAGCTTAGCTATCACCAGCTGAAGTCACAGTGCTTGTTAATACCAGGTTTTGGATATTAAAGCATGTATCACCAAAGTAAAAATGTGGCAACCTTGTTCTGTTTGCCTCGTTTGTTGGCTGTTGCCAAATGTTAGTCATAGGCTACTACAGCAGTAAACTCAGACAAGAGTTCCTTCTTTCTGAAAGTATAACCACTTTCTGCAACCTTCATAAGTTTTAATTAAAAAGCGCATGTAATGATTTTGGGATTGAATCCAATTTCATATGCTGTTTAAATCGAGAAATAAAATTATTTCCATCAGGCTTTTAGTTCAAGGTTTGTAACTGCTGGATCATTTCCTTTTTCATCAGTTCCCGAGTTTTAAAATGGCTTATGAACTTTAGTGAAATCATTTAGAAATGGATTTCATGCGGAATAGTTAATAAATGAATAGCACAGCCATGTAGTGAAATGAGTCTTGTTTGCATCTCAAGCAGCAGAAATTTAAATAAAACGCAGGGCTTTGCATAACAGCATTTGTTTTTAATGTCGGCAGTGTTTTTCAAGCCACCTCCAATATCCTTCATTTTTCACAGGGCTATCTTTGGCAGCAAGGAGGATTTTCAGGGGCTGATTTGAGGTACATAATTGGAGCAGTAAGACTACACACACAAAGTGTCACTTAATGGATGAGGCTCATTTAATTGTAGGCTGCTCAGAAATAACCCAAGAAACACTTCACTGGTAGCTAATGCAGAGGTGTAATTAGACTTCTACATAAGTGTAATTAGGCTGATTGCATAGAAGGAAAGGGAGTTCATAAGGTTTTGTAAATGGGTGCAGAGTCATTTTGTCTCAACTGTCTTGTCCCTAAGCTTCTGCTGTATTTGTGTTGGACTTAAATAAATAAGTACATTGCAATTTAGCTAGCAGTTACCTGCAATCTTCCATCCTTCCACAGTGGCTTTTTTGTTTGTTTGTTTGTTGGTTGCTTTTAAGTAAAGCTCAATCACAGCCTTGCCCAAGCTAGGGTGAGGCTGTGCCCTGCATTCAGCTGTGGGCCTTTACAAACAGGGTAGGCGTAGAGAGTTGTAGGGGAAAAAAAAAAAAAGCTGCATATTTTTTGGGCAATGTCCTAGGGACTCAGTGGTATTTCTGAGAGTAGATGGCACCCTGCTTATTTCTAGCTTGGTTTTTCTATGGGAATTTGCCTGGTGCAATCATGTGTATGTGATTTTTTTTTTTCTTTTCTTTTTTTCCTTTTACTGTCCAGTAACTTTTAAGTTGGCTGACTTAAACCAGGGGGGGGAAGTCCAATAGACCTCTTAAAAATGAAATGTAAATAAGTGTTTGAGGGATAGAGAGAGATCCTATATTTGCTCCCCCTAAGAAACCCTATGCATAGGAAAGCCTGCAGCATAGGTTCACCGACACGTTCAAGGGGAGAGAGACATCTGAGCTGATGCTTCAGCTTTCCCGATGAAGAGCAGCTTCAGCAGGAGCTCGTGCCGCCTGGCATAGTTACTCTGCAAGAAGTGCTTAACGAGCAGGACACTGGTCCATATGAAAGTAGGCTTTGTTGGATCTGGGGCTCGGCGCGAGCGCTAGGAAACCTGAATATGGGTGAAGGAGGAGTCCTGTCAGCTTATCCCCACGTATGTTGCAAATTCCAGCTCAGTTTACCGAGTAGTTATTTCCTAACCTGAAACCAGTCACTGCGGGCACTGAAACTGCAGCTGAATGCGGTTCAGCTCAGGCCTGCAAACAAACCAGGGGGACTACTTAGTTCAGAATAAAGGTATGGGTGATGCCACCAAGCTCCCAGACACGGCTGCCTCACTGAGGACAAATGATTTGCCTCAGTGTGTCGCCACTGGTCTTTGATGAATTTGCTTTTGTGGGGGATATGAGTAAAATGAATGAAAAATCAGTACTTCCAGATCTTTTTCTGAAAATTTTTCACAGTGCTATTTTGCCTGCCTTTTACATTTATTGAGGAACGTTCTGCCCAGCTAAATTGAGTAGATGTCAATCATTCCCTTACTAGTTATTTATCCAGTATACCTCATGGAAGCCTAAACTAATACAATCCCTAGCTGGCTAATAGCATAGCTTCAGAGAATGTAAATTTGTTCCTTATTTTTTTCTAGTAACACTTAAATATATTTTTAAACAATATATTATTCTAATGTCCTACAAATAACAAATATAGGATGTAGAAAAAATCATCTATTTCCTTATTTTGTTTTTTCTTTCAAATTGTCGAAATAACCATAAATATTGTTTGTGTGTATATATATGTATGGTTTATGTGTATATGTATATACATATATATGACTTTTAAAGTATCTATTTAAATGTTCTCGGAACTCTCCGTGAGATAGATATATTATCTCATATGGTCCTGGTATAAAAGTGCATCGATAGAGGGAGGCAGGTGTAAAATATCAACCCAGTTACCCCTGCAATGCTGACACTTCATTCTTTGCTGTCAGAAAATCACCTTTTGGCAAGCTGTACAATGGGAGGGAGGTTATTTAAAAGATTAGGACTTGTATGGAAATCTCTGTATTTGCTTTGAAATGCTTCCCACATTAATAATTTTCTTGCGGTTATCTTTAGATGGAGTTGTTCACTCGAGTAGATTGCTGTACGTACTCCATACAGCCCTGAGATAAGAGGGCTTCTGGTTTTCCCAGCCTGTTTTTTGAGAAAGGCCGTCTAGGATTTTTCTACATTTGTTTAAGTAGCGGTAAAGAAAAGGAGAATGTTTGCAGTAATCAATAGTCACTGCCAGTTGTGAGCATATAGAAACCCAGAGGAAATGTAGCTCTGAATTAGGAGCATAAAGTACAGGACTATTTCAAGCAGTATCTAACAAGGGAAACGATTTCTCTTACAACAAGCAAATGTGCTGCACAGGTGAGAGACACTGAGGGGATGCTGTAGATTTCTTGATATCAGTATGAATCAAAAAGTGAAAAGCTTTCTGACTGTATTGCATGTTCTCTGGATTCGGCATAATTGGTGAATGGAGATAAACTGGCAACGTAGAGTGCTTATGAGCTGATGTGTTAATGCAAAAACCCCCACATTCCCACGTTTTAATCAAACATGCAGGTTGTGTCCTTGTTTCTGCTCCCAGCATCCCGGTGCATGGTTGGCCCATACCCACTCTTTGAACTAAAGGTCAGAACCGTTCTTAATCTTAGCTTTGGAGAGGATGAATTAGACACAAATGAATTAGTAGCCAAGACAGTTGTGGATAAACAAGTGTTCATCCATACTTCCAGGTTATTTACTTTCCCATTGTGAACAAGGTTAGGGAAAGTTCCAGCATCATTTTACTGGGTATATTCTTATGTAGGTAAATAACATGTGAAAAATGAGTCTCGCAAAGAAATATCTTAAGTTCGGTAATTTCTATTTCCACACTAGAGTATCTCTGAACGCTTTTGTGGAGTAAAACCCAACATATGGCTCAGAAAGTTGATTATAAAATATAGACACTTTTGTATAGGTATCTGGCTCCATTCTTTCCCTGCTTGGTAATGGCCATAACTGTTCTGTCTGACAGCTGTGAAGTGACTGTACAAAATGAAATGGTGGATCCGGTCCAGCTCCCAGAGTGCCAGCATCTGCACTCTTTGGCTCCATTTTTCATTTGGAGGTCCTAACTGAGAACCCAGGGATAAATTCGACAGAACGAAGCTGAAGTCTGACCCTTAGAAGGGCTACTGCTAGGTCAGTGGAGAGGCACGCTGGTGGATTAGGAAAGTTCACACCTTCAGGTCTCATGCTGGGTTTTTCTGTGTTTCAGCATGACTTCAGCATCCTAGAATGTCTCTGCAAGAGCAGGGTCAGTTCCTCTGAGACGTCTGGGTGCAGTGGTGCCCTGTATCACATTGGAATGGCCCATGGGCTTGGTCACATGCAGCTTGGGGAGGGATCTGAAGAAGCAAGTGGGGAGGTGGTAACGGGAGGTACATGGTATGGCAAGGGGAGAAGAGGAGAAGGAAATCTCCTATACCCTCATACTCTTTATGTTGGATTATGTGCCTGTTGCTGCCTCCTGCTAGTCCAGCTTGTTCCTGTGCAACCCTTAATTCTCAGCTTTTCCCCTCTCCACTTCCTTTTTTATTTCTCTTCCCAGTTACCATGGGTTGTACCGAGTGATGAAAAAGCAGGACATCATACATGCTTTGGTACTGGATACCATTCATGCCACGTGGGCTCGAAAGACTGAGCTAGGGGCTTTACAGGCATTTGGTGAATATTTATTTCCTGTCCTGAACCGGTCACATTTCTTAAGCAGAAAAGTTAAATCCTTAACTTTGGTGGTTTTCAGGGGACTTTTGGCTCCCAATTGTTTCCTCATCAAAGATAATGGGAAAGAATATAGGAAGGGGCTGGCCTGAGCTGCTGTTAGAGGCTGGTACTCATAGCTGTTCAGCTACCTTTAGCTGAGGCTCTTGAGCCAAATGTAGTTTATTCTATAGGTTTCTTAAGTGGTAGCATTTATTATCTGCCAGGTGCTAGTAAGTTGTGTGATTACAACGGCTTGTTTGTCTTTGCCCTCTAGCTCAGATGGCTCTTCTAGGCCTTGGTAAGGGAAGAAACACCATCTGGCTGCTGCTGCAGGATGCTGGGAGATTTCCATCTTTCAAATCGTTAGAGCTGGAGTCTTTTTTTACATTTTAGAAAGCCTAGGGACCCTTCCAGCTCTGTTTTCCCCTTGTTTCTTTCTGAGCTGGCGAATGTCTCTTACCCTCTTATTTACAGCCACTTGCTCCAGGCATGCGTTGTCAGAGAGTGTTAAGTGTTCAGAGCTGACATAGCTTTTCAGGGTTACTGCCTCCCCCGTCTCCTGGTAATTCAGAGGAGAGTATCCTGGTGGTAGCTCATTGAAATGTCTGGCAGAGAATTGTTTTTCTGAAACAGATGCAGATGTTACGTAGCTGATCAAAGGTAGGGGGGTTCTGTATTTCCCCAACACACAGAGCACGTAGGTCTGTTTTCAAGAGGAAAAAGCCCTCTTCAATGAGGTGTGTGTATCAAATGAAAAGTTATGTAATAGCAACTCAAATCTGACCAGGCTTTTGGGTTTAAGTTAATATTTATACCAAGATGGAGAGAGAGAAAGAGATATAATTGCTATTACCATGCAGAGCTAAAGGTAGCGGTGAGTCAGCTGGGGGAGCAGCAATATTTGAGCAGGTTGATTCTCATCTTTCTACCTGCTCTGCAACTGCATTAAAGATGTTTTTTATAAAATATCTATTCTCATTCTGATGAGGTAATGTATCCATCCCTCCATTATCTATAGCTACTGTAATAATGGGCAGTGTGGCTTCACAGAGCAGATGCCATAAGATAAATGGGAAAATTGCTCAGGACGTAGGGTTGAGCTCTATGGGTAGGAAATGTTTGTGCTCTTTGCTGTGCCTTTGTATATGTAATCGTGGCTGCAAACCGCCTTCACGGGTTGTTTTTCCCCATCCACCCTCCAGTGGGGAAAAACAGGATATTATTTTCTCTTGAGAAATATCAAGTGTCTGAGGCCTCACCCATCTCCTTGTGTTAGAGGCTCTTGGTGGCACAGTCTGTGGAGGAACTGGATCATGAGCTTCCAAGAACATGCTTGAAATACAGCTCATGCTGTCCTGAGCGGAAAGTATCTCTGGCTCTGCTTTCAGGCTCCTGTGGTGTGAGGATTAAAGCTGGCTTGGAGAATGACAAATCTGTTTTGTTGCAGCTTCTGAGATTTCGAAGTTTGTTTTGGTTCAATGTTGCAACAAAAGGAAAAGCTTTTGAATGTTGTTTGCAACATAAGCATGTGTTGAAACACCTCATTTTGGACAGCATCAGTGAGGATCAGCCAAGTAGCTATCAGTACGTAAAATGGCTGAAGACAGCTCTGTGTTAGAAGGGAAGAGAATGTGCAAGTGTGGGTTGTATTTTATTTGCCTGACTTTTTTCTTTAACGTAGCACTCTTGTCATCAGAGAAAATAACATTCTTGCTTTGTGGGCCAAAAATAGCCACCTAACAGCCACCTCCAGAAAGAGTGTGCTCCGTAGTGCTACGTGGGGTGCATTTATTGCATATACATTTGGAGCAAGGTTTTTTATAGGCTCTGAGCTGGCACTGCTGCAAAGAAACACTCCTGCCCCTTTCCAGCTGGCTTTCTTCCTAATGCCTGCTGCTCCCTTGTGGCAGGACAACTGTGGGCTGGGATCTGGGTTGGTTTTCTTTTTTTGGGGGGGGCAGTTTGCTTTTAGCCACACCAGTTTCCTGATGTGCACCATCACTTTAGCTGGGGTGCAGGAGCAGCAGTGACTTGAGGGGGAGGAAGAGTCCCCACTTCTGGCCACAGTGTTGGCTTGTGTCGTGTTGAAGTGTATGTGAAATTATGTCCTTAAGGTTGCAGCACACACCAATATTTTATACTCATTAACCTCTTGAAGTTGAGAGATTATTGATGTGAATAAATCTTGGCAGGATAGAGGATTTGGAGGAGAGGAGGATAAATTATATTTAATAAAATAATATATATCTCTCTATATATATAAAGCCAACCAGAAAGCCCTAGTATTCTGCTTGGAGCTGTCTTACCCAGCCGCAACAGTTTACAAGAGCTAAAACGATCATAGGCTGCGGCGTGTGATTACAGGTTTGTGATATGAGGATTTAGTTGAGCAATACTCTTCCACTGTTTGTGGACAAAACCACCTGCAATTTTAACAGCACATTAAAGAGTTTTTAGTTTTCTGGCAGTACAAGCTATGACAAATCATGACTTCTTCAATTAAAATCAATAATGATGCAAGCTAAATAAAAGATTTAACAGCAGGTGGGTGGTCTAGCTGGTAAATTGATTTTCTTTGGGTACAGGTGAATGGGCATGACAGTACCTCCATCATTAAATAATTCCTGTGATGAGACACACAAATAGCTTTATTAAATGTGACTATTCTTTTAGACTTCTAACATAAATCAATGCCTGCTGGAAAACATCGCGTAATAGGTTAGAGAGATGTCAAAGCAATATATTGGCAATCTTTGCCAAGTGGATTAAAAAGTGTGTTGACTGTAGAGGACTAGTAAGAGTTCATACTCTCCTTTTCAGACTAAAATCAAAATAAAGTTTACACAGGTTTAACAAAAAACATCTACAGGATTAACATCTTCCCTATGTTGGTGCTACTGTAGCTTGAATGCGTGATCAAAAACAAGCTTGTATTGTTTTAGTGGCACAACTGAACAAAGTTCTGGATACTTCACATTTGCTAATTGTTTTCAACTGTGGAAAGATCACAAAGTGTCTGGGATAGTGTGAATCAAGCTGGTTAATATTACACCAGAAGTGATAAGATACGAGACTGAAAAGTCCCTGAGTCTTTACCTTCCTTATCTCTTATCACTCTCCTTAATAGTTATAGTTTTAGATTAAATAACCTCTCATATCATAAAATAATTTACAGTTTATTGGTGCATGATACAATTTTGCTTCCTATTGCCATTTATTGAGCTTTCAAAAATGTCAAAGGTTAGTCTTTTTTTTTTTTTTTTTGTCCCCTGTGGCAAGTGCTTTTCAATTCACAAATAAGAATGTTGCTACTTAAAAGATATTGATACCCACTTTCCTGATCAAGGTTTGTAAGAGAATAAGCCAGAGGAGAGGACTTTAAATCTAACAGGTGGGATGAGAAGCCAGACACGCTTTATTCAGGTTGCAGTGCCTTTCTCTGTGGCTTTAAGAGCTCGTTCCTCACCTCAGTTTCCTCCTCCACAAAATGGAGAGAAGACTCAACCATGTACTTTCCTTACTGTGGCTCTAACTGCTAGTTAAACATTTTTAAAGATTTAGGGGATGGTGAGTCCTCAGTGTTAATAATTAACCTGTCTCTATAACTGTCCTGTACTGTAGCTTTCACTTCTCCGAATTTTACGTTTTTCTTTTGTTGTTAACTTTTGTGGCTTTGATCATTTCTTGTTCTCATCGTAGTGAAGAACGAACTTTCACTGTCTGGTGGCCAGTGCAGGGTTGCGTTAGCCCAAATAAATCATGGACTCTGGTGTTGTAGGAACTTCAGCCAGAGTATGTCTGGGGAAGACGGGCTTTCCGTGGCAGTCAGTGAAAACAAGCTTGGTGAATTGTGGCTGCATGTAGCTGGAGATGGGAGATCTGGGGGAGATGGTTCTGGTCCTGCCTTCCTCTTTAGCTTCTCTGTTGTGTGGGTGCAGCCAGCGCGTTTTGACTGCTTGATTTTGGTTTGGTGGGGAGGTGGAAGGTAGAAGTATTCTGATTTTTTAATTTTTATTTTATTTTATTTCTTATTCTTTTCCTTATTTTCCAACTTTCTTTGGTTTTGGTGGGGGTGGTGGTTGTTTACAACACTGTGCTGTATGCGGTAGAGATCCCAATTCTGTTTCAATCCTTGTGTTACTGAGAAACCACTCTTCAGTTATCTTACTGGGAAATGAAAATACTCTGTAAACTCCTCTAATTGCTTAGAGCCTGATTCTTGCATACGGCAGATCTCAGTCTGAAGGAGAAGCTTTAAATGCCCAGTGACAATAGCCTCATCCTCCGATGGGAGATTCTGCACTGTAATGCTATACATAGAGAAAGGGTACTTCATTTTTAACCCCATTGATTAAGTCTATCTTTCTCATCTGGCATCTACTGGGTGCAAACATCAGCCCTGTTTTTCCTTCACAAGCGTCCTAGCCATTACTAAGCACCAAATGAGTGGTGTATCTCCATGTTTTATCTGACTGCTTCTTAATGCATGGAGAGGCCTTCCTCCTAAAATGAAAACAGATGCTGCTTTAGTTTCCTTTGCAGTCTTTCCGAATTCCCCCTCTGCCTGTGGAAGCCATGCCACCAGCTCAGCTGGGATTATTCTGCCTTCCCTTTTCCCCTCCTTCTGTACTTTCAACTAAAACACAAGAAGAGCCAAGTCCAATGAAGTTAACAAAATGACACAATTCTTTACTGCAGGTTTGCCAGTGTTACGTTGCATCTTTAAACTGTAGACGTAGGTCTTTTAGGGAAGGATGTTCTCTGCGGAGATGTGTACACCATCTGGTGAGCCTCTGTCCCGATACCGGCCTTTGTGCGGTGCCACGCCGCACACATTAGTAACAAATGAGGCCGTTCCTCCCTCTCCCTGTGCTCGCGGGCTCTTGATGGGCTATTCCCTGCTTGACGTCCTGATGCAACCGTCGAGCAGTACTGGTGGTGGTGGTGGGGCTTTTGACATGGGACATCTGTCTGCTATGAACTGGAGAGCAGCTCACTTCAGGTAAACCGCTCCACAGCTGGGCAATACCCGCCTGAAGTAGAAAGGTTTTAGGTGGTGTTGGCTGTAGCTCATGTTGAGCTGCTTCATCTGCATTCCAGTCTCCTATTAAAGCATAGTAAACCTGCATTACTGAAATATCAGTTATATTAGATTGACTAGTGAATAGAAATGAACTAGTTAACGTTCTCCTCTCTGAAAAGAAAATTAGCCCCCCTATAATTAAGGTCTTAGAGACTTCCAAAGGAATAAAAGACAAACCGTATTTCCAAATCCTCTACCAATTTGTGAATCGTATTAGTATTGATCAAGAAATGTCGTATGGTACAAAGCATTGAGTGGGGGTTTAGGATGACTATAGTGGTGTGTGATTCTCTGAATACAAAATTTGTGTTAATGAAAACATTTCTGGAGCCTGCGGTGTTAAGATCACGAATGGGAACAAGAGTTCTGATTCTCAGCTGTTTCAACATACAGCAGATGGTTAACTTGCCTTCTAAATCTTGTCACAAATTGGGTAAATTCTCAGGACTACCCGTGATCTTTCAACCCATTCCCAATTTTTTGAGTGCTAGTAAAAGAATAATTTGCAAATGGGTTCCAGGCTGTGGAAAGGGAAGTGTTTTGCAATAGTGAGAAAGCGTCAGTCAGAAATAAGACCTCACATTCTGACTTGCAGCATTTTGCCTACTGCAGGTTTGTTTGCTAGAAACTGAGAATCCTGTCCTTGAGGCAGCTGTGAAGTGAGCTGTTAAATGCTTATTCTCCGATCGTCTTGGTTGAAGTGCAGTATAGAAATGCTTAGTCTTGACAATCTTCAAATTATCCCAGCAACACTATGAGAAATAATGTTATTCTAAGCTATCCTTTCTTGTAATATCGGTACTAATTTCAGTTTCCCTGAAATTTTTTCTTTTCTAGTCTCTCACAGAATCTGAGTTTTGCTTCAGCATTTCTCACGCATATTCTTTTCTTTCATTTCCTTCATGAGGAATTCAATTTGCTGCAGTAAAATAATCTTAGTACTGAAATAATAGATATGTTAAAGTACAAATTACCTTGATGGCAATAAAGGACAGGTTTTTACTGCTTGCTTATCAAGGAGGGTTTGTGTTTATGAGTTCACTGAGTTGTAAGTGCATTACATTAGAACTAAATTTAACCTGGCTTGGTAACAACAACGTACATGGGTAATCCATTAAGACAGTACAGATTTATATGACAATTATTTAAAAAATAATAATAAAAAATTGGAACCGCTTTCATGTTTTTTCTCTGCAAAGAAGCTGTCAGTAGTATTGAAAGAATAGAGGAGTAGCTATTTTAAAAGACTTTAATGAAAAAAGACAGCTAATCAATGGGAAGGTTCTTCTAGACTGAGACCATTCCTAGTCATCTGAGGAGGACCTCAGGCTGCAGCACAGGCAGCAGGTGTGGAACCAGGAGCCGAGGTGGCAGGATGCTCCTCAGGGCAGAGCTGATGTCCCATGCAGCATTTGCAGCAGCCCCCAGATTTTTAGGGCTATTTTACAAGGAGAAATGACCAGGAAGAGCTCACCACATGGCTTTCTTAGCCGTTCACCTTAATTCAGTGTAGTAAAGTGAACTGGAAAAGGCTCCTTATCTGAAAGGAGTATCGCTCTTTATGTTCATATCCTGCTTCAATTTGGAGTCATTTCCGTCTGCAGTCGAGCTGTAAGAACTGTGAGCAGCGCTGGCCAAGTTGCGCTTGGTCTCAGCAAAGCTCTGAAGAAGAGTGTGTGCTTGGCGGTGTGGCAGCAGAACAGTGGGAAGATGTCTTTTCAGCTTGTAAGAAAAATATTGCGTTGATTACCTTTGGCGATGGCAGAGAGAGAAGCGAGTTTTATGCTCTCAAAGCTAGCAAATATCACTGCAACAATTTGGATAATACTGATTAAAATCAATCTCTGTCTGTAAGTACAAATGAATGTTTCTTGTTCCAGATCATACAGCTCAGCAAAATAAAGTGTTGTCAACAAGAGATTATAGACCCCAAATGTTTTACTCTTAGATCATGTCAAAAGTAGAGAGAAATAACAGACCACTTCACAGGGTAATTCCATTTTTCAGGTTGATTTGTAATATCTGATGAGATAGATGCGTCAGAAGGAACTTTGACATGCTGATATTAGGAGCATGGATTGACCAGGGCTGTGTAGTTTAAAGTGGTGAGTGAGTAGTTTGGTTGCTTCTATTGAATTATTAAAAGTCATTGTTCGTCTAGTTCTGAGATAGTACTGACAGCTGCTTTGTAATCTGAAAAACCTGATCTGAATAAAAAAATCAAGAGCGTCTCTTGCTTGTGTTGAGTAACTCTTCACCGGCCTGGAAGCAGAAGACACTTTGGGTAGCGTAAAGTACAGCTTGCCAACTGTCAGCAGCTCAGCACCTGAAATTCTTCTGATCCTTTTTAATTTAGGAATTTACTTGTGTGGATGTCAAGACAACCAGTTGCATTTGATTTAACAGCAATTGTTTCAGAAAACAGCGTGAATAATCACACAAGAAATCTGCTTCTCGGTATTGGTCTGGCTGCCGTTTACATGGTTACTTTCCAGTGCCACTGCTGTAAACTTATGGATGGAAGGTGATCTAATAATGGCATGAACCGTTAAGCAACAGTTAACTAGATGATTGTTAATTAAGTTAATTTAAGTTACAGGCAGTAAGTTGGATCCAACCTGTTCTGTTTGAAGGGGCTTTTGTTACTTTGCCAGTAAGAGAGTGGGGCTGCAGGGGGGTAACCACAGAAGGAACAACTCGTTTTGTGTGGACAAATGTGCCTTTTGAAGGGAGCTTTAATAATTGTATTGGTCAAACAAAAATACTCGCTTCTGTGTGCTTCAGAAATGCTCTTATTCACACAACCCTTTATACAAGCAATGTGAGCTAATACTTTTAGACAACTCCTGATAAAAGGTAGACATAAGGAATCTGGGTTCTTTCCTCATTTATTACTCTCTTTTTGTTTTCATTTGTTAATTTGGTTAACCAAATCATCGTCTGGCACTAACAGCGGAAATGGTCTCCGTTGATAGAATTTAAATGTGATTCCAGCGACTGTGCAAATATCCCCCGCCAGCCCTCGCGCAGAAGCGCAGCGTGGTCGCTTGCGCTGCTTCTTGACCTTCATTTTGTTGCTGGAGCGCAGGAAGCTGCGCATGAGCAGATGCCCGGGTGCTCACGCAAGGTAAACGCCGCCACGTCGGGCTATCGATTCATGCAGGTGGGTGCGAGTGAGGGCCTCTGATGGCAAAAGCTGGGTCGATGGGATATTTGTCAAGTTCAGCAGGGTTTTGTAGGGGATTGTTTCCATGGGCCTTGCTCTAAAGGTAGGATTTTGCTTTCAAGGGCAGACAAGGAGGAAGCAAGTCTACAAAACCTGAGCAATGTAGCTTTAATTGAAGTCATACGTCTCAATGGAGCAGAGGTACAAAGGAGGAGACCATATGGTGTAACCCTTATTTTTGTTAGCTTCCCTGATAAGCCGTTGATTTGATAAGAAATGCTGCTCCATTGGCTGAGCTGTTCTCTGATAAGCATGTGTTTACTGTCTGCCATAAATGCCTGAAGTGACAGTTTGTAGCAGGTTGGATTGGATGTTTTAAATGCTGAGTGGATGCATAACTGTGCTTTCACAGGCGAGTTTGCTCTGCACTCGGGTTGGTTGAAGGAACGGGCTGAACTGTAACGTTCATTTGTTCTTGAAGCAGGCCAGTTGGACCTGGGGTAATGCACAGTCTGTGCAAAAATTATACAACAGAGACCCATTTGAATACAATATCCAGCCCCAATAACCCCCCCAAAAAGCCATGGAGGAGGAACACAACGGTGATGTGTATTTTGGTACAAACTGCACATCACTAGATGATTGTTTTCTTCCTTTGTGTTAGATACTCATGCTATCTGGATCTTGATGTAGCCCCCTTTAGAGCAATATTCAAACACATCAAGGTTTGCAAACCCAGTAAATCAGTTAACTTCTGGTGGGTTTCCCTGATGCCAGAGACCCAGTACTGTCCCGATCAGAGGTGTTCAGGAAGGAAAAAAGGACTAGTCTTCACACTGTGAGAGAAAGGAAATAACTCGTCGCTCTTTGGCCTAGCGAAGGGTACCATGTTATATTTATATGGTCTGTTCTTACTTAAGCTGGGTAATTTTTCTGAAACTCAAGATATATTTTTTCTGATTAAAATCTGAAGACACTTATTATTTCTATAACCACATTTAAGTCTTGTAATTTAAACAAATTAGTTTGCATTTCACATGTCAGACACAATGATTTATAGAGGAAAATGGGTTTTTGCATCTGTTTTGTCTCTTGATTCATTAAGTTTTGATTGAAGAAAGTTTTTGAAATAGGGTGTAAAGGAATTTTCCGTCCTTAGTGAAGGGATTTCTTGGTTTTTGCAGCATCTGGTTGGTTTGGGTTTTTTTTCCCCTGCGTGCATATGCCAAGAAATCTTGAATTCCCTTTCCTGATTTTGAAAGTTCAACCTGAGGGAATTGAGCAATTTCTCTAGTTTACACCGTTCACGTTCTGTTCATATGAAGACAACAGCTCTGACAAAGTCCGTTATGGCACCACAGAAGGGACCCGGTTGCAGTTTACTCCAGGAACTTTCCTCTGGTTACTCGAGTAACTTTAGTAGCTCTGGCTGCCGTTTCTGATGCACTTGCAGATGCTGGGTGTGCCCAGGGCAATTGCACAAGAGCCGTGCTCGGCTCCCCGGCCTCGCAGGAGCTGTGGAAAGCCGAGGGTAAACTGGGGTGGTTCTAAAGCTGCTCTGTCCTGTCTTATGTACGTAAACGTTGTGCGATATAGGCAAGTTGCTGCTTAGCTTTGAAGACACAGGAATGTGTTAGTAGCTTAATATTGCTTTTCTGCTCCAGCATAAGGAGAGAAATAATTAGGAATTGTGTCAAGGCAGTGTCTAGTGTCCAGAAGAAATTGCGTCAGATCGACTTATTCTTCTGTCCAGTTGAGGTAGCTGGTTTTGTTTTGGTTTTGGATGTCACTTGCCAGCTACATTTAGCATGAATAAGTGTTTTCAGATGTCCCATAAATCAAAGTCTGGCCTGATGATAAAAAGTCTGTTACAAGCAAAAATGGAGAAAAATATGCTGAATTTTCTGGCTGATGTATTGTGGAAGAGGAGACATTGAGCTAAAAGGCTTCTGAGCTAACCCTGCCTTGCGACATACGGGTGAGATGTTCTAGGTGAAAATCCCACAGGGCTACAAATAAAATATTTCTGTTGTGTTACACCAAATTACACCAGGGCCGAGGCCGATCCGGCATCATGTTTGCTGCCTTTGGTTTCCCTCTCCTTTCCCACACAGCAGCTTGTGACAGACGTAGCCACCGCTTTTAACGATGGACCTTTGTCAAGCCAGGGAAAACGGCCACTTGAATTCAGAGAGAAAATAATGATCCTTTTGATTAAGCAAGCCGGCGTTGGTGGATGGGCCGCACACACCAAAGGGGAGAGCTCAAAGGGCACCTGCCCGTAACGCAAGCGATGGCAGGAAGTGCACCCGGCTGTAAGAGAGAAAAATTGGCCCCGTGTTTGGAAAGAACAGAGGAAGAGAGATTAGAGGTTAAACTGGAAAGAGTGTTAAAATATTCTCGGTGTATGATGGCTGTAGTTGTGGATTGAAATTGCTGAAATTACCTTGTCAGGATGCCTTATCAGCTGCTGTTCTAGTGATTGTTTGGTTTAGATAAGAACTCGAGTGCGATAAAACCTTGATAACAGTTTAGAGATTACAGCTCTTTTGAAACTGCTGGCACTTGCTAGGGGCTTGCTGAGCTGCCGAGAAGCTACGGTTGGATTTATTCCACTGCAATTTTTTTTCTCCCTCCGCCCCCCTTCTCTTCTTTTGTTGCACGTTTTTGTTTAAGTGCTTAAGCTCTTCTTTTGGATCGTTGTTATTTTGAGACATGCAGCCTCTTCTGAGCACTTTTGGGGAACGGTGTATGTACATAGAGAAGGCGACTCGTGCTGAGGAGTGGAAGTGGATGCTGACGGGAAGAAATAAAACAAGGTACTTCTGCGCCTCTTGCCATCTGATCCCATTTAGGTGCACTGAGCTGCACACGGAGCTTCAGAAGCTACGAGGATACAAAAGGCTGGTGGCTCAGCGTGCTTGGTAGCATTCTCCATGTACTTCCTAAAATACAGAGGTCCTGTAAAAATCTATTAGTTTACAACAGTTCATTTAATGGACATGTAAAATACCAGTCCTTAAAAATCTGCCCGATACTTGTGTCGCTTATACTAGTTTTGACTGTTACGTTTTTGGGTTTTGTGATTTCTGTGGTTTTTTAGATAGAGGCTAGTAACAAACCTCCAGTTGAACTCATCCCATACGTACGTACTGAATGGGACAGAAGCAGGGTTACTGAAACCAATGTGGGTATCTTTTGTCTAATTCTTATTGAAGGTGATTTATATGCTATGGGATTATGGCCTTATTTTGGTTCTGCCTTTCTTCTGATAAATTATGCACTCAGCAGCTCTTGCACATCTGAAAGGGTGTGCTGCTTAGTTTTTCAAAATAATTTAAATGTATTCATGTAAATATAATTTGAAATGAGGAAGCAGAGAAACTATGGAACTCAGATGAACAGTAGGGAAAATACTGAAGTTGTAGGACTATGGTTAGCAAATGGAAATTCAGGATGAATTTTCATGGTGAAAACTTTAGTGTTCTTCGCTTTTAGATTTCTGCTCATACTCATTAGGCTTAATAGTAAAGCAGTGCATCCAGGCATTCCGTGTCTACAGATGTGTTTTTAGCCTGTCCAGCCAAAGGATAAACTTAAAATATTATGAAATAAGCATGGGGAAGAAGTGTCTGCTGAGATAATTACACATCTTGTGTATTAATTGTATTTACAAAATTCTGAAATAATCTATGACTGCTCACAGATAAACTTTTCTTGGTTTGGTAGGCAGTAGAGCTGTTTGCATTACACCACTTGGGTTCTCCTACCTTTTTAAACAACATACAGATGACCACATGGTATTGCTGGCACGACAGGACAGTTGTAATTCTCATACCGAGCAGCATTTGTAACATACTGATGTGTAACAAATACTACTCTTATTATACCAGTATTAAGAGGAGTGTCCTGTTGGTAAGGCTGGATCTCCACCTTGCCTTTTACAATGCTGTGCTGCTGTGTTTACCAGTCGACGTATTTTTGTCCTGTGGTTATAAGGGTGCGGCTCTGCCGGGAGCTGTGGCAGGCAGGGCATGAGGATTGCAGCTGCTGAGCCTGGCGGAGATCTAACTGGTGAGTATTTAAAAGCTGTAAATTTTTATCTTGCATCTGCAAGAGTGGAGAAAAGATTATTTGGGACAATATGTGAGGAAGCCTTAACTGCAGCTTTCAAGTACATTTCTTTATGTTCTGGGCTAAAATATGTGATAATGTATTCACTGTTGAGCCCCCCGCAATGAAGTTGTTGAGAAGCTGGATGGTGCAGAGCTGGAAAGTGGTGGTTTACTAGTGCTGTTCATCAGACCAAAGAGTCTCGAGATGTCAAGGTGGTTGCAACTCCTACCTGCTTCCTGTAGCGTGCTTGAATTTGTTTTTGCGTTTTGTTGTGGTTTTATGACTTGGTGTTTGTGATGAGCTGATTTCGTGTAGCTTACTGATGGTTTTTTTTTTCTTTAGTAGCAAATCTAGTGTATCCTCTGTCCCACCGTTCAGCCTGATAACACGCTAAGCGTGCTCCACTTGGCACAGGCATGACGTTCTGCAAAGTCCACAACAAAACTTTGGACCACATCAGTTTGACTATCTGGGGATATGTAAATAATTGCAACACAAAGTACCAGGGGAAACTGTACTCTGGAATAACCAGACTTTGCTTTGTTGTTGGTTTTGTTTTTGGTTTTTTCCTTGTTTTTAACCCGAAATGCTTCGTTTTTTCCTGTAATATGGGAGGAACCTTTTTGGCAGTTGACTTACTGAACGTACGCCCATGTACACTTGCAATTGCTGAAACACGTCATCCAAAAGCACCGGTAAGAGAAAGCAGCAGTTAAGAGGGTGATTGTTCTGAGTATTGGTTTTATCTCAAAACATCAGTTTTATGAGATCACTGAGCTAAAACTTTTTTGTTTATATGTGGATTATAGCATACACATGGCAAGTTTTTAATGGGGCAGCATTTGTGTTGGAGCTCTGGTTCCTGTCCAGGAGCAGATTAATTTTTGAGACGGTGAAAATTAGGTTTCTGATGTGATGATAGTTTATTGATTTTTGTATTACTTAGGTACTCATATTGGAGACATTCTGAGAGGCATGGTGTAAACCATCTCTAGCCCTAGAAGAGGTGACACTAGGTAAATAGGGCAGTCAAAGTTGGAAGAAAAAAAATGATCAGACTCTGGTTTTAGAAATACTGGACTGAGGTGTAGGGTGACTACATGATTTCCTTAGGGTTGTACAGGAGGCCTGTGAAAGAGTGATTAAGCAAAAGATGAACCATAGCAGAAGTACAACTCCAAACTATTTGAGTTATGAAATCTAATCAAGTAATAAGAATGAACAAATAAGCTACCCAGCAATAAGATACTTAATGAGTACTGGGTTAGATTCTTCTTAATTGTCTTCAGGCACTCATGGGCTATATTTTCAATTCTGTGTTTATGACTTGAGACTGCACACTTTGTTTTTCTCCTCTTAATGAAAGCTCAACATTTCTTTTGTTCCAGCAAATTTCAGAACTTAGAGAATGATGCCAAATTATCACATGCCTCACAACAAAACAAAGAGCTGGCAGCACTGCCTTTCTCGGGGAAACTGTGGAAATATCCCAGGCTCACTCCAGCCATACTCTAATTTGAGGTTTAACGCTCTGTTAATATCAGCCCTTGCTTGCATCACTTGAGTAGATGTGGGCTGGGACTGGTAAGAGCGAGAAGTTGCTGGCCACTGCGTGGTGTGGGGATGGTCAAAGCCTGGAGCTTGCAAGACAACTTGCAAAGAGAGAGTTGAGTGGCTTTTACCACCTGGGTCAAACTGTGTGTGAGAATTGCAAATGAAGCCTAACGTGAGCTGCCATGGCAATTTGGTCTGTTGTGGAGTGATTGGTTAATCTTCCATCAGAAGACTGCAGTCAGCAGCTTGGGTGAAAGTAGTCCTTGCGGGTGTCCTCCCTTCAAGATGCATGGTTTCACAGAGCTCCTCTGGATACAGCCTCACTGATTCCTGTGCAAGAAGAGGTTATCAAAGCTCTGGTGGGGCATGTCAAAGAATTCTTTGCAAAACTCAGAGGTTTCACTTTTTACCCTAAAGTTTCATTTTGAATCTCAGCTCCATTTCAGGTGACGCTAAAAGTGAAACTCAGCTAGCTCTTCTGGGCTGGAACAGTTACCAAAGAAAATCTCACAAATCATGTATAGCTTGCATGCAAAGACATAGGATAAGGAAGACAAATGATAGATCATTCTTCTGGTTCTTGAGAAGCATCTTCTGGAGCGTTACGGTTCTGAGCCGCAACACCTAGATGTCCCTGCTATATCCTGCTGTTGCTAGCTGGATCTTTCAACTCAGGGCTATTACAGAAGGGGACCTGAGCTTACAGTTTCCTTCATGACATTCTGCTTTGGCAATTAGGAGGTAAACTCTGCATTACCTCTTGTCATTTGGCACTAATAGTGTCAGGACAGTGCCATCCCTTCCTCTAGAGCCTGACTTTGAGTTACTATTATACTATTCTTGAAAACATTTACATCTCCTACGTGCAAGTAATTCCGTTAGTGTTCTCTACCACCACAAATGCAGTAATTTAAATTACACAGAGGAAGCAAACATGAAGGTTTTAATCTCAACCTCTATTGTTACTCTGGACCCTAACACCACATCTGGCTGAAGGAAAGGGTGGTGACAGAACTGCATCCCCTCGGTTTGCTCATCTTCCTTTGTGTGTGTGTGTGAATACAGATCATATATACAAAGATGGTCTTACTAGTGAAACCACAGTGCTCTTCCTAAATGCATAGAGACTTAGAAGTTATGGCTCTAAAGATCTGGTTTGTGACCTGCTGGTCACCTTTCTCATGTCTCTTAAGACATGAACAGTCTTACGGTAAAAATTAAATGCAATTACAGTGCTCAGAACAGCTTCAAAGAGGCCTAGCTAATTTTGGGTTTGAGTTTGACCCCAGAAGCAGTTCAGTTGCACGGGATGTCAGGCTTACATCTTGAAGATCATGACTAAACCACACCAATTTATTTAGCTACAGTGAAGAATTTGAATTATTCTGTTGTTTTGTTTTTTTTTTTCCTTATAACCTCTCAAGAAAGGCAAACTTTAAGCTACCACACACAGCTGGTGTTTCTAATAAGACACAGATGTGTTTTGGGATCTCTCCCATCTCCTGCAACATTTAAATGTAGATAAATAGAACTTAATCAGCTATAAATAACAGCATGTCATGCCTGTGGATCACTAACCTTCTCTGGGACTCCCACAGGACTGGGGTTAAGCTTAATTACTTTAGTCTATGACAAACAACAGAATAATCAGCTGTTGGATATTGCATGGGGGAAGGTGGAGGGAGCATAAAGCAAGTCAACATCCATAGCCAGTGACGTGATGCCCCGGCGTTCAGTGTAGGACGTTTGTAATATTTCGAGACCAATGGGATTCTTTTATTCCCTGTTTTGGATTCAGTGCACTGGAGGTTTAATGTCAGTACTACATCTGTGAGTGTTGTTTTAAAAACAAACAAACTCAGGAGGCACCTATGAACTCTTTGTTTCCTCCCCTTAGGGATAACTGCTGAGATTCGCTGGAATGAAAAGGTGGTGGTTGTGGCTCTTTAACTGTGTTGTAGACGAAGGGAAGTTATTCCCCTGTAGCCATTGCATACTGCTAATTTAGGAGGGCAGATCGGTATGTCTGGTCTGGAGTAGAGTGACCATCAGCCACAGGCTGTTCTAGGCTGGGGGGATCAATGTCTGTCAGCTTCCAGCACCAGGATCTGGGTGTCTGGCCAGGCTGGCCTGCGTGGGAATGTGTTATTACGGGGCTGCTCTCTTCCAGCCGCTTTCTGCTGAAGCAAATGTGAGACAGATGCTGGTGAAACCACTGAGGCCCATCTTCCATTGCTGCCAGGTTCTGCTCTTCCTGTCCGGGCGTTACTCAGCACAGCACTCTGGTATCACCTATGCATTCACCAGCTGCTGTACATTCCATGGTGTATAAATACCATAGGCTACCATGGATCAATAATGAAAACAGCTGCTGTAGAGGCAGTGCTATGTTTATTTATGGAGTTGTTTTTTCTCCTTTAGTACTCAGTGCAGACTACTATCATCTTTTGATCCTTTTTGAAACGTAGGCTTTCAGCCTCTTGTCTGCCTCTGTGTGATTGTCACACCTCTTGATGTTGCACTTGAGCGGAAATATCTACACTATGCAATCACTAATAAGCTGTCTTGAAGCATTTCATATGTTAATACGGAGGTGACATGCCAGTTTGAACAAGACGTCCCTTGACCTTTGCTCAACACACAGCCTGGTTTCCCCAGTTAGCAGCGACCATTGCCGTTGCTCTTCCAAATGGCAAGCGATGACAAGGGAAACTCTGACATCCCAAACTGCTCAGTTGTTCCCATTTGTATTGGTATGACCAAAGTACATTTCTGCTTAGTAATTTATTTGTTCTTTGATATGTTTTTGGTTAATCGTCACTTCTCTCAAAGAGCACCGGGGAGAAGATATTTCCTAGACATTTTCCCCTGTTAGCTTCTGCTTTTGCACGATGGTTAACATAAATGGGTTTTTGTGATCTGCATAACCTTTTCCCAGCTACAGTAAGTTTGAGCTATAGATTTGGGTTTTTTACAGTAATTTGATTTACAGCAGAGTTGTCCCGGCCCTACGTATCTGCTCTACGGTACCGCAAGTGTCTGGCAGGTAGAGCTGGGCGAAGCCTTGGGTGATTCAGCCAGGAACTGAGGGCAGTCTTTACAGCTCTCCTCAACAAAAGGGTCTTGCAAGGGCTGTCTGAAAGAAAAACGGCAGTGCTTTGGCGTTGACGGTTTGATTTGTGGTGTAGATTACATGCGTTCAACTGCATAGAGTCTGGGTTGGGCTTGGCTCAACACTGCATGGGTTTCCATGTTTGCTGCTGCTCCTGCACCCCTTTTCTTTTCCAAGTGAGAGCAGATATTGGGGTGTACAATTAACCCAAGATTGCCTGTTTGCCGCCTTCTCTTTTCTTGCGTTCCTGGAAGCTGTATTTCCTTCATGGAAATGTAATTAAAACGTTTATGAGGGGGGAGAGCCAGCCCCAAAGGGCTGCCTCTGTGGCATGGAGGCCGCCTCGCTGGGGGAGAGCTGGCCTGCAGCAGTGCCCGCCGCCCCTTCCCACACGCAGTCCCCCGCTTGTTTGATTTCCCCTGCTGCGGGCCAGGCTCAGGAAGACAGGGGAATATTTATTTATAAGCTGTCTGTACAGATGTTTTCGTTGTGGTTTGCGGTGCATTGGTGCCACTTAGTGGGGGGAGAATTGAATTGACAGCTTTAACAGTGCAGGGGAAAACAAGGAGAGCTGGGTTTCATATTCCAGCCCCCACCTCCACCCTCCCAGCAGTATTTCTGCAGTTTAAATACAAATTCAAGTCGTCTGCTAGCTGCAGAGCTGCTACGGGTACTGGAGGTGGCTGTCGGCAGAGTAGTGCTGGCAGGCTGGACATGCACTGACCCTAGTCCCAACAGAGGAAAGCTGCACTGAAAGCACTGCTGAATATTAGGCTAAATGGCCTGGCTTTGCTGATAGAAGAAATTAATCCAGCCATGCCTTGTGTTATGCAAGGTTTTGGCAGGCTTAAAAATCATTCGCTCTCTGTGTTGTGATTTCCGCTATTTTAGGTGTAACGGGAAGGATGATGGAGTGGGATGATGTTAGTTCTGATTCCAGTTTTGGAGGAGCCAATCTATACAAAATGTTAACAGTGTTTATTCAAAAGAATTTAACTAGATTTTCTATTGATTTCCCCACAGAAAGGCCCATGGGGAAAAAAGAAAATCCTGTGCTGTGATATTTGTAAGCAAGCTGTTTTGCTCCCCCAGATAAATGCTTATGGTTAACTCATGGTACCTGGAAGGAGGCATGGATGTCTGCTGTTTGCAGTTAGAGAAATGGCCATCGGCCACAGACCTCCGCATCAGCCTGGAGTTTCATTGCGAGGTTGTGATGGAGCATGTTGCACTCAAAATGCTTTGCAGCATCCTCTGCTTCCTATGGGGGGTGTGCAATTGGGGAAGAAGTTCTGTGTTGTCAAGGTGCTTAAGAACATCTTGTGGTTGATTGATATCTATGTATTTTTGTCTCATGTAGGAAAGGACGCTTTAGGGTGGTTTTAGCTTGAGCTGAATTGAATTGCTGGATTGGGTGTTTTTGGTTTTTTTTGCACATGGGCTCCTTCCCTTGTTGAGTTATTTCTCTGTGTTCCTCTGCCGCGCGTGCGGTGCCCCAGGGCTCTAGGGAATCTGAGCCTGGTTTTGCAACTCTTCCACATGGGGAACTGCTTCTAATTTTAGTGAAATTTCTGGGCATGGAACAGTTACACTTTCAATCCTTAAGAAAACATACCGTGACCAAGGATTGTGCTTATTGGCCTTAATCATACCTACTCTAGCTTTCATCTAGCTAGTCCCATTACCCTCAGCAGGAAAAGCAGCACTTTGCAGAGGTCGGCAGGTCCCACCTACTGAAATGTTTCCCGGAGCCCTTGGTAACTTCGTTTGTGCGCTGCGGTGCTCTTGGCTCCTACAGGAGGGAGATTAAAGCTGGAGTGGGTGCGTGTCCTGGCGTCACCTCTCCACAGCTCTGCACGCAGCCGTACCTTCTGCACGCTGCCTGCGGCGCGCTCCGGTTCCTTCCAATTTATGCAACTGCCAAGCTGACAGCTCCCGGGTGATACGCGCGGGGCATGAATACTTGCATCTTCTGCCTCAGTTTTGAACCCATTTGTGTCTCTCTTGCGCTCTCACCAGAGGGCACTGCACAACATGTTGCAGCCTAATAAATAACCTCTTAACCTGCTTAGCTGCTTTATGCTCAGTGGCATGTTTTACAGTGTTACCTGGAGTCCTTGAATGCTGGTTCCCATGGCAACCTGATATAGCATTTTTATTCTTTATTACTATCACTGTTTTATTGCTGCCTCGTTCAAATGTGCTGTCATCTTTATTTTGCCTTGGTGTGTGTGTGTGTGCGAGCCACAAATCTGTTTTTAAAAATTATATTATTAAACAATTTAGTGAATTTGGAAAAAAAATGATGATCTGTCACTGTCGATTTAATATTAAATGGAGAAGCACACCATAAATGGAAACAAACTAGAAAGAAAAAATAAACCAGCAACCCAAATATTAATACAGACAGCTTAGAATGTCTGATGGAGGCACAAATAGTTGCGTACAAGCAAATGAGTAGGAGAAATACTGCTTCTGTAGGGAAACATTATAGTCTTAATTTCGGTGAGAGGGCATACTGACAATGTCCAGATGTTATTAGGAGTGGGTTTTGGCCAAAGACGGTCATGGGAGCAAGGACCTAAATTATTTTAAGGTGAAGCTTGAAACATTTACAGAAGGAGCTGTAGAGCCCAATAGGGAACAGCCAGAAATTAAGCTGGTAATATGGATCCTTAATATGGATCAGGTTGTGGATAACTTGTTGTTTGCACCATATTTATGTTATGTTAATCCTACAGCTGATGTGCTGTGCTTCTCTGCAAGGGCCAAGAAAGATTTCTTCTTCTGGACTTGGTGATAACCGGGCTTTGGGAGTGGGGGCAGGAGAATCACCTTTGCTGAAGGACTGGAGGTGTGCTGGTCCTCCCAGCGATGCTGCAAGCTCCGCCATGCCTAAGATCAACTGTTGACAGATTTGGCGTTGGGAAGGAAGGTGGGATGCCTGCAGGTGGGATTAACAGGGACGCTCTGGGGAGGGTTTGCCTTCCTTCCTAGTGCAGGGCACAGTCCATTCCCTAGGATCGTTTGGGGATTCTACCTGATTTTTTTTTTTTTTCCTGTTGCAGGAGATAGTACCTGATAGAGGTAGAGGTTATGGGGGTTTGGAGGAGCTGAAATGCATTCCTTACAGGCCTCCTTAGGAGAGCTGCCAGGACTTGGGCAGGGTGCTAGCAGCTCCCTTAGGGCAGGGAAGAGCCGTGGGGCAGCCTGGCTCCCCGCAGGACCTGCCCCGCTGAAGCCTGGGTGGCAGGGGCTGTTTGGGGCCAGCTAATCACAGCCGACAGCAGGATGGGATTTTTCTTCAGGGCAAAGACTGCGTTTCTGGGAACGGCGAAGCAAACAGAGTTAAAGGCAGTGTGATCTTGTGCATACAGGAGCCAGCTGGCAAACCCCAGATAACAGATATCTTTCTAAGCACATGTTAGGAGCGGTGCTGTTTTCAATGGCTCCCTTGTACATGCTGTTGTCTTCCTTCCCTGTTCTAAGTATTAGGGGGCTGCTATAAAAATATTTGTTCTTTCTTAGCTCCTCTGTCTAAGTCACTCTTTCGTATCGACTGCTACTGTGCAGCTAAGCACGGCAGTAGGATATAAGTATCCCCTGTGCAGAGGGAGGATGTTGAAAGGACTGGGGTCAGGGCTGCCTCCTCGAGGGTGATCTTCTGTATTTAAGGAATGGAGAGGCATCATTTGGAAAGGTATAAATTATCTAGGACAGCACATAGAATTTTACAACCTGCACTTAAATCCTTCATTATATCTTGTGCCAGCAGCAAGGCAGATTCTGCAGCCTTTTCTAAGGACACTAACCTGGAGATTCAGATGCTTTGGAGGATGTGTGTGACCTTCCAGAAAAGTCTGAGATTTTTATTTCCCCCCTCTTCATTCTTTCAAATTCATCTCTTTTGGGGTGATGCTTTGTAGCAGGACAGGTTTGGCCTTGAGACTTTGGCAGGGAAATTTCTTCAAGGTGCTTGAAGTACACCCTTGTTCATCTCCAGAACACAAAGCTCCCAAAACAGATATAAACTGATCTGTAACTGGAAATTGGTCCTTGGGTGGGAAATTTAGGGAATGACTCTACCCAGGCAGAACAGCTTTTCTAAAACTAAAACATTTCTAGATTGCCAGACTGCTGATTATTAAGAAGAAACATAGGGAGAGCAGCATGGGGAAGATAATGGGTTTCAAGGAAGCGGATTTCGGTCAGCTCAGGACTACGGCCTTGGCAAGCTGCTTGGAGAGAAAAGGAAGTTTAGGAGAGTTGAAAGCTTCTTAGAGAAGCAAATGTAATGGCGCAAGTATGAACTCCCTTAATGGAGAGGACAGATGGGAAATGTAGTAAGAGATCACTTTAGCTAAATCACAGGCTCTTTAATGACCTGAAACTCAAAAGCAACATAAAAAAAATTGGAGAGTAGGTCAAACTATTGAGAACAATTTTAGCGTGAACATGCAAAGAAAAATGAGAAGGCCAAAGTCCAAATGAGCTACAATTGGCAAAAGACATAAAGGGCAGCCGGAGGGGTTTCTATAAATGTATTTGTAGCAAGAGCTGGGCCAGGGAATGAGTTAGTCCACTGCTCAGTGGAAGGGAAGAGTTCTCAAAAGATGGAAGTGAGAAGCAGAAGTGCCGAATGACTTTTGTATCCTTTCTGTTCTTCCCGGTAGGGTCAGCTGCAGCCGTGCAGCCAGCGCACTATCAGGAAAGAGGGAAAGAATAGGTTTGAATACTTAAGTTAGCAGAGCCTGGAGGAACTACCTCTGGGTAGTTAGAAAACGGGCTGAAGCGATTTCAGTGCCATTAGTGATAATCTTTGAAAATCTGTGGAGGACAAATAAGGCTTGAAAAGACTGGAGAAAAGAAAACTTAAGGAGATATCTTTCAAAAGGGGAGAAAGGGAGGAGCTGTAGGCTGGGAAGGCTGTAATGCCGAGAGATTTTTTTTTTCCAGAAAAATATGATAAAGATGATCAAGTTGTTTCTAAGCACGTAGAAGGCAGCAGTCGCTGGAAGAGCTGGAGACCTGCAGCTCACACAGTAGTCACTACTTCCATTAATACTTGGCTGACATACTGGAGAGCACAGTTACTCACTCTGCAGATCATGCTAAGCTGAGACAGGTACAAGCACAGCCGAGTTCAGGACTAGGATTCAGGGGGATCTGAAATAATAGAAATGGTCTGAAAAATATAGGTTACAGCTTAGCAGTGCTAAGCAAAGAAGGATTGAACAACTGTAAAAGACCAGAACTGGTCAGGTACCTGTTCTGCCAGAAATGATAAAAGAAAGTGTGCGTGGAGGGTTTTGGGATTACAGCAGATCACTAAATATCCCTGGATCTGCAATGCCATCTTCTTATAGGGCAAAAAAAAATCATCAGGATATAGAAATATGGTTTACTATAAAATATGCAAGGCATTCTGTTAATTTAATTTGGTTCTGGTGGTGGGTGCAGTATGTTTAGTTCTGAATGTCACTGTTCAAGGAGGATACTGGCTGTCAGAAGGGACATTAGGAAAACTTTGCAACAAGAAGGCTAGTTAAGCATGGGGACCAGTTTGCCTGTGGAGGCTGCAGTTGAAATGAAGCAAGAGTACCATCAAGTGATTTTTCAGCCCAAGATAAGATTTTTTTTTTTCTTAAAAAAAACCAAAAACCATCCTTTTACCTCATAGCAGAAAGCTGAGAGATTTATTCATGCCCAGGGAGTAGTAGTGGAAAGTAAATGAAAATACAGAATTCCAACTTAATTGGAAAAAGGAGAAGTTTTTTTGGACATGCAGTTAACCAGGTGAGACACAAGCTTTTGGGCATCTCATGGAAAGACTGTGTCCCTGTAAGCTGCTTTTTCTTTTTTTTGACCCCAGTTAGCCCAGCTGGCTAATACTAATAAGGGTCCAACTTCTCCCTGTAACTTTCATTTGCCTGGTATTGTTATGGTTGAAGCATCCGCAAAACTGTAAAATATTCTTGTGTTCTTTGTGTACTTGAAAGTTAAATTTTCTAATTTTATACTGTGGTTTGAATGTTAGTGAGACAGATCCCTAATTTAAATACTGCTGTTTTGCATGAAATGCTAAAGTACAGTGTCTGGAAATTCCTTGGTCCGTTGTTGATTTTTCATATCTCCTGTCTAGCTCTAAGGGTGCCTGAAGACCTATAAAAACATAACAACCCGAATAGACAGAAATTAATACCAAGTTCTTCAAAAGGGAAATGGAGAATATAAGTGGTGTCTGGGGTGACATCAACATTTGGATCCCCCTCCTTCAGTCTGAAATCAGGCTTAGGATGGAGATGAAATAGCATCCAAGAGTTTTCATGACAGGAAGAGTCTTCAGACATCAGAAGACTCTTTAATTATGGGCAGAGTGATTCATTCAGTGGTCGGCATCTGTATCTCATTAAAATATGAAATCCTTCACTGTTTCTCCTTTAAATATGAAGGTATCCCTGTTTTATCTTTTTTGGCTTAGCAGCGCTATATTTTATGTCAGATCATTGCAGCGTACCTTTCGAGTGAGCCTGAGTTATGTGCAGATTATTTAATGCTGAAAATGTTGAGCAAATGTAATTCACCTGTGTCGCGTTCTCCAGAATCTTTTCTCCTTCAGCAGCCAAGCGCAGCAGAAAAGCAGCTTGAAATGAAATTGGAGGATTAACTTCAAATTATTTAGGGAATGGGCGTAATCAATAAAAATAAGTTATTCTTTGTGTTTCTTCGTGCTGAGCCCTAATCAACAAGTGAGGATTTTCCTGAAGCAAACTATCTCGACAGGCCTAACCCAACTCCTTCTAAAAATGATGGGGGGAAAAAATCTCCCGTGGACTTCAATGGGAGCAGCCTGCTTTGAACTGACTTTTATTGTTGTGGGGAAATATGCATTTTGTCTGCAAGAGATTGGCCATAAATACCTGTGCAGATGAATACACGTGCAGCTTGGTACAGCGGTATGAGGGTCAGGCAAGATAATCGTAGGTGAAAGCCTTTCGTTACGCCTTTCTTTCCCCCACCCCACCAGAAATAAACTGCCAGGTATATTTTGGATCAATAAGGAGGATTTTCTGGCTAAAAGGGTCATCATAACTTGTCAGAAGTTCCCCATTTTTTCCACCATCTTGCTGTGACTTTTTAGATTTTTGGAAAGAGAGGGTGTGCAGACACACAGAATTTTACAACATATTAGAAGCAATTAAGTGTTTTCAGTTTCCTTACATCAGCTGTGATTAGTGCAGGGGCTTTCTACTCTACTGCGTCTTTCCAAAATGCATTAGGGCTGTCAGATGTAAATTGGGGGCATCAAAGCACTTTCTGCATAGGGTTATGAGCTGGTCTGTAGTGCAGATTGCTCTGAATTCTCCCAAATGTGTTCAGTGCCAAGCACAAATTGCATTTTAAAAGCAATATTTTGTTTGGCCAGAGTGTATTCATCTAACTGTATTCAGCAGCTGTGAGGTTAAATTCTGGTTTGCCAGTTGGCTTTAGGGTTTGAAAGAGAAACAGCAGCAACAGGTTTCTCAGCCTCGCCTGAGATAAAGTGACGCTGGAAAGAGTGGGAGAGGAGAGAGCGTGGAGATGCCTTAATTTATCAAGGGCAAGCACTTAGCCGCACAGCCGTTTGTTGCTCTTTGGTGGGTGTTATGATCTGCCCAGAAATACTGAAAAGAGGGAGAACTAGGTGGAAAGTTGGGACAAAAATATATAAGGAGCTGGAAAGAGGGCTGACTGCCAAAATCTGTGGTGTTACAGTTGGCCCCCAGCTTTGCTCCTTGCTTGTCTTGGCGCTCTAGTTGCAAGACAAATATATTTGTTTTACTGTTGTTCATGAAATCTGGCTGGCTGCATAGCAAATGGTGCTAAGCAGTAGGGAGACTTCATCTCATGAGTCATCTGTGAACAGGGAGTGGGACGGGAGGGTGATGATTTAGGTCATGCAGGCTGGGCCGCGAGGTTTTCGATGCTCTCTTTCATAAGCACTTAATCAGTAAGGAATGGCCACAGGATGAAGCCTTCTCTTCTGAAGACTGGGGCAGCAATGCTCTGCTGGTGTGGGGCTGGCTGATAAAGCAGAGAATTTGGGATGAACGATGAGTAGTTTCCTGCTGTCCCAAGGGGAAGCAGGTGTGGGGAGCAGGAGGAAGAACGGTCTGGTGATTACAGCATCCTCATTCAGGAGATTAAGTCTCCTCGAAGCAGCAAAGAGCTGAATTCAGTCTCCGAGCCTTGTTCTTTATCTGTGTAACAGAAATCACGCCAATGCCCAGCTTGCCAGAACACTGTGAGGATAAATCCACTGAGGACTTTGAAGTGCTCAGATAAATACCTGTGAGAGCACAGGGAGGCATTTGTGCTTGTATGAGGGATAAGTGCTTTATTAGTAATGACCCGGAAAGGACAGAGCTACTTGCAGGTATAGTAAGCACAAGCAAGTACCTCCTGTAGCTGACAGGCTCTTGGTATAAATCATTTGTGGAATAAATGACACAAGAGAATTCATGCTTCCTAGAGGAGAAGGAAAGAAGTCTCTGCTGAGCTTAATAAAAATGAAAATTGGGTAATGGATAATATGAGTCTAGAGGGGGTCACAGTCTGCTTGACAGGAGCTGTAAGGTCACAGATTAAGTAGGTGCCCAAGTCGGTTGCAGCAATATACAGGAGATTATTGAAGGAAGATGCATCCTGTGAATCATCTCTCCCACCAAACAGCAAGATCAGGGATAGCTGTAACTGTGGTTTTGCACAGCAGAATTAAGAGGAATTATTGCAGCTAAAAACTAACTGTGTATTTGACATCATGCCTTTAAAACAGCTGGGGTGGCTTCCAGGATCCTCCTCTTTTGAACTTTTGGAGGTCCCTGTAAAACGGGGCAGGAGGAGCTTGCCCTGTGCTGTGCCAGCCCCACGTCTCGTGAGCCCGAGGCCGTGCCTCCAGCATGGTCCCAGCTTACAGGGAGAGGCTCTCCAGCTCCCTCCCTCGTGCTTCCAGCCACAGGTTCCCTTGCCTCCTAGCTGCTAGCACGTGTGCTCGTAACTGCTGCAGAGAGCTCGACCAGCCAAAAGCTAACACGATTAAAAAAAAAAAAGGAATTAGTTTCTTTTGGGCTAATTTCCTGAATTGTCTCACCACTTAGTCATAAAGGTACTGGTGCAAGAGAGAAGGTGGGAGCATATGGCTGGGGGCAAAGGGAAGAGTGGGAATTGGTTAGCTTATAACTTCCATCAGCTAAAGCTGTCGTGGGACTGTCACGTCAGGGCTGTTACGGCTCTGTCTCCTTGAAATGGAAGAAATGCATCAAGCCGAGGTCAGGAGTTCCTTTCGCGTGTGGCAGCACACAGACCGCTGCTGCTCCGTGGTGCCGCTCTGTCTAATCTTTCCCCATGCGTCAGCGCTATCAGCATGCTTTTTGTATGGTGTGTTTCAGTAAAGGAGCATTGGAGGCAGCATCCTTCCCATGTTCTTCCAAAAACTGGGTCGGCTGGGGAGCAACAAGCCACTGCTTCTGCATTGCAGTGGCTGCAACCTAGAAGAGATACAGGAACATACCTGAACAAGTTCTGTTTGTGAAAAAGCATGAATTTTAGCTCATTAAAGCACAAAGCCTCCAAACGTTGTAAAGTTGAGGTCAGGAAGTAGCTGTAAATTGAGTGACGGGAAAGGAAACCCAATTAGCTGCTTGCTGTTTTTCCGGAGTTCCTGCATGGAGGTCATGCAGATGTTCGTCATAGCAAAAGGCCTCCAAGCTGGTGCAGTTCATCTCAATCGATACAGGCTTTCACTCTCCTGCAGTCATGTTCCCTGGCACTTACCTTTAACTGTAGAAAGAAATTATTTGAGAAAAGGCCTCTCTTCTGTATAGCTATTTTTTTCCCATTGTAATAGTTCAGTCGTCTTCTGCTAGTCTAATTCCTCCTACTCTCCAGAATTCACATTCTTCAGGCATATAACAACTGCTACCAGTTATTTTCCCCACTGTGATCACTGCAGAGCCAAGTTATACATCTCATGTTTTAGAAATTTTCTTTTAAAAATACGTTACTTCAGCTCCAGTAATAAGGTTTTTTTCTTCCAACAACTTTATTAGTGTCTAAAAGACAGGCCAATGTACAGAATTAAGATGCACTCATACCGGAGAGGTGCTGTTCTCTCCCTTCTCCGTGCAATGATGGCACGTCTGTAGCCAGCCAAAATTTTGCTCGCCTGGGCACTCTGCCTTGTCATGCTGCGTGCCCCTGCCTAGATTGCTCTTTCTCCTCACCACCCCGGAGGACTGTATATGCAAGATGCACTCGTAGTTCTTGAGACTCAAAGCCACGATCGGCTACCTCTTGTATTACTTTCCTGTGTTACTGTGTTGATAAGATGCTTGCTGGCCTGGTAATCTCACAGCTAAGCCCAGGGGTTTGCAATTCAAGAAGGAAACTTCACTATTACCCTGAAAACAGAAGCATAGAAGGAATTAATTTGGAAAGAGCTTCATGTAAAATTTTTATATGCCATCCTGCTGCCAACATATCTTGCCAATTGGGTGGTAGTAGCATGCTTTTTAACTTCTCTCTTTGTATACAAACAGGATGACTTAACCTCTTCCTCTTTATCCCTGAACAAAAGAAAAAGCTGATGATTTGAACAGATGTTTTGCAAATTGGTAGCTGGCTCATGGTGCAGTAGGGAAGCAGCGTGGTCTTTGAACAAAGCTTTATGTCATTTGCCCTTGGTGCTTCCTTTCTGTTTGCTGCCTCGTATTGTGCCTAAACGGGTCCCTTTTCCAAAGGACAGAGATCACAGTGAGAATCCAAAACAAGAGAAGTTCACAACAGGAAGAGCTGGTAGATTGTGCCTGATCGTGAACAGCCCTGTTGAGCCCTCAGGAGGACGGGAGAAACAGCATCCCAAGCCAAGATCTTGGGGATGGCAGTGGGAGAAGATGACTTGGGTACTAACGGCGGGAAGGCAGCGACGGAGAGGAGGGAAGGGATGGAGATTCAGGGACCTGGAAGTGCCCTGGACATGTGGTGTTGCCTGGACAGAGGGGGAATATGGAAAGGTCTTGGATCGGCACCAATGAGTGAGAATCAAAGCCTCTGCCAAGTCAGTTACAGTGGCCTGAACGGCTCCTCCTTTGTGCGGCGTGAGGAGGAAGCCAGGGCTCTCCTAGGCCTCCTTAATCCAAAGAAATTGCAGCAATTTAGCTACATCATTTTCTGAGTACACATAGTTAAACTGGTGTAGTCCGTTAGCATGAACACTCAAATTGGTTTAAGAGTGGCTGATATAGATCAAATATATTGGAACTAGCTAATTTGAGAGTGTCCATGCAAGGGGGTTACGCCAATTTAACATCATCAATTTAGACACCGGTAGTTGCATTAGTGCAGTGTTTGAATGCAAACTAATAGGGAGAGCAACTAGGAAACGGCTTGAAGAGGCATTTTTCACTGAAACAGTGTGTAGAGCTACTAAAACTAATAAAATCTTTGAGTTTTTATTTATAGCAGAAAATTGTGGTATCATCTCACAGGGATTTGATCTTTCTGGGGAAAGAAGGGATCTTAATTTTTTTTTTTTTTTTTTTTTTAAGAAAGAATAGGGGAAGTATGTAATTTATGTGTTTTATGCTTGTATCTCCTAAAATATTTCAGAAGCATTCTCCCAAAAATGCAAATCTTAAGACTCTGAGAGATGGATTTGGGTCTGGATGATGGTCAGGTGTCCCAGCATGTGGGATTATAGTCTAAAATGAAAAATTAAGTATAATATTTCTGCACACATGAGTGGTTGACATCCCTCAAGGTTGCTGTCATGCCTAACTAAAGTTGGTTTTTTATGCAATATATTTCTTTCTTCCTACACTTGAGATATCTCTTCCCTTCCTCCCCCTACTCCATGGTGTTACTGCGCTTCCCTAACTACAATTAAAATGTTGACACCTGGCTTGGCTCTGCAGATTAGGATTTGATTTTCTGTAATTATATGTTATCGCTCACATTCAGTAGCAATTTTACCTTCTGTACAGTATGATAACACTTATTAATTCAATAAAAGAAATCAATTCACAGGCAATTTCAAAATGTAACACCTTGGTAACTGAGTACTAACCAATCAGATTATGCGTCTGACATTGTGCCTTGTCATTTAATCAGTAATGGGTGATTGCAAAAGCAGATATATGTCAGATGTTAATTAAGAATAACACAGTTTGAGACCATAATGTTAGCAGTGCCTGTTTTGTTATGATGCTGTGCTGAATATAGCTAATATTTGACTTGCACTTAAGTATTATTTACAATAAATGGAACGATAAGGATATTTATTCTGTCTCTGTGTTCCGACAGATGTATTAAATTTTCTTTTTAATCAGTGGAACACACTGAGTGTTAATGGACCGCTGCACAGTACGTGTCTGTGTATGTGGGATGTGGAGGCGGTTTTGTTTATAGTGAAAAAGCTCCGTCTTATCTTCTAGAAAGTTATATAGTCTTGCTTTCCCATGGCTTTTTTTATCTTCTCGAAGTGTTTTACTTGGCATCTGCCAATCAACTCTTTCCATCAGGTTATTGTTACAGGGTTGAAAAATAAATGTGCAAGCCGTGGGCATGCACCACCTCTGAATCTGCTGAAACTCTTCCCCACCTCTCCCTCCCCGTCCCTTGCAACAGATACCAGGTGAAATGCGCTCTCCTTCACCGGTGACCCTGCCTGGAGACTACGTAACTGTGGGCAGGTAACTGGTATCTCCTTTCACTCCACCTACACTGGCCGCTTTCGCCCCTTCAGGACGTCTTCAAGCTCTAACCTCATGGTTATTCACAAGGCTTGAACCAGGGCCTGTTCCCCTCCTCGCTTTGGGCCTTCCCGGGGTCTGTTTGATCGGGGTTGACCACATCGTCTATCCTGATCTTCAGCTGCAGTTCAGGGCTGCTTGACGGGCACTCGGTGCCACCGACTCCCAGAGCTTTCACTGGCGACGAAGGACATGCAGGACCTGGCCCTTAATTTTATATTACTTTAAAGGCCCATTTGTTCTCTGTGATTAGGACCTATTAGTCCAGTTAAATTAAGATGAGAACAGGTGAAATATGCCTGAAACCGACATTTCAGCTTAGCCAAATGTTATCATGCTGACACAACCTTCCTTCCTGATTTGTAATTAAGTTAAAGCCAAGGCCACCAGCTATTAAACTCTACAAAGCAAACGTATAAGATGCAAGGAATCTCCAATAAAGTTGTAAACTTCAATTAGATGGCACCAGCCCAGGGTCCTGAGCTTTCATTGGACACTTACCTAATTTTATTATAACTGCAGCATCCTAAATGAGCAGCTCTGGGGCATAGTCTATTCATTTAACAGTACGCATATTCATTAAATCTTACAAGCTGGTATCAGAGTTTTGTTTTTAGCAACTTATTCATTGAAAGAGGGAGGCACATCCAGCGTTAGATCACTTATACTTTCTGTTTGGTAAACCATTTTCATTCAGAGCTTGCCTAAAATGTAGCAATTCCTATGAGCTGGGGTAAATTTTCCCATTAAAGTGATTCTCTAATGGCTGACGGAGCAACACGGAGCTTGTAAAACCATTTGCTATGAAATTTCAGCAAGGAAGGAGCTGTCTCTCTTGCCCCAAGATATCATTGATTTCAGGGAAGTGGAAGGATTGCAGGTGGAGATGGCAACAGTAGAGGTTTCCTACTATTTTTAACAATAGTCTCCTTTCCTCTCCCTCCATTTTACCAACGAACAAATGCAATGTTAGTTTCTCCAATTTTTTTTTTTTTTTTTTAAATCATACTTGGGTATTACCTTCTTTTCTTCTGCTGTGCTTTCCCAGAAGAAAAAGGTGCTTCAAAATCATGTTGGTCTGTGTAATTCTCTATATCATGATTTCATCCTCAGTATTCCAGGGTGAGTACTCGTTTTGGCTTCTCCTTTCATTATTGTTGCTCTATATAACTGAACCAGTCAGAACTTCAGTGATTTAAGCAGAGCTCTGAAAACTCGTATCCTCATGTGTGAATCTTGGCTTATTGCTTGAGTGGGGCTTTCTTGAACTTCTAAGGAAGCAGAGTGTTTATTTTCATATGTGCATGCCAGTAATGAAGCAATCCTATATTTTGCATTAACTAATGAGTGTATCTGGAGAGACCCCAAACCTTGGAAACTGTCAGTTTTTAAACCGTCTCGTTACGTCAAAGTTTAGGAAATACCTTGTCCCTTCAGGAGGTCTTGCTGTGCTGTGTTACGTATTTCTATAATGAAGAGATAATTATGACCTTAATTCTAGCTTGAAAAAGGATAACTTAAAAGTTTTTTGTCATGAGAATTTTCACCTCTAATTTGGATCTTACTGCAAGTTTTCTCAGTGTCCTTAAGAGGGTGAGAAAAGGTTTCTCTTGAGTAGCCGTTTTCTTTAGTCTACCTTCTGCTGCTTATCCTGTCTGGGCAGGGAGATCTGAGATGAGTAGTAAAGGTTCCCAAATTGCCCTTCCGCAGAAGGAAAGTGATCCTTACAAAATTTTGATGGATCGATCCATTTATCAAAACATCCACAGACTCCACACCCAGAATGGGGAAATGATAATAAATATTAGGTGTTGAGCTAAGAATGTAAAATTATCCCCCAGTAAATGTTTTTAATGAGTTACTGTATCTTAAGAGCTTTGGTTTTTCTGTGTGAATTTTCTTAAGGGAAGAAAAAGATTGCAAATACTGAGTTGGTTCAAGCTGGATTCTTTGACATAGACTCAGATCGTAATTTCTTTCTTCATTAGCTTTTTATTTCACAAGGTAAAGAGCAGCTACCCATTTCCTAGTCCATAGCATGGCAACTTGTAACAGTGCTTGGTTTTAACAGGGTCTGCTACTTGCGATGTACTTTGTAATCTGTACTGTCTTCAAAGGCAACTGCTAAAAAGAAGGGACCTGTTACAATAATGGAAAACAAACTTATTCTTAACCCTTTCCTTAGTGTTGATTTAGTGGTTCTACTGGCTAGGAATATGATCTATGACTTGAGGGGATCAGGACTGAACACCCAGTGAATATGTGTAAAATAAAGCATCCTACAGATGTGGTGGGCAGGGGCAGGGTAAACGACTGCCCCGACACCCGCACTGGTGGTGCGCCAGGAACGAGAGGGCTTTGCTTCCCATAGTTCCTCCTCTGAAACCGCCTGGGTGCAAAGCGTGACCTTGTTGTTTTCGTGGCAGGGTGTAATTGATAGATGAGTCGATACTGGAAATCATATGGAACTACTGAAATTAGGTCAAGCTGCTGGTTTGTCTGTGGTACGGGAGACTTCTGTTTATCCTTTAAAAAGGGATTCATAATGGGATTCTCTGCATGTTTGTGCATATTGAAGGAGAAGCAAATCATGGGCTGCAGGGTTTGATCAAGCTGGGACAGAACAGTGATTTTTTAAAAGGCAGTGCTGGCAGAAGCAGTGAAAATTTTATGAATGCACAAGTAACCTCATGTCACACAGGGATTATTCCTTTAATGTGTTTATGCCTTTATCAAGGATGGAATGGCTTTGTTGCCTAGCTATATAGCATTAACTTGCTACTATCTGAGAAATAATACCCATTAGTAAGTTCTGAGTTATGTATTTATTTCCCATGTTCCTTATCTGCTGTAAGTTGATATAAATCCTCCTCCCGCCAAATCAGAACATGGATGAGTTTCTTCTGGCAAAAACTGATAGTGCAGCTTGTCCTTTAGCTCTCAGGCCTCACGGGTTTAACATCAGTGGTTTGACCTCTTCCTGTTCAAAGGATAACGTGAGCGTTGCTATCTGTAGAGATGCATGATGACAGAGTAATCATGCTTCCTACTGAAGATTACCATGCTTTTGGCAGTCACAGATAAACTCAGCCTCACAAACTCAGCATAATGACATTATGTATAACTGGTTTCTATTTAAGAAAAAAAAAGGGGGGGGGATAGTAATAGAGATAAATGTGCCGAAGGTCAGAGCTAGAGGTAGAACTTGACTCCGTGTCGTGTGTGCTAACCCCAGGGCTGTCCTGTCTGCTGGATGACCGTCTTGTGTTTTGCTGGATAACAGATGTCCTGGAGAATTAGGGATCGCTGTCATGGGCCTGATGGCAAGAGTCCAATCTGCTCTTTGACACGGAGGCTTTGCCTCTATTATGTCTCCATATGTGTATTTTCCTGCCCAGGGGTTTTATGGAAATGATTGCTGGACACTGAGATGAGTGAACCTCCTCAAGGTCACTTTGTCCCGTGCGTAGGTAGTGTCACATTGCCACCCTTGCAGTGGGTCACTAATCGAGTCTTCATAAAGCTACATGGTGAAAAACAAGGATTGCAGAGCTGGAGGTCTTCACCCAGCAGGACCTATACATGCCAGTGAAACTGGAACTCAACATAAAGACATTTAGAAAACACTTTAAATACATGTATTCCTTTCTTATATTTAAATTTGACTACCATATATGACAAGTTTAGCTCAGTAGTTTCATGGCCACTAAGAAGGTTCACTAAGTTTGGGGAGCTGTCTGTCCTGTATCAGTTGTACTGACTTAAGTAACACACGTAATCAGTTAGAAGGCAAGTAAAATTTTGACCTGTAATAAGCTCTGCACTTCAACAAATAACATTTCAAGACTTCAGCATTTTCAAATAGATTTGGAAGGATACAATATAGATCTTAAAATGCATGGTTGATTTAGTTTAAGCTGTGATATTAAGGATGGATAAAACCAGAAATAAGCTCTCACTTTCAAGGTCATTATTTCTCAGTTCTAGGTCGTTTGATATATTTGCCAGCATACTGCAGGCTCTGAGAGCTGAGTAGATGCTTATCCATGGTAACAGCTTTACTTTACCCCACCCAGTATTGCTGCTGATTGGTAGAGTAAAACCGGGCTTTCAACCACGATGTAGGGATACAGAGACACTTAATGGCAAAACTGGAATCTCTCTGTGAAGCATGAGATTTGTCAAAGAATACTGTAAATTTTTAACACACTAGTTCAAACTGGTTCTTTATCACCTGGTTTCTCTATGGAAATCAGAAATCCATCATAGCACCAAAGCACTTCATTTTCAGGCAGTCTGTAGGTCTCTTGAGCAGATGGGAGAAACTTGGATTGAATTAAAACCATCTTGTGAAAGGTGGTCATTGTCCTACTCTGTGTGTGTTTCCCGAATTGACTTAGGAGGATGTTTAGGAGAAGAGGGAAAGGACTTCATATTGTAAGTTGTCATCCTGGGAACATAATCAGTGGGGTACTTCTTTCTTTAAGGGAGCTGTACTCCAGAGTTCATCAGATAATTAAAATTAGTCCTCAAAATGCTGACCATTGCGTAACTATTCCTGTCTCAGCCATGCAAGGAATCTCTCTCCTGCCTTTCTGCTAGCACCCCTTCTTCCATTTCACTTACCCTTCCTATCTGTCATGCTCTGCAGCAGTGCGTCATTGCTGAGATCTCAGTATGTTGCTGAGAAGATAAAGGGATTCTGGAAGACCCCGGGGAAAAATGCCTGGGGATGAGAAATGGTATGGCACTTGGTAGGTTACAGCAGTAAGTAGATTACAGGATGGGTCATTTGCTGTGGAGTACCTACTGCAGAAGCTATCCCCTACTTAGGTCCCACTTAAGTCTTTACAGTGAGGCTTTCCGAGGTCTTAACTGGTGTGTAAACCTTGTGCTGGTCCTCTGCACGCAGCTGTAGTTAATCCCAAAAGCGTGTTCCAGGTTGTTCTTCTCATCAGAAATGTGGGGAGAAAGCAATTTTGTGGGAAGATCGGGGAAGGCTCTGCATTCCCATGCATGACAGCAGCCCTGCAGTTTCCAGGCTGTGTGGGGAAGGAAGAAGGGTGGTGGCTGGGGGGAGGTTTAGGAGAGCAGCAGCAAAGTTAAATCACTTCAGCTCTTCTTAGGGCTGTAGCTAAAACTTTCAGAGATTTGAAGTTCATATGACCAATCTGAGAGACTCTCCTGCCAAATTATGTGATGAAAACCAGAGCCGATGATGTCAAGGCTCTCTTACAGATGTCGCCTGCACAACCACCACCGCTCTTGGACTGATCGTAGGGAATTAAAGAGCCTTCGCAGCGGCTAAGCAGGGGTGTGCGTCTTTCATAGAACCACAAGCTGCTTACGTGGTTTATGTTTCCATGGTATATCAGGAACAAAGAAGCCCGGGTACAAAGCCTGCTTGAAAATTGATCCTCAGTGAAATGGGAATTTACAAATGTGGCGTGTTCTTCTCAAAAATAAAATTGAGCTTTACCCATATTACTATTAAAGTATAAAGCTTTAATTATGCCCCGAATCCACTGCTTTAGCTGGGGGGCTCACATGATTAGCAGCAAGAAAAAAAAAAAAGGCATCTGGAGAGGCTGTGTGGTGCCGTGTTTTCCCATATGTGAAATTTTATACAGTACAAATTATTAAACACCAAACCTCCGGAGAAAGATTGTAATGAAAAATTTAGCACTCCCCCATCAGGTTGTGACTAATTTGCCTTCTGACTAGATCTGAAAGAACGGAGGGCTGTGCTGGGGGTAATCCTTGATGAGTAGCTGGCAAGAAGAAACAAGTATTATTATAACATAGTGCAACAGGAGCAGCGGTGCGACGCTTCTGTAGCTAGCCTCACTGAGAGGCAGTTAAGGTAAAAATAAAGAAAAAATAAATCGCCACTTTCAATCCAGGTTTGCGGGAGCATATCCCGTTCTTTCTGTTTTTATTTTGGCCTCGAGCTCCCAATTTTCATCTTGCAACACTTCTTTGTAATAAAGATGTACCCTAGAGAGGAGACCTGGAGCGGACGTGGTCTGGCTTGTGCGTTGGGCGGTCCTGTCTCGTTCAGGCGTGTGGGCATAGACACATCTTCTCTCACACATGGGCTCGCACCTTCCCCCTGCCCTTCTGCCACTAGCACCTATTCCCCAGCGCGGGGGAAGCTGCCCGCAGCACACCGCACTCAGACCCTGAAACGTTCAACCGTGCGCGCTCTGGGGCTTCAGATGTGAGAGCAGGAGCAGCTGCTGAGGAAGCCCGATGGCACCAAGCGCTGGCACGGCTGGGCCGCAGGTTCCCCCCTTCTCAGCCTCCTGCGCTCTGAGCGCAGAAACGTGGGAGATGGGGCGGCTTCTGGCATGCGAGAGCTGCGTTTTAAGTATCTGCACAGATGGGGTGCTCTTCTGAAATACACCATCAGGCTATGACTGAGAGGCACGTCAAATCCGTGCCACTGCTTGTCCTGACCACAGATGCCAGTGGTCCACTCAGTAGTGCCAGCAACTGTTCCCCAGGAGATTGTGATAGGGTTTATAAAAATATGCGGCAAGTGGTGGAATGTGCCTCCACCTGTTTTATATTTTTGTTTGTAGAACAATATTAGTAAGCATTATCTTTAAAATTGTTTATGAAGAGTTTCCCTGGATTTTTTGTAGCATTTTGCAGGCGTGTATTGGCTCGATAGGTCAAGCAAAAGGATGCTAAAGCTAGCCTAGTGTGACCGAAGGCACCCACTGTGTGATTCTCTGTGATTAAGTGTCGTTACATTGTGCTAGGTGGTTATTACAATTAAATTCTTCCTTGCTAGAGCGGCCTGCGTCATCGCGATTGTCACCGTGGGAGAGCTGATGCTGTTGCAGCAATAGGCTGGGTACTCCGAGGGCACCTGCCCTTTTCTGGCCTCTTTTCTCCATGTTTCTTGCTAACAAAAGAAGGGCCCTGTGTGACCTCATGGGCAGTTTATAATGCCTTGTCATAGCTGGAACATGCTTTTAACAACAGAGAAGTGACCTTGTCACATGCACCGTGTCCACTGAGAAAGCCCCTGAATATCCCCAGTTTCCTGGAGGAAGAACTTCCCCCACCATCCACAAGTTCATATTTGTGCCTGAGGGCCAGGGATCGGTTTTGCTTGGATGCTTCAGAAGGAAAGGGCTGTAGGCACAAAAACTCCTCTCCTCACTGAGTCAATCTAAAATCCAGATTTTACAGTCTAAGTCCAAGAAAACTCAGCATCGGCAGATTGCTCTCGGCCCCTGCCTGGCAGGGTGTTGATTAATAATTTGAACCTGCAAATCCTGTTTCAACTTCTGTGAAATCTAAATTGTCCATCTGAGGCTTGCTTCTTTCAAAACAATTCTACTGTGATTTTCACTGCTAGCATAATTCTTTGCAAAATAGATAACCCTGTCAGTGGCAAAGCTGTGCTGCACACCTGGAAGGCAGCACAGCTGCCGGAGTGCTGGTGTACAAATGTGGAGAGCAGGCGATAACTGGAGAAGATCAGAATTTAAACTGAGTTTGGTTCAGCTATATCCAGCTATATTCTGCTTCCTTTGCGCTATACCATATAGATCTGTCTGTTTCAGGAGATTTTTTTATTATTATTATTTTTAAGGCTGAAATTTTGAGGGTAGAACATGAGAGATTGGAATCTTGACGCCTTTAGGAATCAAGGTACCTGAGGCACTTCAGAAAATCTCAGCTTTAGGACTCACCAGAAGATAATGGTGCAGCCACTTATTCGCTGAATAGAAGCAAGTCACTGTTTGATCCTGCTCCTGCTGCTGCATTCTCCATGTGGGCAGAAGGAGCTGGTTTTTGGGGATAAACCAACAGGGGTTTCTGTGAGATGAGTTACGGGCTTTTCCACAGGTGGGCTGCGAGGTGGGAGCGTGCTGCTCCTGCTAGCTGCATGGGGTTTAGGAAGGATAATACCAAATGTTGACAAACATAGCATAGTTTGTGAACCTACCTTGTTACGCGATGCTTTCATGTTTTATGTTTAGCTACTCTGTTTCCATTTTGGCTCCTTTTTTTATGGTTTCCGGGAAAGAATATAATTTTATTCTTGTATCAGTGCAAATCCATAGTAATTCTGTTAATGAAAGAAAAAAAAAAAGCCAACTGGTTTTAGAAACTGTGAGAAAAAGAATCACCTCTGGTGTTTTTGAAAAGGACCTTGTTTGCCCAGTAATTCAATATTGCTCTATCATCTCAATAATGAGAGTTCAGCTCATAATGGCAGCACATTACAAGAAAGGCTGTACAATTTAAACATGTTGTAAATCCAACTAATAAGTATAAATTGATTTTTAAGGGGAAAAAATGTGCACAAAACTAGTCTTCTACCATATGTTTCAACTCTACCAGAAACCTTACTTGAATGGTATTTCAATGTGCTTTACCTATTGTGTTGCAAACTTTTTCAGACTCTGTCAGTTGTACTAAAGCTTTTAAAATACAGATGGTGGTAAAATCCCCAGTGGAAAACAGACTTTTATTTCAAACTTCAGTTCTGTTTTTTTCTCTTCTAGTTCATAGCAGATTTTGACAGATCAGAAGAAATATTCACAGCTTGATGCAGCTGGATTCTTCTTTGGCATGAGCAGAAACATCTGGCCCCAAAACAGTGCATTTTACCAAAGGGCCGAAATACATGCACATGCATCTGTTGTGCTAATATATTTTCCTGTGAACTCAGATGTTAATTGTTTTGTTTTGCCGAGACAACAGCGTTGGTTCAGTGAATAAGATTGTTTCCTTTAGCCTTCTGTTAATGGTTTCCTTTAGCAGTAATATTGTTTTAAATAGGAAACTGTCAGGTACATTGTGAATAGCAGTAAGGTGAAGTGTTTTGAGCAAGGATATTTATAGTGCAATGGTATCTAGACATGTACTGTTATATGGAATTTGTATATCGACTGAGACAACTATTAGCACAAAAGCTCCACGTGAGACCAGTTTTACATCTCTAGGAGAGATGTTCAGGTTTTGCATCATAATTTTAGAGGCTTTTGCCATTCCCATTTTGCTACTTCTAGTGTCCTCTTGCTGCTCATCCACTGGCAGCAACAAGGGAACATGAAAGATCTGAATAATTAGTTGGTTATCTAGCTCTACCCGTAGTTCTGCCTTGGTGAATTTTGTTATTCTGGGCTTTGTTCCTCCTCCCACGCTCGCTCTTACAGAAAGAGCTACAGTTTAGAGAAGTCCTTTTGCTGACTTTTGGTCTCTGGATTGAGCTTTCAGTTTTGTTCCGCCTGCTTAGAGCAGCTCTGGGCCCCACTGCTGCTTGTAAAGATCCCGTGGTGTGACAGACCTTGATCATTTCCCAAATCTGTACCCAAGGTACTTTGAAGCCTCCTGCCTTCAGGCAGCACTCAGACACCGGTCTTTCTGCCCAAAGTAAAACCTCACTGTCCCATGTATCAAGAGCAGTCCTGAATCCCATCGTATCTTCCCAGGAGCGAAGGCGCGCTCCCTTACCCCTCTTCTACAAAACCTTCCTATCTGATGGCTTCATTTTTTCACGCTCTATCTCTGTGCCTCTTTTTACTAAAATATTTCCTGTGGAGGTGCAGGGTTTCCATGCAGTGTCCAAAAAAGCAGCAATTCCTTTTTTTTTTTTGCTTTCTCAGCAAGCTCTACTCTGTTAACATTATACTTACTTTCTAAGAAATATTTACTTACACATCATCCAGGGAGAATGATTTTGTGGTTAAGATGCAAGATGGTTGCTATTAAAAGCTGCAGTGCTTTTAGCCATCCAATTTTCTCTATAGTTGTAGTCCTAGCCTTATCCCAGGTCCATTGCTTGACGTTCCCGAAGTCGTCTGATCTTTTCATTCCTTCTGAGAAACTGGGACAATAATACTACCCACTGCACATCCTTGCTGTTTAAACTTGATGGGTGTTTGCAGAGTATCTGGAGAACCTCTCAGGAAATATTAGTAGGATCATTAATAAATGCATCTTGCTATTACTATGTTATCCTCTAAGGTGCTGTTTGTATAACTCTCGACTTTCCCACTGAACAAGTAGAGAAAACAGATGCTTATTACTGTTTAAAATACCTTTCTGCACCAAATGTGACAAGGAAGATAAGCGTTTCCTGCAGCTAAGACCATTCTTAAGGGAAGGACTGCAGCAGTCTAACTTAACTGGGCTGTTACTTCAATTTTGCTTTAACAGTTGCTTGTTCCAGTTCAAGTTAGACTGATTCATAACTTATTTAACCTGAACAAAACTAAGGTTTGGCTTAAAGCTCGATAAGCATGCTGTACACCATTGACAGCAGTTTAGATCAGCTTCAAATCAGGCTTTTAGTTAAACTAGAGGACTTGTTTATTTTGGTGCTTGACAAGCCTTTGTGCCCTCTGTGCAACGATGCAGGCGCAATGGCTTGCGTTTCTCTGGGCCTGCCTTAGGCAGGATTCCCCTCCTCTGAACCCAGCCCATCCCCAAGCACAGCCTGACTCCTTTCGGAAAGGCACCAGCGCAGCTTTGCTCTCCAGAACCAGTGAGGAGAGGATGTCTCACCTCACAGGGAGCAATTCAGGCCAGCTGGATAACCTTCAGTGCACGGCGTGAGTATCTGCCTCGTGGTTACTCTGCAGTTTGCCCTTTCAGCCGTATCAGGGTGCAGTTTACACATTTGGAGGATCATGGCCTTCCAGCTGCAGGGAGAGGATTACTCTTCAGCAGAGCATTCTAGTGTGGTTTGGGGTTTTTTTTCTTCTTTTTTGTCTGTAACCATCATAAGAATGATCTGAGCCAAACAGTTTGGGGTTGGATTTTGGAGGCGTACAAGTCAGGAAGAGCGCTCAGAACAAGGACACTTGAGTTAGCTTTTCTGCTATGACAGAAGACACAGTATGAAATTGAGATCCTGTTTTTCGCTCTAAGCTACAGTGTTTCAGCCAGTCCTTTTGCATCTGAGAAATTTTAAAAACTATGGTTGTAGGGAAAACATAGTTAGTGCCAAGCCGCTCTTGTGCTGCACATCACGAGAGTACAGTATAGGCCAACAAGAAGCATTTTCCTCCCCCATAAATTGATGCAGTCTGTGTTATGTAGGAAGAAGGTAGGGCAGGCTCCCGGTCCATCTTTACTGAGCTTTCTGTGCTTTCTTTACTTCCTTGGATCTTTGAGTAATGCACTGTGTCCCTTGATGATAGCAAGTGTCAACCAGCTATTTCACAGAGCTCTGGGCTTAGCCTAACAGCAGTGCTGCCTTCTAAAGAGCTGCTTCCAGTTCCTCAGCTGCGAATGTTAATCTCAAAGTTCAGTGATCATTAGCTAAAATAATTGTCACCCCTTTTTAGTTATTCAGGGCTGAAAATTACCAAAGGGCTTCACCTTAGTTGCTTCGGCTGTAATTATTCTTAGATTTTTGTTTTCTTCAGGATGTTGAACAGCAAACAGGATGTCCCCTGGGCATTTAGAGGAAATTGCTTCTGTGTTTGTGGAGCTGGCTGTGCTTCCTCTGGTAGTTATAACACTGTTTTCTCAAATCAAAAAACTTGCAGTGGTGGTGTAGGATCTCATGGCCTTACTGAAAGTTTCCTTGACAACACTAATGTCTTGACCGATCACAACGGGTGACCACAACCAGACAGCAAGGATGTTTCAGACTGCCTCTGCTTCAAGTGCAGAGCCAGGGACCTGCTTTCCAGACCTGCAGAAGTGTAAGGTTTGCTCTGATTTTTGCCAGAATGGCTTGGTTCATCTGCTAGGGCAGGGAGCCTGAAGAAAATGGCTCTGATTCTTGTTGGGACTTACTGAAGGAGCTGTGGTTAGCTTTCCATTGCCTGTGGGTGGCGAGGGACCGATGGCAGGGGGATGATGACCTCTGCCAGGAAAAGGACAGGTCCCAGAAAGTCTAGACAGAGTGGAAGTAGGGGCTTGGTAGAGTTTGAGTTAGCAATAATAGCAAATCGTGTGTCTGACTAGAACAAGGTAGAAGTTGGAATAAAAATATGCAGGGTGGTGTGCATGGGGGTTTTCTCTGCTTTGCTAAATTCTCATCGCAGCTCGTGCCAACCATCCATCAGTTCCCTCTGCATCGAAGTGGTGGTTCTCTGGCCTTTAATGCCAGCTTTTCCCCCAGCTGCTGGAGCTTGAGCCTTGCTGCTAGCTGTTACGGGGTCTTCAGAAATAACAGGAGGAGGTAATGAAAATCAGTTCAAGGATGTGATTGTGGGCTGGTTTGCAGAACGGCTGAAAACACACAATATTAGGCCTGATCCTGTGTATGCAAAAGACTGTCTGCTATCTCCTGTGATTTAAACTACACCACCATAGCTTAACCTTACACCAGTGCTGGGCAAAAAAACTGGTTGGGTCTCTGGTTGGTGTCCGTTTCTGCTACGTGTGAGTTCCCTGTTGCGATGAACTGAGGCCAGCGCGTGACCGTACTGCCGAGGGTAGGGTACGAGCTCGCGGCTGTGGCTGTGTCTGCTCAGAGCTGTGATCTTTGACAGCAGTTTCTGCGAAATTCATCATTCCCTGGGCAGTCTTTGTATTTATTTATTTACTTTGTTTCTTTTCTTCTTTCACTTTAGTTTATTAATTGCATTTGTGGCTTTATCTGGAAAAAATTGCATGCAATTCATGCATGCCTACAGTAGCATATGTTTTATATATTGGGTTTATAGGGATGGTACTCATTCCTGAATTAATTTGAACAGCAAATTGTTGTTGTATCTGCACACAGTATGTATTTTCTTTTTTTAACATGTATTATATGACACACATCTGGTGGTGTTTTAATTGTGTTATTGTGGTGCCTCTGAGTCTTAGTAATGAATTTGAAACCCTACTGTACTAAGCATGGGTTTTTCACATGGGACACTTGGAGGGTTTGAGTGAATTGTTGAGCGAGAATGTGGATGCTTTTGTCACTGCCTTGAACTGCGGACAAGAACCCACAGGGTTTGCAGGCTGCCATCAATCAGCATCAGGGTGGTAACTTTTGTTCCCAGCTCTAAGTAAGGAGGGATCTGCAGTGCGTCACACCTGGATAGCTGCTGGCAATTTTTGCTTTGTTTAATGGCAGTTTGATTGATCTCTGTGGTCCTTGTAAGAAGGACTTGGAGCAATTCAGGACAACTATCCAAGTTTGTACCGCAGGTTAGACTGTAGCTGCCACGGGTTGTCAGTTCAGAAGAGCTTTGCCTTGCTGTCTACTGGGGAGGCTGCAGACCAAGCCAGCCTTCCAAGATCATTCCTGTCCATGCTGTATCCGAGAGAAAGTGGCCTCTCTTCCCTTGCTCAGGGATTGGATTAGTTCCCTTTGGTTGCAGCATTACGCTGGAGGATCATACGGAGGTGCTTGTCCACTGTGACCCCCCCAGCTTTTCCCGAGCGAGCGGCTCTGTTCAGCCGTGTAGTCTCTCTTCTCTAGCAGCTGCAGGCGGCCGCCTTTGTTCCTCGTAATCGTAGTGCAGCTCTGCTTTGGGATATGTTTTGTCTAACGAGGTGTGTTTTACAAGGAATCCAAGCTGCTGCCTAAAACTGCCTTCCCTTCCTCTTCCTTATTTATTTCTAAACAGGTATTTTTGGCATGTATGAATTTTATCTGCAGTGGCTTTGGTAATATTTTTTTGCACATATTGATGGAACTACGTATTGATGGAATAACTGCAAGTCTCGTTTAAGTCCTTTCACCTTCTGTAGCAATCATTGATGATTATTTATTGACACTACTTTTTGAGAACCTAGCCGATATGTTCCCCACTTAAAATATTCTTTATGGATATTTATACAGCACTAATTTTTAACACGACGTCTTGTAGTATAAGTGTATTAAGAACCCTAAAGGTATCACATTTATCTAGTTCCCTTTTCAACAAAACTTATCAAAGAAAGGAAACCAGGCTTATTCAAGAAGATTAATTTTCCAGAAAACCTTGTTGACTGAAATAGTTTAATTCAGTCAATTTAACCCAGTATTGGGTTTTTTCCTTCTTCTGCTCAAGCCTAGTATCATGGCAGTGTGCCTAGAGCTGCCCAGCCAGTCCTGGTTGCTCCTTTGAAATAGTTCTCCAATACTTGTCGTCTTTCAGTTTTCTCAGTGGCTATTCCAAGATCTATTAAAACATCTGTGTGCACATGATCTCCCATTCTAGGGCTTGTGCAACATGTCTGGACTTTGTTCTTAGCAAATGTTGTCTAACATCTTCCTTTCGTTATCAGAAGGCTGAGGAATGAGTCTGTTTTCTTCCCAAGGACAAAGCAAAACTGCATTGAATGTTTTGCCTATCTGACATCATTAGTAATGCGTTTACCTTGCTTTTTGGGATCTTCTCTTCCTAAAATCACTTTTGAAGGTTATCATCACCTTTTGTCTTCAATTTAAAACCCTTGCTTTTGGTGGGTAATATTACTAGAAGAGAAATACCATAGTATACAGAGAGAATTTTCTTGGTTGAATTTCCTAATACGTTTTGAAACATCTCCTGCAGCTTTGGACAATTTAATATGTATATTAAATCTACTTTTGCTTTGAACATCACAGCTGTTGATATTAGCCTTTAATAGATGGTATCTGTATACATAGATGGCAGCAATGTTAAAGCTGTCAATTCCGATTGCCTCCTACATGGTGTTTAAAAGCATTGTGTAAACTCAGCCTAATTTAGTCCGTTGGCTCCAGCTGAACACAGCTCTCTCCTTGCTAAATGGATGCTTAGTCAATCGTACCTCTGTCCTGCTCAGAGTTACTTCCCTTACAGTGATCCTTTCGATATGGTCAGCTGCACTGGTGTTGGTAACACTTGATGCATCTGTTGTAAGAGTCCTGAGCTGATCTTTAGCATATCCATTTCTTTCCCATCACCCAAAAAATGTGCAAAATCAACTTCTCATTTGATGCATATTGGATGGCATTTTCTAACCGAGAATTCCAGGTCTGAATCACCTTAATGTGAAACTTGAAGCTACAAATCTTATTTAGTAACTTGCTCAGAGGCTTTCAGCTCTCTCATGGAGTATTTATTGGATGCTATTCCTTTAGACCTGTCGCTAAATTAAAGTGTAGTTAGGGCATCCGATTCTGGCTGAGCATTACAGCCAGTGCAGTAATTATTAGGTGCTGCCTTTTCGTTGATGGTGATTATGTCTGTCCCTTGTCCAGCTATGGTTTCATTGTCATCTCCCAGCTTTACGGGCTGCTTCTCTTCAGTCACCAAGTTGTGTGTGTGTCTTTTTTGTGCTTACAAGTGCCTTCATTTATTTATAAACACAGACTAAGGTGCCCCAAAAAGTTTATTTGCTTTCTCAGGGTTTTCTTCACTGAGGGAGTGTGGGGAGTCCTGACTTTTTTCTCTGGCAATTGCTTCTAGTCTGCCTTCGCAACAGGACCTGATAAATCGTCACTGGTGGTGGGCACTGTTTTGTTACGTGTTGTGCTGGTTTTGTGCTGTAGCCCATGAATCGCAAAATTGCGTGTTACCCCTTTATCGCCTTGCCTGCCTCCCCAGACAGCCCCAAGGGCCCGTAGGCGCCGTCTGCGTACCCTGTTGTGGAAGGCAGGTTCTAGCTAAATTAGTTAGGAGTGCTATTTACCCTTCACCAGTCAAAGTCTCACCCCTGCACGCACGCTAGCTAGCTGTAACCTAAGCAGGTCTACACTGACACAGTTTATCATTGACGTATGTCAAACCCAGATTTTCCCAGCTGTCTACTACCATCTGCCAAGTACGGCTGGGGGCATGCAGAGTGCAGTTTGCTATGCAGGCCTGATGGCAGCTGTAAAATCGAGCAGTTTTGCCTGCTTAAGCACCAGCTTTTTTCCAAAATAAGCATTAGCTCTTGCATGGCAGTGAGGCTCCCGATCCTGAGAGCGCAGGCCATCGTGGGGGAGCAGTGCCGGCTCTGCTCCGCGGCCGAGGCCACCTGCCAGCCGAGAAGCTGTGAAAAACCTTTGCGGTGGTTCCAGTGCATCAGTTGAGCTGCAGAAATGCCAACCCTCTGATGCTCCTTATGACCTCTCTGCACTGGCCACTAATGAAAAAGGCTTCTCCGGTCTCCAAGGGCACTGGCCCACTCTTTTGGCCACACCTCTCAAAAATCGTGAGATCAAACATAGTTTCTCTCTAGTTAGGTATTTAGAAAGGCAAAACAAGTCAGCTGGTATTCAGCAGGATCTGCATGGGCACTGCAGAAAGCCTCGGGCTGCCGTGCACCTCTGTGATCCTAGCATGAGAAGGGCTTTGCATCGCTAGTGGTACGTGCGGCAGTGTAGACAGAGATGCGAGACCGGATCCGGAGAAGCATCTCCCAGAGAGCTAAAGCTGAGCTCATTGTAGGAGATTACTCTGTCCAACAGGAGCGTCGTCTAGCACCTCTTCCAGAAACTGCAAAGCCAATAGACCGCACCAAATGAGCTCGGTTTTCGCTTGTTTCTAAAAGATGGACAATGACCCTCATGTCTAGTTGCAAGCGTTAGGATGCAAAGTTAGGTTACTAATGAGTAGTTAACGTTGCTCAAGTACCTGAGAAACTAACAATAGCTTTTGAGTATTTTGATTTTTCACTAATAATACTTTTTGTTACAGTAAGTTGTTGTACTTGCCTTCCTGTAGCAGCCGACTCTGACTGCTTCTAAGCACAGAAATCCTTTGCTAACCTTAATTCAACCTCTCTGCGTCCCAGAGAGAGGTAAAAATCAACCAACATGTTACAGACTGCTCAACTGCAATACAGGTTAAGTAACTTATCCAGAGGAAACAGGTAAGCCAGGATTAGAAACCAGAAGTCTGCATACCAGTAAAATGTATAAACTCTAAGCTTCTAAAAACCATACAACTTTCTGAATTAAAGTGTGTTGTTTTGTTTTTTTTTCTTTTTTTTTGTGAAAAAGGACTAATTTCCTTCTGAATCATAACTTAACACTGCTGATGTTTTCCTCTTCATCACAGTAAGTAAAAATGGACGTCATATTTAAAATGAGTTATCGCTAACATAACTGATCACAACATCCACAGCAGCACCACACAATTAGAAAAACTACTCTAATCTAACCTGATGCTACTGTCATTTTTTAAAATGAGTCCTTCTTCAATCATAAAATCCTCGGACCATAACATTACTTTCTACACCATATGTCCTTATTTAGAGGAGAAAAAAATGATTGCACCCTTAATTCAAAGGGAACGTTTCCCTCTGAGCCAGAACTCAATAAAATGTATCAAAAAAATTGTGGAAAAGGGCAAGCAAAGAAAATCAAATTGCAGCGTGTGAAACGATTTAAGGAGGGACCTGGGGAATACATAATCTCCAAACTGCCAAGTTAGAGCAAGTATAAAATATACAAACAAGCCTGATATTTTTCCCAGTTGATCTCATTATGAGGTATGCTTGGGATAGATAAATTTTGTTAGAATGCATTAAGGCTGGATTTTCAAGGAAACAAGTCAGAAGTAATGTGTTTAGCTGATTCCACCTTGTTTTGATACATGGGTCTTTTCAGGTTTAAAGTAGTACATTTTTAAAGCCAAATGGTTTGTTTTGTTTCAAGCATTAAAACCAGAGGCAACGGGGTGACTTTTTTCCCCCCTTCTGGAAAACAGACGTTTATAATTTCAGTGTGCTCTTTAATCATTGGGGTAGAGCTCTGTGCAGTATATTTCACTGCCACTTATTGTTGCCTGCTTAAAATACACTGAACTAGCCTTGAGTGCAATCCCTTAACAGACTGCTTCGTCCACAAATAGTACTTTTTCCAAGTCTCCAATATATTTTAATTAAATTGTCCATTTGTATTTATTAAGGCAGTTTACTGTCTCCTGCTGCAGAAAGCTGCTACTGCTGATAGTCTACCAAGAGAAACACGAGCTTATCTGGGAGTTGATAATAAAATGCAAGCATATGTTAGCAAAAAAGTCTTCCCAAAATATTGTTTAAGCATTATTTTCATGTTTGTTGGGAAGGGGACAGGCCATACAGTTAGTTTTGCTAAGCTTTTGGAACAGTTGCTCTTAACAATTCTTGTTAGCTGGGGGAAATCATAATCTTTGTCAGTATGAAATGTTGCCTGCAGAAGATTTTTCCTCCTTAGACTGACCCTATAGAAGCAGTTGAAAAAGGGTCCTTTGGCAGAGCAGATGATAAAGTCATTACACACTGATGAGATGTAAAGTGGCGTTCAGCAGCATTAGTTTAGATAGATGAGCATGATAAGGTGGATTCGTTCCTATCTCTGGTGATCTGAAAGCTTGGACCTAAACTCTGGGACTTGGACGCCTCTCAGCGGTACCTACTTATCTCCAAGTAGCTTGCACCAAAACAGATCTGCCATGAAGTCAATAAAATCCTAAATCTGAAGGTTGCGTTTGGTCTGTCCTTTCTCTCAAGACAAACGAAAGTTGATCTTCCAGAGCTCTAAAAAGGAATTAAACTTTTTTCTCAAGAAGTTAACGTGTTCCTGAAAGGAGGCAACTTGGGTCAGTGCTGCGTGGAGCTCTGTGCCCCTTCTGATCTGGAAGGGCTTCTTTGTTTTCGTGGGACCATTCCCTGCTCCCAAGTGTAGCACAAAGTAGGTGAGTGCCATTCCTGCTGGTGCCTGTCCACTGGTGGAGGGGACAGGATTAATAGACCCATCTGAGCCACCAGAACAGGCATCTCTGAGATGAATATTTTAATTACGTCTCTCCCCAAGGGCACTGCTTTCTGTCTTGCCTTCGGGACAGCACGGAGGGAGGTTGCTGGGAATTTCTTTTCCCACTGTGTGTGTCTGCAAGACCCATTTTGTAGAAATCAGACACAAACCCAAGCAACAGCAAGAGGCTTAAAATCAGACTGCTGTGACTTTAAGAGCGAGAAAAAAAAACTGTTAAGGAAGGAAAATAAAAATCCCACAGCCTGTTGTAGCAGCTGTAGCTTCAGATCGTGTGGAAAATGAAGGCAGATGATTCAATTTGGCCTGTGCCCCGAGTACATTTCCAAATGCTTCTGTGTGTGCGCAAGATAATGAACAAATATATTGAGATGGCACAAGATCAGTCCGAGTTTGCCGCTGCACAAGCCGTGGAGCTCCCAGTAGGAGCGCACTAGCTGTGCTGGGTTAATGGGGGTGAGGGTCGGGAAGCCCAGCACCTTTCAGAACAACTTAAGAAAAGAATTTGTCTCCTTTTGCCCCAGGCTCCCCGTGGCACTCAAACGGAGCTTGTGATAAATCGAAGTGTATTTATTAATAATGAGCGGGGGCAGCGTGCCCGTGATTTGAAAATAGGTGTGCCAAATAAAAATGTGCTTTCCTCTGACATCGGAAAAGCTTAAGTAAATGGAGAGCAGGCTGATCTATTACGATTAAAAAGCAGGGGCTGAGAGCCAGCGTCGTGGTAATGAAAAAGCCCTTTTAGGGAAGCAAGACCCCATTCTGCCCATTCATATATTCCTCCACCCCCGCCCCATAAGAAGAAATAGGGAGGGGGGAAGTTGGATGGGAGAGATGAAAAGGCAGCAGCAGTCCAGGATAGCAGAGCTGGACTTTAATGAGAGCTGGAGTTATTACCGGAATGAGTTATGATATTTAATCATACTACATGATGTCCAACAGCGCAAGGTTCATAATTCTTGGCTCCGAATGTGGCTTGGGACTGTCTGCAACCACCTGCAGCATGCAAATTGGTCGTGGCCTTACAAACCCTCTCTACCTTGCCCCCGGTCGTTCCCTGCCAAGCCAGCCCAGTCTGCAGCGCTGGCCTGCTCCCACGGAGCTGGAAACGGTGTCTTTCATGTTCTCAAACACAAATCTGTAGTTTCTGGTAAAAACTGAACCGTAGCTATTGCAGAGAGCCGGGATCGCCTACTGCCAGCTTTTCTCTGTGGTGTGCGGTGTTGCCAGGTGTGTTATTTATCTTGCAGAAGGCTGCGTTGGTCTGGTTTTTAAGCAGCCTTGGGTTTAATTAATGCTTTTGGAGAATCCTGTTAACTTCAGTAATGAAGTAGGCTCTGCTTGAGTAAAACTTATTTAAACATTTTGGCACATATTTAAACATTTTGGTGAATAGATACTGACATAAACGTCTTGCTGACTTAGGATTTGGATTAGGACAGGATTTGCCCTTTGGAAGAGATAAATTACCAAATAACCCCAGTCTTCTCCTCGTGCCTTTTTATTTTGTTCCAGCTTAGCTGTCCTGAAGTGACACAGTAGTCAACCTACACTTAAGAAGAGATTCCCTCCCGCCCCCCAAACCCTAGGAGACGAGGCAGAGGAGCACCTTTCCCAGACTCTCTCTCGCTGAGCTTTGGGCTTGGGGGTTATTTTGAGACTTCTTGCTTCTCGGATGACTCCTACAATATTTTGAGCAGACCTCAGGGCAATGTGATCAAACGTACTCAGATTTGGCCCACATACGCTGCTACCTGCTGTTTCCTGAGCTTCTCTGTCGGCTCTGCTAGGCTGGCTGGAAAACGCCGTCTGGCAGGGCCTGGGGAGGGGCCTTCGCTGCCGAGGAAGCAGGAGATAGCAGCGGGCTGCGTGCGGGCTTGCAGAGAGGCAAAGTCAACAAGCTGGAGAGGGGGCTCCTTCCTAAACGCTCCTTGTTTGTGATTTTAAAGCTTTTCTGGAGCAATGGTAGGGCAGCTTTATCCAAGTGGAAAGGCAGCTTCTCTCAGACGGCCCTCCCCTTCTCAAGCCTACGTTTAGACGGGTTATTTGGCTCCTCTACCTGAGGTATTTAATCATGGTGGCTGGTGTTGCTCCAGTGTCTGTGTAAGTCTCTGGCAATGTGTTGTGCAAGAGGACGTAGCGTGTTTTGCGTATGAATTTGGGGAGTTGCTTGTTTGTGTCTGTGCCGTGCTGAGGCGGCCATGACAGCCCCGGGCTAGGGCTGGGACTGGGACCCCACCTTGCCTCTGGCCCACAGGGCCTTTGCAGACTCCAAAAAAGTAATAACCTTTTCAAAGGGAGAGGAATCCTAGGTTTTATAGTAAAGCTCAATCGGGGAACATGGCCAGGAGGAATTTCTGCAACGCAAGCAAGAACACCCAGAGAAAATCAGTAGAAATCAAACAGCCAAGCCAGAAGCAACTTTGGGAAAGAAGCTTTTGACCAGTTTGCTAATACCCAGGTCTGCAGAGAGTGCCCGTGAAACCAATGCATCCATTTAGCAGAACAACTTGTCCTCCTAGTTGGGTCCTGCATGTGGCTCATTAGGGTAATTACTGATGAATTAAGGCAGCTTGGCTCAGCACTCGGGCAGCGGGTGTGCGGGCTCCCCTGCTGGCAGGCAGCAGGTGTAAATGAACAAGATCTGTCAAAAAGGCTGATGACCCTCTTAATTCACAGCAGCAAACTGGGGACAGAGGTAGTGCAGCAAGTTTAATAATTGATATTTACTTGGAAAGGTTAATGGCAGCAGTGATGCTTCTAATTTGCTTGCCCGTGCAAGACCTTGTCAGGTCAAATTGTCTCAATTTGTTACCATGGGTGTAGGTGTAGTTTTCCTTTAATGAAATTTGGAGAAAAGAAACAGGTGGTGTTGGGAGCTGACTGTAACTCAAGAAAAACAGCACAAGCTTGGAATCTGATAGCAGGTTGGGTGAGTCTGTGCTAACTTTAAACAGCTGGCAGTTTAGTCCTTTTGAATAATCCTGGTGAACGTTTGCGCTTGGGAAGGTGAAAGGATTTGGAACGGTGTAATTTATTTTTCCCTTAATTGCAGCTGTCTAGGAGTTGTTTAGGTCAAAAGTGTAATAAATTTGACAGGCTTTGATGTGTTCCTAGGTGGGAGCGGTAAGGTTATGGATCAGAAATCAGAAAGTTGCAGAATTCAATGGGTATTTCTATACTGTATTTAGGGAAATTGTAATTCTGACCTGTAATAGTTAAGTGGTTCCTATTTCAGGGAGAAACAAAGCACCTGCTGTGTCTGGAAGCTTTGAAATTGGTAGGTCAGATCCTTTACATCCAAGCATTTGAGAAGAGCTGGCTGGTGACTGGGAACCAGTGGAGCCGGGTTTTGATGTAAGTGTAGGAAGATCCAGATGATGTAAGAAAGCTGGTGTGCCAGTGTTTTCCAAAGGCTGTAATTAATGGGGTATTACCGTTTGTCCTATTGGCTTGGCATCAATCCTAGGCAAGATAATGGGATAGCTGAAATCATAATTGGTTAATAAAGACCTAAAAAAGAATAAAATAAGTGAATGACAATCATTTTATGTATTTAGAAAAAAAATCTTGTCAAATGTACTTAATTATATGTGAGATTAAGAATTTGATGGATAATGGCCACAGTATTGGTGTAGTATAGTTAGATGTCTGTGCTTGGTGCTGTTGACCTTTTTATTAAGGAAACAGACAATGTGGATTGAACATGATGAATTTCAAGTGGATTATTTCCTGCCTTTATACCTGATGCTGGTAGTCGCAAATGCAGGCTCACTGTTGGTTGGCAATGCTTCTAGCAGATCCCAGCAGGGATTACCTCTCATTGCTGTGTTCTTTGAACATTTTGACGTAGGAGCAAAGATGAAAGGTCGGTCTTGGTAAAAGTTTGCAGGTGGGCAGCATATTGGAAAGCTGGTTTACAATGAATGAGACAGGACACTGATGCTGAGAGCGGTGGTTGTTTGATGAGGTGGCCGTGAGCAAATTTGCGTTTCTAACATTTTGATGTGGCTAAGTCTAAAAGTCTTATCCTGAGGAAGAAAGTATATTGATGAGGTTTAAGGTGGCAGAAAGGCATGCAGAGTAAGGACTTTAATCAGAAATCTACTGTTGCTTGAACATGAGTGTGATGCTTCCTCTGTATTCTTCTAAACAAGCCCATACAGGGCTGTATACTCCAGACTGGATGAGTACTGGAGCTCGTTCTGCATATAGTATCTTGAATATTGTATTAAGATATTAATAGGCTGCGGGGCACTTAGCTGGCAGCGATACCGAGCGTCCATGGGAGTGTAGCGATCGGTGTGCTCCTGGGGCTCAGGTTTCAGTGCCCGCACTGTGGCAGCGTGCCCACCGAGCACGGTTCCTCGTGCTGCAGTGGCAGGGCTGCTTGAACGCGCTGGGCTTATATCAGAGCACCATGAGCAAGCCCTGCCAGCTACTGAGGCTGCAATGAAATAGGACAGAAAGAAACAAGGGGATTTTATTGCCATTAAAAGTACCAATTTGTACAAGCCGACATTTTAAATAGTGTAATTTAAATGGAACCAAACTGATATGAATAGAACCTATTAATAAATTAAACACTTCTTTCCACCCAATATTTCACAAGGGAATTAGCAGAATAATTTGTTAGTAAATGAGCCCAGGAATGAAGCTGTGAATGACATATCTATCCTATCCTTCTCCTCCCCCTGTAACACTCTTCGCAGATGTAAGCGGAAAGTTGCTGTGATTTCAAACATTGGTGCCTCTCACTTATGTACAAACACAAGCACAGCTTCAAGCGAAGGAAGAAGGATGATTTAGTGCTTAGAGAACCAGCCTCGGCTGTAAGAGTTAATCATGCTCTACTTCAAATTTTGTGCATTATCTCAAGCAAGTTGTTTCACGCCAGTGTCCGTCACGGTATTTAGGCACCTGGCCGTCATGCCAGTACCAACCTCTCAGTGCAGTCACTGGGGGTGGCCTCAAGGCACGTCAGTGGACTGGGAACTGGAGACCTGGCCGCTGGGTCAGCGGTGGTCCCACAGCAAGCCGCAGTACTGAAACACCAGTGTCGCAGTTGAAGTTTGCTGGTAGCAGAGAGTGAAGGGGGTTTGTCTGTCCGCTTCCCTCTTGCATCAGGTCCTAGGACTTTGGCACAGCCTTGCCTGCTTCCAGGAGTGCTGAAAGCACCCATTCCCTCACGTGTTAGCGAAGGACACACGTGGTCAAGCACAACTTCAGGGAAGCCCGATGTGTTCAAAAGCATCCTTTCCACGGTGCCGTGGGCGTAGGAGTGAAACATTGACTAAACCGCTGTCGGCAACCTCGGGAACAGGTGGCAGAGCAGTGCTTGAAAATCTCCTTTTTCCCCCTCCTTCTTCTCCCTCTAGATGAAGGTCCCTACAAGCAGAAGTGGCAGAAATAGCGAGGAAGACAGCATCAGGGAGGCCACAAGCTCTCAGCGGAGCAGCTCAAGGGACCGTCTCAGTGATGTAAGTACCATTCAGGAGAAAGCATCGCTTCATTGCAGCAATTCCCGCTGCTGACATGGCTTTTCATAAATCTTGCTGAACAAATGTTGGCATCCAGAGGTCACTGTGTAATAACTTTTTTTTATGTCATGATTGAGTGTTATGGCATAAGTGGTTGAGCTGCCTTGCAAACACTATAATCATGGTGCAAATAATATGATAAGCGAAAGATCGGAGATGGGAAAACAAAATGGAATTGTTATTCCTCGGGGAAAAATGGCTTGATGTTTTGTTTTGTTTTCTCAAAGAAGTTGTGTTAAAAAGCTTTTTACAGTATCTTTGGGTTTAGCTACTGCACGTAATCACGTAGTTTGGGTGCAAAGTCAGTTCATCTAATTTTATGTTTCCTGTCTCCAAGATATGAAAGGTTTTTGGGGGAAAGCTGTCTTTCTCTCAGGAAATTCAATGGTAGGTTGAGTGAAATGTTATGATAAAACAAAAGCAAACGGTGCCTTAGTGTGTAAACACACAAATGGGCTTTTGAGTCACCAAGAAATCAATGGCAGTGCTGGGATAATTTTATATGAAGGCTTTTTGTGTTAGCAATTAGCATTTCGCCTTCATTAAAACATGATTTTTTACTAATTAGGACCTTTCCCGTTAGGAGAGATTTAAATGAAGAACAATAATCAAACGCTGGCACGAGCATGTCTGAAATATTAAATTTGCCATTTCAATGGCAAGCCACAGAAATCCCAGAGCGAGTGGTTTTCATGTTGAGTTCTATTAATGTAAAATATGCTTCATAACTAAAACCTGTCACAGAAAACGGCTCACACCAGCTAAATTCAATTGGACAGTTAATTTAGCTTTAAAATTGAAAACACTACCTCCGCTTCAGGATGCAAAAGGAAGAGGGGGGGGAAGCCTTTGATAAGTGTAATGTATTTGCTATTAAGGCTTTCAGAGCCCATTCTACAGGAGGAGAAGGGAGAAAAAGGGGAAAAAATGGCTCCCACAAATGTGTTTAAAAGCTGAAAGTATTTATTAAAAATGTCAGCAGAAAAGTGCTTTTGGCAGATTAAAGCGAGATTCAGCTTGACAGCTCTGACAGGGAAATGTGACGGGGGAAAATTCTCTCTACATGTTTGGAGTGTGCATGGGGCGCTGTAAACAGCCGACGCAGTGGGAGGAAGAGAAAAATAACGTATCCTGTGATCTGCTTCCAGGATTGCGAACCCACGTGCCGCGGTGGGGAAAGTCGGCGAGGGGGGGGCCCTTTGGACAAATCCCCTTGCTGTGGGGCGTCTTTGACTGTGTTATTAGTCAATAATGATCGTAATTTTATATATACATATGTTTGTGCGATTCTCTCCTTCCCCTCCCCTTGGCCACTCTTGACAGGTATGTGAGCAGGCCTGGTAGCATTGCTGTACCATAATGTGGGGCCGCAGGAGAGGAATAACATATTCAGACTTAGCGATTAGCTTAGGTCAAAGCGTTAAGTGGTCTTGGAGACTTTTCTTGTTAAGCCGATGCACTTCTAGTTTTTTCTGCTCCTTTCCCTTTGCCCCCAAAGTTGCAGGCTGAGCCTGCAGGAATTGAGTCTGAGTTCCCAATTCCTGCAAAATCTTCAAAGCTAGTTCAGCAGCCAGTGAAATTCAGTGGGAAAGAGGCACTCAGTTCTTTTTTAGTCAATGGGGACATTTGGGCAGTGCCTGAAGGCTGGGGCACACTTCAGAGCGTTGCTGAAGCTGCTCTCGTGACCTGGCGACCCATTGCAAATGAGAATTTTTCAAATTAGTAATTAAACAGTTTGAAAAGTAAGGTTCATGAATTACAGAATGCTCCTTGTTCATTATTTGACGAGTGCAATTTAGCTTTAATTACGTATAACGTTTCCTCGCGTACTAGTAAATGTTCTGCAGTCTATTTAGTGACTGTCAGAAAGTCTTAGAAAGTCCCGCGGGTGCAGTCGGTTGGTTTTCCCAATTTGTGTGCAAAGCAATAAGGTGGCAGACTTTTTCTTTTCGTAGGGAGGGAGCAGGGAAGGGGAGTGAAGAAGACGACATGCTACTGAGTGTCGATTCCTGCAGGATTTTCTGTCCAGCCGTGCCTGGTCCCTGTATGGCTCTGAAGCCGTACTTCCCAGCATGCTGTTTAAATAGATGGTGTGCAGCTGAACTGATGCAACCCCTTATGTGTGGCACTGAGGATTAAAAAGCCACAGGGCAGTAAGGGCATAAAGGGAAGGCAGGGACGGTTTTTCCGTGTGGTTAGCGGTTACAAATGGAGGCTCTAGCACACGGCTGTGCTGGGGTGGCCGCCTGGCCTTGCAGACGGACGCTCTGCGGCAGGAGGCACCTGGGCTGTTTCTCGCTCTCCCCCAAGTAGCTCTCCTGCTGTTTCTTGGTGCATTTGGCCTTCAGGACTGTTTTTCATGCTGCCTTTCCCTCCCATCTCTTTCCCCATTAACTTGGGTGAACAATGGAGTAAATGAGGCAGGAGGTGGCAGGTTTGGCTGCTGTATGGCAGCACGCAGCAGGTGTGGTGGGAAATACGTGTATGAAAGTGTCAGCTATAGCGTTCAGCGTTGCCACCTTAGGAGCGCTGGAGTCCTCCCTCCGGCTTCATTGTCGGTCTCCATTTAGAAGGCGCTATTATGAACAGCTTAGCTCCTCTGTGTGATTTGTTTCTTGAGGTGACTTGTTCAATGGGATGCTAGCAAGTTGTTCTTTATTTACATTAATGCATGTCATTAGTCTCTAATGGACCGTGAAGTCAAGAAGTGGCCTGGTCTGTCGTGAAATAATTGCACTCTAAAGAAAACTGAAGCAAATGATTGATTATGTCTTGCACACACATAAGCACACTCACACACAGCCATCGGGCCGTCCACGACAAAACCCAGAGCATTTTGCTGCTTCTTTGCCACAATGAAACTTCTGTGGGGAGAGAGTGCTACAACTTCATAGTAAGACAGCAATTGTCTGTCTTGTATAGTACGTCTTTGAGACATTACACTGAGCGCCATTTATTATGGGTCACTGGGGAAAAAAATGCTTATTATGATCTAGTGAAATCACCTCTGGCTGCAGAGGTTTGATTTGTTGAGGCTGGTCTCTTCTTTGGGATGATGAAACTTTGGAGCGGAAAAACAGAGAAGTTTTTAGCCCAGGTTTGCACAGCAGATGGGGTGGGGTGGGGGAGAGGGGATGGGAATTTGCCACTTGTTTATGTTCCCAGTGTTGATGTAAAATTCCCTTAAAATCTACTACAAAGCTGGCATCCCTATTACACATGTACTCTCAGGTCTTCTGCAACCAACACAGAGTCAACAGCCTTTTTCCAAAATGGGATTTTCCTCTGCTGTCTTTCATAGTGAGGTAATTGGAAGTTGCCAGAGAATTAAGAGCCAGATAAGCCTTATTGCTATTTTGTTGTGTTGACCCAAGTAAAAGTGGAAGGCTTGGGCATTTTGTTTTGGTTTTTCCCCATGTTCCATAATTGTCCTAATCTTTTCTGATGTCCTGAACAGTCCAAAAATCCACACAGAGCATTGTATAATGGCTTTAAAAAAAGGGTTTTATCTTTTTCTTGACCCATCAGCTTAAGAACTGCCTGCTTTTTAATGGATTTTCTCCCTCACTAAATTGAATGGATCGTCCCTCATTATCATTTAAATAGAAGCCTCACTCCCTGTGAACATGGAAAATTTGAATGTGGTAGTAGAGCTGTGATAATTTGAAATATTCGGAAGGTGGGGGCAAAGAGGGGGAGCAGGCGGCAGAGTGCAGAATTGCTGAATGTAATTGTCATGGATTCTCAATTTTGTTGCCACAAGATGGGAAAATAGACTAATAATTGTCTTCCAACCCTAGTAGAATAGTTGCCCTAGTTAGCTGAAGCTAACACTCTAATTGTCATGGGGGCACAGAGATGAATGAGGATGTATGCAGGGCACAGCCAGGGCTAAATTGAGTGATATACTAAGGCAAAGAGCAAATTGGCAATTATTGGCCCAGCTGAAAAGGTTGGCAGGTGTGCTGCTTTCTCACGAGCCCTTAGGGGGAAATTGGAAATATAAAATATCGACCATAAATACTCACTGATTAGGAAATATGTTGCAAGAGGTGCTGGCCACTTAAGAGTCAAAACTCTCCTTTTCAAGGGATTGGCTTCAGCTGTGCATAAAACCAGCAAGAGCTGCTACTAAGTTGTTCAGAGCTTTTTCCTCTCATCCCCCATCCCCCAGGCTGTCTTTTCTAATTTTCCATCATCCTATCCTCATGTGTTTGTTTGTTTTTCTTTAAACATAATAAACCAAAAGCAGTCTTTTAGGAAAGGCAGAGACTTTCCTCTCTCTAAATGTTCTTTGATAAGTGTTTAGCATATTGTATAGACTAGCTATAAAATTCTCTCTCTGGTAGATGAATACCAAATAACTTCTGTGATTTCTAATTCAAACAGTTCACTGTGATCTGCTTTTCTTTGTGTGCCATCACAGGCACTATCTCCCCCTTCCCTCCTACTTTCTGTACCACGCTTCCCCTCCTGGGGCAAAGGGATTAAAGTAGCAGCAGGGTACAAAGCTGCAGGTCTGTTACGTGTGCGTCAGGCTGAAGTACCTTGCCAGAAGCATGATCAAATGAGCCTCTGAAGTGAGAATTGGACCGCAGTTGCACCACAGGTCCGTATTTATCCACTTTGCAAACTTTGGCGCAGGTAGGATGCCTGGTCTTGGCTCCGGGCAGGGTGGCGGTGGGACAGCAGAGCTTGGCACGTCTCAGGCCAGGAACACCTCAGTGCGATAGTGAGGGATGTTACCGAGTGCGTTGAAGGAGATTTTGGAAGGCCTGGGATAGCAACATGTGGACTGCAAACTCTTTGTGGCACATGCTGTCCGTTGTTCCCCATGTGTAACACACTAGAATCTGATCCTTAGTTTGAAGAGTGGAGTAAGAGCATCGTAGAGCTTAGCAAAATAAAGGTAGCAACAGGATAGTTTTAAGACCCTCTCCTCAGACCATGAGTCTTGGGAAACTGGTTTGAATATACATGCAAGGATTATGAAACCTTTCAAGTCACATTCTTTTGGAGGCAAAAATTCATGTCCCTTCAGCATACTATCTACTTTTATCTTTGTGTCCATCAAAATACCAAATGTTTGCATGAAAACTGCTGCAGCAGAAATTATGATCAAAGTTGTAATGACTTGCATGAAGCTTCAGGTAGTGAAGCAGAGCTAGGAAGAAAGTAAGTCTGGAGAAGGTTATGTGAAGCTGGCTGAGGGGTGATGGTTTGAATGGGAGCAGCACTCGTGCATGTTCCGTGCGTTTCAGAAATGTGAGGTCTTTCATATTGTTCCTGGCTTACTGTATGCAGTTCGTTCATTCCTGGTCAGCCGTCGTTCCTTCTGCTGTCTATGGCCATCAGCTGTAGGAATCTTAAGTGTCTTGGTTGGAAGCTGATCTGTGGCTTATCACACCAGTTACAGATGTTTAGACCTTGTGTAGTTTGATATCTTACTGAACTGGTTTTGCAGTGTTTCCAAGCATAACCCCCTTTGTTTATCCAACATAATAAAATAAGTGAATTACAGAAGGAACACATTCAAGTTTTGCATGACATCCAAAATCATTCATCATGTATTGTGGTTATCTTGTCAGGCCCTGGTTCCTAATCTAAGCGAACATCAGATGCACTCCGTGACCTTTGCCAAGTCAATTGAACTCATTGTATTAACAGGCAGGAGTGTGACTATGGAAATTAATTGTGTTAAGAGACTCTGTGTTAAGGTTTGGGATATCTTCTGCCCTTGGCCCTTTTTGCCCTCCTCCCCACTTAGTCCTCTCATTCCAAGACACTGGAGTTTTACAAAGGACTTGCTAGGAGACGAAATACTAGATTTCTCCAGTATTCAAAGCTGAACCAATATTCTGTTGTTGCATGTTCTATAAATGACCAAGTGGATGGGTAAACATGCCTGCTTCCTTGTGCCTTAGTCCTGTCTGACTGCAGAATTGGGGCAACCAAGAAATAGTGGAAGACAGGTACAGCTGAGGTGAGTTTTCATCCTGAACAAATGCTATAAAACATAATTAAAAATTAGTTCTCTCCATATTATTGATTAACTCTGCTGAGTGCTAATCAGCCAAACCAGGCTTGTGGCATTGGGCCATTTGATAAGTTTGGGCTTGTGCTTCGTCAAGGCAAGATGAGGCACTAAATAGGAGCTGGGAAGTCTGCCTCAGTTCCCTCCTCTGCTGGGGACTCCTTGGGTGACACTGGGCATGTCTGAATCTTTCTCTGCCTCAGTGTCCACACTAACATGGGGGTGGCATTAATAATAGTGCTAGGAGGCTCTTTTTGGAGACTGTCCTGTGCCCACATAGGAATAGCTCTTTGCCCAAAACGGCTATTCCAACAGCTGACTTGGAGGTACTTGAGACACTTCTGGTTTCAGCCAACAAAAGTGGCACAGTTCATAAGAGCTGGAATGAACTCTTGACATTTCTGGAATACGTTAATTTAGGTCTTTTAGCCAAAGAGGAGGGAAGTGAATGCTAAAAACAAGGGCTAATTTTGTGGTTGTGCTGCCATCACCTGCTTTTATCTAACCCCCTTATAGTTAGTTCATGTATCAAGGATACAAAAGATCCAAGTTGAAATCTGCCTGACCCGTTGAGAGTGGGGAATTGGCTTGAGGTGCCCTATTACCTTGATTATTACTGGATTTTAAAGTCCTTCCTACTGTCTTTCTAGTTCAATAGACAACCCAATGGCTTTAAGAAACTGAACAGAGGGTGTCTTGATTTCTTTTGCATCGTGAGAACAGTGGAAGGCCATGCTTCTATTTATACAAGGGAAATAACTTTTCCTGTCAATTTAATAGACGATCTTGGAAAACCGGCTGAAGGTTATGGGTGAGATTTTGTCATTATTTTCTTTTCTAAATAGCAATCACGGTGTTTATCAGGAATAAAGGAAGAAACCTTTTAAATACAATTGCAGATTGCAGTGTAACTCAAACTCTCAAGGACATCGGTGGGGGGGATGGTAGAGTCTTTCAACAGTAAGATTTTGTCTTTGCTGCCAGAAAGGTGTATTTTTTTATATCCAGTGTAATTAACACGAGAGCTATCCCAGGGTAGAAATAATTCACTATGTGACATAACTGAAATGTCTTGTCTGTGCTGTCTGGTTTTGTTTTTAACCTTGGGCTTAAAAGGAACCAAAAATCTTTAGTTGTAAAAGAGCACGTCATCTGCAAAATATTATAAGCCATTTATCTTTATGCACAAATGCCATCTAGCACTGTAGTTCCACTTATGCGTCATTAAATGCACAGACCACACTCATTTTGCCCCTAACTAGTAACAGTCTCCCTTAGAAACCCAAGGTATTCCAGACAGTGCTGAAAGAGGCACGAGAGGCATAAAAGCCGGTGCTCAAGCCAGGCAGAAAGGGCCTCTGCCCTCCCCGAGGGTCTGCTTGGGATTGCTTTACGTGGCAGCTACAGCCAACGGGAGCAGCGTCTGCAAGCTTGACGTGGATGCGTCCGCCGCAGCGGCTTTGCCGGAGGGCTGGCAGACCATGCCCGCTGGCCCCTGCCTGCTCTGAACGGGCAGCACTTGGGCTGTGTGGGTACATCGCTCTCCCCATCTCCCACGTCTTCTGCAGTGTTGGGTTTTGCAGATGGGAAGGCTTTTGGAAAGGCATGACGTGGCAGCTGTTCCTGCGTCTGGCTGCAGAGTTGGCCAGGTGGGGCCACGATCCTCTGTCTTTGAATTGCGTGTTTGGCTGCATCTTCCCTGCCTGCGATGCTTTCTTCAGACAGTGTTTGAAGGCCAGAACTGAGCCTGCTTGGGTGCCTGAGTTGAAGCAGTAAGAGCTGGTTTGAGTTTTGGTCTTGGGTGAACCAAAGCTACCAGGCGGGTGCTGTGCTGGTCGGTGCAGCACTACCATCCCTGTAGCTAGCTGGGTACGGTACCGCGTACCCTGCTGCTTGAGGTACAAGGAGAAAATTGACCAAAATAGCAAATAGACTATTTGGAGAACAAGAATTTTATGATAGCCCTCCATGTAAGTGCTCCCATCCTGTAGGTAAGAGCCTCTGTAAGACATTCCAGCTGAAGATTTGCCCCAGTAACTGCTCTTGCCAGACAAGCACTCATTCATAGTCAAAGGAGGTTTCTTCAACTTTGGGAAGATGCCAAGTTAAACTTCCACTAAGATTTCTTATATTTGCAGCCACGATTGATTACTTTTCTCATTATTTGATCTTGATATAGAGACATATGGATTGAGCTATGTTTATATCAACCCCCAAAGATTTTTTTCTTTAGGAACATCCATCACAGTTGCATGCAAACTGTTCTGCTCTGGCACTCATAGCTGATATTTGCTGGGGCTTTCAAAGTTTCTACATGTGGCAGTTGGTATGAATCCTCCTCAAGAGCCTGCAGTGTTCCCAGCTAACCAAGAAAGCAGTAGCGGTTTGTTAGATGTGCAGAAAAATGCATGCAAACAGCTCTGGAGAGTGTGGGACACGGCTGTGCACAAACCTAATTGTTGGAAAGGATCTTACGAGTTGAATCCAAAGTATTCACCAGTTACTAACTTTATACATGGAATAAAAATAATAAAAATTGGGGGGCGGGGGAGGCAGGGGGGGACACGGGGTGACACACACACCCCTTTTCCCCCCCTGATTTCCAGGATATTTAGTGTTAAAACTTGTAGGGGAGGAAGAAGTTCTTACTTGTGGAAAATGCCAGAGTAAACTGCCATTCAGTTTTAATTATTTCTGATGTAACACTTCATTCAGCAACTCTTTTTATTGTTTTCTACTCAGTGGTTTTAAATCAGTGGTCTGCAGATTGCTGGGGTTCTTGGACAGCTTGGGATGCTGAAAGTTATCTAAGAAAAGCAGGTCTGTTGTTAGCATGTTTGAGTTTGTTGTCCAAGGGTCTGCTCCATCCCAGGAAAATATTTTGGATGTGTACAAGACTCAAAGATTGAAAATAACTGTTAAAGTGAAAATGCTCTTGAGTGGCTGTTTCCCTAGAGAGAAGCTTCTAATGAAACCTCTTGTTTCTGTTTTTGGTTACTATTTCCAATTTGTTAGACCTTGTCAATCTTTGTTAAATCTGAGTGGATGGGGGGAGGCGAGAACTGCCACCCTTTCTCCTTTGTTTCTTCCACCTCTCCATGAGGAGAATTTGCCCTCTCCTCATCTCTGTGTGTGCTTTAGGTGAACTACCTGATCAAGCTATCCGAAGTGTCAGAACAGATAATTGTGTTCAGCTGTTCAACATACTTATGTAGATAACAGGATATTGTTGTAAACCTTTTTTCTATACAAGGCTGAATTCCATGAGTTGTTTGGTGGGGGGTTTTTTAACGTATTTAGAGGGAGGGATAGGTTTGTCTTAGTTTCTCAAAACCAGAGATAAATGCTACTGCCCGTCATTTCACTGTCTGTAGCTTTATTTCTGGGCAGTTTACATTAAAGAGGTGTTTATAAATAACTCTCTATTTTTCTGTAGTGTTTAAAGGCAGAGGCCAAATCAATGTGCAATATGCAAAAGGCGGAAAGGTAAACGCTGTTAGCAGTTTGTTATTGCTATCTCAGACTCCCCTGTGAAAGCTGTCCTTTTCCTGCAGAACAGAGCTCTCCTGAGCTGCAGCAGGACAGAGGTGCAGGCGTTGCGTGCCAGGGATGGGGACTGGCACCCAGTCACACAGCGGCTGCAGACCTGTGTGTAAGACCTGGGAAGAGCTGTCCCACAGCTTGCCTTCCTTCTGGCACCCTGGGTCCTGTGCCAGCTGGTGCGAGGGTTAACGGGGAGCCCTCCTTCCTCCAGCAGCACACTCACTTAATTGTAGGGCTTTGCTGTTGTCTCTTCTTCGCTTTGGAAACTTTCCTCCATGGGCACTTGGCTGGCACGTTGCTTCTCTGGTGTCTAGGGCAGTTGCAAGATAGCGGCACAGAGCGTGCATCAGCAGACTAACAAGACAATCGAGTCATCCATTGAGTGCAGGAGTTTGGAAAGGTTTCTGCGTGTATCTAGGTATCTTCTGATCAAAAGGTTTGCAAACTGCTAGTACAAAGGGATTGTTATCTTACTGGTGGAAAATTACAAGTATTTGCAGTGGCCTGCAATCAGTTTGCATCAATCTCTTTGGGGGTATTGTGCTGTTGTGGTGATTTAGTAACACGATAACTTCTGGCGCTGCTGCAAAAAGGTAAACAATCCTCAAGATCAGCCTGCAACAATTCGGTATTTTTGTTCAGGCTTTGGTACCCACTAGAACATCAGTCTTGGAAACGGGACTGCTAAGACTCCCTGAATCTTGTTTAATAAAATCACGTAGTGAGGGCATCGTGATTATAAATCACACTTGGAAATTGGCCTGCAGAGTACTTGCTGGGTCATGTGGTGTCACATGCCACCACTGTTCCCGGCTTCTTTTTAATTTCCGAAAAGAAGGCATATAGGAGCAGCTGGAGATAGAGGTGGAATTCATTTAGCTGCTTCGAGAAAGCCACTGCCAGCAAAAAACAGCAGCTCGACAGTCTTGGGTCATAGAGAGGGGAAAGGGATCCAAGTGACTGGAGACAGTGTAATGAAAAGGAAAAGAACCAAATGATTTGGCAGCATGTGAAAGAGGTAAGGATGTGGTAGAGAAAGGAGCAGGAAGAGCTGAAATGAAGAGCAGGAGCAAACAATGTAATTTAACTTATTCAAAAGGGACAGAATGCTTATTAAAGCTCTGAGAGATGGTAAATTAGTGCTTTGCTGCTATTGTTGTTTCAGATAGAGTTGTCATATGGTAATACTGCAGCAATGAAGGCGGCAGGCTCACGAATTCATAGAGGGGAATGGAAAGTGCGATATATGGTTACGTGATTGAAAGTTGGAGTTGATGAGGCAAAATGTGCAGCCCTGATTCAGGAGAGCATCCTTACGTGCGCGTGCTGTTCCTTGGAAGCTGCCGTTACATACTGAAGAGGGACAGTTCAAAATGCGTACTCTGCTGCTATGAAGACACTGAGAGCTTTTACCTTAGTTGGGAGGTGCTGTCGAAGCCCTGCTCCAGCTTACGAAACCCTTGTCTGAAATAGCCCCGGAGCCCTCACCTGGAAATGCTCTTTTGCTGTTACTCCTGTGGCAGCATGCAGAATGTCAGAAGATCATTTGAGGCGCTCTGGTTGTGAAGTTTTCCCTTAAGGAATACTGGGCTGGGGGAGGGAATCGCAAAATGATTCTTATCTTACATTACACAGAATCTCTTGCATTACTTACTGTGGCATATTGTTTCCTCCCACAGAGTTCTGCTCAATCGCTTTCAGGAAGAGGCTACTCCGTAAGTCATTTTACAGCTAATTCTTTCACTTCTGTTGATGTTGATTGCAGAGGTTTACACTACCTATTGCATATCCACTGACATGAAAGAAATGCAGAACATAAAAAATAGGGTTAGAGTACAGGACTGTCATGCACCTGGCAGGGGACAGCCCTGACATGTCAGAGCGCATTGAGAGTCTGGGGGCTTCTTCAATTTAATGTCATACTTACAGGGAGGGGGTTTTTTGTTGTTTTATAGTGGATTTCAGCTAGATAGTCACCTCCTGAGAATTAAAAGACATGAGTGGGGAGACTTTTCAACACCTGTGGGAGATGCTTCCCTCCTCTCCTCCCTCCCCCATACAGGTTTTCATTTGTGCGTTAAATACAAGAATCAAAGACAAAATTACTCCGCTTTAAGAAGTATTGTGACCCTCACCAGTGTGAAGAAAAAAAGTCAGTATTCTCTTATTTACAAGCTCTGAGTTATAAAACAAGCTCCCTTGTTTTCAGAGGAGGGTGATGCTGGTGTTTTCTTCGCAGGAGTGCCATAGGTACCAGTGTTCTAGGGCTGGTGTTACAGGGCCAGGACACGTCTGCATGTGTATGCAATGTAACCGTGATGTTTAATTGACCGTTTCTGTTCACATGTACCTTATTTGTATGTGCAATAATGACATTTCTTCACGTAGAGGTGGTATAACTGTTTATTTTGGGTACCTTTGCTGCTCAGCTGTCCAAAAAGGCAGGCATGTAGACCTTATAGTATATATTAATGAGGAAATAGGAGAGGGTGTGAGTGGCTTAGCAATGTCAACATGAAAATGCCTGGAATTGCATTATATCTGACTCTCATAACAAATGTATGGTGTGTAGATATCTGTTATGGTACCCTGGTTGTTCAGCCAATGTGTCGTGTATGCCCTCACTGCTAGCGCAAGGTTGTAGATGAAGGCGTCTGCTAATCTTGTATGCAAATCTGAATGAGAATGTCTCAGTCCAGCTAACAATTCCTGCCTGCACTTATTGACAATAATTGCTGTTTTCATGACTTCTGCCATGATCAAGTTTTGCCTTCTAGGAGAACGGTCCCAAACTCTGTTTCTTACCAAGAGCTGTAACTGCTCACTTTTCATAGACCAGAACAAGGGTGGATTTTATATACTTCAGGAAGTTGATGTGGAGACCTGGCACACTTTTTTTTTTTTTTGCGATAATCACATGAATGGTTTTCTTTCAGTAATTTATGTTGTATGTTTAGAGTTGTATGATGGAACCTGTGAGCTCCTATCTGGTGCTGTGCACCCAGAGAAAAAATTGCTAGGCAGCGTGGAATTTATGGTCTGATATCACTGTCGCATGCTTTCATACATATTATCAGAAATCCATAATACAAGACTAAGTACATTTTAATCATAAAGCCATTACAAAATAACATATCACTTGAAAAGTCTTATGTTTTTAATGAAATAATGTCACAAATTTTTAGGCAGTAATGACACGTCTCCTAAGTATCCTCCTGTCTAAATCTTTCCAGTATCCCAGGTGAGTATCATTACTTAATTCATTGAGTGATGAGGAATATTTGCTCTAGGGCCAATTGAGCGCTGCTTCCCATACACATGAACAGTTGGATTCACCTAAGCTTCTAAAGGCAGATGCTGTATCTTCTATTTGTCTGTAAAATGCCATGCATGCCTGTGGCACCACATAAATAATAATGAATCATCTTCACAGATTTTATGACTGAGGGCATGGTTTGGGAATTAAACAATTTCCCACTGGCTATAACATAGGTTGCGAAATCTTAATGGAAAAAGGCCAAAGAATTCTTTTTAGAGTCTCAAGGCCAATAAATCATAGGACTGTTTTCCTCCTTTGCTGGCTGTTAAGAAATTTACTTTTGTCTCTCAGAGAAATGATTTTGAGAAAATTTCTAGCTCCTTCTCTATGTATGTGTGGCGACAAGGTTCTTTTATTTAGCCAACCCATAACTTCTCAAGGGAGGTAGGAGCTTTCTGCATGCCAGGGCAGTATTTTGAGATCATGAGTAGTGTGAGCTGGGGTTGCTTTTCCTTATGGGTTGTCATTTTCCCTATTAAACTGCCTTCTGCCTCACCATGTACCAGCTGTTGAGGCTGACCGTTTCCCTTAAGACTCCGATGCTGCTCTAAATTGATTTAGCATAAGGCAGAGACTATCACTTCCAGCGCTGCCAGACCTCGCTGGCCCAAACCTGCATTGGAAGCTGATTCTCCCAGGTGGCAGAGAGATGTTCAAACCACCCAGTTCAAGACAACTGGCCCCAAACCAGGGGTTGTCCATAATATCTTGTAACAGTTTTCATTTTCTCATGAAAGCAGCTGTATATGAAACACGAAGTCAGTATTTTGGCTCTGGCCCTGTTTGCATCAAATAGGTTGTTTGCCAGACACGGTGAAACCATGATAAAAAATAGTGCTAGCAGGAGGCACAATGGAGACACTGTTCTTGTGTTGAGTGCTCCTCTTGATATCTGTGCACGGCTTGTGTTGCGGAAGACTGTCACTTGCGGAATGATGATATATATCGTTACTCGGTGAAGTTCTTGTACTGGGTTTCATAAGCAGCTGTTTAAATACCACAAACTATTTTGTGCATGTTCATTTTTAATTAGCTCGTTTCGAATCTGCATGCTTCACCATTCACTAGCTTCAGCCGTCCTTGCAGAGAGGTTTGCTTTCAGAAACATTTGTAGAAAATGCACATTTTAAGGAAACGTGCATTTGCAAAAAGAGGACTTAAAACCTGTAGTAGTAGTCCTGTGTGAAAAATCTCAATCCAAGGTTTAGCTCATCCAGCTGGGCTGCAAAGAGAAGGCAAGCAAGGCCTGTCTGTGCAGTCAGAGCAGGCTAATGTTGAAAACCTCGGCAGGCCGCTCGTGGGTAAGGTACAGACTCTGGAGCTAGAGTTAAGAAGAAAACTAAATGCAAGTGTCTAAATAATAACTCCTGAGTGTTGAATATTCCAACAACTTCATTGACTTCAGGCTTCCTATGGAACGTTAAGTGCCTAAATAAGGACCGTGCTTGAAATAACTCTGTGAAATTGTGGTCTCATTGAAGTTACCACATAACCTCTGGTTAGCTTCAGCTGCACCTAGATTTAAATTGTAGCCTCAAAAATAGCGTTAACAGTGACTTGGCACATAGTTTCACAGCCTATCTGTAGATATCGCGGACAAAATTTCTTATAAATCTATTTCCCAAAATAAACATTTAATGGCATTTACTTTTACTTGGATAACATGAAACACATCTGTCTGTATGGTTTCTGCAAGCTCCTTATCTCATCAGTAGCATGTGTTTCATATCCTTATCTTATTAAATGTATACTTCCGCTGTGCTGAGAAATAGAATGCTAGTTTGTTTATGGAGGTTAATATCTTATTCCCTTTATGACTTGATGGTTACATACGTGTGATAAACTACTCTAGCCATTTGTCACACTTCCTGCACACACAAATGAGATTAGTGATTTTAGTCAGAAATGTCTGTCTGTCCTCTGAGCAGACAAAACAGATTTTCTTTTTGGTAACAGGATGAGAGGCCTGTCTACCTGAAAATGCACTGATTTGTTAAAAAATACACAGAGAATTAGAGACTAGCTGTATGTTGAGGTTTCTATATATCACTGCCATATATCCACCCTGTGGACCATTTTTCAGATTCATTTCTGATAGTTAAGTCAATTTAGGACTTAACATAGTTAGAAAGTGGTTACAATGAACATAAAATCAGTACATACAGGTTGTTATTAATGGCTAAAAAGTTGCAGTTGTTTGTAAGGTTGAGCACATGGTATGGACAAACCCAAGCTGCAGTTGAACTTGACTCAGTTTTGTAGAGAGCACAGAAAAGGATAGAACTGGGAATATGTGGTAGCTTAAAAAAATAAACAAAAAACCTCTTCCAATAAATTATGTAGTTTATTTATAGAGCATCTGTACAGCTGTTCCTCTTCTGAAATGGAAGGGGCTAAAATGTGGGAGTAAATAAAAGAATAAACTTGAAAGCATATGGCAAATGGATAGCCAGTGAACCAACCTGTCTGAGTGTACCTTGGAACAAAAGTACAGGAGGATGAGATGTCTTTGTTTGGTTTTACTTGTTCTTGGAAGATTTTTTTCCTAATAAAAACAGTAATATACACTTGGCAACAGCGGCAGCTGATTTTTATTCTGAGCTTCTGTAAAATATCAAAGTCTTTGCAGCCCAGTCAAATCCCTGGCAGCTCATCAAATTCTGTTGATTTTACATCTTCCTTGTTGAGCGCCGGAAACCAGTGTCTCAGATAACTTAGCTTAGACTGCAGCTCATGGATAGAAAGAAACGTGCAAAACACCATAAGGCGTGCAGAGACACCTGGGTCATCCAGAGTCAGCTCGGTGCTATCTGCAACCTTTTGTCCTTCTGCTTGGTGACGTAGCCCGAGAATGATTATCTCCTTACCCAGATGAAGCTGGAACCTGGGGTGGTGCAGGCTTTGAACACCCTGAGCCCTGCTGCATCGTCTGCCTGTACCCTGGTCTGCTCCTTCCTGACTGTTTCTCTCAAGTTAAATTGTTGATTTTTGGAACTGGCTTTCCAGTTGCCAGTGATGATCTTTACAGCCTTCCAGGACTCCTGTCCTGTGCTGTGCGCTTGACATTGCTGTACAGTGGGCTGTCGCCCCACACAGCTGCCCCTGACCACCTTACCCCACTCAGATCGTTTTAGCTCGTAGCTGTGAGCACGGGGCAGCAAGTACTGAGCTATAATTCACCTGACTTACAGCCTTGAGGTAGTGTCCAGCGCAATGAGCTCAGTGGGAAGGAGGACAGATATGAGTGACTGTAAAGTGCTAGGTAATCATCAGCCTAGGAACTGTTGACTCTTCGCAGGTTTATATACCCTCATATACCCTGTAAAGCTCTTTTCATGGCCTGTTTTAGTTTTGTGCCAGCTCAATGCAGTTCTGCGAAACCCTGAAACAGATGGTCCCCGCTAAGGAGGCTGTTCTCACGCCAGAAATCCTCGGTGCGTGCACAGGCAGGTTCACTGTTTCAGTGTAATGGTTACAGAAGCTTGCTGAAGATCACGCCAGCAGCATTCCCCTGATCCGCTCTGTGCTTCAAGGACACTCTTGTGCTCTTAGGCTGGGGACCAAATTGTTGTACTTGGAAAAGCACCTTCAACAGCATGTTTTCTGTACAGAGCTTAAGTCAGTACCGCTTCCTAGGTGGAGCACGGAGCACGGCCCAAGACCCCAGCTGATGATTATATATCTTGCCATCTTTGAGATTGCCATGGAGAAACTGGTGTCCTGAGAAGGATAAATTTCTACATAAAGATCAACAAAGTTATTGCTGTGAAGCGTATAATACTTCTGGTTGGGAATTCTTGAGTGTGCTTCAGCTCATGGGTATGGAAGCATGCTCAGTGACTAGAGGCAAACTAGAATAGTAACTAATGGGGTTTCTCTACCTGCCGATCTGTCACACACTAATGAAAAATGTCTCCTCTCTAGGTAGGTAACATTTCTTAGCTGGGCTGGAAAATTCATTGTATTTTAGGACTTCTGATAAATTAGCATTTTTCCTTGCCAAAAATCAATATTGGAAACAGGGCTCTTGTTATGAATCTAAAACTCCTTGAGCTGGAGCCAAAGTTAAATGATAAAAGTGAATTTAATATGTATTTCTTACAATAGCGTGCCTGTGGGCTGGCAACATGAGCAAGACTTTCCGGACAAGATTTATGAATAGGGGAGTAATAATTCCAAAATAAGTATCAATCTTGTTTTGCCACAATGCCAAGTATAAAAGAGGGACTGTAATTGTCTTTTTCTTCCGGACAAGAAAAAGAATGGCACATAGGTCCCCTTCAGGTGGAGCAATACTCTGTGTTCTTTGAAGGCAGATACTCGGTTAGAAAGAGAAAAGAAAAAGGGGCTATAATAAAGTGAGGTAGCCTGTAAGAGCAATGACAGCACAAAGGATTAAAAATAATAGAAAAATAATAATATGTAATAGAAACATAAAGAATTTTGAAAGGAGTTCTCCCTCTAAGATAGCAGGAATTTTAGAGAGCCAGGAATATAATGGTAGGTGTCAATCCAAAGCATTTAACTTCTGCTGGCTTTCTTTTCAAGTGCTCCTAAACAGCCTTACTTTACAAGAACTATCCCCATGTTTGAATTCACCTGGAGACGCTGAGTTCACTGGATAAATACGGAGTTTGTTTGCTCTGAGTGCCGTGTGGGATGGAGCCAGGTTGCTGTAAGCTAGCTGAGGAGCTGGCCCCTTGACTCCGGGGACTGTCCCATAAGCCATGAGCTCAAATGCTGTTGAGTAATTAGTGCATGTATTATTGCAGATCCGTGGGAGCTCTTGAGGGTTTTTGAAATGTCCCATGAAAAGCGTAAGCAGAAGTACAAACATAAATAAACTACGTACTTCAGCTTTACAAATACTGAAGTCCATGAACTTCCTTACAACACATTTTCCTTTAGAAGTTCCCTTTTCTGAAAGTCTGTTTCTTCTTAGATGACCTCTGCTTTTAATTAGGATGAAAAGTCCCATAGATTTTCACTCATCTCCACAGCCATAAGTAAGCACAAAGGGCTGGATTTCAGCCTGCCTGAACCAGTGGCCTTGGCAGAGGGGCGGCTTAGGAGGCTCCCGTCGCAGCCGTGCCGGCAGCGGTGCCCCTTTGTCCCTGCGGCCGGAGCGGGATGGGATGAGATGATGCTGATTTCCATAAACCCCGCAGCTGCAAGGGAAGTGCAGCCAGCTGACACCGCGAGCCCTTGCGAGCCCCTTGAGGGACGGGGCGTACGACTTCTGTGTGATTTTTGCCCACGTTTTTAATCTCCCCTGCCATTGCCCTCAGCTCGGCTCAGGGCAGTGGGGGGGAACAGATCTCTAATCTGACTAGAAAGACGCTATTGTTATACAGACGCATCCCCCGAAATTCCCAGTGCTCCTTGGCTTTTGGGGTAGGATAACCTCGCTGTCACTGGCCTTGCACGCTAAAATGAAGAGTTGTCCTAAATCCATCTTGAATTCACCAGCCTGGAAAGGATTACATCCTGCTGAAGAGGAAAGGCAAAGGATTTTGAGAATATCTGGTCTTTATTTCTGGGCCTTTTTGGTTAAGACTGTCCTGAGGCAGTTGTGTCATGTATATGCTGTAGCTTTCTTTGTGTAATAGGGCAAGGTATTTGCTTGTCTGTCTCAGCTGTTTTCACATTGTTATTTCCTCTCGTGGCTCTCTTTCCTTACAATCCATTGCCTTGTTTTAACTTTCTTTCCTTTCCCTTTACCAAAACCAACAAAAACATGATTAAAACAGACAGTTCATTAGAATCAGGGCTACTTACCTGATGAGCACAGTGAACAGGGGTTAAGTGTGGGGCCTCTTGGGGGATTTGCTTTTCATTTTTCTTTAGTTCTCTAATAGTCTTGTGCAGTGAGATTTGGTGGTGCTAGGGCTTTATACCTGGAGAAGGGGTTAAAGTAGCCCATTTCTGAGGGCTGCCGGAACGCGCTAGCGTTTGTTGTGCTGGGTGCTGCGGTAGGTTCCTCAGAGAAAATTCTCAGAGGGGGTTCACGCTCTCTTGTTTTATCTCATATCTCGATATGCCCTTGCAGAAACCTGCACCCAAAACCACGGAGTGCAAGGCGAGCAATAGAGGAAATAACAGCGCCGCTAACTCACAATGCTATTGTAGAAATAAAAGACGAACAACATGTTTTGGTGGCCTTAATAGCAGGCGCACAAGAGAGAACAAGGAAAAGGGATCGAGTGCATCAACTTTGTGGGTGCTATTGGCGTTAGAGAACACCAGCCATCATCTTAAAGCATTATAAGATTTAAAATATTTAGTTGTGCAGCTCAGTGGAATACCCTGTTGTACGCTCAGGGACTGATTGCTATCAGTCCCAAAATGGTATTCCCTAGGTTAAACTCCAATGAAATAAACTAGTCTAGAGAGGGTAAGTTATTTGGGTTGGTGAAAAAACTAGTCACTGCACATCCAGAGTGTAAGGAAGGTTTCCTGTAGGTTGGTAGTCTTTACTCAGTTTCATCACTTGCATTTTTTCCTTGTCTCCCTTTTTTTTTTTTCCTTTTGTTTTAACTGGGATATGTTATTAAAGGCTAGAGAGATCTTCAGTTTCTTCCCTGTCCTAACAGAAGACAAAGATTCAGCTTTAATTTAACAAAACGACAGATGCAATCCTAAGTCAGATCTCACACCAAAGAAGGGTTTTGGTAACATGCTGAAGGTGTGGTGGCTCTGCTGCGAAAACTGCAAATGGGGGGGCAATCTGCTGCAGGCTGAGGTTTCTCTCGTTCTTGCTTCATGTTTCAGCCTGGCTGCAGTGCTCACATTTAGCTGACTGCTAAAATGTGAATATACTGGGGCATGTAGTTGCGCCAGCAGTGGAAAGGCAGCACTTCTCCATTCCTCAGGGGTGAGAGAACAGAGAAGTGGCACCATGCTTACTTCTGTCAGAAGGTGGTTCAGGGAGGGGCCCAGGATTCCTGGGCTGCCTTTCTAGGAATGGTTAAGCTCCTGCTGCAAGAGTAGAATCGTTGCTGAAGAGACTGGATTTCTCATCTGCAGTGCTTGCTTTGCTGGAAGAGGAGCATTCAGATGGAAACCCTGGTCAGCCGTGTGAAATGTTTCTTACACAGAGTCAGTGTTTTCACTTCCCACCGCCTTAGTGTTTCGGTGTCACAGTTCCTTGTGGTCAGCTCCAGCCTCAGTCAGCATGACTTGCTGGTAACATTTTAGAAAGGTGTCCTTTCTCCTTTTTATAGCAAATAAATAAATAAAACTGTAAGAGACTCCTCCTTACATGATGCAAAATGACCAACTGCAATTCTAGAAAGCCAGGGAATGCAGGGCAAGGGCAGAAATGTAAATGAATCCGTTGTGCGTAACTTGTGCATGAGATATGAATCACGCAGGGGTGGGAGACCTTTGCAATACCATTTGGCAATGGGTAAGGCTCTCTGCTTTTTCCTCAGCTCTTTGTTTTATTAAATGGCTTTAGGGAGGTAGTGGTGTAATTCTGAAATTCAGGCATTGCCATACCCAAAAGTTGGTCCTTGTAAGTCTTGTTTTAAAACCTGTTGATCAATGAGACTCATTTCATGGAGAAATTTTTAACTTCCAGTTCAGAATACCCAGTGTTTCAGCTTAGTTTTCAAGTGATTGTAGCTGTTCTCTCATTTTACAGCTCATCACAGGTCAGGAACTCAAAGGCACTGAGGTTGAGTAAAACAACTGTTCATCACTCTGAGCTCTGCTTCGTTTTTGTGGGAATTGTCTACTTCTGTAGCACCTTCGGTTTCATTACTTTTTTTAAAGTTTGGTTTACTAACCTGCTCTTGGAACAGATACAACCACCAAAGCTGCTTTTTAATTAGCCCTGTGGTCCATCCGGTGTGTACGTGCTAACGTCTTGGCTGTACAATATACTTCCAATGAAAGGGAACAGTCTGCCATAGAGTCTTGTAACCTTGAGGTCAGTTTTGAGCTCAAAATTGCTTTTGATTATGGCGTTAGTATGTGTCTCCAAAAAATAATAAAAAGTCCAGCAAGCACTAGTGGTCCTTACATGGTGCTGCTGAGTTACACGCTCAAATGGTATAACATCTAGATTTTAACAGAATTAACGGCTTTATTTAGAGGTTCTTTCTAGATGCATTACTGTGCTACTGGTTGTGAATATTCAGAGTTTTGCAACCAGAATGATGGAAAATCGGCATACAGCTATGTCATTGTGGATACGCCTGCGGTGGTTTCTACAGGAATGTAGACTGATTCATACCTGTACTGTCTGCATTTCATCGCTGTGCTATATGATGGATAAGACTTTGTGTGCCTGAACACTTATGGCCTAGATCTGTAGTATCCTGAGGAATTTTCTTGTCTGATTAATTCACCGCATGTGTTCTCCAGAAAGCCTCATGACATTGGCAGTCTTGAGAAACACATTAGGACTGTGTCAAAGCTAGGTGTTTGCAAACCTCAGTTCAATTTTTTAGACTGGTACTTTGTAAGTGAAAAGAAGCTTTGGGTTTGATTCAGAAGCTATCAGGTGTGGTTCTCAGCTTTTCTGGACCTGGTCATACTAGATGTTGGAATGGTTCATGCTGCCCTCGAAATCAGCTAATCAAAGCAGGACAATTTTGGGACATGTTGTAGCAATTAGAGTGCTGTAGATGAAGGGTGGTATAGACTGCATAGCGTGTGCTTTTAACTCATGCAGCATCATACTCAGACCAGTTGGTAATTACCAAAGGAAAAATTGTTACATTGAGGTGGGTAAAACATATACCAGTTTTAATAGATTGATGAAACTCTGCCATCAGCTGCAGTGGTTAACTGCTTTATTTTGCCTTATCTCACATACACTCTACAAATAGCTAGAGCTGGGCAAGTAAAAATGTAACTGTTGTCTGTGGGGTTTCACCCTACCTTCAATTGCAGAATATGGTTTAATATTACTTTTCTTCAAAATTATTCTTGGTGAACTGATTTCCATAGATCATTAGATCATTGTAACAACTATTAGAACTCCAGAAGTTATGTCCCATTGTGGGACCAATGCCATGTGCCTTTCTTTCTGCCACCTAGTTAAGGACACCAAATGGTGTCAGTGGGAGAAATTTCTTACCGACTTCACTAGGTGAGGCCTAGGACCTTCAGGCTCTGGGCAGCAGCACCATGAACAGCTGAGAAGCTAAACTTAATAGGATACTTGTAATGAACCAAAGATTCAAGATTTGTTCTCAAAATCACTTGTTTAAAAGGCTTTTCTCTGTAAGCATTCTTCATAGCAAAGTACAAGCAGGTGTTGACACAAGCATGATTGTAAGGCTCGTGATCAAAGTTAGATCAGACCTCCTCTTCCAGTTCACAGAACACGTTTTCCCCACTGTATTCATGTTGCTCTTCCAAAGCTGCTTAATAGCGTCTAGGCCAAGCAGCACACTGGTTTACGAGAAAAAGAGCTTGAAGCATGACGATTAGGATATCACAGTGACAATGCCCGAGGCCACTAAGCGCTGTGTAACTGGCAGACATCGAGTTGTAACGGGTGGAGGGTGGTCACAGACTTCTTCTAAGTGTCTTTCCCTCCCCCTAAGGACTTGCTGTCCTCTGGAGAGCCCTCATTCGGTTCATTTCTAGAGAGCCGGGGAAGGGGGCGGGAGAGAGTAATAAATGGTCCCTTGAAAACAAGTGAGTAATACACGCCACAGGACGACCTAGACAGCCTATTTAACTGCAGCCAGTTTCCTGCTGAAGATTCATTTCTAAGAGATTGTGAGAGCACTCGAACAGGAAGCTGCAACTTCACCAAACGGTTTCGGTATCAGTGTGATATCTGTGGTCATTCCCCTCTACAGCTTGCGGCTAGCTTCTGGTTAGCAGAGAAAGACACTTTGAGCTGAGCTGGCATCAGTTCCCACCTACTTAATGAGTTAAGTTGTGAGCCGTGTGGTTAGCTCGAATCCCCTGGTTGTCTTGTGGATTGCCAGTGACAGGAAGGTGGAGATGCATTGAGTGGTTCAGACAGGAATAGCTTGGTTATCTGATGGTCACCCCAGAGACTGATAAAATTATGTGAGCTCTTTTCTGAGAAGACATCAAAAAAGCAGAAACTGTTGTCTCTAACCACCTGAAGAGTGTACAACGTCAAGGGAAATTTTGCTTATCTTAAAAGCCTCAAAACTGTTAACCCGTCTTTACCGCTGCAGACCACAGCAGTGCCTTAGACTCTCGGTGCATGGAATGAAGCTAACAGACCATTGCATGCAAAGCTGTAAAATCTTACTGAGGAAACGTTATAGTTCAGATCTTTCAAAATTACTTTGGCACTTCAAATTCAGCGGTGAACAACTTGAAACATATGAGAGGAACCAGTCTTTTCTGAGGGAGCATGTTCCGTATTTTTAGAAAACTCGGCCTCTTTGAGGCTGTCACATTGTCAGGAGGTTGGGCACGCGAAGCGATGAGTCACTTTCCAAAGCGTAGCCTGTTTGATGAGCCTGGACTAATCTGAAGCCAAAATGATGGTGGCTGTGACATGGGCTTGCAAAGGTTAAAACAGAGAAGGCGGTCGTATCCTTGGGACCACTTAGGGCACTTGCTTTGCTTTTGCATTATATTTCCTGAGCAAACCTCAGGATTCGAACAGACAAGCTTCAGAGAGAGACCTTGAGCAAATTAAGTTTTAAATTAGTACTTTCAAAAGAGGCCTTGGCCAGGTTGCTCTGAGCCTCAGTGCCTGAGTTTCTCTAGTCTTAAAATGGGGTAGAAGTACTCGTCTCCTTTGTACACTGAGATGTACAGATGGAGAGTGTTTTACTGAGTATTTACTAAAATAGGTAAGGTAGCTCTGAACAGAAGGTCCCCCTAATTTTTGTGTCTTGTGCCTAGAGTATAAGGAGCTCTCTTCTGCTTGTCCTGTGCCCTGACTGACCATCCCTCTCCTCAAACCAGGCCCCTCAGCTTCTGTCCCCCAGCCACAGCTTGCAGCCCAGCTCCCCATGCTGCAGGTGCCCGTCCTGGCAGTGGCTGACGTCCTGCGGATGCTGCCGAGCAAGCGTGGGGAAGGCAGTGCCTCCCGCTGGAGCAAGGGGCTGGGATGCCTTCCACCCACGGGGGAGAGGCTCCCGGCCGGTCCAGAGCCCTCGCCCCCATCGGGGCCATCCGGCTAGCACTGCGGGCTCTAGCCCCTTCCTCGCTGCCGGCCTTGGAATAAAAGCAAAGGTGGGCTCGGCAGCAGGGCTCCGGCAGCCCAGCCTCGCCCTGTACCTGCCGTCGTCAAAACTTCGTACTGAATTCACACAATCTGGTGTGTGATTTGTAGCTGTAATGATCACCGTAATGAAATCCTGCATGTCTGGTGGTTTTGTTCAGGTTTGGAAAGAAAGCCTACACATTCGTAAGGGTGTGTGTCTGTACAGGAGGCATGTAAGATGCTTTTGTCTGCTTACATTGCTTGGCTCAGCCTCTGTCAATGACAACCATAACAATCAGTGCATTTTTGACTTAGAGCTATTTCCTTTCCTGGTGCAGATTATGTCTGGTATGCATAATGTGTTAATTTAACAAAGCAGTTCTTTTGATACAGCTTTAATTTTTTAACAACAGCTTGGAGGCAATGATGTACAGATTATATAGTGTCAGTTTCCCAATTAAAGTTTTACAGGAAAATACTCTGGTTTTGCTTTAAGCCTGTGTTGAATTCTTCCTTCTGGCACTTGTGCAAATGGAAACTGTGCTATTGCAAAGCATCCATTTGAAACCTTGAAATATTTATTGAGGCTGCATTGAATACTGAAGCAGGAATCTTCCTGTAGGCTTGTTGATGTCTGTCATACGCATATATTTTGTAATTAAATGTCTGGAAGCTTGTGTGTGTGTGGTTAGTTTCTTGTGTTTTATTTTTTTGCAGGTTTCGTTGTTGTTGTTACGCTGTTTTTCCTGAGAAATGTATTTAATGCCTCCCTTTTAAGAGTTCCTGTGAAATCTTATCCAAGGCAAGACCACATCTTTGATGTATAGCGATGCAGCTCCTACTAATTGTTGTGCAGAACACTGAGGTGGCGGCTAAACTGCTGCCCTGTCAGCCCTTGTGAAGATCATTCCTGCGGCATAACATGCCTGTTTGGAGGATGTGGGATGGAGAGCAGATGAAGGGACTAGAAGAAAATATTTCATTCTTAAAACACTACCCACAAACTGAGCAATTTTATACATATCTATAATTTTTTTTCTTTCTTTCTCTTTCCCTTTCTTCTTCCCAGCCCTTTGTCTTGGATAATATCAGGTCAGTGACTTTTCCTGTTTGCATCACATGGAAGCAACAGGGACTGACCATATCCAAAATTGTCTGCTGGTCTAGGAAAGCCTGCGACCCAGAGCGTGCTCCAAGGGATGTGAGTGTGTGGAGCATAAGCTGAAACTCAGAGGGCAAAGCAACGTAGCAGTGGCATTAGACAGGACTAGGAGTCATCGGCTCCAATGACAACAGAACGTGCCACTGTGAAGCTGCAGAACCAAATGCCTGATGGCATCTCCCTTGTGCCCTGGTCGCTGGTGTCCTGGTGACACTCTGAAAGTACTAGCCACTGCTCAGTCCAACCAGAGGCATGTCCCGGCTCGGAAGAGTCTCACCCACCTGGAAGTTGTGTGATGACTAGAAGAACTGAGTATCGGATACCTAACTTAGGTTAACCTGCAGCCTGCAGGAGCATTAGTTATTGCTCAGATTTGCAAAACAGCACGGTGGTATGAAGATCTCTGCAATTGCTTCTAAATCCAGCCATTAGTGGGGAAAGTACAGCTGCTTTTACTGGATGGTGAGCGTCATCTCCCAGCCTGCAATGACCCAGCAGGCTGTGGCTGGGGCAGGCAGCTTCTCTGCCTTCAGAATGTGCTGAGTGTCTGAAATACTCCCTGCTGCCAAAGTGCCAAGGAAGCCACCTGGCCCACTTTGAAACCAAATGCTGCAGTCTCATGTGTTTATCACTTTCCTTGTTTTCTTTCTTTTTCTATTTCCAACCAATCTCTTCGGATTAGTCCTACTGCTAGGTAATTATGACTTTCATATCTACATCTTTTTCTCAAACTCGGCTGCTTTATTTTTGGGCAGCTATTTAAGACTTCTGTTATTTTTTAAAACATATTGTGTCCTTATTTGCATATTTGCATTTCAGAACAAACAAACAATGATATTTCTCACAGTATATCATTCTTCAAATATTTTTCTTAACAAGCAGAACTTTTTCAGGCATGCCAGAATCAGCTTCATTATATGAATCCTATTTATGGATCCTATTTAGAGCATTGGAAGGGAGGGAATTAAAGGGGCTGTTTCCACAAACACTGTGTCTGGTGCCATGTGAGAATGGTGCCAGGGTAAGAATTGGTTAATATTTCGAGGAAATTACATAGTTCCCTAGAAGAAAGGCCTTTCTGTCTTTCTTTCCGTCTTTCTTTTTTCTCAATGTTTCTTCTGAAATTCTCTGTGTTATTTCCTTCATCAGACACAGGAACAGGGACAGAGGACCTAAGTGGAACGGCAGAAGGCCTGGGGAGCTGGGCTCGGTCTGCAGGATGAGGGGCACCATATAGAAATCCTTAGTAAACACTAAACAAGGCGAACACACAAACCTCTCATGTTGCTGCAGTATAATGGCCTCTTGATACATATATGGAAAAAAACAGGCATTTATGTGGGAAATAAAAGCCAAGGCATTCATTATCAAAACCAAAAGAAATTGATTCTGCAGCAGTGTTTTATTTCAGTGACTTTATTTGTATAATGGCCAACGATCGATGTAAAGTTAATCGTTTTATCTGAAGGATGTTAGCACAAGCTGACAATTAGTCTCTGCATCGCTGATGGGCTTCGCTGTGGTTGGCGCAGAGAGCAGAAGTATTGTGGGCAGCATAGCCTGTCAGACCCCACTTCATCCCTAAACTCGGTAGGTTTTAAAGCGTCTTGGGGGAAGAGAGGAACAGCAAACCGACCCAGGGCTTTTGGAAAGTGTTTCTGTTGAGTTCCTGAGTTGAATGATGGCCACTGAGCTGTTGGGTTGGCAGGATTGATGTGATAGTTGCCTTCTGGAACTGAACGTTAAAATTTGAATAGTCTTGCAAATATAAAGGAAATCGGTTTCTCAAAAACTTCCAGTACTGCAGCATTGAGTGAGAAAAATAGTGGAAGTTGTTTTAGGCAGTGTAGGTTAAATGAAGTGTACGTGTTCAAACATGTTTGAAGAGCAATGCAAATGAACTTTAGATTAATCTGGTGTTTAGGAAGAAGGGGTTTGGCGTGTTTTTAACTAAAGTGTCCACACGCTACCCATCTTGTTGGCCCCAAGTGCACTGACACACTGTGCATCAGCGACTCGCTCTTTAAAGTTTCTGTTCAGGTGGTTGGGTCAGCAATCAAAACAGGCTCGTTGGGAAGATCAAAGAGGAGGGCAGGTTCTCAGAAGAGAAAGAAAAATTAGAAGGGCAGTTTGCAGTTTCACATTAATTTTCTTCATTGCTATACTGGACAGCCGGGGAAAGTGAGTAGAAGAAGATTGCACGAAGGGATTGAATAATGTTGAAATGTGCAGAAACAAAGCTGCAGCGGGGGCTGCCTGCCAGCTCTTGGGTGCGGGGCTGGTGGGACGGATCATAGTCTCTGAGGTGTGCAAGCGGTTCAGCGTCTGCACGGCACCCTTGGCACCTACTGGTTTTATCTAGAGTTTTTTGGGGGCAAGGAAGGGGGCTTTGGAGTTTTTTGCTTTGTTTTACTTGAGGAATGGAGTGTGAAAGAAAGGTCCTCAACAGCACTAGTTTCTGCTTCACCTCATGGATGTTTTACACCTGATCTGATCAAAACCTTATCTCTGATCTGTCTTTGCCTTGGGCAAACATCCTTGTGCGTATTCTGTTCAGGTAGCTCTTTACCTTGCTGGCCTTGACAACGAGCGGGAGAACAGTAGGATTATTTTTCATCTCTGTCAATGACAGCAGTAGGAAGTTGCAGGAGTCCCAAGAAAGCCCAATACAGAGGGAGGGTGGGTCTTCGCCAGCTGAGCAGGACCACAGCGTGGCTGTGGCTTGCGGCTTTACTGAGCGTGGTGTTTTTCACTCACCAGTACCTTCTCAAGGTGATTGATTTTGTCAGAATTTGCTTTAAAAGAAATGAATTCTTATCAGTGGTTGTGAAACCTAAGGCAAACGTGTAATTGAAAATAAGCTTACAATGGTTTGATCAAGATCTCATGAATTGGGGTTTTCAGACATTTGAATGTGTTCAATCACTGTAAAGCTGGAAGCGCAGGTAGGAAGGATGTGTAATTAAAGTTGCATTGTGAGGAGCCAGATTCGGAACTTCATGGAGCCTTGCTGTTGGCATTTTCTGATTTCAGACTTGTAGCGATGTGCTTCTAATATTTTTCGGGTTTCAATTTGATCAAAGTCTGTTGCCCTTCTACCCAAACCTCCTTTAGAATGGTAGGTTTCTCTCATACCTAACTTAGAGTCTTGCTAGTCGTTTTCAACCTCTTCCAATTTGCAAACACCCCGAGAGAAACGCCACTAAAGTTGCAGAGCCCTGTATTTTGAATTTAAGGCCATCTTGACCACAGGCTTGCTTTTTCTTAGCTACCCTTTTACAGCTCATTTAAGAAGTACTCAGCAAAGCTGGAGGTCTGATGTCTCGGGGCTGAAAACCAGTGGCTTGGTGCGGTGGGGCCCTGTGTTCTGGCTCCTGCCTCTGAGCACTGCTGTAGCATGAATACTGACTGTGCAAACCAAGTTTTACAGAAATTTTGTTTGATAAAAGTGTACCTTCAGCTTTGGTGCAGACTCGGTGTGTCTGTCCCAGCGGGCTTTCTTCCTTCTGACTGGAGTTGGGGTGGGATTCGTTTGGGTATTGTGGTCTCTGACACCTATTCAGTTCTGTTGGAGTGGTATTTTTGTGACACCACGGTGCCGTGAGAGTTGTAAATGATCCCGTTACTCAAGCAGACTTTATAATTTGGTTGGAAAAATTGCTTTCCAGTGAAACTCAGCCTGAAAGTTAACATGTTCATTAGTGACTGAAGTGGCCTACAGTAGTACGACTTGCGGATTATTTTACAATATGTACTTTTCTGGTTGCTTGCACAAATGTAATACAAAAGTTGCTTTTATATTAATCTTTAAAGTTGCAGCCTTGAATGCTTATAATTTCTGCATCCTGAATGTTAACCAACAAAGGAAGCATGGTTTTGTGTTCAAAGCCAGGAGGAGGAGACAGAAGGTCTGTGTTGTATTCCCAGCACTCCTATAATCTTGCTCTGCAATCTCGGGCATGCTGTTTGCTGTGCCTTGGTTAACTCATGAGCGGGGCGGGGAGACCTTCAGGGTGTGTTGCCAGGCCCAGTTGTGTGAAGGCTTTAATGGTCTATGGGATCTGCTGGTGGAAAAATGTAATATTGTTCAGAGTGCAGGAATCCGTGGGTTTAAGAAGTTATCCCAACGGTTAAAAATGGCATTTCTTCCACTTCTGTCCAGGGCTGGCATCTGCCATGAACATCTTCATCTTCAATATTATTTTCCCCCTGTTACGTTTTTATATTTTGCACACAGGGGCTCGAGGAGACGAGGAACTTTGGCATCGGTACAAGCACAAGTGATGATTTATCCCTGAATCCCGCCCGTTCTTCTTGGGTATCCCAATGTGTAAGGTTACCTCTCCCCAGAAAGTTCCTGCAGAAGCCCGGCACGTTGTGTTACAGATGGCCCCTTATTAACTCTGCATTTCCCCAGTTTCTTTGCTTTTCCAGGTTTGAGTTAGACAGCTTGATGTTACTTCAGAGCCGTCCTTTTGATGGCTGGAAATGATAATAGCCTGTGTCATCTGCCCTTTAGATGGAAGGGTTATGCCTCGTCCTTTATTCCTCGGCTCTCCCTACAAAACCCGTCCCACAATGCACCCGAGCCGCTCGCAGGTGTTCCCGCAGATCTGCCCTCTCACATGCACCGCAAATTAGTAACAGAAGCTAATGGCCCAGCATGCGGCCATCAAAGGGCTGACAATTCCAGCCTTTCCAAAGCGCCCTTTATGTCAAAGCCCCCCACGAGACCTGTCCGGCTGAAAAGACTATTTGTCTGTCCCTGTGTGCGGGCCTGCTGCAGCACCGCGGCCGGCTGCTGGCCTCATGCTGCGCCCCTGACTGTTGCTGCTAGCAACAGATAAAAATCACTGTTAACCACAGCGGGGCCCACAGCACATCAATCATCTGGCCCAGATAAAGGCCTCGGGCCTTTGGCCCTATCCTTTGGTTGTTTCTAAATAATTTCCAGTGGCTGAGCATGCTATGGTGTAGGCTGGGTAATTCAGTCCAGAAAACTTCATTTCACTAAAAATGCTTTGATTCTTTTTTTTTTTTTTTTTTTAAAGACTGTTTTTGTTCAAATAGATGTTTGTTTCGAAAGGGGGAATTTAACTGATGAAAGGGATGCCGTGAAAGTTCAGAGTGAGAATAATAAATAAAACTGTGTGGTTAAATGTAAAGTACAACCAAATGGGCAGCAAAAAGAATTAGCATTTACCAGGAGCAACAAAGCAACTTCGCACTTTAGAAGAAGCCTCTCTTGGCTTCAGCATCGTTCAGCTTCCTGAATTTATATATATTTAAATAGAGATTAATCTTTATATATGGATAACATCATTTCCACCACACCTTTATTAAAGAGATTTATAGCCGGGTATCAAATTACACTTTTAATACAGCCTAGCTGATTTTTTGGTAGCAGCAAATCATATTTGTAACTCCGAATAGCTAAACAAATTTGACAGTAGCAAATTTTCTCCTTGACACAGCTAATTCTTCATCCTGTCTTAATGTTCTGCTGTAAAGCCATAAGAAATTGTGATGCTTAGAGCCTGACAGTCATAGGTTTTGTTCTTGCCACTTAGCAATCCTTCAAAGAAGAAACCATTGCAATTTAAATTGAGGGACATCACAGACTCGATAGCAGAGAAACGCTCTCTGTAGATAAGCCCTGTTTTGCAGTCTTGCTGGCTTGTGCTGTAAGGATAGGGTAGGTAGGATATAGCGGAATATTGAAGGTAAAATCAAGTGTTAGGTCGCAAATAAAATCTCTGTGGAAACCCTAAAAATTAAATCTCAGTCAGCCTGCCTTCTGCACAAGCATCTTTGCATATTAATTGCATGGGCCTTTGTATTATTGTAGATACTAATTACCACTAGTTCTCAGTGGGAATTGGACACCTAATTCTCTAATGCTGCTTTTAACCTCCCAGCTTACAAGCCTTGCATTTCAAGGCACCTCGATCCTGCTGGTATCTTCCAAGTACAGGCTTGATCCAGCACATGGGCCCTGCTGCTGGTTAGGTGACGAAGAATCTTGCAAAATTTTGCAGCGCAGGCAACATGTCTTGGTTGGGTATGCTCATGGACTTCAGCGACAGCTGGAAAGGCTGGCTGGACAGCAATTCCTCTCTGAGTCTGCTGGAGTCATAACACAGAAGCTGGTTTACTTTACCTTCTTATTGCTCCTATGGCTCTGTTTAAGCTAAAAGGGACAATTAAAGAGAGTTAAATTCTCACCTGACTGGTATTAATGGGAGCTGAGCCTTTCCTTCAGCTGGACAGGACTTCATCCAGAGTGCCCTAACAAAGTGCTGAGCTTCTGAAAGATGACTTGTTGCTTTGTGGAACCTGGTATGTATTTCATACTTCACTGGATGAATATGATATATATGAAGAATTTGAGAAGTTTTCTGTAGAAACAGGAGAGACATTAGCCTGACAAAATATACCTGTGCAAGATGTCCTTCAGTATCTTCTCTGAAAACAAAACACAGTTTAAGATTGATCCTGATGGATTTTGAAATGGGTAACAATAAAGTATTTTTCAGCCAGCAAGGTCACTGTAAACGCTGGCATTGGATCTGGATGATGTGGCACTACCCTGCTTCCCCTTCTGCTTTTTTGTTTTTTTAACTCCTATATAATGCTGTCTAAGAAATAATGCAGGGGATGACAGAGAAGGGTAGGCTTAAAAAACCCTGAGGGTGCTTATCTTCCTTGGCATTAACTTCATATCCACATTCATTATGTGAATGGGCCAGGGAGACTGTTGCTGTGACAAATTGGAGCGCAGCGTAGGTTGAACAGACTCAGCTCAATTTTAGGTAATGGTATACAGTCATCTCTACGGCGATGTGCAATGCATGGTGTAGTCCCTCATTTAGAGAAGTTTGAATGCATAAAGCCCTATAAGAAACACTGTGATAACTCAGTTTCTTATTTTTAGGAAGAGTTGCAGTGCATACAATTAGCTCCTCCATTCTCTCCCCCGCCCTTCTTTTAATAACACCAGGAGAGCTTCCCTCCATCTCTAATACCGCCTTGTCAGGGTTGAACTTTCAACAGAGCTGCAGTTGCGAGGAGGATGGGGAGCACGAGAGAGATCCTCAGGCAGGAGATCGACAGGCACGTTGACACAGCTATTATTATTCCATGGCAGACAGGATGGGTTACTCTTCCGTCGCACCGCTGCATGTGTATATCAGACAAAAGACGGTTTCAGTCTGAATGGGAAGATGAGTGGAGTTGGTACTTTGCTGCAAGCCGCGTGATTCTTGGGCAGAGGGGCCTCCAGAATCTTAACTAACACGTCTGAGCCTTGCTATACAGCATGCCTAGTATTTTGCTGAAAGGTTGCTTTTGGAAGATGTAACAGCACTTGTTGATAAATGTTCTTCATGCTAATTGACCACCGTGTTTGCAGACAGATGCGCTGACCTAGAGCTTTCCACGTGCTCGTGCAAATCCCTAAGACGGGCTAATTAACTTCTCCATTTCCATGGCAAAGCCCTCTAAACAGAGTTATGCAAAACAAGTGAAAGAAAACATTGGGCCACAAGGAGGAGGAGACCCAGGCTGCATATAATTTGCGTGTTAAGAAACAGACAATACTGGATATCTTCCTTCAGTAGGAAGACTCAAAATTTCCTGTTTAATGGGTAGATGAGAGTGCAATAAACAGTGAGGAATGATCAGAAAGTCAAGACGTTATTTCCCCTACCAATGTTTAGATGATGTCATCTTACGGAATCGAGGCTCTCAATTCTTTAGTAGTAATGGCATTTTTTTGAAATTTATTTGCCCTCAGTAAGCTGATAGCAGTAGTTTTAACCTAGACTTAGCATGGGGGTCTTGTTTGGGCCAAATCTAGCAGATGTTAATCTTGGAAATAGTTCCTCTGAAGCTGAACAAATCACTCAGGTGAGCAAATGGAGTAAACGCTCACCCGATCTCGGGAAGCTGTCATGCCTTGCTATCTAAAGGCATCCCCCAGTTGCTCGTTGCAGGCCATGCAGGCTCTTCACTTCGCAGGGTTTTGGATGACATCGGAGGTCTGCAACTGTAAACAGTCATGAGGTGCTGAACAAATGGCATTTCCTGTTCAAGTCTAAGCTAATATGTAAGATAAATGCTCTGTGATACTGGAAAAAACCATGTTATCCTTGTGCCTTAATAGGATGCTATTCCTTGGGATGGAAGAAATGCTCTTTCTGCAGAACTCAGAAAATATAAGAGAGTTTCTTGGTTTCCTATGCAAATGAGGCTGTGACTTTTGAACAGCATTGCGAGTTATAAACAGCAGCTAATATGCGTTGGCATAATCCATTACTCACAGACCCGTTGTAGGTGTCGCTCAAAAGTGTGCTCTGACACCCACCCCGTATTGGTTGTATTTATTTTTCATATATGGTGTACTGTGAAAGGGAGTCCAGAGCCAGTCCCCTTCAGGGATCCCTCTGAAAGCCGCTTCTAGACATCAGCAAGACCAGGAAGCTTCAGCCTGCTTTTTAAGGCTTGTCTGATAGGTACGCTATGGGAATAATTTTAATCACAGTGACCGCTGCTAGTCAGGGGGAGGTTTACTTTAATTTTTTTAATTAGATACAGATCCGCTGGCAACATTTTCTTCCATTTGTGTTAGATTGATGCCTGACTTGACCTAAACGGTTCATAACTGTCATAACTTTCCGGTGTTACTGCCTTAGTTTAATGGTGTCCACTGGTTCTTGTATGCCATGCATTACCCTATCGATCATCATCCCGCTCAGTGTTTCTAATTACACGAGAGGATGAGACGATGTTGTTGTACCTGGCATCTCTCCAATACGGGTGTGCTAACGTTGCAGCCTGTCTTGCCATGTCTTTGAACGTGGTGTTGCTCCCCTCACCTTGTGTGTTTAAATTATTGCTAAATTGCAGTGTTTTGAAGCCACAGGAATATTGCTTAAAGAACTCTTCTCATAAAACAGCTCATTAATATGTGTGCTATTCAGGGTTTGCCAAAAGTTTTGTGGTCTGTCTTGCCTCCTCCACTCTTCACTCCTCTCCGCCATCAAAATGTCTGCAGGAAAGTGTGGGCAAAATTGATTCCCCTGTGGCTGTTTCAAACTACACAGTTCGGGCTCATCCTTTGATCCCTCCTCATGACTTTATTTCATTATCCCTTAAGTATAAGGAGGAAAGTTAATGACATCATAAAAACTAGAACTCTATAAAAGATGTTTCTGCTGATTTACTGCCAATGTACTAGCAGCATGTCATATAACTGCCCATTAAAGATGGTGAGTTGCTCTCCTGCCTGCAGCTTTCCTTATCACCAGCCCTTTTATTTATGACCAGATTATAGGGATTGGGTGTGCACAGTAAAACATAAAACTTATTTTTATCATGCATATAATTAACCCTTTAATTATGGAATTAAGTTGCATCCATCCTCCTTTTTTATTTAAAAAAGTATTATTAAATATTCCTTTTTGTCTTCAAAGAGCTTAATGTGCTGCTGAGAGACTGCAGTTCATGGTTTCTGGTTATACCATATTTGTCTTTCCCTTTCCAAGCATTACCTAAACAATTCTGATCAGTGAAGATGCCAAGAGAGATAATAGAAGCTTCCTTACTTAGATAAACAAAATCAAATTTTTCCTGTTCAAGGAAGTTGAATTTGGCCTATGGAAACCCTGGTCTTCTTGCTTGCCTACTTCTTAAACTTCCAGCTCTTTATACATCTTTCCTCCAGCGCCTTAGGATACATAGTCAGCTTGGTAAGTAATTATTTGAGACCACATTTCCCATCACAGAATCCATCGCCACTCTCACCGTAACGGCTGATTTGTCTGGTTGTGCAACTTTAGGCTCTTGCTTTGTGCAGCATAAGGTGTGTGCTTCTGTAATACCCTTCCCATTGGACTCGGTGCCTGCTGTTTTCAAACAAAGCTTGTCATTTTGGCTACCAGTAACGATTTTGAATGCCAAACACCCCTCCCTCCCACCTACAACTCTAGATGCTCCAAGATAAGCTTCTTATTCTGAAAGCAAGGCTTCTCATAAAGTATCTCGAGTTGTAGACAGGGGTGGGGGAAAGGTTGGGTCTTCAAAGTGATTCATTGCTCCTGAGAACCTTGGCCAGTGAAGTTACTTGTTTAAAATTAATCATGTTCCGTGTGCATCAGGCATCTTCTGTTAATGCAATCATAATGGTTTGTTTGCTAGATACTGGCATTGGATCTCAGTCTTGGGAATGCACTGTGATCAACTTTATACATTATTAAAAGCTGTTTGTCTTTTTGTCTTTTACCCGGTTAGTTGTTCTGATTTCATTTTGCTGATCATGAATTGCCGACAAAGAATAGGCATTCCTCAAGTGAAAAGCAAGAACAAAGCTTTCTATTCATCCCATTTCTATTACCCAGGCTTTATATTAATATCTACATAGTTCTTGAGAATGTCTAAGAACAAATGTTCTTTAATAGCTATTTTCCTGGGGTTTTCCTTGGCTATAGTATGAATTTAGGATTTCCGTGTGCAGTGCTGATAGGCTGTCCTAGGGAGACGATAGCGAGAGGGATGCTGTGCCGGCTACACGTTTGTCACTTGTCACAACTGGGGAAATCTCTCTGATGGTTTCAATTGCTTTGAGCTGGTTTCCTCCCCCTCCTTCCAGGAAAGAGAGGGAAATGTGATGTATGATTGCACAAGCTTGTTTTTACTTGTGTGAGTGATGGAATAGGAGAAGTTCCAAATGAGGAAGTCATAAAGAAAAATAATAAAGGAAGGAAGCAATGAATTAAACTCCTAGTGCTTTGTTGTATAGCTGTGATTTATAAAGAGGTATTTATTTATTTCTTACAGAAGGAATTCCATCTCTGCATAGAGTAAGATGAATAATAATGTTTAAAAATAAAGTATTACAGGGTCCGGACTGGACTCTGGCTGCCTCTCATCAGCTTACATTAATTTTATTTAAGATACGGTAGCTATCTCTGAGAATAGCACTGATGCTGAAAGACAATGGTTTTATTTTTGGTATATCCCCGTTTTATGAGGAGTAAAGAAATGCAAGTACCACACTGTTCTGAGGAAAAGGTATTGAGCGTGAAATACATTCTTAATTATAAAACTGTTTTAGTTGATCTGATGGCTTTAAATGATGCAGTACAACCCTATTGCCTTCGAGGCAAACCTTGATACTTGTATAACTCCATAATAGGTGGGTGTTCAAATTGAGTGGAGACTTCCCAGGTCCCTGGATGTCAGCCTGAGATTCAGAACCCGTTGAACAGGCGAGGGAAGTCTTTTGCATGAACCTGTCTTTACATACTGGTTTTAAGGGTGACAGTATCTCAGTTCGTTGGCTTAATGAAAAAAGGCCTTCTAAATCATGAAGGTTAGATATTCCATGTGTGCCTTGGACCAGGTATTCCAGGAGCTCCCCTCCCCCTTGTCTGGGCTTCCAAAGATCCTGTGCTCATTGAAAGCTTAATTAATTAATGAGTAATCAGTTCTCAGCTCTAGGGTATCAATTTGAAGGAAAAATTGATTTTCAAACCCAAATGTCTTATACTTAGACTATTTATATTCTGAAACTACTGTGCATGTCATAGTCCTATTTAGAAAAGTGTCCAACTCCACTCAAGGGCAGGCAGCCTGAGGAATAAATTAATTCTTACCCATCAGAGGATGAGTATTGCAGAGAAGCTTTGAATATCAGTGTGCTAGTGAGAAGGAAGCTTGTGATTCTCATACCTGAATCAAAATTGGCCAAGTATTTAAAATGCACCTTTCATTGCTGCCAGACATTTACCTAGCATGAACATTAATAGGATGAGAGGGAAAAAAATTAGAGGTTCAACAATAATTCGAAGTTCTCTGTTTATAATGTGAGAAATCATCAATTAATTCCATACCTGGAATAAAACATGCCCTAAGGCCTACCATCTGCCCACATTTAAACTTGAAGATAATAGATTTGGAAGAGAAGTTTGTAATTATTTGCTAGGTGGTTCTGATTAATTTACAAGGAAAATTGCTAATACCGATAGTGTATTACCCTGGGGCCAAGTGGAAATCACAATATTGCAGGAAGGGATAACATGTAAATGATGGCTTGTGCGTTATCTGTTAGGCTGATTGGACAGTCTGATTATTTTTCTTAAGCCACTAATGGGTGCATATAAGATTAGAGTGTGCTTTGGACAACATGGCTATAATTCTCACCTAACAGGCTGTAGAAAATAGGAAGTAAATATACCCCAGTGGCATTCTTAGAAATTAAAAATGCTAAAGGCTAGATTATGAAATTATAATGGATTTACACCATCATGACTGAGATCAGAATCTTGCTTTGTAGCACTGAAAAATACATTTATGGAGTCATCTATCCTAGAAGCCTTGGAAATTATCATATAGGGAATGCACGCGAGCAGTCTTCTCTGGCAAGTACCCATGTGCTTTAAAGATGTGCTGAAAAAGCCAGTGTAGAGTCTTGCATTAAATTCAAGTTGAAACAGACTTTACTGGACGATAGCCCAGTGGGTATGGAAGAAGATAATTTATCTGGAACTCTGAAATATTTAGTTTTGGCTGCTATTTACTTGCATTGGAGAACACTGTGGACCTTCTGTGCACCATTACAGTTAACAGCTGTACAGCTGCGTGATTAAAGACTGACCTTTGAAAAGAGTGGGAGTTCTGTGTTGCCAAGGTACAACCGGTGGAGCAAAAGGCATGTGTAATGTATGTAGTCCTACGGTAACAGAAGAAAATGGGAAGGTGAACCAGAAAACCCCTGTCTCCACGGCTGCTGGCCAGAGTCACTCCCGTTGACTTTGCTACTTCCTCTTCTGCTCCTATGTGGTTCACTCGGTGGTAGCAAAAGCCAAGTGGGAAGGGATCCCTAAAGGATTATAGGTGGGTCTTTAAATTTGGGTGAAACTGCCTCATCCATATAAAACAGCAACAACCACCCAAAGAGCACCTCCTTCCCTGTGATAGAGCTCTCTGCCCGCGTGGATTTACCAAGAACGCGTCTCCCTGCACCTCTTCATCCCCTGTTGTCTGTGTGTCCTCCACCACCTCCCCACATAAAATCTGAGCACAGCACTCCTTATAAAAAAATGAAAAACCATAAGCAAATCATTACCAGTAAGATGTTCGTTGCTTGGGGGCGGAGGTTGTAAGCAGTAGTCTTGCTGTTTCTTTTCTGTGATCTTTGTGCTGGCTCATGCTTAAATGCTGTAGGGATCATTAGCCCTAGATGTTATCAGTTGATGCCTCACAACTTTATCTCATACATCGTTTCAGAGACTGTAAATTTTCACTTAATGGAAAAAAAATTTTGCATGTATGTGTAACAGAAGGTTTGAGGCTTTATGCTGATACCAAGTAAATAGGTCTGACGTTCACCTTCATGTGATAGTTAAACCATTCCTCTCCCTCTCTGAAACATGATGTAATTTGATGCAACCAGTGAGACGCCCACGTTCAGAGCACAGGATGGCTGGACATCAATCACAGCAGTGGTTGCAAGCAGCTTCCAGTCTTCTCCAGATCTCCCTTTAAATGCAGTAATGAGACCTCTGCACCGTGGTCGGGTGAAATCACAGCTACTAGACGAGGTGTGCATTAGATTCTGGAATTCCCCTGTTAAAAACCTAACAATTTTTGTTTTCATTTACACCGAGTGTTCTTGTATTCTGAAGTGCAACACCTTCGTGACCTGCTTTCAGTAAATAACAGCTCTTGTGCAGCAGCTTTTTGGCGTATTCAAGAGAAATAATATTACCATGAGCAACATTTTTGCTGGATATAGAAATTATCAGCTTTGAAGGAATACAGTAAAAATTGAAGGCCTTGGTGCTCATTCTCAAATTGACATCTTGTCCCATACCATCAAGATCATATGACATTCAAATACAATAACAAACACACCTAGTTAAAATACAAAACAAACATTTCCTTTAGCAATTTTTGCTAATTTTTTATTGTAAGTGATAATTGAAATACTCATGTTATCCTGGAGGATTCAAGTGACCATTGTCTTAATATAAAATGCAGGTCCTTGTACATCACTGAGACAATCTCATGTAGCTGGGACCGAGCCGGGAAGCAGAGCGTGTTGGATCCGTATGCACAGCAGCTCGTATGCATACCCTTGTGGCTGGCGACTTATACAGCATCTCCCTCAATTTCATCAGACCAAATAAGTTATGAGTCTTAATCCTCTGACAGCCTGCTGCATTTTTAGAGGGAAGAGGTATCAGTCGTAACAGAGGAAACAACAGATTGGAATAGGTTCTTGTTTTCCTTTTCCATTTCCCCATCTTGTGTTTTCTCTCTCATTGTCGAACTTTCCCTTACCTCATCCCTTCTGCTGTGAGCTCTCCTAGCTGCCACTCATCGTTAAATAGTCTCGATAACTTGCGAGATCAGTTTTGTGCTGGTGGATCGTTGCCATATGCCGATGTAAGTTGTCAGTGAGCGTCTGAAGCCGTCAGTCGATCCACTCTTCCCGAGTCCTGCTGCTGTGTGAGCCAGAAAGCCTGCCATGATGCCCCTGCCCTCCCCCAGGACGAGGCTTTGTCCAGGCCGTGTGCGCTCTTGGGATGAAGCTGGTGGGCAGGGACAACCGTGCTGCTATCGGACCTTGCAGTGATGCTGGCAGGGATCTGGGTGAGAATTTATCTCCATGGTCAAGTGCCTAATTTAGAGGAGAGCTGGCGGACCAGCGAGAGGAGAGGCCTTGGCAGCATGCAGAGACAGGCTCCAGGGCGCGGGGTTGTCCCCATGCTGTGGGTAGGTCCATCAGCTCTCCAGGCTCCTCCTCGCTCTGCTCTCCATCACGGCTGCGGTGCAGGGGAATTGCGTCCCCCTGGCAAAACGCTTGGGAGATGAGTGCTGCGAGCGGGCGTTGCGTCTGTCTCGTTCTGCATAAACTTGGGCAGTGGGTTCAGTAACGACTTCCACTGATTTAATTGTTCAGACAACTGCCTCTCTACCATCAGTATTTACAGAGCTTTTGTTGAAGCTAAACAGGCATATGCTCTTTGTCACTGTCATGGTGTCAGGAAAGTTGCAGGCACCTAATTTCCAAGACTTCCTTTTATTGTCCAAAAGCTGGTCTGGAGAAACTGGAAAGGGCTACCTGCCAGTTGCATTGTCTTGCCTGGATCCGCTTGTTAGACTTCAGCCCTTCATTTTCAGAGAGTTTTATCTGAGCATAATGTACTTTTTTTTTTTCCTCTGGTTACTTTTTAATTAATATCCTGTAACTGCTTCAAACTTGGGAGGAAAGCGTTTTTCGATTTCTCTTTTATCGGGTAATTTTAATTATTCACACGATTGACTTCATTAAGTTAAAACACCGTAATATTATGTGTGAAACAGTGATCTTTGGAACAAGAGAAAAATTATTCCTATTTTTTTGGAAGCAAAATGGCTGAAGTGCCACCAAAGCCAAGCGTCCCTGCTGCAGACAGACAGATGCTAGGTTACCCGTGCACTGCTGTGTCCTGACGGGTGATGCCCACAGTCTTCCCTCTGCACTGACCTGGAGGATTAAATACAAATTGACATTACATTAGTTCCTGCTTCTGTGTGTACTTTTTCATTTCTGTTCCGTAGCTATGAGACTGAAACAAGGTGTTGATAGACACAGAAGGAGACATTGGAAGCCGTGTGGTGAGTTTGCTGTGTGATTATTGATGTTCATCAGCCCGTGGCATCCTGAAATGCCAGTCACTGAAAGATCTTTGCTTTAGCACAACACTTTCAGCTTTCAAACTCGGGCATCTTTTTCTTAATACAGAAGGCTTGTGTCTTGGTTATGTCTCACAGCGTCAAAAATGAAAATCTTCTAACAAGCAGAATTGTAACCTCCCGCCTATTGTTGTGAAATTCACATTGTTGGTAATACTGCAAATGAAAACAGGAAAATATGGCATGAAGGAGCATTGTTCCAGCAACTTCAGTGCTCCTTCAGTTGGATTTATTTAGACGGTGCCTGTGGATTTGGTTATTTTTAAGTTCCTGTTGTTTTTAGTAATTATGTTTATTGTGGCAATGTGTAAGGATCGCACTTGCATTAAATGCTGAGTCCTGTGTTGTTCAGGACTGTGTTGTCCTATTCAGTTCTGCTTAATGTCAGCCACTGGTCGTCCTGTCGTTTTTCAAACTGGCTGCCAAAGTCATTACCGCCTTTTAATAATTGTTTGTATAGGTGCTTATCATTATAGAAGTCCCAGCGTCTACTTTTTTTGTGCCAGTGCAGATGGGGCACAGATGAGATGTTAAAATTAGTGTCATCCAGGAACCAGATAACCTCCGGTCCACGCCAAACCCAGTTCAGAAGCGATTGCCCAGAGCAGTTCTTACAGCCCTCCCAGACAGATGTGCACCGAGGGGACAGCTTCATTTCTGCCAGCAGAAGAAGAGCTGAAGCCAACGGTTGTGGTCGCAGCCGGCTGTGGGCGAGGCGCGTGGTGGTGGCAGGGCTCTCCTGCTAACCCGGCCGTGCGCTCGCAGGCGGGAGAGCACAGCGTTACGGTTCCGAGTCTGCCAGGCGAGCTGCCCTTCTCCCTCGGTCATGCAGGGGCCCTCTCCGAGAGCCACGTGCGCTATTTCAGAAACAGGCGTCTTAGTTTAACTGCAGCACTGTATCAGTAGATAATCATCCTGTAGTACAGCTATGTGCTCTCACAGTTATCTGTTCCAACTAAGTAGATTAAAATGTTTTTTAAAAAGTGATGGTGGGAGCTCCTGTCTTCAGTAGATGGGGTTTGTCTTTTGAAGTAAAATAAAACTGAGAGCTGCAAATTGCCTGTTAGTCTCATAACAGGTCTGGTCTGAAGAGCTGCTGGGTCCTGTGCCCTGACATCCTTTATCAACCAGGACAAGAAAATTAGACTTGCAAGCTAATTTGACATTTAAAAATACATATAAACAGGCAAGTGAGTATGTCCAAATCAATCTTTGAAAAGTGTGTTTTGAACTACAGAACATTTCTGTCCTCGCAGAATGACAGTTAAAACATTGCTGTTAAAGCAGTAAATGGAAATTGCAGTCGCTTGTCAAAACAAGCAGCGCTTTCCTTCTACGGAGTGTAAGATGCCGAACAATAGGCAGCACCTTTCAAAACAGCTTCTTCATTATAGAGTCAGGTTTCTAATGTAACCTTTTCATCCACGAATAGTGTATTATTTCTCCATAACACTTTATAATAAGTGGACATTAAATTAATGCTACATGACAATGGAATTCCTGTGGAGTTATGTACTACCCCGAGACGAGTGCCAAAGGAATTTGGTATGATTAAAAGGAGTTGGTGGAAGTGGAAGGAGGCGGGTACCGATGGCTTATTGCAGGCACCTGAACTGAGCTGAGAATAACAGGACTGTTCGAGGGTTGCAAGCCTGAGGGAGGGCTAAGAAAATCCCCAAGCCCAAACCTGAACTCAAACCATAAATGTTAGGACTTGTTTTCTGGCTCAGGTTGTTGGGAAAATGATTAATATTCTTTGTTACAGTCTTGTGACTTTAATCATTAAAATATCTTTGTCTTAATTGTGAGCAGGATGCTCGTGTGAATTTGGCTCCGTGGATCAGAGCTGTGGGAATCTGTAGCTGAGGGGAGAATTTGGTCCTGTGTGCCATGTCGTCTGGGCACAGTTGACATGATGGGTGACTTCAGTGCCCACTCCAGCCCGATAGCGCTGGGCCTTGTTCCACCACGTTTGCTTCCCGAGTTATCCCGGGGTGCCCCGTCCCTCCCAGCAATCCCATCCAGGGCCCAGCATAGGCGGTGCACGGCCTCGGCTGTGTGTTACAGAAATGCCGCTTTGGTAGGCTGCAGCGTAGCTCTGATTTTCATGCACTTTGAACTGAAAAGGACAGGAGAAAATCATAGTTGTCTGATGTCCACAGGGAGATCATATCAATTCCTTAGGAGATCTGTGACGGGGCTATGCCACATGCGTAAAACCTTCACTGGCAAGAGATCTGCTTTCCTCCCCTTCCTCCTCTCCAGGGTACTGAGTTGCAGCATCCTGGTGAAATGTATTTTTAAGAGGAAATACAAACCAGGCATGAAGAAGAAAGAGCAGCAGCATTTGCTGTCTTCTTGAACGTGATGGAGTCCCTTGGGCTTTATGGCTGGAGAGGACAGGAGGAAAAATTTGTGTTCGTCTCTTCCATACAAAGCTGAATTACAAGTAGTGGAGAGTCCTGTCTCTCTCCATTCCCATTGCCCATCCCATTGAGCTGCCTCTGAAAATACCAGTATTAATCCAAGTGAGGACTCAAGAGCAGCATATTCATGAAAAAAATAATAGATGTCTTTCTCATGAGTATTATTAACAGTCAGTGGCAGTCAGTAGATGTTTTTCTTGTATGCTACAAAGCAGCAGCAGATAGTTAGCAGAACAAGCATGCTGTATCATCATCCCTGCAGAGAACAGAAGTAGCAGACAGTTTCCTTCCTTCATGGCAAACAGCCTGTAAATGAAATCTTCTCTCTGAAGACATAGCGGAGGCCAGATGGGAGAGGAAACCTAACCTGGAGTGTAAAAGCGGCATCCTGCTGCTGGCTTCTTGGAAGACAACAAACAGTCAGAGGCAGCCTTTGACCAGCTCGGTCGGTGGTAGGTGCTGATGAATAATTGGGCAAAAGGCAGTGAGTGCTGCTGTTTCATGCCACCGAGACGTATTTCAGTTTGAAGCAGGAGCCATTTTCTCGTTGGCGCAGCAAGAGCCGCGTATGCCGGTGAGCATCGTTTTCTCTCCTGGGGCTGCAGTGACACTGGCCCTAGGGAAAGCTGCAGGGCTCATCCTTTCCGCTAAAGAAAGCAAGAGTTGAATAGTTCAGTCCAGGGAACTGCAGCACTATTTGTCTAAAGAGGTGGTGATTTCTCTTCCCAGATCTGATTTATCCCCAAGCCTTACAAGAAGAAACTGGCATCGTACTTCTGTGTAGCCTGAGTGCAAGCAGTGGGAGCAGGGGTATAATTGGTTCCCCGTTTTGCTGAGCTGTGACCTTCCAGAAGGAGTCCCTGCATTTGTGCAGCACTTGATAATAGTTCTTAAACCGAATCCCAAAATCTCACTTTGGTTTGGAGTAATCATGAAAATTAGTTCCTTTAAAAATAAACAAATAAAGCTCATCCTTGTTAGCAAGTGCTGCCTGAGGCTGTCAAATAGCCGCGCTGACAGGATCTTCTGCTTCCACGAAGCTGTCTGTATGCAGGAGGGTGTAACGTGCAACTGACGGGCTTGGCTGCTGCTTTCCACCTTTTCCTACAAGAGCTGCAGTCTCCTCGTGAGCAGATGTTACTAAATCAGTCTGCCCCGAACCCTTTATGAAGTCTTTTCAGGTAACTCATCCTTCTCTCTCCTGTTAGAGGCTCTGAAATACTTTTTTTTAAACACTCACATTCAGCCAAGAAATACTACAAATAATTTAGATAGCATAGAGCTCTTTCTTCTTGGTGCTTTAAAGTTAACAATGCCTGCCAATGGTGTACTCGTGGCAAATAAATATCAAAAATAGGATAGTCTAAAAGGATGTCTCAGAAAAGGAAATAGAGAGAGATACAAACATAAGTAGATACGAAGAAACATCATGAGCTAATTATTCTCAGTGCGTTATCAGAGATGAATTGCACATACGTCATGTACAGTTACCTTCCTGTGAACCAGAAAGTATAGATTAGTAGCAGACGTATCTGGTAAGTCTTGATGGTCTGTTGGGCTGATCAATAACATCAAGTCCTATCTTCCTTTTCTCTAGATTAAAATAGAAATGTCTTGCAGTGTGGCGGGCACCCGCGCTGGTCTGAGCGCAGGGGTAGGGTTCGGGGCCAGCCTCCGTGGGGACTGTTAAACACGTTCCATGACAAGGTTGCCTAACTTCTGTAGCAAAGTATTACTGGACAAATAGTAACAGCAGGAAACATAACAAACGTTACTTGAAAGGGTTTGGATCAGCGGGGTTTTTGTTTTTAACCACGTGGTAGTAAATGCAACATATTGTGAAGGAAAGACTAGCAGTAGTTAATACATACCTGCTAGCAGATATTTGCTGTATAATCTCATAAAAGGACAGTATGCTTCTGGTTAGAGTTGCAAGAAAAGTTCCTTCTTCCCAATGTTTTCCTCAGGAAGTACCTTTGCCTTTCATGCTAAATTATAATATTTTTGTTTCATGCTGAAGTCTGAGCTATGTCTGTGGAATTTTCCAAGCCTTCGTCCCTCCCCGCGCGGCTCAGCCCCGAGCCCGGGTCGGCGTTAGGGCCACGTGCGAAGCAAAGCCTGGGGCGGTCTCTGAGCTGTGTGCTTGGCCTGCCCCTTCTCTGCCCACGGTCCACGTTACCGTCAGTGACGAAGGTGCCATTCACAGCTTGCGTTGTCTTTTCCATCAGAATGCAGGTGCTTCTCATGCTGGTAGTTGATTTTCTTTGCCTGTACCCACTTTTTCATTTTCTGACATTCCCACATCCTGGCTTCCGTCTTTCCAACCGAGGCTTTCTAGAAGGATGCTTTTATAACTTACGATGCGGAATTGGGGTTGTTGATGCGTGGGTTCAGTTTCTAGCTGTTCAGTGAAATCTTTTGTTTAATTGTAGACAAGTCAATTAACTTTTCTCGTCTAGATCCACAAGACACTGAGCTGATAAATCCCCATTGGTTATACTTACTTGTCCACCCATAAAATGGGTTGAACTTCCCTGCTTGAACAGGTGACATTGGGATAAATTCTTTGTAGATGCTAAAGACTTTTGAGGAAGGGAACTGTGAAAGGGTAGAGATAGGTGAGCTGGGAAATAGGCTGGGACTGGGAACCTGGGGTGTACATTGTGTTTCTAACTCTGCTGCTAATTTGCTAAGATGACTTGGCGACGAGGTTTTGTAAAACTGAGATTCTGAGCTTTATAAAGTGAGGTCTTTGAATTAGACTGGGTGATGAACTTTCTATCAGTTGCCAGTGTCAGTAATGCTGAAGTGGTACAGAACATTGTACCTACGTAGCTCCTAACTTGTTGCCCAAACTGCATTACTACCTAGCCATCCTGATCCTGGTTTGCTAATTCTTCTTCCACCCCATTAGGAAATACAGGTAAAGTAAATGAAGAGCACAGCTTCCTCCCCGTTGCCTTATTCTGGGCCGTGCTTTCTGGTCTGTGACTTGGGAAGTGAAGGTCAGGATGGTTCATTGCCTCTCTCAGTCTTTTTTGCTTGTAAATTTATGCTTTCTTCCTCCAATTCTGCTTGAATTTCAAAAACCAATGGGCCAGACCTTTAGCTGGAGTAAATTGTCACAGCTCCATTGACTTCAACCGAGTATGTCAGCTTTCACCAGTGAAAAATCTGTCCTGTAAGCTGAAATGATTACCTTACAAAAACATTTGATTATCACATTTGTAGTTTTCTATTGTTTTAATGTACTGTGACAAAGTCTTTAGAAGGATGATAGCTCATGATTGAATTATCTTTTTGTCCCTTTTTATTTTACTATTTTTTGTTCTCTTAAGGAGAGAGAGCTCTTTCTCTGCGTTCAGAATATTTGTTTCGTAGTGATGATGCTTTGCAAATGCTGGTGAAATCCTAGCCCCATGGGAGTGGAACAGGACCTTCTCCTTTATAGTTATCACTTTAAAGCTCTGCCCGTAAATGACTGGGTTATGCTTTGTACTGCACCTGTGCATTATCTGCAAGTAATGCACAGTGATACGGGAATGCTTGTGAGTTCTGGCTTTTCGTACAGTAGACCAGGTCAGCAGCTGGGATAAATGGGCTGCGTTGTCTTTATTTCACACCAGTTAAGAATCTGGACCAACCTATAAAAATGATTGTGGAAAAATTTCCATGTAACGTAATCCTACCTCCGTGTCAAAAGCAGGTGGGCTGATTTGATGAAGGCTATTACAAAGCACTGTGGAATCGTAGTGAGTGTGTTGTTAAAGGAAGCTGTGTCTCCTGTCGCACTGAGCCATGCGCAGCTCCAGCCATTTCCCTCCAGAGATGAGTTTGAGTCAGGAATGACAAAGAAAAATTTGGTAATTTTATGCTTGGATTTCTTGTACACAAGGAGAAAAAAAAGTTTTGCCTGCGCTTAGTACTTGGAGGAAGTAATTATTCTGGTTTTATGCAATACCTTTCTCCACACCGAGTGACACAGGGCATTCGTCATTTGCCGTTTGACCTGGTTTTTATAGAACATACTTAAATGCAGTTTAATTTCATCAAGATTTATTCACAGTAAATTTCCAATTATTACTCATGTCTTAACAGCTTCATCCAGAAAGCTTGAAGCTTTTCCCCAGCATATCATCAGATGTTCTTTAGCACTATAAAATTAGTTAGAAAGTAATTTTCTTAATTTGGTTTCTTGCAACCAAATAAATGAAAATCCATCTCCAGCTGAAGCTGCGGGATTTAGGGTTTTCCTTTATTAAAGAGAAATGATAATCTATAAAGTAGGGATGTGGCTGGGGACGAATATTAACTACTAAAAGGCTTATCTGCCATAATATCTTAGAGATGCTTCGGCAACTAACGATTCCCCATTGACATTTTTTTATATATTTTGCTTGCAGCAGGAAATAGGACAGCTCTTATGTATCCTAAGGAAAAAATGGAAGATTTGGTTAAACACCATCTCTTCTGCATGACTCATGACATGCTGGAATAAAAACAGCAAGGACCCTGATTTAATATAAGTTTGACACCAATTCAGGGAAGCATTTAAGCATTTGCTTAAGTACATTCTTGTTCAACAAAGCACTTAAAACATGCTTAGCTCCAGGCACTTTCTTTAAGTCCTGTTAATTTTAATGAAATTTAAGCATGTGCCTAACTTTAAATAGATGCTTAACAGCTTGGCTGAGTGGAGTGCTACATTTTAGATATGTGACACTGGTGTTCTTCTTTTTCTGGTGAAAAGAGAAACAATAATTCCCCATGGATACGATTACTAAAAGACATTGAGACGTGCCATGATTGACTGCAGATAGAGGGAGCAAAATGACATATCGCAGGTGTTGCTGACAGAAGTTCAAGTGAAATTAGACTCCACCTTTCAATCTGCTTATGAAGATTGCTTGCCGTTTCCATCCTAAGGCAGATAAAATTGTGATAGGTAGATATAATACTAAACATACATCAAACATAGAGCTGTGGTGGAAGTATTTTATCTAAAAATCAGTCACCGGTCCATCCTTCGTTGGCTAGTCCAAGCCAAGACTTTGGGAAGCCTTTAGCCATGACAGTAAACAGTCTAAGCTTCTGGACGAGAAAGTAGAGAAACCCCTAGGGTTCCTCATTATCTGAGACCTGTGGCTTCTGTTTTTACTCGAGGATGCTCACTGGTCACTAGGATTACTGCAGCGACAAATGTACGAGCTCTTTGAAGCCTGACCCCAGATCTGAAATCCCAACCTCCTCCGAAGCCTTGGGCATCTTCGATCCTGTCTGAGCAAGGCTCAATTTTGAACTCTCAGGCTCTCTCCCAATGTCAGTATTCACAGCGTGAACCCTATTCCTGTGGAATAAGGTCCTGTCACTTTGCTCCATCATCTGTTTGTCAAATTTTCCATGTTTTGTTGATTGACAACATTGTGTAAGCTGACCTCAAGCCGTTTCCATAAGCACAGACGATAATTGGGGCACCCAGCAGCCAACGTTAACCATGCCACCTCCCTGTCTTCTGCAAAGAAATAGATAAAATGTGATAATGACTAAATGAAGTGTGAAGGCTTTCCTTCCTCTGATTTATGTGCAGAAGTGTTTCTAATTTTCCTGATGTTATCTCCCTTTACAGGATATAATTACCTGATTTACTTGATTGCCTTCTGGGAATATTTTTTATAAATTGACTTAAAATTGTTTATACTGTTGCAAACTGATAATTTCATAAAGTGCCTGCTAATCTGCTTGAGTTGTTTGTTGTATTTTATTTTGTATTTTTCCTCTTTGCCCTTCATTACTTTCATTTGTTAGTTATTATGGGAAGTTGATACCATGTTTTGGACTAAGCTGAAAGTAGAGTAGCTTGTCAAGACTTTCATGTCATTGTCTCAACATGTTACTAAGAATAAACTCCTGTACTTCACTTTACCAAACAAAACCAGGGCTTTAACTTTTAATATACATGACAGCACCTCAGGAGGTCTTAAGAAAAGGTCTTCATGTGAAATGTGGTGCATAAGATCCCTTGTATCGTTAGTTTAGTTATATTCAAACAGATGTTGGTGACAAGTCCTCTGGCTTCACCTGTCTTCGATTCCTAAAATCTGAAAGCTGGGACTGAGCAAGAAAACATGTTTCCACTGTCCTCAAAGACATTGAGGAAGGGAACTTCAGGAGCAACTCTTGGGCTTCCTTGAAGTTCAAGACTAGACAATAATCCCGGGCTTTTTTATTTCCAGTCATTACGTGGACATAGGGTAGCAGTTTATGCTTTGAAATACATTAAGCCATATTTGAGAACAAACAAACAAGCATGTTGAAAAGCATCAGGTATTGGGTTTGTATTTTACATTTCTAAATAGCTTGTAGATGCAATCCTTGTGGATGCCTCAAAGATCTGTGTATTTTCAGAGAGGAAAGCAATTTCTGGAGATTATTCAGCACTTTATTACGTTGCTGAGAACTCTGTGTTTCTCCTTGGTGGTAGTGATGCCTCCCTGGTACCATGGCAAATTGGTCATTTGGCTCAATATTTCATCGCCTCCTGACTGGCATGTCTTGTGGGTGGTTTCACCTCTCACACTAAAACTCTGGCTCACATTTTCATATTTCATCCTATTCCGCACCGTGCCTCCTACCCTGGCGTGAACGCACCTGCGCAAAGGAGGTGCCAGAAATAGAGACGCTTTCAACTATCTCAGGGCCAGGCTTACATGAAGGTCCCCATAGCGAACGGGTAAACGGACACACCACAAATCAAACGTCATTGATTGTGATGGTGTTTCAGTAGCTTTCAGTGCTTTTATTTTGGGTTTGCCACTTCAGATGTGCTACAGTTAGGGAAGAGCTAACAACTCCTTGGTGTTGTTAAAGAGAGGGATAATTATGATTTTATTTAATAGCTCCGCTAACATGCTGCTCTATCTTATTACCATAAACTGAGCGCTAAGCGAAGTGAAGAAGCCTCTTCCTTATTCCACTCGCTGTGTTTATTGTTATTGTGCACATGCCCCCCTGCCGGAGATGCCTTTCGGTTGATGGCTTGCATTTGTTCAATGATACTTTACCTCCAGCACTCCCAAAATGGCATCTGTTGCCCGGAGGCCACATGCTCCTCCCGTATAGGCAATTGTGCGATCTGTAAATAGCTATTAGACTGGCATGGCCTAAATTAACTGCAAATTGACAACTCAATTGTAAAACAAAAAATGACCTAGTAATTAACAGGATATTTCCATAAAGGCATAATTACCATTTAGCAGGGCGCTATTTGTACTTCCCTTTATTCTAATAAACCCTTACTCCTTTTTTTCACTCTTCTGCCACAGAAAATATTATTGTTCCAATCTTTATCAAATTTTTCAAGCTGACTTTGGAAAAATAAATGAGGACGAGAGCGTAGTCGGTCTCTGTCCTCCCCTTCCCTCTCCTGTAGGGAAGAGACAAGTTTGTTTGTACTGAACAGCCTTTCCTTAGCAGGGGTTTGGTTTCTTTGTTTTAACTTGGCGGTAGCATCTTAACTCTGCTCGTCAAAGTTACTGGCCTTCCTCCTTTTGTCACTTACAATCAGTGGCGTGTTTGGCTCTCCCGGCAGCTCTTCCCCACCCCCTCGTCCCTTCTCCTCCTCCAGCCCAGGGAAATAATGGCACTGATGAGCTCTTATCTTTTTGTCACGCTCCTGCCAGCAGAGGAGACAAATTGATTTATGTATGTGGCATCCTCCTCCTGATAGTGCCATAATTTACCACTAAATATTGCTTTGACACAATAGTTTTGTAACAAATACATAATGCATATTGCTCTACTTTCCCTCCACCTCAATCGGTTTTTGAATTAATGGAGTGAGACTCCCTCAATTCAGAGGAATCTCATGTCCAACGCCTGCATGGAGCCTCGCAGAATACCAATCTGCCGCCGCTCCTCTTTCTCTGCTTAGTGTCACCTTGAAATGAAGCTGGCTCCCCCATTAGGTTTTTTTCCCCTTCCTTGCACTGTCAAATGAGGCGGTTCTTCACTCCTTCACGAGAAGCGATGCTTTACTCAAAAAGGCCTGACTTGATTTATTAGATAAAGAAATAAATTGTGTAAAAGGCTGGAAGGCTTTGCATGTCCTTGCACAGAGCTGAAGTGTTACATGGGAGCTTGCAATCGCTGGTTTCATTAAACTGGAGCAACACACTTGGAAATGCAAAATCCTTTTTGAATAAAAAGGACAGGCTCTTTCTGTCTGGCTTGATTGATATACTGGTTCTGCCTCCTGTCCTCGCTGCCACAGAAGAACGTATCCCACGAAGGGGATTCTGCATCCTCAGTAATTATTCGGGCAAGTGAACAGTTCAGCGCTGATTTTTTTTTATTTTTTTTTTTTTTAACAATACCATCTGTAATGATTATATCACTAAAATCATCCTCGTGTTTTCTCATTGATTGATTTAAGAACAACGCAACAGAAGCAAAGGTGAAATTGGGAAGTGGAGGGGTTGGAGGCTTTTCAGAATATGTGGTATGAAATGCAGGCTAAAGCTGGAAATGAGACAAACTGAGCCTGGTTGACAAGCAGGAGGGGTATGATGACTGTCTCTTTTTTTTTTTTTTTTTTTACTCCTTTTGCTGGTGTACATCAGACTTAAGTACAGTTTTCCTCAGTTAACCTTATGGGTACTTTATAAAAAGTGGGGGGGTGGGGGGAGAGGGGAAGATCTCTTTTTCTGTATTATTCTCTAAATATTTTGAAGTGCAAGGGAGACTGTGCCCCCATGACAACATTCAAAATTATTCTGCATTTGTATGATGAGCAGTCTGCTCAGGCTAATAGAAACCACGTAGCTTTGCCCTCCAGAGCGGTCTGTAAGTTGCCGTGATCCCCAAAGCCTGCAGACATGACAAAAGCCCTGGCATTTTTATGTTTGCCTGTTTTCCGTGTTGCTCCTTTTCTCTCTTTCTTACTTGCCGTTTCTTCTTTACCAGCCAGGGGGTAGACAGCCTTGAGGTATGGAGAAGTGTGAGGAGCAGCTGCGTACCAAATCCATTGGTAACGCAGGGCAAGCCTGGCAGGGGCTGAGATGTCCTATTTAAAGCTAAGCATTTTTGCGTTGGTTACTGAATTCAGGTGTCCTACCCCACCTCCCTCATCCCTTCTTGCAGTTCAAAGCAAGCACGCACCTGCTTTGCGGCAATTACCCTACACGTATGTGCTACTAATAATGGATGTTTGCTCCCTGCAGGTCTCATATTAATTTTCAGTCAAGCTACGCTGTTGAAAGAGAGGAACTTCTGAAATGATTATGGGTTGTAAACTCTATCTGGCAAATTACTACATATTTCTAGCACAGTTTCAGTTGTCAGAGATACTTCTCAGCCTGTATGCTTCCAAACAGTCCTATCAATTATGTTTCTTTTGACGTTCGAGTGGAGCTACTGTCAGCTTGCTTTGCAGCGGTTTCTCTTTGCTTTTGCAGCTTGCTTGTGTAACCAAGTACGAGAATCCCAGGGGAGCGTGAATCCTAAAACAGTCATAAATGAAAAGTTCTGGTTTGTATGATATTTTATTTTCTAGCTGTGAGAGAGAGGTTATTTACAGGCAGGTCAGATTTGAATTTCAAATGATCGTGGAAAATAGAGACGGAAAAGACAGTTTGTCTAAGTTCATCCCTTTGCAGATAAGCGGACTGCGCCCTACCGTGCGTGCGCAGCCTGGCTGCTGATGGCCAAAGCAGCAGCACCATTCTGTGTGTCCCTGGGAAGGTTGCTGAACTTGTGCAGTCACTCTGAATTTTCCTTTACTTAATGAACCTCCTTATTTTTCCGTTACACACAGGCCAAAATAACAGCCTTAATATTTCCCCTTTTTAGGTGTCTACATTACTCAGTATATTGTTAGTTGTAGTTTTTCTTGGCATTGTTTTAACGACAACATACTTCCACTCCAGCGCCGCATTCTTGCGTGGCTATTGCTGTCAAGGCCTTCTTGTTCAATCCATTCTGTCATAAGTCATGAGCAGATTACTTTGGTTCCCTAATTATTTTTGCTGTTTGATTCTCTCCAGTTGAGTAACATCATTGTAATTCAGGAGGGTCTGTTGCTGACTGTGGTCTTCAAGCAGTGTCGAAGCTGTTAGAAACAGAATGATGGATTCTCCTCTTCTCTGTCCTGTAGTGCCTGGTCATACGTCACAGTGATACATCATTACTGTAAGTTTTTTAAATCAGTGTATTGAACTGAAAATGTATGACCCAACCAGCTAGTCTTAACTAAGACTGATATTAATGCTTGTGATTTGGAAACAGAAGCCAGCGATATTGCAGCGTTACATGTCTATGTCAAACAAGTTATTTGTTCTGGATGAGCAAAGGAACAGAATTTGGTGAGGCTACCGTAGGTGTACGCTGAGAATGTGGTACTGAACGCAAACCCTTTGACGTTTTAACCGGCCTTTGCTGCTGCCCATTTCGTGGTTTTATTGTCTTTTTTCTTTTGGGGGTGGGTCTATTGCAGCATCTTGGGTTTGTACCATGTTATTACTTGACCCCAGGAATTGTCATGCTGTCAGATGCTCGTGCATTTTGGGAAGGACGCTATTAGATATGATTCCTTCAACAAACTCAGGAGCTGGTAATCTGTCATTACACATGCTGAGAAAACTGCTTACCTGAGCTCAATAGCATTTATAGATGTGGGATATTAATATTTCTTTCAACTTCCTCATTTATGAAATGCAGAAAGCAGTGCTGATGAGAATTACGTGCAGTATTTAACAAAGATAAGACTGTCAAGTACTGGATTACCGCAGTTTTCTGAAATCTCTTTTCTCCTTGAAAATCATAGCGTCAATTTACTATAAACATTGCCTAAGTAACCAACACTGAGCCAACTCCTTCCATTCCTCTCTTGTCTGAGAAATCCCTTCTTAAATTGCTCACTAAAATTATAGCATTTAGGGAGAGGGAAATAGCTCACAGTCATCAACATTATCTCTTCGATCTTAAGAATACCAGTGTCTTATCACTCAGGCAGTTGTTGAGCAATTCATTTCTCTGCCTCTATGCAAGAGGAAACAAAACAGCTGGGTGCCTATGAGAAACATTCATTATAATGCCAGAGTAATTAAGAGGTTCTCTTCAATGATAACTTTGCTGAGCTTTCAGATGTTCCTAAAGTAGGATGCCTGCTAAGGTTGCAATGTACAGGCTCTGTTATTGTCAGAGTCGGTTAATTACTGTCCTACAAATCATTAAAGTTTAAAAGAGGAGCAGTGCTGGTTGCTACTAGTTTTGTGTGTGTGTAGAAGTGCAACATCACGGAAGAGGCCAACAACGAAGGCAGCGAGCATTTCATACATTTTGGGGGGTTTGGTAGGATCTACACTTGTCACAAAGAAAAACAATAAACCGGTTGCTTTAAACCTTGTGTTTGTCTGTATCTCCTCCTCCAGTTACGTTTCATGTCCAGGAACTATGATCGAGATTTGATTTTGCCACAAAGAGGCAAAGTTGGAAGCTGTTGTTTATTAAGCGAGTGGTTCTAACTCGCAGGATTACTGCATGTGACTGCAGGTAAATCCCCAGTGAAGCTTTTAGTTGAGCTTGTCAACTAGATCCTTAGTTGTCCCCAGAAGAGGAATATGGATGACATTTACTTTTGTCTTTAGAGTTAAGGATACATACATATGCTAGTCTCTCTGCTTTCTTCGGTTTTATCACTTTTTGCTGCTGAACGGAAGTCTAGAAGATGTTTTCCTGCCCACATGGTTGTGTGAAATTGTAATCCAGATCGCAAGAATCTGAACTCTAATCAGCATCTTTTAAAATGAATAGCTTTCTGAAAGCAGCCTTTCCCATTTCTCACAGTAAAGGTCTCCCTCCTTTGGGATGGGTAAGGTAAACCAGCTTGTTCCTCACAAAATTATCCCGAATTTGGCACATCTCAGGAAACTACCGTGCCTTCAAAGTACGGACAAACAACAGCTAAGGTATTTGTGCTGTGGTTCATGGCCACCTTAGTATTTCCAATCAGGAGTCCTGACAGTTCAAGTACAATGCAGCCAAGTGCACTGTCTAATAAGGTTGTATAATTTTGATATAACAGCCTAGCTCTGTTGTACTATTAAAGCTTTAAAATATTAATGCTCGTTAATGGTGTCACTCAGCCATTTTATATGATTAGTTTTAAGTCTCTCTTGGGTAGGCAAGAAGGGGAATTTTTAATGAAATGTTCCCTGCTCATCTGACCTGCTGTATTACTGCATGAATGCCATTTTTATGAGGCAGGTTTATGACGTTCATTACTCTGCTCCTTGAGCCACTTCATGGCTGCTGTAATTTTTAAAGAAGAGATAAAAATAAGTCAGTTCTTTCTTTGCAGTCAAGAAGCTCTGCATTCTAGCGTTGACCTTTAAGCTGTCATGCATGGATTAATCACATTTCAGCTGGAGATTGTTTTAGACTTAATACTAGCAGTGGACTGATTAGCTTACTTGCCTTACTGGCTACTTCTTAAGGAGGTTTGTCAATGATTTAGACAAAAAAGACATATTCCAAATAGTTCTCTGTTTCTAACCTGCCAGCTTTGTGTATGTATGTGCGTTCACATAGGTATACTTGCACATGTCAAATCTACATGATAATGCATATATTTTGTATGCAGATGTCCTCAGTACCACAACCACAGGTTGTTAGCACAGAAAATAGTGAGCTGAGCAGCACTGGAACGGGAACCAGAATTCCTGACTCCCGCTTCTGAGCTGTAACGGAAGAAGTTTTTTCTTTGGGAAAAAGAAAGAAACTAAAAACAAAAAAAAAGTTACCCCAAAATGTCAGCACTTGCACAGCTGTTTCCAGGAGAAATGGTATCATGTTGTTACCTATTCTAAATGGGATCAGAAGTTTAACTGCAGCCAGCCACTGCCTACAGAAATTTGGCAGAACAATAGCACGGGGCTGCTGCTGTTATTAGCAGCAGCGTAAGGTTTGTGACCTTTGATAAGCAAATCTGGTGGGGACACTACAGTGAAGTACCCAGGACTGGCAAAAACAGCGTATTTCATGATTCAGTGATCATTTAAAGAAAGTTCTTGAAGCAGAAAAAGAAAAAAGCGATGCCTCGGTCAGAATCGCAGAGTGGGAGAGGAAACTCTGCCCTTGGAAGGTGCAGAGACGTAAGGAAAGCCTTGAACCTCCTATGTGAGAAATTTAAAAATCTGGGGAGTCTTTAACTTTTATAACGGAACGGTTGTTTTCCTTTTGGTGTCAGAACACTCCTGTAAGCACTGGAAAGTACACTTGCTTCCTAAACCAGATGTTTTGAGGACGTAGGTGAGAAACCACATAGTTAGAGCTGTGGTGTTACACAGTAAGTAAAGTTTTTAGCCAATATGTAAGGTTTGCATGTGTTTTCTTGTTAAAAAGATCCCACACCTCAGTGTAATGTAGCTCTTTATTAGCCAACTGGGTAAAGACCGTGACTTGGGTTATCAGCAGGTGTTGGGAAGAGACCAGAAGGGGGAAGTCACTTTGTGACCCTCCTGCGGCCACTGTGCAAAGCATCGGAGAGCAGATAGTAGGACCATGGCAAGTGTTCAGGTGGAGAAATACAGAAATGAGAATGACAGAAGGGAGTAGGGAGTGGCAAAGATCAGCCTGGGTCTCCTGCACAGAGGAGCAACACGACACCCTTGCAATGTGCTGCAGTGTGAAATGAATAGAGACCGTAGCCTGTCGAACTATGGCTCCCTTTTACTGGGGGTTTCGGGGCGATAAAATAAATCATGACAGCAGAGTCAAAGTGGTTTGTGCATTCAGCTAGAAGAACCCTGTGATAAAAATAAAGCTGCATAATACATATTATGTAGATGTACTTTACTGTTTGATACTTGTATGTCAATGAAAGGTGAAGATACTTTATTCCAGCTTTTAAAATTTCTGTTTGCAAATGGCTGGATGTGCTTTCTTCGTGATGCCATTGCATTCGTGTGACCTTCTGTGAGCTCCTTTCTCTTCCCCAGTGCCCTGCTGCCTCCCGCATATTGTAATGATTTGGGGCGGGGGGTTGAAGAAATACTGCTGCAATATAGTAGATGAATTTTTTCTGACATATTTAAGAACCCTAGTTTTCACGTGTGACAGCAATTGGAGTAACATTACAGTGTATTATTGCAGTACATGGTACTACTTAGCGAAATATAAGGCTCTAAAATACAGTAGAGTCCTGGTTGAGAAACAAATGTATTATGCGTGCGTACATCTGCTCTTACTAAAGTGACAGGTACTAACTGTGCTGCTCTCCTCTTCCATTCACCTTGTTAATGTGATTATCTGACTGTTTCAACAGAGCATAATTTGAAGAATGGATTATATACTGAGCATTCTTAGTAAGACATGATAAAAGAGCAATTCATTTACTCCTCCCCTAAGTTTCATATGAGCTGAGTGAAATTGCTGCTGGTGCTTCTTTTGTGGGGAAAAGAAAAAACAAAAAAAAAACCCAGCCAACAAAAATCATCAGTACTGGGAACTGGTCTCAAGCATTCTGGTTTCTCACTTACCTTTACAGGTAATGAGACAAAGCGTGTTACAAATATTATCACATCAATTAGATTCAAAGGAGGGATGGTAAGATTAATCCTGTTTTATGGGCAAATCGAGTTGTTCGTACATGTGGCCCATTATTATGAAAGATAGAGTTAAAATAGGAGACCTGAAATTCCCTTACGCTGGCCCCTTTCCCCTAAGGAGGATGTTCAGTGCAACAGGGACGGCCTTGGTGCAGCTGAAGATGAGGACAGGAATATGATACTTCTCCACTCAGAGCACAGACCATCCTGCCTGCCGTCGTCCCTTGATGATAATGTTTAACCACACCAACTCTTGCACTTGAAGCCCTGCTGGCTTAATCCTGACCTTTTTTTTTTGCTGAAAATGATGGTGCAATGATTTCCTCTAAAAGCCAGCAGCTGTAGCTTTATCCTTTTCTCACTTTACCTACCATTGAGATCTCAGTAAAAAGCTTTCTCAGGAAAGGTTATGGAAGAGGTGAGGTACCTAGCCAATCTTTTATTGGACAAACTGCTGTAGCTGGAGAAAACAGACAAGCCCTTCTTTAGGTCTGGAGCAGAAGTGTCAGACTTCACGCTGAGTGCAGCTTGGGAACAGGTAAATGGGATGAGCTTATTCTGTTCTTCAAGCACCTCTAGGCTTACTTAAAAAAAAAAAAAAGTATGGGGAAGTAAAAGCAAATCCACTTTAATTTATCGTGTGGAGGCTCACGGTATGGCATGTTTTTCTCTTGCTAGGTGGTTATATGTTCTCGGAAGGCATTAGGTATTTCAGGCAAACACTAGGCAAAAGATGCGCCACATTGTTCAAAGCTCTCTCAACTCAGCCTCAATCCGTGAGGGATCAGCTCTTCATGAAAACAGAATAATTATCTTAGCATGGACAGGGAAGTGGCTTAGTGTTAAGTGACACAGAAAGCACCTGCTTTGCATGCCAAAATACCTGTTTTCCCACAAAAATGCCTTTTGACCACACTCCTCCCAGGCCATGATAGCATCTTCCTCCCCTTGTTAGCGGTGTGGGATCTGTGCTGGAGTACTAAACCTGGTGCAGGTAGCACTGCATTGCAATGCACTTAAAGGTATATAGTTACATACATAACAGAATATCAATTTAATGGAATTATGAAATCAATAAAGTTGGACGTGCAAACTAGTCAGACACCCAGTCCTGCATACATAGTATTTATCTACGTGTTCACTTCTGTCTTTCCCCTGTTGCAAACATTGTAAAATCTCCACGGTGTGACCTCCGACAGGGTGCTTACCGTCTGTGCCTGGTTACCTCCTGTACAAATGCAAATACTGCCAGTATTTGCAAAATGCTTTTTGAGTCTTGTTGGGAGCTTTACAAGGGCAACTTTCTAACAATTAATTATTTTATGTGATCTACATGCTTTTATTTGTACCTTGTGCTCTTATCATGGTATGAAGGCTCCTGAATACCTTGTGGCACATTGTATTCCCTCTGCAGGCACCAGAAAAGAAATGTGTGTCTGTTCTGTGTTGTGTATGACCCTCCCAAGAGCGCGAGGCCGTGCAGGTTTCTGCAATATCGTGGACAACACGAGAAAAGAGTCGTAATCCTGCAGCAGCAAAATACGTTTTTAGAAAGACAAGTGCTGTATTGCAGGCCCTCCCTTGTCTGGATCCTGGAGTCACGTTCTCCAAGCGACCCTCCCTCCACAAAGGAGTTGCCTGTATGTGTACCTTACACCTAAGTATGCTCATAAAATGATTCTAAAGACAGACTTTGTTCTCTGTTGCTTCCCACTTTCTAAACAGTGCCTATCACCCCCTTCCTCCAATAAAATAATCCTGGAAGCCAGGCTAATTGTGGTGGCCTTCCCATTGAACTGTATATCACGCAGCTGTCTCTGAGACAGCTATAAATTCCAGCATTTATGTACCCTGAGCTTCCAAGTATCTTTAACTTTTATTGAAAAAGACAACATTAAATTACCGAGTCTGAGTAGATCTCCTCCTCCCATCTGGCAAGAGGCTGCCCTGAGTTTCCACGTTGTATGGTGTGGGCGAAGATTGCACGGACCTTTGATGAATTCACAGTCGGTCTCCTGAGGTTACATTTTCTTCCATGGTATCCACATTTATCAACACATGGGACTTTCCTTTACATCTACCCTGTTGTTGCTCTTATAAATACGCCCCATATCAGTACCTTTCTTTGAAGGACCGGTAGGAAGCGTAGTGCTCTGTTGCAGTAGATGAGCTCTTACGCTAAGGCACAAAATGCAGAAGTGTTGTCTTTGTGGTGCCGGCACCTATCAGCACACTGCTAATTAGCTCAGCGTTATTTATACTTCACTTCTTGAAGTCTGGAACAACCCTTCCATTTTAATTTGAAGCCTAATCTTGAAGCTGAAAGATAAAACCAAAACATTACATTTGCATGTAGATATCTGTTAGGAAACAATTTGGGCAACAACTAAGATACAGTAAGAGGGGGGAAAATTCCTCATGCAGTGTGTCTTTAAGGAAGCACCAGAAGATAATTTTTTTCAAACTTACAGTAATTTTCTGGGCACTCTGTAGCTGAAACAGCAAAGAGATGTGGTAAGCAGCTTGGGCTCATTTCGTCAGTGTTTTACTGAAGTCTGTACCGCTGTTGTCTTTCATGGCTTTCCTGCTCTGGCCAAGCATTGTATATTTTGGATTAAAAAGCACTTCAATGTCTACTTGGCAGTGTCTAGAAAGAAATTAGCCTCTCTGGACCAAATGGCTGGAAAATGGTGCTCATGCTGCCACCAGTTATCATTCACTGAAGGCTCCTCGTAGCCAGGGCCTCCATGTACTGGAAATCTTTACACCAGTTTTTGCCAGCGGGCCGTTCTCTACTGTATGGATGTCAAGAGAGACCTTGGAGACATCCGTATGTGCCTCGTAGGCCTGTGCCTGGTGTAGCACAGTGTTTGGGGACCGACTCTCTGTCTTTTGCCCAGTGGCTGCCCTTGGTGGAGAAAACCTGCACGTAGCGGTGGGGGAAATGGGCTTGACCGGTCCTGGGTTGGTGATGGTGTTTCTGCCTGTGATGGTTTTTCTACCCGTTACTCTGTGTCACTGGAGTTTTAATTTGCATTTTATTTGGAGTTTTAAATTGTACAATTAAATTGTACAATTTTAAATTGTAAATTAAATTTCAAAAATACGTTTTGAAATATGGGAAGTGCTGTAGAAGAGCGTTCTCCTTTATTTTTTTTCCTGAGTTTTGTTAAAGTTCTTCTTAGGATTAGTCTTGAGTGTAATTAACTAAAATTTAAATCAGATTGTTTTTACAAGGAAGTAGCATTAATTTGCTTAACTAGCTACTGGGCAATATTGTTTGTTATGCAAAGTGAGCTTTTTTAGTTACTAAAGAGGCAGAGTTTGTGCATAATGGCAGCTTAATAAAAGGGGCACTGGGACAAATGGTGAAGTTTTTGGGAGACAGGCAGTTCAAGTCACTTGTGTAGCAAGAGCTGAGAATATGTGCAAATCTGTAATGTAAAAAAGGAATAACGTGTTGCGTTGAGTAAGGCAATGAACTATGCCAACACACTCAGATTGTAGAGGTTTTTTCATGTATAGAAAAAAGTTTTGCCTGCACTGGTAACAATGTACATGACCTCTTAGGAGAAGGAAGAAGGTCGAAACAAGGGGACATACCTAGTTTGCATTAATGATAAGATTCTTAATAGTACAATGAGGAAAATGTTATTGAACATTGTCCTCACAAAAGCAATTACCTGCCTGGGATTTCCGTCCTGTCAGGGTCAGCTGAGTCTGTCTGCAAATGCCAATCTATACACCCAAAGTGGGATGCAGTGTAACCTTGTTTGGTTTCTGTAAGCTATGGTCATTGTCCACGACATGAGCGTTAATCAGGCATGTTACAGATGCCGCTTAGCTGGAGTCTGCAAAGGGTGTGATGCTTTCCGTCCCAACCTACAGAGCCTTGGTTTTGCTCGTGCTGCAACGGTCCATGCTGTTGGCTGCAAAGGTTTCTGCTTCCATCCCTGGGATATTGGCAAAAAGGGCAGCGGGACATTGACGAACAAGACTTGGAACTAAAATGGAGGTGGACATCAGTCCTGCCTGGGGATCTAGCCTGGTGTGTGCCTATAGAGTGACTTCTTCTTCCCAGCCATGGGCTCCCAATATTTCAGGAACTGTCTGCTAGAGCCACTTTTGTTCCCACAATGTTAAATTGTTCTGTATTTCAATTGTATTGCTAAATCATGTAAAGCTTCATAATTAGCATCCGTGTTGAGCTAGATGTTTGTAGGTCAGCTGCACGTATTAGTAGAGTACCAGTCGTAAATGCGTCTTATTTTGTAATGTGAAATTCTGCACTCCACATGCAAGTAAAGAATTTGCTGTAGCTGCTTATTGGTAATTATCATCACTCCATATCCTGTGTTCTCTCTAAGCGTTATATCGTTGCTTCAAAATTGTATTTCACCAGTCAGAAAAGTGGACGGGCAGAGGAGCGAGAAAATCCTCATCTTCTTTCCTAAATGGTATTTTAAAAGTAAAAATCATAAGTTAAACTGCATCTTTAGCTTACGGTACGGTTCTCCTATCGTATGCTGAAGATAGATCTTTTATTTAAAGGGGTTATAGACAGGTTAACTGACTTCTGACTTAGTAAAAATGCATATTTCTCTTGGAAGTCCTAGATTCTAAAACTGATCCAATTGTTCTAAATTTGGAGGAAGCTGTGCTCTGTTTTCCCTTTAGAGCTCTCCCATATGCTAATGCTTATTTTATATCATAAATATGCAGCGACAGCACTCATGGGTTTTCTCTTTTTTCACACCATACATTATGTTACATGTTTGGGAGCAGAATTCATCATTTACGCTCTGAGTGACTGGAAGGATGCTCAGTGCCGAGCACAAGTTGTTTGGGTTGTCCCTGTCAGATACTGGAGGCAAACGCCTGCGCGGGTTGGAGGCAAAGGCTGTCTGTGCGGCTCTTGGAGGACCTACTTTATTTCCAGTTTATGTTTTCTGACTAGATTTTAAATGTATTTCAATGATTACATAGTCTCCATTAAAAAAGCAGGGGAGAAAACCCAAACAATAAACCCAGCAGCGTGAAATGAGAGCTTGGTCTCGAAAGTCACACCGGGAGGCAGGGAGAAGGGGAAGAAGTGGGAATGGCCAATCTGAGCAGTTTGCTGTAGCTTCCCTTTGATTGCCAGTACAACAAGCCGTAGGTCTTCCTTCCAAAGCACTTGTTTAATTACAGCTTCAGGAACATAAAGCCTGTTATTATTTTAATGGAAGGAGCTGAGACTGAAATAAAACTGAGCTGGGCCCATGTCTTTTCCTGGCAACTTGTAATTTCATGGATGGAAAAAACACCTGTTCAGTGAGGAATCCTTATCATTATGTTTTAGATTTCCCCATTAATTTATTTTACAGTCTTTAAGCACATATACAGATGGAAAGCAATCACGTTTAAGGCCTCTCATCACTCTCTGCCTAGGAATTATGGTGGGGATGTCACTTCTTCATTAATTTACCGCAGGCAGGCTCAGGATTTACCTGTGCAGCGAGCACTCGCTCGGGAGCGGGGGGACGCGGGAGCACGCGCCGGGAGGCACCGGGCACAAGCCGTCTCCATGCGTGGGAGGAGGTCACCTGTAGCTCGGGGACTGATAGTGCCCTGGGGCTCTGCACCCTTGTCGAGACTGAAATCTGAATCTTCAGCGAGAGCCACCTACCCAGAAGTTATAAAACCTGGGCTTTTTGCTGAAATAGTTCAAAAAAGTTACATTCAGAAAGGGACCTTTGTGCGCTGGTAGGCTGAATTAAGCAGCGTTTGGTTTTTTAGGCGGATGCCTTTAGGTCCAACCCCTAGGACAGGGTTTGAGGACGCGATGTTCCCCCGTTGCTGGCAGTGGCAGGCAGGCGGTGTCAGCCGCAGCACGAAGGTGAGCCAGGGTGAGCCGTGCCCCTGCAGCTGCACGAAGTGTGAGACTTGGAGCGTAAACAAGCAAATTTCCTGGAGCTAGCGGTTGGAGTCGTAGCCGCTAGGCTGGATTTGAATGAAAGCAGCAAATCGATGAAGTGCTGAAAATGGGGGTTTGGTTCTTTGGTCTTTTTTTCTATAGAGGAATATATTTTTTTATGCTGTAGAACTAGAATAAGACATGAACGTTGACCTGGGGTGAGCCTTTGCAGGACCAAAGACAGCATCTGGAGATGAAGGCTGAACCCAGTTTGGCTTGGAGTGATTAGCTTGTATTACAAATCACAAAATGAGATAAGATGATCTTGGGGTCTCCCCAGCTCAGGGAACCACTAATGGGATACAGAGATTTCCACTTTCACTGGCCAGCTCAAATCAGTATCCGTTAAAAATTGTAGCTACCCGATGGCTGTTGAGCGTGCAGAACGAAATGCACTGGGTGATAGCACACTGCGTCCCAGCGGTGGGGTGGTTGTCATTATCCAGAAAGCTCGCGGCGGGGCTGGCCCCGTGGCGGCTGGGCTCTGCTCTTACTCTGAAGCGTGCATCTTCGCTTCGGCCAGAGCGGGGAGAACATCAGCAAGGAGCAGCTACGGTGGTCCCGAGCTAGCTTGGACGTGACCGCATGGCAGCAAGGGCTGTGCGAGCGTGGCGCAAGCCCCCGTGGTGCGTAGTGAATTCTGTGCCACTTCTCCAAGTTTTGGCGCTACTGACGTTAAAGGTACCGTGTGGGCAATAGGTTGTGGTGCAGTCGCACTGGTGGTACCCTTCTCCAAGCAGGGCTTGGTAAGGCAGAGGATGGGGCTTCTTGTACAATAAACTGAAGTGCTGCTGTTCCAGCAGTTTGCTGTTAATAAATATGCATAAAAATTGAAACAAAAGAGTGTCAATGCTACCTGATGATCATTTGACTCTGCATAAAACCCCTGACAAAGAGGAAAGTAATCTGCTGGGGGGGGAGAGCAGGGAGGCTTCTCTTATTTCACCCTCCCCTCCTTCATTCCTCTTTTAATAAAGAAAATCACTTTTCTTTGTCACCATTTTAATGATTCCCAGGGCGCTTCACAGCACAGACATAAATCTGGAAATCAGCTCTCAGAAAGAATGAGAGATTTCTCTTCTCTAAATCACAAAAGTATGCTGAGCTCTTTGTAAATCCCCACAACAATGTAATTGCGGTTCTCCCATCATTATGTGGAATGTTTTTGGTGGCTTGTTTACAAGCTAAATAAATAGCTGCGCAAAACATCTGGAACCACAGTATGTCTTAAAAGGCTGCTTTTAGCAGAGCTTAGAATCTCAGTTATTACTAGTCTTGAGTCTTTCTGATCTGATTGGGATATATTAATAGACTGCATGGAAATATTTGCCTGAAATATGATTAATGCTCTTAATTATTCATAGTGAGAGTTAGAATGATTAGTGCTTGATGGAAAAACTGCATTGATCTTTCTGTATATTAAAAAAAAAATCCACACCAAACCAAGGCGTAACTTCCTTGTGCGTGGATGGTTCCACTGTCCAGTTGATGACAACTGCCTACAAGTACAGAGGGTTAGGGCGGAACCAGAGGTATGAGATGTATGGGAACATTGGTCAAAATCTTAGGAAGTGCCCCCAACTGGTAAACTCTTGGGATCCCAGCGGTTTTGCCTGATAGGCTTTGTACTGTGGAGCAGTGGGTTGTTGTTTTTTTCTAACCCTGCAAATACATTTATAAAGAAGAGAAGCTAAATTTTTTAAAATTCAAGCTAATCCATTGAAGCTTAGCGGATCAGTTTTTATAATAGTAAATAATAATCATAGGCTGTGGCAGGCAGCTTAGTCTCTCCTGAAGCCTTGGTTGAAGCATCATGGCTAACCCTCAGCTGCATCCGTCAGCTCACAGTAATTGAATGTTTCTCAGCTACAGAATCTTCAGTACTGATTTCGAACGTTGCACGTTTATGGTTTTGAACCCAGTGTTTCACATCCCCTTACGTTTCTGCAAGCCTAGCAGAGCAATCCCATTGCAGCAAACTTGTTAAGCTAGGTGGGAAAGCATGTAACTAGGTAAACGTTTTCCTTTGTTCCAGGAGGAACATGCTAATTTTTCTCAGTCTGTGATTCACTCAGTTACCTTTGTGTGGTCCTTTGTGTTACATGCTGTTGGGTGGGCATTGTGGATCGGTAGGAGATAGGGTCTGGAGTGGAGTGGCTTCTACGGCCGTGCCTGTGGTCCGGCTCAGCTGGAGACCTGGCCCTGCCCTGGGGATGCCCCTGTGCTCTGAGTAGATCAAAACAGTTATCACTTGAGTTCTGCAACATCCAATGTAAGTTTTAGTTCCAGCGCTCATGTAAGGACTTAGTAAATCAACATGAAATGTATGATAGTTACTGTACTGGTAAATCATGTTGCCTGGGTCATTGCCCACATTAGCCTAACGCAGTAGCTCTTGTGATTTGTGTGGGGTTGTCAGTGCAGTGCTGTGTCTGGTATAGGTCTGTGCATTGTTTTCAGACCCAAAAAGAAATTGTGAATAGGCTGTCCCAGAGCAAGCATTCTCCCCTGTGTTTTGGGAATGGTTGTATTCATCTAAAATGACTGTTCAAACCCAGAGGCAAACTAGAGCGCAAAACTACATGAGGACACTACGAAGAACTTTCCAAAGGTAAGGGCAGAGAGGTGCTGGGTTCGATCCCTGTTCTTCCAGCAAAGAGCAGCTGGTAGTTGATCCTGCTAAGAAGAAGGAGGGACTGTCCAGAGCTGTAATGCTGTGAACACTGCGGGGCGATTAAGTTCTTCCCGAAAATCCCAGTTTAACTAGTCAAAAGCCAAAGCTGGGTAGCAGGGCCTGAAGGCTGCTACTTCTCACTGAGTGTTTGCCTCGTTTTACTAATTTCCTGGGGCTTCAGGAGACACCTGGGATTCTCATCAAAGGTTGGACAGTTCTCTACTGTACTCCTCTTTTTTTAAAAAAATGAGTTTTTTGTCATTGCAGCTGTTTTGGGGTTTCTTTTTTCCCTAATACACAAGGGGATGATGGCTGCTGGGAGCATGTGCTGCAACAGCCAGGAACCTTTGAGACTATAGACCAATCTTCAGAAGACTTTGTATAACTGTGGGCCATCTGCTGGGGTTACCAAAATGTTGAGAGAGGGGAAAATTGGCAGATTCCTGTCCTTGTCACATGCAGTGAAAAAGGATTGACCCAGAAACCTGAAGTACTTTTCCCTATCAGGTATTTGGGAACTCTTGTAGCCTGCTCATGGCCCTGTGAAAAAAATTAATAAACTGTATAAAAACAAAACAACTGAGATTAATATGTGATTAAAACAAGCTTTTCTAGGCTTAGCGCTAGTTCTTGTGCTGGTTATTGAATACAATGGAAATTGCACCGTAAATTTTACATGCAACATCGAGAAAATAATACTAACAGTATGTTTGATGGTCTTTTACACTGCAATTAACAGGGAAAGATTGCTTTGGGGAAGGGTTTTCCCTTTTAAATACAACATTTCAGGGTGGAATAAGACTTTGTTTACTAGTCTGGTATTGAAATGATTACTTTTAAAGCGTGACTTGAGCAATCATGATTGCCTCCTGCGTTGAAGGGGGAGAGAAAGAAATTCCCCTTTCTAGCAGAGGAAAGTCTCTTTCCTTGTGTCGCTTGAAGGATCTGATGTGCTCGGCCGCCTAAATTGAGTCCAACTGATTTCAAAAGTTTTGCTTTTTAAACTTGAGAAGAGCTGCACCAGTTGTAAGTTTTATGAGGAAAAATCTATTATAGAATAGGCCTAAAAGGGAAAAGAAAACATGTCTGTCCGGGCTGGCCAACTGGCACAGGCCTTCGCAGTAGTAAAACGGGTAATTTTCAGCCACATGGGCCAGGGAAGATCCAGAGCTGGGCTTTTTTCCTTCCTTCTTTCAGAAGACTTTGGAGACTTCTAAAATAAGCCATGGTTCAGTCCAAAAAACTAGCCACTCGAAAATCATTTCCATCCGTGGCCGGGGGTATGTCATACTCGGGTTTACTGGAGCTCTGTGGAAAGCCTATGCACTTGTCAAAAAAAACAACAAAAAAAAAGAGGGGGGCGATCTACCTCGTCTCCTCTTTCTTCAAACCACCCCTTCTTTCATGCGCCTTCCCAAATCTGTCATAAAAGGTATCCCAAGGTGGTTGTTAGTGAGCTCCCCTCATGAGAGATGATTAAAGCCAGATGAGACGGAGCCCCGAAACACAGTCCCTTTGTTAGAGAAAACAAAGGCCTCGGTAATTGGATTCACATTGAGTGAGGCACTTAAAACAGCAAAGTAACAAGAAAAATCTGCCGGGTTATGTCGTAACTGCCAGGGTGGGTGTTTTGTTATTATAAAAGAGCATGACCGTCTCATTTTTTTACTAGCTTAGTCTGGTATATTGAAGTGGAAGATTAAAAAAAAAAATCCCCAATTGTAACATATTTTACACAACCGACAGAGAGAGTTTGGGACACAGCAAGCAATGGGATATGAAGCAGGTCACCGCACCAGTGCAATAGCCATAAAGCAAGAAGCTATTTTTATCTGTTTCCCAACATTGCAACACGTTGCATAGGATATACCCTCCGCGAGCCTTCGGCAGGGGCAAAGCGTCAATCCCAGTGTATCAGTCATCCTTAAACCTCATTTGTTTGGCTCGTGTATAAACTATTCAGCTTCCAGTTGGCCTATAGAGTCATTTTCCATAGCTCGGGAGCAGGCATGTACAGATGGGAACTAGTTGTCACCATCTTCTGCTGTGTTTGGGGAAAAAACTAATAAATACCAAATTGAAGGGAGACCTGAGCTGTCTTACGGATTTACTGCAGAAGTGCGTGTCTTCCAGACCTTTTATCATCGATTTTGCTCTGAGCACTAACGGTACAAGGAACCGCTGAATGTGCCAGGTTATCGGGTCTCCAAAAAAACAGGTTAGTGTTACTTACGGAGGTGCTAGTGAGATCTTGCAGGAAGGATGTGAAGTGGCTTTCAAGAATTGCTTTTCACTGTGTCATGGCAAACAATTTTAGATTTAATATGCAAATGGCTGCCAAAGAAAAGTATCTGGTTTGGCAAAGACTGATTTATTCCATCATAGGCTCCAGAGTAAAAATAAAAACAACTACAGAAAAAAATCTGCTCTGAAGATCCCAACGCCTATAAAAGATTAGTCTTAAGAAGAGTTAGCAGAGTGTTGAAAAATGTCGTGTCTTGTTTTCCATTGAAACTTGGCTGGCAATCTTGGACGGAAAACCCAGAATCACATAGTCTAACACCCGCAAAGCTCAGCGCTTTTCAGCTCAGATTAAAACACTTGTAGTTGTCTGCTTTCTTGTAGCAAAGGTGTGATCCACACAGCACCTGGGAAGAGCGAACATTTGATTACCAGGTCAGTCATTAGGTAAGGAGTAATAATCATTCCTCACTTCAGAGATGGTGGAGATCTTTTTTATTAAAATTTTTCAAAGCCCTCTGGGGATTACGGCACCCAGGTTCCATTAATTTGAATTAAGCATCCAGATCCCACTGGTAGCTTTGTAAAAACACAGCTTTCCTGCCTCACAGTTAATGTACCTGTAGTTCCGAGGTTTTGATCTGGATCCCAACATCCCCAGCAGGAGCTGTAGCTCCTGAGCCAGGGAGGAGACGTACAGCATGAGGCCACAACAGGTTTTGCAGATGTAGCCAAACTCATTCCCTTTATCAGGCCACCAAGATGATGGATAGCTGAATGATAGGGATTGTTTTCTTTTTTTCCCTTTCTTCTTCAGGTAGGGTTACTCTCCCTTGAAGTACCTGAATGAGCTGCAGCTTTTGTGCTACACAGGGTGTCTGTCTTTCTCTCCTCAGCAGCATGGTCACTTGTCTGAGCTCTTGCTGCTTCTCCGCCATCTCTGTTCAGACCCGAGTTCTTCTGGAGGTCTAGCAGCAGCAGCCTTTCCCTGTGCTGGGCCCTCTTGGTTCTCATTCAGCCCCTGGATTCAAGCTCCCAGGAAAAGAAAGAGAAGATATCTTTGTAAGACTAAAGAGTTCCCACTTCATTCTTCACTTAGATGGGAAAGGACCAAAGGGATTTAATTCTTCTCTCCTTGCCCTTGCTGACTCTGAGAACAGAGGGAGAAAACTACCCAAGCTGTTGTTTGGCTGAGTTGTTCCAGGGTTTAGAGCCTAAAGCCATGTCTCATTTCTATAAGGCCCTCATGCTCCGTTGATAATCTCTGAACTGTTTCTTCAGGGATGAACAAACCTCAGTCACTGAGTGCGAACTGAAAAAAAAGTACTAGGCTGGTGCTGATTGTGCTGGAGCTGTGAAAGGAGGCTGGTGTATTCCACCAGGGTATAGAGGTATTTCCCTCCTACGCATGTGTCGTTACGTCTCTGCTCTTGGTCCAGCACAAGCATAATTTCCCAAGACTCTGCTGGAGAGAACAATTGTGAATACAACCCTTAAGTCCTAACTGAGCCCTTGTATCTTAGGTCTTGATAGGGTTAGTGTGGTACAAATGAAGCCTAACCTGTAAATCAATTTGACAATTGCTCAAAATTGGCTGGGGATAGCAGTTGAAACCCACTTCTACAACAGCTGCAAATGAGGGAGCTGCAGAAGCTCATGTATTTGGGGAGCATCCAGGGAGAGCAGGGAGATCGATGGACTCTCCTCGGAGAGAGACAGATGGAAGAGCAGAACCAATGCCAGAGCCTTGGACAGTCTTCCCAGCCTCATCCCCTGTGATCAGGGGTATCAGGCAGCCCCTTGGTATGTTGAAAGCAGAGAAGGCATAACATATTTCCCTACCAGCCCCAATTAGCAATACCAATGGCAGGATAATAAGCAGTTCAGCATCTAGAATCGTTCTGGGGAGGAGGGAACCGCAGTGCTTCTCATTGCTGCAAACCCATTCCACATTTGTCTCCAGTCGGGCTTATTGCTCACAGAAACCTGAACTGCCTGTAATGCACCAGATGTGCAAAAAGAGCAGCCGTTCCTCTTGCTATCATAGGCAGCCACACTTACAACAACAGCGACTTGTGCTTTGATTGCTTGTCTAAAACTAAAATTCAATTATGCAGTGCAGGCAGGCTTTGCTGTGACACAGAGGGTTAGAAATTAATGTTAACACTGTTTCTGGTTAAGACTTTTTGTGTTGATAAATAATTCATAAGGCAGTTAGCTCTTTGAGTCTGACAACACAAGAATATATTAATACAGTAGACTCAGCTAAAGGTCAGCCCTGAACAGTGAAGCATCTGAGCCATCTTTTATTCATTTTCTGACACAGACTCATTAATTATTACCACATTTGAAGGTCTGCACGGGAAAAGTGCTAATGAGAAAAAGGATATTGGGTTTGATATCTGACGCTCACTCTTTGGAATGACTTTAGATTAAGAAAAAGAGAGCGGAGAGAACAATACAAAACAGGCCAGGTAAGACCTTTCCTTTAATAAAAACTAAAATAAAAAATGAAAGACTGAAGATAGAGTTGGGAGACGTTATTCAATCAAAAACAGGCGCTGCTGGGTTGCAAGTTTGAGTGGCTGATGGGTGATGAAGTTGCTAAGAAAGCATTAATAGAGACATGATTAAAAGATGTCCCTTTTTAGGTGAGATGTAGTTACTTTGAATCTTGTTTGTTGCCTTCAGGTTTGTTTTCCACATTTGTCATCTTGGCTGACCATTTACCTTCCCACACCGTTTATGATCTCCAAATGAGGATTGCTCTGGCTTTGTCCTGTTGTCACCTGATGTTTTTCCATACCTTTTCCATGCTATGCTGTTTTTAAATGCCTTACAAAACCTACCTTGACACACTCATCCATGCAGCCATCTACGCCAAAAGGAGATTGGTACTTTTCTCCTCTAGCCTGGTTTCCTAAGAAAACTAGATTTATGCAATCACATGTCCTTGTGTGTCTGTCTGCGCTTCCCCCATTCTAATTGGTTTTTTAAGCCCATCAGCGAGTTGGTCCATCAGATTTGATAAAACAATGAACGTCTCAAAACCAGTAAATTCTTGCAGTGTTTGTGGGGAAAAAAAGAAAAGAACTCATCTCCAATATTCCCACTAGGGAAAATGTTGAAGCTTAAGTTTATGCTTTATTAGATATCGGAGAATTTGCACGAGAAGAAACTCTAAGCACAGGCCAAAGGCAGTGGGGCCTCATTAGCAATTCTGCTTGGGGAAGTGTCCGTAAGGTACGGGCTGTGAGCAGAACTCGGTTTATCCATAAGACAAATGAGATAGCCTCATGCCTTCGAATTCATTAACACAGGTGTGTCTTTATATTTATTAACGAATGTGCAGGAACCAGGTCTTTAGCGACTGCTATAAATCAGTGCAGTTCATGGAATTGAGAGGGACTGTGGTGATGCCAGCTTGAAGGTTTGATGCGTGTATGCAACTTGAAAAAAGACATACTTCCAGCTGCTGGACTTCCCAAATACTGGCTTGTCTTTAAGATCAGGTTAAAGTCAGGCCACCAATATACCCAATAATCTTTACCGCTTACTGTGCGTTTCCGTGGAGTTACTCGGGAAATACAGCAGACTTGCAGAACTGCACTGCTTACAATATTTTGGTCTATGAAACATTTCTTATTTACATAGTGCAGCCTGTGTTTTGAAGTGATACTATGCCTGTGAAAGAGGTGATCTAAGGTTTTATGTGTGCTAGTAGATAAATGGAAACCTGTCTTGTATGGGCAGAAATAAATGATGTATCTATTTTGAGTTTCAATTAGTCTTGCTCAGAAAAAATACATTTTCTTTAACTAAGATGAAATGGATGCTTTAAAAATAAAGCTTTTCTCCATGCAATCAAAATTGCACTAAAAGATACATAGGTATTGATGTGAAAATTGAACCAGACTGAAAATACAGTTATAATACCGTGGGTTTGATGTAGTCATTGAAGAGAAGAGAGCACAGGAGTTGAGACCAAAACTCTGCCTTCAGCTTTCATGCCACTGTCTCTTAGTACTGCTTGGTGTGGAGGAGGGGAAAGCCCACGTCTAATACTGTACCATAATTCAGGGATGTCACGCTTCGTCACGGGTAATCCCATCTGCCTCGAGGAGTTTACAAAAACATCATGTCCGTTCACCGAGTAAAAACATTGCCTTCACGACCTGATTGCAAACCTAAAACTTCCAGTACAATGTCACCTGCTGCAGAGAGCATCTTAGGACTCCTGCAAATAAGTACATTTATTTGTGGAAAATGACTGGACTGTGATTTCTTCCTAAATTAAGGCAAAATTTATAAGTTTTAAGGTAAATGTTACTCACCCTGGTTAAAAGTCACCTGATTTTTTCAAGGCGGCTTTGAAATACAGAGCACCACTTCTCTTCTACCCATGAGTAATAGCAGCTGGTAAAATGTGAGAGACCTTCCCTTTGTCAGACCTCGGCTGAGTAAACTGGCAAACTCTATTCACTAAACCAGTGAATGATGTTTCAAGGCTGTGAAAATATTAGCATGTAATGTAACATCTCTGGAAATGTAATGTTTGCTACAGCTGTGTATAAATTTGTTTAATGGGTCTCTAACTCACCATCAGACTCATAAAGGCAGCCACTGTACAGGCTATTAGGCTGCAGTAACTTAATTGCTTGTTAATTGGGTAATTAGTGCTTTGTTTTGCTTTAAAGCCTAAACACTCATAAAAAGTGAATTAGCTGAGTAAACAAGAATGGAATTTTCATGATATGCTGTCCCAGTTATTGCACATAATTAATCAACCTTTTATTATCATTCCTTTTCGGTTTTTTTTCCTCCTCCTGGTGACTGCCTCAGGTAGGCTGGGTAAACATCCCAGTTCAAACCCCACGGAAAGCGCCCCTCAAAGTATACCTCATTAAGCTGAGGCTGGTACCTATATTCCGCAGTAAAGGGTGGTTTGTGTACAGCCCCAGCCTGCTGCGCTGACCCCGGCACCGCTCTCGCCTCTCTCCCCCCAGAAGTGGAGAGGTTCATGGGCAACTCAAGTGGCTGGGACCTGGTGCAGCCAGGTGGCTCTTCGGTAGGAACTTGTGCAAGAAGGGACTAATTTCCCTCTTCCCATTTCCTGGCATCCATGGTGTTCAGTTCCATAGCTCAGGCTAATCTAGCAGAAATGTAAATGAAAACTTAGCAGCCTGGAAAACTGGTTTATTTAACCAAGATGTGCATTAACATGAAACTATTGCTGTACTGCTTTAGGTATTTGGGCAAGAGATGGGCCCGTAAATGAATGCACTTAGCAGAAAATGTTCCTCTCAGCTTTAACACAGGTAGTTAAACTAAATATTGGAAGAGGAAAAAGTAAATGGAAAGCCTGTTTGCACCCAACTACTGGAGGCTTAATTTGCACTCCCAAACAGGATCACAGCCCCCTCATCCCTGCCAGGGGCACAGGGAGTCTTGAATGCCGGAAGGATTGCAATTGCTTGCACTGCTTAAACAGTGAGCGTCCTTAATTGGGATTACGGCCTTTGCTCTAACGAGCGGTTGCAGTAGTGCTGTAGGTGCTCCATGGTGCTCTTTCTCACATCGCTGGGCCTCACTGTTTAACAATGTCTTAATTGGCTTTGAGAACTCCTCAAGAGGAGGAGAGCAGGAGAGAAAGGAATTGGTGCGTATTTTTTTATATTTATTCTTGCTTTAGAGAAAATTTTAAAAGGAGGACAACTGACGTGGAATATTACTCTGGTAGTGTAATATTACATGTAGAATTTTACATGTGAAGGATGTTTTGGTTCCAGTCTAAAGCCATGGAAGTTAATGCTGGATTTCCACATTGAAGGGAGGTTAAGTATTTACTGGTAGAAGCTAATGCCATAGTTGCCTGAGCGTGCATTGAGTAAGGCTAAAGGATTTGGCTCACAAAGAGAGCACAAAATGCAATTAAAGTGAGTCCCAGTAACTTTTATATTTGGCACTTGTGGTCAGATGTTGATACTAAATATAAGCAGAACTTTACTGTAAAAATTAGACCTCTTTTATTGCAGAGCAATTGAGGTTTTACGAAGAATGGCACCGATCCATGGAGACTTTTTCCTAGCAAGCTGATAAAGGGAACAGCTGCGAAGTTTGACGTGTAGAAAGTTTAAGTTAGAAATCTTTGATCTGGTTGAATATATGAAGTTAACCGCTCCTTTCATGCCGCACGTTTTCCAGATTCAGCACTGTCTATGGTTGCTTTCTTGGCTGTGCTCTCGTACGGCCGTCAGTTAATGAAGGGCTGAACGGTCTGTGAACCAGAGCACCAGGCTGTTCCCTCCAGTGCCGTAGGTCGGCTGTGGACGGCCTCCTGGGAGCAGAGTTTCTTAGAGATCTGGTTTGGTGTGTGTTCTCATTTAAAACCCATCTGTCGATAGCGTGCAGAAGTTTGCCATGTAGATATTACTGTTTTATAAGAGATTAGAGCGTGGTGATGGTTAGCTGGTGGTGTGACTGTGGTTTTCTAGCGTTCAAAATGCCGGTTGAATTTGGCGTAGTCGTTTAATTGATTGTGAGTACGGCTGAAGTAAAAGGAAGGACTGGCCAGCTTCGGAAACCAGGCGCCTGGAGTTACGTTAGCTGGATGAATCCTGTGTTGATTGTCTCTTACAGACCTGGCGTTTCTTGAAGTCACTAATTAAGGAATAAATCCTTTTTTGTTGGCTGCAGTAAGTCCACTAGACCATCACTTACTGTTTTTACTTCTTGAGACATTTGACCATACAAAACCTATAAAAACTCAGGAAAGAGACTGGCTGCTGTTATGAAAAGAATTAGAGGAAAACGGAATGAGTGATCTTAATGAAAAAATTGAGGCTATTTCAAATGCCTTGTCTCTCTGCTGCACTTTTATTATGTATGCTGCAAAATTCTCTGCAAAAATGCTGACTTTAGAAAAACGTGTGTGAAAGGAGTGTAATTTTTTCCATGTAATCTTATACCTTTACCATTTTTTTTAAGTAGCATTCCAGATAAGTTTTGGAGAATTGCAGAAAATGTATTCTATAGTTTGTACTATTCATGTACTTTGAAGGTTATTTTTCCCTTTTGCAGAGATTTTTCCAGTCTACAATGAAATATTGGCTCCTCCAAAACTGTACTGGAATTTTTGAAATTGGCTGAAGGTATAAATGCCTGGGATTAACAAGTTTCAGCCTTTTTTTATGAACATATATTAAGCTATGTGTAAAATATATATTTCTACCAAATAGCGATTTATCATCTATTAACATGCAGGCTGCAGCGTCTGGCACATGCTGCAATGAGTGGATGGCAGGTTTCCCGTTAACCGCTGCTTGCCTCTGCGCATGAAATACGTACCTCCACCTTCATCCCAAACGGGGTGCAAATTTGTAAAGCAGACTACTGCCGAAGTGAGGCAAACTTGATTTATTGTTTCACAGTTGCGTAAGTTCTGCTTGTGTTTTGGAAACTTCAGTTGCTTGTATCGAGAAGGAGACGGGGAAAGGAGACGACAACCCGGTAAGCAGCGGTGCTCAGCGAGTTGTGCGTTTTCTGTCTCTCTTGATGTGATAGTTTATTAGCAGCAGTCAACATCCAAATTGGAACCCCGCCAGTGAAGACAGTCTTTGAAACTGAAGCTTCTTGTGTTTTTTTGCCTTTGGTGAAGCACGCAAATACACACGCTCACACACATATCTAACCAAGTGAAAGGCAGGTTTCAGGTTTAACCTGTAATCCATTGGCCAAATGAAAAATCCTCTCACTTTTGCTCAGGAGCTTTGTTGCTACTCCATTTTCCCTGTTTTTCAGGCTTATATTTTCCCTTTTTCATTTGTGAATCACCCTCCTTGAAAGCACAGTTCATAGTGGAAGAACTTTCTAGCTGGATGCCATGTATTCCTTACCAAAATTGAGCTTGAGAACAAAGTGAGCATCGATAGAGCTGGGGTTTTTTGTTACCTGGGAGCTGGCACTAGCTTTTTGTCGGCTAAGCGCTCTAACGGGGATCAGTGAAGTTCCTGGCAGGCTTGTTATTAGATGTGGCCACCTAGTCACGAAACCAGAGAGATCCCAATGGGGCGCAGCGTTACCGCGGAAGAGTCGCTGTCAGTGAATCACCCAGGTGTCAGGCAAATGATGGGGTGGGATTCTTGTTTTTCAGACATCCTCCCCTCAGCCCTTTGGACCAAACCGAGGAAGCCAAAAAAGACAAGCATGCAGACATTTCCTTTCCCTCCCAGCTCTTCTGGTGTGATAGAGTGGTTAGCTTGATGTTATCATCTTTGTTATTGCTAGTGTAATAATAAGGGTGGCAATCTTGGCATGGTGGGGATACAGCCCTCTGCAGAGAGTCCCACCCTTGGAAGGCCGTGACCTTGTTTGGCAGCTGCCTCGATCTCTCTGTTTCAGGGAGTTTTCAGAAGGACTGTAAGGGATGATAAAGGCTGACGGAGAAGATCTAGCTGATAAATAGTCGGAAAATTTTCACATACAAAACCCAGCAAATCCGAAAACAGAGCCACAGCAACAGGGAGATTTATGTATTATGTATTGAAAAATACAAGCGTGGCATGCTTTGTAAATGCTGGATCGCCAGCTCTCCTGAGCTGGGGTTTACAGTCTATTAAATTACCCTGGGCCGCAATCTGTTATAATAAATCGTTTGCATAGCACCTTTGGAGCACACTGCCAAGCAGATAAAGAGAGACGACTTTTCCTCTGACAAGCTTGCAGCCTGACCAGCAAAGAGGCACAAATGGGGCAGTGGCCGAGGAGAGAGGAGGCGGAAGAATGATTAGGAAGGGGGACGGCAAAGGAAGCTTTCCTGGGGCGTGGGTTTTACAGTGGCTATGGCAAAAGGACAAGAGTTGGGGCTGTTGGGTAACTGAAAGATGAGGAGGGAAGAAGGTGCTGGAACCTGTTAAGAAAAAAATAAAGAAGAGAACAGGAGGGGATTTCTATCATTTAGACTACGTGGGATCAAATGCATTACTACTCTGAATAATGCCCTCGTTTAGCTCAGTTGTGTGATGGATTTGAAGCTTCACAACATAAATGAAACTAAGGGCCTAGATAGCCTAATGCTGTTATAAATTTTGAAGACCTGGTTTCAAATATGATTCAGGGGCCTTAGTGAAATGCGTTTGGGGATCTCGGCTCCATCCCTGTTGGGTAATTGTGCACATCACAGAAACTTCACTTCTTGGCATGATGCTGGTGCTCTGCCAAATGGAGGCTCCAAGGCTGCAATAGCAAGGGCAGCTGCAAGTTGTGATTTAGGAATGTTGGCTGGGAGACGTGGAGGCAGAGTCTACAAAGTTTCTGCCTAGAAAGCATTTTAAAAAAGGAAAGAAAAAAAAATCTCCAAGTTAATTCTCTCTTATGGAAAAAAACGTGTTGGAAGAGAGGCGAGTAGTCAGTGAAATTGCCAGTGCCCCATTTTCCTGGGTTATAAAACTTCTGGCAAATACATCAGCTCTATTCCCCTCCCCTTTCAGATTACATGTAGTGTGTTTGAAATATTTTTTTAACGTTCTCCAAATCACAACATTAAAAAGGAGGAAAAAAGTCTGAATAAAATCTACTAGGTCAAAGATGAAATGCTGGCCTAATGCATCGCAAAAGTAGCTGCATCCATTAACGTTGCTATTCTGAAACCCATGGGCACCGTCTGATTGTGTCCACCACTTGGGATTACTGACATTTTTCTCTGTCATCCAAAAATATAGAAAAACTTAGGCTGCAAACATCCTCAACTCTGTTTGAGTAGCTCTAATTTACATGACTTAGGTAGGCGTAAAAGATGAGAAATGACCTTTTCAACATGACTTCAGATATTAAAACGATCTTACAATCTTATTATCATGAGAACATTTCGCAGAGTATTAAGCTCAATAAATTACCTTTTCCCCAAGCTGCTAACCCTCGATCCCTCAGGGGCAGCTGCAGCAACGATGTTGGTTCACGGCCTTCTTATTTTAGCTGAATTGCTTAATTGGTATGTGTTCTACATCCCTGATTGAGTATTTGGAGCACAAATGAAGGTTAGAACCTTTGCGCTAGTTATCGACTGGAAGAAAATTGATTCACGCTCAGGAGTGCAGTTGGGAGACAATTCACAGTCCTCCCTAGGAAGGAAAGATCCTGCTCTTTTCTTTTCCCCTAGATTTCTTGCAAAGGTCACTCCAACTGAACATTGTCATATTTTTGGTTTGGTGGTTGCTCTTTTTTGACACAGCAAATCACTGTTTGAGAACCTGAGTTTTAGTTTCCCGGACATGTTTGTAGCTGAACTTGAAATCGTGGTACTGTGGATGCTGTCCTTCCCTCGCTTTGCCTCCCCCTGGTCTTCGCACCTGCGTTTGCCGTTCTCCAGGAGACCCTGCTGTGTGGGACATCCTATGGAAAAACAAGTTCTAATTCCCCAAGTGTTCTCCACCTTTGTTGGATCCGAGAGAGGGGAGGAAAGGGCTATCGAAGAACATCACTGTTTCAGCTCCCATCCTCAAGATGTATCCCATAAGGTGGCTTTCCAAGGACAGGTTTCCGTTGTGCTGAACATCTTTAGTTCAGTGAGTGAAAATAAATCCTTAAGTAAAGGTCATTCAAGAGGAAGTTCAGGAATGCCAGAAAGTGACAGCAAAATTTACCAAATTGCCGTGCTGAACAAATTCAAACTAAAAGCACGTGCCTTGTGCTGCCTAATAATTGCTCTTTTCTTTGCAATATGATCAAACCCGTCTGTGCATCAACTGCTACACATGCCTTTGTTTTGCTGTGATCTTTGTAGCAGGAACCTGAGCTTTCTTGTGGCCTGTATTAATAGAAACATCAAAATGGCATAGATTCTGCTTTCTTTTTAATGTTCATTAAAGGGCAAACATGTGACTTAGCTACCCAGCCTCAGCAAGATTCCCTCCGGCTCCGTGAGCATGCCAAAACGAGAGACAAGGCAGCCAAAGCAAGAGGCATTCCTGGACTACAGTGCACGTTACACATAATCCAGAAGGGAAACGGAAAGAAAAAGCTTAAAAGTCAGACAGACACGGAGGGGGCAGCAGGATGTCAGCTCAGCATGTTGACATGCCACAATCTGTTAGCTCAGTCTCATTAATATGGGGGCCAATGAGAAAGGAGATAGACAGGATTGGAGGAGGAAATTTGGCGGCATCAAATAAACCCGGATACCGGCACCGAGATACCGTGAGATGCTTCGTCTGAGGAATGTTGTAAAATCAGAATAGAGCTCAACTGTTGAATTCATCCGTGAGGAGTGTGCAACCTTGAGTGTTTTGTTCAGTGGGTGGTGACTAATCTGAGAATTGGTAGGTTTTTCCCGTTGCAGCAAGGGACAAAAACACAGTAGAAATTGTGATTTTTCTATAATGCATGGCCAGGTACTATAGGAGAGCGCATTTGCTGTGACAGGTCTTGCCTGCATAATCCATTCAAGCCGTGGGCTCTGCAGGGTTTGGATGGGGGTTTGGATACCATCCAGGAGCTGGTAGCCTTCCCAGGCACCGCATAGGTTGAATGTTCGTAGAGGCTTGAGCGAGTGAGACTGCTGATACCTTAAAGGTGATTTCAGCGTTAGCCGTTGTCTGAAGATATGCAATTGCCATAGTCTGAAGGAGCATATGGAAAGGCTGGAAGTTTTTTTTATTTGGCCACTTGCCTTTATTTCTTGTATTTCGTAGCACCCTATGCTTTGATTGAAAGCCTTTTGATGTCATTGAGAGTCTTAAAACTTGTGATAAGCATCATGATAGTTTAAATATATAAATTCAGATTTCGTCTTCTGGTAAAAGAATAAGTGTTTTAGGTACTTGCGTACAAAGTCCTGTGGAAATCTAACAGAAGATGATCTGCTGCGTGGAATGTAATACAGAAAGATATCGCTGCCCTAGAAATCTGTAAGGTAAAAACATAAAAAATGAAATACAAATTTCTGTCAGCATTTATAGATAGCAACAGTCTGTAGTTCTCTTCAAGTACGGTGGACGTCTCAGTTTGTCTGTGGATTTACCCCGAGCAAGTTGTGTGTTATCTTTATTTTAACACAGCTAAGATTTCAGAGCCAAAGTCAAATATCACCATGATCAGTGACTGACCATAAAAATAAGTAAATGGAGCGCTCCCCTGATTTCTGGCACTTCTGAAATGTTTTTTCTTTCTATTGTTTGGAAGAGTCTCTTGGGAGCTTCAAAATGAAAATGTTTCCTTATGTTTTCTCTTCCATTAAGTCTGGTGCTGAACTGGAGGGTTACTCCTGACTGTCAAACTGTTAGTGTTTGGGGTTTTTTGGTTTGGGGTTTTTTTGAGAAAAGAAAAAAGCTTTAAATCATTTAAATTCTCTTGCATCCCGCACACATACAGTTAAAACAAGATTGCAGGCAGATCATGGCTTAAGCAGAAAAAGCAGTATTTGCTTCATATCTTGCAATACTTACCCAACCTTGGCTTGTAGTACCATGCTGAGCTGATAGAAACTGCACATAGCTAAGCAAATGCTTTCTTTCTGATATGACCACGTGTAGGGACACAAAGTGCCCACATGTCTGTGTTGCGGGCTGCTCCAGATCTCCTGCGCTTGCGGGAGGTGGAGATCGCACCTTTCTCAGTGGAGGAGACACCCCTCCCAGGGAGCAGTAGGCGCAAGGGCCAGCCGTGCTTCCCCAGGGTTTGCCCAAAGGAAATCGTTCACGTGTGAGCGTGTTAGGAAGGAGAATTGCGCAGGAGAACTGCGGTTGTCTCATGCTGGAAGCGCACACGGTGAACTGCCCTGTCCCCATGCAAGTGTCCCCAGCGCGTGACCCTCCTGGTGGACGATGCGCTCTCCTGTGTTGGCTTGGTGACAGGAAAGAAAATTCAGCTCTGATCTTGGGCCTTGGAAACTTACTGTCAAGATTTCTCTCCTTCCAAAAGAAAAAATACACGCACCCATGGATTTTCTGTGGTCTAAACGTATTTAGAACTCTTCTAATAACCCGTAGGGTTAGCCTGACTGGGTCTGTGCTACGACATGGCTGCGGTTCATTTTGCCATTCTGATAGAAGCAGCATAGTCCTTAAACCACTTGAGATCTCTCTTCTCAGAAAAGAAATATGTTTGTTATTAGGCAGTGTAGGGGAACATAAATAATTGTATTGGGAGTGAGATAATATTTGTAGCTTTTATTTATATTGTGGATGCTTGCAGCGAAAGGTCTAAGGAGCAAACGAGCAAATACCTTCTTTTTCCAGTGTCTGTATCGTGCACATTGTCTGCGGATACCAGACATCGATTCTATAACTTACAAGTTATAGAAAAGCTAACTGTAAATATGTCAACATTTTCTTTGTCATCCCAGAACACACAATAATCTCTGCGATAACTTGGATGTAAGCCGGGGAGTGCCGTAGCAATAAGGTCTGAGGCTTTGAACTTGATTCAAAATTATATGGAAACTTAGTGTCAAATGTGAAGATTTTTATGTTCTTATAGTAAGTTCTCTTGCCAAAGGGACAAATTCCAATATTTGCTATTACTTAGGGGGTTTTGACTGCTGTACTTCTCCTGCCTAACATGCTGTCAGTTCTGTGACCTACACAACAGCATTGCAACTGCAGTCCACGTTACCTTCCCTCCTGAGTGTCCTTTGGCACTGCCTCGGTTTCACCCCAGAGTTTCACCTTTTGTACGTAGATCTTTCATATCAAGAGAAAGTCATTTGTGTATGAAGTTCTCAGCTTTCTGTGTCAGCAAAAACACCGATGTTTTGGTGGTGGTGGCAACTTGAAGGTCAAGTGATGGAGGCATGTGACACTTCGGGGACCTTTTGGGTTTATTTCCACCTTCTTGAAACTTAGCTCATTGTCCTGGTTTCGGCTGGGGTAGAGTAAATTTTCTTTCCAGTAATTTCATTCAATGGTGATGAGTCTTCAACTGCCTCTTCAGGGCAAGAGCCCTAACGTAAGTGTATTAACGCAGGGATGAGAACGTGTCCTGTCGTTCTTGAACACGTTTTTCCCTTGTGCCTCGCGGTTTGCGTGCCACTGTTGTTGAAAGGAATAGCAGGTTCCTAAAAGACAGGAGTCGCAGTTGTTCTCCGAGGGGAAGCAGAGACACCACAGTTTCTCGATGCCTTTGCAGCGGTGCCCAGGCCGAGCCGGGGACACGAGCTCCACGGGGAGATGGGAGCGGAAGCATCCAATTCTCACCCCGCCAGCTCCAGGCTGGCAAACCTCCCTGCTGGCAGCCAAGCCGCTGGGGGCAGCCTCCGATTGAATTTCCCAGCGTGGAAAATCTTCTAAGAAAGGAAAAAAGAGTTAAAACAAAAATAGTGAAAACATGCCAAATGGCAGCCAGGAAGCAGAGTGCAGCTTCTAGGCCAGAGGCCAGTCGAGTCTGAGCACGGCGGAGCCTGACACGCAGTGATTGCGTGTTTCGGGGAAAGAGCCCGCTACCTTGCAAAGGAGCAGCAGAAGTCAGCCAGTATTGGTGGCGGTGGGGTTTTTCAAAAGGAAAGAGCCCTCCAAATCTACTTCTAGGAAAAGGAGGCTCGCAGGGCAGAAGGGATGACTTTTTAGGAAAAACAAGGCAAGTCAACACAGAATTGGCGAGTGCAAAATTCTGGTTCCTCGAGCCGTTTTGTCCTTTTTAATGGTTTCTTTTTATCATTCTTTCATGTCCTGATTTTTCAAAAAGATGTTTAAATTTCAGGATGAAAGTGGTCCTGGTGATGCGGAGAGCAGCCGTGGAGGCGTGAAACAGGAGGCGCGTGGGCGCAAGAGCAGGCTGGGCACAGGGAGGGCGTTTGGCCGAGCGATGCCGAGCAGCCACCTCGCAGCCAGACTGCAGGTGATCAAATACATGTGGCTAAAAGCTTTAGGGAGTTTTAAAGCATAGAAAAGTACAGAATATTCTTTAAAAAAAAGTCGTTTTCAGGGCCAGGTGGAAGGAGCTCCTTCAGCCACACCTTATGTATAGCACAAGCCAGGTAGTTGTATTCTTTCGGTCTTGTAGTGAGCCCGGTAGCTTGTGTTTGACCAGCTCACATCATCCATCGGGTCGCCTGGTCTGGATCAGAAGACTTTGCGCAGTGAGGTACCGTAGCAGCTAGGCCAGCGGCGGGGGCAGGACGTGCTCCGAGTGACACCTTTGGGGGAATAGCTGGACTGTTCTCTTGGCCTCCTTTCCCACACATACTGCAGATCACAGCTGCATCCAGCCTTGCTTCAGGACAGTGCAAATCCACCGTTTTTCTTTGTCCTTTTTTCATATTTCATCCGCAGCAGTGACTCAACAACATTCTGCGCCAGATTTCTGAATTTGTCCAGCTTTACCATCCCACCATTTCTTCTTGTTAAGTTCTCTGTTCGTGACTAGGAATAAAACCAATTATATTACCAATAAATCCCTTCAAACCCAGTGAAGGAAATTTTGAAACAACAGAGTCTAGCTTGTAATTGTTGTGGCCCTAGCTTTGGCTTAAAGCAAAGAAGCCCCTGGGTCCAGCGTATGAAAAGATAGGTAATTCTAGTTTCTGTCTTCTGCAGCTCCTGAATCATCAGTAGGTATTCCACCCAAATTTGGAGGGCAAGTGTGAATTCAAAAGCTGTGGGATTCTTGGATCTCTCTTTTCCTGGGAAGGGTGGAAGCAAAAAGAAGGCACAGAATGTTCTCGTAAGCTTTTCCAGGGACAATGATAAAAATTGAGTAAAACTGAGAAAATACATGCATGGAAGGAATGTACACTTAAGATCAAGGCACTAGAGAGGGAGCTCTTGGGTACAAGATGCATTTTCCCAGTGCACTTGTGACAGGAAAAAGGGGGAATGAGTATGAGCAAGGCGTGCTTATGTCTTCTCTGCTGCGCTCTCCTGGTGCCCTGTTTTGTTGGCTTCCTCAGCTCAGACCTTCACTCCAGCATTATGAAGGAGTGTTGTGCCTTGAAACTGCCTGGTTTACATCATCGCCCAGGCTTCTGCGGGGTGGTTGTGTCACCGGTTTTCTCATGAAGTTACAGTTATGCAAAAGCCATTTCTTTTCAGTGAGTTGAGCAAGTTTCCTCCTCCTGTTTCTTAGAAGGATAACGAGAAGCAGACGGTCGGGTTGAGACGGGAACCGAGAAATGTTTATTAACACTTGCTTTGAATGTATTTTACTGCAAAGAAGCTAAGATACAGATATTCTAATTGCTACTAAGGAGGAAAGGGTGACTCACTGACCAGACTCCACTGTCTGTCTTGGGTGGAGTTTGGGGGTTTCTGTTTGTTGACATTAATACCTTTTAAATTGCCAGTTTGAATTAAACTATCTAACGCTAGTCAGAAATGTTGTTTCTTTAATGCAAAAGAAGACAAATTTTGCAAAACTGTCTTACCCTTTAGTTAAGATCAGGATGCAAGTTTATCAGATTAAAAGAAAAACATGCTTTTCTTTGTTCTTAAATGGAGGACTGGTTGTTTTGAGCATGTAGCCGTCCCAGGTTACTCAACCGCAGAAGTCTGTTCAAAGGTATTTAATTTGAGTGCACAGCCTAATGCAAAGAACTTGCTTTTGTCTCTGTTTTCATGACAAAGAATTACATTATGTGGGGGAAGTTATTGGGCTGAATCTTTGTTATCCTAAACTTCTGTTTGGAATACAATAAATTACAGGATCAGGTTCTTCTCTAGTTGTTGCTGGATTTGATGATTGTGTAATTGAATATGAAATTATGACCTAGTTTTTTGGAAGTGGTAGAATATACAAATACAACCAAAGATTTCTTTGATGTGGTCCTTTTTTGCAGTCATAGTTTTTAAACACGCAACCAAGCTTTTTCTAAAAACCTGAGACAAAGGTGAGGGTTAGGAACCAAAATACTTTGCCCTTGAAAGAATATTTGAGACCCAGATTTGCTTGTGTTGAGGAGATTTGGAAAAGGGGGAATATTTGGTGGTAGCTTTTGCTTCCTGTGAAGTGCATACCTGAATGGCAATAGATGCCACATTCATCTAGTGTAAATTAGATTTAAAGAGGGGGCTGTAGTCTCCGTTACAGCTGTGGTCTCATTCCTCTCTCAGACTCAATGTTTTTTAAATAGTCGCATTGATTTCTCATGTTTGGGATGCTATTTGATACCTGGACGATAAGATTTTTCGGATATGAGGACTGTGTTTACTCTAAATGCGCTTAAAGTGGCCAAGAAAGAGAAGAAGAGAGTAAACAGTTAACGCGTTCAGGAAACAGACTTCAAAGTTTGTTGTGAGAGTGACATTCTTCCTCCCCGAAAGTTCAAAATGCCAGAGTCTAAAAGCCACTCAGTACTTCAAAAGCAAATGTGTCACAGTAATGCATAACCTCCTAGATAAGGTGTCTCCTGCCAGCAGGAAAAAAGAAAGTAAGAGCGAGTGTGTGTGAGAGAGACGGACAGAGAAATGCAAGGTGCGGTGGGCAGGATCTGGGTTACAGCTGCAGAGATGGTTTTCCCCGGTGAAATCCTGAAGCGGGGCTGGGGGGAGCCAAGAGCTCCCGGGGGCACCTGGCTTCGTCCCGTCTCTCCGTATTCCTTGTGGCAGGAGGTGTGACGGAGTGGGAAGCTGTTACACCCCGCTACGTGGCTGCTCCTGGTCAGTCCAGCAGCGTGAAAATTGTTCTTACCTACATCAGAGACCGTACGTGCTCTGTGTCCGCCACGTTTCTCAGGATTTCCAGTCCGGTTTCACAAAACTCTGTCTGCAGCAGTTTCAGGATGCTCACCAGGAGCACACAGGGAGCATTTGGCAAGTGTGTTGCTGCATGCAGATCTTTTTGGAAAGCAAGTCAAAGTGGGAGTAATCGCTTTCATGAATCATTGTGGTAATAGAGAAATTCTCCTCTTTATTGACCTGTGCAGCATGGCACTGATATCAGTCAGTACCCTGTGAGGCTATGGGAAGCCTTACGAACATCATTCATTCAAGCAAGAAACACACACCAAAAAAAGCATCTAGGCTGCATTTTGTTCTAGTTGCAGCCTTCTTGGCAAAGGACTGTCTCTAATCCATTGCGACTGTTTAAGGTTTCATACATATATTCATTATTATTATTCCCCAATCGCTGCAAAGACATTTTAGCTGTTATTTTCCCTATTAAAAGCATCGTTCCCCTCCTACAAAGAGGGTAATCCGTGTTACCAACAACTGGCTGATGGTCAAGCAGTCGCTGTGCAACAGCGAACCCTGTACGTCGGCTCTGCGGTGGGAGGGTAATTTCAGAGAGACCTTTGCTGTGAGGTTGAAGGCAGTTTTGCCTTCTGATGCTGCTTTATATCCGGATGCTTAGTACACCAGAGGATTAAGCTTCCTTCCACCCCTCTGTAGCTGGTTGCTTCGTCCCATAGAGCGTAAGCAGCTGTCTCCGAAGCGCCAAGCGGGAGCCTTGGGCATGAAGTGGCAGCAGTGATGGCTGACGTGGGGTCTGTCAGAAGAGCAGAACTTTGCCTTCAGCTCCACATCCAAAGCTGCTGCAGCCCTGGGTAGGACGCTTCCTTGCTGCTTCTTTAGCTTTGGAGCAGCAAAAGTCTTTTATGAAATGTTGGTACGGCACCTAGCCAAAGCTTGGGGAAGGGCAAATGATGGAGAACTTTTTTTTCCTGCTGTATCACCAGATAGATAGATAAGGTGGGCAGGTAGATAGATGGACAGGGATGCAACTAAAAATATTTCCTCTGTTTCAGGCTGTAGCAATTAGACTGCACTTCCCCACTGATGCGTATCGGATAGGTGCATAAAACCATACAGCTTCTTTTTTCCTCAAAGGCCCATGTACGCTTGAATATTTTGTACTGTTTTCAATAGCAGTACAGCTGCACCAGGGCTAGCAAAAATCAAATGCTCGTGTGTACAAGGCCTATTTTATCAGTGCACTCACAGGTTTTTTTCATGACATTGTAGTAAAAACACCTGAGCCCTATCTATTTTCAGATACACGGCTGTTGAAAAATGAGTATGTTTTGTAGTGTACCAGAGACCACAGAGACCGAGCTTCTTGGTCTATAACAAATACCGCTGGAGAACATTAAGCAGCAATTCGCTGTTTCATTGGCAGGAAATAGGATGTTTTTGAAGTGTGACAACGTGTCTGTTTAAATTTTGATGAGGCACAGGTTCACAAAAGGTAATAAGGGTTTGTTAACTGTCCTGGAGTGCTTGCTGCAAAGGTAGGCGTCTGTTTTCAGCGTCAGCTGATGGGAAAGGACATTTGTCAAGCAGTGCCGCGACACGTTGCTCATTCATTGTATCTGTTCCCCGCATATTAAGTAGAGGGACAGAAAAGTGTCACTGGCCACTGAGCATTTCTCATGGCTGACCGTTACGTCGAAAATAAGTTATTCAAACCTGCTTGAGGTATGTGCTGGAAAGAGCCCTTAATTAAAACTCAGTTGGAATTAGAGCCTAATACAGGCCAGGCAGCTGAACAGCACTGCAGGGAGGGGAGACTTCTGGTATTTTCTGTGTTAGTTATAAAGGCTATAGGGCAAGCCCTGTCCTTTCCTAGTTGCCAGGGCTGATGCTGTTATGATCTGGTGTGGGCTTTCTGAGCACTGATTTCCACCTCCCTTTGTAAGGCCGCTATCCTGGTGTTCGAATGGTCCCTTTGGAGCAGATCTGTGCTTGAGGAGCGCTATGGGATTGTCGGAGTCTTGCTGGGTCATCTCGTGCTCTTATTTTCGCAAGGTGAAAGTGAGTTAATAAGGTAGCTCCATTTCAAAGCCTAGGTGTCTTTATCTGCTTCTTGTCTTCTGCTGGGAACTGTTAGCAACATTTACCTTCTTCTTTCTCAGATGTCTGAGATCTACTTTGGACTGTTCCACATTTTTTGTTTGTGTAAAATACAGTGAAAACTGCAAACAGGAAGGATGTATGTGATTGCCTGCTGGTTATGAAAGCTCCCGTAAGCGCCAGCTTGGAACAAAGGAAGCACTGAAAAAGGCAACTGTAAAGAAGCAAAGGATTAATTTTAATGCAGTTTAGAAATTCCAGCAACTTTTTTCTGAGTGTAGAATAAACATTTTAGTGAATCGAGTGAAACAATCTGGAGGAAACAGGGATTTGTGTTCTTCTTGATGGAGTAGATCCAATTTTTAGTGGAAATTATCCTTCAAAGCTTTACTGAGGCCCAGATTTGAAAAAAGCAGCCCTTCATATCAAGCCTGTTCAGATGAATCATTGTTCATTATTTGTGTTATACATTAATGCCTAGTTGCTTCAATTGAGATAGATGTTCTGCCATATGCAAGCACATATTAGAGACAGTCTTTGCCAAGAGCTTTCTAGATAGCTGAAGTGGGGAAGCAGTATGGGAGAGGAGGAGGAGGAAGGGAGGTTGGATGACGAACCAAGCACCGACAGAGAATGTGATTTCCAAAAAAAACCTCCACTGAAAGTCTGCGGCAGAGCCAATGTAAAACCAAGGTTGCCTCCCCACACATCTTCCTCTAATAGCCCATCATCTGTGGACTCCCAAGACATTTGATTGCACCTACCTCTTCCTTGCATGCATTTCCGTAGCTGGGAAATCACGCTGTCTCTGAGCATGATTTATTAAGGCTCAAATTGAAATGTCATAAATAATGGGATCTGACTTGGTGAAGCTGTGCTGCTGTCCAAAGTGCCAGCATAAAGAAGGTCACAGCGCATGCAGAAGAGTGTCACCTTCACAGCTCGGTTTCTTAGCCGTTATTCCTGGACTTAGCAGCAGGCTCGGGAGGAGGACTAATAAAAACATCACGGCAGTAGTGGATATACAGCAGCCCAAATGCACCATGTCTTCATTTGATTCAGCATAAAATACAGTCTACAATTTTTATCTACATCTCCTCAAAGCAAAAATAAATAAATAAAATACAGATTTTCCCGCCTGTTATGCATTACTATACTTATCCTGTGCAATTGAATCAAAAAGAGATGAAAAGAGGGTTAATTACCATATGTCAGTGTTTCAGATTCCACAGATTCTGAGAATTATGACACTATTCAAAAATCGTTGAAGATTCAGAGATAAATATTTTGCTTCTCATCAACAAGAAAGTTCACTGTCTGGAAACGTCCCCTCCCTCCAGCACATGAGATCCTGCACCGAAGCAGTGGCTGTACGTTGCACCATGCTCTTGGATGGGAAAGAAAGCATTTGAGAAGAGAGGCGTTCCTGTAGGCATGTTCCATTTCATAGATTCAGTGGGCCAAACTCATCGCTGGATGCTTTGCAATTCAGGAGATAAGACAGCAGAGGTTTTGGCCCACCTCTTCAGAAGTAAGAATCATTTATTGTGACTCCATTGCCTGGCTCCTAGTGTGCCCCAGGGCGGTCTGCACTCAGCCAGACGTGAAGGTGTGTTGGAGCACTACGGATAGTTTATCTTTCACTGAAACATCTGATCTTGATTTTCAAGTGTTTCAAGGTATTACGGTTAGTGATGGACTGCCACATTCAGAAGCTTGCCTTCTGAGTTTGGCAAGAGGATACATCTGCCACATCATCTACTCTTTACTTCTTTTTACTCATATTAATAATTTAATTTATTCTCTAATTTCTGTAGGTAGTTATAAATAACTGCATCGTTTTTCTCTCCATTTTTGCTGGCTATAATTAGACGTTACAGGGACCTTATATTGTTATTCTTATAACTTCAGGGAGACAAAACCCACTGAAATAACGGCCTTCATTTCTGTAACATTTTCATTCCAATTTCAGAAGGCACACCAGTGGGGAATGAACTGAAACTCCCTCGCTCCAGCAGCAGGGAAGCTGAGGCACAGCTGAACTGGGTGATCTGCTCACGACCCAAGTGGTCTGGGGCTCGGTTAGGAGCAGAGGTCTCGCCTCTGGACCTCAGGATCTCTCAGACAACCTGGGGAACTCTTAGGTACTGTGGGCCCCCTCAGTGGCTTTCAGATCTTCTTTTTACCTTTCTTTCCTCTGAAGAAAGGTGTAAAATAGGATTGCTTTCACGAGACGTGCATAAAGAAGGCAGCTGTTACCAACCTCTGAATAGACCTGATTAATCAGATGTATCCACACCGGGATGTTGTGTGCCTTGTGTGTAATTTGGAGTTGTATGTTTTTAACTCTAGCACACCTTAAAAACCTCTCTGGATAATTCTTCCTAGGTCTTCTCCATCGATCATATGGAATTTTTCAGCTGAAATCTGCTTTCCATTTACTTTTCACCTTCAAATTGCGGTTCCCCAAGGTCCTTTATAGAGAACTATAAATTGTAGATAGACGTTTTTGATTCTTTTTATTCAAGCTTAATATCTTGCTCAGTTAGTGAACCCTTAGGAATTGCCGTGTGGCCCCTTATAACCGGGGTGGTAATAAAGTGGCGGATTTGCAGAAACCCTATAAAAATGTGTGCAACGGTAAATTGTATTTAGGCTACTACTGGGGAGAGAGGCATGAATGTACAATTATGAGAAGGATGTCCCTGAAGAGAGATTTCAATCCGTTGCCATAGTCTAAATCCTCTATCTTGTGGTGCACAAGGTAATTCAGGCATAGAGCAGAGGATTTTTTTTTTTTCTAAAGAGATTATATTACCCATCTCCTCTGTTGATGGATTTTATTGCACAGGTTCACTGAGAGTTTTATTATTGCATTACTTAATCTGTTTTTGAGGTTCCTGAAACATTTTAAATATAATAATGAGTTCGGCTGTATGCCTGCGCTTGGCTCCTCTCAATCTGTACCACGGCAGAGCCTGCGACCCCGGGTGAGCCGCCCAGCCCGGGACCCTGCGACCGGCAGCGCTGAGCAAAGCCAGCTGCTGTGGCAGATCCCTTCGCGCCGATTCCCCGGAGAAGGGCGTGGATGTCAAACAGACTTCTCGGATATCGTCTAAATAACAGATGCCGGTCCTTTGCCTTCTTCCAGAATAGGGCAGGGGTGAGTTACGACAAAGATGGAGAGATGGCTGTGGGACGTGCCCGTGATTGGCAGCCTGCTTCTGCCTCTGAAGTTTCTTGTGCCGCATCTCGTTTTAAAAGCCAGCTGCTCAGATAACGAAGTGTCATTAAGAGGCATGACACTTGTCATACCATTTTAAAGAAGTGTTGTGGCGTTATAAAAAAAAAAAAGCATTCGCATGTGGAAATCATGGCATAACATCCGTCTTAATCGTGTGATAATGTGGAGGACAGTCTTATTTCTCTTCAAATAGATGCGAACTTTTTCCTAATTGACAAGAGTTTTTATAGTGTGTTGATAGGCCTGATTTTTAAATGGGACTTAATCCAGACCCTATAAAAATAAACATTTTTTAATGACAGGGGTTTTTTCGTATAGAAAACACAGGATTTTGCCTGCCTGACGGCATAATTTTTTGTTGTTGTTCTTGGAAGAGCAGGAGTGGTAGCTATATCTGTTGTAATAGTTCAGCATTCATACATTCTGTTTGCTAAACCAATCTGAAAGCAGCGTGGGAATATAGATCACTATTACAGTGAATTCCCATACCGCTAACGTCAGAAATGATACAATGTTTTAGTAAAAGAGCTCCTTCCACTACTAGCAGTTGCAGGTTTGCGGTACCAATTATAACATGAGACACAAATGAACAAAAAAGCCCTTCATTTTGAATTTCAGTTCATAGTTCAGACGTGGCTAAAAGTGCTTTTCCCAGCAAACTTTCTGTCCTCTTCACAAGATCGAGGCAGATTGCATTTATCTGATAGATACGTGTGTGTGTGTGTATATATATATGTATTTAATAGGAGCTTAATAGAAATATTTTGGGTTTGAAACATGCCAGAAAATTTGAAAATCGCATGAGTTCAGCAGGCTCCTGAGGCTCCGTTGCGTGGCAGCGTTAGGTGGTTACAGAGACTTCTGCAGAGGCAAAGAACCTGGGAGGAGGCACCAAGCCTCAGGCCTTGGAGAGCTCTTTGTTTCTGCCGGTGCTTTAGGTCCGTTCGCCATGGCACCCGGCGTCGATGCCTTTGGTCATCCGCTGACAATACCCTTTTCTCTCCGGGGGGAACGTCCCTCTAACTGCATCTCGCTTGGATGCTTACGCTGACAGTGCGATGTCTACTGTGATAGGAGCATGGTGACATGCTGGTCTTTATCAGGTCTCTGCTTGTCACTGTTATCTGCTGGAAACAGTAACTATCTCAGCGTGAGAACAGCTGCAGGCTAGCGGGAGGAGGAGGAGGATGTTTTAAGAGTGAGAGGAGGCCTGGTGTCCTCTGCTGGGGATAATACTTCAGTATGGTGGTTTGAGGACTTCGCTGAAATGCCTACAGAGAAGTCCAGATGAGTACATTTTTACTTTGAGCTCTAGAAGATACTCTTTTTTAAATCAGGAGCTTGTGAAAGTTACCAAACCAAAGCCCTGATGGCAAAGAGCCGTCCAAGGCAGCACAGGCAGCGGTCAACCCCAGTGCTTTACCAGTGGGTCTCAGTTAATCTGTCTCTAGAAAAGAGGTGATAACTCCTCAGGCTTTTACCTGCCGCTTATTTTTCACTGAAACTGATATTCAGCGCACCAGTTATGAAGAAGTTTATTAACTCCTAACATCGGTGCGTGGAATCATTGCAGGTAGGCAGGTTACCCATCAAACTATAAAAACATCCTTGAGTTGATGCTTGGACCACTGCAGCAGGAGTGACTGAACCATCCCGGGTGCACTCTCCCAGGGTTTGCCTTGGGCAGTGCCAGGCTGCGGCTGCAGGACAGATCCTGCGGAGTACTGCCATGGCTGAGGACAAGCGTCCGAGCACTCCTGTTTGATTCCTTCTTTGGCTTAATTTTGTCTTCCCAAATGGATACATGGTTACCTGCAGCAGCACAAAGTTCTCTCAACAAGAAGAGTTTTCTGCACACTACAGGGCTTAATGGATCCAATTTGCAGCCATTTTTTCATTAATGGAAGCCTGTAGTAATTAAGTAGAATGCACGCAAGGACAGGCTTTTAACGGCTTGCTTTATTTTGAAGTAAACCCTCAAATGGCTTTGCTTGAAAGTTTGTATTCATGGCTTACAAAGTAATGCTTAACGTGGCTAAGGCAGTAATACTGGATAGTGTCTCCAATTTAGGTCTTTCTTCCTGTCTTTTCCTGTGTTCTTAATGCAGTGAACAACCTGGATTAAGGGTCTAGGATCTAGCATCTGAATTTGGGGGTGAACTGAAACCGTTTATCCTACTATGAAGATGATCTAGCAGCTGGATTTTAAAGGAACTGTCTCTCTAAACTCTCTGAAGTTGCTTTATTTTGCAGTATATTGAAAAGAAATCTACTTTGTTCTTAATCTTTTTTCTTTTATCTTATCACAAAGATGCAGCTTCCTTTTTGTGTTACCTGTGCCTTGCAATGTTTCTGATGCCGGTGAAATAGCAAGTATCAGATTTATATGTTCAAAAATTCCTTAGGGATTACAGTCAGTACAACCAAGGCAGCCCGCCTGTGTCTCGTAATCTCTGTGCTATAAGCCACATCCATGAATGAAGAAAACCCTGGATAGTCAGCTGGAGACAAGGAAAATGTTCTACTGTTGCATGGCTGAGGACAGTTAATCTGGCAGCCTTCGTTAGTCGATGCTTAGCTGATAATGAGTCTCAGCAAATGGCCTGCATTCAATATAAACTCCTCTGTGTGTTTGAATGTTTCACCAGTCCACAATATAGTTTAAACTTTATGCTTCTAATTTTACTCAATGGAAACCAGATGAAATGAAAACAGGAATAGTCAAAAGAAAACACTGTGTTTGAAATATAGGCCTGTGAGCAAGGAAAAACCCTGAATTTTTTCTAAACCCAGATGAGTCACTAACCCACTGTAAGACATGCCTAAATCACTTGAGTACTCTCCATCTTTTATTAAGCTCAGCAGGAAAAGAGCTTAAGCCATGATAAAACTGACCCTGCAGCTGCATTATTTTCGTGGGTAAATAAGCATCGGATGGAGGACGCCGTGATTTCAGGATCAAAATGGTGGAGATTTGCCATGGGACCGTTTTGCACAGCAGGTTAGTCGCTGCTCTGGTGGCTTTGCCTGGGTTATGTTCTCCTCCGCTTAACCATCGGCCACGATCAATTCGGCTGCATCTATAGAGAGTTTCCTCTTTGTGGTGGATGTGTAGGAGGCTGAATTTTGGTTCTCATGAAAGCGAGAGAGTGAACGGTAGCCAACTATGGTGCATGCAGGTGCTGCGCGAGCCGTCCAGTCATAACTCCGCTCTGCGCCTCAATTTGGACCTGAAACTGCCCCTGCTATTTAAGGTCTAACTGCACCCGCCGCAGCTTCAGCAGTACCGACTTGTCTCGTGTTTTGGGGATATTGATGTGCTTCCACAGAGTTGAATCTGTGATTATGAATATTATTTGCAGTACAAGTGGGGACAGATCATTTTTTAAACCTAGATCTTTAAAATGTCAGGATTAGGTATTAGCGCAGTTTAAACATATTAGCAATTAATAAACAGAAATAGACCTCCTAAGTGAGTGAATTCTGGGAACAGACATGCTTTAGCTCTTCTCTTCTTTGGTGAAGGATTTTTCCTTCCTAAGTTCTAGCTCTTCATACAGACTTCATCTTGTAGATTGGACCCAAACCTGAGAAATAAATACACTGAGTAATAATTAAAAAATATACAAGCAAAGAGAGATGTCTCAAGGTATAAGTGGAGAGGGAGTCTCTGCAGTTTGGTACCATGTAAGTTTTCCCCTTATACCTAAGGTAAATGTACCTTTTAAGTGGCAAATGATATACCAGCTTTAAGTTCCCTGCTTACTTTTTGATACTGGGACATTTTATTTTTTTGCAAAGCCATTTCCAGCACCGTTTCAGACCAAACTCTCCAATTCTGTGAGTATCTGGGAAAAACAGGAGAGCCCCACCGTCTGAATATGTAAGGTATGCACAGTCATTAGGCCTATCTTCTCCCTTGGAGGTTTAGTTACAGGATTTCTGGTGAAGTGGAAACCAAATTGGTCATGCTGGTAGTACTGGTGACTCACATATAGACACTTTCGTACTTAAAACTGGAGCAAAGTGGTGCAGTTTGCTGCGTCTGCGGCTCCAGCATGATAAATGTTTTGGAGCGGGAACAATGGACAGAACCTGCCCTGATTTACCCCATAACATTCTCAGTGAGGAGCTCCAGGGCACGAACCCAGCTACAACTTGGTCAACCTGAGATACTGATATGAAAATCTACAGGGCACCTCTCTTTAGTCAAAACTTCTCCTTTGTTGCGTTAGCTGCTCCGTGGTCCAACAGATTTCACCTGCAACTTTGCAGTGATCTGAAATGAAAGACAGCGCTTCCTACCATGGCAGGAACAAAAAGGATTGCAAGGGAAGAGCAGGCAGGGGATTAAAGTAAACAAAAAAAGAAGGCACTTGGCAGGAGTGAAAACTTTGAAAAAAATGGTTTGCGAAGGATTCGCACTAGCTGATACTGAAAGCCCAGAGACTCATTTCAGAAGGAAGCTGGTCAGGATGTCAGTAACCCTGGTGGGAGTCTGTACCAGCGGGAGGAAACTCAGCATCACTGTAGGATTGACTCTTGAACTCTGCTCTGTTGTTCCCAAATGCAGAGTCAGAAATTATTACAGAGGTATATTTATTTTTTCTTTTTCATATTGGGGTCACCGCAGTGTTGCGTGATGAAGAGGTGCCAGCTAAGGTCACAGGAGCAGCAAATGGCTTTTGAATTCTTCTGGTTTTTTATCAGGCCGGGTGTTTTCTTAGGAATCACAAAGTATTGTTCTGCTTGGGTCATGCTGTAATCAGGCTCAGACTGGGACCGCAAATCCGACTTCCAAAATGCTCCACGCCCAGTGCTGAATTCTCTGACAGGTCCACCAAGCACTGAAACAGCTGTATGTGGATGGGGTTTGCCAGTGTAGTCTGTCCAAAAGATACAGTGAGCACAGTGTCAGCCTTAGGAAAGTAAAAATAGTAATTTTTCATCAGCTATCTATCCCCACTCACTGCTCCCAGCAGATTTAGAGTGCAGCTGAGAATCCATCCTCACAATATTGCCGGTAAGGCAACTCTCTGAAAGATATTTCCTGCAACAAAAATATGTGTCCCAAGTAGGAGAAGATTGTTTGCTCAGAGAAGTGCAGCCAGGGAGCGAAGCATGGAGAAGAACAGCTGGGAAGAGCAATATTGTGCCTTGTTGCACCCAGAAGAGCTGCGAGGGGCTGGCTGAGACAGCGGCGTTGGAAGGCTGTGTGCCTCAGCGCTGTGATGTGAGAGCTGAGCGTGGTTAGCTGAGAGCGTACGGCGGTCACAAGCACACAGAATAGTGTGGGTACTTAAGAGAAGCATGCTGAGGTTAAATGCACTACATCCTTCTTTATCACCAGTCTAAGATACAGAGTTGATGAAACCAATGTGCTTATTTACTTCTTCTTTGACTTTTCGCCTCTTGTTTACCATGTTTCCTCTCAACATCAGCAGATACCTCTCGAAGTCCAGGATGGCATTCATCAGCAACAGCTTGTAAAAGAAGAGAACGAAGCTGCTAGCATTCTTTCCTGTCACTTGATTGTAAAACAAAGACTTAATATTCTTAATAAATTTTTGCTTTTAGAGTAGAAGTTGAATCCCATTGCTCTTCTAGGCAGGGAAGTGGTGGCAACAGTTGAGTGAAATCTCAGCAGATGTGAAGGAGAAAGTATTTTGACTGGAGGTTTTGCTGCTTGTAAGGGTTTGTAGTTGTAGGGAACTTAGAACTTCTTGATTTTGGTGGCAAACCCTCTGGGGAAAAAGAGCCCTAGTTACAAATTTGTCTACAGCACTCATCTGAGAGTGACGTGAGTGTTCAGAGTCTCCTGCTTTAACTGATGGGCTGCATCTTTACTCCTAAAGGCTTAGTACTGGGAAACGTAATCTAATGTTGCCTTTCAATGCCAGTGTCCTTATTAGAAAATACTGGTAAGTTCCTCTGTGACTGCCAAAGCCCTTTTGGGTTTAGTGGTACCAACATTAGCAAGAGAAATACCTCCTAGGTTCTTGAGTCACAAGCAGCAATGTGGTTACATATGAAACTAAGCTATATGAGCCAAACGCAGGTATAGGAAACACCTGCAAACCATTCAGACTAGGAAATTCTAGTTCTAAAGAAGAGTCTAATTTCAAAACAGTACTTTGGGAGAGAATCAGTGTACCAGTGTGAACTTTTGGCTCCACTGAAGTCTTAAACACCGACATGATTATGAGAGGTTTTTTCTTGTTTGTTAATATTTTTAGCTGAAGGTTCTTGCCTAACTTCAGAGACTTAAGCATATGTTAAATCTGCCTCCTTGCCAAAAAGGCTTCCTGGGAAGGGAGATTAACTCAAAAATTGCCTCAAATTCACAATTCAGGCTTCTGATCTTGCAGCATGTTCTGTGCTACTGAGTTGTCGTGTTTGGGTGAAGATGGGTGCAGACGGAGCACACAGACTATGCGTGCGACTGTTACCTTGTCTTTGTCCAATAGTCTGTATTCTAGAAGAGGTGGTATGCTGAGAATTTTCATGCAGAATAATTTTTAAAAGCGTGGGGGCACGGATTAGGGAAGTTTTTGATTTGAAGAATGACTCTTAGTGACTCACCTGAGGGATTTCTCTTTATTAAACTAAAAAGGAAAGAAAACATTGAGCGGTTCAGACTTCGAAGACCTCATCAAATTCCTGCTTCTGCTACGGTGAATTTGATTAGGTAAGGAAAGGAGTTTCACATGATCCCAAAAGCTTTTGTGTTATACTTGTTTCTTGTTCTCCTCACACTTGATCTATGCCTGACCTACATGTCAGCAAACAGCAACTCCTTTTTGTAACCTTTAAAAAAAAAAACCTCAGCTGAGTTTTAATAAAGGTACAGCTAACTTGCAAAACATCCACATGTCTAAAGCCAGTTACTTGAAAAGGGATTTTAGATCTTAGAAGCCCTGACAAACATAGTGGGATCTTTATTCTCAGTTAAAGGGTGACATTTTGGACTTCACAGAGTCCTGATAAAATTTCTGTGACTGGCAAAGTTTCCCTGGAGCCCAGTGTCTGATTGTCAGCACAGAGGTACGTTTGGACTGGTTTTGGAGTGATGTGTGGACATCAGCAGTTCTTGACATCGGATGAACCATCTTAGTTCCTATGTTATGAACAGATTGGTGTTGCGAGTCCTCTGTCCTCAGGAGGACAGGCATTTTAGTGTTCGTTTTTTATTGTAAACTGGGTGAATGATGCTGGAAGACACTGTTGGCCAGTGAAAATACATTGACAAGGTCACATGTAGCCTATAAAATTCCTCTTGCTTTTAGATCCAGCTGACAGGCATCCTTTAGACTTGAATATTGCCGTGTAACCTTCCCAAGGACCTCCAGAGCTGAAATATTTGACAAGAAAACTGAAGCTCAACACCAAGGTCTTCCCTGCTCATGAATTTTGCATGTCTTTGTTTGAAAAATGCTAGGCAGTAAAACCCTCTCGTTATCTCTGCTGTAAGGCACAGTAATTAACATTCACACTGGGAAAAAAACCCAAACCAAAACAAAACAAAAAGAACTGTCTTGTTTCTGTGGAAGCGTAATTGCTTTGTTGATTTTATCTTTTGGGTTTGTGTGTGTTAGTGAATTGCCCCCACTCCCGCTCTCTTCTTTCTCTTCCTTCTTCCTTGCTCACCCTTTCTGTTACAGCATCAGTCTCGTGGAAGTCAGCGAAGTGTAGACCATTGGCTGTGGTCAGCTCAGGATTCAGCCTTGAATCCCCCGTCTTCCCAGGAAATGGGATCGGTTAACTAACCCTGCAGATAGTTGCGGTAGCATTAGCAATGCTCTCCTTTGCATTTAGGTGCTGATAAACTATTTTGTCATGATCGGCTTCATAAAAGCGATGATATCTTACACTTGGCAGCCAAGGCTGAAACAATCCTGTGCAGCAATGACTCCATCCTGCTGTGCTCTTCCATCCCAAGTTTGTATCAGATTGATACCCTGTGTCACAGTTCTGTTAAAGTCTTCACGTTTGATGTTACAGTCAGAACAAATCTTGTGTCAGAGAAGGGTAGAATAGATTGATACACACTGGAACGTATCCAGACATGCCTAGATCTCACACTGGTATCCCAATAAAGTATTGCCAGCCTGAAAATATATCTTGGGGAATTGTCTAAAATTTATCTAAAAGCCCTTAAAATCTGCAGGAGTATTCCCTGTCCTTAGAGGGAATCACCTTTATCCGATGCGAGCCTTGGCGTGTTTCAAGTGTCGCTTTTCTCAGGACACGAGACCTGATGCTTCCCAGGACTGCGCTTTCCGGTTCCTTCTCTGATCTCCTCGTTAATAAATCTGACCAGAGAGAAGGCATGCGAGATCTGCATTCCTCAGTCTTTCTACAGTAGCTGAAATGAACTTTTCATCTTGTTAACGTTCCTCATAGCCTGTGACAGTGGCTTTGAGTCACTATTACAAGTTTTGGTAGAGGATTATGAAGATCAGAACCTCTGTGCAACTGTTGTCCACTCCCGCCAAGCCCACCGTCTCTTCATATCGAGCAAGAGAGAGATCACAGTCTGAAACCGAGTAACAGATGAGTAAGCTGCTTTGCAGTACTTGGTATTATATAGTTACTACGACTCTTATTGAAGAGAGGGATGCGTGGATCAGCACAGAACAGTAGTTCTAGACCATTACCCAAAAGTCAAGCAGTCTCCCTGCTCACTGATGGGACTTATTAGCTTAGGGGGTGAGGAAATGTGCGTGAAGCAACTAAAAGTCCTAAAGCTGTCAGAGACCAGGAACCCATCCTGCCATCCTCCTCCCCGCTGACCCAGAACCATTCTCATCCCACGCTCTAACTTCATTCCCCACACGAGACTTCAGTTTCCCAACAAGTTTTTAAATTTCTCTGTGCTGGGAGTTGCTTTTCAAATGCACCATAAAAATTGCAGTGACTGGGGTGAATTGGAGCCTGAGACACCGTCTCTCCCCGACGAGCTGAGGTGGTGCACGCTGTATGGATAGGCTCACGCCCATCTCCAAGTGGCGGGACCCATTTTATGCGCTGTGGGAAAATGCGTGATTGCAAGTGTTAATGGAAAGATAACTGTCTAGCTTGACTTGGCTTTTTTGGTGCAAAAAGCTATGTATTGTGCACAAATGACACATTCTTGTGCATTGTGAAGTAACACAATGGCTTTAACGCACTCATCAATATGGTAGCGGGAGTGCAGGAACAGGTTAACCACTCTTCAGCTCTCTGGCAAACTTTCCTAACCCCTAATTATTAGCTGCTTTATCAATGAATATCTGAGGAATCTTTTTTTTTTTTTAAACGGAAAATCCTGAATCTAGTCCTTATTGCTGCTGAAAGGAAAATGAGTATTCTGATTACCTACATGCCAGTTGCTCCATCAATTCAATGTAGGAAAACAATTACAGTTTGGAAAATCTGCAGTTCATTTGCATTAAGAGAAAAAAAATCTTTATTCAAAGATAATTATTGCTTAAGAACTTGCTACAAAAATACCAATGGATTTTTCTTTTAAAATATTGTTTAATATTCATAATATGTTACACTGAAGAAAAGTACATATACCTGCCTATCTGTCAAAGGTAGAACTCGGGAACAATAGATACTCTTCTACATGGGAAGTGCAAAAAGCTTTAGCTAGGATAAGGGTCATTATCATCATTAGTATTATCATTTTATTCCTCCTTAAACTCTGAAATAAATTGAACTAAGACTTTTCAACAGTTAAGAACCTGAGGGAGTTTAATTAACCCGTTAAAGAAAATTCCACTACAGAGTTTAAGACTGATGAGGAAAAATTTAACTGAATGTATTTTAGTTGATCAAAGCACAATCCGTGGAACAAAAGCTTCTGAACATAATTTTTTTAGCCTCCCCTAGATGTTGAAGAGCATTAAGCCTTTAAAAATTATCATTAATGTATGTCAACTCCCCCAGTTTCATTTTCTAGTGACTTTGAGCAGATGTAGTTCACATTTATAACCAGCATGATCTTCACCATCTGAACATTCATGATTTTATGAAATAAGATCCTTGAGACATAATGTTTTATTCCCTCAGGGTGAGATGTACCCATGAAGTGACTCAGACGGAAAGCTTGTATCTGTTACACTGACTAAACTTTCTCTCTGTGGTGGCACCAAGACTGTCAAATCAGTGGGCGGCGTGGTTTGATTGGCAGTACCGATTTGAAGGTCGTTTTGCTCAATGTATTCAAAGTGAGACAGATGTGGCTTTTTTTTTCAGTTCTTACTCTGATTAATTGCCTCATTCAATTTCAACTCTATTGCAGTTAAACATTAATTCAGTAGGACTTAATAATGTATTCATTTATGATCTTGCTTGTGCATTAATGACAATGATTTGCTGTTTTTTTAATTATAGGGATCCATGCAATGCGTATTTTACATCCACTTACAGGAAAATGCTATACACTCTTGTTCTTTTATGTCAGATAAACACTCAAAGAAGTGCTGAAGTACTTTATGAAATATTTCATTCTAAATATTTGCTGCAAAATATGTATTGCTACAGACGCTAGCTTTAAAAACCCTTGGAAAAGATTTGTATATACCTAGGGATTACATCTTTTCATACATTATGTGAGTGATAGTCCTAGACCTCTACAAGAGCACTCTACAGAAAAATGTGCATCCTGCTTAATAAGAAAGTGCCTTTGTTTCATTTTAACACTAATTAGGAGGTTTGCTTTGTTTTGGCTTTCTTCGGTTTCGGTTCTTTCCAGTAATTCAGGCATTGGGGGATGAGTGGTTTAATGTGGTTTCTGCATCATGACAATATGCCTCCTAACCACTGAGCATCTCCAGCGGACCCCTCTTTTCCTGTCCCCCAAATACTGTTTTTGAAGTCAGCTCACAAAGAATTTGCTAAGCTTGAAGTGCAACTGCATTGCATCTGTAGTGGCTTTAAGTCTACATGTTTTTTGTATTACTGGGACTTTCCTTGGTCACGTTTCTTATTCCATAAAGCATACTGTAGTACAAAAGCAATTTTTGTTCTCTAGGCCTCCACATCTATTTCTGCATCATCGTAATGGAGATCAGAAGTAAATATTCACACGCAGAGTATTTCATTGTTTTGTGCCTGCTCTTTTGGTACGTTTCATCTTCGTTGTTATTCCAAACCGAAGGGTAAATAACCATTACATGCAGCCTCTGCTCCCACAGATACGGTTATCCAATCTTACTTAGTACTTACATAGACCTGGAGCCACACGTCTTCTCTGCGTGGCACTGGGCGCAGCTACCTACTGGGACTTTTGTCTCACTTCAGACGTGGCTGGAGCCGAAACTACTAGTTTGCCTGGTAATCCTTAGCTGGTTACCAGATTGTGCATTGACGGTGCTCCTGACTGCACGTATGTGGTTTTCCTATGGTCGCATTAATACTACACATGGTTCCTGCTAGCATAATTACTTAGTGTAGCTTGAAAGGTCTGATCACCTACCGCTAAAATGACACTTTAATGGGGATTACAGTTTTCCAGCTCAAGTGTTCGGTAGCTTTAATTAAGCAGGAAAAGGCCAGATCAGTAGCAGAGTCAACATCTCTCTGTTGGATGGCATTCTGTTTTGATCCCGAGCTGTATATTGGTCCCATGCGAGTGATGTATTGGGATGGTCTTTTTGCTGTAAATTATTTTACGTATTCTGTTCTCTGATACAAAAAGATTTGGATGCTGTGAGCCACTTATTCTTCATCTGCTGCAGGTTCCATTCTTTCCCCCCATCCTGAAGTCCAGTTTCAAAATTTCTGGTGAAAGCTAGAGAGGAATTTCTTATTTTTCTCTCTTTTTCCACTCTCCAGTCTGAGGCTACATCTTTTTTTTCCCTTGCACATGTCAAACTAAATATTTTTTTCATTCTCATTACTGCAGAACTACTCGTGGGAAGATATTTGTTTATGTTCACTAAGGTCATTAGATTTTAAGGTTTTCGTTCAGCAAATATTTACGGGTTCCTGAGCTGAGATATCTCTATATCTGATGAGTCGATGGGATTATGTCTGGTGACGGTAGAGGGAGGTGAACCAGTGTTTTTCAAATAATTACCAGCTATATCTTTATGTCTTAAATATCTTCATCTATCTGTCTTAAGTATCTTCACTGGGGCATTGAGTTCTCCTTCTCTTTCTCTTTTATTCATTTGTTTATCCACTTGAAATTTAAAGCATTTCTTAGTGTCTCATGGGTTCTTCAATCTTTGGGCAGTGAGTTTAAACTTCCGCACAGTTTTTTATTTACTGATCTGGATTGCATTGGGGCATCAACCAGCCTAATCCAGAAATTCTAATTAGCACTTCACATCTTCAAAGCATTGTACAAACGTGAACTAATCATATATTAATCATGCTGAATTTTATGTTGGCTTATGTATTCTCTCTCATGTGCTGTGCATTACAACCTGTCATATTACGAGCCATAGTATTTGAGAGATGAATCCAAGCTCTTCAGCTTTGTGTTCTTCAGAAGAAAGGCAATTGTCTAAAAATAGCTCCTACTCCTTGTCTGCGTTGTCTTTAACATTTGGTACTATCCTTATTTCTATGGATTGTCCAATGATGATTGCCCTCATCTGTTTACTCTGATATCTGCTTATTCTGATTGTTGATTCACTTAGCTGGTTTCTGTCATTATGTGGGTTCTGGAGTTGCTAAATAGCATGCAGTATTGGTTTAATTTAAAAAAATAGTGCGTAGTGTTCGTGCCAAAATTGATGATTCTTCTTCACTGAGCCCATTTAATTAATTTGGAATCCCCCTCTCTCTCCTTGCTATTTGTTCCTAAATAAAATAGTAAGAAGTTGTTAGGATACCAATAGCGGGTCATTTAATGAGCGCCTTAGCGCTGTGCTAGGGCTGTCTGTTATAGATGCGACCCTGTTGCTACTGCAATTGTTCTGATTCACATCTTGTCAGGTGTGACCTAACTACAGGATCTACTAAAAATAAAACCACAGTAGGTTTATTTTTAATAGTCACTCCTTGAGGAAAAAAAAGCAAATTTAATTGTGAGGAAAAGTAGCAGGAGAGCATCTAATAAAGTGTCCTGCTCTCACACTGTGGGTAAAGATTTAGAACCTACTCCTATGGGATGTGAGCTCCATCATTTCCCACCACCTACAGCTCATTGCAAAAGCTGTGCCCAGGTGCTTTCCAAACTTCAGGCAGATCCTCGTGGAGCGGTGTTAAACACCACAGGTGGTGAGCAGTAGAGCATCTGAGGTGCCAGGGTGTTTGGTAGGTGCTTCAGGGTCCTGTCGGTTTTCAGGTTGCTGAGCGTTATAGAAACTTGTAGTTCACGCTGGCTGTGCTCAGAGCATTATTTCTGATCTGAACCTCTGTTAACTCTAGCATGATGTAATCTGCTTAGACATTACCATGCTAATTACATGTTAACTTTCCGTATTTACCATGTACTATACCTCCCAGAGGAAAATAACTGTATGCAGAACAAAAAAGATTTAGAGTTCATGCACTTAAAAGAATGCATAGAACTTTGGCAGGAACAGAATATTAAAGTGATGTATCTTCCTAACAACCAAAATAAGCAGTATTGTGTTGCTGCTGTAGGAATTTTTCAGTCAACCTTGGTTAGTTATTTGAAATATGTTAGGATGATGGTTCCCACTCAGGTATTTCATTTGTTTGTTTTTTAGAATGGAAAACTTTGGAGAACAGATTGTGCTGGAAACTTTTGTGAACTAATTGCAGAAAGTACAAAAACTTGTGTGTGGACTAAAGTTACAAATACACTTACACTTTAGAGCAAAATACACTTTTTGTTGGCTTAGTACAGCTTTCTTGACATTACATTAAATCAGATCAATACAGTAAATGAGGAAATACACCACACTGTGCATTTATCATGCACATCACTGTCCTTAGCGGTCATCAGATAAGCAAATAAGAAAGTGATTTCTCATTTCTTATTTTCAATGAGCAATTACTAGTAATGTTGAAGTATATTATGCATCATTACTTGTTCAGTGTCCTTTATTAAAAAAGGAGAAGTGTAGAGGTTTAATGAAAGGTTTTTAGCTAACCAGAAAGTTGTAGAAAGAGAGGGAACTCACTTCAAGCAAGTTTTTTATGAAAAGTGAATATTATTACGCATTTTCTTGATCAGTTCTTAGCAGTGTGTTCTCAACACAGGACTGTGTGATGAAAGATGCATCGTTACTATCCTTCAAGAGTCAAGAAAACGGAGGCACAGAATCACACAGCAAACTGTTGTTCAAGTCAGGAAGTAAACGCAGTCCTTGCTTGCACTGTTGCCTTCTAACCACTTCACCGCTATCAAAACCTCCAGTGTGTGAGTAGCAGAGAGAAAGAAAAAGTGAATGGTACCAGTAACATTTGTAATAAAATTAACAGGAACTATTTTCTTAACTTCTGGTGCTGTACAGGAGTACCTTTATACTGTCGCTGGTGGAGGAGCAGCCAGGGTAAAGAAGCAAACATCTGGCAAAGGTGGCTTATGTGCAGAGCAATGTCTCTTGTTCTGCTTCACTAATGGTAGCTATGGCAACCCCAGGACATTAACTTATGCAGTGATTGCAAGCCGTGAGCATCAAAGCAAGTAATTAGGGAGACAAATGGGAAGTCTTGATGGATTCTTCCATCAAGATCAAAGCTTTATATAAGTTTTTCATTAATTTGGGAACAAGCACTGAGATGATGTGTATGTTCTGTTAGGCTATCAATGAAAATTGGGACCAAAGCTAGATTGTTTTGTAATTTTTCAAGGAAGGGCCACTCAACCCAGTCAAAAACCTTTTTAATAGCAGTGATAGTAAATCAGGAGTGCACTAGTTGAATCAGGCCATGGAAGTATTCAGCACACTCCTAGGTGTTTTCAGCAGAAATATAGTCGTGCTAAACTTAGGTTGTCCTCATCATTACCAGGAACATTAACTGTAACTCAAAAATTTTAAGAATGCAATATTTAATCCATGACATGTGCTTCTTAGCATTCATAGGATTAGGGGATTTGGTTTCAGTATCTTCAAATCAAGAATGGAGAGTTGCTGGTTGAAATTTATTGACCTGTGCTATATAGATGCTCTGAACTGCTGCTCTGTGGTCCCTTCTGGCTTTATACTCTAACCTGTCTTTGTTAATGAAAGAGACTGGGCAGCATAAACCCTGTGGCCAGCATGAAGTCCTCAAATAATAGGGGAGAGGATAAATTGTCTGAAGCAACAATGAGTAATTGTAATGTAGATCTTTACGCAAACCTTTGGATGGGCAAGTTCTCTCTATATAGGGAGTTTAGAGTGAATTTGCAAATATAATTTTTCATATTTTCCCCCAGCTGCAAGTATTTCAATAACCATAGGCTGTATTTCCCTATTTCCAAGATTTGCTTTTCTGAAAGGTAACTTATCTAAATTGGGCAGGAGTTTTCCAAATCACTGAAACTTCCACAGCACTTCATTGAGTATAGAGCTTCATTGAGGATGCAGCAATAGTCCCTAGAGCATCAATAACTTCATTTTGTTGGGATTTTGAGGCAGGCATTAATATTTGGGTTGGGCTTTCATTTCTAATTGATGAGGAAAAAGACTATCTGCCTTTCTTTCCTTCTTGATAACGCAAGCTTCTCTTTAGTAACTTCAAACACCCCAATTCTTCAGTTAAAGGCGAATTAAGTTTTCCTGTATTTCAAATTAGCTCTCTGAGGGTGGCATCAGCTCTGTTTCTTTTATGTTTAAGTCCCAGTTCTTTAATCTGTTTCTAATACATTCTGTTCAGCAATTTTGCATTTCTGTTTTAGTGGAAGCAATGCTGATTAATTCCTTCTTATGACATCTGTGGCTGCATCCTAGATTAAACCTACTCTAATACAGAGCCTATCATTAAGTGTTAAATATTCTTGCAAGGCTACTTAAATTAGATTCAACATCAGTGGATCATTTAGTAGAGAGTCGTTAATTCTCCATCTTACGGCAAGGCCACATTCTGGTGATGCTTTTAATCACAAGATTATTGAGGTATGATTTGAAAGGGATATGCTGCCCATATTTTGCCTTTGGGCAAATTATGAAAGGTCAAGTTGCCAAGGAAACAAAACTAAGATAACATTACTAATTCCTGAGTCCAAGAGTTGTCTTTCCTGATCATATCATTTGCTCAATATACATGCTTAGAAAAGATACCAGCTAACAATATCTCTGCCATTTAGTTCCACGGAAAATGGCTTTATAATTCTTGCTCTTCTAGATAGTGTTCATAGTGATGACAAGGCTCGCCAGAATACTTTGTCTCTATAGAACTCGCAGATTGGTTGGTTTGATGGTTTACAGATATGGTAAACATTAGTCCTAATTTATAGAAGGGAAAAGAAGGAAGGGAAGGGTTAGGATTTACATATTCAAAGGTAGCTGCAAACTTTAGATTTTCCCAGTTTTGACAGTCTAATTTAGAGCTCTTTAGAGAATCCTGATGTTCATAAAGTGAAGAGCACTTGATAACACAACTTCATTAAAGCACCTCAATTTAAACACTCAGAATCTCAAAGCCCTCAAATTTTTCTTCTGGTCACAAGTCAGGCCAGTGGCAGGGCCAGAAAGAGCTCTCCAGTATTTGCTGCTATCCAGACTGTCGTGCTTCCTCTTTTTCTGTTATTTTCTTTTTTCATTTCCTATTCCCGGTGGGAAGCAGTAGTATAGGATTGGCTCCAGTGCAGGAGAACCTGTACGGAGTAGTAGCATGCTACGATGAGTCCCTTCCTGCCCCTTTCTCCCTTCCATCCATGTATGTGTGTGTGTATAATACGTGTGCGTGTCTTTGTGTCCAATTCCTTGTCCTTCCTTTGGACAACTCATGAAAAAGGAATCATTTTATTCCCTGAAGTATCAGCATCTGAGATTGCGGTAGATTCTGTCCTTAAATTTCCATTCTGAACTGTGCTGTGTCGTAGGGCACTGCATAATGAATACGACCCTGCCAATCAAGACACTCTGTTTTATATCACTTATTACTAAATTGAAAATGGTGTTTTACTACAGCAATAAAGGGCTGGTACAGCATGAGGTACATTTTTATACAACTCTATGAACTTTGTCATTGAAAACATTATAGCCTTGAATTTGAGAGCACAGTGGAAGGCAATATAATTTGATTACCTATATTAATCAAGTAGAGTACAACATATAAAACCAGTAATGCATAAGTCTGACTGGAGCCAGATAACCCTCTTGTGCATCTTAGAAAGATTTATTTTCAGTAATATAATTCATTTGACATGAAAGTATCATAATTGCAGTTGCTAGGAAGGATTTCTTTCTTTCCTTTTTTAGGGAAAAAAACTATCATGCTTTCAAGAGCAGCGTGTTCTTTTAAAGCTCTGCTTACTGAAAATTGAAAACAAAGATTTGGTTTTGTAATTGTGGCAATTTTTCATTAGCCAGCTGAGCTAACAAAGCGGTTTGTTTTGAATGCTATTTCTGCTTCATAAACAAAAGTGTGTTAGGTGTGAATTTAAAAGAATTGTTTTTTAACGTACGTTGATTAGCATGAGACCCTGTCATTCTTGACCTGTGCTGCTAAAAGCTGGCCAGAAGCTCTTGAGCTTTCAGTTATCTGTGCAAGTACTTTGCATAAATGCTGAGGAGAACCTTCCCACACTCTAGCTCCATGAAAAGGCTTTAAAGCATAGTTAGACGCCTAATTACTCTGCAGTCCACGAAAGCCCCTCTTGTTATTATATGTGCAGTACTGACACATACTAATAATAGCATTATCATGAGTTGCTATTTATGCATTTTATTGCTACATGTGGCTGCAAACCACACGTTGAGTTGGTTGGTGTATCACAGCTGATACAGCAAAAATCACAAGTGAAAGAGAGCTACTGGCTGTGCCGCACCTCCCGTCGGAGCAGGAAGACCTGTCTGCTTCATAGTGCCAGTGCACGCAAACTGAGAGGGGTTAGAACATCGTGGTCAAGGTATCTTCCAGTTTTTCAAACAGATTTCACATTCACTTTTGTTCATAATAACCTATTGGCAAATGAAAAGTTTTTATTATTCAATGCACTCTCTGTGACAAAAACATAATAGTTTGTTCCATCTAATTATTAGCAGTTTTATTGTCGTGCTAATAATAATGGTTACGGATTAAAGGTGACAGGGTTCATTCCCAAACAGGCAATGTTTGTAGTCCCATCTCATTGTCGGTCCACAGTGCAGTAAGTTGTTTTTTCCATTCTTGCTCTTCAGTCTTCTATTCTTTTTCTCTTATTTCCCCTCCTGTTGAGATGTTTCCTCTTCCTTTTATTCTCTAATCGCTCCAGTCTGGATTAGCCATACAGGGGGCTGTCACTACTGAGGAAAGACTTTGACGTGTTGGAGCTTCTATTCATAAATGACATCCATCCACACAACTGAGCATTTCCACGTCAGTCCTAGAAGAAAAATACAAATAAAAAAAACCTGTAGTGACAACAGAAAGATTAAATGTCCTCGAGCCTGTTCAGAAAGTTTCAAGATAGTTTAGCTAAGGATACTTGCATTCCCATCTTTCGACATGTACCACCAGCCCTTGTCTTGATCTTTGAGGTCAGTGCTGGTCAAACTACCTTTGCAGGCTGAAAGCAGAACAGTGAGGTAGGAGGCTCCATCTTGTAAACCATTACATTTACATCAATCATTGACATTTTGGAGGCTGGCAGGAACAAATGAGCATCAAGGGGGGTCGGAAGAGAGTAGTAGATCTACTAAGGTAGTGGGGAACCTTTACAATTTCACCTGAAATAGCAAATATATTTTTTAAGAATTGCTTAATGTTTAAAGGTTTGTCATTTAGTGGTCCAAAGAAGTATTTTTCAGGTAATGGCATAGGCCTTGAAGCTTTTATATTTAGCTTTGTCAAGGCATAATTCTGTAAGAGTGAATAACCAACTATGTTATTTTCTTACTGAATTAGCTTGTAGCCTCTGCTATATTCCTTAGATTATATGGAAGACACCCAAATGTATGCCCTAGGCAATGCTTGTCCTTCACTTCCAAGACTTACCTACTTTAATATTTTTAAGTTCTAAATAGAACAAAAGGGAAAAAAAAGATTCAATTTGCATTGTATTAATGTTAATGACTACTGCTGGAGATTTTTGGGGCGGTGGGGGAGGTGCGTTTTTACTTTCTGTATTTAAAATCTTTTTTATTTCTATCGTGGTGAATTTCTTTGTTCCAGGGTAGCTTGCCTGTGGCGAGTGGGACATCCATCCCTCAAGGTTTATTTTAAAAGCAGTGGTTGAAATCTGGAGGCACATGCTCTGAGAGTTTTCTTGGAGGAATAGGTCTTCTGTAGATGTCTCAATTCTTGTGCTAAATCTTTTACCAGATTTGAATTTTAATGTTCAGTAATGCAAACATTAATGGTAGCTATTGTAAGCTTTATATTTTTTAGCCACAATGACATAAACCTTGCTATGAGTTAAATAGCAGTGGAATTAAATAATATTATTATATTAATTATATATAAGTGTTGTAAATCTTGTCCCTGACAGCAACAGGGACTTCCCTTCTTAGTGGCTAAAGGCATTCAACAAAACAAAGCAGCTGATTCACATAACCTTCCTATACTCATTAAGTTAAAAATGAACTGTACTTCATTTTACTGAATTTATGTATGTTTGAGAACACAGTAGGTGCTTTAGATTTTCCAAGTCCAAAGTTCCTAATTGAATAGTGTGCTAAAATATGACATATAGCATGAGAGTGGTGTGTTTCAAGGTGTGTAGTCTGTCACCCCAGCTGAATTCAAATTGGCTTCAGCACACTCATCCTGCCAGGTCCAGAATAAATGGTTATGAGGCACAGCGGAGATTTGCCTTCGTACCTAAATGATGCCAGCTCCGATTCAGAAATTAATCCCCACTTCTGAGTGTTCATGTTAGAAATTTTTGGGTGTCCAGCTTGCATTTGAATGGAAAAATCTGTGATATACTTGGGGGGAACTTTTGAGTCATCAGGTGGATGTCTTCACGCATAGCCTGGTATGTTCTTTTGTCACTGCACCACGTGGACTTAGAGGGAGAAGTAAGGAAGGAGGAAGTTGGCAGCATGAGAAAAGTGTGTGTGTGTATTAAAAAAAAAAGAAATAAAATAAACATTAATGTGAATCAGCTGTAACAAACCATGGGAAGTTTCATAACCAGAAATCATCACCCTCATTCTGGAGGGTGACTGTTATTAAGCAGGATAGTAAGGTATTAAGAAATGCCTTTCCTCCTGAGTTCCATGCTGAAATCCCCTCTAACAGCTTCCTGCAGCTAATAATGGTTCAGCACCGAGGGAAGACAGCCATGCATGTTCTCCACTAAATAAATATGTAAATGAAACTTCCAAACAGAGTCACATACCACGGAGTCAGAGAGCTGAGAGTAACTAAATGCTTTCCATTAGAGCGGGAGTACTTTAACAAATCCTGTTATTTTGTAGTGGCTGAGTACTTTTTGGTGACTCCATAATGACGTGGCCATGGCATCGTAATGGACTAGATTTGCAGTCCAAATAGAGAAGAAAACCGATGTTTATAGTAAGTGAGGAATTACTAGACAGATCATTATGGTTAAAGTGGCTTTTGGCTATATCCATATTAAGTCCTAAACTCCTCCTTAATTTTAAGGAAAGCTTATAACCCCCCCTCCAAACTGCAGCAGCCTCTAATTGTTGTAAATAATGGCTTTAAGCCACTCTTCTTCTGTTGGACATAGCCTGGCTAGGCATCCTTGCGTTAAACAAAATTAGAGTTGCTTTGCGCTGTGAGTCACTGCAGGTCCTCTCTTGGTTTCTGCTCCTCCCTGGAGAGCGTGAGGGACCAAAGGAGCTGGGGCAGGGGGGCCAGGTAACTCCGAGCCAGGAGGCGCGTGGTAAAGGGCAGGCAGCAAGGCAACGTGTCTCTTGCAAGCAAATGGCGTTAGTCGCAGCTTAAAACTGTAGAATAAGAAAGTAACGGATGCTTCTCTGGTTCTTTAGTGAAAGCCCATATACAGCACTGAAGCTGTAATGTCTCCGAGAGTGTCTGTCTAATGAAAAGAAAATGAGTGACGGGTGACACAATGCCCAAGCAAGGGGAGAAGGAAAAGAACTCGTGAGCACTTCAGAAGAGAAGCAAACTGCATCTCTTTTCTTGTCAGAATCTCCTCCATTTCGTAAATTGGTGAAGTGCAGTGTCAGCCATTCAACTTTGCGTGCACTGTCCTTTCAGTTAGCCAGGCACGGCTGCAGGATTGCACCACTGGAGCTGTGTGGAAATGAGGTGAAATAGGAAAGAGGTGGAAAAGCTTCAGTTCATTATTTGTGTGGTCCTTGAGAATGCTGGGCTACATTTAGCCCGTAATTCACATTACCCCTTGGTATATTCATAGGCGTTACAAGTGAAAATTACCTCCTGCATTGTCCGATCTCTCCCTTTCTTGGCAAATATGGGCTGAAATTAAGCATAAGATTGTATGTATGCAGCTGGCTGTCTTTGGGTTTCCCAAAGCATCCGTCCCAAGGGTACCAAAATTCTGCAACCGTGGATATAATGAGTCAATCACAATCAGTAAATTGACTTCAAGGCAGCTATATCAACCTACCATTAAATACTTAGAATGAGTCCAAATAGTGAGAGAGAGGGACAGAGAGAGATATTATATACTGAAAGAGATCTATTATATGGAGATCGATCGATCGATCAATCTACTTTTTTGTAACCACAGAATAGAATAGATTGATTCTTGAAAAGACATCATTAAATCATCCAAAAATTATGGAAAAGCATTATACTGGTATATTAAGGCCTAAAGTAGGAGGTGTCATATGGTAAACCAGCCAGAAAGCCTCTCTGGAATGTGGTACAAACATCGCTGTGTAGATGGCACTGGATGCTGACTTTTCTATTTTTAATCGACGTGTCTTTATTAAACGCTTATGTAGCAACATTCATCTCTGTAGGGTCTAGTAAAAGATGGCATTATGGAAAGATATTGCTACCTTTTTTATGGGGGGGAAGGGCAGGGATGTGGGAAACCAAGAGAAATCTGGTGGCTCTTACAGCTTTTTCAAGATGGATGGGTCGCTCTCCCCCATGAACTAGATCATTTTTAGACTTGGCTTGAAAGGAGGCAGCTGTAGGTCTTACTTTGTAGGTCTCAAGGAATCATTTGTGATTATCCCTTTTTTCCTAAAAGTGCTTTCCTGTATATAGGTGTAATAATAAAGAAACCATTTTCAGCATAAAAGATGTGCTTGTCAAACCACAGCAATGATTTTCCAGTTGCTGGCTTTTTTAGTTGTGCAGCCTTCTAATATTTCTGCTTGAATTCTTTCACGACAGAAGCAAATGAAAATTACACCGTGGTTTTTAGGTCTCTGTTCCCTGTTTTTTGCTTGTCATGTCATGAACTTCTTCGAAGCAGTGAAATGGCAGCCCATCTCCCTGAGAGCTCCAGACAGATTTCTAAAGTTGTCTTGTTAACAGCTTGTCAGAAACCTACATTTCAGTCTCGCTGAGTTTATATCATGCAAAAAAAAAAAAAAAAGTTGCTGGAAATTATGATTTTTACAGGTTCTGACATTTTTCTAAAGAACTGAAATGCTCAAGGCTGCTGTCTCCCTTAACAGGCTGTGCTGTTTTGGGTAATATTCTGCGTTGCATCAACTGAACATCAGAGCAACATTCAGTTTCTTCCCTTTAACGTGTTCTTTGAATTATTTAAGGTGTTTTGATGTTGGCTAGAATTTGTAACAAAGTCCTCCAGCTTTTATCCTAAAATATCAAAAAGGTTGAGATTCCCCCCCCCCCTTCTCCCTCTTCCCTAACCCTTCCTCCCTCCCCCCTCCCGCTTTTAATAGATCCTTGCCTGGATCATCAGGGGACTTTCTTTTATGTTGTACAGCATGAAATGACTTAGTCAGGGTCTTCCTGATTAATTTATGAGTACTAAGGAAAAGGGAAGGGGGGAAAAAACAGTCCTTGAGGGACTGACCCTAAGCTACAGCAGATCAACTCAATTTTATGGAATGAAAAGAGACTTAAACAGTATTTTTAGCGTCGGTTCCCCGACCCGCAGAGGTAGGGAAGCTCCCTGCGGCTGGCGGGCTGAGGCAGGACGGGGTCCCGCCTCTCCAGGCGGCTGGCGGAGGGAGCTCGGCCTTCTGAGGCACCGAGCGCTTCTGGAGTTAAAGCTGTGCCAGATTGGTGGATTAATGTGCTCTGCCTCCAAGGGACAAATGCTCTTTTTTTTTTTTTTTTCCTTTTTCCCTCCCCCTTGCTCCCTCCTTCCCTCCTCTGGGCTTGCAGATGACAGCTGTTGGTCACTTAACAAAATGTCCTCTTGATTGCTGCTTCACAACAGGGGCCCCCTCAGACCAAACAGCACATAGCCCGTACAATGCATCACTGCCCCTCAAAATTAGTTCTAGTGCTCAGGGCTATTCTCGGCTACCATAGCTAATACTCTCTTGCTGTTCTTCTCTCTCCCCCTCGCCCTCCCCCGCCGCAGACAAAGGCTCAGCCGATACATCTGTAGTGCTCACAGCCTCCCCTTCCCCCAGCCAAATGCTGAGGAGAGAAAGGGGGAAAAAAAAAAAAAAAAAAAAAAAATTGCTGCCCTGAGGCTCAATCTGTTTCTTACAGCTCTACCCCGGCACTTGGAAGGCTGAGCTGGTCTAGCCATGGGGAGGCCCTGCCTCATTTCATCAAGCTGTCAGGGAGCAGCGGAGCTAAGAGGGCTCTGCTGCCTGGGGCAAGTTCAAGTCAACATTCGATTTCCGTCCTCCCCCCGGCCCCCGCCTTCGCTTGGACACTTTCTGCGCTCTGGATCTGAACTTCTCCCCGAGCTGCAGCAGCTCACAGCTTCTTGCCAGGAGGAAGGACTTGTGGGACCTTATAAAGGACACAGTGGCAAAATTGCTGCAATAAATCAGTGGCCCTCTGACACTTGGCGGTAGCTTAATGTTTTGGCACTTTCTTTCCTGTGTATGCCTCAAGTCCCATTAGCAGGCTTTTCTGTCAGTCTGGCTCATGATAAAACTCTCTCTTCCTATCATCTTAAGCAAGCCCCTGCAGACATGAATCCGATGCCAGACTTAATAGGAAACAACACCCTCCCCCTGCACGCACAAGCGCGCATCCATACGCGCTGCGGCGGCGGCTGCTGCGAGCTGCTCCCGGGAAGTTAGCTCAGAGGACAGGGAGAAGGGGAGGGCCTTGAAAAGTCGGCTTGGTTTTACTTCTTCCTTTAAAACGAACGTTAACAAACCAGGATTTAAGCCTAATGCTTCCCCGAGCCTCGCTATTAAAAGAAAATTCAGTAACTAAATAGGGTTGGAAATAACAAGATAGCAGTGACATGGCCATCCTCTGGGACTGTGTGAGTAGGCGTGCAAGCTCTGTAGGTATCTACACTGTTCATATATTCTATGCAACTTTTTACATATATATTCTACCCTGCCAGCTTGCATTGTAATATTATAGACTGTATATTTAAAATTTTTGCCTCCTCTTCCCTCAGCCTTACGCTTCCCCGGGCAATTTTAGTTGCAGGTAGACTGGTTAGATTACATGTCCCTCCGGGCTGGGATCTGGTTTTTCACACGGCTAGCTTAGATGTCTATCACCCTCTGCTTAATCATAATATAAATAATATCTGTAAGTATGTGTGTTTGTGTGCAAAGAAAAAACAAGCCTTTCTGTCAGCTGTTTGGGGAGGAACCTGTAATTTCTGTGCTGTATAGTGTCTGGCACAACGCGGTCCTATAGCCTTGAGGCTGTGTAGGCACAACCTAGATCATAAACCTCTGGTTTGGGGTGGAATAGGAAATGCCACATTTATGTGAATAAGCTGAGGTAACTTCTGTGCAATTCTGAAAAGCTTGGAGGATGTGGCCCCATTTCAGATAACAGAGCGTTCCTCTGCACCTAACCGATGACCTAACACCCAAGTGTTGCCAATCTTCTTGCAGTCTTGCGAGACTTGGGTTGTTTTTGTTTTCGTTTCTTGGAGCTCTCGTTCCTGGCACGAGCCAGTTTATGTCAGTAGCTGATTTCACGTTAATTAATGTAGCGCTTCTATTACGTGAAGAAAAACTGGGTGATCTGGAAGTTAAAATGTTGGGGGTAAGAAAAGAATCAAAGGATGTTTTCATGGTTCTTAAACTCACCAGAAAACATCTAGAATCACAGTACAAACAATTTTAATATAGATTGCAAGGAGCCCAGTGCCAGTGGAGGAGTCCCAGAGCACAGAGCCTCCATGCTTCTTCTGCAGATGCTGCTTTTTTGGAAAAATCTATGCATAGCTCATTCCAGGCCTGCTCCCTTTCTGCACTCAAAAAACCTAAACTTACATGGCTAAACCACTCTGCAGCTGTGCTAATTGCCTGACTGCTGTGGTAGAGCCAGCAATGACGCTACTGAACGCCTCTGACTCTAGGCCCACCAGAAGACCTTTTTGTTTGCAGTGACACAAACCTCTGCAGTATCCCTTGCTGTTATGTGGAGTGATCGGATGTGCTTGGATGTCATGCAAACCACAGCGGGTAATGTTCGTATTTCCCGTTTCAACCGTAGTTTGTTTGGGATGCGGGAGGAGTTAGAGGTTTATTTTCAGTTCAGTGCAGGCAGGTGTGCTACTGGTGGCATCTACGTCTCCGCGGTAAGAGAAGGCCCTTCTCAAAATACGCCGTTGCCTGTGTTTTACAGTTGCCACAAGTCCATCTTTCTCCCCTGTTGAGGTGATTTGTACAAGCAAGTGCTGGAACGCATTGTAACTCCTTGCCTGGTGGGAAAGGCATGATGGAGGGGGGTCTTGAAATGTGAATTTCCACCTCAGCTGTCAAAAAAAAAAGAAGCCACAGGGCCTGGTCTACACATATGGGAGCTCTGTCTCTGATTCCTCAGGTCTTTTGGGTGCAACAGGGGAAGCAGTGGGACGGAAGGGATGGTGGAGTTGCTGCAGTTGCTTAGGTGGAGGTTAGGAAAGCGCCAGCTTTTCTTAGTGTTTCACTCCCTACTTCATCCGGAGCCTGAACCTTCCTCCGAAGCACGGTCCATTGGCAGCAGCTGTCAGATTGTGCCCTGTCCGGCGAACCCACGGCCAGCTCGGCACAGTCTTTTTGGCGCTGGGTCTGCGCGTGGAGGGCCCACGTCTGCAAAACTTGCATCCTCCTCTGTGGGGCAGAAGGGGGAAGAAGGAGGGGGGGGCAAGGCCTTTTTACGGCGCACTGAGCCGGTCGTACCTGAATTATGTGTTGTTTCTGCTTAAATTTACCTCACAGGAGGCTTTTTCTGACTGGAATCTGTCACTGCAAGAAATTGTTTCCAAAAAGCGGCACAATTAGGGGTCGGCTTTGCAAACATTCTTGGTGGAATTGAGAGGCAATTGGCACAACCCAGTGAATAATCCTTTTAGGAGCCTTTATGAACCCAGCACAATGGCTGTTTACAGTTTCGCTTATAGACCAGGAGTGTTAACAGGCCTTTAGAAAAATCCAGGTAATTGAAGCTTTTGTCTTTCAGTGAGCCTCCGTAGCTGTCAACAGTTGCCATTCTCCACATTTTCTTTAACTTTTCTATTTTGACAAGGGCTTTTGTCCCTCCGACCACAGCTGCGTGGCAGGTGAGCACTGGCGGAGGAGCCAGCGCAGCCTTGGCCTGCTCGGCCTTCGTAGGGGAGTGCCACCGGCCCCCTCCTCGCCAGGCCAGAGTAGGTTGTCTTTTAAGACCCAGAAAATCCTCTGGGTCAAACCAGGGTTTCTCCGATGACTTCATTTTTCATTTAAACATCCCGGCGATGCAACGCACCAGCCTCGGTCTCTCTTTGTCAACCTAGGGCTTTGCAGGGGCGGGCGGCGGAGGCGAGGAGGCTGGAGAAGAGCGGGTATGCGGAGACTGGAGGGTGTTACCACAGAAACTGAACCAGCCCATTGAAATGGTGTTTTTTAACACCCTCTCGAAGGGAAGGGGTCAACAGCGGTTCTGTTTTTCGCAGATCTCTCCGGGCGGGTTTAGTTTTGCTGTCGTTGTTTTTTTCAGTGCTGTTGCGTGTTCAGCAGCCTGTGGGTTCCTGTTTCTTGATGCAAATGTGAAAGCCTGTTTCTTTAATATAAAAAGAAGAAAACCTAAGTGAATTCTGAAGCTTGGGTTTTTTTTCCACCAAAGCTGGCTGTATTTTCTTCAGGAGTCAGTGGGAGATTAAAATGGGTTGGTAGCCATGAGTCTCAAGCTCTCCATTTTCCAGGATGCTGTATGTTAAGCAGAAGTCCAAATTTTTTAAATAACGGTGTCTTAATTCTTCCCCCACGATCTCTCGTCATGTAGACTGCTTAGTAGCTTTGCGTCAGTTTGGGACTTCATTCTCACGTCAATTAAGACGTAGTGTTTTGGTGGTTTAAAAGCCACGCAGTAGGAATCGATACGGGGACAGTTTGTGTGCATGAGTGAGTCCTACGCAGCTGGGAGAGGTGGGAGAGGACAGCTATTTCATAAGGCAAACAAGAAATTACCCAACTCGCTGTCAGAAATACGGTTTTTAAAGCACCCGTCTTGCAGTCGCAGCTGCACGGTGGGCTCCGTGTCTGCACAGAGCCGCGTGCATGTGTGGGTCTGCATCCACAGCCCCGCTGGCTTCGTCCGTTGCACGACTGATGCAATCATGATTAAAGTAAGGAAGATGTAAGCTAAAATGAAACAAAATTCTTTGCTGTCCTTTCCATTTTAAAAACAATTAATTACAGAGTATTTACAGATCCTGAATGGGGAAAAATGTATCCTCAGAGAGCAGATGTTTGCTTCATTGGTATGTCTGTTTATAAAATTTAGCATGTGGATTTGATGGTTCACTGGGTTTTTGCAACTTTCACTTATCTGCATGAGACAAAGTTGCATATCAGTAGAAAGCAAAATTAAGCGTCTAAATAAAGCAGTTCTGCACCTCTTAGTAATGCAAACCACCTGTAATAGGTTTTTATACTCATTATAGGCATACAAATTTTTGAGGTCAAATCTGTTTTCAACAAGAAAAAGCCTGTCCTCTCTTTTTTACATATCATAATGCAGGAAGAAATAGGAAGACAAGTTTTGTTACAAAAACAGAGAGCAAGACTGAAATACTATGTTGTATTTGAATAATAATGGTTACTAAAGTTCCCCAAAATTGTTTACATCTGCTCTCAAATATTTTTAAGCTAAATTTATTAAGGTTTACAGTACTGCAGTTTTATTAAAGCAGGGCTCATAGGCAAAAGCATCCGAGTTTTAATGATAATTTTGAATGTTTTCTAGTCAATATATTTCTGAGTTTAATTTATTTGATTTTTTTATGACTTCAGTGTATCATTCTTTAAGTCCCTGTAAGAATTAAAATTTGTATTGGCGTTGCCTAAGCATACAATTTTAAGCAACACAGGGCTGAGTGTACTAACTAATTTTTATGCTATTTTTGTGATAGGTGATATTCCCTTGTAACATGCTTTAGTCCGAACTGTGCAGGTTGAATCACGTCATCAAAATATTCTGCCTCTAAAATATGAGGGTGCAGGTTGAATGAGCACAATGATTAAATTGGTAACTTAGGGTACTTTAGCGTAGGCCAGGTTTAAAGGGTAAAATAACATGGTCTTCATGACCCACTCAATTATGCTAGTAATTTGGGGGAATGCACACTCCCTGTAGCATTCTGACTTGATTTCAGCCCCCGGGGTGGAGATGAAAGGCTTCCCTTGAGTCAGCCGGAGTTTCTCAGGAGCATGTAAATAATGACGAGTGTACTGCTGTGACTGCATCTTCCCCTACCCCCCCACCTTGTTTTTGATGAATGTGTTGCTTTGTCAGCATGAATTAGCACTGTCTTGAGCAAGCACAAATGCAGCAGGTACTGGGGCAGCCTTTGCCCAGCAAACCTGTTTCAGCGTGTCTCAGTGGCGATGGACAATTAGTCCCGTTCCAGGCCCAGAGCAGGGACTTCTAATTGTTCGTGGTTACGTGGCATGGGTTTGGGAGAGTCAGCAAATGGCCGCTGCTGATGATTTATCAGGACTGATTTTCCTTTTGATCTGAATGTCTGTTTGTGAAAAAACCAGAAACTGTTTCCTATAATAATTTTCATAAAGCTCAGTGACGGAATAAAAGTCCCCAAAAAAGGCACAACGGGTTTACAGGAAGGTATTTGCTAAAGACTTGGCTATCTAATGTTCTTGCCTTCCATGCACAAAGTAGTTGGCTAGGGCTTAATGCAGCCTGCTGGCATGAACACTGGTTAATCCCATAGGACTTGCCCACCCACTGCTCCCCGGCCCCTGCAGAGCAGTGCCCTGCCCTCCTGTAATTTGTTCCATTTTTGCTTCAGGTTCTTTTTTTCCCAGAATCCTTCTAAACAGTTGGATTTCTCTGTGAAAAATGTGCTGTGGCTCAGGTGGGGCAGTGTAAAACAGTTTCATTTTGAAAGAAAAAGACTTCTGCTTAGTCAAGACTATAGAAAAAACAGGTGCCTTAAACCAAGCGTTTCCACTGCAGTTAAATGGAAATAAGGAGTCAGTTGGTAAGCGGAGCAGTCTTCACTGCAGAGTCACCGTGGGAGACCCCGCCGCTGTATCGTGGCTCTTCGTGTGCTCGGTGTGTTTCAGAGAATTTAAGAGTAAAAGGTTCCTCAAGTGTTTGGGGTCAATCATTTCATGTGCCAAATAAAAGAAGAAGATATTAAATAGTCTCTCAAAAATCTGCAGAAAACTAAGAATGTAACAGCTGAAATTTCTGCTTTGTAACTTTAGGGTAATAGGATGTGACAGGAAAGATCCCCCCTCCCCGCTCCGTGAGGAGCAGGAGCTGGACAAAATGACCAAACAGATCTGCTCCTTCTTTGACATTCATGACGCCGAAGCATGTGCATTTTCATGGACCGTTTCCACATTTGTAGCTTGTCATTGCTGGCCTGCAGAGTCCCCTCTTGTTGGACCAGTGAACTCAAACCCTATCGAGTTCAGTTATGGAAACCCACCCGGACCGTCCCCATCAGCGGCTGGCTGAAGGAGAAAATTCCCGTTGGGCACAAAAGCTACGAAACGCACTGGCCACTTTCTGTCAGTATAACAGACACCAAGAGATTTATTTTTGTTTCCGACTGTAAATCTTTCTCAGCTCCAGCCAACAAGATGTCCTGAAATGTTCAGCGCTCAAGTTATCTTTCCATCATTTGTGCTGTGAAAATAGAGCATTTCATTTTCAGAGGCTGTAAGAGATTACACTCTAAAACTCTTTAAGTAAACACTTCCTCCTGGGATCATGATCTCATTCAAACTAAAAAATGTACCAGAATTTATGATGTATTTTAATTACTATTCTTGGTACCACTCATTAAATTAGAAATTGATTGCCAGTTTCACAGCTTCCTTGTTAGATGACAAAGTGCTTATCAAGGTGAAGCAATGCAAAACTGTTACTATATATTCCACAATTTGGGATGATAAAAAGGCATGCTTTTTGTTGTGGTATTCATGTTACAGTTGTTATTATAATGCATCGCTGATTGTCTTATTTGTTTAAAGTTCTCTTTCCCCCATCCAAGTAAGAGTATACCGTATTTTTGTAGAAGAAGAGAGAAATTGGCTTTGTCTGGTTTATGCTAGCAATCTAAAAGGCATTACTGCAAACATCAAAAGTGTGTTCCATTGAACGGAGAACATCGTAAACAGCTATCCTAAAGATTTAAGAGGATGATGCAAAAGATCCCTATACATAAAGGTGTTTCTCAAAATCTTTTTTTCTCTCTCTAATCCACAGTGTGACAGCGAGAGCGATATTGACGATAAGGTAAGGCTGAATTTTCTTCTTTCATGTGCTTTACTAGCTTGGAAATTCCCTCATAGTCAAAATAAGAATGAATTTGAAAATAATATTTTTCCTCCAGTCTTCATGTCAAATTTTAAAATACCTATAATTTAATTTAAAACATTGGGTCAGGTACTCTGTGATCTTCACTAGGTTTTGTTTACAGAAAAAAAACTCTCATTAACATAATAGTCTTTCTTGATTATTACGTGAGCATTTGGTGAGACCCGAGTCATAGCGTTAGTCCTGTTTCAGAGGAAGTCTCCTCTGATAACTTGTCAGGAGTCCATATTTTATTTATGGTAACCTTTGAAGATGTCAATTTTGTAATCAGTTTAGAAGATGGGACAACTGGTACCTACCCTCAAAGGCAGTGTGGTAACTGTCGAGGAGTGTTTTGTCATGTTGCATGCATATTTATCACAGAGCAATGATTTTTCTGACCTTCTTTTGGATACCGACGTTGGTCGTTGAAAGGTTGTAGTTGTGTGGGTTTGTATGGGGATTTTTCGTTTCACCTTTGGAAGGAGAACAGAGAAGTCCCACTACGTAACAACAGTGGCACCATGCTTTTAAGCATCAAATGTGTAAAAGACTTGAGTATCCCTTGCTGACTTCTCTTCTGGCAGACCAAACTTGGCAGTCTCAGGTTAGATCTTCATCAAACTTTTATTATATTTTGGCTGTCCAGTCTCTTGCATTCATTCATGAGGAGCTGTGGCACGGACGTTTCTACTGGATCAGCATTACAAAAGTAAAGGCTGATTTCAGATAGCCCTGTCTCCTTGGCAGCACACTTGGCTACAGCCATACATCGAAGGTTACCATGAGTTCAAGAGACTACACTAAAAGCTTCTTCTGGTTAAGTCTTTTTCTTTTTTTTAATGTTGTTAGAGCTTGGGAAGCATTAAGGTTTCTTCAACTTCTTCTTTTAAAAATCCCATCAGATACCAAATATCCCTGGAGTATGGCAAAAGCTGTGTTTTGAGATGAAGGCTTGATTGAAGAGAAACATTTAAATCATATATGTTGAATGAAAGATACTATACATATTTTATTTTATTTTGTTTTATATATGTGTATATATGTATAAAGTCACTCCCTAAAACCACCACCCCCCCCGAGTTCTGTTTCATACAAGGTTGCACAGCAGCAGAGCTGATGGCAGAGGTGGTGAGGGTGAAAAATTATTCCCTAAAAAGCTTAGATACCATGGGGTTAAAACATTTCTTAGACTGCCCAATCGAAGAAAGTAAAAGCAATCACTTAGAAAACTGTTTAAAGATCTGCCAGTCAAACCTCAGATGAAGTTGTAAGTGACATGTAGTTTTATTATACAGCTATGCTATTAATGATTATCTAAATTACACTGGTAGACCCAGCTAGCGGCATTACATCTGAGACTGACGTTTGTTAGATTAGGTTTGACTTCACCTTGTAGAGAAGAAATTGAAATCTGAACAACATTGATTAGCTTTCAGAATGTGGGATCTGAGGTTACCTTCAGAGGAAGCTGCATTGTGTTTGGCTGGTAACTTACTGTCCTTTACAGCAAATGAAAAGCTATTGTAGTGTTCCTTACCATTAATATGGCATTTCTTTACATATCTATAACTGTAATTTGACCTTCTAGGCTCACATATTTCCCAGCTACCTTCTCCTTAAGGTGACTCCACCTTAATAATAACATTCCTTTTCTTCATAAGGAGAGCAGCACAAGATCATCATCTTTCTATCTCTTGCCTGATCTGTAGAGACATGAGACATGACATCGGTTCTATTAAATAGGTCTCTGGAATTAAGTAGGGTTGCTTCTCTTGTCAGCAAAGACGTGTGCACATGCATGTAAACTCACCAAGGTTGAAGGCAAGAGGCTTCAAACCTTTCATGGGGATAATGTAAATGCAGCGTTGCCTTCCAGTTGGGGAACACAAGGGCAGCCCGGCTCTCTCTGTTGATACCTGACATACTGTGCTCCCCTGAAAACACATTCAGTATTTGTCTAAAACTTAACCTGGCTGATGCAACAAATATTGGCACGAATGTCCTGGGGTATTACGCTGAAGAGTGTTTTTTCCCCCTTCCACGTGCTGGAAAAATGTATCTTCTAATAATACTCTCTGGCTATTGGAGCCAGCTGGAGTGTTCGACATACTGTCTAGCCCAGCATCAGGCTTCCCAAATTACATGACGGGTCAGCTTCATTTCACAGCGCTACAGAACAATCCTGCTTTCCTGCTTGGTCAGCAAGAAGCAGCCTTCTCTAGGTACACCTACGCGCGCTGGCACTAATGAAGGGCAGGGCAGGAATTACTAATGCACTTTTGATTTGCATAACACTTTTTGTTAGTCATAAACAGCGGATCACTGTCGTCTGTATATAACTCATGCGGAAAGCAGACAAAAAAAGAAGTTCATGTACAAGCACAAACTGAGTCAGTGATAGAGCTAGAAGCAAAACTGAAATTTTCCACCTCCTACTTCTGTCTCTGTACCATGCTACTAATTATCCACTATTTATTTAGTTCATAGGTGTAGGGGCTATTGAGCTCTTAATGTTTTAAAACATAGATGTTAGAGTAAAATTAAGGCTTTACCCTCACTGCATTGAAAAATATAAACACAATCCTGATATAGTTTTGGTTTTTTTCCTTGTGCAGTGTTGTGCAGGACTCCAGGGGAGAAGAGTAATTGAGCATAGTCAGTCATACGTACAGTATATCAGAATGGAGGAACCCTTACTTTAGTGCAAGGTACAGTTTCACAGCAGATTGTGAGAGTGTTTCCAAACAGTGCGCTGCTGTTTTTAATAATTGGAGAACAGGAGCTCAAGGCTGGGGACTTGTCCATCCCATCTACTTTCTGAGATCTGTCTCTGGCCAAGTATAGCCTTTCACTTCTGCATCACTGCTGAAATCTCAAAGGAAGTAAGTGGGATGATACTTTCTCACACCTATCATTCTGTCACCACACGCTTCTCGAAGAACTGTTCAAAATACCCAAACTAATAAAGTGAGCTGTCCAGCCATTTAACCAAGCGAGAAACTTAGCAAATCACGCGTTCCAGAGATGGAAATGCAAATCCTGTTTCTGTTACTGTACGTTCATTGAAGGACATCGGTTTGGACTCTGCAACTGTTAGGAGAATTGCAGGGTAGTTTGTGGAAGCTGTGGAAATGATACTGTGCTTTTTGTGAGGGAGGAGGGAGAGAAAGGGAGTTAGTCTGATAATCGTATTACACTATCTCCGCACTGTGCAATAGCTGCAATGTGAGGCTCACGGTCCATAAACATTGTTACTGAAAATATATACTTCCTTTAATAGCAACAACAGCATTAACAGATAGCAATTACCCTTCATTTTCAGGAACTATAAAGTCTCCATTAATTCAAGATTTATGTAGTTATAGCATTTAGCACAGGAATAACACCACAGAGAATTGGTTTATACACATGTAATGAGAGAGCTTATGGCATACTTTAGTGAACATTAACATAATAGAGTAATATAAACCATCAACAGTTCCACTTATTGTCTCTTACCTGCTTTAGCATCACTGTGAAAAGTGGCTAGCAGCTTGGTAATGTGCTCTGTTAAATGGTGTTCTGCAGAAAGCCAAAAGTCAACTTGTGTAAAACAAGGGAATGAGTAATCTCTGCTCGTTACTCCAAAATGTTGCTCTCATTTTTTTAATAACAGTGTTCAAGATTGCATTAAAAAAAAGCCCGTTTCTTTCTTTCAAAGTAATTCAGTGTTCATGTTCTTTCAGTCTTGGACTTCTGTCTGCTGTGTGCGAAATTGTGGGTTGTCAGCTTAATTACATGGCCCCGCAGTGTAAGTGAGCTCTCCAAATCAGGGGTTAGATATCAGGCATTGCTTCATTTAATGTGGTGCTAAGTAAGATGTACAAAAAATGACACTCTCTTTCTAAGTTGAATCAGTATTTACCATATATTTGTTCTGTAGTTTGTGTATTAGCTACAGCAAGCAACCTTTGAGACTGGTAAAGCTATATCCAAGGTGGAAGCAAAAAGTTTTGAAGTCAGGTTTCTAAAAGAGTGTTTTCACACTACTTTCTGCAACAGCACAGTGAGTTTATTAGGCCCTGCTTGCGGCGATGTGAATTCAGCCTTGCCATGCTGCTGTTTGCTGTGCTAATTTCTGAGTCCCGGTAGGTGCCTGGCAGCGTGCAGCGGTGCAGGAGCAGGTGCCATTTAGCACTTGGTACATGGGAGAAGAGCAACGAGGTAGTGCTATGATCGCTCCGCCATGGGCTGGGTTCCCGTCCTGCTACGTGCCATGTAGATGCAGAACAGCTCGTGGCTTAAGGATGAGATTAGAGACAGTGAAGGGACTCAGATAAAAGGGGGGGCACAGTGTTAACAGCAGCACTGTTTCAGTATGCCAGCAGCCTCGTTGATGTCCAGCTTTGGTTTTGTAGGTATTAAGGTAAAGGGGAAGGTTTTAGGAGGCATTTGAGAGGGACAATCAGGTAGTTTTATGGCTGTGAATGGAAAGTTATTCTCTGCAGCAAAAGGCACAGTGCTACGTAGTAGGGAAGTGCTTGTCTGAAAGTTTAACAAGGGGGTGATCAAATCAGACCAGTGAGAGATGAGAGTTTACATCGATACTGAGTGTCAGTGCTGGGAAGAAGAGGTAAGCTGTGAAAGAGTCAAAACATGAAGAGTGATAGTTTGCAATTCGGGAAGTGGGAAGCTGCGTAAGGAGCAAAGCCACGGATGAGGAAAATGATCTTGCGGCAGCTTTTTCCTTGGCACAAGGACACAGTTACATCTGCCATCACCAGAGGAAAGGATGAAGTGACAAATGAAAAGTGAGGTAGTGAGAGCTTGACCAAGAACTTAGTTGTGTGGATGAACAGAGGATGCTTATTATGTTATAAAGAAAAAAGATATACAGGACTTAAACATAGGTTGGATGTCAAGATGTAGGGAGTGGTGTGAGTCAAAGAGAGCACCAAGAACTATGGGCTTGAGTGAGAGGTGGAAGTGATAATAGTGGAAGCAATGAGGAGAGTAAACTGTGTGGAAGATCTGGGGGATGAAATTATCACTTCTGTTTCAGCTGTGTTGACCTTGAAAGGGTGTCTGCAAGCCCACAGGAAAAATCATAGTTTAGGCAGCAGGAGAAAGGGATGTAATAATGAAGAGAGATCTAGCAGTCACTCTGTGGTCACTGTGTTTGTGTGTTTGTGTATGAGATTACCCAGAAATAAGATAAAGTCCCATGACAGCAGATGAAAAAGTTCAGGGAAGATGGTCTTAACGATGCTTAGAATTACAGCAGCGGTTACAGAGGCAGGAGCAGAGCAGACAGGAGCTGCTGAAGCCCAGGGAGGGAAGAGCTGTGTCAGCTGGCTGGTGGTCAGGGAAGGGGATTGCGAAAGACTTGGGAAGTCGAGGTGCAGTTCAGTGGGGGAGAGGAGGCCAAACTGCAGTGTCTGCTCCCAAAGATCCTACATCGATCTGAATTTCTATGTTTTGTTGCATCTTTACACTCCTGCTCTCATGGCCTCATTTGTCAATGCACCGGTACAACATCAGTGTGTTGTCCCGTGAGGCTGGAATAAGCCTCAGTCCCTGGACCCCTCACTGCCACTCATTTGAAGTCCAGTGGGGGCTATTATTGGTAGCACTATTGCTGGAGGCTTCTTTCCCCCTGCTCCTCCTCCATCTAGCAATGGAAAAAGTGGGTTCCGTCTGATAAGTCTGTTGTTCTCATGAGGCTGGAAGTTTAGTTCCCACTTCAGGTAATCTGTTATTTGCTATTTTTGAAGCTTACCCAGGCCAAGGTCCCCAAATTGGTTTTGTCCATCATTAGATTGTCCCTTTCTCTGAGAAATGAAACTTGGTACTCTTCCAGCAATCCCAGTTCTTACTGGTTGCAGCAGAAGGGAGAGATCAAATGTGGAATTGAACCAAGGGCTTTCACATGGCGGTATTTGCACTTCTGTTAGCATTACACTTCAATCTGTGACAGTTTTCAGCTGTGACTAATAATGAGAAGTCTCCATTTGCCAGTTACTTTCGAGCTGGGTTTTCAGACGGTATTTAAGTGGTCCTTTTACCATAGTGTGCTCTTGTTTACGGACAGTGATGCTGAATGCGGTTGCAGAAGTGTGTGCCTGGGCTGTGTTGCAGGCTTAGCAGCATGCAGTAGTATAGCATATACACATATGCATGCACGTATGTGCACAGAATCAGTGTTTCTTCTAAGGTTTAATTCTTACAGACTGAAAATCCAGTGATGCGGAGTGAATCCCAGTGAGAAACCTGAATCCCATATAATAATAACTGGGTAAAGGTGGTTAGTTCTCTTAATGGAAGAAAGTTTCTGTTTGACAGATGAGCTGCGTGGTGTTATTAAAAACAGATCTGCTTTTTAAACAATATGGAAATATTGAATTTAAAATAACCTTGTAGCCCTTGAAAGATTCAGGTGCTATAAACAGGCAAACATAATGTTGTTGCCAGTACAGGAAGACAAAAATTCACCATTCAGTGAATTTATTTTATTTCATCGTTCTCCATGAACAGATTTAGCAGCAAAATAGCATCCTGCAAGCCCCCTGCGTACCTAGTTCACTCAGTCGCTCTTTGGGAAATGCCAGATGGGGGAGAGACTTGGCATGCCCTTGACTTCCATCATTTTACCCGCCATGTGCACGGAGCGGACACAAAGGTTCCCACTGAGACTTGGGGCAATTGAGTTGGGCCCTGTAAGCCCCTCCAGAGGGAAAGGAGCCCTCCAAGTTGTCCTTCCCCACAAGCGTCTGCAACTCCAGTGAAAAGTATTAGTAATAGTGGCCCCTCTTAACCTTTGTATTTAAGTAAAACAAGAATGCGACTGAAAAAATTAAACCGACTTGAAGCGTCAGCACCAATGTTCTCCCCTCCTGCTGAGGTTTTGTGTTTTTCTTTTATCCAGACAAAAACTCAAATTTTAAGTACATTAGTCTGTACATAACAGGCTGAGTCATCACAGTCTGTGGTGTCCATATTCATTCTTGAAAATGTAGAAAAAAAATTTTCAGAGCAAACAATGAGAAGAGCCTTCTAGTTTGCTGACAAAGATCCATCATTAACTCACATAAAAGGACTGAAGAGATCTTATGGAGAGCTCTTGGGCAAGACAGGATAATACCAGTTCTGTCGCTGGCAGTCAGCGTGTCCCTAGCTCGCTCCTTTCTCTATTGTTTAACATCTCCCTGTGCCTGTTCCCCATCCATGAGCAATTTCTTATCTTACCAGGGACCTTGTGAAGAAACTTTTAAGATCTGAGGCAACAGGGAAGAGAGCAATCTTGTACAGCTGTCTGCCCACATCCAGAAACACCATTATAAAGTAGCCATGAATCCAAAGGGCCACCTGTGCAATGGCAGTAACTCCTTGGAAGGTGATCAGATAGGAGGTAACATAGTAGGCAGGTGATAGGAATTGGCAACTGAGTTAGGCAATTCAGTTAATTAAATTGAATGATTTAATTAACCATAAAGATGCCAAGAAGATGAGAATTTTGGAGGATGCATACTCCAATAGCTGCAATTGCAGGCCAAGTTTCTCATTACTGTATTCCGAAATTGTTTTACCAGGTTAAATAAGACGGAACAGCGTAGCATGCAGCACTGTGTGTCCTATGCAGGCGTAACAGACACAATTCAAGGATGGCCCAAGAGTCAGCTTTGGGTTTTATAGCTTTCCAACAGTTCTTGCTTCTGGGTCCAATTTGCAATAAAATCCACACTAGGTTTCACTACAGGAGTTTTCCAGGTATGTAAGAGGTGGCAACAACATTTGGATCAGTAGTAAAGACTAGAAGTAACGTCTGCCTGACCTTGCTTGGGAATTCACCCTTACCTAAAGCATCGTGATTGAAATGGGTATTCTTTTGCCTAGGTGAGTCTCCTAACACTTACCAGCTGCTGTTTTCACTTATCAGCTGCTTATCAACTGCTGCTTTTGTCTGCAAAATCAGTAAGGGGCTTGCCATGGCACCCTGAGTCAGGGGAGATGTTTCAGCTGGTGCTGCCCAGCCTTTGCTGTACGCCCTCAGGGGCAGGGGTCCCTAAGAGCTAGAGTCCCGGCTTTCCACAAACACAAACCAAAGTGAGGTTCTTTTCAAACAGAGAAAACTCAAAGTGAGAGAGATTGAAATAAGTGTTTGTAAATAAGCCTCCCTCTGCTCCCTGCAGGGTCACCCCTTAGTTCTAGTGTTGGCTGTGGTACAGACACACCGGCTCCACACAGTTCTTCCCAGGCAGCAAGGAAAAGTCTTCGTCTTTCATTCACCTGTGAGCCTTCAACTCCGGGTCTACCCGGGGGTGAGCCAGTCATTTTTCACGGTGTAGGCTGGCTTCCTTCCACCTCTCCCACTCCTTCCTAATCCCTGCAGCACTGCGGAAGCCTCTGCCAGCAGAGTGGGCTCTGTTCCTCCCTTCGCGGCACCTGGGATGGGAAAATGAACCTTCCTCTGCTCTGCCCACCCTTGATGCTCAAAGCAGTACGTAGCACGTGTTACCTGCAAACACGATAGTTTTCCCTCATCACGAAGCTCCAGCTAGAGTATCACTCCTGATTCCGTATTAGTGATTTTTCATTTCTCTGTATGTACTGTAAAGATTGTGTAATTCCAGTTAGTATTTTACACTTTTTAACATTTCTTGATGGTCTTTAATACCAAGTTCTACCCAGCTGCATTTTTCTTGAGAAGTAAGGTGTTCTTCTTAGCAAATGGCTCACATTTGATTTTGTAGTGCCTGAAAATTTAATCTGAAAGCTTCACTTGATTTCTTTCTTGGCTTTTAAATAGTTTTCCATAGTTTCTGCATTTTGATGGGTTTCCTCTAATTTTGTATGATACCTGTATGATTATCTGAGGAATGTGATTTTACATTTTAGGCAAAGCTGTGCATAAGTTCAAGACAGAGCAGTGGCTTGCATGGAGCTTTTATGAGTTCTTGTCTGCCTAAGACAAGATGATGAGTCCCGGCAGGATGAGTGCAGGTTAAAGCAAAGGTGAACTCTGCAGCTGGGGCTCTGCGGTGCACACCGTTGCACGGCTCCCGTCAACACTGTCCGGAGTGTCAGAAGCATCAGTGGTTCTGCGTGATCGTATCCACTGATGCCCAGTCTTCTACTCTTCGATGGGTCGGTTTGAAATATCTCAAACACACACAAAAGGCTTGGTTTCCAAAGCATACAGACCAACTCATGGCCTCTATTTCCTTGGCCTTTCCCAAACCTGTGTCAAAATTAGTTGGAGATCTTTGCCTAAATCTTTGTCAGCAGCTGACTTCATTTGTGGTTTACTACTCCTGACAGTTTATTGGGGAAGCAAAGCGCGCCTTCATCTCCAATAATAAACAGCCCACCCGCCGACACTTCGACAGACTTAATGGTTTTTTATACAAAAATGGACAGACTTAATGTTTCGACTGTAGCGATCATCTGTCCTGATCTCCTTAATGAAATTAGATTAAGTGCACCTGGGAAAATGCTGAGACGGCACATTGCCTTCATCACCTTCCTTAATTTAAAACCAATTTGCGGGGAAAATATCCTCTGAAGCTGAGGGAGGCAGAGAGAAGGGGGAGGGAAGGGGATTTTAAAATCTATCTGGATAGCTACTGGCAGTTTTAATTCCTTTCCCTGCTGGCAATGTGAAATATTAACAGCCTTAAGAACTGAGAGTTTAAAGACTTACTAACCTTTTTGCCTTTCTTAGGGGAAAAAGAAACAAAACAAAATCTTTACCTTGAAGATCACATATAGGGACAAAGTCTGATACATGCTGGGGCTCAGAGGTGGGGCTGGGCAGGGAAGAGAGATCTGGCTGAAATATGAAAGTTTCTGCTTCCAAGAGCTAGACCGTGTTTTCCTAAAATACATTGAAACCGCTAGATGTTGGTGATGCTTACTGTCTGCTGTTACCTTGATAATGATTTAGTTGTGCAGAAAAATAGTAGTTTGCCCACATAGCTGTGAAGTCAGCTGCAACATGTACAATATCATGTCACCTGGAAATTATTACAAATGTTCCTTGGGCGCATTCTGAAGAGAGCAAGAAACATGTCTTTTTAATTAAAAATAAAATGTTGCAAAGAATAACCATAACTTTTTTCTCCATGAAGGATGATTCCTATTCTCTCTCTCTCTGACTCCACTGATTAAAACCACGCTAACAGTTATCTCAAGGTCTTCCACCGGTGAGGTGGTCGGAGAGCAGAGTAGTCCGTGATAGGCTGGAAAGTGTCTTTGTAGCAGAGTTTTAAATGTTTACAGCCTTTGTCATTTGGACTATGACAGTCCAAGCTCAACAGTGCAGTTGATTTATCCATCTCCTGTCTCAGATTTCAGTGTTGCTGGAACAGTAGTATTCATATTCATACTAGACATGGGTGGTTTCTGCTGCTTGGAGATGCTTTTCTTCATTTGCTTAGAGTCAGCTTTGTTCTTCGTGAAAGCTTGCGTAGCCCAGGTTCTGCAGAGATGTCCACCTTGTGTCTGGCCACTGTCAGGAAGACCCTGAACCCACACCGAAAAGGAAAGTCCCATGTAACTCTAGAAATGTCTTGCAGCAGGCTTGGGGTTTGTTACGGTAGTCAGTGCACAATCATTCATATTCCTTCAGCGACTAGTGATCACCACTCAGAACCTCAGTCATGGTAACCTTTGAAGAAAACATCATTCAGAATAACCATGTTGAAAGTCCCAGTTAAATTATATTTATTAGTGAAGATGGGGCCTGATTTACAAAAGTAATCCTCAGCCTAATCAAAGTTAGCAGTACCGGTGGATGCTCAGTGCATCCCAAAATCTGTTCAGCCATCTTCATCCACTTGACTGGTCCTATCACTGGGACTCCTTATGTAAGTGGGAGTTTGCATGAGTAGCCCAATTGCTGTCAATGAATAATTTAAATGATTTAAGCCTCAGACATGCTGCTTAATAATGAGAGAAATCAGCCCCATATGTCCTTGTCCATAAATACTAGAAGATGGGGACAAGTCACTTTTAAATGGGATTCATTTATTTTTAAATGGAATCGTGATAAGTGTTTTAAAGGCAATCAAGCATGTGTAGCTATCCTGAATATTATAAATATAAAAGAACATTAGCCTAAAATTGAAAGGGATCCCATTCATATATAAACTGAGTTAAGGGTATCGTGCGAGGATAAAAGTGCAGAGTAACCTTTGATAACTGACAAAGATTTTAAAGTGTCTGTTCTTTTTATTAATTGCCACAAAGGTGGCTGAAGTGACCAATGTGTGTTATACATGTCACAATTTATTATGGACACTCGGATCCTGGTTACTGAGTGACTGCAGTCACTTCTCCCCTCTTTAAATCTTTAGATAACCTCATCCTACCCGCAGAAGGTGAAGTTGAAGAAAGTAGAATTTCTTGTATCGTGGTTATTGAGCTTGTCCCCATAAAAAGACATTGTATATCCCACCAAAAAGGTCTCTCTCCCATCCTTGTATTTTTAGTCCCCCTTTTCTGTTAAATGTGAGTTTCTTGTCCTACTTTTCAAGATCCTGCACCACGCTACCTTTTCCCATCTCTCTGTTTTTATCTGACGGCATCACTTGCACCTCCTCTGCTTTGCCCGTGCTGCTGGCCTCTGGGCTGTAAGCTGGCAATCTCTCATTGGTGGTTTTCTCCACAAGATAGGCTGCCTACAAGGACTAATCTGTGGTTCTTCCCCACAAAGCCTACCAAATGTTATACATAGGACAGTGTGCATTTAGTGGGAGTTTGTATTTACTGCAAATGTTACATTTTAGGATCCATAAGACAGAGAGTGTGTCCTCCCGTGGAGGAGATGACCTAGCATTTCTTGGTCACTCCTGGAGTACAAATAACACACAAAAATTATTTGTGAGCATGTTTTATCCAAAATCTGTTAGGAAATTGAATAAACATCATTATTAGCATTTTCCACTGAAGAAACTGAGGCTCAGAGAAAATGTGACTTACCTGCGGTCCCACAGTGAGTGAATCAGAAGTGTTGTGGGACACAAATTCCTGGTTGTCTTGTTCAGCTCTGTGCTCTAACCCCTCTCCATGTGAGTCTGGATGGCAGACTGTGCTGTCTCAGCCAAAACTAACCCTTGGATGTTTGCCTTCACACCCTAACTGTCTCTGCTGGTGATAGACAATTCCTGAAAAAATAATTACTTTTAGCTGAACTGGAATATGGTTTGCTTTTGCTTTGTTAAGAAGTCATAAAGCTTTATGTATTACATTGAAAGTCTTATTCTTTCTGAGGCTTTACAGCCTGTTTTCATAACTTCATCGGAAAAGTGTCTTTTAAGGTCATGGAGTATCAAGATGTTTTTTGGATGGCTGTTTCCTTTGAACTCTTAACACACAGAGATCATTTGTGCAACTGCAACAAATTAAAAGGTGGCTCCGGAGAGGGAGAGCAAGGTTGGAAGAAGTGACAGCTTCTTGGTGTATGTGTCTGTGTTTAGTCAAAACAATCATAGAATCATAGAATTGTTTAGGTTGGAAAAGACCTTTAAGATCATCAAGTCCAGCCGTTAACCCAGCACTGCCAAGTCCACCACTAAACCGTGTCCCTAAGCACCACATCTACAGGGCTTTTAAATAGCCCCAGGGATGGTGACTCCACCACTTCCCTGGGCAGCCTGTTCCAGTGCTTGACAGCCCTTTTGGTGAAGAAATTCTTCCTAATATCCAGTCTAAACCTCCCCTGGTGCAACTTGAGGCCATTTCCTCTTGTCCTATGGCTTGTTACTTGGGAGAAGAGACTGACCCCCACCTCCCTACAGCCTCCTTTCAGGCAGTTGTAGAGAGCGATGAGGTCTCCCCTCAGCCTCCTTTTCTCCAGGCTGAACAACCCCAGGTCCCTCAGCCGCTCCCCATCAGCCTCGTGCTCCAGACCCTTCCCCAGCTCCGTTGCCCTTCTCTGGACACGCTCCAGCCCCTCAATGTCTCTCTTGGAGTGAGGGGCCCAAACCCGAACACAATATTTGAGATGTGGCCTCACCAGTGCCGAGTACAGGGGGACGATCACTGCCCTAGTCCTGCTGGCCACACTATTTCTGATACAAGCCAGGATGCCATTGGCCTTCTTGGCCACCTGGGCACACTGCTGGCTCATATTCAGCCGGCTGTCAACCAACACCCCCAGGTCCTTTCCCACCAGGCAGCTTTCCAGCCACTCTTCCCCAAGCCTGTAGCGTTGCATGGGGTTGCTGTGGCCCAAGTGCAGGACCCAGCACTGAGCCTTGTTGAACCCCATACAATTGGCCCCAGCCCATCGATCCAGCCTGTCCAGGTCCCTCTGCAGAGCCTTCCTCCCCTCCAGCAGATCAACACTCCCACCCAACTTGGCGTCATCGGCAAACTGACTGAGGGTGCACTCGATCCCTTCGTCCAGATCATTGATGAAGACATTAAACAGGACTGGCCCCAACACTGAGCCCTGGGAAACACCGCTTGTGACCGGCCGCCAACTGGAGTAAACTCCATTCCCCACCACTCTTTGGGCCCAGCCATCCAGCCAGTTCTTTACCCAGCAAAGAGCACACCCATCCAAGCCAGGAGCAGCCAGTTTCTCCAGGGGAACGCTGTGGGAAACAGTGTCAAAGGCTTTACTACAGTCTAGGTAGACAACATCCACAGCCTTTCCCTCATCCACTAAGTAGGCCACCTTGTCATAGGAGATCAGGTTAGTCAAGCAGGACCTGCCTTTCATGAACCCATGCTGACTGGGCTTGATCACCTGGTTGTCCTGTACGTGCTGCGTGATGGCACTCACGATGATCTGCTCCATAACCTTCCCTGGCACCAAGGTCAGACTGACAGGCCTGTAGTTCCCCAGATCCTCCTTCCAGCCCTTGTTGTAGATGGGTGTCACATTTGCTAACCTCCAGTCAACTGGGACCTCCCCAGTTAGCCAGGACTGCTGATAAAGGATTGAAAGTGGCTTGGTGAGCACTTCCGCCAGCTCCCTCAGCACCCTTGTTCTTAGTTATCCTCAGCCTTTTGAAGTCTTTGCAACTCTGGCTTTGTTTCTGCTATTATTGCCAATAGCCATCAACAGCTCAAGCATTCAGAAATTGGCTCATGGCAGGACAATACGTGATGATGTACAGTATAAACCAGATGGAAGGGTGAGTTGACTTAAACAGATGAGTAAAAACTTGTTTTCAGTTAAAAATCAAAATAAATCTAACATATAGAAGGAAGGAAATGAGAAATAGGCTGCATATGAGAGGAGGATAGCAGTTGCTCTTCACAGTGCCTGTCCACAGAGCGGCGTGCAGACACATGCTCATCCCAGCATGGATAGTAGCATGGGGACCTGCACCAGCGGAGGCTGAAGGAGAAGGCTTCCTGCATCTCGGCCCACGTGCCATGGGGGGGCTACCACTGGTAGTTGTACAGGCTGCCCTGCGCCCACCGCAGCCCTCCACCTCACGGAGGTCAGCCCCAGTCATGCGCTGGGATGAGAAACGAGGATCCCTTTCAGCATCCCCTCTCCAAGCCAGCCGCTTCCTCCAGGAGTGGGTTACGTGGTGCTGGCGGCAGTGGAGGAACAGGCATGCGGGCTGCTGTTGGGGAGCAGTTGAATTTACTTTGTGGCAGCGTGTTCGTTTCATACACGCGTGTGGGAATGGCAACATAGGCTACAGCTAGCTAAATTTAAGGGGGTGGGTTTCACGCCAAAAAAATTACTTTTAGGAGACAAATCCCCTTGATCAGCAATTCTGCTACCAGCTGAGGGCAGTTGTTCACCGTTGGCCCCATGGAGGAAAAAGTGGCACAGGGAGTAGAAAACTGCTGTGGGTGAGAAAAAGGCTGATGCCACTTGCACCGAGGTGCTTGTGGTGTTCCCTGTCCATATTGAGACATGGGGAAAGGGAGAAGCATGCCTGCCAGCTAGATGAATAGTTATTTTTAGTAGCACTGTAAAGTCAATTAGAACTAAAGCAGATCCGTATTAAAAGTTAATTCGTATTAAGAATAGCACTGCACTAGCTACCACATTCATCTGGAAGCAGGTGCAAGTTCATCTGTGCTGCTTGCTTTTAATGTGGTCCAGTGCAAAAAAGGATGTTTTTAAGCCATCTTACTAGCTTCAAAAGTTATTATATCCCATCTTCTTAGCAAGTCTGTAACATCACTGGTGTTGAATTGATTTGTCAGTGCTGCCAGTTTGCATTGCCGTGGATGTAAAGGAGGCAGGAGTAAGTACAATTCTCGCCTGGGCAGTCTTACAGTTTCCAGCTACAATTCTTGGCTGTTCAGCTGGTGAATATATTCTGTATAACAGCTGTGCTTGACAACATTTCAAACAGGACGGTAAGCCCCAGTGTTCATTAGACCCATTCTGGATGATAATTTCAAACTTCCCTCCTGCCTCCCTGCCCTGTCTCCTTTTGCCTTCCCTCTGCCCTGTGGTTGCCTTTCAAATCAATACTGTTCGATGCAGATAAACAACACAAAATGGATTGAATGGAGGTGCAAAAGGCGATGTTACTACTTACCTCTCGATGCAGCACTCTTCTTTCCTCTATTCAGCAGAATAACTGAGTCATGCTGAAGTCTAATTATGTACCTAAGTCTCCTCTCCATCAGTTTAAATACACGCTGAAGTGCTGTGGGACAGCGGACTAAATGTGCCCCAGTGCCCTGCTAGAACGAGACCTCCATTTTCACTTGTTCCCAAACATACAAAGCCTACCAGCGTTAGGAGTGTGTTTGGAGTCCGGGGTGCAGCAGCACAAGCAACCATTTCTCGTGGCTGGTTGCTGAAACTCGCTGTTCTGTGACCTTCAGTTGTGGCCGGGTCTCAGGCTTGTACCTTAGGCAAAATTCCCGTTCATCGTGCCACTGTAAAGAGCAAACGTTTGGGGGGCAAAATAACTCTGCAGCTAGAATCAGATAATGCAGTTCAAGTCCGTGGCCTAATTCCTCTGATGATGTTATTTAAAACATTATTTTCTCATTACCCTTTGTGAGCTGAGCTTCAGAGCTCTCCATTAAAAACAACAGCAGTGACTTGAATTAATTGGTTAGAAAACATTTCTTCTCTCAGCCATGTTCCACAACAAAACCCGGGGAAGCCAAGAAAAACGCTGGCCCAAATTTGGAAGAAGTTTTGTTTAGAGGCCTGAAGCCTCCACGTTGCTCTGCAGACACACACACACACACACACATACGTGGCTCTGTTGTAACTGCCTTGGTTTTACAGGAAAAGAAGCCAGCCAGGCTGCAGGGCTCAGAAACAGTTGCTCGCCAGATTCTGATTTATTTGACAGCCTCCATAATAAAGTAACTATTTGTCTAACTCTTCCTGATTAGTCTGAAGAGGTCTGCCAATCTGAAGAGGATTGACTAGTCAGGAAACCACTGGTATTTTGGCGCTTTTTTTTTTTCCTTAAGGGTTGTGATATTATTTGGAATAATTTCTCCTTTATTAAGTTTGGCATTTCAAAATAATTCACTGCTGCAATGTGAACATTTTCCACATCAACAATAAGTCTATTACGGAGAAATTTACAAAAACAAAATGACTTCATATTGCTTGCAGATGTATTCTGTAAAAATAATTGTTTTTCACTCGATTTTAATGTTTCTAGGCCTTTGTAAACATAATGCCTAAATACTTTTATTCAATAAACGAGACCCATTCAGTAATTGCTTGCACATTTGAAGTCCAGTAAATAAGGAGCAGATTTCGACCAAAATCTGTGTATCATTTAAGCCGCTTAGGTCACAGCCCTAGGGCGGAAAAGAACTGGTGAGAAACTTGTGTTTTCAGAAGTGGAGAACTGTGACTTCAGAAACCAAGACAAATAAGCCCCATTTCTCTTTAATTAGTGGATTCCTGCTTATGGGCCAGGCTTTCTTTATTCTTGATTCAGTAAGGCTGGGAATTCAAAGGAGGCTGGAGATGTTAAGCATTCTGTTCTCTAGACTTTCTTTATAGTCTGGGGATACCGAAGTCCTTCAGGCTCCATTGGAAATCCCATCACACAAACCCATATTTTTTCCTTGAGTGCATTGTTTTCAGGTTGGAAACACCATTGTGCGTGGACAGAGAAAATGCACGCACGCATGCGGAGGGGAAATGGTGGCTCACGTCACTAACTGTGTGTCTTGTTTTTATGTGTATTAGGTTTAGTATGTACTAGTTTTTAAAAGCCAGCAGTACGGGAGACCTCATTGAAGCTAGGAGGACCGCTCTAGTAAGCATCTTGTGGTCTTACGCTTGGGCAAAATCTCAACTTGAAACAAAAAAGGCAGTGCATGAATAATTGGATATTGCTTGTCATGCAAGAAAAATAACTTACAAAGCAAAGTAGAATCCAGAAATAGAATTGAAATAAAAACAAAAACAAATAAATACCACATGTATTGTAATTCCTGTGTGAGACAGGTTTGGTGGAGTCCTTAAATCAACCAGGGTGCAGACTGCATTGATGAGCTTTCATCGTGCCTTATGAAAGTTAATACCAAGTGAAGTATTCTCTGTGGTGGTTTGTTTTCCTCTACAGATATTTTGCAAGGCACGGAGACCTTTTAATGGAATCGAGGAGGGCTAAATATCTCAGACAATTTGTTTGAACAGATAATATGGAGTTTTTCCTTGGTCTTTGCTACCTTCTGTTCTCCAGGCACTGTATTCTCATGGGTGAAACTCTGGCCTGTTTGAAGGCAGTAATAAAACTCTCTTTAATTTAAGTATGACCAAGATTTCAACTAGTATCAGCAAGAATACACCTCACTTCCCCTTAGGCCACCATGGTCTCTTAACACAGAGGTATAGGTAAATAGTGGCAAAGGAGCCTTTTCGTTTGATAGAGGTGGGTGCAGGAAATGAGCGGTCATCTCTCATGGCACTAAGAGTGTGGGAGACGCAGTGGGTCACACTGACCCTGTTCCAGGTGACAAGTCACGAAAAGCAAACCCTTTGAGAAAAAACGGCTTTGTGTATATCAGTCCTTAATCTTTTGCTTGTGTGTATGACAGTATGCATCCCTGCCATCACAGGTCATCCCCGGCCAGCTCACTCCATGTGTAATTCCTTCTCCTTCCCCCCCCCTCCTGTCCAAAGAACAACAACCCTAAAACCCCATAAAGCTTTGCAGCTGTTTTCGCACGTAATTAAATTGTCCTAGGTAATCCTTGCCCGGTGGCCTTTCGTACACTGGTGGGGGAATAGCATTGAAGCCACCGCCATGATTTGATTACTGGGATTCCTGTGCAGATCAGCTGCTCCCAAAGGCAGCTGTGATGTTTCCAGGGCCCAGTAAAGCTTCGCACGGGAAAGAGCCGTTCCTCGGAGCAGCTGCCTCTGCCTGCCTAGGGTGAAGGAGACACGCAGCAGGGAGAATGGCTTGGGACTCTGTACCTGGCTGGTGCCTGTGGCTTGGATGCTGTCCGGCTTGTAGCAGACCCTGCACGCAGCGGCACCACCAGGCACAGAGGACAGTAGTTTCAGCTGCTGGAGAAGCTACCTGGAATGGGCTTTCTCATGGGCAGAGGTTTATACGCATCTTTGACCTGGTCAAAGGTTGGAAGCGAGACATTAAGACACCGCAAGGTGAAAGATGTAAGGGTATACAACTAGAAATAATCCCAAGCCCAAAGGTGTAATCTTGTTCGTGTTCGGTTAGAAGAAAGGAGTGTAAAACTGGGCACATTTGGTCAGAAGCATGACAAAACCTGTGTGAGTATTACAAGCACTATGGCATTTCCTCTACCTGTAGCTGATCAAAAGCTTTAGCTAATGAAGCAAGCCTCTTACATTTTTCACAGCTTTGTATTTTGCATAGGGAATTGTGTCTATCTGAAGTGAACCCTGCCTTGGATACCTATTTCTCACTAACATAGCACAATTTCCTGGTTTGCAGACTTCATTGGGGTATTAAGTGGCAGTGATTACCAAGTTACTTATATTGCACCAGAAGGGCCCAAAGTGTTTTGGAAAGCACAGGCTAACCCTGTGCTGTCCCTCAAAATTTTGGCTCCTCACGTGTCTGTCCCTCAAAATTTTGGCTCCCACGCAAATTTTATGGGCTGTGTCGCATAACAGTGCCAAAAAAATTATAAAAGCCGATTGTTTTAATGAGAAATCTTGCCTGTGAACCCTTGCCTGATGAAACTCTAGACAGGCTACTGTGATCCTTTGGATTTAGAAACTCCCTCACTGATTTTGATTTTATTTATAATTTTCACATGGCCATAGATGTGCCTGCTCTTACACCTGCATGTCTTCCTCTCTTGTGCCCCAGCTTCTGGGTCTTATTTTATCAGATGCTTCATGTCAAATCAGAGTGTGCAAAGCATTGAAAAGAAGAAAATAAGGGGTGTTTAGAAGTGACCCTTGAACATCAGGAACTGCAAGTTTCTTCATGAGTCTGCAGAGGCTGTAGCATTTTCCCAGAGCAGAAGAGCGCTGGAAAGTATTCTTTACTCCAGGAAAGGCTGAAAAATCGGTGTAACAAACAGGGGCATACCAAAGCGTTTTTTTCTCACTGGGTAATCTCTCCAGGGAATTTTATATGCTGAGTATTGCCATGATACATGCTCTTTATTATGTCTCTCAGCACACAACACCACTGCTGAAAGTACTTCCATTCGCTCGTTATCTAATCTGTGTCATCAGAGGTCAATGGATACGGGCCAAGGTCCTCCCTCGGCATATTTCCAAGCAAAAGCCCTGCACCCCTTGAAAGAGCCTGTTTCAAATGGACTATAAACTGGGATTTGCCTCACATATTGGCAAGGAATCCAGGTTCTTCAAAGTTTCTTCCATGGGTCTATTTGCAAGAGATTTCTGAACCCTTGCTGCAGAAGAGGTTGTGACTTAGATGCTTTGGTAGTCAGTGTTGCAACTTTGTCATTGGTTTCCAAAGAGAGCTCTCTTGGGTGATGCTGGAAATCACCCTTGTATAACTTGCTGTATCAAAGCCTCCAGGAGCTCCAGCCAAGGACCTTATCCACACTAGGCTACATACTTCACGAAAAGGCTGTCCCCGCTCCAGGGAGCTCGTGTTCCAGAGAAAAAGGAAGAATGAGGATGTGTGTACTCTTAAAGAGGTCCCATAAGCCAACATGGTAAGCAGCGGCCTCAGCATACCCAAGAAGCCTAACTGCTGTCAACAGCATTGCCGTAAAGGAAAATTTTGAGGAGACTGATGAGGCAGCTCTGTAGATGTTAATGGGGAGCTCCTCCCAGGCGTGAGGGGAGGCCTGGAAGAAAGCACGGTGCAAGAAGTAGGTGCGGGAGACTGGTCTCAACCTGTTCTCCTTTGCGGCTGGGCATGTAATTGCTCTCCAAACTGGAAAACGATGAGAGAGGGGGAGATGCAAAGGAGATGCAATGTTTTGTGCAGTAGCTGTGTTTTGTAATAACCTCTGTTATTAGAGGAACAGAGGTTTGCATCCGAAGAAAAACACCCAGGTGGATAGGCTGTCCCTGTAGTCTGACTAGACATAAATGCATGGAGTAAGGTCACATCAGAGTAATTGGATTACCTAATAAATAGCTGGATGTGGGTCTTTTACAGCCAGGGAAGGCTTGCAGAGCACTCCCACTTCTTTAATTGCAGCTTTAGCCGGCTGGTAGGAATGGGGAGGTGTTGGGAAATGGCATCTACAATAGTAGGTTCAGAGGTATTGCTCATGAATCAGTGTTCCAGTGCTCCAGTCTGTGTCATGCAGCAAGGGTTTTTTATGACTATTTTGTTTGTTCCTATGATTTATTCCTAGCGTTCTTCTGAAGCTGCCAAGGCAAGGTAAAAGATGCTTGTCTCTCAGTGTGTTTTTGTAAGTGTAAAGTTCAGGGTTATTTTCTAAAGGCGAGATGAGTATGGAAAATCTTGTCCGATCTCAGCACAATTTTTTTCCTTGAAACGGCATTTGTCTCTGTCATGTGCAGCTGACTTCATTCTCTGCTAGAAGCTTCTCACTGACAAGCTTTACTGTCATCCTGGACACACAAATTATCCTTGTTTATTTTGGGGGAGCTTGAGAGACGTGTTCTCTTCATTCTTCTCAAAGTCACAAAACATAGAGGTCTTTCCCACCCTTCTGTAAACAGGACAGGAAGGAAAGCCAGATGTTAAGGTTGTCTTACAGTTTACACCATGGGGCTCTGCTTTCATGTGCTTACAATCTGGCCAGACTTCGTTATTGTGAATTTCTTTGTTGAGAATCTTCTTCAGACTGAATTATTTGGGTGAATTTCAGCTGAAACACTTCAGCACAGGGTGCTCTTCCACTCATTTCTCCTCCTTGCTGCCAGCAAAGTTCTGGAGCAGAGAAGATGGTAGATGGCAAAAGTGCATCCCGTTTACGCTTACAGCTCTTCTGGTTGGCATCCAGCAGTGCGGAGGAAGACGGCCGATGCTGCAGGGTGGAGGTGTGGGACTGCTGTGGTGATCGGGGAACCAGAGCCTGTGGTGTGATTGCTGTAGGGGACTGAGGAAACGGGGGAGCCAGATCTGGAAAACAAAAAGGGTTTTACTACACAGCTAAAGCATGCATGCAAAAGGAGAGCTAAATTAAGGTTGTGTGGACAACCCTAAGTATGTTTTCCCCAAATTTTTTTAAATGCTTTACTTTGTATCCTTAAGCATTTATTTTTTCATGCCTGGCTGTATGGCACTTGAAATGGGTGAGACTGTATAAAAAGTTCTGTTAAATTTTTCGTGAGCCAAAGAGCCACCCTAAAGTGAGAAGAAAGAAAGTGTTTATCAAATGCCTGTGTATGTTTTAGGGTGCAAACAGATGTTCTCTGTGTGAAACTTGGATAGAAATACAGTTTAGCAAAGCCTTCCCTCCCCTTTCGCTGCTGCTTTTAGGGATGTATCAGCCTTTCAGAGATCAGGTTCTGCAGATCGTACAAACCATTGTTTTTGTTAACAAGGTTTGCCAAGCTCGTCCCTGGTTGTAAACCTTTATTTCCTGTAATTTAAACGATGCATTTCAGAAGTGACTCAGTTCCTTAAAATAAAGATGTATTTCTGCTAGCTGACTAAGTGGAGGCCTGGCTTATCTACACTGCTTACTTTCCCAAAGCCTACTGCATGGCCCATAGTGCTGCATTCAGTTCTTCTCTCAACTTTTCTCTGAATACTTCTACAATCTCTTTTAAGCACAACTTGAATCTGCAGAAAGTGTTTAGATAAGTTTTCAAACCACCGATATTTGAGTGGGTTGGAAAAAAGGAAAGCAGTGTTTTCTAGGACTGATGCTGCTTTCCAGAAGGGCGGGCATGCGTTTGAGCTGACCTCTGGGTTTGCATCTATAGCAGGTACTTAGAAAAATTAAGGGGAGTCAACTGAAATGATAAAGCCAAAAGCCAAGTGAAAGCATATCCACATGGAGGTTGCCTTTCGAGCATAAGTGGCATTTCGTTACTGAACAGGACTATAAAGAACTAAAGTTATTTTGTGTCGTAGAACTATTTTAATTAATCTGCCTTGTCTTTGAACCCTTACTTGCCTTCTCTTACCTTTCTTTACTGTTCCTGTATTTTCAGTATCATAATACTAATCTGAAGCACAGAAAGCTCTGACTGTGGCCTCTAGTTAACGTTCAGTCTTCCGCCTAACCTGTCTAACTTGCTGTCTGATGACCCATTAAGCAATTGTTTTTAATTAGCAAGCTAACTACTAGTTTGCAATGCAAGGATTAAAAGAACCAAAACAAAACACTTCATTCAGCTTCTGGAAAGTGTAGGTTAAATGATTTACGATACTACTTGTAAACTTCTTGAGTATATTTATTGAAAGCGGCAAAGTTTTGTAACTGGCAGCCTCCTTGTCTTGTACTGTAGTGTCTTTGGTAAGCAGTGAGAAAGGAGATGATGTTTGCTTTTGCTTGAAAAATCCCAGGTTGGGCAAATTATTGGCTAGAACAGAGAGTTCATCAGATACTTGTGGTCAGCCAGAGAGATCTGCACAGGCCTCAGCCACCTGCATAAGAAGAGTTGCAAAACCTGTTGTTGGAATGAATGACATGCAGGGACTCTACCAAAACTCTCCTTAGATTTCAGCATAAGTGAAAACAAATGTTCTGCTGTAAATATCCCCCAGGTGAATACGTTTATTCTCTTCACAGCTTTGAAACACGCTTCAGGCTGGAGAGGCTCCCTGGAGAGGGAATTTAGCGCTCTGAGCCAAAGGTCAGGGTCAGGTCACTCTGCTCCATTTGAAATTTGGCACCTAGGTACATATGGCAACTGCATCATCCCAGGGGCTAATTTGCCAAATCAGATTGCATCCTCTTTCATTGCTGCATGCCAAGCTCTTATGTCAGTCTTCTCCCTGCAAAGCTGAATGCCGAACATCCGAGACCAGCTTCTAATACCAGCCACTTTCAGCAGCTGAGCTCTCCTGGAAGAAAACCAGAGCACACCTACCTGATAATAAGAACAACATTTACATAGTGCTTTTGATTTCAAAACTTTATTAAGCATCAAAGGCAAAGTTGTGCTTGACCCTTGGAGGCATTTACAGGGAACTCTATTCCTTGCTAATACACAAGCGCAGTGGGATGAGTGGATGGAAATTGTAGCCTCCGTAGAGACTAGCGCAGACCCTGACTCGCAGCCTCTCCGGGGAAGCCAGCACCTCCCAGGAGTGCCCTGAGAACTTATAATCAGAGCGCAAATGCGTGAGAGAAGGAAGCAGAGATGCTGGAGAAGGTAAATGGTAAGAGAAGAGGTATCCATGTACCCTTGTTTAGCTGAGTGCAGAATCCACGATGCTCTCGGCGTTATCGCGCTTGAGTCAGAGTCAGGTTATTACAAAGCCCCACGTGGGATGCCATGGTTATCTTTACACTACAGGTTCTAGCAGCTTAATTAGGTTGGTCTGGGGTAGGAGGAGATTGGCAAAAACCCCTGCTGCACACACAGTTATGCCGAGAAACTAGTTTTTCCCAGTACAGCTTTGCTTTCATAGGTTTTGTTACTGGGATGAGTTGCACGCAGCATTTCACTGATACTGGAATTGATACACATACGTTTTTAACGGCTCCTAAACATCGATGTTCTTTGATGTCCGTTCTTAAAGTCGGAAAAAATGAGGCACGGAAATTAAACAATGAAAGAACTGTGGTGAGTTTCTGCCAGTGATTGTGCTGAGATTTGGCACGTTTTTATTCCTCCTCCTGTACCCAGGCAGCTATAAGAGGCACCTCTGTTGTGTCAGTCATCTGGATGCACTCGCTTTTGCAAGGGCTGGGGCAGGGAGGCCGCAGGGGAGGGCAGAGGAAATGCTGAGATACAGAGGGAAGCTTTGGAGAACCCAGAAGGTGCTGGAGGCTTCAGCTTGCTTCAATTAGTGGAAGTCAGTGTGTAGCTCCTTCCCTCGCTGCCTACCTTTGATCTTTCTTAAAGGTGTAATGCTAGAAACAGATTTAATCACGATACAAAATACCTGGGAAATGCAGTCTGTAGCTTTTATGATTCTTCTCCAAAAAGGACCTTGGAGATTTTAGCTTTTCTTTTCTTCTGGCCTTGGAGATAGACATGTTCATATAACCCTGCTGTTTTATCATTCGTATCAGTAATGCGCTTGCTGCCAAGATCCAGCATTTCCTGATACAGAATCCGTGCCTAAAAATTGCTAGCTCTGAGGGTTTTTTCATTACGATTGTTTTCTCTGCAGACGCCGGGTGTGAACAGTGGTTCTGGATAGTGTGTTCCCTGCCGGATAATGGTGCGCACACCCTTTGCCCTCTGTTTCTGCTGAGCAGTCAGTTGGCCTGATTTGTAGTGCTCTCCTCTGCCTGTGCTCTTTTTTCCTCCCCTTTTTCTCGTTTTTTAACATGACAAAAGGTTCATGTGTTTAACCTTTAGAGGCATTCCTGTTGGTCTCTGTTCCCCTTGCCAAGAGGATGGGGATGTTTCTGAGTAATGAAGTCTGGGAGCGCGATGGGCCTTTAGACCAGAAGGTTATGTTTATCTGCTACGGCGTCCTCACCGCAGTCGTGCATTTAGGAGGAAAGATAATCTTGTATTTCGAGTGACTGAAGCCTCCTAACAGCAGATAGAAGTACCTCTCAGAAGAACAGCCAACTAAATACCCATTGGTATAATGTTGTGTTCAAAAGTCAGTGAAGAATTTTTAGCCCATCAAGCTACTGAGAGCAAATGTGGGCCGTGTTTTACCCTAATTCAGTAAAATAAAAACCAAGCCAAAATGTTTTTTAAAAATTGGTCTTTGATCTTTCCTAATGCGCAGCCTGTGTTAGTGGTCACAGCTGTCCAATTCTCTCAGCCTGTTTCTGTTCTCCCTGATGCCATTTTTACATTGGTGCAGTTTCAGTGACGTCAGTGGAGCGGTTCCAGATTTATACCAGCAGTTTGGCAAACCCCAAACGTTTAAAAATCACGAGTCAGGCTCCAGAAAATAATGTGATTTTTCTTAAAAATCATTATTCAGAAAAACGCATTGAATTAGGGTTATGTTTTTTAATCTGCCTTGTAATGTTTCTGCTGACGGGTACTTTTCAGGCTTTTTTTAGGGTATCTGTGAGGTCTGGAGGATTAGTTTGCAGTTGTCGGTGAAAGCTGTGACTCCTGCTCAAGCACAGGACTCCTTTAAAACGTTTAAACTTGGAACTTTTAAAGCATAACTCGTCAGATATTCTTGCTGTCTGTCTGGGCAGCACTTGGAGGGAAGTCTCTTTTCTGTCCCAGGCTCTGAACACCTACATGTATATAAAATGCGATAATTATCAACACAATCAATAACCACAGTTTTAATCAACATAATCATCAATATAACAGTCATCAATATTTCATATTAAAATCCTGAGTGTTGTCAGCATTGCATCTCGGTAAGAACAGGGTGCCATTGATTCACCTCTTTGTTGACTTATTTTTACCAAGTCTATAGGCAGAACACAAAACTTCCTACCCTAAGTGAGTTTGGTTTCAGCTTGAAACCGCGATACCAAGAAGGTAGCCAAGTGTTCAAGCTCACAGTGAGCTAATATTTTATACTGATGGTTGGATTAGTTAAACTGCTCGGCAGGAAAGCCTGTGTATGTATGCACTTGCACAGATCTAAACAATGCTTCCTCATATACATATAGGAAGTCAGCCAGCTACTCCAGTGATTACGGTTTTGTCTTTCTGTTGCCCATGCCTGTGCCTTTTATAATTTATTTGGAAAGTTAATGAAAACAAGCTTAGTACAAGGAAAAGCACCCAGCAGAGCAGCCATCAATGCTGCAGAAGTTTCTTCTTGCCTGCTTATAATTAATGTCTCTTCCAGCAGAGAGAGACTTCATGCGGCAAAGCCAGCCAGCATGTGCATCAGACTGCTGAAACAGTGATTATTGATAATGGCTGGGAGGGAAGGCTGCCTTAGGTGGAGAGAAGCCAGCATGTCTTACCTTGTATCAAAGAAAGTGTGAAAGCCATCATTCTTTTGAAAATAATTTCAAAAAATTAGTATTTCGACTTCACCTTCCTCTGCCACATCCACACCAGCAGCTCTGAGTGGTGTCAGCTGTGCTGTACGGCTGTTTTGAAAGACTTCAGATGTATTAGAAGTCCAGTCTGGCGTGCTCGTGCACACAGGCCACCTGTGTTGCTTAAAAACAGTGAGCAAATGTATGTTGGAAATGAAAGATGAACTGAGTATGGTGTTTCTGCTCGGTGTAAAGCATGGACTGTGTGAACTGGAATTAAATATGCGGAAAGTTGTAAGCAATGAGGAAATGAGGAAAGTTGTAAGCAAAGCAGAGGAGTGATGGATGGTGATCTCCACTGAGGTGGTCATGCAGATCTCCTGGAGTAATCGTGGTACGATTCATACTGGTTCATGGCACCAGACTCGCTGCGAAGCCAAGGTCTTAGCCTTGGGCTTTGGAGACGCTGCCCCACACGTAAGTGCCTTCAGCTCAGACCAGGTGTTTTCTGCTGTGGGATTTTAGAATTTCTGTGTAGATGGTGAGTTAATGACCCAGCAAATTAATTGCTTCATGAGGCTGCATTAATAATAGACGTTCTCTTACCCCATCTCCTATTATATACAAACTCCCCACTCAGCATCTGCAACTAGAACAGGCAAAATTACAAAATTGCGCACGTTCCCTCACTGAGCATGCCGCTCTGGCGTTATGGGACAAGTACTCGGTTATTATTTTTAGTGCTGAACTGACGACATAAATTGTATCAACAGCTGCTGAAGTTGCTGGAAAACTCTTTGCCCAATGACTGAGAACACTAGTCGTTAATGATGAAGCCAAGGGATAATGAGAGGGGTTATGCTTTTCTTACAGAAAGCGACATTTTACTTGATACCTGCCTGGTGTCTGGAGCAAAGAGCATTAAAAGCTCTGACTTAAATCCACATCAGCAAGAGGAGAACACATTTGACTGAGTGGCCTTATCTACAGAGTATTGTTGGTTGTGTGACTTTGTTTTCTCAATACACATTTCTTGTTCTTGCAGCTCTACCTTTGGGACCCCCTGATAACAAATCACTGTGTCACTTAATTGTCTGGGACTTTTTCCTTTTTGCAGCTTATTAAATGAGGTGGTTTGAACATGAAGTGCAGGATACCACTGATGGGCCTCTGTTAAGCTACTGCACTACTGGGAGAGATACCTAGACATACAGATACATCTGTTTTCAAGATAAAACATTTCTAGGAGGAGTTAGATTTAATAGTGACCGGTGTTTAAGCTGGTGTGAGGTTTGATGGAAACTGAGGCTGATCTAAGCTGGTGCTGCTGTGGCCCTCAGTCTCAGCCACGCATTTCCCCTGGCACCACCACCACTCTGTGGGTGTGCAGTGAGCTGGTCCGGTAAAATCTAGCTGAAAAGTTGGGGTTTTGGGGGTACTGTTGTATGGCTTCTCTTCAGCTGGGTCAGCTCTGGATTTCTGTGTTATTTCATGAATACTAGTGCTGGCACTGAGGAGGAGATGGGAACATGCAACCAGGGAGCCCACACTGTTTTAAGCTCCTGTGGCAGCGCACCTAGGCATCAAAGATGGAGGAAGTTTATTTCTAATCAACCAGTCTTACATTTCAATCAAAGAGTTTAAATTTATATACATAAATAATTCATGCACTTATTATGCTACACATTCAGAATGCAGAACGCACATTAACTTGTCCTTGTCCCACTCTAACGGATCTGCAAGTGTGATCATCCCTGTTTTATTAAGGGAAAATGATACCAAAGGTGAGATCCTGGTGCATTAAAATTGACAGCAAAATTCTTACAGACCCCAATGTAACTAGATTTTCACTTGAAATAACCGAGATTGCTGGCTGTTGCTCTTAAAGTAGTAGTGGCACTCTTTCTAGCTCCAGTGCAATGATTGTGTCACGGGAAGGATATCAAGGTAGTTACGGAGCAGAAATGAGTGAGTGTGGCATTGCCTCAGTGCTCCCAGGAATTAATAACCCCGCGGGGATTTGAATGCAGCATACCTCCAATGCCATTTTTAGTCCACAGGACAATACCACCTCTCATCTGAAAAATAGAGAACAGTGTGATCACTAATGCTTTATGCTAACAAATATATCCTTGCCACTTACAGAAGGATAAAATTTAATAAGAAGCTTGATTGTGTTCAATTTAAAAAAAAAAATCTTTGGCTAGTTCCTGAAATAATATTTTATACAGTATACATGAGTAAGGCTTTGGCTTGGGGGAAAGTGTTGTGCCTTTCCAGTTGCTGCTCAGTTTTGTGCTGTTCTAATTCATTTTCTTTGTTTGATTTTTATCGTGGCAAGGTCTTGACTTGTTATTTCGCAGTTTGAGGAATTTCTATTTCCTTTTGATTGAAGATATAATTTAACATTATATGTAAAAATTGTATTGCAGCAAGTGTCACCTGAAATGTCTAAAGCAGACTCCAAATCTATGAGTAATGGGTCAGTCCTTCAACTCTTATAGAGTAGCCATGGTTGATCCATCTTCTCCTACTATAAAGCTCCCCAGTTGTATGGCTGTGCCTTCTTACGCTTCAGCCTCCGGGTTGTTAGCAATCCACTCACAGTGCACACCACAAATCACTTCTCCTGACTCCTTAAAAATAGCTGCCTGGGAGAGGGCATGGACCTGACACAATGTCCAGGCCTTCCTGGCCTGGCTGCAGGTGGAGCTGGAAGCCCTGCCCGACGCTGGGATTGTCTGGCACTTCCCCTTGCAGGGCTGTTGGCAATTGCTTGTAGCTTTGCCAAACTTAAGCTGTTCGAGCTGAAATTTTCCATGTCGTGTGTCTGCCTGCAGCTGATTTCCTTTTCTTTGAAAGTTCAAATAAAAAGATTTGGCTCCCTCAAAAAATAAGATGGGGGGCGGGGAGGAATAAATCGGTTTGGTCATGTTACAAGCTCTTGCAAGTAATTTGCTAAGAAACCTGCACACTTCCATACTTTGGAGCAAGGATGTGAAATTTGGCAGGGGCTTACCCTCGTGTAAGACAGATGCCTTTTGCTATCTCTACAAAGGTTGCATCAGATCCAGCCAAGTCAGAATACTCCTAGTATCAGTTTGCACGTTCTAAGGGTTGCAGAAAAACAAAGTCCTCATGGTTGCACAGGTAGGCTTTTGAAAGGAAAATAGTATTTCCGAAGTAGTTTGCTGGATATTCTGTATGAGGAATTTCCCAAAAGGCAACCCCGTAAAGACATGTCAGGAAAAAAATGAATGCTCAGAATTGCTTAGCAGTCAAGATCACAAGAATCCCCAAGTGTACTTAAAGGGCACCTGATAAGATCAGTGAAAAAATACCCATTGCCGCCACTTGCCTCTGGAATGTCATGTAAATCTGTCTGCACTTGCCTTTCACACTTTTAATTGAAAACATAAAGGGGTGGGGGGAGCGTTTGAGCAGATTAGCTAATTGATTGATTGATTATTTACAAGGAACCAAAATTAGAGGGACAATGATGTCTTTTTAGAGAGGCGTCAAGGCAAATTATATGATTATCAGGTTACCCATATGCACGGTTTGACACGCACAACACCACTGCATCCATTTGTACGCAAATCATGCATCAGGGTTTCTCCTAACACATTTTAAGATAATTTAACGTGCCTTTCTCAAAACCACGAAAGCAAAGCCGTAGTGCATTAAGAATGAAATATTTAACTCTAGCAGCAAGCGCTTGTCTAGCTCGTGGATGCCAGTAGAGGTTTCAGTGCAGTATGACCATGGTTTTGCTGAATGTGCTGGGGCCAAATCCCTCTCCTGCTTATGTCTGGGCCAGAGGCAGGGACATGAAGAATGTGTGTTAATGTGCACCATATTCTCAGCCATCTGGTGACCCCATCTGACTTGCTCTTGCCTGTGCCCGTGGGGCTGCTCTCTGGGGAGAGCCGGCGAAGGTCAGGAGGGCACCAAAGCCTTCTTGTAAGCTGCCGAGTGGCAGTACCATCTGTAAGACTTTCTTCTTCTGCTTCTGTTCCAAATCTGCCGTATTTAGAGCGGTGGGCAAGTATGTTGATATAATTAGTTTATCCCAAAACAGCCAACCCCCACCCCCAACAGTCAGCAGTCCCGTCCTGGCTGGAGCAGACCCACCAAAGGGAGGGACCTGCAAGTTCATTCCGGTTGTGGTGTTTGCTGACAGCCCTCTAAGCCCATGGGGATAGGTTGGCCAGAAGTGATTTCTTGCAATGAATGGTGTGATTTGTGCCAAGTGTTTTTTTTTTTTTTTTAAAATATTCACATATTTAAGTCCTGCAAGTATGATTGCCAGTACTCTTGTCTGGGGATGGGTAGCTTACCTTTTGGGTATTCTGAAATTTGAGCACCTTTCTTAGTAGCAAAGGCAGGTTCTCAAATGCTTCCCCTGATAGCGTTCACTCTTGGATGACTGTTCTAATCTTGGCAAGCAAAGATGAAGGCTCAAGCACAGAATCTAGCCTCCTCTCCAAGTTGCCTTGATTTCTTATCTCTGAAGCAGAATTATTTTGCACAGATCTTGCTGTTTCATATGTTTCCCTTTGCCTTCATGGTACTGTTTCAATTAATGCCATCCTGGGTACACATGAGCCCAGTGTAAAACGTCATCACAATGTTTGAGAGTGGTTTTGAGAGTCTGTTCTGTGCATATAAAGAACTGTGTCAATACATAGTCAGGCTTTTAAAAGTGGTGTTTATAGCACCGTAATGACCCTGTATCTAGGTCTTGAATCAGAACAGGGTGTGGGCCCTTTACAATGTGAATACAATAACGTGTATTAAATAACAGTAAGAAGTTACTGCCAGGACACAGTAGCCAATTTTCCAATGTTAATACCTGAGAACAACAAATAGCGAGTGAGGCTGGCGGGGCCGGTGGCCTGCGGCCAGCTTTTCCCAAAGCAGGTCTCTGAAGTCAGCCTGGCTCAAGGTGAGCTTGCTGCTCGGTGGGGCTGAGCCCCCGCAGCAGCCAGCACCCATTGCCCCCCTCTCACAGCAGGAACCGTGGCTGAGCTGTCTCTGTGCAGCACCCAGGGCAGCCCGGCCCTGGGGTGGCTGGATGGGCAGCCAGAGTTTAGAGACCCTGATGTGAAAGTGTTGCTCTAGATCCCCAGGAAATCCTGTCAAGCAGCAACGGAAGTGCCTGGGGCAGGGGAAAAAATCTGTCTGCTCTAAGCTGTGGCCCTCTCATTTGCATGCAACATATGTCCTCTTCGTTTGCATGTCAAAATAACCCTGCCCCAATTGCCTCAAGCAAAAAGATTAGATCTGGAGAGGAGGCTTACACCAGGGCAACTTTTAGCACAACAAGGAAATTCTAAAAGAGTCCAGATAATTAAAAACAAGAGACGAAAGCTAGCTCAGTCAGCTTGCTTGACGTAGCCAAGTATCTCCCAATAATTCAAGAAACCTCTCAGCATCCAGAACTGTCCATCATCCACCCTGTTTTCCCCTGCCAGCACGATTTGGCATTTTAAAATTAAAATTGTTGTGCTTGTCCTGCTGACTCATATGTTGTGCATCTCTCCTCTGTCCAGATTTGGGATGAAATCTTGGCCCTGTGCTATAAGCCTGTATTATGCAGGAGGTCAGAGCAGTTAATCAAAATGGATCATTCTAGCTTTATAGCATAAAAGTCAGTTAAGTCATTGGCAAAATTCCTGCTGATGCCTATAAATGCAGAATTCAAACTATATAACCCCAAGACGTCCAAATGGCTGGCTGTATGATTCTCTCTCTGAGTCCAGCTCTTCTGGTTAGAAGTCCAGAGCTGCTCTGCTTATTTACTTTCATTTTTTCTGCATGCATCTCATGGATTTGAAGTGCTGAGCTTTTTTAATGACAAGAGCAAAGCCTTATTTCTTAGGAAGAAAATGTGGTTTAAATTTATTATTTTTTTGAGTGAGAATGCATTACTTGAAAATACCCCTAATCCATTTGTTACCTTTTTCGCTGTTAATTTTCTTTTACCTTTGCAATAAAGGGAATTTATTTTTAATAGGATCGAGGGGAAAGATTCTAGGATCGGTTTGCACCATGTTTCTGCCTACAGCTAAAATCTCAAATCTAAACCATAAACCCTTGAAAATAGTGAGGAGGAAAGGATCGTTAATAACCCTAAAACTAGTTTTGAGACTCACCATAAGAACATTATCTGTAAAGGCAACATGTCGGTTACACTGACTTAGCAATAATAAGCAATAAAAATAAAACACACTGCAGGGCTGAAACAAGCATGAAAGCCTAAAATGTGAATTTTAGGACATTCTGTAGTGATGTGGCTGTCCAGGGCACAAAAGGCTGCTGCATGCAGGGTTTCTGCATGGAGATACACCTGCTGCCTAGCACCTCACCCCAGTACTTTGTTCGGAAGCTCTCGCTCCTGCTCTTCATTAGCCCCATCGCTAGAAAATGCAGTCGGCCTGCAGAGCTCATTGCAGCACTGAGGACGTAGCTGTCGACGGATCTGTAAAAGAAAGGGCGGTTTGCTGTATGCAGGTAACCTACCGGACCTTCGATTTAGATGAGTCCTAAATAAAATGAAAACTAGCCTTGGATCAAATGCCCGATTATCTTTGTGTCCTCTGTGTGGGCTGGGAACTCTCCGTGGGACAGACGGAGAGAGAGCTTGAGTAGGTTATGCAAACGCTATTGTGTTAGACTTGTGTAAGGGCTAAATCATTTTAGCCTCTGGGCTAAATCATTTGATTGGATGGAAACCATTTAAGATGAGACTATTTTTTTTTCTTGAAATAGTTTATTCCCTGACCACATTTAAGTAGCTAGAATGTTTTGCTTGGTGGAGTGTGTGACTGTGGGGGGTGGAGAGCAAGGGAAAGGGAATTGTGACTCATTTTTGTGGATATCCCAAAATAACCCAAATGAAGACAACCCAACCTGAAATGTAAGAATTCCCAGAGGCTGCTTGGTCACAGGATATATTTCCACATTGTATTAGAGCAATTCCCTGAACTGGAGAAGACAGCAGCAGTACTGGCTGACTTGTAGTTTTACTGCCCGGTTGTTTATTAGCAATCCTGCTGTGCAAAAGCATTGAAGAAATGGAAGTTATTCAGAGGCGACTCTGAGCCAGACTTGATTGTTAGCAGCTTTAGGGATTTGGCTATTAGCTGGTGCGTTCTGTGGTAATGGAATATTGTAAAAATGTTTATATAAAAAAGTGCAAATGTCAAGGCAGTGTGTGTGTGTGTGAATACCTCTCCATACAGTAATGGTTCTTAGAAGCAAAATTTACCAGAAGTGTAATAGGACAAAAAGTTGCTCTGGCAGATTTGCTTGGGTTTTAGTTTACTTTGCTATAAAACAAGGTCCTTTACCCTACACTGCACGCCAGGCCCAAATTACAGAGTTTGGAACCCCAGAACTGTCTGACCTGACTACTGATGCTCAAGTCAATTCTCTTTATTACCGCCATGAGGTTTGCAGCGGGCTGCAGGATTGTGCATTGAAAGTACATCAGTGCTTTTAGGGTGAACTGGTGTTTTAGGTCGATCGGTAGGAGATAAATTGGAGCTTTCAGCACCCACTAAAGAGAGGGAGGTAATTTTTTTTCTCTTTTTCATCAGCAATTTGCACAGCCTTTTCCAGTAATGGGGATAGGACACATCACAGTTTGGGGGCCAAGGGTGACTGCAACAGCAGAGCATGAACGTGGAACCCTTTATCTCCACCACACCAACTCTCAGCTTCACCTGACTGTTCCGCTGCTCCTGTCCCCCAAAACTGCCCCCCTTTTTGGACAGTCATGGAAGCATGCGTTAATTAAAGCTATCGTTACACAGTCAGCCAGTTGTGTTCATCTCCAGCCCGTGCTTGGTAGGTTTCTGAAAAAATGCCCACTGGTGCTGTCTCAGGGTCACTGTTTCTGCCTGTTTCCAGGTTTGGATAGCTGTGGTTGCGTCAGCTTGAACTCTGAAGGTTATCTACCCAACCAGTAGGATTACAAGGGCAATATATTTCTTAATGAAAATGTTGATTCTGGAGCACAGTTATAGGGTCATTTACATTATTATGCACATAACCTCCACCATAATCTCTTTCAGAGCAGGGGGTCTAGAATGACCTTTTAAGGTCCCTTTCTGTACTGCATTTCTATGATTCTATGAAGTCCTTGCTGAAAACAAATAAATGTTATCAACATTCCTATAAATTATTCATTTTTAAAATCCACTGGTCATTATAAGATGATTGGCATAAGTAATAATCTGTGTTAGGGACGTGAAGGAAAGCGAAATGATAAAAAGCCTCCTTGGTGTTCTGCTGCTGCTGTTTGTCATCTTTTCGGAGAGAAAGAGGGGTCTGACAGACCTCCGGCTTTGCCCTCGGAGGACCTGGGCTCCAGCCCCTGCACTTCCATGGCTTCTTTTGTGGTCTTGACAAGTCATTAAGGAGAGACTGAAACACTGTTTTCGGAGCATCTTAACTGCACTTCAGCTGGCTGCCCTCCTGCTCCCACCCCCCAGACTGCCTGGGCTTGCAGACTACATTAATCAAAGCTATCCGTAGGCATTCAGCCAATGGTATCCATCTCCAGCCTATCCTGCTTCTGTTTGGCCCATACATAGTTTTTCAATGTGCTTCTTAGCTATATTTTGATTTTTCTAGGTTTCTAAAGGACCTTTGCTTTGCATTTCTGGTTTCAAAAATTGATTGTAAAAAAATTGTAAAAAATTCTGTGCATAAGTTCTGTGCTCCAAAATCGGCTTTCCTCTCCCTCTGCTCACCATCATCTTCCAGTGACAAAGAGGCGAGTTGAGCTGCTTTCAACTAAGCTGCCCCACGGCTCGAACACATCTAACCAGATACTCGGGGCTGCAGCTTCATTCCGCTGTGCTCGGGTCAGTTGAGTAACCACAAATACAGGGCTCCGTTACTCCCCGGCTAACCAAACTGCTGCGTGGGGACAACAGTAAAAGCAAAGAATAAGAAATAAAGCTGCTCGTATTCATTTGGCTGCAATAAATGGGTTTAAACCATAATTCTTTGGTTTCCTCTGTAGACGCTTTTGAACACTATCCTTATAGTTATTATTTTTAATCCCTGTGAACTCGCAGCGTGGGCCGGACGTTGGTGACCGTGGTGGCGTGGGTTACACAGCTCTTCAAAATGTTGATTTTGAATCTCACTTTAACTTAACCAAATGGTGCTGGTGGGCTCAGATACGTACAATTAGCTCACTTAAAATGATGCCTCCGGTGTGCTAAGACACTTAAAATTAGGACCAGAAGTTAGGCAGTTAATCTGTAAAGCTCAATAAAGCCCCCTGTTTCATCCAAGGGTTGTCAGAAAATTCGTTCCACATCTGTACAGAAAAAAGCGAGGTGTAAACTGCCAAGAACCATTTTAATGATGGCTGGAGAAAAAAGCAGCCAGATGGCAGGCTCTGCTGTGGCTGCGGTTGGTATTTAACTGCTTTTTTATTGGAAAAATATGGGGTGAAAAATTGTGTGGGACTCATTAGGCAGCCTGCTGCGATTCTGATCAGCTTGCCAATCTGTTCAGTGTGGCAAAGATCCAAACAGCCATAAATTTTTAGCAGCGGCTTATAATCTATGACTTGGAGCTTGTTAAACCTTCTCTACTCCCCCCACTTTTGTACACTGCTTGGTTTGGGGTTTTTTTCCCTTTTTTATTTTTTTAATAAAAGCTTCAGGGCTCAAGCTGTGCTGAAAAAAAAAAGGGGGGGGGGGGGCGGATAAAGTCTCTCACAAAAAGCTCCAGTGAATAGCACGTCTCTTTGCTCCTTCTCAAAGTAAGACTCCATAACACAAGTTTAATTTTCCTGATCCTGCATATTAACTAAAAAATTGGGTGTGCAGCAACATCTAAAGCAAGAGAATGAGTGGTGTTATCTTTTCTTTGGCACAGAGGAGCAGCGGAAGTCCTCCTCCTCCTCTTTTGTCATCTTCAGAGGGAGGAAGGTTGTCCGAGGAGAGGGTTATTTTTGTGGGCAGGCAGCTCCGCAGTGTTTTACCTTTTTGCCCAAACAATCCCGAAGTGAAGAATATGCAAATTTCAGAATTTCATAGCTTGGAGCAAAGTGTTAGGATCACAGCGCGACTGGCGCTCAGGGGAGACGGTAAACTGCTGGCAGGGTTTTAATTTTCCGTCGTAGTGGTGTCTGGATTCTGAAGGATTCACAAAGGATCCTAAGAGGAAACTTAAAGCTTCCTTTTTCTTCATATTTGCATATTACAGAAATCGATTTCAGACAAAGGAAAAAGAGGTTTTAGAGGCTGCTGTGACATGTTTCCAAGTAACATACACAGAACTATTGATCTGGCCACTTTTACGGACATGGAAAATAAGCAGCCAGCTCTCCTTCATGGGAGTATAAATATTGGTTTTGAAAGATTTATGGAAACCAGCGGCCAGCAGCGGTATATATGGTCTCTCGTATATGTGCTGGTAAAAATACTACAGTATTTCTCAGAAATTGCCCCAAGTAGTGAAGTAAAATTATAAGCTATGGAGTTTTGATGCTTAACTGAAGCATTACTATACTGTAATATTTTTATAATGGTAATGCTGCACTCGCGCATGCATTTACATCTGTGCATGCACGCTGCATATGTGCTGTAGGGTCAAGGTTATTTCAAGGAGATGTTTTAAACAGAACAGTGAGCCAGTTACAGAAGTGCGTATGCAAATAGATTGGTGTGCACAATTGCAGTAGAGCTGTATGCAAGTTAGATTGCTGCCGCAAACGGCTAAACCAAAAATCTTTCTTGCTTGGCCAAGCCAAAGGTGTTAACTTGACTCCTGCAGAAAGTGAGTGGGACGTCAGCTGGTTAACTCTGATTTTATGTGCAATTTTGAATGTGGCAGATACATTAAAAAGAGCATCTGTATAACCCAAGTGCCAGTGATTTAGGTTTCTTTTTATTTCCAACAGCATGTCCCTTCTCATTATATTTTGGGACAACAGTGCAACAGAAATACAGAGAGAAGAGTTAGCAGACCTCCTTGCAAATGCCATTCAGTTTGTTTTAATGCTGGCCAAGCCTTCTTTAGCTGATGATCTGCACCAAAATCAGAGCCTACATGGATGGATGCTTCTCTGGTTATGTCCAAGCCTTCTCTCTATACGTCTACCTATTTCCCTCACCTTCTACTAAGTACTATGGCATTTCTAGCTACTAGCTGATTTTTTCTAGCTGTTATCTTTCTGTAGAGCACACATGTAAATAGGGAAGATAAAAGGTTACTTCTTTCCTTTCACAGAATTTACTGTAAAGAACAGTATGAAAAAGCCTAGGGAGGTTGTCTTATATTTTCTATAAATATAATACAATCAGGAAGTCTTTATGTTGTGAGAAGAGGATAAATGAGCAGATAGTGGTAACAAAATCCGAGAGCGCAGTGAGCTGCTTGAAGTCTTCCTCCCCTTTTTTGTTCTGCCAGTGGGAATATTTGTATATTACTGTTCAAAGAAAAACTGCCTGTTTTCTTCCTAAAGTAATAATTTATGATCTATGAAGGACACTTTCTATTCACATTGACTCATCTGTGTTTAGAGAAAGTTGGGGTTTTCCTTCTCCTAATACAGGACTTAGGGGTTTGGGACTGGGGCTGGCTGTGGGGGTTTTTTTGACATTTCTGCCACTCGGAGTGGGTTTTCTTTAAACATAAAGTTGAATCACGCCTCTGTCTTCCCAGCTGGCCTCAGACTTTGCAAAGACAGCCAATTTTTCTTCACTTCCAGGAAACGGGTTTATTCCTTTCCCTCCTCACCTCGAAATATATACATTCATAACACCGCTCCTCCCCATGAAAGAGCTCTTCTCGCCCTCCAGCACACAGCATCTCCTTAAAGGTGTTGAGAGGACTCTACTCTCCATTGCCGCCTTCTTTCTTGTTTCTCTTTCTGCCTGTCTGTGGGGTGTATAGCCATGAAAACAGCCTTATCACAGCCTGTCTAGCAATAAGATCCATGAATACTTTGGCTGTTCCCCAGGATGGTGTGAGCACGGCATGCCTGTCACTCACAGCGGAGCTGGGAGGAGAGCGGCAGGGTGGCAGCCGAGCCGCTGAATTTTATTTGATGTGGGAGGAGGAGGCTGAAGAGGGACTACAGTGGTGTCACTGAATCTTGCAATTTTACTGCAAAATGTTTCCTTAAAGGCACAGTTCCTGGAATTCTGCAATGAGATAAGAAATTTTGACTTTCACGTGAAAGAAAAATTAACCCATGCAGTCACTAAGGAGACTTGGCAATCGGAGCCACCCCACGGCAAAGTCAGCAAGCAAATTAAAGGAATGCACGCTGTATTTATTTCATTAGGTTTTCATCTTACTATTTTGAAAATGATTTTCTGATTTGGTGGGGAGAGAGGGAGGAAGACAAATGGGCAAAGATTGATTTGGGTTTTCTGCCCTTTGGCAGTTCGTTGGAAACAAGAATTGCCAATGCGTATGACTCCAGTAGTGTCCACTGGGAAGAGCTTTTCCTCCTTGTTTTGAAAAAGTAAAGAAATGGGATGGGATAGGATCTTCCCAGACACCACTAATCTTGCCTCTCTCTCCAGAGGCTTCCAGAAAAGGCCAGCTGTGATTTTGTGAGGTGAATGCTACGTTTGGGGCAGATTCAGCCTCTTCCTCTCTTGACCGCCAAATAAGCATCAAATAGGACATAGAGGCTGAACTCAGTTTGGGTCAGTAACCTGGAAAGGAAGGACCAAGTCCACTATTAGTTCTCCAAACAGTGGATTTTCTTATTGCACTGTATAAAGCAAAGCGTCCTCCTAGCCAGCCTCTCCAGTGCAGGATGGTGTCTGGAAGGTGGTGCTCCTCAGAGCTGTGCCCGTTGCTGCCGATCGGGGCGGTGGGCTGCCGAGCCCCACCTTGGGAAGGGGAGCCCATGCCAGCTCAGAGCGGGTCACTGGTCACCAGGGTCGGCACCTGCTGCATGGGCTACGGGTGAGCAGTGCTGCTCTCAAGCAGCATCTCCAGGACTAAGTCTTTGGGTTAACAGATGGACAGGAAAGATTTGTCTGTAGTTGCTATTATTTAAAGTGCAGCGTGGATACCAGCTGGCAGTATTTAGTCGGTATCATTTTTTTTGGTGCATCATCAATGCACAGAAAATGTTTGCCTTATTTTAAATGCCTTGTTTCTATACACAGCAGCTTTGTGGGGATTACAGTGCCCTCACCAATGCTGGGGTCGGCAGCCCCTTCCCTGTACCACCTGCATGAACAGACTGCTGTAACAGCCTCGCTTTATAAGATGCTCTTTTAAATAAATAAAGACAACTCCCAGCTGATACTAGCCCTTTACTTGCTAATAACACTCAAGTCCTTTTGGCTCTCCAGAACATCCCTCAAGAGAGGGGATTCTGCATTAAGCAACTTGTTCTGTCAGGAGCGATTCGCTCTGCGACAGGTCTGGCCCGCGAAGAGATGGTCGTCGTCTGTGCAGCCTCTGCCTGGGGAGGAGGAGACACGATAAATGGAACAGATTAGTCATCTATAGGAGGACTTGATCGTCTGTCTTCCCAGATCTCTTAAGCTTCCAATGGAAGATCTAATTTTTCAATAAAGATAATTCAATTAGGAGGTTTTAATTAGGGAGTTGAAGCCGATTCCCCCCACCCCTTCCTGTAGCTGTCAGCCTCAGCACAGAAGCGTCCGTGCCCCTCCATCCCCGCTTCCCTTTTATTTATTTTTTTTTTAATTCCTAATTATCCTGGTGGAAGAAAGCAGGGAAGGGGGAAAGATGATGAAGGGAGAACAGGGACATTTAAAAAAAAATTAAAAAAAAAAAATCACAGCATGTTGTGTCATTAAAAAGTGCCTTGTATTACCCGGGAGCTTCTCCATCTGCTTTCGGTGGGCATCCCAGGAGGACTTGGCGATTATGAAGGAATTCTCGGAGGCCATTACTGGAAAGAGGAAAAAAGGCTTGCTGCAGACAGCTTAATGGACTAATTTGTAACTGTGAGAGCAGGAGAAATGAGTTGTTGGCCACGTTTTAATTTGACAGCGAGTGGCAGAACGAATGCGAAATGTGATGAGTGAGCAGGCGCGTTCATTTTCGCGGTGCACTTTGCAAGGGCCTCTTGGCTTTCCCGTGGGGGCTGTCACTATTATTTTTTGCCTTCCCCACCCGAGCGAGGACGGTGGGGGCGAAGCAGTGGGGAGGCGCAGGGGGTGAGGACAGGTTGGAGGAGGGGAAGCGTGATCACGCAAACAAGGCTCAGGATCCAATTTTATGCCAGCACTAGGAAGACAGGAGAGGACAGGCTAAAGAAATTAGCAGTGTGTCTTAACTCTTTGTCTGATGAATGGGAGGAAGATGCTTTAGGAAGAGCATTTTTTCTGTATGCAGTGACTTTATTGTCATCTGATGTACATGCAGCTCCAGCTTTTGTTGATCCACTTGACCAAAAGTCATAGGTGATAGATCACCAGCCAAAGCAAAATTTGGCAGCCTTTCCAGGAGAAACTGGAGCTCCTAAATAGGCTCAGAAAGCTGATGTGCAGTTGTTGACCCTTATCCAAAATCCGGGTCCTCGCTACAGCCGCTCGGAGGCTGTTGCCCTCCGATGCCAGTGCTTCTACAGACACAGCTCACCCCAGAGACCTCCTGGCCGCTCTGATGCTGCCCGGTCCTACCCGTGCTCGTTGGGCATGACGTTAATTCAGGTGGTATCCGACATGGAGCTAGGCAAGTGTAGAAATTGCCACCCTCGTTTCCTGCCCCCTCGTTAAAACCCTGATAGCGGTCTGATGGGGGGCTTCCACAGCCAGCAGCCCCCCCTTGCCCTCAGGTGCCTCTGGGCACATCTCACCCTTTGGACTGAGGCTGCTGCTCGAGGGCAAGGGCAGTGTGTTGCCTTCCCTGCATCAGGAGGGCTCTGTTCCACACTGACATTTTGTCAGATCGGTTGTTCTTTAGCTTGTGATGTTGAAAAACCGATGCTTCCCCACCCAGAGGCTATAATAAAGCAGCTTGTATGAACTGAAAGATAGATAAATAAGTGTGGTTCTGTAGATGCTACCTTCTTGGCAGCCAGTGCTCACCATAGTTCCCCGTCCTACGCTGCATTTTTTTCTGTTACATGTTCTTTACTGAAGCTCACATAAGGGGAAGAAAATCCAATTGGCTGCCATGTTTTCCAGTGGGTTCTCTTCAGCAGCCTGTTGTTAAGTTGTGTGATTAAAAAGAGAAAAGACTAATTCTGCCAGAAAACACACATGGATTGGTAATAGAATAAATTGATATATATGAGCTGAGATGATTATTTATGGCTCTCTTCCCAGGCTGCAGTACCAAGGTATGATCGTGCCATAAATTGCATGACAGTTTCTTGCAAGACAGCAGACGAGATATCATCTCACACCCGTGATCAGTTACAGGGGTGGTCTCAGGGAGTCTGCTTAAAAATCAGGCAAAATTCCAGTTCCCTCGCCTGGACTGTTGATTCTTGTAGCTACGCTCTGTACCGAGGGCTCCTGTGCGGGCTGGAGGATCCACCGCACGGCCCCTCTGTGTGTGCCCTGGCAGAGGGACCAGACCGCCTTTCAGCGCCTGTGAAACCTAATGGCTACAGTTCAGAGGAGCCGTAAAGCTTCCACCTAGGTTTTCCAAAGCAGCTGGAAGGAAAATGCTTTGTTTTCTGGATTATGGGAATAGCCGATGAGGAGGAGGAAGGTGGAAGGACCTTTCCTGTTTTCTGCCAGTACCTTAGCAGGAGAGAGAACGTGGGGTATGAAGAGGTGCATGCAGGCAGTGGTTTTGCTGTGCAAACGCCTGAGTGTTTTGGTCTGTCAAGGGGGGGTTGTCTGCTTGGAGGGCGTTGGCTGGAGCAAACTGCTGTCAGCACTGTGTCTCCCGACACTGTGCCCGAGGAGAAGGGATCCTGCTGGATCCCAGCTCCAAGCGTTGCGGGGTCAGGCTGGGAACAGCGGCCTGTTGTTATTTCAGTCCGGGGGAGGATATGCTGAGCCTAGTCCAGACCCGACACGTCAACAGAAAGAATCCCACTGGCTTCAATAGGTTCCTCTTCAAAATTTGTATTAGATCTGAAGATTTCAGTGAAAAGCAGCATGGACAGGGCACTGAACTGGGACGTAGCTGACTGATTCTCTTGTGCTGTTGACTTGCATGGGAATCCTCATGCAAATTTCTCTTCATTTTTTGCTACTCTTCATTCTTAGATTTGTTTGGGTTTTGTCCTTCTGAAACCTACGTTCTACCACTTGCGGGAGGGGAGAATGGGGAACAACATGGCCGTGTGTCTCGTTGGCGTTAGTGTTCCTGGTTATCTCCTTCAGGCACTGCCATTAATAAGCATTATCAGCAAGTGGCCTGAGCACTGGAAGGAGGAAGAACTCTGAGTTCCCATCTCCTTTCCTCCTGTTGACTCCCTCTGTAGCTTCAGACAGATTACTCATGTGCCCTTCTTACCTTTTTCATTGGTAAAATAGGACTGAGATTTAGTGTGAACGGGTGTTATGCAGTAAGTGGCAAGTAACATCCTTTCAAAATATGAAGTACTGCACTTACACTGACTATGACAAGCACCACTTTCATTCGAGTACAGGCGGCACGTACAGGCTCTGCCGTCCCCAGTGCATGGTGAGCTGCATTCATACCTCAGGCTCTGCGGTATGGGCTCTGGGTATTGCAGATGGGCGATGGCTGGTAGCTGAGAGATGCTACTGTGACCAATTTTATCAACGTACTGAAGTACGTTGTTTTCATTTAAGTGCATGTAGATACAATACGTGTTTAGTGTACATGCTTCCCAAATGAGGTAGGTCTGTATGAGCATGCACATGCCCAACGTGAGTTCTGATTTCATGGGTGCTGGGTTTGTACTGATGTAACTCTATGAGACTTGAAGAGGAAGGTGAAGTTGAGTTTCGTTGTTATCATCGTATATCATTTCTGAAAGTGAATATCCAGTAATTAACTCATGAGCATGTAACTGTGGCTAATACTTGTTTTCTTTTTCTTTTTTAACATAAACACAAGATACATTGAAGCTCTCCTCCTTATGACTTTCTCTTTTCCCCTTTGATCTTTCTTACTATAAGAAATATTCTTTGAAGAAGTTTTCTGCCTTTTTTTTTATTTAATGTAAAATATTGCATGTGACTTTAGAAATGTATACCTACAGTACTGGACTGTTTTTCTGTTTGTTAGGTTTTTTAAAGGACATCTGCAAATGATACATACAGTCCTCATGTATAGAAATCTTACCAGCAGATCTAATAGTATTGGTTTTTCCTGCAAGATATAAAGGTTTGTCGTCCTCCAATGTGGGCATCTGCCTTGAGAGACCCTTGCGTGAATTTGACCCTACCTGAGTTGGATTACAAGAACGTATTTTTATTATTGCTGATGACAGGTACACAACATCCAACTCCCCTTGATTTTTCTAAACGTTTCTTTAAAGATAGATTAACCTTGTTTTAAAGCTTTTCATTATTCACCTTAATTACATGTAACACTGTGCTTTTAAAATGGGGTGGGAGAAGACCCAAGAAGACAGAAGCGTACACTTGGTCATGGCTTGGAGAGAGGATGACGAGGATGGAGATGATTTTCCCAATCAGAACAAAACGTTGGCCTTGTGCCTCCTTAACTCATTAAGCCTCAGCTCTTGCTTTGGTGTTTTGATAGAGGGTGACGGGCAAAGGACCATTGCAGTGCTTATGTTCATCTCACCTACTTGCCCGTTTCATCTCTCTCTCTGAACACTGATCTCCAGAAGAGAAAGCATTGGGATTTCTCCAAGCTGTCACCCAGCCCCAGGATGTGATCAGTCTAGGGTGGCAAGGCAGCGAAGTATAAGGAAGACAGAGTGTGTATGGCTGTATTTATCAAGAAGACTAAGTGAATGAAATCCTTGCTGCTTCCAGGACTTCTGTTCACACCTCGACTTGTCCCTTTTGAATCTAGAAACACAGCCCTCTGGTTTCAATCCTGAGTGCACAGACGTATGAATGGAAACTGAAATTCCTAGATAGCAGCAGCCAAGACTGTTCATTTACCCAAGACGTGATCTTACATCGGGGAGTCCCGCTCACTCTGGGCCGTGAAGTCCTCTGTAAGCAGGTTTGCAGGGCTGGAGAGTTGGGATTAGGGAAGTTTCAGGCTGTTTCATTCCCAGGTAAAATCTTTCTTTTTAAGGCTCTTGTAGACTGTGTCCTGTGCCCTGTGGTACCTCAAAAAGCAGAGCCAGAGTTTGGTGGTTGTCTAAATTCCTGCCTTAATGCAGCTTCCCTTTTCAAGACAGCAAGGCTCCCGCTGCTGCCAGTGCCGCTCGCCCCCCCTTTTACCTTCCAGCTCACTGCGTCTGTTCCTGGAGGCCCCGGGAGGCTTTAACAACCACTAGATTGTTAGTGACAGTCAGACACTTTAACACTTAAAGTAGAAGGTTTGATTTAATCGCAAGGCTGTCATTTATTATTTGTCTGCTGTGTTCCGCTGGGGCGCCCGCTGATCAACTGCCTGCTCCCAGGAGGGCTTTTTTTTTTTTTTTTGTTATGTCTAAATCCTCAATACAAATTGCAGCGCTCCTAGATCTCCCAGCGGGACCCATTACCGCCTGTGGGGCATTAAGGATCATTAATAGTGCTGTCAGCAAGCTAGCCAGTTGGTTAGCTTCTCATAAATAGGAAATTAATCCATCTACTTCATTAATAATGCCGAGTGTAGCTATTTTGTTGCACTTGATGTAAGGGGCCTTCTGTTTGTCTGTAATGTGATAAGACAGTACTCCAAATTAGCATTGAATGTCTGATACAAGAGTGCAGACTCAATTACTTAGTGGAAAGGGGTTTGTTTTGGTTGGGGGTTTTTGTTGTTTTTTCCCCAAACGTCTTTTAAGTTCTTGAGCAGCACGAAAAAAAAACAACACCGATTTGCTTCGTTATTTGTATTTTGCAGGTCCTGTTTCCATCGCTTGCTTCAGCTTTTGATGAATAAATTGTTGGGGAGGGAAACCAGTGAGTGAGAAATGGGGACCACACCTGGCAGGAAAAGCAAAATGCGTTAATTAGAGACAGGGCTAACTAGCTGTGCTCATCTTGCCTTCTGTGCTGAGGGGCTGGGGGGGTGTTTTGCTTTTTACTTGCATCTATAGTTAAGGCATCATTACAACTCTGACGGGTGTTGTATTTCACTTTGGAGGAGGAGGAGCAGTAACAGTATAGGTTAAAGGAGAAAATGAGCCATGATAAGAGTCGTCCAGCTTTTTATGAGAAAATCATTTGCCTACCCAGCAAACGCGGAGTCCCTGATGGGTGGTATTGGAACCACTCAGAGGATATGAAGAATTCTGAGTACATTTGTCTATTGCATTTCTAATTAGTTTTACTCAATAATATCTAGGCACCAGAAACAAAATAGAGAGTTACATGGCAATTATCCATGAAAGTACTTCATCCTATGCCTCTGTGCTGTTCAGATTTTCCTGTGTTTCCCTCCTTCCTATAACTTCCTCATCAGTGCGTGGGAAAATACAAGTAATTTTTCAGCCTTAATTATTAAAGAAAAGCTTTTCAAGAAAGAAATGGTTTCCCTCTTGCCCATGAAACACTGTACATTTGCCTTTTTGTACTTCAGCCTTGTGAGTTTTTCAGCCAAACAAACAAAAAATTCAACTAGGATGACCAACTCTTGCTAAAGCTAGAGCTTGCAGTATGGGGAACCACTCAGCTTCTTGGGATTTTTATCCAAAGCTTTGGGGAGCCTTTGCTGGCAGTCTCCTTCGTGATACTTTAAGAATTTGCTTTTACTGGCTTTCTGGCAATATGCTGTTAAGTAGCATGTAGAGGAGGGATTATAAACATATAACCATATCAGGTCCCAGCCTATGTCTGGGGCTCCAAGGCACTGCCACAACATAAATAATAATCATTATAACTAATTACTGTTTGGGCACTGGGGAGGGAGAGCACTTGTATTTATTTTTATAATGGGAGGCAAATAAATTTCTGAAATATCAAGAGGAGGGAGGAAAGAGCTTCTACAAAGTGATGAGATAAATAGATTTGGAAACATTCCAGTTCTCAGAAGCCAGTAGTCTGGAATGGATATTTTCTGTTGACAAACTCTACAAACCATGTGAGCTGTGCTGTATTTATTTACATCATTCCTGCAGTAGAAATGCGTTTTCCAAAAGGGGTGTGTGACCAAAGAAGCACAGTGCAGCAGCAGGGATGATCCCAATATTCAGAGGAGCCGCAGGAAAGGATTTGGGGGATTTTCATCCCAGGCAGTGGAGATGCTTGCATTGTTTGTGTTAGATGCATGTGGCACCACAGTGCCATCTGGGAAATGGCCCTGAAGGGCAAAATATCCAAAGAAACACAGGAGGCACAGACCCTATCTCTCAAAATCTCACTATGGGCGCCCTCAAACTTTGCAAATATTCATTGTCCGAATTCCAGTGATGGTTCTGAATTTCACAATTGCCCTCTAGGATAAGCAAGAACAAAAGGATAAAACCAAACAACTTTGAATGTAGAATTGCACTGGAGGGGGAAGGAGGGTTCAGCGTTGGAAATTCATATATGAATTGTGCAGATTGGCTCGGTTTCCAGAGTATTTTTTTTTAATTGCTGCCTTTTCTTGTTTGGAACTGTTTTGCAGCATACGGTGAGTAGCAATCACAGCAAACTGTCTGTCTCCATGTCCCCTCACCTATGTATTATCAGAGGCAGTGGTGCCGAGAATCCAGTGGCCGTAAAAAGCTCAGCTGCAGCCAAAATCGTAATGCACTTCCAATTCCCAGTGCATTAAGCTCGGAGAAGTCTGCTGTGTATTATCCCAAGCTCTGTCCAGTTTCTCTAGAGGTTTTCTGGTGCTAAAATCTTTGCAAGGATTTTTGTCAAATGCTTAATGCTTTAAAACTTAACCTCATTACACTCCAGTCTATTTCTGTATTGAAGGAGAAGGAAGCATGGGAAGGATCTTTTCCCTGAAAATAAAAAGTCCAGCCAACATAAGTTAGATGCTTTGGAGGTTCTTTTATTGTAAACTACAGGAAAGGACTTTGGCAATGTGTTGAAATTGTTAGATTAAAGCTTTCCCCTCCATCACCCCCCATTCTGCCATTAAAAGCAATGCTGCTGTAAACAATTTATGGCTTTCTTAAAGGAAGTCAGATAATCCTGGCTGATTTGTGGCCATTCCTTTATTGCCTTGCCAAACTCTGCTTTGTCATTTCTGGTTGGAGGAGAAAGCACACACAGCCACATATGTTCAAGTTTCTGACCTCATTTTGACTGTTATGAGAGAGTGAGCACATGTGTCTTTGGGAAAAAAAAAATAAAAGAAAAAATCCTGGAGTAAAAGAAGAAGAATTTCCCTAGTAATTATGTTTTTTAAGAAATATGGGGTGTAAAATATACCATTAATGATTTTACAATCACTTGGCCAGTCAGGCAGGAGAGTTGGCTGACCCAACCTAGTAGAGAGCACCACTCCGCATTAGTGTCAAAATGGATGTTTAGTCGTGTGCAGCCATGGTGAAATTGGAAGTGGAAAGGAGCCAATGCCTCTTTCAGAGAGAGGGGAATAAAAAACTCTCTCTCTTGTTTTACAAATCTCTCCAGGGATGATGAAAATGGTTCCCTTCAGCATCTATCTCCTGCTTAGTTCTAGATCAACACATGTGGTAGGAAAATGTGTTCTGCATAGACATGTCATGGCTTCAGAGAAATTGTGAAAATAAAAGGGGCACGTTTCTCCCCTCTGCAGCCCTCCTCCTCTTGGCTTTTTGAGTAATCACGTTATCGATGAGTGAATATTTACTGTTGTAAGCAGAGCTTGTAGTTGTGCATATAATGACAGTGACCTGGCACATTTCATGGTTAGATCTGGTCTGCAGTAGCGTGTGTGTGTTGCCCATGCCTATTTGGTCTGGTGTGTAGGTACAGCCTAGCTGGAAGATAAAACTACTCAAGTTTTAGGATGACTTAGTTGTGTCGACAAAGAATGGAGGGAAAGACAGGGATTTAAAACAAATAAAAAGTGAAAGACCGAACAACAGCATAGACACAATTTTATCAACAAGAAATCCTGTCGTTGGTTCAACTTGTTCATTTTTTAGGAAACTAGTATTCTCTGGTCAGCAGAAGCTGGGTCGCCATCTTCAGCAAAAGCTTTCTTGGTAGACCTTGCTTGTATCTTTTCAGCATACACAAGGTCTAAGCTGCAGGTATTCACAGAAATTAGAGTTGGAGAACATGTGTTAAGTCACTTCATCCATCCTGCTGACAAGATAGTATTTTCTATTTAAATACATTTTCCAGTTCTTGTCCAATTCAGCCTTAAGTGTACCAAATGACAGCTTCTTCAGCCCCCCTTAGGAAGTCGTTCCGGGGCCTAATAGCTCTCACGGTCAAACAGACAGCTTTTTTGCATGCAAAGCCTGGTTCTCACTTAAACTAAAGGTCATTTCATACCTACTGTGGCCCTGTGAGATAACATATAGCAGAAACTATATTTGTACTCATGTTACATTCTCTTGTGCAGCCAGAGCAGCACTGGGTGGCCTGAACATAAATACGGATAAGACCAACAGAGCCTAAACTGTCCTGTTCTTCATTTCGTCTTGTCTTACTCCCGTCATTTGTGCACTTCAAATGAACCTCCCACCATAGTTGTCACTCCACCAAACTGTACTTACAGCCACAGGTTACAGAGAGGGATTTATGACTCTTGAGTAGATCATCATCTGTGGGGATCGTTTGGCTTCTGCTGGAAGCACTGGAAGCATGACAGTATTCAGCAGTTGAAGATTTTTAAAGCATAGAGCTTCTTCCAGCTTGCAGTTGCAAAGTGTTTCTTAGGTATTAATAATGTAGTAAATCTCACATCTCTGATGTGACCTATATGAGCATTGCCATGAAACAGATGACACAAGTGAGGTACAGAGATTGATTTCCAAGAACTGTCCTCTGAAATACCCAGTGCAAAAGTTGTTGAGCACTCAATACTGCTGTGACCATAGGAGGGTTTGCAAATGCTCAGCTCCTCCGAAACTTGGGCCAGAGAGGTTTCAAGAAGCATATCCATAAATTCAGGGACAAAGGATTACTTTGCCTTTTTTTTTCTTAGAAATTGTCATCCTGAGATTTGTGTCCAGAGCCATATTAGCAAGTCTTTGATGAAATCAGACTTTCCACTTCCAAGAATCTGCATTCTTGGAACTTTCTAAAAAGCAAGAATATTGAGTCTTGTACCATAATGGTGAATTCCTTCAGGAAAGGAAACTCAATTTCAAATCTGGAGGGATTTTGGAAAGCTGGTAGTGAGGAGGTTCTGATTTATATTGTTTGGAAATGGCTGCAATGGAGAAGGCATGCACTGAAGTTTTAGTGCCACTGCTGCTACATACTGTTTACATACCAGCTTCACTTTTCTTTCTTTCTCTTTCGTTCTGTCCAACCCAACAGTGCATGAAACAGCAGACTAGACTGGAGGTAACTCAGTTGTAAAACATCATTTGACAAACTATTAAAAGCTCTCCTGAATGGAGCATCATCCGTGTTTGTGGTGAGGTTGAGATGATTATGTTATGAAATGGTATTCGATGCAGAACAAAGTGTTGCCACAGCAATAATTTCCAACATCCAGCTCTAACAATAAGTCATCCCCAGATCCTTACCACAGAGGGACAGGCTCTTTGTTTATAGTCAAAATGAGAATTGTGAGACTGCAACCCCACTTGGCTTAAGCAAGAGCTGTGGCACCTCGGCACAGCTGAGTCATGTCTCCAGCATGGCGCGACCCCTCTCCCGAAAAACATTGTCTGAGCGGGGCTTCTCCTCGGACGGTGTCAGCAATTCTCAGCAGTCAGCCAGAAGGGGATCAGCCCCCGGGGAGCAAGACCTGGGGAGGGGAAGCTGTGCTGAGCTCTGCCAGATCACAGCACTCACTACCAACATCTCAAATCGCTTCCGTGAGTGCACACTTGGAGGTGGCTCCTTTCTCCAATTTCCCTGTTGAACTGGAGTTGCGTAAGCCTGGGGTAATACATCTGTATTACCCTCCATTCTTTCAGAAAGTCATTGGTACATGAACTAGTCCTTTCAAAACACCTGTAACATCTGTAGGTTCTTACTCGTTTCCTTACTGATGCAATGCTGGTGAATAAGCAGGAGCTGTTACGATGCGCTCTGCCGGGTGAAGACTGCAGCCACGTGAGCGTGAGGCTTGGACCTCAGGATCCCCTGGTTCCAGGTTCTGTGATCAGGCGCCTGGACATCACCTACGCTCCCATGAGACATCTTTCCCCTATGGCAAAAGAATTTTCTTTTCTTTTTGATTAATATTGCATAATAAAGGGACTATGTTGTTAGAGATTATTAGTAATAAACATCATCCCTTGAAGTATATATACGTTATTAGCGTCTTCCTAGCACAGCCTATTTTTTCAGCTAGTTATAATTTCTCCCACTTATTCCTTCCTTCATAAATTTTAGAAGACTTAATACGTGCATGCCTACAATAGTGAAAATACCCTTGGAAGATATCTGTGTACCTTTTTTCAGCCCATTTTTGAAGAATGCTTCATTTTGTGTTTGGAACAAGTGATTTTTTTATTGTTAGCGAGGAGGACTTTTTTGGGTTTAAAGTCATAATCAATAGCGATTGCAGAAGAGCCCAGAGGACTCCCTGGATTTGTAATGCCAGGGAAGCCTAGATGGGCTTTGAGATATGATTCATTGGTATCTGATGATGGTTTAACTTAAATGATAAAGGGATTTTCCCTCTCACTCTGTGTTTTGGTGATGATGTTCCACTTCTTCACTGGCTTATATCTGCCAATTTCCACTACCCACAGAGAAGAGAAACAGTAAACGAAACACCAACAAATAGGTTTTTTTCAACAATTTCTGTCAACTGCCAGCTTCAGCAGTGGTCGTTAGGTCTCTTTAAACTGTGCAATCTCAAGTGGGAGCCTGTAGAAATAAGCGTTTGGCACCTTCTCCAACCTCTTGGAGCAAAGCTGTTGCACCACTGCTTGCTCTCTACTGGTGTCTGCATCCAGAGGTTGTTACGGAACCCATTTCCCCTCATTTTGGTGTGAAATCATTGAACGATCCCACACTGCCACTTCTTTATTGACACTCTGGATTCATCAAGCTCGTAAAATTCAACTGGATGTGAAATGCTGCAGTTAGGCTTCAGCAATATTATGTGGGTTTAACATGAAATCATCTCTGTTTTTAATCCTGTCCCTTCCTACTTTTTCGTATCACAGTGCTCCTAATCTTTGAAAACGTAGTTAGTTCCCTCTGCGTGGGGTGGGAGCCCTGGGTTCCCCTCCGGACCCAACCCGCTGCAGCTCGGTCAAGGCAAACCCCATCTGGCTAATTTATGAGCGGCACTAATGGGTCCTCAAGGGACCTCATCAGCAGTCTCACCCAGGACACGATGGCCGCGACACAAACCTCCAAGGGAGACGGAGGCGGGTTCTAAGCAGCAGCTCGGGATGAGCGGGGGCACGGGGAACAGGAAAGCACGGGCTACCTCTGGGGGACGGGAAAATTATAATCCCCACAGCTACCATTGTTCTGTCTCTCATGAACTCCGAACAAATGTCCCTGCATCGTCAGGTCAGAAATCTGCACAAATAAATTTGTGTGACATGTTTTTCCTCTCCCGTGTTTAATGCCTACCCAGTCGATAAAGAATTATTAAGCAATGATATAAGAGCTGCACTCTCAGAAAATTCAAACTTTAGTTTCAGGAAAATGAATTCATCCAGGAAAAACACCTTTGTGCAATAAAGACTTGAGAAAGTAAAATGAGATTGTAGGCTTTCTTTCCCCAGGCTTGGATATTGCTTTATCAATACAGTTCTGTCACTAAGCTGTGAACAAACGCAGGCCTTGTCAGATTTACTAACTAATCACAGAAAAGTGTTGGCAGGGCTTAAAGGATTGAGTGACCAGACATAGTAACTCATTTTAAGTGTTCCTGCTTGCTGCATTTTTTTGCTTCTTTTTTTTCCTTTCCCGCTCCCTACTTTTGCTCTTTTAAGTGGATAGGAGAGCAAATATCTTCATCTGGCACCTTCTGTCACGCAGAAAGGAAAGATGTGCAAATTCCACAGATTTTGCTTGTCTTCAGCCTAGCTCTTGAGCCACAGCCACAAAAATATGTATGTGCATAAATAATGTCACTCACTTAGCGCACCCAAATCTTCGCAAGCAAATATGCATATTATGCACGCGTGTTCTGTCTGTGTAAGCACGCTGCGTGGTAGATTTTTAATGGAAGGAGCTCCACTGGCTCTGATGGCCCTACAGCGATTTGCACCCCCGGCTTTAGTGGAGCTGTTCATTTGGCCACTTGATAACAGGTTTTCCTTTAACTGAAAAGATGAAAGGACTACATTGGAAATGCTTTTTTCTCTTTCTCTCCATAATTTCTGTCATGAATTCCTCTGTTTTTGCTGTTCGTTCCCTGCTGGCAGTTGCCATCTGTTGCAATTTTTCTTCTGCCAGAAGGATTGGCAAGCAACTCCCGCCAGTGCCCACATCAGTGATGCCTGGGCGACAGCCCGGGTGCCCGAGAGCCGCACTACCTCCACCTCTCCCCCAGCCCCCCCACCCACACGTTCGTACGCACACAGGCTCAATATGTCGCTTTGTGAACAAAGCTTTGCTGCCAGTGGCCCGAGAGATCCGTCAGCCTGTCTCGGGACTCCTCGGGTCCAGCCGCCGCGTGCATCTCCTGCGGCCCGAGCCCACCCCGAAGAGGTAGGGCTGCATTTTCCCTCCAGCTATTTGCAGTCGTGGGAGGATTGTACTTGGGTATCGCTTGCTTGAAAGACACTGCTTGGCTGAAGCAGTACGTAGCTACAGCTCAAATTTGCTTTCCGTTGGGAGATTCAGACCTGAAGTTAGAGTTAATTAAGTCGATAGCCCCTGTTAGAAATGCCGCAAAGCAATGATCGTGTGAGGAGAATCCTCCTTCTGAGAGACTGGTTTTTAGGTTCAAGGCATTAATCTTTGCAAGAGTGAGGGAAAGAAAGAAAGAAAATGTGATTCAAGTATGAAAATTTTTTAGATCACAAATAAAAGACAGTGTGTTGTCATGAGAGGGAGCAGATCCTCCATTTTCTGAAAAATGCAAAAAAAAGGTCTTTATTGCAAATTAAAAATATTTCCATATGTGTGAAGGTTGTAATGGTTATTAACCTGCTGTTTTGCTGACTTGATTTGAAGGATGGAGCCGGTGTTCTTTGTTTAGAGGCAAACTTTAGATTATTTGTGGTAAAGGAACGGATATGTCTGTGTACACGTATATGCACAAGATATATGTTTGCATGTAGACTTTTGCTCCATTTAAAGCACCCGTTCTGTATCCCTAACATCTGAGACTCTGCATCATCTTGAAAGAAGTTCAACCAAAGACAACTCGTAACTCAGTGCAGCGGTGGAAGTGATCTGGCAGCTGGAAGATGCGTTGGGGTTATCACAGCTGCCATAAATATCGCTGAGACCTGCGAGGAGCTTGGAGTGGTGGCTTGGCGTACGCAGGGCAGGAGCCTTGTGTTGTGTTTGTCTGTCTGAGTCAGGGTGAGCAGCGGGGATGTGAAACGTCCTGCCGTGAGGTGCGGCCCTGCAGCCGGAGGCAGCCCAGGACCCTCTCAGTGCTTACGCTGGCTTTCCCCGCGGGTCGCACCGGCAGAGGATTGCCGCTACAACGCAGTTTTGGCGAAGGGCAGTGGCCAGGGCTGGTATTAATTTCTCCACATGTAAGCACATGCGTGTCTACCTTAGTTAGTGCAACGACAGTGAAAACAAAGTGGTCTGTTATTTCCGAAGTTGAAAGAGTAACACATGCAGGAAAGACTGGGGTCTCTGGTAAGCCAGGGCTTGTTATTTGTGGCTGTGGGTGAATTTGGCCTCGGGACAAGCGGTTGCAAATCTCGCGGGACCTGTGTGTGTCAGGCCTGGACGTGGTCCTCTGCGCTCGGTTAAGCCCCGTGCCTGTGCCTGACATGAAGGGAGGATGCGGCATCGCTAACCCCATCCCCATCTCTCCCTCGGCACTCTTCTGCCTTTCCACAAACCCCCGAGCCCTGGCTCTGGCCATGTTTCACGGTCGGGCTTTTCCCCTGGTTTCCCTCATGGCAGCCCAGAAGGACCCGAGCTCGGGCACCTAACAGCACCGAAGGGGCAGAGCGTGGCTCCTATGTCGGCCGGCAGTCAGAGCGCAGTGGCTTTCCCCCAAAGTCTCTGCTGGCGCGAGAGCGGTTTCGGTGGCTCGGGCGCTCGGGCTCTGGTGGAAAGACGAAGAGCCTCTCTCTCCCCCAGCTGTCAAGGAAACTCGAGGAGGCATTCAAATGAGAGACACATGGATGTTTATAATTCACAGTTTTGCCATTGTTGTCACCAGAGATTTGTTCTTCCTGCTTGGTGAGGGGAAAAAAGGAAGGATAAAATTGGTACCATAACATGGCCAGACATAACTTGTTTGAAAGATGGGCCTCCAATTATTTACTTAAGGAAATAGTGGGAGATTTATTAATAACCTCTGGCGACTTAAATAGCTCTAGTGATTTCCATGTGTGACCTGAGGCCTCAGCCTTCCTGGCTGATTAGACACGAAACTCAACTAAAGAGCTGACCTGGTTGGTTTCAAGTGCTCTGCTGGTTAACTCCCAGATGTGAGGCCGAGGAAAAACAACGTCTGTCAGAGCCATTACGGAGCGCTCCGCTACAACAGATTTAATCTTGCCCCTGATTTCAGAGGAAACAGTGCAGTAGGAGGGCTGAAGCTGTAATGAACTCTTAACACAAAAAACTATTCTCTTCCATGCATCTGAGAGTGAGCAAAAGTCCTCATCTATCACTGCCTGCGCCGGCAAGTCTCCGCCGCTGTTTGTGGATATGTCGCTTTTTTCTTTTGGACAAAAAAGGACTTTTTTTAAAAATAAAACCCGGAATACTGTATTTTTTTCTGGCCACGTGTACCAGTGTTTCCTGGGGCTGGTATCCATATTGCTGCTGGATGGTTTTGCCAGATGTTGTCTATATAAGATAGCTGGTGACCCTGAAATATCTCTTAGGCTTTACGTCACCACAACAGGATCTGCTCATTCTCTTTGTTTTCCTCCTAATAGAAGCTGCCATAGGTTGGAAACAAAACCTTTCCTAAAAAAATCACCAAAGAACCCTCTTCCTGCCTTCCCATCGCCTCCAAATAAATAGGAGAAAAGTATGCCGCGGGGGAATAAGAAAAAAAGTAGACCAAAGGGAAAAGTTTGGAAGTGGGGACCACTGCTTGGATTTTGCTGGGGTCACTGCACTGATTTCAGATGCTTTTGAGCTCGGGATGGGTAACTTATCCCAGTTTCCAATCTGTTGCCAACTGATGGGGATGAGAAGAAATGTTAATGCCATCACTTACAGACTTTTCATGGGACTAAAAGACAAAAAGCGAATTAGGGAAAGACAACAGAAACTAAAAGGGCTAGAATTGCATTAGCATAGCATAGCTCTGATTGAAATTAAGGAGGTGTTCAATTACCAAATGGCTGCTGGTATCTAACCTGGAAACAACTAAGTCTGATGCGACAAATTGAATAAAACAGCACTGAAAAATAATTTAGATCTGCTTCAAGAATATGCTGATGGCGTGGAACTTGATGCTGTGTTAGCATTCATCTTGATGCTTGCCTTCAAAATGGCTTCAATGCTCAGGTCCTGCTCACGCCTTTTCTTTAATTTTGCACAATTTATGACTAATAGAAACAAATGTTTGTGTTGTCTATAGGTGGTAGTTTTAAAAAGGAAAAAAGAGGCTTACGTACTTTTGTGTGATTTATAAAGAAAGCTAAAGGCTGACCAGGGAAGTTAGGGGTTTGTTTGGTCTGTAACTCTTGGTGATTTTCTGCTAGACATCTAGTCGTGCGTTGTCCAGCAGATTCTTAGGGACTTGTGGAATCTGTGAAATTATGTGTCCACGAAGGATCGTCAGATGGAAAGCTTGAGAGAAGAAAATATTTTTACTCAGGCTGTTTAGGCTTTCTACTGCTGAAGTTTCTTATGTTAGAAACACAGTGGATAAAATCTCAGGAGGTATATACACATATTGTTAAAAAAATATTTTGGAAGGTCTTTGTACAGCACAAGGTAACAAGAAAGGCACAAACGAACATTTTTTTTAAAAAAGTCTTTTCTAAGAATTAATTTTACAAGTGCTAAGAAGTAAAAAACTTCCTGACCTAGGCATTGTTTGTATTCACAGTTGTACTAGTCAGTAACTAAGGACATGATTTAAATCATTGAGCTTAAACTGTGCAAAACCCAGCACGGACATTCTTCTTTCTTTTTAAACCAGGATTAAATAGATTTATCCTGATCTTAATTTAAATTGGACTAGGCTTAAATCAAATTGAATTTGAAACAACTGATGGAAGTTTTGCCACACATTAGCAAAATTGCTTTTTAAACCAGTGGAAATTTGTACATAGACGGGATGTTATTGTGAATTAGGCTATTTAATTAATTAGATGTCTCTGGCTAATGGTTAACCAAGGATTTTTGTTCATGACATTTTCGTTATGTCTTGCGGCAAACTCATACAGGTTAATTCCAAATCTGTGTCATGCTCTCTAATTGAGATACAAGACTAAAGAACGCGATGAAGAACTTGTGCTATTTTTGGGCTCGCAGAAATGTCATACATTTCATAAATTTAAGCTACAACTGGGTGCTTGCAATTTGGGACTCGGTTGTGTCTAATAAATAGATTTGACCCACGTCATCAAGTATCATGGGTCTCAGAAAACGTTTTGTTTTTAAGGGGGAGGGGGAGGTCTCGTTTTTTAAATGAGGTCTTTTTCTCTGCCTTACCCCAGCCTTTGGGGGATGAGGGAATGCATTTAGATCACGTTTTTAAGCTTCACAGTGCTAGAAATTTATTATTTTCTATTTCATCAAACACCAAGATTCACACAGAATTACACTTAGAGATGGGCTTCAAAATGCACCAACAATCATAAGACTTCAGAATTGCACTGTAAATAAGTCTGAGAAGGAGCTCTAGACCTCAGAGTTATGTCCCTGTACGTCTGCACCCCACTGAAGCAAACTCCTCCTGCATAAAATGCCATAATAATTCTACTTTTGCAAGACATTTGGACACAGCATTGTTTAAATTACTTAAAGGAATATGAGTCAAGTAACTCTGCTGAATACATGCAGCTGGTTCACCAGAATTTGATCGAAAGAATAAAACGATAATAGTACAGCTGCATGATACCAATCTGTTATGTTTAATATCTTCTTTGGATCTCCTTCTTGAACGGGGGTGGCAAGAAGCGCGAGATACTTTGTCACGGAAATGACTAGTAAAGCTTGGTTTTTGTTGAGAACCATGGAAAACTTTTCAAGATATGAAAAAAATAGCAGCGTTCTGCATGTTACCAAATTCCCTGCTTTGCAACAAATTTTAGAGCTTTGTTCAGGTCCAAATGTTGTGAAGATCAGAGGAATTACCATATGGTAATAGACAGTTTGTCCAGCAGAGAAGTCCCTGCTCCATCAGGGTCAACAGGAGATGCTCAGGAAGGAATATAAGAAACAGGATTGTACGGGGTGAACCTTTCCCCGGTCTTATCCTCCCGCGTCTGGCAATCGGCACTTTAGGAACTTCCTGAGCCAGAGGTCGTATCCAGACCGTTGTGTTTAATTGCCACTGGTGGACTTATCCCCCGTGAATTTGTCTAATCTTTTTGTGAACTCATTTATATTTTTGGCCTCTGCAACATCCTGTGGTAGTGAATTCCACAATTTAATGACATGTCATGTGGAAAAACTGCTTCCTTGCATTCGCTGTAAAAAAAAGTTTACAGGTTTCATTCAGCAAAACTGATTTCAGTTAAAGTTCAACACCAAAATTAAGCACTTTGCTGAAGTGAGGTCTTGATTCCAAGCTCTCTGAAGTCAAGAAGCAGCTCTGCATTATTTTTTTGCAGAACTAAAAGCTTTTTAAGTCTCCAGACTTGTTTTACACTAGCAACATATTTTTCTGTCACTCAGGCAAATTATGTGAAAGAATTTGGTCATACCACTCAGAGGATGGATTTGTGACTCTTACAGCTAATTCAGTTGCTGTTATTGATGGTGTTAGTAGTAAAAACCCACTAATACCCAGCCTAGGAGTAGAGTGATAGCCGACATATGGCACTAACTGAAGTCCCTGGGTTTCCTCAAAATTTCATTGATAGCAAAAAGCATTTGTGCTGGAAGTAGTCAAGCGTTACTTGTAGTGGAGTATGTTTTACTTAATTTTGACCACTTCAAACAAGCACGTTGGATTGGCTTGCTCCAGTTCTTGGTGACATTTCAAGATTTCAGTCAACCAAGAATTGGCCCAAGAAGTACTTTGGGGCTGGGGAGGGAGCAGATTTGGAACCTTTCAAGAGAAGGGAGCACACTTCTGTTTCCTACTGTGTCATCCTCCCAGCTCAGCCTCCCTCCCCTCCTGCGAAAACAGAAAGCAAGCACGCCTGGGAGTCCTCAGCGAGCTGCTGGCTGCATCCAGAAGCCTGGAGCTGGCAGGCTGAGCGCTCGCTTGGAAGTGGTGGGTCCCTGACAGCAGGCGTCCTTTCAGAAAGGAAAAGACAGGGAAAACACAATGAATAACCAAAATAACACAGTGATCCCAAGTGTGAAACGGAACATCAGCCTCCTTCTTCGTTGATGGGATGCAGCAAGGCAGGATGCGGAGGGAGGGAGAGGGTGCTTGGTGTTTGGCCAGCAGACGGACCTGGGGCAAAACGACATGCGTTCTGGCACACAGCCCTTGCAAAAAGGACACTGCAGAGGCTTCTTCAGGAAGGATCGGTGCACTTGGCGTTTGTGTGTTTTATCCAACTATTTAGTGTAATAAAAAAAATTACCTCTGCCTATAAACCTCCCCCTGTTCTTATGGTGGTGCAGAGGGGTTAACTGGGCAACCCTGGGAGAAGTGATAAGGACTTGTCCTTCATCCAGCGGCTCTCCCTTCGTATTGCCGGGTAGCTGGTATCTCCACATGGGGCTCTTTGGGCTTTTTCTAAAATAGAAGTGTGAAAACCCATGCATCTTTCCATATTTTTTCCCTAAATCTTCCATCTCCTAGTCTCTTATTCTTAATGGTGGAAGGTTTTTCTGCAGCTTCAGGGGCTACTTGAAGACGAGTGGAGCTGCAGAGGGCAGAGCTATCCCGCAGCTGGTCATCTCGCTGCCCCAGTGTCCCGGGAGAGCCAGGAAGAGAGCAGGTGTTTCCAAAGCAGGGATTTCATTTTAGGTGTTAATATCAAGAGGTTTAGTTAAATCTTTGCCTATACTGTAAATTCGTTAACGTAGGTGCCAAAAGCTAAGCACCAAAATCCATTTTTGAGTTTTCAATTTGTCTTGATTTCCAGAGCTCCTTATCTCGTATTGACTTAGGTATCTAATGACCCAATTCATCAAGTAGTTTAAGCATGTCGCTAATTTTAATCAAGTGCGTAATCCCACATTTAGTTAGGCACACGTATAAGTATCTTGCTGAATGAAAAATGGGTATAAAGCCTAATTTCAGGCAAATCCCCGCTTGAATATCTTGCCTTTGTTCTTCATGAGGAAAACAAAAAAAGGAGTATTTTCGTAAGGAGAAGTTTTCCGGGCAGCCAACAGATCTTCAGTGCGGAGCCAGAAATCCGCAGGCGAGCTCTTCCCCTCCAAGCGCCGTCTGTAACGTTTGGTAGCTGCGTCTCCTCCAGGCTCCTCCTCATCTGCTGACCCTCGCCTCCCTGACATCCATTCCCCTTGCCTAACAATGACAAATGGAGTTATAATATTGGTTGTTGAACCATAAGCTGTAGATAAATGTGCTTCTGAGAACCACCATTAAGTCCCTAAATGGATTATATATATTTGGTTTAGAAACCTAATATTTAATATTAGTGTACTCTCCAGCGGTTGGCTTTATTTCTCTTGATAATCTATTCCCACTCCATTTCCTTTTAGATTTCTAACCTCATTAAACCTTTCATATCGCAGTTATTTTCTGTTCTAAACAAAATTAAAGACACACCATCCCCAGGTTTTAAGAGTCTAATTTTACTCCCAAACTGGAGAAAACACAGAGATAAACATTCTTTTCAGTGATGAATTTTAAAACCGCTTTACGAGTCAGCTGGAATTGCTAACCATATTGAGGATTGTAAAAGTCTGTGAAAGGCAGCATAATAAATGATGCTTGAAATGGCATTTGTTGTATGGGAGTTCGGATGCTTACATGGTATCTTTCCCTTCTCGGTTTTGTATAAAATGTGAGGATGTATCTCACGTCGTACAGTACCTTAAGAATTTATAACATTTTGCTTCTGGTCTGATTGTCTGCAAAGAATCTCAGTTACCAGCAGGGGTTCCTTAAATTCACATGGCCAGGAGAAAGCGGTATCTGTGTAATACTCTGCTCCCAGTGTGCGCATTAAACTGGTTTTTCTTGATCGAGGACACATTTCTTCCTTATCATCAGGCACTTTGGCACATTGCTTGTTCTGATATATATATAAGTATTGCACTCGGCCTTACTAGACACATTAAAATCGTGTTTGACCATTCTTCTTGTTACACAATGCCCTGGCCCCTACAGTGGCTGCTTTAAGAAAAAATGCAATATATGTGGTGTTGAAAAGAAATCTGCAGGCTGGAGGAAGCTCTAAAATATATCCTATATCTGCCCAAATCCATTTCTCTTTCCCTTGTTTTCCTGTGAGGCCTGTAACACCTCGGCTAATTATCAAATAGCGTTAATGACGTTAAATCGGGGTTATACACTTCACAGCCCATCTGCTCCTTCTCTCTCCATTTCCCCCAGAGTCATATGGCTGAATGATGACATCACATCAGTGCGTGACATTTCCAGCGCAGCTGATGGTGATCTCATAAGTACAGGACCATGGCTTCACGGCAGGGTCGAACAGGGCTGCAGGCAGGGTAGGTTTCCGTTCAAGGAGAAAACTTGTTGGTAGTGGCACAGTTTTTGTTTTGCAGATGAAGTGACACCTTTCAGTGAAACAGCTGAATAAAATCCCACGGCCCTTTTGTTTCACGGTGAAGTCTCTGTTGCAGACCTGTTATATTTGGTGGCTGCAACAGTAGCTTGCATAGTTTTGGTACTTCTAATTCCAGTGCCGAGACCTGCAGTTTGAATACTAGCAATTAGCACTTTGCATCTTAAAAAAAACTTAGGTTCCCTTTGCCTCATGGCAGGGGAGATACTGTTATTTTCCATCCCTATTCTGCAGGCAGGGAAGGTTGAGGCAGGGGCAGGGCACCCAGGATACTTACGCTGCACATCAATAGCCAGAATTACCACCAGCGGCTCCTGACTCCCTGTCCTTTGCTCATCTGTTAGTCTATAAGGTGAGAGCTAACATTTTAGGGATTTAAAATCAGAGACAGGGGTCTCTGCAATTTGCAGAAGCTCTCAACATGCCACAGGAGCAGGCCCGGTGACAATAGGCATTTGTTTGACATAGAAAAAATGATAGTGAAAATTGGCTGAGCAGTTTCTGATCACTGCAGTCCCTGCTGATAGCTTTGTGCTACTCTTGTTCAAATTCACAGTAAGAAACAGCATGGTGCTAATCGCTGAGAAGTTCTGGGAGAAGGCTGGTCAGCAGGGTGCTTATATGAAGAGTGATGTGATGAAATGGTAGGGAAATAGGTCTTTATCCTGACCCTCTTCCTCTCCCTTCCAATTGTGTGGAGCAGTTAACGATGACCAGAAGCTTTCCTGGCAAACTCTGACTAGCAGTTTTGCTAATTTACATTTGTTTTCAAGGGTTCAGCATCATTGTCTTTAATAGGATGCTCTCGTCCAGGACTCGGTCATGGCTGTTTATGAGGTCCCTACATTTATGCTCTCCTTCTGTTTTCTTCCACTATACATAATGTCATTTTGATGAGGACAATGTCCTTGAGCGTACTCAGTGTTGCAGGAAGACGCATTATTACCACAAGTCTATTTTCAGCCGGTTTCCACCAGGTTTATTACACCCTGTGAATTCATTCTGCTCCTGCTCACCTGTGTTAGATGCACGTGACGGTGTTATCATCCTCCTTTCAGAGGGCAGGAGCGGGCGGCTGAGCTGCTCAGTTTTAAGTTCTAATGGCTGCTTATTTAATACAGTTTTATCTTCACCCACCCATAGCAATCATCACCTTAAAAATCACCTCCATTATATCCATTCTGTTCTCCACTGCCGAACAAATCAATGCACCTCTGACAGCCTGAGATTGCGTGAGTGTGCGGGAGTCCTGAGGAATCAATCGCACCCAGGTGCATCGGAGGGGATTAGTGGTTTTCCCCGGGGAGAAATGGCTGGCGGTACTGGCCCCTGTTCTCATGACTCAGCAGCTCCACTCCAATTTCCCATTTCAAATACAGAGCAGCAAGCTCTAAATCTTCCATGCCTGAGCGCCGAGTGGATAGCCCAATACAAAGTTACATTTCACTTTGTACTGACAGATGGAAAACCATAATAACGTCCCTTTCTTCATGATGAGTGATGGGTTCCCACAACGCAGGATAGATTCGGAGTGCCGCTGCAGAGGCACAGGTGGTGCCAGGAGCTGGATGCTCGCGTGAGAATCCAACGATGTTGTTTGGTGTCTCACCCTGGGTGGGATAGTTGCCATCTGTTCTATAGTGCTGGTGTCTCAGACTGTTTGCAAATCCTCTCTGGTACCCCAAAAATGCTGGGGATTGAAGCAGGCAAGGGGAGTGACAGCCTTTAAGGTAATCGGTCTAGGATAGATTTCAGGTTAATAGGAGGTCAGGGTGGGAAAGCATGCTTCTACTCCATTGCACAACTGAAGGAGACAAAGGATTTTAGATGCGGGGTTGGTACTTCTCACCAATATTAAGTTTACTCTGAGGTGTTAATATGGGGCACCTGAATCAACCAACACTAAGCAGCCATCAGGATGAAAGAGGCAGATCCTTGTGACCGTAAAATAGTGATAACCCTATGCCGTAATGTTAATGAGCCTCAGTTTTTCAGGCTTGCCATATGCAACCCGCCTGTTGGCTTTAGCAGACACTACCATATGTGTCAGAGGTCCAGAATCAGGCTTTTTTTTCCATTTTGCATGTTGGAAGAGACTCCTTTCTGCAGAGAATATCTGCAAGTTTGCCTGTAGGTCAAAATAAAAAGTTTTTTCCATCAAAGGAGCAAGTTTCCTTCCCTTTGAGCTCACTGGTGCTTTCAGAAGCTCTTCTCATTTATGTCCAACGTGCCAAGTCAACTCTTGGTGTTCCTGAGTGTGTAGTAGACGCTCAGCATGCCTCGGACTGACTCTGGGAGTTGGGAGCAGATGTTGGCTCCGTGACAGGTCTGTGTCAGCAATGTGTTTTGATAAGAACAGACTATTCCCAGCTGGCTTCTGAAGAGTTTTTCTCTTTTTCTCTGCTTTCCTCCTCTCTTGCTTTCAGCCCTTCTTCATCAGGCTCAGAGCATGCATTCTGAAAAGATGTGCCCAGCTCTTTTCTTGATGTTGTTTTATTTTCTGCATCATTCATGTTTTGAGGCTTTTTTTAAAACGTTGTCCTTCGCATGGTTGGGAATCCCCCAAATGCAGCTTTTCCCTCATTTCCCAAATGCAACTAATTTCCCCAGAAGAAACGCCTGCATTTCTTTCAGTCTGGCAAGAGCATGGAGAGATGCAATCCCTCCTTAATGTAGCTCTGCCACCAGAAACCCAATAAAAATCCAGATTTAACAGTTAGCTACATCCGTTCTGGGAGCTCTTGGTCTGCAGCCCGGGGCTGAGCTTTGGTATCACTAATCTGGGTGTGCTGTGGGAGATGGGCACAGCTGAGCCCAGGGAGTGTCAGTGGTGGAGAATCACGTCCAAACGGGAATGCGTTCCCTGCCTGAAGCCCAGCAGTGCTGTCAGCCAAACCATGGTTTTCTGTCAATGTGTTACTGGCCTCCAAATAAAGACTTGAAGAGGCGGAAGCTTGTGATGTCTCTCTAGACTAAATGTGGGAACCGAAGTTCACCCACTGCTCTTCTTATCTTCGATCAGATTCAGTGTTAGATTAATGTTAGAAGACTGTTGAATGGGTTGGGATAATTCTTTATTCCACCTCCACCTTCATACATCTGCTTACCTGGTTAGTTGTGGTTGAAAAATCCTGCAGTCCCTTATTTTAAATACATATGACATTTCTGCTGCCTGGGCAGGGCAGGAGCTCTTTGCTGGGCCCACGCTCATAGAGGATGCTTCAGAGATAGATGGATTGGGAGAGCCACTAGCCGACTTCCAGGCACGTTATTGAAGCAGTGTGTGACTGTGAACTAGTTACTTGACCTCTTTATACTGTAAATCTATAAAACTGGGGAAGAAGTAGACCCTCGCAGAGCTCCAGACAGTTCACGTCTGCTGTAGTCTCTTGGGTTATGGTGAAACTGTACGACAGGTACATAGCGTTCCTGCTTTACCAGGAGCCTGTAAGGCCTGGTTGGTTGTTCACCTACTTGCTCCTCAAGTCTCGAACTGCCCGCAGCAGTTTCTAGGTGAAGAGCAGGTTTGGGGACTGCGTTGTAATGGGAAACCTCCGTTTCCCTTTTAACCAGGACTTCAACCCTGCAAAACAATCAGCTCTTCCCTTTCCATTGAGAGGCAGCAGTATCTAATCAGGTTTCACTCCTTTGTTGTATCTATTGATCCTCAGCACTGTAAGATGCAAATTGCCATGCCTGACAGGATTCAGGGTGTTTTATCATCAATGGAGAGTAATTATCCTTGGCTGCACCAATATTGGATTGTTAAGCCCCAGGATAATGCACAAGGTAAAGACATTTAGAAGGCAGTCCACCTTGGGGATTTGTGTAAATGTGATGGATAGAGTGAGAGCAGGATAGCTGAATTACAGCCCGCAGGGACTGACAGCTGCACGGGGCTGCAGCCTTGATAATCCTCGCAGAGGAGAGGGCCGCAGTTGGGATTGAGACACAAAGTGTGTCTAAAGCTGCAAGTTTCCCTTTCTGTTTAATCCTTGTAATGTGTATATGCTGAAGAAGAAAACATATGCAAGATTTTGAATGGGTTCTGTGCGCTTGCAAGACTGGCCAAGTAACTTCTTCTGTTCATTTATCTCACCATAATTCAAGCTTTTCATGTGAGCATATTTTAGAGGCACGAGGGGTTTGGGTACTTATTTCTTTGTCTGTGGATTCCAATTCAATACTAAAAGCAGAATCATAAATGAATAAGCAGGAGATACTTCTCTTTTCTGAAGGTATCTGGTTAACCATTGCATATTCTGGTGTGTAAAGTAGTTAAGCTGTCTTAGCTGTGGGGAGAAAATGTGTGTCAACAGAGATGCCATGTTAGCTGACTAATCCTCCACCGATAGCAGCAAACCTGGAAGTAGACTCAGGGAAGAAAATCTCTTTTTCCAGAGTTATCCATATGAGCTGAGTCTTATACCTGTCACTTTTTTTTAAAACCAGGCCATTTCCATAGTTGCAAAATAAATAAGAACAGAGATATAAAGAGGAGAAGGAGTGTCAGTGCCTGAGAACTGCTGAGATGAATGTTGAGGGTGGTTCCCAAAGACCGTCAGGCTTCAGATACAGCACTAAACTTGCAATCTGCGAGTTCTGTTAACATTTTTCAATGATTTCAGTTGCAGTTCTTTCTTGTCAAGCAACTCCTTGTGTTTGACCAAGGCCGCGACTAAGATCAGCCAACTTGCTTGGCATGCAAAGCATGCTTTATTCTTGTTGAAGCTGCTAAGGACACTGAGGAGTAAATGCCAGAAACTTAAGCAAATAGTCCATGCTTTACCAGAACTGCGCCAGATTTTGCAGCTCTGTGCAGCTTTGCGCCGGCAGCGTGTGCCCTGTGCTGCCACAGAGGCGTTGAGGTTGCTGTACTCCAGTGGGATTTTTCTGACATCCTTCACAAGCGCCCCTGGCTGCTTCATTTCACACGTTATCATCAAAGTCTGCAACAAGCTCCTTACATTGCTCCGTACCTTCAAACAAGCAGGAAAGGGGTTTGCTCCACAGTCAACCTTAACTGCAGTTTTGAAATAGGAGAAAATTGAGAAAGATTAAGAAAATTGCCTCGCATACCTATGCTGTTTGTCATGTTTTTAAAAGGGAGTGAGTCTCGCAGATGTTTTGATTGCCAAGTCACAAACACACCGCTCGGGAGGGTGGAATCCAGGGGAAGTCGTGTCACAGGGAATTGGCACCGCTGTTCCCTTTCTTCTGCTTGTCGAAATAGCCCCCCCAAGCCGGGAGGGGGTTCTGTGAAAGAAGAAAAAGGATGCAATAGGAGCTGATGCTGGTTTGCGCTTCTCTCCCCTGCCCTTGGCTGCCGGGGCAGCCCTGAGCGTTAGGGAAGCCCTCCAGGGCCGTGCATGCTGCTGGGGGAAAGCGGCTCCTGCAGCCCTGAGCCCCATCTGCCCTGCGCCCCAGCACGCCGCTGAGCTCCGCCGGCGTCATCCACCGCCCTGCAGGTAATCTTGCTGCCGGCTGCGAGCACAGGAGCCCCGCAGCCGCTCGGGCAGATGCTGCGAGCGACCAGCCTGGAGCCTCAAATCTGTAATTGGCTCCCTGCAGCGCCGTGGCTCCCGCTTCACCCCGCGTTTTCCCGGGGAGACTGCAGCGCCGTTCCTCCCGTGGTGCCCTGCCAGCCCACAGGCAGCCTGGGCACGGGACAGGCGTGCATTAAATCACCCGAACATGTTAGACACGGACAGCCTCGAGTAGAAGCATTCATAGATTTCCATATCCATCTGCTGCTTTTCTGCCCGTGCTCCTCCCGTGCTGCAAGGGAACGGCGGGGCTGCTCCAAGCTGTCGAATTTGTGGCCGATTTCTGGAAATGTCAGTGTAGGTAGGGCATTATCTTTGGGGAAATATTGTTGTGTGCTCCCTCTCCCCCACAATCCCTCCTTTTTCCTAGAAGCGAGTCACAACTGTGCGGTTCTGCAACTGCAATTTGCCCTAGCTCTTAGAATTCCTTGGGATGCAGAGAAGCAGGTTTCTGACCAGCTGATAGGCTTTCTCCGCAGTGCTGACCATTGCTCTCGGCGGGTGACACAAAAGAAAATCCGTATTGTAGCTTCTGAAGATGAACCAATGACACAATGCCAAACACAACAATCCTGGAATTGGGGGAACTCGAGATCTAAACCCCCATTTTGTTGCAGGGCCTGAATCTTAATTAGACCAAGCCAAAAAGCACGTGAGCCGAGAGGTTTGGCCCTCCGATGGGGGGAGACACCGGTTCAGAACCAGAGCTCCCGGTTGAGACCTCGCATGCCCCGTGGCATTGTACCATAGCGCAGAGCTTGCAGAACCCCTGTTGTCGGTACAGATATTTTGTCGGTACAGATATTTTAGGTGATGTATACATAAGTGGAGGATCAATACCGTATGGCATGCGTGTTAAAATAAAAACATGCGTGCACTCATGGCTGTATTTGCTATATTCCACACGAAAGTAGTTATTTTTTTTTTATTGGGAAAATTGTTAGATTTGATGGCGGTATGTAATTAGTAGTTTGCCAGCAATAATTACAAGGCTGTGCTCCAGAATAAATGATGTAGCATTCCTGTGCGTATAATATGGTATACCACAAAATAGGAGCTGGAAAATTGCAACATTGCTGGATCATCATATATCTGACATGTTGAAGGGGTTTTTTTGCTCTGATAGTTTATGAAAAATAGTAAGTATGGTGCACTGTGCACCAAAAGGCTTTCTTTGTTAAATTAACCACAACTGCAACCACAAATTATGGCTTCACAAACTATAGATTTAAGACTGGCTTTTCATAAATAGAGCTTCTTTGTGTTTTAACAAAACATACATAAAAGAAGGGAGCTGTACAATGATGCCAAAGTAGCACTTTCAAAATCATCAGCCCATTCAAGCCCTTGGAATACAATCGTCATATTTGTTTAAAGTTTAATATCCAGAAAGGGAATTCACAGAAATCCCATAAGCGTAACACAGTTCTGATATAATTTCTGTGTGCCTTAATGAAATAATATCAAGATAGCGACCTTAAAAAGATAGGTTTGTGTACATTTGAAAGTTTGTATACACTTGAAAGTCTCACTTATGTAAGTGAATAATTGGTCACTAAGAGACTAAGCAAAGGTTCTGCAAAATGAAACATGACAGAAAAATCCTTCTGTGGATTTTTTTTATACATAGCACGTCCATATATGCGAAGGACCCGAATCTTTCAAAGTAGAAGGAGTTGTGCCAGTTTCTACCAAAGGTAAATTTGCCCAAAAAGAGTTTTCTCCAGTCCTGGATGATTGCCGTACATTTCTCCAAGTTTTAAAATATCCTACAGATTATTGGCATGCTCATCCCGATTTTGAAAGGCATACTTTTGGCAGCACCAAACCGAGGAGGGCCATGTGTTAACATCCTGGTTTAGCAATATGTATTCCCACATGCTACGCTCTCGTACAAATGCAGTTTTTATTGCTGTTGACTTCAAACAAAGATGCTTTGACATCTAAAGTTGTATATGTTACAGATGCAATGCCTAACCATACTCACGCTGTATATTTTAGGATGAGCTGGCTGTGGTCCCAATTATACAATCAAGTATAAACACTCCTAGGATACAGGGCCCCATACGGAGAGTCACTTATCTTTGTTGTGCTGTGTAGTACTGCGCTGTAACATCTTGCCGTGTCTGATATTTTGTGCTCCAGCTCATTTGCACATTGTTGCTTAACACAATATATAAATAACATATAGGAGCAGGCAGCATCACTTGTCTTCTGACTTTGAACGCGGAACAAGTATCGGTAACGTATTGCTTAGTCGCTCCCAAATCCACAGCCTGAGCGTCGCCTGTCCAGGATAGCAGCCTCTCCGTTACTTTCCTATTCCCTATTTTCTCATCCTTGCACTAACAGTGCGAAGGAGGATAATAATCCAGTTAGGAAGCATTTCTAAGAAAAAAAAGTGTATTTATTGGCCAAAACCTTTTGTGCTAAGTAGAGAAACTACAGCTCAAGGCTTCGTATTTGAAATGGTGGTTGGTGGTTGGCTGTTCAGCTTTGCAGCAATAGGTTGGTTTTCTGGGAAAACTCCTTACAAAGTTGAGTAAATCATTCTTCTCCTTCCACCACCATCCTCAGAAGGAAAGCAGGGTTCTGCTTTATTCTGCATCCACCTTTACAAGAAACGTGAGGCTGTAAGGGCCAGCTGGGGCTCTTTTTCTGTCTTCATGAAAGCTCCAGGTTTTGTCTTGGCTGCTGTAACAGCGGGGTGCTTGGGGTGGGAGGAAGTTAGGCACCCATTTGCACTTGGATTCATCCACTGCCTATTCCGTTTAGACTTTCCCCAACAATAGGAATCCTGCCACTCCTTTCATTTGCATCCAGGAGATAGCTGAGCAGGCACTTTTGGCGTGCAGAAGCACCCCCTCATCTCTCAGAGGCATCCCGTGGGCCCTCCTTGCAGGCCGATTGCAGGGGGGTGCCAGGAGGGAGGTCCGGGGGGGCTGACAGGTCCATGGGGAGATGGGGGGCCCCGGGGCTGCACCGCACCGGTGACCACGCTTGGCAGGAGTCCTCAGTACAAGTCTCCTCGCCCACCTCCTTGTGTTTGCGTTCTTCAAAGATAACTGGATATGTGCGTAAGGTTTTCAATCCTGTAGCTGGCAGTGTGTACAGGAGTCCTTGTAATAATAATTAGCTGTAAATATTTTGCATCTAATTCTGAAAGGTTACTTCAAAGGAACATTTCTTCATATCGCTTGGGATCTTTTCTTCTGTTGAAATACACATTCATGAGTGAAGTACTGCAATTACAAGGATGTTTAGAGGATCACAAAGGTATTTATTCTTGTCCTGGCTAGTTTATAGTAGCAAAAATTGCAAGTGGAAAGGCTAAGAAAATGTATTCTAAAAACAAATGTGTAATTGTTTTGTTGAGAGTTAGAGTCAACAGTGTTTATTCATGAGGCTTAGCTGCCCCAGGCGAGAGCAATCAGACTGGAGGTACCACCTCCTGTATCCTTGTTCTCTTTAATTGGAGCCATAGCCTTGGATGCCCCGAGGCGAAGGGCCGTCTCTAACTGTATTCTCTTCGGTTTATGAACATTTGAAAGTGCAGTGGAAAAAACCATTCTTTTGTTTAGACAGTTTCAGGCTTCCCCTCCCTCTTCTGTTCAGCAAGTGAAAATTGTATGTCAAAATTAAGCTCTCGAGCAGCTATAGATTTTGCATGTAATGTGATACTCCAATGGCCACATAGTTTTGCAGCGCGTATGTTGTTAGGCCTAGGAGCGGAGCTGTGCGTCACCAGCAAGCACAGGGATGGAGAACTGCAGTCAAGCTCCCGCGCCGTCTGCAGCCGGGGCCCGCCGGGGCTCTCGGCAGCAGCACCGGCAGCTTCAGGTGCCCGTAGGCAGCCTGGTGTGCCACGCTGTCCCCCGTCGTGCTCCCTCTCCCAGCGCAGGCATTCTTTTAAAGCAAATCAGGGCATATTTTAACAGTCTCACTGCAAATTCCTGTGTCACTTCACTTCTATTTTTAGGCCCTGGTGAGGGTACCTAGTGCAGCTACCAGCCTAGAGACAGATTCAATAAAAGATTCAATAAAATTTCTCTCCGGCTGCCTCCCAGCAGAAGCCCAAGTGGGGGCATGCAGTGCAGGAGGTGGCTGGCGTCTCTTGTTGAATCTAGCCCTGAGTTTATCCAAGCTCTTCCTGAGTGTTTTTCTACTCTCTCTACTGTAAAATCCTGATTTCCTCATGACATCTTTATGCAACGCTATGGTTAAGTGCTTTCTCCTTCTGTCAGCACTGCCAGTCTCAAACTGCTTGAAGCTTTTAGCTGCAAAATAAGAAGCGTGGTCTGGCTCGAGGCGTGAGGAGAGTCCTCCGTGCTCTCTTCAAGCACCAGCCTAGTCTGCTAGAGCCCTGCCTCGAGGGAAGGCTCTCCACTTGGGACAGATATCGCTGCTAGAGCGGATGGCTGTGATCCTGCAGCCTTGAGTCAGACCTAAGTAAAAACAATAGCCACAGCCTATCTCATCTCATCTCATCTCATCTCATCTCATCTCATCTCATCTCATCTCATCTCATCTCATCTCATCTCTGCGCGAGTACTCGTGCTGCCCCCACACCCTGGCATTCCAGCACCTTCAAGAGATTAGCGCAGGCTCGGCATGGAGTCCCTCATGTGGTCTGCTCATGCTGCGTGTAAGGTGTTGGTGGTCAGATAGCATCTTGAAAAGAGAAAACAAGAATACACCCCATCTAAGCTTCACTTTCACGTTGCACCAGCCCGATGCCTGGCCAGGCTGCTCCGAGAGGAGAGTTCAAGAAGCAAGGAACGCCCAGTGTTGTCATCTTGGTTTGCACATTCGAGGGCTGAACCGAGAACACTAAATAAACATCTGAGAGTGCACCCTGCGTGCACCACTTACCCATCAATCTGCCGCCTTTCTGGAAGGGTGTTAAGTGGTTTCCGCTGCCATCGATACTACTTTAGGTTTCTTCTGTCCCTCTTCAAGCTGGCTTTGTCCCCTGTTGAGTCCGGCTGCAGCTGGAGGTAGGTAAGAAGGGAAAGGGACAGTGTGACAGGTGACGGATGGGATGAGTCCTTGGCTCCAGGAACACTCATCCTTCACTCACAGCGACTCGCTGCTGGTTCATCCTCCTCTGTAGGTGCATGTGAATGGAGATTTCAGGCTCTTCAGAGCCCTTCTGGCGGAATGGCCTTTCATTTGCCACGTCTTCTTAAAACAAAGTTACTGAGTGGTTTACAGATATCCCAGATTTTCTAGGCTATCACTCCAGTCATATCTTCACTGCGGCAAATACCAAGGCTTTAAAAGGCACCTATTTATTTAGCTATTTCATGCAACTGGCAAGGCTTAAGAGCCGTCCCTGAATGATATCGATTCTAGTAAGAAGTATGTCATAGCTCTGGAGGCTGTTATCTAAATAATCACATGCTTTCTGGCGTGCAGTTTTCAGATTTGAGTTATTAGATTTAAACTTCTGGTCTTCTTAGGAAAACACCTCCCCTTCCATCCCTTTTCATTGCCCCTGATCCAAGGTGGGACCGTCTAGAGGATGGCGTAATATTTGCTGCGTGTTTGCCTTGACGAATGGCTAATTCCCACTCGGATCCGTGGGGGTTTGCTGTGCACCGGGGACAGCAGGCTCCTTGGCTTCCTTGCCGAGAATATTTGTTTAAATGCAGCAAGTCCTTTCTCCAATGTTGTCTTTGCAAAATGTGGAGGGGTGAGCCTTTTGATGTTTGTATTTACAGTGTTTTCACATCTGGATGTCATTTGTGACACAGGCTCTCCTCCTTTTTCTATCCCTGTGTCTTCCTGTAAAATTCATTTTGAACATATAAGCTCATGTGGCTTTAATGTCTAGTAGTCGGCCAATGTATTTAGCAGGCCTGTAGTAGGCCAATAAAGAGGTACCTTGGGTCATGCTGTGCGCTCTTGTAAATTTATCCCGAATTAACCCTGATTGGCATCCAGCTCCCCTGCTGTAAAGATACAGATGTGCGCGCTCTCCAACATCTGCTCTTTCACAAGGAGCTGTGCCATAAATCCACGAACCCCGGTGACCTGGAGTCTGGGCTGAGGGTTCGGGGATGCTTTTGCTCCTGTGCTCCGCAGTCAGGAGAGCTCGCCGGGATGGGTACCTGCAGGACGCGGGTGGCAGCGCTGCTGGCGGAAGGGCAGCTCCATCCTTGTGTTTTCACACGAAAATCCCGTTGGTGTTGCAAGAGGGTGTTCTTCTCCCTGAGCAACACCAAGATACGGCCTCCGGTGTAAATCCTTCTTGTGGCTCCCCGTTTCATGCAAGTGGTTTGAATATCCTCGTCCAACAGGTTTCTTTGGGGCTTGTATTAATTCAGCTTCATCTTTTAAAATGCAAACTTGGGCATGGCGGAGCAGGCTCTTTCAGCTGCCTTTACTTGCAAAGGAAAGCAGGGGAAGGAGATCAGTCAGAGCAGCCAGAGCGTCGCTGCAGTCCTGCAGTCAGCCAGGATGCAAAAGGAAAAACATACCCATCAATTTCTAAATGTCAGCAGAGATCCCCTGGAAATTATTTATTGCGTCTGCTGTCGTATTTAATGATTTAACAATATACTAATAATCATAATATATTAACTTTGTGTAGTGATATACCAATCAATATAAAATAATGAACACATCTAATGGATTTAATAGTATACAGATGTTTGCCGCCTTTCTCCCTGAAGATTTTCAGATAATTTCTCAAGGCCAGCTGAAAACCGCGCTCAGGCGGTGCCGTTCCCCCACCCGAGAGGCAGTCGCGGTGCCGGGGCCACGTGCGGACACCGCGAAGGCGGCAGAGCAGCCGTGCGAGGACAGGCAGTGCAGGACGGGGCGTTTCGGGTGCACGGCGAGCGCGCGGGGGGCTGCGGGCTGGGGAGGGGGCCGCGCGTGAAGGCTGCGCGTGGGCGCGCCGGCCCCGCTCCGGCAAGGGGAGAGGGAGGGCAGGGGCTCACCCCGTCCTCATGAATCATGTTTGCTGCGGCAGGCACTAACCAGGCGTGTCAGGCAGCGTGGATCGTTGGCCCCCGTGGCCATTGATCAACCATTTATTAAAGCACCTATGAATCACTGCAATAGTAATTATATTTTAAATATACCTGCTAACAACTGTTTTGCAATGTGAAGGTTAATCACAATTAAACATTTCCTGTGCTTTTCCCTTCTCCCTCCACCCCGATCCAAATCCCCTGCGGGTCTGAGTGCATCGCAGGGGCACAGAAGGCTGCAACTCACGTGGAAAATAGAGGGAAAGGAGTCCAGCCTCGGCCCATCAGCAGAACGGGGTGGGAAGGAAGCGTGCGCACACGCGCGCACACGCGTCCCTGCAGAGAGCATTAACACACACTGCACGCGCTCTCCAGCCACGCACACGCACACAGACGGTGCACGCAGAGCCCACGCGCAGAGCCCACGCGCACACCCCGCGCGCACCGCCACTGCAAACGCCCAGGTACCGGCTGCGCGCGCGCCCACACGCAAACGGCGCACAGCGTGTGTGCACGCTGCGCGTACGCCCAGGCCGCGCACATCAACACAGACTGTGCACAGACGTAGATGCTGTGCACGCGCAGCCCGTGTGCCCGCACGCGCTGTGCACACACCGACCATTCACGCAGACGGGGCTCACGCACGGACCGCACGAAGCGGTAGACCGCGCGCACGCGGCACGCTGTGCGCCGACGGACCCTGCACGCACGCGCAGATTGCACACGCGGCTCGTGCGCACCTGCGCACACCGCGGGCGCGCGGGCCACGCGCAAACGCCCCCCGCGCACGTGGGTTCGGGCCGCGCCCGCACAGCCGGTGCGCACCCGCGCACACGCTCCGCGCCCAGACAATGCACAGGCACGCGGGCTGCGCCCGCGCGGACCGTGCGCTCAGGCACGCGCGCACACGCACGCCCACGGAGCGCGCACCCCCCTCGCCCCCGCTGCGGGACCGCGTGCACGCGCGCGCCCGGGGCGCGCGCCCCGCGGCCGCTGCCCCGACGGCGGGTCCCGCGCGTGCCCCGCGGCGGGGCGGGGCAGGCGGGCGCGCGCGAGGCGCGGCGCGGCGCGCGGGGCGGCGGGGATCCGCGTCTCGTGGCTGGATTGGTCTCGCCTGGCGGCGGGCGGGCGCGGGGCGGGCGGCGGGAGGCGCGGCCGCGCGGAGCAGTCGCGCCGCGGAGCGCCCGAGGAGCGGCACCGCCGCCGCGGAGCGGAGCGGAGCGGGCTTCGGCGCGGTTCCTCCTCGTCCATGTTTGGGAATAATGGCTACCGAGGCGTGAATCACAAAAAGAAAGAGAGAAAGAAACCCGCCGCCGGGGGAAGCCCCTAGATGGGGCCGGGCTGGGGCTGCCTGCGGCGCTGATCGCTCCCCCTTCTCTCCCTCGTCGGATGCCGGCCGGAGCCGCCTGGGTCGCTCTTTCTGCTGCTTTTTTGCCTTTTTTTGGTGTGTCTGTGGGCTTTTCGCCCCCTCGCGTGCTTTTTTCGCCCCGCCGCGGCCCCGCGGGTGATGGACCCCTAGCGCCGTCTGCGCGGCGGCTCCGGGGCTGAGCGGGCGGCGGGGGCGCAGCCCCGCCGGGGCGAGGCGGAGGGGGCGCAAACTTTGAGCCCCGGGTTCGGCCGGGGGGGGGGAGGGGGGAGAAAAAAAAACAAAACAAAAAAACCCCAACCCAGTCGAGGGGGGAAAAGGGAGGAAAAAGCGAGGAGAGGAGCCGCGTTGCCCGCGCCCCCCGACAGCGCGCAGGAAGAGGAGCGAGCGGCGGAGGACTGCGGCGGGAGGAGGCGGAGGCGCCGCGGCGGGGGCCGGCGGGACCCCCGGGGCACCTCCGGGCCGGGCGCCGCGTTGTGCCGCGGCGGGGGGGCCCCGAGCGGCTTCGCGCCGCGCCGCGCCCGCGGGGGCCGCCCGGCCTCGCCTTGTGGATTATCCCGCGGGGGCCCGGCTCGCCGGCGGGGCTCGCCATGGTCTGCGCGCCGCGGGGTAAGTAGCGGCGGGGCGGGTGGGGCCTGCGGGCCGGGGACCCCCACCCCCGCGGGGCTCGGCTCCTCTCCTCTCCCTCTCCTCTCCCTCTCCTCTCCCTCTCCTCTCCCCCTCCCCGGCCCCCCTCTCGGCGGGGGAAGTGTTTTTCAGCCGGGCTGCGGGAGCCGGGGAGTTCGGCGGCTTTGCGGTCAGACGGGAGAAGGAAATCGCCGCGTTTTCCGCCCGGTGCAATGGTTGTGTGCGTGCGGTTTTTTTGTCTGTTTCTTCTTCTCTCTCTCTCTTTTTTTTTTTTTAATTTTTATTTTGGTGGTGTCTCTTTGGGTGCCGTCGACGAGGTGGTTTGGTTTTCCCGGCCGCTGGCTGCCGGCCCCCCGCCCCAGCCCTCTCCGGTCGGGGGGCGGCTGGCGTCCCTGGCTCCCCGCGGGTGCCGCGGTGCGGAGGGGCAGAAGCCGGCCGGTGCCCGCCCCGCAGGCAAACCGAGGGGCTCTCCCTACGGATTTACGGAGAAGGGGGTTTTGGGGGGGGGAGACGGGGCGCGTTGAAATATAAAAGAGAAAAAGAGAGGTAGCGGCGAGGAGCTGCCGGGATGCGATGTGCTCCCAAACTGCCTTTTTTCACCCTATTTCGCGCATTCCTCCACTGCGACCGCATCCCTCTCCCCCCCCCGCCCCCCCGGCCCCCACTTCCAGGAGGGGGGGTGATCGCTGCCTTCGTCGGGGCGCAGAGAGGGGGGCCGGGGCGAGTCTCGCTGGCGGCACCCGCGCCCCTGGGCCCGGGCGGCCCCGGGCTGCTCCCGCCCACGGGTGACCGCGGCGGCGCGACCCGGCAGCCGTCCGCAGAGCGGCTTTGGAGGCGCGCAGTGGTCCCCTTCAGCAGAACAGCGCGAATTGGCTCTTCGGGGGTGTTTTCTCGGCAGGCCGGGTGTTGGAGCGGGCTGCCGGTTGGGGACGATGTGTGTCTGGGATTGCTGGCTATTAAAAACGGTAACAAACCTCCAAATCTGGAGCTGGCGGTTAACCCCTTGGGCGCAGGCCAGAGCCCCTCCAGTCACAAAGAAGAGCAAGTTTTAAAATGGTCTTCGTGGATTTTTTTGTTGCTTGTTTTTTTCCATGTGTCTTTTGGCTTGAGAAATTAGCCGGCCGCCTCCCCGAGCCTGGCAGATTGTGCTGGCCACGCCGAAACGCGGGGCACGGGTGGGCTGCCCAGGCGTCGGTCCTGTCCCTGCCTCTGCTTCTGTGCCCCCTCCGCTTACCTTGAAAGAAAAATTTAATCCAATTAAGAAATAAAACCTTGTGTGTTTAAAAGTGACAAATTTGAAAGGGGGGGGGGGTGAAGTAAGATTTCCAGGTCACTGGTTAACTAGAGATGGTTTGGAAAGAGAGCTCAGGAATAAGGCGAGGGCAGAGGGAAGGAAAGGGGGACCTTCTTAAATGGCAAAGGCTTGTACGTCTCTCTGGAATTTAAACTGGTTTTTAGGCTTGTAAAATCTTCTTGAAGTTGCGTGTTTATCTCAGGAGGCTGCTTGCTAGCTAATCTTCTCAAGGCATGTCCTGATTTTTTGTAATATTACAGTATCTGAGGTCCTTTTAACCTAATTTTGTAACAAAGATAATTTCTTGTTATGTAAGTTACTGTTCTGAATGATTGCTTTGGGTCTCAGAGATCGTCCTTAACCACTCTCCCCTGTGCTGCAGAAACTGGAATTATTTACTTCGTTATCAATTCTTGAAAGAAAGCCTCGCTCAACTGAAAAAGGCTGCTAAGGCATTACGGGAGAATAGGGTCTTCCCATTCTTCTTTCTAGAGAGTTAAATCTCTGGTCATCCCTGATCAGAATTTCCTTCAGAGGTTTATGTTTATGTATAAATCCGATTTTCCCCACATACGGACTTACAAGGGCGGGCTGCTAGATTTGTACGCACAGCATTAACTTCCTACAAGTGGCAGACTCCTAATGCTCTCCAAGAATTTTCTTCTTTGCTGACAACAGCTCCCTAAAACTGCCCTGTGCTAAAGCCAAAAGGCACTAGCTTGGGCTGCCCAATTTTCTTTTCCAGCGGAGATTAGTGCTATAAAACAAGGAAGGCAGTATTTTACTTAGTTGGATACCAAGTTTTTGCTAGTACAGAGCGATTTTTAAATTTTATTTTATTTGGAAGGTGGGTTATTCTGAGTGAAACCTTAAGCCTTGTTTATCAGAGAGGGGCGGTCTGTTCTCATAAATAAACGAAGGAGCAAAATATATCCCGGTGTTATTCTATCGGGACATGCAGTCATCTGTTGGACCGTGTGGCCTGTGCTGGCTAAATCGAATAGCAGTGTCACCAGTAGCTCTGGTATTTTTAAGTTAAAAAAGGGATTGGAGTATGCTTCAAATTCCAGTGATAAACTACAGGCATTTAGCAGTAGTTGATATTTATTTTGCTCTGATTTTGCAAGAACGTTGCGATTTGAAGTGTTAACTGTTGGTAAGGGGTGCAAATGTTAGTGTTTGCTGCTGTTGCTTTTTAAACTAAAAACTGTGAAGATGTTTAATGGTGATATGTTGACAAAAGTGGCAGTGAAAAGGGCTGCATTCTTCAGGGAGCCAGTCTGTGCTGTACGGTACTTTTGGAAAGCACAGATGTGTATGTAATTTTCTGCCTCAAACCTCTCTTTTTTTTTTTTCTTTTTTTTTTTTTTTTTTCTCTTCCCCCCTTGACTCCCTTGGGTTGAGTGACCCGTAATGGCTAGGGACTGTGCTGTCTTGGTGTCTGGATATATTTGAATATGAAGCAGTCTTTCTAAAGCCATTATAGAAGATTCAGTCAAGTAAAATTATTTGTATCATCGGAATAGGAGATGTAAGCTGGTTAATTTTAATGACTTTATGAATTTACAAGACCTGAAGTCAGGCAGGTACAAGAATGTGTTGCTCTTCGCTTAATAGCATGTTTGAGCAAAGATTGGCATTCTGTATCAGAAATAGAAATTTTAGCATTTCTTGCAGTCTTTTATCCTTCTGAATAAAGATGGAAATTCTGAACTAGGTAAAGAAACATATGGTTTTACCAGAAATGATTTCCTAGACTGATCAATTACCGGGAGATGTAATGAGAAATATACTCCCTAGGGAGAGGAAGGAGGGATTGCCATTACGTAATATCCCTTGGGAGAATTTCTGCATCGCATAATGGGGTTGGTGATGGAGCATTTGGGGAAAATGCCTATGGATAGGAATTTGTTCTTCAGATTTCCATAAGCAAAACATACTACTGAAAAATAGGCTTGTTAGAAGTAGTACTGATACGTTAGTAGGTGGGTGCTTTGCCTCCATACACATTTCTTTTGTTCTCATAACTACGATGTAAGCGATTAGGTAACCGTAAGATTAAAACGTCCACAAAATGAGAGATGCTAGTGAATAATTTCCTTCCTTATTTCACACCAAGGGTAAACCATTAAGGGCTTATGTTCTGTTCTAGGCTTCATTAAATTATATCTGTTTATCTATTGAAAGTAGGTCCTAAGGAAGAGCAAATCTCTAGGCTTCATGGGGTAAACACGAATGACCTTATCCTCGTGCTGGTGGAAGTGGAATATATAGAAATGCGTGTACATGATGATGTGGGTTCAATAAAACTCGGTAGCCGGATACGCATTTTCAGAGTCCTCGTAATATCCCAAGGACTGCCTCGGAGCTGACTTTTGGATGGAGAAGGAAGCGCTTGTTAAAAATGACTTAAATACAGCCGTACGTTTTTAGTAACAGTTGCCTTAAACAGGAAAATAATTCATTTCCACACACCTGCCCGTCAGCATTTTTCATGCTCGGAGTCCAGAGCGAGCGGTTAGCCTCCCGGAACCGAACGCCGAGCTGGCCAGCAGTGCCTGCCCGCGCACGGGCTCGGAGGTGTTAAAACCAACAGAGGAAAGGTGAGCGATCTTAACACCTCTGTCACTGCTGGGGAATTCGCCTAATTTGAGTTGCTGGTTTGAAATCTGAGCGCTGGTGATTCTAGTTAGTTTTTCGAATGGCTTGCCCAGCTTTTGTCCCTTGAGTGACAAGCGTGTTGCAGCCTTGCGGGTTCCTCTGAGAATCGCCTTTACGCAGATTCCGGGAGCCGAGGTGGTGCCGAGCCCCGATGGCGGCTCTGCTGATGGAGGCAGGTTTGCACAGCTATCACTGTTTTTAGGAAGTTAGAGGTGCAATGGCTGTTCCGAAGCCCAGGCCCCGATTTCAGCGTTTCATTGATCATATTTTGTAGTATTTTGTGTGCCACCTCGTGGCTGCCGGCACACATTGCAGCCGTTGAGGTGTGGCTGGGTTTCGTAGGACGGTCACAATTTTAGTCTCTTTTTGATGGTTTTATTTTGTGGCTCGGTTTAGTGTCGGTTATCTGTTCTGATTCGCCTCATGTTGTGACTCAGTTGTGAGATCCTGATCATTGGAAATGCAAACCAGAGTGGTGGCCGCTCACTGCTCACCAGTGTGTTGCTTCCACAGTTTGAGGCAGGGCTTGGCTTTCCAAAAAGGTGAAAACGGTGCTGGATTTAAGCACGGAGAGTTTGCATGAAGGAATTAGTGGTGTTTCTGCACCCTGTAGAAAAGGTCACCGTCAAGGAAACTGAAAATATAGCTGACTGATGCTGGTGGAAGGACTTGATTGCAGATGGTGACGCTGGGGTGGTAATCTTCCTCGCTGCCCTGCCCCGTTACCCTGCCGGAGTTTTACAGACAGTGACCCCAGCATTAGCCATCTCACCAGCACGGTTTGGCCTGAGAGCAGCTCTCAAGGTAGCTAACGTCATTTTAAATGGTGAGAATGGCAACCTGTCATCGTTGGTTCTTGTAACCTTAAACCAGGATGGTGCTGTTGACATGGATATAGAAAAACAGGTTCTCCAAAAGATCTGTTTGTACCTTTTATGGCTGCGTTGAAAGGGTTAAAGACAAATAAAATGTGTATCCTTTAACACTATAAAAATAAACCTTACTTTCTGGTGGGTGGTAGGAGAAGAGTTAGAGTTTACACAAAGACAGCATTTCAAGGTGGCTGTTTATGTTGTTACCAAAGATATTTCTAGCTTGCTTACAAAATGAGATTTTTTTAAAAAAATATTTTTAATTTTGAAAGTATTCAGTCTAGCTTATGTTCTTGTTGAAAAAATGTTACAGTTAAACTGCCGTGGAAGGTAGCTACAAGATTTTTAATATTGAGTTAAAGCAAGCTGGGTATGTTGTTTGCCATAATGTTTCTGTGGGGGGTAAAAAACATCTGTATGTGGCTGCTGTTTCTGCAGCAACTGCGATACCAAAGGAGACTCGGGGACGTAACAGATATAAATCTTGGGGTTTTTTCCCATGGAATAATCAACACTAAAAAGCATTTAGGCTATTAAGATACCTGCAAGTAGATCCTTCCTCCAAAGCTGTAGGTTATAAAGTTATAGTATAGTCTGCCTTCAAAATGGTTGGAAATCCTTCATAAATATCTCTTTACCACATACCTTCTATCTCCCTGGATGATTGGCTCTCTAGCAAAGCCTTCCGTAGAGGGTGTACTGTAATCCTTTTATGTTACTTCTTCAGTGCAGATTACGCAGCAAGAAATAATTAGGAGATTAATTTTCACCTGTCACTGCCAATAATAGATAACCTTGATACGGTGACAGGGCTAGGAATTTGGGGAGCGGAAAAGCGTTTAACCCTGTAGTGATTGCTGCAGGGACCAGGCAGAAAATGGTTGCCAGAACATGACCTCCCTGCTCGCTGTCATGAAAAGGGAGAGACGTGTTAGTCTTTCAGCTTCCTTGTCTCCCGCGAACGCTCTGCCTTTATCCGCAAACGTGCGCTGTGAAATTCGCTCTGTGCCGCAACGGTGCCACGCGCGCCTCGTGCTAATCAGCCCGGAGCAGACGTCGGAGACCTTTGTAGCCTAGTCTTTTAATTCAAATGCAGTTCTGTTGCTTTTCATGATTTCAATTCCCAATCTGACTGGTATTCCTAGTCTGCTAGGGAAAGGAGCAAACTAATGAAGATGGCTTCATTAGGCAGAGTGCAATTTAGCCCTTGCTTCTCTCCAACAAATGCAGCTGAAAAAACATCCCAGAAGTAAGAGTGCTTTTGGTCTTCAGAGAAAGCGGAGCTGAGGTGTTTCTGCTCCCTTTCAGAATTAATTACTAGCTCCCATCAGGTGAGCTTAAAACCGTAGCCTACGCTCTAAGACAGTGAAGGTAAATGGGAGGAAAAAAACCAACACCTTTCCCCCTCCGCTTCTTTTTTATTTTTTTCTTTTGTGCTGAAGTTTAAATCTACAATCTGTTGAAAATGTAATGGGAAACCATCCTACAGAAAATGCCATTATTCATATCATCCCGAGCTCATTTATTTTATCTGCAATAGTAATGATAAGACAGGCTGCTTGGCAATGCTGATAAGCTGAGAAATATCTTACAGCTATTTGTAAAAGTTAAAGCAGATCTTGGTACTGAGAGATAGGGAAACTGATGAGCCTTTGGGCAATCTGCAGAGCTGATAAAGATTTTAATAGGAAGGCCTCATTAGGATTAGGGAGAAGATCCATTATCTGGGATTTACGCAACACAAACGGTGGGGCAACTTTAATTTTTGCTTCTTTGTGCATTAAATACTGTTGCTGAACGTGAAGCCTTTTAACTCTGTTCTGGATCTCTTGGTACGTTCAAGGATCCATCACTGGCTGTTGGCTGAGCAAAGATGGAAGGGCGGTTTGTGTGGGAAGGTGTTTGCCACACGTGAGAAATGCCAGAAAGCCATCATATTCAGGGGCTGGTCAGCTTTTGGAGGTGCAGAAGTAGAGTTGTTTGCAGGTGCCTGGGCGGGAGGTGTTCTCAGTAGTGTCTCTTTTCTGTTGTAAACAATGTTTCTAATCTTTTGGTCCTGAAGAGCATCTTTAGAAAGAAATTAACCTGTTGCTGTTGTGCTGGTTCTCTGAATTGCTATTCAGAACCAGGTTGTGCTGGTGAGACTGAAATGCTATTACTGGCGTGGATAGCTTGTCTGCCCAGTTCAGCCTAATGGGGTGCTAACTCCAAGTCCCGCAACGGTGGCTTTGTTACTAGTTGTGATCACCCTATGGATAAAACTATTCTAGTAGAGGAGCTGCCTCCAGTGCAGCTGGAGTTGGTATGGTAGGAGTGCTCTGCCACGGGTGACCTGGTGGCGTGGTTTGGTAGTTATACAACAGGGCTGATTTTAGCAGCACGTGCATTCTTAGATGTGTGATGTACAAAACGTTCACTTTTTGTGGACCCTTAGTGTGTGCAAACACCCATCACGTGGGCTCAGCTGTGTTACTCCTCATACTGAGCATGATATGTAAGGTGCGTGTAAGCTGCTGAGAGAGCATTAGTTTATCCAGGGTTTACAGATGTATTTAATATTTTTTTCTCAAGGACCATCCAGACTTTTTTTGTGGTCGAACTGGATTGTAAAGCAGGAGGGGAAGCCACGCTGGAACATTCTTTGGTTTGCTTTTGAGGTCCAGGCCATGTTGTAACCTGATTCTGCTAACCTACAGTTGAAACCGTTTTTACACACAGCTGATGAGATCTAGTTGAACCTCTAATGCAGATGAAGGGTTTTGTTAGGTGATATCCACGCTGGCCGCGAAATGCCACTTGCATGACCACGCCTGTGCTTGGGAGCTGGTTTGTTCCCTGCGTGGAGCACGTGGGAGTACAGGAGCCTCAGCTTCTCCCCCGTTCCCATGGCACAGACCAGCTCCTCTCCTGCTGCTGCATCAAATAACCCCAGTGGTAACTGCAGTAACATTGCTTCCCGGGAAGAGTAATATTTGGAAAGTATGTTCTTGTCTTTTCAGTCATCTTTAGTACCATGCAGCAGCCAAAAACCAACAGGGAGCGCAGCACCGCAAGCCACAGAGAAGTCTGTTCCAGACTGTAGCTCAGGATCTGCTGCTTTAAACCAGTGGTTTTGTAGGGCCTGCAGCGGACGGTGTAATGATAGATTTAACTCCAAGTATTCCATCTTCCATGTGCTTAAGGAACTCATTCAGAGCAGCTGCAGCTGTAATCCCCTACCCTGTGCCCGCACCGGTGTGGAGACAGATGGGCAGGGCTGGGAGGAGAGCACCCTGCTCCTACTGCCAGGACAAAAATACATTTCTCATAGCGGGTTGGTGTCAGTTTATTGCAGCTTGTTCATAACAAGTCACAGTTTATGTCAGCGAACCAGCGTGGCCTCCTAGAGAACTAGCGCTATTTGCACATAACATGTTGCTCCAGCAAGGCTGCCATTTGAGACGTTTCTAATATTTATGTTTGATATGAATGAAACTTTTTGTTTTGTCTGTAGACCGCAACGGAACTGGAGCTGACTCGTATCAGGAGTGCCTTGATAACAAGCAAGGTATGAGATCAAGTCTCTCCAACATGGGCACTTGGGACTGATTTAGCTTGATTTCTTGCAGCTGAATTGGTTGCTGTCTCTGTCTCCCTTGCTCTCGCTGTCTCCCTTTTTTTTTTTTTCCTTTTTCTCCTCCCCTCTCCCCCTGCCCCCGTCTCTAAGCCAATTCACTGTTAACAGTTCCATGTCAGCTAACCTGGTAGCTCAGGGTCTCATTAAACATTTGTGATAAGGCTTCTCGTTTCTAGCACCCCAAACCCCCTGTTATTAAGGGAGGAAGTGGGAAGGTTGTAAAACAAAAGTAGCACGTGCACTTGCTTGCAGCTGTCTTCTTCCTTGAGGTTTAGTTGCACAGCCCAGCAGAGAAATGTTCAAGTAAAAGTTGAGTTAAGGGAAGGCACATGCTAGGCTGGGTTGCCTTAATGCCAGACATCCTGGGATAATTTGTGTGCTGACATGCTGACTCAGACTTGTCCAGCCCGATGTCTTCTCCTGTGGCAAAGTTGCTAAGAGCTGGAAAAGTCCCTTGTGACTGACAGGGGAGCGATGGTGGTGAGGGAGGAACCTGTTGTCCTTCTACTGTAAGCATGGAAAGAAGAGCCACATCAGTAGAAATGACAACTGTAAAAGTATCTCAGAAGCAGGACCCAAAGGCGAGGTTATTGATTTTGTATTTAGAAAAAGGGTTGGTGTATTATGTTCTCTTCAGATGTCCTCTCTGAGAGCTGCAATCAGAAGTGCTACTCCATCGCCGTAGCCATGTAGTGAGTGTTGAACCTTCTGGTAATCAGGGAGAACAAGCACCCTTCAGTCCAGGATTTCATTCATGATGAGCTACAGCAAAGAGATAAGAGGAAATGCTTATCCTAACCAGGTTATAGGCATCAGTTACGTGTCAGCTTTTTACCCTGCTGTTGACCCAGATCTGTGACAGTAGCTAAAATGATCATTTGCTGAAATTCTGACCCTTCTTGCATAATTTTCTAAAGTAGTACCAAGAAACACAAAAAAACTGTCCCAATTTTGGTGCTTGGTTGGGTTTAATTTTCCGCTGGTGTCTTCACTTTCAGTATCCATCAATCAGTGTTATATGTGCTTCGAGTCAAAGCTGCCGTGAAGTGCATTCCCCCTGCTGTTGTTGGGTTTGGGGTGGGGTTATTTTGGGGGGCTTGGGGGGGGGGTGGTGTTTGTTTTGTTTCCCTCCTCAAAAAAAAAAAATTACCTTGTCTCTCTGGTGACCTTTATGCTCATCTTTTTTCACTATTTTTCTCTACTGATTGTAGTAAATACCTAATCATTGCTAAGCTTTCATTTCAGAGGTTACAACTGGAAGACTAATGTGGAAGAACTGTAATCAATAATGGCTTTTTTATTAGATTAAGTTTAAAAGTCTTCCAGACCAATGTAATTCAGGATGCTCCTTTGATAGATAGATAGTTTGTTCTTTGGGAGAAGAGTTTTTTCCAGTTACATTTTTCTAGTTGGCTGCGGGAATTTGTTCCATCTGACATTTCGTAGAAAGAAACGGAGTTTCAGGTTTTAGAAAAATTGAGTATTCTCATTTTTGGAAACCAGTTGCAGCCCCTTTGATGTGCCAGTTACCCTGGCTTCTCTGAGAGGTGGTATTAAATCGTGTTACATCCATCACTTTCATTTGTCTGTCAGTACCCTGGATTTTTCTTGTAGTGAGGTTTTTGGTGAGTTTCTTTGACTTTGTTGTTAACACGTGAACAAGCTGTATCATTACAAGGGCTTTCAGTCCAGTATGAATTGGATATCGTTTGGGTAATTTACCATGTCCACACTATATCATCATGTTTAAAGCAACAACCTTTAAGAACGCAGAGGTTTAAAGGTAAAAGTATGCACAGTAACTTGTAGTCAGTCCCTTACTGTCCAATCCACATTACATTTTGTGAGCATGCAGTAGAGTTGAATCCACCATTTGCAACAATTTACAGAATATAAAATATATAGCTGACGGTGGACCCATAATTCTGGTTGCTTTCTGTTATGTTCAAAACAAAACAACACCAAATGGCTGAAAGTAGCAGTGGCTCTTTAAAAGTATTAAATCTTCAAGCCACGTGAAATGCAATTGCCATGGCTTCTTTTTATAACAGCATGCTTGTCTCCTAGAAATTATGCTATAATGAGGTTTGGTTTATATATTTTACCCCTTTCCTCATTAAAGTGCTATCTCTCGGAAGAAGCGCTTTGTGTCTTGAAATACTGCACGGTTAAAATGAAGGCAGGTTTATAAGGATTTAATGTACTTGGGAGCCAAGGTTTTGCAGCTTTATGGCAAAGATGTTTTAACAAAGGGCTTTATGGTAAGGGCGTGCTGTATTTTAGTCAGGCAGTTGCTCAAGGGAAAATTTTCAGTGTGAGCACGTCACGGCAGCAAGGAGAAATTCAGAGGGAAACAGGCCTCTCCGATCCAGTCGCCATCTTGGCTGATAGTAGGTCTTAATTCTTTGCAATTTCAAGCCCTGAATTTTTTTTTACCTCTTGGCTCAAGGAAGACAAAGTCTTGCGCCATGTCATGCAAGAACACGAGCAAGTCATTTAGGTTTCCCATTTTAGTGCTCAAAGGCAGGGTGCAGGAGAGCGTGCCCGGGATGGCCACAGGTGGGACTACTCACACCTTCTCAGGACGGAGATTGTTTCTTCAGCCCTGCATCTCCAATATTCATTATTAAAAGCATACCCTAAAAGCGAGACTTTCGAGTGTTTGGGGTTTGGAAGTGAAGAGGGCAGCAGTTCGGAGCAGTTGCCCATCCACCGCGGCAGAAGACGTGCCGGTTTCTCTGGGATACAGTTAATACCCCATGGTTTCCTGAGAGCCAGGGGGTTCTGCCATGGAAAACAGGTATAAAATTACAACCAGACACAGTTGTTGCTGGAGCTTCTCAATAGGAACTTGCTGTTATTCTAAATAAAACAATTCTGTTTTAAAGGTTAGGCAATGAAAAGCACTGAGGTAGGGCCTTGGTGGCAGCCAGGAGACACAACCTCACATCCTTGAAACAGTGCGTAGAGAGATGGTCTTGGAAACGGGTTCCGAGTATTTCATGTTCTCATTTATAGCGCCGCCTTTTATCCATAGAAAATTGTGTTTTACTTTGCTTCAGCGGTCTTCTCTCCATCCCCATGCTGTCAGGTGGGCCGGTAATGGGTATTTCGCCCTGCTGGGCTCTAGCTGTCCAAGCAGAGCTACAGGTTCCTGCTAGAGGATCCCAATACCTTTCACTTTTCCAACTTTCTCTTTCTTGTGGAGTATCGTGGTTCTGTGTTATTTCCCCACAGATTAATTAGTTGGTATTTTTCCAAGATGAACATGGTTTCACCTTTCTGATGGCACTATTGACTTCCTAGGACTCTCTGTATTTCTTTTCTGGTATTTTACACCACCTCCTAAACTCGGTACTACTTATTGATTTTGTTAGCTCACGTCTGGAGGGAGGATGAATATAATTTGGAGCAACGTTTGGGAGCAAGGACGGGGGGTAGTTAATCTTGACAGCGATCAAAATTTGGCTGCAGTGGAGATGATAGCGGTGCCTCTGTCCTGAGGTTACAGAGGACTGGGTGCTCCTGCCCCGGGTTTGTGCTGTCAGTGGATCTCAGGCGGGTTGCTGAGCAGTGCGTCCGGGGATAGGGTGTCTGTAGGATCAGGCTTGATATTGAAATAGTGGCTATAAACTGAAAACTTTTCATCCTGTTACCAGTCCCCTGGGCCATGCAGTCCCAGTGTGTGTCATCTCCTATTAGTCTTGATGCAACCAATGACCTTGTTTGTGTCAGCGCATTAAGCACAACATTAATGTCTAATTTGACTACTTTGAATTCAGGCAGGCTGTAATCAATCACCTGAACTCTCCTGACAGTGAATGTGGCTGGATGGGATAAGGAGAACAGATAAAACGCATGCTTGGGCCAAAACTCTAGGAAACTGGAAAACTACTTTGAGCCTGTGTAGCTGATGTAACTGCAGCTGCTGGTGGAAACGGGTTCTTCACTGGAAAGCCAAGGCTGCAAAAGCAAGAAATTTGTGGTCTTTGTAGAGGTCTGTTCTGCCTTCTTCCTGCCTGCTAAATACCGGCATGGTAAATGAGACTGCCGAGATACAGAGGCACCTTTTAGAAGATGTTGTTGGGAGACGTTCTAACCTCTTCCAGTTTTTGGATCCCTTTTGAACCCCAGCAAGATTAGTTTCAGGATGGCAAAGATGAATTATGAGGCAGATAAATAAAAATGGCAGAGCGGCATGGCTGGATTGAAAAGTGCGGTCGTCACTGAAGATGTTATTTCCATTAAATGTTTTGAGATTTAATATTGATTTCAGTGAAATTACCCTTGAAAACAGATTTCCTCCGAACTTTTATTTTTATATATTTGTTTTGGAACTACTTTAGGAGGCGGAAAAAATGAAACTTTTGCTTCAAACAGTTTTTATGTTTTGAAATTGGCTTTTTTTACTGAATGAACAGTTTTAAAAATATTATTTATTATTTGTATTCCAGTCATGCCTGTGCACTCTAGTTATGGGCTAAACATAATTTTGCTAACCGCAATGCAGACGGGGGGGGGGGGGGGGGATGGGATCAGTTTCTGCCTGAAAAAGCTTTGGGTTTGTATTTCTGACTGGGGCTGCATTGATTGCCAGTGCCTATTTAAAAAAAAAAAAAAAGAAACAAAAACACAAAAAAACCCTTCTCATTTTACAATATGTTGGCTGTCTTTTTGTTTAAAGAATTATAAATACATCAGCAGATTTTCCACAAAAACACATATGCTTTCTTCCTGATGAGCATAATGACGCACAGAGAATCCTTGCAAGAGGCCTTGAATCTCCTTCAAGTAGAGGATAGGGCTGAGGTTGAAATTGAAATTTTAAATAACTGTCTTCATTAAAAAAGATGCTGGTGGGGCCTTGTTAGCAGAAGAATTGCCGTTTTCTGACTAATTTTTTTTGCCAGCATGGGAACAAAGAAAGAAAGGAGGAGGCAGAATAAAAGCCTGTGTGAGTGTACGTACAGAGGCTGCAGCTCTCTAAACTGGTAATGGTATCTGGAAAGAGTCCAGGCTGTTGTAAATATGAACTTTTGTCAATATTCCCCAAGCTTCTTTGGACTCTAGGGTGGGCTTTATTAGCTGAAGGTCACACCATTGTGCTGGCTCCCTCTCCTGAGACCTCTGATACCTTCCTGAAAGGACAGCCCATTATCCCTGGGCTTAGAAGCCAGCTTTCTCTTCAGTGGCACTGAAGCTGATAAGCTTAAGAGGCATATTTCATCCCCCCAGTGCTGCTTCAGGAGACAAACAGTGTTTATCGTTCTTGATTAATTCCAGTTGAACAAAAAAATAAAATAGGAGGCATGTGTGTGTGCACACGTGCACAGAGACAGAGAGTTGACATTTTTTTTAGGCTGATCTTCTTGCATAACGTCAACTCATCGCGCTGGCCGCGGCGAGCAGCGTCTGGTGCTGCCTCTTTGTTTTTCCTAGGTGGTGTGTCCAAAGATTGGTTTAGTAACAGGAGAGGATCCTGGGCTGCGATCAGTGTAAAGAGAAAGGGGTGGAAAGGGGGACGGGGTAGCAGCAGCCTGAGCATCGAGGTTGGAATTGATTTGTGGCAATTAAGCATTAAGGTCTGCGAGAGCAGGACCACCCGCTGGGAGAGTGGCTTTCCATCACCTGCGAAAGATGAATGGCCCGAGGAGAGAGAAGGACAGGGATTTCGTACTCGGCTACCTGAAAAGAATCATAAAAACACACTGTATCTCGCTTCTGTATCTTGCAGCCCTGTTCATCACAGCTAAATCCCTTCTCTGGGAATTGTATGCAAGAGGGTTGGAAGATACAAATGCTAGTTGCTTTGCTGCTTTGGTTTCTCCATTTCTCTCTTTGGATCTGGCTTGAAATTTGTTAGGAGGTGTCTTCCTGATTTTCTTGCTACTGCTATTTCAGTAGAAACGTCTTCCAAACGTGGCTCCCAGTCTCTTAGGGTTTCTTTTTTCCTTGTACTGAGATTCAGAGTATAGAATGAATAACAATGAATAACACGTGCAATGAATAACATATTGTCCCTCTGCAGCTCTGTAAAACGCCCAGGCAGCATGCCCCAGCGGCTGGGGCATCCAGGGCAGGAGACCTGTGCTGTGCAAGACACCTCGTCTGCCTGTGCCTGAGGTTTTTGAGTGGAAAACGAGAATATTGGCACTGTACACAGTCCTGTTTGTTTGGATGGCCATGTAGCTGCAGCCCAAGTTAGGCCTTTTGCAGAGGGCTCTGTATGTCCTTTGGGTTTGTTGTGTTGTACTTGCCGAGGTTGAGGAGTGAAAGAAGAGATCGCACTTGGCTGAAAGGAGCCGGTCGGTATCTGGACCAGAGGAGATTATATTTCACTCTGCAAAACTCTAAATTTTTCAGCCTTTTAAAAAAAGGTAAAAATATTAGAGAGCCGTGGTGCGTGAACTGCTTTCTCTCGTTTTGCTTTTTGTTCGTGTTGAACAAATGGGCCCCAACAGCAGGCAAGGGGCTTCACCGCTCTGCCCCCACCTCTGTTGCAGGGCTGCTGCTCGTGCAGAGGCGCATCAGATGCTGCACCGGGCAAAACCAAATCGGCTACTTAATGTACAGTGCATCAAATCTTTGTTTCGCTTGCCACGTGGGCCACGTTTAAACCAGATTTTTGGTACTCGGGTTACAACTAACTTCATTTCCTTTGCCAGAACAGAGAGAGATGGAACAATATTAAAAATAATTTTACAAAACTATGTTTACTTCTTGCCAGTGAGGACCATGTTGAAAGATGGATTTTGCTATTATGGCTCCAGAGCTAGTGTAAACAAGGTCTAATGGGAAAGGCTGTAAAATAATAGGGCCATTGGTCATCTTCGCGGGAAAAGGAATTTCTGCAACGCATTTCAAACTGGAATAGATCTGCAGCTTCGGCTGACCAAAAGAACTAACGTTTCCATTTTAAAATTGATACAGCAGCATGAAATGGGAGCGGTGGGCCTCTAATACTATTTTTTTCAAAGGTAAACTGCGCAAGCCTGTGTGAATTGGAGGCACTTACTTTTGTTTTGTGGATTGGGTTAAAGTTGTCATTCTTCACATAAAATAGAATACAGTTAAGTTTTAGATGAGAACCTCCTTAAATACACCACAGACTCCTTTTTAAGGGCAAGGTAGATTTGAGGGAGAAAATTACTTTGAAATCTTAGCGAAAGGTTCTGGAGCTACATATGTGGCTCTTTCTGCAGATCGCTTAACTTGGTGGAAAGATTTTTATTAGTCCAGTGGTGCACGATAGACTGCAGTAGGGTATGTACTTGTTCGGACCCCGAGCTTGGCGATAAGTGAAACATTAATATGTGCTTGGCAGAGCAAACTCTTCATTTCCCTTAAAATGGAGGGGGCAGAAATTACCTCATTGGACAAGATGCCCTCAGGCTACTGCCCACCGTTAGGTATGTCCTAGGCAAGATTTATTTACTCAGTGTGGACGGATTATTTCCCTTTTTCTCCCCGAATCTGGTCTGCAGTAGCTGTTAGCAAAAGAGCTTTCCACCTCGTGTATCGCAGGAAGCATTTTAGCTCTTGTTGAAATATGAAGCTCCCTTCCTTTATTAAAATTAAGAACCACTTTCTCACATGGCAAAGTGATAATAAAGACTGAAATTGGATCTATAACTTCATGAAAAGAAAGGGAATTTTTTTAAGACAAATCATGCATGGTAATACCTCCATTGTTCTCTCGCTGTGTTCTTTGTATTGCTTAACTCCCTGCGAACAAAGAACCCATAACTGGAATTGTAAAAATAATCCAGGCATTTAAGTCAAAACTCAAAAGGCCCTTGGGAATCTCATGCAAAGGTGTGCCCTTGAAATGATGGGTTATGAATTGTCTGAACAGGTTTGAACATCCTGCCCCTGAGGAAATCTATGGGAATTTTGCCGCCGACTGCAGTGGGGTCAGGATTTCACACTTGGCGCTTTGTACGTACTGCCGGGCATTGAGCAGAGCCGTCTTTCAGTCTTTGAGAAAGTCTGACTCCCTCCTCACGAGCAGGCGGGGCATTTTCTAGTTGGTTGCACTTGTGAATTCTAGTTAAGAGAATTGGTTTTGCCCCCCCCCATCTTTGTCACTTGCTTAAACAAACGTGCAAACTGGAAACATGCACTTGCTCGAGCTTCAGCAGCGAGCGCCTCCTCAAGATCTCTTGTTCCTGATCTAGAACTTAAACTGGTTGGGAAGGTGGTTTTAAGCTAAGGTTCAACCCTGCTTAAATGAAACCATTTGGGCAGAGAGATGGGAAATTTTATTCCCAGTTGCCGTTCAGGTGTCTGAACCCAGATCGTTTGAAGTATGAAGGTTCATTCTCTGAGCTTGAACACAGATCAGTACAGAGGTTGTATTGTAAATCGAAGCAATGAGTACTTCTTCACCAGTTTGTTGCAAAATAATGTGTTTTTTAAAGTACAGGTCTATCCAGGGTCAAAGTCACTGGGAAAGGAAGGTACTTAAATGAACAGTGAGGGAATTAGTCCAGAATTTGCATGCGGATTCAGATAACCAGGGCCCTTTGAAACCCGCTTGAACAGAGAAGTTAGCCCTGTTTGAGCAGGAGCTTGAGCCAGATGACCTCTCAGAATCCCACTGCTTCAGTGACTCTGCAGTTCTCTGGTTAGATGTCTCATGCCTGCCAGGGTGTTTGAGCAAACCACTGGATTGCCTGACCCTGATCATTGTAAACACAGACATCGCCTTCCTCTGTCAGGTCAGAGTCCAGGGAGAGGAGGGTCACCAGAGTTGCAGCAAATTCCCCTTTGTCCTCAGTCTTCCAAAGTCATGGTGCGGTGGCCAATGACATCATGGGTTGTTGAAGAACTGCTGTTGATGGAGTAAGCTCTGTATACGATGAAAAACAAAACCCAGAGAAACCATAATCCCCAAAAAACATGATCCAGGGCTCCAAGAAAACTGGAACATTTAAGTTACCTAATCGTAGTTCTCCATCAAAGAAAAAGTTTAGGAAAAATCATTAGGAAAAACCTTCTAAGCTTTCAGCAACAATATCCCACAGACTGTTGACAATCCAAAGTAATCCCACGAAGCTCAACAAACTGATTTCTAATGAACGTGTTTGTAATTAATACTAGTAGAACTTATATCAAAAAGTGGGCTGTGTGCCCCTCGTGTTACTACCAGTAGTTGGAAGGGGGAGTTGGAAAGCTACATCCTGTGTACAACACAAAAGTTTATTTAGGCTTCTCTGCCGCTCAGGGGATCGCAGAAATGTTGCCGTGGCTGAAAGATTGGCTTTAACTTTTCCGTGTGTAGCTGTAATGGAATGTGCAGAAACTTAGAAATTCCTTGAAGGTGTCTGGAGAGACCCAGCCGTGGTGTCAGCGGGAATGTGTGTTGAAAGCTGCTCTAGAGGGGGACGTTTCTCAGAACAGTTTGCAAAAAGTAACAATCACAACTCAGCATGGACCATTAGAAAATGTTAGAAGTAAATGGTTAATTTTTCCCAACTTCTTCTTGCCCAAACACAGCAATCAGACCCTTGAAAAAAAGGGGGAGGGAGAGGGGGCAAAAAAAAAAAACCAGCTTGGTGGTTCCTCACTGTAGCTGTGTCTTGAGGGCTTTCCTTAATGAGCTGTCTCCTTCTGTCCAGCATGGAGAGAAAAACAAAAGAGTTAGAGACCTTCCTTTGTCCCCGTGTGATTTTAATCTGATTCATTCATTCCTAATCATCTTGAAGGATTATAAAAACAAAACCTGCTAAATCTTGGTTCTTACTTCTTTTCTTTCTCTCCCAAACATCATCATTTGTTCTTTTATCATGTTGCATTTCTTTACCCATGAATCAGCTGCCTTTTTTTTTTTTTTTTCTATTTAACACAAGTCAGGCGGGGAGGGAGGGCGACGGGAGCGCTGCTTTCTTTGATTCGTTCGACACACAAGTGTTCCTTGGCCTTTCATACCGAGGAGTGGATGCAGCTCTTGAACAAATTGGACCTACTTGTTTGCTGGCCTAGGCCACCTTGTTATCCAGCCAGCTGTGTTTTGATCTTGGAGGGCCGTTTGAAGATTAAATTGAGACATCTTTTGTTACTATTAAGTGCAGTAATTAAATCAGCTCAGTGTTATTTAAGTGTGGAAAATGTCGCTTCGCTGGCCCATGGGTGCCTGAAGTTGCCATTAGACAGCTGTGTTGCTTCCAGTACTAATGATGAAGAGGTAGGAGAAAAGAGCCAAGTGCTCTCTAAATAATTTTCAACTCTTTCTGGGTTATGCGGATCCCCTCCCCACCTTTTTGTGCGACGTTTCTCCCCCATCTCTTCTCAATTCACAAAGACGAAGGTTTTTGAGAGGGAGCTCAAGCGTTTGCGGGTGGAGAGCTGGAAGCGAGTGCCCTGTCCCGAGCGGAGGGGTGGTGTGGAACGGCGCAGGCGAGTTCCCCGGATCGGCAGCTGCTGCTCCGTCTCTGAGCTTGCAAGTCGTTGGCTCTGTGAACGATGACGGAGGCTGAGCTAGCAGGATGGATGCAATAAATGAGCAAAGTTGGCTGCTGCCCCCCGCTCCGTAGGGGGGAGTCTGCCAGTCAGGTCGAGCAGGGCGAGTACATTTGTTCCCATGAGGGTCATTGTAATACAATTTGGTGGTGAAGACTGGCCTGACTGTGAAGTGGTGGCACCTGGGAGATGTGAACTCTGGCTTAGGCCAGGGCTGGTATCATTCAGAGGTCACCTGGGGCTTACCAGGGTGAGAGTCAGTTGCCCTTACCCGGCCCCCTTTGCCTTCTGCTTGCCGAGCAGATTGCTTTGAGAGAAGTGGCTGGAGGTGATGATTGGCAGCAGGGAGCGGGGCAGAGAGAAAGCGAGATCCTCAGTGGGAGAAGCAGTTCTTCGGAGGTCGAGTATGTTTTAATGCCGGGTTAAGTTGCGCAGCAGTATTGGTTCATTGCTACTGGCAGCGCTGATCACTTGAGTGTTGCCTTGCTCTTTCCCATCGCGCCCTTGAGAAGCCCTGACTTACCTCCTGCGCACAGCTGAACGTACGACTTGCTGCTCTTGCTGTTCCCACAATGAAATTCGGCAGCTCTCACTTCTTGATAGGGGAGCAGCAGACAGGATCTCCCACAGCCCGTTTCGGCTGCCGTGCTGCCCGCCGAGGTGGGGCAATGCGCTCCCTCCCGAAGCTCGCGCTCCAGCCTTGCTTCTGAGCCGTCTTGTTAGTCTGTCCTCCCGGACGCACCCGACTCTCTGGCTTCCATCTCCAATAATTGCCCAGCAACATCTATTTGCATTGCTTTGTATGCTTCTGTTTTATAGAGGGGGAAGTGTATTTGCACTTCGAGTGTTTTTGAGCAAGGGCAGAAGTATGGCAGATGGGTGGGGATGAGAGAATCAGGAGCATGATGAATCTGTTTTTCTTACCTTGTTTAAAATTGCCTGTTAAAATTCAGCAGCCGCACCTCCGATCAGCCTAATGGTGTCTGCCATGTTGCGAATACACAGTCATTAGTTGGTCCAATTCATGCATGCTGAGGTAGGAGGGTGATGTGAATGCAAAGGAGATGGAGAGAATAGGAGTGGGGGGGGCAGAGGAAGGAGGGGGAGAAGCTTGGTAATACAGTGACAATGAAACATACGGTAGTCACACTGGAAAACTTTCTCCTTCATTAGCAGGGATCTGTTGAGTTTCTGCTCACATTAGGGTAATTAACACAAGTACAGATTGTTGAACATCTGTGCAGTTTAACTATATGGCCGGTTCCCAGGCTTTAAACAGGGCTGTGAGGAGCCAAATGCAAAGCACTATGAAAAGCCCACACACTATTCATTTTACTGAAATTAGCATTTCTGGATGAAAGCTGATGTTGCACGTCGGCTATAAATTTTCTCTGGTCTGTTGCCAGGTTGGCTAATGATCTGAGGTTAGTGTTTGTTAATAATTTTTTAAAATTTGTTACTTTTAATATTCTGGAGGGGAAGTTTCTATCTCGCTCTTCTTTTCTTAAAAGGCAAAACAAAAAGCAAGCAAAACAAAGCGTATGGCTGTATTATATCTAATGTGCTTCTAATCTTTTTCCAGTGGAAACCCAGGAAGGAATTGCTGGTTCAGCCTCCATCGGGGGCTGTTGGCTTCGTGGAACCACCACGGCTTTTTAATATTTCTGACCAAACTGCGGTTTTAATTTTCTAGCCTTGTAAGTGCCTGGGAGGCTCTGCTTACGATGTGTTGTAGATACGAGCTGTGTAAATAAAACGCAGAGTTTTGTCTGCAGGATGGTGGTTACACAGGTATTGCTTCTCTGCACGTCGCCGTCCCATACCTCTGTCCGTGTGTGCACATAGGGTTACCAGCATAAAGGTATAGCTGTATTCACGGAGGGCCTTTTGCGTTGCTGATCCCAGAGGACTGTTGTTCTGCTGTGGCATCTTGAAGCTTCCTCCTTGCGGATTTTTACCTTGCCAGCTGAGAGCATCTGGACCACGAGGCTGACAGACTCTTGAGCCTACTGGCTAGCAGCAGCGAGTTCTCTGCAGAGGGCCCTTCACGCCACAATTACCTCTTAAGCCTTGGTCCATCAGAGCCAATGCTTGTTGGCCTTCAGGCTGTGGAGCAAGACTACTTAATACTTCAGGGTTTTTTGTTCTTCTATTTTCCCTGTGTGGATAGAGACAGGCCAGTTTTTCCTTTAATGGATGATTTGTGAAGCCTTCTTCACATGGGTTTCCCGGTACTGATAATTCATGGTCATGTTTTTGATAGTGGATTTTAAGCATCTTCTCACTTTGCGCCTAGGAGTTTTCACTGGGAAGTTCAGACCAACGGTTTCGACACGTGACCCTCCACATTTTTCTCTTCTTGATGTGACTGCCCTTGTGACTTTTTTCTAACCGTCTTTTGGTGTTTTGCAGTGTTCCCAGTTGTGTATTGACTTGGGTGTTCTGGCTGTACCTATGCTTAAGTCCATGAGCAATATAACTGCATACCTGAATACACAAACACACCTCGTTTTATATACAATTAAATTAAACAAATTTGTACCATGCTAGAAACTTCTTGTGAAAGTGGCTGTGCATTTGAACCACAGTGTGAAGGGTGTGTCAGGAACCATAAAACCTTATAATTCAAAAGTGCAGTGCATGGAGATCCGGTATCATGAAGACATTGGTGGTTTTTTATTAGTCATGTTATCTCTTTCAGATACAGGTTTTAACATAGGCTGAAATAGAAATTTAAAAAAAAAAAACAACAAAAAACAACACAAACCACAAAAACCTGACCAGATTTTTTCCACAAGTGGAATTGCTGTAAGGCAGATAGCCCTTATAGCTGGGACAACAATTAGTGCACCATGTGTGTCAGGGAATTTTATTTTAATGGAGAAGACATTCATGTGTGAAGATAAAAAGCCTACCAACGTGCATAAAAATAATAATCCTTATTAGCACTATTTTGTCCCTGCTGTTTTCACTAAGCAAAAAAATTTTGTTCGTGGTGGGTTTTTTTTAATGTAATCCCTGTGGGCTGATGTGATCAGAGCTGACCTTTGAAACCCTACTTAAATTTTAAAAGGTTGGTGTATTTTTTTGTTTAATTGGGAAAGGAAGGGACTTGGTGGTGTGGAAGAAACTTAATTCTTGCCAAGAGTGCAGTGATTTGGTCCTGCAGTTCACTTTCAGCTCCTGCTCTGTAATGGCTTACACTCCAGCCCAGAATTTAGCTTGGCATCACTTGCAGTTGTTGGTGAAATTGTTGCCGTTGCACCCACCAGCTCCTCCACAGTCCGCTGACAAACATGAGAGCTTGCAGAGCTTCGTATTCTTTGTGACCAAAAAACCTTCTGGGACCAAAATGCAGGTTTCAAATTCAGCCCTGCAAATGCGTGGGCTTCAGGAGCACCATCACCCCCATGCCTGTAAGACGGCCCATAAATACTGTGCTCAATGTTCTGTCATTGCAGGATCACTTTCTAGGGTGAAGGTATCCCCAGAAGGCAGACTTGCTGAATCATATAAAACTGTGCAAGTTTAGTCAAATATGTGGTTTATCTTTGAAGCACTAATTTAGTTAATCTAGTCCAAAGGGAAATTTGGGCTGGCCTACTTACTCTTGTAACAGTTTTGCAGATGATTATTTGTGTGTGTGCACACGGGGGCACACCAGTTTAGTTAGGAAAAGAAAAATTGTTTGAGTGAAATGTCTGCCTACATTTGATTTCTTACCCTCTCCATAAAGGATGTCAGAAGGTGGCACGCTGTATGGTAACGACGAGGGACACGTGTAGCTCAGAGAGCATCTGTTAACAAGAAGATGACAGAGGGCATCTGCCCTTTCAAAGAAGGGTGTGCGGTGAATGGAGCATTGAGATGTCCTCTGCCGTAGTCTTGCCAAAAGGGTCCTGACCCTTTGGTTAAGAAATATTTGTTTAAGCCTAAGTTGAAAAAATTTAATTTTTTCAAAAGAAAGTAAAGCATTTTACCTAGTGTTACACAATCATATCTTAAACCAGTGGATTAGCCCCATGTAGACAAGTCTGAGGGCAGACCAAAAGAGTGAAAGAAGGAGGAAGAATTGTTGGAAGAGGCTGGATTTCAGGAGGATGAGAGAGGGAGTTTCTTAGGGACACTTCCCTCTTCGGGAACATGGGTTATAATATTCCAGAAGCTGTAAAACTGAAGAATGCAATGTATGGTTGGGGTAGGGGGGTGTTGACATTTTACGTTAAGAAGATTGCTCCAGCAGTTTAGGTATTTGGTGTATGTAAATTCAAGTATCAAAACATTCTCATGCACTGTTTGTTGTTCTCTGTGCTGATGGCAAGAGGGTGGAAGAGGGCCATGCTTACAGGTTTTTGAGACATGTCAGCGCTGCCTGGGTCATGAAAGTACAATATGAGAAATTATTGAAATTAATCACAGTGTTACTGTGTTAAACCATTTGGGTTTTTTCCTGGATTTGATGATAGTCAGTGTTACTTTGAGTATTGGCAGAGTTGCGTCACTTAAGTTGATGAGGATGTTCAGTCTTACCAAGGGTAACATCTGTACTCCCTAGATTTGTACCCCATGCATCTCTGCTTGGATTTTATTTGGTTTTGTTCTAGGAAAACCCAGCTCTATACAAGAGAGTCATGTTCGGGAAAAAAAAAATAGTATTCCTATTAAAACAAACAGAGAAACCTGGATTATTTTCACTAACTACTAGGCAGAAACCGAAGTCACCTCTTTGGGTATGTGCAACTGACCATGAAATTAAAGGGCTGCTATATCTGCAGATACACTGCCAAAATGAAACAAAATTTTCCTTTATTAATACCCCCCCACTCCGCCTCAGCCCTACTTCTTAAGGATATTTCCCACAAACTGGACTTAAAATGCCTATTCTGTTCCTGAAGAGCAGAAAACGGCAACGCATCCAGAGAAGTGGTTTCAGAATTTTGTAAGATAGCAAAACTGCGGCTGGTGAGACAGAGCTATCAGCCTTCGGGTACGTGGCTGTAGCTGAGACCACAAATGCTAAGTTCACTTGCAGCAAGGCTACTTGTAGTGATTTTTCTAGCAGATTTTTCCAGCATGTACACTGTGTATCCCTCGCTGGCGGGGAGGCCGTAGGGCATGCACTGAGAAACTTGAGAACATCATTTTGGAGGACTCCCAAAGTTTCCTTGGAGGTTTCATTCATTCATCACTAAGCTAACTTCTGCGAAGCAGCAAGTTCTCTTGGTCTCCTACATGATGGCTTTAGAATGGGTAGTTGCATTTATTTCCATACCTAAAATAAGCTCAGAGAACTTGGGGCTGTTGCTTTAGGTAGGCCGCATATCCTCAGCCACCTCTCAGACCTTGATCAGACCCCAAGCTGAGGGCGTCTTGCTAACCTTGCAGTTGCATGGTTGGAATTGTCTCCATTGTGTAGACGGGAACACTGTGGCAGATTGGAAATTACTTGCCACAGGCCACCTAGTGCTGACAATAGACCACACAGTCCCTTAGCCTCTTTCTATGCCAAAACCATTCTCTTGTCTCTGCGTATGGAAAAAACAGAGTAGGGCGAGCGGAGAGTGGCATTTGTTGTGATAACAATGTGCGTTCAGTCCCAAAAGGCCATCGGACAGCGATGGATACATTGCTGTGAAATTAAAATTGCCGAGAGATGCATAGAAGGAAAGGCTAAGATGGTCGTTGTCGTGCACGTAGGTGGACGCGGGAGCACGCAGGCGGCGAGATGAAGCCAGCAGCGTTACAGGGTCCGTCGGCCCCTGCGCCAGGCAGCCCATTTGCATTCTTCTGTCAGGGAGTTGGAAGCTGCCACGGAGCAGTTTATACTCCAGCCCGCTCTTGGCCTTGAATTATGCATGACCAATTTATCATGCCCCCAGCTGAAAAACTAATTGTGTCCCTGGGATATATTTACTAGAAATTGTAGTTTGCTGTGCTGGGGTCCCCAGAGTGTCCGGCAGAGCAAATGACTGGGAAGTCGGAGCGTGTTCAGAACAGGACTGCTGGCTCTGACGGACCCACCGTGCCGTTGATAGATTTTTCACTTCGATTGCCTTTCTGAGGGTTCCCCCCTCCTTCCTATTTTTCTTACACTGCATTATACTTAATCGGGCAGCAGGAGTCCTTCCAGTAGTCTTCAGTATTAAAAAGCACACCGATGTGCCTGAAAAAAGGGCAATTTATTCAGGAAATGCCAACCAGGTTGGGGGGAAGGGGGCTGGTTTCTTCTGTGTGTGGTTTTTCTTTTTTTTTTCTTTTCTTTTTTTTTTTTTCTTACAAGCGCAGTGTGGCTTCGTGTAATGTCTCCAATTACCGTGAATGTCCCCTCCCTCTCCAGGTCTAGAGTGATGAGATTCCCTAATTACTGTCATTTGAATGAGAGGTTGGGGAGGAGAGGATTTCTTTTCCTCATACAGAGCTCGTGGGGTGGGCTTAAGGTTGAAAATGGTATTACCACCAGGTCTGGCGAAGGAGCATGGGACGCCCCAAACCGAATTTCTCAGCCATGAAATGCCGGCTGTCAAACCTGTATCTGGCTGTAAACCCTCTCGGAAGGTAGAGCTGAGCCATAAAGATCATAGGTGGGGGCGAGGTTTGAAAAGGAAGGAGGTAATTCACTGATAAATTAATCACCAAGTTCTGTCTGTCCTCCCCCACTTGTCACAGGAGGAGGATGTCAAGGAGTTAATCACAATAAAGGAGTCAACAGTAACGTGACTTCAGAGGCAGAAGAGCCCTCTGGAATCTGGTGCTCCCTTTTTATTATCCTCCTTGTCCGATCTCGTACCGCTCCACCTCACGCAGTTTGCAGCGAGGAGCCCGCATCTCCGAGGATGGCGGGAGCCATGCCAGCCCCTGTCCGCACGGCTTTGCTGCTGGCAGCACACGAAGATAAATCGGGAGGCCTGCTTTTCCGAGAGGCTGGGGGACTGCACGCTGGGACTTTGGAGAGAGGGATCGCTCCTCTTCCACGATGGGCGGGAGCCTTTCTTACGGCCGTGCTGAAACGGGCTGTACGCTCGGTAGCCGGGCTGTGCTCTCGCACCGCTTTAATGGGATTCAGTGCGTGTCCTCTTGAGGGGAGAGCTGTAGGAAGTTAATTGGGCTGGAATAAAGGTGCTGGCAGAGGAGCTTTCTTAAGTAAATTCAAGATGTATGAAGTAGTTTCCACAAACTATTTGCAGCAAGTGTGTGCATGGGAAGTTGAAAGAAGTGAAGGTGGTTTTATTTTATGTTGTTTCTGAATGTCACAGGTCTGGATCAGCTTTTAAACATTCAAAAGCTCTCTACAGCTTCCTTCCTTCTAGTTCCCCAGATTTGTATTCATCATCAATTCACCAGAAAGATCTGGTGAAAAGATTTTGTTCAGGTGACTACACGTCTTGCTGCAGAAAAAGTAGAGCAGATCTGCTGTGTGATGAAACCATGCTCCTTTTTGCTGAAATATGTGATACAACCAGCATAAAAGTAGGTCTGAAGCTTGAAAAATCCTATCAGAGAGAAGGCATAAACAGGTTTTTCCCTGAATGCAGCTAGCCAGAGCAAAACCAAGACTACAGAGTTCAAGGTTGGCGTGGATTACCAAATCAGGACTCCCTGTACTGTATCTCCTCAAACCCTTGTGAACTGGAAGTAGGCGTGAGTCTGGAGGTAACGTCCTCGTAGGATCCAACCCTGTAAGGTTGCTTTGCTCCCTTTAAGCTATTGCATCTACTGATTTCCGAAGGACAGTGGAGTGGTCATGGAGCCCAGCGGTTCAGTGGGTCTCTGTGCAGAGAGGCAAAGGAAACTTTTAAGCTGAGTTGTACAGAGTATGTTACAGTCTGTTTTTCTGGAGGGTGTTGCAGCACTTGAGAAATTACTGTGCTTTTGAGCAGTGGGGAGAACGCAAGAAAGACGGACTGGGAGATAGGATGGAGACCACGTTCATGTAGCAGCAGTTAAGGGAAGGGTGGGGTAGGAGACAATACGAATTGCAGCATCTTTTGTTAGTGTTTTTAGCTGCAGCAGCTCAGTGTCTGGATGCTTTTGCCCTTTCATTATTCAGAACGGAACACATTAGCGAGTCCAGGTTACGCTCCTTTTGCTGGTGGTTCTTATTAGCTTGTTAATGATCTTCCTAGGTTTTAAGTGCCTACAAATGTGAGTTCTCGGATAACTTGAGTTCAGGGCAGCCATCCTTGGCAAGGTGTCCTGATTTCTCCTATGAAAATCTTCCACGTTTTGTTCTCTTCCAGCCCCTGTTAACTTGTCATTATAAACTGAGGAAAAAAACACTGGCAGTGTGTTGCCTTGTGGATGTTGTTCTTCCCTGAGCCTGCCTCCCGTGCTCTTTCCAAGGGAGGTTGTCTGTCTGGCAATTGGCAGCTTCTGAGTGGCTCTACTGGTTTTTCTTCCTCTGTTTTATTATTCAGGCTCTTTTGGCTTCGCTGCTTTTTTTCAGTCCGTTGCTGCGCTGTGCTCGAGTTGCCTGAGCTGTTTGGTTTTCTCCCGTTTGCTTTGCTGCTGCTGTGGCTAAGGCGGGATGAGAAGCTCCAGCGCTGTGTGGAAAGGGTCGGGTACAGAGGAACCCACAAACAAGCCACGGCAGCAGCCCAAAAGATGAAAATAAGGTGGTGGGATTGGGGTAGAATAGAAGTCAGCGTTTGTTTTATAAGAGGCTACGTGACACAAACTGACCCTCTCCTCACTCTCTTAGTTTTTTCTCACCCAAAGATTCTGTCGTCCATCCTTTCCTTCTTCCTCCTCTCTCCCTCCTGTAGCTGTGATACACTTCAGTGTCAATTTTCATTCACTCCTGTGCTTCAAGTTACATAAATAGTTAGAGAAAAACAAATTGTGATCGGCAAAGAGAGAGGGGGTTTACATGCTTTTTTAAGAAGGGGAATTTTTTTTATTCATGCTTAAGGGTTAAGGGAAATTACGCTAACATGAGCTACAATTTAAACATAGTACCTGCTGCCACAGTTTCAAATCGTTGTAGACATAGTCAGCTAAAATGCCATTCTGGCTTGGGAATTCCAGGGAGGGGGTTGAGCCCCATGTCCTCAGCACGGTGTGTTTCTAAGTGTCAACGCGTTCCTCTCGGTCAGGAACGAGAATGAACAAAAATAGAGAGGAGAAAGGGGGCGACGCATTTTTCTCATGATAAAACCGTGGAAGCGTCCCTGGAGACGCGTGCCCGTACGGTGGCACATCCACATCCCTGGCTTAGGGACCTGTGGAGGAATTCTGAGGGGGATGCAGGAGAATAAACCTCGCCGCTCTAAGAAATCCTGAAAATGTCCATCCGAAATGCTGCAAGTATTCGGAGGCTGCTGGAAGCGTTCCAGCATCGGAGTCTTTGTCTCCATCCATCACAGGCACTGCAATCTTTGTGCCCCCAGCTTCAAACAAGGGCTTCACGCTGTCCTTGCAATCTGCCTTTATGCAGCGGAGTGTGGAGGCTTCTAATTACGAGGCCGAGATGCGCGGCGGGTGGGGAGGCGTGCTGTGCCCCACAGCCGCGTACCTGATTATCCGTTGCTGAGGTCGTTAGAAGGGTTACTCCTGAGTTTAAGCCTGCTCTGCAAGACCCCTAATTATATGCTGCTCTGCAAGTTGCATTAAAAAGAAATTGTTGAAAAGACAAAGGACAGAATAACATTTCCTCCCTCGTCTTCCCCTCTCTGCCCCCCCCGCAGCACACACAGACACACACTCCCCCACCTCTCCCTGCTGGGCCCAGAGCTACTTTTCACGCTCGAGTTGGTGCAGGCTCTGATAAAGCCATTGAAAGATGCAGCAGGGAGACAGAGCGCTCCCAGGGACGGAGGGGAGCAGAAGAGGAAGCCGAAGTAAAATGACCCCCTCCCAGGTAGATACAGCCAGGCGCTGCTTGCTGAAGGAGTTGTCCCACCGAGCAGAATTAGAGAAGAGATTAACCGTCCTTTATTGTTTTGTTTCACTTCCTAGGGAGCAATGTAATGTGGTTTCTTGCATCGTGAAAAACCTGCTTCAGCTGGAGCTCCGGGAAGCCTGAATCACTATAGATAACACATTCAAAGTGCAGTATCCCTTGCACATGCTGCCAGTTCTCATTTTAATCTCCCCAGACATCAAAAAAATTAAAATGTAAAATTCTAAGCTATGCAGTTGAGTGACATGAAGGCTGCGCTCACTGCAATGCAATTTCCAAATCTGGGGCATGCACACATGTGTCCATCCCTGTCAGAGATAACGGTTTTATGTGTGCTTTCCATGAGCCCATGAAGTGTACCACTAACAGAGACAGAGAATTGAATGGGTTCTTCGTTACCGCATGTCTGGACTACTAATGAAACTAAAGCCAGGTTGATAACAGTAGCACTAAATATTTCCAGTGCTTGTTGGTGTGATGGTAACATTTTCAATTTACGGTGGAGATTATTATAGGGGTATCTGCAGTACCAAGGGTAACGTTTTTTCAAGATTGCTATTTCAAGGGGTGTCTTTTTATTACTACTTGCATTGTAGTAGTACCTGAAAGCCTGAGTGACAGACCAGGATTTCGCTGCACTAGGTGCTGTACAAACATGGGGGGACAGATTCTCTGCTGCAGATGGGGGATTTTTTGAGAGGTGGCTATGGGGCTTTTTCATTGCTTTTGTAGCTGTAGAGAAACTCATATTTGAACAGGAATTTCAAAGTCAAAATGTCAAAGTTTGAGTCACTTCTGTACTGGAGAAGCTTGCAGACTCTCTCATATTATACTTCACTGTAATCTGTGAGCTTTAAACCTTGCTTGGTCTCTTGAATATCTCAGTTGTAGTGGTCTATTGTATGCTCTTTATTTCTTCCTAGTTTGCCTTCGTTTTGTTCTGGTGTGCAATACTGGATTCGCTGCCCACCCAAGGCACTAACAGCAGGGAAACTTCTGCTTCTCCTGTCTGATGTGATTTTTTTTTTTCCCCCCTCTCCCATGTTTTCCTGTATTCATTTTTTCTCTTTATGGAGCGAGGAAGGTCCCTGCAGCAGTCTTTGTTGGGGCTCCGGTTAGCATGGCTGAAGGGAGGCAGCACAAGACGTTATTCCTGTGCATTTGTCGGTGCTCCCTCCAAAGCACTGGGTCAGGCGCCGGGTGTGAGGTTTAATGCGCTTCTGTCTTGGTCACCTTGTGCTCACCCGCGTTGCTCCTTCCAAGGCAAGATCTGAAACCACCAGTCGATCGCTCTCTCCCCGTGTTTTGTGTGTTTAATGTGAACTCATAAGCCTCTCTCTGTGCATAAGGTGAAATAACCCCAAACCTTGAACCGGGTAACCCAGAACCTTCTCTGCGCATGGGCTTGATGTACCCCTTTGCTTTCTCATGTCCTGCTTTCACTGCTGCCTGTTGAAAGATGTCTTAGGTGTGATTACTGTGGGGCATCATTCCTGGCTACCTACCCTACAGCAGTTGAAGATGGCCCTTATCCCACTTGCAATTTTATGTGGCTTTTATGTTTTAGCAAGATGACATGACAAAGATATCAGCTGCCTTGAAATTACTCCAGAGAGCAAAATCTTTGTTTCAAATGGTATTTGGAAATCATCCAGTCATGCCTCATATTTTCATGGCATCTGTGTCTAAGATAGTTCAAAATCTCTTTGATTTTAAAATGTCATATCGCTTGAGCTGGGACTGTAATCTTGTCTTCAAGCTGGGTGCAGGAGTGCTGGTACCTGTTTAGTCAGTGGGTACTTTCCTTGTCTCACACACTCTTCAGTTAGCGAGAGTCTCTTGTTGGCTTTTCGGTTTTTGTTCTGTGATATCTCCCTGCTTTAAGAGGTGCAAAGAGCAATCACATTTTTTTGCATGCATGGTTTGTCTGTTTCTTCAGCCCCAAAGTCCCCAGGGTCTGCAAGTTGATTCATTTTTCTGCTGGCACAGACTTGAGCAAGAGGCATTACTCAGAGATGGCAGATAGTCTTGAGGCTTCGGCCATGTATTGTTGAACAGTCTCTGGAGTGACTGTCTTGCTCATTCTGTCAGTTTGGAAATAAAAGAACTTGAAATCTAGAAGTAGCGAAGATAAAAGTGAATTTCGTTATAGTGCTTTTCGAACCCCTGGACACATGCAAGACGATGAAGCAGGCAGCACATTCAGCCGTAGCTCACTCAGCAGAAGTTTGACACCATAACCCATTTCATTGAGCGGATAAACACTGGGCATGAGCCACTGCTGCCTGTGAAAGGCAACGCTGTGACTTCCATCTAGACATCTGCCAAGGAGGAGTAGAAGGGACATGATGCTAACATCTCGCTTGAGCCACAACACCTTTAGTGTGATCATTTCCCATGTCTCTGAATCAAAGCTGTCTAAATTCTTACCTCTCCTCTCAGAAGTCTGGCTCGAAGGCCAGCTAGATACCAACTCAGACAACCGTATGTGGCTCACAAACCTCTAGACTGGGAAAGGATGGCTTAGTATTTGTTTTTTTTTTACCATGCATGTCTTTCCATTGTGTGTTAGAGATGGCTTTTAGGTTTCTAAACAAATAAGCACTGGCTGAGATCAGGTACATGGCCTGTACTAATGGAGGTGAACCAGGAGCGTTCTGATGGAGCTGTATTTCTTTATTACGTACTTTACAGTTCTAAAGACTAGATCTCCTGGCTGTAGCCCAGGTGGATCTGAAATATCCACCACAAGACGTTGCAGTAGCAATGCAAAAAAAGTATGCTTGCATTTATATGAGGCAGTGATAAAATGTGCCCAGGAGAATGGGTGTGCTGAGCTGATGCAAGCCCTGGTCCTACCTCGCACACTAGAAGGATGTGCTGCCATGCATCATGCACTGATTCCCCACTGGACTGCTTCGTCTCAGCACAAATTAACTTAATACTTTACAATGGCTGCTGCAGATTTATGTTATGATGTGTTTGTGGCAATGGTCTACATCCGCTTCAGTTCACGGTGTGGTGAAATGTATTGAAACAACCTGGTCTGCGAGGACCTGGAGAGATCAGGGAGCAAAGGAAAGGATGCAGGCGAGACGATGAATGCCAGTGGTTGTCTGAAGTTAAATGGAGCCTCTTAGCTGCAGCTTCCTGAGCAGTTGTGTATTTTTCTATTTGAAAAACTCCAGGCAAATCTTTTCTACTCTTCTAAAGCTGAAGATGATGTTTGTGTTTTGATTGTGTTTCTATTTGAAATAAGGGATGAGCAGGTGGAAGAAAGTGGCTTCTTTACTTAGTTCAGGCCCTGTGCCGTATGGAAAGAGAAAGGGTGAAGTCCTAGTGTCAGCAGTCACGACTTGGAGTCGAAAGATGATGGGCTGAAAAAGAAGGGGAAAAACCAGAGTTCCTTATTTGTGCCTTCTAGGTAGTTGAGCTTTCTGGCCGTCCAGCTGCTACGGCCTTAGGACTGTGACCAGACCTGTGGATGGACATTACATCCGCTTGCTCCCCCAGTCTATCCCTTCCACTCCTTAGGACTGATGCTAGGCAAGTATGTTTTAAAAATACTGACAGTGGCCGCTGCTCTGCGCCTTGTCTTCACCAGCACTTGTGCCGTGGCTGCGACTGGTGGAGCTGGACCAGCGGAAAGCAGGTATGGATTGGTTCAGCAGAGATTAATGCCAAACGCAATTGTCAGCCGCTAGCATGCTCTGAGAACCCCCTGCGACTGGAGCAGTATTAAATCTGAACCTTGCAAAGATGTTTGAAAACCAGCAGAGCGGGTGGCTGGAAGATTAACTCTGCACGAGGACGCTTTGGAGAGCAGAGAGCCACAATAGCAGTTTCAGTGCCAGCTTTGTCCCAGCTGCCAGAAGGGACTTTGTCAGGGGAGTCCTTTACCATGGCACTGGTCCCCCAGCTGCTGGAACAATTGCTCGAGACCACTGGCAGTCAGCATGATTAAAGCAGCCTTCAGGCTGCTTTATTTTACACGGGCAGTTATCCAGGTCCAAGGATTGGCTCAGCCTGGAAAGATGTCGAAGGAAGTTTGCCATATTGTACCCTTCCGCACTACGTCTCTTCTCCGTCTGTGTTTAAGGATCAGGCCTGGCTTTGTGGTTGATCTGTAGTCACCCCAGGTTGCAGTCCATGAAACGCTCCCAGTACCTCTGGGTATTGATTGATGTGACAAGATACATCATTTTTTTCTTTCTACACAAAGGAGACAATTAATTGAATTAATTATCTACTTTATTGCCTGCCAAACTGGGATTTTAGCTGTATAAATTAATAATACAAACCAAGAGCACCCTTAAAACTTTAACCCCTTTCCTTTCTCTTAAACTGTGTCACAGCTGTTAGATCACATTTACAAACCCAAAGTAATGCGACTGCTGATAACGGAGTTACTGATTTTGTGTCAGGATGGGACCACAGGAACCAAACAAGGCTGCCTGCTTGTTCTTTAGCTTCTTCCTTAGGCCAGGTAGAGCTTTCCCTTTGCCTTTGTATTTTTAAAAAGGGGAGTTAGGAGGTATGTTTACCAAAATGGGGTTTTGTCCCAATGGGAATGGCCCTCTTCTGCTTTCCTCTGCTTTCTTTATGTGAGTATGTAAATATATGTAAATGTATACAGGGGCTTGGATTTACCCTCTTCGTCTCCCCCTCCCATGTATAATGTATGTGTTAAACACGTAATCATTAATCAACTTTGTGGGGAGTGGAGACAAGAAGGGCTCTTTGATGATAGATGTATACTTGTGACTGTGCTTGTATGCGTGTTTATTAGGCAGCATGGTGCTATCAAAAGAAACTCCGGATCCCCAAGGACAAGAAACAGCATAGGGAACAAATGAAGAGGAAAAAAAATCCAACCCCTCTTACTGTAAAACCCTCTGTCTTCTACCATCTGTCTCCTTTTTTGGAGTGAAATAAATTGGGGAGAGATCTTTGAATGAGGTGCTTACTTGTAATGCACAGAAACGTTAATGTAGAGCAGAAGCAAAGTTACGGTTAACGTTGCCTCTGATTGCTGGGAGTGTTGGAGGCAGGATGACATTATTTCTTTTGTCTGTACATGCTGGAAGTGGTTTAGAGCAAAAAAGCCTTCAGGTTATCGTGCACAAGCACAGCTATTTCTTAGGTTTTAATATCATGTTTGATGTTATGGAAGGCACAAATTAAAGGTGGTCATTGCCCTGAAGTGTTCAGAAGAAAGACAGCAAAAACCACAGTGGTTCTTTGAGTACCCAGCTCAGAACGTGCTTCAGGCTGCCCTGTGTTGCTGGAGGAGGACTTGAGGCGCTGGAATTACTTGTCTGGAGATTAAGGTAGAGGTGGAGGGATAGACTTATTTGCATTTCTGTTCCCGTGAGATACAGCAGTAAATCTTAGGACCTGAAAGCTAGAATTGGACATAGGAAACCAGACATTTCCTTGGTTGTGTTAAAGGGGAGCTTAGTCAGTCTTCTAGAGATGTGCATATGCTCTTGCACAAAATTGTGTTCGCCGAAATCATAGAGTTGGAATAGACATGTTTGGGGGAAAAATTAAAAGCACAAATTATTTAAGTGCCTTAGATAATTTTTTGCTGCTTTTACTTAGCTTGTGCACTTGCAAGTGCCTATTTTGAGAAATATCTAGTAAAATACGTACTTTTAAATGAGCTTAAAAAGTGGCTTTGGCTCATTGGGTATAGAACTGCTGCACCTTTTGGTTTGCGTTCTTGCAGAGCTAGGCAGGAGACGCCGAGGTCTGATGGGAACCGCTGAAGTGCGTAGGGAACAGCAGTCGCGGCTCCATCAGCCATCTGCTCCGAGTCCAGCAGTCCGCCACCAGCCAGGGGAGCAGGGGAAGGAGTTGCGAGTGTGTTAGTGGGGAGCAGCAGCAACGAGACTGGGAGGCAAATGGGAAAGAAATACTCCATTTTCTGCAGCCTGCCCGATGCGGAGAAGCAGATGGATTGGCTGCAGCATGCCAGATTTGTCAAGGTGTATCTGGTTTTGTTTTAGGAAAGGAAAAAACCCAGCAAAATCTCAGGAAGGGTATACCCAACAAAAGGTAGAGACATTTGCTTTGGACTTATCTAGGCTATCTTTACGATAAGCTAGCAGTTTCATCCTCTGTGGCTATTTCTCTTTATTTTTTATTTATTTCCTCCTCTCATTTGCCAAAGTCAGCACTTCCAGATTGTTTTAGTGATGAGCTGAAAGCCACAGAAATTCAGAGCCTCATCAGAATTTTCCTAAACTGTTGACTGTTCAAGTCTACATTTTTAGTTTTGGAGGCCTTTCCATCATTTTATATTTTCGCAGAAGAAATAAACAAGGCGTTCATTTAGGAAAGGGCTTCAGCTATAGTGAGATTAAGCACATACATGGAGCTAAGCGTTTGATCAAGTGCTTTTCTGAATGCACTTTCTGGAAAATTTATGTCCCTTTTACTGCTCTTGCTAAGCTAATCAGAAGATGCTGGGGTCTGATCAGAGCCTTTTGTGCATTTTCAAGATAGTGTCTCTGGAGGATCATTACACACATCCCTCTGCGGTGAGTACAAGGAGATTGTCACCAGGAAGGTGTTAGTCACTGTGTATTAACATGCAGGATTATTCTGCCTCTTTTTTCACTGTAGGCTTTTCATCTCCTTACTAAGCAGGCACAGTCATGTCTAGGCTACAATCGCAGAGGTTTCTTGTAACACTACGTTTGTGCCTCCCGCTCAAGAAAGAAGCTCCAGTGCAATGAGCTGTTCGCTGTTGTGTGAGCTCTGAAGAGAGGCATGGCAAGGGCACTGGCTTCAGCCCTTGCCACTAGGAGGCCAAGGGGAGATCAGCCAGGACCAAGCCGCGGGAGCTCAGCACGCGGCTCCTGATGGCGCAGTTGTCTGGGAGGGGTTAACGACCTGAGAGCCCAACAGGGTCGTTGCTGTCTTGGCAGAGGAGCACGCAGTTAGCCAAAGAGAGGTCAAGTACAGCTTGCTCTCCTGTTTTTCCAAAAGCATCTCCTGTGCAAAGCTGGTGGTTGAACACACGCACCAGTGATGTTCCCCCTCCTCCAACTGAGCCAGCTTTCTTCTGCCCAGAGCCGACCTGGCCCTTTGGCAAGCCATGTGCGTGAGTGGCCTGGAAGCTCTCCAGTTGGTGGCTGAGCATGGCAAGCATTAGCCAATGACTCAAAAACATCCCCCTCGGACATCGCCACGAAGGGAGAAGAGCAAAGCCGGGTCAGTGGTGCTCTGGTTATTCACAGGTCCGTGAGCAAACAGAGTAGAAGGTTTTAGAACACAAAACCTCTGGCAGACATCTACCGTTCACCGCAGGCAAACAAAACTTTACTGGTGAAATCATATCAGCACGTGCGGAAAATAGACCTAGTAATTGCCCTGCAATTATGCCTTATCATAATAATTGCTGTTAGATGGACTGTCCTGCTAGAGTACACCACCTTCCTGGTACGAGGCCTGCATCTAGACCTCAGCCTTCCATCCTTCTTGAGACTTGCCAGACTCCAAATCTAGTAACTTTTAGCACGCAGAACCGTGTTTTTGTTGAAAATAGCTGGTTACTGATACAAGCCAGTAACTGGGAGAAGTTTCTTATGGTTTGTACGTGAGGAAATGGCCTGTTTTTGTGGTCAGCGGTTGGCATGGTACATATTTGACTGCTTTTATGTTTTTTTGCAACCCCACCCAGATGGTTGCTGTAGTACAAAAGAAATAAATTTGGAAGAGCTGCATGGGTGTAGCTGATCACATATTCGCCCTATTAGCTTCAGCTGGCTTGTGGAGTTCCTGTACCCAGAACATTGAGAACACAGAGCTTTGTGAAATAAAACTAGCTGTTCCCTGTGTCAGATCAGTTCATGTCTGTACAGATGGTTTCTCAACTGGAATTGCCGCTAACATCATCGGCAAAGGCTCTGAATGACGTTTTTTATTCATTTGGATTTGGGGGATTTTTTGTTTTGTCTCTCTGATTGTATTCATAAAGGAAAAATTGCAAAGAAAAGAGCCAAAGGAAAGTCAAGAGGCATTGTACAAGAAGGAAAAGATTATAACAGGGAGGCATAATGTATTGGAAGCGAAAGACCATTCCCATCTATTGGGGATTTTCTCAAAAATGTGAATGTACACGTCTACCAGAAGAATGGGAAAAGAAGAGCTGACATTTTGTGGGGTTCAGACAAAAGAATACAGATCCTTTTCCCTTCGCATCAAGTGGTCCATGGAAGTTAAATTGTCCTCTCAATGCAGGGGGGAGTTCCTGTCCAGAATGGATCACAGCAGGATGATGACTGTAAAGAGGTTTTCTCTTCTGCTACCTTGCTCCACGGGGCATTCACTTGAAGAGCGTAATTAGGATATGCATCTGGAAAAACACACCACCAGGCACGGATACAGTAACACACTAGAACCCAAGTGTATTTTAGTCTACTGCGGACGATAGAAAAGAAACTGAGACGAGCAGCGTCAAACCTTACTTCCCATGAACTTTCTCTCCCCGTTTCTTCACGTACTTTGGCTTATGCACGTACAAACCTCCTTCTGTAAGGGGGAAAGGCTATTTAAATGCCATGGAAGAAGTTTGATTTAAGAGGAAACTTGAAAAAGGGAATGAAGACCTGGCTGGTGAGGACAGGAAAGATTGCCGTGCTTTGGACGGAGGGCACAAAGAGGCTAGGCAAATCCGTTGGCCCAGGGTTCATAGCCTGGCTGTCAGTGTCACAGCTGATTCCTCAAAGAGCTGGGAGGTGGTGAAGGAAGTTTGTTGTTGGCCAAGTTAGTCTTAGATTGGGGAGGGCGGCGAGATGCAGGAACTGAGAGTCTTTTAGGTTTTTTGGAGACAAGGATGAGAAGATTGTTTGTGAAAGCAACTGGAATGGGGCATGGAAAAATCCAGGAAGGCTGTTTTACCCATGGGGTGAAACTCTCTCTTTGGCTTGGACTGTAGCCAGTGGCACAGAGTCACAGAAACTTTCGAATTCGTGCATCTGCTGCTTGGCCAGTCCTCACTGGAGACTGTCAGAGCAAATGGAGCTGCCTGTTCTGGAACCGTTTTAGCTAGAATCAGCTCCCAGAAGATGGTTGTTAATAACTCATGTCTCACCAGCTCTCTCCTCCTTCACTCCACTCCCTAAAAACTGGGCTGAGAGACTGTGCAGGAATTTGGGCTCTCTCGGGTAGGCCAGCAGCAAGGCGACAGGCTCTTGCTGAGGTAATCTGCTAAAGCCATTGCCATTTTGCAAAGCGGCCACAATTCAAAGCACAGTCGTGTTTCAACACTGGACTGACTTTTCTGTCTATTTTAATGCTTTAAACAGGGCTATGCATTCAGCAGTTATTTGTATAAGCGTTCTCCAGGCATTTGAAAAAAGACTTCTGTTTTCCAGAAAAGAGGAGGAAAGAGGCTGGCAGGGAGTACGTGGGGCAGAGTAGGGGCAAGCGATAGGGGAGCAGCCAAAACGGAGGGTTTGGGCTGAGCTGTGGTGACTGTGGGCAGACACGGTGCTCACGTAGACTTGCTAGGGCTCCCCCACACCTGGTATTAAATCAGAAAAAAGCCTTCCACCTTCTGTTGCTGGGAGTTATGCTCTTTAGAGCTGAGTTCGACAGTTGTTATTGCAATTTTGTGGTGCTCTTTTGATTTACAGCTGTTTTTACGACCATTGAGACAGCCACAAATCGAGGAAATCTCATAAAACAGAGAGTAAACGTCTCCTTCACAACCCAGGCAGAGTTTTGGCATCCGTGCTTATTCCATAGAGCAGGATGTGTAAACAATATTGTGTCCCCTGAGTGGCTGATATCAGTACAGTTAAGTGGTAACAGCTTGAAAAATGCATTTCTCGTATATTAGCGGTAAAACTCGGAATGGGCCCCCAGGCTAAAGTAAATTGGTGACATTCTGCAGCAGAAAGGGGGGAAAAAAAATAAGGGCAAGGATTGGAAATGCGGGGTCCCAGCTTTGAAAGCAGTGGGACTGGAGCCAAAGTTGGATTTATCTGCATTATTGCAGTACGGAAATAAATGGATCCACCACACTTGTTGCAAAGCATACCTAATTGGAGAAGACAGATTATATGTCGGCTGCAAATGGTGGACTGCCCCCTTCACCGCCTTCTTACACAGAAGATGAGGTCAGTTAATGCCCTATGTAATCAAAGTATAATGATGAGAGCTTCTTTGTTGACTTGCTGTATAGCACAGGAGAAACGCTTGGTGCCCCTTTTCTGTAAAAAGTGGGTGAGTGCACTTCACTGCCCTTGAGTGAGTGAGGGGTAGGAAGCCAAATGCATTGCAGATGTGAACCGTAGTTTTTCTTCCATATTTTTTCCTTCACACCCTCCGTTTGTAGGGAAATTTATATGCTGTCCTGGTTCCCTCTTTTTAGGTGTTCCTAATCCCATCTGTTGGGTCTTTAAATACTGCTGCACCCTGCGGTGTGCCTTCTGCTGCGGGTGAGGGGTCCACGTGCGGGAACGGAGCTGTGGGGAACAGCTAGCCCAACACAGACATTTTTTCTCTAAAATGTAGAAACACAAGACGTGAGAGAGAGAAGGGTTGATGGGCAGACTTGATAATGACGTTAAAAGAGTCTATCTGATAAAGATAGCTGGAGAGACAGCTTCTAAAATTTCACCATGTTTCAGGATTACCACATTCGTATTGTTTACCGAATGAATATTTGATGTTTCCTTCATGTATAGAGTTGCTGTTATCTGGTTGGGGTGATGGGAGGTATCATCGCCTTGTGGCTTCTCCGTTTGATTACCCGTGGGTCTGCTGAATGTAACGCCTGGTGGCCCAGCCCAGCTCAAATCAATCTGGTGTCTGTTCGCGGAGGAGAGCTATGGGAAGACCTTCCACAGCTGTCTACTTCACGGAGCCTGGCAGGAGTTTTCAAATAAAAAAGCTGTCGTTTCTTTCGTGGACTAATATTCAGAATCTACTTGCCCTTTTCTAATTAACCTAATGGATATCGTTAAAACTTGGGTGTCTGCAGGGGTTCATAGACCCATAGTCCGGGTGGTTCAGGAAATAGTTTTCTCATTGGATCAAGAGAGGAGGAGAAGGCAGATGATCGTTCATTTTTGTTTGGTTTTGCTTTTTGGTGGTGTCTGAAAAGAGCTAGCCTGAAGATGTTCGGTAAGGCTGTGGCAGTCCTCTTCTGTATTTCTGCAGTTTCCATGGGCGAAGCGGGAATGGATGTTCCCCAAGATCACACAGAAGCCCAGCGCTATTGGTGGTAAAGCTGCAGTGAATGACATTTTTATCCAGAGGTTATTTGTTGAATTGTTCACTGGTGTGTTAATAGAAAGGACTGGGCAGGAGGTGGCTGCAGTGTTTGCTTATGGATGTCTTCATCTTGGTAACATTTTTCTTAAAGTTTTACCTTCTGGAGTCATGTTGCTGCATGAGAATCTCAGCTTATGTATATATTGCACTTTAAAGGAAAAATCCAGCTGTGTCTTGGTTGCAAGGATTAAACTCGAAAACTTAAAAATACAAATGAATGTTGACAAATGTAGACAGATGCCTCGTTTGGTTTCCTTTAAAGATGTATTAGTTTTTAAATCTCTTTAGCGTGAGTCCTCTTGGTCTTTATAATTATTTTGCATTGTCCTGGCACAAGCACGAAGCTGGAGGGCTGCGGCGGGTACTAGCACTGACGTAAAGGAAGAGCAGTGCCTGAACCAGAGTCCACTAGAACAGGCAAATCTCCTAAATCGCTGTGCTCGGAGTGGGCAGGGCCAGCGCTTCACGATTCACGTGACTGCAATATTCGTCTTGTAATAAGAATCTCTCCTACGCGTAATTCTGGTGGGCTTGGAAAGTTCCCAGTAAACCTCTTTGCAAGGGTTCTGAATTAAAGAGGAGACACTTCTTAGGGGGTGAAGCCTGCCTGAACCACACGATCTCTGTGGTTGCAGCAGGAGCTGCTCCAGGCTGACGATGCGCCCGCACCCAGGCGCACCCTTGTGCTGGCAATCGGATGCTGGTGGGCCAGCGGACCCATCGAAGAGCTCTCGGTCTCTTGGGCTTTGCCTTCATGTTCAGTACGCCCAGCACGCTGCAACCTTGGGTGAAGCCAGGGATGCGTTTCACGTCCAATCCGAGTCGTTTTCTGCATAAAAGGGGAGCCCGCCTCAGAAGCCCCATCCTCCTGGATTGCACAGCTGTGAAAGGAGTGGACCTGCGAAAGAACGGTGCTTTTGTGCAGCACAGTTATGTGTTTAACATAATAAATGTTTATTGTCCTCTGGAGCAAAGGAGCAATAGGCTAAATTATAGCCCGGGGAGGGAAAGCTAGAATCATGAGGTATAGGCTGTTAATTATCTTTTTTTTTTTTTTAGCTGTCATAACGTCCTGGTGTTTGCCTGCAGCTCACCCCCTCCCACTGCTCCGTTACCTCCACCACCACTATCTCTAAAATATCTGCCTCCCCTTCCACTGCGCCCTCCTCCTCGCCGGCCTCCCGCGCTTTCATTTGTAAGGCATCTCCGGCCTCCTGAGAGATTTGTGACTTCTCTCCCAGCAGCCGCTTACGGTGATAAAGGCCCTCAGACTGCCTCTCTCTGATTAATCAGCCCTCGTGCAGCCTCGATAGGGTGTTAATTTGTAAACTCGGTGGACGGGCAGCCGTGATAAGCCTCCGCAGCTGCTGTGTGTCTGCCGGGGGGATGGGCAGATAAGGCTTCAGCCCTGGGATGCAGCCAAGAAATATTTTGGAGCAGTGAATTAGAAACAACAACAACAAAAGAGCCTTCTGCAGAGGCACTCCTTTGAGGTTGCTGCGGGTAATACAGCAAGTTTCAATAGCAGCGGACAAGAGCCGCCTTCCCGATAAGCTCTCTGACCCCCCAGCCCCGGAAAGGGCCACGGCAGGGTTGCATCCGTAACCGGGAACTTCTGTCGGAGGGATGGCCGAGTGTCATACATCTGGGCTAGGAGGACGGCGCAATCTTCTCTGTATCTCGTGTATTTATTGCAGTTAGCCTGATCCTTTTCAGAGAATTTGATGCTGGTTTGTCAGAGGGTGTCTGGCAGGACGTGTCACCTGCAAAAAAGGGATGGACACAAAGGGTGTCCGGAAGAACATCAGCGTCAAATGATTTTTGAGCATCCCCAAATGTTTGCTGTGTGACATGGTTCACATAAAGTGCTATGCAGGGTCCCCTACATATCCAGCATATGGATTAAAAATGAGACGATAGCGTTTCCCCTAAACAGCAGACCATCCCGAGTGGTCCGAGACCATGGAATATTGCAGTGGTCTGAGAAATAGCAAAGCACAGTGTTAAGCTCTGAAATACCTAGGCAGATTGGAGCAGGCTGCGGTGACGACAGGCACGTATTCTGCTTACCTGTTCAGGGTGGTTCTGCCGACTGTTTCTAGCGTGCTCCTGCAATTTTCCCTTTTTTATTGAATCAATTATGTTTTCTTCAAAAATTGAAAGGAGGAGATATGTCACTGAATTTGTATCAGCTCTTTGGTTCAGCTGAATCCTAATGATTCTGCCATTGTTGGCCTCCCTAATTGTTCTAATATTATCTGACAACACGCAACAGACCGTGGAAGCGGTTCCTTCCCTGTCTGCCAATGCAGGTTGTTATTCAGTACGTTTTTGAACTGCAGCAATTCTCAGACAGACAGTGACCTTTTTATGAAATCAAATGTCTCGCAAAACCCTCTTGGTCTCTGAACTGTGATTTATAGCCATTTGTGTTGGAGAAGGCTGCAGGTGGGATTTGGGTGACACATAATTGGTTAAAAGATAAAATAAAATGAAGGTTGCCCTGCTGGTACGGCGATGGCAGGAGCTACAGGAATGAATTGCTTGGCAGTGCAGAGCCTGGCCCTCCTCCTCCCGCCCTCCTCCGCCGGTTGCCAAGTCCTGTCTGGCAGGCCATTACAATGATAAATGCAGGTAGCTGGCAAAGACCACAGCTGAGAGTTTGTTCTAGCGTGCCAAGCCCTGCTTGGCATTCCCAGTTGGTGCCAGCATTTGCACTCTTACTCAGTTTGACGGAAACCAGGACATGAGGTGTGAATTTATGTCCGCATCCTTCCAGGAGAGAGTTGGGATAATGAAATGCCAAGGCAGCCCCGGGAGCAGCAGAGTAATTTGGTAGGTACCAAAGAACAGTCTGCCACCTGTCATTTGCAGTACCGTCCCTGCTCTCCCCCATCGCTCTTCCTACAATGCAGCCATTGAATTATAAGAAGTTTTAGGTAGTTCTGCAAAGAGCACTCTCCATTCCGTTTGATTGAGTGCAAATAAAACCCCCTATCCCAGCCAAACAGATAGCCTGGCTAGATAGTTTCAAGCTGTAATGACAATAATACAGGCTACCATAGCACTATGTTACAGAGCGTTCCCAAGCTTTCCTAGTTGTAGGCAGGTTTTCCCCTACATCGGTAGCAAAAGCTACACTGGTAATCAAGTCTGTGGTTGCCTAAGTCAGTGTCTGGGTAATGGAAAAATTTTAAATGTGGAAGTCCAGGCTGAAAAGCCTGCCTGTTCAGGAGGGGGATCAGCGCTCAGGAGAAGGCATGAGATCTCTGTCGTTTGAGGTGTTTAGAAACAGGTCGCACAAAGCCCTTTTATAAGCGTATCACGGAGAATTGCTTTTTGCTGACTGGGGCGCGTTAACACGGACACGTTGCTGCCTCTGACCTGCGGTGAGAGGTGCAGCCTGTTGCAGGGACACCGGGAGAGGACTGTCCTCTGGATGCCGTTCCTAGACCGGACTACCAGAAGCTAAGGCGATGGTGTTGTCCATGAGCACAGAAGTAAAAACGTCCCAGTGTGAGAAAAAGAAGAGCATCTACTTCACATTCTGCCTTTTCTTTTTTTCCTGCTAACCATAACTGGCACTTGCTTGGTGGGAATAAGCCAGGACGTGGAGCATACAAACGTGTAGTAATGGGGAAATCAGTGCTGGTTAGAATGGAAAATAGCCAGGAGTGTAAAATCAAGGCAGGTTTTGGTAGCAGTTTGGGAGCTGAGGTTTGAGGGAGGAGGATGCTGAGATACGGACCGAGTGCACCTTAATTTAAATTAGGACACGCAGGCGCAATGACGTTAAGCAAGTATTTTGGCTGGGTTTAATGAGGGACAGCTGGAAATTTTCTTTTCTGGTCAGTGTCTCTGCAAACAGCTGAGGGACCTTTTGCAGCTGTATGACCAGCATTGGTGAGGCCCAGGAACTCCCCAGCTTCCTCCCTTCTCCTCCTTCACTAAATTTTTTTTCAGTGCATGTATTTATTTATTTATTGGAGCTGAGCTGGGAAGGAGAGGGAGTTTGATCTTCTTTGGGTGACAACTGCTCAGAGGAAGAGGACTCATAAAGCATGGCTAATGGAGGGAATAGGACGGGGAAAACTCTGGGCTATAGCCATTCTCCAGGGGCTGGAGGGATGGTTTGAGAAGAGAGGGAAGAGGAGGTAGCAAGCCTGCGCCCCAAGGCTCCGATAGCAGACATGGTGTAGGTCAGGCATCCCGCTGCTTGTGGAGCATTGGGTCACCCTTCGTCATGGTAAGAGGCGCATCTGTGCAATAAGCCGACGGACCGCAGCAGCGCATGTTTAAGAGTTACAGCTGCTGCTTAATCTAAACTAGTTTGATCTATCCCAAAATGGTTGTAAAATGATGGGGAACATGCTCTGGATTCAAAATGGTGTTATTTTAAGCTTATCACTGTGTTGCCAAAAGAGAAGGTCCAAAGCAAAACCGTAACGTCGAACTTGCGGAGAAGCAGTGGGCTTGGCTCCTCGTTGCCCTGCGCTAACTGAATCAAATTGTCTATACAGCGTTTCCTTCGGTGCCTTCCGGTCATTGTCCACTTTGCCTTGCTTTCCGTTTGCCATCATGTAAATTCAGTGTAGTTGAATGGTGAATTGGGACCAGTGATCTCTGCTTCTAGGCTCCCTATAGCCTAATTTAATTCTCTGTTCCCAGACTTGTGTTAGCTTCTCAAAGGGGCTGTTGCAAAAAATAGTCATGGTTACATAAACTGCTGAGAGAAAGAAGCGTTTTTGGAAGAAAAAGTGACAAAGAGAGGAGTGCATTGTGAAAGGCCCTTTCCAGGACTATAGCAGTTCTGAATATGCATGTGCTAAACGAATGCGAGGTGGCAACCTAAACAAGTATGTTGCTGTATGAAAGTAGAGTCCAACAAGCTTTTTGTTTCTAGTGGACCTTCTGTAGAGTGAACTTTCATGCAAGATATGGAAGACCCATCAGTACCTCCCAGAGATGGCCTTGAATCAAAATTGAACTAGAAGTATCTGGGGCATTTAAAGCATTGCCATTTCAATAAGTAGTTGCCTGTTCAGGGTGTTTGTGTTGCACGTGTCACTGTGACGTGTTACGGTGTAGCTAAAGGCGCAACTGACTTTTTAGGATTCTTGCTAGAAAGCTGGAGAGCTGTCTGGCATTCGTTGTTGCTAAGGGAATATTATTTATTATTAGTCCTTATTCACATTGAACATCAACAGCCAGAATTTCATAAGTGGTCCCGACCATCAGCTGGAAACAGATTTTTCAGAACAACCTGCTCACCATTCAGGTATCTAAATGGATTTTTGGAAATGCTCCATACCTGGTAGCTCCGGTCAGGTTGGTGCCCCAAGGGCAGCTGCGGAGTGCTGAACCCTCTTGAAAGCCCAGGCTATAAATTCTGTGTGAAGGTCTCCGGAGGAAAGGGGACGGGCGAACCTCTGCTGTCGGGAGATAATCACAAAATGCAGTGTGGATTTGTAGAAGCCCAGTCTGTGTTCCGTTGCCTCTTGCTTAGTCCCTTACACAGCTGGGTTGTGCTCTGTCCCAGCCAGCCGTGTACCACAGTGCTGGATTTTCTAGAAGGTGTCACAAAAAGGTAGTTCATGTACTTCTTACTCCAGCTTTTTCTCCTGTGATGGTGCATGAAATGACTGACTTGCAGGACTAACTTTCCTTTTGTCGTCTTAATAGAGCTATGATTTCCCCCAAAAAACAATCCTGGTTTTGAAAAGACGGTCAGTTCCCTTGAAACATCCCCTCACGATGCAGGCAGCGTTACCCGTGGGTTGCTTCTATATCCGGGAATGTTTTGAATACTTTCTTGGTCTTAAGGGTGCATTTTGGTTTGGTTTTTGTGCGCGCGTGTGTGATTTCTAGGCTCCTCTTGCACCTTTCCATATGTATCAATTTCCATTTCCTATAGAAGAATCGCAACCCACACAATACTTCCCTGTTTTAGTTATTGTTCTCGTATTACTGAACGAAGGGGTCTGGTCTGAATGACTTACAGAATCAACTGGAAGCTGGTAAAGCAATACTGACACGTGCTGAAATCCTCTGCTAGGCCAGCGATCAAGTGGCATCGGAGTGGTAGGGAAAAGCAGGGGAAACAGATCAAAGGGAAGAATGAAAATGGATCCAGAATTTTCAGGTAGTGTCCGTGCTTTATGCTGAAAGTTTCTCTAAGCATATCCAACACTTCTAGTTTGAAAATCTCCTGGAGAAGGGTTTTCTTGAGAGCTTTTTAGTGCTAAGTTCAGTAACAGTGTGAAAACAGTCTCTCTTGAGACTCGCTCTTGGCTGTCTAGAAGATAGGCAGCCATCCAGAAATAAAATGTAAACTGTATTTTACTGCCTCCTTTTCCTTCTGCCTGCCATACTGGACTCGAATTTGGAGGGAAAGCTTGGCTTTTGCCCTGTACAAAACATCCATACCAGGTCCCTAACGCCACGTGCCCTTGTGAACGAGAACGGCAGCCTCATGAGCAGCTTCCCGATGGCTTCTGATCAGGCGCCTGAAGTATCGGGCTTGGATCTGGCGTTGGGTGCTCCAGGAGACTGCGTGAAGATCCGCAGAGCTTCTGTTGTTGGTGATAAGGAACGGTTTTATTCCCTGTTAGCCATTTTACAGGCTACAGAGAAAGAGAGGGGGGGGGAAAAAGTAATTACTGTGAGGTCTGACATAGTTTATAATGCTGTCTCTGTCAGATGATGTTGTTCTGTTATATATAATCATTAAATTATTAATCTGTAAGAGCTCTTACACCTTTCAGCTGCCCTGGGCTAGTGGGAACCAGGATGAATGAGGCATGGACTTCTTTATGCCTCACGGTTCACCCTCAGAGGAGAGGGTGTGCTACATCCTTTGTGGTTACCACCTTACATTTTGAGGAAAAAGCTGCCTTTGCTAAGCTTTTAGTGCTGAAAATTGAAGCAGTGTTTATATGGTTCAAGGGGACTGGCGCACCACTCCTCTGCGTGCTCTTCGCAAAGCAGAAAAGGGCAGAGACGTTGTTTTTCTCCTCAGTGTATTCAGCCTGGTTTCAAACTGTCACAGAGCTGGGTGGAGACATCTTCCCCTTTAGATCTGGTGTAGAAAAGGAAGAAAATCGAAATGGGACAGAGAATTGCTAACTTTGTTGAATAAACCACAAAAGGGGACCTGCAGGGCTTGGTGCAGATCTCGGCGTGTCATGGAAAGGGTGCTGGGTCTTACCACTGTGAGGCTACCTCAGAAACTGTGCTGGGCTCTGAAATCATTTGTGTGTGTTTCGCTTTGGGGACAGATGTTAAGATATGCTTAAAATGCAAAGGTCATTATCGGGGGTGAGGGTGGGACTTTGCAAGCAGCAGCTTTTCCGAAAACACGCCTGTCCTGGGCTCCGCTGTGCTGCTGCGGGGGGGGAGATGAGCAGCATAGGGAGGGCTAGAGATGTCTTTTCTCTGGGAGCTTCAGGCTGGGGATGTCTCTCTGCCTTCTGCAGCAACAAAACGGAATTTGGGGCGCAGACTTGAGGGGTGCACGGAGCTGCTCCAGCTGCCCTGGTCCCCGACGCGGTTTATTCAGGTGGTCCTTCAGATGGAGACGGGCAGAAGGCAAGGAGAGGGGGAAAAAAAGGAAATTTCTAGTTTCATTTTGTAATCAAAAAAAGTGTTACTTCCTGGGATGGCTTGAACCCTTCCGCATAAAGGACTCCAAATGCCTGGGTTTGCTCACAAGGGAAGATTTCCACTTTTTTAAATCCATTCTTAAACACATGCAAATGATTTGCTTGAAACAGCAGAAAATTTGGGAGGGGACTTGTTTTAGCAGATGCGTTGGTTTGCTAGATTTTTTCACTCATTAGTGGGCTCCCTCAGACACATAGGTTTTATTGTATGCTTCCTTTAAAGGGTGACTGATGGAATTGAATGATGTATTCAGGCTCTTCCTCCCCCAGCTTCCCTCCTGCCTTTACAGCAGCTCGCAGACTACCCTATAGCACAGGCATTCACTGTTTCAGAATGGTGCTCATGCCAAAAACTGCTCAGATCTGGAGCTAGAAATCACCAGAAGTGAGAGCAAAAGTTACTGTAAACTCTAGGTGTGAAGGTTTGTGTCTGTAAACTGTGGCTGTGATGTTGAAAACGCTGCTCTGTAAATGTTGACTCTGATTGTTGAAGGCGGTGCCACATACTGGTATCAGAAGACTGAGCAATAACCCATGTGTTCTACTTCCTCTTAAAAGTGAATTTTCTTGCTTGACTTCCTTAAACATTGTGTTTATATAGTCTGGACTTGTAGCACTGAGATCTTTAGCTCATGATTAAACAGTGCCGGTCTATATTAAATCCTCGGTACTGAACTACGCAGAAGGGAATGAGCTGGTGGTTGCCATAAAGCGATGTCAACGGGACCCAACTTCCCAGACCAGGCGAAGCGTAAAGCTTCTCCCAGCCGGAGTGGCTGCTGCTGCCAGAGCAGGTCCTGCAGCCGGCGGCTTGCTCCGGATGGCACCCGGGAAGGGCAGCTCTCCCGGGCAGGCGGCCGGCGAACGGGCTCCTCTCGTGGGCTGCACACCCCGCACCCCGGCGTCAGAGACCGGCACGTAGGATTTGTGGCTCGACTGCCGATTTACTGCTTGGGCTTTAGTGCAAGCCACGCCGAAGTTTCATTGCCTATAAAATGGGGGAATCTTATTTATCCACCTGCCACGTGTCCTAGTGCTTATGGAGTGCTTTGAGGCTAGGTCCTGGCTTTGTGTAAGCTCTTAGTATGGGTGAGTTCCCAGAGCCTGCAGATGTGTTCTGCATCCGTGGTGACTTTGTGTTGATTGCAAGTGAAAAATCTCTTAACAATGGGTTGTAAATTCAGAGTTGGCTGTCAAACGTTTTATGCACCACTGTTGTTGCTGCTGTGTGACGCTGTTACACTTTCTTTGCAAACCAGCCTAGGCAAAACCTTGTTTAATCCTGGTTCTTCCTCTCTTTAATCCATGCAGTGAAGGGATCGTGCAGGTAACTGATTTTCCCTAAGATTTTAGGGTCCTTTTGCTGAGCTGTGTAACGATCATACATGCCACAGCTACACGTGCAGCTTTGTCGTGGACATGATTCAGAATTTCTTTCTTATGTGTCTCAGCCTCAACCTATTTTTCATGTTGTTTTCCCTCTCTTTTTTATGCATTTGCATTAAGTAAGACATTCAGTGCTTGCAGTGCCACTTTCCTTAGAAATAACATTAATAAATCGCACTTTCTTGCTTCTTACTATCTCATGCAGATCTTCTTGCATTTTACTGTTTGTTTTTTTTCCTTCTGAGTCGTCATTTAAAATATATAACAACGTAATACAATTCATAGTGCTCTTTATCATGCAAATCTCCCAAGGCACCTTGATAAATATTGATAAAATCAATAAAATAAAAAAGAAAATCAACTTAGTTCAGCCATGTGTTGAATTAATTCATTGTTTTTAAAGCAGAGCCAGGGGAGAAAGGCTTTTTTCACGTCCAGTATCTTTTGCTCTTCAGCTTTGTACTTCACCCCATTTTGTTCGTGCAGCAGTCAGTGCCAAAACGTTGATGATATTTTCAGCTATCTTGTAGATGGTAGTAATGTTGATTGTGCTCCCTGCTCCCAGACCAGCTTTGATTCTGTAGAGGCTACTTGCTATTTTATCAGATAGCGAGGAGGAAAAACTTATGTCGAAATAGGTTGACTGTTTGATATCAGTGGGGGGAGGGAAGGAAGCCATCAAATTAACTCATAAAAGCTTTACTGATGATGAATGGACTTTTTTTCCCTGTCTGTCATTATCATCTTGTCTGTAACCCAGTGACCCTGATTATCATGAAGCTGTTTACAAGGTTTAGGTTAATTGGATTTCTTTAACTATTTCCCAGAGCTGTGAGGAGCACAAATTCACTGCCGTGGAGTTCAAACAGCATAGTGCAACCCAGTTTGCCAGGAGACGGGCTTCTTCCAAGAGGAAGTCGTTTTATTTCATACTCAACTAAGTGCATAGCAGCATGTACCTATCATTTGGCATAATATTAAGTAACACCCTCTTTCATACGGATGTGTTCAGTTGCAACTTGTGTTTCCAATACACAAATTACATTTTGCATGTTCAGCAAGAAATGAGCTTATTTTCAACGAGAGAGGCTTTGAAATGTTGTTGTTTTTTTTTTCTTCAGCTTGATAGCAGTTACACTGGTTTTGTTTTTATATGAGGAATCATGGATAAAATAGCTGTGCATTGCATGGCTGCCTAAATAAACGAGACAGGAGGATATAGTTGGGTGAGATCAGGACAGTACTTGTATACGCTTTGCTTTCATCTTCTCAGGATGCATGCTTATTCTTTAATGGCACAACATTGCACCCTCCAGGTGCAATGTGTAATTGCAGGTCTACAGATAACCGACTTGTTTTATGAGCTGTGTTTTTGTGAGCAAGCCTTCCTAAATTCTCCTTTAGTATGACTCACCCTCTTTTTCTCTTTCTTTTTCAGGCTTCTGTAGGCTCTGAGAAGCTGTTCTCCCCTGCAGCAAATAAAGGTAAGTGATCTGGAGAAATGCTTTCCTTTTCTTAGAGCAAGAGATTTGGGTTGTGAATCCATATCGTGCGAATAGCAGGACATCAGTTTTGCCAGCGCCTTTAATTTTGCCACACACATTGTCATAAAGATCAGCTTTACAGGCTTGTGATGAGTAAGTTAAAATTTAGGCTGCATTGTCTCAGCGTGGGGTGGGATTTTTTCCCTACCAGTCAGATTTGTAACAAATGTCTTAGGGAGAGGGATTACTGACAAAGGAGAAGTCAGCCTTTCTGTAGGGGATATGTTTTTCCCTCTAATACACTCAAATCCTCGTTTCTTTTAAACAAATCAATATGTCAGTGTTATCTGTGGTATCCTTACAAGGGCTTGCACATCCCTCGCCTGCCAGCGCGCACAGAGCATTTGTGTCTGTACGTCTCGGTTCTCCAAAACCAGGTGGAAGGTGCTCAGCGCGTTGCAGGGTTTCGGCTCGCGGCTCCCGCTATTACTATTAATTGAGAGTTACCTGTGATACGCACTGGGTGTTGCTAAGAGACTGTGCCAGTTCAGATTCCCCTTGGGAGGTACAGTGACATATCTCTAAATACGCCAAGCCCTCCTTTGAGGGCTTAGTACAGCCGTAAAACAGGGCTCCTCTAGTTTGATGTGTTCCCGGGGATAATCTCACCACGATGGATACTGGGCAAAAATACTGAAGAAGCAGCCTTGGAGAGGGCAAAGTGTGGTACATGATGGAAAGCGTTGCGCTGGGAACAGTTCCACTTTATCACGCGAGGAGGGTGGTGGTGTGGCTCTGAAAGAATTGTCAGGTCGTGTGGCTGTTCTGCAGCGTTGAGCTGCGGAATAAAATCAGTTCAGAGCAATAATGAATACTAGGGACATGCAAATACCCCACAGAGGGGAGATGAGGCCCATTAATAAGAAGTGATGAAATAACCTTCTTGCGCTATTTCAAGAGGCCCAAGAAAGGAGTAATTTGCAGTTGTGTAGGAGTAGGTGCTGGCCATGGAAAGGCGTTTTTGGTGGTTGTGTGCTCCATCTCCTGGATCCAGGCCCGGTTTATAGCTGGGCTCTTTAGCAGCGGTGAGTATTAGGAATTCTCTTTCTTTCCAAGCTTTGCAGATTTTCAATGCCAAATGTGGAAACCGATGACAAGCCCATTATGTTATTACATTTGCAGATATTTTTACAAAAGTATGCAGCTTTATCTGGGGGAAGGAGAGAAGTTTAAATAAATGGTGGGGAAGAGCATTTCTCTTCTCTCAGCCTTGGCTCGCTGATAAGGCAAACCAGATTGCCCATACGGCTCTCCCTCAGCAAAACAAAAATCTTGCCATCCTGCATAAATGCATGGCGCAGAGATCTGCTGGAGAGGCTTATGTTGAAGCGTTAGCAGCTTTGTTGGCTCCTCCTCGTGCTGAAGACTGAGATCCCCCACCCCTTCATATCAGGGAGCAGCTCAGCAACATGAGTTTTCAAAATACCTCCCTATCAGGAAGTTAAATGTGTGAATGCCTGTGAATTTGCTGTCTTGAAGTTTGTCTTCACTGCTGTTAAATCCCTGTAACTTAAGCCTGTTCCTGTGTGGTTTACTGTGGGTGTAGACATTGCCAGCTCTGGGAAGGTTTGGGTTCAGATCATGATTTTTGTCTCGGGCTTCTCTTTTACCCTGGCCCTGCACCGATGGAGCCTTGCTGATCGGCACGGGCTGCGATTGCGGGCAAGCTCTGCTGGGGGCTGCCTCGGCGTTTGGCACTTGCATTGGGAGGCGAGAGAAATTTGCCTCGGCAAGATTTTGTGCAGAAACCCAAACAGCACTAAATTCTGCCCCTCGCCCTGCTATCACTCCCGCAACGCAAGAGCCAGGTTTCTCTCTCGCACATGCAAATGAACGCCGCTCCGACACGACGAGGCTCGGTGATGCCATATGGCCGGGAGAAAGTGACTTTCAAAGCGTTGCGCTTAAATTCCTTTTGTGAGATAAGAGGGTTGATTTAAGGCCCGTGTTCTCCGGGGCTGGAGCCGTGGTGGCTGCGCGGGGAGGGGATTAGCTCAGCACGGTTTCCTGACGGGCACACGCGTGGCGCGGCACGTGCTCGTCCTCTCCCGTGGGCATTTGCGCTGTGCCCTTCTTTTGTAAACACTCGCGGCCTTTTTGGAGAGATATTAACTAGCAAATCTGCGACATCCATGCTGCAGCTTTTATTGAAGGTAACCAGGCTTTTAAAACACAATAAAGCGGATTCATTGTCTGGTGCAACTCCCCCTGTTCCCACAAACTTTCCCTGGGGATGTGTTTGGCCCTGCATATTTGTTTTATGCTGTCCTAGTTTATCAGCAGCTTAGCAATGCAATTAAGTATTAAGATAGACGGGTTTCGCTTATTTGAGGCTGGAACAGCTGTAAAACGTAACCTTTGACCATATTTCACAGCTCCACAAAAGGCCTGGGGAGCAGCGTCTTTTGTCTGGGGCTCTCTGGGTAACGTTTGTCTTCGCCTCCTCCCTGCCGCGCTGCCGCGGCGGCAGTGCTCCTCCTTTTGACACCAGTTCATCTGCAACAACAGATGCACGGCGTAGGTGTCCACTTCGGGGACCGGTCGCTATTATGCAGCGGAGAGAGGTGTCCTGACCCGGGGTGACCTCGGTAGTCACAGCTGTGAAATAGGCTGAATGGGGCACTTTGAGCTTCCAGGAGAAGAGGAGATTAAATCCTCTGTGTAAGGAAATAATAATTAAAAGTAAAAGCAGAGAATCCCTGATCTGCTGTGCTGACAGGTCTTTGTTTTCTGACGCAGAAAAGCGTTTGTTTAGCCAACTTGTCGCTGCAGCACAGAGTTACAAGGGCATTTGCTGCCGAGAGCCGGTTGTTACATCCTCCTGGTGAATAAATCGATAAACAAATAATAAAGGTCTGTTTGCTCTCTTATGCAGCTCCTTTCTGACAGGAATCTCCCAGGCAGTCCTTTGCTTTTTCTGAAAGGCAAGTGCCACGCAGGGCAGGGGGGGCGTAGGCAAAAGCCGGCTCTGTCCCTCTGTCTCCAGGTGGGTGGATGAGGCAGAGGGAGCGGTGGCGATGGATGGGAGGGCAGACGCGCTGTCGGTCTGGGGAGGTGAGAGGGACGTTCACCCGAGTCGCTGCAAGGACCTCCGCCTGCCTGCTGCGATGGTATTTTTACGTGGGGCGGGGGGTAGGACAGTTTGTATTTTAAGGACTTGAGTGTCGCATTCCTGCTGCTGGCTCCCTCCTGCAGTGGGCTTCCCTGATGGGTCTGGCTGGAGGCGGTTGAGCCTTCTCCCGCCTCTCCTTGCTCCAGACCTGCTGTGTGCCAGGGAAAGCGGGAGAGGTGTTGCCTTTCCTACCGCAGTAACTTGCAGCTGCGGCCTGGGAGACCTGCTGAGTCCCCAGCGTTTGAACCCAGGGCCACTCTTGGGGTTAGGGTGAAACAGGCATCTTAAAGTAGATGTTTCCCAAATGGTTTTAGCGTTGGCCAAGGGCCCTGACGAGGAAAATCTCTATCGCAGAGTAAGGGGAGGCTGGGCAGCAGCTGTGGTGTCTCCGTCCATAACCCCGGGCAGGCCGTGGGTGTGGAGGTGCCGCCCGCGAGATGGAAGGGGTGCCCAGGAGGTGCCCACGAGGTGCCCACCAGCCGAGGTGCCCACGGAGGAGCCACAGCCGCCCTGCAGTCCCAGAGCGCGCTGGGCAGCAGCGAGGGGACAAGGGCTTTGAAGTCTGCTGAAGCCGAGTTCGTAGCTCCTGTCTTTGGATCAAAATCAAGCTGGACGCGGAGGGAGCAGTGTGATCCATGTGTCTGCTGGCACGGGGCGACTGGCCGGGACCCAGCTCTGCCCCGGGCTGGCTGGGGGCTCACTGAGCTCCATGCCTTGATTTCCCCCTCCTCCGAAATGAAGACTAATGCTTGTCAGCCAAGTGCACTGAGAGACTTAATTAATGAATGTTTATCAAGCAATTTATCAAGAGATCCTTTTAATGAGAGATTCCATAAACAGTGCAAGGCTTCATTTTCATAGCAATAATAAATGACAGTGAAAATAAGTCTTATCCTTCCCCCGCCTATGCACCCCCCAGGAAAAAAAGATTGCTTGCCCTCCACTCTCACTTCTCCCTGGGTTTCTAAGCGGAGAGCTTTGAAGTGCTATCTTTCATCATGAACTGTACACATCCTCAAAGCTCTAAAGCTCACAGCCTGTGTCTTATCCCTCTGACAAGAGGAAGGCAAGCTTTCTTGGTGTGCAGGTCGTAATTGTCAGCCATGGGATGCGCCGCAGCCACCCGCCCCAGCGGGCTAATGCAGCTTATGGTCCTTTGAAGTTCCCTCCCTTTATTTTCTGTCCTCTTGGCCACGAAACTGTGCCTTGGGCCAGCAAGAGAGATTTCTTGTTCAGAGATGACACTGAGCCCTGACAAGCACATCTGAACCAGAGAAGAACCCTTGTTCCTCTGAGATCACTGCTCCATAATGTTGTTGCCTTAAGGGGACTGTCTCTCCTTTTTGTCTCTACGTCTTCTCTTCCCCCCCCCCCCTTTTTTTTTTTTTTAAATTCAGCACTAAACTGTCACACTGAATCATATTAAAAGCTGGAACTACACAACCTCCAGTGTAGGACATGCTGTTAAAAACTCTCGGTTATTACTGTGAGGTGGGGTGAGAGGGGAAAGGAGGGGCAGCGGGGCAGGACGGGAGGGCAGCAAGTCAGCTCTCCAGGAGGAACCTGTGAGCGCCCGGTGAAGCAGAAAACAACCTGAACGCCAGCTGAGCTCAAAATAACATGCTTGGCGCAGGTTTGCAGCAGCACAGCTTAATGGTTGCTCAGCGCTGATGGGAGTCGAGAGCCCGGTGTCTCCCGTGCTCGCCGTGCTGCTGCGTGCTTCGCTCTGCCTCTGGTCCTGTCCCCCGGCCCTCTCCCTCCGGTTGTCGGGGTCAGAGACTCCCTCTCTGGGCTGGGACAGCATCTCCTGTAGTCAAGGTCACCTCTCCTTCAGGGCCTCTACCTCGCTGTGCCAGGACGTCGAGCTTTCCATCGCAAGGACGTCTGCGTAGACACAGAGCAAACAAGTCTCACAGCACCCAGTCAGGCAGTTAGCTGTGGTTTACAGGAATGGAGGTCAGGAGAGATATCATGAATTTTCCCAGTTTTCTTGCATGGGGTCCACAGCGGGGTCTGAGGTGCGGGAAAAGCAGAGATGCATCCCGTCTCTCGATCTCAGTTTCATCCTGAGGTTCTGGTTACATTTTGGTGAGGTCACCGTCTTGTGCGTGATTACCTGCGCAGTCAGGGGACTGGAGGGGGATGATAATTTACAGCTGAATCTTTGGACAAGGGTCCACCATAATTACAGGCGTGCAAAAACTTCCACAGCAGCGTCTGTAATAATAAATAAAATAAGTAACGCATGCATTTAGATAGCAACCACATTGTTATGATTTATACAGTGCTCAGGATGCTCTGCAGCTGCTCTACTCCCCATCTTGCATCTCTTGTGATTTTATCACAACCTTACAATATTCTGTGTTTTTCATGAAACCCAGGCCCTGAGAGGCTTGCACAAAAATCTACGCTTTAGTTTCTTTTTTTTTAAGCTAGACTTTAGTCTTCCTGGCTACAGAGGAGAGCCTGGAACTCTGATTCTTCTGTGCTTCAAAGCCAGCAGGCAGTCAAAAAAAAGCCCAAATACTTTTTTTTTAACCTCATTTTAAAGGTGGTTCGTGATTTGTAAATGCTTGGGGGGTTGGCAGTACTGGATGCCCTGAACTACTGCTCAATCCAGCGTGTGAGCCTATCGCAGCATCCTCTTTTTGAAAAGTTCTATCTAATTTTGTCACCGCCTGGATGAGTACATTAGCTTTCTTGCATATGCATATATATAATTATACAGTGGCCAAAGAAGGAGGAGGACTTTGGTGTTCAAACAGTGTGGGTAACCGAGATAATCACCCAAGTCACAGCCAGTTAGCCACATTTCAAACAAAACCAAACACAGAAACTAGTGCAGTAAGCGCAGTCTTCCAGTCTTCTTGCAGTTTTCTGATTTTGCAGGCTCTGGAAGGCTCTCAGCCTTCTCTTTGGGAGTGGGCATGTACTCTCTGCCTCCCGTTAGCTATGTTATAAGTATTTATTAGTAGGTCCGAATATGACCATCCCTATCCATGGCAGCTGTCTGTGAAAATATGATGGACAAGTAGGAGAGACCATTCACCTTAACCACACCGTCCGTTTGACTTTGGAAAACTCAGTTAGACTGCAAAAGTGGGTAATTTATTAACTTCAACACAAATTGAGTGCTGTATGCCTCCCAAAGTTAGAGCTGCTTTGTGCGAGCGGGCAGGTTCTGCTTGCACCGTTTGCCATGTGGTTTGCACAGCTATCTCCGGGTTTGTCTCCCTCAAGTGAGCCGGCATAGAGCTTTCTTTGTAGCTTCAGGCTGCAGCCAAGAGAGTTGAAAAGTTGAATTATAAACATTTCCAGGCCTTCTGGTTGGTGTCTTGTGTTTTGTTTTGTTATTTTAAGGATGTGGGGTATGTTGCTGCATTCCTGTCAGTGGGATTAGAATGAATAGAAGCAATACTGTAGGAGATAAAACGTGTTTAATTATTTATTTGAGTATTACAGACTGAAATTGCTTTTTGATTTAAAGCATCCAAGTCATGGATATGTTTTTGGAGTAGAGAGAGGCACGCAGAAATGTATATATGCACAATTACCTAGGGTAATGTAAGAAGTCTCGTTGCTCAACTGCCCTTCCTCCGCAGAATTTGTTCATTTCCTTAAAGATTTTAAATTTCAAATGCGGCTTTGTTAAGTATCACAGAAAGCTAACTGCATGCTGTGCCTTGCCCACCAAAACGTAAATAAAATAAATAAAGTCTTCGTTGTATAAATGTTATGAAGTGGGTGGTTTATTTTCTTTAATTATACTTTTTATTTAAAATAAACTATAAAAGCAAAATAATATATATCCTGAACGTGCCAGCACAAACTCATATTGATTGAGTAGGCACATTCTAGCTTGTCTCGGTTCGTATGAAAGTAGATAAAAGGACCATCAAACTGTAAATCAGGAAAAGAAAAAAAAAAAAAAGAAAGAAAAAAGAATTCCTTCCAAATGTGTGTAGTAGCTTGCGTTGCCCGGACTTCTAAAGGATGGTCGAAAGGTACCATCGTTTTGCTTCTTGTTTCTAGTTTGCGTATCTGTTTTCTTGAGCGGCGGAAGCCAAGCTGGTAAGTCTCAGTGCTGTTTCCAGCTGCTGTCCCTGGATTGCAGGACGCTGGTGCAGGTTGTGGCTCAGCGCCAGCGGGATGCTGTAGGGCGGTGATGGTAAGAGCAGCAGTTGCAACCCCCACAAAGCTATCGGGTCTTCTTGATTCTGCTTTTAAAATACCTCAGAGACATGTTTTATTCATGTAAGATTTTGTAAAGCTTCAGTTTCTTAGAAAATTAAACGCCGGGTATAAACCTGATTCATGTGGACTAGCACTGCGGTGGGGGGCGAGGGGAGGTGTCTGGACCTCTAGCACAGGTCTGAGGATGCCGCAGCCACCACGTCCCCGCTTAAATCAGGCCTGCTCCTCACAAAGCAGAGTCCTCCTTCTCTTCAGCCCCCATTGACCTGTGCCGGCGGTGTGTGCCACGCTGTGCAAGCCTAGGCTTGTGCTGTATTTGTTAAGCTCTCTGATGCTCCTTTCCGCGCCACTCTCCACCCCGTGCTCTGTGTTCCTGTTTTGGTGAAGCGGTTTGACAGGTTACCGATGGGCAGCTATCCTGTGCCGTGTCATCGCCCATTAGGGACTCCCGCAGACACGGTAACCCTGCGCTCGGTGCAGGTCACCGGCGTAAAACAGGGCAGGCTGAGGATCGACAAGTAATTCGACGAGGCGGTGGGGGGTAAGGAGGCTGGTGCAGGGGGGAGCTGGATCTGACCCCAGGTCAGCTTGTGTTTCCTTCTGGGCAATCAATGGGAGTGATCAATGAAACCAGGGCATGCTGTTTAATTGCAAATGGATCTGGTTACTCTTTTTTGTGTGCGACGCTGGCGGGGTCTGTAAGTCCCAGTCTCCCCAGCAGCGGAGACTTCAGGAAACGAGGATGCTGTCAGCACCTCGCTGCATCTCCCTCTCCTCTCAGCAGCCCCGCAGAGGCCGAGGCCTTCCTCCCGCGACTGGGACGTGGCTGATGAGCAGGACCCTGCTGTCCCAATCCGCCTGTGTGGCGAGCAGCAGTAGTTCATGCTATGTTTCTGGTTTTTTGGTTGGTTTGTGTGTGTGTGTGTGTGTATATATATCAGCTTCATTTGAAATCACCGCTGTAAGTGAGGTAGCGCTCTGGTCCTGTCCCATGGGAGGGGAGGAGGGAGGCCAGGTTCGGGGCTTGCTTTCAGCCCACAGGGTTCCTGCCATTTTCTCCTTCAATAACGGCGCGAGCCATGCACGCATGTGCTCGCCACTTCTCTCACCTCTGTGCTTCGCTTACCATCCTTCCTGCTGACAAGGGCTGAACACAGTTCCCCGTGGAGCCTGTTAATGTTGCTGCCGAGCTGCCCGGGGACTCGCAGCGTGAGGCTTTCCTTCCATCTCCGCTGCTCTGTGCGCCGGGGCCGGTTCAGCCGGGTAAAGCCATACTGACTCCATTGACTTCACTAGATTTATTTGGGTTTACACCAATGTATAAGAGAGCAGGACTTGGCATAGTGTATGTGTTTGCACGTCTGTGTTTCTGAAAAGGGTACTTGTTCTAGTTTGTTGGGTTTTTCTCCAAACAGTAAATATTTTCTTGTAAATCCCTGGGACAGAAAAGTGACTGCAGTGCTTTTAGTTCATTTATTTGCTTTAAATTGATGGCAAAGTCTTACAGGAGGTAATAGGAAATTAAAAGCTTTCTATATTTTTTTTTTAACCGTCCTGCAAAATTTATTGCAGAATTATATCCCCGCTATGGGATTCTGTCGGACAGTTCAAAAAGCCTGTGGAAAGGTTCTCGTTCGCCATTAAATTTTAAAAGTTATTGAAGTAATTTTTATGGAACCCTATTAAGTTTCTGAAGAAACATATTGGTTTCATCACTAATAAATTCTCTAAGACTTATCCATAAGGGAATAGTCAGACTTCCAGATCTCTCTCCAATGAAAGGGACATTAACTTTTTGCCTGTTGGAGATACATTCTTAAACGGTATCAGCAAGGTGAGCGGCAAAGCTAGGAAAGCCTGATTGCGCCCAAGTACATCTTCTAGCGCTGTGAGATGGTGGGTTCTTCGCCAGTCAAGCCACTAGAGTTTGGGTGGAGATTTTAGCAAAAAGGAGTTGTTTTTTTTAAAAGGTGAGGAAGAAGAAGACTGCAGATGGATCCATGCAGATAACTCCTGGTGCAGGGGTTGCACTGAGACCCCAGCGTCTGGTTCGGAGCACCGTCGTGGTCGGGAGAGGTGCAGCCTTGGAAAAGAGGGATGGTGCAGCCTGGAAGTCCCGGCATTCATGATGCTTTCTCAGGCTCTCCTGATGCTTTCAAAATAATATAAAATAACGTGTTCCCTGTGCTTTTCCACTGCATCCAGAAAAGCACGCGGAGACTTCCTCCCAGTGAAGGGAAAGTATCAAGCTGGCTTTGAGCTTAACTTAGAGCTCACAAGCGCCTTTCGTATGCGAGCGCAGAGCCACCTGATGAAAAGCGAATGGGCTAGGAGGGAAGTAAAATTGTGTAATTGCCAGTTTCCTTCAATTCTGCTCCCTCTCCCGTTTTGCATAAAGGAGGCTATTTAAGTCTCAGCTGGAGTGAGGTTTGGTAATAAGCAGACGTCTGTGAACCTGCATCTGCTGCTGGTGTCTGCTTAGTTTGTTCCGTATTTCCATATTTATTGATGATCCAGTTCTGAGAGAGATCTGTCTCCTAAACGCTCCCTGTCTCGTGGCGTGAAACCCACGGAAGAAGAGTTTGTCCCTTCAGGCCCATGAGTCCTTGTCCTTGTGACATCTTGGGAAGTGTAGGACCAGGCAGCATCGCCAAAGATCACATCAGAGTTTGCAAACCCACCTCAAACTGCATTGACTCGTGATGTTAAACTGCAGAAGCAAAGCCAGAGCCCGCTCCCTGGAAGCTATCCACAGAGCCGGGTGGCAGAAAAGGGCCAGCCTTGTTGGATGAAGCAGCTAACGTTTTAATTTTCTCGGTACTGTGATTTGGCATCCAAACAGCTAAGCTGTCCCCAGCCAGTTGCTTTCCTACGTGGCTGGCCTTCTCTGGGCACAGCGAGAGGCACTCACAGTGCAAGCTCTGCAGAGACAACCTGATTTAATACAGACTTAATGGCTGGAGGAAGAAATTTACAGTGTGAGCATTGAATGTTTATACAATAATGAACATTGTCATTATTTTTATTATTGAACCGGTCCCTAAAACTGAGCTAGAAACCTGAAACCAACAACTAGAGTATGTCCATTACATTCTGTCCTGATCAATTTAATAACCAAAGTGGAGCAGATTATTTTATACCTTTCATTGGACCAACAAACAAATTCTCTGAGCATAATGTACCTTTTGGCCCGAAATATTTTTGCGTTACAGGCCAGTCTCTGGCCCCTTTATGTCATTCCGGCAGTACATGCTGTAAAGCAGCCTTAAGCAGATGTCTGAGGGCTCCCCACCGACCATGGCAGCGTACTCAGCCAAGCTTAGTCCTGAGGCCAGGGCAGAAAAGGGCCCGACTCCGGTGGTTCTGAGCACCCTTTTGCAAGCCGTGGAGAAGGGAGTAATTCAGAGATGCTCTAAAGATGCTCCAAGTGATGGTGTGAGCTGTGCCAGGAGCTTGGATGCCCCTGAGAGCCTGTGTCAGTCATCTCCAGGCTGGTCCGGTGAGAAATGCTGCCTGGGCTACACCGCTTGTTGTGTCCCCCAAGAACACCATTCTTTTAAGAACAGGCTAGTATGGCTACATCCAGACCCAAATTTGAAAATATTGCTGCAGAAGCTCTCCTTTCCTCCCATCCCTTCCCCTCTCCTCCTGACAGTTGAAGAGGACCGGGTCCAGGTTTTTGGCTCAGACCCGTGCCTGCTGCATACATTTCCTCCACCAAATGGACACAACTATAAACCTCTTTCTGCATCATTTCCTGCAGGCCTGTACTAAACATGCCACCCAGGTGTCCCCGTGTAAAGCCACTTCTTGCTGCGTCTGCTTCTGTTGCTGCTGGCGGGCTTGCCTTCGCGCGTTCACGGCAGGACTCCCATCACAGTGTGTTAATTTTAACCAAACAAGGAGTGCGTTGTGATTTGGGAGGGTCTTTCCCATCGGGTCATATCAGAGTTTCCCTTAAAAGGGAAGGCTGGTTTTTGTTTTGTTTTATTTTCCCTTTTCCCCTCTTTTAATATGATCCCTGCAATTTTGTTTTCACTGAAATATTGACTGGCAGCATTGCAAATTGCCTGCATGCAGACAGGAGCTTGCCAGCACTTTCTTACTCAGCTAGCCGTCAAGGTTGTGGATTCCACCACAAGCAGTGCCAGGAAAGCTGTTGATCAAAAATATTCCTAACATCTGTGAGTCCTCTCCATCCAAATGAGATGTAGTTACATTCTTTTCCCCACGCTCCTTCCAAAGTGTTGCTTCAGACACCTAGAAAGCCCTGGTTGCAAATCATAAGCCGATCTCTGTTTGATTTGCAGCTCCGTTTCCAGCTCTGTTGAAATCCAATATAAACTCCGAAGTGCCCTTCCCCCAGTCATAATATGCGAAAAATATCAGCCTCCAAAGGGAGAGCAGACAGGGTGCGTTTCTGTGCCCCATAACTCATTTGATCCAGATGCCGTCCCATGCTGTCCGTAGCCGCTGCGGTCGCAAGCCAACAAGGAGGGTCTTGTGAGAGCGGCGGAGGGAGGACGCAGCTCAGAGCAGGTTCCCAGGCGTGCCCGAAGCCGCGCACACACACGCGTGTGTGCATGCACCCGCTATTCTGCCAGCGCGAGGAGGGGGCTGGGGCGGGGGGAGAAGCCTGATTTCCCTTCCACCCTGTTCCTACCACCACCACCAATTCACAAGCCAACTATTAAATAATTAACGTGCCCAGTGGGGCAGGAGGAATCAAAAGCTGTTGTGTTCCCAAGTTTTCTCTGGCTCCGAGAGGCACGGCTCGCTGTGTATTCTGGCACCTCGGAGCGGGTTTTCCTCCCTCCTTCGCCTCCCCCTTATTATCCCGTATGTGTGCTGGAGAGGGAAGTGGCGTTCCCAGCCCAGCGGGGGATGACTGTTATTTCAGACTAGCAACAGGGGAAAAGGAACAGCCTGTTGCCTGATTGATGTTTGTTTTTTGTGGACAGACACCAAAGGTTCATTAGAGAGGGAAGGTTTGGGAGGAGGGGGGCGGCGGCGGGGGAGACGCTCGCTCTTAAGGAACTATTGTACCCCTGCGCGCTAACCTGGCTCTGCACTTTCTTTGACTTCTGTGAATGTCTCAGCTGTACCGTTTTGGCCCCGGCGACTTTAGGAAAATATACACGCCACAGAGGTTTCAGTGAAAGCTCTGCGATGAGGGGGTCAGGGGAAAAAGGAAGGGGAGGAGAGAACAATGCAGTAGGTTTTGCTGTAATTAATTTCAAATGTGCTGCTCATCTGTTCTCCTCGGGTTTCAAAGGGAACGAGGGGAGTTTGCAGGGCTTTTCCTACCACATCTGCGTCTTTCCAGAGGTGGGGATGGAAAGGCGTCTTTCCTTCCGACTGTGGGTTTGACCGGTCTGGCGATGTGGAGCACTGAGTGCGGCACAAACCGATGCTGAAAATGCTGTGCTGTCCGGAGGTGGAGGAGAGGGAGAGGAGGGAAGGGTGTGGAGGAGCCTCTCTTCTCACCACGTCAGGTAGATGAAGCTAGAGAGACTGAGGAGATTGGTATTGGGTAAAGCAGATTTCTCTGCAAAGAGTTAACAGAGCACAGTTATTTAAATAACAAATGTTGTGATTTGCTACTGTTGTTGGTCCTGAAAAGCTTTCAGGCTACGGTGCAGGCGAACTGTGTGGTTACAAGGCTTTTAAAGGTTTGGGTCAAACCCTCGCTTAATCTCTTGCTGACTTTGCGCCTTTGAAAAATCTCCCTTCGTGTAATTGTGTCAGGAACCAATAAGTTAATATTAAACCTTTGGTATTATGGCATCTTGAGTAGAAACAGTTCCTTCTGATTGCTGTTTCTCGAATCGGGAGTGGACTGTGCTGTGTGACAGACAAAGCAGGGGCTTGCCGTCTGCTGTAGGACATTGTCCTTGTGTCCTTTGCCTCCAGGTCCGAGTATCGATGGAAGTCACACGATTGCGGCAGCAAAGAGAAGCGAAATGGTTTCTCTGTTAGATTATTGACTTTACTCCCCTCAACAAGATATCCAGATGCTAATTTGATAGCCCTATGAATCTTGGCCAGAAAAATCAGTAAAACAGAAACTTAAACTACTCTAAATTACTGTTAGTGCTTTAACAGCTCTATTTTCAAATTGCTCTTTGCTTAGAAGCTTGCACCGAACCCTGGAGCTGGTGGATAATGACCTCTTGTTTAAACACGTGGCTACTTTATGATCCTTAGGTCTTAGAAAAACCACCCTCAATATCGGGTGGTGAATATTTCTGAAGTTTGGCCGTAAGGAAAACATTTCTACAGCATGATTGAAGAAAGTGTTCTCTTTTCTGGTCAGAAACTAATTCAGTGCAGCCACAACATGCTGAATACCCCAGAGGTACTTGAGGTGGGCGCTTGTTTGTGATACAGTCCTTCTCCAGGACGCCAGTGCTGGTATGTGACTAGCAGAGCTTGACCGTACAGTGATGAATGTTTCTGTGGTTCTTTGGAAGGGATGTAAATACTGCAGTGGTGTTTCAGACCATGTCAAGGCCTATGCCGGGTGTTGTAGACTTACCAACTAAATAGACTTTCTGGCACTGCTGTGGGACTGTCTGCTGAGAAACGGTTCAGTTGCTAGCATGTCACCAAACATACATGCAGACATCACCAGCTGCTGCGCCTGGGAGGGGTGGGCACGCGCATCTCGAAATGACTTCGGTGCAGGTTGTGAAGGGGTGAAATTGGTATGGAGAAGCAAAGAAACGGGGAGAAGCCCAGAGCTCCAGGATGTGGCATATCTGTAGAAGACTGCAGGGACTTCAGACCTTTTTCTCTATAAGTCACTTGTGGAGGAAAGGGAAGTCCCAGTTGGAGAACATTCACCACCACCCCCTCTTTGTGGAGAGAAACCCACGTGAGAAGGAGGGAGATCTGAGTCAAGTCCAGGTTTAATTTCCTGGTCCTCCTCCATAGGAAGAAGTATCCCTTCCTTTTAACTCTTAAACAAACAACTGCATTGGCCACATCATAGCAAAGCATCCCTTAGATCCCATCCAGATAAACCTGGATTCCAGCATTTGCTCTTAGCCATGGATGTTTCTGTACCTTGTGCTTGCCAACTCATACAGAAAAGGAGCAGTACCTGAGGTCTCTGCAGAAAGCACATCTATTCCTCTGCCTCCTGTGCTCGTAGCTGGATTGGGGACCGTATCCTAATTCCCTGCACACAGGGAGCAGCCATAACAGCGCTTTGGAGCGTGGCAGGGGTGCTTTGAATTCTTGCTCTCGAGTCTTGGCCGTGCCTTTCCAGCTTGTCACCTCTCCCTTCTTCAGTTTTGACAGTAAGGGAAGAAGAAAGGCAGACAGCATGGCTGGAGATGGGAGCGAGCTGCTGTCCCGGGGCTGCAGTTCTTCCCCTACCTTCTAGGAGAGCTGCTGTCTCAAAGTGCCACACAGCAAACCCAGCTTTTGCCAGCCATGCCCTGGGGGTCCTTTCCTAGTTAGACTTCTTTACATGTCAATTATAAGGCAAGAGATGAAGCTACATTCTAGCCTCAGTATATTGTGATGTTTCTCTCCAAGACTGAGGATCAGGAAGTTATTGTAGGGGAGGGTTTTGTTAAAGAATAAAAGCAAAGCCCCAAGGACGGTTTTGCAAGTCTGGCTTTTTGATCTGGCACAAAACTTTGTTCAAACATTGGATGGTTTCTGTATGTTGGAGAAGATAGAGGCTTCTGCTGGTTTTGTAAAGCTAGATCTCAAAATCCAGGGCAGAAGACAGGCTCAGCCCCTAGCCTGGCCCACCAGGCTCTGGGACTGATGCAGCATTCATAAAATCCCCCGTAAAGCAGGCAGAGCCACCCCAGTCCTTGGCATCCCGGGAGGCGGAGGGTGCAGGTGCACGGAGGCCGTTCATTCTCTCCGTCCCGCAGCTCCGGTGCTGGAGCGCCGAGGGAGCCACCGAAGCACACGGAAGCGGCAGATGTGCCTGCCGTCCGAATGACTCCCGCGAGTGCTTAATAAAACCACGGGAATCAGAATTTTCTTCTCTTTTTATTAGTTACAAATGATTTTTCTCTGCTTTAAAGGATTCCCACCACCTGTTCTAGTCAGCCAGCGAGGTTTGCTTTAAAAGCCCATCTCGCTCTTAGAAAGGGAGAGGGGAGGGCTGGGATATTGCAGGAACCTTGAACCGCCAAGATTTTGCCTTTGGAGATTCACAAGTGAAGAGCAGGAACGGGGAATGCTGTAGGGAGGTATTAAATGAGGCCCTTTTGTTTCTCTCCTTGTAGAGCATAAAAATGCCCAAGGCATGAATACTCAGTTCAGATTACTCTTGAACATTTAAATGTCTGTTCTGGTAATTTATAAAATGAAGGGGTGGGAAATGCCTTACACGAGGAAGAAAAGGGAAACCTTTACTGGCATCCAGCTGGTAACGGGGGGGGGGGTTGTTCTGTGCTGCTGTGGGAAGAGGGGGAGAAGGTGGATTTATCTTGTGGATGCAGCAAAGCTTTAGTCCCTGGAGACGTGGTGTGGCATCGGAGAGGCCGACTGCTCCCTCAGTGCCTTTTTCCTCCTTTCATGCTGAGGAATATCCTTGCTTCCTTCCTGCCTCTCTTGGTTGTGTTTGGTCTTAGAAGAGGCTGGGATTTTTCAGAAACATGCAGCACCTAACATAAGGGAAATCTGGCTTTGGTTTTAATGAATTACTGGGAAGAAACGTACTCATTCAGGGCAGCTACTCCGAGCCTCCGGCAGCTCTGGGGAGCGCAGAGCTGTGGGAACAGCCCAGCCCTGAGCCAGCCTGCCTGCAAAACAAAGGGCTGGAGAGAAGTTTTTTAAAAACACAGGAACACCTACTGTCTGCAAGGGTTTATTTCATAATTTCCCTTGCTTCCTGTGTCTATATATGAAATGATGGGTGCTGTGTCCCTCCTGGCCTAATTTCTGTTTGTGGAGTGATCATAAAGTAGGGTGTGATAGTCCAGTCGTTTCCATTAGCCATGAGAATAGCCGGTAACAAAAACTTGGGTTATTGCTTGCGTTTTCATGTGACAGTTATCCCACTGTGAGGTCCACAGCCCCGGCATGGACCAGTGGTGCTGCTTCCCATCTTCTGGGAACAAGCACATGCCTCTGTGTAAGATGAAGAGATGCTGTTGCAGTTTGGTTAGATACCTAAGAAAACCAAAATGAATATGGCAGGGAAAGTAAGAAGGCAGGGCAGAGGGGTGAGGATGCTGAGCGGTGTTACGTGCACCGCCGCCCAGCCGGGCAGCTTTGTTCTCTTCTGCGATGCGGTGTCCCAGTCCTGCCTTGCTCTGGCGAAAAGGCCCTTGGTCCTCCAGGTTCATCTGTGGTCCTTGTTACAGTTGCATCTGAGAGCTGAACAGGGCTTACCCGTTCCCTGCTTGTTACAGCAGAGAATTAGTGGAAAGGCAAAATGCTAGGTGTAGGATTAGGATCCTTACTTCAAGCCAAGGGAGGAGGAAGCTAAGGTGGAGACATGTTAGAAACTGATGCCCCTTCCGTTTTGTCTGTAATTGTGGTTACATATCTGTGTAGGTTCCCCACTACTGATAATGCAAAGTAAATATAGGTCAATTCACTGTTAGCGTGAGGAGTCGAGAGGATGCTGTGGATTTTATTACTTTCAGATATTTGGGCTAGAGGCTCTCATGCTGTCAGAGCTGAATCAAACTCTCAGCCAGTTTGCACGCAACATGTGTGATAGATTTTGCAAATGAATACGTTAATGTGGGAGGAGGTGGTTCCTTGAAACGAACCGCTGGCAGTTGCAGTGTTGTCCTCAAAAACAAAACCAGTGGCACCAGAACTTGGATTCTGCCCATTGAGAGGTGAGGTGTTTCATTTGTAATCGTTGGATTGATTTACCCTTTTGGGTCCTTTAGAACAAGTGCATTTGTTGAAAGAAGGAATCCCCTCCCTGCAAGGATCTAGTACGTAATCTCCAGTTAGTTTAATATGAGCAAAGGTGCCTCAAACCATTGCTGAAAGGCTGAGTTGAGGACCTGCATCATCGCTACCACTTCTTTGTGAGCCTCTTTGGTGCGGAAGCTATAAATTGCTTCTAACTGTGCTGAGATTTCCTATCAGTCGCAAATACTTACTATTTATGAGCCTGGCCTCACGTAGAGGGCAGCACTCCTCCAGCCTGTGTGATCTGGAGTTGATGGGGAGCAGGTGGCTTTGGGTAGAGATACGAAGGCTCAATTCTGACTTCAGAGAACTGCTTGCAGGGAAATACAGATATAATGAGTGAAAGATGTTGTCTGCTGGCCTAATGTGGAGTGGAAACTTTCAAGAATTAGCTTGGACCCCACTTTCCCCTCCAACTTTGCAAGAATCTGGGATTACAGGAATTCGCCAAACCGGAGTTGCTGCTTAGTGCTGCACTTCTGCTTGTTTGTGTTTCTGCTGTTTGGAAAAACTGTGACATGGAGAGGACTTGAAGGAAAAACTTACGGTGAATTCAGTAGGGTTGTTGGTACACGCGGCAAACGTGAAAACAAGAATATGAATTATGCAGCAATTACTGTCTTGGAAAAGTATCTGCAGGCTAAGCCCAGATACTTGTCTCTTTCTTTCACCCAATACTGAAATAAAAACGTGCAGCAGTTTTGTGTGAAACAATTCCTGTGATTATCCTTACAGACGTCTGAGTCTGTACGGGTTTGCTGCCTAAGAGGGAGGTTAGTGCTGTGGCAGTGCCTGCCCAGTGCAGCCCAGGGGGTAACGTGGGGGCTGTGAGAGTCGGGGCTGTGCCTGGGAAGTGGGAGAGGACAGAGCTGTGTGCTGCCAGGGCTCCCAGCAAAGCCCTGTCACCAAGAAAGCCAAATACATCAGTTAGTAGGGCAATGAATGCTCTGCTGAATGATTCTCCCTCACTGCAGTGAGTAGTCCTCATGCATGTCAGAATCACAAGCGTCATCCATGGCCTTGACAGCCTGCAGCTGAAGGTACCGCTTCCATCCGGCAGCCTTGTTGAAGTCGCTGTGCTTAAGCCTAACAGTCATTGCAGGGCCGCCGCGGTGGATGTAAAGGGAGTCCAAGGAGTCGGGGGAAGAGGAGTGTAGAGCAAGCATTTGGGTTTACAAGTCTTGAGTTAGTGTTTCAGGCTTTTTGCACATTCAGGCTGGCATCGCAGCAGTCCATGCAGCCTCGCACCATCCAGCACCCTCCAGCCTTGTGAGATTTCTTTCCACAGCCATAAACCCTCACACAAGAAGAGACTCAGGAGTACGTTTTCATTAACAGGGTGTGATTCCATTGCAGTGCACAACACAATGTTCCTCTGTTAGATCCGGCACCAAAGTATTTCCAAAATTTCTACCGCCCATTGAAGAATTCACACTTCATCAAAGGAGAAAGCTGGAAGGAGCTTCGCAGCTGCGTTTCACACACTCTGAGATCATGCTGAAGGAGTTTGCTGTCTCAGTGCAGTGAAGTATTCTTTTCTTTTCCTTACTGCGTACCAAGCCACCCTTCCTGTTTTGGAGGAGAAGCCAATCGTCCCTCACATTTTCCTTCTCGAGCATGCTGCGAAGCTGTCCTTCGCATGCTATTGCCTTCTCAAAGTTTGTCTCCCCTTGAGCCAGGTGAGACAGAAAAGATATTTCTGAAGACTTTGATGAAACATTCTTTCAATACGGGGAGTGGAAACACAATCACAATTTCTCAAGGATTGAGAAGTTAGAAACTGAAGAAAAGCTCCTCTATTGTAAAACTTCTGTTACCAGTAGCTAATACCTGTGATTCAACACCCCATGTGCAGCACAGTCGTTTCCTTGATCTTTATAGTGGGTGTGTTTAAAGGAAGAGTGGACTTTTTCAGTCTTAAAAAGCAAAAGGCCATCTGTGGCTTCCTAATGCTGTTTACAAACCTTTTTTGCCTGTGCTGTGCTTGTCAGTAGCTGTGTTTATTCATTGCTCACTCTGTGGATTAAAACGTTGAGGCAGCTCCTGACATGCTTCTTCCAGCACATCCTTTTGGAGTGAATATTTGGTTGCCATAGGGACCAAATCCAAAGGGCACACACCATTCAAGTCAATGTTCCCTGATTAACAACTTGCAGCTTGTCCCTTAAATATTTTAATTATCCATGATGCAACTTGAAATGTTGTCGAATGTATTCAGTCTGTTAATTTCAATATCTCAATTTTTCTTAAGATGCCATTCCAGCAGCTCTAGGGCTGGATTTTGACCATGCATATAGGAGTGAGGTGGGAGACCTTATTGCTCCTGAGCTTGCAGGAAAATTCTTCCAGTTTTTCTTCATCTTGACCCTAGATTCTCAACAAAGTTAATGGAAAGAGATGCTACTGCATAACTGTCAGCAAAATGGAGGCAATTTGGTACCAGCTACACGTGTTGTTTTAGAGTAGGAATGTGCTGCTACTAAATCTAAGCAAGGGACCTGCCGGGAAGGTGCCTCCTCGTGCCTGGGGCTGGGGCGGGAGGGCAGGGAGAGGCTGCAGGCTATGGGCAGCTGCTGGTTGGAAAGCGCTGGCCCTGCTTGACAAGCGCTGAATCTCAAGCGTTGTTTTCCCAAATCATAAGCATATATCACTAATGTGACAGCAGTTACTGAACTGTGAGGGCTGGCCTTAACAAATAAATAAGACAGGAGTTTGCTAATTTGGGCATGGTCGGTCACTCCTTGCCGTTCCTGTTTAGCAGAGACTAAGTCACCTTGCAGCAGAACTTTCTATTCTCACAACTCCAGCCATAACATCAGGTATGGAAGTTAGTCAGGTTACTGAGACGGTTTCTAAGCAGTTCTGTTTGCCACCCTTTTACATCTTTCAGTTCTGACTTTCCTGGGCCAGAAAAGCAGCTCTGGCACTTCAACTGCGGATTGCACACAGGCACAATGGGTCTTTTTGTGCAGTTTTCTGACACCTAGCAAAGACTGCTGCAGACTTAAATCCATTAGAAAATATTACTGCTGTCTTTGTTACCCCTGAAAATATAAATGGCAGAGTTTAGCACAGAGCCTCCTAAACAAAGCCCGATGTGCTGAAACAGCAGGTCTGGTAGGCACAAAGCGTGTGGGGAATGGGCAGGTTTTGTGGCTCCTTCAGCTTTAGCACAACTCTAGAGGTGAGCTTCCTTCCGTGGCATCTTCAGTCCTCTCCGCTAGAGCCACAAGTTCACTCTGCAGCCGTGTTTCCTGCTCATCCCTCTCGCCTGGTCCTGTAGATGTTCACTGGCTTCCTGGGCTGCGTAGCTGGCTTGATGCCACCCCTGTTTCCATGAAAGGATCTGCAGTAGCAGAACCTGCAGTAGCCTTCAGCTGAAACACTCTTTGCTCTTGCTGGTGTGAGCTGAAGTTTGATGGCCTTTCCTGCTTTATGGTTGGAACTGAGGAGACCAGGTCCATCACAGCTGGTTTCAAGCAAATCTGGATCCCCTTGCTGTTCTGTGTTGAAGCTCAGCAGGTTTGAATGGTGTCAATTAGGAGCCTAACAACGTGTGCAGCTTGGCCTTTGAGTTCTGGGGAAAGGGGATCCCACACACTGTTACAAGCAATTCTCTGCTCTAAGTAATGCTCACACATTGATTTAAGTGGAGAGACGTGCTTCTTTGTATCCTTATCTATAGACTCAGGAAGGGGTGAAAATGAAAGAGGTTTCTTTCCCTTTAAAATGTTGGTTTATATAGAAACGCAGCCATTCAAACTGGCTGAGAAGCCGGTTTGAATCCATATGCGTCTGTCCAGGGGCTGAATTTGGGGTGCGCGTGTGTCTGTGTGTGTTTTAAAGGGTCTGTTGTGTGCCTCTGTGTTTCCAGTAAAATGTTTGGAAAGCCAACCAGGAGCACAGAATTTGATGCATGTGGTCATCTAGAGACCAGAGATGAGCTCTCTTTGAGGAGGTGGGTGTAGGATGTTGGATTTTGAGCTGATGTAGTTCACGTGAGTAGCGCATACCACATTCCAGAAAAGACGATTTGATCTAGCTCCAGTTACAATCTCTGACCTTCAGGGAGGAAGAAAACTGTTGTCTGGCCTCTTTCTGCCTCTGCTGCAGTGGGGAGTAGATCATCTCCCTCCCTCTCTCCCTCCCTCCCTTTTGCAAAAGCTATTTGTGTGTCTGGTGGTGGAAAGCCACGGTGAGATCCCAGCCGTAGCGCTGCCCCTCTACCTGCTTGTTTTCTTGCGTTGCCTGATTTGGTGTCATTTTTCCGTGCGTATGCTGAGCCTTGGCCAAAGCTGTTTCGACATATCCAGCGGTGAGCCGGTGAGGGGAAGAAGCAGGAACGTGACAACCCTCGTAGACAGGAGCCAGTGCCTGCAGCCCGAAGGGTACAGTATGAACTCATCTTGATTAGCTTCAATGGCGTGGGTCCACCACCACTTAATTGGCTGCCAATAGCTTCCCTAATGAAGGATGATGGATGGCGCTCAGGGGCCTGCTTGAAGGGGCAGGCCGATCAGGAGCAAGGATGCGTGCAGAAATACGGCTCTCACCTGGAAAGGACGTGGGAGCTAAGCAGCACGGCGGCACTCGGAGAGCCTGAGCACGGACGGTTCCTCTTTTCCTTCCATCAGGACAAGCATCAGTTATCTTCCAAGGCAGAGATGGGAATTTCTGTGACCCTGCGTACGCTTGGCTGGTTAGGTTAATCATCTCCCGTTCCCAGCAGAGATGATCTGGTGTTTGAGAATGTTCTTTCTTGACTTTTTCTGGTTTTGGTTAGCGAGTATGCTTTCTCAGCCAGCCATTGACTTAACTTCTCCAGGCTGGAAGGTCTGAAAGGTCATTCGCACTCGTCTGGAACAGTCCCACTTTCTGATTTGACTTTAAGTGATTCTTTGGGAGTTTGGAGTTCTGTGATGTCATTTTAAAAAAAAAAATCAAAACCTTCATAAGACTGTGCAGATGAAACAAAATTGTTGTCTTAGCCCACACAGGGTATTATGCAGCCTGGCAGATCCCTTCCTTGTAGCAATAAGAAAAGGATTTGGCATTTAACCTCTTGAAATTAAACCAGAGTGTGAACTTCAATAGTTCAATCTTATCAGGGCTTTGCTAGAATAACAAATTGTGAAAAAATGTAATCATGTCTCCAATGTGACCTTGGCAGATCTGCCTCTGTGATGTGAGAGAGATTAGGTAACTCTAAGCAGATGTCTGTTTATTTTGAAAATAATAGTTATAAAATCTTTTTTTCCCCAGTTTGTTTGCACTGCCTGTGAAAGATAGGAGAGAGAGAATTGTGGTCTGCGTGGAGCTCTCTGTAACGAGCTGCTCTATTATGCTGAGCAGTAATTGCTCTTGGAGGTTTGAGTTATTGATCTATTGGTGGGGGTTCAATTTCAGCGTAAAGACCTGTGTTCATGATTTAATTGGAGTGATTAATAACTCACTCGCAGGCTAGATGGGAATCGATATGGATTTCAAACAGCAATAGTAGTACATTTTCTCCTGTAATGTAGTAGTTGATGGTTTATTATTTGGCCTTGTTTGACTAATTAAAATCATAAGATTCCTTGGTATATAGCAGGTTACTCTGTTTAAAAGCTTACATCTGGAGTTGAGTATTTGTGCTTGCTTGCTTTCATGTGTTGGGGGGGTTGTCTTTCTAACAGCTTATTTACCTTGTTGCCTGTCTGTCACTCAGATTAGGTGTACAATATGCCATCGCACATAACAAAAACAGACCAAAACAAGACAAAAACACCTTCAGTAAGTACGTACAAGAAGCTTTAGTAACATTTTGTGGCCAGGGCAATAGAGTGGCTCCTACATCACTGGTTTTTAGGCATCCGGCATCGCTTAGGAGTGGCGCTGAAGAGGTTTAACCCTGCAGCGTTTGATCCGCCATTATAGCCCTAGATTAAAAGCCTGTATGAAACTTTCAATCTCATTACAACGTCAGCATCCACAGTAGGTGCTTTAGCTGCAAATCCAGTTTCGGCTTTGCATTGAAATGTTGCCAGAAGCAGCATTGCTAGGAAAATGCAGTGTGGCTTACTTTGGGGGGATTTGAATGGTGATCGTTCTTCTTTACGCTCTGGCCCCAATCCTTGTGTTTGGCACCCATTTTCATTCAGCTTCTGCAGCTTTGGAGTGTCGTCATGCATGCTTACAGCTAACATGCCTGGATAGAGCATGGAAAGCTCCCAAATCTCTAGGAATAAAACATCCCATTAAAGAACCATAAAGCTGCAAATCAGCGTCAAGTCCATAGGTCTTAATGCTTTTGCTCTCGGTTTCTAGGGGAGGGGGTGAAATCTTTCTGTGCTGCAAGCTTTCGCAACGAAGGCTCTGATCTACGTAGCTGGCTAAGGAAAACATTTAGCATAGTGGTTTTGAATCTTCTTTTTTATTTGCAGAGTCCAGTAAGCTTTCTAGTGGAAGTGCAGATTCCTATATGGCAAATTAATCCTAACGACAACGGACCTTTTCTTTCTGATTAACATTCACAGACATCTTGATATATACATGAGCCGCAAACGGAAAACACGGATCTGGATGGAAGTGTTTTAATTTTAAATAAATGTTTCTTCAGGAAATCTCTCCTACCAGTCCTGAAAGTACCAGACTAAATGTAAATTTGCCACGCTTGAGTTTTCAATTGGGTGAGAACCTGTAACTGTGCTGAGAGTGTAAGGACCGGGCTGGAGTGGTGGGTGCAGAGCCCTGGGAGGGTCAGGGCATCCTGAAGCCCTCGGCTGCATCAGCGTCACTGGGGTGGTGACTGACAGACGGACAGAGTCGGTGCTGGGGAGTGCCCGTGGGATGTGTCCGTGCGGGTGGAAGAGGAGAGAGGAGCTCTCTGCTCAGGTGTGCTCCTAACATGAAGGTCGTGGAGCATGGCAACCCTTCACTCTCGGGAGTCGTTGGCTTTGTGTTAAAAATGTGAGATGCTTTCCTTGTCATGACATTATGAGAATGACTTGAAGATATTTTACTTTTAAACTTGGGTGCTTCAGAAGGGCGGGGAGGGGGGGAAGACACCCTTGGAAGTTAATTCTGAGGACCGAGCTGACAGCTTTTTGCCACTCTTGCTTTCTTCTAGGTTGAAAAGCTGAAGGCTTGTTACAGCCCCAGCATACAGCAATCTAGCAGGTTAAATGACTTGGGCAACACAGTTTATTAAAACTGGCAAGTGCTCGCTCCAGTTCTCTTCCTGATAGTCAAGGCTGTCTGGGAGAGTAATTGATAGTGGCAGCTGTTCGGAGGGTGTTTCGGATTGCGGCAAGGCGATTTGACTTGACAGACAGCTCTGTACAAATGAACGGAGTGATAGGGGCCGAATCCAGAGCGGGTTGCGGAAGGAGCTTCCCGCTGGAAGCTGCACCGGCGCCCGGTCTCGGGGACGGGCTGGGGGAGCAGCTCCGTGTTCACGGCGCTGCTCCCCTGCACACGGGCGGCTGCGCGGGCAGCGCGGGTTCAAAGCCAGGCGTGAGGGTTCGTGCCTCCGTTCGGTGTACTTTCCTCTGTGAAAGGAACGCTGCAGTTATTTGTGGAAAATCCACCAGAGGCCTATGATGTTGGAAGAGCCCCTGTCACAGAAGAACATTTTTTGACACGACCCAACGTGTGCAGTACGCCACTGTCATGATGGAAATTTGGCTTGTGCTTTGCAATAATGTTAAAAGTGGTTCACGTTACACACCATGGAGCCTTCCGGCCAGTGGGTTTATGTGCACGGTCCCAAGTCTTTATTCCTTATCTTAAGCTGATTTGCATTAAAATGGGTGGAGGAACTTGGTGCCCTATATGTTGCATAGTTCCTGCGTTGTAGCTCTGCTTGCCTTACCTTTGCAGACCGAGCTAATCGTCTAATGTCTTAAATAGTGCTACCCTCCTAAAACGCAATGAAAAAGCCATCCATATAAAAGCAAAAGCCAGCTGAGGATGAAGAATTAGCACTTAAATATTAATTTTCACTTGTAAGCACTCTGCCAACGTCAGTGCTATCATTGCCAATGCAAAATGCTTTATTCTCTCTTGTGCTTATATATGTTGCATATCCACAATACATTATGCAGCACTCCAAAAGCTCAATTTTATAAAAAAAAAGGTTTGCTGAAGTTCATTGGATACTCTCCTTTAGTTATTTCTTTGTTTTGACCTACTGCTGTAGAATCATGCTCTGCTGTAGTCATTCCCCATGCTGATGGTTCAACAAAACTCGTCTCTGGGACTCATCAACCAACTCTGAAATACTCAGCTTCCTGCCACATGTGTCCCTACGATTCCTGTGGCGATGCTTTTGCAGCGTTTCTTGCTAGAATTATAATAAGGAGCAGGGCTCATCATAGCCAGCCTGGCTTATGTCTGTTTTCAAGGATGTGTACAGGGTGGATAGATAGGCTGCAGATGGTGGTTGTTGTGTTTCTTGGGAAATTGCCATTGGTAAAGATGTCACTGGTGGACGTAGAGGAGGAATTTCTTTCTCACATCACCCTTGCTGTTTGAATACAACGAGGGAGACTGCAGAAAGACATCTGAATGACTCCACTTTTCTTTTTTTCAAGAGACAAAGGAAAGGCATGCAAGCAAGATTAGATTATTTCCAAGCACATTGTATGTGTGTTGACAGTCCCCTTTCAGCAGCAACCAGCAGCTTGCAAAGAGCAAGAGGCAGGGCTGGAACTGCTGTTGCCCTAAGTGCTGTTTGTATAACACAGTAACTGCTTATTGGAGTTCTCAAAGCAGCCTTTACATGTTTAATCCCTTGCACTTGAGCTACTCTTAATCAGCTTGAAAGCAAATTCTTGTAACAGAAAGGTTTAATTTGTGTCTGGGACTTTCTGTATTGTATTTAGCCTGCAATGCTGTGTAGTTACACGCTGGCAAGCATGTTGCCCGGTGCAGCCACGGGGATGGGCAGCGCGTGTTTATTCCAATCACGGATTTTGAATTTACTGAAGTTTCATATTGGATCCATGCCGATGGTCTTTCAGGTTCAGGTAACTCCTTCTGAAACACGCTTTTTGCAGCACGTTCAACCGTAGTTGACTTTGGGGTTTCCCTTAAACTTCAACTCTTGTTTCTACAGATTTCCAGCAGCAGTAGCTAAAGCTTTCTATGCTTTTAAAAGTTGTTAAAAGTTTTCATCTTTACCAGGTTAAATTGGAATGGTACGTAGCCCAAGACACAGGGAGGTTGAAATTTCGCAACACTCCAAATGACAAATTAGTTGAACAAGGAGGCAAGAATTACTAATCCCAGGTTGTTGTTATTTTTCTTGTTAGAGCAGTTTCAGTCTGTTCTTCCCTGTCTCTCGCCCTCAGTCATCATTCATCCCCGTGAGATCAAGACATGTTTCACTGTCTGTTCATTTAAGAAAACCTCTCAATGGAAGAAGTCCAAAGTGTTTGGTTAGAAAATAAACAAAAGTTGGCATGCTGAAAAGGGGTAGCGCTCTGCATGGTGGAGAATGGCAGATGTGATCCAGCCTCCCCATAACATGGCTGAAACATGAATCATTGCAAATGTCAGATTTCCTGTGAAGGGGCGAGCTGAACTGACATGCGTTCAGGTTTAATTAAGGTTGAATTATTGGAGCTGACTGTCAAGTCTTAGGCAAATTGGCTCAGCCTGTTATCATTAAGCATGAAAATTACTCTAGGACCTGGTAAAAAATAAACACATTTCTGCCTCTAGAACGTTGTGGTGTGGTCTGGTGGGTCTGTGCTTTTGTTGGGACAGTTGTGCTCAGCTCCGTGGGTCCATCTGCTCGGAAGGACTAGATTAGGAGCCAAAATACAGAAATTTCTGAAGGGATCTCGATTAAACCTGATCCAGCTTGCACAAAAGGGAATATTTGGTTTCTTTCCTTGGGATATTTCCATATGTGACCAGCAGTCAGCCTGGTCGATCGGAAGGAACTTGGGCATACAAGAGTGTAGTTCCCTTAGGAGGGACCTTCGAGCATCCTACAGAGAAACTGCAGAGTTTGAGATCCTGATCAGAATGGGCAACATCTCTCGTTAAAATAATTAAAATTAACTTTCTGAGGGATTTCAGGGAAGGTGGCTCAGAGACTTTTATGTAAATGGAGAGGAAAGTCTTGAATTAGAGATTTTTGTGATGGGTATCATGGTAAGGATCTTGTTAAGTACCTAAGAAACCAGGTAATTGTAGCCTTCAAAATTTCATTGTTTCTTCGGTTGCACAGGGAAAATGGCCTCAAAATTGTCAGGTTTCTGGAGACCTCTGGAGTATGGTTAGCTGGTGACTGGGTATTGGAAACAGGCACTGAACAGGTAGAAGTAAGTGTTGGTAGAAGAGTGTGAAAGGAAAGAGAAACCAGGACATGTGTATGTTCTTCAACGTCAGAGTGCAAGTAGGTCATGGGATGGCACTCCGTGGAGTCAGCTGAAGTGAAGGGTCTGGAGTCTTTGCTTAGAAGTGCCTTTTGTGTCTCTAGAGTAGTGAGACGTATGGATGAGATGTATTTCCATTTGGGCATCTGCTTTCCGTTTTGTCCAAATCTATTTTACCAAAGACTTAAGTGAAGCACCTAGATGGGAGAAAAGTTTCCTTTTCAGAAGGTTTAACTCTCAACCATCAGGCAGGTCCCAGTGCCTGGCGTCGCTGTCTTCCTGTCATTTCTCTCCGTGGTTTGTCCTGCCTTTGTTCACGTGCGGTTCCTTTCCCTTCACCCATTGCAGTTCACCCTCAAGTCAGTCACATGAAGCAGCTTCTCTCTCATGTGCTGCATCACAGCCATCGGAAGGGGAAACAGCAAAATCACCAAAACACCAGGATTCACCCACTGTCCTTCCCGAGCGGTGGCTGGGAAGGCGTGGGGATTTTGCTGTCTCTCACATGCTTCTCCACGCTTGCCCATGAATTCACACCGTATCTTTCCCTTCTCAGTGCTTCTGCTTTTGCTCAACGTGGCTACAAAAGGAGAGAAGATACTCACACTCATGCCCGTAGCTTTTCCAGAGGCGGGGGGGTGGGGAAGCATCTGGGTATTTTCATTGTTGTCGAGAATGAAACACAAAACCATTTCAGTAGTGCAAGCTGAGAGATGCGAGTTGGCAGCAGCAATTAGTCGTGTACCCCTAGTACTAACTAAGACAACCAGGCTGGCTGGTCAGGTCAGTCAGCAAGGGAGCATGAGCTTTTGCTTTGAGAAAATTGCAAATGAGAACTAATGCTGAAACCACAGGGAATCAATAGTTGTACATAAAACTGGTCAAACAGCTGCTTTTAATGCGGGACTTTATTGATTTGTTTTGGATCTAATTGACTTTTTACTCAACTAACTTTTGTGGTGCCAGTGTGTTTTGAATATACACCATTAGTCTACATTGCCTATAATTACACAATGTGAAGTTTAACTCTGTAGGAGGAGGCCTGTTGGATGGAAAGAGCTAATAGGCTCTCAGGAAAGCTATGGTCAGGAATGAAACCCAATTGCTTTTAATGGGTAGCTCCTGAAAAACAGTGGGATCTACAGCTGGGAATACACTTCCTCCACAATGCACAGGGTGCGGACCCCTGGCTTGACTAGTCAATGACAATTTTTCAATTGTTAGTCATAAAATCTGAGGAAAATTTACAGACATGGGTAGCATTATAAAAAATAATGGTGCACAAGAGCAATGAGAGTTTGATTTTAGAAATAAATTCTATTGGAACCAAGTCTAGTTGGTAAAAACCAGGGTACCTGTGGTGCATGAACTCATATTTGAAAAAGAAATTCACTGAAACGAGAGTTAGCCTTATATTCGTTGTAGGGAATAATTTAGGACCTCCAGACATTGTGTCAAACCTGTAAAGACGTATAAGGTCCTGGAAAGTACAGGGTTGATCGTACTTGCCGCCAGCCAAAGCACTGGTGTTTGGAAAGGCTTCTGTTCTGTTGCTGATGGGTTTGAGGCCACAATCCTCAGGCATCTTCAGCTGATAAATGTAGTTCATATGTTTCCATTCGTTCTCTTTTCACATTCTGAATTTATATATACATAGTGATTGATTGATTGATTGATTGATTGATGAAGGAGATGGCGCAATGGTGAGAGTGCAAGCAGAGCCAGAAGCAGTGTGGGAAACTGCCTTTTATCTCAAGGAAGGAGATGCCATCACCACGTGGGCATTTTCTGTACAGAAAGTGAGCTGATGTGCTCCAGGCTCTGATTCATCACTGTCCTCCTCTCATCTAGTGCCGGCACAGTGCTGCTCAAGGCGTCGAAGCAGCAGCAGTGAGGACTCTGGCCGCGCACAGGCTGCGTTCGCAAACGCCTGGTTAGAGCATCTGCACGGCCAGAATTAGCTCGCGGTGTGTGTTGTGTGTTATTTCCACACCTCCTACGTCAGGAACTGGCTCAGTCCTTTGATGAGACGGGAAAATTTCAAAGGTGGAATTTGTTCGGGAGGGTGTTGGGAGCATGTTAATGAGTGTAGGTAGCTTCTCTTGCATGTCTGCAAGCCAGCTAAACGCAAACAGCCCCCAAGATGTTCTGGTGGATAATAGAAGCGTGTATCCTAAAAGTCAGTTATAAGTGCTGTGTGTGCACGGTGGAGCATGTGCATGTGAAGCACACGGACAACACTAGTTCTCGTAACCCACGAACAGGTTTTCTTGTAATTGTGGGTATATGTGCACTCCAGGATACACCGATTATGTCGAAAAGGGAGTTACGGTGGGAGTTGAATCATGTTCATGTTGGTCCTGTCAGTTGTCTCCAACCTTTTGGATACTGCTTGATCTGAAATATCTCTCCTTTCCTCCCTTTTGCCTTTTAACCCTTTGGGCTGCTTTGATTAGCTTAATTTGGAAAAAAAGAAATACTTGGCGTCATAGAAGGAGTAATCCCATATGGAGTTCTCACCGTAGGTGCATTTTGCAAGGTCGCGGCATTCCTGATAGTTTTGACATGCCGTGCATGCAGGTGTGTGCAATACTTAGGGTGAGCAGGACTACACTTGGGTGCTCCCTGCGCTTCTGACTGGATTTTGCCAGCCTTCTCTGTTCTGCTCTTCCACACAAGTGTGTGGCCAGGCAACGGCAATGTCACAGCTTCGCTGCAGAACTGCCCCATCCTTTGCTACACGAAGATCCCAGGTAGCCTCCTCCCTAGAAGCCAGGTGGGTTATCGTTAATGATTAGTGCTTGGGTCACGGTGCGTGGTAGCTGGAGTTGAGCCTAAACACAATGTAGATTACCTTGAAAGACTGTTGAGAAAATGAAATGTCTTAATGATCAGTGTTCGTGAGTTCATTATCAGCCTTAAAACTTACATTGAGCAGGAAATACTGTAGCAGTAACTCGAGACATGTTCACACTCCTACTGTACGTAACCTTGGGACTCATAGAAGTCACAAAGCTGTATGTTCTTTGTAGTACGCATGCATTTAATGACAGCCAAGTCTCTCACACACATGCTAACAAGTACTGCAGACTGGCCAGTGAAGGGCAGCGGAAGGACAGGCGCACAAACACACATCCATCTTGTAGCAGCGGTGCTCCCACGATGCTCCCACGAGCTGAAACATGACTTGTTTTTTCTCAGGCGTATGTTCTACCAAGCAGAGAAACAAACGCAGACCTTTCAGCGTGTGCTTTGTTCTTTTTCTCGTTGCTCCATAAGGTCCCACCTTGAATGACAAGCCAGAAGCGAAAGCAGCCAATGTCCCAAAGGTGTCTGGGCTAGAGCGGAGCCGGGAACTGAGCACCGACGTGCCCTTCGCCCTGCCTATCCCCAGCCCCCAGCCAGTAGCTGCCGTCGTGACTTCTACTTCCTCAGCGCCCACGTCAAGCGCCAGAGCAAGCCCACTGTTGAAGAAGGAGCCAGTGATTTCAGCACCAGCACCACCAAGGCTCACGCCTCAGCCGCAGCCTCGGCCACAGTCACAACCTCAACCTCGGCCGCAGTCGCAGCCTCAGTTAATACCTGAGCTTCGGACCCAGCCTCCGAGTCACATCCCTCCACCTCTCAATTACCAAGTGCATCACCAGGTGGCCCACAACGGACTCAATAATATCAGGTAGGGGAAAGGGATATTCGTGTCATCTTTATGCTACTGCTGGGCTAAAGCTTGTTTCAAATGGGATAGAAATTGCTGGGAGGCGAGACAAGAGCACTCTTACTGTCTGTGGAAGATGCTCCATGTTTTGGGTATTGGACTTTCTGTGCTGACTCCACAGGCTGGATTTTCCAGCAGTGGTGCATAACTGCGTTTGAAACATGGTGATAAATGCTCCTTTTCTGGGAGAAAGGCACATGTTACCGTGGGGTAAAGTTCCCTTAGGTCCACTTTCTAGCAGAGTTTTGCACTGTCTTGTCTGAGCTGGCTAGTTCTTGCCTTAGAAATGTAAGGTGGCTTGAGTTTGAGCAGCTTCCATTGAAGTAGGTTGGTTCATGGTTATCACAGTTTTTTTGGTTCACCAGCATCAAAAGAGGGATATCTATATTGGAAGATGCCATGTCCCTTAGAACAGGGCTCCCGTGTAGGCTGAGAGATCTGCTTCAATCTGACATGTTCAGATCTAGCAGGAGGCTTAGCTTCACTGTTCAAATTGCCTCCATCCAGTAAGTAGGATGGGTGAAAATGGTATGGATAAACCGTTTCTAGAGAAAAGAGTTTAGCGAGTCAGCTGGAACATGTGTAGTCTTTTTGCTGGTACAGAAAACATGCCTTGCCTCCCAAACCAGAAATAGGCTAGTTTAAATAAGATGAGAAAACTGATTTAAAACATAATATTTGGCTGCACAAGGGTCAAAATATGAATACGGAGAGCAGCCATTAGTGTGTATTTTGTAGTATCCTGCATACTTAAGCTCTGTTGTGGTTTTACCCTGTAAATGCCACCACAGTATAAATGATTAATAATATTTCAAACTATTCAAGATATCTCAGAGGTTTAAATTGCAACAAATGATTGGTATTGTGGGAATTACGGTAAATAATAACTGCAGTGATAGTGCCTTTCGCCCCACAAAACTTAGATCACTTGCAGTGGAGTAATAATAATAGCAGAAGAAGATGTAAAATACAGAATTATTATGAGAAAAATGTATTAATGTGGTGTGTGTTTGCATGCTTGTGTGAATATAGCTACACAGCGTGCACAGCAGATACAACTTGGTCACAAAGTCACTCACACTATGCAACTCTGTGCACCCAGAGCAACAGTAAAAGGAATTAGAGTAATTGTGTCGTATGATCACAAGGACGCACATGGCCACTGCAAGGTCATCAGAGGCTAAATAAAGGTGCAAGATCCAGCTGCCTCTGTGGCCTTCATCAGTATCTCATCGATAGCTCTGGAGATTGTAACTTGCTCAAGCACCAGAGGAAATGTCACTCCAGAGAGCCCAAGCCCCGTCCTGCCCTGTTGGAGAAGTTCATTAAGATTCATTACTGTCTCCACTGCCATTAAGAAAAACAAAAACATAAGCTTGGGGAGATCAGTGTTACATAGTTGTGGTAGTGTATTTCTCGCACTGTTTCAGTCTTGTATTGTAACACTCTCTCTCTCTCTCTCTCTCTCTCTGTCTCTCTCCCCCTTTTTCCCCCCATCTTTTTCTCTCTGCAGCCGGAGCAGCAGTGCTAGCAGTGCAACAAGCATCAGCCTCCCGAAACACCTTCCCCTCTCCCCCCAGATTCCTCCGCACCATTCCTCCGGCCCGGCTCTGCCCCTCTCCATCTCTAATCTTGCTACCTCGCACTTCTCTCTCAGATCGCAGACCCAACACCAGCACCATCCGGCCATGTTCGCCACCCCACCCACGCTGCCACCTCCACCAGCGTTACCTACCAACAGCCTCGTGATACCAGGTCACCCTGCGGGTAGGTTCCCTTCTTCTTCCAGGGCTGATCTGCCGTGCATGCACTCGAGGGTGTTGAGAGATGGGCTGGCTGGTGGGCAGGTAAAATAAAGTGATGCAGACCCCTCCGCAGGCAGTGTGTGCTGGAACTGTGAGAGTGCTCGTGAAACAGGTAGGAGACCTGGACGTGCTTTACCAGATGAGGGATTATAGAGGCAGCACTGTAGCTTCCTGTAAGAAGTCTTCAAAACAAATTTTTCCAAAAAAAAAAAACCTCCTTTCCAGCATGAGTTGTCCAGTGTGGCATTCCACAGTCATCAGACGTTTTTTAGATTAACAAAGAACTGATGTACAGTTTGCCTTTCTCCCCACTCTAATGAAAGCTGCTGCTGTTAGCACTGACTTGAAAAAACTGTTTCTGATCATCCCAGAAAGTTGTTCTAACTGAACACCTCTCCCCGGCTCCGATGCTGCGACAAGCAGCACATCCTGCCGGCAGAGCAGGATCCTCTCCTCGGCCTGTGCCAGCACAAGCTCTCTGCGTGCCCATGGCTCCTTGGCCTTTCTGTCTGAGGCAGAGACAGCTTGGCTGCCAAGCTCTGCTGTTCAGCTCTCACTATCTTCGTGTCCTTTTAAAAAGTTTCCTTTGTTCACCCTGGCCCCCATTCTATTGTCACTTCTGCCCTCAATGCCCTGTTTATAGCTTATCCATTAGCCTACAGCTGTCCCTGGAAGAGACCCTGGCAGCTGGAGACTTCCTGCAACTTTCACTTGCTGGGGCCTCCTTTTGATCTGGCATTTGACTCCACAACTAACTCAGCAGGGATTGAACGGGACAAGCATTTTGCAAAAAACCTACCCTCTGTTTCCTACTAAGCCAGTTAAAGGAATAAGGAGAGGGCAGATTTGCTGCGGAAAAATCTGATGGCCTTGCATCCCCTTTTTTTCTTCCAGCAGCTAAATAATGTCCCATTATTTATAACTGCTTCTTTAAACGAAAGAGAAACGTGAATTAGTCCAAAGTGAGCTCTCTGAATGATGATAGGCAAAAGTGCTGTGGGTTCCTAGCCAGAAGCAGGACCACATAGGCCAAAGCTGCCGGCTTTCACAGGCCCTGGCACCATCTAGAATTTCAACCACATGGCTGGGAAGATGTTGGCAGCACTGTGGGAGACCTATTCATTGCTTCCCCTGTTTAAGGCAAAGGACTACTGTGATGGAGACTTTGAAAGTATTGCAAGAGGAAATAGCAGCGCACTCACTAAAAGCATGATATTGCAGTCACTGAAAGCAAGTATGTTTTCACCATTAACTTCAGGAGGTGCAAGATCAAGTGACCTATTCACATTCAGCAGCTTGCCAGGAAATGGTAACAGTCTTGCTCCTACTAAAAGGATTTCTGCTGCAATTTAAGCAGGAGAAGCCTAAGTTAGTGGAGGGAAAGGTCTGGGCGTCTAACCCTGCAGACAGTGAAATGCCTCTTGTCTGCATTATATGAAATGCCTGCAAACTGGCACATCATAAAATCAATACAGAGCACTGCAGAGCCAGGAGCTTCTGTTGTCATTCACATAAAAGTTTCTTAAAAGCAAACAATATTGCTGAGCAGCCCTGAAGAGCTAGGATCCAACTGCCGCTAGCGCATAGTCCTTGCTGTGCCGTTCGAGTGCATGCGTGCTCTCAGTAAAAGCACCGGCTTAGAAAAGCCATCAGAGAGGGTATGGCCCTTTGAAGTCTCTTTTTTGTCATCTTTTTCTCCCCCCGCTTTGGAGGAAAAAGTGCTCTTCCTTTAAATTTACTTTGGCACACCTGTCGCTGTTACCGAGAAGAGAAGCAGAGCTCAGAGCTCCTGCATTCACTGATGGTACAAATTCAGGTCTCTCAATAACAAGAATGTATTTCTGGTGGCATTTCTTCCCTTTGAAACCTAAAGCTTATACAAGTAACTTAGGAGCAACCCTTGTGTGGGCTGCTGCCCTCTACTCAAGGGCATCGAGGCTGGTAGGATACACAGAGGGAACAGCGGTCTTTGTGTCTTCTCTTCTGAACATGAGGGCACCTGGCAACGTGAGCAGGATTGACCTTTTTCTGCCATGCCTGCTGCACGGGTGCACACAGAGCAGTAGTGTTTGGGCATTCAGAGGGCTGCTCAGTTACTCGGCTCCTAGTTGTGTTAGTACATGGCCAGACCCGAGGGACAAGGCGTCACTGGCAGGCACAAGAACGTAGTTCTGATCCTGACATTGCCCAGAGCCCCTCACGGAGCTGGGTTGTTACTCGGCAGTCCCGTCCTTACTGTGAAGCAGCCGCTCCTCCGAGTGCCACGCCGCTTCTCCAAATGTCTCCGGGCCTTTTCTTTTCCTGACAGAGGCCAAAGTTGTGGTACAGGGCTATGGGCTGGAGCCAGCTGCAAATCTATCAGTCTGACTTCAAGTCCCTTAAAGAAATTGGATATCAGAGCACTTACAACTGCCAACTCGCTTTTATCTCTCCCTCCAGAAAAGTGGATTATCTTGATGCTAACAGAAGGATTCAGTTTCTTTAAGTCATGCCAGATTTAAATGCATAAACACACACACACACACACACACATGAAATCATACTCATATTCTCTAAAGAGGTTAGGGTTTGGACCTAAGTGCTCTCAGACTAGTTTTTTTTCCTTGTTTGCTTGCTCCAAGGAGAGCCCACTGTAGACTCTTTGCTCCGGTGCCTTAGGCTTCAGTATCACAAGTATATATACTTTCTGCTTTTGTATTAATTATTAACAAAGATTGTAGCAGTACACAGTACCTGCTCTTAGCAGCACATTTATTACTGAAAAGCAAATGACTTAGGCACCCAAAATTTGCTTTCAAAAGTGACTTTCAATAGGATGTAGGCTTCTAAGTGGTGGTAGAGACCTTGAAATTCCCCATCAGAGTGCCTGTTTTTAAAGATCTTAACCATATCACTTCAGAAAGTGATTGATTTAGACATTTCTAATGTTATTCTAGAAAATTTAAGTAAAAGAAATGCCTGCAGAACATGAAATAAAACTTCAAAGCGCATGTATTCTTTTGCCCCTTTATATTCAGTGCTGTAGTTTAAAAGGGGTGTTACACTGAAAGAAGCGGATTCATGTAAATTCAGAAGCAAGTAGGTCAGGACTGAGTGTATGTCATCCACAACTGGTGACACGGGTTGCTCTCAGCTTAGAAAATATCGAACATGTTGGGTGCTGATTCCTGTTTGAAGTTCTTAGGCAAAATCACAGATGGATTTAATGGATACCAGCAGACATTTTGGGGAAGTGGACATTTGTCCTTATTGTCTTCAGTCCCATCATTTCTAAAGTGTTGGTATCTTCCACCACCTGAAACCACGTTCAGATTCAGTGCAGGTTGTTCTTCCACAGGAAGATGCTGAGAAGAGGCCACATGTCATGTGGTGGAACGTTTTGTTTCTGCAGTCACTGCAACCTTCATGAGATCTTGAGCCAGTTCAATGTTTCTCCTCTTCCCACTGATTCATTCCTCCTCCGTATTTTCTCATAGGAGAAAAGCCTGGAGGCAAGGACAAAAAATTACAGTTATAGCCTGTTAGAATTTGAGGAAAGGACTGCTTAGTATTTAAGATCTCAAAAAACACTTACTGCCAAGAAGGCCTCAGTTTGTAGGATGGACGTTCCTGGTCACTGCGTGCATGTCCTGGGGCTGAGCAGGGGGGGATGGCACAGGGTTCTGTTGAGAAACAGCCGTCCGAGCAGGTAGTTTCCAGCCACCCAGATCCATGGCTATCTCATTGCATTGTAGATCTTGTCAAAATTTTGCCTCTTAAGTACATGTACGTTAGAGTTTAACAAATGCGTTAGGCCCACCATCCATTTTCAGTGTACATGTATGCTTCTGAGTTTCAAACCTCCAGAGGAAACAGGTCAGTATTACTCATTTTAAAGCGAGCCGTTGTCCTCGAGGGTGCTCCCCAGCATCTTATCTTGCTGGCGCGGGAAGGGCCGGCCACCGTGCCGCGAGACCAGACCCCCGAGGTCCGTTCCCGGAGACGCCCGGGTGCCGTGGCCGTCAGGCGCCGGGGAGGAGGAGTAGGCCGTCGGAGCTGCGCGGGGGTAGCGGGGCGCGGGCGGGGGGCCGGGGCGGATGCTTGCTGAGGGCCCCGATGATGTTTTCTGCTGTGATGACTCATGGTGTTCTCTCTTGTCTTTAGATACCAGCCTGTTGATATCATTCAACCAACCAATCATGTATTGCCAGCCTCATTCGGGGATTCTGATTGGTACTTTGTCACAGGCATCTCTCTTACCTCCACCAATGAGTCCTCACGTAGAAAACCACCACAGCATGACCTGCAGAAACAGGGAATGCCAGGTGAATATTGACTCTTTCTCCTCCGTCTTTGTGGTACTCACAGGCCCACGGGCCTCTGTGTCTTTTTTTTTTCTCTCTCTCTCTCCTCTAGATCACGAACTGCTCAGGCAAGAGCTGAACAACCGGTTTTTGGTTCAGAGTTCGGACCGGGCCGCTGCCTCACTTGGCCCGGTGCCGCTGCTGAGAGCGGAGTTTCACCAGCACCAACACACGCATCAGCACCAACACACCCACCAGCACACATTCACTCCTTTTCCATCCAGCTTGCCCCAGACGCCGCTCATGCCGCCCTCTGCACCTCCCATGGTGCGTACCCCAGCCCAAAATGTGAGGATAAGTAGAGCATCTCTGGTCAAAAAGCCTAACCCGCTCTTGTCAAACAAAACCCAGTCCTCTTCATTTCAGCCAGGCGTGCTGTCCCTGCCCTTCTCACCTGGAGGCCTGGAGAGACGGGCCCAGCGCTCCCGAAGGGACCCCCTTTCCCTTCAGAGCCTCCGCACCGAGCCTCCAAGTCCCCCACGCTGCTGCCCAGGAGCAGATACCGCACCCATGAGACAAGTCCAGAGTCCCTTTAGCTTCCCTTCTCGTGTGTCCTGCTGTGTATTCTGTTCCCCCTTTCCCAGAGCCAGGTGCCATGACACACCAAAACACACCAACAGGGACGCCACAAGCTCGGTGGCCTCCAGTACCAAACGCAGTCCCCGCAAGTGTTCGTTGTGGGGCAGACCGTACTTGCTTACCCAGAGCTCTCACCATAGTACAGCTTCTCATCTGATACGAGTTTTGTCCCTCTTCCTCCGAATTCCCTAATCTATATCGATTTTGGCATTTATTATTTGATTACATCAGCAAGCACTAATTTGTGTGTGGCTCGTTCTTCTTGTGGGAGAGATCCTCCTGGCCGTGTAATAAGCATTAGTGTTTTGCCATTGAATTTGCTTGTAACGCAATGGGACTTTGCTGCAGCTGTTATAAAATTGTTAAGAGATCTGCTACAAATGGATTTTGTCCATACTTTAAAACGCACTCTCTCCCCATTTCTGGCAATTACTTTGTGAGATTGAAAGAACAAGATCCAGCTTTTTTCCCCCTCTCAGTTTCACGCTGCGTCCAAAATGTAGAAGCAACCCTCTTCTGCTAAGGCGAGCAAAAGCCAGGAGTGACAGCAAAAGCAGCATTTGGGAGGAACTACCGAGAACTCAAGGAGCATAATGTTTCTCACTTTTCTTTCCCACTGCTGACTGCTCAACGCCATTCTTGGGTTGTAATCTGCTTAGCAGTGAGACAATTAAAAGTAATATCCACCCAAAATCCAGCCCCAGGTGTTTGCTCAATGTACTTGCACGTAAACACCTTCCCTCCTTTTCTTGGTCTGTGTAAAACAATCTTGAAACTTTTCTCAGAAACCTCCTGTGTTATTTAAGAATCCTGATATCCGATCCTGTGAACAGCTCCCTCCCCTCCCACCCGTGCCCGTTGATGTCAGCCTTCATAGCAAAACCAGCTTGCAAGGCTCTTTTGTTATATTTCGCTCACATCTTCTTATATTCCACTAGATCAGGTCTGCTAATCCCAACACCAGAGAAGAGTGTTGAAATTTACAGCTGCATGTGTTTGGTAATTTATGGTATTTACACTGGAGGGGACATGGCTCCAGTAATAACTGTAATTAATGAAATTACAAATCTACTCTCCTGCACATAGAGGAGTGTGAAACAGCAGCTGACTTGCCAAATAAGCAGCTTTTCATGGGGTCCTACAGCTCCCTTCCCTGCCTTCTTCCCCGCTCCCGCCTCCCCAGCAGAATGTACATACTGTTCAAAAATGCAATGTATATATGCTTTGGTTTTGCTTCCAAGGTGGTACAGGACAAACGGTCATAAAAATAAATACGGGGCACGGACTGCGCCCATGGAGGTGTTAAAACCCCATGCTGGAAGAGAAAAGGTTAACAATCACCTTTTCTCTGGGGCGCTCTCTCTTTTGCAGAGGAGGGGGAATGCATAGAGACTTGTGCATCTAAAGCAATCAAGCCCTTTTCCAAACGATTTTGGCGCTTAGCAGAACCCAGAAAATGGGGAATTGGTATTGGTTGCCCCGCAATAGACGACGGGGTTCTAATGGAAACCGTTCCCTACCTTCTAGGCTGTGGTCTAGTTCAGCGCTCCAGCGGCAGATCCCAGATCTAGACCTGGAGCTGAACTTGAACTTCCCCGCGTTTCGCTGCGCTGCAGATGTCGGGACTGCAAGGAACCTCGTCACGTAGCGCCTGCAAACGGGGTTCTGCAGGGAGACTCGGCAGCGCCCAGCGCAACGGGGGGCTAGCGCCTTTCCATCTCCGTTAGCTTTGGGAAATCAGTCAGCTCCCTGATGAGCGAGTATGGAATAACCAGTCAGTTCTGCTCTCTTAAATGCTGTACAAACGGGCCATGATTATTTGTCTGTGTTGAAATCCTGATGTGTCCGCTACTGCCGAAACCAACTCATCTGTTTCCTTTTTTTCTCTTTTCTTTCCAGTTTGACAAGTACGCTCCCAAATTAGACAACCCTTACTTTCGACATTCCAACGTGAGTGCTTACCTTTCTAGGTGGTGTCTTTGTTAATGGTTCTGCTTGCACTTCTTCTGCTTGTTTTCGATTGATTGGTAGTGTTTTGATTCATTCATTCCTAAAGCTCTTTTTCCGTCTTGATATTTATTTTTTTTTAAGATACAAAATTTTCTTTGGGCCTTTTTTTTTTTTTTTAATCTTTGTCTACTGCATTTTTGCTGCTGCGGCTCTATATTGCTGTGCCTGGGATGGCAGGGAATGCGCAGAAATTGCTAAATCAGTGGTGGTTGCAGTATCTTTGCAGCTGGTGCTTCTCACAGTGCAGCAGCCCGGAGTGCATGGCTCTTTCACAAGATTTTGCTCAGGTCACAGGAGTAAGTCAGACTGGTGGTTTCTTCCTGGTGCTCCCCACTGCTCCAAAGCACAAAAACTACATGTTTTGGGACTTGTAAAACTGCTGTATGTGCTCAGGAGAGGCCTAAGCAAAACTTAAGCCAACCTGCACAACTACAAGGTGGTGTGCATGTTGCCTGTGGTCAGTGTGCAGTGCAGCATCTTGTGGTTCTTTTTTGCTTTGAAAATTAAAGCAGGTCACATTTCAAAACAGGAGGAATTGGTTTGCTACTGCAGAAAAATGCAAAGTTAACCAAAAGTGAACGTAAAACCCAAATTATTCTGATTCCTCTAAAAATGGTGAACGCTCTCTGCTTCCTGCAATAGTCCACAAATTTTAAAGGCACACTTGTTCAGGACTATCTAGAAAATTCATCAGATAAGCGCATTTTCCAAGTTTTGGCTTTGCTCTTAAAAATTTTGAAAGCAAATTTAGTGTGTATTTTTACTGTGCCACTCGTTCGACACAGTACTATTTTTGTATGTGCCAGGCTTGGCACCTACCTCTATTATTGTTCAAGTTGTCCTGTGACATAAGCATCTCTTTTTCTTTTGTAGTTCTTTCCAACCTATCCTCCAGCAATGCCTGGAATGCCACCCATGCTTCCACATTCAGGTCCCTTTGGGTCACTTCAGGGAGCATTTCAACCGAAGGTACAAACTTCTTCTTATGAAGGCTTTGTTCTTTTGCTGGGAGAGAAACTGTATTCAGAGTCGTGTCTCTGGTGATTTTGTAGCATATGATTTAACTAGCAGAAGTGCAGCACAGGGTTGGAAGCGATCACCCCGCAGACCTGTGAGCATCCTTTGCACGAAGCAGCCAAGGCTTTAGCAGAAATTTTCTCTTGGCACTACAGATCATTCCTTGGAAAAGGATATAGTGGTTCACTTGGGGGGTCAACTGAAAGTGGAGGAGAAGCATACAGTCAAATGCATTATTTGATTGAAATATTTACAGCTAATAATAGACCGATGAGTCTCAAATCATTTTATAAATTTAACAGTCTGAGATTGCAAAAGATAAACGGTGTTTATTTCCAGAAAAAAAAATGAGAAATTGACTGTACAAGTGTGGGAACAATAGGGAGAGACTGCTGTAAATGGGTAGAGCAATTTGAAGGAGCTGAATTTTTATTCCCGGCTCTGACACTGTCTGACCTTGGGCAAGTCGCTTAAATCTTCTGTTCCTCAGCTTCCTCATCTATGAAGTTATCTTGCAGTGGGTTCTATAAGGGTTGATTAATGCCTGCAAGCTTCTTTGAGATAGTGTGTTTGAAAGGTGCACTGCAACTGTAACATATCATTACAACTAGCACTGATTGGCATTTGGAAATGTTGCCATGATAACCACCATTTTTGATGAACTCTGTGCTGTGCACTGCTTTTTTTTTCCCCTCCCAGACTTGTTCTTTTTATTAACTATTTTTAAATGTACAGAAACTGTTAAATCCCTCTAAACAAGAAAGATGTATTATATCCATATAGCGTTTGTTTGAAAATGGAGCGTTTACTCCATTTGTAAGGTGACGTGTTTAGCTTCCTTACATACTGTGATTTTAGAGATTTCTTTTCTTGAACTGCATTTCCATAGAGCTCTGCTACTGTGGTAGAAGACTCAAAGGCCCAGCACTGCAGCCAGCCCGTTTCTGTTTGCATTTGGAAGGTCATTTCCGTAACCATGCCAAGCAGGGCTTGGGGTGTGCTTCCCTCGGCAGTCTCTTCCACTGACGTCCGTGGAAGTCAGTAATTAGCAACTGCTGCAAATAAGGCCTCTTACTACCTTCCCACTTAATTTTTTTAATGGAAGCTGGAGTATTTCCCCAGTGCCCATCGAATCCCTTACATTATTTTATTTTCTGGATACATTACAAATAGCAAAGTCTCTAAAATGGCTGTTTTCAACAAGAGTTCTGTATGTAGTGGCTACAGGTGTAGAAGAGGAGCAGTTGCATCTAAGCAGAGGGAGCAAGAGGGACGGAACGTAGCTATCCCTTGATGGAGCTTGTCCGCCAGTGTTAATGGTTGCTGTTCGTGCAAGGGATGCCAGGGGCTCCCTGCAGACCCCAAGCTGTCAGGGGGTGAACTTGACTTTCCAAGAAAAGGAGCTGCACAAATAAGGTGGAATTGGCAAAATTTTGCTAATATGAAGATAGGGTTCAGTTTTGCCACAAGGCTGCTGTTAATGAGGAGCTTCTGATACACCGATAGCATGCTTTTCTGGTTTCCATCTTCATTACAGAGCTTCATAGATACCATCTCACTGTAAAATACCATTAGACCAAAGAAAAGCAGTTACGAAGTGAGAAAGAAAAAGGGAGCACGGACCCTTTACATTTTTAAACAGTTCTTAGTGCTGTATTATAGCTAGCTTTTAATTCATTTTAATGATAGATACATAGAACATTTGCTAGCTTGAGTTTAAGCAGCACAAGGTCACACTCTGGTGCCGTGGCTAATCACTAACATCACTTGATCTCTGGATGGTGCTGTATTTACATGCAATCTAACATCTGAAAAAAGGAGGGATAGGTTGAAAAATGGATCTGCTGCTTTGGCACATTATTTTCCAGTTTCCTGAACTGCTGGGCAAAGCCACTCTAGTCGTCGTTCCTGCATCATTTTTCCATGCTGTCTCCCTCCCAAGCTGTTTGACTAAAGCCTTCATAATCACTACAGACCTGATGATTTGGTTTTGGCACATTGAATCCTGCACTTCTTGCTTTCCAAAGCAGAGGTCTTGGTTTTGTTTTTCCCCTTCCCGTGTCAGTTGCCTACAGCTGTGCGTGTAAATCCACTGCACATAAATCCAGGCTGACGGTAAACTTCTCAGTGAGTTTCCCGAAGGCCATTTCTCACAAGCTAAGAACTTGAAAAGGTCAGAAGTATTCAGTTTACTTTGCTGGAGGAGGCATTCACATCTTTCTCCAGGGGACAAAGGGACAGGATGACACCATGCTATTAACATGTTGTGATCTTAAAGCTCTTGCCTGTATGATAGCTGTAACTTATTTGCCACCTTATATATACCTCAGCTGTCAGACAGGCCCTGAGAGCACAGATCTGCCTGGGGAGTTCATTGACTTACCTACACACACGAGAATTCTCTTTTTAATGAGTCTGGAAGTTATGTAGCCTTAGACAAATTAAAACCTATCTTTCCTCCCACACCCGTGATTTTACTCATTCCTCATACAGTTTGGCTGTTTGAAATCTACTGTAATTGGACCTAAAATGCGAGTGAAATAATCTCTCGGGGAATGAGGTTTAACCCCCCTGCACTCAGCTGCGCGGAGGCACCAGGTGCAGTTGCTCTGGGAGTGGGAGATGGATGAACGCCAGAGTGAGAAAACGAACGAGTTCTTGGGGATCGGCTAGGACAGGGCAACAGGTGGGATCCGGAGGAGGAGGAGGAAGAGGGATTCATTCAATGAGGTGTTTAATTCTTGCTGGAAAATGATGGGATAAACAATGCAAAGCTATAAAAGACCCACAAGCGCCTTCTACGGTTTCTCACTTTGCCTTGTCGAAGCAGATAGATGGGCTGCTGCCATTTTAGCCATTGTGTTATCTAGCCCCAGTCGGAGAGGGGCCGTGGTCCGATAGGTGGAATATGGGACTAGAATGCTTGAGTCGTTCTGTTCCTGACTGCTATACTGGTTGCTGCCTGACCCACGGAGGGAGTCAGTCCAGCTCTCTCATTCTCTCTCCTGCTGCCTGCCTGTTTTGTCTAAAGAATAAGCTTGGGGGGCAGGGACTGTCTCTTCCCATCCACTTGCATACGGCATAGCACAATGGGGTTGTGATTTCCGTGGGGCTTAGGGGTGCTGCTGCGATACTGTTACTGTTGCTAAATAATAATAGATGACATGGTGGTTAAATGCTGTTGGCTGTCAGTAAGAGATAACATTTAGCGCTAAAGTAGCAATATGCGTGTTCAAAGCACAGTACAAACGCAGACTAATTAATGCCGTTAACATCAGATAGAGATGTTAAATGTACCGCTGGTATGATACAGTATTATTCACGCTCTATTCTTGTCTTTCAGACTTCAAATCCTATTGATGTAGCAGGTAGACCAGGCACAGTCCACCATACGCTGCTGCAGAAGACTCCAGGGGTAGGCAACAATATCTAACCTTCCTTACAGCTTCCCCGGATTTACAGTAAACACAGTGATTGCTCATTAAAAAAAGAGAGCAGCTGGTGAGCAAATTGGCCTTCTAGACTCAGAACGTGCAGTCAGGACAGAAGTTTCTTTTTCTGGTGAGACAACAGCAGCCTCCACCAGTCGTGAATACAAAGGGATGTATTGACTTCTTTAGACAAAGTCAGAGGGAAACGGGGCAGGAAACCCCTTCAAGGTCTTTCCCCTAAGCATTGCTTGGAGAGTAGTTTTATGCGCTCCATTTCAGAACAATTATAAGGTTCAGAAAAGCACTGAACTGTTCAGTTGCTGGCATGAAGCTGCTTTGTTTATCATAAAATTCTGCTGAGTTTAGTGCAAGGAATGAAAGAGAAGTTTTAAGCCTTCTTTAAGCCTTTTAGGTTTCCCCTGTTACAGGGGACTTCTCTGGAACATTGCTTTCTAAATGCTTTTACTTGTTCAGAGGAAGGAAGTTCCCCACCTTTCTGTATATTGGCTAGTTTTAGAAGGACTGATTGTTTTATTTCTGCTTTTTTCATAGGTGTCAGACCCTTATAGGCCTCCAGTAAGAGTAAGTAAGGTTTGTGGGGGATTTTATATACATATATACACACACACACACACGCGCTTCAAACATTATGCATGTGTTTTTGAAATTTAACATGTCCAGTAGAAAATTTAACACTCATCCTTTATTTAAAGCAAAATGTCATAGTTAGCTCTTAGCTGCTTCTGATTAATAACATTTAGGTTGAATCCCAACCTTATTTTGCATCCATTTATGTGCATTAATAGTTCACAGTATGAAATAAGGGTCACAGAAATAAATGACTGTGAGCATGGACAGACATTCACCAGTGATCAGATTCATGGTGGCTTAGGTCAATGTGTTTGATTTGTGCTTCTGATGTTCCACAGAAACACCCTACAGTGAGTACCGCAGCTCAGCTGAAAAACAGTAACTCATTCAGCTGTGGCACTGCTCATCCCTGGCGATTGTTTGTCCGTACCCTTTTCCTCCCCAAATGCAAGTAGCCATAATAACCACGCATGACTTAGCCTGCAGTGCAGCAGGGATGAATGAACAGGGCTCTTTTCAGAAACAGAACTGTTAACTATTAGTTGCTTTCTCTTAAGCACGGCCTACTGTTCGTTGCTGCCTTTTATTTCAGTTTATGAAGGGGGGAGTGCAAGTAGGAAAGAACAAGGCAGGCATCTCAGGTCTCCATGAGATGAGGAAGATATCCCAAATTCTTCCTGTTTGTTTCCTTCTTAATTTAAACATCATCTGCTGCAGTACAGAAAAAAATGTTGATCACCTATTGTGCCGTTTTAGTAATCAGCCTTTCTCATTGCTCAGCTGCCTGTTTGACAGTAAGGGAAATGAAATGTTCTATCTGATGTAGATTGCTAACGTATAAATTAATCTAAATTCTTGTGCTTTCCATTGCAGAAACCCGGGAAGTGGTGTGCGGTTCATGTACAGATTGCCTGGCAGATCTACCATCACCAGCAAAAGATAAAGGTAATTCAGACAGTTTCTGGAACAAAGCCAAGCCTTTTGGTTTACAGATTATATTTTAGTGAGTAATGAACAGGAAGCAGTTACTGTTGGTGATTCTCAAGCTCGCCTGTATTGATTAAGTAACACTTTCAATCCTTTAACATTTATTGTAGCAACCGTAAAATTTATCTGAGGGCAAAGGAGTTGGGTTGAAGGGTAGCAAAATGAGCGAGAGATACTATGTGCACAGCCAGAAAGAGGAGAAGAAGGGCGGGGGGGGGAGAATTTTGCCCCAAATTAATCTTTTTTACAAAGCATATGTGTTTAATGTCATTTCCCTTCTGTACTAGTACCTCCTGTGGAATATGGAGTATTCCATTCTTAATGAAATGACCAATACAGTGAAGAACATATTACAAAACGTAGAGCAGGCGAGCAGATTGATAGTTATGGTGTTAGAGGTTGTCGGGCTTTCTGCACTGCCGTGATGACAGGCAGAGGGAGGGGGTTTAGAACTCAAGAGGGAACAAGATGTAGGTACGCTGGGGTGCTGTTACAGGCTCAAAGCTCCCTGTGGCAGGCAGAATAGCTGATAACGGGACTTCTGTAGCATTTTATTTTTTCATAGCTCCTGCTGTAGTTTTTTTGTCCCATTAATGAAGACTATTCAGTGCTTAAGTAGGTGCACTGTAATTAGTGCCTCTACAGGTGGCGTATGTCCATTTTTTTTTATGAGCAAATATATAATCTTTAAGCTATTGAGAGTTACATGACTTAGGTGCAGTTCTGACCATGCCCGCTTCTGTAGGGGAAGGATAAAAACAGCCTCTGGAGGAGCCTCATCGTTTTCTTTATCCTTCGCCCTTTGTCTACATACTGAGCTATACTAGCTGCGGGAAGGGCATAGTCTAGGAAAATCTCTTTCCAAACCGGAGAAGCAAAACAGACGAGTCCGTCACCCAGCTCTCAAGACTCCTGTCGGCAGCTTTCCGCCTGCAGAATATTTTTTGTCAGGCCGAGAGCGCCGACCGATCCTGGGGTGCAGCGCGCTCAGTGTATCGTGTTGCATGCTCCGCTGTGTGTGCTGAGGGGCTGAGAGCTCACTTCAGACCTCACTCATGTGGATGAGGCACGCAGCTGAGAGGCTGTGGAGCGAAATGGCCTTACAGATGCTGTCAGAGCATGACTGCGGTCCATGGCCAGAGACGCTGCTGTCACTCTCGCTAACTCTTCCTGGCAGGGCTAAGCAGGAGTGAGCCTGAACTCCCTCTCTTTTTCTCCCATAAAAAAGGAAGAGTATAATGAGATTGTTTTTATATCATTTGACAGCAAATGCAGCTGGATCCCCACAAGCTAGAGATAGGTGGTAAACTTGACCTGTTCAGCAGACCTCCTGCCCCTGGAGTGTTTCCAGGCTTCCATTATCCACAGGATCTTGCCAGGCCTCTGTTTTCTACCACAGGTAAGGGAAGATCATCATCTGTTGGAAAAAAAAAATAAACAACAAACAGTCAGCATATGTAATGTGTGTCTCTACAGCTATGTGTGCCTCACAAATTGAAGCAGGCGAGGTTGGTTCAGAGGGGTGCGGAGGCACTGGCGCCTGTTGTGACCAGGCTCTCGGAGCCGCTGGGCTGGGCTCTGCTGCTGCCTCCAGTGCGGGATCCTCTGCACATCACCGAGCTGCAGCAGTTGGCTCTTACGTTCGTGTCTGTGCAGCTGGTTCTTATGTGTCTGATTAATAGGCTGTGGAGTGATTTTTAAAAGCAATTTTGACAAAACACTTGAAAAATGTTTCCATTGCACAGGATTGGAAGTGGCCCCAGTCTCTTTCTTGCTTTTATATTTGCCATGTTGTTCTTCTCGGCTCCTCCACTCACCAAGTTTCTGTTTGTTTTCTGAAAACAAGGGTTTTTTGTAAAAGGAAAACTTCAATAACAGCATTGAAAATATCACAGAAGGTGTATTTGTGAAGTGTTTGGGTTTTAAATATAAAATCCCCCTGTGTTACAAAGTCCAGCAATCTCTAAGGCTTAAAATGGCATCTTGAATTTAAAAAAAGCAAAGACTTAAATACAGTTTACATTGATCAATTGCTTTCCAATCTGTTGGAGAAGTAATTACAACTAATGCAATTACCAAAGTGCAGTAAGCTTCTCTGTGCTGTTCTCGACGGCTCTGACCATGGAAGACGGCAACTCTGACATTCTGGGTTTGGAGGTCACTGTGGATTCATGTGGATGTCTGTCTACCAAATGTTGGTTTTGTTCTGTTCCCAGGCTTAACTTTCCCCCTAGACTTCTTCATATTTTCTTTCTGTGTTGGAGATGTTTAAGTCTGCCTTCTGAATGAGCTATATCAATTGATGAGATGTAACTTAGCTCTTTATGTATGTAATCAATTGGCAAATAGTGTAATTTTCTTTCCTAACTTTACTTTTATGATGCAATATTGCACTCTAACTCACTGCAGACACGGTCATATTCAGCCTTGGTTCCACCCTGTTGAAATGAATGAGGTTAGAAATGTTTTGAATTCTGTCCCCAACATGACAGAAAAGCAACAGATGAGGATCAAGCTGAAACCTCCGTGAGAACTGAGTTTCAAATGCAGATGTCGGATAGCCTTCAGGAACTCCATCAGTGGTGCAGTCTGTCTTTCTGCCCTTATCTGTGGATGGAAATTCTTAAACATCAAATGCACATTTCTACCACATACCATCAGTGCTGATCCTAGCCGTACATTGTAGGATGCTATCCTGTATTTTGGTGTCCATAAAGGTACTTTGATAGTACAGCGCCAAGATATTTATTGCATCTGCTTGGATGCATAAGCAAAGGTTGTTTACAAACCTCTGACTGTTCTCCTATGGCAGCTGTTTCCTTATCACCGTCCTCAGTCTGTCCCATGTTGTCATTACAAGGATCTTGTTTCAGGTATGGTTTTGCTACTGAAGGCTATATTGGGCAGAGTTTACCCTAACAGGCAGAAAAGCACCAGTCCAGTTGGTATCTTGAGCTTTTTCTCTTAACGATGCAAGCATGGCTTGCTTTTCCATTCATAAAGGCAAGAAGGGAAATAGTATGGAACAGAAACATTAAAGAAGGCAAATTAATAGAAAACTTTACGCTAGAGATAAACAACCTTACAGCAACTTGTCCATGAGTATATTAATCACAAGAGCCATCACACGGTAAATCTAGGTAAAGAGTGCTATCAAAGTGAACAAACATTGCGGCAGTAATATATAGATGAATAAATCTTTTACTCTGCAATATCCGAGGCATTCTTTTCACCTTATCGAACAAGCGTGCAGTTGATGTGAATCATTGGTTCTGCTGCATTGCCTAGTTACTGTGGGAGACATAAGTTATCTTAGGGCCACCTGTCTTCAGGACGGATGTTCGGCTGCCTGGCAGACGCTATATTTAATAACTACCTGACAGCCTGCAATGCCGCTCCTGGCTTTCTCCGGAGGATTTTTTATTATCAGCCCGTGTAGTTGAGTTTGTAAGCCGTCTCCTTTGAAGAAATCTCCCATCCATTATACACCTTCTGAAATCTTAAAGGATTAGAAAGATGACAGTCTCCATCCGTCTTGAAGCATTGGAGCAGTCAGAATGTTTATAGATAACTCCAGGTCTCGTTGCCGTGGTCTCTCTTAAGTTTCCTCAACTCATTTTCTGGCTGCTTAGGTTTGTGGTGCCCAAGCTGGTGAGGGACACGCAGTGCTGTCTCCCTCTCTGGTTTTATAGTCTGCTCATGTTCTGGATGCATGAGCGTGTTTTGCAACGACCATCTGTTACTGGGCTCTGTCACCAAGGAAGACCAGGTCAGGGACTGACCAGCACCTCCGTAAAAGACTCTTTGGTCTTTGTTTGGGATGCAGTTTCTCCTGTGCATGTTCATGTCTTCCCTCCATTTCCCTCCACTTTTGCTGTGTCCTTCCATAGTGTTACCAGCACTGGTGATATACGGTGGAAACGTGCATTTGATGTGGCTTGGAGATGAGGGGCAGGAACTTAGCAGAGCGGGTCTGCCACTGGTGGGAATAATTGGTATGGGCCACAGACGAGGCAGAAGTCTTGTAGTGAAGGTGACAAGAGAGCTGGCGTGTCAGGTGGGAGGAGAAGGACCAGAATCCTCTTTTCTACAATAGAAAGTTATCACTTGAGAAAGCAGTGACTGGGTAAGTGAGCTGTTAGTGAATAGCCCGTGTTCACGCCCAGTGTGGCTGCTGATGTTTGCTAGAGTCGACCCGTTACTCTTCCCAGTATTAAGGGAGGTTAACTTTTTACCAACAAAATATACGAGACAAGAGCACTGAAAAGCTTTATTTAGGTGTTGGTCTATTTTGCGCATGACTTAACGTGTCCTCAGGAAAGTGCTGTTTCTGTCGTTGTGTGGAATTACTAGTTTCTAACAAAATGAGACAGTTAATGCACAGGTATGGCAGGTCTGGCTTTCTGCAAGGGAGGCAGAAGTTGTCTTTGCATCCAGGCAGCATCTGGAAGTTATGATAGTGGCTAATTCTGCTTTGTCTGCAGTCGTGAAAGGGCAGGGAGGAGGCACCGAAAGGATGTTCACAGTCTAAACAGTTGGAGAGGGCTGGGCTTGTCAGTGTGTCACTGGAGCCACAGAAACATTTTGTCACACCCATCTGAAACATAAATATTCAAAAGTTGATTTCAGGCGCATCCTGAAAATCATCTGTACTAATCTTAGGGGGTGAAAGCCAGGCCCATGAGATTGCCCAAACTTACTGGCATTTGCAGGATACGTGGGAGCTAACCTTCCTCCAAAAACCATGTGTCCCCGTGGCAGGTAACACCAGTGCTTTTCACGCTGCGGTTGCAAGCCCGTTCAGGTTCACATGCGTCTGCCTGCAAAGGAGGCAAATCTCTCATTTTTTGCTCTGAAATGAGAGCAGAATGTTCTGCATGAGCCTGGCCCACCTTGAAATACAGGGCAGACCAGCTTGTTTCAGCCCATTCTTGCCCCTTGCCTCAGCCTAACGTGGCACAGCGTGCTCAGCAGTGGTGTTCCTTTCCCACGAGGTAGCATGGACCGCGGCAATGAGCAGTGTCTAGGAAAGGGAAAGAAATACCACGAGGGGAGCCTGTGGATGCAGACAGATGTGAGAGCGTAGATGGAGCTCTCATGGGAGAGGCATGATTGATGCTCCCTGCGTGCTTGTCGTTAACTGGTGTTTCATATAGAGTCTAATCAGTCACTTCCGAGCACCTTCTGTCTGGGTCCATAACCTGGGCTGACCCTTTTTAATGTAAACACATAGTAATGACTGAAAATGCCAGACAAAGAGATTTGCTTCCTCGTTACTACAGGTGAGCAGGCAGCGCTCAGTGCAAGGTCTCCTTCTGCCTCCTAGTGCCCGCAGACACCTTTAAAGGGCACTGGGACAAATCCTGCCGGTAGCTCGCTCGGCTGCTGTTTGGGGTCTTCCCCTGCCTTTGCTGTGTTTACATCTGGCCTGTGCCTTTGCGTCTGGTTCTTGAATGTGACGGCCGGGACCTCTGCGTATGCCAGCAGTCCCTTGGCACTGAACTAAAAAGGGACTTTGTTCTCACAGGTGCGACACATCCAGCCACCACCCCTTTTGGTCCTTCACCTCATCACAGCAGTTTCCTGCCTACTAACCACTTGGCAGGTAAGTGTAAGTAAACCCTGCCTTCGCCTTTCTACCTCTGACCCGATCCTGGCTCTCCTGTGTGGTCCTGCCTTGAGGCACCGTAGCACTAGGGGAGGGAGAGGCTTAAACTGTCTCAGAAACCAGCAGCTAGCCAGGAAGTCCTCCCACCCGCGCCAGCCTCTGCTTTCCTCCAAAGGAGAGGGGCAGGATTAGCAGGGCCTCTCCTGCGAGAGAAGAGGGCATTGCAGGAAGGAAGCGCTTAGGAACTTAGGCAAGTCTGTCACCACCGCGACACTGCACAGGAGCTGAAATGTCACCTGTGGAGCCCTTCTGTGCCGCTGAATGTGCCCAAGGAAATGGGGAAAACTTATGCAAAGGTACCTCAAACAAGGCACAGCTTAAAATGGGCTCCTCCCGCACCGTTTCCCACCTATGAAAGTTCTTGGCTAGGTTCTTGAATAAAGTTCAGTGAACAGTTCGTGGCAAATAGCTGTTCTGCACATTTTGCCAGCCTTTCAGTTTCCTAATTGGCAGTAAGTAGAGCCTGATTTTCTCAAATTTCCTCATTTTAGAAGCTCACAAGCAGCTCATTGCCAATTAAAGTTCAAGCTCTGTTGATTAATGTTTTAGTAACACTCATCCAATCAGTAAATGTGGCATGCCACATGACCTAGTAGACTTTTTTTTCTGTTGCAAATACCCAGATTTACATCAATTCCTGAACATTCTGTCAAAATTAACTGTATCTCTACAGAGTCACTCAACTGCTTAATATCAAAGGGGAAGGGCAAGAACAGCTATTTAAAAATAAGTAAATAAGCAAATAGCTGTTTGCTTAAAGATCCAAGCTATTTGTGCTATTTGCCTTGATATTTTAAATATAAGGATATCCGTGAGGAAGTGGAGAGCAACACACCTCCTGTAACATGGCAAGTTAAAGACTTTAAAGGGACAGTCAAAGAGCCAGCGGGCAGAAGGAGGAGTTGTTTAGAGATGACCAGTAGGAAAGGAAACAAGTACACTGGTACAGTTTAACCCACAGCCATCTCTGGAGCCCAGAAACCTGGATCGGGCTATCAGCTTCTGATGATGGGTGCCTTTAATGAAAAAATAAAAAAAGGAAGGACTTTATAAAAAGACAAGTGCCAGTAGCCAAATAGTCAGATTACTTGACTGGGAAAGGCAAGATTCATCTTTTGCCTCAAAGGATACAAACCTCCATCCCTTTGTCAGAGTAGCTCCTAAGACTACGCTATCATTTCCACCACCACTGGGATCGAGGCTATTAAGGGAGAGGATTTTGGCACAAACAGGCCAAATTTAGTTGGCGTAAGGATAGATGTCCGTAGCAATTAGCTTAGGGCTGTCTCTATGCACAATTACAAAGAGGGTAGAAAGTTGTATACAGAAACAAGAGTGAAACGATGCATCCCCTCGATATGCCGACCGAGGAGCCTGCTGAGGTTCTTCTTTCAAGGCAATTGCAATGCTTCTGCTCTTAGTACTGATAAGGAAGGAGAGTTACAGCTTAGCAGCAGCCACCCTCATTTCAGCCTTTAGACCTTAATGTCTCGCTCCCCTCTGACTGGCATACAAAAGTTTATTACAGCACCTGTTTGCAGAGTGAGCACTGAATCCCTTCTCCATTTTAACATGATGGGAATTTTCTGTGCAAAGAACCTTGCAATGAGAAGGATCAGCTTAAAGTCTGGCCTAATCCTACTTGGATTCAGACCGTTAAGAAGGGGAGGGGTGCGTTTCATTCTCCAACATTCTTGGCTAAATGCCTGCTAAATCCCTGTTTGCCTTTCCAGATCCATTTAGCAGGTCAAGCACCTTCAGCGGCCTTGGGAACTTAGGCAGCAATGCCTTTGGAGGATTAGGCAGTCATGCTCTGAGTAAGTACTGGCTGGGTTACTGCAGACAAACATCCCTTCCAGAAAAGCCACATGCTAATATTTACAGCAGCTGGTGGTAGTTTTTAAAGAAGTTTAATTCCTAACCTCCATTCTCCTATCTGAAAACACTGCACCTAAGATTTCCAGGTCTCTGCGGTGGGAGCTTTTCTGCATGTCACGGACATCGCTAGCTGTGCTCTGTGTCTCCTCACTGCTGAAGGCTGGTACCTTGGGTGCTCCTAGAGGTGCTAGAGCTGCAAGACCCCACTGAGCTCTGGGTCCCTGTGGGCATCTAAAGTAACACCCTTCAACAGCGAAGATGTGCGGTGGAACAGCTATTGATAGTTCTCCAAATTCAGCGTGTAGACTCCCTCTGTAACCATTGTCTGAAGTGTAAATTACCTGTATAAAATTATTTTACTTCAAAAACATGTTACCTGTAGGCAAGACATGCTTGAGAGCCACACATAAGAGAGCATGCTTTTGCATCTCGTGGTGCAACAGGAATCAGTTGAAGATTGATGGAGGAAAATCAAGTGACTGTTCTAAAAAGCCTACAGCCAAGCTCTGTTTTTATACACACACATACATACCACCAAATAGTCTGGTTTCTTTAACAAAAAAGTCCCTGAATCCTCAGCTGCAGGCAGCTGATTGCTTGTAACTACCCACAAATTAAAGTTTCTGCCAGGGAAGGGAGCTGAGGAAGAATATTGCTTTTATGCTGGAGCCCTTGCCGGGGTGGGGGGAGAAGAGGAGCTGGGCGTTTTCAGTCATCTCGGAGTTACTCAGATGTATCATTAAAGCTTCCTCCGCCGATAGCCTTAAAAGAACTGGTGGATCTTTCCCCCAGTGTTGGAGGTGTCTGGGTCCACCTGCTCGTAGCTCCCCCTCACCGTTAGCTCCATATTAAAGAGTCTTGAAAGGACAGTTCTGGTTGTGATTAGCGTTGTGCAAAATGTGTATGTAAGTGTTTGGTTTGAATTCTTTTTAACTCTTCCTCCCCCTGCCATTATTCTAGCTCACAACAACATTTTTACTCACAAAGATGGCCCAAACCTGCAGAATTTCAATAATCCCCACGAGCCATGGAATAGACTCCATCGGACCCCACCGTCCTTCCCAACGCCTCCACAGTGGCCCAAGCCCACCGATTCCGAGCGAAGCTCCTCAGTGACAAACCATGACAGAGACAGAGAGCGGGAGCGAGAGCCCGAGAAGAGGGATCTTTCTCTGAGTAAAGATGACAGAGACAAAGAGAGGTAAGCAGCGCGTGCTTTTGAGCACTTTCTTCTGGGCCTCTTTTTCTTCTCTATTTTTGTCTAATTTTTCCAATCTTAAAATCATATTTAGAGCAAAACGTTGCTTGTCTTTGAAGCGGCTGGTAGGCCTCTTCCCTCAGATAAGCAAAATTACTAGCAACACAAAAAAAGCCCTCTGCCTTTTAGGATTTGTCCTCTGTGGAAATATGGCAAGCCAGTCTCTGCTGGCAGTTTAATAAAAAGCACCAGGCTGAGGAAATGAGCGTGTCACTGTGTTTTCAGTGCAACTGCTTTAGGATTGCTGTACATTCTGAAATCAGGAAGGTAGCATTGTGATGGGTCCTTTGGAGAGAGTCATAGTTCTCATTAATGTACAGATATGCCGATGAATTCAAATGTTAGCTGGACATTAATGAGGTAAAAATGCAAATGCCTGTATCTGGAGCGGTGTGCATGAATCCATTAGCAAAATTGATTTTAAAAAATTGCATTCTAGACAAACCCTTATTCACGATGACAAAACTGTATCACCTGGGCTGTAGATACTTCAGTAGCTTCCAGTTACATGATTTTGAAGCTGTAAAGTCCTTTATATTTCAGAGCCCGGTTGTCTCCAACAGGCTATTTCTTTGTAGGCAATAACAGCCTGCAAGCCTTAGATGTGCGTGTTCGACTAGTGATAGGGGCTTCGTAGTTTGCCTGGAGTGCTTTTAATGAGCTCTTCAGGCAGTGCCTGTGAACAAGATTATATGGAAGCAATAGGCTGAAAATCATCTTGCTTTAAATGTTAAATTGTCTGACACCCTTGCATGGATAGTCATTCAAGTGGAAGCTCCCTTCTTGGCTTTAGTGTAATTCGTTTGCAAACCAAGGTTACTTCACTCTCAGGAGTGTTCACACAGGGGTTCACATCTCTATTACATTTCTATTAATTCAGCTTAAGCTGTCCTCAGCATCCCTGTTTGGACATGGTTTTAATAAACCACATCCTTGACCAGCAATCAGGACTACCGCAGAGGAAGAAATCTGGGTTAGCAAATGTAATCATAAGGGATAAATACTTGCAAAACTCCCCCAAACACCTCCAGTTTTCAGCACTCAGGTCTTACGGCTCTCGAAAGCAAACCTGGCATAAAACTTAGGCATCAGTGAGCCTCTCGGCTGCATAATGCAGTTCTCTCAATCACGCCATCATACTTTGCATTTGAAGTGTCTCTCATTCAGAGCAAAGTGCTTTTAAAAGGTGAGCATTATTTATTCCCCCCTTGAAGAGGTGGGAGTAACTGTGACTAATTGACTTGCTCAGAGGTAGAGGTGCAGTTAGAAATGTAAACCCCATTCTCATGCCACTCTTTCTAAACCATGGACATTGTCATCAAACCCCTTTTTCCTCATAGCAGCTCCTCTTGAAATGGAGGTCGATTGCTCAGTTCCATGGCCTATTTGGGGATTTTTTTCCTTAAGCACCTAGCTTACCTGCCAAAGCTGCCAGCAACAAAAATTCTCCTGCAGCTCCATAGGAAAATAAGCATCATGTTACGGCTGGTTCCAGTTGACGAGGCTGTCTCATGAAGGAGCCGCATACATTTCTGTAGGCTTCTGTTTTGTGTGCCTGGATCCATGTTTTAGGAAAGGAACCCGAGTTAAGAGCATTAGAGCCAAGATCATCGTCTGGCAGCAAGATGTACATATAAACACACAATAAGCATGTTTTTTAAAAAAATAAGCTGTCTAGAATTCTTCTTTCCCTAAATTTCTCAGCAAAGTGGTCTTTCTCTTAAGGTGAGTATACTGCTCTTTCAAATGCGTCCCCAATTTAGTCCCCAAATTTGTGCACATGTAACTTTTTTTTCTATGTAGTATGTAAAGGCAGGTAGCGCACATCTTTCAGTGCAGCATCACAGCTATAGCTGATGCGAGCAGAGCTTTTCAAATCATTTTCTGAGCAACCTCGAATTACACAACTAGACACAGCACTGTGCATGTCCAGCATCACACGTATGTTTGTTCACACGAAACCAAGGATGTGTGTTCTCTCTTTTTACAGAGACCTCATGGACAAAAACAGACATTCAAACAGATCCTCACCGGCATCGGCTCCAGTGACACATCAGATAAGCAATCTCATCCGCAGCAACAGCCAAACCTCCAGTGATCCCATCAGGCAGGTTAGCCTCGGTGAAAGGGAAAGGTCCAAAGAACCCGAGCGAGAGCACCCTGACCGGCTGAGAGAGCCACCCATAGCAGAACACAAGATTAAAGAGAGCCGTTCCCCAGTGAAGGAAACTCCAAGCCATGATAAGAGACCCTCTGAGGACAACACAAAGCCAGTAATCCAGTCTGTATCCCCATACAGCAAACCTGCACTAAGTGAGGGCTTGAAGCTTACCAATCTAATGAGCAAGGACATGGAGAGAAAGACAGAGCTTCCCAGCGACCTCCAGAAGATTAAGAATGACATCAAAGTCAAAGAGGAGAGGAAGGAAGACAGCGACGTGCTGGTGGTAGGGTCTGAGCCTTCACAGCACTCCCGATCAGTGGAGCATCCCCCACCACCTACTTTGCATGGATTATCATTGCCTCACTCGATGGCTGCCTCTATGCCCATCTCCATGGGCGGCGTGCACCAGATGAACAACATGAATGTTCTGGACCGCAGCAGAATGATGACCCCGCTCATAGGCATGAATCCTTTGTCAGGAAGAGAAAGGCTGCCACATCCCGGATTTTCTTGGGACCCGATGAGGGACCCATTGCGAGATGCCTACCGGAGCTTAGACCTGCACCGTCGAATGGACTTCCAGCTCCGGACGGATCCTATCCATCGGTTCCCTACCACCTCTGGATTTTACGACCATGAGCGTTCTTACAGAGACAGGGAGCCACACGACTATAACCATGAAAACCTTCTTGAAGCCCGCCGAGAGCAGGAGCGGTTGCGGCAAGTGGAGGAAAGAGAGCGCTTGCACTTACGGGAAGAACTTGAGCGTGCCAGAATGCACCACTTGCACTCGTCCCCCATCGAAAGTCACCTGGCACACGTGCCATCCTTCATGCCTCATTTAAGCGGGATGCATTACCCGAGACTGAGTCCATCCACTGCCATGCACAATGGGATTTTAAACAGGAACCCACCAACTGCAGCGCTGAGCGCCCCACCGCCTCTTGTACCAGCGAGCAGCACCAGACCTGCCTCCCCACGCAGGACTACTCCACTCACAAACTCAGAGTCCAGGGACTATTCCCCCTCTAGGAACCCCAAAGAAGTAGAGGCACGATAGTCCCCAACATTGAATTTTAAACTCGCCTGTACATAAAACAAACAACCAACAAAAAAAAAAAACAAACAGAAAAAGAAAAGAAAAGAAAAAAAACCAACAAAAAACAAACCTTTTACAAATGCACTGCTGTAAACTTTTTTTTTTTAATGTAAAATTTGTAGAAGTTAAGCACATTTCCATAAATAACGGGGTCGGGGATGCAGACTTTCCAACAAGAAGGTTGCTGAGAATGGGAATTTAATATATAGGTATTGATTTTTGGTTTTGTTTTTTGTTTCTGTGCTAAAAAAAAAATGAGTTAAAAATATCAAGTTTGTACATTTTTTCCCAAATGTGAGAAACATTTTTAATGGATTTGTATTTTTTTTAATTTTGTGCTCTTTATTCACTTAAAAGAAGAAGAAATTTTGCTTTTGTTTTTAGTTAAATTTGCATTTTAAAGGCCTCAGATCCTTAAGAAAAAAATACCCAGGGTTTCTTAAAAGTATTATTTATGGAAATACTGTAGTTTTACAGTCCACTGTGAGGTTCCCTTCTGAGGCCAATTGATCACTTACCTTGGTACTTTGGAACCGAAGTTACAGATATATATTAAAATATTAATAATAATAATAATGTACAAAACTGTTTGTTTTTTGCCTTATTATATTATGCAGAAATTTAAGAGGAATTTTTTTTGACTTCTTGTTTTAAACAAACAAAAAAAACAAAGAAAACAAACTGTAAATATTCTGTTAATATAAATGTACACCAATATTAAATTCTTAACATAGGTAGACTTTATAAAAATGGTTTCTAGAACCACTCTGGTTATTTGTTAACATGGTTACAACTCATACTCTTGTCACAGTCAGAAATTCACACTCAGAAAGCTAAGTACGGCATATATACTTCAACTATGCAAGAACTTGGAGGCAGGTCTTAGTGGATGTTGGGGGGAGGAAGGTTTAAAAAAAAACAACCCAAAAACAACCAACTCGCAACTATGGAGACAGAATGGAAATGGCATGTGAACAGGAAGAAGGATGCTTGTGTTTAACAAAAAAAATAAGGAGAGACTGAATTTTTTTGTACAAACACAAGGGACAGTTCGTCAAGGAAAGAGAGACACACGCTCCTGGAAGGGAATTTTGGTTTCCTACTTTTCAAGCTGGCAAAAGCAGATGGAACTGGCACAGTACCATGCGGCAGACCCTTTCCTTATTTTTTTTTTCCTTTTTTTTTCTCTTTTTTTGTGTTGTGGGCAGGATCGCTGGCAAGCAAGGACAATTTTCCGTGGACCCCTTGTGCTAATTGTGCAGTGTTCTTATTGGAATCTGTATACAAGACAAAGTAGAATTTTAGGAGTGCAAAAAAAAAGTCTAATGGTTGATAAAAAAAAAAGAAATTCTGATATATTATCTATAGTACATGAAGACCATAAGCAAATGTTTGTTTCAGTGTGGTTCTGCCTTGAACTGCTTTTTGGCATGATTTATTTTTTATTTCCAATTTTACTTTTCATCCATATGTAAATTTTGCCATGTTTTACTTGCTGTACCATCCCCCCTCCCTTATTTTATTTTTCAGTGTCCATGTTTTATATATCCTGGGCTTTTTCTCTCTAGTTAATTCAGCCATCCGCTACTATTTTCTTGGCTCTGTAACTCTTGTTTCCCCCCCCTCCCCATCCTCCCCCCTGCACCCCCTGTAATTTTAAACATTCAGTTTCCTTGTAGATCAATGAAGATAAATACAACATTGATTTTGGATGAAAAAGGCAGTTGAGTGTTTGTGTGTCGTAGCCAGTGCCGTTGACTCGGAGGCTGACGGTTCATTGGCGGTGCTTCGGCGCTGGGAGGAGGCGGCCGGCAGCTGGCGGAAGGGCTGGGTGCTGGGAGAGGGATTTGATTTTGTTTGCCAGTCTTTCCCGGCAGAAGGAACGTGGCCCACGAAACGCTCCGGAGGCAGCAGCTGCGGCGGTCAGGCCCCGGGAGGAGAGCGGTGCTCCCCGGCTCCGCGGCAGCTCTCCCGCCCCGCGGCCCTGGCACGCGGGGCACCGCGGGCGCTGCGCCCCGTGCGCGGGCTCTGGCTGGGGGAAGGAGGACGGGGAAGGAAGCACAGCCTCTGCGCAGCAGCTCGTTTGAAGGGACCGTGCTGCCGGCATCGCTGCGGGAAGGTCATCGCCTCAAGCGCTGTTCTCCGCGTGCACTTTCCTTTGCTTCCCCAGCTTTGCCCGTAGGCTGAGAGCAGGCATCTGCAGGGGGATGGAAAAGTGCTCCAAGCCCCCTTGCTCTCAGTAACTGATGTAACAGTGGGCGACTGTGCTTTAACAGCATGTTACGGCTTCTGTTTTTAAGTTTGCATGTGACTAAATTACTGAGCATAAAAAAATAAAATGAAATAAAATAGCAGGGTCCTTAATCTGATGAAAGGAGGCTTAAAACAAAATAGGCATTAAAAATCAGCACCTGCTCTCCCAGCTGAAATCGGAGGAACATATAACGCATGGTGGAAGTGAAAAGCGTGCTGGGCTCAGCGTGGAGACGTTCGTAGTGCTGGCGCAGGGGGTTGTCATTCTCTCCCAGTGCCGTTGTCCAACGTGGCATCTTGCTTGGCACAACCTCTAACGCAGACCTGCATAAATGAACCTCCCTAACCTCTGTTAGAAAGAGTCCATAGCTCCATCTTCCTGATGCAGATTAAGTGCGAGCAAGAGGGGGTTTAGTGTACGCTTCGGGGGAAAAAAAAAAAAAAAAAAAAATTAAAAAAAAATAGACCGCACCCTTTGGAAGCATTTGGTCCGAGTACGATTTTAAAAGCGAGCGTTAAATCAATGCCGTGCTCCCCTGGCATTCCTGAAGGATTGCTTATTGCAGCCACACCGGTGCCAGAAGAATTCATCATGACTGATGCTGTGGCAGTCTGAATATTAAAAGAAAATCAGCAGTTTGCCATTTACTGTATTAGGAGGCATTGCTCTTAGGCTTTCGCAGGATGACCCATCAATAATGCTGCACTACAGTGGGATTCCTGCGGAATTACGCAGTGCCGAATATCAGCCTTCTCACGAAGTGGTTCATCGTGATTAATGGTATTATTACCTAAACAGAGAAACTAATTAATTCAGCCTTATTCCTTTAAGCCACCCCAGCTGAGCCTTCTTCTGCTAAAAAGAACTGTTACAGAAGGACTGCCTGGGTTTTGTGCATTTCTACCACTGTCGAGCTTGCATTTTGTGCAGTTTTTACCATTTTTATTCTCCTTTTGTCCATCTCCCTAGAGACTTCCCTCAGTCACCGACAAAGGGTGGGATTTAGCAAACAAGCAACAGTGGGTGGGAGGAAGAGGATGGGATGTGTAGGGTTCACTGCCTGCCTCAGGCAGCCTGTGTTTAAGAAGGTGTTCAGGAAGGCATTAGGAGGGAGACCAGCTCTTGCACCGGCGTTACCTCTTGTCCGAAACGTGGTGCCACAGGCCACCGCGGCTCGGTGGAATGGGATTTGGTGTGCACCCTCTTCAGCTAACAGGGGCCAGTCTTGGACTGGTCAATAAAACAGATAAATAACCAGGAGAGCGTGGAGGGCAGGGAAACGGCCGATCTGTGAAGCTGCAATGAATCCTCAGATTACTTGTCAAAAATATTAACTGGTTTTTGACAAAAAGTTCTAGTACTTCCCTAAAAAGCAAGCTTTATTGCCTAAAATAAGCATATGGGAATTGTCCATTCCAGCCTCTATAGATACCATAAACCTTTGGAGTTAGTTATTGGTGACCCCAGGTTAGATGAACAGAGGGTTGATGCGGGGGAACCCAAGGACTCTGCAGCAGCCTGAGCTGTCCGACCTGCAACGCCAGCGTCACCCAGGTCCAGAAAGCACGAGAAGCCAGCGAGAGAGAAGCGCAATGCCCTGAGAGCTTAGGCAAGAGCGAGACGCGCCAGCTTTGCTTCAGGCAGGCTGGCAGTTGCCAGAACGAGAGGAGGTTAAGTCGCTGGTGCGCAGCTCGGGCTTGAGCCGAGGAGCCCTCGGCGGTGGGGAAAACAGGGTTTGTTTTCTTTGGCTCGTACCGAGAGAAAAAGGGAAACCTCCACCTCCTTCAGGAAATTCCTTTTTGCCAAAGCCTTAGGAAAACAGTTGTGTTGCAGTTTGGGGGGGGGATTTTGGTAATGGTCTTGTGACAGACCAAAATGGCATTGCCCGTCACCGAAACCTGGCCTTCCCCGCGCCCGGGGCTGCTGGGTCTTTCCCTGCACGCCCCTTACAGAGCTTTCCCCAGTGCCTCTTGGTGTCCCTTTGCACGAGCAGTTTGCTTTGGGAAGAGTCTAACCAAGGCAATAAAAGAGAAGTGGGGCTTTGGCACGTTTACTCGAATCCTGGGGAGCCGGTAGCCCAGGGCTTAGCTCGGAACCACGGTGCTTTGGGGGAAGAGCGCGGCGGTCGTGGACTCAGCCCTAAACAGGGCGTCACGGCGGGCGCGGCAGCGGCATCCGGGGGAGCCCCCTCATGTCCACCCACGTCCGGCACGACAGCATCCCCCCGCTGAGGCCACAGCTCTTTCATACCATCGAGATCGATATTTTGCCAGGAAAACGCCTTTCCCAGTAGCGCACTGTATTATGTGAAACCAAATAAAAAGCAGGGAGCAGGGGAGGGCTGCAACAGGCCTAAATTACAGGCTACCATTTCTGAACATAATGGGGAAAAAGAAAAATCAAATGGTGTTTTGAAGTTTCACTTGGAAAATATTTTTTCAAGGCCATTGAGGGATGTGTGCGTGAAGGAGAAGGGTCGGCTCCCCTCGCCCCAGCCCCTGCTGCTGCGGCACAGCTGGAGGCTCCCTGCGCAGCGGCTGGGACCTCCTTGCAGGTGCCAGCACGGCAATTTCTTTGTCTTCTCACAAAAAACCTTCTGCTCCATTAAGCTTCCCTAATTGCTGCATTTATCATCAGCCATTTTCTGCTTGTTCTCTTCCTCATTCAGCGAGGACGTGTCAAAATAGAGATACACCCGGCCGTCCCTCCCACCGATGGAGCTGTTCAGCAGGCACCGGCTGCTCCGTTGGCCGCTGAGCAAAGGTCCCTCGTTACGGCTCGACGGCGGCTCGTGTGTCACACGGACCACAGCAGCCAGGCCGTGCTGGCCGGGTGTCAGGCCCTTTGCACTGGGCCTTGATAAAGAGCTGAAAGGAGAAAAATAGAGGAGTTATTTTTTTGACTCAAAACCCAACCAGCTTCATCCTCCAACTCCTGATAGGAATTCACGCAGCGAACCGCAGCTGCCCGCAGCAGGGTGAAGCCCCGCATCTCCCCGCCAAAAGCAGCCTGAGGAGCGGAGGACGTGTTCGACACCCAAAGGAGAGCAGGGCCCAGCTCGCACCCGCATCGGCCTCGGTCCCGCCGTGCACGTCCTCGCCCGCGGCAGGAGGAACCGTGCGAGAAAACAGCTGCAGCTCAGCCGGGGCAGGCAGGTTTCTGCTGCTGTCTGCAGAAGAGCTGTCGCAATATAGAAGTTGTAATTAGCTCTTCTGCAGCATTTGCTCGGTGTTTTATCAGAACACTTTTGTTGATAAATATTATTATTTCAGGAAAAGGAAAAGCCAGTTAGACGCTGAAGGAAGCGACCAGCTTTTCATCAAGGCTCTGCTCCCTACCGCAGCCTTTCCTTCTCTCCCGCGCTTCCAGCCGATGGAGAGCCCAGCGACGCTCCCCGGCTGTGCCAGCGGTGGGGGGATCGCCCAGGGAAAACTGCAAAACAGGAGAACTCTGCAAATCCAAATTCAAAGTGCTGGCCAAGGAGAAACGCAGTGCTGGGGAACTAGTTTGGGGAAGCTTTTAGCTTTCATTATGCAAAAATCTTTCTTTTCATTTTGAGTGCTATAAAATAGCACTCCAAAAAAATTTGACTCCAAAAACCCTGAGACGAGAGTGATTTTTGAGAGAAAGGCAGCTTGTTGAAATGAGAAAGGAATGAATAATTTTAACTTGAGAGGGAACGAGCCCAGCTGAGCACCACTGAGCACCAGCTGAGCCTTGTGCAGGGTGAGACCAAGCCTCGGGGGGTCGGGATCTCTTCCACGTTGGCTTAATGGTACCGGGAGAGTGGAGATGCTGGAAATTCCCTTTTTTAATTGTATCATGAGGCAAAGATCGTCTTCTGTCCCATGTCCCTCTGTGGCTTGGAAAGTCCTTTCATCCAGGTTAATGGCTCTTAAACAGAAATGCAGGAACAACCATCACCTGTAAAATCCTTCCTGGGGCTTGCCGAATTACTGTCACAGACACGGGGCCAACGCAGTGCTTTGGAAGGAGGATGAAAGGATTTAAGAGTGTCTCCTTAATGGCTTGTTGAATGAAAAAGCTGGAAGAAAACTGACCTAAAGCATTTTAGGTTCCCTTCTGGAATCTGTATTATTCTTTGCATTTCACCAATTTGAGCTGCAAGCTGCAAACCTCCTGCTTGCTTTTAAGGATGCAGTCGGCCGCTTGTGTGTAGATTCCCACAAAACCCATTAGGATGCAGGCAGCCATACCTTGTCTATCAGCCAACAAAGGACTAGCAGAAAGAGAGAAAATACGTGAGCAAATTTCCTGCCATATCTCAGCAACAAAAAGCAGTACACACCACCATCAAGGCCGCTGTGAAGATCAGCTGCCCTTCCACCTGCCTGATGATGTTGCTGGGTACTTGGTCACCGGCGCTGAGGGCTTCTACGCCTGCTGCGGAGTGAACAAAGGAAAAGGGAGGAATTTTATGGGGGGGGTTTTTTCAAAACTAAGATGGCTCAGGATTTTTGGTTTGTTAATGGACATCTAAGAAACTACAGTGTGTGAAAAATGTCTGACGAGGGAACCTCGTCTGATCGGTGGTTTGCACTAAGTCCCTTCAGACAGGGGAGGTGATAGCACCATAAAATATACTCTTACAGCTTCCCCTTAAAAAACCACACCTTAACTCTCAGCACATATGACTGGTGGCCCTGAAAAGGCGAAAGCCATGCGCTGCTGCCGTGGGGCTGTACAGGCTAACCATGTGTCTGCAGCTGAGGAAGCAAGGGCCGAACGCAGGCCAGCGATTCAAGGAACTGATTCAGCTGGTGGGGATGGCTCTGGAGGTCACACACAGCCAGATGAGCCTTTCCAAGAGCTCAGCCTTTTCTACCACGTCCTGTGGAGTTTCACTGATCAAACTCTGCAGAATTCAAAGGTTAAGCCTCAGGCACGACCCAGCTACCTTCCAGTCAGATAAAGGATCGATGCCGCGCCTCTGGCCAACAAGTCAGGGCACGGGGCTGCCGACGGCACGTGCCCAGGGCGCGGCAGAGCAACAGAAGGAGCCAGACCCCCTCCCGCCGGGGTCCGCAAGATCCACGCCGGCCTATTTGGGCCATTACTGACGGGTCCCGTGGCAAAGACACTGCACGGTTTTTCTGCACCCTGCCTCCAGTGTGTTCACTGGATGACTTCACGCAGCCAGACATGGCCAAAAATGTGCCTCTGTGAACTAATGAATTGGTTTAATTGTCTGCCAAACCTGAGAGCAGCCAAAAGTAACAAATTAAAGTTTACAATCCTGTGGTCTCATTTACAAGGGGATAATACAGCAACTGTTTATTTTGTGAGATGTTGGAGTGAGTCGGGAGAAAATTACAGCCCCTATATAATATTAATAATAATCATCATCATAAAAATACTTTTAATAGGAAACACCGATGGTTGTTTTGCTCCATTAACTTGCAGTATTGTTTCAGCCCGTCTGGCTGCCGACTCAGCAGGACAGGGGTGTTGATTCCCCGGGGGCAAAACTGGCTTCCCAGCCGCCGCGGCTCACAGCAGCTTCACGCTGCGCCGCGGGAGCTGAACAATCGCCACAGCTGTAGCGTGGCAGCATCCGTGGGAGGATCTGCGGGGCCCGATGATGCTTTACGGGGCTGTGGAAAGAGCTCCGGGGGAGGAAGGAGATGCCAGGGTGCCTGGAAGCTGCTGGGAGACTTTACGGCCGATGTCCCCAGCCCAGAGGGGACGGGCTGGGGAGGGAGGTGGGAGCAGCAGCTCTGCACTTTCTGGAAGACGTGCAAGCTGCGCCCTTCGTGAAGTCAGCACGGTGCCAAGGGACGGAGGCGCAGGACCAGCCCGGCATGAGCCACAGCGCTCGCCAGCGGCCGCGGCCCCGAGGAGGAGGGAGAGCCCAGCAGGGCCAGGGCTGCGCGGGGCCACGTTGCTGCTGCTCCGGCACGTGCCCCAGGAAGGCCCCGCTGACAACTCGTGTCAGCTCACGGACGGGCGGGCAGGCGGCTCCGCTTCTGCACCGCGCCTGGACAGGGGTCCCCGTGCCGTGACGCTGCCAGGGCAGGAGAAGGACCCTCCCGGGCTGGGGACGACCGTGAGCCCAGCGCCGCGGGTGCTGGCACGGGCTCAAATGCCACAAGCCAGTGACCAAGAGAAGCGGGTGGCGACGTCTGTGCCGAGCATGGACAATTTCAGGCTTTCAGCCTATTTCGAGTCGCTGCATCAGAAGCCCCGGCTGCACCTTCCCTCGTGCACGGGCTGCCCAGCGCTGGGGCTCCCCGGGCCCTGGCACCCCATTCCCTCCAGCCACAGGCCCCAGAGAGGCGGGGGCTTGCAAGAGGGGCTTGGGACGAGGGAGGGTCCTAAATATGGGAAAACTGCCGTCACCGACTATTTTTTCTGCAAAATAGATGAGGCCCATAGGAAGCTCAGCAGCTGGGCAAATGGCCGTGTCGCCAAAGGCAGCTGAATGGGAATGTGAGAGGGGGAAAAATAAATAAATACGTCCGTACATCCCCATGAAATGAATCCCTCCCCATTCAGCCATTTCCCTTTATTTCTTCCTTTTAGAAGCAAGGTTATCGGGTCTAACATCACATCCAAACATTTCAGCACTAGCATTATATGGGATGCTCCAAGGTCAGCGCCTGCAGCTGTAAACTCATTAGTCTTGTCTTTTGTGAGAGAAGAAAGCCTCTTCATTCCTCTCTCGCCCCCTTCCCCCCCTAATTAAAATTAAAGTATTTCCTGGCCAAAAGTCATTTCTGCATTCATTCATCTCAATTCTTTTCTGTTTGGATAAACCACCCTCTGGTACTCCGAGGGTGTTATGTATACAAACTATAAACTCTTAATGGTCCTGCAGTGTGTTATGGCTGGCCTAAAGAGCTAAAGCAGGCTCTGAAAAAAGTGGTTCTTGGCAACGCCGGGTATGGAGTTCAGGCTCATCCGTCATATGCAATTAGAGGTTAAAAGTGCTTGATGGACTATAGGGGAGACCAGCACGGAGGGAGATTAGGAATGTAGGAGAGAAAAGGCAAACAAAAGCTTTTATCTCAGTGCAGCAGTTGCTACTACAAAAGCAGCGACGGGAGGACGGTCCTTGTTTTCCGGAGGCACCCGCAGCCTTTCCGGGTTCGAGGGCCCAGACGTGCCGATCGCAGTGCCCCGTCTCCGTCCTGGCGACCACCCACGTCTCGAGCGGGGCGATGCGAGCCCTCGGGCACCCCCGGGGCCGGTGGCTGCTGCTCGGGGAGGGCGCAGGAAGGCCGGGCTCGGGAGGAGGCTCGCGCCGCAGCCCAAGCTTTCAGACCGGTGCCTGGCAAACCCCGGCTCGCGCCGCAGACCCGGTGCCTGGCAAACCCCCCAGCTGCTGGCAAGGGCCAAGCTGCCCAAAGCAGAGGCACCCGGGAGGATCGGGAGCCGGAAGGGTTTCTAGGGATGGGGAGGGAACAGTGCTCCTTCTTTCCGGAGCAAAGAGGGGTTTCCCAGTTGGGGTCCCGCTGCTTTGGAGGGGACGTGGGTGGTTGGCACGTAAATGTTTTTAAAAGGTTTGTGGCCATTTATTTCCTATGTTTTGCTGAGTGTGGGGGCCTGCTACATGCGGAAACAGGCTGTTGGGGCACGGCAGGTCTCTGCTGGCTGCATCGCTGCCTGGGCACAGCCAAGGAGCGGCAGGAGCAGGACACAAGAAGAGGTGAGATGAGCAGTTGGGACTGGCAGGGACGGTCTGCCCCGCTCCTTCCATACCTTCAGGCTATGCAGCCTCTCCAGTTTTGGGCAGGCTTAAAACATTGGGCTAATGTGGGCTATAGGGGGACACAGAAATGCTTTTTTTGCCAGTAGAGAAATGTTTGGGTTTGCAGTCTGGGGAGGGTTAACTTTTTTAGGCTGTCTGGAGAGCTTAGCCAGAAAGCCCAGCTGATCTACTGTTGAATACGCCTTGGATGGGCCCATGAGAATGCATTTTTTCCTTGCAGTGAAGCATAGTTGTTTTGTTAACAAGATTTGTTTTGAGCTAACAAAATGCTTGGCCCTCGCTGGAAGGGAAAAGTGTAAATGAGCTGGGTAGGGCAGCCTTGATCCCAAGGTGAAATGGAGAGCAGTCACCAAGGATTAAGTCCCTCGATGCCACCACAGTAACTGTGTGCTGGAGGCTTTTCTGCTCATCGTCAGGACTCGGCGCACCCCAAGGGGTTCGTTGCCCTTTGGGTCACTGACTCAGTGGCAAATTAGGGGAAGGGCTCCATCAGCTGAGCTGCCAGGGTGGCCTGGCAGGTCTCCTATGGAAACAAGGACACAGTTTGGCCTGCAAAATTGCATGAAACCTCAGCCTTTCTTCTCTGCATCTTCAAACACCTTTGTGCTTTGCGTAGGAGGGAGGTGCGAGACAGCTCTTCTGTGCACGGTGGTCACTGCAGTCCAAGAAACTGTTTGCTGTAGTATCAGGAGACACAGGTGAGACTTAGCACTTTGTGACCTTCTTGGTGAGGCTATCTGAAAGTGTGAACCCGTGAAAAACCAGGAGGCTTCCCTCCTTTCTCCCCACAGCACAGTTGTCCTTCCCTCCGTTTGCTTTTCCTACCCGCAGCTAGCAAGAGAGCCAGGGAGGCACTTGGCCTGCCCAGCCTGAAGGAAGGAGCTGACTCTTCATGGAGTTTTGTTACAGAAGTCTCAATCAGCCATTAGAGGTCCATTTAAATGGGTTTTCTTGAGCATTAGTAGGCTATGGCAGTGCATTCATAGCCAGCTTTCCTCAGGTTTTGCAGAAAGTGGTATAAGTGGGTTTCTTCAAGTATATGTGATTGCTCATAGCTGCTGAAGTTGATTTGAATCACTTGCTACCAGGCTCACCAATTTAGCCTGATAAATTGTGCATTATTAAATGGAGGAAGGGAACAAAGCTGTGTTCTCCCAGAGAAGAGAATGCAGGATTTCTCATCAGTGAAGAATGATTCCTCTCATCAGCACAGCCTGAGAAAGGCCATAATGAACCATTTGCACCTGAGAGCAAAAGCCTTCAGTCTACTCCATTCCTGATCAGTCCTCGTGCTCCGAGGTTCAGATAGGACGGGTTCTGCCCAGAGCCAGCCAGGAGGACGGGTAAATCCGACCAGCAGCACTAGGTGCGTAGCCAAGAGTGTGCTTATATCAGTGCTCCTTGGCCGCTCTCATTAGACACCAGTCCTATCCTCTGCACCCCTGATGGTGGCCCTGCCTGTCTATCCAGGAGCGCTTACTGGCTGCAAACTGTGCGCGGAAGAGGGATCCAGCCCCTCGCCCCAGGCATTAGTACTTGCTAAAGAAACAAACCTACTTGGAAGGCTTTTCTCTTTGTGTCGGATAGAAAGCATCTGCCATGCAGGAAATAACCGTCTGACTCTTTGGGAAGCTGGTCTCGCTCCCGCCCACCCACGCTGCTCGCCAGTCACCAGGCTCACTGGTGATCATCCTTGAGGTCGCGGAGTTGGTGCCTGGGAAGGGACTGGTCTTCATTACTGCAGTAACGAGAGTATTGTTTTGGATTGATATTCCGAAACGCTTTTTAGGCGGTTTCAACCCAGACACCCCAGCCTCTGACCCCAGCTGCAACAGTGACTGGGTATGCAAATAACCCACTCTGTTTGGATGACACTGAGGTATAATTAGTGGTTTTAACATACCGCGTAAGTGCAAGGCTTGCTGGATCCCAGTGCTCCAAGACTGGCATCCTGCTTGAGTGCCCAGCATGCACGGGGCTGTATAATCAGGTACCACACTGAGTTTTCACGTAAGCACCATGGTTATTAATGCATTGCTACGCGACAGCTAAGCCCTGTGCACAGGCTGCGTGCTCGGTCCCGGGGGACCGCGGGCGCCGTGCATCTCGCTCTCAGCCTCGTGGCCTGATGGATGGACCTGCGTTAATGAGCTCCGAAGGGAACCACACGGAGCCCTCCTTGCTGGAGGCACAAGCCTCTAAGGGAGGGAGTTAAAAGGGGGCAAAAAAGAACAGTAGAGAAAAGGGATAGACTCCAGATAGCTCCTTTGGGGATGGGAAGGTTGTGCTTGATTAAAAGCAGTGCTTTATGAAAATGTTATTTGCTATGCTTGGAAGATGACATTCAGTGCAATAAGAGTGTACAGCAAACCTAATACGCTCCCTATGGAAAGGGCTGGGGTGTGGGCCTGTGAATGCATCCTCTCCTCTTACCTTTGATCCCTTCTCTTTAGGAGCTGGGTTTTTCCTGCGGTGCTGGGAGGTTCCACTTTCTCCCCAGTACGTAGGCATCCTTCCTCTGCGGCACTGTGCAAGCAATGATGCCAAAAAGGTCTTTGATCCGAAGATTCACAAGAGCAGAGAACTGCGACGGCCTCGCTGGGACACATGGGTGACTGGTATCAAAATCTCAGCCCTCAAATCCTGTCCTGACCTCTCAGGGGGTGTTTGTTTTGGACGCTGTCAGCTTGGCTACACCAGCACAGCTGGAATGAGCCTTTCAGAAGGTGATGCACAGATCTATTTCCAAGTAGTTTGCACTAGACTTTGTCTGGACATGTTTGGTTTTTAATGCTTTCCCAGAACACTTGTAAATTTTTATTTCTGCTGAGAGCAGGAGAAACTAGCTGCTGTGCACAGAATAAAGTTGATTGTCTACGAAGTTTAATGCTGTTTTCTTGCTCTATTATTTGGCCATTCTGTGTTTGTGCAAAACTCTGTTTTAAAGCTCACTCGGAGCTCCTGGGCTGTGCAAGGAAGAGAAGGGGGAAAAGCTATTTCTCTGCCCTGCCAAAATATACAAACGTTTTATGTACCATGATGGAAAGTTAAGGTGAAAAGGGCTGGATCTGAGACAAGAAACATTTCTTTAATTTTCTCTACTTTTTTTAACAGGATTTGCTGTTGCTTTGAAAGCCTCCTGCTATTTTACAGGCAATAAAAAAGAGAGACTGAAAACATTTATTTCCTGAGACTTGCTCGTTTCTTGAGCTCTGTAAACCGAGCATGCCTAGCAAAGGGAAGGGATGGCCTGAGCCCAGCGGACCCTTCATCCCGCTGGGGAGACCAAAATTTGCCTGCCTGGCCCTCATAACGGAAAGCTTCGCTCTGCTTTGCAGCCCACGGCCTGGGCCCTGGGATCGCCCGCGGCCCTGGGATCGCCCGCGGCGGGCCCTTCCTCCCCGCGGCCAGGGTCGCTCCCGGGTGCTGAGGCGGCCGCGCAGGCGGGCGGGCTGCCACCGCATTTGCTGCGTTGGTGCCTGCTCTTGGCTTAGAGGTGAGCCAAAAGATTCTACACAGCCACGTGCTGGCTGGCCGCAATAACGTCCCCCTGCTTGGCCAATAACGTCATCTAGTGCCCTTGCCACGGGCTGAGAGGGGTTACAGGTACAGGGAGCGACAGATCTCCAGGTCTGGCCCTTCTCCCCAGCCCGGGGAGGCACGTGGGTTTCCTCCCGCGGCAGGGTCTGCGTCCGGGGCTCCGGCAGGACGGTGACCCTGCGCTTGCCTCGTCCCGGTGAGTCTCGCCTGATGGCAAATCCAGGTCATGGAGGCCAAACCCGCAGCTGCATGTTGGGGTTCACGGCCCATTTCAGAAGCATGTGCTGTAAATGAGAGGATGTGTGAAATCAAAAATATTTTCACATGATTCTCGTATAGTTTAGCTTTCCTTTGACCTACAGCTTTACTTTTACTTACTGCCATTGTTTTGGGCTGCAAATTACAAAGCTGAAGGAGCATCTGTTCCAAATAACGCTGGTCAGGCTTCTGGATAACAGCTCAGCAGCTTCCTGCCAGGAGCAGTTGCTGTGGCTTCTCGATTACTCTTAAGATGTATTTGATGTTTTGGGGAGGATAAGGGAGTATCGTGAGGAAGAGAGGAAATGCTTGTAGAAAGCCTATACACCAAAGGCCCAAACATCTTAACTAGGGTATGTTTAAAAACTACATAGTTCAGGTGAAATTCTTCAAGGGGAAAGAATATAATACAGCCTTTAAAGAGCATTAAACGAAGATGATTTTTTGAAAAATTGGCTATCGAATACTAAACGAGTACAAAACAGGATCAACTGGGAGGCATGTATACGTGGGGAATCCAGATCTTTTAATATCTAAAGATATCCTCTTTATTTAAGTTGCTGTTTTTTAGACACGAGCCACCTTCTTTATTTGGTTTTGATAGGGACATGTCCAAAAGCGTGTTTTCTTCAGCTCACACCAGGGCAGATATCAACAATTTCTGAGTTGTCTCTTCAGTTAGGAGGGTCATCCCGCTTGCCTGCACACCCTGACCTCACAGGGGTTTTTAAAATATCCTGCAAAGCCGGGGGAAAACGCCCTCACTGCAGCAGATCCTTCCAAGCCTGCCTGCCGAGCAGCGGGGCGGCTGCCCTCACTCCGCAGAGCTGGCCAGCAGGTTTGGCTCTTCTGAGACAGGTCTGGCTTGGCTTTGGTTGCTTCGGGCCATTTGCCTCCTGCGCAGCCCTTCCCGCAGCGCAGGCGGGCAGGGTTGGTCAGGCAGCGGGAGGAGTGCTGGCTGCCACACGCAGACGGGCTTCTTGTCCTGGTCCCTCTGGCTTGCTCAGGAGGTCACTTCAATAGCAATACACTTCTCACGTCTCTCTGTTTAGACGAGCCAGCAGCGGGAGCACCGGTGGCTTCGTTCTTGTGCCAGTGCCGCAGGACGGCTGCTGGGCTCCTGCCAGCCCCTGCCCGCTCCCGCTGCAGCCCTCCGGTGCTGAATTCCCCTTCCTGGCCGGGCTCCAGCAGCGTGTATCATGTCCAGCCAGCCTGAATCCCCCCCTGAATGCTTTGAAACGATGTTTTTCTTCACTTCTCCTCCTAAAATGGTTGAAGGCCCAACCTCATCCGTACCATTCCTCATGAATCTATCAGTGTCGTGGACCTGTGCCCATCAGAATCACACGGCTCCATTTAGACCTCATGTAGCATCTGCCTTTCCTTTTAACGAAGCTTTATTTTGGGCAGAGGACAGGGAGGCAATCCCAGTGGCTGGGCAACTGCACCACTTCATGCAAGTGGAGGAGGCAAGTTCTGCTCCTGGGGGGTGGCTCGGACCGGGACGTGCCTGCTGTCCCCACGTCTTGTCCCCCCAGGCTGCACCTCACTTTTACTGGGGGCAAAACCAAAGCTCCCCGTCTCCTCACCGTCATATTCTTTTGACCGCAAACTCTACATTGTAGCAACTCAGAGCTTTAGGAATGCATGATGGAAATTTTCTGTTTGAAATACTGGGCCTTAACTGTCATCTTCATTTGTGGCTTTGATTTTAACAGGAGCAAAAGCGTGGCTTTGAGTACGCCTGTGAGTGGGTGCCCTATCACACAAGCAGGGCAGTGATGAGATGCGCACTGCCATGTACACCTGAGCCTTTTCTTTTTTCCCAGCCCTGGGTTTCAACAATTTAAGCTTCTTGAAATTTCTATAAAATACAGAACAAAGCCACCATCTGACTGGAAGGGTGGGGGGTTTAAACCTCAGCTGCTTCCCCCCCCCCCCCCCTTATCCACTCCAAGATATTCATTAGCAAAGATGACAGGTAGGTGCAGCCACAAGTTGTACAAAAGTTAAAATACTAACTTTTAAACAGAATAAATGGGATGTCAAAGTCTGACCCTGCTCCTGCTAAGGTTCTTGGCTTCAGTGACACAAAATCCCAAAGTGAAGTTTTCCTTCAGGGGCAGCGGCAAGAGCTGCACCTTTGTCAGCCCAATGTCTCATCGCTGAGTCTGTGACTTGCGCTCGGCAGCAGCAGTAGCTGGGGGCTGGCGGTTGCCCAGTCTGCAAGCCCAGGGGGTTATGGACGGGATCTTGTGTACACAGCTCCTGCGCTGGTCTGCCTTGCTGCCAGACGGAAATGCACAGCAGGTTCCCCGTGTTTGCTGGGCTAGGGTAGGAAGATCTGGTTTTGTCCTGATTTACTTGCCTCCTGGTTTCTCTGCTGTCTTGGATGACTGTTGCTTGTGAACACGCCTGCACGTTTCTGAGCATTATTTCTCTCCTTCACTTCTGATTATTCCCTATCTCACAGTACTTTTCTATTATCTGCTCAGACGGTTAAACTGGAGATTAAATGGAGTAAAAAGTTATTACACTGAAAAAATGAAACTTCTAATTTTTTTGGCTGAATTCCCTTGACTAAATTATGTGGATTTTTTTATTTGCTGTAGCAGGTCCCCAGGCTCCTGACTAATGTTGCAAAATGTTCATGGTTTCTCTCACTTCCCTGCACTCTCCCACCCACCCCCCAACCACTATCATGCTCTGTCTATCCTGAGTGAGTTTTCGTTCTGTGGTTTTTTTGTTTTTTTTTTTTTTAAAAGGCTCTGCTTCCCCACTGTAATAATATTAGTGCAGCTCCATTAGTGCTAGCACACATGGGCCCTGTGGTTACCCCTGGGCTGTCTGAATCTGTACCCTACACTTCACAGTATGCAGATCGTCAAATAAATGATAAGATGGAAGTCAGCCAGATTGCCACACTTGTGTGAGAGAGGGTCACTAATTTATACCTATGTGTAAAGAATAAATATTTTCTTGCAATCACGTTGCTAAGCCTGAAGGTAGACAGCTGAGTATGTAAAGGATAAAATTGATATTGCAACGCTGGGCTAGAGAACAGTGCTGCAAGAAGTGGATTCCTGGGATTTTATGGGGGAGCAGGCTGAGGCATGCCAAGAGGTTTTGTCCAAGGTGGATGCCTGAAGGTTACATCCTCATCTGGAGTGTTTGGAGGATGGGAATAAACAGAGCTTCCTCTGCAGAGACCAGCCCGGAGTTCGGGACGGACACAGGGTGGGAGAAATGCTGCAGGAGTCACTTGCCCAAAGCACAATCCCCCATTAATTAACCGGAAGGTTTCCATGTGCTGTACATTCCAAGAGGCTTTGCTTGGCAGCCCTGTCGATCATTCCCAATGCACTCTACGAAGGGAAATATGGGCAGTTTATAATTCCTTGTTGCCCGCTGTGTATTGAGCACAGACTTCTGCATCTGCCCTGCTGCTAGCGTACCAGGCGAATGCTTCAGCGGGGCTGTTTTGCTTTGTGATGTGGGCATGTGACCAGCTGGCAAAGCTAAGCCATATCCCTCCTGCTCCCATGTGCTGTAGAGGCTGAAACCTTGCTGAAATGTTCATTTCTCTAACATCCTGCAAGACGTGACACAGCCCTGCATTCTGGGGCCCGTCATGCAGAAGCCAGCTGCAGGTGGCGAGAGGGCAGATTGCAACAGCATCAGTTCAAATCTTTCTTTTTATTCCATACCAAAAAGCCAACAAGCGGTTCTCCCCTGCATTTTCCATGAAATGAAACTCAATATTCACAAGGCAGTGAAAAGCAAAAAACTAAAAAAAAAAAAAAAAAAAAAAAAAGGGACTCGTCATTCCCCAAATCATGCATTATAAATGTAGGAAACCCACAATTAGGGTTGCACTTTCAAGACACTGCTCAGAAAAGCCTAAGCAGACCACACAAAAAAAAGGTGATTGCACAGGTATGACGTCGAAAGCAACCTCAACCTGATCCTGTAGTGACCTACATAATGACGACAAATTTGCAGTTTAGGCCTGATTACTTCAAACTGAACTTTAAAGAGCTAATGCAGCGGTGGGGGGATTTTTTGTTTTGTTTCTTTCTCCCTTTGCGGCACTGCTGTGGGCAGTTTCGCTGTGAAGCGGCTGGACACAGTGGCCTGGAGGTGCTTTGCAGCTGCAGAACATCTCCACAGGGAGACGGAGATCGCTGGAGCTAAAAGCAGGAGCTACCACCGTCACAGGGTCACCTTCTGCACGCTGTGCCACGCCTGCAGGGCAGCCAGTACTGGGGTAAGGGGTGCCTGCTGTAACGGGGATGCGCTGGTGAACGTGGCGCTACGTTTGCAGTTAATTCTGTGATTTATAGGCCGTGCCAGACCCTGCACCAAAGGCTTCTGTGCTTTACAGGAGCTGCATTCCTGCCTCAGTTTCTCCCCCACTAGTGCTACATTAAAGCTGAGCAAAGGGTGCAATGGCAACCTTCACTGTTCAGGTTTTGGGCACAAGCGTGAATTTAAAGGCAGAGGCAGCTGAGCCAGCTTGACTACCAAAGCATCTCCTGCTGCTGTAGCACTGCCTCATCCCAGGGAGCAACCTTCCCCCGGGCAGACCGTCAGTCACGGGAAGGTGGCTGGTGGCTGAGTTCTTGTGTCACAATAACTCCACTTGCGTGCCTTGAGCTTGTTTGTAGCCTATATAATCATAGCAATTAGATACAACCACTCTTAGCTGCATAGTTTAATTACAACTAATGCACATCGTTTCAATTAATTTTAATTATACGGAAAATGTGAAGAGTCTGTTACTCCATTGTTAAAATCATTTGGGACAAACAAGACTAAAGTGCTAAATTTCATAAAGGACCTAGTTATTAATTTTAACTCACTAATGAATGGATGTGTCTCTAAATTCTCCGAAGATGTAGTCTCTACTTGAAGAGTCAGTGCTGCAGATTTATGGATATACCGGCCTGTACAGAGAAATTCAGTCCCAGCTTTAAATACAAAATGGAAATGCCCCGTACTGCTGTCTCAAGCAATACTTCTACAAAAGTTATTTCATGTTAATTAAAAGTAACCACCTTAAAATTAACATCCACTGCTGCTGAAATATCGCTGGGTGGACGCTCTTCTGACATAATAAATGTAGGCATGACCACTTACTTGGAATAATTTTAGCTTCTAATTAATCCAACAGTTTTCTAAAACATTGAAATCTACCTCCTACTAGCTCATTTCTATTTAGTCTTTGAAATAAAATGTTTAATGCTCCTTGGGCAAGTTTGGAAAGTCTTATTTATGATACGTACTATTTTTATCTGCTCTTATAAATACCACTCCCTTAGAAATAAAATGTTTCTGGAGTTTGCTACATTAAAAGGAAAAGAAAACATAGCAGAAACTTTGAGTTCTGTTTTAAAGCATAAAAGGGTTTATCTTATCTAGAGCAACCGGTACAGGATAACCAGTGTTATCTTATCACCACATATTGATGTCAGGGTTTAAAAGGACTTGAGGCTGTTATGCTACACGGAGCAGAACTCCTACACTGATAAACACTGATAAAGCCGCAGTGCTCTAATCTAAACTACACCTCCTTTCTGCCCCAAATACACATGAGAAGAGCCAGAAGCATTTTTCCTAGCACAGCACAATCCTCCGAGCGAGGGTGGGCTCCTCGGCCCGCTGGTGCTGCTGGGGAAGGTCCCTGAGCGTAGCCAAGGCTGACAGCAGCCTCGAGGAAAAGAAACAAAACCCATCTCCAGGCTGAGCTTTGCCCACGGCCATCGCTCAACTCCAGCCTTACAGGAATAACCCGAGCCAAAGGCATGGGGTTTTGTCAAAGGGCGACGTTCATGTGAGAAGGTAATGAATGGGCTCAAAACCGATTACCTTCTTTCAGTGGTAGCAGCCCACACTTGCAGACTGTACCAGCTTCAACCCTTCAGCAGCCTGGCTGTAATCATGTGTAATTTCTTCAGGAAGGGACGTGCAGCCCTAAGGCCTTTGCCTGGAGAAAAAGAGACACCCACAAAGTGAATCAGGCCCTGCGAAGTGAGAGCCTGTCGGGCGTGGGATGCAGGCTGAGAATCCAGATTGCGGGCCTGGTTTCTGCTTGCCTGAATAACGTGGATGCCAGTGACTGTTAATGTACTCTTCCTGTTTAACACAGGCCATTGAATCAGCCTTCTGGAGGAGCAACGTGGATCCCAATTAACAACACATCGACGTAAGAGTGCCCGTGCTCGTTAGAAGCATGCTGACGACCTCAGGGGTCCCGCTTTGCCCTGCACGGCCAGCTGCTGTGCTCCAGCATTGCCCACCCACAGAAACACCAGGCTTTGGACGTGGCCTCAGTTTGCTTCAGGGAAGGGGCTTCTCTCCAGGCTGTGCTAAGGGCACAGGCGTGACACCGGTAACGTTGAGCATGTTGGAGCCAAGGGGAAACCAAGTCATGGACAAGGTCCCTGCGTCAGTTCTGTCTGCACACAGCCTTTCAATGGGAGCGGTGCAGTGCAATGAGGCAAAGGGCAGAAGGATGTACAATAGAAATAAGGATGTACAATACCGATAACCAACATGAAAGCTCGTAGCAAGGACCAAAGTACAAGGCTGAGATAGTCACGCTGCAGATGTTCGAAATGTCGTACATAGGACACCCACATCATCTATGCATGAACTCAGAGCTGGGTGCCTCTTGCCTGCTTGTGCAATTCCAATTAAATTTGGGTGCGTTAATCTCTCTATTCTTAATAGAAACTCGCTTGCTCTCTCTCTCTCTCACCTCCATTTTCTGCCAACCGCAGAAAAACCACCCCGTCAGCCCTCTGCTTATTTGATCCTAAGGTGAAGCGATCAAACAAGCTTGCAACCTCACTGAAGGATCACACAGAATGAGAAAGTGGGCTGCAAGGCAGATTAGTGAAATCGCTTCCATTACAGCTCCAAGCATGGACATATGCTGTCTTGGCAAGTTTCTTTTACAACAAGCCTAACTTTCCTCCCTTTTCCTTCAGTTTTGCTGTGGTGTTCATGTCCCTTTCTCTAGGCTCTCAGGCTAAAACCCCACACTTCGGAAGCATGGCAGCCTTGAAAGGCCTGATGTTGCACTCTACCACAAGCTGCACCGGCTTCTTTTATTTCAGTAGAGCTGCTCCATCCAGATGTAGATGTCACGACACATATGGTACAACGTGCATCCTCGCCGTGTTGCCTTGAGCTGACAGAGCGTGATTCCCAGCCGTGTGGCAGCAGAGCCACCGCTCTACAGTCCCAGGGACCAAGATTCTGCTTACTCTTTCCACGCTTTTTTATAAACAATAGGTGGCAATTTTACCAATTAAGTGCGTGGGGAAGCAGCGAGTTTGGATCAGATGCACACAGCAGCTGCCACAGCATGACTACGCAGCACAGAGAGGCTGCAAGCACTTAAGCAAGACAGAATTATCATAGCACAAGATTAGTCCAGATATCATAAAGCACTGTTCCACTTCCAACAGCTCCCCACCAGGAAATCTCCACCCGTCCCTGCAGTTAAGATGCATATCTGTCTTGCAGTGTTAATTGTGCTGGCCTGCCACTTCGCCGTGGTTTATGTAGGTGGCCCAACTTAACAAACCTGGACAGTAAGGGCATTCCAGTGCTGGGGTGGCTAGTCCAAAAATTAATAAATGTAAGTCATGTAGTTCTGCTGAACCTGTGCTTTAAAGCTTCTAATTGCTAACTTTCATCTTTTACCAGCATAAATAATAAATGTGGCATGTTCCCCATTTTCCATCACCACCACATTATTAAAGCAATAAAACAATTTCAAAGGTGTGGTTATCGTAAGCTAATGGCACCTCTAGGGGATTAGTAACACCCCGGGAGTCTCCTTAGTCTTAAAAAACCCAATACCCCCGTCAGTCTCTATTAGCTCAGTTGTGGGAGCGGGTGCGCGCAGAGCTCCCCGCTCATGCTATGCCACTCGGCGCCCAGGCCAAGTTAAGTGGCACAACTGCAGGCATAACTAGGTCAGGAGATGCTTCCAGGCAGACAATTAAATAAAAGAGAGGAACCCTGCGATCACACGCAGCCCAGGTTATGTATACACGCAGGTAACCCAGCTGCCTACAAGCCGGCTGCAGCTTTTTTCAGCCCAATTCTGAGCGAAGGGAGAGTCTCCCCTCTTACGGGAAGAAGTGGGGAGCAAGCGCCGCCACGCAGAGCACCGTAGCGTGAACACAAAGAGCTCTCCTTGCCGCACACCCGCGAGCATCTCCTCAAGATCAGGCCGGCGGGGAGGGAGTAGGTGCCTTGGAGCGAGCCACTCGCCTGGCTGGCAGCATCACTTCGTGGGGCTCTGCAAGCCCGTGCTGGCAGCAGAGGTGCCCGTGCAGAGGAGCTCGCCGCGCCAGGTGATTTGGGAGCGCGCCCTGCAGACACCTGCTCTGCGGCTATTCCTCCCCTGCCTCTTGCCTCCCCACAGTCTGTACATCCTGGCGTGACATCATTGGGAATTACGTTAGTTTTAGTATCTGCTGGGGCGTTAAGACCAAGCTGTTTAGCACATCAAAACAACAGTATTAGCAAACAGACCTTCATTTAAGGTAATCACGCACCAAGGAGACTGCCTTATCTTTCATCTCCTGTTTATTTTGCTAGCAGTCACCCAGATTCTTTAAGTAGTACCTTCCCTGCTATCAGTTATCAAAGCAATGATGGAGGTGGAAGACAGCTGAATGCACTAAGCTCTAACACAGCAAAAGCCTCACGGGTGGGAGGAGGAGGAGGAGGAGGAGGGACAGCTGAATAAGGGTGAGAGAGGAGGGCTGTCCATCTCTGCCTTTGTCTGCCTGCCAGCAACGCTAAGCTGGGAGCCCTGATCCTACAGACTTTGTACAGCCTGGAGCAGGGATGGGATTTGAAGGACTTGTGCTGCACCCTGTCATGCTGTAGAGGCTTCAGGTGAGCACAGGCATTTGCTAATTGCTGTTGCAAATGATCACAGTGAACCTTCAACTCCCACTGTGCCCGCACTTCGCTATCATCCTCAGTAAAGATAAAGGGGCTGAGGGTGGGAGGATCTAGAGAACGGGCGTAAGCCAAAGCACAATGGCCTCAAAACCAGCATCAGGCTAAGCAAGGTCTTTAGATACACATTTCCATCCTCCCCCACATGAAGGGTGTATTCAAAGTCTGTCACAGTCAGCGGAAGGCACTAGCATGACTACTGCCTCAGCCACATCATCCACACAGGGAACTGAGCTGCTTGATCCCACGCTCGGCTTTAAAATAATAATGGACAAAGGAATCTTAGAAACATTTAAATGTCTCTTTCCACCACAGAATGGCTGGGGGGGGAAAAAAAGCGAGTCAAGTCACAGTGACGGTGAAGCAATGGAGTGCTTGAGTTTGGGGAGAAGTATTGCAAACTGCGTAGTCTTCGTTGTGATTGCTGTGAGGACTTAATCGGTCAATAGGCTAATTGTAGAGGTAAAAATCCTCTTACTGTGACTTATCAGAAGGATACACTACCTGGGTCCTGGTTCTCAAGTGCATTCAAAAGACAAGGGCGATGAAATGCCTCGAGAGAACAAGACCTTGGAGTAAATCATACTGCAGTGCTCAAGCTGCAAACCTACTAGGAATAAGAGTGAACATCAGATGTAGGATCTGGCGCTCTTAAGGAAAGAGAAGAGCAGAGGGAAATGGAAGTAGCTCTCACTGAAAGCAATGCTGGGACATGAAGTAGAAAATAATGCAAGTGTGCTGTGTAGCTATTGTTGCCTTACCAGCAGGGAGTACAGCAAGTTAGCACTAAGCCTCCTTCCTCTCCTCATTTCTTGGCCAAGAGGAACTGTACAGAGCAGAAACAGGGTTTCTCCAGCAGCCACTGGGATGCACTGGCTAGGCAGTCTGGGCAGTTTTGCCATCTGTATGTCCTTCAGCGTAAGCTTCCCCATGTGCTTTAGAGAAGGTGAGCTTTAGGGCTGTGGTAGCCCCAGCTGCTGGCACAGCCTCCAGCTCTGCTATTTTTTTCAAGACAGGTTGCATAGTATTTGACCTCAGAGCATCATGGTCAAAAAAAAAAGCTTATCTGGATGAAATACAGGAATGCTGACAAGGGGATGTGTGTTTTGGGGATGCAGTTACCTATGCTTTCACCCTGAATTCAATACATGGATAAAACAAAGGGCAGAAAACTGAACTCTTTCAATTCATTCACCATCTCATTTCATTCTGTTGTCAGACATGATTGTTGCCATTCAAAATTTTTTATTCCTTTTATGGGCATATTTAGGGTGTTATATCCCTGAATTGAAGGACAAGAAACATTTTCCACCAGCTACAACTAAGAAATGGAAAACTGATATTATACGGGCAGAAAATAGGGTGAAAATTAAATATCCAAACAATGTTCAAACAGGAATCAATAGTGGTCTGGAATTACTGTAAGCTTATATTTAGTAAAATAAAACAGATACTAAGAGGAAAGTCTCATAACATTCGGAAGTTAATGTAACTATGACTGATAAGCAGAACAAGTGGGGGAGTTGTTTTGGGTTTTATAGCTTTTTCATATGTGTCTGATGGAAACAGTAATTTAAATCCTTTTGGATATTGGCACAGTCATGCAGATGACAAAAGCATGAACTGTAAACAAAGGACTGCAAGAAGTGAATGCACTGTGTTGCAGAAGGACATCCAGGAATGTGTAATTCATTCATAGTCTAATACAAAGAGTAAATTGGGATACCAGAGCACTTTGCTGACTCCACTAAATGGGGAGATTTTGAATGCACCTGGAGGAATAACACCAAAAAAGGACCTAGATAGACTAGAAAGCAACAAAATAGAGAGATTTAATGTGGAAAAACTGTAAGTAAATCTGTCTAGGGAAAACTAATCCAAAACACAGATGTTCTCCTGGAGAGAGAAAGCTTGAAAGCAATCATGTTAAAGCAGACAAGGAATGACAACAGAGTTAATGGTAAGTCCCTGGTGCAACAGGCAGCACAAATCAGGATGGGGAGTTTGCTTGCATGCACTGGCAGCCCACTGTCTGCCACCGCTCGCTCCTGCAGAGCGCTGCTGTAATCTCTTGCTCGTGAAATGCTAATTCTAGCGGCGTGACTGGCAGAGAGATAACACAAAGTGGAGGCACCTCTAAGAAGTACAACAGAATTATGACAAGCTTGGAGGAAACAACTCATATAACACATACCACCACAGGGGTAAGGTGTAAGATAGGAGATAAGCCCATTAATACTGAAACTGAACTACTAAATGTTCCATCGCATGGCAGATTTAAAAACTAAACAGAAAACTAGAAACGTAGCAGCAGACCATCTCTGTGTTGCAAAGGTCAGGGTGTCCTTTGTCGTTCATTTTCAAATTTCCTCTTAAAAACCTGCCCATGGCTGACAGACAAAACTCCATCCAAAGGCAACAGAAAAGGCTCTGTGACTTTTTCTTAAGAAAAACGCTCTCTTCTTAAGAAAAAGTCACTGGATTAAGGGTAATTAATAAAATACCCAGATACAAACTCTCAGAAATGTTACTCTCTACGCAGAAAAGGAAACGTTAACCTTTTCTGGGCGGAAAGGCTGCAGAAGACAGCCAGTGCTGGCAGGTCCTGCTGGTGACACGGCTGGTGCTTTCCTACCGGTACTGCCTGCAGAACTGCAGGGGTGCGTGGCCTGGCAACAGCTGGGGCACAAACGCAACACCGGCACGTTTTGGTGCCTGCAGATGGGGTTTCTTGTTCCATGTCATCTCCTACTGATGCCGCGGGTCCCAGCAATGAGCAGGTTAGGCTAGGCAGCGACGCGCTGCTCCCCATCCACAGGAATACGGTTGCGGCCAGCCCTACCCAGCCCTGCTGCTAGCTGCAGCTTTTCTTCCCAGAGATGGATAAAATCCAATCTGGGACGAGAGGCAGCCGTTGGAGGCACAGGGCAACGACAGCCACCGAGGAGCATTTCTTTGCACGTTTTATCCAGGAGGCCGCCTGAGGTCTCACGGGGATCACGGGGCGGGATGCAGAGGGGCCTGCAGGGATGCGGAGCGATGCCCAAGGGTACCCACGCCCCCGGGCTCCCCCGAGGCCGTCTTCCCACGGCTGCTGAAGACCCACATTGCCATCTAGTGCCAGAGGAGCACAAGGACAGCCGGGAGGCATCGCCTCCCCGCCGCCGGCCCGGGCAGCGCCGGGCGCGGGGCCGAGCCGGGTGGCCCCGTGCAGGTCGCGGGTCCGCAACCGGTAACTCCTGTCCCTGCGGAAGCTGCAGGCGGGGCAGTAAATCTTACGCTGTTCTGCCACAACCCAGCAAGTCGTGTGCGCCCCTGCCATAGATCCTGCTTCGCCCCACAGATGCTAAAGGGCTTAAGAGACATGCAAATAGCCTTGCTTAAGCTCAAAACATTATAGCTGCTAATGATCTCATCCTAAAAACGGTGCGACTGAAGTAAGGTTCAGCAGCGACTGAAGCAGCTAATGTTTATACATTTCCACGGAGGTTTACGCGCTGATATTCCTCCTCCCTGCTTAACCTTCAGCCTGGCTGCCGTGCCCCTGCTCTGCCGCAGACGCTAAGCAGGGCCGGGTGGGGTGCGGGCTTGGGGCCCGCAGGCGCATCGAGACGCTGCAGAGGGCTTTGGCGAGGCATCGATAAACCGCGACGGTTCCGGTGAGCACCGGGGTGTTAACCCGACTGTCCCGGCCAGGATCCGCGGGGACAGCCCAGCTCTGCCAGCTGCGGTTTGCCTGCAGGGCGAGGGCAAGGGGAAGAGCCAGGCTGGGCCCTGCCCACGCCGCTGCCGCAGGCGCTGCGTGCCGGTCCCGGCAGCGTGCTGCTGTCCTGGGCGGCGGGGAACAGCCGTTGCTTTCCACCCAGAGGTGATCACGTTCCGGTAGCAAATGTCTACCTCCAGAAGAATAGATTGTAATTACCGTATTTTCTGTGGCAGCTTTTCATGCCAAACAAAGGCACATACTAAATATTCTTCAAGGGACTTCCCACCATAAGAGATTGAACCGTTAAGTGCTATTATTATGTGTGCTACAAGAACACCTAGAAGCCTCAGGTGAGACAAGGGCTTCGCTGTGCTCAATAGAGTATACATGTTTAATAAAACTCAGTCCTGTCTGTGCAGAGCTGGCAATCTGATTGGGACGGGACAGAGGAGTGAGCAAGCACAGTGATTTGCTCCACGTCATGAAGCAGTTCAGTAGGCGACCCAGGTCTCGCAAGTTTTAGCTTGCCAGCCAGTCTTTCCAATTAAAAGTTAACATGGCGGAGTTTGTTTATTTTTCAGACTGTGGTTATGCCCTTGTAACAAAGGACTCCCAGAAAAAAACAGGCCCTTCATGGTTTCACGGGCTCATTGACAGAACAGAGACCCTGCTCACTCGCCTTCCCTTCTCATGCCATAAGTGGGAACTTTGAGCACCACTTGGCAAAGGCGCGGAGAGCTGGCACACTCGCCTGGAAGGATTCATTAGTGGATCCTGAAAACTATACCAAGCAACTTGATGACAGAGTGCAGTTATTAAACTTTGACAGTGAAGTGGCAATCTACGACCAGCAAGAGCTTGTGGCTTTCCAGCAGTGTAGGTACAACTGAGCTTTGCCACGGCAAAGATGAGGTGCAGAGCAATGTCAGCCTGCTCTTGCCGCAGGAAGGGCGGCTGGAAGGGGTAAAGCTTGAGGGCAAGTGTCCTCCATGCATATCTTGATCTTCTGCCAAGAGACCTCATAAAGGAAAAGCCACTCAGAAGCACCAACCGATCGCAATCAGCTCCTCAGCCCTCACTCAAGTGTATCTGCTCTGAAGGTCGTGCATCGGGCAACGGGGAGCAAACATGCTGCTTTGGTAGCTGAAAGTCTGCATGTGTTCAGAGGCCTGGAAGAGCATTTCACCTACAGCCCCTTAAACTGCTGCTGCCTGGCAAGACAACATCCACTGGATGAAACTGAGGCCCTGTAAGCAGAACATCCTTTTAGCAAGGCAAGCAAAATTTTAGAGACCCAGTCACTGTGAGATCTTTCCCCCCTAATACCAATATCTCAGTGAAATCTATTTATTTTAGGCCTGCTGTGTCATAGCAGATCCAAGAGCTGCATTTTCTCTTGGAAAGAGGCAAGGTTTTGTTTAAAAATATTAACTTCTCATGACATTTAGTCTCAGTTTCTGTACATGCTTTTAAATGCTGGCGCTCTGGTGCAGATGAAGGACCAGCTTCTTCCTCAGTGTAATTCTGCCTAAGCCCATGCATTTACACTGGGGTGAATTTTGTCCATCAGGTTTGTGATTCTCAGGCAGAGGCTTATTGACAAGCACCGTGCTGAAGATATTTACATTCAGCAAGGCTCATAAGCCACTGAACATCTGTTCTCTCGTTAGCAGCCTCCTCAGCATTTGCCCTGTAGGCAATAATCTACAGGACAAGTTTCCCAGCACCTAAACTACTGTAGGATAATTCTTTAACTAAATGGAAAGCAAAGCCCAAGGCCCTGGGAATTTGCTTTTGTACAATAATCTTTTGTGTGCATACAGTGGAAACCAGAGGATTATGGAGCCAAATCATGAGAATTCAGGTCAAGTGAGATTTGGGGGGGCAGGGGGAAGGAGAAGATGACAGAAGCACCAGTGGGAAGGTAGTGATCCCAGGGGAAGTAACGTGACGCTTGCAGATAAGCCTGTTCTGCTGTCATGGTTTAATTTTACACATCAGTATTAAAATTTCTGAGCATTGCCGAACATCAACTCTCCCTTTACTGCATGAGGTTCTTTTGTGTTGGTTTTTTTCTCCTCTAGCAGCTGCGTTATTTTGGAGTATCCCCGTGTCTCAGTTATTTTCTTGTGCCATGCCTCCATTTTCTAGCTCTCTATTATTTCTTTGCAGTCTGAGAGTTTGTGTGTTTAAATCTCCTTCCTCCATTCAGCTCCCTGTTATTTTTCTCATTCTTGCACACTTAGCCTGGATCAAGGATTTCAAAGATCCTCTAGATATACAAAGCAATTCATTTATCTCCCCTGGACATTTGCTTAATGGAAGGAAGGAAATGTCATTAAAGAAAAGCACTATGAAAAACGTGATGCTGCTTTTTCTCTTTCTGGCAAGGGATTGATCTGGATATCCAGACCGACACCCAGAAACTGTATTCAAGTGCCTGCCTGCTCTTCCTGCAATGCAGAAAGACCCAGCTGAACCCAATCAACTGTTTACCATGATCTTGGCTGGTGTAGGCTGCTACGCTGATGGGAGGATGTGCTGTTGGGCAGCGACTGCTGAGAAAATAGTGGAATAGAAGGTGTTAAATTAGACATAGGTGTAAGCAAAGGAGAAAACAGCATCAAGAAAAATTCACGAGTGTTCTGCAAAACTGAGCAGCTGTACAGCTCACTTGAACGTGAGGATTTTCCTTATCTTTTTAAGAAGATAGGCAATATGGCAGAAAGGTTATGTTCTACCTGTGGCATAAAATCCTGTCTTAATTACCATGTATGAGACCTGGAACAAAATACCCTCTCTCCTGCCTTTGTGAAATCTAACATGCTAAGCAAGACAGGAGTAAGGCACTGCACAAAGCAGCTCTACTTTCTGCTCTGCAGTGGTGGTGGGAGCAAGAGTTTGAGTCTGTAGGTATCTGGACCACGAAAGTGCTGCAGGCTGGGAAATGCCAATTTATTTATTTATTGTCACAGCATTTTACCACTTCCAGGAAAAGAGTATGTGAATCTGTCTGGATAGGAAATCTTTGTCTTATGAGTCACGTGTAATTTTAGTTATGAATTTATCCTACTTGGTGTACCATGCATTTACTCACTGTCATGTTATTTGCAGAGGTGCTATGACCTGTCTAAGTTAGCTCTACGCACAGGCTGTGTCACTTAAGAAGAAGAGAGAAGCACTTTGCTTCCCAGTTGTCCTCTGCAAGAGAATATAAACTTAAAGCCTCTCACAGGCAAAAGCAGAAAATACTTTGTTAGTGCTTGTTTTGATTGAGAGAATGATCAACTTGTAGTCTAATAAATAATGTATTTTATTGTCCTAAGGAATGACACAATCTTGATTGTTGCAAAGTCATATATGTGTCAGGAAAGTCCAGAACTAAGGTTGTCCAAGGAATCGTAATTCAGTCTTCCTCTGTGTGTGTTATGAATGTCCTGAGCTGTGTGCCTACATACTGTTTTTCCTAATACCTCTGAGATGGTCTGTGTTCTTGCTCTTTTTCCTTTGCATCCCATTTTTAGTTGGTTAGTTCATATGTTCCAGATGAGCACAGACTGCACGATGGGCCAGGGAGGGAGGCAGGAGGGATAATGTAAGTCTTTGTGGGGAGTAACCTACAGTTTGGACGTCACATTTAAAAAGCGTGGTATAGAGTACAGATGTTATGGGTTGTATTAGCTTGGTCTGCAGGGAACTACATCCTGTATTGGATGAAATGGTTTGACCTCTTCTATTGAAATGCTAACGTTCAACCATTTCCTCCAGCAAAGTAAGTCTCGTTATTTCTCATTGTAGCCTCCATTTACCCTTCCTCCAGTCTACGCCGCCCTGACCCCAGAATTTCTGCTTTTCAAATATGCACTTAAAATTTGTCTGCTATGTGATCGTTTTATGAGGTGATATCATGAAGTATAAGTATGTGTTCCAGCTGTGTTAGTGACCCTGCCTATAAACCAAGGAGGTTGGCTAAGCACACTCTTGCCCTCCCGCTTAATGTGACTCAAGACAAGAAGATGCAGTGATCCAGAGTGCAAAAGTGAAAGAGAGTGAAAAATCCAGAGTAGACCCTGGAAAAAGGAAACTTTAAGTGAAACTGACTTTTTATCTCTTTGTGTCTTCATGTTGACACTACATTAGGAAGGCTGACATCAGATATCCCCAGAGGCCCAAATCCAATTTTGAATCAAATGTAAAACACCAGCTTGTAAAGGCCAAGAATGAATTGGTTCTGCCAGAAGAAAAATTAGCACAGAAACAAGCTTATTTCCAGAGAATCTACTGAAATAACTACCTGGTGCCTTAATAGGGATTGTCCTTGTCTGATTTTTTTTTTTTTTTAAACTTAGTGAAAGTTCAGGCTTTGAAATGACCAATCTGTACAAGGAACACATCCATCTCCAGGTTTGTTGCATTCAGTAATCTGTAGTCAAGATTACTTTAGTTAGCATTGAGATGGGCTGCCCTTTTTATTCTGAGTCTGTTTTAACACTAATCCCTGAACAAATACTTACAAAAGCTAAACAGATATGTGTCTGTCCTACTTGCTTCCATTTACATCTGTGAGAAGCTGCAGAGATTTTGTGCCGCTCAGCTGTCATGCTATTTCTTAGCGCCAAGTTCTCATATTGCTGCAGTTCTAGGCCATTTGCCGTTGCAGGAGAAGATTTAAGTCAGTGTTTTTTTCAACCTTTTTTGATTTGTGGACCCCTACAAAATTTTCCAGCAGTAGTGCAGACTCCTTTAGGAATTTCACATATGTAGATTGCTGTCTGGCACATATGAATTTGCTTTTTCTCAATCACTTTTTGCAGACTCTTTAGAAGTTTTCCGTGGGCTTGCCAGGCTCTGCAGACCATACGCTGGAAACCAAGGATTTAGGTGAGCTCTTGAACCATTACTCCTCCATGTATACACTGCTGTAAAAGATGAGAATGCCATAAAATGAGTAATACCAAGGCCAGTGTTTTGGGGATATTGTGACTCTCAGTACTTTACAGACTGTCAAACCTGAATGCAGGATGTTTAAGCAACCAGTGTTCACATATGAAAAAAATACATGGTGATGGTGTACCAACATCCACATTGTCCCGCTGTCTCAGTGGCTTTGGATGCTGAGCTGTGGGTGTTCCAACACCCCCATAAATCGTAACTGGTTGCCTCCGGAGCTTTAGCTATCAAGTGATATATGCTTTTTGGCTTCTCTAAGCCTAGCCCAAATAAGGGTCTACAAGATGATTTCTTTAGATTGAGCTCAGGCTTAGGAGGAAATGTGGGATAAAGTCCATGCATAAATCAACTTTCTCCCTGCATTGCTTTATGCAGCATACCATGAGAACTGGTACTTCTTTAGAACCCATCAAACCCTCTCTCCTGGCTGAGAGACTGCTATTAGTAAGCAACACCATCCTTACTGCAGTAGGCTGAGCTCCTTAGCCTTTCTAGCCCCACTATTTATACAAAAGCAGAGTACTGCATCTTCTCCCACTCATCACTTTGCTGTTGGTGAACTGGAGGAGAACAACATCCATCCGCTTAGCAGTGAGGAAAGACTGGTGTTAATTATTTGCGCTGCTATAGTCCCTGCATGCTCTAAGTATTGACCAGGTCTCTGCCATATGAGGTTCAGCACATGTGTGAAACAGGAAGAGGGTCTACATGCCAAAGATCACCCAAGCCAAGCATGCAACAGGAGATAACAAGTGGGTATCAGGGATAGGCAGATGGAACAGTACAAGCAAACAGTAAGATAAGATAAAGTTAGTGTATTAGCCTATGGTCTTGGCACGCCATCTAGTCACCTGGTGATAGGTGCTTTTGTAGGTATCACAGGGAAAAAAAAGCTTTGCAGGATGATGATTAACTTCTTTCCGTAGCTGCTACAGAACATTCCTATAATGGAGGAATGGCAGTTTGGGGAGGAAAAAAGCATATGGTAGTTGTCTGAAAATGTAACATTAAAGAGGTGATACAGACTGGCAATGTGGCTAATCAGAGGGGAGCTCTGACTCCTAAAAGTGAATTTAAGGTGATAGGCTGGATGCACATAGGTCAAAACAGGTCTTGGAAATGAATCAAATAGCTTTTTCCTTGCTGCGATAGAGAACGGTGAATCAAAGGAGGGATGTAAATAGGAAGTGATCTGATCAAAGCAGGGCACTGGCTAGGAAAAAGAATGGGGCAAGACATCAAATGACAAAAACAGAGAGAATAATGCAACAGTGGAGATGCAAAGCGAAGAGAACCTAGTTAAGAGCTCCAGCTGCACGGACGGAGAGAAAAGATTATATATCAGGTTTGTTATACAGGAAAAAACTATAAATGTGGACATTTTTTGACCAGGAAGGCCCAGAACAAGGTCCAAGTTGAAGATGACATCTGACTTGCATTTTCTCTTCCTCTCCTTTACTTGGCATCTGTTGTAAACCTACTGTTCCCTAGCCTAAGACTGATCTCAAGGTCATTGTTTTGATTCTACTCTCATCCCTCCTGCCAAGAGGTTTATAGAGTTTGGTGTTCTTTATAATGAAAGTATAGTGCCCATCAGCCGATACTTCCAGATTTTCAATTTTCTTTTTGGCCTCCTAAGGCTTTAATATGAAACCTTCCATCTCACTGTCCATCAGAACTACTGCTCCTGAATTATGGCCGATTTCCTCTTAATATCCACAGCAGGGATTTTTAATAAATCAAATAAAAAATAAAAAATGCTGCCCCATCCCCCAGGATTGATGGATCTGACTCCCTGCCAATAACAAGCCAGACAAGATGTTATGGGACCTTTTGTTTTTGTACAGGATGTAGAAGACAGACTCTTCCCTTTCTGAGGAGGCAACTCAGTGTAAACCAGGTTAGTGTGCAAGCCTGCATCTCCAAAGGTAATGCAAAATAAAAATAACAATGTGTCTCTAGAATATGGCATTGAGAGAAAGCAAGGAACAAGATAAAATGTTCCATTAATCCCAGTGTCTAGTCTGAAGATGATGCAATTTAGGGCATGCTATCATTTACAAAAACAATGACTAGATTTCCAGGTATGTACTGCAGGTGATCTCTAACTCTTATCTACTCGTCTCTGGTTCAGTGCCTACACCAGTCAATTTACAGATCATTACACTGTACAATATGTAAAATAAAAATAAATCTCATGAAACATCTTGACTGTATGTCGCTTAGCCTGCTGCTCTATCAAGACTGTGATTTAAAGACCTACCTCAACAGCCTGGGAGGAGGAACTCTACTCAGCCCATCGTTCCCATTTCCTTCAGTTACCTTTTCTGCCTCTCTGTTCCCTTTCTCCATATCCAGCTTGAAAAGGGATTTGTGCCCCTTGTACCAGGGACGGTATTTCCTGGGGTTGTTGTATAGCAAACATAAAACCCATTACAAAGACGGTCAGCTGAGAGGGGATCTGCAAGGCGAAGTACCTGGCTGGGTGAGCTGCTTCCCCCGAGCTCCACCAAAGTGTGCTCTCCTTCCCCCAAAAGAGCTGAAAACTTTCAGCACCTGCTCTCCAGGAGGAAGCCTCGGAAAGCCTTCCCTCTGGAGCCCGTTGCTACAGCTCCCTACGTGGTCACAGAAATCGCTCCCAGCAGTCAAGGTTTTGGTTCATGAAGTCATTGTGCTTCCACAGGAATTCAAAGTTTTGAACTGCTAGACAAGTGATCATCTTTTCAGCTGATGCGAAGTTGCTTATCAGTGACTGCAGTGGTACTCCATTGGTGTATGCAGCTGAGAATTTAGTGAGGTGATTTTTTTCGGAATAATGAGCATCTCTTCTGCATCTCAGTACAGTGTTAACTGACAGCCCTGGATCTGAGATCGCCCTAATAATGGATTAATACAATATTTAGCATTTTTTTCATTCTGACAATGTCCACGCTTATATGATGTTACGGATTAATTATGTTGGTTTTCACTGCTAGCGTTGGCTTTTGTTGCTAATCTCAAAGTAAGAAAAGTAAACTTGCATTTTGAAATGAGAGGACAAAGCACATATTAGGGATTTTGTCTTTTACTATTGGAGTCTTATAGAAGTTTTCTACTTAAATAATTATCCAGCAGAGATGTTACTGTCAAGTAGAAGATAACCAGGCACTCCTTCAGTAATATTTCTAATGCAGTGGATGAAGGATCCAGAATAGCTGGACTGTGTGATTATTTTAACTGCTGTGTAGATAAAAGAAAAACGTGAGCAGTGAAATGTGGAAAAGGTATATATATTATTATATTACTTCTCAACAATTTTCTTTTTCTCTTGCTCCTTTGTCTGGAAACAGTGATTAGATCGATTTTTCTCATGTAGTAAATAGACTTCCCTAAGAGTAAAGCGGTCGCTTGTTCAAAGCAAGGTTTCTGTTTTAAGTGATAAATCTCTATTTTCTGAGCCAGTGAAACTTCTCCTCTGCTATAATGACATTTACAGACATCCTACTTGGGGCTGACATTCCCTGCAGACCCGTAGAAAACCTGATGACGCTCCTGACCATCTTTTCTTCAGCTTTTCTGTGTCATTTTAGTTCTCGTGTCCAGGTTTCTGCCCTTATTCATAAGCTGGTTGAAGCTACATACGGCTGTCACGGCATTTGTAACTTCTTCCCTCCCCGAGGTCTCTTTCTTTCAAAGGCTGAGATGGATGTATTTCTCCACTCAGCCACTCTTACAGCTCTTTTCCGAGGGATGTGTCCTATCTGAACTCAGCAGAGAATGTGCATGACATTAATTGTAGGACCAGCCAGCCCTGTTTCTGACCTCAAGAGAGACTCAAAAGGGAACAGCTGAGAAATTTCACTCTAAACACTGGTGCCTTTGGCGCGGGCTGGAGGGGTGCATCACTCACAAGGTACAGTGAAATGTACAGCATGGACAGTCGTTATGTCCTTGGTGTGGATAATTTATACATTTTCACTTTCCAGCGGTATTAATTTGGCACGCCCTGGAGGAAATGTGTTTGAAAACACTTAAAAGAAAGGAAATATTTTAAAAATCCCCTTTGATGCAATCGATTCTTTAACTAGACTGTAACTTTTCCCAATTATCTATGGAGATGGAGTCTTTGCAGAAATATTCGTGTGATTTTTCTGTAGGCAGTTTTTCATCCTGAGATAATACATGTAATTTTTTTTCTTCCTCAGACTAAATATGTCAATCTAAGACTGTGACTGGAAGTGCTGGAGAATTTCTCTAACATCATGAATTAAACGATCAAAAAGAAAACTTGGAATATCACCTATAAATGACAAGACGAACCATTAAAGGGGTCCGTCTGAAGCTGGTCCAAGATATGTAAGAATCGGGATACATCCTTACTCTCATGGCTAGGGGTGGGCTCATGCCAGGTAAAATGGGGGAAGACCTTACTGGGGGGCTGTGCCTGGATTTACAAAACAAAACAAACCCATGTCTTAGAAAACATAAGGCTATTAGAAATACTTCCATTTTGCTAATCAAGTGGAATTGCTTTCTTTGTTAGACAGAAATGACCATGTGCTGGGCTTGCAAGCTAGCTACAGGCATTGATGCTCAGAAACTAAAAAATGCCAAAGGCAAAAATTTAAACTGCTTTGCCCCTCCAGGCTGCAAGAAAAGAAGGATGTAAATAATGCCAAATGCATATTTACCCAGCTTTAAAATTCTATTTGAATGTAACAAAATAATTGGATGTTAGTGATTTCTAAAAAGAAATGTCAACAAGTTTTTTTAATTATTATCGTTTGTTAGCTCTCTTTGGGAAGTACCTGGCTGCATTTACAAAGGAGTTTCAAAGAGAACTGGGAATGTTGTCTATCAGTGCTGCATCCAGTGAAGCTAACCGGTGAAGTGTGAACAATAACTGCATTATTTTTGATCTATGTTTGTCAGCTGGGCACAGAGCAGTCTCTTTATTGCTCCTTCTGCCCCAGCAACAAAGCTCAGTCGTCGTCCCTGCTGAAAGGAACTTCTTCCTGGGAACTGCATTGTTTCATTAGCTCCTGCGTGCATGATGTTGGTGCGTTGGCTCTGTTTGTTTTCCCGGAAGATCCTCTGGATTTCCCAGGGAGTCCTTCCTTTTGACATACTTAAACTCATTGCTGCTTAACCTTGTAACTCATGGGTAATTCAAAGGCTTTGCAGTGGACTAACAAGGAGAGAGAGTCACAACACAGGAACTGCCATGCTAGGTTCCCCTAGATTAAAAGTTTCCCAAACACTAGCAGTGGTCAGTAATGGATGTCTGGATAAACAGCATAAGAAAAAGGACATAAATGATCCTTTTCCTGTTCCCTTCTCATACGACGTCTCTGGCTGTCTTCCTTTCTCTACCACATAATAAGGAAGAGATCTGGGGCTGGCTGCCTGTCTCGGAAAACCCTTCATGTTAATAATGCATTCTCATTTACAGCATGGCAGGAACATAGATTATCTGCAGGACCGGGCTGTCAGTATTTGGAAAAATGCTTGACTAAAAGCATTTTAGTATGTTTTCTTTTGCACTACAAAGTTGTTTTTCCTTACCCTCAGACAAGCAGCCAGCAGTAGGAAACCACAGCTGAGGATGGCTGTATGATAACATTACTCTTGCTGGCTTAGCATGATCTTTAAACACTTTATTTTCCATGCAGAACACATAATTATTAGTTTAATCATGAAGTATGTTTTCCATGTTGCATTTGCCAGATCTGATATTAAGAATTTAATATTACTTTCACCAGAGGTGAAAAAAATTGCAGAGAAAATTAAACAGCATCAGTCTTTCTGAATGTTACCTATCACAGGGTGATAGAGAGCTCCAGACATTAATGCAATGCAAATACGTTTGAAATTTTACAGTAGGATTTGGGTAGCTGCCTTCAGGTCCTTTCCAATTGGGCTGATTTCTATGTTGTTCTTTATCAGAAACTCCTGAATTTCTTTTGCTAGAACCAGTATCAGAGGTGGCAGTTTCTGGCTTGTATCCTAATCTATGCATCATGGAGTATTTTGAAATTGCTGGTAGGTGTACCGCTATTGGTAGGGAAAAAAAGAAATTATATTTGTAGCTTCTTTTTCTCATGAATCTAATGTATGTAAACCTACACATTTCAGAGCCTGAAAACGAATTCCATCTAGAATCAACTGGATTCTAGACAGAAAGAAGAGGGGAGGTGTATTGCTAAAGAAACATTAACTGATGGAACAGATGGGAAAGATGCGCTCTAGAAAAAGATCCCGTCCATTCTGCCCAGACTGGGAGGGTGACAAGTACAAAACGGGCCTGTTGAGGGATGGCTTACTTGGAATGTCACATAAAACTACCCTGAGCTGGGAGGGAAGTGTCGTCAGCGTACATTGAAAGCAGTTACAGCAGTCTGCTGTTCAGCTGCACATAGGAGCAGATCAGTACATCTCTAATTATTATTTGTCTGGCTGGCTAAGCAGCGCAGCATTTAAAACCTAATTTGTTGTATAATTTAATTTTAATTGAGTCTCCTATCCACACAGGACTCGTTAAGCTAGCTGTATGTTTCACTTGCTGTCTTTTTACATGGGTACTATGTGAGAGCTGCAAGAGCTGAACCAATCGTTTGCTTGCACTGTGCTATCACCGAGGTGCAGCAATTCCTTGGTGTGATTGCAGAGGGATCTCTTGGCAGGAATATTTGGAAAATATGTTTTCTCAGTGCCACAATATAACAAAACAACTTCCTCCCTCAGCTAATGCTACGGTTTACACAAAAGATTTGGTTGTTGGGCTTTTAGTTGCATCTCCCATGTGCTGGTATTTTCCTCTGCCACTCAGAGATAACAATTACTAGTCACTGTGAGCAGTAATAAAAATGAAGCACCATGACAATGCCTTTGAGTGATTGTAACTTCCACTGATGTGCCTCTCTTCAAATGTATAAAAGGCACTAGTCCTCAGCGAGGACAAAGTTGAAAGTAAGCAGGGTATTTCACAGACAAATCCTTTTGGAGGAATGCAGACAGTCAGGCCTCAAAGAACCATTTTTTGTTAGTATTATTACTAAGGGAAGAGTTACAGACAAAGGTCAATAATGCAAAGCTCTTAAGTACATGCATCAATTTTGACTTAGATGTGTGCTTACATTTCTCCGGAACGGGGACCTATGGGATTGAGAACTGTGAAGCAATACTGTGCATTAGGTATCAGTTAAAACTGCAGATCCAAAACAGTTTTGTATTTGAATAATTTTGCTTGTATCAGTAGTCCCGTGCAGTGGCTTGCACAGGCTGGTATTGCTGTGAGGTTCATGTGGCCAAGGGGATCTACAGGGTTTCCAGGAAGGGTTAAGATAAAAGCAAAATCTGAGAGCTCAAGCCTGTGAACCAAGTAGGAGTATCAAAGCAAAGAACTGCAAATGGTTTTGTTTTCAGTGTTTTGTTTCTGTTTTCATGTCTTCTGATTTAATCCAAACTTCAAAATCATTTGAGTGAAGGCAAAAAAAAAAGAGGTTCACTGCCTCTGTACATGGTATGTGACTAATCCAAGGAGCTCACCAGCAACCAGCAGGGAGATCCAGGACAGCTCAGCTTCTTCCTTCTCTGTTTTGATGAACATAAAACTGTTCGAGTCCTTCAGATGAATGTGATAAAGGAATTCACAACTAGAAGGTTGCTACTGAAGTTGTGCAAAAGGACTACAATTCGTTTGCCTAAGAAGCCACTTTATATGGGGTGCTAATTGGCCTAACAAGATTATGGTGCAAGTGGTACAAATGTCCCAGGAAAAAAAAAGAAACCAATATAGAGAAACAAGCAGATCAACAACTGGGTAGTAGGGATAATGGTTTACACAAAGGGGGAAAGGACCACCAGATTTCAGGTACTGGCTTTCTTGATAGCCTTTGGGGGCCCGGTTACGTTAGCTGATTTGGGTTAGGTTGTGGAATCCTTCAAGGGTCAGATCATGGGACGACAGACTGATGCATAAGAAGTCTTTCAGCAGACGGTGAGGAAGAAGCTCCAGCTAGACAAAAAGCTCCAATTTGGACGCGTCTGGCAGAAGAAAGGCAGATGCCAGCTGGAAACCTGCCGGGCCCAGCCGAGCGGGCGGGCACGAGGGGTGAGTGCCTGAGGTAACGTGGCTGCGAGGCCGGCGGGCGAAGGCAGCATGGAGCCCGTGACGGGGAGAGACGGTGCCGCTCCGCGGGACTGCGGAGCGGCCTCAGGCAGGAGCAGGAGGTAAGCGAGCGAGGGGGTGATTTGTCTTCGGCCATTTTAGCTCTCTGAGGTGCCTCCCGGTGGGATGGAGAAGGTGGGAAGAGGAAGCGGGGACTTGGGGAAACGAGGATGAGCGTGATGGCCCCACAGAGGCTGGGTTTGTGCGGTGGGGCAGGGAGCATGGGCCCTGCAGGCCCCGCCGGTGCAAGGCCACAGGAGACGGCGCTGCCTTTGGGGAACTGATGAGATCTTCCACTTGCTGTTGTGTTTGGAGTTTTTTGTTGCTGTTTTGGGTCTTTTTTTAGCTAGTTTCCAACTACTATAGAAGACGACATTGAAATTAGGTGGTTGGTGGGGCAACAAAGAGCAAAGTGACGATTCTTAAGGTGCAGAAAGCTCTTGTCCCCGATAACTGCAGGTTTTGGCTTGTAGAAGCCTCCTGATTAAAACCGGGGCTGCCCCCTCCGGGCATGAACCCCCATCAACAGGCACTGCTCCCGCCTCAGTGTGAACTAACTTTCTAAAGCATGTCCCTGGAACAGCAAGTATGTTTTTTATTTAGCCGCTGCTGGCAAACTAATAACTCTTCAACATCGAAGAGTTAAACTACAATTATTTTGCACTGTATGCGGCCGATTAAACGAGCTCAGCCGGCTGCCGGCACGCACAACTCGCTGTGAGGCGCTCGATCCGCCCGCAACAAAGATGGCGGCGAGCGCCTTGTCCCGCTCGCGAGCCGGCCCACACCCAAGATGTCCGCCGAGGCGTCGCGGGTGCCCAAGCCTCGCCATCGCCCTTCTTTTCCCTATGTAGGGCGGCGCGCCGCGGCCTCGCCGGAAAGCGCGACGCTCTAGCTCGGCTGGCTCGGTGGTGGGCGCCGGAAGGTCCGCCTCTGCCCCCGGTGCGTTCTCTATGGCCGCCGTGCGCCGCCTCCAATGGCAGGCCTGGCCCTGCCCAGCCCTGATCAGCTGATGGTGGCAATGTCTGTTGACAGGAGCCGCCCCGGCCGCGGGACTGGGTGTAAGGGCTGGCGCCGAGGGGAGGGGGCGCCGGGCCGGAGGGGGCGGGCGGAGGCGGCCGGGGGGGAGCGGGGGGCGCGGCACCCCCTGCCCTCCCCTCGCCGCCCCTCTCCGCCGGGGAGCGGGGCCCGCTGAGGCGGAAAGTTGGGGAGAGAAGTGAGCGGAGGGAGGGAGGGAGGGAGGGAGGGAGGCCGGCCGCCCCGGCCCGCTCCCCCTCAGGCGGGGAGCGGCCCTGTGGGGTGGGGGCGAAGGGAAGGGGGTGGGCCGGCTGCGGGGGGCCGAGTGGCCCAGGGGGAGGGCTTTCCGACTCCGCACAAAAGGAAGCGGGCAGGGCAGGGGCCGGGGGAGCCCCGGGGGTGTGCGGGGCTGCGGGGCGGCGGCGCGCAGGGCCCGGCCCCCGGGAGGGGGAGGGGGCTGCCGGCGCGGCAGCCGGCCCCGAGCGAGCCCTCTCCCCCCCCCCGGGTGCTGTGTGATGGTGGGGTTTGGGTTCGCTTTGTTTGTTTTTGTCAGATGTGAATCCAAATGGAGCACTCGGAAGGAGGCGAGCAGAGCCGGCAGCAGCAGCAGCCCTGGGGGAAGCTGATCCGGCTGGGTGCTGATGAGGCAGAGCCGCACGTCTTGCTGCTGAAAAGAGAGTGGACAATTGGTCGCAAGAAAGGTGGGACAGGGACACGCTGCGCTGGCGTAGGGCGGTGTTCGGGGGACAGCAGCGATCCCCCCTCCTGGCCTTTAAGACATTGGAAGGTGGACTGCGACTAGTTGGGTTTGGTGCGTTCAACTGTTGGAGGCGCTTGCCAGGCGGTCCCTTATTCCTAATTTACCTCTGGGCTGTGTGTGAAGAGGAAGTTTTACACTGACCTTTTTTACCATTGGGACATGTGCACGTTTAAAGGCGAATACGCCTTTTAGGTTGTCTGTGACAGTTTGTACAAATAAGAAAAAACGATTGTTGATTCGGGAGAGTTTCTGTGTATCAGTCCTGTTTACGTTCTCATTTTGTTTCTGAGGTTAAAAGAAGTTGGAACTGCAATGTAAAATGCTTGTGCTTCACAGAAAAGAAAACGCCCACATAAAAGCCCTTAGTTCTTCTGGCCATATAAAGACTGCCAACAAGTGTACTGAAAGTTTCTCTGAGAGTGGATTTGAAGCTTTATTCCCAGAGTCTAGGGCTTCTACTACTTGCCTTTATTTTAAAGGATTCCATGCTTACTGTATTAAAATACTGCGATGATTGTTTTAAATTTTTTTACTCTGCCCTGACAGCACTAATTTTCAAGCTATTTGACTGACCAGTCACATTCTGTAAATACTCTTGAACAAACACCAGATGCTGTAGCTCTATGAGAAATTCAGATAATGTATTGTAGGAAAAATGTTTTGCCTATTTACATTTGGTAATATACATTTAGATTGCTTATCATTATCTAAGCTGTAGGTAAATTCTTAAAATTGAGGTCTAGTTGAGGGTTATCTTGCAGAAAAGAGATGAATTTTTGCATGTTCTATTGCTTCCATAACTGTTTCCTAATGGATTAATAAAATGAGCGGTTACAAGAATATCAAGCTTTGGGTCATAAGTATTACTTAGAAAATCTTCAGGAGCATTAGAAATGCTTGTGTAGAGCATTTTGTCCTTCCTGCTCCCATATGAAAGTCTAACTCCGTAGAATAGAATGGAAATGTTGGTATGCTCCTGGATAAAATTTAGTCTACTCGCTTTCAGTGGGCTTCCTAGCATCACAAGTTGTGTGGCAACAGTTAACTCTGTAGCTGTTGATTGTTCCTTGAATATTAGGAGTAGACTAGTGATCAACTGTCACCAGCATGTGTAGTGGCTACTACTTTCCTTCTGGATATGTTGTTCTTGCAGGCTGAGATACAGTGCACCCAGTGTGAAGGGGTGGAAGTGAATCATGTTTGTTAATGGTAACTTTTGTGTAAGCAAGTACTTTGAGTCATTTGTGAGCAAGATTAGTGGGGAACCTTGAGCATTGCCTTGAACATTGAATGTTAAAGTGAAGTAAAACTTTGCTCAGAGCCGTGGAGTCGTAGGTAGGAAGGTTTCTGTCATGTCAACATTGTCATTACACTTCTCCATATCCCTAAATCTTAGTCCTGGATTTTTAATCTCCCTTCAGCTTTATTAATGGAATAGTGCTGTCAACAGAGATGAGAAAAATTTTCCTATTTAAAAATAAACAAGAAAAAGACTTTAACATAGAACAGTGATACTCTTTTATTTATCAGCTGTTGGTTCCTACTACTTCCGCCCCAATATACCAGAATGAAGCAGAAGTTAAATCCAATGAAACAGTGTTACAATGATGTGGAAAAAGAGCTGGGTGCTCTGTGATGTATGCCTCTAGAATTTAGATTGAACACTCCAAATATGTGTGAATTTATCTCTGTACCACTCTAGAACGGAGTAATTGAGATTTGATTTCCATCTGCAAGGGCTAGGGTTGGGAGGGGAGAAAAGGGATCTAAAACATCTTGAAATGGTTGAAATAAGCTTATATCAGCACATGGGGCTATCTCACCGCCTATATTTATGTATCACATACTAGACTGTGGTGCTGCCTATATGCCAGTAAAAGTTTTGAACTATTGCAGATGTACATGAGTCAGTTTGTTGTGCATTTATAGCCATGTAGAATGCTGATCTATCTGTGTAATGTGTATTTTTAAGCACACTGGAAAATCTGCTTTCTTTTTAAGGTTGTGACTTATCTTTCCCTGGCAACAAGTTGATGTCTGGAGATCACTGTAAAATCATAGTGGATGAAGAATCTGGTCAAGTGTCATTGGAAGATACAAGGTTGGTTCTTCTGTGAACTTCTACTCTTATCTTCTTTTTAGTCTGTGAAGTAAAATCTTGTGTATTGCTCGAGGCATCAATAGTAAATCCTTCTCTTTTTTGTTTCTTTTTTCCTCTGGTTTTACATCTAGGTTTGGGGGGATTTTGGCTCTTTCTAAATATTTTTTTCTCTACAAAGGAATTCATAGTCTACTGGATGAAAAGTACTGTTGATGTAATAGTTCTGTAGCATATTTATTTAGACTTGTGGAAAAGGTGATGCCAGCATTCTTAAAAGCTCCAAGCATGAGTGTGACTCATTTCAGGCACTTATGTAGGAAAGAAAATACCTGCGGTGATGATCTCAAAGCATAAAATAGATGTGGAGTAAAAATCTGTACTTGTATATACATCTTCCTGGTATTCAAAATATCCATAGTCTATATAGCATAAGTACTGTAGTAGTCTAGCAGTTGTGGTGGGCATGTCAGATGGAGATTAGAGCCTATTCAATCTAATTTAATAATAAAAGACGTTTGCTAGATTTCTACTGTTGACATTTCAGTTTTGTTTCTTTTACTTAACCAGAATGATTATTTTCTTTTCTGGGTGTTTCTGTCCTAAGTTAAGTGTGAGAACTAAAGCCCTTAATGTAGAAAGATATAAGCACTCACTTCACTGGAACTACTATTAAAAAGCTTAGCTTTTTAACAGTATTTAGTGGAACTACTTTTAGTATATAAGATTAATTACATACTTCTTCACATACTGAAGGCCAGTGACCTTGCTATACCGGTGAGGCTATTTCCTGTAGAGTTCTAAGGCTACTGTGGGAGTACAAATAGCACTGCAGGGGTTGTGGGTGGTTTCCAATGGATTTTAGTTTGTTTTCTCATTTCCTTTATAAAATTAGAGATAGGAATTTGAATGGAAGGGTATTTCTTAGGAGGAGATTGTAACCCTCTTCAAATTTTCATCTGCTTCATTTTTGACAGGATTTTTTGTCCGAGATTGCCGAAAGCTTCTGGTTTCTTACATTTAAAGAACTCCATGACATTTTAAAATGCTTCTGTAAACCACATTCTTTTTTCTGCCACATTACTGCAGTCAGTAAAGAAACAAATAATACTTTTCTGCCAGCTCCCCCCATTTTTCATGTCTGGAAGGCATTTTACCCAAAGATGAAGAAGACACTTCAAAATATATTGATGTACATACATAAAGAGGAAATTTCACATTTGAGGTTTTGGAGGGTATCATGCCGAATCCTTGTCCCAACATACCAGAATGCAATTAAATATATTGTTCTGGTAGTTCAGGGTTAGTATCAAACACCTGCTGAGCTTTTGACAAAAATCCTTCCAAGAATATTCTGAAAAACCTTTGAACTGTCTAATTGAATGTCATGCATATTTTGGGGGGGCACTGGCAGAATGTAGGAGCTTTAGTTGACGGGTTTTTTTCAGCAGAATTTTTGCACCTCTGCTCCTTTTCTGTCTCTTGATCAATTAGTAGCTATGTTGATATTAAAAGGAGTCTTTCTCAGGGTGAGGAACTCACTTCCAGATATTTACATGGGCTATGCATTTCTTTTTATTTTATTTCATCAAGTAAAACAGAACATACAGAATTATTCAGGTTGGAAGAGACCTCAGAAAGTCACTTAGTTCAAACTCTGTCAAAGATGGGCCACCACTGGATTTGGACTAGGTTTAGGCTTTCTCTAGTCTGGTCTTGAAAACCTGCAAGGGCAGAGATTCTGTAACCTCTCCAGGCCCTTATTCCAGACCTTAATTATCCTCACAGTGATTTATTCCCCCCCCCTCTCCCTTGCATCCGTTTGAATCTTCCTTGTTTCAATTTATGACCTTTATCACTTCACTAAAGAACCTGTCTCTGTCTTCTTGGTAAGTTCCTCATAGGTACTGGAAGGCTGCTATTAGGTCCCCTGCTCATCAAGCCGCCTTCTCCCAGGGAAAACAAGCCCAGTTCCCCTAGCCCCTTAGCTCATAGGTCTTGTGCTCCAGCCCTCTGGCCATGTTGGTGGCTATCTGCTGAACTTGCTTGATTTTATCAAGACCTTCCTTGTACTAGGTGACCCAAAACTAGATGTACTATTTTAGATGTGGACTAATGAGTTCCAAGAAAAAGGGAATAAAAATCACTTCCTTGAGTTTCTGACTACACCCCTGTTAATACAGCCAAGTGTGCTGTAGGCCTTCATCACTGCCAGGGCACGCTGCTGACTTAAGCCTAGGCATAAGTCCAAGGTGTATGATCTTATGCTTAGTAATAAGATCCACCAAGAACCCTCGCTGGTTGGTCTCTAGCCTGTACTGTTGCAGGTGGTTATTCCATCCCAGGTGCAGGACTTAGGGTTTGTCCTTGCTGAATGTCATGACATTGCCGTCAGCCCATTCCTCTAGCCTGCCTAAGTGCCTCTGAATGGCAGCCCAGCTCTGCCCTTGCTTTGGTGTCATCCGCAAGCTTGATGAGGATGTATTTCCTCTCCCTTTATAGGTTGTAGCTAGAGAAAATAACCAGGATAGGTCCCTGGATAGATCCCTGGAGGGCTTATACTCCCAGAAGCTGTGCAATGGAATGCTAAATTTTAGGGAAAAGTATCAGGCCTAGCAAGGATGTCTAGGAAGTGGCTTATAATTGTCATTCTCCAATGTTATCCCAAATTTCAAGACATTTCAAACAACAAATCAGGCCATGTTTGCCTGTCATGGCAGTCTCAGAGCGTCGCTGTAAATCTAAGCTTGAGAAACGGTCCCTGGTTTCAGTTGCATGTAGCTGGTAGAATTGGTTTAGACCAATGTCATGACAATATAAGCTTATGAAATTATTAATTATGCAGAAACATCCTGCCTTTTTTTTTTCCTTTTTCCTACACATACACACACACCCCCCGAGGCAGGAGGTGCAGCCAGCAGAAAACTAGCAAAGCCAAATTAAAGTTAATTTTCTACATGATATATTCATGAAAAGGTGGGGCTTGTTACAATGGTAGTGTAATAGAAAGGTTGCACCTATGGAGTACTACCAGTTAGCAGCTTATGCATGTTACACTTCTATGTATGTAACAAAAAAGAATGAGATCCTTTATGTGTTCTGCTTGCCTGTGAGTTGGTAGGAAGTGTAGTTACCATTTGCTGAATCAAGAGACTAAACAGGTTGATATGACTACTTGCAGAAGACTATCTGTTCTTCTGGGTCTTCCAATGTTTGTGCCGAATATCAGATGAGCTCCAAAAAAATCAAGCAGGCTGAAAGAAGAAGACTTTTGAATGTTTGAGTTGGCAATACAGAAGCCCAGAGTCCAAAGAAAAATACTGCAATGTCAGCTTTTTCTTCTCCAAAGTGGAAAATAATTTGGAAACATTGCTGTGGTCAAGTTCAGATTTTTCTGGTGAAGAGGAATGCATTGAAGGAGGCAGCTAGTGTCAGACAGTTTAACTGAGTGGACTTTGCTTCTGTATTGTAGCTAAACCAAAGAATATCATCATGTATATATGTAGACAACCAACATTGGTTTTTATCTCCCTGGTAGGATAACGAGTTCTTGGATCTACTTTGGAAAGAATTACCATAAATTTGCAGGTGAAAGAAAATGTGTAGAGAACTCAAAATTATTGAGTAAATAGAAGTTTGGAAGTAACAAAAGCAAAGAGTTAGCAAATAGTACAATAAAATATTCACAGACTCGCCCTTTTTTGGGACATGTTTCTGCTTTATTTTCCAAACCATGCACTAGTCGCTTTATCCTGCTTGAAAGAAAACAAATTATACAATCTGACCTAACACAGTGGAGGCAGTGGTTGGCTTGCCCCAAGTAAAAGCAATTGTAAGATTCTCCATTTTGAAAAAGAAACTTTAAGACAACTAAGGTAATTTTTTTTTTTTTTAAAGACATCCTCCTGTTGTCTTCTAGGAAATTTTGTTAAGGATTCTAAGTAGTAAGTGACGTTTCAGAGCAGGAAAATTTTTACACAATGCTGATACTCATGTGACAGGCAAGCAGGTACTCCCTTTCTGTGGGGAAATTGGAGGTTGATCTTCAGTTGGCACTGATGTCCTTTCTGCTATTAAATTCTCCTCACCATACCAGTCAAAACTATTTATGTGAACATTAAAAGAATGGAGAATGACACAGTACAGAAGGGATTCTGTAACTTAATAGAATTTGAAACTCATTTCAGTTTACAGTGTGTTTAGGATAATATGCATTTAAATAGCAGATAACTGTTAAAACTATTAACCCAGAAGCTTTACCATAAATTACATTATTTTCCTGGATGGACGCTAGTAATTACTAAAAAGTACCAGACTGGCGTTTTTCTCAGAAGGATACCAAAGTATCTTACAACACATAGATCATTCACCTACTTCAAAAGTAAGGCTGTTCTGAGCGAAATGTAGCTGTTCACATCAGTTCTGCACAACAGTTTGGCCTGGGAAGTAAAGGTAATGTCTGGTTCATTAATCGAACTGTAGAGTCATCAACCACATTGGAATTGAGTCAAGGCCTGGCTGGTTTTTTCTTCCACTCTGTAGAAAAGTGACATTGGGACCTTTTGTGACATTGTTTCACAACGCAGACAATTTATATCTGATAGTACCATTTTTCTTCTCTACCTCAAAAATTATACAGCCAGTTGGTATCAATTCAATATTAAGTCCTAATGAATGGCCTTCATATTTGGGATTCTCACTGTACTTTCTACTTATTTTATGGGGACCTTATTTTAATTTGAAACCTCAGACGAATGTACAAATGTGAGAATTTATCATGTGTGTCTGGTTAAAAAAATACCCACAACATTAATCCGGTATGTCACCATATCTGTTAAATGTCTCATGCTGAAGCCTGAAACTGGAAATGAGACACTAATACAATTATCTGGGGTAGTTGGATTTTTTTTTTTTTCCCTTGGATTATTGGCTGAAATATAAATACAACTACTTCAGTTTGCTAATGTATTTAAGAAAAGCTTATTGTTTTCTGTGTTAGGTGGTATCAGTTTATTCCTACTTCATTTGGGTCCATGGATGCCAAATAATTCATTAGTCAGCTCTCACTGAAGTCTGTATAACTGTGCAGAACTGAAAAGATTTGGCTATTTGTAGTCAATTTGACCATGAGGGTCTTGGGTAGCTATTTCTGCAGTTTGCCTTGTGAGACCAAGCACAAGTGGTTACTAGATGTGTGATGATTTTTTGTTGTTGTTTTCTTTTTCCAAGAATACCTCACTTGAGTTACTTTCCCTCATAACCGTCTTGGCACTTGGCAGTCGTGACAGAGCAACTTCATAAAATACATTGCTGTGACATCTTTTTTCCCTCTGTTTAGTGAAATACTGGGACTAGGAATTGCCTGTAGAAGCTAAATTTCACTAAGAGACAATTCTTGTTACTTGAGTTTAGCTGCTTTATTACAAAAGGAGGTCTAAAACACTTACAAAACATGGCAGATGGGAAATGCATGCTTTGTTTTGCCTTCTGGAAAACTAAGGAGGTCAAATTTGATGTTTCCTGGTTTTCTTAAAGGACCTCTGGCAGGCTTCAGGGATTGTTGTAAGCTTTACTGTTTCTTCAACAATTGAAGGAGGTGCAATTTTTGCTTCGACATAATCTTTTTAATATATTATCACTAGCATCAATGTTAAGTTAAAAATGAGTAGTTTCTAACAGACTGACTAAAATTCTTTTTTCCTCTTAATTGCTAAACTTTGGCATTCTTTTAGTGATGTCTCTGTTCTGCTGGTTCTTTGGTGCTTATGTCTTTCAGGCTGGTCAAAATCTGTATGCCTGAGGTAAAAAGGCAAGCTTAAAATAGTTTTCTTGCTTATAGGAGAAGCTTGAAGATTCTTTAATAGAGCAAATATCGATGTGACCCAAAGATTTTTGTTTGTTTCTTGATGTTTAAAGTAGCATTTTTATTTTTTTGTATCTTGTTATTTATGCTGGATTAGTTGATTCAACCATGTAGATAGTGAAAGCAGTTGCAGAGGTAAGAGCAAGAACTGATACCTTGGTCAGGACTTGCTGCAGTGATTCAAAAGGGCTTGCTTTTCCTTTTGACTTTTTAATGTAATGTTTTTGACTTTGTGTCCAAAAAGGTCAACAGTACAAAGTTCTAGTTTTCGTTCTCTGTTCATGTTACTAAATGACAAGAGATTTTTTCCAGGTTGTTTCCTAAAAGAAAAATAATGGGAAGGAGGGGTGCTTATTTCTAAATAACCATCCCTCTCCGCTAGAGAGGAACTGCTCTGTTTGAGGAAGGCTGTGTTGTGTCCTGGGCACAAGCGGTGGCCTCCAGGAGGTGGCAGCAGAGGTTTGCTGTTATTTCCCGCAGCAGCTTGCTCTGCTGAGGGGAAAAAGCAGGTTTTCTGTTCGTTTATATTTGGTACTAATTGCTGAGCTTTTGAATGGCAGAAGTCTGAAATTCTAGAATGCTGCAGTACTGAAAGAGGCTTATTGCAACCGAGCTGGAATTATTCAGTACTTGAATAACTTGACTCAGTTATAAAACACTAATAGCTTGTGTATAAAACATTACCCATAGTGAAGGAGATGCTTCCATTAATCAGCAGTGCTCTGCATTTTCCTCTGCCCCAATTTAATTTCTTCTATGAGTCTTGGAGTTTTTATCAATATCAAAATAATTCATTCCAACTCATCTTTTAATTATGTATAACTGTTTTTCCACCTTACTAACTTCTCACTTTTGAGTTGCAAACAGTCTAAGTAACCTCGGAATTTTAGGTTTTTTACTATTGGAAGCACGAGGGGAGAAAAAATAATGCTGCCTGGCATCTCTGACTGTACAGGAAAAGTTCCTTTGTTGCAGAATGTCTTAGGAGATTCCCAGTGTTAAGGATAACATAGAAACATGGAATACATAGCCTAGAACTTTTTGAATAGAACTCCTGTTGTCCTTTCCTGCTTTATACTTAAAGGGTGGAGATTGTACAGAAACAATCATCTAATTATTTTGAGACATTGGCCAAATGTCAGGAATCTTTTGTCTGTCTGTTTGTCGGCTACCATCTCTTTACCAGTAGCTGCAAATGAGCTTTGAAGTCCTAGCAGCTTTGCACTTCTGTCTTTGGGAGAAAATTTTCACTTGTTTCTGGATTCTTTTTTTTTTTTTTAATCCTGGCTTACTTTTTTTTTTTTTTGAGACCCAGTAGTTTTTCTTCATTAAAAGTATCTTGTGTTTTCTGTTCTTTCTCCTATGTAATTATGAAAACATTTATGCTAAGTTATCTTTTCTTTTTGTTTGCAGTACTAATGGAACAGTAATTAATAAACTGAAAGTAGTTAAGAAGCAGACATATCCTTTACAGACTGGGGATGTGATCTATGTTGTTTACAGAAAAAATGAGCCAGAGAACAGTAAGTAAATGATATTTTTTGAAAGGCATGCTTAGTCTTTTTTTTTTTTTTGAGTCGTGAAAGAAAAGAAAGATCAGTACAATTAAAACAGATTTTTAAAACTCAGTTTTAAGACAAATAATTTGCTAATGTTTAAAAACAAGTTTCTATAGAAGAAGAGGTCATGGATGTGCCAATTTTTACAGGGACAAGTCTGAGCAACTGTCTGAAATTGAAATGTGCCTAGAAGTAGTTTTGGAAGAACTAATGCATGGAATGGTAACTAATGAGGACCTGATCACGTGCCCAGTGCTTCTTTTAGAAGTCAAATTGCTGGAGTAGTTGGTGATACTTTATAGATCACATTGAAGCAATTTTTGGCACCAGAAGGAAAGGCTGCAAAAGCGTTTTGTTTTGGGTTGGGTTTTTTTTTTTTGTTTTAAAGAGGGAATAGGCAAAATGGCACGGAGGTGGGTAAAAGCCCTATAGTGAAAGTAGAATTAGTAAACCTGGAAAAATATTTGTGTGGTCTTAAAGAAGAATCATGCCTCACATGCCTACAATTCTTTTCAGGAATTCTTTTCAGGATGATGCAATTGAAATAACATAATTAGTTTTTTTTAAAAAAAAAATTAATGGGCGTCCTTCTTCAAAGGTTTTTTAAAAAGCCAAGCTATTGTTGGGCAGGAAGTAATGTTCTTTCATGTGTTAACTGGGTAGAAGTCAGGGACCAAGGTTTAGGTGTGAATGCTTAGGTTTTGCAATGGAATGAAATGAATAAAAGACTTCATGAATGATCTGTGTTGTCATCTGTCTTAAAAGTGTTCATAAATGATATGGGGAAATTAAAGCTATTAAGACAGCAGAATTTTCATTTCATACCTTTTCATTTCATACCATTTCATTCAGTTATACAGGATCATTAAATCCAACGCTGACTGAAAAGATTTACAGAAAGAATTTAATTGCTCATTATTATGAAATAACAGATGGGGTTCAACTTTGATAAATGGCGGGAGAGAGGGAATGGGCAAGCTCTGTTTTTACGTATGTATTGTTGTGCCCCAGCCGACTGCTCTGTCCATTAGCATGCAATTCTTCTTTTAAGAGTGAAGTATGTAACATTTAAATTTTAGTAGAAAGCACTCACTTTCTGGAAAAGACTTTAGATGAAAGAGGCATTTTAAACGTTAATTCTCATTACTGTATTTGATAGCTCTGAAGCAGAACTTTAAGGTGAACAGACAGACTTTGTATGGTCGTAAGCTCCCCTGTTATTGTGAAGATAACTGGATGTACTGGGAGATGGGGGGGTGTAGTAGTAGATACATTTACAGCATGATATTTAATGTAAAACACAAGATGGTATTTACAGTTTTCATACAGTAATAGACATATGAACTGTTAATCTAAAAAATAGTAGATACATACATACTCACTACTGAAATACTTCCTTTATGAAGTTGCTGTTAATTTATATGCAGACAGATCAGACCGATTTATGCCGTCTGATGTAAATGTTACAAGAAGCAGTGATAAGCTATATTTGTCTGTCTGTATGGCTTGTTTATCTCACAAATCCTTTCTAAGATGGCACTATTGCAGTTGATGCTACTTGGGAGAACTCACTTAGGCGAATTTTCCAGGTACTTTTTAATGAACTGAATCACTGATTTCTGTTGGGCTTAACAAGTATTTGAATTACCAAGCCTCCAGTTTTGCTTTTTCAGCTTCTCCATTTTCAGACAGAGAGAGAATTTAGATTTGGCATGCCTATTTGGCCGTTCTGAGTAGTTCTGAAGGAGACAATGCTCTTAACTTTTGATCAGAAAAAGGGTTGCTACCAACTAAGAGAGTCTTGTTTGCTTCTAGGTGGCTGGAGATGGAAAAAAAAAATAGCAGCAAGTTAGGGGAATCTTTGGAACTGTATTAGGTTGAAGTAAGGTGGAGAAGAGAGGGATATTATCGTGTTGATTTTATTAATAGATACTAAATTAGTTTCTGGATGAAACTTATGGCATGTCAGTCTGTATTTTGGAGAGTTCATGTATCTCACAAAGAAATGAAATAAAATTGATTGAAGAAGTTGGGAAGTGAGCTCAGAAATAATCTGCTTTGAAGAACTTTCATTCAAGTATCAGTAAAAATACAGTTTGTTCTGACACAGAGCAGATTTTAGGTTTAAGAAATGATTAAGCCTCTGGTTCCATGGCTGGCACAAGTTAAACACAAAAAGCTGCTCTGCCTGGTTTCCTGAGAAGAAAGGATCTTGCTGTGCTGTTCCTAATTGCCTCCTAAGTAGGAGTATTAATATTGTACTATAGAGGTGACCCCTCATTTGCCTCTTCCATTGTCAGACACTTTGGGGAAGCAGCCACTTGTGAATAGAAGTTGTTTATGTGAGATTAAGGTTAGTGAATTTTTCTTTAGAGGTTCTGACCAATATTTTTTAATCTGTTTCAGATGTTGCTTATCTCTATGAATCCTTAAACACAAAACATGATGCAACTCAAGAACCAGTAGGTAAGGAAGTAATTCAAGATCCATGAAGAGGAGCTAAGCTCCAATGACTAATGTAACCCTCTTGAGAGAGTTTGATTCCTTGGAATTTTGAAGCCATGATGTGGTGACTGTCACACAGATCTTTTTCTTTCCTTTCCTCCCTTCCAACTGTAGAAGTTAATGTAGAAAACCAATGCCATGTGACCAAAGATACCTCAAGTACAGGAAGAAGTAATGATGAGACCCAAATTATCTCATCAGCATCAGCTACTCAGTCTTGCTATGAGGAACCACAGCCATCTACTTCTACATCTAACCTCTTTAATGCTTCTTCTACCTCTCTTATTGAGTCTGCATCTGTTCAGCAGGATAATCCTTCTACATCTGGTAAGAACTGTGTCAAATATTTAAAGTTTGATATCCCATCAACTGTTACTCCAGGTTTGAATTTTAACAGTTTAATCTCTTACCCATATCTGGGTCTTTAGCATTTGCTTTGTAAAGTTCTAGTGAAAATACCAGGTGGATATGTGCATTTTAACTTTCTCTCTATGAGTAGGCAGGGTAAATCCTGGTGGATGAGTAAGGCAATTGTGAGAATTGCTTATGCTCAGAGGGGCAGAAAATGCACGTAAATCCCAAACTGTTCTATCTTTACAGTACAGTTTTGTAGTGGAGCACTGGTGAAAACTTAGCAGATGTATGTGGCTCATATAACAAAGTAAGTAGATGTGAGCGCTCGTGCAGTCACTCCGAGCAACTACGCTAATTGTCACTGTTACTGCTGCCAATCACTAGTCCCGTTTCCCTTGCTTAGAGCTCTAAGGCCAAAACATACCGCATGGATCCCTAGTCTAGTATCTCGCATTATGTTGGCAAGTGTAATACCACAGTGCTGTGTAACTCTTAAAATAGAACTCGAGCAAGAACGGCTATCTAGAAAATGAAGTTTGTCAACAGTTCATTGGGACTTTTTAAACATGCTCCTATGAAAACAAAGCTTTGCCCTCTGCTGTGATCCTGACCTGTTACATATGATCAATATTGCAGAAATCCTCTGCCTGGCATCTTTGTCAGGAAGACCTGGTATGGATAATAGTCTTATGAATAAATACAATTTAAAGAAGAATGGGGATTTTAAGTAGGGTTACACAACTAATAGCTTGTTTTGCCCCTACGTCTTCCAATTAGTCAGATTGGCTCAGGATGCATTTAGTATAGTTATGCAGACATTGCTTTTTGTGCTCCACTTTTTCCTATTCAGATGTTTGGATTGATGTGTGTGGGTCATCAGTGTTTGAGTACCTTTCGTTTTCACATGGCCCATATCTGTATGCAGCTATGTTCATGTTTCTGTTTTTATTTTGCAGGATCACAATCCTCAGTTTTCACTCCTGTGCCTGCTTTCCCTGTCTTAGAATCTGTGTGTCTAAGAGCACTGCATGACGAACATGAAAAGCTGGATATGAATACTGAAACTTCTGCAATCGCTTCAGAAGTCACTGACAAAGAAAAAACAGAATCAGATTCTCAAAGGACAGGGGAGGAGGAAGGTTTGGAACCTGCTAAGAAGAAACTAAAAGGAGGCTAGTATACTATAGTATTGTGCAACCTATCCTGCACTCTTTTATGTTAATGTTATTGTTGAAAGTTAGTTTAAAAAACTTAATTAGAAACTTAAAGCTATGTCCATTTTTCATAGAAGCCCAGTGAGATTAACAGAAACATAAGGATCTGTGCTTATTTTTCTTTACTAATATGAAGTAAATGCAAAATGCACGCATATCAAACCTAGAAGGTCTTGAAAGGTTATGTTAGTAGGGGATAGGTAACTTTTTTCCTCCTCACAGTGTTATTTTATGTTTTAGTATTGTATTAAATAAGAAAAGCAAAACTCCCCTCTCATTCTGCCCGCCCAATCTCCCCCTTTCCCCCTCCCAAATTGAGTCAGGTCAGCTGTCATCAGTCCTTCTTCAGTTTGTTTCTTGCTTCTTATTGACTTGATTTCTGGTCCAGTGAAAATAATGGCTTCCGTAGCAGAAGCTGTTATGTGTAAAGCAAGAACCTTTAGTGGGACCACTGCCAGTGAACAGTGACTCAGTGTATATCTTTCAGGTCTTTTTTTTTAACATTTAAATAAAAATAGATGTAAAAAAGCTTCAAAAACTACATACTGTGGAATCTCCTGTCTTTGTAGATGAAGATGCTTGTCCAAATCTTTCACCAGCAGCTCCAAGTGAATGTATAATTAAAATTGGCTCTGAAGATGCAAAAACATCAAATGTGAAACCGGATAAGATGGAAGAAACATTAACTTGCATTATCTGCCAAGAACTGCTGCATGACTGTGTAAGGTATGTATGATTGACAAAAGCTGTAATCATATGGTAATAATGTAAGAAGTTCAGTGACAACTGTTTGAGGAGGCCAGGATATTTAGGGTTTTCACAAGCCCATCTGAGTCCCCTTTTTTTTCCCCCCCAATCTATATAGTCAAATTGATGCTAAACAGTTTTTAGAGTGTTATGAATGTATCTGAAAAGATTTGTGTTTTGCCTCCATTTCTTTCATTGTTTTCATGTTTGTGTTTTCCAGCTTGCAGCCTTGTATGCATACTTTTTGTGCTGCCTGCTACTCAGGATGGATGGAAAGATCTTCTCTATGTCCAACTTGTCGTTGTCCGGTAGAACGTATTTGTAAAAACCACATACTGAACAACTTGGTTGAAGCTTATCTGATTCAGCATCCAGGCAAGTTGAACAGTGTGTGTAACAGAATCTGATCTATTTCACACATCAGCTGCGTAATTGATGTATGCACAAACTGGTGTCTATTAAATTTCTATGTATGTTTTATTACTCTGCTGTTTTCTCGGACATGGCTGTAAGAAAACAAGTGCATTTAATACGACATAATAACTTGTAATATTTCAAGTACTGGGTGAGAATTGAAGGTGATTTAATACTATAACTGAGTATGCTAAGAATTCTTTATTTTATTTTGTTACTTAATCTTGAGAAGGGTACAGTTTTATCAAATAGGGCACACTGATTAGGCCACCTAAACTCAGATACTTCTGAAAAATATACTTGAATATGGATTTAATTAACTTTGATCATGGCCTCTTGAAAACAAAACTTAAGTTGCCTGATACTACACTTCTGTTAGCAGAGAGGGGAATTTAACTAAGATCTTCTAGAACTCTGTTATACAAAAATGAGTTTTATGGAAATTAAAACACAATAAGTGTAACTGTGTTAATAAAGTAGGGTGGGGATAAGGGATGTGAGGTGTTCTTTTCTCTTGAAATTTGAATTTGGTTCTCATGCCAGACAAATGTCGTAATGAAGATGATGTACGTAGCATGGATGCTAGAAACAAAATTACTCAAGACATGTTGCAACCTAAGGTGCGGAGATCTTTTTCAGACGAGGAAGGAAGTTCTGAAGATTTATTGGAATTGTCAGATGTAGATAGTGAATCTTCAGATATCAGGTATGTCTATTTAAGTTCTGCGCTGAATTAGATTTACTTATGTTTGAATGCACAAACCCACAAACTGAGCTAGTTTCACAAACGCTGTTATTGCTGACAGTGTTTCCATGATCATTGCCAGAATGAATCTTATTTTCGTTTTCAGGTAAGTTCATTTTTACCAGTAATTATCTTGGCAATTCTACTGGCCATCCTACTGAACCTTGAGCAGTCAACAAAAAATAATTAAAATTAGAACTTCCTAGGAGTCCAGCAAGATTCAGTTTATGACCAACAGTTCTATCCTGAATTATGCAACAGCTTCATGTGAGATATGTGAAATTACCTTTTCCAATTACTAATTGGCTGTTGCCTTAGAGAAAACCGGTTTCTGGCTGAGATCATGTCAGGAGATGAAGCAGTCCATGACCCTATGAGTGCAGCTGCAATGATTGTGCTTTCTTATGTGTCTGGAATGCTGCTTTCACCAAGTGTATGGTACCGAAGCAGCTGACGCTTGACCTAGGGATTCCCAGGCACCAACATATCTCCTCTTTATTTCCAACGGCAAACATTTTTTGCTGTATGTCTAGAGGGGAACAGAAGAACTCTTCATGTAGATAATTATTCCAGCTTTGTTCCTCTCTTTCTTGTTCATCTCACTTCCAGTCACACTGCTCTTTTTTCTTTTTTCTTTTTTTTTTTTTGTTTTGGTTTTTTTTGTTTTTGTTTGTTTGTTTTTTTAAACTACTTGGGCAATGCTACAAAATACAAAGTTTTTGTCTGTTACAGCTACAGCAGTCTTCACAGCTGTGAGGTACTGAGTTATGTAAACTTCCATATGTTACTGGATGAAGAAATTCCAAATTTAAGCTTTGAAAGCATGACCAACCCTGTCTAGCATAGGGATATGAGTTACATTTGCATTTGTTGGCTGTGATTTCCTATGACCTTATTTTATTCTTTCAGTCAACCATATATAGTATGCAGACAGTGCCCAGGGTATCGAAGACACTCTGTTCCATCTCTGCCTGGCACAGGCCAAGAGACAGAAGCAGGAGGAATGCAAGCACTGGGAGATGCACCATCTACATCTGCCAACTTCCCTGCAGGTCAGTGGCATGAAATCTTCTCAGTAGTGTGATACTGGAATGCTACAACTCATACACCCATTATGAACTAAGCAAGATCGCTCTCATAGACTGCAAGAGTAACACTTCACATAGGTGTCTTTGCAAATATCATGAGATTTGACCATGGTTTTTCTGTGGTTGTCCAAAATAGATTGCTGGTGGTTGATAGTTCTTAAACTGTTCTACATATGGAATATTTTACACACCGATGTAGTTTAGAAGTCTGAATGCCATTTTTCTGCTCTTTTATAGAATCTTTGTAAAAATGATATTGCTTGCTTATTACTTTCAGATTTTTATGTTGCTAATATTCACCAAGATTCCTAGTCCAGATTGCAATTGTGTACATTGTTCAGTCTATCCCTTTTTTTTTTTTTTTCTGTTTTTAACTCATGTAGCTGTCCAGGAATATGTGTGTCCTGCTCAAGGAAGTCATGTAATATGCACCTGCTGCTTTCAGCCAATGCCTGACCGACGAGCAGAGCGTGAACAGAATCCTCATGTTGCTCCTCAGCAATGTGTGTACTTTTTTTTTTTTTTAGTCTTGGCTACAGAACTAAATCTCTCCTTATTTTTAATTAAACTTAAGTTTACTTTGAAGAGTGTTCTTTATTTGAATATTATTTTACCTGGACCCTTGTAGCGACAGCATGAAAGAATCTTCCGTTATAAAATTTATTATTCCTCTATAGAATGTATTTTAAATGAGAAAGTTGTACTCTTTTTAACCAAGTTTATCAGGGCTCTATTGCTATTGATTTATAAGAACAATAACTGTTGAGTTTTGTTGTGTGCAGGTCCTTACAGGGGTTTTCTTTGTTATTTTACAGGTACAGTTTGTCTGCAACCCTTCTGTCACTTATACTGGGGCTGCGCTCGGATGGCGTGTTTTGGCTGCTTGGCACCATTCTGTGGTATTGTGGAATAATCTGTTTCTTATGAGCCTGCTCACTTTGCAATAATGTCTGTCTGTCTTGAACTTTAGGTAATTTAAGAAATATAATAGATTAGTTTGTAGCACTGTCATGCAAAAGGAAACAAAGGCTGTGTCCTCACATCCCAAACATAAAAAAATTCTTGAGTGGTATGTGTCTTAACTTTGAGAAGATTTAACTTCTTGTCTTCATACTATATTGGGCTTGAAAACTACACTTGTTGAGCACAGTGCTTTCCCACAGAAAAAGAATTATGGTGTATTTCAGCCTAGTAAGAGAATCCTACAAATCAATGCAAGAGCACTGAACGCCTGATGTTAACTGATTAGAAAAGAACCTTACCCTCTTAAACATGAAGACTCCTGAAATTCAAGGTTTTAGACTTTTTTTAAAATAAATTAGAACAGTTGAAATGATTTGGCTGCAGTTTGAAACTAATGGAACATGCTTTAATAACACTGTTAATTTGTGCAGATTAGCAGTAGTGTTTGTGGACTAAAGGTGAAATTGTAAAATCTCAATGTCTTGTCTTTGATTGCCACTGGAAGTTATATATCACATGCTTTAGCATACGTTGAATGCAGTTACTTACTTGGTGCTCACATGAGTCTGTGCACGTTATTTCAGGAAACAGAAGAAATGTGTGAGGGCCGTGGGGCTGGGGGAGGAAATAGTAACTTTTCTTCTTCTTGTTCTGATTAGAAATAAATCTTGGTGATAAGTGTTTAGATGGAGTCCTAAATAACAACCACTACGAGTCAGATATCCTAAAGGTATGTTTAAAAATCATTATGTATGATGCATAATAATAAATGTACAAAGTTTAAGATGTACTCACTCATGAAATGATAGGCATGTGCAGCCTAACAGTTACAGTGGCAGCATTGTGTCACTTGCAGCACCTGATTCTAAAAGGCAAATTTAATGAGCCTTGAATGTTCAGCTGGACCAAAGTTATAGTTACTGTGTCTAGGTTGGGAAGTATTTTGGGGTGATAATTTGGCTCTTTCAGTCTCTGTGTAAGAGGGCATCGTATTCGAGAGATGCATTCCATTTAGCATCAGCTCTTCCCATACCCCCCAAATTAACAACAACAACAGAAAAAATCACTTTCATGCAATCTGGATGTTTAATTTCTCCAACGTGTATGTCTGACAGGTGCCAAGAAGGCCAAAATTCTAGTCATAACTTCTGAATTTGAGTTTAAATGACTGATAGACACGCTGTAAAATTCAGATATGCTTGGTCATTAAATCATAAAATAATTTTATTCATATGAAGTATTTGTTAGGGAAGCCAGTTTCTACAGTCTAAAGTGTAACATCCAAAATATTAATTAAGAGAAAAATCACTAAAATATACCAGGAAAACAAGGCTCATTAAATGTTTTTTTTCCCAGACAAGTTAAATTTCACGCTGGGTTGCATGGAAAATATTTTGCCCATAGCATAATGGGGTTATCTAAATTAGGTAAACTGGATGAAATCTTGAGTTAAGGTAAATGAGAGTGTGACTGAAATGAATCTATTTGCATTCTTTTGGCAAAAGTGGGGATCTTCTGAAACAAAGGTACTGAGTGGAAGGTTTTATTGGTGATCTGAAAGTATCATGCTATAATTAAGTTAAAGATATGTAATTTTTACTTGTAATCAGCATCAACCCATTTTGAAAACCTAGTTAGATCTAGATTTGGAAATACTTGAGAGTAAATGACTTGGTTGCTCTTTAATGTTGGAGGTTTTTCTATATTAAACACTTAAATTGCTCTTTTCAGGATTACCTGGCATCCAGGGGTTTGACATGGAAAAATATGTTAAACGAAAGTCTCTTAGCTCTTCAAAGAGGAGTTTTTATGTTGTCAGGTATGTGTTATGTTCATTTTTGTACATGTATAACTCTTTGTCTATATATAACTCAGTAATATTATCAAGAGGTTTGAAGTTCTGTGTACGTAACCAGTGCCAGCATGACATTCCTGTTAAATCTGATTTCTCAAGCCTTACACTGACATTATGTACAAACTGGTTTTCTCCCCAGATTACAGAATTACTGGGAACACGGTGCTTTGCTACTGTTGTGGCCTTCGCAGCTTTCGAGAACTTGCCTACCAGTACAGGCAGAATATTCCTGTTGCTGAATTGCCAGGTGGGGATTGCTTCGCACAGTAAAGGGGAAAAGCAAATTAAAGAGTTAAAGTCAGTTTTATCCTTGTCCTTGCCTTTTTAGCACCTTCATGTAGCCCAGTGCAAGTCTCTTTGCAGGGCTAATATCTTATGCTGATTGCTTTACTTGTCAGCTGCTAAGTTTGCATATACTTATTGTCAGACTCCCTAATGGAATCTTTTCTTTCAGTATGATTTCTCATCTGTAGAATAAATATATCTGCATAGTGAAAAGAGGAATTCAGTAAAATCCAGAATATAGTCAATAGGAACTAGTTGCTGTAATTTAATTTATTTTCCCATTTAAATACATAAAATAATGCACCTCCTGAACAATTTCACATTTTACCAGCTCTCAACTAGGAACAAGAATGGTTTCATAAATTAATTCTAAATCTGTTTGCATTTACAGTTTTAGTATAAAATAGCATGCAAACAACTGTGCCTCCTTCAATCCTAAATCTTTTGGGAACAGAAGCTCTTCCAACAGTGTACTTTTAAATGTTACTTTTGTCCATCTAGTTCCCGTTGCTAGCAACAGCTTCCCTGTCTAACTGTTGAGAACTCTGCTTCTACTGCTGTGCATAATGACAGACAGTCAGTCTACCTTGTTTCTCCTTAGTATTGCTTTTCATTTTAGTGTAACAGCCTGCTGGACAGCTGAGTTCTAATGTAGGTAAAAGTGGGCAGAAAACAACAAACTCTACCCAAATGAATAAATATTTCTTTCGTATGGAAATGTATCTAGACATATGCGCAGTGTCTTAAACTGTAAAGTCCATCTCTGAAACTAAATGGTAAAATTTCAGTTGACAGCACTGAGAAACAAATCCTTTCATTGTAAGTCTGCGTGAGCCTGATATTTAGAATGAATTCTTTGTCCTTTGCTACGTGTTTGCTTTGTTTCTAGAAAGGTGGACCAATATAGTTTAGTCGTTTCTTGCCAGTCATGTCTTGTTTCTCTACAAAGCCTGCTGTGATGAGTAACCACCATTAGCAGTGGCTTAATAATCTACATCACCTTATTTAATGACTTCCCTAATAAATGTGGCATTTCATTTGCTCTTTTTGTAGTGACTGTCACATCACGTCCTGATTGCTACTGGGGGCGCAACTGTCGAACTCAGGTCAAAGCACATCACGCCATGTAAGTCATACAATGTAGAAAGTGGGCTTGGGTGTTGTTTGTTTAAAAAAAAAAAACAAAAAAAACAAAAAAAACCCCACACAACCCCAACCTTTGAAGTGCCAGAAACTGCGTGAGTAACACTGTTGCAGCATAAGCAAAATTGGGTGAGCTTTGGGGTTTTTTTTTTTTGTCATTTCTCTTTTTAACACAACTTTGAAATGAGCCCTTTGTGCCTGTCAGAGGACACCGCTAGCACTTGTAAGTTAATGTAACCCATTGCTGACACTTCTTGAGTCTTGTTTTCCACAACTCCCCCTTCATTCCTATTCTTCTCCCACTGAAGCAGCTTCTCATTTGCTCATGTCTGGGTGCTTCTGAAAAACCTTGTATATACAATAATTAGCCCTGTGCAATTTCCATTTGAAATTGAGAGACTCTTCTGGTGAAGTGTGACGTACTTTCAAGGGATAAATTGGTGGGAATACTTTGCAACAAGAGAAGCAAGAGAAGTTTGGAACATGTAACATTAGGAACCTGGTGTGGCTTAGCAGTTCCTGGCTTTGGAGGAGTTTCTAGGTCTTACGCTTCTGACCCAAGCAATCTGCCATATGGTGAAAATGAAATACTGAGCCTGGAAAGAGCTTAACCCTCTCCTTCTCAAGTGTTCCAATGCATCTAGGGGACATGGACTCCTGGTACCTAGACATTCATGAGAAATGTCGATCCAAAATAAATCAAGGTCCTTGATTTAAAAAAAATCAAGGCCGTTGGTAATCAATGCAATTTCATTGCTACGAAAAGATGCATGTGTGGTAAGACAAATATTAAAGACCTGGAAAACAAAACAAAAATTATCTACCTAGGAGCTAACTGGTTCCAGGGAGGGTAGAAAAATCCTTCTTGCTTTATGAATAATTCTCTAAATTCTCAGTGCAATTTAAGATAGAGGAGCTGTTACCCCGTATTGAGAAATTGCTTTAATGAATAGTAGATTCTGCAGTATCTTTCTAATGCTGCAATGAACATACACACTTAGCATAATTCCTTTAATATTTCAGGTACTATGGATTGAAAATAACCAGTCTGTACAGCTCAGGCAAGCAGATCATAAGAAAGACTTGTAAAATATTCATCCCCAGTCTCTCACAAATTCAGGGGGTTTTACCAAATAACTTCAAAAATAATTTGGGATTTAAGTTGCAGATGTAATTCAAAGTACCACTGCGATCTGTAACTTCACATTACAGGACTGTCTATGTTCCCAGAGGAGATTTTGTTTTGAAATGTTAGAGGGTTAATTCAGTATCAAAGCACTCACCAGTTGTCTTCGTTCATATTGTGGTGGATAATTCCATCTAGAATAGAAATGAATCAGGGTTTTTTTTCCTTTTTTCTTCTCCTTTTTTCTTTTTTTTTTTTTCTTTTTTCTTTCAAGCATTAGCTGTTCCTAGAACTTTACTGGCAGCTGCTCTTAGTTCCTAAAATCCATAAAAGCAAACAATCCTGTCATACCATTCCTAGATATCCAGTTACTTTTTTTTTTTAAATTGAGCTAAACTGTTTTACTAAGTAATTTGGTTATGTAAGCAAGGTTTCTTTCTAATCTTTGATCTAATTCAGCAAGAGGGAGAAAATTCATGGTATCTCTTGCATCATCTCTTCCACATGTATGCGTATATACACACACTCAACACCCCAACTCCTGTTTCAGTTATGTATCAGGGGACACATAACCCAAGTAAAAGAAAAACAAAGAATGAATAGTGAGATGTTTTTGAGAATTGGAAAGAAATGCCTCATTCAAAATTGTGTTATCTGTTTAATTCATGAAGACAGGCTTGCCATTCCCATAAAATCTAAATAATACAGAATGAGAAAAACTTATTTTTCTTTGCAGAAGAAGATTGTAAGCCAGTGAAAGAACATGTTTATGTTGAAATGTATTATTAGCCTGGTTAATTCTAGTTCTTAGGGACTTGTGTAATGCTGTCTACTAAAAATTACTAATGTCTCACAGGGCAAAATTAATTCACTGATTCCTGTTTTAATTGCCTTCTGGGTTTGAAGTATGCAGAAGTGTAGAGGAATGCTTTTAATAACAGGTTTTCTGTGTGCATAATAAAACTAACAAGGGTTAGGTAGGAGAGATGTTGAAAATCCTGTTACAGATAACAGGGTAGTAGAGTACAATCTAAACAGGTTCCGAAAAACAGATATGTTAGCATGCAAATGTTCTGCTTTAAACTGTTTAACATTTAAAATACCCTGTGAAAGATGCTGACTTTTTTGTTGCCTGACTTCTGAGAACTTTGTTACATTTTAATACTTTTTGGTTTTTTATTTCAGGAAATTCAATCACATTTGTGAACAAACACGATTCAAGAACTGAGTACTTGTAGTCTGTAGAGAAAGGACAAAAACCTGTTATACTGCTTGTACAGTTTAAGGTTTCAGGGGATCGTCTCAGTTCCCCCATAGCAGGGAAACAGTAACTTTTGCATCAGGTAATCTGGTGTGAACTTTTTAATTTGTAGAATTTTACAGCTGTACATGAATAAGGTAGAGTTTTTTTTCCAAGAAAGTCCAGCAAGCATTGCATTCCGTCCTCATGACTACAGTGTCCCTGTATCACTTCAGTGAAGAACACAAACAGAAATCACACACACAAAAACCAGCCATATCTTGGGAAGACCTAAGAATAAGGAGTGTATTTGCACTACTTGTGAAGAAACTAAGAAAAATCCTTAGACTTAAAATAGAAATGTTTTGTAAAAGTATCTGATGGATATTTCAAGAGCCATTAATATTTAAGAAGGAAATTGTCAGTGTATATTTGTAACTGCATTTTGCGGTAGTCTGATATTTTGTCGCTACCCATTGCATTTGGGCTAGAAGCCACATTAATATTCACTTTAAAAAAAAAAAATTCCGTCCATTAAACAGCTGTTTCAACTTAAAGCTTCTGCCATATGTGCAGTGTTATAGTAGTAGTAGTACAGTTTCTTTTCTTAGTTTAGTCATGTTGATGTTTTTATTCACATTTAAATTACAAAAATAATTGCACAAAAATTTGAAAATCACATTTAAACTTGGGGTAATACTTGAAGCAGAACAGACTTCTGCTAATATTACTTCTGTAGTGTTTTATATCAGAAGACCAAACAGTGCTTTTGACATAGAGCAGCCAGTAGGACACACTGGTTCATTTTTTGTATTTCTTTTTTGGTTTGATACCGTATGCTAAATATGTACCTCTGCCATGCAGCTGTTCTCTAGCATGCATACACTGGTGAAAATGTAGAAAAAGCTATAATTTAAAACAGAATATAGCAGCTTTACTGGAAGGAACAATCTTACAGAAAATAATTCAGTTTGGACAAACTGTAGCAATATGGAGGCATTTCTGGGTAAGGATAGGGATGATGAAGGGGAACACCAGTGTCACTGACATAAAAAAAATGTAGATTTTATTTTCATGCCTTCTGCAGAGCTCATTCAGGAAACATCCCAAGCAGCATTACAAAAAATCCCAACACAACCTCCCCCAAACTGATCTGATCTGATCTGTTTCATCATAATCTGGTAGCTAATGTTGACAAACCTCAACTGGGACCAATTCTTCTTTTTCATCATACCTAGAAGAGTGAAACAGAATGAGAAGAAAGCATACAAAATTACCTCTGTAGATACCATGTTGTTTTTAAGTATGCCTTATTTTATGAGCAGGATTTATTCTTCGATGTTAAAAAGTGTACACACAATATCTTGTGATATAATGGAGCACAAATGATGCAGCACATCACGTCTGCTGGTGTCAGCGAATTAAACAACTGTTTCCAGTAATGCACATCTTAATATGAATGCTAATTAGAATGATGCATTTCTGTTTAGATTTTTATTTTTTAAAATAGCTGTCGCAAGGATGGGTCTGTTGACCATGCCCATATGCTATTAAAAATACACTTTGGTGTGGACTTCTCTTCCTAATCTCTGGGCATTTTCTCCTGTGAGTAGGATTGAAATTGGACCTGGAATAATACTTGAAACTTCTTTTAACAACAACAGTGTGTTTCTGTCTTTTAGTATTATTAACAATGTTTGGTTGCTTCTGTATTTGTATTTTATGTTTAGACTTTTTTTTTAATGGTTATTGTATCTTCTCAGGACAACCATTCCCAGCTGTTTTTGATCTCATGTTCATCTCTGGCTGTGCATGTAGCAAATTGAGTGCAGTTGTGGAGATCAAGCCTTTGCACATTATATGCAGAAATGTGCTTTGCATTCTCATTCTCCACTTCCCACACCCCAGATGGGCTTTCAGCATAGACTTGTCACTGTGCTAGTGTTCAAGCCTCTTGTGCTGAATTTTTTTTGTTGGTCAAGAATAATGTGTCTACAGTACTATGTACAACCTCGCTTGCACTTACTCAAGTTATGTTTGTACAGGGATGTATTATGTGACTTTAAGAAAAAAAATTGGGGGAAAAGAAAAACAAACAACAAAACTCATGTACTTAACATCGAAACTACCTGTGCAGTAGAGGTTCTTCAAATTCCTTTTATAAACCCCTCTTCCTTTTCCCTGTTACAGATAATTAATCTGCCTTTCTATGCATATAGGGTTGCGGTAGTGCAATGGAATGAAGGGATTTTTTTTGTCATTTATATTGTACCAGGAAGAGATGAGAAATTAACTTGCAGATGGGGAGGGTGAATAAATCCTGATCTTTATATGCTCTTAAGTAAGTAAGAGTATCTGTCATGGGTATTACATACTCTACACATTAGACCTTTTTAAATGTATGGTTACCAGGTGATAGTTAATGTGATAAATGTATGAACTATGCTTGGTGTAATTGTTTAAATACTGTAAAGGTGCAGCATATTTTTAACCTGTCTAAAGCACACCCCCACCTCCTTTATAAGAGATATTTGGGAGCTGAGCATGAAATGTGGTAGAATAGATGTTGTGAAAACCGAGGTGATTATGATAGGGTTTGACATAGTGGTGAACAAGGTATATAGTCTCTCTCTTTGAGAAAGTTCTTTTATAAAGAAGGTGGAGAGTAGTTCTTCCAGTTCTCTTTTGTGATTTATTTTTTCCTGAACTAAGAAGTTATTAATTAAAAAAAAAAAAAAAGATATTCACTGAAGTTGTCTGTTTCTGTTTCTTCTGTGGCATTTTCTCTCGCCACAGAAATGGATGTATGCAACACTTGCTAATACTTGATTAAGCTATTAGTTATCGGAATGTTGAGATTTTACAATTAAATATCATCCTTGAACTTGTAGTAACTGAGAACGACAGGAGGTTTTGTGTCATTCCAAGAAATTCTCTCAAACTTTCTTAAAAGCGTCAGATGGTATCACAAAGGATCATCAGTATTTCTACAGGATTTATAACGAATGATATAAGCAAAAAACTATTAAATAGAATTCATTTTTGTCAACAAGATGACTTCAAGATGCTAGTAAATAAAAAAGTTGACTCCTTTTTAAAAAGAAGTGGATACTATTTTAATTTCTTGCAACACCATAAACACTGAAGTGACAAGCATTATGCCACTATTGATTTAACAGCAGGCTAGAGAAAATGATTGTCATATTGTGTTCATCTTTACAATGGTGTAATTTGTATAAATGATAAGATTTCAAATGGCGACTATTAATAGAACTTTTTCTGAATAGAACCTTTCCCTTGCTGAATAAATAAGAGGACTTGTCTGCACCCCATTCTCTCTGAGGTGGAAGACAGTGATGCCAGAGTTGTTAAGCTTCAAGTTGCAGTTTAGCATCCTAGGATTTTTGCGCTGCTGCCGTTCCCATACTTGAAGCTGGATATCCTTTAATGTTGTAGCTAATCTATATCGGTGTTCTTAAACCAGCTGTCACTTGTTCTTCGGGCTAAATGTAAGAGAAATTCAAACTCAGGTTAAGTAATGTAAAAGTGAAAATGCTGTGTTGTTCTGTACGCCATAAAGACAAGCTGAGAGACCTTAAAAGGTGTAACGGTTTTGGCTTGCCCTGCACTTGCATTGGTGGATTTAAGTGGTTTCTACTCCACTATGTCAACAAATGACTTGTAACTAGTTTGAGGAAGCTGCTGGTTTTGGATTTGTGCCCTATCAAGTGATCAGTTCTGGCACAGCATAAGCTCTTCCGAGCACTTCCTCCGTGAAGAATAAAGATGGTAGCATTGTGTGAGAGAGAGAATACAGTATGTGGCCTTTTGCAGCTGGAAGAGCTGGCAGCATACTGATCTCGGCAGTCAGCATCGATCCGAGAGCCGTCAGTGTGTCTCAAGTATTTGAATCGGCAACTGCGTAGGATAAGTTGTGTTCAAGCTCTGATACCGTTTTCCTTGGATGTAATAGAAAAATCTTGGGATTTGACACTCAAAGATCCATCATTAGCTCATTCATTCTGCAAACAAAATACATCCATTTTGTATCAATTTCTAGTCTTCAGTAGAACTGTCGTGCAGATGGCTTAGCCTACAGCAGGAGCTTAGGGAAGTAAGTTGATTCAAGTGAAAGGAGTTCAGCGTTTGAGAAGAGAATGCTCAATTCTAAAGTATGCTCTGAAAATCTGGTTTCTTATGGCCTCTTAGAAATTTCTGCTGGAAGGGGGCCTTATTCTGTACAGTCTGCCCTCTAAAAATAAACCAACAGTCACTGTGTGACTGGAAGTTAGGAAAAGGATCTCTTGATTTTAAAAAGAATGTGTGGGGATTTTACATTTTTTCCACCTATTTTGTCTAACATTCTTTCTGCATGATGTTTGGGAGCTGAAATACCACTTACACAATTCCAAGGAATAACTTCTGAAGAAAACTAATTATACTATTTCCCACAGCAATGCTTAATATGCAAAGATTGCTTCTAAATCTGCTTTTCAGGTCATCCTTCTTTTCTTCACACTTCACCATTTTGACTTTCAATGAGGTAATTTCACCCTTAAGCTCATTAGTTTCCATAGGAAATGAATTATAAAAAATGCTAAGTGTGCCATATGAGGTTTAACATCAAAGACATTTCTAGACAGACCATGAATGTATGTTGAAGCTATATTTGGTCTCTGCCGGGTATTCTTTTCAGTGCTGCTGAGTTTCAGTTGCTTGCTTTCATTAGGTAAGTGTTGGCTTAGGACTTACCTTTTTTTTTTTCCCTTGCAATCCAAATTAATCTTTAATTGTTTAGAATAAAATCTAGTAACTGACTGGACTATTTGAGTCAAATGTGTTTTGTTATGGCTCATGTGCCCTTCTCATGGGGGGGAAAAAATCCCAAGCAGTTGAGTCGCATGCTTTGTAACCAACTGCGCTTAAAGAAAAGTTAGATTTCTGAAAGGAAACCTCAGTTCTTGTTTCTGCTAAGAAGTTACAAATGGATTTTCTTGCTGAATGCTCAAAGTTAGGCTGCATTAGCTGCATGTTAAAGCTTTGGGATTGTTTTCCCATTGAGCCTCCATTCTCAACCATTTTGTTGTAAGAAACCTCGCACACAGGATTCTCGTCAGCTTGCATAGCTCCAAGCTTTTATTTTGAAGCTCTGTTTCAACAATAAAAAAATAGGGGATGCCCATGTATTTTTGTCCTATTCAATCTACCTAACACATTGGCTAGAGGGATTGCCTAGTATATTCCAGAATAATTAATTTAAAAAAAAAAAAGTGACCATTATTCAAATCCAGCTTTACTGAAAAGAATACTCCTCCTGTTTGTTAGCTCCATAACACTTTTGGACATTTTTTCCCATGCAATTGTGATTTGAAATTATTTTCCTCCTCTTCAGCAAGTGTTTAGCATGCTTATCCCATTTGCTGCTTAGTTACAGAATGCAAAATAGCGCAGTAAACTGACTGCATTACCACAAAGGTGAAACTGAATCCCGAGCCCATGCATGAGTTGTGAGGTTTTCTGTCGTTAAAAAGTGGCAGCATGGCTCTCGGAAGTCATAGAGCTGTTAGGAACAAAATAAATGCCGTAAGTAATACCATTTAAAAACTAATCCTAGTCAATATTTACAGCTGAGAGTATTAGAGCACTTTATTCCACCCGGAGCTTTCAGAATTTCTTAAATTTGCGCTATGACTTTTTTGAAGAGCATGGGTGGAAGCTGTTTCTGTTCCTGGGGGGAAAAAAAGAAACAGAGGAGAACCTCGAAACCGTTCCTTTAGCTGTAAGAGGAGGAAAATATTTTATGAATTCTTTGAAGGTACAAAATAAAACACAAATACCTCTTCAGCAGTTAATTTTAGTGATCTGCCTAAAAAAAAAAAACCAGGAACTTCAAAAGGCAAGGGGGAGCTTAAGTCTCCCCTATGTTGTACTCCTGGCTCTTGGGGGCTGACCCAGAGCGAGGGGATGTCCCTGGGTACCGGGTAGGCGTTGGGCTTCAGCATCTTCCAGTGGCAGAAGACATCACCTTCGAATAGTTCGGTGTATCAGCCACATCTGTTCTGAGAATAAGCAGCATTGTTCAATATTTCGTATTCTTCAAGACGAGGGCCTCTCTCAACATATGTATACGTATATAGTCCGTGCCGGACATACGATAGCTGATTTAGCGTCTCGTGTAATTGGCTATACAGTGCTACAGCAGGCAATGATGGAAGAGGTACAGCGTTAAGATAAGCAGTATGTGAGAGGAAATCCAGATTCGCAGAGACGCCAGCCTCTGGCAGCAGTCTGCGCAGGTTTAGAAAAATCTGCTCTTTGGTCACACAGGAGGTAGTAACCAACCACCCCCTTCGTTATCTCGCTAGGTCCCTGAGGAGAAATGCCCAGGCTCTAATCCGATGCGGCAGCTTCTGTGCGCTTCCCATTGCAGGGGCCGCTCGGGAGGCTGCTGTGCTGGCGTACACCACGCGCTGCACTGCTGCTCCCGGCAACGCCCGCACTTCGTCCTTCAGCAAAAGAAGTGTCACTACATTGTAGAAATGAATAGTTGAACACGCTTTTATTGGAAAAGCCACTTTTCCCAGCCCTTCAAACGTAGCTATTGTCAATAACTGAACACAGGTACTTTTCAAAAGTAGGTTTTAATACTTCAATCTTTAGAAATTCAATAAGCAACAGAACATTGGCTCTGAATTACAATGTATAGGGACTTAATGCAGTGGGAGTTATTATTAGAGTACTGAAGACTTCTAAATATTTTCTGAAATCATAAATATATTAACTCTTCCCTTTGAATCATGTAGCATTAATTTAAAAAAAAAAAACCCGACGACAACAAAAAAAGCCAACTTGGAGCCAGACTTCTGTGCTTCAAAACTACTCAACGCAGTCTGGTAATAACAAACGTGGAGCCTTGTCTGCTGTTCATGTTTGAGTCAACTGCCAAGGGGCATACATGTTTTTGCTTCCCCTGGTACCGGATGCAAGGCTTCTATGTCTACGTAGACACATAAACACACACACAAAATATAAGGCAAAACCTACAATCTTGTGTTGCATGTCTCAGACATTAATAGGTGGCAAATGGAAGCTGTAATAGCAGGTGAAATCATAAATAATTCAGTTAAATATTTCAGGAATCAGACTTAAATGCCTTCACATAGAAGGATTAAGATAACTCGATGCACGCTGTAGCTAATATAGGGGAAGACTTGTATGGAAGATTTCTTTCTGACACCTGTTTTTGACATATTATTGCTTTAAAACAATGTGCTGTGTCAGCTGCAAAATACAGCTTCATAGGGCATTTCTTTCATTTAAGAACGCAAATTAATTCCAAGTTGTGGGCTGAACATGCAGGCGTCTCTTGCAAAGATAGGGAAATATCACCAGGCGGCAATTAAAATACCGAGGGGGTTATTAAAGGCAAGAGGACTAGCAGGCTGCCCTTTGGTTCAGCGTGCCACTGAACACCCTGGCTTTGTAATCAGGGAGGCACAGCCCTTAGCAGTTCCTTTCTAAAGAAAGTGAGCACTCAAAGTTTGCCCCACTTAATTTTGTCTTTTGAGCCTTGCCTGCTAAAGGAAGGGAAATAGTTCTCTAGTCAATGTGCGTTACCAGCAATAAATAGCTGGTGGATATAGGATCAGGGCAGCTGCAAATATCCAAGTGTTGGATGCTGAAGGCTATTCCTAGTATTTCAGTGTTTTTGTATACATGCTCCTGTTGCCATGAGGAGTCACTTAATGTAGTGGACTGAGGTGTTTTAAGCCTATGTAGATCTAACAAAGATAAAGCTACGTCAGATGTTTATAGACCTAGCATCCAGTATTGGGTTGCTCAGCCTGTCTGTACACGTCTCTAAAGAGTTAGGATATGAGATAATCATGGCCTTTAACATTAGAGATGCTACTGCTTGGTAAACTTTGCGCTAGAGTGCAGAAGTTATGAAATGCTTAAAATTAAGTTTACAAAACTGTATGCAAACATGCACGATTGAATTCTTACCCTTGGCTTGGCAAGGCTTGGATTGTACAGGCTTAGCTATAAACAGAATTTAACTCCTAGCTCCCAACAGAAAGACTCACACGCACACAGGGACAGAGGACTGCTTTACATTTCAGCTATAAACCACGATGTAACCATCTCAGGTGACTTTCATTTCTCATTCCAGAAAAGGTTTTCTGCATTCCGAAGTACCTTTTCAGAGGATGCTTTCTTGTACAAACCACATCAAAAATTCATGCAGAAGAACAGAGACGAGGTTAGTGAGCACAAGGGAAGATGGCATTTGTGCTGCGCCGTGGGATGTATCCTCATAACCTCAATCCCAGCGGGCGGGAAGCAAAGACCGCTCTTAAAGTTGCACCCATCTATGACTGCCACGCTCAACTAGCTGGCACAGCTTCCGCTCTGATCACGCCCTTGTTGCCTCTGTTTTTGTGAACTGATGTTTCAGTCTTTCTGAGGGCATCACTGGACTGAAGCTTGGCATAGCGCCGGAGCAGCTAGGCTATCACAGTTCTGTGAGGTCTCAGTAGCGTTAGCAGCTACGACTGACGAGCTCGGCTGGTCCCTGGAAGAGCTAGGGGCCTTCACGTGGCCTTTGTATGAACCAGGGGATTTGGCCCAAAGGGGAACACTTGACGGGAAGCCGGCGGAACCGTTCCCCTCAACGGCTGGCACCACCGGCTGCTTAGCTGGCCCCGCGGGAGCGTACACAGCGTTTTGCTCTGACAGATGATCTCCACATTGACTAAGATGTTCTGCTAGGACCAGAGGCTGCTGATCATCCCCTTCTTCAGAAATAACAAAAACTGGTTTGTTCTTATCTGTTTCTACCATAAGCTCCTTTGTTTTCGAACCATTGCCCAAGTTGATTTTCAGTGGGTTGGAGCTCTCTAGAAGATTTTTGGGGCTTTGGCTGTTAACTGGAGATGCCACCCCTAGATGTCTCGAGGGATCCAAGGACCTCACATGTTTGCTGTCAGGGGAACTGGCTAAAAATCCAAAATAAGGGTTCCCAAACCTGGATTTCTTCAAATTGCAGGAGCTCAGCTTCCGCTGCCTTTGTGCAGACAGAGTGAGGGGGTATGAGGCATTACTGGCAGACGAATCGGAGTAAACGGTCTCCGATGCTGCCTCTATCTCAGTGGCTGAGATTACCTTTCTGGTTGGGACACCTTGGGGTCTTGCAGCTGTAGGAAAACCCTGCACAAAATAGTAATACATCAGTAGACATGCCATGAAAAGCAGCTATCTTGAGAAACTTTGATCCCATGGGAACTAAAAGTTAAAATTCCTGGTTATGTTAGAGGTGAGATGCATTCTTTAGCAAAAACCTATGTTATTACCTTAAAAAAGAAGAAACATCCTCTATTAGCTTTCTAACAAGGTCTTGCTTTGATAATTACAGTCAGTGAGACCTAGATACCCCTCCCACACCTACAGATTCCTCGCAATGCAGCAGTAATACATCGATTAAAATAAATTTAAGGCATAACCGGGGCGGGGGGGAAAGAGACATGTCAGAACATTCAATGAGATAATCTAGTCTGAAGGCATTTTTTATTGTTTTTTCTGGACTGGGGATCATTTCTTAACCAGGTGCTAACTGCTGGGAAATACAGCTTCTTAGCACTGCAGGAAAGCCTGAATAAATTACAATATAGTTAGGCAAAAGAGTTTCCCATATACCAAGCAAGAGGGACTGAGATATGTGTCACGTTGGAGGCTGGAGAGGCAAAGCAGTAGGCCAAGGGGAAAACGTGTCCCATCAGCGAGCAGCTGGGGACACTGGGGCACAGCCCCCGACCACCACGTCCTCCCGTCCTTGCAAGACTTACGCTGTTGTCAACCAGCTTTGTGAAGGGACTGTTGGTGGTCCAGCTACACCATTTTTTCTGTAGCTGTGGTATTGGAGCCAGGAAGTCGTGGAAGGTGCGGGCACTCCACGTGCGTTGTCTGGGACAGTGATTTTCCAGCTGGACGTTCCCCTTCTCAACAGCATCTGCTCCTGCAGCTGTGTGATTAGAAGTCAGCCAGTCAGACACAGAGGCTGGGCTCGTGACACTTCTTTTTAGGTTTTTGTCCTGAAAAGAGTAAATAAAGATCGTTTACAACATCTCGCATCAAAAGGTTTTTAAAACACTTTAAAAATACGCTGTTAGTGCAAGAGACTGATTTCTTCAGTGGTTCCCTTCTCAGGACAAGACACAGGAATGCACCTTCTCGTTGCTCTTCCAGCGTGCTGCCTGGAGCTCGCTGGCTTCCCTGGATGCAAGTTTTACCTTGCTTCCCCAGCGTCAGGTTTAACGCTGAACTGGGAAATTTCAGTTACATAAGAAACAAAGTCCTACCACTCTCACTAACCAAATACATCAAATATCTACAGCTTTATTTTACTGGAGATATCTGACAGACCAGAGTAGTAAACTTCACTGTGTGAAACATAATTCTTCCACTCTCCTTGGCTCTTGGAAGGCTCCAAGATGTGTCTGTCTGGGGAAACAAAACTGCAAGGGGGATGGGGCCTGCTGAAAGAAATCCAGAAGCAAGCAACGAGAGAATCAGAAGTCTCAAAAATGCTTGATTCAGGAGGGAAGACTTCATCCTACGTTAGGGAAGAATTAAGAAAATAAAAAGAATTAAAAACAAAGAGAAAGGGAATAATCTGTTCTCAGTGTCTGTCGTGAATAGAACAAGAAGCACAAGACCCAGACTGGAGCCAAGGAGATTTTCATTTCGCATAAGAAATGCTTTGCAGGTGGAAAACGTGCTTTAGCTGTAGAACAAGGTATAAAATGGGCATCATCGGAAGGTGAGACCACATGAAACCACTGTCACCAGCTCTGTGTATAAGCAGAGTTGATCTGACGTGGGAATGAACGTTAGACGACTTCTAAAGATCTCTTCCGTACTTACTTTATACGTTCTGATGTTGCATTTAAAATCACAATTTTTGTCCTTAATATTGATGTGGGTTTAGAGCCAGCAAAGTCAAAGAATCCCTGCCTGTCCTGTGAACCTCCTTTCACTCTTACTACTACTTCACCTGTTATTTACATAAGCCTCCTGTTCCACAACTCTCTGTCTTTTTCATTTTCAGCTGTGCGAATACGGTTGTCATGAGAAGAATGCAAAATCCACATTCCCAAAATGTACATAGTCCTTAAAGAGGGTCTGAAATCAATCCCAGAGTGTCCTGGATTTAAAAGTCCTGAGAAACCAGAAACTCGACATTTGTTATTTCTGAGAAACTGAATCTCTCAAGTTTCTGCAAATCACAGAAACTATTTTGTTAAAATGTCCTATTGGAAATGGGTGGGCAGAGAGGCAAGAAATGAGCTACTACAGCAGAAACAAAAGCTCAGCAGGAAGCTGGGAGAGGCTTCAGGCTCTGGATAAGTTTGTTTCAATATTAAGCTCTTAGTCTCAGATTTGATTAAAGTCACAATCTTTATTTATAAATTTATAAGCCAGCTGGCTTCTCCTCAGAAGCCTTTTTAGGCTGTCTTAGGATTTATTATTCTAATATTCTAATATATTCTAATAAGTACCTCCAAACTGGTGTAAAAGCTAGCCACTGCTTTTGAGATAGATATACTGGAAGTAACTACCAAGATTAATAATGTATTTTCTAGATTTTTGAAAATGTTTTAGCAAAAAATGTTTCTTAAACCTCCAGGAGAATACTCTTTACTCAAACCGTTGCATCTGAAACTTGCGATGTCTGAACAGAAGTCAGAAGTCATAGTGATAAGTTAGCCAAAGGCTAAACGATGACTTGAACCAAAGGGGGCTCGGAAAGCCACGACGCTCCTGGAGGACACCTCAGAAACCATCTGAAAGCCATCCTGCCCTCCGTTTCCTCGCACTAGTCCACGTAGAGAGACGTGTGTTTGCTCTCCCAGCTCTCGCCTCCTGACAGGGGATTGATTTCTTCAAATGGGTTTTAAAAGCTAAAAAGCAAAAGCCAGTTTATCACTGGCGCCTGCCCAGCAGAGCTGAGGCTCACGCTTACCAGGGGCACGAGACCGAGTGGCCAGCCACCACTTCTCAGTGAAAAGATCCGGGTAACTTTTTTAACGAAAGCTCCTTACAGCTTGCTTTGTCTAGTGGAGCATCTCGGGTGAGGTGAGCCTGATGGCATTATTTACCGTACCGTAAAGGCTCAGGATTTCACACGTCTTTTCACATGAGGATAACTGCTTAGCTCCTGCCAAGAAAGTGGCTACGCTCCAGTGGACGACCCGTCCTACTTGCCTAGTGCTGGTCCACAAAAGCCACGCTCCGCACCCGCCGCAGGGCTCAGAGGCTGAAGGCAGGAGCTGGCTGGCCAGCTGCATTTTACACCCTAAAAATACACCTTGGGAAATGAAACTGTAAACATGCTTGTTTCTAACACCCAGTAACCCTGAGTAATTCAAGCGGCCTGAAGCGATCCCCTTGGAGCGCAGGTTTGTAATTAGCCTGCTGGGCTCAATTTCCGCCCGCCTTGGAGGGGATAGTCTTCAGCTGCGGGGAAAGCCCTGGTGCTTTGAGAGAGGCCCTTTGGCCCTGCCTGGGTAGGTCTCCTGCTCCCTGGGGGACGTGGCGGAGAGCGTTGACTGCCTTGTGTGCAGCATGGCCATCCCTGAGAAGGAGACGCCTCCGAGTTAATAACGTGGTAAATCACTTTCATTCTTTGGGTTACCTTCACTTAGAGCTGTTTTAACACTAAGAATTTTATTTTTTTATGTATAAATCTCCTCTGATAGATTGCTCGCAGAAGGGATGGTAGAATAGAAATGCTTTTCTTTAAGTGTATTTGTTCATTCTGACTAGAGTGGGGAAGAGAGGAAGGAAAAGGGGCTTCCCTCCTGCCCAGCGGCTGGTTTTGTGCGTGGCTGCCAGCAGGTGAAGCTCTCTGCACTGGGAAGAAGGACCGAGGGTGCAGGTATTCAAGGGTCCCAGTTTGGCACTGGTACAGCTCACAGTGCCCCGCTCCGCAGAAGAAAAGGTGTTTGCGCAAGGGAAGGCACCAGAGCTGTTCTTTTTTTTCCCCCTCTTTCTGTTAATCTGTGGCCGACTGGAGGAAAAGCTTAGCACGTGTCTTACACTAGCGTAGGAAAATCCTGACCGGCCTGGCCTCCTGGCGAACTTCCTAATCAAGTGCAGGGATACAGAATGCTTTTGTTTTGTAAACTGTGACAGAAGTATTACACAGACTGTCCTGGGGCATGTGAGTTCCTTGGCTGGGTGTTTCTCCGCTGGTGGGAAAAAGAGAGAGGACAGTGGAGAGGAGAGTATTGACCTGGGAAAGGCTTTAATATTGACGTGTACTGGATGTGCTCCGTCGGGCACTACGCTCAAGGTTGAAGAGGAGGCAGCCAGACCTGAGACTTCAGAGCTGTCCTCTGTTTCTGAACAAATAATTGACCAGGAGTGCAGGGGAAAGAGCTAAAATAAGAGAGAACTTGCTGAACTGATTCAGGCTTCTGTGTGTGTATTTGAAAGGACCCCGGTGCTTTCACTTGCAGCGCTTGATTTTTTGGAGCGTACGCTGTTTATTTTCACATCAGCCCGTGGGACAGCTAAATAGCTTCCTGACAAGCTGAGGAGCCGAGTAACTTCCCTGACCACTGGGCAGCGGTGGGCAGGAGCAGCTCTGACTCCCAGGCCCTTCCCTTGCTACGGGTGACGTTTCTAATGGAACATCACCTTTGCCAATTAACGTGTCTCTGAGGGCTGCTCCTACCGCCTGCCCGCAGACCTCTGCATGCACCTGCAGACCTGTCAGGTCCAAAGCAGACTTCTGCACTCGCTCTTCTCAAAGCTGGGAAGATGCTGGCGCGGGGGATCACGGCCCGCATCCGTCGCTGGCGGCTCAGCTCGAGGGTTAGGAGAACCGCCTGGCTCAGGCTCTACCTTTCTTGCAAAGTGGGCAGTAAGCATAAATGGACAGTTATGACAAGTGCTGCCCAAGAGGGACATCCCGTGGCTTGCTAGAGATGCCGAAGAGCATTCCTACCTGTATTCTGTAGGTGGTAAAGCTCAGCCCGCTGGCCCCAGGTCCAGCGGAAATGATAAACACTTCATCGCTCCCAGTCTCGGTGGTCACTGCAGATGTGGAGGAGGGCACATCTGGGTCAGTGTCCTGAGGAGACCGTTCTGTGCTGCCTCCGCAGGAAGTGACTGAGGAAAGAAGAAAACCAGCAGAGACTGCTTGCGAGAGTCCAGAACATCTGTTCCCAACTCCTCCATGACAAACCCTCCTCCCTCTCTCCCCAGACAATCTAGAGCAGGCTTTGGCTCTCTGTCGCACCAGCCAGAACAAAAGTCAAGCCAACAGTTTGCTCTCCTGAAACTGCAAGCTTTTAAAAACAAAACAAAAGGGGAGGGGAGGCACACCCTTGGGTCTGCTTTCTAATAAGGACAGACCCAAACTGAAATCCCTCATACTAAAACGCACAAGGCTGTGCTGCAGGTCGGAAACTTGCAGATTTGCTCGCCTCACTCTTTATTTGTATTTACTCATCCCTGTTAGTACTGGGAGCCGTGCTCTTGGCTTAAACCCTAGCGATGCTGCTCCTACGGGCAGCCTCACGCTCCGGGACTGCCCCGGGGTGTGTGCGTGCGTGTGTCCCCCAGGCCTGTCCATCTGGTCCAGGCCAGGAGAGCTCTGGCCACAACCTCCTCGATGACTCTTCCAAAGAAGGAGATGGGAAACTGTTATGGTTGGGAGTACAGAATTAGCTTCTTGGGAAGAGATCCTTGGGAGCTGTGCGTAATGGCTGACGGTTTAGTGGGAAACTGATGGTGTGTAGCAACACGTCATGAAGCAGCTCCCTGTCGGCCTTCACCGACCAAAAGGGGCACTGATGCAATTCATGTGTTGTGACTCAGAACTGCAGCGAGTGACTTTATCTGCGGCTCGGCTGGGGCTCTCTTGTTCTCGAAACACACTGTGAAGTAGATGTCATCTAAAGCAGCCTTGTCCATAAAGCTCTTCAGAAAAAGTTAGCTCCAGGAGTCAAAGCTGTCCAAAGCCCACGTAAGCATTGTAAAACCCATCCTTTCCAGACGAGGTTAGGCACAGGGCAGGTGAAACTCTTCCACGATTTATGGATCTTTAGAAGTTGTTTGTAGCAGCCTGAACCCGACACATTTGCTCTGCTAACCCAGTGTCTCTGCAATGCCATGTGCTACGACAGCTTTTGTTGGCAGCATCCTGGAGCTGTGCGTGCTCCTTGCCAGGGGAATTACCCTACCAGCGAGGGGGGAGAGCAGCGAGGAATGGTTCCCACAACAAAGGCTTTCTGCTGTGAAGTGCCTCTCCAGCTGTGCACGGGCGAGACAGCGAGGAGGACCGCAAGGAAGAAACGATCTGATTAACTGGCCGGGGGCTCCGGGGTGCCCTGACCTGCTCCCACCGCTGCCCCGTGCTTACCCGCCTGCTCCCGGCTGACAGAGTGGTTGTTGTTTTCATTCTCCCGGCTTGGCACCACCAGCTGGAGCTCATTGATATCAACGGCGGAGTTCTGGATCCCGGTCTACAACTCAGAACATGCCCCAGTAAACATCGTCAGATAAACAGTGCAACAGCCAATATGACAGAGAGAAACAGAAATTGCTGAAGCCATTAGCACTAACCTCCTGGTCACTGCATGCGTTGGATGAGCTCCTTTTGGGGCACGTTCTCTGCCTGAAAAGGAGAGACAGCAACAACAACGACAAGCCCACGAGTGAGTTAAAGATCCACGGAAGGGAAGGTCTCGGCTGTGCTCATCCTGCGAGGGGGACCCAGCAGGTTATGAGCTCTCCTGCCTACAGGAGCATCCAAAATACTTGCCAAGACTCAGGGCAACAAGGCCTGTAGGCCAGGGGAGAAAACGCTATGCTCATGTGGTGGAAAGTCAGCTGAAGAAGAGAAGGACCTGTCATCTTCTGCCCGTGATCACTGCAAAAGCAGGAACAGAGTTCAGACCTCTGCCAAGTCCCACCAGGCTCCCCCCCGCCGGCTGCTCCTTCGCCTCAGTAACTAAATAGCAGGACTGAAATCCTGCCTTTGGTCTGGGCAGTGACATCGTTCTTACCCTGTTAGACAGAATATTTCATCTGCGTGACCAATATTGCGTGCTGGATTATATTTAGCAAGCAGAGAGCATCAGATGTTGCTCATTGGTATGAACGTTTTATTAAATGACAGCGCTGTGGCAGATGATTGCTGGGTAAACACGCCTCTTGGCTGAAGGGAGACAAAAGCATGTTCTTAAGCATTTTTCCACATTTTTACTAAAACTAAGATTATGAAACAACTAGTGTTGTCTACTTTTGGATGAATAAGATGTGAAGATGTGACAGAGAAAGGCTGGCAGTAATGAACATGATAATGACTGAAGCAAGTGTGTTTTGTCTTTGCGTACGGCAGTTCTCCATGGGACGGTGCGGGGACACACGGGAGCATTAAGGCACGGACCAGATAGGATGGGAACCATGTCACTGTTTCCCTACTATCTGTGCTGTTGGCTGGCATTTTTCCTCTTCTTGTTGGAGGCGTTGGTTTGTTTTAAGGCATTTAATCTCCTCCATACAATTTTTTTTTTGGTAGTGATGTGTCGAAGCCAAGACTTCAAGTTTTCAGTCACCATTTCATTACCGTTTGTTTCTAAGAATGGGGACTCGGAGGCCACCTGATGAGGCTGGGTGGGAGCCGGCGTCTGCTCCATCTCAGACATGGTGGGTATCATTCCTTCACCATATCATTGGATCTCAAAAAATGCTTGACCGACAAGTGAATTGAGGGAGGAAAAAGAACCCCATGATGTGCCCCCAGCGCCGTTCCTAGTGAATACAGAGAAGGCTACAGAAAAAGAGGAGAGCGAGTTGGCACTTGAGAGTTCAATCCAGAAGAGGTCCGGATGGATAGCTGTTACTCCAGGAGGCACAACGGCATCGGCCACCGCTTGGGCTTCCTGGGGGGAACTCGGGGCTCAAGCAGGGAAGGCTCTTCCCTACTGCACTGATCAGGAAGGGGGAGCAGGGAAAGGCTTCCAAGTAGGAGTGGCGTTGCCTTACCAAGCAAGATCAAACCAAGTAGGAAATACTTCAAAGTGGAAAATGTGTATGTAAATATTCCCCCACGCACACCAGAAGGTCTTATTGGGCACCTCAACCATTTCAGCAGGAGTGACCTGGCAAATCACGCCCCAAAATAATGAATTAGCGTGGTGGTCAAGGCATTCAGGCAGATGGTGAGAGAACTATGTGTAATGCCCTGCCTTCTCCACATTGCATTCATTTTTTTAATCTCTTCCCCTCCTCCCAGGTCTTTCCTGCCAAAACCCATGACAAAAATTTAATCAAGTCTGATATATTCCTATGAAATAGTCTTGTTTCAAATAACTGGTACGTTACAAGCAAATGTGTTAAAATATTTCCACCCAGGGATTAAAGAGCACAAAGGAAACGTTCTCCTCTAAGAAAACACAATTTAGCATATATTTCTTCCACACTGAACGTCAGGCGTTGGCAACCCAGACTTGTTAGTTATCTGGATGGTCTCACTTTTGGGTTTGTTAGTTGAGCTTTTAGGATGACTTAACAAACAAAAGGTTCAAGTTCTCAGAAACACAAATAAAAATGTGTTCCTCGGATTCTTGAATACAGCTGTCCCATTTATAAGATATTCATATTCTCTGGGACAAAGCTGAATAGACGAAATATCCATTTTAAAAGTCTCAGCAACTGACAGCTATGATACACTAGGATAGACAGAGCAAGCTCTGCATTAAGAAACTGAAATACCTTACATCCATTTGGCTCCTTTCCTTGCCATTCTTTATAGTTGTCCTCTACAATATTTAGCAGGCACTGTAACTGCCTTGAAATCCACAATGCAGCTTGGCAGAGCGAACCAAAGGGAGAGTAAGGTGCCTCCGGCAAAGACAAGTTTTCTGTGCAAGTATGGTAGAATAAGGAGAAATAAGAGAAGGAAGAGTCCTGTTCTTCCCAAAATTTAAATTAGGATTAAAAAATGGTAACTGGCTGAAATATCCCCATTTTAACTTTTTTTTCCCTCATCACACTTTGGGTATTGAGTGTCTGATTTCCACTGAACAATTTGATTTACTGTTAAAAACCAACACACACAAAGGGTAAGAGTTTCTAGATTCGGCCAACAATTTTGGTGGAAACTTGAGATTTTTTTTTTCCTTCTATTCAGAGCTGCTGCCACAGTGCCTGGAGAGATGTGCTAGTTTGCAGGACTGGGGATCTTAGTCTTTCTTTAGCTCGTTCTCCAGTTGGACTACATCGCCCGTGGCACGCCGCGGTACCTCACCACCAAGGAGACCAGCGATTTAGATCAGCGTGCAGCTCACGGATATACAGCTAACGTGCAAATACACCAGTTTCCATCATTTAAAAGAAGCTGTATTTTTTTTTTAAAGTTGCTTCAAACTTGTCAAGTAAACAAAAGAATTCAAGTCTGTTGGAAGCTTTGTGAAAATTGTCCCGTGCTCCCCAGCAGGCAGCTCCAGCTAGGTCTAGCTGTCTTGGGTCTCTAACTAAACCAGCCTGATGCGTAGATGGGCAGAAATGGAGGACACGGCTACAACGGGCAGGGAGGGATTTCTGGGTTGTGCCTAGCACAGGGATGGCAGAGGAAAGGTCTGGTTTTAGCCCAGAAGTGACTAGGATTCTCTAGGAGAGCGTTCTATGACGAAGGAGCAGTATCACCCCCAGGTGACGATCGGGCTGCAGGCAGTGACTGGCAGGGCAGCACGGAGAGAGATGGCAGCACACGATGACTTGGTGAAATAGCTGTATGCGTAGGGGGTTGTAATTGGAAACAGGTCGTTGGCAGGCTACGCAGATGTAAAATGCAGTTGCAATCCATGGGTTGCAACCATCGAGCAAAAGTCTGACTGCATTGGACAGGATTAAAATTAAATAAGGTGGACGTGTCTGTTGTTCTTGGGGCTTGGGAAAGAAAATAAAAAATACCCCATTACTCGAGCCAGGCCTCATGGCCAAAAGTAATTAGAATTATTGGCCAACTAACAACTGAAGCTTTCATTCCCTCGCCAAACAGCAAACAAAAGCTGCAGTGTGGCAGAGACTTGGAGTTTCCCCAGAGAGCTCTGCCCTGGCTGAATGCAATGAGCCCGAGCAGGCTCTGCTGACGACTTGGTGCATTGGAGTGGCAGGAGGTGCCAAGCCCTGCCCGGGCCACTTCCACCCCTGGCAAGGCAGAGCCTGCTACTTTTAGCTGAGCAAGAGCAGCAGATAGAAATGGAAAAAAAACACAGCTAAAGCTGGTACCAGAGGAACGAGTAAAGTAGGAAGAGAAAAGAAAGTGGAAGGCGAGTTTACGAGGCCAAGAGCAAGCATCCTTTGCAATGGCCCGCTCCAGCCAGGGCGAGCGTTATCGTGCCTCCGAGAGCTGGTCCCATTTCTGAGCGCGCTGCGCTGTTAAAGCATCTTCATTTCTCCCCTCGGCCCACCCCTCGCAGCCCTGACATTTTCTGCAGCGAGGACAGGCTGTGGCTAATACACATTTGACACCTGATTTCAAGCCCTTATTTAGGGCCAAAAGCATAAAATAGAGTTTTGCGGGCTCAAACCAAAAGAAGTTTAAACGTGCTCTGCAGTCTTATTCTGAGCTGCGTTAAAAACCCCACAGCTGGGAAGCGTAGGCGAGCTCCGACCAGCGCCAGCGGTTCTGGGGCCAGAGACCAATATCCTCGAAGCAGTTAGTGCAGTAAAGAGGGGAAAAAAGACTCTTCCAGTGCAATACAAGTGAGGTTACTCAGCACAGGTCATGGCATCGTTTCCACACGTGTCAGACCTCACGAAAATGCCGTAAGTCTGACAAGAAGTAAAGTATTGTCACCAAGGCCTCCCTGGAATAGCAGGCGGGGAATAAAGGCAGCTGGGACAGTAACCGGCCTTTCCGGAGGCTAAAGGACTAGGGACAGTCTCTCTATATACAGTCGATAGCTGACTGAGGTATATCCTCCTTTAAAAAAAGTTGTAGAGCAATTAAAAGGCATAAATGCCAGGGTTAAAAGAAGTGAGTCTACTCCCGGTCCTGCACCGCAGGACCCCGCTAGGATGTATTTGCAGTGACCAGAACATACAAACATCTGTGTGGGGGGAAAAAAAATGCGTTCAGTCTTTCTCTGTTGGGCAGCAACAGCAGAATATTACTTTATTTTGTAAACATCTGGCAAGCAAAAAGCCAAATTGTGCATGTGAGCAGCATGGCCTTACTTTCTAAACAGGCTACGCAGAGTAAACTTCAGCCAGTGAAATCTCAGATTGCTGGTGTACTTTTTGGTTGGAATAATACTCTGCTTCATGGCTAGTTACAGTGAAATTAAATAGGGGTAATGGAGCAAGAACAGCCTACTCAACATGTGTATCAGCCCAGACTGCTGCCAGAGCGGAGCAAGCATGTTTCTGTCTCTTTTGAAGATTGGCAAGGGTATAAAAATAAAGTATTTGGTATCTGGAAGACATTTTCCACCAGACGTTTTCCTTTAGAGCTAGCAAAAAATTGTGGTCTAAATTAGTGTTCTGCAAGCTCTTTAAAAAGGAAAAAGGTTAGTTACATGTAACACATGCAAGTTTAACTCTTACAACTATGAAAAGCTCAGACCCTGAAAGCAGCAATTTCTATATACAGCAAGAGAGATTATATTTAAGCTTCACCACCTTGCCCACGTTCTCTTATAGCCAGTACGATGGCCTATATTTTGTATTTATTCAGCAAGAGCTAGAAATGCAGCCTCCAAAAGGACAAGAAAAACAAAGTTCCCCTATCAAACCAGCCTCAATGACCAGGAGGGGCTGGGCAATCCAGAGACCTTCTGGGCTGGAGGATGCACACCAGATGAGGCAGGGGCCGCAGGAAGGAGAAGACGGCCCAGTTGCTGCCCCTGGGAACGGAATGCTATCCCTAATACCCAGTCAGCACAGTGGAGCCCTGCAAGGGACCGTATTTGTTTCAGTTTACCTGATGTTTTCACTGAAGTCCAAACATCTGAAAAATACTGTTTGTTTTGACAAAAACCTGGGGAGCTCGGGCTCTGTTTTGAATTTGTTGGAAGGGAAAAAAATAAATCACTGTTTCTACAAAAATGTTTTCACTAGGGAGCTAGTGAGAAAAATGCAAACATATGCTGGGGGGTGGAGAAGCTTTCTCCTGACAGATACAGAGAAAAGAAATACATGAAGTAAAAGGAACTGACTGGAGAGGAACACTTTTGTCACTGGCCGGTTTGAGCCGTTTAACTAGTTAGCATCAGGACCTGGAACTCAGCAGCCCAGCCTGACCATCAGCTCACTTGACTGTGTCACTTCGGATGACGTTTGGGGACAGTACAGGCACTGCAGCATGGCTCTCTGCTCTTCCCTAGCATTCAGAGGGACGTGCAGATGACTGCTTAATGCACAAAGTGCATTGGAATTAAAATGTCTGCAGAGTCTCTTGGATAAAACACGCTACAGACTGGAAAATATTCCATAATCTTAATTCTAAGTGGTAATACTTTTGTTATTATTTACTTTTCTGCAGAGCGTTAGTGATGGTTAGAGTCGAAGTGTGGAATCGCCGTGGAAAGACGCAGTGGCTGTCAGCTCAGCCTGCTCGGGAGGCTTGGGGAAGGACGATCTTTCTGTTCTGCATTTGCCCATTGGCCAGTTAGTGTCCCAGAACTGAGGGTCAAAGGCACCGCTGCCATTGAAACAAAAGAATGCCCAAGAAAGTCCTCACCCTTCAGGTATTTCTGCAGGAAAAAGAAAATAAATTGGAGGCACAGGAGCTATAAAACTAGGAAAGAAAGCTGAGGAGCCTAGGGCAGGAGTAGTGACTGGCGTTGATCTCCTCCGTATCCACGCACTTTACTGCATTTAAAGGACAGCAAGCATTAGCAGAGGGAAGGAAACGTAACGTCGTTTTCTGGTCTTTTTCCTGCATGGATAATATCGCATGCTTCAAAGGCTCAGATATGCATCATCTTACCTGCAAGCTATGCAGAGGGCAGAGAGCAAAGCGAGTGCAAAGAAAGCGATCCCTGTTAAAATTGCCAGCAGCATCATGTTTTCCTTCCTCTCCTGCCTCACAGCATCTACGGTGTTAGGGTCGGTGATGTTCTTGTATTCGAAGAGCATTGCAAAGCCTCGGCCCCGGTCTGTGGTGGTGATCAGTTCCATGATAACCTCAACCATTTCCAGAGATGAACCAAAGACCATGGTCTTGTTTAAAGGTGAATTTGGTCCACAGAAGCGAGAGGAAAACGTGATGAGATCGGAAACATATAATACATCATGGGGACAGATGTCCACTGCTGACTGCGGGCTGGAGGAGATTTCCACAGGCAATACTGTTGTGGGAAGAGTCCAGCGCTCTACCGTAACTTCATCTCTCTCACTAGTAGCTAGGTGGGCAAGGAAGATTTCCCCTTGCAAGTCGTCTTCTGTTTCCAGGCCACTGGTATTTTGCCTCCGTGCTGTGGCACTACCAGCCACAGGGAATGGCGGTTCTTCTGGTTGAGCCTTGGTAATGGCTTTGGGTTCCTTCATCTGCTTCGACTGGTTTTCTTCAGTTGCTTGTTTGGCTTCATCTTTTTTTGAGGCGGTTCCTGGAAGTTCATCCAGGTGACTAGCAAGGTCCTTTGACTGATCTCCTGTGCTGCTCAGATTCTGAGCCACCTTCGATATCCAGGTCTGGAGAGGGGGTTTTGTAGTACGGAGAGCGAAGTCCAGGTTTTCCTCAAGAGAAGGCATGTTCTCATTTCCTGTTTCTGCAGGGGCTGAAAAGTCATCCCAGGGGGCTGGAGTTTCACTGGAGCTCTCAAAAATGTCAAAGTCAAAAATTTCCAAGATAAGATGGGTTCTCATGGGAATGAAAAATTGCCAAACACAGTGTGTCCCTGGGTAGTAGTTGTTTGGAAAACCTGGTGATAAAATCAGGCCTCTTTCCATCGATTCCACCACTGCTCCACAGGAATAATATACCTGGGAAATAAAACAAATAAGCTTACGTCTTGCCAGGGATGATATACAGGATGCAGTCTGCTAGACCTGTTGAAGGTCCTACTCCTTTCTTTCCCTCCAGGGACTGGTATAAAATAGCCTCAAGAAAGGGGAACCCATTAAGCTTGTCCAAGTCTATCTTCTACTTTCCCATTTGGAGCGTTAATCTAATATGGACAGCCAGTCTTAGAGACTATGGAAGTGTATATCGAATGACCAACCTCCACAGAAATATAACCCAGATGAGTAATTCATATAATTCTCGCTTTCTACTACTGATCATAGGAGCATCCATTTGTGCTGTTGGCTAACATACAACTTTTGACCACACAAAGGTGTTGTCCTAAACAGCTGGTTGGGTGATAAAAATCTTAAAAAGCTAAAGAAAAAACTCTGTCACCACAGCATCCTTAACTCTGTGTTATTTTCATTAAAAACATTTTTTAATGTAAAGAAAACCCCACCCAACTTTGTATTGATGATTGCCCATGATTCATCCACCCAACTCATCTTCTGTTTCAAAGACATTCAGCCTTATTTACTTCAACAGGCAGTAAAATCGAGGTGGGTTTGACTGGGTAAATTCTCTTCTTCAAATGCAAAGCCTCTCAAAATAGCAATAGCAGATATCAGCTCTCACTAGTAAACTAGCAATCAACATGCATTTTACACAACACAGTGATAGTCCCCTGTGAAATTTGCTATTTCTTCTTTCTCCGTAAATAGCCTGCAGAATCCAAAGAGGAAGGAAGTCCGTAAACGGTGGTGCTACCTACCGCGCTGCTTCTTCTCTAAAGGTACACAAGGCTGTTTTCACATGTCATATTTACAACTATCTTCTCCCAAAGACACTCTCGGAGCCTTTTTTCAAGATTCTTTCATAAATTCGGAGAGCCTGGAGCCCTGTCTACGCCTTGGGCAATTGTTTTTGAAAAGGGGAAAAAATAAGTCAGAAGTACTTAGGTCACAAGCCCTGTCTAGGAGCACGGGTTTAAAAGAATTAATTGGAGAAGAAAGGGAATGCTTTGGGTTTGGTGGGGGGTTTTTTTTGGTCTGTTATCTATTTAAACACAAAGGAAGCTTGGCAGTAGAACAAACAAAGCTTATGAAGTCCATATAAAGCCACAAAGATCAAAATACTCCAGATATTTTTCCTCCTAGTCTGTCCCCTTGGCTCATATTGAAATGGAAAGGAAAAAAAAATGCAATGCCAAATGTTAGAAACCCTTAAATAAAGACAAAAAACCAGACCTGTTCTGCAAGGCATGAACTTTGTTTTCCAGCAGGTGCTTTCCATATTCTGAGTGATTTCAGGGTGGATGGCAGGATGGCAAGAGAAAAGGACCAAAACAGCAACGTGGGCAGAAACTGTATTCTGTATTCAACTTGAAATCCAGTCTCTGACTTTTAAAAGTGTAATTTAAATCAAAGCTTATGTTAATTATAGTGGAATAAACTACAGGCTTCTTATTTAAGGCACCTGGGCTGGACTATGGCTTGAAGTCTCAAGTGGAAAAGAAACCACATTCATGTGCCAAAAACATATTATCCTCTGCCCGATGCCTTAGGAGTCCCACAGCATGTAATACCAAAATAAATTAATAGAAATTTACTGATCTTTCCTCTAGGAGGTAAAATTTGGGGGTTTAGTCTGAATTAGCTAATTCAAGGTAAAAATCCAGGTGAAAACAGCAAAGCTTTATGTCAATTTAAGAGGCTACAGATCCCAACATTTAGATACATCTGCTAATTCACATCAGAATTACAGACACATTTGTTGTCCCTTGGATTTTACTGAAAACTAGCTGTTTTCCAGGGAATATGCTCCTCTTCCCTTAGGGAGGGGACTGCTCCTACACTTGGAAGATGCAAAGGGGGCTTTTCTGTGACTTCCCTCATATTCCTTCCCTCCGTCCCAGAATATCAGTGCAGACTTGCCTTTGTTCCATGCTAGTCTTTTGAGCTCACTTTTAAGTAAGGCATTTGCATAGCAAGAAACAGTAAACAATGCCTAACTTTTCGACTAAAATATGTCCCCAGTTTTGGAGCCAGAACGTGCACCAGAACTGTTGCTATTGCAGGGTGGTACTCCTGGAGGTGGGAGGATTACAGATTGGCCCAAACCTCCTTAAATTAGCAATGATTGAGGGTTGAGATCTTATTTTGGGGAATATGTGAACTGATCTAGTTGCCTTTTTTCAGACACTGAGAAGGCGCTTGGAGGCGTTCACAGCCCCACCTCTACTACCAGAAGACTTTGTTAACACCCAAAGCAGCAGCCATCCGTTCAGTGGATCTTGTGGGATTAACCACCAAAGTGCTGAATGCGTAAGTGCATCCCCCCCTAAATCCCTCGCCCCCGCTCTCAGGATAGGCTCCCTTTCCTGCCTGCATTTTCACTTGAATCTCGCATCATTTGGAGAGAAGTATCTCGCAGACTCTGCACATCCGAGGAGTCTCGGATTTAAACTCAAATGCCTCTTGTTCCCCGACGAGCCACGTGGCCACCAGTTGGCTGCAATATCCGGCTGAATCCCAACAGGTACCCTGCATCCCCGAACCCAGGCAGGGGGGGATTTGTGCAACGTGCGCATTCCAGAAACACGGCTGAAAGGTCATGGCAGTGGGGGAATTGTTCATTTATTTATGGCTTGGGAGACTGAAAAGATTCAAGACTTGCTCTGAGACCAGGGGAAAAAAACCCCAAGGGAGAGGAAATGCAAGACATATCCAAGGTGAGGTGGGGGGGGGAGGATTTCTGATTAATTTATAATCCACAACTAAATGACTGACAAAACCATTTAGTTCATTTGAATCATCCATTATGAAGGCTGAGTTTCATCAATTAGAGACAGATGTTCCCTTCTGCACCAAGTTATAGATTCATGGGCTTTTGACAGAGGCATGCAAAAAATCTGGCACATTTTTAATCTTTGCAAATGATAGGGTGTTGTTTTTTTAAAAACAGCACTTGATATACGCCCACACCAATTAGATCAATTAGGAGCAGGGAGAACCAGCTTACCAGTCCTGTTCATCTGCTTTTCAGTACTTCCCACTCTGGCTAGGAGTCCCGAACGTTTAAAACAGTTGTGTTGAACCGAACCTCCAGCCCGCAGCGGTCAGATGTACCCTACCTGCCTTCTGAATTAGGATAACTGGGGAACAGCATTTCCTAGGTTGCAGAGAAGGAGTACCTCAAATCTCAGCTCTTGCTTCTTGGGCAGAAATACAGTGGTTGAATACTTCAGAACATGCTAAGACATTGCATTTCCCCTTTTCACACTACACAACCCACTCAGAAGCTTAAATCCATGCCCATTACTAAAAGTGCCCCGTTGTTACGCACTTACTTACCTCCTCCGGTGCTGATGTTGAGACTCCCTAGGAGTAGTTAATATTGGCATCAGCTTCGAGCTACTTAAGATACGCACACGTAAGGAGTTATAAGGCCTCTGCACCAGGAAACTCAGGAGTAAGGAGCACCAGGCAGGACCTCGTGCTAGACCCTCGTAGGTGATTCTGGCAGCGGTGCCCCGATGGTGGGATGAATGCTCTGCTGCTCTCTGAAGTGCAGGTTTGCAACAAACCCACGTGCGATGCAGTTGTAGAGAGCCTGGGAGTCTTTCTTAAGCAGACAGCTATGTTGGGTTGGAACAGATGTGGCCACAAGCGACTGCAAGCCGTTGTTCAGAAATCTCACCACAGACACCAGCGTCTGCTTTCTGAGGAGCACCATTGCTCAGAGAAAGAGCAAGCCCTTGCTACGTAGGGGTGCAGCACAAAGGCAGTATGTGATTTCAAACTGGACACTATACACCAAAGAGCTCTTGAGAAGCAGCTGGCACTGATAAATAGCAGAATTCCCATGCAGGAACGGGGGAAAATAATTGTTTTGGCCACGTGGGAGTTTATTATAAGGCCCAACCAAGTATATGCACAGGGAAGAGTAGTTATCATCATCAGAGTAACATAACCCTCATCTCTGCTCTCCACTCGCACACCACCTACAAATGTAGCCCTGGAGCCTCTGCATTATTCCAGCAGGAACGTTGTCAGGGAATCAACACATTGTAAGGGAATACCGCTACGAGAAGAATTTGGTTAGCACCCTTTCTTTAATCACAACTACTGCCAAAGGCGGCACCAGACTAGAGCTGGATCAGAGGTACACACAGAAGCAAGCTCTTCATTTTGCCAGGACAGGACAAGTTTTTGCGGGACCTTGCATCAAAGCCAGGAGACCCTCCTGGCTGCTTCCACGAGAGCGAAGCCATGCTCAAAACCTGCAGGAAGGTCTTGCAAAAAGCCATGAAGGGCAAGTTGTGGCAGCCTCTAGCTGGCCCACGAGCACTCTTCAGTGATGGGTACCAGCCTCTGCCTGGATCACCAGAAGCAGGCAGGGCTCAGTTTCTCGAGCTTCTCTGTCCTGCCTCCAAATGCTTCTGGCATGAGGCGATGCTGGGATCCCAGGGGGAATGTGGGGAGGATGCTATGACACGTAGCTGGTAAGAGAACGTGACATGGCCATGTGGTTTTGCTTGTAAAGACATAAGCCCTGCTGAAGAGAAGTGGAAACAAAGTGATGCAAGGTCCTAGGTAGGGAAACCCTCAGCCCATTTGTGCTCACAGTTTTTGCTGAAGCTCACAAAGGTGAAGTGGTGATACATTTTTTTCATTCATGTTAATGCTGGTTACAAGGAGCTGCTGTTTGCAGCATCCTGGAGGACGCTGTCTTGCTTGCATCCCAAAGACTGTTTATTTTTAAAGCGTATTTATTTCAAAGAAGAGGAAGAAGGACATCCTGTCTTGATGTTTGTCATTCCTCTGTGAGCACAATCTCAGATTCTCCGGCTTGGGACCTGTCCAATGTAGTTTGGGTTTTTTTTATAAGATACCCAAGAAATAGCAAGTTCCCTTGGTGCGTACCCAGAGTCGGAGTGAAAGCCTCAGCAGAGGAAACTGCAGACACACAGTGGAGCCACTAAATTTCCAAGACATCCTCAGGGGCCAAGCCACACGCTTCATAGAGACACCTAGTTGCAGGCTGGCAAGGGAAAGACGTGCAGAGATCGTAAGCCACTTTGCCCTCATTAATGACTTATGCACATCTCAGCTTCTGTGCATTTCTCACGTGCCTTTCCAGTTTCAGGCAGACTTAAAAATGTCACTTCCACTTCTTTGTAGAAATGACAGAGAAGAATAATCCACTACATTTCAAACTGACTGAACATTTAAGAGGTGCTGCATTTATTAGTCTTTTCAGGAACAGACATGTATTATCTCCTTATCCACGTTAAAGGGCTTTTTGGTCTTTGCTTGAAGACTGTACTAGAAAGATTTAATACTAGAGTTATGAGTGAAGGTGAGGATAGACACTATTTATGTAGACCTTAGGCCCTCAAAAAAAAATCACTCTGAAGTCAAAATACTTGGTTATGATCCTGTGCTTTTGACCAGAAGATTCTTTTATGTTTTGTCCCTTCCTGTAAAATAGCCCCACTACATAAATGATCCTTTACTGGTTTTTTGGGTTTGTTTTTGAGTAGGAAAGAGAGAACCCCTACCCAGGTTACCCAGGTAGATTTTTTTGCTTCATTTAAAAAAGCAAATCCACTGCAGCTGCCTGGTGCCTGCAGGCAGTATATGGCAATTCTATAGTAGCCTTATCTTGTCAGCCTACAGATGATTCAACAACAACCATAGAGGCATGCAACTAGTTCCTGGACAGAGACAGATGCAGTCTTAGAATCCAAGACTGTTCAGTCTGGATGACTAAATTTAGCCATCTGAGCTCACCATACCATCAATGGGGTGCAAATCCAGCAGGCTTTATTTAGGATCCGTCATCCCTCCAAAATTAAAAACATCTTATGTGGACACATGCACGCACATGTGTGTTTCTTTCAAAGGGTTGGCAACACTTTGAGACTACCTCACCAGCTCCTTCACATTTTATTCTGCCCCAGGGACCTCTTTAAAACTCTGGCTCCACCAACATCTTTGCAATTGCTCAAAACATGCAGGGTGAGGTATGGTATCTCAGTTACTTCCCCCTTCTCCCCTCCAAATGTAGGAGGTTCATGCTGAGTTGAAGATCACTCGGACACACGAGGACATTTGAACAGAGCCAACCACCTGGGATGAAATATGAAGTAGCCCAAACTTTCAGCCAGAGCAGAAAGAAAATGCTCAACTTAGGGCTTTAAAAAGAAAAGGAGAAGGAAAAAGGGAAAATGGTCATTCTGCACTGCCAGCTTAAGGGGGAAAAACAAAATATAGACAAGTCTTTACTTGCTGACGTGGCTGGAACTAGCTGCAAAGCTACCAGAAATACAGTTCTTGTGGTTCCCAGCGAAAGCCCTGAGTTCTCCTCTCACAGTATTTCCAAGTTAGGGAAGTCTGAGCTTTTTGGATGCTTGTCAAATACAGGATCTGAGGAAAGACTATCCCAAGAGTAAGATAAAAAACTCCAGTCTGTTAGTTGAAGAAGTGACCACATTTACTTCACTAGCTGAGCGATCTAGAGCTCAAAGCTGGTAGGACTTTTTCCAAGCGGAGGACAAAGTTAATCGGAGACTTAAAATTAGCGCTCTACTTCATTTTGCATTTTCAGCTCATCTTTGCATGCAAAGTTTATTTTCTTTTATTAGTATGAACTACATACAGCAGCAGCACATCTAACCTATTTTTCCACCTGGCAGTACAAGAATTCCCGGAATTGCCTTGGAATCACCATTTCCCCCTCTGCCAAATTGCCTTTGCTGTTTAAAGCATGAGACAACAGCAAAAGGACACTTTCTTGTCCCATATTAGGGCAACTCTTCAAGGATCTCTGGATGCTTGAAAATAGCAGACCTGGCAGAAGGAGATCAGGACATGGGATTGACAGAGTATAACAAAAACTGCCGACACTTTGCTTGGTTATTAGGAGAGAGTTGTCCCTGTCTCCCTTTTCCAGTCCTTAACTGTGATTTTTTTTCAGATTGATCTCCAAAAGAGTTCTCATCAATTATGAGAGTACCCTGCTTGCTAAGGGGTCTCCCTCGCCGTCCCAATAACCCTGTCCCAACACAAACCCATATACCGGCACGCACGCTTCGTATTCTCTCCTTGCTCCCTGACCAAATTCACATAAACAAGCACCGAACAGGGTTCCGCTGTGGGACTCTGAAACTGGGCCGAGCATACATTTGCTTTTAATACATTTATGGCATCAGAGCAGTCGCACTCATGTTTTTAAACAAGGGTCTAATATTTCTTGAAGTGAGTGCAACCTGCTGGATTTAAGCAAAACCAAACCTGCATTTTTTAACAGATGCTCTGTTATTTCAGTGGTGGGTAGCAGCAGTTCCACCACATGAAAGTGATTATGGATGTGACATTTCCACTCTGCAAATCCCCTTTTTCAAGAAAGAACCCGGCTCGTCTTATATTCCTTCTTGGCACACATCAAGACAGCTTCACAGGGCCCTGTTTTCACACCTATCACCAAGTTTTCTATTGTTTTTAATGGTTTACAGGACATTTGAAGAGAACAAATACGCAGGTAGGAAGGGAAGAGGACTAAGAAAGCCTGCTGCTGCAGGGGGCAAGGAGAATAAAAATACTGTTGGAAAAGTAGAGGGAAGCAGGAATGAAGTGCAGCAATTAGAGCAAAGAATGCAAAGTCTGAACGAGACTTCAGGACTTGGAGGCCCAAATATGCCTCAGACTGTAGGCGTGCTATTTTTCTCTTATTCTTTCCATATGTGACTTTGCTGCAGCTGAGCCCTGAGCTCAAGCGTCACAACAGGATTGCTTGGAAGGCGCTGCTTTATTTTACCGGAGAACAGATAACCTTCTCCTTATTTCCTGGGAAAAAAAATCAGGGAGGACGGTAATGCTTGCATACCCTTGGACAAAGGCAAGTAGGCTCTGTTGGGATGGCAAGAGGCTGGCAGGCTCCGGACATCCTCACCTGCGCTGGGTGTCCGAGGCCAGCTCCCAGCGCCTGCCTGCAGATGCAGCATTTCCTACGGCAGCCTGCCAAACCGTGAGGCGGGCCACGGCCACAACAAACCTCTGTGAATCAAAGCAGCTGCAGAAGAAGTGGCAGGAGAAGGTCAGCGATCTCATTAGAGCCAGGAGGCCCAGGCCCCCCAGCCACGGCGAGGTCCCAGCTTCGCAGCTGCGCTGTATTTTGATACCTGGCCTCAAGCAGATTGCATAACTGCGCCATGAGGTCACCGTCCCTCCTCCTTGATCCTCTCTGAGAACAGGAGGTGGGGAAAAGGAAAATCACCAAAACTCGAACGCGGGCGCTCCGACACCCACCAGGCACAGCGACGCACTCCAGTTTCTGTGGAGAACAACAGACCTCCTCATTTCACTCCAGAGATGCAACGCCTTTTTCTCCTTACAAAAAAATGCTTGTTCCCAGAGACACAAACGGGCTGTTTTCCGAACAATCACCCATGGAACGGCGCAGCTTTCCATAGCGCGATCAGCAGCATATGCAGGCTGTGCATACATTGTAACTTGACATTTTGTACTTGCCTTCGGAGCAACCAGAGGAAAGGCAGCCTAATGCTCTGCTGCTTTTGGGAGGTTCAGGTGAGAAGTAAAACCAGTTTATCCTTATTAGGCCAGAGATGCCAACCTACACTACAGTTACGAGCAATGGGCAGAATTTTCTGCAGTAGCCGCAGACATTTTGAGTACCTGATGCAAGATTCCTACGTGAAGGCACGTGAATGAAGATCACCCAGCTCTGGGTGCGGGGCTTTGCTGGTTAATTTGGCTTGCCTCCCTCTGCAGACAAAAGCCAGAGTTGTTTCCTGCAGGGGGAAATTCAGAGCAGGAGTTAGAGATGGTCTTAACAGCCCTCTGAAAGAGTATCTATCTCCCATCTCGGCAAAGGGGGGACTGCAGGAGGCTTACTGGCTAACTCAGCTACCTCAAGCATCATAGGTGAAATCTCAGGATATTGAAAAGATGATAAAACCATTCTTGCTCTTTTTCCCCATATCGTAAATGGGCAGAAGTTTTACTTCTCCCCTTTCAGCTCTTTAGTTAAGATTGAGTTGGATTCACCTACAAGAAGTCTTGCAAGTTACAGCTCTGTAAGTCTGGCTAAGCAGAGTTCTCTCTCCTTATCCAGTTCTTTCTTTGATTTACACTTTTAAGGCTAGAAATTCTTAGGCTGAATAGTTTTTCTCTGGGCTTGGCAGGACCCGGGCAGTTTATGGGTACTTTTGCTACCTGACAGTTTCCTAGGCTGAAGTTACCAGCACAGGAGTAACCCTGGCACTCTTTGATGACTCAGTAATTGTTGTATGCCAAGGTGTAGACATGCTTGTGAAGTGGATAAAATACTGGTAGGAGTGACATGCAGATAGAAATGCTCTGGAAAAGACCTAAGCCAAGGCGTAAGACACTTCTGATTTTTGTCTTTACTTTCACTGATACTCTTACATGCAGGTGCTTTTACTAGAAACTAAGTGCCAGGTCTTATTCTGAACTCTTCTTCATCCCTCGCTGCAGCCCCATGCTGCAATATTAATTTCCTCTTTCTCATCTCAGTCTGAAAGGGACAAAAGCCGGATTGTTTTTCCATGAAATTATTTGAAAAATCTGTTTAAAATATGCAAATCCAGTGCTTGGAAGGACCCACTTGACTAGGCAGTGTTCCCTTGGGGACTGTAACTATTACACTCATAAAGTAGAACTATTTTAAGCAGAAACCTGGCATTAGCATCTCATCAATTTATCGTGCTATGTTCATGCACCAAATGCAAGTGAGACACGTCATTATGAGAGCAGTCTGAACCTCGTTTTTCCCCTTTCATCCCAACGTTAGCTTTCATGGCTAAGGAAGCATACAACATATCTAAGACAGCATCCACCAGGGAGTGCTAGAATTCACATCAACAACCAGCTTTTTCTTGTGGACTTTTCAGACTAAGCCTTCGAGGGGATTAAAAAAAAGAGCTAACTCTCGTGACTGGACACTCAACAGACAAATAGAGATTCTCCAATACAGATGCAAGATGCCATATCAAATAAGATCCTACATCTTTACAAAGCTGCTATCCCTGTTCTAGGGTTGTTTTTTTTTTTTTTTCAGAAAATACCCTCATTCAAACATACAAAAAAATGTAAAGCTTTAGAAAGAGAAACAAAGGCATCATTTAGAGTGTCTCCTCAGGCAAATAATCCTGAATATGATGGGACCATGGTAAATAAAAGTAAGGCAGTGTAATGAAGAGTTCAAGATGCCATGGTCATTTGCTTCAGGGTTTTAATAGGTCAGCATAGGTCTTTTTTCTTCTAGAGCAAGTTCTCATTAACAACGTGTACACAACACACCATGGAAAAAATTAACAGTAAACGATAGGGTTGGTGGGAACTGACAGGGGTGACGAGGGAGTTTCCAGAAGATCAGTCTGGTTTTCATTTCCTATAAATTGAACAGGCCAAAGCAGCTCAAATTAAAGAGTAGAAAACATGGTCAGATTGTTTGAACTGCTTGGTAACCAGACGAAATATATAACAAAACAAAAGCTATAGCACTGCAGTAAAAGTTTGCTTGTAGAGTTCAGTATAAAAGTCCATTGAGCAAGTTATGTATGTTCACAGGAATCTGTAAAACTAGTGTTTCCAAATTAACTTTATACATATAACCTCCCAAATACGTGGGGGAGATTTAAATAATGAAATCCATATGTAGCTTAGGTGCCCAAAAATGCTTTGTTTTGTTTTGAAAGTACCAGAAACAGGAGAAGGGGGAACTGAAAGGCAATCCCATGCAAATTTTGCTGGCCACTTCCCAGGAAATAAATCTGGATCTTTAAAAGCAAGCAAAACACACACTTATATGTGTAAACTGGCCTTGCAAAAAAGAGAGCTGTTTGTGCTTGGATTTCCAGCTGCATGACCCTATTGTTTCATCCAGACACTTCAGATGTTTCACATGTTGGAAGTCTTTTGTACAAACATATGGAGAAGGAAGCGTTCCACATGCGAAAGCCAAAACCTGCAAATACTCGCTATCGCCAGTAGTACGCTGCGGAGTTGTTACTGCAACTCTTTGGGAACCAGGTCGTTGTTTCACTAAATGCCACGAGCAGGTGAAGAGGGCTTATGCGGAAGACATGGACAGTGATCCTTAAAACGCAAACAAAGAAAAACCCTCTCCTTTTCATGCAATACTTTTACCTAGGCTTCTAAATGAGCCATTGCTACGGCTGAGGCTGGCCCTTCAGAGGTCTGTTACGGTCTGAACGCACATCCTTACTTTCGGATGGTATACGAACAGCAGCGCCTTTCCCCACCTCGGTGTTCCAGGGTTAGTCTCCTCTTGTGCACTCTGCAAAGGGAAATTTCCAAGACTCCGCCTTTGCCAGGATTTCAGAGAGCAGGATGCCTGTAAATTTTACTTTACTGCCTACACATAAGGAGAGACCACGAGGGCACAGCAGGGAGGGTGTGGGAGAAAGCAGAAAAAAGTATCACAGATACTGCAGCCAGAGGAAAAACTAAGCACTGGGTTTGTTGTTACAGGGTCCCAACCAGTGAGCAGTTTATTTTTCCAAATAAATCTGCTTTGCAGACATCCTTTCTTCTTCTTCCCCATTCAAGTTTCAAGCAGGAAACCTGGAATAAGTTACTGTTGATTGTAGAGGCAAATCAAAGTGTTCAGCCTCCTAAGCTTGCATTTAAAGTTAGTCTTGATGAGCAACTCTTTGGGGCCGTTGTATTCAAATAGTGAGGTCTCGATTCACCTGGACTGCCCACCCATGCAGAACTGTAATACCGGCAGGAAGACAAGGGAATGGGCAGCCTGGGCTTCAAGCCTCAGTTCTAACTGTAAAGGCTCCACATTTTAAATCAAATCCAGAAAAAAAAATTCCCTTTAATAAAAACTTAAACAGTAATTCAAAACAGCGGAATATTTACTAACCAAGACCAGGAGAGGGCTGGATTTAGGTAGAACAAGTGGATTAGATCTCCCGTTGCTAATCCCAAACTAAGTACGGTACAGAGCAGGCACACCCTCCTTGGAAAGGCTGAGGAACCAACTTTCTGGGATTTGGATCAGGCTGGACTTTCAGAGGCGTTTCATCCCCGATCTGCTGTATTCGGGAAGCTGGCCTTATTGGCATCCTTGGCACCCGACCCTTGCTACAGTCCTGCTACTCCTTAACAGAATCATGAAACACAAACACTACGGAAATGGATCAGTAAGAGATGAGTGAGCTTCCAAAAGTCCCTTCTGAGCTGACGGTAGTTCTGAATGGAGGCTTGCACCAGCCCATTTTGTTTAGGTGGTTTGATGTTGCAACCTGGCTGCTAATATAAAGAAATGAGAAGAATAAAATACTGGATGAAAACGAGATAGCGCAGCAGGTTATGGCTTGCATGTGGCAAATTTGCTTTTGTTTTGCCACTTTGAACACCACCCACCCCTGCCTTATATTGAAGCATAATGGTGCTGCCTGTACTCCCCCAGGACCAAGGATTTCACATAATTTAAGAGTTTCTGTAATTAGATATTTGTGAAACTCTGAAATCCTCTGATGAAAGGTGCTGTAAAAGTATTACCAACTCTTCTACCATGAAAGGACTCCACCCAAACCCAAATACAGATGTTGTCCTCAATGTACATCATTACTAATCCAAGCCAGCAGTACTTATGGCCTGATTTAAATCCTACTGAAGTGCCAGATGACTTCTGGGAGCTCCAGTAGGGCCCCAAGAATTCTAGAAAGGAAATATAGGCAAATTAGCCTTTTCTCCCCTCAAAATTGGAACCTCCTGTTCAGCGGCAATGACATGAGTAAGGATATTCAAAATGAACCATAAGGCCATTTGCTGCTGAGAGCTTGTAAGAGGAATTATAATGTTCTTACACTGAGTTCAACAACTAAGGCTGCCAGTAAGGCTTTTCCCTACTGCTGTATAATTGTTCCACATATTAACGCAAGACCCTATAGTGCCCTGTCCCTACTCCACCCTCCTCCTGCCATGGATCTCTACCATGGAGAGGTACCATGTACCTCTTCTAATCCAAGTAGAAGAGGATTATTTTTCTATTTAGTACTTCCTATACTCAAGGAAGCATCTAACCACCAAGTTGAATATTTATTATTTATTATTTATAGACCTGAGATATCAGTGCACAGGCTGACTTTGTAATAATAATGGTGTGTAATGGGAAGAGTTGCTATACCAGACCAGGTCGAGCTACACTCCTGCTGGGTAGCCACTCTCTGGTATCAAACATGCCATGAGTTCTTTTTTTTTTAAGAAGAAAGGGAGGCAGGAAGAAAGAGACTTGAAGATTTTACCACCATTCCCGATCTGTCATGCAAAGAAGGACATGGGGAGAATAGTAATTGTTTGTTGGTTACCACAGGAAAGTTTGTTTGCTGGGTCTTTTTAAACCAGTGCAACAGGATTGTTTGCTTCAACCTACTTAGCCAGTAAAGAAATAAAAATGACTTCAGCGTTTTCATCCCAAGGATGGTTGGCATCTCTAGTGGTACTGCGCTCTTTTAGCTCCCTCTGCATAAAGATTACCCACATCGCTCCAGAAATCTTCTGCCACTGGCTTACTTCTCTTACCTTGGCTGCTGCTTCCATTGCTGGCCTTGGCAAACGAGAGAATTATGGTTCAGCTCTACAAAGAGAGAGTCCCATGTGCTGTGCGGGACTTGAGGCCAGCCTCGTCCATCTTCTCAGCTTTCCGCTTCTTCAGTGCTTCAGTAATTAGAATTATCAGGACTAAAACACTGTGGACATTATTGCTGCTTAGCGTGAAGCTAACAAGAGAGCGCCAGATTTACAACATTCTGGCCAGACAGAGAATTAAAAAAAAGTTACAAATCACTGCCCAGTTCCAGGGATACGTACTCCAGGATCTTATTTCACCAGAGACTCCACGTGAACTTTAGCCTCTAGGAGAAATCCGCCTGCATTTTTCTAATTGAAATACCAGTCAGACCAGTGGCGGGACGCAAACTAACATGCATGAAAAATAAAGGTTCAATGACCCAAATCAATTATGTTTTAAGGGCACTGCTCTGGACTCAGTAGGAAATATTTTAAACAGGAAAAAGATCTAAATAGGATCATTCATGGAACTGACCTGGAAATGAGACAGAAGTTTGCTAAATAAGAAGTTCAATGCAAGCCAGTTTTATGTACCAACTGTAGTGGATTAAGAAAAAACCACACAAACAAACAAGCCCAGATATTTCTTAGACTCAAATAATGCTTCAGACTTCTGGGTACTAAAGTGAACAGTGCAATAACACAAAGCAATTCTCATGCCTTCCTTGAGCACGGGCAGTGTTACACAGTTTACTTCCAGACATAAAAAAAAGCAGTTTATAGAAATCCTGAAACTGCATCTTTATTAAAATAGGACAACCTGCAGGTCTTCGGTATAAAACAAAAATAATAATTTAAAGCAAAAACAACTTCTGAAGATCAGAACCAGCTACTGTGGCTGGATTTTTAAAGCACATACGCACAAGCTAGGGAGAAACAGCTCTCCTGCTTCAGGATACGTGAATATAGCTGCTCCCCAAACTGGCCGAACATCTACTCTCCGCACAGTAAATATCTGCCAAGGTACATTGTAAACACCATAGGAAGCAGCTATGGCAGTTAATCAAGATCTAAAGAAAATAGGAAAGACCTATCGTTTTTCTACTCCTAAAGCACAGAGTACTTTCACAAACAGTGAAGAGATTAATAGACGTTAGTTCACTGCCAACAAAACTTTCAGATTCTTTGAAGGTGCCTTATTTGTCTTGATTGGCTGTTTCCAGAGACAGAAGGATAGCCTGGTGTGCATATACAGGGCTCTACAGTGACCTATAAAGCAAGAGCTACCTGGACCTAAAAATCCCATTTAAGCGTTACTAAAATAACCCCCACACCTGGCAGCAGCTGGGATTGGAACCAGATGTGCAGTACATCTGGTAAAGAACAGGGCTGCTGCTAGCAGACACTGAGCCGTCTGAGGGATGTACTTTTCCAGTCCAGCATTTGTCTGGAGAGACTTGATAAAAGTTATATATTTTGCCTCCACTTTTCTTAAGGCAGAGGTTGACCAGTAACAGACCTATTGTGTGTCAACTTAAAACATTTGAGCATTTCCATATCCTTCCCCCCGCAATCAGAAGTGTATATTTTGCTGCTCCAGTTGCATAATTTACTGATTCAGCTGCATGCTTGGTTGATCTGGCAGGAGACTAGTACAGTAGTTGAGATGCTGGATACATTGCCAATTGTGCAGCATGCTTTGTTGATCAGGGCCGTAGAATTTAATAGCTGAAATTTCATACACTTTACTAATCAGGCCACATTCTTTGCTAATTGAGGTGCATATTTTAGTAGTTGATTTTTTTTTTAATCCTTCACTGATCTTGGGAAGGATCCTGCTCCCTCTGAAACCAGCGGGAATTTTGCCATAGTCCTCACTGGGAGCAGGACTAAGACTTTCACCAGAGGGTCTCAGATCGCTAAGATTTCTTCTCTTAAAAGGAACAAGAAAGGCTTGATTTTTTCTTTAAGCCAGCAAATGAACAGAAGAATACCAGATGAATGATGGCACTGGCATAGAGACCTCCTCCATAGGGATTTGATTAAACAGATAATATTTTATGGACATACAGAGGCATAATTTTGACTATGTTATTCTTTCATCAGGCTTACATTCTTCCTTCAGGACAAACAAGCCGCTTATCTGCACATCTTGTTCCATCTGATACAGACACGCAGGAGGAAACATCATACACCTTATCTTCAAATTTTCTTTCATTTGATCTACCTCCTATTTTTATATTGCTGTAGTACTCAGTGAAGGATTCCAGGGAGAGCTCTGCTTTGCCACAAACCATGTTTCAAACATCCACGCTACCCCACAGCGTCCCAAAGTTCCTCAGCTCTGACTGGCAGAGACCACCTTCCCGGATGAAAAGAGCAATTCAGTTTCCTATACCTCATGCAGATTTGCCCTTTCCAAGGGAGTCTCTGTTATGTTTTTATATTGTTAACTCTAAGCCAGAAGACAATTAATTTCTCATAAATCTGTGAATACCTTTTGTCAGCTGCTAAATTGAACTACAGTTGAACGACCAGCTTAGAGTGGGATGTGTATTTTTTTTACTAGCATAGCAACACTATCAGAACGTAGCTAAAAAAGATAAAAATAATGAAGCCTACGCAGCATAGTGCAGTCCTCGATGAGTGAAGAGCAAGTGCAACTTACTCAAAAAAATAACAAAAATAAGGAGCAAGAGATGTACACACAGCCTGTTTGCGCACACAGATTTCACTGTCACATTTAGGCAGATAAGCAATAGAAAATGCCTAAGTTTCATTCTGCAAAAGAAATTGTCCAGTATGTTAAGAGACTATAGACAGCATGTGATCAAAAGAATAATTGACACAGCAAGAAGTCAGGTCTGGGAAAGTATGCGGGAGGCTGCTCCTTCTTCATTAAGGAGGCAGTTTCTTTTCTATAGTGCTGTTGGTCAATACTTTAGTTCAGATAGTGCCTGATGGGAAATCAAGCGGTCCTGATTTCAGAGTTAGAGAACAACAGAAGCTGGCCAGGAAACACAGAAAAAAGAAAAAATCAAGCAAGAATTATACAGCTTGCTGATGCATTCAGTGTCCCACCATTGCCACTCACACCACACAGGTAACACCTGGTCCACCTCATGACTGCACAGGCAAAGTTAGAGCAAAACTAGCACAGGCAGGATGGAGTCACTTAGGGCAGCAAGCAAGTTATGTAGTTTAATAAGAGAAGTATGCAGCTGGATGAGAGAGCTGCTCATCTCTAGTAACAAACCCAACAGGAGAGGGTAGGCTTGCAGGTTACACAATGCAATTCTGAGTTAAAAGAGAAACAAAAGACAAAACCCCACAACCATACAATTCAATAGATTTAAGTGCGCACCTTAGTAAAGTTAATACTTAGTACTTCAGTGCCAGAAATGTGGCTTAATTAAGAAGTTCTCGCTGTAGCTATCTTCACTAGGATACCAGAGTGAGATAAAACATCTTTGTTTCAACCACAAAGTCACTGCTGTGTTCATATGTGCTGTGGCAGGGAGTCGGTGTATCAGGCAGAACTACAATGCTGTTTTCCACCAGGGAAAGCAACCCCCCACCTGTTTTCTTTATATATATACACATAACAAAAGACATAAATGTATGGAATATTATTTGCTTATAGTGTAGTAGCTCATGTTTTATAGATCCAAGAATCTCTACGAGAAGTGTCAAATCTTGCTCCTATCAGGGTCCACAGGCAAAGTCCCACTCACTTCAGCGGACCAGGACTGCCTGCCCTTCCCAAAGCAGAGAGCGGCTGTTTGCTCTGCAGCTGCTCCTAGTTGCAGGGTACTCTGTGCTTCCTCCCCTGCCTTTCCGTCACCGCTCTGGTTCCCCCAGTGCTCACCCAGTGGCTCCCAGCCTACGCCAGGATCCCTGCCCCGAGAGCCGTAGCTGTCGTTTGCACTGCCTACCTGCTCTCCGTGCTACGGACGAGGTGCACAAGAGCGGAGCGCACGGGGACGGTAATGCAGCACGGGGGGGACTGCTGGGGCTCCTTATGCCAAGCTACCCCTTGTTAGGGATGCCTTTGGGCAAGTGCTCCCATTTCTGCTGGAAATGCTGTTCTACCGGTTGCCACGGGGCTCGCACCGGATTTCGGGTCCGGCTGCATCGAAGCGGAGCGGGTGATCCAGAGGCAGACCCCCGCAGCACCGTGTCTCCCGCTGCCTTTGGCACCCCGAGGCCAGCCACCAGCCAGCCCTGCCGGGCCGCACCAAACCCCGCCGCCGAGCGGGCAGGGGCCGAGGGGAGCCCGCGGGCCCGGGCAAAGGGGCAGCCCCGCCGCACCCCTCCTCCCGGGAGCCGCGGCGCATCCTTCGTCCCGGGAGCACCGCCGCGCTCCTCTTCCCGGGACTCCCGGCAGCTCTGCCGCATCCCTCGTCCCGGGACGCCCGGCACCTCCCTAGTCCCGGCGGATCTCCCTCCCCGATGCGCGCCGAGCCCCGGGACGCCCCCTCCCCGTCGGGTTTGCCGCTGTCCGCGCCGCGCTGGGAGCCCGCCGCCGGGCGCCCGGTGCCGGCGGGGGCGGGCAGGGGCCGCCCGGGGCCGCAGGGGTTCCCGTGCCTCCCGCCCCGCGGGCCGGCCGGGGCCGCAGGGGCCGCCCGGGGCCGCAGGGGTTACCTTGCCTCCCGCCCCGCCGAGGCAGAGCGCCGCGGCCGCCGCCAGGACGAGCCCCGCGCCGGGGCCGCTCCGGACCATGGCGCGGGCGCCGTGCCGTGCCGTGCCGTGCCGTGCCGTGCCGTGCCGAGCCGTGCCGTGCCGTGCCGAGCCGCGCCGCGCCGCGCCGAGCCGAGCCGAGCGCAGCTTTGCGCTGTCGAGCCGAGCCGAGCCGAGCCGTGCCCCGAGCGGGCGCCGCTGACAGCGACCCCCCGAGCCCGGCCTCCCCGCCCCTCGCCCCCTCCCCCGGCCGCTCCCGGCCCCTGCCCTCCCCCGGGGGGTCACCTGCGGCGCGGAGCTCGGCGGGGAGCGGGCGAGGCGCGGCGGGAGCGGAGGGCGTCGGGCGGCCGCGGGGCGGCCCGGTCTGGGGGGGCGGGGGGGGAGCGGAGGGGCCTGGTCCGAACCCCCCGCCGCCAGCAGGGCCAGAGCGGGGTGCCCGGGGCTGTGTCCTCCCCGGGCTTGGGAACCGCCGGGGAGGGAGCGGCCCAGCCCCTCCGAGCCGCCTGCCTGAGCGGGCTCCGGCGGAAAGAGCCTCTCCTGCCGTGCGGCGCGGAGGTGCAGGGGCTGGGGTCCCGGCCCTGGCGCGGGCAGCTGCCCTGGGCAGCCGCGTACCCGGCCGGTGCTCCGTCTGCTGCCAGGCCCTGGAGCCCCGTCAGGGGCGTGAATGGTCAGAGGAATGGGGAATAGGAAAAGGGCTCAGGTCTTTCCCAGGAGGAAAAATCCCCCCAGCTTCACCTGAGCACGAAGCAAAGGACAGGGAAGGAACACTGCTGGGCATCCTGGGGAGCCCAAAGAGAAGGAGCCGCACAAGAACTAGCGGTCAGGGTCCAGCAGCCGCTCAACCTTTCTGGAGATCATGGGAGAGCAGGGGACGCTCCGCGTTTCTGGGGCAGTTTTCTGGTTTTCCAAATGAGACCCTCTCCTGTACCCCATCCAGTCGTGCCACATGCTGCAATGGGTGTCGGGCAGCCCCACAGTCCCCAGCAACCAAAATCATTCTGTCCTTGCAGGTGGCAGGGAACAGACATTGCTAGCTGCAGTTAATTCTTCTGTTCTGTAGAAGGAGTTGCAATGATCTATTTTAAAAGTAAAATATTTGACAAAATACTGTGGTTTTACACTTGGACCTGCTTTTTTGTAGCTCGGTTACCCCCTCACAGTAAGCAGCACAAGGAGCCCTCACAGGTCCGGCTCTAACTGTCTGGTATGGGAGGGGAAGCTGCCAAGTGGCAGGTTGTTACGGGGTTTCTTACACCTTTCCCAGAAAATTCTTGTGCCGCCCACTACTGGAAAGGGGACGACGGACTAGCCAGGCTGTTGGGCTGCGCTGGCATCCCAGTTCCTGAATTCTTCTCTCCCAAAGAGCAGAGATTAACCTGGTTTTCAGAGGACAATGCAATCAATGGAAAAAAAATGGATAATACCTTCAGCTGGTGTCCAAGAGGGTGCATATAATAAGCATTAAGTTGGAGGACTGCTGTCGAAGAAAACCATTTTTTTTCATAAATGCATGAATGTACTTTGTATTTGACTTTCTATATTGTCATTTCATTGTGTAAATTGGAAGCAACGTCTTGAATTTATACTTTGTCATGAAAGCGGGAGAGGCTGGGCACCGGCACCGAGGCACATTGAGTGCACACTGGCACTGAGCTCACGTGTGACCCAGGGCTATTCACCTGCTCCACGGGTTTGATGTCCTGTCTGTAGAAAATAATGCTTGACTTCCAAAGAGGTGAGACAGATATCCATGTGATCCTTGCAGTGCTTGTGAGATGAAGCTGCCTGTTATCCTTTATTGTACAAACCGGGGACACCTAGAATAAGTAACAACATGATTAGCCCAAGGCTGAGAGGCAATGAGGGACAGGACTCCGACTGCTCGCTGCCCTCTTGGACCACGCTGCCTCCCTGGGAAATTTGCATTTGCTAATGTAGAAATAGCTCTTCGATGGAAGGGCACATAAGGAACATCTCAATAGCTTAATTGGGTTGTTTATCCTTCTTGCACCGAAGGCAGAGGATGCAAATAATTCTTTGCGTGGCCAGTTCTTATTTCACCCTTTTCTTTTCAGGGCAAATTCTGTGTAAATGGTGTTCCTAGGCTATGACCTTGTCAGTTATTTACTGTGATTGCTCATGTTCAGATTTACACTTTGCTCCTCCTGGGTAATATTTCTTTGACTTACCTGTCAACTGAAAAAGCATATATAACTACATTATATCTATTCTGAATAAACACATAACCCAGGACACTTGGCACTGCTGGCAGGAGAGTTTTTTGAGAGGGAAGGGATTTTTCCAAGCAGAACACTTCTGCCTGAAGGGCAGCCTGGTCTCTGTAGCATAGCGCTGTGCTGCATTGCTTTTCTTAACGCTCACAGTTAAATCTCTGGGTGATGTCACCATAAATGTATGTTAAGCTTTGAAAAATCCCTGAAACAAGAAATCTACTTTTTTTCCACATGAGGCTCGGTGTGACAGAAGTAAATACAGAGATTCCATCTGCTGTTTCCTTATGTTAATGCACAGTTGTTGAGGACGTAAGTCAAGGACTAGCTGGCAGAAAAGGGTATTCAAAAAGTGATTTTTTTCTTCACTTGGACAGAGCTGGAATAATAATATAAAATATCTAAATGAAAGAGAGAGAACATGCCCAAGTCTAGCAATGCAGCTCTCTTTTTAAGGATCTTACATCCCTGATACTTGGATTCCTTTCCAGGGTTCATCTGAGTGCAGGCACCCATAATCCTTTCGAGGCAAAGAGGCTGCTGCGTGGGCTATGATGCTGTGCCAAGCTGTAGACCTTGAGTGTGTAGCACCGACACAAATGTATGCTGATTTCTCACGGTTGTGTTTACTCTGTTCTTGGCCTAGCAAATTCTGTCAATATGTCTTTGTTCCCTGATCTCAGCATCCCTCTGCTAGCAGGACCTGTCCACACAACGCTTCGTCGCTATGGCTTACCAATGACTTAGCATCTAGAATTAAGGATCAAACTTACAGCAGTCTGCTCGTAAGTATTTTCAGCTCAGACTGGTGACCCTTTCAAGCTGTAGTTTTTATGAAGATTATGTTTTATATTTATGAGCTCCCTCTGTGAGCAGGCAGTGGGACTTTGTACAGGCATGGACAACTTCCCTCACTGGGCAGTATGGAAGACTAGGTCCAACGGTGTCTAATCGCCCACTGAAGGTCACAGCCGTGAAGCCAGGCTTGCAGGTCATGCACTGAGCCTGCAAGCAGGGCTTCTAACGCCCCTTCTGGGGAACATCTAGGTGGCAAGCTGGTAAGCCATCTAGGTGGCTTTTCCCACAGTGTCTGGCCCAGCTGCCCATTAGACAGCCACGCAAGGCAGCTGAAGGTAGTCCAGTGATAGATTTACTGGAAGGATCAAGGAAGGACAGAAGGACAGAAGGGACTTTGCTTCCTACCTACTCTTTCTTTCCTATCTTACGCTCCCTACAGCTCCCCCTCTCACATAGTTACCCCACAGCCCAGCTCAGGGTTGCACCCCGTTCCCACCGTGCGTCGGGAAGGGGAGACATAGGTGCACTGTGCACACTCCCGGACAGACAAGGCCAAGCCTCTTCCACAGTCGTTGAGACATCTTTAAGAAAGTAAATGTCCTGTTCTCTGTCTTGGGCTCCCTGTTGAAAAATTCAAGGTTTCCATGCTCTTTTAGCAAGTCCTTCCGAGGACTGGCTGATGTTACCTACTGTACTGTACCATTTTGAGGGCTCTTGAAATGCTGAAGCAAGCACTACATTTCAGTGGAACAGTGTCATTTATGAAGTTAGCGGATAGGACTTGTGTGTGTAATGGCAGCACTTTCTTAACCAGTAGCCCCAGGCTGGGAAAGTCATTTCCAGGAAAAAAAAAGAAGTCGAAACTTACTGCTTCCAGGCTGGCAGCAAAAATAATTTATTGTGGGAAATCTAAGCTTAAAACCACTAAAAAACCAGTAATTTCCATCCACTCTCTCACACACACACTCACAGATACATGGAAAGAGAACTTTCTGAATTAATTTTCTTAAGTATGTAAGGCATCCTGATACCAAAAGTAACCCTCCTCGCCCAGGGAGACTGTAGTGGAATGTCCCACAGAAATGAATGCAGCTCTTAGCAGTTTCTGTTTTTCAAAACAGCTGGTGTGACCAAACTGAATCCAGCTTTAAGCAGGAGGAGGGCATTGGCAAGATAATTTCAGTAACAAGGCCTTAAATCTTAGTTTATTCTCTGTACGCAAGAGTTCTCATCTGCAAACCTTCTGGTTACACAACGTGGCTTTTTGTGCTTTCCCAGCCTTCTCTTATGTGGAGTAGAGGTTGATTAAATTCATTCTGAGCTATGTTGTTATATCAGACACGCCACAGTTACATCTGAGTGTCTCCCCTGGTTATAGAAATGAGTCAGGAAAGTAACACTCCAAATACTTACCCATGCTAGAACAGACACGCTAAAAATTGCTTAGGTAGAATGCTGGATGAATGTTTCACATATATAAATAAAATGTATAGTAAATAAAAGACATAAATAAAATACTAAGGCAGTCTTTAATAAAGCACATTTGTGAAGACCTGAATTCTAGTTCCATAGTCTGTATTTAATACAAAATTATTTTTTTCCTCAGTGGCTGTGAGAGGAGAGCTGGATACCTGAGCCTGATTGGAGTCTGCCAGTAATAGAGCTATTTATATGTGGTTAGCACAGGTTTCTTTTTTAATGAAGTTTTTGCAGACTGAGTGACACCAAATAATAGAAATATGCAGAATTTGCATATGCAGTAAGCAGTAAGCAATATGCAGTAAGCAGAAAAACATGCAATAAGCACAGGCAATTGGAACATGGTGTTGTCAGTGGTTAGAGAATAAGATCTCTGCTAAGGAAATATTTGTAAAAACATGTTTGTAGCGATAATAGCTGTAACTGGAAAGTACCGCGCATGGGCTTTGTGCTGTGCAGAGAGTGCCACCCTCTGCTTCTGCAGGGTATGGAGCCTTTCTCCCTTACCTGACTCTTCCTCTTTCACTAGTGCAGTTCTCACACACACAGGGAGTTACAAAAATACCCTGCTGGACAGGTAACTCTGCAAATGGTCTGTCATTCCCTGTTAATTTTAATTGTTAGCTCAGCTCTTTAATTTAGCATTATATGCCTTTTTTTTTTTTTGTCAGAGCAAAGATGAATAAATTTGCCTTCCCCTTTTAGGAGCAAAGCCCTGTGGGTTCCTGAAAAAGACAATTCCTATTAAGGTCTGAGAGGGCTTACTTGGAGAGAAGGCGGCACGACAGCTCCTGCACGCAGCCTAGTTGCAGGGCGATAGAATGCTGCGGCTGGCTGTGGTTAAAGGACCCGTTGTGGTACCTTCTGACTTTTATATTTGAAGAATAAAAGAGTGCTCTGCAAAAGGAGCTTGAATAGGCTTTGGGATAAGCCATGGGCTCTTTCTCTGCTGGAGACAGAGACTGCAGTTTACACAAACAAGTCTCCTGCAAATTTACAGGAATCCCTGCAGTTACAGGCCTCATTTGTGTTAGTGTTTGACAATTTTTCTGGCTTTTTAAACAACTAGCACGACATTCCCCTGTTGTGCTGAAACTTATGTTACTGATGATAGATATCTTTCAGCATGAAGGATTCTCTTTCTCGTTCAGGCAGCCTGTTCAAGCCTGCTGCAGCTTCGTGCCATGCTTGGGCAATAGTCTCTAAACAAGTGGTTATTCCTGTAGCTGGGGGGCTTGGTGCCATGTAGCAGACTAATAAGTGAAAAAGAGATACTTTGGAGCTTTACCCAAGCCATAAATTGTCCTAGAGAGATGGGATCAAAGTCAGGAAACAAACATGGACAAATACTCCAACTGCACAGCTACGTTAGTGACTCAACAGTTCGTAATTTGAGTTCTCTGTGGGAGGCAAAACTCCAACTTTTCACATTCTTAAAGGAAAATCAAAGGAACGGATTGAACAAAGACTAGGCATTCAAGTCGTCCTCACCATATTGTCCTTGACATCTTCTGTGGAAGAGTATCCAGCGAAGGTCACTACTAAAGAATTTGAAACACCCATTTATACACAGGAGTTCTCGGGGATTCCTCTCAAACCTCCGCAGAGGCTCATCCTGTTATGGTCCCTTTCACTCAGCCCCTTCACCCATACAAATCCCACACATGGTTTACAAGCTCAATGCCGAACACGTGCATCCAGCCATGAGGGTCAAACGCCAGTTCACACGGGTACGGAGCCGCAGCCTGGGATTGCCCGCTTGTACAGGCATCCGGCTCGGGCAGCAGAACGGCAGGAGGCTGCTGTTCTCTGAATCCATGTATACTTTCTCCAGGTACTTGTGCAGAGCCCTTACTGAGACTGTGTTTGTGAATGTGTGAACAGTAAAAGGTGTTTCATTCAGTAGAGTCTTTAAGAAGACTGCAGTGAGACGCACGCTATGCAGTCCTTGATCAAGCTCATGTAGTCCCTATCAGGCTTGCTGGCCTCTCTCAGGTCTGTGCATTTGCACTTGAAAATAGTCCTCTTCCTCAATTAGTTTGTAAAACAATGTTCTCTTCCAAATCTTGCCTCGAGGGCTACCTCTGCGCAATGTGCCCAGGAAAACACCCAGTTACTGTCATTAGCAATGTGCCAGGAGCTCGGTTAACAGGTTTGCAATTTAAACAATTTAGACTCACTGATGGTTTGGGTTTAACTGTCTTCCTGACTTGTCCAACAGCCCCACGTCTTCCCAGAGAAGCAGCTCAGTGGGTTCGGGTTCATATTAAAGATAATTTGGACAGGTTGATAAAAGAGGAATACCTGGAAAAGCGGACTAAGTATGTTTGCCTGGCAATTATATTTAGGGTGACAAAGTGATGTTAGAAGGCATTTTCATTATGAAAATAAAAATGTTCAGAGTTTCCTGAACAGTGAGGGGGTGGGCAGTGATGTGACCTTTCAGAGACGTCTGGTTTTCCATACCCATTTACTAAACAACGTGCTGGTCCATACGGAGACTCTAGCAAGGTTAGGAGTAAAGTCTACCCAGCAACACTCAAATAATCCCAGTGTAACAAGATAAGCTACTATACTAATGGAAAAAATCTAGACAAGCAAAAACCACCAACATAAGCGTAGGAGGAAACAGTAGTGTGAAATACCACTCGGGTGCACCAGCTCCCAGTATCCCAGGACTGGGAACTGGGATGCCAATCCCAGGACTTCTGGGATGCCAATGCCAGAAAGATGCTGAAAACTTTAAGGACTGGTTTATGAGGAAAGGGCCACCAGGAATGCTGCAAACATGACATTACCAGGACATGTCATTGAACTCCCCTGACTCTAATCTGGTAAAGGGTAACACTAGTGCAGGAACGTGAACGATCCAGATAATGAAGGCTGCGAGGGGCACATCGCTTTTATACACAGATTTAATTTTTAATTTATGCAGAGATTTAATTTTAATTTACGCAAGTCGGCTGCCGGCCTCGGGGTCCTGCACGGAGGCAGCCGGTAAGTCCCCCTCGGCCGGTCTGGCCCTGCCCGCGCCGCGGGCTCCCCTCAGGGGAGACAAGGCCTCGCTGGCCCCCGCGGCAGGGCCCCGGGCCGGCGCTGAGGGAAGCCCGGCCCGGGCGGCGGGGGCCCCGGCCAGGAAAGCCGCTCCCCGTCCCGCCCTCCCTCCGCTCCCGGAAGTCCGTCTGGAAAAGCCGCCGCCTTTCCAGCGGGCCCGAGGGCATCGGCCGCCTCCCCGGCTGCGCTAGGCCGCCGCGGCTCCCCGCCGAGGGACGCGGGGCCCGGCTGTGCGCGGGCGGCGCGGCCGCGGGGCGGAGGGGGCCGCGCCGGGTCGGGCCCGGCCCTCAGCGGCGGCGGCGCCCGGCCGGCGGGGGAGGGAGAACCGCGTTGCACCGCCGCGCCCTCCCCTTCCCGGCGGAGGCAGCGCCACGTCTCGGGCAGGAGCCTGGCGCCAGGCGGGCGGCCCCAGGTCTGCGGGGTCTCCCCGGGAAGGGTGGCGGCGGGGCGCGGGGGCGGCTGAGGCGCGGCGCCCGGCGGGGGGCGGCCGGGCGCTGCTTCGGGCCGGGGGGTCGCGCTCGGGGCCGCCCTCCCTCCCCGCGGCCTGCCGGCGTGCGGGGAGCCGCCCGGCGCGGGCCGGCCCGGTTCCGTGGACTGTGGCTCCGGGCCCGCGGGTGCCTCTGCCGGCGGCCCAGAGGGGTGCCCGGCCCCTGCCCAGGGACCCCTCGGGCGCGTCTCGCCGGGCGGCGCCCCCAGGCTGGGGCAGGGCTCTGCTGCCCTCCTGGGTATGGGTGTTTTGAACGAAATCGGTTGTTTTCGTACAGCTCCTTTCCGTGTGAGGTTACCGCTGGGTTCCCGTGGCGTGCGTACATCTGTGTGTGTGTGTGTGTGCGTGTCTGCCTGCACTCAACACAGATACAAAAGGACTTTGAAGCCCGAATGCTCTAACCTTTAATTTGGGAATGGGTTGTGCAGGAGAAAGCCGTTCTTCATGACCCTGATTATTAAAAGCTGTTTTATGACAAGGAAAACAAACCACCTGACGTTGACTGGATTTTGCCAAGGTGTAAGCAGTCTGACTTGTGCTTGCCTTTTGTCTGTAACTCCTCTTTGTGACCTGTCATGTCGTATCTACTTGCTGTACAACGGCTGTTCTTCCAGAAGTTTTATTGTAAGCTTTATATACGGAAAAGCTTTTAAAATGAATAACAGAGCACAGCGAAGGTATTAATCTTTCTGTTTGGTGGAGGTTTCTCTTTTAGAAGTGTGCTGCAGGTTTCTGGCTCCTTCACAGCTCACCTACATAGGGGTCACCTACATAATTCTGTGTACCCTGGCTGTCAGCAGCTTCAGGAACGTTTTGGAGATGACTGGTGGTGTTGCTGGGTGACCAGGGCAGTTGGGTGCAGTAGCAGTTACACAAGTACTCTCTGGAGATATGGAAGGAATGTTGCTCAAAATGTTTGTGTTCATGTAAAAATGCAATTAAAATGTTCCTGACTTGACATTCTCCCCACAACCTCCCCTTTTTTTTCTTAACTGGGGATTTCTTATGTTTCTTTAGTAAATAGGGACCACAGCATTTTGTAATCTGAATTTGGCTATCAGTAACTATTTGAACAAAATTTAAATACTTGAAGTGACTATGTACAATAGCTTCTGTCAGATTGTATTAGTTGGCTGGGTCTATACCCAAAGGTAAGATCTGAATGCCTGGAGAATCACTTGCAAATTCTATAAACTGTGTTTGGAAATCCTCCTCTTGACTCTCCGCAGGAGAAGGCAGCGTTGAACTGCAGCCCAGGCCACGCTCTGACTGCCAACACGTGGTGTAATGAGTAGTTCAGGCTCTGTACAGGGATACATACTCGCTGCTCTGCAGACAAGTCAACAGTAATGATGTAATTTAATTTAAAAAAATTAAATCTGAATTCCATACTGCATTCTAACTAAAGTTATTGAAACTTAAATGGGAGTAGGTCCTTGAAATGAAATATATGGTATGAAAGTCCAGACTGTAATTTACAGAGCAAAATGCTACTCGGAATACTGGCTTGCTTATTAAAGCACAGGCCAAAGAGGCATTTCCGTTGAAAGGGACAGTGATCTTAAATCAGTTGTCTCACTGAATATTATCTTGTTGCATCATTACGCTGGTTACTTCTTATGCACAAAAGCTTGGTTGTATTTCATTGTCTCTGTTATTAGCCCGTGTTATTACCGGTTCTGTGTCTTGAAGTTGGGCTGGTGGGTAATCTGTGAGCGCTACTTTCCTTCTAACTCATATTTTCAAAGCTCTAAGAAACGTTTGTAAATTTACTACATTTTGTTTCTACAGGATGCAGCTCCTTGGTGATTACAGCTTTGGCTGCGAGCTGTTTTAATGATCTCCTGGAATTATCGGCTGCATGCTGCACACCAACAGCTGTAAAGCTCACAACCGTGCTCCTGTGTAACATCTTGATGCTGTTGTTGCTGATGGAGAGAAACAGGACTTGGTAGTTCACTTGGTGGCAAATTACTCAGAAGAAAAACTTTCCAGGGATCTGGATCGTTTTTACCATGGACTCCTCATCTGTCCAGCAGGATGTTCACTTGGAGAACAGAAGCAGTAATGGGGCCCCTAGCAGCTCTGAAGAACTTCTGGATTGTAAAGCCAAGTCAGATTTGCCAGTTACAACAGATGAAATTAACAGTAAGTTACTTCATATGCACCAAATAATTTCCTAGTCTTACCCAGGCTTCTCTACAACTATCTGTTTTGTTGTTCAGGTGATGCTGAAGGACTTTTTTCTTTGAGGTCAGGAATTTCTTGTACAGCAGTTTTAAGCAAGTTTGGTGAAGGCTATGGCTCTGTGTATGGGAAAACTGTCTTTTGTTTTAAAAGTTAATTCTTTCAAAACAAAACCAAACTATTAACTTAAGTACTATTGGCTCTCAGTTGAGTATATGTTGTTCAGGGTGTTACCCTGTCTTCTGATAGTATTTCCAAGAGTGTGTATCTGAAATTCTCTGGAACTAACAGTTCTGAAATGATTGTTATGGGGTAAGCTCATGACTGGAGTACTTTATTCTGGCAAAAGAAATTTTCCTAATAAATTAAATTGATTAGGCAAAACCCAAAATGTACTTTAAAAGTCTCTCTAAACTTCCATTTATAGAAGAGAGATGCTGGCATGTACTCCCCAAATGATCTCAAAATAACTTTTATATGTAGACAAGCTCTATAATAAAATAATCACGCAGCTGCTTACAAGAAACTTAATAGAGCGCTGATCTGAGTAGATTATAGAATCAAACTTAGGTTGGAAGGGACCTCTGTGGTTGTCTAGTTCAACCTCATGCACAGAGCAGACCTAGTTTTGAAGCTAGATCAGGTTGCTCAGGACCTTGTCCTCTTGAATTCTGAAAATCTCCAGAGAGGGAAATTCAACAACCCATTCCAATATTTAAGTGCTTTCATTTGTGAAAATCTTTTCCTTGTATTGAATTGAAATCTCCACGTTTCCACTACAGGTGTCTGAGGGTGTGTTGGTGTATAAAGATAAGGTGGTAGATGGGTGGAGGGGGTGTATATGTTGCGGCTGCGTAGATACACAAAAGTACAGAGGTTCCTTACGTAAAAGGGGGTGATCATGTGATGAAGTTGTTAGCCTTCCAGCCGCCTCTCGTACCGCAGATTTGTCATCTTGTCATGGGCAAGAAAGTGGAGGCCTGAGACTTTATTTGCATTTCTTATGCTGCCTGTTATCAGACTGGCAGAGCGTAGTTATATGATGATTCATTCATCTTTTATGAAGTTGGAGATCACACGTTCCTGTCGTCTCCTGTGTTGGACGTCGTCCAAACAATTGAGTTGTGGCTTACAAATAAGTAGTGTGTCTTTCTACTGTTTTCAATCTAATTGCATCTTCTCCCCCACTGTTCTAAAAAGACTGCAGTTGTATTGATACTACCACAATTAAATTACTTTAGTTCAAGGCAGCGTTTAGATTCTGAGTGTCTCGAGGCCTCGGGAAGTTGCCAGGAAACCATTCCTCCAGAATTTTGCTCCAGCATCTCTTTTGTATATGTATACCACTCACAGTTATGAAGATAAAAATGTAAATAAAATATAAACCTGATGCAGTAATAGCTGCAGTTTCTGAAAGATGGGCAGAAACACTACTTCTGAATGTGTGAGGTATCTTCTTATTTTTGGCTTCTTGTGGCTATTCTTAGCACTGACATCTATTTTAAATATGGTTTTGACAATCTTTTAGTTTTACAATGCCTTAAACTTTGACTTTGGTTAGTCATTAAAAAGGCAGTCCTGTCCTCTGTCCTCCCTTGCATCCTTGTTGCACCCATCCCTTCCATTGTGCCTACAAGTGTTTTTGTTACCACGTGGTGAACTCAATCAGAGAACTGATTCAGGCTAAAATGGCCTGAAAATGTTCTCTGCATGACAAATAACATACTGAAAAGTGTTTTAATTCAAATCTTAAGAGAGCCGATGGGTTTTGGCAACCTAAGGCTGAAAACTTTTGATTTTTACCCATTCAGTTTCCATTACCGTTCAGTTTCCTCTGAGCTGGTTCACTGTACAAACATCTGTGCTGGCTTAAGGGAAGATGTGCTGCAGAGGTGGGAACAAATGGTTAGGGGTGGAAATTTATCTTTTCCTCTTTAAATTACTCTGAAGTGAAATTTGACTGCACTTAAAAGGAAACCTTTTGCTTTCTTCAGTAACAAAAGGGAAAACGATTAAAAAGTCCTACCTTCCTACCTGTAACTTTTTCTCATATGGCTTATTTAATTCCAGGGTGCACTTTAATGTTCTCCACAGACATGAATGATAATAGCATTATTTTTTAATTGTTTTCCTTTGAGAAGTTTGTAGTGATTCATTATATGGGGGGAAAAAAGTTTAATAGCAATATGTTAATGGACTGGTCTAAATCAATAATTAAAGTTTTATTGAATCGTTGTAATCAGCTTCCTGGCTACAGAATATTTCTGTGTATGAATCTTAGAAACACTTAGGGAGGATCTGTTTCTCAGTTCTGGTTTGTTTGTTTTTTTCTTTCCCCCACATCTTCTTTGAACAGACTTTAAAAAAACCAAACTGCTTACTCAAGTCTGTAGCTCTCAGAGGAGAAAAAAACAGAAAGAGGAAACTTGATTTTTCTACTTGCAAATACTTTGTGATCACAAACGTTAAATGCTTTCAAACATCTTTATGGAAAAAAAAAAGAAATCTTCCCTATTATTCCAATGAGTTCCAGTTACTCCAGTGATACATGGCGTGGGAATGAACAGAAAGTGGCTATTTTAGTACCTTGCTCATTTGAGATCTATAATAATGCATTTAAAGTTAGATACACAGTTTTGTTGCAATGGCAGTTTCATAAACGTAAATAGTCCACAGCCGAGTGAAGTAAAATATGTGAGAAATCCAAAATATAAACCTGTGAAGTGTTGAACTGGTTTTGAAGATACATTTTTCCTGATGGAAAAGAAAAATCCAATATTAGTAAGTGAGGATAAAATTGGTATTAAAGTGGTTCTTGAATTGCCTTTTAATGGATAGGTTTATTATTTTGATACATGTGAGCTTTGCTACTGTACTTTTGATGAAGATGTCCTATTTGAAAAAAATTAAACTCTGTTTAAAATTGAGAAACTCTGCTTGGCCCAGGCTGGAAGCCAGGATGGTGGAGGATGCTTTCTCCCCAGTGCCCAGCAGCATACCAAATAGCTGAATCATTCAGCCCAGGCCCGTGCTTGCTGAGTCTTATTTGTAGTAGGTTGCCACTCAGTGTGACACAGATCGCGTTACTTACGCTCGGTGTTTCATGCTTCTAAACCTAACAAGATTTTAAAACCTGTGTGAGGTTTTGAAGATATTTTATGATCACTTTTGAGGTCCTGCTTGAAGGCGACGTAGTAAAGCAAATGGAAGGTACTTGTTCTGGTCTTTTTAAATGAAGAATCAAAAGTCCTTTATAAAATTCCTCCTGACAGTTGCTGTCATTAGCAATTTCCATATTCTTACAGTCTAAAGGCAATAGGGGTAGCATTGTATTTGGGTGGAGGTGTGAAGATAAATGGTGTGGATTACAGTGCAGCTCAGTGAAACTTTCTTTTCCAGCTACCAGTATTAACATCAGCGAGGTGCCAAATGAAGAGGGAAGTCTGGAGATAAACAGCAAAGTGGACGCCTGCCAGAATGGGCCAGAGTCGCTCTTCCCCGACTCCCCTGTCTCTTTTGACCCCACCAGCAGTGCGCAGGGTCAAGAGTCATGCCCAGGTGTGACTGGTTTCCATGACAGCCTAAGGAAGTCTCAGGGAACTAGTGCTGAGGGCATAGTTCTTAGAAAAGAAGCTTTGCAGTCTCTCAAACTAAGTCTTCCCATGCAAGAAACTGAATTGTGTAAGCATCTGTTTATGGTGGTGCCCCTGCTTTCTCTTGCTGCATAAAGCTTTTTACTCTGAGCCTGGCTCTAGAATCCTATAACATCCTTTAAGCTTGGACTAAACTTTGGTTTTGCAGTAAGCTTTTACTTTGAACTACAATTCATTTTCTTTCAGTAAACCACCCTCTGCTGCAGCTAAGGCATGTGCCTTACCATTTAAAAATCATTCTTATGCTGGAGGGGAATTTATGCTTTCTGGGGCTGAAGCTATTCTAATCTTCCTTAGAGTAACAGGTGACATTAAAAAAAAAAAAAAAAAGACAAAACAGCAGAACCAGGTGATTTTAAGCTAAGTAGTAAAGGGGAGAAGAGAAGAGCAATAAAGGGGAGAGAAAGGGGAAACCTTTATATTAAGGTGTCTAATGCTGCAGGAGTTTTCTGAAATAATGTTTTTTTAAAAGCCTTACTACAGGAAAGATTTAATGTGAGTTAACAAAAAGTAAGAAAATGTATCTAGGCAACATCTTTCTCTGACCTGTAGGGAATGAGTAGACTGCATAGGTCTTGCTTAGTTTTATAGCTTTAGTTCTGTCAGAAGCACAGGACAGGTGACATTAAATGACAGCAATAGTTTTGTTCTTGCTGTATAATCTCTTGTCATATATACGTGGCGGAACTACAGCATTTGCAAACTAAGCAACGGAAATACACAGGCTTTACCAATGCTTACACAAGGATATATTAGAAGAGGGTATTCTGAGGTGCATGCCAATGGGCTTTCCTTGCGTTCCTTGCTTAAGCATGAAGCATGTTGCTGATGGTAGAAGGGGCTTTTTCCTTTTGCATCAAATTTGCCTGTGTTGGAGTTTTCTGTTTGACTGTAAAGATACCTTTCACTTACAGGCTCAGCAGAGTCTTCACTCCCGCTGGAGAAAGAAGAGCAAATAAGACTTCAAGCAAGAAGACGGCTAGAAGAACAGCTCAAACAATACAGAGTGAAGAGACATCAAGAAAGAGTGAGTACCACACAACAGATCTTCTAGATTCAGTGTGTTGGTGAGAAGCTTGAAAACTTTATCCTTTCTGTGCTGTAAATTACAGTTTTATTTGCTTTAAACGTCCAGTAGTTTTCTCAAATGTGAGAAAGAATTTTTTTCTTCTGGATATGCAAAATTTGGTTCTCTGTTACCTCATCGGTAACATACCATTTTGTGCTACTTAAAATAGGGGGGGGAAAAACAAACCCAAAACTTAAGTAACCTGAATGTTCAATTTTTCCTGTCTTTTTCAGTTAGCTTTTGTAGTCTATCTTGATCATTTTCAACACGCGTATACCGGGCCTTGATAGGGTTGATTGCTGATGTAATTTGCCTTGTTTATGAAATGATGCATATATTTAAATATTAATGTAAAAGTGTAGAGCTTTACATATTAAGTTCTACAGCAGAAAAGTCTTTGATGCTAGTTCAAATGTAACATTCTGGAATTTATCGTTGGCTCTGCTTCTTCTAGTCGAATCAGTCTACATCCAAAAACCGGCCCTCCAGCACCTTAGATCCTGAGCTGATGTTAAATCCGGAAATCTTGCCAAGAGCTAGCACTGTAGCAATGACAAAAGAATACTCCTTTTTGCGGACCAGTGTCCCCAGGGGGCCAAAACTGGGTAGCTTGGGACTTCCAGCATCCTCAAAAGAGAGAAGAAGTTCAAAATCTAAGCCCAGTAAGATCCGGTCCTTGGCTGACTACAGAACTGAAGATGCAGGCTCTAGAAATGCTACTGGGAATTTTGTGGCTACTGATTTATCTGGTGGGACTCTGAAGCAAAGCCGAAGCGGTCCAACGTCAGTTGTTTCTGAGATTAGTCTACCCTCTGACATGGATGATCGAATAGAGAATTCCTCCTTGGCAGGAGATAGCGTTTCAGAGATTGACGGGAGTGAGGTGGGAATGAGGCTGGATGGAAATGAGAGTGACAGCTCTACCTACAGCAGCGTGTCAGGAAAAGGGCTGTATAACAGTTTGCAGAATGCAGAAGGCAAACAGGGTATTCCGTATACAATAAACGGTCAGAAGATACATCCTGATGCAATGGGGCAATTTCCTTCCATCAGTGAGGTGCTACAGGCTGCGGCAGTGGAGCATCAAGCCCAAGAGCAAGAAGTTAATGGGGAAGTACGGAGTAGGAGAGACAGTATTTCTAGCAGGTAAGAAAGATCACCGTACAGTGAGGCCATTATTAGGCATTATACTTACTCTTACCTTCTATTAACTTTGGATCCAGTTTTAACTTACATTCATTGTGATCAAATCTGTTGTTAACTTACAGATTCTAAAAGAAACTGAAAGGTCACTTCACTTCAGTACCTATTTACTAAGTATATCTTTAGAGAAAGATATTTTTGCCACTGACAGTGTGTTTTAAATGTACTGCTAGCAGTTGCTTCTATCTGTATTTACTTGTGAAGCAGGCATTCGTTCACTGAATCAGTGATGTGGCATTGATCTTTACAGTCTGAAAGTGTAGACTTAACTGACTCAGTGATATTTATTATCGTCCTTTTCCTGATCTACACATGTACCTTTCAGACCTCAAATAGTTATGAAATGCCAAGAGTCTTGTCCTAGATACTCTCACCCTCTTCAGCCCTTTAGAATGAGATTTACTTAGTCTCACGGGCTTATGTGTATATCGTAGGTATTAAACTGTGATTCAGCAAGCAAGTGGATGACTGGTGAAGCCCTTAACAATGCAGTTGTGTTTTTTTATCAGTTGTTTGTAGATGCATGTTTTATACATGCTAATTTTGAAATTACCTCTTCCCCCCCCCTCCCCCCCCTTCGTTGGAATAAAGTGTGATGCCCTGAGATGTTAAGGTAAAATCAGTTGTCGACAATTACTCCAGCTTAGACTTAATTCTTAGAGTAATGAGAGAGAGAAGATCTTTTTCTCTAGACTCCTTGGCTGCACATCAGGGAAGGAGCATAAGGAATCCCTTATACCAGATACCTGTTCTTGCTTCTTTTGCAGCAGCTGTTGGTATTTTTCAGGCACTTTCACATTAAAGCAGACAATTGTGAACAATAGTTGTGGAGGTTTTGTGCTCCCGTTATGTCCATTTGTCTGCTTATAGTGGGATATGCAGATACAGAATATAATGAAGTCAACCATTGCACTTCTGTAAAGTAACAAATATATGGGTGCCACACTAGATTCTAGTTGCTGCAAATACAGGAAAGTAATGTATCAAACCTTAGCGTGAATATAATTTCTTTTTCTCTTTGGATGGTAATGAAGGTTGTTTCACTGTGTTCTGGATCTATCATAAAGCCAGAAAAAAATGTCCTAAATTCTAGGTTACACGTGGAGTCTGAGTACCTCTTCATTTCAGCTTCACTTTTCTTCAGCTAGATGAGTGTTGTATTCTGACCCTTTAACTGTGTGTGTGCTGTCTCTGTCTCCAGTGTTTCTATGGAAAGCTCTATCGCAGGAACTCATGACGAAATGTTGCAGGTTCTGAAGGAGAAGATGAGACTTGAAGGGCAACTAGAAGCACTCTCACTAGAAGCTAATCAGGTAGAAAATGAATTTCAATTTCTGTATTTAGCAAATTATATTAATATGTTAATTAATTTTCAAGAGCCTCCTACTCGTGGAGGGAATTCCCTCCTACTTGTGGGAATTGTGTTTTGTAAAAACATTGTTGAATAAGGTACTTTACAAGGATGCTGTGGTGGGTTGACCCTGGCTGGAGGCCAGGTGCCCACCAACGCCGTTCTATGGCTCCCCTCCTCAGTTGGACAGGGGAGAGAGAAATACAACGAAAGGCTCGTGGGTCGAGATAAGGGCAGGGAGAGATCACTCACCAATTACCGTCATGGGCAGAACAGACTTGACTTGGGAAAATCAGTTTATTACCAATCAAATAAGAGTAGGATAGTGAGAAATAAACCCAAATCTTAAGACACCTTCCCCCCATCCCTCCCTTCTTCCCAGGCTCAACTTCACTCCCAGTTTTCTCCACCTCCTCCCCCCCCAGCGGCACGGGGACGGGGAATGGGGGTTGTGGTCACTTCATCACACGTTGTCTCTGCCGCTCGTTCCTCCTCAGAGGGAGGACTCCCCACACTCTTCCCCTGCTCCAGCCTGGGGTCCCTCCCACGGGAGACCGTCCTCCACAAACTTCTCCAACGTGAGTCCTTCCCATGGGCTGCAGTTCTTCACGAACTGCTCCAGCGTGGGCCCTTTCCACGGGGTGCAGTCCTTCAGGAGCAGACTGCTCCAGCGTGGGTCCCCCGTGGGGTCACAAGTCCTGCCAGCAAACCTGCTCCAGCATGGGCTCCTCTCCTCACAGGTCCACGGGTCCTGCCAGGAGCCTGTTCCAGTGCAGGCTTCCCACGGTGTCACAGCCTCCTTTGGGCATCCACCTGCTCCGGCGTGGGGTGCTCCACGGGCTGCAGGTGGATATCTGCTCCACCGTGGAGGTCCACGGGCTGCAGGGGACAGCCCGCCTCACCATGGTCTTCACCCATGGGCTGCAGGGGAATCTCTGCTCTGGCCCCCGGAGCACCTCCTCCCCTCCTTCTTCACTGACCTTGGTGTCTGCAGAGTTGTTTCTCTCACATATTCTCACTCCTCTCTCCACTGTTGTTCTTCCACAAGTTCCCCCCCCCGCCCCCCCTTCTTAAATACGTTATCCCAGAGGTGCTACCACCGTTGCTGATGGGCTCGGCCTTGGCCAGTGGTGGGTCCGTCTTGGAGCTGGCTGCATTGGCTCTGTCGGACGTAGGGGAAGCTTCTAGCAGCTTCTCACAGAAGCCACCCCTGTAGCCCCCCGCTACCAAAATCTTGCCATGCAAACCCAATGCAGATGCTTAAGAGGATAAATATAAAGTTAGTAAGGTCTTCAAAGTCTTAAAAAAAAAAGTTTGGTTTTTTTTTAAGTCAAATTAAAAGAGAGGTGATAAATCCAGAGTAATGCTAGCAATGTCTATATAGCTGTATTTTCTCTTTGTATTGATTGATGGTATAACACATGTAATAGAAAGCATTATTCCTTAAAGTGTGAAAACACGTGTCTTATTAAAAATCCTGAGGTGGTTACTGACATATAATGCTATATGTCTTGTCTGTGCTTTCCTCTGTATTTTCTTTGACTATTTGAAATACCTGCTAGGTGAGATGTCACTTTAAAAAAGAATTTTTTACACGCAAGTGGTCTTTGCCTTAGCAAAGCCATTTTTCTGGGCATCTTCTTTAGTCAGCCATTAATGTATTTTCTCTTAAGACTTCTGTATTTTGATTTTCTGCACACATTCAGGCTCTCAAAGAGAAGACTGAGCTACAAGCCCAACTTGCAGCTTTGAACATGAAGCTTCAGGCGCAGATGGAGCACAGCCAAAACAGCCAGCAGAAGCAGGAATCTCTGAGCTCCGAAGTGGCCACATTAAAGCAGTCTTGCTGGGATCTGGAACGAGCAATGGCTGACCTGCAAAATACTTTGGAAGCAAAGAATGCTAGTTTGGCTTCTTCAAATAACGATTTGCAGTTAGCAGAGGAGCAGTACCAAAGACTCCTGCTGAAGGTTGAAGATATGCAAAAAAATGTTCTCACCAGAGACAGCACAGGTGGGATGATGTAAATGTCAATCTTTACAATTTGTTATTCCATAAATAATTTTATTTCAATGTCATTCTGAAGTCCAGGAAGAAGAAGGAATTTTGTGTGTCATCGATGTCATACTAATAAAATGGTCTGAATTTTAAGATGATTGGTTTTTATTTTGTGTCACAGAAGTGCCACAATTTGCAAGCTGCCACTGCCAGCTTGGAGAGGGAGGTGTAAATATTTAGTCTTGTAACTGTTTGACAGTGGACTAATGATTTTTAGAAAATTGTACAAATATTGGTTTATAATGGTGACTCTACATGTGAGGATACCTGCTTCCTGATTTTTAATTAGTTCATATTTTCTGCCTCTAAGGAACTATGAATGCTTATAGAAGTGATTCATTTATTTTAATTTTATTCTGCTTATGACCTGATACTTTGGATTCTAGCACTTCCCCTCACTTTTGCAGGAAAAGCCAGTCTTCATGTAATTAGGCATATATGTTTTTGTTCAAAAAGAAAAAAAAAAAAAGAAAAAGCTATGAATATAGCAATAATCCTTGAAAATGTGTGCATAAAAATAGAACAATGGAGAGCGCTAGTCCACGTTCTTTGTTTTTCTTTTTCTAGTTCATGATCTGCGACAGCAGTTGGCTTCCTTACAGAACCAGCTGCAGAAGGTGCAGTTGGAGCGGACCACACTGACCAATAAGCTAAAGGCATCTGAAACGGAAATCACATCGCTCCAAAATGTGCGGCAGTGGTACCAGCAGCAGCTTGTACTAGCACAGGAGGCTCGTGTCAGGCTGCAGAGTGAGATGGCCAATATACAGGTATTATGATTTACTTGCATATAGGAGGACTGAGAATCTGTTGTCTTTTATGTTAGTTTTATCCAGAGGACATTGTTTATGCACTCGGACGAGGGAGCTGGTCTCACTTGTGTATTCTTCAGTTGGAGAGCAGGGGGGGATGGTGTTTTGGTTTTCATCATGAGGTGTTACTTCACGTTAATGCTGAGGCATAAATTTAACCAAAGCACTTGCCTTCTGTGGATGAAGAGCTGTAGTGCAATGAAAGTAGCTGAGATAAGGCACAGGTAGATGCAACGTGATCCCCCCCCCCCCCAAACTCTTAAATTTGTTGGCCAAATTTTGACTGTTTGTATTAACCTGTGATTTTTTTTTTTTCCCTTCCTTTAGGCTGGGCAAATGACTCAAGCAGGTATGTTGGAACATCTCAAATTAGAGAATGTGGCACTGTCTCAGCAGCTGACTGAAACCCAGCACAGATCCATTAAAGAAAAGGAACGTATTGCAGCACAGCTGCAAAATATTGAGGTATGGTTGTAGGTGGTCTTCATGAATTATGTTCTGCCTAGGTTGTGTATTTAGGTTTTGCAAACTTAAGGCTATTCCAGCAAAGTAACATTGAATTCTTATTAATTGATTAAAATGCTGCATTATAAAAACAGTAAATATTTCAGAGCAAATAAATTTGCATGACATTACGAACAGTGAGAGGGAGCAAGGCCATATGTTTCCCATTCCAAGGTGATACTTGCATTTTCAGCTCTGGTATTTGTTTTTAATTGAATTTCAGAAGTGGATGTAAATGTTGTCCTTTGCCCATTCATGAACTTGTTCAAGAGAAAACTTAATTGGAAGCTAAACTAAGGCAGTAAAGTGCTTTTTAAGTGTGTGAAATTGCTCAGTACTCAGGTTTGTCCGTCCTGCCCACCAGCCAGAAAAGATGGGTAAAATCTGAAGTGCGATACGCTCGCTTCCAAAGCACTTAGAGCCTTAAATCCCGTTGAATTTCAGTGACATTCCTGCTTCTAAGTCTCAAAGGGCAGTAAAGCAGCAGGTCAGTGGAAGCACCCCATCACTGGGATTACTAATAGCGATTGCATAAATGACAGGAATTGCTGTTTCATGGAGTAGCTACAGCATCCAAGGAATTTTTTGTTTCAGAATTTTTCCAAACAGCTTAATTTTAATAAAGATTCTTTTTCTTTATGTCAATTGCATCAATTTAGAAAGGATATGGTGTTATTTAAGAGGAATTCTGATTATCACAACTATACAAGACATTCACTGTTATTCTAAGGTGTCTTAAGTATATGAATGGGTGACTTCAGTAAAGACATACAGGTGTGTAAGGCAGACATCATAATTATTTTTGCTTGTATCTTTTCTCTAGAAATTTTCTTGATAACTTACATTTTTCTTTTCCTCCCTTTTTTTTATTTTTTCCCCCGCCCGTCCTCCTCCATGGAAATTGTCAAAGTTGATTCTTTGCTTCTTCTGTGCAGGCTGACATGTTAGATCAAGAAGCTGCCTTCATGCAGATCCAGGAGGCTAAAACCATGGTGGAAGAAGACTTGCAGAGAAAACTAGAGGAGTTTGAGGATGAGAAAGAACAGCTTCAGAAAATGGCTGATTCTGCAGCAACATTGGAGCAAGAATTGGAACAGGTAGACATACATACACTTAGGGCGTAATAAATGTGCACTTCACTACAGAGTCCTGCTTTAACCTTGTAACATTACAAAGGCAGCATGTCAAGGGCTGGAATGAGATGAAGTATGTGATACTTCAGTATTATATTCCATGAAATTATATGGCATTATCATTAATAACACTGAACTTACCTGGTATATCTACTGTGGACACATTTTTCAAATAAAAATTTAGAATACTGGGAATCTTACTTAAGAATATTTTAGGTTTGTCATTCTGGTCATTGCTTAGGCTATAAGATTACAGATGCTGCAGAAGGCAATCGATACAATGGATAGAGCAAATAGAAGTGGCCTAGGAAAGTTAAAAAATATTTTCACCTTCTTCTGTTTTCTCCTAGAAGCTAAAATATTAGTGAAGATATTTTGATTGGAGTGCATTTGCAAAGATAACATTCATTTTGTATGAATTTAATCTTAAGATACTTCTTCTCAGGTCAAGTTGACTTTGCATCAGCGAGATCTGCAGCTTGAATCTTTACAGCAAGAACACCTAGACCTAATGAAGCAATTCACTCTGACCCAAGAGACATTGCACACCAAAGAGCAGTCCCTGGATGACCTGCAAACACAGTATGATGAACTGAAGGCCAGATTAGAAGAGTTCCAAAGTGATGCTAATTCTAAAGATGACGTGATCCAGTATTTGCAGAATGAGAAGATCGTCTTGGAAGTAGCTCTGCAGGCAGCAAAAGCAAGCAAAGAGCAACTCGACGAAGGAGCAGTGCGCCTTGGAGAAGGTACAGAAGTAGCATCACAAATCTTGGAACAACTGAGGCAAGAAATGGCAATCAAGTCAAGCCAGGTAATGAATCCCTAAAAGTATCTTGTTTAAAGTAGCTGTTGCAGGGAAGTATTGCCACAGGCACACGATAGAGCCCATTACATGAGAGGAGATTGGTACACGTGAGTTTGTATACGCGTGTAGTTGCGAGATTCAGCTAGTGGGAATATTTTAATCAGTTCTGTTGTTTTTCCCTGTTGGTAGACTATCTGACACTTTACATCCTGTTACATCGTTGGTGAGCTTACCGTTTAATATCCCTTGGTATCTATATGCGTTTATGTGGCATGGGATGGGGAGCTGAGGTTAATTGATCTTGTTCAGTCTGTTACCATCTTTCTAAAATTTGTGAGTTTTAATACGCAATAATTTTGAATACAGATCACAGTTTTGGAAGTAATTTTTTAGTGTGCTACTTTTCTGTGGCACTGTGGGCCAAACATCTTCCTTATGTAGTAATTTGGTCATGTTTAACTGTGTCTTTTCTCTTGAAGCAATATACCAGGGTTTGCTTTTGCGTATTGCTGTATACCAGATGAGGCTTTTTTCTAGTCACTGAACTATTTTACCAGATCAAGCCTAATGCATATCCTTATTCTTTTGGTGGCTGCTTTAAATTATTGTGACTCTTCCTTTCACACCTTAGTTTGATAGTCATTTATGCTCTGTATCTTTTAGAGCATCCGAGCTCCATAGCAAGAACTTTCTTATTGAATCCTGGTAATGATGAGTTCCTGGTAATCTTTAGAGATTTCTTTTGAAGATAATAATGGGACTTGGTAGCATTACTAATAGAAGTACTGAAGAACTATGGAAGTGTATTTATCGTAAAGATTGTTTTTTTCCTTCAAAGAACCAGCTAGTTTCTTCATTTGATCATGTATGTGTGAACGGGTGCCATCTGGATATAACATATGTACACTAATGATGCATACTAAAACTTTAATGGCAGGATAAGGGGACTTCCTGCATTCCTGAGGGTTGACAAGGCTCACTATGTGGTGACCTGTGTGAATGTATGTCTGTATAAAACGTGTTATCTAACACTGCCATTGAGATGTCTAGTCAGAAACAGCATCCTCATTAGATTAGGCAATTGGTACAAGCATAGGAAGAGATACTGTCACTGCTCGAAACAACATAGAATACGACATTTGGCATGTAAAGCAATGTGTTTGCTTTTTTTCCCTCTGGCAGGTAGAAAATCTGCAACAAGAAAACGCCAGCCTTAAAAAACAGGTTCAAAAAGTGAAGGAACAGTTCCTGCAGCAGAAGGTAAGCAAAAGTAAACCATTTCAAAGAAATAAAACCAAGGCATATACTTTTTTTCTTTTTACAGTGAAGGCATGTACTTTTGAGGGGTTTGTGAGGCCACTTGAATCAATTTTCTGTATCAAAGAACTTTGTGACATAATTGTACAGTTTCTGTATTTTATACAGTTGAATTCTTATCTGTAACTAATGTAAAAGCAGATCCACCAACCAATTCATGCTTTCATTGGACTTCAGGGAGTTTGCCAAATGATCCACCATATAAAATCTCTCTCTGGTTTGTTGATACTAGGTTTGCTTTTGCAAAAGCACTCACTTCAAGTGTCATCATTTTCCTGCAGCTTTGAAAAACAACAGTTGCTTCGGTAATTAGATTGAAAATAAGTGTTTTATTGCAAATTTTATTCTGAATTTACAGTTTTGAAACATTAATTTGAAATTGATATGCCATTGGTGTTGCACATATATGTGCCTTATGTATAGGGTGGCACCATTAATTTACTGCTTGATTGCTTATTAACCTAATGCCAAAGGTTGTTTTAGCTTGTTAGGTTTAAGTTTGGGAAGGCTGTTTAAACTGTCAGTTGCAGTTAAGCCCTCTTTTCATGGCGAAAGTTATTAACTGTGTGCATGGGGTGGTTAAATTTTTAGTTAGTTTAGTTTAAAAAAATGGGACATAATTAGTGCAGTTCTGTAGAAATGTGAAGAAGACTATCCCATACTGCTATAAACACTCTTACTCTGAGTTTTTTAATGAACTCCTATACATAGTGGTATTTGATATCTGAGCTTACATAACAGTTTTTGAACCACAGTATTTTACAGAAGATGATGCTGGTTTGTATTCTTTGACACACCCCACACTCCCCCCAAAATAAAAGAGTATCAGTAAATATTTTGTAGGAAATTACTCTTCAATTTTTGAAGCTGTAACAGAGGTGACGTTGTCCTCTTGAAACTCCTGTATCCAAGGTAATGGTGGAAGCTTATCGAAGAGATGCAAGTTCTAAGGACCAGCTGATTAGCGAACTGAAAGCTACAAAGAAGCGGCTGGACTCAGAAGTGAAAGAGTTAAAACGAGAGCTACTGAAAATGCAAGTTGAAAAACAGTCACTTGAATCTGAACATTCAAAACTACAGAAGGAAGTGTCTCAGGTTCACCAGCAGATGGTGGAAATAGAAAATCATCTTCAGTCAGTGCAGAAAGAACGAGACGATATGGAAACACGCCTGCAGGTACGGAAGGTTTTAAGCTTTGGACTTTGAGAGTGTTACATCCAGGATACATTGCTATTTCTATTAACTTTGGAAATAACAGAATGACCACCTGCAAGTTGAGGTTCTTGGTTACATATTTAATATTGACTGTACATTTGACCATATACCTAATCAATGTTGTGTAAATATATGACTGCTTATTAACATCTCATGTAAGTAAGTGGGGAGACACACGCTACAGGAATGGTAGAGGTGTGATGTGGAAGCAGTTTCCTTGGTCCCAAAGTGAACTCCATCTGAGAGCAACGACCAAACTAGAACTCTGTTCATACATGTTATGGTGGCGGCCACAGAGGGAAGAATTAAAGAATTAAAAGGGAAAGAGAAAGGAGATGGAGAACCTTGGAACAGTTTATATTTAGAGATGGAAGTAATTTTGAAATTGCATGCTTATTCTTTTATAATCCAACATACAGCAAACATGCTTTTGTTCTTACTCTCATGGGTGCTTTTTTCCTTCCTATTAAGTCTTTGCAGTTCGATAAGGAACAAATGGCATCTCTTGCTGAGGCAAATCAGGCATTAAAACAACAAGTAGAACAAATGCAAGAAGAGGCAAAAAAGTAAGTGTTCTTTTAGCACAGACAAAAGAAATACAGCATTTGTTTTTCATATTCACCTTTTTAGCAGTCACTCTTTTCCTATTCCCTAGTCTTTCCTATCGGAAATTTAAATTGTCAGAGAGTCAGAGAGAGTCATAGAGTCATATCCATGGCAAAGTGTTGGGTTGCATGCTACACTGGAGTTGCAGCTTCTCCTCTGATTCACTTATGCTTTTAACCAATAGTCTCTGCCGTATAACGTACATGTTGGAGCTAATCCTAGTTACCATTCACTGAATTTTAGCCTTGACTGGCTAGAATGTTGGCATTAATGAGAACCATTATTTTTTTTTTCCACTGGTGATCACACGGTTTTTATGATACCAAACATATCCACCAAGGATCTCAGATTAGATTGGATTCGTGCTCCAAATTCTGTGTTATTTTTAGCGAGAGTAGTATATATTCCTCCATGTTGGAGTTTTAATAATTCTGACAAAGACCTCTTAATTACTGTAAGTATTTTCTTAGAATGTTATCAAGAGTCTTCAAGGTATTGTCTTGCAGAGGGCCAAATTGTACCTTACCAACCTGATGGCTTTCTCTGATGAGGTGGGTGACTCTGGGACAAGGGGAGAGAAGTGCATGTTGGTTTTTGTTGGGCCATGTTAAAAATGAATCTTTTTTAGTACTGTTTTCAGGCAGTTTTTGTTTTTACCTGATGTTTTGTTTTTCCTTTCACTCCAGGGCCATTACTGAGCAGAAACAGAAAATGAAGTGTCTGGGGTCAGATCTGACGAGTGCTCAGAAAGAGATGAAAGCAAAACATAAAGCCTATGAGAATGCAGTTGGCATTCTTAGTCGTCGGCTACAGGAATCTCTTGCTGCAAAGGAATCTGCTGAAGCAGAGTTGAGCAAACTAAAAGCACAAATCACTGATGGTGGAAACAACCAGATTGCTCAAGTATGCAGATGTCTTTTAACATTGTTAGTACAAGGACAGAGCGATCTTGTTATCAAATATAAGTCTTGAAATATTTATTTTACACTGAAGTGATGAAAATATTTGGAATATAAAGTTAGATATCAGTGGTATCAGTGTTCTGAGCACTGCGAATTTCCTTAACTACATTTGAGAGAGGTGATTTGGCAGGCTTTGGTTTGGTTGGTGTTGAGGTTTTTTTGTTTGTTTGTTTGTGTGGTTTTTTTAAATTTTACTTGTATCTTTCAGGTTACCAATTGTAATCCAAGCTCAAGAGGGTGATCAGCCTAAGTGCTAAATTTCCTGATTAATTTTTATTGTTGATTTGGTTTTTGTTTTGGTTTGGTTTTTTTTGAAAGGCTCAGCATCTGAAGATTTTCCAAAATTCTAGCTCTTGCTTTTTTCTCATTGACAGTTAAAAGTTCTTCAGGGTAGTCATAACTTACTCATATCTGTTATGCCTCTGATAAGAAAATTAATTTTCTGGGGGAAGCTTCAATTCCTTGGACCAATGGAGCAAGATAACAAATACACGAACAGCAGTAGATGGATGCAAGGGTCGAAAGCTCTGAGCAAGACCTTTACATTAAGCCCTAGCACCTCATTTAATACTTGCTAGAGAAGTGGGCTTTTTAACAAAAACAAAATTACTCCTGTAGATGGGTGATATGTTAATCACGCTTGTGATCCTTTTGTCTTTAGGAAAGGATTCAAGCTCTGGAGACAGAATTGCAAGCTGTGAGCAGCAGTAAGTTGATGCTGGAAAAAGAGTTGCAAGAAGTGATTTCACTTACCAGCCAGGAGCTTGAAGAATACAGAGAGAAAGTGCTGGAACTTGAGGATGAGGTGATTGCTTGAATTTGCATGGTAGATGGGAAGGTGACAGTGAAAAGTGCCTGAGAGGCAGGGAGGAATTTTAGTGCCATAATTTTATTCCAACAGTGCAGGAAATCAGAATCTGACATAGGAAACATCATGTCAGTGACACTTGCTAATTTTGCTGCCCTGTGCTGGTTCTTTGGTGTTTCATGAATCATTGTCGTACAGGGGAAAAGAAGATGAGAGAGAAAAGTAGTTCCTGTATTAGATACCAGCTGTGTCTGGTCATGAGATGGTGAGGATGCATGAATCATTATCTTTTGAAACTATTTGGAGTCATGGATGCTCAGTGATTTTGAGGGCATGGTGGTGGTGTTCAGTTGTAGAGTTGCACAAAAAAATTATATATATCAGCTACTCTTGATCTGCACCTGAACAGTACTCCTGGATTCTACTTTCTAGCAAGCATTTTAGTCTTCTGAAAGGAAAAAATACCTAACAGAACTTATTTTGAAGTGTTCATTTTAAAAAAGAAAAAAGAAAAGAAAGAAAAAAGAAATCCCACTCTGGGAAAGCAAGGTGTTTAATGAGTTTAGCTCACAACTTTTTTGTGGTAGTAATCTGGAGTTGTTTGGTTTTGTTTGTTTGATTTTTTTTTTTTTTTTTCCCTTTGGCTGTAGCTTCAGGAATCTAGAGGCTTCAGGAGGAAGATAAAACGTTTAGAAGAAATTAATAAGAAGTTGGCCCTTGAACTGGAGCACGAACGTGGAAAACTTACAGGTCTTAGTCGGTCCAATGCTGCTTTGCGGGAGCACAACAATATCCTAGAAACAGCATTAGCAAAAAGAGAGGCAGACTTGGTACAACTGAATCTACAGGTATTTGACCTTTTCATATAGTATCTTCAGAAAGGAATTAGCTCATATTTCTGATAACAGGATGTAGACATCTTCACTCATATGTTACAACGGATGGTGCATTTTCTCCAGATCTGGGTCTCCTGTGTGTTGCGTAACAGCAGTAATATAGGGGGGCTAAACAAGAGATCAGAAATGAGACTTTGCACTAGACAGAGCTGTTTCTTTTGGAAAAAAACAAATCACACTAAAATATTAGTAGTAGTGAAAGCGTGGCTCACTTAAGTTAGTTGGAACGTACAAACTGTGTTACATACGGATTCATTGAGGTGAACGATTTTTATGCCAATAGTACTATATTCACGGGGTATAAGCAAATGGGAATATAGACAAGGAGCTACCATTTAACCATAGCTACGTTTAAGGTTGAAGGGTACCATGAGGAAGGAGTTATCAGTGAACAGCAGAGAGAAGTTTTGCAGTCCCTGCATTGGCTAGTGTTTATATTTCCTCTACTGGCATTTCTGGTCTTCCAGTGAGCCCGCGCAAAACGTGCGTTTGTTTTTGTGATGTGATACAGGTTCAGGCAGTCCTAAAGCGGAAAGAGGAAGAGGATCAGCAAATGCAACAACTTATTCAAGCTTTACAGGCTTCCTTAGAGAAAGAAAAGTCAAAAGTTAAAGACCTTAAGAAGCAGGTAATGGCTCATCTTTTGTTTTATTTACTTAAAAGGTGATTTAAATATGAAGTATTTGAAAAGTAGCTTGAAACAAAATCTATGCTTTATAATATACTGCTTCCTGGAGGGTCTCTGTCATGATGGCCAGTGCCTGAAAGATCAGTTGACGTCTTTTCTGTTGTGCCCTGTTAAGCATACTCATTGACTACCAGGAAAGTTCCATTATGACTTGTAATGCACGGGACATATCCCAAAGTGATGATACTTCATCCAAAAATTCACAATGAAGAAGCAGTCTGCAAACGTGCTTCTTCCATTATATATAGTTAGTAACTGCCATTAGCATGAATAAGGATAACAACACTAGTAAGAGTTTTAGACAAAAAGAGAAGTGTTAACAGCTGCACAACTTCCTTCTTGATTTGTTTTGTACCCCTTTAGTCTACCTCCCTTTATGATTCACCTACAGTGATAAAACAAAGAAAAATGGCATCTTTTTTTTCTTGTAGGAAGCAGCAGCCAAAGCAGATGCAGCACATAACCGCCGTCATTACAGAGCTGCTGTCCTTGAGCTCAGTGAAATCAAGAAAGAGCTACATGCCAAAGAACTGCTTGTCCAAGCCCTTCAGGTTGAAGTGGAGAAACTGCAGTAAGTAAATGTTCAAGTTCTTAGAGAATAGTAAATAAAACAAATCCTCTGAAAAAGCCATACATTAGTGAACTTTTGGTTTTGCCACTCTGGAGTGGATTATGTTGAAATGTACCCCAGCTGAGCCTGACCATAAGATGCATGTTTAGACTCTAGGCGAATACTTGCATTTTTCTGTCTCTTCATAATTCAGTTAGACCTGAAGCGTGCTGTACTTAGGCTTCACCATCTGCTTTTTTTACAGTTTCAACACAGATTTCTACTATTTCATGTTACTAGTAAGGATTAACACTTCATATATATCTTATTATTCTTCTCTCTTTCACATCCCTGAGGAACTACATAGAGGATGAATTTGATTGTTGAATATATTCCACAATATATTCAAATTCAATTTGTTTTCATGTATAGAAGATATTTTCTTAAATGATAAGAAACTATCAGACCTACATGAGAATCGATATAAGGTTAATCCTATTCCTCCTAAAACAAAAGCAAAATTGCTGACAGGTTTTTTGTTTTGTTTTGTTTTTTTACTGCATAACCTATTGTTTGTAACTGGACTATTACCAGTGCTCAAGGAAATTTTTTTTTTCAATATTTAATAATATATTCATGTATCTGTCTCATATAAAATCTTTTTGTGATTTAACTCTTGCTGTGAATGTGTTGGCAAAGCCTTCAGTCAAAGCTATAACTAACCAGGTTCCACGCACTGTCATGTCATTTATGGTTACATAGCTAACCCAGTGAAGTACTTGTTTTAAAGGACAGATTGAGTAACTGCTGTGTCTGTTAATCCTGCTGTGCAGGGTAGAGGATGAAAAACATTCCCAGGAGGTATCACAGTTTCAGCAAGAGCTGGCAGAAGCCAGGTCTCAGCTCCAACTTCTGCAGAAGAAGCTGGATGACAAGCTTAGTGAACAGCCTGTAGTAAGCCAAGAGGTAAAAACTGCACATTTACTGTGTTTATCCTTATTTATGATGCATTGTATGACTTAATTTGTCTTTAATTCAGCATTTTAAATGAAGTTTTGCTATGTTTTCTTAGAACCAGGAAGGGTTCATGAGACATAATAATATATTTCAGATTTTGTGGTTGATTGCACCTATAGATAATTCTAAAGGTACTTTTTTTTTTTTTTACCCTGCCCCCGATAGGTGGAAGACCTCAAGTGGGAAGTAGAACGAAAAGAAAGAGAAATTGAAACACTTAAGCAGCAGTTGGATATGAGTGAACAGCGCAGCCACAAGGAGATAGAAGGGATACAAGTTGTCTTGCAGGTATTTAATCTAGCTGGTGGAGATTCTGATGGATGACTGGTATTGCTGTAGGGGGATAATTAAAACAGTATTTTTGTTGTTTAAAAGCATACTTATACTGATACTTATCTGATACTTTTTAAAATACATTTTTATTCATAAAAACTTATTCATTATATGTTTTGCAGTGTCTTTACTTTTCTCAGTTTTACTTTGACTGTGCTGTTAGCTTCTTATTTCCTTGACCGTACGCCATTAAAATAGGCTGACTTTTTAAAATCTGATTTCTGGTTTTCTGCCGGGGCAAACTGGTTTCAAATAGCAGTGTTACGTGTTGTTTCTTTTTCTAGTTTCCCCTGGCAACTGAAAAAAATTATAAAAACATTAGTTGGCTGTAATTTTTATACCATTTCCCTGTATCACGTTGATTCTTTTCTTTTCCCATTTAGAATATCAAGACTGAGTTGGAAATGGTGAGGGAAGACCTGTCAGTGACTCAGAAAGATAAGTTTATGCTGCAGGCTAAAGTGACTGAACTGAAGAACAGCATGAAGTCGCTGCTGCAGCAGAACCAGCAACTGAAGTTGGACCTCAAGCATGGCAAGACGAAGAAGGTATTTAAATAGGAAGAATACATGTCGTAGGGTACTGGAAAATACTCCGCTAATGCTCTTTAATTAAAGTACCAGACAATACTCCGCTGCAGGAAACCTAGTGAAAACTCTGAACTGAAATGCCTGCCTGTGATACAGACTTACTGATGTTCTGATATTGAAATGATAAATACAGGAAGATTTGCTGGCAAAAGTAACTGAACTGATCTTGACTTCCCACCTTTTACTTCAGAAATCTTTGTGTTTAGCATATTCTCTTACATTTACCTTTTGACTTACAATAATAATACAAAAAAGGTAGCACTTAAATAATGAATCATGGGCAAATATGGAATTAATACCTTCTTATAGTTAATACCTTCTTAATGTTCATATGTCTGTCCTCTCCATACTGTCTAGCTTTTCATCCTTCCACAATTTCAAAAGGTAACTATTAGTGGTTTCTTTGAGTTTTCTGATTTGCTACTAGTACACAGAAAATGCAGTAATAGTAGATCTCTTGCTCTTTCCCTCCCTGAAGTAATTCTCTCACTTAGTGAGACAGAACTTCGTATGGAAGCCTCCATTTCGTTCTTTTAGACATTGCTCCTGATACCTCATCCTGCAGGTTTCAGATTTTCCAAAAGGATTTATTTGACTGTACTTAAGTGATTTATTTTTCTTCTGAATTGTTCTCTTAACTATACTGAAAGAATGTTATTAAAATTCATTGTGAAGATCCAAGTCACTTGCTTTAAATCCTTCCTGTTTTACTTCTTTAGTAGGGTGAGTTCTCGAGTAGGGTGAGTTCTCGAGGTCCTTCTAGATGCTGTTGGTTTACTTACGAGCATGGCTAGCAGATGACGTTAGGTTAGGAACTTTTGGTTGTGACCCGTGAGACTTAACATGAATGTGCTTCTGATTCCTGCTCTGTAATGCAGATATGTACCAGTAGTGTCATGTGACACTCTTTCTATGTGATAAAAATGACATTGATGAAATAAATTAATTGTATTTCTGTCTCTTCTTTTTTCCCTTTAACCAGAGGAAGGAACTGAAAGGAGAGAATAACTCTTCAAATCCTGTGACTCCAGTCAAGATTCCTGATTGTCCAGTGCCTGCTGCCTTGCTGGAAGAACTGTTGAAACCATCGACAGCTGTGAGCAAGGAGCCTTTAAAAAATCTGAACAGCTGTCTCCGGCAGTTAAAGTATGACCTGTTATTTTCAACCATATTAAATAATCTTAAAAATGTTTCCAAGAAACCAGCTGCCAGTCTAAGGAAAAAAGGATTTGTAAAATGAATTCTGTTCCTCTTACTGGGACTATATTTAGGACAGTAGGCTGTTCTGTCATTGTAAGTACTCTCTTATATGGTAATGAAATAAGGGAAGAAGACTTTACGATAAACTAGACAAGATGTCCATCCTAAATCGTACACAGCAGAACAAACCAGAAACAGCTATTTCTAGGTGTTCTTGTTGGTGGAAAAGCTGGTGTTTCTCTCTCTTCACAGCATCAGAAAGGCTGCTCGTGATAGGAGCCCGGGCAGTGTGTTAATAAGAAATCTCTACAGAGGAAGTTCTTTCTGCCAAAAATATGTTTTCAGATCTTCCCTTACGAGGTTGCACGTGAGATTCTGAGCAGGAAAGCTACAACTTCAGGAAGACGGGGAGTTCAATTTACTAGGAGAACTGAGCTGCTATTTTCACCTCAGTTGATGTTTGAGGGTAGTGAGCCTGTGATAATGTTCTGTGATCCTGTACTACCAGAGTAGTCGCTTTGCTAAGTTGGTGTCTGACTAAAGTAATAATGTGTTTATCTAGTTATTTTTCTGTGCTGCTTTCCTCACCTCTACCTCCCATGGTGTCTTCTATACCTGCAAGAGTACCACGTTTATCAGGTTGCAGTCACTAAGTGCCTTTTCTGAGGAAACAGTGCTGCATCATCCCTGGCAATGAGTATGTGCAGCAAAGGAGCTGCTGCATTGTTGGCCCTTACTTTTGAATTAAGCGTATTGTATTTCTTTTGCTCTTAAATTAACGAAAGGCAATTCCTAAGCTTCCTGCAGACTTCTTTCTCTTGCATACAGCTATAGCTTAGATAGTCTTGGAGTAGGTATCAAGAATCAGAAAAGTAATTTTCTGATCCTGCATTTAGCAGTTAGCTTTCTGCTTGCTAATTTTTGCTTTTTTGTTCTCAATACTTTCAAAAGGCAAGAAATGGACAGCCTTCAGCGTCAGATGGAGGAACACACCATTATAGTACATGAATCAATGTCTTCGTGGACTCAGATTGAGGGGCAGCTAATGGACCTTACCTCTACCAGTCCTGCAACTGCATCAGACCAGCAGGAGATTCCTACTGTAGACGAAAAGAAACGGAATTGTAGTGTTAGTGACAAGGAAGCTTTGACACTATAACCTCCTTATCAGTCTTTCTTCCTATTGCTTTAAGTATGTAAACAAATCTTTATCAAAATTATTTATTTATTTCATTTTTAAAAATGGTGTTCAGAGTTGTGCTTTTGCCTGTAGAAGCAAAGGGCATGGTTTTGAGAAACTGGTGTAATATTAAATGCAGAACATGCTATTCCAAGGGTTTGTTTGAAACCTTACCATAATAATTCTGTCATGTTGGGGACAGCCAAGTGGTAAATCTAGCTCATTTTGGGGTTTAGTAAGAGGTTCAGATGAAGGTTTAGAAAAGAGGTCAAGAGGAGCATGTGGTTCTGGGTCTGTATTTGTCCAATCTGGGTGAGTTTGTTAAGGAATGACTGTTAATTATGTAACATCTGGGTTTTGGTGGTTTTTTTTAATTGGGGAGGGAGGGGTGTTGTTTTCCCCCATCTTGGGTTGTGTCCAAATCACAGGGAAAAATACATTCTGCTCGTGTTCAGCCATTAGCAGTGGTTGAGAACTGGATATTCTGAGCGTCCTCTCTCCTCCCTCCTATAATCTCTTATTCTTGAAATTCAGATTACAGATATCTGTATTTAAAGAAAAAAAATTCATTTGAAGCCATTTCTAGTTATGAAGATGACCTCTGACCTATAGCAAAAGAAACAAGGCTGTAAAGACAAGCAATGCAGACCGGTATGTAGCTTTGGCAGATTTGCCTGGGATGTTTTCTGAAGTATCAGTTTTTGTCTTACAGTCGCAGGCCAGTAGGGAGCTTTGCTTCACTGTACAAACACTTCTTGCACCTTTTTAGTTCAACTTTTGAAGTAGACACCCTTGAAAAAGGTATGCGTGTCATATATATATATAAGAAAAAACCATAATTTTCTGACTTTGAATATGTTTTAATATGCTTATATACTGTAAGTTAAGGCTGACACGAGGGTTTTTTGTTACTGTCTTTGTTTTAATGTTACATTTAAGTTTGCTGGTTTTTGACATCCTGTACAAATGGCTTAGGGAAATTAGCCCCTAAAGCCAGAGCTTTTAGAAATGTAATTATTTTTACTTTAAAAGACAAAATTATAATGCCTATAAAATTATTATTTTTATTAGCTTTATCTTCTCCCACACACTTCCCCTACTTTTTGCACCCTCTACTACAAGGTGTCCACCATGAACGGAAATGCTGGTACTGTGGCAGCCCCTCTGCAGAGCACCCTGACTAGATTATTATGAAAGCAGCCCACTTTAGATCCCTTCAGCTTTGATCCCGTTGTTCCATGTGGCTCGTAGTGCAGTGATAAGCCTGCCCTCTCCTCATTCGAAAATTCGTGTGGAGATACTGCTTTGCCTAATGTGCTAAGTGCTAAAGCACAAATCAAAATATATGTGACAGATTATTTGGAAGATTTAGTGGCAACTCATGTACTAGCATGTTTTTGTTTTTAAAAACATAAAGAAAGCTGGTCAATTATATCCACTATAGTTTGGCATTTAAAAAAGATCTTATAAGTACAAGTAGATTAAGGGGCTGGGGAGAAAACCAAAAGTTCTAGTTCATGTATTTTTCCAAAGAGACTGTTGCTGCTTTTGGATGGGTTTGGTTGTTTGGGGGGAGGAAATGATTGCAGTTTGCTTAGCAGTAGGGCAAAAAATAAGCAAACAAACAAAAAACCCAAACCCACCCATATTTATCCGAAGTCTGATTTCTCATAACTACCAATTCAAGCTGCAGTCCAGTTGAACACTTTGCCCTTAAAGTGTCTATCCTGACTGATTTCATGCCCCTCAGCTACTGGATTTTAACTTACATTTTATTGGGATCAAAGTGAAGTGATGGTAGAAGTCAAGGTTTTGAAATTGATGAAAGAAGAAATGCATTAGCATGGCATTAGGTGCCCATCATACAGAATTACCAAACAATTCCAAGAAAAGTCAAAAGCTTTACAGACTAGCTTAGACATGTTAATGTCTGCATACTGCTGCAGTCTACTTTGCAGAGTAAATGGTACTGATTATCTCACTGCTGTCACAGTGAAGTTCTTGAAGTTGCCTGTATTTTAAGCTCAAAGAATAAAAAAAAAATGCAGTATTGTTAAAGACCAAAATTAAAACTACGTAATGAATAATATATTCGGTACAAAAAAGTTATCAAATGTTCAGGATTTTAAATAAAATAACACTTGTGCAGCATTAATTTTAGTAAATACATTGCCTACAGTTAAGAATCCATTATGTTGTAATCTCCTACGTTTGGCAACAGTTGTATGGATAAAGGTTTTATCTGGTATCAAAGAAGCCAGACTTGTTAGAAACCTTCATAGTTCTTCAGAATGTCTGCTCTCCTCTTCTTTTTGTATCAATAATCATACTGCATTCTGTTTTCAGTGCAGTGCTGCATTTTCTCACTAGCTTCTTATAAAGACATCTGAGCTTATACAATCAAGTAGTCTTAGATGCATATTTTTCCTTTTAAAGATGAGGGAGCTGTTGTGAAGTGCTCAGGTTAGATTTCCACATTGACCCAGCTGTCTCTCTCTGAACGTACCTGGACGCTAGGTATTTTCATTTTATATTCACCGTGTGTTTTTTCTATAAACAGAAGCACCATGCCATTTACTTAACTGAAGGACAGATGGTGAGACTTGAGGGTGTAAATCTGGCGAGCTACTAAGTCAATTAAGTTACAGAAGTCAGTGGGAAGCCTTCTAGAAGGAGCACGCAGCATGTGATAAAAGCAAGGCCTTTTCGTTGAAGCTCATCAGCTATGTTTCTCAGTTATCCAGAGAAACAGTTTCTGTTTTATTAAAAAGCCTCACCCTGAGGCTGAGCATGCTCGCTCTACAAAGCTTCAGGTCACTGCTGTCTAGGCAATAAAACAAACTAGTTGTAGGAATGAAAACTGCCTCCCCTCTGCCTGTCACAGCACTGACAAATACATCAGAGGAAAATCTGAGGAATAATCTCTTAAAGATTTTTTTTCTTTTTGTTTTTCAAGCACTGCAACAGAATGTATTTTCTGTGTCTGTTTCTTCAGTGGTTGCTACCTACTAAACCGAGTCTTGTTGAAGGAGAAATGTCACTGTAAGAATGTTTCCAAGTCATGAAAGTTGGTAAATGCTGTAGCATTACTTTTTCAGATGCTGTTGGGTTTTTGAGGACTCTTGAATAATTGTGCATTTAGAAAACCAAACACACACAACAAAAAACCAGCAAACCCTACAATGGAAAAAAATGTTACCGAGTCTCTGGTGTTGCTGAACATTGCATAATGCTCCATTCTATTGTCTTCCAGATTTCTTGGAAATATTTGTGCACTGTATTGGGATCAGCTGAGCCCCTTATCCACTCATGCAATGGGAGGATCTGATCCCATACTCTTTATTCAGGCAATATCCTAGCTGAAATGTATCAGAATTTCACCTGTGTCGACAGCAGAGTAATATGCAGAATTGAAAGTTCTAGTGCTCATATTTTCATGCATTACTTATTCCTCCTTAGGGGAGTGAACTGCAGTGGCATGGCTGTTTTAATGTTAGCTGTGACGACATCAAAGGTGCACTGGGGACAGATAGTATTACCAATATAAATTTAACTTAAAGATGACAAAATCACTGCTGGTGATGCAAAAAGCTTGTGATATATGTTTTATTAAGTTTGCTGGGGAAGTGTGAATAGTTGCATGTGACTTGCTGTGACCAGAGCCTTTAAATATTTTCATGTGAAAGCAATTACAGTCCAAAGTAATTCCTAATGCTCATCAGCTGTCATCTGATCACTCTTGTCTCCTACTAACGTGTAACACTTCAGTCTGGGGCAGCAGGGCAGCCTAATTTCCAATACAGATGCACAGATTTCTAGGGGAGGGAAAGATGTTCTGGATACTGTAAATGAAATATTGTTATGTTTTATACATGACATTTGGTAATGTCTGCTTAGGCTGTATTTGTAAAGATAGAAGTTAATCATTTCATGTTCTTGAGCGGATAACCCAGGGGATGGAGGAGTTACACTATGTACAATTAATGTTTTATGATCATACAAAGCATGTTGATTATAAAAATAATGTGCATAGGAATTCCTTTAAAAGTTTTGTGCAATAAACTATTTTTGGTAAAGGGCTCCATGTTGTTTCTACTTTTAAAGAGAAACTGATATCATCTCTTTGGTTTTGGACAGTAATTTCTGTTTAGGATTCTGAATATGCTGTATAGCCACCTTTAAAGAAAAAAACCGCCTTATTTTGAATGACTATGTTATTGTGTGTTGCTTTTTCACACATCTAAAATTGATTGTGCTTGTATTTCCATTACATTTACTTTTTCTCGGTTTGCTGAACGTGTCAGGAAAGAAACGTAATGAGTGTTACCTCCCTTGGCCTGAATTTGCCAACATCTGAAGCTTGAGTGTACGGAATGGAACAGTGCAGAAATGTCATCTTGATTCGCAATTGGCCAAGTGCAATGATGAAAGAAATTACTGTACCTTGCTTGTAATATTAAACAGTGTGAGTTAAAGGGATGTTGTCAACGTCTTCTTGAAGGCCTGCCATTTTGTCTCGTCGTTTAAACCGGCAGCTGACCGGTTTGCTTATAGTAGCTGTATTTTTTTTGCTACAGCTGTTTGCTACAAGTAGCTGTACCTGTAAGGTAGCGATGTTATACCTACTAGGATGACTAGTTGTCGGACTTGTTTCCTTCTCATGCACTAGGGGCTTCCTTCTTCATGATTTTCCATCTCTGCTGGCTTATCTAAGACTACTGCAGCATTTTGAGATTAATGCTTAGACTGAAACTTTTTACAGAGTACTTTCTTTTCAACTGTTTGTGCGGCCCGTCTTCTCAAGCACAAAGGCTGTCGGAGGATGACCAACTGCACTTCCAGATCCTGCCTCGTCCCAGCGTCTTGAAAACCACCCTTACAGCCCGCTCCTAAAGCGGGAAAGGACGCAACCCACACTGTTGCTATAAAAGCTCTATCTTGTGTTTTGTTGCAGCAGCTAGCGGTTTGGTGGCCTCAAGTTTCTCAGGCCTCTTCTTCCCTGCCCTTGCAGCCGGTTAGCGCCAGCCTGACAGCAGCGTTTCCGCCCGCCCCATACGCTACCATCCGGGAACGATAACCGAGGATAAAACGTGGCCGTCGTAACGGTAAGTCGTGAGGAGGCAGCACCCCTCCGGCCGCCAGGCGAGAGCTGGGCCGCGGGGCCCCCGGCAGCCTGCGCGACGGCGGTGCCGCGGGTCGCCTGGCTCTTGTGGGGGCAGAGACCGCTCCTCCGCGGCGGGGAGGGGAGCGGAGCGGCCCTTCGGCCGCTGCCCTGCCGTGCCTCTCCGCCCGGGCCGCGGGCACCGGCAGAGGCGCCGCCTTCCCGTCAGGCACCGCGAAAGGCGGGCGGGGGAAAGCGTTCCCGCGGCGGGAGGCTCCGCCGTCCCGTCAGGCACCGGGGCGGAGGCCAGGAGGGAGGGAGAGGCGGCGCCGCCGTGCTTTTCTGTCAGGCAGCGGGGCGGGCAGGCCCGGCCTCGCGCGGGGAGGGGGCCCGGCGGGGCGGGGGGGGAGGAGGAGGAGGAGGAGAGACGGAAGCCGGGAGGCCGCTGAGGTACCGTCCCCGAAGGGCGTGCGGGGAGTGTCCGCGGGCGGGCCGCGGGACGCGGGCCGGGGCATGGAGCGGTGGGTCGGGGCCGCCGGGGGCTGGGGCTCCCTGTGGGGAGCCGGCTGGGGCCGCTGGCTGGGCTGGGAGCTCTTGGCCGCCTGCGCGGTCATCGGCGCCGTGGGCTGGCTGCTGCGGCTGCTGGAGAGGAGGCCGGGCGGCCGCGGGGCGCCGGCGGCGGCCATCTCCTCCCCGGCGCCGCTCTCTGCCGGGAGCCGGCGCTGCAGCGGGAGCCGCCCAGGTGAGAGACTCGGGGGAGGGCGGCGGGGGGTGGCGCTGCCTCTCGCTCTGCGGGAGAGCCGGCCGGGCACCGGGCACCGCCCGAGGAGGCCTGCGGCCGCTCGGCCTCTCGCCCTTCCTGCCTCCGCGGCCCCAGGGGTCTTCGTCCACGGGGGGAGCTCGGGGGCGCCCGCCGGGCCCGGCCCTGCCGCCGCGGCCCTGCTGCTCCCGCCACCCTGTCCCCTCTTCGACGCGGGCGGTCCCCGGCGCTGCCCTCCGTTCCCGTCGCACGCCCCTGCCCTGCTTACGGCGACAGGCTCGGCTGCTGCCTGCTCCACCCTTCTCACGCGTCCCTGCTCTTGCTCTCTGCCAGCTAAATCCTCTCCCACGCCGAGCCTGCCCTCCCTTACTAGCTCTGGAAATACGTGTTCCTTTCTCGTTCCTGAGAAGTCATCCTTTCCCCCCCCGCCCCTTTCTTTTAGTTCTGTCTTTCCCGTAGCTTATTCCAAGTTTGTTTTGCAGTTCTGTTTCTGCCACGTAGTTCAGAACTGGTTGCTAATTTGGCAACAGACAGTATAGACGAAATACCTGATTGAGTAGCCATAATTATTCTGCCGTGTGCAAATCCTAGCAGTCAAAATATAGCCCAAGATGGGATATATGTCTCATTTAATTCCTGCCTCAAAAAAAAAAAAAAGTCTGTTTGCTTACATTGCTCATTTACTGAAGGTTTTAATGAGTAGTGGAATAAAGTAATATTGGCATCCTTAAAATCAATCATTCATTCTTTCTGGGTACTAGTCTTAATTTTTTTTTTTTTTTTTTTGGAAACAGATTCTGCTGTTTCATACTGATGCAGTAAGACAAGGGAAAATACATCTCTTGCCCATTCTTCCAGATTTTGGTTTGTTTGGAAGAAGCCTTGAACATGCATTTGTCATTAAAGCAGTTGTTCATATTTGTAAAGCCACTAAAGTAACTTGCAAGACCTTGTGTGCTAAACTAGAAAAGGTAGCTTCATCAGTGCTGGCTGTACTCTGGATCATTTGAAGTTAGATAAAATGCATTTCAAGGTTCAGATAATCACCTTTTGCACCTGCTTGTAGCAAATGATCGAAGGATTATTGTAAAACAGGCAGTTGCTATTTCTCAGGTTTGCGAGTCACACCTTTTGTTTTGGACAGATCAGAATAGGTGATGGGGTTAAAAAAGAATAAATGCTGATCCATGTTAGCTGAAAGCTAAATGTCAGATTACAGACATATTTCATGGAAGTTCTATCTTGTCATTCCAAGGATGTTTTTCCTGTTTCCACAGCAAGCTTATTGTAGAAAGCTGTTTGTGCTAACAGTAGATCTTAAACCAAAGATTAATTTCTTCACTGTTGGTCTGCTTTGTCATTTCGCACTCTGATTTAGTTGTGCCTGAGTTGTAATGGACGCATGAAACAAATACTTTTTCTTACCTAGTTGAGGAAGAAAATTTTAGGTGCCAAGTTCGATCAAAAGATGAGATAGCAGAGAAATCACTCCTTCCCGACATTTTTTACTTAACCACAAGACAAGAAGAAAGATTTTTGCGTGTGCTTGCGTACTCCACGTACGTGAATTATACATATGTAAGGGTCTCCTCTTCTGCGGAATGATTGTGCTGCTTCTGAACCCTAGACATAGGAGCATTTCCTGAGTTAATTCTTTAAGGCATTATATTGACTCTTTTAAAGTGTTTTCATTGAGCTGTTTCTGCAATAAACTTTCTTGCCTCTGAGTTTTCATCTTTATTGTGTTTTTTCAGTTATACACTCTCAGAAAGAAAATAAAAAAGAATAGCAAGGTTTGATATTCTTATAATTGACCTCAGGGCCACATTTTATCCCTTGATCAAAACACAATGGCATCCAATTTATTAAAAAATAATAGGTGATTAAGAATCAGAAATAAATGAGAAAATCTTTCACATCCGTCTTTGCAGTCTTGTAAGCAAGTCAGATAATCGTAACAATGAGGTTGCTTGGAGGTTCAGTAATCATAAGGGAACTAGAATACTTTGGGGAGGCAGCTCAGCAGCATAAACTATGGCTTTGCCACAGACTGGGGTTTTTTTTAAGCTGAAATACTGTCATTTCCCGTAGTTTCTCAGAGGTTCTAGTTAATACTCATGAAATATTCTGGGACTGAGGTATGTTCTCTAACCACAAGATGTTTAAAATCGGACATTCAAAAAAAAGAAAACTCTCAAAGGAAATGGCCCTCAAAGAAAACAATCCTCAAACTCACACAACTGTCAAGTTGTAATAATATTTGAAAACCTACTTAAGGTTTGGCATTAACATCTGTTTCCATAGTTTTACCTATTATTAGAAACATAATAGTTTTGAAGTCAGATTCTGGTGAAAATTTTACTTGGCTATATTGACTATTGCTGAAAGTTACGAAAACAGCTGTGTGTGGTTTGGTTTTTTTTTAATATATGAAAAGTTTGGTTCTTTACCAGCTTAATCCTTGGGTCATTTAAGAAGCAAAATTGTCATGTCTGTTTTGTTGGTGTATTTTGTGATGCTACTATTGGCAGTACACGTGGAAAAATAAGAGAGTTTGACTATACTGCAAGTCTATGATGAACATGCAATTTTGGAATTACTTCTGAGTTTGTACATTTTGACAAAATGAATAATTAACTTATTAAGATCCAGTATTTAGAACGCTGCATCCCTGCTATGTTAGGGTGCAGCCATTCACCGTTCAAGCCTCACATTAGTTTCCCAGACAAAGGTTCTTGCCCATCAGAGTGGATGTTCTGACTCGTGTTAAGGACTCGTAAAGCAGGAGAACTCATAAATCGTGGGTATTTCTCATACTGCCACGTGCATCCACAAATGCTCTTTTGAGGAGCAATTACAGGTGATACTGACTTCATACCTGAGAGATTGCTTTGTCTCTAATGGAGCAAGATTAGGAGTTGTGTTATTCTAAATATAGCATGATGAAAAAAATAGAAATCAATTCATGTGGAAAAGCTGCAAATGTGTATTCCGGTAGTCTTAGGTTTCATAAATTGAGGATGAAACCTGGAATTGAAAATAAAGTGCTAAAAATGCCACTCACACCTATGCAAACCAGTATAACCCATAAAAAGGCTAGGGGGCGAAGGAAGGTTCAATTTAAGGAGGGAGTGAAAGCAAGCTGAAGGAATGAGACAGCCTAATAATTTCTATTAGAAAGGACAGCTTTACAACTGGTGTACAGCAGGAAAAAGTTACAGCCTTTGTGGAGATATATGGATGCAGTATCTGATGAAATAACTTTAAAGCTGCTTCTGTTTTTGAGCTGCCCAAATCTATCTTTCAGTTGTGTGTTTCACAGCAAGGAATTTGTGTTGGCATCATGTTGGGTTTAGTATCTTCTCGCTGACCATGCAGAAGCTGTAAGTGTGTGGATTACATGGAGGGAAGTGAGCTGGGGGACTTGTAGTATCATACCAGTGAGAAGAATCTTCCTTTGGAAATGGAGAAATTCTTCCAGCTCCCGCTCTTTGTCGGAGAGAGAAATCTGAAATCAGCCGTTCTTCTCTTCTGGCTCTTTGCTGTCAAAACAGGGGCTGGGAAACAACATGTGGTGTAAATAGTTCCAGCCTTGCACCATGGCCAGAGATAGACTCCCCTGGTTGCTTTATCATACTTATGCCTTATACTTTTGTCAGCTAGAAATTCTTATGGAAATAATAGAAATGGTGCTGTGCTGTTAGCTGTAGGTGCTGCCTAACCAGAATCTCTTACTGGGGCTAACTAGTCATCGTGTTCTTGTATTCCATTACATACACAGATTGTGCCTTTCTTGGCAGGAATCAGATATTTCTCAGCTTGTCATAAATTTTCATGCATGAACATTCTGGATTGAGTTTTCACTCCAAAAGAAATTTGAAAAGGGCAAGCGAATAAAATGTAAGCTGTAAATACTCTTTCAAGTAGTTGAGAGGAGAGGAAATAAACTCTTGGTATAAGTGTGATAGCTTAAAAATATTTTTAATGTCTTGAGTTGAGAGATATTTTGTCTTCTCTACAGCCGCGATAATCTCTTGAGAATCAGATAAATTGTTAGGAGACACTTTTTTTACTTGGTTTTAATACAGCGTTTAAATAGCAGAAAAAAAGTGTGTTGTTCTTTACCATTTATCTTCTCTCTTTTTTGCCTTTCCTAAAGGTGAAATAACAATGGATGCAATATTATCCCGATTGAAGCAGCTCACCCCTGATGAGCTTAGAGAAGAAATTATAAGAGCAGGACTGAAATGTGGGCCTATTACCTCAACTACTAGGTTTATTTTTGAAAAAAAATTGGCTCAGGCGTTGTTGGAGCAGCAAGGAGCGTTGGAGGAAAAAGGATCTGCTCTGTCAGAGGAGGCTGCTGGAAACGTCCCATCTGATAGCGGCCGGGCAGAAACACAAAAGGCTTTGAATCACAACGGTCATGGAAGTGTTTCTGAAGAGGTAGACTTTGGGTACTGTGTAGGTCTGAACCCACCAGAAGAAGATGCTGTGATGCACGTGAACTGTTCGGCTCCGGTCTGTGGAGCAGGATGTGCCGATTCACAAATTAGTACTCGGACGTCGTCCAGAGACCCTCCGCTATTCTATGGTGTTTGTCCAGTTTATGATGACATATTGGCAAGGAATGGTAAATATTAGTTTCCTTTATTTCCAATGATAAGCCTTTTACAATCGTGTCTAAATAGACCTTTTTCTATATAGCAGGTGATGTGAACGCCAGTGTATTAGTATTTTAAGCATCGCTTGAAGTATTTTTTTGTTTCTGTAAATAGCATTTATTGGATCTTCTGAGGCATAGAGACACAGCTATAAGACATCCCAGGTGTTCTGCCATAATAGTCGGTACACATGAGGATCCTCTACTCGATGTAGTACAGATGAAGAAAATTATTTCCTACGAATACTCTCATCCCTCTCAAGAATAAAAAGTAATCCTACAAATAAACAATCAAAAACTATTTATACTGTCATCGGTTGAAGCTTAAATGATCTCTTCTAAGAGATTTCATATTTTCCTTTCTATCTTAATGCCAAATGGTCATCTAGAAGCATCAGTCATTCTTCACATTTTATTGATGAATACTGCAATAAGGAATTATTAAATTACCTAGTGGCAGGATTACAGTAGTGCATAAAGGATTGTTTACTCTGAGACAGTAGAAAGTTTTCTTTCTCATGAAAAGGATATTCAGATATCTTGATTTGAACAAATTAACGTTAATGCAAAAGGAGAGGAAGGAGAAGGATTTGATTCATACCTAAGGTTCTGCGTAGAGGTCTTAGAGTTGTGACAGTGGATCATTTACATCGTTGATCTTTCGGAACAAGAGGCCACGGAAAGTAACGCAAGTTAATAAGCTCTGAGTTTGCTTTTCAGTCTGAATCTGAAGTACTTGCTTGTCAAAGCTGGCCCATCTATTAAAAAAGATGTTCAGATATTGATTGATATGCATGGCCAAGCACCGTACACGTATCTCCTGATGGTAGCTGGAGCGTGTAAAATTCTTCTACTCAGTTTCCGAGGGAGAAAATGTAAAAGGACTTTTGATTCTTATTCCGTATTTGGTAGAGAAACAGTTTGAGACCAAAGCTGGAAGGACGGTCTTGAGAATTTTGTAATCTGTTTCTAGGAACAAATCTGAGATTATTGAAATAACTTTGATTGTACTTTGTTGCAGAGAGAATACATGTTTATGAAGATAGAAAGGAAGCTCTCCAAGCTGTTAAGATGATTAAGGGTTCCCGTTTTAAAGCTTTTTCGAACAGAGAAGATGCTGAGAAATTTGCTAAGGGAATCTGTGATTATTTCCCATCTCCAAGCAAGTCCTCTTTATGTTTGTCTCCAGTGAAAGTGGGATCATTTAACAGAGGTAAGTGAGGGTGTTCATCTGCGTACGGTAGATGCAATATACAGTCTGTGAATTTTTTATGAGAGAAGAAGCAACAACTTCATAACCAATATACTAATAACAGAAAAAATTTCAAAGGGTGAAGCATCTTAATAAATTGAAGTCCCTTTAGAGTGGTGGTGTTTAAGATAAGCTGTAAACAAATGTTAGATCACAGCTCCAGAGCTTACTCACCAAATAAAATTGCTGTATAAATAGATGCGACAACCAGTATTTAATTACATTTTTTTCTGTGAAATAAATTAGAAACAGGCAATAAAAAGCATATTTTAATTTTTTAATTCAAATCGGGTTTTACTTCTGTATAAAATGATACCGTCACTGGAGAAGTCATCCTTAAAGTTAACTGATGCTTTTCCAAGAAAGGACCACCAAAGTTTATGTACAGAAATAAAAAAAGAAGTAGAGTATGTTGGAATCCTGCCATTTCTTTTGTAAAGAACTACCACAGAAGTAAATTAGAGCCCCGGGAATCTATGGAAAGACTGCTTTTTGTGTTTTAAAGCATAAGGTTTGGCCTTCAATGTATGGTTTCTGTGGTCTATATTATGATAAAGTAAACTGGTTACTTTTAGAAGCAATTGTCGTCGTTCTGGTTCGCATGAATTTTACACTAAAAAATGTTGCTATTCTTCTAAAGCTGAAATGTTGGTAATGGCCTGCGTAGATATGTTGCTTAGTAGTCTATGGTTATATTTGCTAGAGTTTGATTTTACTCATGGACTTCAGGATTTTCAGGTTTAATAAGACTCTGATAAAATTGCACAGTATGTTAAAACCGTACTTAATTGTTAAGTTCATAAGTTCAGAAATAAAATGGTAAACACTGATGATATTTCAAAATGTTCCCAGTTGCTAAAGGGACTCAGTAGTCACAGAACTGCAAAAGCATTTTTAATATTCAGAAAGTTTTTATTTCTTGTTGAATTTTGCTTTTAAGTTTGGATGGAAGCAGATTGGTAATGATAAAATTTACCAGTCCTTATTAAATTCTGAAACAGTTTTACGCGATGATTAAGTCATAATCTCCTCCCTCCCTATTACTAACCACTAGTATTTTTAAATGTCTTGTCATTGACCGCATTTTTTTTACTCCTGTACATTGAAGATGCAAAGTTAATACATATTATAGATTAAAAGCTTATTTTCATGGTCTGGCCATTAAAATAGTGATCACTGAAAAGAATATATCTAGAAACATGTTACCTCTGTTTTGATAGATGGCTTATGCTCCCCTGACACCGAAACTGCTAATAAGGAGAGAGCCAACAGTTATAAAAGTCCACGTACTCAAGATCTTACTGCTAAACTTCGGAAAGCTGTCGAGAAAGGCGATATAGCAACATTTTCAGAACTTATTTGGAGTAACCCTCGCTATCTGATTGGGTCGGGAGACAATCCAACAGTTGTACAGGTAAAAAAAATAAAATGGAAAACTCCAAGTTCTGGTTTAGTGATTCAGCTTTGAGGCCTGATAAGCAGAACTGGAAGGAATATGTTGTTTCCTACTCTTCCTTCAAGATAATTCAAATTTGTTGTTTCCTACTCTTCCGTGTTTTCCACCAGCGCAAAGTTTCTCAGTGTTTATTGATACTAGCTGAAAGCTAAGAGAAACAAGGCAGTTGTCTGTCTTGCGTAAGTCACCCATCATAACTGGGAGTTCGCTTTGCTCCAGAAGAGCTCGAGTAAAGAAACTGAGTATGCAGTTCTTTAGGGGAAGAATAGTTTTATCCAGTAGTGAAAGAATAGTCTTGTCTTCATATAGTATTGATCTCCTCCAAATAATTCCAATCTTTTTTAAATGGAATGCTTTTAAGGAATGGGGTAGTGCCTAAGCTGTAGCTAGGTGTTCCGACAGCACTGCTTACCTAGGCGTCACCATTACATTTCAAAACGTGCTCTGCATCTAAACTCCGTGGGTAAGGTACCGGTTAGCAGATGCTGACAATCTTACTTTAACAAATGACTTCTATCAGACCAGCTTTGTGAAGCTGTTGAAATTTTGTATGTAATATATTACAGCAAACTGAATTATATATACGTACAGACCCATTTTCCTGCTGTTTTTATACACTGAACTTCTTATCTCCTTTTATTATGTGATATCTTAATATACCTTCTTTGCCACGTTTTTGCGCTAGATGTAAAAAAAAAGACTATAGCTGAGTATAAGAATAATTTTGTTAATTGTAAGAACAATGTGGGTGTAAAGATGCGTAAGTCTCTACAATATCGTATAATTTACTGCAGTTCTGAATGTTTATGTACTGTTTTGTAAACATCTTTGCCTAGTAAAATATTAAGAAACAAAACCCTAAATATAAGACTCAGCGTGACAACCTTTGTATTTTCACAGTTAAGTCAGTTAAGCGTACGCGCCTAGGCAAGCTGTTAAGATTTCAGTTCATTCTAATGTTTGTCTTTTTTTTTTTCAGGAAGGGTGTAGGTACAATGTCATGCATGTCGCTGCCAAGGAGAATCAACCTGGTGTCTGCCAATTATTACTGGACACTTTGGAAAATCCTGAATTTATGCGGCTTATGTATCCAGATGATAATGATATAATGTTGAAGAATCGCATCCAATATATTGTTGACCTTTACCTTAATACACCAGATAAAATGGTAAGATTTGAATGTTTGCCAGTTTCTTCTTATTGTGGAAACAACTGGAAGGTGTTAAGGATGTGTGAGGGAGGAGGGAAATGAATAGAAGGGGACGCTTCTAGCAAAATGAGCTATTCATGAGTATTGTGGGTTTTAATAATCATTATTCTACAGCATAGGGGGAAAAGATCTATTAAGAGCCCTGATAATTAGTCATGACATTTATTTACTTTTCCCAGTCTCTAAATGAAATACGTGGGATTGACATGTTTCCAAATGCATGTGAATTTTCCCTTTTTCCCACTGCAGGGATTTGATACTCCATTGCATTTTGCCTGTAAGTTTGGGAATTTGGACGTCGTTAATGTGCTTACCTCACACCCAGCTATTGTAAAAAATCCAAGAAACAAATATGATCAAACTCCAGCAGAAGTAAGTCTCTCCATGTCCACAACAAAACCGAAAATGTGATGCCTCATCAGTATTTTTCAAGTTCGAACATTTACTAACTACTGTAGATAGAAGGCTTGTAGTAAGATGCTAGTGTCATGATTAGAGTGTGAATCTTTGATAACATTAAAAATATTTTATGTTGATTGTATCTGGGGAAAAGTTCTAGCTGTTACGATTCACTGCCTTTTCTTTACAGTTTGCATTTTATGGATGTGGCTGTAGTCTAGTGGTTTGTTCTACTATGAATTAAAAGTGCTGGATGAGATGGGTAGAGGCCAGTAATGTGACTGTTCAAAAAGAACACACAGCGCAATTGATTTGAGATTGATGTCTTACGCTTTACTAACAAACAACTAAAATTATATTAACAGGTAGTTTGTGAAAGAAGCAAGAATAAATCTGCAGAATTGAAAGAAAAACTGAGAGAGTACTTGAAAGGTCTGTATTCAGAGTTTTATACTGCGTCAGGCGTGTATCTTGGCTCTTTGCTGTCTTCTATTCTGTTTGCTTTCTGTAGCGTTCCTGTTCATAAATGATGCTACTGTACAGTAGCAAAACCAAAGAGAAACTCTAAAACTGACAAGGAACAGAAAACTTTTTGTCTTTTAAATTACATGGTCAGAACTCTTACTGTATGGATCACAAGGCTATCCTCATAGCTCTGTAACGCAGGCATGGCCCTTATTTTATTCAGTGAGCCTGAAGCAGAAAGTTTAATCTAAAAGGAAACAAAAGACCTTTACAGAGCGAGAGATTTATTTGTCACGCTGGGGAGTCATGTAATTTCTTTGACATAAAACTTTTCACTGTTTTGTCACATGTGGGTTTAGGCATTTGCAGAAGGAGGTTTTGAAATGTGTTGAAGATCCTTAGGGAAGGGATATATGTATCAATGCAGGCATTTTTGTATTTGAGAGCGAAGGGAGCCCGTCCTAAAATACAGTCTGTAAGCAGGCAATAAATATTGAAACGGTGAGTTTGAATTACAAGTAGTTTTACTAACGAAATAAAGTCAGATGGTTAAGTATATGGGTGTATTGATATTCTAGGAAGAAGCAGCAGGATAATGTAAAATAAACTTCTTAAGAAAGCTTTGTATTATTTATTTTAGGTCGATACTATGTACCACTCTTGAGAGCAGAAGACAATTCCTCAGCTCCTGTAATTGGTGCACCATGGTCACCAGATCAGACAGACGATAGCCCCCAAAAAACTTTATCGAAATACACTGGCAGCCCCAAAGATCCAGTATTGTCAATAAGAGCTTTTGCAGGCCCCATGAGCCCCTCAAAGGTAAGGAGAGAACTTCATGTGACTCTAATGCCTATTTGTTCCTTTTTTTTTTTAATAAAGAACCGTCAGAAGATCCACCCACGGTTCATTGTGTGGTGTAGCTTGCTCCTGTTACGGATTGTGGCGCTCTTTTTCTTGGATCTTCCTCCGTAGAGAAGGAGAAGCACAGAAACTTCTAAATATTTTTTATTGCTGAAAACATAGAAACGTTTGGTGTAAATAAGAGTGGAAGTTCAGTCAAAAGAAAGTTGTTCTCTTCTTTTTCCTACTAGAATCTATTCGAAGAGCGCTCTTTGACAGACCTTTCGTTGTCTTACAGATAATTGCTCTAACTTTCTAATCTGAAAGCAAGCCTTTCAATGTGGTTATGAATCGGTTTGAAGAAATCTTAACTATATCTTTATCTCCTTTCTAGAAGTTGATACTGGACGTTAGAAGCAGTTTATCACCTCTGCTTGTTGAATTAACATTAATATTTTTTTCTAAATGGAAAAACTGACGACCGAGTAGTAGGTGGTGGGATAGTTTTGGAAAAGTGTTGATTGTATAGAGGAAAAGCAAAGTCTTTAGTTTTCAGGAGGAATACTTAGATACCAGTTAAATATACTATGAATTTATAGGCATTTCTTTTTGACTCATCTGTTTAATATGAACATGCTGGAAGTATGACGGCTTTAGAAATAGTGAATAAATACAGTTGAGGACTTTCTGTCGTCCTGATGGTTGAGTTCTTCCAGGACTGAGTTTTACCGAAATGCCTAATGCGTTTTCTTCTAAATACGCTCATTGGTCAATTTTCTGTTCACCTGACAGAAATGTAAATACATTTTATAGGGTGTAAACAATGCATTATTTTGATAACTGACAGATGCTTTTAATGCCGGAATGTAATTCTTAGTCATCGTTGCTGATTTTTGTCATCTAAAGGCATAAAGTTTGGGATCTTACAAAAATCCATTAGTTTATTCCCTTTAGCAGTTCAAATTCAAACTTCAAAATAAACAGCAATAATATATCCTAATAATTGTAGCAAGTCTGTGGAATTAAATACATACGTCTAAAAGCATCACCTTTGCCTCCTAGAAACCAGTGACCAAGAGAGCATTTATCATTAAATAAAATTATAATGGCACGGGAATATTAGAAGACATACCTGTTTCCTGCTGCACACAAATTAAAACCAGGCAGACTTAGTATCTGTACAGTTTACTTGAAGGTGGTTATACGCTATGGTTCTTACTCTTTTAATAAGCAGTTAGGAGATCAAAGTAACCGGTAATACTGGGAGGAGTAACTTTAGATCCAGTATGAGATCCTTCATGGCTAGAGTTGAGCGATACTTGTGGCAGAACTCGAGTTGTTTACATGTAGACAGCAGACAGCTAAATGGTTTTCTAGACCTATAGGTAGACATTTAGCCAGCACTGAGTTAGCTTCATGTTGTGGGGGGTAGGTTTTTTAAATTATTTCTGTTTTTTAAAGGCCGAAGAATTTCGCAGGCTTTGGAAGACTCCACCTCGAGAGAGAGCTGGCTTCTTTCACAATGTCAGGAAATCTGATCTGGAGAGAGGTGTTGAAAGAGTCGGAAGGTATCTAAAAGAGTATCAGTATAAAAAATTAGCAATGGACAGAGCAATTAAAAGCAAAAGACTTGTGCTGAAAGTACGGGTATTACTTACCGAACGATATCCTAGGGCAAAAGTTACTGGCAGAAATATTTATGAAACTAATTGTAGTTGGATTTTTACATGTATTTTTGTATAAACAAAATAGCTAAAAAAGTGAGAGCTAGCTTTCTTAGCTTTGGAAATAAAGAACAAGATATTTTAACTATTATTGGTGGTATGTATAGGATGCTTTTCTCAAACATTTCCTTGCCTAATTTGTCAGAAGATCTAAAATTATGCATAGCCTACTTTTTTTGTAAAATTGAGGGATTGTTAAAAAGATAGCAGAATGAAAAGATCCTAATACAATTGTTCTGCTTTATAAAAGCTGTGTGTTGATATGTGTCCTTGCTGTTAAAATACCTTGTATCAGCAATATACGGAAAAGACACGCTTTGTTAGAAGCTGATTAGATTTCTTTCTTTAAAATAACCCCTCGCTTCCTCCTACCTTCTCCCATTCCCAAATAGAAAAAGCTATCGAATGGAATATCGTTCAGAGTATGCCTACATCGGTGGGGATTCATCTCTATCTGATGTCTAGATACAGTCAGCTTACAAATAGCAATATTTATGGTGCTAACTTTAAGAATGGAAGATTAAATTTGAAAAATATTCTAGAAAAAAATTAGACGATGCTGTGCTTGCTAAGGATGTGTGTATCGCTGTTGCAGACTGTTGATTGCTGCGGAATTGTGTTGCCTAGTTGCACGTTTATACTCCTATTAATAGCTGATAAAATGTGTTCAGAAAAGTTATTGTCAAACTAATATTTATGTCTTCACAAATGATTCGTTTTATTTTATTTATTGCAGGGAGTTAGCTCATGAACTGGGGTTCCCGTGGGTTGAATACTGGGAATTTCTGGGCTGTTTTGTTGATCTGTCTTCCCAGGAGGGGTTGCGAAAATTAGAAGAGTACCTGAGTCATCGGGAAATGAGCGAAAAGGCTCAGCAAGAAACAGGGGAAAATGAAACCTGCAATAGATATAAAACTCCACATCCCTCTGGTAAGAAAAGGGCAAATGCTACAAACAACGGCTTGTACCTAGGGAGAAGAGGGAGAGAAAAAGCTTGGTGCCCAGGGGAAGTGGTATTCACCTGTTGTGCTTGCTATTATTAATCTGTTATCCACACAGTCTCATTATAGTATTGAAAAAGTAGCTAACGCCACTGTGAACGTAGGAGAATTAGAACAGTCCTCGTTAGATGTTCGTTATCCTTCATATGAAGTACTTTCCTTGATTGTAACCCCCAAATGAAATTCGTATAAGAAAACCTCTATTTTCAGCATGTTTTTACTCAGAACATTTGGGAATTCGTCTTAGGGGATAGAATTTTGTAATCCACAGATAGAGAATAAATAACTTCTTAAAATAAAGGAATAATTCTTTACAGTTGAGGGTGAAAGACACACCGAACAAAGCCCGGGAAAGCTCTTACACCTTCTTAGACCACTGCTTGCCATGTGTTTACGGAGGGCACGCACTAGTCCCAAATCTTTGTGCTCCGTCCTCCTTCTGTCCTGTGTGATTAATAGATCTGAAGGGGCTCTGATACCAGGGATAAACCTGGGCTGACAAGACCCTGAAGGATAGTCATTGGACTAGTCATAAGCCTCTGTGCTTTGGAAGAGATGAAAACTTAAGCTATTCTATATTAGTGACATTTTCCTACCCTGTTCTGATTTATCCAGACTTTATCCTTTGTTGCTGGTTCACGATTGAAGCGAGGAGCGTAGGAAACACAGTTCTCAGATGACTAAGATATAAAAGGATATGTGCAAAAAAGATACAGCCCTCGTGTTGTCATTTTGCATTTGTGGCTTTAGTTAGGTTAGTTCATGCTGTTGCGTAAATAGAATTGGAGAGGGCTTCAATCAATAGAATAAGGCATAAAGATTGTGTATTTGTTCCTAGTTTATTTGATTGGCGTTCCATTGGAAGTCTTTTTATGTGTTGCTCTTATTAAAATTGTTTACAGGCAAGAGTAAGAAGTGCTGCAATTCTATTTCTGTTGGAGCATTTTTGGATGAGGATGATGATGACATGAGCTTAGAAGAAATTAAAAACAGACAAAACGCAGCACGGAATATCGGCCAACCTCTCGTGTCCAAAGAACCTAGCATCGATGCTATCGGAGACGCCGAGTGCGATATCTTGTCAATGGAGCGTACGGTAAACATTATAGAAACATCAGATCACCCTCGGCACTATGAAAAGGCGGTTTCTTCCAGTAAAAATGGATTTTGTAATCCCGTGGCCAGTGAAAGGATAATTAGTGACAGAAGGCATTTGCACGATGGAGAAGAATGCCTTGTGTCGCCCGTTTCCAGTTTGATGTCAGAATTTGAAAGCCTGTCATTCCAAGAACAAGAGGTTGCAGGAGAATCAAATAAAATCCCTGAAAAAAATGAGAATGAGAGAATTCTGGCTGAAGGAACGAGTCAGGTGAGAATATCCAAGGACCACCTGGATAAGACCTGCTATGCAGTTTCACTGGCAAGTTCTTCTGAGCCAAGCGTTACGGGTAAACCTGGAGAGACCAAGTTAAGGACAGAACACAGAATTCCATCAGAAAAGGGGAGGCTGTCCATGGAATCTGGAATCCACACTAATGAGGCACAACAACATCAAGAACTTTCTTCCCAGAAATTTCTTTTGAAGGCTTCACCCACAAATGACAATTCTAAGAAGTTATTCCTGCTTGGGTAAGAATTGTCTTTTTTAACATGTTATTTGTCCGTTGGTTTATTACGCAAAACAAGATGCTTTTTATAATATCACTGACAGCAAAGTTGATTATGGGATACTTAAGCAACACTAGTTGCAGTCAGCCTTGAATGATCGTCTTAAAGCGCTTCAGTGCTTGTACAGTAGCCATACAGTTCTCTTGCAACGAATTACCTGAATACCGTAACTAAAATGGAAGGAAGGAAGAAGAGAAGTCTTTGTGCCCAGTCAGTTTCCGTAAACACTTTGTTAATGTAAGTCAGGCGCATCATGAAGTCACAAGCCTGTCAGAGGAACGGTAAACAGCAAAGTGTTTACTACGCTCCTGGGATGTCCTCAGACGAGATTTTCAAAACTTCTTTTTTATGAGACTACTGTGTGGTAATGGACAGTCATTTAAGCGTTGGCCTGCTGGAAGAAGTTCACAGAGAAACTCTGTGTATAGAGGAGCGTGGGCAATTTGTTTGCTTGTATCAAAAATAAATGTTTTGGAATGGGGATGTTTTACTCCCTGAGCAAATATATAGTTCTCTTTTCATCTAGTTCTGTTTATGTTCTAGGGAGCAGCCCTCGAAGCTGGATAGCGATGTCTTAGCAGCTATAGACGCAGTAGAGATCGATCCACAGAAATACCCGATTATTTACAAATGGAAACACGCGGTGCAGTCGTACTCTTCGTCTGACAGGCAAAGGTATTTCCGCACATTCGGTCAACTGAGTTGAAATAAAATTTTTAGCGGGTCAGCTGCGGAACAGCTTGAATAGCTAGAATTTCAGGCCTCGTTGCTCACAAAAACCTTGTTTTAAATATTCAACTGGATTAACTGTTAGTGTGTTTCTGAAATTAATCACCAAGCCTTTGTGGCTGGTGTCTGTTAATAAGGAAAGTTTACTGGTGCTGCAGTCAAATTCCTTCCGTGACGCTGCGGTTCCAAATAACTTCAGCGTAACTATACACAAAGCAGACAGAAAATGAAGGTCTCGAGAGCGTAAGTGTTTTCCAGTTGGCGAATGTCTCAGTTTGCTGATGTGTTACTTAGTACTTGGATCCTTAATTGCTCTTAATGGTAGTTACGCTGTCAGTTGGATGCTGTCAGTTGGATGTCAGTTGGATGCAGTTACCCTGTTGTGGATGCAGTGCAAAAATCTTGTATTGCTTTGAGGTGCGTGGGTTGTGCAGAGTGATGTTAAAGTGAACTTAGTATCTTCAGGCATCTTTTTATTACTATTTTTATTTTTACCCTCTCTTACCCGGTCCAAAGGAATTGTGAGTGTGAACCATGGGGTGCGTTAAGTTTTTAGGGAGAACATCATGTTTTGCTACACAAATAATGGAAGCAGACTGCATTTGTCGGGAGGCCCGAGTACACGTTACGCCGCTTACACGTTTCGTTTTGAATGCTGTTGCTTTTGGGGACCCAAAGCGACAGTTTTCATACCAGTGAAAACTGGTGGTTGTATTAACATGAAGGTTTCTTTCCGTCGTGACGGACGTTGGTCAGAACACTGAAGAGGCCCTCGCTGAGGCAGCCTGCAACTCATACGTAGTCATGGTAAAGTTATCGGGAAGGAAACAGATGACCCAGTGGCACACAACAGATTGGAAAGGGGGCAGGAACAGAAAGCTATCAAATGACCCGTACCGACTTCTATTTTTTGCTTGTTTCTTCTAGCTTTCTTAAATGCATGAAATTGCACTTACTGTGAGAACTGTTTCCGCTAAGAAGTTCTCAAGATAGATATTAAACATGAATTTTTCAAAACATGCTTTAAACACAGAACCTTTAAAGCTCTGTCAGAGCTTGTGGGAATTTTAAAAATATAATTGACTGGCTTTACAGGCCGCACAATTCCGAGTGGGCGTTGGGAACCAGCAGCTGAGAAGTGCGACTGTGTTAAGGTAGCAGAGATTGGAGCAGGAGGAATGTTGTGGAAAGAGCTGAAACAACGTGTGGCAGGGCTGAAAAAAGCGCAGATGGTAAGCGGAAGGAGAGATGCTGCCCAGTGCTAAGCACGGGGAAAGAAAGAAGCTTCCTTTTGTCTCTGTATTGCAACCAGTGCACTAAGTGGGGCCACCAAGTATAGTTTTAGAAAAAAACAGGAAGCTCACAAAGATTTTCCTGTGATTTAAAGTGGAGTAGGAACAGGCAAATATTTTCATACATCTGGTTGACACCGTGTCCTTGTACCACTTCACTTTTCAAAGTCAAACTCCCTCATCCCCTGATTTTTGTGATTAAGTTTTTGAAAGAAATAGGCTCATTGTTAGGCTTTTTTCATTCTTACTCCACTGTCTGAAAGGTCCAAAGTGGTCCTCTAAAGTGCTAAAATGTGACACAAGATTTTTAGGTGTAATCACTGTTCTATCACTTAAGTAAAAGCGATTACTGTAATTAGTTGACAATGCCAGGGCTTGCTCTGTCAGCCTCCTTAATTTGGCAGTGCCACCTCTGCCAAAAGCGAAGAAATGGCACGCTAGATCCCTTTGTGTTTACGTACGTAGGATTTTGACTGCAAAAATGAGCCCTAACGATACAGGGACCAGTAGGTCTGTCAGAAGAAAATTACTTTCAAAAGGTTTTAAATAAGCGGCGTGCATGTGTATCGTTCATAGTTGGGGGGGGGAGGGGGTTGAGTTTGATTTATTTATTTTTAAAATCCTTATAAAATATCTTTAGCTGATAGCGTGTTTTCTGTAGCGGCTCATCTTAAGAAACTGCCTCACATGTAAAAGAAAGGACAGGAATGATTCACGTGTGCTAGAAACAACCTTTCGTCATTCTGCCTTGCTTAAGATAAAATTTAGAGAAAAAGGGAAGGTTTTTTAATTTAACAAAGGAAATATTTTGCTCTGCTTTCAAAGACGTTTTAGATCCTAGTTCTCATTGATTTAAGAAAAAATCTGACACTGAGGATACAGAAAAACTACTTCTGTGGCATCCAAACACCAAGATGATTTTGAAAAGGAGAGGGGGGAAATCACGCTCAGCCGCAGCACGAGCTGCGGCACTAACCGCGATCGGGTCAGCTTTGGTCTCGGTGCCCTTTTCTGATGGGGGCGTTGGATGAAAATTGCCCAGGTGCCGCACAAGCGCCCCTTCCTTTTCTTAATGGCCATTTTGGAGCAAATGACATCTGACTGATGAGGCAACCTGGCTACGTGTAATACGTTGTGCTGTCGCTGTTTCTTCGCAGACCTGTCTCTTACCAGTTAGGATTTTTCTCTGCCGGTGCATTGTTTCCGAGACCTACAAGTGGCACCGAATAGCAGTACTGCTCGCCTTATTGCAGGTTTCTTAACCAAACGCAGAACTACTTCTTGTTTCTTTCAGTTGGCCAAGTCCAGCACTGAAGGCACGATTCAAGTCCCAAACCTTCGCTGCTGGCCTTCCAGATGCTTCAGCGTACTCTAATTCAGGAAGAAACAGTCCCATAACAGGAAGTCCAGGAAAATATGGCAACGCCGCCTCGTTCTCTCCAGACCCCGGGAGTCCTGGGCGCTACAGTCCAGCCTGTGTCAACCATGCGCTGTTAAAACTGCGTTATTTTTCAGAGCCTCCTGCCCACTAAAATACGATTCATCTTCCCAGGACTTCAATTATATTGTCATTGTTAGAGTGGAGGAAAAAAACTGCAATGTTACTGAAGTGACATGAGGTTTGTACTTGGCTATTTATTTTTTCCTCGATTGAGGACAACTGTATGTTAAAAAAAAAATTGGAATATATGTCTTTATGCCATATACGAGATGATAGATTACTGGTGACACACGAGAAATTAGTGACAGTCAGTGCAGTTGTCCAGTAGCTATGAATTAACCCTTGTTGCCAGAAAAACAGTAAGCTGAACCTTTACTTAGAAACGGTGGTATTTCACTATCGCCAGTTGTCGTTACTGCAATGAACCCCTTAGCCCTCAACTGCATTTCTTTTGCTGGGGTAGGCTGGAGGAAGCACATCGTCAGTAAACAGAAATCTTGTGAGAGGAAACTGATGATGGCAAGAAGTAAAATGTTCTTCCGCTTGCAGGGGGAATGCGCAAAGTGAAAAGCCTAAAAGAAAGCCTGGGTAATGACAGCTTTCCAGTGCTGAGTAGGAATGGGAAACCCTGTGCATAAACAGAAAGTAAGTGTTCGTAGCCAGCAGTGTGGGCCAGACCGTTGAAATACACACGCACGCACACACACACTCTCTGATATACATGTGTATGTATGCACGCATTTACACAGAAAACCGTGAGTCTTCGCTTGTTCTGAGGCTGTTAAAAACACCGTGAGACACTGTTTTAGTAAAGGGGCACTACCGCAATTACTGGTATTCCTGTAAATGTTAGTTTGAAGGTTAAAAAAAAAAATAAAAGTTAGCTGTTTTTTTTTTCCCCACAGACGCTTTTAACGTTAGCAGATTTTAATAGCTATTACACACAAGCACATCAGCAATAATTGCAGCAAAGTTACCAGCAAGATACCTTAATGGGCTAGTTTGTAACACATGAGAGTGGTAGCCAGTGACCCATGACGCGGGTCCTTATTTCCCAACTGTAAAGAGAGAGGAATAAGGACTAAAAATATTTTTATTGAAATCTAAGCTTTTCCTATGTCTCTAGTCTTGATGTGGTAATGAGGTTTTGTTACAACAGTCAATAATTTTATTCTTTAGCCTTCTGTAAGAACGATTTGTTTCGACAGTACGACGCAGAGACTGAAGAATGCTTTTCAAAACGCAGAAGACAGTTTTCCCTATCAAGCAACCTTAACGGTTGTAACATTGCTTGAAAGAAGGCTTCCAGAAATGGAGCGCTCTAGTCTTGATAGCTCTCTAGATAAAAAGAAAAAGAAAAACCTATCCATCGTTACAGCATAAATCTGTTCAGAAACTTAAAGTCGGCCAAGGCTGTGCTGGTAAAAAGGGACGGCTGTGGACTCACTGGTGCCACACAGGAGGTGAGACAGCATGGACCCGCCTTGGGCGTCCGTCAGCTAAGGCCACGGCTCCAGCAACTCCCGTTGTAGGCAGGGTGGGGTAGCACAAGAGCGGTCGGGCCGTTCCCCACCCCTAGGGCTCACCGCTGCAGAGGCTGGATTCAAGGACCCAGCGCTTGACAGGTTTGACGGCTGTTGCACGCTGCAGAGTGACTGTTCGTATGCAAACTGGACACCCTTCCATAGGTTCATGATTTGGTACAAACCTAAAAAAAAACCCTGCACTTAATGCTTTTGCAAGCTTAATAGTGCCTTTTGTAACATATATTTTTTTTTTAATTAAATTCATCTTCTTTTAGAGGTTTTAAAAAAAGTGGCATCCACTTACTATGGGCACATAAAATAGTTGTTCTTAGTTCTGAAGGGAACGTGTTTTAATGTCTCTTTAAGTTTGATCATTTGGTGCGATAACTCTCTGCTGTGGGAGCATTCCTGTTGTAGAAATTATTAGTTTTTAAGAAAGGCTTATTTAGCTCTTTCTTTATAATTAACCCTATTTCCAATGAGCTGGACATTAGAAAGAGCTACTTTACACAAATGACTGTCAGTCGGTGATATTCCAGACAAACTGGGGCGGCGGGGGGGTGTCATTCTTTAGGAGACATTTAAAAAAAACCCAACATAACCTGCCCTTACCCAGTACATTAACTGACTTTTTTTTCATAAAGGGGTTTTTTTCAGTCTGGTTTCTGATGCAGCAGTCGCTGTGGTCTCAAACAACTTTTTTAGGTCCCCAATTCCTAGTTTTACTTTAAAGGGTTTGGGGTTTTTTTGTTTGGGTTGGGGCGGGGGGGCACAGAGTGTTAGGTTTGGAGGGGTTTTTTTAATAATTTAATGTGAATGATGTCTTTGTCATTCTGGAGCAATCAGTCAGATGATGAGTAATTGCCGAATACCCTGTTAAAGCCAAGTCCATGGGGCCAGTTGCAGCTGCTGTTCTCCACCCTGGTCCTTCTTGAGCCGTCACATTGCTAAGAGTTTGTTACAGAGCCGGGAGACTGAGCCTAACACTCGCCTACTTTTTCCTTTTTTGTTCTTCTTACCTTTATTACGCTTTGCTTTCTAATATTTAAATGTATGTTACTGGTATGTACATGTAGCCAGACACACACCCCCTCCACCCCACCCACCACCACACCCTCACCTTTCACTTTGTAATTTTGTTTTGGTTCGGTCAAGAGACTATTTTTGAACTGTGTTATGATGTAATGTGCATTAGTCCAGTTGTACCGCATCTTAAGAGGTCATTTTTCTAACAATACATTTACTTCAGTTATTAAACAAAAAAAATAGCAATTTATGTAGCGATTTGATCATTGGTGATTTGTGAAGAAAGCTCTTCCCCACCGAGCCTGTGGAGACACTTTAAATCGGATCGATATTGCTTGAATTGTGTTTTCTTGGCCAAAAGTTCCCTTTTAAAGGTGGGGGTTTTTTAATTAGCCAAGTGTCATGTTAAAACTACAGTTACCCCGCTCTCTATTAAAAAAATGAATGAGTAGCTGAAAGTGTCGCACTGTGTTTAGTTCATGGGGCGTGGGGCAAGTAGCTGGGTTGGTAACCATGAGGTGGCAAAGTACGAATTTGTCCAGGCCTTACTAACACAACTCCCTGCCTCTTTTGCACGTGCGTGCACAGCGACACTGGGTTATGCCACCGAGGACTTGAACAGTCTCAAAATCTTTAAGAGACAGGAAGTCTGAATGCTGTAAGAACTATGTACTTGATTTTAAATTTCCTACTGCCCCCACCTTAGGTGCCACTGAAAATGTTAATTGCCGTCATGTGCAGAGAGGTGGTGTGTGTCCTCTGGCTGCCCACCCAGCACCTGTGTATGGGCGGGGGGGGGCAGAAGGGTACCTATGTGAGAGGGTACTTGTACACACAAATAAAAATGCACAGAATTGTCACCTTACCAGCTTTGCTGTTCCTGTTCCACGTGGCGGTAAGTGACACAGCCCTGGGACTCCCCAGCGGGCTACGACTAGAGTATGGCAGTCCCCTCTTGTACACTAACTGCCTGCGTGCTTCAGTAGATGATGATAATGAACTCTGAGGTAGCTCCTGTCCCAAGTTTACATTTCCGATATTTGGAGTGAAAAGGAGAAAGCTGGTAAAAATGAATTGTTGCCCCAGGCAACGTGGGATACGAAGGCTGCCCAGCTGGCAGCAACACACCCAAGTCACTGAGCAGCGCTTCAGCCACACATTCTACAGCAGATGGTCTTGCAACTATTCAACTGAAGAGACAAGAAAGAAAGACCAACCAGTTATTTTATTCAAAACTTTTAAAAAGTTAAAGACAAAAATTGATAAATTATTCTCATTGCATCAATGAGAAAATACATCATGATGGTTTCCTCTTGCCCCCACAACTTGCACTACACAACAATCATGTTTTGTTCCCTACTAGCCCCGTTTTCCTTGAAATCACCCTGACGCAGCAGTCCTGGATCAAACGAGCCATTAACCCTCGTCTCGCTGGGTTGTGTGCCATGACTATGCTCCATACCGCACTGACAGGAGCAAGTGTAGGGTCTCATCAACATTCCTAGTGATAAGAGAACCTGTCCTATAGTATGTGCTCTGTCACCAAGGCAGGCTGTGCATATGGTGAAATTTTCAACATCCCAAGTATTAAGCGAGCTAAGTTGCTACGGCAGCTCGGGTGCCTAGGGGAAATGCTCCAAGCCCTCCCCTCAAAAATGAAACCTAGGTCTCGGCCACCCGCATTTTTTCCTAGAACAAGTCCAGCAGCATCAGAGCTGCGCAAAGGAGCCCCTTCCAGCATTCTGCCTGACGCCTGCAGGATGCACTTGGCCTAGAAAAGCCGTCCCACAGATACTTTCCCACCATTCAGGCAACAGTAGTTTTAAGCAGCAGTTAGCTCCAATACTGCAGAACCTCTGACCTGAAGGATCGCTACCTTGAACACAGTGGTGTTACTTCTCTGCTCTGAAAGCAAGGAACCAATGTAGAAATCAAGAGGAGAAAGCAGAAATGAAAGATTCTGCTCCTCAAAAATGTAAGAGTCAGTAACTAGAAGCACTTGCGGAAGACTGCTGCTTTCCTTTCCCTCCATCTTACTGCTACAAACTCATCCTTGTACAGACCAAGTTTTAGTTAAAGGCTTTACGAGACTGAAAAAAATTGTTCAGAATAGCTTAAAGTACTTCCTGAGGACGGAGGAACACTTAACATCATAAGCAGCAGTTAATTCTAGCACCACAGCTCTGAGGCAAATTTCTTTTACGCTCTTTGCTTTATGCTTACAACCTCCAGGCACAGCTGACATGAGCTTTTTTGGGGGCAGAGGGGAACAATGACAGAACATAAACATATATCCTCAACAGCTTACAAAAAACTGAAGCCTTATCCCTTTGTCCTTTGAACAGCAGAATACCCTGTTTGTCCATTCTGCAGGAGCTGAAACAAGCTGGCTCATCTTCAGTTTTAGCTGCAGTGTGATACAAGGCTGCTCTTCCAGTTCCCACACCAGTCGCTTTCCTGCACAAGAAAACTATCCACAGGAGCAAGCTTTGGTTACAGAAATTCACAGGGGAGGGGGGGAGTCAGTGCTCTTGCAACTGCTGAGCACACAGACATTCAACCTCTTCGTATTCCACAGCTCAGCTTTGAGTTTGGGGGAATACTTGAGGACTGGACAGCTTCAGGCTTACAAAGATTTCTTCTCTTCTGGACTGAAAGGCAGATATGAATATGTATGAAGGAGGCAAGGGGCTAAAGGACATTTTTAAAACAGCATCACACCCCAACGTAACAGATAAAAATCTAGTGGTACTGTAGCTGGATGTACTAGTGCAAAGAGACTAGAGGCAGCGCCTGGACAGCCATCGGTTTTGCTCATTCAGGTGCGTGTGATTTTATCTGGAGGCATGAAACCCGTGTCACCCAGTGTTCGAAGTGCCACTCTTCCATTCGGACGTATCACCAAGTGAGTTATACTGCCATTGTTGAGAGACATTCGCAGCCAGCCTTCTGGGGGGAACTGCAATGCTCTATTAAAAAAAAAAATTAATTCATAAACAGTTATATTAACATGCCACTCACAGCATCACCTTCTGTTCCAGATAAGGGGCGGGGCGGGGGGGGGGGGGAAGAAATTAGTTGGTCATTCTGCAGCTTTGCACCAGACCCACGGCTATATTGTTCCACAGAAGTGGTGAGAAAAAGGACCTTGTGCTTTCTGTAGAAACACAGTATCACAGCTCATCTCCAGCTCTGCTAAAATTCCTAACTGAATAGCCTCAGGAGTTCAATCACGTGTAGTCAACACCTGGAGAAAATACGAAGTTGTCTCAAACATCTTTTTGCCTCAGATACTGAGGAATAACTTGGTTTGGGCTCTGTGAGAGTCTTTTAGAAAGGCTAAGAAATTCAGTAACAGCTATGGCCAAGCTAGATCCAAAGGGATGCTACGTGGATTGTGTTCAGTTGTGGTATCAGATAGCCTGGAATGGAAGGCACAGAAGAGCAGTTAAAAAGAAGAGGGAAGAAACAACAAAGAGTAAAAAGTATACAGCTATTTCAGAAAAAGCCTAGGTAGCAGCAAGATGATCTCTTTTGGCACAGGAAAGAATATTCTGTTTACCTGATCAATAATTTTAAGTATAGCAATTTTGAAGAGCTCTAAAGCAGTCCACAGAGCAGACAGGCTGGCATTTAACTAGCTCAGCTAAATAAAGCTAACCAAAATTGTTGTAGGTATTGATCAGATTAAAGTTTAATCATATCTGTCCTGCTCGAGACAAATTATCTTACAGACAGTGCTTTGTTGATAGGGAAGAGGAATAAAACAGGCTCAGCTGGCTGGATATAGAGACAGGCAAAGACCCAGAACTGTGTTCTCCTTCATGAACAACCTTGCTGTTAGCAGAAAGATCCACTCTACCCTCTAATCCAATACTGGCTGTTACTGCAAAACCCCACTAATACAACTTGAACACAATACAAAAATTTCCATTAGTAAAGACTTCCCAAAACGAAATCAATCTTTCATTAGGTAACATCAAATTCGTGTCACCTCAAAAAGACGCATCCAGTCAGATGCTCTATTTGTTGTCTATTCCAGCAGTCCACGCAGGCACTGTCCTCAGGTTTATGGAAAGTGGAAGCATATGGGATTAAAGAGACTGTTCAGATGTACAAAAACTTTTGAGTCTCGCCAATTTAGCCATTTTCACTTTAGAATTAGAATGAAAAGTGTTCTGGTCCTCTATCTGCAAATTAATCCTGTGATGAAATTGCAGAAGCAGCTGCTCACAATGCAGGCACCGATCTCCAACCATTTCAAACAAGCCAAACCCACACATCTCCTCGCTCAGCGGTGCCATACACCAACACTATCTCAGTAAAGCGATGACCTTTTAAAGAACACAGATGAACATGCAATCCAACACATACCTGCACACAATATAGCGGATCACGTTGGCATGGCAGACAAAGATCTCGTAGCTGTCTTCTTCCTGCTTTGCATCAGCTCTATGAATGAAGTTTCGAAAAGCAGCCTCAATTCGAGCTCCATCTTCGTAATACTGCTAATGGCACAGAGTTCGGAATTAAACACAGCTCAGAGCAGCACGTGCCATTGCCTGCATTTGCAGATGGGCCGCGTCTTCTAAAGAGTTCTTTACAGGGATGCACACGTGAGGCTGAACTAATACTTATGGACCATAAGTTATTTTAACTGTTCTGTACGCTTATTGGGGAGGAGAAAAGTATGCAATTACCTAAGGTCTATGATGAAAAGCATCAGCTCAGACACTGCAAGTTATCACTACAGTCAATATAAAGTACATTAAAGAAACCAAAACCAAAATAAATACAGGGAAAAAAAAAACTTTTAAGTAAAAAGTTACCACAGCTTCTGGCTTCCAGTGAGAGACTGGAGGGTCTGGTTCTATAGGTGCTCCCTCTCTCAGCAGATCAGTACTAATTTTTTTGACTCCTGAAATATTAAATACACATTCAGAAAGGAGTTGTTACTTCACCTGCCACTGCGGACAGGCCCACAACTCTACAGTCAAGCCCTTTTTCATAGTCTTCCTTCAAGGAAGTCTTCCTCTCCTTCCTAAAGACCATGTTAGTCTACACGCTTCCTGCCAAGGGGCGTGAATCTCTCCAACACGGCTGTTTTGTCATCAGCAAGACAGTGCTGATTCCAGCTGAGAACAGCCAGATCAGCTGGGCACCGCAACTTGAGTCTTCCCAGTCTGCTGCACTTGGAAGAAATGCACTTGCGAGGATGTTACTCTAAAGCTGTCTGTCAGTTAATGCTTACTGCTAATTAATGTTAATGCTACACTTTTGATATTTATATTAATATTTTAATCTCTTACTCTGAGGAAGGAGAGATGGTTTAGGTGGGGGTTGTTCTGTTTGGTTTGGGGGGGTGGTTTGGGGCTTTTTTGTTAGTTGTGGGGTTTTTTTGAAGCAGCACATTTAAGAAAACAAACAGAATGGTTAAGAGAACTGACACTCAGCTAGTCATACCTGAATACCTGCTAAAATACCAGACAGAACTATGTATAGTCAAATATCTTTAGTTTAGATTCTGGTATGTCTGAACGACAGGAGAAAAAAAACCAAAAAACCAATAAAACAAAACAAAACCACCAGAACACCACAACCACCCAAAACCCCATATAAACAAAAGCACCCGCGTTAAAAAACCCCTACACCATTGTGAGTGTGCCACATCTTCCCCTGCACAGAGGACAGCGCAGCACTCAAGAAGGGCCTGTTAACTAACCCAGCAAGCATCCCTACAAGAACTGGGGTTTATGATCCTCTTCTCTCCTGCGCTATTGCCCCCGAGACTGAGGACTGAGCCAATCCTGATGACCTGTGACAGTCTTTGCTTTACAAAACGTGTAAGTGAAGAGCAACCAGTGGAGTTCTCCTACACAGCAGTACATACAGGTAGCAGCTAGTCACTCAGAGGGGCAGATCCCTCTTGTATTTTTAAAGATGAACTGGAAACAAGCAGAATTAGGGTTGTTAGTTTCTTTCTAAATACAGACATATTCACACAGGGCTGGAAGTTGGCTAAATAACATCTCAACCTTAAGGACAAGCTTAGAATTCTACTGGAAGCAGTTTTAAAGATCAGAAGACAATGAAAAATTAAGGGAAGTCACTTACCTGGGAGATGTTTGCTTATAATTTCAGTTGTTTCAGTTGCTCTGGTCATGGAGGAGTGGATAATCTGATCAAATTTTAATCCCAAACTTGCCAGCCTGTGTCCAGTCAGTTCAGCCTGCTCTCGACCTTAAAAATTATATAAATTATATAAATTGGTGACACTCATGCAAGTGCCTCACACGAACGACCAAAAAACTTGTCCAGTAGACATAAAAGGTCTCCATCCATGTCAGGTTTTTTCCTTTCAAAAAATAATTGTAAAACATTTTTACCAGAGTAACTACTTATTCACATCAAGCTTATCGGCTGGACAATTTCAAGTCGTATTTCATCAGCAGGAAAAATTAGGTTTGGGGTTTTTTTTAATTAAAAAACCCCAAAAATATATATTGAAACTTATCCAGAGACTTTAGCACTGAAGTATTCAATGCCCCATCTCAAGGGAGCCACTTCCAATAAAAGGTGGTGCTGACCCACGCCATCTGCCATCTCTATGTTTGGGGAGCACAGACGAGGAGACTGTGTCAAACAGACCCACTCCGACCTGACGGTGTGTTTTTCATAAAGGCAACACCATCTTGGAACAGTCAAGAACCACAGCACTCGGATATCCTAGGGAAGGCTTCATTCCACCTTGCAGGCAGGTAGGTGAAAAGACAACAGACAGTTTAAGTAACTTACCCAAGGCACAGGCTGAGACAGGATTAAGATTATACTTTGTTACCACTTTAAGATAGTGCCTTAGTCCAGAAATTAGCATTTTGCTCCTGTTTGCACACTGGGGATTAAGACTTGGGGGGGGGAGGGGGAAGGTGTTTATACGAAATATTTGGCACCAGACTTCCAAAACCTCAAGCAGCACTGCACAACAATAATTCTCCCCCCCTGCCCTGAAAACAGTGTTGGCATACATAAAAAGCAGTGGTTGCTTTCTATAAGTACACTATTAAAATAAGTGTACTTAAAAAATTGAGACCTAGCCACAGGAACAATGAATTAAGGTTAACACAGACAGAAGTTATCCTCATTTCAAGTAACTGATTAGCAGTATTCCCAGAAACAGCACTTGGTAGAAAAACTGAAATGTATTTAATTATAAACACTCCAACTAAAAGGAAAGTCAGGGGTAATTTTTTCTTTTTTTTTAAAAACAAATCAGCAAATTAACTAACAGAAACACAAGCCACCTTTTAGGAGAAATCTATCCCAAAATTAGTCATGGAGCTAAGTTTAAAAGCTTAGCCTTGGGGAATTATGTCAGCTAGCGTGAACATTTGTTCAAGCAACCTTAAGATAATTGGAAATTTCCTTTGTGAAGTTTCTTTACAACTGAGCATGTTTAGAACTCTGTAAAGCACATTTTAATGTTTGGATTAAGAGGATCAAAAATGGAAAACACAAACGTATTCATGACATCTTTCTGCCACAAAGGATCCAGAAAGTGGATTAAGGTTTGGCAGCAAGACCCAGAACAGAGCTGAGTTACTGACCTATGCTCATCAGGACAGCAGCACGTAAAAACCAACCTTCCCAAAAGGCAAAGTACTATGCTTCTAGTAATACATACCAAGTGGGGTCAGAGTTCTGTCTTTATCAGCCCGGCCATCCAAATTATACTGAGAATGACGGATAAGGAATATGTGCCTGGTGGCTTTTGCTTTGCAGTGATCTAAGCGTGAGGCAAGCTCTTCTTCCCCAGTTTCTTCATTTTTCTTTTTGAGGTTGATAAGAGCCAATGGTTCACGTCTAAACAAAGACATTTAAAATGTCATTTTTAGATAGGGCAGATTAAAAGGCAGAGGAATTTTACAGATGGGTCACCTTGCCTTAGTTCTAGATATAGCTGAAGTACCAAAATTGACTATTCAGCCATTTATATCGCAAAACTGATTCAAACTATTGTGCGAGAGCTATAAATAAAAGCCTGCATTAAAAAACCCAAAAGTTAATGCCGTAGGTTAAAAGGTGTAACTGACACAGATAAATTTGCTGTTTAGCAACAGCCACATCTCAATTAATTCTTGGGGAAAAAAGCAACAAATGCAACAACGTTAAATCCTAATGCAAACAGATGGTGTACACTGAAACAGCTGTAGCTATGAAAGCTGAAGCTATGACTGTAGCTATGAAAGCTACAGTCTGTCTGGACAAGAAGATTATAAACACTCTCAGAAACTTTATATTTGAATTCCTGTCGATTCAATAGTAGTTCTTGGGATTGTCACTGATCTTCAGTCACAGGTATAATGGTAGGTTTTTTGACAAGAAAAACTAACCATGAATGATACCCAGGAAAAGAGGAAGAGGTGTTGACTGATCATAAAGGAAAGAAAATGTGCCATATCTGAAAGGCCCTGTGATAACACCTACAAAATTTGCACGTTATCAATCGCATTTACGTCAAATGACTAACCCCCCCTCCCCCCCAACAATATCCTAGAAAGACTCCAGCTTTCTGCAGTGCACACCAAGAATTATTTTGTGCTTTAAACTAGGCCACATCTGGTCTCCCCAGTAACACTTTTTTATTTTTCAGCCTGGAGTGTTTATTTATCCTTTCATCTTTTTTATCACTCTCTCCCCTTATGCCACTTTAATCTTTTGTCCATTTTGTCACACTGCACACTAGTGTCCCCGCCTGCAGACCATAACCTTCCCTCTCGCACATCACCTAGACAGCTGATCGGGTTCCTCAGGAGGACCCCGGGCACAGAGGATCTCCCCCTCCCTCCCCCAGCACCACAGATCAGTGCCACAGATTTCGCGCTGCTGACCCCAACCCTGCACTATCATCACCAACCCTGCCCAAACCTTCCACGGATTAGTCTTCTGGTTCCCTCTCTGCACGGATCCTCTACTCCATTAATACAAATTCTTCCGCTATGTCTCTCCACCTTGGAGCATAAATCCTTTCCCTTGATCTCATACCTAAAGAACAGTTGATTTATTTAATTCATACCAGACCCCACATCTTCCATTATTATAATTAAACTTGTTTCTTTATTTGTATAGATTTTTAATCAAGAATACAATTTTTTTCAGTTCGAGACAAAGTAATTCGGTCATAGAAAATTGCTGCTTCATGTACCTATTTCTACAGTTCACAGCAAGATTGGCTTTAGAAAGCCCTGCATCCATTTTGCTTTCGTAAAGATATGATTTCTATTCAACAATGAGGCTTAACACATTCCTTAAGCTGTTAACAAAGCTCAGGAGGCATTAAAAATGAAACAATAGTCCAGTAACAAGAAGTTCCATTGCTATTTCATAGGACACTTCTTTAGATTCAGTAGAAACTATTGCTGGAAAGTTACATTAGGAAAATCGAAAAAATGTCTGAAAAATTCAAGCACATTTGTAAAAGTAACATAGAGATTAATTCATCCTATGGCAGAAAGACATAACAAGAAACGCCTGAGCGAAAGTCCTGCCCTCTCCCCTCCAGCACCTCTGAAGTTACTCGATGGTAACATGCACTTTGAAAAGCAACAGATGCTTTAACAAGTCATGAGAACATAACCAAGCTTAACAATATTTTTAGCATAAGCTAGTTTCAGAAAGTTTATGAGCAGGAAAACTTTTAATACTGCTAAGACACTAGGTTCTTTTAGGCCGCTGACACTCAGAAGCTGACAAATGCAGTTTTCTGCATTCCCTTATAAAAAAAAAATCGCCCAAGGTCACAGCTGGACAGAACTTTGCCAAAAAGCAATGGCAATATCAGGGACCATCTTTAAACCTGACTAAAACAAAAGTATCACTTAATCCAAGACAGTGGTGCCCTTCTCACCTTTCTTCCAGGAAGCCCTGCATGTCACTGAAACAGATCAGTCAGCCTGACCAGTGTTTTAATTCTTGTAACATACATCGAAATCCAGGTATTTCTAGTTTTATTTCTAATAAAACTATTTGCAAGAACCACTCAGAAAATATGGGTAGGTACCTGAAGCCCAGAAATTTAGACAATTCAAAGTTGGTTTCTTTCCCCTCCCACACCAAGCCTTCCAGTTAACAGAAGCTTAATTAGAGCAGCTTTCAGATGAAGTCTTTTACATGAATGAAACTATATCTAGTCTTCTCCAAGAACTGAGCTGTACAATTCCCGTGCAAGTGGCACAGACCAATGCAACATCCTAGGTGTAGCATCCTATCAGATCAGTAGGAAGTTTGAAAACAACATACCTGTATTCTTTTGCTTCAAACTTGAAAAGCCATCAGTTGTTAAGAATACTGTAATACCTGGTTCTTTGCTCACAACTTGACTTTGTAAATCATTCCCCGCCCCCAAGGAGAAGTGGTCAGATGCTCTGCGTTTTATAAACCACTTAACAACTTTACACGTTAAGTGTTTCTGCCAACGTCATCCATAAAAAACAAAACTAAGACTTCAACCAGGTATACCAAGGCCATACCACACCAGTCGGTAGACACCAAGCAGTAGAAAACTACAATTGATCTGTGATAATATATTTACATAATACATTTCCACTGTTTGCACACTATGATGAATGGTGATATAGTATGCTATCCTTAACTGCTATTAAGTGTTCTCTAGCTATATTTGTTCAGGCAGTTGTGACAGCTACATCAGTTACAGCACAATCTCTACTTCCTGTATCAGGGGGGGAAAAAAAAAAAGGTACACAAATCTGAAAGTACTTTAGAATCCCTGAAGAAAATAAACTATTTAGCAGAACCAGAAAGGCGCGGATCTGCAGTTAAACAAGTAGCTTTAGTACCTCCCTCGACGTAACTGTGTAACCAGGTATAACCTTATTTAATGAAAGTTTTCTTTTTATAATTAGGGCATACATAGCCCTATTTATATCAGCATTTGCTTCTGTAGCATCTCAAAAATCAAAACAAGATGCATTATACAATAAAAATCTGTTAGTGCTTAAGTCTAGATTTACTATGATTAAACTGGAGCCTGACATAAGTCTCCCTGGGGAGATAATTCTACCAGACGGAAGCTAAATGAGCCAAAGCTCAATACAGATATTTGCACATTCTAATTAAAGAATCAGAAAAAATGTAGTTAACCCTCGGGTGAATGTATTTCAACACTATGAACTGAACACAACGAAATTCGGTTCAAAGCAACGTTACCTTTACAAGGATTTAAGAACACTAACTTGCAGTTTCACGGTCAACACAAGCAGCAGGCCTAATACATACACGCCCAGCCCGAGCAGACGTTTTTCATCCACAACGGTGCGGTTATTGAACAGAAAAATCTGGGTGTAGACATAAAGCGATACTGAGATATGGTTAACACCGCGTTAAAAAAACCAGGCACGTCTCCTACACAGTGCTCACATTTACCACAAACCTAAGGCTTTGCAGTCTCACGGCGCTAGAATAAAGGGATCTGCACATCTTTACTGAGAGGAAAGTCCCTGAACTGTCTCAAACGAAACACAGGAAAGGCGTCCCTTCGGAGCACTCAGGTGCTCCAGAATTTCCACAATTTCCAAGAATATTCAAGAATTTCAACTATATTCTGCTTTGAACAGGTTACCACCTAAAATTTCGGCTGGAAATGAGTCCCGCGGGCTCCTGACTGGACTCTGGAGCACTGGGGTGCTCCGTCGCCCACGGCCGTGTCCCCGCCACAGCGCGCCTCAGCCGCGGGCGAGGGGCTCCGGGTCCGTGAGAGGCGGGCCGGGCCCGGGGCTCCCGCGGCCGCGCTGAGGCAGCTCCCGCCGGGGAGCCCGGGGCCTCCCCTTCCCCTCAGAGGGGCGCTTACCCCCAGCCCTCAGACACCAGTTCCTCCACGCCCGGCTCCGACGGGGGGATTTAAGGGCAGCTCCCGCCGCCTACTCCGCGGCGGGGGGGTCCCTCGGGCACCTCACCACAGCCGCCGCCCGGGAGCGGGGGTCCACACCCGGCGGGGGAGGGAGAACCCCGCCACGGCAGCCCCGCCGCGCCTACCTGTCCCAGTTGCTGTCCCAGTAGCCGCCGGTACCGGCAGGTCTCTCGATCCAGCCGGGGGCCGGCGGGCAGGAGGCGGCGGCGGCGGGCGGCAGCAGCAGCAAACCCGGCGGCGCCGCGGGAGCGGGGGGAACGGCGGCGGAGCCCCCTGGCCGCGGCTCGGCGTCGCCGCCGCGGGCCGGCTGCTTGCCCACGGCAACGGCGGAGAAGAGGACGGAGCCGCCAGCCAGCCCGCAGGCGGCCAGCGCCAAGGCACGGCGGAACGACATGGCGCGGGCGGCGGGCCGCGTGCCCCTTCAGCCCCGGCGCCGCCCGCCGAGCGCGCCGCGCCGCGCGGCCCCGCCCCGGACGGAGCGCGGCGTGGGGCAAGATTCCTCCGCGAAGGCTCCCGGCGTGGGGCGGGGAAGGACGGGGCGCCCGGCCGCTGTAGGAGCCCCGGCCCGGCCCGGCCCGGCCCGGCCCGGCCCGGCCCGGCCCGGCCCGCTCCGCTCCGCCCCGCCCCTGCTCGTGGCCGGGAGGGGAGCGGCTCTCGCTCTGCCGCGGGGCCCGAGGCACTCGGGCGGGGCCCGCGGACCTGCGCCCGCCTCAGGACGGGGGCCCTCCGCCTGGGGCCTGTCCTCTGGGCAGGCCGAGCTCAGCCTCCCTCGGCCGGGCCGATCAGGGGTCAAGTCGGAGGCCTGGGCAGCCGGCTAAGGGGCTGGTCCTGCCTGGCCAGTCGAAAACCGGTTTCTGCCCCAGCCGGGTCACTGGGAGCCCGGTGGGGCTGGGCAGGGAGATCACCTCCATCCCTGCCTGGTTTTAACCACCTAATGCGGGTGCCAGTGTGAGCGCTCCCCGGCACGAACGGGAGGTCGCAACTTTCATGGGTAAAGCATGCACCATATTGAGTTACAAGCCCCGAGCTGACTTCAAGGCAATCAATCCCTTACAGTCAGCATTGGCTTCCCGACACTGGAAACCATGAACCAGGGTTTTGGGAAATACAAGCGGTCTCAGCAGAGCCGAGCTGGCTTAGACCAGGGCTGGCATTCCCGTCCCCACCTCGTCCAAAGGAGCAGCGTTGTGGCCTCTCTTGCCTGAACGCTGCTCCTGGCTTCACACGGAGACTCCTTTCGGAAGCAAGATCTCAGTTTAGCTCCACCAGCCTCGCGTTGTGCAGAAGAAACTATGTGGTCAAACTGGAACGTTAATTATCTGTAGATCAGCAATGGTACTGTCTTAATAACCTCGCAACAGAAGCCTTGGGGAAAGAGAAGCAGAACAGAGCACCTTATTCCTGAGCTGACATCCGAAATTCAGCACTGATTTCTACCTGTTAAATTCGTCAGTTTGCAAATGGTGACAGAAATTATATTGAATCTGAGACTTGGGATGCTGGCAGATTTTACAGATTCCATTATTCAGCCTTTGCATATTTAATTATGCATTCTTAGCATTCCCGTCCACCTGTTCAAGCTTCGCCTCCCTACCCACGTTCCCCACACTACAAATTGCACTATTCACGTTATTCCACTACTATGCCAGCTGGGTACACGGTTTCCAACAGCCAGATTTCAATCAGTGCGAGTGACCCCAGAACAACTGAAAATAGAGCCTGTTCCCTCTCCCAAGCACTCAGCGGTCCGTTCTGCTCAGCCATGGTGCTAACAGGCTCCTTCGTTCTGCGGGACGTTCTGCGGGACAGCACAGCACAGCGGGACGTTCTGCGGGACTTACAGCACAGCTACAGGGACGCTGTGCCGGCCCAAAAGAAAATGGTCTTTCTGCTAAAGAAGTTGAACCACTTGCCAGCTTTCCCAGCTGAGTGTCTTTCCCCTGTCCACCACTTTGTGTCTCTGTCTGACACACGCACCGTGCAGACAGAGAAGTAGGTCTGACTGTTTGACAGGTCCTTTGGCTCTAGGACATTTTACAGATCATCAGTGGCCCCCAGGGCTCAGACAAGCGAATCAGAGACCCTGATGAAAATTTGCTACAGACTAGATGGTTTTTTCCCCTCCTTTATCCTTCTTGCCTGCCTCATTCTCTATATTTAAGGTACTCAGCTTTCTGTTTCTTCTCATATAGCTTTTAAATTTTAATTTGATTCTTTTTCTTTAGTTTATCTTGGCAGTATTAGCCCTTATCAGAGAGGCAGGCGTGTGTGTTTATACTGTATTTATACTGTGTGCATTCTTTCTTATTAAGATCCCAGAAGGAAAAAGTTTATTTTCAAAATTTCACATCCAATTCCTCATAAACAGCACAGTTCTTTTTCCCCAGTTCTTGGTCTCCTAGGTTCCTGCAAATGACTTCTAAATCTTTTCCCCCCATAATGCCTTTTCTCTTTTATCCCTTAGAACACCCATTCTCCATTAACTGTCCCACTTGTATCCTACCTCTTCCCCTGCAGCCTGCCCTCTAACCTGAATCCAGGTGCCATATTCGACCTCCAACAACTCACGAAAGAAGGAAAAAGCTGCACCAGATACCATCATCCACTTGGGGACAGAGACAGGCTGAAGCTGGACGGGACAAATAGTGCAATTCCTGATAAATCTCTCAATTGTCTGAAGGCAAGTTTGCCGAGTGCACGACAGCGGCAGAAACTTACACCAGGGCTGAACTCAGTCCACTGCCAGAAAAGTTCGAGACTTGTTAAGCAATAATAAAAATTGTTTCCTCAGCAGAAATGTATTGCTGAACATCTGGGTAATCTCACTGTGCTAGAAAATGAAAATGGATAATATTGATTGTTTGCCTTAATGCTGCATTTTGGATCTCATTCTTCTGTGATAACACTTCACCATCAGAAATCTCCTGGGCATATGCTCACATTCTGCGGCTTATTTTTGCTTGGTTTAGGTTCTAATGCACTTATACAATTTATGTGCAAAAGTCTTTTCAGATTATCTTAGATTTTACTCAGTAAGTCCAAAAATGTTATTTTTAATTAGATTATGTTTACTGTTTTGTAAATCTTGCAATTCAATTAGGTTAAAAGAATCTCTCAATTTGTTGAAAGTTACCACTAGCTTGAGTATACAGTCCTGCATTACATTAATAACTACTTAATTTCTTGCTCTTTATTTTTTTATATATATTCATATTGCTACTATTCTAATCCAGTTTTATTGTGTTGTATTTCCTCTGTGAGCAGAAAATCCACCTAAGAGGATAAAAACCTATTGATGGTACCCACTAATGGAATTATTCTGTTAGCTAAAACAGTGAATGCTTGTGCCACTGATGCCATAGGTCCATACTCAGGGATGATTCCCAGGGGGTTAGCCTGTTTCTGTGGCTAGATGCAGAGATACCTTCAAGCAAGGTGCCCAAGGTTAGGGTGGCCTCTACCCAGAACGTGTTGTGACCAGAGCAAAGCAAAACAGAAGTCAGAAAGCCAGTACGGCCGGCAGAAAAGGCAGTACAGATGTGGCATGGCAAATGGTGTTGCTTTCCCCTGGCAGGCAGAAAAACCTTGTGGCAACAGCAGGAGCAACGCAGCCTGAAGTTAACCTCGGGGTTAACTTCACTGCTCCAGGAATACGAAGAACTTCTGTTTCCTGTATGGGACCTGGATCACTACAGGGATGAGTCAGTGTTTGGATGTTTTATCATTAGCTATGGGGAGAGCAAGGGCAGGTCTCTAGCCTACAATTGGCAAGCAAAATTTATGAACTTGCAGGCATCTTTTTTAAACAAAACAATTAGAGTAATAAAAGGACATTTGAAACGAGGAAAATATGGTTTGAAAAGCCTTTTCCATGACCACAAGCGCATTTACTCACCATGTATCACCTTCCCAGTGTTAAAAAAAAAATCCGTAAATTTATTCTCAAAAGAGACCGAGAGAGAAAGAGAGAGAAAAAGGAAATATTATGTCATTTGATCCAAATATATTCAGACATATACTGTGGACTTACCGCTGGCCGCCTTAAAGGAAATATTGATGTCATCCTGGCCTGCTTCAGACCCAGCAAAATTTAAATGATACGCTAGTTTAAGCTTTTGGGTTATAAAATGATGCTACTTAACTTCACTTAATACATTTTTTTATAGAGCAAGAGAGAATACTGCTTTTAAGCAACTTCAGTTTGTGTGACTTGACCAGTTAAAAAAATAAAATATTTTGAAGCAGATACTGGCTTCCTGACCATATCTGACTGCATCACTGACGGGTAAGCACAACCACGCAAGTACTGTGTTGGTTAAATACAGCACAAAATTTAGGGAGACTTTGGCATGAAAGAAAGTCTACATATATATATATATATGTTAGCAGTGATTCAGATCTTGAATGTGATCTAGGTGTTGTGAATCACCCACTAGAGGATCCTTCAGATCTCTTTTGGCCAGAAAAAAATGAGAGAGAAGCTCATTTAGGATGAAAGACTTGTCCTCTTCGCCAGACACACTCTCTATAAGCATATTTAAAACTAGGCTTATCTAGAGCATAGAAAGTCTTTATATCACAAAAGATTAATCCATTTCTTAATTTTACACTCACAGTCACCATCCTTCTAACTGAAGTAGATTGAAAAAAAGTCTTTAATAACACTGGGTATCACTGGTAAACTGAAGTATCTCAAATACAGCTGTAAGGAACTACTCTTGTTTCCTGGGACTGAATCTCTTTCCTTACTCCTTTAGTAAGGCGTAAGCCTCTTTAGTACACTGTGACTAAAGTCTCATTAACACTGAGAATTTAAAAAAAAATCTCCTTGCACTTCTTAAATTGTCCCCAAATGGTTGAGACTGCAATGACAGGATAGCTCTAGGATAAGTCTGTCTTCCGTGTATTGGTGTTACGAAGCCTTGCCTCTGACGGAAAGCATGAGGAAAGAGCTGCTACAGAGGGCAAGAATAGGAACTTTTAGAAAACTCCTTCGGGGTGGGGGCGTTACTGCCAGATCTTCAGTTGCTCTAGAATCACATGGGTGCGTGCCTTGAATGCGTTGCAGATTTATCACCCCATCATGTATAGGGTATTGTGTTTTCAGCTTTAGGTGTCTAAGTTTATTATCAACGAGTCCTTCTCAGTATCTTAGCTTGCAGTCATTTAAAACCAGGAAGTTTCACTCTACCAAACACAAACATTCAGAGTTACAAATCAAAAGACTCACCAAAAATATATCTGTGAAAGGAAGGACCTAAAAAAAAAAGTAATTTCTGATCTGGTAAACTAGTTTTATTAATACAGCCTCTAGCCCTTTTGTTAAGTAAACACATCCAGTTCTGGCCCTGAAGTCATACTCATGAAACTAAGGGTTCATAACAGCAATACTAACACTGCATTATCTAATGTAACGCTCTAATAAATAATGATGTATCACGCCAGAAGGCTTTAATTTGAAACAGATGGTCTAAGGAATGGAAACATAAGCAAAGTATTTTACTGTAATCACTATCCAGGAAACAAAAGGGGATTTGATATTATTGCCTCAAGGACCGCCTTCCCCCCCCAACGTTTTTGTCTTAGATAACAGTAAACTTCTATTTTGCTAACGAAGCACAGGTGCTGCTGGCAGCTCACAACAATGAAACCGAACTCGGGCATTTTTCCTAATCCTGATTAGCAAGTGAGCATTTGCTTTTGCAAGTTCACTGATCTCTCTTTACGCCATTTTCTTTACTTTTTCTTCTGTTTCAGAAAATAAAATAAATTTGTAGTTGTTACGGACTTGACAGTGTTGGCTTCTGTTGCATTTGATAGTTATTAAATATTAATTCAGGCACCGGAGTCTAGGCCCTAAAGCCAGCTCTGCTTTTAGGTGCATTGGCAAACCTTTAAAAGACATGATCTGCCAAATTCACTTAGCAGGAAAGAGAGCACTCTGCTTGCAAAGTCCTTTGAGGTACTGTGACGTACATAATTACACAATTTAGGAGATTTCTAGTTTTTAACAAGCCATTTAATTCTTTACAAGAAGTATAAAGGCAAAATTCTAACCCCCGAAATGCATATTCTTTACTACCTCCCTGTCAGGAGCCATTTCAGATATTCCCTGCTTTACTTCAGAAAAATCACCCTAGGGATGAGCTCGGCACACACTGTCTAAACCCTGCTGTTCCTCTTTTTGGAAACAAGCATTTAAATGCAGTGTTTTCACATACAAGCTGCATTGAGGCTGTGTAGGCAAAGCCCTGGGACGAAATAGTTTTTGGGGCGTTACCTCCAGGTCTGGAGAACCCGCAGGATAGTCAGCCACATACGTGACATTCTCTGCTGGCGACACGGCAGAAATAGCAGCTGCAGCTCAGATTTAGCTAGACGAGCTTTCCGAACACCACCTCCGCTTCAGAGACTAAGGCTCAGACCAAGCAAAGCGCTTGCTTAGACTGCACCTACCTCTGAATACATGAATAATCTTTCTGAAGTCAGTGGACCTTGTCAGTATTGTGCCAGTGTTGAAAAACCCCGCACTTTTCAGGAGAAATAATGAGCTTGACACTTATTTTTCTCAGGTTTGGGCAGTTTTGGAGAGGTATTTTTGGAGACAATTTTTGTATTTCAAGCTTTTCTCTGCAATGCCGAAGACATCTTTTTTCCTCACCTCTAATGAAAACTCAGAAACCCCCATAAGCAAGTGTTTACTTGAGACTTCAGGAGCTTGGGGCCTTAAAAATCTCAAGCAGTGTGAGATCAGTCCAAATAGCTTGAGAAGTAAGAAAAGTTAATGGAATATTCAACTGTTTAAACACGGATGTGTGCTTAAGTGTTTTATTACACATTAGTCGCACTATCTGCTAAGCTTGGTATAAAGCCAGGAGCTAAGAATTCTTGCATATTAATTGCTATTCTCTTGACTTACTATGTGACAAACACTTCAGTAAGAAATGGCCCGAGAGCATTGGCCTGGGTGCTCTACAGAGGCTGCGTGAGCACGAGCTCCTTTCAGACCCTGCGTGGATGAATTTCACACTGCGTTTGCTGGGTACCTCTAGGGAGAATACCAGTGGAAATATGAATTTGTCCCAGTGACAGTATTTCTCAAGAAAAAAGGGATGTAACGTATATCTACATGACTGATGAGACACAGAAATAGCCTTGCCTGTGCTGACAGAAATGATGAGCACAGCGTCAGACTGAGCAGTGCTGTCTCCTGACAGCGTGGTTGAGAGCCATTGCTTCCAAATAAGAGGAGTTAGTACAGTTTCTATGTGTGTTCAGGGTTTATTTTTGCCTGAACACAAAATGCAAAGTTCACGACTGAGGAAACAGAGTCTAATCTCAGTTACAACAATCAGCACCTGGATCCTGCGGAAGTATTCCAAATTTGCATTAGTATAACTGAGACCTGTCCTACAGCATAACACACACACTCCCACAGTCTGAATCTCCCAGCTGGGAGCAGCACATAATGATCTTATTTCACCTGAGAATTTTTTTATTTTTCTGATCAACAAGTACAAAATCATGGAGACCATCTTCTCATGTTACAATACTCATTACTACACGTCGTCTCTCTGTCTCATTCCCAACACTAATAAGCACAGGACCTAATTATCCCCACTTATAAATAACTTTCTTCATCCTATCTCTGTCCAATAACATTTTGGCAGATATCCTCAGCAGAAGATTTGAAATTATGTCCCTGCCAAAAACTATTGCTGCTGATGAATCACAGCACACACAGCTGAAAGGCTGTGGTTGCTTTTATAAATATCTGCGCACACACATATATATGTAAATGTATGTGTGTGTAAATATATATATGTGTGTGTGTGTGTATAGCAACTTGGAAATTGCTATACATATAGATCAGGCAAAATGGCACGGTGGCTTTTTTGCTCTTCCAAATGATGTTACTGAGCTCATTCAATCAAATTTCTGCTAATGTATTCATGCATTTCCTAGGGAAATTTTAAGGACCCTCAGGTGAAAATCAGCCCTCTGCATTGAGCTAGTCTGACCGACACATTAGTTTAAGTTATTAAAGTCACCAGTTGTAGGACTCAAGTGATGAATTTATTCTTGAGCATAGAATTAGGCAGTCATGGAGCATCCAAGGAACTAGGCTTCAAAAATCAATTGCTGTCAACCCGGCCTACAGAGAGCATTGCTTTCACATCCCCATGCAGGGGACTGCTAATAACAGCAGCTGAGTTAATGCTGTGCTACATTTTTGTTGCTTTTGTTGCTTTTCTCTTGGCCCAGTGATACAGTTTTCACAACATCCTGTGGCAATTTAATCTGCTTTCTTGAAAAAGTTCTGCCTTGTGTTTTCATTCTGCTTGTTGGGAATTTCATTTAGTGCTCACTGTTTCTTGTACTGTGGGAAACAGAGATACCCATTCCTTATTTGCTTCCTCCATGGCATTAATTATGTCATTTATCAGCTTTAAACCACCTGGGTTCAAGAGAGAGTTCTTGAGGGGAGATGCTCCAGAGAGAAGCTCTTTGAAGAGAATTGTTTTTCTATCCTAACTGATTTGCCACTAGCACTTTATTTTTATAACCTGGTGTGATTTACCAGTGACTTTGCTTCAAAAAGAAGGAATGTATGAAAATTACTTAGCTGAAATGAACTACAGGTTCATTAGTTAAAATAACTTGCTATTAGTAGGAATTTATGGAGAATTCTTTTTAAAGTATTAGCAAAAACCACATTCAGCAGCCATTGCTGTAGCAATAGCTGAAACACACAGTATACATTTTATGCAAGTTTTTTGAATCTGCGTTTCAGATCTTCTATAACATTTTATATCTGCAAAATGAAGAGTAATAAGCAATTTACTGTTGCTCCAGATTGAATTTATGTTTTGTAACTAATTTAATATGTCATATAAAACATAACTTTGAACTGTAAACTGGCCTGGAAAAAAAATGACAAATGTTTTCTTCTTGCCAACTTCAACAATTTGGGCAAGGGAATTACTTTTACAATGCTTCCCTCTGGCTTTTTTACAGTGCATTTGACAGACGCTTGGCATTGAAAGACTGGTTGCTGCTTAAAATTAAAAAACACATTTTATACTAAAAGTGTCCCTCAGAGATAAGCGCAGAGGGATGTGGAATTGCCAAAAACTAATGGCTGTCCTGTGAGGACAGAGATCCATTTGAACTTCTCCCTGCCAGCCTGCTTTCAGTCCCCAGCCAAACCTGTCATAAAGCTCTGAAGATTTATGCTATTACTCTGCCTTATACCCCTGCCCTCGTCACGGCCCTGCCTACGTTATAACCTTCTGTCTTTCTGCAAGGTAAGGATGGAAATCCATCTGGAGCAGGAAGAAGAGATCTTCTACGTACTTAATAGCGTGCTGCCTGACCCAGCTTATCAATCCTTCATGCTGACAGAAACTGGAGGAAATTTGTTCTTGCCAGCAATAAACCCAGCTGCCCTTTGCTCTCTTTTGACACTGCCCATTCCCTTTCATGTCATCTAAAGATACTTCTTTTCCTCTTTTCATTACCTCTGTTTTCTCTTTGACCTGTGCTAGGGACTGTAAGAATGCCCCCTGAAGTCTCACACCCCTGCCACAAGGCACAGTGTCCATATGGTCATCATATATCCTCTACCAAGCAATGCCCTACTGCCAGCAGATTTCAGATCTGGCCCCAAGGAACGGCCACCTGACCCAACACTGCAAGTCGCTTAGCAATTTAAATCCAGAGGATCTCAACTTCTGTCATACTGGAATAACAGCTGCCAAGCGTGACGTGACTTTCCCAAAACTCAGTGGCACAGCTGCAAACACAAACCCTGTCACCATTTCCCAGGTCTGTGCCTCACCTGCACTGGGTGGCAGGTGACACATCCTGATGGCCAAAGAGAAAGAGCACAGAAGAGCTCACTGCTTAAAACTGCCCCGTGGTTGAGCTAGGAGGGAGCACAGACCCACTGTACCTAGAAAGACACTTCACAGGTCTCTGCTTCAGGCAGGCAAAGCATCTCTGGGTGCACGGGTTGCGTAATGACTCCATCCAACAGCAGGATGCTCCGGTTCTTTCTGGTGATCAGTCTCTGCAGGCATATATAAAAATAAACCAAAACCAAGGATAGCATACCAAAAAAGACTCTCTCCATCATTTGTTACACAGTGCTGAAATGCAATTCTGCAGCATCCAGGGCTTTAGATATACATGAAGACAGTCTGTATAGATATCTCTAGAATTTGTGTGGATACAATTCAAGAAAAAATGTATTTTCAAAAATAAAGGAAAATACTCATAAAGAATGATATTATAAATTCTGTGAAAAATGAGGGAGAAATACAGTAAATTACTGTGGTATATTTTCTTATGAAGGTTTTACAGGTTTTTGAAAAATGTAGCTATTCTGTGCTTCAATATAAGTGGAAATAAATATATTTATTTTGCCTTTACAGTTAAATAAACTCATGCAACTTCTGTTTACACCTGCACATACCTCATCTTCCTATCCCTTAAAGCAGGATGTGCTTTCCTGTGTTGAAAATCCCAGTGATTAATAATTTCTAACTCTTTGCTGCCCCTTTATTAGAAAGGGAGTATTGAGTAAAAGGCCATACTAGCTAAGGAATTATTTTGTGCATGAATAGACAACGTTATTCCTTCTTGGATAATCTTCACGTGCTATGAATACGGTATTGTAGATAAATAGATCCGTATTTCTGTACAACATTAAAACAGACACAAAAAAGACAGGAATTAATAACAGTTTTCTTATGGCAACATCGCAGCTTAGTCCTTGCTCTCAAGAAAAAAATGTAAAAGGCTGTATTTCCTCAGCAGCCCACACCATGTCAATGGCTGCGAAACTCAGCTCTCCCTGTGTTCTGTGCCACAACAGCACATTGCAGTGTCCCCCCTTTTTGAGTCACTCCCAACCTACAGCTATTTCTTTTACTGTATTTCAGATCAGTAATTTTAGTTATTATTATGTATATGTATTTTAGTTATTATTATGTATATGTTCCAATAAGCAGGCAGGGAAGAGCGGAATTGCTTAAGGCAATGAAGCGTATGGTCTCTTGGAATGAGGATTGTGCTGTGTGGGTATTATGCAGAGGGTTTGGATTATAAGGAAGTATGCAGGAGGCCTAGGGAAGGATCAAGGCAGAAATGTCTTTCATGTATTTGCTAAAACAGCTTTCCAAAGTCAGCGTGAAAGACCAAGACTACTGTCAGCAACGCCCATTACACAAACACCCAAAAACTTCCTCCCCAAGAACATGACCTGGAGTGATGCTTTCATTTGAGGTTAAATATACCCCAAATCTGCCCTATTGCTCCTGGATACCAATGGGATGCATCTGCTTGGCTCCAGCTACACAGCTGATCGCAGAATGATAGGGTTTGAGCCTCTCACAAACACAACATATTTGTGAGATCAGGAAGTCGCAGCCCCATCTGACATGGAGCAAAGAGGCACGGAAAGACATGTGAGTCAGCAGTAATTTGTAGCGGAGCCAGGAACTGGTGCCAGAATGCCTGAAGCCCATTCTTGTGCCTTAAGCGCAGACCATGTTTCCAGCTGAACATCTAACTGGTACATCTCCTACTGCGAATCATAGCTTAACGCTGGGAAACTGCCAACAAGATAGCACTGCAAAGCACGTGCGTTTTGATATAGAAGATTGTGGCCAACAACAGAGCAGTTTGTCGGCATTATGTCATACTGTGTCTGAAAAATTAGTCATAACCAAGTACCACCTATTTATAACTACCTGCTTCGCTGTTTTTAAGGCTGTTATTTTCGATATCTGTCAATGAGACAATAAGGGCTGATCCCAAGACCAGATGGATTCATAACATTCAGGCTGCAAAAATAAGATCATGCTGTTACTCACTGAATTTACTCAGACACTGCAGTTTCTACAAGGTGAGTTTTTCCTAAGAAAAAGTAGCATTAGTTTGTATTTATATATTAAAAAAACCCAACAAAAACCCTTTCACCATCTGTTCAAATGACTGTACAAGAGAAAAACCTGACAGTAAAGCTGTATTCTGCTAAACCACCTGTGCCCAGGACTAGAACCAGATTATAATGCCATTTTATGAGCTTCCACAGTCATCTTTGGTCCAAAGATCCCCATGTGCTCTGCACCAACATAACTGAAAGAGGCTTTCAACACGTATGCTCCATGGCAGGGAGGTGTGCTTTGCAACTGGCACACACAGGAGCCGTCCACCTCACATCCATTGAAGCAGTGAATGCAGGAAGAAACCACCGCCCAGGAGCCACTTACCTGCACGTTGCATGAAAGGACAAGCCAGAAGGCAGAAGAGCACCACACTGCTGCTTCATTAGTAAACCCAAATTCCCCTTTGCTGCCTGCCACTCAAAAATGGAAGACTACATGAAGACTATTTAGCTACGTTCTCTATAGCAGGGACAGAAGCTCCATTAAAAATAGAGTTGGCCCTAAAATGGGATGTGTTTATGATATTCCACTTTCCCCTTTGTCCCGTTGTGGGAAAAAAGATGACAAGTGTTTGATTTGCTCCAAGTTAGAGGCTTGAAGAAGTCCTAGTGTCAATGAACTATAGCAATGACCTGATTCCTGTGGGTGCCACTCCCAATGGCATGTTGAGCATAATGAGGGTCCATTAATATTAAAGGCAAAACTACCATTGATTTCAGGGGAGCTAAGATTTCAGTGTGAGCTAGGCATGGCATTCATGAGCTTAATGTGTTATTGTGCCACTCTGAAAACAGGAATTCTCATTTTAGGTGTTCATCTCAAGTATTCAAGGCTTGTCAATTTGGTGTTGAAAGCCCTACATGGAGTCCTCATTGCTGACTGTGTGTAATGACATGATTTATTGAACCCAAACTCACGGGCATTGGTTCCAAAACAATGGTGCTAACTAAACCATGGTGCTTCATTTGAATGGAAGGCTACTTTTTCCCTTGGAAGAGTTCCAGGCATTGCCCTTTCTCCAGCTAATCAGACATATTCTCCCCATCGTTTCTTTCACTTACCACTGAGTTCAGTGGGAGGGTTTCACACACACAGACAATGCTCAAATACATCCTTGAAAATCCTCTTCTTACCCCATATTGAAGGAATAGATGGATAGTACAAGCCCCACGTGGAGGCTAGGAGTTTAAAGGTGTGATATAAATTCTAGGAGGTCGTATATGGCCCTCATGGACTTTACACATGGCAGATACTTCACAAAGTCTGCTGAAAGGAAGGGTTTTGAATTGCTTATATTTGTAAAATTGTTTTATTTCAGAAAGGGGATACTTTTTAAAATACAAGACTTACCCGTGGTACCTCTATTATTCTAAAATGCAACTAAACTCCTAGAAAAGCTCATGAACTGGCAGAATCTGCTGCATGTTATGTTGTGCAGTTCTGCCATATAATCTGATCAAACTGGCCTATGCCCACAAATGCAGAAATTACTTTGATTAATGAGGACTGGATAGACAGAGTACCTTAACACAGTCTAGAAATATTGGTAAACCTCAGCATTGCCCACAGCGCTCACATAGCTTTGTATGCTGTCCATCTCAGGCCAGATATAGTCTAGACCTAATACCAGATGGATAGACTATGTCAGTGCTTTATATTCCTTGCAAATAAATGGCAAAATTACTGTCTGAAAAATCCACACAAGCGATGCATGTGTAAAAGGTGAATAGGATGGCAACACAGCATGGAATAATTTGTAAGGGAAAGGAAACATGAATAACCTTCCTTACAGTCATGAGATGAGAGTCTCTTCCAGAGAAGCCACTTTTCTCTCTCTAGATAAGGTCCACTGTCTGAAGCTTTGCAGAAGTCCCTGTTCCATATCTAGCTAGAGTCATGAGTATTGCATCCTGGTTGGCAGAAAAAACCAACACTTTGGGGGTAAGGAATCAGTTTGCCCGTTTGAAAGAACTGGTGAAGTACCAGCAATGCCAGTGGGGCTGAAAGATTCTTATTGTCATGGCCAAGAGCCAGTTTTCTCAAGGCCACCTGTTTGAGGCGATTTCTGATGGTTTGTCTAAGGTGTCAGCTTGCCCTGAAAGACAGCCCATCCCCTCCTCCTGCACCTCTCCTCCACAGGTCTGAGCACTGGGGTGCTCTCGGGCATCCCTCACGCTCTCATATATTCTCCACTTTCTCCAAGCTTCCATCACTGCTTTCCCTTCTCTCTGAACATCCCTTAAAATGGTGAGTCTACCTGCCAGTCTTCCATGGCCTGGAATATAACCACTGGCAGAAACACTGTTTCCAGTCTATTTCATGTTCTGATGTTTTAGTAAGTATTTTTGGTTTTGTCTTTTGCTGCTGATACAACCTTTTTTTTTTTTTCTCCTATCAACACAGATCATTTCCATTTAAAATACATCAGATAGGGACACCTGTAACTAGTTTTACTTGAATATATGTACACAGTTATGTATACATTATATACATATAGGCATTATATATATACATATATATACACACACATATATATAAGGCACTGTAAAATGTACCATCACTTCTCTAGGACTGTTTTTAATCTGTAAAAGTAGATTATATTTCTTCATATAATTAGAAATGTCTAACCAAGACATTTTTAAAATGTTTCAGGGTTACAGAGATATCAGCTGTGAAATAAGCCTTACTTTAAAATTCAAGTTATTGTGACAAGATGAACAAAACCTATTTTGACAGTAATTCTAATCTATTTATTATGTAACTGCTCCTCTCTTAAAAGATATATTCACCTGTATAAATAGTTTCCTTTGTCTCTCCTTGTTATGTTCCAAAATGTGAACTGAAACTTGTCCTGCAGCATAAAAAATAACAATGGAGAAATGAATACAAACTTGGATAATTTATCCTTTACTTAGAGAGAGAAGAGCCAAGATCGCTGTAAGCCAAGACATCTCTTTAAATAAAATGTACTAAACCAGATCATGAGCTTATAGAATTCTGTTTGATGTAGCCAATATCAATGGAGCCTGGTGATTATGTTTTTGGCCATTTTATATATAAGGTAATCTCTGCCATGTGAAGACACGACAGCACACAAATATGACTGGCATTTATAATGAACATGCTTGAATGGATCCTTGCTTAATGTAATTAGCCTATATATGCAAATTATGGCATCAGAAATCCTGCAGCAGCTGCTGTTGGGAGGGCTTGGCAACTGTGTGTGTTGTAAGCCAGTCTTACAGATCTAAACGGACGTATTTTCAAAGACTAGAAACAGATAGCTAGATGAAGACAGATTAAAAATTGTACATGTTTGGGATGTATAAATCCAGATATCCTGGATAGAACATTTCGACAAATACCAATATAACATTTTTTCCAGTTACCCTGTAGCAATGATTCACAATTGTGCCGGACCACAGGACACCTATTAACTGCACAACTTTAATAAAAAACAGTATAGAAAACTTCATTTAGTGTTGTTTCATGGACCACTTACTGTGGCCTCACAAGCGCAATCCATTGGTCACAACTAGGAGACACTCTTTTAAAGGCTCAGCATGTTTTCTACTCTCCCATAAGCACCTTGAAAATGAGACTTCACCTGCAATCTCTTCTTTTACTATATTGTCACCTGCAGACTTTGCACTGGAACTGGCCTTTCCAGTTCTACTGTTTCAGTTCATGTTTTGCACAAGTGGAAGTGGAAAAGGGCAGCGCACCATGAACCATCTCGGCAAACGAATGCATCTGAGGTGTAACAGGGAAAACCACACACTTTAAAATACTGAAGTGAACCAAAGGTTTAAAAAATATATATGTATTACGAGAGCCACAAAAAAGGTTACAGACAGAGCTCCACAAAGCCTGCACGGATACATTCCAACAATTCAAGGTGGCAGAACAGGTGAAATACAGACCATAAAAACGGTTCGACATTAACTTTCCAGACTGTCAGAGACAGCAACCTTGACCCCATCTTTCCCACACAAAAAAAAATATTGAATATATATATATCTATATCTCTATCTCTAGTCTGGACCACAGATATAGTCCAAAGAAAACCACATTGCAATTTCCACATTAGGCTTATAGGAGAATAGGCATCATCTGAGGAACGTCCATTGTAACGCCCGTGAGGTGATTATCTTAGGCCAAGTTGCAATAACATTATGCTTGGTTAGCAATTTTAGAACAGCAACACAACACAGTTCATTTGCTGCACATGGCTACTAACACATAGCTCTGTGCAGCCCTTAGAGCTGACTTTAACCAAACTAAGTAATTACATTTGTTTTGTTGTGTTTAATTTAAAAAGAAAATGCAAATGTACGATATTAGGGCAGTTCCTGCTATCACCTTTCTTAAAAATTCAAGACTTGAAGACTTCTTTAACGTACTTGCTTACAGACACATTTTGAGACTGTATTCATGATCTTCAGGAAAATATGCCACCCTGAGGCTTTTTCCCTTGTTCACTTCAGGTTATGTCTGCATCCAGTTTTGACATAGGGGGCCAAATGCTGGTTGTATATCAGTGCAGTATTTGGCCCAGAGTTTCAAAGTCTTTGCTATTCAGACTTTCCTATGAGGTCAACAAACAAAGTAGTAAAAAAAGAAAATATTAAGGCTTCAAGTAAAAATATTTCCTCTCTCTCCCACCCATGTAGTAAGGTACATTTAATTTCATAATACTCAATATATTATACAATTAAAGATACAGAGATCCAACTTTTCAAGGCAGATTGTACTACAATGAAAACCTGGAGGCTAAATGGGAATGTACGAACAGGGAACGAACGGCTAATAAAATGCAATATGCAATGAAAATTGATGCATAAACTAAACAAAAACTATTGCTGTTTTTTAAATAAGTAATACAATCCACAGCTAAAAATAAAAACATGTTGAAAAGATTTAAGACTTCTGAAACATGAAATAAACATGACAAAAATAAAGAAGCTACTTTACAAGATGCATTAACTTGTGCTGGATTTTCATGGCTGATCCCCACCTACTGTAAATTAGCATCACTTAAATGAGCTTTGATGGAGCCACACCAATTTACACCAGCTGAAGATTTGGCCTGCAGTGTCTGTAAAAACTGAGACTATCTGGGCAGAAGAACCTTACTGCTAATCTGTAAACTGCTTGAAGAACTATACTTTAACGTGGGCTGGATTCTGCTCCAAAATTAGACTTAATAAATAGGTCCCCAGTCTTGCAACAGAAGCTATGGAAACAGACACTTACATTTATAAGAAAATAGCTGCAGGTTCAGTGCCTTGGATGGAAATGAGGCTGGATTTGCTGCATGCAATCTCCTGTTAACAGTTCTGCTTAGATTATTCTTTCGGAAGATTTGAATAATTTACTCCAGGCTACGTGCACTGAATTATATGCAAACGTCGAAAGGAAAAAAAAAAAAAAAAGACTTTGGTACCATTGTAAACCTATTAATAAGTCGAATGTCTCTCAACTGTGGGCAAAACTACTCACAAAATATATAATCCTTACATCTGAACCTGTAATGACACAGTGCATTCATTCTTTCTTCCCTTACCCCTTGTGAACTATGACAAAATAACCCTGGATATTAGTGCTTGATACACACAATACTGTGTTTAGTCTTACTGAGAAATTCTCTCATGAACTAATGTAGTTAACTTCAAAGGCTCTTTGGCCCTTCAAGTTCCTCAGTAGCTTTTTCATTTATAAATGCAGGAGAAAGAACAATCAAAGTGGAGCATCACTGGGATGCAAATCTCAAATATTACACTGGTGCAAATTTTCAGCCTTGCTTGCATGAATGTCATGTACGTATTCAAAGATACATGATAAAATGTGCCCTTGTCTAGCTCCCTAGCCCAAATTCAGTGTGTCACATAACCCCTCTTTTCCAGGGCTTACATATGGCATACATGATACTTTAAAAACAAGTAAGTCTTGCAATAACTCTATGCACCAGAGTGAATTCCAGTCCTTGAGGAAGTACTGCATCTTCCTGAGGAGTTAACATCAGGGGAGAGTTGCAGATTAATAACAGTTAAAGATGGAAGAAATCTATAAGGCCATCTTGGTCTAGCCCCTTGCCCCTGCAGGCTCACCTCTTACAGAAATTTTTTTAATGACTTGTCCAAATATAGTTTGACTGTCCTAAATAGTTAGTCTCCAATACTCTGCCTTGGAAGACTATTCCACTGCCCCTCTCCCTCCATCTTTTCTGCCCCCTTCTAAATGTAGACCACTGGTTACCAGTGACAACCCTTTGATTTACCTTTGGTTTTACCTCTTTTAACTAACGTGTTTGTAAAATTATGGTACTCAATTTCCACTTCATTGCTTAGCCAGTGACATGTTTTTAGCCCTTTAAATCTTCTCATCAGCCAGCCCATCCAGTCTTTTAATATATATTGCTCCGTCTGTACCTGATCCAGTTTGCCAGCATCTTTCTGGTACCTTGTGGTGCCTCCAACTAAAGACAATATTCTACATTCCAGTGAGCAAATCTGCACAGAAAGACTATTGCTTCTCTGCTCTGCAATATCCCTACAGTAGGCATTTAAAATATCATCAAGACAATGAAATGCACGCTGATTTCTAGTTCACTCTCTCATAACTTTGGCCTATTGCAGCTGCAGTGCTTTCCACGTTTCTCCCTTCAGGCAACATAGAGCATTACACAGAGAGATGATTAACTTTCTTATGTTCTCTTCAACCTTCCTCTCCAAAAAATGAAGTGATGTACAAGGGACATAATAAGCATGTATTGCAGCAGATGTCAAGATCTATCAAATAAAAAGATAAATTTTAACCAGGCAAAACTGAGGTCAATATTTGCCTTCTGGAGTAATTAATCTCAACATACATGAAAACAAGTAAGATGTTATCAACACATTCTGAATTGCTACCAAATATCTGGAGAGCTCTCCATTATAGTCAAGGACTGAAAAGGATTCAACCCCTTGAAACAAATATCCTGAAAAATGATGAATTTAGCTCTCTAGTCAAAACTATTCACCAGGAGAACCAGGTGGGAAGTCAAGGTTTCGTATGCTGACTGTCTCTGTGATAAATAATCATTTTTAGTGACTTTGGCAACAGTTGCTCAGGATATTCTTAATTGCACACATGATCTGGCTAGTTAGCATTGGTCCAGATCTCAGTACTTTTGACTTCTGAGGTGGTAACTGAATGGGAAGGAAAAGGAGATAAGGAATGGAGAAAAGAAAAAAAATTCCATTTGTCCCAAAATTAGCTTTGTCGTGGTCCTCATATTTGTGACAGAAGTAATGCACCCCTTTCTTGTTTTTTATAGTAAAGTTGTCTTTAAATCCAACAAAGTAAATGTAGTTTTCTGGAGACAGGAAAAGGAAACCTCAGAATGTTAAATAGATTGGATTGATATTATTTTAAAAAGTTGTTCCCCAGGGGAAAAAACCCAAACGGAAAATCCTTTGTCTAACAGTATTGAAGACCAGAGGGAATGTGCTAGTAATTAGGCAGACAGAGAATTTATATCCTTTAGATGTACGCTTGGCTCAGTTACACACACTGTAAATTCAACAGATCATGATAACCTTGCTGCAGGATTACACAGATGGCACCAGGGCAAGGCAGTAAACCATGTTATTGCCTAAATCCAACAGGTAATAAGGAGGGTGCAGGGAAAGCAGCTGACGGCTGTTTAAAATATGTTCCCATCCAAACATTTCCTTTTTTATCTGTTTGGTTTTGTTTCCGAGTCCGAGAAGCCTTTAAAAACCAGAGGGAGCAAGAGGTCAGAGTGGAAGATCCTTACTGGTGTTGCGGTCCTTTTCCACGAGAGACGAACACACGCACACACCCGCGCACACACACACACACACACACAATTTCACACACAGGGAGGCAAATGGCAGACAGTGAGAAGCTGTTGCTATCCTTTCTCCTGCTCCTGTCCGGGACCAGAGAGGCTTTTAAAGACGACATGGCGTTCGGGGCCCAAGTGCCCTTGCCTTGCTCCTTCCCAGGAGGAGGAACCCGACCTGCAACGCCGCGGAGACACAGAGCAGTTCTCGCACATGCAGACTGCCCAGCACAGGGAGCCTGCTTTCCATGTGGGTAGGAAAACAGCAGTTGGGCCTCTGACTCGTGCCGGACACATTGCTGGCCAGAAGAACTGGGAAAGGGGCATGGGAAAAACTGAATGATCCTGGACTGACCGTACTTTTTCACAGCACAACTGGTACACAACAGGTTTGTTGGACAGATGCACACGCAATGGCTTTGGCGCTCTCTTGCACGAAAGAAATCCGCTCTGTGGTTGTGGTGTTAGGTCGTAGCCAGTTCCCGCCTGTCGGTTCAGGAAGAGTCTGATGGACCGTACAATTTTTTTCCCTCAAGAATAAGGCTGCAGCTGGCTTTTGGCCAAAAGCGAAAGTTGAAAACAGAACAAACCCAAAATAAGAAAAGGAGAGTGGCCAGCTGCTGCTGCTCCTTCTTTGTTGTTATTTGAGTCTTCACAGTGCTCCTAGCTTCATGGCTGGCTGAGTGGATGGCTCTTTATTTTTAATTAATTTTATTTTACACTGAAATTTCATAGGTTGTTCCACCAACTCCAGACACCTTCTTAACGTTTGAGTGTCTAGCAGGGCTGACAGGCGTCCCCTGGGAACTTGATGTTGAACCCAACCTGGATATTCCTTTTGGCTGTCCATTTATTTTACTGTGAGGTGTCTTCAACTGCATGTCATCCCTGCATCAAAAGAAATATCAAAAGATGCAATGTTAGTGACCAAAGTGTGATAGCAGAATGGCTTCATTCAGGATAAACAATTATCCCTGTTACCCTGAGTCCTAGTCTTGCAAAATATTCAAGCATGGGAGCAACCTGGTTGAAGCCAATATACTTGATGAAAAGCCACTGAAATGAGAGAATTCATTTAGCCATTAGGTTAGTGGATCAGACCCCCGCAATATTTGTTCATTTAATTACTTGCTTAAATGCTTTGTTGAACCAAACTAATTGCATAAGCATTGGTAGGACGCAGGAGGCTTTAACTGTCACCACTGTTGACCTGAAGCCAAACTGTGTCTTACAATCAGAAATAAAATGCTCAGAAAAAACACTTCCCAGTTAAATAACCAGTTAAATAAAATTATGTTGCTCATTTCTGAAAGACATAAGAGAGGTGAAGCGTAAGAATTCTTTAGGACAGAAGACACAAACTGAATCATGTCAGGAAGCACTCTAGGATGCCTGTAATTAAAGACCATATTCCGGATGGACTCTTTAAAATAATTTCCTTCCTTATGACCTACTGCCAGGGAGCATGTACAACAGGCTTTCCTCAAAAGATCTTTTAAATCTAGGGCACTACACACTAAAGCTTAATGTGTCTCATCCCCAAGACTCACAAAGTAATTAGATAAAAGCCTACCGAAGAACTTGTGTATGTTCTGGAAGTGCCAGCGCGACTGGGGTCTGCTGTATTCTCACATCTTACTCCTGCATAGTGGATGTCTGCTTGGGTTTGCCTCAGTCTGAAGTTTAAGACTGGCTCATGCCAGCAGCAGTGACCAGGGGCTGAAATGCCTTCCAGAGGGGAACACTTTCTGTCTGCCTGCAAACTGAGGCAGCCTGAGCTATTTCAGACCACCCCGACTTCTTCTGGAGGCCAGGGGGTTTGATGGATTGACTGTATTCAAAAGGCAATTTCTTTCTTTACGTGTGTCTGCAAAACAAAACAAACTACGCCGGACCTTTACACAGCTCTTGATAGGCTCAGAATAGCTCTGAAACTAAAAGCACTTTTTATGTGGCAACCTGGTCTGACAGCTGTACCCTGGAGCGGGAGCAGCAGGTCTGTCAGCTCCCACCAGCCCGGCTTCTGCTAGGCGGTTAAGCTGTGCTTGCACTAGAGAATGGAGTCATGGGTATCTGAACCAGCAAAACACACATACATAAATATAAAATAAAATATTGCGTGGTTTCGTAAAACGCTGCTGTATCCCCAAACAGCCGAAATATACAGGGACCAAATTCTACATTTGCCTCACCGAAGTATTACAAAAACCCTAATTCAGTGCTGAAATTCTCCTGAAGAACACAATCTGCCTCCGGAAACACGGCAGAAAGGAGCTGGGGACTGTTAGGGGAAAGGGGAGAAGGGAAAGTAATTTGTAGTGTTACTGACAGAGAAAACATGCTAGGTTTACAAAGCACAGAGTGCCTGTGGGAGGTTTACTTCACTAGGTAAAAAACTTCCAAGTTTATTAAGCTATTTATTTATTAATCCAGGTACTTGACTCGACTTTAGGACCTTCAGGACAAAAGATCCTCTGCAATGGTATCATATGTTTGCAACTTTCTTTAACATCTGATGGGATCTGTCGCTATTTTAATAGCTAGACGACTTTTGCCAGACACTGTATTTTTCATTACTTCAAAGAGCTGAACTGAAGTTAATTTACAGGCTCTACATTTTAAAAAAGCACAATGTAAAAGCAGTGCTTTTACACTGTGGGACCGACAGGCTGCCACCATAACCAAGAACCAGAGACTAAGAAAAGGCAAACAGCTTTTCATATTAGCATCTTTCCTACAGCAGCAGCTGACACATCCAGGTCTCAAATAGAGGGCAGAGAGGCAACAGAAAGTCCACAGGTCTTCTTTCATGGAAACAGAGGCATTTCTTTAATACATATGAAGAGGAAAAAATGGCTGTCTACCTCCTGAAAGTTAGATCTTCCACCAGTAGACAAATCACTTCAACAACTACAATTCACTTGAAAACACTGAGGAAAAACTTGCTGGCACTAAACTTCAGGAGACCTACAATAATGGTTCTCCCATATTTCGATAACTTTCCCCAAAATGTTGGATAATACTGGAGTGAGAAACCTGGGACCTTAACCAGAGGACAGCATAGTGCAGTAAGTGCCAGATGCAAAGAAAACCTAGATATTTCTGATGAGCCCTCCAGGCCCCAACTTGGCTGAAATACTGCATCTTGGCAGGATCATGTAGCTCTTTTCAAACTTTCCAAGCCCTATAGTTTCCAGAAGGAAGAGAAAGAAAGATAAGCGCATGCAGAAGCTGCAGCTGAGGATCTTGCTCAGATACCATTTACTCAGGTTCTCAGCACAGCAAATCCTCTCTCTCCCCACTCTTTCTCACAGAAAGGAAGGAGGCAGCAAGGCCCTAAGGTAATGCCAAGACAGTCTGTGCTTTTATCACCAGTTCTGTACTATGGGACACTCAAGGCAGCTAAATACACAGCTCTCTATGCCAAGCACAATTCCCAGGACTGGTCTCAGCCCGTTTCCCTTAGTGAAGGGTATGCTTGCACGTGCTGTGATCCCAGCTTTGCTTCTGTGTCCAAGCAATGGCTGGGTCCAGCCTCCCTTTAGGCTGCAAACTAAAACAGCTCCACCATTTTGTGCATAACAGGAGGGATAATCTGCCTCATATCTTGCAAATAATTATCCAATTCAACTGAGACACTAAATCACTATGACTTTTACAACTTAATTGACCACCTGCAGTTCAAGTTACAGCAAATGTGCAAACATTTTGTCATGATGAGGTTGCTATGAGGCTGTCGCAGAATTGAAGAGCACCCACAAACCTCCCACCCTCACTGGCCTACAGCAAACACGTAATCTGGGTCGTGCCTCCAGCGAAGCACTCTGCACTTGCTTGCAAACAGATTCACATTGCTAAGCAGCACCTAAAGCAGTACATACCTTTGTGCTCCCACTGACTGCACCTCTGTAATTTCCACAGTGTTTACAAATGAGACAGCCTTCGGGCCTCCATAAGAGGGTGACCTAGGCATCCCTGTGGGGGATGACGGGACCTGGTGGCCTGGGGATTTGTAGGAGCCATTGCTCACCCTGCCCTGTAGTGCTTGATGGGACTGGACATTATTATTGGCTAAATCAGCTTGCAGAGAGGTTGTGGAAGTCCTTGGTGCTCTTGTCATTGCACTTGAGAGTGAAGACACTGAGGACTGCAGTATAGGGTTCCTTGTGCTAAAACTGGTAGCAGCCATCAGATTGTCTCTAGATCCATATCTCATTGCCATGCTGCGTGGGTCTTCAGAGAGCGTGCTGACTTGCTGAAGGCTGTAAGAGCTAGGTGTGTCATAGACACCTGAGTCTGCAAACACTGAATCAGGGTGCGAGTGGAGGAGCTTCTCCCTCTCTTCCATCTCTTTCCTCTCCTGGATGGATGCCATAATGGTTTTGGAAAGGTTATCATAGCGGACTGGGGAAGGGTCTCTCTGATGTGGAGCTGGACCCCCCAGCACTGGGCTGAAGCTCTGCGGTGGTTGGTGCTGCAGCTCGCTCCCCCGTAGATGGCACATTTTGGCTGATAAATATGGGGAGTGGTACCCAACGGAGCTGACCGCGGAATGGGCAATGCACTTCCTCCCCGAGGGCGACATGGGGTTTAGCAAACTGTCATATGAAAGACTCCCATTTCTGTTTGACAGGGAATTGGGAGAAAAGATGCTTTTGTAAGGGGTGGAAGCTGCCCCTTCAGACTTTATTGGATGAAGGGGCACTTTGTCCGTCCCTCTCCTGCCAGCAGATTTCAGGCTCAGGGATCGTGAATTGATGGCAAAGGAATCTATCTGGAGTGGGGAAGACTGATAGGTCTTGTGGAGGGAGCTCTTCCGGTAGCTGGGGATGTCCAGGCTGGGTTCGGACTGGTAATCTAGGCTCCTGCCATCCTCTTCTATCAGAGCCCCTTGACTGTGTCCCTCCTGCATGGTGATCTAAAACAGAGGTGAATATGAAAAACAGAAGCCAATGATATGTAAGTACAGGTTTGCTCTCCGTGGTGAGTGCATGGGAAGAAAAGAGCTGGAGGTCTTCTCTCAGACTCTCAGCCCAGCTGTGACACAGGTTCATTATAAGGAATCTCCTAACTCCTGTTCAGCATATGGATAAGCACCTTAGAAGCAAGAAGTTATTCATAATAAGTGCTAAATGACATTGACAGTAATAGATATGTCAATACACGGACATTGAAAACACAGAATAAGAGACCTTCTAAACTGAGACTCAAGTCTCAGTCAAGGTAAATCAGATTGTAATCTGATAATACTGCCCTTGGAAAAAGCACTTCTCTTCAAGTTTTCTACAAATAGCTCTTGAGTTGAGGGATGTCTGGTTTTGTGTGCCGAGTCAGAAATACTTTAGGCTTCATTTCAACACACTGGGGACCAGCACACTCTTATCCACTTTACTCAGAGCTATGAATATTCAGTAATTCTGAATTTCTGGTCATAGGTCTTCAAAATTAAGCACCTAAGCTTAATTAAAGAAGAGAGGCTCCTTCCCACCATTTAGATAACAAAATGAAGCCATTTTCTCTTTTCTATTGCCTGTAGGAGAGAGTGGCTACATCAGAGAAGGAAACATAGGCTATAATTTATTTATGTGCACTGAAAACAGATAGGACTTCACTTTGTTTTACTCTGTGAAAGATTGCTTACAGTTCTGTTCACTTAAAATGCCATACTGTGCTAAGCAAATAATTTTTGCTGTTATTTTTAAGGAAGAGTTTGCCATAGTGCACAATGAATTGGCTACATTGTCTCTGCAAACAAAGAATTATTATCAGTCACATATTTAATCAGAAATGCAGTCAATGCAGTTTGTTCTTTATCTAATTTCTTTTAAAGGAAAATTATCCGAAAAAGCCTAACTGGCAAAAATCTGTTTTATTCTCAATTTTTCTTCAAGTTTTTTTCTTTGAGCTAGAAGATAGAGAAATATGCAAAATAGCTCACTATCTTCTAGAGCATGGTGCTAAATTTGGCCTTCTCTGGAAAAAGGAGACCAAGTGACAGCCTGTAAAGGAGGAGGAAAGAGCAATGATGTAGCTTATAAGTATATTTGTGCTATTTATCCTTGTGCCCCGATCCCTCTTTCCTAACAGCTTTCACTGCTCAAAAGCAGAATTACATTGACAGGCCGAAGAACTGATACAGAAGAGACAACATGATATTCCTCACACCAGCTAGTCTTTTTCCCTCTGTACCTTATACTTAGATATGGCTTGGCAGACAAATACATGCTATCCTATCAGCTTGCCAAGTGAACTCATTTTTATAATATTCCCAGTTGACTACTAGAAAGTTGGGACTACTATAAAATTGAACAAGTCCACAAAGCTGATTGTATGCAAACCAGTCAGCCTACAGTAACAACATCTTTTTAGGTTAGGATTGAAACAGCAACCCTCAGAGTGAAGATGCTGTACCCTGTTATCATTTCATAGCACTGCCCAGTCTCCTGGCCTAATCAGAACCTGTCCTGTATCTACGTTGCATCTATGGCTATGTACTGCATGAATAAAACAAGTGTGCCTTCCATGGCTCTCTGACTTTTGGCATCATGACCCAAAATACTGTTGCTTACACAGCTCAAAATTGCTAGCTGATGCCTGTAAATAGAATATTTTGAATTGGATGTCAAGCCATTTTTCATGTAATAAAGTGAAGGTGATAGGATATTAAACTTTTTGGATACAGTGAACACAGTGTTGCTGTTATGTTCCCTTTCATAAGCCAATCTTTTCTTCATTAAGTGGGCAAATCCAGAGAATAAGATTTACAATATTGCAGTAAGACTAAAACCCAAACTTGGTGGTAGCTGGAATTCCACCATCTAGCACCATCTTTCTTTTCAAAACAAGAAGGATACTAGAAAAGTTTTCTTCACCATTTAAGGAACATTCTGTCTTATTCCAGTGTTGCTGCAGTCAATTATATATCTCTACCATATTTTCCTTTCCTTACATATATCACCCCCTTCTTGTTATTGCAGGGGTGACATTGGAGCACCTGATGAAATTAATTGTAAGAAAACTGCATTGTGTGTGGTATGTGTTTTAAGGGTATCTATCTCCACTGGCGTGTGAAGACTTGGATACATATTGCAAATATACAAGTTAGACCAGTGATTTTCAAACTGCTGTTCTCAGGTCCTGGGCGGCCAAGGAATATTTGCAACAAATCCATGACAAATAGTTGAGAAAAACAAGCCTATTAGCAGTGGGCTTAGTTTTGCACTCTGCTTCCAAAGGAAACAGTGCAAACTCTTTCAAAACTCCTAAGCAAAAGAGAAAACAGTCAAAATTCCAGAGCAAGTCTCTCTAATTGTTTGGACCTCAGTTTTCTTGATAGGAGGAAATATGATGCCAAGTATTAGGAAGTTTTTTTTTCCATATAACCCAAATGTGCTGAGAAGGTGCTAAGGAAGGTCAAACATGAGGAATCTTCTATTAATTTTAACTAAAATATCTCTTCAGATGCTTTAAATTTTTTTTCTATTTTGCAAGCTGACATCTTAAGGAATCACTGAGCATGCTGTCTGTTGGCTAAAGGGTCCGATCCAGAAAAGTGCTAAGCATGCCCAGCTCCCTCTGAAGTCAATGTGAGCTGGCACCTATGTCAGGAGAAGCCAATGGGAGGTGACACTTCTCAGCATCTCAGGATCAGGCCAAGACACTGGTAAAGCCGCAGTGCACGCCTGTCAGCAGGACAGACGTGTCAAGCTCAACAGAGGAAAGCTGCAAAAGCAGACATGTTTTCATAAGGAGCATAGTGAAAATATACGCTATCGCACAACAATGCCAAGTGTTGTTATTTACTCTTACACTCTGACATTCACTAGAGCCCTGCAGTGAATTTATCCTCAGCTCCATGTTGCCCGGTGTTAGCTGGGAGCAGATTCTCCCAGGCTCGCTCACCTGCTCAGCCGTAGCATGGTAGTGGACTTTGGGATTGTTGCTGAAAGCCAGTCGATACTTGTACATGGCAGGTGTAGGAGGGCTGATAAGCTTGGGTGAAAGGCTACCTTCTGTAAAAGAAAAAAAAAAAAAAAAAAGGACTTTCTATTAAAATGTGTAGACAGAAAGCTATCATCCCTAATTCCTTGCTATCCATGGTCCTGTGCAAACAGATCTGTTCTGGAAAGAACAAAACTTGCAGTACTTTTGTGCAGAATTCCACCAGAATCAATGGGGCCCCTGTGGAAATAACAGTACATTGCTGCCAGATCAGCAGTCTAAAGAGAAAAAGAAACAAGGTGTAATATATTAAGTGGGGTGACATATTTTGGTGAGTAGTAATTTTGCCATAATTTGAAATACTAGATATTTGGGTTGAATTCAGCTACTAGTTTTGTCTGAAAAAAAGAGGTTTTTTAATAGTATCAAAGTCTTAATTTCACATTTTCATAAATAAATAATTCCGTTTGTAATGCCTAAACATTTCATGCTAGTATTTCTGATTCCTTAGTTCAAAATGACATTTTTCATTTTAAAATTGATCAAAAATTTAAGAAGGGGTTTAAAAGGGTTTAAAAACTCTGAGACATTAATATGAAATATCCAACCTAGGCTTGAATGAGCCACTTTGAGCTGACTTTTCTGTCCCTTTCCTGCTGTTTATTCCCCTAGCTCAGAACTCCTATAAATAGAAAAAAACCCTTCACCCAGATCCCATTACTGTTTTGAAAGAATACCAGAAGCCTTTTAAAAGAGGCTGAAATATTTTCTTATTACTAGAAGTAAAACACTGATCATGCAATTATACCTTCACTGGTCCCCAGCTGCCCTTTTAGCTCAGAGTACTTGCTTGGATCTCCTTTGGGTGGGAGAGGTGGTTGCACATCCATACTTTTATCCTCCAGACCTTCCAGGCTAATTTTAGACTGAAAACGACCAAAGAATCAATCATTACCCGCAACTTGGTTAAATAACAGCATGTGTCAGAGTGCCAGATGTACCACAAAGCAAGAATTACCTGTACCTATAATGACAAACATGATTTAGCATCCACTGCAGACAAGAACTGTCATGTGTAAAATTAGCATTGTCATAACAAGCCAGTATAATTTTAAATGCACTATTCTAGTCTACTTGGCATGCTAAATAACATTATCATCACGCTAGTTAATATGCAGTAGAAGACAATGGTGTTTTCTAGCATTTTTCAGCAACTTTCCAGGCAGCTCTCAGCAAGTAACTATCTAAAGAGTGTAACAAGTAACTATCCACAAAAATCTTGCAAGGTGGCTTCTTTTGAATCCACTGCTTTTTATATGACTAAACAAATCCTCCTCTCTATTTCATGCCAGAAGAAACTGAAAAAAAGAAGAGGAGAGAAGAGAACTCAGCTTCTGAGCCAATATTCCTTTCACTGGACCACAAACCTTCCTGCAGTCTGGAAGCTCAAATCCTTCTTTGAAGTAGAACAGCTGACCTGGTGGTACAAGGGTTCCCGCACAGTGTTAGGTTCGTTAAAATTAATTTGAACACCAAGAGGTGGCAACTCTTGGGACAGAAAGTAACTATGGCAAAGAACAGCCACATCTTCCAAAAGATGCCCAGAAGCATTCCATTATAGAGCTGCAAAAAGGGCTGTTACTGGATCATGAGCTGCTGCTACTGAACCTGAGTTACTTTCAGAGGATGAAGTATTTGACAAGGACACAACCTCTATCATTTTCTCCAAAAAATGCATCATCTCAAAGAGATTTTCAATGACAAACTCATTCCCAGCCTTGATAATGCTCAATCCATGCTCTTCAAAAGCAGTGCTTGAAGGCTGCCTTACCTTGCTCCGGTTGAGGTTGGCTTGGATCCCGTTGTCACTGATCTTCACTGTGATCTGTCGCTCAGATAAATCAGGTCTGAGGAAAGGAGGCTTCACATTCACAGCTTGCTTTTTCTTGGGCTCAACTATGTACCTGATTAATTGTTCAACAGTCACCATTAAAATAAACAATAACCTAAGAACAAGGCATAGAGACAAGAAAATCTTCCTGCTTCCAGGGTATGATTTAAGAATATGTCAGAATCTAGGTAAGCAAACTCCATTTATTTCAATGGATGTAATAATTAAAAAGCACTAAAAAGATCAATGGTTTTTTTAGTGAGCAAAAGGAGAGGATGCATCAAAAACCCCAAGCAATTTTTGAAGCACTGATGGACAAGAGCACAGTTCACATGAAGAGAGAAAGAGAGGCCTACCACCATGGAAGTGATTTACTAGATCTTACCTACTTAACATGAAACAGCTTCCCTGCGGTGGAAGACGGTGACTGGGGGAATAAGACCCAGCACATGGGGAGTTAACATGGAGAAGATGACGTGCTGTCAGTTCTAGCTTACCACACGGTGACTTGTTTCTGTAGCATGTTTAGAGTGTTCAAATAAATGGAGGTAAAAGAAACAGACAGGTCTATAGGAAGCAACGAATCTAAAGGGAAACGCCTGATTAAGCATCTAATTTCTTTCCAGTGGACTAGAATTCTGTAATTGCAATTGGGCAGTGGCTGTACAATGCACAAATATCAGTACACACACAAGCTTTCTCTGTTTTATCTAGTGAATAGGACATTCTAGTAGAGATGGCTCAGTGACATTCAAGATACAGGACAATTTGAACAGGTCTTCACAAAGCACAAACATTCTGCTTGCTGAAAGTCTGAGAATAGCCATGATGATAGTACTCACACCCCTCTCTTAACAGGAGTGTCTCCCAACTGCTAGTATCTGGCTCTCTTAAACTATCTTGACCTGATTTTCATGTTTTGGTAAGTTTGAGAAGCAGCTGTTCCAGTGTCTTCACTTTAACACATGTAACAGTCTTTTAGGACTTATTTGTTGCATAGCAAAGGCGGGGTGGAGGGGGAAGGCAGATAATAGTGTCAAGGTCTGGAATTGCTCAACACCCTGAAAAGGCTCAAATAAGTCTTCTTGTAGTACGATTATTAACATGTTTGCAGGCTGGACAGCTCAGCACCTAGGATATTTATACTCCATCTGATCAATGGCATTAAAATCCTGATTTCAAATGTGAAACAATAAATCCATTTCCCCAAAAATAGAAAGCCATAAATAAAATCCCAAGTTCCATGATGTAGACCTCATTGAAAATCTGTTTTATGATAATGAAAGTGCCAGTGAGAATGAAAAGCTCAGCAGCCTTAAATTAGATTTAAGTCTTAAGGAGAAAGGCTGATTTTAGATTCCTTCCTTTTCTCTAGCAGACTAGAATACCTGGACATTGACTGTACAGTGCAAAAAGTCGTGTTGGGAATATGATAACATATGGAAACTTACCTTGTTACTGAAATCCACTGGATGAACAAGTTGGTGAAGACAAGGGTATCAGCTCTTGATATAATTTGACATGCTCATTCCAAATAAACATTTCTGGGATGAGGGTTATGAATTACATGAAGAAAGCAACTGTTTGGACAGGTTACAGCCATGTAACAGTGAAGCAGCTATCACAGAGCTCTGCCTTCAGGAGTGTTTTGCTTTACTTCCCTGTTATTTCATCAATGGTCTTTCACTTGTGAGCCCAACCAAGCACATTTTCTTCCGCTGTCCCAACAACTACTCCACCTCCCTCATTCCCAGTTGAGAGCATTTCTCTTACCTGGGAGCCAAGGGGCTGCAGAGTACATGTTCCACGTTTCCACAGCATCCTCGGGTAAAAGGATTCACTCCCCCACGGAATTTACCTGTCACCTGGAAACATATTCAGGATGGTGCTCAAGCCTCTGGTTATATAAAAGTAATCAGCCAACCCTCAGAAAGCCAAGAACAAGTATGCCTTGCTCTGACCCTACTGTCCTTCCCAAACAGATCATTTTTCTTTGAATGCTGCACTTCCTCTTTCCTGCTTAAACACACCACCTCCATCAGCTACTTCTAGCTAGGAGGCACACCAACTAAAGATCCTTTCCCAAAAGGGCAGTGAGCTCAATGTGACTGGGTTTCGAAGTGGCCAGGTTCACCTCTCCATGCTGCTCCTGCATTAGATTCGTGCCTGCTGTCAGCCAGACTTCCTGTTTGGTCCCTTTCATTCCACTCCTCTGCCTTGGCAAGTCTCCTCCAAACAAACAGGAATGTCAATTCAACATTCGTAATGTTGGATGAGAGCAATGTTTCCTCTCTATCAGCATCCCATCTCTAGCAGCAATCAGTACGAACCACTGCCTAATGCGGGAGGGTGCCAGGAACTCCCTGGTGATTACGATGTTTGCTTGGAAATGAGCTAGTTTAATAAAAGCCAAGCCTCATTAGACTGGTGGGATCCATTCAGAGCTTCATAAGCATTATAAAGGGTTTGTACTCTACAGGCAGATACTTGAAAGTAACCATATGGGGATAAATACCAATAAAGCCAGAGAGATTAATAGTGGTTGCCATTAAAAGCATTACTGTTGCTGTTTGCAAGTAATGCATTTTAACCAACTCATAGTTCTGATCTAGCAACAAGTTTACAGAGTACCAGAAATACTTTAATTACTTGCACATAAAATAACAACGATTAAATGATTTTGCAATATATTATGCTGGCCTCTTTGATATAACATTAAACTCTTTAAAAGGCCAAGAGAGAAATGTTGGAAGTTCTGAGTGTTGGAAGAGTAACCTGATGACTAAAACATGGGCCTGGGACATTTGGCACATCTGCATTCAATCCTGGGCTTAAGCTGACTTGTGCCAGATGCTGGCAAAGCACTTCATATCTCTGTGCTCATTTTCTCAAACACAATATGAAAATAAAATTTCTCTAACTCGCAGATTACATTACTAATTATATCAATTTGGTTTCTGAAGTGGTTTGAAATCCACTGATAGAAAGCAGTCTCAGAAAGAAGGGTATTTATTTACTCTATTCAGAAACTAAAAATACCAGGATATGAGCAGATGTTGGGTTATGGGTTATTTTGATTCCATAAAAGACTTTCAGAGGCATTCAGAAAGCTCACAAACATCTAAACTCAGCCAACTATGCACTCCTAAATCACAGTCTGCCTACTATGAATGCTCAAAACCTACGAACTCCGGAACGAACAAATAACAAAAATTTACAGTAAAACACCAAAATTGTCTGTACCACTGGCCTATAAAACGTACTGGGAAAAGAGGACAAGTGTAGCTGAGCATATGGTAACTGGAAAGCTGACAGCAGATAACTAACAGTGTGAGAAAAGAGAATCAATACTGAGACTGCAGGAGAAAAGTGAATGTTTTAAAACAGTGGCAAAGCCAGAGCAGATCTCATATCCATCATTCCTGGTCTGGTGCTCTAATTACTTAGATACGCTTCCTTTGAAAGGGACCTGAAGGCTGGGAACATCCATCCTCCAGTTACAGATAGGCAGTACGTATGACTAAACAGAAATTAAGACCAGATTATATTTAATTTTCAGAAAATGGCATGGGAAGATGAATTAATCTCAAGTGGTTTGGTAGCTCAGGAAACCAAACCAAGCTAGGACACATTTTCCAATAGTTATTTCAATCAAGTTAAATACAAAATTCTCAACCTTCCTAACTGTTAGCGTAGCCACAAACACAGAAAGTTAAATTTTACTTTTTTTTAATTTAAATTTTTCCTTTCTCCTCAGCCTATAATTTTCATGGACAATTTTCATCACTGCACAAAGACAAGCCCAAGGCAGACCATGATTTGGCCTATGAGACCAAAATGCCCTGGGTTTCATGCTACTATTGTTAGCACTATCAAACCTAATACTTGGCCAAAATCAATTTTAAAATGAAGAGCAGCTGATTCCAAGCAGGACAGAGAAAAGCATTTAAAGATCCACAGCTATCGTAAGCCTGCTTTGTTCAAAGGCCATGTTAGGCAACAATTCAGGATGACTTCAGATTCTTTGCTTATGTAAACCTCCCACACTATTCTGGATAAAAGTTTTTATTGTCTCTTGTGGGATAGGAGACAATCTCATCCCAGTTTACGAAGGCCTGGCCTCAGACAGACGTCTTCAACTCTTACAGACTGCACAGCAGCCATTCACGCTACATAAGCATGAAGCCATCAGCCTGCAGGACAGCCAGAACTGCTCAGCATGAGCTAGAGAGCACCCATAGATGCAAGAGCAGTAAAAATGCATTTGAAAAAAAAAGTGAAAAAGAAGTGTGATGTGGAAAAAAAAGTGAAAAAACCCCAGATGTGTGAGGGGCGCTTTGGAGCTGGAGCTGTGAAAGGGCAAAGCACTACTATGCACACAATTAATTAGCCTTGGGAAGAAAGCTGGAAATGCTGTGTGCAGCTGATGGGCACGCTGTGTGACCCAGTGTCAAGCTTTCTGACTGAGCTACCCCTTAGGAAAGGCAGGGGCATGCTATCAATCCCAGGAGTAGGTCTCTATCACCTGTATCATGCTATTGATATGCACATGCATATAGGTCTGGATCACCCACATAGGGGCTGTGGATTACACACATTTGAGTACCTGCAGGGGAACTAAAGTTTTACAGGCTTTTTGGCACAAGATGTCATGTTGGCACTTGGTTTGGAGAAGCAAAACAAGTTAGGTCCAATAGCCTCTCTGTGTGCTTGCGCACATACACATGAGAACAAGAGAGAGACAAAGAGAGTGAGACAAAGCTAGCTCAGACCTTATTATGTGCAGTGTGGGTTAGCTGGGGGAGTTCAAAATATCAGGAGACAGGGCAAAAGCATGATTTCATCTTTTCCTTTCTTTCATTCAATCTCATGGTTTGTTCAGTCTGACTCATAAAGTTTGCACTTCTGGGGTTGATGGTACTCACCACATAAAACCTATTTCAAGGCCATGAGTAGATTTTAGATGGTAAATAAGCCTGAGATGATCCTTTGTGGTTAGAAGGGGGAAATTTTTGCTTGTAGTGCATTCAAGAAAAAAATCTGAAAATAAAAAACTAGGCAATCTTCCTAGATCTTCACAAAAGCTCCAGTAAGAGTGTTACTGCAAAGATTTAGATCATTTTTTGCTTTACCCAAGCTGACTTGCTGACTTTCCTTCCCCACTCAACAGTTTAGCCACAAACACAGAGAAAGGATTGCTTCTTACCTGTTCATTCGTTGTGCGCCCTCGGGCCACTAGAACAATATGGAAGCCAGTGAGACCAATGACTGGAATAAAGAATAACCCAGCCACACACATGACAGCCATTCTGTATCCAGGAGTTAAAGAAACTGGGATGAGTGAAGGGAAAAAGAGGCTATGAAGGAGAGGGAGAGGAAAAGGAGAAAAAAAAAATCTTGGAAATAGGGAGGCTGTCCCTCACCTTTAATTAGGTCTAACTAAATTTTATCTCAAAGTTAAGTTCATCTGCTCCTAGCCTGGGTCCTTATCCTTGAGATGGTTAAAAAATAATGTGAACTCATTGACTCCGGCTCTAACCATCTTGTAAAGACCATTCTGCACTAATCTATCAACAGGGGTAGCACCCCTCAGAGCCAGTGGTTCGTGTATAACACTAGCATGCAGGGGGCCTGCTTCCAGGGCAAACTCTACTTTAAAATACAGGAACAGAGTTTTAAATACAGTAAATAGTACCCAGCAGTTTAGAGTCACACCCAATTGGAAGTAAAATTCGGGGAGGCAGCATATCCTTCTGCTGGGTAGTCGTGGCAAAGATTGAGACAGATAAAAGGTCAGCTATAGTTTTGGGGGTAATCGATGGTTACACAGGTAAGATAGGTACAGAGGAAAACCCGCACTAAGCATTTACAGGGGAAGAGCAACGAGGGATCAGGAGAGGAGTAGATCTCCACCAGTTCCAGGAAGACAAATCTTCAGATTCATGCTTTCACATTTTCCTCAAGGACACCTTGTGCCTTGAAAGACCAAAAAGAAGGATACGTAATGGTAGTATGAGCTGCTCCCAGCTTTTCCATATGGTTTAGTACGAAGATGAGCCCAAAGGTGAATACTCCAACCATGTGCGTACTTAAGGACAGCAAGAAGAGAAAAAAATAGCGGTAGTTCCTTCGTCCTATGCAATTGTTGACCCATGGGCAGTGATGGTCAAAATCCTTGTAAAGAAAGGGAGAGATAGGGAACAATATCCAAACGGTGAAAGGAAACACACTGTCTTAGAGATAAATCTCAACCATCGTCATGTAAAATTACATCAGGCTCGTTCTGCAGCTTTACAACATGCTAGACTCTCTTTATAAGGCTCTGCTTAGGACCAAGTGGTTTCTGTATCTATGGATGGAGAGGTATTTGAGTGTTTATAGGGTTCAAAGAGAGGATCTAAAAAACTAAAAGACAGGCTGTTTATCTGCTAGCAGCAGAAGCACTAATTTTTTATCATCGTCAGCATGAGGAGCCAATTACGATGAAGTTGTTATAACCTAGAACATTTTGAAGATGCAATACTGCTGCAGAATTCTCTGCCCCACACTTCTGTATTTATACATAGCTGAATGAACCCACTTTAAACAATGGACATCACGAAAGATCCTTTTTTACCAAGCAGGTCCCCAAAGAAAAGCAACAGCTGGATAAGACACAGGCAAAGTTCTGCACAAGTTCATTAATAGTTACGAACCCAAACCTAACTATTTGTCTCAGTCAAAAGCTCAAAGTCCCTCAAAGTCAGATCCCTTTTAATGGGAGATTTAATAATGAGGGCAAGCCACAGACACCTTTCAAGTGCCTTTACACAGGTTTATAAGCATGTAAATCCACTGTCTTCAATGGGATTATTCTTGACATGAAGACAAGATCAGGTGCAAGAAATAAACCCTTCTTATTTCTGTGTTCTTCAGAACAGATACTACACACTCACTACATCAACAAATTAATTGTTCATTCTTTGTTTTGTGGTAATGCTATTTTTAAACATTCCTCAATGATGACAAGGGGGTTTTGTATTTTTAAGTTTTGCACAATGTATTTACCAAAAATTTACAAAATACAAGAAAATGGATTAGAGCTTTCTCAAAGCACATTAGAAAATGACAGGGGCAATTTAATAAAGATCATTTCAGGCTATATCTGAAAAGTTGACCTAGCATATGTCTATTATGCAAATTTGGTTGTATGCAGCCCAAAATATCCATGGATTATGAAACTATATAAGTACCCACTGCAAACACTTCAGTAAAGAAAACAAAAATCTGACTACTTTTGTCACAGATTCATTATTGGGTCCCTCTGGTCACAGCAGGCTTTAGGTTTTAACTGATTTTATTTCTGCAAGTGGTGTCGGCTTTTGTTGTTTGTTCATTTTTATCAAATTAGCTCAGAAGTTTTATATTTGGGAAAAGAATTTTTATTGCATATTCTAGACTGAAAGTGAAAAAATGTGAATTACAACCCTGAATGGGTTCCACAGGGAAAAGCCAGTAGAGTCGCTCCTATCACTGTCTCCAAACTCTTCTAAAATTGACAGGTGAGTGGGAAATAAGCATCACAAGAATCAATAAAGCATGCTGTCTAAGACCATGATTTATTGATTCAGAAGTCATTAATGCTTTTTGCCTATATTCCTCCACAGCAGTCATAATTTAATTATACAAGCAGAGCTTCTTACTTGCCTACCACAATAGTAAGGAACATTCAACTGATCAACCATCAATAAAACTTCTGGAGAGCTAGGCAGAGTCACCTTGCATTCTGCTATTTTATTTAGGTTACTTTTGGATTCTCTCCCATTTTCATTTCTGCTGCAGAACTGACTCCCATGGAGGCCTTATGGCAGCATGAAATTGCAAGTGTTTATACCAGCGAGTTTTGAGCAATCTTCTGAGAAAACTTCATTTGTTGAAAATGAATTTTCATGCTGAGCCACTGGGGAGAGCAGAAGAAAGAAATTCCACAGGACAACTGAGAATTTACCATCATCTAAACAATCCTCAGGATCTAGAATTAGTGAAAACATTTATGTTTTAAAACTAGGAATATAAGACTCAGGTTTTCTACAAAAAATCCAGCTCTACTCGACAATTCACAGCAGTCTAAAGAAACTGTGTGACACAACTTATGAATAGCTGTGGCTATTCCCCTCTACCCAGGGACCTTGGCAGCTCCTTACTCTCCATCTTCTCAAATCCCGCATCCTTCTAAGGCCTTCCACAACAGGACAGCCTTGTCCTATTTATTGACGGTTACTAAGCACAGCACTGCTTCCAGATAATTGTAACTTAGATATATATTGCCCTGAAGGAGAAAAAGACTGACACACGATAAACCCAGGCAGCCTTTCTCTCACACGTAACTGCGATGCTTTCTTTGGGACTATTCCCTTGCTTATGGCAAGGAGGATTAGGACAAAGATGGTGTATACAGCATTCCAGCTGACTCTGGTATTTTTTCCCTTTTCGATTAGTAATTCCTTTCATTTTAATAGCACAGCTGAATATATTTTAGACATATTAAAGATTTCATCTTTCTACTGGAAAAAAAATAGACCTTGCAGCAGAAGTGATCTTTAAGAAGTGGAATTTTTAGCTCAGCAATAAAAAATCCCCCCTGGCAATACACTGCTGTGGATAGAGTGCTCTGTACGCACAAGTCTGGGAGATGTTTATAGCCCAAAAGCACATCTTACTGTTCGGGCGTTTTTTTAAAAAATCCTGTGTGCCTCACCAAGATCCTAGGGCTATCAAGAAACATGAAAGTCCCGTAATTCAGAGTGACCAACATTAGAAACATGAACACGTTCATGCTCTGAGCTGGGGTGTTGAAACAAACATGGGGTCCTTCCATTGACTGGAGAACCACTCGCCAAATTCTGAGTTTGCTTTTCCTAAAGCTCACACACCATTCTAGCTTCTCTGCTTGTCCACTAATGTAGGCATCAGTTTGTTCCAAATTAAATGATGAGCCCTAAGCTCCCACATGACAACCTACAATGGTTCACCCTGAATCTCCTGCTCTCCTGAACTCTGCCTCTGCATCAACTCTTCCATTCACCCCTTTTTTACATTCACAATCCCTTAACTACTTCAAGGAAGACATAGCCAGCGTTATAAATTTTCATTCTAATTATCACTGGCAATAAAGCTGACATCAAACATTACTGCACATGTAACATACATCATAACTGAGGGCTATGTTTCAAATGGTACTAATTAGTAGGAATCCATCAACAAGGCTACAGCTGGGAACTTCCAAGAACTGAAATATTGGGGGAAGCACCCAACTGCATGTTTCCAGTAGTCTGTGCAACCCCATCACTGAGACAAAGCCAACAGATCATGTAATCAACAGAACTGTTACCTCAACACAGTTGTCACAGACGCTGCAGTGAGAGCAGCGTGGAGGACGGTAGAAGTGGCAGGTGGCACACCATTTCATCCGTACTTGGATTCCTTTAATCTCCACATTCTTGTAGAGTGGAGCTCGGAAGTCGTCGTCTTTATCTTCATCTTCATCTGCTGCTCAATGCAAAACTAAAAGTTAGTGAAAATAACAGAGGGTAAAGATAAAAGAGCTAAGCCAGTCAGTGCCTTGGATACAGGGGCATTGCACGTGCTCTTGGGCTTGTCAGAGAAATTACAGAGTGGTAGATGTGATGGACTGTCAGAACAGGTTGTCCGGGCTGCAGAACATTTCAGTGATCAGGGTTCATTTTAGCACCTCCCATAGGAGTGCTGTGCAGCCTTACTCACCAGCCCCTGGCCAAAGAGAGGTGTTTGAGTCTTATCTTAGCCAGCATTTACAATGAGTGAATATGATGAGCTGCAGACTAGAGTCAAAGAGGGGACAGAAATCACCCAGGCCCTTGTTGTGAGAAGTTCTGCTGCATGCATTTGGGATTAATTCAATGCTAGCCTACCAGCACATAAAGTGAAAGAAACTACATCGACAAATATTAGAAGAAGGCTGTGCTAGCTCAAACCCCAAAAATCAACCTGGATGACCCTAAGTGACGATGATTTGTTCAGCACTCCAGTGTCAGCCCACAATCATCCCAAAGACCTGCTGCTCCAGGGATTCTGATGCCACAGTGAGATACACCATTCTGAAGCAATTTGTGTGCCCGTGAAAAGTCCTTGCATCAGTGCTTACTTCTTTATAGCAGATCCCATGCTCAACTCTTCATAGCATACCCAGAATACTCTTTGCTTTAGTAATGGTACATAACTGGGAAGACGTCACCTCTCTTCAAGGCAGCATGGTCTACTGATCTGAGCACAGGACCGGGAGTCGGGAAGTCCTGTATTCTAATTTTCTCACTCTCTGGCCTTGAGCTAATCATTTAGCCTCTCTTTGCCATTAGTAAGATGAGGATGACAATATCGCAGTCATCTTATTAGGGACAACGCGGAGGGCAGATAGTTTATCATCTCAGCTAAGCGCTGCCCTGTTTAAGAAAAGACGCCATTTAAAAATAAATGCGCAAAATAAAAGCCAGTCTATAACAGACAAATATATATTAGGAAGAAAAGGAAAAAAATGAGAATGATGTTCATGAAAGTTCATCTTTTATTCTAGATTCCTGTGACGTTTATTTGTTTTCTTTTGACAGAGAAAATCGAAGAAGTTCACATCTATTTAACACCTGGTTAAACATTATAGTGCAGCTGGCATTGGTTGGCTGGCTCCAAATTAGGTGGAATTTGATAATATTGTCCCAGCGGGGCATCAATCACTGTCATTTAGTTCTATATTAAATCTTCTCTAGATGTGTTACCATGATCCAATTTCCATTGACTTCAGAGGGAGTTTCTCCCTTCACTTAGATGAGTTTAGGATCTGGCTGAGCTACAGTATTTACCTTGCAAGAGTATTCTCTGGATTAATGTTTGTGCGTGGAAGCAGAGTGCTGTACTGGCACCATTCTCTATAATTTTCCTTCATAACTAGTCAGTGGGACTCATAGTGAGAGCTAGACTCTAAATCCCTTAGGCACTTCTATAAATACAATCTGTAGGTTCTTCAATACTATTATAAACTAGCCCATGCTGTATAATACATGTGAGCATATGAAAACAAGACACTGGAACAGTCAAACCATTTAAGCTCTTGTAAAAAACCTGACTATGCAGACAGAAAGTCTGTACATTGTATATACCTGTAACCAGATGTAACCAAAATGATTAGTTTGTTCTTTTGTAACTAAGCAACACAGAGATAGGAGAGGGGTAGACAATGCTTTAATGTTGTGTTTGTACATCTACGGCTATGGATATGCTACTATGCCCAAAGACAATTGGACGAGGAGTAGTACGGTCATGCTGCTATGTTCCCAGTACAGCCCCAGCCCATCTTGACAACGAGTCGAGGGTGGTTAGAATAATTGGTTCGTGTTAAGGGTGCCAAATCATTGTTAGGGACCATGCACCATGAAGAAGGGAAGCAAGTTACATAAGCAAGGTGATATTGCGCATGTCCAGAAGGAGGGGTCGACTAAAGGACACACCTGTACGACCACCAAGGACCACCAGAGACCCCCACAGAAGCCTCTCGGAGCTCAAGGACGCATGTGTAATGACCACGCAAATATGATAATTAGTTCTGGGAAATAGAATGAATATGCATGATCGTTCCGGGAAATTTGATGCGTATGTATGTAATTGGACAATATAAGTTTTGGTTGATGCAACCTGTGGTATGCACGCTAGGTGGAACGATCCCCCATGCATCCGGCGCCGTAATAAAGAATGCCTGCTTCTTAATACTACATTGGTGTTAAGGAGTTTGATTCCCGATTTCGGTGACGTACCTACATCCATATGACCACATTAGTCTTGCAGAAGTGATACACACTTGAAGAGTTTGTATAAAATAGATTCACATCAAAAATACTGGAAACCAGTTTGTAGTTGGTATCTATAATTAGCCAGCAACAAACATTGCCAGTCTCAACCCAGACCGTACATCGGATTTGTCAGGGTAGCCCCAATTTCAGTGACTTAATATTTCCTTTCCTTCTCATTCATTTTGGTGTATTACTGGCAACTCACTCGCACAGAGCCAATCCTGATTCATACCAGAAACATTCAGAGAGCCAGCAAATTAAAAAATGATTCAAAAATGAGTAATGGATCTGGGAGTTTGATTCAACTCCCTCTTCAACAATACAAGAGTGAACTGGGTTTACTTCCCCCCATAGCCCAAGTTCTATCTGCCAGAGAACCTGTAAGCTCATACGACATAGCTAGAAATGTATTTCCAGCTTTCAGTGATCGGAGCGGAATACATTGGCAGAGGAATGTATCTTACTACACAGATACTTATACTATGATCCACCGACACAGGGCAGTCAAGTCTCGTGTTTTTATAACATATCTTACGATTTTTCGTGGCTTCCTTAAAGGAACCATGTGATTTCATTAGAATCTCAGCTTTTGTATTGCTTATTTGTTGTTTTGGTTTTGAAGTAAATTTGTAACCATCAGAAATGTGCTAAGAAGCTTGAAAACTAAGAAGACTAAACCTAATTTCAATAACAGAAAGCAAATAGATCTATTGTATATTCATTTTAAATCACTCCTACAATTTTTGAACTCTTTGTGCTGGCAGCTCTGCGGGCGGCGTGGGGTGGTGATAGCTTTTTTCACATGCACACTTGTGATCTGAAATAACATCTGCTCCTCTTTCCTCCCAGCACTGGTATTTATAGTCTTTTACATCTTTTCTCTTCCTTATCAGTTTGCTTCCTTCACACATCTAAACTCCTACTCCATCATTTTCTTCCAGGATGACTTCCATCCCTTTGCTCGTCCTTTCCCCGCTCCCCTTGCTCCCAGCCTCTTCCAGACCAAGCACATGCATAGCATAGAGATATAAGGCCAAGGCCACAGATTAAGAGAAAGAGAGAGAAGAACAGCGAGCTGTAGGAAACTCCTCCTCTTCCTGCTTTGCTCCTGACTCCCTTGTGTTAAGGGAGACAGGAAGGGAGGGAAGGTGATGAGAAAGTTTCAAAGTTTCTATTTGATCTCCCTGTGTGTTTCTCCTTTAAATGAAAAGTCCAAAATAAAGAACTTGTTTGCAAAAGGAAGTTAGAGAAGTGCAAAGGAAAGTATGAATTTACAATACACTCAGTACTGGTCACTCATAGGGCATGGTGAGCGCCTGGCTGCAGGCTCCAGTCTGAGGGAACTACGATGCACAAAGGTATTAGATTCTTAGACTGAGATTTTCAAAACTGAACAACTTTATTCCAGCTCTCCTCCTACCGAAGGCAAAAAGCATGGATGCTTTCCATAACCTCACACCCAAAGCATGTTTAACCACTGCTATCTCTGAGATGGAGGAACTCCTTAAAAGCTCCAAGTGCTTAAGCTCTTTTGAAAATCTCACTAGCACCTATTTGTACCTTTAAGCACCTAAACACTGCATCACTTAATCTTGCACAAATGCCTGAATCTTGCCTTTGCCTTAGTTTGCCTTTACACACAATTATTTCCTTAACTGGAGTGCTGCAACACTTAATCAGGGATTCAAAAGCTTCAGCTGAAAGGAATGGCAGACAGATGCTCATCATTAGACCCTGCTACCTGGAGAAACCTGGCACTTGCTATTCAGGGAAGCCAGCAGGACAGGTACCTTGTTCTTGTCAGGTAGCGATTCAAAATAGATATTGAATTCAGTGAATAGAGGTGAGAAAGCACAGCTTGCAGAGAGCACAGATCCATTGGTTTAGCAAGACTACCTAGAGCAGTCTCTGCTGCAAACTGCATGTGAATAATTATTGGAAGATGGATAAAATGAAGTGATAATTCTCTCATCAGGATGTGTTAAAAGAGATAGCTGCACTGTGGTTCCCATTACAAAAGCTGAGCGATCTTTATCCTATTTAATCAGCTGTGAATCAGTACTAATTTAAGCAGGCATATCTTTCTAAATGTATACATTTTTAGACACTCTAAGGCAAGCCTTAATCATTATCTTTTTTAGTGCTCAATGCTTTTGCATTTGTTTTAAGGCTTTTTGGAAAGTCTGCTTTGATGAAGCTGTTTCAGAAAGTTTAGCCTCTCCCCTCCACCATCCTCTGCTACCTATTGTGAAGACAGTGACTTAAATCCAATGTGCCAGGATGACACAGGGGATGGCAATCACAATCACATCAGTCAGGAGAGCTACTCGAGAACCATTCTATGCAACCCTGTGCCCTCAACTGCCAGTCTGAGCAAGTGCAAGGACAACTGACACCTCCTAGCTCAGAAGAGAGATGGAGGGTATCCAGCATTTCACTACCATCCCACCTCTACTGCCAGCTGAGGATAATAAATAAATAAATAAATAAATACAGTCTACAGGAAAGAATACCAGAAAAAAGGAAATTAGTCAGCAGTGTATTTGGATACCTGACACCTCCTTTGGCTCGGGTTTTCAAATCCCCCCCCAACAGTCCCATTCTCTGTTACCTCGTGGGAAAACTCCAGGGTCCATGAAAGTTGCCATGCTGAAGTTTGCCAGTACAAACAAGAACACGAGCCCATTGTACAGTGGGATGGCTGGGGAGATGGCTTTTGTCAACCAGGGGCACCTGTGGAGAAGAAAAGTTATAGGTAAGGGCTCTTTTGGCTGTAACACGTAGTATCTTCCCATTCACCATCATCAGATAGAGAAGTAGTCTCGTCCCCTTCCCACCAGCCACACAGCAAGGCTGAATTTGCAATTTAATAACGGAAATTTCCATAGACCCAGTTTCAGTGATCTAAAGTACACTGCAGACACCCTTTGTAAAGCTGCTTTGTTCCATAGCACAGAAACCACCAATTGTTCACATGGTTCATAGGACTTTGCAACCTTATTGCCTTATTTGCAACCTGGCATTTTGCTTCTCTGTGTAAAACCTTCATCTCTCTGTTGCATTTCTGTTTACCTTCTATATAGCCTTGCTGCAGTTGGTGTTACTTTCAATTTTCACTGGTGTAAAGCAGAAGAGGATTCTTCAACCACTGATCTCCACAGCAGGTACAAAGAGAAGCACACTCACTTCTCACTATGCTTCCCTGAGTGGTTTTAATTTCCAAATAACACTTAGAACCAACACTACAAAATCTCTCTTTGGGGGAAAGTTTAGTAAGACCGAGCATGGGCTCTGCAGGTGTCAGCACAATGTAAGAATGCAGTATCGAAAATAAAGTGGATGGCATCTGCCACATGAGCACTTTTCAGAAGCACCAGAAAGGTTTGCTGCCTACCTGGTGAATGTAACTGAGAGGAACTGAAGATAAAGTGTAAAGGAGAAAAAGTAGGAGACTTCGGAAAGAGGAAGGATAAATGCCTATTAGTTATAGGAAAATTGTTCTAGCTGCAAGGAAGAACACTTCCCACCAGCAGAGGAGGGCAGGACCAAGGCAGAAAGCAGCCTGTCTTACAGGCAACTTCACCCAATAAAAAGCAGTGTTTATTCACTCAGCCATTTACAACCTCTCTAAAGCTTATCTCTAAACACTAGACCAAATCTAATTCTCTGTTCTGCATAAAGAGGTTTGGTGTTACAGGGTTGCTGAGGGGAAAAATCTGATCAATCTCATGAATCTTGCAAATATAAATAAGGAAAAATGTGGAACAAAGAATCTCTTTGGAAAAAGTAAGACCTGTGACTGAGTGGCTCTTTAGATTTCCACCTGCCTTGACAGCCAGGGACTCCTCCAAAGCTGCTGAGCAGCCAGCCATGCAGCAGGAATACCTTGCCATCATTAGCATAAACCATACATTGGCCCACATATTCTGGATTGTGTTTTTCCTGAATTACATCTATGGTTGAATCTGATTGTTGGCCAGGCTGAAGCCTGTGGAGAGAAAGAAAAAACAACAACAACCAAGCAGCCTTCTCCCAAATCTAATTCACACTGGTTTTGCTACCGATACGCTGTTTTGAACAGCTGAGAATGGTGTTATTGACCTTGAAGAGACACTGTGAAACATGCTCTTGTGGCCAGCATTAGAAGGGCACCACATTTTCTCCTCCCATTTCTTTGTGAGCAGGCAGGAAGAGATTGTTTTGCACTCCCCTCCTCTTCACAGACAGGCTTTTAACATTGCACTGCTGCAAACTGCTTTTATAAGGACCTTTCCTTGTGTGTACTTCAATCAGCCTGGCCTGGAGCAAGTAAAAGATGGACAAATCCTACCCAGGGTGAATGAACTGTAAAGCCAAGAGCAAGATATGTCTGTGGCTGGGGCCAAACCTCCAGGCTGAGTAGGGGAGAAGGAAAAAATAAATCTCACTCGAGTAGGGTTGCTTTGCTACAGCCCACAGAGGGGGTGCAGAAGCATGGGGTTTCTCCTGGGACTGGTCTGAAGCAGGGAAAGGCCCAGGAAACTAACACTTATTAAGAGAATAGGAAAGGGCTGAGAGCTCAGTGGAGAGCTGAATCTCTCTGTTTCTCTTGCATTCGGGATCTCATCCAGGCAGTTGTGGAGCTTGGGTAAAGGAGCAGGTCTTGTAGCAGAGAAAGCTGATGGAGATGAACTAGCTCAGACAGACCCAGCTGAAGATAGCTTGACTCCACGGGGTACCCTAAGACCCTTACGTTCCCCAAGAGGTGGAATTTCAATGTGCAGCGAGGTCATACTGACTTGCTGCCATACTCAGTTTTCCCCAAAGCAGCTGGCGATGACTGAAAACCAAGGCAAGGCAGAAGTTTCTCCCTTGGCATGAAATGTGCCACAGTGACCTTGCCAAGCAAGCTGCAGGCCTGTCACTAACAACAGTTTCTGCCAGATCCTTTGGAGGAAAGCAAAAGAAATCCTCAAATAAGCAGTTATAGAATGAATTCTACCCAGGGAAGGGTTCTTCCCTCTAAATCATAGTAAAATTAGATTCGGCAATGGACATGACTGACTTAATTTCTTCCCCTGAAGTAATCACCTACACAGAGAAAGATTATGAAGTTACCTATTGCTCGTCAAGCATGGAGGAGAGATTTCCTTGGCAGTAAAGTCAAGTAAGTTTGCAAATCAAGGGACAGGAAACTCTTTCTTACAGATAACTAGTTACTCAGAACAAGATTATAATGAGAGAGACTGTCTCGGATGATTAATGTAAGCATTTGTTAACATTCTAATTTGTGATTTACTTTGTCACGTTCCCAACAAATACATCAAAATACTAGGAAAAGCTTTAGCCATAAGCTAAACTAAACAGCTCATTTAATGGGTAAATAGTGTATCCGAAAATATTTCACGGAAGTTGAAATAAAGGGTAGAGTGAGTCATTGTACATATTAGCCAGAAGGTCTGTTCACAATCCTTCTATGTTTTCTTCCCCAAATCTTTATGCAGCATCACAGATTACATAAAATTAGATGGGACAAAAGGGGCCTCATTTGTAAACTAGACTGACCGATAAAAACACATGTGGAGATCAAGTCCTGGCTCGTAACTGTAAAAAGGTCTGAAAAAGAAAATAAAATTGCTACTAGGATTCCCAAAAAATGATGCATCCTCCCTGTCCCTCTTCCCTAATGCACACATAATTTTAGGCAACGTAACAGAAATTCTAATCGAAGTCTGGTAGGTTGTTTTATCACTAACCCATCATGCAAAAGTCTGGCTTCTGACCCTTGGTGCTCCCTGCCTAGAGAGGGAAGCTGCAGAAATGTTTGAGCAGGACCTGTACTGCGTTTCTTTTTACTTTATGCATATCCTCTCTGCAGGAGATCAGCTTCCAGCAGCAATAACGCCCATCTATGGGACAAATCTAGCTGAACTTTTCAGTTGCTTTTTCTAACAGAAGCTCTTATGAATCTAGATAAACAACACATGGATTCAAAGCTTTCTCTGGTTGGTGAACCCAAAATTTCAAGAGGCTACAGTCTTTGTGTCTTCGACTCATCTCACAGTGGAATTATATAGCATGAAGGTTACCACAAATTTTACAGGGCCATATACATTAAGTAGAGCCACGAGCAGTGTATAGTCCCCTAATGGAGCGCCAACACCAGATTTTTCTGAGAGAAAAACTAAAGCCCAGGATTTCTGATGTGCACTGACATCTAGGAGCAAAAACACTAAGTCCTAACCCAGAGCTTTTCTGTTACAGCTTAATTATTGTCAAAGAAAGCTGCACACTTTGCGTTTGCAGGAGCACCTGCAGAATCACGGTCATTGCAGATGTCAAAGGCAATATCCTTGGACCACCAAAAAGTTAAGTGATGGAACACAGCACCAGCTGTGCTATGACTTGCTTTTTGCATAAGCAGCTAGACTTGCTTCACCTGGCATATCTACAGCTCAGAAGACTCTCTGTTCCCCATGGCCATTATTCCTCACTGCACAATCAATGTTTAAGTTCAAGGTAGATGTGAAAAGAAATGTACGATGGCTGCTCTATTCCAAGTTAGTTTGGATCCCTCACTTGAACCAGGAGACCTGAAGGATAATATTGCTCCTGTTGTGGGTACCAGCCATGTTACATCAAGAACTGCTCAGGAGAGAAACCTTCAATGGTTTTGTTTACTGTAGAAATTAAGAGCCAGCACACGCCACTGTGGCATGCTAGAGATAATTATGGATCTCCAATTCTTCTGAATGAAGCACACAATTACACAGGCAGCATTTTCCTCATAATTATACTTCTCCAACATAGAGTGATTCTGCTCATAACTCAGAGGAGAGTAATTCAGGGTGACAGATTTAATCTCATTTATTCTATTTGCTCTTGAAACCCTATCCTAATAAAATGGAAAGTTAAAAAGATTAACAAATAGGATCACACAACTTGCTAGGTGTCAGATAGACTTACGCATCATCAGCTGCCTTCCTCTGCTAAATTAAACAACAAATAATCCCTTCTGCTTTTTTGCTTGGTGCTTTGTAGCAAGACGTGTTTTTGTCTTATAAGTATACTTCACCTATAATTAAGTAATTGAATACGACGTTTTTCTTGAATCCTGCTCTAAATTAAGATTTGGTGTTTTTTATTAAAACCTTACATGTGCTTAGAAAGGCAGTAGGCCATAGAGGATGGAGCCTGGGATTTCAAGAACCAGGTTTTAAGTCTTGGCTCTGACATTGGTTTGCAGAGTGACTGAAAGCCATCTGCTTCTCCCCTCCACCCCAGTTAGGACTTTTGCAAATGAGACATAACTACAGACAGACCATCTTCCCCACTGCAGGACAGAGAAGGGATCACCTTTGATTTTGCAAATCTCAAAGAGTCCCTGTTAGGGCCAGGCTGGTGGCCCTGGTGTTCGCTTCCCAGGAGCCCAGTGCCGGGCATCCACCACCCTCTTCTGAATTGGGCAGGGGTGAGGCACACCGGTCCTGCTGACGGGCTGTTGTGTGAGGATGTGTCTGTGATTCACCCAGTAAACAAGGCCAGTGGTTCATTTTACACTCTGCTTGGAGCACAACAAGCACATGTGCACACAGGCTCCCTCAGGGTGCTGGGTGCCTGGAGACCAGAGACGAGGAGCAGAACATGGAGCAGGAGGCTACAACCCTTCTCTTTCTAACAGAAAGACAGTGAAATCTGCTCGTGTAGTGCACAGAGATGTGGGAACCTTCAAGAGTACAGACAGGCACCCAAACTTTGCATACTTACCTACAGCTAATAAGAAGACCCCAGGGATTGTCTATTTGGCTGCTCAGCTGCACCTAGTATTCAATCTGAGATTACCGCGCATCCTTCCTCTCAGTCTCAAACAGATGACTGATATGCAACAAAACAATTTATTTCTGCACAAATCACAAGGCATGGGTTTATAACATGGAAAAGAAAGCATCTCTTAACTTGAATCAACTTCTTCCACCATTAGAGTGGTACAACAGTAATATGAAATAGCTGATTCAGTGCATGCAAGTAGAAGCAGCTCAGTGGAGTAGGGACTAATTAGATAAGAGGGGTCAACAAGCAAACATAATTTGACTAAGCACTGGTACTAGTTTCACTGAAAACTTTCAAACTGTGTCCATAAGTCTGTAGCATCCTGTCCTGGTTTGATTCCTCTCCAAGAGTTTCTAGCCAAACCCTGACTGTTAAGAACATGTACCAATGTGTGTACTGTAAAATCCACGTAAACAATTTCTAATCATCACCAGATCTGACCAAAGATTTAACGTTTCTAACATTACCCTGATATCCAGCAACCCTGGGAGCTGGACCCAGAGTCCTGGGCTGCCTGACAGTTGCCCTACCCCGAAAGGCACAACAGTCTGGATGGCTGAGATGATACGTCAGAGGAGAGACAGGTACACAGAGGTGAGTCTTCCTAATCCAGCACTGCACCAGCTGGACCATAAATGAAAGGGCTATCAACTGACCGATTCTGAACACCCACATTTTAGAAGAATTTGGAATTGGATGTGAACATTGTACCTTAAAGCCCATTCCACCAGAGTGTACGTAGGACAGAGAAGGTGCAAGACGGCACCCTGAAGGCTGTACACCGCCCAGTCTGCACCACAGAGCAGAGAAGGGCAGAGCTCTCTTAGTCTTTAGCAGTGAAAATCTAATCCATTTCTCACATATCCCAGTCTGGGCGAGATTTTTCCATTCATATGCTCTTTCCTACCCTGAAATCACAGAAAAGTACCTTTCTGGAATAGTAACAGAAGAAAAAAAAAATGCTCATTTTCCATTTTCTGTCACTACCAAAGATAGCTTGGAGATTATTGTACATCTAAAAGTATTTTCCAAGGTGCTAAGACATCTGCAGTTTTAACAAGGCATCACTGGAAACAGTCAGGAGAGAATGTACCTCTGAGTGTCATAACCAAAGCGAAACAGAACGGCAGGTCTTGTGAAAGTAGCAGGAGGTTCAGGATAGCCAAGTACTTTGCTCAGCTCTGCCACATCAGATTTTGACAAATGAACTAATTTCTGCACCATATCTTACTCATTGGCAAGACTGCAGATAATATATCGTTGCCATAGCACTACACCCTCACTGTGAGTACAGCAGTTGTACTGATAGAAAGTGATATCAAAGTAAAGGATAACAACTCCGAATGTTACATAAAAATGGGAAAAGGAGAAGTAAATACTGGAGAATTTACTACTGAAAAGCAGAAACTGATGAGAGCTGAGTGCCACATGGAGTAGCTCATGCTGGTGATAAGTGGGAGATACCAAAACGTCTACCCTGGGTTTCCAGGTGCAGTTATCCATCACAAGAGGCAAAAAATCCCCCAAAACCCACCACCAAACCCCCTAAGAATTTCATGAGCCCCTTCCTAATTGAAATATAGCTGAACACTAGAGAGAGACATTCAAATCCATCACTTGCTTAACTGCGTTTAATTATTCACAAGAAATGTGCTGGGCTGAAATTCACTCAGGTTTAACAAGAGCTGATGGGGTTTCGGTGAACTTTCCATTACACCCTGGACTCCGTCCAAAGGCTAGTGGTTCATGTCTGGCAATGTACAGATCAGAGGAGCTAAATCAATTAAAAAGTCAACTTGAGATATAATGGTCCTTGGTGAAAAGTCTTATCTGAGCTATACATCACCCCCGAAGCAAAATACACTCTACCCTTTTCACAAGGCTGCTTGAGAGCTCTGGAACACGTTCCCTTCCTCCCTTTTTAAACAGTCTCCACGACTGAGAAAAGACACTATTGTCATGTGAACTGATGTGGGAGAAATACAGAGAAGGAAGAAGAATACCAACAACCAATTCTGAGTGAGACAACCACAGGGGTAAACATACCCATCACCATGCTCCAGTTCAGAAGCCATCCAGCCATCCCAGACCTATTCCACAGGCACAGATTGACCCTGCAGCCAATGGGCAGGACATATTCTTAGGAGCTACACACACAATGTGACTTTACATCGTGTGCACGGTGAGCAGACGGGACTGGATTGTGCTGGACTCAATGCGCGTGCTTTGCAGAGATGCTCTCTGCATGCTCCATAGCTGCTGGGAGCCCAGAAACCTGGCACAGCACCCATAAAAGTAGCAAAGACAGAGCTTACTGCCCGGAGCTGCATTCAGTTGCTCACAGCAGCAGGGCTTGGGCAGGCAGGGACTGGGCTCATTTGCAAATACAGATCAAAACAGCAAAATCTTTCTCCACACAGTGTTTTGAAATTTGTGTTGTCCTGCAGTGAATTAAGGACCTACACAGAGCCGCTTAGAACTTACTGACTGACATGTATGAAAGCCCAGGGCAGAGTTTTTGTTTTGATGTACTTGTAAAGGAATATGCTATAATAGTGTAGCATCACTTGAAATGCCCAGCTTTTTATTTGCACCTCAAATTGAAGGCATCCATTGCACATTGATTCTAGGGTATATATAGGCTGGATTTCAGAGTACACAATAACATTTTTACATTAGAAGGATAATGCTCACATCAAAGTGAGACAGTAGGTCTTCATGGCACTTCAAATGCCTAATGGGCCGCAAGCAGAGTCACCCTGAGCAGCAGTAAACCCTCTGGTGCCTCATGGAAAGGAGCCAATTGCCAGTGCACAGGCAAATCAGAGCAGACTCTGAGCGCAGGTTACAGAGTGAGAACACAGATCCAGAGACAAACTCCCTTATGTGAAGCTCCTGGGTTTGCTTTCTCAGCCCTGGACTTTGCAAACCCTAAAATGCCACACAAGCTGAAAGAGGCAAGGACAATTGTAATCCAGGGCTTCTCAAACATGCACCAACCTTTTATCAGTACCCTGCTGAGCAGCTGGAATCAAATCCCACTTTTTCCAGCAGCTAATAGAGAGCTGAGGGTATGGGGGGTCTTTCGGTCATGACAGAAGAGGAGGACAGTAAGGAGTCACTGCAAAATAACCACAGCAGGAGAGACACTAGTTGTCCTGTCACACTGAAAGTTTTAAATCCATTTGGTTAGAAAAAGAAGGAACTGCTGCCCAGTAACATTCCTTTGCAGTTCTGTCTGCATATGGCCGGCCACCAGCATCTCTGTACTGCAACAGCTGAATGACTTCCAGCCCATTCCAAAATTCACATAAGGGAATTATCAAGCCACAGAAACCTTGCTAAATGGGAAGTCAGAGAATTACCTCCAAAAGATGCTGTATGAACCAATAACTCATAACACAGCCAAGTTCTCAATGCATGTGGCTGCACTGCCCTCAGTCTGTGCTCCCATGTGCACCATTTCCAGCAATAATCACAGTCCAGCTGCCCAGCATGGTGTCCAGGGAGGTCGAAAGATACTTCACAGTGTCTGAAAGGGGTACACATGCTACACAAGCTGAGTTTTTCTGAGCATTTTCGAAGACGCCATGTGGAATGCAAACTTGTGCTTCTAATTTGTAAACATCAGAATTATTAAATTAATGCCGCATCTACTATAGCAGTGGTAAAAAGAGACAGCCCCTCATCTTGAGTCCACCAGAGTCCCATTTCCTTGACTTATGAAGAACACAGTTTATTTTAAACCACTAGTGACCCTCGTGATCTTCCAGACCTCTCAGCAATCTGTAACCCAAGTTTTTGTTGGATAGATGGAATTGCACTTGCCAGATCCCATGCCTCTCTGATGGAAAAAATGCACAGTATAGCTCCTCCCTGACTGAAGGCCGTTCTCCAGTGTTTTCCGTATTGTCCTCATCCTTGTCAATACACGCATGAATCCACCAGCAATGCAGAAAGGTGAGGTGGGCTGCTCCTACAGAGTTGCTTTTTAAAGTAAGTTCAAATTATCAGCAGCCTAATTCAGACACGCTTGAGGTGATCCCAGCTACTGGCACAGAAGGATTTGTACGGACTTTGCTCACTGTATTCCCCAACCACATACTGGCAGAACACACCTAGTACATATTCAGTTTTTGAATTCATGAGATAGTGGTGTAGCAGAAGCAAGGTAGCTCATTATATGTATGCTGTGATGAGAAAGAGAAACAGGTAAAGAAATATGATGAGATAAGGAGGGGGATGGTGACATCAGTGAAAAGATACAGTCTATATTACCCTTGTTGAAAAGTTAATTTGACTTTTTAGATATTCCTTTTCCACATGAGCTTCAGTAGAAAGAAATGAAATTTCACAAAATACCATCCCTTTACAGCTACTGCAGAAATTATTTAACTAAAAGACAGCATCTATTAGATTAAAGTATGTGTCACTTAAATTAACAATGAGCCAATATGCCTAAGAAATGTTCAATACGAGCTCTGAACTCTGTGATCAGATCCTCAGTGGATTAGCAGAGAATTGGGTAACATAATGTGCTTTCCAAGATGTAGGGAGAAAGAAGAAAAGCAGAGGACACCAGCAGAGACAGCCCAGGTGTCTGAGCTTAATCCCGGACAGCCTGGGTGTCAGGGTGCCTGTCACGGGTCTGCATCAGAGAGCAAGCTGCCTTGTTAAAACTGCATTGAAAAGAGCTGCAGGGGCTGCTCGGGGTAGTGGATACTAGTAGGGAATATCTTATTGGAGGACCTTATCTCTCTACCACGTGTGCCGCTTGTTCCATGAACCGGCAGTGAGATGCCAGCCGGTCCTGTCAGGGACGTTGCATGGCCTGAGCTGGAAGGACATGAAGGATCAGCCAGCTGCAGGCAAGGTCTGACACTGTCACCACAATTCAGGTGTTTGGGTAGGGCACGCACCCCGATATCCAGCCGTCTCTGACAAATCTGCCAGCTGCTCTTCGCAGTGCTGGGGCAGCTAGAGAGGCTTGTACAAAGGAGGGGAAGGAAAATCCTGTGAGGCTGGTAATAGCAGTTACATTTCTTCCATGACTTGAGAGAGCTGGTCAGGAAATTTACAACTAATTAAGACCAGAGGTTCTTGCAGACTTGTCTGGATCCTGTATTGCCTTTGCAATCTGGAAACAATACCTGTCTGTGGCCTGAATAACATGCTTCAGAGCTGCTACGCAAGTTCTTTTATCTATGCAATAGCTTGCTTATGCAGGGAAAGGAAGCCAGTCCTAATCTGAACTCTCTTGTTTGAAGATTTCTAGACACATATGCAGCAAAATTACTGCAGTTATTGAAAGGTTTCCCTGTATGAACCAGAAAGATTAGGGATTTCATATTTTACAGAAGAGATGAACGAAACAAAGAGATAGAGGTACCTCTATTGCAAATAGATACATAAGATAGCGTAGAAAGTGTAAACATTCTCATATAACAAGTACTGGAGCAAATATGTAATAATAAAACAAAAGCCTCTCTTAGAATCCCATCTTTAATTTCCCTCTGGAATATCCTCCCGAAGGGGTTTTATGGAAACCTGAACTGGGAGCAAGACATTTATATACCTTATTCTCATGACACTGAAAAAGAACATTTGCATAGCTGGTATAAGAGGGCCTTAGTATATTAAGATTTTAAGCAGGGAAAAAAAGTCAAAGTTACTTCAGGTGAGATTTAAGAAAATAAAAATGCAAGAGACCTTCATGTTTCAACCTATAAAGCAAACTCTGCATTTGGGAAGAATGTGCCCCCATGGCCACCTTGCTTTGGGACGTTTTACCCCCTCCCAAGCCACCACCTGGTACCAGCCACCTCTCACGACAGGACATCAGAGGAGAATCATCAGTGATTTAGTCTATTTTGGCAACACCTTTAATTATAAACTGGAACAGACCTAACAACTATGGCCAAGGTAACAAAACAGAATGGACACGCCATCCAATTCAGTACCCTGCTGTCACAGACCCCACGCGTACCACCTCGCCCAGCCATGCACTGTTCTGAAACTGAGCAACATTTTATACACCAGGTCTTTTCTCTGCAGGATGGATGCCAGCAACAGCAGGGCAGAACTGGGGTCCTCCCAAACCAGTTCACAGCCCGTTTCTGCTGGAGGACTGGGACTGTTTTGGGGCACAAGGACACAGCTGAAAAATCCTCATTTCTTCCAGCAGAGGGTAGTGGGACACACAAGCCAGCAAGCAAAAGTGTAAGATTATATTGCAAGCAAGAGATGTATGCAGTTCAAAACAAAACCAAGGGTGCAATAACAATAATAAAACAAAATGACATTGCTTAGCCCGGTGGAAATGTTACAAAACTAAATGCATTCCTCCATTTGCATTCATCAAAGGAAGAAATGCATCAAACTTTAGCTTGTTTGTTAGCTCATTATCTCCACGCTTCCTCAGTAACACCGTCATCTTCATTCCCCTTTCTAGTTTTGGAAAGGGACACCCCCAGGCAGCAGCAGGGTCAGAACAGCCTTTTTCTGAACATCTCTACTAGAAATCTGTCTTATCTTTCCCTCTATGGAGCTATTCTCCTTTCCTTGAGTCTCCCAGAAAAATCACTGAATAACTTTCGGGCTCTGTTTCCTCTTCTCTCCCTCCCATTGTCCTGATGCTAGATTAAATGACTGAGCAGTAACATACATGTCCCCATGCAGCAGAGGAACATGCTGCTATCGCTGCTCTAATTTGGGTGTGTGGCAATGCAAAGGCATTCTCAGGTGCCTCTGCGGGTCTCGCAGCCCACGGGCAGATCCACAGATAGATGTCCCAGGCTCAGAGGCAAGGTGACACATGCAGGAGATTCACGGCTGTTCCCATGCACTCTCTCAACAGATACCAAAAAGAGCCACTAAGGTAGAAGCACAGCCACAGTCTTCTCAAACTATTAAATGACTGTGACCCCTGGCTTAGATTAAGTGTTTCCAATTTTAACAGCACAAACCAAGCCCAAGTCCCAAGCCTCCCCTGCCTGCACATCAACAACTGCAACATCTCCGCTCGCCATCTAACAGGATTAGGGCAGGCTTCTGGAGGCAGCTTCTCCTGCAGGTAAAATCTTATTACAGGACCTGTGAAAAACAAAAATGCTTTTGGGAAGCAATAAAAACCTAAAACAATGCATAGCAACTGTCACATTAACAGTCATATTTTTTTAATTTAAATTATGAAACATAGCATCACCACCTTAGGTCTAAATGTTTCTGTCAGCTTGGACAAAATATAAAGGGAGTCTTCCAATATTTGTTTTGGTGCACAGGTATTCAATGCAGGTTGACAGAAAACAAAATTACTTTGCTTAGAAAACATCCTAAGAGATGATAGCATCTTAATTACAGAGACAGGGAAATGGGATTCAGCCTGGTATACAGATTTGTTTCTTGCCAATTCCACTCTCAAGTGCAACAAGGCGGGGATCTCACTGGCAGCCATGATGGCAGGGGGAAGTGTCATTGCTTTACTTGTGTATTATTTGCTTCACCCCAAACCCCATCATTTTTAAAGACAGAGGAGCAGCTTGCTCACATATTGCAGTGGACATAGGGTAGCTGTTTTGCCACATTCCCTACTAATACCTCAGTATTCACTAAAAAGCCTATGACTTTGTGATTTTGGGGAATGGTTTTTTTGGAAGAAGCACAGAGTTATCAGAAAAGGTACATCTACGCTCTGGGCCGGATGAACTAAAAATCTTCCAACTCTGTTGCCATAACTCAGGAACATAAGCCAGGATTACAATTACCTGAGATGCCTTAACAAAGCTTAATACGCTCCCGAGTCAAAAGGGAACAATTAGCAGCTCCTGTACCAACACAGAAGACTATGGAAATGGCATATGTGTCACCATCTGCTAACAATATGCAATAGGCAAAGCAATGCAGGAAAAAAAAAAACAAAACAGTTCTTTGACGAAACTTGTTCCCATTTCCAAGAATCAAAGCGAATATTCAGTTTAAGCATTACACTTTCCAGATTCCCAGCTGGGACCAGAATGAGAAGCATCAAGCATCTTATGATTTAACTGTTGAGAAATTTCCAGGCCAAACTTTCAAGCAAGAGGTTTGGATACAAATCTGAACTGTGGGATGTTTTGTCTGCGGAGTTCTACCATTGCTTCCAATGGCAATAGTTAACATTAGTATGCGCACTTTTTAAATACCCAGTTGTTCCTGAACTTTGCTGAAGTTCATAATTCATGCTTTTTTTCCCTTGATTTAATTTAAAGAGTAGGGGCCATCGTTTTACTTTTCAGAAAAATATGAATATTTACTTCTTGCTGAACAGCTGTCACAGTGTAGTGAAAATAATTTACTGTTCAGCTTTTCTGAATGAACCCCTTATCCCTCCTGCCCTTCCTCCCTCAAATATTTCCTGAAAATCATATGCCACAAGCAAACTAGTTTTCGCTTATACTAGAAAACGTGTTAAATTCTGGGATACCTTACTTTCCTTTTCATTCCTCTTCCAACAGCAGACAGAGTCTACCATAATGGTTAGGGGAAGTGTGCAGCTGCACATCACAGGAGAACAGCCACAGAGACATAAGCAAGCTTGCAAAGTTAGAACTGTCCTTTTGCCTCCTTTGATTTGAGGAGGGGAAAAATAAATTAAAAAAAATAAAATCAGTAGAGTATCCCAGTCACTACAGTCCTTTTCTGAAGCTGTTTTATAAATTTATTACATAACATGAACAGCTCCAATCTTCTTGGTCTCATATGTCACTGTCGAAATTTTTGGTAGGAATTTTTTTTTTTACATGACTACTGGAAAATCCAAGCACAGAGCTACAATTCATATTCTGAAGAAAACCTCGAAGGAAACTCGTAACTTCTCAAAATGTAGTACACTGTACCTGACTCCAAAGGGCAATAACACGGTTAAAATGAACCATGTTCTGGGAAGCTAAATCCCTGAAGTACCCTTTGGTGAATATGAAAAGCAATTTCTTTTTCAGAGCCAAAAAAAGTCCCCTTTTCATGTCTTAATTCCAGGATGCACATTTGAATCCTACAAAAAAATCTTTTTTCACTCACCCACTGGACTAAAAAAAAAGCTCTTTTTTATTTACCTGAGAAAGTATAGTCAATTAGTTAGAGTAAGTGACCTTGTCAAGGGTTATTTTTTCACCAGTTTGCCTATATATTCCACAATTCAGCAAATTTTTTACTTTGGGAACACCTCACCTTTTACACTAACTGCCCTCCCTCAGCAGTTTTCCTTTTAAAAGTCTTCCTTTTAAAAGAATACAAAGATATGTCCATAAAAATTAATTGGAAGGTGTTATAGCTAGTCTCAAGAGAAGTTCATCAACTAGGGATAGACATAGATTTACTGAAAGAATGGCTGAAATCAGTGATTAGCAGCAACAGACTAGTAAGTCCTTAAATCAAGAGATTTACACTGCTGCAGGTCGGGCATGGCGATGCAGATGTGGAGTGGGGCCCATCCTCTTCCTCATCTTCCATCACAACAGCCTTCCCAAAGCTTCTCACTTGCACTGTTTATACCTAATTTTCTGGCACACTTACAGGCCTGTTTCCATACACTACAGTTAGGAAAAGAGCCTTTTACAGTGTTTGTTCCTCAGGCATGAGTTACACACTCATTTTATTAAATCTTCAACATTTGCTGTTCAACATTAAACATAGATATCAGCAGAGTTTTATTTTTTTTACAATACCAGATCAATCAAGCAATTGACAAGTTAACAAATCTGTTTGCTTTTCATGGTGCTTTGCTTTGATTTTTTGTAATTAAACAAAAGACTGTTTGGATCCTGCCTTTTCCCTCAAAATGGTGCGCTGCCCATACAGGCACTTTAACTCTGTATTTACTTTCTAAAGCATCATATTCTCTCTTCTCCCTCCCCATGACAGCTCAAGGCAAGCCACAGTCCCTGGGACATCTGGAGGTTGTGGTCTGAATGAATCCCTTCCAGCCACGAACAAAAACAATCATCTTTGCTGAATTAATAAATACTGAAGACTTGTTAGCATTTCTGAATTGCAAAACTCTGTGCTTGCAAAGGCTATGCAGAAAATAGCCCTCCTTCAAAGGCTTATTAAAAAGAAGAGCAAACCCTCCATGTTAGTTGTCTTAACTGTGCAAGATGAGAAAATGCATCCACCTTGTGTCTTTAGTAATTGATACGCAGCAGCTCCTTTACTATTCCTTGCTTCTCTTAAATTCACATAACCATGGCTTTAGCTTCCCAGGGGCTTTTTGTGAATGTTGGGGGAAAAAAAAGCTAGAGATAATGACATGGTTCTGCTAAAGATACAGTGAACACAGCCAGCAAGAAAATGCAAGTGTCCTCATTCTGAATAGTAACAGATGCCAAGACAGCAAAACCCAGCCTTGAAATGGAAATATTTTAAATTCTTCACAATTTGTGCCAGCAAGACAAGGAAGGGGTTAAAGTGAATCCAGAACATCTTATAGCCCTAGAAAAAGCAGAGTCTGTCCAGAGAGTGTGCTCCCACCGGAGCCTCTGCACCACCCCTCCCCACAGGGCGAGGGACAGCGCGGCATCTGTGTAGTTAAACCATTTCGACAAAGTTGCGCCCTTCTTAAAAGTCAATCTGGGTGTGCACTTCTGGCAGAAAGGCTGCCTGGGCAGCAGAGAGGAGGAGCAGGCAAGGAGAAACAGATTCAATTTCTACCAGGATTTTGTTTCCTACGTGTTCGACTCTACTCCAAACACTTGCCTTCACAAACACACAGGCGCTGAATTGTTCAAATTACATATGATCTTGTGTTGCTCATTTACGACAGCACAACCAGCGACAAAGAAAATAACTTAAAGTGCTCAGCTCCCTTCAAACAGGAAGAAAGCCCGTGGTGGAGAATGCGTGACTTGTTTTTCCACCACCCCATGATGCACACATACCACACCGACTTCGCGAAACTCTGCGCACAGGCTCTGAGCACTTGTCTGCAGGAGAGTTAAATCTCCAGCTCCCCCTCCCCGAGCTGGGAGTACAAATCACAAAAAGCAGAACCTCTCTGAAACATCTCTCTTGCAAATTGTTCTAATTTCCCATCCGTCTTCAGCTCGGATGACTTCGCCGGGTCCACAGGGGACGATTTACAGCATTCGTTTTGGATTAAGGGTTCCTAAACTGTGACTCAGGAGACAGAGCAAATGATCTGCAGCTGCCTCACAGAGCCATGCTAAATGGTGAAAGTGCCAATCCCACGTGGCTGTGCCGGTGGGTCCTAAATAAGTTTGAGTCCAGCAGTTATCACCTGATCTAAAATTGTAGGAATCAATGACTGTGTCAAGTTGATTCGGAGACTGATAAAAATGTGAAAGATTTGTTCGATAACCTCTGTTGAAAAGGGCATGGTTTGTTCAGGCATTATGGTTTTTTTTAACTAGTAAAGTTGTTGGCTGAACAAACAAACCAACACAACCTTTTCTTCTATTAGTGAAATCCGTTGTTTGTCATTTGTTTTTGTGTTGAAAGCTACTTCTTACACCACACCTTGCTTTGTGTGCAAACAATATTAGAAACAGTTGTGTTTGGCCTGACATCTAGTCTAACTGAGAGTGACTCCACGGAAGTTAGTGAAGGCAAACAGGCAAAGTAAGAACAGCACCCTCTGGATCAAAAAAGGTTTTCAGAAAGGACACGTTCATTTGCTTGTGATTTCTCTGGCAACTTCTGAATTTTGGAAATTTCTGGATTTTTCAGTAGGCACAAAGTCCTTTTTCTAGTAAATAGGAAAGGCATGTTTTACATTTGTCTTTTATGACAGCATTTTCTGTATATTCAGTGAAAGGCAACCATACAGCACCACAATAATGTGTTACTTTACCTTCCCCTCAATTTTCAGCTTCCATACTGTCACATTTTAGTCAATCAGTTGTTGCTAAGTTGTCTCCAGTGCTATATGAACTTTCCTCTATCACACCACTCACAAGCGGAGGCTAGACTGTGAGCATCACCTTGAAATGTTTTGTTCCTTCAGCATCCCCCTTCTGCAGAGCGGATACAAGCTTACAGGTGGGTGCTGCCAGCCAGTACGGGGTAATTAACTGCAGTCCAGTAGAAAAATTGCATTAGCATAGCCAAGCCCAACATCGATCTACTAGATCAGTGCAAATCTGCAATGCAGATGCAGAAGCCTATTTAGCCAGTTCACGTCAGTACTTTAAGTTCAATAACTGAAGCAACTCTGCTAGTTAGCTGCTCAGCACCTTCTGCACTGTGGAAGATTCTTCATAATCTACCATAACTCTCGGTCAGCGGGTGGCCTGCGTGTTGAAACGCCATTGTTTGAAACAATGAAAGCAGTCGTGCCTGCAGTGTTTGCAGACTGCTGAGATACTCACAACACAGGAACTAAATAAGCATAAAGAAACACAGCGCTGTCGGTATTATAATCATTTAGTGCTACCTCATCTCCTACCATTGCAGCTGTGTGAGAAGAAAACAGTTCAAATGAAGATACGTGCTCAGCTTCCAGATACTCCCAGTTATGCTCTGTCTTAATGTGGCTGCAAACTCTGGCCCTTCAAAGCTTTTGCAACCAATAGCTGCAACTCCACTGTGTCAGGCTCCAGGTCCATTCCCTATTTACATTTAAGCCAAATCACAACACGTACAATATGGACTCGTAGACCAACACCTCTACCTAAGCAGACAGAAGACAGATTTTCCTGTGTATTAGTGCATTCCTTCCTTCTGAACAAAGATCTGACATGAACAGGATTGTAGTACCAAGTGCAGGGAATCAAAAAATGACCTGCCAGCACAGCTGGAATTGACACCAGCTGGAGCCAGCCTCGACCCTGTTCCAAAGGGAAGACAGCAGCCTCATCTTTGCCTTCTACAGAAGATGGCCAGCAACACTGTCCCCAACACCTTGCTGTACCAGATGGCCCCTGCTACAGAGCAGCACATGGAAAAGAAAGCAGGACTTTTACAGCTTTTCCTACAACATACAATTGCATCCAGGACTGAACTAGTTAAATCACTGCTCCATGCCAGCTGATAAATTCAATTCAGAAACCAAGTAAGCATTTTCAAAAAGGTTTGATCAGAGCTGCCTGTGGGCCTGGCAAGATGCAGGAAACTTATGTGACCCACTTATATTGCTGATCAGAAGCCTTTTCCCAGCAGACGGTGGGACGGTGCATGAGAACAGCCAGCAAAATTTCAGGGGAAAGCTCTCCACAGAAATATTCTGTACTTCAGTGTCTCCAACTTTCATCACCATCACCACGTAGCATCACAACTTTTTTGGGCTCTTGTTTACCAAGAATACTAAAGCTTTCGCATGCAATTCCTCTAACTTTTGCTTTGAACTTGTTTCCTTCAATGGAGCTTTTTTGTAAGTCCAAAAGACTTAATGTACTATTAACGTGTCAGGAACTCCCTGTGCATACAGAATTTACACACTATGCAGCAGGAATCTGTTAAAATTGTTTGCTTTTGACCAGAAAGAAGACTCAGAAAGAAGCCCTGATGGAGCACAAGTAGCAGTGATGGTAAAGTAGGAGTAGAGTGCTGCAGCCATGAAAGAGAAAAATAATGTAGTTGCATCATGAAGTAGATGCTTGGAACATATGTCAAGGCCAGATCAAAACAGCCAATTGTTGCTGTTATCTACTTAATCTTCTGTTGTGTGGAAAAGGGAGTTAGGAAATTCTTTTCAGCCAACGCGACTGTCTAAGCCAATGCCCAAGGCAAATCATGCTCTAAACAATAGGGCATTTTGTTTAACTCTGCAATAAATACTAAATTTGCAAAGACAGCTGTTTGGTTGCAGTCTCTTTCTCCAATTTCCAGGCAATACTTCATATTTACATAAATGCACAACCACACCTAATCCCCCCCCACCCAGGTCTCAGCTCCTTGAGAGAGTGGGCATGAGGCTGGAAATGGGGGCTTAAAAGTTTAATCCTTGAGACAAAAAATTAGGCCACTTCCTTGAGAGCTGCCACATGGTGTCTATTTGAAAAAAGTGACATTCAACAGGGGCACCATAGCACATGATATCAATTTGTGGATTTTTACTTTCAAGTTATTGAAATCTTTTCACAAGATTATCAATCATAGAACAGTTTCATAGAACAGAAGGATCTCTAGCAGAAGAAAGAATTGATGGAAGCAGCTCCTGTAAAATTAAGAGCAACCACAAGTCAAGGCAGCAATCTGAAACCTTTGCTTTCAAGGGAACCCAGCCTCGACAAACTAGTAGCAGCATCTGACTGTACCATGCAATGGTCCTTGATCTTTTAGGAGCTATGTTGTTCATACAGTAGATTAACTGATTATTGTTTGCCCTACCTATTGATTGTGAAAAGCTAATAAAATGCAACTTTGGCTGAAAATGGTACATGCAAATCTGTGCATTTATGCTGAGGATATCAGTAAAACAAGTCAAATCCACAAACAGAAATCTTAATTTAAAGGGACATTACCCTGAAGGTACACTTATCGTCCTGTATGTACAGTTAAGTTCCATCATCTGTCTTCAGCAGCACAGACCATTAGGAGCATAATATTCATAGGTTACAATATAAACTGTAGAAAGACAGGACTATATTCATTTAAGTTTTAAAATATTTAATAACCCTCAAAATGGAGGCTTCTGGAAGCTCACGTATCCTACTTTGCCAAGCAGAGAGTTATCCATTCTTGCATTCACACCAAACACTGCTAAACTTTCCATTCCAAGACCACAGAAGTCCCTTGAATGAAGATGAATGAACATGGTTGTTTGCAGACAGAGGAACTGACAGACTAAGCCTGCCTTTTTCTCCACCACAAGCACTCCTATGACCAGATTTCTGCATGATGGCATAGCACACTAGGGTGCTCACCCAGTCACTGCTGCAGACTCTAAGGATAAAAAGTTCTGAATCTGGCATCATCCCTCTGAAAAAAAAAAGAAGTAATTTCTTCCTACACGATTCAATGCAAAGCACAACCTCTTGCAGTCATTGTGTTCAGTAGGATGAGTACAAATCTTTAACGTGATCTGGATCTACTACTGTCTCCTTTTAGAAGCTAACCTGCATATAGCCGGTCTAAGGCTAAAATAAATACATCCTAATGTAACCACAGACCATTAATGGACTGGATCTATAGCTTGAAAATTCAGATATTTGGCATGCTATTGAAACTGCAGGTGCTTGCAATGTGTAAGAAAAAAAAGAACGTGAGCCCCAGGATAGCTCCTATACCCAGGTGCATCTTGCTTCCTCTTCCCTAATTCTTCACCAGGCACATGGCCCATTCATTGACAAGTGTGTTTTCCCGGTTTGGTTTCCTGGGAGTCTCTATTGGCTGCACATCAAGCCAAATGTTCATTTTGCTATCAACATAGCCAGGGGGCTTAGAGATGCTAGCCAACCCTTGTTCAACTAGTGTTACTGTTTTACAACATGTCATGCTTGGTGATATTGAAAAGAAAAGCCAATAAAAGGAAAAATTAATCTTGTGATTAAACACAACACTTTGGATTGCTGGCTGCTGACACTGGCACCATGCCACCCTCTCTGAGGACAGAATAGAACCTGTCTGCTGTCTTCACCAACAAAAGGATTTTTACAAAATAAGGGTCTCTTGCTATGAATGATCAAAACGAGCAGCTTGGCAAAGAGACCTGGCCAACCATCAATTACAGCTTTGTTCTATCCCAACTTAAAGCTGATATTGTCCAGTTCCAGACTGAGATGATCAAAGTCCTGTTCTTACAGAATTTCTGCATGCCATGTAGGTTACAGCTAAATTCACAATATATAGAATTTATAGCAAATTTATAAGAGAATAGGAGTTTGAAAATTTGTTTTTAAGATATTTGCATGTGTCAATGCAGAGTACAGATTGTTTTGAAATCTGAATCCTCAGGGCTTGCTAAGCACCTGCTCCCTCAAAAGCAGGCTTATGTGCCATTGAAAGATTTGTGCTGGACCTTTGGAAAGGGATTAATTCCTTTTCAGCTACGAATATTTGCATAGGATACTGTGTTAGTTATGCCAAAGCCCTCTCTGATACTTGCACTTGAGCATAAACTGTAGTTTTTGTGATCAGTTATACAATGTTCATTTTTATTCTGGCAAATGTTAAAGTTTAATTTAAACTCTGCTTAGGTCTCCCTTAGGGAAATTCAGATATGCAAATATACTTAGTGAAAACAAGAAAGCTCATAAGCATGGGCAAATCAGAACACACTTCGGAATGACTTCTCACCATCATTGTGTTAGAGGAATATGACAGAAACTCCATACTATAAACAGCAGGGTCTGGTCTCGATGTCATTTGCAAATGGTATCCCCCCTCTTCCAGTCCTGCTCTCGCTCTTTCCACACATTCTTTAGTCGACCACAAAATCCTATCACTTTATACATGAAGTATTTTCTTAAAGTTTAACAGCATAAGCACTGGACAGTCCTTCCTGGTCCAAAAAGCTATCATCTATGGCAAATCATGTGAATGACCAATATAACTACCATCACCACCAAAACCATCAACAAGACCTTCACACAAAAACATTTTAAATATGAAGAAATCCAAACCCAAAAGACTGTAATTTCTTATTTCAATATGGTTGTTGATGTTACAGTACAGCCATTAGTTTTGGCAGCATCAAGGCCTCTCAGTGGATCATTGTGATGAATGATGCTTCTTATAAAATAGCTTTCTAAAAATCAGTTCCGTCCAGCAACTGTATACAGCTGTCTCCCAACAAGTATGATGACATAGCTGCTTCACAGTAATAAATGGTAAAGATACCACTGCTTCCCAAAACAAATGCTATCTTTATGAAAACCTCTCCATTTGTGTGTTTTATTACTTTCAGCCATTCCTAAACTGCATCAAAGGGAACACTGGGACATCTCACTAAGAGGGCTGTGAAGACACAAATATTTTGATCAGAAGAAACCTTTGACCAAACCTTTGATGATGAATAGCAAAATAACAGTTTCTGGAATCAACATCTCAAGTTTAAAATGGTTGTGGCAGACAAAAATGGTTCTGAGGCGTAACTCACATAAACTGAAATAGAGTACAACCTGCTCGTTTGTGTGCTTCCCCTGCTGAAGTAACTGTAAGAAGCTGTTCTTCAGCTCACCAGGCAGGAAAAAACATGTGTTGATAGAAAAGTTGTGTTACCTAATGCTATGAATCTATGAAAGTGATGAATAACCCTAATGCTGATGCAGCCGGTGAGAAGATGCTGTCAGATCATTAAGCATAGCCAGGCAATTTGTCAGTGTTCAAAGATGTTGAATTTTCTGTCTCCCACTTCCTCCCTCAGGCTCCTTGCACATGCACGCATCCTCCAAAGCCATCTTTCATTACAGCCTGAAAATCACATTTTTCCTCCTCTTCTCCCCATTCACCTTAAAAATCCTCCAGGTTTCCAAGGATGATTTTCAGCTCAATCTCTCCTTTCTCAGAGAGGCTGGGTTTGTGCACAAACATTTATTAGCAAGCTTGGGCTAACACATTGGACTGTGATTATCACATGCAGTGTTCTTAGGAAATTCTTTGCTGCTGCAGTAGCTGAATGCAGCCATCCCACATGTGTGCTTTTTTTCCCCCCCTCTTGTGGCTACAGACAATAAATACTGCTTAGGTATGCTTTTTACAGAGCAGCAGATTGGTGTTAGATTAATTGTAAAACCTATTTTACCAGGTTAGTCTGATTAGCTCAGATTTCAGATCTGTTCTGCAAGACATACTAAAAATCTCTCTCCAGTTTAAGTTCTGGGAGAAAAAGCAGCGAATTCTCAAATGTATCATAACAGAGAAATGAAGCTCCTGCTAAAAACAAACCCAGAAGTGAGAGGCACCAAGGCCATGACAAATGGAAACAGTAAAAGCACAAAGAAGCATCAGGAAAGCTCCTCCAGTAATACTCTACCATGACCAATGTGCCTATGACTTTGCTAAGTAGCATTGCAAGGTCACATTGAGTTTTTTTACTTATGTAAGCAGTTCTGGTTGGGCCAGAATGACTGTGCATATGAGCAACCTGCCAGGGATGTTTTCAGCTAGAGAGTTCATGGGCTAATCCCACAGATACAGGTAAGAGGGTAATTGGAGCATTCTTCATATTGTCCACAGTGGGAATGCTCTTCTGACTTAATCATAATGCTTGAACTGAAACATCTCACAGGAGACAAGAGGAATAGACACAAAATTATAGTGTGAGAAAAGGATCTTCAAAAACACAATACAGAGAAAGAATTTTTCACACTTGTGCAACTAAGATAATTTCTACTGGAAAAGTCCACTCCTGCTGTAGGCTATTATTTTGCACACAGTGAACATAACCCTGAACAAGGAGATCTCAGCTATGACACACAGAAAAGCAGATACCTTTACGTTCTCAAACAAAGCTAGCTTTTGATCTGCTAGGGGAGGGGTGGCCACACAGCCACCTCATTTTTGTCTCAAGTGACTGCTTTCCTGTAACTCATCAGCAGCTCTGCACTGCATTAATCTTACTTTGCAAACGCTCCACAACATGGATTGGCTGGGCTGCAGGACAGTTGAAAAAACTCAAGTGGAAACTGCCTATGTTTGCTTGACACCTCATTTTCAGGCCACTTGTCATCTTGGTATTAACAACACAATGGCAGTTCTACTGTGGAACAAATTCCTTATAAATATGGATTTACAAAACTGGAATACCTAGGTAATAAAGACAGCTGAGGGACACAAACCCACAAGTAGGATCATATTTAAGACTGGTTGCAAAATGTGACCAGACTGACAGCATACAACTCCTCTTAACATCTTTATAAATCTCAAATATGAGAAATACACATTTAAACAATACAGCAAAGGACAAAAGTAGCATTAGAAGACTCAAACAAATGCAAGTCGCAAATAGGCAAATACAGTATTTTATTATTGCACTACATTTTCAGGCTGCATAAATAATTGTACACATATTCTGTGGCTGTACTAAGCCACTCTGACAACTATGACCTTATTGTGGCAACAAAATGCCAAGAAATCCCCTGAGATTTAGCAATATTTTCTGACACCACAATCCTGCAGCTATCTCCACAAGCAATTAAATGAAAATGCTGCACTGCCTCCTGCTACATTCCAGAGAGCTGTATCAGGCAATTCAGCCTGCCTAAGAAAAACATTGAAGATGTATAACCAGTGACTGACAACTGCCAATCAGCTCTAACATATTCCCTGCAACTTCTCGAAGTGGTTCAGATAGGCTTGCAAGAGAAATACTGCACTGTATTCCCTGTGAAGATGTGAAAACTATCTTCCAAACAGGTTAATCTTCCTGAAAAGGAAACCTGTATTCTTCATGGGGAAACAAAATTGCAGTTGTGGAAGATGCCAGATTGCTTTGCCCTTTCTATGCCAACCTTTCCTGCCACCCCCACCCCATACAGAGAAACTGGGCCATGCTGCATCGAGCATGGCAGTAGCCACCAAGAATATCCCAAAGGGGAGATATTCAGCTGAGTCCAGTCAGGCACCCAGTCTGCTGCTATCAACAACATGCTTGGCTGGAGGAGCAGGGAGGCTTGAAGCTGGCTAAGACGTGCCAGTGCTGGCATACAAAAAAGCCCTGGGAAGGGAACAGAAAGGATGTGGATGTTTCCCAGGGAGTAAAGGCAAAAAAAGCAGTTAGAACTGACTCGGGTTAAGTGTGTAAAGAAATAATAAGTGAAAACAGAGGGAGATAACTGAATGTAGAAGAGAGAGCAGCAAGGAGAAAGTACAGAGGACAGAAAGGAAAACAAGAGTAAAAGAGGTGGCAGAAAGTGTTGCAAGAAAACAGTAAGTCTGTTTTCCATGGTGCTACAGTAGTGACATACTGAAGACAGTAGGGGTATTTTTTATTCCAGGAATGGCTTCAAGGGAGACAATTCTTCCACCTTCATTCCCTCTAGCGTGATTCTCACTCCATGAGTCCACAGTAAAAACCCCTGCCTCAGAAGGACTATTGACAACCAACTAAGCTTGTCCTTAGAATAAAGCAGGGTGCTGAACATGGAAAGGCTTGGCATCACACAAGATTGGTCACTGAATGCTGCTAGGAAGAAATCTAGTACATCCTCGAGCTCAAAGCTGCCAAGGACACTTCCACAGTAAACTTCGCAGCATTGCAGTGGTCAAGGTCAGACTCACAGATGAGTCTCCGAATCATCAATACAGTCTTTAGCTCTTATAGGTTATTTATACAAAAAAAGATAATGAGTGGTTGCAAATTTTGGCTTTTCTTTTTTTGGGAGGTTTTCTTGCCTGGTTTTGGCTCTTTGTCCACTAAGAGCTGGGCAAAGCTTAAATAGTTGATAGCTATTCTTTGTCATTCCTGAGCAGGAACACACAGAGATGCAGCCTTTATGCAGCATCTGTGTGACAGCCTCTTCCTCAGGTTGTTCAGACAACTACTGTGTCCACCAAAGGACATGCTATGCAGGAATCTGACACACAGGAATTGATTTTAACACATTATTCAGGATTTTGCCTGTTTTCATCATGCTTTTCTATTACAAGCAAAATCACTTTCTGAAACTATTAAAGGACCTGGCATCAAATAAAGCAGGGCCTCAAATTGCTGCCCGGAGGGTCTATGCTACAGCATTTGTAGACTCCATCAAACAGCAAAGTTTGCTGATAGACAGCCAGACTTGTAAACTTCATTTGCTCAGGCTGTACCAGAACCATCCAGCGCTAATACAATTCTAGCAAACACAGCAATCATTTGTTCTGCTTGACAAAGGTCACCAGACATCAGCTTGAATCTCCCACTGAAGTCCGTTTACCGAATTCTGCTTTCAGTGGCAGAACCAAAGACTTCCTTCACAATGAACTGGGCCTCATTTTTTGTAATGAGCAGTCAGGAACATTACGCCTTTCTCATACTCTTCAATTTTAAACTTGCAGGGTATAATCCTGAAAACCAGATTAAATTTAATATGCTTTGAATTCACATGATCTCATTACAGGATGAGATGATTCTAGACAGACTATGCACAACTGTATGCTAAATGTACTCAGAGGCCCAGTATGTGACAACTATGCACATAACAGCAATTCTGCCTGGAAAGGAGGGTTTGTTTAATTCTACTCAAAGAGCCTTTTGATTTTAGTCTTAGTCAAAATCCAAATCAAGTGGCAAATTCTCAACACTGAAGTAGCCTGCCACTTAATGATGACTACCCTTAAAACTATTAGATTTTATTCTGGGGCACAAAAAAGGTACACAGTTTTAAAGAACCTTAAGCTGGTCTCTTTTACTATAGCAAAGTATCAATTTGCTCTTACCTTGCAGGAGAATTTGCAAGGTAACAGCAAGTTGATACCTTGTCTAATTCCACAAGTGCAGAGGTATGTGGCTTGTGTGTCTAATTTATACATGGACATTTCCAACTTTCAAAGGGGAAAATGTGATTTAAGCACAAGATTGTCTGCCAAATTCCTCAAACAATTACAGATGTTTCTTACATGTCTGACCTAAGAGGGCTGACTGCTGAAACCTAGACTTATCCAAACCACTACAATTTCCTCTACAAGCCATTTGTCTAGAGTAAAAGGACAACAGGAGATCGAGATTTATGGATCATGACACAAACTTATAAATCTTTGCTCTTAGTTTACGATTTAAAAAACATTTAAGTATGGAGTTTGTCAGCCGCAGTAGCTTTTGGTCCTTTAATCATGTGTTCCAGTTTAATGGAGCAGAAGCAGCACTTGTGTTTCCCTGCCTTAATGTACGCTTACTGTTTTTGTTCAGTGCCGGTATCTGCAGCAAAAAAGCATGTAACCAAACTTGCAGTATATTGGAAATGCAGCTGCTAACTCCACCGTGGGGAACAGCCCAGATGAGGTACCTTCTCCTCCCAGCCTTAACACTCTTCAAGCTTGTAGGGTTCCCTGCGCACCAGAAGGCATTGCTGCTGACACACCAACTATCGCTTCTCCAACCTCATAAAGAGATTGCCTGGCACAGCAGGGACAGAATGGCTATTTACAACCCACCTGTCCAACACGCAGGGTCTGCAGTGTGTATCAGTGTGGCTCAGAATAGAGGATGGGTTTTGGTTTTTCAAACAGCTTGTCTTGATAGGTGTGAAGCAACCCCAGAACTGCTCTGATGTTCAGTTTCTTATTCTGGATCAAGTTGCCCCCAAACTACTGTTGCTTGACAATTCCAAGATAAAGAACCTGTCCTCACTTTCATATAATTTACCAAACTTCAACCATTTTGGGTGACTACTCTGAACATATAATTTTCAATCTCTGTCAAATGAATTTTTCAGCTATTTTTTTAAACAAGCAAAAGAAAAAACACTTCTTGCCCAATTAAATTCCAGTAACTTAATCTTTGTGATACTAATGGTGATGATGTTTTGGGCCTAAAATTTGGCAGAGTGTTGCCACTGACATTTCTTCAAACCAAAATTTTTAATCATATATTATCCCAATTTTTTTAAAATAGGTTTAACTGGTTCAAAACACCATTTTTTCAGTGAATGAGCTATTCAAAAATCCTAATCAGGGACCCATTTTACTAGGAGCTGTATAAACACAGCTGCTAGGAAGGGTCTGGTACAGATTGTAACATAATGGTTTGAATTCTGTTTGGAGAAGAACCTCACGGTAGCAACTTAAACATGCCAAACATGCTTCTGTGACCCCCAAAAGAAATGTGATGTGGTTTGATTAAAAATAAAGTGAAATTTAATACTTGAATACAAAGAGCAGAAGGTGGAAGCAGAGCAACCATGATTTAAGTTATATGTATTTGCACAGAAGAGCAACACCACATGAGCAAGAGAGGAAGCAGAGTAGCTGAGGAGGAAAAACAGCTCTGAGGAAAGAGGAGTGAAAACAACCTGAGGCAAGATCAGAGCCAAGGAGGCCACCTGAGACCTGCTCTGCCTACCAGAGCGCTGCTAGCCCTGGCCATCGAAGCAACTAAGGAACCACTAATCCTGAAGGGAGGCTTCCAGGATTTAGCAATAACATGTGGAGGGCTCTTCAAATTGTATTCTGCTTCAGTCGGGTCATTTTCCTTCAAAACTATCCACTGCTTTCAGGGTCCAGGAGAAATCCAGTGTGGAGCCAAAAACAGATGGGAAAATGTTTAACAACAAGCAGACTGACTCAGTGCCAGGAGGAAGCCCAAACGCAGTGATTCGGAGATAAGGCACATGAGGCTACAGGTGGAAAGTACTGAGAGGACTGTTTCAGGTGGTTGCTTCCGCAGGCTCCTCTGGATGCTGCAGAAAAAGATCAAATACTGGTTATACACACTTTTCAGTGGTTTTAGTGAGGGGGGTGGGGAACAGGAAGGTTGGTTGATTTATTTGCTCAATGCTGAAATAGCTCTCAGTTCCAGCTGCAGACAGTTATAATCCTAGCAATCATTTTATTGTGTCACAGAAACATATATTTGAGATAGTTTGGCTTCGATTTATTCAGTATATATAACAGTGGCAAGGAGTTCTCAAAAAGGGTTTGCAGTTGGATTGATGGACATGTAATCATTTTGGAAGGCAAGATGAATCACTCAAAATAGTGGGGTAAAGCAAAAATACACACTGAATTCTCCTTAGCCAAGGAAACAAAAGAATAAATTATCACATTCTACATGTAGTTTAAGGTATTACAGAAAAAAAAACTGGACCAGAAAATTTTGCAAAAGAACTGACTTCAAAGAATATTTGAATTTCAGATTGAAAGGATTTCTAGGAAAAATCTTTTTGGAATGGATGTCGAATTTGTTATAACTAACTATGTAGCTTACCTTCTTGCTGGATCTTGAATTCTCATTCCTAGGAGAGAAGAGGAACATATCAGTGTTGTACTGTCAGGCTGAAGCTGGGGTGTGTTGTTAAGAGAATTTGCAAAAATATCTACTTACCTGACTGTGCCTCTCAGGTGAAGAAGGTCCCTATAATTTTGATTCTTTCAATCATCTTCAAAAAAGAAAAAAAAAGAAAAAAGAAAAAAGGGGGCTGCATCTCAGATCACAAATGCTGGTGTCACCCAACTTGAACAATCCATGTTGGCTGCTGCAGTTGAAATTGGCTATGGCAGAGCAAATCATGTTGCATAGCAGATGACTTACATCTAGTGTCAGTCCCACCTATACTATACAAAAAGAGGGCAACATTCATTCAATAACCAGGTTAGGTTGCTTGAATTTTTCTTTGGGTATTTCTGTTTGTTTCTTAAACTACCACTTCTGTAGACTGGAAAATTTTGTACAGAATAATTAGTTCCTTTCAAAAATCCCATTATAGACTATGGATTTTTCCCCCCAAATTCTACTTCCACTAAAATTTGCAGTCTTCTCTTGGCCCTTCTCTGCTGGCAAGGCAACACATCATTGCCTATTATTTGGATCGTTCTTGCTTGCTTGTTTATAAGAAGCGGTCTGGCCTTCCTAATAGATTGCACCTGTGAGAGATTTACCCAAGCAGCAAAATCACTCCCAGGGAAAGAGTTTTTAACCACACTCCTTAATAATGATCTCTGGGATGTACTGCCTGGACTGCGGGTGTTAGCATGTTGCTGACTGACAAAATCTTTCCATGAAATTGAGCCTTTAGTCTCATTATAAGGATTCTTCTTGCTGGGATTGATCTTGATGCTCATGTTCTTTATGCAGAGATTGCTAATTTGGAGAGGGAGATCAGAATAGCCGAGGAGAACACCAGGGGGTCAAATCAAGGACAGGAGACAGGCCACTTGGTAGGGTAACTACGGATACCCATATTCTGCTGTACTACATGATTTTTACATCATACATTGCATTAAGAAATAAGACACAAAAGCCACAAACTGTATATCGTGTTAAATTCTGGCAACTTAACTGGGCTACGAAGTCCAAACCCATTAGGAGGAAGCCAATACCCTATGTTTGACATATGTTTGTTCTTACACAGCTTCTCCTTGTAATTTTAACCATACGCTTCTGTGTTTGACTATATGGCTCACTTTTTGAGTTCAGTTTTGGAAGGCAGTAATAATCCTGACAGAGGATATCTCATTTCTATCAAAACAGTTATGCAGGTTCTCTGCCAGGACACAGGACAAGTTCATTCCAGGCATAAACACTGACTACAGGAAAGTTCAAAGAGTTTATTTTGCAGCTTTGCTAAAAAACTGTTGATGGATTTCTGATGCCTTATCACATCTCATCCACTGCCATGTGGCTGACATTACTTTGGACCTTTAAGCAAAAAAAAGTTTCAACTGCATTAGTAAGTATGAACCAAGAAATTATTTTTGGTGGCCTTCGAGGTTGCTTACATGTCAACTAAATGTCTATAACTGCTGATAAATTCCTACCAGAGGTTGAACTTAATTAAGATTTCTGTTGATTATCCAAAGCCTTGGAGAACTCTTAACTTTGCACAATGTGTTTATCACGGCTACTGACATAAATCAGTTTTCTTGAGCCTATTTCACATAAGGAAATCCTTCTGGACAGGTGTTGAGTTGGTAAGAAGTGTTTGCTTCGCAGGTCTGGAAGCCTGAGGACCTCTGTTTTTCCCAGTGCAGTAAAATACAGATCTAAGTTCTCATCTCTATACTTGCTGTGACAATGGTTGTTTGTCCTTTCCATATCATTTTTCTTGCTAGAAAAGTCTTTGCATGCATTCTCTATCTCTACTGAGATTAAGCTGTCACCTAGTTTAACAGACAACAATATGAGCAAAATTCAAGCCAGTAGCATAGATATGATGAGACTGCCTTGCCAACAAGATTTTTCAGGAGGATAATGAAGATACTTGTTCCACTCTCCACCAGTTAAGAGTAAGTTAAAAGCTTGGAAGCTTCCCTGACTCTCACCACTGACACAGCACACCCAAAAGTATTAGGGTGTATGACCCTTTACAATATGATACCATAAGTGGAAAAGATAAGGCTATGTGGCCACAGTCAAGGGCCTTCCCGTTTTCATAACCTGGACAATCTACTTTGATTGATTCTTTAAAGAATTGACCTAAGGAATTAGCTAAAAGACTAAGTTATATTTGCTTTATCCCATCTAGTTAATTATCTTCTGAAGTACAAGAATGAAATTACAGTTGTGACACAGACTGTGTCAAGCTTTGATTTTTCTTTCATTTAAATTCTCTTGCCAAATTTTAATTAAAACATAGTTTAGGTTGCACTAATCTTTTTTTCACAGTAGCAGAATACAAAAATAAATATGAATCACCTCAAAGTCCTTAAAATTATGTTAGCCTGGAGCTTAAAAACTTCTTTCTTATGTACACCTTGTGACTGATCTTGTATTTTGATTATTAACAGCAAAGTTATTTTTGGAGAAGTAAATGTTCACTTCCAAATTAAGGAGAAGAAAGAGGTTGCTACTAAACAAGCTGCTCTTCTCAGTAATCAAATTTTCCCCATCAAAACTAAAGAACGACTCTCAAATTAAGAAACTCCTATGTCGAGACTCCAGCAATAACCAGAGATAAACTGACCATTGGCACAACACAGAAAGTGGTGACTCTCAACACTTGTCAGAGCTCAGTTTTGTGAAGTGCCTCTGCTGCTCCCATTTCCCATGAACAACTTATTTACCACCCCACTTCACAAACAGGGAAGGGATGCACTGAGGATTCATTATAAAAATACTTACCAAGTATGAAGGTAATAGGAATAAATCTACCTTAAAGTGGTTGGAGGCTAGCTCCTACAGCTGGGATTTATGCTTTTATGCTGGAAGACCTTGGTTCAAACCCAAACACTCTTTTGGGGTCATTGCATAAGTGCTTTAAGTTTTCAAAGAGAAAGATAAGTAAAAGATTAGTTCCAATGGTCTGTTCTCCTTAATAAATAACACTAATAAAAAAATCTATGAATCATTCTCCCCTTCCTGAGTCAAAGCTTCCCAGAATCATCCCAAATTTCCCTCCTCCAACCTTATTCTAATAGAAACCCCTGGTAAAGCAAAATGAGGAAACTCAGGGCTTGTTTGTAAGAAGTTTTCCCTCCCACACAGCAAGTGGAGAAACACTATTTTACTTCCCTAAATGGGGCACTGCATTAAATAGATATCCCTCTACCTGAATAGGCAGAAGCATGAATTCGTCTGGTTTCTGGGGAGGAGGGCAGCCTCCTAGCATGGTAACAGAGCCTGACACAGCAGGTGGAGAACGTCGTCTATTCACAACTGATGATTACCCCAGGTATTTAGTGACAGAAGTGCTGGAGCTGTGCAGCACCCTGCAAGGTAATTGTTCAGGCCAATTCCCCAGTAAATCTGTTCCACACAAGCACACACAGTCGATCTCCTGGGAACCGTTCTTCTGCTCCGGTTCTGATAGCATTTGAAACTCTTAATGGAGTATTTGACCCAGCCTTAACGTAATCAGATAAATCAGGTGAAAACGTAGAAAATGGTTACCAGAAGCTTATTAATTTCAGCCTTTTCTCTGGCAGAAGACTAGGCAGAAACAAAAATAAGTTTTAATAAGACTGAAGATGTCAGGGAAAAACATCCCCAAAGGATGAGGGAGGAACTGGAGTCATAAAGGCAAACACATGGTAGAGAATCAGAAAATCCTCTGTTGGGTTCCAACTCCTAAATTAACAGTATATTCTGATGCACACGGGGGAGAGACAGCATTGAGACAATCTGGTTGTTCCCTTTATGAGATGGAAACAATCTCTTACCCTTGCTCAACCTTTTACAATAATCATCACATGACGAATCACTCCAGCCCGTCACACAAGGAGTCAGGACACCCACCCAGCTCGGTTGCATGTGGCAGCTTTTCCTCACCGCTGGTCTCCCTCTTCTCTGCCCAAAAGGGTCAGTCCATAACATTACAGCTCACTACCAAGCTCTTCTAGGGACTGCAGTGGATTTATAAGGCATGTGCTGTTGTACCTCCAAAACCACCTGCAGGACTCTGTGACTTGTGGGAAGTGGAGGGGAAAAAGGTTATCTGTTGACAGTAGAAAAGAAATGCAAACTTTAATTGCAATATAGCTAGTGCCTAGCAGATGTGAGCAGTGAAGATAAGGAAAATACCTATAGCATTTCAAATTGGGTTTTAAAGAGAAAGGGCTTAATCCATTTCTAATTAAGTCACTAGAAGTAGTGAATTGACACTCTGGCTCTGACACTATGACTAAATGCATGCACGCAAAACCAGCTGAGAGAAGCAGGGTAACTCATCTCAGCACAAGTTAGATTACTTCTGCAATCTAGAACTAATCTTTGGGCAACACTAACAGTGCCAAAACTCCACGTGGCCACTTTGGACTGGAAAATAAGCCAAAACCAGAGGACAGCCGTCCAAAGGGAACACAAAAGCAGATTCCAGCAGCTTTGCTTACGGGCTCTATTCACGCTGCTTAACTCTACACAATGCAGCCTGGCAGTGCTTGCCTGACCAAATTAACAGCACGTCCCTAATGAGCCTGCCTGACAGTTCAGTATGTTGCCATTAACCACGCAGTCGATGAGACTTCACAGTCCTCTCCCCACTGCCTGTCCAGATGACAGATTTGCCCCTCTCACTCACTGCCATTCCCTTAAGGACAGATTAGGGACCTATCACACAGGCTTGTGATTTTCTTTTTTTTAAATGGCATTTTCACTTTTCAGATGAACCACGGCCTTAAGCCAAGGGGCAGGAAAGTTCCCAAATCCTCCTAGATTTGCTAAAATTACTTATATCCAAAGAATTGTGCTTAATAAAAAAGTACAGAAGGGGAATACCACAGCATTGATCTTGACTCAGACACTGCTCATCTAGCAGCTGTACAGGACTCTGTGGCAGCTATACACCTTTGTGTCCTGATGCAGGGGTGGAACAACACTGTCACTTGGTCTGATATTTTTTGCAAGGACATCCATCCATTCACCCACTCCAGTTCCCATCTCCAATGTCAGATACTAAAAATAAGAGCCATTTTACAAGCATTCCCAACAGAAAAGGAAGTGATTGGTAGTTCTCAACCCTTTTGACCTTGAATTTTTTGATGGACACATGATTCAAGATGGGCTAGCACCACAATATTGAGCTTCAAATTTGAACTGTGAAGAGGCTTAGATAGAGTTGTTCAGTATATTGAATTACAAAGTTTAGTCTCTTGATATATGGTACATGTGGATTCAGAATTCTGCAGTCTACTTCTATTCACCTCTTTCCTCATTAGTGTGTGTTCAAGGGCTCTCACAGGCAAAATGTTCATGAAAACAGAACAATCAGCCTAAATGACACTTCAGGATCAGCTCTTCCAAATCTCCCTAAATGTGTACAGTGCAAATGCAGCATGGAAGCTTTCTTCCATAAATTAGAATTCAGCTGGGTTGATCTCTAAAGCAGTTTAGATACAGAGTGTAACCCTGAGGTTTTTACTAGGTTTCATCCTACAGTTGGCTCTTCCTCTGAAAGATGAAGTGTTATGATAGTGCACTGCAAATTCAAAAGCAGGATACAGGGTATAAAATACTCATTCAAAGTGCCTGCAAGAATCAAGCACAAAAGATACTGAGCACATTGCTGCTTTCAGAGATATGAAAGATGATGATGATGATATTTGTTCTATGTTAGGTTAAAATCTTCTAATACTGGGTCAACAACCACAAGACTTGTGAATACTGTAATGACACTTTACTCAGCCTCTACACTTGGGTAGGCAATTGCCATCGTAAGGAGACCCTCAGCTATCCCAAACTGCAGCCTCTTTAATCTGGACTACTTTAGCTGCTTCCCAGCCTGTGGTTCTTTCATGATTGTTCAAGCACGGACAGGAGGAAGGCGCACACTTTCCAAGTAGAATGGAAACTGAAATAGCTCACTGAAATACATAGTGATCCTTGATCATCAAAATAGGACCTGCACGTCTGCCTGAAACATAGGCTTCAATACTTCAAAGCAAAAGTTATCAGCTCTGTGGTCTTAGTTTTCCAGGAAACTAAGTTCACTGATAACAATTGCTCTTCCAAACCACGACTGTCTTTCATTTTCAAATCCTTGTTTCATCTCACTAACACAGCAAATGTTAGTTAAGGAGCCTAGAGGATGTCATGTACAGATAGTTAAGTAGTCTCATGGAGCTATTTTACATTTTAAAAGCAGTTATATTCTTACACGTCTAAATGTTATGACTTCCATTAAAAAAATAAGTCACTCAATATTTTTGTCTGTTAACACTATCCAAAAAAATATTTTAATTTTCACATTGGATATTTTTTGTTAATTTCCCTTCAGCAGCAAGTTTCAAAATTAATTTGCAGTGCAATTCTGGGTGGATAAAATTCTGAACAGAAGACATTTCCTAATTTGCTCCAACACTGACAAAATTGTGACAACAGCAAATCATGCTACTTGCGTTGTCCAAATAATCCTTCTTTTCAGCTTTTCTGCACACTTATTTAAGATGCCGTGGTGAAATCTTTATAGAAAAAAAATCTCCTAATATATAAGTCCTAAGTAATACCAGAAACAAGAAAATATTCCTCAAGGTAGAGCTCTTAAAAAAACCCAAACAAACCCTTTCAGTTTCACTCATACAGGAGCTTTCTAAAAAGGAAATATTACTAAAGGATCTTATCCCTTATAAATTTATCTGCAATTAAAGTAGAACAATAATAAAAAAACCCAACAGAAAAGCCCTCTAGAACACTTTTGTGACCCTCTGGCACTGCTGGTTCTCCACAGGTAGGACTGCAAACTAAGGAAGTCCATGAAGACAGCAGTACACATTGGTTTTGAAGTCTTAACTGCTCTTCTACCAAACAAAAAAGCATCCTTTTCTGCTTAAGCCAACTAAACAATAGTTTGTTTTCACACAAGCTCAGATAGCTTACAATAATGTTAATTTGAGTTTTATTTTTTATTCTCATCCCTATTGTTTGAGGAAAAAAAAAGACAAAAGAAACCTCCAAAACATAGATAATATTAGTAACAGTTGGGTCTCTTCTCCCAAGTAACTAGCGATGGGACGAGAGGAAATGCCCTCAAGTTGCATCAGGAGAAGTTTAGATTGGATATTAGGAAAAATTTCTTTACTGAAAGGGTGGTCAAGCATTGGAACAGGCTGCCCAGAGAGGTGATGGAGTCACCATCCCTGGACGAGTTCAAAAAACATGTAGATGTGGCACTTCAGGACATGGTTTAGTAGGCATGGAGGTGTTGGGTTGACGGTTGGACTAGATGATCCTAGAGGTCTTTTCCAACCTTAATGATTCTATGATTCTATAACAAAGACATTTGGATTCAGATTTCTCTGAGATTGGCAGAAGTGTATGTGAGGCAGTAACCTAATCTCACTCTTGCTGGTTTAACTACATTGCTCAGTCTTGTTTTCTTCATCTTGCAGAGCAAGATGATATGGGAGGAGATGCAGATTTTTATCCCACAGTCTGCTACCATAGAATTTAGACCAGAAAGAAGTTCTATGGGGGAAAGAGAGACAAGGTATACCCCACACGACACAATCCAACACCACACAAAATGAGACCTTACTTAAATGGGAAATTCAGATAGAAAGAAGACTTGTTTAGCTCATCTGGTTTGTGTTCAGAGCAAAGCTTGTTTTAATTCCTGTCCATTTTACTAATTACTCCAAAGTGTATGTCTGTGCTCAGTGTTGCTAATCAGAGTGCAAAAAACAATACCCTCTCCGCAATTAGAGCCAAATTTAGAGGTCTGCTGTCCAGTTCATAAAGTTTAGTGTTTCTGTGAATAAGCACAATTAAGCCCTGGAGAATATCCAGGCTTCAGGACATAATTCCCACACAGAGCCTTTGAAACAAGACTTTCAGCATCTTTCCTCCAGTAGACAAACGAATTCTGGTGACATGGCATCGTATTTTATTTCCCTTTAACCTGAGACAGCTTAAAATGGAACATTGTTATTGAGCAGGAACCAGCTCTTCCTCTAGGTATTTTGTGTATAATGTCCTGGAATTTATCCAGATCCAACATAAGAAAGCATCCAGAAATAAAACTAGGAAAAGAGAATATGAGCAGCCCCAAGCAAAAATGAATAGCACCTTATCCTTGTTTTTTAAAATTCATCCCATCTACCACCAAACTGCTGGAAAACCTCTTCCTGTCCAAGCCCTAACTTCTCCCTGTCTCATTACAGGTTCCCATTCAAGGCCAGTGACTCAACACCTCAACAGGGAAAACAGTCCAGGCTGAATTTTATACCCAACAGGATGGGAGAATGTTAAGCTCATTGCAAGGAGGAAGGAAGGAAAACCCATTAGTAGTCAGAAGGGAAGCACATTTCAATAAGGCTCTTTTGTCTTTAGAAAAGGGAAAGCAAGCAGAGAAACATGTTCTCCCTGCTACACAGTTGTGCTTACATAGGCTTCTTGCTTGGAAAAACCTTAATTTCTGCAAAAACTACGCAAAATGAAAAATTACTAAACTGCTTAAGAAAAGAAACCTCCTAAATAACAATAACACAGATCTGTTCTGGAAGAGATCTAAATATTTGCACCTTTCAAGTAAACAGGAGGAGTCAAGGACAAGTAGGTCCCAGATAAACAGTATGCACTGACTGCACATCAGACTGGCTCTGCATGAGTGGTTGGGCAGAGACCTGGGGCACTGCTTGGCTGCTGGACCCTCTTTTCTATCTCCAGAAGAACATAAGAAACACCACCCCGGGGCATCCCAGGGGTTTGGGATGCCATCTGAGACCCCATCAAGTCACAAGACCTCTTCATCATGCAACTGTCCAGTCTGAAATGGAGAATTCAGCAGGGAGACAGAGCACTGAAGTGCTTCTGGAAAGGATATAAGGGTAAGCTCAGCAGGACAGGGCCCACAGCATACTTCAGAAATGTAAGACTTAGGAACATAATGAGTCTTTGATGCATTCTTCTTCTTCTGCTACAGCGAGCAGATCCTAGGAACAGGCAAGCATACATCACTGGGAGCTGGGAGTAACGCCAGGCAGGTTCCTCTCCTAAATGGCGTCTCCATGGGCTGTGAGACCGTCCATCCACTGGCACTGAGCAGCGGCCCTGTGCAGAACAGCAGCGCTGTGCTGACGTCCCTGCTTGCAGCACACGCCTGGGTAGTTTTTCCAGAGAAGTTGCAGCACCTTCTGCAGCTGTGCCCGACCATCTGTTTCCTGCTTTTGATGGAAACTCAGCAGCTTGGCTAGACTGGATTTGAGCCTTAACAGGGATTTTTTTTTTCCTCCAACCCTCTCCATTGGAAATTAGATGCTTAAGCACAGCTATCTCTCAGGACCACAGAAGACAAAGTATTATGGGTTATCATATTAGCTCCCTTCCATCTGACAACTCCAAGAATAGGAGCATTACGTACCTACCACTGCCTGGCCCCATTGAACAAAAGCCACAGTACTTTTATGCTTTCATTCACAAGTTTAAGCCAAGAACAACAAGTCCAAAGCACCCCTGACTCAGGCAGTCGTACATCACCCAACAGCGGGTGGCACCAGCTCACGACCACAGCACCTTTGCGTGCACTGCAGATACGGCTTGGCCACCATTCACGCCACCGCACATAACGTGCTCTTCAGAAAAGGGTCAAACAATAGCAGATTTGTGAGATAATGTAGTGAAGCAGAGCTGAATACTTAACATTTTGAAAAATGCAAGGGCCCGACGAGCTGAGCAGAGGCACACACTGAACAAAACCTTTTCAGAGGCAGACTGAAGCCTGCCCACACGTTACCAGCTACCGGCCTCCACGACAAGCATGAACTGAGGCTCGATTGTGTAACGCGGATCAGAGGCTTTCGCCAGAAGTCTGGCAAACTGAAAAGCTCTCTAAGTTTCCAGCAATGGGGCTGTTAGCGGGAAGAGCAGTTCATATGACAAACACACCCCTCGCACCCAGGAACAATGATCTTCAGGAAGAAAAACAACAGCCTAAAAATGCAGTGGAGAGTGGGGATCAGCACTCCCGTGATAACAAAACATCTCCTAATAGCATCTGGTGCCCCTTTGCTTTTCTGAAGGAGGCTTCTCCTCTGCATATTTCAACTCTCCACTCTAGCTGAGTAGTTTTTGGCTACAGAAGGTGCTGTTAACTTATTTAGCCCTATTACAATAATTATTTAGAGTCCATTCTCCTTCAATTATGCCCAAAACATATTATTGCCTGAGCTCAGAAAAGCAAATTCTCTTCCCAGACCTGCTCCAAGTAGCCAGCTCTGGCATTGGACCACTGCCCAGGACCTGCTGATGATGAAGGAGCCACACGCTCGTCTGAGCAGACTATCCCTCCCAACCTGGTAACCAGCACAGCTTCTCCATGGAGACATCTAGGGCTGGGTCTCCTGGCTCCGCTGCCCAAGAAGCAAAACACCAGCAGATCCAGCCCTGGCACCAGCCATACTGCTGGGGCACTCTCTGCAACATGCTCCATGATCCTTCCTTGATGTTGTGCTAAAAAAGACACCGCTGCTGATTTAGGAGCACTCTGGACTGCAGTCATAGGAAGCAGGGAGAATATTTTGGCCAAGCATCTCATCTTGCTTGTTCCAACACTCCTCTTCAGGCAACTGCTACTGGCTACAGTCAGAGACAGGATATAGAGCTAGATGGACCCAGTACAGCTGAAGTAATAGTTGCAAGAAAAGCACTGTAAGAGGAAGTACAAATCAACCCATTAATTTTTTTAGGTGTCACACTGGGAATAATTTGGCCCGCAGAACTTTGGCAACAAGGGTAGAGGCTGAGCATGCTGCGACTTTCAGATGTGCATGCCTGACAGAGCCGCTCAGTTGAAAAGCAATTCTCATCAGGAGCCTCATGAGGCTACAGGTTTCTCTCTGGTCATTCAGTATGACATATTCTGTTCAGAAGTAAAACTATTTTCAAGTTAAAGCAGGTTTTTTTATTTGAAAATTATTTTTAAACCTAATGGTTTTTGGCTTGAAGCCGTAAATAGACAAAGTTCCATTTATATTTATAGATCAGATTACCTCCTCACCATTCACACATCCATCTGTTTAAAAGGTGCACTTTTCATTTATACCTTCTTAGGAAAAAAAAACCAAACCTAAAACAAACCCCAAACCTTTTAATTTCTCCAAAGCCTTTCAATGACTATAACTGAAATTAACAGCACCCACTTGTGTATGACTTCATTTCATTGCTGTTTGGCATATAAGCCTCCATTCTGTGGTCACGTTAACTTAGATGACAGCAAGAAGTAAGGAATGAAACAGAAACCTGAAGAAATATGACTAAACCTGAGGTGGATTTGGGCCATCTGATTCTGAATGGATTGGAAACTGAGCTCACGCCTGCAGCCGCTACCTGCCAACACGCTGTCTGTGCGCACGCTTCCCACGCTCCCACAGCTCCCCTTCTGCCATGGGTTAACACCACATCACAGGTTGTAAAATCCAAACTATGAAACAAGGAACAGGCCAACATACTCCTTTTCAACAAAGTCGCTTTTAACAAACATTAGCTTGGATGCAGCTACATAGGTGAGTTTTAAGTTTGGTTGTTTTTAAGTAAAAGCTTGTCATCTGGATACAACAGCCTCAGAGACAGATATGTAACACAAATGTTTGGATAGTTCTCTGTTCAGGTGTACTCACAAACAAGAACAGTCCATCAGTATCTTTTCACACAATCCTCCTCCTTTGCAGTTTCCCAAGATAGTTGTTGAATCCAGAGAAATTCAAACTTTAATATCTGCTGCTATAAAAGTAAGAGGGAACCATGTCTGAAATGGAAACGTTCATTTTTCAAAACCATTCATGCTTTGGCCTGGACTGTGGAAGTCGCACTATAAATGCTGGCCCAAAAGTCCCCCTGCTGCCCCCGTTTCAGCCCTGGACTGTAAGCCCTGGTACACCAGCACAGAGCAGAATGGCTGTGTGCTGAATACCCAAGAGAAAGTTCTCTACTAAAGCTCCTCCTAGAGCTACTGTTGTTCCCCTTTACCCAGGCAGATTAAAAAATAACAACACTGATATAAAGAAAAATATTTACTTAATGCTGTGATCTTCTCAACAAAGATTGTTCTGGAAAGACAAGTAATGACAATGCATTGATCACTGCAAGCAAAAGACTGTTTTCCAGAGACAGCCTTGGAAGCCACACCTGCAGCTCTCAGCACACCTGCCAGCGGGCTGCAGATGCTTAGTCACCTCCTCAACAGAGCAAACAAACCTGCAGCCACGTCTATGCCTGCAAGTGATTTCATTTGCAAAGTTACAGATGTGCCTACTCAAAAGCATGCTATAAAGGCAGCTCCGCAGAACATTAAGCCCCTTTACACTTTCTAAATAATTCCAGCTGCCTGTACAGCAGGGATGTTGTTATCCCATCCTTAGGGATTCCAGTTGAATTACTTTGCTGTATATTATCCTCCACCCAAATATCAAAAAAATCACACTGACTGCTTGTCTGTGCAGGAAGTAAGAGTTTCAGCTGTATCAAAGGGGAGGAAAAATCCAAGCTGTGTCTACAGTGAACCTCCTCTAACATCCCTCCCCCCACACCGTGCTGTGTGATTTCAGTGTCAGCACTATTGTAGTTCAGCCAGACTCTGCCAAAGCCTACTTAAAAACTGAGCAACGGAGATTAGAGATGGAGTGGCTCAAAAATGAAGTTAAGCAAAACCTTTATGCATTTATCATAAAAGGATAGGCTTCATAGTCCAGGAGGCTATTACTCGGAAAACAATCTGCAACTGTGATGAATTTCCTTAAGCTTCTGCAAGCACAGGTCTGTACAAAATGGGATTAATTCAAAACCTTATCAGCAAAAATTCATATGGCCCAATTCATGGGTCCTACTTTACAGGGTTAAAATTTAAGCTATCTGGTGTACCATGGAGGAAAAAAAATGGTTTTATAACCACACTTATGATTCTCAGAGCACAATTCTGCCCTTGAGCAAGTTTGCTGTTTCATTGTTAATAATGAAACCCTAAAGGAAAACCTCAAAGGAACTAAATGGAAGAAAAAGAAATCTCAAACTATTTTTTGTATTTATCTGTTCTGCTGACATTCCCATTTCCCTAAAATAAATATTTATTACGCTCCTTAAGCAAAAGGAGATTTAATCCATGGTTCAATTTTGAGATAATATTGAACACACTATGGGTTTTAGTTCCATCCTCCTTTTCTAGCAGTACAAGCTGTAAGTGGAAACACCCTGAACGAGTGTTTATTTTGTTGCTGGTGTAGAAAATAAAAGCTTGGGCATCCTGGGGGAATTTTGTCAAGTGCGGTGGGCCACACTCCTATCTCTACAGTGGTATGACAGCAACTGCCCCTCCCATCACTCATGGAGTCAGATACCTGAAGAAGCAGCGTGCTCATGGGCCATCAATTGGATTAATCCCGCTGTGAGCAGATGGCTCTTCCTCACCCTTATAGCATGGCTACTTTGATAAAGACATCAGTAACGGATAACTCAAGTTATCAGAAGCTCCATCAGAGGCATGTAAAGGGTGTTGACTGCATATGAGCTGGCTTCAGGAAGTGATTTTTGACATGAGTTTGCACTATTTTGATTTCAGAACAGCCTTTTCCAATTCTGCTGAAGGCTAGCAAGATTAGTAAAGACAGAGTAAGATTAGTAAGGACAGATTTATGCAAAACTAAAATAGACCTGATTTTAAACTCCACACAGATCTTCCCTCAGTATAACAGATTCTTTTTTGAAATTACAATTTAGTGATATAAATTTGTGAAGAGGCAAGTCTTTGAATATTCTGGAGCCTCTTCAGTATTATCTTCCAAGCAGAAAAAGCCATTTCATCTAATAAATTCTGCTTCTCCTCCCAAACCCTCAAAGTGTGTGATGTTAACAGTGAGGTCCCCTTCCCAAGTCACTGGGTCCTGGGAAGCTGCTGCAACAGCTGCTAAACTTGAGAATCTAAAGCGAGAGATCAAACTGAGATCTGCAGTAGCCACAGTTTAAGTTTTGACTAGGAGGCCAGGCCAGTTTCTCCACTTGTCAAGGAGTTCAAAGATTTAAGAAATGCATGTTAATTTTAGCTAAGCTGTGATGAGCATTCCTATCTGGAAACATTTATTAACATCTCTTTCCACTGAAGAAAACACAAGAAGAAACCAGACTTGTGAATCAAAGTATAAACAATTACATCAAGTACAAACACTGTCTTTACCAGAGATGCTGACCTCTGACCGGCACTTGGAAGACAGAAGCATGTTACAAGAGTCACTGATGTCTTGATGGAAGCCAGCAGTCTGTGACCTATTTGAAACACTTTCCTCACACAACACATATTGTAATGTCTCCATATTTTCCAGTCTGTTTACAGTTTTTAACAGCATCAACAGATACTCAGCCTGTAATGAGTTCATTTTTAAATGTAAATCTCACGGTGCAGGATAAACTGGATGCAATTCTCCAATGGTACCCAGAAAAAATGACTGCCAACCTCATGCTAACACTTAAAGTAGAACAGCCTCGGCAACTGTAGCCTTGTTTGTCCAAGATCAATGCTGGACTGAAACCGAAAAATTTGCATAGGTTTCTATTAAAGGACAGAATGCAACTAACGGCAATCTCAAGGGGTTTATGATACTGATATTCAAAAAAACCTTATTACAGAATTTAAAATCACTGGTTTGGGTGGTAGAGTTAGTTGAGTAGTTAAGATTTTCAAGGCATATGATTTATACCATATGATATTCTGACTACAAATTTGGCTCATGTGTCAATAAAGCACATGTTAAACGAATTAAGGGCTGGCCAACTGACAGATCTCAAAGCAGTTGACAACATAAAGTCACTGGGGAATGGAATTGCTTTAGTTTGGTTTTGCATTAATCAGAGCTAGCCAGATGCTCATCCAGATCCATAAAAATGCTGAAATCTAGATATAACAAATTCCTTGAAAAAAATGTTCTGCTAACACATAGATTGGCAGAATGATATAAAAAATAAAAAGACAAAGAAGACCAAAAGTGCGCATATGTTCAGTTGACATCAGTTAAAGTAGGAGAAGCCAGAGGCAGAACTATGCCTCTGGTAACACAGAGCACAGGCAATGGCTACAGAATAGAGGACGAGTCCTAAAGAACTTCAGCATCCTGGCAGGCAAGTGACTGAAGAGTAGCTTGCTTTGTCACTGCCACAACAAAATGGATAAATGACTAACACAGCCTTCAGCTATCTGAAACAAGGGAGCAGGAACTCAGCAAGTGATTCTGTGGCACCACTGCTGCATTAAATTCAAATCTGGGTACACAAATTTTTAAATTTGTATCGGAAAATTATAGGTGGCAGAAAGGAAGCCACCATGAAAAGAATTTGAGGGTTAAAAAAAAAGTTTCTGTGAGAGATCTTGAACACTCTATCTGTTGAGAAGAGACAATTACAAACCCCAAAAAGTAATCGCTACAAAGATCCTAAAGGACTCTTTACCTAGTAGGCAAGGCACAATCAGGCTTAATCCCAGAAGCCATTGCACAGTTTAAGCAAGACAAATTAAAAATATGGTACAAGTTTAGCGGTGAGGCCAACTAGTTACTGGAACAAAACTGAAGAAGTGAGACAGCAAATCCTTCACTTGGTGTCCTTAGATCAAAACTATAAGCTTTTCAGAAAAATGTACTTTAATCAACAAGATATTGGGTTCCTTGCAAGGATAAGAGTAATGCCCATGGGTTACAGGTGGTGAGACAAGATGGTTAGTGGTTCTTTCCAGCTGTAACTTTTTTGCATCTGAGCCCAATCCTACAAATACTTTCAGGTATACTTATGGGCATGCAGGCCTCTATCATTCTACTAAGGGTATGGAGATGATGTAAACATTAAGCTGAGTTACTTTAATATTAAAGTTGAGACTGGAGAGAAAAAAGAAAGTCAATCAGGGCTAAAATTATGAGATGGACAGGAGAAACATTAAGTAATTAAATTAATATTGACATTTTCTGGCCAAAATTAGCACTTGGGAATCACTGAATCAATATTACAATCTTCCCTGAACATTATAGGAAAAAAAAAAGGGATAAAAGCTAGTTTGGTATTATGTACATATTTACATAATCTTGCAGTACTTCCCTTAAACCCTTATCACACTGAACATTTAAACATGAACTTAAATAGCTACATGTTTTCCAAATTTTACATGCATTTGGAAAGCTTCCTGTACCGTAGCCTCTTAATTATGATTTTGCTCTATGCATTGTATGCCTACAGTTAGGTACTAAAACAAGTAAGAATGAAACAGGAAGGGAAGCAAAATCCACACAGAAGAAAACCAGCAGAACTACCTGCACTCATTCAAAAAACTCAGCAAGGCAACTTTTATGTTTAGACTACTTGGCCTCAAATTTCCTTTATGAAGTTTCAATTCCTAATTCAGGAGCCCATGCAAGTAGTCAGGTTTTGTTTGCAGACTCCTAGCCTTTTCTTGGATTAGATCCAAACTCTAAAAAGGGCAAAAAGGCCATCGCTAAGAAGGGCAAAAAGACATTTATTCTATTCAGGAGCTTTCAAGACCTGTCAGTATCAGAGATCATTATATGCTCCTTGTGCAAGGCCCATCCAGTATGAGGCCTTAAGGAATAATGGAAAAGGTTAAGGCTCAAGCCTACTAAACTGGAACATTTACAAAGGAAAAAAAATTAAAAGTGTAATTGATAGGTTATTCCACTTATATCTGCCCTGGATATTCAGATGCAAAACACTGGTTCCCTCCATTTCCTTATTAAATCAGAAGTGGACTCATCATCCAGTTAAAAACAGATGCACTAAGATTATTTCAATTTTTTTACTGCTCACGAAGCTTTAATGTCAAAAGCTGAAGTGACCCTGTATGTATGTCTGTGCAAGCATTTGTAGGATCAAATTTTTTAAATTCATAGATGTTAAAGTCAGGAAACTTTAGAAATTCAAATTCATCAAGGAGGGAGGAGGGACAATGAACCAATAAAACAGCAAACTCAGAAACAATTTACTGGTAAAAACATTATTATTCATAGCACCAAGCTTAACTTCTTTATTTGCAATTTCAGATATTCAAAATGGTCACATTTGCGCAAGTGAAATCTAGAGATCCCCTTAGAAAATTAGATATTAGATAGATGGTATATTTAATCGTCTACAGTCCTAAATTTTGTATACATAAGTCCTGATCCAGCCTTTTTCACATCCAGTCATGCCTTTCAAATAAAAAACAGAATCTTTGGCTAAGAGACTGATTGTTTTTCGAAGTTAAAGATAAGAACAAACACTTTGTTTCAAAGGTGGTGTGTTATGAACCTCTGATCCATTTCTCTGCATAGTTTCCAGTTCTCATTCAAAATACGAGTGTGATTGATTAGCCTCTCACTTCAACAGATATTCTTTGATACGTGAGCATGGTAGAGGAAGAAAACACTTGCCAAAACTGCTTGCCTGAACAAGTACAAGGGTAAGTGGTCTGTGGCAGACAAGAACGATGTGCAACCATCAGTCCTTTGGTAAAGGGCGGCAACATGAATGCTTTGCTTAGAAATTGCAGTCCTCCTCCTTGGCCCATGTAGGATGCATTACAGCAGTCCAGTCATGCAGGACTCCCCTTCTTCCTCTCCTCTGCTTCAAAATCCTTAAGAAAATAACATAACATTTGCATCATATCAGAGCACAAGTTCAGCAGGCTCAGCCTCCTGTCTCTGACAGCAGCCAACAGCAGATGCTTAGGAAAAAAAAACCATAAGAACTACTCATTCATCACATCTTATCTATTCTAGCGTTCTTGTGTCACTGGTGGTAAAGCTCAGGGCAGACAGAGCTAGCAAGATCATAATTTCGCACCCACAATAAAATCTTCCATTCATATTCAAAGCAAGACATCTAAACTATCAGAAATCTGAAGCAGTTCAAGACACGAGATGAAGGGCAGGTACATCATCAACTGTGCTTTTGGTTGAATGCGCTTTTTTCATAGGGCTGGATTTGATGACCCGTGAAGTTCCTCCCTGCAATAATATCAAATCACACAGCACTTCGTTTTCTTTGACTTCAAGCAGTCAGATGAGCCCCAAAGAAAAACAACACAAGGATCATAGCTATAATTCAGAGGAAATTTGTTTCAGGTTTGAGGTAGCCTCTTCTCTCTTGTCATTTAGTCCCATTTGACATTCTCAGGTATTTCTTACAGCTCTTCCCATACATTGTTTTAGAAATATATGCATATATAGTTCATATATAAAGAGAAAATATAAGTAAAGGCCAAACATTAAAGGGAAAAGAGACTGTATATCCTATAGTGTGCTAAGGCTATATGAACTAGAAAAAGATACTGCTAATGAACCAATAATCAATCATGCTTGTAGAGATTAGTCTATTCATAGGTAGATAGAAGCAAGTTTCCTAAAAGCTGGTGTTGAAAGAGGCGTGAAACAACTTCGGACTCAAAAATTATGTGTAGATGAAAAAATGAAAAAATCTTTCCGCATGCATGAGAAGGGAAAATAAGTGGGTTCTGTTAGCAACCTCATTTCATAATCACGCTCTATTAGATTGCACAGAACAAAACATAATTATTTACTCAGGTAATAGGGAAAGCAAAACAAAACCCACAGATTACTTCACAGGCACAGAAGTGAAGCAGCTTAATTTCCTATTTGCATCCTTTATCCTCTCACCAGTTCATCCTTTCTGTCCAAGAACCCCACACATCTCTACAGTAATTCCAGCAGGCAGAAGACAGTATATGCCACCAGCAGTCAGGAGCTCCATGGATGCAGACTGACCCCTGGTTCACACTGGCCAATTCACTGGTCAGCTGCTGTCAAATGATGTGCAACAGCTGAATGCTGCCTGCATGCTTCTCTCTCCTGAGCAGAGACATTAATTTGTGCCACCCTTCTATTTCAGGGAGAGCAATGCTTTTCCAGGCTTCTAGCTCTCTTTTCAAATGTGGTTAAAGCTGACCAATGAATTCAGAAGTTATTCAGCTGACAGGGCAATTGCAGAAGCCTGGCATTTCCTTAGGAAGCAGTCTAAAAAGAGTAAATAGCCTTATATAGCATTCAGATTCAATCTGGGCATCTTTCGTTTGAATACCGAAAATAGTAAAAACAGATAAGAAGTTGCCCAATATAAATGTCTTTTAAAAAGCGACAACTAGGAGTTTAACATTTGCAGATATTTGGGAAGTTGGGAAATACTAACATCTGAATCATTCAAGCAGCATCCAATCTCTAACTGTAACATTTAGTGTTTTTCATTGTTAGACCTCTGGCAGGCTAGTCCTTATCGTCAAATGGTATCTAACCAGACACAGCTTGCCCTAACCTAGTAAGCTATTTCAAACCCAGGCTAATATAATAACAGTTTAATTCTTCTTTTAAGATGAACTTTGGTTCAATCTCTTCTGCAGAGTCAGATGATTCAGATGATGCCCAAGAAACATTTTTCAGGTTCTTAGGCTTATTCATATTATTCATAAAGCACATGAGAAAATATAAACCAAAACTAGGCTTTCTAAAATAACACCACACAGCATGCCCAGGTATTCATATCCACAGTTTTCACTTCTTATGCAATTATATAGTCTGCTTTGTATGTTACTAATTAGGCAACTTTATCATTCTATTGCATTTTATGTAAGGGTCATTTATATAAAGTCTAATCTCACTAAGCGTCAGAACTAAAAGCTCATTATTCTCAGGCAGGAAGGCAACAAAAAGATTGTAGCAGACAAGGCAAAGCCCTCCAGTGTCAACTGCTAGAGGCCACTAACCAAGCACTTCGGCTGCTCTCCACACACCTGAAACAATGCACAGCGTTCTCCGGAAATGGTCCTCCTCATGAAGGAAACTGTGCAAGGAGTTCACAAAAACTGATGGCTGCTGCAGGATCTCAGTTTATCACTTCAGCAGATGCTATTTCTAGTCTTTTCACTGAGATGAAAGCGATTGATGGAGTCACTGATTAAGTCGAGAAACATTTTGTACTGCACAGTTACTATCCCAGGTTGTCATTCTAAGATTTATGGCACATAAAGCAATAATACAGATACATTGACAAGCTATATCAAAGAAACAAAAGTCATTCTTAGTGAAGCCCATGATGAAGCAGCGCCAATCACTTGTCTAGGAATGCCAATTACAAATAAAAGCTTGGTTTTTGCCATGGATTAGGATATTGTTTAACAATACCGAATATTTCCACCTTTTTATTTCACAAAGATGCATGCTCAGGAGAGAAGTAATGCAGGAAGGTATCAGGCACTCAGATTCTACTTTAGCTTACAGCTCAGCAAGTTGGGTATAGGTAGGGAGGGAAGTTTGAACCCAGATGTTTGTTTGGATACCTCACTGTAATCTACATTTTGGCATTCTTAAAGAATTGTTAGAGGCCTCAAACACCCACAGACACTGAGCACTCAATCTTGCCTTTCACTGCCTTCCTGCCAACAGACAAGGCACACCAGATGTGACCTCCAGAGCTGCTGTTTATCATACCAGTTTTGCATAGTGGAAGTGAGAAGCAGCTGTAAATAATTCCATATTTTGACTCCCATTACCAAAAGTGGAGGCACACCCTCCATCCCCTTTGAGCATCCCTACTGACAAACAATGGCCTTGGAGGACAAAGTCATTTTGTAGAGCCAACTAGGAAATAAAATAATCACCATGTGATGAAACTTTCCATTAAGAATCTTTCCCACCTCCAAATCTACATCTCAAGCACCAACACCAAACACATTTCAGAACACACATCAGCTGTTGTACAGAGAATTCAGGCTCAGTCTCCTAGCAGCATCACTATTAATAGAATCCATTTAGAATAATCTTCAGTTTCAACCTCACCGAACTCTACGGACTGAACTTCAAAAGCCAGCATTATATAGCTATCCATAACAGATTTTGCCTCCTTAGTGTTCTGCAACTGGTATATGTAATGTCAGAATTAGTCCAAAGAACAACATCCTCATTAAGTAATTGATCAGTCCAAAAGACGGGAATAAGAATATTTTACCTTGATTACAAATTAAGTGGCCAAAAGGGGCTTGGTGGTTTTGCCAATGTGTTTGTGCTACGGTAGAGGTATTCAGGGATTGTCTAGTTCTACAGAGCTGCTTCTAGAATTAAAGCAACTCTCTAACGCTAGCGTGACGCCTTTGAAATTAAAAATATACACACGCTGACATGTTTTCAAACTTGTCAGTTCCCATCTGGAGCAGCATTCACTCATCTCTGCCTTTAGCTTTAAAAAGAGTGCTGTTCCTGGAATCACAAATGGAGAGGCACTGTGTGCACAACCCTGGGCCACACAGCCCAGGGATGGGATCCATTTGGAAAGCGCAGCAGAGACAGCAATTGCATCTGTATCACACTGAGAGGGACTAACAGAAGTCTGACCTCCTCCTCCTTCTGCCCAGGCTCCCAGACAAAACTCTCTTCCAACTGCTCTCTGATGCTCCCAACTCCCAGAAGGACACGTGCTTCAAGGTATATGGTTTTTAGGTCTTTGGGGAGCAGAGTACAATTAAGGGGTATTAATAATTGCAAACAGCCAGTTTCTACTTAAACAATTACAACAGATCTACACAGCTGCTTCTTTCACCCCTAGGTCTGAAAGCACCCAAGCCACTAAAAAGTCTTCGCTCCTTACACCCTCTCTAAGTGTCTTTCCCATAGTCTTAACCATTTACATATTGCTCAAAATCATCCGTAACATCCCTTAATTTCAGCTCCTTCCCCTTCAGTTCTACTGCACTTGAAGACCATTTATGGCAGCTAAAAATATACAAAGATCTTACTGTTCTCTGAAACAATCTCAGAGCTGCCTTTTACCTGCAGTCAAGCATGCAGGAGACTATCACGAATCTTGTTTTTGTAGCTGTTCTGTTTATTAAGCTACTTCTACTCTTCCTACAAAGAAGGGGTTTTTTTCTTGCATTCCACTTGTATCCTGAATCTTGAAATATCAGTAGCCTCTGTGTCAGTGTCACCACTACCCTGGAGCCTCTAAACTAGTGTTTTCAGGGAGAGGCAGATTCTGACCATCAATATCTTATGGTGCAAACTGCTTTCATTGCATTGCTGCTTATGCAGATGGATTTTCCATGATATCTACAGTGCTTTGAACATCTTCAAAACCCACCTATTCCACATATGACATCAATAATTATATTCTCATGGCTCTCTTTGGTGCATTACATCCATCGAGCACTGGACAATTCTTCAGGGCAAGGATTATGTATTGCTTAGCATATTTTACCTCCTGTAAAGCACAGGATAAAAATAATGCTTATATTTAAAAAGGGACACGGTAAAAGTCAGGCCCCCAAAAGTTTAGTCCTTTTTAAAATTTTCATGGGCTATTGATATTTCTTTTACATTCTTTCACTGTTTTACCCTCTCAATATCCAACTGCACCGAGCATACACTCACACATTCCTCTAAACCATCCACTGGGATCTCTAGCTCCCATGATGCAGCAAGTCGAGCTCTTTTAGCTAGCCACTGGATCACAAATCTAGAAATATGTTTATTAGTTATTTTATAGTCATCCTTTAATGTAGAAGACAAGCCTTTCTGTAAGTCAGTATTTATGTGAGACATTAAACAGGCTCCCTAAAGACTTTGAAAAGGCCCTTTTAGCTTTTTTGATCAACTTATATAGTCAATATATGACAAATAAAAGTCATTAATTCAAATATACATCGATATATATATATAGCATCTGCATTTTAGGGGGGAAATGCTTAGTTTATGAGACTGAAACTGTAACTTGACACTAAAATAAAGGTGTTTCTGATCACCCTCCAGCTAAAAGGCTTGACACTAAGAATTTCAGTTTAAGCGGAGACACAAATCACTGGTAGGTTTAAGTACTATTTACTTGGCTGCCCTATGCAATCTAGGAAGTTACATGCTACGAACCACTCGTATGCCTCGTTGCATTGCATGGGCATAAAGGAAAGATTACGGAGCAGGAAAACACCCCGTTACAATCAATTCACCATGCACTTCCTATCAGTTTGAATTTGGAGGGCACCACTTTGCTCTAAAGAGGAGGTAAAATAAATCACCAGGCACCTATACAGAATCCTCCTGCTTCTGAGATCAGTTTGAAGCCCAGGAAATCCAGAGGAGAGGAACACTAGTATTTAAGCTGAAGAGTGAATCTCATCCTAGATAAAGCTAATCCACCCCTGGCAGGTCTGACTTTTATCCATAGTTGAAGATAGTTTGAAGAGAGAATGTTTTGTATTTAAAATGCATCTCAATTCTTATGAAAGACCATGCAAGGCAGGATGTCTCCCAAACCTCTCCACAAGAGACTGTTTTTCTTTACAAATCAAAAGGAAGACTGAACTGAACCCTGGGATCTGGGTAAATCTTCTGTCCAGACAGTTTCGGGGTTTTTTTCTCATGAGTAAATCACCTCCTAGAGAACCAGGGTAATAGTGCTTCCTATTTGCTATACTACACCAATAAAGGGTTGGGGTTTTTTCTGTAGTGGAGGGAGGGAGGGAAGAAAAAACCCAAACACACAGGTGGCAAGTTGTAAGAACTGTTCTTGCTACTTATCTGTGGTTAGTAGGACAATTTACTAGCACCAACTGGACCCACGTAAATAATCTGAAGCACTTTCAGGTGTTTGCCTCTCATGTTTGCCTCAATTTACAGTATCTATCCTGTAAATTCTGTCCACCTGACTGAACACTGCCTCCCTTTCCGGACCTTTCACTCCTGTGCTTTAAGACGGGTAAAAGCAGAAGAATGTTTCAGAACATCAGCAGTGAATTACCAGAAGTATTTCCTTCAAGAGTGGCACGCTTGGTAACAGCTAATTTTATGTTGAGCATAACTTACTTTATTAATAGAATAACAAACTTTAGCTTTTGGCTAGTAAGCAAAGGAATTATTATTTTTAGAATCTTGGTTTTTAAAGACTCACTACATTTCCAACTTTTACCTTTACATTCAGAGATTGCTGTTATGGGAAGAGACTTGGTACAGATCACCCAAAGCTGAAAGTTTTGTACTTTGCAGGCATACTTCTTGGGAAGGGAGATGAGGAATTAGGTCCACCATAGTCCTCACTATGCTGTCCCTGAAAGGAAACAGCTGGGGTAAGCAGAAACTAGGCAGACTGAATCTGATCACAGCTTAAAGTGGATGTTCTTTAAAAACCCAAAGTATTGCATTATTTTGTGATTAGGGAAATAAGGTCTGCAGTTTCAAAATGTAGGCCAAGTTTTCAATACTTCAATGCTAAATTAAGGCACTTTGTTCTCTATTGGTTCAGGTATAAACTCCAAAAGTAGAATATTCAATTATGCATATGATTGATATTTAGTGTCAAAGAAAGCCCATCGGGTATTTTGTGGGTTTTAGAAACAGATTTACAGTCTTTTAGGAAATAAGTACAGAGATACAGATCCTCTCTGGAGAAACTGATGAATGCTCCGAGTATTCCACAAGGCTGAAGCACAGCGTTTGGGACTAAGTTTCAGAGCATCTGAGATGTTAAAGAGGATTTATTTAGCCCTTTTCCAGATTTCAAATCCAGTGGCAGGGGGGGTCGTGGTGTAAGAAAACACAAGTTTTTCATTTGTCATCTTCACCCAAATGCACATACAATATTCTGTAGAATCTTGCCCAGCCATCCTGATAAGCAGCACTGGAAAATAGCCTAAAAATTCACTCTGATCTGCTTTCAAAGTTTAAAGCTCTTTATTTACATACACAGCTAGCTAAATAAGTGGTAATTTTGGAGTTGTGACTCCAAATGTATCACCCATTCAGCTCTGCAACACCTGGGGTCTCTTACCCTATGGTCTATCTCTCTGCAGTCAAACAGCAAAGTCAGAGTCTTTGGTCTGAACACATTGGCTGTGGCTGACAGCAATTTACTGTCTGATCAGCTTTTCCCAGATCTAAATTGATAATTTCCACTCAAGGAATAGGTTTAAATCTCAACTGTTTGAGATGGTTTACAAAAAGACAAAATAATAGCTGAGCTCTCAAGGAAGCAGAATTACTACAGAGACTCAGGAGCCTATGCAAGATCTTATTTTGTTCAACTGCATTGTAAATCCACCCACCATCCCACAAAAATAACAGATTGCACTATTCTGTTTCTTGGATGAGATTTTGAAATGCTTTCTAGTTGGCCAAAACACGCTCCAAGACTTTTACTAGCAACTTTAACAGCAGAAAAACTGACACGCCTCTGGTAGCATTGAGACCAGTCCCAGTATGAGATGTATAACAAAGCACTTGGCTTTTCAGCCATCCAGGCAGTTAAAACTAAACATTGCCAAATAACCATCTTGAATGTGTTAGCTAAAAAACCCCTGGCCAGCAAGTAATCTGCATAGTAAAACTGGATGTTAGCATGAAGCTTGCAGATTTAAAAAGTATCCACAGGTATGTTTCAAAGTACTAAATTTCACTAAAAGCCCTTATTTTAAGTATAGCATGCCCTGTAGATAAAACCTCCCATTCCTCTATTACATGGTATATTATAAAATGAAGATACAACTTCTATTGTGCTATATCATAAAACATACATTTGATTTCCTGAACACTAAGGTCTGAAACATTAGAAAGCTGATCAGCAGTCCAAGCCCTTCCCACTAATACACCTTCCTGTGCTCTTCTGCAGAACTTTGTCACCAGAATGAAGACACACTTTCAAAACAGCTCCTTTTTAAACATATCCTCTGGAGTGCTAGCCCCCAGGATAGAGCTGTCTGAAAATACAGGTGTCCTGTCTCTCCCTTGAACTAGTCCTTCAGTACTATGCAGTGTAAACTGTAAACTTCTACAGAAATCCGTTGAAGAAATAACTTCACTTGGTACCTAATCAGGACATGTATTTCCTGCTCTTGAGTCAATTAAGTCTTGTGTTTCCCCTATCAAAAGGCAGCAGCTGGTTATGATGATCTATCGACTGAGATTTGTTTCAAGCTTTGCACACTGCAGCCTCCACAGCCTAACACCTTCCTCTGTTTCATTCCATAATCAGAAGATTAATATAGCATGCAGGATCTCTGCTAGGTTACGAAGCGAGAGTAATTACCAGTCATTTACTGCTAATACCTATACAAACTCTCTGGGTACTTTGCACACTGTCAGAAAAGGTATTAATTCAACTCCTGCTTTTTTGCTAGCCAAAGGCCAGCAAGCCTGCCCTGTTACAGTTAAGAGCCTGCTTAAATCCCACTAAAATTAATAGGTCTAACACATGCCAAAGAGTTAAGCAAACTGAAGCCAGAGTTTACAAGAAGCACAAGTATTGCAGAGGCCTTCCTTTAATGCATTTTTTTTTTTTTAGGATGTCATCAGCCTTCCAGGGCAATCTAAAAAGCTGACAAGAGAACAAGACCTCTTTGAACAACTCCCACCTTTAGAAACCAAGACTTCAGTTCAAAGCCTTGATTACATCAGGGATATACAGGAAAGAATACATGGAGTTTCTGAGCCATTTCCCACTCTATCTGCCTTTTCTCCCAATAGATCCTGAGAAGTTCAAATTTGCTCAATACTGTTTCAGATATTGCTTGAAGAAAAACACTCTTGCCAGAGCAGAAAGGATAAATCAATCTTGCAGAAGATTTTTCTTTAGCTATAACTTTGCCTAGGATAACTATTTTCATTGCAGTCCCACCTAAAATTACCACTCGTGAAGCAATACCCTTTTGAGAAAGGCACTGTACAAGCATATACCGTCTTGAAGTGTTTTAGGACTCACTGCAAACAATTTGCATCATAGCCAAGAGTGATTCTTTTAAAAATTCCATTGCTTACTTGTCCTGTAGCATCTCGCATGCATGGACTCTCCTTACAACCATCAGGGGAATTTTATCACCAACAGAATATTGAATGTAAGCACAAAGCTGACTACAGCCTGTGAAACAGCCTGAAAGCAACAGCAAACTATCCACTGGAAAGCGTTAAGGCTAGTTAGAGAAAGGGAAGAAGAAACTGAAGCTTTTTTGTACTGCATACAAAATGCAGTTCATCTGGGTCTACTTTGCTGCCAAGATTTTATCATGGCTGAGTTTGGGTTTTGTTTTTCTCTTCAAAAGATTAGTGTCCAAGCATACGAATACATGGTATTTGTTTTGCTGTCAAAACATAAATACCATGTGTTTCGTTCAGCAACACAGTACACTTCAAAGATTCATCAGAAATGGAAGACATACCATAGGCTAAGCCATTTGTCAAGTAGGCAGCAGAGTCTGGGGCAAAATTTCTGACTTCCAGCTCAGTCTCTAAAGACTAGATACTTTATACGCCACAAGAAAGTACTGATACATTCTTTGTTCTTCTGTTGTTTGAGATCCACTCAAAGTCTCCCAATGCATGTGTTTTCTTTAAAATTTCATCCCCATCCCCAACTACTTTCTCAAAGGGAAATGTCAATGTGAAGAGGCCCTTATATTTGCTCGATTTATAGCCTTTTATTAGCTCCCTGTGCATGTGATGCCAAAGGCTGTTTGTTTGCCAAGTCTCTTCAGTCCCTGCTTAAAGCAGAAGCAGATGCCGTACATTGTCAGCACAGAAATACATGTTCTGATTTAAGCCACCCTATCCCATTATTTATAGGTAGTTTCAATTCTTGCAGAAGCTTGAAGATCACTTTCTCATGGATAGGGCACGAATTGCTTAGGAGTTTAAACTGTCTTGTTCCCAGACCCCCATCTCACTATGAAATATTTCCTCCACACCTACTAGCAGCCCAAAAACAAGCCCTCCCATCTGAGAGTAGAGCTGGGCAAATTCTTCACTGCAGCAGGAGAGGATTTCCCCTAGCAGCACAGCCCAGTCCACTGCCTCTTCCTATGCTTCTGCTGAATGTTTGGCCAAAGCCCTGTCTTCACCAAGTACTGCACAATTAAATCACAAGGCCGTTGCACATGCTAATAGACTCGAGAGCATTAAGAGTTACCTGACAAAGAATACCATCGAGATGTGTTCCAGGTACACGCTTTCCTCTACTCTTTCTTTTACATATATAAAGAGTTCCTACACTTCCACTACATGTTCTTGTCTGCTAAAATTTCTCTCTCCTCCTTCAGAAGTGATTTCTCAGTCTTTGTACAGCACAGCCATGATAAACAGCATGTGTCACTCCTCAAGGACACAAGAAGAGAGAGTCCCATTCTTTTCCAAATGCTTCAAAATCCTGTTGCCAAGTAAAGCCTGCAGCTTCAGAGCCAGCAGCCTGCAGCTCCTGGATTAGCAGTTAACCAGCTCCCAGCCACTGGTAGACAGCTTTGTGCACATATATCCCTTGATCCTTTCCTCAGCCAGACAGCAAGTTCACAGCACATGCCAACTTGTGTATTGTTAATTATTCCTCCTTCCTCCCTATATCCTTCTCATTCTATGACCCAATTAGCTCAGCTCTTAAAGAATGAGTAATTTACAGCATGATTCAAAATAAAAATATTTAAAACAATTACTGGCTATGTCCAGTAACATCATGACCCTGTTCGAGCTTTCTTAGCTGAGTTTCCTATCCTGCATGTTGTTGAGACATCCACATCTTCTTGTACTCCTTTGGACCAAAGTCAAATGGTACAGTAGAAAGCATGAGCCCCTGAACACACCTGTAATGCTCTGCCATGGCCTCACTTAACGATTTTCCATAGGATCAACCACAGTAGTTCCAGTTGCCTTGGCATAAATCTCAGGTACACAGGCTTGATGCTTAAATTCAGAAAAACAGACCTCAGCCATCAAAATTCACCCTAGAGATTTTATTGCTAAGAGAAAACAATACAGTTTCCTTTTCCAAATCAAACAAAATTCTGGAGTAGTTTCAATACTCTAGCCAAACACTTGAAAAGTTCAAAACACTCTCTCCTGCATGGACATGGCTTTCGCTCACACATCCCTCGTATGCAAATTATTTAAAAGACCATTTAGGTGCAGAGGGAGGAGGGAACAATAAGCTGTGCTGGGTCAACAACAGTAACGGAGAAACAGAAAGAAAGTAGAGACACGTGCAGGTCCATGCTTGATGGGTTTATAACTGCACGAGATGAGGAAAAAATTAAACTGTTGACTCTTCTGAACAAAGTATAATTGTCCTACTTCTGTTATGAGTTTCCTGGGTGCCTCTACATATACATACATATGTATGTATGTATGTTTGTGGTGTGTGTGTATATATATGTGTTAGTGATGCACAAACCACTGAAAACACTATGGAGAGAAGCTGATTTTCCTGCTTCCCTACCCAGTCACCTTAAACCCTTACTGAATTCAGTGTCTTACAAGCCCCAGGAAACCAAAAGTCATGCAAAATGACATTTTCTTAAGTATTCTGATTCCAGAAATGTTAATGCAAGAAACTGGGTCCTACTCATAGCCCATTTAAGCCTCAACCAATGGATCTAGCAATCTTTTTTAAGTGACAAGTGCCACAATGACAAACAGGATCACTCCTCATTTCTTAGTAATATTGAGGCCGCCTAGAATTGAGCTCTGCAGCAATGTATTTCAACTGATGTTTTATTGGCATAGCAAGCTATTTAAAGGTTTTGACAGTTACGAATTTTGCAGTAATTTTTCCCTGCAGTATTTTCTGATATTTTCTGCATTCCTTCCCCTTCCTTCCCACCTGCCTCCTCCGAACATCGCAGCAGCCGAACTGCAAGCGTATCGCAAAGCCACATTCATCTTCAACCTACCTAACAGACTCTCATGCAAGTTACTAAGAATGACGAGTGGCTCAAAAGCAATAACCTTCAGCAATGTAAAGAGGTGGTGTTTATGCAAGTTTCCCCTTCTAAGAGCATTATATAAACACAGTGTTCACAAGCCCTCTGCATTCAGTGCCTGTCAGAAAGAAGAGTGAGGCATCAGCAGCTCTTGACTCCCCAGTCCAACACATTTATAAGCTAATTTTACACCCGAGACTGTTTAAATCAAAAGTTATGACACGTGTGACAACATACACTAGTGTTCCAGCACCGCCTCTGATACAACTCAAACCTTATGAAATTCTGATTTTCAGATGCACTTTGAAGACATGCACTAATTCAGACCCACACCTACTCGATTGCAAAGAAACTATTAGGAGTATGAAACTGTCCTGGTTAATCAGGCCTATGCAGATAAGAAAACATTTTCCTAAAACATGTGTTCTAAAAACATACTCCCATTTACAACATACTTGCAAAACAATCTGATATGAAGGAAAAGGATAAATCATTCCCTTAACGTCCTAACTAGGCAGACCGTTTCATAGCTTTTTTCCAGCAAGGGAGTAAATTGCCAGTTTTGTAGCTACATCTGTGGCGTTCTTTGTTAGAAATGCTCCTCCACTATCTCAGAAAACAGCAAATACGTGAGAGACACAGGAGGCAGATGTTGGCAAAAACAAATTTAAGAAAAACACACAAAGAAATCCAAAACATGCAAAGTCTGGCAGATCTTGCATTTTATACACTGGTACTTTGTCATGCTTGCTTAATGACGGTTGTTCAAGAAGAGGGTAAGGATGGGAGTATGAAAAACAATAGAAGCCTGGCCCACAAGGAGCGGGACTGATGTCTAAAATAAAGGAGAAGCAAGCTACAACAGAATCCAGATGTGGCCTTGCTAGAAAGAACAGACAGATGCTTAACTACCACCCTTCATCATCTTTTTGATAAAAATATGGGCCAGATCCAGAACCCTTTTAAAATGACAGGAATCACTCCAATTAAATTCAATAGGCTTTGGATCAGATCTTTAATTGGGCCAAAAGCAAGCTCACCATTTGTTGATCAAAACCAAAGCTCAACAAGAGCTTTCAAAATACGTACTTTTCTTGGTAAGGGCAGACAATTTCTAAATCTCTTCGGAGCTCCTACTGAAAAAGCAACAACCAAAGCATATTGTTGGCTGATTCACTGGTGTCCCCTAACTATAGCTTGAGAACACACACAAAAAAATCTTTGTGTATCTTTTATTGTACCGTTGTCATTAAATTGAACCAATAAATAAGAACTTATTAATACAAATAAAATTTCTGAAAACCTGAAATTGTAAAAAAATCCTTTTTAACTAGTAACATATTTGGATTATCCCAATGAAACATTTCTCCAAGTAGTAACTTGGACAAAAGGCTCCACTTATCTATAGTGGTTTTCTTTTTATTTGTTTAGAAAGCTTTACAACTATGGTCTGTTAGAGATCTTGAAAAAACAGCCTCCCCATAACGCACCTATTCACTCAATTTACAGTCCTACTAAAGCAGGGCCTTTTTCTGCAAACACATTCTTTGTGCTCCCATATCTAAATAATAGGGTATTACTGTAAATCATGCATGCCCTAGGAAGAAACTGTTACATTTCCAACACAAAGTGAAGTGTCAAAGACTAGACAAAATATCCTCCCAAAAGAGAAAATACTGTTTAGCTTCCATAAGAACGCACAGTGAACTTTGCACAGTGGACTGGCTGGTACAGAGGTGTACGGTCTCAGTGACACTAACACAACCTCTTTAGTATGAAAGTGAAGCTATTTCTTCCACTGGATATTCAACAGCAAAGTATTGCACCACCTCTAGTCCTTCCCCTAGAGGAAGATAAATAAATGTTGATGTGAAGTTTCCCTCCAGAAAATGTTTTTTTGAAGTATACTTTTTTAAAAAATGTGCTGTTAAGCTGTCTTATTTCTACAGTTCTGCAAGAGAAACAGCTCTTGCTGTAGAGCTCTTGTTCTCATGGACAAAATATTCAGACTTAGCCTCAAAAAGAGGGGGAGCTTCTTACCTGCACAATTTGTGCAGCTGTTAAAACCAGTTCGAAGCTCTCCCATAGACAGATGCAAGGTGAAACAGACTGGCAACTTGACTTGTCATCTATATGAAGCATGTCCAGTAGAAGAAGGTATCTTCAAAAGGATCCTCAAGCCCAAATGAGATGGTACCAGCTTACTTTTGCCAACTTTTGAGGGGGGTCATTTCACTAAAACCAGAATCAAACCCTTTCCACACTTACGCTGTTGAACGGCAATGCAAAATAAGACAGATCGTTCCTTGGCCTTTGATCAAGCCCTTTATTAGGGATACACTGGAAAGAAGTAAAGAAAACAGCATGATATTCCTTTTTTTTGTGACTAAGGAATTCTTTTGTTGTTTCTCTAGACAAAAGGGTTACAAAAAAGGGTCCAAAGTTAGTCACACGCTTGTATAAAATTGTCTGATTGCCTCCTAATAAGGCAAATTCCCAACTGGAGAGAAAAGATGAGCTCTCTTTGGTACACAACGCTTCCAGTAACTTAAGGGGAAAAAAAGTTGCATCAGTTAACCCATGGAGCAGAAACAAGCTAGAGAAGGGGCAGGGGACTATAGTGTCTGTAAAGTGTAACCCTGCCAAGTTTAGCTTTTTCTTGGTTCCAAAAATATTCCAGTACTCCAGGGTTTTCACTAGAACAACTCATTTCAAATCAAGAATAGCATTCTAGCATTTTTATGGTCACACCTGCACACACATTTAGGAGGTCGATTTCCTGCCTTACTGTATACAAGCACAGCGAGGCTCCTGATTTTTTTATCGCTCTCCAGACAATATTTTTACACTGATGGAGAAATAAGATGTACAAAATTATTAAGAAAAGAAAAGAAGATAGATAACTGAAAGTTATAAATCATCCTAAATGCCAGTAGTTCAGGAAATGTCTATGATTTACTGTTAGGTAGCACAAACACTATGTGAAGAGAGCCATCTTTGCCAAGAGTTAATTTTATAATCAAACTGCCTGAAGCTTAGGCATTACAGGACCTGCAGCATTAAAAAAGTGGCAGTCATCCAAAATACTACACAGCACCCAACAGATCTTATCTTCCAGATGTACGCAAGCATCTTTTGTTTAATTCCTCCAGCCACTCAAGATTCCTGAAAATAAAACTAGCCAGGGGGAACGCTGGTCAGGATCCTCCACTGTGCTCCACCGCAGACTCCGCCTGGCAGACTCACACGCAGAGAAAGAGCCTTCCTTCTTCTGATGGAAGAAATGCAGCAGAGGAGCTGGACATCGCCTCATGGCTGGAAGAAAGGGGAGGAGATCTTGGCTGCTTCTACATTCTCTTCATAGGAAAAGGGATTTCCCATGGATAGGGACACAAGAAACAGCTTGGCAGCTGGGAACAACTGACAGCAAGGAAAAGGGAGACTTTACAGTGGTGGAGACCACTCCCTCAATCATATGTAGATATACGTTAAATGCAGAGAAATCAACACCATATAAATGCTACTACTTAGCCTCAAAGCAGTTCCACTGTTGCTGCCTCTCTACATTTTCAACCGTGATATCTTAATGCTCCTCCAGTCGTAACAAAAATAGCCTTTTAAATATGCCAAATGTGCACGGCAAACATATTTGGCTTCTACATTTCATTTTATAAGCAAAAAACGAGGAAATGGGACTGCTCTGTGACAAACAACAAGATAGTCCATGTTAGCATGCTCTCCCTCCTGTGTAATTTTTTTCAGGAAAGGGCACTATAGATGTAAGGACTTGGGAAAGGATATTCAGCATAGTGTCAACAGAAACAGATTTTTGACAACAGCAATAAATGAAATGAAAGATCTCCCCACCACCAAAGCTGTCAGCCCCTTCTGAAAAAGAAAATTATTAGAAAGATACAGAAAATTTCACAGGAAGACCAGCATCACAGCTCAGCTTAGTGAGATGGTATCATTCCCTTCTCATTCCTCTTCTACAAACAGGACTATCAAGTTGATTGAATTCTATTAGATGTGCCTCTATCCCCGACTACCTGACTACCACGCTTTAAACTCAGTTAAGGTAGAGATCTAGCAAGTTTTCTTAAGGGAGACTCAGCCCCTTGCTGCCCAGCTACCCTGCACTCTTGTGGAATCTCAGCATTGGCTTATCAGCAAGATGGCATGAAGCCCACAGTAAAAGATATAGGAAAACATCCTTTGTGGGTGGCTGCATGATTGACATGAGCAGCTCTTGACTTCTTGAAATTCTATGATTTGTCTCGTCTTGTTTTCCTCAAGTTCACAAGCCAGCTTTAAACTGAATTTTATGTCCTTTCCTACTTATACAGGAAATACACACCTCCAGCTGGTTAGAATTAACCAATTTCCCTAGTTATAACCAAGGGAAATAATTTCAGTAGTGTAGTCACATTCACAATAAGAAATTAGCATGTCTTAATATGGTTCATCCCTTATACTATTCTAAAAAGGTCTTTCCTCCTAACTTAATTACTTGGAAGTGACTCTAAGTCCAGCTCCCTCCAGCAAGCCTGAATTTAAAGATACCTCAGTCTGGTCATTCATCAGCTGCATTTCTGGTGCTCTGCAAGGCACAACAGCTTTTTTTATAATTTCTGATTAAGTTAGAGGCTTCTTTTAACAGCAGGCAAAAAAGTTTTGTAAATTGAACTGATGTTCAAGACCCAATTAACATCGATATTCAGCAGAAATACACATGAACTCTATTTATTCTTACTCTCCAATGTTGCTCCATGCTATGAACAACCTCCCAGCCAAAAAGTAAAATATTTCCAGTTCCAAAGCTCGGCAGTCTCCCTTCTGGAATGCCCGCAAAGAAGTTCACACAATAAAATGAGCCTTTCTGTATGCCAGAGGAAGAAGAGAAATGTGAGCCTTCCCTTCAGCCATTCTACACAAAATTTGATGAAAATTCAGAACCATACAAACCAAGATGATTATTTTAAAATATTGAGGTACACTGTTACCCGATGGAAAAAGCCATGCAATTCTTTGTATATTTGGAACAAGCTCAATGATTATTCCAGGACGTGAAATTTTTATGCTACACATTCCTGGAATGAGTTCTTTTAGAAGTAGAAAGTTAGCATTTTTTCCTCTAGAAAAGTGATGTTTCCTTTAGCTGAACCACTTTATGATTGCAATAAAACACTCCAGGGTGCGGTGACAAACTGTCTAATAATCACCACACCTACAAATGAATGAAGTCAGTGTGTCCCAGCACAGATTAGGTGTGGCCAGATTGGACAACACCATCATATCCTGTTGTGAATTATTACTTAATAAAAAAAGGCATAAAAGGGGGTGGGGAGGGTTAAGCAGTGCTGAACTTTAAAACAACTCTACATGTACAGTACACAACATGGAAGGCAAGGAAGCAGACAGAAGGATCCATCTCCATGAGTGTATTTGCTTGAGAATGTAAACAGTTTCTCAAAAAATCCTTTCCTAAGTGTAGATTATGCAGACTTTTTCTTCCCTTTTACTCCTCTTCCCCTGTCAAAAGATATTAGAATAACTTTTCTTTGACGAGATGATTCAACACTTACTGGGCTTTTACATTTCAACAAATAAATTACATTAGAGGGAGGAGAGCAGCATTAAACATGAGAAACTATTATAAAACCTCCTGAAGTCAAGGCAATGCTTAATTTAGGTCAGTTTGGCATTGGAGATCATCATGACATCAACCAAATCTAGTTCTGCTTTTTTTGCTGAAGCAAAAACAGGTTTTAAGTTTGTATGAAATTTATATTAAGACCAAGCTCCAGGCATGCAGGAGTCTAATTGAAAAAGCCCATGATTATCAAAAGTGTGGCTTGGCATCTTACAGAATATTGTGCTTCATTCTGAAAGTTTTCTCTCCAAGAAAACAAAAGCAAATTTTGAAACCTTCGAAGTTGTCCCATGGTAGGACTATCCTTCCCTGACTGTTCATCTGGCTACAGTTCAATCAATCAAAATTTGAACTCTTTACCCATACTTACACAGAGAAAAGAAACAGGACTCCTACAAGAGCAAGCATGATTTAAAACTTGTGACTGTTTCACAACATTCTTAGTCTAAATGTTCTTTTTCAATATCATAACATTTTTCATATGTTTACACTTGAATCAATGTAATAGTGTCAATTTTAAGTATCAACTTTGAGGGGTTGCTTAGAGCAATAATTATCTTTCAAAATAAATGGTCCAAACATTTCCTTCTGTCCCTTGGGGAGTTAACAAGGTTTGTTGCTGATGCAACTAAGAGACATAGAGGCAACAGCCATCAATACAGACAGAAACCCACAATTCTCATACTGCAAACCAACAAACATTAGAATATAGAGAAGTCTAAATATCAAACAATTTAATTTCTTGTCTTCCCAAGCTCTTTCTTGCAATAGAATAAAGAAATTTTGATTATACTATTCCAGACTGGAACAGTAACAACTTTTCCAGCAGCATGTCCTCCCATTCTACTCCTGTCCACCCTTCCCACTGCTGCCACTAGCCCCCATTTGACTCCTGCAGGAAGAAAGTACCTTTCTTGGTAATTTTTAAAAATCAGAATTTCATCAAAACCAAAATTTTACCAATTTTTTAACCCATTTGGCCTTCTCACACACACTACATTTTTTTATTCTAAAAACCTTTCTGAAGTTCTTTATAAAACATGGGGAATTACAGTTAGGCAAGAAATTATTTATCTGTATCTCACAGCCTGAGACACATACAGTTTGGCCTTTTTTTTTTTCTTCTTTGCTAATCCTTAGTTAAAAATACTAGAGGAAAAAAAGATATCTTAAATCTGTGCAGTAGGACTTTTAGGACACAATATCCTCCTTGTTTTATTGTGCCACAAAAGCATGGTGATTACTCCTCCCCCCCCTTCCATCAGGGACCGATTTATTTAGTTGATGAATAGCTTTGCATGCAAGAATTTGAAATCCCAGTTATTTCTGTCTCAAATAGTTGCTATGCTTGTAATTATTTCAAAGAATAATAATTACTTTCACCCAATCTATTTGAAGTTACATATAAAAAAAAATAATCAATTTTTGAACTCAAATCCATAAAACCACAACTTATAAAGTCATAAACAATTGCAAAAGAGTCAAACTTGTGAAATATTAAACATTCATGGAGAATGCAAGGAAGCCTAAGGTTTTGTTCTTAAAATATAAGACAAATTTATGATACTGCTTACTGTCTAATACATCATACGATCCCCTTTTTTAGAAGTGAGAGATGGAACCATCCAAGTTAGTCTTGCAGAAATGTAACCACAACAAATTGAAACCCGTAATTCTATTTGTAAAAATAGGCTGTGTGCTAAGAGTAACAGACTGTACTGTAATTCCTGGGGAAGCAAGCATTTTTCCTAATATTTCTGCATGCAGTAACATCTCTTACTCGCTCCAAGATGAGCTGTGATTTCGAAAATAAAGAGGAAAAATGCACTGAAACAACCCAGATCAATCCAAGGCAACCCAAATTGCTTAATAACCTTGAAGTTTTTCCACTTTATAGATACAATATTGGATTTCTCACCTTCCTCAAACTAATAATTGAGAAAAAAAAAGCCCCAAGCCCAGCTCTTGTTTTTTGCAACTTGACACTGAAAGTTCATATTCATATATTTACAAAATATGATGATGAAAGTGACAACCCTGGCATAAAGGCAAGCGCTCAGAAAATTGGACTGCTGGAATAAAACTGTCCATGAATCTTTAAAGTCACTTCCATGTAACAAGGGGGCCAAATTTAATCTCTTTATTGCCTGTATTCCCTAAAGGGCTACCACTACTTCAAGCATGCTCGCTGAGCAGGTAGCTGTTAAGTATTTCTTTTCATTGTACCCAGTCAATGTGTAGCCTCAGGCCATATTTGCTGCATGCTATGCACATTCTGTACTCAATATAGAATGGGTCTCCTTCTGGGATGTTCTGTTATAATTAACTTCATATGAACGTTTTGCTAACATTAGCATTTATCATTGTAACACCCTAGGAGTTGTTACAATCTCTCCATCTTAGTCCGATTTTGCAGATGGGAACCCAAAATGTTGTGTGTCCCTCAGAACTTGACTTTTCAGGGACCTCGGCATTTTGCAGTCAGTGAAAGCTGCCATGCAAACATAACACGAAGCTGATAGCGCTCAGAGCTAAAAGTCCCAAGTATATTACATTGGTCTTCAAAAAACCAAGACTGCAATCATTACAAATTGATCTGAAAACAGCTCATCGCCTTCCCCCCCACCTTGCTCCCTGATTGCCCACCCTCGAAGCATTGAGAAAACACCTGAGGAAATGTTTCTGCTCTCATTTCTGATGGTAGCAAGATCCAAAGCCTGGGTGAAGAGCCACATATGAGAAGTGCCCTCCCTGCCCCACGTCTCCTCCACAGTGTGCAGAGCTGCCTCCTCGGGACAGGGCAGTCCTGCTACAGGTAGCAGAGCTCCCTGGGCAGCAGACCATGCTCCGTGAGAGTGAAGCATTAAGAGACCGTAGCGGTCAGCCACTGAACACAAACCTCACTGCTCTTTGTAGAGATTTAAAAACTTGGCCAAGTTTAGGAAGATCTTCACAAGGACAGAAAAAAGCCTAGTGCAAAAGCCAACCTGTTGTCCCATTTCAATTCCCTAAGGTTTACTCTCCCTGAACTTGAAGTTTCCAACAGGCAAAGCATTTTTTCTTAACATCATTCTGCTTTAGCCTAAACACACACAAAATCCCTCCGCATGAAGCATATTTCTTGACCCAAATGGCTAGTTTCACAGAATTAAAAACTAAGGTCTTATAATGGAAGTGTTGGCGATAATTACAATTAAGGTAGCTTGTCACTGCAACCTGTAATTTAAATGACAAAACAGTGATTTCATGCACAGGAGAGGCTCAGGGCATAGTTTCACAAAAACTTTATGCCAACACCAGTGGCAACTGCAGGAGAGGAGTCCAACCCTCTTTGCTACTGGTTACATAGCAAACTGAATTGGAGAAACACATCTGGATGAAAACCAGCACCACTTTGCCACAGGAAGACTAGTGCTGGCACACAAAAGGAGTACAGGGCCACAATAGGGGAGAAGGTATGGTACCTTTTTCAGAAGTAGCACAGGGTAAGCCAGCTTCTGGCAATCATTAAACAACGTCCGACAACTGTTTCAGTTTTTAGTAATTTCAGCCTTTGCTTCTGTCTTCAACACACTCAGGTTGGTATCCATTTTACTGCTTGAAGTCTTTTACTTTGCCATGTTTTTCCTCCTATTCACACAGTATCCAAAGTGGCCAGGAAAGATCAGAAGAATAGTCTATATTTTATTTGTGCAATTTCCCTACTTTTGGAAACTTTTCACACAGAAGCAAGGAAAGCAAGTTTAAGAGACAGGAAAGACTGACTGAGGGCTTGAGAAGCATCTGGAAGTGTTTGCTTTTAACAGGACTATATTACAACTATTTTTTTATTTCAGCAGTCCCAAGCTGGGCAGCTTTTTACTTCTAATGCAAGCCTTGGTGTCAACATAGAAAGTTCCAATTTGGACCAGTGAGCTGCTCTACTTTGACAGCACAAAATAAATAGAGAAGCTAAAAACAGTAAAAAGAGCCATTAAATCATACCTTGGAGCTCCTGTCTCTCAGGCTTCTCATGAGTTATGAATGTCAGAGGGAAGGGTTCCTGCTCTGAAAGTATCTATTTAAAAAGTAGTATGTAGAGCAAATAGTGGCTTCCTATGGCTTTAGTCATCTGATTTCCAGACAAGCTTGCTACTCAAATGGAGGAATGAACAGCAGAAAATTAAAGTGTCACTTCATGCCATTGTTGTTCTCTGAGCCTCAGCTGGAGCTCTGCATTCTGCTCCCCTGGTGCCTCACGTGCCAGTCCCAGGCGTTGCAGTTTGCGGGCCTGCCAAACAAAGCTGCTCTGTAGGGCACACTGGCAGTTGGTGAAGTCCTACCCAAACCAGTGAGTGAGGAGCCAAGGTTTTACAAAAATTGCAAGCTCTTTATTTCCATTAAAAACATGCAGATCAATAGTCACTCTTCTAGATATACATGGCATTGACTTAATTAACCCAGTTGGTTCTTTTCTTTCCACAGCAATCAATTAAAACCATTTTCAGTGATTAACCCCACAGCATCCTGGCTCTTAAGATTTTAGTGTAACACTGAAGCACTGAGCAAGAAAGGCAGTATACCTGGGAGAAGAAAAACCATATATTTTCCATCGATGGAGAGCAATTATTTAATTTGAAGTCCTATTTGCTTTCCGAACAAGGCCCTGCTGAAAATAACTATGGGCCATAATATTTTTTGTTGTTGTTTTCAAAAGAACACTTGGCACAAGAGCTTATCAAGGCCAAGTACTTACTCCCTTTCACCACAAACCAGATACAAGAAGAGACAAACTTCCAGCCAAGTAAATTGCATTTTTCATTAAGAACGTAACTTTTTGAGGATGTGCATTTTCAAATTTTGTAACTAGAATATAAAAATCACGCAGTACACACTAGTGATTGAAGAAGCTGCAAATTATAACACAGAAATCCCCAGTTCTGGTCTCCATCCATACTAGCACCCATTTAAGAAGATTAGTTGTTCACACAGCCAGAGGAATGAGACTGGTAATCACTGTAGTGCAGTTTATCACTTAAGTTTTGTTTGTTGTACTACAGATGCAAGAAAATGGGCCAAATATATTAAAAAAAAAATTTGTTCTGTACACATTTGCTGTTCAGTGACGGACCAGGTACACCAAAAAACCATATTGTAACTAGAGCTCTTCTTTGTATTAAATATCATGACAACTTCAGTCCTTTGCATTATTTGCTTATTCAAGACTTCATAATTCTTTCAGGATGACACAAAGAAACACATCAGTTCCACTAAAATTCCAAGTACTCCTTTGCACAACCTTAAATCAATAAAGTTACTTGTATAGACAAAGAACTGAAGTCAGCAACAGATGCATGAGAGTCACTTAATTTTTCTAATGTGTTTTAAAATAGCTAATACAGGACAGGCCTTTTATATAGCTTAGCACATGTGTAAAAAATGTTTAAGCCTTAGGATCTGAATTTTGATTAGCTTATTCTTTTGGACCTCTGACACAGTCCACCTGTCTCTGGTCACTCTGGATCATATTTCTCCCCAGAAACAAAACAGGATGCAACAGGATAGGCCCTCTCTTTTGCTACCCAAGGACTTCAAAGAAAGGTCTCTCAGGCATCATTCCTGGGGAGCAAAATCTCCCTGCCAACCCCCTGAGCACCTTTCTGAAATTGCCAATGCCAAATGAAGACCCAGAACAGTGACAAAGCACTCAGATTCACCTTACGTCTCGCTCCTCCACCCTCCTATGCAGGTTTGTCTTAGAAGCCAGCAAAATCAACTGGTGTGAGGAATAGCACTGCTTGTTAGCTCATTAAAAGAGCACAGATTAAATACCCAGTGGTTCCCAGTCACTTTTCCCAAAAAAGTGTTCATTTGGGCCTCACCAGCTTAAGGAAAAACCACTTAAGTGAACAGCAGGGATAGTCCAGTGCACCACAGAATAAGACAACAGCCTTGCCAGGTGCTCAGAAAAGGCCAGAAGCCTGAAGTGGAACTTGGTACACAAGGGTCATGTTTGGTTGCTTCAGGAAGCTGCAATTTCTGCTTATAATAGAGTAAGTTTAAGGTGCCTATGAGTCATCTCTATGCAATACTACGCTCCCTTTCAGCAGGTGATGCAGGGTGCCCAGCCATCTGGTTGTGCCTCGGAGAAGCTGCTGCTCTCTAAGTAATTTCAGCATGTAAAAAGGGAATAAGGAGTACAGCAAGGAAGACAAGCCCTTTGCACCATACAGCTAGTCACTGTAAAGCCCCAGCCAGACAGTGGTCTGTTAAAGGCAGCTAGCATGCACACACAAGGACATTCCCTCCCCCCAAACTAAAACTGCTTAAACAATCCTCAACCTGTTAATAAAGAACAGGAATGCTCTTTGAAAGCAAAGCATGAGTTTGCTCCAGTAGGATTTTTATACTTTGCTAACAAGTTATTGAATGAGCCAAGTAGACTCACTATATCCAATTTGGGCTTCAAATATTCAATCTATTCCTGGCAACGACTCTCCTACGTACCAAAAGAGCTACCACTGCAGCAGATATTAGTTCCAGTTGTAATTCAAAAAAGTAGTTCATTAAAATGCTGTCATGGTATAATAATAATAGTGTTTTCAAAACCCTGTAAATAATTTAAAATGCCTACATTCTGTTGAAATTCAGAAGGATTTAACTACTACTCATATTAAGCAGGACTGGCCAAAACACTGACAGAAAAGTTATTCTATACCCCAAATCAATTCTCTTCTCCACCCAGCCTTAAGAGTTCATTACTAATATTAGCTTTTCGACTGCATGAGATTGAAAAGTGAACATAAGATAGGCACATTTCAGAGGTACACTGGCAACCATTGCCGTTCGCTTCCTTCCCACATGCACTGAAGCAAAACTCTCCATACTCTTATCTATGCTAGCTGCACCAACAGCAAACTATCAATTGCAATAAAGCTTTTGCAGTGGGTTTTCAGATTTGGGAGAGCAAGGGAAGAGAATGCCAACTTTTCAGTATCATCTGATTTCAGGGAGAAAGAGCTGACAAGTTCGATGGTCGGAGTCTGGAGAGAAAAGGGAGAGTGAGCACCGACCCCTTGCAAGCCATGAATAACTGGGGCAACAGGATATTCACATGGGCCGGGACAGCAGATGCGGCAAACTGGCTTTTTAAACCATTTGGGAACCAACTGTGACTTCAAGCAGCAAGTCTGACCCAGACAACTCCAATCTTGCACTATCAAGATTATCTGTTCAATGTTCAGCATAATTTTGGTGTTTCAAAACAAACTTCTATTTTATTTTAGGCTTCAATATCTTTCTCCCTGCTGTGGAAGATATTTCTATCAAAAAGTGCAGTTAACAAAACTGTCTTCCAGTTAATGAAGTAAGTCATTGCGCATCAGGCAAAACGCACTTCCTTTTAGGAAAGAAGCGTGAAGAATAAGAGATTAAAAACACTGCATTAAAGTGGGTAGAAGGCCTGTCAGCATGCTAAAGAGCAGCTTATACCTCACTTAAATTTGCTCTAGGCACTCACAGCAGAGGTATTACTCCAGTCCAATGTAAATAACACTATTTTCATATACTTGGGTTTCTTGCATCTAAAACATGAACCAGATTTCAAAGTTGACCTGGAATTAGTGCTTCACAGGTAAACAGCAAATTAAAATGGTTTCCCATGAAATCATCAAGCTTAAATACAGATGACCTAATATAATTGGTGATGCTCACAACACAGACCAGGTGTTGATACATCTGACTACCGCAGAAGTAAATGAATGCCGCAGTAACTAGGATCACTCTGTACCACATGCTGAGGAACAATTGCTGCTCAAGCTCTTAGCTTAGGTGGCATTAAATAGGCAGTTTCTCATGGCATTAACTGTTAGTGCAAGCCAGAGTCTGACATAAATACATATTTAGAAAGCATCAGCTTTTTCTATCCAGCCATGAGGCACTGGAATCTTAGAGAGGAGCCTCAGCTCATTAGACTGTGCTATAAACATATTTCCAGCAGTCTGGATACTGTACCAAAATAAACAGAGGCATTAAAAGCAGTTCTCCGGTATTTTTAAAGGGGCCCAAGAAGGACAGCCAATTGGGTTTACACCCAATGTGCTTTTTCTAATTATACAAGGAAGTGATCTGAGAACTCATCTATATTAAGATGAAACAACAGATTTCATGAGCAGATGAACAAATGCCTCCCATGGATATGCTTCCTGCGTCCTTGTGTAACATCAACCCCACCCTAGCAATCGCTGCTCACACTCTTTACGACTTTTTCCTTTGTATAATTCCTCTGTATACATATATATGAAAGTCTCCTCTACATCCTCCTTCAGAATATTATCTTATAACCCTGAAAAAACTCTTCTTCCAGTTTCCCTTCATGTTCCCCTAGCAGGCAAACAAGGGAAATCATACCTGAGACCTGGCTGAACAGTTTTCCAATGAGGATGGCAAACTTGGAGATCCGTCCAGATGTACCTGTTGAGTTCACTTGAAAGGTATTCCCTCAACAGGGCAAAAATCCTGATGGTTTTTCTCCTGTGCTCAGGCACCAAATTTCTTTTATCATCTTAAAGGTTTCAGTGCCCTTACTGAACTTGATAGAAATGGATAATGGTTTTAGAAGTTCAGAATGGAAGGAACGGACAGACGAACGAACACAATAAAGTCTCATTTCTTTAGGAAGCCAGGCTACAAACAGTAAAAGTGTTCAAAAAAAATCCAGAATGCCATAACGTACTTCCTCTAGTTTCCTGAATGATACAGTGTTTGTGAAGAAGTACATATTTTCAGCAGGTATTTATGCACACAAGGTGAATCTGGCTATAGGCACTAGTCTGGTTTAAAAAACGTACTACTGAGTGAAGGTAAACCCTGCAGGGCTTAGGAGCAATAGGTAACATCAACTTACCTCTGCATACCTTCGGCACTGAAAAACAACTGAATAATTATCACTAAACAGATATTCAGAACAAGCCTGGGAACTCCTTTTTCTGTTCAATGCTTGGTCTTTCTTGATATCACAGTGAGCTCACCACAAGTAAGGATGAGCTGTTCGCAGTGAAAATTCAAGCCTATGCTTACATGCATACCATAGGTTTTACAGCCAAGTTTCTCCACTGATACCTAACCCTGCCCAGGGCATTCAGATCAGATGGCTCCGAGTAGTCCCACCAGATCTCTTGGCATCAGGCAAAAACAGTGCCAAGACGACATGCTTGTACATCTGTACAAGGAACACAGGAATCATTTACAACTACGTTACCAGGACGATTAGCCAAAGGGGAAACAGTTAAAATATTACCGTTTGGCATTATCTCTAGATTAGGGGGAAAAAAAAAAAAGGTAGCAGACCAGGGCAAGTACTAGAAGATGGACACATGCCACCTCCATTCTGGCAGGGCGAAACACATTGCTGTCACACCTACTGAGTTTAATGCATAACAGTGTCATCTCTTGTCAGGTGTAGTATGAGCCAAGGCAATTATGATGGAGTGCTTCAGGGTACGAAAAGAAAAAACTGTGAACTAGGCTGAAGCTTTAGTATTTCTGCTCTGGAAACTCCACTTTTCACAGAGCTTTTGACCTAGTCACTTTTACTGACATTGACAGAAGATTATTATACCTCCTTATCCCTTCCTGTGTACTCTCCTCTCCAGTAATAGGGTACAGCTGCCAAAGTTACCCAAGCATATCCCTGGAAAACTGTGGTAAATGTTTCATATTTTGTCCCTCTACTACACATTTGCTAGTGTATGCAGTCTCCACATCTTTAAACCTTTTCTTGCCCCCAGAGAAGAGGCAGATATTCTCTGGAAACTTGGTTCTAAAAATCTCAGCCCTGTAACCAAAAACTAGCGTTCAGCAGGCATTAAAACCAAAAGAAAACATTGAGTTTTCTATGAGGTTAGCAAGAGTGATGAGGCTTTTAAACAGCCGGTCACAATTAATGCAGTTGACTTCTGACGTTAAGTAGTAATAGCTGCAGCCAGCCCTTATGGGGGGACAGTTTACAGTCGGTGCAGCGGCACCCCTTCCACCAGCAAGCTTGTCTTCACCGGCAGCTTGCAGCCGCAGAGAACTGATGTACCTTGCGCTTGAATGAAACTCCCAGCTCGGACTCCCCCAGACCATGACAGAGAAGCTATTAAGGAAGCCATGCAAATGGAAGATACTTGAGTCACATCAGAAGAAGCCACATTAACATGACTCACAGAATCACAATGGAAATTCTGAGGAATTTCATAAATCAGAGTGAGCCATCACTGCACTCTCACATTAGACAGTTTTCCTGAAGAGTGTTTGTTAAGAGCTACTAAAAAACAAGTAGTTCATACGCAGCAAAAATTAACTAAATCCATTTTTCTCCCAACTTGTTTGACTGACCTTGGTGGTGCAGCTGGGGATGATGAAGGTCAAAAGGGCTTTTGTTGTTGATGTCACTAACATTGGTTTGTCACAGTCTCCTTCTCCTGTGTGTAAAGATTCCTATAAACGTAGAACTGTTAGAACATCTACGTAGAAGTTATTATTTTGGTGGGGGTTCAGTTTAGATGCCAAGCTGCCGGCAGTGAGGCTGCAGGGGCTGAGTCTGTGAGGAGAGGCTGGGGCTGCCCCGCACTGGACACAGCCGGTTCCAGCCGGTTCCACAATGGCCCTGCTGCAGGGCACAGCTGAGCCCCTCAGTGAGGCTGGTGGGGCCTCTGGGAAAGCACATTGAAGAAAGGGCAAAACACCGCACAGAGTGAGGAAAAAAGTGTGGGAAACAGCCCTGCGAGCAGCCAGGTCAGAGCAGGGGGAGGAGGTGATGCAGGTGCCAGAGCAGAGATTCCCCTGCAGCCTGCGGAGAGGGCTATGCTGGAGCAGACATCCACCCTCCAGCCTGTGGAAGACCCCATGCCAGAGCAGGTGGGTATTTGCTGAGGGAACGGTGGCCAGTGGAGAGGAGCCCACGCGGAGCAGGTCTCCTGACAGGAACCGCAGCCCATGGAGAGCCCACGCTAGAGAAAATGTGCGAGGAGGAAGGAGCGACAGAGGGGCTGTTATGGACTGACCACAACCCCCTATTCCCCATCCCCTCTGCACCGCTCAGGGGGGCAGGAAGAGGTAGAGGAGTTGGGAATAAAGGAACGAAGCTGAGCTTGCAAAAAAAGGGGATATTGGGGGGAAGGCGTTTAATTTTTGTCTTTGCTTCTCACCATCCAAATCTATTTTAATTGGCAATAAATTAATTTAATTTTCCTCAAGTTGAGTCTGTTTTGTCCATGATGGCAATTGGTAAGTGATCTCCCTGTCTTTATCTCAACCCACGAGCTTTTTCATCTTATTTTCCCTCCCGTCCTGTTGAGGGGAGGAGTGCAGAGTGGTTGGGTGGGCGTCTGGTAGCTGACCAAGATCAACCCGGTAGGGTAGGGTAAAGGGAGAGCCTTGAATGGGAATTCACCCAACCTGCTCCATGCAGAGCTGTAATCAGTATGAGGTCCTAACACAGCAAGCCAGCTTTATATTGATGGCTCCAGCACCTGGCACAATCTACCTGAACGGAATATTTCCAAAATCTGAGGCCATAAACTGGCAACTCTATAGGAAAGGTTACAACATGAAACATAAGCAAGGGTGCTTTCAAAGCTGCTGTCATCACTAGCTCTGATCTTTCAAACTTTCATCCTGACATTCACTACCCTTGCAATGCAATACTGAAGGAATGGATGGAGTAGTGAGAGGTCTCACACAAAGCACTGAGGAAGCAGCAGTTTAAAAAAAAAGAAAAGAAAAGATGATGCTTAAAAACAAAAAAAAGGAGAAAGATGATTTCACCAAAAATCAGCCAGCCAGATTTTATTAATCCTGACTGTACTCGCAGGATCTACAAAGGACTAAGGACTATTGTACTTTCTTACATAATTGTTGCCAATCACCTCTTTAAGCTAGAGAGACCACACAGAAAGCGGTCTTACAGAAAAACTTTTTTTTTTAAAAAGGGGGGAAAAAATGCAACTTGTTGGCTTTAAATTCATTAAGATACTGCACTTTAAGAGAATTCAGGGAAAAGAGATAAGGATTTGAAGAGGAAAAAAACAAAAGAAAAAAGGGTAAAACCCCAGAATTGGTTTTGAAGTCAGAGTATTTTAAAGTGCTGTTGACCATAAAATGAACAAAAGTAACAGAAAAAAGTATTGCTGTATCTAAGTGCCACGTTCCCATGATAATATGGAACAGCATCATATGCTGCAATAAAATGTTTTAGCTGATCATTTCTTGTCTTTTTGGCACTCTGCTGACACACTTTTTAAAGTGTTAATTAAAAAAATAATCAAATCAACACTACAAATTGGATAGACTTGTGCCCTACAAACAGTCTCTTCTGACCACTAATTTGTGGAGCTGGGGCTCAGCCAACTTCCAATGAATCTGTGGAGAGTTTCCAGCAAGCTGTCATCACAGCAGGATGCAGTCCTTGATAGGGCGATCGTACATGGCAAGTGAAGTGATGCTGAACTGTCACTAAACAAGTCTGTTCTATTGTGCCTGAATCTTCCTTTAAGGCTCATCCAAAAATGGAGATTGGCAGTTTATTTCCAGATACACATTTATAATATAATGCACCTAAAACCTTGTAGTAGCCACATGGAAGCATGCTTTTTGGATTATTGTGACATTGTGGGAGAATGACAAAGAACACTGGACTAGCTGTAGCTCTAGAACACAACTAGTTTTAACGGGTTTTATATTTATAAATAAAATAGGCCATGACAAGAGACCTGAACATGCAGTACTTTCCCCTTGGGGATTCTGAATTTTTTTTCTTTCTATTTTCTGTAGTTTGAGATAAAGAATTTTAGATTTCAAATACATGACTGCATTTTAAGTGTGCCTAGTGCAGCAGCCATCCTGTGTTCATTTACTGATTATATTTTTAGGAGGTTATTTCCAAGATATAGTTAAATCAAAAAGAAAGCTAATCTGCATGTAGAATGCTAATAATAATTTAGAAATTCAGTGTAGATCTACTGACTTTTGACAGGTTTCTGCTTTCTGAACATGGTCCCAGACAAGGCTACTACAGCACAGAGTAAAAATAAGCAGTGATTTAGTCTAGGCCTCCCTTGATGTACCTTCCCTCCGACAGCCTTCAAAATATCACAGGTAAAGTCAGGGAAGTGATAGTCAAGTGTTTCTATATTCTTGGAGAAAAAATAAAATCCCTTCTGTGTCACTGCCATGGGAAATCAGAACATCCCTTACCACTCTGCAGCTTCTTCCTTAGATACATTTCCTTTGTCTAAACATTAAGATGGGGGAAAATGAAAGAAATCCTTGCCTATTGCAAGATTAATTCACAACAGCAGTATCATACTCTCCTGTCTTTCCATCCTGTCCCCTACCAATTAAATGAGGGCAGACTGGTAAATTGTCTGAAGTGTCTTCTAAAAGATATAATTTAGTATGAATCACTGTTTTCTGAACTCAAAAAAACCCAAAGAGCAAACAAGACCTTTTTAAGACTGTCACCCTGTGGAAGAAGCAGATTTAAGAGGACTGACTTTCAGAGAGTAGGCTCCGTACTTCTTGAAAATTAGAAAGTCCAACTTGAAAATTGAGGAGTGAAGCGAAGCACCTAAAGACTAGCAGCCACTGGAAAAGTTGATGGGAGTGTGTTCAGATATCTGTTGATGGCACTGAAAGTACACAGGTATATAGTAATGTTGCATGATATTTTCCATCCTAAATCACTTTGCTGAATAGACTGTTAGACTGCAGTCTTTCTGCTAGCTCTCCCCTTCAAGCAAAATATTTGTCCCACTTTAAGGCTTTAACCAAAATGATTCAGTCATTTCCAAGAGGAAGTTGAAGAATGTTATTCTTTTTTCTCTTGGAAAGCTCATCACTTCTAAGTTACAGAACAGGATCTCGTACTTGGGCAGCAGCCAGTCCTCCTTCAGAAGGATAAGGCCCAGGACGTGCAGCATGAGAGAGGCAGCTGAAGTAACACAATCAGCCAGGACCACCAATAGCCCTCCAAGGGATTTAAACCAAGCATGCAGTCACTTGAATACCTAGGAATAATTGCTTTGCAGCGAGATTTTAATTGGTATGTCAGGAGACCAGAATCAGGTTCTAGCTTTAGATGGGCTTCATCCCATCCCATCTGTGTAATTCTTATACAGCTTCATCAAGTTATTTAAACAGGCATGGTAAGAAGGAGTGAGAAGGGAACTAAGGGGAGAAGTCGGAATTAAATGCAGATTGTTTAATTAACTATCTCAATATAACTGTAATTTTTTTTTTATTTAAAAAAAACCAAACAAAACCAACAACTAAAACCACAGTACATCATTCCTTGCTCCAAAGAAACGTCTTCCAAAAGAAGAGGCCAAACTGGGACTAAGAGACAGAACGTATATTAAAACCTTAAGTTTTCTAACTGAAGAGTTGGCAGGACTTGCGTGCCCAGGGGAGTCAAACCCTCATCAGACATGCAGGCATGCACCCATCATGCATGCATAGTATGCTCTTTTGGAGCCATATCACGACATACACAATGGCAGAAGCAGCCCAACAGAAAAGTATTTCTAGGGGAACCAAGAAGAAACGTGGCAAGAAGAGACACTTTCTTAATGCCAAGTGGATACTACACTCAAAATAGCTTTTCCCCCTTTCCAAAGCAGTTGAAGCAACAAAAATAAACACCACCACTCTGAAAGATGCAAACAAAAGCATAAAGAATATTCATCACAAAAAAGCAGGATCCAATGCATCACTCCACTAAACAGGGTTCTCATGTTCAGAAGGGGACAACGTAACTGGCAAATTGCTAGACATCTCCTTCCCTGTTGGCCAGACCCAACTTTGCTTACTTTTCTGGATGAAGTAAATTCACAGACTAAGAATACTGAACTTCTTAGTGGGGAAGAAGATAGAAATGTTGGTCAGCCTCTTTGGAGGGGATACCAAATGTGTGTGAGTCACAGTAAAGAGAGTGAGCCACTGATAGCACTTACACTTTTCAATACAGAAAAATTGTTGCATCGACCCATAAAAGCCACCCCAGCTCAACAGATGGGATTAGATTTTGAATGGCACCTCATAACTCTGAATCCCTTTTCTCTCCTCCAGCGTTTCAGAAGAAGGTAAACAAGCAGTGGATCACCCTGTGCGTGTGTATTGGGCAATCCACCTGAACAGACTGATCTGGAGGTCACCTGTCAAGAGACTGAGAACAGCAGAAAATCCCAGCATAAGAGGCAGCCAGATAGTCCAGGAAGACCCAGAGTGACTGTGAAGATCACTCAGAAGTGATGTAGGAAGTGAGGGATGTATTGTGCAAAGGGGTTAGTGCTTAGTCCAGACCCATGTCTCTCCTTGAGATGGAGAGTGGCTGTAAGTAGTTGCTTATGACACTTAAAACCCCCTGTACTTCTCCATTTCCTCCTGCTGTCAAGTGCCTCTGAAAACGTAAACCACGCACTCAGGTTATGCTGAAAGTCAAGGGGCATGGCAGCGGTCTGCTACAGCAGCTATGCAGTTTGGGGTCAACGCAAGTCCTGGGGCCAGATACTACAAAGGATAAAGAGGCTGAAGGAAATGATAGGTGAAGAAAATGTGGGTCTGGCAACCACCTTCTTCAGGAGTGCTCTAGGGCCTAAAATTCACAAACCCCCAACATCCACCAAGGGAAGAATTGAAAAAAATCACTTAGATAGTAAATGGAGAGACAATAGCTGGCTCAGAAGTGCATTTCTATTTTATCAGATATGAATTATAAATCAAACACAGCAAGCTAGAGAAGAAATCATTAATTTTTCAGTTCTCGAACCACAGATATCATGTTTAGTTCTATGCCACCAGCCTTTGCAATACAATGCAATAAAAATTATTTGGCAAAAGTAATTAGCCATTGTGGAATGAGATCCAGATGAAAGTTTAAAGACTACAATGTTACCATTAAACTTTTAAAGACAGACAATGAAGCATTAGTATGTGTATCTCCCTATTCATACATTCATGCAGATTTAATGTTAAAGAAACAAAACAGTCTTGCTGCATGACATTCCCTTGCATTTGAGGATGGCCCAAACTGACATTAGATGGAGTAGAAACTGTAGAATAAACCATATCTTCAGAAGTCTTCTCTGAAAGAATGATCTCCATTGAGTCCTGGGCTGCAGGGCATTAGCCTGGAGTTGGCGCATACATGCAAAACTTCCTAAACACCAATACTCCAGTTGTACAGTGCCCCTCTGCCTCCGTTCCCCTCTTTGCAGAACAGGATGATAGCACTGATGACCTAATTCACAAATTATGCTGCTTGAGACCAGAAGGGACAGAGGCATCAATACAGGGAGGGGCACAGTTTTGCCCCAGCTAACCACCAGTGTAACAAACAGCCACAGATAAATTTTGCACTTAATGCAGAAGAAGCATTAAGCGACTTGCCAGAGAGAGTACAGAAGGCTTTTTGCAGGATTAAGACCTGAGCCCAGGCACTAGGCGGCCCTAATAATAGTCCTAACCACAAAATAATTTCAAAATACATATACATACATATACATACATATACACACCTGAGCATTTTCCCAGGTCTGTGTTTGTTACAGCCTTGCCCTCTGACTGAGGAATGGTGTCTCTTGGGCAACTCCCAAATGGGAATCACACATAGTCCTACTTAAGTGAGGAAGGGTCCCATGAAGGCTTACAATCATGCTCAAAGCTTCCTACCGGAAAGGGCCCAAACGTGAACCAAAAGATCACTATGCTATGTTCTATCTAGTCTTCTTCAGCTCAAGCATTAGAGAAGGAAAGCAGATGTTTCCCAACCTGTTGAAAATACTGTTTATAAGCAGCAGCAGGGCCAAATTCACTGTCACGTGTAAGACCTTGTATCTCATTATTATTGCAATCTATCTGTCAAATGCCATTTTCTGAAAATACGCAAGGTAACACGACCAGAACCATCCCACTTCAAGGAACCAACCCTTTCACTATTACAAACAAAACTGTGCCCACCTGCCCTCCTCCACTCTCCCCTAGCTTCTTGACAGCATTGCTCATATAGACAGGCTTTTATTTCAAAATTTAACTTTCAAAATGGATATATCACGTAAGATGAGGGTACGTTCTCAGCAGAGCTCTGCCAAGAGGAGCTGAGGTGGTCCTTGCAGTTTATTTTCTGATACAGTTCTGCGTCTGGACATGGACTAGAAGTTTTGTTCCGCAATTTAAAAAAAATTTGAAAAAATCAAATTGATTAATGGCCACACCCAGCAAGTCCTGTTATTTTAATCTTGCATTATTTTTGCACTTTGAAATTTCTGTGGCAAATATTAATCCCCTTTGCTGTTGCAGATGCTACAACTTCCGTACATGAATTAGAAGTTACCTCATCAGATTCAATGGTTTCATATCTCCTTCTGTTTGACTCACACTATGCATCAGGAAGCAGCCATTTTATATACCTCTTCCTACAGAATTATCAAAATTTGGTCATTTGGAAAAAAAATCCAGTGCCTGTTGATGCTTTTATTGTTTTTGCCACAAAGACTTGTTAGCCATTTACACAAAATGCGACTTGCAAAGCCAGCCTACTTGTGCACTGATCAAGTCAAAAACTATAGCAGAGGCTGTTGCTTTGTACAATGTTATTTTAAAATGCATATTGTGTGAAATCTCTCTTTAGAGCTGCATTACTACACAAGCTTGTACTTGGTTCTTTGCAGAGTAATTAGCATACAGTGTAAACAGAGTTAAAGAATACGTTGAGAAGTATGACCCTGTGAATTAGGAGACTAAACTGTAACTATATTATATAACTGATATATAACTATGTTATAACAGGGTTAGCATGCATGTCCTATTCACTCTTATGGCTCTACCTGTAGCAGTTTTCGCTAGCTTCTGCACACTCTCAAACAATTTTAAGCATTTTAACTTGGTTCAAGGCCAGCTCCAGAAGTTATAACTCAAGGCAGGCAAGGAACAGAATTGATTTGGAGGTAGGGACCTCATGCAATAAATTTGTGAGAATGGGGAATTCCAGTTGTCACCTAGATAGCAGTTAAGAAAGGAGACAAGATTCTTTAACCAGAAATGCACGTATACAGGAAAGAGTTCATGACTTTGGGGTCTTGCTAATAATTTTTAGCCAAGACAACATCAGGGCTACATGCCATGTAATACCCAAAGAAAATGAGTTCTGCCAGGCCAAATCCCAACTCCATCCTAGAGACCTTCGTGAGCCACAGGTGTAAAGCACAGAGACAGAGCTAATGTCTGTACAATCCCTAAAAACAAACCTAGATTGCCAACTCGAACCACAAACCTCAACCTACAGTCAAGGAGTGACCCGTTAGAAAAGTAATTTGCTTCCATGTGGCCAGGTGGTAAGGCAAGGGTTGGAGCAAGATCTTCAAAGAGAAAAGAAAGATGCGAGACTTACACACCATACAAGGCAGAAATGAGATGATAATTTTTAAAAAAACCAAAAAACGAAAAAACAAAACCACACACACCATCCCCCCCCACAGAGTTACTGGTCAAAGTCACAGGTTTGACCACATGAAGATGATCATATAGACATCCCCAAGTCCCTGTTCCACCACTGTGCCTTGGGATGTTGGAGGAGAAACCAAGTTAACAGTGTGGTTCCAGGGGGAAGTCTCTGGGCAGTGGTTCCCGAGCCCAATGCCAGACACAAACCCCATGGAGGGAGAAGGTGCCCACCTACACAACTCATGGCTCCTGCTGCTTGGAGCTATGAAACTACATAATCAAATGCTGGGTTTTGGTAAAACACGGGAGGTGGTTCAGCAAGCTGCTGACAGCAGACAAGGGTTAACCACTGGTCCTTAGTGTTATTAGATCGTAACACATCTGGAGAGTCTTATTGCTAGGGCAAACATTAATCTTCAGAGAAAGCTAAACATGCAAAATGAGATCTCACTCATGAGAAAAAATTGAAAGGTAGGTTATACACAATGAAAATAATCCCCAAAAACTTTTGAAACTGAACTGGCTGAAAAGGGGGAGAGGAAGTGTTTTTCCACAAGAAAATACCCACCTCTCCCAGCCGACTGGGATCAGAGTAGGCAGAAAAGTTTTAAGCTGAACCTTTCCATTTTGAAGCATTTCTGTGATTGACCCGAGTCTAAATTAAAATGATGCTTGTTTATAGAAAGGTCCAAGCTTTCCTTATTCCCAGCACTGTACTAAAGTTGTGTTGATACAGATATTACATTGGATTATTTCCCTGAAGACATGAAAGAGAGCTAATGTAAATGCCAATTTAGTTTTAAGAATCCTAGGAGAGTAAGGCTTTGTCTGACTTACTTATTTATGAAAGCCCTTATATATTTAAGGAGTTTCAAGTTTGCTTTGTTAGGCTCCAACTTAAAAAGTAATTTGTTCATTTAAGAATATTCTGCGATTAGTTTAGTCTGAGTGCATACAGGGGTCTTCTGGAGAGTAGTCATTTCAAAGTGGCATATACAAACCTTATTTCCATGGGAATTACTGAGTAGTCAGCCTCTATGAACGCCCCCCTTCATCAAAAAATAATGACATCATTTTATATGCGGCTTGACAAAAATATGTATTTCATGTATTCCCATCTGCATATTGCCTGCCTTGCTCCACCGAGCTGCTTGTCCTCTTGCACAAAGGGCGGCATTTCCTAATTATGTGACTCCACACAATATTAAAGTACATAACAAAATCGTGCACACGTACACTGGAAACAGCTGCTTTGGTGTTTAGATCTAAAATTCAAGATGTCTTTTTTTCTGCACCTGACTCCACTGTCCTTTGTTACTGGATGATCTCAACACACAGCAGTAGAGTACAGATATTTCCTAAGGATTTCACATTTGAAGTCCACAAATTCTGCGTTTACACTTTCACAAACAGAAAACCATGGTAACCACTGCAATATCTAAGGGTGGATTACTGTACAGTTTATTCCATAATATCCATCCTGAGAAAAACAAAGAGTCAAGTACCTACTAATGTCTGCGTAATTGGTTTAGAGCTCAGAATTTTAGGCACTTCGGACAGCTTTGAAGCAAGTCTAGCTAAATTGCATTAGTAATTGCAGAAGAACAATCAGTGACTAATTAAATCCTCTTTCTGGATACAGATTGCTGGCTGAAGATTTATGTAGTATACACTATGCTGTGGTGTACTCATTTGAATTAATTACTGCAATCACCAAGCAAGGATCCCCAAAACCACCTCTCCTACGGTAAAATAAGATCTAGGCTCACTACAGTTTTCCAGTCTATGGTATTCTTTGCAAAAGAATAATACAGAATGTTCATTAAAAACTGCAGCATTACTGTTTCAACCTCCATGCCTCCTCTTTTCAATTTCATTAGCAGCTCCCACTGACAAACGATCAACTAATAGTAGCTCTCTAACAGTGCAGCCAAATTGAACATCACTATTGGATTAGTGAGAAAAGTCTTGTATCTACTGGCTTAAATCAAAGGACAGTAAATCAGTGTTCCACTTTTGCACTGGTCACACAATTGTAGCACTGATTCAGCTTTTAAGATACTGCTCGCCACTCTAGTGTGCATCTATTTCATGCTCTAAATTGGCTTATACCACCTTATTACTGTATTCCAGACATCTTCCAATGCAAGCTAAACAAAACCCAAGGCCCTTTGTAGGCTTTGAAAAGTTTCCTTGTTGCTTATACACTAAGTAAAGTAAGAACAGAAAACCTGTTCCAGGTTTCAGAGGTCCCACATAGATCCCCACGCCACAGGGTCCTACAGCTGATTTCAGCTAAGAAGCACCTAGCAATAGAGTAAGTTGTTTATACTAAAATGTGTGTAATTAGCAACTGTCCCTGGTAATGAACCTCAAAAATCAAACCTCCAAGGTCACCAAATGTACGTGTCTCTCAATTTAAGTTTTATTTGTGTTTTGAACAGTAGCATCCCTTAGTTTACATTACTAACAAACCAAGTGAGTTCCCACGTCGTTTGAACAATTTTGTAGAGATTGCTTCTATTTATAAAAAGGATACATGTGTGGCATACCTGGACAAACACGGACAGTATTTAAACTAGCACCTTGAAAAGGACTTTAAACAAAACTAGAAAAATTGTTTGTATATTCATGTACAAAGGCTGAGAGGCCCACCCTATCTAATTGAGACACCCTCTCATTCCCATTTCCATACACCCACATCCTTAATCCCTGCTCATTAGGGAAAATAGAAAGGAGGTTGCTACTGGCATAAATCACACACTGACTACAGCTGTGGATGGCCCACGTACAGGAATAACTTTCACTCCATTAGCTCTTCTGCCTTTAAAAATGAGATCTACAGTGAGCATTGAAATGCCACTGTGATGGCTGCACACAGATAGCTGTGCATCCCACAGCTGAAGATGTCTGGCTATTTACTACCATCAAACACAGATGATTCCTTTTCCCTCTTCCAAACTACAGGAAGAAAAAATATTCCTGTTGATAATAAACATTGGGTTTTTTTCTAAAGGAATGAATTTTAATAACTTTCAGAAGTGTCCTGTATTGCCAACTTTGCTGGTCCCCTTGGAAGCAAAGATGATAGAATCAACTAGTTAAAAGCAGTAAAACTGAGCTCTATTCCCGCGTTAAAAAAAAGACTTTTCACACTTCAGTTAAATGGATTTTCCTGTTGAGATTGCCTGTCTTTTTATCTTGCATGACAAGTTTGTCTAGATTCTCTTTACAAAAATTATATACCAAGATGAAATTGCCACAGCTTGAAACGACATTTCTTTGTCATAACAAGACTAAATATTTTTCTGAAGCTGACAGACATGACAACTGAGATGACTCAGGTCAACCTGGCAAGCCTCACCTTTTCTGGATCACCAGTAGAGTGGACAGGGAAAACCTGCCATTAAAGATGCATTTAAGATGGAAAACATTAAAATATCTCAGGAGGCTAAACGGCACTACTTGAAATCAGTGTTTGTGAAGTCAGTTTTGAAATTCGCCTAATTAAACTGATAGACACTTCTTTTGCACACCCTTTTTCCTCTATATAGTGTCATCTGCATGGCTGTCGGTGAATGTATACTTTGTGAAGCTGCTCCCTATCAGTTCCAGCAATTTCTTCACTTTGCAGGGGACACACACACACAAAAAAACCCCCCCAACAACAACCACCCTCTTCAACTCAGAAATAGGTTAATATTCCAAGTACTGAAGTATGGTTTGGAAAGAAAGTTCAAGAAGGGGGGATTTGTTCTTTTTCACAATTAGCATTACCAATGTCAAATGAATCCCCAGAATGGCTAGAAACAGACAAGGAAGATGAGCTTTGTGTTGCAAAGGCTTCAGAATTACAAGGATATCTGGTATGACCATTCAGTTAGTACGAGGGAGAAGTGGATAAGCAGAGTGGTAGTGTTTCCACATGCTTTCATACACGCCACAGTGAGCCTTGAACTTCGGCATTGTAAGTCACAAGCAACAACCACCAAAGTTACACCTAAATCCACAAGGAGCCTTCAGCAAGTTACTAGGCAGAGGCCAAACCATAAGAGGGATGTAAGATCACACTCCAAGGCAGAATTCATGCTGTCCAGCAGCATCTCCAGATTAAACAATCTGAGCTATGATCTTTATTTCCTTTTTTGTGCATCTACTTATCAGCATCCAGTTCTATTTCCTCTAGGCTGGTATAAAATCTACCTGCATTACAGATGAAGCTCATAATACCTGTAATACACATTTTAAATCACATTTTATCATTTATTCTAAGTGAAATCAGAACACTGAACTGGCAGAAGTGAACACTGAACATCTGGAACTGGAATACGCTGAAGTCCTTAAAATATTTTAGGTAAGAAAAACATCTTTGGATACAAACTGAATTCACTAAAGCAAAGATGATCTTCTATTAGCTTGACCTTTGCTAGTGACTAAACAAACCCAAGTCAAAAAGGCAGACGATGCTTTCCCCTTTTTTGATCTATGAACATATACAAGTCATGGGAAGATGAGATCTAAGAGATCGTTCAAGAATTTTAGGTACACGTGTAATTATACTTCCATTAACTACCATCCAGAATGGTTAGTATAGTTTTGAACTTTAAAATGCTATTACATGTTTATTTTAGGGCTATTCCAGTGCAGGATCATATAATTTTGGGGGGAAGTGCTTATGATTTAAGAAGTGCATTTATCATAATATAAGTGTATCTGAGCTCATATACGGCCAAACTGTATGTTTAAGCCATTGCAGAAATACTGCAATGAGTCCTTCTAGTTCATGAAATACAGTAACGTGATGTACAATTGTGGGGGGAATACAACAAATTTTTTGAAACATTCATGAATGAAGCTGAGCTTTCCTTCTTGCTAAGGTAAATCCAAAAGCCCTCCTATTGAGTACAGTCCACCAGCCGTTCTTCCTCCTTCTACCATCTGAATAGCAAGGGTATAGGCTACTTCTCTATTTTCTTTCCATCCCTACTGTGACTTCAACTTCAGTTGCTCTTTTACACCAATTTATCACTCCTCGGTTGTTTCCTGAGGGTTATTGATATTAAATTCCCCTGTGTCACAGACCACATGAGAGTGCCAATTGCATACGTCTGTGGCGTATACTTAATGATTACCTTCCATTATGACTTCTAAGAACAAAGTTGAAGTCTCATTTTCAGTACTGACTGAATGAGTTTTCACCTTACTTGTGCTTTCACTCCACCCAGAAAATTACCCAGTTTATAATCCCATTTAAGGAAACAATATAGAGCAGTGTTCCTACCATCGTGGCACCTGGACCTTTGTTACGAGTTACGTGTTTCTGCCATACTTCAAAGATGCTTAAGTGACTGCATGCTACAGAAAACACAGTCTGAAAAAGGGTATTTTATCAGAAATTTCTAGTCTACAATATTCAGCAAGAGAATGAAGAGCTTTTTTTTCCTCCTTACTGAAATGAGCCACAGTTTTTCCTTAAAGCTTTATGCTTTTAGCTTGCTGTGTAATTTATAGATACAGGCATTGCAGCTGCTAAACTCAGAGGTTCTCAGCACTAAACCTACAGTAAGTAGCACAATTTAAGCAGGTGAAGAGAACCATTAGCTCCAGAATAATAGTTCATTGGGAGACGTTATGCTTTACAGCATTATGCTTACTGACAATTAAGCTGCATTCTCTACTAATATGGAAGTTACGCAACCTAAAATAGTGTGGGAAGTTCACAAGACTCGGGTTCTTTGTATGAACTGGATGAACACACTCAGGTTTACATCATAGCAGCCGGTGGTCCAAGGCATAAGAGCCCAGACTTCACTGAAATGGGTTAAATTATTATCTCTACCAAAAAGCCTTGTGAGAAATACAAAGAGAAGAGGTTTTGGCAGAAATAAGTTCAGGTCTGCTACAACTGAATCACTCTGGATTCTTGCAATGTGAAGAAGAATTGGTTCTTCCTTCATTGTGCCATTTGATTTGTTCATATAAGTAAATTAATGTAATTATTATATATAACGTTATTGATACATTCCTTCATAATGCTTAGAGTTAATGATTGTTTACTCTCCTACTGTGACAAATTAGACCACCTACTCACACGCTTGTATTTATCATTAAAGGAACACACATGGAGAGCTAAAAGCCTGCGATAGTATAACTGCAATATTCAGTTGCCTTTCCAGGCAATAATCTTGATAGCTAAATAGTTTAGTTCCTCCTCATAAAACCAGAAGGAATACAACAGCAATACAGTGAATCCTAAATAGTTAGCCGAGGAAAAAGAACAAAACAGAATCTATCACGGAATTTTCCCAAATTAAAGTACAAGAGTACTACTGATCAACACCACCGTGAACTAATAAGAGATAATGTGTATTTCAAACACTCTTTATGTGGTGGTGTTTAGCAACGTTGTTTGGACAAAAGCTAAAAAATGAAGGCCAGGGTTAGCTTTTTAGCAATGTAGTCTTTAAGTTCAAAGAGCTGTTGATCCAGCAGAAGACACTTGTAACATGTGGCTTGAGCCCACAAATACGCCTAGGTAGAAAGCCAAGTTAGAGCCTCTGTTTTTCATACATGTTACTCAGAAATGTTTGCAGTGTCCTAAAAGGATTATTTTTTCTGTTTAGTAAGTGGTTTTAAAAAGTTATTATTCAATTTTACCACATATATTAACCTCCATTATTCAGTTCCACAGCACTGAAGTTGCTCAAATCTCTGATAACCCACTGAGCTGCTGTACACCCCAAATTTGATATGAGTCCCATCCATTATCAGTTTCATATATTTATGCACAGGTTAAGTTCATTAACAGACATAGCAGCCTTAGAGCTTAACGACACAAATAAGGAATTAATAAACACACACATAAATCTCCATCTGATAAAGTTCTTCTGCCATGACAAGCAAGCATGGATTGGATCAATAACATCGCTTACAGCAATTTTAGGCCAGTGCCTCAACTGCTGCCTATCAGAGATCTACCTAACATCGGAATAGTTGTGCAAGTCAACACCTCTGAAAATTCAGGTCTATCTCAGCCTTGAATAACATATCACAACAAAAAGGTCTTCAGGACACAAACCACTGCCTGAGGTAAAAGAGGAAAAAAAGGGAGATGCTCAGGAAAGGGGGGACCCCTCCCCCCCCCCCCAAGACACTAATCTCGTGCATACTACTTGCTTCGATTCCAAGACAAAGATAGATTTTACTAAAACTGCTCAGGATAAAAACCAACAGCAATTCCACACAAATTTATCGGAGTATTTTTGAATGGACAGGCCTTCAGATACTGCCTGACAACAGTTGCTCAATTATGTGTTACTTTTATTACACACAAGACTTGGCAGCAGCAGAGAACGTATGTCTGGGACAGTCCTCAAAAAATTTACTAACACTTCAAGATGCACAGGCCAAGTTACAATATGGCGAGATCCTAAAAATACTTCATTTTGCATGTAATTATTCACTGATAACAGAGGGAGCAGAGTTAAGTTTGAGATTCGGTAATAGACTGAAGCCAATTGCTTCTTCCGCACAGTAACAAATTCTAAAACGAACATCTCGGTTGATGTCCTGCTGCCAAAAGGATGTTTCAACAACAACTGTGTTACCAGGAAAGTCTTACATCACTAAGCAATTTGTAGCTCTACATTGAAAGTATCGTGTGAAAACAAACATACAGCTTCCAAAACAACCTTAGCGTACAACCATTTCTCAAGATGCAAGAAAAATAAATGCTGGCATGAAGACCCCTTTCTTCGACTATGAAACTGTTTAAAAAATATTCACAACACCAGTGTCAACCAAGTTCATCACAAAAGCCAACTTCTGTCTCGTGTTTGCCTGTGAGCGCCAAGCTATAATTAGATGCCCAAATAATGAATGATAGGCTTATACTTGAACCAGTTCTTGGGGCTTGCACCAGTTCCTGAAAGACTAAAACACCCTGAAAGGATTTACCAGTACTTCATATCCAACGCATTAAAAACAGGCAACAAGAAATCAAGTCACATTAAGCCAAGAGCACAACTCAGTGTCAAAATCTGTTCCAATTAAAGAAACTGTTAGACAAAACAACATTTGCATTGTATTCTGAAACCCTACATTAAGATTACCATTCCAGCAATGAGCATTTTGAAACATCGAGAATGATATCACAGCCAAACCAAGAAGGATAAAGACACAGACACATACTCCCACTGTTATATAGCCTTCTGCTTCCAACAGCTTCACTGAGCTCAGTTAAAAATCAGCAATGGCAAAACAAGGAAAACAGAGTTTCGAAACAAGCGAAACAATAAATCTTAATACCCAACAGCGATCTTTCCACCTTCCCCAAAAGCAGCTTAGTCAAAGCTCATTTTGGAGCAGTTTTGTAGCATCTCTCTCGAAACGCCAAGAACGCCTCTGCAGGGATGCTGCCCTCACCCCAGCATAGGGAGGGTCAGCAATCTACATAAGTCAAGTTTATATAAAGGGAGAGGAAACAGAAAGCTGAAGCGCTACACCGCTCACATATTAATAGAACTACAGGAGATCTGCAAGCCGACCGCCAGAGCCCGATTCTGCATTTAAGGGAGAAGGGAATAAGAGGAAACGGGGAGGGGGGGAAAAGTTTCCCCCTCCCTCCTTCAGGCAAATCGAAATTCGTTCATTAGATCCTCAGGCTTTTAGGGACAGTTACATAAAAATATCTAGAACCCGTAACGCTTAGAATAGGATTCCTTCGACTTCAGCAGGCTCTGCCGGATAAACCCCGAAACACGCGAGGGATTCACGGAAAGGCCAGCTCTCCCTCCTGAAGCCGAAGAGAGTGGCCGGATAAAGCGCAGGCTGGGTTCGGGGCTGTCGGCACCAGGGCGGCTGGGGCTGGGGACGCGTCCCTCTCGCACACCCCAGCCCTGCTCGGACAGACGGGGGAGAGGGGGGCTGCGGCTAACGGGCATCTTTGATGCACACAGCCGGCAGCTGCGGGAGTCTGGTGGGGTTTAGGTGCCATGAAATGGTGGATCTGGCTGTCAGACACGTTTTACGATACGGAGAGATACTAAGCCTCTGCAAACCCAAGCCGGGAAGGGATAGGAGGCGGCAGGCGGGGAGCGGGACCAGCAGCGGCGGGGCCTGGGGGAGCTGTCAAGGCCAGCCGCCTCCCCCCGCCGGCCCCAGCCCGGGCCCCCTCCGCCAGAGCGGTACTTACGTGAAAACAAAAAATAAAGTAGTCGAACCCACTAACAAGGCAGCTGCTGTGGAGACAGGGATGTATTTAGTAGGTTTAAACCTCTTTCCAGTGCTGCTGGGCATCCTGTAGTTTACACATCACTATGTAAATCCAACCCGAGAGGAGGGAGCCGGGAGGATGCGGGGACCCTCCGGCGCGGGGAGAGCGGGACCCGGGCGGCAGGGAGGGAGGGGCGAGGGACGGGGAGCAGCTGACCTCCAGCACAGGAAATCCCACCCACACCGCCCAGCCCACTCGGCTGATGTCAACCAGCCCCTTAAGGTAGCGCTGCGGGGAGAGCGCGGAGCTGGGGCCGGGCCGGGCCGGGCGGCGGGGCGGGAGCGGCCGCTCCCCGGGGCAGGCGGGGCCGCTGCTCGGGGCGCAGCCGGGAGCGTCCCTCCTGCAGCGGGGAGGGACCCGCCGCAGCAGCCCCGCGGGCGGGGCGGAGGCCATTCTCTCCCTCTTACCAGGAGGAAAGAAAGAAAAAAAAAAAAGCGCTATTGATCGAGCTTTACAAGGCTCTCTGTGGGACGTTAAAGCTCTTTTAACAGTTCGCTCTACAACAGGGCTCTAGAGGTTGGTTGCAAAATGCCTGGGTTGTGCAGCTGCTGCACTGCTGCAGCACCCCGCTGCGCTCTGCGTGAAGGAGAGGGTCCTTCCAGGAGAAGCGAATTGCAGGATCAGGGCCTGCAGTAAATACAGAACTAGTCCAGTTGGACACAGCATGCAGTGCTAGCTCGGTGAATAAAACCCTACGTTTTATTCAGCTAAACCCAGATTCACAGTATTAAGAGAACTGCTGCACTCTGCCCAATTTAACTACGATGAATAAATGAGTGCAAACATAACTGAAACTACGCTATACTCTGTTCTTTTTAAATCTATCCATGAGCATCAGGAGGCAGAAGTAAGAGGTAATTTAAGGTAACATCAGAAAGTTCACCGAATCAGCTTTCTAAAGAGCCCTGTGTCAATGGCTCCTCTGTTCGCACTCAGGAGGCACCACCCAGCAGCTCTCTTTAGTCAGCAGTAAATCCTCAGACAGGAGGAAGGGTTCAAGGCCACTTGGAAGTTTAGAAATCAAGACCAGGAGCTGCAGCTCGCTCCCTCACTCCTGCTTGCTCCCTCAGCTAATCCCCCATTTGCAGCTGCCAACACGCAGATGGAGTAACCACTGCATCAGGCAACAGAAGCCACATCTGCAGCTTCTGTTGGGTGTTCTTAAAAGTGAACTTGCCCTAGAAGGCATATAGTCCAGTGCTGTTCTGAAAAAACATTATCGTTCCCCATTGTAAGAGACTAGATGAACTCCATAGTCCTAGAGGTATTAGGAACATACCAAGTAAAACCCAACAAAAAAAGCAAGCAAGGGTCCTCAGCTTTGCAGTTTGCAACAAAATTGTGAGCACCAGCTTTAATATAAACAAATCCCACAAGTTCCAGCCTGAAGGCATACGGTTATGTGAAATCTCAGCTTTTGCTAACAACTGCTCCCCCTCAAAAAAAAAAAAGTATTCTCTAGCCCTCTAAGAACAACTTCAAAAATGTCAGGGTTTATCCAAAAGGGACTAAAGCCAGGAGGCAACTCAAAATGAACTCCAGAGTTAAGGTTTTTTTGAGGCAAGGGAGAGACAACATCTACTTAAGTTATTTTTGAATGCTTGGGGGACCTTGAGTGTTTCCTGTGCTTCACCACTCCTTGTCATGCCAGCTTATTGAAATAAGTGATTCTTAAAATCCTTGTAACTAATCAAAAGGGTAACAACTTTACACAGAACCAAACTCCGCATACTAATCTGAAAGCCTTCAGGCGCATCTACACTAGCATATTAAGTTGGATCAAAAGTGTTCTTTGGAAGCAAATCTCTCGATCACCATCCCTTACCACGCTTTGATGCATATCGCTCAGTGGTCTCTGAGTATGTAACTGGATTCCTTTTCAACAAAACTAAGCCGGAAGATACATTTCAGGAGCACCCCTAATACACTTGGGTCATCAGTTAGCTTAGCACCACTGACATGGGCAGAGACTTTATCACTTTCATCAGTTCAAGCCCTTTCCTCCTCCCTGCTCAAGCAGCATTCTTGATGAAGAATTTCAGCTGCAAACAGAACCCTGATTATTTTTCCACTGATATTTTTATTTTAAACTGGAAAATGTTATCATAAGAAGCATTACATACCATTTATGAAGTTTGGTTAGCATCCTGTAATGGACAGTAAGAGACTTACTCAAATGCATTTCTTAGGGCTTGAAAAGTAGTAGAGAAGTTATCTCCCCAGTGACAGTCAGATCTGCATTTTTAGCATGGACATGCAAGTTTCCTTTCTAAGTGAGCAACAGAATCATCCTGTCAAGTTTCTAGCAGGAGTTAGGGAGCAATAAGCACAAGTTCATTTTAAGATACATATTTGGAGGTTGGCAATTTACTTAAATTTCATGCTTTTTAAGGACAAAGCCTTTCTGGGACAGTAACATTCCTTAATGTGAACACAGGAGTTATTCTCAAGGACACTATTCCTACTCTGTTCTCTGCACCTCATTACTTTCAATTGTATTTTCCTGTAGGGATTCTCACCTCTCCAGAAAGTCTGGTTCTCAATGGCAGCTTTGCAAGTGGGGAGGATTCAGTGCTCCTGCTCCTTCCACCCTGCAGAATGGTTTTCCCTTTATCACTGACACACTAACGCTTCTTCACAGTGTCACTCTAAGAGCCTCATTTAGAGGGCCAATCTTTCAAGCCACTCCCGTTCTGGAGGGAGGTACTCAGCAGCAAGCAACTATGCCCCCCCCCCTTTTTTTCTTAAAGCTCCCAGTCATGCAACACTCAGAGACACACTAAAGATAACAGCACGAGTACGCAGTTTCAGGGCACAAAGAACTGTAGCTTTCATAGCAACAAAAGGCGCATTTGCAAACCTCAACTCATCTTAAAGATCACTGTGCAAGCCTGGTCTGCGCTGCAGTCATCCTGTGGATCAAGACACTTTTGCTGTGCAACAGTGCAGTCATGCAGAACCAGCATTTCCAAAAGAGGGCTGAGACAGTCCATGTTACAAGGTGTCCTACTTTCAGCTGGGATAGAGTTAATTTTCTGGCATGGTTTAACCCCAGCCAGCAACTGAGCACCACCCAGCCACTCACTCCCACCCCACCCCGGTGGGATAGGGAGAGAATCAGAAGAGTAAAAGTGAGAAAACTCATGGGTTGAGATAAGAACCGTTCAATAATTGAAATAAAATAATAATAAAAGAATATACAAAGCAAGTGATGCACGATGCAATTGCTCACCACCCGCTGACTGATGCCCAGCCAGTACCCGAGCAGTGGCCCCCGGCCAGCTTTCCCCCAGTTTCTATACTGAGCGTGATATGGTATGGAATGGCCCTGTGGCCAGTTGGGGTCAGCTGTCCTGGCTGTGCCCCCTCCCAGCTGCTTGTGCACCTCCAGCCTCCTCAGTCAGTAGAGCATGAGAAGCTGAAAAGTCCTTGATTTAGTGTAAGCACTACTTAGCAACAACTAAAACATCAGTGTTACCAACATTATTCTCATCCTAAACCCAAAACACAGCAATATACCACCTACTAGGCAGAAAATTAACTCTATCCCAGCCAAACCCAGGACACAAGGCTAGTGTTATGCAGAACTGTGGTTTGAGATTTTTTTTTCTGCTGCACATTGTAGATTACTTCTCAGAACGCAATAAAGTTCTGTAATTTGGTGTCCAACAATTCCCATAGTTCATCTCTTTTCCTTCCCACTAACATTCCAGTTCTTGAAAATGGTCTGTTTTCAAGGCAGCACAAAGCACTGCTGAGCAACATTCAATCTCACTATTAAAAGGCAAGTATATTTAAAGCCATGAGATGACTTTACCGTTCAAACAGTAAGGATGCCTGAGGAGGACTTGACTAAAGCAGAATAGGCATGTCTCAGAGTCGCTCTCCTGGGACACCATTATTTCAAGGACCGTAGTTTCTGGATTCACGCTACATGATTAGCATGCCAGAAGATTTTGGCAGCACTGAGGTAAACAGCAATGGCAGCATGAGTTAGGAAAAGATTTAATGACTACTCAAAGAACTAATATGGCTACAAAGAACAATCAAAAAATAATCTGGCAGAGTATGGCTAGTAATTGCATGTCTTTTTGCAGGATTTTACTCTGAGGTTTTACCTCAAAAGAGAAAGGGCCAACCACGGAAGCTGTGTTAGAGCCACATGCCAGGGTACCATTCTCAAAGCTGGTTAAGATGAAAGGAAACTCATGACAGAGCAAGCATCAAGAAATCTCGATTGCCATGCAATTTTCATATCAAATCAGGGCACTAATGTTAGCTGGAAATCTTAGCTACATGGTTAAGAAAATTCTTTTATTTTGCATGCTTGGAAGTACTGAAAATCCCTGGAATCTTTTATTGGTCATTGGGCAATTTAGCTCCCAGCTCGTATTAGCTGCTGTCATTAAACAATAACCAGAATAATTCTACTTTTCTTTCTGGGTTTGCTTACTACAATAAATACATTTGCCAGTCCATGTAGTACCAGTGGCCTCAAACTGTTCAGGGTCACTGGCAGGACCCTGAAGGATCAGCAATTAGGTGTTCAGTAAAAGCTGTTTCTCCCTCAAGCTTGCAGTGCTCGGTACAGAGGACACGTGGATCATCACGCGCAGCATGGTGCTAGCAGAAAGTCCAAGCAAGGCTAGACAGTTCTGTGTACAAGCCAGGCCTACTAAGTTACCCATTGGAACTTTAATATGACAATTTTCACTTAGTTGTTCAAGTTTATTTGTTACTAGATATATCAAGAAATTATTGCCTAATAATGACTTTTCAGTAGCCTAAACAAATATCCCACATAATTTTCTAGATTATTCCAAAAGATATTTTCCATGCAATAGCATTTGCTTAGCACAGAACTCATGTAACATGTATTTCCTAACTGCAGCGATGGGGCATGTCAAGTTGCATTTATTATGAGACTTTGATTATTTTATTTACAGACCGATTCCTAAACCATCCCCCCACAAGGAACTACTTACATTAGAATAATGTAGGCCTCCGAATAGTTTTGAAGATTCACCAACCATCCTGCTTAAAACCATTAATGAAGTGTAATTCTCCTCCACTAGGATGGAATATCACTCTAAACGATGCTGCTGAAACTCAGAAAGCCAACAGTGATTCATGTACCAGCAAACAAATTGAGATATTAAAACTGATAAGCAGTACTTATAGGAAGCAATGTAACTTTATACCTAGAACAGTCTTGAGAAATATGCTCCAGAGAACGCAACATATTCAGTCAACTTTAATGCCCAATCCATCTTTGTTGATATTTACATAGCTATAATTGCTTTTATGGAAAAACAACATTAGAAAACTATATACTTTAAGCTACTTGAAATGAGGACAGCCAGCACAACATGAATAGGCAAGAACTTATGACACCATTAGCTTCGCTGTGAGCTCGTAAGTAAATTGCACATTTTGATACAACAGTTAATACCTACAATACAATGAATCAGCTGATGTAAATTTGTAGAGTCAAGCCTGATAAACAACAACAAAAAGCTGAACTTCTCCAGCTTGAAAGCTGAAAATAAGTTTAAGACTATAAAGTTCATGAAATACTTGCAGTAGTCAGATAGCTTCCACAAAATAAAAAGTTTGCTGTACATAACATCTAATCCAGAGTTGTGCTAGCACCTGGTTTGTACTTAGAACATTTGTCATTATATTGGTTAAAAGCACAACAGACGAACTACATTCCACAAGCCCTAGCTTCACCATTAATACTTTAAAAAGTATTTCTACAAATGTAATTTTTTAAGGATATCATGTAGGTTGCATTCTCACTAGGAGACTGTAGCAAACTAGTTACCCACATCTTGCAAATATGAACAGGTCTTAAGTCAGCAGTTAATATCTAATATGATAGAAGTGGGCGAAGATATTCCATGCTTAAATTTGCATCTTGGAAAAATACACCAGTGGTCATAAATCTGATGCATAACTGTAGATACTAGTAACTATTCAACTCTTAAATATAAGGAGTTTTTTTTGCTCCTGTGCTTGTCAGTTTTCACAACTTCAAGAATTACTTCCTTATGATATAATTGCACAAGCTGCTTACTTGAGAGAGCACCTTGTTTTCACATGAACTATAGTCTGAGAAATCACTTACATGTACAATCCCCTCTACAGCTGATTACTTCAAACTTTTCTTCATCAAGCAAAGTAATTCTGATCTGTTGCAGTTAGTTTTCATTACCTCCTGACTCTGAAAATGATACATTGTCCAAGATTTAGTTAAGGTTTGTGAAAGACTGGTAATTCCTCTTATTTCTATTTTAAAGAGTAATTCTAGCTAAATCTAATTAGGAAGACCTTTAAAGTAAATCCTACATAAACCATCATAAAAGCAAAAATTAAAAAACCTTTATACACACCTCACTTCACTAAACTAGTGCAAGTTTACACATAAACAAGACCTCAGCAATTTAAGAACACTTTGAAATTAGTTTGGCTAATCAAAAGTAAGACACTAGCTTGCCATAGGCAGCTTAGAAAATACAGCTTGCTAGAAACAAGCTGGACCAGCCAGAACAGATAGGTGTACTGGGCTCAGAAGGGCATAAATGAAGACTGCTAATTGGAGAGAGGTTTGGGTTTGTTTTAAATAACCACACCAATGTTTAAGTACTCAGCATTGAAAGCTGATGGCAATCTGTATAGGAGATTAAAAAAGGCAGTTTACAGTGTTATCTCCCCCACAATCTCCATTTCTACACAAATAGCTGCAATTCAGTATTAATAAGGTATCAAGTTGAGTTTTCTGAACTCTGAATCAGATAGTCTTTTCTTTAGAGAAAAGTTTCTAGTAACATTAAACTTTTTCATTAGGTTAGTCAAGGGAACGCATTGAGAAATGAAGCAGAGTACGGCACAGCATTTCTGTTGGGGGAAGTCAGAGTTCAGCATGACTCGCCATTAGCCATAAAGCACAGCGTCCACCTTCTGGCCCTGACAGATTCTCAAACTGGGAAATCCATGCTCCGAACTGGTACAGTCGGTCTGGGCTGCAGGTGCTCCTTCACAGGCAGCCGAGTACTGCTGAGGCTGTGGATGCTTTCTGAACCAAATACCTCCCCACACATCTGCAGAGGATACCAAGGGAGAAGAGAGATGGTACACCTGCAAACCTCACCCCCTCCTCCTCTTGTGCACAGCCCTATCGCAGTTCTTTCCATGATGAAGGTATATGTACAAATTAATCCCTCATTTTTCAAATCCTTCAAATTTTTAAATTAAACAAATTCCATGACATTTAGTAACAAAATTGAAAGAACTATTCAGACTCATATTTTTGCCCTCTACATACAGGTATTTCTTGAGCATGTTGCATCAAAAGTAATAAAGATTCACAACATTCTCATACCTCTACATACAGGTATTTCTTGAGCATGTTGCATCAAAAGTAATAAAGATTCACAACATTCTCATGTCTGCATAGTGTTGAGAAGAATTTTAATTTTCTGAGTTTTTTGGTATCACAGAGAACTTGTGTTTGATACAAGCTACCTTATTACACAGGAAAAAAGTCATTTACAGTGTTAAAATACAGCAAATTGGGGTGTTTGCAATTTGTGAAGGAGACGTTTAGTATCACTAATACAAGCTTATTCCTGGAGGGAAAAAAAAAGCAAACAACTATTAGTGTAGTCTTCAAAATAATTCACACGGGATTTAGAGAACTATTTTGAATTCATTCTTATAATAAAAAACTTAAGTCTATTTTTAAGACCTTAACTACCTGTTAAGAAGATACTATTTTGATGCTAATCAAAATTTAACCATTTCTAAGTTAAATTAATTATTCAGGTGTCCTCAGACACTCATCCATCCAGTTTTACACACACGAAAACCAGTAGTGCCAACAAAGGCTGGGTTATTAAGTCTGGCTATATAGCATCTTTCTGCACTTGAAGCAAGCAGAATTTGTACAAATTGCAGACTTTAGCACCTGACAATGCTTAAATAATCCTATTGTAGTTTCCATTTTTACCAAAAATGGATTAAAACCTCTTAAAAGTCTTGACTTGTACCCTCTAAGATTCAGCCATATTCTCAGTAATGCCGTTACTGAAGTTAGAAGTGCTTAAAAAGACTTTATTCTCTAGCCAGCTGCATTAACAAAACTATACTCCCCATCATTTTAGTCTACATTTAAACATGCTAGAAGTTACTTTGCTGCACTGGGAGTAAAAGGGAAAGTAGCCACTATTCAACTGCAGGTGCTAAAATAGCCTAGAATCCAATTTGTCTCTAGAATCCTACAGACAAATTAAGTCTCAACACACCCCTATAAAGTGCCAAAATTAAAAATTCAGTGAATTTCTGTCCTGTGTCTGAACAATGAATTATAAAAGTTTCTACAGGATCCATTTTTACTATGACACGATACCTTCAAACAGGTTCACACATTTAAATCACACTGAAGTTATTGCCATTTCAGAAACAAGTATAAGGCAACTGACGTATTTTAGTAGTTGCCCACAAATTCAGGAAGGAGCTTTTGCACTACACGCCTACCTTTTTGTCAAAGGACTATTATAATTTTTGAGCCAAGTTACTATTTTAAGACTCCCTATTGCCTGACAAGACAGGTCAAGTTCTATCATCTCAACAACCCTGTTGACAGTGAAGATGGTGGGAAAGCACGAACACCTGGTGACCTGGGCAGGGAGGACAAGAAGACACTATGTTAGCTAGAACTCTAGAACACTCAGTATACAGTAAGCTACAAAAACATTTCAAGGGCATCTCTTGGTAGTCTGTGTTACATATAGGAAAGTTTATCATTAGAATGACTTGCACAAAAAAAGCCTTATTTCACTGAGATCAATTTTAAAAATACTTACTGCTTTTTAATTTGTAGAACACACCTATGGCTTCTAAAGTAACCAGAACACTGACTAACCATCCTTTAGTTTAGAAAGCTAAGACATTCTTCAGCCAAATGCTATCCAGAGAAATTATTTTACTCCGTGGTCCCTCATAACTTGGCTCTTTGAGACTGCAGACTTGCATTAACGATGGTTGTAATCCATTGACTGTAAACATGGATCAGTTAACCTAAACAGGAATGGAAATGTCTTGAAATCATTTAAGCATGCATGAATAAGTAAAGAGGAGAATAAGAGAGGGTAATAAAATTAAGCAGGAGCTGTCAATATCTAAGATTGAGACAAATTAGAGTCATTCAGGTGTTTCCTCCCCTCTTCTGTACAATGTTTGACAGTGAAATCAAACTCACCCATTTTGCTGCCTTCATCACTTTGCCCCTGCAGGCTAAAAATGCATTCCCAGTAAGAGTTCTTTAAATAAAAAGCAAATCATTTAAATGAAAATGTAAATTTATTTTGAAATTTTTAAATGTCATTTCTATCAATTTAGACACACTGTTTGACATTATCAGATCAGAGAATTTACAGTGACTCACGGATAAAGATTTGGCTTTTACATTCAAATGTTAAGTACTTCAGAATAGCTTTGTCGTTATTTCCAAACCAGAAACACTAAAGAGCATTTTATTTTGCCTTTCAACCATCTTTGTTAATTAACAGACTTTTGATATCTGCTGTACTTGAAGGGGAACATGCACAACACCAAAGGAATTACTTGGTTGGAATGAAGCGAGTACCTTAATTACAGCTCCAGATTTAAGGCTAGTTCATTGTAGCATCAAAAGGCAGTGCTAAGTAGAAAGACAAGATTTTTTAAAAAATACATTTTCCTCAGGTAGACTGCAGAGCCTGACCTACTTGAAAAGCCTCTTTATGAAGATAAAAAAAGGTCTTCCTATCCAATGTTAACATCATACAGCCTTAAAGTTTAGCAAGTTTTGCCCAGTTTTCATAATTATTTTGGAAACAGTATTACAGAATTCCATTGCTATCCTAACGCTACCCTGGTATTAGTGGTTAACAATGAAATTCAATTAATCGATCAGACTTAAAAATTGTGTTGATTTTATTGCTTACTATAGTTTATTTTCCTACTCTCTAGCACTAACTTGAAACCGGATAAACAGAAAACATTTGCAGGGAAGAGATTTGATCAGTTTGCCCATTCTGGCAAGGAAAGTGCCCCTCAAGCATGTACAACACAATTAACTGTTCCAAAGTGAATGTCAGACCGCCACTCTCCAAGAGGGACAGCCTCCCACCATGCATCTTAAAAGTTCAGAACCCCTCCAATTTGTAAAAACAACGCAAGCTCCAAAGCCCTGGAAAAAAGCTTACAGATTTTAGAGTACAACTTTTATGATATGCTGACACGGGGAATCTCATAGTAAAGTACTCAAACAGTTAAGATTCCTTTGTATACACCTCAGTATAACAGGCTGCTGCTGCCTTCAGTCAGCAAGTAGCACATCAAGGAAGATCTTGGACCACAGCAACAACTTTGTGCTAGTCAAGCATGTGTAATATTAACAAAGGGGGGGGAGGGCAGAGATTTTGTTTTGGAAGAGGAAAATACTTCTCAAGTCTCACGTAATACATTTTCTCCCCCACCTTTATTTTCACTGTCTGATGGAACATCATTAATAGTGTGCCAGGAATGCTCTATCGCCTGATTCCAGAAGTCTGCTGCATTTCAAGAATCACAGGCACACTCCCTGCTCAGGAACACACAGCAGAAAAAGCATGAAAGGTCTGTTACATTAGTTTTAGAAGCCATATAAGAAACATGTATATAATCTTAATCTTCCCTGTTGGTAAAGTCTGTTAACCTAGTTAATCCACAGGTATGATGATATGTATCTCAACACCCAATGAAACAAGTGTATTCAGAAGCCTTTAAAGTATATAGAAAACTCAGTTCTGTCCTCTGATGCTGTTTTCAAGTTTGTTTTATTCACTCTTTTGGATGACTATAAATAAGTGTTTCCACTATGGAAAAGAAAGTTAGCACAGTACATTTTCATGACTGGGGAATGGATTTTCTGAAGACATCTTCAAAAGGGCAAAAGCTTAGAAAAAAACCAACCTGAACGTTGAATTCAGTTCCTTATAAAGTCCCTTGTAAAAATTAAAAAAAAAAAAAAGAAAGAAAGAAAAAAGTAAAGGAAAAACTGCAAGGCCCAGGATGATTTATTGCTTTTCTTCAGTTTTTTCCTTGGTCTTTCTTCTCAGATTCTTTGCTCTCTTCCTTTACAGAAAGCTCTTCTAGTTTTTCAGCAACTTTATCAGCACTATCATTTTTGTCTGTGCCTGCTAAGAGATGGATTAGGAAAAAAGTTACATAAAGCCAGTAATGGATTTTCCTGTAATAGGGGAAAGAGTAGAGAAGTGGAGAGTGAGGGGGGTGGGGAGAGACAGCTGGTATTTAGAATAAAAACAAAAGTAAAGAAATTCTCCACTGACCACTGCAGTGATTAATTAAATTTCTTTTCCTTTGGTAACTACCTCAGGTGTCAGAATTCAAGAAATACCACTTGCATATTTTAATCACTAAATGAGGGCCTAATCATAGTGACTGACAAACACGTAACATTTGGTCAGCTTCGCTGCTACCAGTAACAGACCCCATACAGTGTCCAGTCAAGTAAATGTCTCAAGTCCCTAGCTTCTTGCCTATCTTAACAAAAAAAAACACAAGTCAAGTTCCCCAGTTTGAAACTGGGGAATAGGAAGTTCTCACGACTGAAAAATTCTGATCTAAATATCTTGAAGAGCGTTGACTGCAGACCACTAGTAATCTGTACTTTAGAAAGATGGAAGTGTTTATTTTACATGGTGAGATATCTTGTCACATAGGCAATTCTAAAAGGTGGTGCATTAATCTATTAAACAGAGACCTGTGAAGAAATGCTACAACTTCATACACATTAACAACTATAAAAATTAAATATTCTGCTTGCATGATTATATATTTGTAGCGTTTGGGAAGGGGAACTAGAAGGAGGAAGTATCACTGTGGCTGCAGTGTTCACAGTTCATTTGTGCACTATAAACCAGAAATGCTTCCTTAGTAGCCTTTCCAAAAAAGCAATGTCTCAACAGCAATTGTAACAGCCTTCTACAAGAAAGAAGGCAATTGTCACTCCTGTGAACTATTACTCTTGCAGACAGGAAAAGCACCTGAACTGAAGACTGCAGTTCAGTACAGAGTGAGTCTGCTAAAACACAATGATACTCCAGGGGGCTATAACCACTCAAACAGCTAGAAAAAGTGGCATGGTACCACACTCAGACTTTTAACCTTACCTTTCTTTGCTCTCTTGTCTACTTCATTCCTGCATTCTTCAAATTTTGCCTTGAATTTCTGTGCATCTGTTTCAGTAAAGATAGAATATTTTTTTCATTAGTTTTACCTCCTTACAACATTGAATACTTCCAATCTTAAGGAAAGATACCTGAGAAGTTTTGTGTAAACAAAACTTGTAGGCACTTACAAAGTAATCTAGTTTTAAATCGTACAAGATGCTATGCAAAATTCTTGAATCACATCTTTGTGCAGAAGCAGTTTATTTTCTTTACCAAGTCTAAAGCAGCTTATTTTGCAAAATATTGAAAACATAATACCAGGAGGAGCTGTTTTGTAGTTACTGCAACTCCCAGCTGTCCCTAGCCTACAGGAATAAGAACATGATGTGAGAGACTGCTAATACAACTACATGTGTGCAAAAGACTGAAGATGAGCTTTGAACTACTATCCTTGTTAGCTACATCATACCCTAAAAGACCTCCACATCCTTACCATAACTTAGGGTTCTTAGCATCAAGAATGGAAGATAAAGCCTGTTTCATTAGTACGGCATTCAGATTTAACACCCAAAGGCCTGGACTCAAGCTATTCCTGACTACAATAGCTAAGGAAGCATAACCTTCATTACGTTTTGGTCTAAGCCACCACTTGAATTAACAGTAATTCCACGCAGTTGATCAAGTTGATCAATAATGCTTCTACACAAGTAATACAAGCAACAAGACACAAAACCGGATCAGGCAAGGTACTTCCTAACATCAGAACTATAAAGGTAATTGGTATGCCAGCTCGGTCTGACCGACCACATGAGGTCACTGTTGCCCCACGGGAATTCAGAAGCCACTATGGAACTAGTCCAGGAAGTATTTGTATTCCTTTTCAAGCAGCTCAAAAAGGAAAGATACTTGAAGGACATACTTAGTCTGTTCACCTGTCATCTGCTTAGTCAGTACTGCTAAGGGTAAACAGGCAAAGAGGACTACTCCCTAAAGACTAAACACTCAATAAGCCGAACAACCTTTACTAGAAAGAGGGACTTTTCAAAAATGAGCAAATAGTTACCAAAACCCTCTGGTTTCATAGTTGATTAAGAAGGAAGCAAGCGCTAAGGTGGATCAGAAAGATTTATCTGGCTAAACAACATGATGTTGGAGAGTTGAGGAAAAGGAAGCAAGCAAGATATACCGAGTTCTTCCCAGATGTAGGCAAATCTATCTAGTCTTAAAATATACAGCCACTTTATTAGCCATGTAGGGAGAAGAGGTGGCTAACACACTAAACTCATGTGGCAAGTAGTAAAACAGGAAACGCAGCAACATTTTTCCTCTTCCATTTAGCTTCTTTTGTCAAGAAAATAAAACCCCACTTCTTTGATTCAATCCTAAGGAGTTGGGAAAGCTACACTGTCATTCAGCCCTACTAGCTGATCCATGGGTAATTACAGACCTGCTTTCTGTTCTGGTCGTCAATGTAGTCACTCCAGAAAAACCCACCAACTAGTATGATAGATAGGTTTCCTAACAATCACTATTTCCTAACTAGCACTTTCCACTGAGCGTTCCATTTAATCAAAACAAAGAAGATACTACATACTTCATAAAAAAAAAATCAGATGTTCTGCTAATGCAGATGGACCAGAAATCTCAGGTCAGTATTTCCTTGCTTCTAATGCAAAAAAATGTAATCTTAACTACAACTGAGCACCTGACATAAATGAAAGCAAGCTGCATGTATGAATCTCTACCCCACAGTATTACTGCTTTTAGTTTTATTCTAATTGGCATTACACTTGCATGAAATGCCATAAGTTAAAAAAAGTGCCTAGGGCAGAAAGCTCTATAAATATTACTGGAGACCTCATTATTACACTGTTTGTCAACACATATGGTTAAGTGATTAACTGCCTTCTCTCAGTTAAAGCAGTAATTAGCTAACACTACCATGCAGTGGTAAGATATAGCATATCTACAACAGCGGTTTACAGGAGTGTTTAGACGTGTAGTGTAACATAACAGTATACAGCCAACGTAAGTTCAGTTGCCAGTCCACTCACTCTCTGCATTTAAAAATCGGATTGCCAGAAGTTCAGGCTTGGGGCTTTCATCTGCAAAGTCAGCATGTGTGTTCCAGACCCATGCCCTGTCGCTCCCAGCATTAGGCTTCAGCTCCATTAAGGGTGTGACTGAAAAGAAAGAAATAAAAGATGTACACAGCACAAAAGTAAATGTTTTCCACGCCACCCTCCACAAATCTTATTGACAACTGACTGCGATGGTTATGTAAAGCACTTTTTACTTTATGGAAAGTAAAGTGCTTTATGTAGAGCACTTTACACAGAATTACTTTTGGATAAATAGAAGACCATGGTGCCCATATATCTTTTTCCTCACATCCTCAAATAAAATGATGCATGTATAAGAGAATGCTAGATTCCCTATCGTTAAGAAACAGAGTTTCATTCAAGTCTTGTTTAAAACAGATGACTGTGATACTAAGAGAGATGCAGTCACTAAGCACAACTCTGAAGAATAGTCAAATGGTTTAGGAGGAAAAAGGCATCCAGACAGACAAACAGCATTCACTCTTTTGCACACTGAAAATACTACAAAAAATTATTTTAAAAAAGCATTATTCCTACAATTAGTCATCAAATCAGGTTCATTTCTCTCTCATCAGTTTAAAGCTTGACTACAAGTTATTATAGAATTCTGCAGTGCTGCAAGATGTGCACAGCATATTTTCAATCCATTTGTTCCCTCCCCGTAAATGGAGCCCTTTCCCTCCAAGACACTATAATTACTTCACCTGACTGACTGGAGAAGTTGGAATGTTACTTCTCACACTAAGACTTTTTAAATTACACCCATGCAAAGTTTAAGCAGGGCTTTTTTTCTTCCTGACCCCTGGGTCCTTTGTTTAGTTCGGGAGAAATCCGAAGAGTCTACTCACTTTCTTGCATTTTTTAAATTTACAGAGATCAAATTACATTTTGTTTCATTTAATGTTTTGCAAAATGAAGAGTCCTTTTGTCTGCCTGTGAGTCAGCAGAAATTCAATAAATAAATCTATACTGACAGCAGTTTTTCCAGGAAAAAAATCTTTTGACATGAACACTATAAATATATCAATTCTGTTTGCATACGTGCAACATTTATTTTCCTAAACAAAAGGTTTATCCTTATTGGTTGGTGACTACACTGCTTTCATAGTTGCCATTTCATTTACTAAACCGGAACACCTGCACCCTCTGAACAGTCTGACTTTCTGAAGAGTCTACCCAAAGAAAACAAGCATTATTGCTTCTGACTTCACATTGTATTACACTACTTCAAACAAGTTATTTCAAGTTATCTAAATGTAGTTTAACTCCACAGAATACTATATACTCTTCATATAAAAACCCGAGTATTACCAAAGCAAGCAAGTAACAAAGTATTACCAAATTAGCCTACTTGTTGCTAGTTATATTGACTTTCAAGTCTGTCTTGCCCTTTCATGTTTATTTTTATTCAAAGAGGATCAAAGGAACAAACCTCTCCTGCTCCATCAGCTCTCAGTACACATTCTTTTTGAATGAGTTAGCTGAATATGCCGCGGTCATTTCAGTTTATTTCACAAGCAGAGAAAGGCAGCCACAGATTAGTTTAGCACCCCAGTATCCATTTTCTAATGGTTAAGCAATCACTTCTACCAATTCAAATATTTAGCTCATAATAGTAAATTATTACAATTGCTTATTTCTCATTCTTTTATGAAAACAAGCCAGCATACATTAATGTCTTATACTAAGCAGTATTAAGGCCTATGTTTTCTACAGTCTATTAATCATTAAAAGAACACCACACACACACGCTGGGAGCAATCACAATGTCTGTCTATTCCAGCTAAATTTTAAAGTGTCTTTAGGACACTATCAGTGTCTGAAGAAAAAAAAAACCCAACAACTTTAAGACTCAGCCTTGCAGGCAATCACCAAAACCAACTACAGCTTCTTTCCATTAATAAAAATAAGCACTCATTGGTTTTGATGCTTGTAGCCTTGTGTGCAGAGCAAGAGATAACTATATTTACAGTGTAATATGAATTTGACGCCTGTTTAAAGACATATAGCAATTCTCTAGCTGCTACTAAAAAGCCACTAAGCTCTTAATCTACAACATACAATTCCACAAGGTTATTTTTTAAACACAAAAATAAGAAGTATAGCAATGTATAACATACTATAATGGTTTGCACAGATTTTTAGGGTTTTATCCCTCCTCATGAGGAGGCGAATTGTTCCCTTCTCCTTGTGTTTCAGGAGTTTTACATCACCAGTTCCTCGTTCTTTCCATTCTGGAAGGTCATTCTCAGATGCAAATCGGAATAGCTTTGCTCGCCTTGAAGAGAGAATTTAAGAAGTTAGCCTGCATGTAGAAACATTTATCAAAATAGCATACTCGACTGAACAGTACAGCTGCTTTTTTAAAAGCCACACACAAGAAAGAAAACAATTCTTTTTGTAAGGTTCCCTGTTCTACTTCAGCATACAAATTTAGAAACTGATACAATTGTTTGTTATTAAATTTGAATTTATTAGGAATTATGTAATAGCTATACTAAAATTCAACAGGTTCTGGACACACTTTTGGGACACGATAAACATATTTGGTGTAGGCAACCTTTAAAATTAAAGTAGCTAATTAACAGGTTTTGCTATAGCTAGAGTTCTTATATATATTATGAATACAACTGCTACATCTAACCAGCAGTATTTATTAATTCAAGAAATTGAGCAGCTTAAGGCTAAGTAAAGACTCTTGTGTAATTCCAAGCCCAATGTTTGATCAACTGTTAACAAAGTGCCTCACCCTCTAGGGTCACTCATTTCCTTTTAACTCCAAAAACCTAGTTGTTGCTGTTCTTAAATCAGGAATAAAGGAAGCTTAGTGTTGCACTGCAGTGCAACATACCTGCTTCAGAGCATCACTGTTTAATCTTCCCAGATGCCAGTGTGCCAAAAGAGAAACAGGAGTAGTTTGGGACATTAGTCAAAACCGACCCAAGAGACAGGCTGAGTTCTGCTAGTGAGGAGTTTAAGACACTGCTATAGGAAAGGAAACACCTGCTCACACTACCGGATATATATAAACACACACTTTTCTGTAAAAGAGCAAGGGATAGGGACTTGTAATAAACTAGGTCCTTCAAGACCACGAGAAGGTGTCAGATGTTGGAGCAAGCTACTCTAACAGATGCTCTGATGCAGGTGAACTACTTTGTTCCAAAGCAAGTCCTTCCTTCCAAGTTCAGCTGGCATTCAGTAGGTGATTCCCCTAAGTTTAGCTATCAGAACAACCAGCATTCAAAAAAAAATATTTCTTTCCTCCTTCACCCCTTTGTAGACATAAAAACGAACTTACAGAGCACTGGAACTTACTCCATTAAGTCCCCCCCCGCCCCCCTTTTTAAATAAAAAAATATTCTTCTTTCCATCTGATTCTGCACATCACATCTGCAGACAGGCCTAACGGTCAGATCTCACCATGCTACTTGTCAGAAAATGACCATCGCTTTAGTTTTTATCAGAATCTGTAGAGAGAGAACTCAAATCTCTCTTCCAGATGAACAATACCCTTCTGAGATTAAGTAAAAGCACTATTTTAAAAACCTATTTAAAGCAAACGCATCATGGATCGAATTCAAAACACTTCTTAAGCCTTTAGCCTACATGTTTCTTCAGGCAGATCATACATCTTAAGCAAGCGATCCCAATTTGACAATAAGCCCAATCTAAGGATAAAACAATGTTTAAGACAACAGAAAAGTACTGCCACAAATGCCCCAATGTTGTACTGCATCCACTGCTTTTATTGTTTCAGTATATCGTACATCACCCTTTACAACTGGGGATGCATGGCAGCAACACTATATACGTCTCATTTCCCCCCCCCCCAAGATACTTGTTTTATACTGTGATCACACAATTTCAAACCTCTAATTATTATCCAGGTTAATGTTTTATTTTAGGCTAAACAATACTAAAGCCAGATTCGTAATATCAGCTCCCTTCTATTGTTCCAGACTTCAGAGTTTCTTGGGGCGTTATTATCAATCATGCCCCCACTCAATCTCTGCCGCCACAGTAAATACCAACCAACTTAGATTACCACTTCATACACATAGATTCCTAACAAGTTATCCAGCTTTTTATAAACGCATTCAAGTTTAAGCCTAATAAACATTTAGATAATATACAGAAATATTTTACTTACATCTTAAAGAGTTCTTCCTCATCCTCTTCCAGAGTTTTTATTTCTTGCTCAGGAAGGGAAACTATGGGCTCAAACTGAGGATCATGGTTAGAATCATCTGCATTTTCAGTAGAAGTATCATGCTCCTCATGTGTTTCCTGGGGAGGAAAAAAAAAGAATAGAAAACACACAAAACTTGCTATGTACTTAAAAGCTGAAGTACTCATATCTGTGTTTAAAATTAAACGTTTATGAGTATTCAGCAATTAGTAACTGAAATACCCTGTAACAATAAAGAAAAATTATAGCTGAAAGCAAATAGCTTTAAAGTCAACATACAGTTATACTAAGGGGGGGGGGGGGGGGGGGGAAAGGTGCTTTTGCAGTGTTAGATGTTTTAGTCCTACCACTCTTATTAATTGTGCAGAGGCTTGGCCTTGGAGCAATAGCTCTTGGTTATGGAAAAATAATTTCTTCCACTATTTTTCCTACATAATGTGTTTTATGCTACTAGAGCACTACTTATTTCTTAGTGGCTAATGACCTATGATTAGTGGGAATAAAGAAAAAAACAACAGAACACCAAAGCAACCATCTACACCAGCTTAAGGGACACATTACATCCAGAATGTGTGGATTATGTATGAGAATCACCCACAATCAAAGGTATTTTTGAAGCACAGTTGCAACACTCATGAAATAATTTAAGATTTTTTGCTTTAAGTCTCTTTGGGGAACTTTAGGTTATGGGAAATGGTCAAAATACTACTTATTTAGTTATTTAGGAATCTGTCATAGCATTCATTAAGCTTAAGAATTGTTTTTTGTATGTGACTAGTAAGTAAATGATAAACATCTCTAATACTTCATACATCTGCACTGCTAAGAAGCATTCAGTAGAGAAGCCTAGAAGGGAGATTCATTTGCAAGTTTAACGAGGCCACAAACAGCTATCTCGGGTCAAGGGAACTGATTTGGGTTTGTTTTGTTGCTGTTTGAATAAGAGAAAGGAAAAACAGTCTATACATTGAAGACACTTCAATCTTATTTTCACTTTACAGATGAAAGAGTCCACCCTTACAGGCTCTACTTAGAATTATATCCTTTACAGAGCAGGTACACACCACACATGAATAAAGCAACTGGAATGAAGCAGCCTGTTTTTACTAAATAGTGAAAAGACAAAAAAAAAAAGAAAAAGAAAAAAGGGGCAAGGGGGAATTAGGTAAGAAATGTTGCAAAATAAATTCAACAACATCACACCAGCTATCATTAGTTTTATGACCCTGGTGTTCCAGTAAGAAAATAGCGAGAAAGACATTAAGCCGCATCTGTTTTCAAGAAACAGGAAAAGAAACATTGGCCAAACTTTTACACATTGTCTCCTCCAGCAGCAAGCAGCGCACCCCGAATCGTAATTCATCATCTGCTCTGCGCCTGACCAGTTAACTGCAGAAGCCATGACAAACGCGTAATTCACAATAGCCACATGTGAGAGAAAGTAGATCCCGTTATCCCGATGAGATCCCGCCTTGCCGCGACATGAAGCACGTGGGGCTGCTCCTCCCGCCGGGCCGCGGCACGAGGGGTCCGGTCAGCCAGGCTGGGGGGAGGGGCGGAAAGGAGGGAGGAGGAGAAAGGAGGGAAACGGGGAGCGGGATCATCCAAAGCGCCCGAGTCGCAGACGAGACCGCGGCGCCCACGAGGGGCTCCGGCCTCCTCACGCCCGCGAAGGGACGCCGCCGGCGCAGGCCGGGCGGAGGGGGACCGGACGGCCTCGGCCTCCCACGCTCGGCTCCGCCAAGGGACAGGCCCCGGGACACACACGTGCCCGAGCCGCCTGCAACGGCCGGGCACGGCCGGGCACCCCCGGCCGCGCCGCGCGGGGACGAGGCGGCGCTGCCGCTCCCTGTCCCCCGACAAGGCCCAGAGCGCGTCCTTCCCGGCCCCGGGCCTTGCGCGACCTCGGGCCCCCCGCCCGCCTAAGCCCTGCGGCTCCTGCGGTCGCCCCACGTCGCCCACCCCGACGGGCGCTCAGGCCCGCTCCTCTCCGCCGGCCCTCTGCCTCCGGCCGGGCCCCACCTGTTTCCGTTACCCCCTCCCCATCCCCCACCCCGGCCCGCCTCCCCCCTCAGCGCCAGCCCTGCCCGCCTCGGCACCCCGCTCCTCGGCGCGCAGGAGCGCGCCCGCTCCCCTCACCTTAGTGTCCGCCATGGGGCCGGGCTCGCTCCGCTCCGCTCGCCGTTGCCGCCTGCCCGCCGAGCTTCCTGCCGCGCGCCCCCGCCCCTCCCGCCTTTACCTCATTCCCGCAGCCCGCGCCGCCGCTGCCGCAAGGCCCGATGGGAAACACCCACTTTCCTCAGCCCCGCGCTCCCGCCCCGCCCCCCGCGCGCCGCGGCTGGTCCCGGGGGCCCGGCGCGGAGACAGCACCCGCCGCCCCCGGCCGCGCCGGCACCGGCCTGCGGCGCCGATCCCCGTCCCGGGCGCGTCCCGCTCCCGGCGAAGCTTGTGGTGGTGTCCCGGTGCCGAGGCGCTTCCCATCAGCCCTCGCGGCATGGCGGCGGCCACCGCGCGTCCCGACCCAAGATGGCGTCCGCGTGCGTGACGGAGGGGGGCAACATGTTACTCGCTGCCGTTATTATTTTTAAGCGACGCAGCTGACCCCGCACGCGAGGAACGGTAGCGGTGAGGGGCAGACGTAAAAAAAAATACATCGTTTCTGTGTCGTCGCCCCCCATCCTTCTGCAACGGTCTGTCGGTGACGCCGCAGCCCCGCCCCCAGGAGCCCGGCGCGAGGAAGCGCGAGGTCTGCGCGGGCCACGCGACACGCGGGGTGTCCGGGCTGAGGGGAGCCTGGCGCCGGTCTGCGCGGCCGCATCCGCGGGGCTGGCGGGAGCATGGAGGAGGGAGGCGGTCGGTGCGAGCCCGACCAGGTCGCGGCTCCGGTGCCCGGGGCTAAAGATGGGGCTGAAGCGGAGAGCAAGGCCGATGGCGGCGGGGGTGACCCCGCGGCGAGCCCCGCGGCCTGCCCCGACGTGTACAGGTACATTAAGGGAGACTTGTTTACCTCCGAGATCTATAAAGTAGAAATACAAAACCTTCCCAAATACATCGGGTTTAATGACGTGAAGAAGTTCCTTGCCAAATACGGACTCAATCCTCATAAGATAAAACTTTTTGGGAAGCAGACGTTCGCATTTGTAACGTTTAAGAGTGAGGAGGAGAGGGACAAGGCCATGAAGGTCCTCCATGGGGTTTTGTGGAAGAGCCGGCACCTGAGCGTCAGGCTTGCCAAGCCGAAAGCTGACCCGATTGCAAAAAAAAGGAAGAAAGAAGAGGAGACGGAGCAGGGAGAGGTGAAGCGGCCGGCTCCCTCCAGCGCCAGCAGAGAGGAGCCTCTGAGCAAGCAAATAGCCGATGTCGTGACCCCGCTGTGGAACATGCCCTACGAAGAGCAGCTGGCCAAAAAGAAGCAGGAATGTGAACAAGTGCTGCAGAAGCTGACAAAGTAATTCTTGTTTGTAAAGCTACTGTAATGTTTACAAGACTTGACCTTATGTTAGGATATAGCTCAATTTGCACAAATTGCTATCTTTAGAATAAAGTAAGTTAGGGCTAGGTCAAAAACCAAATCCCCTGACAAAGTAAATAAAAGGTAATCTGCAATGCCAGGACTTAAAAAACTGTTCCAGCTGACAAAACTTGCTGTTGCTGTTCTTGGTCAGCCTGGAAAGATTGCTAGATGAAGGGGCGTTGTTTTAAGGTCTGTTGTTCCATCGGCCTCAGCAGCGGGATGTTTGTGCCCTTAAAGTTCAAGAAAAATTGGCACTGTCAAATGGTGTAAGAGGTAACCAATCTGTAGAGATGGTACGTTACTATTAGGCTTTCCTCTTTAAAAATCCCCTCAAATTTTTATGCCTCGTCTTTGTAGATCAAAGTACCGCTTCTATCTCTTGCCTTACTCACTTAGGTACATAAAATGGGCATTCTTTTCATGCATGGGTACATGGATAAATCTAGTACATACCTTTATAACTACACTTAACTCTTATTTTTTCAGGTTACAGCTCTTACAAAGTTGGAGGGAGTTTGCCTGTTAAAAAATTATTCTGGAAGAAATATTCTTCATCTGATAATCTGATTTTTTTTTATGCCCTATACAAAAAAAGAAAAAAAATGTCTTGTACAACTGTTAACTTCAGTTTTTCTAAATGTGTACCTTACAATTTTTGTTTCTGATTTGGGCAGGGAAATAGGAAGTAACAACAGAGCTTTACTACCTTGGTTGTTCCTGCAGAAGCAGAAGTATAATAAATTGTGTTGCCCAGTGGAGGGAGTGAAAGCATCACCTTTGCAGGTAATGTAATCCTAGGTAAAGTATGGAATGGGGTTAATGAGCTTGGGGTTAAATCGGTTATTTGGTCTTAAGAGACAGTGGACAAACTGAGTATTTGACTTCTTCTTGTAACAAACAATGAATTTTAGACATTGTTGCCTTTCATGTAAATACTGTGTGGAAATATTTACAGGAAGCAGAAGAACAGTTACAATTAACTGGATATTCTAACTTTAAAATTAATACGCTGTCCCTACAAGCTTGTGTTGTAGGCGAGTACAAACATTCTTCAACACAGGCAGTATTTTGCTCTTTAAATAACAAGACTTACTAATACTTTTTCATTATTGCTGTTAGTTCTCGTACATCAAAATCCATGAATCTCTTCCGTATGAACTACATGTCCCGTGTCCTTTTGCAAATACGTTTAACCGTATGAGGGTTGTTTCAGGAGAAACTTGGCATGTACAAATAAGTGCTATGTAAATATCTTACATAACTTTATTTTAAATCTAGACTGAATATCGCAACAAATGTGAGTTCTTGATTGGGATTGGTGTAAATCAAGAAGACAAAACTGTGGGTTGTCGTCTTGGCAAATATAAGGGTGGTACATGTGCTGTAGTGGAGCCATTTGATACTATTCACATTCCTGCTATTGCCAAAAAAGTAGTAAAAGCTTTCCAAGACTACATAAGGTGAGCATAAGTAAAACAAGTTATCCGTAAAGGTTTTTATATCGTACTCATAAATATTTATAAAATTAAATGTTATGAGAAGCTTGGTGTTTGTTCTGAGCTTTAAGACCTACGATATACCAGTCTCAATTTTCAGCAGTTCTTTGATGTTTACATCTCGTGCCTAGATCACTGGCTGTTTTTCCCTTGCTCTTGCTCAGCTGTTCTGAGATGGAGGGACAGCTTTATTGCAAGCAATGAGATGTATAAGTTTGCAATAAAAAGTGTCCGTTATTTGAGAGCTTCTTCCACTGACTGTAAAGAATTACTCAGAAAAAGGCTTTTTAAAAGAGGAATTTGAATAACAAAGGTCAATTGCTTCCTTGGACAACGAGAAGAATCATCCTACAACAAGGAATAAAACAAAAGTTGTAAATTTAAGCAACAATACTTTTTAGAAAAAGGAGTGGTTTCTTTAAAAAGCAATTAAGTCCTCGAAAATGGAAACCTCGGAAGAATGATGAAGATGGAAAGTTTGAACTTGGTATGAAGCACAGAAGCCAATGAAGGCATTATAAAAAGTTGTGTTATTCTCTGAATGCGGCGAGAAGCTGCCTATAGCCTATCTGTAATTTTGGATGGGTTAAAACGGGTAAGAGGGTTGTGAGAAGTAGGGACAGATTATTTTGCATTAGGAGGTAGGATCTATTCATCAGTCTCTTTTCTTAATTAGGATGTGGAAGTCATTCTTTTCTTGACAAATCAGTGTAGCCTCCGTTTGTACGTAACATTTTTCATTGCTTTGCATGATGAGCTGCTTTTCTTTCAATGAACTGTTGAATGTTATGCAAAAAAATAGTTCTCTGTGAAGTAACTGAGCTTCTGAAAATTGCAGGTCAACTCCTTACTCAGTTTACAGCCCAGAAACCTATGAAGGTCACTGGAAACAGCTCACAGTCCGTACCAGCAGGAATGGCCACGTTATGGCAATTGTTTATTTTAATCCTCAGGTATTTAAGTTGATGTATAATGTGCGGCTCAGACACATAGCTTTAAAATTACATACATTTGGTTTTATGAATAGTGCATGCAGAAGAGAAATAGAATAATTACTCGGTGTAGTTTACCTTGCATTACTGCTCTTCTGTTGAGACCAGTCTGATATATGCAAATGAACAAGTAATTAATATGCTTATAGAAGGCACACACTAAATCATATCTTTAAGTCAGTTGATTATTGTCCCTTCTTTCAAATGAAACCTTTAGAAATTAAGTAAAGAAGAACTAGCTGACCTGAAAATCTCTCTGGCAAACTACTTCACAGAAGGGATGGGAAAAAGCAGTGGTGTTACTTCGCTGTACTTTGTGGAGGAAGGACAAAGGTGAGGGAATCTTGGTGGTGGCTGGATTTTTGGTGTTTGCAACAGAAAAGTGGATAGTGCTTCCACACCGTTGTTTTGTCTGTTTCATAAAAGTAGCAGCAGTGTTACCAGTTTGTTGAACAGTTATTTACCTTTTCCGCAAGAGACTCCTGCAATTTCCCGTTCTCCTGTAGCGTTCACTGGGTCAAGGCAGGCAGAGTTTCAGTGGGTGAACCCACTACTAGTTGCTGGCTCTCAAGCTGTAGAAGCGTTTACTGCAGTAGATGGGTATTTATTATTACCAACAAGTAACTTCTGCCTCCTTTCTTCCTTATTTTATGTCATTTTTCATCTCCCCATCCTCTTCCACGGAGCACAAGGCTCACACTGTCTTCATCTAGAGACAATGTAGGTCCTACTGTTTGCATCAATGGAACAATTGTACGCTGTCAGAAAAAAATGGCCGAGAGTCTCTAAAAGGACATGATAAATGTCGGCCCCCTATAACTTACTGCTTAGTATGGAGTGCTACAGTTTTTAAGATGACTATAGCTTTGGTAAAAATTGTAACAAACATGTTTGTCTCTTTTTCTCTTTATTTTGTCTCCCCATGCCTTGTGTCGTGTCCCCCCCCCACCCCAGGAAATCGCCCAATCTAGAAGACTTGCCTTTGGAGCATGTGGCTGGTGATAAGTACATCTATGAAGAACTTCTTGGCCTGAAGTTTAGAATTTCTCCTCATGCATTTTTTCAAGTAAGGATGATCTGAAGTTGCTAATTTAACTGGATTTGCATTAATGCCCTTAGGCTTGGCTAATGCTGTGTAACAAGATGTTATATACCTAGAGATTTTTATATATAAACTTTTATATATTTGGTGTGATTCAGTACCTTCGAGTATTATGTTGGGCTGTAAAAACAGTGAATGAGTGTAAACTTGCTGGGGACACGTTGGAGACAACTTTTTTTTTCTTTTTACTAGTTCAGTACCATTTGCCTCCCGTTGAACAGCAGCCTTTACGTATACAGAACATGCAGTATGTAGTTCGGGAGTCTTTGTAGTACTAATTTTTGTTGATTTTTGCAAAACATTTCTTCCCTTCCAGCACTTTAAAGCCACAGCAGGTAGCCTGTATCATTGAAATGGAAAGTATTGAAATAGGATGGAAGTATATTGTCACTTGGCATCATAAAGATGTTGAAGCTAAACTGTATTTTCTATTTGCCATAGATTTGTTTCCACATAGCATGCTTTGCTTGCTCTTTAAGACAGAGAATATGCTTGCTGTAGAGGCACTGGTTTAGAACGCTTATTATACACTACTTCCTTAGCCATAATGTGTAATTACAGCATTACTTTAAAGCAGTATTACAAACAAGGTTAAAATAAAGCTTGCTGAGCGTATTGTCATGGTTATATTCTCCTGGTTTTGAATTTTTACTACTTCCTATTCAAGGAGAGGAAGTTTCAAGTCCGGACTTCATTTTATTGCTTAGCATTTTGCTTAATTATTTTGTTTGTTGTCTCCTCTAGCTTCCACACTTACTTTTTAGGTACTGTAGAACAAGTCATATTTTTACTAGAACACAGATAACAAAACATTGCTTCTCAGAGAGAACTGAGTGAGACTTTAACAACGGGATGGTGATCTCTTGATACGTGCTGGCCTAGGTCAGTTCGATGTGATTGTAACACATCTGTGAAGTTGGCTTGTTTCTTAGAAACAAGAAGAAGAAAACACGCTTTCCCAAGACTCGTTAAAACACATTTACTGTTGATGAAGAAGTAGACCTATTTGATGCATAATTTCACAGGTGAACACACAAGCTGCAGAAGTTTTGTATACCGCCATTAGGGAGTGGGCACAGCTGAGCCAGGAGAGCACTGTACTGGACATCTGCTGTGGTACTGGAACTATTGGGATTTCTTTGGCAAAGGTGAGTGAGTAACTTCTCTTCTTGGGTGTAATCTGCTTTTAACAGATGTAGATCTTTAGTTGTGCTTACAGTGAAAGAAAATACTTGCTGTACTTGGAATGAAACACATTATAGCTTCTTTTTTTCAATTAATTTCTACTTAAACTGCCTGCAGCTGTTTTACCAAATCATGATGAACGCTCACCCTTGTGTCGAGCAGCCTAAATTATTTTGAAACTAATTCAGTCGAAAGAGGCAGTAGTTCTGTAGGATAGCCAACATTCACTAGAATCTATCCACTTACCTAATGAATAACCAACGTTTCTTATACCATTTTTAGAGCGGAGCTTGCTAGACCATCTAAGGAAGTCTGGCCCCCCAAAAGAGACAGACGCCAGCATAACTGGAGTCTGTCACGTACAGGTTGGGATCAGTGGTGTTCATCCCACAACCGCAGTGGAAGAGTCCCTCTTTATTTGCACAGGTCCCTTCTCAGCCCTTTTTCTGGCTGCAAGGCAGTAATGCTCTGACCAGGTACTAGTCAGCGTTCATGTGTAGCAGTTAATTGCTGATGCTATGAACAATGGTTAAATTTACACTGACATACCACAGATGGATCTTTTTCCCTTGGTTCTATAGAAAGTAAAGAAAGTGATTGGAATTGAACTCTGCCAAGAAGCTGTGCAGGATGCCAAAGTGAATGCCCAGATCAATGGTTAGTTAAGCTAAAATGCTAAGACCTTTGTTAAGAAGTACGGTAGTTGTATAGCTAGTTTCTTTTTACGTTAGTTTCTGTTAGTAGTCGTATAGCTAGTTTCTGTTTATGTTACCTAAGAAGCTTGGAATTACATGTTGTTGATAGTAATCTTGTTCATTTTAAACATTTAATCTCTCTTGAAAACAAATACCGTGTTAATCTGCGAGATCAATTTTCCTGTTGACGAACAGCTAGTGCTTTTTTCCTCCAAAAATAAAACATTTCAGTGTAAAAGTGAGGTGAAGCCACAGTTACCCTGATAAATAAAACATTAACAGTAGCTTTTGTTTGTGGGGTTTTGCTTTAGTTCAGATAATGGAAGATGCTCAAGTTACTGTTGTTTAAATGATCTGAAGTACCAGTGATTGTTTAAATTATGCTGATTTCAGGGTAGACTAAACAATTTGTAGTTTCTAAGGCATCAGAACTTAATATCCAGTTTGAGTGTACTGAAAGATGCTTTGACGAGATAAGTAAGAAGTACTCCGATAACATCTTTTTGTTTTTTTATAGAACTGAATAATATTGAATTTCATTGTGGGAAGGCTGAAGATATTGTTCCTTCCCTAATTAACGTATTGGCTCCTCAGAACCTGATAACTATTGTAGATCCGCCACGAGCAGGGCTGCGTAAGTTTACCTTCTCTTAAGTTCTAAGTCTGTTCTCCTAATTGCTGTTTGGTGGTGAACCTAAGAAAACACCAATGGAACAAATTAAGCGGGAGGCTTCAGGTATAGCTTGAAGCAAGTGGGTATTGCAGCAGTTTTGTTCACGCTGGAGTATAACCTGGAATTTTTCTGCGAGTCTGTTGCTGCACGCAGAACTGGTAAACAGCTGTCTTGGTGTGGGTCCTCTAGATTCCAAGGTAATTCTCGCCATTAGAAGAGCTGAACACCTGAAGAAGCTTATCTATGTATCCTGCAATCCCAGAGCTGCAATGAGTAACTTTGTGGAGTGAGTATTTCTTGCATTAAGTTGACTAAGAAAATGTGGTAAGGAGAAAAATACGTGCTTCCTGGGGGGGACAGACAGACCACAGTTGTCAGATTTGTATTTTTAAGCCATATTCACGGAGGTTTACCTTTTGCCAGAAACAGTTGACAGCTGCTACACAGCAAGCTGGCAACCGTATGACCCAATACGCCAGTAATAATGGAAATGTTAGGGGTGGCGAATAACCCTGTCATGGCCTTGAGGCTCGGGGAAGAAAAACCTCTCTTAGAAGAGTAGCAGTGACGAACAGTGTACTAAAATGTTAACGCCGTTCTTCCTCCCCTTCCTTTCCCTTTCCCAACAAGTCTTTGCCGAGCCCCTTCCAACAGGGTCAAAGGAGCCTCTTTCCGTCCCATGAAAGCGCTGGCGGTGGATCTCTTTCCTCAGACCAGGCACTGCGAGTTGCTGATACTCTTTGAAAGGGTTGACTACGCAAACGGGAGCTCTGCTGAAGCACCGCCTGAGGCCACTCAGGTCACAACAGCAGGATGTGACTCGGAGTGCTCGGATGGCACCAACCCATCCAACACTGACACAAGCCAGGCGACTGCTGTACAGGTAGATACTGCACTCCAAGAGAGGGAATCAACTTAGCGCCCCAGAGACACTTTCCAGGAACTACTTTTGCTTGTTAACTGCTTCCATAACATTGTTTCTGTAACATCCAGGTAATAAATCTCTGTACAACAGAGCGGTTGCAAGGCTGCCAAGTTATTTCATCATACGAATTGGAGTTCAAGTTCATTATGTACTGCTAGGCCAAATCCTGCTTTTCTCCTCCTGCCCTTGGGGGGAAATTTAGGTGAGTGACCGGTAGTCTCACTCTTCAACCAGCTGAAATGTAGCTTTACGTAAAGTATGCCACAACTATATTCAGATATAACAACTTGAAACCTGGACTGATTTTTAATGCAGCACCATCCCCTCCAGTGCAAGTGTAATACACCACACCAGAAGTGTTAGCGAGCGGCTGCTGTGAACACCACCAACTGAGCAGTGAGGAGGACCCTGCGGACTGACCAAAGGCAGCATCTAATCCCCAAAGCAGGTAATCTTGTAACAGGGACCTGCAACTGTCAGGACTCACTTTTTTCAGCTCTGCTAGCCTGTCAAAACAGTGCAGTGTCTCTTGAATGAGCTAGTAAAGATTTAAACCTTCAGTCATTCACTTGCAAAATCTTCACTACAAAGCACCAAACTCACATTCTAATAAAAATGCTACAATTTCCAGAGTTGAAATGAGTTTTATTCTGAGACTGTAGTGTCACTGACAATACGATAAAGGCTTTCTTAGCTCATTTCCTACAATGTACTAGTAGAGCTGGGTTGACTTCACTCTAGGCATACCCTCACCAGTGAAAACCTACAGCCAGAAATTAACTGCACAGACAGCGGTCAGGGCCATCCATCTTGGCAGGAAGAAGCAAGAAATTTTTCGGTTTTGATCAAGAGGCTCATTCTCCTCTCAGCCTGGTGGTAAGTCCACGCAGTGGATACCTTCAGTCAAGTACCGTCTATGGCACAATGATCTCTAGGAAGCTCTGTAGTCCCAGGGAGGCTTTTTGATCCTGTAGTAGCTTTAAAAAGGCTAACCGCAGCCTCATGGAAAATGTATTTATGGAAGAGCGATGTCTAATTCAGTGATTACTGAAGAATGAGAAAGCAATAGGAACATTACCTCAGCTTACTCTGTGTTTGAGGCTGTACAAGCATACTTTGGACGCTGTTTCTTTCTACCAAACCTCTGCCCTAGACCCAAAGGCTCTCCTTCGGGTATCTTCCCAACAGCTTTACTCACAGCCCTGTGCAGTAAGAGAAAAAGGCAGTTGTATTTAATGCAAACCCTTAACATGGTAAGCGTGTCTTGCAGGCACCCAGGTCACGACAGTGAACGCTACCTAACCACGAGGCCCAGTGCCTTATGCTGCACTTCCAGTGTACGTTACTGGGTGTGAAGACAAACCTGGTGGAGACTCCCACCCTCGCACAAGTTGCTCTCCCACCAGGATTCATACTGCTGTACAGATGCTTGGCACCTAGCGTTAATGTAACGGACTGCGATCCACGCTACGGAATAGACAACACTGACTGCTAGAAGGAATAACCATTTTGAATCTCCAGTTATTGAACATACTTCTAATGTACATTTAATAGGGGCTGAACAAAAGAGCCACTATTCCAGCACACGGACTTGCTGAGACCCCTTTCCTTGCCCAGTAGGCAGGCGTGTGACAACAGGTACCCAAGCCAGCAGCTTTGGGTTGTGCGACTTCCCCCCCGTGGCATCATTTAAGTAAAAATACAAATTCCAATTCAAGAAAAAGTTTTAATTCCATTTCATTCCAAGTGATGTCTAACCCTGTAAACATTCCGTTCCTTACCAAAAAAGTGATAAAATTAGTACTTCCATAACCAACGAGCCTGCACTGACTGAATTTCTATTTAAAAATACCTACAGGAATGGAGAAAGACAAGTTCCTTTTTCTAAATATGCTTAAGCTGTCATAATACTGATCACACTGGAGCATTTTATAATATCAAACTTTATTGCTCAAAACTAATTGTCTGAAAAATACACATGTAGTACTCAAAGACCAAACACATAGGATTATATGATTGTGCAGAAAAAAAGCAAGCAGAGGCTCAGTGAAAATGAGGCTTTATAGTTGTACCAATTTAGCACTGGCATCAAGCAACTGCACCCAACACAATTCATACAGCAACCGTCGTTACCTACTTGGGCAATAAGAATGAATTTTGTTTTGTTTTTTTCACCTTCCTTTCTCAGATACACGGCAGAATACTGGAACTGATCGTTCTATTTGGTTAACAACAGCATGGCTTCTTGCACTTCACATTTCTTCCCACAGGAAGTTAGGAGGCTATCCCTTCCTGAATCTTAACTCCAGAACCAAAGTACAGTCTAGAGAATTAGTAAGATAATCATGATGCTTTTAAATACTCGGATGTTACAAATCTATTCGTATAAAGCCCAACAGCATCACAGGAAAGTGGAAGTTTACATACAACAGTTAAGTTTCTGCATAATAAGTTTTTCGAAACTTCGGAGTACCCGACTACTTCATCAGTTTTGTTTAATAAATACGTAAGAAAAAGCTGGACGACTGGTGTTTAAATAGGTAGCATCTGACTATTCACTGGAAGTCACAGTAAGTTCTCCATCAGTACCATAAAGATTTGAATGCGCACTAATTTAATCCTTAAAGTCAATATACCACACTTTTGTCGAGAAGCACATAATATGCAAAGCAAAACCTGGCTAATTCCCAAAGGATGGAACAGTTCTTCAAAATACACTCCATCCCTAGAAAAATACCCATCCTCCTCTGGATACAGAAGGGATAAATAACAACTATCAGTGACAAAAGCAGCGGTTGTTTTATGCATTCATACAATCAAGATCTAAACCTTTACAGCCGATCACCTAGAAAACACACAAGAGTTACAAGACAAGTTTAGGATACATCTTGAATCACACCGTAAGTGTTCATGCAGAAGCCGAAGTTAATGCAATGATCTATCCTCTATCACAGCAGCTCGTGCTCATGTGCAAAGGCAAGACTGTTACACTCCAAACAATAGTAAACATTAAAACACAAGAATACTTCACAATGACATAAACAGCAGTTAAGTTGTTTGTTCCAGCAGTTATTGCGCTATTTCTGGACACGTCTCCAGTTAAAGGCTGCAGCAAGGTCTAATACCATCTGTTTGTTTGTTTTTGTTTAGAATGCATAATATACGTCCTAGGCTTTGGTTCACAATGAAATCTCTGGGTGTCTTAATTAAGGGCAATGGTCACCTTGTGATTCTGATAGTGGCAGACTGAGGTAATACAGCAATCCTCTTAAAAATAACAAAAACAAATTTGTAAGCGAGGCATCTGTGGATATTCTGCAGGTGACCTGCAAATGCATTGACATTCTGCTTTCAGAAAAAGAAGATCTACACGGGTGATTTGTCCTTTACAGTGCCATCCAAGTACAGATTTTTCTGCTGAAAACACGTAAGCTGAAGTAAAACCTACCTAAAAGAGCATACATTTAGGCATAGAAGGTATAAGCCCTGTCTTCATGAAAACAAAACAAAAACCAAAACACCAACAAAAAGAGAGACAAGCAGCAATCGCCGCTTGTCACTACTGCACCAGTATCACACACCCCTCAAAAGATGGAGATTTATTAAAGCTATACAAAAAAAAGCAGAGGCAGTGGTTTTTGTTTTTTAGATAGGCCACTTCTTTAAATAATGGTTTATGTATAGTCCTCCAACTACCCGTATCCTGTCACAACAGGATTACAACTCGTGGAACTGAAAAGCTAAGTATAATAAAGCATGGGTGAATTCCTATTTGCAGAGACCTCTGAGCATATCCCTCAAATACAGAAAGAGGTAAGACTCCAGGACTCCTCCTGTTTAACCTCAAACATTATATGCAACATATTAAAGAACATTAGTTTGAGATATAAATTAAAACCCACGTATTTCCAAGATAATGGGTGATATTAAAAGGAGGTCTTACAATACCGATGCCAATATGGTTAAAACCCAGTAGGCATTAAATTCATTATACTGCAGCGCTCTGTATGTAATGGGGTTAAAAAAAAAATAAAACAACAAACCCCCCCCAAAAACCAAACCAAAAACCCCCTCAGGCCCCCCGATCACTGTCCAGGTCAGTACCAGGAGCTGCAGCAATTCTAAAGAACTGACCGCTCTCACTCCTACAGGAGTCGGAGTGTAAAATACAGCAGTACAGCTCTTGGGTAAGTCACTGAAGCCCAGCCACCAGCTTGGTTTTCACTCTCTGCTCTACGAACAAACCAAAGAGCCCACAAAAATGGTTCTCAGAGAAGACTGACCGCAATCACCCCGTGAAGAACGAAACCCTCGAAGCAGTGCTTCTGCTACAGCCAAAGCTATTTCTGCTGTGCTTAATTTAATAAAGCCTCCGATGACACAGTGAGTACTGCCTGTTTTCTACGATTGTATTTGATAGTAGTTGCATATTTGTGATTTTCTCATTTACCAGTATAACCTGTTATGGTCTCATTCTACTCATTAGGTCATATTCCAAATCTACATTCTAATTTTCATTGCAGAAGTTACACTTTTTCTTTAAAAACTAAAAATGTAATTAAAAAAAGTAAAACAAAACTTCTTAAAAAACCTAAATTGCTGCAGTTATTTCAGATTTCTCAGGGTTGCTTTTTTTTTTCTTTTAATTCTTTGCTTTTATGGTGCAAATTAATTAAGACTTAATTGATCAAGTCAGATGTATTCTGACTCCAAACAAATAAGAAATTGTTTTATTGCTGGGAGAAGGGAGTGGAAGGTCTTTACACACCTCATTGGCAAAATATTTTCAGACTGTCAACCATCGTCAGCTGTGTTTTGGCTCCAAGCTTTGAAAACAGCCTTTCAAATTACAGTTTTTATTTTAGTCAAATAAATAGGGCCATATTTTCCCCTTTCAACAGATCTGTAAACTAACACAGGCTCTTTTCAATTAAAATAAAACCCAATAATTCTGGATATCCAGCCTGTTGCTCTTAACACTACCAGGTATACTTGTTCTTTTCAAGTAATAAAAAAATCTGCATACTGTGATCTTGAATCACTAAGCCTGGCAGGAGACAAAAAACAGAACAAAAGAAACAGCGTTACTGGCCTAATCCTATGGCATTAGGAACATTGCTCATCACTTTCATGTATTTGTCACCAAAGTGTCTTATCAGTGCATATTATTATGTGCTGAAATGCAACAAAACTTATCACAAAAATAGTTTTAGGCATGTTCATACAAGAAGATGTACATATATTTCTTTTATATATACATATATATGAATGTGTGTATATATATAATATCAGCTTCAACCTGTACATAGATATTCTGAATTTCATCCTTAAAACACATCCATTTCAAACAACATGGATGGCTTTCCAGGAAAAAGTGCTTGATTGAGTTTATCCTGTGTGAACATGCCTGCCCTCTGTGCATTTGCCCAAGTAGAGATCTTTATGATCAATCCTTTAAACGTACGTATCTCAGAGGTATTAAAAAAAAAAAAAAAGAAAAGAAAGAGAAAGTAGGAAAAAGTAATATTGCCCTGATGATGCAAAAAGAACAATGCATAACTGAAGCAGCTTGGATTTTAAAAGTTATCTTGCATTCTGCAGCAAACAATTTTTAAATAATTGTTGAAAATCTAGTTCCTCCATTTGTGTTATTGCTCCCCACTTGTGAATTTTCTCACTACACATCAACGGTACACAGAGGTTCACTGCCAGGTTGAGCCGATTCCACTATTGTCATCTTGGGTTTCTTTCGTGTTTCCTCCTAAAAGAACAAGAAACAAACCCCACCACACAGTCATAAAGAGAATATAATAATAAAACACCATTTTAAAATTTTGAACAATTTCAGCCAAATTTACATGTCAATCTTTGAGAAAATCTAACTTGTGCTAATGTTAAAAATAAATTTACCGACGTAGGTAAAATGAAGTTGTAAGCCCATTTAAGAGAGAGGATGAAAATCTCTCTGAAAGTAGCCCCCCAATCAAGTTTGGAAAAATGCTCACAACTGGCAAGTCTGACCCCTGGCATTCTTCCCGTTTATAAATACAAAAGAGCTTATACTCACTCTTTCTTGTGCCAATTTTTTCATTTCTTCCTGTAACTTGTTCAGGATGTGCAGATTTGGCTTGTTCTTTTTGGCATACTGCTGAAGTTCTATCACACTTTTGTCAGAGGTTTCCTGTTCAACAGAACCACAAGCAACAACAGGTGAGCTTTTTTTGAGGGGGGGAAAAAAATACATGGAGCAGAAGTTTAATCTGTGACAGCTGTACTTCCTTAAGTAATAAAGTATATTTACATGAGTCGGTTAAATATTAACTAGGTTATATAATTTCGACTTGGAAGATGTGAGATTAACAGAATTATTACTGTCAATGATAGCACTCATCTTATGTTCTGGGAATAGCAAGGTATGAGAATCAGTTCAGAAGAACCAAGAATTGCTCATCAAATGCATACTGCCTTTACCATGACAGGGAACAACACTATTATGCCAAACCAGATACCATTAAAGCTTTGTTGTAACTAAAGTAAACCCCCCAGAAAAATACAAAAGCAAAAAGACAATCAGAAGGTAGGTTACAATCAAACAAAGTCATGTTCACCTGTTTAACCATCTTGCTACTCTCTCTACCATACATACGCAAAAGAGAGCCCCAATTTTTCACATGTGGATGCAGTAGCTGTAGGATTTTCTGAGAAGCTAATTGTTTCCCCACTCTTTTATTTTTGCCTGTAAAAATAATCATGAAAACGTGTCAATATGGGCACATTACATAATCAGATGAACACCAATATTTACTTGTCTTATTCAACACTGAGATACCAGAGAAGAGTAGATAAGCATGTAACAAGCCAGGTAGCTGAACAAGCACCTACAAAATGGACAACAAACGAGAACAGGAAAAAAGGAAGGTATTCTCAGAGGTCACGCTAAGTACTGTACTTACACCAGCCTCGCACCGTGTGCTTGCCACAAGTCATGACATATTCGCTCTTCTGGTTTTTACCAGGAATCACTTCAAACTTTATGGATGTATCACCCATTCCGTGGTTTCTTAAGCACAAACAAAAATCAATATCATATATTAAGTAAAATTACAAACAATTGAAGTGGCTGCAGTTATCTTTGACAGTCATTGCAATGGAATTAGAGACACTAATAATAAATTTTAAGACATTAATTGAGTTCTTTTTTAGATCAGTAACTTGACTTGAATGGAAAGGCAAGCCTGTATAAAGGAAAAACAAATATATGTATATGTCCCACAACTAAATCCTAATCTCAGAAGACAAGAGGCATAAACAGCAAATGTGAATCCAAGGAAGACACAGCATTAACCGGTTCAGCCCATGCCACATCTCTTACAGCCACAGTGAGCGCAGTAAGCTCGGCCAGCCCACCAACGGCCCAGCCACTGACAAACGCCGTGGGTACCAGCAACCAAGCAAACAACGTGCCCCGACCCAAACACCTGTACGCAACAGCATTTGCTCCTTACTCTGCAGCCTTACCTTTTAAGGCACTCATGGAGAATCTGATATGGAGACAAGAGTCCAGCTTTACTGGTGAGTTCATATACCCGTGAGTCCTCAATACTGATATGGTTAAAATACTACAAAGGAATTGAAACGGGTTATTGAGCTTTTGCGCAAATAAGACCTTAATACTGTCCTTAACCCTCATTTCTCCTTCGCAGCATTAAACAAATCCTGCTACTCTGTGCTAAATACTTAAAAAAGTATTTTTAAATCCATAATGGAGGTATTACCAGCATCATTAAGACTGCCACACCTAATCATGTATTTGCAGACAGAAATTTAAATAATTCTTTTAACTCCAATTTTATATTACACAAGATGGACATAAAAATGACAATCTTATAAATTCTTTATCATCCTTTCTCCCTCAGGACAAGGTTTATTTTATTTGTTTTAACTAATTATGAAATTCTACTTACCAACATGCTGTGGTTTAATAAACGAAAACGTAACAGCTATTGGAACATTTTGTGTTTTATTTTAAAACAATGGACAAAATTCTCTGCATTTTCTTAATGACCATTTCTATAGTGTAGGGCATACAATACAGTTTTAAGTTAAAGCAAATGTACAAACAACTCATTCTGTATATTACATTTTTTAAAATGAAAATATTCCTTTCAGGCTGATAACCGATTTTTCCTTTACTCCTTACTGATGGTCTGTTACATGCTGAATTGGAAGGAAACATATCACTGATGAACTAGCTATTTAATATTTCCAACACCTGAAAATATAGCACACGCTCTCCACTTAAAGAAACTTTCCCTTTGATTTTCTCAAATGTCACTGCTTAAAGTCTGAAATTTTAGCTGTCGGATCTGGCAGTAAGTAGCTTTCACAGCTAAGTGAAAATGTCTCAGAAGCCTGGGCACTTTTAGTTCTTACTTGGTCTTATGAGGCAATCACACAAAACCAGACAGCATCTAGCTCTGAATTTTTCAAGGCATCAAGCAGAGGATTCTGGAAGCTAGGATAGTACAGGCAGTCTAGTGTCTTGGAACGTTTCAGGTCTTCAGCAAGTGACCTCGTATTTCAACAAGGGAATAGTTCTCTGTATCACGGCAAATTTTCTGATCAGTTCCAATAGAAAAAAAAACCCAATGTATTTTCATTGCCATAGATCTTGCTATAAATGAAGAATTTCACCTTTCCATCTGACTGAGAAAACAACATCATGAATTTTCATTAATATTTCTGACATTGAAGGTGTAATGTTTTAAAAACAGACTCCAACAATGACAGCCAGCAAGCAAGAGTTCAGTACCTCAAGTTCTTCACTGTCTTTGGGCTTCTCCTCAGAGGTCTGTTTAACAAAGTCGGGAATAAGGATTTCCAGTGTAGCTCGAGCTGCAGAAGATGATTAAACGTCTTGATTACGTTTATTTTAAACAATGTTTGTAAAGAAAAACAGCAGAATGAAGCACTCTTAAGCAAGCCTCACATCTCCCCTAGAAATATCCACGCATATTAGAAAGCAATCTTACAGATAAGACAGGCATCTTCTTTTTGTAAGAACTATATTCACTTGCACTTTTTAAGGAAAAAAAAAATATTCCACTTGTTCAAGTTGATAATTAAAGTCTCACAACTAATTAAACTAAGAAGAAACAGCTTTTTGCAAACGCCTATGAAAGGAAAAAAATTATAATCAAGTTCTCATTTTAAAAGTGATGTAGAGCCCTTAGGACCTAAAATTGGAGAGTTGTTATCACGCCTTAGCTGTTACAGCCAAACCCTAGTATTGTATCACAAGGGCACTCAGAATCCTAGTGTACAAAAAGCACACCCAGCATTTGCCTGAATTCTCACAGCAAATTACCTTTTTTTCATGCGCAAACAATTATGGACTGGCTTTTGGCGATTTAGCTACACTGACATATTTCACAAGTGCAGAAAGTACCACAGGTACGTTATACGTCTTTACATTTTGAGAAGTTATTTTTTTTGATCCTTGTGCTGAAGACATTTAAATCTGGAGATTAGTAAGAAGTTCTAATGTGTCAGACACATTCTCATCTAGATCTTAATTATTTGCATATTTATTAGACTTACACAATTAGAACTAATTAATGAAGCCAAGTACTTGGAAATCAATAATCACATAGCTCAGGGCAACTGTTTTATTACCAGAAAGAGAACCAAAACAACCAAAATCTTGAGGGTTTTTTTTGTTTTTAAAGAAGGGCAAAGACCTACGTTTTGCTAAAATCCATACACCAGGTGTTTATATAGCAGGTGACAGTACAAATATAAAACCCCCAACATGTTCTTACTGGTCTGATCATTAGAGGCAGACGCTCTTACAGCTACCCACTATACATCAATAGTTTACATGTAAGTTAACATCTGAAATTTCTTCATGGTCTCCTATCCCAGTACATTGCTGAACTTAGGGTTGTCAGAAAAGTCTCTGCAACAGTATTTGTCACTTGTACCAAAAAACCCACGAGTGTACCTTCTTTGACTATTAACAAAATGATTCCTACTTACTATTGCAAATACGTCATCTTCAAAGCAGAAAGGAAAACAGATAAACAATTCAGCAGTTGGTATTAAGAAAGAAAAAATGTTACCAGCTTTATTCTTGGCAAGTTTTTTGCTGCTGGCAGTTCCTGCCCCATAAGTTACTCCATCAATAATCACTGAGGCTCCAAAAGGTTCACTTGGGTTCTCTGGAAATGGAGGAGGAAAGAAAAATAAAGCTTTTCAGAACTCCCAGTGTAAAATACCCATCACAAACATGAAATCATTTACTCTTCAGAAAGACTGAAGAATTGCTCACTCCAGTATATGAAAAACTAACAAGAGTTTTCCATTAACAGAGACTTACCACCATGTACTTCCTTCTTCCAAATGAAGAACTTTTACATTTTAAGAGATCATTTGTAATCTGCCAGAATTCAAATGTTAATTCCAAAGTTTTTGCATCACTAACACAGTGTAAATACAAGAGCTACGCATTCTGATATTGAAAATTCAGTTACATTATGTAATGCATATACAGGAACAACGTAATTCTGAATAATTACAGATCCACACTAAACTAAGATGCCCAACTTGTAATTCCTTGGATGCAGACTGCAGGACTTATACCTTTTTCAGCAGCAGGCTTGAAAAGATTAATTTCTTCCTCCTAAGATACCCCAAAAAAACCCCAGCAAAAGCAAAAATGCAAGGAACGTATGCTATACCACTTTGAAAAGCAAATCTCAAATGCAGCTAGATAAGGCAATCTGGCTGGAATCTACAGAAAAAAAAAATCCAACACTAATTCGATTCCAGTTACATTTGCCACATGTGTAACATTTTTAGATTCTTGATTAACCATCAAGTGCATTCTCCCACAATATTTATCTAAAATAAAATTCTCCCCGAGTTTTTGTTTTTCTGCGTGCTAGCATCACTTACGCAGTCTCAGTATGGGCCTAAGTCAGGAACTACCGAAGTTCCTCTCACACCACTGACACAGAATAAAATTAAAAGCTGTTTAACACCACAAACAGATATCCACCCAGCATTTCATATAAATCCCACACTAATCATGGAACAACAGTCTCAGTAACTCCTTAAGTTACTTTTAGTCCAGCAGAATAACACTTCTATTTCCATTCTTCTAATACTACGAGCAAAATTAGTCAACATTTATACCAAATCAATTCCCGCCAACTGCATGTGAACTTTTTGCAATCTGCACCTAACCAGTAATTTCTCCACTAATATTAATTATAATTTATTAATGAACTTAGAAAATAGTAACACAAGGCAAATAGTCTACATAGCCATTTCTGGTTTCCATTTAAATTTCTAACATCAATTTATACATATACAATTATCTTCAGATGGCCGGATTTAAATATGAACCTCCATAACAAACATCATAACATACAATAACTTGAACAGTTAAAGGATTTCAAAACTCTACATGTCTAAAAAAACCTACTGTATTTTTTGTTAATTGGAAGAAAACCAGAACAGAACAAACCCACAAAAATATCTCAAATTATTGCAGCTTTAGAGTGGGTACATTTGTGTCTGCAGAAATCTTTCAAATTCTTAACAGCTTCATAATTGAAGGCCCACATATTTCTCTTCAGAAACTATTTGGGTTTAGTATTTAACTTCTTTTTTTCCCAGGATTCTGATGATTCACTAAAACAACACATGCCTTACAACTGGATTTTCCGGACATCAATGGCAAGAAAATTAAGCAAATATTAATTGTGCATAGTCAGCAAAACCGTAATTGCCCATATTTCACTGATGCATCCTTTTAGATGCAAATGAGCTACTCAAATCCATTTTCACTTAGACATAGTTTTCCAACTGAAAAGCCATACTGTTATTTTAAATATAAGACTACTCCTATCCTCAAAAGCCAAGTTTAAGATACAGAAAACGTTTCCTAGCTAGTATTTCACTCACAATAGACTTTCAAGACATCCCCTAGGAAAAATGTCGTCTTTTTTTTTTTGTTTTGGGTGTTTGTTTTTTTTTAATATCGAAGCATTAGGTAAGCCCTTCGAAACAGCACTTGGTCAATTAAAAAACTTAACAAACTTACCACATTCAAAGAAATTGTAAACAGGGCGAACCTTTAGGACTCGTTGCATATATTCATGCAATATGCAAACTTCGGATTTCCCATTGGGATTAATGACAAATTCTACAAAAAAAGAGGGGAAGAGGGGAAGACAGCCAAGTAGTTCTAGTCTTTAGAAGACAATTTCTACTACAAATAAATAAGTGACAAGCTACAAGGGATAAGTGCCCGCTCAAATTAAATGCAATGCTGTTGAATCAGTCATGGATAATTATGACCTCAAAGTCCATTTTCTCTGAAAAAGTATTGAGAAATAAGTCTGAGAAATTTCTATCAACAACTGGAGATGCACTAATTACAAGCTAAGTCAAATATTCTGTGTTCAATGTTTGCAGTCCCATGGTCCCTGGACCTCTACACACAGCATTTTTGGCAGCTAACATCAATTAGAAATCCTCTAATTTGCTCTAAACACGTTGTATCTCCCTTCTAACAACAGGCACGTAGACTCCAGATCCACAAACCAGAATCACTCTGGGTTTTTTTGCCCATGAAATCCTGTTTAGCAAGCCACAGATCAGGTCACTGTCCCCTTGCCCCAGACATGCTCTTTTTATTTGAAAGTCCTTTTTTTTTTTTTTTTTCCCTGCAACAGTATTGTTAGTCAAGAGCACAAACCCTGCCTCAGCGGGCACTACAGCAGTATGGGAGAGAAAGTTAAGATTTAGATAGATTAAACCAAAGTAGGTCCTTAAGTTAGATGGTTTCCATGTGGCTCTAAACCTAGAGTTTCAGATAAAATATATTGACTAAAAATTCAACTGCACCTCCCTGTAACAGGGAATGGTCAATATGCAGCTCATAAGCTTTAATTCTGCTAAAGAGCAGAAACCCAGAAACATGACAACGTATAAAACAAGAACAAAACCCAAATCACAGGTGTATGGACATTTTAAATATCAGACTGCAGTTAAACATACTCCTATGGCTACACAGCCAGTAAGAGCCAATTTGCCCAGCTTCTCATCAGACATGATATCCACTCCTCACACCACAGGACATAACTGCACACACAGTTCGTTCTTAACTGTTTCCATCAAACTGCTTTAAATTTGTATCTTTAATTGTAGGTTTTAATTTGGATCAATCTGGCATTTGTAACCAGTCCCTCACCTGGAGCCAATTAGAACTGGTATAGAACTGAGAAGGCCCTAGCATTGAGTGACTAGGCAGGAGGGTTTTCAGTAACAACCAACAGTAACAAGTAGCTGCAGGTAATAACCAGTTACCAGGACTGCAACCTTAAATAAAAATCCTTTCATTTAGGAATTATTCTTTCTAATAGGAAGTATATTTTGACAGTATTTTTCCTTTTGCTATGTAGTATGATGGATCCAAGGACACAGAATTCTAGAACAAGAAGAAAATGGATTTATTACAGGATTTTTTCTTTTCAGTCAAGCTTAGAACTGCAATTAGTCTTTGATACAGATTATCTGAACTCCAGGTAGGCAAACTAACCTTTCTTTGTAGGTGCATCTTGCACAGACAAGGTAATGAGTTTCTGATTGGCAGGCAGAATAGGGCGCTCAGATTCTGCCTGCTTCCGCTTCATTTCACGATTGAATTGCCGTCTCTCAGCCCAGGTTCTGAACTTTTTTACGGTAACTTGTTCAAAGTCAAAACGCTTTTCAAGATACCGTCTAAAATCTTCCAGATCTAAGAAACACAAGCAAGTTACTCTCTCTACTTTACCACTGAGCAAGCATGAAGTTCACTATTTCCACTCTTTAAACATGTTATAATTATTTTTTTAGACTAGGAGCAAAAGTAGTGGCTTCAGTTCGCATACTCAAGGTTAAGATGCTATTTTATGCTAACAGAATTACAAGTTTTCATGTTACTGAGTCAAATGCAAAACATTTGTGCAAACTGGAAAACAAAACAAAAGAACATTTTATTCTGTCACTTGAAGATTTTACTAAGCCCTAACCAGCATAATACCCAACACAATTTGTAACAAAACACTAGTAATTGTTCTACTTAATCACCTATTCACCTTCTCATTACCCGAAGTAAGGTATACAGTGAGTAACAGCAGTTATGCTGTTAGCCTCAGTTTCCTGGAGCCAAAACTGACTCTTGCTGCCTATTTATTAAACAGTGTACCGTGAAACACTCTATAATGATCCATGAACTCCATGAATATCTGCTGGCCTCTAAACAGAATTTAACACATTCATTTTCACATACAGAGTACTAAAAGACCCCTTGAAGTACAGCTGCTTCTCCTTTATAGGATATTTCTGCAGATATAATCAGAACAAATAAAGAGTAGCATCCCAAGATGTAAACAAACAAAAGCAAGCTGCTGCCATTGTTTCCTTCCACAAGGAATTCCAAATGCAAGCCACACTTATACTTGATCACTCAGTATTTTTTTTCAGTAATACAGAACAGATCCTATTTAAAGAGAGAGATAGACAGGTGAACTTCACGTAGAAAATAAGTGCTTAGTGGTTTTAGTTTTGCTGCTAAATATTGTTGTTTGTTGTTTTTTTTAAATCTTTTGGCATGCTTTTCGGAATGAACAGGACACATGTAATGAAAAGGACAAGTTTTATGTTTGAACGCTACAAAGGTAACTGGTAGCCTACAATCCATATTGGTATTCTGAGCAGCAGTAATTTACATGGATGATACTCTCAAAGTACGTTGCTGTGGTAAGTGGCACGTGAACTTTCTAAGTTCCTCTGTAAGTTTGGCAGTGATTTTGGCATGACTTCTTTAGGCAGCTTTTTGTATAAAAGCTATCAGCCTTGCATAAATAAAATAATGAAGCATCACACCCCTTTGCATGAGTGCAATTATATTTGCGTAACTTATTCTGCTAGACTTGTGCAAATAAGCAAATCTAGTTTAACTGCATCATTTATCTTAAAAGATCATACTGAAAATAGATATAATTCAGCTAATACAACGACTGCATAGAAAAGCCCATTTAAAGAAGTCACACATTCATATGTACACATTAACAATGTAGCAATTCATATGTACACATTAATTTAATCGACTCTTAAACTGAGATAAAGTCCATAGGACTAAACTTCCAAAATGTTCACATTTTTGTGTGTAAAGCCTTTGCATGTGGACTCTCAAGTCTTCAGCAAAAGCCTCCACTCTATGTTTCTCTTCCTGTTAAAATCTAAATTGATTTATAATATTGGATCTATTTCTCCAGATCTCTGCACATGAAAAACCGTGCTGAAAGACAGCTGACCACTTGATCTCAGGCAAGATGTTATTCAGATGCCAAGTCTGGAATAAAGCATACGTATCCCAAACGCCATTGCCCCAACTCCAGCCAAGAAAAGACTCCACTTTCCATACATACCTACAGATTCATCTTTACATACTTCAACTTTGGCCTTAACTTGTCCTAAGGCTCCTTGTGCTGCATCTCCTCCTGAGGGGTCTTTGTCATCTAAAGGCCCAGAATCAGCAGCAGTAGAATCTGGTTCTTCTGTTTGGCAGTCCAGTTCTGAAGATTTATCTAGGTGCTTTACAGGTGATACTTCCCCATTGGGGGTTATGTCATTGTTTTGTTCCCTCTCCTCATTTTCCTTCATTTTTTTGTAATGCAAGCAGGGAATGCTACTAAGGGGAGGATCATGTTTCTGCAAATATAAAAGAAGACAGAAGGTTTCAGTATCTCAAGATCACCAAAAGCAAAACTCAAAACCAAAACGTAATCAAGATGGAAGTTACTTTTATTTGGTCTAGGCTCAAGCTTCTCTTTGGTCAGCAATCTTACTCTACTCAAGATCTGAGCATGTCCACTCCTACAGTACGCTGGCACTGTGTAACACTGATACTAACCTTCAAAGTGTGTTTGCTGTTTTAGATCCAAATTATATTCTGTTCTGTTCAATTACATGCAAATACTACATGCTTTCATAAAATCCATTGAACTCTCTTGGGGTTTAAACCCATGACATTAAATCCAATTTCTGCAGATTCCTTGGGTTTGTGAACGTCACATGCTTACTTCTGTACGTGTGGGCCATAAGCCACAGCTCAGGCTAGTTTATAGCTACAAATAAATTATCTAATTATATTTCATGGTAGAATATAACCAACATTTTGCAGCCATCTGCTAGAAGAGATGGCACCACACAAGACCATCTCATTCACTTTAACTGCCCAAAGTCATTGCAAAAATGGAAAAACAAAACACAGTAAGAAAAATCATATCGTATTTTCAGAAACAGAGGAGTTTATTTTTCAAGTACCTTAATTCTAACACTGGAAAGAAGCCTGCTAAAGTAGAAAAATACTCAACTGTTTGCAGGAACATATCTAATTTTTAAATCTTAGTAAGCATTTAAGTAATTAATTGACAGCTCTCACCCTTATGCTTCCTGTTCCCAAGAAGTAAGGTCTAGACCAGGTAACAACTCTAGATTCTCTGTGCAGATATACAGGAATGCCCGAGTTATGGAATGTCATGATCCATCCATCTGGCAAAGGTTCTGTAGGAGGGCGGCCACGACCTTTAAAGCAAACAATCGCTTTAAACTTGGATAGACTGCTTAGCAGAACAGAAAAAGAATAAAAGTTTTTATTTTTATTGCTTTTTCTGTCTCAAAGGATAAAATGACACTGAAACAAGACTAAAAAAGTTTTGTAGAAAGATTTTGTTTTGCTTTAATGAAAAGGCATATGCTTCTAACCCACATTAAATCCTGCAAAATTACAGATTCCATTATGTTTTCAACTGAAAAGCAATAATAGCACTAATTTTTATCCAGGCTGATTTGTTCATTTCACCAATGAATCTTCTCTTCTCTTTAGTCTTCTTTATGTACTTACATCATCACAAGCACCACTATATTTAATGGAAAAGTCGTACTTGCTTTTGAAACGACTGAGTTTTCTATTAAAAATTTTTGCACTTGACACTCAGGGATAAATTTGCATTGAGACACCACTAGGCCCACAGACCCGAAAGCCAGCAGTGAGTTAGGCTGTAAGCTAAGGCTTTCAGGCACTGAGGTAACGTCGTTCATAAGTTTTCACAAATCCACACACTAAAATACATTCTCATTATATACAATACATGAAGATCAAAAGCACTCTCAAAAATCAACTTCCCTGTTCAGGAATGTGAAAAATCATATCCTACAGTAAGAAGACCGCAAACAATACAAAACAATACAATTTGTATACAATTCAAAACAATACAATACATATTAACTACTTCACAAGAATTGCTACCCTAAACTTTGCTTGCTGATATACTTGTGTTCTACAGACATAAGACACACACACAAAAATACAGCTATTTAATGAACACTAACTTACTTTTAAGTACAGTTTTAATTTTGGTCATCATTGGCTGCACACTTGTTTCTCCATCAGACTGGTGATCACTTTCACCACCGTATTTCTCATTTTCTAGTCTCCTTGTTTTGGGTGCCCGAAGACCCTCTTCCAGCAGAGCATCCACATCATTATCAAAGTCATCCTGAAAGAGACTTCATCAGACACCATCCTTCTGGGTCTACTAACCTCCCTTTCCCCTTGCAAAGAAAAAGTATACATTTTCTTTATGTACTTCCATATAGAGAGAAACTAGAAATTTCCAGTGATCCCAGTAAAAAGACTGAAAAATAAGAAAGTAAGTTTTTGTAAGTGAGAGCAGGTATTTTTCATGATAAAATGAGCTGCAATTGTGTAAGACGACTTTTAAATGTTATTTTTAAACAAGACTGTAGAAGCTGCCACGCAACTCAGAAGTTTGACCCACATAATTTACAGAAGTTTTCATCCACAGTTCTGTCTCTGAAAATTCTGCATTTTTGACTCAAGTACAGCACATTTGTAGAAGAGACTGTTTCAGTGAACATCTTTACATACTTTTTTCTAGCCACTTGGAAACCTCTTACCCACAAAAAACCTGTGGATTTACTTACCTCATATGAGTAATTCAAGGTTTCTTCATCCACTTTATCTCTTTGAACGATTGCTTTAGATGTGAACCCTCCTCCTTCTTCATCTATTTCCATCAAATTGTCGGTAAAATCTTCTAGCTCATCCAGAACTGCATATTCCACTCTCTTTTCCTGATCAATATCATTTTCATCATCCTTCTTGTCATCATTTTCACCCCCTATTCCTGCAGCTTTACCGTTACTACCACCAAAAGGACAAACATGCAAATCCCCATTGACATTATTAATACCAAAATCTGTATCTGCCTTATAATCCTGCTCAACTCCAGTGTACAGAACCTTCCTGTCTTTGCTTTTGCAGCTTTCTGTAAAGCTAACGCTAATCTTTACATCTTTAAGTAACTTAAGATCTGGGGTGAACTTTCGAACTGAAGGTGCATGACGAGCAGTTCTTGGGCTTTGGTCACTATTGTTAGGGTCTATTATAAGACGACTTTTGTAGCAGGCAGATCCCTTTGTGAGAAGCTGTGTTCTGCAGATACTGTGCGTGTCCCCAGCAGGGGTATCTGACTGTCCATCACCACCAGAGCCAACGTCCATTACCTCTGCGTCACTGGACGTTTGCAGGGGAGGTGGTGGAGGCTGTTCATTAGGCGGCAGAGGTGGGGGACAAGTATGATTCTCCACATTCATTTCTCTTGCAGGTTCTTTAGGGAGGGGTGGTACATTTTCATATTTCTCCATTTTTAAAACTACTGTTTTTAAAAAAACAATGCTTTAACAAATGTTTATATCTATATTCCTAACATGCATAAGTCCATCAAGATTGGTTTATCATGTTCTATTCAATATGCAACACTGATGATTCAGTTAAGCTGACTACATTGTTCTTTTCATTAATGTAGACAGCTTTCAGAATCACTGTCTCAATTATTGGAAATCACAATGCATTCAGCTTAAATAGCTGAAGACTAAGACTGCATCTTCACTGGACAAGCAGGTCTCCCTTTCTTCTTTCAACCTACAGAAGAAAAAAAAAAACTTTGTCACAAAAAAAAAAAACCCGGAAATAGTATCACAGGCAAAAAGAAAAAATGTCACTCCTTCCAGCATAAATTTCAAGTAGAAGCAAGAGTGACATTTTTACAGTGAAAAAAAGCAGGGTATCTTGATACCATTTTGAATGAGGCTGAAATAAGATTGTTTTTACCGCTTGATCTGTACACCAGCACAAGAATTTGCTAACACAAAGTTGCCTGGATAATTTGTTGACTATCTCTGCTTGGTTAGCAGGCAGGGCATTAGGCATGGGATTTGTAGGGACCAGACTAAAACCTGTGCATTTGGGGGGGATTGTCCCAGTATTTAAAATAACCTGGTATTTGAGCCATACTTACCCACACAGCAGAAAGGATAGTTAGCTTACAGTTAAAGAGAATCTGCAAAACCAACAAGATTTTAACAACTATGGTCTCGTAAGACACATAGCTTTTTGCAAGTTTTAGTTGTTAGATATTTTTGAAATCTCACCAGAAGTTTTAACAGGAAATCTCATAATTTACTAAAAACTCACACAAAATGACTCTCTAGATAACCAGATATTAGACATTTGATCTTATATTCCATACTATTATGGGACTATATATTTATTTTGTCTGAGGAATTCAGGTCTAGATACATAGCGTTAACACTCAAATTAATTCTGGAAGGCATTTAGAAGCCAATGTTTTAGGTAATTTAACCTGGCAAAAATAGTCAATTGCTCTAGGAAATGTTACAGGCGGTGGGGGGCATGTGTTTTGGGTTTGTTTGGTTGGTTTTTTTCACATTAAGTGGGTTCTCTCTACCATGTCTATGATGGCTTCTTCAATTATACTTCTGTCATCTGTGCAGGACTATATGCACCTGGGGAAAGGAAGCATAATTTCTTACCTGCTATTTTGGTTTCTCCAAGTCCCTCTGTACCACCCCAAACTGGGCTTAAATCTTCCTACGAGCTACAAATACACCAGTGTTACTCTGCCCAAGACAGCCAGCTGGCTGAACCTTCTCTGTTCAAAGTATTTCCAGGTAGTACTACCCAATGTTCTACTACCCAAGTAGTACTACCTGGAACTACTTGGATACTACCCAAGCCTACCCAAGTATTCTAGAAAGATAAGCTCCAAGTCCTTAGCATCGCTGTGTAACATTTGAAGGCAACCAGGCAGAACGTCTGGGTTGTCGTGAGGGACTTAAAGAAGCCAAATACAATTCTCTAATGTATCTCTACGCCAGCCCAGACAGAACAAACCAACAGCAATATCCAAACACCACTGGGGCAAGGCAGGAAGCTGGGAATCGGGAGTTATAATGGGACCAATTAAAATTCAATAGCATACAGAAGCTACCTACCTGGAAGCTGGAAGAAAGCAAAATATACAACAGAGCAAACGCTTATTTTAGTGATTTGTCAATAAAGAAAGTTTTGCTGGGGCAGCAGAATAGTTCATATTTTGTGGTGTTTTGTCTGGGGTTTTTTTTTGTTTGTTTTTTGTTTGGTTGTTTTTTTTAAAATATACTCAAAACTGACACATTCAAGTTGCTGAGCTTGACACGCATTGTAGAATTACTAAGGAAAAATACTCCATTTTGATAAAAGCTCTAAAATAATCCCATCTTCTCAGATGCAAACATATTACCTTCCAGAATGAAAAACAGCTCATTCACCAGTAAGACAAGCAGTTCTATATATTTAAATCCAGTCCATCCTACAAGATGATCATACAATCACCTGAGCAGTGATCAGTTCCTTCTTCTTTCAACACGTTCTGAAACACCTAATGTTATACAGAACACCTCTAGAAATATATTTGTCTAATAATCTTCCCCCTTCCTCATCTCCAGATTAAAAAAGAAAAAAAATAATCGTGAAACACAAATTATTAAGTTCTACACAATAATCATTAGTGTCTTCATTGTCAATTCTGAACAAAAGAATCAAAAGTCATAGTACAAGTTCAGTAACTCCTGGAAACTAAATGCCTAAGTAATCTAATTTTTCTACCTTAGAGTCTTTCGAAGACTCTTTAGAAGAGCAAACAGAAGTAGTTTACACAGAAATGAAATACTGAAATGGGTATTCTAGAATTTGAAAGAGCACTACCTTCCCATATGATCAAGGAGCTACCTGATCCAACTAGAAAGACTATTTTTGACAAGTCATAAGACATGATCGTCAGTGCAGTTTCCACCTCCCTGATACACATCCTGCTCCTACGCTAAAGAGTGTTTTAACAACACCAATGTCAAAACACAAGAAATTAATCTTTACCTGCCTAGCTTTGGCAGTTGGCTGATACTACACCTCCGCTCTTTGCGGAAAAGATGTCTTGTTATTATATTCAAGCACTATTAACAATGAAATTCTTGTTGGCCTTGAAATAATGGATAGCATACCAAATCACTGCCAGGGATTGTCTACTAATCAGTACGCATACTGTGGCCAGAAAAAGTACTAGACCAAGATGAGTTTAAACCAGCTTTTCCATTTCTAGCCATAAACCTGCCACATCCCTAGGGTAAGATAACAGAGTCTGGCAGCTCTACAGTTACAGTGGGCTACAATACCTTCCTATAAGCTACAAAAAGCCAGGGAGAAGTAGAGTAACACAGGTCCAATTCCCATCTACTTTCTTGCCAACTGATGTTACAATATCCCCTTTATATCAGGGGCCGGAAAAAAAAACCCACAACAAAAGCAATAAGGATTTTCCCTTAGATATCAGGTATTTTAAAAGAAAGACAGAAGGGATGAAACCTGGAAGGATGAGTTAGATGAGCCTGTAGGTTAAAAACAGCCAAACGGACCTTAGATCGAGGGAACCCAACAACCATGTATAAAAACAGACTTCGCATACTAGGTTATGTAATATTAGAATACAACATAAGTTAGTCTGCCTATTGCAATCCTTGATTAACTTGCCCTGAAAGAACAGATTTTACTCTCCAGGGCTCCAGCAAGTTCCATCAATGGTTTCCACAAGGACTCCTTAAAAAGATATGGAACACCACTGACAGCTGCAACAGCCAGTACAAAGCACTGAAGGAACTCTGGATGAACTGCTGGAAATATGAGTGCACAGCTCATGTTCTGCAGATCACCAATACATGGAAATCTCTCATTTTTAATTGCTTGCTCTTATTTTGAAAAAGTTTCATGTCACAAAGTAAACTCAAAGAAACAGATACATGGTGGACATCTAAATGTAATGCAGCAAACTGCACAGGTCCCAACAAAAGCAGTGTCTTGGCGTGGTTGTCTTATAGATGTCCTTTGAAGGCAGAAAGAAAAAAACCCAACCACTTCTTTATTTAATAAGTACCACTGCCTGTTCCTGCAATCAGAACAGATGGGGTGGCGGGGGGAATAAGTACACAGAGAAAAGGGTATCTCTCTTCAAGACAGGAGAAAAACAGAATCTTAAAATTTGTAACCAGCAATGCCCACTCAAAGAGGAAATCCCTTCATTGTATAGCATGTCGGCAGTCTCACAAGTGAGTTCAATAAAGAACATATTTTCTTCATGAGTACCTGTAGCTGCAATCAGGAACAAGGAACAGCATACCACAGATTCTCTCTTCAAAAATCACTTTTAAAAAGCAACTGGATTCCTTGAGCAAACTCTCCTTATTTGCTATCCAAATACAAGTCTTCCTCATCCTCCGGCTCCAAACAGCAACTCTGCAGAGCAGAATTTATGAGGCATGGATCATGCTTAAAGATCCACTCAGGTTTAACCCTTATCAAAGTAATTACTTGTTCACAGTCATCTACCTTCTTTTTATTATACTTATACCTATTGTATCTTTTTGACACGTACAGTCCTAAAAATAAGTTAATCCTATTTATTATCAACTGCAAAAAAAACCCCAAAACCAAGGAGACTGAATTTATTTTATTTTGTTTAAACCAGAAAAGGAAGTCTCAAAAGAGAAACGTTCTGTAAGTTAACTACTACATTCGGGAACTCGTTTCTCTCCCCATTATCAGCTTTAGAATAGAAAGATTCTGAAGGAAACAACCACTTTGTGTAAGTCATCAAAGCAGTCTAAGAAAGGGCAGTCAGGGCCCAACCGTAACATTATCAGTGGCAAACACAGACAAGGCTAAAGAACTTCTCTAGTTCATAAGACTTCATCCCATTTCAGAATGAGCAGAGTACATAATTTTGGAAAGGCACGCTCAGAAATGGCAAAGCAATTGCTGCTTTTACAGACTGTCCAGTTTTCTGGCAGGGTTTAGACGGTTTCAATTAATTGTGTAAAACAGGAAACCGTTTTTTAAAAAATCTGCAAATCAGAGCCTAGGAAGAAGAAAAAAATACTCCTACTTTCACATCACAACTACCTTCTTACTTGTAAAGAAAAACAACAGACATAAGGAACTAAATTCCCCTCTCATTCTCTAAAAAAGTAAAATAATCCTGGTAATCAAAAGGAGCTGCCCAAAAGAACTAGCGACCTAACTCCTCATCCAGAATTAAAACCAGGAACTTTTAAGTTTAGTTACCTAAAGAGAAGGGAGAAGAGGTACGCTTACAAAAGAAAAGTTAAAGATCTAACTCCAACATCTGTAACTCACAACCTAAGGGAGTAAAGAAATTGAATGCGTTCACCCAGCAAGCTCTCAACCCCATTTACGAGGGAGTGACGCCTGGATGTTAGGGGGCCCACCCTCTCAGCGGGCAAACAGACTTTATAGATAAACCTGAAGCCTAAGGAAAAGAGGCGCAAAAGAGAAGCTTTTATTTTTCCAGCCAAAAAAGGTGAAGAAACTTAGGAGAATAAACCTTTTGGAGACTGAACGAGATAATTTAGAGGAATATATAACTGTACTTCACTATTAATAGAAGGAATAGATGAAGAAGAATCCTGAGACTTACAGACACACCACCTTATCTTCAACGTACCAGAGCTAAAAAAAGTGAACGGGCGTCCGCACACACGTTGGTGAAGGGCTGCCTTTTCCTCCTAACTTTGCACAGGAGGAGACACGTTCTTCTCCCCTGCATAAACGGATGTGTCTAGCGGAAATCCTCCCTCTCACCCTCCCTTCACCCCAAGACACGCACACGTACCGTGAGACACGATGCAGCGAGAAACTCACGCCAGAGTTGATACTCCCCATCACCCCACTGACAAGGAGGTGTGTGGAAGGCTAGAAAGACATGGCGTTTCCTTTCCTTCTACTACCCTGAATGCAATTCCACGGCGGGAGCGAGCAGGGAGGTGGCTGGGGGCGGGCGGGAAACCAAAAACCAACAACCACCACCCCCCCTCAAAAACCCCTAAACAAAACAAACCACCAGCTCTGAGGGAAGGACGCCCAGCCGGGGGCGGGGGGGAAGCGCCTCACGGCAACATCCGCCGGGAGGGCAGCCCGGTGCGCTCGCCTCCGCTGCTGAAGGAAAGGCTCCTCACGGCTCCCTGCCTGCGGCGCCGGCCCGGAGGAGAGGGGCCCGCGATACAGGCGGCGAGGAGCGCGGCGGGCCGGGCGGGCGCCGCGGCCTGTGGGGACGGAGGGGTTACTGCCCGCGCGGCGGCGATTGGGCCACAGAGGCCCACTCGTGCACGCCCTCCCCGCCGCCCCACGGCGCCAGCACCCACCTGGGCCATCCCCGGTGTCCCTGCCGCACCTCCACGAGAGTGTGGGCGGGCGGGGAGAGCGAGCTCGGCCGCCTCACGAAAACCGTCCCCCACTCCGCGCGGCTGCCGCCATCTTTAAACGCCTGCTCGGAGCCGCTCCAGTCTCCGCAGGCGGGACTCGGCGCTCGCCAAGCCAATTGCGTTCCCAGTTTCTTCTGTCACGAATTTGAAATCTCGGCAGCCGTTGGTGGATTCCCTGGCATGTTAAACCGCTCTGCCAATAGAGACGTGAAAGGCATACGCCCTCACAGTGCCAGGCCAATGTCAGGGAGGCGGGGGCGGGACCGAGGCGGTGGGAGGGCGCGGCCGGCCACGACCGGGGGAAGCTGCGCCCGGTGCAGGGCGGGCTCCTTTGTCTGGGGCCCGGGGAAGCCCAGCCCCGGGGAGGCCCCGCGCCGGCCACGGCGCCGCTGCCATCGCGCTGTCTCCAGGGCAGCCCAGCCGAGGGAGGAACCGGCAGCAAGGAGCCGTGCCGAAGGAGGTCGTTAAAGGCGGCCGCTGAGGGGAGACGGGCGGGCAGGGCAGCCCCGCTCCGCTGCCGCTGAGGGAGCGGCGGCGCGTTTTCCCCGGCGCACACCGGCCCGGGACCCGCCTGGCCATGGGGAGGGGCCTCTGGCTTCAGCGCATCCAAAGTAAATCCACCGAGGCTCCTCAGCCCGCTGCTGCGCCCGGCCTTGGCTGCCAGAGCCGCTGCTCGGGGGGACGGTGCCCAGCCCCTGAGCCGCAGCCTGCCTTCCCCGGCTCCGAGACCCGCCCCTGCGAGGCGGGCGGGACTACACCAGCGGCGGGTACGGCCCCGAGCAGCTGTGCGGCTGGGGAGGCCAGAGCGTGAGATGGGAGAGGCCGGCTGCGGGCTTTTCGTCCTTTCACTGCTGCTGCTCTTACTTTAAATTAGAAAAACTGTAGCAGAAGCAAGGGTTAGCAGCAAGAAGCAAGCAGAAGTTAATGCCTTTCGTGAGACCCGAGTGAAGGACTGCTCAAGGCTCTTCCCCCTACGTGTACCACTGGCTAGCTAAAGAAAAGATGCTGCTTTTTCCTACAAACACTGCTTTATATCTTTAAGCAGCACAAGTACAGCATTACCCCTTCAAAACTGATTTACTTAAAAAGGATAAATCAAGTAGGTCTCTTATCTCAGGCCATGCAGTTCACAGAATAAGCCCCAAAGCTGACCGTAGTGCTTAGACACAATTCCTAAGTTATAGAAAACATCTTACACAATTTATGTGAAGTTACTTCTAAAGGATTAATGAACATTCGCTGTTCTAATTTGCTCCGATGCTTTATAACTTGCTTCCCCCCTGAAACAGAGCACTAGAGTAGCTTTTATTGATACACTTAAATTATAGGGCTGCCTCTTTTATCCTTCACTATCATACTGATTTGAAATCAACATCAGACAAAATATCACTGTAATACATCAGTGGTTTAATCACCTGTATAATAGCATTTAACCATGATAAATATTTTTGTTTACTTCCATATGCAATTTCAGGACATGAGAATCTTTTCCTGGTATTTCACTCGCCTCATGTCTTTGAGGTCCCCAAATACTGTTATGAAATATAACAAATATTTTAATAGTATTTTAAAATAATATTTTGAAGACCTCTGGTAGGCCTTTCATCTTTGTGTTTGGACCAACACATGTAATGATATGGTGGTAATTTATATGGACATAATGTCATGGTGCTGTGTCAACACATAATGATAAGGTTACTGAAATTGGTTTAAATCTTTGCAAGCTGCCCTCAAAAACTGAAAGCAGTTTCTAATTTTTAATTCCTCATAACAAGCTTCTGCACTCAACCCATTATTTTAGAGTGGTTTTTAAATTATGACTGCTTTTATTAATTTTAAAACAAACCACTTCAGAATGCATATTTAATAAATATCCATGGTTTGCAAAACAGCCGTTTAGATCACGCTTCAACCTTCAAAGCTGAGGAAAAAAAAAGTCTCATTATTAAGTACAGAATTTGAGTTGAGGTTGGCATTTGCTGTAAACTAGCTGTCACGTCACCTCATAAATTGCTAACATTGTGACAGAAGATTGTCCCTTTCAAAGGTATATGAAAATGCAAGTATCATGACTCATTTGCATCCGATTTATGTGACTGTATAACCAAAGTACTGCACTGAGAGTACTGCACACTGCAGAAAACAGGTTAAATTTTTTATATGCATATAAACAGCAACATTTCAGTTAGGATCAGAAGAGGCAAACACAGGTTTTTGTGTAGAGTTGGAAGAATTAAAATGCCTGCAGTGCTTTGAAAGTGAAAGAATAACCAGTACATTAGTTTTTCCATTGTGCATCTGTTTTCAGAGAGTCATACTACTATGACTTAAAGCAACGATGCCACAGCTGATTCTTTGAGACACTGACACCACAGGGAAATATACTTCTAACTTGTCATAAACAAAAAAATAAGAATCCAGTAGCAAAACAACAGTTTCATCAAAACTATGTTAAAATCATGGTTAAATTTTTAACCCAGAAGGCTGAGAGTTAAATCTGATCTATGTCTGACAAGTTGCAAATTCACCTGAAAAATTTTGATCACCTGGACTTCTGACAAAAGGCTTGCCAAACATGCACAAAAACCTTATCTTCCATCCAGACTTTGGAATTAGGAGGGTGCAGGTCCACCTGCATAGTGCAATCAGGATTTACAATAGTATCATGAACTATCATGATCATCAGCAAAAAATCGGTTCTAGTGACAAGGAGATTTTCAGATGCAAGATATAGGCAGGCTGGACAGAAACAATTGCTGTCAACGCAAAACACAGAAAACAAGCCTATAAGGAAAACAACTACGAGCTTCCTAATAAAGTTAACAGGCTGCATTCATTGGAATGAAAATTAGGTGGAGCCAGTGTCTTTTTCATATTCTTAGTTACAACGTCAGTAACGGCAGCATGTGCTGCGCTGTTCCAACAGTGAAATCTACTGGAAGACAAATTTTGCTCAGCCTGCATTACTTTTATTTCAGTAAAATAAGTTGTTTTGCAAAAAAAAGTATTTTACTTTCTGGAGACGTGAAATATAAAAAAAATTAGTATGACTTATCTTTCCAAAGACACTTTAAACACTAATCATCAAGGCATAAAATAGATTTCAGGTATGAAACAGATTTGCATGTACTTTACAATATGTGTGATTAACCTGATGGAAACAATAATGACCAGATCAGTGAAGCTGAGTCATTCTAGCTACAGCCTACAGTGTGCCAGTTTGCACTCAAAGATCTGGAACTATATTTAAAAAACCAAACTTCCTTATAATGTTATTAAAACAGACAAATTCTTAATCTAAGTGCTATTCAGGGGACAGTCTGTACACAGTATTCACATTTCAGCCACCTTGGACAGTGAGGGAGAGGCAAGCTGGTTCCCGGCTGTATACAGATTCCTGCAGCTCTGCAAAGCCCAGCCTTTGAACTTCAGCAGGGAAACACTTCCGTGGAGGCCGATTCCCTGGTCATACTGCACCAGAGTGGAGATGACCCAGCCTCCCACGCTTCCAAGTAGCGCTCCAAACACAGCTATGTAAATTGGAAGGCTGAGAAAGCTCTCGACCATGGAAAAATCAAGCAAAATGCAATTAAAAAATATAACTCGACAAACCAAACGAATTAATGGGAAAATTATTTTGTAGGAGTAAGAATTGGTGCAAATTGTTTAAGATTTACTAAATATAGTTGTATTAAGAACACAATTCTTATTGCATCAGCATCCAACAGGATTCTTTCCATTGAGTTCAGTGAGATTTCTGTCACACCCCAAGGATGAATCTGAGAATAATTTATGTCCCATGGAAGCATGTAAATGAACAAAGATAACTTATTTCTAGTTTGGACCTGGTCTGAACACAGTCCGTATCAAATCAAGTGTCCAGCCCCCTAAGGAAACGTAATGCAGACTTTACTAAAAAAAATCCTCAGAAGGTTCACAACATCAAACTTCAGGCATCTAATTTAGCTTGCCCATAAGATGAGAAGCAGATTCTTAAGCGTTCAGAGCAGCAGTTAAACCTCCCCACTGATTACAGTAAGAGAATTCAGATCCCTCATGTAGATACCCAAGTTACACACTTAAAGAACATGACATCAGTAGGGTTGGGATTCTCTCCACGTTTTGAGAGATATTGTCTTATTTGCCAGAGAACAATAAATGCATTAAAGCTTTAAATGGAGACAGCAGGTGTCATACAGCAAAATGGGCACTGCTATTGCACATTGACTAAGGCAGATGGGAGGGGGAAGAAAAAAGCAAACTGGCATCTGCTTGCATTGTATATTTTTGTGTCTCACTTTTTGCTGAAATCTGCTCTCCTCAACTTAACCTCTGTCAGTCATCACCTGACAGCCATGGAAAGATGTCAGAAGGACCCCATGAGCAAGCTCGGATCAGTCCTCTAGTGTCAAAAGAGGTGGTTGATTGCTACGGAAGATAATCAAAGTAGACACGTCCTTTGGCTCAGTGGTACCAGGGAATTACTCATCTTGCTCTTTGGCATCCATGCGGATTTAAGGCAAACTAAACTGTGTTGTCTACAGAAACACATCTAACTTCTGACTTTTCTGTTGGAGAAACTTCAGCCAATTGGTTACTCCTCTAAAGTTTCAGATGGCTGTTAGCATTTTGTCCAATAAGGCAGGCATTCTTCTAAAGACAGCATTATGTCAAGTGGGGTATGATGCCTAAGAGGTCAAGTAAAAAGTAACTACTCCTCCCTGTTATAGCCCACAAGTAATTTTCTGTTCCAGGTTTTCTTCCCACCTGAATTACTATCATTATATTCAAACATTTTATACATGGAATGTTCTTGGGATAAATGCACCTAGGCACAACACTGGAGATCTGAATTCCTGCCTGTTATATATTTTGACTGACCTTGCCAAGTCACTCTAACAATCAAATCCACTACCGCTTTGGTGGAAAATGTACAAGGTGGATGCAGCTGCAGTTGAAATATGGGACATGTACAATGGCAAGGCTCTTTCCCTCTCATCTGTCCTGGAATATGCATACTGTTCCATGCAATTCTAACCGGCAGGAGGAGAGCACTCAGCTCCACATTCAGTAATCTGCCTTCAACCAATTTGGTTTAATTAACCGTTTCTGGGTTTTTTGTTTGTTTTGTGTTTTTTTTTTTAAAGCTATTCCAAATTTGGATGAAAAAAGATGCCAATTTTTAAGTAACTAGGGGACCTTCTCATTAGAAGCTGGACGGCACATGTCACTCATAAGTAGCATTCTCTGCAATTGGACCTGGGCTGCTGCTATTGTACAGTGACCGAGGCTGCCGTTGCTTGTCCCGATACATAGAACAACTTGTTCCTAGGGCTGAAAATCCTGCATTCTTAAATACAGTCAGTTTATCTATGGTAATATTAGAGAAAAAAATTAAACATCCATGTGGGACAGAATACCAGTCTTCATACTTTGCTTTCTATAGGCCCTTTCATCCAAGTAGTTCAGAGCACTTTTCTAGACTTACCTGCTATTTGTAAAGATAAACTTAAGCATAAAAGAAAACAAAGTCCTCTCAGCCAGCCTTGTGGCTGCTTTCACATCATGCATCTCTACCATATGCTACTGTTCAGTTGTTAAACTAACCCTGCAGGTCAATGGTAGTTCCTTTCAAGAGCTATAGTAGTACTCCATTGACAACTACTACTTTAGACATTCTGGCATCTCCAAAACTTCCCCAGCCAGTGACTTCTGTTGAGTGGCAATTTTTCTTGAGAGTCATTATACATCGTGATGTTTTACATTCAAACCTGTGATAACAAAGTGTACTTTGCTGTTCCATACGACTGCTGTGAACTACAGCTAAGAAACTGTTGCTCCAATTCCTTAGCTTGGTCTACTATATATACTGTTGGTGGCACGCAGACAATGAATCAGGAGCATAATCTTTGGCTGCCAAAAAACCAGGTGTTGTTGCACTTACATGAGCAAAACCATAGATGTCAGTACCTTTGTCTTCCCCAGAGGCAAAATAAGTTATGCTTCTGAAAGCACAATTGTGCTGGTATGGCTGTTTTTTATGTAACTGCCATTCTGGGATTGCTTTGCCAGTCTAAACACATGCATATTATACCAAGAGAGTACTCAGACTTGACTGGCACAATATATTGCTAAAGAAAGCAGAAAAATTTGCAACTGCCATATTGCAGGGATACCAATACAACACACATCTATCACATGCTACATCTATAAGTAAAGCAGACCAGCATAAGCGGATTTATGCAGCAAAACAATTGGTGCTGAGTACTTTATCTCCATGCTATGTGCATTTCAGACAGTTTTGCTTTGGGCTAAACCTATAACCTGTTGGAGTACACTTAGCGCATTCCCGAAGCGCATCTACCAGTTCCGCTCCATCTGAAAACAGTCTAGCCCCTGCGATCTGAGGTTGCCCTGAAATGTGAGCCAAAGCATGGTAAATAGGGACCATCAGAAAAATCATGTAAGGGCACTACTAATCAAACTAAGGGACTAATGTAGACCCGTCTGTAGCTGAAAGGACAGTTAATTCCTCTCTAAATGCCAGCCATTCAAGTGAGACATGACAAACATGAGATGGATAAATGCATTTGCCTAAGACCTTGGCTCTATGGTTATTTCCAGTAGCTGTTCACAGCAGAGCTAGTACAGGGAGAGAAAAAAAGCCTAGCTTTCTCATTCACCTTTTTCTTGGAAGAGCACATTCTTTTAACAAGAGGCAAAAGCCTCTATTATTGAATACTAATTATAATGTACCACAAGACGACACTACTGGCTCCACGTATTCTCCAGTTTATTATTTAATCTATCTTAATTAATGTCTGAGAAGTGATGTGGCTTCCTCCACCGAACAGAAGCAATCAATGTGTTTACACAATCTGGGAAGTTACTGACCAAGGCTGGCTCTGTGCCTGTGAGGGCTGGCACGTCAGATGAGATCCATCGAAAACTCTTCCTCTGTCACCAGAGGCAAGCTTGTAAAGCACCTTACGGCATTAGTAGGCACGGCCGTTTCTCAGAGGCCACAAAGAACAAGCTCATAAAATAAAGTTTCATAAAACCAGCTCAGTTCCAGAACATTTTACTGAGAATATTTAAGCATATAATGATTATAAAAAATGTTCTGAAGTCCCATTAATTCAGAGCAAGTTAAATGAGGACTAAATATGCTTCCAAGTGCTCACATAAAGGCCAGCTTATACGTTTAAATTCTTTCTTAAGTTACTATTACAGGCTCATAATTGCAGAGACCAAGCATACAGTAGCATCATTACATTTCATATTAATTTCCATAGATAAAAATGTATTCCACAAATTATTTCCATAACAATTATTTCTATGCTATTCAAAATAATTTAAAGACGTTCAAATCCCATACCTATGTAACGATCATAGCTTCAGTGGAAGCTTTATAATCTCTGTGCAGGGTGGTTGTTCTGATTTGGGGTTTTGGGTTTGGTGAGGTTTTTTGGGATTTTTTTTTTTTATTTAATCAAAAGAATACATCACTGAATGCTGTTTCCAGCTCAAACTCTTCAGGAGAGAGATCAGGACTTCAAGTGCATTTTTACAATGTTTTAGGAAAAAAAAAAAAATCAAGGTTTTGCCTGTTGAGACAAATATTTAGTAATGCAAATACTACAGTTTTATTAAGTAATGTGATCATTCAAGCTGATATTTAGTAAAGACACAAAGAAAGAAAATAAGATAAATCACAGAATGAGATGGAAATGAAATGCATGCTGAAAAAGGTGCCATTTTAGCAAAGAGACTCAGAATATGGAGGTTATTTTGTTTTACTCACCTGTTAAACTTAACGCCTCCATTGAAGGCACTATCAAGTATTCTTCAACTTTCCAGTCCTACTTGCTGTTTATTTTACCTTTGTGTTATAACCACTTCTAAAAACATACACTCTAGCAATACATTACAGAATTCTCTGTGTAGAGTGACCTTTTTGGCATGGTTGAATGCAAGTTGTATTAGCACAGATAGTCCATTATGATGATGAATCTGAATTCTCCACCAAATTATTTGTAAATATATTTTATGTATGTAAACATATATTGTATTCTATATATAATTTATAAATCTTTTATATATTTATATCTCTCTCTATAAAACAGTGGCTTAATTAGGCCACACAAAACTTCATGTTCAGAATAAAGGTCTCAATAGAGTGCCCGTAAATATTCCTGATGTAGCCTGGACGTCTTAAAGCTACACTGTCCATCTTTGCCTACTTGTAAAATTCCCACTCCTTTTTCATTCAAGCTTTTTTGGATAATCTTCAGAACATCTTTCAAAGCAACGGATTTTCTTCATCATATTTGTTCTCTGCTAAATTCAGTATGGCCTTCTCCTCCCCTTCATTTCTCCAACTTCTGATCCTTTTTTAGTTTGCATTTGTTTTTTTCCTTTACTCTTTCTAGTACAAAGTCACAAAAATTTAATATGACTCAGCAGAGAAATTGATTTTCTCTCATTCATGTTGTGTATGACGTAAATAGATTGTAATTCTTGCCTATCCTACTTAATATAAAAGTTTACATTATTATTTTTCTCCCTCATCTATGATCCTAAGTTCAGTCCTTATGTCTTCTGTTTTAAAAGATACGGTAAATTTGAGTACTTTAATCTGATACTGCTTTTTCATTCAGTTTCTAAGTTCTTGATGGAGGATGTTCCAAAGAGAGTTACTTGAATATATTCATTTTATACATTCAACATTTGCTTCACTCTGTTCACCTTAACTTACATTTCACAGCATGAGCCACACTGATGGGTTGTGTAATTCTCACAGTTTATTCTATTGCCCTTCCAGTTGATTACAATACAGATTCTATTTTCACCAAGTCAAGACCATTTCCTAAATCCTCAATAGCTGCCAACAAGACTTCTCTGCAGAAAATGAATCAGATTAAGAACATTAGCAATGTTCTATTACATTAATCTGAATGATATCAAACTAATTTCTAGTAGCTAATATTCCATATAAATAGGGATGCTTGCTAAGCCATAAATGTACATTATTTAAGTTCAAGCTAAATTTGAAGTGTAAGATGCTTTAATTGTTGACTTATTACTGCTCAGTAATTTCAAAATGAGTCAATGAAATACTTAATTCCTTACGATAACATGAAAACAGTGCTCCAAGTCTTAGCAATATTTTGTCTTAATATTAAGCTTTGGTATATTTCATTTGTAACAATAAATATCAGTTAGGCTTTGGATGTACCAAGAACCTCCAAAGGCCTAATTGATTCTGTGGTCTGTTAAGAATGTATTTACTGAAATACTGACCCCATACTGTGGCCAGTATTTAATTAAAGCCACCGATAACAGGGAGATGAGACAATTACATCTCCACCGCAACATCCAGGTATGGCAGAACATGAAGGTAGTCTCAACTTAGTATAACAAGAGAGTCTCAGGTGGGCCCAAGATCCAGACGTTTTCCACAGTGAACCTGGATGCTTGCCCTTCAGTAGCATTTTGTGAGGCTCTGTCTTTTCACTACGGAAGCATTGGTTTTGCTCTTTCCTTCGCATTATCTGTACTGTATCTCTGCTGTGATTATTTCCATTTTTGGGGGGGAACCTGAGCCCCTCAAAGGACTTTTAACATATATTTATCATTATACTAATTTTCAAGGTCTCTGATAATTAATAACTTCTCTTGCCACAAACGTTTGATGGAACCACCTAACTTCAAGACCAGTAATCCAGACCAAATTTATCTTGTTCCATAGACAAGAATTGGCAGTAATAACTTTAGAGGCTCATGAGTTAATAAAGGTTTTTTTGCAGATCTTGGGAATTCCCCTACATTTCATTTGGGTTGCCACCTTAACAATGACAGTACCAGTTGCTTGTCTTCTCAAAGTGACTGTCAGTTTGAAAAGGTCACTGCTTGTGAAGCTAAAACTAGCTCCGAGATAGCTCCACCATTTTGTAGGCACAAGTATGCCAGTCCCTCTTCCTTTAAGGGCTTGCTTGGCACATTCTGGTATTAAGATTTGAAGGATCCACTCCAGTCTGCAAGGGAGAAAGCAGATTCCAAGTACCCTGAGGTCATGGCAGGCAGAGGGATGCTCAGAGACATTGTTTCAGACATTCAGCGTTTGAGAACCTCTGTTTTCTACCTGATCTTGCTGTGCTTGGAGTGGAATTCAGCCAGGGCTAGTAACAAGAGGACATTTGCTTTTGGGAGGAGAGGTGGTGGGCACATATTGGTTGTCAGAAGTTGGAGGGTATTTTAGAGATTTGATTACTGTGACTGATTACTTGGTCTGGGAACATTCCAGTCAATACATTCTGTTTACTAACCTGAAAAACAAAGCAAAATGCCCCAAACCTCGATTATTAGCTTTAAAGAAATATTTTCCAATTTCTTACCTGGATGAGACAAGTGTAACCATACAACAGCACAGAATTTAAAAAACCAACATGCACAACACAACAAAAACCAAACAAAACCGCCAGAAGAATACAGCACTCTTAAAAAAGAATTAAGTACCAGAAATGGACTTAACTTAAAGCTCTTTCATTTCTAATACCTCATGAAAGATTTTACTTCATCTTATCACACAAAGTTACAGACAAATTAACATTAAACATATGTGCAAAAATGCACAATCTATTAATGTTGACAAAGCCTGGTCAGCAGATTGACTTTATTCTGATTCTAGTTTTGAACACACATGTAAACAATTATGAAACTATTTTAAGCAAAAAATATAATCAGTTTTTTACAGATATCTTAAAATTTCTTCTACTACCATTTTGATAGAAAAGAGACAGGAAGCAAAAATCTCTTGCAAATTTATGACTTTGAAAAGATGTTATATATAAGCAAACTTAGTAAAATGTCATGCAATAGTTTCCTATATGTACTTTTTTCCTTTATATCCTTTAAAAAACTGATATTTAAAACCTCCTTTTATTTTTAAAAACACTTTTATAAAAATAAATATACTTTCTTTGTTAACTTTAACTACAGTTTACCTTTTCTAGTGGATTCATTGCAAATACAATTAGCACACAGTAAATTGTGCACTTCATGAATACCTGATCATTTCTATGGACAAGCACCATTTGCTGATATCTGCACTGCAGTCCTGATCCTGTTTCCACTGAAGCCAATGGCAAAACTCGTAAGCTTCAAAAGAAGTTAAAAAAGCTCATTTTAACTATTCTGACATAATAAAAAAATAACATTAGAGGTTTTGCTTCTTTACTGTTTTATTTTAATTGTCAGAAAAAGCACATCCCATATTTAGGAATTTTGATTCAAGCAAAGCAAAATATGCTACTATCATCTGTTTTGACATCTAAGCTCTGACTTGCTTTTCTTTTGCCTATACATAAAAAATAAGAATAAATTTTCATTTTTACAGAACTACTATAAAAACTAGGGTTTAAATGCTTTTAGCAAGAAATGGCATGCAAGCCTTTTGCTTGCCATTTAGGTGATGCTTTCAAAAGATAACATCCTGTTCAAATACACACTGGCAATTTTTTTCTTAAGATAAAAAAATTTGATATGCAAACTGTCAGTAAGAGCAAGCCATCAAAGCCAAGTTTTGTTTTTAAACATGCACTCGTCAAATTCAAATTTAAGACAGCTATGGCTATTTCTTTGCATCTAAAAATAACGGTAACATTTTTATTCATACAAATTTTTGATGTCTGTTTAAACCATATATAAAAAAGGACTAACCATTTCCTACGGCTCAGAAAGACAGTCTGGAAGGCTCCGAGTTTGAAACTGCCTACAACCCAACAAGACCATATTGACTGTCTTGCAGTCAAGGTGGTCAAAAAGTCACTTACATCGTACTGAATGAACAAGCTGTGCCTAGTCATGCAAGCAGTCCTGGTACCTAGAAGCTATTTAAATATGCAAATACAAAGGAAATATCTGACTAAATGCTGCTTTAGCACCTCCTGGCAATTAGAGATCTGGGAATGGCCGTTTACAGTACTTCACCTCAATGGCAAGTCTAATTTACTGCTTCCTTCATTACAGACAGACACAAGCACACACACGTGAGAATGCTCAACACACAAAGCTTGAGTGCAGAAGAATAGCTGCACATCCTTAAGCAGCATCAGAAATCTTGCTACTTTGTAATAATCAGAGGCTTGTAAAAAGAATACATTCAGCATATATATAGAAAAAAATAGCAGTGATCCATTACTAACTTAACATTCAGCATTCAAAATAAGTCAAAACAGAGCACCAGTAGCAGCAAAATAACTTAGGGTTTTAAAATATCTTGATATTAGCTAGAATATTCCATCACCTACACTGGCACTGAATAATTGAAAAAAGCATGCATTTAAATAGCTTTTTAATTCACAGATGTTAGAATGTATGAAGTGCATCTTAATACCCAACTTTTTCAGCAATATAAAGACTGCAATAATGTCACCTTAAAACAAGTAGCTGTTTTTACTAAAAATCTATGAGCAGTCACTCCAGGTTTTGACATATTATACCAATAAAGAAATGAAGCCAAAATTGCACATGTATAAAACAGCTGATATATGTAAACTTCATATTCAGCTTCTGTTTGCAAACAGATACTTATTCCTTACCTGCCTGCTGGGGAAGAAAAGATGAAAAACAATACTGCTAATTAGACTATCAGGAAACAAGATGTCCCAATACACATAATTTTATTCCGGTCAAAGATAAGCAAGTCTGCTCCCATGATTTTTTTTAGTTTCTACCAAGTAAAGCTGAACAGAGACTGAACTTAATTTCCTATCTACTCTCAAATCAAGTTTAGAAATAAGATATATTGCTGTACTACCTGTAGGAAAACAAATGTAAAGAATCCCCCCTGCTCTGCCCTCCCCAGGTAGAACATTGCACCACAGCACTGCTGAAAAGTTTAACTAAGGCAGTTAATACTACAAAGAAAACATACATGCATTTAAAGCACATTGGCATCAAGTATACAGTCTTAAAAGCATATGTTGAAGGGAAAGCAAAGTGTGGTAAACCCTTCAGGTAGAACAATAAAAGCAGCAAATGTTTCCCCTCCTCTGAACTGAGGACATGTTTAAGAGTCCTCTTAAAACATCTTTAAAAAAAAAAAGACAAAACAAAACACCCACAAAAAAGCAATGACTTTGTCTTGGGCAAAGATGGCCTTGCCCTGCAGGCAGGGTGGTATTTAAAAATTTATTTCTGATTGTAAGTTGTTACTTAATGTAAAAACAGTTTCTTCTTTTGGTTTTATCCAAAGGATTTGTGAGCCTGATAGGGTATGCTACCAGTTTTTTTAAACTTTTGCTTTCCTTGCTATTTTTAGCTTGTGGAGGCTGGCATAAAACATTTACTAGAGCTTAATGGCTTGTTCTCTCATTGCTTTTATTACAAACCATTCAAATGGAAAGTTGTTAAGTGTGCAGTCTGAATTCATAGGTGCTTGTTTTCCACTGGTTGACATCTGCATTGATCATGTTGCGCTCTGTGAAAGTAACCCGTCCTTCTGAATCAATGAGAATGACCGTGTTAGTCCTGAAACAACATAAGGGTAGAAGGTTAAGCCTTGTACCTGTTATATAAATTTGCGGGGTCCCATCCTTCATCCCCAAAGGTTTTAACTCTTTTTTTTTTCTTGATGACATCATCACCACACTAGCAGGGCAGAAATCGTCCTGGCAAGTTCAAATGGGCATTTTCAGTCCCCTCTTCCATCACTCCACTGCTCTGATTCCCTGTTGCACTTGCAGCAGCTGACACACAAAGCTGCTCATTTACAGAGAGTATGATAAAAGGTTAAACTTTTTTTAGTGCCAAGTGTTTCAGTCAGAAGTAGCATACAACCAAGTTTTTCTTCACAGCCTACACATACCCTGATGGGTTATTCATATCAATAGTACTCTTTCATTCTTTCCTTTCAAATCAATTGTCCATTAAGATTTCAACATCATTAACTATTATCATAGAATACTGATACACAGTCACAGAAAAACTCTTCTCTCTCTAGGAACCGTCCAAAGAGGAAACTTGTTTTCATGAAAAGCAGATTCCATTCACTAATCTATGCCACTTTGTCATGTGTAAGCTGTCATTTCTCTGCAGACACTGCAGTACCCTGCCAGAGAGATGACTGACAGGAGTCTTCCACCATCCTGATGTGGTGGCCTTCCCCAAGTCATTTCACAGTTGTTCATTCACATAAAAAAGTGCTTAATTTCCTCAGAAGAATATGGTGAGGCCTAATTAACAATCTCTAGTCACTAAGCCATGTTGCTAAGGGAAAGATAAGTGTGAGCGTACAACTATAGTAGCAGGGAAGACTTGAAATATAGTGTTAATTCACCAGTAAGAGGTCAGTATTTCTACTGAGTTATCCTTGTTTCTCTTTGAAATAGCTAGACTGCAACATGTGAAGCAAGGGGAGGAAGATGCTTCTTTACCATTTTAAGTCTTCGTTATCCTATATTTAAAATGTTCTTAGAATACATTTTATAGACACTCAGTTGTTGCAATGGTTTCTCTCTCAGAATACCAACTTAAAATACTTACAGAAGTGAGTGCTCTCTGCTTATCAATTCATACCTCTACAGTGGAAATGCTATGGCTGACTATGCCAGAGACCAATCTGACAAAATTGTTGGCAGTCTTTTAGAGTAGCAATTCCCTGCCAGTACCAACAGGGTTCACCTATCATTTTGTCCCAGCGAGGATTAAATGCAAGATGCACTGCATTATTCTATTCTTCTTGCAGATTTGGTAGAATAGTCTGAGCAGAAAGTGAGAATATCTCAGTAAAAACAGCAGCATCAGTTAGGGGAGAAGTGGAAATACATGTTCTTCTGAAGAAGAGTAATAGGTTCTTAATGTATGAAAATGGCAGCTGCATATTACAATGACATGCCTAAAGAAATCTCTCAGTTAGCTATGCAGATGAAACTATTCTTGCTCTTGGAAGAGAAACGTGTTCTGCACTTCCTCAGATATAGAAGGTAATTGTGTTTTTCTACTAAAAACATAATTTCAAAGCTTTTCAAGTTTTGATAAGATCAAAATTAGAGATGGTCAGATCTGCTGCTACACTGGGGAACCAGGAGAACTGTATTATCTTGTCTTGGATGAACTGAAGCTATGTCACACTCCCCACCAAAGATGAACCACAATGCATGCTTAAAATGCTCATCAGTAGCTCATCTAAGACACCAGAATACTGAGTAAGGAAGTGTTGAGCAAGAAAATACTTTACTGAATTACACTTGATTAATATCTGAACAAATTTAAAGCAGTCACTAGATAGTTAAAACTTATAGCAGCATAATTTTGATTTGAGATATGCTTTGATCCAGTACATATCTATTTCTGACTATGAATTTTTTACCTTGTTCCATAACCTGGGCAACGAACACATACAGCTGCATACTTGTTCAATATAGGACGTATATAATCCTTCCCTTGGTCTTCAATCGCAGGGTCTGGTAATTGACTGAAAAAAAGTAGTAAAGTAATAAGAAAAAAAATGTAATTCTCCAATATTAACACATTTATCGCTCTTGAACCAAGCTGTGTTGACTGAGTGGTTGATAAATAACAATCACTTTTCAAAAAGTACAAAAGCGTGAATTGTGTTCAAAACTCAAGTATGAGGAAAACCAAAGATAAAACAGCTTGTAAGCTCTTTCCCATAGAAATTATTTCAAGGTCTTGAACTTTTGTCTCAGTTCAAGAAATTTTTTCATATCTTGACAAGTTTTACACTTTCCTTGTTATTCTTTGTCTGCCTTTATTTTCGTTTCAATTAAAACATTAATGATCAAGTAATTTGAGGCACATAGCATAAATGAGCATTTTTCCAGTTAGACTCCAGGAGTTCTTTTTGTGTCGAAGAGACTTCTCTGCTTCCTTCGATCTTATTTGGAATACCTGGAAAATACCTAGGACAATCCTTAAAATAAAATTTGTGAAGATGCAGCAAAGGACAAGGTGAGCTTGTGCCCAAACTTCTTGACATATATTCCTATCAAAGCTTGAAAGATATTTAGAAAGATAATTTTATTATAAAGCATTCATTTATTGTAATTAAACAAGTATCAGCATCCCACAGAAGAGATGCTAAGGTCACAAAGGTTCCTGCAGCAACCCTACATCCCTGGCTTTCCATTCATGTCACAAGAACATATTCTCAAATGCTAGCCATAAGTACAGCTTCCTATTTCAATAATTGGAGATTCCGATTTTATTTATCAAAGTCCAATTTAACTATTATTATAGCAGGTTTTTGTGTTTGATTTTTAAGCTTCTTCCATCTTCAAGAAATAATCCCATTTCTGCCCCCTAGCACAGACCCAGTTGTACCTATAAAATAAGAATTCAGCAGCCTATCAGCTGTACAGTGAATGTTGGGGAAAAGGGCAGAACAAAACAGACTGATCAATTCAACCCCATTTTCAGAGCTCATCCTGATCTGTAGAGGAGATTGTGCAATTTGTTATGCTGTAACTGACCTTTACATCTAACTGGGATCATTTTCTTTGTTGTTGTGGTGGAGAAGAGGACCTGTGGGTGTTTCAGGGAGAAGCAAGAATAGGTGCAATTCTAGTGTGAACAGAGCACCTAAGCTCTTCTCACTCCCGTATTGGGTACATGGCTGGAGCATATCACGATGTAATAGAGAAGGCACTTCAGCCCGTGAGAACTGTCAGCTTCTATCTCATACTCCACCACCAACCATTGTACCCACTTAATTCCTGTAACACACACAAAGTGATCATAAAGTAATATGCAATAAGATTTTAAGAAAGTTCAAAGCTAGTGCATATCCATGTGTTCATATTTATTATGAAAAGATCATTTCATCTTGCAGTGTGCTTTGGAAAGATTACAGTCTTAGTATTAAATATTGCTTTTTGTAAGTAAATATTTACATTTTATAGTCAGATGATTTCAGATGAGATCATCCTGAATTACTGAACATTAAGGGAAGATCATTTGGACTGTATTGTATCTTATACCTTTGTCTTTTTACTAGTAAAAGGTAAAGTATAACAATTTTTTGAAAAATCACTTGATCTGATATCAGATGAAAAAAGTAATTAAGATGGCTTAGCAGACTTCCCAATTACTACTCATTGCTCAGATGTCTGAGTTCTCACGTAAACATTTATTTGGAACCACTGAAAAATGCCACACACATTAATGTTGGCATTAAAATTGACTGAAAAAGTTAGATCTCTATACCAGAAACAGCTTTGCTTCAACACAAACCACTGCCTAGACAGCTAAAAATCAGGCTAAACATGAAAGTTACTGTTTGATGAGCAACGATATAAATTTAGATTCACAGCTCCTCCTTTATCCTGCTCCATGTCTGGATATTTAAATGGTATCAATTTCCTTTACTTCTAAACATCTAGCTTATGGGCTCAGGTTCACTGCGTAGCCAGTAGCGAGTGCAGGAACCTTGCTTAGGTACTCAAACTCATCCCTTGGGAACTCCCTTGACCAGAGGCCTACAGCTGAACTGTGCAAATACTCCCTTATCTCCTTCCCCCATTTAGCCTAAAATAATTGCACTTTCGAGGAAAGCAGCTGGTTCTACTTTGAAAATAGCTCACTTCTCCACCCTCTGTGTCTACTCTGGGTAGCAATACAGAATAGCTAGCAGCAACTAACACAAACCCGCTCATGTAAACAAGTGCTTACTCTTACACATTCCTTGTCTTGCACTCATTACCATTACTAAGAGAAGTGCAATCTTTAAAAGAAAAGGGCACAGAGAAATCAGCGTACAGTCTATGAGTACTAAGACTGCAGTAATAATGTTTACTGTTTGCTGCTTGAAAATCAATATTGTTGAAAGTCAGTCTCTGTGGAGAGAAAGAACACTACTTTTGCCCTTCATTACTCAGCTTTAGTCAATTAATATAAGGCAAAAGTTTCTTTTCTGTCAAAATAGTTTCTACATGCAATTTTTAAACTGGTCATATCCCATTTGGAGGAACCTCTGGCTATCATGTTCTTACGGCTCTTGATTATTCATCACTGTAAGAAGCTCCTGCACCAAGTCTTCTTTGGTAAGGTCTTGACTTCTCTTGACCACTTCTGTGAAAAGCTGCTTCCCATATTGAAGTTTCTTCCATGGTGTATCCAACAAAGAATTACTCAATCCATATATTCCTATACATACAAAAAAAAACCCCAAACAACTTATTAAGCTCTAGAGCAAAGAAAATTAACTTATGTACTATGCAAAAAATAACTTCATAATTATCTTATCCCACACAGTTTGAGGGACAGAAGCAAATGCTATCAGCAAATTCATCATGAATCTCATTATAATTTGCTTATTCATCCTATTGCCAGCTTTCATTTTGCTTCAAAAATAAGTGAGGTCATTAAACTACGTATCAAAGATGTATATCGGGTGATAAAATAAATACAACGTCCTTTCAGATAGTAAGAGTCTCCTAAGTGTGTAACTCATAATAAAATAACCCAACCATTCCTCAACAACTCTTCTGGACCACTTCTGACTGTTTTATTAGGGGGGAAACCCCCCCAAAACAACACACAACCACAAAAAAACCCCAAAACCAACTTCAGAGCATCATTGCTTTAAGTTTACTAACATTAACTGAATTAGAGATTTTTCATCACTGTTATTAACACAGTGTACACAGTAGTGTGAAATCAGGTGAAATAAAGCCTTTTTTCCTCCAGAACACAACACTAATAGAGACATTAGGGTATTACATAACCTAAGCACAAAATAACTTGTAATCATGATATTGTTGAGTTTATTTCTGTAAAGCAACTTTAATCCTTCAAGCTTTACATGTCATGAAACTAATGAAATCTGTAATAAGGAGGTTATGTAATAAGTTTAAGATTTAAAAGCTATAACAATCAGGTGTTTACAGACCAGTCCCTGTGGACCACTTCTAGCAGCCTAGTATCTACACATTCACTAAATAATGTTTGGGGGTGGGGGGGTGTCAATTTAATTGGAAAAGATATTCTGGTGATTCACAGTTGTCATTACAAATTTCACAAATTTTAATACAATTTAAGTGACTCCTGAGCTAATCTTTATCTGCAGGTATGCCATAAAACACATGCCCCATTCCTAAACAGGAGCCTACAGCAGGCATGCATCTTATGCTAGGCTGTGCTTACGCACTCCTCTGTGCCAATATTCAGTACTTTGTTTCACAGTTTTACTCTAATCCATATTTTCAGCAGTTACTTTTAACCTCTGGTTTGCTAAATTATGAAAAAGGTACAACAGAGTTATACCATTTTTGCAGTCTAGTCTTTTCCAGTTTAGCTATATTAATAATAATTTATTTGTGCCTCTGATTTTACTCTCAAAAAACACAGCAAGGCAACATTTGATGACAAGGAGCTTTCTCTTTAGAGGTACCCTGTATTTCTCACCACAATCCAAATGAATAAGCACAAAAGATTACCAAACCTCGGCTCTCCCTAAAAGCAGCCACATACATAGAAAAGGAATTTGTTGTTGAAGCGTGGAGACCAGAACTACCTTTGCTACAGTCTGCAGATACCTAAAATTTGTGATTCAGTTTCTCATTACAACAAGCAGTCAGATTTTTTTTTTTTAATGTTTGTATTAAACCCTGTTTTGTGCTTGTAGCTGTACAAAATCTAACAGCTATTTCCAAGAATTTATGCTGTAATTTCTACAGTAACTGTTTGCCTACTGGCAGCAACATCTTGACCATTAACCTAATCAGGCAAAATAAGCCACTGTCATTAACTGTTATCAACCAGCTACACTGCTCAGAGCCTTCTACATGTCCTTGTCCATTTAAATTGGCTTTCTGGTGATGAATTCTGGAGTATTGTTCTATGTAGCTGGCTAGATTTTAAATATTTTAAATCAATCCACCTGATAAGACAGATAAAAGTGGGGTTTTTTGGGTTTGTTTTTTTTTAACCCCAACTTTGTCCCTAGGAGACTATGCCCTTAACGTTGTTGGGTAAGAAGAGTTCGGGTCAAGTCCACAAACCTTTGAAAATTCCATTCCTCAAGACAGACTTCTGTCCTTCAGTCATAGTTACCTAAGGAGCACCCCACTAATTGCAGTGCAGGTGGGTACACTGACATGGATAGAAGCTTTTAATGAGCTATTGATTGTTTACTGAAATTTATTAGTAAAAACTTAAATGAGTTTAAGGACATTTTCTTTTTTTTTTTTAAATGCAAAGAAAAAGTTAGTGAAGACAATGCTTAAATAGCTACATTACTAGAGCAGTACAGCTACATTCTAACTCCTTTAAAATAACAAAGAGTAATATTCAGACCTTTCTGCAGAAAACCTACCAGGATTTAGGAAGACAGGTTCTGGTTCTCCTTTGTTTCCATAGTAGCAAATTACATCTCCTTTGGTGGTACTGAAAAATATAAACAAGAGTTTCTCCTTGAAAAATCATCAGCTTCTATATTTGATTACACTCTGATTTCATGCAATCTTCAAACACAGCAAGATGTTTCTCCCACTGTTACTACTATGATACCACAGCCCAGAGATTAATTAATGAGTTCTATTACTCTCCTCCTCTCAAAATACTGTATTAGCTGTACCACTGCCGAATAGCACCATTATCGTTTTTAAACATAACTGTAATAAAATTCAGTAAAAACCCAGAACTGCTGCATGGAAAGTAGCCAGGCTTAATGACAAAAGTCTGTATGGTTTTGAATAACGGGAGATTTAGTTACTTGGGGGAAGGGGGCATGTTAAAACAAAAGGACGGTCCATCAGAGCAAGTAACATTTTCCTATCATCTCTTGAATTGCTACTGTGGGCTGTTTTATCTGGCAGAAGTAAATTTTGGCACTTATGGCAATGTCATAGGACATAGCTGGGTCCTTTAAGTGACAGAGATGCATTTTCGGGCTGTTTTCAGATAACCGTAGTTACTCTTTGTAGGTACCGGCTTCAGCACTTGCTCTCTCTTGTGCACAGTTTAGCAGGGAGATCTCGCATCACGTTCAAAGACAGCTTCCAACATTGCAAATAACTCTCACTTGGCAGAGAGGATATCAGCATATCCAAATAGCATAGATTTTTATGTACTCATACTGATACTGACTACACAAATACCAAATCAACTGATAAGAAAAAAAAAATCAAGAAAGTAATCAATAAGCCTTGTGTGTCTTGTGGGAAACGGAGGGTGGGGAATGGATTGCCATTAGATGGCTCACACTCAACATCCCTCAGTCCCATCAGCTGACATGGAATAGTGGCTCCTCAGATTGCTACCAGTTGGTGGGGTTGGGGGTTTTTTGTTTGGTTGTTTTGGTTTTTTTTTTTTAAGTTTGCCAGGACACAGCCATGAGACCATACAATTCTGTATTTCACTCTATGATGTACTTGTTCACAGTGGAAGAGAGTATTGTTCCAGTTACCAACAAATACATTCTGGCTAGTTCAGCTTTTAATTTGTCCCCCAAGCTCTAGCTCCTTAGACAGCAGATACACTTTTTGAATTAAAAAAACCCAAACACAAAACTTGCAGTTAAGATTGAATTTGGATTGAGTAGCATAAAACACAATACAGTAGAGAAGCCATTTCCAGCTCCTCATTTCTTCCCCAGATAAAGACATCTCTGTGCCTTGATGCAAATAAGAGTATATAGAATGCTATCTCATTAATGATGTACTGGAAGTTAAATTGCTCTGCATAAGTTAGCATCTGCTACTCAAACCTTAATAACAAGCAAACCAGTCTTGATTTAGCTCTTTATATTCTTCTTAAAAAGCCATTCTGAAAGATGTTCTACAGCATCCTTTGCAAGACAGCCAAATGAAGAGGGAAATGTTAACTTATTATACAAGTCAGAAGAGGCAAGAAGAGGAATCAAAAAAAACCCAAAATCATGTAAAGCAAAAAACTGCCTTTCCTCCTCTGTTCACTACTCTTCCTCCTCCCAAACCCATAAGACTTTTCTGGTGCCTTACAGAAAGATGTCCAAGTTTTTTTGGCATAGAAGACAGTAATTATAGCAGGTGGTATTTGTGTATTGTTGCTTTTGTTGTTAAATATCATATAAGCAGCTCTCAGTTACTCAATTTACAATTTAGCTACTGTTAAAAGAAATGTGGCATTTTCTGAACTTTCCTCTAGTGGATTAAGACACAGTTATTTTCCTTATCTTTGTTTTTCTTTTCAATATTAAGATCCTTGTTCAAATTTACCTTATGGCAATCTCAAGAGTCCTTACTGACCACCCCAACTCTCCACAGACAACTGCCCACATCAGAATCGTGACAACTAGCACGCTTTCGTTTCAGCAGGGCGCTGAATATCGATCACTCCTTTCCCATTCTGGCCCTAATTCTTACACACTGAATATTTTTACTAGTCTCTGCTAGAGTTCTCATGTGAATGTATTACCTGTGATTCAGTAAAAATGTTCTTATCCATCAATGAAAAGAAAAAAAGGTCTGTTAGTGAAAAGGCCATTTGTTTCTTTACCCCATTTGGAGTATTTGCATTGGGAATACCTAGACAGTCCATAACAAAAGCAGCTGAAACAAAGTAGAAGGAAAACACAAGATATGACTAGAATTTTCTTTCCTAACTTTCTTGAGATGCAAATTGCAGTTCCACTGCCACAGATTAACTTCTGTATGTGACCCATTTATGGAATCTGTTAAGAGTTCTATTTTCTTAATCAAAGACAAAAGGGGGTTTTAAATTATTATTTTAAACACACTAACGCAGAGAAATACAGCATTTTCAAGGAATATGAGAAACTGCTGCTGAAAAGTACAAGTGGAGGCAATAAATTCTATTAGCAACAACCTGAACTTCCCTTCTTTTTCTTGAGACTCCTTCAGGTACAAACAAGCTCCAAATTAAAGTTACATAGAAAAAAGGTATAGTTTGTTCATGAGCAAGCAAACACAGCAATCAGAACAACAGCTCTTTTCACCAGACACACAACATTTTCTTTGTTGAATAAGCTTAAGTATTAGAAATAAATTATTGGAAGAGTGGGACAAATCTCTAATGAAATATTCACCTATTATACTGGTTCAGCAAACTTTTTTGCCAGTATACTTGTCTGCAGAAGTATTTGTATGAGAAAAAATGAGCAAAGGTATATTTCCTGAAGCTATTTTTAGTCATGCCATATACAATGAGAAGTCTTTGACACTTTTTCCTATTACTAGCTCCTTCAGTTAAACTACCAAGATATTTTGCTTTTAAGCTAGATGGATGCTATTACAAATTTTCTAAAATTTCAAATATAAGACTCCCATACATTCTTCCCTTAACTGGATTCTGCCAGGTCTTCAAGGAGTCCAGAAAATTTTTAGATAGCCAGAGAAGTTGAGCCATACTTTATTTGGCTGCAAATACTAAGCTACATATCTGAGATGCCTGGGACCTTACAGGAGTAAAAAAGGAATGGAGTTCAAAGGATCAACAGACCTGCTATGAGGAGATCTGGGTGTATGAGTTCATTTATTCAAAAACTGAAACCTTTGAAAACAGGATGACGTTAATCATCTTGCTCAAAGCATGCTATGGCCCTTGCAAAGCCTTACATAAACAAAGTCTAGACCCAGACTGAAAACTGAACGGAAGTTACACTTGATGTTCTCAAGTCCTTGTTTATTAATGTTTGGTTAGGACCAGCTGGCCATTTTAGCAATGTCTTTCCTCTCCTCAGCGTTCGTTATATTATCTTTATGGCCAGTTAATGGTTAGCATAAAGTGATGTTAACGTGCATGATGCATGTCTGTCCCAGCTGGGGTTGGACGCCTTCCTACAAGCCTGGTTCCAATCGGTACATTTAGAGTTGGCGCACAGTTAGTACCAATACTAGAAAGAATCCCTTGGCAGCTAAAAAAGGAGAGCATTGAGCTGAGCTGTCATTAATAGACCAGTCTGACTTCTTCGTCCCAGTCATGTGCTAGGATACAAGATGTCATATACTCATAACAGTACACTGGCACACTGCATTTTCCATGAACAGGGGCATAGATAACGCAATGTGCGAGTAAAGTATTTTAGGTCACCTGAAGTCGCTGAATTGGTGTGTTTCACGGAGCAAACTATTTATATTGTATCATCTCAAAAGCAAGAAGTAGTACTTTGAAAAATATAATCCATAAATAAAACCATGTTGGAATTAATACAATACAGACAATGACTAAGCACAGGGAGAACAAATAAACCAAAGTTAAAAAACAGGAGAAAAAAGGAGTTGGCTGCTAATGGCCTATTTTAACATTAACACTTGGGTCATTTAAAAAAATTAAAAACTACAGTAGCAATAATAAATATACTACAAGCTTCTTATGTATGAAGCAAATAAAGCAAAATCATTAAGGTCATTATAGGGGTTTTTTTTCAGTTCAGCCACCAGCAATTACACAAACTATTTTGTTGGTGCATTAAATGCTATTTTCAAATTGTTGAACCTGTATCTGCTGTAGAAGGTCTATGAAGAGAAAAGATCAGAGCAATTGTTATCACCTGAGGTCTCAAAAGACAGTTTTAGATAGAAAGGTAGACAAATGGCCCAAGCAAGCCCTTGAACACAGCTGTAAGACAAGTCCCATCATAAATGAGACCACATGCTGAATTAGTAGGCACTACTGACTTCCTTTAGCAATGGCTTTTTATGTGAAAGAATGTTATCATCTAGCATCTGTTCTGAGATTCTTGTGACTGAGAAATTCAGTAACAAGATCCCCTGGAGTTTAACAAAAAGATGCGAAATACACACAAACAGCAGGGTCACTAATTCGGGACATCTGTATCTTATTGTTTCTACATTCCACATTCCCCCAGACATGTGTTTTCTATTACACTTACCTCCACTGCAACACTGCTGCTGTCTTCTGTCAAAAGAAGACTGAAGCCTTCCAAGAGACTTCTGAAATGGGGATACTTCCAAAATCTAGTTCAGCATGCCAGTCAGCTACTCTTTCTTTTATCATTTGGCTCTGCCTACTCTCTTCCTACTGTTTACAGATACTCAGTACTGAACATAAAGGCAGAAGCCAAGATGAAAAAAAATCACTGTAAGCTTGATCACTGCAATAGCCTCAAAATCCTGGCCTGGACTCAGATTCTCTTCCTTCCCAACTTTACAAGTGTAGACACCAATTTCACTGGAGAAGTAGTAAAGGCCTAATTAAATTGATGACAATAGGACCCAGCAGACATATTTTTTTAAAAAATCCCAGCCATAGCTGACAGCAGAAAGAAGAAACTAAAACTACACAAAAATTATGCTCTTAGATACATCATTCTGTCAAAAAATGTAAGCAATAAATGTTCTAGGAAATATTCTAGGCAGCATAAATCTCAGTAGTAATAGATGCTTCACAGCAACATGAAAGCCATGCAGAGTTTGCCAGAATTACTTCTTAATGCTGATGAAATATAAGCAATGTCCTTCTGCACCCCTTCCCTGCTTCAACTTCAAGGCAGCTCCAAGTCACATTCAACAAAAATATAAGCAGAAAGGAAAAGAGTAATGAGGCAGTAAAGCTCCACAGGGTGTGGTTATCACCAAGTGATCGCCCCCCTGGGCACTGAGCTCTAATCTTACAACAGGGTGAATATTTTACGAACAAGGACACTGGATTGTTTTATGAATAATGTGTGCATGTATTTTTTGTGCAAGGAGAAGAGATGAAATTGGCAGCTTGAAATGCTGAACAGTAGTTTCAACTGAGTAGTATGGTTCACAGACTAATTTTCTGTTCCTCAGTGTTCATGAAGTAATCAGAAAACTCTTTCTGTTCCGAAGCTAAAACAACCAAAAAACCAAAATCCAAAAAACCACACACCAAACCACCAACTATAAAGCCCAAACATTTTTGTACATATACCACCTACCACCAAATAAAATGGTGAAAAGAATACTGCCAGATACTCATAGCGTACAAAGTCTGCTTTAAAGCACTACTCTGATTTTGTTGTCAGTGTCTAAACATGTCTTCGGTGTTGCCCTCATTTTTTGAGCCAGGCAGAAGGTGACACCAGAGGGAAGAGAGAAAATAAAAAGGTTTTTCAGAAGCTTTTTTCCTTCTCTTGACATTGGACTGTCCATCTCCTTAGATTTGCAAATGATTGAGGACCTATGCAGAAATATTTCAAAGGTGGTAGTACAGAACATGTTAGAGAAGTACCTGGACACCTCATTTTCATGAGGAAGTCACAAGGAGCAAGACAGATGTACTCTGCAGAAGGTGGTATTAGGACAGACAATGCATGAGAAGAAATGTAAGTGAGCTTGCAGAGCAATCATGACAACTCGCCCACCCCCATTCTTTCCACACCAGCACTCTGACCATCTCTCACTTTTCACTGGAAAGGCTCCTAAGTCTAATCTCGGGAGAGCGATCAAATCCCTCCCACGTAGCTTTGTCTTGATAACCATACTGAACAAGACAGCCCATGATTCTAAAACCTGGTCACACTGTTCAGGTGTTTTAATTGTATGAAGCCCTGCACTATCAACAGTTCAGTTAACGCTTCTCCCAAACACCTTTTCTTCAGTTTGCTTTTTTTCCCTCATCAATGATGTTGCTATATAATTAACCAACTGTAGATTTCCATATTAAAAAAGAAAAAAATATATGCAGTCTATATATATATATTTATAGATAAAAACACTTTTAAACATTACTTCATATTACATATTTGTATATCCTTCCCCACCCCACACACACACATTCCAACCCCATTGTTTTGGGATCGGCAGTTTCAACTGGAACTCAGTCCTATCCATCATTACATCAATGATAAAACCTATTATTAACCAAACTTCACTCTCCAGGATCAGAACATGAAGAATACATTCTAGTACATAATCTCTATTTTCAATACATTACCAAATTAGTCAATGCAGCCGATGGCATAGTTTACTACATTTCCCCTGGAGGGACTGAAAACTGCCTGTCACAGGGGAGAGCAGAAAAGCTTACATGAAAGGCCTTTTTCTGCAGCTCCTCCAGCTGACTTTTTTTGTAAGGGACAATTCATCTATTCTGCACAGAGGAAGAGAGTCACTCCTATTACACAGGGATCTTATTGCACATAAACAATACGTGCTCTAACTGACAACCTGCCAGAGACTCTAAACTTGCTGGGAGAGTGACAAGAAGCTGCCACTTCAGTTTGTCCTTCAGGACAGTCAGAATTACACACTTGGCAGTATGGAACGCAAGTGAGATGCTGCCACAACAGCCCTAACCCAAGTTTGAGATACCCACGAAAGCCTGAGCAACTGTAGCAACTAGACTTGTTGGACATAAACACAGGTTTCCCCAAGACAGAAATGCTGTCCTGATCAAAGGCAGCACACTATTACTTCACATATTACCACAAAGGGAGAAAGAAGGAAAACTGCTCTGAATCTTAAGCAGACATTTTCTTAGAGACCAGTCCAGCTTCCAATAACCTTGCTGCTCTCTAATCAGACCTACTGATAGTCAAAACCGGAGGAGTAGCAACACTGCCTTCTCAGAAGCTGATTTTGCAGCCACACAGGACTCCAAATAGACAGTTTGCCATATGCCATACATTCAACATAAAAGTACATTTTGCATAATGGGATAAGTATTCATGACTCTCATACTCAGCAGGTACAGCAAGATGATAAACTGAAGGTATTAGAAAACTAAAAGTACTAAGTATTTTTCCAACACAGTATTCTTATTAAAAAAAGAAATTAATAGAGTTTAAATTGACATCATGAGATGCCACAGAGGAAACAGATAACACTAAAAGTGTCAAAACCCATGCATGTTTAAAATAAGAGTCACACAAAGCTGTGGAAATAAACAACAAGATTTTACAACCTGTATGGTGGTTTCCAGCTCTCCTTCTCACATCATTGCACCTGTATCATCTAGTATACTGTCAGCATAATAATACAGAGAGAAGACAAAAATTTCTTTTCCTGAAATCTGTACCTGAAAACTCAAACATTGTAAATCTCTCTCCAAATGTGCTGCCTACAGTCAGCAATATCATGTACTCAGATATACCCCTCCCCAACAGTGCTTCATTTACGCTTCCAATTTGAGTTTCCTCTCCATTTCACACCACTAACAGAGGCAATCACTATTTGTTACACAATAGAAGAACATGTTAAGAATAGTCTTCAATCTTTTCTTTGAACAGTAACATGGCCTAACAAAATAGCATCAACTACAATAACATTTTCTATTTACATAGAAAAGTAGCTTCCATTTATATACTACATTTCTCTCGGGAGTACTTCCAATTTCCTAAAATGACAAGTTTACATATCTTATAGAAATTGCTCTGCATCGTTAGCTTGCCAAGAATTTCATTTCATCAGAGTATCCAAGGCTAAGGACACGTCAAAATTGAGAAGTTAATCAACACATACAGCTTTCAGAGTGATACTCAGCAAGGAATTATGACCTGCATCCCCACAGAAAGACTATTCAATTGAGCATACAATTCCCCATCAGCCTAGCATGGAGGAATAAACAAACAAAACCAACACATGAATGATTGCCTTAACAAATAACATCAATCGAATCTACTTTAATATCATTATACTAGCAGCCATTATGACTATTCTGTTTACCTAAATTAGAAAAAACACAAACATACTCACTGCTTGCTAGGTCACACCTTGAATATCATGCTTGCTTGAAAACATAGTAAGACTATTTCCTCTGTTAAGATTGCAGTTACAGATAGCCTTCCAATTTATGAAAGCTAGCCAGGCAGCAACATGCAGCAGAGACCATGGTACAAATTAATTTAAGCAACAGAAAAATTTTGTGAAGTCTCTGGTGGGATAATGAGCTTTGTAGAGAGTAAAAATAACAGAAAAGTAGCAAACCCTGTAATTGCCTAACTTGCTTCTGGATTAAACTTCTGGAAACATAACCTATATGCTTATTTCTAAGCAGGCACACCAAAGTAGAACTGCACTCCTGGTATCTGCACAGGTGGCATATGTCTGCCTTTCTGTATTCATCCTTTTAGACTTCAATCACCTATATGATTATCATTTCACTTTCCCACCATATCATAGCAAATTAAAAAATGAAAACTAATAGCCTGGCAGAATTTGAAATAAAGGCCTTTCTTAAAAAAAGACGACAAAACACCTGCAGGAAAGTGGGAGAGTAGGGAAGAAATGACTGATAACTCTGAGCCACCAGCTGAAGGTCATCTAATACAGAAAGTGAAAAATGTAAACACAAGGCCAGTTAATGACAGGGTACTAGAAATTATTTTCACTGAAAACAGTTAACACTATCACCTTCTGCGTTAAAAATATGTGGTTTCCCAGAAGCATGCAGAAAAGCTGAGTGGAAGAAGACAACCTGATGGTGCAGGGCCTAATAAGATTAATGCTTCTGCAGAAAGCGTGCCAAAGCAGTAGTGTACTCTTGGCAATTTATACCTGGTTATGGTCATGAAGTACGCATCTAACCGAGAATTGATACATAGCCTGGAGACAACTTAGTCCTGGATTTCCGTTCTTCTGAATCAGGCATAATGCAAAGAAAAATCAGCATATATACTTGTGTGCACACACAAGCATGTGCAGTGGAAAGGACTGTGCCAACGACATTGACTATAATCAAGTATCCAAGGTCCTTTCTTCAGCTACAGAAACTTGAATAAGTTATTTGTTACATGCTGATTTTTAATGTTTCAGCAAAGATTACTGATACAGTCACTCTGACAGGAATAGCAGCTTGAAAGCTTTCAGTTGTTCTAATTCTGCCACAGTACGTCACCTCTCAGAAAAAAAAAGTTTCTGAGAAATTATGGAGCCAAGGTTTTGTTTTCTCCAGAACACAAGCCACATAGCCTTCAGGGTAAAGACTGACATGGCCTATTAGGGAAAGAGTCGGAAGAAGTTTTGCAGGAAGCAACAATTAGAATACAAGATAGCCCTCCAGTGTTTGAAAGGTGGGAAAAAAAAACACACCAAAGGAAATTATGCCTAGAGTAACATTAGGACCTTACATGCCACTTAGCAAAAAAAAGAAGAGCTCTTGCTTTAGTTTGTGACAGGCTTCTGTATTGTTACACTTCTGTGCTAAGAAGTATATGTACATCACTGCTATTATCTTTCTCCCTTTGACATTTGAACTGTGATGTTTGTAGACTTACTTTAAGTCAGCTGCTAATAAATTAAATCCATTGTAAAGATGTCCTTCTACTGAAACTTTCTTCAAGTAAGAGTAGCTGTCCAGATCTGCAGTCAAGAAGTTTGTTACAAGAGCACCTAAGAAAGAGAAGTACATAGAGCAACTGGTATGTGTGAACTCACTATTCTGACAGGCTTGGTAAAACAAACAGTACAACACAAGATTCCTGTTACCAAGAGGGTATAACAGCAAAGAAAACAAAAAACCCCAAACAAAACCAACAACCAAAAACCCCCAACCAAATGAAACAAACAACTAGCCTTTAAAAGTCTTACAGCATTGTATCACATTCACATTAAGAGCTTGACTTTTACTCTAAAGAACTCTGTCAAAAGCTCTTGGTCAAAATTCCTACAGAATTCATATTTACTAACTATTCTATACTGGATGTGCCTTTCCTCTCCTCCCACCTTGCCAAACTGTCTTGCTTCATTTCCTTCATATATAACCCTAAAATGAATTACAAGTGACATAGTTAATTTGTTTCTTTGTATAACATATTGCAATGGCAAAACATATTCCCAATGCAGTACCATATGACAAACAGACCTATTTTTAGAACTTTAAAAAAAACCCCATAGGTGTGCTCTGTCAGAAGAGGGTTTTTTCCCCTATTATTTCTGCTCCTCTGATTTATCAATGTGGAGGGGAGAAGGGACTACAATAATCTTTTAGACTAACCTCCAGCATAATCCAAGTTGCATTGTCTCCCTGACTTAGGTGTTTGAACAAGACTATACACATTTTAAAAAGTCTACTGTAATCTAAATCTAGCTCAACGCTTTTCTGGTTGTTCTGACTGTTAATTAGAACTACTGTCAAGAGAAGACAGTTGGTGCTGCATTTCTTGTCTGAATGTAACTTCAAGCTCTGGGCACTACATCTTGCTTTACTTTTGCCTGCTTGATTAGAATATCATTATCCAAGTCAAGTTCCCCACACAGGTACTCAAACTCATCAGTTCACAAATTCTGTTTACAGCACATAACCATTTCATTTGTCCATAAAGTAGTGTTAAAAAATTAATACTGTAATCATCGCTATTTTATTGGGACACCAGGGCTTGTTTGTCCACTTTCTTCTTTTTCTATTTCTACTCCTTCATACCTCTTCCTTTTGCATTTTTATCAATCTTCGGCTGCATATAGTTTGTCAGGGCTGCCATCTTGCCTTTCTTACTGATTCCCAGCCATGTCCCACCTTCTTTTCCTTCCTCCATATCCAGACCTAATGGAATAAGTAAGAGTTAGGTTATTCATTTTGTAAAGTCTCAAGCTTAAATCAAAATTTCTTAATGCAAATCCCGAGTCTTGATCAGGCTGGATGAAATGCAGTAGCTACAAGACTGTCTTTCTGGACAAGTGAGGTAAGCCCACTTAAATTACCTGCCCTCCAATTCTGCACTATCAAATATTTTCCAAGCTACTGCAATAATAGATGAGAGATAATGAGAAAATTAAATGTAAAAGCAAAATTATAAGCTTTGCCTATATGCTAAAATACACATTAAACTTCTAAGGAGGCTCAGAATGCTTGTTAGCTCAAAAGCAAATCTCAGAAGATTAATGTTATTTGCAAGTTTAAATTTACAAGTAACCAGAAAAATTTAGGGTAGGCTAGGTAACTGAAAAATCTTGGACTCTGGTAACAGTAATTTACATTGAGGAGGGGGACCCACAAAAGTGAAGCCCACAACCTCTTGAAAGAAAGTACAAGTTAAAAAAGCCAAACAAACCACTACCTATTTGTAATGAGCTCATGTTAACCAGCAAGCATTTAATGGAAAAACAAAAACTAGTTCAATATAACATGTATACTGTTCGAAACTTTTAATTCTGAATCATCATGTCATAAGATAACTTTCATTAGAAGATCAAAAGAACAGGTTTTGGATCCTTATTCAGAAACTTCTTTCTTTCTTCAGTATCCAAAACTTAAATATCGAGTTTAGCCATACCACACCTTTACACAATACTTTTACTACTGTTCTCTACCTTAACTGAAAGGCACACAAAAGAAAAACATACAGCTCTGTTGACCAATGCCCAGTGATTAACATACAGCAGTTTCAGAAAATGGGAATTGCTATAAGTGCAAAAATATTTTTTCACTTAAGTCACACAAAGAATAAATTTGATTTATTCTAGTTCAACTTGCTGCTTTCATTCGAGATAACTTTTATTAACTCAAAGGCATAGACTAACAGCATCTCCACAGATACACCCCCTAGATGGAGACTATACCAGTTTCTTATGCCAAACACGGACAGAGCTGACAAGGGTATAAAAGACAAAAATTTAGGGCCCTTCAGTTTTCAGGATAGGTTTTTGTTTGTTTGTTTTAAACTGCTACATAGCAGGGGAAGCAGCATCCAGAACATCTGGCACGAAACAGAAATGTCAGCCAGAACTTCAGAAGCAAGGGAGTTGCAGTGCAGTGGGAGTAATTTACCCTCACAGGCCTCCCTGCCAATGACAATAACACACAGCATCAACAAAGAGTATTTACAAAGTCAAAATCTTGCATTTAAACAATGCTTTGTCTTCCAGAGCTTCATTTCTGTTTCTGAGAAAAGGCAGAAGTATTGATTATACTTAAAAATGACTCCAGATAGATTCCCTACAAAAGAGAACCAGACAGCTGAGTGACTGTACTATCAGTTTAGCAAAATGTAGACACGAAAGCTAAGAAACTGATGGATCAATAGCTAAAATTATTCTGTAGCCTATAAATTATTAACCTATAAGAAATGAGAAAGTTTTCACTTTCTTGAGACTTGGTTTAATGATTTCAAGTCACCATTACAGACAATGAGTCTGTGGAGTAACTAATTCCACCTATTTTAAGAAGCATTTCAGTGTATCTGACAAAGCTAAAGTAATCATTTGTGATGAACAAATTAATCTATTTTCATCGCACTGCTTGGACTGAAATTAGTTAAAGAACATAAAACTGGGAAAACCCACAGGATATTAAACCACAAGTAAGATAATCACAGAATCGTATAGGTTGGAAAAGACCTTTAAGATCATCGAGTCCAACCGTAAGCCTAACACTGCCAAGCCCACCACTACACCATGTCCCTAAGCACCTCATCTACACAGCTTTTAAATACCTCCAGGGATGGTGACTCAACCCCTTCCCTGGGCAGCCTGGTCCAATGCTTGATAACCCTTTCAGTGAAGTAAAATTTCCTAATATCCAATCTAAACCTCCCCTGGCACAACTTGAGGCCATTTCCTCTTGTCCTATCACTTGTTACTTGGGAGAAGAGACCAACCCCACCTCGCTACCACCTCCTTTCAGGCAGTTGTAGAGAGTGATGAGGTCTCCCCTCAGCCCCCTTTTCTCCAGGCTGAACAACCCCAGGTCCCTCCGCCGCTCCCCATCAGCCTTGTGCTCCAGACCCTTCCCCAGCTCCGTTGCCCTTCTCTGGACACGCTCCAGCCCCTCCATGTCTCTCTTGGAGTGAGGGGCCCAACACTGAACACAGCATTCGAGGTGCGGCCTCACCAGTGCCGAGTACAGGGGCACGATCACTGCCCTAGTCCTGCTGGCCACACTATTCCTGACACAAGCCAGGATGCCATTGGCCTTCTTGGCCACCTGGGCACACTGCTGGCTCATATTCAGCCGGCTGTCAACCAACACCCCCAGGTCCTTTTCTGCCAGGCAGCTTTCCAGCCTCTCTTCCCCAAGCCTGTAGCGTTGCATGGGGTTGCTGTGGCCCAAGTGCAGGACCCAGCACTGAGCCTTGTTGAACCCCATACAATTGGCCCCAGCCCATCGACCCAGCCTGTCCAGGTCCCTCTGCAGAGCCTTCCTCCCCTCCAGCGGATCAACACTCCCGCACAACTTGGTGTCATCTGTAAACTGACTGAGGGTGCACTCGATCCCTTCGTCCAGATCATTGATAAAGATATTAAACTGGACTGGCCCCAACACAGAGCCCTGGGAAACACTGCTTGTGACCGGCCGCCAACTGGAGTAAACTCCATTCCCCACCACTCTTTGGGCCTGACCCTTGAGCCAGTTCTTTACCCAGCAAAGAGCACAACTCATCTTTCAAACTTATGACGTGTTTTCCCTAGAAGTATAGGGAAGAAACATATTTCTTATTAGAAATGCAACACTACCACCCCAATAACAAAAAATCCAGGCCATAATTCCCTTATAAATTGTATGAAAATCACTCAAAACAACAAGACATACGTACCACTAAGGATCTCATTGCTGCTGTCCCAAAAATCTGCCGATTTGGATGGTCTGTGGTAAAATTCATCTCTATTAGCTGCTAGAATAAGCCTGTAGAACACAAGAGGAAAAAGATACTATTACTTACAAATAGGATCTTTACAGTACAGGCAGGAACAGAAACCAATTCTTGTCACAGCATTAGCTCATTTTGAGTATGAAACCATCCTTTATCCTCCCATCTCACCTTCATCACTCAGTGTAAAGGTCGAATGACATCTGACAGCAGCCTTCTCTCTCATTGTCTTGAGACATTCAGCAAGTCTACCTTGTTGTGTGAATGAGGCAGCTATTATTTTCAAAGAATAATACTTAAAACACAAGAGATTGAATTAAGATCGCATAAGCAATCTTAAGATTCCTCAGCATGTGAAGTTACAGTTTAATTAAAGAAAATCTAAAGGTAACCCACAGATTTATAGGTAACTTATAAAAAAAAATCTGAAGCATGAGAGTATGTTTTTACAGGATCATTACTTAGGATCATGTACTCATGTATTTTTTAATCTGTGACACCTAAAGCTCTACTTATGTGGTTCAAAGATACAAGTGTGATGCTTTTGTCTGTAAGTACCCAGAACAGCGATAAATTTGTGATAGTCTCAGAGGTCCAGCCCCGCTGAAATTCATTTGAAGAAATGATGGCATGCTCAAGGAGGCAGAGAAGTAAAGGGAAAAGGCATGGGGTTTTGTAACAGTCAAAAGGTATTTTGGTGGGGCTTTCCCCCTCTGTTTTTTGTTTTGTGGGTTTTTTTGCGTGTGTAGTTGCTTGCATAATCTGAGTTCTACCAGAACAGTAGGACAAAATAGCTGAATCCTTAATGAGAGCCAGCCCTTGCAGCAGAGAAACTACAAGCAGCTCTGGAGGCTACACAACCAGGAGGTAGGAAGAAGTTACGAAAAATAATATGCAATTGAAAAATGCTGCTGGATGAAATCCATTTTTTATATTTAGAAATAAACACACCACTCCACAAGACCAAGTACTTTCCTGACAAAAAGCGTGCTGCAGCTCTAAATTTGATAATTTTAGAAGACAAACAGATATTAAACACCACCAGACATTATTAGGAAACAGCAGTGACAGAAAATTCCACTAGCTCTGCCTGGTTCCCTCTGCTCTGTACTTGGATAATTACCATAAATGGCACCTGTAGACTTGAAAGACCAAGTTCAACATGATATTTAAGCAGCAGCGGACATACAAGATAGGACAAGGTCTTCCTCAAAAGTTCCAGGCTTGGTAGCAGTGCAAACCAGTCAAATTCAACAATAACACCAGTTCAAGCCAGTCAGGCTGTGAATGTGAAGCAGGTAAGACTCAAGAGTCAGTACAGCCAGACAGGTTCAGAGGAATTTAGAACAGTCTCAGTTCTTGGGCTTTGAAAATCAAAAACTGTTTCTCTGTCCATTTCATCCAGCAGAAGTTATTAAAACAAAGCAACTTGTTTGGTGTACTCCCTTACAGACCATACAAATACCTTACGGAGTGTATGCTACAGTCATTTCATTAGCAGCATTAGTACTGCAATGCTAGAGAGAAGAGTCTAGGCTAATCTGACGGTGCATATCCATCTTTTGGAAGTGAGAAAGTTAACATTTTCTGTTATTCAAAAGCAATGGAAGACATTATCAGAAACTAAATTTAATGACTTATTGCAACATCAAACAGATGCAGGGTATCTATAAATAAAAGCTCGAGTTAGAAGTGTTACTGGGTTTCTATGCTGAGAATCAGCATTCAGACACTGCCATTTTCAAACCTGTAGATGAGCTTTCATTTGATGCTGCTCTTCCACCAGTCTTTATTCAATCCTTATTTTAGAATTAAAAAAACAAAAAAAGTGTTTTTCATTGGTAGAACATCCTCACCTGAAGAGCAGGTAATGGATTTGGCTGATCCAAGTAAAGGGCAAAATCCAACTGTAGCCCTAGGCAGGGCATATGCTGGAGACTCAGGGCAACGGGTGACTGCAGACACGCTTGCGCACAACTCCACCACACCGCGCCGTCATCCAACAGCTAGAGCTTCCAAAGTCCTGCTCGTTATTACCCATAACATGACTTGCCTTTATTTCAATTGCAAGATTGAGTGTTCCCCATTCTCTCCAGCTATGTTGCTTAATATTTAATTTTAATGAAACGCCATCTTTCAGAAACCTGCAGATTTTCAGTATCTTTTTCACTGTCGATTCCTCCTACCAGCTGCACATCAATTACATTTACACAGCAGAAGTCAAGTTTGCTACCGTAAACTGAAGTTAGATCATACAATTTTCATTCTAATTTTTAAGCCACAACACACAAGAATCAATTCCAATGAAATCTCATTACTTTACTCAGCATTCAAATGTACTGACATTTTCTGCAGGTTTCTGGACCTTTCCTGCAAATTAATCTCTTAATTAACACAATGTTAAACCTTTTAAAACATTATCATGATGTGGCAGTTGCACATTAGAAATACTACAGATAAAGCATTATAGTCAGCTATAGAGAAAATAAAAAAGGCTAACACTTCATTGGCATCCTTTCTGTAAGGAAGATGCTTAGTATTTTGCCCAAAGATAACATCTGTTGGAAAGCACAGCTTATGTACATTTTTATCTTTCCAATGCCAAATAATCATAATATAATTCCTCTCAGACTTGCATTATTTCTCTTCTTCTAGCTGATTCTAGTCTTCAATCTAGAGGCTTTCAGCTGGTTTACCAATTTCTGTCATCTTGCTTGAATATCCTCCATTTACAGCATGCATCCTCCTTTTACAGGTTTTTATTTAAACAAACATCTCTACTGTTAAAAAATAGTTTGGCTGAAGTGCATTTCTCATTTCCTGAAGCTCCAATTATATTTTGCTTTCAAGAATTCTTGACATGAAACCACAGTTTGTTTATAGTATTTAAATACTAAAAATAAGCAAAGTCTTTCTGGTGTGACTGAATATTCCCCATCTCAAGTTTAATACACAGACTCCTAAATTTAACACAAAGCTAGTATACAGGATCGCTATAATCAAAACATCTTCATTTTGTCTTTTATGAAACATAATCATACTGAAAAGGAGCAATATTAAGTGACCCTCATCTTCTAACAAATTGCAAAAAGCCTATTCAGCTATTTTTATAGCTGAAATAATTCAACTGTATTAGGATTTACATATTAAGATTTATTTTAATGTTGAGGCAGAGAGATGAAAACATGAGAAATCATTCCATTAAAGCAATTTCCTACAATGTAATTCAGTTCCATAAAAAGACTCTGTGATTATAGCTTTGAAGCTTGAAACATGTATTTATTTGTAAGACTCACACAGTACAGTTCAGAAAGATGTAAAGGCAGCATGTTACCTTTGACAATAATAATGGACTACAGTAAAGCGTTTGTTCCAATGCACTAAACTTGACTACAAATAGGCCTGTAGAGAGAACACAGAGGAAAAAGGGTAGAACAGCAAGTTGCAAAGGTACAGGAAGATCGAGATTCATTAGTGTATCACAATGGTGAACTGTAAGCTTTTTGCTTAATTAGGTGCTCATGAAAATTGGCCAATGTACTGGTCTAGAAACCAAAGATGGAAAATTTTCCTGTTATGGAGAACATGTTTTAGTTTGAGAAAGTTTACTGCCTACAAGAAAATGGCCAATGATATGCAGTTTGTCTTTTCAACTTGTAATGCCTATTTTAGACACTTTCTTTTAGTTAGAGCTGCAAAGTAGAAGATAGTTAGAAAAGTAATTGTAGATGCCTGTTTTAACGTGGACAGACAAATTAGTATATCTGCAGGTATAGGAATCCCCTTTTAGCTGGGAAAACTGTTCCAAGACCTCATGGTGGAATAAACAGAGCTATAGCACAGTGTAACACACATGAGTTGTCAGGAAAAGTTATGCTTAGCAAGAGACTAGTACAGAGGTCTAACTTGGTCTAATGGCTATAATACTGTTCAAAGAAGGAGGGCTGGGTACCATTCCCAACTGATACTCAGACCTATGTCCTTCAGAAAGCTGAGGCAAAGGTGAAAAAACCTTAGGAACAATTTAAGAAGAAAGTCAACATTCTTCCAAATAAAGACAAGCAAAAACATTAGTTATGGGGTGTTAAGGAAAAAAAAGGGGAATAAAGTTACGTATCTGATGTTAAAATCTGACACCAAGAACACTACGGCCTGGCACTTATCACCAAAACAGATGGCTCAGAGTAATTTATCTCAGAGTTATAGAGCAAGACATTGCTTAACAAAATATACCAAGAAAGTTAAATACAATGAAATATTCCTGAATTTGGGCCAAAACATCTCAAAAGTGTTTTCCTATTTTGACACTGATAGCAAATTGTTTTCTGCTACAAATCAATAATTTCCATCTTGATGCAATTTTTTATAGCAAGCAGACTACTATAAGTTTTACTTTTAAATATTGATCATGGCAGAAAGTTCACTTGGCAAACAACTACAGTTTACATCCAAAGGATTTTCCCAAGAGGCATCAAATTGATGAATCTGTCTTTTGCTAACTAGCAACACAAAGAAAATCAGACTAAATAAATGGATATATTAACTCAACACCAGCCACATCATAAACAAACCCCCTTTTTTAGGCAGATTCCAGATGCAGAAAGGAATGCACTCTATGGACAATTGAAGTTTCAGTTCTCATTTCCTTTCTTTCTATAGAATGGCATCTGCTTCTCAATACAAAAGGGCAGAAAAACAAGTCAATGAAAGGCACAATGATTTACTGAGCATACTGACTGGCAGTTTCTGGATTAATACCAATACTCATATCCCACAAAGTAATATGGAACCTATACAGTATATATAAATACAGAAAGCAATAGAACTCTACAGTCTTACTGGCCTGAAGTGCTATCTTTCTATTACATACTGAATGTACTCAAAGAGACTCATGTTGGATATGAACTTTTAAAATTAAGGGCTGTAATGAGAGAGAAAATTATTACATAAAGTTTAATGTTTGGGAAACTCACTGTATGACATCGACACACCCAGTAAAACTTATGCAGAAGCATGGATGCTTGTTTTGTCTTAAGCTTTTGGCTAAAGATCTCATACCCATGACTGTTACTTTATTACCTAGAATTTTAATTCATTTAAAATTTTAATTACATAGAATTTTAACATGACTGTTAGTTTATTACAGAAAATTTTAATTGCAAGCAGATTTGGGGACAGGGGAAGGCTAAGACACTTACTGAAAGTTCCTTATTCTCCAGTTCATGGCACTATTTGTTTTACATTGATACAGGAATATAATCAGTTTGGAAGCAGTGGGATTTGATTTCCAGCACTTTCTGAAATTTTAAGTACTTAATTTTAGGAGAAACAGCAACTGAAGATCTTTAAATACACCTTGTCCCAAAAGCAAACTGATAGGCATAAATAATCTTGACCTCGTCTATCCATATTTTAAAAAGCAACTGCAGCTATACACAAGCTAGCCAGTTCTGTTAAAACCACAGTGGAAGAGCGAGCAGTGGTAGCCATGAGGTAACATGGAACAGAGCAGTGAACTACACAATGAAAAAGAGGGTCCTGTCCTTGAGAGGAAACAGGACAAAGTGGCAATTCAGAGTTAACCAGAAGCTACCTAAGCAGTTAAGTTTCGGTATTAGTACCTTTTGGATTCATAGTGTATTACTCTCTTGGCTTACAAGACTGGACCAGCACATATTAATAGAGGAAAAATTAATACACAGAGTGGTCAATAACTGCAATACTTCTGCTCTACTGTCTGCCCATTACTTTCCAGGCTAAATTCAAATTGTTGCTTTCAAACTGAAAGCCCTAAACATATCTACCCTACCGAAAGAAACTGCATCTTTTCCTGAACCTCACTGCTACAGCTGTGATGCCCCAACAAACACAATTCCCCTTAGTTTAAATGATAAAGTAGAAGGCAGGGCCTTCAAACTCTGGCTTGCAATATTTAAAGGATTTATCCTACACCACATGATAGACTACCAGCAAAAGGTCCATGATTACAAAGCCCAAGTCTTGTGACACAGTCTAAAAACAAAGGGTTCTCAGAAGGTTACAGTAAGTCCTCCAACAGGAAAAGTCATGAAGTTAAACATAACAAAAGCATAACTGAACACCTAATACTGACTTGAGTTTCTAATTAAAACATTGGCTACAAAAAGAAATTGTATAAAAAAATTACAGAAACAAGTCTGTTTTAACTAGAACCATCTTTACCTGTATGCATTTTTTGAAACCGGCCGGGGGTCGAATTTGAATAGAAGGATGCACATTGAAGAACTGATGTTTAAATCTTGCTTCTTCCACAAAGGCTTAGTGCAAGGTCATTCTGTAAAAGCCTAGAAAGTAAATAAAGATTATATATTATACTGCAAATTATAAAGAGATAACCTTGCTTCTATGCTGAAGCTTAAAGATTGCTATGTTCTCACTAATAGCTCTCAATAAAAATAAATAAATAAAACAAACAGGACTTCCAAAATAGATTTGTTTCAATGAATGGTTTACTACCAAAATTCTTATGGTGGTTGTTTCAAGTCATGCTTGGCCAATTCAGATTTTTAGGAAAGAAACAAGCATCAGAAGAATACTGAAAAAGTCTAGAGCACTAGCAATACATTAAGAGTCTATTATGTAATTTTCTGCTCATTACCAATAAAGTACCACTACTTTCCCCCCCCTGTCTTAAGTAAAGCAAAATGCTTGTGTTAGAATAAAGGAGAAAATAAGACTTAAACTGTTGCAGAAGCTGGAAAAAGCCTGATCAAAGACACTCCCAAACCTGTAAATAAAGTATATTTTAGCCCAAGCTATTAAAGTCCAGGAGAAAGTCTTACTGTTTATCATCAGGAAAAACATCTGGTACAAACAAAAATACACTGGACCAGAGAGTACATTTTCATTAATAGCTTCCAGCACTTGTGGTATGTTTGAAATTCTGGCCATGCTCAGATGGCATGACGAATGTGCTTTCTATTTCAAAACCACATAACAGCTTTCAAACATTTTGTGTTGCCCCAATGAAAATTTTTCTGATAAAACCACAGCTCGATCCTTACTTTTTGTGGCTGCTAAAACAATTATCAGAATGTTACCAACCAACCACACATAACCCTGTTCTACTGCTACCGAGAGTTTCTTCCATACAAAAGTTTAAGGCAGGTGAAGAGGGGAAGAGGACAGGCAGAATTCAATACCACAACTCTAAGACCATCTGAGCAACCCAGTGACTGAATCAACTCCTGTACAAAAAGTAGGATTTTTTTTTTAACCATACTTCCACATATGTAAAAAGTGTGTCTCTTGCTCTTTAACTTCCACATCATTTACCTTAAGAGATACCGGGAAATGGATAATCTTGACTACCTTTCATATTACCAGAAGTAGTGCTACAAGTGCAGCATTTATATAGATCTTTTTAATTAACAGCTTGCCAGTAGCTGCTGGCTCCTGTTAAGTCACAGTTCAGCACCACAACTAGCCTACTGTCACTGCCACGGCACAAGTTCAGTCTTGCAATCTAATATTCTGCAAAGAGACTCTCCTGTTGCAGGAAATAAAATAACTCAAAAAGAGGTGCAACACTCCTGACATGCTTGCCAAGGCAAAAGAAAATTAGTGCAAGAGAGTGTGTGTATGTATATCTCAAGTATTTAAAATTCTGTTCTGTGACAAAAGGAATTCCCCTCAAGAGGACTTCATAGTCTACTAGCTAAGAGCAGCAATAGCCTAGCTATCCAAACTATTTTCTGTTTAACAGGTTACACAATAAAGCATCAGAGAAAACAGAATTAAATCACACTGTAAGCTTTCTTTGCCTCTAACAAGTCAATCCCAAAATAACCAGTTTAGAAATTAATCAGAAATTAAAGATACGGACTTGAATTTTGGATAACTGATTTACTAGCCAGGTGTTTAAAAAGACCCATAGCCAGCTTTATTTAGAAAGTCTAATCAGTCTTAAGAAGGTGTTATCACCCTTCTCAGAGTCCTATTGCTGAATTTTCAATAGGCTGCAATCATACTGGACTTGTACAACTGAACTACCAGTTCTGGAAGACTTTGATCTCCTACATACAGATCTTGTTAGCTTTTCACAAAACTCAGGATCTTGTATCCCAGCTGCTTTATGTCACTAAGCATGAATAACACTGACTTGTTCACACCTTCCACTCCAACTCTTAAGAAGAGACTGAAGCAAAACAAAGTTACAGTCACAGTTCAAATCACAGAGCACAACTTTCCTAGAGCAACAGACAGCTTATGAACTAGAGCACAGTGCCATTTCCAGATAATGCAATTGACACATAAAACAACTCTAGGTACTTCTGAAACCTTTTATACTTTTTTTTTTACTTTAAATTTCTGATTCTGTCCAGATATGCAGGCGGTATCTATATGCCACACCCTACCTCAGTTTCTTTATTCAGGATACCATTTGTTCTACCAGAAGGAATTTAAATTGTAGAGCTTCCTATTCATGATTTATCCTCTGGAACATTATGTCATTCTTTATTCTGCACCAGCTACCTTTCTTTTAACCTTGTCTTGTCTCAGTCCAGAATCTTCTTGCCTTGCTTTATGTCCTTCTCTCGCCTCCAAACATACTCTGCCTCTAGATACTTGCTTTTGTTATTGGACATTTATTTTTCTGCTTGGTAATTTTTCTGTCCCCAGAAGAACATGGAAGATTGGTTTCTTCATGACTTGGGTTCTTCAGCATGCTTATTGTGCAGCCAGAACATAGTCATGAAGATTATTCACTTCTATTTATTCTACAGCACCTTCCAAACAGGTCCCTACCACGCCCTTGGCAATCCAACCAGCCTAGCGGATGAACTACATTGGCTACCTGTAGGAACTTGGGGTATCGTCAAGTCTGGCAGATTTTCCCCATTAGAAGACTGGGCTCCCACATAATCCTCTCAAGGACACACAGTACTGTGTAACATAAGCCTCCAGCAAGGTTGAGGCAAATAACAGTTACCCCTCTTTCCCGAACGACGTAAATCTCACAGCGGTTATCGTTGATGTAACTTAGTGCACAGGCTACACAGAAACCAAACAAGAGGTTCCTCCCTCTGCCTTCAAAAAGGGAATCTTTTTGCTGAAGTCATTACTGATGAGAGACTCAAATTAGGACAGATGAGACCTTTCAACCCCCGCTCCCAACGTTACAGTTAGAACATTGCAATAAATGTCAAACTAAGAACAAAGGTTTATTTTAGCTGACTGATTGCTGCTGTTCTGTTCCTCAAGCAATCTTCTCAGACAGCTCCACAAGTCAATGGAAACGGCACTCTGTCCTTGACAACAACTTGACTGAACATGAAATTGGGAGCAGGAGGAATAATGTCAATGAACAACAACTGTGCTGCACCAGGCTCAATGCTGGGCAAGGCGTCCTCCTTCCTATTCCAAGTTCTGTAGATGAGGACCTCTGCAGACAACTGCTCCCTGTCCCCCAATATCTCCACAAGAGTTGTGGGCCGTGTTTGTAAGCCACACTGTAAAGATGCAAATAAGCTGCAGCACCAAACAGGAAAAGCAATGAGTTTTCTCTTAAATATATTTAACATTAGCAGTTAGGAAAGCTAAATCTGGTAATAGCATATTAAAGAGGCACTCTTTCACGTTAGTCACATTTTTGAACACGCAAACTCTAACATACATTATCAGATCTGCTACTGCTAGTTGCACTTCTACCAAAAAAAGAAAGTTTATCACATGCTAGTGATTTCAATTATGCAGATTTCAATTCTACAGTTCAAATCTTTGTTTCATCTTATCTTTCCCTTTTCTCCCCAATCTGCAGCCTACAGGGGAAGTAAACTTTTTGTCTCTGAACCAGAAAGCCACCAGAGCCAAGCACTAGCCAGTAGCTCACGTGACACATTGATGATGCCAAAAGGATCTGAATTAGTAACGGAAAAGTCTTTGCAAAGAAGCAGCAGCACAAGACTGATCCTAACCATGGCTCTGAGAATTGATGTTGCAAAATCTTCCTTGGAATCCCACAAAAAAAAAAAAGGACAGATTATGTTTGTTAAAAATAAAAGACAGATAATCTCAAAGAGCTTCAGTTTGTCTTTAAGAAGTATACCAAAAAGCTATATGAAAAAATAAATCTAGATTGAGTGATTTCTTGCCTGTTTGTTGAGCAACTTGTTATAAAAATAAGATAGTGATTTACAATTCAGTTTAATAAGCAGTTCCATTGTAATTACAACTTCGCGTGTCCTTCAGAAGGTAAAGGCCTACAGCTTCTACTACCAAGGATATATTACTGGCTGCCCATCAGAAATGAACTTATGTCCATAAAACGTATTAAATAAAATGCATTGAGTGGTTCACAGAGCAAGCAATACACTAGAATAATACTGTATGCTATTGTTTACTGGTCCCTACTTCACATAGACAGAAATACAATAGCTTCATTCTTTTTGCCTTGTCCTCAGTGTGAGCATCAAGATTGACATGTATAAACAGTCTGGCATGGCTTAATATTTCAGAAACAACACTCATTGCTCAGAAGAGATCCCCTTCAAATCTACAGTTGAGGTACCCATTTACAGCATCAGCATGAATATGGCAGGTAATCCTTAAAACTTTTTTTTTTTGACAAAGTGCAAAGAGGCACACTTGGTGAAAGCAGGGATATAAAATACAATTTTAATGGGGAACTGTCACTGACTACTCTTGCTGACTATGGAGATATGGCTCCCAGTATTCATTAGGTGTCCTGCCAGATAATTAAATGGATTACTCAATAAAAAACTGTTGACAATTAATCACTCATAAGACTACTATTTTAATAAACAGGTTTCAGGCTCCATTAGCTGATTTATTGAGTTCCCTTCAAATAATCAATTCAGCCCAGCTGTTTGCACAAAGTTACTGGTCAACATAAAGCTTACACAAAAACTGCCACTCAGAAAACAGCAGCAGAATAAGTTTGTAACACTGGCCACAATTATCTAGAGGGACAAATATTTTCAACACTTTGATGCCTTTCTAGAATCCATATTCATTATTATTTGATACTACCAATTTGACAGAAGTATCGTTGTGTCACCCCATCAACTCTGCTTGATGTCATTACGGCTCTTTAAGTGACATTTGTGCTTTTAGTAACTCCAAATACCAAAACAGTATTATCTTGGGCTCCACCTGCTGGCCCCGAAACAAGCATAAGTATAGGTCCTACATAAACAGTCCAACCTTTTTTTGTTATTCAGACAGAAGTGTTTAAGCCAGCTAAAACAGAGCTACCCCTTAAAATAGCAGTGATACTTAATTGGGAAAGGAGGCAACCAATGTATTTTGGTACTTTCTTTGATCAAAGCTGACATTGCCTTTGCAACAGTTGCACTTTGCAAAGCTGACTTTGCCTTTGCACTTTGTTTTTATACCCAGGCCTGGATGTTAGCCTTAAAATTCTTACATAAAAACATATTGTAAGTCAGAGTCAAATTTGGATCTTCTGAAATTTGAGACAATTAACAAACATCAAGAGGAAAAAAACTGAAGAGAGGCTGTCACAGACATGACAAGTACAGAAACATTTAATCAAAAAATTTTAATACAGGTGTCATTCTTTGAAGCTCATATTCACATAAAAGAGGGTGCTGCAACTATGGGGATGAGAAGTATATTGCACAGAGCTGCCATTACAAAGCAGATGTGCTCAACTCATAGCCTTCTCGTCATTCAGCTATAGTCTCCCACAGATCAAGGAGAGAAGATGATGAAAAAGATTAGGTCAGCACTGGCTTCTACACTTGTAACTTGATCCTACAGCAAGTCCAAAGCTTGATCAAAAACTGACTTTCTAGCTCCATCTCAGCAGAAAATGTGTCTTCAGAACTATCCTTAGAGACACAGGAGGTGGCTTCGTTAAAAAAAAAAAGAGTTCAAATAAAAAAAGCTAAAGTTGTGGCATAACACATGCCTTCTGGTTTTCTTTTTTGAAGACAATACAAGCCAGAACATGCATGCTGTGCAACACAAGGTCTGCAGAATGGGGGGGGGGAAACAACTTACTGTAAGGTAGAGACAGTGAAGACTTACTGCTCTCTGGATAATTAGCTTTTATAAAATCTAGTTTGATTATTCTTAGTGAATAAGACAACACTTATCAAGGATGAAATGATAGCAACAATATCCTATTTCTGTAATACGTTCCTAGTTTGCTGTCTAACTTATGCCTAATACACACAAACCAGCTTGACAAGAATTACAAACATCCTGTAATTAAGCTTTCTGCTCCAAATGGCACTGCTGATTTGGAAATGACATTACAGTAACTAACATTCTTATTCTGTGCTACCGTACTCTGTTAGACAGTACAGTGTGTTGTTTTGCTCATTTTAACGCCCTGTTAAAAGCCTCAGTGGATACATGCCAGCAGAAGGTAGCATTTAGAGGGACTATCGAGAGACCAAAACATGATAGATTGTGTATGTTCTTTTCATAGGGTTCTACCATCATTTGGTTGATTAGAAGCAATCAGTTCACAATTTGGCATAAACCCATTTTACCCTTAAGAACTCCCAGTAGCAGCCTTTGAAAAATGAAGCCATTTGTTATGTAAGTTGTTTTCGCAAATGAAGCATCATAAATAACATCTGTCAGTTACCACAGCGATCTCAATTGCTTCTGAACTGATCCAAAACTGTTGTTTAGGTGCAGTCTAAGAGACAGCTAAAGATCATTAGTCACTGGATTCTGATAGTTTTATGTATCACAACAGTAACTCGTGGTCAGCAGAGTTTAAAACTATTTTACTGTTTCTTTTGAATTTGTCCAAAGGACACCGAGCACTACACTCCTCAGATACCCATAAAAGAGTAAAATTGGATGCATTTTCTTTCTGTAGTGGAATGAGATTTTTTTTCATACTGAACTTTAAAATAAAGCCAAATAAGAGATGCTGGATTCATTTTTAAAAGTAATCTACTTTTTTTTTCCCCCCAGAAAAGTGTCTCACAGCTGCATTTTTAAAAACATTTTACTGATTTGCTTTTGCACTTCCCTTGTGTAGCACATGCTCCTGTGTAGTAATATTAATCATTAAAGATAAAGATGAGAGGAAACAGATGGATCCATAATCTGATGCCTTTCAGGTTGCTCCATATAAAGACAACTTGTAACTAACCGAGGGTTAAGCGTCCAACCAAGGTGAAGCGTCAGTCTTCATTGCAAGAGACAGCAACACAAAGCAGAACACATAAAACCACAGAAAATAACGTAAGGCGCATGCCATTTCCAAGTTTAATAAGCTAATTTTATTTTCAGCTCCCCATTTTCTCTGCCTGGCATCTTACTAGATTAAGTCCACTGTACAGCTCCCAAGAGAAACAAAGGCCAGTAAACATCACCTTTCAGCACACCATGTTTTAAAACCATTTGCAAGAGATGGAGTAAGACAGCCTTTCCCCCCGTTTCTCAAGAGCACTAGCAATTGTTCTCCTCTGCCACAGTTCTACAGACACAGAGCCTTTTGATACACTTCTTCCTCCTTTCAGGCAAAGACTGTTATTTTTAGCTTTCACAATGCTAAGGTTTTCTTCGGTGAGGAAGCAGCTACGAATCCATTGTTGGGCAAGAAAATCTGTTTTCCATTTCTTATTCATAGAAAGTATATGTTACAAGTAGCTGGAGGAAATACTTACTAGAAGACTCATATATACTTGCTCTGTTCTTATGTTCTTCCCTAGAGATGTTCCTCTAGACCCTCCCAGAGAAAGAATACCAGTCTATATGGACCTTTGACCTGACCCTGTATTTCTGGTTTATATTCTTAAGCTTAACTTCCTGTGACTGCAGGAAGGGCTGCAATCATCACTTACATAAGCGTGTTTTTATTCCCACCCTTCCCATCTTATCTACAGTAACTCTGAGCTTACTACCTACCCTGAAGAAAACTTAAAAAGGGCCGTGGGGTGATAGACATCCTACAAACTTGGGGGGGGACGGGGGAGAAGGGACCAAGGGAAAAAAAAAACCCAAAACCACAAACCCACAGCAGTTAAATAGATGAAAGAAGACCTGTAAGTATGCTTACTTAAGAAAAAAAAAAACACATTCATTTCTTTCAAGATAGCAGACACAAAATGAACATTGCAACACAAGAAGAACCAATCAAAGCTTATTGCTTTGAGTCCAAATAATTGTTCTAGGAGACATAAGGCAAGGACAACAGAATTTTGTTAGTTGTGCTGTTAACAAAGTTATTTATTTAATTGTAATTTTAATGCACTTTTTAAAAAAGCACATCTATAACAGTCATTTGGCTGCTCACTATCAGCATTCAGCAGGTTCACGTGGAATCGCTCTCACAAGAGCAACACCAGTGTCTGGGCCTACCTGCTTTACTGCAGGTATGTTACATGCCTGGCTGTTTCCACTTTCAAGAACATGGCTGCTGCGAGCGCAGACATCCTCTTACTGAGCCTGGAACAAGCGCAAGTGGTTAACAGGAGAGGTGCACAACTGCACCGAAGCACTGCTAACCATACCAAAACAATTACAGAGAAAAATACTAGCCCGACTTTTAGCCACTTCATTTGAAATATTAACCGAGTATTTTTAAGGAAAATTTTTAAGGACGGCAAGTGGGTTTAGTTAGAGCTGAGATAATTGATCCTGGCTATACAGAGATTCTAGTAAGTCAAACTGCTGATAACAACTATGGGAAGCCTGAAAACAATTCAACTAAAAAAAGTTATTGAATTTAACTGAAAAAGAGTCAAGTTTCTGCTACATATTTTGAATTTTAAGAACAGCATGATACACAGTGGAGAGCGAGCTAGTAATCAAGCATGCCTCGGGGCAGCCTGTGCCCTCTTGGCCTCATATCATCACAAAAGAAATCTCTCAAAAAAACCCCAGTGTTTTCAATACCTACAAACTGAAACATCAATAGCGTTCAGTGTCTTCCTCTAACCACTTCTTGACATGCCACCATCAAAGGGTCACCGCATATTCAAACTCTTGCATGCAACAGAAGTACCAGGCAGCCACCACGAGCGCCAGAATTAAATACCATCACGTAACCAAAGAAAACAAGCGTTGCTTCAACGCCTTAAAATACTCCAGTCACTGCTGCGGCGTAAATCTAGGACAAAAAGTTCCCGGCACAAAAGCCGCTCAGGAGCGGCGGCTTCCTTCGCGCCACAGGCCCTGAGGGGAGGCGCTCACCGCTGCCGGCCAGGAGGGGCCGGCCGGCCCGCCGCCGCCTGAGGCACCCCCTCCCCAAAAGGGGAGCCCCATAGCTCCCAGCCAGGCAGCGCCGGAGGCCCGGGCTCCCCACTCGTGCCAGCTGAAGCGACTCAAGGCTATTTCTGAGCCTGGCCCGCACCCCTCCCACGCCAGCGCGAACCAGGAGGGGCGCCCGCCCGAGGTCACTGCGCCAGGACCGCGCGGGAGAAGGGGCCCGGGCTGCACGACCCCGCCAGCCCGCTCAGGGCCGCGGCCCCCACCGGGAGAGAGCCCCGGGAGACGAACAGCGACCGCTCCGCACTCACCAGCACTCGCCGCGGACACCAGCGCATCCCCCCCGGCCGGCTTCCGGCAGCGCAGCCAGTTCAAAACAACGCCCGCCCCTATTGGCTCCGGGCGCCCCGCCCCCCCGCGCGCTATTGGGGGAGGGATCCCCCGCCTCTCCTCCTCAAGCCGCCATTGGCTGGCTCGCACACAGGTGCCTGGCGGGCACCGCCCTCTCCCTTTCCCCCGCGGGCCCGGGCGTCGCGGGGCGCCATGAGAGGAGCCGTGGGCTCCTGCTGCCCGCCACGGCGTGAGGAGGGCCGGGGCCTGGGCCTGGGCCTGGGCCGTTTCGAGAGGAGGCGGTACTGCGTGCTAGAGGCACGGCACCTTCAACACAGCCCTGTATCCATGTCCGCCACAGTGGATTGGAGAAGTCGTCTCTGGTATTGCATGGGCTGCTGCTTGGCCGCCTCTGCCTGTTTCCAGGATATTTTGTTTCAAGGTATTAACATTAAAGGCCTGATCTGAGCTTCAAAGGGCTCATACCTCCGAGGACTCATACACCCAGACGTGGGTTGTTGACAGTCTTAGTGAGTTTGGATGTAGCTACTTGCCCGTTGGTAGCACACAGTCACCGTGTGGGATGTGTGTTAGCGTGACTACCTTCAGGAGAGACTCCGCTACCAGAAAGGCCCCAAAGTTATTGAGCCCTGAGCTTGCAATGGTACAAATTCAGGGCAGGGCAGCTTTCCTGAAGACTGAGGAAAACACAGGTAACAAAGTCAGATTTGCTTTCAGTTATTAAGCGCAGCATGATCAGAACTGATAATTAAACATTTAGTAACTTTACTTAGATCTGCAGATTTAGGCTGGGATTGGAGCTGTGCCACCTTTTTGTCCTTTCATACTGAAATACGAACTTCCTCGTGGGTTTTTCAAACAAGTTTCAAACTTCATTTCTGACTTTTTTTCACAGGTGGCAATAGAGGATTTCAGTGGAGCCTGTAAATTAAAAACACTTTATGATGAAGCCTCTAAGGGAAGACCAGAAAAGCCTTGACTGCTCTTCTAGGTTCGAACACTGATAAACACAGTACACACAAGATACGGAACACTAATGAAAAGAACTCCCAGGGGTATATGAGTGTGTAACGTGGCTTGCAAGGCAAAAGCTTTCATCCTGGATGCAGATTGTTAGCTTTACCACTGGTCTGTCAGATGACATTGAGCAAATTCATCTCAATACTTTCTTTCTCCATCGCAACAATGGGATGATAGCATTGACCTTCGCAAGGTCTTTTGAGATCTACTGATGAAAATTGCTAGGTGAGTATATTATCATCATTATTTGTACTATTGCTTTTGAAACACAATAACAGATTGTAGTTATTACCTACATATATCAACCTTGATACAGATAAAGCTAAAATATATTTTTGTTTTCAGGTACAGAGTTGTTATTTAAAAGTTATCTGACGAATAAGTAGACAAATTACACAAATCTCTTAATCTCCATTATGTTAAAATTGGTAAAATGCATGCACATTAAATGTAATTTATTGCTCTTTGCTGTCACTCTGTTTCTCAAAGTACAGACTCATCACTGTGATCAAAGATTATTTAGCTTCTATGCTTGATACTCATTAAAAATCTTCAGGTGATAGGTCTGCGTACCTTCAGTAGGGTTAAGTCGGTGGGAAGAAGAAAAGGAAAACTGTCCATAGGCTTAAAACTTAATGGTGTTAGTTTTTACTGATCTTTTATTTTTTCATTAGTTTCAATACATATGGGAAGTTAAAGTAACTTGAGACTCATTTAAAACGTTTTTTAGGAGGCTTCAAAAAAACAGCCTGCTGCAAGGGGCTGTGAATACTGGATTTGGTGGCCATTCAGACTCTTCCTTCTATTTCCTGCGTCTACTTTTTGTTCTGCCTAAAACAGCTTTGTTATTCTGGTCTCTTTCAGACCCTGTCCTAGGGGATCTGTGTATAGCTCCCATTGTCAAACTTGAATAGTCAGATCCCAAGTAGGCAGTGATTCTGTATCCACTTCAAATATCTTTAGTGAAGAGAGTGGTACTGGCGATCAGCACAGAACCTCTACTGGAGAAAGCTAAAAAACAAGCAGCAGCTTAGTGAAAAGCTTGTAGAATTGTCCTGAGTTAGTCTCAAAAACTAAACGAGAAATAGTCCTGACATTTGTTTAAAAACTTTGTTCTGTCTTCCAAGTGCTGGAATGCATGTTGTATGGAATGCATAAAGCACACCTTAAATGGACTAAGTACCTTTTCCCTGAGAGCTCTCAAAAAGTATTTGCTAACGAGGAGGCATCAGTGACCCAGGCAGAGTTTTCTAGAGATCAATTCTTGCTCTGATCCCATTCAATATCTCTATCAATTGTCTAGATGATGTAAGATCTTTCCTAGTAAAATCTGTAGCTTAGTAGATGAGTGGATAATTCACATGACTGATTAGTTACAGAATCATCTGATGTGCCCAATGAAATCACCCCAGTCCAATAAAACGCATTTTTGATATCAGAAAATGCGAGCAACACATCTGGACATAAAGAATACAGGGATGGGGACTAGCTTGGCAAGAAGTACTTCAGAAAAGAATTTAGCTGTTAATATATATAAATGTTTCATCATGACCCCTCAGGTTAATACTGTGGTAAACTGGACTAATGTAATCCTTTAATGTATAAAATACAGAATACATAGGGGGGACAGGGGAGCGATACTGCCTTTGTCCACAGCACTAGTAGCACTGGAACGCTGCACCGTTTCTGGCATCCACGGTTAGGAAGGAGGGGAAAAACACTAGAAATAATTCAAGGAGGAACATAAAAGTAATGAAGAGGGTAGATAACGAGGCGTAAAATAGGGGGTTTAGGAAACTATTCAACTTATCGAAGAGAAGGCCGAGAGGTGACTCGATCGCTGTGGACAGACCACTGCAAATGGCGAACAGGTCAAGTTAGGCAAATCCATGGGGATCACGTGCCAGCATTACCTGGCTGCATTGCACCTGACCAGCCCTCTGCCACAGCACGCGTTTCTGCCATCAGTTGGACCCAGAATCTCCCGGTCTACAGCTGTGAAAGTACCACTTAGTTTCCCCAAGAACAGAAAACCTTTAGCTGTCCTGCAAGTCGGCGGGCTCAGTGCTGCAGGCCGCTCAGCGCGGTTTCGCGTACCCATCCAGTGAGGTGACATACTCGTCCCTGCTGCTCCCGCCGAAAGCACGTCGTCCGTGCCCCGCTCCCACAGGCGGCGGGCGGCAAGGCCGTGCCCTGCTCGCCGCTCTTTGCCGTGCGGGCAGCCCGGTCCCTGCCCTCGCAGCGGAAGCGCTTCTGGCCGGGCTGCGGCGGCTCCTCCGGCGGCTCCCGCCGCTCGCGGCCCCGCTCGCCCCGCTCGGACGGGCAGCGCCGCCGGCCAATGCCGCGCGAAGCGGCCAGCCAGTGAGCGGAGCGGGGCGGGAGCGCACCAATGAGGCTTTGGTTGCTGGGCGCGATCGCAGAGGAACCACCCAATAGGAAAATTCGCGGCGCGGGAGCAGCGCGTCGGTTTGTGTGCCGGCCGCAGACAGGCAGCGCGAGGCAGGGGTCGGCGGCGGGACCGCCGGCGGGTGGGGGTCGCGGCCTCGCTGCCCTCCCCGGCCCGCCGGCCGCTGCGGCGATGGGGCGGGGGCGGGCGCCTCTTTCCTTCCGCTAGTACTTCCCTCCCCAGGTGTGAATGTTGAGGAACGATCACGCCCCGCTTAAAAAAAGAGTTGGCAAGACGGTACCAACGCGGGCTGAGTGGGAAACGCGTTCCCCTCTCCCGCGGGGCCTCTCCTGAGGGACGCTCGACCGAGGGCGGCTCCGCGGGCGGTTATTTTTTGTAAACGTAGTTTCGGAAGGGCACGCGTTTGTCAGCGTTGCCCTTGGACCTGTTTTTGGAGCGGCCTTGGGGGCCGTCGGGAGGACCGCGCTCCTCCAGAGCTGGCGGGCAGCAGAGCCGAGGTGCGGGAGCGGGGACCCGGAGGCCTGATGGCAGCGCGTTTGTGTGCTCTGTAGAGAGGAGAAATCCCCCGTGCGCTTTAAAAACGCAGCCAAAAATCATAGTAGGAAAAGTAAACGCAAGAAAAGGGTTAATGATTGCTTCCACCTCCCCCTCCTCCCCCCGTTGGATAAAGATGGTCTTGGATACCCTTTGTAAATAGGAATGTGGAGGTGGGAGGGGAGAGCGAGCCCCACTCCCTCTACGCTGTAGTCTCGGTGGGTAAGGAGGCGGCAGAGCCTGGTGCAGCCCAGGCGCTCTCCCGGGAGAATGCGCGGGGGGACGGACGCGCCTTCCGCGGGAGCCGGGCACCCGCGGGGCTGCGCCGGGGCGGGGAGGGCGTGAGCGGCGGGCGGGGAGCACCGCGGCGGGGGCTCCTGCTCCCGGGGAGCGGGAAGCGAGAGAGGAAGACAAGGGGCTTTCGCTGATGTGCTGCCCAGCGGTTGCCGAGTGTTTTATTGAAGAGTTGGTTGGTTTTTTTTTCCCTTCTTTTTTTTGGTACACCCGCCTCCTTGAAGCCAGCAGAAGCAAGGAAAATAAGCTGAGGACAGAGAAATAAGAGAAGACGGAGGAGATGGTGAGCAGATCATTGGGTTGGGGGAATGAATGAGGTTGCCGGGCTGTTTTCTGTGAGGGGTTCTTGCAGGGTGTAGTACGTTTGGGATGATTTTGCATCACGATTGCGGACTAGCCGCCTTTGTTTGCTAAAGATTGCTGTTGAAGGTTTAACAGCGTTCATCAGTTTATTGTGAGGTACGCAACGAGGAGTTGATGTATACGAATGGCTAAAATTACATACGCAAGCCACACACACAAGCAACCCTTAAGCAAACCAACATTGTATTAGTCCTGCAATATGATGGGCAGTTCTTGTCATGGAGGGAAGTCATTGCTCAGGTTATTTGTGGCATGCATAGGAGATGAGTCTCTTTGTAGCAGCGACCGAACAAAACTAACCTATTTCTTCACAAACGTGAAATCCATTAGACTTAAAAGCCAAAGTTAGTTGTTCTTTTTTTTCTTTTCATTTTCCCTGCAGTATTGCTGTACATGATTAAAATCTAACGTTTGCAAAACTTGATCAACTCTTTAAAATGTTCACGTCTACCATGCAAATAGTAAAGACTGTCTTCCTCCCTTTCTCTTTTTTTTTTTTTTTTTTAAATGTAGGCACTTGTTTGTGTACGTGGAAGGGAGAATTCTTACAACATGTACTTTGCTTTTTACAGTGTACTGTTGTGCCTTAGGTAGGTCACAATACAAAATGTGATTCTTAGCATGTTAAAAAAAAAAACCCTAAGCAGATTTTCTTAAATCGAGTGAAGACCTGTTTTTATACTAACAATATCTAAAATACTAGATACAAGTTTGTAGGGAAAAAACCTGCTGTTTTGTATTGATGGGAATGCTTTATGGTAAAAATCATTATTCTAAATGACAGAATATTGACATTGGCTGATTGTATCTTCCTGTGGATGAAGTGCTGCAGTCTGTATTAAGTACATTAGCCCTTTAAGCTTCCATAAATTTAAACATATTTTGTTTACAAAATTGTGCAGGACTGCATGCTGCAGTAGTAAAATCTGAAATTTTAGTGGCTTTAGAAATGTTGCAAGGCTCTGCAAAAGAAAAAAAATTGCAGCTTCATATTAAATCTGCTGTGGAAGAAAAGATTGGTTATAATAAAGTAATACAGGATATACATGGTGACTAAAGTAACTGAAAGGGCTGGATAGTTTGGAGCTTCTACAGAAAAAAATAAGTTGTGAACTATGCTGTGATCTTCATCATGCAAGATATTTGGATGGATGGCTGTTAAATTTATTTTAAGCAACATCTCTGTAAATGCTTGTCTGAAATATTTAAATTATATGCCTCATTAGGCAAATGGGTTTATCTTCCCATTGCTTGGCTAAAGGAATGTATTAGGAGGGCAAGGTTTAGAAGAACAATACAGTTTGACTGCATAGTTTATCCTCATGTATTGTTCAGAGATGCATAGAATGTATTTTATTTGACATCAGTGATCTTTATAAAGTTGACTTTGCTGATTTTATTTTTATGCCATAGTTGCTGTCAACATAAATAACTGAATTTCAATTAATATAACCATAGATATGACCTACTATTTAGCTAGAATGGGTGAAGAATAGTTCCCTTCTTTGATTTTCATCCATTCAAAATCTCTGCAATGGATTTCAGTCTCAGCAGGTCTTTAATATTGAAAGAACTGGTAGGAGTTACAAACAGAGAGAGATTCCCATTGTATTGAGTTAGGACGCGGCACTAGAAATGGCAAAATTCCTGCCTTTTGCTTATACTTCAAATTTTGTACAAACTGCAGTTTAGAGAAGATCTCTTATCCTGAAGACCATCTGCATGCATATTACAGTTATATAAAACGAAGCTTCTGTATTTGATTTTATGTAATGCAACACATTATTTCTGCTATGCTTTTGGTGGATCCTGGTTAGTGTCAGAATTGATACACTGTGAGGAAAACCTGTTAGAATTCTTGTGCTACCAGGTTTATGATTTGTTGCTCTTAATATTTTATTGTGTGAGTATAAATCATTGACACAAACATTGTAAACAAATGCTGTAGCACCTAAATGTGACATTACATTTAGCTTATGTCTTTACAGTTTAACCAGAGTATGACAGTATCTTGTCTAGTGTGAGTGCGTTCTATTCCGAACAGCCATCATAGTAATCTTCAAAGCAGAAAGGTTAGGTCAGATTTTTTACTTTATTGCCTGTCTCTACAGAAGAAGGAGGAAAAAGGCCAACTCTAGGGTTATGCCAATATGGTTAGGGAAAGAATTTATGAGATGTGTTGCGTGCAGTTACCTTATTCAGACTTCACATGACTCACCTGGAAATTAGCATTGAGATTTCTGTTAAGATTGAAATCCACATATTTTTAGAAAAAGTGTTCTTTCCATAATGCAAAACACTTAGAGTATACATGTAACTTGGCAAACATATTTTCTTTAGAAAAGGGCATTAGCAATATCATGGGTTTAATCATTAAAATAAGAACAAGGAGATCTTGAAGTATTCTCTTAAATTCCAGGTAGGATGTGGTCTACATGCGTGCTGAAGCAAGAAGGTTAGCCACCTATCTCAACATCTGAAAAAAGTAGCAACTGTCTTACGTAATGAAATGTTTTTTCTTTCCCTCAGCTAACTTGGGTAAAACAAAGCCAAACCCAAAAAACTGTGGTGCAAGTTTTTTGTTCCTTGTTTGTCCTTTTCACTCCTACCCTTGCATTGCACAGTCAATCCAAAACAAGCTGTAAAGCTACTTCTGGTTCTATATGCTGACGTTCTAGAGGTCTAGATCTTCCACATTAGCTTAGGTCACATTCATTTTAAATGGTATGTAAGACAAATAACTAATTCTAGTGAATCTAATTCTTTTTATGTGTCTGCTTTTCTGCAACGTTGTAAGAACAGACAGCTCAATTTAGTAATATCCAATCTTTTGAAAGGCTGACAGTCAACCCTATAGCAGTCACATTTTCAAGAAGTAACATTTTTGGTGTGTGGTATGTAAATGGCTAATCATTTAATAGTAAGTGGACAGCATCTATTATTCATCATTAATTTATACACACTACATCAAACAAAATACCATTTTAGAGTCCTGATGAGACTCATTGATTGCCACTGTGTTTCAGGATAATTTGACATTTGGATCCACCAAAATACATGCCTTTCTTGGAACATCAGTTAATCTTGGGGATAAAAAATGTACAAGAGACCAAGCAGGAATGTATGTATGGGTGGCATTTTAAAATATTTTAATCTATTTTAGAGAACACTTTGATTTAGTTAATGAAGCTCATATCTAGTCACTACTCATTCCTACAAAGAACATGACTGAATATATTTTCTTACAATAGTTGTCATTACTGAAGCATACCACTATTGAAACAAATGGCCTCTTTCTGAAAATAATAAATCTTAACTAAGGCACCATTATACCCCTGAAATTACTGGCTTTATTGATTTTTTTTTTTAACTGATTACTTTCTCAAATTCTGTGAAAGTTGATACTGTGTTTATACCCTCATATTTTGCTATGTAGTTATATTTTTGTTGTCCAATCTAGATAAAAATTGATAGAAATGTCACTGGTTCCAAGTAAGAGCCATCTAAAGTTGGTTCTACGAGGCTGGCCACAATGAAGTCAAGGGATCTGCTTAATCATATCTTTCAAAATCAGGCCCTCTGAGGAGTTAACCTAGAAAACCAAAATCAGTGGGTACTTGTGTAGATATCTAAATCTGTGTTTTCTCAAGTGTAGACTTTTTGCAGAAGATAGATGATGTTTACTAGCAATAGTACACTGAGGAGAGAACCTGTGAGCCTGGGTGTGTGCAGATCTGTGCTTCTCCAAGTACCTCTTTGTGAAGGATCTCTTGGTCTGATTCTGCAAGTTGTAATCCTCTGTAATCAGCTGATATTAATTACCATGAGACAAGCTGAATGATTTTGAATATAGAGTATATTTAGAAAAAGCAAAATTGTAATATTTAGATCACAGATTCCAGGCTGAGCAGCCCAAGAAATTAATGTTCATCCAACACTTGTCTAATGGTGATATTGCTGGTGGCAGTATTACAAGATACTAAGATCCATTAAGAACACATGGGCAGGATTGTGCTTCTCTGCTTCCTTCTTCAGTTTATATTGCCCTGGGAAGATCTTTCTGTTTCTGAACTACATGCAGTATGCTTTATCTCTACCGATATGATGGCTTTCTTGGACAGTTTAGCATCTTTGTTCCATAAGGTCCTTGACTGCGGTGTCAGAATCTTCTGTGCATGCTTCAGTTGATGTTGTTTATAATTATGGTTTTCCTGCATCTCAGGGCACATGCATTTTGCTTCAGAAGCTGCAACAGCGTTTCTGTGAGCTACTGTGTGGTTATATGCCAGTGCACCACTAATCTATTAGCTTATGATTTGTAGGTCAGGGAGAAATTGAGATGTTTTGCTATCTAAGCAGTATCATCTCTTTGCTGCTTCAGTGCTTACATGACATCTCAAGTTGGCTGAAGATTAAAAGGACATTGTCAAGGTATCTTTCACAATTTCATTTTTATTATTTATTTTGTTTGCCTTATTATTGCTGTCATAAGCCATTGGAAGCCTGAAGTCTAGTGCCTTGCCAACAGGCCTTTGTCCTCCAGAACAGTTACTGTTTAGCTGCTTATGGTTTATTTAAGAGTTGTGAAGCATTTACTGTCTTCTGAAATACATTACTGAAGAGTTACAGCTTAAACATTGCAAGTGAGAGGGAAGAAGTGAGTAAATCAGTTTGGAGCCAGTCCTGACATTGTGTAGTTATGGTAAACTCAAAATATTTATTCTTTTCCTTATTTCTTTCATAATTTGGGAGTATAAAATTAGGCATCAGTGCTTCCTTTGCACAGTCATCCTTGAGAGTGGACTTTCCAGGGGATTGATATCAAGACCTGCATTCTTAGTTGGATACATTTTGAATTATCTGATGAAATAATCCCTGTAAGAATTCCTACAGGTGCAGTGGTATTGACTGACTTTGAGGTGCCGAGCAGTAGCTTAATTTGGAGTACTGGCCAGAAAAAAATATCTTTACAGGATCTGGGCTTAGTATCACATGTGCCTTTTTTCTTTTCTAAGCTTAATTTTTTTTCCCCCTATTATTTCTGCTGTCATGGTTTTTTTGTACAGAAAAATGCTACCTTAACTTGTTGCTGTAAGAAAGTATTTTCTTAATTGATCTACATTCATTGCAATGTAAAGTTAGTGAAACTGGAGCTACTGTTCCCAGTAATTTAATTGCCTGTTCTTCATCTGCTCTGGTGGTGTAATTTCTACCCATGAGTTGGAAATATATCAGCACAATTCCTCCATGGGACCTTCTCATTACAGTAAACATTCTCTATTTAATTTGGGTTATGTAGTGATAAAATTTTAAGTAACTGCTATTCAGAACAGTGACAGAAGTGATCGCAAAGACTTACTGAATTGTTCCTATGGCTACGAAACTGTATTGCAATGTTTAATCAACAGTGTTCACGTCTACTGGATTCACAGCTTGATGGGAGCTGAATGTATGTGTGATATCGGGTAGACTTATTTTTGCAGGTTTTAAATGAAAAATTAATAATCTTTTTGACAGTATGCAGCGTAGCAAAGGTTGCAGAGATTCCCCAGAGGAAAGTGAATTGCAGAGTGACTTCAAATATGGTTCATAAAGCACAGACTGTCTTGGGGAAGGAGAATCTGCGATGTGACACTTAAGTTGGGCTGGTTACAATAACTTCAGGCATGTCAATTAGACGCCTGAGTTAGAAAGGGCAGCCACTTCTGGCTGCAAATAAAAACAGTGGATAGAGACAAACAGACTTCTCTGGAGGTTGATTCAGTCTATGAGTCTGAATCAAGTGTTTTAACTGACACTTTGAAGGAGCCTCTCTCTGCTGAGTAGCAAACATGGATAGTATATGGAGACCAGCTTCCTACATTAAGCATGTATGTCAGGTGCTGAAAGTGAGACAGCATGAATATTTTTCTTGTTATGTGTATATCAAAACTTTGAAGAACTATCATGTGGTGGGTATTTTAATCGCTCATTGATGGGTTGAATTTTCTTTAGACAGCACTTCATACACCTCGCCTATGAGGTTAATTGTATGAGGTTGAAGGGTACAAAATAATTTTGGTCATTTTGTGCAGTTGTCAGAACTCTGAAAGAATTCTGTGGATGGATGGTTGAGTTTCTTGTGATATGTATTGACGTAACATCACTCATAGCAGTCTAGTAGAATCCATAAGCTTGCTACTGCAAGAGTTTCTGTTTCTGTTTTGCTGTTCTTGGGAAAGAGAAGGAAGCCTTAGACAAGACTGCCTATGGAGAGAAAGGTGGGCATGAGCATGCCTTATGGTGTTATATTTAGGTTTGTCAAGGAGAATCCCTCTAGTATCAACAGGAGATACATGGGAAATGCAATTAAAGTGTCTCATAAAAACAGTGTTCCTTTAAAGTGGTGTGTTTTTTCTTTAAGGAAATGCAAGTTTTATTAAATGTTGCAGTGCTTCTCTAGAATGTGTACAGAACACTGTAGTTATTGGTGTAGACATTTTAAACAATATTCTGTTCTTTCCTTTAAGATATAACCCTAATAGTTTGTTCATCCTATACTATGGGTTAAAATGGCATAAAGATCGGATTGCTGGAAGTAGGAAGTCTTTTGTCTCTCATGTCTGGATCTGTTTCTCCATTTTGATAGGCCAGTGACAATGAGTGTTCTTGTTTTGCTATGTGTCTACACTGAAGTATTTGAACGAAAAATGCTTATATAAGCTAACATTAATGAAATGTTTCATACAATTCTGATAATAACATTATCTATACTTAACTTCTCAATACTTCACAAATCTTTGGCTTATGGTTGGTATTCTGCTGTTGTATATTGCTGTCAAGTTTTGATGTAGAAATGAACTCTATTTTAAAAAGTCAAATAATCTAACATTCCTTCTACAATTCTTAATCTGATGCAAGGAAGCTTCATTCATGTTGATCAGTAAAATGACAATAACCATCCACAAAACTTTAATTTGGTTTTGCAAATCAGTAAGTGTACACCAATAATGGTCCGAAGGTATTAAAAGCACAGTTTTATTGTATGCAGTAGCTACGAATTAAGAGTTTTCCAGTACGTTTTAAGGCATAATCTCTTCTGCCTGAATAAATATCACATTTGACTTTATTTTATCAATGTAATGTCAAGTGAACTCTCAAACATGATTCCTAACTTAAACTGTCAGTGCTCTCCCTCTTTGCACCACAGGCTGGGTCATGCCATGCTGATATAACTTCTCCACATATTTTTGGACTGGTTCTTCTTTAATTCAGTGTGACAATACAAATAGTGAGTTATTGACGGCAGCTAAAGTGAGATCAGTATGACTGTAATCAATAACACACCTGCATAGAATAACAACTACTACCAGGAACGTATTTTGTATTGATTCAGGAATTTATGCTGTCTCCACTACACCCAGTCTGCTACTTCCATAATTTATGTAATAAAATCTCTACTTTAGAGAAGCTGTTACTAAGTTAAATACCAATAAATGATGACATATCAGGATGTAAATTACATATTGAAGATTTTACTACAAGCAGAAATAGCACTTGCTAAATTCCTGTGGGTTCTGATTCAGAACCAAGGCACTTCCTTACTGCAGGCTGAAGGATAATGGAAGTAAAAAACTGTGTTCCCCATCCTGAGGCAGTATTTTAGAGGTGGAGGGTAAGATGCTGTTTTTAATGTGATGTGGAGATGGAAGCTCATTGAATTGTATAATCCATAAGTTTGAAACTTTGGTAGAATTTCTTTATCAGTAACAGTAACCCTTATTCCAGTTCTGTCCTTAAACTGGCATGTAATTTTCTCTTAATACTGATACATCTTTATGTGTCTCTCTCTAGTAGAGGAACACATTGTAAAAGATTGATGCTATCCTCTGATTTTCTTTTCCAAGCCTAAAGTCAGTAAAATTGAACAGAAGGTACAGATTATGGCCAGGAATTTGGGAATACCAATGTTCTTTGAAAGTAATACCTAGCTTCCCGGAGATAAGTGTTTATTCCCTTACTTGCTACCTCTCTGTTTGCTTTGTTGATCAGATGATTAGCCACGAATCCAATGGAAAATTACTATGTATTTATACCGAATAGAATAAAGTCTCTTGGTGGGTTTTAAGCATGATAAGAAAGCTTAAACAATGTATCACAAAAAATCTTGGTGTGTGAAGCCCATACGAAGCTTCAAATTCAGTTGTTCATACAGATTCATCTATACTTTATTAGTTCTTGGTTTGAATGTCAAACAGAAAACTCAAATTTGCAAGTATTGCATGCACTAGCTTCCTAGATATACAGCCTTCTATTTCTGATGGTGTTACCATCTTTGTATCCACATATACCTGCAATTTGTCAACAGGAGTAATCTCAGTGTAGTCCAGAGAAATATGCATGTCTTCAAATTTACTGTTCTTCAGGTTATTAAATAAAATCCTAGTTCTTGGTTAACTTCTAGATCTTCCTTGTTGCCTGTCTTCTGTTTAGTGGCATTATATCAAAACTCTATCTGCTGTAGGAACAATTACAGTATGACAGGAATGGTTTGTGCTTTAAATGTGCCAGACTCAGTACGAAGAAGCTCAGCATCAGGACTGTTTAGTGAAACCCTTCCATACCAAGCTTGAACTAAACCTAATCAAATTCAATTAGGATATTATATTCTTTTTTATGTAATAGTATATTACATGTTGTTTTGTTGCTTAATGCTGAGGTAAAACTCCCCAAGTATGACAGATAAGAATCCAGACAGAACAGTGTTCCCCAGACAATTTTCTTAGGATACTATTCATGAGTTAACCCACTAGTTCTTGAGAACATGTTTTGTGCTGATATTTTGTCCTATACAAAATGAGGATATTTTCTCAGAAGAATATTTGCTACATTATCTTTTTTACCAATGTTTCATGATGGTATGTTCCTGTAGGTGATAAACAGTCCTCAGGTTTTACAGGCTACTTACTGCCTTCATGGTGGGGTTTCTGAATCCCAACCCATGCTCATCTATCTCTTCAAGGAAGTAGCCACTTCATTTCCTTTATGACACCACAAACCACTTTTCACTGTTTAGAAGCGGAGAAGCAGTATGATAACTCTGAATTTCAGGAACTTTAGTTTTTAAGGGACTGAAGAACTAATGTTAAACAGAACTGAAGCTGGTTATATTAATTTAGCTCTCCAGGAAGATCTAATGTAACTTGTCTAGTGACATACAGCCCAATAGCAAAATTCTTGTTTTGTACTGTTAGCAGTGGTTTTTAAATTTAAAATTAACATAAACTCTAAATATTATTAATTGTATAAAGGTTAATATCTTCACAATGCTAGGCAAGTATTTGCATTTAGATGATCAGGAGATAATACAGGATTCTGTTTTCCAAGGGATTTTTCCTTCCTGACTGTTTGAAGGAAGGAAGGAAAACACTTACTCTCTTCCCAATGTAAAATTTTGATTTTTCTGGACAGTTATCACTGTACTTTTTTAAGCCTTACTGAGAGGACAGAAAATTCACAAAGGAATTTCTTGAGCTGTTGGACCTTCTGCTAACAAGTAGCAGAGGTCTGATGAGGTTTGCAGCCTGACTTGCTCAGATTTCCTTTGAAGGAAGATCAGTGGTGATGGAGTCCTGAGTAAAAGGAATATGTGAGAACCTCTCTGTGATTTATAAATAAGTTGATACCCTGGCTGATACTTGCAGTGATCCCTTAGGAATTTAGGCCCAAATTCTTAAAGGGATTTAGGCACCCAGTTCCTGTTAAATTCCATTATATTTCTGTACAGTATTGTCACTGAAACCAAGGGAATTAGGTTTAGGAATCCTTCCGAAGGTTTGGATCACAGGTATAAAATTCCCTTGACTTGTTTCTTTTAGGTTTATGTGGTGGTTTCAGCTTTATTTTCAAATAAAGATGGATTAATTTGGTAAGATGTATTGACAAGTATGTTTAAAGAATTAAATTATTGCAATTATTTTAAAAATTCACTTGCAGATCAACTTGAGAAAAATGTCCATTTCCTCAGACTACCAAACTCAGAGCAGCTTTTAGCATAAAACTTGATTTTTTACTTTGCTTACTCTAGGGGATTTTTGATGTCCAAATATAAATATATATTTGTATACATTTGTGATATCTCATTAGCTACTGAGATTCTTGGGATTTGGAAGACTTGAGGTCATACAGTAAACATGAGAATTCCTTTTTCACCATGTTGTTTTTAAAACTGCACACAGGCATTTAGTACATTCCCAAACCTGAGTAAAAAAAGTTCAGAGGTACTTACAACTATGAAGAGTTTCAAAAGACAAAGTTTCCATTTATACTATTGTCAACTGTGTAATTAAGTCCAATCTCCAGTTGAGATTGTGTAATTCAGAGAATATTGAACATCCACACTTGCCTCAGGCTGTCTAGTGGACTATATTGCCCACAATTAAACAGATGAATGCACAAATAAGGATAGGCATCCTTCCAAACACTTCTATCTATATTTAGCAAATTCTTCTCATTTCCCTCTCTGTAGGAGGGTAGTGATGTTGGTAACCTTAATATTGGCCAACAGAACTGTGAGTGTCTTAAGCCCTGTCCTACTAGATGTTTTCCTTTCCCATGTTATTTTGACCTTCTCTCCCTTTCTTTTGGATTAAATCTTTTTATGTCCTGAATGAGAAATTTGCTTCACATTCTCCATCTGAATATAGAAATAAGTAAAAGTGAGTTCTCTGTGCCACAAAGGAATAGGAAGAACATGAAAATTTCACAAGTTTAAGTGTTCTGAAATTTATGAAAGATATAACTAAGTCGGGGGGGGGCAATACAAAGATATCTCCTTTTTATGGAAGCCAAAGCTATAGGTTCTGTAACTTTTTACCTCATTTTATGTATCAATGTTTGAAGGACTACAATGCCTTTTGTTAAAATGCAGCAAGCTTTCTATGTAACATTACCTTTAGAAAATACTGAATTCAGTTTGTCTAGTTTTCGTAACTGACGTTTGCATTTTCCTTTCTTAAACTTCCATATTATCCAAATATGTATTAAAGTTGATGCTGTAGCTGGCAGGCTTGAAAGATGCAGTCTAATTCACAGTATAATCTGCATGATTTTCCTAAATAAATGACTAACTTCAATTTAAGAAAACAGGAATAACTATTTAATCTTATACTTGCTACATGGAGGTGTTGTGTTTCAGTAGGGAGACCTTGTAACTATTAGATTTGGAAAGTAACTGGTGTGAATTGTCGTCTCTTTTTTTTTTTTTTTTTTTTCCCCTCCTCCCTTTTTTTAATTGGGAAAGAGAAGTATTCCAAACTCCCATGCACTTGAGGCCAGAACAAGACTAGACACAGGTTTTCATTAAATTAATTTCTTTCCTTCTGTGTTTTCATCAGGAAACAAGTTGTTTAACATTATTTTATAGAGAACAATCTTTAGTTGTTGAACTCGCTACATTGTTCAGCAAATAGCAAAATAAGATGCAAAAGCTTATGTTGCAATGAATCTTAAAGACATAGAGCACTGAGTGGAAAAGCTTTGGAACTAGAGGCACAGAAAACAAATCAACACAAGTTAAATCATAAAGATCTGTAAGATCATCTGGTCCATGTTTTGCAAGATTTCTCCATATAGCATACAAAATCTTTGCTTCAAACTGTAATGTTATATAGTAATTCAAGGAGAAGACCTCAAATTTCCTTCCAGTTCCCCTTCTGCTAATTTTAGAATAAGTTATTTCACTTGCCTCTTTGCTGTTTTTACTTCCAAGTACCCCATTTCTCAAGATTTAAGTGTTTAAGGGCAGAGATAGTGCTCCTGGGACATCAGATTATGATGATCTGTATAATACTAATTTCGGTAATATACTTACCATAGCATATGTCATGTTTCCTGTGTCAGCTGCACCTCCGAACCTTGTAGGTCTGGGACAGTAGTCTGAGTTTAGCACTTCCTTCCCTTTCTTATACTTAAGGAAAATACTATTTCCTTTTCTTTCAAATATGAATTTGTATAGATACCATAACCTTCATCTGCATTCCTGCAGCTAAGTGCCTGGCTTTGATATTTTAGGAGAATAAAGAAATATATTGTAGTTAGGTTTAAAAGAATATTCTCTAAACTGTCAGTCAGCATATCACATCATTCCTTTGTCGTCACAGAAACTGGAGCTGTAGAGTAAGCAAATGATTTCACATTGGAACATCCACTGATGTTTAGCTGTGTGGGCTTTCCTTTGAGTCTGGACAGCTCTGCTGTTCTGCCTTTTAAGCATCTCCTACATAATGTCAGCTTCCCAAGAACTGATCATTCTGATGGTTAAAAATTTCTCCATACTTCAGCTTGTTTGTTTGTTTTTTAGCCAGTTCGTACTGGTTTGGTTTTGTGCTTCAGTAGCTCCTCTCTTTCTCTTTTTCTCTCTCTGAGAATTGCATGTTTAGTATATTTAGTGAGGACAGTTCTACCTCCTTTCAGCCTTTGTTTTGCTGGGCTAAATAATCCAAACTCTTATTCTCTGCTCATGAAATGGTTAGTCCATTCCCAGGTGGTTTCAGTAGTCCATATTTATGCTGAGTCAATCTTTCTCTAATATGGATCTCTGGAATATCATAGTGACTTCCAGATGTAGTTCTGAAGTTGTCACATTCACTGGTATTAGCAATTCCTGCCTTCTACTGAAAATAGTTCACTGATAGTATTACGTTGTCCTTTCTCAAGTACAGCTCTCCCAGTTCTTATGTAGTTGACTGATACTTTTTTCCTTCTCTCCTGAAGAAATCCAGGCTATGTCTACAGTTTCTAAGCTTACTGAAAATGTATGCATCTTACAAAAGAAATCTTTCTGGTTCTCAGATATAATTTAATATAGTGTTTTGTTGCTTTTTCCATGAGACTTGATGAAGGGGCTTGTATAAAGAAGCAGGCCCTAGAGATTAAAAAATAGTTTAGCTAAACAGGGAATATCCCAACTAACACTCAAATAAAATAGCTAAACTTTATGTAAGAGGGAGTATACTGCTCTGCTCCTTTTCTCAGGACTGCGGCGTTTCTCTTTTACTGTGGTCAGTTTGAGGGAGGATTCTAGTAACACTAACCGTTTCAGGACCCTATGTCTAGAAAAGGAGGAGGGATTTTTGTGAACTAAGAGACTACATAGGGAGCGTTAGAGAATGCTGGCATCCTAGCCAGGGAACAGAGAGATTGAGATTGTTTTCTCCATCAGGAGATGGGCATTAGTTGGACTGAGAGAATTGTTGCAGTTGGACTGCAACAATTGGCAATAGACATTTTAAGCATAAATAAGACTGTGTATTGGCTTTTTATTGGTTTTATTGTTTATGCTACAGGCTTACTACCTGTGCAATAATGAATAAATACTGCTGCATTTTGAAAGTGCTGTGTTTTACTTTATTAAACAAATTGGTTACTGATCTCTGTGATGAAAGAACTTACAGGTGCCAAATGCAGATGTGTCTGTTGCAGTAATGCAATTGGGAAAAGGAGTCTGTAGGCTAGAGATTTAGTGTATATGTGATTGTACTGTGTGGTTCCACCAATGATGCAGAAAGCAAGGCCTGGGAGAGAAGCCTTTTAGCCCTTGAGAGGCCTAAAAAAAAACCCCCAAAACTAGGTTGTAGTTTGTCATGCTACCACAAAAGAAGGGAAAGACTAATAAGAATTACAGAATAAACACAACTATTTCATGTGAAAAGAGGTTGAAGTCTAGGGGAAAGCAGCTGGTCTCACGAAGGAAAGAGTGCTATCTTTTAATTTTATTTTTTTATAGGGTTTTTTTTTTAAGCAGTAAACCAATGTATTTTGGTATTGTAAAAACTTTAAAAACAGTAATACAGGTATCTCTGTTAAAGAACAGAACTATTGTTTCAGAAGTAGACAAACTTTGGAGCTGTAATCTATAGGAAAAGTCCTGGTCTTCGGAGAGTTCCTGACTTCAGTTAAATTCAAAAGATAAGTGATGTAGAGATCTCGGAAGCTTTACTGTCTGCACAGTAGCTCAGTTGAGAAAACCAGAATTTCACATAGTGTCTGATTTAAATGAGCTTTCTACTGTCTGTAGATCTATTAAGTGTATCTGCATGTACCCATGAGACTGCTATACAGAGGATATAATTATTTTGTTTACCATTTTGAGATTGATGTGAATGGAATCAATACCAGTTAGTTTGCTTTTCATTACTGAAGGCATCTGAAATGTTGACCAACCTTACCTTACTTGTGTCAAACAGATCACAAAGCCCTTATATACACACCATTTGACCTTTTAGGACATTCTTCAAAGAACTAGCAGGCTTAGCATGTCACTTTTTTCTCCCTTGAAGAAATTAAATCTAATTAGGAGGATCCTACTTATACAATGTAGATACAGATTACAGGTGCACACAGTGTGTGGAGAGTCCAGAATGAAAATAGCTGTAATGAAGAAGGGGGGGAGGGGGGAACAGACACCCTGAAATAGGCTGACTTATTTCGGAGTACAAGATGGATAATTTAGTGACTTTAGTAGCTGCACAGATATAAAATATTTACAGCAAGTTGGAGAATTCTAATGGGGAAAAGAAATCTCTCAAGACATTTTCTTCTAGAGAATATGAAATGAGAAAGGAATTATGCACAAATATAACAATTACACAGTTTTAGTATTAGTAATTAACTGTCTGATGTTCATTTCTCTTTCTTCACTCAGGTGTAGTTTGAATACACCTGAATTACGTATTTTAAGAGGAGAATCATGAACGCAATTGACTTCTCCTTGGGCAACCTTTGACATTTCACTGCCTGTTAACATTGTCTTTCTCACAGCAAATGTCACTTGAGACTCTTGTCGTAAAGAACAAAAAAATATGCTTGTGCATTCTTGTCATTTCACACGAAATCAAGTGACTGATTTCTGATAGAGATCTCAAGAGCATTGAGTTTATACAGGTTTCTCCCAGTTCCACCTCAGAATAACTGCTTGCATGTATTTTTGGAGGCAAGGAATGTTAATAGTAGATTCTTGTGAGGAACTAATTATTTAAAGTATCTTTGGCACTATGAAATTGAAAATAACTTACTGGGTATGCACAATAACAAGACAAAACCCAACTAGTTTAAAGTAGGTGTAACATCCTGGAGTAAAAAATGTATGCCTGTTTTATACGTCCTTGTGTGACCAGGGAATTTGGAGCAGTCATTGGAAGATGAAGGAATCCAGCTCCTGCATTATTGGACCCAGAGGCCATACTGTGTCATTACTAATGCATGCAGGCATGTTCAATAAATTTCATGGTTATACATCTCACTGTCATTTTCAGAGCGCATTGATTTAAGCAGCTCCCACTTATCAGGAATACTACAACAGGCAGCACAGCCTAATATGCTGATAGGTACAAAGTGAAGGCGTCTTATTTTGATCAAAAACAGAGAAAAAAATTTACTGTAAGGGTGAACTGAACACTGGAGCAAGTTGCCCAGAGAGGTTGTGGAGATTACGTTCCTGGAGATTTTCAAAACCTGACTGGAAAAGATCCTGAGCAACTTGCTCGTAATTGACCCTGCTCTGAGTAGGGAATTGTACCAGATGATCTCTAGCCATCCTTTCCAACCTCAGCTGTTCTGTGATTCTGTGAAAATAAGACGGTTAATAACTGAATATCCTTCAAATTACTCTGTCTTCTACAAGAAGAAGCAAAGTTGCAAGGATCCTGATGGTGCAAGGAGCAGGAAGTCCAGAAAGGAGTTTCAGGGACGCAAGACAATCTCCCTTTGTTTCTCACTAGTCAGTATAACCCATCAGTGAATCTCCCAGTATGGGCAAGGGGTGTGAAGGGACAGCTGGATGGACAGAGCTGTGGGTCAGGCTGGGATGTGGCTGCAGTTCTGAGGGTACCATTAGCAGCTGCATTTATGAAACTACAGTTTGTTTGGTTTTTTTAACCAACTTAGTTGTATCCAGTTAAATGAACAGTTAAGGTCAAACTTCTGCCTTTAGTGAAATAAAGAATTTTAAAAGGTTTATGTAGGTTTAAAGGCTTCCACTGTCACTTAATACAGCTGGCTTCAAAGCGTATTGAATATAATCTTCTAATGAGTTTTGGCTTTGTCAGTAGATACATGTTTCTTCCATTATCTTGTTTGTTTCTGTTCGGTATTTTGTACTCTGTAAGTAATATGTGCAATTACTTTTCTACAATACCACGTTAGTAACAGCAGCAGGAAGCCATAGTTAGCTCAACTGGAACATTTTGGCCTCTAGAGTTCTTGTTGTTGCATTCAGAATTAAGAAATAACTGCCTGCTTATCTTTGTGGTATTCTGATTCCCTTCTTCTCTCATCCCCTTTTCTTGTTCAGTATTACTTTATTGGTTAGACTTAAGACAGATGGTAGGAATAGTAAATCCAAGTTGATTGTAACAGATATTGTCTGACATTGGTGTGTCTGTAACTAGGAAGATGAAAACAATGGGCAGTAAATATTTTGGACAAGCTGAAAGAAGTTGCTAAAATAATTCATAATTGTCTTGCCTGTTAGACTGGATAAACAAAGCGAAAATGATTTCCTTTTATTTATGTACATTTTTGAAGAGCCTCAGAATTGCTGTGGTAATGTATTGAGCTGTATTTCTGCTCAGTGCTCGCTGCTTTTTGTTGACATATTTAAAGTTACCCGTAACTTCTGTCAGTGCAATCCTCCTGGTGGGAATGTGGTACTGTGGCACAGTCATGGGACCGGAGATCTGTGCTTGGTTTTCACCTCTACAGCTGGTCTGCATTAAAGCACCTTGAGGACATATTTGTGATATTAAAATAAAGGTGCTTAGCCTTTGTTTAAAATCCTGTCTCTGTGGAACTAGGTTACCTAATGAGCATGTTTTACTCATCTCATGGGGACAAAGCCTGAGCTGTTAAATCTATGGCAGCAAAACGAAACAATTTTTGAACCAAGTCATCATTTTCGGCATCAATAGAAGGTCATGCCCTTGTCAGCTGGCGTTGGTTCAACATAAGGTTCCAGTCAAAAGTGGCTGCATTATGCTTAGAGCTGCTCTTTAAGAGACCTTCACCCTTTACTATGTTTGGAACTGCTAATATGGTGGGTCTTCTGAATATTTATAAGGGACTTATTAAGATAGTCCTTACTGCAGTTATTCAGAGCATATACTCATTAGTTCTTGGTAACTGGTCTGGCAGAAAGAAGTTTGTTCAAGCTCATGATAGACCACTAGATTAAGTGCTCTTTTTCCATCCTTTCTTCTCTCCTCAGTGTTGTGTGTTAAGTCATGATACTTATTTGGCAAGTTCAAAATACACCTCCACTTCTACTACTTCTGTAGCTTCAATTGTTGGCTTGGTTCCTGAGAAATTCAGACCTTCTGGGACCTGGAGTTTGGGAGACTAAACTTTTTATACAAGGTTATAAGTTGAAGACTGGAAATCTTGTTCTTTTGCTTTGCTGCTTGACTTACCTAGTGTTTTGCTCAGCTGTACTGTACAAGGATATCCAAAATCACATTACGTCCACAGCCCTTGCAATTTTAGAAGTATGTTATTGCAAAAAGTTAGGGATATGTTTTAATAGCAGGTGATTGTTCTCATCAAGAATTGCACTAGTCTGATCTTTTTGCAGTGCGTGTATTGCGCTTGAATTTCTCTTCCCATGAGCATCTTCAGATGCTGAATAGTGATTAGTTTTTGATCAAGTGAAAACTATCAGAATGTGGAACATACTTTTTGAGGTACATTGGTCAGAAAAGAGAAAAAGTTATAACGTACGTAAATGTAAGTTATAGATAATTATAATTTCTTCCTGAAATCTTCCTAGGTGCTACAGGCATGTATAAGTAGCAGAGTACCCAGATTTGTAACTCAGGTGACGTCTGGATTTATATTGAAAACATGAATTAAACCGGCTTGACATTCAGCTTTTGTTTTTCTTAATCAGTGAGATTCTTAATGGTGATTTATTTTTTTTAAATAGGCCATAATTTTCTACTCTTTTTAAAGAGTCAAAGCTTTTAAAATGGCTTATACAGAATTGCCATACTTATTTAAAAAATAATTTTAGAAGGGTCAGTTTAGGATTTGTTGCAATGTTTTAAAACTTAATCAAGCTACTAGTGGCATTTTTTAATCTGTAATATTACCCCACTGATGTCTGTTTAATATTATTTCTGATTGTTATCACTGGTTGCATTTCTTTTTGGTTAGGGGAAATTGTGTGTTCATTTTATTTTTTGGAAAAAAATTTTAAAAGGGCAAGCGATGGCAAGATTTTGCTTCTGACCTCTGGATTGAATTGCTCAGCAGGCAAAGTCTGAATTGCTAATAAAGATTAAACTTTTGAGTAAAATTCTTGCCTGAGGTTGGATTTGTACTGATTCAACACATTTCTTATGATTCCACCATCTCCCTCAGTGCTGCCTCTGGAACAATATGACCCTTTTAATGAAATTTTATTTTGTGACAAACTGAATTTCTGTGTATGTGCTCTACTTGCTAGTATGTCTCATGTTTGTGATGAGGTTTCTCCTTTGTTCTGCAGTACTTAAAAGCATTTACTTATCAGAGTTGAAGATAAATAAAGCATCCTGTTTACTAATTAGATAAATTTTCATCAAGTGTCATCCTAAAGTCACTAGAATTACTGTATGAAGACATAGTGTTGCCTTATAACTTGTAAATTATGAAATGAAACATACAGTTTACCACGGAAGGTGAAGGCACACAGGTAGAATATATGGTTTTTGTAAGGCAGCCAAATGCTGACTGGCTTACAAGAATGGGGGGAAAAAACCCAAAGTCTTCCTTCATGAAAGCAGTCTGCAGATAGCTTCGTTCATATTTTTTAGATCTCTTAAAAACAACCCAAAAAACCCCAGTTTCTCTGATATAAAAAGCTATTTTTACGGTTGAGTGTCCATACATCTTTTGTGGGTCTGAGTGTTAGTCATTTTTTACTGGTATGAGTGGGTTCAGGTTGGGCCTTGTGTGAGCACTCTTCATTGAGGACTGTTAAAAAAAAACCCCAAAACCCAAAACCAAAAAAAACACCCCAAAACAAACCCTAGTTATTTGTGATATTGATTATGTAAATCACTGCTGTTAGGGGATACCCTATATGTCAGTGTGACTGTCCTGCAAATCCAGTCTAGCCACCAGTAGAAGGACCAATGGCCAGTGGTGCTTTGGTGATGTAGTGGTATGGCTACACTTGGGCATATACATATATATATTCCTCTGTGTCTTGCCCAGTATGTAGTGATAATCAAGAATTCTATGGTACTACCATTCAAGTATCTTGCTTCTTTTTTTTTTAACTTTAGAAATTCTGTAGAGGAGTTGGGGATCTAAAGTTTTTTTAGATTTTAAGGTCAGAGTAAAATTTATCCTCCTCTCTCTTGTAACCAATGCTGCTAGCTTTTAGCATTCTGCATTAGGTGAAGGTGCGACTTCCGGCTTGCAGTGTATATATGCAATCAGATTGCATATGCAATTTCTAGCTTGGAAGCAAAGGCAGGTTAAAACAGTTGGAAATTTATGATTCTTGGAGTTAAAATAAACAAACACAAAGACTTGGCAAAGTGTAGCCCAAGACAGTGTTTGTGTTCCCTGTGAATTAACCCTTTGTGTTAATGTTGACTTGAAAAATTCTCCAGTTTCCCTGTAACTTCAAGTATGTATGTTTTCTGTGGAAAATATTCTTGTATGTATGTAAGAAGTGTTAGGTCATTGAAATAAAGCGTATGATGCAGATAAAATATATTTAAGCAGAGAGATAATAAGGAGAAACATTTTGGCTGTTTTTCATCTTGTTACTGTACACTTGAAACAAATAATTTTTGGACTTTGTGATCCAGATATCTCAGGAGAAACTTGTCTGTATACTAGAGCATTCAAACCAGATAAGAAATTTCTACCATGAACTTTGATTTCAGGAAGTAAGAACTCTAGAGGCTGATGAAAGTCTTGAGTTGGCTGGTTTGAACTGGGGATAGCAGTGCAGTTTTTGGCAAGTGTTTGGGCGTGAAGCTGTATATAGAGCTGTGCCATTACTCAGGTCAACAAGCCATTAGTCACATTAGTTACAGAGCTCCTATTCGGAGTTTGATCTGTGTCTTATGTTTTTCAGGGATATCCATAACTTTGAGTTGTGCTTTATGAACAAGGAAAGGGGCCTAAGAACTCGCCTGAAAGGGTGGTAAGAGTTGTCAAAATTTCCTTACGTATATTTTTTTCTTTTATTAACTACACATGTTCATGTCTATGAAATCCAGAAGGCAGAATTGTTACTAATTTAATCCTTCTTGCTATTTACTGTTCCAGACAGTGTCACAATTGTCATTCTTTATCCACAATAAAGTGATGAAAGACTAAATTCATTTTACAGTAATAGTCTTTAGTGTCCTTTTTCTCAAACAGTAGGACTGTTGAACTGAGTATGGCTAAAATATGCAAGAGTTTGAATTAGTCTGCTTGGAATAGCAACCACCATATAAAACCAAACGTCTGTGTAATCAAAATGTAGAATAGTTATAATTCTACATATAATGTAACTACATGAATAATTATATGCAGAATTAATATAATGTAACTAATAATAAAACTTCCGAAACTTTATAAATGGACCTTTTCAAAATGTTTTGTTCTGCTGCTGTCCTGCTTTTACACAGGAGGTGAACTGGCTTCCCACCTCCTAACTGCCTGCTCTCAGCCACTCTCAGTTTTGTGTTCAGTTGCCCCATCAGACTTCATTTGAGGTGGTTCTCTGAGCTCTCTGTGCAGGAATCTGTGCCACGTGAACGTAACACAGGTATAAATTCAGTGGTTATCTACTTGTGTGATGGATGTATGGCTTTCTGCAGCATTTGACCCTTCTGCTAACTTACTGGTTTTAAGTGAAGGGCCCTTGTCAGAACAGTACAGTCAGCATAGTCAAAGACCAAGCAATGTATTAATTTGTATGACTGCCGATGACTTGGGAAGTCATTCCTGAGATAACTAGCCAGGCAGAAGTTTTCTTACACAAGGAAAAACCATCTACGTTGGGATAAAGGAATGTAATTTTTAAAAGTTGGTTCTTTAAATTACTAAAAACAGAAGACAGCTGTACTTGCTAAATTAATAAAATTGATTGAATAATTCAATCTTTTAAAAGGCTTAATTTTCTGATTTCATTTCTTTTAGTAGTCTCTTTTTAACTTTGTTTTAGGGAAAGTAGAATTTTGTGTGAAAGATGAGAATGCAGTTTACATCGTACAAGCAAAACTGCAAGTTAGTACTTCTTAATATCCTAAACAATATAGAAGAGGTGGGAGATTTCTTACGAGATTTTTCACTAACGGTCATCCTGAGGTGAAATTTGTAGTATTTAGAGCAAGGGAAAATAATTGTAGGGGTGAAAGGGAATAAAGTGACAGGAACTAGGAGTTATCTCTTACCAAACTTGTTCAAAATTAGGAAAAAAGTAGCAGGCAATCAAATGAGATGCTGTTTGTGGATACATGAACAATCTATTATTTCACAGCATATTTGTGAAGTAAAGGAATGCACAACTTTGAAAATGTTCCTGCTCCTTCTGCACTGAAGAAACAGTAGTAATTGTGCTATCATTACCAAAGATACTTTTTACAGAGTTCATGACTAAGACTGATTTGCTTGTTTCAGAAGTGAGGTATGCTCTGTACTCATTTTAAAGAGTATGTCACCCTTAATCAGGAGTGTCATACATTTCCAGAATGATGGTGCTTTCAATTTATTGCTTGTCAGCCCTGAAGAATGCTGGTTAGTTCCTTTACAAGTGCAACTCATGGGCTGAGACTGCTCACTTGTAAAACAATTCTAGGTTTATTTTGATTGGTTATTGGTTTGTGGTTTTTAATGATAAAATAGAATGGCATTTTTTGCAATAGACATCTTGGTGGAAAATCTGAAAAGCTGGAGACATTTGGAACTGCTCTTACTCCCACTGAGGTCAGCAGTAGAATTTCTGTGGCTTTCAGTGGGAGTAACGTTACGCTGTCTGAATGTGAAGACTTTTCCTCTCCTTTCAAAAAACGCGTATAATAGTCTGCTATAGCTAGGGTTACAAGAAAACTAAGTAACTATTGTACGACTTGATTATGAAAAAAAGGTATTTCCTAAGTAGGAGAAAGAAGTTTTAACCATTTCTGTTATGCCAGCATATTGATTTTTTTTTTAAATACCTACAGCTCTGAAACTCATTGCACCATAAAAATTGGTTATCTAAAATTACTTTGCTTATATCATCCAGTGTGTTTTATTATATTGTATGCAGGAGTAGGTCTGAACAGACAGGCTGAATGCTTATTGGAGTAATGGCAGACATGGCCTAAATTCTATAATCACAGATATTGCTGGTCATCTAAACAGGGAATCCAGATTAGAGAGAAAGCATGCAGTTTTGGGAATAAATGTTTTCAAAACTGTGTATTAGTTCTCAACTCTTAATAAAAGCTTAATATAATATTATTAGTGGCATTTTCATGGATGTCATTTAAGAAAAATATTAACTATTTTTTTCAAAGGTGAACACTTCAAAAAGTGAGATACTGTATTGGCTATGCAACAACTTTCCTTAAGAACTTTTTTCTCCCCCCTCTAGGAAGATGCTATTATAAATGAATTTGGCATAAAAGCTTCTAGCCAGTGGTTGCCCAGAAATGATTTGTGAAACATTAAAAATAACTGCCTTTTCAGAAATTAATGCTAAATAGATAGTTCCAGAGCTGTGGTTGTGCGATTTAAATGGTCAGTTTTGATTGTAATGTGCAAAATGGAGTTGACTTGATTTGAAACATATTCCAGGCTGCCAGGTTTCAGACACGAGCCATCCAGAATGTGTGTTTTTTATCTGTTATAAACATGTTTTTCCTTGTAATTATTTTTTTTCCCTAATTCATTTCTTGTAGATTAATGTCTGCTTATTTTGGGTTTTTACCATCTTTTCTGGAACAATCAAGAATGATGAATTACTGCTGTTTAATTGATGGATTGCTATAGATTAATCAAACTCCTACTTAATGCACTTGATATTTCTTGCGAGTAAGCTATTTTTTAAAAAATTGTGTGTAGTTAAGTTTATAATAAACTTAAGTCTTGGGCACATCAGATTCTTTGTCATACCTGGGAAGTGCAAGATATGACCCAAATACTCAAATGACCCAAAGATAGCATTTTGGTTTATAAACATTTGCAGCATAAACAAGTCTGAGCTAAGTAACTTTAGAAAGGAATTTCCCCTCCATGTGGTGTGTATTATATGTAGACGTTAATTAGTGATTTTTTCATACATAGCTCTTGGAAATTATTTTTATCTGTTTTATCTGACACCAGGTTCATTTATCCTGAAGTTGAACTTTTACTATTGTCTCCGCATGACATTAGTTTACAAACTAAGTCTGATGACTTCGTGTTGTATGCCTGAGAATTTACCTCTACGTGATTATCTTTAGTTAACGATCACACAACCCTTCCAGAATTGCTGATGAGTCCTAATTTTGCCTTCATTATTATCGACAATTCTAGTGCTTTTGGTGTTGTTGAGTGGATTTAAAAAGGAATGCTGGATTCTTATGTACAATATGCATGGATTTAATTTCTTATATTTCTGATAGTCTCATTTGGAATCACTTTATAACTCCTAATTAAAAATGGTTACTTGTTTGAAAGCGTGGGGAATTTGCCTTGGTGCTGCTTGTGACCTGGCATGGTTTACAGATGATCATGCGGTCCAGGCAGCTGAAGAGTTGAACTCCTTCTGTTACCCTGTATGAGGCCTGGGTTGCAAGCCCCTGTGGTGTTGGAAGTGGCTGCCCTACATGCTTAGGTCTCCTCCTAACAACGATGACAGTAGCAAGAGCAAGCCTGGCGCTCTTGCAGTGGTGCAGCAGGCTGTGGCTGTTTTGTTTCCTCCAGTTCGCTGTTTGTGCAGCTACCTGTGAACTAACAGAAGGTAGGTTGTATTACTACAAATAATGTTTTATGGTTTGATCAGGTAGGGTTTAATAAATTATGATTCACTTTAGGGAGCATCAGAACTACTGGAATACCTATTATCAAAACAGGCAGTCTTTTTTTAGTAGGGTAGTTAATCGATTTCTTGACGTGGCACATATAACCTGCTTATTAGCAAAATGTCTTGCAGAAGTACTTATCTGTCTGAAGTAGAATTTCACTGAATTGCCTGGATAAGGTTGGCCTTAAAAGTGGACTTTCATGTAGCTGAGGCCTGTATGATACTTCATTATGCGCCTTCTTGCTTTCTACTTCATGGCTCAGAGAAAACTTGCTTCATCTAAAATGCATTAGTATTCAAAATTTATATGCTTTTCTGGAAAAAAGACCCAAAAGACTGATAATCTGTAGACAGTATATGCATGTGGAAACATGCTAATGTACACCTATCAAAGAGTCATACATCTTTGCACACATTAGTATTGAAAACAAACACTAACTTCCGATCCTTAAGATCTAACTGTGAGTGTTTCCATTCTGGTTAAACATGCAGTGTAACTCCTCTGTGATATCTCTGCTGGCATATTTCCTGAAGCCATACTGAATTTCCCCATGTGGATCCAATTGGGAGATTAAAAGTTTAGGATTTAATCTGTACTTCCATAGCAAGAGTCATGGTAGCCCTTCTTAGTATTCATTCAGTGTTCTTGGAGACATCTCTGGAAATGCTGGAGTAATATTGGCATGGTCTATTAAAACTACAGTGAATAAAACTTTAAGACCCAATCTCTTGATTTACATTTCTTATAGCAACATCTAATAGAATCGGCAAGGCATAAATGTTAGACAAATTTTCTCCTTTTATTTAGATCCATTAAAGCCCCTTCCAAGCAGATAAAGGAAACTTAGATGATTGAAAGAATTAAACAATAAATATAAAGCATTGTCTTAGAAATATCTTACAATACCTGCTCTTTAATATGCCCCCCCTCAGAAACATATCCTCTTAATTGACTTTAAATTGCAGAACTGATACAGATGCAATTGAAATGCAGCCATTTTCAGCTGCTGCACCCTGCCATGGTGACTGTTTTTGATTGTTGTTTCTTCCTTCAGGTGTTAAAAAGTATACTTTATAAAACAGGACAGGCAATTTTATTTGGCTCTTGCTACTTTCCTGATTTCTTGTAATTCCAATATTCTTCCATTGTAAACTTTCAAATTATGCTTTAGAAAAAGCTTTATGGTAAGCATTGATTAAATGTTGCTTTTTTTTTTTAAGCTATATATGGTTTATAAATTGATGCTGTTGGCTTCAACAGGGATGTTCATGGAACAAGTCTGACTTGCCAACTTTGCAGTAGAAACTTGTTGAAAATTGTCAGTAAGAATTTTGCTAGATTTTTTTTTTTCCTTGTATAACTTAAATAAAGGGTCTTCCTGTTAAAAACCTGATGACTTTGTTAAATTTTGAAATAGGTCCTTAAAATACCTACATAGTAATGTTGAGAGCATTAAACTCTAATAAAACAGTCACCTTTGCCTTTTAGATTTGAAGCTGAATTTTCCCTCCATCTGGAGGGTTACACTTGAACAACTGCAGGGATGCATTGTCCCATGAGAGTTCTGGCAGGGATTGTTTCCGTGAAACAGTGCATTCAGAGACAGGAGGGAAGTATGCCCTGATACGTCTCGGAAGCTGAAAGCATCGCTTGTTCCTCTTCTCTTTCCTGACTGGAATTCCAGTAATTGTTGCAGCTTTAGCATCGCCCACATCAGTAGGAAGGGAGACTTTTGTTTCTTGCAACTGCTACCTACCATTGCAAAGATGGATCTCAGGCATTTTTGACTGGGGATATGAGGGCATATTTAGCTCATTAAAATGATCATTAGCATATTCTTCCATTGACATTATCTTCAGCATGTTCCTTCTTCTAATTAAATTGTAGTCTATTGTATGGTAATTCTTTTGCTTTCCTGAAGTGTTTCTTCTCCTTAAGATAGCTGTAGAGAATCAGAATTGATAGTTACCTCAATGAGCTCCACGACAGAAGATTGAATTCATAACGCTGTAATGGATCATAGCACTTCATGTTTTGAGAATTTCTTCTCTTGGCACTAGGCATTTGTGAAAATACCTGCTGGTATTTTTTTCAAGTTTTACTATATGCATGTATGGGATGTTATTTTGGCAGAAAGATGTAACACTTTATTTGGTGACAAAGATAAAATTTTCAGCATTCTTGGAGGAAGTTTGGATTTGGTTTGGTAGCTGCACATCGCTCTCTGGGTATTTATAGATACAGGGGCAGCACAAAGGCTAGATGCTTTCCAGCATGTGTTTATGCAATAGTATATCTTTCAAGAAGTTTTTTTACGGAGCTGAGTTTGGAAATATGTTTGAAAACAGCCTTGTCACACATGTTATCAAGGTTAGAAGGGAGAGAAAGCAGAGACTTCAACATTTCAACTAAGGTTTTGTGAAAGGAGCATAGAATGTTAGTGTCTGCTAACTAGTAAACTAGTCTCTTCATGTCTCTTGAACAGTCCTGCAGTAGAGATGACTCAGTTTCTCCTGTTCCATGAAATGTTTAGCTCACACTGCTGTTTGGGACTTGAACATTGAACTCTTAGGGAATATACTTGATAAAACCCACTGATGATGGATTATGAATCTGAAGCGTTAAAAGTGGTATCGGATGAAAGCCTGGAGTGCACAGTGCAGAAAAATCCCCAAGTGAGGTTGGGAGTGTGGTGTCTGTACTTGGAAATACTGTGCTTGTTGATGTAATGGAGAACAGAGATTAATTCACACTCTCTGTTTATAGACAGTGGAGGCTTTTTTGACATAGCTGTAGTGCTTTGGAAAGGGCCTCTTCCAACTGTAGTATTGACTTTATCATGCTTTGCTACAATCAGTTCTGAAGAAATGAGAACAGTTGGTTTCATGTTATAGCAATTCAGTGGTACGTGGTGAATACCAGCTCATTCCTTTGAGTCCTGGCTTAGAACACCTTTTAATCTCAAATAAACATCAACTAAAAACCATGTATTTTGATGAGCATTGGACCTGATTAACACCATCATAATATGTTTCTGTGTTTAGTAATTTAAGCTTATTACTTACAGTTTTGGGAAACTGCCATGTGTGTTGGTAGCACTCAGTTGTTAATTCAAAAAAAAAAAAGTATTATACATCAGTTAGACTAATATTAGGGCCCCAGATCTGGAGGTATACAGCCTTATCAAAAGCAGACTTTCTATAATAATCTTTGTGTGCCAGTGACAGTGTAGGATAAATGCTGCTTTGTGTTCATTTTTTAACCAAGAAAAACTCCACTGATTTATTGGATTTATTCCAGACTTAAACCACTGTAAAAGCATACTACTGCTGTGTAAACACTTTCTGCCAGCAGGTGGAAATATATATACAACTCATCCATTGACTTATTTCTGTCTTTGGCTGGCTTATGTCTTTCTCCCAAACACTGAAGCTGAAGGTTTGTGAAAATCCTATTTAAAATTTGCAGCGTAATGGATCTTGCTGTGCCAAAATTTGCAAGTTCAGCTCTTTTACGGATGCCTAACTGCTCTTGGACCTGTCAGGTGTTCCATCTCTGTGTTGTAGCACTATCATCAAACCTTCTTACATAGTCATGTATTAAATAAAAAGCAATAATTCATAGAATCATAGAATGGTTTGGGTTGGAAGGGGCCTTAAAGATCATTTAGTTCCAGCCCCATCCAACCTGGCCTTGAACACTTCCAGGGATGGGGCATCCACAACTTGTTTGGGCAACTTTTTCCAGTGCCTCACCACCCTCATAGTGAAGAATTTCTTCCTTATATCTAATCTAAATCTCCCCTCTTTCAGTTTAAAGCCATTAGCCCTTGTCCTATCATTACCTGCCCTTGTAAAAAGTCCCTCTCCAACTTTCTTGTAGGCCCCTTCAGGTACTGGAAGGCTGCTATAAAGTCTCCCCAGAGCCTTCTCTTCTCCAGGCTGAACAACCCCAGCTCTCTCAGCCTGTCTTCATAGGAGAGATGCTCCAGCCCTTTGATCATCTTTGTGGCCCTCCTCTGGACTTGCTCCAGCAGGTCCATGCCCTTCTTATGTTGGGGGCCCCAGAGCTGAACGCAGTACTCCAGGTGGGGTCTCACGAGAGCGGAGTAGAGGGGGAAAATCACCTCTCTCAACCTGCTCATCCTGCTGCTTTGGATGCAGCCCAGGATACAATTGGCTTTCTGGGCTGCAGGCACACATTGCCAGGTCATGTTGAGCTTCTCATCAACCAACACCCCTAAGTCCTTCTCCTCCGGACTGCTCTCAATCCATTCTCCAGCCAGCCTCTATTTGTGCTTGGGATTGGCCCAACCCACGTGCAGGACCTTGCACTTGGCCTTGTTAAACTTCATGAGGTTTGCACAGGCCCGCCTCTCAAGCCTGTTGAGGTCCCTCTGGATGGCATCCCTTCCCTCCAGCACGTTGACTGCACCACACAGCTTGGTGTCGTCGTCAAATTTGCTGAGGGTGCGCTCAATCCTGCTGTCCATGTCGCCCACAAAGATGTTAAACAGTGCTGGTCCCAATACTGACACCTGAGGAACACCACTTGTCACTCGTCTCCACTTGGGCATTGAGCTGTTGACCGCAACTCTTTGAGTGTGACCATCCAGCCAATTCCTTATCCACCGAGTGGTCCATTCATCAAATCCATGTCTCTCCAATTTAGAGTCAAGGATGTCATGTGGGACAGTATCAAATGCTTTGCACAAGTCCACGTAGATGACATCAGTTGCTCTTCCCTTATCCACCAATGCTGTAACCCTATTGTAGAAGGCCACCAAATTTCTCAGGCACGATTTGCCCTTAGTGAAGCCATGCTGGCTGTCACCAATCACCTCCTTATCTTCCATGTGCCTTAGTGTAGTTCTGCTCCATGGTCTTGCCAGGCACAGAGGTGAGACTGACTGGCCTGTAGTTCCCTGGGTCTTCCTTTCTTCCCTTTTTAAAAATGGGAGTTATGTTTCCCCTTTTCCAGTCAGTGGGAACTTCACCAGACTGCCATGACTTCTCAGATATGATGGATAGTGGCTTAGCAACTTCATCTGCCAGTTCCCTCAGGACCTGCGGATGCATCTCATCAGGTGCCATGGACTTGTGCACCTTCAGGTTCCTTAGGTGGTCTCAAACCTGATCTTCTCGTGCAGTGGGTGGTTCTTTATTCTCCCAGTCCCTGCCTTTGCCTTCTGTGACTTGGGCAGTGTGGCTTGAGCACTTGCCGGAGAAGACTGGGGCAAAAAAGTCATTGAGTACCTCAGCCTTCTCCATATCCCAGGTAACCAGGTCTCCCATTTCCTTCCGGAGAGGGCACACATGTTCCCTAGTCTTACTTTTATCACCATAGTACCTATAGAAGCTTTTCTTGTTGTCCTTGACATCCCTAGCCAGATTTAGTTCTATCAGGGCTTTAGCTTTCCTAACCTGATCCCTTGCTGCTCAGACAATTTCTCTGTATTCCTTCCAGGCTACCTGTCCTTGCTTCCACCCTCTGTAGGCTTCCTTTTTGTGTTTGAGTTTGTCCAGGAGCTCCTTGTTCAACCATGCAGGCCTCCTGGCGTTTTTGCCTGACTTCCTCTTTGTTTGGATGCATCGCTCCTGGGCTTGGAGGAGGTGATCCTGGAATATTACCAATATTAATTGTTTCAAATGAACATGAGCAATACCTTCCATAGAAATAAAAGTGGATAGGAAAGAGGTAATTATTTTTTTAAATATTAGAGGCTGATGTTTTCCTGTCCAAAATACTTACCAGCAGTAATGGTCCCTAACTGAATCAAAGGAATAAAATGGAAAAGGGAATTGTGCAGTCTAGAACCAGAGGAGCAGATGATCATGGAAGGATGATTTTTCATCTGTCTGATGTTAGTAAATTTGAACTGTATATCGAGGCAGATTAGGAAAGGAGCTTACTTTGCAAAGGTGAGACCTATAGCTGCATATATTTCTTCTTGTTTCCCCCACTATTGTCAATGCATTTACCATTCTAGGACTTATCTGTGAGTGGAAAGCAGATCCTGAAGGAGGTAGTGCCAAAACTTGAAACTAATAAACTGTTCCTAGATAGTTCTGTGGCTATGCATAACTCTCCTCCAAAGAGCATGAGGACAAAGCATCTTTTACTAAGTAAAAACAACAATGATAAAGGGAAAGAAACATACGTAACTCTGTCTATATGGGAAAGTTACTATGAAATAAGCTAGGATGTGAATTTACATTCTTTCACTGTTCCCTGGACTTTCCATTCTTCTGTGAGAGGTAAAGATAAGGACAGTTTTGAAAATTGAGAAGGTCAGCTTGCGCTTTTTTGAGGGTTAAGAATGTCATGGAGGAAAACAAACTTACTGCCTTCTCTGTGTAGAGAAGGTTGTAGGTATTTGTGTAGTGTTTTTGTGAGAAGACATAGTCCACAATTCGTGTTTGTTGTAGCAGTAATAGTGAAAAAAGTGTATGGGTACTTTGGGGGAACAAAAAGTTGCTACTGTTTAACAAATGATGAAATTATTTTTTGCTGTAAGTTTTCATCTCTTCCCATGCCAATGCTTCCTTAATTTTCAGGGACCAAAGAGTTTATTTCCTAAGTTTTTCAATTAGTTCAAGTGAGCAGAATTACTGCTGCCTGGTTGTCAGGTTCTGTTTTATTTGGTGCATGTGATAGCAATGGAATGGATAATATTTGACCAAAACACCTTCCTTTTCAGTGGAGCTATCATGTGAGTGCATACAAAGAAAGAAAAAGCACTTTACAGAGTGGTGAGTATTCTGGGAATCCTTTAGTCTTAGAAACTTGATGGGAAGAGTGGCGTTACCCTCACTTGTTAATCCTTATTCTCTCCACTGAAATTTGACTCTCTTAGCAGTGATTTAGAAGAAATAAGGAGTTTTTACAAAGATGAGTACAGGCAAAGCTATCTATAATAACGTTACTGCAAAACTTAACTTGTTTTGGTCTGTAGATCCTGAATTAACTGCTGATAGTAAATGGGTCCTATTGATCTCTTGCTGTTACCTTCAGTAACCGTTTTCAGAAAATGCATGGGCTGGTAGTAGTAGTAGTTACAAAGTTACAGTAGTTTCTTTAACAGAAACTGGAGAGTCCAGATTTTCTGAAAGATAGGAGTGTCAGAATAATGTGCTATAATACCCCTTACAGGTAATTAAAAGTTGTAAACTATGGCTAAGATGTCTGTTGTATGTTTCTGAAACGATTTTCTGTGGTACGCATTTCTTCATTTGGCCTTGGAACTGTTGTATTGCAGTAAATATACTTGTGTTCTAGTACTAATCACATATAAAGATGATCTTTGCCAATGAGTTTGTAGTTAGCACAGAGCTTCTCTAGCTCTTTCATGGTGACCTTAGCTATTTGGAATTCAGAACTAGTCATGCCATCTTGGCACAGTAGGACACATTTAATTGAAAATAACTTTGGTTTTGGAAGCAATTTTTACTTGTTAGAGCTTGCATAAGATCAGAATTGGATCCTAGCTTTATATTTGAGGATGAAGTTTTCATGCTATTTCTGTTACTATATAACTGTTATATAGTAAAGAGTTGCTGATATTTATTGTGGTATGATGAAAAGTCAGGTTTTCAGGTCCACAGAGAGTTGTGGGATAATCAGCTTGACAAGGCACTAGGTGAGATACCTTGGATCCAGTTCTTAAGTCCCAAAAGCTTGGTTGGTCCCTGAGGAAGACCCTATTTAAGTCAAGAGCAGGAGAAGACATCTTAGGGGCATTGATACTTGGTGTTCAGATGAATGCAATCTGTAGAAAGGAATTCGGAAGACTATTCTTTGAAGTGTGTGTCTGGATGATGGTGGAAGCAAGGGATGGAACAGTACAGGTCTGGACTTATTCACAAAATGGCTAGAAAAGCTGTTTATAAAGAGTGGTGACACTTGTAATACTTATACCATTCAGTTTGTATTAAAGCTGTGTTGACTAAATACAGAAAACACGTTGGATTCTGAAGCTGACATGCTGCATTTATTTATTGTCTTTAATCCCAGCAGATACCAGTGTGAATTCTCAAATTTGGGAGAGCTTGCTAGTAAATGTGTCATGTTAGCCAACTGTCAGGCTGAGCAAATTACTGACTGTACTCAACGGGATGCATAATATCTCAGGGATGGAAGGAAAGAGTTATGTACAAACTAGAGACTGTGGGAAAATAAGTCTTTACTCACAATGGAATTTGTCAAGCAGACACACATGTGTCATGGAATTGTTCGCACTTGCTAATGGCTAATCGACTGCCTTACAGCTCAGCTTAAATATGAAAGCTCTTGCCTTCCTTTTTTCTGTGTAAGACACCTAGAGGAGAGGAGGGCACTACTGCATCACCTGGTGCATTTGGTGTGTTACGTTGAGAGCCGATCACGCCCTGCTTAACTTGTGAGAGCAGACAGCTCTCAGTGTAACACTATTCTCTCTCTTTTTTTTTTTCTTTCTTTTCTTCTTGGTAAATATTATAGCTATTTATTTTTTGCCTGAAAGAAACACAGCATTATTTCTCTGTACACTTCTGATCGAGAGATACAAAGGGCTTCTTTCCTAGTATACCACAATTAAGTAGGAAAAGGTTATCTAGCCTTTCTGAGGAAACTCATTTAAAAAGAAAGGAATAAGAATATTTTCTCTCATTTTTCTGAATAAAAATATGCACAGATTACATTTTGCATCTTGGTCCAAAATCCAATCAATTATTTTTATTATGTAAACTTCTGCTAATTTCTGCATATAATGTAATTCCTTGGCATTTTGGAGAAGACAGCACTGGAAACCAGTGCATATGGATTTTTGGTGGTGGTTTTTTTTAAAGCAAGTTATTTTGGTGTAATGAATTAGAAACCCATCCTCAGTTAGAAACATTTGATCGAATGTGAAATAAATAACCAGACCGTATTAAAGTCTGTGACTAAAATTGTAAATTTTAATATAATTCATCCAAAACTGTAGGTGTAAAATACAGTAGAAAAATTTTTATCTTGGTCCACTGAAGTCAAGCTAATTGGAAGAAGGGCAATGCAGGAGAGAGTGGCATTTTGTTTTGTCCTATTGTGACCACAGGGTATTTCAGAATAGTTTGAGTTTGTTAAAAGGCAAATTTTGCTGGAAGGGATAAACGCAGGATTGTGTTTGTCAATTTATAATAGGAGTGGAATTTCATTAGCACTACTATTCGTTTGTGTTGTGGGAGGAAGAGTAAAATAGATTCTCATTGACTTAAAATGTCACTGTCAATTCTCGCTGCAGTTTGTTGGCAGGACTATGGGTCAGCCCTGTTCTCTCTAATTAGGATCCTTGGGGTTTTGTGTGGGCTTATATGTTTGGGTTTTCTTGTTGTAGTAGTATAACATTGTGCTTTTGTCATCTTCTAAGACCCAGGTGCTCCTTGCTTTCTGATAGTGCTTCATTTTCATTTCTGTAATGCAAACTGTCCTCTCAATTGCAAAAGCATAATTTGTTGTGCCTATACTTCATACCTTTCTCTCCCTGATCTCTTGTAAAGTCCTTGACATTTCTTTGCTTGGTCCATCCAACATAATGTTTACGTGATTTTCTTGTCCAACTGCTGACTGTCCTTCCCTCAGTGTTTCTCTCAAACTTCTGTTTATTCTTGCCTTCAAAGAGCTGTACAACAAATCTGTGTATCCCTCTTCTCTCTTCACATTCATTCCATCTTCTGCTCCATCTTTCTAAGCTTTGTTCCTTGTCACAAATTTCAGTATACTCCTTATAGGGCATCATTTGAAATCAAAGTCTGCATACTGGCAGAAAGATATATGTGATTAGTTTTTGCTTTGGCTTAAACAGAAGAATTACCATCTCTGCCAGTTCCAAACACATAGAATTGCAAGCTGGCTACTAGATCCTAAACTTTTTTGGAATGAGGTTTCTTATCTTTTTTTTTTTGTAGAAATACTTGGTAAAGATTACTGAAAAATACTGTCTTCCCTGCTCAAAGTGGCAGATTATATTGATCATGGAATTTTCTGCTAGTACTTATGAACAGCCTTCGAATTATGACTGTCATGAAGTTCTGTATTAGTGGGCAGTGAAGTGGTTTTAAAACAAAGCAAATTAAATCAGAAATACCTGTTGTTAATCTCACATTCAGAAATACCACATTAGCTGAAAATCACTTCGGCCTCTTGTGACTTTCTGCCCCCGTAACTTGTGAAGATAAAGTATCATTCTCCTGCCATCATTTTCTGTATCTTAAAAAAGAAAATGGTATAAGGAAGGCCCTTCATTTATAGATGACCAGTCTTCCCATTAAACTTTGTCTGTAATAACTGCTTTTTTTTTTTCCCCTGATTGTTTTTAAACTTGTGGAATAAATGTTTAAATTCCTTCTTCCAATAATCCCAGAGGAAATGATATTACCTGGAAAGGATCCATTGCTTGTTCCCTGTTATTTTTAAAGTCAGTATTAATCATTGATATTCACCACAAGTATTGAAGACCTCAGCTTTACAGGTCTTTGGGGAAAAATGAAGCATCCCTTAAAACACTTGGGCACTAGTTCCTCCTTGATTCAGAGAGAAGAGTTTCATGTCTTTATAGTAGCAGTTATTAATGGTAGTGTGTTAGACAGGAGGTTTTATTTCTTTAATTCCAAAACAGCATACGTTAGACATAAACAATTAAAAATACAAATATTGTTAATCCCTTAAGACTGTTTTATAGTAGGTAAAGTCTAGTACTCCCTATTTTAGATATGGCTTTATCTGAACTACTGCTTCTCAAAATATTTCCACTTATCTCTGAAGTCATAATTATGGCATTCATCGTATTTGAATATAATTGCTGCACTTTGCATTCTGTTCAAGTCTTGGGACTTAAGTAAGGAATTAATCTCAGCTATTGCTTTTCTCGCCTACTGGAACCTGCATTTTGGACCCTATCTCCTTTGGTTTTTATCAGTTATAGTGTAATGTTTCTAATGAGGCTGTCTCATGCATGTAGAGTATTACTCTAAAATGGAAAGAGACATTTACAAAATAATAAACAAATACCATGTAGGTGGTTATGAGGCTTACCCTTATCAGGTGCACAGAGACTTCTGGATACAGCAACTGCAACAGCTCCATGTTAATCCTATTGTAGACAAATTCTCCTAAATTATTCCACCTCTTTAGGAAATAAAATGGCGTGATCTACAAAATGAGAAAAATACTATCTCTGCATAACAAGACTTAATTGATACTTGTCAAGTGTTTGAGATGCTTTGCTTTACGGAAGGTGTTGCTGGGTAGTTACAAATATTTATTCTACTGGATGCAATATCAGTGAGTACAACAGACCAGTAATAAATGCGTGCATCTTTAACATGTCCTAAAAGAATTAAAACTTACACAGAAGAGATTGGAATGTATAGAGGCTTGTGCTCCTGGTAGATGAAGACCTTATGAAGCATTTTCAATAGCCTGGTATGTGCAGTAAAGTGCAGATGCATTAGCATGTTCACTGGGTACTGCCAATCACATTTAAATTGGGACGAAGCTTTGAAGTAGTGTAGGACTATATAATAGTATTACTCTGTGTGCCTTGTTTGAATGTGTGACCTCTTGATGGGAAAGAGTTGCACATCTGCACTCTGAAGAAGGTATCCTCAATTTGGAATTGATTAGAAAAGAGTTGCTAAGCCCAGTCCTTTTCTGTTACAACCATGATGCTTTACATATTTAAATGTATCAAGCTTCCTCCTAAAAACTAATGAGTGTTTGTGTTTTGTCCCTCTTTATTTGATTTGGAGATACTTTCAGGATGTTGTTGTTCCTCTGGGTAGAATCGTCCTGATTTCCACCAAAACTAATAGCACAAATAGCTCCTCTTTTCAAAGCAATAGACTAATGACACTTAACAGCAGTGAGAACTTTAATGGAACCTGATGATGCTTGACCTTTTTGTCCCTGCCACCTTTCTCTTTTCCTCACCTCTGTTGAAGAAGAGAAATTGAGTTTTGGGAGAACTTGCTCACAATAGCCTTCTCTCTTGCTACTTCCCCATATGACCTGCAGTGTTGAGAACACTCCTTTGATGCTGGTGAGCCACCTCTGGTGCTCTCTGCTTTGCTCTGCAGTGACATTCTTGCTGCACACACTGAAGAGAAGAATGTGCAAATCAAAGGCAGTGCGACAGAGGATGGGGCCTGAGACATTTGTGGAGCATTACCAGCTCTCCCTACTCGCTAGCCCAGGGAGGAGACAGGCTCAGCACATGCTGAGCACAAACCACTTCGAGGGTCTCTTCATATTTTTCTCCTCTTTATCAGTCTTTTTTCTGGGGCGCTCTGAAGTTTCTTAGTCCTTGGGAATTATTTCCATCTGCAGCCTTGCTACTGAGCAATTGTAGTAATACCAGAGTCCAATTTAGCAGTATTTCTTCAAGAGCTTGGGTCCTTGACTGGTTTGTAGAGGACAAATGCAAAGAGCAATTGCAAATGGGTTTCTGTGCTATTAGAGCTCTGAACAGCCTTTCCTCTTGGCTGTGTGTCAGATTATACCTCAAGGGGGGACGGGTGGGCTACGAACCTTAAAAAGATTTAAATACTTAAGTGCAGGGTCAAGTATTCGTATCAGTGGGTGTCTTAACAAACTGGTCTCAGAGTGCTCAGCAATAATAATTTTCTTTAATATTTTTAGGTAGCATTGAAAGTGGTAATTGAGTAGGCAAGTGTTTTGAGTTCTTACATTTCTTCGTCAGCTTTTCCTACAATTTACTTATATGATAATTTTCCTATAGAACCTCAGTTTTGGATTAATTTTATAAAGCATAGTGACAGGTTGCTGTGCTGTGGGGAAAACTTCTATCTAGTATAGAAGAACCTGCACAAAGAACTGGTAAGCCAGAGAATGAACCAAGCGAGGAGAGGAAGAGGTTGTTATTGTTAAGGACTGTTAATGTCTATCCTTGAGAAGATCTTTTTAGCATGCAACTTCTCTCCCCCAGTGGGCTCTTTGTTTCCACCATTATTCAGCTATTTTAGGGTAGTCCGTCAATGCATAACACTAATCAAGGGAAAGGGACTTACTAGCTTGTGGACACTGCCCTGTAGCTCCTTGATGCTGTGCAGCCTCTCCTCCCACACAAATACGCAGACTTCACCTCTTTTGGAGCCATCAGTTCCAGCATACTGCAGCATTTGCCATTCTCCTCAATGACAACCCCATAGCTCTTTAAGCATTTTCTTTATTCCTCTCAAGTGCGCAGAAAGTGGTAGGCTTAAATTGACTTTGGCAAGAAGCCATCATAGATGGATGCAAGAAGGCTGTCATCTACTAGTACAGAGTAGTGGTTTCTAGATGTGAAATCCATACCCTGATCCTTTGCTTCACCTGCTGTTTCCATGGCCCTGCTTCAGTTCAGTCTACCACTGAAGCATATTTGCTTTGTTGTTTACAGTTGGTTCTCCCATCTCCGGAATATATATCTGAGCAAAATTATACTATAACAAAGGATCCATATGTTGCCGTGGGAATCTGTGCCTTGGACTCAGTAAGTAGTAGAACTGTAGCTGATTTATGACTCAGTGTGGGGATAACTGCCTAGTCTCTTCATTTTTCTAATATTTGACGTATGAAAAGGAGATACTGCCCACTATTAAAGAAGTGGGCTCATCAAAGAGAAAAGATAATTACAAATCAACATTAACATTCTTCTTTGAGGATAGCTAGTTGCAAGAAATTGGGAGGAACAGCAGAATGGAAAAGTATAAGAATTAAGTGCCAGTATCTCTGACCTCCTGTTTGAGCATCAAGCCTGCCTTGTATAATAAAAGCTATTTATAAATGGCTACTCTGTTAAACGTGTACAGAATTTTACGATGCATAAATTGGGAAACAGAGCCAGCAAAGGGACTTAGCAGAGTGATGAATGGATGACAGGGGTGTCTGAAACTGTTTTATTCATGGATTGTGAGGTGAAGAAGAACAACTGCTGGGAAGGGCTGGCAGTTGAAGGAGAAAGATACAGAACCCAGAAGATAAAAAAATCCAGTAATCTGAGAATTATCAAGCCACATTGTCACACTTGTTTTTGGCAGTTACAACTCAAAGTAGTAGCTTTTTATTTTTACTTTGCTACATTTTCATGAATATTTTTAGTCTTTCTCCCAGCTCCATTTGCACTACTGTCACCATCCGCTTCCAGTGTCACAGCCCTAATCCTCCTAAATCTCAGTAATTTATTCCCTTAGATTTTAAGCAACAGGTAAGAAGAGGTTTGGTTTTGGTGGTGTTCCCCCCCCCCTTTGTTTTGACAACACTGCCCCACTCCCTGATTATACTGTGGAGAGAATGTGATCAGGCAACCCAAAATTGTAATCTTGATCTGGGGCCTACCTAGAAGTTAATGAATCTGTTCAGTTGGTTGTCACTGCTCAAAAGACTGTTAGAGACTGATAACTCATTAAACTGCCATTTAATTCTATTGGTCATGCAGATATTTCTCAGCAGAATGCTGTTAATGCAACTTAATTCCAATCAGATGAGCCAAGTTAAGCTCACCAGGTTGCAATTATTATTTGTAGTATTGTCACAGGATATGTTCAACACGCAGGTGCATTTTATAAAATCCTCAAATACCACAGAGTAAACCAAATTGAAACAAGGCTAGAATAGAACTGTTTTGGACTAATGAATGAAATCTGAGTTCCGCTTGTTTTTTATTCCTTTCATAAATTTGTTGTAAGGTCTTCATGTGTTTAATTTAAAATTGGCAGAGAGATTGTTTAAAGATACGTGGTTGCACTTGGAAATGCATGTTTTTCTGTCTTTAATGTGTTCTGTGTCTTGCATCTGTAAGGATTTCTGCAAAAAAAAGTTGAAAAGGAAATTAGAGGCACTCAAGATAATCATTACAAAGAGAAGAATTCCCTTACCTGGTAGCGAATGGGAAAATGTATCCTGATTAGTTTTACAATAGCAACGGTCTTTGGTTTTCTTCTGGTACCTTGTGGGGTATTTTCTTAAATAGGTAGTGTAAAGGACTTTTATGTTTGGGGAAACTGCAGCACTTTTTTCATGCAGAAATCACAAGAGATTCACTTTTGCAAGCCCCTGTGTCTTGACATACCCTTGATATTATAACCTTGTAATGCTGTAATTTGATTAAAAAAAAAAAAGGGGCAAGCAGTATTAAATAAAAAAGAAAAAGTAGAACATCTTTGGTTGTGATTCTTTATAAATGAAATACTGACTGTGCCTGCAGTATTGCTTTTGGTCTTTTTGTGTTGCAGACTAACAGTATGTGTTTGCTGGCCAGATTTCATCCTGCTTTTGGCCACCGTGTTGCTGAAGGCCTCTTCAGAGCATGAAGGAAGTGGGTTGAAAGTGGATTCATTCTTTTCACTAACATCTTTTACAGTAGCATATTTTTCAGGGAACGGCCTATTGCTGCCCAAGCTTGCAGTATACATCTGATGAGCCCTTAGGTTAGGAATGGGTGAGCAGGAAAGCCTTAGATCCACACCAATTATTCAGTAGACTGCATGCTGCTAGCAGACCACTTAGACACTCCTGTTCTCTGGAATTGCTTTGCATGCTGACTGGTATACAGCATAGGAAAACTGTGCTGTATAAAACGCTTTCCTCAGCCCTGCCTTTGTCCTTGCAGCTATCCAGCAATATAGCATATATCTTAGTCTGCTAATTTTACCTACATGTTGAGCCAAGATGTTACAGGCTTGTTTGGTGCATCTGTCCTCACTGGTTGAACTAAGGTGCTTCACTGCACAGTGAGTATTTTGATTTTTATGCTATAGAAAATGTAGTTTGAGGGGGATATTAAAGTTTGTTTGCATTTATAATAATACCTTATGCTTGAAATAATATGAATGACTGTTCTGCAAATAATTGCAAGCACAGCCCGCACACTAAGCAAAATGCAAGGGGAGCATGGTGGCTGTTTTGTGAATGATTCAAGATCTTAAGTTTTAAGTTAAGGAACCATTTGTTCTATTATAAAATTAATATATTTGAAAGAGAAGTTCTGTCAGATTTTTTTCCAGCAGTAATAACTTGATACTTGTCTTCTAAACTGTCAATTATGTTTCTTTTAAAGAAGCACATTTTCACTAGATATTTATTTCGTATGGATGTTTTATGGATATAGATAATATATATATATGTATGAAAAATTTATTATGATAGTACATGAATCAGAAACATGTACTTTGCCATAACTCTAGGTGGAATTTAACAACTTAGATGTAAGAACCAATCTTTCGGTTTGCAAAATAAGCAAAATTTGCTTTGGCAATTTGAAGCAGTAAATATGAAATCCCATGCAATTTTTAGGCACTTTTCAGAGTAGGAAACCATTTTAACATGGAATAGGATTGTGTTTAGAATAGTTAATAACAGCATCTTTTGGAAATGCTACAAAGATGGCATTGCTTGTTTCCATATATCACAGTTGGCTCACCAAGTAGCATATTTTCTCTTCAGTGCTTTCCCTGATGTTATTTCCTCCCTGATATGGTCGAATCAATCCCTAAAAGTAGAGTACTCATGTTGAGAAGCTAAGCACGCACAGGAAAGAAATTTAGTCTAAATACTGGTGTTGGTTTATACATTAGTTGAATTGATGTACTATAGTAGTGGTGCTGCACTACGATTGACCAAAATGATGCAGTGGAGATACTTTATTCCTTTAGTGTCTGTTACTTTGTGCTTCTTGTATATGGAATTTTTATGGAAATTAGAGGACATGCAGGATTGTGCATGTGACTTGAAACATGAAGTGGGAAGGATAGTACATGATGTCTTATATAGGGCTCTGGGAAGGAAGCAGATTACCTACCTTCCTGCAAATAAAAGGCTCACTAACATAGTGTTTAATGTGTTTTCCTAAGAAAGCGATTACGTATTTTAATCCTGCAGTCTATGAAATATATGCATTACATGTGTCACTTTTGTATACATTGATTTGCTTTTCTCTGGCAAATTAGACTTACTCTGGACCAAAGCCAAATAATATATGAGGCAATTTCATGCCTTGTGAATTATTGAAGAGAATGTTTGGTACGTAAAACTTGTCTTCAGTTTGCTGGCTCCCCTCCCATTTCTCTTAATCCCTTTGGGAATCTTGGTTTGAACTATCTTCCAGAGGCTCAACAATGTCTAAAGGCTGGGTAACCATTCCAGTGGAATGGAAGGAATTTTAAGTGTGATCTCCCTTTCTCCTTACATTTGTCCCTTTCTGGATTGCAGTCTCCTTTTTGCTAATTCTAGATAGCCAGTATGCTAGATTGCAAAATATACTTTGATCATAATGGTTAACCCTGTCACAAAAATCACTGTCTAAACTTGGGATTAGAGGATGCTCGAGGCAATAATTTGAATTTTTTTTCTGTATCTCTGCAATAAGTTTATGAAAGAAAGAGATCATTATCCGTTTTCTTACTAAAGTATGCGTTTCTCTTTTTGAACAGTCTGGTAAGTTAAAGTTAGTTACGGGGCAGGACTGCTGGTGGTTTTCTGCTATAACAGCAGCATAAGTGAGGAAGATGGACAAACAAGTAAACCTTCCATATAATCATGTCACTGGAATAGAGTATGCCTCAGCCAAATTTTGGTCAAATGTTAGCTTTTATAATGGCTGGCTTTTGTTGGACACAAGTCCAATGAATTACATGAGTTTATTGTGAGATGAGGCTATATACAGGAGTGATTTTTAAAAGCACTACAGATGCTTATTAAACTTACCTTAAAGGCTTTTTTTTTTTTTTAAATGGTCTGACACCTCTCCTTATATTTCTATCATTTAACTTTGCCAAGGTCTGAAATAGCATACAACTGAAATGGGAGGAGATCTGCAAAGATGTACTGAAAATGTAATTTGTGAACCTCTTCAGAATTATTTGGGATATAAGTATACACACAGAAAATCTGTTAGAGCATTTCAAAGGCTACAAAAAAGTAGTTTTAATAGATAGAAATTATTCATGTTAATTTTCAGTGTTACTCGTAGGTAAATACTTTTTCCCTCTTCCCAGATACTTGTTACATAACAAATGGAATGTATTGATCATATCTTAAGAAGTGAAGGTCCAGATTTTTCTCAATGTACACAGAATGCTGCAGGGAAACTCAATAAGTGAGATAGGCATTGTTTATTTAAAAGAACTACAAATTTTATTTAATTGCTTACCATCTAGAAATGTGTGTATAGCGGTTTTTGCTTTTCCCCCATATGAGATGATTTGTGTAATCCCTGTTACTGATATGCTGTAGAAAGTTTAATAATAATACAGTTTTATTACTGCATAAATCTCTGTTATAGCAACATAAATCTCATATGACAAACTTGAGACAAAATCATATTAATTGTGTCCTTCTGTTGACTTCAGCTGAGTCATGTCCAGATTCTTTGACAAGATTAAATATGGAGAAATGCAAAGAGGCTGCGTGTCAGTTATGTCTATATAGACAAAGCTAAAATAATTTAGAATAGGGCGTAAATGTGTTAACACGTCCTGGAGAGAAGGCAGGTGTATAGATATTGATGAGTTTGACTCCATGATTATAAGGTCCTTAACCACACTTCTCATGTAACTGGCTTTAATGTAGAAATAAAAGAAGCTAGTATAATATTAATCACAGTAATTGAGATTAACATGTTGTAGCAGGGAATCCTGGTAAGACGACCTGGAAGATGGGGGAAAACCAACATTTGTTCTGGCAGCATAAACTCATCAAGATAAATCTGGATCTCTTCTCAGTGTAGGTTACTGTCTACAGGGGATGCCATCACACTTTTCCTTGTGATGCAAATGGCAGCCACTAATATGAAGCTTTGGATCAATTGATTCATTTCGGACTGCAGTTGCTTACCCATGCTGCACTATAATGAGCTTATTTTCCATAGTGATTGTATGTAGGTGGGGGCAGTGTAGAGAGAAAGAAAAAAAAAACAAAACAGGAGGGATTATAATGAGAGCAAGGGAGGTGATTTAAAATCCTTCATGTGGAAAGAGAGGCTTAGAGGTGGCTCTTTTTCCTCACTTTTTGCATGGATACTTTTCTTAATTTTACTAGCATCTCTAATTAGCTAGCTCTGTTTCAATGGCCTTCCATACACATGCAGGGATTTTCATGACAGAGAAATGTTACTCATGAAGATTAAAATTTGGCTTTGCTTCTGCTCAGTCTGGTTATTTTGTTTTTATCGTAATGATTTAGATTCTGAGGATAATTACCACAGTATCTGATATGGACTAAATGCTCACGGGAGAGCTATTTTTAACCACGGTACTAAAAGTTACAGTAAATTATTAATAAATTCAATATCTAATTTGGCAAAACCTGATAGTACTTGCCTTAACTGTTCATAAGCTATATAGATAGGCTGTTGAAGGAGTTTCTTTAAAAATTAAGCAGAAGTAGCAATTTATAAAGGAAAACTGCATTATTTGTCCTGAACACTGCTGTTAGGGTGTAGATAATCAGCTTGAGCATCATGAATAAAAACCTGAAACAAGTGTGGAACAGTTTCTAGTTTTAACTTTATAGTTGTTACTGCTCATCAGAAATAGCCTATTTGTTTCCATATGCTGTACCGGAAAAAAGGATCTGTATTAATTGCAAATTCTTCATAACTTAATTGTGTTTAATGGACATGGAACGTAGTACCGAGGTTAGATCCCATGACAGGCAGGCAGATTTTGAATGAAATGTGGCAGGGCTGGGATATGGGACTCATGGCACCTTAAGAGAAGGATGTGTAAAATGCTTGTGACTCCTAGAGCCAGAGACCATCAGTGAGCTCCAGTCTGTATCTTGTCTCTTGGTAACGCTGCAGCTCCTAGTTCTGAGTTTCTACTGGCATGGTTCACCTTTAAATTAGACGTGCTAACTGTCACAATTAAAGTATAATCTGATGTCAAGAGACACAGATTGTGACCTTGGATGAATCACTTGGTCTTATGAGGAACAGAGATATTATTTGAGTAATAAAGTTATTACCTCAGAAACTTAGGAGTGCAATTTTTTTTTTTTTTAATTTAACAAGTCAATTCAGGAGTATGAGGTATACAAGGATTTAGGTACTTTTACAGAGTCCAGTGGGTTTTCCACTCATAAGGTATTCAGCAATCCTTGCATGAAATGTGCTTTCTCTTTCTTACTTTTAATATTTTTATTAATTTACTGACAACAATAGATTCAAGAAGCTGTGGAGGAATTCAAGAGCTCCATGAACAAGTTTAAGGAAAGATCTCTGATGTATTCTTTTAGACGTGGTGTTTGTCAGCTGCCCTGGCAGCTCTGACTGCCGTCACCTGGTTTAGCATCTGGGCCGAAGCAGGATGTTTTCAATTACTCTTCTGGTGTTCCACTTTTATCCTGGTTCCTCCTTCCTCTTCCATATGAGAACTGACTTTTCTGGCTTTGTCATTTCTTACTGGAAAGTGCAGCGTGTCCTGAAAAGACAAGGTCTCAGTTTGTAGCTCTTGCATTCCTATAGACGTGGACATTTCATCTGCAAGTGAAATGGTGGGCAGGAATGATGCTTAATGTGCAGGATGTTACTACTGCACAACAATTCAGGGGCTCTTTTTTGCAAATAAGAAGATTTCTTAAAAAATGAAATTTCATAGGTTCTGAAACTATTTGCAAAAAAAGTTGAATAGTTTCAACTAAGAAAAATACTGAGTTTAGATTTACAAACCAGAGACAATGATACATCCTTTCCCTTTTATCCAAAAGCGTACTGATTAGAGTACTGCCCAGGATGCGGGAAACTTGATTGAGCACTGAGACTAAATCGTACCTCTTCCATCTCAGGCAGATGCTTACTGCAGGCTTCCCTGGCCCAGGCATTCTCAGTTTCTTCTGTTGCTGTTATTCCAAGATAATTAAAATGTCCCAGCTTGCTTCAAATCTTCCGTTTGAATTAACTGAAGACTAGATTTGAATGGCAGGACACTTGAGTTCAGAAAGATGTCTTAACTGCTTGCTTCTAAGGTAAGTCTCCTTTGGTCTGTTCATTGGAGAAGGTTCACTCTGAATGCAGTACTTGATCATGGAGAGATCAGTTTTGTGATAGATCTGAGCTAACCTGATAGGTAGTGCTGCCAAAAAGGTGTCTCCCACTTCCTTCACTGCTGCTTGTGTATCGCAGTGGGAGCAGAGGCAGAGAGGTCAGGCTGGCTCCTTTCCCCACGGGGTAGCTGTTGCATTGGCTTAGCTGGCTTGGAGAGTCACAGGGACAAGGGAAGGTGGAGGCACACTGAGCTTTTCTATCAAAGGGAACTCCTCTTTCTCCTCTCCATTTTGTGAATCTGGCCTTCATTTCACAGCTTTTGTTACAAGACTGAAATGGAACGTGTCATGTCAAAATGAAATTTTGAGAGGGTTTGAGCAAGAGAAGGAGCTATTTCAAATTCAGTTTGATCTGCCGAACCAAGAAATCAATTATTCACACAGCCTGAGTTAGGACATAAAATGAAATAGTATATTATCGCCAGTTAACTTTTCTCTCTGTAGTTTTAAGCAGGATATTTGAACTTAGACATTGGAGGGGGGGGTGGTTGTTGGCAGTGTTTTTTGGTTTTGTTGTGTGTTGTTTTGGGTAGGTTGGTTGGTTTGTTTGTTGTTTGTGCAGTGGGATCTTTGTTGATTAGAATGTATGGAGAATACACTGTCTGGGATGGATAGCTGCCATTGGCTAGATGGGGAGAATGACACCTGAATTCTCAAGGCGACTTATTTCACGTCTGTCCAAGTATGGTGTGAAGCTGAAACCACTCAGACCGAGTTCTGATGAGGCCATGGTCCAGGATGTTGTGGCTGCAGAGCCGACACACATGAGCAGAACATAAGTACAAATGTGCTTTCAGTTATTGATGATCTGTTTCACTGTAAGAAAATAGATCATTGAATAGCAAGAAACATAAAAATGTTAAACTATATATATTTCAACAAATAAGGCTTTTTTCAGATCTAATCTCTTTTGATGTAATGCTGTGAAGTTTTTAAATTATTTATTTATATATATTTTTTTTTAGTTCCTATCCTTTTATACTGTCTCTGGAAACTATGCATTGTGAATGGGTAGTTAATATCCCTATATTCAGTATATTCTGCATGCTTTGACTTGCATCAGGCAATCCATACCCTAAAGGAATATTTGATCTAAGGGAAAACAGTGCAGCAATTAGTGGTGGCAATACACAACTCTAATGGTCCCTTTTAGGATGTCAGTGGCTGCGAAGATGCTTTAGAGAATCTTTGCAGTCAGCAAGAGGGTGACAAGTTGACTGTCTGTCCTCCTGAAGACCCATATATAGAGAGATGGAATCGTCTTTGTCTTCATTCAGTTACCCCAGGCCAGCATGTGTCTCCAGCTCTTGCTGCGATTTAGTACTGTGGCTTCAAGCTATTCATATTAGGATGGGAGGGAGTCAGCTATTCATAGCTGGGCCCAATTGGAGAGAGAGAGAGGGAGGCAGAAATGGCATTTGGATTAGGATCCTTTTGGTAGGCAGTGACTTCATAGCTTTTCAGCTCAGAACTCGCTTGTTTGTAATGAACTTTCATTTCCCTGGTATCATTTCTGCATCTTTTCTAGGATTTGTCATTCCATCATCAGTTCCTTTTCTTCCTGAATTTTTGTGTTCCATTTTTACTTTTCTCTAAGAATCTTTTCCCTGTCTGTCTCACTCCAGTTTCCTCATTAGTTTCTAGCTTTATGCCTATCCCTGTGTTCAATCCCACAACATCATTCTGTGTTTTCTGGTCTAGGGTTTGACAACACTTTGCATGCCTTGTGCTCTTATATGTGCATTATATTCCTAGTCAGAGGACACAGGTTTTTTACTGTATTGTGTTATGTTAGTTTCCAGAGAAGGGAGGCTTTAGGTGATAGGAATCCTTTGCTGTTTAAATTTTCCAAGATCCAAGTAATCTCTGGATGATGATGCACTTGTTGTGCTATCTATTAGCCATTTCCAAGTTGTGGGGAGGGAAGAGTGTTATGCTTTTCCATGAAGTTCCCATACTCTGCTGAATAGGGGAGGGAACTTAATTTTATGTTTAGGCAATGATTCACGATTGTAAATGCTTTTGTATAAAGCTCTGACTTAACATTCCCATATATGAAAATACTGTTCCTTTACAGATGCAACTGGAAGATGTAGCCAAATAAGAGAATTAGAAAGCTTTCTGTACTGTTTATTTTATTTTTAGGACTGACTAAAAAATTCCACTAGAAAGATCTCAATTATTCATTAAACTGAGTAGGTGTTCTGAAACAATTTCAAACCTATTTACAGAACTTAATAGAGATTATATCTGTTTATAGAATTTCACAGGTTTAATGGAAAAGGCCCACAAATGTGGTCTTATTCTTTCTTAAATTCTAAATAGTTTTTCCATGAGATATGTGTTGTTTTCCTTCCCTTTGGTTTTCTCTACTCTTTATTTTACTAGTCATTGGAATGTGCTAACATTCCTAGCATTGAAGAGATCTAAAAATTGAATCTGAAGCACTGGAAATGGTCTTCTGTCTTCCTTGTGCTTCATCTATTTACATGAAAAAGACTGGGTTATTGACACTGTATCATATTTATTGTAGGTTCCTGGATCTTGTTGCCATAGTTACATCTCGTAGTCAGAAAGAGTTTTGCTGGGTTCAAAGTTATGCTAATTGACAGTTTCTTAGGGAGAATAATCCTTGAATTTCAGGGAATAATCATTCTTTCTTGCTCTAAAACTTGAGGAAACTCTTTAGTTTTCAACCACAATATCCCCCCCCAACCCAATACAATACCAAGGTTGTGTGTACTTAATCTTTCTCAGAGAATGTTTTGTGCTTGAATGCTTTTTGCTGTTTGATCAATCTGCCTCTTGCTTTTCTCCTCTTCCCCCATCTCAGAAAACAGTAGCCCTTTTCTGACGCTAGTATCGATTTTCCTGGAGAAGTGACAGTAATATAATGTCTATCTTGAGTTTCAAGGTCCTGATTTTTGTGGGTAATGCAACCTATTGCCAAAGAAATAAAAGCAGAGTTAAGCACATGGAAAAGCAAAATATTATTACTGATGCACCATTAATCTTTTACATATTCTTAAAGTAAATTGATTTACTTTTACAAAGAAAGAAGCAAACAAAAACCAAACACAAAAACCTCACCAGAACTCTAATGTTTGGTCCCGGGCTTTCTCTCATGTTATTATCAAGAAAAGAGAAGCCAGAGCGGTGTAATTGAGCACAGACTTTGTACTGAAGATTCATTGTAAACACCCCTTGGTACGTGTAAATGGTACCTAATAGGAAAGCTGGATCTACAAGATTATCCCAAATGCACAAGATGGGATAAGCTACAGAATCTGTTAATTTAAATTGTTTGAAGATACAATCAAGCCGCATCTACCTTGAGATTCCAGCTTACATTAGTGTAAACTGATTTGTAGCACGGGAGAGTGTTATCTAGTTTCAAGCCAGGACAGGCTATGCCTCCTGCAATTTTTGCCACCTTATGTGGGTAGCTAAAATCCTCTTAGAGAAAAGCCTTTATTGGAGCAGGCATTTAGATTTTATAATGGTAGTGTGTAACAGTACTCAGGCCTTGTAATTCCATCCTGTAGAAGACTTAGGGAGAAGAGGAACAGCTGCTAGTCCAGCTTCCTTGTAATGTCCACTTAATGCTATATATTCAAGGTGTTTTACTGAGTCTTCTGGATGATGTCTAATGATTACCCAATTAAAATGTAGGACCTCAGGCACTTCTAGGTCACCAAAGTTTTCAGAACTTCTAGAACTGGATAAACTCGAATTTGTCTCTCTCAATGAAGAAGCGATTCAGGGGGAATTACTGCAACTGTTGCATTAAACGCCTCTGAAAGTGTGGTGTAAGAGCATTTAAATGCTTTCTTTGGACTAGTGATAACTAAAGACTTTGCAAAGGTGGAGTTTTTATTGAGGAGCAAGCTAAAGTCTTGGGAACATCCCTTCTTAACCAGCCTGTTACAGACTGCTCAGCTTTGTGAAGGGTTGGCAGCTTGTGGCTAGAGCCAGGCATATGATTTAGCAGTGACTGAGTACGGCTGCAGACTCTGGCTAAGAATCTTGTGCCCCAGAAGCTGCTGGGGCTGTTGCTATGGGAAGCTCCCAGAGACAGAGAGAGGTGAGTGGGAAGGGTTGAGATGGTGTATTTAGGAACGGGGGCTGGGCTGGATAAGTCTGGCTTGGTATCTTTGTAAATATTAGCTGGATCTCCGGCAGGGCGGGAGGGGGTGGTGTCTGGCTGCATTATGCTGATGTGCATTCACTTGCCATGATTGAACTGCTATCCAGGCATTTTGAGTTTTTGAATTTTCCTGTGTTCAGTCCACCCTTTAACTCCTGCAGCATGCATCCACCCTGTTAAACTTCTGTTCCTAGAGGGTGCTTGTCAGACTGCTCCTGCCAGCCTTGGAGTATGCCATGGAGGAACCTGACTGCCCAAGGAATTTACAGATGTTTGGGATTTTCATTTAAAGCTTAGTGACTAGCTGGGAGTATACAATTTAACTTGCTGAAATCAGAGACGTGGTCTAGTGAGTAAGAGAAATGATTTAGAGACAGGAGGTCTGCATTCCGTCCCTGGCTCTTCTATTGATTTGCCGTGGCATTACACGTTTCATTTATGCTGTATGAGCCTTTAATGACACTTTTTTTTAAACAGGAGAAAAAGATGAAGAGAGATAGCAGTGATGGGTAAATGGCTTCTTTAGTAATATCTAAAAGATTTTATGTATTTAAGTTTGTAGAATACTGTCAGTCCTTGTCTGTGGCAGTGGTATATGATAAATATATTTTTATTATAATTCTCTGTTGGAACTTGATAGAACAACAGTGGTGTTCAGCCTGTTGAGATTGACCAGGTTCAAACTGTAGCTTACATGTTCTGAGTTTGAATTCAAAATATAGTCTCTGCATTCTGTCCTAAAGCTATAGTTCCTTTTTACTATTGTTTAGCAGCAATTGTATGCCTGTCTCCCCTTATCACTAGCTCTGAAAGGCTGCTTTTCAAAAGTGGATGAATGTTCTTAAATTTAGTACCTTGTGTTATCAATTTAAATTTGTAAGAGGGTTTTTTTTTTTCCCCTTGGTAATAACATACGATATATAAACGTATATCATGTTTTTGCCTTAGGTAGTTTAAACTGCTTTCTGTTAGCATTTGTTTGGAAGGCCACTTTTTTCTGCTCTTCCATGTACTGTGCTGTCCATTTGCTTCAAAGAGCTTGTGATTTAGAGTCATGTAAGAGACAAATTTAGCTACAGGATGGTGTCCAATTGCTTTATTAGTTTGCTTGTTGTACTTCCTACCAACTAAAACTTGTAATCAATTCTCTATTACATGCATTCTAAATTTTCCATATTTAGTTTAGTCTTTGCCTTTTTTTCGCCATGGGTACTCTAGTGCTTAGTTGTCTTTGCAAATTTACATTAAAATAAACTCTGAAGGCCTTGAGAAAGGACTATGCTAAGAATGTCATGTTCCTGAACGCCTGCTTCTTGGGTTTTTACTATTGTCATATTAAAATTGGAGAGAAATTTGCCTATAGTATTGTTTTAATTATGTAACAGAAGCATGGTCTTCCTCTTCCTTTTTTTGAATACTGTGTTATGCAATGACTTAAGTCTTTTGTCAGAGAAGACTTGTCTTTTTTTTTTGGTAGTATTAAATTACTGATTTTTCCACTACTGTGAAGCTATCTGCAGTTAAGCAGATCTTAGAATTAAATCATGTTTAAATCATAAGGCCGCTGACTATGTTAAAGTTGTGGGGATAGGACTGAAACTTTCCTGAAGTTTAACCGTGTTTGAATTGGGTATTTTAAGTCAAGCACATCTTTTGTTCCTGAGTTGGGCAGCAGCCAAATTGTCCTATATCTATTTCTACTCCTTCAGTCAATTGCAGGCATTTTCAGCTTTATTTTATGCCTCAGTTGAACATGCTATATTTTTTGGGTGGGGTAAGGGATGAGAAGAAAAGAACCAGTCTCTGAATGCTCGGGCATGATACAATAAGCTATAGAACCTTGCTAATGAAGAATTTGTACTGACTTCAAAAGGTGCTCAGTACCTTCCTGATTTGAACCCTCCATATCTGGTAGCTGCTTTGAAAAGGCGGATATTTAGATACATCACAGTGTCAACACCAGAGACGTAAGCTGCTGTGGTCGAGACTATAGCCATTAGTGGTAACAGTACATGGAACATAACTTTGAGAACAGGTTTGACCGTTCTGTATGGCAATGCTCAGTTTAATTTCTGGAGTTTTGTAATTGTGTATAAATAATTGGGTCTATTGCAGTCTAACCTGCAATTAACATGTTGCTTTTTCCCCTGCCTGCTTTATAATTTTCTTTAAGAATGTATGTGTGTGTTTATTGTATTTCACAGGAAAGAAAAGCAAATCAAAACATTAATTTCTCCTACTGAATAAAAAATGTCAACTTAATGATGTTTTAAAGATAAATTGTTCGTGCATAACTTACTATCTAGATTTACAGTGTTCTGTTCATAGTCGCCTGCTTCAAAAATTGTTTTGTGTGTCTGGCTGGTCATTTTCTAACCCTGTTACGAAGGTCATACTGTCTGCTGGTAGAGAGGACCTGCTGCAGTACTTAAGTTATGGCCTAAGTTTATATTACACGATTTTGATGCATGACGATATGATTATGCAGTAAGCTACAGTGTGATTCATGAGATTCAATTTTGTAGTGCCTGTGATGTTATTGAAGCTGGTGCTATGATTATGACTTTGTCTTATGACATTGTTTCCAAAACCAATTTTTCTTTCTCTTAAAATATTGCCAGTGTATATTCTTATCCCAGCTGCTATTGAGGATTTGGTTGTGCCCTTAAATTGACATTAAAGTTTACATTTTTGGGGTCAGAGTATTAGATTCTGGAAAGAGAAGTCGTAAGATGCAAAATGATACTGCTAGCTCTTGTTGAGTGCAAACCCCTTGTTGGACAAATTGCGCAAGGTTTTGATACATGGATGTTTCATACTCGTAAGTAAGACTCACAGAAAGTAAGTGAACTAACACCATAAATAATCAAGAACATGCCATCACAAAATATTCTATGGTCTATTTATTTTCACAAATGTAATTTAATTTTAATTATTTATGGGTCTTCTTTTATGCTGTGGTATTCCATAAGAGTAATGAAATCTTCGTATTATGGAGACCTTTCTACAGTTCAATCATTAAATCTTTGCTGAGAAGTGTGGTAAGAATGCCAGATTATTAGTAGGAATTATTATTCTTTAATTTGGTTAATTGTATGGTGCTGTTGTACTTTCATCTTTGTACTGTATACCTTTTGGATCAAAGATCAATTCCACTTCTGTTTTGTAGTTGTCTGCCACTATGTGTAACATGAATTAAAGTACATGCCCACCTTAAAGGGTGGGGGGGAAGGAGAGGGGAAGGGGGCAAAACAGCTGGACTCTATTAAAACAGATGTTGCCAGAGGAAAATAACCACATACTGTCCTGCTCTGGATGACATGCAAATCTCTTTCCAGTCTAGGAAATAGATTTATACATCCCTGGAGGTATCTAAAAGACGTGCAGATGTGGCACTTAGAAACATGGTTTAGTGGTGGACTTGGCAGTGTGAGGTTTACGATTGGACTTGATGATCTTAAAGGTCTTTTCCAACCTAAATGATTCTATGATTCTGTCTAGTTTGTGTGGCTCAGTCGCTGCAGAGTTCTAGTGAAGCCTCACGGTACAACTCTACTGGTTCATGATGTGTCTGTTATTATAGTTGCTCTTTATTCATTTAGCACTTTTTCTTTTGGAAGAAAATGCACAAGATGCATATATGCAACTTTTTTTCAGCTTAGACTTATGTTGTGAACAGTGAAAGCTTAAAGAATGCATACTTGCTATAAACCTGAGAATTGTATTCATGCCCGCGATCCATATGGCAGTATGTGATCATGTAATGCAGTGAAAGTGCCACCAAAAAAGATTTTCTTTACATCTTGCCTTGTTTAGTATGTGTGACAGATACACACATGGGGAAGAGTTAGAGGTGAAATGAATGAGAGCAGTTTGGCAATTCTTTCCTGTTCTAGAAGCTATGGCTATGCGACTTAAATGTAAACCCCAAACCATTTTCCTCAGCAAATCTGGTGTATAATAAATATATATGTAGATATATTCTGGAACTTTCCTATCTGTAAATGTGATATTTTTACAAACATGTGCTTACTTGCAGTCTGCGCAACCTGCAGTCAAATTCAGCGACATTAAATTAATTGGTGTTTAATGACCAAGTTCCATTTGGCAGACAGCAATATGTTTTAGGTGCACAGCATAAAAGGATGGGTTTCTTTGTACTGTTCATTTATAATGATATCTTTGCCATGGTGAAAGTGTGTGTGTACATACGTACAAATATATAATACGTAAAAATAAATGTAATTGGCCACAGTGCTTCAGGAGATTCAGTAATTTTATGCTGAGGGGTTTTTTTGTTTTCTCTAGAATGCATTAATCACATATACATATGAACATGTATATATGAATGTCACAAATGAGATGATCTACGCAGCAGATTTAGAAACTAATTTAAATTAGGCATAACAAAAAAATAGGGAGTGAGGAAACAGAGAGGTGTATTTTTAAAAATTAATGATAATGTGAATATTGAAAAGCAGTATGTATTTTTAAATAAATAGGGATGAAAAATGTTCAGCCAGATTTTGCAAATGTCAGGTGTGCAGTTATGTGGAAAAAATATGCATAGTACGTAGCTAATGTGATTGGGATTCGGAGACTTGTTATGTAAGAGAACTCGGGGGTTTGTTATGTAATAAATGCTTTGGATGTGCTCACAACTGCAATGGAGGTGACATTTTTAAATAAGACACATAATTGTACACGTGTTGCAGGCTTTTTTGTGTGCGTGTTGATCTTTCCCAAACAAAATTGCTAGCTAGCACTGAAGCTAAGGAGTATAAAACTTCTTATAAAGACTAACTTCACATATTTCAGTTTACAACTTTGGTTAGAAATATTCACATATAAATAAGTAAATTTATTTATACAAAAAAAAATATAATAAAATAATATATAACAAAATAATTTTATATGATAATTTTATTGATGATAAAATATTTAATAAAATAACTGACAATTTAGTCTGTAATTATATAACTAGATATTACACTTAAACTGAAGGAGCAGCTTATACGGAGAAGTTGTTCAGAAATCCACTGGATATGGTTTGCCATTAGTACAAGTCTGTTATCTGTTTATGATCTAATCCTTTGTCTGCTGTCACTGGACCAGACCTAACCCAAGCATGCCTGTGCCAACCCACTTATACATAAACTGTCTGATTAACACTGTTGTATTGGTTATCTCATAGAGCAAGTTAAGGTCTAGGGCTAGTCTTATTTTATGTATTATGTTGACGATGTAAAGCTACAAAGAAGGTCTTGGGTTGCTCTCGTCTTAATGGGATTTAGGATCCTCAGAAAACTTCTTGAACCAGTGAAGATCAGGGTTTGGCCTTTTTTAAAACTCCCACCCTGCACAGTGTCCAAATTCTTTGTGAGTGATTTGATACAATTGCACATGTCAAACTGTTCCTCAGTTTTTGAAGCAGCTGTAATCCAATGCAGATATGAGTGTTTGAGTTGTTTTCTGTGAAACTTAGTTGAAATAAAATAAATTCCATTTGGCTTTTCTATAACTGTTTAAGGCAGGAAGTTCCATAATGCTGGAATCCAAAAGCATCTTACCTAGGGTAGGTGACCTGAGTCTTAGTTTATCTGGGCAATTCTTAATTATGTCTAGCCAGGCATGAGTGAGAATTTTATATTGGTTCTTTGTCCCAAACATATACGGGAATATTGGAACTACTTATCTGCTGCCTGAAAGTCAGTAGAAGTTGGTGTTAATGAGGGAAATACAGTGCAGAACTGTGGTGGAGTCTACTGCAGTTTTCCTTAGGGTATTAATTACTTGGTAGACAGGACTTGCTCTTGCTCACGGCAAGGTGCTAGGAACAAAGCCTTAGGGTGTGTTTGCACCAGCAGTTAGGCCTTCTCTCCCCTCTCAACACGAACCAAGCCATGCAAATAATTTCACCTTGACAGCGCTTCTCTACGATCCATTCTGACTATGCTGGGAAAGTCTATGGAAGCAAGATGTTGGAGGAGCCAGCCTGGAAGGGAGTGTGTCCTTCCTGTGTGCTAGTTAGGAGCTGGGAGATGGTACTGGGTAGGTGCCTCTGTGATGCTATGTTTCTGCTCCTTACTTGCAGAAAGTCAAGCAGGTTATCCTCCAGGAGCGACAGAGCTGGGAAGGAACGCTGATCTGGGCCATGGTATTGCTGGGAGGCTATGCTGGTGCTTGCCAGTTGAGAACAGTGGCTGGTCAATCTTTCCTCCTGTCTTCTCTTCCATCTTAAAGTTCAGTGATGGTGTGTTGGGAGGTAGCAATTAGAGAGAAATTATTCTGTCTCCTGACTGACATGTGCCTGTTGCTGTCCAAACCGGGCAACAGAAGTTGGCTGGTAGGCTTGCTAGTCTAAGGCTAGGGCCAGTTGTGCAATGCACAGATGCCTACGTTTGCACTTAATGCTTGCGTAGTTGTGCTTTGTTCTACTGCTGTGACCTCGGCTCTAGGATTACTGGTTACAGTTAATGTGGTGAGGACGGGTCAACTATGCAAAGGAATTGCTTTATTGAATGGGCAGGAAGGACGGTGGCTTGGTTGTGTGTCCTAGTCAAGGGAATGAAATCTCTGCTGGAAGTTACAGTAGCAGCATGAAGATGTTTTGCCAGAGAAGTCATCCAACCATATGCTGCAAGAATTCTTCAGGGAATGGTTTTCATGTCTTGTTAAGATCCAGGAAAGAAGTTCTGCTTTCAGATCTGTGCTTGTGTAAGCATGAGAAGTTGTATGAAAAATTTCAGGTGTCATTTTATAATTCTATGCCAGTTTACCCCATACAGATATTGGAAGAGACCCTATCACAAGAGGGTATATATAGGGTATAGGTAAAGATTTTGGGTTTGACATTCTTGTACTTGTGTTTGAATACCCTTTTTTAGTTAAAGCATGTGTCTAACTTCAGGCCTGTGCTCTAGTTCTACTAACACTGGATGGGATTTAGGTATGCAATTAAGTGTCCCACTGAAACTGCACCAGGTCACCTGATTTCTCAATCTAAAACTGCACATTGCTTTCACTTATGTATTATTACATCGTAAAATACTTTAATGTTACATGAAACAACATGGAACAAAGTTGTTTTTTTTTCCCTTCAGAGTAAGAATATTGGCACTACTTCTATTCCTTTTAGCTAGAAAAAAGACAGGGTGTGAAGTATTAATTTCTTTTAAATTATGTTTTTATAGGATAGGTGATAGGAAAACAGAGTTCCAATTTTACCAAAGCACTTGACTTTTCTAGTGCATAGTGGAAAAATAGCTATAAGGTACATACTTTTTTATAACACGTGTTCAAAAGTTACCCCAACCTTTAACTTAATAAATAGAATAATCTTTCTGTTATGCATTTTATGTATACAATTCTACTTTCTGGAAAGAGGCCTTCAGCCACTGAACAGTGAATTAATTTAAAATAAATTGAACATGTTTGTTTTTTTAATGTACAGAACATACCTGATACAATGTACTATTTTTTTGAAAATGTAACTGAAAATATTAATTCCAATTTCCTTTCCAAATAAACTGAGGAATTTAAGGGTAAATAAAACAACTCTGTAAATTGTCTTTCATTGTTGTTGCATACTATAGCCATAATTAGTTAGATGTTTGTGCACCAGGAAGAGAGAAGTACACAATAGTATTACTAGAATAAAAATGTTTACCATGTTTTCTATTTTGGCTTGATGGCTGTCAGCCAACATTGAAGTGGAATCATTAAACAGTGCTGATGGTGAACAATGCCTATCAGCGTATCTACTGACATGGCTTCATTTTGATTTGTATAGAGGGAGCAAGTGTAAGTAAGTGTGATAAGGAGCGCTGATCCTCTGTGTTAGAAACTGTTCACTTATCTGTGTCTTCTGATCCTAGAAAAGTAAATTGGCCACTTCTAACCTGAAAACACACAGAGTGATCTGATAGCAAAATTCAATATGGTATTGCTGCAAGTTGCATGGATTTGTGGGTGGTCAGGCACAGGGTAATAATAGCAGTGTTGCTTTTCTTTCCAGCAATGCTCTAGCATGTTGAATAAACTTAATTTATATTTCAGATCTTCTGAATTGATGATCACTTTTGACCAAAAATAAAGATTGTAAATAAAAGTAAATTCCTTTACTAGAAATTAAGTATTTAGTCTCTCTTTTTTTTTATTTACAGAACGTGATGTTTTGAGTTTTTCTGGTATCAGTGGAACACTGATTCTCCAGTCTCAAATTCTTATTCTGAAAGTAAACATCATTGCACAGATGCATTGTTTGAATAGCACTAACAAAGATCTTTTGACACCTCTCTCTCTCTCTTTCTTTGGTATTGTAACAAAACAGGATACCTAGCAGGTAATGCACAGTCAAGTTACTTAGCTGCTTGAGCAGATGGACAGTTATATTTTTTGAAATAGAGAGCTGACCTTAAATACCTGGCTGCGTTTGGCTTAGAGAAAATAGTTGTTAAGAAGCAGGTAGACAGTACAGGCAGATTGTCAGAAGCACCCAGGGTACCGGTGAGGCATGTCATATCCATCTGGCAGTCAAAGTTAGGGTTTTTTCTCCTTAACACTCACAACTGGGTTCCTGGAGAGGGCTATACATAAGCATAAGATCATTAGAATTCTTCAGTAATGTGTGTGGGTTGTACATACGGTAAGTTTACTCTGTGTATTCATAAGCGAGTCCAAATTTGATTGTATCCTGGAAGAGTCCCCTGGAAGGTGTCTTGCTGCAGCTCCATCTTTTCTGGCACACTCATTAATCTGAAAGTGAATTATCTGAGACAGAACCCAGAAACTCTGGCTGGCTTCTTCAAAAGCATTTTCTACTCCTTAGCAGACATGCTTTACAGCTTCTTGTTCTTTCTTCTGTGTAACTCTGCTCAAAGTTTCCCAATCTAAAGTACACCATTATAATGGTTAAAAAAAATTAAGTTAGATTTGCTTTATTACAGCTGTTGGTTTGCTGCTTTAAGTCCTAAAAAGAGAATAAGTTTGGGATACTCCTTTTTCTTCAGTTTCAGATACAAATGCCCAAAGCCTTAAGTACTTATATTGAGTGTTCATCTTTTTTACTTGATTTGCACCCCTCTTGCAAGTCCTCTCTAGCATGCATTTATTCAAGAATTATAACTATGATTATATAACTTTGGAAATACACATACATTTATAATATGCAACTTGGGAAGACAACTTGTTTCCTAGCACACTATGTATATGTCTACTCTTTTCATCTTTCCATTTCAGTGTTTCATTATATCAGGTGTCTAAAGGAATGCTCTGTACTTGCAATGAGCGCACTGCTTACTCTTCCAAAGGATTTCGTTGAATTCAAAAGAACTACTCACAGTAGTAAGCACTGTGCTGAGCTTTTCTTTGTACCCGTAAACTAGGAGATCTACAGCATTGGTTCAACATCTCTTTCTTCTCTGTAGGACATAGCGTGTTGCTTTAGCACCACGTATTAAGTAATGGTACTACCTTCTGCCTGTGGAGAAGGTTTTATTCAAGATACCCGTGTGTTTTACTTCATCTACCTTCAAGGCAATACCATTGGAACATAAAAGTAAGGAATCGCATTAATATTAAAATACCAGCTCTTGATATGACAGGGATGATAGCTTATGTACATAGTATGGTACTTACAGAATCTGAAAGACGTTTTTAGATTAAAATGAATTTTGACTTTGTCTACTGCTGACAGATTAAGGCTATTTAAAATGGAGTATTTTTCAGTTTTGTGGCTTTTTTCCGGAATAGTATTAACTCTTAATTTGCTACAGGAGACTAAAATAGAAAAGTTTGTTCTGATGCTAAGTTTCAGTGTGAGACTGACACATCCCTGCTGAAACCTGTTTACATGATGTTGAGGAAACAGTTCACATCTTGTCATGAATATCACAATGGTCTACGCTGCCAGAGGCGAGATGCTTTAATTTCACTGGTAGGATGACAGCACTCTTTTGGAACCCATCCATTTAAGCACAGCTGAGAGCCAGCAATTATGTTTAACTATGTCAGTTTGCAGAAAGATAGTAAGCTTTGATGAAATCGTCTCACTAATTCAGAATTCAAAGTTACTTTCTCAAGGTTTGCTGGCTACTTTACTGTAAACTTTTAAGATTACAGATTATATTCCTGTGATTCAAAAGGGAATTTTTCTTTCTTCTTTTTTTTTTCCCCATCTTTTCCTCAAGACATGTTAAATTCTTCTCATTTACCTGATGACAGCTATGATATATTAGGTCCTTTTTGTTCTTGACTGCTGAGTGTAAATCTTGCCTGATGTTTTCAGGCAAGTTATGTAGCTATACACAGGTAAGTGACAGCAGAAGATGGCTAATAATCCTTACTCCTAGCTTAATGCTCTATTTATTGACATGACAAAGCTGTTGACATAAAGAAACTGATTTGCAAATTCAGCTGTTAAGATTTATTTGGTCAGTCATTACAGAGAAGAATTACATTTACATAGTAATAGTGCATATTCAGTAAATTAATTGAAAATACAAGCCCATACTTCTCTTAAGAAACCTGTAGAGTCATAAAAATCATGTATGAATTCCTTTCTGTAAGCAACTCAAATGAGAAAGCACCATATGCTAGGTATGAACACCTTTTTTGTCGTCTTCATATTGTTCAGGAGAGGACTTGATTAAGCCAGATCATACATAGGCTTTTAAAACCTGTAATAGAAGATTTCACATTAAATCTAGACCAAAACCAGCCCTGTTTTAGGTTTACTGGACCCTGGAATAATTTTCTTGAATAACTGGTTTCCTAAACTTTCAAATTTTGCTGGGTACTGATCTGAGAGCAGTGGTTTCTGGACAGAATCTTGCAAACTGCTTGCTCCCTGTCTATGAAACCAAGGTAAATGATCTGTGAAACCATTTTAAAATGCTCTCAATAGTATTTTAAATGAAAAGTTTAATGAAGATGGACAGCATTCTGCAAGAGACTGGAGAATTTGCAGTTGGTCTTCTGATCTAAACTTTAAGATTACGCTATTCATTTTGGTGGAAAAAATTGTAGTCTGATTAAAACAAAACCAATATGTTTAACAGTATAAACTGATTTATTACGAAGATGCATCTGCTTGGCTAAGAGAGAGGGCCGTATTGAACAGGAAGAGAAGACTATGCCAAGTCCTTGCCTACTGTGAGGATAAAAACTATGTAGGAATTGCTGAAGGTACAAGCAATGCCTGATGTTAATTTGCTGAAAATTTAATTCTGTACGATGTGTCCCTGGAAGTAATACTGTTTAGACATTTGCGTAACTGCTCTGGAGTGCCTTTGCCTATTAGCTTGTGGAGGGAGAAGTGTGCCTTTTTCCTCTCGGCAATATGTTTGAACAAAACAGTTTACACAGTTGGACTCTCAGCAGGGAGAAAGTCAGAGGACTGACATGTTATTGTAATAATGGCAAGGTCAGCAGCGAGATCTGCAGTGTAGCACAACTGAAAGATTAATATCATACAAATCTATTTTTAACATGAAGCATAAGATAATCTGTCTTTAACTGGCTGTAGAATATGTTAGTAAAGATCATAAAATTACAGGGCCTGGTTATCTGTCAAGTTTCTAACAAGAAGGATCATACTTAACTGATAAACAGATTAAGTTTCACAGAAAATAGCTTCCTCATTTAATTGTGAAGATTTCAATCAGACTAAGTACTCTATATGAAAAATACATTAAAAAATTAACTGTCCTTGTACCTGGTTGTCTGTGCTCTATATTTAGGAAGAATGATCTTAAATTTTTCCTAACTTGTAAAAATATGTCATGTCAAATGTACCTAGGTATGGACAGCCTGTCGTTCCTGTACGGCTGTCATTAGTATCTTTGTGAACATATATGCTGGATCTGCAAAAGAAGCTACATTTTTGCTCATGTAACTGAGATTTTTTTTGTCATAAACCTGTTAACTGTAAAGGAAACAGTAAATCAAAATTATCAGATCTATGGAAACAGTACATTTACTTAGAAAATTTAAACTTTCTTTCAACAGTACTCTTCCAAAGATGCGTTGATTTCATTTTACACATTCATATTTCTTTTTTAAACCTCTATTGATTTATACTTAGTTGGGGCCAGACTCTCTGGAAGGTTAATTGGTCTTTCAGGAATTCCAGGTTGGTCTTGTTTTTTCTCCCAGCTGAAAGTGTGTCACGACCTCAGCCTGCAGTTAGACTGAATTAGGCAAACCAGAACTGATTACTGCAGCTATGCTGTATCATTAGGCAGCTCATCTAGAATACTGTTTTTGACATATACCCCAACAGTAGCTTGGAGAAGGGCTAAACAGTGAGATGCAGAGCTTACCAAAAGTGGTTTTGAGGAAGAAATCCATGGCCGTTCTTCAGTATTGAAGATTCTCATGCTTTCATAAAGACAACTGTTAAGACACTTTACTTAAGTCAATCTCAATGTTTCTCTTAACAGATTTTTAGTGCTCCAAGTTTTCCTTGATGATGAAGCTGCCTCAGGAAGCTAGTTCCTGGCCTTCGTTCCCATGCCACTGTGACCTTGGCTGTATCGCAGGGGCTGCACTAGATTGTTAGACCTATCTGTGGTCAGAAAAAAATGAAAAAGACAAAACCTCGTAGTTGACACAGAAAAGGTTTATGGGGAAGCTCTACTTTGAGAGGCATCTGTAAAGGTTAATCAGCCGAGTTAAGTAGAAGGGAATGACTATATCATACACATCTTCATCCTTCTGCTGTTGGCTACTGCAGCAGTGATATTCCAGCCACACGCCTTCTTGTGAGTACTAAAATAACAAGTGCATGTTGTTTGCACTTTGGACATGACAGTTTAAACTATAGCATGATTTAGTAACTACAGTCGGGCTTGTTAAGTATTACACAAGAGATCAATTAATTTGTTTCCTCGCTCCTCATGACTGTGCAGCAGTTGGGTCTGTATCTTACGCATTTCTGATGCAATGCAACTGTTTACTGACCATGCCTTATGCGCTGATGGAGATAACCAGCTAGGCCTGTGTCCTGTTGACATACTGTGTCTGGTCGTGGAGTGATAAAGAATAGGAGGAGAGACAATGTGAATGTGCTGTAGCTGGAGTCACGCTAACCTGTGAAGTTCTACCTGCACAGACCTGATCCAGTGCAGTTTCCCTGACATTTTGGAACTTGACCCCGCACAGGCCATAAATGTGCTTTGACACCTCGAGTAGAATGTCAGTTTGTTGTGTTCCTATTCCTTTTTTCCCTGCTCCCAAAACACCATAAACAAAAGAGCTTACTTGAAAGAGGGGTCCTGCTTAGTACACGTTTCTATAGAGCATTCCTCATGGTCCATGGCTGTCCCCATGTGATAACTAATTTTAAAAATTCAGTTTACAGTTCTGCTAATGTAATTGTCTTATTTGTTATGTCTCATTTTCTTAGCTATTGCTAGAGATCAGATATCATTTGATGTCTTCATTGGATCTTGTACTGGAGAGAGAATAAGTGAATAGGGCTCAGTACAGTGTTTGCATTTGTCTTTTGCTTAAACTTATACTGAAGAATACAGAGGATGAGCAACTTCTGAGTTATTAAGACTGGCTTTGTTATTTTTCTTCAAACTTGTTTAGTTTTACTTGTTTACAATTAAAGAACCATTTTCTCCAGCTGACAAATTCAGTGTGCTCCTAGAAAAAGTGTCTTTAAAGGTCGTCTTCCCTCACTTCTTCTTCCCCTTCCTTTTTTATAAGAACTTCTCCAGTGCTGGTGGTGTCTCACGAACGGAGTTCCTTACCTGGTGTGCAACACCCAATACGCACACAGAGCCGAGATATCAGTTTATTTCAAGTTTTGCACAAGACCAGCTGCTAGGTGGTAGCTCCACAAAGCTAGACCCCCACTTGTTCATACAGGTGCAGTATTTACACAGTCTAGTTATACATATGCATAAGTAATTATGTAAAGCAGTTTTCTATTGGTCTACATTTTCTCATCTTATTCTTAAAGCTACAGTATTACTTTAATATTCTACACATGCCCAAAGGTGAGGGGTCTCCACTTGGGCCGGGGTCTCCAGCTCAAGGGGTGGGACTTTTAGTATTATCATGAGGACAGTTCGCGTGAGGGTGCTTCTTATCACGCTTCTGCTAGCAGCTTCAGATTGTTCCCAAAACATCTTAATTAGCTTACATATTTCTCCAGGATGTGTTTCGCTTCCCAAGGACAATAATTTTGATTAGACATTCCACATTCTGGTCTAAATCCCCCTTATCAACTTTACGTAAGTCCTGGCCTTCCACCAGCTCCTGATTGACTACACTGGGAGCTGAGCTTAGCAGTTTATGAAATATTGGGAGCTAATAGCCTACATGATAGTCTCTTTTCATTCTAATAGTTGATTCTATTATCTTTTAAAGAGTTGATTCTCTTTCCCTTTTAAATGTTATGTATACGAAACCTACCAGGGGGGGAAAAAAAATCATCTATTTGAAGGGGGTCAAGAATACATGTATATATTTTTTTGTCATGCCTTGTATTAGGGGTATTAAAATCGATCATGAGCGTGAGTTCTTGTCATTCTTTGGTTTTTGACATTTAAAAAAAAAAAATAAATTCCCAAAGACTTCCTTGCCCAGATTCCCACTTGAGGATGTATATCTGAGAAAAATCTTTGAATAATACTTAGAGTGACTGACACGAAATGAGATCAATTGCAATACTGCTGATATTGATTGAGAGGTGTTAAGTGAGGGATGGAAAAAACATATTTGATCAAGATTGATACTTTTTTCACCAATGCTCCTGAGACTCGTATAAATAATTTGTTTCCTATAAAGCTGCTTACAGAAAACTGAAGAGCCAGATCATGACTTGCTAAAGTCTGTAGGAATTCTGGACACAAAGGTCTTTGAAGATTACACAAGGGTCTTTAAAGACCTTTAAAACTTTATAACTGTGCATCCTTAATTCAGCTGAAACATCACCACAGTTTAAGATGCTGAAACCATTTAGTATTATTGATGCATAGCTTTGTCTTGAAAATCCCCTTTTCTCATCCCCCTGGGAAAACTGAAGTGGAAAGTAAACTTGTAAATGCTTTGAAATGATTCACGTTTTTAACTGGAAACCCGCCCACAATTTTCCCAAAGCGCAGGTCACTGAAACCTAATGCTTCTTTTAAAGAGAAGGGAGCTTCAAAGATATGGTTGGAATCTGAGTGGGAAATGAAGTTACTTCCTGCGTTCACGCGGTGCTGATTAAATTAAATCTGTTGTATTTGATGTGTAGTCGAGAACTTTCAAACACAGAGCTAATGTTTGAAGTTATCCAGAAGCAGATTTGGTTGCAGGCTTTTTCTGCAACAGCCAAGGAGTCGCATGAGACTACTTACATAAGTCTTGGATAGCATGTGCCACCTCCAACTCCTGAAAAAAAACCACAAAAAACCAAAATCTTTTTAATCATATCCCACCTTTTTATATTTTGATCTCGGTGTTACTGTTGCATATAGCAGAAAGTGTATATTAACCTTGATAATAAAATTAACTCTCTTATTTCTTTGTGCATTATGAAAATAGGACAGTTTTTGCTGACTGTTGCATGAAAATGCTCAAATACTGCAGTTATCAGCATTATTCACTTTCAACAAATACCTAATTAAAATCATGGTAAGTCGTTTTTAAAGAGGATTTTGCATCTGTATCTGTGGACTTCCTGACATTTGGAAATGCTAAACATGTCTACTGCTCTTACATATGTGCTTCACCTTCTTTCCCAATACCCAATGCTTTGTCAGAGCACACTGGATTTTCCACATGTGCGTTGATATGAGTGGTGTATGTACAGCACATAAGCAAACACTGATGCTGATGGAAATGTCAGATCCGCTATATGTGTGGTTCAAAGTGCGTGGGCCCCTACTTCTGTTAGACAAATCATGGGCCAAGCAGCTTCCTGAGAGTTTCAATATATTTCTCTGTTAAAGACGTAACAGAGCCAAGCCAGAAAAGGCCTCTTTTGAGAGTACTGGATTTCTATCAAAAAAGAGACCCTGTTCATGGCTGATGCTCGCAGACAGATTGTAGCAATAATACATCCTCAGAAGATAATGGTCCATTATGAACAGGAGGTTTTCTGAACTCTTGCTGACAGAGAGGTATTCAACATTAAATGTGAACCTGTTTGCTTCCCCTGGAATTCTGCAAGGGTTGGGACTACTCTGCTAAGACCTGGCTAGTTCCACAACTGTACTGCCAACAATGGGAACTTTACTGGTTACGTTCAGTCCAGATAAATTAATTTTGTAACTAAAAATCAATGGTGACTTTAAAAAGGTCTTTGCCTAATTTATGGTTAGCATTAACCACCAATTTTACAGTGGCAATGCTGCCAGTCGGCACTATTAAACGTTTCTTTTAACAGCCAGCTGATCAAACTGGAGTAGTTGGGTTAAACAAGTTTGGGCCTGGAGAGCGGTAGTTGCAGGTAATTGAACATAGTTTCCTCCTTGCTGATAAACAGATTTGCATCCCTGCCCCAGTGTTTGTCTAACATTATAAAATGAGCTGTCCAAATGAACAATAAACTTTGATGTGATTCTTTAAACTGGATGAACCAAATGAAAGCATTTAGTCAAATTCAAGATGGGATGAGGACTCCAGAACGTAAGTTACAGAGTATGTATGGGGCTTATATTGCAGCAGCGACTGAAGTGTCCCTTCTTTTCTGGCTATCGGGGATTGAAGTGTAGTGATGTATGCTGCTTTACTGAAAGGAAAACTACGCACTGGAATCCAAACTGCTGAGTAATTAAGCCCAAACTCCTACCAGTGGAGTGAAACGACCTATGATAGTGCTGTTTACTTCCAGTCTTTGCTTGGCTGTTCTCTGCTCTTTGTTTCTGAAGGAATGAAACAGTCTTTACTACACTATTTTGTATTTCCATATTATAGGATTGTACCCTGAGTGTCAAGGATTGAGCAAGTCTAAGTAGATATGGCAGATAAATTAACAACTTTTTAAATTTATGGTTTTTAAACTACATACTGCTAATCTTGACATTCAGAGCAGTAAGTTAAATTTGTGGAGTGAGCTACACTGCTTCTATTAAAGGCATGGGATTTTCAGATTTAAATTTCTGAGTGTCATGCTGTAAACATGCTCCATGATATGCTTGTCCTGGACTTCCATAATGCCAATGTAAGTTATTGCTTGATATGTGTAAATCTATTACTTTACAGCAATAGAACAATAGTTTTGGTACTACTTTAAAGCTGAAGGAAAAGATATTCAGAAAAAATAATTACTGCCACTCTATTTCCAGTTAGAGAATTTTTATTTTGAGCTTGACCTGATGTATGCTCTGCTCATACCTACAATCATATTTAAAGAAACAAACAAATGTTCTTTTTCAGATAAAACTTCTACTTTGTGTCTGAGAAAATGAGAGATGTATCACTCTGAAAACAAAAAATGAATCTATGTGCTTACCAGAATGGGTAGAGCATTCCGTGTAACCTATGCTCACTTATTAATTGTTTTTCTTCTTAAGTTATGCGCATAGTATCTATAAGCTTTTACAAAGGTAGATGTAGATAAGGATTATCATACTTATAATTCAGGAGAAAGCTACGTTTGCAGAATTGGTATTCTACTCGTCTGTGAACACAAGCAGAATAAGCAGAATAAGGGAAGAGCCCTTCACAAGAAGCCACTGTTTACACTTTAAAAACTTTTTGTTTAAAGAAATAGAATGCTTCTGTTTATTTTAGTTCTCCTAAAATATGTTGGTTTGCTGTTATGTGAGGTTTTTTGTTAAGCTCAAATTCTGAGTTAGCACTGACGTTTTTGTTGCTAGTTGACTTGTTTATAACTCCTTTTTCTTCTGTGAATAAGGCCACAAATTAAACACTGGCTTGCAGTATTAATACTTTCTTGTTAATTGACTTGACTTGGCCCCTTGCAGTGCAAAATTAACGTCTGTGCCATCTCTTTTTTGCAGTCTTAATTGTAGCACAGGGAGGTTAAAAAAAAAACAAACCAAAAAACAAAAAACAAAAAACCAAAACTTCCAGACAAACAAACAGGAGCAGCGTTGTTCCCAGAAAGCGGCTGGAGAAAGTCATTGAAGAGTGGGGTTCCGTGAGGCGCGCCGCTAGCCGACGTGCGGAAGGGGAGCGGGGTCCTTGGGAGGAGCAGGATAGCTTTTGGCCTAGTTCGTAAAGAGTAGCTGTGCTCCAGAGGTGGTTTCTGACGATGTGCCGGTAGCTGCTCTTCTCCCTGCGTATCGTACTTCAGTAATTGTGAAGCAGTCGCTCTTCATGTTGTAAAAAGAGCGGTTGATATAAGCCGGGCTGTTTGCAGCGAGGAGGCCCAGCGGTGCAGCTTAGGCCCGTTGTCACCCATCTGAGGATTTAGGATGCGGCTGCTGTTGGTAGCCTTCCTACGGAGCTTCAGCTGCTGCTCTGAAACACCCCTTCGATGGAGGGCAGAGACAAGCTACCTTCTTTTCTCCTGCAGAAGGGGAATGCCTGAGCAAGCCCAGCTTCTCCTGGACTCCAGAATATGGATCAGATCAATGGCCTATAAGGGTTCAGGGAACTGCTGGGGTTTGTTTTTCTTGGTGTAATGCTTTATGAGGATTATATGACCACACAGTGTAAGAAGGATACAACCAGAGAATATTTTTAGCAGTACTGACATGGAATACTAACTTAAAGAAACATGCAATTTTTGTAACATGATCATAGTTAATGGCTACAAACCAAATTAAGTCTGAATACTTGAGGAAATTAGCCTGCAAAACTGGATGTGAAGGAATGAACACATACCAAATTGTTCTGATGAACAGAAATTACCTTCTGAAGTAATGTGAACTTGGGATGACTTTTTGCTCTCTGTGTAATGAGGGGAAAACAGTTCATTTTTGCTCTTTAAAAGATGCTGCCTTTGAATTGTAACAAGAAGGGGGGAAAACAGATAATGATTTCCAGTGAAGTCTAATTTGTTAAAAGGCACAATTAAGCTTTGAGATAAACGATTTGGCTTTTAAAACACTGAGAGTAAAGGAATTAAACTCAGTTCTCACCCACTGCCTGTAGGGTAGCTTTTTCAGTTCTGTACAAGGGAGCATTGTGCATTCAAAAAAATTTTATTTTTATGGTTATGTTCTGTCTCTGAAACTACACATGTGCAATGACAGCTATTTTGCATCTATTTTAGGGCAGGTTATCTTATTTGATTCCTCTGAGAAGCTAAGCACGTTGCTATAGCTACTGAGCTTGCGGCTCTGGTGAGGTTTTTTTTCATCAATTTCTAAATGTAATTGTTAAATAAGGCTGGTATAAGGCCTGTGACGTTCTGGTGTCGACTCCACTTGAAGATTTTTTTTTTCTTTATTTAATTCTAACAGGTATATGGAACCATGTATATACCATTTTTGTGCAAATATGTAGAGATGACAAATGAAAAAATGAATGTGCAGGTTTTCTAAACCAGTATTTGTTTCAGAAAGCTTCTATATTCCTCTTGTTCAGCTTGTGGTTGGGTGTGGACTTCTGGTCTCCAGTTCGTAGTATGACAGTATGAGATGCTGCTGAACGTGATGGCTTTGCGAACCGTATGCTGAAACTCCATTCTTGAAAATGATCTTTTCTTCCTGGTGTACTACATCTAAACCAGATGCACTAGGAAAAGAACTACTGCTAACAATATATTGCAGATATTAGGCACAGGTTTTTAACACGTGTAAAGAGCCCTTTTAAACAAGATTTAGCTTGTCCTCTAATTTGTAAAGGCTGCTACCCATTCTTGAACCTGCCGACAGCAATTGATGAATTCTGTGTTCCGTGCAGTTGTGGTCCAGTTGTTATACTGCCTTTACTAATATCTGGCAACATTACTGAAAATGTAGTATGGGATTTGTCATGAGTGGGTGTGGTTTGGGGTTTTTTCTTTTTCATCCAAAGTCCACTGGAGGTCCAAGTCCTATATAATCCTTATGACAGGGCTGATGGCTGAAAAACTACACGCTGTGAGGCATCCTGGAGTATGGACGTTGGTGAAGTTCATCTGCAGAAGCCAAAGCCTTAGTACAAACCTATTGCAATGAGGGCAAGGTAGTGGATATTAGATGTTAATGGCTTTTTGTCAGGCAGCAGTAATACAGGGTGGAGGGAAAATACCCTGTAAAGTAGCACCATCACTGGAAAGCCAGGATATAAAAGGATGAGCTGGATTTGCAAGGATGTTTAGGGCTCGAAAGATACAGGTAGGTGTCCAGTGAGATTTTTCAAGCCACTGATGTAAATTAGGAGTCTAATGCTCATTGACTTAGAGAATGGGGAGCAGCTCTGTATTGGGTCTTTTAGTAAATTCCAGAACCTGTATTTGTATCTTTAGATGCTTTGTTACTGTTGTACAAATTCTTCGGTAGCAGTGGTGGATTTCGTGGCTACTTGCCGAACTTGAGTGTCTGGGATGCAGTGCTTCTGAGCCACTTGGGACAGTGTAAATTTATTCTTTACACAGGTTTTATTCAATTAAGATTACTGTCCTATTTAGGCTGCAATAGCTAATTCTGTTACAGAATAATTTATTCCGGAGCTCATAACTTTTAGAGAATGATCTATATACAGACATTGTGATCCTGTTGGATAATACTAGGTATGCCAAGAATGGGAAGAAATTGTACTGAAGAGATTTTGAGAGAATAAAAGTACTGGAGGTTGATACTGCAAACTCCTTTAAAGATTGACTTAGAGACAGGTTCATAATAACCAAACTGGTGTCACATTTTTAGCATAATCAATCCACTCACTGTTGTGAAGAAAAAATCCCTACTTCAGGAAAATCCCTTGGTCACGAAAGCCATTCCCTCTTAGATGGTCTTTATTTAGCTAAGGCCAGGGTGTTCCCAGTCATCTGTGGAGTGGCGGGGCACAGGGCTGGTGGCTTGGCACCTCTGCCTGCAAAGTGCTGAGCTGGATGTATGACTTGTAAGTTCCGTGCCCTCTATTTCTGTTACTGAAATAGTAACTTCATTTTTAGGGAACTTTCACCGGTTCCATACGCGGGTACACGGATGTAACCTGTTAGGACATTATCATTGGCAGACAGCTCTTAAGGTAAGCAGTGATCATTGCCTTAAGGGTTTGGATTACCTGCATATTGCCTTCCATTTCTTGTTGCTGCCTTCCTGCAGTTCCTTCTTTGTTGCAGAGTAGTCTTCATTTCTTCTACTCATATGATCTAAAATATATTTTTGGAAAAGAGCTAAGAAATAATTATGCATCTAATCTGGGAAATGAACAAATGAATGCAAATCCTAGTAACCTAAGAGATATTTGATAAATTGTAATTGTGAAAATATTTTTTCTGATACAGTCACCTATCTGATTTCTGACTGCAGCATTTGATTTAAAATGATCATGCAAAATTTTTAAAGGTTTATACCCTAATCTTGGTTTCATGTAAATACCTGATTGTCAAATCATTTAGTAAAAAATACTATCATTTAAGATTGTCTCACTGGACTATTTATGCATATGAGAAATATGTAGTGTCTATATTGTGTGTAAATGTGTGCATACAGGTTAAATTAAGTTAGACAGACAAATTCCTGCCTCAAAATCTGAAGTATTGCAGTCACTACATTTTAAAGGGATTCAAATTATATTAGTCTGATTAATTGCACCAATATCTTTGAAAATAATATGGACATTTGCATGCATGCATAATCACTTAAGGTGCTTATCCTATAATTTACTGAGTGACTGTGACCTATGACGTGAGAATTCTTGGCTTATAAAAATCCAACCTTTAATGACAACTGTAAAAAATAATTGTAATTAGAGTTTAATCAGCATATAAAATACAGAAATGTTTAAAACCTTACTTTTGTGTTGTAGCCATCCAGGTGGTGTAGAATTTACTGGAGTGCTGCTGGTAGGTTACATTAGTAGCATTGCAGGAAACTAGTCCTTTCATAGGAAGCATAATTAAATGGGGAAACACAACTTTTTATTGGCAAAATTCGACTAGGGTACTGAGTCAATTTCTGTAATTTTTTTCTTTTTTTTTTCTTTCTTTTTTTTTTTTAAATCCCTGTGGTACATAAAACATGCAGAGCAACCATTGATTTGCAGCTGAAGTGCAACCAGCTTTGGGTGAAACATAGAAGCTGTTTAACAGCAGGACTGCTCTGTAGCTTAGGGCAGGAAACAAGGATGCTCTTTCCAGTTGGAACTACTAGAGGTGTAACATGCTAGTGAAGCCTGTCTTGTGATGTCTCAGTTGGCTGATCTGACTAGCAAAGAAGAGACTGCTACCAGTTCCAGCAAAAAGAATTACTCGTTTAACTCAAGTGAACCAGCATCGGTGCTTTGATGCTAAAGATGAAGGTTCAGTGCCCACTGGCAGTCATTGGGGGTTGACTACCATTGAGTACATGACGTAGTTGCTATATAATTATCTATGTTGGGATTTGTTTGTGACGTTAGGCTTGATATGTCTTCTCTTTCAAAATCTGCTGTAGGATCACTGACTGTAACGTAGCTAGCATTTCAGATGAATTCCTGATTATTGCCTTATCCTTCACTTGCATTTAGAAGAAGCTATTTCACAGAATGAGGAGTTACTTTTCTAGTACAAGGTAAATTTCTGGCTCTTATTCACCTTATGCATACCGGGAGATAAGAATGATTTCACTCAGTTAATATACTCATTTGAGTATTAGAAAATTGTGCTTACCTGGCTTACCTGGCTTACCTGCACTTTTTTTTTTTTTAAATACATGGTTGAATACTGTAGTTAGAAAGTAGGTAAATGGACAGTGGTATATAATGCACCTCTGTTACTGTGCTAACAGAAATAAACAGTCAGTTCCTCAGTAAAAAAAAAAGCATTGTTATCTTTCCAGTATCTGATCTCTTCCTCTCTATATATTTTATGCAGAAACGCATGAAAAGTCCCAGGTCCCATAAAAACCAGGTTGGTTTTAAACTTGCAGTATTGAAATGAGAGACAGACATGAATTCTGCAAATAATCCTCACAGAGCTACTCTGCCAGTAACCCTGAGTCTTTTACAGGGTGGGAAATCTCTTATTTAGTTGTCTTCCTGATACTGTTGGTGGCAGTTTTGCATAGAGTGAAGCTGGTGTTAGTGGAAACCTACAGCTTTACTTCATCTCCAGATCAGATAATGCTGCCCAAAGTATTAGCTTGCTGCGATCACTTTAACAAGACAGTGTCTACGTTCTTGCTTTTTATAGATCACAAGTTGTTTATATTTGGATCCTCTGGAATGAAGATACCTTACAAGTGTAAGAACATTATCATTCACTTAAGTTATCTTACTTCCCATTATTTTTTGACTCTCAAACGTTTCCTCCATACCATTTTGGACATGATTTTTGAGAAGGATTCTCCATGCGTTGACACCTTATTTCCTTGTAGAGTCCCTTGAAACATGCATATTCAGAACCTCTTTGGAGGGCCAAGCCTCTGCTTTGTTCTGCTTGTCAGAAGGGCTTGTGATTTTCCTGCATTTCCAGTAGAGCTTGAAATTAGTCGTCTACTGATGTTCTGCTGAAACAAGCATGGGACTCAAAATTAACATGGCTTTTATTTGTAGCTTGTTTTGTGCATGGTCATAATCTATAACACAGTAGCATAGTGCTTGCTGCACAGGCTCCTTAAGGCAAGTCTATATGTTGTTTTCATGGCGAAGCCAGCTGGGTGACACCAGTTGCTGTCTGGAATCTTTGCAGACATGTTTAGCATGGCACTGAGCCTTGCTAATGCAACTTCCTGAGTGCAGCTGAACCCGAGCTTTAGCGTGGATTCATAGTTATGGCTGTACAGCTTCCAGGTGGCTTGAGCACGGGCAGAGACTGCCCTCCAGAAAACAGCACTGATGTGAGTGCAGAGGGCATGCAGGGGCTTCGTGTATATCTCTGTGTTCTTTAGAATTGCTTTTTATTAATTTCTCAGTGGTGAATGTAGACAGGGGTTTTATGAGAAGAAAATATTTGCAAGAAGGTAAAATTTGGAGCTTTTAATCATAATTTCCTGCCAATGTCTTTTTAAAAATGGAATTAAATACAGGTCCCTGCTTTTTTATTGCTGGAATCAACCTGTAGTCGACTTCTTCCTTCACTCTTCCTGATACCACACGTACAACAGTTGTCAGCCTTTACCATCAGAAGTGCTAGATCCTACTTGTGAATCATTGGAATGGTATGCCAATGCTTTCATTGTCACTCAATGTACCTAGAAATGTAATTGAAATTCTTCATGTTGTCCTGGTGCCTCAGTGTTACAATATAATGGATGAGAGAGGTTTACGTGTATGGCAATTGCATGTATTAGTGCTTGCATGAATAGTATGGTTGGATTTAGTGACTGGGCAATAAGTGTATCATACTTTGAAGGGATCATCTGCTGGAGAGTTGTAGGGGTTCCACAGTGATATTTTTTTGGACTGAAGATCTAGAACTCAGGGGGAATTCAAGTGGATCTACTAAAAAATGGAGGGGGCTTAGCAAGAATAAAATAGTCCCTACGAATCCGTGGTCTTTATTTTCCACTTTTGACCATAATTCTCTCTCTTCAAGTACCTAGTGATTCACTGCTACTGATTGCAGCGTCCTACCCATGTGCACAGCCACCTTAACTGTGTTTCAGGTAAAATATATATTCTGAAAGTCACACATTAAAATGAGTGATTTCATAGAATTAAGCGTAAGCAGAACAGTGACCATTGTGTTGACTACAGATTGGGTTTACTAGGTAGTGTTTTATTGTTTAATTGGTATGACACCTGCTGCCAGTGAAATCTGGTACTTCATCTGGCCATAGCAGAGTTTCAATGACCCTTATTGATTTTTTTTCCCTGCTTTTTTTTTTCCCTTCCTCTAACTCAAGGTCTCATTACAGTAAAAGCTGATGTGTGACAAAGAAAATTATAGCAATAGATGCTTCTGGGACTCACATACCAAGCACATAATTGTTTCTATGCCTCTTTGAAATAGTTGCCTATCTCCAGCTATAATGATACACCAGAGGAACAAATCAAAACCTGGTCAGCTCAGTACCAGAGTTTTTCTCTTAATCAAAAGAATATATTCTTGCTGCAGAGCCAGTTGCTAGCTCCAAGAAAAGCTGGAAAGTGCTGCCTGTCCCTCAGAAGCATTTCCCTGCAGGCATGGTTTTGATGGATGTGTGAAGGGAATAACATCTGCCTTAGGGATGGCAGAGGGAGCTGTGTAACACAGGGCTCCCAGGGGGTTACAAAGCTGTAGGACATTTAGAAGTGTCGAGGAGAGAGAAAGGAAGGGCAAAGGGAGTCTCTTCTGCTGAGAAGCACGCTATTGAAGCAAGATGTGGATGCAATTTATCTTGTGTTTTTTGTATCATCTCTGTACATCCCGGCTATTGCCTCTCAGGATTTTTACCAGGCTGTCTTCTTCCTATCCCCATAAGTCATTAGTGACTTATGATATAGCATCCTTTATAGCCTCTGCAGGCTTAGCTGTAATTTAGATCACTGTACCAATACGCTAATTGGCTACTTCCTCCCATTGTCATTTACAGACTCCGTAGGTGTCCTTGCCTTTCCTCCTTCATGAGTTTCATGATTCTACAGTCTTAAAGGCAAATGGCTGTAAGGGCTCTAACATGAATGCCTTGGCTTAGAAATGCCACACATTTTCTTGATGAATTGATCTCTTGCATAGGTTGTAGAACTGGCCTTTGTGACTGGGTCTACTGACCATTCAGATCTCATGGGATCTCTGTTGGCCTTCCTCTGTTTCTTCTGGGGTACTTTAAAAAGAATTTCAGCTCCATTTGATGTACTGCTATTTCACCTGTCCTAGAGCATCTGAAGCTTGAGGTGCCTCTCAGTTGAGCCCAGCTACGTGAGAACATAACTTCATTAATGTCTGAAGGAAAGTCTGATTTTAATAGAAAATTATGTAACTGGAAAAGAATAAATCAGACAAAAAGATGCTGTAGCTAATGTACACTCAGGCAGAAATGCTGTGGAATAACTAACATTGTTAGTGCTGGTAATTGCATATGTATTGTGGTATAACACAAACCCTAATTGTGGACCGTGTTGCATTATCTGCTGGTCAGGAGGTCACAAGCTGTAATTCCCCCTGTTTGTGTAGGTCTGAAATAGACAAGTGGCAACGGAAGTGGTTGTGTTTGGGAGGATTAAAGAATTGCTTATTTGAAAGCATGAAGTCACTATGAGGGTGCTTGAAGATTGTGAAATAGTGAAGCATTCAGGGGGACATTCTGCAGTGAGGTAGGTAGAACAGTTTCCTCCATCCTTTAGTATAAGCTGTCCCCATGAAAGTAGTATGAATTGATACTGGAGCTTAATAAACAAATATTGTACATGTGGGTAGGTATATCTATTGCATCAAGACTTACAGCCAGATAAAAAGAAGAGTGATATATGTTCAGCCTTCACCTTTCATGCAGTAGTAGGTGAAATCAACAGCAAGAAAAAACATTTTTATTTTACATCAGAGTTAAGGGTAATGTTTAATTCATGTTCAGATCCTTCAACTTTTACATTTTCTTGTTTCATTACAATACTTCTTAAACAGACTTAATAAAAACCTCAGTTCCCATGATTACCCCTTCAGAGATGTCACAGTGTATCCCAGCTGCAGAGGAAGTTCTACATGGCATTAATTGTGCACTGAAAATACAAAGAAAGCACTTGAAACTTTTCCCAGATCCATATTGTGTTGTTTTACTGTTTGTTTTTTTTTTTTTAATTATTATTATTATCTTCATTGATTCAAAAACTGGGGTTTGAAAACTTGTTCCAGAACTTCCTTTAGGTGTATAGGATTTTCCCCCACTCGTAGCTAATGACCAAAACTATGGTCAGTTACTGTCCCTGAAGAATGTTTAGGGCTATATCTGAAGGGCTGTAACTAAACACGACCAATGAGATAATTGGCAATTATTTCCTGTGCTTCCTTTCCTGGAAACAACACAAACAGTAACAGTTTGTTTGTCCGTTGATTGCATTATTATTAAATAAGTAAATCAAACATGATGTTAGAACATTACAATTTCACAGTATGGTCAGAAGACTATTTGATTTTGTAGTACACTCAGGAGCAAATTATGTTTGGGGTCTGGTGCATACACAGAACTTTAGCACCATCCATGCTTCGTAGCTTCTTTACTCTTAATTCTTTCAGGAAGGCGGAAAGTACCATATTTTTTTAAATAATTAGCTGCAATCAAAATCAAAGTAAATTTGGTTTCTAACTACTTTTACACACTTGAGCTAGACCTCTAAAGGTGGTATTCTCATTTTATAAATAAGAGAACTAAGGTACAGCAATAAAAATGAAGCCATAAAGGCAGTCAGTAACAGTGCCAGTGATAAAAACTTGCATCATCTGATACAAAGTCCCTCCTCCTTCTGCGATTCAGAGCAACTTAGCTGCAGGAAGCTACACTATATTTTTTCTGTCTAGCCTGGAATACTTACAGAAGCAGCAGCAGCATGGAACTTTTCAATTTCTTTTTAAATTTTATTTCTTGTGTCACAACAGATGGAACAATTATAAGTAACGAATGAAGGAAGTTGTTCTTTTAGGTGTTTTGTAACAAATAAAGAACAAAATCAAAGAAATAAGAGGAAACCTGTTAACTTTTCCCAGCTCCTCCTAAAGCGCAAGCTTGCTCACGCTTGCCACATTAAGTCCTGTTTTGAGCAAATAAACAACCCCTAAGTGAGAGCCAGAGATTAACTACATTCTCCTGTGGAGTTTCCAAAGCAGCAACGTCTTTCATGGGAGCAATTTGTCTGAGAAGTTGGCAACATACTCTTTGTCTCAGTGATGTAGATCCTAGCAAGTCCAGAGAGAGAGGATCCTTTGTTGCCTCTATTAATGCTAGAATTACTTTGAATAGACATCTCCCATCTCTCTGTTGGTCTTGATCTCCATCCCTTGCAGCTACACGCAGTAGTAACCGTGAGGGTATTGTGCTGTGGCCAGCATGGAGCAGTGTTCACTCTGGATGGAATTTCCATACAGAAAGCTGGTAAAAGGATGGCAGTGGAAATTGAACTAGAATGTGTTATTTGTGCACTGTAATTGCAAAAATACTTTGGAAATACATACTGTGCTTTGAGACTAGCCAACAGATTTCATGTAAGTTAATTACATATTGGCATACCAGTTAAAAGGTATCAGGAAGGACTCCTCCTGCTTGATGTGCTGTATTAACTATCATACGCTGCTGTTGCAGTAAGGTAAGTTAATTTGGAATGATCAGCTCGGACTTTATGCAGCCTAGCCATGGAATTAACAATGCTGAAACTGCTTGTTATCTCACCTTCCCTTACATATCTGGCTTTAATATAAAGCTTCACAACAGCAAATGTTGTATGTTGAAAAGCAGGGGGAGCTCCTCTGTCTTTTACATTTAAAGAGATCAGTATTTGTGCTAGTTCTGAGTAAAAGTATTCACAGCCTCCTGATAAAACTGTAATTAGTAGGGTGTAGTAGCTCTTTTCCAGGAGGGTATATAGCTTTGACATTATCCCGTGATGAGTAACTCTTGGCTTTGTAGGTGGATAGGAACGGGGAGTGTTGTCGACGTAAGCCCGTCAGCCTTTAAGGGGTGCTTGTCATGTTCCTGTGCTCTGATTCTGCTGGTTAGTAGTAAAAGGAAGTGTTGTTTGTAAGGCAGATCAACAGGGTGAAAAAGCACATCTGGTTTGGTGATGGAGACTGTATGCGTGAATGCATGCTGGGATGAGAGGGATAAAGTAAGAGAAGTTACACCAGAATTTTTACACCAAAGTCTGTCTTCATGTTAGTAGTCACACTAAAATCTCTAAGCCAAAAGCCACTGAAGGGATGAGGGGCTGTAATTTCCGTTGACTTCAAAGGAATTGCTAATGCCCGATTTCTGTCAGCATTTGACCTCCTGAAAATTCAGAGGAATAAAGCCTAAAGGTGTGGGTCCTTTTTGAAGGCTTTGGAAACCAGAGTGTGTTTTGTCTTAGAATCACTGAATAATTTATGTTGGAAGGGACTTTTGGAGGTCATCTGGTCCAACCCCTGCTCAAAGCAGTGTCTTTAGACCTTTTATGACATCCTTGTAAGACTGGGCATACGTGAGTAGTTTGAAGCTTTGTTAGATTTGACTCAGTCATAAAACATAAACTGTAACCCTTTTAGCTTGAGCTAAACAGTTGAGAAAAAACCCACCTTCAAATACTGAGCGCTCACACTCCCCATGGCTAACATACAGTGCTAACTTAAATATGTTTAGTCTTGAAACACAACAGTAATAGTTGGTATGATAGTTGCTATGGATGTAAGCTGTGATTCTTACCATTGCAGATTGACCAGGCAGGGGGCTGTGGCTTTTGGGAACAGAATTTCCAGTGGAAAGGTTTCAGATCACACACACACAAAAAGATAAATAGCAAATAAAATCATTGCAAACTGGTATGCTAAAACAATTAGGAGTTTTTCATGGCATGATAGCTAAAAAATATTATAAATGTTGAACAGGAGATTTTTTTACTTCCAATTTTAAAATCTTTATGTTAGGGTCATTAGAAACAACATGCAAAAGTGTGAGAAGTGGAATCACTCTAAAAGTAAAAATTAATTTGACTAATGATGGATGGAGATGCTAGTTAAATTTAAAAGAAAGGATTGAGATCAGGTGCTATTAAAGCTGACAGAATGCATGAAGCAAGATGAAATTTGCAGTTGGCAAGATTACTGTAGATCTACTTTATGCAGAACACCTGGCTGCATTTGCAGTTGTAGATATGGCAAAAATTAAAGTGGTCTCTTTATTTCTAATCACATCGTTAATATGTTTGATGGAAGATATGCACAGTGATAACTTCTGCTGTATAGGATAAAAAGAGTTGAAGCTCACTAGCTGGGCATAAGTTTTCTGAAAGCTATAAATTTCAATGTTTAAGTGTATAGACCATTATGAGGCAACTCTGGTCTTTTGCTGGTGAAGATAAAGTAAATCCATGGTGACCTTATAGTTATATGAAATTAAGAATGGCAAATGTTGGACAGCTGTGACTCGATATTTGCTTGATATCAATACTATAAATAGTTTGAAGCATATCAAAGGTGGGGTCCAAATTTTTTTGATACTACTTGGGGCAGCTGGATGAACAAAGGAAGAGAACTTACCTGCATTTTTTACTGGCCTTGCAGTGTGACTTTAAAATACTGACTGAGGATACTGTGTTAGCTAGGAAAGACATTTTCTTGATTTGAGCTCTTCATGGGTTAAACACACCTCCACTGAGTAATTCCTATCTAATGTTTTCCTCATTCATCAGGGTTTATCTAACCCGGCTAACCGGGGAGGTCTAGTTGACTGGAGGTCAGCAAATGTGACACCCATCTACAAGAAGGGCCAGCGGGAGGATCTGGGGAACTACAGGCCTGTCAGTCTGAAGCTGGGGAAGGGTCTGGAGCACAAATCCTATGAGGAGTTGTCGTGGTTTAGCCCCAGCCGGCAGCTAAGCACCACGCAGCCGCTCGCTCACTCCCCCCCGGTGGGATGGGGGAGAGAATTGGAAGAGCAAAAGTAAGAAAACTCAGGGGTTGAGATAAAGACAGTCTAACAGGTAAAGCAAAAGCCATGCACACAAGCAAAGCAAAGCAAGGAATTCATTCACTCCTTCCCGTGGGCAGGCAGGTGTTCAGCCATCTCCAGGAAAGCAGGGCTCCGTCACACGTAATGGTTACTTGGGAAGACAAACGCCATCACTCTGAACGTCCCCCCCTTCCTTCTTCTTCCCCAGCTTTATATACTGAGCATGACGCCATATGGTCTGGAATAGCCCTTTGGGCAGTTTGGATCAACTGTCCTGGCTGTGCCCCCTCCCAGCTTCTTCTGCACCTGGCAGAGCAGGGGAAGCTGAAAAGCCCTTGATTAGTGCAGCAACAACTAAAACATCTCTGTATTATCAACACTGTTTTCAGCACAAATCCAAAACATAGCCCCATACCAGCCACTATAAAGAAAATTAACTCTACCTCAGCTTAAACCAGGACAGGAGTGGCTGAGGGAGCTGGGGTTGTTTAGCCTGGAGAAAAGGAGGCTGAGGGGAGACCTCATCGCTCTCTACAACTGCCTGACAGGAGGTGGTAGCGAGGTGGGGTTGGTCTCTTCTCCCAAGTAACAAGTGATAGGACGAGAGGAAGTGGCCTCAAGTTGCACCAGGGGAGGTTTAGACTGGATATTAGGAAGAATTTCTTCACCGAAAGGGCGGTCAAGCACTGGACCAGGCTGCCCAGGGAGGTGGTGGAGTCACCATCCCTGGGGGTATCTAAAAGCTGTGTAGATGTGGTGCTTAGGGACATGGTGTAGTGGTGGACTTGGCAGTGCTGGGTTAACGGTGGGACTAGATGACCTTAAGGGTCTTTTCCAACCTAAAAGATTCTATGATTCTAATGTGTTTTCACATGCCAGAGTTTTTGACTGTGTGACCAAGTGAAAGCATGTAAGCTGTTGTATGCGAGTTGCCATGCTAAGTCTGGCATTCTTCTAAATGTATGGAATATTTTGGTCTGCATCTCATGTGGTTGAACCATTTTGTAATGAAGGAAAGAATATAAATAGAATACTTAATACTGATTTCCAAATCTGCAGTGTTGCAGAAGGGTCTTACTTGCGAACGGTAGCTTCCTTTGTCAGCTGCGTAGTCACCCAATTCATTTAGTCACCTTTCTCTTTTGCCATAGTAGGGAGAGTAGATTAGAAGTAGTGTTTGATTGGAAAACGTAGTGATCACAAAACTGCAAAGCAGGATGCCTTCCTCCTTATAGGATGCCTTCCTCCTTATGTCTATGGCCAACCTGATACCTTAAACACACCGATTTCAGCTTTCGGAAGATGTTCTGCTCTGAATTTGTAGTGCCTGAGGGACTTAAGTTAGGCATTTGATTGCCCTTGACCTCTTATATGCAGAGAGATAGCCATCTCTTCTAGAGTATTCATAACTTATGCAAACATAGAAAAGGAAAATAATGGCACTTTTAGATGATTATCTTTGCTTAGCATTACTGTCACTTTGTTTATAGGCACAGGTCAGATAGATAGTCCTGGATACACTCATTCAGATTCTGTAACTGGTGGATAATACATCTGTTTCTTCTAAATTGGCGTGCCAAGATGAGAATGGGAGCAGCTAAATAACTGGAGTCAAGAATAAGCTCTTAGCTCTTGCTTGGGTAATCAATCTCACAGACTCAATAGGAGGCATGCTACGGAAATAGCAGGAAAGAGAATCTGAAAAGATGTGGGATGATTTCTTTAGCATAAATGTGGTTTCATGTCACTTTATTTCCATGACTCACTATATCTAATATAAACAATAAAACTCAGAAGAGGAATGGCTTTCTGAGGGTGGAATCTAATATGAATAAATTTATCAGGGATTTAGGCTGCAGAGAGCTCTAGTGGAACTTTTTTGGGTTACGTCTGACACTTATCCTGTCATTACTGGCTGAAAAATAAATGTTTCAGCCTTTTTATTCAGTAGTGCTAGCAAAAAAAAAAAGGGTCTCTTTAACCCTCTGTCCCACTGTACATAGTTCTTATTTTATTCTATTCCTGGGATAAGCTAAGCACCTTTTGGAACAAATAATAAATGTAAACTATATCCCCAGGTAGAGGTAGTAACAGAAGCAGGAGAGAGAATGGAGGAGTAAGCAGTAAAAAGCAGGAGTAAGCAGCTTTATTTTAAAAGTACAATCAAGTCATGTTTACCACTGTTGCAGTGCTTTATCCTCACATCTTTCACACTGCCTACTAAAACTGAGGAATTTTGCATTGAGCACATCAACTTGCTTGTCTGGTGACTACATTGTGACAGTGCCTGGGGGCCTCAACTGGGACTAAGACCATACTGTGCTTGGCACAGTACAAATGAGGAAAATTAAGTCAGTCCTTTCCCAAGAAACTCACTAGAGAAAAATCTGGCTGTGATGACAGTTATGGTTAGGTCTCTGTGGATGCATATTAAACTGAAAAAAGTCGGCTCCTGTTATAAAGAATATAAAGTGCAAAATATTCCTATTTCTGGTTTGCAGTTGTCTCTATCTGTATTAACGTATGATAGAAGACAGCAGAGCAATCTACTACAGAATATCCATATACAGAGCATGCTTGTTTTATTTGTCTTGCATATTGAAGTGATTGTACTTGGATTTGTTTTTATTTATCTGGCACATACTACAGTCAATTCTGTGAACATGTATTTTGTAGGTTTATCTGACCAGGATGGAAGGACAGGCCCGTCCGTGTTTTTTCTTGTTTCTCGCATCTCCTCAGCATTTGGTGGGAGAGGGCTTTGCAGCTGGAGCATTTTCTGACTGCAGGACTCCGTCATTGCAGGCTTTTTTTCCTAAGTAATTCCTCTTTACATTCTGCTCTGAAATCCCACTGGGTGCCTGCTCAGCAGTGCTTTAACTTCTGAATATTGAAACCAGCAGGTATGGTAAGAATGGAATATTTTAAACTGCAGAAGAGACACTTGGTGTAGTGTATAATACCTGGCGCTGTATGCGTTGCGCTGGAGAGAAAAGCTGTTTGAGAGTCACTTAGGGTACAGCTGTTTATGGAGCAGTGACCAGGACTTCCAGGGTATGCGAAAGCTCTAAAACAGGGGAGCGGTGCCAGGTGCTGGGAAAAAAGGAAACACACAGGCATCTCTGGATTGGTAACTCTGCTTTTAAGACAAGATGGATGTAATTCTAAATCAAAAAATTTTGCTTGGCAAGGGCATAGGGGTGTAAGCTGAGAGACATTTATCCGAAGGTAGACATTTATGGGTAAAGCATCTTATTTTAGTGCTTGTCCGCTGTACAATACAGAGATCATTATGGTAAATGCTCATCCTTTTAGATTAAGTTGTTGGCTGCCATACGCTCAGACTTTGTTATGTTCAAAGGTTTTTGTAACAAAGTGTGACTTTCAGCGGAAAAAGAAAAATGCAGTAGAAACGGTGTGAGCATATAAAATACGTTTGTGTGGGTCAGGGAGGCAGAAAGATGGGTGATTCTGGGCTAAAATATGACCATTTCTTGACAAGTCCCTGAATTAATGCTTTTACTGGCAAGCAGGCATGCGTGCATGGGTAGGGGTGTATGGGAAAAGAGGGAAATAGATTACAGTCCAGAAATCAGATTCTTGAGCAAGGTGTTTTTCTTTTTCTTGGATGGGAGAAATAGCTGAGTAGTAACTTTTCTGTGAAGTCAAAAGAGGCCACCTTTGACATAAGGTCTTTGTGGAGAACAGTACAGAACGTGATAGAGAAAATAACAGGGGAATGTTTTTTAAGGGGTCTGTTTCTTTTTAGTAGGAGGGCTATTGAAATAGAAAACCTCCCTGAGCATAGCAAAAAGCAAATTCAACCTAGTTATGTTACTGATACTCTTCTTCTGAAACGCCTTTCTCAGTTGTCTAGCAAACAGGAAAAGAAATGCTAATTCTGCCAGTAAGATTGTTTCCTTGCTATGCTTCATTTCTTTGCATATTTAATTCACTCTGAACCTTAAAATAGCTTTCTGGTGTTTGTCTTGGTGGCCTCTTGTTGCTTTATTTGCTTTTGAATTGATTTGCAAGCTTTCACTCGCTTCCTTTTTGCATGAAGATCTGTGGGGATAAGGGGGTTGTATCTCTTCCTCTCTGTCCTCTGCTGCCTTGCTTCCTCTCCTTCCTCTCCAAAGCATGTTTCATGCAACATTGAGCTCATCAGCAGGGTCTTTTAATACTCCAAATGGAGGAGTTCTGTAATAGGAGTTGGGAAGCAATACTGTAATACAGTTGGCCTGTATGACTAATCAGTTAGATAAAGAATTCAGGCTGCAGAATAGCAGAGCCTTCATGCTTGATTGATGATAACAGCAGCCAACTGACTTACTGCCCTTACTGCTAGCATCCCCCACACTATTAGAGAGGATTTCCAGCACAGTACAATAGATTTGTCCTAGTAAGCATAACGCTGGGGTTTGTAGCGCATGACATCAAAAACAAAAGAAAAGCAGGTCAAAATGGATGATTCCCTGAATATATGTAGAAAAGCAGGAGTGGAAGAGTCTCAAACTAATGCTTGCTCGTCCCCTACCTGCATACTTCCTACCAAAAGAAGTGGATTAGTCTCTGTACGGCAGCACAGCGTAAAGAATGTCTCTTATTCCTAATGACCTTTACCATGGAGCTTGTTTTGCTTTGGCAAATCTCCCAGACCATAGGCAGGGCTGATTTCTTTGGCTAGTAGAAGTTATTCTCTTTGAGTCAGGGCTTATGGAACTGGCATTATACATAAGCATAGCATATAGGGAGTGAAATAAAATATCTTTTATGGGAACCTGTAAGAAAGGAGGAAAAGATACATGTGTTTAATATGAATGTATGTTAATTTCTTTTGTCTTACAAGCTGTAAATAGCTCTCGAACTCTTACTGGCTGTGGGTTTGGGGTTTTTTGTGTTCTAGTGATGTAAACTTACTGCACCGTCCACAAAGCCATGAATCATACTCGTGTATGGAAGCTGCAAAGAGCAACGGGTTGAGGTGGGAGAACTTTCTGTTGCAAAGAGAAAGATGGAGGTTTTCCCGGATGAAATCAAAATCTGTTTATGAATCTCAGGAGAGCAATTCCACTCTTCTGTTTTATAGGAGAGTAAGGAGCCAAGAATATGGATGTTTCTAACACATACACATAGTAATACATTTTATGGGCACCATGAACTTATCAGGTGTCAGGTGTTAGCAGATTGATTGTGTTCTGTGTCATTGCAGAAACTTAGCTGTATTTTTTTTCTTTTTAAATATCATTGTGACCACTGTTCTCATTACACCTACTAAAATAGAAGCAAAAGACACCTAAAGTAATATCTCTCCATTGGATACTTGATTTAGATTGATGTAGATGTTATTTAGAGCAGAACTCCACTGAGTGCATAAACTAATATTTAAGATATTTCTGTAATCAGACTTCCATTGCTGGATTGAGATATGTACTCTGATTTATCATCTGTACAAAGGAATTGCCTAAACTGTAAATAGCTGGTGATGCTTTCTGTCCAGAATTTGAGCTATGTGATTGACTCAGTACCTGAGAAAGAAGTATTAAGCTACAGTACTGATTTTGATTTGAAGTTAAACGCTGAAAATTCATTGTGAAGTTGTTAACAGCAGGGAGCTGCTTTTGTGAAGAACTAAATTAGAAGCTTTCAAATCTTTTAGTACTGACAGACTAAAGGACCTCAGCAAATGATTTAAGTTTTTGTTCTATCACTGATTCATCAATAGTTGTTTTCCTTTCTGGGTCCATTATTCACAACAAAAGATTTCAGTATAAAAGAGAACTTTACCTTTTACAATTAGCTTTCTCTTCCTGCTTGCTTCAATCCCTGTTGCCACAATCTAAGCCACAGAAATACAATTACAATATTGAATGACTGGAATTCATGAGACAATTTAGTTTTGGGAAGTTAATTAGTTGTTTGTGATGTAGGGACCTGTCTGAGTGGCTGAAAGCTAGATACCTGTGGCATGAATGATAGACAACCCTTCCCAAGCGACTTTGCTAATGGGAAGATTGCCAGTTGTGCTGCACTGCGTGTTGTCTGACAGTGGTTACTCATTCTTAACAGCCTACCTTTTGATCTACATGCCACGTGAACTTAACATCCAGCGTATCACAGAAATGAAAATCAGGTACTGCGCGTTAACCTGCAGCTGAATCTAACAGCCATTTTGATGCTGTCATAAAACTGCAAATTCTTGTGTAGCTTAAAATACACCCGATTGCATCTCTTAAGCTGTTATGTTAATGTTCTGTATTTATGTATGTGCATTACCTAAAAGAGGCGAAGTTCTCAAATGGAAAATAAAGAGTCTACAATATCTACTCTGAAATGCATCTGCAGCATCTATTTATAAGCGAGGTTTGAACTGATGAACTTGCCTTATGCTGTGCCTCCCAAACAGATGGCAGAGATAGTCAGTTAGTCCAGTTATAGAGATATCATAAATCTGGTACAGCTTGAGATGCGGTATATTCAGTGTTCATCTAACTCAGTAGTACTCAATGCCGTGGCATGGCGGGGGGGGAATCCTAGATTTAATGCCTGGATGGAGCAGGGGATGTTCCGGATATATGACCACTATGAAGATGGAATTTTAAGCCATTTTGTCCAACGGAAGCAATTACACAATCTACTTAATACTAATTTTTTATATTGTTCAGGCTAGGCATGTCTTATAGACAGCTCTGAATGGCAAATTAATTTTACTTTAGTCTGTTGTGATTGACTTGGTCTCCTGGGGCTATAAATCAAAACAATTGATGTTTAGCTTGTTTAAAGGTCAGTCATGCCCAAGCTTTTGGCTCTGATGAGCATTTTAGCTGTAGAGCTCTGCACCAATGGGGAGCAGATGAGGCAAGAAGCATTTTGTCATTTTCATTTTTCCTTGGGGAAAATAAGCTGGGGAAAGGATTGCAATCCTCCAGTGATTTGGTGAAATGGATGGGTGGTACAGAACCTGAAAACACTCTGGAACAAGAAATCTCCTCTAACCAAAATGTTACTGAGTTAGTTCTGGTGCTCTATGGAAAGTAAAGGGAGGAGAAGAGGGACACAGAACAAGAACTGTGCTGGCTGGAAAAAGCTGCAACACTTCCAAAACTCATAATGAAGCATTATTGTGTGTTAACAGTGGTACTTGCAGTGTGTGTCGAGTGAACAGTGTTCCAGCATCCGCCAGGAACCAGTTCTTGTCCCGCTGATCCCAGAGCAACGCGTCCCTCTGCAGGAGTGGATTCATTTCCCATTTATGTTTACTTGCTGTAATTCCATATGGGGAAATGTGCAAACATGGGCAATGTCCTTGCGAAAATGCAGAAGGGATGCAGGAGAGGAGAAATAAGAGGGACTATAGTATGCTTGAGATTGTGTAAGATCTATTAAGGGACTGCGATAGGTAGAAGTCACACCTGTTTACAGTTCCTGCACCTGAGGGAAGAAAATATCATCTTAAAATATTGCAGAGCGGTTCAATGAATCAATAGACAAATTTTTCTGTTACTCTTACAAAGTGTGTTTTGTATTTTGGCCGTTTCCCTCGTACTTCCACTTGTAGAGATCTTTAAAAATCTTTGCTTGGATCTCCTTGCTTTAATCTTCAGAGAAATCTTAGAAACCTCAAAGCCACTCCTTCCTGGTTAGTCCAGACACAGGTTGTTCTGCCGATGTCTTACTTTCCAACTCAAGCAAAGGTATCGGTTCTGGGCATTAAGACTTCATTATCGGATTCGAATGGACTTGTACCATTTTTGGCACTGAAAAGCATTTTATCCAGCAGTATGATCAGAAGGAGACATAAATACATCTGTCCTTTGCCTGAGGACTTCCATTCCTTTATTTCTTCTAGGAGGTGTCTTCATATTATTGTTTCAAAGTCCAATATTTCACAAGCTGGTTTGATCTCTTTGCCTTAGATGTTTCTTAGCAGTGACGGGACATTTACTTTTTATATCAGGTAGCGTTTATTTACCTGGATCAATTTCTCTTAGCATCTATCTACTTCGATTCCATAATCACAGCCAACTTTTAATATTCAGAGTTCAAGCTGGTCTGGACTTGACGACGTACATGAGCCGTAAGATTCATGCATCATATGTAATTTGTTAATGATTCAAAACTTGCCTTTGCAAATATATTTTTAATTTTTAGCATTTATGTAAACATTCTCTTGGAAAAATTGTTTGCCTGAATACTTAAGGAAGTGGAAATAGCATTAAAACTACTGAGAACAATTAAATTGCATAAATAAAGAGTCCTATAAAATATTTTGAGGCAATTACACTAAACCTGCTGTAATTGTAAGGTTAAAAAGCACAATACAAGTTCTGCTGACACTCTGTAAGTTCATTTCTCAAAGGAGGGTAGTTTCAAAGCACCTCTACCCAGATTTACTTGGCTGCTCAGTGGAACCTGCTTCAAGGCACTAATCGATTAACCCTCTGCTGTTTAATATTAAACAGCATCCCTTCTGTCCTAAGCTGCTTTTGCTTTTCTGTCTGTTCATGAGTGGCAGAATTTTACAGAGAAAGAGTAGCATGAATTTTATGGAGACAGTCCTTCAGTTGAGCTAAATGGATACTGAATTAAATAATAGAAAATCTTACTTGCTTCTTCAGCAGGGTGGGGGGGGTGGGGATATGAACCCCGTGGAATAATGCCCGTCATTAACTAAAAATATTAAGGCCAAGACATGGTTTTATATTCTGTTGCTTTTGCCTCTATCTTGATCGTCTAATGGACATGAGTAATGACGACTAAGACTAATACCTCCTAGCTGTCCTTTGATTTTCCCCTATGTACTCTAAGGCCAGAGCTATTAGAAAATGCGAGGTTATTTGGAGTATACGTATTCAGTGTATTTTCTACAACATTAAGAACAGTTCATCGTACATGAATGTTTAATAGAAAAGTAATAATAAAAATCCTCTGGCAATGTGTGTTGATATTACTAGCAGAGGGACTAGTTTTTCTTCATCCAGGCAGGCACCAGCCATCCTAGAATACTGCTTGGATCTGCCAGGAGAGGGCACGTGTTACCCAGGGCAGGCCACGACTCCCGTCGTGTCCTGCCCGCTGCCATACACCACTGGGTAACTCCAGAACTGGAGCAATTTCAGGCGCTAGCCCAAAGAAAGGCTTGACATTTTTCCAGTTTCTAAGGTCGGTTGCTTGCTCTTACGGGCTGACATTCCTCATAGCAGTTTGCACAAAAAATGTTAAGTGACCACCATAAAAGAGAAGCCATAAGATTAGCTGCAAGAGTTTTTAATCTTGATCCTACTCTATCTTAACAGGGTTCCTGGGAGATCTAATTTCATTTGTGTTGTGTGGGGTTAATGGCGTGACAGGTACAGGGATATTAATAAATAATTCTTAATTATAAGGTGTATTGAATTGCTAAAAGAGGAGATAATATCTCTTTATGACAATATTGTGCATAACACAGCTAGCCTACCAAGTGAAAAGGGATAAAATAATAATTTGCACAGTCAGATGTTTTGAAGCCACAGAGGCAGGTAACAAGATTTGAACATCATTGATTCATCTGTGAGCAGAACCAGAGTACAGGCAGCGAGATCAGCAAAATAACCTGCTGGTGTGTCAATTAAATCTCTCTAGTAAACAATCCAAACAAGGGAAATTCTGCTTTAGGCTTTTGCTGCCTGTTTCTATAGCAGTAGCTTATTCACTACTAGACAATTCTAGCGGTTAAATAGTGTTTGGGGTTTTTTGTGTCTTCAAAGGACTGTCTATCAACAAGATTTTGCAAGGACTGTTGCATTAGATTTCTGAATTATCCCAATTTTAGAGAGGCAGAATAAACAGTTAGCAAGCAAAGTTTTAAATTACAGGCAAAAATGGAACAGAATTTCATAGTTTTCAAATATTTACCTGCTTGGACCACTATATCTTGGGCACCGCCTAAGATGGACATATATTACATATATTGAAAAAACAGATTATTTAGCACACAAAAATCACAATGTGATTTATTTTTTTTTAATCTCCCTTCAGTCGTTTTGTTTTTAAAAATAGGTATGAAGACTTGAAATCGTTATTGAATGCCCCAAAAAGTGCTAGGTGAATTTTATGGGGGTTTTTTTGTTTGGTTGGGTTTTTTGTAGCATCTCTGATGCCTAGTCATGGACCAGTACTGCATTTAGGTCTTAGAGACTGGGATTTATAACCGACCATTTAATATTTTGAAGTTACCGTGAAGGCTAGGAGTTGAGATCCAAACTTAATCTCTCTGTGTCAGCTTAATTAAACTTGGTTCTTCTGTATTTACAGAAGCAGAAGGACTCAGTTCAATATAGAGACATATTACAGAGGAGCGCCTTAGTTTCACCCATGGTGAAGTGTGCAGCAGTCAGGGGTATGTTTAGAACTTTGTTTCTGTTGCCTTATGAAAGTCCCAGGTGATGCCTGAGATTGCAGTGCACAGATTTCTTTCTTATCCTGGAGAACGTCCAGAAAAAATGATCAAAAGTTGGTTGCAGGCAAAACAGACAGCTTTAGAAGACCCATCTGAAGTGCAAAATACTGTAAAGACTAGGACTGTGTTAGCTTGTAAAAAATAAATAAAAATAAAAAGTAGTTTTAGATTACATCACATTAAAATGTAGGCCCATATGGCTTAGCTCTGTTTAGCTTACTAAAAATACAGTATACTCCAAAATGTGCCTCAAGTTTCTCTTTGAAAACTCTGTGCTTCTCAGGTTGTCATGGGAGCTTATGAGACAATACTGAGAAGAAGATTAAGGAGAAAAAAAGAGGGAGCTCTGGGCTCAACGCTGTTGTGGTGGAATGGAGGAAGGATAAATCCGAAATCACTTTGCCAATTTCTCCATGAGAAAACTAGTATAATGCAGTAGAGGAAATATACAGAAAACTAATACCTTCCATACTCAAGTGTTCAGAAGCATCCCCCAAATTTGTAATTTGCAGTCCATTGGGGATTGTATAATTCCCTGCCTTCCTTGCAAAAGAGATCTTTTGACTGAAAGATTCCACGTTCAGGGATCTGACGGCAATCCACTGTACTGCACTATGTTGCAAGGAGTTCACAAAACTCTTCCTGTGCAGTTCTGTAGTATTTGGGCTGTACTATAGATGCTTCTGCTGTAGTAGAACATCTAGATGCAGTATCCAGGATAGCAGCCTACATTCCTTCTGCGTGTAACATTATCCTGAGAAACTACTACTGTAAGTTTGTCTCTGTACTTTTCCTTGGCATCAGCTATTGGCCATTGGTAGAGAGTAGGAGTCCAGAGTACTGGAATAGCTGAAATATTGAAGGGCAGTAGACTTGAACTGGTGTTGAATTTGTTCCAGCTTCTACATATTTTTAGATATTGTAGCATGAAATTTCACACCCCCCAAACCGTGGCTTCAGGGCAGTAGCACTCATGGCCGGTTTTCCCAGCTCCAGTAGGACTAATGGCGTGAGTACAGGGTGCAATTCTGCACCCATTCTTTTCTCATTTTTAAATAAAACATGGTCACTGTCATAGCTTTGCTCTTCAAAGTAAATTTTGACACAGTCTATACATTTATTTATAAATTTCAAGTACAAAGGGCAATAGTTCTCTGTGTAATGAGACTCTTCACTAGTACCCCTTGTCCTGGGCAGTGTCTGTATTAATAAAGAGTGGAGAAATTTAAGTCCAAGGGCTGCTGATGGTGAGCAATTCTGAGTAAATTGGTATAATAAACTGAAAGGGAAGCACAGCACTTAGAGTGACATTTTTAGCTTGTTCACATGTTTCTGGATAAAGAGAATTTTTTTAACGATCTGATTTCTTTCTCAATTGGAGTCAGAAGAGCAGTTTTACATAGAGAAGGAATAATGTGAAGGTTACACAATTTTACAGTAGATGTAAAAACTTAGTAGGGCTATGGCAGGGGAGTGAAATCTCAGGGTTATGACTGGGTAACATATTACTAGATATGATTCAAGATGAACACTGTACCCAGTTTACCTCATTCGATTCAGCTGCATCCTCTTTAATGAAATGGAAATATAAAATGATCACGTATTCACCTGGGGACATTTTTCTCTAAATCATGAAAAAGTATTCCTCTACCCCCTAAATTAGTTTAATTATTTCCATTTAACTGTGATTTTTAAAAGTCTCTCAGTTTCAGATTCAGCTTGACAGTTTTGGTTGCTTTTATTTTACTCCAACGTTCAATTTCCGTAATGGAGAGAGTGACTGTATCTGATCCTACCTTTAATAACAACTGTCTTGATTATGGACGTGGGTAGCTGTTTATCACTGCTGTTGTACACATCAGGGTTTGATGGAAACATTGGACACACGGACACACACAAAAAAGGGTCATTTTTATTGAGACTTGTTGCAAAATAGTTTTATAGCATGAAGCTATAATAGCTTTGTAGCATTTATATACTGGTGGTATATCAAAAGAGGGGAAATCCTGTGGCTGACTTAATTGTGAAGAGCAACACACCAGATTATTCTTCATACATTCACTCTATGGTGAGTTTTATTATTGCTTCAGTGTGCTTTCAAGACAGGAATGAAACTGCTCTGTCACTTTTTTTAAAAAACAGTCAAACCTCAGACCAAAAAAACCTGAAGGAATGCCGTCCCCCCGCCCCCCGGCCCAGAACAAACCCCAGCAGACAAACCCCCGCAGCCCAGCCTACGCCTGTTTCTGTACTGGGTAATGTATTTGATCTAGTTATATGCTGCTGTCTTACATTGTTCCAATAAGCAATCTTCATCCTTTTCTTCTATTCCCAGTTTTCCAGATTTAGCCTGGGTAGTTTCTGCAGTCTAATTCTCTTACAGCCAATTAAAGTTGTCTAATTTTACAGCAGAACGAGCTGATGTGATCTTTTTCATTTCTGTGATATGAAAAATCATTAGAGTCAGTTTATAAATTAAAATAGTATTATATACATTGAAGTGAAATAGCTGAGTTAGATACGTAGAAACTGCATGAAAAAAACTGTTCCTCTTCTAAAATTACATAAGATTTCAGCAGTGCTGTTATAATTTGAGGCATATTCAGTAATGTGTGTAAGCCTGTATGTTTATCTGCCATAGTTACGCTGAAAATGAAGAAGTTAAAATCTTCAGATTCGGTTTCATTGTTCAGCCAGCGCATGCAGCAGGCCTAGTTACCGCTTCAGTCTCTTGGCACTCACATGCATTGAAACTACAGTTAATGAGGACTCTAGTTACTGAATTTTCACAGAGGCTCTGAAAATGACTTCAAAGATGTTTGAGCACACCAATTTGTATGTGCAGGAAATCATAAATGCATGTGGAAATATGTACTGTTATCTACAGGTTTGAATTTTAATGGCATTTTGTGGGTTCCCTTTTGAGCTGCCCCATTCTTAGGAGTCAGCATGGCGATCAAAGAATAGGAATACAGATATGACAGTAACAAATTATTTCTAATCCCGGGTTTTGCTGTGCATTTTACCTTGGATACATTATGGTGTGTCTCCAATAGCAATTACCGGTGATAACTTTACTTCCCTTGGAAAATACATTGAAGTCTCAAGTTGAAAAAGCTCTATAAATGTAAGATATTTGCATTATGATGTTAATGGTGGTATTTCATTAAGTTTGTATTGATGAATGGAATTATAAAAACTTCTGCTTTTTGTATATTCAGCATACTTGTTTTTTCGACATCAGACAGTATTTTGAGTTTTCTTAGCGATTTGAAACTTTAGAGTTGACTTTGCTGACAGCAGCCTGTGCAGGTTGTGAAAGAGGACTGTGACAAAGAATTCTGTGCGTTAATTATCTTTCCAAATTGTCCGTTTGGAATGTGGCAAGATGTCAGATCACTTTACTTGGTCTTTCTGCTTCCGGCATAACTGACTGATAGATTTCAGAAAGAGGTTAAAAGGGGTTAATATATTTCATGCTTTCAGTTCCATAAAGCTGGAATCTGGAGATGCTGTTTGCTACTGTATACAGCCTTCTCTATAATACAGTTTTCTTTCCTCTTTTCCTTAACATTTAGGGAGAGGGGTGGATCTTTCACAAGTATGGACTTAGGTGCAGCTGAGAAATGAAGATGTAAAAAGACATGCTAGAATTCTGTGTTTGTGATGTCTCCATTGTATGCAGATTACATATGCATATAAATTAATAAGTTTAATTATATATAGGCATTACAATAGCCAGCTCCTCAAACTGAGCCCACAGTCAGAGTTAGTCTAAATATTTGCATGATTATGGCATTATAGATATTAAGGACCAAGCATCCTCCTGACATTTGTGCTTTGAATCACTTTGAAAAGTGTCAATAACTGCAGCCTCTTAAAAGGGTGGGCTTTTGGTAGCAGACCACTGCTTTTACAGACCTCTCTTTCAGGGGCTAAAGCATTTGTTTAGGATTTGGAGGTTCATGTGGCGTTGCAGCTAACAGACACGTTCCTATGCAATCCACGTGCAGCCAGGAACATGCCTGCTCTTTTGTATGTGCCGCATGGTGAATGTGTTTAAATAAGGAACATGGCTTTTTAAATTTCAGTTGCTGACTGGTATCTGCTCATCAGTTTCTAAACAGTACGTGCTCCTTCTGTAGTTTATTCACAATATTAATGCAAAAACAGATAACCCAGTCAAAGCACGGATAGCAAAACAGGAGACATAACCTGTGTGCCTAGGTTTGTGAGAAGGAGAAGAATGGCTGGAGTTCAGGGCAGTAATTTAAGAACTGAAAGACCTAGAAAAAAGAAGGAAGAATATAGGAAGATCTGGGAAGACCTATAAGGAAGCTTATAGGCTTCCTATAAGTTTTCTACGTTACTTGGTTTTCTGTTTCACTTTAGATGAGTTAGGACTAACTCCTCAACAAGCAGTTGGGATTTAGGTACCTAAAGAACTTGGTGAACTTGGGTCTGAGTTTCTCTTTGTTTCAGCTCCCAGTCTGCAAAACAATGCTAGTAGCACTGCACTGCCTCAGAGGCAACACGCACCCTGTTGTGAGGATAGCCATCGCTGCAGATCACAAGGCAGATTTCTGGGGAATGGTAGCCAAGTCAGTGGGTTTCCTGATTTGGAAAAGCAATTATGACCTCACTATTGGGATTGCTTTGAAAATCACCTGTCAGAGATACAGGGATATCACATGAATTGCTGTTGTAAGAATCACAGTACTTACTTGTCAAAGCAGATTGTTGAGCCTGATAGGCCTCGCTTATGCCTGACATTCTCGATTGACCCAGTTCACCTAACTAGTCGTGTTTGAGGGTGGACAAAACCATGGGAGTCTTACAGAATTGAAGTATACCTTATAACATCCTGCTAGCTTAAATATAATCAGAATAATGCATGTTTTCTACAAAGAATTTAAGTATCAAATCCATTTAAAGTCTTGGCAGAGCACTGTGTCCAGCAGCATGGCCATTACTGTGATTCCATTCAGCTTAATATATGCAGACCAGACAGTCGCAGTAAATTGCAGCAATAAAACTTTTGTTCCAGCAGCCAAGTTAATCATTTGACTCTTCATTGGAGTGACTGTGTGTTTCCATGACAATTGGATGGGATTATGATTGACGCACATACAATTAAAATCTGCCCTTCAAAACTGTAAATTGCAGAGACCTAATGAAAGCTCAGTCATATTCTTAAACAAGTTTTCATGACAAGAATGTTAGATTGTGACTTCCACCAGAACAGGTATTGCAATTCGTAGGTCTCAACACCAGTGACCACAGCAGCGTGGTATTAAGACTGATTGTGGCCTTAGCCTTAGATTTTGATCCCACCTAAATGTGAACTTTTATTCTCTTATTGATTTAAACCTCTGTGGGTTTGGTGATTTCTTTTAATTAACATCTAGAGTGAAATTATGTAGTTCTTGGGACAATCTAATTTCCCATTGACTTCATATAGAGCTGTGCATAGTTAACAGTTGGAGAGACTATTAGGTTTTTTAATAGTAAGGTTATGCATATACCAACTCTAAGAAAATATATACTATAGCTTTACCAAAATGTACAAAAATTTATGGACATTTTTCTGGACAATTAAATTTTATTTAATAACATAAAATTCATTTTATGTTATTAAAACTCTGGTACTATTAATCAAAGTATGTTAATAGCAGGGTTTCAGTGGAGAGTATATTTGCTTCTGTGCTTTCTTTTAGTGTGTGGGTGGCCTCTGGACAGATGGAAAAGTCCGTCTCCCTTTCTAAAGGACCAAAAAATTAAGACTTAGATGAGGCCTAGAGGGAATAGCAGCTTGTTTTACTTTATCCTGGAGATGTATTAGCATTATATGAGCAGCCTAATATATAGGAGCTTTGCAAATTCTTTTTCGGCCTACTCAGGGTGATTACATTTTTTTGACATCAAGTAAAATATTATTTGTTCGTTCATTACAATTATTCTAGCAAGTCACAGACAAGTATATTTTTGTGCCCTTTTGCAAGGCTGATACGGTGTCATTATATCTGGTACTGTATTTGTAGGATCAATTTTATTTCTGTATGTTTTGAGATCTGAGAAGCACCTACAGCCTGTGACACTGTTGTGACTGGAAATCAAAGTATCTTGCTGGTTTCCAAGGTACTCGTATGAAATATATTTTCTTTTTCTAATAAATAACTAGTGAAGCTGAGGTTTTTTGAGACCAGTATTTTTGGCCTCATCAATCCTTTGCTGCATTTTCGATGCCACAGAAACCAGAGACATCACTGAATCATTCAGGAGGAATAATATAATGAGAGAGGAGAAGACTAGCATCTGAACGTTCATGGTCTGCCACAGCCTTCTAATGATGGAGTCAGGCTGGAAGCTGGCTTGCAAAGTCCCACAGAAGTGTCGTGACTGTAGTATTTGCAGTTGCTTAGCTGCTTACATTAAAAGGCATGCGTCCAGATTAAAAGAACAGATGTGCAGCCATATTCTGTCTCTTAAATCCGAAGATTATAAATATTTAAGATGCAAATAAGACTTGTGTGATAGAGTTATTGCTTCTGTATTTTTGACAGTTAGGCTGCATTCGTTAGTTTTATCACACTTGGTGCTTGTTAAGAGGACACCGTCCAGGCTGGCAGAACTAAAATTAGAGCTGCCAGCTTTTTTACTGCTTTGTGGTTTCCCATGTCATCTTATGCCCCATTCTGCCTGCTCCGTTCCTGTGAGCTTGAACTGTTAATGAGCAGTGTGCTTCGAGAAAAAGGTTCTATAAGGCACCATATCTCAATTATATCTGAGACCAGAGAGATCAAGAGTGCAGCACGGTCTATCCACACTTTCAAATGCTATGCAACTGTTAGTTTCTCTGACCTCTTTTGTTCTCATTTTATTTCTCTTTGTTGTGGGAGAAAAGGAGAAAGGTTATATGGTACTGAAAAACTGATTGAACAGGTATATCAAATGTATACTGATAAATATATAAATTTTAAAAGCAACACGGTTCCACACTTACTAATCTTACCAGGAATGTGTATTAATCCTACTATCAACACGAATAGCACGAACTATAGCATGGTGCAAATGTATGTGAATTGTTTACCTGTTCATTCCTCTTCTGTTAATTACCTATTCCCTTTCCTGACCAAGTGGTAGCTCTGTAGGACAGACTCAGTGTGTGCTTCCTTCACTGTTAACCTTATTTTCCTTGTTTCCCTGCTTGCGTGTATTTTTTTTACTCCTTGTTTTTCCTCTGCCTAGCCACAAAGTTCTCTGCAGTCACTAAATCAGGTATCAAAAATATTAATTAGTCCATTGCTACTTCATGCCTTCTAATATTTATCTAGGCGAGTTATCACAGCAGCCACACGAAACGCATCCACTGAGAGGGATAAATACAATGATTCGGGCACCACTGACAGCCATACTGACAATTCTCTGTTTTAGCTCCAAATGCACTTTGGCACGCGCTTCCATTGCCAGTTCACGCTTGGCACTACTGCTCCTGTTGACAGGGGAAATGTGGGTCCCTTGAGTGCCTTTCCTTGCCAGTGTTTCTGTGTTCTTCCCACTCACAAATTTATTTGGTGTCAGCATGTTTCATTGCTGGGCTTTCTAGCATGTGCTGTGCTCTTCAATACTACCACTGCTGCCTTTGGTTGGTTAATTTGGCCTTTCAAAGGCATCTCTGGTCTCTTGTTCGTGTCTCCACTAGTAACAAAATGCAGTATTTGGGACTCTGTGGGGTCAAGCTGTCACTGAACTAGATTAACCGGTTTACTGTAATTGCCAGATTTCTAGTGATCTGAGTCCACAGGTTTTAAAAAACAGGCACCTATTGAAAAAAATCTAGCTTTTTTTTGACACCCCCTCCCCTTTTTTTTTAAATACTGGCTTGTTGTGCTGTCAGAATCCTAACGCACTTTCTTGTTCAGGTTTTCTCTAGTGCATCCCTCCCAATATTTCTTAGAAAACGCAACAAGAAGTTGCTTGAAATTAGCAAGATGTCAGAGTTTTAGGAATAAGATTTAATTTAATCTCCCTTCATTGGCCTTAAAGATAAATATAAAACCATGTGGGTCTAAGAAATTGTTTCAACTTCTTTACAGTGGGATTGTAATAACTTTTCTATATCAGAAGAACTACAGCAGTACATGAGAGAGAGAGAGCAGTCACCATAAAAAGGGAAACAATATGGCAAAGCAAATAATTTTGCTTCAAAGTGTCTGGATAACCAAATTCCTACTGCTTTCACATTTTAATCCTTTTAAAAGAAGATGCTGACCTGCTTTTTAGTGTCTAAAGACCAGATTAAACCCAACAAACTGTTATGATTTTACATTCCTTAAATTTATGAACTGAAAGCACTAGGAAACAAGCTATGTTCATAAATACAGGTATTTACCATGCTTCAATTAACATAAGATTATAGGTACTTACATAACCTTTTTGCAGATGTGGTAACACATGCTTCTGGAAGCTAATATTGCACATTTTAGCTGCTCTTGTTTGTCCTGGGGCTTGAAAAAAACCGTAGCCAAGTATTTGAATAAGTTGGTGTATCTATAAATAGCCTAAGTAATATGACTGCCTGGTAGCCTGAGTGTATTAAAATGAAGCATGCAGTTTGTAAGAGTTCTGGGACGTGGAATACGCATATTCTCCCTATTTCCTTCTTCAGCAAGCTCTCTCTGCTTTGTGTGTGGATTCCCAGTTTGCCAGGAAAGGTTACTAAGCTCTGATCTATAAGAACTACAAACGATTGATTTCTTCTACCCTTAGATATTCTTCCTAGCCACCTCTTTTACATTCACAGAGCAATGAGTATGGTTGCTATTTATATCTTTCCCTGGCAATTGTTTTTCTTTTTAGATTGCTACAGTACTTCACCTTTAATTTTCACCTTGCTTTATTGAAGCAATTTATATTAGTGATTTTAATCTGTGCTCATGTAACACCGTTTGGTGTGCCTGACTGAGTAGAGATCCTGCTTCTTCTCTTCATTTGAACTTCTCCCTTCAGGTCATCATTAATAAATAGAACTTACCAAGTTATTTTTCAACAAACTGAAACATTGTTATGCAATTAAATAGAATATACATAATTTTAGTGTAAGTCCAACAGCTGTGCTACACTCTTTCACTGTCACACAGGTGACAAACTTCACATCCTTGCAATTTCTACTAGCCAAAACCTCATTAGTAAAATCAATGCTTCTGTGGGACATAAAATAAAATTTTTAAAAATGCCAGCACATCTGAAATAATCTACTTGTACCTTTTGATTTCCTAACCATTTGTATGTAGGTTGTTAGTTTGGGAATGCTCATTAGGTTTAGCTGCGTACACATGCATCCACTTGATCAGTTTTCTGGAAAATGTATGCATCTCCTACTGTCCACGAGAGTGCTATGGATTCTGCAGGTTTGCTATGGGTCTTCCAGTTGTTTCAAGCTAGTTTTCTGTGTTCTTGCTTAAAAAAACCAAAAAAATCCTGCTTTATGTAAATAACTGTAGGAGTTGGAGCTGTGACTGAGGCCTCATTCAATTGTCTGTCTTTCCTAAGGACGAGAGGAAGCCATCGCTCATGTGTAAAGGATTAGTTTTGAGATTCAGGAGATTGGCTTCTCACTCATGGCTCTGACCTTCAGTAAAATGTCATTCTCTGTGTGATTTCTCCAATCTTACCTGTATTTCACATTCCTTTCTTTTAACTTCGTTAGCATGTAATGCTAATCTGTCTATCTATGGGAGACGGTCTTACGCCAGTTAGAGGGGTTAGGTACCATTGTGATAGTGACTACTTTAAGTGTCCTAGTTGTCAGCATAGACTAGTAAGACTGTTCAGTACGAATGCAGATTTATGGAGAAAATACAGTTCCTAAGCAAGGCTACCCTATAATTTTATTCACAAAATGTTGCTGGTTGTTAGGCTTTCTTTCAGGCTGGTTTTCTTCCTCCATTTGGGCACAGAGAGTGTGCTCAGAAAGAACTGGACATTTTTCAAGTATGTATTTTTGGTAAGAAATTTCCTAGCTTGACAAAATATCTGGTGGCTGCTTTTTGTTCAGAGTTGAGACTTTGCCAGCTTAATTGCCAGGCCAGTAGATGTTAGCCACTGGCAGGCAGCGCAGCATAATTAACGTGCTAGAATGATGTCAGAAACATCTGACAGTGTTGACTGCAGAGCGCTTCTGGTTATTGTAATCATAATGAAACTGTGACAGCATTGTGCTGCTTTATAGCAGCTAATCTGTGTTGTATGAGTACAGGAAGATATCAATTGTAAATTGCAGTTTTCTTTTTTGAATTAAAATTGTCAACAAAGATTTTCTTTTTATAGTTTACTTCTAAAAATTCCAGCTTGCTTTGGGAAGTCCGTGCTGAAGGCGTTATTTAAAGACACTCTTAACTTTATAGTTTGATTGTACAGTAAATGAGTTTAGAACCCGGTAGGGTAGCCATGACACGTGTATTAAACTTCCCTTTTTTTTTTTTTTTTTAGGCAAGACCTTTCTCCTCTTCATCAAAACACTTTCAAATAGGAGACAAATGGGAGAGCTTAATTTCTCAGTTCTTTTTGTCTACTATTTCAATTAAATATGACAGTGAATTGAATAGGTTGCCTCAAGAAATTCAAGTACAAACCCTTGGCTAAATTCACAGCTGGCGTCTGCTGTATTTTGTGCCTTGCAGCCAGTGTTGAACTTGGCTATTCACCCACACATTAAACAATTTGCTTCTTTCCTCTACTCCTCCTTACGTTTAAGACTCCTCCTTTCTTATTTTCTCTCCTGGTCTCCTTTGGTGTCTTCTGTCCTTCTATTCTGTTTAGGCTGCAGCCTGCTGGTCCCCTGCGCTGGGGCAATAACCTTGAATTAGGAAATCAAGCTCGGAAGCCATTTCTCACCCTCCAGACTGTTAATTGGACTTCTTGATTGGTTAGGAAGCTGTGTAATGCTGAAGTTAAAAGTCTTCAATAAGCAAAGATGATATGGCTTTTCATGATTGGATGGCTGCACTGAACATTCACATTTTAAAAATCACTTTAATGGTATTTATATCACTTGGAAGCGTTAAATTTAATCATGCAAATTCACTGTATAACATAGTTATTAATTAACAGGAATAAGATTACTAGTACTAGTAACTAGAAACTGCTATTTTATTTAGAAAACAGCTCTTCTGCAAAGCACATTTTTCAAATCAAAAAGAATTCTTACAAATTCCAGTTCATTAGTTTAATGTTAAGCTTATGTTTGGAGTTGAACTAGTTGGTGTATAATGTAATGTTGGGGAAAAAAAAGTGTAAACTGCAAGAAAAGAAATTAAACATATACTCAGATCTTACATAGTGTAAGTTAATCTTACCGATTGACTCTTGGTGTCAAAATCCGTATTTAAGTGCAACATTCTTCAGCAAATGTATTTGAAAGAGGAATGATTTGTATGTGGTGGGTGATTCAGCCTAGATTAAAAAAATAATCTGGAATTTTCTTTACAATCATGAACCTCAAGCTTTGTCTTCAGCATAACTCTGTCACCAGCACTTGCTGTTCTTCTCGCAGTGTCCATTATCGCTTGGGTTTGCTTGACGCTGGGGAAGGCCCTGCTCGCACTGTAAGCGTATCGTGGGCCAGTAACTCTTATTCTTGCCTAGCAGGAGTTGAGCTGAGGCGTGTGAACCTCGCAGTAATTCAGTGAAAACCACCGAATCCTGCAGTGGCCCTTCAGAGCTATGAAATGAAGGAGATGATAAAGATTTGAGTTTTGGGTAATCACATACTCACGCACACACAACTTCTAGGAACAAGAAACAAAAGCCTATGAAGAGGCTCTTGGTGTTCAGCCAGTAACGTCAGTGCTGTTGTCTGGGGGTTTTTAAGCACAGTTACAGGCCTAACTGTGCAATTTCTGTCCAGGCTGAACAGTCATGGAAGTGATTACAGAACTGGGGCTGGCTTGCTTTAAGAGAGGAATTTCTCCCCTGGAGAATATCACCAGCTGCAACCAGAGTTTCCCGCAGTTGTTGTGAACTGTACTGGCACTAATGTTGTATTATCACTAAAACCGGGATTTAATTTTTTTTCTTTTTTTTTTTTTTCATTTTTCAAGATTAAATTTCATTATAAATTTTGGAAGATCACCTTTGCATCCCATTTAAAATTAATACATTTATCTTGTTTCTGTAATACATATAAGGTGACTTTGGTTACCCCATGAAAAGCTATCATGTTCAATGGGGATATCCTTAGTATACTGGATAACAAAATTAGGTAATTCATCAGCTAAATTAAATGAAACTTCATATTAGCATATAATATAACAAAATTCCTTTTCAAACTTTGTGTAAAAGGGGATCAAGTGCTGCATTTTAATTTAATTGGGTGTGATGAATTCTTATGCATATTAGGCTGTAAAATTTTAAATTACATTTTTTATAATAGGTGTTCAGCTACAATTTTATTGCTATGTAAATTCTTGAAACAATGTTGTTGGCAAAGTCTCACTTATTACATATACATGTAATATATATGTGCACCTGTGTTGTGTTAGATTCTGTGTATACCTGCTTGTTTTTCCATTCCTAGATGTCTATGTTTGTAATGAGAAATTTTAGGAAAGTAGTACTAGCAGCTGTCAGCACGCTCTTGATAGGAAGATTATTATGCATTAGCTTTAAAGAGCTAGGAATGTATAATTCATGGCTACTCGGTGGATTTTGCAAATCTCCCAGTTGTGTACAGTTGCTAATCTGTATGATATGATGGAAAACAAATCTCGGAAATAGTGTCGTTTAGGTTTGTGGCAATCAAGAAACTGCAGTTTTAATGCACCTTTTCTGTTTGATGTTCAGGAGAAAATCCTAGTCCTATATTAAAAACACTAAACTGTCTGGGCTTCTTATAAATATTAATTTACCCAACGCACAAAAGTTTGTGACATTTCCTTCAGTAGAAAGGATTAGCTTTAATTTTACTTGCTTGTATCATAGCACATTGAAGTGAATCACTGTACGTTTGCTTTTGTAGTTCTATATTTCATAACTTTTCTTTTAATATGCCATGTCTTTATCAACGCACTAACGTCGTCGAGGAAATAGGTGCACCTAGTTTGCCAAAGCTAGTTCAGCCATCATTTCCTTAATAAATGATTTACGTGGCTGTTCGCATGTAATGACTTGAGCAACATTTTATAGGCTGTTGTACATTTTCAGTCCTGACATTTTAAAAAGCCACAGTTCTTATCTATGACATGTCTGTGTACTGATGCATGGGCTCTTTACGGCTTTTGGAATATTTATACAAAATTTATTGGCAGTAACTGCTGTTACCCAGAGCATCTCTTTTGAAAGGTCTGTGTATCTGTCCGTGTTGACGGAGCGGTTCAGAGCGGTTTTGTAACTTTCTGGGCGTTTTGCCACCGCTTCTGTCCGAACTGTGTCCGCGTTTGTATCGGCTGGTTTAGTTAATGGTTGCTTGCTTGATGTTAACATGCTGATTTACATTATAATTAAGAATAAGTAGGAGTTTATAAGGGAACTCAAAGTTCATAAGTAACACAAAAATAATGCTGTTTTAAATAAATTTCTAAAGATAATTGAGTGTAAATATTAGAATATCACACAGCTTGTAGTCCGCCTCTTTTGATGGAGAGCCTTCTAATGAGTGCACAGTGTTGCTGCTGTTGAGTGTGGTGTGTGGTAGCTGTGTTTGTATCACATCTTTAAATGGGAGACCTCACTTCCCATGCCTGTTTCATATGTTTTGATGCAAGCTGTGACAGATTATATACCCATATACTGAGTTGTGTAATGTAGATACCTCATGTTTGCCATCTGATATCTTATATAAAAGCAGAACTATGCTGTCAGTCAGAATATCCTACATTTGTCTGTGAAATAAAATAGCCGTTTAGCAAATAAGGATATAAGGAGAAGGAAGAAGGAGCTTAGGGAAAAAAATTCCTTCTCCTCACCGCCTTGTCTCTTGGTTAAGAAAAGCAAGTCACAGCAGATGCAAAATACGGCTCAAAGAATACTATTCAGCTCTGCCTGTACTTCTGGTGATTTGTCTGTGACAAAGCCCGGGCCGAGGAAAACATACAATTGGAGGGTGTGAGCTGCTTGCAATCAATACGGACAAAACATGGACAGACAAATTTAACTTGGGACCAAGTGAGCTCTTTTCCACTGGTCTCTTTTCCATTGGTGTAACTCTTGTTAACTGAAGTTGTGCTGTCTGCGATCACTGCTGTAAGCGAGAGAAACATTAGTCCATTAAGGCTGATTTTGAGTTTTAAGTGCGCAGTGAGGGCTGTAGCTATGAATCTGCAGGTAATTTTTCTCTTACCAAATAAATTACATCATCCAAATTCTTTATTAGTTATTTTAGTGCCAGAAGTGTCAGAGAGAAGCTCATTTGAGTGACAGAAGGAGCCAAAGATACAGGCTTTCCATTCATGCCCTTGGCAAGATTTTGCAATATGTGCTTATAGTAGTGTTGCAGCTGAATTGAAAAGTAGTCTGCTTGTCTATCCACGCCATTTTATTGTCACTCTTACTTATTTTGGACTTCACTACTTGCCTCACACTTGGCGGTTTTAATTGCACCTATTTCTATGCACAGGCGAGGAATCCACTCAGTGCCACAGAATGCATTTCATTAGTGGTTTTGTGTAACGCTGTCTCCACGTCACTAATCAGCAGGCTAGCGCAGCGTGAACCAAAGGCCAAGCAAGTCCACTGAATTCCGTGGATTTACCCATGCTTTACCTGTCTGAAAACGGCTTCTCACACAACTGACTGTGCAGTAATCATTTTCAAGAACTGGGTGCATGTTCAGAAGCTTTTTGAGTAAGGGATCAAGAAGGTACGACGAGTGGATTGCCAGCACAGTACAGGCTTAGCGGATGATGCAAAACAAGACATTAGGAAAAGCGAATGGTAGGACAAATTGCTACAGTACTTTCCGTCATGCTGTTTGTGTAAAAATACTGATCTGTCACTGCTGCATACACTTGCGATGGTGCAGCATCAAAATTTGGCCCTAAGCTTTCCTATAGTCCAATAAGCTACTCACATTCTCACCACATTAGAAAGAAGTTTTAATAACTAATTATGTTCACTGGAGGAGGAAAAGAACGGAGTGATGGTTGGGATGCAATTGTGGAACTCACTGAATGGCAAGAAATTGTTTGCTGATAGATGCTTTACTTTCACATGAATTTTGCAGTGTCAGTATCTTGATGTTCTGTTAAGTTCCTTATTCTGAAAATACTTATCTTAATTAGTTATTATAGCTAGAGACTAATTGTCTAGTTTCATTTTTTTAGTTGTTTATTGGCGAGCGAACATAAAACTGCTCGGAATCTCTAACAGTGTGACCGGGGTAATTAGTTACAAGTGAGAGCTAACAAGCAATTTGAAAAGGCATTACAGGTTTTTCTCCACCTTTCTCATCTGAGAGCTGTAAGATACTTGATTAAAGTCAGTGATAAAAGTGTATCACTGGAATGAAGCAGCATACAATGAAGTACAGGTGTTTTATTAAATGTCACATGGTCCAAGCTGGTGGGCTTTTCCCCCTCCCTCTCCCTTGCAGTACAGGTCATGTTATCAAATGGACAGCACCCAAGGGTTGAAAAAGGGACTTTGCAATAGAGCCATGAGCCTCAGCAAGCTCCAGGCTTCCCAGGATTTTGGGCTCAAGCTCTCAGCTGGCATCAGCCAATATAAACCAGCACTTGGTTTCTCACTGTCGGTGAGACTGCACCCACGTGAATACGGTGAGAACAGCATGGGCTGTCAGCAGTAGCTGGTCCAGTTGTTTGCCATAACCCAGACAGCACTTTAAGGACTGTCACTCACAAGACAGAATAGTGCCCGTCTTGCACGAGGAGGTAGCCCATGTGGTTTTGAATTACTGTCAGAACTCTGCTGACCCACCTCTTCCTTTTATCCCCAGCATGGATGTGCTGTATTGGCAATGCAGCCTCCTCTGGACTTGCCTTGATCATCTGTTCTTATCTTATCTTATTGCTAAACTTTCTGGTTGCACAAGGTATTGAATTTTTTAACAAAAATTTCTGCTTAAAGAATAAAATGAAACCATTAGATTGGTATTGAAAAGACATGTAGGTGTTTTTCTTGATAATCAGCACTAAACGTCAGACTATATAAATGTGATTATCACTGTAAGACCACCAGTAATAGTGTGGGTGTTTCTTTTCTGAAGTACCTGATACCTCATGATATTTTTTATATATTTTTTTTTTTTAAGAGATCTTGTGAAGTAGGAAAATGCAGTTCCTTCCCAGGTTATATGATAAAAAAAGGTTAAATAGCCCACAGCCATACATGAAGGCTGTAGTGGATCTGGGTCTTACCCAGTATGTCCCAACTCAAGACAGACGCCTTAGGCTGCTTGTCTTCTTGACTCTGAATGAACTAAAAGAAAAAAATACGGGTGGAAAAGGAGGAAGGAAGAATCAAGCAAAGTATTTTTTCAGTAGTTTTTGTCTGCTCCAGGTGACACTAAACAAATCATGAATTATTTCTGGCTTAGAAATGGAGAATATTTTAATAAAATACATAAAATTAGCCTACTTAGAGGAGGTAGTCATACTCTTAAAAGACAAAAGCTAAAAGAAATTAGGCTTCCAAGAAACCCTCAGCTTACCTCAGAGATGTATAATTTTGGTTTAGCACCTTTTTAGTTACAGTGAGTCTGAAGGGTTGGAGTGTTTTTCTGTCCCGACACGTTTATTTGGCCTTACTGTACCTTCCAGCCAAAGGAGGAGCGGAGGGGAAGGGTCTAATGATGAAGCCATGTTGCAGGCTGGAAGTGGAAGGGTAGTGGCATGTCTGTTTTATGGGTAAACTTTAGCCTGAGTGGGACTAAGCAAGGATGATCTGCAGGAATCATCTACTCGAAATGTTCTTGGTCTCAGAAAGAGAGAAAGAGACTGGGAATCCAAGAGAAAGCATCCTGCTTGTTCTCTGATGTCTGGGATAAGAAATGCTGCAATGGGAATACTACCTGAAGCTCAAACGACAAATGAGATGTTGAAAAATGTTGAGTTCTTCCTGGTGAATTTCAAAGGTGGATGTCTTCCTGCCCTAATTTCTCTTATTTCCTGCTGCTAGAAGAAAAAATGTCAAACGGGATGAGGTGTATTGATGTAGCCACAGTTGACATTTTTAGAATCACTAGATGGTATTTAGACCTGGATGACTGAAAATGCTATGGTGTATGCTTATGAAGGAAACATTTTTGGCTTTTAAATCTATGAATCAATGGGGGATTAAATATATATTGGATTAAATTCTAAGTTTGGAACCGTTTGATATATGCACATATGGATGGCACTGGGACAGAAATCAAGAGGATTGGAATAGCTAGTTAGCCAAACGAGCTCTTCTTGTGGAGTTTGCTTTCTGTACTCCAGTTCCGTGGGATTTTCCTGGGGTTTCAGGTGATGGTAGAATAGGTGTGGGAAGTAACACTTTTTTATACACCAGCACGACTCAGGAAGGGAAGGGGAACCAAGGGGAGATATTTCCACTGTATTATGTAAATGTTATCGATTATTTAAAAATAATCCACTCTTCCTACTTCCCCTAGATGGAATAAAAATGTCTTTTTTTGTTATGTTTCTTTGTTTCTCTGACAGAGTTCTCATCGAACCAAGGGAGAATTTCTATCTTAAAGCCGCTACAAGAACAGAACGCTATAAAAGGTACTGTGTTTCTGCAGTTACGTACCAAGTCTCTTGACTATTTTGCTGATTTGTCATTATGTATGTTCTTTTATTTTTTTAAATTATCTTTACACCTCTCAGAAATTCATTAGTTTGCATGCTATTGAAGGCCTACTAAAATTTGTTTTAAAATAGTGGTAGAATGGTTGAGGGGCAGAAAGAAGGAAATACCCATGATAAATCTTAAAACTGTGGAACTAGGAGAGGAACCTCTGTAATTCTATATTGTGTTGAGAGCTGAGGCTCTGGCGAGGGTAAAATTCAAGTGCTAGCTGAGGAAAACAGGGATGACAATTTTCTCTTTTGTGAGTTCCCACCATCTCTGATCCATGTCTCCCTTCTCCTCCTACCATGGAAATCTTCATTTAGTGTCGTTCTACCCCTGACAGAGCAGGGAATGTCTCTTACTGTGGGACTTCTTCCTGCGGCCACGTTTACAGCAGGTGGACTCTAAGCATTCACTTCCTATCCTGTTCTCCGCTCGTGCTCGTGCTTTCCTAAGGTTTTTCTGTACCCGAACAAGATTAAAGGCTACGGTTATGTCTTGCATCCCACCTCTTTCTGCTGTAAGGGTCATACTCTTAAGATGTGTCTTCCTCTCTCCATTCCCTCCCTGCCAACTATGTCTTAGCCTTTCTTGAGATCAAAAGGCCAGTCTTCTGGTTGCTTAGAGGATGACCACAAGCATTTTCAGCAGCTGTGAATTCACCTCAATACTTTGGTGTGTCTATGTTAAATCTGGGGGCTTGGTGGTGAATAATGGGATTAAATATTGAAGTACTCTGTTGTTTGTTTTCCTGAAATATTACTCCCTTCTGGGTACTGCTTTATTTTCCTCAATGTAGGTGGACTATAGTTTCAGCCAAGCATTCTTCAAAAAGAATCCTCTGAATAACAAGTATCATGTTACTGATTTTTATGAAGTTCTTTCCATTTTCATTTGATTATTTTTAGATTAAACATTGTCCCTTTTATATATGTCAAAACTGAAAGGGTATATAGCCCATTTAAAGTTTCAAAGCTGTTTGTAAGAAGGATTCTCAACAGAGTTCACATTGTATTTACTGACTGAATTGTTTGCTACTTACCTCCATTACGTAGTCTTAATGAAATGAGTTTAAAGTGTTTATTATAGCTGGAATACATTCCTATTTATACAGCGCAGGATTTTAATTTTGATATAATAGAGGGAATTAGTTTTAAACATTTGAAGTGGCTAGACAGTTAAAGCAAAATTATTATTTTTCCCACTCAGCACAGTTATCAGCAGAATTGTTATTAAAAAGGGATGTTTGAATAGAAAGTTGGTTCTTGGAGCAGATCTTTAGTGATCTGGAAGAAATATTTCTGCTTCCAAATAACTGTAATTAGGCACTAGTGAGAAGTGCATTCCTGGAAAGAAGTAGTATTATTGATGGGCAATATAAGCTACAAAAAGCATTAAGATTTAGTCAAAGACACAGAAGTAGGATAGCCTTGGAAGGGCTGAGGTCAGTGTCTAACTATAGCTATCTGGAAGAAAATGACCTGTCCAAAAGACAATCGATAGTGACCCCCTAAATCCAACACCTTCCCCAATTCCTACTGATTTTCGGATCAGGGTCAACCTCAGCCCAGAAGACGTAGTTTAAATGTGGTAGTTGTCCACTTGAAATGGAGGCTTATGATAAGGTCAAGTTCAGAACAGGTTTCATAGGCAGGAGAAGAGGGATGGGAAAAGGGGGAATCCCCGGCGGTTCGGTATGGGTGTTGGTATCCTGCCAGTTGCAGGGTGCGGTGAGCTCCACCGCCCTTTCAGCTGCATATGGAGCAGAAGGGAGACACCGTAGCCCAACAACGTAGGGTGCTGCCTGATAGCAAGCTGCTTGACCGTGTCTTCGGAGCCACTAATGGAAGAAACTTGCACAAAAATTTCTGTACCTGATATGAGAAGCAGTCAAATTATTCTAGCTGGAGTTCTTCTAAAAGAGAAATTGAGCCTGAAGGAAAGATCTACCAGGGAAAACTTCAGCCCAAATGTTTAAATTCTGATAGAGCTACAAGCCAGTTAATAAAAAGCTCTTATAATGAAGAGATGAATCCTAGTTGTAAAAATTGCTATTTGCAGTGATGTAATAAAAATAATTTTTGATAAATGTACGAATGTAACACTTCGCAGACCAAGCACAGCACTGCATTTCTGCTTCATGCAAGTGAAGATCTAAATGAGTAAAGAACACTTGAGTCTGGACTAATCAATGGGGTTACTATGGCGTCTTGATTTTCCCAATGATATGAACGAGACATGTCCTGAACATTATTCTCTGAAGGCTGTTTTGACTGTCAGTGTAACCCTAGAGAAGCCAATATGCTTGGCTAATAGAATAGAAAATGCTTCTGAGTGATAAAGATTTCTGCTTCAAAGATTTGCAATGTCTCGCACCTGAAAAGAGAGAAGTTAAATGGCCAGTTCTTGACACTGCTTCTGCCCCTCACACAGGCAGCGACACTCTGGAGCAGGACGTTTTTGCACTGTGTAACAAAGACTGTTCTGTTGGCCATGTTAGAGAGAAGTTACGTGCCAAAATTCATCATATGGAATGATGAGTCCCTCCGAGACTATCATTAAAATGTATCTGGTTTTCCTGCCTTTATATGTTTATGTATGAGCTGGATGATTATTCAAGACATCAGATGAGCTAAATACTTGTATTTTGCTCAGATATTATTTATTAGTTCTCAAATGCATGTTTGCTTTGTAACACTAAAAAGCTGTGGCATTAATCAGCACAAACTTGGATTGCATCCTAAACTTACAAGGGTAAAATGAACTTGGATTGCATTTTAAATTTACAGATGCCGAAACAGTGAAGTGTCTATCACTGCCATCTTTGAATCTGCACGTACAATTGCAGAAAGCAGATCTATAGTTTTGGTCTAATGGAGTAGGTTTACTTAGTGCCTCAGGCGTCCAAATTTAGCTTGGTGAAAAAAATACTTGATTTAGAATGAGACAGATGTTACTGGAGAGAATTAGAGCTAGTGGGCCTCATTCTGTTTCTTCCCTCTTTTTGTATTGCTTTAATCTCCTCTTCATTGATACTGTTCCTGGTTTAAAGCAATGTAAGGTCAAAATCTGGTTGTTTTTAATGAGAGAGGATGAAATGTGGGAGAGTAATGCAGTAGGATTGGTTGGTGAGCAGCTAATGAAATTCATTTGATTTAGTAGCTTCAAGAATTAAACATGAATATTGAAATTTTTCCTTTCCTGTTTATACTAATGTTTTCAGTTCCCTGGTGGAGCAATACAGCACCACACAACCCACCAGATACAACTGTGAGACTTAACAAGACACACGTTTAGAAAAACAGGAGAGGGTTTTTTGTTTTGGTTTTTCTCCTGAAAGCAGTAAGAAAACCACAGGGAAGATGCTTGCTCTGAACACTTCAGAACTGTGATTCCCCCAGTCGTCCCCCCCAGCAATGCCAGTTTGTTTATTGGCGTAAAATGCTATGGGAGGTATTAAGTATTTGATTCAGATGGGTTAAAAGATCTGTTTCCTTTTGATGCATTTATTCACATTAATCTTAAAAGTAGTAATTGGAAATGCCCTCATAAACCCTGAGATTGGAGCCCTAGAATTAAAAAACATTCGTTATTACCCAGGAATGTAGCTATGCAGTTTTATTAGCCTTTCTTCTACTGTAATCTATGGATCTCATTTAGCTGCATGCAGCCCTCTTCTCCTCAAACATAAAAGGAAGGAAATCTCTCAATAGCCTGAAATCAAATTATCTCTCTGTGTTAATCTACATGTAAAACACCCAAGCCCACTTCTTTAAAGGAAAATAGTTTTACTGATAAGCAAAGCTAGACTGTGTGCTTTGGATATGAGAATTAAGTGGATTTTTTTTTTTTTTTTTTGTCTGCAGAGTACTATTTATAGCATCAATTAACTCCTCATGGTTGGGATAATTCATTTGACACATCTGTTGCTGAGCTTAAACACTCACTGTTCTGTGGGGTCACAGTTGGAATTTTTTCTTCTCCGACTGCGTAGTGAAATGACCATTTTCTAACTAATGGCAGTTAGTTTAAATCCACTGTCTACTGACACCGTTATTGTAGCATTTGGAACAGAAGCAGGCTGTTGGTCTACCTAACTGCATAGCTGCCCTGGTCTTTGTTGCTTGCCATTTTGTTATTTATCTGTTAGAAGATGGCACAGTAATATCTTTTATGAAAGCATGATTATGACCACTGCAGGATTTTCCAGCCTTGCTGTAATATTTCAGTTATTCCCTTTTGCCAGTGAGAAACTGGGCTGGCTATGGAAATTGCTGCCTGCCCACTGACTCTCTTGTTCCTGCATTTTGTGAAATGGCGATTCAATGCTTGTAAATATATGGCTGTTCTCAGCTGTAGGTCCCCGCACACAGACAGTTTCAGACTGCATTCCTGTCAGTAGCTTTTCTCTTAAAATGGAAGCCCTTTTACCAAAACTCAAAACATCTAGAAGCCAAGAAAAATGAGGGTACTTCTATGTTGTTTAGTGAAATCTGTTAAGTATTCTGTGGAAGTAATTGCGTAAGGTTATAACAGTTTGTTCATGTGATTGGCTTATTTGTGGCCAAATTGGATTGTATATTAATGAAGCCAAGCTTTAAAATACTAGGGGAAGAACTAGGGAGTGAAGTTATGAACTGTGCTGCTCTTGATCTTTATCTTTTTCTCTTTCTCACTGAAATAGCCCTGTTCTAAGAAGAGACTTACTGATTTTTGGTGGCTCTGCTTGCAAGGTAGCCTCTACAGTAAGGACGTATTTCTGCTGAAAATGAGATCAGACCCAGTCCATCCATACAACCCTATGCAGACAACAATGCATTGATAGTGAATGTAATGCCCGATACTATCTAGCGTTCACATAAGCTGTGCTGCTTGAGTTTGTTCTAGCTGCTTGGAAGACAGTAATCGAGTAAAATGGTTATAGTGGAATTTTCTACTCAATACAAGTTTGCACAGATTGTCTGTTTCTGCTCGCAGCAGAAGCACAGTGGTTAAAGTAGACGTCTATCGATGTCAGTGAGAATCAGACTGGGGTCAGAGGAAGTGGTGAAGCTTGGTACAATATAGCTTCTGCTAAAAGCAGCTATGAGAATACTTAGAAACCTGAATATACATGAATCAGAAAGGGACCACAAAGCGCAATCCATTTTTAAGTAGAACTCCTTATTGATTTCAGCGGGGGAGACCTTTGAAAAAATCAATGACGTGCAGCAGCTTTAGAATGGAACGACATGCGTTCTAGGGTGTTAAAGTGATTGGCCTGTGAACTAATCAAGCTGGTAGCAATCATGTTTGGAAAGTTCCAAGGCAGAAGAAAAGGTGTCAGAGGTTTGAGAAGCCGCAAATTTACTACTCATATTCCAAAAGAGATAGCAAAGTACAATCTTGTTCATTCTAGCTTTAACGTCCAAGTTGCATTTTATTTCTATAGAAAACCAAAAAAATATAAAGAAAAATATAAAAGTTCCTGGGGATATGTAAACATAGGCCTGTTCGTTATAATGTACAGTATTAAGCAAATGGAATTGCTGCAATCTTCACAAAATTCTGAATTTTTCCATGAGATTTGTGCACACCATTCAGCTCAGCTGGTTACTTCAGACTTGGCTTCTTGGTATGGGGGGAGGGGAGCGCTGTCTCCCAAATGCTACCCAGCTAAAGTAGATAAATAGAAATTAAGTTGCACAAAACAGTGATTCTCTTTATGTAGGGAATGAAATATTAATGATGCTAATATTTTCATAGTTGTGGCTGAGTTGACAGAATTAACACTTATTGAGATAGAACAATAGCAAGGGATTCCAACTGTCGTATTCAAATTCAGCAGATGTGTACTAAAGTCAGAATTCAGCCAGCTCAATCAAGTTGTTCAGTCTTTTGATATTTACAAGATTTTTTTAAAAAAACTATTCTGCCTAGACACTGGTACGAAAATATATAGGGACTGTTCCTTTACACAGAGAATTTACAGTGCACAGTGTGAATTTATAGACTATCGCATACCCCATTAAGCCTTAGTGCGGACACTTAGTAGGTGTGAGACAACGTGATGATGCCACTTTGCTGTGCTGTTTTATGCTTAATTAACACCAACGCTGATCGTTGAAGGAAGCGTGACATAACGAGTGCTCTGTGGTGGAAGACTTCAGCTTACGCAGTGTAGACAAGCCCTTAGGTCCTGGAGAGCAAGAGCTCTGCTTCAGAAAGGTGCTGTTACGCTGTTCTGGTCTCTAAATGATAAATTTCAAGGAGAAGTGGACATTTTTTACATTGGATAAAACTAATTATAGGCTAAAACATTTACTTTAAAAATTGCCCTTGTAAAAATATTTCAATTTGAAATTTAATGCACTACTGAATTATTTATGCTATTCTATGTATGCGGTTGTTATAAAGGTGTTCTGTATTGCTCTAATTTATTTTCCTTTCCATTTGGGAGTACAGTATAGCAATTGAAATGTATCTTATTAGGGAAATAGAGCTACAGTATAATTGAAGCTATGTAGGCACACTGTATCACCAAGCCCTGAAAACACTGCATGAAATTTTGGAAGGAAAACCTGAAAAATTCCTACTAGCAAACTGCTGAAGTGAGGAATCGTTACCGAAGGGAAGCTGTAGAAAGGCGACTGGTGTCATTTAAACACGCACTGATTAATCCACGAGAGAGATTGTATTAGATATAGGAAAATTCTGTATTCTTTTTTGCTGAGAACTGTATCTTTTGTAAGTTAATACAGTATTATTTCAGTGCTTTTAATTAAGAGGTTAGTTAAAATATTAATTTTTAAATGCACTGGGAACCATTATGGTAAGATTGGAGATGCTATGGTGCTACTGACCAGAGCCAGTTCCGTAGCGAGTGAAGTGTTGGAACTGTATTGCGCGTACAAGGACGTATGTGTGTCTGGATTCTTTTGTTGGTGTTGCCAAACCCAGATCGTAGTATGATATTCTGCAAATTTATTTGCAGAATTTATTTATGTCTGCAAAATGATTCCTGCTGGATGATCGGACGAAATTTCCTAGTGATGTAAAACCTCAGATATTACGCATTGACATTTCCTCTGCAATAATAGAACTGGTGAGCTGCAGTGTTCATTGCTATGTCCTTAAGATCCAAAGTTCCTTCTCAAGGAGTTTTCCTGTTAGCATTTCCTCTGCCCTTGTTCCTTCTCTAGTTTAAGCCTTGTTTCACAGCCTGCTTCTGTCCAAAGGAACAAAAAAACCCTGGCCAGCTTTTTTTTTTGTTTGTTTCTTTTGACACCAACACAGTATGTCTGTCTGTGCCTATGAGAGAACTATATTGAAATGGCTTTCTTTGTGAACTCCTCATTGCTATTCATTGGTGGAGATTGTCACGTAAGGGTCAAATTAGAACTCAGTCAACCAGAGCAGCAACGAGAGGAGCCAGGCTCAAGATAGATTTTGCCATAAGGTCTGAGAAAGCAGTTCTTTTGGAATTGGTTACATGTAAGAGAGAGAGAGAGAGAGAGAGATCTAGATATAGAGAGAGAGAGATATAAAAAATTTTACTTTCCACCGTGTTGCTCCTTTGTCTGTAGAAACTGAATTATGCTTAATTTATTCCCTCTGGTCATTTACTCAAGAATTAGTCTTTCTCTCACTCTGCCTCCTGACTTTCATCTTTGGGCACATCTTTGCACGGTTTTGTTATATCTTGTAAGTTCTGAGCATAGAATTTACTTCTGTTAGTTTAAGAAAAATGAGGTTTTTGGCCTGATGGTTCCATGCCCTTTGAGATTGGATCCATGCAAAGAAAGGATCATATTTCTGGTAATTTGGCTGAAACACAAGAAATTGTGTTTATGCTGGCTTCAGGAAGGCAGACAGTACCTGGTCAAGCATAAAATCTGCTGGGGCAAAGTTACTCTGTGAAAATGTTCTAAAACATTTGAACCAGCAACGTCAGTTTGTACTGGCTCTACATTTCATGCCATGTGGTTGCAGCGTTTTTGATGTGGTAGTAGCTTAAAACTCGATATACTGCTTCACAGAACCATGCCTTTGTGAAATGGATTCTGTTCTGTACATTCTCCAGCAAAAACAGGCACTAAATTTGCAGTCGCTGACCCAGAGAAGTTTTGGTGCTAAATGTTTTAAGACAAAACAGATCAGAGATTTAGTGCTACACGGACAACCAAATATCCCCAAACCTGCTTTTGCTTGGGTTTCGTATAGGATTAGATTACAGACAGGTAGAACAAAGTGGCTGTAAGCTATTGTGCAGTGTGCATCTTTTAGAAATGAATGTACCCTCTCTAACAGGTACCTATGACATGATCGTGAGCCATTTGGGGGCTCATACATCAAACATGGGGCCTAAAGTTGCGTGCCTAAATAACTATTCTCATTTCTGAGAGTGTCATGGTAGGTTTCTGTGTTTTAAAATGTTTGACTACAATAACCAGTTCTGTAGCATTCAAAATCCTCATTCCGGTCCAGAGTTTTCCCTGATTTAGGACATTAACAGTAAGTCTTACAGGAACATGCAAGTATTGATCACTGATAACAAATCAGATTAACCAGGGGTTTTGTTTTTTCCTTAGGAGTCTCAGGATTGGCTTCTCTGAATATTGTTTCTTTTTCCTCCGAGTTAGGAGGAAAACAGTATAATAAATAATTTATATACCATAGTGAGAAGAACCTGGGAGATGACTGCGTACAGAAGAAGCTGCAATACCTTATTAACTGTGTCTTCTCTTTCCTCTCTCTTGTAGCTGGTTCTGCTTGAGGCTGCTCTCCCACTTTGTCTATACTTTTCTGCTCTTAGTGGGTGATGTCCCAGCAGCTCTATCATTCAGACCCCAGTAATCCAGTAGGTGTGTATCGCTTCGTTTTCTCTGCATGCTTTCCAATCCTGCATGGGGGATAACAGTCATTTTATGCTACTCATCTCTTGTGGCATTTCAGGGTGAAAATATAATTAGCATGCGTTACGCTTCAGTTCCATAGATTATTTAAGCCCCATTTTTGCTTTTATTCTGATGGCTTTCTTCCCTGTAGAAGCACATAGCTACTGTTTCCATGCGTGCTCACAGGCCTTCATGTTTGCTCCTACAGCTGCTGTTTGCTGTCTGTACAAGCTTCTTGTTGCTCATCATAGTACCGTCTCTTGTCAGCAGGACCTAGGGGACTTGAACTGGGCTGGGAGAGAGCAGTAGTGGGACAGCTATGCTCAGTATTGAGACTATTGGACCTGAGAAATCTCCCGTGTGCCCCAAGAGCCCCTTCCCCTCCCGCTGAGGATGCCTCTGCGATGTTCTGTAGCTGACTGGTGGACACTGCTCTCTTCAAACACAGCTCACTGAAGTACCTGATTGCCTTAGGCAGGCAGAGTGCTTTGAAAAGGGCAGGGGATTTGAGGTTCTCCAGGACTGTTAGGATTTAGGTGCCCAAATCTCACAGAACTTGACCCCCCTTAATCTGAAGGGCTCTTTAAAAACTCCTGACTATCAGCTACATCCTATATTAGCAAAATTAGTGTGCCGAGTTAATTCACTTATTTTGCAGAGTACCAAGTGACCCTAGGTGTGTCAATGTTTCCAAGAGCCTTCAAAGAGCTTGGGCATGAGCTGGGGTATTAGTAGTGCGTAGGACCCCCTTTTTGGGGGGTGATTTTCATCCCTATTGAGCACTTAACCTGCATTGACTTAAAGGAGGCCATTCGATGCATTAGTTCTTCATATGAACAGTCAGAAAAAACAGATCCTCTTACTTTGCTCTCACTCTAATGCAGCACTAATATATTTAGAGTCACGTAGGCAGGAGAGAGATTTGCTGCTGTCAGCGTAGCCTTTGACACTCTGTAGGCAAGTGTTTGCTGTGTTTAGAAGTGCAGCCTAAGGAATAATCTTTACCTGGCTGCTATAGGTCTAATATTTTCATTTATTTATACCCTTTTCAATGTGCACTTTAATTTATTTACAAATGGTAGCAAATTGCAAGTGGCAGCCTGAGTAACTAACTCATGAGTCAGTACTTTCATTTTTCTCCTCTAGTCTAGACTGCTGATAATGTAAATTGTTGAAACCCTGGGTAAATAATTGGGAGTGCAATCAACAGCAAGCAAGTATTTATCTGCTAATAAAACATTTGAAATGCAGAAGTCTGTCTTTGTCCAACAGTTCTTAAAAGGCAGTTATTGGTCCTGCTGTTGTTTCTGCATAGCAATTAGGATTTTTATGGTCACTAATTGTACATCTGAAAATTTATACAGTTTATTTTCTGCCTGTGTTTTTCTTTGCACAGACAAAAGAAGCACAATATTTATGGTTTTAAGGAGGTTAACACGGAGATTCTGCATGGAGATCTCTGTAGCTCTCTAGAGATTTGTACCATTTATAGAACCCAAATTTTCTAGGTTCTCTCATGTGTGCCATCAAGGGCTTATAGTTCATTAAGGATTTTCTGAATGGGATCTTTGTCACATTCTCAGAATGTGACTTGAAAGTTATATACCAGCTCGGTCATCAACTGTGACTTTTATTATTAAAGCTGTTACTGCTTCAGAATCTGTGTTAGAGGAGGTGCTTCTCGATCTTTCATGCTGCTACTGGTAATGCTGTTCCTTAGAACAGAAACTTGCATTATATATTCTAAAGGGAACTTGGTTTTTAAAATTTAGTTACTGTAGTTTACATCTTGTCATCTTCTTCCTACATCCCTACTTGATTCACTTTTTGAAATTAGTCCATAGAAGTATCCAGCCTCTTGGGCCGCCAAAAGAGAACGCCTATGTCATATCATAGTCGCATGTGAGAAAGAGCTGTTTTAGCTGCAGACAATGCCTTGCCTGGAAGATGGACCCCTGCGGGGCGTGACTGAGGAGACTCGAGTTCCTGCTCTGCAGCACCTGGAAGGAGCCTGTCTCCATTCATTAGTCCCTGACCCATCCGACTCCTTTTTTTTCTTGGGCCAGGAGCATCCCCTCATCTGAGGTGTATTTGGACCTGTGTGTCAGTCAGGCTGTTCCTCTGCCCTAGCATAAGGGCAGTGATAATTACTAGCCAGGTAGCTGTCTTTAAGAATATATAGTTAGAAATGCCCCCCACCCCAGCCCCCATGTATGTTTTCCCCAAATATGACTAGTGCCCGGGTCTGTGAAGTCCCGCTTCTTTCACGCTCCCTCTAAGGAGTCTGTGAGCGTGTCTGCACCACTGGGAGGAAAGACAACAAACAGAGCTGGCTCCATCTGTGCAAAGCAGGGAAGCACAAAAGCAGAAGCATGCAAGTTGGCTGCACATGAGCCGGCTTAGGTCCAGGAAGCCTGGCTGTGTTTATGTGTAGCTGTGCCAGGGCTAAATCACGCTGAGATGTAGCAGGTGAGTCACGCAGCCCTGTCCTGCGTTACACAGGCTTCCCGTGAGTCACGCTATCCTTTTAGATGGTTGTGATTCTCCTTTGCAGAAACCAATGTACCCTCTGAAGGTTTTATAGGCTTTTAATAATCTAGCAAAACAAGGTTCAGAGTGGAAGGTCTCTGAAGTTGACAGCTTGGTCTATATCTGACTAGTTTGCAACATCTGGAAAACCCTTTGGTGGTTTTTGGGTTTCTTTCACAATCTTAATAGAAGTTAAATCAGTGCATAAATGAGAAAAGTCACTTCTGCTTAGTGGTCTGAAAACATGAAAGGCTCAAATCATGGTTATAGGTAAACATTATGAGATTAATACATGGTAATCCTTACACTGGTTCCAACGTGATTTCCTATCACCCTGATTCCTTTCAACAGCAGCACCCTAGGAGTTAACAGTGAACCACAGAGCTACTGGCAGGTTATTTCCCATGAAATCAAGGTGTATGTCACTGGGTTACTTCTGCCCCAGTGTCTTTTGGGCCTGTTGGATGATTTCAACCATGTATGACAAAAGAAGGGAGACCTCAGGCCTACTTACGAGTTTCCAGCAAACTGTGTGAAAACATGGAGCTTAATATCTACTAATATCCCTCTTTTGGGACCATAACAGTATATGCCCACGTTATCATTGGCTACCAAAGAATCGGCACAGGAGAGAGACCTGATAAATTAACAGTCATGAGAAACGCATCAGTCGAGAGCGTGCGTCATCTAAAGGCACTGAACGATGAAATGCAAAGCTTCAGCAAACCAGGGTTTGGTACTGTCGGTGCTCATGGAAATCCTTGTTGATAGATGGAAAACAAAGAATCTCTGGCAGCAGGAAGAATCATTCCTGATTTGCACATCAAGGGACAAATTCTAGGGACTGAACTCTCAGTGCAGAATATGAACTGTTCTTGAATTACAGGAGCTGGAGAAAATTCTGCCTCTGCTCATCGGAGGTGCTCCAAGTAGTTTAGTAGTAGATGGTAGTAAACTAGTGACTTGTTTAGCTTTAGTGAAAGGGTTCTGTTGAAGCCACCATTTTAGCTTATATTATGTTGCTGATTTTATACTCTTACAAAAACATTGTAAATTACATTCACATCATAGATCTGTGCAATTGGTGGGGAGTTTTGCTGCATGCACCATACAGATGGAGAGAGGGTTTTAAATGGAATACTTTAGGAAGACAGGAGGAGCATTTGAAAATGCTCCTAGAATTAGGAGCAATACTATAATACTATTATAGTATTATAATACTAGAATTATAGTACCGAGAATTATAATACCTAGAATGCAAGAATACTAGAGAAGACATAAGGCAGAGGATATATCCCATCTAGCTGGTTTCCGAGTTCTTTTTCCTGCGTTGAGAGCCAAGCAGTCCTGTGTGTTTTCCATGGAAGATGTTTGATTTTAGCTTTTTCATTTGCGTTACTAGCGAACAGCTGCATGAAGGACTGTTTCATTGGCTACCATGCTGAAATCATCAAGCACATTTCAACTGCAATTGCACTGTCTGCATTTAAAAATATTTTCCATATTACAGTGTACTCCTATAATTTAAAAATGAAAACTATTTTCAGCTACTGTCTGCTAAATTTGGGGCGGGGTTCCATTCACTTGGAAAAAATGGACACATCTGTTTTCTCGTACCATGAAGTTTCTGTCTTTAAAAATGTTAAACTTCTCACTTATGCTGTTAAAGACAAAACTTCCAGGTGTCTATAGTGAGAAAGATTGTGTTCCTCATTCCCTCCAAAGCCGTATCTTTTTTTATATATTTCTTTTAAGTACATTATTATTTGCACAGTGAAATTAGCTTTGCAAGAGGGATAAAAACCCTTGTCAGAGCAATTTTAGCAAAAAGATCAAAGGAATTAAATATGAATTCTCTCCAAGGTGAGCATGTGGTTTTTTCTTTTTTGAACAGGGAAGCCTTGGATTAATTACTTTTAATTTAAAATCAAATCAATGGATGGAAAGGAAGTCTTTTCAAAGAGCACTGCAGTTTGCTTCTTAGACTGAACAGTATTTTGGTTGGGTGACTAACAATGTGCATTTTTATTTTTAACCTCTGACCTGTGCCCTCCCCACCCCTTTACCTAACCCTTTCCGTTTGCCCTGGTCAGTTAACAGGCAGGAGCATTTGAAAACAATCATGGATGACTATGATATCAGGTCTGCTGCCAGCATTTTAGCATCTGTTAAAGAGCAAGAAGCTCGTTTCGAGCGGCTTACCCGTGCACTTGAGGAAGAGCGGCGCAATGTCTCCTTGCAACTTGAGCGTGCCAATCAGCCAGCAGACCGAATGAGCATTTGCAACATTGGCAATGGTCAGCCACTGGCAACCGCCTGGCAGCAGCTTGTACTGCAGGTAACAGCCTGCTCATTTTACCTGTTGCTAGAGTTCACCTATCCCAGAATTTCCCATTCCAGAAAGTCAGGTGCATTTTGTTTGTCCTCAGCATTTCATTCTGTAGCTTGTCTTCTGATACCCCAGAGTTGGTGTGCTTCTTCAATTAATTTGGTAGCTCGGACTTCAGAGCCTTGGCTTAGAAGTTGCTCTTACTTCCTCTTAGCTCATGGGATACTTTTAAAAATGTATGCATCCTTGAGTATTAAACCCTAAAGAGAGATCTTCACACCCTCCTCTAAATCTATGCACTTGCTGTAAGTATGGTGATGTGCTGTTGATTGAAAAAGGCTGAATCATAATCGCCATAGCAAACAAAATTTCCATTAGAAATATTTGGACTTTGAATAGAGGGAACAGCATGAAAAGCCGGGATTTCCCTCCTGCAAAGTCTTATTGTTTGTGTAGGGAGGACTTCATAATTTGTTTCTCATGTTTATTGAATTGATAGACTTTATTTTAATGATGCAAACTGGCTTTATGGTAGCCTTAGATTTCCAAATATTGTTTTGCTTGATATGTGTTCTTTAACTGTTGAAATGTGCAATGATCAACTACGTGCATCTCTAAATTACTGAAGTTTGCAAATCACTCTGACATGCAAGGTAAGTCATGCAGAAGCAATAGTACCATTTGTGAAGGTCTGTTTCCTAAGAAAACACTGTTCAATTCAGAGAGAAACTCCAGGCTATGGGGATTCTAGAAGTTGTTTCCCAATTATACCAGACTGTTTTACAATTATACTTGCATTGAGCCGTATTCAGGCAGACTTTACATTGTATTATGTTAGCACAGCTTTTCTGTTAAAAGCTGCCATGTTTCCGTACGTGTAGATGCTTGAATATGGGACTTCATGTGAAAGGAGCAGCCTGCACTGGTTAGGCTAAAAGTCTGACAGTGGCTGGTGGGAGCTGTAGGTTGTTACCCTCCTGATCAGCAGCTGGGCTGGGGAGAGGGGAGATGTGCTTACATGGGGGGTTTTTTTAATAGAAAAAGGACAAGTTCACCTTCACTTTTTCTGAATGACTTTGTGCAAAGCACCTGATTAATAGCTCCAGAATGAAATTCCTTATCCACAAAACTGATGAAGCATGAGTTTTCTGCAGTGTTATGGCTTAAGGTCTAACCACTTCCAAGAAAACTTAATAAAAGAGTTTAAGTTACCGGGGTCTACGTGACTCTTACGGAGAAACAGCCCCTGCGAGTGACGCCAGACTGAATCTGTGTACACTCAGCTCATTGCCACTGGGCGAGGGGAGCTTTAGTTCATAAATAATTAGTGCTGAGGTTTTTAGAGTAGCTTGTATATGAAATATAATGGTTGAATAGCCAAATATACACAATTAAGAATTAATGTGAGGTTATTTGTGTGAATTTTCAATAAATGTACTGAGGGCCAAATTCCTCCCTGACTTACTAGAATTAATTAAATAGTGTTTAAATGAAGGATGAAAGCTGTACATTGTCGTATGCAGAACATATAATGATTTCATCTTTACTATTATATAGTGCGTTTCTTTCTTAAGAGTACACAAAGCAAAAGGCACTCTATACTCTGCTGTCTGTAAGGATTGCTCACGGGCTATAGTGAAATGCAGCTCTCTGAAGCTGTGTTTCAGTGAGGACTGACTGATTTCTGCTTATCACCCTATTCCACCTTTTGTTGTAAGTAATATTAAAAAAGTAACTCTAGTAGCTCTTCCATTTGGAAGTTGCGTAGGTGATTATATGTAATCTAGTTATTCTGAGTAGAATTTGGGCAAAAAAATGAGGGTTAACTCCATTTTGTGAGAATGCCAGATAATCTTTAGTGATCTCCACAACCAGGCATCAGTTTTCCATGTTGTTTGAGTGCCAAAGTGGAATCTGTCAAAGGGATTTGTTAGGGAAGTGTGTATAGTCAGGGCTTTGGTAACAGACTCTCTCTCAGTACTTTTTTGTAATATATGCTCCCAAACTTATTCCCTTCTTAGGAAAGAAAATTAAGTTGGGGTTTGTTGTTTTTTTTTTAATTTTAGAAAAGAAAAATAGTATATAGGCAATGTGCCAGAAGTGTAACAGTTTTCTGAAGTCCTCAAAAGACAAAATCGAGGTCTTATGCAAATATTGATTCTAATTAATTAATTCTGGAATTTTTTTGCCAGCCACTTTTTTTTTTTTTAAATACCAACTTTAAACTCATTCCATAACAATAGCTCCTTGTCCTAGGCAGCCCACGTAGCCACTTCCTTCACTTCACTGACTAGTGAGTTCTGCCTGTTCAGTGGGAATTTAGAACACTCGAATGGAACTTGCGAGCTGTGGTGACGTTTGTGACGTTTGCTGGGAGTGTACATGGCATTGTGTCTTTTGGCCCCTGACAAGAAATATCAGATCTGCGAATGAGGTCAGGGATGTGCTGTAATTGCTGAAAAACGTGTGCATAGACTTCTTAATTTTACATTAAGAAAGTGTGGGGGATTTTTCTAAAAAGTATTTTAAAGTTGTTTTTAATGGGAGAAGTTGATTTCTTGGACAATCTAAACACATCATTAATGGTTTGTTCAGATATTAATTAGAAATAGCTGAGATGATTCTTTACTGGGAATTTTTCTGAGAGGAGGGGTTTCTGGGGAATACCGGCCTCACCGTAAGAGGTCCTCAATGTTGCTGAAATGTCTCCCATTAATATTAGTGAGAGTCTCTTATTGAGGCAGTGGCCCAAGCATTTGTGTTTTCGTAGCCCACAGCAGAAGGCAGTGCCTGCCAAACCTTTGGGCTGTGCAGAGCTTTTGTACCCATCTCTCCTTCCTGCAAGAGGCAATAACCAGCCACTGCCATACGAGCAGCTAGCTTTACCCGGCGGTTTCTGGTGAGTAGGGACAAAAGTGCTGTGTGTGGTTAATGCTGTTGAACAAGTGGGTAAATGTAACTTCTGCCCTGTGTAGCTTCCCCAGTCCTAAAGGCTGGCTTCTGTGAGTTAGTTGGTGAGTGTACAGCCAGTGGCACGAATTAGGGTGTTTCACCTAGAGAACTTTTGGAAGATGCGCAACGTTATACATGCGTGACTGTGGATTTTGAAGTGGTCAAATAAAGTGCTCTTCCAGACTAAGAACCCTCTGGACAAAAGGTCATTAGTTACTCAATGAAAACCTTTGCATTACTCTGAAAAATGTAACATTTAATGAGATTTTTATCATAGAGCTTTTATCCGGTTAATAAAAGTCTCCTAAAAATCCTTCCAGTTTTTAAGGATGTTCTTGACTCTGTTCCCTACTCTGGCTTTGAGTGGTGGGAGCCACATGGCTGGCCATTGCTGTTTGTTTCTGAAAGTGGAAATCTGGTTGTACTAAAAAGAGCAGAGCTGCCTGTTAATGTGTATTTGTGTTTGCTTCTCTAATTTTTGCAGTAAAGAATGTAGGAAAATATTTTTTTGGTTGTTATAGTATCCCAAGCTGTGGGAGTCTTGGCAGTCTCTGCCTTTTTATCAGTTTACCAATGCAGGCAGAGTCCAATAAGCTTCTAAGTCACTGGTGAGTAGCACCTATCATGTGTCTTCTACATGTTAAAGTATCTGGTTGATAATGTTTTTACAAGGCTTGATAAATCTTAATACTCTTCATGTGTGAGGTATTTAGTTTAATCTACCTGGTTCTATTTCACTCCTTTCCAAATCAGCCTTCTGCGGCTCTTCACAGTGGGAACTGAAGTTGGGCAGGGAGAAGATATGAAAGTGTGTGTGTAGGGTATGTACTACAGTGGGCTGAATGCAGCTATCACTGGATAGCTAACCATTCAGAGCATAACTTTTTAATAATAAAGAATATTCCCTTCTTTTTTCACTTTTATTAAAACATCAGACATGTGAAACTTATTAAACACAAGGCTATATCCTGAGCTGGTTTAAATTGGCATGGCTCCATGGGTTTCAGAGAAGCTCTGTCAAGTCTGATCAGCTGGGGAGCTGAACAACATTTGCATTCAAAGACTGCTTCCCCGTCGGTACACATTGACAATTTCCATTCCCGTTAACGATTCATAACCAAAATAAAGTACAGCGTTCAAGAAACCTCTTTTGCCAACAAATACACTGTAACAATACTTTGACTTCAGTGATTTTGCAATGACCTATAGGGATTTGCGAGGGGTTCCCGTTATAAAAAAGGTAGTTATTATCCCCCGTCTTTCAGGTAGGAAAGCTGTGGGACTTGCCAAATCTCACATGGTATAAATAACAGAAATCAGCCCCTTGCATGCTGGTGCAGAGTCTTCCTTATCAGATTGACTCTTACGCCTGTAAGAAGTAACGTAAGTTGATCTGAGAAGTCTTTGCATTGACAAAATCATCCAATAATTACAGATGTATTTCATTTGACTGTTACTTCCATTCTTGTAGGTTCCCTGTGGTAGGTTTGTTGGGGTGTTTTTATGTTTGTTTTTTTAGATATATTATCTGGTACATTTGTCTAAGGAGGTACTGGAATAGATTAAACCCAAAGTGGAGATTGTGTGTGTGCACATATGTTACTATAATACAGAGATGCCCACATGCTTTTTACGAAGCCTGTTATTAAAAAGGCGTATCAGCATAAATTCACTCTGGTGTACATTTTTTTCTTAGAATGATATTTTTGTTTAAAACCTAGTGGTATTAAATTGGTAGTCTTGTTGCAAGTTTTATAGAATTCTGCTGTACTTTATGGAATACTTTTTACACATCGAACAGTAGTTCCCATAGGAAGGAAGCTCCGTTACAGTCCTGATGCCACAGAATTGGTAAAGGCTGCTGAGGAGTAAATAGTGACTGAGCGATGGCTGTAGGGTTTGTGGGATGCTTTCTAGTGGTCTGTCAGTCAACATCTGCCCAGAGACCTATGACTGCAACTCCAAGTTAAATCCGTTTTAGTGACTAGTTTCTTCCCCTAAAAGGAGTGATAAAATAGCTTCTTTGGTTTTCAAAAGCAACAGACACTTTCAAAAGCAAGTTCTGGATCCTGTTTTGACTTTAAACTTCAATCCAGCCAGCTTCACTGATAAATTTTTGACGCAGCGTTAGGCCAGCAGCTTCAAAGGTTTCATCCTGTCAATCTGTTGTGCTTTTCCACACCATGTAGGAATCAGGCTTGCTGAGATTCTTAATGGTAAAGTGTGCAAGTGCGTTGTATGGGCTGAAATTTCTAATAATCAAACCAAGCTGAATCAGCATGATGTGATACCGATGAATATAGCTTAATATCTCATATTTATGTAGCTATTACACTTAGTAACATACATTACTATACAAGCTTGTCACTTGTAAAGCCAGCCCTGTGCGTGATTGTGCAATTGCAGTAGTTAACGTGCCATGAATATGGTGTTGGAGGCAGAACTGAGCTTGTTTGTACCTTTTGCGACACTGTGCACAATAATTTGGTCCCTTAGACGTGACTGAGACGGGCTTCTCTGAAACAGGGCTTGTGATTATGCCATTTATAAAGGCTTATTAATGATTCACTGAAGCCTGTTCTACAGTCATTTTGTACTACCTCAACTATTTCACTACAGAGTTGGATTTTTTTTCCCTCTCTGTTGTTCTTTAAACTGACAGAATATAATTAGCGTGATGCCAGGTCTGGTAAGTGACACTATTACAAATATATCTTGTGTAAGTCCTATTAGTGGGTTGTTCCCCTCTGTACGTGGCCATCCTGCAAGTGGTGGAGTTAGAGCAATGCAAAAGCTGTTGCTTCTGAACTGAGGAAATACACACAATAATAAATTGTTTAAATACAAGTCAGGAGAAAACAACTTAAATAATTTAAGTGATGAGGTTTTTGAGTCAGTCATTTTTTATTGCTACCGTGATTACTCACTTGTTAAGAGTTACGGTAATAGATACAGGCTCAAAATTCTCTATCATGTTTAATTAGTAACTGGTAATTAATAATTAACTGGTAAGAGCTTTTTTCATGTTTCACCAGGTCTGACATATGTTTGACCATGCTTTTTCATAAATTGATATATAGTTTTGGTGCCAATGTTCCCTAACTTTGTGTTTAACCAAGGTATTAACAAAATAGAGTTGAAAGGAAGGCAGAGAGGTAAGTGGGAATGAAGAAACTTAAAAGAAATCACATACTGGGGTTTTTTTGGTTTTTTTTTTTTTCCCCCTCTATTAACACCCTCGCCAAAGAGACCTGCAAACCCCCTCCCGACAAATAATACCCCAAAAGGCCATCTTGAAATGTCAGTAATCAACCAAGTTAATAAAATTTGTTTTTTCTTCACTTTGCAAATGTGATTATACCTGTTCAAGGAAAATCAGCTTATGGAAAAAAGCTACAGAATATTTTCATAGTTACAATTTGGATCATTTATATTTCAGCTTATGTTCCAGAGAAACAACACCTGTTTAAAAACTAACACACACATTTTCCTTTTTTTTTTTTTATTTTTTAGGCAGGTGTTTTGTAGCCATAATTAAGCACCAGTATTCTTCAGTCTGTATGTTCATCTGAGGTACCTGTGACTTCTGCCAAAAATGCCATTTTGTGAATTGAGGGTCAATTTCAAGTAAAAGGTGAACTCTAAAGCACACCAGAACACATGGCGAGTATTTAAAAAAATACAAGAAGATTAGCTCAAATTGCTTGTCTAAGAAAATACCATCAAGTTAACCTCTCTGAGTTACAGTGTAGGCAACAATAACTCTTCTGTCTGTATTTCATTACTTTTATTTAAGGTTCACTGCTCCACACTGACATAGTGCAGACTGTTAGAATATAGAGACTGTTTCCAGTGCTTTGGTAGTAAGAACATGGGTGCATTAATGTTGTATGTATGTTTGACCGTATGCAGAGAGGAAGCAAAAATAGGTTCTGAGCTGCACTAAGTCATCAGCTTACTTTTTTTTCTCCTCTCCATCTCATCCAGGATGCAGTTCCATCTCTGCATGTGAAGTTTTATGTAATTAGTTCTCGTTTGTAGCGCCTCTTGGCTTCCTTTGTTATATAACACATTTGTGCTCATATTAAGAGACTGACAGCGTGGAAAATGACGATTTTTGATTTTTTTTTTTTGCCTTACAGGTAAGGTCAGGTACAGACAACAATGTTGTGGGTTCATGACAGCTCCCCGGTGTTACAGCACTATTTCCTGTTACAGTGCCAAATACCCAGAAACAAAGTCTTTGCTAGTTAACCCATGCATGTTCTACTTCTGCTAGTACTGAGCAGATTGCAAAATGTTGAAAGAATTTGTAGGGATAGTCCTAATTCCTTTCTAAAACCAGTTGAAACCATAGAGATGTAAGTTCTGATTGGGGGGTGCAGCGTGGTTCGGTGTCAGTCGTATCCCGCCTGTTCTCCAGCCAGCTGCCGATGCCCCTGCTCGCAGCTCCCCTCTCTCCGCATTCAGCTCTTGTGTTCTTTTGGCCTACAGATCGCTGTGCAGTTACACATGCGCGAGCTATGCCATCAGCCTGATCCTGTAAATTCAGTACGTATGAGTAGCCTTACTGAATTTCTAGGAGTGACCTGGGTCAGGTTTCAGCTTCTGCATATGTGCAACTATTCAAAGGTTCCAGAGGGGAAGGAGGGGGGAGATTTGGGAATATGATTCCAATGGGAGAATGAGTTCTTCGATCAGAATTCAGTGTGAGCTGAGAGATATTTGCAGTACCTATGAATCCCAGCACAGTTAGGAACTGGACCAGAAGCCGTTACTCAGCTACTTTTCAGGGAGATGTGCTCCCCATGCGTGAGGTATGATCCCGTCCCTGGCTTCTGCTGTGTTGGAGATGGTAATAGTTGATTTTAGCTTGGAGGTTGGAGCTTTTTCTGCCTTTTTTATGGATATTGTCCTATCTCTGTGAAAGCATCAACTCCTGGTTTACAGTGGGAGTCAGGATCTTTTGCTGATAGCTCAGCAACAGTGGAAACTGGAAGCAAGGAACTGATGTTTCTCAGGGCCAAAGTACTTAAGACAGTGGCTTAAGACAGTGTTGCGAAGCCAGCCTGCACCTTACGGGAATTCAGCCAGAGCAGGAGCTCTGTTGGACTTACTGCAGGTGTTTCAGATAGAGACTTTCCAAAGTGACCGTGAGGCATGTTGCACCGCTGTGAGCTCAAGGAGCTCCTGCTGTTTGCCTTTCTGCTGGGATTACCCAGATTCCAAAAGAAATCCTAGAACCTGCTTCCTGTACTGCAGGAGGAATGCGATAGTGCGAGGCTAACAAAAAAGGAAGAGAGTCTGTGCAACAGGCATCATGGTATATATCATATGGAGCCTCTGAAGATGGACTCAAGTAGTATGCCTGAGAGAATTTACATTTCCTGGTTCTTCTCTTTCTTGTTACAGCTTCTCCCCTATGATTATTCTTCTGTCTTCATTTAAGGCCTTACATGGTAAAAACATGGATGCAAAAGTAGTGGGAATATTAGCATCAGTTTCAGCAACAACTAAGAAGATCTGACCAGCTGCATCAGAAGCTGTGAAGTGCTTTCCAGAAGGGATTTGTTTGATAAGCGAACCACCTAAACCCCACTTGTGAGAGTTAGCTGGGGCTCAGATCTGCTGGCACGCAGCACAATCCACTCAAAAGCTGATGTGTTCTCTGAGAAGTCTTTGTATACAACTTTGTCAGCAACTCTAGTTTAAAAAGTAGATCCCAAAGGATTCATTAAAAAATTAAAAAAAGGGAACCCAGCAACTGAGAAACTGACCCCCTGTCAGGTAAGGAAAGAATTATTTTATTCTTTCCAATACAATGATTTTTTTTTTAATTTAATGACATACTATTTTTTTAGTTTTACATTTTGCAGGTTGAAAAGATATCTTTTAGCTCAAAGACGCATGCCTCTGCAGAAATCTCCCTTTTCTCTCTATCATCAACAGTACCTCACTTTCACGTCTCACACTTCATCTCTTAAGTATGTGCGCTGCAACTTTATATGGTAACTGCTAAATTCCAAAGTGCCATCTAATGTTTGTCAGCAGGACAGCAACTGGTTTATGCTAATGATCATAATAGTGCAAAGCAATGACCACATTTACCCTAAGCATCTCAGAAATATTTTTGCAGTTTCATTTGAGACAAAAGTCTCAACTTCTTTTGTTTTGTGTGAATTTTTATTGAATGAGGTTTTGGAAGCAACTGAAAGGCAAGGATTTTCTTATTTTGTTTGCCAAGATTTGTGAAAGAATAATTTTCTACAACTGTTAACCTTTCTGGCCTGGAACTGTGCCAGGTTTAAATTGAAATAATTTAATTTGAATGACAAATTCACAGTTTCATAATAATTTTCCATGTTTTTACATTGCTTTACTAATAGAACTATGTTTTCTTCTAGAAGTACATGTAAGAGAAACACATTAAAAATAAATTCTGCTTGCTGTATGTACCTTATTATGTAAACGGGCATCTAGGTTGTTCTTTGCATGACGTCTCTGAGTGTTGCAAGATCAGTAAGTATAACTGCAAGTAATTATTAAAAATGTCGTAAAACAAGAACATTCAGATATAAACATTAAAACATTAAAGAGTAGTATCAGGTTTAACAGGATTTAAAAAAACCCCAACTTTCTAGTCACATTTACCACATTTGCTTCTTGATAATTAACATGAAAACTTCTTACACTTTAAAGTTGTGATTTATTTTTCATGTCCTGCTGCTTGTTTATTTCTCAGCTCAGACAGCAGAACATGATTAATGGTACTGGCTTTTTAAGATTTTTAATTCTCCCACATTTTAGTTCCCAAGCATACTACTGTACTAGTTCAGCTGGGATGTTCAGGAAGAAAGATTTTAAAGCTTCACAAAACCTCTTTGCACTGTATCTCAATTTTATGAAAAGATTTTGTTACTAATACAGGCCTTGGTCTGTACGCGTACCAGCGAGGCAGACCTTTATCCCTACAAGGCATTGCACAGGAGTCGGTCAGTCTTCGTAAGCCTCTACCCTTGCAGATCCACATGTAGCCGCAAGAATGTTTTGCAGAAACTTTAAACCCAACAAGCAGGCAATTTCCTCTTCCCGTGAGCCCTTTGAGCTTTGGACCTGACGGGTTCAACCTGGCGTTTAAACCCCCAAATTTTCTACAATTCCATTTCAGCTGTCTCCAGTATCTGTAAGCTCTTGTGAACTAATGCTGAAAGAGCCCAAAATGAATGTTGGGTTATGATGACATTGATGAATTACTGAGCCTTTTGCTAGTTTAGGTCATCTTGTTAATGGTCCAAATTATGCTCTTGCTTGCTTTGTCAGAAATGTGGAGTAATTCACTGAAGTCATCGGTGCGACTGAGAACAGAATGGCCAAAGATGGCCATGGGCAGCCTGAGGCTGTGTGCCAACTATAATTAAAGCCTTTGATTTAAATACATGTCAGAGTTTACTCTTTATATATATTTTTTAAAAACAAAACAAAAACCGAAAACCCAAAACTGCTTCCCTTTTTAAGCTACCAAATTACGAGCTGAAGAGAGTATTTTTTAACCACAGTTGTGGTGACTGGGAAATGCTGTAGAAGACTGTCAGAGTTCATTTTAGGGACTTAATCTAAAATGTATCTTTAGCTGCTGGCAGAGTGGCATTTTTAGAATGCTGTCGTTAAAGACTGAAAAGAACTCTAGTCTCCATGCTTCTAACCCATCTCGCTTAGCTCTTCTGCCTTTTTGCAGTCTTATTTTCATATGTAAGTACTTCAAATACAAGAAACTAGCTCTGGAATAAAATTTCATACACAAACACCTTAATTCTCTCTTCAGAAGAAAATCCAAAACAGCTTCAGGTTTTGGTTTGAGGAGGACAGTGATTACCATAAAAATGGGTTGATTGTACAGACAGCTATCAATCCGGTGCACAATGGCAAGCCACAGTTTTGCGCTCTGGATGAGAGAATGACATGTTAAGCTGGGATCTTCTCAGCAAGTGCGGCTTGAAATGCAGCTTGAAATGCAGCACAAATCATCTGGAAAATCCAAAAGCCAAACCAAAATCTACGAAATGAAAAATAGTTAATACTGGGTCTTTCTTTCCTGCATTTGGGTGTCTTTGTTTTCCTTTCCAATAACTACAGCATGAAATTATGGTCACAGTACCAACCTTAAATTTGATTTGTTTTCCTTGCTGTTGTCATTCTGTTATAAATGTAATGCTATTTTCTTTTTTTTTTTTTCTTAAACTGGAGGAGAATTTTCTATTTTTATCCCTGCAAAATGTAGTTGATTCTTATCTAAATGAAGCTTTTGGGAAGAAACATAGGTCATTCATTCAACTGCGACCTATATGCAGTGACATGCAGCTTCCTCTGTCCTTTATTTCTAATGTAAGCAGTGCTGTCACCAGCCTGTCCTTGTTCTCATCCTGTCATATGACAACTTGGATGAAATGGAGTTGACTGATATTAGATGTAGCAAGATGGAAGCTGTGTTTGTATACAAATGAAAGTCCCCTGAACTTACTGAAGTGCCTAATGGCGTCCCTCTACAGAAAGTGTCTGCTTCCTCTTTGCCATACTGTTCTTTAGCCGTGTGATCCTTTAGACCTCTTCTTTAATACTGCAGTCTTAAAGAAGGATGACGCAGAAAATCATCCTCCATTTATATACAGCTACTCCCCGGTTGAGGCAATCTGGCTTCATCTCCCTTTCTAACCTTGCGGTATGAAAGCAAAAAGATCGTCAAAACCATGTGGATGGAAATGCTAGAAATACCCTGGTGGATTTGTCCTACTAGAGTCATGCAGCCATTCTGGAGCAAGTACGGATGCTTTGAAAGGGCTTGTGTAACTTCTCAAATATATTTTAAAATGATGGAAATGCTAACGGGAAAAGATTTCAAAATGTCTCTTGGAGATACAATGTTCTGGTTTCATTTGTCTGTATTAAAATCGTTGCGGTAGGGCACACCGACACACCATGGTGTACTGCTCTTCAGTTCTCTCACCATGTTTATTTGCTGCGTGACATTCACAGAACGACAATAAAATACACTGGGCATGGAAGCACCTGTATGAACACAGGCTGTCTGATTCGGAGAGTTGCCATGGGTGATCGCGCTGCCGTTGCCTATATGGGTGGCTGGGATTCTTGGTTCATCCTGTGCCTTCTTGCTCTGTTGGGTTTATGGAAGTTACATATCACTGAAGCCATACGTTACGTTTCCAGGCAGAGCTGTAAACCATTTCATTTTTACTGCCCCTGAGAGCAGATCAATCTATAGTGCACCACTAGTGATGGAGAATTTTTTAGGGGTAATGGGAGAAAATAAAAAAAAGAGAGCTTGGCCCAGATACTATACTACTCCATCTTCCAGAGAATTAAATCCCGTCCTATTTATAAATTTTTAATTTCTCAGAAAGAATAAAGAAGGTTTTCACCCTACTTTTGCAGCTGGGAAAAATGTGACAGATTAAGAAATTAAGGTTCATTTAAAAAAAGGGGGGGGGGAGGTTGTGATGTAGTCAGCAGTCTGATACTAATGGATAGAGCGTTTGTTGCCAGAATTTGGAAGTTCAGTATAACCTTAGGGATCTAATCCATAACTCTTATTTGGGGTAATTAGTTCTTTTACTTCAGCGTTGCCAAATCCCAGCATTCAGAATTATATGAGCTGGTAAAATATTGCAAGTGGCTAGGAAATAAGGGACTTAAGATGTATTTTGCCTTTTAAAAAAAAATAATATAATCTTTGTCTTTGAGTTAAAACATTTTCAAAATTTACTTGACAACCAGCAGGCCTACAAGCATCTATTATATTTTTGAAAGGAAAATTATGTTTTTAAATAACAACCTGACTCCAGAAGGTGGGACTTCAAAATTCAGCAACGCTGATCTTGCATGGCTTGCACAAATACTTGCGGGTTTACAACATGGGAGACTTCTTACGTGAGTCAGAATTGGCAAGTCCATCCAGGAAGGTTTTCAGTTGCGTCGTTTTGCATGCAAGAGTAGCTACTTCAGTGCCCTATGGAGATAGACTTTATAACGTTTTTTTTTCTTTGACAGTGTATAAAGGTCTGGCACATATCCATGTGCATGCCTAAATTGAATGGTGCTTTTCTCTGCCAGCATGGCCTCAACAAAAGTTGAGCTATTTTAGTTTGTTAACTGAAGAAAAGCTGGACAAGGAGAAGGGGGGGAGAGTGCTGTACAGAAGTACAGGAGACTCATACAAAATGTGTTCCTTTTGCTTTGCTTTGGCCTTTACGTATTTTATTAACAGCCACTACCAGTTGCCTCTAAATTATTCCACTGTAGATAGACTCAGAGCATATTTTTTCCCTCCAGTGAAGCAAATACTTTGCTTCAGCTAAACCTTGTGGAACATCTACCGTTGCCCTTGTCAACCTTTACGGCATTTATTTTTTAAACAAATCAGGATCAGAGTTGGGTAACGTAGTTCTGCCCTGTTCTCTGCCCCTAAAATACAAAGCCTTAGCTCTAACATGCAGCTGGAATGCTGACATTGGCAGTAACAGGAAGGCTGAAATTAGGATTAAATAGGTCTGAAACATTCCTTCCGGTCTTAAATGTCACTGTAGGAGATGCCACCTTTTCATGTTGATCTGGTAGGATTGATATTAATTAACATGTAATTATACATCGACACTAGAAGCATGTTTTAGAGTTTTCTGGGACCCTGAAGCTGGGATGAAAAGATACTTTTGTGCAAAGGCGCCTATTCTGATAATTAAAGAAGATTAAATTGTGATGTACCTTCCTTTCTGCTTTATAGCTGGTCTCGCTGTCTCTGACGATCCCTGTTTTCCAGGGATAGTCTCTAATTTGATTCCAGTAGCTTTCAGTCCCTAATTACCATTGTTCAGCCACCAGCTGTTGCAGTGGTGGATTTATTTATTGCTTTGGTTTGCCGCAGGAACCCAGTACGGAAGAGGAAAAACAACCCTTACCCCTTGGCTGGTGACTGCAAGCAGTGGTGGTTATTTAGCACTGGGTGGAGGACGTTGCTGGCTGCCTCTCAGACCCGGTTCCCTGCCGACATCTGAAGGGCCAGGCGTTAGTTCCAGCGCTGGGCAAGCGTGCCCGCCCGGCCCTGCGGTAGGTCTGGGGAGAAGGTCTTCAGGTGTAGTTAAGGGTTGGTTTACGCCTACCTACCTAGGTCTCTTTCGTAGGAGACTTGATGTCTTAATTAATATCACATCTTTCTGCAATTTCTTGGGAAAGGCAGAAAGAAGGATCAGATCCTAGACTAAGAAGGATGGAGGCTCTCCTCCTTCCCAGGGATTTCATGGAGGCTCGCAGCCTGTCTGCCTGCCTGTTCAAAGACTGAGCGTTACAAGCCTGGTACTTCCAATTTACTAGCGATCAATGGAGGTGAAAACCATGCTGTATCGTGCTGTGAAGTCCCAGGTTTTGTGCCGAATGTGGTGGATGCCAGGGATAGCACATCTGGCATTCATTTTGGTAATGAGTAATTTATCAAGGCAATCTTTTAATGAATGTGGGAGGGGTTTGTGGGCAGGTGAGTGGTTTTAAAAAATGAGGCCGGCTGTACTTTGAGCTGTAACCCTCACTGCATCTGTGTACGATGGGAAAGGGAGGAGACTGTGATGGAAGACCGTCTTTCTCTGGTGTTGGTGCATTAGGGATGGCATTCCTCTCGATGCGAAGTGCAAAAAGTAAGCGAGCGAGAGCGTTTCCTTTCTTGTGCCTTCTTGTTAGACCGCCCGGTCCTTCCCGGCGGGATCCCGAGGGCTTTCTGCCTCCGTAGCCAGCAGGTCAGCCTTTGCAGAGACGCCGGTAACCGTCGTTTCGCTCAGTGGCATTTTCCCTCTTTGTCTTCGCAGCCCAGCAGGAGAGATCCGGGGGGGGCCGGGGGGCTCCGGGCGCGCCGCCGGCCTGGGCCCCCCTCGCCGCGGGCCGCCGCCCTCCCGCGCCCGCCCGGAGCGAGCGGGCGGCGGCGCCGGGCACGGGGAGAGGCTCCCGCGCCCCCGCCCGCGCCTGCGGGCGCCGAGAGCCGCGACCGGAGCCGGCGGGCGCTGCCCGCTCCCCCGGCGCGCCGGGCGTGGCCGCGCCCCAGCCCGCTCCGGCTGCGGCTGCCCGTCAGTTCCGCCCCCGGGCCGGAGCCGGCGGGGCGGCGGGGGGCAGAGCCATGTGAGAGGGACGCGGACCCGCGGGAGCCGCCGGCGGTGCGTTTTTCCCCCGCCGGAGCGGCGTTCGTTGGCGGTCTCCTTGCCCCGGATGGGCTCTGTCCGTCGGGAGGCTGCGGAGGGGCTCTCGAGCGGCGCGGCTGCCGGTGGGGTCACGAAAGGAGGGAAGAGGCTCTGGAGGCGGGCGGCCGGCGGGGTTCTCTGCTGGGGACCGTAGCACCGGCACCTTGCCTCAATGCCCGCGGAGCTCGAACAGGTTAGTGCTGAACTTGCGTCCTTCCCCGCGGGCTCCGGCGGTCCTGCGCGGCCGGCTGCGCGGTGGTCCCGGCGCGGGGGAGAGCGCTGTCGGCGGGAGGGATCGGCTGCCTACTCGTGTCTTCATGTTTTAGCCGAGAACGGGGAGCAAAAGCCGAGCCGCGCTTGCTAACAGAGCGTTCGAGAGAGGTGTTTGCTTTTGTCTCTGTTAACTGGCGAAACACCCGAAGAAGCGAGCTGTTCTTTTCTTTGACCTTCTCGTCCTGCCCCATAAATCTAGGGAACTCTTTGACACGAACAGCCAGAAACGGTGCTTTTAAAAAAGCAAGCTTTGCTATTGTTTGCTTTTGTTCAATGTTTGCTTTTCCCATACAGTGTTCCATTCCTTCTCTTCAATTTTGTTGTTGAACATACCAGGGAAATAACTTCGGTTTTTCACTCTAAATGTTATCTTAAGCGAAAAGCCCTCCTGGCTGTCATCTTAGTAATTATAATGGGCTTACAGCTCTGTATGACAAGATTTCAAATATCATTCTTTACCTTGGAGTGTCATTAGGCATTGCAGAGTAAGGCTGTCGCAGGCTAGATTTAAATAAATAGAGATCACATAGACTCCTGTAATTTATAGGTGCCTACCTTGTTAACCTCCTTCATCTGCCTTGTCAGCCTTAGGAAACCCTGTAAATTCAGGTGGCGGCAGGGTAGAGCTGCTCCTCAAGCTAGGACGAGGTGTTACCTTTTTCTTAACCCTCCCTTTTCTCCTCTGCCCTTTTAATTTAAAGCAGAGTATTTCAGGATAAGAAAACGCAGTGATAATACATCACTGATAACACATCTGTGAATTTGTTTAGGTTCAGTGCGCTGGAATTGTTAGAGGTGCTTCAATTTGTTTGAATCATGCTGCGTTCAACTTGTCCGTCTCCGTAACAGAAGGCTGAATCATTTCTCAATGCAAATAGGGTGTTGGTTGTCTTGAGGGGAGCGCAGCCCTTTCAGCTGGGCCCGTGGGTGATGGTGTCTTTGTCTGTAGGCAGTCCCGCTCATCGCTGCCCTGCCTGCTAGAGGGGACCGACTCCTGGTTTTGTTTGGGTGCTCGTCTGTGTGTCACGCTACCTGTGGACTTCTTAGGGAGGAAGGGATTTAATTGGTGTGTGTGGTCCTGCTCGTACCGCCTGACCTGAAGTTACTGTACCTGTCAAATTACATGCAATGGGTTGTTGATTTTTAGATAGATAGACAGATATAGTTAGCAGCTCTTTGGGATTTTGTTTTTGGGGTTTTTTTCAATACACAAAGAAGAAAACTGGAGGTAAGGAGCAGATTGCTAACTGTAAAAAAAGGTGTGTTTAATGTCTTTTGACCTGTGCAGTAGAGCTGTGTTCTTGTCTTCTGGGTTTTCTGTTCTGATAGGAGGAAGAGCTTGAGTGAGAGCGGAAGATTGTAGTCGATCACTTTAGGTCATGCATTTCAGATAACTTGTAAATTCTTCTTCCATATCAAACCAAAAAAACCTCATGGTTTTAATTTTCGTGCCGCCTGTCACAGCTGAGGATCAGAGATATTTTATCTTTTCTGCTGGAGCAAGGGTTCTTGATTCATTCCGAGGTCTTTTTGCCATATAACTGATCAGTCTGATACTGCAACAGCGTATTAGAGAATGCTTTGCTTAATGAAACGCAGTAGTTTTAAACAGTGAGTTGTCAGAGAAATTTATTGTGCGGTTCCAGGGCCTCTAGAAAGTAATCTTTCAGCTTTAATGATCACAATTAAGTAAAACTAAGCCAAATGGATAAATGACTTCGAGGTGAATGGCAAGTCTACACCACCCATACAGACAAAGATGGGAGAGATATTAGTAGGGACTTCTGCCACACTAACTGGAGACCTGATGTGTTTAGAGACTCCTCACATTAAAATCTGAGTGAAGAGAGTTGTGAAATTGTAATTAAAAGGAACCAAGGGTAACTTCTAACTATCCTTTTGGCTTCCACTGGGAATAGTCGTGCTTCCTGAACTTCCGGGCCACCAAAGCAGCATTGTACCTGGGAGCACTGGTAGGAAAAATAAATGCTGAAAAACTATTCCTGTGGCCATGAGCGAGCAGGGCAGGTGTCACCTTCTTGGCGTTCCCCTGCCTGCTGCTGGGGGAGGAAGACTGCGGAAGTTTGTGCTGAGTATCTGCCGTCTGACGTTCTGCAGTGGCCTGCATGTAAGGATGGAGTTCATGAAGTGCAGGAGGATCTTGAAGTCTGGAACTGTTAAAATATGTTTGGTCGCTATATGATGTGCAGCTTTGATGTGGAGCTGAAACCTGAAGTGCTGGCTTGCCTCAGGGCCATGAAGTAGCGAAGGGGAAGGGAGTCGCTTCAAGTGGCTTCTGCCAAAAACTCTTCAGTTCTGTGTTATTCCTGCTTCAGAAAATACTTTGCTATCATTCCTGATTCAGGCACCGAACTCAGTAACGCTGCCCTTCCTCAGCTCTTTGTCCCTGAAGCGTTTTGCTAGAGGATGATATTGATGTGAGAGAGTATGAAATCTCAGATCTGGCAGGGTGAAAAAGTGGTTAATGCATTAGTGATATACCTGATATGGGTCTGTACCAGTGATGGAAAACTTGTGGAAGAAGTGTTCATGGAGGTGCAGCATGCAAAAGCATCATCACTTTCCAAACAGTTGGGCAAGTCATACTAGAAAAACCAAGTAAGAAGGGAGCTTGATTTTTAACATGGATTTCTGTATGGGTTCACACATGGATTCTCGCATATGATGGGCTGCCCGGTGTGGGTATAGGCCTGAAACAGTTCTGATGTGCTCTGCTACCTTGGAGCAGAGCTGCAGTAGGCTGCAGTAGTGACTCCTCCCCGCTCCCCAGCGTAAGCCCTTTGCCAGCAGTTGTGACCTCTGTGGCAGAGCTGGGCAAAGGGATGTGTTTGATGACTCCGTTACTGAGATGTTGAACTACGTACTGGAGCAGCTGAGTGGAGGCAGACGTTCCCTTCTGCTGGCTCTGCCACAGAGACAGTAATTCCCTGCAGGAGGGTGGACGCTGCAACTCTTTAGGCAGTTACTGCCTAACTCGGGTGCAGAACTTTGGAACTCGGGTGCGGGATGTGCCTTTACCCCTCGATACAGGGGCTTGCACACCGGGTCCTTCACCACAACCAGGACGCTCTGGAGCTGCAGCGGGACACAACGTGTAGGTTGTGAGAATGGAAGCGCTCTGTTTCTGAAAATGCTCTTGCAAGAACTGTGTTCTTCTGCAAGTGCTGTTGTGTGCTGTTGGGATATGAGGGTTTGTAACGTTCAATTTGTGTGTCTGCCTGTGTGTATACAGCTTTGTAACAGCAACAGACATACCAAGCAAAGCATTCCAGCGATTGCGCTTCCCAAGGCCGTGTTGCTTAACCACCTGTCCCGAAGGTCGGGAGGTGAGCTGGTGTACGGGGAGAATCGGGCTGTCTGCATTTTTTGCTTAAGTTACACTGCAGTTACTAAAAATAGAACTTTTTTTTTTTTAAAGTACATACACTCAACATCTTTCATAATGTAGAAATACTCATTATGGAAGATCAAAATGGGGGGGAAAAAGCATGTTAAACAGTCGCATTTGAAACTGCACGGGCTGGACGTTTCTAACACGGCTGTTCTCAGATGTAATCTCAAACACTCTTCTCTGAGGAGTTCAATTCTGCCACTGAATTAAGGTTTTGATACCGACTTCAGCAGGAGTAGAGTCAGGGCCACTAGTTGAAAATAGTTGTGACCTGTATAAAATGTCTCTCTATTTGGGTGTATAATAAGGCATTTCTCTGAATATGAGGATTTTAGCATGCTCTTGGTGTGTCTTTATCTGTTCCAGCATCTGTTCCTCAGTTGCTCGAAGTTAATTTCCTCTGTGATAGCAAAATTGTGCAACTATATGCAGGGAAACTTCTAAAAAGCTCCTGTTTCATTTGAACTATGCCATAAGGGTGTAGGGAAGATACCATAACATATTTCACTTACTGCTGCTTCCCACCCCAGAACTTCTGAAACGCCTATGCTAGTTTAAGGAGGTGTTACTCCCTCTCCTCGCCCCCCAAGATACCACTGTGATGCAGAATTAATACTTCTAAGGTAACGTGGATTTAGTTAAGGAAACTAAAAGTTCAGACCCCACCACTGCTTGTTCTCCTGTCTGGGAATATTCGTGGGTATGGCTGTGTGAGACGGGGGCTTCAGCTTCACTGGGTTAAGAAGATCCTGTCCTTTGCTGCTGCTGGCTGTTGGTTTCCCAAATTATGCCACAGGTTGCCCTCTCAGTTATGCAAAGACACGTTTTCAGGATCGTTCTGTGGACGAGGCCAGTGAGTTGATCCAGCTTAAAAACTGAAGCAAGCCCTACACGTTTTAGGAAAAGAGGAATGGCATCTCGAACCTGACTGTTTGAGGCCCTTGGAAGAGCTGTACCTTCCTCCTGGGGGTGAAACGGAGGAGAAGGGGCTCTGCGTTAAGTAGGTTAGCGGCAGAACGAAAAGGGCAAGGAATGAAGAGAAGCATGTGCATAGGATCTCACCTGACTACTCTTGCTGGTGAAACAAGCTGACGATACAGGGGGTTCCTATCTAAAATGACTTGGCCTGGGAGCTCTGGACATTTGGGTTGGTCAGATCTTCCCGAGGACAGAGCGGAGCATTAAAAAGACCCTGTTCTTCATGTTTTTGAAAACTACTTTTGTTTCAGTAGCATCTTCTATGGGACTGATGTTGCCCCACAATGACTTTGTGGAAAAATGGGAGAAAAAGTTAAGGGCGCAGATGTGGGTTGATAGTGGATGTTTAACTCTGCCTTCCAAGGTATTTTTGTTAATAGGAGCCTTCCTCATAGTTTCATATTAGCCTCTGTATTTTTCATAGCACTGCACAGACTTGCTTATACTACAGGAGGTAAGAGAAGGAAATTAATATTGCAGTAGCTTTAATAGTTGTAAGGTTAGGATAGCAGAGGTGATGCTTATTTTGTGTTCAGAGGTTTTGCTTCTAGTGAGAAATGGAACATCGGATTTTGCTAGTAGGTTTTCTTTGGTTTTGTTTTTCCTTTTAAGGATGAGGGGAACCTGATGATTCCTCCCTGTGTCACAACCATGGAATAAATAGCAAGAGGAGAGGTTTAAGAGTGAATGGAGTGCCTGGAAAAATCCTGAGACTAGAGAGAGCGTATTTCAAATTGTTGGATAAAAGGAAAACTGAAACTCAGACTTTGATAGTTTTAAATTTCACAGTGTCCTTTGTGTCTCACGTGTCTCATTAGGTTGCAGCCAGGCTTTGGGATACTTTTTTTATTCGTTTGTCTGCATGCCTAAGCAGTGAACAACTGTAACCGTACCTGAGAGAAGCTTGATGAGCACGCAGCGGCTGGAATCTCACTTTCTCTGGGGAATCGTAATCTTTTGTATCCACAAGCGGGTGGGCAAGATCTCTTCTGTCTTACTGAGGGGTGGTGATTCCACAGGCTCAGTGCTCCCTGTATACTGCAGCAATGTGAAAATTCATTACTTTCAGCGGTGTTCTCCGCCTCTCTGAGTCAAGCCCACACCTGCTTACAGCAGGAAATTGAAAGGCCTGAGTTTTCCCTTTTGGCTAATCCCACACATCTATCCTTAGCATCACAACACCTCTCTTTGGCATTCAAAAAATAAAGTGAAAATTGTTCTAAGTAAACCTGGAGAATTTTTGAGCTTGGGAATTTCTGCCTCTGCAAGCTAAATCACTTGGCACAGCTCTGAACTTTTATTTTTAGTAAAGCTTTCACAGCCAGACTATTGTAATGTTCAGAGAAAGAGATGTTCCTGAAAGCCTGAAATGAAACCAGAATGTGAGGGCTTTTTTTATATACTGTAGAGACTGTATTTTTGTGTGCGTTCGTGTGTGTGTGTGTATATATGTATAAAAATATATATATGGAGGAGACGAGAAGATTATGTAATTTCAGTAGCATTACTCTGGATGTGTGTAGTGTAACACTGATCAGAATCATCTGGAATGTTCAGAAGACTTTTCAACTTACAAACTTGTAATTCCTTCAGAAGCTGATAAAAGATATGCAGCACAATTTGTTTATGGATGGTAGAGCCCTGAGATGTAAACAGTTCCTGTGTGTGATCAGGATTATTCTGCTGGTTGAATTGTAAACTCTTTCAAATGATTTTAGCAAGTTTTTGCATCTGAAGCTATTTGCATCCCTGTCTTGTGATGATATGATTCTCAGGCAAATTCGGTGTTCGGGGAATAAAGGCCCTTTTGGCTTCCGGGCACGGCAGCGCGTGGGCCTTAGCTGGTTGGGTTTGTGATGCATTGAACAAAGACGTTGACCGGTGTTTACACCAGAGTGTTATACAGAGATGAGAGCTTTCCAAATTTGAATGAGATGGAGTTTAATACAGGCTATCAAAGGCACATTAAATTCCAAGTAGCTGTGAAGAAAGGTTTGATAAGGAAACCAGTATATAAGACTATGTATTGTACTTCGCACAGTGCTGTGTTACAATAATGCAAACTGAGTTATTTTGTTTTGAATGGACAAAATGACTTATTTGTAAAACAGATTATGCAGGTGGCTGGATTTCTCTGTCAACATTTTCCTGAATCCTTGTTAGTCACTGGTAAACCAGACCCTAATTCTTTTAAATGGAAATGGTGGCTAGAAGCTCTTCATGGCACCACTGTCTCGTATTGGCATAAACTCTGTAGAGCAACTGCTCTGGTTCGGCATGGGGTCGTGCTGATGTTCTCCCAAGTACGTCGTTTACTCCAGTCACCTTGCTGACTTCTATTAGTGTTTTGTCCTTCTTAAGCCTTCTTCCTAATGGTAGCTATGGTGACCAGAGTAATTCTCCTATTGTTCATATACATTAAATTAGGAGGAATGTATTACCATTTAAACTTAATCCACCAGATGCTTGATGTTTCTGGCCTCAATTTCATTGGTTACCAGCTCATCTGTAAAACCAGCAATATGTTTTGGGAGACCGGTGTTACCCAGCTGGGCTGTCTTGGTGATCTCTCTGCCATTTTAGGTCTCTGATGAATCCTAGATACGGTTTTCACTAGCTTAAGAGTGCAACTCTTTATAGATATTTTTTTATGATGCTCTAATGAGGGAACAGTTATAAATACTCTTTTCCTGGGTTGTAAAAGATTTCAACTTAAATGCCAGATGCTGTGAAAGTAAAGAACGACTTTGTAAATTGTAGATTGTATTTATAAAGTATGTGTTGATGCTGCTTACTATTGCAAAATATAACTCTCGCTGTTTTCACAGCATCTGGCCATGAGATGTCCCCTTGAACTCCTGGATTGCTGAAAGACTTCATTTTTTAAGAGTAACTAATGATATTAACAGTTGCCTTTAATGAAAAGGGAATGGTTATTTCTGTGCTGATAACTTCAAAAGCTATATGTTTTCATTACTTCCCCTAAATGCTGCTTGGCTTGTGCATTATCATGCCTTAGTTGTTTTCGTTGAGTTGGTAACATTTTGAAATTAGGTGGTGTGCTGCAAAAAAAATTCTTTACCATCTAGTTGCTTTTTCCTTTTTTGCTACTAGATCCTGTAAGTACAGTCGTATCTCAATATTTGAGGAGAAGTGGGGAGCAGAATGAAGCCCCCATAATTCAAGGGGAAATGGTTAGCAACCTGCTACACCACTTAGACACACACAAGTCTATGGGGCAGGATGGGATCCACCCAGGAGCGCTGAGGGAGCTGGCGGCAGTGCTCACCAAGCCACTTCCAATCTGTTATCAGCAGTCCTGGCTCACCGGGCAGGTCCCAGTTGACTGGAGGTCAGCAAATGTGACGCCCAGCTACAAGAAGGGCCAGGAGGAGGATCCGGGAAATGACAGGCCTGTCAGTCTGACCTTGGTGCCAGGGGAGGTTATGGAGCAGATCATCGTGAGTGCCATCACGCAGCACGTACAGGACAACCAGGTGATCAAGCCCAGGTTCATGAAAGGCAGGTCCTGCCTGACTAACCTGATCTCCTATGACAAGGTGGCCTGCTTAGTGGATGAGGGAAAGGCTGTGGATGTTGTCTACCTAGACTGTAGTAAAGCCTTTGACACTGTTTCCCACAGCGTTCCCCTGGAGAAACTGGCTGCTCCTGGCTTGGATGGGTGTGCTCTTTGCTGGGTAAAGAACTGGATGGATGGCTGGGCCCAAAGAGTGGTGGGGAATGGAGTTTACTCCAGTTGGCGGCCGGTCACAAGCGGTGTTTCCCAGGGCTCAGTGTTGGGGCCAGTCCTGTTTAATGTCTTCATCAGTGATCTGGACGAAGGGATCGAGTGCACCCTCAGTCAGTTTGCCAATGACACCAAGTTGTGCGGGAGTGTTGATCTGCTGGAGGGGAGGAAGGCTCTGCAGAGGGACCTGGACAGGCTGGGTCGATGGGCTGGGGCCAATTGTATGAGGTTCAACAAGGCTCAGTGCTGGGTCCTGCACTTGGGCCACAGCAACCCCATGCAACGCTACAGGCTTGGGGAAGAGAGGCTGGAAAGCTGCCTGGCAGAAAAGGACCTGGGGGTGTTGGTTGACAGCCGGCTGAATATGAGCCAGCAGTGTGCCCAGGTGGCCAAGAAGGCCAATGGCATCCTGGCTTGTATCAGGAATAGTGTGGCCAGCAGGACTAGGGCAGTGATCGTGCCCCTGTACTCGGCACTGGTGAGGCCGCACCTCGAATGCTGTGTTCAGTGTTGGGCCCCTCACTCCAAGAGAGACCTTGAGGGGCTGGAGCGTGTCCAGAGAAGGGCAACGGAGCTGGGGAAGGGTCTGGAGCACGAGGCTGATGGGGAGCGGCTGAGGGACCTGGGGTTGTTCAGCCTGGAGAAAAGGAGGCTGAGGGGAGACCTCATCACTCTCTACAACTGCCTGAAAGGAGGTGGTAGCGAGGTGGGGTCCGTCTCTTCTCCCAAGTAACAAGTGATAGGACAAGAGAAAATGGCCTCAAGTTGTGCCAGGGGAGGTTTAGATTGGATATGGGGAAATTTTACTTCACCGAAAGGGCTGTCAAGCACTGGACCAGGCTGCCCAGGGAAGGGGTTGAGTCGCCATCCCTGGGGTGACACATGGTAAAAGCCATGTGGATGTGGTGCTTAGGGACATGGTGTAGTGGTGGGCTTGGCAGTGCTGGGTTAATGGTGGGACTTGATCTTTCTGGATGAAATGTCAATGAATCAGTTATGTGGAAAGCCTGTCCTTGCCTTCTAGCAATGGCAGGCAAGTTAGTAGATATCAAATACAATACATGGAAACTTTCTTAAGTCTGCTAATTATGGCATTAATTCACTTGTGCAGGATGATTGTGTCCTAGCAATAAGAATGTTGGAGCCTGATGCTGCAGGTCCCCCCCTCTTTTTTCCTTTTCTTTTCTTCCCCCCCCACCATGTTTTTTAATAAGTTTATTGTACTTTCTGGTTCTTCATTCTCCTCTTTGCCCAAGAGGAATGGACTATGGTATGTTTACAAAAGTGTTAAAAAATTGTATTTCTCACATTAGCATACGTAAATGTGAGTAAACGTATGCTAGATGAGGAACATTTTGCGTTTGTCCTTAGCAATTTCATCTCATCTGGGTCATTCTTTCTCTTTCTACCATGACAAGTTGTTTTATTACCTGAGGTTAGAATGCATCGTGGGCACGGCGACACATTTATCTTGTATTTTATGATGTGATCTTATCACATCCCATTTCTTTTCTCTTTCCTATTCAGCTTTTCATCTGTCAGTGACAGTCATGACACCGGCTAGTGGCATAGTAATACTAGGGCTATGTATTAGTGCATACCGTTGGCAATTTTTAAAGGTAATACTTTGCTTCTAAGGTACAATATTCTTTTTAGCAGGTTATTTCTGGAGGGAAGAGCCATTTGTAATTACATCAAAACCAGCAGCCATCAATCATTTCAGATGTAAGAGATAGCAAAAAAGGTTTCCTTGGATAACATTCAGGAAATACGAAGCAAACAGAAGGTGACTCTACACCCTTCTCCCTTGGCTGCAACGGTATGAGGAGGTGCAAAGAAGAGCTAATTCGTTATTTGTGTAATAGTGACAGACAGACCTTTGTATTTGCAGTTGCAACTTCTGTATTTTAACATGCAAAAATAAGTATTTTCCATCAACTCTCTGAGAATGTGAAGTGAGAGGGAGAATGTTGTTCAGTTCCATTGTTGAAAATGTTATGGCCCTTTTTAATATGTTGGATTTAGAAAGGTATTCTTTCCTACCATTTCTTCAAGGGCCAAATCGTCAAAGAGAAAACTGCCGCTATATAGGCAACCAAAAATGAGGAACAGACTTTCAAACCTTTCAAGCATACACCAACTCCAGCACCATACTCCCCCTCAAACACAATACGAGTAGAGATGGGTTAGAGTGCTGCGTCAATCCACTGAACAATTTTGAAAATCTGGCTGCTGGTTTTGGTGTGTAAATAGGAACTGAAACATCTGCCTGCAAGTTGCTTTAAATCTAGTGTGACACGCTGTTAATCCAGTAAGTTTTTCTGCTTCTTGGTTTTTGAGACTCCTGTCAAAATCGTCTTTGTTTCAGTTACATAGGATCAGTTTATTTTTCTTTTTCTTTCTTTCACAAAGCTGACACTTTAAAATTTCAGCTTAACAGTGCCAGTGAAGGTTTTCAGTACTCAAATAAAATGTAATTTTCTTCCTTTGCTGCCTCTACCAAGAGGCATAGCAAATATTGTGTAACACCCATCCCAAGCTTGGCGGGGTTCCAGAGACTTCCCAGAAAAAGAGACACGAGTAAAATCAGCATCTGCCGTGTACATCAAGATAGTAAAGGAAGAATGGTGTCCGCAGCAGCTCAAGTGCTGCGTATGCCTGTGTGAATGTACTGCACACGTGTGGGTGTGTGTCAGGAATTGTTGCTCTTTAAATTTTCTTGTGTTCAAAGAAACTTGGCCGAGGTACGTTATGTCGATGCTGTTTTGGCAACTGGAGTCACAAAAATATTTACAAAGAATGTTGGGTTCTTCCCCCATCCTCTTATCTCTCCTTCCTGTATTTAAAATTCCCTTAAGTGTTTTGTTGTATTCTTCTAAAAAATCCACAGTTTTCTTTTAAAGGGACAGGGAGAATTAGCTTTCTCCTGGGTATAAATTACAGACAAATGCTTTTTAAAGATGCCTTTAAAATTTAAGGTAATGTTGGAAACACACCACTTAAACTATGTTGCTTTTTAGTGTTTCCTGTGGATTACAAAGACTGTCTCTTTGAGTGGCTAACAAGTTGGGAAAAGGTACTTTTCCTCCCTCTTAAAATTCAACTCCACGTTCTCCTGAGGAAAAATGTCAAGGTGGTGGTGTTTGGCACTGCACGCAGTACAGCTCGGGTCAAAATACTGGTTTGTGGTTCTGCTGTACCGCGTTTCCCATCGCGGTGGTGGGAATGCGGTATAATCGCAGTACAATGCCCACAGGATCGTGTGGGCTCCGGGTTTCGTCCAGGATGGACGCGGGCTGCGAGCTTCGCTGTGAAGCGTGGTTGGGATCGGACTGCACACGTGGTTGGTCATTGCGTGGGAGGTAACGTGAGGCAATGAAGGCCGACTTCTCTGATGGACAAAATAAACTAAAGATTGGCCCTGGCAACTGTTGAGGACAAATTTCTCAGAATTGTTGCACCGTTTGACTAGTTGAGCAGTGCACTTCAGGCTGTCGTTACAATGCCACTTTTCCATTTTTTTGCTGGTCCCTGAAATTCTAGATTTGGTTCTGATAGCGCTCATAGCCGTTGAGAGCTGGCTTTCTGGCAGAACTTGTCTCGTTAATTCTGGTGGAAGTGCTGTCAGAGTGTGGACTTTGGGCTTCAGGCAAGTACAGGTCTCTACAATGTCTTTGGATTTAGTTGAGAATTGAAGGAAAGGGAAGATGTTGTGAGCTGATCAATTGCATTGGAAATGAAAGAGTTAAGAGTGGAAGTCTGATTGCACAGCTGAAATCTTAAATTGAACTTGTGGTCTCTTGAGAGAAAATGCCATTCAGCACCGTTGCACAGAGTTATTTCATTCTTAATTTTAATTGACATGTCCCAGAATGCAACCTTCTCTTACGAACCCTTACGGTACAGAGATGTTTGTGAGTCAGTGGGTCTCTGCATGGGTGATTTCTGTGTTTTAAATTCAGGTCATCATTAATTTCCCTTTTGATACCAGCGTCCTTTCTGCCTACCTTATTCACTCAGTAGGTGTATGAAATTTGAATGAGTCTTTCCCTAAGTAAGATGTTGGTCGTCACCTGGGACTTCAGCTTGATGACGTGACCCTGCTCCTTTCCTCCTCTCTTTCTCTCTTTCTCCCTTTCCCCCCCGGGACGCCTGTTGAACAGGCAGGAGTGATGCTTTCATGGAAGCGTTAGCCCCTCGCCTTGGGGACAGGGGTATCCTGGGCAACTTCACTAACAGAAAAGTGATTATTTTACTGTTGTAAAAACGGTGTCAATGTTTCAACTTTATTAGGGGGGAGAAAAAACCTCAAGCAAAAACTTGTTCTGGTGTAACATCAATTTTTCATTCCTCTTCTGGGTTTAATTCAAATCCAGTTATTTATAAACCCAGCAATAGCAGCAGAACTGTGCAGCTCCACCCTGTAGTAGTTGTGAGGAGTAGAGATATCTGCCTAAAATATTTTTTTTCATATTTTATATCTCCAGTATTGATCGCATTTGCCAAATAGCCTGGATGATTGTCCAGTATTGGGATTATCCCAGAACTTAATTTGCTTTCTTGTAGCTTCTGTCTCTGTTTTGTACCTGATGGGCATCAGTTTAAAGAACCACTTTGCAAACAGCAAAGAGCCTAAGTGCATACAGTAGTCGCAAATACAGTGGAAAGCTTGTGCTTTAGAATACCAACTTGTCTTTTAATTTGTTTTTAATCTGTAGCTGAGCGGATGAGGACAACTGCAGGCAAATCTGGAACATCAAGAGTTTCATTGCAGTGTAGACTGACTACCACTCCAGCTTATAACGGATAAGGTTAAGTGTTACAGGTCTAAATGCCTTGAAAATATAAATTTCCAGAGTAGAATTTGTTTCTAGTTACATTTTTCTGTTTTCTGTTATTTATCTTCTTTGTCTTCATAGCTGTTTTAGCTGGCACAGTGTTTTGTTAGCATACAAGATGCAGTAGCTATGATTTTGGAGAACAGAGTTGTCGTTATCTCTTGGATTTTTGCATAACATCAGCTCCATCACAGAAACCACGTAGTGTTTGGATCGTGATGACGATGATCAGACTTATTGCATCTGTACCAGAATGTTTCAGTTTAGGAAGGGTCACTCTCAGTCTTAAAGACAGTAATTGAAGTCCTCTCAAGGCTTTGGCTTTTTTAGATAATACCCACTGTTCGCCTTTTCCAGAAAAAATGATCAGTGGTAATGTAGGTAGACCGAGTAGGAAAAAGGGCATGATATGGTGCATTCTTAATTAAGTGTTTATTTTTTCCCTCTGAGCATAAATAGGATGTGTTGTGTTTTAACATGGGAAGTGGTTTTGTATTGTTGTCACTGCTTATCAAAGTTGAAGTAAGCTGTTGTGTGCGCGTTACCCTTCCTAAGTAAGTCTGAGCGTTTCTCCTTATTTAGAGTTCCTCACTTACCATACAAAAAAACCCAGTAGCCTGTTTTATGTCTGTTTTCTGATAAGATTTGAATGTCCCTAGATAAAAGGAGACAAAGCTTCCGGGTTTTGTCTTTGCAGCTGATGGGTCAGCCATGATGTGGAAATGGTGCGGTTCCATACAGTGCTGCAGGTGATGGCTGGAACCGAGAGCGTGGTGCGTGGCCGCTTTTCCTGCTTCCTACTTACGAAATGCCTGTCCCTAGGCTGACATTAATTTCATAAACTCATAGCTAGAGCCTATAGTCTCCATCACATCTTGCCATGAATCTTGATCTGTCACATACCTATACCAGGAATACTTCCTGCATGCAAGCTTTCCACCGCTGTCTGGTTGGTAAGCAAGTGAATTTTACTTCTGGAGTGCTGTATGAGGTCCTGCAGAACTTGCTTTTGCCTGATTTCAGTCTGTTTAGCCTACTAGCAAGGCATGCAAATAATGGTCATCTCTGACCAGGTGTTTCTTAGTAGAAATTATCACTGCTGGCTTAGTTCTTCTGGGGGTTTTCTGATCTGGGGTTCGGAGCAGGAAGGGAGCCTAGCTAGGCTTTGTCCATGGGTCATTTCATGAATAGGTGCTGTGATCTGATGAAGTGAGTGATTCAGAAGAAGAGAAACTACGTTTAGTTCTGTTACCTGGTCGTCTTTTGGTGTTCTACTTCGTTTGGAAAAACACGTCTTTGTTTGATTTTTAAGTGGGTGGATTAAAACTACTGTAATTTAGTGTTTATACTCTTGTACAGTCGACTGACTGCCTTAGCTGGGGTGGGGGCTTTATCAATTATTAAAGCACGGACTTGTTTGGTTTTGTCCAGCTTCAGTGCAGAACATAGCCTGCTGAAGTTGCTGACTGGAGGTAAGTATGAGAGCTTTGTTCTCAGCAGAATCATTCCTCTTGTGTACGTTTCCTCAAAAACCTAAAGGTTTCAGGATCTATAAGTGTGTACATGTCTGTTTCTTAGACAAATTAGAATGTGCATAATATTACAAATACACTTTACGGGGGCTGTACCATACAAATTTGGAATGTGTCCCTCTGTGTATCTTGTTTTTTTCTTTCTTAAACTAACTTTCTCTTCTCCCTCCTGCACAGATACCCATACGCTAAAGGTCTGGGAAAACAAAGTTGTTTATGTGCAGCCTATTGTTCAGTTAAAGTGTGTATTGTCAATGGTCACATGCTTTGCTTAAATATTTTATAAGGTCAGTGTATAGTATGCTAACCCCTGCTTTCTTTCTGTTGTCTGTGCATTTCCACTTACACCTTGTTAGTAATCTAGACAGGCTTGAAATGGGTGAGCTTTTAGCAGAATTTTGATTTCAGACATGCTTTGTTCTGAAGGTTCCCTTTTGTTGTGCTCAAATGACACAGCTTTGAGGAGTAAGAAAGTTTGGGGTTTTTTTCCCTCATGTTCTAATTGTACGAAGCTGAAGTAATCTTGTATCTGTAAAGAAGGGTGTCTCCTGTCCCCTCCTGCCTCCAGCATGAGGCAAAAGCCATGCAGGTTCATGCCAGTAGGATAAAATAGGAAGGCAGGCTTTAGAGACTGCTTCAACGCGAGTCCTGTTGCCCCTGGGTGAGGAGCACGTCCTGTGAAAGGCAAGTCTCCGCACAGCGGTCAGCGTGCGGTAGTAACGGTTCAGGCCTGTGACCACAGAACTGGACTCCAACGCTCAACAGTAACAAAACAATCCGAAAGAAACATGGTAAGAAACTAGGCAGGGGAACTGGGCCTTGGCTGCCCTTGCCGTTTGAATAGGGCAGAGTCCAGCGGTGAGCCGTCGGCACCTTTGTAATGCCCCACAGAGGTGGGTGCCCCGCGGCACGGGGGAGCTTTGTTCCCTTTGCTCTGCCCAGGGGTGGAGAAGCGGCTCTGGTGCTGTTCACCTCCCTGTAAAGACAGCGGTTTCTGTTCCACTAATGGTTTTAATACAACTGCTGTTCTTAACAAAGGGGTTTTGACAGGTACTGAGCTTGAACAACTGCCTCGCTTTGCTCCTAGGAGTTTGGAGCACTGCCCCTTCTAGGAGCAGGCTACAGGGTAGGAGAATAAAGCAATGCCAAGAAAAAATAAGGAGCTGTTGGAATTAATCTTTTCCTGGCTCTGGGTGGAGAAAGGTCTACATGCGTTCTTCGTCCTGCTCCCGAGTGCAACAGCGTACAGTTGCAACTGCTCTTTTGGTACTTCTGATCTGACAGAGAACGCCGTAGTTGATCTCTCTGCAGAGGGTCTGCTTTACGCTTTTCTCCTGAAGTTTCCAGTCGGGTATTATGGAAATTTACAGGAGCTTTGTCACTAAACGTGACAGAAATCGGTCTGGACCATCTGCAGGCTCGGTAGATGTTAAGGCTCCTGAGTACAGGTCCACAGTGGCTGAAGTTGTGAGCAATAATGATTATCCCTGATTCTTTTTTGGTTGAGTTTTGTTCTTATATGGGCCCCTGAAGAACTGCTTCTTGTTATTACGTTGGTGTCGTTACCCTGAGGACAATAAGTGAAAGCAGCTTATCGTTCGGGTTCAAGCTCTGGAGTTTCACTGTCCGGAGACATTGGTTTCTGCCTTCTACCCGTCCAGGCAGATTCACTGGAATGGATTTTTGATTCTTTGCTTAGTCAAAGTTCTTTTAGGAGCATCATTATCTCTGAAGGCAATTTAATTTACAGGAAACGCATTCAGCTTCTTGCAGTGTGTGCATCAAGAAAATTTGAGTAGATAATTAATCTGAGGAACTGGAAATTAATTGGGAGGGAAATTGTTGCTTTAAAGATGTGCTAAATAATCACCATTTTACTATATTTAGCTGTCTATTGAAGTAACGTATGATGTAGAGAAGATAAACCTCTAGAGCCTGGTACTCCTTATTTTGGAGGGACAATACAATACAAACAGCCAAATATTTCTTCCTTTAACTCGCTGGACTTTTGTAAGTGCAGAAAGCTAGCTGTCAGCTATCAAGAAAGTTTGGGAGCTACTGGATGCCTGGCTTGTTGTAATATGCTTTTGAAAATTTGGGCTTGCTTTATAGTTTTCTGGAACTGGCAGTCCTCCACGTGAGTACAGAAGTACTTCACAGCGCTGGGGCCCGGCGGCTCTGCTGTTCCCCAGATTCAGCGGTGATGTCTGAGGAAGGACCCTTCCGGAGAGTCGCCTGTACCTCCTGCTGAGTTGTCTTTGGAAAGCAAACAAATCCGTAGCGGTGGCAAGATGCCTCTGGGCTCCCTCTTAAAGGGTTAAATAGAATGATGAAGCATATGAAGAAGCGTTTCCTCAGTTTTCTTCTGGACTTCGCAATAGATACCCACTGGTAACCACCACCATTTGGTATGCTGTGAAATCACTACTGAGTGGGAAGGGTGACGTCAGAAGCATGCTAGGGACATGGCAATGCTGTTTAGGGTGCTTTGAGGAATGAGGTGTTCTGAGGAAATTCCTTTTGCTTGATGTTGCATTATCTTTACACTCCAGAAGGCCTTGTAGGTGGCTTAAATGCTACAAACTGTCAGACCAGATCCAGGCCTGTGTTGTCTTTGGGGTTTTTTGCTTTGGGGGCCAGTGAGTTGCTACCAAAATAAGAGCAGGAGACTGTTAAGAGGAGGGTGTCAATGGCATAGCGAGTTATTTTTGCTGGTGCTGAGTTGAACTTTCAGCCATCTGGTGATAATGGTGTCGCTCTTGGATTCAGTCTTTCCTTGTTAGAGAAGTTTAATTGAAATGTGATGAATGAAGATTGTGTGCAGTGTATCAGTTGTACTTTTGTGTCTGACAATAGCAAGGATCAATTTAGTGAGAAGCACATTAGAGCGTACTATGGCCACTGATTTAGAATCTAATTGAGGACCTTTTTTCTCATGAAGTGGCTGTGAATGTCAACATATAATAATACAGGGCGATGTGTCAATACCATGGAGACAGCCTATTAGAAATTATATGGAATTAATTCTAGAAAACAATGATGTAAAGGTTAAACAAGCACAGAAGTGTGGCAGAGAGCCGGTATTTGTTATAGTATTAAGAATATATTGTAGATATAAAGAACATACATGAGAACATGCCTCTTAACCCACAGTTGGGACCATGTGATTAAGGTGCCTGATCTAAGGGGACTGATTTGCAGAATGGGAACATCAGAAACCTGTTCTCTAAATATGTCAGGTCACATAGGCAGAGAGTGGAGAGAGTTTATAATGATGATTGATGAAGAGCTGGATTTTAAAAAGCTTTTTAAAAGAGGGATTGTGGAGTGTATGTTTGCATGCTTTGGCTTCTTAAAGCAATCGTGTTAGCAGGATCAGAGTAGTCCGAGGGTCTGCAGAGACAGCTTTGCTGGGCATCTGATACAGCTGGGGAGGGTGGAGATGAGAAAGAAAGAGCAGGCTTTAAGGACATCTCCACTTTTCTGGTCAACTGCTAAAGATAACTTTGAAAGATCCTTCTGCTGTTTCACCCAAGAGAATGCATTCTGGAGGGGTTGTCAGCGCTTTGTTATTGAGATAAAGGTAAGCGTGTTACGGTTCCTGGATGCTGTGCTCTGCAATGAGGAAATAAGGGAATGTGACTTCGGGGTTATCTGAGGGAAAACCTCAGTACTTCTGGCATTTGAGAAATCTGACTTTTAGACCGTACCTGAAAGTATACAGAAAGAGTAGAGATGTGCTTTAAACTGTGTGGAACAGGTATTCAAGTGAATTTCTTCTTTTAATCTGTATCACTTCAGATTATGGCATATTAACTTAATTATTTGGACATACATGTTGTGGATTGAGTAGCTATCTGGCAGACAAACTGTTCTAAAGTGTTCCAGTCTTATTTTTATATCTGTATTTGGCTGTCTGATGAGCACAAGGAAACCGTGGTCTTTTGTGTCACAGTAAGAAAGCAGTGCTGACTGAAGTCTGTTTATTTAGCCCCAGGTAAAGATGATAATTGCTATGCCTGCATTTATAGCTGCCGCAGATTTGAATGTCGGGGAGGCAATTCAGAAAGACTTTGAGGTTTGTTTTGTTTTGTTTTCCTGTTGGCTTGCTTTAGATGGGGAGTGTCTAGAGAGGAACTGGAATGCAGATTTATAATTTCAGAAACAGTAGTATATGTTTTGGTGGCTAAAATGGAACAAGCTCACCAGATGGTTGAGGTTGGAAGGGGCTTCTGGAGGTCATCTCGTCCAACCCCCTGCTCAAGCAGGGCCGTGTCCAGGCAGCTTTTGAATGTCTCCAAGGGTGGAGGCTCTGCAGCCTCCCTGAGCAACCTGTGCCGGTGCTCAGTCACCCTTGCAGTGAAAAAGTGTTTGCTGATGTTCAGACAGAACCTCCTGCGTTCCAGTTGTGCCCGTTGCCTCCTGTCCGGTCACTGGGCACCACTACAAAGAGCCTGGCTCCCTAGTCTCTGCACCCTCCCTTCAGGTATTTATTTACGTTGATAAGATCCCCCCGATCCCTCTCGTCTCTAGAATGGCTCACGTTCCGCTCAGTGTCCACCAGGACCCCCATCCTCTTCTGCCCAGCTGCCTTCCAGCTGGGTGCCCCCGCACGTGTTGGTGCCTGGGGTTGTTCCCCTCGGGTGCGGGACTTTGCGCTTCCCCTTGTTGAACTGAAAGTGAAACTTGAAGTGAAACTCGTTGAAGTGAAAACACTTTGCCCTATCTTTACACACTGTTTTTAAACAATAACCTTTGGTCTGAAACATTGGAAAACCATGCTGTGAGCATGCCAAAATGCTGAAAAATTCCAGGCATAGCCTATTAAAAAAAAAAAAAAAAATCTGATGTGCACACTTTAAGCTCAGATGATGCTGTTAAAACTGATCTGCTGATTTAGAAGGATGCATGTTTATTTCACGAAGCCCGGAGCAAACAGAATACTGATTTTGACAGTATTTTGTTTGTTTCCAGAACCCGTTGGTTCAGGTGACCAGCTCAAAGGAGAAAGGTTGCAAAGCATACTCGCCTTAGCTTTTAGGAGATGATGTAGTTCACTCTGCCTGTTGTCTCTTCAAGTTGATTGTTTATGGTTTCCATTTGAATGCTGTTTGTTCGGGGAAATCTAATGTAAATAAATTGATTGCAAAACGCGGTTAGGTTTTTGTTCTGTAGTTCTTTTGACGCGGTTACAAGGATCTTCTAGAGAAACTGCAAACAACCTTACTTTCAGTGCATGCACTTTGAGAATCATGAAAAGGCCTTCATTTCTGCACTTTGGAACCTCTTCAGTTAGAGAAAAGGATCAGAATTTTGAACGCTATGTATAAAAAGAAATGTGGGTGGGTGGGGCTCAAATCACTGAACTCAGTACCTGTGTCTGTTGGGAAGCCTTGAGGGGCTTCTTAGCAGACAGGAATAAGCACCTCCGGGGGCTAATTCATCTCTCTCTTCTGAGGCTCAGCCCCCTGAAGGCTTGCCGTTGCTAGCAGGGGCATGCCTGGCTGTGCTGCTGAGCTGCATCTCGTGCAGCCCCGCGAGGCAAAATAGCCCTGGTGTTGCTTCTTTTTTTCTTCCCTGCATGGTGCAAGTGGGGAGAGAATGTGACCAATTCAGGGGCATGTGAAACCTCAGTAACTGTTTGTAGGTGTGTGGAAGAGCAGCAAGGTAGGAAGACTAAATTACTAAATTGAAAAACTGCAGGAGATACATTTTAGTTATAATTTCTTGTAGGACTTTGAAATATTTTTCTAGTCCAGCAGAATGACAAACAGATGCTTTGAACACTTTGGACTTGCAGGGTGTTGTGGTTTAACCCCAGCTGGCAGCTAAGCCCCATCCAGCTGCTCGCTCACTCCCCCCTGGTGGGATGGGGGAGAGAATCAGAAGAGTAAAAGTGAGAAAACTCAGGGGTTGAGATAAAGACAGTTTAATAGGGAAAGCAAACGCCACGCACGCAAGCAAAGCAAGACAAGGCATTCCTTCACTCCTTCCCATGGGCAGGCAGGTGTTCAGCCATCTCCAGGACAGCAGGGCTCCATCACGCCTAACGGTGACTTGGGAAGACAAACGCCATCAGTCCAAATGTCCCCCCTTCCTCCTTCTTCCCCCAGCTTTATACGCTGAGCATGACGCCGTATGGTGTAGAATGTCCCTTTGGGCTGTTGGGGTCAGCTGTCCTGGCTGTGCCCCCTCCCAGCTTCTTCTGCACCTGGCAGAGCATGGGAAGCTGAACAGCCCTTGATTTAGTATAAGCACTGCTCAGCAACAACTAAACCATCTCTATATTGTCAACACTGTTTTCAGCACAGATCCAAAACACAGTCCCATACTAGCTACTATAAAGAAAATTAACTCTATCCCAGCCAAAACCGGCACACAGGGAAAAGGTGTGAAATGTAGCCATCCTTCTCATTTTTCACTTCCTTTCATCTAGATGGCAAATAAAATAAAACAGCATACTTGAGAAGGTTTATGCTTCACTCTTGATCTGTAAGTTTAATCATTCAGTGACTTCTGTTCTGTGAAGGTGGATGTCATGAGTGCCTTAAAGTCTAACGTGGAATTTTTTGTTTTGTTTTTCCTTGAATATGGATAACCAGCATGTGCCCATGTCAGGATTCCCTCCCTCCCAAATGAAAATTGAATGTTTTACATAGTCTTCTAGAGAACGATAAAAAGAATTTTAAATCTGGATTCACTTCTACCAAAGCAGACTGGAAAACAGAGTTGTGAGGTGTAGTTGGAAGCAAAGGCAGAAAATTCAAGCTAAGTCCTACTTTTATTTTTAGTGACAGTAAGAATTAAGAGGAGATTAGTCTTGAGTTTTCAGCTCTGAAGTAGTGTTACTGACATTAGCAGTTTGATTTTAAATCCGTGAGAGCAATGATTTAAGGCCAAATGCTGGTCTTTTTGTTCTTGTACGATGACAGTGTATCCTCATCATAGGATAAAACATGACATCGTACCTGTCTGGTAGGATATCTGTTAGACTTTCTGAGTGAGAAAAGGATGGTGGTGGTTGTAACCAAAAAGTTCCCAAGTCACGTTTTTCATTGCCTCTCTAACGGTTTGGGGCATCTGTCATGCTGAGCCTGGTTTGTGCTCGCCGGGCTGTTCCATGGCCCGTCTCCTCCGTAGGCTGTAGTGGGCTCTCGCTGAAGCGTAGGCCTTGTCGGGCCGGCGCGGGTACGTTAGCCACGGGGTCAGTGCAGGTTCAGGCTGGGAGCCCTTAACTCCGTGCGAACGATCAGTCTTCCTTTCTGTTCAGCAATGTCTCAATTAAATTAACTAAAGCTGAAATTGGATCAGAATTGTTGTAAGCTTACAGAGGCAGGATGCAGCTCTCTGGTCGTTAGTACTTTTTAAAAAATTATTATTATTTAGAGATTATTGTCAAAGGGGGAAGGGAATAGCAGCAGGATCTTTTGAAATAACCTGGAGCTGTGATAATGATGTGGGTGCACTGTCTGTGCTAGCTGCGTAGCTTAATATCTAGAAATAGTTGACTTTTTTTCCTCTGCCTGCCTCTTCCGAAGTCCTGCTCTGTGCTCTTTCCAGAATAGGCATTTTGTGTGAGTCGGAGCAATGACTGGTAGAGCACTGTAGAGAAGGCTGAGCACATTTGCGTACCATTATTTTGCCATACTTGATCTATGTGTTGGATGCAAGTTTTGTGTGTGGTTGTGACCCCCCCTCTTCTGAGTTACCTATTTCTGCGGTTTTGTGCTGTGGGTTTTATTGAAGATGAGGCCTCAGTTAATGGTAATGTCTGCTGTAGCAGGATGGAGTGTGGGAGATGAAGACAGGAGGCGCTTGTATCAGAAGGACATAAATTAAGTTCCTAGGATCTACTTTTATTCACTAAAAGATAGCTGGAGTGATAGGAGAGCCTTGAAGGCAGGTTTAAAAAGCTTTTGTGAGTAAGAGTTAAATTGATTGTACTATGTCTAGAAAAACTTCACTACTTTGGTTTGGAAAGTGATATATTTAGTGACAACTATTGCAAACTTCCAAAACTGGCTATTGCCAATCGGAGAACGCGGTGCTGGAGGGGCATTTTTGCAGAGGGAGTTGTTGTACCATAATTGGAGGACAAACATTTGGTAGTTCAGCAGTGTGGTTGAGTACATGCCAGCTTTTAATTGTGGTATGTGGATCCCGCTGATGTTTCCAGAGGCATTTGGAATGGCAGCAAACTAGTTAGCCAAGTGTAGGAGGATCATTGCTGGGGAAATGCTCCCTGTGAAATTTCCAGACTTTAAGGGAACGGGAAGGGTTTTTTGTCTTCCTTTAAATGTGACAGATGCCGGTCAAGTGGAGAAATGTTAAGACTTTTTTTGCTTGTTCCTGGAATTAATGCGAGATTTCCATTCCAATGGTCTTGAATAATTCCAACTCCACATTTCTCATCTGCTATGAAGAGGATATAGCGTGATGTTGATGTAACAGTGAGGTACCTTAACTGCACCGTGGCTTTTGGAATGTGGTCACTGGCATTGTTACTGCCCGGGTTGATGCCTTTATTTTTCCTTTCTTTCTTGGAAGGTCTACAAAGAACATTTCGAACCTCCTGTGCCATAAGGCTGCCTGGTTTTATTTATTTTTCTAGAGAAAGAATCTGAAAAAAGGATCCTGGGCTGTCTGATTTGTTCTCCCTCTCCCCACCTTCCATGATGCATGGCTTGTTTTTATTAGATTGAAAAAATTAGTAAAGAAGTTCACACATGCTTAAGGGTCTAGTGCTCCTCTTGCTGCCGAGAGTCAGTACAAGCTCGGAGAGCCCATCGTCAGGCTGAAGAAGGGTTTGGTGCTGGCTCTTGTCTCGGGGAGCCCTGCTCTGGTGTGCGACTCGCAGAAAAGTGTGGTAGTGCAGCTGTGGGGAATGCGCTTGGCATCCTGTGTTTCTTGACTACCTCTATGAGCAGAGAATAACTTCTTCTTGATATTCTCTTAAGTTTGGGATAAATTAACCAAAAGTTGCTCTCCTTCCCAGTGAGTGACATGATTTTCAAGATGTGCAAAATCGAAGATAATACAAGTACTCAGTCTGCCAATTTGAATCCTAGATAACATGCTATAATTCTTAGATAACATAAAGTAGCAATATAAAGAGAAAAGATATATTTGGACATCCTGAAATGTCTTGCCCCATTCAGGGATCTAGACCAGGACAGGTGTGCTCTCTGTTCTCTCCCACTTCTCGTTATCTGTAAGGGCTTAGGGTTTTTGCTTCTGCTGGAATCTTCAGCTGGACACGTTCCTCACAGAGCAGAGAGGAAAAGGAGCTACAGGAGTTTCTTGTTCTTTCTTTATAATGATTAATTTCTGTCCCCTCCCCTGCAGGGAGGCAAGTGGACAGGCCTTGGGCAGGTTAAATGTCTCTGAACGTTTTGGCAAAGTAAATAATACCTGCCCTATGTGGGCTTAGATGAAAGCAGGCGATGTGCCAGGAAGGACGCGTGGCTCTAGGGCTGAAGACTGGACCTTTGGCTGTATCTGCGTTGCCAGCAACAACAATGCTTCCAGGTGCCTATGCCTGTGTATTCACTAGGTGGTAAGAGGCATGGCAAGTGAAATGTATGTAGTAAACATTGTCCACAACGTACAGATGTAAGAAGTTTTTGCACATACATAGGACATCTGACCTGCTTCTGCTGGATAGTAAAAAAAATACATGAGAGAAATTAGTAGATAAATGTGTGATGCTTCTGTGCAGCAAGGCCTCCTACCTGCTTTCTCCAAATCCATCTCTCCCTGGCAGATTAAGAAAAAAAAAAAAAAAATCCTCTACTCATCCTCTCCCAACCATCAGACTTCCCTCATTCCCCTCAGAATTCTTCTTCCTCTGTCTTTTGTCCACTCCTTATTTTGCTTCTCCTTCATCTGTTCTTCCCCCAGACGACTACTTCTTCCCCAGGTTGTCCTTGTACGAGCTGGGTCTTTGGTCTCATCTGATTACTGTTCCTGGCTTTCCCCATCTTCCTCCCTGGGTGTGAGAAGGCTCCATGATTCCTCATTGGAGTAAAGAGAGGGTGAATCTTGTTTACTGCTACTAATTACATTGGTAATCATCAAAAAGCCTGGAGATTTAATGTGAAGTAGGGAAAAGGGACGTACTCAAAAGCTGGAAGTTAGGCTGGCCTTAAAAAGGAGGTTTCACAGTCCCTCCCTGGCAGGGCAGCCGGTGGCACGCTGTCTTGTGTGAAACTCTTGAGAGCAAACCTTCTTTGTGAGCTGCTGTGTTATCACCTGAATGCTGGTGAAAACTTAAGAGTTTGTTCTCATGAATGGTTCCTGTACAGTGTTTTGAAGTAGCTTGCTGGAGATGGTGTCAGATTGCTGTCCTGACTGCTGCTGGTTAGGTTTTTTGTTTGAAAGATCTCATTTGAGTACCATGGCACCTCTGTCCTCTCCATTTTTCTAGTTTATTTGGTAGTATGCATACATCAGAGTGCTAATGCATGTAGCTTTGTTAGCACAGTAAATGTAGCTGTGTTGGATCCCCTGGCAGCTTGGAGTCCTTGGTTACCTGAAAGGTACGGTTTGAAAGAGTAGGCAGAAGCATGAATGCTGTAGAAGCTGTAGGTACAGAAGCTAACCCTGCAAGCAGATCCTGGCAGTTCCTCCTTGGTTGTCAGGGAGCTTTTGCAGGCGACTTCTTCTCTTCCCAGGCTGATGAGAGGCACCTTCTCCCTGGAGCAATTACTTCCCTTGTCAGGGTCTTTCACGGGTCTCAGCCTTCTTCCTCTGCTGACCGTCAGGAGAAAACGTGACCACCTGTGACTTGTTGAGGGAACTGGTCTGTCGAGAGGGTACTGACGGAGAGGTTACTCATCTTGAACAGATTCTTGCCCCTACGCTCTTCGTCACTAAAATCCTGTTGGCAGCCCCTTATGAAAGAGGATAGTCTGCTGGTGCTGCGTAGTTTGATTAATGCAAGACATCTTTTGGGGGGCTGTCTCCAGGTTTTGTGAGGGAGTGATGTTTCTGAAAGTCTGAGAAAGGTAGAGTTATTTGAATAGAAACTCTCTATAAATCTTCTTAAGTTGCATTAAACTTCCTGGTTGCTGCATCTCCAGCTTGCATTGCTCTTCTCTATGTACCTGGTGTTCCAAAAAGTTTTAAAAAAAAAAGGCGTGCAAGTTTAGGCAGCATTTAGTGTCCAAACTGCTCACTGTTGAATTTGCACCATGTCCTATCCCTTTTCCTGCTCGGTGGTGCCATGCGAGTGGCCGCACCAAGAAGGGAGTTGTTACTCGCCTGCAGGTCCCTTCTAAAGGTTGATCTATCAACTGGAAGGGTTGCTCTTAAAAAAAGAGGGGGGGGGGGGGAGAAATGCTTACCAAAGGCGCTCACCTTGTTGCAAACAGAAGGCGATATTTACTTTATATAAGCCCCTTTTCTGTCTATTACATGATTTCTGTCATAATTTTTGTTTGCTTATGTAAAAAAGAAGGGGGGGGGTGTCAAAAATAACTTAACTGGAAAAGAAGGTGGCTTTAGTGAATAATTTTCTCCCAGTGATGATATTCTAGATTACTTCAAAGATGTGTCCTCAATATTGAATTTTGGGTCTGTATAATGAACTTCATTGATAGTTTGAAATGGATTGGTTAGGGTGCTGTTCTCGGGGTAATGGCATGTCGGCTTAATACATATTCTAATGCTCTTGGCGAGGACTGAATGGAAGTTACTCAAGTGAGAATTTCCCAATGGCACTAGAGCCTGAAAATTGGCATTGTGCAATATGCGTGGTTACAATGAAGCGGCTTTACTGGAATACAACAAAAAGACTATGTTCTTAGTTTAAAAAAGAAAAAAAAAAAGGCAGATTTGATTGTTTTACATAGGTGATTCAGAAACTTGAACTTTTTTTACATAACGGCTATTAAAGTATCCCTTTGAAATCATTGTAATGAGTAATTCTTACACTGCATTAATAGTTATCCCAATGAGCACGCACAAACTAAAACCACATTTTTAAAATTCCTGCATCAATGCTATTTCTGCAGTAATGAGAAAGCCTGGATTTGCTGGAATGGAGAGACTTAATCTGTACAAAAGATAAATGGCTACCAAAGAAAAAGCTAGGAAGAACTTTTAGTAAAATCAAGACACAGGAAGAAATAATTAAAACATTTCTGGAAAAGGATCTTGCCTGTTTTGTGATAAAAACCACGTAGGATATAGCAGGAAGAAGCAAATCAGGTTCCCAAGACAATGTAACAGTTGGGATGGAGTGTTTTGGTTCAAGACAAAAATTGAAAGAAATGGGATTTCTTCATGGCAGATAAGTCCAGTGAGTAGAAACTGTTACTTCTCCATGTAACCTGAGGGCAAAGGGAGGTAACTCGGTGACCAGTCTCTGGTACTTGGTCCGTGGTACTTGGTAGGGCCAGCAGATCATAGGGTCCGGGTCTGGGCCCCTGTTAATTGTCTCTGACTCCTTAGTTTTGCTGGCTTTTCCCATTTTTACATGTTCTTGAGAAATATTTGCTTCCTTCATTGACTTTTAGATATCTTTATCTGGCATTATCATTACTTGCAGACTTTAAATAACTCAGATATTTAGTTTAAGACTAAAGACGTAAAGTCATGATTCCCAGAAAGCCTGGGAAGCTTTCTCGTTCAAGATTATCAGCTACGTAGAAAATCCAGCATTCTTTTGTCACATCATTTCCATATGCCTGTGATTTCTATATGTAAAAGAACAAAAACCCAAACCAACCCCAGACTTGCAGTGGAGAGGTAGCCTGATGTAGCCTTTGGATTGCTGGACTGAATTTTTGCCATTCTGGGAGACGGCGTGGCAGTGCCAGGCCTCGCTGCTCTGCAGGCTAACTCTGAGCAGGAAACCAGGCCAGAGGCGCCTCGTCTGCTTTGAGCAGGCTTTGCTATTGCCGTACATCTGCTTACATCGCGGGAAGGTGGGTGTCCTTGCTTATGTAGTTAGCTGTGGCATTTATACCTCTTGGGGATCACCTTGCATAGACATAAACGACCATTCCAGGGGCAGTGATGTTGAGAACTGGGAGAAGTCTGGAAGGATCTTTGTGTATAATAGCCTCTCACAGATGCTAAGAAGAAAACATTAAATCTTTGTAAAGGTCCAGAGTGCTTATTAGCTGCCACTGCTGCATTCTGGTTTTAATCTTTATATTTGAGAATTAGTTGGTATTTGGAATCCTGTAATCTACTCAGGTCAAAATTATCTGATAGTGTCTTTATAGATTATGTGCCTATACATTTCTTGTAAAGAGGAAAGAAGCCATAAATAACTCGAGTTCTGTTTTGAAGTATACATATCTAGTTTGCAAGGGAACTGCTCTTTGGGAGCAGTAGTAAAATACATCATAAGGGAGTAAATTTTTGACAGGTTTTTGGATTAGTTTGTTTGGGTAGGTGTGTGGAGTTTTTTTGGGTTTTTTTAAGTGTAGTGAAGAACTGTGTGTGATTTTTGGCTTCGGTGATTTCCTTCCAGGCCCTTCACATCTCTGATTATATTAATTTTTTTATGTGTGGCTTAATTTGGTTTTGTCTTGACATGCTGATTGATTCCTGTGTTTTCCTGCAACCAGCTCTGATTACTGAGTAGGCACAAATGACAGCAGGATTCCCTGCTGTCAACAGGCTTTCTTCTAGCAAGCTGCTTTTTTCTGGAGCAAATGCCTCCTCTTTGCGAGGTCAGGAAGAGTTTTGCGAGACCTGTTCTGCTACTTCGTGACCAATCGCTTCTGCTACTGCTGAAATCTGGCAACTAGCCACTGACCACAGGAGCATCACACAGTGTGTTCATTAATTCAGTGCCACTGTGAGCCACTATGAAGTTGAGTCCTGGAATTGGTGGTCCATCAGAAATTGTGCATGCAGGGGAAAGTTATTTTTATTAGCCTGATAATTTGGTGTTTGCCTCACTTATAGACTGGCTTGATTCTTGTCCTCCCTGTCCAGTTAGAGTCACTCTGGTCTGGGCTGGCAAAAAAGTGCTGCATTTTCTAAGTGCCAAAGGACTGTCGGAAAACAGCTTTTCCACTCCACTGGACTGCAGGAGAAATTCTTCTGACAGTTCTGTTAGGGATGGCAAACTTCCAGGGGAAAAGCATGTGTTTATACCCAAACACATGGAAACGCACAGTTAGTATCCTTAAGGCTGAAGCCATGTAGCCTATTTTGTTGGAGCAGCGGAAGGGTTTTCACCCTTGTACTAGTATTAGAGAGACAAGGCTGTCTTCATTTTGCTGGCTTTAAGGCTGAGCTGCACACCTCCGGTTCATGGCAGTGCCGACGTGGTACAACTTTCCTTAGCAGAAGGCTTACAGGAATACTTACTCCCTCCCCACTTTGAGACTTCTCGTAAATGGATAGGACACACTTCTGTTAAATTCTTTAACTTTTAAACATGTTTTTATTCCCCATCGCCTTCTGTCTTCCTTCCCCAGAGGTGGCCCAAGTGTTTTAGAAACAACATAGTCAACTGGAGCTCATTGAATAATTCAACTGTTGCCTGAAGTGATAGTAAAAAGAGGACGACCCATTTAATAAATCAACCAGAGCTAAAAGCTCTGTGGTTTGTAAAAATGTTCATCTGCCCTCCCTTTGAACTACCCGAATTTCTCTTCCGCAACACAACTTTTTTTCCCCCCCTCAGTTGGGGTTTCCCTGCTCTGGAAGGGTGCCTGATCTACCTGCGGGTTATTCTTGCACGTTGTTTCTGTTAAGCAGATCATTTTCAGAGAACACTGGGGGTGTTGCTTCAGCACCATGGGACGTGGTGAACCATTCTCTCCATCCACACGGTGTTCCTGGCTAGCTGTCCTCTCGCATGGTCGCTTCTTGGTATTCCCTGCCAAGGGCTTCTGAGAGATTCTGTCGAAGCCACTGCTGCAGCAGGAACTTCCCAAGAACTACCAGTGCCGCCTCTGGGGTTCTCTGACCATTTTTAACCCAAGAAATAAAGATATTTGGGGGGCTACTGAAGTATGCCATCTGAAGCAATGAAAAGTGACCTATCCTTTTCATACATGCTTTTGCTTTTCTTTAAATAAATAAGAATTCTCAAAGTGCTCTTTATTTCTTATTTGTGCGTTGTGCCTCTGTTATCTAAAACTGATCTAAATGCAAAATGCTGACTTTAAGGGACGTTGCACAGAAATATGACTGTCTAGGGAAGTTCATAAACCTTTTGCTAAAGACGTTCTTCTGTCTGTAGTCTGTGTCAGACTTATTTAATCCCTTTGGACAGGTGCTTGCCAGTACCTCAGTGTGTTACTGTATAAATTGCTTTTTCATTGTTGCTGTAATTGTAAAATAATCCCTCTATTATATGCACCCAGTGATCACTGCATTATCTTTCTGCTGAGCTGCAGCATTTCTTGGTGCCTGGTGGTGTCCTGCCTGTTGAAATGAAAGGTATTTATTAAATTGACTTTTCAGTTGTGGCTCGGTTGAAAAACTGGCATAGTGATCAGTTGGAGAGCCTTGCTCCGTCATCAGCTCTTGTAGTTGATTGTTTGCCCCCCCCCCTGTTTTTTTTAAATGGGCCCTACTTCGCTCTATGTATCTAGGCTCATGCTAACCATATTAGGTTACTGAGCATTGTGTTTCAGAGGCTGCTGGGGGATGAATGTGTGAACACTGCTGTGTATAAATAAATGATTGTAGGTTTAAAATCAAGGTCTGGGGAGAAATGATTCATTTGCTTCTTTTGCCTGTTTTGGCTGGAGACTTGGATTAGCAGCTAAAATGCGTGCTGTGGTGTGTTAAACAGCGTTGAATAGGAGGCTATGAAGCCTGTCCCCAGAGGATTATCTGTTGAGGTTGGCACCTTGCAGCGCTGAGCCCGGAGCAGGCTTTGCTGTTCTCTTGTCAATGCTGAGGTGCCGACTTTTTCAATAAAATTTTGTACCCTTTGAAGCATCCCAAACCTCTTCCTTAATCAAGAGGTAGAGTGCAAGGAAACACCATGCTTGATCATTTTCAAGAGCTTTTGGCTATTTTTGGTTTATGCTGTGTTTATTTTTTTATAACTGGTTGGATTGCTTTCTCTCTAGCTGTAAGGCAAAAAGCTTCCCATTGCAACATGAGGCTTCTTCCCCAGCCCCTTCTCGCAAGTGTATTCAAAACTAAATTTTAAAAAAGCCACTGGGTGTTCTAGTTTGTTTCTCTTGAAACACGTTCAAATTCAGATGACTTACTCCGGACGTAAGCTAGAGAGACTGAACAGCGTGTCTGGATTTTCTTGTACCCGTGTCTTCTCTCCAGGTTGGGATCTGCTTGCGTGTGCCGGTTGGTGTGCTATGTCGGCAACCTGGGGTTCAGAAACGATCCAGAACAGAAGTTGACCTAAGTTTGAAGAGTTAAAAAAGCACAAATAAATTGAAGGACCTCATGTCTCTTAATGTACATTCCGCACTTGAGCCTTGAGAGAGCTTAAGTTTTTGTTTTTGCAGCTCTTCTGTAGAACCACCAGAGTTACAAGTAATGCAAGCGAGTGCTGAGCTTCCTTAAGAGGTGCGGATAACTTTTCAGTGGCAGCTAGCGGCATGGTCCCTTGCCATGCAAAGCCATCGTCGCAAAAATCATGGTGAGAAAGTTGCCGGCATCCTGGCTGTGTGATAGGGAAGGATTGGGGAAAGGATGAATTGTTGCATAATAAAAGCCAGAGATCATGCATCCGTGCTTTACAAACTCTTCTTGGCTTAAACCACCCCACCTCCCCCGATGAATTAGTATCTCCCTCCTCACCCCCAAACCAAATACTGGGACTTTGTTCAAGAGGGAGGTAATAAATAAGGCAGAGTCAGACTGACGGAGGAAGGAGATGAAATACTAGGCTTCTTTCACTTAGTCATTCCGAGTGCTTCTCCTCCTGTAAACAAAGCTTCCACTGGCCGCAGTGAACTGCAGGAGGAAGGGGCAAGCGACCAGCCTTGACGTGCTCAACCTCCTGTCTGCCATCAGGAGTGGTTTGGAGCCCACTTCTTGTTTAAGAAACTACTTGAGAGGAAATATGGCTAATTGGGAGGTGTTTAAGAGTGTATTTTCCAAAGAGAGGTCAGGAATTTTTTGGTTTGGTTTGGTTTTAAGCTCCATTTAAAAGTAAGTCTGCCAATTTCCACAGATCAGCTTTAATTTTATGTTCCCCACTTGCCATACCAACAGCAAGATACGTTATCAAATGTATGACCAGGCCAAGCCAATAAATTCTAAATGCATCCTAAATTATTTTCTGTCTGCCTTGCCCATTTTTATGAGGTTATTGAAAGGCTCACTTGATGCGCGTTCAGATGAGCAGGGGAAATTAAACTGTTTTCCACTTTCCTTCCTCTTCCCTCCCCATGATATACTGATACGCTTTGGCTTGAAATTACAAAATGTCCTTTAAAGGTCTCTGAAGTAGACAACAGAATTGGTCTCAACTGTCCTTTTTCAAAATAATATCTGTAAATGCTTTATTTCTATTCAGAAACTGAAAAATGTTTCCCCCCGCCCCGAAATCTTACTGTACTACCAAAAGACTGTCCTTGTCCTGACGGAAAGTACTGTGTGTTACCACAGGACAAAACATCCAGGGCGTAGGATTTTCATACCGTGTCATCGTGATGCAGCCGCGTTAAGGTAATTGTCCTATGTGCTATTTTTGCATTACAATATTGAGTAATCTGGCCCCTTCAGGGTTAAGAGCATCAAAAGATTATTATGGGTTTGAGTAAGTGGTTTGCTGTTGGGTGTGTTCGTACAGAAGCTGGCTGAAGCACGAGCCATCCTGACGCTCACGCTGCTGGGTGCCAGCCACGCGTTTGCTTGTGCATACAAGTCGCTGTAGGCTGCTGTTGTGGAAGCTGGTTCTAAAACACTTTGCTCCATCTTTTATCACCTCCTTAGACAATGGTTGCCCTATTCAATGCTTTCCTGTGCATAGGAGCTGAAATCTCTCGTTACTTTAAGGTTTCTTATTTTGTTTATTACAAAATAAGAAATAATGCTTTTGTGCTGTAAAGGATCGTATTCCTTCCAGATGCGCATCTGCTAACACTGGTGGGAGGAATACTGGGTGTCAGCAGAACTCGGGTGCTTTCAAAATGTTGCCCAATAAACTAGAAATAAAAATTTTAAGCTTGAAAAAAATCAAGCCAGTAGAACTAGGGCTACCTAGTGACTTATTTCATCTGCATCAAATTCACGTCAAATCAAAGAAGCTTTATGGGTATCATTCAACCACTGCACGAATGACTGATTTGTAAAGCCACCTTTTTGACCAACAAAATGGCTCTTTGCTGTGGACAACTGGTGCCGGCCTGTTAGTCTGTCAGACTGACTGCTGTTCTGTACGTGGCCTTCCGACAACACCGGGGAATATTTGGGTAGGTTTCTGTATGCAACCCCTGACATCCTTCAAATGCAAAACCATTTTACGTCAAAGCTTGGGATGTGTCTTCGTGCTACGGTAGTAGAGTGATTCGGATGGCTCTGTTGGAGAATAGTTGCTCTGTTTCTGTGGGAGAAGGATGATGATGATGTTAGGCCAGCAGCTATTTGGCTGTCTGCCTCGCAGCCTGCCAGCAGATCCTGTTGCACAAGCCAGCCTCACCAGCGCAGCAGATGGCGAGACCAGTGCCGTAGTGAGCCGCGTAGTAACAAGGAAAGATTGCTCATAGTGAACCACATCTATTGACTAATTAATACAGAAATCAACAGCAAGGATGCAAGCAAGAAAAAATTGTTTTCCCCAGAAGCATCGCTGTGAAGTAAAGGCAGGAGTGAGCTGGTGAGCTACAAAAAGAACTAGAAGAGGCTTTTTAAGAGAAGCGCGTAAATGCGTGTACAACAGACAGTCAAAACTGGCTGTAGGACTAGCAAATCTACAGAGTAATGATGTTGTTTCCAACTGTCCGTCTAAGCAGGGTTCATGTTCACATGACGGGGAGAATTGTTTAGGCTTTGTACTTATTACAACAGCCGTGCTTTTCTTCATGTCAGTGTAAAGAAATTGCAGGGTTTGAGATTTGACCTATAGATGTACGTAGAGCTGCCTTCAGTTTGGAGACTAGAGGAGAACTTTTTTATTTTTCTGAGAAAAAGGTTTTTAAAAATCACATGGATGATCTGCAAGAGGAGAAAATACTTGAAAAGTTCATATTAGTGTTGAGATTGAACTTCAGGACTTTAATGGAAAAGGCTTCTTTCAGTACGTAGGAATAAGAAATGTGGGACAGGGAGTGTTTCGGAGATACTTGATCTGCCTGTGTAGATACAGAGTTTTCACTTGCTTGCCAACTAAAAGGTAAGAACTTCTCTAAGCTGGATTGTTGTCTCCTTTGTTGTTTGCTTTTTGCCTTACTTTGTTGTTAGCCCATATTCAAGAATCTGAGAGATGATTGTGTTGATACTTTCTGGGAGGAAAGAAGCTGCTATTAATAGAGCAACGTCTGGCAAAAATTTAGGTTAGACTTCGTGGAATTGGAACTGAGACTCTACAAATAACCTGAACTTGAGTGCTTACAGGTCATAAAGCTTCTTGTAAAGAAGATAAACATATCTATGTACCTCTATAGATGGATGTCACTGGGTTAGTCGCTATACATCCCCGTTCCCCAGGCTCTCCGTTATGCCACTGGTGGAGTCGGGTGTCCTACTTCAGCGTCCTGTTCCCTGTACCTTTCTTAAAATGAGCAAGCCCTAGAACACAGTGCAAAGTAGACCCAGGTGTGCTAAGAATGGCTGCGATGGACAGCAGGTTGCAGGACTTATAAGTGAGACGGCTTATTTTGGCCCAATGTCTTTGACTGAAAGGGGCTGGCAGTGAAAACTCTGAGGCAGAGCTCCTGTGAATTGTATTTGACGGTTGTAAAAGGTTGTTGTGAAAGGGGAGGAAGAAATGGCTCATGCTGATGTATTGGTCGAAGAGCTGGCTTTTCGGAGTTACTAAATGGGAGGCTGAGTGCTTCGGTCACGGACTGAAGGAGATGGATGTTGGGCGTCAGATGCTAAGGTAGGATGGGCAATAAAGAAGCAGAGAGAGAATGCTGTTTGAAAATCTCGAAGGAGGTTAGAACCGCTGTGCTCTAGAAATGGTAGCTGATACTGAGAAATTAAGAAAATTGACTAGGTACTGAGGACAGCGAGTGCTTTTGGCATGGGGAATGCTTAGGAAAAGTTTAGCAAAAACATCTGAATTGTAGCTAAATAGAAAGAAAAAAAGCGTGAGGGGAAGAGGGTAAGATGAGGAAAGGCTTTGGGGCCCTAGCCAGGCATGTCATGCCAGTGAACTTCAGAGGACTGCCGAATCTTTTGCTTTGGTCGTTCACTGTTTAGTGCTGGTATATTCTCATTGCCGTAAGAGGGAATTGCTGTCAGTGTTCACGGGAGTTCTGCAGTTTGAAGTCCTGTGTAGTTAATCCTTCGTGTTTGAGTCCAACAACATTTTGCATTTTAGCAGGAGCCTGCAGTGATACGCAACATCTGTGTCCAGCATTGCTGAAATTCCTGATAAATGAGTTCCAGAGGCAACCTTCCATTTGTGGGACATTTCACAAAATCTGCCGCACAAAAAGAACAAACTTTATCAGCCTAACTCATCAGTGGCCTGAAGAGTTAAAGAACTGGAGTCTCCTCTTCAGGTGATGGGAGAGACAGGAGTCTCTTTGTCAGACGCTGCTGCACTTGAGACTGACTTGCTGTTGCTGGCAACTAACATGTCACTTAAGCTCGGCATAACCGGAGGCACTGAAGTGCCAGGAGTAATCTGTTGCTAGTCTGTGCCTCAGTTTCCTCTGCTACGAAATAAGTGGCCTTTAAAAAGAATGCTGGTTTTGAACTTCTCGGGATGTAGAGAAGGTGGTGATTGTGCGCTGTAAAATATTATTGAAAGGCGGTTGAAATATTTCAAGTTATACAATACGAGTGAAAGCGGGGCCTTTGTTTGCTTGGGACATCTGCAGTATTGGAGAGCTGTTGCTGTCCCTACTTCGTAGCAAGGTCACTTCTGTCAATACCGTCCAGATGTGTATCCTCAGGGTTTGTCTAAACACGGCTTTCCCTGCGTGGTGTTAATAGCCCTTACGCTGGCTCCCAGCGGGGTCCCACCCTTGTGCTTTCACCTCTGTGTTTATCCGCTTTTGCTGCCCTCCCACTGCTTTCTGTTTTTTTTTCTCTATTCAGCTGTCTTGTTTCAACAATTTTGGGGGAATAAATCTTGCCTTCTTTCCTCCTATGGGAGAGAAAAATAAAAAACAAAAAAGAAGGGACTAGAAAGCCCATTACCAAGAAACGGTGGATAGGAACAGACCTGAAAATTTCTACTCCTCGGACTCTTTCTAGCAGCAGAGAAGCAGTGTAAATTTTGGAACAGGTAAAACAGAACAGTGCAGGGTTAACCATACTGGGAAGTCACCTCATGTTACGATACTTGTGATATTCAAAATGGTTTGATATAAATGGCGAGAAGCGGGGAGCTCGGGGCTCCGTTCATGTCCCCCGCGTGGTGTAACACCGATGGCAGTACCCGCAGGGGCACGCTGGGCTGTTGCAAGAGAGGAGGTGCAAGCGCCTGCTCTAAGATGGCCTTTGACGGCTCTGCTCGTGGTTCTGCTGACAAGTACCAGGTGATTTTTAGTTAAGCTCAGGAAGAGGTTATGAAAGGCTTTTCCTCTTTGCTGCTGGGTGAAGAAGGAACGCTGTGCATGTGCAAACGTGAAGGGATGAAACCAAACACATCCTCTTCAAAATGTGGAACGTGATAGTGTCATTGCTCGAGGCATTTAGTACTGAAGTCAGTGTAGGAGATAACTGCTTCAAGCCAGCATGGCCATAATCCAATCAAAACTTCATTTTTTGCCTGATTGTGTTGGCCTGAGCAAGTCAAATGTTACCCAATTTTCTGACCCAGTTCTGTTTTGTGCCTCCAGGACAAACGCTGTTATATGCTTCTGTCTTTTCAAATATGTGTTTTTGAATGTGTTTGTGTGAGTTCCTGAACCATTTCAGAGGTGTGCGAGTTCCTGAACCATTTCAGCGGTGGGGGAGAGTAGTATAACACTCAAGAAAAAATTATAAAAGCTTCCGGTTGGATGGTTTTGGTTTTGTTTTTTTTCCCTCTGACTTTTGTTTTCTGCTGATGGCTTTATCCTAGCAGAAGCAATGTGTTCCTTCACTTGTGCTGTTGCGATGACATGGGCTTAGCAGAGCTGTGCCTTAGACATGTCAGTATAGGTGATAGCTAAATGAGGCTCCCTGATGGAAGGTGTCCTACATCACTAAGCTTTCTGCTCAGGTTGGGCTTTTCATTTTAGGGGAGCTGCTGTGGTGTTGGCCTGAGTTGGACTGTTTGAGATGCTAAAAGATCTTTTAAATGAGGTGTTAAGAAATAGACTGAAAGTAAATCCCATGAGTTCGTGAAAAATTAGTTTTTGGAAAGGTCAGAATGGTGCCTGGGGTACAGGAGTGGGTCAAAAGGAAGAGCTCGGCTCTAAGCGCGGCTGCTGGCGTAGCATTCGGCGTGCCTCTGCCCATCTGCAAAATGGGAAGCGATGACATTTTTTCTCAGTTTTGTGAAGTGGCTGAGAATCTGTGGCTTAACTGTGGTGGTGTTGTAATTCAAAGATGTCCCTTGTCATTGTACTTTATTTGTCCCGGTTTATAACATTCAGTTGAGAAATTTCTCTTCCTTCCAACGTTTTGCTCGCCTGATACTTAATTGTGCATTGGCTGCACGAGCTGGACTTGGCTCTTGACTTAAATGAAGCCACATTCATTTAATAGTTATGCTGTAGATGGACTTTCCTCTCAGTGCTAAATCTGGGACAGTAGTCAAGTAGCCTCTGCTGGCCTAAGCATACGCTAAGTCCTTCACTGCGTGGTCAAAGGTCTGCACAGAATTGTGTGCGTGCATAAGAGCTTTTTTTTTAATAACACAGCTGCTCTAAATAGTGTGCCTACACAGCAGATGGGAGGCAAAAATTTACAGACCAAGATGGTTGGCTTTTGTTTAATATTTTTAATTGGCATTTGGTGTGCTGTGTAATTTCTCCCTGGCTCTCCTAACAACATTTGGCCAGATTTAAGTCTTTTTCGCTCTCTTACACCCAAATTACTGTAATTTCTCAGAAGAGCGTATTGTTTTATATAAAGCTTGAATATGCTGTACAGTTGCATTTTTATGGCTATATTACAGTATCATTTTTTGCCTCCTGTGTAAATCTTCAGGTTAACATCCCTGGCGCCTGCTGGAAGTGCAGTGGGTTGACCCTGGCTGGAGGCCCGGTGCCCACCAACGCCGCTCTATCGCTCCCCTCCTCAGCTGGGCAGGGGAGAGAAATTATAACGAAAGGCTCGTGGGTCGAGATAAGGGCAGGGAGAGATCACTCACCAATTACCGTCATGGGCAGAACAGACTTGACTTGGGAAAATCAGTTTATTACCAATCAAATCAGAGTAGGATAGTGAGAAAGAAACCCAAATCTTAAGACACCTTCCCCCCATCCCTCCCTTCTTCCCAGGCTCAACTTCACTCCCAGTTTTCTCCACCTCCTCCCCCCCCAGCGGCACGGGGACGGGGAATGGGGGTTGTGGTCACTTCATCACACGTTGTCTCTGCCGCTCGTTCCTCCTCAGAGGGAGGACTCCCCACACTCTTCCCCTGCTCCAGCCTGGGGTCCCTCCCACGGGAGACCGTCCTCCACAAACTTCTCCAACGTGAGTCCTTCCCATGGGCTGCAGTTCTTCACGAACTGCTCCAGTGTGGGCCCTTTCCACGGGGTGCAGTCCTTCAGGAGCAGACTGCTCCAGCGTGGGTCCCCCGTGGGGTCACAAGTCCTGCCAGCAAACCTGCTCCAGCATGGGCTCCTCTCCTCACAGGTCCACGGGTCCTGCCAGGAGCCTGTTCCAGTGCAGGCTTCCCACGGTGTCACAGCCTCCTTCGGGCATCCACCTGGTCTGGCATGGGGTGCTCCACGGGCTGCAGGTGGATATCTGCTCCACCGTGGAGCTCCACGGGCTGCAGGGGACAGCCCGCCTCACCATGGTCTTCACCCATGGGCTGCAGGGGAATCTCTGCTCTGGCCCCCGGAGCACCTCCTCCCCTCCTTCTTCACTGACCTTGGTGTCTGCAGAGTTGTTTCTCTCACATATTCTCACTCCTCTCTCCACTGTTGTTCTTCCACAAGTTCCCCCCCCCGCCCCCCCTTCTTAAATACGTTATCCCAGAGGTGCTACCACCGTTGCTGATGGGCTCGGCCTTGGCCAGTGGTGGGTCCGTCTTGGAGCTGGCTGCATTGGCTCTGTCGGACGTAGGGGAAGCTTCTAGCAGCTTCTCACAGAAGCCACCCCTGTAGCCCCCCGCTACCAAAATCTTGCCATGCAAACCCAGTGCAGGAAGCAGTGACCTGCACCATTTCAGGTTCTCGGTAAACAGTCAAGAGTAAACTGTTTGACAGTTCCTGTACTATTGCTAAATGGAAAATCAGTTTCACTGCTTTTTAATGCTTTAATTCATTATTAGCTTAGAAGCTTTTATTTCAGAAACTGAGAGGTTGGTGTTAGTAACTGTGCTGTAATTGCAGTCACAGTGTACGTATTCTCCCCTTCTCAGTGCACAAGTGATTCCACGGCTAAAATCTGCTACGCGAGGAAGGACAATTAAAAGGAGTTACTTAAATAAACAGTTTGTACTGAAGGCTTTGGCTCCCCACACCCGCCCACACTGACCGCTGTTTGGAAATATTTGAGGGAAGCACCACTCCCTTAGTAGGAACTCAAGCGTGGCCGGGGCTTTGTTTTGATTTGTCCCGTTGCGTTTTGCTGCTTGGAGTGAGGTTGTCATGGGCTTGTCCACCAAGTAGAAGGCTTGCAGCCGCTTCCCCATTTTATTTTTCTCCAAGGCTCCAGCTATTGCTCTCTACCTGAAGCTTAGATCACCCCTCAGGAGTGGAAGAGAACGGTGTTTGAACTGCTGATACAGCCTCTCAGGCCAGTACATCTGCAAACTTCAATTGCCATCTCCAAGAAAGGTGAAAGTGCCTCTGTTGGAGGCACGCTTAATCGTACGTTAAAATTGCCAGAAAAGGAGTATTATCTTCTGAGCTATATAAATGCCAAACTAAGTGACTCACATGCAACTTCTGAAAATACTTTCTTGGTTTTCTTAAATGTCAAAAAATTCTCAGGTTCTTTGATACTGTAGTAGAGACCATCAATTCATCAAAAGTTGAAACACGCCTTACTGTCTAATGAGTTTGTCTAAAACACAGTACTGTGTTTTCAGGTACTGTTAGAGTTTCCAGTAACTTTCCAGGTACTGTTAGAGTACATGCAGAAGTTGGTCTACATTTTTGCTATTCTCTGAGCTGCTATTTCTTTTCCCTCAACTAGTTTTTAGGCCTGAGCCATCAGTCAGCAGAGCTGCTTACAGTAGGATGCTCACGGATTCTTCTTCTGCCCCCTGGTCAGCTGAAGGACTCCAAATTCTTCACGCCTGGTGACTGGATCCTAAACTGGAGCTCTTTCATGCTGGGACTTCTGGCAGTATTCTAATGTCTTTTCCTGATCAGTGTATGTCGGCTTGGCCGAACCTAATAGTCTCTTTATGTGTTGCGTGGCTTTTATGATTCTTACTCAGTACAGATAATTTAACAAGACTTGCAAGCTGTTTGCTTTAGCTTTCATTCTTTTACACACACCACGTGTAGCCCACTGCCTCTCCAGTGAAAAAGAATAGCAGTTACCAGTGCTGTAAACCCCTGACCTCAGTTCTGCAGGTTTTCTCTTTATCTGTTGCAATACAGCATCCTGTCTGTGCAAGACTCGTGTATTTTGTGAGGAAATGCAAGGGGATTCAGAGGAGTGATTCAGATTACTGCAGGAGCTGACTGAGTTTCTGGTACTTTAAGGTATGTCACAGATGCGATCTTTTCCCCTCTTCTTTTCCTTTTTTAAAGAACAAAGGGAAAAAGACTTAGGAAGTCGACTGTGACTGCTCAGCCCGGTGCTGGGAGTGGATGCTGCTGTATGTACTCTACGTGGAGTTTGGTTTTCTTTTTAAAGGTGTTACCAGAGAGACAAAACGCAGCTGTAATGAGAAGCCTATCTTGGGAGGACGTTATTAGTAAATCCCTAGCTGTGAATTGTTCTTCAGCAGTGTTAAATCAGATCAATCAAGGCAATTTTATTTCCCTGTCTTCTTTTGCATTCTATGTGTGCGTGTTCATCTGGCCTTGCCTTACTGAAACAGCCCAGCCATTTGGTACTTAGCATTCCCTCGTCATCCAGCTGGTTTTTGCTGTTACCTCCCACTGTTCCCAGAACATTTCAGAGATCTGGAATGGTAACTGGATGGGAAAAACACTTTTGTCATTTGTCCTCGTGGATTGCTCCATCAGGAGGCAAATTTCAGGCAGGAAACAAAGCATTTCTGCACGCTCCATAATGCTGCTGCTTGATTATTTTTTTTCTTTGTACTTTGGTATTTTGTGTTCTATATATGAAATTGTCAGAGATTTTCCCGCATATTCTCCTGAATTTCTATTGCAAGCATTTATACTAAGGAAAAAATCCTGTGAATTTGGACAAAGACAGACGTGTTAGGATAGCTGTGCTGGTCTGTGCAGTCTATTGCAGTGTAAATTTTATACATTACGGTTGTCCTTGCATGGATTTTATTATTAAAAGTGGCTTCACTCCAGAGTAATTGCTCTGCTTTACCAGTGGTTTAATTTTGTTTCAGAAGAGCATTGTTTTTCCTTCAGGACAGAGTATTTGCATCAGGAGTTATTCTGAGAAGCTGTAGCTGTATCTTTCCTACAGTCAGCCTCCAGGTAATGTACAACTACAAACGGCATCAAGAACTCATCTGACAACCTGTACTGTGAAAGCAAAAGTTGGAGTCAGAAACTTTTTGACAGTTTTTGGTATATTTATATCTTGCAAGAAGTCACTAGCACTCTTTGTCTGGGAGATCTTTGCAGGAGGTTCCTTTTCACTCTGTCTTGAAAAACCCAAACAATATTTTACTTCTGAAGAGCAGGGAGACTGATAGGTGAGGTAAATCTAAATCAAATGGCTTGGTTCCACTGACTGCACAAACCGTGGATTTATAGGTAAATTAAAATGTAGCTGTGGCTTTTTCCCTTTTCAGCAGTCCCTAATTGGTATTTCCCCCCTCTCTTTGTCAGGCGCTTTCACGTTTCGGCAGTGGAGATGCATTAGCTTCTCACGGCCTGCTCGAGTTAGCTCCTCTGAAATACCTTCAGAGCAAGAGCTGTCTGTAAGGGTCGCAACTGGCGCTTAAGGAAGTGAGCGTGCGTTGCTTCTGTTGTCGTTGCCTTTCGGGCTACGTTTAGGGCTGTGCCCTTTGGGCTGTGTGTTCCCCAGAGCTGCACTGCAGCCACGGAAGGACGAATATGACATCTTTCAAAGGACTGGGCGGGGAGTCGTGGTGGATGTAATCTTTCACCACGAACTGAATTGTCTCTGCATGCAGAGCCTCCTTCAGCGTGGACCTCATCTAAGTCCTCACTCGCTCCTCGGTGTCTGTGCTCCGAGGGGTGAAGCTGGCAGTACGAATCACATCTTCACATCTTTTCACCTAGTCTGATTTATAGAAAACCCAGTTAAAATAATGTTTGCAAATTAATCCACTGTATAATGTTACCTCCTATGACAGAAGACAAGATTTGATCTGGCATGCACTTCGTGTACTTGAAATCATTTCTCCTAATCCCTGGTTTTTGATTAAAACCTTTGACTCCCCAGCTATTGTGCTGAGAGTGAAAAATACTGCAATTTTTTAATATCTCTAGCTGGATTTTACATGATGTTTCTGTTCTTTTTTCTTCCAAGAAAGCAATGAAGAAACAGAGGAAAGCCCAAGAGCTGTCTATATTTGATTTGCTTGGAAATTAATCATTAATGTCTTCCAGGTGGAGAGCAAATGTGTTATGAAGTCTTCCATATCTGCATGCAGGGTAGTGAACCAAAACAAAGTGAAGTGCATGGAGAAGATCCCCTCAAGCCTGAATCCTTGAAGAGCGAATAGGTGCCTCTAGGAACAGCTCAGTCTGTGCGCAAGGGGGTCACTGAGGTCACATTGACGTGATGTTGTGGGTACGGTGGTTACCGCTTCTTCAAATCCTTTGTGTGGGCTTACGCTCTGTCAGAGTGGCTGGAAACTGAACATTTATCATTTTTGTTGTCATACGCTTTTTACTAGCGCCTGGAAGAGAAATTCCTCCTCCTAAATGAAATGTCAAAGGATTTAATCATTGGATGGGGCAGATATTCTGAATTAGAGAGGAGGGGTTCATAGCTTTAAGAGAGGTCTGCCATCTCGCAGGAGGATGAAGTGCTGTACGTAGTTCCATGTGGCACGTTGCAAATCTTTCAGAAACAACTCTCCCAGACAGGAGGAATCTTCCCACCTTTTTCATTTGCTGCATTCCTAACCACTGCATTGTGCGCTAATGTTTTATACGGATCACTTCAAAAGTCTTGCTTCTCACATGCCCGGTATAAAATGAAAATATGTTTGCCAGACAGGTAGCATAGATCCTGCTGACTCTCATTTGCAAACTGCTTCACAGCAAATGTTATTCTCTGAAGGTAGCTTTAATTTTTGTTTTAGTTATTGTGTACTTGTAAAAAAATGATTATTAGCAAGGCTTCTGATTTAGGAGTGTGATTTGAAGCCTCTCTGCAGTCCCTGTTTCTTACCGGCATGACCCGGCGGCATCTTCCTCTGTAGGAAGCTAGTTTTGAACACATTGCAATCACACCTGTGTATATCGATAGATGTTTCTTTTGTGGCGTGCTTTAACAGTTTCCTGCAGCAGAAATGTCTTGTTGAAGTTCTACAGCTAGGCCGTTTTCAGCTTCATTTTCTTGAGGTTTCAGAATGGTATTATGGCTGCACCCAAGAACTTTCTGATGTTGCAAGAGCAGTTTCTGTCTGAACAAGGGTCAAACATCTGGTCCTTGGGCCTGTGCACCTTGCGGTAGGCAGCGTGCTGTTGTACTGGTGTAGCGTAGTAAAATGTTGGAACGCGGTATTTTAATTCAGCTGGGACAGTGCTTTTCTGCTATAGACGTTGACTTCAGAATATTTCTGAAAGGGAGCCGGGGCAGCTAGCTTCGTCTGCGTCACGGATGCTGTTGCTGCAGTCTGGGTTCACCACTGGGTGTGGTAATTATAGTTGTTGGTGTTCAAGTTTCTGAATCGGACTAAGTGGGTATTGCGTACGTGAGGGAATGCTGAAATTGGAGACCTGGACTAAATAAACATCAAAGGCCTTTGAATCTGCTAGAGAGCCTGCCGTAACGGGTGCTCGTCCTCCCTTAATCTGACAAAGGGGTTTGGTGGCCTGTGCGCTGTGTAGGTGCATCCAGGGGGTTTGGGAGAGGTGGCATTGCCGTGGAGGAGGAACGTCTTGGTAATTTGTCCTCATGGATGAGAATGCAGAGCCTGCGCTGGCGCGCCTTCACAAGAGAATGGTTGTGGGACTGCTCTCCCTCTCTGCTACTACAGCCTGAGCTTACGCAGACAGGCGGGTGAAGGATGACTGCTACACCCGGAGCGACCAGAGTTGTGGACCCTGCCAGCTGACACTGACGTGTGATGAATGGAGTCCCTCAATGAGATTGATAACATTGGAAAAATGATGTCACTGTACAGAGTTGTGCCAGATGTAGTCAGAATCCAAAAATACCTCTCCTGCACTGATGAAAGGGAGTAGGAGGAGAGGATATGGTGGATGTAAAGATCAGCTTGGTAGTAGTGGCACCAGCTACTAGGAGTAGGTTGGCGTAAGGAGCGTAACGGTAAGTGTGTGAAAGAAACACCAGGGTTACTGCAGGTAACGGGCCAGTAGATGAGCCGATGGCTTCAGATCAGCATCTCCCTTCTATTTTTCTGCTATGTGCCACATTTGTGTCTGAAGTAAGAGCATGTCTTGGCTTTTTTTTTTAAGTGATTATGGATTGGAGACTTTAAATGCATTTTCCATGAGTTCTACATAGATGGACACACTGAATTTGTTGAAAAGAAAAATATAAATTAGTTGTTTTGGATTGACTGAAGTGTCCCGATGAACTTCTAGGTAGTCACCACACCTGACACCTTTCAGTAATATCGATAGGGCTGCAGTCTTAGAAGCACAGCAGAGCACATGGGGAACCAATTAATTCAGTCGATATTAATTAATAAATACTTTTCCTCTGGGGAAAACCTTTTACTACATCTGCCGTTTGGCCCAAGATTGCACGCATGCGTGAATGCATTAGTGAACGTGCTTTCCTGAATTGTCACTTGTTATTTCTCTTGATAGGCTGGGGACTGCCTCCTCTAGACTGCTGCTGCCAGGCTTTTAGAAAAGCAGGCTGCAGTTAATGCTTAAGCTGTCTCTCAGCCACCAGCGTTCTCACGTTAACTGATGTCAACACATGCCAGTTTTCACCATTGCCCTGTGGGCTGCTTAGCTGAGTCTGGGCAGCTCCCGGCAGTCTGTGGCCTCGTTGTTTTGAGAAGCACGCTTCATCGGTGGTGTGCCTGTGGAATTATCAGCTCTCAATATAGCCGTTTTATGTATTGAAGCATATACATACACTTGCGAAAAAGAGCTGCTGCGTGAATGGGTAGTGTGTTGTCGGTGCCTTCCTCTTAATACGAAGCAGCTTTCTTTGCATCTGATGTGGTACTGCACTGACGTGAGCACTGTAGACTGAATAGGTAATGGACACTGCAGGGCAATTCAGCTGCATTACAAGCCTCCCATTTAATTTATCTTCTTTTAGAAAAAAGTCCATTGGTCTTTCATCAAGATCATAGAGCTCCAAGAGAGCGAATGGCGAACTAATGCTTGTGTTGTAGTGTGGTGATTGATGGCGAAGATCTTAAAATCTGTCCACCTGGTCCTGACAACGAATTAGTTCTCTTATGAAACTTTTTTAGTTGTAACAAGATGTAAATGGCTTACAAAAGCTGTTTGCTACTGACCATTTGAACTTGCTTGACTGCTGAAACTGCAAAATGCTGCTTAATGCTAGAAGCAATGGATTTCACTGATGATTTCTTCTGCTGTGGTGTTGCTGCAGGTGTGAAGGTAATGTTCTTGAAACAATTCACTCAGTGATTTGTTCTGAAGTTGCTTTTTTTTTTTAACTGTGTAAAATTCCATTAGACTAATTATGTGGCTTTGTGTTGATATTTGCTTACTTCCTGCTGAGTGTAAAGATAGAAACCTATTATTGGAATGCAAATACCCTATGATGGAAAATCACCTTCATTGCAAAATATGGCAGTGCTTCAGAGTTGGCAGTGTGCTGAGATGTGACCTTACTGGTAGAGGATTGAACCAGAAATGCTTAAGTTAGTCTCCCTTCATGGTTTCTTGGGTTCTTCTCATTACGTGAAATACTCTCCATTAAAAAATGGTCTTATTTCTTGTGGTTTATGTGCAACTATGTGAAGAAGAGAAGAAATTTCTTCGTGAAGGTCTGCAAAGAATACAGAGGCTTATCTAATGATCTCGCTTCCTCTTGGAGAAGTTATGGGTATAAAATGCGTTTATGATGACAAAGCAATTTTATCAGTTATGTCTTTTAAAAAGCAGTAAAATTTCCAAAATAATTGAAATTTAAGTATGCTATTTGAACTTCACGGAAGAAATAGCGAAGTGCCTCTTCAGTGCTTGTTCGCCGTATGTATTTATATGGCTTTTGCTGTCAGCTTTTCGTTGGGGATTTTCAAAACATCATTAGTACAGGAGAACTTGACCTTCTCTTGCAGATAAAATTAATTGTCAGTCAGACTGTTTTCCTGTAGTGTGAATGACTGGCAGAATGAATGGAGGCGGTAGGGCTGGACACACACACTGTGTGAAGAGGCGTGTTTCCCAGTAGCAGCCTCGTGTTGTGCCCTCCCCAGCGTACCTGCTGAGGTGGTGCCACGCCACAGCCACGGCTGCTCACCGTGGGTCAGAGAAGGTGGAGAGCTCCGAGTTTAAACGTCTCGTCGTCTAAAGAGCAGCAGGTATTTGGGTTAGAGAAACACTTACTTCAGCAGCTTGTCAAAAAGTTCGAGATTTTTGAAATTAATTAGTTAAGAATAAAGCATCTTTTATTAATGTTTGAATGTCTGTGGTCATGTATAAATTAGTATGATAGAACAGCTGCCGCATGCCCTGTCTCCCTTTCTCAAGGAAAAACTCTCTGAATGCGCCTATAAATAGTGAATAGTAAATAAATAAGAAATCATTTGCTTATTTCAGAACTTGATTCAATGCTCTAAGCAGTGCTGTGCGGTATTCAGTCACTTCTGGGTTGTTTATGTGCTTTTCACTTTTTAATGAAGGACCCTGGTTTTCATTAGTACAATTTATATTTAACGTCTTTATTGGTATAGTCAAATATCACCTATCAGAATCTCACCAGTCTTGTTCAGACACATGCATAACCTTTTCTACTTGCAGCCTATATCGTTAGCAGGGAAAATTATTAATCCCTGATGAGCGCGACTGAAATGATACATGAAGTCAGCAGAAATCTTTCTACCCAGCAAGCTGGCGGGGCATGTTTATAAGCCAGCAAACTGCAGTGCTTTGAAAAATATTATGGATCCAAAAGCACAATGAATTATGTCTAGAAGGTTTACAAAGCTAGGATTAATAATAGCTGTAACGTCTACTGCTGAGGGTATACAGAGCACACTATCTGGTATATTTTCTGGGTTTCCAAACACATTTTAGATATATAAGAGCCTGTTATAATATGTTGGGTGGCTTTTGTTAAGTGAATGATACGGTTATCCTTAGGTTTCCTTTAATTTTCTAAATGGAGCTGTACTCAGTTTAAACTTCTTGGCAAAAATATTTTGCTGGGGTTTTTTTCTGTGGTCAGGGTTGCTGATGATTCCTTATTCAGAAGTTGATTTAATTTCTGCATGTGTGGACTGATAAATGGTGGGAAGCTGTAAATACTGATGTGTTTGGTCACTGTTGACGTGGATAATTGAATTAAGTGTAGAATCAGGCTAGCATCCGCCTGTGGTGTGTGAAGCGTTCATTGGTGTTTGACAGAATTTGCCATTCGGGTGGATGTCTTTGTCTTCCACCCAGATAGCTAGATTGTAGTGTTTGCTCTTCCTGACGTGCTAACTGTCATCCCTTGTAAGCAAGATTTATTGATTTGGCGCTCTCTTTGGGTTGTGTTGTTCTCGTGCTTCCCCGGTACTCGCGGCTCGGGGCAGCTCTCCTCCCCGCTCCGAGCTGGGGTGTCGGGTGCGGTGAGCCGGCATGCTGCAAGGCTGGAAACGGTGTGGCCGGCACCTGAGCTTCTGGTGTGGGAGGTGGGTCGTGATACATCTGGAGCTGTGCTCTCCGGGAGGGTCTCGGAAAGACCCGGTCTGTCCTTTTCTAAATGGGTTGCTGACACACCGGTACGGAAGGGTTCAGGCACAGTCAGTTCGTCCTAAATGTCTATAGAAGTATCAGTAAGTCACAAGCAAGACACTGCACTGTTGCTTGTGAGTGTTTGCTTGTGTCAAATCGAATGCTGGGCTTGTGTTCGCGTTTCTTGCATTTTATAATCTTCTTCCCTGTTGGTAAGTACCAGTACAAGATACGCATCTAATGAGAGCTTAGCCACAAAAACATAGTCTAGGCAAACCACATAAAAAGCCAAAGAATGACATAGTGTTGTTTGGAAAGCCTTAAAAAAGAATCTTAATATACCACCATGTGTGGAGAGAGCAACTATTCATCAAAAGATTTATAAGGTGAACTAAAGCAGTGTTAACATGATGAAATTAAAGACTGAAATATTTATCTCATACTTCCCCCCACCACCACCACCACCACTTTTTTTCATGTGAAAGCCACTGATTTGGCTTTCACATGACCCTTACTCTTCCCATTTATGGATTCTGTCTTTTCTCATTTTTTCCTGTTCTCCCCCTCCCCTTTCCCTGCCATGCTTTATTGTTTTGGTTTTCCCCTCCCTGGATAGACTCGTGCATTTTGTAATGCTTTTCTCCTCTGCCCATCACTTCCTTCTGGCTCCCAGCCTTGCTTTTGCAGCTCCTTTCTGCCAAACTTACTCTCTTCCATGCTTGTGTTTTATCTGTTGATAACTATTGTACTCCCTGATTTAACAAGTCGGGCTGCGGAATGTTAGGGATTTCTGTCAGGCTGTTCTTGAGGACGTCTTCATTTGTTAAGAATAGCATTATGAATGATGGGTTAGTCCAGATCAGCACACCAGACTCCTGGGTTCAGCAGCACCTTTTTGGAGATATTTTTGTGCTGCTGGGGACTCTGGGAAGGTATTAAAAGGCACCGTTCTCCTCTTGGAAACAGGGTAAACTCAAAAGCTGAAAACCACAGGAGACTGGACCCTGCTAGTCTGTATTTTGAAGAGGTTTCCAGCGCTGTGCTCAGGGCGAGTGCTGGAGGCAGGAACAGTGTTTATGGCAGGGTGTTTGTCGCTGGCGGTGGGCTCGCTGCCGCTAAATTTGTACTGATTGTGTCTGTCCAACTGTTTAAAAAAGGTGGGTGGGATGACTGGCTGTGCTTTGATTCTTTGTAAGAGTTGGAAGAAAAATAAAACAACTTCATTTGAACTCTGAGAACTCGGGCAGCTGTGTGTATAGATGATACAAGGACTGCTAATGCTTTACAGAGAACTTTGTTCCTCTAATGCACTTACGGGAGTTCACTGTAAGAACCAGTTTATTTCTGCCAAAATTTTACGGAAATTTGGTCTTAGGGAAGCAGTTCCTTTTATGTAAAGGAGAGAAGGCAAGGCTGGGTACCTGGATGCCGCATATTCTGCCAGAACAGAGGACAATGGCGTACCCTGTACAATCCTAAGTAACAAAGGGAGACTAACACAGGAGGCTGGTTTGCGTGAAAGCAAGGTAGTCGCTGCTGCCAGCGTGTACGCAGGGAATAAAGCACTTTGAAGAGTTCTGGCCAGGGTACGAGCAAGCTGGCTAGAAGGTTACTAACACACCGTATCCTATTTGCAGCCTCAGCTTGGCAGGGCTCCTCTGGAAAAATTAAAGATTCCCTTTCCTGGCATAAAACGACAACAAGGAGTGGGAGTGGAACACAGCTGTCCTATCCCTGGGTTGAAAGAGCAATCTTGCAGCTCGTCTTGCCAGCTGTAGGGAAGTACAGCATTCGGAGCATGAGTCTGGTTTTCTGACTGATGCTCGTTAATAGCAAGTCCTTAATTTCACCCTGTAGGATCTGTTGTTGTTATCTGTGTGTGCGTTAATTGAGAAATCTCTCTCTGAAAAGCCCTCTGAGAACCTGTTGGACTTAGATTGCTGGCCCTAGGGCTGCGTCTTGCCTTAGTCTTTATCATATTTGAATTCCATTGCGAAGTGCCGAACAAAAGCACCTCAGAAGTAATAATAAAAAAGACACTATGTAAATAATTGGGTGGTTGGCAAATGTGATTGTGTTTTACAATTCAGATGCTTTAATCCCAAAGTGCTGACTGTATACACAGTGCCAACAGGAGTGGTCACAGAAAGATGCATATTTCCAGCAAGCATGTGGAACACTTAGCCGGAGCTGATATAAAATGAAAAAGAGCCAAACACGTTTAAGAAATTGAGAGCTATTTTATTTTACTAGTGAAGATACTTACCTCTGGGCAAGTGACTTCCACCTTGCTTTAAATGACTTTTCCTTTCTGAGATTCATGCTCATCATGCAGTAATAGCAGTCCTTGCTAAATTGCCTGACTGTCGGTATTTAGCATTATACACTGAATGGACCCAGTGGTTTCCCATGAATTTTCTAGGTGACAGTGCCTGAATAAATGGTCCTCATCTCTTCTTTTTCCCCCCTTTCCCTCAGTCACTCGTTCCTCCTAGGATGCAGCCATCTCAGTTACGCTGGCACAGCAGGCTTGGGGAGCTATGCGGTAGATGGCAAAGCCTTGGGGATGGGACAGCCATTCCTTGGTGATGGTGGCTTCTCAGTTGGCACAATGCGCTGGTTTGCAGCTTGGCCTTATTTGAAGTGCTGCTGGCAGATTCACCATGGCTCACTGGTGGGAGGAGAGGGAGCTCCTTAAGCCAAAACCATTGCACAATGGGGAACCTTCATTAGCCCTTTGCCTGGCTGACAAAAATCTCTTTATTGCATTTAAGTATAATTTGCTGCGGGCAAGCTGGGGGAGTCCTTCACAAGCTTTAAATTATTTGTTCTTAGACTGAAAATCTTCAGAGCGATGTAGCAGTCAAGTAGGAGTACCTGTGTGCATGCACATGAGCACGTCTCCATTATCAGGTTTCTGATTAAATAGGAACATGTTCCTTAAAAATAAATAGGTCCAACCTATTAAGTGGTTAGGAAGATTTTAGCATGTATGCTTTTCTTACTTGCACTGCTCACACTTGCTGTCTAAAAAATAAAACAAAATGTGTGTATCTTGTCAGCCCTCAGCTTCCTGACATTGGGACTAGTTAAACCTTTATCTCTGAGACTGAAGGGTTCTCGATCAACTTTCCGTTACACCTTTAGGCCCTTGAACTGTAGTCAAATCACCCCTTGACCTTCTTTGAGATGAACAGCTTGGACCTCAGGGCAGGACGAGAGACCTTTCGGATCCTTCTCTTTGGCGGTTCTGTAAGCTGTGCTCTGACCCCACTGCAGTGCATCCGCGTCCTTCCCCAGCCGTGGATAGGAGAGCTGGACAGGTTGTCCCAGCAGCAACCATGCGGATGCCAAATAGAGGTGATAAAATGTTCGTACTCAGCATTTTCCCCTAATATCCAAGTGCTCTCTTTCATCTTTTTTTTTTCCCCCCCCCTTCTCTTTCTGCTGTTTATTGCTAGTTTAACACTGGCTTAGCAGGTCTATACCTGCTCTCCTTCTGGTCTGTGTGAGGTCTGTTCATGTACGAGTAGCGGTTGTAAGCTCAGTCTTATGAAATACACAGAGAATGTGTGAAGTAAATGGACTAGTGGGAAAAAAAGCCATCGGTGATCTCTCTTGGGCAGTTGAAATAGCACAGTAACTGCATCGCACTTGGGAAAGTTGTCTTTCTGCTGGAATCTCTTCCATTTGGAAGATTTACAGCAGATGGAGCGGCCTCTGGCTTTGTTGGCTTGTTTGTGTCTTTTGGTGTTCAAATGGACTTGCAGTCCCCCAGAGACCTCCCACGCAGTTTCTTTCCTGCTGTCACATTTTTGCTCTCTGGGGTTACATCATGTTGAGAGCCGGGCCTCTGTTCGAGGCCGTTCACACGTTTCCTGCTCTGTGTTCTCTAGACGGCGGCTTTTGGTGCGGGGCTGGGAGGGAAGGGGGCGAGATGCAGAGGGCAGGAGGAGAATGTGATTTAACATGGGCAATCTCCTGGGGAGCTGCTTGGACTGAAGCAGTCCTGCTGTCTTGGTGCCAACCAAACCTGCTTTCGTGCTTAATAGTGGGAGACATTGGCAAGCATATTCCTTATGAGACGGGTGATTAGATTTATTGTCAATCACTTTGTATTCCCTAGAATGAGAAATAATTTATTTAAGAAACGGCTTTCTTGGAATGTAGCCTTAAAAATTCATCAGTGATCTGTTTGTTCTGTCTCCCTCAAGATTATAAAAGCTTTTTTTTTAATTGCTTTTTGTGTTGTGGCGGTGTGTTTTGCCACAAAAAGCATTTTTGTTGCGTAGTTCAGATACACAGCCAAGATTGGGGGGGGGAGGAGATTAGTTAAATTTAACACTGATCTGATATGGCTGCTGGGACACCCAAATAATGTTCCAGTCTTGGTCGTAATTCAAAGAATGCAGAGATGGTTTACATCTGCCTTGAAGTTAAAAAGCAATTCGCTAAGGTAGGTTCGTAGCAGTGCAAGTAGGCGTGCATGTGTTAGCCTAGAACTGACAGGCTGGGTCTGGCAGATTTTGGTTTAATGCAGTAGTGATGTGTTTAAGTGGCTGGGGTAGAGTCTGGGACACACGGACTGCATAAAGAAACTTGCTGCTGTACTCTGCCAAACTGACGGTTCTCTTCTTTATTTTAGATGAAGGACCTAGCTTGTACTTCTGACTCCTATATGCATGTAAGTTTGTGGACTTGATATCTAGTAATACATGCATCAGTTTAATTTATGACCTAAGCTCTGTGAGGCCAAGAAGAAATGAAAGCTGAACGCCTGTCTTGCAGAAAGGCATGTACAAATGAGTCATCCCACACCACCCTTAATGCCAGCATTGTAGAGGCAGCAGGTGGAGATGAAGGAAAAAGCCTGCTGGAAAATTGTAATCCATGATGTAACCTCATCCCACTAAAAATCTCCCTAATTTAGCCTTGGTTAGTTCATCTGAAAGACTCCAGAGAGGAAGCAAGTCGGATCTGTTCTGGGTTTGGTCAAAGATTAGGCATGCAGATTTGCATTGTGTTTGTCTCTGGGAGGTAGCTTGGCAAATCGCAGAGAACTCTCTGTACAAATCTTGGTGAGAAACAGTCGTTTCCTGCTCATTTAGTATGGTTTCCTAGTGGGCAAACTTTCCAGATAAACATTAGCCATGCTGTTGACAGCTAAGAGAAATAGGGCTAGCCCTAATCCTGTGTGTGCCAGGTGTGTGTTCTTTTTTTTTGCCTTTATCATATTCGTACTAAAAATAATGGCTTATGCTTCTATTTTACTACTTGATCTTGCTGAACCGTGGGGGGGAGAAAAAGGCTTGTGACTACGGGACTGAATGATGAATTGTGATACCCTCGTCCAGTTCTGGGTTCTACCACAGACTTCTTACGTCGGGGCTCTGAGGCCTGGATTCATCCCCCAGCTTTAATGCTTTCTTGGAGTGCTTGATGACATTTCACTGCAGAATCGGTGGCAAGAGCTGGATGTGTCCAAGGAGGTGATTTAGTCTGTGCACAATCTGAACCGTTCTCTGAAGCTCCTATTCCTCTTTTTGACTAAAGAGGAAGAATTAAGTTACTGTGCGTGTAGATACCTCGCTAAGCTGCCTGAAGATAGGTGCTGTGAATTGAACCTATTAAGCATCCATTTCCCTACCTGGAAGATGCGTGTCCTCACTCTTCCCTCCTAGGAGCTGTCTAGGTCAGCAGCCTGCTCTATCGCATTGCAGCAGTATTGCCCTTTTGCAGTACAAAAGCTACTAGGGATTGCGTTGTTCTGAAACCCAACAGGCATGCGTGAGTTGCTGAGCACTACCTTTAGTGTAGTGGGACTGATTAACACCTAAGTTTTAAGTATATATTATCACATCTGTTGAAGTGGACCGAGATGTAATGTCTTGACATCTTTGGTTAACACCCAGTCAATCTGAAAAGCAGGGCAAGGCAATACAGAGCCCTGAGAGACATCTTACTTGTCAAAGTGACAAATTGCCCTTTCTGATTCAAAGGACCAGCTTGCACAGCAGAGCTAAGTGGCTGCTGGAGAAAGAGGAGGAGAGCATGGGAAAAATACCCTATTTGTTTAGGCCTTCCCCTGTATTTTTTGTTGTTTGTTGCTCTGAGTTGAAGCTCTTTGTTTTCCTTCGTCTGAAACAACTAAACAGCAGGTTGAGAGGAGCAAAGCCTCTGGGATTCTGCCTCTCCCACTTCTCGTTCTTATAAACTGTTTACAATCTCCTTCAGTTTTCTAGCTTTGTATGGAAAAGTTCAGTGGGTCAGCTTTCCCTTTAGCTTCATCCATCATTCCAGTCAATTAGAAATAGTTGAGGGCCAATTGCCCGGTCTTCCATTAACTGAGACACTTCAGATTGTTTAAAATAGCATAAAAGCCCTCTTTGTTGACCGTTGGGCAAGCGCTGCAGATTTCCCTGTTGATGGGCAGTTACCGCGTGGCTGAACAGAACCCCAGTGTGTCTTGCAGTACTTGAGGGATGAATATTACTGCTGCGGGTCTTGTCTGGGTTTTGATTCCTTCTCCTTCACCTCCGCCTCTTGCTTTCCCTGAAAGGTGTGATGCCTTCAGATGGTGAATTACCATGCCTGCTTGCAGAAAAAGCTGCTCTTTGTGGCTTTTCAAAACTTCTGTAGTTGAGGGTTTTTTCAGTTGCTGAAATGTTCCTTTTTAACCTTGGTGCTTTAAAAGCTCTTGGCATTATTTGTTAGTCGCTTGTCGTGTGTGTTTCTAAAGGACAAAGGAAGTGTGTAAGTGTTCAGGAAACAGTTAGTGCATTGTGGTGCGTGGCTGAGTTCATTCTGGTACCCCGTGCCAGGACAGCCTGCTTCCACTTCGGGCTAACGCTTTCCTTATGTTCTGAACTGACCAGCCTCAGGGTAGAGCTGGTGAGAGAGCTCTGCCGGAGAGCTTGAAGCTTCTCAGAGGTTAATGTGTTTTGGGTTTGCATTGAAGTGAACTGAATCCATTGTATACATACATATATAGATATATTTATAGATATAAAAAACACATTTTGTTTCACATGACGTTTAACCAGAAAAGTAGGCTTACCAAGTGGAGATCAGTTTATCTGCAGCAAAGTAGGTATTTATGTATTCCCGTCTTAGAGTGCAAGACAGACGGTGATTTTCTTTCCAGTGTTATACACTGCCTAGGTTTCAGTACAGGCTCATCCGTGTGCTTTTCGTTGTTCCGGTGCCACTTTGCCTGAATAACGTGTCCTCGTTGCAGCAGTGTTTCCCTGACTGTGAAGAGTTTGGATAGGTGCGACGGAGTGCCTGTGCTTGGTGCTGAAGACCTGGACCTTGCTGCGTCTTTTGACCTGGAGAAGCGCAGCATGTGGCAGTCCTTGGACGTAAGGAGACCTGTGGCCTCCCTGTCCTTCCAGAAGGTGCCCTGCCTCGCAGCAGTGCAAGTGCTGCTGTGTGTGAGGACTTACCTGTTTCTCTGTTCCTGAAGCACGATCTGGAAAGAGTAAGCCGGTCTCCTCTACAGCTGCCTCTCGGATGATACGGGCTCAGCGACGGGCACGTGCTGGTCAGCCTGGATTCCAGCTGTTGCACTACTGAGGTGCACAAAAAGCTCCCGGGGCAAATCCAGGGCAGAGAGCACAGCAGGGATCCTCAGGCTGTGGTGAAAGAAAGGGAGCTCTGGGAAGGCAGGAGTGACAGTAATCATAGTAGTAATAGTATGTAATAGATTAGGTAGTAATCAATGTGATAGTAGTCAGATTTGAGAGTCTTCAGCTGCTGGGGAGCTCGATCTTTTATCGGAGAAAGATAAAAGTACAACACCAAGTGCAACAAACTCCACCAGTGATTTCCGTCCTCTTCGACGTCCCATTGGGATACCATCTGATGCGCGTCTCAAGATAGACTTGTTGGATTGATGTGATCCTGCAGACTTGCCTCTTTTGTCTTCTGTTCTCCTCCACGTGCCTTCAGCACATGACAAGCTTGAGGACACGACTGAACTGGAAGTGCAGACCTAAGTTGGAAGGAGACCAGTGGGGCAGAATGTCAGCATGGGACTTGACTGACAAAACCAATGTTTGCCGGCTTTGCACTTATAAATAATCTCATGCTTCGCAGAGATTGAAGCTTTAATAAGTAATTTAAACAGAGAGTAGTAGGAGGAGAGAGGATCCCCATTTAATTCAATTAGCATTGTTGTCCAGTGCCGTTAATTATGCCCAGACTTGTAGTGTGTTTCACAGGAGCTGATACGCTTGAGCTTTGTCTGTGCTGGGGTTGGCTGAGGACAAGTATGTCCGCTGGTGTAGAATCCAGCCTTTGTGCTTTGCAAGAACCTTCAAATTTGGTATCTGACAGTCGCCTGGAGTAAGCAGTAGCCCGAATAGCCTGCATTGCAATCTGCTGAACAAAGGGTATCTCTGGGAGAGCAATGATTCGATGTACGTGTTTTCAGTGTTTTTGAAGAGGGACTGTTTTAGTGGAAGTAATAATCTCCTGCAATTTTATATTATTTCCAGACTGTTTTAAATTGTTTCCTAGGCAGAGAATAAAGAACTTTGTTTACTGTTTTAAAGTAGGATGTCTGATCCTCCTGGGGGAGGTTATTCTTTTATTAAAAAAAGATATAAAATAGCTGCTTGGATGGAAATATAACTCTAGGAATTGAAATGGTGATGATTATAGAAGCTATAGTATTCTAATGCAAAATAAGCCCTAGGAGATATGTGCCCTAAATGGTAAATCACTCTGTTTTTTAACAAAACAAGAATTACTGTTATTTTATGATTCTTGCTTATTTTACAAGGTCTTTAGCTGTTTCGTCTGCACTTAACTTTTACAGGCTGGGGATAAATTGATTGTTGTTTTGCTTTTTAAATAGCTTGGCTTTTTTAAAGCACGCTGGAGATGCGAGCACAGATCAACAGGATAGGATTCATTTGGTACTCAAAAAAGCAGGGAGAAAAGCCATGACTACTGACACCCTATGCAATAACTGGATTGGAATCTGTTCTCATAACTTGGTGTTGTTTTGTAATCTTCTTGGAAGGACCCAAAGATTATTATTTGAAAGGGACCTCATGGGTAATGCTTAGCAGTTTGGGGGGGGCTGTCACCCTGATATGTGGGTGTTTATTGCAGGAGAACTCCTGCCGTTTTAGAGGGGCTGTGGGATCCCTCAGGGCCTTGACAGACCTCAGCGGCCCTGACCACCTTCATGTGGGGCTTCTGCCCAGAGACCTGGGAGCTCTATTTAAGCTCAGCCCCGAGCCCTCGGTCCGTGCTTGGGCCATGCTGGAGGAGTGCTGGTCTCCAGCTGAGCTACAGCCATGCCTCTGCCTGGCCATGGCCCCCGCTGATCCAGACCCCAGCCTGCAGACGGACCTCCCAGCCTGACCTCAGACCTGCCTCATCGCTGTGGACCTGCCTGGCTATCGCGGGACCCGATCCTAACCCTGACCTGCAGATTTGCTTCCCAGGTTGACCTTGAGCCTCCCTCATCACTGTGATATTGCCTCTTGGTGGGACCTGGCTGCCGTCTCAGGTCTGTCCTGCTCGCCCCGCTCGGGTGCTGGGGAAGCGGGCCCCAGGCAGCGAGGCCCCTGCCCAGCCATCCGAAGGATCCCCCTCGGCGCCGCGTCCCTCAGGGAGCTGCTGGCCCTTGCTGCTCCCTCCGACGCCATTTCCGTAGTTCGGCTGTTGTGCCTCGAGTGTTTCAAAGGGAGCGTGCCTGGGGGAGGAGGGGGCCAGCCGGCAGGAACTGTCAGGGATCCTGATGGTCTCCCGTTGAAGAGGACTGGAAAGAAGCTCCCTTTCGATTTGGTCTTCCCAGATGCTCAGCTGACGACAGCGATTGCTGCGGCATGGCAGACCCTTCTTGTGCTGGGAACACCCTCTTGTTTGACAGTAGGGAAAGGACCGCAGGGTCTTGGCCGGTGTGGTAGGAAGAGAGGAATTGTCTGGTTGCTTTTGCTTTGAAAGCCCCCAGCAAGGTAAATGAATGCGTGTCTGCTGTTCTAAACTGGAATTACCCACCTCTAGCAGGCAGGGAGCTACCGGTAGGATTATTCCTTAGGGGTGTCATGTTCCAGCTCAACTTGTGTTTTACTTTGAATAATTAGGCTTACCTGCCAAATGTTTGGAATCTGAGATGCTGGATGTGTTTAGCAGAAGAGCGTCCTAAATACTGACTTAGAAGCTGAGCACAGAGGAAGGTGGTTGAAAGGGGTAACGTGTCCCAGTTTCTGCAATTTGCGATGACCTAAAATCCTTAATGATGGAAACTAAAGGCAGATAACAGAATCTTTGCATCTTTTCTACATTAATGTTAGCTCGTGACAACTCCAAGTTAGCGATGTGGAGAAAGTACTGGTTTTGGAGATCAAAGAACCACCTCCTTAAGCTAACTCAGGGAGTGAGCCGGATGATACGCTGTCCTCTGTGCTCACTGCATTCCTCAGTAGCTCACGTGAGGAGAAGGAAGACACAAGAGGATGCGGTCTGGTTAGTTCTGTGCTGGGATATCTACCTTGAACTTGGCAAGCTTTTATTCTTTCTGATGCTTAGGACAGTCTCTTGCTAACAATAGTTTTCTCTTGTAGGAATGCAGATTTGTACCATATCTCCCTGAATCTTCATTTTAGAAGCAGCCAGAGGATAAAAACTGGCGCGGTGCTCATTTAAAGTCAATATGCTCTACTTTGCAATTTGCTCATGTTCAAGTGCCCAGCTTTAAAGGTTTCTTTTGCCCACAGGCAGTCTGAATACAATGGGAGACTTTACTTTTTTCATAAAGAAAATGTTTTGCAAAAGCTCAAAGAGCAAAATATTTCTTTCCACCTTCCATCTCCTCAGGTTTATTATCACAAAGCAAAGTTTGGCTCTGAAGAATCTAGAGGGGAATGAAGAGATGGAAATTCATGCAGTCACCTCAAGACGCAGCCAGAAATGAGGACGATGGATGAGATGTGTGTATGTACAAACATGTGTGAGAGGAGTGAGAGGGTCCCACCTTGAAGCAGTTTTGGCATTCGATGCCTTGGAGATGATGAGGAGGTTTACAGGGACAAGGTGTAATGGAAAAAATCTCTACGCGTAACTGGTTTCTTTGCTGTCGGCGAGACTGGGGTTGCGTGAAGATGAATAGAAGTTCTGAGTCTTTACTGCATTGCAATATTGTGTAAATTCTTCTGTTTAGAGGGAAGCTTTACTGTGGGGTGGGGAAAAGGGAGTTGCAGTGAGAATGTAGTATCTTCAAGAAAAATGTGAAGGGATTCATATATTTGTCGCAGGAGCTAGTTTCCCTTCTGAAACTGTGGGCAGAAGACACAATCTGACATCTGAACCCCCCACCATAAAGGATTCAGCATGTGTCATAAGTTATTTGCCATAATGATTAAGTACTGCAGACTGGAAGGAGTGATTTTCTCTCGGATTTCAGAAGCCTTATTCTCATTGATTGATTCTGTAGCCTGAGTTATTCTGTGGTTTCAATAGGAATGGAAGTAGTGCCTGCTTGTATCACCTCTGGTGGTCCAGCATCTGTTATCTTTGAAGGCTGTCCATGTTGCATTTTGACTGAGATGATTGCCTGAGGCTTATTGTCATGGTCTTGGTTAATATTAGTGCTTACCTAAAAATGAAGGCGGCTTCCTTACTCTGAAGTCCAAGTTCCAGAATGTCAGAATACGGCTGTAAATAGAGGAAACTGAACAGGGGCATCTCAGCTTCTTTCAGAGGAAATTGTAGACCACGCAAGGATTAAATGATGCTTTTCACTGTGGAACTCAATGAGACCTCAGCACCCTGCTCCCGCGCAGCAGCGTAGGGTCGCTCGGAAGGATGCTGTCCTTCAGGGCTTGCACAAAACGTGGCACAGCAAAAGGGGCAATCCCGAGTTCATCGTTGGGGTGAAATGCAATTTTTCTAAATAAAACATTACAAAAGAAAATGTTGTAGTTCCCTGGTGATGAAGCTGCTCACAGGTAGAGAATAGTTAAACCCTTCTGTAACTAGACTCAGCACCTGCATGGCAACAGTTTCATCCCAATAATTTTGTTTTCCTGTGATATGAAAAGGTATATTGAATTTGCCCACGGTGTTTTCTTTAGGGAAAGTGTGTTCACTTTGCAATTTAGGGCTCTGTGTCATGTGTCATTCCTTTCCTTTTTTTTTTTCTTTTTTTTAATATGACAAAAAAAAGGTGTCTGTGCGTGTACATTTGTGTGTGTGTATATGTATTCCTTAATAAAGGATGTTCTTTGTGTGCCTGTTTGACAAGATGTGCAAACAGAAGCCGTGCTTTGGCTTTGAGGCCTGTGTAGCCCGATACCTTCAGGGCTTGTAATGAAAGGAACAGTCTGTCATTTCATTTTACATAGCTGAGGATTCATAATGCTGGGGAAAAGTCTTATTTCTCAGTATGCGAGCGGTTCTTTATTGGCCGCTTGCTGTGAAACTTCTGAAAAACGTTCATCTACCAAAGGGGAGCTTCTCTGATTTCTGTGCCGAGACACACAATTGAGTAAGAAAAAGGAAAGTTCAGACGTCAGTGCTGGCGAGAAGCAGAAGCGTGCTCTTTGGGCAGTAGCCCTGCCAGAACCGGCCTTTGATTTGCTTTCTTTCTGTTTAGTGTTTCTTTGTTGCCTATCCGTTATAAATTTTAAATAAGCTTATGGCCAGTTAGATCTTATGGACTTAGCGAAGGGAAGGTGTCAGAAGGGTAGCATTTCACATAATTCAGCTATTAATCTCTAGCTGCCCATTTTTTTAAATTATCCTTGCTTTGGACAGTTTGAGAAAGGTGTCAGTTTAATAGTAGGTCTTGATGTTTTATAGCCTTCTGTAGTCTGCAACTGAGTGCATTTTATCAAATGGAAATAAACTTTTAATGGTGTGTAAGATTAACTGCTCTGAAAGGCAATGGTCCTGTTCACTGCGGAACTGAATGAATGTTTTTACAGACAAAAATTCCACTCCTCCTACGCTGGGCATTGAAGGGAAGGCTTAAAGTGGGTTTAAATATAAGGTAGTAGTCTGTTAGTCTGTAGTAGGTTGCCTATAAATATGAAGTCCTTGGTAGATGCTTCACATGATTTCCATTTACTGAGCTGAGCCCAGTCATACCAGCAGGGTTGCAGCATGCTTTTCTGAGGCAGTAAATACTTCTTTCTCTGAATCTCTACTTGCGAGTTGTTGGGTAAAATGTGTTTTTCAATTGAGAAAGCTGAAATCAATAGAACAGTTATACCACGATGGTAGAAGTGAAAAGTTAATTTTTTTTACCTGCTTCTTTAGGAACAAAGCCCCAGTAACCAGACATCAATAGCAATGATGCAAGAGCCTCAAGAAATGGTGGAAGAGACAGTTACCGTGGAGGAAGACCCAGGCACTCCCACTTCCCATGTGTCTATTGTCACTTCTGAGGATGGAACCACAAGGAGAACTGAAACCAAGGTGAGAGGTTAATAACCACTGAGGAAAATGAGACAATACCACCTAATCACAAAATAAAAATAGCAGGGAGTAGCATGAGTGATGACAATCATCCTAGTGGGATCCTCACTGATTTTGAATGTCCTGTTTGCCAGCAAAGCTGAGCTCGGGGCTTTTTAGTTTTGCCTCTGTGTCTAGTTTGCTGCCTATCAGCTGTGCTGATACAGCTGTTCATGGAGCTGTGAACCGAGCAGCAGAAATTATCCAGGTTAACCAAACAAAAACACTAGAACCCCTTCCCGGACTGTTTATTCTTTTAAGATTCACTTCATTTTACTGAAACAGTTCACAGCATTGGCCTGCAAACACATACTGTGATACGAGAATTAGATGAGTTGGTAGGGCTTGGAGTAAATTACTTTTGCAGCTGAGGGAAATGTGCTTGGAAATACGTCTTCAAATTAGTTATGATCTGTAATAACAATATGCGATTATGTGTTTGTCCTTTAGAACAAGAAACATTCTATTTAACTAACACCATGGCATTTAAATTCTGCAACAACCTCGTGAATGGAATTTTACTCCAGATGCATGGGAAAGCCGGGTGTGTTCTCCAGCGACCTGTACCTCAGGTTCTGCTGGATCACAGGTGTTGCATATGTTCTGGTTTTCCTGATGTCTTTTTGTTCCCTTGTGTAAGGTAATTTTGCAGTCTCTGCTGAGAAGGTGCTGTATATTCATGGCTGCCTCACATGCTTTTGGGTACCACCATCTAATGTATTTAATCTGTGACTTATTTGAAGGAAATGCTGTTTTCTTTCTCGTGGCAGCAACAACAACTGTTATTTACAGGAAGGAAGTGATAGAATTACAGTGGTGATGGACACCTTTTTATGTGCACTAATAGGAGTGCATAGTTTTAGGAGACTGTAAGTGCAGCTATGCAAGGGAATAAAATGATAGCTACGACTGTAAAAATAGAGGAGAGGCTATGCAGTGGTCCCTAGATAACGGGACCACATGGAATGAAATAGTTTGTCTGAAATAGTCGTGCCACTGATAAAGCCGCATGTTTGTCATAGCGTAAAAGGTGCGATTTTCTCCTGTGTGTGCTGTACCTGCTATTTTTCCATCTTCCCACAGAAAAGGACAGTGGCAGCTCCAAAACAGGCATTGTATCTGCATGTGGGAAAAGAAAATTGAAAAAACAGCAGCCCTAGAGCTACTGTTCCATTTCTAAGAGCCAGGCTTTCTTCTGTTACTGTAGTTGATTCCAGGCACTGAAGTGTGTTCAGAATGGGCGGAGGGCGCATCGCTGTCTTGCTTTGCATTTACGTTTCAAATAATTTCACTGATTTTAATTTACCTACTCTCTGGAGGTGTACCAACTCGTAAAAAAATTTATTAAAAAAAAAAAATTGTAAATCCAGTTGTTGAGAAAAGTGGTTCTGAAATGTCAAAGCACAGATGGGGTTGGCTTAGCCCTAACTCTGCCAGAAAAGGTGCCGAGACTGCTGAGGTGGTGGTTGTCTCTGAAATGGTTTTGGTTTGACTTTTCCTTGCTGTGGTAACATGGCATAGATCTAACAGCTCTCAGATATGAATCTGAGGTCAGATTTTTTTAATTTTTTTTTTTTTAATCACATTGGTCTTCAGCTTGCTTTTTGCTTTGATAGAGAATGTGAAAATGAAAACTTGTCACTGGGGTTTTGTAACATCAGTTCAGTGTCCTGGAGTTAATTGGCATTGACTTACTATTCACTTCTAATAGGTATCATCATAGTGCTTTTACAGGTCATATTGTTATATGCGAGAGCCTTACAGAGAAAATTAAGTTTCCTGGTACCTCTGTGCAGTGGCAAAATTCTGACCTTGCTGCTCAGATGACGATGGTGAAGGAAAGCATTTCTCTGGGATGAGAGATGCAAACTCGTCTGCTGGGCACGCAGCGTGCAGTAGTAGGATCTTTGCTGAGCCCAGAAACTGCTGTTCTGTGTCTCTGCCTGTTCCCTCCCAGAGCGAAGAGGAAAAAAAACGGGGGGAGGGGGGGTGATGCTACGCCCCCCCCCCCAACAACGCTCCCCCGTGAATCTGGCCTTGCTTTTAGTGTGCAGGGACTTCTTATCCTTGTAAAGGAGTAGCATTTCCTGTGGTGGGAATCCTGACATCTATTTTCAGTAATATCTAATCTGTGACTTAATAAGGGTAATGTTTAAAGTGGAGATAGTCACACTGTGTTCATTAAGTGGTAGGGGGGTTAGGTTTATGCTTAGCTTTTTTTTTTTTGCCCCCCCCCCCCTTTTTTTTTTTGAGTCATCTGTTAAACCAAGGTAGTTAGCACAACATACAAATAAAGATTTTTTGTGCTCTACATTGCTGTGCTTGCTCTAGGCTTCTTTGAGGAAGGGTTTAGAACCTATTTTTACTACGTCTGTAACTAGAAGGCTCTTCTGGACAGTGCCAGTCTCAATCTCCAGCGTATTTGTCTTGCAAAGGAAGCGGCAGCACAAGATGCTTCCTCTGACAGAGTAAATAACACAGGTCGTGCTTTTTTAAGAGCCAAAGAGACCAGAGAGGTTTTCCGAATGTATGCTTTCTTTGCTGGATAGCTTATGTGGGGATTAGTCAACCTAATGCCATTTAGTATGTATTTTTGGATCTTTAAAAGGTAGTTGTTGTTTATTTTTGCTAAACTGTATAATCTTTAGCTTGCTGGAGAGCGATGCCTCTGAAATTCCTCCTCTTGAACTGAAGCATAGCGAAATCTGTAAATGGGAATGCTCCTGTATGCTGCTGTTCCTTTATTTATCTCCCCCCTGTTGTTTCAAAACCATAAGTTATAGAGGTTTTTTTCTTCAATAGTGTACTAAGTAAACAACCTTAATCCAGAAGCATTGACAGTTTTGCTATGCCTTCCCCCACATCTTTGAAGATGCCTGTAGCAGTGAAGCAGGAAGAAGGCATAATAGAATTTAATATTTGACATATTTTAAATAGAGAACATCTGCCGTTTCAAAATGAGAGATCTCAGAGTAATTTCCCCCAAACTGTTATTCTCTTAGTACTATACTAAGTTCCTGCATAACATTCACTGCACAGAAGATGTAGCAGATAATACTTCATTTCAACTTCATAATCTCTCTGGAAGCCAACTACCTATCATGCTAAAACAGTGAAAGTCACCTTGGGGAGAAGACTACCACGTCTTGCCTGTCGGCTGGAACACTGCCATGTGTTAAAGGGAGCCTGTTTGTAAGTGGCTCAAGAGCACCCAGTAAAGCAAATTAGATGTACGTGTGCTTGTGTTAACGTTTGCTTTTTTCTTTCTTCAGGCATCTTTTATTTTTGTCTTTGAAATGCTAAGAGATTGGAGAGATTCAGGTCACTTTTATTAATTGAAAAGGATGGTTTATGATAACAAACTGGGAAATCAGTCTGTATACAAAGTTGTTTCCAGTCCAGCCATTTGCTTTTTAATACTCGGCAAAGGCAGATCTTTCCCAGCAGTGATTAACTGCTGCTCCCGCTTGCTAGCACCAGCGGTGGGAAAGCGCCTGTGAGCGAACCTCGTGGGTTGTGGCGGTGCCAGGTACCCCGAGATGCGGTGCTTCGAAACTTGGCAGAAAATTCGAGGGAATTAGTTAGCAGAACAGGAATGGATTTCAGCCGAAGTTGAGGGCCCTTTGAAAATGTGAAACGTTAAGCTTAAAATTGAAGGGGAGAAATCTGAGCTGTTGTTTTGAAAACCTACGGGGTGAGTTCTTACACAGCATTTAATAGAAAGGTAATAGCTTCAACCTGCTTGGGCTGATTAATTTTTACAGTCTGTAGTTCAAAAATAAGCTCTCAGAAATGTCAGAATGCTTTTATCTTCGTGCATTCCTTCTCAGCTGTTTTTTGTTTTATGACATAGTTTCAACAAAATTTTTAGCCCTGTCAGCTTTTATAATGTACTTAATTTATCAAAAAAGAAAAAGGGAGGCAAAACAAAACCAACCTTAATAACAAAATGGAAGGCAAAATTATAGGTACTGGTTAAGATGTCTGCATTTGACCGTGATAGCCCACTTCAACTGAAATCTCAGGACAGTCTTTGCTCCTCGTGTGTCTCAGCGCTGTGCACGTTGAGGGATCCACTTGTACCGTCTGCACATGCATCCAGGGAGTCCAGTCGTCGGATATTTTTATGTTTGTTCTCCCATCCTTCAAGACAAACAGAAGGATGAGGGACAGAAAAATACAGAAGCTGCTTCAAATGTGTGAATATTTCTTTTGTGTTCTGTTGGCACATGTATTTCCAGAAACAGAATTAGTGAGAGCATTCTTGTGGGGCCTGTAGGGGAGTTATTTAACCAAGTAATTGCTATCTGGGGAGAACAATGGTTAGGTCAGTAAACCTGACACGTAGTTATATTCTGGGGTGGGAGCAGCAATGAAAGCACCCGGTTGCAGGCTCATAGGATTTGGGTTCCAGAGGGCTTGAGTAAGTTGGTATATTGGAACTTTTTCTTTTTTTTACTGTGGTTGAAACCTTAATATAGTTTACAGGAAATAAAGAATTGCAAATATATTTTAAGCATACTTCATAGGGAAGTAATCTGAAGCTTTCATCTGGTACTCTAGGAGACTGTAGCACTGAAACAGTTGAGCACCTTTGATTTGTAATCGGGCTAAAAAACTCTTTAAAGGGGTTTTCTTTAGAGATGGAGAGTAAACAGTGGAAGTCAAATAACGCTTTCTCAAAGTAACTTGTATCTCTACATTTTTCATTAGAGCATATCTGTAGTGAGGAGTTCATGCTAATAAATCTTTTTCAAGATTGGGTGCATCTGAAGGATCAGGTGTCTCAGAAGTCCCAGAAGTTCTCTGGGACTCCCATGTGGAATAGCTTTGTTCTCTCTGGCTAATGCATCAGTATTAGGGAAACCACAAAAACGTTGGGAGAGATTACTGTGCTGTCAGGTGCTCAAGGCTGCCTATGTTCTTTTAAGAAATATAAATGAAATATTCCCTTGAGCTGGATTTCCTGAAATAAAGATGTTTGGTTTGTTGGTTGTTTGTTTGGGGTTTTTGTTGGGTTTTTTTTTGCCTGGAAACCTAATAAATGGACCTTCCTCTGTGCTGGCTAATTGCTTCCAGAAAGCTTCCCTTTATTGTCCTGTAGGCAACAAAGTCTGTTTATCACATGATAAATCTTCTCTCTCGATGCCTGTCCCTGTCAAATGAGGCATGAGTGCAAATACTCCCTCTCTCTCAAAATAGAAAAAGACTCAGTTTGATTGCCCCACCATAACACCTTTAGCATTATTGAATGCTTTTATGCTATGAGAAATGTGTACTTTAATGCTTGAGTGAAATGTTCCTTTTTATGTGTCTGACAAGGGGGTTTTGATTGTCCTGATTCTTTCCACTCCTTAATAGGGGCAGCATTCAGAAAATGATAGAGGTGAAGCTGTGCTAACACTGTAAACTTGTTCTTACATGTGCTAGTTGATGCTAAATGTGTCTTTTTGACTAGCCAAAGCCATTGAAAACTTGTCTGTGCTAGTCTTGAAGACAGGAAATAAGGCAAATTGGGAAAAAATTGCAAATTAATGTCCTGCATTCTGTATTGGTCACATTAAAAAAACAAACAAACAAAACAAAAAAACCCCCTCTGTACTCTGTGGAGTACCAGAGCATGGTGAAAAACTCATTAACTGTGACTGGTAAGTCACAAATTGTCTAGGAGTTGATTTTCAAAGTGTTCTGAAATTCTGCTTTGTCTTTTTTGTGTACATGTACTGAATATTCGTAGACAATTGTCCTTGCCATAACATTTCTGTGTTGTGTTACCTCATCCTGTCTGACAGTAACAGTGATTCTCGAAAAAAAATTAAACAGTCAAAAATGAGCAAGAGTCCAGAATTGGCAGTGGGAATGCGGGGTGAAGACGTACAGCAGCGATGCCTCCGCTCCCAAGCCTTTGTCCAGGGATCCCGCAGGTCAAAGCTTGTCCCTTCTTTTGTGCTGTTGCTGCAGCCAGGCGTGGTTTATTAGGTATCTCGCACTGTCTGATCTTGACAATTTTATGAAAAATTACACATGACAAACTATGCATGCATGGCAACGTATGTCTTGAAAAGAGAAACTCGGAATTAAACTGCCTCCTGTTGAATAGTGCTGAAAGAAAGGGCTGGGTGAGGTTATGCAAGTGCTCGTCCTGGCATCTAGAAAGCTGCCGCTTTGTTCCTTCCTGGGCAAAAGTATCAATTTTCTGATTCATCACATTGCTGAAACGCCACCTTCCTTCCTGCTATTCCCGTTACTGGTTCCCACATTCAAGAAGGCAAAGGCCCAGGCTTTGCATCCAGTTTTGTCATCGCTTTGCAGAACTCACGTATTTCAGGCCTGGGAAATGTTGCTTTTTCTGCTCTTAGAAGATCACTTATGAACGTATTACTTTGAATAAAACTTTTGGCTCAGGCTTCAGTAGCAGAATACTGAGCTGTGTTGCCTTGTGTGTTTCCACTTTACAAAGAACTACTGTACGCTCCGCCAGCTCTTTTTCTTCGCTAAATGCTGTCTAGTGTTGTAAATGCCATGACAGTAGTCACGCTGATAACTGAGTGGAAAGTAGAAGTATTGTGCACAGGTAATAAGCAAAAACTGCTGTTGGATTCTGTGTCATGGAATAAATGTTTAGTTTCTAGTTTCCTTTGTTTTAGTTATTAAAATGTGTGCTTTTAAAAAAAGGGAAAACAGAAGAGTCGGAGGCATGGAAGCTAGCGTCTTTCCTGATGTTTACTTGCCAAGGAAATCCCTTTGGGTTGAAGAGGAGAATTCTTTCAGCTCTGGCCCAGATGAGATACTAAGGTCATGTTGGTACCTGGCTCTGCTTTATTTAGCGTTGTGATGCTGTTTAATTGTGCTGTTGGTGGAGAGTCATTTGTGTGGCTTTCAGTCTTTCAGGATTTCATTACTTCATTAGGCTGAAGTATCATTTACTCACAGATGTCTCGAGGAAAAGAAACGCTGTTTGGGTGAATTTTTTCTATTTGGGGTTTCTGTGTGAAAACATCTGGCTAGAGGACATGTCTGGAGCTGCTTCAAGAGATGTACTCTTAATTATTCTGTTTTAGCAGCAGCTTGGCTAATCTGGTACCAATCTAAATGTTTAAATCGGAGGCTATAAGTCAAAATACCTATTTGGACTTAAGAGCTACTGAGTAATCCAGGAATACCTGCTATAGTTACTGTTTCTCTTGATGTATGCATTTCATTCTGCAGCTTACATGAAGAAAAGTCCTTTACTGATGCTTATTTACCTCTGTAATACTTTAGAAACCCAAAATATCTCTTACCAATTTTGTTTTGTGTTCCTCCCCTCCCTGTGTGTAATACTCTCTGGTGGATTGATTCTCCCACTCATCTTTATGGGGGTGTTGGTTTGTTCTTTGGTTGGGTTTTTTTACAAAGGGCTGAAAGTCAGCATTTACTAGGGTTAGGGTAACCTTTTATAGGTTAAAGTAACTTTATTAGGGTTAGGGTAAGGATAGATTGGCTTCTGCTGGACTTTTTCTCCCCAAAACAGCTTTTGCCAGTCACTCTGGAAGATGGCACAGAAGCTGATGGACCCCAGATACCAACCAAAACAGAAAGTCCTTTGCCAGTTTGTAAATAGTAGTGGCTTTTGTCTGGCACTGTCTTACGCAGATGACCAGACCTTTCCCATGAAGGCAAAACGTTCTTGGAAACTCTTGAGGAGTCTTTGTTCTTACCCTTTAGCAAGAAACCCTGAACACAAGTGCCCTCTGGACACTTACCATTTCCAGTTTTTGTCGGTTATGTGAAATAGTCTAATTCTATCTGTGTTGAAATGAGATGCGATTTATAGGAAGAAAAGATAAAGATGTATTTGTGTACAGAATTTTCTTTAATGTTTTATACAAGCTTGCCTAGCCCAGTACATTTAGGGTAGTTGCAGTTGCAAACATTGTGTGGCGTTAGTGTTCATTATTGCCAAATAACGTCACCAAAAGAACAGAATGACACCAGCTACGGTTGGGCTTGTATGGTGTTGGTCGGATGTAGGCATATCTTAGAAGAGAAGGTGGTTGTGCTCTCTAAAAGCTAGAAGCCTGAAACTTTTCTGTTCAAGATCAGGTTTCCTAAATATTACTGCCAAATTTGAGCTCCATCAAGTTACACAGTGGTACACATCAGGCAGGAGCATATAACTGTATTTCTGTCAAACTAGAGAATGTGATGTGGTATTTGTGCTAATTGTGGGAGGACAGGCTGTGGCTCCTCGACATCGTAAAGTCTGCTCTAGGAAAGATGCCTCCTGAAAACATCTTGGGCAAACTTGAACTGGTGCAATGGCTTGGCACTGCTTCCACACACTGTCACATGGCTGCAGTGGTTTTGATTTGGTAGTAAGAGCCCCAGAGTGCACTTAACTCTGGGTCTATGACCTGTCTTTTCAGCTTTTCATAGAAATATTTTCCCCACCATTAAACCCTAAACCTAATAGGTGAACTCATGAGGACGCCAGTGCTTCCATTCAACAGGCATGTCACTGTACTATGCTTTGTGATGCTCTCTCCCCGTTTTACTGTTCTAGCTCCCCGTATGTCTCATCACATTGTGCAGCAAGGAGAAAATTAACATATTTATTCACTACTTCTTCACAGGTTACCAAAATGGTCAAAACAGTCACCACCCGAACAGTGCGTCAGGTGCCACTTGGGCCTGATGGCCTGCCATCAATGGATGGCTCGTCTCCCATGGGCAGCTACACGGATTCAATAGACAGAAGGTACATGAAGAATGGGGAGCGGTACATCACACCACAAGCATCTTCCACGCTAACCAGATCTTACAACAGCTACAACGATTCTTACCCTGAAGGCCATGAAGGCCAGTATCGCCCTTATATCGGTCGTGATGGTTATGGAGATCTATCTGATAACTATGGCAGCTTGTCTCGTGGTGTCAACTACCGTCCTCGCTATGCCTACGTGCCAGGAAACAGTTACAGGCCAGATGATGGTAGCTTCACTTTGCCAAGCAGGAGGGATAACTACGGCCCCGTTGCCCAGCCCCAGGTGCCCGTGGGTAGCAACGTTGACTTGAACCGCTCCCAGCCAGAACGCTTCCAGCCAGAGCCCTATGGACTGGAAGATGATAACCGCAGCCTTGGAGTAGATGATGAAGGATATGAACTGGATCCTGATTACTCCACTGTGAACCGGAGGACGTCTGCAGGTGTGCCAGAGAGAGGAAGACCTCACAAAGGAAGGTAAAACCCATTTGTTTTTTACAGTGCTAATCTGCCACTGTTTTGCTTAGTTGAACATCTGCATTTGAACTCTTAATGGTCTGGTAAGTTCTGGAATTACTTGACAGAAAACCAGGTAGATCCCATCATTTCATTAGCCCATAAACAACTGCAAAACACACATGAAATACAGAAGGGAGTGAGGGTAGTGCTCAGCAACCCTTTCATTGTGTTTCTGGCTGCTTAGTTTAGGTTGAATTTAGAAAGAAAGAGATAGTCTTGTAGAAGAGGGCTAAGTTACATTTTTCCCTCTTCCTAAAACAGCGTTGTGACTGCATTGTGTTGTCCCAGAGCCATCCCACGCTAGCAAGGTGAAAAGAGGGATTTGTAACCTGTGAGACTTCTGACAGGTCTGGTTATGCGCACGTCTGCCAAACAGAAGTTCAGCACAGCTGGCTGGGGTTGCAGGCCAGCTGGTACCTGGTGGTGAAGGGATGCCTTGTTACCTAAAAGCTGTCCTGTGAGGTGTTTGACAGCCTCGGCTCCTGATCCTGTGCTGACTGCACACCCTCAGCTGCCTGACCAGGTTGTGCTGAACCTCACTGTACTTCAGCATTTTGGAAGACCAGATCGTTATTTTGTCCTGTGCCTATATAAAGGGGAGATGAGAGCATCTGTGTTGCACTTAATGTAACTAAAGGGACCAGTCACAAATTACTTCTGGTTCAGTCCCCCTTCCAAGGCATGTTCTATTTTAAGCCGTATTTTCTGACATTAGTTGTTTATGCTGAGCTTGCAGCTGTCAGCTCGTGCATTTGGATGGGGGGGGGGGGCGGGACGGGACACCAAGCAAGCAAGCAAGCTCAGGAAGGGAGTCTTATTACTCAGCTGAAAGTCATCTTCTGAGTATGAACCTGAAAAACTTGTCTACTTTGTTTTCCAAGCAGTGTACAAACTCTTGCGTGTGCCTGCATGAAGTCATATCCTCGTGAATCATGTTTTGATACGGATTTAGATCTCATTATTTTCCTTTTAAATTTAGAGTAGTTTCCGGAGCTGTAAAGAGTCTGGAACCCACCTGCCTCTCTGTGTGTAGATGGTCTTCAGACTTAATACTTGTGACCGAAGGCTTGACTTCAGCAGCAGTAGTTGTTGGTGGGATTTAGGTAGGCCTTTTCGCTCTCTTGTCTTGGAGCGCTCCTAGTTGGAGATGTGATGTCATTCATGGTTTTGTTCATATTTTCATAGCTCTATCTTCCTTCACATTTCCGGAAGTTCATTTTAAAGCTAAATGGAATCAAGCACCTGCAGATTGTCATCTTTATTTAAAAAAAAAAGAAAAAAGAAAAAAAAAAAGAAAAGGTATCAAGGCATATCTCCCAGAACCCCCTTTAAGTCCCTTTTGTGACATCTTTGATCTTGCAAGCTTCCAACCAGTGGAACCACATCAGCGTTTTATGGGGCTAAAGGGAATACCTGCAGCCTGTGGGTGCAAAATACTGATCAGTCTATCAAACTTTAATCGGTGCTCCTCTGCATCTAAGCAAGTTTACCGTTCTCATTAAAAACAGTCAGGCAGCAGTGCTTTTAAATTTTTATTAACATTTTTCAAACTATATGCGTGATGAATAATTAAATGTATTCTTAGAACCTACCTATTTGCATTTTTTAAGTTTTTTGTGTTTTGTTTTTTTAAACATCCCTTTGATTTATTGTTCCTTGCAGTTTGGATAGGACCAATTTTTGTTTTACGTTTCTTTTGTTGTGAGAGTTTTTTCCATATTTAATATGCTCAAGAGGCTTTGACAAGTAATTAGCTTGACTGTGGCAGCAAACTTTAGCTGGTGAGAACATAAGAAGATTGTATGAGGCCTCTTCATAAGTAGTTACTTTTTGACATTTCAAAGAAATACTTGAACAATTCAATAAAACTGCATTTCAGATATGCTACTTGTCTGCAAGAAACTAAAGACTACAAATAGTGCTTTGTACTGGATGAGGGTAATTACTACTTGATTATTCCTCTCTAGGTTTTTTAAAATAAGTTATTCCTTGTGAAAATGATTAAATGAACATGATAAATTGATGGCATTCTTGATTTCAAAAAGTTTGCGTGTGTAGAGTAGGTATAACAACCACACTGTTAGAAGCTTTTCTACATCACACCGACTTTCAGCGTGGGCATCTTCATCGTGTCGCAAAGAGAATTCTTCTGGCTAACTCACTGCGGAAGCTGAAGTTACTCTCTCATTTTCTTCCCAGTAAGTGCTGCCCTCATTTGTTAATAGTTTAAAGGTGGAATAAGGATCCCTACTGTCGGTTCCTAGTTCTGATGCTGCTCTGTCCGAGAGGACCGAGTGGGGGTTTCTCATCAGAGCCTGTGGTAGGTGGTCTCACCCCTGTGTGATAAGGAGGCAGCCCAGCTGTGTCTGGAGGGGATCCTGGTCAAGGGGGTTACAGGTACAGATTGTCCTTTCCATCCCTTGCCAGCTCCATTTGAGCACAGAGGTAAATGTCTGTTGTGCTTTCCTTCTGTCATCACCAGCCTCATTTTAAGCTACTTATATTTCATTTTAAATTGGGGGAAAATGTGCCTCCTCACCAACATCTACGAACCCAGATAAGTGCACAACGGCAAATATTCCCTCTGTTGGCTCTTCAGTGCTTGTGGCTGCGTTTGTTTCTTGTTTTCCTTTATACTGAGTCTCTGCTGTAAGATATATTATCTTCGGCAGGAAGAATACCTGGCACTTAATGTTCTTTTCCTCAGCACATGCTCTGGTTTGGTTTAAGTCAAATTGTATAATAAATGGGGGTGAGAGAAAGGCGTGTGGGGTGTATAACACTGATTTAATATTACTCAAATTTACTTGTGAAGGTATTTACACATCTTTAATTTGGTTTATGCCCTTTTTTTCTTCATTTGGCAGGTTGCCTTTATTAGGAGAATTTTATTACAGTCTTTAAAAATATGTAGTCTTATGGTGTTGCTACGTGTTTTATATACAGTCCTTTTAGAAGGAGAAGCAGGAAGTACTGAATATTTTTCATTCACAAAAACCAACCCTTCTATTATTGGAATATTTTTTAATCATTAAATTGAAGTTAACACAAATGAGCAGGAAAAACCAGCAAGTCATAATTCATCTTATGTTTTTTAAATTATCTTCTGTTCAACTTCTCATTTCTTGCCTCTGTGGTAATTCCTTTCCAGAGTGGGTCGCTACAGTTTGCACTTGTACTTGCATCCACGGGACTCCTTGTTCCCTAAAAACTCTGGAGCAGCTATTGCCAGGGTTACTATTCCAGACTAGACAGGATATGAATTTTTAACGTTGACTAAATCAACAACAAACCAGTTTTCTGCTGTTAAATTTTCTATGGCAGAAGTCCGATAGAAGAGACTGAGACTATATTTGGTGGTCACTTCATGGCCCAAATTATTATTACCAGGAAACGAGCCAGATTTGAGATTAAATTACTGTAACACTAGGTCTCTCTTGCTTCTGTTACGTGTAGACAGTGCGAGAATATTGGTCTCACGTACGCGTTAGTCACATTCCACTTCTGGTGTCTTTTTTCAATCTGGAATATAACGGCTTACATTTGTAGATAAACTTTCAGTCAGCGCTTCTGGCCTGACTTCACCCATTTCAAGTGTGGTCTCACAGCAGCACCCACGCAGGCATCCTTCAGGCTAGGGAGATACCTACCGCTGTAGATCGGCCTCTTTGGTTTCATGGCCAACCATAAGTGTAATACCATTGGGGTGTTGTCTAGTTTGGGGCAGGAGTGTATGGACGTGCCTGGGCAGAACGGGGTGAAGCAAAAAATGCAGTTGGTTTGGAAAAGATGTGGTTTTTTTCTGAGGCATCTCCTTAGAGTGGATTTGATCTCGGTTTGTTGATCTTCTGGTAGCAGAAGACTTGACGTATGGCTGAGTCTTATGTGGCAGGCAGCAGCCTGAGTCAGCTCACCCAGCTTTTAGGTGAGCTTTTAGGTGGTTCCAGTCACGGGGATTTCGGTGTTTTAACCATATGGCCCATAACTCAGACTTGTCTCAGCAGAGGATTCGGTCCAGTTTTGAATCCTCTTGTGCATCCTCCTGTCAGGGAACAGAGGCTGGCAAAAGTAGGACCTCATTCTGCAAAGTCTTTAGATTTCCTCTTCGATGTTTGGCACCAAGTTCCCTGCTGAAATCCCAAGCCTTTGTGGTCTGTTGTCCTAAGCAGACACCAGCTGCAAACTGTGATGAATGTAACACTTGTATAAATTGTTGAGGATTAAATGTGTAAATCTTTCACCTGTTTACTCAAATGTGCCTATGTTGAAGCCACAGGGAAGATGATAAATCCACAAGCTCTCTCCCAGTTTGTATCGACGCTAGAATGTGTTTTGATCAATGCCCTGAGACAGGTGACTAGTGAGACCCACGGCATCCTAAAAACTCAGCTGCCTTGCTGCAAACAGATGGAAGGCAAGATGCTTGTAGTCAGCAACTCTGGCGTACTACCAGATCTCTTCCGCCCCGCGAGTAAAGAGCTCTTGGCCTCCTGAGCACAGATGACTCTGTCTGCTGAAGCTCCCGTTAGTCCTTCTCCTGTGTCGAGTGGCTTGCCTTTCCAACGTAGCCGTTCTGCTGGCGTGAAGGTGAAAAATTGCATTTGGCCCCCACCAGTCCGACTCGGAAAGATGATTTCTTTACTCTCTCTGTGTGTAAATGTGTTGCTGATTTTACTCACTTGTCTTCAGAAACTGGCTGTGTTTATCTCCCTGATAGACACTTGCTTTTGACTTCTTCGCTCTTTGCCGAGTCTGCCCTTCTCCGGCCCCCGAGCCCCTGTTAACGGAGGGGAGATGGGACTTGGCCTGGGCCCGACCGCCCTCCCTCGCGCAGGGAGCGGGGATCTCCGTCTGCCGAGGCAGTCGAGGCCTCGTGGTGGTTCTGCAGTACGCTGCCCGAGCAGTTATTTTGCTCCTTTGCAGGTGATCTATTTTGGTAAAACGCTTCCCTTCAATGCTGTTAAGCAGTGACAGAGCTGATATTTAGAGCTTCCCTTGTACAATATTTCAGGATTCTTTTCCTTTAATTACGGTGTGGGTTGGTTTTTGTTTTCTTTTTTCATTTTTCTTTTTTTTCTTTTTTTTCTTTTAACCTTCTCCGGCCTTGATGACTGTATTTAGTCATGTGAATCTGAACTGGTGTGTGACTTGCCTTTGCTGAGCTTTCTTGTACAGCTCTTAAGTTCCCACCAGGATCTCCAAGTTTCTAGATAATTATTCAGGGTCTTGAAGGGTCAAGTGTCCATGTGTTATCTTTGCTGCCACGTAGAGTCATTGGGGTTTGTTACTGGTGCATTAACCAGTGGCTCTTGACACCATTTCATCCTGCAGAGGTATGTTGGATCTGACCTGCGTGGGCTTATTTCAGCAATAGCGTTTCTTGTGTTCATCCTTTCTCTACAAATACTTGAGAGAGGCTGTCTTGTTTCAAAGTAGCTGTCTTTGTGCACTCAGATGGTCATGTTAGATGTGCAATCCTATTTTTTCACTGAGGAGATGGTCCAGCAGACTCAGGTTGAGATTGGCAGGAACAGAGTTACAAGTGGACGGTTCATGTAGGAATGGGACTGTATGAAAATGCCCACAGTTGTTAGAAGTCACTTATGGTTCGGGGTCTGTTTCCTTGAGGATGCTTTGCTTCTGCTGTGGGGCTGGGGCCAGCAGTAGGTGCTGTGGTCCCCACGGAGCAGTAGCTGGTGGGTTCTGAGCAATGCTGCCCTCCCCACCACCACCTGCGTGATTCATCCTAAACCATCCGCAGCTCTCCGTACCCGCGGCGCTCAGGAATGCAGCCTCTTCCCTGCGGCGCGAAACGCTCAGCATCTTCCCCTGTCCTGTTCTACCCCGGCTCGGTGGCCTGGGGATCTCATCAGAGAGGGATGATCAAAGCCTATTGGCTGTCTTCGGCACATCCGTAGCTTTGTATCGGAACAATGGAAGAAAAAACCCTTTAAAAAAAAAAACAAACACAACTTTGTTAGAATAAGTAGCAAGTTAGGATGTGATCTTCTTTCTTTTTTCTTTTTCTTTTTTTTAATGACTGATTCTTTACTTCAGGTATTCACATTAGTATTTAATAACTAGTGATTGATAATTTAAAAAAAGTTAGTGTTGTTGGTACAAGAGTTACGTGGTGCTCTCTTGTCATGACAGTGTTGCAATTTAAAGTCCTAACTCTGAAGTTTTATTTTGGGCAAATGTAATGAAAGGAAAGAGCTTTGTGTGGCACAGGGGAGAAGATACGGCATGAGGAGGATGGGTCCGTCCGTGTGGTTCTGTTCAGAAGGCTTCGTGGAAATAATGCAAACAAACTGCATCCCAAGACAACAATTATCTTTGAGTATTTGCATGGATGAGAGGGAGAGAGAAACTTAATTGTGCAGGTGTAATTGAGGTGGTGTACAGTTATCTTGTGGGCAGCTCGTAGGACTGAGGCGTGCTGAATTGCGAGTTACCAAGTCAAGCAAGCAACAGCTGTGCAGAGGGCAATTATTAAAATTAATCTTCTGCTACTTTTCTTTTATGCAGTCAATAAGAATTTAACATGAGGATGAGTTTGAGAAATGAGGTTTTGTTGTAGTTTTAATGCTGGTTGTCCCAAATTTACATATGTAAAACCAGAATTTTGTTTGAGGAGTAGTTAAGGGGTTTTGTTACTACTTCTGCCCTGTGTATACGCACAAAAGTACATCTTTTCAGTGTTGTTACTTTCTTCTTGGAATGATGGAAACAGCTTTGTTCTGTAACAGAAAATACACCGGCTGTCCAGACATTGTAAATTACTGTGTAGAGCAAGTACTGAATTATACATACACGAATAACTGCATCGATAAAAGGATTTCTTCAGATTCATTCTGAGTTTTGGATACTGGCCCATTTTTATCCTTGCATTCAGTTTATGGTTTAGAACAGCAATTAAAGCAACTTAAAGTCAGTAGAGGCGCTTTTAACGTTAAAAGCGTTAATTGTACAAGGCTAAGTTCAGTCTCCACCTCCGGTTGCTCTTCTCCCCGGAGTCTAGTTTAATTAGCAGTCCCTTTAGGATAACAGCAAGCTCCATTTTCTTTCTGAGTTCTAATGGTCTATACTTCCTTCAGCATGACATCAGAAATTGTTCAGTAACATCAGTCAGTGCTTAAAATGAAAGTTTATAAGAATCATTTTGTACCAATTAAAACTACTTGCTTGACTGAGATAACTACAATACTGAGATAGTAGCTAATCGGTCCAGGAAAAAACAGTAAGGCAAAAAGCTGCTGCTGTTTTAAAAAAAAATATATATATATATAAGAAGTCAGTTTATGTTAACATCTATGAAGAGTAGTATTAGAGGGAAGGGAGGATGAAGAAGAAAAATCTTATAGACTTAAGGTTTGAAACAATGGGATTAATGGGAATTTTGCTTCACCTCCCGGTGGGTCACCTCGGCTCCTCATCCTTCTCGGCCAGGTTCGCGAGCTGGTGTGAGCCTTCGGGGCAGAGCCTGAGAGGAGAGAGTGCAAAGTTGAAAGCGTTCGTGGGAGTTCGTAACCGTTAGGTGCAAGTCACCTTATTGCCCTGTGGGCTTATTCACGTATACGGTTGAAGAATTTGTGACCAGTGGGTTGCTGTGTGCAAACTTCAGATTTCCTTTTGTCCTTCGCCCAAGGACTTCAGTGCTATCTCTCCGGCGGGTGCCCCGCTCCTGCACTGAAGCTCCCCTGCACGAACGACGCGTGTTCTGGAGGATGAAAGGTGTCGCTTTGAACAAGGGATGAAGTGTATCAGTGAATCGCAAAAACAAATTCTGAAGCTGTAAATGCCTTTCCTTACAAATCTCTTGCAGAAATGGTCTGTCTTTAGCAGCTAGTTGGGGGGAGGGGGGGATTTTTTTCTCAAGGTTAGAGATTATAGTTGCAGCAGTGGTTGTTAAAAAAAAAAAAAAAAAAAAATTAAAAAAAGGAAATATTTGTCAAATACTGATTTTTTTTTTTTTTTTTAAGAATATGGACATTCATAGTGTGAGGATGTACTGTGTTAGAATATTTTCAGCTGTGTTGACTGTAACTTTGCCCTTTGTGTGAACTAGGACACAGTAATACCTAAGTAGGTGCGTTAGCCGGTTGTGACTGACTGCCTTCAGTTACACACAGTGAATTATGGCACAACGAGATAGATGCCGTTCATGCTGACGCTGTAAATGATCTTAAGTTAATGAACTAACATGCAAGTTAGTTGCTGATCTGGGGAGGAAAGCTCCGAGTACCGGACTTGTTTTGGATGTCCAGCAAATTACTCTGGTGTCAAGAGCTGGACCCAGGTCTCTGGGCCATCAGCCTCTTGCCTGTAGTATGAATGATTCTGTACAAGGTAGACTTTTATTACGTGCTTGGATCCAGGACTTGGGTTTTCCATCATCTTTGACACCGTTATGTGTATTGATGAGTTCAGTGTACTTGTGTGAGCATCAACATGGAAATGTAGTGGAACTTCTCAGACTTGCTGAAAAGTGGCTGTGGTCTCAGTCCAGGCCTTGAATGCCTCTAATTAGTGTTTTGGTTTGCCGCAGAAGTAGTGGCATTAATGAAGCTCAGTGTTTCCTACTAAATGTAATCCAGCTCTATCATAATTGGTTTGCTAAGTGACCAAAATGAAAGCAATCTGTTTGATGACTTGCAGTTCCTGTCATCGTTTCATTGCTAGCCAAACAAATACTGTGCTGTAGTCCCATCACTGCGGAGTACTCAGCTATGGTTAATTTGCAAGTTACTACAAATAAATCATTTGAAAGTGTAAATATGCTGCCCGTAATGATGTTGGTGATATTAAAAGGTTTGCTCATAGCTGAAATCTCCATACTGACTCAGAGGTACCGAGTGTTTAAATGCGCTTTTTTTTCCCCCCTTTCTTTCTCTTGGGACTGTTGCTTCCTACAGGGGCTACGATGACCCCATCGAGACAGAGATGGTTGAAGAGAGGATACCTTACCTTCATGGTGGCTACGCAGCACCGCTGGCACAGCCAGAGAGAGGAAGCATGGCTAGCATTGACCGTCTGGGGAAGCGCTCCCCCTCTATTGACAGCATCCGCAAAGACCCCAGGTGGAGGGACCCTGACCTCCCAGAAGTAATTGCCATGCTCAGCCACCCTATCGATCCAGTCAAGTCTAACGCCGCAGCCTACTTGCAGCACTTGTGCTACGAGAATGATAAAATCAAAAAGGACGTGAGGCACCTTAAAGGGATACCTATCTTGGTGGGCCTACTTGATCATCCAAAGCCGGAGGTCCATCGCAAAGCCTGCGGGGCTCTCAGAAACATCTCCTATGGGAAGGACAATGAAAACAAGGTGGCTATAAAGAACTGTGATGGCATCCCTGCATTGATCAGACTGTTGCGGAAAACGAACGACATGGAAGTGAGAGAGCTAATTACAGGTCAGTGTCTGTAGTTTCTTTAATGAATTATTCTTTAGGGGAGTCCTTTCAGCTTCAGGAACAAGAATTTGTGGAGATTAGAGCATTGAAGGAGAATTTAGATCGCTGGCTGCAGCTGTTTCTTTGGCTGCACCAGGTTTGTGGTGTGAGACAGCCTAAGGCAAACGTGCCCTTCAGGAGGAAACGGAGATCATCTGTGCATGTAGCACACTCGGGTTTCCCGGGCTGCTGGGAGATGGATGATGCTTCTTGGATGTAGCATGCAACTGCTTGTGGTTGAGTTACTGAAGCTTAAATGAGTTATAGCAACTTCATTGACAGGTAATTTGTAGTGCACTTGCCCTCAGTGTGTTACAATCGTGAGGTAAGATATGCTAATCTAAAACTTTCCTTGTTAATCTCTTATAAAACAATCCTGCTGCCATGTCCCCACTAGTTCATATTGATAGAACAGTCTCCTCAGGCACACCTCCAGCCCACGGTGCCGGGGACGCTGAGGCTGTATATAAAGTTGCAGCACTTCTGGGCTGGAAAACTCAGATTTTTAAGGAGCGTGGAGTCTGCTGTTGAGATGCTCTGGACATGGGGTTTGCTTGTTGCAATAATCGGAAAAGGGAGAATTACATTTTGAAGTTACTGAGTTCGTGCACGCTTTGCGGGGAGTTTTCAATCACTTGTAACTCCATTATTCAACTTGTTTTTTATTTGAACTTAGTCTTGGACATCGTCCAGAAAGAGTAATAAAGTATATGCCAAGTTTCAAAGTTCAGCCATTAAGTGGAAAAGGGTGGAAAAGTATGTCAGCTCTTAAACTAAGGAGAAATATATTGTTCTTCAGTCTCCCATAACTCATGAGGAGTGAAATGGATTTCCCTTTCTTGTCTCAGAAGCAGCAGGGGATGTTTGGATGGAGACCAGGACAGTTGCAATGCATTTCAGTGCCAGAACAGAATTTTTCGGAAAGTTTTGTGAGTGTGAAAATGGGTCCGGGGCTGAAACTGTTTAGCTACCTTATCGGTGTTGGATTCTCCAGGCAGAACCTATTGCAAACATGGATTAAGCCATTAGAAGTAAACACCATAATTCTATAATCGCCTCAAAAAAATTATAGCAGCTCTCCAAGTTTTTACTGGTAATCATAATTCTCTGAGATGAACAGTGGCCTTGGGTGTTCCAACTGTTCTTCCCCAGCCATTATAGGATATTTAGCAAACTAGGTCTAAATATACAGTGTAGAAACTAGCAGGGATATTTTCCAGGGCTTTTCCAGTGAGCTGGTAAAGGAGAGCTGTCTGTTTTGTCAGAGAACCTCGAAGTAGCTTGTGTTGGTTGTGCTTTGATTGCTGTCTGTGCTTTGTCTCTTAACGTGGAAACTCTGTAGGTAGTGTTTATATGCCATTTGTTGCACTCATTTAGTATGATGGCAGACTTAAATTTATCTTTTTTTTTTTTTCCTTTAAATAAAGAATATCTGTTTACCTACTGTTCTAGTTTACTCAAAATCCATTTCTGGTGTGCTGAGAAGGAATAAATTTATTTCTTTAGATTCAAGAAAGGAGAAGCCAGTCTATAATTTACTCTGAAGGAATATCATTATAATGCTACGTGGTAATCAGTCACTTCTGAGGTGGCAAAAACAAACTGGATGTTTTCCCTTTTAACTCTGAATGGCGATTGCTTTGATTTCCAGTTGATTAATTAGTTCTACAGTTCAAATGCATTTTATTTGACAGTAGCTCCTGCTAATTAAATGTAGTATTTTTATTCCACTTTGGGTTTTGCTATTTAAAGCTCTTTATTTCCCCTTACTGAGAAACACCAGGAATACTGAGAGCATTAACCTAAACAGATGTCCAGCAACAGATGATGTGCATTTAATCTCCACCTAACCAGGAATAATTTCATTCCACTTCTAAAATGATATCACCAGATCCAGTGTGAGACATTCAAGCATCAACATAGAAGAGAAGAGTATTCCAGCAATGCCTCTGTGACTGATGCTGGTGTCCTTGCAGTCAGCGTTCAAAGCCTGGGCTGATAATGTGGAATTGTCTGTTCGAAAAATGAGCTCCAAAAGTCAGCAGAGAGAAACAAGAGCCAACTTGAAGTGCAAAGGGAGCATTCAGCCAGGGCTGCTACAAAAGGGCTGTGTTTTGCAGCCTCAAAAATTTAGATCACAATTCGGACGTTCTCCTGGTAGAAATCTTGACTTCCTATCTGGGTACTTTTCCCTAGTGATAAACCAAAGTCTACCTTTGCCATGAAAATTTCTCATTCTGTCTGGAGTGAAGTCTCTGGGGGCTTCTGCAACAGTGCTAAAAAAAAAGGGGGGAGAAAAGACAACAGCATACAGGGTTTGCTTGTTTATTTCTTTTAAGAGGCTGCAAATTCAAGTTCGGTATGACATGGTGACTTCTCTGGTGTTTAATATTTCTTTAACTTAATACTGGCTGCTTTTCAAAAGCTGAATAGTAATCATCAGCTGGTCATGCCAGACGTGGATGAATGATAAAACAATCCTCCTTTCCAAAGAGATGTAAGTAATTTAAAGAAACTGAAATAATTCAGGTGTCCAAATTCAAGAGCACTTCCAGTCTTGAAGTTCTGCTTCTCTGGGTGTGGGACACTGCCTGCCTGCAGGACAGGAGGGACGTGGGAGCGTACAATAAGACTCGGTATTTTCAGCTGGAAGGGGGTGCTTTCTGGCACAAGAGAGCATCATTCTCATCTAATTTGAGAGTCAGTCCTTGGCTTTAGTACAGCTCCGTGGCCTCTCATTAACTTGGTGGTCTGAGGCAGCAGCCACAGCTGTCCAGAGCAGTGTGAACCAGGGCAGCCAGCTGGGCCTGGGCGCTGGCTTAATGGAGTGGGGAAAAAGCCATGCCAGGGTGTTAAAAAGGCATAAGAGGTAGGTGCAGCGGCAGGGGAGCATGAGGGGGAATCGGATGGGTGACGCTCCGTGCTGAATGAGCGAGACTTGATGTGTCAGGAGGGTGTTCACTTGACTGCTTCCCAGAATACATGTTTTGGAGAACGCAACTTAGACAAACGTATTGACGTGCAACTTTGGAAGCAGGCTGAGTATACTGATACAACACTACTGCCAGATTAAGCGAGTCTGTAGCTTTTTGCTTTCAGATAGCACTGGTTTTAGCAGGATTTGAAAGCCTTCTCTGGGTTAATGTCATGTCTGTTTTACCAGATGTCCTTGATATATCTGCAGATAGCACTAAAACATGATGTCCCTCAAGGTAAGACAGATACATGAGGCATGTAAAAATACCTTCAAAACTCAAGATACAATCATAAAATACCACAGATCTCACTTTTAGTTCTTTTTAAAGTGTGGAGTAACAAAATGTCTCCTATCTACTGCACTGAGAAAAGCTTGATTTAACTGTTAGAGTGTCCATAAGTAAATCACGAGTAGAGTTGTGATGGGAAATATTCCACAAAATTCTTCCTTGCATCCCTTTCTAGTCTTGGAACTGCACTACTGAACTCACAGTGGATCATTTTCTTGAGAAATGGAGAGAAATGAGGATTAAGCTGGTAAGGAATTGAACCTGTTCTCACTGGGGAAGTTGCAAAAGTTTTGTCTTGAGTGATGAGGTTTTTTTGTGGAGCAAATGTTCCCATCAAATATGCAAGACCAAAATTCTATTACATTCTTTGAAAAGCAATCAGAAGTTGGTAGCTTTAATGAATAATTTTATTCTTTGTGAGAACATTGAAAGTAATTTTGTTGTTTAATGACATTGCACTGATTTTAAGTGATGCAGAACGTGATTTTCCTGATGCTGTATGTTGCCAAACTGCTTTTAATTGAAAAATGATTGACCTTCAAAATGCTCTGCAGAGGAAATATTTTTATCTAATACTATAATGGAAACTTGCAGATTGATCGGCTTGCTCAGAATTCACACCTTCTGGGCATTTATGTATGCTAAGGTCCTGTCAGCTGATCAGACGCTGACTTCTCTTCGAAGTACCATGCTGTCTTGAACTTTCTGATTACAGATGAGCTTACTCCTTCCATTTTCGCTTAGAACGCTTGTCAGAAGATCTCTCTTCGTGGTGTATTCTTTGACACAGTAGTTCACGCTGAGGTTCTAAACTTGACCGCTGCTTAACTTGAAGAAGCACAGCTCCGATCTTCAGACTTAGAATGATACAAACAAATCTGTCAAACAAATGCATACAGGACCACCATGTAACAAGAAATCCTCGGTGAATGTAATGCAGACCGCTTTATTTCCCCAAATGCTAAATGATTTAGTGTGGACCATAGATACCGAATTAAAACAGCTGCTTTGTCTAATTTCTTGGTGACATTGGATTTTTGCAAGTAAGCAAGCTCAGCAGGAAAAGATTTCCCTTGGCTTCCAAAGATAATGGCATATATGTATTCTGCCACAATTTCTTTAGAAATCTTTTCACAGCTCCAAGGAGGCAGAGATCTAGGAAATTATGGCTGTGGGCCTTAATCACTTTTAATATTACGTAAATCACGTAGCTATGTAGCATGTAGCTTATAGTAATTTTTAATATATTTTTACAATAATCAGTACTTTTGAAATAAAAACTTGTAGCTATTGTCCCTGCTTAACATGCTGACAGAGTAGAGGTAATGGTTGTAGTTGAGAAATATATAACTATATTACAAATAGTATTTATGAATAAAGTAAAGATTGATCATGATTATGATCATCTTCTGAAAAAGCAATCGTTCATCTTCTTTCTCCAGTCCTAAAATTCATGCACTGTGGTCAAAAAGGCCAATACTTGTAATGAAAGTGCATGGAAAATTTAGATAACTTCATTTCCCTTATGCTGCTGCGTTAGTGACTTGATTTCTCTTGAGTGCTATTCATTTGAATTGATTAAACTTAGAGTTTTAAAAACAGTGTTTCCAGCTTGTTAGATCATTAGAGTGTTATGCTAATAGAGGCAGGGAATGATTTTTAAAGATGGATGTCAAATTTACAGGGGTCTTAAATTTTTTTTTTAAACTCAGATTTTCTCTCGCGCTGCTAAAACCTACAGTCTGAATTTGTTCACTTTTTTTTTAAGTTTCTGTGGCTGCCACTCTCAGTGTCTTTTCCATGGAATTTGTTTTCTCAAGAGCTGAAAGGATGCTGGGATTTAGACCTCTTTGTTTCATAATTTGGAATAAGAAGAATGTATTGTCACTCTTTAGTTTCTGTATCCCTTCTTGTGGAATATTTTCCCAACGAAGTCAACTCAAATCTGAATTTTTTCTCTGCCTTTGGAACCAGAAGATCCCTTCATCAGAGTTTATCTTGGGCCGCCCTGCTGCCAGGTGCTGCGCGTGCTCCTTCACTGAAGGGTGTTCAGCAGAGGGATTCTTTTGGTTTTCCTCCTGCAGCTGTCAGGGAGAATATTATAAATTTAAGTGGTGTGACTTTTTTTAATAATTTGGAGAGCTTTGTGCCTTTTTTTTTTTTTTTAGTAGTAAGACTGTCTTCTATTCTTCTTCATAGTTTGTTGGTGTTTTCTATGAAACATTTGAGAGGTGGGAGGCAGATGAGAAATTGAAAAGCTTGGAAACTGCTGGGCTTTTTTCTGCAAAGAGGATGGAGGAAAGGCATTCTGTTTAACTTCAGTCCCTGTCGTCTGGTAGCCGCTCAGTGAGATTGACAGTCAAGATGGGTTTGCCCTAAATGGTTTACTGCATAAATTGCAGTCAGCCTCTTAAAAGTTCTGGATGAGTATGTCCAAGAGATGCTTTTGCAGGGGCAGGTAGTTCTGTTGGGCTGGACGGGGTTACGAGCATCAGCGGAGCTGACGTGTGTGTGGTAGACGGGCAGGCTTGTGCCGTTTCCAGTGTTGCAATCCAACTGGAATACTATTGAATCCCAGTTGCGTTCAGTCTCTTGAAATAACTACTGGTGAATGAGAATATAGGAGAAGAGGGAGTTTGGAGACGATGAACTTATTTTACACGTTGGGGTTGAAGGTATTGAAATCTAGGCACGAATCTCGTAAGTCTTAAAACAAGTAAAAGACTTGAGCACTGGAAAACTTTTGTACGATCCTGTAATATTAGAGCTCTTGGAAATTTTATAGGTATTTTTGGCTTTTTAAGTATATGCCTGCCTGATTCTTCTTAAGCAGGCAATGAAATTTGCCTTTGCAGCTTCACGCTGCAGATGACGCGTGGTGTCCCTGCTCCAGGAAAGAAGAACAGGCAGAATCTCCTTCCAGGTGCAAAGGAAGTATGTGCATTTAAGGAAAGAGCTCTTAAATGCGAAGGGCTGTCGGATTTTAAAACTTAGCTCTTCCACGCACAGGTGATTTTAAATCTCCATATTGTTTCCAGTCGCAACATTTTTGCGGTTTCAGAAGAACAGAAATGCAGGATCCTTACGAATGCTGTACTGGGGTTCCTCGGTCGATGCCATCTTTTCCCAATACTGTTTTTTTGACCACTGCAAATACCAAAAGCTCCATTTATGTTCCTGTGAGGGAACCCTGACATAACCCTCCAGAACCAGAGTATCTGCACCCACTGTTCTCCGTTTGAATCTAGGTTTGCTCCAGAGACGATGATCCTGTATAATTTCCTGGGATTTATCCATCCAGTTCAGTACTCGATGTTCTGATTTTGCATTTGAATTTTGAAGTACTGAGCCAGCAATGCTTTTAGGGATTTAATAGTAATTATTATTTTTATATCAGCGAGTCTGATGTGCTTAAGGAATTGATGGACAATAACTAAAGAAAGACTGTCTAGTGAAGTATTTAAAATTAATCGGGTAGCTTATATGTCAGGCTTTAGTCTTATTATAAATATTGACTTGCGTTTGTTTCTTGTATAATGTATATTTTTGAGCCAATTCGTTATGAAAAGTAAAGGCTTTCTTCCACAACAAAATGGGGCCAATTAGCTTTTTCTGCTTGGTTTTGGTTTTTTTCTTATTGTCCATTGTGTTTGGTGTTTTGCAATGACAAAGGGTGATTTATTGTAATGGGTACAAAGAGAAAATTAATTCCTATTTCACCTATACGGTCTTGTTTGAAAGCTAAAAAAGTAGGTTATGAAAATCTCATACAGTATGTTGTCTATTAATGGCAAGGGAATTTGGCCAAAAAAGCAGTATTTTTGTATGGTTTTAGAAAAAGACTGAAAGAAACATTATGGTATTCATTCTGTTGCCTGCCTCAGAGTTTCTTTATTAATTAATATGGTCTCCCCAGTCTGAGCAGATGCCTGGATCTTGTAAAGATCACTTTGAGTAGGAGACACCATTTGACTTCCAAGGCCCTGCTAATCATCAGCCTTTGAGGTTATCACGTAAGTGCCAGTCGCTGCTCCAATGGAGATAAAATTCCCGTCCTGACCTGGTACCTGTCATGACCCTATATGGATAATACTCTGATATTAAAATAGGACGTTTGGCACTTGACACTTCAAACTTGTAGCAGTGAAAGCCTGAGTGTGAAGGAGCGTTCCCACGAGATAGCTGCCTTGGCTCGGTCAGCGGTAGGTGTGGTGGCCCTGCTGGTTCTCTGGCACCTTGGATCTTCGCACCGCTGCAGACTCCCTCGCTCCTACGTGCTTGCCGTTGACTGACAGGGTCCAGCGAGGCCGAGCGCGTGTTAGACTGCCTGCCAAAAGCAATAGATCCCAAATCTTTTTCCAGCCATTTTTAAAGTTTGAAAACTTGGAGTGATTGCAGGGGACTGAAACACAAGGTTGCACCTTTGGTCTTTTGTGTTTTGCTTTAGACACGTATACGAAGAGGTGAGTGTCTACAACTTGCGCTGTAATATGCACAAATTCACAGCTGTGGTAACACAGGGAGCCTCACGTTAATATTGTGTCCGCTTAGGAAAGATTTCCTGTGTGTTCTGGGGAAGCTGGCTTTTCCATTTGGTGTCTCTGAAATTTTGCTAGTCTTCACACTTTTCCTTGGAGATGAAAAGCGTGCATCTGGCTCCCTCCTGGTGGTGTACTGGTCGCTCTCAAGCGTTACCAGGCTGGGCCTATGCAGAAATTATCTCTGAAGTGAATGTCCTGTTTCAGTCCTAGCCTAACGAGCAGTCACTCTCAGGACACTGATACAGGTCTGCTGGGAAGTTGTATCGCTTATCTAAGACGGGATATTTTTACAGTTGTAAGGCTGTTCTTCTGTTACGTTGGTTTGATCTGCTGTCTGTAGACTTCTGTCTACTTTGGCTCATAATTGAGGTAAAAATGGAAAGACAGCGGAGTTCTGTTTTTCTCAGCTTCTTCAAGGAATCATATGCTTGTGGCACCAGGTGATTTGAACACAGATATTGCCTGTGACAGGAAAATGTGAAAGTAAATAATAGAGAGGAGTCTTGAATGAAATACTGTCTTGTGCAGAGGATAAGCGTAAGATCGATGATAGTCCGTAAATTCATCTCTGTTTTTAAGACTTGCTCAGTATACTTGTCTGCTGCATTGGATGAATTTTTACTTTTTGAGGCATAGCTAGACTTAAAAGTGTAACAAAATTTGTATATAGCAGAAAAATCCTATTAATCTCCAATAGCACATCACATTTATGTACTCTGTTGTAGGACTCAATGACTTCTACAGTATCTGTGTCTTGATAAAAGTGCTTCCGTTCTTTTGGAAATGCTTCTGTTGCAGTGACTATGGAATTTTCCCTAAGCTGTGTGCCAGTCTGGCGTCTCATCAAGTGGTTTCGCCTTTTCGTTTGATTTTATGATTTAACCTTTTAGCGATTTTCTGTGAATCTAGTGATTCTATTTAACCCAGAAATTTTAAATAGTTATTATTCTCTTGTTATATCTCTGTGTCTCCTGCAGGCACCCTGTGGAACTTGTCCTCCTATGAGCCCCTGAAGATGGTCATCATCAACCACGGTCTGCAGACGCTTACCAATGAGGTGATCATACCCCATTCGGGTTGGGAGAGTGAGCCAAATGAGGACTCTAAGCCTCGCGATGCTGAGTGGACAACTGTCTTCAAGAACACTTCTGGTTGCTTACGGTAAGGCAGAACTGTGGAGTATTAATCTGTTTGACACGTCCTTTGTTTAGGATTTTGTCAAAATTATTTTGGTTTGAAATAAAGTATCATATATCTTTCATTTTTGCGGAGAGATCCCCGTTTCAGTGGCCCCAATAGCAATGCTTGGAGGTATTTGCCTGCCACAGTCTCTCGTGTTGCAGGGCTTGGCAATGTAGGTCTGTCCAGTGGGGCCAGCGTGAAGAGTAGCTCGTTTGTCCAGGTTAGGGGGGGCGGATCTGTATAGGAAGGTGCATAATACGATGGAGAGTGACCCAGGTAAAGTTAGCTGCCAAGCTAAGTACAAAAAAAGCATTTTGCAGTGCAAACTGTGCCATAGGTACTGAAAATCATACTTTCATTTGTCAGTTGTACTGTGATCAGTGGGCTGTTTCTACAAGTTTTGAGTGCCTTCTCTGCTTCCCTTGATGGTGCTGGTTTTATTTATTTGAAAAGTGTGTTTTCAAACAACTCCCTTCGTGGTTGTGGGCTTTCCCCTACCAAAAGGCGCTTTTTTGCCGATGCTGGGGAACTGATTTCATGGAATTACACTGAGCATGAAACATGGACCCAGTCTTAGCCACAAACACTTTCATGGACACACTCCTATTTTAAGCTAAAGTGACTAAGGACCTATGGGCAATTAGTTAAGAACCTGAACTACTGACCATTTAGGAACCTATTTCTAATATTTCTTGCAAAGGAGGCTGTTCTGGTTAGAAATGGTATTTGCATTTCTGAGAGCACCTTGAGGGTAGGACAGTACGTGCTAGAAGCTGGGGCCAGGAGGAGTCCTAACACAGTCTGAAAAACCTGAAGAACCAATGTTCCCTAAACCCAGTCAGTCCCTCATTTTGCTTTTCTTTCAGACAAAATAGTGGAGATGCCCTGTTAGATTCTTCAGCTTTATGATGAAGTCAATTAGGTTGAACAAAACTAATAAAGATTTGGCATTCTACCTTCTGTTGCTCTGAAGTATACTTCTGTCAGATTTCTTCTGATTAATGCATCTTCAGAAGTTGGTTCATTTCTCTTTCTCGTGCCTGTGGTCTCTAAATTGCAATAACTATTCCCCTGAGTAACTTCACAAATGAAGAAAGTAATGAAAAGTGTTCTAAAGGGCCCATTACTGAAATGATTTGCAGTCCCACTGGAAACGAAGGTCCTTCAAGTAGGCTCCAGACATCATAGGTTTTTACTTACGAGTGTCTCGTTTTCTAATGGTTCTGCAAGAGGAAATTAGTCATGGTGGGGGATAAAAGGATTATCTGAATGAATATGGGATTCTCCAGTAAGTGTAGACAATAAATTGATCATTAGTAGACTAACCTAATCCACATCATAAATTTTTATTAGTATGTGCAGTGCCCTGATCCACTTGAACTTCTACATTCCAGGATAGCTTTGAGGGTTTTTTTAGTTGTTTGTTTGTTTGGGGTTGGTTTTGTTTGTTGTTTTGTTTTGGTTGGGTTTTGTTGTTTTTGGTTTTTGTTTTAAATTTTAAAGTAAAGTACTGATTTTACAGGGCACGCAAAACCTTCTGCCACTTTGGACATTTCATATTCTTAAGGGCTAATGAAGAGGGATGTGGAGCATAGCAGTACTGAGATACGTTAGTTAGAGAATTTGAACTTTTGGTCATTAAAAGTGGCCCTGATGCACTTCAAATGCATCAGGACAGCAGCCAGTGGCTGGTGACTGCTTCTGTTGTTGAAGGGGGGAAACGTATTTCAGCCCTTTCATCTGTAGTCTCTGCTGTCATAGCCCTGTGGGACTACGTGCTTCCCTGTGGAAAATGTGAAGCTTCAGTCAGAGGGGGGCAAGGTGATTTCACGCTTGAAAGTAGTTACTTAAGGTAAATGGAGACGTGATGGCGGGTTAGCAGGGAAAGGTCATCTGGAAAAGGTAGTTTGTCCACGTCTCTTTGCTGTGCCACAGAGAGAGCAACCTCTTGCACGAGAAGGGGGAGAACTGTCTTGCTGTCTCCTTACTTCTTGCAGTGAGCTAAAGTGAGTCCAGGACAAGCAAGCTGCAGGGGCAGGTGAGATACGAGCTGTCTCTCAGTTGGTCATACTTCTTGTTACAATGTCAGTGATATTACATGCCTTTTGTAGAGCACTTCCAGATCTAGGGATAAAAATGGACGTATCAAAAGTAATTATCATTACTACTGTTGGAAATAATTTTGCATTGTTTGTTGAAATCCTGCAGCTCATCCTAAAAGCAGCAGCAAGATAAGATAGTTAACACCAGCAGAGAATAAACTGTTGCAGCCATCTGTCTGACAGACGTCAGTGTTTAAAAACCCCTTTGCCTCCTCTTCTCGTGTTGACACAGGAGCTGGTCCTAGAAATTCGCTTTTACATGAATGGAGCTTATTGCAGACTACAAACGGTTTACCAGTTTGATATTAATTGGGAGGTTAGTCCTCTTGGTGGTGTGCCAGCCTCTTTGTCCCCTTTGGAAGTGAGCCTCAGGTGTGTGCTGCATCGTCTTCCAAAGCAACCGAGAGAATCTTTCAGCTTCTGTGGTTTCGGATGTCCTTGCAGTTAGGTGTCCAAGCAGAAGATAGGCACTATGCATGCAGGACAGCATTCATTTCAGTATCATTTTTTCAGTTAATGAAGTTTATCAACAGATGTGGATGAGTTTGTTTCAAACTCAGTGATTCACAGCATGAACTGTCAGTTAATTATTTGCACTTTTTTTTTTAACGCTGCTTTCTGATCTTTACTTTGTTCTTAATCTAGGTCTCTCTTTTGATAACGTGGAGCCTTGGAAACACTTATTTCAAAATAATTGAAAACAAGTAATTAAAAAAAAAAAAAACCCCACCAACACTTATTTGCTTTTACCTCTTAAAATCCTGATCCATCACATTTTCCTTTCCAGTCCTGTCCTGTGTACATACTTTTTTTTCCCCTCTGTGATTCGTTAGTCTCTCTCCCTCCTCACTTGGGGAGTTCAGGTGCTGGTGTATGTCCAGGTCTGAGTAGGGCAGGCTGAGTTGTATCCTAAGTGGGCAACTTGGACTGCTTGTGCCGGAGGGTGACCAGCAGCCCAGATGGTGCAGTGCTGCAGCTATACGGGGGTGGAGGGATGCTTCAGCAGAGAGGGGCCAGTAACTGGGGCCAGTATCTCAGCAGACATTTGTACCTGCACCAGAGTTGCTTTACTTGGGAATTAACTTTGCAAGGTAAGAGCCATGATCCACACGCTCTTTTGCCTCTTACCCAAAGCTAAGGTAGCTTACTGGCTTTGTATAGCCCTGATTTCTGCCCACTTTCTAAAGTAACAAAAATCCGTACGTGTTGCTTGATGTTGATTGTAGTCTGCGTGGCCAAGGGACTTGCACTGAATGGATTTGTCTGGGCTGCTGTCTGGGAAAGCCCTGTGCACGATACTGAGTAACACTGGACCCGCTCATTTACAAGCTGGAGATCAGAGAAACTGTGCTAAGTTTGTTATCATCAAGAATGCCATTCAAATACTCTCTCTTTTGCCATAAATTAAATAACTCTGGGATTACCTGTGCTACTTAGCGATGTCCATACCAAACTACCATAGCTAACTGACAATGTATACCTAGCGAGTAAGAGTCAAGGGAACAAAAGGCAACTAGTTAAGGTTTATATTGACTTTGGAGACCAGTGTTTATTTTAAGGGCTCCTTCTAAAGTCAAGCCTTCTCCCATGACTGTGGCCATTATAGGGATCTTTTGAATCCTGATATCATCTGGAACGTGATGGGTGGGTTCTGTGTGCCATCCCACTCTATACTTGACTTGCCAAAAACTCTTCAAACAAATGTTTTGGGAATCCTGTATTCCCCTTTGCAAAATAAAGACTTGGCAGCACAGCCAATTTGCATGCTGTGATCTGGTAATGAAATGTATTGCGTGCTTTTTCTGTAATCTTTCCCAGGAAAGACTGAAGTTTTCAGACACTAGTGCAGGTGATGATAATTTTGTCTCCATTCTCGTCTTGAGATCAGGAGAAAGATGTTTCCTCTTCCATTGCTGTGTTTTGTTTATAGGGGCAGACCTAAGATGATGAATGGATCTGCAATGTCCGTAATAATTTTACTACTTAAAATGGCCATGAGCCTTGTGGTAGATGCTACCTTGGGTGTAATTTTATAAAATAAAGGTGGTATTGTATTCTGTTACCTGTTGAGAGAAATAGGTATGGTGGAAATCTGGAAAGGAACAGTAAGAAACAAAGCAGATTAATTTCTTGAAATTAAGTGGATTTTTGGTTACAGAAAACTAAGACTGAGGAAGAAGTAAGGAAGACATTTGCTAGGAGAATCATTAAATATGCACAGATGTTCCTCTATTTCATTTGGAGTACAAGTTTCATGTCTTTGTATTGCATTTTATTATTTTAGGTATGTGGAGAACGTCTTTTCTCGTTACTGTCTGTCTCTTTTTTTAAACCCCTAAATCCCTACTGGGATTCGCAGTCCAGAAGCATTTGTTTTTAAATTGTACTCTCCTCCAGTTTAAATAATGTAATGATTTGGTGCCTCTTAACAAGGCCATTTTGTGATCCTTCTTACCTTAATGCCTTGGTCAAAGTTGTGCTTTACGAGACGAGTACAAGTGGAATTGCTTGCGGGACTGATGGAGCTAAGGCTAGCCCACGTGTCCCCAGGCAGTGCCAGAGACCTTCGCTGGCTCTCCGGGTTTGTCCCAGGGCGCTTCCCTGCTTTAGAGGGGACGTGCCGCATCTGCGGGTCAGAGCGCGCTGCTCCAGTCACGTTATCTTTTCTGTGTAGATACCCATCATGATTCCTAGCTTTCTGGAAGCAGCGAGGATTTAATGATTTAAAAATGAAATTCATTCTGGGCTTAATTGCTGTTTTCTGCCTAATTACTTTTAATTCTCCCTTGGATTTTTCCACTTCTAAGAGGACACAGTAGAACTTAGTTCCTAAATTGCCAACTTTCTAGCCTGATTCCTGTGCTAAACTGACCTGCTGTCAACAAATGTTAAATGAATTAATTTGCATACCAAACAGATGCAAAGTGCTCCTTTTTCCAGGGTACCATCTGTAGTTGCAGCATTTCTTGTCAATTCTCCAAGTACACAGAAATTCGCATTCACAAATAGGCTCAGGGTTCACAGACCTGGCCGTAGGTGTACGAACACAAACAAACTGCACCCACTTGACTTCCACTAAAAACACGCATTCTTCAGAGCAAAATTGCACATAACAGCTTGTCCAACATCAGCTCCTGAGAAGAGAAGGGACAACCTGGTGGCTAGAGCTGTAACTCTTGAGAAAGTGTGGATTTAATTGCTGTTCTGCTACTATTCTGAGGTAATTATAGGCAAGATTAATGGTATAAACCTTTTTGTGGTCTGATTTTTTAACAGCCCTATCCCCTTCTGGTTTTGGTGAGATTCAGGCTCTTACTGAGTGCCTGAGTGGATCTGGACTTCAGTCACTGATCTTCACTTTCCTGTCTTAGACGTGGATTGGCGCCTCTGTCCTTACCTTCCCCTGCAGTTGGTAAATACCAGTAGTACAGGATTGTGAAGTGGTTGGTCCTAGAGACAGCAACTGGGAGTAAGCACCTTCTGTAGGTATAAATTTTGATTCCATGGGACTGAACTCTTAACCTAACAGTTATGGTAAGTGTGAGATACGATGTTGGAAGACATGAGATAAGGACTTGGTAGATTCAGAGCCAAAAACAGACTCTACCAGGATGAGAAATCATCCTGCAGGAGCTTGATGGTAAATAATTAATACTTAGGATGTGCCAAATAGAGTTTTTGTATGAAAATGTTTTAAGCCTTTTTCTGAGGAGGACAGAGAGCATTAAGGTACATGCATATACATCTTGTCCTGCAGATGTAATGTACAGTGCTTCAGTCATATGTAACACTGCTTAATGGCAATGAACTCATTCCTCGAGTCCTAATGTCTTTATATACTTGCGAATATACGTATGCATGCAGACGCCTGTTTGTAGCAGGAGTGCGTGCGTCTGTGAGGCACGTGGAGGTAAAAAAGGTTTGTCAAACAGAACCTGCGGTCTTCTTTTGGCAGAAAAGTTCTCTTTCTGCACCTTGGAAATGACTGTATGAGTGTCTCGGTGATACTGGTGTGTCCATTTTTTCTTCCCATCTCTGCATGCTGAATTTGAGGAAAGGAAGGAAGAAAGGCTGTCAAAGCCAGGTGCTTGTGCCCTCCTTTCTTATTAATGATTAATGTATGGCTCTTCTCTGAAGAAAAGTGCTTGGGAATTAGAGCTTTCAAAGTGAATTACGTTCAAGCTCTATCCATCTTTAAATCCTGCAGGCATGACAATACTATGTGGTGGCAGTCACTTAATATTTGTCCTACCTGCACTCTCACATACTTGCAGCAGCCTTCATCTCCAACTGACCAAGCACAGTCAGAAGGCACTTAAGTGCAGAGCTGTGACCTGGAAGCGCTGTCTAGTGAAGAGCAGGGCGCGGGAGGTGAAGCCCGGGTGATGCTGCTCCGGTGCTGCCAGCCGCGGGGCCCTTGGTGTCAGGGGAACTTTGCTTACTGCAGCATGGCAGGGCAGAGAAGATTCCTAAATGTGAGTGTTCAGGTGCTGGCTTTTATTTTCTCTTTTGTATCAGCAGCAGATTAGTAATTGAGCTTCACGAGTCTAGCATTAGTACAGAGCCCTCCTTGCGGCAGCTACGTTTCTTCCCCACTCCAAAAAGGATTTGACGAAGTCATTTGGTTGACTTTCCTCTTATTCGGTGTGCTCCCCTATCGTAGTTCAAGTAGTCCTTTCGTATGCTTGTGTAGGGCAGTTTTTTAACCAAGGAGGCCTGGACAGGACTCCTTCCAAAGCTGAGCACGTCCCTGTCCACCCAGAGGGGACGAGGGCAGATGCTGCCGTGCCTCTGTCCGCCCGCCCGCCGCGCTCGGAGGCTGGTGCACTCGTATCGTTTTCATACTGGGTTCAGCCTTTGGGAGATGGCTGCTCCAGAAGCTGGAGCTAACTATACTGTCAGTGTTTTGTTGTGCAACAGGTACTTTTGAACTGGACTTTCAGCGAAGGAACAGTTTTGGAAGGAGATAAAAACTGAACGGAAATTTGCCTGTGAGTCTTCACTTTGGAGGCAGCAAGCAGCACGGAAAAGGGAGAAGCTTATCTGCCCAACCCAGACTGGAAAAAAAACAACTCAAATTAAAAACCCACACAATAGAGAGGAGTGAGTGAAGGCAGTTTCTTAATTAGCTTACTGATACTGTGCAGGATCACAGCATATGGCTGTCCTGGGGCTTATATGATGAGCAGAGCGTTTAATTCGTGCTAGTAAAGAGCTGTTAGGGTTCCTCCTGACAGTTCCTGATGTTTAGCTTGTAATATAAATAAATTATGCATAGATTTTAGCAGCAGAGACATAACCTAGTTACATGCAACCTTAATGCTTTACAATCAAATCTGAAGTATAAATTTAAAGTTGTGCACTTGCTTATTGCCTGCTGTCATTCCTTAGGAATGAATCTAGGTCCCTTCTCCCTTGGCTGTCAGTGAAGGGAGTCTACAGAAACGTCTGTCGCTGTGGTGGGATGAAGAGCAAGACTGAAACAGCTCTCTGCAGTCGCTGTAACGGACATAGTTTGCTTTGGAAGGCATGTGAGCCGTGATCCTTTATTAGATAAATACCGCCTCATTTTTGTGTTTTTGAGATTCTTTTCACATTGCAACAAGCGTGTGTGATAAAGCAAGCAGAGCCCCTTAGCCGTTCCTCCAAGCAGAGACTGGAATAATTTGGAAGCTAAGTAGCTGCTGGGCATCATGGAATTCTGTGTAGTGCATTTCTGCATCATTTTGCATTACAGGAGAGCAACCCAGGGCCCTCCAAGTAGGTCATGCAGGAGGTAACCAGTCAGCATTTTACTGAAAAGGCATTACACAATGTTTTGGATATAGAATGCCACAAATAACAAAGGATGGACTTGACACCTGTACCTTGTTAAACTGCACTGCTGGCTGTTGAGCCCCTGCTTATACCTCTTATAGACAGTGCTGACAGGAATATGAGACACGTGACAGTGTGCTTTGTAGATCTCTTGCTCTATGCCAGTGTTGCTGGAGCACGGACTAAGCTTGGGAAGTCCTTTTTCACCTTGGGGTGGCTTTTGGTATGTCCTCTTTTGAGCATTTGACCAACTAAACAAAACAGATCCCTTTATTCAAATACCTGGAAGGGTTTTACATGCAAGGCAGCCGGGGCTGCTCTGCTGCTTCTCTCTTGGATCTAGCTGGTAAGTGGATGCTTCAGTGGAGCAGAAGTCTCCAGTGGGATCTCCTGTCCCGATCTGATGCACCTTTTCTCAGTTGAACGGCTGCTCCCTACCTAACATCACCATCAGTAGAGCTCGCCTATCTTTCTGTTCATTTCATTTGGACTTTGGCTTCTTCCTGTTTTCTTTACCTATTTTCGGCTTGATTTCCGATTCAGCTGTCTGTTGCCAGACTCCGTTATGTTGTACAGGGCTCTTTGACCAGTGCTGCCTGGATCAGGCTTTGTGTCATGGGCAGCTTCTTTCTTTTTCTCTCTTATTTTCAGAACAATGAGCTTAATACCAATTAAACTTCCTGGTATTTCATGTGAACTGAGGTATGGAATTCATTCTATTTCTGCATGAAGTGATGGAATGATTTTAAAATGCTGTATATTCCTCCTTTGGGACATTCAGTACCTAGAACTACGCTCGGAAATAGAGTACATTTACTGCAACTATTATTTATCAATGTCCTTTGGCTGACATCCAAATAAAAATGTCTTAATAGTGAAGCAAAGTGTGGGTGTGGAAGGGTGTTTTTATAGCAAGGGTTCTGACTGTCAGAGTAGGTGGATAGAACAACTAATATATTTCAATTAGACTTGTGAGAATCTTGTAGTTTTTTATCGGCTGAAGTATATAAAACTCAGTGTCTGGACAGCGCAGCCTCGGTGATGGAGTTAGTGAAGGTCTAGCGAGGTGTATGTAGGTGCTGCCTGCCAGGTCTGCCGCGGCACTGCCGTAACTCAGCCCCCAGGAAACCCCCGTCGTTTGTAGCTCTCTGGCTTGTAATGGTCACAGGTGTCCTTATCTTCTTCGACAGTGCTGAGACAGACCATATAGGAGCCGATGTTCCTTTTTAGCCTGACAATACAAAAACAGCTATTAGAAGGTTGCCTACAACAGTAGAAAGTAGGGTTCCCTTGGGCCATCTGAGACCCCGCAGCGTGCGTAGAGAGGCTGTTGAAAAGAGCTCCTCGCTGTCTCAGCTTCAGCTCTCGTCCACGCTTCTTCCAGAATAAGGTGGAAATGTTGCTAGGAGGATATCTGACAAATTTGCAGTTGAGCCTTCTATTTATATAAAAACCAAAGTCCCCAACCTGTTGTCTTCGTCCCCAGCTGGGTCTCTAAACAAGGCGCTTTTTACACCCGCTGAACCGAAGCGGGATGGTACGTGTTCGGTAACGCTCTGACCTCTGCCTTTCAGCTTCCTCTGCAGCACTGTGGGATAACAGCTGATGGCCCTTTCCAGCCAGGTGGCAGACACAGCAATAGTCTTGGAAATACTCGTTTTAATGTTCAGAGAAAAAAATGTGTCTCTTTGATGCTTGTATTTTCAACTTTATAATTAAAAAAAAAAAAACCACAATAAAACCCAAAAGCTCTCCACATCTCCACTCTATCTTTCACATGGTTAGGGAGAGCACAGTGGGGGCATTGCTACATGATTTGCATTGAAATAGTGCAAATTAAGTGCCATGCATTTAATTACTGTTAAATCTTTTCTCTTGAGGATAATTTTGGGGTGTGGCACAGACAGCAGTAACAGCTCGCCTATCCTAGAGGTGATGAATACCAACTCTGTTCTGCAGATGTAAATGTTACGTTCAGACTTGCATATTATTAAGACGACTATTTGGTGATAATGATAACCTTATCTAAAGCATGAACAGATTTCTTGGCACATTCCCCTCCATCTTCTGAAGTCTTTAATACCAACAGACTGGATTCCTAGCCTGATGTGTTTCTATGCTGGTAGGTATTTACTTTTATTTAACATTTACTTAGTGCTCCTCTGTTTTGTTTTCCCAAGGAAAGCATATATTTGAACATCCTTACAAATCCTCTTTCACTAGTCCTGTCTACAGTCTGGACTCCAACAATTTGAGGAAGAATCCAGGTCACTTTTTCCAGCTAAAGGCTGGGGATTTAAAATCTCTGGAATGAGATTTGTGCCTTACTGTTTTACATAAAATCAGTCGTATGGTTGGTTTCCTTCCTCTGTACTTAGAGTAGCATGGACAGTAATTCCATGTCTTGCTCCTAGAATTGCTCTTTTGAGTGTGTTGTGTATATTTACAGTAAGCACACTGTGAAGCTTTCTATTACCCTTGCAATGTGATGTGAGAAAGATACTATTATTGTTTTTAAAATACATGTTTCGTTTAATGGACTCTTGGAAAAGTATTGAAAAGCAGGGAAAATCAGGGAAAGCAGCAGAGGCCGCGGGGGGTGAAGAGACAAGGCAAGGGAAGCAGACTGTACAGAACGCCAGCGATGAATGGCAGGTATCAGTCATCACTGTTTCGTGTAAAAGTGGTTTGGGTAGTTCCTCCTCCCCATTCCCGCCCATGTGAACAGGCAGTCAACTTTATTTTCATTTATAACCGGATTTTGCCCATCACCCGTGCCTCAAAAGCCCTGCAGAGTTCCTATTTCAAGTTGTTCAAACATAAAAAGTATCTTTGACTTTATCTCTAGAGGTTCTTGGTATTAAACTGTCCAAGCAAGCAAGTCACCGAGATAATCTGTTTAATTCCAAAATCTTTGGGCCGTTCCAGTTGCACAGCAGCCTGGCTCCTAAGTAACAGAGTCGACAGGTGCCTCAGCTAGGGTTGGGGCTTCCTTTTCTGTTCAGTGTCTTGTATCAAACACTCCATCCACTGAAGAATTAATGTTCTTCTGATATAAAACAATGCTTGTCTAATGCATAGAAAAGTTCAGTGAAAAGCAAAACGCTCTGCTTTATCCAAGTCTGGATGCCATATGTTGCATATCTATCTGTTGCATGAGTTTCGGGAAGGTTCTCCCTGGGCGAGGCTTTGCATGCCTTCTGTGGCCTGTCGCCCTCTGTAAGACGACCGCACATCCTCTGTTAGGGGCTGCTGGAATCCGGCGCCTGTTAGTTGATTTTCACCACCCTTGAAAGAAGGGTGTTTAGAAACTTTGCTTTGAAAGTTTCCTTTGGAACATGATTTAGTTACGTCTCTCATTCCGTAACATGTAATAGGTCTGTAAGGTGCATCAAGAACACTTCCAGTGCAGATGTGAAATTGGAAGAGAATTTTCCTGACTCCGGTCACTGGAGTGCAATATTAGGTTGGCTATTCCGTTGCAGTTTCTGTCCTTTTTAATGACCAGTGCTACCACTAGCTCTCTTGTCCATGTAATAGCTTTTGTCTCCACGCTACAGTCCCTCTTGAAGACCAATGTGAACTTGGCTGATGACTACCAGGTGATGATAGTAGAGAGTCTTAACCCCCCGAGGCAGAAATGCAACCTGGCATTTTCCTGGGTTGCAGGAGCTTTTGAAGGTTGCTCTGGATCGTGGAAACCAACTCTGGGCGCACTTCTCCTGGGATTGCCAGATGAGAACTTACTCAAAGCATACTGTCTTCGTTTTCACCGTGCCCGCCTTTGCTTAGTGCTTAGGGACGTTTGGCGTACTTGTGCATGTATGTGAAATGCAAATATTCCCATGGGAATTGGGAGAGCTTCGCTGCCTTTTGCAGTGCTGGAGCAGCCGAAAGAGCAGGCCCTGTGGAGCAGGTGCTGATCTCCGTGGGCTCAGTCTTTCTGGGGTGCGTGTTGCTAGAGTTGTGTGGAGAACGTGAGCTGAGCTCTCCAGTAGGTCTGGGTTACAGTTACAGACGAGGAAATGGGTTTTGTTGTTCCGTGTTAGATAAATCCCATGGGCTGCAGGAATCTCATTACCCGAGGAGGGAGGACTCGCAGAATCCCAAGAGTGTTGGGTATTCACAGAGCAGATGTTTCTGCGTGAAATGCTCATAAGGATACATTTTCTGATGTGTTAGTTACAACGTTAAAACTGCAAAGTTTGATGTCTGGATAACTTATTCATAGCATTAATTAGCTATTAATTTGATCCTGCAGAGTTTTCATGCTTATTTATGTGTGATATATGTGGGAATTTCTTCTTGAGGCATTAATTTTCAGTAAATTTTTCTATAGTTGAAGATACAGCAAGTGATATCAGCAAGCCACACTCTTTCTGATGCACTTTTATCAATTATAACCTTATCAACGTCTACCTTAATATTAATCCTAATACAGATCAGCAATAAGAAAGCAGGACGCAAAATACTGTGATACTGTTGATAACCAAAGCAGTAAAACAAATGTGCAGCAAGTGTGGTAGCACAAATGGACCATAGAAAAATCTCTTATGAATGGGCCATGGGGCAAGAAAGGTGTGAAGGATTTCCCCCCCGCCCCCGGCAAAAATTTATTTATTTATATTTTGAAGTCTGCAAGTGTTCCTTATGTATTTTAGCTCTCTATTTTTAAGACTTAATGAGGGATAAGATATGTGATACACAGCTCCAGGTAAAACCGTTTTTAGTGCACTTCCGTCACCCTCAAGCTTAATAAGTAATGTTCCACTTTAATAGATGTGCTTGGAGGTGGAGCTGCTATCGTTTATTGTTATAGCTCCTGGAAGGTATCACAGAGAATTTGAATTCTAATTTCAGTTTCATAAAGACTTTACATTAAAATTCACATTTGGGCTTTTGATACAAAAGGATTAGTACAACAGGAGATGAAAAAACAGTATGTAGAATTCTCTCTTCCATATATGCTGTGGAATCATCTTTTAATATCCGCTTTACCTGCCTTGTATCAGCCATAGCTAGAGGTGAGGCTGTGTGTTAGGATTTGGGGAAAGGATTCATTTATCTGTGCATTTCATTTGTGGTCTTAATTGAAAGTTAATGTGCTGTTACAGCAACCAGCTCACAATTAAGTGTCTTCAGATTTTGAGAGGTCTCTGAGAAAATGTGGGGTTTTTTTCCTAGTCAGCCAATTAACATACCAGCCTGCCTGGGTGATGGGGGGACAGGGGAGGGGACCGTGATTGATTTGTTAATTACTTGGAGATTGGCAGTCCCTCTAGTTAGTTAAAAAGAAAAATTGGCTGCACGATCCTGATAGCAGAAGGTAATGATTGTGTCCTGAGCTTTTGAGAGCTAACCTTACACGGGTTTGTGGAATTCAAAGACGCTGAAAGCTTGGCTATGTTGTTGTTGAAATTAGTGCGTTTCAGCTTCAAGAACGCTTTCCATGTAGGTTTTGCCAGCAAGCACCATTAAGAATAATTTTGTCACTTTGTTCCCCCCAAAAAAAGAAAAATAAAAGTTAAACAAAGAGAGAAGGAAAAAAAAAAAAAGGGAGCATTTGGAAAATTGACTTGAATTTTGTTTGTTTATTGGGTAATGGCAGGTTGATGCTTATGCAAGGCTGGGGCTTCGGTAGGTAGTGTGCACGCTCGCTGGACGAGGGAGGCTAAGGTCATAGCTCCCTCTAACAATTCCTGCAGTCATCGAGGTGTGCAACTCGGACGACTCCAAGTAGCCTTTCACTGCTCTGTCTTGTGTCTTCTGCCTGTGCCGTCCAATTGTGCAGTGTTTTGAGAAATTTAAAGCCATATAAACATACTGACGGTCGTCTCTTACTTTCTAAATGTGACTGATCCAGGCTTTGTGCTGAACCTGCTGTACGCAGCGTGGAAGGTGGGCTTTAAATGTCAAAACGTGGGACTTGAACTGGGTGGCAGTAACTTCCAGTCAGAAAGCTGGGGATCCAGAACGGATTTGGAGAGCCTTTGAGCAGTCAAGGAGACAGCAGTTGTTCGTGGTGACTCCCGTCTGCCGCCTTTGGAGCAGATGGGGGCCAAAGAAAGTGAAGAACAATTTTATATACAGATTGGTTAAATAAAATGCAGCTTATTGTACACCTGTATTTAATCTTTTTCATTTTTCAGTTTCTGTGGCCATGAATACTGCTGAGCAGCAGTCTTGTGATTTTGTGTGTTTTTCTTAAGGTGGTGAAAGTGTTTTTCAGATTAGAAGTTCTGGCTTTGAAATTACATTTTTGGTTTGCATATTGTTTGCTCTGAAAACTCCTGTCCAGTTTAAGGGATACCACTGGACTCACCAGCAACTCAGAAAAATGTGTTTGTAGGCACCTCTGTGGCTGTGTTCCCCTTTTGTTCAGATTCAGGGAGTTGCAGATGTGCATTGCCCATGTTTTACTGAGATTTAATAGGTTTTTCAGACCACTTTGCCTCCAAATTGTTCATCCAAGGTAATGAACATTAATAACTGTAGTATAAATCAACGCACCTTCAACTTTATGGTGAAGGTTAGAGGGCTAAATTTTCTTTTAAATCTCTCCTGTTAGGAATGTAAGTTCAGATGGAGCAGAAGCACGCAGAAGACTAAGAGAGTGTGATGGCTTGGTGGATGCTCTCCTTCATGCTCTACAGTCTGCAGTTGGCAAGAAGGATACAGACAATAAGGTGAACTTGAGTATTAAAACTTAATGGATGTTTCCATTAATGTAGGCTGAAGTGTTGCACTGGGATCTGACTTCTGTTTGCTGGTATCGGAAGGGGATTATGCTTGCCTCAGAAAATCCAGTAATTATCTCCCTCTCATCCCTCTCGTGATATCCATGGTACTGCTGATGGGGTATCAGCATGATGCTGCTATGTTACCTTGTGTGGCTGATGGGGTGAGCAAAGGCGAGGGGTTGTGATAAGTGGGGAGAGTAGTTCTTTGTTATTGTCAGTGACATTATTGCTATTGTTCTGCATTACTTAATTGACATTTTTAAGTGCAGTCTCCAAATCAGAATTGAGTCCACTGTATTGTGCTTTGCACAGTACCAGCAAAGGAGTCAGTTGCCATTTTAAAGACTTTACTCAGCACCATCTCTAAAGACCGTAGTGCTTAGACATTAAGATATGTCTTCAGACCTGCAGCACTTTCATTGTGGCTTTTTTTTTTCCCCGGTGCAGATTTTGATTAATCTGTTTTTATCATCATCTCATCCCGTGGTGCTTAAAAGCATATTTATATGCATAAGGAATATCGTAAGTTTAGCCTGTTTAAAAAAGAAAGAGCATACTATTGCTTTATAACACCAGTCGGGCTTGTAAAGCATCGTTATTTTATTCTTTTTGCGTCCCACCATGTGATGGACTGTACAAGGGAATTATAAAGCCCTGTCACTTCATCAGATAATTTTGCAAGTGGATTTTGTAACCTCCTGGTGGTTTCCATTGCAACCTAGAGAGCATTGCTCTTGTCAGAACCTGATGTGCTATGGATTAGCTATTACTACGGAACAACGTGTGTTCTCATTGAAATCCTCACAAGGCCTAGGTTTTGACCCAGAGAAAATTTAATAAAATGGACCCCTTGGGGACTGTAAAGGTTGGAAGAATGAGAGAGAGGCTTGTATTAAGATAAGATCCTCATATGATCATTTTCCGCTGTGTGTTTGATCTTTTGGTGAACTGTATTCTTTATGTAAGATCAGGTGGTATTTTTGATTAGAGAGTTTTCAGTTTGAATGGGTACTATTTATGAAGCGCTTCACTTTTGGAAGAATAAAATTGGTTTTAGAACAAGAATGAACCTTAGTTTAAGGGGTCTTGACTAAATCTTCCATGAAAGCTACGTTCTCTTCCTGGGGCAGGTGGGCTTTTTTTGAATTCCCCCAAACCCTCCACTGTATAATGTAATGGTTTGCAAATAAGAGGCTGCGATACTTACTATAACATAAATTTCTCTGTAACAGTCTGTGGAGAACTGTGTGTGCATCATGCGGAACCTTTCCTATCACGTCCACAAAGAGGTCCCGGGAGCTGATAAGTACCAAGAACTAGATGCCAGTCAGACTGCAAGCACGGGAGGCTCTCAGAAGAAGAAGAAAGACGATGCTGGTTGTTTTGGTGGGAAAAAAGCTAAAGGTAGGTGCTGCAGAGAGCTCAGAACTGGAAATGGATTTGGGGGTAAACTTTGCTGCGTAGGCCTGCTCTTGCAAGCACGTTCGTCATGCTGGGTTAGAATGATGCAGTTTGGGGGCGTACGTGTTTGTAGTGTCGTGGCATGTGTTCATCTCCCTTGTTGCATTACTACTAGATATTTGGGAACTTTTTTCCACGATTGCTATGGTTTTGTTTGGCTTTAAATAGGAGTGGTGCATGCTGACAGACAGCACTCTGCTGTTGGACAAAGGTGGCTGTGCTCTGCCTCTCCTCTGCGTTGCTGTGTCCTTGCATCTCTCCAGTCTATGCTTAGTCCCCTTGCTCGGCCGTGCAGCATGTGGCACGCACGGCGGCTGGCAGCCAGGCCAGCGTGCGATCATCCCCGTGCATGGCAGTCCTGTCTGTACGTCTTCCGTGCCTCCAGTCTCTCACATCTGAAACAAACTAAAAGCCTACCCTCCCACTCACAACCAAAACATACAACCTCCCAATTCTGTCACTCTTTCAGTAATTTAAATTGCAAACATGATTTTGTAGCTTTTAATTGTCAGTCACTTTTAGACCTGTTCTCTCCTCTGGGGCATGAGTGTTGCAAATGAGTTTCATTACAAGAGAGGATTAATAGTCTCAGTAACCCCCTTCCATCTTTTCTTTAGAAGGAGACACTCCAATTATATCTGTTTTCTTTGTTGTTTTAGAGAAATGACTATTCTAGACTGAATTCGGAGATAATTAACTCCATTTTCTGTCTAGGCTCCATTCTCCTCATTCATGTGCACTCACATCCTGGCTTACTATTTATAGCCAGCTCTAAGGAAGGTTTTGGTCCTGAAGAGTCGACGTGGAATTGTTTGAACTTGACGGACTGTGTGCTGCACGTTACTCTTTCTTTGATCTGACCTGTACATATTATTGAAATGTTACGTGTTTCCATGTGTGTTAGGGAAGTCATGACAGTGTGAACTTGCTTTTGCAGACTAGTCTGTCATCAACTAGATTTAAACTGTGTTAAATAAAATACAAAATTAATGGGAATCTTTTAATGACTGGGGGAAAAACTGAAGAAAGAATTTTACCTGCCTGGCCAGCCTGTTCTCACAGTGAAGGACTCAAACTTCAGTGCGATATCCTTGAACACGTGCTGACTGGAGCCTGGTCCCTGCCACTTGCGGTCCCTGTTGTTTTGCTGCTTGAGAGCAACCCAGTCAGTGAAAACATTTTTAGACCTAAAAGCTGTGAGTGTGCACGGGGGGGACTGATGGAGAACTGTCACCGACCTCTTGGTGACAGTGAAGGGAGAGTGCTCTCAGCTGGCTGTCCTTTGCCAAGCCTCTGCCCCTTTCCTCTGGGGCTGACCTGTATGTACCCTCGTGTCTGTACGCCCCGATAGTTTATCAGCCAAAGCATCCGATCGTGTCTTTTTGGACAAATTGGTCTCAAAATCATCTGACACTGAGGACGAGCCTGCGGATTTCAGCGAGCAATGCAGGTGCTCGGTGACAGCTTGGGTTTGGCTGTGTGTTCAGCAGGAAATGGCAATTTCCGAAGTATATTTTAACATATTTTTTCCCCCTTTTTGCAGTGCTGCTCTTAAAGTGTGCTGTTCTCTAGAGGGAAATCAACTGGTAATAATGCTGGGCTCGCAGCCGGTAGTACGTAGATCAGAGGGATAGAGGGGGACAGGCAACTGTCGTGTTTAAAAAATAAAAATTAAAAGCCATTAATAAATGTGCTTTTAAAATTGTAAAGAGAAGCTTCCTTTTCTCGCTGTTATATTTATGTGAATACCCGGTCTGAACCGGCCTTAATGTTCTCAGTCTAGGACTTTAAAATAGATCAATTCTCTCTCCCTGTTGTTCACTTAATCTTGCAGTGTTTCCATGTTTATTTTATTTTATTTCATGGTCATTGATCATAGCACTTCAAACACCTCTGCAAAGGGCTAGTCATCCTTCTGTCCCCTCCGTTCTGCGAGCACCTTTTCATTTAATGAAAAAAGGAAGAAAAAAAAGCTGTGCAGAGAAAGATTGGGGGTTTTCAGCAGGAACAAAAGGGAGAAAGCAGAATATCTTGGTTTGGTTTGTTTTTTTAATTGATGAAAGTTCTGTAGTATTCTCGTAATACTCAGGTTTTGAACCTGTTCTGTGAAATTCTGCCTCTTTGTGACTGTTCCTTTGTATTTTCTTCCTTCCTGTAAATTTTTGTTTTTCTTTTGCTGCTTTTCTGGTAATTAGAGGAGTGGTTCAATCAAGGTGAGTCTTTGCAATACTTTCTTTTCATCATCACCATAATATGCTTTGTTCAGCTTTTACATGCAAGGCTAAGAGCTGAGGTCAAGGTCTTGTCCGTTCACCTTCTCCTCTGCTCCCCCAGCGCATCCTCCCATTCATTTCAGTAGGCACGGAAATCCCTGAACAGAGTGAGCATTTTTCAGTTTGGTCGTCCCACACTGAGAACAGAAAAGACAAGGTTCTATTCATTCCTGGTGTCCGTGCAGTAAGGGAATTGATTTGCAACTGGCCTGATAACCCCGTGAGAGAGGGAACACCTAAGTGTGCAAGTTGCCTCACCGACCCTGTCATATGGAAGTAGAGCCTTGCTAGCTGGTCTGGGTAGCAGTAGCCAGGAAGACTCAGCAGCTTGGGTGTGTATTCTCGGGGATTCTTGGTATTTTGTCTGCTCGGGCACGCACGCCCAGGCTGCTGCATCTTTATTACTGGCGCTCAGACTAGCTAGATGAAGCTATCCCCAGTAAATGCCTCGGGGGATGCGCCCTTCAGTTTCTCATCCCAGCACAATAAGCAAAATTGCCATTGGAATACACAAGGCTGAGGCGAAAGTTTGCCTCCCTCCCTTCTCGGCTGGGAAGTCGTTGGGCTGTGAGTGCCCTGGAGACTTCCAGTGTGTCACTGGGGCTGGTTCGGGGCTAAAGGCAGGGTCATTTTCAGTTTGTGACACTTGCTTCCCAGCAGTGGGTTCTGGAGGCTTGAGCCAAAGGAGAAATAAATGTTGGGGGGGAACTGACTGCACCACCCAGCAAATGGTGCTGAGCAGTGTTCTGCAAGACACTGCTTTTGGAGGATGACTGGGGAGGATGGGCACGGGGGCAAGACGGAGCTCAGCCCTTGCTTTCTGCTGCAGTCCGGGCCAGCGGGTCTATTAACAAGCACAGTGTTGGCTGTTGGGGGGGTAAGGGGGAGTTGTTATGAAGAATGTCTTTCCCTTCAACTTTTTTTTTAACCACAAAGAAAGCGGTTGGGAATTAATCCTTCAGCAAAAATGGTCTAGCTGAATAGCTGTTTTGATTATCCGGTGAAGCAAAATGACATTTGAGGAAGATCAACAACAACATTAGTGCCTAATAACGCTGGGTCACACTTCAAAGTCCGTACTGAGTTTTTGACAGGTTGAAAATGCCGAAGGTCATGTTTTGGTTGTTTCTTACATAATGAAAAGTAGGGGGGAGAGAGGGAAAGAATTTTAATCCCACTCTTTCAGAGGCTGTAAATTGCATCTTGCACAAGCAAGTCTCTTGTCAGGCAGTTTTCCCAAACCAGAGTGCTGTGCCAATTCCTACAGCCAGGTCTCATAAAACAGACCTGTCAGCAGGCGCGTTCAAAGCTGTCTGTCTCTTGGCAAAGTTTGGAGCTACGCTTCTGATCCAACAGCATCATCTTTTCTCTGGCATACCTCGGGCTGCAAAACTTGGAGAGCAGGGAGACGCATAGAAGGGGAGAAATCGAAGTGTTCAGAACCAGGATCTTAAACTTCTTTTCTGCTGCTAGTGTGGTCATTTCAGCATTACTGGCAGGCTTCGGTGGCAGAGGGGGGTGTGCGGAGCTACAGAAGCTGGCAGCGAAGCTGGTTTTCGCATGATGTTGGTCAGGCCGGGGGATGGCTGAGAGGTTTGTAATTGCTAGGCTCTTGAACTTTTCCTCAGTTTGGTCACCTTTTTAGAAACTCCAATATTTGTGGGTCCTGTGAAAATCAAATGGGAAAAATATCAGCTGGGCTGCAGGTTGAAACCTTTGCCTTCTAGAGCGATTTCTTTTGGAGTCTTCTTGCAGCTTGGTCACCTCCTCTCTACAGGAAAGCCCTGGGAAATGTAGGTGCTTTGGGTATTTCCGAACCTGGCCCTTGCTCAATTTGATTAAGCAAGTAATTTGTAGAGTTGAAATCCCCTTGGTCAGATTCTGAATTGCTTCCATTCGTAAACAGCTGGCAGCTTCTGGTTTGAGCAGACGTGGGTTTGCCTGCGAGGTGGGTTAGTTTCTCGAGGGCTGAGACACAAACTCGCAAAGGCTTCCTAGAAGACGGCCGGTATTTGCAGTCTGGCCCAGAAATTGGGCGTCAGCAAGTGAAGATCACAGAGCGCAGGTGGAGTGCGCTGTCTTGATGAAAGATGGTTTAGTGAATAGGCAGCTGCTTCAGCACTGCTAGCTCAAAAGATGTGGGGGCCAACGCTGCTCGCCAGGACAATCTTCCTTAAAAAGTTGTGCACAAATACGTGCTGCTTACTGAACAGGGCCCTAGAAAGAAGGGAGCTCTTATTGTGCCGTCTCGGTTCTGCGGGGCTAACAGAAGTACCAAACCCCAACCTTTAAATTATAGAGAGAACTTCTGAAATGAGTAGTTGTGTTGAATAAGGTCTGGCTCTCCGAGTAAATGTTCTGCGGTTTAAACTAGCTAATGCCAGAGACATGAAATCTGGGGTCATGTGAAAAAACAGTTTGTCCTACTTGTAGATAAAATGGAGTCACATTTATTGGTCTGCCTTAAGTCTGTAATCTTTCCTAAACACTGACTTCCTTCCTTCAATGCTTTTTTTCCTCCCTCTGCCCTGCTTTTTCCTGTCAGTGCTCTCAGGGTCAACAAGGCTTTGCAGCCAGTAACTGGGTTCAGCTGCCATTATGGAACGTAATGTCCTTCGGTGGTGCACAGCATTTTTTCCTTCTGGTATTTGGTTCCCCAAGCAGTGTGTTTCTGGAGCTTTCATGGAGCGAAACCTTGACGGAGGGCTGCGAAGTGCCGCGAATTCCTGTCCCTTCCTTTAGAGAAGATAGCTTTCACAGGAGTGGCATGGTACCTGGCTGCATGGCCTTTTGGCAGCTTGGATGGGCTTTTTCATACTCTATATAATTAAGCAAATTACTTCAGATGAATAGAATTTCTAGATGCATGTTTTGTTTTGCACAGTAGTTAAAGTTGGCTGGTATTCTGTGTTGGCATTTCAAAACAAAGCGTGTGATATTTCCAAAGAAAGGGAGGGGATGGAATACTATCTTGAGGGTTTTTTTTTCCTCTTGATGTTATTTCTAAATACTCATATTGGCATTTAAAAGCTCTGTTTCTTTTCTACATAGTACTGCTTACATTTATCTTTTGTCAAGAGGAAGGGTAGAGTGGCCCATTGAATTCCCTGTGCAGAAGCTGTGCCAGCTCCCTGCTGTGACAGGGCAGGGACCGGCCTCTCCCATTTCGTGACCTGTTCCCAGTCAAGAGCCAGACTAATCTCCACGTTACATTTTCAAGGGCCATTTTCCTGTTTGCTTTTAAGCATCCTGACTGGTGGAGCTTTCAGCCCTTCCTGTAAACCTCCTCCCTTAGCAGCCTGGTAGAGTCCCTGTTCAGAAGCCAACTCTGGCAGCTTAAACTGTGGTGCTCTGAATTCATCCCATCGCACGTGCTTCCCCTGCTCTTGAGGGAGAGGGACTAAATAACTTGATTTTCCCCCTCAGAATAATTTGGGAAAGCTAAATTGTACACTGCTGTCCTCAGAAGCCATGCAGGTTCCTGCACTTCAGAATCTCTCTCTCCGCTGTCAGTATTTCTCTGATGGCCAGGCTGTCCCACAGCGGCCATGCGGGCTTGCCCAGGGCAGTGGCCTCCTTGGGGGGAGAGGAAGGGATGAAAATTAACCCTTCCCTCCCCAGCTCTTTACATAACCTTGAATTCCCAACCTAACTAAAACTAAAGTCCAGGTTTTGTTCTGCTTTCTATGAAGGATTGTATAAATTAAAGCTGATGTAATGGTTTGAAACGGTCTCTTAGCAAAAGTATGGAATTGTTTCCATTAGTTTCTAATAAATAGTCAAAATGGCACTTATTGATTGAAGGGCAATTCAAGGTTAAATTGTTGGCTGCTGTCTGCACAGTATATTAAATCTAGGCCTTCCTGCCTGATAGTCACAATGAGAATAGAGGCTGCAAAGCAAGCCTGTTACGTGTTGCTCTGCTCCCCAGTTTCTGCTGCAGCTAAGCTTCAGATCAAAATTCTTCTGTGAAAGTAACAAGTAAATACTGGGCTTCTGAGGGAGGGGCGTAGCTTTGCCAAGAAGGGAAACAGCACAATTTTCCAAGATTTTAAGCACTCTTAAGACCCACTGAAATGCTAGTGCTAAGCATGGTTGCGGATCAACTTGAAAGTAGCACGGATTTTTGTCCCTAAGTTGCTCATGCTAAGACCACAGCTATGCAGCCGGGTTGCAAGTCAGATATGTACAAATACGGGTAATAGTCTGTGATTTATATTCTGAGTCTATATCTTCTCTCATCTTGTAGATGCACGTGACGGTCGCTTACCTGTCAGTATGCTGACAGTCTTTTCCATCTGTTGTTTTATTTTTTTGCACAGGAAAGAAGAATGGAGATTTGGACAGGAATTTTGATACACTTGATTTGCCTAAGCGGTCTGAAGCAGCAAAAGGTAATGCTAATGTGTTTGCTTTTGGAACTAACAAGTAGCCTGGGAGCTGGAGGCTCTTAAAGGAACTTGAGACGTGAGCATGTAATAGAAAATAAAAGAAATAATAGATGTGTTGGTGCTTGTTGATACCTAGTATTCACTACTGGATATAACCAGCTTTTTATATAAAGCTGCTAAATGGGTGGAATCTTGTAGAAGCCCATCTGATTTGGTGTTAGGTGACTGTGGCTCCGCAGAGGGGTGAGTGCATGCTCCCTTCCTTTACAACTCCATTTGCAAATTGCCTGCGCTAGACGTGAACGTAAGGAGTTATGAAATGCATTAGGTGAGTGTACTTATCATTAACCTTTTCCCTTTCCTGGCATCTCTGTATTTCTTTAGCGTTCCGACGAATTGGAGAGTGAGGGCAGGGGATGAGTTCAATTTTTTTGTCGTTACTGATAGCCAGTATTCTCCTGAATCCAGTATTCCTCCCTGGCTGTAGTGAGTAGTACTTGTAGTTTTCCAAAATCGGGAGGTTCACAGAAAAATTCTTCCGCATTGCGCTTTTGTATTTCAGCTCTGGCAGAGGTGAAGTCTTTCACAAACAATCTGCGTTCCCTTCCTGCATGCATGGCGCTCTTTTAATTGTGTTCCCTTCCTGCATGCATAGTGCTCTTTTTAGTTGGAGATTAGGAGAGGATTTGGGATCTCGTCAGAATTCGTACAGCATTGGACGGTGTTTTGCGACTTGCACAGGATTTCATTTGAAGTGTGTGCAATGTCATTGCAAAGATTCAGCCATTGTCATGGCAACTGCTGCGGTGCCCCCCTGTCAACCTAGCCTTGCAGGAAAAGCTCTCCCGTAGCACCCTCACCTTCATGGTCTGTGAATACCCAGAACTACCTGAGTATTCTTCAGAAGGAAAATCTTAAACTCTTCCTGCATCGCTTGCACAATTTCAGAGAGTATAAAGAGACAGCGTGACTCAATGGAGAGATCCTTGGACCTGAGATACCTGAATTATGCTACTTTGGTGACCTTGATCGAGTCAACTAATTTGTGCTTCAGTTTCCTTACTGGAAACTGAGGGCAGCAACAGGCCGAACCTAACATCCTTAGAGGTGTACTGATAGTCAGGAATGGCATAGTAATGACACAGGTGAAGTGCCGCACTCTCGCTTTCATGGGCAGTGAAGCTCTGGTTGACGATATGCAAACTAATCCTAATACATAGATGGATCTAATCTATTTAGACACCCTTTACAATGGGTACAGTTTCTAGGCTAATGTCTAAACACTAATTTTCATTTGGTGCATTATTGGCCAAGATACTAATGCACCTCTGGGAAGGTGCAATGCCATCCTCTTTGGAGAGCTGCTGGAAACCTCTCCTAACCAACCTTCACTGTAATGCCACCAGTTCAGGGCTGGGCGTTGGTTACATTGCAGAGAAAGGAGACTTCTTAAGGATGCAGAAAAAGAAGGGAATGCAAAATATAGCAAGGGCTTCAGCGCTTTCATTCCTTTCCAAATGTGATTGGAATGTAGTTGCCACTAAAAGGAAAAGATGGAAATCAAGGATTTCTGCAAAGAAATGGATCTTGCCTAATTTTCTTTAAAATAAGATAAAAATCTTTCATGTGGCTCTGCTAATGGTAGAAGTGTGGTGGCGTATCTGATGGGAGACATATCTGTCTCTCTGAGCTTACACAGCTCGTTATCATATTCAGTTGCTAGAAATCACACACTCTTCAAGAGATTTTGTTTGATAATTTTGAGATACTCCCACTTAAGGAGAATAGACTTTAGTCTCATGTGGTGGGTTGACCCTGGCTGGAGGCCCGGTGCCCACCAACGCCGCTCTATGGCTCCCCTCCTCAGCTGGGCAGGGGAGAGAAATTATAACGAAAGGCTCGTGGGTCGAGATAAGGGCAGGGAGAGATCACTCACCAATTACCGTCACGGGCAAAACAGACTCGACTTGGGGAAATTTAATGTATTACCAATCAAATCAGAGTAGGATAGTGAGAAAGAAACCCAAATCTTAAGACACCTTCGCCCCTTCACTCCCAGTTTTCTCCACCTCCTCCCCCCCCAGCGGCACGGGGACGGGGAACGGGGGTTGTGGTCACTTCATCACACGTTGTCTCTGCCGCTCGTTCCTCCTCAGAGGGAGGACTCCCCACACTCTTCCCCTGCTCCAGCCTGGGGTCCCTCCCACGGGAGACCGTCCTCCACAAACTTCTCCAACGTGAGTCCTTCCCATGGGCTGCAGTTCTTCACGAACTGCTCCAGTGTGGGCCCTTTCCACGGGGTGCAGTCCTTCAGGAGCAGACTGCTCCAGCGTGGGTCCCCCGTGGGGTCACAAGTCCTGCCAGCAAACCTGCTCCAGCATGGGCTCCTCTCCTCACAGGTCCACGGGTCCTGCCAGGACCCTGCTCCAGTGCGGGCTCTCTGTGGGGTCCCAGCCTCCTTCGGGCATCCACCTGGTCTGGCATGGGGTGCTCCACGGGCTGCAGGTGGATATCTGCTCCACCGTGGACCTCCATGGGCTGCAGGGGAATCTCTGCTCCAGCACCTGGAGGACCTCCTCCCCATCCTTCATTGACCTTGGTGTCTGCAGAGTTGTCTCTCCAGCATTCCCCTGCCTCACCCAGTAGGCTGGGAGTGGGCAAGATTTTTTTGACCCACAAGGGTTTTTTTCCATCTTATTTTCACCACCCCACCCCCCCCCCCACCCCCCACCCCCCCGCTGAGAAGGGGAGTGATAGAGCAGCTTGGTGGGCACCTGGTGTCCAGCCAGGGTCAACCCACCACATCTGACTACATATCTCGTACTAGATTAGGTCAAGAGATTAATCCCACAGCATTTGGAAAGAAGCCCTTTGACATGGAAAAAGGCATGGGAAACTATTCATTTGTGTGCCAAGAGTAAAAAATAAATTGTGATACATTTCTGTTCACTTTTTTACTAGTCGTTTCCTGCTAAGCATCTAGTTTACGTGGGAGTTCCTGGATAGGAACAAGATCGCTAGGACTTTGAATTGTTCGGTAAGATAAGACAAATAAAATTGCAGTTTTAAACCCCGTAAAAGCTCTGGTCAGATCTGTGCCATAGAGTGTAATTGGCTCTGATGAGATCAGCTCTCAGCTGAAGCAGAACCTCGTTACTAAGATTGAAAAAATCATGCAAGTTTTAATGATCAAAAGCACTCAGTTTGAGTGACACAATGAAGTGCTATTTCAAAAATCAACAATTATAGATTAATCTCTTTCATGTATTATTAAAGCCATATTAAAGTGAGTTTTCAGCTGGAATCTTTGTGGGCAAATGAAACTGCAGTAATAAGATTTGTTCATGCAATGCAGCGAATGAACGTTGTGGTAGCTAACAAATATTGGGATGCGGCGTTGTTAAGTTTTCTCTAATCTTATTGTCAACATCCATGGTGCTTATCTGGTGGGTCTGCAGATGAGGTTTCAAGAACTTGACATCCTGATTTCCCTATAAAATATTCTTAGGTATGATCATGGAGCTTAATTGATGGTGTGCTTATGATCGCTTGAAGAACCACGAACTAGAAGCAGTGAACTAGTTCAGACCTATTTTCTGTCATTCTGGAAACTTCATTTGGTCTCCAAATTACTTTAATTGCAGGAATCTGCCTATCCTGTAGCTGAACATCATAAACGCAGAAACTTCCATAGTTTCTAGTTGGGGGGTGGACGGGGTTGGTGTCTGCGTGGGAGGCAGAGGTTTGCTCAGTCTTTGTTCAAGACAGCTTAGGAACACGTTCGTATCCTGAACAGTCCAGAGGGTCTTGTGAGTTATTACCTAGTTTAAATGCTAGTAATTTTTTTTTTCCTGGAATTTGTTTGCTCTGGAGAGGAATGAATGAATGCAATTCTTTTTTTTTTTCCAAAATGATGAACTGGAATCTCCTTTTCTTCCAATTTCTCCTGGTTTTTTAATGGAAATCAGATTTTGCTGCAGCACAGCATCTGAGCAGCCCTGAAACCATTTCTAAGCCTTTAATAATTTTATGTGCTAGGCATTCTGGCAGGGGAAAGCTTCCAGTTCAGGGCTGTTATCTGTGGTAAACTGGATAATGTCAGACGGGAGAACTTGCAGTGCTTTCAGAAGCTGTCTCATCTGATACTAAAAAATAAATATATATGCTCTGGCAGTGTCCAGAGAACTGCTGTCCTCATGAGGAAAGACTGTGGAAGAGAAGCTTCTTGTTTCCTGCTTGTTGAAAGGAGAATATTTTTTTCTGACAATGGGAGAGAGAGAGAGGATAAATTTTTGGGGTAGTGATAAGAGCTTGCATAGAGCCATATGAGACGGGGACAGCACTGACAAATTATGAATGCTGTCCTCGGGACCTTGCTAAATTTAGTCCTTTCAAAAATTCCTGCTTCTGGAGGCGGGGGGGGGAAGTCTTGCTGAAATCCCTTCCCCAGCTTAAAGTAGGTCACTGATAGTGGGGTTGGCCGTCTGCTCTGCAGCGTCTTCTCTTCCGCACTACCACAGTGCGAATGCTGATTTCTCCTGTGTGCACATTAAATACGTAGCATAGTACAACTCCTTTGCTTCGTTCGCAGAGTCCCTATTTCTGAGCAGGAATAGTGACAGGAGGCTCGTGCGCTGGGGGGAAGATCAGGATTAATCATATCTGCGCAGAGGAAAGCAGCGTCTCAGATGGCAGACTGTGCGATAAGGTTTTCTGAAAAGATCAGCATTGATACGTGTCAGCCCTCTGAAGATGTTCTAAAGGTTGTAACATCTAATCCTCCTGATGTGAAGGTGTTGGATTGTCTGCCTCTGTTCATCAGTGCTGGAACATGGGAGGAGAAGGTCCAGAAGAGCAAAACAGCTTTTTGTACGGAATCAGCAGGTTATTCCTAATTAAATCCAGACCTCTGTGCTATTTGGTTTAAGCAGATCTCGTGGCTTCTTGTTTATGCGCACATACACCCGATGGCATAAAAGTAGATGCTCTAAGGTGCTTTGGGTGTTGCAGTTCAGCCATGGTTTCAGTTTCTCTCATTAGGGAGTTGAAAGTTTTCAGCCCTAAGGAGACATGTGCAGGTACACTTCAGCCTGGTGGATGAGCTAACTCATTCTCTCCTTTAAATCAGTTGTTGAAGTGGTTATTACTTTATCTTTTCCATTTTGATTATTTAAGCTTACCTCCATTTTAATGGGAACCTAAGTTTAGGAGAGGGTCAAGCAGAAATACTGAACTAGTGCTAAAGCTGCTTATAGTTGAACAAGTCTGTCTTGTTGCAGCAGGGACCTCGCAGAAAAACTGAATTTATTTGAAAGCTCAGCTTTGTGTGTACACTTACCCTGGTCAGCAGCCTATGTAGGCAGGGAATGAGATTTTGGGTGAACTTGTCAGCAGGTGAATGTCTTCTTTCTCCATTATCTGAAATCCTCAGTCGCTTTCCGTGTAGCCTGATGCTGATGATAGATTTTTCTATTCCAGAAGGTGAGTGTTTAAATTCACTTATAAATCTTTGTGTTACTGCTCCAGGAAATTAGACTTCCTGGCACTGTCAGGGTAATGACTTTAACTTAGTAGATTACAAAAATGCTGGCAATTTGTCTTCAGCTGAAGGCAACGTAGTGGGGGGAGAGAGGGACTTTACTGATGCTTTACTCTGACTTTAGGTTTGTAATTAAGATTAGCTGCTGTTCTCATTTCACTGCTGTTTTAATTTGCTTTCTTTAAATCTTTACAAGTTGACTCAAGCACTCACCTGCCCTTTCCAGCTCCCTTCAATCATTAATTTTGATTGTCGTATTGTGAATAAGTGAGTAGAACTGATTGATTAATGGTACCATCCACACCCCTCCTGTGCCTGCTAGTGGAAATGGAGGGACTGGGAAGACCTCCTCTGTGAGAGCAAGTAACATGTTCTTGTATTAACATCTCTTAAGTATTTCATGCACGTTGTTGGGAATTCCTATCAGAATTATTAAGTATCTCTTAGTTCTGTTGCTTTACTAAGTAGAGTGTTCATTTTGGTCCCATGTGTTTTTCATAATTTACAAAGCAGTGAAAGATTTCTCATCTGTCTTCCAATGCTTTGAGTCAGAGAAAATTTATTACCTTGAATAGGGAAATACCCATATGGAGCCTGCCCTTGCCAAACTCTCTCCAGCCCAGTGCCTGTAAATTTGCATTCTTTTTCCCAACATCTGTGAGGAATTTGGAGCAGGCACCTGTGAATTTTTCCTTTCTTGGGTACACACTCTTTCCATAGCTGCCTGCTGATTGTTCTGGAATACTCTGCTTTTATGGTCATAATCTTCTTCAGTTCTTATGTTGAGCCGCTTGTTTGTTCAAAGCTGGGTTGAAACACGGCAGTGGGTTGCCTCCTGGCCTGCTGAGCTGTGCTCTACAGGTGGAAACTCTTATTTGTGATCTTTATGGATCTGTTAAATTTGATTACGTAGAACATAAATTGTAAGTTTAGGGCTGAAACTGAAGGGGTTGAAAAATCGTGTGGGGAGATGCAGCTAGAATGTGAATGGGATGTCCAGCGGTACTATCATGTCTTCTGTCTTGTTTCTGCCCTAACATATCTTCTTCCAATGGGAAAGAATGAGTCTGGAATAGCTTCTTGTTGTTCTTAACACGACAACTCAAGCAATTTGAACTAATACCAAGTGTATTATAGAGCAATGATTATTTTCGTTTCAAGTAGACTGGCCTAAGCCTTGAAGAGTTGTAGCCGATATTGACACACTGTGGCACCTTCTGCATTTTAATGATGTGTGCATTTCTTACATGAGTCAGATACCGAGAGGGTTTAATGGTTGCTCACTTAGCGTGGATTTTAAAGGGAGTGCAAAATTCTGTCACCAATAGTTAACTTGATAAAGCTTCCTTAAAACAGAAAATCGTTCCAGTAGGAGTGGTGTTCTTTTTACAGGTGTTTTTTTTTTTTTTTACAGAGTTTACAGACAACGCAAGTTCTCTGTAAACTCTAGATGAGGTGAGCAGTGATGGGTGGTGACGACTCATCTGCAGAGATGAGAAGGTGTTTTTCCTTGACTTCTGTCTCAGTCCTAGTCCAGTACATACTCCAGGGTGCCTAAAAGGAAACTTGCTATAGGATTGTACATGATTAGAAATGTTTTGCAGTTCTTGCTTGAGAAGTTTTATGTAGGCCAACAAGACAGGAGAAGGAACGAGTAGAAGGGTCTCCCTCGCTTTTCAGGGACAGCTGACTTTGAAACCTGTTGAATAAACACCGCTTCATTGTCATGATGTTCCCTGTCACTAGCTATTCTCAGTTCTTCCTGCCTGTTGCCAGAATCAGTCGGTTCTTTACGGTAGATTTGTGTCACACCCATGCAGAGCTGCTGGGCTTCGTTGCTAAAGCAGTCCTAGTAGCTAGTGATTCACAGTCTTGTCTTGTGATGAGCCTCACCTTGCTGCACAGATGTTGCATAACACGATTCTTAAGGATTGTTCCTTCCTTGTTGCTTTTGTGCAGGTAGTAAGCCTTGAACAGCTTGGCCTTTGAAGGATGTTGTCCATAGAACGACCTCTGTTTCCTTCTACGTAACTCAGTTGCATAAGGTTTAAGAAAACAAAACAACCCCCTCCTGTTTTTAACAGGGGTTGAACCAGCTGAGCAGTTAAAGCAGCAGATTTTCCCCAGGTAGCATTTTTTTACCCAGAGGTGTACCCATGGTGAGAGATTGTCATGCATGCATTAAACAGCGGCAACTAGACAAAATCTTTTGAGCTTTTCTCTTGGTGCATGCTGCTGCAACAGGACTTTGGCAGACATGTAAAGGGCACAGTGGTGCTTTTGTATTGCATCATATTGCTAGAATCTGAATTTAATAAAACAAAGTGCTCTGTTGTGTAGGAGTCAGCAAACCTTTGTAGAGGGAGGTAAGTTATATCACTGAGCATCACTGAGTGTCCAAGGTTCTCTTATGGTCTGCTTGTTTTTTATGTTACTGTTCACTTGATGGGACAAGAGGAAACAGCCTCAAGTTGCGCCAGGGGAGGTTTAGATTGGATATTAGGAAAAATTTCTTCACCGAAAGGGTCATCAAGCATTGGACCAGGCTGCCCAGGGAGGTGGTGGAGTCACCATCCCTGGGGGTATCTAAAAGCCGTGTAGGTGTGGTGCTTAGGGACATGGTGTAGTGGTGGACTTGGCAGTGCTGGGTTAACGGCTGGACTTGATGATCTTAAAGGTCTTTTCCAACCTAAATGATTCTATGATTTGTAGACCAAATGTGGTTTTCTTCAAGTGCTGTATCCTTTTAGCCCTCTCTTGACATACCGGTGACTTAGTGATGCTTGTAGTTCAGTAGTTAGCTAGTTATGGCAGTGTTTGTCAACCACTAGATAATTTTATTTTTTTTTTAATCCACTGACATATGCATGCATTGTCTTAGGAGCAGCATTGCCTTGAGGTGGAAGATGCATGTCTGCCTTATCTGTAGTTTTACTGTCATCATTGGTGGGTGTGATCACTTGCATTCATGTAGGCATTTAATATTGTATATTCATAGTAGTTATTTTTGCAGGAGTATTCAAATATCGACAAGGACTCGTCAACCTTGCTTTTCTCAAGTGTGTATGACCTTTCTGAATTCTTCTGCTAATTCTTTTCTCTTGTTAATACGATTCTATCCTACAACATTCTCACTTTGGAGACTGTGAGGAAACAAGTATTTTTCTGGGACAAATACTAATGATATGACTGAAACCCTGCACAGTAACTGTGTACAGTAATGCTGCTGAGACTCTCACAGCTCTGCTGGGGGGGGTAATTATTCCACCAAATCATGGGAGAGGAATTTGAGACCGTTACAGGACCGGCTCTTACTCCGGTGTTATCTGCCTGCTCAGGCATGTGAAGAACAGTTTGGCTTTACTTCCTGGTAGTCGCTACCATGTTTGTCAAGTCCTTGCTCTCTCGCTTCTGAGAATGCCTCGACATTGCAGCTCTGAGCCGTGCTGTCCGGTCCCTTGTTTTGGCCGTGGGGATGCCTGGACAAGAACTGTATTTACAGATGAGACAGGCTAGAATCCTTGTAGGGGTGAAATGGCATCTGTGGAACAGAAAGGCTCTTGCAGCTGTAGTAAGGGGAAGCACAGTGTTTGTGTGACTAGACTATCCTATAAATTGCCCAGTTAAGGGAGATTTATTTTTGTGTCAGAAGATTTGAGTTGAGAACTTGAGGAGTTCTGCTACCTGGAGGTGATATACAACCCATGTGAATATATCCAAGAAGTTTCAACTGTGATAGTTCTACGCCTCTAACACCTCCTCACCCCCCCAATATGGACACTTCATCGTGTGAATGTCTTTTTCAGTTTTAGCTTTAGTATGTAGCTTTGAAGTTTAAGCTGAGGGAGCAGCGGAAAACAACTGCTGGGACGGGAAGGCAGGAGGAGCGATTGTAGTGATACGAGAATTTCATTCAGCTCTATATTTGTACAGGGTTGAGAATGTGAAGCTCTTCATGAAGTCAAAGGGTTGTTGTTCTTGTCCATAACTTCTTGGCTCTGCTATAATTTCTTGGGCTGTAGAGCTCCTTTTCGCTTTGTTTTCTGCCTCTGTCTTAACAGCTAGAGGTCACATGCAAGATGAGTTAGGAAGACAGTGTTCTTTCCGAATTGTTTCAAACTCTTCCTTCTGAATGAGAAAAATCTGACTCACCTCGAAGGTACTTTAGTTATCCTGAAAATAGTGAATGAACATCCACAATTATTCCTCCTCTCTATCCATCTCTTGCGTTCTTGAATGTTCAGTCTTCCTCAGTACATGGGGAGGCAAAGCTGGCGGTTGGAGACAAGGTTCTCCCTCTCCCCCTTTAGGTCCTTTCACCTGTGGCTCTCATGGGACTATAAAGTACTACTGCAGTACTCAGCTTCCAACTGCTCCTTGTCTGAGGCTGACGCCCAAGGATATAGATCTATTATAACAACTAGCAGTATCTTCAAAAGACAAGAATTCCAGGTGGTAAATTCCCTTTCCAGCTTGATGTGAATTAGTGGCCAAGTTATAAATGCACAGAAAATGAGACTTATGCATGTGGTTATAACATCTTAAACTAGAACAACCTATATATACTTGTATAATAAAGTAGCCTATGAAAAACTAAACAGCAGGAACTCCACTCAAGCACATGGTAATTACAGCAGCTACTAAGGAGATGGAGTGATCTGGAGCTTCAGCAAAAGGCAGAGCTGGAAGTAAGGAGGTCTCATTTTCACATTCCAGCATTGCTACTGGCTTGCTGAGCGGCCTTAGGCAAGTTAATTGCGTTCAGATGCTGGGGCTCTAGTGAACTCAGGAAGCGTCTGCTGCTTCCACTGCCTTCACTAGAATAATCACGGGTATCTTCATTGCTGCTGTGATAACCAGTGCAGACGGAGTGTACTTGATATGTTTGTAAAAACAGCAAAATTCTGCCAAAGTATTGTGTATCACAACTATTGCTAGCACCACAGTGATAGAAAAATTAAATAAAAACATAATTTCTGTTAAAGGTGGATAGTAGTGGCTTGCCCCAGTGGGATATTGTGCAAATGGGCTGAGGAGTTCATGTTGCAGAGGGTATTTTGAAAATATGTAATACTATGAATTGCTTTGTATTCTTGCTGTGCACATTACACTTCCTGTGTATTTTTATGGAGAAGTTCAACTGTATTGTTTATGCTGCTCTGTATAGATAGGTATATACAGAAACCAATGCACAACTCGAGCCCTTGGCAAGTTTTACAGCCAAGCTGCAGCATTTACTTTAGTTACAGCAGTGTGTGCTCTCTGGCAATGCAGGATCTTCACCCTTCGACCACTGATTGGATTTTCATGTCCTGTATACTTGGCTACCGCTTCTGATGATAAAATAGTTAATGTTGGAAAGTGATAGTTGTCAGTCATATTTTTTTCTTTTCACAGCCTTCCCTGCACTGTTTGCCCAGCTAGGAACGGTTAATACTCCTCTTTCCCCACCCTTTGGTTTGTGTGTGTGTTTTTGCATGTCTCATTTAGCATTTCTATTCTACAAGCAATTCTAATTGTTACTCTAAAATAGAATGCCTGTTATTACAGAGCATAGCTCATTATACAGAGGCTGCTCAAGGACTGTTTATAAAATGAGAATGTGCCAGGAAAGTCTGCCAGGAATGAAAGCAGGAGTTGGTGGGGAGGTGCTTATCCCACATAACTGTGACTGCTTCAGGCTTGGGACTTAGTCCCTGCAGTGAAAAGCTCACTCCATCTGTCCGTCCGTCCATCCATCCATCCCTGGTGCATTATGTCAGATTTCTGCCATGCCACTTAGTTTCGGTTAAGAAACAACAACAATGAAAGCTCAGAGACTCCCCCCCTTTTAGCATAAGCGTAAAAGAGGAGTTGATACTTTGAAGAGGGGTGCGAATCAGAAGGCTGTCCTGATTGCCTGGCCGGTATTATCGTGAAGCGCAAGGAAGGGAACTCAGCTCCTGTCGGAGTTTAGAGATGAAATTTCATGTCAAAATCAATTACAAAAGCCTTGTTGCACAAAGTTACAGTTGTCTCTAGTGTCCATCAAAAGTACCGCAGCAAAGTTCTGCTGACAAAGCTACTTGACAAGTTAAGAGAACAGCAGAAAGTTTCAGAACAGCGGAGGCAGAAAAATGGCGTAATGTTGATTTAAATCCCTTGCCAGGTTTCCAGAAATAGTGTGTGCATAAGTTAAGGAAGTAGTTATACCTGCGGGTGAGTGTTAGAAGGCTGTGCCTTTCGGAGCAACAGGAGCGTGGGTAGCCTTCTCAGAGGCCTGCGTGACTCAGGTGCTTTCAGAACTCAACACTAGACAGACATCTCTCGAATCTTACTTAGAGCGTCTGCCTGGGATACTCTTGTTGGCCCGTCTGGTATTCTTTTGCCCACAAAAATGCAGACTAATGCCCCATAATTAAGCATTGGAACACGTTCCCCAGAGATGTTTTGAAGCGTTCTCTGTCATTGAAGGGTTTCAAGACCTGACCGGACAAAGCCATGAGTAACTTGGTCTGAATTCAGCATTGAGCCTGCTGTGAGCAGGAGGCTGGCCCAAGCGACCTCCCACATTCTCTTGCAACCTGGTCGTTCTGTGTGACTCCCTTCTTAACTGATTACAAAGTCAGCCAAAAAAAGTCTGTCTGCAAAAAAACAGCACTTTTTTTTTAGGGACAAGATTTTTCCAAAACAACTTAATCCATGACTCAGGACTAGCTAGGTGACTCAGATAGGAAGAAGAATGAGAGCGCCCATTTGCCCATGGTACCTGGGAAAGGAGAATACATGCAAAATGCATCTTAATTGTTGGATCTCATGTTGGTTGATTTTTTTTATTATTATTATTTTTCATTTTCCACCCAAGGTATGGGTTTTTTAAGACAAATACATTTTTACTTATAATATGTACTTTCTCTGGTGTCAGCACAGTAAACCATGGAGTCCTCACAACACTACATTAATCAGTCTTTGAGGGTTTGCTTGTGACAGCTAATGATGGGGGAGAGAAAGAGGAATAAAAATGAAATAGTGGTGTGATTCTGAACTAATTGCAAATTGAGGTACTTAGAGATCAGGCAAGGAGGCCTTCCTTACAGCGCAGCCAAGACAGGGGAGGTACGTGCAGTACGGTGTCTAGCACTTTTTCCACTTTTGCTTGAACAGTATTTATTAGAGTTAATGAAGAGCTTTAATCATGGAGTTAATCTGAAAATTAAAATAAACTGGAATGTCAAATAACCTGTGCATTCTAAATTGCAGAAATCACTGGTGCTCATTAGTCAGACTGAAGCTGCAGTTGTGTTTTGCAGAAAGGCAAATAAAGAGAACAAAAAAAATAAAGACTTCTGTTTTCTCAGCGTTAATTTCTAGTGCGTTTACCTACACAGCTGCTGCAGTTCTGTTATCTAACTCATTACTTTGCAAACCACTTTGAGATATCTTGAATGTGAAAGCTGCTATATAAAGCCATATTTATTTCTAGAACTGAGTGCTCTGCACAGGCTTAAAAACTGCCCCCTTCTCCAACATGACAGGGCAATGATATGACTTAATGTGCCGTATACCTCTAACTGTGGATTGACGAAAAATGACCTTGAACTGAGAGGCAGGCATTTTACATTGTAAAGCAGACACTTAAATTTACCTGTCAGCTGGAGGGGGGAGTCTCACCTCTGCGTGGTTTAGAAAGCGATGTCAGTCCAACTGTTCGTTGCTCTGAACCCACTGAGAGCTTGATTGCTGACCCAGGCGTTTTCAGGTGATCGGCGTGAGTCTTGATCAGTATGTGGTAGAAAGGGGAGCATTTTTATTTCGGCCTCTCAGACCATTAGTTTCAGCCCTGAATTTTCTGTGTCTTGGTCATAGGGAAAACTGGAAGTCTGTAATAGCATGAAACGTTATTTGTTTCTTTAGGAACAGACCATGATTCAGGCTTATCTGGAGGGAGGATACGCAAAGAGCAGTCCTTCCACCTTGTGTCCAGTTTGGTCATATTTTGCACGCCTTGCGGTCTCCTTACTTTACTGAATATATTATTGCTTTTGTAGGAGACATTCAGAGCAACTTTGTATTTGTTTTTACCAGCAGCCTCAGTAACGTGTAAGTACCTGACGCACTGTGACAGTCTACTTGAACAGGCCGAGTCTAGGTAGACAAGGCAGAAGCAGAGTGGGAGCGGAGAGGGGGACACGGACTGCTGAAGTGAGTTGTGCAGTTGCACAGCATTTCAGTGGCGGAGCTGGGAACAGAGGTGAGGTTTCCTGATTCCTAAAGCAGTATCTTTCTTGCTGGCTCAGGCTAAGAAGCCAGGTAGCAAGCCCACTCCATTTGGAAACATCGGTTCTTGTCCCTCTCATACAAAGCCAGGAAGAATATTTAATCTAACGAGTTTTGTTTTGAGACCTCTAAAATCACAACCAGCAAATCTGTAATCATATCCTGCTGAGAGCTTAAAAATGATGAGCAAGAAAAGCATCTCCAAAGACTCATTCAAAATGTGAGGGGACGCGAATAAGATCTAGAGAAAGGATCTGCCTTACCTGGAGTGTCCCCAGTGACCTTTAAACACGTAGGAAACTGGAAGTCTGCGTTCCTTGCAAATGCAGGTTTCCCACTCCCCTTTTGGGGATGCTTTGCGCATTGAGTCGTAAAACATGCTAGTGACCACTGCAGAGCGCAAAAGGCAACTTGCAGATGTGTAAGAGGCCGGATGAGAAGTGTCAAGGACGACTGAGGAGTTAGTTGCATTGCAGTGTGTTTGGGATTTCTCAAGGAATGAGAAGGCGTGGGTGTTAGGAGCGTGAGAACTAACCCCATTTATTCAATTACGTAAGTGCTGCTTCCAGGAGAGTACTTCCCTTCACGTTAGTGCTAGTGTCTAAAATTTCAGATTTGGTAAAGGCATGCGTGACTTAGATTTGGGCAGATGATTAGCTTAATAGTTAAATCCCGACAAGCAGGTCCTTTCCAAATCTTACATACCTGCTTGCTGAAAGCAATGCTGAGATTAAACCCATTGAAATTAAAGTGTATTGGCAGTTTTCTGTGTGGCTGGATCCCAGCTTCCCAGAAACCCTTAAAATTTGGTGCCACTCCCCTCACAGCAGTCTGGAGGCTTGTATCTAGATCCGGCTACGGACTCAGATGGCCCGTGAGAAGCCATAGCACCACCTTGGATATATGAATGATTAGAAATGGGTATGGGTTGTAACATGATGGAAATTTTGGTACTCTTGAGGAAGTATCTCACCTTATTTACGCTTATACTGACCTTTTCAGCGTTTTCTACGGGCATGAACAATCTCCACAGTAAATGTCAGCTTCTGCTTAGAATCTTTTACATGGGTAGTTTTAAGCTCAACTTTTAATTGCACAGTATTACCGTAAGAAATCTGCACTGAAACTGAAAACTGTCATAAACAAAGTAGCTACGGGGTTAGGGATATTTTAACTGCGATGAAGAGGTTCCAGAGAAGCTGTCAGAGGTGCTTTGAGGTAGTGTCTGCTCTGACTTTGCTGTAAAGTTCCTCATAGGACTTTGGGGTGGTTTGTGAATGCAGGCCATGCCTGTGGGAGGGGGAAGGTGGGACCAGGCTGCCGTTGGACGCGGTGTAATGTTCCCCTGCTGCCTCTTGGAAAATGTCTCTGTGCTGCCTCTATTCAGTTCATCTGAGTATCTCATTCATTGCTACAAGCTGGGGCCCCAATCTTTGTTCTTTTTTTTTTTCTTTTTTTTTTCTTTTTTTTTTTTTAACTTGCAAATAGGTTTATTTGTGGTTGTAAAATGTGTGTGTGTTTGGACAGCTAAGCCTTCAGAGAGCTACTCCTCTCCAGATCATGTTGTCTTATCTCATGTTTTGGTCCAAATTTAAGTTTTATAGCAAGATCCATGTTTCCAGGAAACTTATAATTTTATGGCCAAAGCTGGTTTTGTGTCAGTTCTGCCTGTGATTATCAGATATTCAGTTAGTGCATCAAACAGCAGACACACTTACATTTAATAGAAACTTTCCTGTTTTTCTGCAAAGCTGCAGAGAATGGTGAGCAGAAAGGAGAGTGCCCCTTCGCTCCACGCCTTCCATGTGGTACGTCCCAGTGCATCCCAGTTCAAATGAGGGAGGAGCAGCAGCGTCTTCTCTTGCCTCTCACCATCGATAGCCCCTGCCTGGATACGATGCTTGGGGGATGGGTGGAAAAATCTCTGTTCTCAAAGGCATTCAGGTTTCTAGCTTATGCTGAAATCCATAAGAATTAAGTGCCCAAATACTGTACCTTGAGAACCTGGGCTGCAAGGTCCATTTTTTGTTAGAGAAGTTGAAGAGAACATTTTGTTCATGCTGCTTCCACTATGGCCTGACATTTATTTGACATTGAAACCATCAAATTCTTTTTCTTGGATGCTCGGGAGGTACTTGAATTGCCTGACAGCAGCATAGTGACTGTAATTGAGACAGATTAGAGGCACGGGGCTGCCTTTGGGTGCGTGTGGCAGCTTTCGTGAAATGGAGAGGGGAACTGAAACACGCTTTTGACTTTGGAAGCTGTAGCAGGAACTAATTAGCAATTTCAGGACACAAACAGGATTGGAGGAAGTGTTTGGGTTGGCATGTAATAAATTATTTAAGAACATGAGGGAGTCTTTCCATATGGCACTTGCTTATAAAATGCTTCTAAAGGCAAGATGGCAGGACTCTGCCTGTAATGAACCAAACAGGCTTCCGATACCAGTCCTGGTGATCAGGATCACTGACCTCTCATTTCTCTAGGCTGAGACTGGGCCTGCTAGCTTCTTCTCAGCTTGGATTCTGCTAACCTTTCCCCAAAAATGGTTAGTTGTTTATATCCAAATATTTCCTTCCTACTAGGAAGTATTTTGAAGTGTTTGATGTTTCCGTGAGGGTGGATCCACTGGAGAATAGACAGATTTATTCTTCCTTCTTGTTTGACAAATTCAAGCTGTGGAGTTCTGCTGCCCTTCATCGCCTTAAGCAGACGGGCCTCTAACAAGGACCTGAATTGATATGAATAACCAAATACCTGTATAATGGCTTATGACCATTTATGAGGCTTTATATAAAAATCATGATGAGAAGTAGAAGTATAAGTAGACTCAGTGAAGCATGAGTAACCCAGAAAGAAGCTTTCAAATTGGCTTCAAAGCATAGTTCCGTGTGTATGAGCTCTGAAAGATTTTGGGTTTTTTTTCTTGAAGTTGTTTTTCCCTTGGCACTGAAGATAAAACTCAGATGGGCTGCGAAGGGGAGAACCTGACAGGTGCCAGCCCGAGTGGAAATACTGTCTGTCGATCCTTGTCTGTCGCAGCTCTGAGCAGCGCCCATTGCTAATGCATCCAAACGCTTGTCAGGAGCCTGCGGGCTTTCAAAGCAGGGCAGAAAGTCCCTCAGCAGCAGGACAGCGTTCTGAAGCGCAGTCAGTGGAGAACCCCGTAGTCCCAATACCTGACAAAGCAATCCCGTTTCTGTGAAGTCTGGAGCGATGGAGGATTGGGTTTTGCCTTGCTGGTTAAGATTCAGCGCCGGCACCCCGGTGTGTAAAGGCAGAGGAGGGCTGATCCCACGGGGTGCTGTGGGTCCCCCCACGCCTTGGCTCACCACAGGCCTGGTTGGGAGAAATAGCGTCCGTGAAGGTCTGGAGGAGGGTGGCTGCTGCATCCGGGCAAAGAAGTGGCCACTCACTGCAGTCCCCCCTCACCGACACCGGCCGGGCTGCCGAAGTGGCCGGCTGCTGCCCTTCCCTGGCTGCCCGCTCTGCAGGACCCCCTCACGGGCGGGTACGCGCAGAGCTCTCCAGTCTGGCAGCTGGTTCCCTCCTGGTGCTGGCTCCGACAGCTTTGCACCATGTAGCACTGATCTCTCTCTCCCACTCGAGTCCCATATGAGCTTTCATGTACTGGCCTGCTGCGTCCATGGCAGTCATACAGCAGGGGAGGGCACTTAGTGGGACCGTACCCAGACTCGTGATCCAGTGCGTTTCATACAGTCTCTCTTGGAGACAGGAAAGAAGATACTTAAGAGGTCTGCAGAGGTGAGAGAGAGTTTTCTGTGCTTTTTCCACCTTTCTTGCATAACTCAGTACTTAATGTCTGAGGATGCGTGCATATTTCAACTAAATAAGTATTACCATGTAGGTTTTTTTATTTTGCCTTGCAGCTGCCTTCTCTACTGTTTCTTCCCCTTTTCTGTGCTCCCCTCCTTGCTGGGGTTTTCTGACAGTAAGTCTATGAAGCTGTTCAACATCTAAACAGTTCTGAATAATGTCAGAATCTTTTTCATAAAATAAATTTACTTAAGTGGCATCTGGAGCCAAGGACTAATGCATGATTCCTTTTGCAGTAAGCTTTTTCTCTGCAGACAGGTTTCTACTACTGAGCTGGGAGGAAGCTAAAAGCTCGTTAGCTTCCTGGAGTCCAAGCAGCTGATTGGCATCTGGAACTGCAAAGCTGAGCTTTACAGGGGCTTGAGGCCAAAAGAGGGCAATTTGGAACACATGATCCTTAGTTAAACACGCACAAAAGACCAGAGGAAAGAAAATGGTTAGGTCCAGGCAGCCACAAGTCGAAGGAAGGAGTCCCTTAACTGTGCTGTTGATTTTCAGTGATGACTCTAGTTCTGAGACATTTTTGCGTTACGAGGCTCTTGGACTTGTTGATAAGATTCTAACAGCAACACATTGTAGTTTATTACTGGACATAGCTGTGATGTGATTTTTTTATGGGCTTTCCTTCAGGGAATCACGCAGTATCTCTCTCTTTAATAAACACATTTTATACGGTAAGCTCAAACCTTCTGACGGTTGGGCTGGACGATGAGGCATCTGCACTAGTAACGGCAGTGAAAAGAGGCTCTCTTGGATCTCAGGTCTCTTCAGCTGCATCGTGTGGCAGCTGTGATCAGAAAAGCAGCAGCATGCTTTACTGAGCTGTGGGGGGGGGTTGTAAGGAAAATGCTTTTACCTGGCTTTGGTTTTTTCAGTTTAAGGAAAAGTCCCTGGAAACACACGTGTTCTGGCCTGTATACATGAATGTACAGTTGTAAAACCACATTTGTTTATATAATGTGAAAAGTAATAATTTTCCTCCAGTTCTCAAACCTCATTAGCTTTGCCAGCCATCTCTCTGTTCCTTTTGTTCCTTTGGGAAAGCTTAGCTAAATGGAAAAGGCTTGCAGTATGCTCCAAAAAGCAGTGAGTTCAAGCCTTACCAAGGCAGAGAGTAAGCAAGTTCCAGCCTAGAGATTCCTCCGTTTAAAAGCTTTCCCTGTTAAGAAGAGGGGTCCATTTTCACACCTGCTTGTATCAAATGAGGCTTTCTGTAGTGTCGCCTCATTGCTGTGTCTTTCCAGAGTTGCAAATGGAGAACCATCTTTGGCAGCGCTATGGATTTGGATTATTGTGGTATCCCCACACGTTCTTGGCTTGCGCTTGCAGCTCTGAGGACAGTAAGGTGACACCTCCCTGCGCTTCCGCATTTTCTGCTGGTGTAACTAGCCCAAACGCCGGAAGCCAGACAGGCTGGGCAACGCTCTTATTTCTAGCGTGGATTGTGCAGCCCTTGCAATTGCTATCTGTGGCTGAAAAGGAGGGGTGACCAAATAGAGCTGTTTGGTGCCATGCACAAGGAGAGACCCCTCAGGGCATGTGAGCAATCACCAAGCACTACCATCTGGGTCCTTTCAAAGAGGAGAAAGAAAACAAGCCAGTCGTGTGATTCTGGACCCTTGCAGAGACAGGAGCACCCATGGTCAAGAGTAGCAGCAGCACTGAGATCTAAAAGAGTAAGCATGGACGTTTGACCTTGCCCACTGCTGTTGTAATAGTCCTGTTATGTAGCAGACAGCATCTGGAAATTCAGATTTTCCCTCCTAGGGAAACGTAACATGATCAATGACACGCTTGGTATTGATCTCGTATGCATGGGCCAAATTGCTGTCTGTTTAAGAAGTCCCCAGTGTAACGCACATCATCACTGTGCCCAGTGTCCTTTTGGTATCGGCTGCTAGCGGCATGCGTCCAACCTGAAAGCTTCAGGAAGAAGCTTCCCTGGAGGCAGCAGGCAAGATTGCCTGCATCTGGGAGCACTTGCGTTGCTGCTCTCCTAGCATATTGATCCACTGTCAGTGAGATCAGCCTGAGAAGCCTAATCTGTCTTTTGTCTTAAAATACTGTAGCGGTTGAGACAAGAGTAAACCACAACCGGTAAGACTACCACAGACGCAGAATTGCTCCAGGCAAGAGAGCGTTCACCCCTAGCTTAGAGTCTCAGGTGTGCCTGAGCTACCGGGAGCACAGTACCCTTGCACGGCTAGCAATGTCACGCTGTGAAGCCCTGCAGAGCTGGCAGACCTTTGGTGCGAATTAGTTTCCTATTTGCTTGCGTATGTGAGCCAGGATTTTGAACCAGGTCCCATTTTGAGACGTTGCAGAGGTGGTGCAGGGCCTGGAGTGTGTTCCGGGGTCTTGGAAGCCCCATGGTAAGCTGGCTGTGGGAAAAGGGGAACCTGTACTTGCAAACAGGTCGTGTTTGATACGTAGCTCTCAAAGCAGAGACTCCAACGTGTGTTCTGGGTGTGTGAGAGAGGGAGATAATGTTATTTAATGTTTGATTTTCAGACACAAATTGCATTTCAAAACAGACTGGCTTTTGGAATAGCATGGTTATCCTGTTCCCTTTAAAAGAAAATGCATTCAGTCATCACTGTGAAGTAAATACAAACAACTTTGGATCAGGGAAACTGGCGAGAGAGCAAGTGTTAACATTTCATGTGCTGTACTTAGTCTCCAAGGTCAGATGCAAGTCCTCTGGGACTGGGGTAAAGGAAACCATTTACATGAACCATCCATTTTAATCATTCAGCCAAAGGGCTTAATGTTAACTTCGGGTCCAAAGCATTGTTGCTTTTAACAATGGTGTTTCTCAAAACCAAGCAGGAAACACTGGCAAAGGTGACCTACAAAAGCTTAAAAGTGCTGCGATTCACCCGCGTGCTTCCCCTCCCTTTCAGTGGAGACCTTTTGCAGCTCTCCCTTCCCTGCACCAGCCTGCTGCCGGGTATTTCCAGCCCTTCAGGACAGGGGGACAGCACGTTCCCCTTTTGAACTAGTAGCTTGGGTAGTGCTCCAGTTATCTGCAGCAATGTTCAGATCCTTATTAAGTATTGGTCCTCCAGAGCCTTCGCTACTGATGAGTGAACAGAGGAGAGAAGGTTGTTAATGGAACGTCTCCAGTTGCCAAGAGATTCAGCTGCACGTGCCTGGAAAAAGCCTTTGTTATTGGGCGGCGTGTCAGCCGCTGTTGGGAGAAACCCTGCTTGCAGGGCCTTTGGAAAGGGAAGAGTGTGTTAGCTTTAAAATGTCTGCTCGCAGAAAACAGAAGTGCCGGAACTCACACAAGGTCAAAATGGGTTGTGTTTATTTGAGCCATCCCTTTGTTGAATTGCATGTTCTTTGGATATGAAGTGGAATATAACCAACCTCTTACAAAGCACTCTCTGCAAGAGAAGTTACTTTGATGACAGCTTGTGGAGCTTGGGACATGTACAGAATAATAGAAATAGCAAAAGAGAGTTTGCTTTCCCAGGCATCCTTGTTTCTCCTGCGCTGCCTTGCCCTCCCGTTTCCTTTCCTTGCTGCCTTTCTGTCTTCCGTGCAATCAGCCTAGCTCCTTGTGTTGGTTTTTTGCATACCTCCGCACTTGGTAGTGCTGGTAACGTTCCTGTCACGTCCTTTGGGGTGGGGGGTTGCTTGCTTCCCTTTCTAACTAGCGTGCCATTGCTGCTTTCATTGTGGGAGGACGTGGTAAGCTGGGAAGAGTTTACGTAATTTTAGAACTTGTGTGTGACTTAGTAGATTAGTTGGAGAGGTCACACACTACGGTGTTCATTTTCCAAATAGAAAAACTCCTCTTAAACGTTCCCTCAAGCCTGATTTGAGTCTCATGTGTCCCATATTATTCTGGTTGTTCTTTTCAATACTATTCAAAGGCTGTTCTGTCTGTCTTCAGAGCTCCTGCTCAGTGGTGGATGCTGCATTCTTGATTGAATCTCTGCAGTAAGCGTAATACCTGTCCTGACTTGTACTGCACCTTGAAGTGAAAGCTATAGGGACTATTCAGAACTTTCCACCTATTATTTCTTCATTTGTTGCAGAAGTTTGCTATGCCTCTGTTGTATAACACTCAGTATTCTACATGTATCTGCATCGAGCTGTGTTCTCCATCGATTATGCCAAGCATTTGGCTCTCTCGGAGCTGGCTGTGTTTTGCTACTGTTAAGCCTTTCAATTAGAAGAATCTTGCAAGTTTATGTTGGCATTCAAGCTGCTTTCTGCACCGGGTGCTGAAGCGCAGCATACAGATGGAATCAAGCTGATGGGTTGGTTTTTTTAAGGATCTGATTACTGTTTTTATAAAAGTAACCAGCTGCCTCCCCCCTGCCTTCGATGGGGTTTTTCATGTAGTCTATTATAAAACCATACTGCGGGGTGAGGTGTTCCTGGAAGGGGAGGCTTGAGCTGCTGGACTGATTTGCTGCTTACACGTTCTGAAAACAGTTCTGTAGCAAATAATTCTGAACTCTGGTTTACAAGCGTTTACCTTGCAGACAATGAACTACGCAGGCTGTGAGGAAGTTACCAGCCTGTTGTCGGCAGAGGGCAGGAGTCCAAGATCTGTGGAGCTTTTCTTTCCTGCAGAATCAAATTGTTAGTTTCTTTTACTGACATGATTTTTTACGGGGGTTTTTTACTTTTTTTTTTTTTTCTTCTCCTTTCTTCTGGCTCATAGCTTCCTAGTTGCTTAGCGAGCTGCTTTCTTATTCTACAAAGTCTGTTAGTATATGACCTTGCGGAGAAGTTGCAGTCTGGGCTCCTCTCGCTCCATCTGCCGGTAGCTGCCACGTCTTCCGCTCGGAATTGGCCGGCACAGCGATGGCCACGTTGGCGAGCGGAGTGGCTCAGTACAGGCGGATCAGCCCTTGAACTTCCATTCCTGGTCAGCACACCCTCGGTGCGGTCCTGGAGTGCATCTCTTGGGTTAGTCTTGTCCCAACAGGAGTCCAGGTGGTGCGGGCACTTCTCTGTGTTGGGAACCAAAGCGCAGCAAGTAGGAAATGAGCTTCAAAACTGGTCCGAATCAAAACACTGATGCAAACATGCCTATGGGCACTGCAAGAAGGAGTAGCTATCAGAGTTCGGATTAGGGATCCCCCCCCCCGGGACTAGGGTTGTTTTTTTTTTTCATTTTTCCTATAGTGCTGCTAGCGTCCCTCCGGCTTCATATGAAATTGCCTCTCTTTTTAAACAGCAACCCAGAGCTTTTGTAGGGATAGGAAATGAAGCAGCACATTTCTGCTACAGCAGTAGGAGAATTCTCATCTGACCGGTATCCACATGTGTATAATTTCCCATGCCTGTAGGGGGAGAATAAATCCTAAATGAGATGGGTGGTGAAGGGGAATAGATTTGGCAACCTTGCGCCAAAGAGAGTTGTCTGAATTTGGGATTAAGCTGGCGTATCGGAGATAGGCACCTGGTGCAATACTTTGTTATTGCCAGAATATAGCTAAGTATAGGCACAAGATCAGCATTGCTGAGATGAAAGCAAATAGGTTTGTGGAGGAGATAATCCAGGAACTGCTGCATCATTCTCAGCACAGGGACGGAGGGCTGAATGGATGGAGACAGCTCATCACCCCAGTTAGTTCCTCAGGTGTTTTCTGTTCAGGATTGAAATGGCTGGCTGTGCTGTCACTGTTCTGTGGGCAAATAAAGGGTAATCCACTTGGCACCTCCTGGTAGCCTGAACTTCACACAGAACGAATCCATTTGCCAATTTTGAGCACCTCGTGCTGCAAAGAAGCTCCTCTTCTGTTTGTCAGAAAGATGAGACTGCAGCACGTTGGTGCAGATGAGTCTAACGTGGAAGATCTTCCTTTGCAGACACAGTCATGCCAGGAGCTGGGGGGAATGCTTAGGTGCTGTAAAATGTCTGACCCTCACAATGACATCAGCGTCCGAGGCGTTTTCCATTTCTCTAAAAGGCAAAAGCTAATATAGTGAACTTGTTTACTTTGCTTTCTGCAATGAAAAAAAGCAATAAATGACTTATCCTCATGCTTCTCCAGGAGGAAACAGTGTAGATTGCAACTCAGCACAAATCCGTAACCGAGGGAAAAGTCTCATTTATTCTGGGAGAAATTATCTTGCTAAGGGTAGTGCTGAATCTGGGCTATAATTAAAACAGCTTTTTAAAGAAAAAGAAAAACAGTGGATGTTTTTCTCGTTTGATTTATTACCTAAGACTGATGACCCTCTTTTTTCATTTCCATTTAAAGAATGGATATAAGCAATTAGCTGTATATTGCGCAAAAGTAGCATTACCTGAAAAAATAATTAAGATGATCTTGAAATTAAGGAAATCGGTTTTGAAGAGAAGCAGGTGCTTAATGGAGGTGAGACCAGCTGTGCTTCCCAGGAACGTGCTTGAAGCGCTTCATGGAAAAATGTGCGAGGCCTCCACACAAGACTGGAAGGAAATTTGTAATAATTCAGACAAATTGCATCCTATAAATAGCAGAGCTGGATTCATTAGGACAGGAGGCAGATGGAGAAAATATAAAACTTGTTTGTTTCTTTTTAAGGGACTATAACGCTTATGAAGAGTGTCATCTCGCTGTCAAGGAGGGAAAAACCCTCCAGTGCAGCAGTAACTTTCTCGCTATTAGGTTCTCATCCCTGCTAATGAGCAGCCATCCATGGGGGTATTCGTAACACTTTGGCTTAGCAACTCCTGCCTGCCTTTTCCTGGCGTAGCCGGCCTGAGACAGAAGCGCTGCAGGGCTGGGTGTTTGCAGCAGTTGAGGGGGGGAAGACGTGAGGGAGGACAGAGTTTCACGTATGGCGCGTAGCGCTTGCTAACGCCGTTTAAAACAGATGCTAATGGGGCAGGGGCATAAAGATTGTTGGAAAGTGGGGCCGTGTGGAGCGAGGCGAGAGGCGTCCACCAGGCTGGCTCGGGGGTTCTGCCCCAAAGCAGAAATGTACTGGTAATTGGTAGAGGAAATGCTGTGAATTATTGAAGAGAGAAGGTGAAGACATTTTGGAGATGCTCTTACATTAGTAAGTAGGAAAAAGGAGAGGCTTTCATGCATGAAGAGAAGTAATGACAGAAAGCGGGTGGGAGGCACGTGACTGGAATGCAGCTCTGTCCGCGGGAGGTGAGCGGAGGTGAGCGGGGTGTTGCATCTTGGTATTCGTAGCCAGTGAGGTGCTGCGGAGAAGGAAGGGTGTCCAGCCAAACAGGAACGTCCAGACGGGCAGAAAGGGCACGTTGTAGACTGCGCTTAAATAACAGGAGAGGGTGAACATGGGGCTGTTTCCCAGTATGCCGAAATTGTCACTAGGCACTTCAAAACAAAGCCATCAGAGAAGACTGGCTGAACAATCGCATACTATTCAACCACAGGCAAGTCTGAGCTCTCCTGCAGAAGCGGTAAATGTTCTGTATGAATATTATCTGTTAATGAACTTGCCTTCATCTCTTTTGCTGATCTGATTTACATTTCAGCAAAGCTTCCTTAAAAGATAACAGTGTCAAAATTCCGGTAAGCTATCCTAAGAGATTTTTTTAAGTATTAGTGTTCAGGAAAGGAATACTGCACACTTATCAGGCAGCGGTGTTTTTTCTTGAGGAGTTCTTAGATTGCCAATTCACCTTGTGAAGTGGCAGAGGAAAAAGGTGATATGAAGGTCATATTGGAGTCAGATAATCACAAACTTATTTGAGGAATGGAGAAGAGCTATACAACCGTTCATGCTTCATATATTAAGTAACTACAGTTTTTCTCAGCATTCAATATAGAGGGCAATGATCCCAATGCAAGGAGAGGACATCGGAGAAGAAGAAAGTAAGTGGTATGGATTGGCAGGATGCCTTCGGGGATTGCCATCTGTTGGGGCTTGCGCATATCTGTAGGGTGTCGTGTAGCAAGCAAGCGGTGGCATTGAAACCAGTCGCAGCCGTGGAGCTGGTTACCTACCCGGTGGTTTGAGCAGAATGCCGGCGTGCTGGGGTGCGTGTGAGCAGCTGAGCAGAGAAAGTGTGAGCCAGCACGTGGGAGCTCATGGGTCCTCATGCATAGATCCAGGGTTTGGTGTGGAGCAAAGAAACCCTTGGCTGAAGAAGTGTGTTTTCCTGCTTTCAATGGGATAAATAAGGCCTGTATGTCCGGGGGGTTAACATGGCCTGTGCTTATGGGTAGTGTTATAGAAGGTTTAAAGTACTGAGTTCTGAGATCTTGACTCACATAGTCCGACAGCAATAACTAGTATGAAAAATATGGAGAAACAGTTAGATTTCAAATGTAAGGCTTTAATTTCAGAAAGCCTTTAGCAACCGAGAATTTTAAAAAGAAAAAGAATTGATAGGATATCCACTTGATAGGTTAGCGTTGTTCAGTTTTCTTGCTTCTGGGTTTGATCTGAGATGGCTGAAATACGATAATCTGTGATACGTGCTCAAAAATATGTATATTAGAGATGGGGGGTTTTGAAGAGGAAGTACTGAAGCGAGGGAGTGATTTGTGGTTTAGGTTTCCTGTCTTGCTAGTGGAGAACTTGCTTTGAATTATGCTACACTTCTAGGACATCATCTTGTTATGTGAAAAATTCTTTTCACATACTTTTCACATTCTTTACACATTCTTTTCATGTGTACAAATAATAATTAAAAAAAAGTTCTGCTCAGAAGACGCTTCAGATTTCCTCTTTGCCCCAAGCTCATTCACACCTTTATGCTTTCTTTCATGTCATGTTTTTCCAAAAATCCTTTCCTAGGTAATACCTGCTGAACTTTATTTATTGCAAACGCCCCAAAAGCCACCAATCCAGAAATATCTTCCAGCTACCGTGACTGCAGATGAGTCTGTGTTGACCATAGGTTGCTTGTGCCTTCCTGCACTCACCAAAACACTTTAGGGGATTTAGATTTTTGTTCAGATAATCTGAACAGCACCGTGATCTTTGAGATCGTGTTTGCCTGGCAAGTCCTTTAACTGGATGCTTGCATACTCTTCCCTCATGGATGCAGTGTGTCACGCCACACTTAGTGAAGAGAGGCAGGTAAAAATGGCTTCAAAATACACAACAACCTGGAATGATGAAGTTCGTGCCTAAGATCCCCTTTTTCATATGGGTAGATGGATAAATCCTAATCCTTTGGATGAGGAAGTCAAGACACGGATGCTACTGTCAGTTACTCAGCATCACAAAAGGAAATCTGTGGCAGAGCTGGGAATAGTTCTCATTCCTGTCGTGCTTAAACTGCAAAGCTGATCCAGTGACTCTGGGGATATTTAGTTAATGTGCGTGTCTGTTGCAGCCTCCCAGTGTGGTACGATGCTGGTGTATTTCTTTACCTAATATTTGAACTGGAGTCAGCATTTCTCCCTGCCCCTACCAACTGGGGATTCCAGTCACTTTGACATCTTGCATTTTTCTTTTGTCGCCTAGGTGTGAGAAGGGGCTGGCTGATACGATTGTGCGTAGCTTGCTCTCTTTGGCCCTGTTGTTTGTGTCTGTAAAGGTACTGAGCTGGATTTGAATGAAAACAGGAGCGCAAGGTGAATTTGCAACCCAATCTAGAGATGCAAAGTAAGAATTGTTGCAGACAAAAATTGTCTCTTGTCGCCTTGTTATTGCACACGTATACTCAGCTATACTCAGCCTGCTAGGCAGCATGTAGCACAGCACCAATTTCAGAAAGAATTGTCAACCTGAAGACAAGCAAAGGAACCTTCAGCCCAGGTGACCGTCCTGTGCGTGAGTTCCCGTGTGCACCATTTTCAGTAACTGCGGATAAAATGTCCTGGACGTGGCAGAAGCCCTTCTTTCTGTGGTGTAGCTTTCTCTTGGCTGTTCTCATATGTGATTAGATAAAGGTATGTTATGTGTTTATTCATACATTGCCTTCTCTGCTTCTCTTGCTTCTGTTCTCCTCTTCCCCCACCTGCAGGCTTTGAATTACTGTACCAGCCAGATGTGGTCCGACTGTACCTCTCCATCCTCACCGAAAGTCAGAACTTCAACACTCTGGAAGCTGCAGCAGGGGCTTTGCAGAATCTCAGTGCTGGCAACTGGACGGTGAGTGCAGTCTTCTCGTTAGTTAGTCTCTTTTGTTTCCTTTGTGTAAGTAAAGAACAAAGCTGTGTCCTGTGATAAGTGCACTGTTACTTTGTGCATTTACATCTCCTTTAAAAAGGAATGGGGTGGGAACTCCAAATAAATTATTTCCATCTTATTTGCCCACTTAAAATGTTTTGCATCTTCTGGACAGATGGTGTTTCTGTAGTGGAAGTGTCACTGAGCTCATGACAGTTCAACCATGAGCAGGTTTTACTATTTAAACCACTTAACCATTGTTTCGTCCGTTCAGAAAAGCCTGTTGTTAGCTGATTAAGTGTCCTGAAGACTTAATTCATTGGATTGTTAGATTGCTCAGGAAACTGCACTCCAAATTGTCCTCTGACACCCTGTCTGAAGCATCCCCAGCACTAATCAGGCAGTTCTCTCAAAGGTATGCCTGATCACTTGTAGAACCGCATGGCAACGTGGGACTGAGCAGCAGCCTGAGGATCAGCAGGGTGGTGTTTCACAGCTGTCTTGAATACAGTTTATTTTAAAATCAACCATGAAACAGAATAAAAGCATGAAATTAGAGGTGGGGGAAGATAACAGATGCTTTGGATGCTTTACTGTTCCCTCCAAATGACCTCTTTTTTCCTAATCCAGAGGGACGTATGTGTTTTCACACGGAGGTGCGTACAGAACAGATGCTGGCGGATGATGCTCCTTCCTTCTATTTCTGTCCCCTTTCCCCAGCAGCTTGCTAAGCTGTAGGATGAACTTCTACATCCTTTCTTCCTCGGTGCTTGATGAACTTGAATGATGGGTTAAGTTATAGATGCATCAGCACACACAACCTAACTAGTCTTTGCAGGGGAAAAAAATGAATCACAGCACTGAAAGAAATGCCGGGGCAAGGAAAGGGCAGGTATATGAACTCACAATACTTTGTGTTGTTTCTTTTCCCTTGTGTGTTCTGATCAGTGGTCCACGTACATCCGTGCAACAGTGCGGAAGGAGAGAGGCTTACCAGTGCTTGTGGAGCTGCTCCAGTCCGACTCTGACAAGGTTGTGAGGGCTGTGTCAATTGCCCTGAGAAACCTTTCCATGGATCGTCGCAATAAAGATCTTATAGGTATCTTCTGAACTTTTCTAACTAGGCTGGGATCTTGGATACCCTTGAGAGACCTCACGCTTTCTGTCACTTGTGCTGAGGATTCGTTTTGTATGCAGTTTCCATCCGCGCTGAGATTACTCTGTAGCCACCAAGTGGAGGGCTGTCATCTCCGAATGTATTTCCAGCCCATTCAAACAAGCTGTGGTTTGAGGGAAATCTCTAACTCAGGAGTAAAAACAGACGTAGATTTTTTGCAGGAGAGGGGAGTGTGTGTAGGTGTGCAGAGGACTGGGTGGGTGAAGCGGTTTCTTGTCTCTTCCTTAGCTCTGGCTGACGTGGCACTTGTGCTCCTGGTCGCACATGGTGGTTACAGAGACGTTGCTCCTTAGGCCTGCTATTTAGATTAGAGTGAGAGTCTTGCCCTTGGCATGCTCAGCTAACCTGTGGAAGCACAGTGGGCTCTAAAGTGTCCCTTTTTTCTCGCTTCCTCCTTCCCTTCTCATCCTTTCGTGTGGTAGTTGCTTGTAGAAGCTGGACACCAAACAACTTAATCTTCTTCAAGTTAGTTCTTCAGCAGTGCTCACCAGCTCCTGTCCAAGGGGGTAGATGAGCATTCACCTGCCCATAAGCAGGAATCTGAAAGATTCAGCTGTGAGTTGAGTTTTCCTCTGGATGCTTCTGTATTTAACTGATGTATTTGTTTAAACTGTAACCTTGTCAGGCCAGGAAATATTGGTCACACGTTCAGGGCCATCATCCAAGTTGATACTAACAAATAGCAAGGGTGGATTCTGCCTTAATACATCAGGTTCTTTTTTTAATAGTTCAGAGGTGTAGCTAGGCAAATGGTACAGACGGACACCTGGGGGTGATAAGCTCCGGACTCCTTGTTTTTTCTCCAGTACGATACAGTGAGAAGGCTAACTGCACCCAGGAGGAAATACTCTTACCTTTGCTGGGGGAAGGTTAATAAATGCACGGCTGCACACCTTGCCCCAGAAGGCCTATTACAAGGCTAAGTTGAGTAAGCCATGCGCGTGTATTAGCATGAAGATGTGGCATTAGCAGTAGCTACTGGATGCTTTTTGCCTCAGGCATTGCAAAGTATGATAGATGCTGGCTGTAAAATTCTCAATAAAGATTGCCTTTATTTTTTTTTTTTCTCAATACCTTTTAGCGTTCATAATGGAGTTTGTCTTGGGTATCAACTCTCATCACCTTGAAATAATGAATGATAAATGCACTGTTAGGTTACAGTCTTGAGGTTCAAAACATGCGCATTATAAAGTTTTTTGACCTGGCAAATACCCTTGAGTTTCACCATTCAGGATGGGAAGCTGAAATGATTATTAGGGCTGACTAATGGTATCTCTTCCCCTTATCTAGGTAGTTATGCCATGGGTGAGCTGGTAAGAAATTTGCCCAGCAGGCAGCAGAGATCTGCAAAGAACCTGGAAGAGGATACAGTGGTTGCGGTGTTGAATACCATCCATGAAATCATTACTGACAGCTCAGAAAATGCAAGGTCTCTGATCCAGACACAGGGCATTCAGAAGCTGGTAGCTATCAGCAAGTCAAGGTAAGTGACAGTTGAAAGCAAAATGCGTAAGAACTCGCTGCAAACATGAAAATGTGACTGTGAACAGCAGCTTTTGCTTTGTGACAGTATTGGAGCATTCTAACCTTTCAGAGCAATTAATATATACACAGTAAAAACAGTCAGCACCTTTAATAGGTTTACTTGATTAAAAAAAAAGTCAATTGAGTAGTTACTTCAGTCATGTTAAGACGTGCTCTCTCCTTGTCAGATACATCTTAGCACCGTGTATGCATTTAGCAGACATCATTTGCAGTGAAACCATGATCTTTGGTTTTAGTGTGGGAAGCCTTTTCCTGTGGTAGCGTTCCATTCCTGGAATGCCAGTGATGAAATCTGTTTCTTTTAAGTAAAATGGTTAATGATGTGCGGTAATCGTTCTGGCCGAAGGGCTGGTGGGGGTAATTTGAAGTGACAAATTTTCACTCTGCGGTTCTGTTGAAAACTGTGTTCTGACTGCTTTAGAGAAGAGTTCGTTTCATATAGTTCAGCCAGTTCGACATTGTAGGTGTGTTTTCAGCAAACTTTTGGGAGAGTAGCTGAAGGCTTTGTTGGGTTGCATAGTTATGAAATATGAGAGCCAACCAAGAATCTAGCCCTGTATTATTTTATAGAGGGTGCTTGTGTACTGACTTAGTAAGGAATGGATAAAATTTCATTTTCTGTTTAAAAATAGCTTACTTTTTGCTGACCCAAATTGCTTTGTAAGGTATTCTAAACCATGGAGCAACTTCACTGAATTGTGAGGAATATATGTAAGTTGGAGTGAAGGTTTGAAAAGTGGCTTAGAACTTTTGTTGTGGTTTTTTTCGTAAATAAATTCAGGCAGGATGGCATCCCCATCTGTTTCTCGTTAATGACAGCTACAAGACAAAAGGGTCACCCTGGCCTCAGTGCTTGCCCAGCAATACACGTGAAAACCCAGAAATCCGCACAAGTTACAACTTCTTTTGTTTGGATTTTTTTTTTTGTCAGCGAATACCTATAGATATGAAGGAGTCACTGAATGATTGCACATGTATCCTATAGCTTGTAGGTTCAAAGAAGAGCTGTATGGAGTACTAGGTTATCTCCTGGACATTGTTTTGGTGCAAAGAGGTCAACATGTGAATAGTCTTATATTGCTTGATACTTAAGCTTTAATATTATCTTGCAAATCAGCCAATCTCCCAGAGAAACAAAAGCGGCATCTCACGTTCTTCAGATGATCTGGAGCTATAAAGAACTACGAAACGCCCTGCAGAAGGATGGGTGGAACAAATCACACTTCCAGGTAAAGGTGCTGGGTCTTAGATTTAGTTATGGAAATGCCTGAGTGGAAGATGTCCTAACTTAGTCTAATGTTACAGTCTGATAGACTGCGGGCTTTGGTTCTGTTCTTCTGGATGATAGAACAAAGCGCTGTGGTCTGCTCGGTCACAGCATCATGCATGTCCTTGCTGGGTGTCTTTCAGTGGTCTGTATCTTTTTAGGTTTTGGAAGTGTGGCACCTCGTATAGGCTGAACACTCGTGTGTTGCTGGAGGAAGAATTAGCATGCCTTTTCGTAGTTGTCTCTCCTTTGAAACGTTCTATCTAGCAGCGTAGGGCAGCCACCTGTCCTTGACATGCAGCCTCCTCATCCGTCCTTGTGAAAAGGTTTTGCTCCTTTTACAGACCAACAATGCTGCCATTTAGACACCGGAAAAAAATTGCACCACTATATGAAAATAAAAAATACTCCAGTGCCATATTCTCGACAGAAGGGGGCTTAGCAGCGTTCCATAATGTCTCTCCATACTGTGGGTTTGTTTATTGTTCTTGTTCAATTTCCCTGAGTAGCAATTTCATATTTACGTGATTTTTTTTTTTTTTTTTGTCTCGTAGTCTGTTTCTGCAACTCCAAAGGGTTCCAAAGGTACTGCTGGCAGGTCTGGCTATGATGACAGCACTTTGCCTCTGGTGGATAAAAGTCAAGGTCAGTTCTGCTCTTCATCACTTTTTTTATTGTGCTTTGCTTGCTTGTTTTCTGGCTTTGCCACATCTGTGTTATGGCGTGAGGGGGAACACATATATTATTTGTGTGGTGATTTTTACCCCACAGTCCCAAAACGATCCGTCCTGTTAGCTGGATATGGATAGCATTCCTTCCCTTGTGAAATGTACACTACTGATGATGTTTTCTCAACTTGTATGCAACATAATCAGTTAAGTCTTCCTGGGAGAATTTGGGATAGATGTGAGTTGGAGCTTTGAAAGAGGAGAACAGCCTTGTTTGACAATGTTATATATTACTAAATCTCACCTTCAGCCAGGCAGTGGGCTTGGCCTTACCTCTACTCAGTACTGGTGTCTTTTCCTTTCTAAATAAATGTGCCTGGTTTGGCAGTGCTTCTCCCTCTGCTGTGCAGTTTTTTTCCTTGGAGATGGTTTATCCAGACGCTGGCTAAACCTGCCTGTGCTTTTTCACGAGGCCTGGTGCAGCCGTACCAACACTGGTGTAGCTCCAGCTTTAACTCCATTGTGATTGCTTTGTCTCTGACTCTGCTTCTAGTTTCTAGCACTCAGATGTCAAAATTTCTTTTCAGAAATCTTTAGTCTCCTGCGGCAGTTTGCCCTGTTGCGCTTTACCTGGTTTAGCTGCAGATTACTGCAGAAAAGACAGCCCCACCCTGCCCTGGCTGTTTCCACCTTCCCTGTCTTTGATCAAATCTGGCAGATTATGCAGACAGAGGAGGACGCGGGTCAGTTTGCTGATCTGACAATAAACTTCTTGTTTTCTTTGTGGGTTAGCTTTCTGTTGGCTCAGCAGGCTGCTAGATTGGATTGTGTGCCATGTGAAGCTGCACCCTTACTTATTTTCTTTCTCTTCTACTCTGGAGAGACCAGAGAGGAGCTTGTTAATAGCAGTAGGTAGTCCAAAGCAGAATTGCGGTTTCTGTTATCACTTGGAGAGAGGGAGTACTGTATTACAGTGCCAAAGCAGAAAATATAAGGATTACATGTGCTCTCTGGAGAGCTTAAATCGAACTTCCCTTTCTGAACGGATAACAGTGGAATAGTTTGGGGTTTTTTTTACAATAGTCTCTGCGTTCAGTACTTTATGGACCTCTCTGGTCCTGTGACTAATCCAAACATACCGGGTGTTGAGAAAAGCAAATGTGACTCAAGTCGTTTCAATGTTTCTGTTTTACAGATAATGAGAAGGCTGGGAGTCGTGATATGATACCTATGGATGAACTTGGCCCAGGTAAATTCAGTCACAGATCAAACCCTCTGTCTGTTTCAATAGAGCACACTGTCACTCACGGGAAAGTTCAGCTATTTCTCTAGGTGATATTCTTTCAGATGGATAAAGCTGACATTTAAAAACAGAACATTACCTTACAAAAGACTGGTCGTCGTCTTCCCCCCCCCCTCTTTATTTTAAATACATGTAGAGTGTACGCACCAATTTCTCCACTGCTTTAAGCCTATAATGGAGATTGTCACGGTTTTGGCTGGGATAGAGTTAATTTTCTGCCTAGTAGCTGGTATATTGCTGTGTTTTGGATTTAGGATGAGGATAATGCTGATACCAGACTGATGGTTTAGTTGTTGCTGAGCAGTGCTTACACTGGTCAAGGGCTTCTCAGCTTCCCCTGCTCTGCCGGGTGCACAAGAAGCTGGGAAGGGGCACAGCCAGGAGAGCTGACCCCAACAGCCCAAAGGGACGTTCCATACCACAGGGCGTCATGCACAGTATAGAAACTGGGGGGAGTTGGCTGGGGGCAGTGATGGCTGCTCAGGGACGGGCTGGGATCGGTTGGTGGGTGGTGGGCAGTTGCATCGCTTGTTGGTTACCCCCCACCCCCCCCCAGGTTTTGTTCCTCTCTCCCTTGTTGTTTTCCTTTTCTATTAGTATTATTATTAATAATAATAATTTTTTCTCAATTATTAAACTGTTCTTATCTCAACCCACGAGTTTTCTTACTTTTGCCCTTCCAATTCTCTCCCCCATCCCACCGGGGAGAGAGGGTGAGCGAGCGGCTGCGTGGTGCTTGGTTGCCGACTGAAGCTAAACCACGACAGAGATATCACTGACCCAGCTTTCATTCTAGTCTCTGGCCCCTGAGGCAGCTGCATTCCCTATCACAGATCTGGAAGTCTGGGGATTCAGAAGGAAAAACAGAGTTGAAAATTTACTTCAGTGTAACGCTTGTGTTTAAATCCGTTCTGCTTTTGTTTTCTGTAGGTAACACCAAAAAAAGTTAATATGTATGATATTCCTGGCTCCACCTTTCATTTACCTGCAGCTAGCTGGGCCTGGCTTTTCCTATAGACTGAGAACAGCCACCTACTGTCAGTGAAGTGCTTTGGGGTTGATCAGCTCTGTAGTTTAAGACTGGTAGAGGGTTTTTGTCTTTACTGAGGTAGATAAAGGTGCTGCGTGGTCTCTTGGGAGTTTGCTTTACTTCTTCCAGTTGACGTTATTTTTATTTAAATACCTGTATTAATGCCTCCAAATCGAAGTTTGATATACTGCTATTTGTGATTGCGGCTGAAAAAAATAGCGACTTAGAACAAAGCTGAAAGCCAAGCATGTTCAGAAGTTAAAATAACAGGTATATATTACCTTTTGTATTCTTAGATAAATGAGATGCCACCTGCCATGAATCAGCTGTCCATAGGTATTTTGCCTAAGGGAACACTGAAACGTTTGTTCTCACAATGGAAGAAAATAACTTCAGAGAAGATTGCCTGGCAGGAGAGCGGTGTGCTGGCAGGTGCTGCAGTATGGGCAGTGCCGATTGTTTAGAGTCTCAATATTAATTGTTGCCTTATGCTTTCAGGAGTTGCTGGTACAGCTCTGAGTACAAAATGAAATGCAAATTAACAGCGTATGTACAACATCACGCAGATTCTCTGGGCCGTTCTGTTCTCCAATCTTTTCATCGCTATTAGAAGAGGAAATCTGTCAAGTTTTCCTGACCCTAGCTCTTGAGTGCTTTTTAACTCCAGTATGATTATAACTTTGTGCTGTTTCAGAGGTCGGCTGAGAAGGGACTAAATTAATTTATCCAGTTTACTATCCTTAATTCCAAGGAACTGGAATAACAACTTAGTACTTCATCTCTTTCCTTTAGGCTCTTCCAAATGCCGTATGTGTTTTGTCTTATGGGTGTACTAACGTGAGGAGCTGCTCTAGACCATATTTTCTGATTTCAACTTTATTGTGGACTGTTGTGTTCTGGAGTTTCTGTTCTTTTTCCACTCTGGAGTGAACTGGCAGATAGAAGGAGCAGAACATCAATGTGCGGTCCTCTGGGTTCGTACCTCCAGTAAGCACAGCTTGGTTGTATCCCCACATGCTCCACACCAGTCTACGTTGAGCCTCCAGGAGAGACTGACCTCACTTATGTTTGCAAAGAAAATGCATGACAGAGGACCAGAGAAAGTTGTTCGGCATCCCAGCTTATCTTTTTATTTATTTTTATTGCAGAAAGTCCTGTGCCCTGGTTTCAGTTGTGTGTTTTTCCCTTGCCTTCCTCTCTTTGACTTCACTCGCCCTAAGTTCTTTCTACTTTATATTCACTGTGTTTTAGAGAATTCTCATCTGCCTCCAGCTTTTTGTCGTTCATTTCATTTAATTCAGATGCTTCCAGGTTGCGTAATTATCTTTCTGGTGTACCGCTTTGGTACTGAACTGTAATTGCCTCAAACCCGTTACAGTGTGTCCGTGCAGAATACAGTGGGTTTCCATGCTACACACGTGGGAGGTATCCATCCGTTCAGCCAGGTCCTTCCAGCCCAGGGTGTTCATCCTGCTGCCCTGCGGTGTACGAGACTGCTTGTTCCAGAACACCACCGCCTGTCTGCCGCTCACCTACTGCCTCTCTTTATCAGGGTGCAGCTGTCTGGGTGCCTGGGCCTTCACTGTTAACCCATGTTGACTCTTTTTCAAGATTGCAAAAAGAAAATTGCTATTGGTGTCTCAGCTTGTTTGCTAATGCTGTGGGGGTCATCCTTCTCTCTAAAGGGAATTAATTCACTATCAGAGTGGCGAGGGAGGCAGAAAGGTACGTTCCCCCTCAGCTGGCAGTACTAGACCAGTCAGATTCCTGTTGTCTGGAGCAATGGGAGGGCCTGGGTAGAGCGTGAATGTCCTGGAAGAAAACATGTGTTACGAGTTCGTGGGATGCACTAGACAGCCCAGTGCAGAGATAGCTCAGGTCTGTCAGACTTCATCAGCTCCAGACAAGTGGCTCTGCACCGAATAACCTGAAGATCATCAATGCTTATTGTCACGGTGCTGCCTGAGGCCGGCTGTGACCCTGAGCTGTCTGCAGAAGCAGCAGAACTGTGATCTCAAGGCTGTATGCCGAATTTGTGAGTTCTCTAAAACTGTATCTGTGCCTCAGTTAACCTACAGTCAGTCAGACGAGAGCATCTGGGAGCTGAGAAGTGTTCAGACCAGAGACCCACAGTTCACATGCCCCTGTCCTACATGCCCATCTTCAGGCATAACTTTTCCTTTCTCCTCCTCCTCCTTTTTGATGGGTCCAGAGGTTTGATCTTTATAAGTTGAGAGCTGTGTGAGGGCACGGATGGACTGACACGCAGCAGGCGTTTGGTCCTGTAATTTGCAATGACGTTAAAATGCTGCTGCAGAGTGAATGGGAGATAGTCAGTGAAGCAATACAGAAGACAACGAGCAGAAAGTTGAGAGAGAGGAATAAACAAGCCAGGAATGGGACGTGCTTCTATTGACCAACATAACTTTTGTCCATACATTGGATTGTATTAACTCAGAATAATGCACTTACACCTTGGAGCAGTAAGATCTGTATAGGTCTCCTTTATGCCACAGAAACAGAGTTAGTTCTGATAACTTTTTAGAATGAATCTGAAACATGGGAGAAGCAGTACTTTCTAATGTCTCTGGAGAGCTGTAGGCCTCGGGGCACTGAGGTATTACTTCTCTGCAGCCTCCTTTGAGATATTTCTCATTTTATTAGGTCAAATCATGAACTTCCTATCTCTGCTGCTGCTTATCTTGACAGCGTCATAGCACGGTGTGTGGTTTTTAGAAACACATAATCCATTAGTGCTGACGTGTGTGGCACCGTTAGCGTGCAGACCACACAACAGTGGGCCGACAGTGTGAATTGCAAAATATGTTGGAACTGAGATATAAAGAACAAAGTTCTTGACCGTTCTTTGTTGTTAGATTACTGCCACTGTGTAAAAGCTTGATCTTCCTGTTGCCGCTGCCCTGGCTGAGCATTTTTTTTTTTAATTTTTTAGTAGCATTAAAGGTCTGTTGTGCTTTTAATTTTTTGTTATTACAGTCCTTACTTCTGACCTTGCTCCCTGGGAAGTATCGCAGCTGCCATACTTCACTTAGTGGCTGTTGCTTTCTGGGGGTAGGTTAAAGGTTTCCTTTGTATCTTGGCAATTCATTTAAAAAATGTTTGTGGATCACTCATGATGATGGCACTACAAAAATGCAAAGTGATCCATTACGTCTTTGTGAGTATAATTAATATTAGGTTGTAAAAAGCTGCCGCTCAGTTGTGAGTTTGATTTGGGGGGGGGGGGGGGGGAAGTCAGCATGTTTCCATCATTTAAATACATACCTATGTGAACTATTTACTCCTAAACAAATGATGAATCTTTAGATTAGGATATGACTTACTAGCAGTATTCATGCCTGTCATTTGAAAGAGAAATATTGATCATGCATTCATCCCCAAATGCTGGCTGGGTAGCTGGATGCAGCTGGTGGACTTTAGTTTTTTTCTTTTTTTTGTTCGAAAGGAATAGCCAAGAATGTTAGGCATCTTCATTGTCAACAAATAATAGTAAGTAAAGCTCTGTGTAGCAACGATTTTCATGCTTTAAGATCTGTGTACTACACGTGTAACTCCAAAATTCTGTAGGTATTTTTAGGCAGCGCGGTTCAACAATCTGTTACTGTCCGTGCTGTCATAAACAGCTACTTCGGGTGCTCGTTGCAGGCCCGTGTGCACTTTGATTCATCCGATGCATAGGAAAACCACCGCTCTTTTAAAGCCTAACTGGGCTGTGGCCAGCAGAAACATCGTTCCGGGCCCTGCTCTGCGACTGTGTGGCACAAGTCACTCCAGCTGCGTGCACTTTTGTCACGTGCCGTGGGAACCCCACAAAAAACATGACTTGCCTTTTCTTAATGCCCTGTTGCAGGCAAGGAGTAAAGCAAGAGAGGAGCATTTTGGTAGTTGATGTGAAACCTTTTTGTGGTATTCTAAGAACCCACTTTGTCAGGACATGAAAACATTAATGATCCCTCAGTTACATAGGGGAAAACAAAAGCCCACAGGGAGCTATAAATTTGAGTGTCACTTGCTCCAGATTAGAATGCTGTCAAAGCAAAGCAGGAGAGGATCTATTTGTCACTGATAATGAGGGAAACCTGATGCATCAGGAAAATAAATTAAGATTTGCATTGGCTGACAATGATTCGAAGCAAAGGTTCTGAAATAATTAGAGCCATTTCTTTATAAAGTCCTCTCTGCCTTCTCTTCCTTGTGTTCATCACGCTTTCGTATTGTTTCTGAGTTGTCAGGAGAAAAAGCACCAACAGGTGCTACTTTGTGATGAAAGCCAGCCCAAGCACAGCAGGCTTTGCATCGCCATTTCTTCCAACTCGACAGGCCCTTTTTCTGTGTGCTCTGAAAGGGGCTCTTCCAAATCCTTGTCATGTCCTGCTAGTAGTCAGGCTCGGGAAGAGTGGGAACATGCTGCAGAGCATTCAGAGAATGAACACAGCCAATTAATCAGGCTGCTAAGCAAGGAACACAAGATTTGGGCTGAATTTGGAGCTCATTAGCCACAGGGCGCGAGATGACAACTTGCTGCTTTCCTTGGGCATGCTAAAAACTGCAGCAGGCTGGGATGAAAACAGTGCTGCTTGCTAATGAGTGCCAGCATCTGGCAGTGATAGAAAAAGAGGGCTTTTCTGTTTTGTTTTAAGCTGGTAAAAATGAAATTTCAGAGCTGGAGCGCATGTGAAAAGCAGGCTGCCAGCATCTTTGGGTTGTGATGGTTTATTTTCCTGTTTCTTTGCTGAAGAATTCTGCTAGCATCAGCTCTGTTTTTGCTCTTATTTGTGCTTCATGCCTGACTGTCGTGTTATTTCTCCTCAGATGGGTACTCTACAATCGATCACCGGGACAAGGAGCGCAAATACAAGACCAGTGATAACACAGGGGATGCCTCAGAGAAAGAACCTTTAAAAGTGAGCTTCCTCTTACTGCTGAATGCTAGTTAGTGCCTTTAAAAGAAAGGAAGCCTGGTGGTGTCAGCAAGAAATTTAGGGTAGTTACTCACCAGGGGGCTGTAAAGGGCTTTTTTTTTTTTTTTTTTTTTAAGATAAAGGCACCATTTCATAACTTAGCACTTGGCTAACTAGAAATAAAAACAAAATGCTGCTTTCCAGTGCAGAAGCAAATGCAGGCAATCACTGTATTCTTGTAAATGGATGAGGTTGTAAAAACAGAACGTGTTTGTTCTGTCACCCTCGTCCAGACAGCATTCCCTAGCCCTAAAGTGCTAAGTGTGCTCAGACTTTGTTCCGAGAATAGTCGCTTCAGACTGTCACGCTGCTTTGTTGTTTTCAGCACGAGAAGTAGGTTTGAGCTCGTGTGTCTGTGTACAGCAGTGTGGTGAACAATATTCATTTCCCCAACACTCATTCACAGTCCTGACGGTGGACTATGGGCACGGGCCAAGGAGATGGAGAGAGAGGGAGAGACCTGCATAGTTGTGTGTGCCTTCTAAAAACAAATTCAGACAACTTTATGATTTAAAAAAAAAACCCTCTTGCTTCACAAAGCTCTTTCTATTGTGGGTTGTGTGCAAAGGTAGCTTAGTAGGCTCTGTGTAATTTCTGTTGCATTGCTACGCCTTTTCAGTACACCTTTTTAAAAGTCGCTTAATGCTGTGGCCGTCAATTCTCCCTGGCCTCAAAACAAGCTTGTGTTTTCCCCGGGGAAGTAATTTCGAGGAGGATTCAGTGAAACAAGAGTCAGTGGTAGGAAACACTGTTGTTAGTCTGCAGAAGGCTGTCCTTCATAACCTTCAGCACATTGCTGATGATACCAGAAAATCCAGGTGATTCATGTTCAGTGGAAACAATTAAACTTCAGTCAGTTGAAAGGAAAACCCACTATTATTGAACAAGGAAACTAAAAATGTGATTTGGAGAAAAATATTTCCGTGGATCATGAATTAGGAAGATGTCCTGCTGCATCGGTCTGCCTGTGTTGACTTGCCTGGTCATGCATTCCCGCTGTGTCCTGCCTTTCCGTGAAGGTACACCCTGGAGAATGGCTTCAATCCAGCTGGATGTTTTTTAAGCACAGATCACTCTCTTTGGTTTGCCAGTTCTGGGTGTAGGTGCATCCTGTTGAAGGCTGCCCAGCTGGCCTTTTTGGTAGAGGTGGTTGTGCTCCTTCATTTGTTTTTTTTGGAACTGATAAAACTGAGCTGATTACCCAGGTCATGGAATGTGCTGCCCTGCTCCGATGCTGGAAGAGATGGCCCTGCCTGAACCAGTGTCAGTGAAATAAACCTAGTTCCCTCATCACAGTTCTCCTGTGTTTTGCAAGGATACAGTGGGAATGGATGCACTAAGTGACATAAGAATGTTGATCAATAGGAGCTTGACAGAAAACATCTTTCTAAGGAAAATAGGCTAACACAGGAAAATTAACAAATACTTGTTATTTTTGCCACTCAAAATTCATTAAAGTGGTCCATTACAACCCTCAAAACCACATCAAGCAGCCCGAACTCCAGTGTATGTCTGAAGTGAAGCACAACCCAGAGTTCAGTGAGTAGCTGCTGTGCTTTCATGAGAAAAAGAGAAAAAACATTTTGCCTCGACAACGTGTCTCCCATAGTCTGTGCTGTCCCTTGGTTTTAAGGACAGAGGGTGACCCGAATTCGGCCTGTTGTACATGCCAAAGGTATGCGCTGCTGTGCCCTCAGTCGGGCAGAGCTGCGTAGCTGCTACTCATTCTTCTCTCTATGCTGTGGAACAGAAATATATCTGTGGGGTCTTCTGGCTTGTGAACTGTTTGGTAACCATGGCTCTGAGGCTCAAGAGTGGCCGAGAACTGTGAATAATGATGGCAGGGAAGTGCAGCCTTTTGGCTGGTGCAGATGCTTTTGTCAGTATTGTGCCTTTGCTGATCTTTCTCTATCACTAATTTTCCCTTGTGCTCCTTTAAGCTGACTTGTGTGGTGGTTTTGTTTGATTAATCCGCTCTGTTTTGCCTTTAACTCCTCACCCTGTGCTGCAGAATGACACAAATAGGAAAAACATTAACAGGAGTAACAGGGCTTCGGTGAATCTGGTGGATGCCCGTGACATTAAACCCCAGCCTGTTGACTCCTGGGTCTAATTTGCATGCATGGTAGGTCCTTTTAATGGTAATTGGTGCTAGTGATTAACTTGTCTCGTGCATGATCTATATCGCTGTGGAATCTCTTCAAAGCTAACTGCTAACTGGGTCCTTTCAGAGAAATGAAAATACATTGGAGAAAAAAGTGGTGTTTATATTATTCAGTGTATCTTTAATGAAATGCAATCAAACACCACTTGTTTGATTAAAAAATAACCTGTCAAATAACCAGACAGAAAATTAATATCGTGAATGATTGGTTGTCAGCTGAAATGTGACAGATTTCTGCTGTTAGGCCATGGGAATGAATTTGAATAGTGTGTTCCTGCTTCCACCCATTTTTTTCCCCTCTATGCTCATTATAAGGATTAGCCTGAGACTTAAGGAAAAGCATATCCTTGACTATTTATGGATGTTCCCTGAGGTTCCCATGAATTACACAGCCCTGCCCCTCTGCAGGAAAGCTGCTGGCTGTACACGAGTTACTTTGCAAGGAGAGACGATTTTGGTTACACAATAAACATTGACCCACAACTCCCACTTCTCAATTCCTTTTTTTTTTTTTTCCCCCTGTTGCTGAAGAAAGGTGCCTTTTTGTCGCTTTCTAGTTCTCTGCCTTTGCCATGTGCCAAGTTCCTCAGTAATGCCACTGGCCTATCTTTGCTCCTGCCACTGCTAATCTGTCTCCTGCTGTCTTGCCAGACAGCCCTCTACCCGAGTTGTACCCTCTGGCACTCCATCAGATGCGATGCTACCTTTGGAACAGCAGGTTTTGTGCCCCAGGCTATGACTAAAGGAAAACGTTAGTGACTGTCGTGAAGGCACTGGGCACCTTTCCCATCAGAGTGGGCAAGAGGCCTTTAAAGGCCCAAATTCCAAAACATGGAGCATCGTCCACCCCCATAATTCTACATGGAAATCACTTGCATTAGTGGGAGGGAAAACTCCTGTATGTTCTTGGGTGGTGGTGGTGGATTTTTTTTCCCCCTCTTTCTTCTTTTAGGAGTCTAGTACAAGTGCTAAGTGTTTACAGATTGTTTCTGTTCCTGGGTTGGAAGCACCTTCCCGGAGCAGTCTTTCAGCATTGCCAGGTACTCGTACGTAGCCACGGAGCAGACCCTGGCACCGCTGGCTTCCCACAGCTGGTCAGCACTGCGTGGTCAGCCTTGTTGGCTTAGCCAAAGGGCAGAGATAAATGTGTGTAGTCCCTGTACCCTTCACTCCTGCACTCTTCCTCTGAGCAATGAAGGCTTACAGGTGGGGTACAGACTTTGAAAAATGAAGTCTGTGCTCCTTTTCTCCCCGTCATACCCTTCAGGGAACCTATATATTGGGGATAGGTTGGCATTTCCAGTCGCTGTCCTGCCACTGGGTGATGGAGATCACCAAGGTCATGTTACTTGCTGGTATTAATCAGTTGTGACTTTATTTTGCAGGGCTAGAGTCCAACCATATTTTTTTTAATTGTGGGGGAGAAACAAACATTGAATCGACACAGAGGATCTCATCAGTCACCACTGCCATTCAGATTTGGAGGGCGCTGCATCACTGACCAGGCTGCAGAAGATTCTAGGAGGATGCGGGGAGAAAACACGACTGACTGCCATTGCCAACCCCGGAGCACCATGCCTTACCGCGAGACAATTTGCTTTTTAACTCAGTTACGTTCCCACCATAAACAGCCACCACCTCCCCCTCCCTCCCAGTCCTGCAAGAAGAAAGCAAGCAAGGAAAGAGAATCCAAGCTTCCATCTAGCTGGCTGCGTTCTTAGGTGACTCTGACGTGTGGATGGTACCAAGTATGAGAAGTGAAGGTCATGCGGCGGCAAAGACGACAGCTTCACAAGTGAAAGAGAAACTGCAGAATATTTGAAATAATATCGTAGGTGTAGCCATGAAGATAATAGCACTTTTCTGGTTTGGGGCTCATTGTTTTGTTTTTTGTTTTGGGGGATTTCTTTTGAACTGTGAATCTAACATTTTTAAAGGCTTTTTGAAAACTGTTTAGGTTTTCTTTATTATTTACACAGAAAGTGCAGGAATGTTGGGTGGGTTTATTGGATTTCAATGAAGGGAGAAAATGCAGAACAAAAACTATTAAACGCTGGTCAAATGGACTGGAGAGTGGATGACAAAATTGATGCAAGCTGTATAATCTGCTTTTAGAGTAAGCTATATCAATCACAGTGCTATATTATCATTATAATCTGGTGTACAATACTTCTGCCTTTTGAATTCTGTAATGGCTCTGTTTTTATTTCCACATATTGAAAAGCAGGTTATTGAAAGTTTCAGTGTCCCTGGTTCAGAAATCTATGCTGAGAAATGGAGTTGGCTGGCTTTTTATTTTCTTGTTCTCAAAGATTGCAATAAGGAGTTTTTACATTTTAAACGTACCAGTGTTGCATTGGTGATGATTAACAACTTCTTTTGCCATAGCTGTTAACACATTGGAAGAAAATAGGAGCTTTTTCTTAGGATGTCTTATTTTGAACATGCTATAAATTTTAGATGGGTCTGTCACTTACATTTGACGGTAAATTTCTCACTGTTGGATCCATGTTTGCTTTGGGCTGTAGATCCTGATGAAAAATGCCACGAAGGGAACTGGTTTGGCGTTTTTTAAATCATCGTCATCATGATTTCTGTGTTCCTTTGGTTTTGTTTTGAGATTACATATTTCATTTGGTGTGAAAGTCACCCATGTGCAACGGCTCTCCTCTAAGATGCCAAGGCCTGCTTTGCATAAGGGGGAATTTTGACCTCATGAGAACGTACTCTGCATATATGGTATCTGGTAATGCCGTGAACTAAATGACTTCAGATCACTGATTTTCTCCAGGCATTGGTCAAGGGAGGGCAGCAGATGAGAATAGGAAGCAAAAGTCTCACCAGTAGCATCAGAGGACTTTTGCTGATTTTATTTGGTTGCCACTGTTCTTTGATTGCCACATTTAGTTTTAAACAAGCTCCTAAAAACGGTGTGACTGGAAAGCACATTTTTGAATCTAGCAAACATCATTTGCGGTTTTCAGTGCCTGCTGTTTCCTTTGTAATTAAAAAGGGGAAATATCCAACAACCTCACCTCCCCCAAAATGTTACTGTAATAGTAAACATCTAAAATTTTTGTAAAAAAAAAATTTAAAACTTTAAAAAAAAAAAAAAGGCAAGTACCAAGAGCTTTGTATCTTCTTGAGTATATTAAAAATTTGACAGGAATACATATATATAAATAAAAATATCTATATATCTATATATATATATTGTTGTGCAGAGGATAGGTTAACAAAACCATGTAAAGTAGTTTGCAGGAGAGGGAAGCATTTGTTGATTCAGGGAAAAAGACTGATGCCAGAAGCTGTCAGTGATTTGGATGATACATGTGCTCCTTCGCACCCTCCCTTTTTGACCCTCATCTTCCACGTACGTTGCAGCGGTCACTTCTGGATCCTGGGGAAGGTGAAGTTGCTTGGAGCAAATTAAGATAGCAAAGATTTGTTTTTTCACCTGCATGAGAGTCCTTTTGGGCCAAAGATGCTCAGCGGATCAAGGGAAGCAAAGAGATGCATCTGTGATTATCTGCATTTGTGTCGGGGCAGTGTCTCTCTATGTGTAGACATAAAGTGTGGCAATGAAACCAGATACATAGTCTGACTGTATATTATATCAATGGTGCTCTTTTCATACTTGTTCTGCCAATACGCGGAGACCCTTTTAACCAAGCTACACAGAAGAGTTTTATATCACTTTTGGTTATGTACTTGGTGTATTCTTTTTGTATATGAAAGGATTTTTTTAAAAACGTTCAGTAATTAGCAATGGAACCTGCTTTGTAGCTGATTAGAACAGTGTAAGAGAAGGGCCGTGCTGTCAGTCTGTCCCTGATCTACTTCAAACCATATATTTACCAAAGGAGTCTGAGCAAAAGTTCACTTAAAATAAAGACCTGACTGTTGAAAGGAGTCTCTGCTAAGACTTTGTGGTTTAGTTATTGTACAGATATTTCAAAACCAGCAAGAGGTTAACAGAGAAAACTGCAGGAAGGGGGAAGTGAAGTGACTAGGGGCCAATTATGTCCATGACCGCCTATCCCAGATGTCCCATGGCTCTCAGTGGGGCACTACAGGGACACTCAAATCTGGATTGGAAGCTACTTTGGTCTCTGTCATTAGTGGGCAAAAAACACTGAGGAGTATTTGAGAAGCAAATTCCGACCCTATCCCACTTTCCCCCAAAAATCCTTTCTGTACTGACACTGCATCCTGCGATAAGCAAACCTCCCTGTCAGGTTAGGTGGCATTGGCTGCCCAGGGTCATTGTAGCAAACCGTTCGTTGTTTTCCTGGGGGTAAGTGTTCATGACAGCCAGCGTAGTTGTGAGCTGACAACATGGTTTGTTGCTGCAGAAAAGCGAAGGATGGTATATCAAGAAGTCGAATACCAAGTCCATGGGCCAAGGCTTCCTCTGGGAATCACATGTCCTACCCCTGCCCTTCCCATGCCTTACAATAACGACGCATTCCCAAGTATGTAGCAATAACTCATCATTTACATTACTGTGGTTTTTTTCTTCTCACCAAGCTGTTGTTTGGATATTGAGGAAGGAAAATGGATTGGGGGGTGACTTGCATGTGAGACTATCACCTTGTATTATCAGCCCACCAGCTGAAGTGCAAAGCAAGATACTTTGAACCGGGTCTGGTGATTTGATGTCCTTTTTATCTACAGCCACAAGCTCGCTGGTGGGATGCATGCCCACACCTGCCCTTAACCTCTCCCCTTGTTGGCGCAAGTGTGACCAGCTGTTCGAGCTGTTCTGGGATGTGGGTGGATGAACCCGTAATTGTGTTTTGGCAGCAGGGACTGTATGTAAAGAAGGGAAAGTGGCAGTGTGCGTGACTAAAGCTGCAGTAGGGTCTAGAGTCTCCTGCTAAAAGGCAGGCAGTGCTTTTTAGGGCTCAGGTATGTGACCTCCTCTTTTCCTGTTGGCTCCACTGTGAAAACTGGAGGGAATCTGCCTGCAAAGAAGAGATTTCTACCTGCAGAAATTCTAGTGGGAGGGATGGTTGTGGAAGGAAGCGATGGTGTTGCAAGACTCCTGCTAAAGAGGAGGAGGAAATTCGATGGCCCAGTGAGGGCTGAGAATAACATAGGGGAGAGGGAGACTTCTGATGGCATGTAATTAGTGCAGAACTTTCTTCCCAGGGAGGTGGCTTGCACATCTCCCAGGCATCTTCACTAAGCTGTGGAGGTTTTAAAAAAAAACATTGTGGGTCAAGACTCCCCTGGAGAAGCCTCAAGTTTGATTGTTGAGTGTGTGAGCAATTGTACTTGTGCTTACAGCTTCCCAGGTTGGTGTGTCTGTCTGCAGAATCCAAGGAGGAGAGTGGAAAGGCAAGGCTTTAGGACATTTTGTTTCTGTCTTGGAGTTAAGTAGCAATTTAGCCGTAAGTGTAATTGACAATTCAAGATGTGTTGCCAGCTTGAAATGCTCCCCAGGGAACAGCTTGGACAGCCGTAGGTCCTGATCTTCAGTGTCTTCTGGGCAAGACACCTGCCTATCCTAGTTCTACTCTTGTGCACGCAGACATGCGGATTCTGCATGCATCTGTATCAGGAAAGCAAATCTTGTCTCTGTTGCCAAGACATCACAAAAGGGACAGACTTGGGGACTAGGAACTGACTTGCTGTAAGTGACACACCAAGAAAGCAGGGGGTGGCATGTTTGTTACAGCAGATTTGTAAGTTCTTGCCGGCTCTGAGGAGTAGTTTTCAATAATGCTTTCCAGCATGCAAGGCTTATGCTAGGCAAAGCAGTTTTCACTCCTAGAGCCCTTCCGTGAGATTGAAGGTGGTGAGTTACCTTCTGTTACTTGCCTTAAAGTTGAGCATATAGGCTCAGCTGCCTGTGAGAAAGGCGCACATGTTAAACCCTTTGGGCAAGCAAAGCTTCAGAAGCCAAATGGGCACATTAGAGTGGTTACAGCCTCTTCTGCTGTCCGACTGCCCACTCAGAGCAAACCTCGGGGTGCCAATAACTTCAGCCAGCATCGTTGTGCTGTTGGGGTGGAGTCGTGCTCTCACAGTTTTTGAAGGTGTTTATATAGGCATAGTTTCTTGCAAAATTTCTTTGTTTTGATGCCCCTAAAATCTGGTGTTTCCTTATGTTTGACAGAGAAATTCTCTGACTTATTGGTACAGTAACTAATCTAGTGCATTTAAGGGGAAAGGTATTATGAACCTTTTTTTTCTGTCTTAAGTTTTACATCAGGGTAGGATGTTCTGAAGTCCAAGGTGAGGAGGAAGATAGCGCAGATACTACAAGGCCTGCCAATCTGGTTCTTACCGTTCAGAAAAACAAAATAACTAGACTAAGAAGCTTACTGGTAATTAGTAGCTAATGTGTTTGTAACTATCATGTGCCTTAAAATTTTCATGGTAGGAGAATTAAAAAAAAATCAACAATGTGTTTTCTGTAATACTGCTCAACATTCTCTCTGTAGTTTAGACTGGTGGGATTTTGCATTGTATTTACACTGTACTATAAACTGAAACACTTAGAATGGTTTGATTTTACAAGTATGGAGAGGAAAAAAAAGGTGGATTATGCTTTTCATAGAACAAATGTTACCGTGACAGAATGTATTATTATTATAGGATCTTTCCATAATGCAGACAAGTAGAATGCTTGTTAGAAACCAGGTATGTAGGATAACAATTTGGTGTGTTTTCAATAAACCATGCCTGGAAAGAATACATGTGCCATTGGTTATCTTTTTGTTATGTCAGGTATCTCAAATATTCTTTGGCTTTGCAACAGCAGTTTTCTGTGGCAGGGGATTATTCAACCCCAGCTCAGGTCAGCACTCCGTGTGTTAGTAAAAGGTCAGTGATAATGAGGGCAATTGGAATATCCTTTAAACTAGTATAGCTGAAAATTTGAGATTCATTGCTATATGCTGGAGTTGTAGCACAAAGTCCTGTCAGGACCCTGGACTGTAGATCATGGGGTTTTTTTCCTTTTTAATGTACAAGCATATTTCTGTGGGAAGGACATCTGCGTCACTGTTCAAAGGCCTGCACATCTGAGACCACAAGCCTAACTTGCTGATGACTTTTCCATTTGGGAAGTTATTAACCTTTCCCAATTTAGTCATAAAATCCATGTAACTTTACAAAGATTTCTCTTTTCTGAAATGTGTGCCAGTATTCTCATAAATTTAAGTGTGTAAGAGTAACAGAAAATCTTTATCATAGCGATATATGAGATTTGGTTGAGATGAGAAATTGTTATTTTGGGGAGGTGCCAAATAATTCACATTTGTTGCTGTGTGTGGGAGAAAAATCCCGATACTGAAAAGTCAAGCATGTGTTTCAAGTAACAGCCAGTTACCGACAGATCTTAATTCTCTTGAGGACTGCCTCTCCCTGGCACGTTCACCTGTGTTGTTAAGATCAGTAGGGAGACTGATGCACCTAAACACATCATACTTACCACCATGCCTTCATGAAGCGTGACAAAACCCAGTAAATCTTGATATGAGTGTTCTGCGAGGTCATACAGACAGAGTGGAGGTCAGGTTTTCTGTGAGTGAAAGGCTGATGAATCATTGCCAGTAAGAGAGTTTGCCATATGTTAATGCCTGATTGTACCATTCACAGCACTATAAGGTTCCATTTACTTGCAAATGCTTGCAAACAGCACTTGGAAGGTCATCTTCAGCTTGCCTTCCCTCCTTATTTCAGATGTCCTGAATGCATCCCCAGGCGTTTTGTAGAATCATCTCCAGATTCTGTTCTTGCAGATGGAGGATCTAGCTTCACAAGTGCTGTGGTAAGATGTGGGCTCCTGGGCTAGGTATCATCAGCGTTCCGCTGCAATGAGGAATCTGATTTTTTCTTTGTGGATGCACTAATATGGCAATGAATAGCAGATGCTGTAGGTAAGGTACTGAGCTAAAACAAGTACGTTGTTTCTACAACTGACCTTTTGTAGCTGTCAAAGTGATTTCATTTCCAGCTTATCACACGTTGGGCAAATGGAAGCAGTGAGTCCTGCAGGTGAAAGGTTAACCTGGTCACAACGGGCAAGAAATAGCCCAGCCCTCATCTGTTTCAGGTTTCAGCAGTGTCTTGGGGGAATATTCTGTCCTCATGGGTCTCTTCCCCTGTGTCTTACTGTGAAGGTCTCTGTGCAACTGAAGCACAGCAACGGCAGAATCTCGTTCTGGTATGAACTGACAGAGCGGATTTTTTACAATGGGAGGTTGTTTTATAATGGGACCATTAACTGAGCTGTAGAGACAGAGGCAAAGACTAAAACTCTCTTACTACGTTCAGTGTGCGTGCACAGCAAACATAGCTAGCTGTTATTCATAAGATACCTCATAATTGATTCCTAATTGATTGACTACTCAACCAAATAAGCACGCACCCCTGCCCTGGCGGTGTCACCTTTGGTGCGAGAGTTGGGATCTCAGTGGTCTCTCTCTTGCTGCTCTTGTAGGGGTTTCTGTATGTTCTCTTCACTGCATCTAACGTTTGACTCATTGCTCAAAATTCTTCAGTGGGGTGCTTTTCACTTTTTCATACCAGTGGGAGGAAGCACTAGCTCCTGCACAAACGTATGATGACTGCTCTTTGCTCTGATGAGTCATTTCTGCTGTAAGGATTGCTACATGGGTGCTGTTATATGCTCAATTTGGTATTACATCAGGAAACGAAAGGGACTAGTACTGGGTTTGACTTCCTCGTAAATCCTCCTCCTCTCTCATACACCGATTTAAAGAATCAGTTCAATATTTTGAAAGATAACATCACGTCCCTTTGAGGTGTAACAGAGAGGCTCTGGCAGAAACCAAACCTCACTTTCACGTGTTGCCTGAATGACTAAGACAACCTAGAAAGAAGCTGTCATTTGGAGAATAGATCTCAGTGACCAGTATTTGGTGGGATCAACCATTTGTGACATGAGTTGTGAGAATTTGCTGAAAGCTGTGTGTTGGTTTAGGGGAATTCTTTCCATTGGGAGCTTTCTGTCAGTGGTACACTCTCAGTGGGCAGTCTTTAAACACATGCTTCCAGATGCACAGTTCCGTACCTGTTTTGTGCAAGAATAGCTTGTGTCTTCTAATTGCAATAGGCTGATGTTGCAATAACACTCAGTAGGTTTTTTAGAATATATTTGCATTAGAAGATCCATTGTCTACCTTTTCCTTCTCCCAGAATTCAAAGCATGAGTTTATTTTGAAAAGTAACTCTTCTCCCTGGGAGATTTCACATCATGTGTCAGTGACTCCGAATCATGTTTGCTCAACTGACCAAAAGCCTTTTTTCTAATTGTCAGTCATGCAAACTGAGTCAGGCTTTTTCCTTTTCATCCCTTGCCACCAATAATTAAGAGCATTTCAGAAGTGTGGTCAAGTGGAAAAATTGTTCTTGCGTATGGAATTCTGTAAATAATCTGATGATACATACACTGTGTTTATTTTTACAATTTGCTGTGTGGGAGATCCTTTCTAATGAAGTAAAATACCTTTTTTATACTAAAAGGTGGCTGTTATATTTGCACACATATTACACATGCATTATTCACTAATTCATCTTTTGAAATACCCATGCTAACTCTACAGGTTCCCTCCTTCCCTAATTTTCTTGGCAGTCTCTCGGATGGCAATTTTGGCCATTAACTAGCACTAGGAATGTATTTTTCTGATCCTCTCTTGTAAAGTGCAGAACAGTCTACCTGTTCACTCTTACACGTCCTTCAGCACGTATCTGAGACTTTGTTTATCAGTATGTGTTAAGTGCCCTGCTATGGCAGGAGTCTCGGTTTAGGTGCAGAGGTGTTTAAAGCTAGAAACAAAAGAGGATTCTTTGGAGTCATGACTTCAGGTGTACAGAAAAAATCTCTGGTTAACTGTATGTATCCAGACTTTCCAGCGTGCTCTAGAAACTTGTGCGTGCCAGTAAATAGGCTTGAAGATTATTTTCTTTCACAAATTTTGTAAAATTACTTGGAATCACCTGAAGGACTTTGGCCCAGTGACTTTGAGTTGAGCCTGAATGCCAAGAGGACGTGCTGCTAAGCAAGCTTACAGAATAAATCATTAACTTGTTCACAGCGTGAGATGGAAGCGTCAGAACTCAGGGTCTGCTCCTACGCAGGACAGCACATCAGAGTCACAAGGGGCTGCCTCTGCATAATCTAATCCAGTATAGTAAATCTTGTGTCTTTCTCGATGTGACAGAGTTTAAATTGTTAAAGAAACTCTGATAATGTTGCCTTCTCGTATCCCTGTGAAATGCACGCATCACAAGCTGGCTGGATCACTACGGTTTGCTTGGTCCATTTCTAAACTGACTCTGTCACCTTGGCCTGTTCCAGTTTTCTTTTACACTGTGGGGCAACACTCTGCTATGCTCATTATTGGTGTCCTGGAGGTGGATTTTCTGTAGCACACAGGCCAGGGTAGGTATCACTTCAGTAAGGTGGGCTATACAAGGAAGAAGCTGATAACAGGTCTGAAAGAATCCGTAATGGGAAAGATGAGAATGCTTATCCCTGATTTTCACTCTGATTTTAAGCTGTTGGATCTTTCTGTGGCTGTTCCAAGGCTGGAAATCCCAAGTGCAGTGCAGAATTCATGGGAAACAAAGGAAGTCACGTGCCTGCTCGATTGTTTTTCAGTTTTTATTTATAAATGCGCCCATTGCCTCATTATATAATCACAGCAGGACATGCCAGGAAATGCCAGTGGATTTTTGCGTTGTTCAGGTGAGTTAGACTTCAGGCTTGGCTTTGTATCTTCTCAGTGACAACCCTCACTATTCACACAGTGTTAACAAAACTGAGGTTAACTAGGGTGTGCGGGGCCCACCTGGTAAGACCCATTCTTTCCGGTCTTTATTTTTATACAGCATCTTAAACTTACACAGCACTTCAGAGTAAGCAGTTTGCCCTGCCCCTAAAAAGCACACACTATGTATATACAATATAATGAGGGGATAAGTGAATATGAGGGGATAAACAGCATTTTCTCAAGGTCTCTGATATTACGTAGTTTTGGTGTTCTTTTGCAAAGAGCCTGCTCCTTTAGTTATCTACTGTTAACTGTGTTTATTTTAATCTATTTACTACTTCAGTTTTCCCTACCTCTGCATGGGCAGATTAATAATTTTGTTTGCCTTCTGCAAAATTCTGTTTTATTTTCTCATCGCTGCATGGGTCGGTCTTCTTTCAGTGCATGCCCTTTTCTCTAGCATAGAGATGATTAACTTTTGCAGTAACCATGCAAAAATGTATCTGATATCACGATAGGAGCCTTCACTGCATTAAGTGGCATGCTAGTAATTTAGCAAAACCAGGGCTCCTGAAATGGTCTTTTCTTCCAACACGCATGCTTTTTTCCACTCTTGATAATGATTAATCAGTTTATCTTGGGGACACAAGTCTTCAGAAGTTGCAGCGACTTTCTCCACCCCACCCTAAGCTCAAACTGTGGTGGTTCAGGTTTGAGCTCAAAATAACAGATTGTGTTGTTCGATAATGTGTTGGTCAAGGCAAGGCAATGTGCATCACCTTGGGTTTGCTGAATTATGTGAAACAATGGAATAGACCTTTGAGCAGTTACCCTACTTACTCCCGATCTTGGTTTTTACCTGGTCTAAAATGATCTCCACTAGCGCTTGCTTTAATTACAGGCTTCAAAATACAAAAACCCCAAAATTTAAAGCATGGACAAGTTAACCTGTGCAGTTACATTTATGTAATTTGAAACAAAGGTTGAGTATTAATGGCTCTCTTTATCCCAAAAACACAGCCTTTTCCATAGCATCCTCCACTTTCATATATTCCAGATGAGATGGGTAGTTAGTGCATTGGAAACGGGGGTTGTTGCGGATATAGTTAAGGAATTCTGGAGCTCCTGGGACGATGATATTGTCAGCCAGAAGAACTGAGCCCTTCCTCAGCAAGTTGCATTCCTAGAAAGAAGAGAGATTGCTTCATGGTGGCTGTTAAGCAGACATTGGCTTGAATGTAATGTGCTTTCATGTTAACCATGTCATACTCAAGTGCCTGCATCTAAAAAAACATTGTACTACTGATCTGGAGGGAAGAAAAGACACGGGAGAAGCTCAGTAACTCTCTGATCCTTTGTAGTCATGTTTAATTGCTGACTTTTTCTGTTAACACAATCAGTAGAACATTAGAGATGCTGATAACATGTTGGGTCATTCAGGATCTGAAATAGCAAGTCAAGTGCAGTGGAGGTGTGCAGTTTGCTGCTCAGATTGTTTCCAACTATGTCTACATGATCAGTAAGACGGTTTTGCTTTGGCTCTCATGCCTCATGTTTGAAAACTTTTAATATCGCATTAAATGTTGTAGTAGCTCTTAAGGTCACCTGAGAGGCTGGCGTGTACCAGTCTGCTTTGGCCAGTCTCAGTCAAACTCCAAAACCGCTAAATGAATAAAAGGTTTTCTGCGCTTGTTTTCCTTTCATCTTGTACAACTTTCTGCTACTTTGTTCAGGAGCTGGGCATGAAGCAGGGTTTGTGCACAATGAAGATCACTGACAAATTTCCACAAGGCATAATTAACTTGCAATATTCACTTCAAGTGCAATGTTTATCCTCAGTAAACCTACAAACCTAATTTTTACTGGTATTTTTGTCTAGTAGAAGTTGCTTATCTGAGCTTACCAGCTGTTTTAAAATAGTCTGTAGTTAATCAGGCTGGTTGTTATCCTGTGTTTACAGGCCGCAGTTGCAGCCAAAACATGGGTGGTTTTTGTTGCTCCCAGTATATTAGAGAAGTCCTGTTGATGAGTGCGCTGCGGAGGCTGTTTAGCTTACTGCTCTTGCCTCTGGTGACTGAACACCAGTCAGCACAGTAAAAGCGATTTTAGAGACATGGCAAATATCCTCTGGCCTGTTGTGCAGCTTATAGAAGCCTACAAGTGACAACGTGCTGTATTTTCCACTGGTCATCAGGATTTCAGATGCTCTTTGTGTGAAGCTTTTCTAGAAGTGCATGAAAAGGAATGCTGAGTATTCAGCATTTCATTCTGTATTTCATCTGAGTATGTTATATTCCATACTCACTATTCATCTTGCAATACATGCCAAAATTCAATGTTAGAAGGTTTGTAACATCTGAGAAGATGTGGGGATCTTTTCTTCATCTTTCTCTTCTTAATTTCATAAGTTGTTTTTTTGTTTTTTTTTTTTAAGCAAAGCAACTTTGTGTCACAGTTGCATCAGACTGACCACTATGATGGAACTAAACTACCTGTTTGTTTTGGCTGTGTTGTGAAGGTTAAGCTCCAATAAGGATGTGCTAGCTCTTCTCAGTGGAAAGAGCTCAGTCATCCTTACATAGCCACTTTAAAAGAAAACATTCTCTGGGTACAAAATAACTGTAGGGAGGGAACATTTTCTTCAGCTACTGCTGTGTAAATTCAATACTGGCTGTTCATAACCCCAAACAAATTTCCTTTTCAAACAGCTATCTGGAGGACAGGGCTGAAATTAAAAATCAAGGGAGCCTGGATGAGAAAATAATGTTGTAGTCCTCAAGCAGGGGTCAGGAAGTAGTTGGCAGGTTCTCAATGTAAGAGGCAGCCTCGAAAAAAGTGGATTTATTTGTGAAAAGTAATTGAAAAATCACACTTCCATACAAACAGTTAGGCAGTTGTAGAAAATTTTATCAGCCTGCAGCTCCAAAGCTAGGAGAGTATCTGTATGTGCTGTGCTGATAGATACAGATGTTGTGAGTCTCAGTTATTTAACACTTGAAAATACCTTCCTATCCAGAAGTCCTCTAGTAGTTACCTCACCTATCATTGCCTACTGCTGTTACAGCCAACCCATTTTGTAATGCTAACAGTAATGGTTAAGGCAGGTTAGGAAGAAACGAGTATAATTTTTCCACATTCAGGGCTGGAGATAGAGTTGGACAGCACTTCCCTAGTAAGTGCCTGACTGGGGCAGTCTGCACTCCTCCGAAGGTTGCTTTGCAGCCAATTAATTAGGTGGTGTAAAGACTCCCAGAAAGATGATACCCAGCTGTGCTACCAAAATAGTATTTCTTCAAAGGCTTTGCTGGCACCACAGACCCAGGCAAAAAAAGGGGTACTGAGGAAATTAGAGAGGTGGAGCTGGGATATGCAGGTCCTAAGTCTCACCAGCTCCCAGGATCAGGATGTTTTTGGGTCAAGTGTCCTGGTTAGTGACCATGCAGACACTCCTTCTAGGGAGCGTAAGACCTGTACCATGCACTCCTTCAGCTGGGATTTCTACTGCAGATGCATTTGTTCAGGAAACAAAATGGTTCAACCGTATTTGCCAGGTCCTGAGCTATGTAGTGTCAGTTGTCCCTGACAGAAGTTTTGGATCGTGTCCCCCAAATCCTCTTTTCTTGTAAGGTTGCTATTTTGGCTGCCGTTCTTCATTTTACAGAGGATGAGGTCCTTCATAAAGAATATAGGCCTCACAGACATCAAGGCATTTGCTACTTTACTTTTAAGACTGGAATTGTGCAAACTGACCTGAAGCAGGATGGTGTCTGGTGTGTATTTGTCTTTCCAGTGGTCCAGGAAGACAAAATCCAGGGTATCCACTTCATATTTTTTCTTCAGCTGGGGGATAATTTCCTCTGAAGGGCCTTCTAGGAGTTTTACCTGAAATGCAAATCCATCTGATGAATTGTGAACCATTAAGAAAAAGCACATGCCTCCAGCTCATTTTAAATTGTGGCCAGACATCAGCAATCCTGTTTATAGCTCAGTATTGCCTCAGTTGAATTATTTCACAGAGTCAGATCAAGTGTACTTTTTTCTCTTTGACAGATCAACTCAGTTACGTTCCAAAATATGGGTTTGGTGGTTTTGTTGTTTGTTTTTTTAATAATAGCAGAAAAAGTGACCTGTGGTTTCTGTTGGATAATGTGATTCTTTACTGGAAACATGGGAATCTCCTGTTGAAAACAGTACCTTTAATTACTTTTTTAGTTACATCTCAGTTGTATCTTGTAGTCCAAGGGAAGCAAAAAACACAGAGAACAGGTTAGTTTAGAATATAGCTGGAGGCTACAGTATGTAAAATTGGTATGGCCAGTAGAGGGAGGAGGCAGGACAGAGGCTATTACATCTTCCTCACAGGTTTATTGGCATAAGTACTTCTAAACTGAAAGGAGCTGCTGCACATTGATTTGTTAAGCAAGCACCGTACACCGTGAGCAGAGGAAAAAAGTGGTAAGGAAATCTGTCTGGTTTATGACTCACAGCTGATCAGATTAAATCAGATGGGGAAAATGCAATTTTAGATGTCACTAGTACTTCAGGTTCTTTTCAGGAAGTTAAGAAACTCATTAGAAGATCTCATGGTGGGATTTATTTCCTCTAGTTTTATCATCTACGTTGAAGTGAGTTGTCTAGTCGAATAGACAGGCACTTCTCAGGCATGAATCCCCTGACCTGCTGTAGATGTCTGCCTTGGGCTGAGATGGATTATAGACTGGAAACACCTGCATCTCAACCAACTGTACAGAGAGTCAAGACACCTCAGACCGCACAAAATTTAGGTATATATATTGTGACCAGCTACATTTGGGTAAGTACATCTCATCTGAAGTCCATTGCACATAATGCAACTGCTTCTTGTGAGCTTTTGTAACAAATTATACTATGGTTCTGTTTTCTGTTGTACTCAGTCTTGACACTGATTTGAACCTTTTAGTTTATATAGAGAAAACCAAAATATCTAGTCTAGCTTTTGGCAGGTAACATAGTAAAGTCCTCAGCTGTACTGCTGTGAGAGGTCAGGGACTGTAACTAGGCATGGAGCTAGTAAAATTAATAAGGACTATGGTGCAAGAAAAAAAAGAATACAAAATGTCTATGAATAAATGTCAGATAGAAATCACAGAAAGGCTTCTAATTATCAGGAGGAGGAATCTGTGGGGCAGTCTTGCAGTCCAATAATGGCAGTAAATCTAACTAGCTTTGCAATAGTGGTTACTAATTTTATGAAAAGGACTGTGTGTGCTGATGTCCCGTGACTATGATAAGTGAAATAACTGACTCTGGAGCCTCCCTCCAGGCCTGTATTACTCTTACAGTCACTATGGGTTTTGAAAACAGCTCTCAGCAAATGGCCTGTCTACTGTACTAACCAGTGAAGAGGCCAAACTGGAAGACAAAGTCTAAATGTTTTCAAAATGTTAAGGAGATACGGATGTATATGATTGTTTCTGGTCTTGCCCCTCCAAATCTTCATCCTGACTCAAATAGCAAAGAACTTTGGAGAACAGCCCTGATTGTTTTGGTCACACACACACACATTTTGACAAGCCTCAAAATCTACCCTGACTCTCAGCTGGGTCTGCATCATACTTGGACTCCTGACTGATGCTAACAAATTTAGTTCACTTGCACGGTATATACAAAAAAGCAGAAAACCTTGGTCCTCTGCATGGCCACTGGTAGCTTTTCCGTGCTATCAAGCCTGATGGTTAAACTCTGCATGTTCCCACTTAGGGTGTCGTACTTGCTTGACAAGTAAAAAACAAACCTATTATTGTTGTTTCTATGGATAAATTCCCACTCTCCAGTATTGAGGTATTGCTTCCTAATACTAACCAGAGACAAATAGTATTTACCTTATCTTGTACTCCAGCAAACTCAATCATCTGTTTAGCTATAGCAGCAAATTCTGGGTTGAACTCCACTGTGAGAAGATGAGCTCCTGCCTTCAGTAGCCGAGCAATCCTAATTGCTGAGTAGCCACAGTATGTTCCCAGCTCCAGTGCAACTGATGGATTGACCTCTTCCACTGTCTTGTCTAGAATTAAACCTGAATAAAATGGAAATAGGTTAACTTTTGACAAAATCAAACTGGTTCACGTACAGAAGAGCAGGTTAGTGACAAGAAACTTACAAAGTCCGTGTCCTCAGTTGCTCAGGACATTCAAAAATTAAGGGTTGATGTCAAACTATATACTGTTTCCTTTGCAAATTGGCTTATCTGTGACCAAGTTGATCATGGACATTCTAAGTTTCAAAATGCAAACTTTCAACTAAAAAAAAAATCTTAGTTTCACAATATAAACATTTCTGAGTCAGGGAGTGCCTGAATTAACTAAAATATTTATAATGTTACAAGGGAAAAAATGCAGTGGTTTTTTCCAAGAACTTATTGCAGAAACTGGCCATATTCGTGAAATATACAACCCCTGAGTTTTGAGTGCCGGTATTTGCTGCAAATGTTACATGCAGTAGTCTGATACAAAATTTCTCATACTAAATACTTGTTTTTAAAGGGAGAAAGAAAAGTCTAATTATAAAATTGCAAAATATTTGGATTCACTAGATGAATTTGTGGGATGGAAAATGTTAGTCAATTGTTAACAACAAAAAATATTCCCAAAAAAGAAGTGCCAGTGTACTATATTCAGTCCTTCTGAAGAAGAGGATTTATTTGTGAGAAAACTGTCTCCTCTTACTTGTATGGTTAGAAAATAGGTAACTCATCTGAAAAAGTATTTGAAGGGATTTTACTGTGAGCCATGGAATTCTTCAATGTACATATACATTTCATTACATTGATATTTTCCTGGGTGTCATTTGTTTATGAATAGTGTGATGATGATGCTTGCATCTTGAGATCACGTGGTCACTCTCAAAATCTTAGGAACTAAAGATGCATTAACTTTGATGGCTCTTATCTGAGGAAAAGTCATCTTGTTGGAGCAAAACTAGAGTGAAATTTTTAAGAATATAATCCCAAATGATCAAAGTTTAGAGCTTTAAGAATTCCTACTCAGTTACCACCTACTGTTCTGTTGCCCTAAGCACCCCAGCCTGGTATGCAGAGGCGCTAGTTTCACAAAATGGTACCCATGACAGAGAGGCATTTTTGTTACAATGCTTACAGTTGTATTTCATTAGCTATACTAATCACAGACTAAGCAAATTTCCCCTGCAATTTCCCAGCAAGAGGTACTTTTATGTCTAATTCATAAGGGAACATGTTAACATTTTGCCATTACAGTTTTTTGAAAAGATTGTCGCTTTCCTGCAGCTAAGAAAAAAATGTCTTGTCCACGTATTTTCCTTTAGGAGGCAAGAACAAGACGATTTACTCACTAAGTAGCAACAATATCTGATAGCTGCTTTTGTGTATTACACGGGTAGGATTTCTCCCCTCAACAGTAACTTACAACTTATGCTTGCATATACAAAACTCATATAGTTTAAAATACTTTTTTTAAAAAATTTACTATCTTTCTGTTACGGATCTGAAAGTACTTAATATAATGAATTATGCCTTAAGGCCACCCTGTATAACAACAGAGGTGTAACGCAACCCTGGATTTTTCCCATAAACTGTCACCCTCTGCTTACACACTTGCAATGTACACAACATACAAACCCAGATTTGGTCCTATGACTTCCTGGATTACTCACTGGATACCCCTCCTCAAAGACATCCGCACAAGCATGCATTACTGTTTACAGAACTACTCTGCTGACCACAAGGCTGTTGTGGATTTTTTTTTTTTAGCAGATGGAAGTTACCATGTGAATACAATAAGATGGCCTGTACTATGCCAGTCTTGAAGGATCTTTCAAGTGCTGATTCCTGCTGCAATTACCTTTTTCATCGCCCACATTCATGGCCCACTCTTTCTGGGAGCAGTACTTATCTATAGTCTCCAGCACACTACAGGGGTCTCCTCGAACTGCATTCTGCAGCACGAAATTTAAAATCCTCTGTTCTTTGCTCTGATTCATGATGAAATTGGTTATTTTCTCCCGGATTATTTCATTCCAGATAAGGGCAGCAGTGCCGTTTTTCCTGATGAGCACCACAAAGAGCAGCAAAATGAAAAGCAGGACGAAGACAATGAACAAAAGGACTGAAGAGCTCTCCAGCATCTGGAAGGAAAGAGAAAAACAGCCCAGGGTTAAGGTGGCACGGGACAGAGCTATCCTTTTTGTAAATATTAAGCTGAATAACCCACAACCAACCATACTGAACAGAAACACACAGAGTTTAATTATGATATTGTCCAGAGTAGCTGAAAATGACTCTCTGTCACTTGGTAATGGATGGTGCTCTGTGGCACTCCCTTTAGAAGCCAATTTTACAGGCAGCCAACAAGTAGCTTTTTTTAATGCTCTGGTCCCTTCCCCCACACAGCTGCTCAGTCCTGGCTCCAAGCATGCCACTGCACAAGGAGCCTCTCAGCATCAACGCTGTTCTAACCGTTTTTCAAAGGATTTCAATCTTAAATTAGAGCCTGCATGTGATCCCACTCTCCTAATTTTTGAGCACGGGGAAACTTCTAAGCTGGCCTTGGTAAGAAAATAGGGAACGTCTCACCCTTTCATTTTGAGCGCAGTATCGGCCGAAACTGGGCACTGTTAGGTAACATTCTGTTTCAAATCAGTCTGCAGGTCCCAAGTTACTACCTTGCATGCAGACCTCTTTGCTAGCACTTGCCCTTCTTGCATGCTCTGCAGAGAGGCTGAGCTTGATGTTTCAGTAGGACTCGACCTGCCTCCTTCCTCTCAGAGCCTGCAGCAGAGGTACCCAGGTGGACTGGTTTACAGAAGATAGTAGCCTTTTTCCTGCTTATAAAACCTTTGACATGAGCCATCCATCTGACACTTTTGAGAACAAAAGATACATTTCCTTTTATAAAGTAGGGATGCTTTCTCACTGGTTATAAAAACATAAAACTGAATCCCTGAATCAGAGAAGAGCTCAGGCTCATGAAATTGAAGAGATGTAACAAAAGGGCACGTTGTACTTCTCTGATGGGCCAGCTCAAATTTTCTGATGGGATTGTGCCTATTCTCCCCCTGAAATTCAGTGTCATAGCTGCAGGTGCCTATGTGTGTGCAGCATGGGCGCCGTGTGTTTCTGTTTGAGAGTTTAGGGCGTCTGAACATAAAGCTCAGCAGATGGGATGCATGTCACCCTGTACAGCTCAAGCAATAAATCCCATCAAAGCCATTTACTCTGATGGATCTCAGACAAGCCAGTATACAGGAAGGTGCATTTACTTCCATGCAGGAGTCACAGCACAAAAGATCTGATAAAGAAAGGGTTCTTAAAATTAAGGAATTGATTTAGCCTTTGAGAGAGTGCCAAACTAAGGGTTGTGATTTGCCTGAGGATTCTCTGCATGTGAAGCTCCTCTCGTACCACCCAAAACACACCTCATTTCTCATGATGTAGCTTACAACACCTCCACTTTTCCACCTCTGCTTCCCACAAGCGGCAGCTGACAGTTGCACACTGGGAGGAGAGCACAGGTTGGAAAGTGCTCCAGTTAGTATCGGGATGAATGAATGCCAAGTTCATGTGTTCTTTAAGTCTAATTAGGCATTTGAACACAGGTCTGAACAAAGGATTCAGAACTAATTTCTTAACCTCAGCAGGCTGGCTTGAGTTGCACTGTTTTTTAACCTGTTATTTTTAAACAACACGACACCCAACTCATTCTAGTCTCTGATTCTTCCTATGAAGTCTCTTTCTCTTCCAGCTTGCTAAAAATGGTGAACAGCTTCCACTTGCACTTGTATTAAGGTTCCACCTACCTGGAGTTCAGCAAAACCACTGCTCCAACAGGAGCTACAACATCCTCAAAAATTTTGCCTAAGTTGCCCAAGACCAGAGGTAAAGGGGCTATATGATTAGTCAAATATTCCCCCAGATCTCTTCCTACCTGTTCTTGCTTCCCTTTCTTGTTTGTTTCCCCCAGAATTGTCCCAGGGAAATCCTAAATTTTATGTGTGATCAGACCTCCATTCTGTAGTGGGACATACACATTACACATGGGAAAAATCTATCCCACTGCTTTAAATTTTGAATCATCATGCAGAACACATTTTGAGTTCAGAAGATGACTGAGTTTCCATGGAGATATGCTCAACCTACAGTACAGCTGATGTTTGTTCACCCATCCACTTAGTTGCACAGCGAGTATGATTTGTTTGGAGCAGTTAAAAGTCTATTTCTATTCCTTTTAAGTAGTGGCCAATGTTAATACTTACCTTTAATGCTTTCCTTGCAAAGTCTGACCTGAGACATTTCCTTTCAGGGCTTGCCAGCATCATTAGCACAGGAAAATCTTGCTTCTTGGGCTTTCTGAATTTTGTTTCCTGCTTCTTTACCTCAACAGGACCATGAAGGCCAGGATGTCAGTTTTTCTTCTTCCTTTCTTGCACTAGTAGTTCTACTGATCAGTCCCAATTATCCTGCACCTTCCAGATGGGACTTCTGCTCTTCCTAGTTGTTCTACATGAAGATGTTCCACATTATCTGTCCACTGAGAACTTGGATTGGGCTATGAAAATATCATTGGTTTAACAGAAGAATATCTCTCTAACTTCACTTGGCTTGTCTTCACTTGGCTTTCATGGCTTAGTTGATTGTATGGTCATTGTTGATGGGTTTGGATTACCGACATAGTTGAGAAATGATTATTCTGAACTGCAGTGAATGGATGGAGCCCAGAAAACATTTACTGATGCCAGCAGGTATCTAACCTTCCTGCCTCTAGACAAGGGAAACCACATGAGCCCTGCATACCAGTGACTCACTTGGTGGCAGTCCAACCGTATTCAGGTCCCTCTAGAACTGAAGACCGTTGGCATTCAGAATTATTTCAGATTACTGCCCGACATAATCCTCTGGTTACAATGGATACTTTGGCATCCTCCGAGTACAACTTGCCACAGGCTGTTGCTTTGGCACTATGAGATTCTGCCAGTGTGTTTGGGGCTGCCCTTCAAAGATCTGTCAGACAGCAAGAATGGATGATAGCTGGAGGATAAACTAGGTGGTGTATTTTTTGAGGAACAGCTTTCCTCCTTTATTGCTTAGTATAGATATGAGACTATTTGGTGACATTTCTCAAAACAAGGAGACACAGCATCTGTAGGCTAACTCAGCCCCACTCCCTGTCCCGCAGGAATGCTGAGACTTCTTTTTTGGACAGGGAACAGACTGTGAAGACTTCTTTTTATACCTTAACAAAAAGGACCTGCTTGACAGTAAAATCCTGCCCCTCCATTTTCACATTGCTTCCCAGGCATGGAAGGGTATGTCAGCAAACCAGATTTCCATTGTCTTATTTTCCCACACTACTACAGGCTTTATACACCAAAATGACAAGATATCACATGCTCAAAAGTCTGTGTATTAAAGGACAGCTTCTTCATTGCCTGCAGCCTGTGAAATGCTATTTCTTAATGCGTCTCTGTTAGCCAGAGCAGACAAAAGCACTCAACTCGGATTAGACCTGCTGATTTTTAGTAACTTCAGCTGATCTCAAACAAACAAATACTGCACCCTCATCCTTACTTGGACAGCAGTATCCTTTTAAAGATCTTGTTGTTTTAAAAGAGTGCACTTTGTGCAGAGAAAGATGCCTTGTTTGAGATGTACATGCTCTATCTTTTCAAAGGCATAGATAGTATTTAGGCTGCTGCCACCCACGGCAGGTACTGCAGTGTGACATCCTGATACCGAGATGCAACTAGCTTGACAAAAAGGTGTAAAGTGAGATATGCTTCTGAACAACGCAGATAGCCATAGCCTTCTATCTCTTCTAGCCGTTCCTTATGCAAAAGCATGAGCAAGCTGACAGCCCTTTAGCTTGTCTGGAAGGGCAACAACTGATAGTTCTGCTGGGCCACCTGGGAAACAAATTTTGGATCTTCAGCTGTGAAATCTTACCACTTTGAGTTTACCCAAGAATACCCTCTGAAGGCAAAATACTGACCTGCATTTCTCTTCGTGTCTCTCTGGATCTAGACTGGTGTGTGGCTGTTAGCACTGGTTTGTTTACACGTTGTGTGTAACATATTTGTCGAGAAGACAAAGATATAAATTTAAGTTCAAATGTGTGTGATTTGGGGATGGTCTTAGATCTAAAACTTAAGCAAGGAAGCAATTCAGCTTGGCCGTTCCTATGATTGAGTGCTCAGAGGGATCAATTTCTTACAGTGCCTCATTTAGATCTTTGCACTTCTGAGTGCCACACGAATGCTACCATACGTAACAGCAGAGCCCACCTGCCGCCACAGATCCTTAGAGGTTGCTCACAGGTAGCAACAACCTATATAGTACATGCTGCTTTTTTTCCATTCCTAGACAAGTTCACTTGTTTTTGCTGCACCAAGGAATGTTTTTCAACTATTGGGGTTTTTTTTAATTATTACTATTGCTGTATCATACCCCCGCACCTTCATAAACTGGCAGCATGGATTGTTCTTAGCAGAGCTCTTTTAGGAGGCAATTATCACAGAATCATATAGGTTGGAAAAGACCTTTAAGATCAAGTCCAACCGTAAACCTAACACTACCAATTATCCTGAAAAGCACTTTCCAGAGGAGGCAACTTTTAAAAGGAGCAAGCCAGACATACCTTGTTTCTTTTCTTTTCCTTTTTCATTTTTTTTAAACACAGTTTCTTCTTCAAAGTTTGTCTCTCTCTTAATTTCTGTCTTCTTAGATGTGAAAATAAATTTAGGGATAGCAGTAGACTGCAAAAGCAGCCTGCCAAGAGCAAGATACATTGGTGATGGTCATACACCCAGAGGGAAAAAAAAATCTGTACCAAAATAGGTAATTGCTTTCATATTCTTAGCTGGAAAATATTTTATATGAAAATTAAGTGTGTAATTCAACCAATTTAAAACTACCACTACCTAAGAGACAGTCATGTTATGACAGCTTTAGAAAATGCAACTGTAATTTTAGCTTTAATGTGGATTCATGAGATTCATTAAATATGTAATAAACCTGAACTTGCACATAGTCAAGTTTCCCATAACCACTTATTACAAGGCAGGCGCTCTTATTATTTAATGCTTGTACTGAGGTTCCAAACACACAGGTTTGCACTGCAACCTCTTCTGTGCATGATAACGTGAGACGTCTCTTTGAAAGCTAAAATTTGAAGTGGAAAATAGTAGGCAAAATGAAAAATTGAGCAAGGGAATAAACAGAAAACTGGAGGGATAACATTATGGAAAGGAATGAATAACACATATCACTAAATCTGTTTTTGAGAAGACAGAGTTTAAAAGAAAACATATTAAAATTTCATGCCCAAACCTGTCAAACTACTGATGAGTCTTCCTAAAGCGCTGGGTTATTTTCTTATGCATCTAATCTTACTCATTTTGGCAGGTTTCGTAAGACCAAATCATAACTTGATAATGCAGTTCAGCAGTTTTCCCCTGATGCAAACCATAATCAAACAATCAGCATTCAAATGGGAGTAGCTCTGTTTCAGCTTACAGAGATTTAAAAAGACACTTTTAAAGAGAGAAGCAAACACAAATTGTGAGAATCTGCTGCCCTAACTTACCTGCCCTTGAAGATAAAATACTTAAGTCATTCCAATGGTTATAAAAGAAGCCTCAAGAGACTGGCTCAGACTTAGGGATCTTTTATTATGGCAGTAGTTGTTAAGTTAGGGGATTCACTACCCGCTTACTGCTACATGATCTCCAGTTTTTCTAAAAACATAAAAATGCCCATGTGATGGAGCACAAAACAATACATCCTGTTCTTTATTCTTGTACAGGTGACTCCAGCCACTTCACCAACGGTTACAATAAGGATCTTTCACTAATGCTATTTATCAGTCCTTCTGGTAAATTTTTCCAAGTACTGTTAAAAAATAATTGGTCTTAGAATTCCCTGAAGTGAAAAAATAAGGATTAGAACAATTGGTAACATAAATTTTTAAGGTAACTCCAAGCAACAACATGAATTCAAATTGAGATTTTTCTCAGTGTTTCATAAAAACTGTATGAAGTTTTCATAATACTGTTAAAGGAAGGTGTATGGAGATTTGATCTAAACTACTGATTGCTGCTGTTTCTCTCTCAGATTCCAAAACAATCTCCCTCTGCTAAAAACTGATATTTACTGAGAAGAAAAATAAACATGTTGAAAGTAAGCACCTTTAAATGCTCTGAGTTTTAATAAGGATGTATGCCTTAGTGAGTTTCACACTTAGTGGATTAAAAAAGTATCAAATTTGATTATTTAACTGTTCTGAAGCTCAGTTCATTACATTATGAGTAACTACCAAGACCTCATTTCCTACAGATGCAAAAATAAGAGCTGACAGGTATTAAAATACTTGGGAGGTTGAAAACTGTTGGATAGAACATTTTTCTAATAAAGGTGAATCCTCATAAGCCTAGTTACAGAATCTCTCATTACAGTTTTAGCTTGGGTAACCTGTTATTGCTTTGCTTTGTACTGAAAATGAAGTCCTAAATATAATCACAAAAAAACTCTTCTACAAAGACAGCATGTATTTTAGACTGCTATTCTCCAGGACTGGAATGAGAGTAAATTTTGTGATCCTGAGTCCGGGGACTTAGGTTCGAGTCTCATTTTGGCAATATTTTTCTGATCTGATCTTGGGTGAGCTGTCTTACTTACATCTTTGTTGCCACAAGAGTAAGTTAAAGTTACTGCTACTTCTGTAACTTTCAAGGTGTTGTAAAGCTGAATTCGTCTTTGTCAGAAAAGTCCCTGCTATGGATATATGGATAACACCTGAGGCAAGGCAAAGTTATTTTATCTGCATTAAAGAGATCAGTTTTGGGATACTAAGACAGCTAACGGCTATATGACATTATTATTCTTGAGTTTATGAACAACAGGGAAAATGTGGAGACAAACAGTGCTTCAAACACTTTCCTTAAGTGATTTCAGCCTGCTGACAAATCAGACCTTTGAGGAAAGATGATGCTATATCCAATCTTGCTATAATTTTTCATGCATTTAATCTAACTGCCAAGTACTGGTTGGTTGTTTAGGAGTTTATTATGAGTCTCCAAGCATCCAGACAGTACTTTAGCATTCTGATGCTAAAGGGTTTAGAATCTAATTTAGACTTTATTAGCTCACATAACCTGGTGAATGGGGAGTGCTTGGTAAATTTATACCATTCAACCTTTTTTCACAAAAGAATCTCTTCTGACAGTATTGAGGATAATAGAAATGGTCTACAATAGTACGGTTCCTGGGGACAACGGGGCCTAACTCATTGCAGAGACACTGCTGCTAAGTCTGCAGAGAGAAGAATGTTATAATGCAAACAATATTCTAGAGGCATACAAATTAACAGATTAAACCCTCCCATACACGTACCTGTGTGATGGAGGTAGGTGTAGCCCCTCTTTTTAGAAAAGGGTTAAAAAGGTTTAAGTTCAAACTCTTTAAAAGCTTCTGCTGAAATTATGCCTCTAAGTATCTCATGCACTAAAGTATGCAGAGGATTTGCATATCAGTAAGGATATACTAGCTGTTTAAGAAGCATTGCAAAAACAATGCAGAAGAGTCAGCACATTTCTACACATATTTTAACAATGTCTGTTGCTCTGCCAGAGGAGATCTGTGCTGTGCCATGACTTGGACTGGAGTTCCTGACTCTTTGACCTGTGCTGTCTTGAATGAGGCAATCTCTGTTCCATGGCATTTTGCTTTTCCTGATCTTTTCCCAGAGCAAGAAAGGCAGAGTATTTTGGTCAGAAAGTCTAAACTAACTTCTGCCAAACATATCGTAACCTGTTGCTGTAGGCAACATAATTCAACAGCTTCATATTTTAGTACTTTTAAAGGTCAAAAAAAAAATCTTTTTACCTTCTATTCTTTCATTATTGTTTCTGTATTTTCAAATGAGTGCAACACTGAAGAATAATCAGCATATTGCCAAATGTGACTAGCTTGTATTTCAGTGGAAACTTAGTCTAGGAGTTTGACATTCAGATTTTCCACTGACATCATGAAAACAAGCTGAACAAACTTTATATAATTTTTCACTAAGTATTTCTTGCATGAAATCTAAATTTCCCCCTTCCTAGTTTTTTTTTCAAATTACTACAATTTAGCTTCACTACCATGACTACAAAAATTCAGACTTCTATAATTGCAAAGTTCTGATGATTTCCCTCCCCTGGGCCTTTTGTCTTTTCTTTTTCCCTCTTCTCAGGTTGAAAGGAAACAAATACAGGTTTCTTCTTACTGAATGAAAGGAAAAGAACAGAAAAGTGCCTATTGCCTACTAGGGAGCCCCATCAACTAAGCTTCATAAGGGTGTTTAAATCCATTCTCCCCAGATAGATTTCAATTAGGATAATTGCTACCCACGTAGAACTCCCTTCACAGTAGTCATGGTCTAAGCGGTATTCGGTGCTATCACCCAAAGGGAAAGGTTTATATAATGGTTATGTGCCCCATAAAGAAGGGCGGGGTTTAGAATAAACTGGCCACACAGACAGGCCTCATCTCCATTCAACAAGCAGGTCCGCGTGGATCTGTAGCATTCTGATCCAGACTGGCCTACTGAACACGCTGCGTGATTAAAGCCAGATTTTGGGGTGAGAAAATTCTTCAAGGATGAGAAGTGCACTTTACCAGGCCTTGAGCAAAGACAGCTTTTCAGGAATAAGATCCTTTCAGGTACCCCTAGGAAGCATTTGTTTCTAATAGTCCTTATTCCCACTCCAGAACTCCAGATGCGTTTGTACTATTTGTACTACTGTTTGAGGCCAGTGGTTGGCGTAGCTCAGCTGAATTGTACAAGTCCCACCTGGGAGGCAGTGGACTGCTCAAAGTAGAAAGCGCTCTGCCCTGTCAGCACACTAGGAGCTGGTTTGTAAAAAGTTTTCTCAGCTGAGATCTTCATGTTCCCCAGGGGGGTAAAACAAGCTCCTATTGAATGATTTTGCCCCAAATGGAGGTAGGGAGGAAGGGCTGAAAGAGGAAAGACCAAAATGGCTAGTTGTCCTCAGCATAATCACCTGTGACAGACCTATTTCACATTCTCTCTTTACATCACAAAGATCAAGGGCTGAATCCTCAGTGTCCCAAATCCCCACTGTGTGCTCCTGCCCTGCTTCCAAGGCTACCAGCTAATCTAGTGTAAATCTGTCTCTCCCCCCGCACAGCTTTCTGCTCTCCACAAGCTGCTCTTCAGGCCAGGGAGAGTGCATAACTGAAACTTGGTGGTGAGGACACTCACTGAAGGATCTGAAAGAGTAGGAAGGATATCGCTGCTGAAATGATGGCTTATGTTCTACGGAAATGAACAGGTCTAACAGACCAGGCAAGGTGGGATCCACCACAGCACAGCAGGTAACCAAAGCACTGTGTGGGAAGAGCCAGCCTAACTGAGACAGAGCAGGGGATAAGACCTTGGTCTCAAATTCTGAGTGAATGCCCTCCCCAGAAAAGTAGCTGGAGTGGGCACAGAGTGTCTCTTACTTTAGCTAGAAATTGCTTTCTGATAAATCTCTCCTGAGAGAGTTTTAGCAAAACTGGTATGGATGGCCTCACACATTACGATCTGGTTTCAAGGACTGCTGCCAAAATTACGTTTTTTCAGAAAATTCCCAGTCAGTTCTAATTCCAGTGATCCTGAAGGAATGCTGAAAGGCAACAGTGTGGGACTGGCAGAGATAAACCTGATACCAGCTGCAGGCTGCTAAGAAATACTGCTAAACTTGAATGACAAGTAAATTGTTTGCTGTGTTAATGTGGTTAAACTCTTTTTCCACTGATGCAAACTAAAGCTGTAAATCAGGAAATTTTTCTTTTTCTTTTGCATTTAAATACTGCAGTGCTGTGTAAATGCATGAGATTCTGAACCTGAGGGCTTTGTTAGAGGAGTCCATGGCTGAGTAAGCATAAAAAAGTAAGCTTAAGTGCAGAGATGAAGGTTGTTTATGGAGATAGCCGGTACAACATGTGGTTGACAGATATGAGTTTGTTTTTAAAGGGCAGAAGGTAAAGAATGTCCATAAAGGGCATCAGAATGATACTCTACAAGTGGCAACAGGGCTAGCAAGCAAAACTACTAGCTTTTTGTCTGTTCTTCACAGACATTTTGCTGTAGCAGAACTCCCTCTTGAGAATGAAAACCCCCATAAAATACAGCTGCAGCAACACATTTATAAAAGCAGCTATTCAGACAAATATGACTGAACTGAAGCTTGACTTGCATTCAGCTTTTTCTTGAATACAAATGAGTACCAAATTCCAGCATACTTATAGCCATAAATTACATTTTCAATTTAGTCGGGGTTATCTCATCTCACTTCTTTCAGCTGTCAAGGTTTACAATACAGTACAAATGCATTACACGCAAATATGTCCTACTCTTTCTCTGTGAAAGCTGTTGCTGCCCACGGACTGACTTCGTGACAATGAGTACCAGTCAGAATGTGGAAAACACCACTTCTTTCATATTCACACTGTTTAAAATAGCAACATTATCTAAGATAACAAATCATGTCAAGTCTGAGAAATAAGAAAATATAAATATGTACCTTTCTGAGTACAGCAGAAGCTGTTCCCTCCGATCTTTTCCTGCGCTGCTCTGATGTGGATTTTATAGAATAAGAGTCCAAGAGCCTGCAGTATTCAGTCTCATTCGATCACATCACAGGAATAGCTTATCAGTTCTGTTACACAGACTCTAAAAGGAGCGGTGTCCTTTTCCCCAACTCCTCCTTTCACAGATTTCAGCACTCCTTAAAGGTGCTCAGTGCTCTAATAACCTTAGAGAAAGCTATTCATCTGTCCCCTAATGACAGTGTTCTTGTTACTTAGTTACAGCGCAGTGAATGCTGACAAAGTCAGGTATGAGCCAAATCTGTGCTCAGTGTAAATGCACTGTGTTCAATCAAGCAACTCCGGGAATGAATGTGGCCCAAGGGATTTAGTTCTTTTTTCGGCTCAGACGTGGCATGCTGCAGCCAGTGCAGAAGTCGTAGAAACAAGACCTAGGCATGTGAGTTAAATATAGAGTGCTGCTGGAGGGAGGAGAGGTGCATATAGCAAATTGCTTAACACCAACTACAGAAGGAGGTGCAATCAATACATTATAAATAGTACATTCGAATTTCTATAGCTTCTAATGGGAAAAATATTCTGCTACAAACAGCTCTAAGATAAAAGAAGAGGCTTATTCTAATAAACCTTGTTCTCGGCTTGGCTGTCTATATCGTTTCCTTTGAGGTGGAAACAATATAATCAAGCTGCAATTAAATTGCACCATAAAAGAAAATAATAAGAGAAAACAAAAACCAAACACAATGTGGTAGTAGTTCTCTGCTGTATTCTCAGTACAAAACTCAGACCTAGTCAGCGAGCGTTGGAAGTTCTAGCCTAGAAACTTTTTAAGGGTTTGTATCAAATGTGGCAGAAACAGGAGCTGAAGAACTGAAAACAGGCTTCGTCACATGAGGGGGAAGGTCCTTGAAAGAATTAGGGACTACCTGAGAGTGTGACAAGAGAAGAATAAAAAATTTAAGTGGATGAATTGAATAAAGAATTGTGGGAAAAAGAGATAGGTGAAGATGAAAGTGGTTTTAGTAATTCTAAACAAAACGTAACTAAGACCCTGCAATATAGCACAGTACCTAGTGTCAATACAGAATAACTCTGAAGTATCCCTTCCATGTATAACAGAGCTTTAGCTCAACAAATATTTTCTTATAATCCAGACATCAAGCAGAACAAAGAACGAAATAAGCAATACTGCACTCCAGCTTTACTGACAGTAATTTCCTGTCTGGTCGAAAGCTGGCTGTGAAATCATGACAGGTTGTGTCTGCACGATCCCTGATGCCACCCACAGTTAAAATGAGCTGATAATTTCTTTTACTGCTGGGCTGTGGAGAAAAGAGCTTAAAACAGTAAAACTTATTCTATGCACTAACCTGGTTCTGTAAGCACACAGCTATTCTTTAGAGACGTCCTTGCAGTTAACTACAGCTAGTTGTGAACTGGTGGGTGGTATCAGCCCAGCTTCTGCTTAGCATCATAAATTAGTGCCCAGACTTAGCAGACTGAGCAGTGTCCCATGACAGCACTTCTAAAGCACTTCTAACTTTGAGCTGAATCATATTCTTCAGGCTAGAAGCATGGGAGGAGCAAACTTGCTTCTGCCTGCCCTCAACTGTTTACTTGTATGATAGACTATGCCTGCAAAGTAACCCTTTCTGTTGCCTAGGTATTTAATTGCATAAGTAAAAATGGTGAATGGCAATAACTGCAAACTAGATAAAGCCAGAGGTTCAGTTAGTTAAACCACCCAAACTGTGTGGCAACATCCATAAGTTGCTTCCAAGTTAATAGAAAGTTGAAATCTTGTAATACGTTATTATGGGATAATTTTTGCTCCAAGAGAAGTTTCTTTGGGAGGCTGTTAGACATTGGCTTATGCCTTTCTTTAATTTACCTTTTTTGCCCAAGACAGGGTCTATATAGGTATGGATATTTTTCTAAGTTTTTACTAACATAGTAACAACGCTACCAACTCCAGAGTGCATAAATGCATACACTATTCGCGTGACCTATCCTTGTCTAGACAGTAAAAATTTACGCTGATATTAGTACATCCAGGTTAGAGAACTGTGTAGAGCTATGAATGTATTGGTGTAATACAATTTTTATGTAGGGACAAGATCTTAAAAGATGGATTTGGTATTGCAGAATGTCAAGATACTGCATTCACAGGGCACATCTATGGGATGATGTAGACCTAGGATGTCTTAGCTTGGGAGCAACATCATATGAATGGCAACAGGTCAGCATAACTGGCTAGTTCAGACTGACTCGCTCAGACAGTTAACAGAGTTAAGCTCACATCTGTCTGCACAAACTTGAGTAGACTTGCTCATGCACAGAGCTCCCAGTCTCAAATAGAGGCTATACAGCTGCAATCACATGATGCAACATGGCAGTGCTATCCCCACTTGCTGTGCACAGCACAGAGCTAAAGCTTTCCCAGTAAATCCATGCCTGGCATAACAACAAATTACATTCCCTTCTTCTAATAATCCTGGCCAAAGACCGGTTTTTAAAAGCCTAAACAAAGGGAAGCAGGAGAGCTAGCACATTATCATAAACCCCACAGACCATGTGAAACACTGAGTGGAAGAAAATTCTTTTGAGCTTGCATTTTCAGAATAGCAGGAGGGATTTTCTTTTATGTGAATTTGCTGTTTTCAACAGTCAAATTAGTTTCTCTTGCTGAGAAACATGCAAAAGAGGAATTTTGAGAAAGGAAGCACCACTCATGTATGAATCAGGAAACTGCTTGGAGATATCTAAAATAGGAAACAGCTAAAAGAGAATAAATGTGGCCAGCAAAGTTGTACTCTAAAATTTAACAGATTATACAAGCAGTTAGACTATTTTGTGTTTAATATGCATCTTAAAATATTATCATGTAGACTGAAAAAAACTTCCTGCTTTCAAAGACTTTATAACTCCTCATGAAAACTTTGAAGCTCAGTTAAATCTACCATATTTCCGTCTTTTCTCCCCTCACTTTTTTGGTAATATATGTGGAAGCATTTGAATGAAGTCAAGAACCTGTGTTACTTGAAGCTTCACCTGTTTCTGCTGTTTTTTTCCCTTGCTTGCAATCTAGGACAAACTATGAATAGAAGATTCTGTGTTAAGGAAGGAAGGAATAAAATGGCATAGATTAAATTCTGAACAACAACAAGTCCTACTCTCAGACAAATTTCTGAAAATTAAAAAAAGCAAACAAAGGGACAAATAGCAACAAAGCTGAAATGTTAAACCATTTTTGTTGGTTTATGAACCTATGCACAAATGTTTCCAGAAGAGGAAACACCGTTAGCTGAAGGATGTATTCTTTGTAACAAGATGTCCTTTCGGTGCACTTAGCAAATATTAGAATGCTTGGTTTTCTTTTAGAATTACATTTTTAAATGGCATTTAAATTATGACCTGATTTGGAGTAATTCTGGGATGTGTGTACTTTTCTTAGCTTTCTCAATGTAGTTGTTTTAGATACATTTACAGACCCAACATAAAAAATTATTAGCTAATGGGATACATTTGACCCATCTTAACAAAATGTTGTAAACTTTGTAGACGTCACATGGAAATCTGATCACCACCTCAATCTCATAAACCAAAATTAGTCATGTTCTTCCCTTATCAGTTTGACTTTTAACTCTCCTAGAGATTGATTTGTCAAAGCTCTTAAAAGCAGATATCAAAAATGCAGAAAAATACAGCAGAGTTGGATTGTAAGCAAACAGACACAGATTCCTTCGTGCCAATGTAAAGCAATACCCAACAAAAAGCAATGCTGGAAAATTCTTGCTACACGAGTCAGTTAAGAAGCCTCAAATACAAGTGGTAAAAATACTTCTTTTGTTTCCCCGGGATCTGTGTCTTTGAACAAGGGTCTGCACTTTTCAGCATAACCCCCACGTTAGAATACTATCCATATATTTAGCAATTTGAATTGTGAGAAGGTTTTTACCTTGCTTTGAAAAAAGTCTAAGGACTGGTAACCCCCCCTCCCCACTACCATTTTTTCTGTCCTTTTCGTAGCTGTGGGATATGGTTCTCTCAATTACCAGGGTCTACGTCACTATTTCCACTTTTGTATCCACCATTTGACATGCCTTTCTCCCACATCCTTTTACTTTCCCTCCTCCTTAACGCTAAGGACACCATGCTACATGGTAGCAGAGGAACAACAAGAGAAAAAAGAAGAGTACAATCAATCACAACAGAGATGGTAAGAAACCAAAAAGTCGTACCTCATGCAGAGACCTCTTAGTTCAGCCAGTGATCCAGCACAGTTCACTGATGCCCCTGTAAATTATTAATTAGGTCATGCCACAAAATGCAGCCTCTGATATAATCCATCTCCCACCCCACCCACTAAAAAAGGAAACAATGTGATGACTTCCAAAGATGGCATCTACCTGACACCTCTCTTCTTTCCCCCACCCTGCCAGGTTGCTAATCTGGGAACACAAGGCATAAAGTAAACCATGCCAGAAAAACAGGAAAGACAAGAAGATGTGTTTGAAAAGTCAAAATTTCTAAAATGTTAGGTAGAAGAGGTATTTGGTCCTGGTTGTCTTTATGAGGAAGAATTTAAGTAAACCATTGATAAATGTAACAAAAGGTATTTCATATGAAGGAAAAAAAGTACAGAATTCCAAGCTGTCCTTACAATAAATTCAAAAGGAGAAAGTCTGCCTGTTAGCAGAACCAATTCACGCCTTACAAAACCCCTACTTTTGTTGAATGCATTTATATACATTTCTGAAACGTATTACAATGGTGTTTCCTTTGCCCTTTTAATACCACACTGTTTATAGTACATAGAATAAACATCTTCCCCTGGAAATAAACCAAACCACATCTAATCTATTAAGTTAATTTATGACTTTAAATATGACTAGCTACAACTGACAAAATTCTGTGGAAATATGATGTTAGGTCTGATAGCTATCTTGTAAGAATTTTTTTTTAATCCCAAATTTTGAAAAAATACGCTTTCACCCCAGAATCACAATGCTTCATGTAAATGATTCCTGATACTAGAATGTATTTGCCACCAAAGGACTTAATGCTTGCTTTCTTAAAAGAAATTAAGATATATATTATATATGTGTGTAAACAAATGTATAACACTAATTATTCTGATCAGCTTAATGCTAACCACAAAAGAATTAAAATAAGAGAGTAGAAAGCTATGGGAGATGAGCCAAAGACACATTAGAAACCACACCTGACAAACAGAATCTGTCTCTGGTCCTGGAGAAAGATTTTTGAAGGGTAGCGCAGACACACCTGCTCCGTGCTGACTGCAGCAAATATCAGCGGCTGCTCCTCTTATTGATATTGTGACCATGGGCAAAACCCACTCCTCGTTGCTGATATTTACCTCTATCGGTCTCAGTGATCAAGCTTGTGAGAACGTGCAAGAACGAGCAGAGTGGCATTACACAGACTTTGTACTTTCTTCTGAAGATGGCGGTCCTGATGGGAAAGCCTCAGCCTGTGGAACTGCACAGTGCTTTATCATTAGCTGTGAGATACAGCCAGAGGGCTGGTGACACCCCAGCTTCACATCGTCCGCCAGCGGCACAGCAGCAGCAGCTAGGGATAATTCTGGTTCCCAGATGACTTAAGGAGGATGCCATGTGAAAGCAACTGACTCACTTCCAAGCTAGAAAAGAGAGAGTGTGTGCTGATATGTTTAGGAACACACAAACATCTAAAAGAAGCTACAATCTCACCACTGCTGCGTAGGCTGTGGTTCACTTAGAATCTAAAATAATGAAAGCAATCAGTAATGCGAGTGTACGATGTGGCTGTAATAATGGGCACTCAGCCAAGATCCTATCCTTAAAAGAGTTTAGAAGCATTACTCCAAATTTATCATCAATTCTTTCCTAAATTTCCACTGTAGGTGCTGTTTAAAGGTAATGTTTTCTATCAACACCTTTGCTACATTTAAGGCCTTTCCTTATTAGCAAAATAGCATAATGCTGCAGGAACATTTCTTCACATAAACTTGTTTTGCGTTTGGGGAGATTTAATTCTCCCCTTGATCCTATGCGTCTGAACTAAATGCTGTGCGAAGAGCATATGCTCAACACTGCCTCATTCAATTCAGAATAGTGGCTAAAATGAAGAGATGAAACAACTTTGCATGCATATACCTGAAGAGCATAAAAGATTAATATCTGAATATGCTTGAGGTTTCTTTAATTCAAAGACCTCTCGGTACACTCTAGTCATGTCTTTCTACTGCTGCTGCAGTAGGTAAGAGTGCTTCTAGTGATTTATTGATTAGTGCTGCAGGAGGCAAGAGAGAGGGCTTTTGCCTTTTGGTTTTTTTAACAGCAGTGATACCAGACAAGTCATCAATCCATTTACTAAAGTGACAGTAATTCCTGTTTCAAGTATTTTCATACATTAATGGAGTGAAAAAAATTAATCAGACCTACACTGGAGGTGATGTTAGTTCTACAAAACTCTGAGTATTTTTAATTTCCTGCCATTTCTCCTCAACTATGGACCAGACAATTGACGGTTTCTGAAACAAAACGGTTGGATGCTGCCCCCTTGTGAGCCAGGCCCTTGCTCCGGAGACAGCTGAACCATGACTGCCTAGAACTGTTTTCTGTCGCCAGCTCCTTCTCCCCAAGAAAAAGCGGCTGATTCTTTGTCCAAAACGCTCATTTGGCTATGGTGGTGTTTATCACATACGACCCACTACATACAGCAGCAGGCAGGGTCACTACTGTGCTTCAGTAAAGGCCAATAGCGAGCACTTCTGAACGAGAAAGACTTTGTTCCCTGTTATTGTTTTAATCAATGCCTACTTTGAGGCCTTTTACCTTAGGCTGCCAGAACACATTACATGCATTAATAACTCACAACTCCCATCTGAAGTAGGTCAGCAGCATCGCCCTTGTTTAATCAACAGCTGGCATGGGGCACAGGGACAGAAAACGCTGCCGCAGGCTGTGAAGCATCGGAGGTGCTCCGTCAGGTCGTCCTGTGCAGACATCTGTACCACCACAGTTAAACCATGTGTTAAAGCTGTTCGCGCTGGTCTAGTTCACTGACCTGTGTAGCACGGGCCCAGCCCCGCCATTTTGGTTGAGGAAGCCCTCTTCTCTCAGACCTGAGTCCCTAGCGCCTGCTCTCAATGCTGAATATACCTTAGCCACAGGATCCTGAAACAACACCGTGCATTGCATGTAATACCTCGTGGAAGGGAGAGGCTTTACTCAAACCACCTTCTCAGAGGTTTTGAATTTTCAGCCTGGGCGCTGCACCTGAGGAAGGGGCTGTGACAGCCCACCTCTCACCGTGTCTGTTACAAAGGGGGGTGCGGTTTCAGAGGGGAAAAAACAGGGCTCTGAATGTCGGTGAAGGTTCTGGGTAGTCGTCGTGTTCCTCTTCTTTCCCAAAACGCCTTCCCGGAACCCCTTTTGCAGCAGCATCTCGGGGGGAAGCCAGTCAAGCAAAGCGAGGGGTTTTTTCCCTTCCAATACGTCTGATTTTAACGCAAACGCGCTTCTCTAACGCCAGAGTCTGTGCCCGCCTTCTAAAAAGGCCTCGCGCGGCTCCGCAGCGGCAGCTCCGGGCGCAGGGCGAGCGCTCTCTCCGGGAGGGAGGCGGCCGCCTCCCCTCAGGTCTGCGCAGGGCGGGCGTCGTGCTCGCACCCGCGACGCGGCGGCCCGCGCGGCGATCGCCGCCCCTCGCCGCCCTCACCGACCCGGCGTCGCCGCCCTCCGCTCAGGCGCTGCTCAGCCACCTCGCAGGGGTCCTGGCGCGGCGCGGAGGCCCTTTGCCGTACGGCATGGCGGCGCTGTGGCGGAGGCGGGAGCGTCTCCTGGGAGTGTCGGGGCTGTGCCGTACGGTACGAGTCCTCTCAGGTACGGGGTGCCCGCTGGGCTCGGGCCTGGCAGAGGCCGCCCCTCCGCCTCTCCTCGTGGGAAGCGGGCTGCCCTCTCCTCCTGACGCCGAGAGCGCCTGGGGAGGGTTCCCCGAGCCCTTCCCACCAGCCGCGCGGCGGGGAGAGGCCCGCGGGCGCCTTACCTAAGCGACCGCTGCGGGGACCGGAGGCTGCCCGCCCCCCCCCGGAGGCGCCGCTCTTCTCCCTCAGCGGCCGAGGCGGGGAGGGTGGCGGGCTGCCTCCATCCGTAACGGCTTTCAGAGCCACCCCTGCCCCAGTGCCTCTCTCGGAGCCCGTCCCTCGGCCCCTGAGTTGCTGAGGGAGTCCCCGGGCCGCGGGTGGCTGCGAAGTGGGCAAGGCCTCCTGCACCCCTGCGGTGCGGCTTTCTGGAGAGGTACCGGGGCGGCCCGAGAGGCCAGCCAAGCCTTTCCTCTAGGCTTAACTCCAACGACCGGGGTTTATCAGCCTTCCCAGTCTGACTGCCCACTCTGAACTGCTGAGAGAAGTCCCCCACCCCTGTGGTGGCACAGCTGGTGTGGGGATGCTGCAGGCCTCGGCTGTCCTCCCTGAACCGCTGGCAGCTCTCTGAAAGCAGGGGTTGCCCTGATGCCCTTGCTAAGAAACGAGTTATTGCTCACCTGTGGGCTTCTGCCACTTCAAAACTGCTCTGGGAGACCGGGCTGATCTGTGGGGAGGCTGAGGTGGCAGAAGGGGCTAGCTTCCCTCTGACTGCCCCCCCACACTCCTGCAAGCCTTACATTGCAGCTGAAGCTTTGCGAGTCTGATAAGGTGACCCTGCTGAAAAAATCTATGTATAGAGCTTGCTGCTGTAATGCAGAGACAGAAGTCCCATACTAGATCCCAGTTGCAACTGTCTAATCATGCAGAAGGGGCTCCTTGGGACATAGTGTAAAAATCTAATCCATTTCCTTACTTCTTTTGGATTCCTTTATTCTCTGTATTTCATTCACAAAACCAGACTAGATAGTTTAACAATTTTTGGAGAATGCTTTGGGACAATGAAAAAACACAGTGCTCTAGTAAAGTAAAGAAAACCCAAATTAGCAATCATCAATTGTAAAAAATAGTGTACTTTTTGATACTTACCTTCTTACATACCTCTTCCTCCTTGCCTGTTTCTTTTCCTTCTTTTTTCACGTCCTCTTCACAGGAAAGAATGAGTATGATCTTCTGGTAATTGGTGGAGGGTCTGGAGGTCTTGCTTGTGCAAAACAAGGTTTGTATGTTTAAATAACTAACAAAAGGGGTTTTTTTTCTTAAGTGGTGTTTATGGAAACTAAGAGAAGTGTTACTGATAATGCTAAAGCTTTTTAAGAAACATAGTATACTTCAGTCCCTGCACATTAATCATTAACTCAGCTCTATACAGTTAATCTGCAAATTAATTCACACCCTCAGGTGGGGTGATCTTGTTTGGCTTTCCTGTTAACCTTTTAAAAAATATTTCTTTTTTTGTCATGGGAGGATCTAATAAGCTTTTATTTCACTGTTATTGTAAAATACTGTGAGTCCCTCCATAGATACTGTATTTTTAAAATTATACTGTTTCTTATTTATGTGTTGAAACAACAGTCCCTTCAGACTGTTTCCAAGAACTGTTTAACTGCTGTAGAGAACCTTGCCCCTTTGTAACTCAATGTAACACGCTCAACAGCCCACAGGGTTCTTAAACGTCTCATTTGGGGTCATATTGCATTTTTAGGGTTGGTGGAAGCTGGTGGCTCTAGTCTGGGTTATTAAGTGCCTTCTGGAGAATCTGCTGACTACATAGGCAGCCTGGGTCCCTAGTCTGGCATCTTGAGTTAGACAGTATAAACCACCAGCCGTCATCGCATGTACTCTTAATCTGTACCTGTGCTACTAAAAATGTTTAGGTTTGTGGGTTTCTCCCTCCTCTAAATACCTTGTATTGCTTTTTGTTTAAAGCTGCTCAGTTTGGAAGGAAAGTGGCTGTTTTGGATTATGTGGAACCTTCTCCACAAGGTATGGAAGAGAAATACTAGGATAATATTTGGACATGTGTATAAAACGGTTGCCTAGGTGAGCAGCTTGCTGCAGGTAGCAAAGTGGCCAAAGCCACACTGCCTGCTTTGCTTGTAGTAAAAGTCCTTAAGCCCAGCTTGCTGTACTGCTCATTCTCTCCAATGATGTCCCAGTTCTGCCTGCTTCCCCTGCACATTAAGGTTGTTAGCAGTGCTTGATGCTACCATTTGTAGTAGCCTTTGGACTTAAATATGTGAGAATGTCTCTGTCAAAATGTCATTTACAATTTCTAAAAATTATGAATCGCATCATGTTGAGGCTCTTCATGTACAATATGTAAAATAAGATCTGCAAATGCAAATAAGCAAATGTGAATGGGTAGTAACTGGTGCTCTTCAGAGCTCTGAGAAACATCTTGAGATGGTTTGAATTTTAGAAGAAAAATAGGTAGAGATATTTTTTATCAAAACAAATGAATATAAGCAGAGTTAGAAACTGATCTGTAGGAGATAGTAAACTGTGTGTTGTTTCAGAACTTTTTAACTAATTGCATGAACAATCTAATTCTCTAAGTAACCCAATTGCATTAAGTTGCACTAACCTGATGCATTTACTTTTTTTTTACTTTTTCCAAGGAACCAAATGGGGACTTGGTGGAACTTGTGTGAATGTTGGCTGCATTCCTAAGAAGCTTATGCATCAAGCAGCCCTTTTAGGCAGTGCCCTTAAAGATGCCCAACACTATGGCTGGAATATAGCCCAACCTGTTCATCATACCTGGTGAAGATTATTGCCTATATCCACTCCTATGTGCTGCAAATGCGTAACAACTGTTTCCCAGATGATGTTTATTTGGGTACAGTTGGGGAAGTGAATTTTGCATGAAGCTTTTTAGACTGCTCCTTGTTTAAAACACAAAACTGTATTTACTGGTTTATCAGGGCAGATATTATGTTGATTTGGACTTGATAATTTACTTTCATAACAAAAAGTACTGTAGAACATTCCTAATTTCTAGCAATGGCCTGTATCTTTGAGTTGCATAATCTGAATTTGTAATGTGATGACTTCATGTTCAGTTTCTTGTTTTGTGACAGGTCTGTGATGGCACAAGCTGTTCAGAATTATGTGAAATCCTTGAACTGGGGACACAGAGTGCAACTACAAGACAAGTAAATAAGACTCTGAAGTTTGTCTTTCTTCCCACAGTCGAGGAGCTCTTCTCCTTGTAGAATTGCTGAATTGCCTTTGGAGTTTCTCATTAGAGCTAGTATTTTGAGTTTGTAAGTCCTTTCTTCTCAGGACTGTAAGTGCCCTTGCCAATGTAAGTGATTTCCCCCCCCGTTTTCTTTTCTGGAAAATAGTGGTTGAAAATGACCATACGTGAAAGCTTTCTAACAGTGCAGTGATCAGGGAATGCTCTCTTTAATCTGGAGAGGTTTTGCATTAATACGAAGTAGTCAGGGTTTCTTGAGATAATTTCAAGCTTGTCCACCCAAATTTATATGCCATACGAGCCCACAGATAACACTATACTAGAGCAGCCAATTTTTTTGCTTGCAGTGCAGAAATGGTTCCAAGTTTTTCAGCATGCAGTTCCTTTTATAAAGAAATTATATTAATACATAATTTAACAGGTACTAGTCTCGTGACTCCTGCTGAGTCACTTTTGTATGCTCTCAAATGAGAGCATAGTTATAGATAGTAATAGTAATGCTATGGCTAGTGGAAAATGTATCATTTGTGGAGGTCAGTAACCCGATCGCAAAGCATGTTACAAGGTTAGGTACTCTACTGTATAGGGGAGTTAACTGTGACACAAGAATTAAATTACTTAAATTATGTGACAGAGCTGCAAACAATCCTATTAAATGAGATGCTTTCTTCCTTTTACTTTTCTATGCCTGTTTGCTATCCTTTTTAGCACTTCAGATGTGGAAAAAGTAGCTGGTTGTATTTCATTCCTATTCTTCATTAAGTGTGCATTTATGTTGCTGTTTTCTTCTGTACAGGAAGGTGAAATATTTCAACATGAGAGGGAGTTTTTCTGATCCGCATACAATCCGTGGTTTAACAAAAGCAGGTAAAGAGGTGAGCTGCTGTGCTGATTTCTGCAGTATCATTCACTTCAAACATTTCAGGTCTTCATGTGCTGGTTTTCAGGTCAACTGTGAGCTAGATTGTACTTTTGCAAATTGCTTTAGGTATCCAGTGTCGTTTTGGTGAGGGAGATTTGCATTTTCCACCTAGAGAAGGCATTTATGAACTTGACTGTTGTCTACTGAGTCACCAGCCTCTAATGTGTCAGATGCCGTTACTTTTTCTTTGCAGATGGAAATGCTGAGACAAAAGATTTTTATTTTTTTTTAATTTTTTTTTTTTGTCAGAGTCATACTGCTTTGATAGATGCTTACAGAGATGTAAAGAGGACCAACATCTCCTTATTGCTCTGGGCATTAGATCAGTCTGAGATGTTTTCCTCCTTCAGATAAATTGTAAGGGTGCTTAGCTTTCTAATACAAAATTGTGTGTGGGAGGCAATTATACTGAATGCACAGCTTTGAGCAACTGGGTCATGTAACAGAATGGTGGCCATTTCTGCATATTTAACAAGAGACTGAACATGCATTTTTAATACCTTTTTGAGGATAATTATATAATGTTACTGGTTAATATCAGCTTGAGAGAGCAAAAGTTTTTGGGGGTAGATGCCTAGCATTTTCTAAAAACATGCCACTTTTGAGGTAGCTTAACTCCAGACCTTAGAGACAGAATTCACTTGCTGTGATCTCTGTGTATTTTGTCCTAAGCAAAAATTGATTTTAAAAAGCTGCCATTTGTGCACAGCTGTTGCTTCCAAGTAGTCGTCAGACTCTTGTCCAGTATAGGAACAGTTGCAGGCTTAATATTAAAACAAAAACTGATAGAGAATGTGTAGGAGAAACTCCTCCGTGTATCAGTTTCTTTTATCTCCATCCTTTTTTTAATGCATTGCTGATTATTATGTCATATAAATAGCAGATGGTAGTGCCAGCTTTCTCATTTATCACTCATTTGTACATAGATAAAATCTAAAGCCAGATAAAAGGATTTCAAATGCTTGGGTTTGGGTTTTTTTTTGTTTGTTTGTAGACTATTGTTACTGCAGAGAATATTGTCATTGCTACTGGAGGAAGACCAAAATATCCTACGCATGTAAGTTACACTTGCCATCTGACAACTCCAATGGCTTTACTGGTTTTGTTGCAGGTAATAATGAATGTTTGGAGAACAAAGAATGTAAATATAAAGTAACACATGAGAGATTTTTGTACTTGTGTCATGTGAAAAATTGTCTTTTATATAAAGCACAGGCTTTTCAGAAAAACATTTCTGTAGAAAACAATTTGCATCAATTTAGTATGTTGATGTTGCTTAGAGCTGTAGGGTAATTCTGGTTGGAAGGGATCTCTAGAGGTCATCTAGTTCGACATCCTGCTCAAGGAGGTTGGGGTCAGCTATTGAGTCAGCTGTGAGGTCAGATCATGTTGCTGAGGGCTTTTTGCGGTCTGGTTTTGAAAATCTCCAAAGATGGAGACTGGATAATGTATCTGGGCAACCCCAGATATATTCCCCTTGGTCTACTGGCTATACTTCAGCTAATACAACCCAAGCTGCTATTAGCTTTCTTTGCTGCCGGTACTTGCGTTGTAGATTCAAGATCTTACCTGTGTGTTCATAGATTGCAGGTGCACTGGAGTATGGAATCACAAGTGATGATCTATTCTGGTTAAAAGAATCTCCTGGAAAAACGTGAGTTACCTTACCATGGCTTTAACAGATGCTGGCATTCATACTGTTTCTTTATGGGAAGGTGAAAAATGTTTAAAATTGCCTTTTATACACCAATTTTTCTGTCCTTCTGTTTTCCTTCTGAGAATTTATTTTGCTATGTGTCAACATCACACTACTAACCTTTATTAGTACTACAACCTACTAACTAATAGATTTCCCCCCCCTCCCCCACTTATGAAATTCCCTTCTAAAATCAAATTAAATATGAATTTTCACCATCTTAGGTTAAGGTGACTTGTTTGCTCTAGCAATTATACATGGAAGTCACAAGAGGGCAGCATAAACTTAAACGAAGGCTGTACTGTCCCTATTCTTTGCTACGGGTATATGTGAAATTGCTCTTTGATTAGGAAAGAAACTCCAACATAATTTTATGTTCTCTTAAGTGGTGGCAGTTCTGATAACAAAAGAAAATATGATGAGACAATTGGGTTACTTTTGCCTTTTCTTATGCTTTGGGAGCTCTTGTTTAACTGAAATACTAAAAAATTGTTTTTAATGGAAATACTGAAATGCCATAGTCTTTGTTTTTTACAGGACATAGCACAGTAAGAGTCTGAGTCACCATTGTGCTACAGAACAATTTCCTGATGCAAATAATTGTGATAGGAAATGCACATTTGCTAGCATGAAAGTCAGATAATACTATTTTTTTCTTTTCTCTATTGAGCAATTCTAGAAAAAGCAAAGTATATATAAGAAAGAGACTTGAAACTATAATACTGGTGTTTTGAAAGAAAACAGAGCTGCCATTCATGGCTGTGACTTTCTAATATAAAAAATGCACTGTATTAAGCTAAACGTCAAATAGATAAATAAGGCTCCTTGGTACACTTTAAAAAAGAAAGTAAATTTGCTGTTGTTTGTAGTATATCAGTCACCTCTTGAATTTTGAGAGCATGATTTATGTGAGGAAATTGTTTAAAAAAAAACAAAACAAAAACACCAAAACCCCACACAAAAACTAAACATAAGATTTATCCTTGCAAGATTTTTCTGTGAAAATGTGGCTTTCATCCAGTTGCTGCTAATGCAAGTTGTAACAGTGTAATGTGGGAGTCTACTGTTTATATGTTGCATTCCTGAGATTTAGTCAAAATAAGCCTGCAGGGGCTACAGTAGCATTTCTGTGCTTTATCAGGCTGTGTCCTGGCAAATGAAGGAGGGAGTTGTTAAAGGTTTGTTTCTGTCGGATTTGTTTCTATTATAAATATTCCCAAGGTTCAGTTTAACACCTTTTGTTTTTAGTCTGAGCTGTGTTGTACTTATTCTTTCTTTTCTCCCTCTCCAAATGTACATATCTCAACTACAAATTACGTGCCTGGGGGTTACAGAACTGTCAGTCCTGCAGTTATTCATATTTAAAAAAAAAAAAAAAAAAGAAAAAGCAAACCGTTAACCAACTTAAAAGTCCCTTAGATATACAAACATTGTGAAGAAATTCTCGCTACTGAGATTAAGGGTTTTGGCAGAGTGAATTAGAAAAGATGTCTTGCAATATGTTCAGAATGAGTGAGAGATTGAGCAGGTGTGAAGGAGGTTAGGTTCTGCTTTCTTAACTTTTCTATTAGACACTGACAATGCCCAGGAACCCTCTACTTTATAGAAGAAATTGTGAATAATGTGCTGCTGATACTATGAATTAGTGCCAGCTGGCATCTATTTTTCATCTAATGAAAAAGAAGAGTAAACATATGCCCAAATTAGAGATGTTCTCATTCTATTCCCTGTGACTCTCCAGTAGGTATTTCTTTATGGGCAGCATGTGGCTTTTTGCAGCACTTCCCAGGAGCTACATGCTAAAAGAGGGGTGATCATCCATTCACAGATGAATCAAATGCCCTAATGCTGGAAAAAATTGTTTCCCACTGTGTTAAATTTTATGTCAAACATAAAACCCAGACTAGCAGATTTTAATCTCTTTACCTCTGTAAAGGTAACCTGTTCTCTGTACACCTTCAGAAGCTGTATGTTTTTATTGTAGGATAGATAGATGATATCTAGGGTCTTTTGTGAGAAAACATGTGTTGTACTGACTCTGCAATCCCTGGAGCTCACTGAACAGCAGCCCCCACGTCTGCACTTTTTGGAAGTTTAAAAGCATCTCTGTTAGAACTGGGAGATGGTGCAGATTGGTTTAGGGTAAGGTATAGGCCACAAGCTACTCTTTCACCTACTGTTTTGCTCTGCACTCTTAGCATAGGATAGACTGTATGAAGAGCTTTCCAAGTATTGGACTTTGTTTCTCTCTTGCAGTATGGTGGAAGAGTAACTTTCCTACAGATTTGTGGCTAGTCAGTGGCAGGGCCAAAAAGAGAAGCCAAATTTGCTGTCTGCAGAGCTCTATCATGCCTCTAACATTTGTTTTTAGTTGCCATACATGTTCACATGTAAAATATTTTAATTTTCTATGGTGGTTGATGTCCTTCTATGAAACATATTTCTGTGTATGCCAGTCATTTTCCTGGTAACAGAGTGGAGGGGGGATCATTGCTTTGTAAATTTTAGTTAAAATTGATGAATGATACATCCTTATAAAGAGTCTGCAATGCATGCACCACTTCGTGTTAGCCTTCAGTTTGTGTGTGGTTTTGCATGGATTTAAGGGCTTATGTTTATTTCGTGAAGCACCATATTAGCATATACTACTTTGGTCAGGAATCAAGCAAAATGTGGAATATGAAACGGCATGGGACGTGTAGGCCATGGGTTGATATTTCAAATGTGTTCCTTCCTGTGATCTGACTACTTCAAATTTTTACCTGTTCAGAGCATGTTTTGTCAAAATAGTTTTGCTTTGTTGCTTAGAGTTTTTTAATTAATGGAGGCACAGCTGCTGAGGGAAAAGGTCTTTACTTTAATGGATTATTTCCATGCAACTGTTCTCTCTGCTGGCATTGTCATTTGTGTTTCTAAATCTTATCTTCATCAAAACAGTCAAACAAGGTTGGATATGGGTAAAAGAATATGATAAGGTTCTGTGACTTATGCTTATAACGCTTATGCTTCCTTGCTTATCCTCCTAACTTTAAATAACCTATTTAAACTCGGTGATTATGTAAGTTTGTATTTTGAGTTTTTAAAGTAAATTTCTAAAATGTCTACCTTTCCAAAACGCAGTTAGCAAACTACTTCTTCCATACCCCAAAATCCAAAGTTATTTTTTTAACTTCTGAATATGGCAGTATGAGAGAGACCTGCTTTAAAAAAATGCCCAAAATAAACAGAAAAAATGTACCAAATATTCAAGTGGGTTCTGAGTGTTGTGTTTTTGTGGTGTTGTTTTTTGATGAGAAGTTCTTTATAAAGCTTGGGGATGAAAGTTCTTTATAAAGCATGTGTTTCCATAGATGAAAATCATCGTCAGAAAGAGCCTAACATTCTACACTGTTCCCATAGTAACTAGAAATTTTGATCCCTAATGGTGCTTTTTTTCCTAATTCAAAAACTTAACAAAAGACTTTGTTGTAAGTAGAAATATTATGTGGAATGCATCTCCAAACTGTGAGATTTTAACAAGTCCACATAACACGTGAACAGCAAAGGAATGTGAGTGCAGCCTGTCCAGCAGCCGCGTGGCAGTGACTGGCTGGTTGGACCCCCTTTTACCTCCGGAACAGTGACTGAGCATTCTGCCTTTTGTGTACCCAGCAGATGTAGGGAACTGAGGATATGGTCAGAAGAGAGAGGACTGCTGCAGTGTGTAGGGCATCTGGGGACAGGCATGGAAACTGCTGTGCTGGAGAGCTGATACACCTCATCAAAAGTGTTGATGGACAACTTTAGTGATATTCTTGGTTGAAAGGGTGCGAAATATGGGGAGAGATGGGTGCTGGAGTTTTATTTAAGATCTGAAATGGATGTATTTGGTAAATACTAGTCTAGGTAAATCTATTAAACGGATTTTCTATAACTGCGTACACAAACTTATAAAGACAGGGCAAATATTTGGCATTTGGATAAATAAGATGATGAAAAAGCAGGTGGTTATAAATCAATGAAATTTAGCAATTAATAAAATCTTATATTGGGAACTGTAATCTACTTGATAGGAAGATGATGAACTTCAAACATGCTTAACTTCTGATTGTGATTTCTGATTTTTAAGTTTTTTAAAAAATAATAAAAAATATATATTTAGTAATTAAGATACCTCTAGAAATGTTGAGATGTACTTGAGTTCTCACAAGACTGCTGCATGTCTGTATGTTTATATGTTGCCTGCTGTCTCAGAGGCAATGGTGCTGAGAGGCCCTCTAAAGATGAGGCATCAGTAGCAATAGGCACTGGGGGAAAAACCTGTCAGTGTCCACTCCAGATGTTTCCAACCAGGGTACCTCATAGAACACAATTGAAATATTTGTGATGCCTCTTAACCTCGCTAGTTTCTCTGAGTTTTTCATGGCTTTCTTCACTTTGTCTTTCAGAGTATGTGTTTAAATGTCTCTTTACAATATAAAAACAATTCCTTATGTCTTATAAGCCTGTTCTTTTTTTATTCTGTTAATAAAATAAGCCCATATGTTATAGTATTGTCTTTGTTGGAGTTGACAAGCCACGCTCTTTCTTCCCATCTAACAACATCAGATCCACTCCTCAATCCTGTAATTTTGTAACTATACATACTTCAGAAAATAATTTTTTGGTTGTGCAGAAATATGCACATGCTCATTCCACTGCTTTATTCTTTTTTTCTTTTTATGTAACAGGTTGGTTGTTGGAGCCAGCTGTATCCTTTGAAAAAGCTGTGATGATTTATGATTATAAGCGGCATAGCTGTCTTTCCTGTGAAAGCTCAATTTTCAGAATACCTTCACTCATGCCCTGTAGTTGAGTTGGTAATAGAATAGTAATAGCTTTCTGTACAGTAGCATCATGGGAATTAAGGTCAGCTGAGGATAAATTCTCAGGATCTTAAAAACAATGTTATCTATGAGGAAAATATTCTAAGGCTTTGGAGTTTTGTTCTATGCAACAAAAGCAAGCTAAAGATGTTGTCTGTGTGAGGAGAACTTGATATCTCTAGGTCAAAAGCACGCTTGTATACTACCCTTTTATATTGCATTTATATGAAAATATTGTTTATATTTCCTTAACTGATGCTTTACCAGATGTTTCACTTGAGTGTGCTGGATTTCTAACAGGCATTGGATTGGACACTACAGTCATGATGAGAAGTATCCCGCTTCGTGGGTTTGATCAGGTGAGTACGGAATATCTTACATCTCCTTATATATCAAATGTATTAAAAAGTATATTTGATTATTTTTGTTGCCTAAAGAAAAAGTGTCGTTGGCTTCTCCAAACATTTCCTAGTATGTGCTTTCTGAAGAGAAACTAGATAAATATTAGCTCTCGTATTCCTATCATATCTCTTGATACTGTACTCAGAAAAGTGAATCTTTTTTTTTCCTCCTGCTTAACTGAAAACAAGATTGAAAAGGTTGGGAAGCAGGGGAGGGATTTATGCCACCGCTAAAAACATTAGACAATCTCTTTAAAATAATCCTGAATTTCTAGGAGTTACAGATAATGATTTTAAAAATAAATTATTGGACTTAACATGAAGTAGTTCAATGTGGAGTTCATTATGATGAATATAAATAAATCATGAAGCTGAAAGTTTGTAATGACATAGCAATTGGAAATCTTGACCTTACCACTTTCAAAACAGTGGCAGTTATAACTAGGTAAAAAAAAATATAGTGATTTCAGTGGAACTATCAACCCCAAGCTGGAGAAAATTAAAAGCAAAAACTGTCAGGCAGGGAAATCTAAAGAGAAAAAACTGTGTTTCAAAATTGAGAAAGATTTTGAGGAGTTTTATTTAAAAGTATAAGTGGTCATGATTGTGCTGACAAAACAGAAAACAGTTTTGGCCAGAAACCCATTCCTGTATGAAGAGAATAAAAGCAATTAGAAATAACAACGAGAAAAGACAACAACAACAAAAAAAGGTTTTATATAGGATTTGTGTAAAAAGTATAACTGCTTAAAGAAGCAATAGAAGGTACTATAGCAGGTTTAGGTTAAAGACAAGTTATTGGATCCAGTAAAGGTGTTACTTGAATGTGAGTTTGTAGGCTCTGTTCTACAGGTTAGATGATCTCTTTGATGGCCTGATAGTCCTTTTGGTCCCTAGATCTGTAGGGAGAGTATGTCAAAGGTGATTGTGAATCTTCTGTCCCTTCAAGATTTGATGCTAACACTACTTTGAAGGAAAAGTTTCTGCAGCATTCTTAAAATAGTGAGAGAGTTCTGGGTTTTCACTCACATGTGCAGTGAACTTTTTCTTTGAAATTTCCAACAAATTTTTTCCTGGGCAAATAACTTCGGAAAATGTCAGCCTTAAGAACCAAGACTGTGTCGTGTTAATCACTTGAAAACAGTGTTTTCAGAATGGGAATGAATGCCCGTTAACTTAATTATTCCTGGTTTCATGAATTAGGATTTTTTTTTTAATGCTTAATTGCAATAGTGTAAAACATTTACAGGCCAAAGTTGATGAAAGAGTGATAGAACTATGGGCTTGTTTTTAAGAACTTCTTTGCACACACAGTGTGTAGGAAAATTATTTTCATGTGTTTTTGAGGAGGGAGTATTGCTGTTAGAAGCAGCAGTGACAAGTACCACTGCAGGTAGTGACAGCTCCTGGTCGCATGCCAGCCAGTCCCACTTTGAAGTGGCTTCCTTAAAACTAGTGGTATGTGTACCAGAGTTTGCAAAACATTGTATAAGAATGTGCCTTGGGATTTGCACTCATCATTGAAGAAATCTACACCTGTAACAGCATGAGATCTGAGCGAGCAGGGAATAGTGTTAAGAGAGTGTGTGTGTGTGGCACTTCGTATAACACTTACAGTAGGGCTTTCTCTGAGAACTTGATCCTTTGTAGGCAGGAAGAGCACTATGGACATTTCAAAGTTAAGAAAGTATTAATAGAGATAAAATAGTCATGTTCAGTCTGTAGCCACGCTGAGTCTGATGGAAACTGGTTAGTAAGCTATCATGTTTCCGAAGAGATATAACCCTGCTGTTGCCTTCATATTAGTTAATATTAACTTGGGAAATAAAGTTTTGTAAGCCGAGAGCTTGCATGTAGTTGTTCCGTGTGAGTGGTTTTGTGATAATATCCTTTAAGTAATAAACATATTCTTTGGCAAAGTGCAACCAGAATTACTGCAGTCAAGAGCAATGACATCTTTGGATAAACCTGTCAATGCAACGCTTTACTACTTGACTGTGGTGTGGCATTATTTCAAACAGGCTCTTAGGACAAAAGCATTATTTCCTTTTTGTAGTAGAACTTTCCAGGAAACCTTAGTGATTCATAGTCATTGCAGAGAAATGACAGGTGTCATGGCAAAGGGAAATATTTTTCTTCCTTAGCTTTATGAAAGTATTTAATTCTCATCAAGCTGCCAGAAAATGGTAATTATGGTAATGTTAAATTGAGTATGCTCTAGATGCTATTTTTGTATAAGCATCACATGATTTAAAAGTAACCATTTTATTCATATACTATTTTACTTTTTTGAAAATAATTTGAATATTCAGATGTAGGTGCCTCTTGGAATGGAGTTGCAGGTCATAGTGGCTCAATATATTATCATGTGTTGACAATGCACAGTAACTAAGTGACAAAGAATGTTTGAAATGCACAGTGTATTTACTGGATTTTTCATGAAGACAGCTGAAGGAGCGTTTTACATTAAAAAGGTCATATATCTAAGAATAATTTTTTTTTTTCCCCTTCTCAACAGCAAATGGCATCTTTAGTAACTGAGCACATGGAATCTTACGGCACAAAATTTTTAAAGAGATGCTTTCCAACCAAAGTTGAAAAATTGGACAGTAACAAATTGCAAGTCACCTGGAAAAATACTGATCTGGGCACAGAAGAAACTGATTCCTTTGACACAGTGATGTGGGCAGTAGGTAAACTTGGTTATCTTAACATCTATTTGCAATGCTTTCCATTCTGAAAATGAAGTCCCCTCATCATGTTGTAAGGGGCCAAACAGCCTCCTCCTTTTTGTTTATATTAAATATTTAGTGACCTAAACATTTATAGGTTTTTTAAATTCTTTTCTTGCATGCCTGACTTGTTCACTTACAGTCTAAAAGCACATTAAACTTACAGTGAATGGAAGAAATCCGTGGTAACTACTTTTGCATGAGCTGCAATAAATGGGAGATCATTTAGTCTTCCTCACATTTACTAGAGGGTGAGAGCATGAATTCCAGCGACCTCTGTGGTGCAGGTGGTGTTCTCTAAGTCCATACTCTTGACTTATTCATGAAGCTATTCACTACAGGTTCCTATTTATCCTGCTCAAGAGGCTACCATTTCTTCTAGGAATTTTTCTAAACTGTGCTGCTTAAGTTTGTTACTGCAGCCATCATTCAATTCGGAGAAAGAGGAGGAATTGTCCCTAAAAATCTGAGCTCATTGCAGGGAACCTTGGAACTTTAGAGCTTTTTGAAATCTGTTTAGGAACTTTCACATATCTCAGACCCCTTGGAACTGACATATGATGCCTAAGTCAGAGTAAGTCAGTTTAAAAGAATTTTGTGACAAATGGCTATGAGCATAATCACCAGAAATGGGAATTAAATCTGGTTTTTGCCTCCTTTGAGTCAAATGTTACTTCTTGTAAGGATTAACACACTAAATGATGTATGGTACAAGGCTCCAGCCCACAGGAACGAAAATACTCTTTCTGCGTTGCCTCCCCAAGCTGCTCGTTTGTTGCTGTTACGAGTTGGCCCTCAGTTGCTGTATTGGTTCAGAGGGACTGCATGCCCACCAGAATAGACCTCTTGTCTTCTGTGCTTATAAAGCTTTGTGAATATCTGGAATTCTAAATAAATAATGGACGGCTAAAGGTAATAGTGATATTTGGCAAGCAGGTGATATCTGGCGAACAAAGTAAATAGGCTTAAACTTACTGCCCAAGAAATCTGTTTTGATGCAGAGGAACAATCAGTTTTACTAGCAGCTTTAGCAATTCCTTTAACTACTTCATTTTTATGCTATTCCTTTTATCCGACACTACTGTTTTAGAGTAGTGGGGAAGCGTTACTCTTTCATTTGTTGATAACAGATAAAGTTAAATTATTGTGGTTGTACAATAGATCCATTACAGGAAACAGGAACAGATCATTTACAGCATTTTGTGTTTTGCCCAGTCGACTAAATCTGTTGTCCTGTTGTTCCTTTCCCCTGGTTAAGTCAGCTTTATATCTTCCTAATACCCCAAACAGAGAGCAGGTTGTGTGTTGTGACAAACATTTTCTTTCACTTCCTGTGATTGCTGTTCTCTTGGAAGTGTAATGGGTTTCTATAAATTGTGGAAGCAGCCTATAATAATGGATTATGCTCACCAGAACCAATCAAAGACACTAGTGCTTGCCAAGAGCAAAAAAGGTCATGCTATCTGGAGATGTGACAATCCTGAAAACTGTAGAATAATATTCATGAGGTGAGATGAAAATGTTTCCAAAAAGTGGGTTTCTAAATGCCATATTTGATTTTTCTCAAGCTTTCTGGTAAAAGTACACTGAGGTGGAGTCATACCTGTGAAATGTCAAGTCAATTTGTTTACTTTTGTCAAAGATGGAAAAAAGAGCTATTACATTGAAATAATATGAAAAAAACCTTAGTTTGGTGTTAATTATAATGGAATAAGGTTGCATGATGTACTATTGCAATTCAGTTGTAATGTGACTCCACTATTTTGATACAGAGGAACTACATGTATTATAATTTTTGTCATAGATTTGAGTTACAATCCATATTTAGAAACTGCAAAATGAACGGTTTGAGGGTTTGGGGTTTTTGTGTTGACTTTTTTTTTTTAGTGTTCAAATTGGCACTCCACCCTTAAGGATTAAACACATTAACAGTTAAAGCTGGTTAATTGATGTGCAGTCGGTATGATTCATTGTTTTGCTCTGTATCAACACACCCACACCAGGTGTCTCAGATAATAGGCTGGGAAACATGGTAGTGTTGAGGATTTCCTGTCTGCAGATGTGCCAGCTACAATATTGATTGAAGAAAGTCAGCTTGTAGAGTTAGTTAAAAAGCAGCTGCTATTGTTAACTAATTGTAGCCTGAATTATAGTAAATATTTCCTTAATTTTTGTAAGCACATAGTGGAATTTTAGTAGGATTTTATGAATAATGTTAGAAGTATTTACTGACAGCAGGACATAGTTTGAGTTTGGTAAGCTACAGTATTTTCTCTTAATGTAGGCCCTTTGAAAAAAATTGACATTGTGTTTCTATGAAGAGTTTTGTTTATCTTTTGGAATGTGTAATTTTCTGCTTGTATGGATAAACCAGTAAAAGCAGGCCCAATGCTCTCTTTGCTTTTCCAGCAGCTTTTTTGAACCAGTCAAAATAGTTGAGGCAAAAAAAGTATCATTTTGATACCTTTTAATGTAACTTAAGGATTTCAATCCAAAGCTTTTGTAGGTAACTGTTATGGGCCTGTGTTACCTTGCTGAGTGACTATACTGTTATATTCCAGATCAGTGAAACAGCTATTTCTTGACCTTTATTTGATTCTGCCTGTCTAGTCCTGTAATGTCCTTCTGTCATTTACTAGTGCTCTGTCTTCTGCTTTTGTGACAATTCTCCTGAAACGATAAGCTTTTGAGATTTTTTTTCATTCAATATGGAACCAATAAACTTTTAATATTATGTAGTATTCCCCCTGCCCTTAAGGACACAAAAACAATTTGTATGTTAGGTGCCTAGTATACCTGAGCTACAAAGCAATGGTAAGTGTGTGCATGTACAGATTGAACATAGGGTCTTCATCCAGAGAAAAGGGTAGAGATCGACACCTTTATAAACAAATGCAACTGCTGAGCTGCAGGGCAAAGTTGCAGGAGCTCAAGCTTTGTGGAGTGGGTTTATTTCAGCTATTGGAGGACTGAAACCTGAGGATTGGATGCTGCAGTTGCAACACATCTAATACATAAAAGGAATTGGTGAGTAGTATTTCCATTTGAATTTGCAATAGATGGCAAAAGATCACTGCTGTAACTGGAATTTGATTATTCACAAAGTCCTTAAAAAGACACTGAGTTACTACATACCTAATGGGGTCTTACTGTGTTGAGGAGCAATACTGAATTGATGATTAAACTAAGCAGGTGTTGACAAAATATCCTGGAATTAGTTGACAGAGAAAGTGAGGTAGTGTGCTAGTAAAATGTTAACAGAAAGAGCAATGACCAGCAGCAGATTTTAAGTTTAGCTTTACAAAAAGAGTCTTCTCCCTGATGAGAGCAGTGGAACAACCATTCTCAAGTTCCTTTGCATTCATAAGCTTAGAGGAAAGCCACTGTGTCTTTGAAATAATATCTTAATTGCTATAAAAAGGAATTATAGCTTTAGCTCAGTGTAAAGCTGAACAGGTCTCAGGTGTTGCACATCATGTGCTATCAAGCATATTGTCCTTTGTGTCAGACTGGATGTTTGGCAGATTTTTTTGTAGTGCAGTAAAATAAGATCCTCGCTGTTCAATATCAAGAAAGGGTTAAGTACATAACTTTTCTTTTTATAGTAGTTTTCTTCAAGTCTTACAACCAAATCAGTTTGCATTAACTAAGAAAACAGAAATTTTGTTTGGAGATTTTTTTTGAAAAGTCCCACATGGTAAAATATTGCTGTGATCTCCTGTGAGCATATCTCTGCCAGCCCCTGTAGAAAAGGGGATGGGCTTTAGATTCGTTTTGCAAACAAAATCTTGCCATCCAGTTTTTAACCTTTGAACTATTCAGTGAAAAATAATGCATCTTGGTTGATCTCAGAAAACTGTTAGTGCTAATGTGATGTGGTTTGCTGAGGCTCTGGGTCTTTGTTCTGAACTTCCCGTGTCTCTTTCTCATTAATTTTAATTCATTATTGTCTTGGTAAGATGTGGTTTTTGCAGTCCTAATGAAAATTATCATTCCCATTACATCAGTGCTTTTAGTTTTTTTCCCAATATCTAGTTTTATTGACATTCAGTCAGACTTTATTCAACAGGGCTATTTTTAATGTGCTAGTAATTTGTTTGCATTGAAAGAGGCCTGGATGGTACTTTTTCCTCCTTAGTTTAACCCACCCATAAACCTTGAGTGTAACTCTTATTTTATGCTACTTATTTTACCAGCTAGTAACTACAAAAATCACTTCTTCATGTTGAGGAAGAGTTAGATGCTAGGCTATGCCTCTAACCTGCGAGAGAACATTTTGGATTCAGAACTATAAGGTGCTGTTTGAGCTGATAGGTGATGGCTAGCCTTTACCTGAATGGTGGTATAAAAAAATTTTTTAAATGGTGGAAAACGTTCCACAGTAATTTTGTGAAACCAGTATAATTACTGTGACATTTTCTACAGAATACAGGTTCTGTTCACCCATGAGTGTCTAGAAGATTGAAGCCAATGACCTCACTTGGGAATGGTGGTTGGGTACTGGTTTTTGAGACTGCAGAGCCATCCTTTAAGGGTGTACAAAACCTTGGGTTAAAGCAAGCTTAGTGTGGGAGAATTAATGTGAAGGTGAACTGTAGCTTTCTTCTCAGAAAATGTTTCCAGCCCACTTTACCTCGTACAGGACCTTGAGAACAAAACAAATAGAATTGTTAGAAGTCTGTCCCATGCTGTAAGGTTTTCATTTGGTTGCATGTCACTTGGAGTTGCTTTTTTTGTTGTTGTTTTTTGGGTAGGACCAAAGCAACATGTCTCCAGACGCAGGTAATTTCAGATGTGCAGGGGATGGTGATGCCTGGGTGTTTACTGATTGCACCGTGGCTGCCACAGGCTTTCTGCTGAGGTGACTCCTCTGTGTAATAAGTATTACTAGTCAATGCTACAAGAAATAGTACAGCTTAGCAGACTTGGCAAAGAACCAGTTACTTCCCTAGCACTGACTAAGAGTCAGATTTTTTTCAAATTGTGGCAGGCATGCTGAAAGTTTATCAGTAATGAATGAAATGTTCAAAAACATCATTGTAAAATTGGTGTGTGCTGCAATCAATGTGGTAAGGGTTCTAGACTTTTTTTTTACCTTAGTTAATCTTACTGTAGTCAATATTTTCTTGTAATCTGAACATTAGTTACACTGAATTGGTCTTTATTAGTCATAATGGCTGGCTATGTTTTAGTGAATGCCTTGTGGGTTTTGAGGAGGGATTTGAAGGAGGAAAGGGTAATGGTCTTGAAAGTAATCTGAGGAGTGTGTCAGGCACCCAGAACAAGATGAGAGAGTACCAAGACTGGGAACACAGACGAGATTTTGATTAAGGTCAAACTGAGGTCGGGTTGGGTAAAGTTATGAAGTGATGTGTCAAAATGCCAATGTATAGGGAAGAAGTGGAGAAGACTATTGGGCCTAAGTTTTATGCCAGAAGAACCATCCTGTCACCCTGCAGTATCCTCACAGTGGCCATCTGCAGTATCATGCTTGATAATAAAATGCTCGGCGGGCTGTAGTTTGGGTTGGGGGGCAAACAGACATTCCAGCTTGTGTTGTCTAAGAAACTGCAGAATACCCATTATAAAATTCTGCTGTCAGCTGCACCTTTATCACCCTGGGAAATCTTACTGTATGCAAGAGTATGCTGTCACTCATTTACTGCTGCTACTTACTTGACTATGCATGTTCCTATGGTTTCTTCTCAGTTTAGCTGCTTCAGTCTCCACCATTGAAGGTCCTGCACCTGAAGGTCACAGAAGCCTGATACTGCTTTCCCCTTATTGTGTGTGCAAGTGTGATTACCTGAGTCCCTCAGCAGATGATGAGACGGAAATGCCACATCACAATATAACCAGCCTAGCATGTACCCAAGATGGGTGCTTTAACCAGTCTCTTGTCACTCTCTGTAGCTAAGCTGGCTGGCAGCCCCCTTAGGAAGCCATGTTGTTAGATTTCACAAAAACAGATCAAAAGGCTGTTTTTTCTTTTAAAGTTAAAAGTGAATGGGGGCAGGCCCTGAAAGCAGGGATCTGTGTGGTTTTCACAGCTATGTGGTTATTGTATGGGTCTGTTAAAGATGAGATTATGATGTGGTATTAAAAGTGCAGGAGGCAGGTAACCTTTTTAAGGATCAGGCTTGAATTGGCACCTTTCTTCTAGATGTCTGGCATAGTATCTTGCTGTTTTGAATAAAAGCTAAATCTAGTCTCGTGTCTTATACAATCATACACTCCTTGTTCTGTGGCAGTTTCAGGGCAGTGGACATCTTCAAACTAAAAGCACATGTGCTGGCTTTAGGGGGAAGGAGAGGCAGGGTGGCCATCTCTGTGTTGCGTGCCTGGTAGGATTTGGTATAGTTTTGTATTGCCCTCTGGATCTTAGAAATAAGCTGTAAACTCATGCTTTCTTTCATGTAAAAAACTTAGGAGTTATGGGTATGAAACAAATGTCCTTCTGATCCAATACTCCTGAGAAATGGTGAGAACTGATTCTATAATACACATAAGTGAATGTTGCGAAATATCAGAATTTCCCGAATTTGACATTAAAACTTACCAAGACACATTGGATAATCATGAACCTAAGCTACTGAATTTGAGGTGAAGCAAGATCAGTAAGTGTAATTCTGGCATATGGAGGTGAGCCAGCATGGTGCTAAAGGCCAATAAAGCTTCAGTTCTGTTTTTTAAAGTTTTGGTTTTGCTTTCAGAAATAATATTTAGGCAGTAAAGTTGAGAGAGAAATTTCACTATGAGTAGCAACACTTTTTTTTTTATAACTCTTAGCTATTAATACCAAGCTGTACACATGTTAAAATAGACTGGAATCGAAAGGTTAAGTGTTATCCTGCAGACTTGATAAACTGAGCTGTTGTTGTCACAGGTCTTTAAATGACTATTGACAGTTTTTCTTTTTTTTTCCTCTTTCAGTGCCTGCCATTGCGTGCTAAGCTTTCTCTTGGCTCTGCCTGGCAGGAAAAAGGGGAAACTAGAAAACCCCATTAGTTGTCCATTTGCAGAATATCCAGGCTTTACTCTCAATACACAAAGAAATACAACGGTAGGAAGTTGTTTCACATCCGAGCCAAGATAAGGTCCTGGAGGTTTATTATTTTTGTTGCCTGATAGCATCAGGACTGGGGAGCAGGGGCAGAGAAGGAACAGCAGATCAACATCCCATGGGGACAACAGAAGGGAAGACAGACAGATAGCCAAGTGCCGACAGCTTCAGTCAGTACTCCCAGAGGAAGTGTTGGTTTCACCAGATGAAATTAATACACAGAAGTCTTTACAGAGGCATTCAGATGTGACATTGTTTGGGGGGCCTGGCTATATGGCAGATGTATAAAGCAGTGAATCGTGTTTACATATAATTAGGTCTGTATTGACAAGCCAGGTTTTCCTTTTGTTTAATAATTTCCTACATTAACATCAAAGAGCTTGTTTTTGTAATGAAAACACATTTCCCTTTTCATTTTGTTTTGCTATAGCTCTGTATTAACATCAAACACAAAATCATGACTCACGCAAAGGAGACCTATATATGTAGAGGTAGATATATCCATATTCATTTATAGCCTTTAAAAATGGATGCAATGTCATAAAATTTCCGTCATTTGGATATATTCGAGTAATCTTTTCCTATGTGATTCTGTGTGTCCCTACAAATTTGGGGAGTACCTGATAATTTCACTATACTTATTAACCTTCAAATACATTTGAAAAATTGGATAGGATTTAAGATTCCAATTTCTGGGTCAGGAATTGCTTTGTTAGATACTGTATAGAAAGCTCGGTGTAATGTTATCAAGACTTCGGTGGTCTAAGTGGTAACTCTATGTAGAAAACACTACAAAAATACTTTTTTAAAGATGAGATAATTTAAAATCATTGGAAGAGGAAGCTGTAATAAAATCTAGGCTTGGTAGAATTTGCCTCATTTGGTTTTAAATCCATTTAAAATCCCAGTGTTTCTAAACTCTGGGAATAGTGTTTCTAAACTCTACAGAAATAGCTCAAATACAGAGTTTGAGCTAAATAACTCGGCATTAAGGACTTGAGAGCAAAGTTGGTAAACTTTTTCATTCAAGTTGAGGGAACTAAAAAAGCTTAAAGATAAATGTATTGGATAACAAGAAAAGAGGACGTCAGGAATGTTTCACATTGAACAGCATTATTAATAATTTTTATCCACAAGTGTGCACAACAGGCTGTTTGTTAATATTGAGTGCCATTCGGTTAATGTTTATTGGAAATTTTCAGTGTAGAAGTTGCTTAGTTATTATATATATATATTCATGTTACATTAGGAAACTGAATTTAGAATGTGCAATAAATAGTAAGCCATGTGGTTTTTACACTTTTTGCAGTGGATGTTGTCCTGTACATTTTTAAAGGGTAACTTTCTCTGAAATGGTCTGAGCAAAGGCAATAGTAATAGAGCTCCTTTCACAAAGAAATTCATATCCATACTTTCCACCCTTACAGCTTTTTCAGTATGAGATAAGTTTTGTCATGTTTCTACTTGGACTATCAAATAGCACAAAGTTCTTGGAAACCTACAGTGGAGGATGCCAGCTTTTTAGATTAACACTGCTGAAGTTTTCCCATAGTTTTTAGTTTAATTTCTTTTTTTTTTTTCCCTTAAGGCCGAGCCCCTGACACCGAAACTCTCAATTTGGAGACAGTTGGAGTGAAAACTAATTCTGAAACTGGAAAGATCATTGTTGATGCCAGTGAAGCTACTTCTGTTCCTCACATTTATGCAGTTGGAGACATAACAGAGGTACTGAGTCTACATAAACTGTTTTACAATAACAGGAAGCCAACTTTGTTCCTGACTAATAACTAGCCCCCAGATGTCGTCATGCTCTAGCTTATATCTTAGTGTTTTGCTCTTTTTCATTTTGCAGAGCTGTAGTGTTTATGCCAGCCACCTGGGTCAGTAATTTCCTTCACATGGATCTTGTGAAGTATCTCAGCATTAGAGGTTATTACTGATGGTTATCAGGGAATGCATCATTGGTCAGAGGCTAATAATAATGTCTTTATCACTTCAGTTATCTTTCTAGTAATGTTTTTATCACTTCAGACATACGACTTCATACTGCCTGTGAATGCTATGTGAAAGCAGTTCTTACCTTCTGGCATTGAATACACTTACTGGGAATGACCGTGACAAGTTCTGTAATTCCATTTTTAGTATTTTGGAGTTTAATTGAGACTAGTCACAAGATAGCATTTCTGCTCCCTGACACAAAATGCTTCTGACAAAAGTATCTTCCTCTAGAATAAGAGAAAGTAATTGCTGCAAATACTAAATGCATTTGACTTCTGTTGATGATTTGTGAATGATTATGCCAAGTAAACATGAGGTGTGTTTTGGTTGTTTTTTTTAAAGGAGGGGACATTATAACTTAAGCAAAATAATTTACTTATTATAGATGCAAAACCAGAATTCTGTGGCCTTAATGCAGTGCTATTGATAATCTACAGTTATCTATGACAAGAATGTCTTGTCCTGATCAAAGTGCACTCAAATACTTTCAATCCCTCAATTTTCAGTTTACAGAAGAGCTCAGAGTATCTAGTATAAGTTGGGCATTTTCAAATACGTTGTCTTCATAAAAAATAATGTTTGTCTGGATTCCAAACTCTACGGTTACAGGAGGATGTTTTCATCAGCTGCCTGCTGTTCCTGAAAAATTTGGGCAATATGTAGAATATAGAGGCTGGGCATTGCAAGATCCAAATTCTCTCAGCTGTTGTTGAACTTAATGGAATTGAGCACGTGCCTTCCTATCAAAATTGTTTTTGATATAGTGAAGGCATCTGTTTTAAAAGTCTGGTAAATCGAAATATTGTAGCAATATCCAAACACCATATATAGTATAATTTCAGAGACCTTGAAAAGATTTCTCATTCTGCCATGTTTAAAATCTTGTTTAAAAGGTCTCTCAAATTTATAAAACCTACAGGTGCTCTGAGTTTTTGAAGAGATGTAACAGGTTACATGATGTCTTGGGAATAGCCCTGCAAATTTCTGACTGGACTCTGGAACTGCCAGAGACACTTAAATCTCATAAATCTGCTGACCATTCCTGACCTCTTCCCCTCTATGTAGACATGTGTTTCTTCCTGTCTGTCTCCATCTTCATGCGAATGACTTGCCATTTCCTTTTAAACGGTGTTAAAACTCTTTCCTGCTCAGCTATTTCTCCTCCCCCCCCCACCCCCCCCCACCCCCTCTCCACAGCTTCTCTGTCCAGTCACTCACAGCTTTGGGATTATGTACAGTTCCTCTCCTTTCTTCTCACTTCACGGACAGGTTCCCTCTGTACTTGTCACTTCTTGCTCTGGGATATTTCCTGAGGTCCTCTTTCGGCTCACAATGACCTCCTACACCTGCTTGTCCCTGATATATGCCTTGGTTGGGCCTCCTGCTTTCCAAACTTTTCTTTTTAATCTCATCCAAGAAGCAGTTGTTAGAGGCAATGCTGGCAGGGCCTTAGATTCTGTTGCTCATTTTACTGCCAATCCGCAGTGTTATTTTGTGCAAGTCATTTCCTTTTGGGTGCTTTTTGTCTTCTGCCCTTTGAGGATTTACTTAAGTAAGAAATATAAAGTTGGAGGCAGGATGCTCTCCTCTTTCCTACTCTGGATCTAAAAAATCAGGTCTTCATTTATTTGTAATTTTCATTTTGTTGTTAAAACTTGGATTTCCTTTTCCTGCTTTTGTCCTTATTAGTGCAGATTTTTTAACTTGAGTGGTTCAATAGGCACTTCTAAATGTAAGTGTTAAAAACAGCAACACAGTTTCATACTGTGTACAACTGGGGAAAAACTGAAGAGTTAAATCAGTGCTTTTTAAAGCAGAATTAATTTAGATAATAAAATTCATTGGCATGGGAACCAGCAGTGAAAGACAGTTGTGTGTTGGTGCACATATCAAAGAATACACACAGAAGAAATCAAGTGCATCCTGCTAAGAACCACAAAGCTGCAGAGCTTGGTGTGTGATACTTTCTGGGTGAGACCTACCAAAAGAGCACAGGAAGGGGAATCTTGTTTCCTGTGAACGAGCATCAATGATCCCTAATATTGCTTATAAGAATAAGATTTTTTTTCTCCAGTGTTCCTGCTCAGGATTTCTCTTTGCTCTGCTCTACCCTGTCAGAGTCTCTTTGCTACCATAAAGTGCTATTGCTCAGACCTTTGCAAGTAGTTCTCGAGCCCTCCTCCTCCCTCCTTTACCACGCCACAGTGGACAGATGCTAAATTGCTACCAAATAGCAAGAACTACTTTTTTTGCTTTAATTCAGTGTCCTGGCTGGAAGAGGAGTGAGAAAGGGGAAAGGAGTGTTTCCTGATATGCTCAGAATGACTGTTTTCATTTGGGAGTCTTTCCCAGCTGGCACAAATGGGAAACTATGTGTGCATGGGTGTCTTGTTGCACCCTTGTATGGCAAATGGAATCCTAACGTTATCCAAGCTGTTCATTTGGAGAAAAAGGGAAAAAACCCTTCCAGACGTCCGTCAGTTTGTCTACCCTCAAAAAAAGTTTTTCAAGCTTTGGCAAAATATTATTTTCAACTGACAGGTGAAATTGCATTTAGGTATTTTCATCTTCTGTAATCAGGATGAGGAAGATCAAACTGGAATTTTAGTTTGGATTTTTTTTCAATGCTGATAGAAACTCTCTGTGTTAAAATTCTTCCTCTAGTAGTATTCTTGTTGAAAAGCATGGCACACACTATAAAGAAGTTCTCTCAGAAGGAGGTTTATCATATGGTCATGCTGCTGTACATCTGTCATATTTCAAAGGGTGTTATAACAAAGATGTGTAGAGAAGATGGAATGTACAGTATGTTGCTTTGAATAGAAATAAGACCAAAAAGAGTTGTGTTAGAACAAATACACATTACTTCAAAGCTTTTTAAACTCTCTTAGGAGCCATCTCATTTAAATGTATAATACATTGGAGGATTCTTATGAACAATTTGTATCCATAATAATCAGCAGAGTAGTTCTACACATGACTGCAAAGTGAATGTTCATTTCAAATATTTACCAAGGAAGGTCTTTAAGTAATTGTTTATGAGAAATCGGGCTTTATCTGCATGGATGTTTTAGTAATTAGTTGAGTTTTATGGAATGCATGGCAGTGCTTTCACAATTTTATCTCTCGTTCCAATCTTCTATTCATTTCTGGAATGCCAAAACAACATCTGTATTTCCTGCTGCAGAAATGATTGGCAGCCACGTTTCAGGCAAATGTGTATAAGAAAAAACAAATGGCAATTTTCATGTGTTAAATGACATTTACAGACTTGAAAGTCAAAATGCTGGATTTGAAAAAACATGATTTGATGGATCTTGGGGGGAAAAAGGGATAGACTTGCAGTTTTGTGATTTGTCATGAGCTGTGGGGAAAATAAATAGGTTAGTCTTCATTAACAATTGGAATTGTGGTTTCTTTTATCAGGTTAGACATAATGTTTCAGGTTTTTTTGCAATGTAAGTTTTAACTTAAGTGGTTATTAGTACAGATAAAAGCATAAATGCATATTAATATGCAGATAATTGATATGGTATGTGTACTGAAGTAAATGATAGCTAATACCATTTACTTCATACAGAATCTATCTAGCAACATACAGAAAAGATAAGGTGGGAAAGAGGAATGGATTCCAGTAAATGCAAAAAAACTTCAGGGTAATGAGAAAACGTTTGAAAAACTTGAATGTGTGTGGTAGGGAATCTTTATTTTATTTTCTGCTGAAGACTGTTTTTGAGGGCTTGTTGGATGACTACCTCCAAGTGGGTCTTTGCAGGAGTGTGACAAATGTTGTATCTAGATAGGACCTGTATGAATCAAAACTTCACATGTTTTACAAAGCATTCCATGTTGTCCCACAGAGGTGTTTTTCAGTTATGGCTTTCTTATGTCTCCACATCATTCCTTCTGGATTTGTGACCTCTTTCCTCATCTCAGACAAGCATCTTGATGATATGTCTTGGATGAACTCTTAAATAATGTTTTTTACTAGATTTATGAAGTTTGTTAGATCTTATTTGTTTACATGGACTGTTCTTCCTCAGACTTCAAAAAATTCCTTCGAAAATGCCTTACTTCAGTTTGCACAAACTTCCAGGTTGCTTAAAACTAGCACTGGAGTTCTGATGCTCCAGTGGTATTGTGCCAGCACTCAAAATTAGGGTTCTGGCACGCTGCATAGTCCTGTTTGGATGTAAAAAGTAGCCAGGACTCATGGCTTGAACTGGAGCGTGTCCTGGTCACATCCTGCTATCATTCCATTTCTCACTTGCAGGAAGTTAGCATTTGCCAATAGCAAGCCTTTTCAAGCCCCTCTCTAATACCAGAGTCTGAGACTAGGACCAACTCAACCTATAGGTCGCAGTGCTAGCAAAATACTGTTCCACTTCTCCGATCCAGGACCAACATAGGAAGTCAGTAACAGTGCCTACAAATAGCTACGTTTTGTGCCCGTATTCTGTAAAAATGTGACAGACAACTTTTTAAAAAAGGTCTGATGTTATAAAAACACTGTTGCTTTATACTAGCCTTCTCCTGCTTTAAAAAGGCCTTCTGAAAAATTTCCTGATGACTTACTCTGGAAAGAAAGGGGGAAGTGAATGGTTAGCATGTGAATATCCTCTGCTTTTCAAGAGCTGACATGATATGATATAAGGTTTTGACACATTCATGGCATTTGTTCCCCCCATTAAGACAGATATTAAACTCAGGGACTTAAAAGCATGTTTGGACAGAAATTATTACTGCCTTCTCTGTTTGGAGCCCTGGCTACTGGGCTGGAATTCCAAAGATTTGGCCTTCCTCTGACCATTGTCCCAGGAGAAATCCTTGGATGCTACTTCTCTGTTAGTTAAAACAAAGCTTTGTGCTCTCTTCTTAGGGCCGTCCTGAATTAACACCCACAGCAATAGCTGCAGGAAAACTGCTGGCTCAGCGTCTTTTTGGCCAGTCTTCAGAATTGATGGACTATGACAATGTGAGTTGTCATTTCTTTTTTCAATAATAAAAACCAAATCTTACGCTTTTTTTTTTCCTTAAGAATTTTTAAAGAAATTGCATTTTGTCATCTGGAATCCAGCTTTGGCAGTAGCCAATGTAGATGTGTGTGACAGAGCTACACTTCTCAGTCATGCAAAATCTCCCCTGTATCTGCTGTGCGGCTGCTTCATATGGTTGAACAGTAACACTTTCTGTTTCCTCACAAGCAGGTACCTACCACAGTTTTCACTCCCTTGGAATACGGTTGTGTTGGACTGTCAGAAGAAGCAGCTGTGCAATGTTATGGATCAGATAATATTGAGGTATGAAAACATTTTTAATTTTATAGTTGGTGTCAGAGTTGCACTATGAAAAGACAGAAGTTTCACTGTTGTATCAGGCAAAATTTTTGGTCCCCAAAATACTATGTTTGCAGTTAGGGAGCTGGTGTCTTCAGAAAAGCTCAGGACTTTTAAAAGTATTGCAGCAGGTCACAATGGAAACTGTTACCCAGTGGGCTTAAAATTATTGATAGGGTGTGACAGCTTTAAACTAGCTGCCATTTTAATAAGTTATATTCTGCAACATCATTAAATAACAGTTACGTTCCTTTTAATTGTCAGAATTGCTGGTCAGGTTCTTTAGTCTAAATTTTTGGGATGTCCCCAGAAATATTCACACAAGCTGCTAAGTGTCTTTGTGGCTTAAAATGTCTAGATATAATATGCCTGAGCATTGCACATTGAGGAAGAAATCTGTTATGGCATATATTCACACCTAGCCCTCTGACATGAGGAATGAGATTAAGGTACTCATGATGAAGAAATCAACAATCGCCATATAAACAAAATCCAAACAAGTCACTCTTGAAAAGATATGTTGCGTTACCTTTATTCACTCATCAAAAAGACTGTCAACGTACGACTCGGTAAGCTATGGCAATACAAAACACAATACTTCATGTCCAGTCAGTTATTAGTTTTTGTCTTTTATGATTCTGAAATATAGTTTATACTTCAAAAATCTGTCCCAGAACTCTTATCTGGGTTTCTGGATGCTAGTGCCATCTAGAACGATATAAAATTACTGTAAAACAATTGTTCTCATCTGATTAAGGCAGGTAATTGATATGTGTGTGTCATAAGATGCTGATGTTACATATGTATTGGAGAGCAAGTTCAGCTGATGGATTTAGCTTGGAGCCCCAGGCAAAATCATTAATGAAAAAATAAGCATTTACTATTCAGAATGCAAAAATTACAGTTTGGGTAGTCTTGTGGTATATGTTATTATAGATATAGAAAGCTTCTTGGATTTCATTATTTTCAATAAACGAGGTATTAAACTTTTGGGAGAAGCTTAAAGGAACAAAACTAACATTTTTAATTTGGGGCATTGTTTGAGTAACATGATTTTTTTTTTTTTTTTTTTGTTTTGTTTTTAATCTAATGGTTCTCTAAGAAAGGTTTGTGTTAAACTCTTACTGTGCTTTCCATATTTTTCTTTAAAATAACGAACAGGTTATAAATAAATCAATTTTTTCTACAACATTATAAATATGTAGTAATAGTACTCATTATAATACTAAACAGCAGTTTTTGACATAATAGTACTCTCTAACACAAAATGTGGGGTTTTTTTCCATCCCAGGTATACCATGCGTATTATAAACCTTTAGAGTTTACAGTGGCTGAAAGAGATGCAACTCAATGCTATATGAAGGTGAGTGTTGTGAGCTTTTAACTTGCTTTTAACTTAAAACAAGAGATATGGTACAGCCAGCTTTAAGGAGGACTGTTTGGCAATAAAACCTCTCAAGATGGATGAGATATTTTCTTGGTGACAGTCTGTTTCTCCAGTGTAACTTCAAATGTTTAATATTCATTACATATCGCATTGCATCTTGAAATTGCTTTACAGATATTAGCATTTTTCAGAGCTGACATTCTGCTGATTGATACCATCTTTGAACTGCTCTGAAGGCCCTAAGAAATATTCCAAATTCTATAGAGATTAATCTCTGCTTTCCCCAGCAAAGTTCTTAACTAGTTATATGTAATATCTGAGTTGCCATCCTTGGGGAAAGTATGCTACCTTCAAAAAAATTAAGCATAAGGCTTGCAAAACTGTTCTGTCTTACTCATGAAAACAAAAACCTCCTGGTTTAGACCAAAGTGTTGGACTTGAAATGTGTCTTCTCCTAGAGCAATCCAGTTGCTTCGGTGTTGAAAACGTTTTTGATGCACTTGCCCATAGTAGAGAATCTTAGATAAGGTGAAGTGTAGTGATGGTAGAATATATCATAGTTTTCTTTTTCTTTCTTTTCTCTTCCATATCAGGGAACAATCTTTGTTGAATAAACGTAGTAACTTCTGTAGGTCCATCACAAATTATTATGTTGTTATTGTTGTGTAATACATCAGATGTAAGGAATATCCATTGTCAATAGTTGCAACTGGTTTTTCTACCTATATTTTGACACATCTGATTTGTGTAAGTACCTTAGTAGCTTGCCTTAACTGTCCCAAGTATTAGTGCAACTAAGGTGATGCTACTTCTTTTTAGCTATTCCCTTTAAATCATGTCAATGAAAGTAAATATTTGAGGGTAAAGTAGTAATAGCATAATAGTTGTTGGATGATATTGGATATAGTCCTTACTAAACTCCCAAAACGCATGAACAAACATTAAACTTGAGAGTTTCAAACTCTATTGCAAGAGCGTTTTTTCTTTAAAACTCCTCAATATTTAAAGTACCACATCAGGATTGCTGCTGTTCCTGGGATTCCTAATGAAAGAATCCAAGCCTTTACTGAATAGCAGAACCTATTAGATTAGTGATGATTTAATGCTTGTTGGGAGGACACAGGGAGAGACTGACTTTCTTTTCATAATTATAAAGATGGTGTCCTTAAAGGAATTTAAAAGTTTTCATTAAGTTCCCTAATAAAAGTTAAGTGTGCAGTGACTCAGGCCCTCCCAGATACTTATTAACTCACCTTCATCTTTGGTTACTTCCAAGGCTTGACTCCTTTTTAGGTTATGTGGCTGATGTGGTAAATGTATCTCACCAAACACGCTGCTGTAAGAGTTTACTGACTGAATCACAAAGGCATAAAATGTCCTATAATTGATAGTGGTCATCTTTGGAAATACAGCTGATTAGCTGCTGAGAATAACTGCACAGGCTCGGAGAATTGCTAAGGTGGCTATTCAGTGTCAAAATAACACTAGTCTGGTTACTAGATTACAGAAGGTATTTTGAGGATTTCATACAAATGACAAACAACAAAGTATTCAATTTACCACAAATTATTGTTGTCAGTGGCTCCCTGAAGTCTGGAAGAAATACACTAACAAAGCTTTGATTCAGGAAAGTGCTTAAGGACAAGCATAAGACCTATTGAAGTCAGTAAGACTTAAGCAAGTGTGTAAGTTCTTGGCACACTGGGAATAAACAGCTGAACTAGGATCTTGGGGCACTTCAGTTTCATTTAATTCAACTTCATGCCTTATCTTCAAATGTTCTAAGAAAAGATCTCTATGTAACGTATTGTTTTCAGATGGTGTGCTTACAAGGGAGAGAGCAACGAATACTTGGCCTTCATTTCATTGGACCAAATGCAGGCGAAGTTATTCAAGGATTTGCTCTTGGAATCAAGTAAGTACAAAAGAATGTCTCTAGCTTCTAAAGCCTGCTTTTTAAGTTATTGTAAGATTATAAAAGATAGCTGCCTAGTTTTGGCAACACTATAAAGAATCCATGCTTTTTGTTACTTTTATGTAGTATTGCACATATTTTCACTGAAAATACTGCAGTTCTTCATTAAGATGTACTGGATTTAGTTACTGTAATACTGGATATAGTTAAGGAACAACTGAGGAAAATATATTGTTGGCTTGATATAGTTAAAGCAAAAAATTAACTTACTAATGTTAGTTTTCTCAGAGTGTAGCTTCTTTTGCATTCTATGCACAGGATAGGAAATCACCATATAGTTTTGCAAGTCACTTCTTTAAAAGGATATTTGTGATTTTCATAAAAACCTTTCTTTACACCTGCCAAGCATTTCTTTTCCTAATCTCATCTTTAAATGTGCACAGCCAGTGCTCCTCAAAAGCTCAGCAAGGACTTGCATGAATTTTTATATTTCTGGGGTATAAGCTAACCATAATGTGATAAGGTAAGAAAGAAGCCTCTGTAGAATGATGGGAGAGAGGAGTTACTTTTGTCTGGAGCTATCTGATAATTGCAATAACAAACTTGCCCAAGTAGGTGAACCTTTGTGATCTGATCTTGTTTAAGATTTTGCTCAAATATTAATATAGAAGTCCTCCCTTTGAAGGAGTAAGGAATGATTCTGGGTCCTCTCTGGTTAAATGGAGAATTCCTGCTATGCCTCTTGTATGCTACAATTATTTCTTATTTGTTTTTTCATTTCCCTTCTTATTGCTGATTCACATCTTCAGAAATGTTGATTCATATATTTACATTGCTAAATTATAGTTTTTTAACTCCTCATTGAAGAAAGTAGGCTGGGATACAAGAAATCACCCCCAGCTGTGGTGTTAGTTCATTTTCCTAAATGTTATCACCATTTTATTGCAGTTTTAGTCTTACAGTTGTGAGTGACTAGTATAAATGAAAAGCAGAAAGGATTAAGAAGGCAGGACCGCAAATATAATGTGAGGAATATCTTGGAAATCATTGATTGCAGTGTACCCTCAGTACACATTTTCAACATGTGTTTGTAGTCCATTAATTGCCAGTGGTATAGATTCTAGAACTACATTTTTTAGGATGTCATTGTTTTGAAGTTTTATCCAAAATAACCAGTGAAAAGGAAGCACATGAAACTGGAGTGCTTTTCTGCCTTGCCTGAGGGAAATTAAAACTTTAGCCACAGTAAGAGGTTTTCAGCAGGTCAGATTCTTCTGTTGGTTTCTATTGTATTTCACAAATCCAGAGCTTTCAATGTGGAACACCCACTGTAAGAGCTGCTGTTCTCCTTTGTCAAATATTAGGTCTTACTTCAGGCTCTCCAAAGGATGATTTTCCATCTTCCCTCCCCACTTAGCACTCCAGTAACATCTGTGCTCAGCAATCATTTTTTGCTTGTTGGTGCTTTTTTGGATGTAGGTGAGGACACCAGAAGACATCTGTGGCTCTCTTCCCTGTATTTTGTAGAGGGAGAGAACATTATTCCATAGAGAGCTTGAAACAATTCTCAAATTTAGGGCCATTTCAGCTATTCTTACAGCATGACCTGCCAGGAATAGCAGCTCGAAGGAAAGTCATCAAGTCTAAGAATGTTATTGGACAAGTAAAGGAATTAAGCAAGTGGGATTTTAGCTCAAGGGGTTTGGTGTTGTGTTGTTTTGTTTTGTTTTTTCAAATGAGAGACTTTTTCCTCCTGCTTATAACATTGATAATTTCAGCGTAAGCACCAGACTTTCTCTAAGATCATGGAAGAATATTCTGGTATTACCTCCTTCAGCAGATTCTTGCCAGCAGTCCTAATTAAGATTTTCTTCCTCTGTGTGTATGTGTGTGTTTTTTCCATCTGGAGTCAGAGTTAGTGAAACACACATGTATGTACAAGAAAAGCTGAAGGCTGCAGTTTTGTCATATGTTTTTGCCATAGGCTCAGTTGTGACTTGGGGTAAATTGCTTAATTATCTCTGTCTCAACTCTTATGACAATTCTTCCCTACCTAACAGTGTTGTGAAGCTGGGCGTTTAAATGTTGTTGTGTAAGTGCCTGAGAAATAATAGACAGCATTGTTTGAAGAATAAGTGCAACTCCTCTACCTGCTAAAATTCTGCTAAGAGCAGAATTACTCTGTTTTAGGACATTCTAGGGGCTTCAGGTGAATAGTGTTTGACTTTGTGGGTTTGGTGTTTTTTGGTTTTTTTTGTTAGATGTGGTGCTACATATCCTCAACTAATGAAGACAGTTGGCATTCACCCTACCTGTGCTGAAGAAATTACCAAGTTGCACATTACAAAGCGTTCTGGCTTGGATGCAACAGTCACAGGCTGCTGAGGTTAAATACCATCCCTGGAAAGAAGGAAAAAAAGCACAAAATATATTGCTAAAGAAAAGGGGCACTTAGAGTTGAAACAGCTTTAATGGTTCGAGTTCCAGGAATCTTTCTCATTCTCCCTGTAGACACCTTTTTCTCACAGCCAGCCAAAGAAATTGTCCTCACACCATCACAGTTCTAAAACCAATGCAGTCCTGCTGTAACAAATTTCTCTCTTTCAAAGTACCTATAACTTTCCTCTTGCTGGGAGCTAGGGAATAATCACAATTTTATATATGTAAATATAACTGAAGCCAGTGACATCTGAGGCCATCTACAAATTAAACAGTTGTCATTTCAGTTTCTGTGTTGGCATGACTGTCTGCCAGCAGAAGTGTCTCACGTAATGTTCATACAGATGCTAGGAATCGGACAGGGCCTCCCTTAGAATTTTGGTGATGATACTTTCTCCTAAGTACTTGGATAGCTCATTACTGATCCTAATCTTGAATGCTGAGACTCTGTACTCACTAGTAGAAACAAGTTCTCAGAGTGTGTAACAATGGGTAAGCAGTCATCTTTGGGTTTTTTCTTTAAAATGTAATATGTACAGGAATTTAATAGAAAATCACTTATCACTGAAGCTGTGCTGCTACTGGATGAATCCCAATGGATTAATCAGTGGCAGCCTGGTCATAACGTTATGGTGATGGCTGAGAATGAATGAGCTCAGAGGTGCTAAAGAAAGAGTTGAATTTTATGGTGTCTTCTCTGCCTACTCTTGAAATTTCTAATTCAGTTCAAATTACATTGACACATCTCACAAATTACTGCTTGAACACCATATATTAAGCAATGCTGACAAGTAGAATGAAAACCACTAATAACCCAGCTCATGCAGCATTTTCTGTTTTATAGAATGCAGAAATCTGGCTGACACAGTGATATATTTTGTTGGTTTGTTTTTAAGATTTTTCTCACTGATGAGCTGGATACTACAGCTGAATGGATTTAGGTCTGGCTTTAATAAAACATGTTACTGAAAGGAACTATATTAAATAAACAGTGATCTAGAAAAGAAATGGTCCTGCTCAGAACAAAGATAGAAAATAACTATCTGCCTTTTTTTTTTTTTTTTTAAGTATTGGCCAGAGTAAGAAAGGATTAATCTATTGGAAATTTCTGCTTATTTTCCTGCTATCCAGAAGGGGGAGATGCTGGCTAATTTGTGGCAATAAAGAAACAGAAATCTGACAGTGAAGTTTCTTTTGCAGAACCCTGTTAAATAGATAGCCTCACAAAGGCAAACACAAAACAAACTACACTGAATTTCAATCCAAGTTGCAGTTGCCAACATTTTGATATGCATAGTCACATAGTTTCTTGCACCCTTTACAGTATAATAGTGCATGTAGGAAAAGAAGAGATCAGCTTGAGGTGAAAGAAAATGTATCCTTTTTGCAGTTAATTTATATCAGTGTTTTTGTATGTGGAATTTGATATTTTCATAGCTGTCCTGCTTGTTGCACAGTTTGGAAGAATAATCTGATGATCATGTATATCTTTGCTATTTTTCCTTCAACTGCTATTTCACTGCTGCAGCATGCAACACAGACAAATAGTTGGTTTATTTCAAGTGTGAAATCTTTTTTACCATGAGAATTGTACCTGTCAGAGAAACTAGTAGACAAAAGTGATCAGACCTTCCTTCTAAAATATGAGGCAATAGCATTTATCACACTCTCATTGATACTAATATACTCCATTTTCGAAGATTTGTTCTGACTTAAACAACAACAAAAGAAATCTTAATGCTTTCTTTACAAAGTTTCCTGATTTTTGGTCCGTATTTCTGGTCCATAAAAGAGGAAGAAGTAATACAGTTTGACTGCAAGTGGCATTCCCTGTCAGATCTGCTGATGCCATTTTTCATCTGTGAAGTCATCCATAAGCTTGTAGTTGAAAAGAAATACTTTGAGTGGAAGTGTAGTTGAAACACTGCCTGAATATTGCAACTGCCTTTAGAAGAAACGATGAAAACTTTATATCTGTATATAAATGTGTGCATACCTGCACATTCAGAAGTTCCTGTTTCCTTTAATAAAGGTCTTATGAGTATGATACAGACAAAAACTAGATTTTCCCAGCTGTTTAAAAAAAAAAGTTCATAGTAAATTAGGGAGGTTTTAAATGTCTTACTTAATATTTCAAAACATTGAGATACGGAGCATCTGTCTTACAGAGATTTTGCTGTGAGAAACATCCCACCTCTGACTAAACTGTAATGTGTATGCATGCAAGATTTTTTTTTTTTCCCTAGTGATTACCTATTACAGTTCCTTTTGTACCCATAAATGAAAACATTGGTGTGTAGCCATGTGAAAGTTGCTTCTTTTCTCTGTCCTACCAATGCATCCAGCAGACTGAGTTGTCTGCTGCTATAGACAAATCAATGGAAAGGTGAGTTAATTTCATTCATCATAAAGTTCAAAATAATGACTTGGGACAACAAGTAAAGAGATCTCAAGAAAACATGTCTTCAGTGTGTATGGGGTGTGAAACTAAGGCATGTCGTCATTCTCAGAAGTAATAGAACTCTCTTGGTTTTAGAATTGCTGAGTGGGCTGCATGAAAATTGATCCTGTATCTTGAACAGCAGCCTAGTTCTGTTCCTCATTTAGTGGAAAATGTTGTTGCCCCCCTGAAGTAAAACTAAACATACATTCACACCTACATAACCCAAATGTCAGAATCAACAGCAAGACAGGATAATGACAACTACTGTGCTTGTGCTTTTTTTCCTGAAGGATTCGCCAGGGATGGTCCTTAAGAATTATTTTTAAAAGCCTGACTAATGTCAATTTAAATGACTGATGTACGCTGCAAATTACTGATTATATGTGGAAAGGGGGGGGGGGGGGGGAATTAGTCAGGCTTCTCAGGATGCCAGCTGATGAGGGCTTGTTTGTCAAACCACACCATGGTGCAAACAAGTCTGAGCGTTGCTGGGTCCCTCATATGTATGATCCCAATATTTATTGTGTTGTGAATTAATGAATTAATAAAGAATTTTTTTTCTAGTAAATGTTTGATTGTATTTGTTTAATTTTGTACATATGACTTCTGCTTACAGGAGATTTCTTTTTTGATCTTAATGCTGTTTCCCTTGGTTGAGGTATGTGTTAAGGAAACGAAGTAGTAGACAGATTCAGACCTTTCAATAAGGAAATGTTGATACCTCTCTCTCTCTGATGTGTAAACTGAGTAGCCATGGAGATTATTCCAGGCTGGATGACCTTCTTATTTTAAATTTAAATTAAGAGAACCTCTAGACTTGGTAAGTATGGTTTCAAATACTCTCCTGTTTGTTCCAGCTAATGAGGTTTAACAGGTATTTTCACAGTCCATGTGTGTTGACATGCTTCTTGAAGACTCGTCAAGAGGAAACTCCCTTGAAATACAGTGCAGTCAGAGTATTATACGGGACTAAACTATTCTATATTAGCTATTCAGTTTGGGTTTTAAACTAGAACATGTAGTGGAAAAAATGCATTGCAGCAAAGCCAATTACTGCTAGGTAAAAATGTTGGAAAATTAATTAGGAAATAACTAGCAAAATATATTTTAAAACTCTGAGAAACTTCTCTGTCAGAAAAGAAAGGGACTACATTGTTCAAATTTATCTCAATTTTCTTTTATTTCTTTAAATCCACTTATTTTGATGAGAAGTTCCCATTAAGTCAAGTGATGCTGAGCTTCTGAAACAGACTAGTTTAATATTGCCTCAGTATATGCCCTGGATTTGATGCTGAGGAGGAATATTGACTTTATTGTATCTAAAGGCATTTTTACTTCTGCATTTTCAGTCTGTTTTAATTTCCTGGAATATTTCATTGCAGGTTCTAACTAATTAGGATAGCTAGGAACAGTGGCTAAAAAAGAGAGTAAGGTAAGCGTAATTCTCAGGGTTTTTTTTCTCCTTATTTTCATTTACCACTTAATTCTGAAGCAAACAAGAATTAACAGACAAGCATATAGACGATATTCTTTACAAATTAGGAATTAAATATACTGCATTATTTATATTATACCTAATGATAGCTTGTTCTCAATGCTAAGGTATTGTGTACAATTAAGTTTTGCCTTTTCCCATTTATGTATGCAGTGTATGTTGTTATACGTACTGGAAAATGTTTCTACCTGTTAGATTATTCCAGACTAGGACCTGGAAAAGATATTTCAGTAGAGCAGATACACTTTTTTTTTTTTCCTAGCACAGTTATTCTCATAAAAACATAGATGCCATAGTGCAATGTATTTCTAACCAAAACAGTTGCAAATTGTACAGACTTTTGAGTTTGGAGGCTTCTCTTCAGAGGCTCATGCCTATCCAACAAAGTAGGCAATTTTGTGCCCGTATAAATTGCCATTTGTCTAAATCCCAGTGAAATCAATGTACTCAATGTTAGCCATTAATTTCAGTGGGATGCAAGATGTATCTTAAGTGCTTTGTTAAAGGGGAATCAATGTAAGTATATGCCAAAATGTCTGTCTTTATTGCAGTTGGGGAACAGACTGCAATTATGATTTAAAACATAAAAGGTACAATAGACATCTATGATTAGGCAATGAAATATGCCTTTAATAAGCATAGTGCAGACAGTTTGTTTTGCAATAAGTAAACTTGTATAAAAATCATTGACTTTTTCATTCTTTCAGATCTGTGTGCTCTCTTTTAAGAGAGGTTTTTTAGTTTTATGCACAAAGTTTTCCTGATGTTCTTCCAGCAGAAAGGCTGGGTTTGCATGCATTTATTCTAGTGCCAAACTTGAATTTTACTGGGAAAAGAGAAAACAGCAGAGCAGACCTTTTTTTTTTTTTTCAGGGCAGCATGCAACAGATATAGTGTAATTACTCTAACTGATTTTTTAAAAATGGAGTATTTCTGTCCACTACATGTCAAAGAGCTAATTATGTTTCCGTTGTGGCACTCAAAGTCAATATTGTCAGCTCTTCTTAGTTCTAATCCTCTACATTGAGTTTTGATGGGCCAGGTGAAATATCCCCTTCAACACCTTACTGCAATTCTTGTCAATCATCTTGCCATGAAAAACATGCATATTACAAAGGCTTTGGCAACACTGCATCTGATTTCAGTCTTTAATCTTATATGCACCTTAAGAAAACACCATTCCAACTACTGACGTTCTGTTTGGGACATGAATGGGATCTTATTTGCTGTGGGGAAACAAAAGAAAATGATCTAATCTTTAATGGATATAATGGAACTCTTTGGCCATCACAGTATAAAGGCTTAGTACTAAACCACGGATCTAGGAAGAAAACAATTAGGATGGTGAACTGGTGCAGAAATTAAGCAGAATATCTCATGTGAATAAGTAAGAAAATGCATATTTATTTATTCGTCATGTAATTGTAAAATACCTCGTTTCAAGCACCGTTAGAGTTAGAAGAGTGTCTTTTTTGTAATTCCTAGACTTTCTTTGCAAGGAGTGCTGTTCACTGAAGTCCATTTCTAAGCATGGTACTGTGCATGCCATTTTTTTTGTTGTTTCTTATAGACAAGATCTAGCACATCTAAAATCTTCTGGTCCTACAATGGAAAATTAACATCATCTGTAAGAAGCTGGAATATAAACTAATAAGGCAGGTTTCCAGAATCTGATTGCATCAGTCAGAAAGATATAGTATGAAGAGAAAAGTGGATATTCCCTGGGGGGTAGTGTGAAATGGAGACCAGTCTTGTTTGAACAAGGTGCTTTGCATTGTTAGCTGGGTAGAGGTATTGGGAGTTGCAGCCTGTCAGAACCAGCATCTCCAAGGAGGGGGTGGGGGGAAATTTTTCCAGGTAAAAGTCTCAGCAGTTTGTGGTAGAGTATATCCAGTGTACTAATACAATAATTTAAGGAAACCCTTTATACTCCATGAAAGATGAACTGTAAAGTTACTCACCCTTTCTGTGCCTCCTCCCCCATTTCCCTTCAGATCATATGAAGACCAGAAAGACTGTTGGGTTTTTTCTGTCCTTCTTCCCTTTACCTTAAAGCAACATGGGAATCAGGCTTGTTCTTCCTTGTTTTGGCATAAAACCAAACAGCAAGATCCCTCTTCTTAAATCTTTCATGAGGAGACTACTTCTTCCCAACACTGTGTGAGGAATTACAATTAGCTAGGTGGTAACATAACTCAAACAAATCTAAAATAAAAGGACTATAGATACCTGTTCCGTCTTTGTCTGTTATAATATTATGTAACTCCAGTAAAATAAAATACCAAGGGAAAGAAAACAGTGAAAAAAGACAGCTTTTAGGCTTTAAACAAAAATCAAGAAAATAAATAAATTTTCCCTTCTTTGCAGGCTCCCTGCGAGACAAGGCCCAAATATATTATTCCATTGCATACTCCTAACAAAACAGTCAGAATTGAAAGCTTGTTTTATTTTTATCTCTTACTAATGTGTGAATGAACTGTAATGCAGCCAACCATTATTCTATTCACACTGTGTCAGAGCAACAGGTTACGTAGCAGCTTTTAGCTTTAAGCAGGATGCTGAGCTGTCGTACATGACGCCTTAGTTTGTAATGCAATTAGTGATGCACAGCAATCTTTATTTGAACACCTTTGTTCAACAGGGACAGAGGATTGAGCTTTGGCGTTTTTATTTAATCTTGATAATCTTCCTTTTCGTGTGTCTCTCAAAGGATCAAGAGGAAGTGCATTAATTTTCAACTTCACACAAAGGCAAGTTGTATAAACACAACTGAAAACATCAGGAAACCCAAGCATTTTCCTTAGAGAAATGGAGTCAACTAATGTTCTGCTGGCAAGAAACTCCTGAATAATTGGGAAGATGTTGTTAGGCACAGTAGTTTGGGCAGCAGGGTGTTCATACTCTGATAGCACTGTTCAGTTTGGCTAGCTTAGATGAATGATTCCCATAATGTAGAAAGCAGAGATTATTAACCGTATAACAGGAAGCAATTTGAAGAATACAGGCTGCTTTGGAGACTTAAGAAATGGCTCTGAGACTGTCAAAGGATTTTTTTTTTTTGACTCAATTTACACCAGACTGGGATCTAATTAAATGGTGAGAGCACTTTTGATTTTTGCCTCTTTAATTCTCATTGATTTTATTTCTTAGACATATTTCAAACACAGGAAAAATAAGGAGAATTGTCTTGACACTTCAGACTTTGCTTGCATTGATTTCTGGCCTTGTTCATTCTACATATATCCAGGATACCTTGAAGTTTCAGGTCAGGACTTTGGTTCTTGTCCTTAATTAGGGATGTAACTGTATTCTTCCTTGCTCCTTGAATTTTTCTTGTTCCGCTTTTTTGCAAGATGCTCATTCTATTTTACTTAGTTACTTTTAGCCCTATTTAAGTGTTAATAAGTGAATTCCCTTTGGATGGGGTAAGAGTCCAATGTATTCGTAAGAGAGCATTTCAGGATTTTCTGCTTTCGTCTTCCTTTAACTCCCTTGTACTTTCCAAATCTGGAAATGCCATAGCTCCAGAGGAGGCAGTTCTAAATTACTCCTGTCCTTAGCTGTGGTATAGTCCCCATTGAAGAACAAGAGACCAACCATTTGCAAGTGTTTACAGTTGGACCTTCTGAAGGGCATCATCTTTCCTTAATGACAAAATGCATCAGATTCACGAGCTATGACAACAGTGCCTCAGGGTTTCCATGACCGTGGCAAAGTGGAACATCTGATGAAATCTGCTTGTGAAATGCAAGGCTGCCTTCTCTGTCACTGTGGTTACCGAGAGCTCTAAGGTCTTGCATTTTTTGTATTGAGTAGCAAATTCTCAAAGTGCAGAAAGCTACCCTGGAGTGTTGAGATTGCCCATGTGTGGGGCTTAAACATCCTTGTGAGGCCACCTCATTGTCTTACGCTCTAGTTCGAGAAGTCCTAATATTTCCCAAGTTCACAAGTTGGGTGAACATTTGCTTTAAGCTATTGAGTTGATGCCTAAGAACAGCAGAGGGGAGTGCTCACTTGAATCTACATTATTGATTGAAGCACTCTCCCTCACTGTACTTCAGTGAAGTGTAGCCAAGAACAACAAGATAAGAATTAATATAAGTGACAAGGGAGTTTCTCAGACTGTGCTGGTGCACATTAGCCTGGCTGAAGAGAAAAAGAAGCTGATACTTGAGTCTTTTGAGTTGCGAAGGGTCTGGTCAGTCCTTGAAGGGGAAGCACATGAATGGCCCAGTTGTCATCGCATTTTATTTTTCCTCCAACTTTGACTAATGGTGCATTTCCCCTGGCCTCCCACGGGCCATCCGTGGCTGACTTGCTTTGTCACTCTTCACGTCTAGTCGCTGCCTTTACTGTCCACCCTGTTCCCATGGCAGGAACCCGGTGTCCTCTAAAAAAACGCACAGGCACAAACCATCTGTCATTCTTCCCACTCCTCTTTCAAGCGACCACTTCCCATATTGTGTGGCCTTGCAGGCTGAAAGCAGTCTGCCTCCCCCTGCGTGCCTGGAGTACATGCCAACTCTCTCCCCACATGATAAGGGACCTCCTGACATTCTGCCTGTAAAAATACTAATGGGCATCTCCCTGTTGATAACCAGCTCTGCCTTTTTATTGTGTTCATGGGGTGATAAGTTGTCTGGATCAACAAGGAATTGTCCCTTTTGCCACTTTGCAGCCAAAGTTATTAAGGTCAAATTAGGTGTGAGTTGTGAAATTAAGCATTGCAACCACAAATAATTTGTAGTGTGCTATGGACAAAGGGAAAAAAGAAGCAGGAGAATAGAAGGGGAAATTATTGTAGGGCACAAAGAACCAAAGTGATTGGAAAGGAGGGAGGAGAGAATGGCTGGCAATGCTGTACAGGATGTTGAGCTAGGCCTGTAGGCTGTGCTGGATTTGGTCTCCTGCACCTGTGGACTGTGAAATCACAGAACAAGGTAGTTCTTTAATGTCATTTCAGAGCCATGTGAGTAGTTAATCCACACCCAAGGTGTCTCAGGGAGAGGAAGATAACCTGACTTTGCACCAGAAATAGTGCTTTTACGCATATGTTAGTTAATGATATTTCTTGTGCATGTGGCCCCACCAGAAGCATGCTTATGGGGCTTGTAATAGGTGCTCTAGGAAAAGCTGCAGCTATGACCATTGATGCAGACCAAGCTGTGCCTAAACTGCATCTGTCAAGTGGGCAACACTGATGGGTTAGTTAGATATACTTTTATCTATAAAAATTATTAAAAAATAATAATACAAACACTTTTTTGTGTGCGTATGTTTAGTAAAAAACTGGAAGCAATTTTGTTTCTTTTTTTCAAGTACTAGCTTGTGGAAGATGTCATAATCTGAATCACTAATCTGAATTACATGGATCTAGTCTCTGCTGGAAATGAAGTCCAACAGATCTAAATTATAGCTGGAATTTTGAAGCTAAAAATCCAGTCCTTCCTTCTGAGGCAGCACTTGACAATACCTGTATGACCTATGTCTAGGAATGATGTCCTCTGAATCATGCCTTTTCCTACAGCGTAGCTTAGACTCGTTGCTTGGGGACACAGCTTCTTGGGTCAGTTGTTCCCAAGGCTGCACTCACAGCAGTATTTAAGAGAGTTGGTTAGAAGAAAGCAATGTAGATAAACCTTCAGTTTATCCAACCCTACCTGAAAGGAGGTTGTAGAGAGGTGGGGTTGGTCTCTTCTCCCAGGTAACAAGTGATAGGATGAGAGGAAATGGCCTCAAGTTGTGCCAGGGGAGGTTTAGACTGGATATGAGGAAATTTTACTTCACTGAAAGGGTTGTCCAGCATTGGAACAGGCTGCCCAGGGAAGTGGTGGAGTTGCCATCCCTGGAGGTATTTAAAAGCCGTTTGGATGAGGTGCTTAGGGACATGGTGTACTGGTGGTCTTGGTAGTATTAGGTTTACGGTTAGACTCTATGATCTTAACGGTCTTTTCCAACCTATACAATTCTGTGGTTCAGTTTATGTATATAAACAGTGTAACTGGCATGACCATATTTTTCCAGAACCATTAGCCAAGTTTGGGAGAAGGAAGATGCAACTCAGAGGTCAAATCTATGAAAGCAAAGCCTGTTTGACACACCAAGAGATCTGTATGAATTTGGTTCTAACTTCAGAAGCTGGGGAGCTGCGAGGGGAGGATGGGAAGGGAAGATAGTGCAACACCCACTGAAAAGCTTCCATTTTGTTTTCTGGGGTGAGAAGCCTGAATTTTATGCCTAAAATACAAAGCTGAAGGTGTGCTGGATTTGCTTGGAAATGCTGCAAAGCTATTCTCATTTCCTGTAACTATTGTGAGGTTGGCCTTTTTCCATGGCTAAGCCCCAGTTCTTAGCTAGCCAGAATGAAGTGGCAGGAGAAATTCACTCTCTCTTTCATCTTATAGTGTATCTAGGAAGGCAAGAACCAAGACTTTGAACCATTAATTCCTAAGTCTGTGGCTTGATTTGCTGCAGTAGAAACTGTGTTTTAAGGGTTTTGTCTTCTCTTACCAAAGCTAATTGTTAATTGCATCTTCTTTTCTCTAGCCACTGCCACAAGGAATGACTGCCTTCTGTGCTGATGACAGATCTGCCCCTCTGTTATCAGACACTGCTCTTTTGCCATCTCAGTTTCATAACAGTTGCCTCTGCCTGGGAGACAGTGGAGCAGCCGTGTTGGGCAAAGCAGTTCTCTGAGGAGGAGAATGTTGGATAATGGAGTGATTCCCTTCGACATGGCTGGGGTACTGAGGTTGTGTTAATTTTTTATACCACCACCCCACACACACACATTCCCCCTTTCCCTGCTCTGAATTCTTAAAATTAATCATGGCATTGCTGTATGAACAACGCACACAGACAATGCTATAGTAACTTGAAAAGTATTTTATGGCACTGCTATGCATCACTTTTGTCAAAATTGTCAGGAAAGAGATAATTGCTACAGGTGGCAGAGGCTGCCAGATGACCATCAGAGGGTACACAGGGAATAAATTTGACTGCCTCTGCCAAATTTCTAGTGTTTACACCAGTGACACTGCTTCCTTTTCTCTCACTACTGTCATATATGTCATTTTGCTACAGCTTGCATACTGGCCTCCCTCCTGTCCTCAAGGAACAAACAGGTCTGGCACTCGTACTGTGCTGAGGTTCTTTTGGGCCCTAAGGGATGGGTTTGCAGTGATGCAGTTACGCTGGCACAAAACTCTGGAGATGTTGTACCAGCACAGAGCAAAGTTTGTCTGGAAGCAGCTTGCTCTGAAAAGTGTCTGCAGGCAGTACAGATGTCCTCATGGAGATGGGTTCTCATGACTGGATCTCAGCTGTATTGCGAATCAGCTTTGTATTCATGTACTTCCCTGAAATTTTCTCTAATAGTTGATTTGAACAGTCTTTAGCAGAGATCATATTTCTAGTTTGGGATTCCCTTTATACATCTTTCATTAATACAGGGATTCTCCGCAATCAGAGACCAGCACCACAGAACAGCTGGATCCATTTTGGCTTGACAAGGGGCATGGGCATTTTTTTATATATATTTATGGCTCTCGTGAACATTCAGAATGCTTTTTATAAATATTAAAAATAATCAAGGGTTCTGGAAAGAATTCATACTGCATTGCCATCATCTGCAGGAATTCTTCCATCTTCCTCTAGAATATGTATTACTAGCTGACACTGTGAACTAACTGGTCCAGTCTGGGAATTTCTAGCTACAGCTAGAGGAAAAGGGAGGCTGCAAAGGGAATTGGTATCTCTTGATCATCAGAGAGAGCAAATATAATACAGGCGGCAGCCTGGCTGCCCCTGGAGCAAGTCAGAAGCAAGAAGCTTGCAAGCAGGCACCTCAGAAAGTTCCCCAGAGTTTTGCTCTGCCTGCTGCACCCGCTGTGGTTACTTGGTAGGTTACTTGCCCTGCTTGTCTTGAGGTAGCTAGAGTTGAAGCATATGTTTTCCATTTAGAGCTTGGAGGATGCCCAGGTCCGACTTGGCATGCTGTCTGCACTGGGCATCAGCAGTACAGATGTGGAAACCACAAACCCGATTAATATGAGCCTAGAGTAAAAACTCAAATAAGCTTATAAATAAAACCAGACTTGCAGATTATTTGTTTCCATATTAGTCTATAATAGACCCTACTCAATATGTTTGTTTTATTTGGTTTGGTGACCGACATAGGTATTTATATTTCCAATAAAAATTTAAATCAGAATACAACAGACAAAGTAAGCTTAAATTATTTGTGCAGAAGATGATTGCAACTGTCTGAAGCGTGTAATTCCTTACATGAAATGTTAGCCTGCTTTGAACAGAGATGTGACAAACTGTTCAGTATTTAATTTACCATTCCATCATAGCTCCAAATCCTACATTTATATATTAAAATGAACTCCTAAATGCACTCTAATCCTCAACGAACAATCCAGAGGTGTTGGATGGCTTGGTGGGTCTAATTCTTGGTGTAAGCACCATCTGTGTGATCTTGGGTGAGTCACTAAATGATCCCCATGTCTTAGCTTAAAGTGGTGACTGTCTTTTTTCCCCTGCCAGTCTCCTGCTGGGCTCTGGGCATGCTTGAGGACCTCCAGTGCTCCTTTCCAGTGCAACTTAGCTGCTCCAGTGCAGGTAATGAAACCATCCAGAGAAGAGAGTTCCAAAGAACCATCTGAGAAGATTCTTCAACAGTGCTGACAGATGTTTTACTCAGTGGAGAAGATCTCTTGCTGGGAACTGCTGGCCCTTTATCCAAGGTGAGATTGCCTTGATTCAGCTCCATTTAAGCACAGCTGTACCAGAAAAATCTGTGGTTTGGCAGCAGTAGGGCATCTAGTTTATTTTGCCTGTACTATGACACTTAGGATGGGACACCTGCACAAAGCCTGACAAGTCTTTGAAGTGAGACTTGTTGTACCAAGGCCTTGTACACATCTGTGGTAAGTAGTATCTACAAGTGATCAATTAGGCTTACCTAGCTTTCAGACCATACCAAGGTGATGTAACTGGAATTGTGCTTCTCTCCCCTAGACCTCCAAAATAGACAATAGAGGGAAATAAGCACTTCCACATGCTGGTTTGGATCTCACATAGTAGGCTATCAAGGGAGCATGCAGTTCTTGCATCCTCGTGGGATGAACCTGAGCCTTGGATAAGTATTTGCAGTGACTTTTTTGTGCTAGTGGGGCTCTTAAGACAAATGAATAAACAAACAGTGCTCTCTTCCCATCTTCGCCTTGCAAAAACATAAGGGAAAAAACTCTCACACCCTTTGTTAGGATGTCAATGCCAGAGGAAAGACACCAGCAGTTATTCCATTCAAATGTCCAGTTTTTCTTTCCGATTGTTTCTCTGGGTTCCTTTTTTATTTTTTTCCCCTCTTCAGCTGGTTGAGCAATGGCCTGTTCTTATGAAACAAGTTTTCAGCTTCACAATGGCCCTGACTTCTCATTGTTTGAAAGGCAAGAGGGTCACTCAAAGTAAACTCTCTCGTGCTAGATAGTGTTTTTCCACATGGAAATGTTGGAGGGCCACTCTGTGCTGTCAGCCCAGAAAGGCCAGAAGATGCCTTCAGACTCCCCAGGTGCCTCTGTGTTTGTTTTCTAATGTTATTGCACATACAATATCATTAATATTATGTCCAAAGCTTGTCTTTTTAAACAGAGTCAACACATCTAACCTATTAGTCAGCCACAGGGAAAAAGGAAAGGATTAAGTCAACACTGTAAGGAATTAACCCTTTCCATTGCCCAGAGAAGAAATCAAAGATGATATGACCTCCTTAAATTGCAAAAGGGACTTGATTGTTTTCCTCTCACAAAGTAGTGGAAATAATTCCTCTCACTTTGGCACTCAGATGTAAAATGCAACAGCCTGTGTCCTGCAGGAAGCAGAAAAGACTGGTGACTTATAAGACATCATTCTCTTTCCCGTGGTACATGCCATTGAAGGGCAGGAAATTTCCCTGCCACCCACCTTTTTCTTTTTTTGAATCTCCATTTCCCTGTGGGCTGCCTCAGGTACTGGGCTAGGCTTGGCATGTAGACACAATTAGAAATATAGGCGAGACTGCATGGAGCAAAGTGTCCAAGTGCTGAGTGAGTGCCCAATGGGCCGTAGCAAAATGCACAACCAAGTCAAAGAAAAATGGAAAATATTTCATAAAATTCATCTTTGCATCCCTTTTTCCTCTCTTGATATATGGCCCCTTATTCACAGCTGCCCAGGCCCCGGCCCGCATGTAAATATGTCAGTGCACCAATGAGACGGAACATGGTCGCAGAAACGCCGGCGGCTGTTCCCAGATAAAACGCTGAGCTGGAGCCGAGGCGTTTATTGTAAATAAAGATCAAGGCAAAGCAGCAACATTTCTGTTTGACTCAAGCCTGCCAAGGTTGCTAGTCCAGCTCCTTTCACGACTACCATATGTCCACATGGATTTCCCCTTCCAGAAAGTGACATGTTACTCTTCTGACAGCTCTGCAGCCGTTGCAAGTTCCTCGATACTTTCCATGTGTTGCTTTACAATAACCTGGAAACACTGGTGGCAGATGGAGCAATGGGTGCATGTGTGGGCATGAAGGGGAGAAGCAGACTTGCAACTGTTCAGCTCTGTTACTGCTGTACCTTAACAGTAACTTTGCAGGGTCTGGGACACATTAATGGTTTTTTTGGTTCTGCTCAGTAGAGGGCACTGGATCCTATAAAGAGGAATTGATACAGTGAAGCACAAAGGGCCTGATAGCTTTAGCAGATGGACTAATCTTTTTTCCTCTGGATACTGGTGGTGTGGAAGAGAAGTCTGCGGCTCTGTCTGCTGCATGCCAATTGACCGAGAGATGACCATGGCATGTGTTAGCAGGTGATAAAATTGTGTCTTTTACATATATTTTTTATTTTAATTAAAGTGGTAGCTACAAAAATCAGTCATCTGGAAATCAGGTTGGCTAAAGTACTAGCCATCTGGCATCCTGAACAGCAACACCAGCCAGCTGACACAACGGGGGGGAGATGCAAGCACCTACAAACTAGAGCCTGAACAGCCAGGCTGGGGTGGAGACCAGTTGAATTGTGCAGGCTTGTTCCTGCAGTCCATAGGGGAGCTACAGGAGTGGTCTGAGGGGAGGTGGCTGAATCAGGGAGTTTAGCCTTCTTTGTAGCCCTTGATCCAAAGTCCCCACAATTTCACTACAAAGTATCATTTTTTCCAATGAGTTCGCCTTGTTCTCAGCAATACCCACAAACAACGCACTGTCAATCCACTCCACTCTCCCTCTTTTGTCACTGAGTTCCCTTTGCTGTGTGCTGGGGTTTGCATTTTCCTCACTCATGGCTCAGATGAGCTGTACGCCAAAGGGACTAACAAAAAAATATTAGGAATGTAGCTTTTTCAGTTGATTTTTTTTAAGTTTAGATGGATCTTGTGCATGTATGTTGTAACGTAATTCTTTTAATAATAAAAGTTTTAATGCTAATAAATAACATATATTAAAAAACTTCCTAAGCCTTCATCTGGCACTAGTCTAATATGTTGAAGATCTGGCACAATTTACTCATATAATTCAAGAATAAGAGCTGAAATTATTCATTCTCCACGCTGACAGATACTGACCTAAGTTCTTGAGCTGACCTAGGATGCTTCACTTCAGATGACAACTCCAAATGCAAGAAAATTTAATACTACCGCAATATATGCTTTAGCTCTGCTGAAGAAAACTGCAAGGCGATGCTGTTTCCCAAAAAGCAGCTAGTTTACTTATTGAGGGTTTTATACTTCTATAGCAGCACATCTCACCACACCCTAGCAATTGCCAGACCCAAACTAGACATTAAATGTGCTGGAAAATGTGGCAGTACCTTCCAGCATTTGCTGATTCCTGAGCTTAGTGGGACTCGGGCATGCCTGCCTTGCATAGCAGCAAGATAAGTCTCGGAACTGGGAGAAAGGAACAGTTTTTCTTTCACACACCCTCCCTCTCACAAGTCTCAGCTCCTGCCTTTGCCTTGGCAATGCAACATAGGGTTCAAGAGCTCCCCATGCGCCACAGGTGGCTGGCCCTTGGCCTGTAGTGCTGTGCCGCTGTTCCCATTTAAATCAGATAGAAGCCACGACTGCTAAGGGTTGTGGGTTTGGTTTTTTTATTAAATAGGTCAGCAGGCCCTGACAGTTGGCAGCCATCTCCAATGCGGGAGCTGTGTGATGAAAGGCCGTATTATGGCAGGCTCCAGTGTATCTTTTTATCTGCCCTACTTGGTACGGCATGTTCCAGGTGGAGACTGGCAGGATGCTAGTGCTAAACCCTGCCTACTGCCGTTCCCTGGTGACAACAGCAGTATCCTGGCTCCTTGTCCCATGTTCAGATCCCAGCTCCCTTTGGCTGCCCTGGAATCTACTGCTCCCACCACAGTTCTTTGATACGTGGAGACTTCCTGACTTGGGCACGTTATTCTGGGAAGGGCGATCAATCCCTGTGACAAACAGATGTGCTCTTGAAGTGGTTCCTATAGTCTGTATTAGGCTAAACCAGGTCTGCATGTTGTAACCAACTTCCCCTTCCACTGCAGAGGCCTGATACTGTACCTTCATTTCTGGTACTGTAAATCATTATTCCTTAACACCACTCAGTAGAGAAGTAGGTAGATGATAAACTTGGCAATAAGTTGGTTCAGTAGCAATTTTCCTTAGCAGTTTTAAAGTGTGATTTTTTTAAATTTTTTTTTTAACAGTTCCTTGACAGGTTAATGGGGCACATGGACAGGAGACTTCTGCTTTATCTCCTTGAGCCCTGACTATTTGAGGTGTTGCCTGGCTCAGCTCCTAGATGTGAGAGGAAGGTGTAACTTACACTTCTCCCCAGTGACTTCCTGATGCTCACTGGTAGAGAACAGACATGATTCACTCCAGAAGGTACTGCTGAGTGCTCCCAGGTGTCTGATCTGCCAAGCAAGGTTGGTAGCATCAGTTCCCATAAGATTTCCCTCTCTTGAAGAGAGGCTGGTGTCAGCCGCAGCTACTCTCCGAGGCCTGACATCAAACCGTATAGGGTTTTGTTAGAAGCCGACTGAAAACGTGGTGCTGTTATTATCTGACACTGACTGAAACAAAAGCCAAATGTTGATGAATGTCTGATCCTAAAAGTAAACAGTTTGATTTTTTTTTTTTCTTTGCAAGTCAGGGGCCCTCTAGGGTTTTATCTGATTTTGGCAATCTCCTGCACATTTTGGGGCCTGGAGCATGGTTTTAATTGTTACATCACAAAAGTTGCCAAATAGTGTTGAATGCTCCTTAAAAACTCTCTCAATTTTATGGAACTTCTCAACGGCTTGACTAATACAATAATTACTGGAACTCGGCTATGTTGCCTAGTGGCAAATGGAATTTTTTCATAATGATGCTGTCTGTCGTTAATAGCAGGATTTGTTCTTTCTCTCAGCGGGAAAGAGGCCAGAAAGCCATGGTATCTGTCTTTTTTAATGACAGCCAACAGCAAACGGATAAAATAATCAATTATATCTACAGATAGGTAGATAAAGTATAATTTATCATGTCAAAAACAAAAATGTTTTTAATTGGGCTGTTAATCATTTTGTAATTTTAACTAAAGAGATGGGGGCTCTACTTTGTGCTCAGACATCACTAATATTTCATACAACATTAGCTGATCTTATTATAGCTTTAATAATAGTGTTTACTCCTAACTGCCAAAATATAAAATGCAATTTCTGCTCTCATTAGCTGAAGCCTTTGCAGTTATAAAGGGATGCCCTTCCCTTTTATTTTTCTTCTTCTAGAAAGATCCAGGGGAAAAAAGGAGGTTCAGCTGACTAATCAGCTGTAACAGCTTCTAGAATATGCTGATCTTTCTGTTTGATTAGGAGTACCCATACTAGTTACCAACAAATGCGTTACTGAAATGATTATTTTTTTTTTACAGCAAAGCATATAAGCAGATTAGTATAACGCAGCAAAGAGTGGAAGTTGGGAGTTTTGATTTCTAGCCACACCTGCATTGTCTTGTGGGAAGCTGGGCAGATCATTTAATCCTCCTAACTTGTTCTCCCTGTCTGTAATGTAGGTATTAGATAGCTGCCTCATCAGGCAGCTACAGAGTATGTGTTTTAAGATTCCTGACAATTTGATATAAAGATGGCAAACATCTGGATGGATAGCTGCAATAGCAGCCTCTCTGCTAGCTCTTTGAGGAAGGAAATGGGAAGTTTATGTCTGGACCTAAATCTTCCCCATATTATAACTGAAAATGTCCTCACAATGCTGCCTGATTTCAGGATCAGTGAGGAATCATCTAGCAGAAAAATCTCATAGCACTGGGGTACTTTGGCTGTCTACTCTTGTGTTGTTATTCCTATTGATATCATGAGCAGATGACCTATGTTGGACCAGATCTCTATTTTAGCTATAAAGTCTACATTAAAAAAATGCCAGCCATGCTAGGAAAAGAAATGTTGTGACTCTTGAGCACCCCTTTGCCTCAAATACACTGGAATTACTTCCCTGCTTCAGAAGTGTTTTGCAGAGGCAAATTAATCTCCATTCCTCTTACCTTGGTTTCCCTCTGAAAAGCTCTACCTGCCTTAAATGAAGAGCTGGCCTCTAGAGTACCTGTTTGGGAGCAAAACATGCACTTAACGTTGTTTGGCAAGGGCAGATTTCACTTTTGGTGTTCCAGTGGGTGTCTTTGGCTGTGGTTTTAATTTTACGTCCGTGGCATCTCCCAGTGATGCATGTAACACAGAGAGGGCCAGGACTGCTCTTCCTGTAACTGGATCTTCCCTGAGAGTGGGGGAAATTTAGTGGATTGAGTGGGTTTTTTACAGGTCTAATGGCAGGATTGAGGCTGTATTCATACTGGGAAACAGGGAGGAGAAGCTCTGGGGCTGGCTTGCCCAAGCATAAATAAATTGGAGGTGCACAAACATTCAAAAAATTCCCAGAGAGTCACGTTGCACAACTTAATGGGCCTGGTGCCTTCACCTGTGCCAATTTTATGTGACTCTTAACTCTGGCGTTAAATAAAAACGAGACTTGCTCTAATGACATCAACAGCCTGCGGTGAAGAAAATATGCTGCTACTTTGATACAGATCCCCTTTTAAGGAGGACACAGTAGACAGCCAAGGCTCTTTTTCCCATCTGTTGGGTGAATGTTACGATTCCCTGCTCAGAAGCACGCTCTCAACAACACTCCTCCACTTTCAGCGTTACACTAGATGATTTTTAATAAGAATATGGTTATCTGCTGCCCCTGGTCTTGCCACCTTGATTTTACTCTCCATTACATGAAAGGATGGAAAAGGGGGACATGAGTTGGCTGGGGGAGGGGAGCAAATAGCACGGGGAGGGCGTTAAATGACCCAGCTGTTATGTGTGAAGTATCTGCTTTCTAATTGCTTCTGTTGGAATTCAGGGGAAAACAGCACTGGCTACACTTAATTAATAAGGCAGGACTCACATAAACTCCAGCTGTGAGCACAGGACTGGTCTTTAAAGGATAAGCTCAGGAGGTGGGGCAGAGAGTTTGATTTCCTTGCACTAAACCCTATCACATGCTGCTGGTAGTGTGTGTGTCCACTTAAGCCCTTTGGTTGGTCTGCCTGAACCAGACATGAGGTATCTGTTGCTGTCCGCGTGCCCCACCCCAAGAAAAATGATCTGTCCTCAGAAATCAAAGGTGTGAGGCTGTTTCAACCTAGGGTGAAACCGCTGTGTTTCCAGTCGAGTTTGGAATCCCTAAAAAGTGGGGATGCTTGGATCAAAGGTTTTCGTTTGGACTTAACAAAAGCAGGGGCTTTTGCATCTGGACCCAGATACAGGTTTGCCCCTTGGTCCTCTTTTCTGCCTAGTTCCAGAGGGCTTGGATTTGGCATCCTGTCAGCATCTCTCTCTCTCATCTGGGCTCTGCCTCAGGAGCTTTGCTGCAAGGGGAGCACTGGTGGGGTGTTTGCAGCTGATGCCTCCAGACCATGCCCAAAGGCCATTTTCCAGTGATCCCTTTGAGAACAATGCCCAGTTCATTTATCTTTTTTTTGAGAAAGGCTCAAAAAGATCATCAGGAATTTCCCAGAGTTATAGACAATGCCCCTAAAACCCACATGAAAATGCGAATGCCACAGTGTTTCCCCGCTTGGTCCTGCTCCAGGTCTCACTACCGTAGGATGCCCCCCACCACCAGTGCAAGGTCTTCCTAGTCAGAGCACAGCAGTGCTGGGGTCTGTGCCGAGACCAAAGTCTTCTTCCACTTCCCATGGGATGGCATCTCTAGATTTTAAAGCTTGTTGTTTAAGCGTGTTATGCTAGGGAACAGTGGAATCAGAAAAAAAAGGTGGAGGGGATGTTCGCATGTAGTTAAGAGTCTGTTTTTCCTCGCTGGTTGTGGAGGGAAATGAGCTTCCTGCCTAAGGTGAGGTGTCATTTGCTGGATGGAAACCTTTGTGTCCCGGCTGGCCTGCTCCTTTGGGTGCCACTGCTCAGGGCAGGCCTCTTCCAGTGTGATCGCTCGTCCTCCCAGGCCCTCTCCTTTCCTGGTGCCATGTTCCTGCCTTGCAGCAGTCCTGACGCTCCTCAGATGAGTGTTAGGGTCAGCGCAAGGGAGGGGACACGGCCATGTGGCTGTGAATGGTTTGGGAAAGGAGGAGCGCTCATTTTGGCACGGAGAGCCCAGCTGTTTGTTCTCACCGCGCCCTTCCTCCCCAGGCTGGAGCTGAGCAAGTCTCCATTTGACGTTGTCATGTCCCTTTTCCCCCTGTCTCTGCTTGGGACCACCCACCACCTTCCATGAGTTCTGAACATGCAAGAACCTTTCAGATTTCTGGTCAGAGCCCTTTGTTATTTTGAAAGGTAAAATAATTCAAGGCTCAAGCATCCAGGAGGGTTTCGGTGTTTCACTGTGCCTGATTTCAGTGACAGCTCAGCCTGGTGTGGGACTAAACACACAGATACATCAATAGCCCCAGTCCATTGAGGTAGCTGTGTGGAGCGGGACTTCCCACCCAGAGAGAAAAACAATTCTCGGGTGTTACAGCATGTTTCCAAGCAAGCAAGGTGGGGCCTCCCTTTGCAAAGCTCTATAAACAGCAGCTCTTTGTCTCCTCCATTTCTCTTTGCCCTGAATGTGTTGCTATTTTCAAAGGTTGGTTTCAAAGTGCTGATTCACAGCCACCAGCCGTATTGTTTTATCTGAGGAGATTAGGGCTGAGAGTGTTGTGGTTTTGTAGTGAAAAGACTCCATTGGAAATAGCAGCATATTTGACATGAGACTGTTATTTATGCTCAAATAACCATCTCATTTAAGGATGAGGAGTCTGGGTTTTTTTTTTTTCTTTTCAAGTTTAGATCAATCATGTATGAAGACAAACTCCCACTCAGCCCCCCTTGGCCCCTAATACTTTCATTTCATTCTTCTTCTGCTCATTATTTTATGATTTTGTCCTTGACTGGAACATTTCTCTCTTGTCTTCCTTAAATGCACCATTAAAGAGGGAAAGAACTTCTATTTAAAGCTCAAGCCTTGTGCAGCTCTTAAGCCATAAATAATGTTTTATACAGATTCTAAGATTATTAAATCCTTCTAGTTAGCCTCCCTCTTACTTTCACAGCTCATCTGATCAGAGGGGACATATTCTTTTGAAACTTAACTATTTCTATTTTGCTTTTGCAAGCCGACCTGAGAAGATAGGATCTGGCTGTATGCATTGCTGATTGGAAGACTTGCCATAGGAATGCAAAAAAGCTTGCCTGCAAAAGAACTGATTGTTGGTATGGAAAAAACCTCCAGAGAAGCCCTGTAATTCTGAGATGTAGTCAACTTTCTAAATATAGGCAAGTCTACAACTGAAATTGAAATCTGTCTATCTGGGGAGAGAAATGCATTTAAAATACACTTGTCTGGAGAGGGCTTACACATAATTAAAATACACATAATCAGTGAAGGGAATGCTTTGGTGCGAGGAGATAGTTATGCTGAGGTAGTAACTGATTTTGGGACAGCCGTAGGAACTAACCCATTGGGCTCTGTGCATCGCCTCCCCATAACTACGTATCCGGCTCCTTTTGATACCAGGGCCAGGCATCACAGAGCCAGCATCTGAAGCTCAGCTTTTCCCTGCAAATGCAGCCAAACCAGCTGCTGCAGTCTCCAGAGATCCTGAGACTATAGTGCTGAGCTGCTCTTCATTCTGCTGGATGAAATCTGCTCAGCTCAGACAGTACCTTAGGGGTATGGCCAGTTAGTCAGGCCTTGCCAGTATTACAAACTATAGAGCTGAGCACATGGAGGAAAAAATATCCCTAGTAGAGGAAAAAATATCCCTAGTAGAGACAAAGCCTCACAGTAGACAGCCTACACAACGAAACTATCTCCTCCAATTAGTCCATGGTCATCAGTGAGGCAAATGTCTCTGCCTCCTGAGCCAGACAGGGTGGTGTTTTAATAATAGGCATAAATCTATTGTGCTTTTCTCCTCGTGACCTAGGATATTCTGTCAGGGCAATGCATACCCCAGAGAAGGAACAGAATTTATGTGTACAATAAAACAATAGAGCTTCAGTGATATCAGCTGTTTGACGAACTTTAATATACATTTGCTATAAAACAGGCAGCAATTACCAGAATGTGATACCCAAATAAAAATCCATGATCCATTTGCACGACAGATCTTCAATTTACTCACATTCATGTGAAAGAGACACATAAAAATGATATCCATGCTTAAAATCACTTAGAAGCAGTCTGAAAGACCCCACAGTTGCAAGTGATACTGCAGTACTTAGCTAATACTCATGTTTCGATGGCTTTGCCTTCATGATTCTTCCAGTGGTTCCTTTATGTTTTCTGGTATTTTGCCAAACACCTGTGAATCAGTGCACAACAAATATTCCTGCCATTTAATTTAGCCTTGCACAGAAAGGCTATATTAGGCCTGATGCAGACCTAATCCCAAACCTCTAAAGAGGTTTAAGGCACTCTGGTTTCACCTAATCCCGAAACCTAAACCAGAATCATTGAAAACCTCCATAACACCAAAGGAATGGGCAAATAAAGGGTTTCCACTATGAAATTATTAAAAGGACACAGTGTATCTTTTGGATTTGAGACCTAAAGCTTTATCTAAGGAGCTTGGACTGTCCACAATAAAAGTGTTTATTTTGAAGATAGGAGGTTGAAAGGTTTATTTGACTAGAGGGCTGATTTTGCCCCTCCCACCCAAAAAAAGAAGAGGGGTGATCCCCTAGAAGAGTGAAAAATGGCAAAAGGGATGAACAAGTAACAAGGCAGGGGCAGCCCAGCAAAGCAGCCAAAGAAAATGAAGCCCAGGTTTCTGTTTAAGCCTCAGTCATGGCTCTCTGTGAGAAAGAGCAAGAGCACAGCCCCTGGTACACAACTGGGCTGATGGTCCCTGAAGTTCCTCGCAGCAAACACGTAAGGAAAGAGTTATTGGTGACATAATAAATACATCGCTGCTGTTCAAAATGGAGAATCTGCTCTTTTGAGATCTTACTGATGGGAGATAACATGTAAAAACATGCGCTGTAATGGAACTTTCAATTACAAATTGCATCCAACTGTAATAAATTTGATGTTGCATTAATTCATGTTAAATTAATTGGATTCTGTCAATCCTGAATTCTGGTAACCACCTTATCTTGCCATATAACTCATTATCTTTGTGTTGTAAAAGGGGTATTTCATTTTCAAGGCAACTGTAGGGAATATTAACTGTACCATATTCTAATAAACATTTAGCTCCTAACAAATTAAAGACCTGAAAGTATACTGCACATGTGGTTTCATTATGCATAGCATTTTATAGCAACGATCTGCTGCTCTAAATCTCTTAAGTCAAATCATTTCAGCAAAACATGTAGGGAAATACAGGGCTGTATTTGTGCATTATACAATACTGAAGGTATTTATCTGTGCTTAGGACATTCCTAGTAAAGAGAGATATAGCCTCCTCAGCGTACTGCGTTTTCATAACCACTGCATGAATGCCATTTAAGAGCCCTTTAGAGCAAGGGTTTAGGAATCAGTGTTCCTACAGATGAGAGGTTTGATACGAGTAGAAAAGCAAGCCCCAGACTTACCTTCACAAACTCACAAAAAATCTCCATGCCTTTGTTTGCATCAGTAGAAGTGGAACAGAATAGCACTTATTTAACAGCACTGTGGTACTCTAGGTGTAACTTAGCTTTGAAAGACTCTTCGGCTCTGTAGGCAAAAATGGCAGGAAAACTGTAAAGCATTAGTTTTATGAGGCACCAATCTTTCTAGCTGGAATTCTAGCAGTATAGCCTTGTGAGAAGCTACGTAAATGACAAAGCTTTTCTCTCCTAGCCAGGTGACACAAGCAAATGATGGTTTATGTGCTTTCCTTGAGCAAGTCTTGGTGTAGCTGGAGAGCAACAGGGGACACTTAAAGGGGAAGACTATGCCGTTCTGCAGTGCCGTCATGTGCGCACGCCTGCACTGAGCTTGCCATCGCCTGTCTGAGGGTGGATGGGCACATTGGCAGGGTATGTTCCAATCCCACATAGCAGCATTTTTGTTCCAGTAGCAACAATACATACTGGGTTATTTCAGTGTTGCCCGATTTAGTCCAATTATGGCACCTAACCATTAACTTCCATTTGGAACCATTTCAGGAGGCAACTTTCTTCTCTAAAGAGGCTCTCCTGCAACACAGCATCTGGAAAACTAAGTGTGGCTCTGCTGCACTGAAAGACTGGGGTCTGTTTGTCCCAGAACAAATCCAGATTGACAACGGTTGCCAGAAGAGCCAAATAAATTCAGGAACACGATAACCCCATGCTCGGCAGAGCTTCTGGCAAATGAATGCTGTGCAAGCAGAGAGTGGAAGAGAGCCTACAACATCGCCTCGCGCCCACCCACTGATCAAACTTCGTAAGGAGAACTATGGTGAATCACGTAAGGCACAAACTGACTCGATGCATGCTCGATGGCAACAACAGCCTGGCCCCAGCGCCCCAGCCAAGGCCTTCCCAGATGGTTCAAGCACTCCTCCTCAGCGCTGCAACTCTCTGCTCCCTCAGATGTCGTCCTTCGCACCTCCTGCTGTCCGTGTCTGGCCCTACAAAGCAGCGACACGTTTCCAGCCCAGCCCAGCACCGCCTCCCGGCGAAGGCAAGGTCGGCCGGGGTTACGGAGCGGGCGGGGGCAAGAGCGGAGGGGCGCAAAGCCCCTCGCCGCGGGGGGACCCACAGAGCGGGGCGGGCTCCCGCCGCCCTGGGGTGCCGCTGCCGGCACCGCGGGCCTCCCTTACCGGCCGGATGCCCCCGTGGCTACTCGGGGGCCGGCGAGGGCCCACGGGCGGCGGGACCGGGCTGGCCGCAACGCGCCGCGAGGCACCGAGGGCCCGCCGGGCGCGGACGGCGCATGCGCGCCTGCCTGCTCCCCCCGTGACGTCATCATCGGTTCGCGGGCATCACGCTGGCGCTCGGCGCTCCTCTGTGTCTGCCTGCTTCCCGCGAGGCAGCCTTAGGTACAGCGGAGGATCGCCGAATCATCGCTGTCACGCTTCCTCCCCCGCCAGGCGGAGCGGCGCTCGGTGAGAGACGGCGGGGAGGAGCGGGGTGGGGGGACCGCCCTGCATCCCCGCCGCCACGGGGACTCCCGGCGCGGCCGCTGGGGCGGCGGCGGGGCGGGGAGGACGCGCCTGTCACCGGCGCTGCGCCGCCTCTGAGGCCGCGCGGCGCTGGGGGGGGAAGTGTGCGCCTGCGCGGGGGCATCGCCACGGCAACGGCGGAGCGGCTCGACCCGCCGCGTGCGGGGCCGCTATCCCCCCCCGCCTCGCGCCTCCTCTCACGGGCGACAGCGACCGGGGCCGCCCCGAGCGGGCGGCGGCGCTTGGCTTGTCCCGTCCCGCACGGCCCTGCCCGTCACCGGCGCTGGAAGGGGTACGCGGAGTCTGTCCCGGCCAGAGGAGCGAGTGGGGCTGGGAAGACGCCCCAGGCGGGACGAATGCTTGAGCGAGCTGCAGCGCGTGCGGCTGACGTGAGGCCCCTACTAGATAAAAGTGCTATTTTGATGCGGGTCTGCATCTACTTCATGGCAGCTCAGCTGCTCTGAAGCAGATTGCCTGGAGAGCCTCTGTGCAAGGTCTCTTCTGGCAGCTGTAACACCAACGCCTCGTGCTTCGAGTTCAGAATACAGCCGACCAAACGTTTAGTATCAGCGAGCCATAAGTACCGAACCCAGTTGTAATGGAGCTTGCAATTCTAATGCATTGAATTTTACAACTCTTCCGTAATAATCCCAGTGCTTTTCTTTTAGGACCAACAGAAATGAGTGTTTTTAAGGTATTTAAAAGTAAGCGATAGCAAACGAGCTTACGTAAACACTGCAGATCAAGGTGAGGCTTGGAAATGCATCTACTGGATTTCAGACCCGGTTCTGCCTACGGAAGGCACAGCCTCAGGGGGGTCGGTGCTTGCCCTGCGCCTTCCCCCCGCCACCTGCAAAATTGTAATGGCAGTTCTCAGGAAGACTTGCTGATGCGTAATATTTTAAGCGCTTTAATACCCTTCAGTTGAAAGCATTTACAAAAGTAAGACATGGTATTGTTAGTAATACATATAGCAATACGAAAAAATAATATTGTATTTATCAACCGGATAGAGCTCTGATCAACCTGCTCTGGTCTCATAGCTGACCCTGCTTTGAGCCGGAGATCAGACTGCAGACCTCCTGAGGTTCCTTCCATCCAGAGTGATTCTGTGACTGTATAATTAATACACCTAATTTCATAATGCAAACTTCTATTCAGATATAGCCTACGGAAGTCTACAAAACTGGCCTCATTTCAACAGATTGACTAGAATCCCTAGGTTTTTGCTTCGATTACTATCAGAAAATGGAGAAAATCTTGCCTTAATGGATTTTTCACAGATTGTTTCATCGAAGGGGAAAGAAAAAGATCCACACCGCTCATTTGTCTTCACATAGTCAGAAGCTGGATGTGCTGCCCCTCATTCACGGTGTGGCAGCGGGTGTTTTCAGTTTTCAGGGTTACTTGCTTTTGCTCCCTCTACTGGGAGTCTGATTCTGCAGCGGAATATTGCACGGGTAGCAAGTATGAGAGACGTAGGCTATGTTACAGATATTTTCAGCATGGGCGGTTTGTTTGCGATGTGGCATTTAGCGGACCTAGCTAGCATCTGCATACCGATATCTGATGTTTGGATTCTTTTATTGTATATTTTTCTTCTCAGTAGTGCTCGTTGTTTGAAACAAAGAAAATGCTTTATACAACTCCTTTATGTGCCACTTTACAGTAGAAAATAATCTAATGTCCAGATTCAATAGCTTCATTTTGAAATGAACAAGGTAAAAACCAGGCATGGTGTGTGCTCTGGAAAAAAACAGAGGACATGAGAGATGGAAATCTGTGTGTAACTTTTTCTCTGGGAATCGTTTTGAAGAGCACTTCTCCATGCTTTTTAGCACAGTCTCTTTGTGACCTGTCATTCTTCCAAAGCTCCTTCCACCAACCCCCAGTTTTAGTAGCATTTCTGTGAGGCTTTTCGAGAGGACTCCATGACTGGGAAGCATTTCATTAGTAATTTGTCCTGTCTGCCTAAGTTATATGGAGTATAGAGGACATTTTATTTATTTTTAACTAAATTACTACATTTTAAAGAAACTACTGGAGTAACTTCTTGTTTTTTGATGATTCCTATTAACGTTTTCATTGATTTGCAGGTAAACTAGTTTTTTCTTGTTGTAAAAATATCCTGTGATCAGGAAATCTAACACTGTTCTGGCTTGGATGTGTCAGTATGAGTTATAAAGATTCTGCAGATGGAAATTATGTTGGTGCATGCGCTGGAATAGACGCTAGTTTCTAATATCAGATAAATAGTCTGGTTTTGGTTAATTGGTGTAAAGACTTATTTTTAAGCATTATAATTACAATATTAGAATCATAACATACTAGGGAGCAGATCTGATGACTAAGTACATTACGCCTTTTCTGACCCTGTTGACCATTTTAGAGTAGTGTGAGTTTCTTTTTGCAAAGAAACACTGACCCGTGTACGTTCTTACATTCTAAAGAGACAATTTTTTTGGCTCTCCATCACATAGTACATCAGGCTATATTATGTTTTGTGTTTGCATACCCTTTATTTTTAATTTGAGTACTGTTTTTCTCTAAGCTCAGCCAGAACAACATACTATTTCATTGGAACAGTAAGAAACGTAAGCCAGTCCTCGCTAATTAGCGTATATGGGAGATTTAATGCTCAAGATTCTGGTTTTCCAAAATGATACTCTATGAAGCACTGTCTTCATTGGGGAAAATAGCTACTATGACTACTCTTCTGTAATAAATTGTTTTGTTGTAGCTACGTTGGATTATAGATGTATGTCAGTGACATTTCTGGGATTGTGAAGACAAATTTAGTAATGATAAAAAAAAAGGTTGAAAAAAAAGAGGTTCCTTTTTGGACACCTGAGTTGTAATGCTGATACGTTACTTTGGTCCAAACTTGAAACCTCAGCACAGTATTACATGTTTGTGTGTCTGTCTATGTAAAGAAAAAAGGTAAGTTTAGTAGCAGTAATAGTGGTTTGATCCCCAAAATAGCTGTGTGGATGGATTTATGCTTTCTTTGTAACAATGCAGTTTGACTGCACTAGAATACACTTGGTAGTATAAATGAAGGGTTTCAAATTAGTAATAGCTTGAAAACTACTTTAGCTACTGGGGTTTTTTTCCCAAATTATTGGTCTCTGTGGAGCAGTAAAAGTGATCACAAAGCAATGAGAAAGAAATAAATCTACAAAAAAACCTGCATAATTTTTGCCCAAGCAAACCAGCTTCCTTTTGAGCTCTGTGCTGGCACAGCTGTACGATAAAAGCGGATTTTTTTGCTGTTCATAAGCAATAAAAATAATTTCACAACTGTAATGAATGCACTTCTATGGTACATTTTAATTATATGCAGCTAATGATGGCATAGCTCGTCATTTCAAAAATTGTTTCAATGGCATTTATGACTTGGTGTAAACGCTCACATGTCATAGGATTATTTGAAAGAACTGGCACTTTGAGAGATGTCAGGTTTGCCCTGTTGAGAAAAGTGACTCATTAAACAATAGGTGCTAGTCATCAAGAGTAGATTGTAGAGCACGTTTAGGCTACAAATATTAGAGTCAACAGATTTAGTTAAAAAAAGAGGTATTACTGGGTGTCATTTAAAAAGGCATATATTAGCCTTGAAAGTTTCCAGACCGCTAAACTGGAAAATCCAGGCTATGTCATGATTCAGAAGCATTTAAGATATGAATCAGTCTCTTCTGCATCTCAAAAGTGAAAGTTATAGGGGAAACCACCTTTTCTATAAATGGATTTACTAGCACAGGTCTTTAGAATTGTAACATCATACTGTAAGCAAATTAGGAGTCTTAGGAGCAAAAAATCTTTTAGTCAGCAAATTTTCTCTTTCATGATTTATTTTTGAAGGTCAGAAGGTGACCGTTACAGTCAAAAAATAGTAATTGGTACAGGAAAACCTTCCCAGATGAGATGCAACCTTGTCCTAAACCTCTGAGTTTGCAGCCTAAATTTCCCAGAGCTGCTGGGTGACTCTTGGGTGTAAGGGTAAAGCTGAGCAAGAACTATTTGGAAAGAAACACAGACTAATGTTTTGCCTTTTTTTTTTTTTTTTAGTTATTCCATAATTTTTCAGTAGAAGGTAAATTTCTTTGATTTAGGGGAGGGAAGAATTCTGCTTTAAAACATACCGGATAGGAATCTTAGGACAGACTTTTTGCACTCAGACAGCTGGAGCAGCTGTAGATTCCCCACTGAAATGAAAATGCTACAACTCAAGATTCAGAAAGGTAAAAAGTGTGACCAGAGCATTAAATAGAAGGGCCATATGATACCAAAATTAGGCTCTGTGTTTATTATAAAGAAAATCCTAGTTGTAGAAGGGAAAAAAATGAACTTGTTCCACCACTTTCTTTTTTCCTCAGGAGAAAACACAGAATATATCCTAGGTAATAAATCTGTTTTATGGCTCACATGAGAAAGGGTGGAGGAACTCCCATTATTTTCTTCCCAGAAATTGAAATACACATGAGCTAACATGGGAGACACTGGGATTTTCATCCGACAAATGCACAGCTGGCTTCTGCTTTTATTATTTTTCTAAGCCTAATAATTTTTCATTTGATTAGCTGGTGGCTGACAAAACTATCATTTGCTCAGTGTTTTGTATATTTAGTTGAGTAGGTGTGATGCGAAAAGATATTGTAATACATACCCAGAAGCATAGCTCAGCTTGTTCAGTTGAGGAGAAATTTCTGCTTGCCTCTCCTTAAAATGCAACTTTCTGTTATCTATTTGAGTTTGAAAATCAAGAAAGTAACTTCTGGAGAACTAGAAACAGGAGAATTGTGTAAGCATTTGAGGATTTTTTTTTTTTAATTCACATTGTAGAATTGCGTGATGCTCTACACATATAAATAAATTGTCAGGAATCAGTTGGCGGTCTACAGTGCCAATTTTGCCATGAGAAAGTGGTGAGACTATTTGAGGGGAAAAAAGTCCTAGTTAGTGTTAGGAGGTGGGAGAAGTAGACCCGCAAACAAGATACATCAAGGATGTTAAGTGTACACAGAGTGAGCTGTGGAGAAGACCCATGGACACACTTAATGTGAAAAAAAACCACAAAACCCACCTAAAACAATGAGACAAAGTGATAAAGTGAGCCGAGACATAAATGTGGGAGAACGGGAGCCATCTAGGACTGAGGTTGCTCAGAGCCATGTGTGTGCAGACCTCTGTAAAGCCATGGATTCCCAGTTTGAAATCAGGAGGGAGAATGGCCTATCACAAAACTTGTTGTGCCCTCTGCAGAATAAAGGAAACATATTCAAGAACCCAGTATCCTGGTCTGTTTTGCATTGACCATTAATACCAGGGACAAAGCAGATTGGTTTCTTCTGTATTGACTCTCCTGGTGTTTAAAGTGCTAAGCTGTGTTGCCGTCTTGGTTGTCCTGGGCAAAGCGATGCTAACACCTTTGCTAAGTAAGCAGCAGAGGAAGAATGCAGTTTTATCCCAGATTGGTAGGTCTGTGTTGTCCAAGTGTTTAGTGTGTTTCTAATTGTAATTTTTCAAATTTCCAAAATTTCATTTTGTCAAATTTCATTTTGTCAATTTTGTCAAATTTCATTTTGTCAAATTTCCAAAACAGCTTGATGTGGTCTGGAGGCAGGAGAGAATGTGGGCTACCTGCTTCCGGTTGAATATGGTGTGATGTCTTCTCTGGTTTTAATTTGTAGTAATTTATAAGTGGTAGATGTTCAAAACCATGTAAGAAATGTTTAAGTGAAATGACCTTGAAGCTACAGGTTCATTGCAAAGTCAAACCTCTACCCAATTTGAGGTCAGTTTTATGTCCTTTTATACAGTGGCTGGCTGGGGAAGGAATGATTTTGTGAAGATTAGTAGTATCTATGTACTATGTATCTACGTTCTGACCTGACTCCATTGCGCTCACTAAATAATTGTTGACAAGTTCAAGCTCTATAACCAGAAGGTTATGACTTTGCTAAATGCCATGAGCCAATATATTTTCATGGATAAGGAAAATGACCTTAATGGAAAACTATGAGACTACTGAAGTGGCAGTAGATCATCATGGGAGCTCTCTTTTGGTTATATCTCTCTTAGAGACTTTATGTCTGCTGGCGTTCAGAATACTTGGTGTATGGGACTGTTGCTTGGCTCATGGAAGTGTATGAGCCTGTGTCAGTGATGGCTGGTTCCGATGGGGTGTTGCCCAGTGCAAAGGCCCACGTAGCAGTCCCTCCCGAGGAGGTACAATCAGTGCAGCCAACTTCTCTGTCTGCCTCCTTTTTCCTCAGTCTGCCTTGTTAGAATTTGCGTCTCTGGCCTGCCAGTATTTAGCTATTTGATCTAATAATTTTTCTCTCTGTGATGGGCCTGTTTGACCTTCTGAAGCTGTACTTTGAATTCTTGCACCTGCGTTAGACCCTTTGATTCTCTTGTCCTCTGACATACGAGATGATGCCACGCTGGTTCCCAGCTGGGTGAACATGTTACGGTGTGACAGGAGGGGATGCATTCCTGGCGTGCAGCTGGGGACGCTGCTGGTTAGTAGAGGCCCTTGGAGCAGAAGGGGCTTGCTGTGGTGGCACACGCTTTTCCTGCAGCGCAGCACCGTGGCCTTTCTTTTGCAGTCTGATCCCTTGCCCCAGGTGCAGAGGGCTCTCCACCCAACTTGCAGTAGGTTGCCGAGAGTCCATAGTGCTGTGCCACAGAAAGAGGTGATACACAGTCTTAACTGCAGAAAGGTTTCTAGCCTGGTACTGTTATACAGCATTTATGCGCTTTGCATGAGATTTGCCAGGTCTGCTGTTGGTAACAGCTTGACCTTATTGAACAAGGCTCTCAAATTTGGGAGTAATTGGGAACATGCGAAACATTCAGGACTTTTTTAATTTTTGCTTTTTTTTTTCCTAGTTGTGTGTTTAGGCCCCCCACCTTTCACTTCAACAATTGAGGGTGTTGGTTACTTCCTCCTGTGTTTGTGTAAGAAAAGCTTTTTATAGTCCGTTTTTCCAGTTGGCGTATGTACTTCCTCCATTGCAGCTTAACGCATCATTCTTCCCACTCCCTCCCAACCACTGAAGCTAATGGAAGACCTTCGGTTTTTTTTATTTATAATAAAAATGGAGCTGTGGGGTTGGGAATGGTCATTATTCCTGCTTCGAAATGTGTTCTTCGACAAGTTTTGTTCTTGGTAAAGGAGAAGCGTGTAAGGAAGCAAAGAATAATCAGCCGTATTTAGTTTACAGGACATTTAGTTTGAACTGGACATTTCCAGCTCAGTTTTTGTTTAGCTGAAAATCTACCTAGAAAAACAAAAGTTTGTCAGAAACATGAATGGAAGTGGACTGCATTCTATTTTTTGACAAAAAAAATCCTTAATGTAATGCCAAATGCGAAGAATTTTTCAGTGTCATCTGTCCCAGCTTCTGCAGGGATCATGGCTGAGGTGAAGGCAGTCTAGGAGCCCCACATCCACCCATTATTTTGCCCATAAGTCTGGCACACTGACAGCACTTGAGCCTTGCAAATCTGGAGCTGTGCTGGAGGTCTTTCCTTTAAGCAACATCAGTGACACCAAGAAGGAAAGAAGGTGGCATGGCCACTTCCCCTCCATGGGCTGACAGAGGTATCCCTGTTCAGGACAGCATGCACTGCGTCCTGCTTAAGGACAGCACAGCATCTGGTTTACCACGGCTTCACTCCTGCTTGCTGGATGTTTTATCACCATTTGTCCAGGACTGTAATTTAGCCCCAGAATAGAATTAGTAATATTTAATATTGCAGTGTTTTTTCCGCCTCTAGGACAAATAGCTTATTGAGAATATCTACTGGGAATATCCTTTATTTCCTATGTTTTGGATACTATTTCTCAATAAAGGTTACGTTTTGGAACTAATTTTCCAATTAAAATTATTTTTTTAATATAATCTTGCAAGTTTTTCCAACACTAATGAACACAGTCCTGGTCCTTCAGTGGAGAGGCATGTGCAGACATGGCCACTGTGGACTGATCTACCTCACTGCTTCAGATCTTTAATATTTTTAGTCTCTATATAAGCCTTTGTTTTTCCCAAGTGACTAGTTTTAAGGTGACATGGTAACTCTAACCCAGTCAGGGCAGGAATTCACTCTTCTCTAGCTCCACTGTAAGCTTGCAGCAAAAAAGCGGATCTGAGGGATGCAGAGCTTAATTGCGACACTGGGCCTGAGAATCCTTGCACCTTAAATCTCATGTCTCGCCATGGAATGTCTAAGGTCCTGACAGGTCAATTTTTAGCTCCTTTTGCATTCTGTGACTATTCTGTGAAAGTAATCTCTTAAAGGCACTTGCTTATTTTATTGCTCCACTGCTAAAGAAGTGAAATTGGCACTTAGCATTTAATTATAGTGATTTTGTACCATAAATATTGTATAATGCCTGACGATGTAATTGGGCATTTTTATAATAACCACCTATTTTTTAAAATAAGGGGAAAATCTCTGAAAGTCGTGCCTTCGTGCTTGTGCCCATTAAATGTGGTTATCATTATCTAGTGACGACGTATGTTCTTCCTAACTAGGATTCTCTTCTCTTTCATGCTGATACTATCTCCATGCTAGATTACCCCTGTCCCTAGTAGCACCTCGGGGCAGGAGTGGGAAGTAAATGTGTCCCATATGGCCGCGTTAGACAGCAGTTTTGGGTGTGTGGAGATGGGAAAGGAGAGACAACGGGGTGGAGAGACCATGGGGTCTTCCTGCCGGATCCTTCCCTCACTGTCGTAGAAGTAGGGGAAGCGGAGGGGGAGCAGGGCCATGGCTTTTTGTACTGCCAGGCTAGTTAGGAGGAAGGTGGGAGTACACTGCATTCAGGACGGGGTGAAATTATTTGTTCTCCCATGCGAGAGGAAGGGAGCCAGGGAGGAACCGTGGCTCTGAGTCACCCGTTCTTCCCGGAGCGCCTCCTGGGGTGGTGCTGCTACATGCAGCCCAATGCAAGACTGAGCCTGAAGGCTTCAACTGGCTGATTGCAAATATTTTACAGAAGTCTTATTTTCTGGTAATTACTTTAATATGATTCAGTGTTTTCTCTTTTGTCTGATCTTGTTGATGAGCCTTCGTGCCTGATCCTTCCCCCACTGTCGTGGGAGCAGGGCAAGCATTCCCACACCATCCGTGCCATTCCTGCTGTGTTTCGCCTCTTGGTTTCAGTGGCTGTGAGTAAGTGCATTTTGGAGCGTTGTCGCTGTTCAATACAGCGACAGTGTCCTTGCAGAAAAATGGCCGATCCTGGACCTGTTCTTGTGAAGCCTTTGAAACTGCTAAGTGGATTCAGAGAGTGGGGGTAGAGCAGTTTGCAGAATTGGGGTCCGGGTACTGTTTGCCAGTTCACATTCCTAGTGATTCCTGAAATTAGAGCTCCTGTGGAAACCTGGAACTTTGCTTCTAAGGCAAGTGTTGTGTGTGAACTGAGTCCAAAGCACCCAGTGTTCAACAGATATATGAAGAATGGCTAGGATTTAGGTTCCAGTGGGTCACCAACAGTATTTACTAGAGACTAATAATAACAGTGAACAGACTCATTACATTCCCAGATCTCTAGGGTTTTAAAAATCCAGCAGAACCAGCAAAATACCTAAAGCCCAGCCACTGAAATCCAGCCAAGTTTTGTAAAGATTGCAATGGTAGCTTCAATTAAATATAAATTGTGCACTTTAAATGTACAGTTTATTTAAAAGGAGTTATTTTGCCAAACCGTAAATGTACCAATAACTAAACCAAGAAATAACAGATTAAGAAATCTAAGTTTATAAGGTTTAGAAAAAACCTTTCAGATATTTTAAATGCTTTTGTTTAACCATGTGATTCGTATTTAATCCTAGTTAGACCTAATTCATACACACATATATTTATAGCAGGCTGTCCACTTCTCATAAGCAATTGACGGGTCTGTTATCGCATTTGTTCAGCACGGGTGGGGGGAGAGAGGTGTAGAGTACAACTCACTTGCATAATCTTTTGCGTATAGTAGAAACAAATCTGTCTCACATTATACCTACAAGGAATACATGGGTGCTCATAATTCATATTATCCCATAAAATTTAGAAGAGCATTCAGAGACTGCAAATGAAGGTAATTTATGTATAAAACCTCATCCATGAAGAATTTATTGCCATAGTAGGTATAATATACTTTGGCACAGACTTCTTCCTTGAAACTAGTACTTGCAGACTTGAAAAAGGAACATACCAAAGACCCTGCAGGTTAAACTATAATCTGGTTTTATACAAAACACATTATTATGAAGACTTTTGTGTTTGAGAGAGCTAAAGCCAGTTGCTAAGTTAGTGTTCTGTGGCTGTTGCAGATGTGTGTGAACATCTCCACTATGTGAGTAGTCTCTTTAAAATCAGTGTTAGTTTAGTGGTGCTACCTTTGTGTAATTATTGGTGTATGTAAGTATTTTGGACCTTAGTGGGAACTGAGGAAACTTGCATTTATATAAAACATTCTAATGTGTAGTATCTAAAAATGAATATTCTGCTTTGCAGAGGTAGTTTGCTAGCAATTTCATGAAATCCAGATCTCATTTCCTCCTGCAAGGACTGCACTGGGAACATGGGGCCTCATCTTCCTCTCTGCACTTGGGCAAAACTGCCAGATAAAGGCCATGGGATCCATCCATCTCATGGAGTTTTGAGACAGAGGCGTTTCTGGGTGACCATAGGGAGATGCGGCTCCTGTGTCCCGATAGATTCTTGCTGGTAGACTTGGGCGTGTGGTGGCAGAAGCGAGGCCAAGGCAGAGCTGTGGTTACATTGCAGCGATGTTGTGCGCAGTCTTGGGGAGATTTCCGTGCTGTCTCCTCAGTGCTTGGGCGGCTCATGCAGCTGGAACAAAGATATATTTCCTTTTGTTCCTTCTGCTGGGGTCTGATTTCTTTTTTTTTTTGAGATTACATTGTGCACATATGCTTTTATAATTGTTGCCTCTTTTTGACCCAAACACTTTTACTTCCATGAAAGTTAATGACATGACATGAAAATCAAGGGAAAAAGGCAACCTGTTGCTACTCCAACATTTCCGCGTAGTACAAAGTAACCTTAAAATAGGGAAGGATCTGGTTTACTGTAAGATATGCCATTTAAATGCACGTAGCTGGGAATGGAGAGGAACAGCTGCTAGCATGATATATTAGAGGGATTTTGGCCCAAGTCAGCACGAGAAGCTACAGGCCTTATAGCTATAAAAATGGACCAAAGCTCTCAAGCGTTGATGTAGAGCGAATAGGACCTTTAAAATTCTTCCCCAAAAGATACACGTTGGTGTAGGGAAGCATTCTGCTAGGCTTGGACAGACAGAGAACGTTATCAGTTCCTCTGGAATTTTAACTAGTAATTCCAGGAAGTCTAGGTGTTTCAGGAAGTGCTATTAAAATATTACGCTATTTCTTCTGGATATAGCTCCTTGGACAGTACACTTACACTTAGCCTTTTCTCTGTTGGCTTGCCCTGCAGCAGAAACCCTAAACTATTGAGAGCAAAGATAACTCCCTTTGCCTGGTGTATTAGCTGGGATTGTACCTGTTGCAGAAAGAAGTAGCTCCTCTCCTGAAAGTGACATGTGATTCTTGAGGTCAGCGAAGATTTCTGTCATCGAGGATGTCATTTTGCTACTAAGGAAAACCTCAGTGGGCTCATATCTGAAGTACTGTGTTCAGTTCTCTGCTTTTCCAGATGGATTTAGTGGAGGTAGAGATGGTGCAGAAAATGGCAACTGAAACAATCGGGGGAAATGGAACAACTGTCATATGAGGAGAGATTGAACCGTCTGGTACTCTTTAGTTTAGAGAAAGACAGATATTTATCACTGAGATTTACAAAAATCGTGAAAGTGATGAAAAAGCTGAATGTGAAACTGTTGCCCTCCAAATCCTGCAATGAAAGAACTAGAGGGCACTCAGTGAAGCTAGCAGGAGATCAGGTTTAAAGCAAATAAAAGAAAATACTCCTTCATTTTCTGAAACTTCAGATAGTGAACTTTTTGCCACAGGAGGTAGTGAAGGCAATGGTATCAGCAGGTTCAAAAGGGATTAGACAATTTCGTAGACAGCAGGACTACAAATAGACAGTGAAATTACGTGCCCTGTAACATCGTTAATACAGCAATTGTGCATGGAGGAGTATGGGGGGAATGGACTGCAAAAGCAGACAGGCTTCTGTCTTTTCCCTAAATAGCATCTCTAAATAGCATGCCACTGTTGGAAACAGGATACTAGGTGAGATGGACCACTCGTCTGACCCTGCAGGGCATTTTTTTTCCGCAGTACTAGAACCATATGATGTTTTCCTTGGAAAGGTTCTTATTGTTAGCACACAAAATTCTCATAAGGATAATCAAGAAAAAATTGGTAGCAAGTGCATTAATACTGCATTGTTGATACCTGAAATATGAATGTATTTTAAAGTCTGATCCATTGATAGTCAAATGCCTGCCTGTTACTGGGCATGTTACTAACACGGCGTTTATTTGGAAAATGTACAACTTGGAAAATGAATTTTAAGTTTGTGTGTTTATTTTTCTTGGCAGTGAGTTTTAGTTATCTCTGAAGTGGAAAGCTATCCAGGTGCAGTGAAGCTGTATGGTGCCATGAGTACTCTAGCAGGAAGGTATGCAGGACAAGTATGCAGGAAGCTGAATCAGAGTAGTTTCTTCATGCTCCAGTACTGTGTGCTACTGAGATGTCTTTGTGCTAGTTCCAAGTAGGCCAAGTTGAGAGAGTGAGGCATAAGAGGGGCTTTGGGCCGACCACATCCACAGATCAGGGGCCCAGAACCTGGGATGAGGTCCCTGTTCCAGGCACGGGGCTTTAGCGACACCACCGAGCTGCAGGGACATCCCTGCAGGCTGGGGCATCCCCCCCATGCACCCCGTTCAGTGCCTGCCCAGCTCCTGGTCACTCAGTCAAACCCCAAATATTTAGGCTACTGCTTCTTATATAGTAGCTAGCTCTTTTATTATTTATATCTTTTTAAAAAAATTATTTAGATATTGTTTGTTACCAACATCTCTAGTATTTAGAGGAGACCTGCAAAGAGGAAAAAAAAAAGTCACTAATTCACTTTCGTATAGGACACAGAAAAGTTCTTTAAAATGTTTTTTTGTAAAAAAGTTTGTCTTTTGCATGGTTTATTTTTTGAAACATTAAGCACATCAACAAAAACACTCTGTTTTAATTAGAGGGCGTGGGCTTTGTTCACAGGGAAACTCTGGAATATTTGTGTAGCTCCTCTGCTCTGGGCACAAGCTTTTCATAGCGATGCTTACACACGCCATAAACTGCACCAGCGCAGCTCAGGCTGGTTCAGTGTGTCTGAGGAAACTGGTAGTGCTCTGCTGCTGCTGAGAAATCCAGTCTAAACAAATCCTCACTAGTGGTCTCAGATGTGCTATTGGTAAACTTGTTTGGCTTTTAATCAAAAGAAATGGAGTGTTTGGTTCTTAAGAGTATCTTTTTTTCCCCTCTTGTTTCAGTTAAATAAATGTTAACACAAATGAAGAGCTTAAAACTGTCTGACTAAAGCCTCAGCTAACTGAGCTTTGGTTCTGTGAGAGTTTCGATGTCGTCATCCTTTTTGTTTTCCAGTTTTCTGGGGAAGTACTTCAGCTACAGAGCAAAAATAAACAAAAGAAACCTTTTAAATCTTGTTCACACTTAAATACATTTATGCATATTTTTAGTTACTATTTACGTCTTGCAAATTTATCTTGATCTGAAAACAAGCTTCAGATGTATTGTTTTCTTAACAAGGATTTGACCCTCATCTTTATAGACACAGTTTCACTATTTTCCTATCAGCATTTAGTTCAAAGGAGCACTTCTAAGCACGCAGGCAAAAACCCAGTTCTATTGTATAAAATAGAGATGTGTGGTTTATATCATGGGAGTTTAGAGAACAATGCAAAGGTCAATTGTGTTGCTTGCTCTCCTGTCACATGATGTGGGTGTGTATATGAATGCATCCCTGGAATTCCACTGTGGGATCTGCATCTTTGAAGCTGATGCTAAAATTACTGCTGAGGCTCTTCCAAAGGCGGATACTGATAGAAGATTCAATGAAATCGAAGGTCGCCAGTCTGGTAGGCGTTGAAAGATACCTGGCTATGATACTATTTCTGATTTAATAATGCGAATGGGAGGCTAGCCCTTTGTAATAATTAGGACTAATTACTGAAGAGGTGTTGACAGATGGGCTAAGAGGAAACAAACTGCCTTTATCCAGTGGCTTAGAGTCAGATTACTAGTCTTGTGTTATCTGTTTCTCAGAAAGTAGAAGCTTCAATCATTCACTAAGTCTTCAAAGGGGAAAGGGATCCTAACAATATACAGGATTTGGGATGAAGCTATGAAATACGTCTTTGACTCAAAATGACTAAATTAATCTCCTTTCCGTAAATTATCATACTTTTAAAGTTTGAGTTACAGATGGAGAATCTGATTCTAGACTGACAAATACGTGAAATCAATATTGATGACTGTCCTGTTGTTATTTGCTGTCGCTGCTGCTGCTCCTGGATTAGTCTAAACTCAGTTCCTTGCTGTTAATTATATTAATATGAATTCTTTGATTCCCTCTTATGCCATGTTTGCTATCCACCTGAAATGGAGACAAGAGAAAATATTTAGTACTGTCACATTCAGTGTTTGTTTTATGCAGATGTCATATCTGCTCAAAAAGCAGAAAATATATCTGCCAAACTTCATTACAGCTGTTTACCTTTTTAGGAGACAAGATCATGTATATTTCAGGAAGAAAGCAAATTACAGTATAATTGCATTTACTGAGAAATTACTAACTGATGTAGGATTTCCTTAAGAAGTATTTCTTCTCTTCTTTTGGATGTAGCGTCCATCCAGTACATCTGCATGAGGTAAGCAGATACGATTGTCCAGTATGAATGGAGTTAGCAGAGACATTCAGGGGTTAATGCTTTGTCACTAGAATGAGCACTCAGTGAGACTTACTTTAGGCAAATGATTTAAAAGTCTAGCAACCCTCCATCTTCTCAAATGACTGCTTTTAAGTGCATTTCTTCCCACTCTCCACCATATATAGGTCCTGTTTTTCTGAAAAGCATGAGATAAATATGGTTGCATTCAATAGCATTTATAAGAAGAGGTAGCTTTCAATTATTTATTTACTTTTAACCAAAGAGGCATTTTAATTAGTGTTTAAATATTTATAACAGTTTTATTGTGCTGTAAAATCGGTTATACTTTGATCTAGATTTTCTGGTTTGAGATAATAGGGTTGGTAAAAGTTTTCCTAATGAATTTGGTCAGAACATGACATAATCTGATTATCTGATGAAAGATTGACACTTCAGTTCCTGCCAGCATAAAAGTGCGATACAATGGGGGGCTGTTCAGCACACATTCAAAGGCTGGGAGTTCAAGTTCAGGTACTGCAGAATTGTTCAAAGTTTCAAATTAAGGCAGTGAAACAGTTTTACATTTTTCACTATATTTTTGGTCCTGAGTAGTTCTTCCGGGATGAGAGGAGTGAAGCTTGAAGTTACATGTGTAAACTATGTAACTATTCTGTAACTTGGGTTTTATTTCTCTCCATTTGCTAAATAGTTAGCGTGACTCCTTCAAACATGGAGAAACTAACTGATCAGAACATCGCAGGTACAGGAAACAGTCAGTACTAGAAACTGGGAGTTAAGCATCATCAGTATTCAACCACTGTTAAGTGCGGGACCAGCTTTTTATTCATATCCCTCCCATTTTAACAATTTAACTGTTTAACATATGATTACTCTTATCTCAGAGCCTTGGAGATGAGCATATTTAACTAATGCATCCTATGTGCTTATGCAAAATGGAAGTAGACTTATGTGATCAAACTGGCATGAAATAATAATTGTGGGTTTGTATCTAAAGTGTAAGCTTAGCCTAAACTGTTAAAATAAACTTTTTTTAAATTTGCTATTCAGGTAATATCTGCCTTATAAATGCCATTCCTGTTTGCGCTGGAATTATAGTGATCCTTTTTAGATTTCTTGGACAAATTTGCTCTCCAATAATTTGGCTTATCCAAATACTTATGCGGTATTGGATGGGAATCCTAATAGGCAAATGACACATACTATTAGTAATTAAGCTTGGATTTTGGGGGATATTTCACAGCATAAAAATACTTGATAATCTGCAACTTTGACTCATATATTTAAAAGTGATACACAGAACACTGTCTTCCCTTTTTTTAAATACTGAAGGGGTTCTTGGAGAAAGTAAAAGGTATGTACCAAATGGTGTGGTCTTTACTGAAATGCAGCTGCTTCTGACCATGAGAGTTCACCTGAATAAAGATTTAAAGTTTTAGCCTAATAAATTGATGCAGATTAAAGTAGTGTCCTCACTGCTTTGTTTCTTAAAATACTGTGATGTGGCATGTGAATCTCACTGGCTGTGGGAAGGGACCGTCTGTGCCTGGAGTCAGTGAGTGGAGTCCTAAGCCCAGTTCTAGTGACTGTGCCGCCTTGGGAGGTCACTTACTGTCCCTGCCTCAGTTTCTCCATCTACAAAGAATGACCCATAGTAATGCTGTCTCGGAGACGTGCCATACTTTACGTGGAAGCAGAAACCTTCTGAAGAGAAAATGCTTTATCAAATACTGCTCTAACAAATGAATCCTGCAAACCCTTCCTCATTTGAGCAATCTCACCAATATCCTCTAGCAGTTTGGATGGGTGTAGATCAGATCCAAAATTTGGAATTTGAAACGCGAGCTGGACACAAACAGGAATTACCTTTGGTTATTTAATATTATTTCCATGTTTACGTCAATTTGTCCTGTCTGCTATTTGCAATTTCAAAGTATATTTTTTAACTGTTATGAAACAAATGTTGAGAATATAAACATGGGGGGTAGAAAAGAGCTACCATATTCTCAAATAAAAGTACCTCCCACTATGGCAATGCTGGTGAAGTATTTAGCCTGTAAATTAAGTGCAGAGTCTTTTTTCCTCTTTTAACGAATATGTATTTTGTAGTTGTCTTTTTAATTCTATGAAATGTAAACTGCATGATTCAAGTAAAAGGAAATATTTTGGAAAGCACCGTCAGAGCTCAACTTGCAGTGCATTTTAATTTAATTGCCTACCTCTGCAAGGCGTCTCACTCCTGGTAAGGCGTATACAATAAGGGGTTATTTCATAAGCAGAAGGAAACATACAGCCAGGAACGCGAGCAGAAGCTTTAAAAGTACATGAAAAGTAGATTGCTTCATTGTGTCTTCATAAGAGTCAGGACTCAGTATCTCCTCCCACCAAATGTGCAAGAACTGTGAATTTCGGAGATGTTCATATTCAAAGAAACTTGAGGCCGCCTGACTGTAAATGACAGTAATTTTTACTTCAAGTATGGCCAAAGCAAAATAAAATACAATGCTACTAATTCCGTGTTCAATAAAATATTTGTATGTATTTCTTTTATCGGTATTTAATCCAAATATAATATTTATAGAGTAAGAAAATAATTTATATACTTGTGTTTTAGTTGAATCTAAGGTAACTTGATGCAAAATTAAAATGCAGTGTCTTGTAAAACTTACCGTGATACTGAAATGAATGTAAATTTAAGATAAGTATGAAAATGGGTTTTGGTCTCTTTCTCCCTTACTGCTGACTGTATCAGGCCAGGTCCTGAGCAGAGCTCAATGTCAGTGAAACAGCTCCGTTTCTAGCAGCTCTGGACATGGTCCTGTACATCAGGAACCAATTGATAAGTCATTGTGTGACGTATTTTAGAAGTCTAAGTTAATTTCCTATAGGTTATGTTTTTATTATGTAATATCATGTTACATATACATTTCCTTAATACTAAAACCTCTTAAGTTATATTTCACACTTTGAAGAAAAAAAGTATAGAAGGCAAAATGTCATCCGATTTGTACTGTGTTTCATGTTCCTGTGCCCTGTGGGAGGAAAAGTAAAGTAATAGAACAGACAAATAAATAAACGTGGTGTTGAAACTGGCATGACAGTTTCTGCTCTTGCGCAAGGGAACTGCAATCAATTTATTGTCTTCATTGGTCAAATGCCAGAATAACAGTATAATATTATACAAGAGTAGATTAATTAAAGTGTAATTAGAATGGAATAAATTAAATAATCATAAAAGTTTGTCATGGGAAAAATATGTGTTTAGAATTAATTAGTTTTCAAATAAAGTGATATTTTAATTGCTCAGAGTTACAGAATTCTTAATTGCAGACATATAATTCTGGTCCAAATAACTTCAGTTGCTGTAACAAGTTGATATATTTCTTCTCTGTCAATTCTTTTTAATAGTTTGTTACTAAACAAGATTATTGCAGGAAATGTCTGCTAAAATGTCTGGAAGATGTTTAATTAAGCCCATGCTATCTGAGGACGTTATTAGCTCTTGGAACCAAAAGACTTGTAGCTGATGCTGCAGTATGCAGCACCCCTAATTAAGGAGGATGGGCAGACAGAGCCCCGTGGCTGACAGATTGCTATGCATGGCTGAACTGGGGGCTACTCAAAACAATCTTTTGATGGTCCTTGGCTTATCAATTTTCTGCTAGATTACAGTGATTTATCAAGTGTACAAACTTACATTCATTTTAGGTCTGATGGTATGGTGTAGAGAGACAGTTGTATAAAGACTTCTTTTCACTTATATTGTGCATTTTCATATTCTTCAATTTTTCAAAGTGATTGGGCATTTGTTGTCTTTTTTTTTTTAATTTATTTTGTGGAGAGTGTGTTGCAGAGCTGAACTACTATGGGCTTCTATGCCTGTTTTATTTCTCCAAACAAGGCTGTCTGTAGTTATAGCATCGCACTTTACCAAGCAATTAATGGTTTCGGAAAGTAAAACAGATGGGTGTCTTTCCCCTCATCTGCAAAATGAACCTGTTTTTGAAACACTAGAATTTCATCTGTTTCAGCTGTATTTCATGCTGTATTTTAGACTCTCTTATTAAAAGCTAGTGCAATGATATGTGAGGCAGGGGCTCCCATGTTTTCAGACCCCGTATTTTTGGCATGAACATATCCATGATATTTGGCTGTCTCCAGAATGTTTACTTCAGTAAGATTTGCAATGCCCAAAATGTTTAACTGTGTTAAAAAAGGTCAACCAGCTGATAGCTGAAGGGGAATATGTCAGAATGAAAGACTGAAAAAAAATTATCAGTCCGACACAGTGGGAGTATTAGAATGATTAATGTTTATGTTAATTTATGGCTTTTACATATTGATTAATAGCTTTTTGTTTCAGTGACCAAAATGTGTAAGTGACAATGAGATCCATATGCTAACTCAGTGTCTTTCAAATAATTACAATCATTCTTAGTTTTGTTCCCATGCTGAATCTATGTTTTCATATAGAAAATAATTATTGTGCAGTGACTCTTTTAAAAATTGCAGATGGAAGTATTTGAAAGTGAACCTCAAGACACAAGCCTGGGTTTCAGTATTCCTGAAGTTTACACACTTGACATTTATATACGGTTTTCTTGCAAACTTCATTACTTAACATCATAATATATTGTGGTTTAGCCTCATAAACTTAGGGGATGCTTAGAGACAAAAAAGGTGCTAACACTGTGAGGAGCCATTATCTGAGTGGAAATCATTAAAAATGTGTTGCATCGCATGATGGTTATTAGTCATTTTCTCTTCTGCTCCCATAAGATTTCTTGGCATGTCACCAATCGCTGATAAGCAATTTTGTGTGTATCTGCCCATTGACTATTACAATTAAAATGCGGAAACTTCCATCATTCATTGGCTAAATGTCAGAAGAGAAGGTAATTTTGGGGAGCTCCTGAGAGAGGATGAACTCCTAACTTCCCTTGAAGTCAATGGGAAACGGAGGTTCTCAGCACTTCTCAAAATGAGACTTTTGAAGTGTTTTTCTGAGCAGGCAGTCATTGCTAGTCATTAGAAATGATTTGGTGACTATTTAGAATGAAAGCTCTGACAGCATTTAGTGTTCCCAACCTATGAAAGGAAGGACTCCTCAGCTGTACTGTTGGCTGTGTGGCAACAGGTTTATGATATCACTTAATAAAGGATTGTATAGCTAGGTCATATAAATCATTGCATTTTCTTTGTCACTGATGTGGCTCTAACTAGCAAGTTTTGCAAGCAAGGGAATTATATCTAGAAAGCTACCTACAGTATCTAGGTAGTGTATTTCCCAGTGCAAGCACAAGCACACTAATGAATGCTTCCACTCCACTGTTGTGATTTTTTCTTTTTCCTTTTTATTATTTTTTTAGGTTTTGAAGTCATATACGAAATACAAATATCCATCGCTGTGCTTAGTCTCTACTTTGGTAGTCATAGGTAGGTGGTAATATGAAAAGCAACCAATTTAAGAGAAATCATTTGGTTATCCTTAAGCATGCTTTATTAGTACATCTCATTGGTTAAATCAGAAATTTCTACTAATTCTAATTTCCGCTTGAAAACAATATCTTGATTTAAAGATTTCTACTGGTTTCTAATTTCCACTTGAAATAAATTATTTTTTAAATTAACCTTAAAGAAATCCTAGAAGTACAATACAGTTTATATCTTAATTGAGCACCAAAGATAGCAAAGGGAGCTCTAAACTGAAAGCTGCGGTGTTAGCTGACTGATGAGTGAATTTTCATATATTCTGGGGCTCTGACCTTCGCAACTGTTTGCGTAGCACTCCCACATCTCGTGATCTGTGCGGGCAGTTGCTATACAAGCTTCTACCGGTTTGACTTTTACCAGTGCGTGTTTCTCTCTTTGCACACAACAGACGTATCACGCGTCTCAGGGGACTGGGGTAAGAATGCGAAAAGCAGGCTGCCTGGCTTTTAATTTTGCATTTTAACCTAAGTGGCTGTTTCATTCTTCCCTAAGTGTTTTGTACGTGTTAGCTAGTTGCAGGACACACAAAGGTATTTCTTGGTACAGTCAGTTTTCACCTCAGGTGCAAAGAGATTTCTTCAGATGACGGTCTCACAACATCCCTTTCTATTGCTGACTTCCCTGTTTCAGCATGGTCTGTCATTTTTTCATTTGTACATGCAAAATGAAAAGCTGGGCTTAAAAATTTGTCGCAACACATCTGAAGAATTATTTGTTTACCAAACCATAGACCTGCTTTCAGAGCTTTTGTAGTCGATAACCTATAAAAATTCACTTTTGCGGTCAGATGAGGTGAACTTTAACTCATTCAACTTGCGTGGATTTGTCTGGCATCTCTTTTAATTAGGTATGGAGATGCTACTCATTAAATGGGTTCCTGTAGCCCTCAACTCTTGTTCTCCACTTCCTAGAAGTGCCATATAACCAGGCAGCATTTGGCGTCAACCAGGGATGTCCAAGATGTTTCCAGTCCCGCTGGGTTGTGGCGTAATTCAGTGAGGTGAATCAGGTGATGTCCGGACCCTCCTGATCTCTCTTTGCCACTCTCGTCACTCGCACGCCAGCAAGGTGATAGCTGGCTGCACGAGGAAGGGCCACGGTATTCCTGGGCAGGCATGGTATAAGGGTGTTTCTTGGGCAGAGGATCGTTCATAGTTTCACCACTGTGAAACCCAGTTGTCTGCAGTGGGTTACAGGCTGGAAACATGGGAATGTTGTGTTTGGAAAGCTCATACTGCGAGGGCTGCCTGCCGTATTTTAACGCGGGAGATTGTAAATGTAATGGATAAACAACATTGTTTGCGTTGCACTATTAATTTGAGGGAGCCTTTTATTTCCACCAGCTTCCTCTGCAGTTACAGCTAGTGACCCACTGCGAAAACACACTCCTGCGCTAGAGCCACGCTATGCAGCATGGCAGAGCGTCACAACGCTTTTGAGTGAGTGCAGGTAGGCACGGAAGTGCAGGCTAAAAAAGGGCTTGTCTATGAATGAAAAAGAAACAGCCCGGAAAGGGGGAAGAACAATTTATTCACATCTTTCTCAACTCATTCTTTGCTCTGATTTTTCCTTTGGGAGGGTGGCACCTGGTAGACTAGGCATTTTCAAAAAATAACAGGATTTCATAGATCTGTTTGTGAGCACACCTGGATGTGTTGAATATTTTGCAGTAGTAATTATGTCTGCACACCTGCTGGTTTCAGTCCCCAATCAGTTTGCCAGACATGCCTAGAGAGATTTATTTCTCCTATACCTCAAAAAGCTCTTTTACCACCGAGTTTTTACTACTCTACATAAGCCTAAAGAGAAAAAGAAGAGGATTTTTTCTTGTCTTTGCTTGAGCCATTGGTATCTCAAACTGAACTGTGGAGTTTGTAGGGGGAGGTGGGTGTTTGGATGATATTTTAATAGCAATTTGTTTTTGCTTCAATGTGTGATAGAAATACAAGTGACAGGAGTGGGAACAGGAGATTTGCTGAATTCTGCTGGAATTTTTCCTGTGGGAATCTGTTAATGTTTTTAATTCTCTGAGAGATTTTTCTAAGGTAATCCTTTTGACATTTACATATTTTAAATGACTCTCATTAAATAAAAGCTTAACTTTTTTATATCAAATGCTGAAGTGATGATACTGGAATACCACTGCACAGAAATTCAAGTGGTCTGAAGATTATTCTAATTGCAAGCTAAACAAAGTAAGTTTTGTGAGGGATATTAATAGTGGATTGTTCTTTAAAATAACGTAATTTTGAAGGAAATTCGATTGTTCTGGCACTTAGTAGAAGCACTTTTTTAGACAAAACCCTTTTTAGTACCTAATGTGTGGTGTGCATGGCCGTTTGCTAATTGAAACACTAATTTGCACAGCTGGAGTTTCCACTCCTCACTCGTGTAGCAAACACAATCTGTGCAGGAGCCCAAGGGTTTGCAGCGCACCCTGTGAAAAATACTTCTGGCTGTCTGTATCATATCGGAGTGTAGCTCAGCCCCTGAAGGAGGATGCTGTTACCAGCACAGGGAAGGCTGGAAGAAATAAAAAGGGGAACATCTTTTAAAAAGCAAGCGTGCGATGAGGAGGTGTTGCATCTCTTACAGGTGATAGATACCCTCTTGCAAACAAATAATGCCATAAGCAAAACGATTCATATCTTTTCACGTCCTTTCACAGGAGGCAGGAGTCACAGCATGAGGATATCTCGGGGACAAACATATAGTCTAGCCCTGAGATGCTTTTAAATGAACTTTCTTCTGTAGGTTGCACTTTGCTTGTTCAAGCCCTTGAGCCAGATTTTGCTCTCAGACCAGCCTTAATACTAAGCAAACTCATTTAATTAAATTTGCTGCAGATATCCCCAGTTAACAAGAACAGATTGGTCTCCCTGAGGCTAGATGGAGTTAACAAGAAAATAAATGTTGTGCTAATTAGAGAACTCATTTTCAGACACCTGGGGTGAAACTTTAAAAAAATCCTAGAGATTCGGGATTGAAAATTCATTTGAAAATGAGTCTTAGGCTTCTAAATCACTTAGGCACTTTTGAAAAATTTACCCAGGGGCTTTAGCCATCGCAGTGCCAGCATATTTAGCATGTTTGTAGCTATCTGCTTAGCAAAGCAGGGTATGGCCATTATCTATTAGCATACCACAATGCATTTCATTATCCCTGTATGTAAAGTAGAGGTATTGAGCTACCTGGTGAGCTGAAGGTAGGCTAAAGGTCTTTTTTCTGAGGATGCTTGTGTGTCAACAGGAACGGAGGGATGCTTTCTTGGAGATTTTAAGGCACCAGTGCACCAAATTTCCATCTATTTGTGACCTCATGGGACTTTCTGTTGATTTAGGTACCTAAGAACTTTTAATTAAATCTTCGACTTAAGTGCCTTGTCCAAGCTCATGGATGAAGAAGACGGCACAGATGCAATTTTATAGTTCAGCAGTTGCTGGAAGAAAAATGAGACACTTAATACTGTCACACTGCCATTCATCTGCTGAGTCACGATAGGAAGTAATAAGGAGTCATCTCATTTGCCCAATAAAAAATGACATAGATTTAATATTAAGCCAAATTTCCAGATTCACATATCTGATTAGCAAAAAAGCAAGCAAAGAACCAGGCTCCAAGGAGCAAAAAGTCATTTTGTTTGCTCACAGCTGGGAAATACGCTTTCAGTTGTTGGGTTTTTTCCTGTAGCCAGTCTGAGGATTTTTCTGAAGTATTGTCCTTGTAAAGACATGCATTAGTAGCGTCTGTTTCATGCCAGGTAAAACCCTTCCCGCAGCCACGCACACACTTGCTGTCTGTCAGCAAAAACTTCTGTGACAGTAATTAGAAAAATGCTATTAAAAACCTGCCTTGTAATCCCAGATAGCCTCTGGGTTGACTCAGTTCTATTTTGTCTTCCTTGCTCAGTGCAGTAACCCAGGATCGTTCCACCGTGAAGAGGGACCCCGCTCCCCTGACAAGCCGCCTAGCTACTGGTTTATTTACGTGGTTCTACAAAGTGTCATTTTGAGGGGAACAGCGTACAGCTGTGGTGTCCCAAGGAGGTGACCTTTGTTGACAAAACCCTTAGTCCAACAGGTTATAGCACGGGTGAAGCATGTTACAGACGGGCACTTGGGAGCTGGATCTCACCATGGGGGCGAACCTGTACATCGTGTAATCCTCTGAAAATTTACTCCAGCCTGTCATGAGTCTGGATCATCAGACAACATCATAAAACAGATGAGTCAGGGCACTAAAACATGGACGTTATCCACTGAGCTCATTATTTTCATACCTAATTACACAGTGCTATTGAGGGAGAACTGCACATTGTGCTGAAGAATCCCATTTCATCACTAGTCCTAAAAGACAATTGTGTTTAATTAGGACCTATAGATACCATGGTGATTACTGATCTGTAAACACTCAAGGCAGACCTGCAAATGAGGTGCAATAGCACGTGCATCCATTAAACACAATTCAAGAGCTGATACTGAGGTGAGATGACAATTAAAAGTTGAGCCGTTTTAATCTACCGTGTAACTTGTAGCTGTAGCGCTCTGTTCTGATTCTCTGCAATTCTTCTGCTGTGAACCAGCAGGCGGAAAAACACCTGCTGGTCTTCCCTTACTGGATTTAGAAAACTTTGTGTTTAATCCGGTCTGATAAATGCATGAATGGGAAAGAGTGATGAGAGTTGACATCTGTAGTGGCAAAAGCTGTCCTTTTCTGTATGAGGTCAGGTCAAAAAGGAAGAAGCAGACATGGCTAGTAATGTCACAGATAAAGCAGTAAAAACTTTTCATGGTGAAAATGTTTCTTGTAATGCATGTTACAGCGCATTTACCAATGAATTGCAAATTGTACTTAGAGTCAAAGCAGCTGCTGGTTACCTTGTCCCAGCACAGGTCTGGAGGGTCATTTGCAGCAAGTGAGAACAGAGAGAAGTCATCCTTGTCCTTCTCTGGTGCTTGTGCACGCTGCCCGCGAAAGGTGTTACTGTGAATGGAAATACTTGGTGAAGGTGCCAGGCCAGTAAAGTGTGCCTGATCAGATCGCACAGACTGTCCCTGTGAGTTCATAATTAATTGTCCTGCACGTTTCCCGTGTTAGACAGGGCAACATGCTTCCCCATGTACTGTCCTGTTCTTTGCTGACTCGGACCACGTTTGAACCAGTGACCTAAAGCTGAGAGCATCCGTCTCTCTTTATTGATCCTTGGGGGAATACAAACCCCCCAGAATAAAATGTTTAACACAGTAGTCACTAAGTTAGTGTGAAGTACCACATTTCTTTTTTTCAAGCAACTGTGCTTGGAACCAAAAATTCTAACATTTGGGGAGTAATGGGATTCTTGTGTAAAAATGATCATAACTCTAATCTAATCTGAAATTCTTTCCAGTCACTATGTTCACTGCAGTGCTTTTCTGTAAATGGTTGTGAGTGGAAAGCACAGAAATAGTATTTTTATGGGGAGGAAGGGGAAAGACTTGCCAAGGGGCTAAATGGAATGATAAATTGCTTGCCCACTGAAATAATGGGTATCCAGTTTCTTGCATTTTGTAGCTGTTCCATTTTGCAGCAGGGAGAACAGCTGAACGATTTTGTATTTACAAGTGCGCAAGAGGCGCATACACACGGCCAGCTCAGCACTTACCTTGCTTAAAAAGGAGCGCAGCAAAAAGCGGATTTGCCAGCGGCTTGATCAGTCGATGTTAAGAGGAAATAGTGTACACTGAACTGTATGGCAAACAGAAATAACAGCCAATAATGGTAATTCAAAGAGGAAAGTGACTAGGAAAAGCAATGTCCTGATCAGAATATATTGAAAGTTGTAATTTCACTGTAGGCTGCCTTGCCCTCTGCGATATCCGTGTCGTCTCCCCCAGTTCACTGCTCGATGGCTCTGCCACCTCCGGATCCACAGTTTGTTCTCAGAGGCACCAGTGCTGCAGTCCACGCGCTGCATTTTTCCTGTGGCGGCCAAGAACCTGATGTCCCTGTTCTTTTCTCTGGGTGAGTAAACCAGGATTTCTGGCTGAGTTGAGCATCATGTGGACATTTCCTTTTAAAACAAAGTACATTATTTAGATAAATCGTATCTGGAGAAAACAACAAAATGCATGGTTGGAATGATGAGTGTGTTATCTTGGTACATACAGCTTCAGTTTGGGGAAAAAAAAAAAAAAGGAAAAGTGTCAGACTGTCTTATGAGACTGTTTGCAGTGGCCACACTAAAAGCATCTGCTCTTACTGCCAGGTCTGAGAATGGGTTTATCCATGTCTGGAACCTGAAAACGCACAGAGTGGACACAGCACTGGATGGCCATGGAAGAAAATCTGTCTACTGCGTGGAGACAATGGGTGGTAAAAACAGGCTCCTCAGGTTAGCAAAGCAGGCAAAACCCAGGGAAATTATTCTTGTCTCTGTGATGTACATGACTGAAGAAGAAAAAAAAAAAAGAGGAAAAGAAAGGAGTCTCTTATTTCTGGAGTCACTGAAGGTCTCTCCAACACATACGGAAATGTACAGAAGTGCAAAAATACAGAAAAACGGTAGAACAAAATGTGGAAAAAATGATACAATTAATTTCTTTATGATATGTATGTGACGATGTTGCAACAGCTTGGGGTCTATAGTGTCTTTATTGCTGCACTGAGATCAGGTGAGGTCTTTGGGTAAAAGAAATACACTTGTGTGACAAGTGCTTCACAACTGGTTCTCAGGGAAGATCAAAATCGTTATAAAGAGTTTATAAATAGAGGGGAGAGGGAAAAACGGTAAGGAAGGAAGAGAAAAATCAGAGACAGAGAATGGAAGGCTGAAAATGAGCAGGAATGCTGAGTTGCACACCTTTGCTTTGTTGCAAAATATCTTCTGTTCTCGTTTAGCAAGGGAAGGTTGGGAAGATTTGTGTACTTTGGATTAGACAGGTGATCTAGAGTAGATGCCAAAGTGTCTGTATGACTAGGAGGTGTTCTGACATGTTTATCTAGAGAAGACATCTCATAATATACAGTGGAACTCATTAGCATTTATATTTGTTATCTGCTTAAGTACAATTATCAACACTCTCCCCCATAAAATCATATTGAATGGGCATTGTTTGTATAATTATGGAGTTTTTCCATACCTCTATTTTTGCTGTATAACAGCTCACATAGCAGTGCAATTTTAGGACAGCAGTTACCTGTGTTTTTTGTTTCTCTGTTCTGAAGCTAAATCACAACAATTTCTTGCAGTACCACATTGTTTGTATGCTCGGTGCTATAAATGCTTTGACAGTTTGTCACTCAGCTGAACAGCAGATGGGAGTTTCTGTACTGATGCTGAAGAAGTCCCAACAGTCTGTAGATATGCATCTACCTCTGTTTTGGTTTCATACTTCCATCAGGTGATGCCGCTAATTAAATAAGAAATGGGTAAGGGATTTTTGATGACTCCTTATCCAGGTGATAAGATGAGGACACATATCCTGTGCTACTGTAGACTGCGGATTGGAAGCTTCTCCACAGCGGTACTTTGTTCCAGAGCCAGTGGGATCACGTAAATGTGTAGCAATTGATGCTGTGCCCGTTGTCGGGCCTCCTTGGTCTTACTGTCTGGGACCAACACACAGACTTTTCTGTGGGACGGGGAGGTTTGCAGAGGAGTCTCTGCATGAGCTGCACTAGTACGTGGGCGATGCAGCCACTGGTTCTCTGGTTTTGGATGTTCTAACCACAGCCTTTCATTGACTCCAGCTACTCCCTGCACTGCCAGTCCCTCTCCTGTTGTGTCTCCACACATACACGGTCGTAAGAGTCTTCTGTGCCCTCCCTGTGGCTGTGGGAAGTTGACCACTGAATAACTGTAGCTTTTTATTTATCTTCAATGTGGTCTTTGTTGTCTTGCTATTTGTCTTTCAGCTGTCAACACGCCTGGCATTTCTATTTCATTGCTTGGGTGAAGGAGTATTAAATATGTTACTCTCTGGATACTTTTGTTTCCTTTTAAATTAGATCTAAACAATGGTGAAATGTTAGTATTTTTGTTACGAAAACGTTCAAATACTCATGAGACTTCATAAATATATACGCACATATAAATAGCGTAACTGTGTTTGATCAAGTCCCTCTTCACAAGGAAACATGGCTATCGGTGACTGCGGTGTGTCTGACGACTCCCACAGCCTCCCTCCTCCTTTTGAACCTGTTGGCCAGTTCTGCAGTCAGCAGAGGGGCGGTGGGCTCGGTGATACTGAGCTCCCACACGTTTCATGAGACCCAATTAATACCCCCTCAGAAACTGTACTAAGCTCATTCCTTTACTGCATGTTGAAGACCCAACTTTACTAACCTGCAGGAAGCCAGGCTTCCTCGGTAAAACCTTGTTTTACTGTAACAGTCAGGGTCGTGACCAGAGGATCTGCTTGTGGGATTTAGCAGAGGGACGGACATCAGTGACGGATGCTGTCTTCACGGAGAATGTGGGATTCTGCAGATGCTCTCTGTTAAAGGTGGCACAGGAACGCTGGCTAATGGCCACAGCAGCCAAAGCCCTGGAGGAGGTAGGAAGTGTCTCTTTTTCTGGTGCTTTTGGTTTTGAAATGAAATAGTTCAGACGGGGAAACATCGTTGCTCTCAAAGTCTCTGTGCAAGAGAGGGCAGCACAAGGAACCTTTGGGGGTTCTAATCACTAATTTTACCCGCCAGAAAGATGAGTGAATTATAGAACTTGTGCTCTAACAACAGGGATACCACCCCAAGATTTGTCGGACATTTAAGTATTTGCAGCTGCTGCTGGTCTTTCATGTGCAGGAGTTTTGAAAACTCCTCTGGTGCTGCTGAATACTGTTAAAGGGGAACAAGAGTCCTTCTGGGGAACTGATGGTCAGAAAGTCTGTCATCAGATGGAGGTACTCATCTTCCATCTGAAGCTGAAAGTCGTGTTTGGTGAGAGAAGGGGAGGTGCAGGTGATTTGTAATGCGATATGTGGTCTTTCACCCCGGGCTAATTCTTTAACTGGTACTTTGGCTGGAAATAGTTGAATTACCATTAGTGGCCAGAGGTTTGCTCAGTGTGAGATAATTGTAGGGTCCGTTTCAGTTCCTAAGTCCACATCTAATACCCATTATCACAGCAATCACTGACTGACAGCTGTGTTGGCAATTTCCACTTCTGCTTTGTAGAAACTGTATTTTTGTTTTCTTTGAAGGACTATTTGAGGACATCACACAAAAATAAATTATTTCAAATACTTGACATCAAAATACCAAAAATATGAAAAAAGGAAAAAGTGGCATAAATATGAAAAGAAATATTGTAGCTGATTGCAAATTGTTCATGAGCATAAAAGGCCACATGCTCTTCTGGACTAGAGGATGCGTATCTTGAAACTGAAAGTTGGGTATTTTATATACGAAGTAATAAGTGGGAATGGTGCCTGTATTGCAAGAAAATGTAAACCTTTTATTATTCAGAAGTTAAGCACATATTTAAGTACCTTGTTGGCTCACGACCAGAATGTTCAGCCTTTTACAGAACTGAGTAAGCCTGTAGACACAACCACTGTACCAGTAAATCCAGCCATTCTAAGTCCCATACGTTGTTCTGATCAGACAAAGCACTCTCTCCATTTTACAGCAGTGCTCAATAATATTTAAGTTAAACAAATTGGTAAGTGCATTCTTGTGTCAGCCAGAGAAGAGGTTTTGTGTCAGGCAAAGAGTACACACACATTCCGGTAACGAAGAATTAAATCATCATCTGGTCCAAAGAGCAGACATTTACCCCACTGTCTCTTACAACTCATCTCTGTTTTGTTTTCATTTGTTTGCTTGGGCCCTGCAAACCGATCATGATTTGCTGTCTCCTGAGGTAAGAGAGTTCCACTCTGTGTATGAACCTTTACATTAGACCTGTGTCAGGTTTCAATAAATTCACATAAGCTCCCATAATATATAGTGCTTCCAAATAGGCAGCACTGTGTGAGACACAGTACATTTGCAGCTTATGATTAAAATTAAGACTTAATAAGTGTTTATGCTTGGCTGGTGCCCAAAAAAAGAGTAATTTTGTCTTAAAGCAGGTTCAGTCCATAAATAATGAGATCTGAACAGGCATTTATTTGTTCATGATTGCATTTAAATCACCAATTATGAGTTACACGCACTTTTCTTGCCAATTTGCCAGAAACATGTTAAAAGCTTTATTAATGTGAAAAAGAAAAAGGGTGTGTTTCCTTGTGGCCAGTTTTAGCCACCCAGGAACACTATTAACCTCAGGCAAAGGCAAATCTTTCTCCTATTAAGCAAAACCAATATAAACACAGAACTTCAAGTTTTAGGTTACAGTTGTCAAAATAGATGAAATAGTATTTATTTCTAAGGCTCAGTTGCCTCTAATGCAGACAGTCTCTGGAACTGTCAATCTAGCACAGGCAGCTCATGCCTGCCTGCCTTCTGCAAAAAGCTGTTCTCATCTTTGTGTTTTTCTTTGTCCTTTGCAAGCCCAAGTGTAGCCCTTGTACCAGTTCATCCGTCTTTCTTTTAACCTGCAGAAGCGCGTTTATCACAGCGCACTTACCCTTCCTTATTACGTAAAAGCTGCAGTTTCGGTCTTGTCTAGGAGGCAGTGCCCTTTGGAGAGCCAGTGATGAAAGACGCAAGATGAGAGCAGGTCATCTTCATATTTATAGCCCCTTTCCTGCAATAGCTAACTTGGTCATTATGCTGGTAGCAAGAAAGTTGCCGAGAGAAAAGCATCTTTTGTTACGAGTGTAGCTCCAAAGAACCAGAATTCCCAGGTGATCAAACTTTGGTCTGTTCATAGGTTTGGTCTACATATTGGATGTCTCTTTGCTGTAGTCTCCATTCCTCAGATCTGGAGAATAGTTTCCTGCTCCATTGCTAAGTGGCTTTCGAAAGTGTTCTGTGTATTGTGTTTAGTACATTGTCGGCGTGCAGTCCTGGAGTGCAGCTGGCTTTTGGCAGGCTAGCTGACAACCTCTAGAAATAGGAAGATGTTCTGGCAAGCTTTGAACTAAAGGTATGGGATTGGAAAGCCATCGCAGCTGCCATGGCCTTGACTGATGGCTCCCAGAGGAGCCATATTTGTAATACCTCATCTCAGATGCTTAAGGAAACTCGCATGACTGGGGCTGTCCGACAGCACTGCTGGGCTTTTGCACATTCTGAAATAGCCTAGAATGGCTGGTGATGCTGGATTTATCAAATGTTTGAAGTCCTTTAATTTTACGAGATAATGCAGACCATTATTTAATAAAAATAAAAGATCACCTTAGTGATTAAGTGTGCATTTGAGAAACAGCGATGTTCCTAGCAGCAAGTTTTTGATACCTAAGAACTTCTGCTTCTCCATAGTTCCAGGCTTGAGAATCAGCCCAGAGTGAGGCACTTCCGTGTCAATCAAGAGCCTCAAAACCTTCCAGTGCCAAATTGCAAAGGCAGACTCCCCTGATCTTGCCTGCCATCATCCTGAGGTGGAAATGAGCTACTTCCTTGGCAGAGGAAAGCTTGTCCAATGCTAAAAAAAAAAAAAGAAAAAAAAAATCAGATCCATAATTCATTACCATTGGTGCAAGCAACAGTGGAAGCTGCTATGTAGACAGAGCAGGTGTTTAACACAATATTGTCTGACCCTGCTTTGAATAGGGTCAGACAATATCGTGTTAAAAATACCTGTATGCCATCACTGCTCCAGCCTGCATTAGCAGATAATGCTGGGGTTACATTTTGGTAGTGCAGTCAGCCAGTAAATAAAAAATCCGCCCTAGATATATATATAGCCTATATTTCCACGCAAGCTCTGTGTTACCATGACAGAACAGGAGACGATGCAAGTGTCCACAAGTGAATATAACAAAAAAGTTAGCAACAGAGATGGAAAAAGGGGAAAGGGAGAGGAAGCAGGGACGTGTTTTCAGATTAAGCAGTCGGCAGTATTATCGAGTGTGTGCACAGTATCATCTACTGTATGGAAAGAAGACTATAATACAGATTAAATAGAAGAGTGGAAGAAGAGGATGTGTTCATTCTAGCAGTTTTGTCTGGTCTTTCCTAAAACAATGCATTTATTTAGATAGCTGTAGATTCCCCTACAGCTCCAACTTAACATGCATTCCTCAGTTTCCTCCAGACAGTTTTTACTGGAAGAGCTTATACTAGCCTTAATCACCTTAAAAGACTTGTGTTTTTAGCAGCAGAATTTTGACCTGGAGCCTGACCAAATACTCTTGTTTTCCTGATGTCAGGTTCAGGTTTTGGAGCTGCCGTCCAAGATGTCAGTCTGTACCTTGAAGCCAGAGGTGGGTGCCAAGCTGGGCATGCCCATGTGTCTGAAGTTATGGCAGGTAAGGCAAGAGCGCCTGCTAATTGTGAAATGTTTTCCCTGTGATTCATTTTATATGAAGCACATGAATCTTTCTTCACTTGGATTTTGATTTATTATCAAACCAATCAAGTAATTATACTATTAAAGGGGGGAAAGATTTGTGAACATCCTTAATGTAACTTTCAGAGCTTTCCAAGCTTTAATGGAAGATTTGCAAATGCTCAGGGAAAGCTTTGTGTCCTAAGGATAGATATGGTTTTTGCATCAATCAAGAGGAAAATGAGCAACTTACCAAAGCCAGTTGTTTGATATGGTTTCTCACTGCATTAAGAATGATGAAAAATGATTGGGTTACTTAAAAACAGTGATTTTAATGGCAGGTTACATTCACTTCAGTGCCCTCAGGACAAGGAAGTGCTCTATGAACATTTCTATTACAGACATACAATAGGAACAAAATATTGATGGTTGTATTGACTTTGGACAAAAAGGTAAACAAAAGCAGTTAACAAAAAAACCCCACATTTGCAGAGCATTCAGCAAATAATGTTTACGGGGTGCCACCAGTGAAAGACAAGTAATACAAAAAGGTGGCAGCAGAGGGAGGAAGGAGTTTAGGTGATTCGCTCTAAATCGCCAAAGAATTGGTGGCAAAGCTGATTCCCAGTTTAACCCCCTGACCACGTACGGTTATAAGTCTGCAGCACCATCCCTGCTGGTTTCAAGTGTGTTATTCCTGCAGATTCATCTGAACATTTGTATTGGTTTAAGTTGAAAGAATTATCAATCAGCTGTGAATTGGAGGCCTTAGTGTCTTCACTCAAGGTCCTGAACTGACTGAAGTTTAGAGTAATTCAGCTGCTGACTTCAGACAGAAGTAGGAGAGGCCACAGTTCAAGTCCCATGGTGTAATTAAAAACTAGAAAAAAAATAGAAGGAAAATGAAATAGACTGATTAGGCTTTTATTAAACAGAAAGTTTCTCCTAAAAATGCAATCAGTGTTCAGTACTCAATGAAATGAATGGGGCTTTCTGTCTCCTGGACAAATTTTAATAAGATGAAGATAACTGAGGAAATGTTCAGTGTTGAAAATGTTGTTGCCTGTATAAAAAGTCCTCTGTCTTGCCATATTTTCTACATGCATTAATATTGCTATTCCTCTAGGAAGCAGAGCAGGTGCAGAGTCTTAATTTTATGTACTTTTAAATTTTGTTGCCAGTGGGGATAAAGCAGAGGACTGGGAACTGGGAGAGGTAAATTATTCCATGCAAATTCTGGATTGGGAAGTCACCACAACTTCCTAGACTGCAACAGGCAAGGATAGATAATCCCTTACAGTCTCACAGCTGTATTTGCTCTTTTACAAATGCGTGCAACTCGGTTTAAAAGCATGGGGGAGGAGGATACTCTTAAGGGCAAATAATTATATGTGGTGTACCAAAGTGATGCTCTGCATTCTGTTTTGTGGTTTCGCTGGAAGCGGCTTGCTGAGTAACCCTGTAACCATAAAAGCAGAAGAAAATGAGCTAACCCAGCTGCACCCCTTCCTGAACAGAGGCCGTCCAGGATTTCTTTGTACATTACTGCGTTGGGCAATATAGACATACCCAGGAGATGAGCACTCCCCAGCCCATCGCTTATGGGTAACGTGTTGCCTAAGAGACTATTTGATGTTGCTTATGGCACAGTAAATTAACGAGTTGAAACAGAAGCTGACATGGAGCAAGCCACACGTGGTCTGAAGGAAGTATGCTCAGGGTTGTTGTCCAATGAGGGTTTGGGGGCTGCAGCCACATATGGTCATATTTTGCTGCATGCCAATAAAAAAGATCCACGTGTCGGGGAAGCAGCGCACCTTACCAGCAGCAGCATGCATTAGAAACTTTACTACAGAGCAGAAAGAAATTGAGGCTTAGGTTAGGCTTGTAGATTAAGCCTCAGTGGCTTCTCCTAAGCAGTTAAAAAGCTGGCAGCTGTTTATTTTGTTGGTGTGAAACTTTTCCCCTCCCTCATTTTACTAGGTCTGTCCTTAAATGTATTAGTTCGCTCAATGGGTTTTTTCCTTATGAAGGTTCATATTCTTAAATACATTGTCGCTTCGGCTTCACACCTTCCTGCTATTACTAATTGGGTGGGGTAGGATTTGCAGGCGTAAGGATAGTCTTCCCTTAAATTTTCTGCACTCCTTGGGGAAGGCATCGTGTTGCGTAACGGTGCAAACAAAATAATTCAACGGGAATAATACATGTAGAAACTGGAAATGCAGAGTTATTACTTTATATAAACTATAGCAATTATTCCTGTTGAGTTGACAGCAGATCACCTTTTCTTCCTTCCTTGACAGTTATCCAAATGCAACAACAAAATTTCCTGCTTAGGAAGAACAATGATTTATAATTTAATTTTTCCACTGAAACAGAACATGAATGGTGAAGACTTTTTGCCAGAAGTGTCCGTTATTAAGAACTGAAATAAGCAGGCTGTTGTGAACCACTGCTTGGTGAGTCCAGGCATCAGACTGAGAGCTCCCCTGATCTTTCAATAGCTTTTATTGTTTAAGTTAAAGTGTATGCACTCATTGAAATATTACACTTCGTATGGTTAGGAAAAGTCAGGAAGAAGAAGTGTGGGAGACCTTCAGTTCATAAAACCCAATACTTTGTTTTTAAAATAGACCAGTCGTAGATCTCACCTGCAAATTACTGGTTTTCAAATCTAAGCTAAGACACCCACAGCACCAAAAAACCACGGTTTTGCCTGGTGTTTCGCACAGCGCTGAGCACTCAGCTGTCTCTCTCATCCCAATGAGGGTTATGAGCACCCATCTGGCTATCCCCTTCTGAGGAAGGCAGAGGAGCCGACTGCCCATCCAAATCTTGTTTCATCGGCTAATGAAAGCTATCCCTTCTGTAGAGCCCAGGGCTCCGGAGGAGTCATGTGCTCATAGAAGAGCAGTACAAATAATTGTGGGGGGTTTTCCATGCCCAAACTGGGGGCTTTTTTAAAACTTAATTGAAGTACTTATGAAATACTTTGTTTTGCTTTGAAGGTTTTACCCTTTATTAAATATAAATAAAATCTGGAATGTTTGTTTCATTCAGATTTTTTTTTAACTTTTCCCCTGGTATTAAAAACCAGGTACTCTTCATCCAAAATGCCTGATGAGTTAACATTAGTTCACATATATTTGACATATATTCATTGCTCTGATGTGATATTATTTTAGCAAATAAAAAATTTGACAGAAAAATCGTGCACAGTTCTGGGCATTATGAGACACCTTCTTTGTGGGCCTTTCTAGCCAGAGCACGCTCCCTACCTTTTCACAAGAAAAGGGATCTTAAAGCAAGGAATGAGGCTCCTGCAGGTGTGGGCAGACCTGCTCAGAAAGATGACGTAGGGGATTTCCCCTTGGTTTCCTTCTTTTAAGGGGCAGTTTTCTTCCCTGCTCAGTGAGATCCATTCCTCATTTAAACACTTCTTTAGGCTGAATAAATCTGAGGAAGAACATGAGGCTTTTACTCAGCAGTCTTATTACCCAGACCACCCATCTCTTGTTAGTTTAACTCACCCTAGAACAAATAATAACCAGTGGGAGAATAGTCTGGACCATTCATAGAGGCAGGGAGCCTTTGGCCACTGCAGGTTTGTATCACGATGCTGACAGCCAGCGAGTTTGAAGAACCTCATTCAACAATGTGATGCCAGTAAAAACTAATTCTTTATACATGTCCTTTACCTTTATTCTGAATGGAACACCAAGCAAACGAATCCTGTAGGATCAGACAATGTTTGGAAAGAGCTGAATAAGCTATTGGATACTTTTCTTAGGGTACGATGTCCCTGCAAGAGGTGGTCATAATCCCAATGTCTATTTTGGTGTTTCTTCTCCTGTTAAAGAAATAACTGGCATTAACAGATGCCTGTTTTTAGTTGCTTTTCATTAGGGATTTGCATCTTCACTCACATAACCAGTTACTGCTCAGGGGGTCATTAGTCTTTTGGCTGGAGCAATGATGAATATTTTCCTTAAGTGTGACATGTAATCCAGTAATGTTCCCTTCTCTGAGTTATTTCAGAGGCTTAAATAAATTAGGTGTCTGCCCAGGGTGCCATGCCCTTTGGCCTGTGACATCATTAATCAAAATAGCTTTCAATTGGTTACAGTGGGACTCGGGCGCCCGTTAACCCCTTGGTGACTCACCCAGAGATTCCTGACGGGAGGTTCAGTGTTTACCTTTAAGCACTGTGGTGGACTTGGGTAAATGATCCGTATGTGTAACCCTACACTTGGCAACGTGAAACTGGAATCTTTAAGCATGGCACTTCTTTCACTGTCCATACAGGTTTGCATAGCTTGATAGGAACTCAGCTGCTCTAAGTAGGTTTTTTTTCAAGGAGCACAAGCAAAGTTCAGGCCATGAAGTAAAACTTCTGAAAACTTCAGGCATCCTTTTTTCAGGTGTTGCAGAGCACAATAGTTTGGATTGTCAGAGAGAAATTTCCTATATGTGTGTGTATACGTGTATATGTTAGATACATATTATATCTATAAAATAGACTTTTATATGTAGATAGAAAGACCATAAGTGCATGTCAGCAGTTACCTAGTAAGGCTTTTTGTAAGTGGATGGACTACCAAGATTTGACATTCAGACTTCTAAACTTTTCACTTCCACACCAGTCAGCGTTTTCATTTATTTTCTTGGTGCTTGGACTGAAACCTACCTGGGGATGATAATTTTCCTAACAGACTATTTGCTTCTCAAACAGTTTTACTTTTCCTTTGATCAGCTCAACTGTGGTTCACAACCTTTGCTTCTGGCTGGCTATGAAGATGGATCAGTGGTCCTTTGGAATTTGTCAACGGGAAAAGCGTTGAGCCAACTTGCTTGCCACCAGGAGCCAGTGATGAGCCTTGATTTTGACTCGGAGAAGGCCAAGGGGATCTCGGGCTCATCTGAAAAGGTGCTTAGCATCTGGAGCCTCAATGAGCAACAGAACCTCCAGGTCAGGATCACTGGCCCTCTAGTGTCATTTATCCCACTTTGCACTAACAGTTTGATAGACTAAAAAAATATTTAGTCATGAAGAGGAGTTGTTGCAGATCTCTAGCTAATTAATCACAGACTGGTTAGAATGTCTGTGCTATGTGACTAGACTTAGCAAAAGATGGTGAGGATTTAAAAAAAAAGAAAGAAAACCTCTCTCACATGTTTCTGGTTTTACCAAAGTTGCAACAGGCACACAAGCCTAGCATTACTCAAGCCATTGCCTCTGTATCTTCATTTATCACGTTAGTAGTATCCAGCTCTCGGAATGTCCTAAACATTATAAATGAGTTATAAAAGTGAGAAACAAAGGATTGCTTTTCCAAAGGTTCTGCTTGAATGGATAGAGCTTTCTTTCCACTGTGGGAAAGACAGAAATATTCCATGAAATACTTCACAAACAAAAGGAGTAGGAGTAGCCCAGCTAGCACCAAGAGGACATGAGGTTTAGGCAACAACTTCCTTTGGCACCTTTAGAGCCCTAGCTGGAGACAGGGAAAATAAGTTAATTGGATATATCGGTTTGTGTCTGAGCTATACATACCTGGAGTGGCTGGTTTATAAGGAGGTCTCATAATCACCAGCTCAGGCTACGCTAGTGAATGGCAATAAATACTGCTTAATCTAGACACCTTTAGCAAGTGTTCCAACAGTGCCAAGGGGTTAAGTAGGCTTTAACTAGGTGTGGAAATGAAGTGCATAAATAAAGTGCTCATGAAAATTAAAATGGCTCATGCCTAGCCTCTCCAGTGCCGAGTGCTTTAACCTTTTCTAAAGTAGCAGTCGTCCCCTGAACACACAATGAAGAGGACCTGAACCAGTCCCTGTGTGCCCCCATATCATCCTTGAGAAGAGAGCTGCTGGGTACACACTAGTTCATGGAAGAACAATAACCGCTCTTCCAGCTTGTAGCTTTTGTGGAGATTTTTTTTTTAGGCAGTGTGGCAAGCTAATGCTGTTTTCTCAATGGTGCTACGGGAAGAAAAGCAAGTGCTCGGACATCCAACGGTGACTCGTCACCTGGGGGACGCTGTGAAGGTGTATCATCTGTTAGGCATCACCACAGAACTAGCATTTATGGAGTGGTAGGGCACTAAGTGCATGTAGTGTAAATGCATCCAACTGAGATGAAGTTTGGAGGACACAGTGCTCACCGAGAACATCTGAACTTTAATAAACAATACAACATGAAGTAAAAGAGGCACTCCAGACTCTGAATAAGTAGCAAAGGGGTTCTAAGCCCTCGTGACAAAGAAGAGTTTTAAGAAGTCAGATGCACAATTGTCATGGTTTGGGGTTTTCCTGTCATGTTTGCCCTCCCCCTGCCCCAGCCTTTCTATCACAATTGGCACACATCTGCACCTGGTGTCCTTAGCTCAGGGAAGCAGAAGGAAGGTGAGCAGGTAAGTCCCAGTAAGAAACTTGGTATTGAGACTAGTTTTCTAATGCCAAGGTGTCAGAAACCCGACATCATGACAGGTTTCTTAAAGCTTCAAATATTCTGGTGTTGGAGAGGAAGCTGTTCCTTCATATTAATTATAGTGTAGCTTTTTCCTAAATTCAAAGAAAATATTGTTCTCCACAGCACATTTCAGTTATGAGTTAACTGTAATGCAGGGGTACAGGTATGACTCACGGGAAAAATAAACAGTTGTTCACCTGAAACATGCCAGGTATTGTCTTCCACAGGGTATTCGCATTCCCAGGAGGTGCAGGATTAGTTACCTCGTCAGCACAGCACACTGAGAGATAGTAGCTTTCCTCAGAATACACTTAAATGCCAAGTATTATAAACTCTAAGTAATGTTTCTGTGCTTCATGCATAGTGTGAATGCCCTAATAAAATGCATCTTTCATATGAGCACTAGAGATTGTCAAGGACATAGATTAAGTTTTTTTCCACTATTGCACTAATAATATAAACCAGATGGGGATTTTTTTTTCCCCTGACATTCCAGGTACCTGAGGTAATGGTAGACGTTGGAAAGCCACTCAGTGGCACATTATTTTTATTCTAAAAGGTTTTAATAAGTAAACGTGGTGCACAGCTATCTGCCATTGGAGAAATAATGACGCAATGATGGTACTTCAGCTCTGTTTTAAGTGGCAATGTTCCAGTGTGTCAATGAATAGATGATGAAGGTAACTTCATAGTTTATTGCTATGGGGAAAGTTTGGTGTATTGTCTTCTACAAGAAAGTTGCTGAAATCATCACTGTCAGCAAATGATTGGATTGGTTATGAGCCTTCTGATTTGGACAAGATAGTGTAATTATGTGATGATGTTTGTGGTAGAATGTAGGAGGTAAACAGCTTCTGCAGGTGAATAAACAAAGCAGAACTAAGAAATCTGATAATCACAGAAGCTCCTTCATATATGACAAGAAAAAATTCTATAAACTGTAATGTAAGTAAGCACACAAGTTTTGTTGGTTGGGTTGTTGAGGCTTTTCCCTTAAATGCTGAAGCTAAGGCTGCTGCTATCCTGGCTATTTTTCTAATGAGAATAGGGCTTAAAGACATGATGTGGGTGTAGGAGAGGAAGATTTAAAAAAAAAATCATAGCTAGCATGTGTTAAGGAGGGAAGGAGAGGTGGATAGCTGTTGGCCTCAGCATGTCAAAATTTCTTAATGCATCTGCTAGTAGATCCAAGTGTCCTTGGTCATGACTGGCTGAAAGCAGCTCACCTGTTTTTACCTCTTTGTTTTCTTAGTTACAAGCTGGTTTTCTGGTTAGGAAATGATGTTGGTATGCATTTGTCTACAGTAGTTGCCCGTAAGTGACTGGATGGCACAAATCCTGGCATTAGGATTTCACCTGGCTGCTTATACCTTGAGCAAGTTGTTCTACTTTGTTTTGTTTTTCTCTCTCACCTCTTGTATTTGCAGATCATGCACAAATGCCCACTGTTCCCTCGTGTTCCATAGCCAAAAGGCATCACCATTATAGGCTTCATTTTCAAGTTGTAGCTTGCTGATGACATGCAGTTTCTCCCAGTCGTCCTGATTTTGCTGTATGGATCTTGCCCACGTAATTGACAGTAATGGTGGGAAGCGCCACGCCCGGGATTGGTTATAGCCATTAGCTAATAATCTCGGTTACAGAGTAAGGCCCATCTTACATTTGCCAGGCTGGTGATGTAAGTAATAAATCCTTCCCTTGCCAGTACACATAGGCCAACAAAAATCCCACTGAAGCCATGCTACATTAGCATAACTGGGGAGTTTGGAAGAACACACGTACTAGCAAAAAGCACAGGTTTTACAGTAGCAGCCCCACAAAGAGGCCCACGTACAGCCTCCTGCTGTTCCTCAGGCCTGAGCAACACTTGCTGTCCTCTGCTCTGAACTGGTTGTAGACCCATTCGCCAGGTCCTGTTTAAAAGATGAATGTATGGAGCATGCAAGAAGCACGCCAAGTTTCATTTAGCCTTTTTTCTCATCGAGTTGCACATCTCTTGCTGTTTGAGTAGGTAGCTGGGCAGTTGTTATATAGTCGAAAAATAATTGCTTATAGCTTTGTGCCTGGAAGATTCCAAGATGTGTTCAAGTGCATCTGAAACCAACTTTGACTAGCATTTCTGGAGTTTTCGTTTTCTACATCCAGTATTATAGTTAAAATTATCTGCAGTGAATATAGTCTTTATAATCCTGTACTAACTATGCATCATGGAATGTCCTTCAAGGAGGAAAGCTACTCAGATGTAATATGCTTTTCAATCCCTTCCCGCCTCAGAAAAACAACATGCAGCATATAAGCATGCACTGAATTATATTAAGCTTTGGTACAAGATAGTTACACATCTTGTACCTAAGTAGATGGTGGCATTAACGTGTCATTTCCAATTGTGCTTATAAATAACAGTACTTCAAGGTCAGCATACACTCAAAAGGTGTTTTCCACATTGTGACAAAAGCTAGGCTATTTCAGCACACACGCTGGTGCATACACTGCATGTGTTTCAGAGGCAGACTGCTGACTAATACAAGTTACCTGAGATGAGAACAGCAAAAGTGTATTATATTGAGCTTTTCCTCTGTGCTTCAGGGGAAGCTCATGGCAGTGAGGTGAAAACTTTTTCTTTCCAAGGGCTAAGTCCTGTGCAGCCCCAGTGCCTCCTGAAGGAAGCTGAATGCCTTCCAGTTGAATTGTGCCCCTCAGAAACTTGTGCCCCAGTAGTCTCCAAACAGTAACAAAAGGCTTCCAAGATTGAAATCAATAACTTGTTCGTAATCCCCTTCTTGGAATTTGGTGCAAATAGAAGTCTCTTGGGAAGGACTACTAGAAATACAGATTTCCTGACACTGTAACCTAATTCCTGGAAGCATTCCTTTCTCAAGACTGTGGTAAATGCTACCATAGCTTACAGGGGTTTTTCTGGGGGGCCACAGTAGTAGCAATAAGTAGCAGGTAGTTTAACCATCAGCTCAGAATCTCAGCATGGGAATACTGCAGAAGTAGGGGAAATGTATGGCTCTGAACATTGCAGCTCATGCAAGAATAGCTGGAAGAAAAGAGCAAAGCTGTGTAGTCTGGTTCTCAAAACCTTGACTCAGAGCTTCACTTGTGGCAGAATATAAATAGCTTTAAATGCAATATAAACTAAAAACATACAAGGGATGCTTTTCTTTTTAGAGAATGGTGCTAGAGATAGATAGGCTCAAGTTAAGGTCTTTTTTCCATCTCTGTAATTGTTCTCACTAAAGCATCATCCACCAGCTGAAAAGCTCCGTACTACCTGGGTGATACCAGTGTATATGGGTGGGCACTATAGCTTCTGAAATCCCCAAAGGTTCCTTTTTCTTCTGTTTGTTTTAAACAATCAGAACTCATCTATAACTTTCTCACACAGGTTTACAAAACACACCAACTTGTCAACGCTGGCATATCTGATATCACCATCCGTCCAGACAAGAAGATTTTAGCAACAGCAGGATGGGATCATCGCATCAGGATCTTTGGCTGGAAAAAAATGAAGCCCTTAGCAGTGCTGGACTACCACACAGCAACTGTCCATTGTGTGTCCTTCTCAGATCACAAAAACCCCAGTGAGAGACTGCTGGCAGCTGGCTCAAAAGATCACCGCATCAGTATCTGGTCAATATATACTCAGACGTGACATGTTCTGCACTGTCATGGGCTAGGAAAACAGGATTGGTGAAGCAATTCTTTACACTGTAATTCAAACCTGGATGCGGGGAAGTAGCAGAATGTATTTCCAGGCTGAAGTGAGAGCCCTAGGTTAATTTTTATGCTGCTTGTTCAAGCTGCAAGTTTTGTTTTCCAGAGAGGGAACTGGATTTTTTAAATTCATAACAAGCAGAGCAAGGCCAGTCACGAACGAAGACACAGAACAAGTCACTTTGAGTTCTGCTACAGGTTTTGCAACAGCTTTTCCTTGGCAGGTCGCTTAAATAACTTGTGCCAATATCTTCTTTTGTGAAAAAGCACTGGAATCCCTCAGACTGCAGTGGGGGCAGAATACGTCTGTTTGTAAGTCATTTATGTATCCAAGAATCTGAATCAGTGTAAAATATCACTCCTTCTTGAAAATTTATACCCATTAAACCACCTCCAGTGGTTTCTCATTGTCAGTTACTTTTTCTTCCCCGTAACTGAAAGGCTATCAGAACAACCTTGATTTGTTCACACTGCTGTCAGTTCCTAACTTAAACCAACAGCCAGGAATGTGACTAGGGACGGCCTTTGGCATTTATGAATTTCATTATGTCTCCTGTCACCTCAAGCCTCACAATTAATCACAAGAAAGAAAGGGAAAAAATCTTCCCCTGCACTGCACTGCAAAGCTATGTAAAGCCTTTTACAGAGCCAGTGCTAAATCCTTTCTATAGACTGACTAGCTGGAGGATTTAAACTCAGCAATCCAATTAGCGCCCTTCTCCTTGGAGAGTTAGGGGTAAGTTTCAGCATGGCAAGTCTGGGATTCAGCTACACAACTCCCATTAATGTTTAGGGGAATTGCGTGGATAAATCCTTATCCACACAGTACGAATGGCTCCATTAACTTGTCATCTCTACGGTCATGGAAGCTGAAATTCATTCATGAAGGTTTTTTTGTTTGAATCATGAAGCAGCATTTGCATGATTTTAAAGCATATTAGACATACAACAGTCTGTTCATAGATATCTTACTGTTGTATTCAGTCACAAAGTTGCAGTTACAACTGTCCCACTGAAGCAGTTAGCCAGGGCCAGTTTGTTAAAAAGGAGGTGGTCTGGAAACTAGAACTCAGCTTTACAAACTGAAGTGTTTTGTGTCCAGGCTGTGAACTGTTGCTACTTCCTTGGAAATATTTGTTTCTGCCTCTGTACAGAGCTTGACATCAAAGAAAAAGTCACCAGAATTGTAGTGAACGGCAACATCAAAAGACTTTAGAAATAATTTCAGGGAAAACACACAAGCAAATTAAGGTCTGGGTCTGCTATCCAGCTGTGCTTTACAGGCAGAGAACACTGTTGGACTAAAAGGCTTAAGCACCAAGCCCAATGTTCTTTCCATTAAAACACAGAAACAGGATACTGTTGCCAGGCTTTTCTAAATAAAGCTTGGCCTTACACATTTTGGAGTGTGATGACACTTTAAATAATGCATTTCTTTGATTATTTCTTTACTATTCGGTAGCCGCATGGAGGATCACATTGTAGTTGAAAGTTAAAGCCTAATTTTGAGTGATCCTGCATCAAGGGGAAGTGCTGGTGTTCATTACATTGACCAGACAGAGTTGCGTAGATGGAAAGTGCTCCATCTCCACCCATCATCCACCTCCCACACAGAGGAGGAGCTACCTATGCCATACAAGAGGCTCCAGCCAGCAACCTTATGGAATGACACAGCGTCTTTCTCCACAAACCTGCTGCTGGAAGAAACCTTTTTTTCTTTTTCCCCTTTCTTCAAGTAGGTCAGAATCGACATAGATGCACAAATAAATAAATGTGGAAAACATTGTCATGTGCGGTCCAGGGACCCATCATAGGGCGTTTGCAAAGAGATTTCCTTTTGGCTGTCCTGTCTCGTACTGCACCACACGCGAAGCCTGTCAGGCTGCCTTGAGATCGGTGTCTCCCATGTGAGTGGTGCTCTGCAAACAGACCTTAGTGAAATGCTGCTGTACAAGAACAATTTCACAATCGCTTAATTTTTAAAAGGACGTAACCCAGTGGATACTGGCTTGGTGTTTAGTTTCCTCTCCACTTAGATTATAAATAAATAAGTTTAATATTAAATTAAATAAGTCTCCATCTGCTCAGGAGAGTGCCCTGCCCTGTGCTTTAACCTGTGTAATCACTGCACCTTTTTTAATCAACAACCTGGAAGTGAGAGCTGATGAAGGCCCATGCCCTGAAAAAGCACTGTCAAGCTGATGGTTGGGCACTGTCCTGGAAGGTGAAAAAACAGCTCTGCATCTCCTCAAGCATGGATCTAGGTGTCCTAGATTGTGTGTCAAAAATTAGCACTTTATCCCCACCAGCCCCGAGGTAGGGGGTTGCATGACTACTGGTACAACAGACATGGGACTGCTCAGTGCTAGAACCCAACATGCTTTTAGACTATCTGAAAAACTTAGCTTCTGAGCAAAATTTAAGTTTCCACAGCTTATCTATCACTCAAAAAAACCCAAAACCCAATCCCAGCCCTCAAGACACATAGTCAGTCCCTGAAATCCAGCAGAAAAGAAAAGGAAATCCAGGGTTCGCCCATCTTGGGTGAATGGTTACTGCAGGAAATTAGAAGGGCCAAGCCTGGTCCTGGTAGAGAAGAAGTAATGACTCTCTCCTCTCATCCTTTTGACAGGAAAAGGCAGCTGTGCCACCAGAGGTGAGAAGCCAGTTTCAAGACGGGAGCAGGGACTAAGATGCAAACCTCTCCAGTGTTTCAGGGCAGCTGCATGCTCAGCACACCCTTGTTCTGAATGCCAGTTACGAGCACCCAGTGCTCCAGGGCCATGGTGAGGCTCCAGGGCATTGACACAGCCAGGCTTCTGCTCCTGGCACGGCTGGCTGATGGCGGGCTGGCTCACAGCCACCCCCACGCAGTACTTCCCTCCTGTCTTCTAGACCGCAAATCCCAAAGCAGTACGCAGAATGCATCTCTAATGAAGGCCTGTGCATCTTATATCCACTGTAGAAAAAACTTTAGATGCAAATACTATGGTATTGGCACAGTGGCAGCGCCCTAGGTAGAATGGATTAATACCCCATGTCTTAATAAGAGCGCAATTAGATCAGAGCCTGAAAGTTAGGAACCTTTCAGTATATTCTTTTCTCTGAAAAATGCCATTGACTGTCAACATTGGTGTCTAATTATGGAGACTCACAAGGGATGTTTAGATTTACTAACAGGTCTTTTGGAAGATACTCTAAAGATTACTATGTGCCCTCATATCTAACTTACCGCCCTTTGCTGGGGGTTAAATATTTATGTTTGTCTGACTAGGTGGATTTAAAAATAAACTCAGTCATGCAAGCACAAATTGAAAATGAGGGCATGAACTGCATCTGTAATCTTACTAGCAGACAGACACAGAGGTAAAGAGTTTCATCAGCTTCAAGAGGAAGGACACATGTTGCCGATCTGCTTGCAAGAACAGACCCATCCTATACTTACTTCCCATTACCAAAGCACTATCCATGTGATACCTTTGCACGTTACAACAATTCATTCATTTGCACTTTACATCACTACTGATTTTATTTAAACACTCAGTAAAAGGAATGTTAATCTTTTTTCACATTATAGTTTCCTTTAAATGAGCAACCAGACTACATTAGTTTGATTTAGAGTTGATCCTAAATGCCATAGTTAGAAAGTGACTTACAGTCTTCTAAAAGTTTATTTGCTTAAGGAGCTGAGCTGAACTTTCCCAAAGTAGAATGATTTCCAGCAGGAAGGACAGTCTATATTGCTATAGACTGTAAAATACAGTTGTCTGAGTGCATCTAGGAAATTAACAATTCTTTTTTCAAAAAAAAAAGGTTAAAGCACTTTACAGTTGTAACATGAGCATGGTTATCAGTCAAGACTTCAGCTGACTTGCCAGCAGGAAGGTTGTGAGTGAAGAGCCACCTTAAGCTGCTGGAGTTAGCTCTGGAATCTCACCTGCCAGAAAGGAACAGGGCTAGCCTGTACCTGGCCTAAAGGATTCAGGAGTGAAGGTGATGACAGCTAAATTATTACAAAAGGCTTCCTCCCAAGAATCATCGTCGTTGGCACTGTGAGAGGGAAGAAAGCAACCAGCATTCGTAAACTAATAGAAATAAATCCCAAACACTAGCATTTGTGCAGCAATTACATGGAATATTTATCACCACTGGAATGAATGGTGATCTCTGACCCTCTAACATTTTTTGCAAATGAATCCATTAGTTCCAACCCCTTTCTCTTATCAGTACATGAGGCATAAAGCATTGCCATCCTAGGTTTAGATGAGCAAGGAAAGAGGAGATTAATTGTATTTGTAGTAATGAGTGAAAAAGGAAGTAGGCTGAGGGCCTGCAATGAGACAGTTGTTAAATTTAGCCCTACACGATGCAATTGCGTTAGTAAGCCAATAAATTACTCTCTGCAGTTTGACTTGGATTGTTGCAAAGGTTTGAGTTTTAAAGAGCAGATTTTTATAGTTAAGTGAATACTGGCTTCTGGACTGCTTCGGGTTTTAGTACATTTAAGATGCATCTACAAAGCCAACTTACAAATTAATAAATCTTTCCTTTATTTCAGTCTGCCAAGAACAAAGATAGAACAGTGACTACTGCAGGAGCCATGTTAGTGATGTAAACCAAAGGACTGGGGATTAAACAAGGATTACTGAGCGCTAAATCAATGTGTTTCCTTTTCTGGCTGTGTGTCTGTGGTGTGAAAGTATGGATCATTACATAAAACATGGCACATGACTGCCTGGATTAATACTAGACAACGTTACAGCAATGCTGAGACACAAAGTGTGATGATGTTTAAGTGTGACCAGTGTGCTACCAAGAAAGTGATGGCAATGACTAAGGAAGAAGGCATAGTTTTTCTGTTGTTTGTAGCATTCTCAAATGCCAGCCTGGGTCCCCCTACTAGAGTAACTTTTCCAAGTAAACCTGGCTGTTTTTAATCCATGCCCTGCTCTTCAGGGGCATGCTGGAGGTTTCTTTTATAATGTGAAGAAAACTATCCAAAATTAAGATCATACTGGGGTTTTTTTGGCAATTCATTTAAGGATCTCACAGTATGAAATTAAACGCAAAAAAACTCATGTCTGCACTATCAGATACAGCAGACAGAAATGTAACTTTTAAAACAGACTTCAATTGAAGCATACCAGTCGTGAAACTTGCCAACAACATCAAAGTAAGCGTGGAGCAAGTAGCCATATTCTGGATACCAAATTCTTTGTCCCCTGACCTTACCACGTACTCTCATCCCTTTCGGTCAAGACAAGACCAGCAGCCAGAGTTTGGGCTGGGCAGTCACACAGCCTTTCTTGTGTATGGTTTTATTTACCACCACCCCTTACCAAACACCACGAAATAACAGGTCTGTTTGGCTTGAGCCATCTGCTCCCCTACGCATGTGTAAAGCTATCAGCTCATTTACTCAGCCTATTAAGAATTTTGTTCCTGAGTAGTGACACTCCCCGAATACACTTAGTAGCGATACACACACCCCAAATACATTTAATGCTCACTGAGGAGGTAAATTTTGTTTTAGCTATTAGTGGTTTATTCCCCTTCAATACAATCCATCACAAAAATTTTGACACTATTAAACCACATAGTGGGGACCATAGCAACATACTCTCTCAGGTGTGAATGTTTTGCTCACCTGATTAATGGTATGAAATAGATCTGTATGTTCTGTCAGCATTCCTGTGTACTGCTTTATTCTGACTTATCTCAGAGGAATTTGATTTGCAGTTCAGTACTGAAGAGGAGGGGAAAGGGAGGTGACGGGGGGGGCAAATCGAAAGAAAGAAGCAACTTGCCCCTGTAAGTTAGGTGATATAAAGATTCTGGAAGGCACAAAGGGCCTTGAAGCAAACCACCTCCAGCAAGGTGCCAGATTCTTCATGGGAAAAGGACAAGGATGGCAGGGAGGAAAAGTACCTAGCGCAAGCATACGGTGATAGGTCTGTCTTTTTAAACTTGTATGCCAGGTCATTTCAGTTTCAGAAGTATTTGCTTTTACCTCCCCACCATCCTTTTTAAAGGTGTTGGAACACTAGGAAATCCTGTAAACCACAGCCCACGCCTCTAAATAAGCCTGTGCTCACCCAGGGAATCTAGGGAGGGTGTTAAAATGCTGAGCCATTATTCTGCTCCATAGCTCTGGCATCTCGTGCATGCAAAGGTGCATTTTCCAGGCACCCATGGCACTGCTTGCTATAAACATGGTTGGTGCATTGGGCCTACATAATAACTTTAAACATGGCAGAGAATGTGGACATGGCATTTGTCTTGATGGGAACTTAAAAAATTGCTGATAGGAAATCTCAGTGATTCATGGATTCATGTCTGTGTTCACAGAAAAGCATCTAGGCTGCTTTTAACATAATACTTATGGTAAGTATTGTCTTTTCAGGTTTTTTTTGCCTCATATATTTTGATGGCATGCAGACTTGGCATCACACTAAATAGAGACATTGAGTCTTTATAGTTTTATCTCTTGAGCCCATCTGGTTTGAAGTAGTTGACAACAAGCAGGAAAGGGAATAGAATGAAAGACTCACTTCATGTTTGCTGAAATAAATGTGTAAGGCTGTGTTCAAATAAAATCAGCCTGGGAGGAGGGCCGCTGCGCTCCCCTCTCACCAGCCCTCCTCTGCCCTTTCAAGATGCTTGGCACCCCTCCACCCTCAGTGGTAGCTCTGACTGCCCACTGTTGCAGCGCGCACCCCAGCCAAAGGCAGCTGAGGCAGGCAGGCTGGAGCACCAAGGGAGAAGGAGAACCGTCTGCCCCCGGAACGAGGGACAATGGGAGCACTAAGCAAGCAGAGTAAAAAAGCAAACACGAACGCAGAGCCCTTGTCCATCAGTCAAGCTAAGACCCGTGAAAGACTAATAGTGCAAACACCTCACACGAAGGTGCTTCAATAAGTTTTACATGTTGTTTATTCCGGTTTTGATTTCCTTTTGCAATTTACAGGTACAGCCCAAGGACTTCAGTCTGAGCACCTGGGCACTTGTGCAATTACCCCTATTACAGGCAGGTACAGAACACAGCAATAGCACCAGACGTGTCCTGCCCTGCCCACTGAAACAACCACTAGCTTCAGTGAGAGCGTATTTGGTTGCAGGAAAACATACCCTTTCCTTCTCCAGCTACCAATGGCCTCTAAGAGCTGTTCATACAGGAACTACAAAATTCTGTAAGTAGAACTCAGGCTAGAGCAGACGTAAAAGGGCACTTGCTTTCTCAATGAGGCACACTGTATGAAATGTTCGTCCTCTCATGGAGGTGATGAGAGGCTATCCTTTATCAGCTACAGAATCACTCCGGGAGCATAAGATGGAAGTTGCTGTACAAGTTTGCATGATTTTACACCGTGTAGCAGCTAGCCATGAAAATGCATACGCTCTCTTTCCCTTTATGCTGCTCTGTCTGCTTACAGAATTAGGTCCTAAATGTGACTTTTCTGGCTTTTGTTCTTAATCGCTTTGTTACTAGTTCAAATTTATAATTTTAACCTAAACAGAAGTGAGTGATTTATTGTAATTATTTTGTATAGGCTGCTCTTCATAAACTTTTTTTAAAAATCTGGAAAAACATTTAATTTCCCATATGGAAAGAACACATTTATCATACTTTACTCGGATATACTTGGCTGACTATTGCACATATATGCAAAACATATGTGACATATTCAAGGCTGAATTTCATAAAACAGAAATGCTATGAAATGTGATATAATAAATATATTACACAGACATATGTGGCCAATTTATAAAACTATGGTATCTTTGGTAAATTTATAATAGGTCATTTCTGTTAATGGGGGGGGAATGAGTGCATTTTTCTGGCACATGCAACACATACAGTACTTTACATAGACTTCCTGAAGGGAGGTGGACCTTTGAAAAGCAGACTTGTACATGTACATATATAGTGCATATGGGACATGTCCGTATTTTTCAAAATTAATGTATATCTTCAGAACCAGCTCTTGCTTTTCGCATTGACCGTGTGTACAACATACTGGGCAGAAAAAAGTATGAAGTACTGTTCTTGGAGCTTAGCAAACCTCTGATACACTAACTAGACTCCCACAGGCAATGGGTGTCCCTTGCTTTAATAGAGAGCGCATTTCATAAGCACATGCTCTGCTCATGATCATGGCCCCTAATAGAAATCTTTGGGTACAGTCGCTTTCATCTAGTTGTGTCAAACACTCGTGTAAATTAAATATCTTACTGATCAATTGAATTAGGATAATTAAACGAAGAAAAGGACTGCATACGTTTAGAAAAAAGTTACATACACACATACTAGCCTCTACACTAGTAGACTGGACTCTTCGTAACACCAGCTTATAGCAACGGCTGAATTATTACTGGCTGATTATCCTCAAATTCTAACTCACCGATTCCTGCCCTTCCTTATCTATGCCTACGGGCTTCAAAGATCAAATCTTTGCTTTATGGAACGAATCTCTATTTTTCTCTCAGATTGCCTATTTGCCAGCTCCGGCAAAACTGCTCCCGGGGTTCGTTTTCCGTGTGTGCATGAGCCACCCCTGCGATGCCCCGCTCTCCCCTCTGGAGGGAGCCTGCTCTTCAGGCGCGCCGGGCGGGGGGCGTGCAGCAGCCTCGGCCGCCGGAGGCGACACCCACGCGTACCCCCACGCGTACCCCCACGCGTGCCCCCCAGCCCCCGGCAGCGCGGCACCTCCTGGCTACGCAGGCAGTTAACAGAAACGGCGGGTCAGGCCGCTGCACCCAGTGTCCTGCCCTGCCAGCAAGAACGCCTTTGTCTCCAACCCGTCGTGAAACGGAACAAGAGAAGGAAAAGCAACAAGAACCAGAAGGTGGATGCGCACCCACACGCTCTCCCCCCACCCTCCGCCCCAGCCGTGTCCAGCAGGCTCACAGCAACTTTTTGAGCTCCTGGGGCGAAGGTGATAAAACTTGCTTTGCAAGTACTGCTGCCTTAGCTCTTCCCGCACTCCTCCGGGAAGCAAGGCTCAGCTTCCGCCCCCCAAACCTAACCTGTGGGTGCCTACCTTGCTTCCAACGGCTATAGAGGCCACTTTACATCGGCGGGATGTGGCACAGCACAAGTGAACCTGCTTTTCTTGTTCCTTTCAGACCAGATTAAGGTGCAGCTGCCCCTTGGTCAGGGATCCAGGCATCACAAGCTGACATCCACTTGGTGGAGAGAATGAGGTCTGTTTGCCAGGGAAGACAGCATACCAGCTGAGGCAGCCCTGAGCCATGCAGCCCCACTAGCCCTGGCTCCTTGTAGGGATGCACTAGGAAGCCCCTAGATCCCGGGAGACCCACACTGTCCCCCAGTAGCCTGCTGTCTGCAAAATGCCTCTTCATGCTTACTGCAGCCCTTAGGTCCTTCGCCACACTGCAACCCACTGTTACACAGACTGTAGCATGAAGGAAACCAGAGTACTTGCTCCCCTGGCAACAGCCATGCGTATGCACACTTGAGATTGACTGAAGAGATGCCAACGCCCCAGGATGCTGAGAGGCATCTACTGGGGACCACCTTCACAGTTCCACCCAAAGCAGTTCTACAGTCTCCCTGAACAGGGGGACAGACTAAGAAGAACATCCATAAAGTGTGTAAACAGCGTGCATGAACACTGCAAGCACACAGAAGTCTCATCCCCATGCTCCTGTCCTACATTGAATTTAGTCAGATCCATTAGCAAGGGAAAAATAAAACCACCACCACAAAAAATATTCCCGAAAACCTGAGCTATCCCCAGTGTTTGGGTAAGTGATCAAGCAAAGACCTCCCTTGTTTCACCTGTGGGTGCCTAATCCTGTATTTATCCACTGAGGTAAGTGATGCGGTTTTCAGACCTTTGAAGCAATCGGTAAATTCAGCCCGTACCTCTGGAAAATGGAGCCACATGGCTAATTTATTCTCTAGCCCTGTTTGGAAGAGACAAAGGGTGCTTGTAACCTCTGTGCTTGGGCCTGTTTTACCAGCAGCTTTTAAATACACAGTGTTATGTGTGACTTGAGGTGACCACAAGTGGAAGTATTGTCTGGAAAAGGTGCAGCCTGCTTTCCGAGTATGTGCCATGGACCTTGGTGACGGCATGTACTGCGTGAAGTTTAAATATACATGTAATCAAATCATACAAAGTCATTTTTCAAATTAAACTGCAATATGTATAGATAAGGCATGGCCTGTATATGATATACCTTGACTAACAGGCTGACAGGTAACAGGAAATTAAAGTGTTAGAGCTTTTCTGTGATTTTCCAAAGGCTTTTACTACTCAGTGTGCAGTGTTGCAGAGTTTTTGTTTGTTTGAAGTGGATTTTTTGTTGTGATAGAAAAACAACACTGCTTGCTTTCCATATCTGGAACACTCCCATCCAGTGAGATAGACCTAGCTATACAAGGAGGAAACACTAGTCAAAGCCCCGAGGAAGCTTGATTTAAGGACTAAAACATGACATGAAATGGACGGCTAACATGCTTAATACTAACATATATAAGCACCTTGCATGTTGATGGCCTAAAAGCAAGGTTAGAAATACCATTTTCATAGTTAAAACTGTAGTCTTGATACAGCTGCATAGTCTCGCCTTTCCTTTCAGACACAGGACTTCTGTAGTGGTTCTTCTAGCACAGCGGGTAGACTAGTGATCCTGAGGGCCACTGCCCACAGCCATAGGTTGAAGTCCTGTGATTTTCTCTTCTTCTAACAGAGATAAATTAAAATTCCTACAATGAAGGCAAGGACCTTGAGCCACTTTCTGTAAGAGTACGGTTTGGTCCTGGTGTCTTGGGTCATGCAGTCCTCTCAGCTCTTGGGCAGTACAGGATGTTTGAAAAGGTGTGTGGCCAGCCTGCACTGAGAGCCAGTGGCACTTCTTGCAGCACTCTGCATATGTTCTTGCATAACGATAGGTCACTACAACCATGGGCAGCCCCAGCAACCAGGCAGAGAGAAGGGAGGGAGCAATCGCCTATGGAGATTCACTATTTGCTCAAACAACTCCAGTTGAGTATCCCTCCTTATTTAAATGACCTCCTTTTGTAGGGGAGGTTTAGACTTCAGAGCAGACAAACTGACAAATACACACAAGTAATCAAACAAGAAATGAAAGAAAAGAAGAAGAGGAAAAACATTTATAAATGTTACTGTCCAATGTCTTTTCAATTTAAATGAAATAAGATTATCTACATATATCTACAAATATCTACATGTATCTACACTGTTTGCAGATATGATTCTTTGGTTGTCTTCACTTTTTTCCTACACTGCAACTATCAAGAAAAAAAAAGTGTTTGTATAATCTTTGAGAGAAATAATAAATATAACAACTTCATTAAACGTTTGACCAAAGCTTTGGCACTAATCAGTGTACAGATAACAAACCATACTGAAAACTCTGAAATAACAGCGGCAAAGCAACAGAGCACATCCGAGAGCCATTTCCCACCGACTAATAATAAGCACAAGGCTATTTTACATCAACCTTTCTGAGAACATTAATTATGGTTTAGCCAGACACTAAGAATCTCACAATTCACTGCAAATGTCAAATAAAATACATATTTCTTGCACAAGTCTTTTTCATGGATCCAGATATATTTTTTTATAACAGAAGAAAAATTACATAAAATATTCATGTTAGCCTGTATCCCTTCTTAAACCCTTCCAAAAAGTTTTGGAAGCCCAAAGCCCACTGCCAGAGACGGAATAAACATTGCTATTAACACTGCCACCTGCACAAGGGAAGGATTATGTTTTAAAAGGTTTGTAGTGAAAATGCACAAACATGGATGAATAGAAGACTTCAAAAAAAACCAAAAAACCTCACCCTTCTTTTCACAGAGTCACGCGGAGGAATCAGAAAAGTGTTCATAATACTGTATACCAACACAGCTGAAGAGCTGTTCAATACCTTCTCTGAACACAAAGGGACTGCCGTTCGGTGAGCATCTGACAAAAACCACAAGCCAACTATTCAAAACACATCACTGGAGAAACTGCGATGAACAGGCCCATCTTTTCAACAATAAGGAAAGACTACTGAAGGAAGATATTCAAGGAAAAAAGAAAAAAGTACTTACCAGCTCTAAGAGGGAAGATGCAGCAAGCAGGTAGGTGCAGAATAGGTGCTTTGGAACTACTGCAGTTTGGGTCAGCCAAATATAAGGGGTGAGGCACTCTGGGGAAAAAAACCCTGAAGTTCCTCTAAAAGGCACCTCTCAACAGGAGAGCATCAAGAGCTCGGGAAAGGATGTAGGAAGGCAGTACTGTGAGGCTGCCTGGGAAGCAACCCGACTACAAACTATTGCTGAGAATCCCCAGCCTAAACTCTGTGGGTATTACCCCACGCCCAGGCTGGTTTTTAAACCTTAGCATCCATTGTTGTGAAAGCAAGAAGCTGTACATGGCTGTGCTCTTGGCCATGGGCTCTTCTCAACAGCTCCAGAACACGCTGTTGTGGTTACGTTGCCCCAACGAACCCCAAAACTCACGAGCAGATTGGGACCGGGGGAGAACTGGGCAATTAGTTCTGACAGTGAAGATTCAAAGTGTTCCCTTAAGCTAAACTCTGCTTCCTTTGACAGTCTCCTCGAAGAACCACCTGAGCCAACTGTGGACGAGGCCAAGCGTCCCCGAGGTAAGAGAGAGACTTACATCGACATGTGCAGAATTACACTCCAGCCCCGGGGCCCGCCGCTGCCGGGGCTGGTGTCCGGCGGTGCTCAGGGCCAGCCCCGCAGCCCTCCCTGCTCGGTGCTAACGTTACACGTCCCGCGGGGCCGGAAAACACCCGTGGCACCGCCAGAATCGGTGGCGACACCAAATCTCCCTCAGAAGACCCGGCGGGCGAGTGAGAAGGGGGCAAGTCACCTCACCGCTGCCGCTTCCCCGTCCTCCCACCGCTTCCCAGCGGCCCGACTGTCCTCAGCGCCCGGCGCACCCGTGGGGCATCCGCAAGAGCGGAGGCGCGGGGGTAGGGAGAAGGGAGATCACGACATATGGCTTCATTTATCAAAGTGCAGCTGCGGGTCACACCGCGATGGGGAGCACCCGGCGCGCCCCGGCCAGGCTCCGGCCCCTCGCCACACGCCGCCGCCCGCCCTCACGGCCCGCCGACGGGTGGGGAGCGGGACGGGGGGGGGGGAGCGCGGCATCCTGCGATTGGGCTCTCCGATCGTCGATCAGGTCAAGCTGGCCTATCAGCTCACTCGTAAGACGGGAAGGGAGGAAAGGCGGGAAGGGGGAGGACGGTAACGGTCGCGGCACGCGCGGCCGCCGCCAGTCTCTCGCGCCGTCGGCGGCCGCGGGGCCGGGCGGCGCCGTTATCTGGGCCCGTAGTCGTAGTTGGCGGGCGCGCCGGCCGACGAGTACATGTTGGCGGCCGCCGCCGCCGCCGCGGCCGCCGCGTTCATGTGGTGGTGGTGGTGGTGGTGGTGGTGGTGGTAGCTGTGCCCGCGGATGCTGGGGAGGGGGTACGGGGCGGGCCGGCTCTTCGCCCCCAGGTAGTGGTCGTAGGCGGCGGCCCCCGCCGGCGGGTACTTGTAGGGGTGGTGGTGGAGCGGCTCCGAGGCGGCGGGCTCCAGGCGCAGTTCGTGGTGCGGCGGGCTGGGCCGGCCGCCGCCCGCGCCGCCCAAGGGCACCAGGCCGCCGCCGCCGCCGCCCGGCAGCGCGGGGCTGAGGACGCGGGACATGAGCTGCTGGTGCGCGGCCTCGGCGTGCAGCGGCGTCCCGCCGGCCGCCTCCCGCTCGTACTCCCGCCGGCTCTCGGCAGCATCTGCGGGGGCACACAGCGTCAGCACCGCCGCCCCCGACGGGCCAGGCTCAAACCACCCGGCTACGTGAAAAAGCGGTGCGCGAAGACGCAAGCGAGGCTCGCAAGCGAAGTGTGCGGCAGCGTGCAGCGGGAACCGGGGCTTGTGGGACAGGACCTTCTGACTGCGAAAAATGGAGCTGAATTGACTGACAAGCTGGAACACGCCTGAAATTTTTGCAATTGTGTAACGCTAAACAAATACAGACTTCCCTTTATTTTGCAGGCCCGGAGCGTGCTGGAAGAAAGGCCCTCGGTTGGCTTTGCAGTTGTTTGCTCTGCGTAATGGAAAAGGAGTCAATGGGCAGAGGTGCTGTTCGACCTGACTGCGGCTCCTGAATGGGAGCGGGTCGGCGCTGAACGGGCTGCCGAGACGCGTTAAAAGGGCAAGGCGAGGAAGAGCCAGCGGCCCTCGCTGCATCCCTGCCTGAAAAGCTGAACTTGCTGCTGAAAAGTCAAAAATGGGACACTAAAGGAAGAGGGAGGTGTTTTTAAAGCAGCAAAGTTGCTTAAGTACAACACTAGTGAGTGTTTTAGACCCAAGAAAAATTAATGAGGCTATGAAGGTGGCTGGTTTTGTTTAAAAAATAGGTGGCAGTGCAAAGCTTGTTAGCAATAGAGCCATGCCCGCTGCAGGCGGCTGTGCACTGGCACGGTGAGCAAGGCTGGCCCCGAGCATGCATGCACCGAGGCTGGCTGTGGAGGCCAGCGGGTCCAGGGTGACAGGCTGGCCCGGCCCTTGGGGGCTCTCACCTTTCTCTGTTCCGTTCTGGTGCGCCGGGGAAGAGACTGGATTCCGGGATCTGGCAAAAGCGCTCATGAGAGGAAGGGGCCCTGGCCTGTGATTCCTGGGCCTGGAAGAAGAAGGGGAGAAGTGATTCAGAGCCAATGGTCCAACAGAATGAGCACTTGGAGTGCTGCTGCTGTGGGCTGCAGCTGGCAAACAGGGCCCAACCCAGGGTACCCCAAACTCCATGCAAGGCCTGTGCAAATGTAAGCTGTGCAGGTGCACGCTAAACTGGGGGTGAGAGCGGGGTGTAGTTGTAGTCAATAAAGACGCAGCCTTACCAGTCCTCAGGGTCGCAGTCTCTGAATCCCTTGGCGAAAGGGTTGCTGGCGATCTTCAGCTGTGTGATCTGTAAGAAGCAGAGAAACGTCTCGAAGCAGCATACACGAGGCTCCCCGCTCAGACACTGAGTGTGTCCCTGAGTGGGCTTTGGGAGGCAGCGGTGCCTGGTGTAACGGAGAGGGCCCAGGTGGCTGTGGAGCCAGGACATGCTCTGCCACAGAGCACAAACATGTGCTTTCCCTCTTGTTAGAAAATGCGGGCTGGTACGCTACCTAATACGAGTTCAAGGCGAAGGGAGAGACAGCCCGAGTCGGCTGCAAAAGCTGTGTAAATGCACTTGTAAGAAAATGCCACATTATATGGGTCACCACCGGAGCAGCTCAGACAAATCACTGGATAAATCATACTTATGTATTTATTTAATTCGCCGGGGAGAAGGCAGGACATTTTCTATATTTAAGCAAATCCACGGATAAAGTATGTGATTGTGAGTTTCCGGAATGGGTTGAAAAACAAACTTTAAGCCCCTCAGTGACAGTTCCAGCCTTAGAGGTCAAACTGATAGAAAGCAGGAGAGAAAGAGCAGCTGTCCGGAGCCATCAGGCAAATGCCAGCCGGGGAGGGGCTCCGGAGCCCCTTAAAGGCACAGCCAGGCTCCGGCCCCGCCGCCGCATCCCGGGGGGACCCCGGGCCGCTTTGCTCCGAGCCACTGCAGAGGGTGGCACCGCCGCCGGCTGCGGGGGACAGCCCCGGGGGGGACAGCCCTGGGGACAGCCCGGGGGGGACAGCCCGGGGGGGACAGCCCGGGGGACAGCCCGGGCGAGGGCTGCGGCATCAGCGCGGAGCGAGGCGGCTGGGAGCCGCGCTGAACAGCCCCCGCTATGAAATCGTATTTGCACTCGCGGCTGGGATTCCTGCTCTTTACATTACGCTCGTGCGATTTAAAGAAGCAATTGGATTAACTGCTGCCCAGAAATCCGCATCAGATTAAGGGGGGTGGGTTGTTTTGTTTCGTTTTTTAACGTATAAGTGTATTCTGGGGAGGAACAGACCGCCGCCAGCTTAGAGAAGTCAAATCGCAGATTTATCCAAACAAATTGTGAGCGACATTTCGCAGCGGGAAGCCTGTAGTTTCCCAACTAGCCCCAGTCTCGGGTTTACACAGGTAACGAGCTCCCCCCGGGCCGGGGGAAGCTGGCGACGGGGCTGCAGCTCAGGTCGCCTCCTCGGCGCGCAGCCCTGCGCAGCTCCCCGGCTACCGGGGTCCTTGCAGCTGCCCGGGAACGGCTTCGCAGACGGGGGGGGGAGGCGGGAGTACCCCAGACACCCCCGCCGCCCACGGACACCCGCAGAGCCAGCGCCGGGCGCGCCCGCACCCGGGCTACCTCCGGGGCCACCCCAACCCCCCTTTTTCGTTGCCCCGGGCCCCGCTGCCGCCTCACCCGGTGGTTCTGGTAGGCGGTGACGGCCGTGAAGCGCGTCTCCTCGAAGACGAAGGTTTTGAAGTTCTCCTCCGCGTATTTCTCGCTGTCTTTCCGGGGGTCCACGTAGACCACGTGAAAACGCGGTTGGTATCTGTGCATGGAGTTCAAAATGATCTGAATGATAAAACGAGCAAGGAGACAATAACTGATCCAGGCGGAGCATGGAGAGAGGAGAGCGCGGCCCCCGGTCCTGCCGGCTCCCCTGCCCGGGGGCAGCCGCGGAGCCCCTGGGGGGGCGCGGGCAGGGGCACCCCACGGGCACCACGGCGCGGGGAGCTGCCCCCGGCGCAGCCCCGTGTTCCACACCTTCCCCCAGGAACACTTACGTGCCCGTTGTCATCCAGCAAATTGTTGGTCAGTTTGAGCTTATCGAAGGAAACGATCTGCTTCATCCACTGCGCCCCTTTCGCCGGGGAGTCCGGGTGGTAATGCACCCTCCCGGGCGTGGCGGGGTCGGCCTTGCCGGCCACCAGCCAGGAGGAGCTGTGGAAGGCGTACCTGCCGGGAGGGGAAGGCACCCTCAGCCGCCGCCCGGGGGGCTCCCGCTCCCGCCACCGCCCCGGGGCTGCAGCACCCCGGGGTCCCCGCAGGGCCCGGCCCGGGAGGGTCCCCCCGGCCCGGCGAGGGGGAAGCGCCGCCTCCCCCAACCCTCCCGCTTCCTACGGCAAGGGGGGAACGAGCTCTCCCCCACAGCCCGACTCGTCGCGGGGGGGACATGATATTTTATCGGGTCGCCGGTGGAACTGGCGGGAGAGAAATCTGCAGGACGGAGGAAATTTATAGCTACCTGCGCAGCTTTGGGAGAGAAGCCACAAAAGCTCCCCCTTCCTCTAAAAAAAAGGGTGAAAGGGAGCCCTCTATACGGTTATGCTCTGGCTTAAAGTGAAGAGTAGAAATTTATGTGTAGATTAATAGCGGGTCCGGAGTTTACCAGCCTTGTTTCATTCTTTCAAAGTACATATTCAACAGTAACATTTAAAACAGAGAAACCAATCTTCTATACACGTGTTTACTTTAAAAGCCAGTGTTTGCACAGGGGGAATTAGACACCATTGGACTCCAGCAGAAACATTACTTTTTAAAGATATCCTCAATTGGATGTTATATATCCCACTTCCCTTGACAAGCAAACATTTCTAGGACGCCCTGAGAATTTGGATATCTGTCTAAATATTTATATATCGGACCTTGCGATTCCTACGCGGGCTGCCTGCTCGGCGTCCTGATCTGAAGTTAAATACATAATGCGCCTTTCACTGTCTTTAAATTAAAGGGCTTGCAAACCAGACTGCATCGCTGCCTTGCAAGTCGCCGGTTTCCAAGGCCTTCCTACGCTGCCGCTGGAGACAAGGGCAGGGTCTTGCGGCTCGGACGGGCGGTTTCCAGAGCACAACACCCGCTCTCTTCACCCAAGCACCCAGCGGGCTCCTCAGCGGGCACGGCACGGCGCAGCGCCGGGACGCCCGCGGGGCCGGCCCCGCCGGGCCACCTGCCCCAGCCGAGAGGCTACGGCACTCGAGGAGCACCGGGGGGGATTTCTGTCCGGGGGGAACGGGCGTTTGCCGGGCGGAGACGGGGTGCAGCGGGACGGAGAGAGCTTCTCCGGGCAGGACAAGGCGGCTCCTGCCCTGCCGCCCTGCGCCGGTCGGGCCCCGGCCGCTGCGGGCGTTGGGCGAGAGCCGAGGGGCCCTGCGGGTCCGCGCCCCGCGCCGCTCCCGGCCCCAAACGCGCTGCACCGGCGTGAAACGGACCCCAGGGCAGCCGCATCCCGCGTCTCCGCCTCGTCTCGCACCGGGGGGGCCGGGGCCAGGGAGGGGCAGCGACCCCGCCGGCCCCCGCAGCGCCGAGCACCGCGGGGCGGGCAGGGTGTTACTTGCCGGTATCGCTTGTCGTCCACGGGGACGAAGTCCATGAGGAGCATGTAGTCAGCCATAGGGTCCATCCCGAATATCTTCACCTGGAAGGTGGGGAACATGCGCCTGGCACAGAGAGGAGAGAGAGGAGAGGAAAGGAGAGGAGAACTGAGCTGAGCTGAGGGGCAGCGGGGAGCCCCGAGGGGCCGGCGCGGGTGCCCGCGTCCCCCCGGCCCGGGGGTGCTCAGGGCCGGGTGCGGGAGCCCCGCAGCCCTCCCGGCCCTTCCCCTCCAGCTGCCCCGATGCCCGCCCGGTTGCGATGTCAGGTCCCCTCGCAGGAATCGCCGGCCGGAACGGGAAGGAAAAGGCAGAAAAGGTGCGGCCGGGCAGCGTGGGGAGAGGGGCTGCCGCGTCCCCCGGCCCTCGGCAGCATCCCGAAGGACGGGCCGGGGCAGCGCTGGGCGGCCCTGCCTCTCCCGCCGGCTCCGGGCACCGTTTGTGTCGGGCACCCGAAGCGCCCAGCCGCGGCGGGACGCCGAGGCCGGGGGCAACAAGCGCCACCGCCGCCTTTGCCACGGGGAGACCCAAGCGAAGGGGATTTCCTCCCCGCCGTTTCCCCATCCTTCCAGCTGACCTGATTTGAGGCACCTGATTTTCCGGACCCACACCCGAGCCGCGGGTAGAGCCCCGGGAGGCTCGGGCAGCCCGGGGGGCACGTCTAGAGCTTCCTGCGGGGACGCGAGGGGACCGAGTTCCCTCTTCTGCAGCTTCTGCCCCCACCAAATCTGCGCCCGTTTTACAGCAGCGGTTACAGCGGCAGTGCGGTTCCTGGGGCCAGCGGGAGACCTCCCGCAGCCCCGAGGGGCAAACGCACGTCTCGGCGGGCAGGGACTAGGGGGCAACGGGGATCTCCCAGCGAGCCCCCTCCCGGCTCCGCTTCGTTGTCCAGAGCCCGGTCGGGCTCCCGGTCCCCGCACCTTTGCGGGGCGAAAGGAGAGCGGGAAGGAGCCCGCGGCTCCCGGGCAGGGCAGGTCGGCCCCCGGGGCTGTCCCCACTGCTCTGCTCCGCGCAGACCCCCGGGGACCCCAGGCTAAGCCGGGGGCGCGGGTCCCGCGCTCCGGGAGGGCACGATTCCTTCGAGGGGCTGCGGGGCGAATGCGATCGGGGGTGGGCTAAGGAAGGGGCCGGGGCGGCCTCCCCGTCCCTCCCTCCCTCCCTGCACACACCGGGGACAGGGACAGGGCCCGGCCCGGCGGGACACGCCGAAGATGCGCCCTCGCGTCGGGGCTCGTTACGGCTTCGGTTTTGTTTGATTTCCCCCCCCTCCCCCGGAGCAGGAAACCAAGCGAGCGAGAGCGGGCGGCATTTCGGGAAGGGGGTTTGCAGCCGTTGAAAAACCAAACTCCCAACACCCGCTGAAAAAACAACCCGATGGAGCTCGGACATCGAGAGCCCCCCCCGGCTCGTTCTCGGGGCGCACGGCCCGACCCGCTGTGCTTCTGCCCGGGGCTTTTTTGGTTGTGTGCCGCCGGTCCCCGCCGAGGGAAGGCTGCCTGCCTTCACCGCGGCCAGGGCGGTGGGGCAGCGGGGCAACCGGCCCCGCACCTCCTTCCTGTGCGGGCCCGGCGCTGCCGGCAGCATCAGGATGGGGCGGCTGCGTCTCCCTCTCTGTAACGCTTTAGCAAACTCTGGAGGACGTTTCCAATCGCTCCCTCTGTTATTATTATTTTTAAAGGTGTAAAAGCCCCCATTAGCTCCAGTTCCGGTGTTTCTTGTTTTAAAACTTAGTTTTAAAACAAACAACTCGAGATGATAAGACCCACCTAGACAAACAGCAGGGCCAGCACAGAGGCGCTGGGAGGGAACAGGCTTCGCAGAGCCTTCCCTGAGCCTTTTCCTGCTGGTTTTACCCCGTTTTCTCCTGTTTTTACCCGCCTGTCTGGAGATTTGTCCGTGTCGTAAAATAAACGAAGCGGAGGGAGGAAAAAAGCCCCTGATTCAAATCGAGTTGGTTCATTTCTGAGCCCTTTTGGAATGGGGTATTCGCAATCCTTTCGCTGTGCTGGGAGAGCGAAGAAAGCCAGATCGAAGAGCTCCTGTTTGCAGAGAGCCTCCGCCGGGAGCCCGAACGACCTTTTCCGCTAAGGAAAGCAGCGCCGAGCCCGGCGACAGCGGGCTGCGCGGCCCGGCGCCGGGGCAGGCACCGGCTGCGGGAAATCACGCCCGGGGCCCCGCAGCGCAGCACCGGCCCCTCCGCCGGCCGCTTTTCCACCGGGCACGGCGGTGATTTTTGTATTTTAGTAAACTGCTAATTAAAAAAAAAAAATGCAACCGCGTATATAAAAATATATTTCATTTTTTGCACCTTCGGGACCCTCAAAACCGCTGGAGGGAGAGCGGGAGCGCACGGCCGCGGTCACCGCTTGTGCTGGGCCCTTTCGGAGCGGGGCCCGACGAGCCGGGCTCTGCCCCTCTACCCCGGCGCCGGGGGCTGCGGCAGTGCCCGGGGCTCCAGCTGCCGCCGCTGCAGCCTTCCCCGGGGCTACCGGAGAGCAAGCACCGGGGGACTTCTTAATTTGTTTGTTTTTCTTTTCTGCCCCCCTGCTGGATCGCTTTAAATCAAGGGAAGAGACCAGAGCCCGAGCGATGCGCTCGCCCCCCCCCGAAAGCAGCGGGGAAAGCTCCGCAGCTCTGCCCGGGCCGCCGCGGCCACGGCGCTTCCCGGCGATCGCAATTAAATGCAGTAATTAACAACCATAACTGGGGCTCCTCTTCCCCCCACGTTTTGCTCGTTTCTAACGCGGTCGCATCAGCCGCTTCCTTTGTTCCCTGGCCGGGAGCGGGGTCCCGGCCCCGGCCCGCCGAACCGAGCCGAGCCGAGCCGAGCCGAGCCGAGCCGAGCCGCCGGCAGAACCGCGCCGCGGCGGCCGGAGCAGGGCCGAGGAGAGCCGGGCTCGGCCGGGCTCGGCCGGGCTCGTTTACTCGATAGTCGGGAAATGCAACAGTCCTGGAGGACGTTTCAAGGTGCAGAATTAGGTCTGTCTGCGTCCTCGCCGGAAGGAAAAGATCTGCCCGTGCTAAAACTTTATTTAGTTACAGGTATCGCACGGGTTCGTCTGCTAGCTGCCGTCGCTGTCCGCCCCGGGAGCCCGGTCTCCTCCGCAAGCACGGATCTAAGTCCCGTGCGGGGTAACCGAAAGCCGAAGGCGCCCGGCGGAGCGCGGCGCCCGTTCCAGCGGGAGCGAAACCCGGCGGCGGAGCGCACGGCGCGGCTCCCCCCGGCCGGGCCGGGCCGCCCTGCCCGCCGCCCCCCGCCCGCCTTCGCCCCCAGCCCGCAGAAGCCGCGCGTTCTTCCCCGCAGCCCCCGAGGCCTTCTGCGACGAGCTCGCAGGCTTCGCCCCGGCAGAAGCGCGAGGATCGAATGACGGCGACCGCCGGGCCGGGCCGGGCCGCTGCTCGCCCCCGGCCGGCCTCGATCTTCCCCCGAACCGCGGACTCAGCCGCCTCCGGCGCGGCCCGCGGCCGGGCCCTCCCGCCCCGGCTGTAGCCTGGGGGCTCCGCACTGACCTGCCGGCCTTGGTGACGATCATCTCGGTGCCCAGCTGGTTGAACTCGTCCCACAGCGCCTTCATCTCCAGCTGGACGCTCACGTTGGCCACCTTCGGGTTCTTCTTCACCGGCGCCTTGGCCGCGGCGGCCGCCCCCGCGGAGCAGCCCGAGACGGCGGCCGGCCCCGCGGCGGCTCCCCCGGCGCCCTCGGGCGGCTCGGGGCCTGGGGGCGGCGGGTTGGCCCCGGCCGCCGCCGCCGCCGCCCCGCCGAAGGGGTAGCCGTGCTGGGGCTGGGGCGGCGGGTGCGGGTGCTGCTGAGCCGTGCAGGGCTCGTAGTGCGGCGGCTCATGCTGTCCGTACGGGTCCCCCGGGGAGGGGGAGAGGTGGTACCCCCCGGAGGCGTTCAGGCTGCTCAGGCTGTTGGCCGTGAAAGCTGCAACATCGCAAAAATGGGACAGCTGGGTGAGCCAGGGGCTGGAGATAGCTGAAATCATTCCAAAAACAGGCGGTCAGGGCTCCGCTCCGGCTCCCGCGTTCCCCCCCAGCTCCGCGCCGCTCCGCGCGGCCCCCGCCTCCGCGCCGGCTCCGCGGGGTGCCCTCCGCCTCCCCCTGCCCCGCGCCCAGCCCAGCGGGGCGCCTCCCCCTTTCCGCTTTGCTTGGCCCCAGCCCCGCTCCCCCCGGGGCAGGCGGGGAGCTCGCTGCTCCCGCTGCCTGCCTGCCTCGGCTCTGGGTTTTTTTTTTTCTTTTTTTCTTCTTTTTTTTTGTTTTTTTTTCCCTTTGCAAACCCGAGAGATCTGCCAAAAGCTGCGGCGGTGCAGGGCGCGTGCTATCTCTGCAGAAGGCCTCCCTCGCCGCACACAGTTTGGGACAAAGCAACACCCCCCCCCAAAAAAAAAAAAAAAAAAAAAAAGAAAAAAGAGGAGGAGGGGGAAAACTCAAAGAAAGAAACCGGTTCTTATTTCCGTGTAGCTACGGTGCTGCAGGTAGCGTCCCTCGCTCTGGGGCCGCGGGGCCGTGGCTGACAGGGGAAGACGGATCTGGTTTGGCAATTCCCCCTTCTTTCCATCATCGGGCGAGAGAGGGGGGACGGACGGGGACCCGGGCAAAGCTCCGGGTCCGCGCCGAGCAGCGCCGGGACGGCCCCGGCCGCGCAACCCCCGGCCGCCGGCCCGAGCGGGCCCTGCGGGGCATGACAGGCCGCCCCGGGGAACGGCCGGCTCCTTCGGATCCCCTCCGATGCCGAAAGACTCCTCGAGGTCCTGGGGGTCTCTTGACTTATCTCCGCCGCGGCCCCCAGGCCGGAGAGGGGCCGCAAGAGCCGGCGGGAGCCGAGCCCCGGCCCGCCGCTGCCCCGGGCACGGCCGGCGCTGTCGGAGGATGCTCCAGCCCCTCCGCGGAGACGCGGGGGCAAGCGGCGGAGCCGTCGCAAGCCGCCGCCGGGGCACGGGCAGAGCCTCATCCTCCACGGGAGGGCCGCGGGGGCCCGGGCGTGCCGGGGGGCAGCGCAAAGCCCCCTCCGGGCGGTGCCGCGGGCAGGCCGCGCTCCCCGCGCTCCCGCCGGCCCCGCCGCCGGGCCGGGAGGCGTGGAAACACTCCGAGACGCGGCGGCCGGGGGTCCCGTCCCCGCAGCCCTGCGGGGCCGAGCGCGGCGCTCACCTTCCATGTCCCTGGTGACGGTGCTGAAGTGCATCTTCTGCGGGCGGCAGCCGGGGCGGGCGGGCGCGCTGCGGCCACCGCGGCACTCCTCCAGCGCTCCCTTCCCTGCTTGCTCGGCGGCGGCGGCGACTGAAATCAGAGAGGCGATACTGAAAGCATTTGCCTTGGGAGACAGAGGGCTGTTTTCGTCCATAGGGGAGACACCAATGCAGGAGCAGCAGCCGCGGCAGCCTCCCACCACGAGCCCCCCCTCCCACCCCCTCACTCCCCTCCTTTCTACCGCACCATCCAGGGAGGTGCGAGCGAGACCCCCCTCCTTCCAGACGGGGGGGGAGGGAAGCTTAAAAAAAAAAAACGACAGAAAACAACTCAAACCCTCCGGTGTCCCCGTCCCGTCCCGTCCCGTCCCCCCCCGGGAAGGGCGTTGGGGAGCAAGAAACTTCCCCGGGGCCCTTTGCAGCCAGCGCCGAGCACCGCGACGGCCGGATCGAGCCCTGTCAGCGAGAGGGGACCGGGGCGGGGGGGGATAAATAAATAACCCCACGAATTTCTTCCCCGGGGTCTCAGTTTCTCTCCCCCCGACTTCGTTCCCTGCGATTTATTAATTTATTTTCTCTCTGCCCTTCCCCCCCGACCACCACCTCCTGCCTCTGCCCCCCCCGTCCCCTCCTTTTCTCCTGCACGTAGGGAAAGTGGCTCCCTTATAGGCGCTTTCCCCCATTCAGCGGCTGGGAGGCGTCACATGGAAGCCGGGGGTGTTTGCCTGCAGAAGCGGCGGCGGCGGCGGCGAAAGCGAAGTGAAACTCCTGCCGAGACGGTGTCAAAGGGCTGGGGAGGCCCTTCCCCGCCTCCCGGGCACGGCGAGCGGCCGGCGGGGAGGGATGGGATGTGCTGCGGGGCGGGCGGAGGGGCCGGCGGTGTCAATCACGGCGCCGGGAGCCGGCCGACGGGAAGGGAAGAGCCGAGCCCAGCCGAGCCGAGCCCGGCGTCACGCTGCGGATGTCCGGCACCGAGAGGGGGGATCGCTCCCTTCCTCCAGCCCGCATCCACCGCGGGGCTGCGGGCTGGCCCGGCCCGGCCGCGGGGGCTCGGCGGCCGCGGGGACTCGCAGCCCGAGCGGCCGCAGCGGGCGGGGGCCGGGCACGTCGGGGCGCGCTGCGGGCGCAGGTACCGCCGGCCGCCTCGCCGGGGCGGGACGGGGTCCCCCCCAGCCCCGGGCCACCGAACCCCCAAAGCACCCGCCGCCGTTCGAGCACTGCCTTCGCCGAAACACGCGGAGGAAACGGAAAGCCGCCGGCGGGGCAAGCGAGCCCCGGCCCAGGCCGGCGTGAGAGCCCGCTCCGTCGGCGGCACCTGCGCGGCCCTGGGCCGGGGGCCGCTCTGCCCCGGCCGCCGGGGAGGGCCGCCCCGGTTCCCCTCCCTGCCCCGGCGAGGGTGAGGCGCTACTCACCGCCCGGCACCGGCCCCTCGGAGCGCCGCGGAGTCCCCCGGGCCCTTCCTCCGCATCGGCGCGGGGCGAGGCGGCGCGCCCGCCCCGCCGGGCCCGGCCCGGCCCCGGTACCGGCCCCGGTAGCAGCCCCGGTGCCAGTCCCTCCGGGCGGGCGGCCGCACCGAGGTCCCGGGGGAAATGCCCCGACGGGGCGGGCGGAGCCGTGGGGCGCGCCGGTGGCTACCGCCGCGATGGGGGTTGCATAACCCGAGCGATGCGCGGAGAGCCGGAGTGAGCAAGCGGGTTATATATAGCTGCCCTGTCTGTAGCCTGCGGGGCTTGATTCTTCTGTTGAAATATTATCTTTGGATGTGGTAAAAATATTTGCAGAGAAAAATCTAGACTACTCTTACATATTTGAGCATATGTTCCTGCAGCTAACGGCATAAGGGCAGAGCGTGACACGATCCGTGTTCCGTTTTTTTTGCTGCTGGCAGCGCGGTTCCCGGCCGGGGCAGTTTCTACCCCGAGCTCAGGGACGCGCCACGGAGAAGAGTGTCCCGCTGCTGACCCGCGCTGCTTGCCTGGCGGCAACACAAGGAGGAGGGGAAGGGATTTCGTTAGGGCACCTCGGGGCAATATCGCCGGGGTGGCCGGGGAAAGCCAGGAGCCGCGGGTGCGAGCTGCTCAAGGGCTGATGCGAGCGGGACGCGGGGCGCCAGCCCCTTCCCCGAGGTGTGCCCGCCTCTGGGCAGCCTCTGCCCCAAGAGGAAAGAGAACATTCCCCCCTGGAAGTTAAGAAAAGCCCCGAATCCAGCGCCCCAGCAGAGTCGGGGAGCTCGGGGGTGCTGCCCGCGCCTTGCTTGCCCGCACCGTTTCCCAGGTTTATCCCTTTCTCCTTCCCTGCTCCGTAGGTGAAGCCCCGGCTGGAAGCGGCGCCACGTCGGGGCCAGCCCGGGCGTGGACGGGCCCCTCGGCCTGTCCACCCGCCCGGCGGGGCCGGGGCTGTGCGGCCTCTGCCGGGGACACGGGACCCGTCGGGAATCGTTGCCAGCCGGCCCCGGGCGGCAGCGGAGCGGGTCCCCGCCGAGTCGCGACACCCCAAATCCCTGAGAGGAGACCCTCCGCCCCGCTCCCACGCCCCGTGCCCGGCCTCGCAGGCCGCGCGGGGTTCCCACACGCGTGAGCGGCGCCGGGCGGAGCTGAGACGACGGGAGGGGGAAACCAGCCCCGGCTCCCCCGCGACGGGGGAGATCCGCAGCGGCAGAGCAAGCCCGGGGGAGCGGGCGGCACGGCGCTGTGCTGCGAACGGGGTCGTCCCCTCTCCTGCACCCCCAAAAGGGCCTAAACCCAGAGGCCGCGTTTGCCAGGCGCCTCGCCCAGCCCCGCGGGCCCTTGTCCCGCTCCCCGGCCGCTCCGCATCGCCGGAGCGCGGCAAAGCGCATCCAGCCCGGACGAGGGGTTGCTAACCCCGCCGGTAGCGATACTGCTCTGCCCCCGGCTCCGCAGCCGTCCCTGGGTCGGGGCGAGGGGGAACGGATCGAGCACGGAGGCCGTCGGGAGGGCACCAGGGAGAGGGCGAGGAGGGTTTCTCTGTCGTCCCCAGCTCACACCTCGCCCGAGCAGGTGGGAGCGGAGGTCGGGGCTGCCCCGCCGCCTCTCCGCCGGGAACGGCTCCGCGCTGCGGAAACGCCGAGAGGTCGACGGGGAAGAATGGCAGGACGTCCCCCCCCCACTCCGCGGACACACATGTGCTTCGCCCCAAAACGCTCGGGCCCCGACGGTGCAAAAGCCCGTGGCGGCACCGAGGAAAGCAACGCGCTGCAACGACTCCCGCGTCCCCCCCGACGGCAGCCCCCAGCCCCGGCGCGGCCCCCAGAGCCCGAGCACCGCCGCCTCCCCGCCGCTCCACCACCTTCCCCGGCCCCGGCGAGGCTTCTCCCCGCAGCAGGGATCCGCTGCCGCCCCCTCCTCCGTTTGGGCCCCGCACTCCGCAATCCCCCAGACCTTTCAGGCGAGGCGGGGGCGGGCACCGCGGGCTGCTGCCTTCCTCCTCCCTCGCAGGGGTCTCCCCGCCGGCACCGCTCCCCACGGGCCGGGCCAGGTGCCGCCGGGCGCGGACACCCCCGCTCCGCTCCAGCGCCGGGGCCCTGCTCACGCCGAGCCACGGCCCTTTTGCTGCCGAGGCGCCCGGGTCCCCCGGCGGGGTCCCCCCGCGCCCCCGGAGCCCGGGGCTGCGCTGCAGGTGCGCCGCGACCCCGACGGGCTCTCCCCGCGCCCCCGGGGCCCGGCCGGGACGCAGCCCCACCGCCCGCCGACTTCCCTCCGTCCGCCCGGGGCACTCACCCCTCCGCCCGCATCTCTTCTCCCGTCCCTCCCGCGATCCCTCCTTTCTGCCCGCTCCCCCGGCCCTTGCGCGGCCCCGCCGTCCCTCCCGCCCCCCAGCCCCTGCGCCCCGACGGGCCCCCGGCGAGCCCGGGCTGGGGGGTGCAGTCTCCGCGGGGCAGCGGGGGGCGGCCCCGCACGGCCCGGCTCGGGCTCGGCCCGGCAGCCCCGGCTCCCCGCTGAGCCGTGGGGCAGCGAATAACTGGCGGGGGGACAGCGGCAGCGAGCCGGGGCTGCGGCCACGCAGGGCCGGGGGGCCGGCACCGCACCCCGCGCACACGGCCGCGCACGCTTCTGTCTCCGCACGCTGCCCGGCCCAGCAGCCCTGCGGCGGGGCGGCCCGGGCTGGCTCCCACGGCCGGGCCCGGGGAGGGTGAACCCCGCGGCCCCCGCGCTTCCCCGCCCGCCGCGGCGGCAGCGCCCGTGCGCTGCGAGGGGTGGAAGAGAACGGCACGGGAGAGGCTGGGGCTGCCGGGGCCGGTGCTGCTGGCGGAACGGTCCTGACTCGTAGCGGTTCAGCTAACGGGAGCCGTTAGGATTCGTTGTAAGGGGGGAGTTAGCGAGGAGACCGGGGAGATCTCGGCAGGTGAAAAAAGCCTGCAGTTCCCGCGGGTCCCAGGAAAAACGGGGATTTTCTGGCGTTTAATTTGAGACCGTTGTCGATGAGTCCTGTTATTACAATTACGGTCACCCTCGTTATTATTCCTACGGCGACTATTAGTATTATTTTGCAACTGACGTTTGAACTATAGGAACCAAAATTAACGAATCTATCTAACAAATCCCCAAATCAAATGTGTTAACCCGGTCTCACCGAGAAAGATGGAGAGAAAGACGGAAAGTAGGGCAAGGCAGGCAGGCAGAAAGAAGAACGAAAGAAAGAAAAAAGAAAGAAACAGACAGAAAGACAGAAAAAGAAAGAAAGGAAGAAAGAAGGAAAAGAGAAGAAAGATTAGAAAAAATAGAAAGAAAAAGAAAGCAAAGGATGGAAAGAGAAAGAAGTAAAGAAAGAAAGAAAGAAGGAGGAAGAAAGACTAGAAAAAATAGAAAGAAAAAGAAAGCAAAGGATGGAAAGAGAAAGAAGTAAAGAAAGAAAGAAGGAAGGAAGAAGAAAGACTAGAAAAAATAGAAAGAAAAAGAAAGCAAAGGATGGAAAGAGAAAGAAAGAAACCAAGAAAGCAAGAAAGCAAGCAAGAAAGAAAGCAAGCAAGCAAGAAAGAAAAGAGAATGAAGATTAGAAAAAATAGAAAGAAAAAGAAAGCAAAGGACGGAAAGAGAAAAAAAGAAAGAAAGAAAGAAGACAAAGGCAGAAAGAGAAAGCAGGCAGAAGGAGCCATCGGACAGACGGCCAGACCGATACGGACAGGCGAACGACAAGCCAGGCACGGCGAGCCAGCCCGGGGGCGGCCCCGCTCCGCCGGAGCCGCTTCGCCCGCCGCTCCCCCGCGCCGGAGCGGTTCGGGCTGGGGGTGCTGGCACCGCGGCTCGGAGCCGGCCCCGCGGGGTGCCCCGGCGCTCGTCGGGGCTCCCTCCCCCGCTGCAGCTCGCTGGTTTCCCCGGGGCGCCCCGACCCCGCTCGCCGCCGTTGCGCGGCCTCCGGAGCTCCCGCGGCCGCCCCGCGCCGCTCCCCTCCGGCCGGCGGGACGCCCGAGCGGCGGCAGCGGGCGGCACTGCCCCGGCACGGCCCGGCGGCCCGCTCCCGCCCGGCCCCGCCGCGGGTGCGGAGCGGGGATGCGAGCCGCCCCGGCCCGGCCCGCGGCAGCGCGGCAGGTGCGCGGCCCCGCGGAGCGCGGCTCGTCCCCCTGCGGCGGCGACGGCGACGGCGACGGCGACGGCGACGGCAACGGCAAAGGCAACGGCGGGGCGGCCGGGACCGGGCACCTGAGACCGCGCCGGGAGCCGCTCCTGCCCGGGCTGCCGCCGCCGGCGTCCGCGGCTCCGCAGGGCAGCCGCGCTGGGCTCGGTTGGGACTGGGGCTGGGGAAGGAGGGAAGGGAAGGAGAGGGAAGGAGAGGGAAGGGAAGGGAAGGGAAGGGAAGGGAAGGGAAGAGAAGAGAAGAGAAGAGAAGAGAAGAGAAGAGAAGAGAAGAGAAGAGAAGAGAAGAGAAGAGAAGAGAAGAGAAGAGAAGAGAAGAGAAGAGAAGAGAAGAGAAGAGAAGAGAAGAGAAGAGAAAGGAAAGGAAAGGAAAGGAAAGGAAAGGAAAGGAAAGGAAAGGAAAGGAAAGGAAAGGAAAGGAAAGGAAAGGAAAGGGGAAATAATGAGAAAGAGAAAGAGAGAGGGAGACAAAGAACAAAAGAGAAAGAATGAACAAATGAAGGAAAAAGAAGAGAGTTAAACACCCTGAGGAAGAAAGCATCCAATAATAAATAATTATTCTATAACTAGCAGAATCCTCATGAACACCAGTTGTTTTCTTGCTAATAGGCAGTGATGCACCTGGGAAAGCTAGGGTGTGTGGGGCTCCGTGGGCTGCCTGACCCCGCAGACGGGCACGGCGGGGAGCCTGCGGCTGTACGTGGGGCTCCGCAGGGCCCAGGGGAGCGGGGCTGGGCTCCCGCACCCCCCGCACCCCCCACTGGCTCCCTCTTGCCAGCCTTGACTCCATGTTATTTGCCATGGGGATTTCAGGCTGGTTTTATGGGGTCACTTGCCTGCAGATCCCAATGTAGAGATCACGCACGGGGAAATTCTCAGAAATAAAACTGTCAGCCACTCTCCCCCAGCACACAGCCGGCGGGGTTTCTCCCTTTCCCCCTCTTTTTTCCTTTTCCTTCCCCCCCTGCCCCGACAACTGCTCGTGCTTCTCCAGTGAGATACCCGTGCTCTCCTGCAGCGCAGCTGCCCCGTGTGGCCCACGGTTTGGGGCTGTGAAGTTTTTGGGACTCCCACCCAGCCCTGGAGTGCAGAGCTCCCTTGGGAGCTCCAGGGTGGCTTGGGCAAGGGGACCTGGCCGTTAGGGTCGTTGCCCGGGGCTCCCCCAGGAGCCCACCCCAGCTCGTCTGGTTTTGAGTGCACCAGGAGCAGCCTTGAAAACCAGTCACTCTCTGTCACTCCTGTCCTCATTAATGTTCATTAATGGTGCCAAAAAGCTCTGTACGGGGGTGCTGCTCTGCTGACTGGGGCTGACACACGTCTGCCGCTTAACATGTGCAAGTGAATTTGTGCCCGTCCCCTCCGGCCTGGCCCTTTCCTCATGCACACCCTGGCTCCGGCGAGGAGGGGGAAGCTCTTGCCTGACTGCCTGCGCTCCCTGAGCAGGCAGGGAAAGGGGGCTGCAGCTACAGGGGAACGAGGTGCTTTTAGTTTGAAAGAAGGATCCCCCCCAGCCAGTACCCAGGTGCCAAAAATGGGTCAGTTGAAGCATATTTCCTTATTGCAGCAGAAGTTTGGGGAAGCGTGGTGAGGAGCCCCACAGAGTGCAGGAGGACACTGTCGCACTGCATCTGAAGGGAAAGCAGCTGCCTCGCTGCTTCTTGCTAGATCCTTTCTGTGGAGCGAGAGTCATTTTCAAGCCATCCACTTGCAACCAAGTTGCTAGAGGGAAGGGAAGGCATTTCTCCATGACTCGGTTGTGGTTGTCACACCGACGGTTTATATTCACTCAGTCCTGCAGCAGCATCCTCTGCAGACATTTATTTTGGCTAAAGGCAGCCTGGTTCTCGTTTGGATGCAGTCACTGAGGCCTGACCCACACAGGTGCCGTGCACCGGTGGAGCCGCTGCGGCCATGCAGGTAGGCTGTGTGGGGGTTCGCTTCCATGCAGGGGGGCCCAGATGGTGCCACCCCGCACGGGGCTGCAGTTAGACGGGCACAGTCCTCACACGGAGGGGCACAACAGAGCTCAGTCACTGTCAGGAGATGAGGTGCCCCCCAAAGCTCCCTGCCTGCAGTTGCTGTAGATCGTCCTGCAAGGATTTTTTCCTTGTGAGGACTTTTCCCCTTTTCTGTTAGGCCAGTAAAATACCTCTGACATTCCTTGTTTTTCCACCTTGTCCCCTGTCACAGCAAAGAACAGATCAACATCACTTGTGCTGGAGCTTGTATGTTTTCATGGGGTTTTGGTGTGGCAGATGATGTTATATATTAATTGCTAACACAACACAGTATGTTAGCACAAACAAATTAAGACAAACAAAGCGCAGGGCTTAGCACGCTAATGGGAGGCTGCATAACCTACAGGGCTCCCACTGGGACAAATCCTCTCCCTGCATTGCCGGGTATTTCATCGGACACGTTGCAAACTTAACCCAAGCACCATAAGGAACGGATGCTTCAGCCAACGTCAGCTGCTTCTTCAAATCCAATCCAGCATAAAAACTGACTAACTCCATCCCGGAGATTTTTCTTCTTGCGTCAATGCTGGAGCTGTACCCTCTGGAACGAGTCCAGCTGAGAGGCAGCAGGCTCTCCACTGTCACCAAGGGCAGCTCGCGCATGTTAAAGTCATATGGGAGAGTGCAGTCTCTGAGAGCAGAGACCAGACCTGACGATGAGCCCAGGACCCTCCCTGGAGCCCACGTTTGTCTTCAGAAAAGCAGTGTTGCTTCTGCCAGCCTGCTCCACTCCTTTCTCTTCTCCCTTCTCCTTCTCCTTCTCCTTCTCCTTCTCCTTCTCCTTCTCCTTCTCCTTCTCCTTCTCCTTCTCCTTCTCCTTCTCCTTCTCCTTCTCCTTCTCCTTCTCCTCCTTCTCCTTCTCCTCCTTCTCCTTCTCCTTCTCCTCCTTCTCCTCCTTCTCCTTCTTCTCCTTCTCCTTCTCCTTCTCCTTCTCCTCCTTCTCCTTCTCCTTCTCCTTCTCCTTCTCCTTCTCCTTCTCCTTCTCCTTCTCCTTCTCCTTCTCCTTCTCACTTTACCCACTTGTGGATGTGCCTGTTCCAGGGGATTTTGTGACCTGTGGGTTGTTCTCAGCTCCATTTCCTATTTCCTCATGCCCTGGGGGACACCTCGCCCCCTTTTGGAGTGTTGTGGTGGGGCAGGTGAGGCAGGAGTGGTGGTCCTTTCTGCCTGCCTGCAGACCCGCACCAATATTACTGACGCCACATCCCTCTCGCTGGGCACAAGGAATTTGAGGATTTCAGGCCATTGCTCTGGCTCCTGCTTCCACCACCCCACCAACCCAGGCAGATACCTTGCCGTGCGTGCTGGGGACAGGCAGATTGTCTCTCCTGGAGCTTGAGGCTGCTGGAGCAGGCAGCCACTGCAGTCAGGGCCTGCCGGGCACAGAGACCAGCCGGTCGGGTGGCCAGCCCTGCCCGCAGACGCGATGTGCCCTGCACCCTGCGTGCTCCTGCCTGCAGAGTCCTGGCCAGAGACCTGGCACCCCTTAACAGGCATCTCATGGAAAGGAAGCGGCAGGGATTTCACCAAACGCTGGGAAGCCCTTACAATAGGCTTTGTAATCCCCGCACAAGCCCTGCTAAGGCCAATGGTGTGTTACTGAACTAACTGAGCACAATGAAGCAGAGTAGAGCAAAGCAAGGCTCAGGGCTCACACTCCTGCCTCTGCGATGCCTCAAACAAGTTCAACATGGGGTGCTCAGGGTCGCTCGGCACATTTAAATCCCTTTGCTAGTTGCATCTCAGTATCCTTCTGTGCAAGCAACAGTGACGATGTTTAGTCACCTTGGGAAAGCTGTTTGACATTGAAAGGGATCCAGGATAATCTTGGCTTAGGTTTTTGTATAATTTATTTATTGTATTTTTAGGTTTTGTTGTATAAAATAATACTGCACCATTTCTAGCTCTTCTCTGATGACATCTTAGTTAGCTCTTGTTCATCCTACTCATTAATTCCATTTCCTCCTTTTTAGTTGAAATGCCAGCCTAGAACCGGTCAGGAATCCACGTTCCCATGGATTTTTTACGTTTCTTGTAGTTCTCTCAAAGAATATTTTTAATGGAAAAGGGTGTTCAAATCTAACCTGTTCTCACACATGTGGCTGATGTGTGAGGAACATTCTCCTTCTTGTCCTACTGGGCTCAGAGACAGGGCTTGGAAAACAGATGTGAAGGCACACAGTCAGACTCCCCAGAGATGAGAAGCACAGCTGTCTCCTTCCTCATGGCTTTTGCTGGAGAAAACCTGGCCCTGGTGAAGCCAGTAGTGGGACCCTGTCATCTGAGGAAGGCACATGTGTCAGGGGACCCATAACACACCCGAGCTGTGCTGGCCCCTGGCTCTGCGGAGGCCCCGGCTCTCCGCCTCCGCCACGCATGGCTCACTGCGGTCCGCGGGCACTTCCCATGGGCCATGGCCTGGGAAACACCGCCATCCCTGCAAATAGCACGAACCGACTGGCACTGAGGGGTGGTTCAGTTTCGGGAACTGCCTATGTTCACGCCTTCCTCTGCGGAATTAGCACAAGGACAGATTAAAGAAAGTCAATTTCCTTTCTCATCAAATCAATTCCTTCTGGGGCAAACAAAGCCACGAGCGCAGCGCTCTTGTCCTCCCGTGATCTTGTGGTTTGCTCTGGCTGGAAGAGGCAGCTTTGGAAAACCCGAGCCCATTTCCTGCTCTGCATGCTGCAGTGTATATCCTCGCCTCAGCCTTGGAAATGCTTTGATGGATATTATTAGGCCCGGAAAGCATTTGGAGCTCCTTTCTTCCGTACGAGCTGACCAAACTGCTACGGGATGAAAGAGGGGCAAATTGGAAGGGTCTGTGGATGCTGCGTGCAGGCTGCCTCGCCTAGGGAGCCCGAGTTGCGCTGCTGCCTGCGATAGGGACCAGAGCAAAGCAGCTGCAGAGCCAGGGTTGCTGCCAGCCCCAGGGAGGGGGGACAACTCTTTCATACACTCCTGCCAAGAGGCAGAGCTGTGGTGGCACACCACCAAACCGATGCCAGCGAAGCCTGACCCCTCGCGGCTGCATCCAGCCCCATGCAAGGCACCTTGGCCTCCTCTCAAACCCATATACCAGGTCCAGCAGATCCCATCCCCTTCCCCAACCCACTCTCATAAAATCCTATGAGCGAGGGGAACCAGCCTTTTTCCCCTCTCCCATCGGCCATTGCCCAACCCGTCGGGGCCCAACAACGGGGGTCTGTGTGCCCCCGTCCTTGCTCAGCCCTCCAGCCATCGGAAGCAGGAATCTCTCACTGCTTTGAACAGGAAAGTGGCTGAAAAGCAAAGCCAAGCAAAACCTTTGCTTTGTGAGGGACTGGAGCTCTGATCAGTGTTTTGCCGCTAATACAGTCAAGAAATGACAGTGCGGAAATCTTGGGGAGCGAACAGCACTTGTGGTTATTGGTGAAATCCCATATTAGTCGAAAGGTCTGGTAAATGGAAGCAGGAGTCGCTCTGACTACAGCATCTGTTGGATGTGGAGAGTGGTTATGACTCTCTCCAAATACAATGCACATGTACTGGGGAAAATGACTGCTACAATAACAGGAATAAATCTTAATAGAGACTTGGGTGATAACAGACACCATAGGGGAGTTATCAAAATGAAAAACATATGGCAGCGTCTCTGCCAGACCTGCATGGAAACCCCTTGGAAGGACTAGCAGACCTTGTACCTGAAAATGAAAAAAGAGCAGGGGAGACAGTGACAGAGGAACAGGGCTGAGGGAACAAGATAAACCCCGTCATCGTGCCCTGCTGAGAAGGTAGAGCAACGGGGGTTGAGTGTCAGCGTCCTGCTGCCTGACTCCCTTCTGCACAAGTCTGGGTCTAAAAGCAGCCTGGTTCGACAGACTCTTCCCCACTTCTGTCAGCTTTGGCAGGGCAAAAGGCTGCAAGTCAGGCTGGAGAGGGGCCATTTTTTACTGTGTTCAAACAAGACCTCGACCTGGATTGCTTATTAGCACGAGATCCCATTTTCTCTGCCTTTTGGCAGCAAGCAGGGCCAAGGCTGGCAGAGAAGGAATCGTGGAGGAGAAAACTCAGGGCCCAGGGAAGTTCAGGCACAGTCCTGGGCTGCAAGGGCAGGATGGATTTGTTTTCCTGCAGTTATAGGAGCTACAAACTGAGCCCAGACTTCATGGTATGGCAAAGAACAAGCAAACGGGAAGCTTGGCTGGAACTGACAGTTTCTTGGCAGGAAGCAGCGAGAGACAGGACAGAGCGACGTTAAATGAAATCACACCTTCTCCCAAGCACTTAAATGTCTTCAGCAGAGGAGAAACAACAGATTAGCCAGAGTGCAGAAACCCGGCTTTGCTTTGCTCTCCTTGAGAGCAGCCTGGCGGGTGATGGATAAACAGGAGTGCAGTGGATACAGAGCAGGTCGGCATGAGATGAGGGTATCGTTTATCCCTTGGCTTTGCAGGAAGGGAGCAGGAGGCGTGAAGAGCATCCCCAGGATCCCTGGGGCAAGAGGAGGTGTCCAGCCTCTGCTGATCAGACCCCAGACTTTGTGGTCAGGAGTGGGATATGCCGATCGGTTACCTGGGAGGTTCCCCACCACCACAGGGACCAGTCATTGCTCCTTGATTCTGTTCAAAGGCTGGTCCCACACCAAAACCCAACCGCACTGACCCCCGCGGCCATATGATACTGGGAGGGAGCCCAGGCGCAGAGGGAGAGTCTCGAGCAGGGACCATCACCTCCTCCTTCACTCTCAGAGGTGACTCTGCAGGCTACCATCATCCAATCCAGGGCCAACTTGACAACTGGGGATTAAATAGTGGAAAATTCAAAAGACAGCTGAGGAAGGGGCTTATATTAGTCAAGACACTCGGCACGCTAGCGTTAGATGACCAGGGACACCAGCAGTAAATAGAGATGTTGTTATGGTAATGGAAACAAGGCTGGAGGGAGGGAGGACCACAGAGCAGACCCTAAGTGCTTAATGCCTCTAAGTTGTCAGGGACTTTGCCCCTGGCTGTCATTACTTTAATTGCATCCTAAATCTGCAGCCTCTGGTCGAAGCAGGTGTCTGAGGACATGGGATGGATCAACTCCGGTGCCTGCCACAGCCAAGACTGTGCTGAAGAGAGAGTTGGACCTGATCTTGGCTACACCGATCATCCACATTGATATATAATCCAGGGTTAATAATCCCGACTGACTTGTTTGCTTACAGTCAAAAATCATCCCTGTCCAGAGGATCAGCAAGGAGGAGCCTGAAGCTTTGAGCTGGTCTATTCCAGCAGCAGAGGGGCAGACCCTGCCCTTGCTTCCCCAGGCTGGGACTCACTCATGCCCATGGCTGGGATAGTCACTGGGACGAGACTCTGTCCCAGGGATAGGCAGGGACTGCCTGATCCCAGACGGGCTGCAGACGCCTGGTTTTGGCTCAAGCTGATGTACATCAGGCAAAAGAATTAGGAGATCAAACAGCATCTTTATGCCAGCCCCAACCAGAAGGTTTGCTTTATCATGTGCTTAGTCACAATAAACTAGCCAATAAAGTAGTAATAAATGGTCACCAAAAATTATTTCAGAGTCAATAAAACAAAAATGGAGTTTAACAAGGAGAAATGAATTGTTAACACTCCTCCTCTTTCCTGTCCTATAAAACATGTTGGATTTTATAGGTGACAGGCGAATGCAAAGCTCCCCTGGTCTTGCGGGACAGGCAGCGTGACCATCACTGCCTTTTGCCGTGAGCGAGGTGACAACCACAGAACCCCATTGTCAGCACAGCTCCAATCCCCACTTCTGCTGCTGGCTGGGGACCCCTCCACGAGGCCGGGGGCTCCCCACGGCTGCGGGATCTGGCCCACGCCCCGTGTTTCCCCTCCGTTGGCGACGGGGAGCGCTGCGGGGATGCAGCTTTTCCCTGCAGCAGTCACAGCGCCGTCGGGAGCCAGACAGTAAAACCGCGGGGTGCTGAGCTGAGCTCTCGCGCTGAGCAAACAAGCCTTTCTAAAGGTTTAGAGGACCACCTTCATGCGCAGAATGACCCCCCATGTTTAAACCAAACAATCTTGACCTCTCTATGAGTTTTAACCACATAAAAGCTCACCTCTTGGACTCTCCATTAGGTTTTATGATGTGCTTCCATATTTAAATGGACATGACTCACACCAGGGTTTCTGCCGTGCATGTGAAGGAAAGAAAAGATGAATGCCAGATGTTACGTATGAGTTACTTCAGGAGAAAAAAAAGGAGAGAAAAGGAAATTAAATGTTGGGCTGGGCTTTCACAGCTCTCCTGCTCAGGTGAGCATCAGGCTGGTATTTGAATTTGCTTTAACAATGCAGCTTCCTCAGCCCGGCCGCACTCCTGGCTGCCCTGCAAGCACACAGCCCCCCAGCTCACCCTCCTCGCAGCGGGGGCTTCAATTTTCTGTCAAAAGTCTTCTGGCCAAACCTGTCAGCTGTCAGCACCTCCCTGTTTATTTGTGGAGCAGGAGGGGGCAGTGGGGGAGCAGAGAGGGGGTGGAGGGCAGCCCTGCTTTGGGGTGACATGTTCCCTCACCCAGAAAACCCTGGGTAAGGCAGACAGGATGGCGGTGCGATGCAGAGGAGCTGCACAGGCGGGGCAGTGCGGGTTCGAGGGTGCAGGCTCTAACCACGGCAAGTGGAAAAGCACCTGACAAGCTGCCAGCCATCCCCACCAGCTTACGGCTGCTTTCACCCAGGCTCCAGTGGCGCGGGGAGGTAGGAAGGGCTCAGCAGCAGACCACCTTGCAGCCTTGCTCCTGCCTGTCCTGTTACTCTCCGAAAGGACCATCTGTGCCCGCACCGACCCCCTGGATGTCATCACCTCGACCGCTCCGCTCTCCATGGGTTCATCTGGCACATAACTCACATTCCCAGCTTGAGGGGACCATGGCAGAGCCTCCAGCCAGGCAAGCATGAAATCCCTAGGCTCGTGCCACAGGTTAGTCCTTCCCTGCACTCAGTGCTGTACACGCACAGAGCACGAAGCACATCCATGCCCACGCTGAAGTCACGGGCACCAGGTCCTGCTTTCAGAGCCAACATGAGAGCACAGGGGCTGCATAAACCCTCAGCATCACCAACGGTGAAAGAAGGACCACTCCACCCATTGCATCTTTTCCAGCAAGGGTAGATACACCTCAAAAACCTAACCAGCTATTTGTGCTCAGCCCTTCGTGGGAGTCTCCTCCTGGGAGGGCCCGATGCTCCACATGGCCTCTCCTCCCCGCAGCTGGCCGGGGGACCAGCACGTCGACATGAAAGGGGTCCTGCTGCTCCCAACTGGGGCGGGCTGTCCCGCTGCAGACAGATGAGGCTGAAACTCCACACTAAGCATGTGTAAGGACATTAAGCTGTTGGAACCAAAGGATAATTTGAAAAGTATTTTTCTTAATACTGGCATTAGGTTTCCCCAGCTTTGCAGTTGGTAAAAAGAAAAAGAATGTCCTTACTAAGGGAAAGCAAGTGAAAGCTGAACCGGGAAGGAATTAGGGGGTGGTGGATGCTCAGAACTGGGTCCCCTTGCTTGGCTCAGGGCTCTGATCACGCTCGGGGCAAGAAGAAGGCCTGTTCCCAGCCCAGACCCTGCTGAAACATCCTAGGGGTCACTGGCTTTCCCTCGCTGGCAAACTGCAACATAGCAAGAGGGAACCAACGCGGCCACACACACTCTGCCTTGAGCAAGAGCATCCATGCTGCATCCTGCCTGCACCAAGGGTAGGGCTGCACTCCCGTTGGGGCCCTGGAAACATTCAGGTTAGGCAAAACCTCTGTTTTTCCAGAAGTGATGAACTGAAAGATTTATCATCTTCATATCACACAGAAAGTCCCCTTGGGTACCTGCTGAGCTCTGCAGCTTCTTTATATGGCTGCTGAGTGACCTGGTCACGAATAGAGAGCACAAAACTCTGCAACTTTTATTTTCTTTCACATTTTTAGACACCTCTCCTTAGCTGGGTAAATCAGTGCAGAGCCAGTGAGATCAGTAGATCTGCAGTTATAGCAGCTGCAAGGGGCGTCTGGTGAATTATGTTAGTTCTCAGCACTATCCCGTTGCCCGACCCCGCAGGGAAGACAGCCCTTCCTGATGCTCTGGGGCTGGTGAGTCCCAGCCCTACGGCGCAGCCTCTCCGCTGCCTCTCTGCATTCCCACCCCTGCCCCTGCAAAGGTCCCGGGGCCGCGGGCTCTGCGCTTGCCTCTGCTTCCGTTCCCTGCCTCTGCCACCACAGGCCAGGGCAGCGGGTGGGATGTGGGGCCCGACGCTGCATCCCAAGCTCCTGAGTGCAGGAAGCTGATAAGTTGGTGGCTTGGGGAGCATGGGGAGGCACGGTGCCAGCTGCGGGGCATCAGAAGAGCCCACGTCCCTCATAGAGGAATTCCTGTGCCCTTGCAAAATGCCCGTGTGAACGGAGGCAGGAAAATTAGCTGCAATATGGCTTTTTGTGATCGCAGAGAAATTGCAAAAGGAAGGAAAATAAAAAAAGGTTCCGTTTTCCTCTTGCTCCCCTTCCTCACGATGCTGGAAAGGCTCAGGAAGTGCCCAGCCATCAGGAACAATGTGAAAAAAACCTGGTACCATTTTCCCTGGTGAACCTGGCGGGATCCCAAGCGGGGACCGTAACGCCCGGTAGGAGCGGGGCTCCCTTGTGCCCCTCGTGGGGAAACGAGGGCTGGGCTCCCTCCTTTCATTTCCCTCCTCTTCCCTTGCTGAGCCCTGCTGCCATGTCCCCAGCACACCGAGGAGGGATGTCTCACCCTGCCTGGGCATGCTGGGGAACGTGCAGCAGCAAGGGCTGGCAGGCGGTCCCTAATGAGCTCCCCGTCTCTGGCCTGAGTGGGAAGCAGTGGCTTGCAGAAGGACACACGCTAGGTCACTCCATCAGCCTCTTTAACTTCCCATCTCACCCCCAAAATGCCTTGTGATTGAACATCAAGGCTGCGCAAAAGCTGTCTCATCCTGAACCGTTCATGTTGATGCAGACATTGCGGCTGTGACAATCTGCAGGACATGTCCCCGGGAGTGTTCATCAAATTTTGCAAGAGCTGCAACCACAAGAAGAGTGTCTGGGCAGAACCGAATTTACCACAAGCCACGTTCCTTCCCTGCCTGCCCTGCCCATCTGGCACAGCCGCGTGAAGAGGAAAGGCAGGACCTGATTCCCAGGGTCACAGCCCTGGTGCATCCCTCACAGTGGGGTGAGGGGAGGTCTGCGGACAGGCCAGGCCCTGCCACATCCCCATGTTGGGTGCAGGGAGGGCCCAGGATGGTGAGGAGCATCCGTGCTCCCAGGCAGCGTGTCGCCAGGAGCAGGCACCATGGCCCGGCCTCCTCCAGGGCCTCGCGCACCCCCTGGGCTTGTGTGTAAATGCTATGCTTCCCCAAATAGATGCTTTTCTGGGAATGTCCCATAGGCCCGCAGAGGCTCGGCTGGTTGGCATCGGATGACCAAAGCTGTTGCGTGCTCCTGTTGTTCCCCAAGGTGGTTATTAATAGAGCACCGTAATAATAGGGGATATTTATAAAACACCTCCGTGCCTGAGAATCCAGAGCAATCTGCAAACCTATGCAGGTCTGTCTGTCAGCCCCAAGCCGCTCTGGTGATTGCCACGAAGGGAAAATGAACCCTATACCCCATTGAATGGTATGAGAAATGCGTGGGCTGGAGGGGCTGCTGCAAAGGTCCAGTGCAAGACGTGAGCACCAGCACGGTGGTCCTGCAAGGGCGCAGGGGCAGGGACACCCCAGCCCCGGCCACCTCCCTTCCAGCAGAGTGAAACGGGAAGAACGGGGGTCATAAATGCTCTTGCCCTGGTCCCAGCTGCAGCCTTGTGCTTGGGTGAAAGAGAGATGCCACTAAAGAAATCAAAGCTGGCATGGTCCACGGCAGCCCGACCATGCCCAGGCTGCCCAGGACTGCCCACAGGGCCAGGGTGCAGCTGGCGAGGGAGGCTGCACCGGTGCCATTGCCTTTCATGCAGGGTTTGATTAGAAGGACTCATTTGCTGCTCTCCCACGACATCTGGGCCACAGGGACCGGGACCAAGCTCTGAGGACAGGCTGAGGATCTGTGATTAAATAGCGGAGTTTCACATGTGCAGCAAGCTCTGCAAATCTCCCAGGCCCTGTACAGAAGATGCACCAAAAATGCACACTCTTGCTTAGCTTTATAAATGGAAAAAGTAAAATGAGGCACAGGATTCAGTTAGAGTAAGGCCAGCCATGCTTTATGGACTGGGGCCAGGCGCAGTGCCCAGGAGCTGCCAGGTAGGTGTCCGGGCACCAGACACAGCCAGGACAGGAACTGGACAGAGAGGAGGACAGATAGCCTTGCTGTCGGGCTGTTCCACCAGGATCATAAAACCCAAACAAATCCAGTCCTCCCCCAGCCTCGCTTGAGGAATTAGAGAAATGAGGCCATTTATGTCTTCACACGGGCGACTGAGCCTGGCAATGACCTTTGGTCACTTCGGAGCGGGGCTGGATTTGAAATGTGAACCAGAGACCAGGAGGTGAAAACCTCCATATCCCATTACAAATCCCCGGGGATGCCCAAGGCTTGTCAAGTCACAGTGCTTTGCTGCTTATTTATTACTATTTGTCTACGATTGTAACCATCACCGGGGTTCGCGTTACTGCTTGGGCAGTGGTCAGCTGCCGAGTGGCCTCCGGGGCCAGCCCGTTTCCCAGCAAGGCTGGAGGCTGGGATCCTGGGGCTGGGGTGGCCGTGGTGTCGCTCCTTGCTTCTGGGAAAACACATTGGTTCTTCCCTGGCAGCAAGCAGGAGCATCACGGTGTATGACACAGTCCCCAAGCTGGTGACAGCTGTGAGGAAATGAATTCACCCTTTAAGATAATGAAGTACACAGCCCTACACAGTAAGGGATCCAGGTAAAACATCCCCGAGTCATATTATAGTGAAATTAGTTCTACATATTGTATATGCAATATTGTATACTGGCTTATTCACAACCAGACAGCCCTCACTGTTGGATTAGTAATGCTCTAAGATATGAAAATCCTCTGTCTGGGTTGAGCTTGTCCTCTGAAATAACTGCAGACGACCTGCATTTCTTCAGCAAGTGGTTTGACTGACTTAAGTTTTCTTTTATCCAAGGAGATCTCTAACCCATCAGGTAACTGTGGCTTCATGAGAAAAGCAAGTCGGAGACAGCGTGCATTTATTTTAAAAAAATATCGTATCTCTCTATAAACAGAAAATTCCCTTTCATCCCTTTTAAGCCCACTTCACCCCACTAATCATCTTATTTCTACTTTCGTGGTCTAAGAGGTATCAGATCATTTTGCAGAACGGGGGCTAAGGCAAGCCCCTGGGTGGTCAGGGGCAGTCTCCCCGGAGTGGCTTTGCTGGATCTGCCCTCCAGACAGAGGGGCAGGTTCCCACAGCAGAACAATGGGGTTTGCAAGAAGATGTTTTATAGAAGAAGTTTTAGCACCCCTGTGTGGCATCACTCTGCTATGTGAGAGCTGAGCGGCGCACGGAAAATCTGCCTGAAGCTTCGGGGAGTCTGCAGCAGCCTGTGTCTGCTGATGGAAACGTGAGTCTGCGGGGAGGCCGAGCCCAGGTGATTTCCCCATTAACAGCTCAGCCTCCGGGGAAAGCCCCAAACTCACCTCACGGCGGGACGGGCACCCCAGGGCTCTCTGTGGTGGAGTTTCTTAGTGGTACAGGCAAGGTCCCTTGAAACAGGAGAGAAAACAGTGCATAGAGAGCATGCAGTGATAAACTCACATAGATCCATGTGTCTGGCTGTGACATTAAATGCTTTACAGCAGAAATAATGATAATTAAACTGCTTATGATGTGGGACAGCTGATGGAGATTGCTGAAGCTGTCAAGAGTCAGTGAGGCTGCATTGATTTCCACGCTGACGCAGGGGCTCTGCTTGTTATACATGATGGGTTACTTCCCAACAGGACCATGGTGATTTAGGAGGTGGAGCCCCATTTTCAAAGGTGAGAAAGTACTTAAGTGCATGTTTGCTGAGTACCCACAGGTTTGCCATCTGAAGGTATCCAGACACTGGTCAGTGATGGAGAGAGAGAACAAAGACCAGTAAAGATGAATAAATCAGAGCAATACTGGTCCTGAACTCTTGACTGGTTTATTAGTTTCACTAGGCACTATCTGCATTAAATAGGAACCCTTATACACTTCTGCAGATGTGACACAGGCTGCCAAAATGCTTGCACTCTCTTGAAAATACCATCCTGAGTCTCACTGACTCTCGGTGGGATTTATGCTGTTAAGTCAGTTCTGGAAACACCAGCCAAGAAGCGTGCATTTCTTCAGGGTCCAGCTGAAGTGCATTACCTCCAGGTGCAGGTAGAAGTGTGAAAAGCAGCTCCAGCAGCTCAGCTGATGGGAGGTAACTTGTGTGTTGACAGTGCCAGATCCCATGTCTATTCGCAGCCTTTTGCTACTGGGAGGCTCCCTTCCGGGTGAGGCTGTCCTGCCTGGTGCTGCAGCACATCTTGTTAACAGCCCCGTCACTTCTGAGCAGCTCTCCAAGTCCCTGCTGCTGGCAGAAAGAACTTATGGGGCGTGAAACAGTGCCAAGGGCCTGCTGCTCCACAGACCAAATATATTCTGAGGATTGTTCATCAAGAATAAAACTACAGAAATATGGGACTGTAAGAAAGTGCAGCACAGGTCTAGTGCTGAATTATGGAAATTCCCAAGAATGGGGCTCACTGGTGGCTCTGCACACATGAAGTTAATCCAATAATGTGAATTGTCCAGTGCAACCTTTCCAGTACAGCAGCTGAAATATGGAATAGGATTAACTTTGGGCTCAGAGCGAGTAAACACAACCTTTGTATCCAATGCTGAATTATTCTGCCTCTGTGCACTATAGGAGTCTGAATTTCTTATTTTCCATTTGCTTTCTTTAGCAGAAGCATATTGTGGCCATCCTGAAATGACAACCTTAGTGAACACACACCAGAAACTTTTAGCTTTCACTGAAACACAAGATAGTCAGGTATAAATAATGATTATGCTGTTTATGATCCTAAAACTTACATTGGCTTCTAGTTAAAATTACATATCTGTTCCAAGTGTTTGTTTTTGTTACTTGTGTAAGGAGTAGAGTCCAAAATACCTAGGACTACATAACAGCTTTGGGAATATCACATTTTCAGCCCAGTGGCTGGGTTGTGCTGTAGTGATTTTAGACTTCTTGAAAACACGGACAAAGAATAAATTGGCTAAGTAGAAAAAAATTAAATGTAAAATCTCTTAGAAACAATCAAAATATTCAGCCATTGCAAAATAATCTGCAGAAACTGTGGTTTTTTTGGTGTTGCTGTGCTGAGAGCACTTCTATTTCAATGCCAGGTTTTAGTGATTTCCACCTTATTTCATGCTCTGACAAACCTACAAGGGTTTTGTCTGGTCCGAGGCGAAGTGCTGTGCTGTGCCAGAAGAGGCAAGCAGCTCTGAAGGCGAGTGGAGGCAGGAAAACACGCTCAGCTTTTAGTGCAGCGCTCTCATTGCATGCGGAGGGAGATCTTGGCGCAGGACAGGTTTTCTCTACGGTTGCTCCATGCCCAAGGGCTTGTACAAACCTCCCCTTTGGCCTGGCAACTGAGTCAGCTTTGGGCTCCTTTACTGAAAATCTGCCTCCTTGCAAAATCTTTTGTCCAAGGCACACGGTTGCCACAAAGCGCCTCTGGGTCCCCGCGGCAGCCTGGGCATCAGCCTGCCTCGCCCAATTTGTGGAGCGAGTGGGGCTTTAGCAGGTGGCCAAACTGATGCTATCAAGTCCAAGTGTCAGATTCCTGGGGGAACAGCCTGCCCCGGTGAGGGAGGCAGGCTGGGCCGGCTGCTGCTGTTGCTGAGAGCGGGTTTTTGGCTTAGTGAGTTCGGCAGTCATCCGGCAGGTATTCACAGTGTCTGTGGGGGGCTGATCCAGACAAATTTGACCTCCAGCAGGTAGAGAGCATCAGGGAAGGGCCCTGCTTTTAATGCCATATCCCGTAGGAAAAGCTTAGTAGTTTTGGGGGGCAGACCCTGCCTTGCCCCCGGAGCAACATGCTGTGCCCCTGCAAGGAGGGGTCTGGCAGGGAGGGCACAGCAAAGAGCTGCTCAGCTGATCCCAGCTTTACCTAGAGACCTTTTTAATGAAGGGAAATCCAGGGGACAAATGCCCAAGCAAAAGCAATGGTGGCTGTGACTGAAGAGAACAAGACTTTGTGGGAGTAATTTGGGGCCCCAACTGAGGGGCCTTGTCCCGGTTTTGCAGGGTGTGGCACTGCCCCATGACAGGTCCCACTGCAGCCCCCACGGTGCTTCCCACAAGAGTCCCTCCCTGCAGGTATTGGGAGAGTAGGTACAACCTGGGGCAATGACAGATTTTCATTGTATTTCTGAAAGTCTTGGTTTAACTTCTTCTGCCTTGAATTATCAGGGCATCTTTGGACACGGGACTCTTCATCTCAAGTGCCTGCGCTGCCTCCAACGGGCAGGCGAGGTGTCCCGGCGAGGGAGGGCTGACACAGAGCACAACGGGTGCTCACCGCAAACAGAGACGTCAGATACTGTCTCAAGGCCAAATTTAAGTGTGGGTAATTACATTTCCCCATTTAAACTGCTGGCCACTCTCAGCTGGATAAAATGTTCCCTTCCTAGCTGGAAGTGTTGCTGTGTCCTGGGAAACAGCTGCTGTGACAAAGTTAGGGGGCAGCTGCCGCGCGGAGAGGACTGAAGTATTCGTGGCACACGGCTGCCGAAGCCCAGGTACCTGGCGGCAGAAGGCACTGCTGCCGAGGGCTCGCCCATGCGCTGGGAGCCCCAAGAACCTTTCTGGGCTTTGGTATAGCTTGAACCAGTGCTTGGCTGCGGAGGGAGCGGTGGGATAGAGAAGGGCTCAAAGCCAAGTGCAAGCAGGATTTGCGAGGCCGGGTAGGGGGCCATCGTTGCCCGAAGCACTGCTGCAGTGGAGCGCTTGGTTTGGGACAGGGACAGAGGCCTCTGCCCATCTGGGTGCCCATGCTCCTCACAGAGCACACTGCTCCAACTACATGATTTTGATACGGCTAAGTTTGCAAATGAGACAAAGTCCAAAGACATCTGAGTCAAAGACAAGCTGAGTCAATGGCCCAACTTAGTGAAAGCTGGTGAAATACAGACTTTGCCCTTCTCCTTCTCTGCAGCCCTGGTGAAGTGCACGGTCTCTCAAGTAGGTCTTTATAAACGATCAAAGCGTCTGTGTGGCTTTTCAGGGGGTTGAGCTTCCACTCACAACCCAAGGTCCAGTTTAATAATGTAGCTTGTTAAATAAACAAGTGGCTATGCTGAGCCCCAGCACTGTGACGATGGAGAAGATCCGGTGTTCTCCTCCCACTCCAGCGCCAGCTGTTGATGGACATCTGTCTGTAAAACATTGGGCCTTTTATTGTTTTTAATGCAAGAAATGCCTTTTCCTGGAGACCACCACTGAATACTGCTTTGCTAGAAAGGCTCCTTCACAATCCAAACAGAGAGCAAGTGAGCATAGAGGATCCATTACCCAAAAACTCAACAAAATCTTCCTCACCCATGAAAAGTGTATGCACAGTGGAGGACGATCTTGGGCATGGGGCTTGGAGGAGGGGGGAGCTGTTCCTGGAGGGCAGCGTTCTGGGACCCACCAGAGGAAAATACTTCCATTTTTCTATCCGATAACTCTACTGCCTGGCTAACAAAAATAATCCCTTATTAAAGATAACAGGAACCTGGCTTGTATAATGCATTCATAGAGATTGATGTGCTTCCAGTTTTCAGAGCTTCTATACCTTCAGAGAGACTAAAAGCCACAATATCGGCATGATGGTGCGGACAAGCTCTCTTGCAGACACAGTTTGGGTTCATGTTTTTGCATGTGCATTTGAATTGCAGGCTTAAATCTGATCTCAGCCACCAAAATAGAGTTGTCAAGGTCTTAACCTGCCTGAAGAGGTGGCCCATTCAGCCTTGCACACGCCGGGGAGTCAAGGGGTGCGTGTGTGTAACAATGTCTTTTTACCAAAGGCATGGAGCCACACTATCTTAATTCTCATCCCTTCATTAGACCAGAGATTTCTTTTACTAAGAAAATATGGAAAATGCAAATGCCAGTAATATGTTCCTTTAACTGAGCCAAATTCCACATTCTCTTACGCTCTCAGATACCTTCACCAGCAGCATTATTTTGTCTAGTGTGCAAAAAGCACAGCAGGCTCTTAGAGCAAGAAAGCTCAGCCAAGCCACTGCTGCCGTCCCCGAGGGGGGCTGTCCCAGCGTCCCTTGGTGTGGGACAGAGGCAGCCAGAGGGTTACAAAAGCACTGTGCTGCCACAGGTCACCTAGAGCCACCTCAACGCTGGCACACGTCCCCCGCATCTGTTCTGTGTGGGAAGAGGTGATTTCAGTCTGACAGGTAAAATCAGGCGTTCTTACAAATCGGTCCTGGAGGAGACATCGGTGGCGAGATAGATGCTAACTGCTAATGAGAAATGGTCCATCGGAACTGGCAACGGCCCCAGCTCTGAGGTGGTAAATAACCCTAGTGCTTTTTTGGCAGTAAAGCAAAAATCTGTTTTTGTGCAATGGTCAGCAGAGGAGAACTCAACCGGAGCAACCTGGGGTATGCAGGGGGGCTCCCAGGGAGAAAGTTAACCCAGGGGTTGTTTTACTGCCTCGCAGGATTTGTGATCCATTTTTGTACCCGGAAAAGGTTTACTTCAGTATAGGAAAGTTCCACCCATCTCAGAATAGCTTTGGTTTTCCGAAAACAATTTGATGTCATCAAAGATGATTTCACCCTTTGCCTCTTCGTGAGTAAAATTGCAGCTGAGCGATATTCTCACGTTATGCAGGGAGGAGTGCAGCAGTAATTCCTCCGATTGAGGAACACTAAATTGCAGGGTCACCTTGTCAACGTGGCGAGGAGATCCCTGTTTGGCTCCCACCGAAGGCAGGTTCGAGAGGGGCCTCGACCCATGCGGGACTCGGCTCTCCCACCCTGAGCTCCCTGCGCAATGGCAGGACCATGAAAGGGCAGAGCCCGGATGTCCATCTCCCGCCTCCTTTCATTCCTGTTTTTCACAGATGAAAAGCGTGATTTCCTCCTGGTAACACCCAGGAGCTGGCAAGTTTCAGTCTGGAGTGATTTCTTTTTTTTTTTCCCTCTAAAGAGCTGTGATAAAAATAACCCCCGGGAAAAAAAATCAAGCACTCAAACCCTTGAAGGCCTGACGCAACCTTCACTCACAGGAGCACTAGGACCAACAATACCATAATAAAGATCTGAAGTATCACCAAGAAAAATAGGAAGCAGCCAAAGAAAAAAAAGGTCACCGCAAGCTCGCTGTAAACACCCTTGCTTTGCACGTATCTCGGCTGCGCTGGTTTGATTGCTAGCAGGCGAGAGTGTGACGCTGCATTTTCGGTGCTACAGGTATTTATTTTACACTCTGGCTCTGAGTCTGAGCCTCCGAATGTAAAAACAATCAGAAGGCTGAAGTGTAAATTCTCCCTGCTGATTTATTTACTGTTGTGTTTTTATAGCACCACATGGCTCTAAGTTTGCACTGGGCCCATTCAACCAAAACCCATGTCATACACTTCCAGAGAAATGAATGACTTTATAAATTCTCTACAATAATAATCCCACGTACAGGAATGCATGCAGAGAACACCCAGACGGGGCTGGAATGTTTTAAGAATATAATATTGTGCTTTTTTGGTCAGGGAAACACATTTCTCTCAGGGATATGTGGTGTGGCCCAGGCTCCAGCCCTGTCTGCCCACCACCTGTAATGAGCCCTTTGGGAGATTTTAGTTCAGGCCACCCAAACTGTGAGCTGGGCAAAGAGACATCAGCGCTACGAAGTTAACAGCCTTAATGAAGCCCGGCCCAGAGGAGACTCAAAACATGCACAGTGGGGAAAAAAAAAGGAAAGAAAGAAAAGAAAAGGCTTTGATAGGAAAAACATCTGATCCGTGTTCTCTAATCTTTGCTTTGTTAGTTAAAGCATCTTTAAAGGGCTTAATACCCCTGGAACAGGGACCTCTTTCTCTCCCTTCAGAAACACCAATTAGAAAAGCAGGAAACTGCTTCCAGAAAGGGGGACTCTTTAAAAGAAAATTTAACTTTAGCTGGAGGGATCTGATTGCCTCTTTTCCCCCCTGCTGGGTGGCTGAGCAACGGCTTTCTCCAGGGCGAGAAAGCAGCTCCTCGTGCTCATCCTGCTGATGGAAAGTGAACACAGTGGGGCAAGGAGAGGGGAGATTCATGGAATAAAGGGACAAGAAGACAAGAGGGTTTCTCTTTTAAATACAGCGGGAATGACACCCTTACGGTGTGACAGCCAGAGGAGCAAGTGTGCCGCACGCTGGGAGGAGGGAGGCAGCGAGCTGGGTCCCAGCACCCATGCCGACCCCGTGCCCAGCACCCCAGCCACCAGCCATGAGTGGGATTGGTGCACGGCCCCTCCAGCCCCGGCAGTGGAGCAGCGATGGCTTGGCTGGGCAGAGGCAGTGCTGATGGTCGCAGATTACATTGCCTTTGCACTGCTCTATCCTCCACGGGGAGACAAAGCCTGTCTTTTCCCTTCCCCAGGGGTCTTGGTGTTGGGAGCCTGCTTTCCCTTGACAGGGCTGGCACAGGCACAGTCACTGGCTGCGCAGCACAGTTGATGGCCAAGGGGCCACAGCTTGGAGCAGCACAGCATGGCCAGCCAGATTTTGCTGCCAGTAGAGCTGGTCACAGAATTGGTGGCGTCCTGGGGACCACGGGCCACGCTCGCCCCTGCCCCAGGGTTTGATGGTGGGAGCAGAGATGCCACTGCAGCCCGCAGGGTCTTGGCCAAGTAGCAATCACCTGGACAGCGGTGGCTGCTGCTACCATGGGAGTCCCCGCAGCTGGGCTGGACCTCCGATGGCTGTCCTCCGTGATGGCCACCCTCCCTCAAGGCTGTCCTCCACGCCAGGCCGTATTGCAGCCTGCTCCAGTCACAGCTGCTGCGAATGAGAAACCCTCTCATCTCCACAGACCCTGTTAATCCAGAGCCTAGAAGGGAAACACCTGAACAAGCTCCTGGCTCTGTTCATGAAATTCCTGGACATAGTCCATGCTAAGATCTTTTTCTCTCCAGCAGAGTATTTTCCTTTGGACCTCAGGGATGTTACAACAGCTGTTTGTAAACAGTTTGCATCCAAAGTTAGCAGAGGGGTGAGCAGGGGAATCACATATCAACTTTGTCCTCTTGAACATCTAAAAAATGTTGCAGCTATATTGGCACTGCCATTGCAGATTTAAGAAGTCAGCCAAAAAGGCCAGTAGCCATCAGGCAGCCGCCCATGCCTGCCTCTGCCTGCAGACACACAACCAGGCTGGAACGGGACTGTGGGATGCAGCCCTGCAAGGTGCCTGCGTGCCGGAGGCACGCACTGCCTCTGCTCAGGGTGGAATTCATCTCAGAGCCTGCAGCCAGGGAGAGACCAGCAGAAGGAGGTTTTCTGGGGAAGGAAGGAGGGAGAGGCTGATAGGAGCAGTTGGAGCCGAGAAGCTGCAGGGCGAGTAAGTGCTGAGGAGGCTGAGTGATGAGCACTTTGGAAAACCTGGTGTCCCTCTGCAAAAGGCTTGGGTGGCTGCGTGGTGGCATAAAGCTGGGCTTGAACCCAAGCCCTGACCCCTCTCCCCACACTCCTGAGCCCCTCGCAGTATCCAGCCTTGAAAACAAGATACGGACACTGGGTCCCTCACTGTCCTCCTTTCCATCATGAGTCCCTGCTCAGAGCCAGCTGAGTTTTGTACTGAAAAGAGAAAACTTGCAAAAAAATGCCCATCAATATCCTGCACCATAATGCGGGGAAGGATAAAATCTTGTAATTACTGCATAAAGGATTTCTGGATTTTAGAAAGATTTTTGCTTTCCTATACAGCCTGAAATGGTCTGGCCCCTGTGAGAGCTCAGTCCCGTTGCGTGAAGCTGTAGCAACGGTGATCCCTGGAGACACCTGAGCTGGTGTAAACCAGGCTCTGCAAGACTGTGTGGCCCTGACACGAGACCTCAAATCTAGGACAGCCAGAGCTTGTCACCCTCAGGAAGAGCCGCAGGGGCCACAGCACCGGGCGCAACAGGGCTGGGGGGCATCTGCAGGCCATCTGTGTTAGCAAAGCTTTTTCTATCTCTTTTTCTTCTCAGGGTGCCCCCTGAGGTTGTGTTACCTGTCATAATTTCTGGGAACAAGTGTATTTTAAGAGACATCTTTAAAGCTGTGTCCAGCAACAGGCTCTCATTCGTACATCGGCCAGAATGCATTTGAGTAAATCGAACTGCAGCTTTTTCCAGGGGCAGTGTTTGCTCCCTCAGGCTTTTCCCTCTGGAGATGCCTCAGCTGCCCGACTTCTGCTGTCGCAGGCGGCACCTCCACACTCCTCCCTGCCGGCCCTGACTGACCGACACTGTGTGCTGGCACAGCCCAGCCATCCTGACAGGTCCTCAAGTGTTTTTCTGGACTTGATGGATAGGCCCAGGCCATCAGCAGAACACAGAATTTTTCTTTCCATCCTTTGCTGGCAGTCTTTGAGCTGATGTTGGGAGGACCTTATTTGCTTTCTTCTTCAACTAACACTTTCCCTTGGCATTAAAAATATTGGCAATGGTGCTGACACTGGAAACAAGTCCAGAGTATTTTTTCCAGCTCCAGTGAAAAGGTGAGTTATGACTCATTGTGCTCAGCCTGACACCAAATAATTCTGGGTGTACACATGTGTAAGATGTGAAAGTGTTTTGCGTGCATCTGCTGGGGCTGCTGCTCATTTTCTGATGCTATTCAAGGCAGCCCAAACCGAAACACAGAGATGAAGGACGTGACCTCTGCAGACCTCTGGCATACAGTCAGCAGCGGGAACTACCTGAGATGGGGCAAGGGGCTTTGTGGATTACTGCCCTAGCACCAGGCATTTGCTGTGGAGGGTCACTGCAGTTTTCTCCAGAGTGCCAGATGTTTAGCTAAGGATTGAGCCACATGGTCCCAGGCACAGCCCTGGTACAGCCCTGGATGCTGAGGCGAGGTTAGGATGTAAGCATGTGCAGAGATGCTTATGGATGTCACACCCTGAAGCAAACTGACCAAAATGTATGTTGTAATTAATTGCTCAATAAGAGAGGAGAAACAGAAGGTGGAACTAGCCCTTGGGCTTTCCCATAGCATGAGGCAGAGGCAGAGAATTATTTTTAGTTGCTGCCGACCATGCCCACCTCCTGCTTTCTCCTCTCCCAGCCAGAGACTCCGCTCGGTACCAGATGCGCTCCCTCCACTGCTTGCTGCCACTCAGATGCTGCCTCGCTCTTGCTGCCTGACCCGTCAGACTGAAACAACACAGGGCATGTTTTACAAGGTACTTCTGCAGTGGGGAGGGAGAATTTGTAATTTTATGGAGCTTGTAAACTGAATGTGTAAAGTCCTTTAAAGCCTATAGCTTGGGCATTTCATCCTACTGATGCTTAGGGATAAAGGCCAGCAAGGGCAGAGGTGACAGGGGCCAAATTCATTGCTGAGATGACTGCAGGCACTGGAACTTACACAGGGAATGACTTTGTTTTTGTGTAACCATTAGATTTACAAAATTAGCCTATCTTGTCTCCCTTGCAGCTCTTGAGAGTCTCTCAGAGCTGGTTATATCCTTGCGTGGATACATGAGCATGAAAGGCTCCAAGGCAGCACAGCTGAGACACTGAAAGGACCCGAATGAAGTGCTTTTTATTTGCACTTCACCAAATACGGTGGCATCCGGGGAGACAACTTACACCTCTGGCAAATTCTGTTTATATGCCTCAAAGGCCGGGGTGAGCACCCCTGGTCTGTGACACTACAGGAACGTAAGGTACCTGCTGAAGCAGCCCCCGAGAAGGAATAAATAGCCATCTATTGCAAAGCACCAACCATGAACGTAATTGAAGGCAAACGATAATAACGGTGAGTATTACAGCGGGGCTTCTAATAAAGCCTGCTCTGTGTCCTGAGCCAAGTGCTTTACCTGCCACTGTGGACTCCGCAAGGTAATTATTCCACGGGCAGCTGGGATGATTGATGGAGATATTCATTAAACACAAACCTGACACTTTGCTCTTTAAGCCCAAATAATCCAACCAGGCTGTCTCTGAATAAGGCACCCTCCCCTCGGCACATTTTTAATGGGGGGTTTCAAAATAAAACCAGCAGTCAAGTACCAGAGCCCAGACCCAACGGGGGGATCCCAGCTCGCTTCTGAGGGCCGAGGGCAGGTGCTCGGGCCGGAGCCAGCTGTGCACACACGGACCCTAAGCAGAGAGTATTAGGCTGTGACAGCTGCAGCTGGCTCTGAAATAAGCACCAAGCATGAAGAGATTATGATAGATTTTGCTTGTATTATGAAACTGATTTTACATCATATACGAGGCAAAAAATGTCTGTCTCTCAAAGGGATGGAAATCCTTTTGCAGGGCCAGAGCTGCCAACAGAGCCGAGCTCAGGGCTGCAAGTGGGGGTCAGGCTAATGGAGCATCTTCTCTGCACAGTGGCTGGTCTGCAGCGTATGGCACGGAAAAAAATCTGTATCCGATAGTCTGGCTTTAGTTTGAGGGAGAAATAAACTGTCTTTTATTCTTCCTCTCCTCTCTTCTCTCTTCTCTTTTCTCTTCTCTTCTCTTCTCTTCTCTTCTCTTCTCTTCTCTTCTCTTCTCTTCTCTTCTCTTCTCTTCTCTTCTCTTCTCTTCTCTTCTCTTCTCTTCTCTTCTCTTCTCTTCTCTTCTCTTCCCTTCCCTTCCCTTCCCTTCCCTTCCCTTCCCTTCCCTTCCCTTCCCTTCCCTTCCCTTCCCTTCCCTTCCCTTCCCTTCCCTCCCTCCTCCCCTCCCTCCCTCCCCTCCCTCCCTCCTCTCCCTCCTCTCCTCTCCTCTCCTCTCCTCTCCTCTCCTCTCCTCTCCTCTCCTCTCCTCTCCTCTCCTCTCCTCTCCTCTCCTCTCCTCTCCTCTCCTCTCCTCTCCTCTCCTCTCCTCTTCTTCTCTTCATAAAAGCAGTTTTCAAATTTCTTTGCTATTTTTGACCATGAACCAGGCTGCTTTGATTCAGCTGTTTTTGTAGTGGCAAAAGTAGGGGACTACTCTAATGTCAAGGCTCTGGGCTCTGGCAGGACCTGCCTGTTTGTACCAAGGGTCTCTGCTTTAAGCAGGTTTGGAAAGAAATGGCCTCAGAGAAGAGGGGAGGCCGAAGTGATGGGATCTCCAGTGCAGCCCAGCCCAGGGCCCTTTCTGTCACTCCTCCACAAGTGGGGAGCTTTGGTCTGTAGGCAGCAATTCCTTGTGCCGTACAGACGTGAGCATTAATTCATAAAGAGATCAATCTTACAGTGCTGAATAATATTAACGGCATAACTAATACCACCTCATTGGTCCTCTAGTACTTGCCCCTCAGGAGAACAGTGTTTAAGAGAATAACAAAATCCAACTTTTAAAAAATACTCTCTAACGTTTTTACTAGTATCTCTGCAGCTATTAAAATGTCAAAGTTGCTAGTAAAGGGCTTCTGTTACTGGTAAGAGGCTGTACAGCTGCTGTGAATTTTTATGAGTATATTGAACTATGTGATTTGGGAGCAAAAGGGATATGTACTCATTTCTGAAGCAGATCATTTTTGTGTGACTGAAATAGCACCTAATTCCCCTTCAGTTAATACCACAAAACAACATCCATCTCAAAACTGAAGAAAAGCATCATCATACGATTAAAGCACCACATTATAACTTCAGACCTTTTAAAACCTTGGCTGACATGTCTTAACAAAAGGAAGTTCCAATTTTGGACACCATATAGTCCCTGAAAAAATGCTGTCAATGTCTGCTACCTTCACCTGAAATTAGAATTTTTTTTAATAACTCTGCTGGGAATTGGCAACAAGCATGTCTTGGGCAGTGACCAGGTCCAAGGACAACTTTAGCAACATCTCTCTAAGCAGGCTAAGGGTCTCCAGGAGCGGGGAAGGGCTCATCGTGGGCACTTGGGAAAGGAAACTGAGGGGCATCAGTGGAGCAAATAGGCAGGGTTGTCTAAGGATAGATGGTGCACCAGCAGCAAGTCACGGAATTGGAAACTGGGGATAGAAAATGACGACTTAAACACATGATCCAGAGGAACAAGCCAAGTGGAGATGCCCTGATGGGCCATAAGAGGTTTATCGGAATCCTTAGAAAGCTTGAAGGGAGTTTGTCTTTCCAGATGATCCATCAAGCAACCCTGCTGCGAGAGCAAGGACTCTGCCACAGGCAGCTGGCCCCAGTGCAGCTCTTCAACTGTCCTTGCCCTGCCCAGGGCTCCTGCCACTGTGATACAGCTGAGTGTGGCTGAAGAGAACGGAGCTGCAATTCCCTGACATCAAACTACTGGAAAAAACCAAGTAGAGTAATAGGACTGGAAAATAAGAGCTTGTAAATTCCCTGCTGGATACAGGCAGGTATTTGAAGCCTTGCCTGTCACCTGAAAGATGCCACTTGGACCATCTCTGGCCAGGACTGTGGCAACAATCTTGTCATTTGCTCCGAACATGATGTGGATGTGAAGGACCAGCTTTCTCTGTGGCCATCTTAATTGCCCACAGACAAAAAACCATTGCCTTTGCCCATGATCAACAAGTGGGGCTCCCTTCTGCAAGCCTTACCCAGGGCACTGCGATCCCCAAAAGTCTAAGCAGGTCTTCAGATAATTCAAGTGGAAAACCTGCAGTTTACACAAAGATAACCTCTGGGTTGGGAATTTAGAGTGATCTGAGCCACAGATCGCTGAGCAATAGGGGTGTTTCTGGTGCAAGCTTGCCCTGCTCTTCCCCAGGCATTGGCCACTGTTGGAGGCAAGAGATGGGCTTTGGTGGAGCTGTGGTTGGGGCCAGCGCTGTCTCCCTGCACCTTGCCAAGGCCCTGACTAGCAAGGGCAGTGGGTGGGAACCAGGGTCTCAGGCCACTTTGCAGGGCAAATACTCCCAAAGCTGGATGTTTTTACTTGCTCTTGACTCTCTTTCAAAGCCAGTGAAAGGCTTGTGGTTCCCAGGGTGCATCCGACTCCGCTGGGATGGTTCCTCACTTCCTGCATGAACCAGGTGTCGGCTGCCGTGCCTGGGGAAATCTGCATGGGGAAGCAGGATGCATCACGGCTTCAGGCTCCCCTCATGGCACTATTTAGTCATTGGGGTTGTGGGAAATAGCCTGAGCTATCCAGGAACTGACAGTGGGACCCCATCCTGTTATCATGCTCTATGATGGCCCATCAGGAAATGACATAAATACCCTCATTACTCTCTATTTTATTTTTCACCATTGTGAAGCATCTTTTTTGTTTTGTTTCTGCCGGCGGCAGGTGACCAGTTGCAGTGCCCTGGCTCCCCACATCCTGCTGGGCAAGGTCTGCCTCGGTCCCTCTGAGAATCAGGCAAAGGATGTGCCTGTTTGCCAGTGTTTTTTCTTGCCGCCCCAGTGATGTTGCCTGGGTCAGGAAATAAACCTATTTGGAAAGTGGCAGGAAGGCAGGCTTTTATTAAGCTGCCTGCGTTGAATGTCCACAGCAAGATGGGCACTGTGCGTCAGCCGGGACAAGCGCTGGGAGAATATGAGTTCACACAAGTCTGGCTGTTGTGATCCAGAGTGACTCCAGGTCGCTGACTCCTAGCAGCTGACCCCTTCCCTCTTGGAAACCTGCATCTGCCTGGAGTGACCTTTACCACAACCTTTTTAATTTAACTTTTGCACTTTGCATCCTGCGTATCCTGAGAGGGGAAGCTCCCTTTCTTTGCATCTTTGGAAATATATTAAATATTACTGCAAGTTAATTGCTCTCTGAGAGTTGTACATCAAACTGCTAGCCAGGGGAGAACCAGCCTGCACAGTGAATACAGGAAAGCCATTCACAAGCTTGGTGCCGTTGTCTTTCTCTGCTGTGGTCACAAGCTCTTTGAGGACAGCAATATGGATTCCACGGGTCCAACCAGCATCTTGCACTGAGCAGGCGCCAGTCTGAGACCTAGGAGAGAGGAACCCTCTTGCTCTTGTCTGCTTGTCCTGCTCCGAACAGCCCAATGCGTGAAGAGCCAGGGAGAACTGTCACAGGGTGATTTTCTGATTCACAACAGGACTGTGGTGGAGTATTTCTAGCTCAGTTAACAGCTGTTTTGTTAATTCCTAATTTCTCCCATAATCTGTATATTTTTGTCCCAGCTAGGGCACGGTCTGTGATATATGATGGAGATCTTTGCCATTAATCATGTGCAAGTGAAAGTATAAACTGGTTTTATTAGTTTTCAGAGTGCCAGGTCACATAAATTAACTGGAGCATGTGTTTAATGTGTCCTGAGCAGTGTCTCCTACCTTTTCTGGTAAGACAACAGACAATGTTGTACAGGAACTTGCTTTATCTGCATCGGCAGCAGGACCACGGACTCTCTCATGCTACCCTTGGGGTGACTTTTGCCTACACTGTCACGCTGGGGTTTGGCTGGGCAGTAAGACAAGCACCCTGACCGCGGAGATGCTGTGGGACAGGACTAAGGCACAGGGAAGGGCACTGCTGAGTGACTGTCCATGCTGGGACATGCAGTGGTGGAGCCAGGGCCCCATCACTGCTGGGACCCCAGAGCAACGTGTTTGAGGTCCATGGCAAGGGGCAGATGCCTCAGAAAGCTTCAGATGCCCGGGTGGTATTTGTGTGCCACTTTAGCAAGTGGCTTGTGTGTCACTATTGGTAGCCAGGCCCTGTTTGCTGTAGGGCTCCTCTTCCTCCTGGCTCTCACCAGCCTCTGTGTGGATGAGCCAGTCCTCACCACGCAGCTAGCTGGGACATGAGCTCACTCACCCAGGGCTGCAGGAACAAGAGAGTGATGGCAAAGCTCAACAGAAAGAACATGCATGACCTTAGCAGCAAGTTCTGCTCATGGGGACAATCTTACAAATCCCAGCCCTAAGGGGAAGCCAGGAAACTGCTGGGGCTCAGCACCCTCTTCTTCTCAGCTGGGGACTGTGTGGTGACACGTGTGATGAGGTTGGCATGGGTAATATGTCTCAATGCCATCCCAGGGGCCAGGTGTCATGTTTGGTTGTCCTTCTCCTATACAAGTAAGAGGGGAAGCAGATGGGAACGGTGTCCTGCTATTGTGTTTCTTAAGCACTGACTTTCCTAAAACTTCAAGAAACAAAAATTTCCTCCATTTTAATTGCAATAGCATTGCTGCGACTGTACTGGCACTAGATGGTATATTTGCATTTAGGGTGGCCTGCCTATCCCTGAGAAAAGGGTTTTTTACTGTTAATAGAGCTTATAGATGGGAGAAACTAAGGCAAAGTGAGATGATACAGTCGGTGTGCTGCCAGCGTGTGCAGAACCAGGAGCCCAGCCTGTATCTCTTGAGTGAGACTTGAGGGACATAACTGTGAGGCCAAAGAAAATTTCCTAAAATGATTTCACTGCAACCCAGCATGCTCCTGCATCTGAAACTCAGCTGTTTAGGGCAAAGCTGTGCTATGAAAAAAATAGTGACTCAGCTCTTTATGGGTTCCACTGCATTTGTGTTTCCTATGGCACACGGTGAGTATCCCTCCAAGGGCTCGGGTGTTTTTGGAAGGAAAGGGTGTAACCAATTAATTAGCTGACCCCAGCATCCCTGATTTGCATAGGATGCTTCTGCTCTGTAACTCTAGAATAATGGCGGTGATTATAAACACATGACGGAGAGGGGTGAGGGTGGTGAAAACCATTGTAATCACACATGGGGCAATGTGCTGACGGACAGGCTGCGGTTGCAGGATCCCAGGCTCTGGGCAGCCTGCTGAGCTCCCACATGCCGCAGGAAATCCCCCGAAGCAGCTCGGCAGCTTTCCCCACAGGAATTCAGCTGCCCCCACAAGGGTCCTCCCAACATGGAGCCATTGCTATTGGGCAAGAGAAAACATAATATTGCCTCTATGAAATGTTGTCATCCAACTCCCAGATCAGAGCCTGTGATCCTGCACGTGCAGTCTAGACAGCCTGTGTCTCGGTCCTGCAGCTCAGAGCCCCTGGCTCGGCAAAGCCAGGGCAGCTGGAGCACAAAGTGGCCAGATCGTTTTTGCATACTCCTGGCCCTCGAAGGATGCAGAGACTGCTCAGGTTCTGACACAGACTGGAGCCACCTTTGGGGTGATCTAACCTGTGCTGGCTGCCAAGCCCCTGAGCTTGATCTAGTATCATAGGTGGGCCCATTTGCTCTCCTGAGCTTAAATATCCTCTCTTGATCTTATTTGGATATTCAAGTTTTGCACAAAACACCTCCCATTCTTCACAGTGCCATCAGAAGAACCTCGGCATGAGAACCAGATGTGGTACCTGCTCTCCTGTCACCCATTCACTCATACACAGACTATTAATCTGTGCAGGGGCGTGTTATAAATGGTTTGATATGTATGTAGATCCCAGAGCTAGAGTGTTGTTCTTGGCAGCCTCTTCCATGAGCTGATGTGCAAAACTCTTTTCTTTGAAGTCTGCAAACAATTTGCTGCATCTCAGCACCTTCCATATGAACTCGTGGGGACTCAGTGCGAGAGAGATGGGCAACACCAGACTAACCTCCCCCTTGTTTTGGGGAGCTGTCAGATCTTTCTCCTCCCTTGTTCCAGACGAATGCAGTTTTCTGGTTTGCCCCAGTTGCCTCGATGTTCCCAAAACAGCTGCAGATAAGACTCCAGTGACTTCATTGTCTTGCTCTTTTGAGGCGTTTCCACCATGATTTTTCTATTATTCCCTCATTTTGTTTTGCATTTGTCTTCTGATTGCACTTGCTTAGACAAGCAAAGTGAGAGAAGGGATATATAGCTTTGAGGGAAGAGAATATGATCTTAAGCTCTAGACTCCTCGGTACATTTGGATTTTCCTCTGCTTTTCCCTTTTAACTGAAAGCTTGCAAACACAGAAATAATTTACATTTAGGTTACTAATGCCCAAAGCATTAGCAAGAAAAAAACCCCAAAACCTGGATATTTCAACCAAGTCAGCACTTATTTAGACAGTATGAATTAGACCATGTATTGTCTAATCGAGTATTTTATTTCTGATGCAGACTAGGACCTGTACATCAAGCAAGAAGCAATAATGCTTTTCTGGGATTAAAAAATAAAGAACTGAATATAGAAAGGAAGATGTTTTTCCTAACACTGGCAATTAGCAGTTAACTTTTATGAATTGAGGCACAAGTGTTTCTAGCATTCATCCATCTATCCTGTCTACTTATCTCTGCCCTAACTCAATAAATGTAACCATCCTTCTCATAAATGAAAATGTTCATGTTCTTGATATAAAATGACCATTTATTATCCTATGGCACTCTGGTGTCCAGTGGATCTTTCAGGAATTATTTCCGTGATCTAGTTGCCACAATGGAAAAAGATTTCTTATCATGTCCTCCTCCTTCCTTTTGCCAATGGAAATAAGTAACCTCTCACATCCTTAAAAGGTCTCACGTAGGCCCTTTGGTAACTCCCATTGGTTTGGGAATTATTCTTGCAATTTCCTAGCTACCGACTCGGTGCTGCTGGATATTTTTCTGGTGCAGAAAAGAGGAGCGGGAGCGGGTGCTCCTTACTGCAGGCAGAAAGGTCTGAAGAACCATTTGAATAGCTACTTGGCATTTGCTCCAGTGCTTAAAACACAGTCTTGTTTCCAGCCCAGACCCTGTTTTTCTCATAAAAACATTCCATGATTTGTGACCCACCTGCAGGTGCCTGGTTTTTTGTTGGCTGAGTGTCCACGTCCTGAGGTGACATCATCGACTATTTGCTCTTTACCTTGAAAAGACCTTTAAATTTCCAGAGCCAGAGACCCCATGAGCATGGGTTGCTGATCCAGCTCATTTTCACGTGTAGAGGAGAGGGGATGCTGCAGACTGGCTATCGCTGGAGGCTCGCGCCTGACTCTGCGCTGGCGGGTGCTTGGGTTGGGATCATGCTGGGGAACTTGAATCGTGCCGAGTTGGTGTGAGAGAGGGTCATCTCATTTGTCGGTTTTCCACCCAGCTATTTTCTGGGACCTGTCAGGTGTTTGTCCTGTCAGGCCTATCTCTGTCCGGCTCACACACCAGTGCTCTGAGCGCCCCGGCCACGTCCCAAATACATCCCTCCCATGTGGGAAGCTCATATTTTCATTTTCACAAAGTGCTGTGTCTACTGGGACTTTACTCAAGTTTTCAGTCAATTTATGACTGAGCAAGACTGTGGTTCAAGCTAGAAAACACCTCAAGCCTCTCTCAGGACTTCATTTGTGTCTGTCATGGTCTTAATGGTCTGGGCATGGGGTGACTGCTTTGTGCCAGCTCTCCTAGTGGTCTTCCTGGCTGCCACTGTACCATTTCATCTCTGCAGGGGAGCTTGCAGCAGTAATTTCTGTTAACTTCTCTTTGTCCTTCCATAAATCAGCCAGGAGGCATAGTCAGCAAAGAACAGTCTGTCACTGTTTGCACCAGGCTTTAGATGAGCTGCACACTCCTCAGTTGCAGGGAACCCAGGACCCACCCAGATGTGTCTATGTTCAAAAGTTAAGGCTGAATCCCACCTGTTCAGTATTGTGTTAATCCACCCAAATTCCCTGCAAAGCCCAGACAAGAAACACTGGTATGTCTAATGACTTCATGTCAAAACTGTCCCCAAACCTGGAAACCCACTGAAGGCACTGGCTCCCTCTAGGAAGGATGTTCATACATGGAAGTGTGACCCACAATTAAAAAGAGATTACTGGACAAAGAGCTCTGTTAGCTTCTTGCTTTTCAGTGGTTATGGATTGATTATGTGTTTAACAGATTTCTACTCTATTGTCCTATAATTCCCCTCAGCAGGGACGCTTATTTTAACCAAATGGACCACATTTTTACTTGTTTTTCTAAGAGCAAACCATCTGTGCATTGGGGAAGTTTTTATGGGCTATGAAGGAGCACTTATAGGTGCAAAGTATCAACATTCCTGTAAAATTAAATTAATTACCTGTTGGGAACAAGGATTCCTTTTTCCCCCGTTTGACTAAAACTCCCAGGTCTGCCCCCCCCTTGCCCTTCAAAACTGGGAACTCAAACAGCTTAATCAAGGCTAAAGACTTTTCCACTTGCTGTTCAAAACACTGCAACTCCCCGTTGTCCTTATCATAGTGCTGTTCAATCACTCACTGCCATAGAGGAATGGGCTTGGCTGGGGGACGGGGACAATGCGTGTGCTTCCTTTGACTCAGATCTACCTTCCTTCCCCTTAGAGTCACTGTAGCACCTTCCATTGCTTAGAGCCCAAAAGTAAAACCTCCTCCACAGGGATGCAACAAGATGGTCAGAGCTGGCAAATGTACTTGCCAAGGTGAAGGAATCTACATTGTAATTTCACTGGCTCATCTTTCCTAAGAGATCTGTGCCTCATTTTTGCCCTTCTTCTCTGAGAATGATGCATGACTTTCCTTTCCTATCCTTCCTTTATCTTTAGATTTCAGGTGGCATCAGCTATAGCACATGGGCTGCCATCATATCCTTTCCTTTTGTTTGAAAAGAGCCCATAGCCTATCCCAGCAGACAGCTCCACTTTGGCAGGAATGTGCTCAAAATTCAGTGATGAAGCATAAAGTGTACTGGATATCATGATGTGTAAGGAAAGAAAGGACACAAAAGAGACATGGAGCTCTGCAGGAAACTGCATAAACCCAAGAAGCCACTTTAGTTTAGAGCTGGGGAAAACTTCCTTTACAAAAATCAACTAGCTCCTCAGAAAATATACTCTCCCACTCCTGATAGCAATACAGACTCAATACAGCAATACAGCTGACTGCCTAGTTGTCATTTGTACTTCTGAAAGCCATTTTAACGTCAGAAGAATTTCACAAGAAGTTCATCAGTCAATTAATTTAATCACTTAACCATAAATATGGAGAAATCACAACCAAAATGGTGGAATCCCTAGCAAAACCCTTCCCAGTTGTTTAAACAGTTCAAGGATCTGGACAGCAAAAGCTTGGCCAATTTAGCTTATGCAGCCCACCATGTAGCAGCCATCTGATCACAGCCTTCCTGAGCATCTCTAGAAAACGTGCATGCGAGAACATTAACTGCAAAGATGGGCTGACCACAGGTATGTACCACGTCCCTAGGATAACACACTCCTATACTGCAGCCTCCGTCACCAGAGCAAATCCTCTGTGGCCCTCGCAGCAACTGCAAGTTAGAGCCGTTAGAAACAGATAGAAGCACTTAGAGCTAGAAGTTACATATTTTTACATTCTTACAGTTGGCTCTGGAGTCTTTATGTAGTTGATTCAGGAGATCACCTACATTAGAGATGGAGAAGGCTCCCTGTGTGTTCCCCCAAGTCCCCCAGTACAGAACCCTTCCTTATAGTCCTATGTGCAATTGGTGCTGGCAGAGTTTTAAATGTCTTGGGCAAGGGGTTTCTCTCATTTCTTTTGGAAGATGATTAGAACCCATCAGCTAGATGTCCTTTATTTTTAGCTTATTATTTAGCTTGAGCATACTCATGGTGTTAGTACAAGTCCACAGCCAGGTGTACACACGGATCTGAGCTGACCCAGCAGGAACTCCCTGCTGAGATGGTCTGACTGGGGAGTGGACAGTGTGTGTCTTGGCAGGCGGCTCGCAGGAACTCGGCACCTTTAAGACAATTCTGTGGCCGTGTTCATGCAGGAGGAGGAGTTTCCCCCTTTCTTTTTGTCCATGTGACACACACTGAAGGATCCCTGAAATATTAAAATAAACAGAAAGCTTGACTTGCAGAACCTGTCTGCTAAGCCAGGAATCACATTTCTTGCTGCAGTTTCAAACCGTCATCCAGAGACTTGTAAAACATTGACAAAAACCCCTTTTCCCCCAGACCTTTCAACAAAAACAGCCCAGTACTTGCACCCATCCCTGAAAGAGCAAATATATTAAAGTCTGTTCCTGCTTCACTCTCCTTGCTTTTACCCCTACAAAAGGAGGAGCTCTGAGCATATTCTCCTTTGTAATTTCAATTCCTTTTCCATTCTTTCTATTAGAGCTGATTTAAGGATTAGAAGGCCCCAACACGCCAGATGTGGGGGAAGCAAGCTTAATGGATGTAGTAAAAGAAATGTAAGGAAACAACCCGACCTAAAGGCCCATTTCCTGCTAACTCTCATCACTGCCTGCTTTCAATGAGGAATGCATAACCTCTTGTTCGACAGAGCACTGCTAGCTTGTAAAGTGGGACTGCTCTGAGGCTAGCTTACTACTACAGGGTGTAGTAGAGTAAAGCACAGGGTGCCCATGAGATAGTCACCTCTAACCAGATTATAGATGGATCTAAGCAGATATTACATATATGCTGGCTGCGTAAACTCCCTTCCGCAGTGACCTGCTGGGCTCGATAGCCATTGCATACAAAAACAAGGACAGGGCAGGGTTAGTTCGTGACTCACCCAGGAGGTCTGTGGCACAGCCAGGAACTGAACCCAGGTCTGAAGGATGACAGTTTATGTTCTGCACAGTAGACACGTCTGTTTCTTCACCTTCATTCTAATAAAATGCCTATTGCCGTCTCTATTGTGAAAAGAGAGGGACTTACCTAAATGACTTTGAAAAAAATCTGAGTGAAGAGAAATAATTAAGAATATTCATGGCTGGGGTGTGAGCTTCATAATAACTGAAGAATTTTTTTATCCCCTAACACTTCTTGGTACTAAATAGATAGTCAGAAGGATTCTGGAAATGCCTTATTTGACTGAGACTCTTGTGAGTTTATGTAGGGTTTTCAGGTGATTATGTTCTATGGAATATATCCCAGAGCCTTTGTCGTGGTTTAGCCCCAGCTGGCAACTAAGCACCACGCAGCCGCTCGCTCACTCCCCCCCGGTGGGATGGGGGAGAGAATCAGAAGAGCAAAAGTAAGAAAACTCGAGGGTTGAGATAAAGACAGTCTAACAGGTAAAGCAAAAGCCGCGCACGCAAGCAAAGCAAAGCAAGGAATTCCTTCACTCCTTCCCATGGGCAGGCAGGTGTTCAGCCATCTCCAGGACAGCAGGGCTTCATCACGTGTAATGGTGACTTGGGAAGACAAACGCCATCACTCCAAATGTCCCCCCCTTCCTTCTTCTTCCCCAGCTTTATATACTGAGCATGACGCCATATGGTCTGGAATAGCCCTTTGGGCAGTTTGGATCAACTGTCCTGGCTGTGCCCCCTCCCAGCTTCTTCTGCACCTGGCAGAGCAGGGGAAGCTGAAAAGTCCTTGACTAGTGCAGCAACAACTAAAACATCTCTGTATTATCAACACTGTTTTCAGCACAAATCCAAAACATAGCCCCATACCAGCCACTATAAAGAAAATTAACTCTACCTCAGCTGAAACCAGGACAGCCTTCTGTCCTTGTGTCTGGAGAGAAGGTTCGGCTTATATGCCACCCACAGGAGCCATCAACTCTTATGCTGAAAAAAAGATTGAGTCGTTTCCCAAGAAGCTTGGTGTTCTCTTCTACACTTTGTCCCTCAGCAATCTTAAGTAGTGCGATTTGAGAAGGTATTTGATATCAAAAAGCAATTTAATTCTACATGCAAGCAAGCCAGCTAACACTATCCCACCCTTAGGACCAACACGTTTCATAGTAGCTGCTGGCAGAGTATCCCAGGTTAGGTGTCCAGTGCTTCCAGCAATCCATAGCCAGCAGCCAGTTTTGAAACAGGGGTTGGTTTGGTGAAGAAATACAAATCATACACAGAAAGATGGGCTCTTTCCTCCTCTGGTTTTCTTAGGGAATACCCTTTCAGCTGTTTGAACACACAGATCTTGCTCACCTCAGAGGAAGGCCAGCAGGGACAGAGAGCATCTTTCTCTTCCCTACCCACCCAGCAGGACCCAGCTGGGTCTGTTGGATCCCTTTGCTGAGCAGAAGGAGCATTCTAGGATCTCTCCATACCGTCAGCCTAGGTAAACTTTGAGAGTGAAATTGGAAAGTTGGGTACACCCAGATGAAACCTCCAGTCCTTTTGGTGAGAGGAAAGACAGAAAGGTGCCAGACGAGATAAAGCCTTTCTAAAGCAGCAGAGAGGGAGGGGGCAGCTGGCTGGGCTGCTGTGCTCTAGGTGATGGGAGACAAAACCATCCAGAAAAAACATCCCATGGAGATAGGTTCAGACCCTGACAACTCCCTGCTGGGTGAGCACCTCAGCACCTGGAAGTGTTTCCATTTTCTCCTGTGTTCCTTTCCTTCTCCTTCTTTCTCCTTAATCCTCCTTTTCCTTTCCCTTTCCAAGAGTGTGTTGCTAGCCAGGTTTTCCTATAGCTTGGCTGGCTCTGCTTTGAATTCTGTTGAGCTCATTGAACAAAAAGGCTCTCACTGCTTGGTGAAGAAACCTAGAGAGGCCTAGAGAGGATACCTGGGGCCTCTGATCTAGTTGAAAGACCTTGACCCTGCTGAAAGCCCAGGATTTCACTGACAACCCCTGGCTGTTCGTTGCTTCCTTTATGCTCAGTTCTCTTGAAAAGCAGAGTCCAGGGCTACAACTATCAATAGTTAATATCCCACATTTCAGTAAGATCAGACCTCTGCTCTATGTCTTCTGCTGTACAGAGATCCAATGTCTACAGAGAAGGCTGGGCAGTTGACACCTTCCTGGGGACTTGTTCTCTGGGATTTCTGCCCACATCTGCACAATACTGTGCCATGCACAGCAGATGCTAAGACCAAGCATAAGGGCTTTAATACCAGTGAATCCAGTGGATGACATCAGGAACTAAACTAGTTTTGGCCATAGGTATAAACCAAACCTGGTCTAGAAACCATCTTAAAGTCAAAAGGTAAGAGGGAGAACAACTGGTTTTGACACACAGAGAAGTATTTACATTGGTCAAATCAGGCCAAACAGTCTCTACCTCAGTGGTAGGAGCAGCAAAAGATGAGAACTGGGCTGGATTTCAACAGCAGAGCTATGGTAATCTCCTGAATGGGAAACCTTGTGCCTTGGGGATGTTCGCATTCAGTTTAAGAGAGAGGACTGCCCATACAAGCCCCAAGGACTGAAGATGTCAGAAAAGCACAGACTTAACATCTCAACATCTCACAGAGGAGGTGATAGAGAGATGGTGGGACAGAGGAGGGCATAAAATTTTAAGCTTTTATTAGGTGCAGATGATAACAAACATGCTAGGCAATTGCTGTGTGTTTGGCATCCCAGGAAAACTGACTCCAAAGCTGACACCTAGGGAAATGAGCTCTCCAAACTGTAAAGCTCAAGAGCTTTGCTGAGAATGTAAGTCAGCTCTCTCTTTATCGAATGCTGCAGGAGATCAAGTGAGAGAATTTGTTTCACCTGAATCAGCAAATCACTGCTAAGTCATTGCTGGGCTCATCTGTACACGCAGCAGGAGTATCTGTCTGGCTTGCTGGCCTCCCTCAGTGCTGGCTGAGTGGTTTGCAGCTCTTCAGCCACAAGTGTTGGGAGCAAGGTGTGAGATGCTGTACTGATATCGCCAGCTGACAACTTCCAGGGGAGCTTGGGAAGCTCCCTGCAGCCTGTTCCCTCTCACACTCTCTGACTCCCAAGACCTCTCCACAGATGTGTAAATGGCACCTGAGAGGCCTGTGTGCAGAGCTGGCAATTTGTCCTCACCCAGTCTATCCCCCATCGGTATGCAGAAACATGCTTGGTGTGAGAAATGTGTCCTTGGCACAAAGCCAGGGCCCAAACAGACAAAGAAATAATGTTTACCCCCAGGGCCTTTCTGACAAACAATAAAAAAGCAATAGAGTCAAGATAGATTACGCGTCAGCTAAAATATTACCTCTTCCTGCCAATTCTTATAAAAGGAGGCAAAGCTGCTCTTCACTCTGAACTAAAACTTCTGTTAAAATACTCAAGGAAAATAATAATTTAGACAGCATCTTTCTTTCTAGCCAATGACATTAATATTCCTGTTAAATCTTTATTGTGACAGTCTGCTTTACGAGATGCAGCAGGCAGTTTGCTCTGTTTGAATACAGAGTCGCACAAAGGACTAGAGGACTTACAGCTGGAGATGAACAGGCTGGTGATAGCATCTTTGCAAGCAGAGGAATGGCCTAAATCCACCCCTGGCAGGTACAGAAAGCAGCTTTAGGTTGGTTGTTGGCTTCTGTCTGCCCTGTGCATAACCCACTCTCAAAGGCATCAAGGAAACCATTGCTACTTGGGCATCAGAGGGTATGGTAAGTGGGAACCCCAGGCTGCCTTCACCTGAGCCAGCAAAGAGCACACCAGCTACTAACTGGATGCCTGTGCTCACCTGAACGGGTCCTAACCACAAGGAGATGAATAGGCACCGTGTGAATATTTTATTCAATAAACTTGGCTCTGCTGTTGTGTGGAGGGTGAGGCATGTGATTTATTACTTACAAGAATTTGGACAGCCCCTGGCTTAACGTGAAAACACTGGCAAGTGTCAGGAAATTCATGAACTTTACACACGTGATTATCGATGACTTTTATTAGCAAACAATTCTGGATATCCTCCCTTTTGAAACAATGCCACTGGCCAAGCAGAGCAAAACACCTATGTGGGCCTAAGGTGGCAAATCACACACTATCATTTGCAAATAACCCATAGTCAGAGATTTGTCTGGGTAACGTCAGCGAGAGGCAAAGGTTCTGCTTAGGAACAGACTAAGAAAAGGGCTTACACTTCTGCAAAGCCTGGGTAAGTTTTCAACAGGCACCATCTACAGCAGTGTTCAACACAAACGCAAAGCCACATTGAGCCATAACTCTCTCCATTCACTATGATGAGCATCGCTCAGAGTCTCTGTGGATGTCTATGCCATGGCATGAGCTGACAAAGCAGAATCACGCCTTTTTCAGTGAAAAATATGATCAGACGGATGAGATAAGCTTGAGACAGCTTCCTTGGCTTGGCAAACCTAAAACTTCCTGTACAGAAAACTCCTCTCTGCACTCAACAGAAACCAGTTTTGAATACTGGGTTTCCATGTTGGTTATCAGATGAAAATAAATGTTTCTGTGAGTCAGCCAGATCCTACTTACAGCTCTCCATACTTGCCTAAACCCACAGATCTGGCAGTGAGACAAAATGTTTACTCACAAGCATCTGTACCTGAAATGAAGAGTTCAAAGTGGCATATATAAAGTAAGTATTTATTATATAAAGTAAGATCTATTTCAATAAAGACAATTGAAGCATGGAGTCCTGGCTCTCCCAAAGCCCATGGATGGAGTTTGCCCAGTGGAGATCAGACAATACAACGTCATACTGTGCACAGATACTGGTTATTAAGTTCTGCAGAAAGGACCAACTCGTTCTGCATGACAGTTCAACACTTGCTGGTGACCCGCTTTGGAGTTAAGAGATCATTCAGATCTCAATTAAGTACTTAAACATATTTAATCACAGCTATTCAAGGATAAACTGCAATGCGAACTAAGCCCCTCCAGTTTAATGGTGCTTAAGAGTGCAGTTAACTGGGGTTATTAACACAACCACTCTTACCCTGGGTGAGAGGGAAACTAAAAACTGCCTTTCAAAGTAAGAATAGCAATGGAAAACTAAGAAACATATCCAGAGGTAATGAACCCCATTATAGCCAAGTATGACCAGTCCCTGAGTCAGGAAGCACTCATAAATACCTATTTCTGTTCTGAATCTGAAAAGAAAGAAAAGTGGCATATTTATATCTTTCAGTGATAATTACATCCTCTCTGGTCCATCAGAAACCAGGGAGAACTTTCAACAGGAAGCAGTCAAGTGCTTTAAGGTCAGCAGAAGTGGGAGCTGTATGACCTGCTACTGTTGGTTTTAAGGAATTTTGGAACATGAGGGAAATTCCACAAGACTGAAAAGAATTGCAAATTGTGCCAACATTTGAACAGGGGTAGACGGGAAACCCCAGGTGGTATTAAGTCAGTTAATCTTACACTGATTCTGGGTTCAGTTGTGGAAAGACTGATACTGGATACAAACACTGAAGAATTTAAAGGTAGTGTATTTCATGCCAGTCAGCATAGTTTTGCAGAAAATAGGTTTTGCCAAACTAATGTTATATTGTTTTTTGATGGAATTACAAGCTTCATTAATAAAAATGCTTGTGTTGATATAATACAGAGTTTCCTGTAAGGCATAAGGTTTGTCTGCAAGACGTTCTGGTAAGAATAGTAAGCACTCTACAAAGCAGTGTAGCATTTCTTAAGTCGATTACAATTACAGAACGGATAGAACACAAAATAATTGTAAATGAGGAGCTGTGATGAAATGGGGCTGTTTCTGGTGGCGTCCTAGCAGGCACTGCTCTTGACCAAACACTGGCCAGTTTCTTTCTTAAGGATATTGAACCAAATGCAAATTTAAGTAGGGATAACACCTGGAACTGGCTCAACACGTGAATGTGGTAGTTGGTAACAAGGATGAAGAGCAGCTCCATAGACTGCTGTGGAGCTCTGCCTCATTTCATCAATATGCACTCAAATTGGACCAAATGAAAAAAACAAACAGGCAGTGTGAAAACTGGAGGTCCCATTTCTGAGATGTGAAGCCCGAAAAACATTAGAAGGGACCTGGGGAGCACAAAAACACCAGTGCAAAACTATGGCTAAGAGCATTTGAACTGAAAAAAAAGAGACTATCAGGGGGAGAAAAGAGACTATCAGGGGGAGATGAAAATTATATTATCTTTGCCTGAGGAATTAGTGAGACCGCTGCAAGAATATTCTGTCCTGCTCTTGGACCTGCCCTTCAAAAGGACGTGGAAAAAACTGGGATGCACTGAAAAATGTATATCTAAATGAGACAAGGTTTGGAAACTATGCCAGATAATAAAAGGTTTATGGAATGTAATCTGTGTAGTTCATTGAGGAGAAGCTAAGAACAGACTTTGAGGAAAGCTGCAACATTTTCTGTGTTCATTTTCACTTGGAGTGAAACCAAATTTTAAAACCTGACATCTTTCATGAAATGGATCTCCTGCTCTCTGAGCTGTTCTCATCACAGTGATCCTAAACTCTAATGAATCGTATGCCAAGTGTAACATGAAGCGGAATTTTAACTGGAGATTGATTACATTTCTTTCTAGGCAAATCATTTGCTGGTGCACGCAGCTACAGAATTACACACCCTGATGTCATGAACAATTTCTCCTTGCACCCAAAAAGGCTACGTGGCTGAGAAGTGGTTAGAGAAGGCGAGGACTAAGCTGTGAGCATCCTGGGCTCTAATCCCACCTAAGCCCCTGCCCAACATTTTGAACCTGAGCAAGTCATTTAACCCCCTCAGCCTCCAGTCCAGCTGTAGAACTGTGCAAAAATCAAGATCTTGCTGAAAAACAGATGTTGCATCTCGGCTGAGCTTTATATTTCTAAAAAGTAACTCAATGAAAACACCTGCTGGGGAATGCAGGCAAGCGGATGGATGGAGACTGTGGCAAATACTGTAAATTCGCACTATTCACATGGATTCTTAGGGATAAAGGGGGAGAGGCATTTCCCTGACGATCAGTTTATCCCAGTAGCATCCCCAGCATCAAATTCGCAGTGCTGCCAGCAGCCAGATTTGAATTTTGTGGACTGACAGCCTGGGCAGTCCCACTGCCCCAAGCAGGGGTGGCGGGTGGTAGGCGCTGTCTTGCTACCATCTGGTTTGGAGCAGACCAGCAAGTCCTGCCACTGGGAAGCCCTCTGTTTCAGTTCATATTTATTCATGTGCTCGATTTTCTTGTTTGGTGAATGTTGCATGTCAATATTTAGTCATTGCTGTGGAAACAGCAACACACATGCAAAGGGAAAGGCAAAAAAAAAAAAAGGAAGGAAAGAACAGAAAACCGTATTTTAAGGCACAACCAATTTGGCTGCATTTGCCGATTTGACTCAGGAATGTGAGTTTGTTTTGCCCATGTGCCTGCAAAGGGAAACAGGAATTGAAAAGGGAAGTGGTACCAAACTGTTTACTTGAAACTGTGGGCAAAAGTGGGAGCCAGAACGTCTGGGAATCCCACCAGGCATCCTCTGTGTGTGCACAGCTCCCTGGAAGAGCTGCATGGAGCCAATGCTGCAACAGAGCTGTTGTGTTTTCAACCACCTCCCCTTCTCTCCCGGGCTTACGGGGTAGCCTGGCCTCCTCTCGGAGGAGTTCCCTTCCTGACACTAGGGCCTTGGGCAGGCTGGATCGGAGCTGAGGGTGGGCAGTGAGGACCAGAGACACATTCAGGAATCCGAGGCTCACTGGGTTGGATGTGGAAGCATATAGCACCTCTCACTCACAGATACAGCTCCTCTCCACAACTCCTCTGCTTTTGGGTGGGTGATATCTGCAGTGGTGAACTGGTGTAATGCAAAGGCTTCCTAGATTAGATGCTGGAGGCCAATACAGAGGAGCTGTGACTATTAACATCAGCTTATATGTCTGCCCTGCTTCAATGCACACGATGCTTGTGGGCTGCGCATCTCCTGAGAGCGTTTCCGATCAAAGCTATGTAACTCTGAGTGGTGCAGGAGGGATCTCTCCATCCATCAGCAGCAAAGAGGCAATGGAGCTCTGGGGCTCCTGCCCTTCCCATTCATATGCAACTTGCATTGAAAAAGCAGCGGCAACAAAGAGATAACACTCAAAAGACTTTTGCTGATAAGACCTAGGAAACACTGGGTACAAATGAAGTTTCAGTGAGTAATATAAAAAATTGCCCAGCATTTTTTAAACTTCATTTAAATTGCTGGTGATAATATGTACCTGCTGCATAATAAAACCTAAATGACATTGGGAAAATACTGGGTTTTAATTACAAGAAAGGACATGGGAAAACTCTGGAAGTTTTACATTTGAGTTATATTCAATTTGGAAAAAAAAAAGAAAATGTGGTGACCGTGATCTCCGAGGAATATTATTTGCTTCATATATACCAACAAATTAGGGGAAGTCTCCTTTGTTTCTGTTGGTGAAAGTGGAAGAGGGATATCTAGCTGTGATTTGGAGGAAGAGCCATCAATACAGTGAAAAGTAGTTATTATCTGTACTTGGCAATGGGTACATCCTTAACAAAGATACAGGGATGAGCATGCAGAGACCTGAGGAAAAGTCTGACCTGAAGGAAAGGTCATCCTGTGCTGCCAGTTAGGGCTGCAGGGTTTGTTCTGCTCAGGCTCTAGTCTTTGAGTATGACATTACCCTTTGTCAAAAAATGCCGAGTCTCAGTGAAACCCTGGAGAAAGGGGAGACTGCAACACCCCCCCAGGCTTTGGCAATAGTTGCAGAAAATATATGTGTGTGTGTGTTTAGATTCTTGATTGCAAAAGAAAAATGGCATTAAGTTGGCACAAGAAAGGAATTTTATACCTGTCAGCTTCTGCACAGGTCTGTAAATGGCAGAAACTTTCAACTTCTGCCAGAAAAGCATCAGGGTTCCCACATACAAAGCCAGAGAAATGGTATATCTAGACCAAATACAAGAATTTGATTTTGATTTCAATACAGTCACTCTGGATATAAGAGCTGAATAAGTTTGCAGAGACTTGATATAATCTAAAATGGAAATAATTCTTGGTACGGAGAGTCACATCTTACATTTCTGCACTCAGATCAGTCTGTAGCACATAAGCACCAACATAAACCTCTTTAGGAGATACATCTAAAATCTACACTGACTTACAATCACTGATGTTTGGGAAAAGTCTAATTTGACCTCTCAGGAGCTGGAGTGTTGGAACTGGAGACCAAGTGTCATTAAGCACAAGGCAAAGGTGACCTGCAGTGTTGTCCTCCCCATGCGAGTGCTCTCCAGATTCATATGATGGTATTTGTGCATTTTCTGCCTTCTCACATGGGCAGGGACTAGCCTCCCTGGTTGGGCTAAGTGTGGGATGCAAACCCCAGTCATCATCACAGCTGGCCTGTTGGCTCCAGCCCAGCAGGGCACGGGGCCTTTGATGCAGGGTCCTGGAGTGGCCTAGTGCCAAGGAGGAAGACACAAAACTGTCCTGCAGCAGATGTGTGGTGGGATGCCCTTTACATGGGCCTCATTGTGAATCTCATTCTAATAACTCAGGATTGACCCAAATCTTCAAGTCCTTCCACAATTCAACAATTAAAGACAATTAAAGATAATCTTTACACAGGTGCAAAGCCACTTACAGGTCTTTCTAGGATTCAGACTAGTGCTGCTGTGTCCCAGGTCTAGGGAGATGTGTGGGTCAGGCTCCAGGCAGGTACCTACGGTTGCCAGTCACCTTGTCTGCTCTTCCCTGTGGCTGTCCAATTTCCATTAAGAAACTGTAGAAAGCAGCTTTTTGGTTTCTGTGCCATGTTCCCATCCAGACCAACGATATCCTTTCTTGGAGAGGGTGTGTAACTTGTGCCAGGTCCACACTGTGAATGTTGAGTACATGCAGTGCCTTTTGAATCACAGGAAGTATGTAGGCTTTGGAGATTATCAGCCCATTATTAACATTTCAGAAAAATATAAAGTGGTTTCCGCTTTATCTGTTTACTCTGTGGCTGATAAAATATTAACATTTTTCAACCTCCACTGAATAATCCCTGGTCCCCATATTCCCAGACAATATGGTGTGTGGCTTAAACGGATCACCCCAAATGAAGCTGTTTCTCTTGGCTACTGTCATACAGGAAGCTGAGAAAAAGGTTGTTTGCACAGGATTTAAGCGTTTAAAAAAAAAGTTATGAAAACGTGATGCTGAGGAAAACATCAGGCAAGTAGTAAAAGTGCTTTGCATGTGCGCAGCTGTTTCCTGGACATTTCTTTCTAGTGCAGGGGCACTTGGTTTACAGGAAATTCCAGTTCACATACAATGCCATTCTCCCCAGAAAATGGGCTCTGGGCTCAGCTGTATCGATCTGCTTTGTGCAACTGGTGGTGCCAGCGATTTCACCACCTGCATGCCCGCAGGCAGCAGGGACTGTTTTCATTTGATCCTAAATGGTTTGTAGGAAATAGTAGTAAATTCGCCTCCATCTGTTTTATAGCAGGGCTGTTGTTTCTCATGGTTAGTTTTAGACCTGCCCAGATTAGATATTGGTCCAGATATAACTTAGCACCCAAGCTCTCCAGGCAAGCGGCTGGCTCTGGGCTTGTGCTGCACACGACATGGAGTCGTGCTTTTAGGTGTGAGCTCCAGTGGAAAGAAGCAGAACTGCAAATCCATAAGCTGACGCACTGGCACAAGCTGAGGGTCTCACATCAGCCTTCTCTGTCCATCCAGAATTTGTACCAAGTTTAGGGGTCCTGAGAAATTCATGGTTGCTACCAGCTAAAATTTCTGGGCTGTTTTTCCAAGTTTAGAATAGTGACAACAGGAGATGGGTACAGACTCCAGCAAGCCCAGATAAACTTTACATGTTTAGCATTTTCTGCTGGATAGAAACCCTAGCATGCTCCGAGCACTGGTATGGCTCATCATGTGGCAGACCCAGCCATGTTCAGTTCTCAACCGGAGGTGCTGGGAGCAAGGCAAGTGTGAGTAGGATTAGCTGGAGTTCCCGTTCTGCTGAGTTGGCAGAAAGCCTCGTAGCAGCAGATGCAGGGGGACTGAGAAGATAAATGGACTTTGGAAAGCAACCCAAACATGTACATACAAATTAGTATTTAACATACAGTTGCTATTTGCAAATTATCCCCTTGTGATTTAGCTCTTGAATGAAAGCAACTGTGTTAGCTGAACAAACAGTAGCAGAGGGAGCTGCAAAAATGCACCTATACTCCCACCCACAGCCATACTCTGGCGAGTCCGTACGCCAACCCTGTACGTGCATTCACATGAGGCACACAAACCCCTTCCCAAGCATGCTGTGAAAGCCACCCAGCCGTGGTCTCTTCTCCCAGTCTGCCAGGCACTGTAAGCCACGCGAGCCCCCCTTGCAAGCCGCTAGCCCCTGAGTCAGGGCCCTGGACTGTGAGGAAGGGGCTGATGGCAAGTTGCACTGGCAGCACACAGGTCACTGGTGAAAGGGAGAAAGGCAGCCAGGCGTTTTGTCAGGTGCTTTGGCAGGAGACGAGCTGGGTCACTAGCCCAGGTTTTTAATGGGAAGTGATGTCATGGCAACACATGAATCATAAATAATTTGACACCAAAAGGAACAAGCCATGGTGGCCCAACACCTGATCACCCGCCTCGACATCCGGAGTGATGCAGTGGGCTTGATGCAGCAGGCCGAGCTCTGACATGTGTGGTGAATCCTCCAAAACCTCAGAACTCCTCCAAACCTCAACAGTCAAAACCAGACCTTCCCAGCCTGGCCTGAGAGTCCTTGTGCTGAGAGCCTGCACTGCTCCTGGGCCTCTGGGAGGGATCAGGGCAGAGGCGAGGAAATCCAGGCTGGGCAGCATAGTGAGCATCCTCCGTGCACACTTGTGGTGCAGCCAGCTAGTTAGCCTGCAAGGTGTTGGGACAGCAGGTCCCAGCTAAGGAGCCTGCTCGCATTCAGCAGATATGAAGAGCTGGTGAATAGCTGCCTCCTGCCATTGCTCCTGGCACTGCCTGCTCAGGGCTGTGCAGGGCAGGCAGCCCACGGGGCTGAGTGCCCAGACGAGTGCTGCCTCGACTGCACTCTGTAGGGACCTACCAGGAGCGGCACAACTCACCATCCTCCCCCTGACCCCATGGCAGGGCTGGAGTCTGAGGTACCAGAAAGGTGCTGTTGCTCAGTGGCCCACATTTTGCGGGTCAGGTCTTTCCCAGCCAAAAAAATAAGAAAAGGATTACATTTCAAAATAGTTTCCCTTCCCTTTGGAGGGAGAAGTCAGAGGTACAGCCAAGCAGCTGCTGCTATGCATGATTTAAGGAGATAAGAAGCAGCAGCGAGAGGGAGAGACTGGGATTTATAGTATCAACCCTAAAAATAGCTGTTTAGAGAAAGCCTAAGCTGGGCAGAGCGTCACTGGGAGTTGCCCCATACAGAACGGCTCAGTTCAGTAGATGGCATCTAGGTGGGGAAGATTTGGCTTTGAAGAGTATGTCTTCACCACCATCACTTTAACCTAAGGTACCACTTTACACTTGCAGCCAAAGTGGCTCAGCCCCTTGTGTGGATGTCCCTGGGAGACAGGTCACACTGAAATACGCTGAAACAGAGCTCTCAACATGGCAGCTCACACTAGTTTATAAAAAAGAAAGTTCAGCTGAAGCCAATATAACTTCCTCTTCAAGCATCTCTGAGCAGGGAAGTGACTTGCCCAAGCAGGTTGGTGGCAGACACTAGCGTGGAGAGGGGCTCTCCAGGCTGCGTTTACAGCCGAACCCGAATGACATGCCCAAGTTGGCAACCAGGCCTGGAAAGATCGTCTGCATGTTGAGTCTAGTCCTCTGCAATCACAGACAACCGTGTCATATAAAACCATTTAACTTTGCTAACTACGCTGCTCATCCCTTCAAACCTACCAGGAGTGTTTTTAGACCCTCTCTTGTCTGCTGGCGTCTTCTTTGCTTTCCTTGCCAAAATGAAAGTCCCTAGGGCAGTGGGACCAATAAATACACATTCCACACCCAATCAGGAAAACCCGTCTGCTCTGAGAAAAGAAATATAAAGACAAACCCTAGTGAGAGGGAGATCAGTACGTATCAGTAGGCTCTTCTGCTGGAGATGAGCTTTCTACTTGCATTTGCACTGAATGTCACCCACACACATAAAAAGGCACTGGTGCTCTTGCACAGGTATGTGTTACGTATTCTGTACTGTGAGGAGAAATGTGGCTTTATAAAGTATCTGGTTTAGAAGTTGTTAGGAAGTTGATTTGCTGCCCAAGAAAAAATACTTTTCTGTTTTCTTTAAAATCTTTGATGTTTTTAGAAAAATAATTGATTTTTTTAGTGATGGAAGAGGGGCAGATACTTTTTAAGGGAAATCTTTATGGTAAAGAAAAAAAGATGTTGCCTCTGGGGATTTCCAAGTAGAGGGAAAAAAGTCTATTTTCCACTAAAGGAACATGAAGGTAAAAGGTTTGATCCATTCCATGTTTGGTTGTCTCTCTCTCTCTCCACTCACGCATGATGCTGAGCATCGTGTAATCCCAGCCTGTGCCCTGAACTGGCCTGGCTCTGAAGCTGTGTCCTGCCCAGCTCAGCCAGAGCCTGTGAGAGTGTGCCAGGCATTGCTGCACGCCTCGTCCTCTCCGCTGGCAGCGGCAGAGGCATGCTCATAATGCTGGTTTTGCTCAGACTGTCCACATGCTGTTTCTAATAAAACCTGATCTCGTTCCTTTTGACGTAGACGACAGGAACTGGTCCTGGTTTAAGTCACCCTGCCGGAGAGCGCACACTACAACCAGCCTATGATAACACTGTGGAACTGGAGAGAGGGACTCAGGAAGCAATAAATCAACTGTGCTGAGTTATGACATTGGTGACAAAGGAATGGTTTCTCCTCCAGCAAGCCCTGCTGAAGGTACTTCATCTTTGAAGGCACTAGGGGCTGGGCTGGCAGGCCCCGCAGCAGAGCAAAGAGGGTTTATTTGTCCTATAGGCACTCTAGAAACAACCAGTGTTGCTGTGGATGGTTTACATACAAGCCTAATAAATAGCATCAATAACAGTGAAAAATTCATTACTTTGGGAACACTTTGAGGCCCCACTGAAAGTCCGTATGTCACTACACTAGGACTATACAGCCTCCTAATAGGAACTGGTTCACCCCTAAACAGGGAAGATGGATGAAGAGTAAGGGAGGCAGCCAGGCAGAGAGCAGTGGAAAGATGTTCAAGGTCACACAGCAGCTTGTTGGTTCAGCAGTCCTGGTTCAGCGTGTAACTCACTGCTCCTCACTAATCCCTCCATCATTATTCACACTATGAAAGTAACTGGTTTAGAAGCCTCTTAAATATTATTTGACCATTAAATCCCATGACGGAGCAGAGGCAGGAAGAGTGAGACACAGGGAAGCCAGGACCAGTGTCCTGAAAAGCTACGGCTGGTAGAAACAGCCTCTCTTGCAACTGTGTTTCCATAGGAGCCACAAGGCTGGTGCTTGGCTGGGCAACATTATCTGAGCTCCGAGTACACTTTGAGCAACCACATCTAACAAGCATAATTTACGGTCCCACAGTACTTCCAAGAGGGAAGCGTGACAGCAGTAACTTGTCACCTGTTGACTGGCCAGGGAAAGGAACTAGGAATCCAGGTTGCCAGGCATATTTTTCTACTTGATAAATTACCCTCCTACCCCAATCAAGTAACAAGATGCCCATGTAGTGCTACATGGCATGAGAGACTCATCTGCACAAGGGGTCTGCAACCAGAATGAGGAATCCTTCTGGGTAGAAAAACTGCAGCAGGGAGCGAAGGCAGACAGGCTGGTTTGCCTGCACGCAGACACAGAGCTGTGTGGCTTCTAGGAACAAAGCGTGGAGAGCTCAGGGTGATTTCCTCTGCATTGCCCTTTCTGGAAAGCTGAAAGTGTCTGGGCCAATGTAACACCAGTGCTGAACCTGGACACCCTGGGCCAGGCTGTACAGAGCGTGGCTCCCTCCAGGGGAAAAGGCTGGGGTAATACACCATTTGCCTAGCTTGTCTGTGGACTCCAAAGCAAATAACTAAGCATGCATCTTGAACTCAGCTTGTAAAAATGTCATGTCCCCCTGTTTACAAGAGATTTCTCTGTGATATTTGCTCAGACAGAAGGTAAAGTCACACCAGAGAAGCAAACAAGAAAGGAGAAGGAAGTCACACAAAGCAGAGAAGATTAAGGTCCCAATCAGCACAGGAGAATGGAGACTGTCGGACACGGTCACACCACCTCCCTTCCTCTCTCCCATGCATCAAGTTATTTGTGGCTGAGGAAAGCAACCATTTTAACAAAAAGAGCCTCCCAGGGAAGCCTGGTCTCAGCCCACAGTGTGAGACGTCATCTCTTGGTCATATAGGTTCCTCTTGTGCAGCCAGGAGGACAGGATGTGTCTTGTCCACCCTGGAAGAGGAGAGCAAATCTATGCACAGCACACCAGAGCTGGGAGTCCCTCCAGCGCCCTGCACAGCCTTCTGAGGGAGATGGATGGTGCTGATCTCCTGGGAAAGGTGGCAGCTTCTGCGCCTGCAAGGGGGAGCTGACCAAAGGCTGGCGAGGCTCTGCAGAGCACTTCGGAAGGATCAGGAATGCTTTTCACTCCTGCTGCTCCTGTGATGGAGACTCTTCTGCCACTGGGAAGTGAGTTGTGGATTCCCCCCTTCACTCCTGTCTGCTCCACAGACAGTAGATGATAAATTGAATACATTTGACACCATAGAGAAAATTCAGAGGTGACGTAAACCCCAGTGTGGGTTACACGTTGGGTGCATGTTGGTCAGAAAACAGGTGTAAGTGGCAAAGCGCTATGATTTGGCATGTGGCAGATATGCAGTGTGTAACTGACCCCAGACAGGATTCTGTGGGAGCCCTGGGAGGGCACAGAGATGGCTGCAGGTGGAGATGGAGGACTGTGGGGTGATGCCACACTTTATATACTCTTGTTTAGTGCTCTTCCTGTAGTACACAGTATCTCCACGGGTGTGGGAGAGCTTTGCACACCCACTGAATGCCAAACCCCAGCGAGATACCCTCACAGCAGCTGTTTCCTGACTAACTTATCCCAGGGTGTAACTGATACCACGGCTTTGCCTTCTACACAAAGGGACGAGGGTCAAGGTGTGGGGAGACTGAGGGAATCAGCCCTGTAACTTGGAATATCACCGTGTTTCCCAGATAGGTTTGCTCTGCGATCCGGAGGTGAAGAGCCAGACCCTTGGCTATCAAACTGACTTGTTTCACAGACCGCAGTGTGCAGCAGGCTACTGGGCAGATCCTAAAGAGCCTGTTCTCCTTCTCCCAGGGCAAAAGGAAAGCCACTGAACTGAATTCAGCATGAAGATGGCACAGATGTATATGAAAGCTGGGCAGGGGATTTTTCCCATTTACACCACTTTGAAGCTTGTGCAGCAGTGCCCATGTCACTGGGAGTGGGGAAAAACTAAATATGGTTCTCAAATCTGATGCATTTGGGTCAGGCAACGTTATTGCAGGACACACGGCACCGCTTGCAGGCACAGAGTAGGCCCTGCTCGAGCACAGCAAGGCTGCTATGCTTTAACCGTCCTCCTTTGCCCAGAGCACCAAATTTCCTGTGCTCCATTTGTCCTGGCTCTGTACATGAGGTCTGAACTGCTCAAGCCTACATAAACAGCTCCCTTTGAAATGACCCTCGCCTCCATCTCCACCAGCACAGGACACTGATCCTATCAGGGTCTCGGTAACTATCCGTAATGTTATGTGCTACACACAAGAAGTGGTTCCATCAATTCAGGAACTTGTTTATAAATAATTTTAAAAGCAAGCACATAGGCAAGCAGAGAAGTAGAAGAGGCATCTCTATCCCTCGGGAACTGCTGGCTCCTGTCCATGGGATTTTCATAGAGCACTTTTATCTCATTAAAATTCTGTTTTTTCATGAGCCATGAAATGATTTTCTGTGCATGGAAAGGGTTCGTAGTGCTCTCAGCAAAGGAACCCACTGAGAATGGCTGGGAGAAGCTGACGCTACACCTGGCCCCAGACAGAAAAAAGGGAGAGAGAACAAAGCCACCAGCTCTGTGGTACCCTCAAGGGAGAAGCTAGAAATATGAACCTCAACAGTAGGATTCGGGGTCACCAGGCAGGCATCACTTATGGCTTCCAGCTCTGGCTCACACTGAGTCCGAGGAGCAGCAGCAGCTTATTTCCCACAACGGGAGCCCCTCACTTGCCTCGCCCTTCACCAGCATTTTTGGGTGAGCCCCCCGAGGAGGGAGCACACGCAGCCGCACCGCTCAGCATGATGAGAGCCCATCTCCTCCTCGGGGTGCACCTAGCACCTCGCTCTGAGCCTCCTGCATGTCTCCTTGGGCTGGGGGCCCGCAGTGTTGGACACAACCTGGGGCAGAGGGAGCTGCCCCACACTCAAAGCTTCCTCCATCCCTTCCACCCGGCTCCTTTGCAGAGCCAAAGGCCCCTTTGCAGTACTGTGGAGCTGCAAAGCTCTTGGGGCAGAGCCAGGGTCTGCTCTTCAGCTGCTGGGGCTCTAGGAGTCTTCAGCCCTCTGGAAAAAGGAGCCTAAATACTGCTCATTTGGAGAAGGCACAGGAGGGAGGAGCGCCTCTTCCCTAACCCCTACTCAAAAGGAGGATGCCGATGCTCGCTCCCCTGTGCTGCCTGCCAGCCCCGTGCAGGCTGCAGGCCGCAGGACCTGTCAGTCCTCCTCCAGTCCCTTGTCAGCAGGTTGGTCCATCACTCAGCCTTCAGCACCCTGCCACCTTTCTCAAGCTGTGTGTTTTCACACCCGCAAAACTGCTCCCAGCAAAATATTTGAACAGCTCCTTCTCAAAACACCAGGAGATTAATATGAGGCACGTGCAGCGCTGTGGAGACATCTCTCCTAGCACAAGCAGATGAGGAAGGTGCAGCGAGTCCCACACTACTAGTAGGTGCCTCTTTATTTTTCCAAGCAGCTATGGCAGGGCATATCTCCCAGCTGCCACTCAGGAGACCTTAATGTTGCATAAATACATCAGCTGGATTGGACCTGTCCCCCAGCCTGTGAGCTTGACACTCTGTCTTTATAGGTTCAGAAGGGATCAGTCCCCAGCAGGGCTCTTTCCGCCCGGCTGCTCCGTGCAATCCCCACCGCGGCCCATGCAGAGCGCTGTGGGCTGCACGCGCTGTCTGCGGCCGCTCTGTCTCCCTTCCAGCTCTTTGCTTCCTCCTTCTGTCTTTTCCTTTCTGAGGGTGTTGGTGTTGGATCAAGAAACACTTCTAATCAGCTTGTAATAAATGAAGCACAGTATTTTAGCTCCAAGAAAATTTGGAGAGACTTACGCAAGGCTAGAATTTGGCTTTCATTCCGAAAGCCAGGCTGCAGAAAAAACCCCTTTGAGATCACTTTACTATTACCTGGGTTACTTCTTCCCACCCTTTGGCAGGAGGCTACAGCGCCAGAAAGTGTCAATTTACTCTCGCTATTGGGCCAAGAACATCCCTGGTACAAATTTATTGCTCTTAATAGGGCTGGGCCTTTAATTCCTAGTGCATACTTGTGAAGAATTTTGGCTTGTCACTGAGGAGTAGGAATTATATTCCTCTCTACAGGTAGAGGCAGGTCCTCCTTTGGCTGAGAGCTCTGCACATCCCGAGAGGAGCATTACTGCAGTGCTCCCATAAAGGGGATTTGAAAACCCCATAAGCACCTGCCTGTGCTGAAAGCCAGAAGCAGAATGGCTGCTGTTTAGCACATGGGATTTTTTTCTTATTCCTTCCCCCTTTTTTATTGCTCTGCTACTAGTTGAAGTGCTACTGTGGGATCAATCTGCTCCCAGTCCCCTGGGGAATTACCAATGGAGTAAAGTGCTTCTATAATGAAGACTGGGCACTTTTGCCATTAAAGTCACTAACAGCTGAAGCTAAGACTAAGGTTTCACAGCAGATTTTATGACTTCTTCCCATTTGTAAAGGGATCTGGTTTAAATGCTCGTCAGGCTCAGCTGGCTGGGGTTTCTGCCATGCTTCTCTGCACACAGCGCCGTGTTCTCACTGCTGCAAAAGCTGCTGCTGGTGGCTCCTCGTCACTGATCGGGGAAGTGGCCACCAATAACGGCAGCCCATCAAATATCATTCCCTGAGAGAGGCTTGCTGGCAACTGGAAGGAATCTGCCTCCTGCATTCCAGCTAACTCAGTGTCTGTAGGACAAATCTGGGCTGAATACAGATCTTTTCAGATCACAAAAACACCTGCCCCACATGTAGCAAAAATCAGTCTGAATGAAAGCAAAGAGCAGAGATGAGCACACTGCCAGCACGTGCCAAAAATCCCGCCAGCCTGTTGGCACATCACTTGCCACCCACCGCAGTGTCCCCGCCAGTGCAGCCTGGGAGAGATGAAGAGATGCCTCCGAGCAAATGCCCTGCGGCAACCCAGAAGGCAGCCAGGCTGGCCAGGCCAGCAGCTCTGCTCATGGCTCTAAGATAAAACCCCAAGGGCTGAGCCCCCAGCAGTCTCCCTGAGAGCACAAACAACAGTGACTACTGAGGGATGCACTTCCCCCAGCCACATATGGCTACAGCTTCTCCTTTACAGGCATGACCGACTGTCGAGACTTCAATGTGGCTTCAAACCGCAGCAAAGGGCTCTGTTACTTCAGTCCCTTTCTGTAAGGGTGCCTCTGCACCCAGCTTGGCAGCAGAAGCAGTTGTACACCACCGCTAAACCTGATCCCAGTTTGCAGCAGATTCTCCTTTTGACATCCTTCCCAATAACAGCAGTAACTTCCTCCTTCCCTGGGGGTTGTTACCCTGTGAAACCACCACCACCAGCACACGGTGGCTTGCAAAGTCAGGTGAAAGAGGGGATTTTGTTTCAGTTGTTCACATTACTGAAACGTGAACAAGAGATTGCAGATAATCAGCCATCGCTTTTCTTCTGCAAGGAATAAAAACCAGTTTCTGTGATCAAAAATCCTCTTTGGATTTCAGCTAATGGGTGCCCCAGCTTCATCAGATCTACAAAGGAGGACTTGAGATGGCTGGAAAAGCCCAAGTAAGAACACATGGGAGACTTAAAAATGATGAAAATTCAAATGTCTGCCTTTACGTCCCTATCAAACTCCTCTGGACTCAGTCATTATGGAACATTCGTGGGTAAGTGTAACAAAAAGAGTCTCTATTCTTACAAAAGGAAATGATGCTTACAAGAGGTCCTATCGTCCCAGGACAGGGGCTTGGCAGATCTGTCCCTTTCTCTACAAATCCATTTCTGCTTTCTATGCCTTTGTGTGCTTTGTGATGTTTTGAGTACATCTGAGAGTCTGCACAGACACTCAACAAACCATTTGCCTGAGGCCTTCATTTCATGGATACTATGTGAACTGGTCTCCAGATAGATAAGGCTGCAGAGGTTAAATAGCTAGTTACAGTACATAAAGTTTATATCCACTGTGCCTAGATGAAGCTTGTCCCTTGTTTTAAGTGCCTTTCTTTCTCTTTATGAAGAAGAGAAAGAAGACTGCAGTCACATTCCAGCTTTACAATACAATCCTAGTTTAATAGTAAAAACATACAAAATCCTTCCTACTTTACAGACAAACACCTGCACTTCACTGCTGTAGCAGTGAGAGATGCTACTCAGCATGCAAGGGAGACTCAGCGCCTGTGTCTCGACAACCTGTTTGGCCTAACACACTGCCACTTCCCTAACTGCTTTCCTTATATACTGATTCCAAATCAGGGTTTTCTTAAACGCAGCTTCTCTAATTGATAATATTAATTACATTATGGACTTTGAACATTTGATTAAAGTGATTATTAGCTGGCATTAGAATATTATTTTATTTTCTGGTTCATCAGATGCAAAATTCCGAAAACATGGTGAACGACGCAAAGATAACAGAGCTTCCATGACTTCTGTGAAAGTAGGGATTTGGGGTAAGAGACTCAATCACTGCCCCGCATGGGAAAGGCAGGCAGTACTCGGCTGTTGTACAGCGCCTGGCAGCCACGTGCACAGTCTCCCAGGCTGACCGCAGCACGTGCTGCTGCTCGCCCCGTCAAGGCTCATGGAGGACATGGGGAGAGCTGCAGTTATCACAGTGTATTTGTGCGAGAGTTAGAGGACAAAACCATGAATCTGAATCCCTTAGTTCTGGACCTGAAGTCTGGTCCCTTAGTTCTGCTACTCATAGAATAATTCGCTAGTGGGTTTTTTTGTTGTTATGGAATATCAGAACTAGATCACAATTTTCTTCCCTATATTCACTGTTTGGAAATTCCTCACTGCATTTTTTTCATATTTTATCCCTAATGGAATGAACCTGTAGAACTGTAACTTGGAAAGGAGTGAACGTCCCTTACAAAGTGAACTGCGTTTCAAAACTGCTCTTGCCTTTGCACATTTGGAATAATTAACATGTCACTCTCAAAATCTAAGGTCAGGTACTCTGGGATTTTCTGTTGCAAGGCGCAGTGCTGCAGAATGCAAGGCGCATCAGGTTCATCTCGTGGATTGGTACAAAGCTGGACAACAGAACAGAAGCAGCATAAACAACTTTCATCCTAGAAAACTCTACTTCCTCTCTTGTTCTCAACAGAGGACTGAATATGCCGTCATGGCCTTCGTTAGCCAAGGAAGCACATAGCTCTCCTGAGCACCCTTCAGCATTGAACTCCCTCCTTAAGCTACCAGATCTCTGAACCTCTGCCTTAAAGGAACTGACTGAGCACAAGAGTAAACATATGATGCTTTATCTACAGCCTCAATTAGGAAGAGGGGATAAAGATCAGCTCTGGGTTGAGACAAGGGTAATAAACCTGATAGCTGACAACAGAAAAGGGTAGCAGGGCTTCCATACTTTCTAACTTCTGCAATATTAGTTCTGTAAAAGTTTCTAACATATTAATGATTGCAGTCAAACCCACCCATGCTCTGAGCTCTGATCAACATGAACTAACTCTGCTGTTAACCCAGAAAAGGCCAGGCAGCTCTCTCCTTCCCGTTTTTATTTCTAAGTACATTTCTCTTTTTCAACAGAACATGAACAAAAGTTAACAGAGCAACACACTTCATCTTGAGGTATTTGTAGCTCAATCAGAAGTGAGGGGTAACAGAAATCTACAGTCCTCCTGGGACTTTTAACCCAGTTTGAAGACCCAGGAGACACAGAGAAAGGGGATGGGTCAGATAAGTTTAGCATTTTTTTCAATTATTTCCAGCCTTTTGATCTGTATCAATAATAATTTACCTCCATCCAACTGATTACAGTTAGAGAATTTTAGCACACCTCAGCACTGTCATGTAAGTCAGTACTCTTGTTTGCTAAAAATATAGCACAGTTATTTTCTTTTTCTTTAATCCCTTTTCTTTAAATAGTTCTGAGGTATTTAGGCAAGGATCTAAACCCAAACTTTGGAAAAAGAGATAGATTATGTGAAATGTAGCATGTTGGAAAACCAATGGTAGTTAAGTGGTTGCCTTGGAGACACATGCTCAGAAGATAAAGGAGCTTAAAGTTAGAAAGTTCGTGGAAGCTGTATAATGGATTGTTTTCATCTGAGTCTTTTGCCTGTGTGTGTGCTTGTGTCCTTTTCTGTTGGAGCTGGAGGAACTGTTCCAAGACGTGACCTCCACTCTGACATGAGACAAATTTTTAATTATTTTCAAAGAGGAAACGAAACAATTTTTCTTAAAAATGGACAACAGAACCTGTAACAGTGTCAGTACAGACTGACCACCTAGCTGGGTCAGCTCACTGGGGAAAATGGCTTTGAATTTTTCCCACACAGCAAACTACTGATGGGACAATCCACAGAGATTTGGAGAACAGGAGACATAAAACTCTGAAAACCTGAGCTGCCTATGCCTGCGAGGTTGGGCCAGAAATCCCTTTGGAAACTGATTCTACCTGGAGTCTCCAGTATTTTCATGCTGCTCCTCTGTTCAGGACAGAGGGACCGTGACAGAACCTCTTGAGACTTCTGCTTCAGTCCTACCCCAGTGAACAAGAGTTGGAAGAAGATGGGAAGTAAACTTTTTTTTTCCCCCAAACTTGAAGGCAGGTTTGGTTCCTTCTCCTTTGGTTTGGGCCAGCGGGGAGGCTGACACAAATACCCGGCTCGTCATGGTTGTTCCTGCAGAAGCTATTGGATGTGTCCTTGCCAAGGGAGAGTATTAGCAACATGACTGACATTGTTATGTCCCTGTAGCTCAAGTGAAGAGGAAAAGCTCTGGCTTTACTAAAATAAAACTATTATTTAAAAGCGTCATCAATGTACAGATGGTTCTGTATCAAAATACAAGGGCATAGTTCCTTGTTCCAAAGCTATGGAGACATATATTATAAAGTCAGTAGACAATGACATGAACGTGGGACAGAAATAAAAAATGAGTGTATCCCTTATTTTCTGTGGCATCATTCTGCATCATTTTTTTCTCCCCACTTTTTACTGTGGAAGACCTGTTGGTCGGGAACAAGAACAAAATCGCTCCTACCAGACAAAAAGAGGAAGAAGCTGACGGCCTGGAAGGCTTCACTCTGGGCCGGGCCTGGATGGCTCTGCCAGACATAAAGGGCAGCAGCAATGAAAAACAAATTGAGACATCTCTGTGGTATGCCTTCTTTCCACTGCCAGCTTTAAAAATGACACTGATGTAATTACGTGAGCAGTCATGGCAGGGGGTGTAAGGCTCAACTGATGTTGTAAGCGAGCTGAATTTCTTTGATGCAAAGTGCTATGATTATGACGATGGCTGGGAAAAGGGGTGTTTAAAAAATTAGGTTTGGAGGAGAACCACATTTGTCTAGAAAGTGGGCTGTGAATCTTACCAAAAAGGTATGATTTGTGAGAGTTCATTGCCTCAGGCCAGTAGGTGCTTCTGAGAGGATCCAGAAAGTGAAGATGAATGAGAAGGAGATAGGTCTCAGAGGCCTGACAATCTTAGATTTCAGACTTCTAGTGAGATGAGCAAGGTTGGATGCAGTGGAGATCCAGAATCTGTCCCAAGAAATTGAGTTCTGCAAGTAATTTCCTTCCTTTCATCAAATGTATACAGCAAGAATGTCACTTCCTTCCTGCTGTGACCTAATTTTCTACCAGATTTCACAGAGAAGGTCTTTGGAAGCTTCCGCACTTGATGGTTGATTACCCATTTCATTTCATAAAGTTAAGAATACTTCATAAAGCAAAGAAAATACCATTACCTGCGGTGGCCCTGATGGAGCTACACAGTCCCAGGCAGCTAGTGCCATCATTTCTTCCTCCACCATGCCAGGAAATGCTGTCTCTCTAGTGCCAGCTGGGTATGTCCCAGGAGGAACGACTCCTCCAGGGCTCACTAGTTTGGTGACTTGTTCCTACCCGCCATCTTGTCCTTATTTGCTCTAGTGCAGAAAGTGAGGAATTTTTAAATGACTCATGAGATAGTCAAATCTAATCTGAGGGGCAGCCTTAACTGAATCTGGACTGTCCTACTGACCATTTTCAGCCATCTCCTCCATTAAAAGTGTTTTTCTTGATAATGATCCCTCTGTGCTCTGCAACAGGCGAATCTCAGAGCACTGGCTATGCACTGGACAACGGCACGCTCTCGTCTGTAAATAGATGTGAGGAAGCAAAGAAATGCAAGGCAGGAAATGGCCACTTGGCCCAATGAGCCTGGCCCTTTAAGTTTATCTGAAACGCACCTCCTTGCTTTGTCTTTGCATCTGCAAATCTCCTTTCTCCTCATAAAAATGTCTAGCTGTCTCTTAAACCCATTCAAAGTATTTGCTTAAGTGACCTAACTTGGCAGCGACTCTACAGCGTTTGGGCCGGCCTGAGTGACATAATGCTGCTAGAATCCCCTGTTTATTTTTCATGTTGCCTGCAATCCTGCCGTGCTAGGCTGGGCTGCAGCAGATAAACAAGTCCCGTTCAGCCCACAGGAACCATCCATGGAAAACCCAGGGCTACCACAAGTGGCAGTGCTGACTCAGCATCCAAAACACTTCCCATGAAATAACTCTGGAGCCAGCCTCCCTGGAGGTCAGGTAATGGTGTTTGTGGACGAGCCATCTCTGGGCGGGCTTCTGATTGGCTTTAGCCTGTTTCCAAGGTCAGATGGAGAGACTTTCTGCCACCCTCCCATCTTAACTTCTCTTTACTAAGCATATTGAGGAATCTCTAGTTCTCATTTGGCAGGTAGTTGATTTTAAACTGAGTTACAGTTAAGTAGTAAAGATTATGTGACGATTAGCTGACTTCTGTGCTCCTTATAACTTTTCTTAGGATAGACATCCACCTGCTTGTTCTAACCTTAAACTAGCACGGCCATTTGGGTCATTTCCCATGGTCTCTTCCTCCCTGGTGAAACACCAGCTTCACCCATCTGCTCAAACCTAGTGTAACTCTGCCTCCCACTGGAGTTTACAGTGGAGAATTTGTTTCCCTATATCTATTCTTGAATTGCTCTTATTGATGCTGCGGAACACACACTACCCCCAGAGGGTCAAGTTTTGATGATGCAGCTGATGCAGTGTATTTATACCTATCAATCCCACTCAGTGCTTTTCATCCATTTTTGCTTGGCAGCCCCCCCAGTTCTCTCTGGGGGACTGTACACCCAATAGCACAGTGAACTGAAGCCAGTGAGCTTGTCATCAGATTTTCTGAGCTACCTTTCCTGCGTCCTGGGGAAGACTCCAGGCTGAAAATCATAACTGGGGAGAAAACTTTATCAGAAGATGTAGAACCTCATCCATATGCACCATTACATGTGTACCAATGTTTATACATAATGTCTAAAGCCTTAAAGTCACTAAAATATATACTTCAATATCCAGCTTTTTGTCTTTTGTTACAATTCATGTTCTTGAACACACCGTGAACAGCCAGCACTGTTCTCTTCTATTAGCTGCCTGAGTGTTTGTCAGCTGAACTGCAGCAGGGGGGAGGCGGGAATAAAAACCTCCAACTATAACCTTTCCACATACACTATATTCTTAGGTTACAAGACAATCCTACATGTTCGTATAAATGTGGCCTCACAACGGAAAGTGATCATTGATATGAAAACTTATCTGGAATATTAGCATCTCTTCAGTTCTGGTTATTTTCAAGATCCTGTAAATGGTTGGCACATGGAAAAATCCCTTTGCTTTTGATATAAAACCCATTCTCATAAACAGTTGAGAATGCTATTATTCCAGCTTTGCAAATAAGAACAGATCTTTAAAGCATGTGGAAACAGAATCAGTTTTTTAATGAGCCTTTTTGCCCCCCTCTAGTTACTTTTTGTAGCATTTTAAATGACAGGGTTCCTGATGTAGCCCTTCTACAATCACTAAAGGATTATTGCTATTTGATTTTTTAATATATATTTTGAGCATTGCTGATATAGTTTATGTCTAATGTTGCTATCCATCTACAAGCATGCGCTAATCATTTTTTTCATCTTGTTCCTCGGTGCACCCGTGCCTTGTAAGAGAGGAGACCAGATCCTGCTCTCCCTGGAAAGCTTAGTTCTAGCTCATTTCATTTGATCTATAATAAAACTTACTTTCCATTTTCCCATCTGACTCCTACCATGTAAGCCCCCTGTGTGTAGTAGGTTGTGCTGACTAAAGCTACTTCTTCATCATCAGTCTGTGTACAGAATATTCTGTATTCAGAGAGATGTATGCAATGCTGCAAAACACATTTCCCTGCTGAAGAGCAAATCCCAATTTGTGAAAGTCTGGATGAGTATTTGCCATAGCCTCAAGCCATTTCCCAGAGACTGCCTTTCATTTCACCCTACATTTGGATTCCACATTCACTTCGCCCAGCCTCTTCCTCAGCCTGGCAAACAGCTAAAATTCACTCAACAGCTTGATATCAACTAATGCTATATCAAAGAAAGTCTAAACCTCATTTAACTGTGCATAGGGGGATATGAAGGCTCTCCAGAAGACTCACAATACATAGCCGCTAGTCCTGAGAGCCCCTCTCTGCACTGCCACAAGCCTGAGCAGCCGCAGGCTCACGCTCCCCACGCATCTTTCCCACAGTTAGAGCTGCAGCTGGTGTCACCCCTTATACACAGCCCAGCCATCCCAGGATGGTTGCCGCTCCCCTGTGTGCAGCTGTAGCTGCTAAGCCAACGGGCACCCAACTGAGGCTCATACACTCATTTAGCTCATTAGACTCAGACAGCTGTAGATTACACAGAGAACAACAAGAGAAACAAACCTACTAGAGAAAACCGAAGAGAAGGCCCCAAGGATGGCTGTGTTGTAGCATTGCTTCTCCTGTTTCCATACCACCATTTTTGGCTTGCTCCTCTGCATGCAAGTATTTGTAAGCAGAAATCTGATCTGCGCATTTGGGTTCAAAACGGGCCAAGTTCCTGCTATAGCGCTGCATGTGTTTGGTATCCAGATCTGCATGGGAAGGAAGCTGCCTTCCACAGCAGGGTATCTGAATACCTCTAGTGGATTTAAACATCTTGTCCTTTGTCATGGAGACCTGACCGTGGCTTCACATCCTATGCAACCTAACTGCAATGGGCTAAAAGCAAGGGGGAGACTGGGAGAAGGGAATAGCCTTCATAGAAGAGCTGGAAAATAAGAGAGGCAGGCTGTGCCTGGTTGGTACATGTTTTTTTCCACTGATGATGGCAGATAAATCACTGCTCTCCCTCATGTCCCCACGGCAGGTGTGTACAGAGCAGCTGCTCTTTGGGCTCTGTTGCCCCGTAATGGCACGTGTACGTTCTACCTACGCCCCTGTCACAGCTGCTGTGAAATAAATCTCTTAACCCACTGGAAGGTGGATTCTCCCATCATGTCATGGGGAGAGGTGTTTTCATGGGGAGAGGAATGAGAGGACGGGAGGAAACAGGGCTTTGCAGCAAGAAATGTGCAGAACAATATTCAAAGTCACAGTCCTGTCTTGCCATCCAGATGTTTCTAGAGACACCAAACCAGTGCATACCAAACTCAGGGCTTCTCATTCCCACCAGACAGGCACTGCATAAGGAAAGGATATGTGCACTGTTTAACCTAATTTATTCCTTAGCAACCGAAAGCTCCCTGTATTTTCCCATCTTGGGGGCTTATGTGCGGATCCCCATTCAGTGACATTCTCCCACCATGAATGATTAAGGAATCTGAATCTTTAAAAATTGCCAGATCCCATTTCTATTCCTAAATACAGCCCTATAGAGAGAGATAAGCCTGGGAGGCCAAGGGATTTTAGTTAATGATCCCTTTTTATGGGGCCAAGAAGCAGTGCTATGAAAAGGAGGTCTGGGGCCATTTCTCCCCTCCGTGCCTGTGCTTTGCAGAGATTTATGCAAACATTTTTCATGTTTTACCTAGCTGTGCTGTGTTCTCTAGGAAAGCAAGCTAGGCTCTTGCTCTGTGATGTATCGCACAGCCATGTGTCAGGTCTCGGAAGATATGTTCAACACTGGCCAGTGCTAATGGGAAGAGAGGATTAACATCTTAATCCCTGGGTGTAGCTGTGCCAGCAGTGACATCCTAGCAAAGACAAGGCAGTGAGCAGCTACCTCAAGGTGGAATCAAAGACAAGGCTAGTTTGAACAGGCTCCTCTTGAGGGAGCTGCCGGTTGCCTTGTCTTCTTGCTTTGGGAATGAATGGGATTTTGCCTCTCATTCATTAGTAACATACTTTTATCCCAATGAGGTCAAAGTGTGGAGGGTTAACTGGTTAGCAAGGTAAGTGCTGTGCAGGACTTTCCTTACCTAATAGAGCTCTTGAGAACAGATTTATTTGAGTGGTTTACTTAATCTACCTGCAACATTTTCCTTCCTGCACAGGGCTGAATGTCTATTTAAATTTATGCTTAGGACCAACTCGATGATCAGTCCACTACAAATAAGGTAGACGAGTTGCACTGTCTCATTATCTGTATTTTCCTGTGGGAGGAGGTGGGATTACAAACCATGGGGCAGGAGAAAACAGCCACCGAACATGGACTGTCCTTAGCAGTGCTGCTCGACCTTAGAGCCTGCAGGCTTAGGGAAAGGGGAGCGTAACCAGCAGAGCCAGCAGCTGGAATTCAACTGCCCCAGCAGGAACTGGAAACAAATGAACAGACCAACTGAAATATACCTCCCCCCGATCTCTCTGAATCAACACCATGCTATTTACAGTAGTGTATAATAATATTGAATCAAGATTTGCATGGGACAATTTCTATTCCACAGCACAAGATAATTTTCCAGTAACTTTTTTTTTCAGAGATGCAAAAACATTTACTTTAATGATAATGAAAATAAAGTCAGTAAAACCCCTTTGTCCTGTCATTTCCATCAGGTAGACCGTATCTACCAACTGTTAGAAGGAGGATTAACTTGGGTTGACATTTTTTTTAATGTACTATGAGAAAAGCCCTGGGGCCAAAACATTTACAGGCCAGGTTTTAGTGTATGTTGATCTAATAGTTTCTCTGAAGAAAATTTCTTTAGACCTGGCAGGTGTGTATTGGTTTTCATTACTTCAAGTGTCTACTAGCAAAGTTTTAATTAACAGGGTTGTACGCAAAGTATTTCCAGTGTTGTAAAAGTAAGGAAGTCAGGAGCAGGACTCCTGGGTTCTCTTTCCAGTTGCTGAACAGGTCACGGTAGACAGGACTGTAGCAGTCTTGCCTGACTATCCCATGGTCCTCAAGTTGGTGGGACAAGATCTCCTCTGATACCCAAGTGTTCCTCTGATGTACTATTTCAAAGACCCCAGTCCTGCTCTGTCAGGTACTGGAGAAACTGTCTCTGCTATGGACTAACGGGAAACACAGGTGCAAGGAGATGGACAGACTTGGCTGAAGTCACCCAGCAAGTCTGGGACAGAACCAGGGACAGGCCCTCTGGTGCCCCAAGACCTACGCAGGTGACCTAACCATCCTCAGCTGGCTGTCCGCCTCTCCCTGTTCCTCTTGGGAAGATGCCCACTTTTGAGGTCTGTGGAAGAACAGGGAACAAGCACGGCAAGCTGCTTGCCTACTGCAAACATAACAGGAGAAAACACAGCATTTGCTTTGCCTCTTATCAGAGACGTTAGACCACAAGAGATAAGGTTATTAGTGAAAACATAACGCTGGTGCTCCAGTCAGATAGCAGAAGAGACAGACCACTTATCTCATCAGCTCTTTTATGAAGGCTCCCTCACTGTTACTATAATTTTTTTATAATATTATATACAGAATTTATAGCATTTTATTTTTCCTGGACAGGTTCTTTTCACTTACCCTTTTCTTAACACGTTGTCTTTTTTCCTCTTCCAGTAAGTGGATTTTCCCCCTGAAGTCCTCAGTTTGGCTGCTCCATTTTTCTCTTTCAGATCCACTTCCTCCCAGTTTCAGGTAGTTTTGATTGCATTTTTTTTTACAGTCCTTTGCCTTCTGTTGTCTCTCTTTCAACAGAGATGCTAGTCTAGGGGATAGGTTTTCGACAGTGACAGCAGCAAATGGGACAATTTGCACTTCATCCAAACCTCCATTCTTTATCTGATAAGCATTTTTTTAACATGGATCGTATAGTTCTTCTGAGTGCTTGGGAAAGAGCAACTTCATGATTTACCTTCTGTGCATTTCCACCAGATGATTCCCCCAGGAGAGGAGGGTGTGCTCCTGCTCTGCAGGTACACGGTTAGACAGAGCTCCCCTTTCCGTGTCATTCTGCATGCAACGAGACGTGAGCTGGTGGAGAACTGGGCCTGGAGTCCAGGACCGCGCAAACCCAGCTGCCAGGTAGCCTGACTATATTCTCCTCTGTGTCCACAGATCCACATGCCTTCTGCATGTGGAATAGTCCCCCAAATTCCTTCTTTCTCATCAGGATCCCTGTTCTTGAATGCCCTCATGTTTTCTTCTGCAAATATCCCCAGTCCCAGCTCAGAGCTGTGCTGCTTACTGCCTGTGGCACTGGAATACGATTCCTCCATGCAAGGTGCCCTATTTAAGCCAGACCTCCATCACACTGCACTTTGTGCCTCTGCAGTACTCTGAATGTTAATTAAAAGTTTGCTTTTAGTAAATTACATAAAATTAAAAGAATCAGCGAACATCAAAGAGCTCTCTGGTGACCTGCTTGCAAAGGCAAGCTCCTTGAACAGTCCCTGCTGTAGGCTCATTTTTTTTTGACATTAGGGTTCATGACTCTGAGAACGTAAAAGCACCTTCATGCAAACAAAAATTAGGCCCTAAATTATGAAGTGCTGATCCTGCACCACTAAAATTAGTGAGAGATTAGTCACTAGTTCCAAAGGGCAAAGGGTCAGGCTCTACCAGAAAAACACAGTCAGCCTCGATTTACTGTGCATGTTTTCATCGACAGCCTTTGAGATGCAGCAAAGATCTCAATACGGCCAAATTAAATGGTATGTAGAAACCCCCCCTTTAGAACCATCTGTATTCTCCTTATCGTGCCATGCACGTCAAGCTGAAAATTTGGGTCGTTACCATGCAGATTATAACTAATTTCATACATATGATTTTGAAAGAGATCACTTTACAGGGCCTTTGCACAGGGATTACTTGCAATCCTCCTTGAGGGGTGATCTCAAAAGTTTTTTCTCAGTATGATAGATTGATTTTTCTTTTGGCCATTTGGGATGATTAAAGCAGAGATCTTGACAGGTCCTCCTATGAAGGGTCAAGTCCTGCTCCTGGAAAGATGGGAGTTGGCATCTGGTAGCCTGAAACTGGGACAGGCATTTTAAAATCCAAACACTTGGCCATGGTATTAATTCAAAATATCTGGATGGGACTGTTTGTCTGCCCGTGTGGTTCTCATATGCACTGTTTCCAGGAGTTGTCCTTCCTAGAATACATAAATCTCTAAGTGATGCTGTTTGGCTGCCCTCAGAGTACCTCAGTCTGAGTAGGATATGTTGTCTTAAATAATTTTTAATTCCTTCCCTTCCGTGGTGTATGCCTTGTGTACGCTTCTCTGGCAGACTGGCCTCTGGACTTATAGCCTGGCGAGAGGCTATATTATTGTACTCATTAGAGAACTAACAGCTCGGTACATTGTTGTATTTTCCTGAATTTTCATCAGTTTATGCTTTAGTGATTTTTACCTCTGATATCCAGATACATCATATAGCGTGAGTCCTATACTTGTGGCAAACTGAGTGTTAACTGAAAAACGCAGAGCAAGATATTTTTTCCTGATCAACTGAGTTTCTAATTTATAAATCAAGAAAGGGACAGGCCCTCCCCGGGAGCAGAGCTGCGCTATTCTGCTGCAAAGGCTGGCAGTGCCGGAGCACTGCGCTCTGCAATCCAGCCTGCTTCCTTCTTCATTCCAGAAAAACCATGCAGCCCTCAAAAGCTTGACTTTGTCAGTGGATGTGGTTTGTCTTGGTTTGTGATGCTGTAATATTGGATCATTTTGGCTGTGTTTCATATGAAGGTCCCACTTATAAATGACTTCTAAAGAGAGTGTAAATGCTTAAAACCATGCATTTTATACATATAAATAGGGTATATTATGAATGGTTATGACCAGATGAGAGGAAGATGTCACAGAATGTTTTGGAGGATCTCTTGGGTGCTATGGCAATCCCTAACGATCAACTGCCCTGTTTGTCATTTAGTAACAACTTACATTGCATGTATAAGTGGAAAATACAAAATACAACCAGATTTTCTTTTTGGTGATAATATTGCAGTCTGAGGAATCCTCTTTCTAACTTGCTGGATCCCCTCAAAGACCCCAAGACACACAAGTAGGAACAGTAGCTCTGACCCACTTCCCTTTCACAGCTCAAATCACAACCATGAAGCAAACGAACTCCAGCGCACCAAGCAGTTTGGGGGCCTTTTTCAGCCACTGCCAAAAGTCCAGGTAACCTGGAAGATGTAGTTCAAAACTGACTTACTAACATTTACAGTCAGGTCTGAGACGTTCATGCATTTCCTGGTTTGAAAGTGTAAGAAGAACGTGAAGGGGACATCTGAAATGAAATGCATTTCTTTAGCTGTTAAATAAGGTCAAAAGTATTTATTTACCTGATAGTGATGCAACACCACAATTTCTTAATACAAACTGAACTCCAAATCCCTTTTCACTGAACAAAACGGTGGGAAAGGGAAGCAGAGTGGCACTACTTGGTGGAAGAAGAATCTAGCAGCAATGGGTGCTTGGGCACCGGCCAGGCCAGCTGCCTGCTCTACGGGGCAAAGAAGCTGCAAGTCTTGGTGTGAAAATGCACCCACACAAACCCTGTGGGTCTGTGGTATTTTGGTCCCCAGTGAAAGCAGAATTGCTTTGATTCAGCTGCAGAAGTACTTAGGAGTTGTGTGGGAGTCCCCCAGAACACATAACAAATCACGGAGTAACAAAGGGAATTAAAAGGTGGTAATACGATACACAATTTAAGAACGTGGATTAAATATTGAATTAAGCCCTACTCCCCATTCAGCCTACAGCCAGTCCCTTCTTTGCTATAAAATGGCACCGGGGGCCAAATTCTGCTCCTGCATTAATGGGAATGAAGAGAAATTGCAACAGAGTTATGTCAGAACAAGCCTGGGATGGCGAGAGGAGCTGAAGCCAGGGCAACAATGCGGTCAGGGCATGCCCAGGAGGGAATGGGGTGAACGGGTCTCCTGACACAGTTGTCAGTGTAGGCAGACAGGCCCTAATTGGTCTGATCTGATTACTTTTTCCAAAAGCTTTGAACTTTGCACAGGATGCCTTGGGCCTGCAAGAGCCGCTGCTCTGGTGGGGAATTAGCACAATGGCTGGGCTGACCTCCCCCCCCAGTTGAATTTTATTACCTAACGGGCAATGGTTCGGTGATGAATGACTGACAGGTGTGATCAGCTGATGGGAATGGCTGGGGATGGTACACATACACTGCAATTTTACCAGACCATAATGTATTCTGCAGTGGGCAAAGGATAAAGCTTGTAAAACATTTGTTTTAAGTCTTAAAATATCAAATTCCTCATAACTATGGGCTTCCTAAAACTGGCCCTGGTAATTACAAGTGTTGAGCCATGAATAATTTCATGCTAGGAGGTGCATTCATTTTAAACTCCTCCTGCCTCCTCCAGACATTGTGAAAGCGCATTACCAGTGAGGACAAGTTTATGATCTTATCCAGGACAACTGGTGCAATAATATGAAATGAAAACCAAGACAAAAATGTCATTGTCTGCACACTCTGTACAAAGGGATCCTGCAGAAAGCTCCCTTTGCAGCCTGAGACCAGGAGGAGTGCTCCAAAGGTGCAAGCGAGATTTATGGGCTTTTCCAAGCACATGGCCCTGCCAGATCCGGCTGGCCGTTGGCAGCCTGGTGTCTAGGGATTGTTTCAAGGAACAGGGAGGAGTTTTGACATCATTGTGCCTACGATGGTTTGCATTTGGAATCTTCATACTTTCACAAAAATCCACTGAGACCTGGGACCAGGTCTATCCAGACACAGCATGCTTGGTCCCAAAAGAATTACCCTGCAGTCTGGGGTACTTAGGTTTATAATCTCACTGTCATTAAGTTCAAGGCAGTGGCATAAAGATCTATTTGGCAAGCTCTCCCTGCTCAACATCTACACGTGTTTCTGTCTGTTCACATTTACGGCAGCAACCCCATATTTTCACAGCTCACTCAGAAGTTACACCTCAGTCGGGGAGGAAACAGGCACGTCTGGCTGGAGGAAAGATCAGAGATTTCTATCTTGGGCAGGGCACCCCACAGCGTATTTACCATTCAGGCTGTGTCAGAGGCTGCACTGTCAACACCATGCTCAAGAAGGATGTATAATACAGATGTTAAACACCAATTATCCTGCTGAAGATCAGGTAAAGTTAAATAATGGCAAGGGTGTGATGCTGAACATTGAACAAATTAGGGATGATATTCTCTCCTTAACGTTCCCAGGTGCCCCTGTGGCAGCTCTCCCTCACCTTGTACTAGCACTATATCAGACTGCGTGTGCGGTTACGGGAATGCAGGGCTGGGAAGTAAAAAATTGTCTTGACATTTGGAAGCCTTGGGATTTGCTTCACAACCTCGGTGCTAACATGCTGACAATGTCATTCTCAGTTGCTTCTCAGTCCCTTTGGACTGAGCTAAACACCTTGAGCTAAATATGTAGGCAGTACTAGTTTATATCAAGACACAACAATTCAGAAGTCATTAAAGTTGTTGGGCTGCACAAGGTAGAATTCAGCTTCCATGCCTCATCTATGACCCTGAAAAATAAAATCTTTGGGCACATTTATGATTGTGCCCTATTTGTCCTTTATAACAGTATAATAGCACTGAAGACAGCTATAAGTTATTTTCTTGGGATTTTTCATGCTTCTTTTTTACCCTTTAAGAAAAATGTATCAGCGTGCCACTGTTACTAGGATGAAATTTTCCCCTGGAAATCAAAGCACAACGAAAACTCTATCAGTTTCCCCGTTCTCTTCAGAAAGCTGTGGTAGCAGATGCTTTAAACTCTCTCGTGGGTGAAGGGGAAAGGTTGGATTACTGAAAAAACAAGGCAGGCTTCAGAGTGTGGAGGAGGCATTAGGAACTGCTTAGGATCTCAAACCTGCAACACCTTGAACCCATCACCAGCCAGAACCGTGATGGATGGGAGAGGATAAAGGGCAGTCTAGCTGACCCATGATGCCTTCCAGTGCCCTCCAAGAAACAAGAAGAAAAGAGATTCTTATCACTCTGTGAAAGAACAGAGGGGAAAATTATCATTAAAATGCCTTCCTAATAAAACTAACAAACAGGGGCTTTTTTTCTTTCAAACTCCATTCTCTTATCCCTTCCCTACAAGCTTCAAGATGGCCATGACTTGAAGAATTTTAGTCTTTGGGTGAACCTTTCTTAAGTAGAGGTCACATCCTTCTGCCTAGACTTTAGTTTTGTTAGACAGTCTTCTTTGAAAACCTCGAGAAAATAAATAATTTTGGCTATATCTTTGTAGTCATTAGTGCATAGAAACACTATGTAGAATCATGCTAATATACAGAATTAATATATGCAATAAAATTTCTATATTTGAGAATCTGAATTCACATCCCACATTACCTGCTGGAGAATCACTGATGAAACGTAAATGAGTCACTTTATTTCTCTGTTTGCTTTAGGTCTGGGAATTTTGCTATCTCCTTGGTAAAGTGCTCTAGGATGACGTCAAGTAGTGGAGAAGTTAGGAGTGTTATGGAAACCAAGGCAATTACAGACCTTGTAGCAAAGAATTTACAGTATGAAGCTGGCCATGGAAAGTTAATTTCCTATGCTTGTTTTCCCCCATAGATATTTGCAGCCTGGCACTCACAGCCCACTAAAACCTGTCCATTTTCCCCTCCAACTCTTCCATGCCCAGCTTTCCCTTTGCTTCTACCCAGGATCATCCTGCGCTCCAGGAACACGACTGCCTCCTCGCACTCCAAAAGTCTCCCAGACTCTCTCCTGCTCATAGCTCTCAGGGGAGAAGAGAGTCTCTGTCTCTCTTCTCTGTTCCCAGAGCCCAACCTTCTTAACCTCTCTCTCCCTCTCTGCTCCCAGGGTACTGTCCCTCTCAATTTCCATAGGCAGGCTTTGAACTGAGTACAAATAAGCTCAAAAGCCAAAGAGCAGGAATTTCTATGGACATGTGAGTGTGTTATAAGCTGGTCTCTGTGGTTCCCTAACATCTGGTGCCCTGTAATCCAAAGTCTTATGAAGCCTTCTGGCTCAAATTCCACCTGTGCAACAGGTTGCTCATTAGGCAGACACCACAACTCCATGAAAAACAGGCTCTGAGAACTGAACCCCAAATCCAAGAAATTCGCCATCCAGCTGTCCTAGTATTTGGTCATATATTAAACACTCCAAAACATTTGGTTTTTTGGTTCTCTGAGACCAATCCTTCACCTCAATATTGGTTTTAGGTTGTTAGCATCATGCTAATCCCCATAGACCTTTGGAATTTGTTCTGCAAGTCAATGACTACGTCCAAGGTGTCTGGGTGGGAGAAGCCAGGACAGATATATTAATTCATAACAAAGGAAATCTCCACTGTTCCACGACTGAGCTACCATTTATGAAGGTATCCTCAAACTCCTAATACAAGCAACAGAGTCTCTTCCTTAGTCACCCCCACCATCATGCTGCCCGGGCTCTCTCTTGAGATATACTCAAGAGTATTACCTGAAACAGATCTTACCCTGGTGGGAAATCAGAGCTCAGCCTGCTAGAAAACCCAGCTAATTCTACAGGAAAAAAGGCACAAAACCACCCTTGCTAAACACACTCATATCTAGTAACTAGGTGGGACCTGCTCTCTGCTTCTGTCTCAGAACTGACATGCAACTCTCTGACCCAGCAAACTCCCACTCCTACTAACTGAAAAGCTCTTCCTCCTCATCCTGTTAATCCTTCTCCTTCCTTTTCACACTCTTCAAACCACAGTTCAAGGTGTACTTTCAAAGCAAAATACCAGTCTTGCTACACAACTGCTCCATGAGAGCACAGTCCTGTGCCCCCAGCAGCATAGCCATGTTGGTGCTCTCCCAGCCAGCCAAAGACACTTACAGAGCTCATGGGAATCTTTAGGAGTCAGATATTCCCAGAAGTGGCATGATGCTGCAAATGTGCTTTTGCATCATATCTTCCTGGTGGTCCTAGGGGCTGTTAGGACAAGGCTGCAAAGCTGAGCGGGTCTCAGGTTGCTCTGTTCGGTGTCCAGCTACAGTACACCTTACAGGGTTTGAAGGTCTGGATAACTGGAATCAAGAAACGGCACGTGGAAATTCAGCTGTTACAGCCCAACAACCTACCCACATGCTCTGTAGCAGACAGCTGGGGGCTAAAATGCACACAAGTCCCTTTCCCTGGTCCCTGAATGCTGCATGTAAGATCTGGAGCAGGAGGGCTTTAAAACTTTTTTCGTTTTTTTTTTAAAGTTAATACTAGGGTTCTGGGTATTTTGAGGAGTCACACATATCTCTGATCCTTTTCTGAATCCTTTGGTACCAGTATTGTCTCAAGGCCAGGAACTGCTGAACAGCCAGTGCTGAAACCGTGTCAGGCAGTGGGGATGCTGACGCTGACACAGACACTGTGGTCTTTCTTTTGGCTAAGGAGCTGGAAATGTTTCCCAAAAGCTGCTCTGATGTGGTGCTCCAGACTTTGCCTGCCCTGGGACATCTCACTAGCACCAAGGAACTGGCTTTGGATGTGAAAAAAAATTCAGGTCACATGGACATGCTGGCAAAATACTTAGTTTAAATGTAGCTAAACCATCAGAAAAAGGCTTTCGCCTCTGTGCTGTCCATCATCCAGCACCTCAGCCTAGGCATGACAGCTCCTCTACCCGGGAGAGCTGCTCCAGTGAGCCAGGGCAGAGGGGCTAACATCAGACACTATAAAAATGCGTGACTTCCGGAGTGCCATCACACAACTCAGGCCTTTCAAACAGCCTTGCTGCTGAGTGCCCGATTTACTGAACTGCCCCAGATCACTTGTAAATCTTGGCTCTTCTCCTCCAGAGCCTGCCAAGTTCCCATGATCACCGAACAGGGAGGGTAGTTTGTAACCTTTCTCCATTAAGGGTTTATTCCTAATCCTGTCAGTTCCTATCTCACAATGACATAGCCTGGATCCCCCAAACATTCCAGTAATTCCTCCCTTTTGAGCCGGCAGACGCAGCGCTTCCTTGGCAAGCAGGCGACCCACATTCCTGGACTCACTTCCCAAGCTCTCTTGCCCACTCCTCAGGAATGGCTCCCTGCAGGGACTTATTTCCTTAAGGATGAGATGTTTTCATACCCTGGCAAGTTTCCCACTTCCTATCATCACACGTATCCCGTGCAGAGAGGGAGCAGAGAAGCGCGAGTTTCTTCTTGGTTGTTGTGAGGGCCCAGACACCTCAGGATGACAAGCAGGTGCTTGCAGAGTGTGCAGTCCCTTCCTCTGACCTGGGACCACTGGACCACTGGACCTCTGACACCACTGGAGGGTGGCTAGGCGCCTTGGCGTAAACTCTGCCTGAGGCATGACAAAATACAGGGAAGAGCCTTTCAAAGTGACATGTTAAACTCCGCAGACTCCCGAGAGGTGCTCCCAGGTTTATGGCAGAGACCAGATTCCCAGCAGTTATCAGCACTGAGAAAGCTGGTGAAGTATAAGGCGGCCTCACACGCATGAGCTCTGCTGCTGCCCAAGGATGTCACCGTTTCTAAGCACCTTTCTAGATCAAGCTCAGGTGAGAGTGTCTGAACATTAAGCTTTTCTCCAGAAACAGTTGCCAAGACATATCTGGGCTGAATTCACCACCCTGTGTGTCGTGTTGCCTTCTACCCTGGTGCATGTAAGCACAGTCCAGAACAGCAGCACTTTGCATCTCATCATCTCCTACAGCCCTCCTGAGATCTCACAGCGGGAACCAGTGCGGGGTCTCCAACGCAGACTGACCGGCTCTCCCCAACTGCCCAGGATCATGCTGCCAGCCTTCTCATTCACGCAGCCCCTCTCCTCTCCCCAGAGAGCTGAGACCTGTGAAACTCCGTCCCGTTGTGGCTCTAGCCACCACACCACTCTCTTTATGAGCCAGAGACAGCCTGCAAAGAGCAGGAGTTTTTTCAGGCATTTTCACCAATGCGCGATGCACAGAGGTGGATACAAGCTAAACGCAAACTGCCGGGCTGGTTATTACAGGTCATCAGCCAGTAGGCTGCGTGATTTAATTTCTGTCTCCAAATGCCGTTAGCTACTTGTTTTCTCATTTGCCTTCCACTGCTGGGCTCCCAAGGGTGCTGCCAGCACTTAAATATATCTGTGAATTCCAGTTTATTTAGGAAAGCAAGGAGCTCACTTCCCATTGCTGAGAGGCCCAGCGTTAAGAGGGAAGCTGGGCTCTGCTTAACTCCTAATCTACCAACCCAAACCTACAGGAAGTACTGCAGACGACACCGCCTTGCCCCACCTGTTTTCCGGGAGGGGGGGGAAGCCAGGCGAGCCGCAGGGACCCCCAGCCGCCTCCCGCACCGCTCCAGCTCCAGCTTTGTCCCGCCGTTTACCAGCCCTGGCCGCCACCGCTGGCCGCAGCGCACGGGGACATCTAGTGGGGAAACCCTGCGCCGCGCCGCGCCACGCCACGCCACGCCACGCCGCGGGGGTCCCCTCGCTGCCCGGGGGCACACCCAGCCCAGGTGGCAGCACGCCGGCCGGCTCCCGGGCCGCTCGGGCTCACCGCTGCCTCCGCCCTGCGGAGCGCTGGGAGGCCAGGAGGGTTGTTTTTGCGGAGCTGCTGCCGAGAATGGGGTTTTTCCCATTTTCACTGAAAAACCTCCATTGCGGATCTGGTTTCAGGTCCCTGGCCGTCTTGTACTGGTTCAAACACAACCTGTAATTACTTCTGTCAGAATTTTAAAGCAATTATATAGGAAGATAATGTAAAAAGCATTATAATTTTCACAGCATCTCTGCTGAGGAAGAACTTGGCAGCTGTGGCTACACAGCGTGCCAGATTCCCTCTCCCTGTCCAGCCCCACTGGCCCCAAGAGCCACCATCCCGGCACAAATGCCAGCAGTGCTGGACCCAGCATCTTAAAGTTCGAAAGGCCAAAGCTGTTGATCTGTGCAATGCAGTGGGTAAGTGAGCGTGCGCGTTACCTGCAGGAGCACCCAAAGCCCAGGAGCAGCACAGCAAGCCAGGCAGAAGGCCAAGGGCAGGAAAAGGCACAAGTCTGCTGGTCAAAGCAGATGCTGTAGAGGTCAGTATTCAAGAAGCTGTCATTGCTGTAGGAGCCCAAAACACAGACGACCTTGGGACAGCCTTCTGTTCTATGCAGAAAGGGTGTAAAAGTTGTTCTCCTTCTTAATGTTTGAGAAAAGGGATGATGCAGGACACTGCATCAGAGCTGAGGAGTTCTCCTGTGGAGAAGAGGCCACGCAGGTTTGTACTTTGTCAGTATGCATCTGGCCAGAACCTCCTGGGACACGCAATTTCTTTCCCAAACGGGGCGAGGTGAGCACCCGCTATGTGGCTGGGGAGAGAGCGTGCGTGCTGCCGAGACCGACCATACGTACGCCTCTGCAGCGGAGCAGCCAGGGTCCCCGTGAAAACAAGACAGTGGGAGCCGAGACTTCTGATGCTGAGGAGCTGTTGGGAGCTTGCTCTACTCAGGCACTTTGGTTTCCTCAACTTGAAAACAAGGTAGTAATATATGACCTGCAAGGGTGTCGTGAGCATTGTAGAGATCTTTGAGGTCCTTGGAAGAGAAGTGCAAGTGCTGGAGAAATGCAACCTATTGAAAATGCAGTTTTCTCCTTGCCAATTCTCTTCTGCTTCAAGGAAAGGGGCTTTTGCAATGACAGCTGGGATGAGCTGGTTTTTCAAGTCAGAGTATGCAGATTTTGATGGAAGATTTAAGTGAAACATGACTAAAAGACGAAGATGGAGTACAGTGCTTCTGTCTTCCATGCCCAGGTGCTTTATCTCCCTTTGAAACAACCAAGGCAGGGTGCACTGAAGCGTCAAGAAACCCATGCCAGATTTCAGCAAGGCACCAGCAGGTCCAGGAGAGCACGTGGAATATGTTTGCTCAGATAAATAATCCAGCGTGTTGTCCCACTGGGCTTCTTGCTGGACCAGCCTGGAACTGAGCCAACCATGTCCTGACTGATATCCTCAGCTCTTCTAATGTGGTGTAGTTTTCAGGTAGTGGACTTATTACAAGCAGATTCTCACACCTACTTGCCACTTTCCAGAATTAATATTTACGCTGCTAAAAATTCTGCTGCTTTTATTTTAATTTTACACTGAGGATGGGATTTTCTTCCAAGTCTGATTCCCCCTCACACATCTCCGTGGGAGCTGCGCAAAGCCACCCAGGGCCAGCTGAAAGATGATCCTTCCCTGCTCCAAATGTAGGTCTTTGTCACAGCCAAAAGCCTGGTTTACAATATGCCATTTGAAATAAAAAATTGTGCCAAATAATTCTGGGGCTTGAAGCAAAGCCAAGATCTTGGATGTGCCCAGGTAAATAGCAACAATCTGGTTTTGAAGGGGACAAGGTTTTTGGTTTGAAAACCTTTTTCTTGGAAACTTATCTGCCTGGCCAGTCTAGGGACCAGAACCTGCACCTAAAGACAAGACCCAGCAATGTGAATGTGCGCTTAATGACTGCCCTGGACGAGCTGTGGGCAAAGCTGCGCACAGAGATTTTCCCTGCCGGTGTCTTGGGGAACGCTGCCCAGAGTGGGGGCTTGGATGCGCTCTGCCTCATGGACCTGAGGAAAGGAGCTGGGAGGAGAGGCTGAGTGCACTGCACCCGTCCCGATGTGCTGTGAAAAGCTACGCTGGATGCACCAGTCAATGGCAGGGCTCTGCTGACAAGTGCTGGCGTGCACTTCAGCCTGCTCGTGCACATGGGGGAAAACATTCAGAAAAGTTCTCCTGATTTTATAGCATCAGCTGACATCTGGGGCCACAACCTGCTCCAGTGGAGTTAAGGCAGAAGAGAAAGGAGATTTTGCCAATGTGTTAACTTTTAATTAAATCTTAATGCCTTAATTAAAGCAAGGAGGGCTTAATTAAGGACTTAGCTAAAATTTAATACCTTAATGGGACTAAAGACTTTAATTTATCACTGGGCTGAAAAAGAAAAAAGCACGAGGGCTCACTCTGAGACACACATACGCACACCAGCCAATTATGAAAGAATCCTGGGGTGTCAGGTTCGTCAGTCAGAGCGCGCTGCACACAAGGGTGAATCTGCAGTTGTTCACATTTCCATGTTACCTGCCTAAAGCGTAAGCATAGCTTGAGATCATTGCATTGAAAGCTACGTGGTACCTTTGCCTCTTTCCAAATAAGTTTTTCTGAGTTGACAAAGCCTGTTTCTGGGCTGTCCAACTAGTGCTGCAGCGTCAGCCCAGGGATGAGTCTGGAGGTGTCCTGGTGCACCTGCAAACGCCCAGGCTCTGAGCCCGCCAGCTGCCGTTTCGGGGCAGTGTGTGACTGAAGATGCCCCATCACTGGCATGTGGCCCACAGCTCCCAGAGGACCGGCCAGCCCTGCCCAGCGTTATTGCAGCGACAGGAATGCTGCAAGGCATTTGGCTGGTTTTTAAAGGCCAAGTTTTCATGGGGCTCAGAGTTCAGCACCTCCCATCTTCCTGAGACGGGATGTTTATCTACGTCTTGGTATTTCTTGTGGCTGGGAAATATGAACCCAAACCACTGAATCTCACTTTCAGCTTTTCAAGTGTGCTAGCATTACATAGCGATGTTTGTGCCACAAATAAGTGAGCTTCAAGGCGCTTCTGACTACAGCTGCTGAAAGAGTCCCCACATGCACCAATCTTTCAGAGGAATAATTTCCAATCATTTGCCTTTTCAAAGCTCATCATCCACTGCATCAATTAATGTCTTTACCTAAAAAGGAATCAGGACTATTGACAAGCACAAGAAAATCTACCCTTTTACATTTCCTTACATTGTGGTTTTGCCCTGCAGTATTTTCTGCAATCGATCTTGAAAATCTTCTGAAAGGTCAATAGGTATTGCAGTTTTACCAGCGGAGAAGTTGAGGTATGGATGGGGCAGTAAATGACTAATCCAACATCAGACAGTGACCTCACAGATATTTTGAAGACCCTTCCCCACCAGGCACTGTGCAGCTGCACTCCTTTGAAGGGGACTGGAGCTTAAAAAGAGCCTTAGGTTCAGAAAAGGCAGCCCCTCTCCTGGGTGTAACGTGATACTATATGGGGCTTGGCATTTTGGTCAGACTGTCATTTCTTCAAACAGAAATCTGCCCAGCCTATGGAGAAAGGACACATATGTTTCCTATAACGAGACTGTACATTATTTTTTATATACATAGGAAGACTATAATATCTGAGAAGACTCATTACTTGCTATCCATTCATATTTGCAATTCTCTACGGAGTCGCATAGACCTAATATGTTAACTACATCAGACACATGGAGGGCCAAAGCTTCATCTCTGTCCAAGGAGCACAGAGCGCAGCGTGGCCGGACCGGCAGGTCAGGATGCCAGACCAGTCTCTGTTTCTCTGCCCGCCTTCATCAGGAGCAGAGCAGTCCCCCAGCAACCTCAGCAACGCTTTCAGCAGTTATTCACTGCCAGAGGTGACACTGCAGCTGAGAGCAGCGAGGCAGGGCGTGAGGGTGCAGGTAGCCTGGACACATCCCCTGTGCTGGTTTGCTACAGGGACACCAACACCTAGGAACCTTCAGGAGCTCTGGGTGACTTTGCTACCCCCAGGATGTGCATACCCATGTGCAAAGTAGAGACAGTGTTTGGGGGGTGTAAACATCAAATGCTCCCCAAAACCATGTTAGCAATTTCTCTCATACATCAAGCAGCTGTGGTGGGTTCTGCCTGCCAGCACCCCTTGCCAGGAGGCGAGGAGAACTGCTCTCCTAGCACACCTCGCTCGCTGAGTTTGTGTGCTCAGTCCATGGAGGCAGCCTCGGGGCGAGGGGCTTGGGACTTGCCCTGTGCACTAGCAGTAATTATTCCACTTTGATTCTTGCTCATCTCTGGCCCATGAAATCAAGGCCACACTCTGGAGCGTGTGGGGGGGATGAGGAGATGGAAGCTGGGCCCAAACCGCCTTAACTGGTTCCACAGAGCTGCTGCTTTCCGCAGCGAGCAAGCCAGAACAATGTCATCTCAATACCCCGCGCTAATCTGGGGGAAACTGAGCGTGACCGACTTCACGCATGACAGCCTGGAAGCCAAGCATGGGAGGTCAGCACCAGCCTCCTCCGAGCTCCCTCGCAGCCGGCTTGGAGAGATGAGGCACACGGACAGCCATGTCCCATCCCAGTGCCCCGTCACTCTCAGCATCCACTGCCACCAGACTTGTCCTTCACGCTGAGACCCCAGTCCCCATGCTGACAGCCTGGCCAGGCTTCCAGGTCCCAGCTACCCACCAATAAGAGAGGCTGGTGCATGTTTCAGGAGTGCTGTCATTAACAAATGAGGCACAGCACTTGATTAATTCCACAGGTTTCTTCCATTAGGAGCCACTACATCATTGCTACGCGAGAGCCTTCCTCCCCTCAGTGCTGACCTTCCTCCCACAGCTCGCCCATTTCCCTCGGCTGTGGAAGTTATTACAGACTGGTTATTTGAAAGACCTGGAAACCGGGGCAGCCGCTGCTTCCTTTCATCTCCAGCTCTGCTGCTCCTCACTCCTTGGCAGTTTGGAAGGATGGTGGAAGTAATTAATGGCTGGGGAGGGGAGGAGGAGGTGCTCCTAAGAGGGGAGTCAAAAATTCCTCTTGACAATGACCACATGTCTGAGGCTCCGCTACTAGTTCACCTGACAGCAATAAGGGTCTAATAGTCATTAGTCACCACCGCAGACACGCACCATGCACTTCTCCATGCTCTATTTTTTCCCTGATGAAGGCTGAAAATAAAACAGCATCAGCCACCCTGGTGCTTTCAACCACCTTTTGTCATCTTGCAGGGAAAAGACTGGGGAACTGATGGCTCAGAAAGCTTTGTCAGCATCCCTGACCAAAGGTGGGGGAGGATCTTCAAGCAGAGAAGTACAGCAGATAAAAAAAGATTTAAAAACTCCAACTAAATCCACCAGGAAATGAGACTGCTGGGAATAGACAGAGAATCCACATAGGGAATTCAGGCTGATCAATATGGAAAGCTTGTGTGACCTGATCCCACGTGGCCTGCAGCTCCCAGTTTACTCTTTCTGTAAGAGACCCTCTGCCTCTCTTCCTCAGCAGCCTCTCCCATACCTCCCTGCCTTTAATTTCTCTCTGCACCTGATATTGGGTTATCTAAGGGCTTACTTTCAAAGAACTTTCTTCCTGGGGTACAAGCTACAGGCATGAAAATATAGTGATCATACCATGACCCAAAACCAAGCGGGGAGCTTGTCTCTGCAGCATCGTGTTCAGGACAGTGGGGAGCAAGGGTTAGCCCCCAGCCCCTGACTCCCAGCCCCATGCCTGCCCTGGGTGAGACGCTGAGGCCAGGAAGCCTGCATGCTGCTCTCCCTGCTGACTTTCCCACCAGCTCACACATGATAATATCTGAGGTTTTGGCTCAGAGTCACCTGTAATTAGAACAAAACTGGCAACTTTCTGAGGCTAAACTCCAGAAAAAATTGGTTCTAAATGAAAAAATAAAAGAGAACGAGTGCTATGAAGTGCAAATGATATATCTGAGAGCTGATCAGGATCTAGAAGAGTGGCACGGGAATGCTAATGCTTCTCCGTGGAGGATTTGGATATTCTGTTTTGGACTGAGTGCAAAACCAAAACATTTTGAAACATAGGCAGGAAGGGAGTGCGGCTCTGGATCTTGGCAGTCAGTCTGCTTGCCAAACTGTCCTGCAGCCACAAGCCAAGGAGAAATCCTGGGGCACTGCGCCTGTCCTAGACCTACTGACTCTGCGAAGCCAGTGGCTAATGTACAAACCTGGTGTCTGAGCCTTGCCCACCTGTTGGCTTGGTATCGTCACCCAAGCGTGCTGGCAAGGAGCGAGCAGGCTCGCTGGCAGGGCTCCGCAGAGTTCCCTGCCCGGGACCTTCCAGCCTCCCTTGCCATGGGGCTGCTTCCCTGTGTCAGCTGGATTTTGGACTCTCAAAAGCCTTCTGGAGCAGAGGCTGCAGCTTTGCTTTTCTGCGAACTCTTCAGTTTTTCTACTTTACAACCCAGCACCCTGGATCACCTATCCCCCCGTACCTCTGCCAGACAAATTAATCCTGCCGTCCCCATTTTTCAACAGGAAAACAGGGGCATAACAAATCACAGCAGCCGGCCCAGGGCCAGACAAAAGATCTGACCTATTGAATCCAGGTTACGCAGTTCCTCAACCAGGGTCTTAATTGCTGGATCATCCATTCCTCTATCCACAGCTGTCCAGGAGAGGAGTTTTCTCCCAGAAAAGAGGGTAAAAAGACTCACTGGGCCCAGCTGCATTTCATAAGTGTCTTTGCCAAACTTTTCTGCCCCATTTAAGAGGGCCCAGGCATGCTTTATGAAATATCAGATGGAGATTTCGTTTTGTACTGCTCAGTACAGTACAGATATGGCTGCAGAGGAAAAGCATTGCTTATTTGCAAAAGAGTTCTCCTATCTGTCTGACCTAGACATCAGTCATTATAAGTAATTGTTGTATTACCGAGAGAAGAGCGGATCCTTTCACTGGCAGAGCAGCCATACTGTTTTTGAGGAAAACTGTGCTCTCCAAGGAAAGCCACGACAGGCTTGATTGGCGCCCGACTGCCATGCAGAAGTTAAACCAGATGAGCTGTGTCAGCCCAGTGGAAGGCAAATACATGGTAGCTGCTCCGAAAGCCTCTCTTCCCCTAGATTTGTCACTGACTGCATTGTTATCTGCAAGGGGGCAGAATGTAATCAGAAACACATTTTTGAGTGAAGGACTGACCTCTGCAGAATCACCAGGAATTTCTGAGGCTGTACAGCTGTGCAAGTGCCTTCCCATCTCTGCGAGGCAGAGCTGTGCCCGCTTTCATTTCAGTGCTCTGAGCTCTCACGTGGTGCTGAGCAGCATTTCTTTCCACCTTAAATCCACGCACTGTGTTTGAAATACAGCTGTGGAGCACTGAGATGTTTCAGAAGATGGCAATTTTATAGTCAGAGAGAATCAGTTGGGAGAATCAGAGGCTCCAGTCAGAACCCTTCCCTGCCCCAGCATTTCACCTAGGTATTTCTACACAGTCCGATACCGTGTGCTTGGCTGCTCACTGCTTGTCTTCCAGAAAAGCACCTCCTCTGGATTTGAAGAAGCAAGAAATGCAAAAATGTACACATAACCTTGTTCTGATGATTAATTATTCTCACTGGCAAAAACAAAAAAAAGTGTGCCCAACTTTATATTTATTTGGCTTCAGCTTTCAGCCGTTAATTCTTGTTCTGCCTTTCCACTCTACATTAAACAGCCTTTAGTACCTGGTATTTTCCTTCTGAAAAGGTGCTCATTTGCTGTAACCAAGTCACCTCTCAGACTTCATTTTGGTAAACCAGATGGACTGAGCTGTTTAACTATTTCATACTGTTCAGCTTGGAAAAATTTTTTTAATTTTCCTTGTACCCTGCCCTCCTCCCCCCTCCATGTTTAGAAGTGTGGAGCTAACCCCAAATATGGCCCAACCGCAGGTCCTAGCATCAGTCCCACCAGTGTAACACAGTGCCAGAATCCCCTCCTTACTGTTCCATGCTGATCCCTTTTCAGAGCCCGAAGCGAACCCTAAGGCCATCCCAGGACACAGTTCCCACTCCAAAACTATTCTTGTGAAGGCAAAAACTCGCTTTGGGGTCAGGTATATAAGAGCTCTGGAGACTCTGGCCTTGGTCTCCAATGGGAGCAATAGAGGAAATTCTACAGAAGCTACTAACAGCCTCAAAATGTAATTCATTTCCTGCAGAGTATTTTATTAATATCCCTTGAACAGCCACATTCTCAGAAATGTGCAGTACCCCCAGGTGCTCAGCACTGCAAACCTCTGAAAACCTGGCCCCAGGGCTCAGTCGGGAGGGTGCTGAACACCTTCACGTCTCGTTGAGGCACCAGGCACTGAGGTGCTCAGCACCTCCGAGCCTGTGGCCCTTAGCTGTCAGTCAGGGCAAAAATCCCTCCTGAAGCTGAACATGCAACAGGCCGTGCCTGGAGGCGGCATCTGCACGCAGAGGTGATGTGTTCAGCGCGCCTGCTCCTGGCAGCAAGCTGATCGCAATTCTAACGTTTCTGGGCAACGCATGCTCTCCGTGAAGCTCCTGTTGGCTCTCTGGGAGGGAAACATGTCTTGCAGCCTCCCTAAATGCACCGACTGCAAGCTTTGAGATAGAAACCTTGGGAAGGATTTGCCGGCATCCCGATGACAGGAGCTTACTATGGCAATTGCTGATAAAACTTCACAAAATAGGAGCTATGCTTTCTTTGCTCTCTTTCAGCTTCATTTTCAGGACTACATACAGAAATCAAGTGCAAAAATTCTTTATGCTAAAACTATAAGGATAATAACGTAACCAGAAGTGGAATAAAAACACTTAGTCAATGCTTTGTTTCCTTATTTTTTTCTAATTTATTTGATTTTTCCCTAAACCCACTCACAAATGGATTTCCCTTTAGGCGAAAGGATGGATCAGTAGTTCTAATGAACATGTTCATTTTCCAGTGATTTGAGGTCACTGTGGTATCAGGGAGCAGGTGAGCTGAACATACGGTTTTTCTTCTCATTTTGCAAGTAAGGGCAGGCCTCACAATTCTCTTGCATACATAAATCCCATAACTGCCTATGCACCTCATACACAGGATTAAAACCTTTTCAAGGTGAGAAGTTGTAGTCACAACGCTGTGGTTGGAAAGCTGAGTCTTCACCTGGCATTGGGACAACTTATTCATGAGTTCCTGCTCTTGACAGCTGGCACTGCACTCTGCTAAAATGCAGGTGGAATGTTTTCAAAAGCACTCCCAAAAGTTAAAACTTCTATTTTAATATCCGAAATAAGAAACAGCCATTCCAAAACACTTGGCACCTAGCAGTGCCCCTTTGAAACTCTCCATAGTCACTTCTGTGCCTTTTTAATAACCTCTGGCAACTTTCTGTCATGCCCAACTGCTGGGTAACAACCCTTGTGACTTTTCTGCAGCTATCACAGTATTTGCTTGTTTCTATCCCAAGGCTCAGGGGCCAGATCGAAGACCCTGAACAGCAGAGCACCTTGGTGCTCTTCATGGTTACCGGGAAACACCTAAAAATGCAAAACAAATGTACCCTGAAGGCTCAGGTGCCAAAAGGAAGACTGTATTTTTAAACGCTTGATTTTTTGGCCTGCTGCATACATTTTGATCACTGGGGGTTTTGCAATTATACAAATGGCTGAAGAGCCCTCTGAAGCTGCGGCTGAGCTGGAGTACAGACCGATATCTGTAATAAAATTCCGTGATGACTTAGGAGCGCCACTTCAGGCAAATACCCCTTTCCAAGATAAAGAGCAATACACTATTGCAATAAGCTGGGTTCTTTTCATTCTTTCGCCTTCCCAATGTTTGGCACAAGTCCAAGTCCTTTCTGTTCTCCACCCACCCATCAGACATATTCTGCTAAATATCCTGTCCTCTTGTCGTTTTGGCAAAAAATAAACTATGCACGAGAAAGAATTATGCCTGTGAGGCTCTCATAAAAAAATTCCTGTGAACCATAAATCAAAACAAAATAATAATTATCACCAGCCACAGGACCACATTTATGTTTCTCATATTTTCCTCTTACTTTTCGTAGATTATCAAGTCTACACAAGAGCGAGAACCAGATTTTCCTAAAGATATTGATACACCGGTAATCTCCAACTCTGAACCTGAAGCTCACCTCGTCTACCAGAGACTTCTCTATGCTACTTACAGAGAGGGTTAAAATTTTTCTCTTAGAATTAGAAACGGTGCATTTCTGTCCTGGAAACAAGATGCCTTGTTTTTTCCTATGGCCACATAAATCTTCCACAGTCCCTGTGCTACCTTCTGACTTGCATTTAATAAATAATGAGTGCTTATAAAGTGATTTTTCTTCTTAGACTCTCAAAGGCATTGACACATATACATACTTTGGAGATGGGGAAACTGAGGCACAAGGGACTTGCCCAAATTCACAGTGTGGCTGGGTGGAGGCATCAGCCTCCCAGGCACCTGGTCTCACCCAGCAGGTGTATGGCCCCCACTGAGCCCCGCTGGTGCAGCAAATCCCAATCAGGCTCAGGGGCATTTTCCCCTGGGACCACTGAGCACAGGGAGCATCCACCCCCGCAGGAACACAGAGGTGTTCTCCGGCCATGCTGGAGTCGCGGAACACAAGTGGGTCTGAGACAGGAGTTTCCTGCTCCTGCAGAGGGCTGGGCTGTAGGAAGGGAAGGGCCAGTGAGACCACCTTTCCTCCCCACTTGCCAGGTGCTGTCCAGTTTTTGGATGCTGGGCTTCCGTGCGACATGGACCAACTGAACAGAGTGGAGAGGTTTAGAGGGAAACGTTCACTAAAGAAATGTTGAAGGAATCAGCATGGTTCAGTCTAGAAAAGAGAAGGAAAAGCAACACTCTACTGTTTTTCGCAGCTTTGCAAAGTACTAATGGCTCACAGTAGCTGAAACAATTTGGAGCTGTGGCAATCAGCACCAAGAGCTAAGGTCTAACCTCACCTTTCTTTCCCCAGCAGCCTTGGAGCTTGAACAGAGCCAAATCCTCCGAAAAGCCCAAGAGCAGATGGAATTAATGTATGAAACCCTACCAAAATAAATGTGTATGGGATTTTTCCTAACACCTCACAGGAGCTCAGACAACCATCCAGCCTTTGCGTCAGCACCTATGGGCTTATTCCCACTCCAACAGGCAACAGGAGTTGTGCCTTGGTGTGCTCTTACAACAGCAATTAGGCTCATTAGAGAGCAACTAATACTTTTACTTATCAGCCAAGTTCAGAGGATTTTTTAAAATTAGTTAGAAAATACACTCCCCCATAGGAAAAAATACCATGATCCTACACTTTTGCTGGATTGCAGCATTTCTGGAACTTAACTGCAGCTTTTGCTGTGTAAGAAAAAAAGAAAGAAACACTGTAATTACTAACCAAATCCCCTGAAAAGGGGCATTTTTTGATGAACTCTTACTGTCAGGATTAAGTAGGAAATGATGGCAATGTTTTTATGTTAATACCTCAACTGTTGTGTCAATACATTAGCTATGCTAGTGTTAGACAAAATCCTGATTACACACTGATGTAATATGAAAAAGGTACAAGCCCAGCCAGATGCACCATGGTGTAAGCCGTTACCGCAGGCGCTGCAATAAGGATGAGCCTCACTCCCCACACAAGCCAAAGTAATGAATGTGTAGCAATACAGTTAACAAAAGATAATTCAAGGCATTGGAGATTTACAGAGAGAAACAGCATGCATCTAAGCTGTGGCTGTTTGCCCTGTGAAATGGAGCGTGGTACAGACGCTGGGGACCAGAGAGACACAAGCTGTAAGTTCAGGTTCAGCACAGCCCAGCACCTCCAGTGCCATGATACGCTGTTTGGGTGAGCTAAGCACTGCATACAAGCTAGTAAACCCGAAGATTTATTGCATCCAAATCCAAGCTGGTTTACATCTAACCACTTTAGGTATCCCTGCAGTATGCTCTCCTACTCATCTGGTCTGCAGCTATCACAGTTTGGTCCCTCTGGCAGACCCTAAAATCTTATTTATGCTCAGTGTCTATTGAAGAGAAGTACTGTGGAGAAAACCAAGCCCTCTGAAAGCATCCATGGAGGACGGCTAATCACATAAAAGGGTAAATTGCTACAAGAGAAGGAGCTGAAGAAGGTGAGGTGCTACTCAGCTCTGTGATGGCCTGAAGGTTTTAGCATCTGCTAGATTTTTGATGATGCGATGTTTGGGAGGAAGGGAGCAAAGGGGTGACATGTTAGCAACGGACTTTCTATCCATGAATAGCTTCCTCTTACAGAAGTCTGTTGAGTAAGCCCAGGACACTCATGCCTTGTCTCCTCCTGACCATGTACCTGGCTTTGCAAAGGTCTCTGGAGACCTTATTCTCTGCCTTCCTGCTCTCTCTGCTGGCAGTAACTCATCCCCAATCAGCTGTTGTGGAAGAAACTTCATAAATAAAATTTCAATATGTTCTGACTCCGTAAGTTTTCCACATAAGTTGGGGCTAAATACTGATTGTATGAGTTGACCCAAACACTTCAAAGATAGGAAAAACAAACACTGAGATGGAATAAACTTTCGTGGCTGCTTATAGACTTAGAAACAAATGAGCTGCAGATTTGGAAGTCTCTTTTCCATTAACAGCTTTGTAGACCACCATGGCTGAGAAAAAGGGTGTCTGCACAAATCTCCATTGCTAACATGGGGCCCACTGATGGTCCACATAGCTATTTCATGGAATATCCTAAACATCTTCTTCACCGTTGGGGTTTTCGTATTTAAAAAGGGAAGGTGATGCTGCTATAACAAGCAGGGTTGTGGTTAAAAAAAAAAGCCATGATACTCTTCCCTCTAAGAAGATCAGGAATACAATACAATATAGGACAAAACCAGGAATAATAAATAGTGTAGTCTGTAAAAACGAACACCCTGCAAGTTGTGGAGAACTCTGCTGCAGAAGAGGCAGTAGGATGCTGAGTCCAAACATTATCACTGGAGATAATCTCATACCACTTGGCAGCACAGGGTGTTTCTACAGGACAGAGTGAGTGGGGTGTGCTGGGTCAGAATACGTTTGGAGGGTCACAGACTTTAAGGCCAGGCTGACATCTTATGTCGCTGGGGCCAAAGAGCTCACCCTGTGAGTTCTGCACCCGGTCATCCATGGCAGGGTGTTAGGGGGAAGACTGTGAAGCACTTGTACACGGTAAGCCTATTAGTTTTATTTTCATAACTACAGTCTCCCAAATATAAAAGCCAAACAAGCACATCACAGGCCTGGCAACATGAGCCACAATCTTGGAATGTGACTGCACGGTAATGTCGAGGGCAAATTTCTAAACACTTCCCACCCTTTCTTGAGAAATGCAAAGACATGGGCTATTAAATAATCTCTTCATTTTAGTAATTTAGTTGCTGTTTGTACAGCGCTTTGAACGTGCACAGTGCCACAGCACAGAAATGCTAAGTACTGTGTTATTTAGCTGCAAAGCCTGTGATAATCCTTCATTATGAAATAATAATTAATCATCATCATTTTATTCAAGAGCTCCTCACCCCCATCCCCACCCAAGCCCTACAGGCGCTGACCAAACTCTCTCCTGGAGCACGTCTGGACAGGACAGGTTGTCTATGGATGCAAAGTTCAGGTATGAACTTTCCCAAAGTTCAGGGCTGTGCCTACCCGTGCATGTCACCCAGCCTGGTGGAGGGACAATGCTTGTAACCTCCAGCGGAGGATCAAAGCTGCAGATCCACCCAGCCCCACCATTCCCGTCATCCTCACTATTCCAGAGCGGGAAATTGAGACATTCAAAGGGTAACTGAGGTCTTCAAGAGGCTGCATCTAAAGGAGCTCTCTCTTTCCATGAGGGACAGGGTTCCTGACTCAGCCATCTCTGTTGTATGTTTAAAGATGGGGCAGATCTTCTGGACCTACCTCTCTGGGGGCAAGGATTGTCCTGTTCTTAGTGACTGTCCAGAGCAAGGGGAAGGGCACTGGGAGGCTGTTTGGTTTCAGAGCTATCTTTATTAAAAGCAATTTGACATTTAGTATATCACAAAATAGCACCAAAATATAGTCATGGCTGCTGCAGGCAGAAGAGAGAACAGAGCCTGGATACGTGAGAAGCCAGAGGGGATGTGCTACAGCAACGCTGGGACATTGAACTGGTCCCCAGAAAGTTCCACCAGCTGTAAAGCCCCAGTGCACCTGCAGCCTGGGTGAGCACTCATGAAATGAAGAGGCAGTAGACAGGGCTTAGTCATCAAAGGGAAAGATGCAGCTGCCTCCTCCTGCTTGGGACCCTGAGCTCTCCCCAGCAGTTAGCAGTGCAGACAGTAAATGCCTAATGTGAGTGTGAGACCTTTTTCGCTCCCCATCTCACCTCTTAAAAGACCCATGATTCTCGCCAGACACGGGGATGTCATATCTCTTGTGGGAGCTGCTCTGCTTTGTCAATATATTGTTTCAGAGCAGATGTAGATGTAGGTGTTCGTGTACCAGCTGAGTGGAGATGTGCCTTCCTACATGTCTTTGAAGATTTGGGCCTAAGTGTCCTAAATTATCTTTAACTTGCACAACACAACCCCCACAGCATTACAGACATCCTTACAGCCATCAGGTCTCCTGCAGCCTTGGTCACTCCGGAAAACCAGCTCTCAGCCATCTCCCAAAACTTTACCAAAGAGGTGTCTGCAGCTGCTCCTATCTACTTTAAAGCGTTAATAAAACTAAAGTGAAAAATATTGTGAGATGGTTCATATTCCATCATGCTATCTGGGGAGAATACAGAATTAATCTCCTAGATACCAAAACAAGGACAAGCTTAGGGTGAGCCAAGTTATTTCTGAATGCCAAACAAACGTGAGCAAAGTTCCCTGTACATCCTCACAAATAAGCAGCACTCGCCAAAGCTGCTAGTTTAGCCATTTGTCATTAAACTGACCAGTAAAAAGGAATGGCTGTGAGTGGGGATGGCTGCTATGAAGGGTCATTGAGACACAACACTACCGGTAATCCTTTGGTATGAGAAGAGCATGGGAGAGTCCAAAACCTTGGTCTGCTCTAGGGTGCAGTACCCTGGAGGTGGAGCTCCCCTGACGTTGGCTCTTCACCTGCAATAGCTACATGAAGTCTCACTGTGCCACTGCTAGGGTTCAGGTATGTTTTAAGAATGAATTTTCTCAATTAATCTTTTCTTCTGTAACTGTGCTTCCAACTTTGTAATCAAGCGCTGAACTCTTTTTGATGCAAATTAAATACATTCTCATTTTAGGCTAGCTCAATGTTTAATGTGGAACCACTCCCCCTTTCCTGGAGGCAGCAAACCTAAATAAATCAGAATTGCTAATGTGCCCCTTTAAGCTTCTGCAGTTGAGGTAGGAATGGTGTGAGCACTGGTATCAGGCAGTGCCAGGTAAAGGGAGACTCATACCCCTTGGCAGACATCACACAACACTTTCTGGCATGGAGCAGACAACAGCAGGGCAACAGACAGCTCTAGCAATGTGCCCCTTAGCAGCATCTCTATTTCTATGAAGGATTACAGTGAGTTCTTCGTGATACTGTAAGCTAAAATAATGCTAACAAAAATCTGTGCAGGATGCATTAAATAGCCTGAAACCACTTCAAAAACATATACAAAAACAGAATACAAAAAGAATTTTTAAGAGGGAGGGATTTTGGGTGGTTTTGGAAGTATCCTGGAAAGATGTATTCTCGTGGTTTTGATTCAACAAGCTTTTCACTATTCTTTTTCAACAGCCTGGGAGAAAATATAATACCAGCATTGGAAAAAATTTCAGAAAACACTGGCAGCGAGTTGGATTAGCTGTTCACTCTTGCAGGAGAAAGCATCCTGAAATTCAGGATATTGAAGTTCAAAGTAGATCAATTAATATGAGAAATAAGACATTCATTTCTAATTGTGAGTGGTATTCATAACTGGACCAGAGGTGGCTTCTCCATCACTCACACTGTCAAACTGTAGAAGTGGAGATCTTTCTACACTAGAGCAGAGGAGCTGTTATAGGTCATAGATATTGTTGGAGTTCTTGCCAGAGCTGAAGTCCTTTGGTCTCCCATAACAAAACAGGTCTCTTCTGTCCCTAAAATCTCTCTAATTACATTAGACCAGGGCCAAAGCTTGTTCAGAGTTACACTGAATTTAATCCAGAGCAAATCCATGAACCTGTGAGATATGCTCTAGGTTTACACCAGCATAAGGAAGAATATACTTTTGAGCCCTTTTATTTAGATTTTGACTTTCCCATAGGAAAACAGACAATACCAAAACCAGCCAGACAGCTTTCTTTTCAGGGAGCCAATGACTTTTAGTAAGAAACTTTCCAGGCTATCTCTGCTATGCATCCAGCTCACAAACTGGGATTCCCACTCTGTCTGTCTCTCTGCTCTTCAGCAGGTTTCCATTCAAATCAGGTTGTTTGCCTCTTGGCCATAGATATTTCTGTAAAGAACAACTTTCAGACGGGCTGACATTTCCAAAGTGCTTGGAGGGACAAGTCTGACCACGCTGTTTTGTAGCCGTGACACAGTATCAGATACTGACCCAGAGGGAAGGTTTTTCTGCTGAAAAAGGAGTTAGAAATAGATCCTTTTACTTATGTCACTGCTTCTTGACAGTACAAGATGAATAAGTGGGATACAGAGGGACACTGGGGAAGAATGGCTTCACCGCAGAGCTTTCCTCCAGCCAAGACTGGTGGTGGGTTCACTGAGGAAAAGCAAACAGCAGTTTCCAACGCAGAGTGCCCTGTTTTTGTCCTACAATGGCAGCAAAACTGTCTCCAGCTGGGAAGATGGGAGAAGAATGATGGGGACCTGGACTGTGTCCCTGACTGAGGAGTTGTGTGCTCCCAGACAGGTCATGACAATCATCTCAGCCTCAGTTTCCCCATCTCTGAAAAGGGCGTGGTGATAGTTTGGCGTGTCTATTGAGGTAGATTTGCAATGGACAGATTTGCAATAATATTAAAAATATGATCAGAGAGAGCTGAGATGCTCCCTCTTTTCCCCTTAAACCAGCCAGGTTTGACAACCCAGAGGGCAAAGCAACAAGATGAACCAAGACTCACCCACTGGGACCTGATTTTGCTCTCGCTTATATAGGTAAAAACCCATGTGGCAATGGAATCACATCATTTTAAGGAAGAAGTGGAGCACAATTTTTATTTTTTGAGAGATTAGTGGTACTTAAAAGTGTTTTAGAGATTTCCCTCTTTGTTACAACATTTTATTTTGAAAGCTTATGGTCATGTTATGCCAAGATCAGTAATTAACTTCAGTGCTTCATATGGCATAACGAAATACTAATCATAGTGTTTTGTCTTTGCATACCCATTGAGTGAACAGCCGCTCTCCAAAGCTCTTTGGTAGTTACACCATTTCATTGGCATCTACCCTTTTAAAAAACACTTGAGAAAATAAAATAAAAATTGTGCTGTAAGCTTCTTCCCATCAGAAACCATGGGGATCTTAAGCTGCAGAAACAAAAAAAAGCCTTCCCTAGTGCCTGACAGCAAGTCGCATTCTTTGCCGAATGGGAGGTCAAGAGGTGACCTTGCCCCTGCCCGACTTCCTGATCCTCGCCGGCTGCCAGCGCTGCGCCTGGGAGCCCTGGGCCGCTCCGGGCTTCCTCGCAGCGCAACCGCTCAGCGCAGCCGGCACCAAAATGGCCTGACAAGGCTGGAGGGAAAAGGAAGCTGCTCCTATTCCCACAGCCCGTTGTTTGTTTTTAATGGTAAATGGCAACTCCATCACTGCATCCCACAGGTCCCAGGGAGGAGAGGCGCGGGCTGCGCGGGGAGCGCGGGGTGGCGAGCTGTGCAGGTGCCACCGCAGCTGCGACTGCAGGGGTTCAGACAATGCTGCAGTGGGCAGCGGGTGCCTGGCAGGGATGGACGTCAGCCCTCTGGTCTTACCCCAAGACTGTTTTGCTTGATACTTGATTTTTTAATTTATTTTCCTTTGCTTCCTAGCCTCTTAAAAAAGAGATGACACATGGTGTCATGTGCATCAGGGCTGATTTCTGGCTTGTTAAATAATTAAGTGAATGTCACTGGAGATTCTTGGATAAAAGGTGTAAAGTCCCATCATTACAAAAAGAAAAAAATTTGAGTAAGTCATGAAAGATAGAATGTACCAATGGATCTAGATGAAGAATTTGAAAATTGGAGGACTCATCAAAGCACGTGCCTTTGCAGAAACGATCTGAATAGGAAAATCATTGAAAAAGCCACAGAAAAGTCCCATTTAATGCAAAGCATTAAATTGTTCAGCAAATTCATGCAAAGCATGAATGCTTTGCAAAGTTCAGCAAAGCATGCTTACCCAATAAAGAAGCCTAAATGCTTGTATAAAAAAGCTAAGCATATACTTAAACCATCTTCTGACTCACGAATTACATTTCACTCACAGGAAAAAAGTATTATCAGTTACATTTCACTACAGCGCTGGAGACGATGAGCACCCTCGCTCATAGGATTGTAGCTATCCTGGATATTCGTTTGGGCCTGAACTGAGAACTGTTGCCAGATGGGATAATGCAAGGTTTTCAGGAACAGGAGCTCTGTGGAAGAAGGTACAGTACCAAAGCACATAATTTGCATGATGCACAAACCCAAGCTCTTTTTTCTAGTCGCAAACCTGCCACAGAGTGGAGGCAGCAGCTGATCAATGCACTGTCACTATTTGTGTTACAGTGGCCCTCATGGAAATCTCAGTCCTTCGGCAAGAGAGTTGTAGCAACACAGGAAGAGTCAAACTCCATCACAAATGTTTTTCTCTGAGCAACCGGGAGCACAGACAGTTCCTTTTGCTTCCGAGGAAATGTCTGTGAGGGCACATAAGGGAGATATGCAGGAAGCTCAGCACCAGATTCAACTTGTCTTTCTCATGTTAATCACTTGTCTGTCATAACACAACAGGTAATTCTCATTGTACAAGCAGGCACTTGGAAGACAAAGGCAGCCAGCCGTATGTGAGGCTTAAAATGACTGGCAAGTGCAGAAAATCATCCTGAGACAATTATGTGCTAGTCTGTGATTTAGCTTGGGGTTCCCCTTTTGAGAACCTGGCCTTCAGAAGCATTGCAGACGTGCAGTGCTTCTTTTGCAAAAAGAAATACATTTTGCTAAATAAACCTATGCTGGCCTGGCTGTATCATGAATTCTTTGAGCTTGAAATTCTTTAATACTCTTTGACTTTAAGGGAGCTAGGTTTTTTGCATAGGGCTGTAGTAATACTGCTGTCTCACCTGACACAGAGATTCTTGTGAGAACAAATACGTTATTCCCAGGTGAGGTCTGAAAATGAAACTTTAGAGGGGTTTTGCACCAGAGGTTTCCAGCAGACAGAGCAGTATGAAGGGCTGCAGCCTCCTCAGTTTTTCCAAATCATCACTTGCTTCCAGAAGAAAGGAAGAAATCGTGAATACCATAACTAACAGTCCTAGCTTCTTGCAAGGCTGCCTGCCCCTGCTCTTCTCTGCAAAGCTTCATTTGCCCCAGGTCTGCCAAAGCTTTAGCTGATGCCACACAGCAACAAGACATGCACAGGTACGCTGGCAAGAGAAGTCTATTTCACGGCTACATCCCCATTGGCACTGACCGGCGTTAGATAGGTTATACCCACGACCCACGGCAAAAGTTATTCTACACTCACTCATGGCTACTGCTGTGTGTTTGATTCTGCTCTATATAGCTATTGTACCCTTAGGATTTAAATTGTCAAGCAAAGAGTCTGCTCTCTATTTTCTTTGCTCTTGTTCTGTGTCTGCTTTACATACTGATGGAGGATTACCCTGGTCTTACCTGCTTGTCAGGCAGCTATTCCACTAAGTACTAACTGCATTGTTCTAAATCTCTCACATTTCTTGACTAAAATTGAATTTACTTTTTTGTCACAAGAACCACGTCTGATTGTCCTGGGCTCATTCTCTTTCTCTGGTTTTCCTTGTCTTCAAAATGAAAAGCTTGCAGAAAAGCTTTAACTGAGCTAATGGAAGGGGAGATTGTTGTTTTTAAGGCAGATGTGTGTCTAAGAGCATTTTGGCACAGTAAAAGGAAAAAAAAATATAGCCAAAGCAAAGGCTTCAAAGAAAGTCAGTCTCTGCTGTCTTTATTCTGCGTGCTATACAGCAGTTGGTGTTTTGCAATGGCATGGAGCACAATTACCACATATAATCACTTATTTCTCTGTGCATCTATTACACACACGCCTCACACCTTACACTCAACAGCTCTTAGGTCCCCTTTACCAATGTACACCCCCTTCTGTCACAGGATATTCCCTGTCACAGGATATGCCCCAGTTCCTTGTGCATGCAGGTGGGAAGAGACCCAAAGTCAAGACATTTCTGCATCATGTGCCATACAAAAGGAACCGTTTGTTCATGGGGAGTGATGGCAAGGAGAGAGGAAATCTGGGGCCAACTTCTTTGCCAGGGTCAAAGCAGCAGTAGGTGGGCTGTGAAGCAGTGGCGGGACGTGGAGAGGAAGGGTGCCTGGCCAGGGCTCAGCGACGTTAAGGGGCTGGAGAGTGACACTCATCCAGCCTGCTCCCATCCTTTGCAGCTGCCACTGCCGGCTTAGGGTTTCTGCGCTAAAGCACTTGGCTCAGGGGGAAGGAGAAAGGGTGGTGTGGAGGCAACTGCCAGGGCAAAGGGGAGACGAATATTTCATTTGTTCCGGGGCCTCAAATAGCTCTTAGCAGCCCTGAGTGCGAGAGTCACGTTGCGAGGCGGGGGGGAGGTGTGTGCCAATTTGTCAGCAAAGCCACTTCAGAGTTACACCAAAGATTTATGTGTGTCTGGATGGTCCTTCCAGCAACCAAATACTGCTCATGGTAGGTGAGCCTCACGCTCTGGAAGGATAACAGAGCTCAGATGCGTTCACTCAGTCTGGCCTGGCCGGAGGGCACTGTTATCCGCACACTATCAAGGCAGCAGCTACAGCCCTGGAGCTGAAAGCTGCCCTGGGGAGTCACTTCTCCCTGGATGTCTGGTTGCAGTTGGCCATTAAGTGCCTTTTAAAATGTCAGCCAGAGGGTTAAGGGACAGACCACAGCCTGATAACAGACCCAGGGCAGAGCCAGAACAAGAATCTGACCTGTGGACTTTACAGACACAACACACTGGGCTCACACAAAGACACAGCTGTGAGGCTATCGTCCACATTTCTGACTCACACTGGTTTTTTAATATAAAACATAATGTTTGTTTAATCAGTTTTGATGTGTGTCCTGATGGAAGGAACAATGCACCAACCTGCACGATTCAAGTCCTGGATTTTGGCCCTGAACCCCTGTTATTTCCAAATCAGAAAGACAAAAATGAAACTTGGGTTCAGCCGGCACTCCAGGCCTAGATACATGGTTCGGGGCACCTGGGGCAGAGGACAGGCAGGAGGCTGATCCCCCGGAGAAGGGCTTTGCTCCCCTGGCCAGGCAGCTCCCTTCAGAGAGCAGGGCCATGGAGGGGGAGCGATGCAGAACCTGACACTGGGATGCCTGGTGGCACCATTGCTTTTCAGCAACTGTACGGTGCTCTGGGAAACCACCTGGCTCTGATGCTAGGCTTTCGGGATGCTGGGGAAGTCGGTATCAGGCAGTCCATCAGCAGGGCACAGTCAAGTACCCGAACCGCAGCAGCTCTGATGCGCAGAAGCAGGCAAATGCCATGGGCTGATTCTATGATTCTATGATATTCTCCTCAGGTGCAATGTAGGAGCTGGGATGTGTGGGGTTTATAAACATACATAGCTTCCTCAGATAATGGAAAGTGAGGAACAAGGCTGTGAAGGGAGCCCATAGAGTTTTTAATGACAGGAGACATGAGAGCCTATGCAAAGGGCAGGCTAAGACTTCCTGGCTTGATAAACCCTGGTTGGCACCACAACACAACCTTGTGCTGTGGTTAACCATTTCCTCTGGGGCCTTTGCCACCAGCCCCTGTTGTTATAATCCCAGCAACAACCACCACAGGGTTTAGGTGGCACTTTGCAGTCATGGAGACACAACGCTCTGGTGTCTGAGGGATCATTCTTCTACATCACTGGAAGAGCTGTTGGGAGGTGTTGTGTCAGGCCATTCTGTCGCTATATCTCTACAGTGCCAGCAGCCGTATAGCAAACATGTCTAACCCTGCTCATTTTGTATTGCTTCTTATACTCAGAGAGCAGGGGAAAGCCAACCCAAGCTGATAAAGATGTAGAAAATCACACTCTGTGGGGAAAACTACCCTATAAAAGTTAAACCTCATCTGTGAGTCAGGTCCCTGAAATCTTTTGTCTTTAGTAATGCGTCTTTATACATGGGAAAGCACTAAACATGAAACTGAGTAACCTGTAAGCTAAGGCTCTACAGCGTTCAGCTTAGTTTTAAGAAAATATTTATTGCCTGTTAACAAAAGACAAATTGATTGTTAAAAACGTATTTCCAGGTTTAGTGGCTAGGTCTCAGATAGGTACAGATGTATTAGAATTATAAATCATTCCCATAATCATCCAAATCTTTTAATCCAAACACTGTTTAAATAGTCTAATGGAATGTATTTAATTTTCTTGTTATTAAATACAAATCAGAGGCATGTCTGTGAATCTTAATACTGATGGTTCCCTAAAGCTCAGGTTGGAGCAGGAGCACCTCTGTATGGGGGAGGATGCAGATGACTCTTTGCATGGAAGGAGACTAATGCTAGGCAGCTGAAGAGGCATAAAACAGCCAGGCCACGTGTGGAAAAAAGTATTGCATTACTGGCATCCAATTGTTCATGGAAGGAATAAGCATCTGAGATTACTTGCTCAGATACTACAACAGAGAGTACACCAAACTCCAGTCACCACTATAAGGTGGTGACTAAAAAAGAGATTTTTCTAAAAAATCTCATCTTTGCTTAAAATCCCTGACCAAATCTCTCCAGGAATCAAAACTTCCAGGTCTTGCTCCTGCTGCTAAAGCATTATCACTGAAATAAACCTGGAATGTGCATTGAAAAGAACAACTTATTTTTCAAGAGAAATAGTCCTATTGGAGTTCAAATTCAAGGTGGCATTCAGACTTCAGGCTGGATTTCCCAGTCACAGCTCAAGCTATGTGGGATTAAGTGAGCTGAAGTCAGCCGGAGGAAAGGCAGGAAGCACTGCCTGGGTGCAGGGCATCCCTCCACCGCAGGGAAAGGGGCACAGGCAGGGCCCCTTTCAGCAATATTTCAGGAATTAGAAGCAGATGCAAATATTTTAAAGACATCATTTTAGAAGAGTTTTTAAACCTCCTGCTCCCTCCTGTAACACAATGGACTTTTGAAACACCAAAACTCTTTTTCTTAGCTTGGTTGCTGCAGTTAGAAGAGGCAAGAGGTGATGGACGGTGTCCTTGCACACGTCTCAGCGCATCATTAGAGTGAAGGTGAAATGCCGCAGGAAGAGCGCTCCAGCAGGGTCTCTGCTCTGGGATCCTTGTTCTAACTCACACCTCAACATTTTCCCCTTCCCCACACTGGATACTAACCTGGGAGGGTGTATCTTTCCCCTGACAGCACCCTTCTCTTCAACACCACCTGGTGCTGAAGCAGAAGGTCAAAGCATGCTAGTCCAGCAAAATGAAACGACGCGAACAGCATCCCACCCCCAGCTGAAACCCCAAAATCATTATCTTTTAGGAACAACCGGCCCTCAGGCTGCAAAGAGGAGGGGGTGAGGGACCCACAGCCCTGCACAGCTCCCACTGCAAATTTACTGGCCTGTCTCGTTTTAACAGAACAAGGTTGGGGGAGAGAAATACCACACATAAATTCGCACCATCAGTCATACAGGGGGAGAGGAAAAAAACCACAGTCGTCTCAAAGATTTACGAGCCCCCCTGAGCTACAGCACAGAAAAAACAAAGACACACACACATACACACAAGGAGCGAAGGGAAACATGATCCCACTTGCAGCTTTATTCCTTTATCATGTTCCCTGACAGCGACCTGGACCTGGGCTGCACAAAGAGGAAGCATACAGAAGGTGTGGCTGTGAACAGCAGAGCAATAGCCCTCGATTAGTAATGTGCATGTTACACTTGCTTGCACTTTTCCTTCTGGATGATCTCAAAACACCACAGAAATCCGCCAGTCGTGCTCTGACCACAGTTAAACCAGAGTAAACGGAGTCCTGCCATCCCAGTCCATGGAGTTACTGCAAACTCACCTGGCATAAGCTGGGACCGAGGTGCGTCCCATCATTGCTTACACACTCCCTATTCCCTGGGACGTGCCCATATGGACATGCGCTATCTGCACTTCTTATTTCACTTGCAGTTCTTCCACAATTTTTAGAAAAGCTATGCTTTAATAAGGAAGAGATCTGTGGACCCAGATCTTCAAATATGTCTTCCTATTTTGGACAACTTGGTACCTGTAGAAATTAGATCCCTTTAAACTTCCTCAGCTTGGGCATTCAAAAATGGAAGCACTCAACATCATTTTTTACAAAAAACCTTGGTTGTGGAATCTACTGTTTCTCTCTCACAGAGACAGTAAATGGTACATCGGTAAATGGTACACTTAAAACAATCTAAATCAAGTGAACATGACAAGAGCTTATCATCAATGATCAATCACACTGCTTGTTGCTACATTCCACCCAGCTCCTTACAATATTATATCATCCACGTAGGCTGCACAGTGACAGGAACATTCCCCTCTTACATGTGCGTACAACACATAACGCACACCTCCAGACCCAGTCCTGCGGTCTGACCACTGGGGAATGCTGCCTCTGCTCAGCTACTCGTAGGAGTTAAGGAAAGGAACCTCTTCATGCAAATCAATAAATTCAATTAGGATTTTCATGGCCTGGTCATTGTCCCTGAAGTCTCCAAAGCCTTAGTGAACACCATCTCCCTGACGTTAGGGATACTTCGTCTTCAGCAAAAGACAAAGGAAACAAGAATGGCCAAACACCCCACAAGGTCAGTAGCAGAACCCGGAAACCACAGAACCTGGATCTCCTGAGCATCAGCTGAGGGCTCTGTTAAATGTCCATTTACAGTGTTAATTTACTAAAGGCTAATTTAAATGTTAACTAAAGTCCTTCCACCACTTTTGCACCTCTCTCCTGCTGCTTTCTGACCGGGTTCAAAACCATAGATTTTAAACTTCTAAACATCAGGAATGCTCAAAATAAACTCAGAATCAGACCTCAGTAGCCTGTTTTAAAAGATTCCTCTTGTAAGTTTACCTTTAACAAACTCCGGCTGACGGACGGTTGGATAAAGTTCACCTAAGAATCTAAGCAGAGGTACGATGCAAAGCAGCAGCCCAAAAGCACTGTAAGTTTTCCCACCGCTGGTCCCGGCTCCAGTGCAGAACCAGTGACTGGTTTACACCTCTTTCGCCATTAGTTGACATAAGCAGTTTAATCTGCAATTGTCCTACTACAATTGTCCTGTCCTACTACAAAGTCTTAACAGCCAGTGATTCCTTCTCTTTTCAATCACATCATATGATCATGCCCAACAAATACATTTGAACGGCTCTCCCCGTCTCAGACCACTGGGTGTTTGAGGGATTATTTGGGTAAGTTCCAGTTCAGATAGGTTTTCTGAAGTTGCTCTGTGACTGTTACTGTGGTAGCTCTGCTGTAGCCTGAGATAATTCATAGTGTCTGCAGAGACCGATGCTCAACCCATCAGAACACCTGTAGGAGGGGAATGGCAGGTGCAGGCAAAAGCAGCACCTGGGCCAGCAGAAGACCTGGGTCAGAAGACCATGTCCCAGCTCTGCCCCTGGCTGACAGCATTATGGTAAGAAGCCACTCAGTGCAAAGTTTTTAAAAATAACATGACTTGGGAGCATGAGCTGTCTTTGTAAAAGTCACTGATGGATTTTGGACTCTAAGACCCAATGACTTTCCCTGAAGCCCTGGCTCCTAAAAGCCATATGATGACGGGGTGGGTGCAGACCAGCCCCAGGAGCACGAAGCCACAAACAACCTGACTGCATTTAGAGGCAGGAGCTGGAGTGTCAGCTGAAATGGAATTGGTCCTTAATGACCAATGCTAAAGCCCAGCAATTAAAATGATCCTTTTTCTATACTGCCAAATATATGTTAAATTTATGTTCCATCTTTGTGATATAAAACCTGTGGTGCATGAGGCGTTTGGGATTCACTGCTGCATGGGTGAGGCTAAGGGGCAGGAGGCCATGTTTTGACAGAGCCAGAGACATGTAGCTCAGCTTCCTTTGGGAAATGAATCTATGTATGAGCGTCCGGGAGCTGTGCACCAGCCCATGGGATGGTTTTGCTTGCTCTGTAACAGATACTGCCTCAAACAGGGTTTCTTCAGGGAGATGAGGCAGGCTGGAGGAGGACTAACACAGTGCCCCAGTGGCTGTGGGATGATGTATTTGTGCCTTACCATCACACCTGTCGTTATGGAGCTCAAACACGCTTTGGAAAAAAAGTCCAAACCTCACTCCAGCTAGATCTCATGCAATCCAAATCCTCCACTCTCCTACCTCCCAGAGCTTTTGTGCTGCACTTTCAGTGCAATTACATGCTAAATATCTGTCTGTCAATATGCTGGATCCCCTCAATTTGTATGACACGCTTTAACGCAGGCCTAGCCAAGCCTAATGGAATGACAGCTATGCCCTCCAACCATAGACCGAGTGCTGCTGGGAGAGTTTGCCCAGCTCTGCGAGGAGCAGGGGAGGGGGAGGACAGAGGAAAAACAAATGCCACCAATTAGCTGCCACAGTCAGACCCTGGCTCCAAGAAAATATGTTGCCTTCTTCCTGGCTGCTGGCTCCTGATGAAAAATCAGAGAGGGAATGCCATCTTGTGCATCACCTTGCCCCAAACAGACCCACAGCCTCCGCCTCGGGCGGTTTGCCAGCAGGTGTAAACCTGGGTAGCTTGTACTCAATGTTACTGGGCAGTGCTGGTTTCCAGCAGCTGAGGATTAGATCCCTCAGTCTTTGCACTGATTCTGTATCACGGGTGTTTTAGTCATGCACACCAGGGAAGAGTCAAACTGGAAAAAAAGTTTTCTTTTTGAAAGAAATCCTTAAACCCCAAGGCTAATCTTCCATAATATCGATGAATCTCTCCAAGCTTGTTTTTGTCTCCATGTCCAAAACAGCTGGGAAGGTCCTTAGAAATTACCAAATCCATCATTCTCTGGTAGGAAACGAGAAAAAAGGGCCAGAGAAAACTGCTTAACAACCAGAGAGAATTCTATTTGTTCAAAACCTGGTACAAGGGGAGGGGGAAGATAAAAATGTATCCCAACTGCACATTGTCAGGAGGAGAATGAAAACCGACTAGAGGGACATGGCACTAAAAAGAATGGTTTTTTAGCCAGCAGCCAGACAGCCTTCTAATCCCGTATGAATAGAGACATCACTTGAATAGCGCCCGTCAACGTGACTGCTGATGCTGATTCCAGCTGGACAGGTCTCATACAGCCTAATAAACATGCCTCAATCCTGTGCTTCAATTAAACCTTTTTTTTTTTTTTTTCTTTTTAACTGCTTTCTTTCCTCCACCCTTATTGTCTCTACTGTAACCTAAATTTTTTTTTTAAAGTTATAATAAAAAAGTTAAATGAAATCCATGTATTATTAACCCTGGCATTTCAAAGGACTGCACTGGCATTTGGTTGCAAAGGTGCTTGTCTCTGGGCTGTAGGACTGTTCCTTTATGTGATGTTTCACAACTTCCATGGTGCAACATCTCTTTTTTACAGCTAGAGATTGTTGCTAATTTCCTTCTTACCATCAGACATGTTTAATAAACACCTCCATATATCAAATACCAATTCCTTTGCCTGGAATAACAGCTCTGGACAGAGATTCAGCTAGTCTGAACTTCCCACTCAGTAGGGAAAGTTTATTTGTTTTAAATCAATGCAAGAATTTCCCAGCTTACATTTATGGAAGAGAAGACAATAAATCAAATGAATACACGCCAATTCCTGCTTCCTGGTAGGAGCTGTCAACTGGAGCTCCCAGTCTTCCTCCTAGTTCTCCTCTCCTTGCAGGATCCATTGGGCCTCCGTGAACCAAAGGCTATTGAATGGCTGCAGCCCAGGTACGCGACACATGCAGTAGCTCTGGGGTTCCTGTCCTGCAATGGCTCTACAAGCAAGACAAACACTGCGTGTTGGTCGTGCTAGAGCAAGACTGCGTGGGGAGCAACCAGCAACGTACAGCTGGACTTGCATTGTATATATTCTGCCCTGTGTGCCAGGCCTGTCCAGCCTTGTAAGGGGAGCTCCTCATTTCAAGACTCTCTTTGTCCAGGCCTAACGTCCTGTCAAGTACCTGATATGCTTTGGTGCTTGTTTTAGGAATGACTGCAACACGAGCATGCAATTCAGCATCCCAAAAAAAGTATGGCAGGGCTGAATCCATGAAACACTAGCTCAGTCCTCCTGCTCTCATGATTATTTTTATAGCCCTGAAATAGAGCTAGCTAACCACTGCAGGGCATCAAGGATGCTTTACTTTCTGATTGACATGATCTTTTCTTGCCTTTCATTAGTGTTTAACTATGTCTATAAAGAAGTATAAACCAAAACCATCTACTTTGCTTTATGATGATGAGAACCACAGAAGAGCACCCCTAGGAAAAAGCAGCATCTGAGAAGTACCATTGCTGCACCTTCTGTGTCTTCTTCATTCCCCCTCTAAAGCCGATTGCCAAATCTTTTTTGTAATTCATTATTCCTCCCATATGTGGACTTTTGTTGCCATGTAAATTCTGAAACTACAAATGACCTGAGAGAAAGAACAAAGGTTATGGGCGAGGATTTAAATCTCGTGTTCAATGCATTTTGATGCTTGGGCAATCTTTGACCTAGTCTCAAAGGGTAGGAAATGAAGACAATCCAGACTAAAATGCCCCCAAATTAAAGCACTCAAAAAGTCAGACTCAAACATGGTTCAAAATTGCCAAAGAGCCTGATTTTTATAGAGGGCTGAAATGAAATTCTAGTTCCAGGTTTTCCCTGGAGCATCCCAAATCTGGACCCATGGCACCGTTCTGCATTTTAAGCACGTCTACTGAAATATAGAAAACACCTTTGCTCTTTATGAGTTCAAACACACTCTACACTAAATGACTCAGAATTAATACGTGAAGTAATGTCAGCAGAGCCAGATGTTTAGCATTTGTAAAAGTTAGTGCAAAACAGCTCAGTCCAGACTTTCCAAATGCTCAGAAGCAAAACATCCCAAAATATTTTCAAACACGTCAAAGTCAGAAGTCCTTGGTGAGGTCTTTGTGGAGAGATTTTTATTTTAAAGTCGGCTTTATGGTTTTTTTTCCAGGCCTGAATAATGATGCAAATCTGATGAGAATTAAGACAGTAAAGGAGCCTACAAAATCCTTTGGCTACACAGCAACAGAGAGGGGGTCTCCAGAGAAGGAAATTTCATCCGGCTGCTTTGCTGACAGGAGAAGGCTCAGCGTGATAAAAGAGATCCTGCCACTTGCTCTGAGAAACCCCAGCAAAACTCTGCACTGATACATCTCTGCTGACACCTGCTCCAGCTGGTCCTTCGCAATTTGACAGGGCTGGAGAGCTGAGGGCTAAAGAGGAGGTGGGCCAGGTCCTGAGAACAAGCGTAACATTTCATGTGTCTGATCTGGCTCTTTGCTGTTGCAAAAGCTGAAAATGAAAAAACCCAAATATATGGGGGACCGTTCTCTCATGCTGCCAAGGCAGAATATGCCTCTGATACATTTTCTAGCATATCACCCAAGCTAGTTTTTGTTTTCCCCATTTCCAATCTCATAACCTTGCTTTATTGAACATGTCCTGCTATGCACGCTAAAATTTCCTCCTTGAGAATTCCCCCCATGAATCCTCCTGTGTCGTGCTATGCAACCTATTCTCTGATGTTTCCCTCCTCCTGTAAGTTCATTTCTCAGTACAGTATTGCTAGACACTTTTTTCTTTTGCCTTTTTTAACATTTTATCTTACAAATCAATACTTTCAGCTCGCTATTCCTTATACTCCTTGAACTTGTATCTGCGCAGGAGAGCACTGCATTGTTTATCCCTCTTTAGTCCTCTGGGGACTTTGCTGAAATCTTCACCTTGAGAACATGAAAATATTAACTGTCACTGGCTCTAGTGCACAGCTAAAAAGGCTTTGGAGGGTGCAGGAGACCTGATGCAGCATTCCGGATATGTAACACATCTTTCTCAATTTACACGAAACATTCACTTGCAAATATTGACAACCCACAAACTGCTGATAATCTACATGCCACACATTGCAGAACATATACACATGCCATAGCGTGACAACGTCAGCTAACGTATCTATTAGTAGTCTTGGAGAAGGGTTTTCTATCACAAGGCTGGCTTTGTAGCTCTCTGCCTCCAGGGCTTTTCCGTGAATATTATTGTTTGAGGCTATGATGTATCTCAGTTATTGACTGGGAGGAGAACATTATAACAGTCTGAACCTCACTGGAGGGCTAATTTCTCAATCACACATACTGGCACTGCTTTTCTTTCTGGAGTGAAGGAGTGTTTAGTCTATTTAGCCTTTGTAATTCATGAAACAATAAATAAACAGGCACTGACTGTGTTGTTCTTTCCTCCCCTTATAAATACATCACCCTGATGTGTGTTATCTGCCGCAAACACTAGCCAATTTGCTCTTTCCTTCAGAGATAAGATGAAGCATCTTTTTTCAGTGACGATGAATAACCGAGTCAGGCCACTTTACCTGGAGCCAGGCTGCAGGTGCCTACCTGCGGCACATCTCTAGCCCACTTCCCCCTGCGGCTGCCGTCAGCCTTTCTGCTGAACTGCTCCCAGACACTTCAAAGCAAGCTGTGGGGTGAGGCTGAATGCAGTATTTCCACTCATTGAAAGCATAAGCCTTGCAGAGCAGTGGCTCCTTTGTGCCTTCTCTTCCCAAAGGAGGAGTCTGTGTTTGGCCTCAAAGCTGATGCATGGGCACGGTTTCATTCCCCAGCAGTGGTGTGATATTACCCCGCGTTATAACTCACTTCTCATAAAGTGGTGCTATCATAGCAACAAAATCGTTGCCTTCATTTCATTCCCTTTCAGTCCATCAGTGTTTACAGTCTGTCGTGTAATCACTGAACTTTAGTTTCCTCCAGTAAAAAAGCAGTAAGAACAAAAATCATGAAGGATTACACACCAGCAAAAAACTAGTTTAAAAACCCACTCTGATGGTATTTCTTAAACGCTGTGCCAGATGGAAGACTTTCAACTAAGAGAAAACCTTGGAAAACGCCCATCTCTTTTGGTGGAATGACTGTGAGCGACTAAGTTCCAGCCCGCCAACACGAAAGGCAGTAAGATGCAGTTCATAAATTACACTCTGCTGCTGCCATCAGGCATGAGTTACCAACTTGTAATTTTGTAGAGATTACGCCAAAGCCATGGGCAACATGAGCCTATCTAAAGCTTTATATTTGTCTGAGCTTCTCTCTTCCTCACCTTGCAGCAGGCTTTGCCTTTTGCTTCAGATCATGCTAACAACACACAGAACATTTTTTTGAATACTCTTTGCATGGAGTTATGACAGGACAGTGTCATTCCTGGTGGCACAGGTAAACTATAACGCATGTCCCCTTTTAAGGAAGCATAGCTCTGAGCAACACCAGCCACCCTCGGAAATCCAGAGCTCCACTTTGCACACAGCAGTGTGAGGTTTGTGAGCTATACATCATAGGACACATCAGTTCTTACGATTGCAAGATGGATTTTCACCTATTTTGCAAAGTGAATCAAAAAAGCTAGCGTAAGTTTTTAACACTTTAGTAAAGTTTGGCCAAATCCAAAACCTTCTTTTTTTGAGTATTTGATGACTAGCCACTTCATTAAAGACCTAGTCCCTGATGTAAGAATTTAGGCAACTGTTCTGCTCCAACCTGCTTTCATAGGCAAATATAGTTAATGCAAATGCTCACCAGCTGATGAAATTATTTTACTTCAATGCAATTAAAAGATTTTCTTCCAGTGCTTCCCTGTTGCCTGCCCTCATATGATTTGACTCTGCATTTTCCCTTTTTGGCTTTTCTACACACAGCCTAGTCCTGTCTGGATCCCTCCCAAGGGATCCAGCTTCCCCTGGAAGGCAGAGATCCCTGCTTCCACAGAAACAAGTGTCCATGCTCCCCCTGAATCCGGTAAGCCAAGGTTTCACAAGGTCGCTCTCCGTCTTGGAGGCTACAGCCTACACGGCCCTGTGGTGTCACGCTCCTATGTGTCCATACAGGTCTGTAAGGGAGGGATTTGCTTTTTGATGACTTTGGCAGAGTCCCGAATCCTAGCTCAGTGCATAGCATGATAAATAGGCTGTGCACTGAGAGGGTCTGTGGAGCCCATGGAAGGAGAAATGAATCCTCTCCCGCGAGACAGTGCAACAGCTGCTGGGCTTATCCTTTGGTTACCACTGCTGAGGGTCCAGAAGCCCCCACCTCCATCCCGTGCCTGCTGTCCCTCCCCACAGGGAGGTGTTGCACTGCCCCATAGGAGCAGATAGCTGTAACCAAAACTGGTCACATCACCCCTTTACCCCCAGATACCTCTCCATTCTGCAGTGCAGTGTATAAAGTTAAAACCCTGCATAGCTTGTTACATCTTCCCCATCAGAGCTACCCCTGTTAACCAGGCAGAGGCCCCAGTTAACACGTTAAGCTTTCTTGCTGTCCCTGCCTTTGCCATTTTGCACTCCTGGAGTCCTCGAGCCGACAGCAGTGGTGTTGGGGGGAGACAGCAGTAGCAAACATGGAACAGGCCCATAAATACAGACCAGTCCCCTGGGATTCAGAGGGAGCTTGGGGAAACTGCAAATCCCAGGGGTGTACAAGGCACAGCCCGTCCATCCTCCCTCTTTAGGTGACACAGAGCACTCCTATACTGAATTTCCTTCCCGAAGGAGGGAGGGAGCTGGTGTCAGGTGAGGATTTCAGGGTATGGATCATCAAATTCCAGCAAAATGGCCACCCTCATAACCCAAAACAGCCGCTGTGTTTATAGTAAACATAAATGATAACTGGGTGGCCTTTGAAGCCACCATGTCCATTGCTGGTAATTATGGACAAGTGGATACAGCAGTGATGATCCAGAGCATTCGTTTAATGTTCAGACATAATTATGGCCATTATCAAATTTCTGCCCCTTCAGCAAAAAGGGGGGATGGGGTCAACCCTCCGATACCACAGGCAGAAACAGCAAAGGAGGGGTTTCTTTCCTGAGTAGCTCACACTGGATAAAATTCCTGAGTACCACCTGGTGCAGTGGACGCCTTCGCTCCGACAGAAGCAGGTGATGATGGAAGGCCCCTTGGGCACACCAGCCAAATGGATTCAACACCGGGGCCTCCCACAGAGCTGTCCCAGCCCCTGTCCCTTACGTCCGGGAGACAGGGTAGTTCAAACGCCAAATACACATCTTGGAATGTCACTTCTTGAGTGAGGGGAGAGGGCAGTGGCAGCATTACTAATTGTAAGGAGGTATTGCTTGTGTGCGTCGGGAAGCCTTACCCCCCACAGTGCCACCCCCATCTTGACCCACAGTGACTAGTTTGTGAAGGATGCTCTCCTCTCTTCTCCCAAACACTCCAGCGTTATGGCAGAGGGAAATACCTAGTTTGCAAAGGGTTATTCCAAACACCAGAGCTGATGAAAAGGTAACTACAGAAGGCCTTTATGGTGGGAATCTGAAATGACCCATAGTAAGAATTATCAAACAAAATTCAACCAAGTATGTCAGTGAGAAAGGCTGGAGGGATGGGGGATGAGTTTCACCTTTTCAAAGTTGGCAGCCTAATGTTGGGATCCATGTAGCATGTTTATTCCCTAAATAAAACCTAAATAAAAGGATGATTATAGAGCATTTAAAAGTTCTCCAGAAGCCAGCAGGAGCTGCAAATGCACAGTCTTTCAAAATCACACCACAGCTACATGGTTGTCGTACTCTACATGCTGGTATGAAAACATCATCTACTCTGCACTTCAGTGAGGTGAAAAGCACCATCCACAGGTACCCGGGCATCCCAAAGGCTTTTTCTATTGTGCTCTCACAGGATTAGCTTTTTTCCCCTTCCTTGGAGGGAAAGGACTGAAGATTGGAAAGAAAAGTGGAACAAGACCTCAAAGTGTTGCCTGACCTGGAGGACTTGGAGAAACATCCCTGTGCAGCTGCGCAACTGCCCTGCACAGACACAGCTTGTTGCTGAGCAGTCTCACCATGGCTATGAGACCACGCAACACAACGCAGAGCTACAGGGTGGTTCATCATCCATTTTCTCACTTGCAGGAGTCCCTGGCACAGGCTCACACCCCAAGCAGCAATCCTTGCTCCATCCGAGGGGATGCAGCTCCAGTGGGTCGGCAGGGCTGGAGGATGGGGTAGCTGCTCTCTCGGGAGCTGGTCCCTGAGGTCAGGGCTGGGGCACCGTGCCGGAGCAGCACTGGGAATGTGCTTACAGCTCTCTATTCAGAGGATAAACAGAGGGCTGAAATCTCTGGGGTTGTTAATCTGTCACCTTTCCCCAGCACTAAATTAATTTTTTTAACGTGTTTTTAAAAGAAAAATAAATACAAAGAGAAAATAGAAGAGATGATAAATGGGTCCCCTTCCATTCCCTTCATCTTTGGGCAATACCACCCAGGTATCTGGCAGGGACAAAATATAAAAAGGTTTCCCTGCCTTGCCAGCCCTGAGCTCTGTTTGGATTGACAGAAGCCCTGAAAATCTCTGTGTATCCCAGATTTACTCTCCTCTTCCTGCAGCTACAGGGGTTGCAATGAAGTGGCCCTGCTGGGCTTTCATGAAATTCTAGACTGCGTGAAAAGTGCTGCTCAAGTAGAAAGCTGATTTAACACCATGCTAAGCTGTTCCAAAAAGATCCTGAGTTTCCATTGTGGTACCTTGATTTTCCTACTAAGAAGCTGGAAGAAAGCGTCACATAATCTAAATCTATGCTGCGCAAAGTTTGCAGCTGTTAAAACAGCAAACTATTTCCCAGAGGGTGCCTGTATTTGCTGTAGAACAGAGTGTGCAAGGCTGCCTGCTGCACTGGACAGTGCATTGGCCTGGGACTCAGGAGACCCAGGGGCCGGCCCAGCTCTGACCTGCTGCGTGACCTTGACCACGTTACTTCACCTCTTTGTGCCTTTGCTCCCTTTGCACTACTTTATCTGGCCTCCTTGTTTACCCTGTCAGCTCTTTGCGCTGGGTATGTCTGCTAGAGCCTAGTACAGATGACACAGGCAGGGGCTGATACCTCTCATCATAATATTAACATTTGCTAGCCAATTTTTGCACAACTCTTCACAATGGAGCGAGGGATTGTCTTTCCACAGCGGACGGCGAAACCTGGTAAGAGTAAGTACAGACACTGCCACCACCCATGAACACAGACTGCATGACACACAAATCCTGCCAATTGTTGTCATCTTATCTCTAAGAATCACTGCTTCCACCTCAGGGAAGGCCTTCTCCTAGAGCCCAGTGCCTCTGCAGCCAGGTGCTGTTGGCCTCTTAGACGAGAGGTCCTTTAGGAAGTGTATTGACACAGGGAACAATTACAGAGTTTCTCTCATTCTATATCTCTTCCTAGAAATGTAAGTGAAGTAAAGCAAGCAATTGGCAGGAGAGGAATATGCTCCACAGACTGCTGGAGTGCACAGAGTCCTGGTGACACCGGTGGTCTTTGGAGCACAGGCCATCTCAGCTGGATTATCCACTCACTTCCTAACACAGCTGCCTTGAACCAGGCTGGAGCAAAAGACAACCACCACTCCAACCCTCACAAAGAGTACCTCCATATGTGCACCATCTCTCCAACTAACAGAGCCAAATGTTTACTTGAGGCTTGAGCGAACTACTGCTGAAGACGCACCAACAAGAGCTGGTTCAGCGGGAGACATGCAAATGCATGCTGGAGCACGGGGTTCTCGTGACGGCGTGAAGGCTGCTGCCCGTGTGGTGCTCCTCTGAACACAGCTGTAATTGTCTCTAGCCCAATATTTACCTTCCCAAAGAGAGCAGAGACCAGCCACCCAACAGCACCTGGCTGCTGTACAAAGCCCCTGGTTGAGCTGCCTCCTCTCTGTTTTGTTGTGAAAGAGGAAGGGGGGCAGCTAATAATATTCTCTCTCGAGCTGTATCACGCAAGTAATCAAACAATTGCTGAAAGTTGGGGAGGGAGGTGTTGGGGCAGGAGGGGGGAAAAGGACTGTGTGTTAACCTACGTGATAAGCTTTGCCCAGCCACAGCTCAGCCTGCCTCGCAGGCAGGGTGATGGGCGTGCGGGGTTTGTTCTTAGCACTTCACCTGCTGCTGGCTTTCAGCACTTTTTATTCAGTTATTTTGTTTATCTTGGGGCCTATTGTCATCACCTCCGTGCCGCCAGGGCAGGCTTCAGGTGCGGAGCGGTCCACAGGGTGCTCAAGGTACGGCCACCACAGTGATCAACAGCCACGCTAGGGAGGGGCTCCCGGGTCCACGCTGTTTATGAAAATTGCTTCCTTTGCTGATAGTGATAAAACCAGGCAAACAAACACCGCTCAAGCTATTGAGCTTGTCTTTCTCCTCAGGACTTGAATTGCGTGGAGCATTCAAAGCAGTATAAATAGACCTAATTTCCAGTAATGAAGCCGGAGTAGACACGAGCAGGTCTGAGTACCACTTGATGACAGGTCCTGTTGTGGGATTATTGGATGAATAGAGGTGCTAAGCACGGCCATTGTTTTCAAGCATAAGTTTCAAAAAGACTGTTTCCCATCTTTCCAGCTCCCATATTCAGATGTAAAAATCCTGCCCAATTGAGCCAAATACATTTTCATGGGATTTTTGGACCACTGTCCGAATTACATACACAACACAGAGGCTGGATGCACAGGGCAAGGCATCCTGCCTAACTCCGTTTGGTAAATTTTCTGCAGAATGGGGGGGCATGGATGTGCTAAATTTTTACAGAAGTGCCCAGGAAGGTGAAAACAAAACATACAAGGGACTGTCTACCACTCGCTTATGTGTCCTTAAGAAGGCTTTAACTAAAATACAAAGCATCATCTTTTAGCGCAAATACATCATCTGCTTCCCCGATACTTACTCCATGTACTGGCCAAACACAGCCACAGCCCCCTCTGATTTATTCTGCTAGACAAAATAAGCCAAATTTTGTATATAAGACAAAGAGTACATTTTCCTGGTCATTTTAGAAGGCCTTCTCCGTACCTCCTCCAGTCTGGATCTACCTCTTCTGGGTGTGGGTCAACCAATACTGAACACAGTATTAGAGACGGGATTTCCCAGGTCTCCTAGATGGTGTTGACGCTTTCCTAGCTCTTCTGGGAATTGCTTCCCAGACACACCCAGGAGTAACAGTTCCCCATCTCACGGTGACACTGCACTGGTGGTTTTCACACCATGAGTGACTCAGACTGCTCCCGGCTTTGTGACCGCTGCAGCAGCTCAGCTCAAGAGACCGTATCATGGACAGGGTGGGCCATACCAGGAGAGGTCACCTCATAATCAGAGACAGCTACACCACCAAGGACAGGCTTCCAGCACTCCAGTCCTAACCAATATCCTTCACGGTACCTCCATCACTGTTCGAGCTCTCCTCCCCTCTGCCTTAGGCACTTTCCCTTTTCTGCTTTTGGATGCAGCACAAGAGTGGCTGGCTCTCAGGCCTCCTGTTCAGATGCACAACCCTGCGGCCAGCCTAGACCACAGCTGCTCAGCCATGCTGCTCAGGGATAGCAGCGTGCAGCTGCTGACCCCCAGAGCCAGCCTCTGAGAGCCCTGCCATGGATTTACTGCACTGAAATGCAGAAAATTTCATTGCCTTTAGGATTAGTCCCTTCATCTGCACATACAGCAGTGCATGCTGTCTGGGTCTGCTTCCTTGCACATGGTGCTCAGTCCTTCAGTTAACCTCCACCAGGACTTCCGCGTGCAGGACACCCACAATTTTAATTCCTTCTATCAGCAGTCACTGCAGCTGGGCAGTTTCTGAACGCTACTGGAGCAAAGACCATCAGCAATTTTATCACAGTCAACCTGATTATGTACTGATTATGAACGATCCCAGGTCTTCCAATACAGACTAGTGTTACTGCAGTACAGATTTTTTTTTTACTGCTCTTTGAACTAAAAAGTAATCTTTTCATTAGAACTGTTCTAAGTTTCCATTATAAATGGTAAATAACAAGGCTGAAGCAAGGTAGGCTGAGGAAAGGCTGCCTGGGCACGAGCGGTGCAGCCCTCAGTCTGCACTGCGACCACCAGAGCCTCCTCAGGGAACACAGCTGCATTGCAGCGTAGTGTCCCGCAAGAATAACAGATAAACACACACGCTTCACAAGCCACTGGGCACTATATTTCTTCTGATGAGAACCATCCATTATTCTTCCATCCTCCCCTCCGTGTCACATTAGTGAGAGGTTTTACAAAGCAAGTCAGGGGACAGGTTTATTTACTCCCAGCTGCGCTGCACAGCACCCAGGTCCATTGGTATTGGTTACACATGACCTCGGGTCTTCCATTATGGGCTAATGTCTGCAGCCCTCTGACCTCCGGAAGTGCTTAAGGAAGAGCTGCAGTAAATCAGAGCACCACTTAGTTGTGGAGGAAGAAAGTCCCTCCTTATCAATCTGCCAGCGGGAGAGGAAGGACTCTGGCTGGGCTGCTGAAGGGTAACATGCTCTCAGCTCCTTGGAAAACTCTGCAGACAGAAGTGGCCTTTGTATCTGCACTTTGCCACTAAGGGTTGTTAGAGTGAAGCCGGAGGACGGTAAGCCTGGCTGCGTTTCTCTTTCAGCCTAGGCTGGCAGTGGAAATCACAACCACTCACTTCACAAGGCGGGTCCTGTGTGCACAGGTTGACTTCTGTAGTCAACCAGTGCAAAGATGGGCTGCATCAAATACAGCTCAACTGCTACCAGCACGTGTTCCTCCACTTTTGATTTAAATTTCACTAGTGCCAGCCCCACTGCACCAGCTTGAAGCTGCAGGACTTGAAGCTGCAGGAGAGCTGCAGAAACTGCTGGACTCGCAGCATAGATTATGAGGTCTGAGGGCTTGTTCAAGCTGCTGTTACAAGTGGTTTTCAGGATGCCATCTGAGCAGCAGTCTTTGTGGTGGTGAGAATGGCCAATGTGATGATTATCCTAGATAGAAGGTCCCTTTGGAGAATCAAGGAGTGGAGGACTGATGATCTGCACATCTTGTAAGCAAGGTTGGGTCAGCCGCTAGCCCACTCTGGAGATGTCTATGCAGGCCATTGCTTGGCACAGACAAACTCTTTTACTGCTTTCATCTGAAGGATATCTGATCTCACACACCAACTCTATCGTAACATGAAGGTTGTATTTCAGGAGCCTGCACTAAGGTCTATAATCAATCCTCACCACTCAGCTTCTTACCAGAGGATATGAACAGTCTGTGCAGTCTGAGCAAATTAGTCATCGTGGAGTCAACCTGAGGATGCTGTTAAACACCCTGTGCACCAGAGCATGCAGGATTACAGGAGGAAGTAATAACATAACCACAGAACACCACACTTGCAAATCATCTTAACCACAAACAGTTCTCCCCATGAGGGTGGAAACAAGAAAATTTGCCACATCCTCCGTGCCGACAAGTGGAGCCCCAGAAGAGGGCACAGAGCAGGGAGAACATGTTACCGAGCAGAGCTCCTGTCTCTGCAGGTCCTGCAATCAGCAGGGGATTTCAAAACTAGTAATAAGCAGCTCTTGGGGAGGCCCAAAGAGCATTGGGATGGGACCAGGTACTTCCCTGCTCTGGACAGGCAAAGAAGAGGAGAGGATGAAGATCTGCCAATGAGAACTTGATAGGCACAACTCACCCCTTACAATCAGGGCAAGAGGACCCCGAATAACAAAAAAGCAAAGGTGGCAATATCCCTTCCTTCCCCAGTTATCTCCTATACAGTTCTAGTCTTCATCTCTTTTTCAGAGAGCCTGGCTCAGTCAGGTCACAGGGGCTCACTATCCCAAAGATAATCCTATACCTCACACCCTCATATGGGGGGGGGGGGAGAAAAAAAAATAAAAAAAATTCTGCTGTCCTAAAAGCAAATGAAAAAGCAGCTGATCAGCCTGCTCAGCTCTGGAGAAGGCTTGAAGATCCAATAACCCATCTACATCCTTCATCCCAGGAGCAAGAACACCATCCAACATAAAAAGCAAAGGAAGAAAAGGAAACACAAGGATTTTTAATGTAATCAAATGCATCATGTGCCTAGAAAGTATTCTGCTTTATCATAGACATGTATACATAGATTGCTTTGTATGTGTTTTTTACTTCTGCCTGTCTCCAGAACAAACAGTGCAATTTTACTCTCCCATAACTGTTTCTTGGCTCCTTCTACACATTCCAGTATAGCGGCATCACAGATTCACTACAGAAAGGACTTTGTTGATCAGCTGATCTAGTTCACTGCCAGACTAGCATTATTCTCTATTGCATGAGGACTAACTCTTTGGGGAAAGAAGGCGTGTAACATCCAGCGAAAGGAGAGGCTCTGTCCTTCAGGATATAGGAAATACTACCAGAAAGAATACTTTTTTCTAGCAGAGCTTAAGTCCAAGCCATACAAGAACCAGGGCCAAGGGTGCAGAATCACCTCCTGATGACAACTCACTAGGTCACCCAGAGACGTTTTTTGTGGCTTATGTGCTTTGGGGATTTTGTATGCTATTGCGAAAGGAAGTTTACAGTAGGGAGGTTTTTGTTCAGCTACAGTTAGAGACAGGCCCAGACCAAAACCTCATAATTACAGAATCCCAAATCTTGGAAATGTCCACAGATGTATTCATACTTCACAGTTCAGACCCAACTTTCCACTACATAAGGATCAGTGATTGTTTTTTTAACATGCAAATATTAAGCTCAACCAACCACACAAACACAGAGACTGCAGAAAGAGCAGCATGCTTCTATACGTGCAATGCCAAAAAGATTTTTTTAAAAGAATCAGCAGCATCCATTGTGAGTCTGGGAGCCTGGATTCTGAAGTCAGCCTGAACACAGCAAACGTGACACCCCATTTCTCCGCATCTCTATTTAACTGCTTGTTTGCTCTTTACTTGGTGTTTCAGAATTACCAAGCCACAAGATGCAGTCCTGCCAATTCTGTCACTTTTCACTTGACAACTGTCCCTCTTCCACATGGTGATAACGACTTTGAAATTCACTTGGCATTTCAGTTTCCTTCCTGCTTCTCTCAACAGCTACACAAATGATGTCAACACGTACAGAACAATAGCGTATCATGAGCTGATAAGCACAAAGCACACAGGAGCCTGTGTCCACAGGGCAATTCCCAAAAAGAAACTTGCATGCATTAAAAAATTTATAGAATCAATAATTCTCATGGAAACAAGGCAGCCAGAATTTACTGCTCTGTTCTTTTGTGTTGTAGGTCCTGGATGTTGCTGGGATCAATGGTTAGAAATGATGCAGATGTATCTTGCAAAACAGAAAACTAAGCTAGGTAGACCTGGGCTTTCTAAAAGAGAAAACAGAGCTGCCCCACAGCTGTGTCTCAGTCGTCACAGTCACCAGGGGTTTTACCTTCTGCTACGCCTGATGGAAGGAGCAGGACCGCAGCCCAGCTCACCACACCGAATACACATACACATTATGTGACATTTCTGCTCCAAGCCAGAATGTCATGTGCACATAACTACCAAATCTGTGTGTAATGATAGCTTATCTCAGTCCTATAAGACTTTCCCTACAAATCTGTAAGATAAATCACAGCAAAGTATCATGTTCTTAAGAGGTTTCTTGTTTTTCAGTTTCTTTATCTTCCTCAGTGCAAAAGTGGATTAAAATATTTCTCTAACAAAAAAACTGAATAGCAAAATAAAGCACAAATACAAACCCAACATTATTTTTTGTAGTGGAGACATTTAATGCCAGTTTCATATTATGGCAGCTCAAAATTCTGGGACTGTCCATTAAGACACTATCTGAAATAAAATAAAAATTGCGACAAGTCTGTACCCAAAGAAAAGTTATCACCGAGGCAATAAACTCATGGCGTGCTGTCTTTGGCAGTGGAGGTATCCTTGCCTTTCACTGTTTCATCCCGTTCCCAGAGCGCTATTATAGGAGCGTTGTTTTAAAATCAGGATCATACGATGACCAGGTTTATAGCCCAAGCAGTCTGGGAGAGGAGAGCAGGGGGGAATACAGGCACTGCCTGACAGCGAGCCACAACGCCAGTGCCCGGACAAGGGAACCCAGCCGACACCACCCTGGGGAAACCCTATTGGACACAGCGTGTGGAAAAAAACATACGAAAGGACTCTTCAATCCTCCTCCATAAGCAGTGCTTAAAGCCTCCCCCCCCCTTTTTTTCTCTATTTTTAAACAAGCCATTTTCTTTCATGACCATACCCATCCATCAGCTGTTTAACAGCAAAATGTGGACAGTTAACGTGGGCACTTCAAACACCAGGGGCATGTCAGCTCATGCTAGAATTTTAAAAGTCTCTAAAATAGGAGTAAATGCAATTCATGTGTGCAAAGTAGCTTTTCTATAGATACGAATAGGTTGAATTTGAGAGCTTTGAAAACTTGATAGTGCCAGTGAAATCCTGCTACTATGAAGACAACCAGACTTTGCTCCCTCCCATACTAAATCATTTTAAAATCTGTTTGCTGACTGTTTTTACAGTTACTGTAAAGTGAGAAAACTTCCAAATTCACACTTCCTCTAGTATTTTTTGCCACAGAGAATCTTACTGCAGTTAGTCCGTTTTGTAATGGAAAACAGATGAAAGTAGAAATTAAATCAAAACCTTGCCACATATCTAAGGTGTTTTCATGCCATGCATCCCAAGAAGGTTTCCCAAAACCAACAACATTAAATTAAAAGCTCAACTATTTCAACCAGACCCAACAAATGCAGATTAAGCTTAAATTTAAATGGGAAGTGAAAAGATTTTTCCTTCTCCTCACCTGCCAAGTCTTCAAAATTCAGGGCTCTGTGTTTCTCTTTCAACACTTAGCAGCAGAAACACCTAGGGTTGAGTGGAGAGATTTCCTCCTCACACTGGCATTATTCACTATTTCTGAAGTGTCGACAAATGTCTTCAACACTATACAATGCATACAAACAGAGAGTCCCTGCCCCAACGAATTTACAGTCTGAGGCTGTTATCTTTGTTCTGCTTTGGTATATCACCACAAATTTCAACAGGGCACCAGACGAGCCCAATCCAGCTTCCACCAGCAGTTTTCCACTGCTTTTAATAGGAGTTGGACCAGCCCCAGTCAGACTAAGTTATAGAATTAGCTATTGCAGAAGAAAGCAGAGTTCTTGGCATGCCTGCAAACAGCAAAAAGCCTGATTCTCAACAGTTTTTTTAAAATTCGGTGTATATTTGAATGTTTTCACACATAATACATTTTGAGAACTTAAAGAGCTCCCTTTCACTGTATCTTTCAACCACAGCAGCGCTACAGATCAACCAGCAGTAGGCAATTTCTGAACCAAGGCAGACTGGCAGCTATGGTAACAGCTCCAGCTGGTGGAAGTTGGTGAAAGTTTTGTTTCGTTTTCTGGAATTTTGTGCTAAGCTTTCTGCCAGGACATTTCACACACTGGAAGTGTGTATTTTCTCTGACATTTTGAGAGCCTCCAAGTGTTCCTGCAAATAGCTTAAGAAATTTATTCCAAGTGCAAATTGCCGCAATTTCTGCATATCCAAAATTCTGCACTGAGTTGCTGTCTGTGCCTTTTTCCCAGCTGTATCTTGTGGAAGAGAGAGCACAGTCACACAGTCCTGTGCATTAACACACACAAAAGGCACATACACCTACTAACACCCAAAAGGTCATACAAGGATAGTACCAACTGGAGATACTGCCCTTCTGGTTTATGCTCTAGCTGGGGCATGGGTCTTTGTCAACATTCCTATGCCAGACTTGATTTTAAACTTGGTAATAATTAATTATTGCAGTTCAAGCAGCGTTTGGATCCACAAGTGAAACATGTTCCAGCTAGAAGCAGAATGGACATTACTGTTGTGACTGGGGAAAGAAGCATCTTAAAACCACGTATCTTAAAAGCATGTCCTAGTTACTACTGATTCATACCATGCCAAAGCCCAGCATCAGCACATCCAAATGCCAGAGCTTACAAGAGACTGACCTCACCACTCCATAAACCAGACTAAGTTCAGACAAAGACAATGTGAAATGACTGAGAAAACTCCACAGTTGAAATGACTGAGAAAACTCCACAGTTCACAGAGCATCTTTGAAGTCACATGCCATCAGTGTCCCCACCCAAAGCCCTCTCCAGCCTACCTGGTGCCATCCTCAGATAGAGAGGGATCCGAAAGGGCTTTCTTGCTCATTGCATTTTGCTGATCTGATCTCTCTCGTCCAGACAGGACATGGCCATTAAGTGCTGTTAACATCCAGACAAGATGCTAGGTGTTCCCCTCCTTCCATGCTTCTTAGAAGTGCTTCTTGCAGTTATCCCTGGTTACAAGTAGTATTTTCCCAATTTGCTCAGAGATGTACTCCTCCCTCCAAGACGAGAAGTCCAAGTGGCTTCCATCCTCTTCCTCAACCACTTGATTTAGTCACTCAGCCACTCTGGAAAGCAAAAATCAAGATCATGAGACTTCTGTGCAACAGAACAGCCAACCAGTTTACCATAAAATGTGAAAGTACACTGCAAAAGTTTGCTATGGCAATTTTTTATGTTCAACCCAAGCAAATTGCTTTCTGATCGTTTTTAATGGCAATTTTGTTTCTTCTTATTCATTGATATTTTCAAAAGTTCCAAAACAAATGTAGGCATAAATAGCTTTCATTAGAAAGTATCCAGTCTATTTACCTGGAAACACTGCCTGGGTATTTAATAGGGTAACTACTTGTTTACAGTGTATCAAAATACTTACTTAATTTCCTGAACAAAGCTTTTTTCATACTTATTAAAGTTTTAGCTTGTACTTAACTTCCCTGTTTTGGAAAGCAGAACCTCAGTTGCTTTCCCTCCTGTAGCATCACCCCACTGATTCCACACTCCATGCAGAGCTGACAGGACCAGACACAATGCTCAGCTGTGTTCAATGTACAATTCAAGATAATCTCTTTCCATCCTGAAACTATCTGTTTACTGTGGAACCACTCTGGGATACAAGCCTAGTATTGGATTGGTTATTTGGATAAGAAAGGGGTTTTTTTTGCCACATCTTTCAGTTGGGAATGGAGTGTTCCAAGATGTATTAGATTTAGGTTATTGTGAGAATGGGATCCACTGTGAAGGTCATATGCAAGCTTAGTTTCTGAACACTTAGGAAATTTTGGATACTCAGGCTCAGAGCATGAGTCCAAGTTCTACATAGAAGCTGCCTTCAGCTTGAAGGAAATAAGGACTCCTGGGGAACCAAAGACTACCTGATTTCCTTTATAAACCCTGACAAGTCTTTGGGGAAAAGAGACTTACATGGTCTATACTTTCACCATCTAAAAATAACCTCCTCTGACTCCCTGCCTCCCTTTCACTGTCTCCTTCTACCTCCCACTCACCCATTTCCCATAAATGTTGTTTCCAGACACAATTGATTTAAAAACTCAGATTATTCTGTTAAAATTGCTGACTTTGGACTTGGGACCCCAAGCCAGATTGGGACAATCCCCTGAGGTCCTTTCTCCAGCTAATTTATAGCAATTTTTGTTGAGACAAGGAGTTACGGTCTGTAAAAGGCTTGCTGTCGGCCTCTCATAAAACCCCAGCACCCTGTCAGAGAAGGGACGGAGCCTGGGAAGAAAGTTTCAGCAGTGATCAGCTGGTTTCCAGATGGGTGGCCTTCTACACACTGTCCAATCCCATGGGTCCAATAAGCCAGCCCTGATTTTGCACTTTAAAAAAACAAAGATACAAACCCTCCTCTACTTTCAGTTCGGGTTTTATAAACATGCTCCCAGTCTCCGTGTCAAATTTATTAAGAAGAAATTCATTCTGCCGTCTGTCCCTTTCTCTCTCTCCGCATGTATGTGGCAGCCCCTTTTGCTCCAGTTTCTCACTTTTACATGGGGTGGGGAGACTTGCATCATGATTTACATCCTTCTGGGTTGTTTTCCCATCAGAAATAAAGAAGGGGGCAAACAAGTCAGAAAGTTGAGGGATTGGCCTCCAAGGTATCAAACCACCCACATGAGGCAATGTTTGTTCTCAGTCTGGCATAAATTCTCCTCTTGTTCTGTCCTCTCCATCTTAACAAACCTAAAGAGCACTTGATTAAAGATGTAAAAGGTTGGTCAGCAACGCTGGTAGTCAGAAAATGGCATACTTCTGACTAAGCGAGAATGCTGCCTCTGAAACAGCACTGCCACAGAACCAAAGTGCTACTGCTCAGAGGACCTGGTTCTGCCTCAGCGCAGAAAGCAGACTTACCCTGCACCTACGGACCTTGACTGCAGTTCCCTTCTAAGTAGGGAAATCTCTATCAGCCTCTAGACAACTATTTATTCAGCTGTTATGTCTATCTGTCTATATTAATTGTGACATGCATAATTTTCCTTGTATTTAGCCCAAATTCCCCTTTTACTTTCAGCTCATTATTCTTACTGACATCACTGACTTCAGCAGCGCAAGGATTTCACGCCTGGCATTACCCTGAAGGGAACTGGAGATGGCTGTTGTGGCTCCTGTGCCTGGCGGATGTCTCAGAGCCAATATTCAGGCTTTGGACTTTCCTTATAAAGCTGCAACTTTGAAGCCAATTTAGTTCTTCTCTAAACTCAGTCTATAAGCTTTACTACTTCTACATAGGAACTATTAGGACTATTCTCTCAACTGTCCCATCAAGATGACAACCCTGATTATAACATGTTCAGAGACTTTCAAACAGTGCAAAAATAGAAAGCATAATTGTAGGGGGAGACTGATCAGCTTCACAAAGAGTGGGTAAATGGCATATTTAATCAAGATGTAGAACTAAATTTTTGGGCATCATAAATGTCTGCTCACTAAAACACATAGTTATGGGTGATCCTGGAATTTGAGTACTTAGACTTGGTCTTTGTACTGAGGAAATTAGTAGAAACTATGCTAAGGAACAGACTTAATTGCATAGCTAAATATGTGATAATGATACCGCTGATCCCTTAGAGCTCTCTGAAGGATTCACGGTGTGTATGGGTAAGGATGATCTAGCTGGTATTGTTTAAATGTGGGGGTTATTTAAAGAAAAACTTTCAGGAAGGTCCCTTACCAAAGATTCCTAATATTGTCATGGTGTGAGAAGGAACAACCTCTTGTACATTAGTAACTGGTTAAAAGAAAGGAAACTCATTTTTTACAGCAGAACAGGGTTGCTAAGACACTGTTCCAAAGGCCTGTCCTGGCATCTCTCCTGTGCAATTCATCCATAACAATGCAGGAAAGGGGTGATTAGGAAAATGACATTTGCAATTGATTCCCAAATCATTCAAGATTGTCAAATCTGAAACTGAGGGTGATGAGGTGTAGCGAGATTGCAACAAACTGACTGACAGGGTATGAAAGCGCCAGACTGAATTACCTTTCAATAACTACAAAGTAATGCACATGTGGAGAAACACAAACTCCATAAACCCTTTGACATCTGGGTTAGGTATTACCACTGACAAAAAGAGATTTAGAAATCCCTGAGGATAGTGCACTGAAGACATCAACTCAGTACTTGTCCTTGGCCAAAAAAACCCCATAATGTTAGAAATTGTTAGGAAATGAACAGAGAACAGAATAGAAAACTTCCTTATGCCTGGATGTGAGCCTTGACCACTGCCTGCTGTGCTGTTCATTCCCTCTAAAAGGATACAAGAGACCCAGAAAACATACAGCAAATGGCAATAAGGATGAACAGAAAATAGCTTCCATGCAAGGCGAGACTAAAGAGATAGGCCTTTTCAGCTGGAAAGGAGACAAGTATGGGGGGATATAGTAGAGGTCTGTAATGAATTGGCAAATGTGATTTACTAGTTGACCAGGCAAAGTTGGGGGACCATTCTTAAGCTTAAATTAAACATGTGCTTAAGTATGTGGCTCAGGCAAGGCTCAAGCTCTGCCTGTTGTTATCTCAATCCCCCTTTCCCACCTTCATCTTTTGGGTTTTACTCAGCTCAGAAGATGATAACACAGGAGCCCCCTTTCATGTACTGGTTCTTGTGTGGTAGCATGACGCAGTAATGTCTTGGTGACTAACACTGCCTGTGAACACTCCTACGCATGTAAATACTTTTCATTGAAAAATTATGTTTGCAAAGGCACAGATGCCAATATGTTGTTAGATCCCTTGCGGTACAAAATGATTGTTGGCCTAAAATATTTGAAAAGCTTCTTTCCAATTCCAAATCCATATGCACAAAGGGAAAAAAAAATATTTCCCTCCCTATTTTCCCTCTATATAACACTCTATGGCAAGGCATTTTACAAATCAGAGGCACATTTTTGTGAACAATCCCAGGTGTAACATTTTCCTCATGGGAAGTGATCTGCAGATTTTGATGCATTTTGCTAGTGGTAACTGTTTGCAGCATTCAGAGCATCTCAAAACTGCAATTCTTATTTGATGAAAAAACCCTTTGCAAAACAGTGAGACCTCTGCCCATGTGAAGACAGAATAAGGTCTTTGGGAGGAACCCTGAAATGCATTCACTCCTGGGAGACAGATTACAACCAACTGGCAATGAGGATTTCTAGATCAAAACCAAATCATCACCCAAGTAATTAGCTTTATCTCTATAATGCAAGGCTTCTCTGTAGTAGCCACGTCACATCTTCAGCAGGAGACAATTCATAGCTCCCCATCATTTCCCTGATATATCTATTACAAAAAAGTCCAGATTTGCTTGCCATGACTTGCAGCCCCCCTGAAGGCTATGACCAGTTTCCCATGGACTTCAGCATGGCCAGGATTTCACTCTCAGATATGAGCAAACCTTTAAATAAAAACAGTGTGTCCCACAATTACAGCATTTTCCATCAACACAAAATTCAACCTCAGCAGCACTGACAATCTCTTTTAGAACAACGAATTTTCAGTGGGAGCGTAGCGGAACCTCAGGGTGTAGGATTAGGGTTATTACCACCTTTTTAGAGGTATAAAATTCCCTCATTAGGTGCACTGAAAACTAGAGCTCCTTCGCAACGGATTAATGCTTCACATCCACTATTAATTAGCTTTCACTGCTGAGGTTCAGGATAGCCACAAGATGCTATTATCAATCTTTCCCGTGCAGCTCTGCCCATCTGCAGTACTTGGCACAGATTTTAAAGTACAGTAGACCCGAGTTTTCCAGGGAGCAGCCATCACTCCTGTGCTCCCTCTGGAGTGACTACTGGAAGCCAAAAGCATTTAAGCAAAGCTAGATAAAATCAGCAGCGCCCAATGTGGGCTCTTTCTGGTTTCCTGCAAGTAAACAGACATGTTTACAAGGGGCTGTACATTCACATCAATCATAAGGTGACTTTGTTTACAGTAAAGGAATTTCCTGCAGGCTTTTGCTGTCCTGGTTTCTTTCTCTTTGTATTTACTTTTGTTCAAACGTAATTTAAAAAAAGCCAAGGTACTCCAGCTCAATTCAAAACGTGACACACTGAAATCTGAAGCAGGCTATAATTCATGCCCAGATTTAGTTGTTCTTTTTCTTGTTTGTTTGTTTAAGCTAACACACGCCTCTGCATTAAAAAGCCACTTTTCTCTACCCATCTGATTCATCTACACCTGGCAAGAAAGCAGCTTTGATTTGTCTCCCCATAAAGAACTGCTTTTCTCATCAAGCCCACAAAACAGCAGAAGCCTACCTGACACAGGGATCGGGCTTTTACTTCAGGCATCTAAGAGACAGATCCCTCAGAGGAATTAAAGTAAAAATGTTATTGAATGCAACTGAAAGACTGGCATTAATATCAGCTGAGCAGCCGGGATTAAGGAGTTCTGCTGCCATGAATCAGAGTGAAGCAATTCTCCACCCCTTGACTGAATAACAATTCAGTTCAGTGGGGATGTAATTTGAGGAATTGCTACAAATTCCTCAATTTGCTGTATTCCTGTAATTTGCTAGAATTTGGCTGCAAAATTCAGAGTTTCGACAGAGAACTGCCTCTCAATAGCAAGTTCCTCATTTTCTATGAAAGAAGTCCCAGAACCTCTAACGACAGAACATCTGTACTGGAGCTTTTTATGTGTGCTCACCCAGAAATGGGTACAGCCAAAATCTGAATAAAAGGAGCTGCGTGGTGACTTCTGCATGACACAGAGCTAACATGCTGCAGTGAGCCATGGGGTAGGAGGGAAGCTACAATCCTCTTGTCTTCACTTTTCTTCTCTGATCTCTCCCTAAAGCCCCAGCTGTGCCCGGAGAAGCAGGCCTGCTGCTCCTGATGCATGGGGGTGTGTGGGGCACACAGCAACGAGAAGCTACATGGTTCTGGTCTGCAGTGAGCTTAAGCCAAAGCATAACAGGCAGGGCTTTGGCAGGCTGGCAGCCACCTGCAATTGCTGTGCTGTCTCTCTGGGCTCATAACTCATGTGTTCTGGGATACACATATACTTTGATAAAAAAATCATGAACTAAAACCTCAGTCATACTTAAGCTATGGGGTACAGATAAGAAAAAGCCACAGCACTCAGGCATACATCTCACCCACCACAATGGCATAGATCTTACAGTTGCTCCATCAGGCCCTGAAGTTATGTGCTCACTCCAGCCTTCACTGCCTGAGCTGTTTGCTCTCCGTTCTGCTGCATGAGGTGACTGTGCATTAGGTCACTCTGGTTTATTATCCCTGAGTGCAAGCGAGCATTAACAGGTCAAACAGAGGAAGTGCCAGGAAAAGGCGCTCCCTTAACACACAAGCTTTAGGAGGCAAGACACATATAACCTACAAAGGCTACAAAAGATAGAAGAGCAAGAATGGGAAGTGCAGAGCCAGAGATTTGCCAAGAAGAAAGTAGATTACTATTTCCAAGTGGCAGAGGAGGGACGTACCACCCCCATTTGATCTTCCAGGTAAAACAGGCTCAGCTGCAGAAACAGGAGCAGGGCCCACATGACTATAAGACTTCAGGAATTTCTTTCCAGTAGTTTCCAACGCAAAAGCCATGATTCAGTATAAAAATCAGCTTAGTACAAGCTCTCTTTGTTAGCGTCTGTTAGCAAGAATGTCAGCTAATCAATACATTTTTATTGCCAGATACCTACAGGGCTGGAAGAGAACTATTTCTGACATTATTTTCAGTGTTATTCTTACAACTCATATTCCTGGAAGCAGTTTTTCTTCACCTTGTGTGGCATCGTTACTCATCTTCACTGATGCTTATCTAGCTCCATAAATCTGCAAATGCCCATCCAGAGAGCTGCATCCCTCTGGACAGCCTACCAAGCTCATGCAGCGAACACTCTCCTCCCCATCACTTCATGCTGCCAGACTGTCACCCACAGCTGGGTCAGCATTCGGCACTTCATGGTGGCAAGCACCCCCATAGCTGACTTGCACTGTCCCCACAGAGCAGTTTCCCTGCTGCAGGCAATGAGAGGGAACAGCTGTGACTTGGCAATACACAACAAACAAATCTTCTGAATCCTGTAACCCTATTTACACAGCAGCGCCTCGTACCACATTTGTGCATCGCAGGTGAATAGAGCCATAAGCCATATCTGTTAGCAGCCGTTGCTGCAACCATAGACCTCTACAGAGCTATTTGGCACACTGGAGAAAACATGTTAGCAAGCCTGGAACTGCCTCCTGGAAACTTCCCAGCCTCTCTTCTTGCTTCTCCAGACAGACACCTCTTCTCCCTTCCCAGGTATCTGGGTGTTTTTCTCTCCTATACACTGGCAGAGCCCTGGGTTCCTCAGTGCTTCGTGCTTTTGAGGAATCCCAGCTGCACACACACAGGGTAGAGATTAACCGGCAAGCAGTGCTAAGCCCAAGGTGCTCTTCTGTACCACAAGCGCTGCTTCCCAGGAGCATGTGTAAGCACGGAGAACTGAACCAACTGGGGAGCCTTGTAATCTCCTCCTGCCCCTGGCCTCTTGACTTTTGGCAAGTCACTCTTCTCTCAGGATCCTTTCCTGCACCTTCGCTATTGAACTGTGTGAAACAGCATGGGTAAGGCACAAGCTCCAAGCTTATGTCTCAGCTCTGCTTTTTAGATTTCCTTTGAGACTATGGCTGAGTCAGTCTTTGTGAACTTGTGTCCCAACCTGGACGTGGCAATTCCACCTTCTGCATGGAAAAGCATGCGGTGTTGTGACACCACAGTGGGAGCAGGAGGAGGCAGCCCCAAAGTTTTTTCAAAGATGCACATCCCCAGCGTACAAGCTACAGAGGGCAAGGTCTGTCTCTTCCCACATGCTGCTAAAACCAAGCACCGAGCATGCTGTCACTTTACATTAATGCACTGCACTCAATAAATACTAATGTATTGGTGTATGGGCCAGGGTGAATCTAAGCTTGCAAAACATACTCAGCAGAATAAGTACCAAGTATATAGGATATACTGTCTCCAAGTTACTCTCTGAAGGGAATAAAATTAAGGAAAAATTACTCTCATTTCCAATCAACTCATTAAGGCAATATCAATTAAAGGAGGGAACACACAGCCAACACTACCATGCATGCTTTGGGAAACACATCAATATCAACAGTACCTTGGAATAACATATTTAAGAGAATTAATTTAATTCTGAATACTGTCTTGCCTCAGGACCAGTTTCTATTTGTCCCAAGACATGTTGAAACAATAAAGAACATTTTCTCACCAAGCCCCTGCAAAAAATTTTCTCTTAAGGCTTTAAAAAATTGGCAAAAAGCCTTCTACAACAAAAATGGAAATCCTCCTTGTCGCATAATCATCACACTGCCTCAGAAACTTCATACTGATATTGGTAACTTAGAAAAACTTACATGCTTAAAACGAGATCCTTTGCTGGTAAAGACAAGCGACCGCTCTCCCTTTAACTTTAGAAAGGGACAACACCAAGCAAAACCTCTCAGAGTATCTTCTCAGAGTAAAGAGCAAACAGATGATTTCTGTAAGTACTTAGACACTATACACTGATGAAGCATGTGCTGTACTTGACAGGTAGGTTGTGATATATTTGTTTAGCTGCAGGACAATGAGATTCTGGGGCTTCTAGGTGCTAATACAACCCAAAGGATCATCAAGTATTTTGAAGGTTTAGAAATAACCAGGACATCACAATAAACCCACACGTGTTTGGCATTTGCCTTACATTAACCAACCTAACAGGTCATCTAAATATACCTGAATGTACATAAAACTCAGGTGAACTGATCAAAATGGAGAGGCTGGTCAAAATGAGGAGCTACTTTGAATCATGTCTGGCTGCAGCTTTACATTCTTTGAAGGAAAGTGGCTGAAGTATAAGAAAAGAGGCTTACTTCTTCTGTGAACCTCTTTAGAGCAGTATCTGCCACACAGAAGATACTGAGGGAGAAGAAACACGTCCCTAGCATCCCATGTGCCCTGATATTCTGGATGGAAACACTAGGTGGTAGCCTGACATTCATCAGACTTCAGAAGGAAAAACATGAGTTCCAGCAAGTTCTTTTTTAAACGACTGTTTTGCTGTGGAGAAGACCATAATAGCTGTTTAGCAATATACAGGGGCATTATGGAATAGCATAGGATAAAAGGACTCGCAATGGATCTCTTTGGTAGTGTCTGCCACAGCTAGCTCAGAGCCAACCAGCAGTGGGAGGAGGAGGAACGTGAATTTCAGTATATCAAAAAAAGACCCTGAAGTTATTACCATCCTGAGGCATCACTGGAACAGAGTGGGCTCACTGCAGGAAAAGAAAAAGAAGCAGAATGAAATGACTCCTCTTCCATCATGTACTCAAGACCTACACATAAAACACAGCAAAAGCACCTGCATGGTTTGCAGCCTCCTGGAGGCACCCTGCATGCAAAGAGGAGGTAGTTAAACTATCCTGTAGACATGTACAAGATGCACTAGGGATCAGGGTAATAGGGAAGAAAAATGATTGAACCCAAAGCAATGGAGTTGCGGGGGAATGACTTCCTCATCTTTGCACTCCATGTGAGGATAAACAAAGTCTCTTCTCCCTTTACTCATAAGTAACCTAGTGAGCTTTGGTTACTTATTTCATCAGAAAAGGCACAACCTGGGCCAGGAAGATAAACGAGCTACAACTGGGGGTGTTTTTCATGTTTAAAGCTCAGCAGGCAGCAGTAGACACCTGAGTGCTTCATCCCTGTAAGAAAAGGGTTTCCACAACTTTTTAAGAAAAGCAGAAGAATCCTCAGCGTTCTGGTCTCCTTGACATTGTTCACAGTGAATATTTGTGTAGCAAATCCTGCATACCTGACATTTCCTTACCCAGGCTGTGTGCATGCTCACACCCGACAGCAGTTCTGCTGTATTTGCTGCTATAGAGATTGCTTGGCAAACATCAGAGATACAGCAGCAAATTCAGCTATCATTCTGTTATAAGGAATCTAATCAATTCTCATGTTTTTACTTAAGCCAATGTAAAAATTATTCAGGTGTTCTTCCTTTCCCCACGCTGCTATTGATTAAAGGTTATGACAAGCTTCACAGACTTCCCATCTCTCCCCATCTAGTAAAACCATTTGTCTAATGCACTGGTGCGTGTGGTACAACCATTTGTGCCGTCCTTCGGCATCAATTCAGAAAAGTGTTTCAGCATGTGATTAAGGCCCTCTGAGGACAATGCCAAAGCTAAGCACATGCCCAAGCACACCGCTGAGCTGGCTATACCAGTGAATCAAGATTTTTAGCTGTCAGGCTTTGAATGAGGATCTTGATCCCTGCACCAATGGGCAAAGTGTTCTGCCTCCAAGTTTGGTGACTGCTGCAGTTTTAATCTATTGGTAACTCCTAGGGCTGGTGCATGCCTGTCTCAAGGCATGGGCGGCAAACAGAAAGTAGGCACTAGGGCAGAGCAGTGCTGATGAGCATAAAAGAGTAGCATGAGCAGCTAGGGACAAAACTTGTAAAAATTCAAGTCATAGGATGAAATGTAGGTAGCAAGAGACATTATAGCTAACAGCAAATATTTTAAAGGCTCCTAAGTATCAAGAGAGTAAGGAAAGAAAGTGCTGGTGGCCTGCTCATGTGGGAGCAGGGCTGTGATCCCTGAGCTCAGAAGCAACACTGGAAGTGGAGCAGGGAACAACCGGTCCAGGGCTCTTCGAACCCTCACGTCTACTTGTCCTGCTGCCACGTAGGCAAGCTGACTGTAGCACAAAGGTGCAGTGGAGTGCAATTTGGAGGCAGTGTTGGACTCCTGGGGCGGAGTGGTTACCCCAGCACAGAAGAGGGTCACTCGTGCGCTGTGCTGCCAACCCCTCCTGGGATCACCCCCAGAGCTCTGCTTGCCCTGTGGGACTAAGCAAGTCTGGGATTTGAACTAGTATCTCTGGGCATCACATGCAATTCTCTCTGTGTCCGGGCGGCATGCCCTAGGGAGAGCACGCACCTGCAAATACACTCCCCCAGGTGCAAACAGAACAGGAAAGTGGACCTCCACTAGAAAGCAAAAAACCTCCTGATGTTAAGCTGTGACTGAAGAGAGATTCTCTTAATGCAAAGCCATGTGCCATCTAAAACCAACCCAACTGTCCTTCATTTTGATCTTTACCAGGAATTATTAGCACCCTCCAGGAGAAAATCCACCTCCTGTATTCTGTTTCCAGCTGGCTCCAATTCACTCATGTTCTGAATGTCCCACTGGATTCTTCTAACATTTTATAAGGTGGCAGCTTAAACTCCTGTAATCCGTGGCCCCAACTATGGCTATTAGAATACACTATGAAAAATAATATTTGGGGACAGGGGAGCCAAACTTTGAAAAAGTAGCCTGCCTCTAAATATGACTGCAGCTTCAGAAATGAGAGTTTGCAAATGTCCAGAGATCGGGCTGCTCTCATGTAAACCAGGTCACTTAAGACACCGAATCTCCTGATCTGATCACATCTGTCGAAGCCTGAAAGCAGTAGGGAGAAGGGGAACATGTAGAGCTATGCAAAGCCTCCATTTGCAACGCTGCCAGTGTACATTTATCTTGAATATGTCTCAAGCGGGAGAAAATCTAAAGGAATGCTCTCCTGTGTCTAGTCTGCTCAGGAAACGGTAAAAAGTGGCACAATTTCTCTCTATAAATCCAGACTAACAAGGCTTTTGCCCCAAGAAAATGGAGGATTTCCTGCTCTGTAAGTGCTGGTTTCTAACAGTAATTGGTCAGCTAAAAGATGGGGGGCTGACGCAAGATTCATTTGATGAAATCTGGTGCCCTTTTTTACACTGGGGGCAGCCAAGATGGCCAGCTGGCTGGTGACTTACCTCTCCCCTCCCTAGACATCTCAACAAATGGGCTTTTTAACAGCTCTAGGTTAATAAATTAACAAACCTTGTCTCAATTCATAATCTCGCCAGATTGGAGGGGAGTGAGAAAAAGGGGAAAGTTCAAGTCTGGATGAAGATCCAAGTATTACATACTGAGTGTAATACAACAGAACTGAGTGAAGAACTAGATAAAGCTAATCATGAACTAATAATAACAAATCTGTCAAACCCTAAGCAACAACATATCATCTGCCAGCAACGTCAGTCTTAAATGCCATATATACAAACCCCTTCAGCGTGTTAGATTTTCATTTCTTCACTTACCATCATGTTCAAACACAGTTGTCCCTGAGACTATCTTGTCTCAAAGGAAACCACAATTTTAAAGTGCAAGTCATAAATATCCTGATGGATGTAATGATTCTCAGCAGCATTTGGCATTACAGCCAAGGTCATTTTTTCACTAGCTAGTAAGGGATCCTTAGCAACCTGTAAGTGCGAGTCTATTACAAACCTGTAGGTCTTAAATGAGCTAACAGCACATACTGTCTCCAACCTTTTAGGGTAAGTGTAAAGTTGCCTCTTAGATCAGATCCTTAAGATAGCCTAGGGATATTGGTGCATTCAGGTTTGAAAATCATGCCAAAACAACCCCAAATAAAAATGCTGTGAAAAAATCCAGTCTCAGGGTGTCTAGTTGGGAAATGAGAGTGCCAAAATCGTTTTGAGTTATTTTGCTGGGAACACAGCTTTTAGAAATCGCAGGCTCATTTAAGGGGTGCATGTGGAACTTTAACAGAAACACTCTTAATTATCAAACAGTAGAGAACTGGCAAATGCTTCATGTAATATGAACCTGAGAGTGCATCTCCAATTTTTTTTTTGTTGGGAGTAACATGATACAGTGGTCTTAAGGGACACATTTCCCATAAGTATCCTGGATTGCACCTTCATACTGTAGTGCATGGTTATTGCATGAGCAGTATTGTATGTGCAGCTCTACCCATCTGGGTGCAAAATCTGCACTTGCTATATTTGGAGGCAGAGTAGAAAGCCAGTTGGCATCTCCCCTCCTTCCCCCCACAAGATGCCCCTTTATAGCCCAGCAATCACCAAGTACTAGACCGTACCTTTAACCAGTCACTCATCTTGACTCAAGTGTTTGTAAGGGTTCCCATTAGTCCATTTCCCTGTGTTTCACACCTCCAGCATTTGAGCTCCCATTAAACTGAACCAAGGAGACAGTCAAACATTACAGATCATCTCAGGATACTTTATATTTAGAAATCAGCCTCAGGCCACAACAGTTCTTGAGATTCCTAGCTCCCTTCAGACCCAAGTATATAATGTATCCCCCACAAATCACTTCAATTACAAATTAATATTGCATAGTCCCCAAAAGCCACAGAGAAGAATAAGGCTTCCATTGAGCCAAAAAAAAAAGTCAGGAAATGGAAGACGTGGCTGTAACCACATGTAAAATCCAATCAAAGAGTTGTTCTGGTCAGTGGAAAGCTGTTTTTACAAATAATTAGATCACCCCCCTATACATTTTATAGTTAGTTGATTGCCTTTATTTCACAAAATACTTTTCTCACACACTGGCTTAAAGGTTACCCTACTCTGGGGTCTAATGCGACCTGGCAAAAGATAAACATGAGCTGCCTACAAGATAAATCTAGAGAGGAACACACTCCATAGTACAATCCTCCATTGCATCTGTTCACTTCACATGAACAACTGCTGCAATCTGGTATTTCTGTTCCAACATATTTATGTGTTTCATACATCAGTAGTAAGCAATTAGGCAAAGCAGTCCCAACACTGCAAAGAGCTCACCAGCTGAACCATGCATGTGTGGGACGATCAGCTGCCAGTCTGAATCCGCATGGATTTTGTTACCTGTTGCCCCTGTGCAACACAGTAATCAATATTAAGGGATTACACTCTAAGAACATGAGTGGGGTTCAGTTTTCTCTAAGTGACCCAAGCACATGCTCAACATGTTTGTATGAGGAGATCAAGTGAAAGATCCATTAGACAATAAAGCAGCACAAGCCCACGTTCCTGTGGGCTGAAATCAAGGGCACATTTTCAAGCTCTGAGTAGGCTAAAGAAACCTGATGCCATCTGAAACAGCCCTCAGTCAGTGTGTGCCGGCTGGATAGAAAATTCTCATTATCTTTTTATCCTGCTTTGTACCTTGCTGGGTTTTTGCAGTGTCTCAATAATAAAACAGCTAAGTAGCATCCCACAAAGAGAAACTGAAGTGCCACACAATGTTTTCTTTATGAAGTGCTTCATGTATTTGCCTCCAATAACTTTTTCACAGAAGCTAAGGATATTCATGGGGAGAGGCACAGCGAAATCAATCTGTGTCTGGAAAAGTTGATATGCTCCTTACTTGTTGTAACCTGAAGCTGTTGCCTTCATTTTATTTTTTTTTTTAATTACTGGTACATATTTGAGACCTGAGCCAAAATGATATTAGAAGGAATCCTGCTGTGGCTTCGCTGATTCTTTGAACAGATCCTTTGACAGCAATAAACACCCATGCTGATAGCAGAGTATAAGGCAATTTCAAATCAGGCCATAAAGCAGCAAAACCAGACGAGTGCTGAAAAAAAAAACAACTAATGTAAGTGCATGTGGTGATCTACTACTGCAGTGTAACACCAGGTGCTCTGATAACTCCTTCTGATCAAGGAGGCTAAAGTGCTTTAAAAACACTCATGAGCTAAACACTGCAGCATCCCATGGAAGCAGGGAGGTATCCTTCACTCCACTCTGCAGTCTGGTAGAGAGCCGATGCCTGCTCCCACCCCTGTGGGGTTGGGGACTCTGATCCCAGCAGGACCCCAGGGTGCTCATCCAGGAAGCCGTTGACAGCACTGGGACTGAACCTGCAATTCCCAGCCTTTTCCCTAACCAGGAACACAGTCCTTCCTCCAAGATGAAGGAAGAAAATAGACAAAGATATGCTGATAGGCTAATCTGAGGACAAATGCTGTGCTAAATTTCCACATTAGACAGTGATGATAAAGGCTTAATAATTTCTATATTGAATGCACAAGAAGATTAGTAATGCATTTTCTTTTAATAAATACTTAAAGCATAGTCACATAGTGTCAAACCCAAGCACTCAGTTTTATGATTTAGTCCCCAAAACCATGAGATTACTATTAAGAGAGCATAACTTGGTGGGTTGTTGTTTTCTTTTAAATTTGCCTCCTAATTTCAGAGCCTTGAGCCCTGTTTTCCAGATTATTTTTTTTTTCCTATGACAAGGAGGACTAGAAACTCCCTTGGATTTTGAAAGCTGAGATTCTCCCTTAATTACATGCATGGCTCTAGGAAATACACCAAATATCACATAACTTGGCATTCTTACCATGTTTCACGTTCAAAGCACTTTGCAAACCTCATTTAATGAATCGTGCAAGCACTGCTGTATTTGGAGGCAGTCAAAAATTATTGCTCTGAGCAGGACATGGGACCCTGACAAGGAGGATCAGGCCCTAAGCAAGCCGTCTCAGGGTCATTGGAGGACTCATAACTGGGATTACAGCTTTGGATTCCTCCTGTCCTGAAAGCACACTTCTGTTGTTAAAGATATTAGCACTCAAACAGAGCCTCATCTACTCTAGAGCACCTGTTTACACAGTCTAGGTAATTTTTACTTATTTATGTGACCGACCTACCCTTCTAGCCAACCCTGCAATAATAAAGCAGCATACAACATCAATAAAAACAATGCACAAAAAAGGTTTTTAAATTGAAATACCACACACCTCTGTAAGACCTGGGAAGTAGCAAAGCACAAAATGGCAGCTCATGTTTCCACACCTGCCTTTCTTCCCCATCCACCCACCCAAAATTTTAACAGGAGTGTTTATTTGAAGAAAGAAAAATTAAAAGCTAATGGATAAGAGATGCACACTGGGGATTCAGAGGGCCCTGGTCTAGGGACAGGGAAGGTCTCATTACACCTGGAGAGCCCTTTTTCCTTTCACTGCTAAATCCCACTCCTGGGCGTACCTTCTGGAAGGCTTTCTGAGGTTGGCAGTGTTTGCACTGCTTTGAAATGCAAGTCTCCCCCGCTTTGTTTGTTTTTGAAATGGTTTGAAAGGGAGGAGCAGACGTCCTTGGCTACTAAAGCTGAGCTTTCCCAAAACACAAGCTGCTGCTCTTTGTTTGCTTCTCGTTAATTAGCTGTGTGTCTAATTAGTGACAGGTTCCCTTTGGCTTTCCTGAAACCAAAGCCCCTCCATGTCAGTAGAGGTCCATCAGGGGACTTGTCAGTGCCCGAATGGTTTCCAGCTGCTCCGTGGCCCTCCACATAAGCACACGTGCACGCACACTGACGCTTACCCACTTCAGCCGACTGACTGGTGATAGCCCTGCCAACGGAGATACAAGTCACTTTATCTGCACTGAACCCCTGATTGCAGCTAGGTCCAATCTGCAACATCCTAATTCACATCACATCCTAATCCACCGTAGAGGCAGATTCACAGCAGGATAGAAAACAGGCTTCTAACCCTCTGCTCTAGCCCACTTTCTCTTCCCAGTGTTTTGCTCTGACACTTTGGTCCAGATTCACCTCTCAGTTACTGTAGTTGAATAACACTCATTTCACCCAAGGGTGAAAACTACTTTTCAGCTGCACAGAGTATCACTCAGCTTTCAGGGCACTCACTGCAGGATACTGTTATTGCAGTTTGTTTATTTAAACCGAGGTGAGCTTGGCCTGTTACCAGCTTTAAATTCACCTTTTTGGGGACTCATTGAAAAATCCCGTCAGCTGTACATGCTGGTGTGAGAAAGAGGAAGGACACAGACTTGCACCATCCCAGGGGACCGCTGAGACTGTTCCTCCCCCACGCACACGCTTCCTGCTCTTCTCTGCTCACTTCCCCCCTGCGGGTTTCCATCAGCAGGTCCCTAAAGAGAGAGGAGTTTATTTAATTCCCTACTGATGTCAGATCCTGTTGGTGCCAGAATGATTGATGGGCAAGCCCCATGACTGACGGGAAGATGCGCTTTCAATTAGCTGTGTGGGCTGTTTCCCTCTCTCTGCCCTCACTCCCCACAGTCCCTCTGGGGCAGTACCCTCGTTGCAGGATTTCTCTTTGTACCAGCGTTCTGTATTCTCTACCCTCTCTTATACCACCAGCACCATTTTAAACAAACATGGCTTATTTTAACCTGGGCAAAGCTGAACATGGAACTCTCTTGTCTTGGGCATAAAACAACCCCAAAACCCATCAACCCATAGCCATCAGAGAAGACATTTCTCCCAAGAAAGCCACAGGATTCACAGCATTTTGTTGAAAACCTCTCTGAAACCCAGGGTCTGTGGTACCTGGCAGATCACAGCTTCAGGGAGTCACAGAACCAGGAGAAAAAGCATAATCCTTACATGGTTTTGACTCCTATTTTGCAATAACCACTCTAAGACTGGACTACACACACAAACTGGGATTACTCCTAAGAAACACTACCAAGTACAAAGATTATGATAATTCCTCCTTTTTGGTCTTTTATTTCTACAGAATATGCAGTATCTTAGCTCTTGCTCTCATTCCTGTGTAACAAATCCAACCCCTGGCACAGCCACTTGTGCAAACAGGATGGCATGAGAACATCAAAAGAGCATTTTCACTGCCTCCCCGTGGCATTCACTCAAGCCTGCCAAACTGAAACACCTAAACCAAAAAGCTTTTGCAACTGGAATAAAATCAAGACAACCTTCAGCATTTAAAAATGATGATGGTTAAACAAAAGCATCCTTTGACTTTTTTATATGGTCTTGCATTAAACTGTGATTAAAAAAAATTCACTCACAGGAACCCGATGTAGAGTGTTAAACCATGTATTAGTGAATCCATGAAGTCTCTTCTACAGCAAGTGTCCAAAGGACAATCTGCTTTGACAGCATCGTGTCCTGGGAAGTATTTACCTTGTAAAAGGCACTTGCTATAGCAGAATCTGTCTCTCACTTAGGAGTGAAACACAGTTTTCACAAAGGTAATATACTAGTGTTTCTTTCCAGGTTGCACTAGAAGTAATACGGTTTCCTGGAAATAGTTTCCTGCACCAAGATTTTCCGTGAAGAAGAAACAGTGCAATCTAAACATCGACTCCAGCCCAGAAGACTGAAACCACTTTCCTGTGTCAGAGTTTTAGCAATAGCCAGATGTGGATGAACAGCAGATGCCAACAGAAAACACCAGCTCTGAGCTCACACGCTCTTCACCAGCCAAATCCAAAGCATGAAGCTAGGTTATTATTTAACTTTCCACAGTATAGGCAATCTAGTCAGTGACAACTGTGCGGGGATGAAAGAAATCAGGGCAGTAATGAAGCACTATACTATTCTGGGACAATCGACTCCAGAAACAAAACCAGCAAGCTAAGAGTTGAAGAGACGTATAGACAGATTTTGCTGGTGACGTACTGAAGATAGGAAAATGTAAGATCAGCTCTCCTGATCAAACGAAGCTGTTTTGAGGAACTTATATGAAATTAAATCATGGCCAGAGAAACTTACCTTAACCTAAATCACCTGTGATTGGTTCTCTGTGCTCCGTCCCTCCATCTGCAAACGCATTCCTGGTTTGATCCACATCCAGCAGATCTATACAGACCACATTACAAAGCTCACTACTCCCAACCCATCGGCTCTATGTATTTCCAGAAGCACTGCTGTCTTCTGGAGTTTACAGGAGCATCTTTAATTCAGTTCTGGAAAAGCACATCTAGAGATGCCCAGCATTTATATATAATCAATGAATTTGAGATAAATGCTTCTGTATTGGCTGGTACAAAGATTCCTTCCTTACACAGATTAAATATCATGCCAGTATCAATAGCGATTAAATACAGTTACAAATTCATCTGTCATTTCCTGGTTCATCAGTCAACACTGAACCAAATCTTCCTTGTTTTAGTCAGCCAACATAACTCCAAGTCAGTTACATTATGCTTGCACTGTTTGAGGAAGAACACTCCAGAAGACTGGAAAGAAATAGCCTCTAATAGACATCCTTTCCCACATTTACATGTGGAAAAAGAAACCTCCAAGGAATGGCTCCACTGTAGCCTTCCAGCCTCTGTTGCTTTTCTAGTTCAAGCTAGAAAATGCCACAGTACATAGAAATGAATGAAAAAGAAATCAAGCACCTGACAGATTTGTTTTGGGATTTAGGTGACATGTATGAGCAGATGCGTGAGACTTTCCTGTATGACTCATTGCTCATCCTCGATCAACTACAATTAGGAAAGCAACAGATGGAATTAAAATGGGACAGAAAACCACGAAGGAACAAAAGCTGAGACATCAGTCAGCCTGACCCCAACCTCAGTTACAGCACGTGAACCTGGAATAAGTCTGCTAAAATCAGTGCCATTCTTCCAGACTTACATACACGAAACAGAGATTAGAAGGTAGTTCTGACAATAAATCAGAAGGCGTGCAATGTCATCACTAGTTTCACTGCAGCTGGTGTACTGAAACACATGCCTCTCCAACAGGGAGATGCTATAAACAACTGAAGCCTGACAGTCAGAACTGGTTTGGACTCTGCAGGTTGGACTGCTTCATTTGGATCACGCACTGAGGGATGGCAAGGTTGTCTACATACCGCCTGCCGAGCCGTTTGAAATGAAAAGGGAATCTAGCTTCACTCTCCACTGTTCATCTGTTGGGAAAATAATTTGCAGAAAAAAAGAAAATGTATTTCTTTTTAGCTTTCTATCAACTTCCCCTGCAATTACACATGTTTTAGATCTAGTGCAAAGGAGGGACCAGGGAAAAGGGAAATAGGGTTGTCTTTGCAGAAGCAGCTTAATCATGTGTAATGTGGAGCCAGATCTTACATTAAAAAGGCCATACAACAAGGAGTTCAGCAGGCCATGAGGGAAGTAAGAGTGAGATGTAACAAAAACAAGGAAAAAGGAATGTCTTTTTAGAGACCACATGCTTTTAAAACCAGGGCAAGAAGGATATAAGGAATGCCATTAATGCCAGCCAGTGCAGCATGTCTGGCTTCAAAGCTGCCCTTGCAGCACTGCATGTGTTTTTTCATCTGTGTCTGTAGAAAAGAGCAGTAAACAGTTCTAGCAGAGCTGTGACAGTCAGATTTGAGATGGAGTTTGAAAAAGCCAAGTGAAGGTTAAGTAGGAAGTGCTCATGCAGCCAGTGCTAACTCTTAAATTGCCTGTCTCTTGATTTAATGGAAATTCACACAGGGAAATGCAGAAGAGCTGCACCCTGATCCGGGGATGTGTTCCCTGTAAAACACCTCCAGACCACCGGAAGCATGAAGCAAAGGAGAGGCAGAACGATCTGATCCAGCCATTGACCCTGTCAACAACATTTGCTTTGGCCACCGGCAGCAGAGATGAGCAGGGGACAGTCATGTCTGTGTGTACAAGCCCCATGGGCAGGGGGAGCCAGGGACAGCCCCTGGAGCCACTCCCCCAGACTGGCCGGCTGGAGTGAGCAACCGGGGGGAAGATCCAGCTGGGAGAGCTTTCTATCCAGATGTCAGAGGAATCTGCCCCAGAGCAGGAGGTCCCTTTTCCCTCGCTCGGCAGTGGCAGTGCAGAGCAAGGGCATGCCGAGGGCTCTCCCCGGGTGCCCTCCGCCGACCCGGGGGAGGAGGGTTAGCCTGATGGGAGCAGCAGGGGGAGAAAGACCCCAGGCCTCTGCCAGCCTGTGTCGGAAGGCCTCAAACATACTGTACAGCCCATCCCTTGGTGTAGGAAACTCCTTCCCTCTCCCCAGTCTGACCGCATGCAGCCACCCATCTGCAAAGGGACGACATGGTCGCTGTAAAGTCATGACAAGGGATGACTGTGTGCCATTCTGAACCTCAGCATCTCTTTTGCTCCCAGCCCCTCTCCAGTTAGCAAGAGCAGGGCTGACCGAAGGTATTTAAAAAATCACCAGCATCTGTGGGTTCCTCTTCAATGCACAGCCCCCTCAGCACATACTGAAGTGTATCAGCCCCTCTCTTGCTGCACTACAATGGGGCAGGGGAAGAGCAGCACAGCCCAGGAGCACTCTATTTGTTCAGAGTGAAAGAGGGGATTATCTGACTGGGGCTAAACAAGTGCCCTGAAAGTTCAAGCAATGTCCAGAGACAGAAGAAAACAAGCTATACTGTGGCCACTCTGATGGCAGAAGATAAAGGGGCTGATGGCTTAAAGAAAAGGGCTCATGCACAGGAGAAATGGAGGGTAAATTGCTCTTTTTATTTCCTGCTCATGTCAGCTGGTGATGAATTAGGAACACGGGTCCCTGCTGAAGAGCTCCAGTGAGCCGACTGGCAGGCTGAGAATTTGGGAGGTTCAGCTCTGCAGGGACCCATTGGGCTGCCTTGTCCAGCAGCACCCTGCTGCAGCTGCCTGTGGGCTCAGGTTCTCACTGCAGGTTGGGTGAAGAAGGAGCTGCCTGGGGACTGCTGCTACGACTGACAGGGCAGCTTCCCCCACGAGGCTGATGAAGGGGATGAGGAGAGAGGGGCTCTTTGCTAAAGGTGTGCCAGCCTTTGAACTCTGGACCCTTCCTCTGGGGTAGGGCAAGGGCCAGTGCAGCAATATGTCAAGGTCAATACGCTCTGCTTGCTCTGGCCTGGCTGAGCTCAATGTTTCTTTTCACCATTCAGACAAAATCGAAGTTACAAAATTGGTCCCCATTTCCAGCAAGGCCTCTTTCTAAAGGCGCTCCTCAGAAAAACAACCTAAAGTAGTTTAAAACAAACAAACAAAACCTCAAGGCACCACTTTATCACAGGGCTGTAGTGAAAATGCAACTAGGGCCCAAAGGACATGGGGCACTTGCAAGATATGCCTTCTTCAGGACGGGGCTTCCTGAAGCAAAGGGGATTTGATCTACAGTGCTTAGTACCAAGCTTGTGCAAGACAGAGAAAGTAATCCCCAGACTATTCCTCTGAGGCCCAGAAATGAGATCACACATCCTACAGACGGAAAAGCTTACTGAGATTGTACGCAGATTTTAAGAAGGGTTCATGCATCCAAAGCTTTTCTGCTTTTCCTGGCTGTATCAGTTTATCTGAAAAAGGATACTGCCTCTCCCTAGAAACCCAGCCTTCCTTGCCAAGCTTTAGGATAGCATTATGTGGAAGGAGAGAAGTGGGCTAGGTAATCCCTTTTAGTAACATGGAGATGCAAGGACATGAGTATATTCATCATTCAACAAGCTCACCTTTTGATTTCCATACCTGCAGCACATGGCTGCTCCATCCCATTCAGTTGGGATTTAGGGAACCAGCCATCCAAGGAGTGACTGGGCGCTAGGAATGAAGACATGGTACCTGCTCCACGCAAGCCTGGGAAGGGAAGGAAGCCTTGCAGTTCATCGGACAGCATCGTTACTCCCTTTGCCCTCCCTGGTACAGACCAGACTGAAAAGGACTTCCCAGAGCAAGGAAGGATCTTCCTGTGAAGGGCATAGTGGCTGCACGGTACTATTTATGATACACGCATGCTGTAAATAGCTGAAAAGAAAGAGAGTGGCATATGCGTTTGTGGCAGAGCCAGCCTAGCAAGAGAAGTTGCTGTAACTTTGCCCCAGCCTATCAGGGGTTTTTACAGGATAGAAACACTGCTTTCTTAGCACAGCTTCAGTGGGGACAGCACACAGATTTCATGCCCCACCAGCTCAGAAGAACAATCAGAGATGCTGGCATCCCTTCAGCTTCAGCCTGTCCCCATACCTAACAGCTCAGGAGCAGCCAGAGCAGGCTCAGAGCACCTGCACTAGGGGGTTGTGCAAAACCCCACAGCCACAACACTGTTTCCCACACAGAAAAGGGTGAACCAGCCCCTCCAGGTTGATCTGCCACCCTCCAGCTTATGACAGGCTCAGCCCTTGGCCACCCACAGCAATATTATTTCCTCTTTGTTTGTTAGGGTGGCACTGGGCTGAAGAAACCCTTTCCCAGACCTGTCTTGGAGCCAGCTGACCTGGGTAAGAGCCCTGCTTTCTTGCCTGCCTCAGCGCCCACACTCTGCATGTAAACGTGCATCATTCGCTGCATCCCACACTTCAGGTGCTGAAGAGGAGAGCTGGCTGTGGCATGTGCTCTGCAGGCCCAGGAGGTGTGCACTGAAAGGCAGCTGCTTTCAGGCTATGGGAACAACCCTATCAGGTCTCCATTAGGGAAGGCGATGACAGTCACACTTATATAGGTGACTAGGTTTCACCCATAAGAGACAGAGGCAGGAGGATGCTTTAATGAAGGGCACACCAAGAAAAAGCACCTTCTTTTGGTTAACCTCTGCCCCCCTGGTCCTTGCCACCCACAGTGAGCTAAGGACGTTCCCTTAGCCAGAACAACCAGTTCTGGTGGCAAGAGCCTGGCTTGCTGTCACAGAGCAAGGGCCAGAGCTTGCAACAGATTGTGCTTTAAAAAAGCACTTTCCCGCGTGTTTTCCCTTTGGTGGCCTTGCAGCACCTCCCCTTCCCAGGTGCCCTCTCCTGGACTAGACCTCAATTAACTCACAGCCTCAGGCTATAAATCAAGTCAATAAAAGGGGCTGTAAAATAAACATGAACAGGTCTTCCCCTTTCCATTCAAATGTACTGAAGTGGCTAAGCCTTTTTCCAAGCAGAGCTTAGACAGCTTGTGCTTCACTGGCCTCACAAGAGGGAATCCAATGTGCTCAGATATTAATACAGGTGACCTGGTCACTGGGATGCAGGTAGCACTAAGAAGTGCCCCATGGCTTGGAGGTCAGCCTCAGGTCGCTTCTCCAGAATTTCCATGGGGTGGACAGGTCTAATTTACAGCTCACAAGAGCTGGAAATGAAGATTTGAGAGATGGAGGTTAAATAAGCAATGTTGGTGGGTTTTATTATAAGGTCTGGCCTACCAGAACATAAAGGCATAAATTTCATCCAACAGACCTACCTGACACCTCAAATAAGGAAGAAAAGTAGTCAGCATCTGCTCCAAGGGATGCCCATGGGGTCAGCAAAGTTGGCTGATGTGACACTATCAACACAAAGGACTAAATTCTGCTGTCAAAGCAGCAGCTGTGAGAACTGTGACCTTTCCTAAAAATTTGCAGAGGAAGAGAACAGAGGGTCTATAAACCATTGTTATTTGTAGTTCTCCAGTGTCTAAAGCTTCCAGCTGAAAACAGGACCACAGCATGCCAGTAAGCCAAAGTGAGAGGAACACCATGCTCCAAAGTAGTGAAATCCCTGTAGGCAAGAGCGGGGAAAGAAGATAGAGCAAGAAGAGCAGAGTTTTAGCCCAGTTCTCTTGATCCACCCACGGCCCTGTATTCTCTCACTGGTCGATGGAGCAGGATAACCCCTCCAAAGGCTGTCAGGAACAGTCTTTCAAAGTAAGATGACCCAATTTAGGGAAAGTTCTGCCTCCACCTCCTGCAGAGTTCAACCAACTCTCCACTGCCCAGCAGCCTCACTCATCTGGTCTACAGAAAAGAAACCAGCTTTACTAACCCAAATCACTGCCAGTTCCCTCCACGCTCCAGAGCCCACATCAAACTTTTTAATAGCCTTCAGAGCCATATGGAACCTTGAAATATATTATCTACCTTCCTGGGTCAATAACACCAAAGTATCAGTAACTCCCCAAATCTTTGCACTACCACACCCTTTGGAAATCTTCCATCTCCCTTGTAGCTCATAATCCAGCCGCAGTGAGCGTCTAACGCATAAGCAGACTGTTTGCTAGGAGCTAAATCCTCAGCATATTATCATGAAGGAATGGATGAGGCAACTGCAGCCCATTTTCATTAGCAGAGGGTCCAAAGCCTGTTCAGAAGAACTGAGCTGCTCCTTGCACTAGGGAGTGAGCAAGCACGCGTACACACATCTGTAGTAGAACAAGAAGGGTTAAAACACTTGGGTCTGTCCTTTTGTGGCCACTCCTCCTGTGTTGATTGTAGGTTTGCAAATAAGTGCTCATTCAGAGAAGCAGGTGAGACATCTTTAGAGTCATGAGATGGATCAGAAGATATAGAAAAAAAGAGTTCAAGAGAGGAAGAAAAAAGCTGAAGGGGACTGAAATCTTCCTTCAAGTCTTTGTCCCTCCTCTGTAAATGGGGAACTACAACAATGCTCCTGTAGTTTGTCCAGTTAATTATAGAACAATACGAGGACGAGGGCTGTGATGGATTGGTGATTTACAAGATAGGAGTGTGAGAGCCAGAGAATGGTAATTACACAAGCCTTCCACACTGCCTATACAACTGGCTGTTTGACCAACGAAAAGAACCCCTCGTATCTGCCTTCCCCTCCTCGATAAGAGCAGAATGCCATGCAGGCGGGGGTAAACAGCACAGCTTGGCTTCACTCAATCTGGAGGGGATGCCCGTCGTCCTTCCCCCCACCCCGGTCCCGGAGAGACACCTAAGGAGAAGGCGCAGCACTGGCAACTGCTCACCTTTGCTGCAGGTAGTGGATGCCCAGGGCAGAGATAAGAGTCACTGAAGCAAGGCCACAGGCGAGGGGACAATAGTGAGGCTTGGGCCACAAAGCCATCCATCACATGGGAAACAAAGCTGTTGTCAGCAGGGATGGCTGCATCCTCCAGGCATGTCAGTTGTCGAGTGAGTTGGATGACAAGCCCATCAAGGACTGACGATGCCTCCGGGGAGATGCCAAGAGGAGAAGAAAAGCCATACAGCATGTGGCGATTCCACACCGGTACCAGGAAAGGCCACACTGCTTCGCAGATTCCTTCCAGGTGAAGAAAGTGTAAATCTCTCTTGGTACCAGAGTTGATTTTGCTCAATTGAAAGTTTTCTCTGGTGGCTGAGGATGCAGGACTTCTCCTTGGCACAAGGGAGTATTGCAGCTGCACAAATTAAAGCTCTTTACATATTCTGATCAAAAAATCCAGGCTCAAAACATTCAGGGATTTTTTCTTCCTCTTTTCTCAATGGTGTGAGCCTTTCCCTAGTTAAAGGGTTGTAACACTGAGCACACGTACAAGAAACGCCACCTGCCTTACAGCCCAGCCTATCTCTTCCAGCTCTGTGACCGGCAGCTAAGTGATACAAGCTTTGCTCCAGTTACTCCATTACAAAATGGAAGAACATGGCAGGGCACTGACTGACAGAAGGGTTGCAAGGGAAGGGAGCTGTAAGGTGGTACACATGTCAGTCTTCACTCTCCTTCACACTTTATGCACATCCCACACCATTACTTAAGGCTTGCCTGAGGAATAGCTTTTTTGATGAGCCTCTTCAGTGGATACTCTTATTTCAGACAAACATAGCAGCTCAGTTTGACTTCCCGACCTACTCGAGCCTAATTGCCCCATGTAGACAAGCCCTCACATCAGTAGCTTCTTATATGTGTAGTTCCACCAAATCATCCACCTTGAGGGAACAAGCAGATTTCCAGCAGGTCTGGCTTCCACATGAAAGTAATACAAGAACAGCCTTTCTGAGTTCAGAACTGGCCAGAAAACAGGAATGAAACACATGTTTCTGATCATTTCAGAAGCTCCAAAAGAAGTTTGATTCAGAGAATGGGCAAGAGTTCGAAGGGGAAGAGGGGAAACACATGTCCTGTTTGAAATGTAAGGTCTCATTTTTTTATTAAGCCATCTTAGCCACTCTTAACACATGCACATGAAGTGTCAGCCCAGGGCAATGTGCAGAGTAGTTCATGATGCAGATATTAGAAGTTAAGACATCCCAGAGCTTGGAAACTGCTGAATCCAGCAATGTGGTCTGAGCTCATTATAAAGAAAGGTTAAACTGGAGATGAGGGTTTGAACTCAGACTCACAAATACCACGGCTTACAGTGGGGTACATCTTGAATCATAAGCTGCTCTCTCTCTCCTTTCTTTCTTCTCATTGCAGCTCCTGGGACTTTCCTTCTCTGTGTCATGTTTGGTGACTTTTTGCTTATTTTTCTGTAGTCGGGAGAGATGCCACAAACCTGGAGCTGGGCCCTTCCACCCATTAATCAAAAGCTACAAGTGCTCTGCAGGGAGACAAAACCTCTGTGTGTTTTCTCTGATATTTCTGGAGCACAGCATGGAGGGCGGGGGGGCTGGGCCAAGGACCCCTAGTTAGATTAACATTTTATTCAGAGACCTATTAATCAAAGTCAGAAGTGGCGTGAAGCAGCACCAAGGGAGAAAAATAGCTGGACAATCAAGGGCCTTTAAAAAAAAAAAAACCAAAAAAACCTCTCAGCTTGTCCTGATTTACTGCAACTCACTCACAGTACTAGATGGGAGAGGGGGGATTTGCAGCCTCTGTCCAAACAGGAGTGGACCATACAGGTAAATTCTGGCTTTTTTCACATTAAGCAAACAACTCTCTGTATCCTGCCCCCAGCACCAGTCAAAAAGGTCCCTATCTTTCGTTCTCCAGACCATAACGCACTTTCATGCAAGCTTATACTTTTTAGTTATTATTTTTGGAAGACAGCACGATTAGACTTCTTTTTCTTACAAGGAAAGACAGGCTCAGTTAACGGGAACAGGTCTGGCCAGCGTTCTGCTTGATTAGGGCCTTTTGGAAGGGAGCAGTTTGCCCCACAGAGGAGGAGATAAATGGCCTTATACAGCATGATACCAACGGGAGTCAGGCACGTATGTGTCGGGAGACTGAACAACCCAGCGTTTGTTCCCTCTGGCACCAGCACTAACCCATCACGAGACGAAGCACAGCGATGCAGGTGGTATGAGCCTGAAAACACACAGATGCACTGGGCACTGTGCAAAAGGGGTATTTTGTTTTAAGACAAAGATCAGCCAGGGAAGAATTCAACACTCATCTCTACAGATTGCCCCAAGAGCTCAGCCACTAGACCCCAGCATGTTCCAGCGAGAGTCCAGTCAATCCTTGACCTCTGTCTCCACAGGCTGTTTGGAAAATGGTGTCTCAAGGACCTCTGAAACCTCAAGGCACAGAGGGGAATTGGGCCCCATGGCCCAAAAGGGTAATGCCATTAAGAATATTATTCTGCAGGGGTTTGACCAGTAGTACCACAGAAATTAAACAAAGCCCAGAGGAAAACCTTGTGCTTTCCTCTGAAAGTGGGGCAAGCCTGCTGGAAGAGAGAGGACAAGGGCTAAGCTGGAGAGCAACGTTACGACCAGTCATGCCGATCAGTTCCTAGGAAACTATGGCAGCTGCCTTACACAAAGACAGCTCTGCTGCAAGGAAGGAGACTTGGCTCTTTCTCAGAGGAGATGGGGAAAACTGCATGTGTGCATCCTCTGCCCAGGAAGAGCCAAGGCATCTCCAGCAGCTTTGGGTTGGTTTTCTCCCATGGTGAGTTCCTGGCAGCTGCTGACAGCAGGGAGACTTGGGGAACTCGATCCTTTCTCTCTTCCCCAGGCTTCTGCCCCCTCCAGTCCCAAAACACAAGTATATGGAGGAAGAAACGGATTTTTCCTGTACAGATACGTGAGACGCCAGGCAAAGAGAGGCTTGTGGAATGCACAGCCCAATGGATCTAGTTTCCCAGAAAGACTGGCCTGGCCTTAGCAGAAGGTTAATTAACTCTGGCAGCTCAGGGCTGGAAAATGTCCACTTCATGCACTCGAGTGCCTGTCCACGGGTGAAGAGGGGGCCAGGCAAACCATAGGGCAAAGGTCCATCTGCAGGCATGTATGAAAAGCTTGGCTGGGCTTGTGCCTGGCTCCTGCGGGAGGAACACAAGAAAGATTTAGCCAATTGCTATAGCCAGAGCAGGGTCTTGCGGGTGCAAGGGGAGAACAACAAAACCACAAAAGAGCTAGAAAAACACAGCCATGCCAGGCGTAGGTGGAGACATGTTATCTTATAGGGCAGGCATGCACTCTGCCCTCCCTTCTCTGAGCATCACAAGTGCCTTTGTATCTCAGCCTCCAGGAAAAATGGCTGAGGGCTTGAAGACACATCCCTCAGTGGGTGTTGTGGTTCACAAGCAGGGGAGCCGAGTGCATCACTGCAGCATAGCAGAGAGAAATGAAGTAACTCCAAGGCCACGCAGACCTGATGAAAGCAGCATTTGGCTTCCCTTGCACACTGCCCCATATCTCTGTGCACACTTGAGTGAAGTGTGTTTGAGACTGGAGACCTCTGTTCCCACTACTAGTTCTGCACCTTGCCAGACTGCAGGATACATTTCATGCGCAACGAGACCAAAGTTAGAGAGATCTCTTCCCGGTGCAGCAGCTCCCAGCTGCACCACACATCAAAAAATGCCCTTGTTTCCTGTCATTCCTGTAACACCCAGGATTTGAATATTTTGAGAAGACTCATGGCAGCATTTTACAAGACTTCTGTGAGGTAGCAGCAGCTTCCCACCTAAGCACAGGGCCTGGAGACATATGCCATCCCCAAGACTCTGGTGTCAGCCTCTTAACACCAACTCTTCCAGCCTCAGGGTTACTGAAACCTAGAGGGAACTTGACGATTAACTTAACCATGAAGAACAGGGGAACACGGTCCCTCTTCTGCAGTGTGCAAATTACTGAGAAGAAAGCGAGGAAGACCTACATGCAAGATAGCCACCTTGGGCTGCGCATCCATCCTTCCCTCCCGCTTCCCAGGAAGGTGGTGAGAGATGCAGGGGTGTTCAATCCCAGCTTTGCTGCTGATGTGCTCTGTGAGAGCAGGCACGTCCCAAAACTTTCCCTGCTTCAGCTTCTCCATCTTTGCAACAGGTGTGACAACTGGTGTCCAGCTTGGCAAAGCCCTCTGAGATCTGTTGATGAGAAGTATCTATGAGACAGATATTTTTATTTTACTAAGTATGTTCCCCACACTTCCTAAAACAGCAGGTTCATCACAAGATAGGTAAAAGGATGAACGGTGCCTGCAGCTATTTTAAAGTGTCCCGCCATCCAAAAGGTAACAGACCAAATCCTCTATGCTGCATTAGGATTGAATAAGCAGCAGCTGGGGAGCTTACAATCTGCTCAGAGAAGCCTCTGTGTAGCAGAAGGAGGGTGAGACATTAACACAGAATTTCTGTGATTCCTTGGCTTGCTGCTCAAGATAAGTATCATAGCCTTAAATATTTGAGGGAAATACTAAACCTAAACAAAGTAAAGTAAGGTTCAAACTGAATTGTTTGCAAAGAATAGGGAAGGAAAAGAGAAGGAATAGAGGCCAGGAGGCATTGGACAAGCCAAGGAAAACATTTTGAGAATGCCATGCCACTTAGTGCAGTCAAATGTATTTCAAAAGCAAAGAAATAGTTTTTCAGAAGTTATTGCATAGCCAAGATGTAGCCAGGAGGTATATCCTTGCCCCTGCTTTGAACCACAGATAGATCCTCTCCTTCTGCCCAGTATTTTTCACTCACCAATCTCAAAGCACTTACAGATGTTCAAACGTAGCATACTTCCGAGATTAACTTTCTAGATTAAGTTTCTTGATAACTCTACTCAATAAAACAGACTTCTGCTTTTTCCTTCTGCTCACGAAGTCCCTGCAAAAGCTGCTTTGCTGTGAAGCTGTAGGGTGCCTCATGGCAGCCCACAAGTTCTACCGCTTTTCTCTCCATTGCAAGCTTAGATGCAGCAGTTCCAGTATATTTTATGTTTTGTTTTATTTTATGTACAGCCTGGCATAAACTGACTTGGGTGCAGCAACTCCAACAGAAGAGCCTCCCTTTCCTGCCATGCTGGACTCTGAACCAGAGCTGGATTAGCCAGTAAGGCAGGAGGGCAGGGCAGGAGGAGCAGAAAGCCAGCGTCAAGACAGGCAAGGAAATCCTGGCATTCCTCTCTGAGCCTGTAACCAGATCCTCCCTCCTCTGTTATTCTTGCCACTCATTCTCCCTCTGTAGGAATTGCTGAGGATGCAACTAGGCCAGCTCAGTAGGCAACAACTGCTTCAGCATTTGTAAATACTCAGTAATCGGCCCAGATCAAGCTCCTTGTTGCCAGGAAACTGCCCATCAGGTCTAGCTCTTATTTCTGCTCACTCCTGGTCATTTTCCTGGTCATCTGCACAGACTTCATCTTGAGGGCTGTTTGTTGTCAGCTTGCTCTAAGCATCAGTAGCACTGACGCTAAACTCTGCAGTGAGGTTCTTCCTCCCCAGCTGTGAGGAAAGCTCACTTGCAGTGAGGAAACCTTTTCCAGGGAGCTCACACCAGCAATGCACAGCCAGCAGCGAATGCTCCCACATACCTGCCAGGGACCTCTTCAACTTTGCAGCACTCAGCTCAGACCTTCCTTGCTCAGGGAAGCCGAGGGGAAAAACACCTCTGAGGATAGGTTAGTGTTGGCCACCCTGAGCAGCTAGTGAGGACGCCCCAGCCACAACGCCCTCCCGTAACCCTGGTGAACTCCTTGTGGCGTCAGTCCAACCCTGCAACTGCCAGGTGGAGAACAGCCCGTCTCATTCGATACGGGGAACACTGGTGAATCCACTCATGGCCCAAGGATTCAGGAGAACTGCTCCAGAGAAGGGTACAAGATAGTGCCCCATGCTGTAGTAAGTTATCTCTTCTAATGGGTAGTCATTAAAACCACGGCACAGTTTACACAAGGCTCCTGCTGGCTCTAACAGCAGGAAGGAGAGCAGTTCCACACAGCCTCCCAGCTTTACATGCTTCTTGTCCTGGGCACAGAGGTCTATCTCTGTACCAGCCTACTTCAGCTCTGCATTACCTTAAGCCCTGCTGGTGTCAATGCAGAGGGACGTAGGGACCTGGCAGGGTGCAGCTGTTAACTGTGCAGCACCCGAGCTCAGCATCGCATCCCACCCGCTTCCCCTGCCAGCCACCACAGCACAGCCCAAGGAGACATCACCCCAGCATCTCTGGGGCTGCAGCCTGCTCACGGTGGGCACAGACCCCAAGGCCCTCGACTGCAGAGGACAAACCTGTGCTGCATCAGCCATCGGGATCCCCGCCTGCTCCTTCCCTTCCACACAAGAGGCTGCCTACTGCCCTGCCCTCCTACCCCAGCAAAAGCTCCTGTTTGATATGCACTCCAGCTGCTTCCCAACAGGGGAGAGGTTCCCTCTCTGACTGACATTTCCTTTGAAATAAGAGCAACACAGCAGGCACTGGACTCCCAGTGTGTCAACACGTGCAGCTCAGCACCTCCAGGGGTCCTGGGAGTCCTTCCAAGACCTGCTGGATCGCTGTGGTTGATAAACCCTCAGCCTCTGAGCAACAAAAGTCTTCTGCTTTCCAGGAGAGAAACCCCAAATGCTGTCAGTCCTGCACTGCTTCCATCAGGTGGATCCACTTGCACAGCAAGGCAAAAATAAAGCTGTAACTTAGGCAGGATCCAGCTTCTTGCGGGAAGATCTATGCCATAGAAGCTTGGCTCCAGATGGGACCATAAACCAACTCTCCTCAACAGCGGCAGCCCACTGGGCCATGAGGTCACTGGTAGTCCTGCTAACAAAGATCATTTACCCCATCCTCTGCTTTCTGTTCCTCAGCTGTCTCACCACACACAATGAAAGATACTTCAGCAGACAAACCCTCTTCACTGTGCAAGATACAAAGCTGGTGGAAACCATTCAGTGAATTATTATTTTAATATGAAACTCCCAACTTGGCAAGACCAAGGAACAGTTGGTATAAGTATCTATTTTTAAAACACAGATTAAAAAAATGCATAAATCAGTGGACTTGTTTAGATGTCTGTTTTCCAGTTCACATATACTGAAGCTCCAATTTTTGGATTAGAGTAATTTTTCATTTAGAAAGCCAAGTGGGTTGCTAGTAGGCAGGAGGGTGAGCACGAAGATGAATGCACCAGTTGTATGCCCTGGGTTTCAGCTGAATAATTTCCAAGATAGACTCTTTTTCCCCTATCTAAGATGGGAAACATCTGAGATAATTTCCCATCCCACATGGATTTCACAATTTCCCATCCCTGGGAATGTAGAGTGCCTAGCACATGGGGCGCCACAGACATCTACAGATAAAGGCAAGGCAAGGTAGGAATGCTGGAAACTCACAGACAAACAGGGATTGAAATTACATGCTAATTTTTCCACAGCTAATTAACCACTGGAACAAGTTTAGGGGATACAGTGCCCAACTTTCATCCCAGTTTCCTCTTATTTTGACAGGACTCAGATGCTCTCGGTGGTTTTAGAAATACTTGCCTTACTGTACATAACGAATGTTACACTACCAAGACATGCATGATCAAGTGCCCTTGCCCCACAGCTGTGCCTTCCTGCATTGGATCTCATTAAATAAGAGATTCATCTTGGCAGTTTGTGTGCACAGCCTAGCACACACTCCAAAGGCTCCTTAGTGAACCCTGGCTTCATTGAAGTCAATGGCAGAACAGAGCAGGGCTAGGATTTCACTCCACTGCCTTCGGTTATACACGTTTTCAGCAGTTGCATCTCCACATCATTTTTTCCCCTGCATGTCTAGAACAGAAACTAGGGCAACACTTTACTGCAACACACAGCAACTTACCCAAAGTGTGTCTTCTCCCAGAGCATGAACACCACCACGTAGTTCAAACCGCACTGCACTTAATGCAGAGCCTTCTCAGATCCACACATGAAAATATATCTCATGATATATTTTCAAGTTACAGACGATACAATTCCCTCTCTCTCCACCTTTACTTTATGTAAGCATATCTCTTCCTCCTCTCTGTGTGCCTCACTCACTCAACACAGAAATAGAAAACATTACAGTCCTTTTTTTGCTCAGGCCAAGAACCAGCAACGGATAGACATAAACCACTCCACCTGAAGCACTGTAGGAAACTGCAGGGGAATTTGCACACCAAAATTCAGGCACAGCACTTGGAGGGAGTTTCCCTTCATTTAGGGGTAGACAGCACAGAAATGACAATGATGCTTCTTGCACTTCTGCAAGTCTTAGGCAAACAGGAAAAGCAGCAAAGGGATCATTAAAATGCCATTCTTGACGGATAGTGGCAGAGGGGACGAGAGGAGACGAAGTGATCAAGAACACCAATGTCTTGCTTTCAAAGCCTTCTGCACTGGATCATGAAATTAATCAGTTTGATGGTTTTGGTGCAGCTCGGCTGGCAAAAGACCAAACATGGGAAAGTAGCAAGCTATATTTTACGTACAACTTGAGAATGCTGACAGCACTGGGAAGGGTGGGGAAGAGCAGGTACCAACAGAATAGGCAGCAGCTCACAGCAGAGCTGAAGATGAGGCAAGAAGGATGATGCCAGCTTTGGTTTGAAGTGAACAGCCAGCCCAGGGCGGAGGCTTTGGACTGGACCCGGAGAGAAGCGTAACAAGGCAGAAAATCATGTACAGCTGCGCAGGGAAACTGCCTTCCACTTCATAGGTTTTAACGTGGACAATTTTGCTGCAGCACATGGAGATTTATGGAAACTAAATATGAAGCGCAAGTCCCACTGACTGTCATTTTGTTTCATGTTCCCATGGAACAAAGATTTCATGCTTTACTCCCTCCCTTCTCCCTGCAGGAATCCAGGCAGCTGATCTAATACGAAGATTCACCTGAGAAAGGTACAAAACAGCCCGGGGAAAAGCCTTCATTTCATGAGCAGGTTCATTCACAGAGAGCATGACACAGCACATAAGGGGGCCATTGTTTCTGGAATAAAATCTCCATTTGAGCTCTCTTCTTTGGCCATGATCAATGGGAGGGAATTAAAGTCTCACCCTGGGAAAAAAATTAGCTTGCTAACACTGTGTTGAAAGATCAGGTAATGGAGATGCAGAACAAGCGTGGGCACCCACACCATCTCTTGGTGAGCTTGAGAATGCTGGATGTAAAAGCCCCTGGTGGAAAAAGCTTCCCAATCACAGGCACAGCCCTTATCGTATCCCATGAGAGACAACCAAGTTAAGGGGTATGGTTTGCAACAGGAGATGTCGGTGTTTCACAGCTCCCCGCAGCTCCTGCCCAGTGCAGGGGCATTTAAATTCCCTGGGTGCTTACATGTTTGCCTGTTGAGCCTCTGCATTTTCTGTCCCATGGATGCACAGAACCAACCCAAATAACTCTGAGCTGTTCTGCACCTCCGACGTACCTAGCCCTGGGGTATTCTCAGAGCACCTACCTACCTCCCACCCATCCTCCAGGCACCTTCCCACCTCCGACAGGCATGCCAGCAGTAACCCAGTGCTCTCACCACTCAGTGATGATGGGCAAGTTTTTTCCCCCCACCTGCCAAGGGGTGGATTTCAGCCCTCCAAAGCTCATCAGAATAAATACCCCCCAGAGAATCAACACTATTTCCATCACAGCCATAACAACATGATGCCCACCTTCCCCCCTCTCAGTTTCAGTCTGATGTTTTGGAATGCCAACAAAGAAAAAGACTGTTTAAACTAGTAGTTATGGGTTCAAAAAGCAATGTCTGCTGCTTGGGCAACTAAATTTGGAGCATCACTGTCGGTCTCTTTGGGCAGACACACATCACACTCGCCTTCATCCTCTCCCAAGGCCCACGTCTCACGTTGATTTTACTAGCAAGAGCGAACAGGAGATTAAAAGCTATTTGCTGCCCTCTTCCGAGCAAACCCCAATTACATGTCAGTATGGGTAACGGCTCTGGAGTCAGTCTTTCATTCAATGACCAGAGCTCTGTTTCCATGCAAAATGAATGACACTGGTATGGCATCAAAGAGCTGGGACAGGGCAGGTTAGAAGTGATCATCAGCTGTCACCGAGGAGGGTGGCCGATCAGTGCTATGCAGCCTAAACCATTAGGTATCTATAGAGGGCATTCCTGGCATTTTGGTTTCATAGCTCACAGGTTAATCCTCCTGTGTGGAAATACAAAGAAATACCTCCCAGCATATTCTGTTCTCAATAGTCACAAACATTTCAGAGCAGAAGCAGACCATGAGACATGTAAAGAAATAGGAAAAAAATTACTTGTAGATTTAAGAGGGTGATTTGGCTGTGGTTTTTTTTTGTTTTTTTTTTTTTTACTAAAACCACTTAAATCTTTTATGTCCTCCAGCAGTCCTCCATCCTGTCCTCCCAGGGAACATATACCTTTATCTAGACACGCAGCATGTACACACATACTATCTTCAGAACAATCCTTAACACTGCAACCTGATGCTTTCAAGGCATTTATCCAAGATAACTAATCATTTGCGGAAACCTGTTAAATTAGACCGTGTACTCTCCATTAAAGCCCTCTAAAATCAGGCTGCTGAGCCTGAGGGAGCCTCAGTTTTCATATGCAAATATACTAAAAAGTAAAAGCCATTTTAAACATTTCTAAAATAGTTCTTCTCCCATGTACCCTAGGACAGACAAGATGTCCCATGATGTGGAATCAACACCGCTTTTCTTGGCACTCTCTCTGGGATGCCCTGCATACTTCAATCCTAAAGGGAAATGAGGGGTTTGAAGAAGACCAGGTAGCCTCATATTAATGACCATGAAAAAAATGTCTTTTTCAGTTTGTAAGCAATGCAACAAATCCCAGATCAGGCTGCCAACCAAGGCATCCATTGAATGTTCTCACTTGGGCACACACACAGCATGCAGCTGTGACTGTGTGAGACTGGGGTATGCCATGTTTCTCCAGGACCTTCCTCCATACAATCTCCAGTCAGTGCTTAATCTCCAACTGTGCATTGAATTGGCCTGTCTCGGTGACCAAACCCTGCAGTGAGTGATAACAAGTTGTTCTTTATGTATACAATTGTGATATTTTCATCCCACATACAATGGTGCAGAAACTATGAAAGTCTATTTAAAACAACAGGGATAGAGTCCCAGGTGTCACACGAACCCAGACAATCTGCAAGCAAGCACCTGCAGCAATCTTGCAGCAAAACATAACCACTATCACCATAAGGTACAGGGACCGAAAAACTGGTTCTCTGTGGGATTTTGGGCTAAAATGCTCTAGGCTCCAAAATCTGCTTGCTTTGCTTTCAAGACTTCTTTTACTCTGCAAAGCATACAAGAGTCACCATGCAGGTAACTGAAACACAGGGCATTTGAAAGAAGGAAGAACCAGTGTGCCTTCCCCATGTCATCTACCAACCATTTAGTCCTTCACTTAGGAAGTGCTGACCTGCTTTTTAGACACCTTGGGTCTGGTGCTCTGCATCATGGAGGCTGCAAACACACTTTGGTCTGGTTTCCCAGGGTTTTTAAACCAATACCTTTCAGAGAAAGGAGCAGCATGGAAGCACCCTGAACCTTTGGCAATGCAGCAGCCTGTCCAGCAGGCCTGGCAGCCCAATCCTGCATGCCCAGCTGTTGGATCGGCCTTGACACTAGGAAGTGATTTGCAAAGCAGCTTAATGGCTTGCATTTATCTTTGCCATATTTCACCACTGCTTCCCCTTTGAAGCCACTGTGCAGGCTTGGACAGTCCCTCCCTTCAGAAAGAAAGCGAGTTCTCCCTTCAGCAGCACCACAGCAGATCCTCCACAGGCCAGCGGAGCAAGAAAGCGTCTGTGACGTGCGGCTTTCTGAGCCAGGAGAAGCCAAGACATGCAGGCTCTAGATTTATGGATTAGACATGCTGCCATGGCATATAAATCACTCCACGCTCAGTGCAATTCATTATCACATTGCTATGGCTGGTCACATTCTTCACAGGTGCAAATGATGCCAAAAAGGCTTTTTACCTTTCATGTGCCAAGACTTAATGATGCAGAGTCAGGACCCCTCCTGCCTCCCCAGGGAAGTGAAACCAAAGTCTGCAGTTGTTCTGTCTTTGTGGGCACACAGAGTCCTGAAGGTTTTTCAGCACCCCACGGCAGTGCTGACAGGCAGGCAGCTCAGCAGTCACAGGGCTGCGATTGTGCCTGCTCCCAGTCCAGCCTCTCCCAGCAACTGAGCCTGTAGCACTGTCAGTACCTGCCCACGTGCACTAGCAACATCCTCTAACGCAGGTAAATTCAGCTAAAAATATGCAGGCAAAACCAGGGATTCATTCTGCCACACTAGCACACTTTGCAATAGTATTGAGAAAGCAAGGGCCTTTTACATCCCTTGTATCAGTAAAGGAAAGGGACTTCAACAACAGGCATAAACCAGCTAAAGTAACAGTATAATTGACCTAAAGAAACAAGAAGGAAGGGGTGAAGGGAAGACAGTGAGTTGAGCTACTTCCTTACACATCTGCACCTTGATTCTGGGACAAGAACACAGGGGAAGAACAAGCCAGAAAACAGGCTTTCTATTCCTATGGAAAGCTTGTTCCTCAGGGGGAAAAAAAATAATAATACAACAGTACTTAAAAATCAGAGATTTGGAAGTGTCAGAGGGCCTCACGGAGCATCAGTTTGGGCATCTCCACAGAGTAGCTCCTCAGCAGAGCTGTGTCCACCCTTGGAGCCCACACTCCTTGGTGATATTGCAGCCCCTAGCAAGAGGTGCATTGGCTACCAAGTCCAGCAAGGTCCAATCCCCAGAAGAAAAAAAGAAATCTAAGGAGGAACTCCATTTCCTCGGGTGCTACACTGCCACATCCAGTCAGGCTAATGCCACAGAGGGTTAGTGTTGGAGGGACATGGGGCAGAGAGAAGAATGGGAGGAGAGGCCTCCCGAGACAGAGCTGTGCGTCACTCACCTCACGCAGCATGGTGAACATCCTCCTCAGCCTTCAACGCCATCTGCCACGCCGCACGCCAGCCCTCCCTCGGCATGGCAAGGGGGATTCGTATTGCAGACAGGACCCCACCTTCCCGCCACAGCCTCCACCCAAGCACCAGGAGGGGCTTATTCTACTGCAATACTTCATACTTTTTGGGCTAGCACAGACCTCTGAGATGAGCCGAGCCAAGGTGAAGCAACGTGAGGCAGAGAAGCCCCCAGGACCCTCCTTTTCTCCTCAGGCAGCCCCCCTGAGCGCCCAGACCAGCGCCTTCCCGCTGCTCCTCGCAGGTTTCCCTCAGCAGCCTCCCGCCTGAAGGTGCGGGAGGCTCCAGGTGGGGGCGGCCAGGGCCAATCAGGGCCGTTGGCGGGCGGCCGTTAGCGGCCGTTAGAGCCGGCTGCCACCGGCGGGGGCTCTTCCCGCGGCTGAGCTCCGCCTGTACGTGCTGGGAGGAGAAGGCGAAGCCCCTGGAGCTGGGGACCGGGGCACAAGGGCCGTTCACCCCCAGCCGGCGGGGCCATCGCCCTGCAGGTGTGCTTGCACCCTTCCCTTTGCGGCCCGCATCATATAAAAATAAGCAGCAACTTCGGGGAAGGAGAAGGAACTCTCCTTTAGGCTGGCCCACCGTGGAAGCCAGTAGCTGTCAAAGTTTAACCCTATGGTGCGCTTCTGGTACATCTCCACCCGCCTTCGGTATTCCTTCTGCTTGGTACAAAGCTTGAACGTAAGGGAGCATGAAGAACTGCCAGGGAGCTCGACAGAGTGCAAGATACCTAGTGCAGAATGGAAAAATAAGCCATTTACATCATCATGCACCATTATTTTATTTCAAATTTGCTTCGTTCCAAAAATAATTAAGGGACATCATAACCAGCAGTAGGCACAGCAGTGGGTTTTGCAGTTGGAGTCTCTAAAGAAGACCAGATCTCTTGTGCCAGGTGCCGTACGAGCACAGTCAGAAAGAGCCTCTGGTCTCGACAACTCTTGGCTTCAGGGCGAAGTTCTCATAAGGATTCAGGGCCCCAGTCTGACCCAGTACATGCTGAAGTCAGTATTAGAACTATAAGTAGATTAAAAGGAATGAAGATAGGGTAAACAGGTAGGCTTCTGAACACTCCCTCCCTCCCTCCCCCAGAAGAACACTGGAAAAGACGCATCAAGCAAGAAGAAACGTCCTTTCCCTTTTACTGATGGGAAACTGAGGCAGGAGAAGACCAAGTCACTTGTCCAAAGTCACTATAAGGCAATCTGTGGTAGCACCAAGGAAACTGTATTTCTCCATTGTCCTAGTCCAGTAGCTTAACTGTTCACTGTCCTCACCGGACCCAATGCAACTAGAAGCATCATGGAAAGTATGGCTGAAACACCCTAGCATAGGAGGCATCGAGCAGCATAGCCCCTACAAGCTTATGAGCAGTTTGGGTCAGTTCTGGTCACTGTAGTTTATGATTTTCTTAGTCCACCAAACCAGAACTACTCCCAGCTCAGCAAAGCAACCAAGACCATGCTAAAGAGTTTAAAGCATTAAAAAACACAAGATCGGGTCTTTGGAAATACAGCAAGTGCCTGATCAGCTCCAGTCCTGCTGCGGACTGCAGTCAGGATCAGATGCTGCACTAAATTGTCCCCTCTGGATATCACAAACCACATGACCTTGGCACAGCATCACCCGAGGAGGAGGAGGGTCTTCAGTCTTGCGATGTTAATCACCATTGTAGGGGCTTCTTGAAGAAGATGCCCAGGTGTCTACATGCTGGTGTAGATCTCGGCTGGTGCTTCGGGCTTCAGCGGTCATTCTCCGAAATTTCTGCAGGTAGACAATGATGAAGATAACCAAGATGCCCTGGAGGAAAAGGAGGATGAAGAGACAGAGCTGAGAGAGGAGAGCCAGGCTGCAGTACCAGTACTGGCACGTGGAGGTGATCTCGTCTTCCGTCAGATAGGCAATGATCCGGTTCTGCAGGTGAGCTGGGGAGGTACATCTCACATCCCTGTATACGGTCCGGTTCTGCTGCCACTGGAGCCAGGAGCGCAAGTAGAGGATGTCACAGTTGCATTCCCAAGGGTTGCCCTGCAGGTACACGACCTGGAGGCTCTTTAGGTTGTCAAAGAGCCCATTGGGAATAGAGGTGAGCCTGTTGTAACCAAGGTGGATAATTTCAGCCGAAGGGCGGAAAGAAACTGGTAGTTTTGCTACAGTTAAGCCTTTTGACGTGCAGTCAATAATGTTGGGGGCACATTTGCACGGCACAGGGCATATGGGTATCACGAGTGGGAGGAAGCCAAGGAGGGACAAGAAGAGAATTCCACTGTTCATCTTCACCTGCCAACACTCCCCTGGTGAGACTGGATGAGGTGGAGACCACGCAAGTAGACACCACACACTCTAGGACTGACAGCACAGCCCAGCTCTTCTGTTTGTTTGTTTGGAGGGTGAATTTCTCAAGTTGGGTGAATTTGGTGTCCTTCAAGGAGATGCGAGAGCTCTGAAAAGAACAGAGTTAAGAGAAGTGTGCAAATTCTTGGTCTCTCATTACAGGAGAGGGAATGTTCCTGATCTTCCAACCCTGGATTTGAGGAGGGATATGAACAAATGGCTACTGGGAGGCTTAGCTGCAGCCACCAAATTCATTTTCACTAGTCCTCAGAAGCGTACAAGAGCTGCTTGTATTTTCAGCATTACTGGAGGCGCATTACTAGGGTAGCCAAGAAAATTTACGTCAAGGAATCAAAAATTAGAATACGAAACTGCTCATGCCTTATCATAGCTCTGAATTATGTCTGTAAGCAAAGCTTTGTTCATGCAAACTGCAAGAGGAGATTCAGAAATAAATTTACTGTTACCACAAGTAAAAAATATCCTCTCCAGTTTTGAAAAGAAGTGATAAACAGTCCTTGGCCAGCAGAGAGGGTGCTGACCACCAAGGGTGCAGGTCAGTGGAGTTTTCCATGCCAGGCATTGCTCCAGCAGGTGAATAATCAGCAGGTGAATAATCTGCTTCTGGAGCTGTGACCGTGCTGGGAGACATGGGTCAATGAGCTGTCTTTGTATCGCAGTCTCATGCCACTGCTGAACACATGAGCTGCTATAACTTCTTCAGGAGAACAACTACACATACCTGCAACGAGGCAGTGCTTTTCTGTGCAATCTGTCAACCAAATAAAAAGAAAAAAAAAAAAAAAAAAAAAGAGCAGAAGGTAGCTTTGTTGACTTACCAGAGTAGTTCAGTCCTTGCTTTCTTGCTGGCTTTACAACACAAGAGGAAGGTCTTAAGGAGCGCAGCCTTCCAGCCAGTGCAAGAGTGTTTGCAGCTGCACAGCTGAGCTCCCGGATAACCCCTTGCAGCTGGCTGGCGAGATAAGGGTCAGGCTCATCCCAGGGACACCTCCCACATGAGGCCGTCCTGCAAGTTTGCTGCATGTCACCAGAAGCTGAGGCTTCATTGAGCAAGTCTTGCAAGAAATGGGAGCTGACACTGCTCGCGAGAACATGTTTGCTGGGGAGATGCTGACAGTACTGGTAACTATCATTCTGGGCCCACATGCTCAGTCCAACAGAAACATCGCAAAGTCTCAACTGCAAAGTAGTAACTCAAAATGCATTTCAACCTGGAAGGTGACGTTACTGGTTTGTGCCGCACTCCCTGAGCACTGCGGCCTTTGGTTTCCCATCTCACCAGAGGACTGTATTTGGCAGAGTGGTGAGACCTAGCACTTTGCAGTGTGCTGACCCTGAGGTTTCCCTTAAAGCAGTGAGACAAATCTATTCCTAATTAGCAGTGGAAGATCTGCCAAAAGAAATGGACTTCCAGTGACCACACTGGTGTCAATAGTTTGGCCAAGGAGAAAGATCATCCAGGCAATTGCATCCTCTCATGATTGTTATGGGGTAAAATATAACTCTTGGTGTTTCGCTGTCTCCATCAAAATAAACTAGTTAGATTCACAGGAAGGACGACAGACTGGGAAAGATAGTGCTCTGAGGAACTGCTCTTTTAATAGCCGAGTGAGTCGGCAGCTCTTGACGAGTGCAGCTTGCAGTTACCGAGAAAGACTGACCACATCCTTCATTCAGAAGTTGCATTACACAAATACTTGAAGAGATAAGTCCAAGGGTCAAAACTACATTTAGGTGGAATCTTGTCTTCTCAAGGCCATTGCACCTTCACAGACATTCTTCTGCCATCAGCCTGACTCTAGGCATTGGCTATGCTCTTTAGGATAAGGCCACCAGAACTGTGAAACTGTTGCCCCACCGGGCCCAACTCTCTGTCACCTTGTACTGTGTACATTGTACAGAGCAGAAATGATGAGTGCCCTGAATGTGCTGATGTTAAAGAGAATTTAGGGTGTAAACAACAGCAGAATTTGGCCCTAACCAAGGGAAAATCTCTGATGCTCTAAACAAAACAATTAAGCTTTACATTTCTAGTAAGTTGGAGCAGATCATTCCAGTTGTTTCACTGCAGCAGGCAGGCAGAGTGGGAAAGAGATCTCAGGCTAACAAACAAACCCAGTTTTTCCTGCAAGGCCTGCTTTCCCCTTGGGAGCAGCTTGACTACCGCAGGGTAAGTTTGCTCAGCAACGGCCTCGTCTCACGCATTTGGTGCTGCATTTATTCACAGGCAGGTGTTCAGGCCAGGTGTGGCATGGCGCTGATCTGGAGCCAGACCCAGCCTGGCTCTGCACGCAGCACAGACTCTGCAATGCTCCTCTGGCTACTTACAAAATGGATTTCCTGGGACTGGATCCTGCCCAGCTGCCCATGGCTAATTCAGAGACGGCTCCTAGGGGAAGCTTAAAGATAGAAGAACTTCAGGATCGTCTTGTCTAGCTCCTGACGTAAACACAGGCCAGAAATCCCGTGCAGGAAGCCCTGCCTGGACCCTGCTCCGACAGAATTGGATAAAAGGAGAAACAGCGTCAGTTTTGCTCTCTCCTGCCCATAATGTATCCCCAATGCTGCTCAAGGGGACTGAAAATTAAACAGAAAGAGGTTGTTTTTTTGAATGTATTTATTTCACTGATCAATTCAGGTAGTAAACATTATTAATAATAATAATAACAATAATCATTTAATAAAATGGATATGTTTTAAAAGGTTTCATTTTTCTTTGTTCACAATGACAAAATGTTCAAACAGAAATTTACAAAAAAATATATATTATAATAACCCAACAGATGGACAGGAAACAAAGAGCCTAGGAATGGAGCAGGGGGTGAGGAAGTCGCACGGCAGGAGCAAGCCAGCGTTAAAGCACAGCGGGGTTTGTGAGGAGGAGCAGGGAACGCCATCGCAGAGCACGAAGAGTGGGACCCCCTCCTCCGGGGGGAGGCATGCGGGGCGGCAGCGAGGACTGCACAGGCAGGACCAGCACAGCAGCGGCACGTAAGGAGTTGATGCCACAGCCCCTCCCCAGTCAGGCACAAGGCCGGAGATGTACCGACAGCCCCAGCTGCAGCCTGGGGCAGCTCTGCGAGTGGGCCACCACCCCTGCAGCCCCGCTCAGCAGGGCAAAGCTCGGCAGAGGCGTGGGAATGCGCCTGGGGGCGCAGGGGTCGCATATGAGGCTGTGGAGGGTTGCATGAGGGGAGGTGTTAAATTACTTTCCTATCCACACGTCTCACTGCCAGAGCCAAATGGCCAAGCTACATCTGCTCAGGAGTCTCTTCTCTGCTTACTGTGCAGCTCAATGCAGCAGTACAAAACGTTCCTCCTTTAATAAACGGATGCCACCTTCCAGGACAGAGTGTGAATCCCTGGTGCCCCCCAAAGTCAATCTCTAAACCCTTTCCAGGCAGCTCCCAAACTCTGGTGCTCTGGGCAGGGAACCTCCTACACGGAGACATGATTTCAGCGGTCCCACTGCCCCTCTGAGAAGCCATCTCTGGTGCCTCACTCCTGTGTGGTTTTTTTTTTTCTAAGTGCAACTTAAACCATCTTCGCCAGCTGGTAGCCGAAGGCTTCAGCTCTCTGTAGAGGACAGACTTGTGACTATCGACTTGATGTAGGAGCCATGTGCACTGAGCTGATGGAGGGATGGGGCAGATTCACCCTCAGCAATCCTGCCTGCCTGTGACCAGAGTACCCTGTGCTCTCACCAGCACACAGCACTTCCACACACAGCCCAGGATAAAAGCTGCCAGCTCCTCTATGTCCATGCTAAAGGGTAAAGGTCTCCTTTATCTTCTAGGAATGAATGTGTTTGAAAGAGGAACATCTCTAGCTGGACAGGGCTCATTTGCAACAGAACATCCTCTTCACAGACAAGACTAGTGTAAGAAAATAGGGGACAGGTACTGCAAGGTGTTTCCCATTATGCTAGCACGGATGAAGTTGAGAACTCAGCAGTCCTCCTGCTTTGGACAGCAGCAAACCAGCTCCAGAAAACCTGGAGGAAGCTCCTGTTTCAGGCTACTCCACTGCTCAGTTAAGCACATTGCACAAAGAAAGGTTGTATTTCCTTCTTAAGCACCTCGGTCCTGCATGTTACTGAAGACAAGCTGAACCCTTCCCCTCTCCTAGGCTGGCACTGCCACTGTCACTTATGAGCTCAATACAGGGGAGAATGAAAGAAAAAAAAAAAACCAAACCAAAACACTGTTGGACACTGCTCTTGCCCAGCTTGCACATTTCTGCAAGGGGCTTCTACCCTCGCTTTGTCCTTCCACACTGTGCCAGGGTCTCCCCCCTGCCCCTGCAGCCCGCGTCCTGGCTAAGCTGAGGCTTTGTACAGTGAATAACTGGAACCAGCCAACCTACTCACCACCTGGACAAGACCTGGTCAGGACTCTAAAGCCCCACAGGGGGAAATCAGACAAACGCGGTGCCTAATAACAGAATTTATGGCCTGGCTATTCCTGGCCAACACTGTGCTTCCTACGCAGGGACATCTACTGGGGAGAGACAGAGACGGAGGAGCAGACACAAAGGGGGAAAGGAGACAGAGGAATCAGGCCGGGAGCCAGAGGAGCAGAAGGGCCTAGCCCATGGCAGCACTCCCTGGAGTTGGAGGGAAGAGCCAAGTGTCTCTCCCTCCAACAGCCCTGATTCCCTGCGAGCGCGGCAGTGTTGCTGGTGAGGCCTGCCCTGTCAGGCACATCACGCTCCAGGGCTCTGCTCTGGCTGGGCTAAAGTTAAAAATACTGCAGGAAGCAAGAACAGGACAGAAGCTGCTGCCCAAAGAGTGCTCTTATCTCTGCCCAGCAGATCCACCAGGCTTCCCAGCACTGAGACAGGAAGAGCCTCGGACTAGGGAGGGGGAGATGGGCTGAGTCCCAGGGGAAGGGCAGGGGAGCAAGTGCCGAGTCTGCTGGGCTGTGCTCAGCCCCGTGCAGTGACGCTCCTGCACCTGCCACAGTGACCCAACACCTGCCTGGACAGGCGGCTTGCAGATCTCTGGTACGAGCCTACAAAACTGCCCCTTTCCCCAGGAGAAGCTCAGAGCTGGCAATGTGCTTGTGGGACTGCAAAGCCTGGGAGCAGGGCACAGCTCTGCATTTGGGGTTGCATTTCAGCCCTAGGGTTTCTATCCCCTCGACAGCAGTCCTGGCCAAGCGCTCTGGCTGCCATGGTGCTTTTCAGAGCAGATACTGGAGACATACTGCAGCTGGATGACCAGAGCTAAACCATGAGATACCCTCACCCAGCTACTGCAGGGCCCTGGGGTTCCTCTACCAACACCTCCAGCCTGCCATGGAAGGAAACCATGGCTGAGAAGGTGCTCACTCCCATCAGCTCCTCCTTGCAGGCAACAGTCAACAACTCATCCTCTCTGCCAGAAAGATGTAACTGAGAGTAGCAGAAGCCATTTTCTTCTAAGTGACCTCGAGAGACTCAGTCCCTTGTTGCTCAGTGCAAAGATGCTGGAGTTTCTGATAGGAAAAACAAAACCAACCAACTAAACAAAAAAACCCAGAAAAACCCAGGCAGGAAACCAGGCAACCATCAGGACCCCTGAGCAGGTCAGTGCACAGAGAAACCCCCAGCCCCAACTCTCTGGGCCAGAGCTGGGCCCAGGCTGAGGAGCCCGAGCAGTGCAGGTCAAACTCACAGGAGGGTACGGCTGCCTTTACAATGCTTGTGCTGGCCCCAGACAAAGGGAACGGGGAGGGGGGCACAGCACCTCAGTTGGGAGTAAACATTTACGTGCATTGACACAGATAGTCTTCAAGTTCATACACCAGAGAAACCAGGACTTTAAATACCAGAGCATTCCCAAACAAGAAATTAGTACATGGGAAAGGGAGATCTTTTTCTTTTCTTTTTTAGGATGCCTTAGAGACGTCTCAGGCCATTTTCTTTAAAAAAAAAAAAAAAAGAAAAAGAAAAAAGAAAAGAAAGAATAATTATTAAAAAAGAAATACACATCAGTAAACTGTTAAGCGAACAGCCTCCTCCACAATCCAGCTGACCGCAAAGCCAGCATTGCTGCTAATAAATTAGAGGGTGCGGGTGCAGCTCTTGCCCACAAGTCTCTATACAACAGGAAACCTTTTCTAAACATCCACAGCTCTTGCCAGGCCTCAGATGGTCACTGGGGGATTCCCTCTGCCCTCCGAGTACCTGCCTTTCATTGATCCTGCATCTGCTGCTGCATCTTCTGCAGCATCTCTTGCATCCGCCGTAACTGCATGATACAGAGAAGAGAGAGTCAAAATGGGATCTGCTGTGGCCGGGAGCTGGTGATCTGCACTGGGGACACTCCCTTGGGGCTGACGAAGGGATCCCTCAGAGAGTATTAACTCCTGCCTGAGCACAGAGGCATCTGTGTTGGGGGTGGAATGGAGCCATGTTCCCCTGACAGAGGAAGCCACAGCTTTCACACCCTGCCCTCCGCACCAGGAGCCCATGGTGGGAGGCAGGAGTGGGAAGCCTCAGGACAGCCTCTATGGGGCAATCCTGGAAAAACTCCTCAGATTCCAGCTCCAACACCAAGGAGGCCCAGGCAGAAATGGGTCTTACCTCCTCATCCTTCATTTTGATCAGCTTCTCTGTCTCAGTGTCCGGTGTCGGGAGAGGCAGGATAGGAATCGGGCTTTCTATCCTGTTGTCCTGAGTCAGTTTGCTAGAGAGACAGAGAGAGGGAAGACAGGCAGTCAGCTGTGGTTCAGGCTGGCTGGCTTTGGCGTCACCACGCGATGGTTGTCACTCACAATGGCAGAACTGCCAGCAATGTGGCAGCATGCACCCAGCCAGGTGGAGGGGCTGTGGGGCAACCTAGCCCAGAGCTGTGGGATGCACTCAGATGCAGAATGAGACCAAAGTCAATAAAAATTTTCAAAATAGAAGCTTGTGGGTAGCTAACAGAGAAAACCCAAACCAGGCTTACACTGAGAGCAAACACAAAAATGGCTAATGTTTCCGACCACCTTTTGTAACTGCACTGGCAAGCTTAGCAGAGACACTTACAGACAATTTATCTGGTCTCCTTTGGCTCATCTGTGCATGTGCCTACACATACACACAGCATCAGCACAAACTATCAGCATCCCTATGGCACCACGTGCTCACCATGGTCCTTTTTTTTCCAGGAAGATAAAATCAGGGGAGCAGCTTAATCGCCCCAAGTCTGATAACAAAGCCAGCCCTCATATTCAGGAGGCAAGAGACATGAGACACAAGAGGCACAGCACGGCAGCATTGCGATGAGGGCTGGGCACACACGAGTGCAGGCAGGGGACAGGGGAAGGAGGTGACTTTCTTCCAAAAGTCAGAGGAGCTCTCTGTAGTGAGGAGGGGGTGGTAGTAGCCTAAGACGCCTGGGCTGAAACTGGGAATCCAAGCTATCACTTGCAGGCGTTCACCACTTGGAGTCACCGCTGGCTCATTATTGAGTCAATTCCAGCCCTGGAGCTTGGGATCTCCTCCCAAAACGTCTCTCTAGACAAGGACCCTTATCCCATTGCTAGAAATGGCCACGCTCCGGTTTTCTGAGACTTGTTCACTGGAAGTAGCCATGGCGTGAGAAACAGTACCAAACTTAAAGCTTTGCTTAAGCTGAGCAATTGCTTTTTCATCGTGCTCTGCTTTTAATAGATACATAGCCTACCTAAATAGCAGCTGTAACACTTCTCACAGATCTCTAGCATTTAACATAGTTATTTTGGGATTCTGTATTCTCACTGTTGAAAAAGACAGGCTCGTCTGCTATGCAAAAGTACTGAGATACAGCGTGCGTGAACAGAACGTGCCAACCTCTACGTTTGCACACATGCAGGACTGTTCCTTGGTGAAGCACAGCCATTTCTGCTCTGCAACGTGGCAGCACAGAGCTACCCAGCCAGTTCAGGCAGGAAGTGAAGGGGATGGTTTACAACAGATGAGCCAAGACCTACTTAAACCTAAAATTTGTCACCAGTATTTCAGTCATGGAAGGGAGAAGGAATAAAAGAGGTTTCAAATGAGAAGCCCGGAGTGTCCTCTCTTCTATTTTCTGATCATTGTGACTAAAACCACAGAGAATCAAATGCAACGGGAAGACAATGCAGAGAAATCTCTGGAGATGTGTGAAGAGCCTTGCTAATTGCCTGGGCTCTGTTGTCTGAGAAACAGCAGCATCCCAAGGGTCACGCTGTCATTTGGACATAGCTGTAGACTGCATAATGCCTTCCTCTTTGGCAATGCACATAGCTATCACGCACCAGAGAGATGGTTTATCCCGTTTCATTAGGCTGGATGTATTTCACCCAGTGCTAGGAACCACTCTTCAAAAGAATCTCCAGGCCTGTTTCCCAAGATCTGCATGGAGAATCCTCAGACAGGAACGTGGATTCTCAGAAGCATCCCCACCATGGGTTCAGGCTGCGGGAGACACGCTTGGATTTGCGTGTCTTCCAGTGCCATTCCCCAGGCTGCAGCCCAGCATGTCCCCAGCAGACCCACAGCCTCCTGACCAACGAGCCATTCTGAGAGCAACCCCAGCTCCACAGAGAGCGAGACACGCCTGCCACCTCCGGTTGAAGCGGTGGGAACCCACCTGGTCATTTGCTGGATGCACTGAGCTCGGTAGTTCTCATAGTGGACATCACAAGTGACATCCTTCAGGTCATGCATGTGTGTCCGGATCAGCATGTTCCGCAGCTTCACAAAGTCGCAGTGTGCCTGGTTTTCCACTGCAGAAGCAACAACAGGAGAGTGCTTGGATCACCAGCCCTCTCCAGGGAGCCCCTTCTCACCTCCTGGCACCCAGGCTGGACTAAAACTGCCCCAGGGCCCCTTTCTCATCCTCCCCCAGCTCTCCCCCACCACTGCCTGGGGATCTCCCCCTGGCCCTGGCGCAGGCCTTGATGACACTCTGTGCTTCTCGACACCAAGGCCAGGCTGCTGAGGTCACTGTGTTCCCAGGACTTTTTCTGGGTAAGAGGATTAATTAAGCATGTACAGCAGAGCCCTGAAAGAGGATGCTGCTCCCAGGTACATGGGATGTCATCGTTATAACCACAGTGAGCGCAGCCAGTGCTGGAGGCAAACTGCTCGTCTCCTCAGAATTTGGGACTGATTGAAAGGCCCCTGTAGGCAAAATGAGCCCCTGAGGAGCAAAGCCATGAGGAGGCAATGGTCTGGAGAGCTGCAAGAGCCGCTGTTACCACGGGGAGCCAGGCCCCAGGCAGCGCTGCGGGACCGTGCAGGGAAGCGTGCTCAGCAGTGGTGTGCTTGACATGGTGATCTCCATTTACCTCTCTGCAGGGCTGGGGGAAGCGGGCTGTGCCAGGCCCAGGGTTTCAAAAAAGGTGATCCCACTGCCAAATGCCAGCACCCCGACAGGCACAGCCCCCTCCAGAGCCAGCCAGAGAGTGGAGCCAGCAGGTGGGCAGCCCAAGCAGCCGGCACCAGCTCACAAGTGCACACACAAGCTTTTGGGATCTAAAGCTGCAAGACCTTAAAGCAATGCACCAGCATGGGGGAATCGGCAACAGCAGCAAAAGTCATCCCAGGGTTATTCTGCCTAGAGGCTTTACAAATTTTCTCCCTTTAGAACGGAAGAAAATTAGAGACAAACACATTGTTCATCAGCACAGCCTCCAGCCCGGCAACTCCAGCACATACAGGAGCGGCAGCAGAGGAGGGCGTGCAGGAGGGTTTACGATTCAGTTTGGCTGAGGGCAATGGCTTCTCCCCAGAAACTAAACCGGCAATGCCCAGCTTCCCCCCTTAATATAAGCCACGTCCTAGTGCATTAAAGCCCAGGCATTCTTCCATTCACGCTGGAGCCTCTCTTCTTCGTTCTGTCACGGCTTCAGAGGCAGGGTGATTGCTACACCCCCAGTAACAGACCTCCTGAGCAGGTCCCAGTGCCTCTGTCCCTACCCTACTTTGTCCCCTGCCATGTGCCAGAGGTGGCACAGTCAGTCACGGCTGTGCAGAGGTGAGCTCCTCCCTGCCATCCCTGTCGCCCGTGCCCACCTGTCCTTCCCCCCATCCCTGGCTACCCCTGCTCACAGTGCTGGCTCCCAGGCACCGTGCTTACCTTCCACAATGCCCCAGGGGTAGAGCCGTCCACGGACTCGCTGGCCTTTCGCCTCCACCACTGTGTTACTGCCGATGACGGCAAAGGGAGCGCTCTCCTGGAATGAGAGGCATCGCTGAGCCCAGCTCAGCCCAGGGCTGCCCACGGATCCCTCCTGCAAGGGCCAGGCTCAAGTGGAGATGAACAGGAGGAGGAAAGTGCTGGTAGGAAAGGCACGGGGATATCCACACGTGCCACAGCACAGGACACCACAACCCAGTTGGAGAGAAAAGCCTAAGGCACTGGGATCTGCAGGTAGCCTGATTCCCAGCCTGACCTTCTCAGCTGTCCTGAGGGAAGCTGTGCCTCTGCAGGTGCCTGCATCCCTTCTCGGAGGGGAAGCTCTACAAGGAAGCCAGAGCAGAGAGGCCTGGACACCAAGCAAGTGGGACAATGTAAGCCAAGAGCTTATCCAGGCAGGGAGGTACAGGCTGTGCTCCTCTCTGCTCGGAAGGGAGTCAAAGCCCATTGCACCTCTCTGACAGGAGAAACAAGGCCATACTGCATGCACACACAGGGCTGGCTCAGCTTGGGAGAGGGTCAGGCCTGGGCTGCTGGGGCCTCCAGACAGCCCTGTACGATCATGTTGTCACCCCCCATGCAACTAATGTGTCGCAGTGGTGCCTTATCACTCACAAATCACTCCTCCTTGCTGATGGCATTGCTCAGAAATAGGTGCTTACAAATGCTGTACAACTCAGCCTCCATCTTGAACATACAGGCTGGAGTAGACCGAGGAAAGACTGACACTGCCTGGTGGGAGAGCAGAAGTGCCATGTCTTCATGCCACACTTGACTTCATGGCACCAGCAAGGACATCAGCACCTTCTCCAGGCCGTCTACCGTGTGAGCCAACATAGGCTGTCCCCTGGCTATCCCTGGCACAGGCCTTCGGCACACACAGGGCAGCTCTGGCTCCTTCTGGAGCAACCGACACACCCATGAGCCAGAGTTCCCAGTCCCCAGCTGAGCAGGTTCCTTACCTTCAGCTCTCTATCCTGCTGCTTGAACTCCTCATCTTCATCAGAGTCACACTCAGGAAACTGGTACACTTTAATGCCAAATTTATCAATCTCTTCCCGGATCTGTGTCCGTGCAAGACAAAAACAAAAGCATGCAACACTGAACAATACAGAAATGCTGGGTTTATTTCCTGTTTGTGCTACCATGGGTTTGCTATAGCCTACAGATGGCGAAAGGATTTGATGTGTCTTCTAGAGCTGGCCTCTCTGCAGACACCACTCCCCTTCTCACAGCAGAGCACTGCTGCAATTAGATTTGCAGGTACTGTGTGTATATATACATACACACACACGCGCACGCTATATACATATATATATCTGTATCTATCTATATCTCCCCTCCCTCCTCAGCCCATCCCTGCGACCACATCAGGTATACCCCTGTAGAGAAAGAGCATCTCACCCTCTCTTTTAGCTTCCGGATCTCGGAAGGGATCAGGCAGTCGGCTTTGGCAATCAGGGGCACAATGTTGACCTTCTCATGCAGAGCCTTCATGAACTCAACATCCACAGGCCTCAGCCTGCAGCAGGGACGAGGAGGGACACGGTTAGCAATGACACACTGGGCAGCTCCCCCTCCAGCCTCTCCCACCCACCCAGCACAAAGGGAAAAGGACAGCACTGTCACAAGAGCCTGGGGCAGCACTGGGACAGCCCTCAGCTAGGGCTGTATCTTCTGGAAAGCCATCTCAGATTTTAGCTGCTGAATATCTCGCACAGACACAGGCTGGGTATTTGCTCCCTTGCAGGCCAAATACTGCCCGGGCCACAGCCTGGGGCCTCCCTCCGGCTGCCCAGGGCTGCAGCCACCCAACACGGCCCCTCCAGCTGCTCCAGGCTAGGCTGGCACACGAGCCAGCAAGGGCAGGGACTGAAGGCAGCTTAAGACTCCCTTTCCTACCCATCAGTCAGGCTTAGCTAGATAGGAAGATACAAGCCTGCGTGGCATTATTTCTCCTGATTTCCAAAACAGGCTGCAGGCCTGAGGGAGATCCGCTCTGCCTGATCACAGGCAGTCTGTCATGCCAGCCAGGGGGAGGGAGGTGGTGTGATGCTCAGCCGAGGCAGAGCATCCAGACAGCTCTTCTCCTGTGCCAACAGCCCTGCCAATTTACAAGCTGCTATAGGGCAATCCGGGGGCACAAGGGTCTTCCCTCCAGACTGAGTCATACCCCGGCCCCACAGCTGGGGCTCTCACCCATGCCCGAAGGGCGAGATGAAGTACAGGCAGCAATGCACTCGGTTGTCCTGGATGTTCTTCCGGTTCAGGCCACTCTCATCACGGAAATACTGCTCAAACTGCTGGTCAATATAGTCAGTGATGGGCTTCCAGCTGGGAAGGGCAATTCAATCAAAACAAAATCACGTGTTTAACAGGACACTGTCTTCTAGGGACCATGAGGCAGTACCATCCCCTTCCCGCTGCCAGACCCCCTTCCTGTGAAGCACCCACAGAAAACAGACATGGTCGAGGACTAGGAGGAAGGCAGCAGTGGCCTGCTCACCACTCAGTGTTGTTAACAGCGTCTCCAAAGCCTGGTGTGTCCACTATGGTCAGCTTCAGCTTGACACCCTTCTCCTCAATGTCCACCGTGTGCTTGACAATCTCCACTGTCTGGTTGATTCTCTCTTTGAACAGGAATATGTGAGTTAAAGCCAGGCAGTAACTGGGGATCCCCGCTCTCACCCACGACACGCTGGCTCCCTCCTTATCACTGAGCACAGGGAGTAACATGGGTTTCAAAAAACCCTGATCATCCTCTAAGAAGCCTCAAGGGAGTGGTACTGTGGGAGGCCAGCAGCAGGCAGACAGACTCTGAGAAGATACACAACCCTCTGAAGTGCTCGTAGCCTAGCTCTTCTGAACGTTTTGTCCACTCATTTGGTAAGGGGAATCCCTACCACACTCCAGCACCCAAGAACAAAAGACAAATCTCAACATCTCAACCCAAAGGGCTAGTGCTGCTCTGCAGCCTTGCCTTCCCTTCACAGGACACAAGAGCCCCACAGCCAAGCCCTTCTTGCTCGAATACTAGTGCCTCTGCAGCCAGCAAAGGAGAGCAGAGCAACAAACAACAGGGCTGGGATCCAGCCAAGCCTGTAGCTGCTGCTGAAGCCAGGAACCAAAGTACTGGTCCTTAGGACAGTCCAGACCTGCGGGCACAAGAACCATTTGCCCCCTTTGTCCCCAACTTACCCTCTGCGTTGAGGAGCTTTCTGTCTTTGTAGAGGTCTGTCAGGAACAGGCTATTCACCAGTGTGGATTTGCCCAGACCCGACTCTCCTAATTGACAGAGTGCAAAGGGGAGGAGGGAAAAGCAAGCAACATGACCCACTAATTGACTTACAAATGAAACTCTGAATAAGGCTTTGAATCCTGAGCCAGAGGAAGTGAGAGAGATGAGCTGTCAGAAGCTGTTTATGGGCATTACATTTTTCCAGCAGTGGGAGGACTTTTGCTGCAAGATGTCTCAATCCTTGTTCAAATGTGATCTCCAGCTCCTTCATCCTCCCTTCCCTTCCCTCGGTCCCTGCCTGGCCCTGCCGTCATCACCCAGACCAGCCCCTCTGTTGGAGGAGAAGCTACACTCAGTGCTTGCTCGAGCGGGCTTTGAGTGGTCAGGAGGGGCCCATTGCTCCTGGGGAAACAGCGCGACTGCAACACCGGCTGGGGAGCAAAGCAAGGTCTGAGACAAGGACCAGAACAGAGCGAGTGGAGGATCCAGACACTAAGGGAGCACCTAAGGGAAGCGAGGAGAGCTGATCCTCTCCATGCACCCACCGTGTGGCCCAGCCACCTCCATCCACGGGTAGTCTCACCTGCGACCATCAGGGTGAAGTCGAAACCCTTCTTCACGGATTTCCGGTGGACCTGGTTCGGCAGAGTGGCAAAGCCCACGTACTGCTTCTCATGGTCCTGCAGGGCAGAGATGGATGGGAGCAGGTCAGGGTGTGCCAACCCTGCTGCTCGAGCCTCACACAGCAACAGGGAGCTGGACTCAAAAAGCTCCTGAGACAGAGCCAAGGGGTAGAGGAGAGGTCGGTCCCTGCCCCGGCAGTGGTGTAGGGCAGGGCACGCACCTCCTCTAGGCTGAGGGACTTCTGCCCTTCCTGCGGGTGGGCACAGAGGCCACCCCCCCGCTGCTGCAGCCCTGCTCAGCTGCTCTCACCAGCAGACGCGGCAGTTCACGGCAGCCTCCCAGCACAGAGAGCACAAGGGAAAAGGCGCATCCCACCGTTCCCACCAGAGAGCACACCTGGGGCTGCTACTGACACACAGCTTTCCTAACTCTTTGCTTCTCCTGCAGTCACAGGATCCCTTCACAGCAGGGTCACCAAATGTCACCTCTCCCCCGGTCTTTCTGAGCCATTTCTGCATCCCTCCCTCCAGAGGTGCGTGCGGTACATGATGGAGAGCTCTCTGTAATTACAAGCACCCCAGGGCTTGTGGTGTCCTGAGCCGTGTCTAGAGGAAGGTGCGGTGGCTTGGCTTCTGCTTGACCTGAGAGGCGATTATTTCTTGCTGTGTCACAGCCACTCCTGGCTGAGTAAGAGGAAATCCTGAATAATCTCTAGTGTTATTTCTGAAGAGACGGAAGTTCAAGGAGCACGGGAAGTGGGAAGATATGAAAGGACTGAGAACACAGGTGAGATGCTTTCGGTGAGGGTATTACATACGGTATTACTGGAGCCTACCTACCTATTACCTACTGCCCAACCACCCCCCGGATGCAGACCCCCATCGCTGAGGGCTCTCTTACCGCGTAAAAGCCGCAGCCACCCCACAAGTGTGGCACACGCTCTGCACAAGAGCACTGAATGCACGCAAGGAGTGACATGACCAATGGTGCGTTTCACAAGCACGCATCCCGCAGCCAGGAGCAAACACGCACCTGCGCTGTGTCCCAGGGGCACACACCCTGCTCGTGCAGGGTACGTCCTGAAAGGCGAACACAGGACTCACAGACCTGCTCCAGCTACTGCCCTCAGGCTGGGCCCAGCACACGGTCTGGTGCTCGCAGCTGGGGCAGCTGCAGGTAACTGTGGCCCGGCCGCTCCATCCATCCAGCCTCCTGAGCACCCCTGGGCCTTCACAGCCCACACCCCCACGGCAGTGTGTTCCCCTCCCCAGGCCTCACTGCGGAGGGAGAGTGGGCACGGACCCTGGCAAACACCTCCCATCTCACATACTTTCCAAGCTAGACCCAAGGGGAAGCAGCCGTTCACAAATGCCTGAGCTAGGGACATCACGGACTCTGCATTTCAACATCACTTAAAATAAGCATACCCCTGGGATTCACACCACAGGCAAATCCACAGAGCCAGAGTTCCTCAAAACCAGCCCCAGCTCTCACCCGGCCACGGATGCCTTCAAGCATACAGCTGTCCTCACCCCGCAGCTCGCTGGCACTGGTTCTCCAGGCACAGCAGGGAAGACCTCTGCTCCTAAGTTTAACTATCTCGATTCCTGGGGCACACACTTAAAGAAACACAAACTACAGTCTGGTGCGTCGAGCTCAGGGCGATGCTGACTCGCACCTATTTCCATACTGCAAGTGGGCGATGCAGCTCCCAAGCAGCCCTCTGCAGCCCCTGGCCGCACGTCCACGCGTGTGAGCATCCTCGGGTGTCCTCAGCTGGGCAGACTGCAAAGTCGTGGGAGGACCTGGAGTCTCCTCCTCTCAATTTATGGCTGCTCTGGAGCTGCCCACTCAGACAGGACAGGCATGGCTGATGGCCATCGTGGCCCAAGGACTCTGCTCTTCAGCACGGTCCCTGCCTTCTAGAACTTTAGGTTTAGTTTGGGTCTTAGACTTGGTCACTTTAGCCCTGACAGACAGAGTGACTGTGGGCTCCAGTCCCCCTCACCTCAACCCCTTGCTAACGTAGCTGAAGTAACGCTGTTCCACCACCCCACAGCCCAGAAAGGCAGGAAGGGACAGAGCAAATGCAATTAGAGAGAAGTGGGGAGAATTAGAGAGTGCCTGAAGCACTCCACCAGCAGCTCTAATGGCTGAGCTAAAAGGCATTGGCATCCCAAAGCAGCGGTGCAGCGAGCAGCGGCGAGACCCCAGGGTGAAAAGTGATGGCAGCTCTGATGAGCTGTACGTGGCAAAGCAACGCCTGCCTGGGGGACACTGCGAACTGCCACCCAAAAGGCTCCGTAAAGGGTGAACACAAGGTGTGCAAAGCAGGGTGAGAAATGCGATAATGGCCAGATCTTTGGGAAGACAACCATCACCTGCTCTCTCCAGTGACTCGACATGTGAAACAGCACTAGTAACGCACTAATAAAACCATAGCTGAGGCTTGGGGTGTGCTTCTGTTATTCTCTTTGTTTTTTAACCTAGGTGACTAAGGGCTGACAATGGAGACACTGGGGAGCTGAGCTCTGGTGCAACCCCACTTACTTCAGCCAGGTGTAACTGGCTGAACCTGATCTCTTGTTTCTGTTCAGCCCAGCCGAGAAAGCGTGGATTTACTGTACCTCTGGTTACCTCCCCATAGCTCGGTGGAATCGGGACACTTGAAATGAGCAAATCCCGGCTGGCGCAGGACACTGCCCTTTACTCATGACTCACGCGGTCATTTCCCTCGCATTAAGGAAGGTCAGTGCTGAGGACAAGGCCAAGAGAAGAGCTTCCCTCGCAGTGTGAGGCAGCCAGAGTCGCAAGGAGAAAAGCCCCGTCCCCAATCGTGCCCCCCTCTGCCCAGCCATGGATGCACTGCAGAGCCCTGCCGGAGCCAGAGCCAACGTGTCCATAAAGGGGAAGGCAGGAGATGCGGGGGAAATTGGAGAAGGATCCCCTTCTTCTAACAGCCTTCTCTCAGGAACAACAGCATGGTCCCTGCACCACCGCCAGCCTAGACCCACAGTTCCTCATCTCAGCTTTAAGACAGCCAACGTGTGCCCCCAGCCCAGCCGTGTCGGGACACTGCGACAGGCACGCGCCACCATCTCCGCTAGTGTGCCAACACCAACATCACACTTAAGGAGCCCAAGTAGCCTTGTGAGCCTGGCGTCTGCCTCACTCAAAGCTCTACGCCACTCACTATCTTCGTTAGGACCCAGCACAGACACTATCTGCAGAGCAGCCTCGCGTGGGATGGAGAGCACCGAAGCAGGCGTAGAGGGCTGGGAGGGCTGCTGAAGGAGGCAGGTGGCTTTCTGGGCTGGGAAAAGCTGAAATCCATTAATTAGATGGGAGACTTGGACAGAGGGAGTTCCTGGAGGCATCACAGCCCCCTCCACATGCTCCTGACCCTCGCGAGCCAGCTCCCATGAAGCTGAGGGAGGCTGGGACAGCCGGTCGCTGCACCGCGCTGCCTGCACCAGCCCCAGCTGTCGGGAAAGGGCCCCGGCCAGCTGAGCCAGCGCCGCTCTGGCACGAGGAGCCCCTCTCCCCACCTCCTCCTCCACGTGCTGCCTTTGTTCCCGCTGGCGTCCCGCTCCCACGCGCCTGGGAACGTGCCCCACACACCACAGCGGAGGCCACCAAGAGATGTGGCCGACCTTTGGGGCCCTGTTACAAACCAAAGCTCCCCAAGCCAAGCAAAACATGTCTGTACTCTCCCTTGGCACACGCTCGCCGGTGCGCCGGACATCACAGCAACACACTGCATCCTCACATCCTCCACCACCCGGCTGAGGTGGCCAAGGCTCCCTGGCAGGCAGTGCTCTCCCTGGGAGTTGAAGCCAAGGAACAAAGCACTGGTGGGTTCGAGTCCTGTTCCTGCCAGGGGCAGAGACATTTGGAATCTGTTGCATAAGAGGAGAAGCCATCCCTGGTACCAAGGTGTCTGCAGGGCTGTCTGTACCTCCGAGACAGGGTACGCAGCATGGCCTCCATCGCTCCTGCCATTCCCAATTCCCTCCTCACCTCCCTGGTGGACGTGCTGTTTAAATCAATCCAGATCTCATGTGACTTCACCATTCAGCCTGGGGATAAATGGAGCCTTGCTGGGTATATTCAAAAGGGCTAAAATTCAACACCATGGGACCACAGAAAATTTGAAGAATAGCCCCTACCCCAGGTCTGGAGCAAAGCCCAGAAACGATGGGGCTTGTCCTGGGATCCTGGTGCCCCTGCCTCCACTTCTTGGGAGGGGGGGGGCCCCTCTTGGTGTTCCAGCCTCCAGCGCAAGCCGTCCAGCTCCCTCCCAGGCAGCCCTTCCTCCAGCCGTTCCCCTCCGGCCAGGCACGGCCGCCACATCCGCGTCTGCACGAACCAGCACAGCCCAGCCCCAGAGGAGCAGCAGACCCTTCCCTTCCTTTCATTGCCAGAAAGCTGCATAAATTCAGAATGCAAACAGCCCCCAGGGCATCTCCCGTGTTGCCTCGGGCCTGGGGCTGAGCATGGGAGTTACCAGCAAAACCACTCGCCCACCAGCATTTGCTGCAGCAGAAAGAAAACCAGCTAGCAAAGCACAGCGTTAAGATGATAACACAAACCAGACCGCGTTTGGGCACACACGCAGCACTAACTCCCGTGCTGAGCGCCCCAAGCACACACACGCCATTCAGAAAGGGAATCGCTGCATCAAATAACCACACAAAAATGTCACGCATCTCCCAGCTGTCCATCGCGCCCCTCGGCCCTGCTCCTGCAGGGGCTGCTCCCCTCCTTTCTCTCCCCGCCATCTCTCCCTTACCAGCGTCTTTCCGCTCCTCTGCTTCTCAGAGGTCTCATCTCGTGCTGCACACATCTGCTCGGGCACCATGCTCCCCCCTCCTGTCCCTGCTGCTCCCCAGCTCGCACGGTGCTATAAATACATCCCCATACCTTCAGCTTGGCCGGGTGGCTTCGCTGTGCCTGCGTCCGCGGAGAAAGCAGCCGCTCCACTAACCGCTCCTGAATAATGATCGAATCCATAACCACGGCCGGCAGGACGGACAGCCACTGCGGGCCAAGAAAAAAAAACCCAACCCATGTGTTGCCTCCCAGCCTTTGCTAAATCCATGCGGCAGCCCCCCCGCCTACGCATGCACACACATGCAGGGCTGGCTCAGCTCGCCTCGGCGCAGCGGCCCGGCAAGGCGAGGAGAGGCGAGGAGAGAAGAAGCGAGCGGGCTCCCACGGCAGCTGCCTGGGATTTCCTGCCTCCGCCTGTGCCGCGGGAGGAGCCTGCCAGCAAGGACAGGACAAAAGCCACCACGCCAGCAAGGACAGGACAAAAGCCACCACGGCTGCAGGCCAGAGGCAATGTCTCTCGCTCTGCCAGTGTCCTGCGGAGAGGTTGTGCAGGTACCGGATGCTGTCCCAGCCATGAGTCTGACTCCTTTTGTCAGATGGGCTTATTCAGCTGGAGGATTTCTTAGATATCCTGACTCATGCAGCCGAGACAAAGGTTTGCTGCAAGGAAACCTGCTCTTGGTGAAAATGTGCTGCTTCTGGTTGTGTGTGCGAAGGCCTAGAGGGTCCGGAAAGCTCCCAAAAAGCTGGGTACAAACTCAACCCCCAGATCCTCATCCTGGTTGACGTGGATCTGCCTCCACGTGGTGCAGGTCCATCTGTTGTCTAGTCCAGGCTATATTGCAGCCTGAACTCTGAATCCACCTGGAATAGCAGCTGATGTATTCTGGACCTTACAGCAACCATTTAAGCTTTGAAGACATTTCCGAATAAAGAAGTATCTGTGTATTTGTTAAGCACAAGTACCCAGCCCAGCAAGGGCCTAGCATGCACAGAAAAACCATTCAAACCTCAAGTCTGGATTCTGATCCTATGTATAAGACCTGCTTTCCAGCTTTTCTATGCAGCCATAGAAACTGAACAGGAATTTATTTAAAACAGACAAAAGCTGATAGTCTCATATAATCACAGGATTCCAGAAACTGGGGAGTTAATATCACAGCACGTATAATAAAGTCACACGAGATGGCAACGCTGGTGGTGCTGGAGGAACCTGCCACTTGCCACACGGGTTCCTGAGCAGCTTTCTGCTCGCAAACGGGGAAGGACGCAGGCTGCTGCCACGCTCCTGCCTTGCTCCCAGCCAGAGCTCCCGCTGCGTCTCTGGGAACCGCAGGTCTCTGGCAGCAGCTCCAGAGAGCACCTGGCCAGCGGGGTCTGCCCTGGTCACCTCAGGCCACAACCCAGGGCCGCCACCGCACACCCCAAGCACAGCTGACACCAGGTTCTGCTATAAGGTACCAAATGTCTGCAAGGTCTCCAGTGGCCTGAAGTCTGGGGGCAGCTGTGAGAGTGGAAAGGTCTTAGAAACACACCACATGCTGGAAAAAAAGGAAAGGAGGAGGAAAAAGAAGAACAGTGTTTTACCTATGCTGCCATCCTGCAAGCTGAGGGAAGGCGACCTCAGAAGTTGCAGGCATGAGGTCCTAAAGGCTGAGAAAAATAAATGGAGGAGAACTGGGAAACACTCCCAGAGGAGAAAAACTCCCGCCATACGGCAGCTGTCATATTGCATGCATGAAGCCCTCTGCCAAACCACGCTGCTCTGCCTGCAGCATCCTTAAATTACACCCATTGGGTTTTGTTCCCAATCATTTCTGCGTGTAACAGTCTAGCGGAAGGCCTGGACAGAGATCCAGGTGTGACAAGAATTCCCCCTCTCAGAACATGTCCCTGCTTGGCAGCTCTGCCCCTGCTTTGCAGTGTTGCTCCATTCCTCAGGGAGACGATAATCCTACAACGTCCTCTGAGCCCAGTGGTAGGTCAGGCCATGCTCATGACACTGGTTTTTTCTCCCAGATTCACAATATCTAATCCCTGCTTTCCTGACTGGAGGACTCCACTGCCGGGGTCTACAGGTTGTGCATGACTGAGGAGCAATGAAGGTACCGCGCTGTCTGCACTGGGGAGACCAAAGATGCATCCAAACTTACTTGAGATACACAGAGGTTTCACCAGTCCTTCCACACCATAAACCACAATAGCTGCAAGCAAACCCTCTCCAACTCTGATGAATTCTCATGGCTTGGTAAACCCTTGTCTGGGGACCACAGGCCACATGGCCACCAACCACAAGCATCTTCCATGGGTACATGGAGACATGCTGTGTCCCCACGAGCCTACTGCACCAAACCAGAGCATTCTTCTGAGCTGGGATCACAGATGAAGTCAATGATTTGGTTGCAACAAAACCACAGTGTTGTTCGTGGCCCCAGAAGCCATGCTGACAGTGCAGAGAGGAACAAGGGGCTACTGTCTCCTGAGCGCCTTGAGCCCTCACACATCACACTTGCTCTCAGGACTGGCAGCCAGGAAGGAACTCCAGCCAGGAGGCCGCGCCTGGGAAGGCAGAGAGCAGATTAGAAAAGGAAACCCAGAAGGGTAGGTCTTGGCTACAGAGAGCATCTTAAGACTGTGTGGCCAGCACTATGGCTTTCAAAATGCTGAAGGAGGGTCAACTGGTCCCATACTCAGCCTCCTCTGCCTCTCCTACAGATGCTCATCTTGGCTCCTCTCCTACCCAGAGTCAACAAACCAGAAATGACGGGCCAAGGAGAGGACACGTTTGTGTCCCTCAGGTGTGCCACATGACACACCCAGAGCTATTAGCTCAGGCTGGTCTGTCTGCAAACTTCCCAAAGACAGCCAAGCCTTACTTTGCCCCTGTCCTTCCTGATTGCCCCCCTCCCTTTCCACACAGCCCCTGGAAATGCCCAGCGTAAACCCTGGCCTGCTCCTCCAACAAGAAGTCTGATGTATGACACCCTTAAAAGAGGAAAAATAGCACACAGGACATCTCACACATGGTGTGCAGCAGAGCTCAGCAGGGAAATGCACATCTTTGCCCTTCCAAGATCTAGAGCAAAACCAAAGTGTTTTCTTCCACTGGCTTGTGGGCCACGGGCACCTCCAACCTCCTCTCCAGGCAGGCGGTAGCAGCAGCAGCAGCTCAGGGGTGAAGCTGGCAGCAGAATCCAGGTCTCTGACTGTCGGAGCAGAGCTCTGCTCGGCCCCAACCTGCCGATCGCTCAGCAAGGGAAAGGCAGGCTTGGGGTGCACCAAGCCGACCCACCTCACAGACCAGCCCTTCTTTGTCAAACTGTGACAGCAAAAGAGAAAGACAAAAAAAATAATCAATGAGCGCTGCCTGGCACAGCCCAGCCCCTCGGTGTTGCTGCTGTGTTGAGCACTTGCTTACTAACAATGGAGCCAGGGCAGAGCCAAACTGCACGCCCATCTTTCTGCAACGTTCCTCTCCTTTGGCTTGTAAAAGCTGGCTCGGGGCAAGCACAGCCTCGAGGACTGCTCTGGGCAGGGGACGCAGCAGGCGTGGGAAGAGCTGTGGCTGTGCACTAGCAGCAACAGAGCGACGTCCTACTTGTCCCTTTGTTAGAGGGGATTTCTAGCCTGCAGTGCTGAAGATGGGCTCTGAGAAGAGGAGAGAAAACATGATTTCATGTATTTAGATGTAAACTCATGGAAGACGAAATTCACCACTGGGCAGCTGGCTGGAGCGCAGAAACACTCCCCAGGAGCAGCCCATCAGCCTTGCGAGGGCAGGCGGGGGCGAAGCCCCAGGGTGCACTCCAGGCTGCACTGCACAGCGCCAGCCCAGGGAACAAGGAACGAGGAGCCGCGCTTCACCAACAGCCCTAATTGAAAGCAGTCGCAGGGCTGTGCTATTGCACAGTCATCAGAGCTGGAAGTGATACATCCATTTAAGAAAAACACCCAGCGCTCAGGACCTGGCAGCGGCAACGGGCAGAGATCAGCCACACGGAGCTCAGTGCAGTGGGTAGAGGCGGCTGCGAACACGACAAGCAAGGAGCAGAAACGACAGGAGGATGAGCAAGGGGAGACCAGCACAGATCAGAGATGGGGATGGGGGCAGGGAGAGGAAATTCTGTCCTCGGCTAAATTTACACCATCTTGGCCAGGCTCCAGCCACAACAACCAGAGCCCCAGACACCTTCCTCCCAGCAGCCCCCAGCTCTCATCGAAGGGGGGCTTTCTCCTCAGCAGCCTCCACGCCCAGCCTTTTGCATGGGCTTAGCAAACAGGCTCAGCTCTGAGCAGCGAAGAAAACACAAGTGGGAGCTAGATCCAGAGGTCTGGGTGTGAAGAGCTCTCCCCCCACATCAACCAGAGCACCCAGGGGAAGCAGCATGGTGCAGGGAGACAGGGCCCCAGCCAGCTCGGAGGAGAGGTCCCCCACCCACAGGGGAGCTGGCTTCTGGCAGAGATGCTACGGCCTAAAGACCGCAGTGCTCAGGCTCCATCCTTGGTGAACAACCAGCAGCGTGTCATGGAAGGAAAATAGTCAGCATGATCCAGACGGACACTCTTGAGCAGCACAGAGCCAGGCAACAGGGTCCCCGCAGGGACGCAGCCGGCCAGCCTGGCCTGCGCAGGGGACTGGTGAGGCTCTGCATATCCATGCCTCAACAATGTCAGCACAGTCACATCATGACAGCATTTATGTTTTTTTCCTCTGAAGCAGACAAAGCTATTTTCAGAATTTCTCACAGAAGGGAAATTCGGTTCCTGGCTACTTTCTACCAGGATGGGAAGGGCAATTCCAGAGGAGCTGTTTGTTCGAGTCGAACGGGAGCAGCAGCAGGCAGTAAACCCATTCCCAGCTTGGACCAGGCCAACAGAGGCTGAGGAGCTGCAGATGCCTTCCCTGTGGGTGCACAGCTGGGAACCTCCACTGCTTTGTCCCCACCTTCTCCTCCTGCTGCCTCCTCTCCCACTGCGTGGAACGTCGGTGCTGACTCCAGGCTTGTGAATCTCACGGGTGTCCAAGGTTTGGACTCCGCTGCTCTATCACCAGCAGAGCTGCACACTCACCCTGATGTTCCTGCTGACCTGACCCAAGAGATAAAGCCTTGCTGATCTAAACTCTGATGATTCAATTTAACCTTGAACTTGCAAGCAAGGCTCTATGTAAGTGGTTGCTGGGAGCATCACAGCCCTGACGCTTTAGCCAGGCTTCATCCTTTGATGTTCAGGGAAAAGCAAGAAACCAGAGCAGCACTGCAGAAATCCCAAAGCACTGGATTAATCTCCTGTACATACAGTGCCACAAGCACCATCAATACAGCAACCAGGTCTCCACTCTCTTCTTTTACCTACCCCGCAGGTCAAGCTTTAATTTCCGCTCGAGGATCACTGCTGCTTTGTCACATAATCCCTCCAGAAATCTATCAAATTCCATTTTAAAGGTATTTGTGCTCCCTGCTTCCACTTGAAGTACCTCACCCTTCCCCAGAGACGCTGTGTGACTCACGCGATGCCTCCGCTTCCAGCTCTGAAAAAGGACTGACGACCATAAATTGCCTCCCGCTTGTTTAAACTCGTGACTCCCTCTGGAGCAAGTTCCCAGCTCTTGTCACACCCGGCTCCTCTGCTCATCACGTAGGATAATCTGCAAAACGTAACAAACTGGGCAGATGCGGAGCTGGCTGGAACTCTTCCCCAAAACGCTCGGTTGCTCTCCTCTCCGCGGGAGCACAGGAGAAGCCACCTCCAGCCAGACCTTCCCTGGTGCCGTACCGACACGTTCCACGCGAGGGAGAAGCCGGCCCGCAGAAGAGCGGGTCCTGCGCGGACAGGGCTGCGCTCGGTGTCCGATGGGGACCTCCCACGGTGGCTTCCCCTGACCAGGGCCAGGCAAAAGTCAGTGTGGAGATCAAACCCGCAACCCTCGTCGCTTCCGCCTCGTTGCTCACGTAGGGTCGCGAGCAGTGGCACCTCTAACTGTGAGCACGTTCAAAACCTTAGCAAAGCACAGAGCTTTACAAATTTAGCCTGTTCAGACAAGAGGAGAAACCAGGCGGCGCAGGAAGGTCCGCAGCAGTCTCTCAGCACTACCACTGCTCATCTTTCCCTCTGCTTCATCCTCCAGCTGGGCAGAACAAATCAGGCTGAAAGCGATTCCCTGCCTCTCATCTCAAAGCCACAGCTGGGAAAACCAGAGAGAGGCAGCGCACAGCCCTGCCAGCCCCAGGAAGCTGGGAACAGGGATGCTTGGGACACAAGGAGGTACACATTGCTCCATGTCACGGAAACTGGCTGGGCTGGGAACTCTTTGGAGGGAGAGGGTGGAAAATAATGGTGATTTATCCTCCGAAATGGAAGGGCACTCCTCCTCCAGCTCTCAGGTTCTCCATCCAAATGACAAGAGTGTCAGCAGTTTTGGAAGCTCTTGATGCACATCAACATACATGAACAGAAAAAGGTTGGGGACAGGATCCTACAGAAGGTCCACTTTAAAGTTATAGGTAGTGGTCCCAATCCTGCGATCCTTACTCACCGAGTAGTCCCTTTGAAATAGAGACGACTGCTCATGTGAGTAAGGGATGCAGGATCAGGCCTGTCTACCAAAGAGGCTGAATCCTGAACTGGAGAGGACATCACGGCCTCTGAGCATCGTGAGACACTCACGCCTGGTCCATGGGGGCTAGTCCAAGGACATCACCGGGGAAGACAGTGCAGGCTGGGGCACCACACCTGCAAACAGCGCATCGAGCACGGACCACGGAGAGCAAAGCAGTGGGCAAATAAGGCTGGAAAATGGATGCTCCACCCAAGCAGGGATGCTGCTGGTTCATCCCCAGTACGCCCGTCTCCCAGATACTCCCAGCTCTGCACGGAGGTCTTTCTTAACCCTGCTGTCCTCCCAGCAGGCTCCTGAAAACAATACTGGGAGAACGAAAGCCAGCTGTCTTGGGATAGCTCCCAACCTCTGTCCGGGTCTCCCAGCTACAATTAACATAACTTTAGGAGTAGCTGATGCCCACAAGAGAGGAGAATAAGCCCACTCTTAGCTCACCAGATCATTTTTAATTCCACTAGTTAAGGGGAAAAAGGCAGCTCTCTAAAGCAACCTTCAGTCCTGGGAGGCACCCAAGGAGAGGAAAGCCAGCCTCAGCCTGTGTGAGGAATAACCCCAAAAAGCTCTGCAGACTGCACCCTTCAAGGCCAGACAGACTGCTGCTTTCCATGACAAGGAGGTAGAGGCACCTCCTCCTTCCTCAGGGGTCTCCTGCAGGTCTCCATCCAGCGCTCAGACCCCCAGGCTCCAGTCTCCCACCCTCCCTCCCGGCTGTCAGCTGCCCCTGCGCAGTCACACTGCGGTAAGACGAAGCACAGTCCTTGTGCACGCGCATTGAGATGGCAGAGGTGCACAGGGACCTCCACCTTCCTTCCCTCACCCTTGGGCTTGCACCACCAGCCCACTTGACTGAGATGAGCCTGCTGAAAGGGTGCCACGCATTTACCCTCCTCCCTTTGCACAGCTCTGCCCACGCTCCATCTCCACCGAGACGCGACACAGTCGGATCTGGCTGCAAAGCGATGCCCCTTGGAGCCTAGCACAGGGCGGTGTCCCCAGCGAACGCAGCTATGTGGCTTCCAGTCTCACCTGGCTCCCCGTGATGTGCGCTCGACCATCTGCCATCCCAGAAGGGACCCCTGGGAGCCCATTTCCCAGCCCCGCCATACGACCAGTCTGTGCAAACCTCACTGCCCACATCAGTCTGCCCAGGGCTGGGCGCTGCATGGGAACTAGCGTCTGTCTTTGCAGATGGATAATTAAATTCCCTTTCCATTTCCTTTTTCCTCCTGATGGTTTCTCTGGCTGGCAGTTCCCCCGCAGCCCGGCACAATCCAGCAGCATTAGTCAGAGGGAAATTCTGCTCCTTTCCTCCCCTGGATGTTGCTCTTGGTTCAGTATGAACAGCAGAGTGAACTGCGCAACGAGTACTTCGTTGCAGAAGCATTTGTCCTTTTCAGTCTGGCAAACACAGCTTTCCCTCCCACACCTGCACCCTGCCCCTTCTCCCCGAGTGACACAGAAAACACGTGTGATTACACTGAGCCTGATGTTGTTGGCAATTGGAAGCAATTAGCTTATCAGTAGGAATAAGCAATCAGCTGCACTGGGGTTGCAGCACACCTCAATTTATGAGCAGTGATGCAAAACGCTCCTTTCCGATAGGGCCTAAAAAAGCACACCTGATTATCAGCAATGGTGTGAGATGCTCTCAGAAAAAGATCATAACACTCTCCTGCAGGAAACCTGAGAAAGAGATGGAGCAACGATGAAACTGGGGTAAATCAACACAGAGCTGTCTCTCAGAGCTCCCAGAAAAGGGAAGGAGTGTGTGCCCAGATGAAATATCTACAGAGATCCTCACTGAGCGTTCACCACGTCTGTCCTCCCCTGCCACTAAGCAGTGGCTTTCTGGGAAGCAGTACTGGTACCTGAAGCCCCGATGGTTGCAAAAGAACCCCCAGGACGTGCAGAGATGTACAGACACATCACCTCCACCTGACAGAGGACAGCAGAGAAGGAATTATCCTGCTGGGATTTACAGCTTCCCCACAGATCCCCCCTCACAGGAGATGTACAGACTGAGGTTTTCAGAGATGACCTGTCAATTCTGACCTCCTGTACCCCATAACATACTGTGTTCTCCACGGGAAATGTCCTGAGCCCATGCAGAGCACTGCAGGTCTCACAGCCCTCCAATGCAAACCACCAAGCCTTCAGCAGCTCCACCTCGCTGCCTGGGCCGGGTAGTTTCTACTCTCCAGATGGCTGCAAAACCCAAACTGCTGCCTGCCCCATGGAGGGGACTTCGAAAAGATTTTCAGAAGATTTCAGGAGCTCGCTGCTGACTCTCTCCCCGCAGATCTGTGCCAGCCCGCTGCTGGCTGCCCTCCAAGTGCTGGATGGAGTGCTACCCAGCTGTGCCGCTGGCAGGCTCACAGGCCACGAGGCCCGAGACACTGCAACCATTGAGCCTCTTCCACCATTTGTGGCCTGGCCGGGCTTCCCGCGGCCTGGCACACCACGCACGCCAGGGACCGCGCCGGATCAGTGCTGCTGCACAGCGGCAGCGTGGCGCGGTGCTCCCAAAGGGCGTCACAGCGCCGGCTGGCCCGAAGAGGCCCCCAGCACAGCTGTGTTGTGGGCCACCGACACAGCTGTGGGACCGGCCAGGCAGATACAAAGCCCGGCAGTTCGCTGCATGAAAGAGGAAGAAAAGGTAAGGGCTGCAAGGCAGCAAACGGCTGTGCTCGTCCCACACTTCAAAGACTGTCAAAATTTTTTGCAGCCCAAGGCTCACGCAGCTCAGGCCAATGGAGAAAGGCTGGGGACCAGGATTGTTCCCCAGTTCCCTGTGGCTGTGCGGCCATCCAGCATTCACACCGGCTCCTTGCACCCTGCAAGCGCAGACACGGAGGCTGTGGCTGGGGAGGATGCCGTCAGAATAATTAAAAAGGGAATCAAGAGATGCTCTCCAACACCCTTCTCTCCCCTTCTCCCCCATCTACTTGCTCCAGCAAACACCAAGCCTGGTTACACCTCTGCTGCACAACTCACCGCTTCTCTGTGCCCTGCAGCGTGACTGGAGATTCACATTTTGTTAAATGCTGTGATGATGGGAGAAAACTTCAAGTCACTGAGTATCTAAATCAAATTGTGCTGTCAAAGGGAATTTAAACAAAGTTTCTTCCGAGCTTAAGAGTAATAGTCAGTAACTGCTGAGTGTTGCTTCTCCTTATCAGAGATGCTGACCAGTAGAGAAAAAATGGGAATAGTTAGTCTGAGTTTGTAGAGAAACAGAGCAAAATACGTTCTTGGATGGAGAAGTATCTGGCTCAGAGTCTTAGCAGAGATTGTGCTGGATACTAGAGAGCTACCCATGCCCTTCCATAATGCAGGTGTGATATGAAAGGTCTGGAACTCACAGTAAGGATGACCATACGGATTATTTACCAAGATTGATGGACACTGACACGTCCTGATGGCTCTGTGGTACCCAGATGAACACCCTGTCTGAGGCTGCTACAGGAAACACGGCAGCTCGCCGGGCTGGAGGTTGGCTCAGCAATCGCAGTGCTCTTGCAACAGAGAGGCGATTAACAGGCACCCCAGTGCAGAGCCGTGAGCCAGCGTGCCCTGTCAGCACAGCAGCCTCGGTCTGCTTCGGTCCACCCCAGACTTCATTAGCAGTTTTGCAGCAGTGAGAGATTCCTACTAACCACTGAGATGACGCCATCTGTTTCCATTTACGTGCTGGCTCGCAGGAGCAGCTACAGAGCAAAGGACTCCAGAGAGACTTTGCTCTCCTTAGCTCACAGGGACTGAACAGCCAGCCGTCTGGGAGAGACACAGTCTAAATTCACCCTCCCCAGAGTGACCTAGAACCTCCCTTCTGTGCAAAGTACACACCTGGGAGGCATGGCAGCCCTCCCACTGTGGTTTTGCTATCAAGCTCTGTCATACACCCACCCACAGGCCACCTCCCTGCGGGCACAGAGAACTTGCTCCCAGCAGACTGCACAACTGCACTGACTTACTGCTCTGTATGGCACCGCAGCAGAGGAGGGGTTGACTAGGCTGTTCCCACATCTCTCGGTTTGCCCTCTACAAAGCCAAAAGGAATCTGCCACTGATAAGCCAGGATCCCAAAGTTAACAGCTACCAGGCCCTCTTCCTTTCTACATCAGGGTCCTGCAGAGATCACGCTGTGCAGAGAAATCTTTACCTAGACTCCTTTTTCATGTGTTCATTTTTATGTATGCGCTGCTTGGGGCAACCACGTACCCCCCTGCCCCAAAAAGGGGCAAGACGTGCCAGCGGTGCCTGTGCGGTCCTAGCCAGCACAAGAGCACAGAGCAGACAGTGGAGATAAAAACGGCAGCGTGTAGCACAGGGGTGTCTAGGCGGCTTCTGAAAACGGTAGCAGGAGGAGGAAAGGGATAAAAACGGGAGACACCCTGTGTGGGGAGGGCTAAGGAAGTATTGGCCTGTCTGGCAGCTGAACTGCGGGAGGACTCTGCCGCCTCGTTTTACCCGTCACACCTGCCTCGGGAGAGAAAACAGTCTTCTTGCTCAACAGGAGGTTTCATGCATTGAAACAGATTGCTTAATTCTTGGCAATTCGAGTTCGGCAACTACCCTCTTCCTGTGGTTGCTGCTTCCTCTCTGAGCACACAGTGTTTTTCCAGAGCCAGAAGGGACATTATGCTCCTCTCAGCCTGCCCCCGGGCTCTGCAATTCCCCTCAGCAATTCCTCCCTTTGGAAGAGCTGATGTCTGTGCTGGATTTGCAACCATGGCAGAGAGCAGCAGAACATGCACTAAGTTCTCCTTTCCTTCCCAACAAAATCTTCATAGTCTTGCTTAGAGAGAGCTGAACCAAGTTTTCCCAGAGAACAGTGCTCTTAGGCGAGAAAGGATGAAGTATCAGGACATACCATGAACAAAATGCAGCAGCAGCAGCAGCGATACTGCAGTAGCAGCCACCAGCCAGACAAAACTGCCACAAAATCAAAAGCCTAGAGCATGCTATGCAGCTTCACAGAGGGGATCCTTCCCAGCATGATCTTGTCCTACTGCCCCAGTCCCATCACCAGCTTCTCAGCCCATCTGTGGTTTCGCAGACCCCACCACCAACCACACCGCTCTGGAGAGGCCAGCTCTGAATCACCCGGCAGGCATCTCCTGCAGGCACAGCCACGCTCGGCTCTGCACCGCTGCAGCACCGATGCTGCAACCAGAGACGGGAGAGCGGCCAGGGGAGAGGAACCCCAGGGACAGACCTCAAGTCCATTCTCAATAGCCAGAAAAGACAGCTTTCTCTAAAGCATATCCTCCTGTAATGGGTGTATCCAGTGTAACAGCCCAAGCATCGGAGCTTCCCTCACTTCTCCTCCAATCTGACTTTGCTGTCACATACCCTCAAGCAGTCCCACTCAGCCCTGCTCTGCTGAACTCTTCCCAAGAGATACTTCTCCTCAAAGCCCCAGATACAGTGACACTGCCATCCTGGTCCATTACAGCCCTGTCCCAGTCACCCTGAGGCCACTCCTGGGGACTTCACGCATTGCAGGGAACACACACAGCCTGTGCACGCACAGCTTCAGGCCACACACATGGCACAGAGCAGCCAGGCTGCTGAACACTGGGACTTGAGAGGCCAGGAGAGTCCTGCCTCCTGCAGCTACTCGGCCCACGGGGCAAAGCCGTGCTCAGGCAAGCAGGACCTGCTGCAAAGACCTCCCACAGCGAAGGAAGAACCAGCGACCCTGCCACCAGGCTGCCAGTTCGCCCCGAACCGGGGGGAGGCCCCGAGCAGCGCAGCGGGGCTGGGCACAGAGCCCTGCGTTAGCATCCCAGCTCCAGAGCTGACAAACCTCCCGCTGAAAGCAGCGCCTGGTACAAAGGCTCATTTGTTCTGACGCACGAGCCCATTCCAGGCTGCCACCCAGACACACCTTCTTTATTGTGCCCTCCTGACTCCGGCAACAGGCAGGGCTCGGGGCTGAGAGGCCCCTTTCTGGGACGCTGCTGGGGCTCACTCACAGGAGGCGGCAGATGGCAGGGGACTACCAAGGTCCTGAGCCCGGCCAAGCAGCGAGCACTGGCACCGCGTGTCCTTCACCACTGACAGTAGCACAAGCCTCCCTTGGTGCTCCGCTGACCAAACCCCTTCTCACAGACACGGCAGAGCTCCTCTGCCACCCAGCCAGCCATAGTCACCTGCCGCTGCACTCCAGTGTCGTGGGCACAGCTGTGGGATGCTGAGCAGAGGGGACAAAAGGGACATTTTTGTGCAAAATCCCTGCTTGTCTGTGCACTTTCAGATTGTTCCATTACGTACAGGCATGGAGACAACTCTGAGGCAGGAAGGAGGAAAATGGGGACTGTAAACTCTTGTCCTCACCATGACATAGTCATGATGTGATCTGCTTCCAGTCCCTGCTCCCAGTGTAACAGGGCAGAGGGGCAGGAGGGCTGGAGGAAGTCTCTTGCCAGATCCCATGAATGGTTAAACTCTCCCTGTTTAGCAGTGGTGGGAGGGGATTTATCTCCAAGCAAGAGTCTTGATACCACCTGGGATGAGGCCAAGAGAAAAGCAAATTCCTTCAGTGAACTTATCCCCCTCCAATACTGCCTACCCAGCTACAGGGAGTTTCCTCCGCAGCCACAGGGACATGAGAGAAGACTGCTTTTACTTTCCCACCCATAGTCCGCCACAGCCCAGCATCTCTTCAGCTTGAGCTTGAGCCAGAAGACAACTAGGCTTAAGGGGAATTGGCTGGACTGCTCCACATGGCTTGCAAGACGGCACTTGGAAGCTGTCCTTACTGGAGCACATGGTCATTTACCAAAGTCCAGAGCTGCGTCTGGCAGCCCAGCTCCAGCAGCCAGGGTAGAGCTGGACTTGCTGGACACCGGCAGAGTCCAAGGACTCCAGGCTCCAACTGTGCAAGAAGAAATCTTGGCCATCTCAGAGCAGAAGACATCAAGGCAGGAAGACGACGGGCCCTTTGCCATGTCAGGAAGGAGAATTCTCTGGTAGTTTCTGCAAGCAGCGTCTGCCTGTGGCCTCCCAAGCTCCCCGCCACTGCCTGGGACCTGAAGCTGACACCCCAGCGGGCTCCCACCGCACGCTCCAGATCCTCAGCGCTCCCACTGACATCTCTGCTCCTAGCAAAGCCCCCCGGAGGGCTCTGATCCCCTTTGCCACTGATCCACAGGGCCCTCAGATACAAAGATCTCAGCAGGGACTCTTCCATCCATGCACGTACCTTCAGCACCTTCCTGCACCAACACACAATCACACTGAGCACGTCTTCCAGCCGGGCATGGCTCAGCACCCTGCAGGACAGGCCTGAACTTTTCATCAGGAAAGTGCTCCGATATGTGCCATTTCCGGAAAGGCCTCTTGTCCAGCTGTGTTTTTTGGACTCTGCTCTGTTGTCTTCTCCTTCCTACTTCCCCCTCACTCTAGCATGTAGAAAGATGAGAACAGAAAGATAAAAAACCCCACAGCCATCCCAACTTCGGACAGCCGTACCCGCCTGGCAGCGGGGCGCTGCCCCTCAGTCGTGGGGCTGGGAGCACCGTGCCACAGCCCAGCACCCAGGTACACCCCTTCCTCAAGGAGATGCACAGGGCTGGTTCCCAGCACTGGTGCTGCTCTTCCACGGAGCCGTTCCCTCTGCCAGCACAAAAGGGCCACATCGCACCGCCTGTCCCCTCCCCACAGAGGTCACAACCGTTGGAGAGAGCAGCACAGCAGCTCAGACATTGCCAAGCAGCCCTAAATTCTGGCAATTGGGGTGAGATGCCAGGACCTCGCAGGGCTGGAGCTGCATCTGACCAGTACCCGCACTCAGGGGGCTGGCAGACTGCAGGAGGCCTCGGGGTGAGATCCCACCCCATACGTGCCAAGAGCACTCCACTGAGCAGGAAGCGCAGGGCTCTCCCCGGAGCCTCAGCCCCTTGCGCCTGTGTTGCTCAAAGAGCAGCGTAAGCTGTGGCTCCAAATGCTGCTCCACCTTGGAGCTGGAGACGGATGAGGTCACCTCCAGTCTGAAATCACTTCCGTTCTCAAGCTGTTCTCAAGACTGTGCCACAGATTAAAAAGAGCGGGATGGGTGGGGAGGGAAACCCAAACCAACGGAGCATGTTCCCCATTAAGAGCTCAACACTTCATTAATCTCTGCCTCCCTGTCGGCTGCCATCCGAACCCTCCACCCTCCCTCCTTCCCCTGCAAGAACAAACCTGGCAGGAACTGCTTTGAGTTAATAGTAGGGTATGGCACAAGCTGTACAGGACTACGCTTGACCTCCAGCTCCCCAAATCCAATCCAAGCAGAGCAGTGGAGAGAAATCACAGCTTGGTGCTGTCGGACAGGCTCAGCCATGCCGCTCCACCTTGTGCCCAGCTCCAGCTGCTGGCCCTCAAATGCCTGCACTGCAGCAGCCCAACACTTTCTCCCCACGCACATGGTGTTGGAAATGGTTTGTACTGGCAACTGATGCTATCCGCGCAGCACTGAGCACCAGCACCATAACCCTGTGGCCTCTCCAGCACAGCCCCATTCTTCACTGTCCAGGTGGCCACACTGGCCACGGTGTCAGCAGGATTCTCCCACCTGGCTCAGGCGGTACGTAACCCATCACCTGAGGAACCAGGCTGAGCATGCAGGATGGAAATTCAGGTCACTAGCACAGGGGAGTCCTAAGGAAAAGAGCCTTGCAATGGCCACACTTGGCCAGGAGAAACCAGACTGGCAGTTTAGCGGGATCATTTTAAAAACACATTGACCACAGATGAATCAGTGTCTCATTCTTGGAAGCACTAAACCAACCACAGTATCCAACAGTGCCTCAAGCAGTAACGGCCAAGACACATCACTGTCACACAGCTCCCTCCTACACGGTCATGGTTTTTTCCCCTCACCCCAGATTTTGCTCTACCCAGGAAGGCACTGAGGTTTTGTGGGTCTCTTCCAGAATTCCCAGTCTCATTGCAATGGCAGCCATTGGATGGGGCCATTTTGTCAGCAAATACAGCTGCTGCGATCCATACGTTGTTTGGAGCCAATCCAACTGCAGCCCATGCACATGGCCTTGGCCTCACGGGTGCCACAGCAGCGACTGGCCAAAGCAACGCTGGGCATGATACCTTCTCAGTGCCATGGGGTAATGGGAGCTACTGTGAACGCAACGGATAGAGAAGCAAGGGGCAGAGTACGCTTGTGTGCACATCTATGGATCACGTGCTGCATACTCCTAGGACTTCCTTCAAGCAGATGGAAGACTGGAACTCAGGACCATGTGCGCTGCCAATCCTGTGCTAGTTCCTCTGGATCACACGACACCCATGGGGCTGAACAGCGGGAGCAGTACAGCATGCCTGCTTCTCCCGGAGAGCACTTTGCTGCCCAGCCTCTTTCCAGAGGCCAGCCCTGGATACCAACCAGCCAAAAACACAATGAAAGCAAGAGCTTTCTTCCTTGTGGGCTTCAGCCCTTCTAGAAGCAGTGGGCACCACAGAAAGGAACCTCTCTTAAATCCTGGCACCCGGCACAGACCTGGGCTGTACAGGTGGTTCCTCTTCAGCACAGACTAGGAATAAATATGCTGTGGGTCAGACACGTTTCAGTGGGGAAACAGCAGGCTGTTCCCACCTGGCTGCATTCCCACCAGCTTCTTTCTGCCAGTTCTGGCTTCACACCTGTAACTTGGTAAGATGCCAGGAGAAGCCATCAATATAGCGAGGACCTGGTGGGGAAGCAAATGTCCAACAGACAGGTTGCCTTGTTGGGGAGATGAGGAGCTGCAGCCCTCCCACAGGGCAGTGCCGGCTAGCCCCCCCAGGAGAGCTCCAACAGCAGCGAGCTGAGCAGGGCGTGCTTCACACCCTACCGCCCTGAGAAACACCAACCACTACACGGAAGGAACCGGTCTGAAGGTGAACATTTGGGCTAAGGGGATTCCTGAGGCTCAAACACCTCTGGGAAGCTTCAGTTGTGGCGTGATGGACTCAGAGGAGCAGAACCACTCCTTCATCAAAGGAGCTGCTGCGTATCCCCAAAAACCATGGCCTCCAGACGGAAATGCCTCTAGGCAGAGGTGTTATGTCCTGGGCTTCAGTTCTGCCACCTCTAAAACAGTAGTGGGGAGAACTTCACTACGAACACCCACACCTGCCCCGCTGGGCCAGCGATGCCTGCCGAGCCCTCGAGGACCCTGGGCTGGAAGGCATTCAGGAAGGGTTGTGCTCTTCACCCTGCACCCAGACACCCTGGAGAGCTCTGAGCCACGTTCTCTGCCCCAAAACCACCCACCAACACCGTTTGACTCCTGCTTGCTATGAGCGTCACGCTTTTCCAGTACTCAGCTGCTCCTTGTGTGCAGGAACGGACAGCCATTTTGTCCGCAAACAACTGTACATAAATAATCCTGTAAGTGAGAGCAGGCACGCACTAACGCTCCCATAGAGTTTTCATGTATGTTGTTGTTTTTCTTTTTTTTTTAATTTTTAAATTGCTCAATATATAGGTAAAAGCCATTCAGACTGAAAGCAAAGGCTTCACTCAGGGCAGCTTAATAAGAATCAGACTGTACTGTATTTGAGGAACTCGCAGATAAGTACCAGGTAAACATACAAAGCCACACCCTATATTTTCCAAAACTACAGGCTGGAAAGATCCGCTGAGGGACTGTTGAATATTCTGGACAGCAAGATCTGAGGATATGGAAGAGATGATGTGAAATCATTAGTATATTAAGAGCAACAGAAAGTAACCTAATTCAAGAAAAAACTCTCTTCCCAGGCAAACCAGGCTTCCTCTATGCAAAGGAATTCCACAGACTAAGGACACCAGTGCCCTGGCAGAGTCAGGGATGACGAAGGTTGTATTTTCCTTTTCCAGTAATACTTAGATTTAACTATATAAACTGTTCTCCTGGGAGCGGATCCTATTCCACTGTTTACGCAAGAGCCTTAGAGTTGGATTTTAAAGGTGAAAGCACCCACTCCCAAACTGCAGGGAGCCCAGCCAATACAGATGTTCTTGCTATAGCAAACAGCTGCTTCGTTGCACTTCTCTCAAATTCTCTGCCCTGCCACCCTTGCTGTCACTGGCACATCCAGAAAGAGCAGGGCACAGGAGGAGTTCAACCAGGCAGGAACAGCCTCAATTATCAACACTGCAAAAGGTAAGAGGAGATCTGCAACAGCAAAGCCTGCATGAGCTTTTTGTGCTGTGACGAGTCTAGGTGAAGCGGAGAGTGGCACATGGCATGCAGAAGCATCCAGCCTCAGGGTAAAGCACTGCCTAGCTCTTCAGCCCCAGATTTGTCATCCAGGGAGCGGACTGCAATCAGCTACACGCTCCGGGAGAGCGCATCCCCACGTGCAGGGTGCTGAACTGGAGCACAAAGGCAGCCCCAGCCCCAAAGGGCTTGCAGTCAGAAGCATACAAGAAAACTAACAGGCACAGATCAGTCAGAAAGCAGCACAGCTAGTGTGATAAACAGCGATCACCCACTAGCTAACTGCTGCAGAGTACGCGCAGGAGGGCTTTAAGGAAGAGTTTGGAGGAGGATAAAGAGGACAATTTTCAAAAGAAACAAGGTGGGATGAGATGTTAAAAACAGTAATCCACAACGGAGCATCTCTGCCAAACAAAGTCCCTAAAAAAGAAGCAGCATTGTAAAAGTTTCAGTTCCAATAAAGAAACCAAAATGTTAGACGGGTCTATCACTCCTGAGCATAGCTGTGATTCTTTCAAAGCCATTTTCACAGAGCTATGGCTCTTACTGATTTTTTTTGAGACAAAGATGAAGGGGCCATTCAGAGCAGCCTGGAACCTACCTCCTGCAGTATTTTCCCAGTTATTTTCCTTCGCTAGCCCCTTTCCTGGACCTAATCCATGGACCACAGCACATGAAAGGCAACTGTAAGCCTGGCACCAGGTGTGTAAATTCCTCTGCAGCAGCCTGCTCATGGGAGATGGCGAGAGCTCGTGCTACACAGCAGCTGAAATAAGCTAGTGATGGGGGGGGGAGAACAGTGGCAAGGCTGCTCACCAGAGCCAAATTTATGAAAATTAAGGAGGTGCCTAGCTCCTCTCAGTTTCAAAGGACTCAGGCACTTTCATCCATATTTAAAGAAAGCTGGCGCTTGGTTTCTGTTATGCAAACTGCCTAAAAAATTTGCCTTTAAAATAACTACACTGCACAATGGCCTTTGTGGAAAAGCTGGTGTTTCATCCTATTGTCTTTCATCTCCACACCACCAACCCAGACCAGAGGAACGTGTCAGCTCCTTGGTTAATCCAGAATATGCCGACAGTCTCAGAGGCACTGCAAGCGGGAGCGCTTAATTTGGGGCAGGAACAGCCTGCAGTTCTGGGCTGGCACAACGCGAAACTGCAGGGCTGTGGCCCAGGAGAGGGCTTCACAGATACCATCACCGTGCAAACACCCAACAACCCTGCCATCGTGCCATGAGGCCCCATTGAGCTTAGCACTAGGAACAAGAACATCAGAGCTGCCGTTATGATCTTCCCAAAAAGGCATGGGGTTTACAACCCAACTCTGCCATTTTGTCAAATTTCACCAGTGATAATTCAGTATAAAATACCGCAGCCAGACCAGGCAACCCAGTCTGAGCAGGACAGACCTGGAATACTGGTATTGTCCTGACAAAGTCTCAGGGATGGTATTTTCTACCAGATTTGAGTGCGTCATTTTTCCTCTCTTGCCATCAAAACTCACAGCCTTGGGAACAAACCTTAGCACACAACTGGATTGCAGGAGACAGAGACCAAACCCCTACATCTTGCAGAGGGTCATTAAAGGACACACATTCTAAATCATATTGCCCCACTCCTCCTAAAATCCTTTCCACCTTAAGATAACAATTTATCCCCTGAAAAACTGAGTGAGAAAGCAATCACGAAAGTTTAGTGCCCCAAGCTGAGTAACTAATATCACTGCATCAGGGACACAGCCCAGTCACACTGAACAAACTGGGTTCTCGATAACATCTGTTCTTTGCAGATAACATTGCTGTGACACCGGTCTTGCTGCTATTTCAGTCTTGATTTCCACTATAAAGTTTATCCAATCAGAGTCATCAATATAATCTCTACTTGCCCTGTAGCAAAACTGTTAACAGCAACTCATTAATACACTCCTGATCTGAAGGAACAGCTAATTGTAAACTCCTCGCCCTTGTGGACCTTTTAGTGGTATTGCTGATTTCATCGATTTCTTTCTGGGCTCCACCTGAAAACAACAAGAATGGTAAAGTGCACGAGATGTAAGATGGGAGACGTTAACACAGCAGGCGCTGCAAGAGCAGAGTTCATGGAAATGTCACCTTTGAAATGATTATAATGGATTTCTGGAAGTCAGAGAAATGGAACTGGACTAAAGAAGGTATTAGACAAGACAGAAAGTCATTTGACTGTAAACGCTGTGGTTGTCCAACACACAAGGCGCAGCAATACCCAATGTTAGAAAGAACTTGGAAGCAATGGAGTAGAAAAATTGCATTTGCTAGATTGCACTTTCCTACGAGGCAACCCAAAGGAAATGGAAGAGCCACATAGGTAAGGAGGAGGAGCAGGGCGGGACAAGGAACGCTCAGCTCAGTCAATAGGTTAGCGGAGAGCCAGCACCCCCACGCAATGTCAGCCCAAGTGACAGCCACAGCAGGCCAAGAGTAACTCGTCACTTTAACGAGCCCTTTAACGAGAACAGGGTGCAAAATCAGATTAGATACCCATGAATAGCTCTTGGGACCTGCAGCACAGCATGAAGTCAAACCTTTATATTTTTTTAAGACTCCAAAGCTAACTATCTCCAAGCAAATCCCAGAACCAGCGTCACATGCAGAACGGGGAGGGATTTTCTTGGGCTCCCAGCCTGGGCTCTGACTTGCCAGGCCAAACAGTGATCTCTTGGGATTTATTTTCTGGGATTCATTCTCTATTCATGTTTTGCTGTGGGATCGCGCCCGCTGCCCCTCACAGGCCTGTCCGAAACGTGCCGTCCCCTCACAGCCACGCTCAATGTCGCACCATACCGGCCAGACTCGGCAGCCCTCCTCCGAGACCCCAACCCAAACAAAACCAGCTTAACCCAGAGAAACGGTTCGGCCCCCGACGTGGCTGTCCCTGCGGCTCGCAGTAGCCTCACATGCCCTCAGACTACACAAAATCAAGTTCTTTCCCTTCTTATCTCCAGCCTCAGGGGGATAAGAAGGGAAAGAAAAGTCTGTAACATGAAGATTTCTAACCTCCAGTGCCGAGGGACAGGGCAAGGATGGAGGAGGTCTGGTTTTACATGCACAAAGGGAACATGCTCCCTCACCTTCACACCTCTGGAACAGACTATTCCCACTGTACATGATCAAATCAACAGCATCAGGCCAAATTCATGGCCCAGCTTTAAGAAATTTGATGTGATTCTTTCCTGATCTAATTTTGCTATAAGTGGGGAAATCAGTTTTCTTTTCAGACTCATTTATAAACCATTGCCTTACGAATACAAAGCAAAACTTGCTTTCCTCCACTGGAGAAAACACATGCTGGCCTATTACTGCAGGATGCCAGCCAAGAGGTGGGTGGATGCCCTAATTATTTTATTTTTTGAAAAACAAGAAAGCAAAATAGTTATTTGTCATGAAGGGAAAGCCCTAAACCCCTAGGGGACAGGCCCTAGGTGCCCAATACACACGGATTCACTGGAGCCACAGATTAGCTCAGCCCTCAGGCATACGCAGGGTGTCTGAGGAAGCAAGAGCAGGGGTCTCACCCAGACGTTTCCTGGACATCCACTGTCATTAACGTCATGATAGATGGGATCTGAGTCCTCCACAACACCCACATCTGTGCTGTGAGCCCTACCTCGCAGGGACACACTTCAGTACCAAACAAGCTCGAGTGCAAGACACAGCACAGGAACAGCACATGTGAAGAAGCATCCACACACTTTGCAAAGAAACGTAAGATGGTTCATTGAGCTTTCGGACTAACAAACCCCATGATATCCCTCGTTAGCAACCCCACGCACACACCACGCTGCTGCTACATGAAGGGCAGCTCCAATAACACCATCACTTGTTTACCAAGAGAACAATTCTGCTATTGACCGACACCTGCCGTGACAGCACGACCACGGGAGGAGCAGGGAGATGTTCAGATGACACTGGCCATTCAAACCAAGCAGCAAAATGCCTGGCACTGGCTGGAGCCTCCGAGCAGCTGCTGAGGACCGGCCCTACCACCTCAAACAGAAAGGCTTTCACTGACATTAATGAGAGCTGCTGAAAATAATGCCATCACACAGCTATGAGATGGCATGCAGCCTTTCTGTTCGAGGACCAGCAGGCTGAACAGAGCAGGCACTGAGGAAGAGGAACGCTGGGCTCCATCCAGTCACTTCTGGTTTATTTAAATTGCTGTGAAGTCAAATGCCATGAACCTGGTGTGAGCTGAGCGTGGTGGGGCAGAGCAGATGAGGCTTATCCAAGTGACGAGAGGACATGCTCCCGCTGCACAGTGATGCTTAGCAGGATCCCAAACAGATCAACGTGACAGTGCTGGGGTGTACACAGAAAACATACCTCTAACTTGCTCACCTCTGTGGGCCTGGTCTGAGCTTCTGAAGTGTCAGCCCCAGGGCTGCCGGCAGACTAGAGCAGATCCAGAGGGCTCGGCTGCTCAGTGGACCTGGAGTCCTTCCCAGGCATGTGCCTGGATTAACTGCCCAGAAAAAGCACCAAGTCCTGTTAAATAACTGTCCTCTCTGACATCCACTTCCCTCATAAATACACGCTCTGCCAAGGGTTCCTTTCAAGGGGAGGAGAGCTCTTTAAAGTAAGCAGACAAACAGCAAAGGTATTAATCTCAGGAGTGAGACACAAGCAGTTTCCCTTCTGCGTGCTCCAGCAAAGGGCTCCAGAGCGCTGCTCCGTCTGCGTCGCAGAAACCATCTATGCAGAGTCGGGACTGTAAGCGCGGCCGCTGGGAGCCGAGAGATCATCTCAGCACCTCTCCTGCTGTCGCGATGACACGCTCTTGCTCACCTCAGCACTGTGCAGTCACAGCAGCAAGGCTTTGCTGCAGGCCAGCAAACAGTTTAACCCCCACTGCCTTGATTCAGCCCATTGCCCACAAACAGGGCAAATTCCAGCTCCTGAAGGCTGTGATGCATCTTCCATTACCGTCTGGTCCCAGCTGGCATCAGCTCCTCGGAGCAGCAGGAGCCTCTAAGAATCAATAGAATCCTAAAAGCCATAAACCTCCCTGACATTTTTTACAGCAGGCCTTCGGCAGAGGGAAATTACCATTGGTCCAGATGGGCATTTCCAGTACTGCTCATCTGCATTTCCAGGGCTTCACACAACTTAATACTCAATGCAGAGACTCAGGAGAGCTTTAAACTACAAAGAAAGCACAGCCAAGGGGACAATATAGGTAGGACAGGGAGATAGCAGATGCCTTTGTGACTCATATTTCACCTGAATATATAATTTATGCAGTATGTAATTTATTTGAAAATAAAAGTGGATGTAAGATTGCAGGATCTAAAGAGATCTCATGTGTGTACGTATCACAGCAAGAATAAGCTCAGTGCGGCACGCAGGATTAGAATAGTTCCCACGCTGAGGAAACAGCCAGGAGACAAAGGCTGAAAGCGGAGTGACTCGCCTGGGAAGTAGTCTTAAAAATAATTGCAATACAAACTACAGCAGTAAAAGGCCTGGCCTGCACTCTCATGTGTGTTCACACAGCTCCAAGCACCAGGGAGGGGTCTGCAAGGAAAAATGAAACATAGTCACTGGAGCCCCGACCACATCTGTACAGCCATGGGCTTTGCCTCGCAGAAGGAAGACGTTAAGCCCTTGGAGCCTCTTTTCCCACAAGCTGAGTGGATTTTTTCCCCCCTCCCTTGCTTCTGCACTGAGAATGTCCAGAGGTCAGTGGGACAGGCTCGCTCCCCATGGCCAGGCTCCAGGAGCTAGCACTCATGATCCTGCGGTTCATTTGCTCAGCCTGTGCTCCCAGTTCCCCCTGCCAGGAGTCCTTCTGGGAGAACAGCACCAGCTGCCCAGGCGGGGTCAGGCAGAGACAGGCCATCCCAGTTCCATACACACACCCTGGACACGCTTGATAACAAGCTTCAAAACAAACAGGACACTCCCAAAGCTCCCAGGAAGAGCAAGGAGCTGAGCTGAACAAAGCTGGCGAGCGAAGGACCTCAGCTCTCCTGCTCTTCGGCTCTCAGCAGTCGCCCAGTACAGCCAACGCAGTGGCACACAGGGACGGGTCAGCCACCGTGCTGCTCCTCTCCCCATCAGCTAACTTCAGGGTGTGCGCTTCGGTCTTGGCACCGGCTGTCACTGCTGTCAGCTAGTGCCACTGTGCAGCAAAACCGCCCAAATTTGAGAGGTGAGAGAAGAACTGGAGTTAACTTCTATGAAGGGCTTCCCACCTCTGACTGACTTACAACTGCATGGGCTCACAAACCACAGAGTCCTCAGCTGGCATGGGCCACAGCCTGAGACCCTCCAGCACGCTGCACCTCTGAGCGTTAGCCCTGAGCCTCCCTCAGCCCCCGCTGCCGTGGCGTGGCACCAGGCTGGGGCAATCTGGAGGCTGCACAGCTGCACCCAGAGAGGTTTCTGCCATCTCGAGCATCCCTGCACTGTGCTGCCCTGCACAGCGTAGCTACAGCCGTCTTCTAGAGCTGAACTTCAGCCTCCACTTCTCTTTTTTTTTCTTTTGACTTCAGGAGTGGACAGTTGTACTAAAGCCTGAAGCTAAACAATTCTCCCCCTCTTGGTAACACACCCTTGCAGATGCTTGTGCAGGGTTTCACTTCCTCTTCAGCTCTTGGCCAACACTTCGCCAAGCTTTGCTCATCAGCAAGGCAGTCCCTGCCTCCAGCGCGCTCTTCTCCCAGCTCCTTCCAGCACGTGGCTGCTGTGACGCTGCTGGGTGTACCAGCCACATGGGTAGGGCTGGCAGTGACAGGGCGAGGGAAGGCACCGCGGTCTAGAGCTGGATGTTAGCAGGCCATAACAGATTCCAAGTAATGCTCTGGAAACACACTCATACAAGAGAGAAGGAATTAAGAATATGAATCCACTCAGCCCTCAGAACAGTAAGGACTCTTGCTGGAGTCAGGAGGGACAGAAAATGTGTCTCACTTTCTGCAGCCCAGCCCCAGCAGGCAGCACTGCACACACAAACCCATCCTCCTGGACACGCAGTGCCACCTTCCACTATTCATTTTAAACAATGTTTCTGGGATACCAAGTTGTGGATGAACAGCAGCACACGTGCTGATGAGGAGCACACATTCTGGGATCTGATCCCAGCTTTTCTGATGCACCACACACAAACCCAGCTCCTGAACACCCTTGTGGGAACGAGATGACTGCAAACCTCTTCACAGCTCCAGGGACAATTCTCTGGGAGAAAAGGAATGTGTAACAGCAGACAAACATTTTTTCCTGCACTTCGAGGCTAACCACACTGTAGACATACACATGCACACACACAAAATCCAGCCCACATGGGAATTATTCCAGCATGCTATGAAACAACTTGCGTACGCTTCACAAAACTCTGAAGTCACACAATGTATTAGAGATGCCACACGTTTCTTTCATGAGTATTAGAGGATTATTCGGTGTGGTTTCACTGTCTTAGGGAAATCTCTGCCTTGGGCAAGAAGGGGACAAAGCCTTAGTGTTGGTCAGGCAAGAAAGCTGGGCAGGTAAGCAAAGAAGTGCCCTCCAGCTCATGCTCTGCTATCCAGGAAAAAAGTAACACCGAGCCACTTGAACTAGAAGAGAAACAACAGGAGAGAAACTCTCTTGGCTTAGCCAAGAGATATCTCAGCAAGAAGTGCCTGAAGTATTAAAGATGGAGCAGAGCTCTCCAGGCATGATTTCAGCACACGTTGGCAGTAGCTGCAGCACGGTTATAGAAGCCACCACTGTGGAGAGTGGAGTGTCCCAAAACTGCTAGGGAAACCCCTTGGACCGAACTTTTAAAACCAATTTGGCAAAGCTCTACACAGCAGGGACCCAACCTGGCCTGGCACAGCGAGCAACCAGCTGGCTGAACGTGGAGTCTCCTCTGGATTTCCAAGATGGCCATTTTATTGGGTATTTAGTGAACAGCAACTTAGTCTGAAACTGAGGGTGGGCAATATGGACTCTAGAAGACACCGAACTTCACCAGCTGTTTCTCTCTCTAGACTTGCCTTTCCTCAACTTTTGCAGGGAACTGTCACAACCCTCTTACATTTATTTCTAGAACAATCAAATGAAGAATGGCATCAGCGTGAAGCCAGTATCATTTTTGAGAGTGTTAAGAGGTTGCAAGAGACTCCTTGACTTTGGAGACTAAAAGCATGCAGGGACTGGGTTTCTCCTCCATGCACATGGCAGCAACATTTTCACCTCTGCAGTTGTGAGCTGCCTTTTGTAATGCCCCAGCAGGCTGCAACCCCGCAGCTGAGCAAGTGTCACAAGCATCTCTTGGGGTTAAATTAAGGTTGCTCCTACTTCGTTAGCATCAGCAAGGATCAGGCCACAACATCTGTCGCACTTACACATTTGGCTAACGTGCCTAACAGCCCTGCACAATTCGCGTAAGAGCAGCAGAATTTTGGACTCACACACAAGTAGCTGAGCAGTTCGTGTAAATTCGAGGGACAAAAATCCCTTTGCAGGAAACGCTTACTTCTCCTTTTCATAAACTGCAGATTGCTACTTGCACTGAGAGGGCTGACCCTCTCCCCTGCCCTGCACTAACGACCATTTTATCCATTTGGAGCATAAATAATTGAAGAGAGACATCAGCAGCAGCAGGCGGCAGATTCTGTGCCCAGCTCTCCAGCAGTTCTGTTTCACCATGCAGTCCATGTGCCAACCTCCTTTTACAGCCCTTTTCCAAGAAGCCAAGCAGACAAAGAAGGGGACAAAACCCCAAAAAGTCAAAGTGCCCAGGGTGGACTTCCCTCCCCAGCCCAGAATAGCCCATCTGTGCGACACAGGGGCCTCCTGCAGCAGGACTGTTTAGACAGATGCACAGCAGAAGGACAGGCAGAGCCAAACCTCTTGACCTGCTGCAGTCCCACCCAGCTCCTGACACGCCGTCCTGAGCACTGAGCCCTTGCCCAGTTTGGAGGGCAGGGACCCAACGCTGTCATTTGAAATGGGCCAGAAAAAATTAATGAACCATACAAGGCTTTTTAGAGAGAAGTAAAAGCTTCCACTCCTATGCTACGTCCGGCCAAGATACACTGGGACATCAGAAAAACAAGCAGAGATGTGCTGCTTTAAGAGTGTTTCCAGTATTTACCTCCGGATTCTGTGACTAATTTGCTACTCCCTTTCTGGCAGGCGCATCTTGGTAGCCAGGATGCAAGACCAGGGTTGGAAAACACAGACGTTGGAAGAAGCATTAACATGGGGAGTCGAAGAGAAACAGCCTCACCCAGGGCGATCTATGACACAGTGAGAGACTATCCAGCTGTGGTGAAATATCCCACTTGCCAGCTGCAAACATAATTTTGCTTTCTCCTAGCGAAAAAACCCTCACCACAACCACCCTGTCTGAATTGACACAGAGCACAACAGACAGCACAGGCACACAGATCCGTATTGCCACTCCCAATGACTCAAAGAATCACGACTATAAAATAATTGGTTTAACTCTGAGAAAATTAAAAAAGAAAGTCAGTGGTACTCTGTTTGCCTTCCAGGTTCCATGCTTTTCTGCACAAGCGTAGAAAGAAGAACTTTCCCCTAGTCACAAGATTACAAGAACTGTTAATTTAAGGAAAACAGTTAGATGAAAGATGGCAATGCCTTAAACATATAATGCAGGTACAAATCCTCCAAGCTGCTCCAGCACAGACTTTGAGGGGATTGTGTACAGACCTGGTCTTCGTTGTACAATTGTACAAGGGAACCTGTCACTCACACGATACTTTTCATCACATATTTCACAAAACTCAGCTAACCAATTTTCACCACATAGGTATCTACATAGAAATCGAGGGTCACATTAAGGTCATCCTCAACCAGCTCAAGACACAGGAATCTCCACTCCTTCCTCCTCTTAATCTGCTCTTTGTCATCAGCAGCTGCCTGCACTGGAGTGGTCATCGGTGTGTCAAGGGCAGCATCTAGAAACACCTCGGGTACCTCTGCACTATGCAGAGCATAGCCTCTTCAGGGGGTTACACATTTCTTCTAAGTCCATCTGGGCTTCTCTCTCCATTTGCATAGTAGAGAAAAGGAGAAGGCGGTTCAGCACACGTGAACAGGGAATGGGGGGATTTCCATCAGCCAATGTCCTCTGGCAGGCAAGGCTAGGGTTGAAGGCTGACCTTAAAATGATGCTCTATGTCGGCACGGTTGCCATTTTAGATGGAAGACATCTCTGCTCTTGTAATACCTACTGTTGCAGGAATGATGAAAATCTCTGCTTCTTTCTTTTTTTTCTAAGAAGAAAGCAAAGAGGTTTGAATATAATTTTTTAAGATATAAAACACAGATTCTCTAAAACTGAGACACAAATGCAATTAATTCAGGAGTTCTCAATGCCTAGAATCGTACTGAAACCATTCCTCCAGCCAAACTACCTTCTGCACAGCATCTTCTCTATACACAGTACCCCCCGCCCCATATATATTTTTACTGACAAGCAGACCACTTCAAAATATGCTGAAGTAGAAAAAAGGACCAAGCTGAATGCAAAAGGCACAGCCCTGTAATTTCAAACCCACTGAAAGAACTGGATCCACCAGATAGTCTCTGCTCCCACACCCAAACAACTTTGCAAGTTGATGGGGTGGGAAGAGATCAACTTCGGAAGGAAAGGTTTCCCATCCTCCTGATTTAAAAAGAAACAATGACTTCAAAGAACATAAGAGACACGGGCCTGAATGAGCAGGAGCCAGCTTCAGAGACACAGCGAGGTAACACCCCAAACAAACACACGCCAACACCACCATCTAGGCGGCATGTTCTGCAGGAGCGTGCCAGGAGACTCCAGTCTAACTAGGTATTTGGGAGGTGTCACCTGTACTCCTCCCACAGCAACACCTCGGGCTTTGGCAGAGCGTCCATCCACTGCACTTGCCCTGTTGGTTCTCAAGTCATTACTCTTCCGACAAATTGCTAGGTTTCCCTTACACGGGGCCTACTCTTCTGCACATGGGACATTAGTCATTGCTTCATTTGCCTACCCAGCTTCACCACGAGAATCCCTCTTAGCGCTGCAGTGGTATATAAGTTGCTAGGAGAGAAACCACCCCTCTTTGAGAGGTGCTGAACCAAGGTATAGTGAGACTGAGGAGCTCGGTCTCACCAGGCAACCTGCTGTAGAGCTTCAGACCAGAAACTGATTCCCCACAGTCCAGGGTCTTAAACCACAACCCTTCCCCTTGGAAAGCTGGATGCTCTGCACACGGAGACCAGTCCCAAACCTCCACTGACTTCAATGGCACACGAGTTCAGCGCCAAATACACCAATTAAGAGGTCATTCCTTGGAAATCAGAGAGGTGGAGAATCTACCATTATTTTTTCTTCATAAATGGTAGCAATTAGGAGTCCAACCTGCAAATCAGAGTCCCCTGGACCCAGACAATGCACCAGCCCTGACTACGCTATGAGAGAAGATGAAGGCACATTCTTCAACACCACATTGTTCCATTTTTTGGACTCAGTAAGTCATCAATATTATTAAGATTTTACTGAAGACTACCCTACGTACATGCAATCTATTGTACTGCCCTCTCAGAAGCTCACTTCATTTCCCAACTATTTATACAAAATAGCTTTCATAATAAATTTTGAAAAATTGGTTCAGGCAAGAATCACAGCTTTAGTAAACCTTTTAAATTGTTACCTGCTGCCAGATGCGAGTGGATTGGAGCAAGGTGGCACACGAAGAAAATTCCTGCTCTCAAGGGATGCTAAATAAAGATCATTTGTGTTTTTGTATATTCACTTTACCAGACTGCTTTGGATTCACAGCTTGGTTTCCCTCCACCGTCCACAAATAACATGGCTGGCACAAATTCACAATGAACTGTGCTCTGTCATGCAAGACCCGCTCTGCCTCCTCCACATAAGATACACGCATGCACATGCACACATCCACGCATTTGAGGAAAGGCCGCCTTTGCCCCAGCAGAACACTACACTCCCCTGCAGACACGAACTCTTTGGGCTACAGACTCCAGCCCCCTCCTGCCTATGCAGTGTGAGAAGAGCCTTCAGGAATTATGGTAATATCTACAACAGACGACTGATCTCCACCTTGCTTCTTCCCCTAGGGAATGAGCAGAAAGGAGCTTTATACATAACTTGCTTCCTTCTTTATTTAAAAACAAATGAACTAAAGAACAGCACACGTTTGGGGGGGGGGTCACAACGCTCCTCTCCAGTTCACACCTTACACCGAATTTTCTACAATTTCAGAATACATTCTGGATTGTTTCCCTCCAGAAATAAAACAAGAATTAACAGCAATACTCACAAATAACTACGAAATACTAGCAAAACTCTAAGCAGCTTGGGAAAAATGCACCTGATGATGCCATTATCCTATTACCCCTGGATTTGCTTTGTTCCTCTCATCACTGCAATCAGCAGTGCACAAAAATGCACTGGTGTCTTTTCACAGTGCCCAAGTCTGCATTATGTAGGGAAACACCATCTCCTGCAGCGGCCAAGTGAATGCCCAAGCTGCTACAAAGCTAGTTTGCTTTTCTGTGGTCCAGAAAGGCTGTGCAGTACCACCCTCTCGGCAGGTAAGGCGTTTGCTGCATACAGAATTAGAGCCTCAGAGAAAGACTGGACCTCAAAGGCAAGTGCAAGCCAGGCTGGGAATGGGTGGACTTCTTCCTGCTGCAGGGACCCATCGCGCTGCCCTGCTGCGTTAGCCACCGCCTCCATCCCTACCTTTGTGAGACAGAAAAGCTCTTCCATATACAGCAGACGTTGCCGACATCACGATGACGGGTGCTAAGGAACACGTAGGACTCTGCTGCTAGCCCCTTACCTAGACAGTCAAGCTCAGCAGAGAAGGATTCCCCTTCCTGTCAAACACCCTAAATCCCTCCAAATACCAAACAGCGAAAAAAAACCTGTCGATGTCATCTGATTGCATCACCCCCCTCTCTCTCCAGGACTCAAAGGCATGTCTCCAAATAGCTATTTGCTTTGCAAAGCAAAACAGCTGTTCCCCAGCGCCCAAACCCTGGCCGCCTGCGAGGTGGTGACCGGCTACGGCACGGAGCGGCGAGCGGCGGCCCCGGGGCTGTGCCCGCGCTGCGGCGGGAAGAGCGCGCTGAGGAGCCGCGCTGCTAATGCCGGAACGCCTCCGCCAGCCCCGGCGCTGCCTCTCTCCATCGAACCCACCCGACACACACAAAGGCACCGGAAAAAAAGAGACCCGACCCAAAACCCAGGGGGATGGAGGAGGCAAAGCGCCTATTTCCCGGCTAAAAGAGGGCCGGCGCGTCAAGCCCCGGGCTGAAACGCCGCTGCGCCCAGGTAGCGGGACACCACCCCCCTGCCGCATCAACGCCGGAGAGCTCCGGCCCAGCGCGGCCGGGGCCGGGGCCGCAGCCGGCCGAGCCGAGCCGAGCGCGGCGGGGGAGCCCACCTACCTGCTTCTCCTCTGCAGGGCGGGCGGGCGAGGGCGGGATGCCCGCGGCGGGAGCCGGCGGCGGGGAGAGAAAAGAAGAGAGAGTGAGGCTGAGGCGTGAGGGGCCCGCGGGGCGGGGCGGGGCGGCCGCGCGCCCCCGCCGCCTCACCTGGGTTGACCAGCTTGCTCTTGTACCGCACGCCGGTGCTCATGGTGCCGGCGGCCCGGCCCTCCCGCAGCCCACCGCGCCGCCGAGTGCCTGCGCCAGTGCGGGCGGCCGGGGCCGCCCCGGCGCCGCCGCGGAGGGGCCGGGGCCGGCCCGGGGCCGCCAATCCCGGGAGCCCGCCCCGCCCCCGCCCCGCCCTCCCCCGCCCGCCGAGCGACGGCCGGGCCGGCGGCCCCGCGCTCCCTCCGCGGCTGAGGCACCTGAGGGGCGGCTCCCGCCGCCGCCCCCAGCCCCAGAACCGCGCCCGCGTACGCCGAGCTGAAGGCCGAAAGACGGCAAGAGGGAGCGCTCCCTCCTCTGGGGCAGCAAGGAGGAGCACGCCCTTGGAAAAAAGAAACACAAAGGGAAGAAAGAGGAAGCGTGGTTCCAGATTTAGCACCTCAGAATACAGTGGGAAGTCCTGAATCATACTGCTACCGTACTGTGCAAAGCAGGAACGTGTGCTCTGTTTCCATTAAAATATTTTAAAGAGGTGATGCGGAAAGTTATCTGAGGTAAAAGCTGCCAGTGGAAAGGCGGGAGAGAACTCCAGTGAACTTAAGCGCTCCAAAGGCAGCGGTGGCACATGATTCCAGAACAGCTCACAGGAACCTCACCTCAAGAGTAAAGGAGCAAGGCAAGGGGGAGGTGAAGCCCCAGGACAGCCGGATCCTGCCCCCGACTTCCACAGCTGTGGCGAGGGGCCACATCTTACCCCTTTCCAGGACACGTCAATTCTTAGGACTCTCCTAAGACAGGACAGGACACGCTTGGCGTGGCGATGGCTGCACAAGTGCAAGGACACTGCCCCGCTTCAGAAAAAACTGATGCTGATGCCCCAGTACGAACTTTCCAAATCCTTGCAGTCATCACAGCATTTATCTTGCCCTTTCTTCCGCCTTCTCCTTCAAAACATCCCCCATATCAAAACAAGGAGACACTTCCAAGACCAGAGGTTGGCAGTCCCAGGCATGTATGTTTTAAAAAACCATTAACTCATCCTGAGTTCACTTTTAGCTATTGATTCAAAGCATCAGAAAAAAAATAAATCAGGTAATCGTCAGCATATTTGCTTGTTTTTAAATGCTAGAGCACCACAGACCATTACAGACTACACCACAATTAAAGGCACCAACAAGCCAATTAGGCTCTAGCCAGAGTCCCCTCTCCACAGATCTTCACAGTACCAAAGACTTGGCTTAACAAATATACGTTCCCCCATTAAGCCGTGAAATATTTTAACAAAACCAAGTTCAAATGCAACTGAAGATTAACATCAGACAACATCAAAGAAGTGGTAGAAGGCATAAAAACTAAGCCTACGCTGAAAGGAAAGCACTCAGGTATGGTATCAGCAGTACTGCAAGCCCCTCCTGGACTATTATTCAAATAGATCTCAGGTTTGGAGCCAAAACGCTCCAGCTGGAATTCACAAGCCAGAAGGAGGCAGAGTCTATCGATCAATAACCAGTATCTGCCAGTGAAAGTGTTCACTGAGGCTTCACACACAGGAGTTGTGACAGTGACTTTAGGTGCCTTGCTTTGAAAAGAGGGGGGGAAAAAAAGCTCTGTTTTTAACAAATTAAAGACTAGATGCTTTTGAAAGCCTGCTTCCCCATTGTCCTAGTTTGCTTTGAAAGATAAACCTTTCATGTTACCTTTGTTCAGAGAGCTAATCCAGCACGTAACTAATGTATGTAACTGAAGTCTGGGTTTCTCAGGACGGGTGCGGCTGTCCTGACTTTCACAAGCACAAATAGACAGCATATCATTTTAAGAAGGTTGCAAAACATGATGCAAAATTCTGGAAGAAAAACAAGAAAGGTATACGTAATGGCACACAACTCACGAGCAAGTGTTTACCGTTAAGTCTCTCACCTTGGCCCTCTTGACAGACATGCTTACAATTCAAATCTTCATAAAACCTGAAGAGACTTGGCATGAACACAAATCTGCCACGCCATTTCTTCTTTCAAATTCATTAGAGCAGCCCCTGAGATAACAATGTGATGTCCACTTTATGGAGTTCAACTCCAAATACAAGCCAAATATGCACCTCTATGATGCAAATCATTTGTTAATCCTATCCTGATTAAACACTCATTGCTAGACAGCAAAATTAGGGCTAATCATTACATGAAAGACACCTCAATTTAGTACAGAAGACAAAGTGTCTCGATCCCATATTTGCAAAATAATTTACGCTTATGCATATATAATACAGGCAAGACCACAAAAGCATGCAGAAGAGAGCTATACACTCAGCAATTACATAAAGGGAACAGCAACATTCATGAATTTATAAACTAAGGTGTGCAATCAGATTTTCCAAGGTATTTACACACCTAAGAGATGTCAGTAGGTGCCTAATGAACTTTGGGAAAAAAAAAAAGTGGATGCAAAGTCTTGCTACCCAGCTTCCAGTTAAAACACTTTTAAAGTTGTTTTGAAATGACATCAAAGCAGTTTGTATATAAACAAATTTTAGAAAACGCCTTCATTCCCCAGGGTAAATATCACGATTCCTTTGAACATGCACTGTGCACGACACCATTAGAACATTTCATAGATTAGCTTAAAAAAGCAAAAATCCAAACAAACAACAAAAACCACCCCAAAATTCAACGTTTTCCACATTCATACAGTTTATTACAAAACTTCAATGAAAATTAGTGTTATGGTATATAAAAAGTTCAGTACATGCCATCGCTTAGCTGACAGATAAAAATGCCGGTGACAGAAATTCTTGCAATTAATACTTGAGACCTGAAGACAAATCTTCAGAGGCATCCACAGAAGGTGTTGGCATGCGTGGTGTTTATATGGTTCGTTAAGGCACGATGATTTAGAAAAGTCAGCTTCTTTGCATCACTGGTGAATCATCAGTGCTTTGTACATCTTCTCATACATCACACAAATATAAATCACCAGAGATGAAGCTTCAAAAGTAACCAGAGCACAGAGAAAGTTATGAAAAACTGATACGATACACAATGACTTAAAATGGCAAGTGACAGTTATGATACTGTGCAAACACACATACATTTACCGTAAACAGGCCACACGGTATTAATCACGAAACTGTTCGGAATAACCTAGCAGATACACAATTAACTCCATAAACCCACCACAATGACTAGTCCAAACAGTGTACTCTATCAGTTTCAGTATAAAAGGGTATAGGAAGGATAATAAAACCACATTTATAAGTATGAAGACAATGTTACCAAAAGAATCAAAAAAGACACAATATAACTTGATTAACATTGAATATATAAAACAAGCCGTTTTACAACACGCTCTTCAGACTTTGTGTTTGTTTTAATGCAGGTCTTGATCTGCGGCATCCAGCTTTTGCGTTTGAACGTTACCATTCGGTCAAAGAAAACAGAGCACCCATCCACTTAGAGAACTGTATACTGCTGCGAACAAAAGTGGAAAACAAAGAGCATTAGAAAGGACAAACTCTCTGCACTGTCAGTGTTTGGGGCAGTCCGAGCCCCTCCGAGCAAAGCAGCGTAATCCAGGGAGCAGGCCATTTCAGGTCCTGCATCACAGGGACCTGCGTTAGAACTAGATCAGCTGAGTCAGATGCAGTTTGGCCCCAAATATTTATCACGAATGTCTAATAAGAGCACATAAATGAGGATCTGTTTTTAGTTACACACTTTCTTAAGCGCCCACACCCCCCTCCGTCTGCAAAAATACAAGAACTGCGTTACAGCTTATCTCAACAGTAATGTACACAAGAAACCAACCTCAGTCAGCCTGTTATATGAGGCGTTACTTCTGGTGAGGAAAACAAAAACTATTTCTCTAAACAGGGCTAAGAGTAAGCAGCAAGTCTGATGTCATGCACAAACAACTCTTACGACACTGCTCAGGTAAAAGAGGAAAGCAAACGGAATTTTTCAAGCATTCATACAGCAGTATTCATATGGCTGAGAGAAGGGATAGCTGTCTGTAATTTCAAAAATAACTACCAGTTTTGGATGCCTCCATAGCTACTTGCCAATCAAAAAGGCTACTACAAAGAAAGCAGAATTCTAGCTTTCCCTGAAAATTGGGCCCTGCTTAAGAAGCTGCATCAGATTTAGAACTCAGGAGACACCTCAAATTCTCCAGTCCCAAAAATACTCATTCCCAACAGGAAAAAATAGCTTACTCTAAACATTCATCTGGATCGAAAAAAGAAATATCCCAGAAAACACTGTTGTGTCAACTCACTTGTGAAGTACAGTGCAACTCTCATCCGGACCGCACCTGCTGACCGCAGTGGGGTAAGGAGCAAGGAAAGCTGACAACGGGGTCCTTCGCTCTTTGCCATTCTCACAGTGGGAATTCTCTTCAACATACAATTTCTTCACATTTTAAGGAGGCCATCACCTCCCATAACAACCAGAACAAGCAAGCCAGCATTAAGGCTTTAAAGCCAGAGTCCATACATTGCTAACCAAATTCCATATTCAAATTCAAAATTAACCTGTTGTGCTACACTGCTACTTCGAGTATGAAAGAGAAACTAAGTTTCTGCCATTGCCCACCTAACTCTAATCTGTTAAGAAGATAGCTCAAGAGGAAACGTAACTGATGTTTCAGACTCACAAAAAGACTGGAATTTCCAATAACCATGAAGGCTCAGGTTGTAAGCACAGCTGTGCACTGATGTTACCAGCATTAGCAACACAATATCCACGTTTTATATGTTCGTAGAACATACTTGGGCAAAAGTATGTTTGTGCATTTTCAGTGCGGCTTCATTTCACTGCTCTTTCTCCCTAATCTCCTTATGAGACAATATTTTATGATACATTAGGTTAATACCATTCTTTACAAATTTGATCTCTAGTTTTATTAGACTAACTTTACAGTCCCCTATACTCCTTTCACCAATACATAGCTTTAATAAATGCCTCCATCTGCAATGTGAATTCATACCATTATTTAAGACAGACGATGCATTTCTCCAGTATGCCATTAAAACAAAACTTGCTTAGTAAGCAGCGTAACTAGCGCTACATACACCTGCACCCTGATGCACATGGTCAGACAGCTCAGAATCCCATATTTATAGAGGTTTCAAAAGCCTTGGGAAGGAATGAGTCTGCCTCCCCCTCAGCTGCTTCCAAGAACACCACTACAACGCAGGGCAACTTGACATCTCTCCATGTACACTTTCAAATTCCTAATAAGATAAATTTGTTTTATAAGCAGTTACATTTTCTCACTGACCTAAATTCTTTTTCTTCAAATAGCACCCATTTGATGTTGTAGCTACAGCCCTTTGAGTGTCCAATCATTAGCAAGAACTTTGAGAAACGATGTCTTTCCAAAAAGAATGAGTATTGGGCAACACCAATGTCCTGTTGTTAGCTAGTTTTGACTCATTTTGCCACTCACACCCCTAATATTTTAGATTTCTGATATTCCAGTCATCCTCTGTCAACTTCACTGCTTCAAGTTTGTTCCCTTTCCTTTTGCTAGTCTGTAGCAACACCTCATACCTCCCATAGCAAACGTCATCAGCCAAGTATACACTACGCTACAAAACTGGCCTCTGAACTGCTTTCCAATGTTTATCAGTTAACTTAATATGCTAATTGGGTTAATATCCACTGAGTCACATATACATACCAGGCTCCAAGGTCTAGAACTATAAAAAATGTTCCTCTGAAAATGTTTATTTAGCAAAAGGTGGCCTGAAGCATTTACAGGTCCTCTGTGATACCATGTCAGGCTTTGGCACGGATCAGATCGGTCTCTCTACTCCACTCCTCAGGCCCGCTAATGCCTGAGAAATTCTGGCAGCAAGCACCTCCCCTCACCCCCTGCATCCCAGATGCATCCACAGTTGTACTGGATGCAGCAGTGTGTCACTGAGATACAGGAAGAGGTGGAATATGTCAGTTGTGTCATTCCGGGGTAATCAAGCCTCTCAGAGGCAGAGTGCAAGGTGCTACTGCACGTATTCACAGGAATTGAGAATGCCACTGTAGACACTGCGCTGTGGACTTCATCCTTCCCAAGGCATTGACACGTTACTGAAAAGCAAATAAATATATTTCCACTCACCCCGACATTTCCCCACAAAACAAGATTTCTGCAGTGACCCATTCGGAACTTTATAGCCTCTCTATTTTATATTCTCTAGTATCACTTGGCAAAAATTGAACCAATTTGCATTAATCCATTTACTGACAAAATTTATTGAGATACAGTTTGGGCAATTATGTGAAAATATCAGAAAAACTTGCTATCGGGTGTTTCAATCTTTTTCATTTTATGTTTTGCAAACATTGTGTCATTCCTTGGAAAGCTTTCAAGTCTGCAAAGTGGAGAGCGTTTTGGGTTTTGGGTTTTGGGAGGTGAGGGGACCATTTCTCTCTCCTCTGTAAGCACAGCAGTTCTGGAAATTGGTCTCAATGGGAATGTGCTTTTCAAGATGCATAAATCCTACAGTGTTAGAAATGACACACCGCTATTTCTAGGCGAAAATTTTCTTTATAGAAATAGGTCCTGACAAACTCCTGGAAATTTTGCATACAGAAAATGCAGACAGATAAAAATCCAAGCAAAATTCTTTAAGAGCCAGAAGACAGACAATATTTAGGCACAGGAGGTTTACAGACCTGACTAATACTTCAGACTTATGTGTCATATTAATGATATGTATTTTTTCTGTACAACGCTTTAAAGACTACACTTTTAACAAAGCGCTACCTTTTTCCTACTGGGAAGAGTCGCACAACTTATTTTCTGTCAAAGGCCACAGACAGAGATGCTGTGGAACAGCCAAGGTCACAATCCAAGTACAACATCACCTTACTATGTTCTGCTTACAATCCAGGAACATGACTGTTTCACCAACTGAGAGCAGTATGGACTCACAGGGAGATGCAAGACACTCTTTTTAGATGAACATACTCAAATGAAAGCGTTATTGTTCTGTACACCAAGGGTTAAAAGCCACAACACGAGTCTGTCGTCTGGCGCTCTGCACATTCTACGCAAGGGCGGGTGGGCACCAGCTACAAGGTGGCTCTGGAGGACCCCGCTAAGATCCTTCTATAAGAGTTAACTTCAAGGTCCTATGGAGCCACACCAGTTCAGCACTTCAGTTGCACAGCAGCAGAGGAAAAATGACAATTTCTATCAGAAGTCTACTCTAAGGGAAACGAAAACTTGTGCTAGCCCATCAATGCAGGATTTGCTGAACAACTCTGCAGTTAGAAGAGCTGAAAAGCGCTGGAGAGCGATGGTGCTCTTCTAGCCTAGTTTCTAGCCAGAGAAACATCCACTGGCAGTGCCAGGCAGTTGTTCCAAATGCTACAAATTTGCCCAAGCTTCACATTCTCTAGGCGTTCAATTTCAGCTGCCAAAAACTACAACACGATCTTTACTTCCTCGAATGACATTTCTCATCAGATCAATTCAGCATTCAGCAGCATCGTTTTAGAAGGCTGGTTGCTATGACAATGCCTTGTGCTGTTCTGTTAAATGATGTCAATTCATTGGTAGAAAGAACTAGCTGTTTGGTTCCTTTAGTACTGTTCTTATCAAGAATCAGAACAGTGTTAGTGAGCTCAGGAGGCTTTAAAATACTTGTGGAAATCATGAGCTATAGTAAAAGAATTTTCAACATCCTACAGATATTTTAAGTGTGAGATGCTTGGGTTTTTTTCTGAACACATTTCCCTAACCATAACTACATTTCCAGCTGGCTATATTTGTTTTCCATAGCCTGGCTTCTGTTACTGGTTTGTCCCAGTATGATCTTGAAGCTGAGTGGAAGACAGACAATCCAGATTTGTAAGAATAAACAAGAGGAAAACAGATTGCAAAGAGCTACGCTTTCAGAAACTGAGAAGGAAAGGGAAGAAACGCCCACCAATAACCATTTCATTTGAAAAAATAATTCCAGCTTTTCGTAATAGTTGCTCATCTGAGATGGACAAGTTGAGAAACTAGTAAATATGCTGTTGGAATTACTGCAGGCTTATTTCAAAAGCATTTCGTATTGAAGTATCTAAATAAATCTGTTTTAGTGTTTGGTAACTTATTCCACCCCTCCAATCCTTCATTTGAACTGTCAAATATAAGAAGCAATAAGCTCCTACACTTTAAAGCAGTGTCTTGCATTTTAGAAGTAAAATCTGAAAAGTCAAGTTTGTCTGGAAGCCTTTACGCTTCACACGGACTGCTACAAACACCTCCACATGCCCTGTTTGTACACAGAAGCTATGAAACCTTTAGAGGAAACAGACAAAAGCGTAGGTCACACACCTTCGTGAGGGCTGCTCGCCAAAGCTCTTCATCACCACCATCATGCAGAGTAAGTCTGTACTCACAGGCTTTTGCCAAAAACTGCAGTTGGCACACTGGTCACTACTGTTTCCAAAGTCATCTTCCTCTCCTACTTCTAACCCAGTCTCCACCAGTGCTGCTCATCATTCCCCTTCCAGGTTTCTACTTCTCCACAGCAAGAAATCTGTCCATCCTCTTTGGAAACTTGGAACATATTCCCTGCGTATAATCTTTGCCTTTGTCACTCCCCTTATGCTTCTCTTACTCTAGCCTTGAAAGGAAAGGAAACTGCTTGAAGTAAATTCTCCCTTTGCCCTTTCCACAAAACATTTAAAGGTGCCCCTACTCAAAAGCGAACAGGCAAACCAGACCTTCCAGTCACCCCGTCTGTGTAGCACTTCACGGTAATACAGACTCGTCAGTCTTTTTGGCAAGGATTTGAGTTTAGCACTTCTTAATCATTATGCAATGCCAGACTCTTTCCAGAAAACCCCAAAGCATTCAGCAGTCTTCTCCCCACCCCGAAATACACCTGAAACAAGAAGTGGGTATTTCACATGTTTGGATATTACCACATTTCATTATCCTACTGTTTACTCTCCAGCTCTTATCTATGAAGGTATTTACATCATACTTCTCTTCTCCCAAAATATCTGAAAACATCTTTAGGTCTGTGCTTTATGAAGGGGAAAATATTTTTAAGGGACTTTTGAAGAAAATCAATAAACATGTATTTAACCAAAATAAAAAGAGTGAAAACATTAATTTTTACATAAATTACCTATAAAGTTACATATTTTTCTTAGCACAAAGATAATAAGGGTGCAAAAGAGCAACTGGAGGAGAGACTGTGCTTTCAGTAGCAGAGCTGATCCATTAAAGTTCTTGTAAAACTAGAACCTGAAAGATGCTCAAGATAAACTGTGATAGGACAAAGAGACTGGTATCAAGTGTATTTACATTTGTTGGCAGTTTGGTTCTGTTAACTACTGTGTTAATTACAGGTTTCCTGGTTTCTCTGGAAATAGTGAGTTAAATAGAATACAGCAAATAAATCTGGAGGTTGAAATCATCATTCCTCCTAAACTGCAAAGTCAGTTAACATGCATGAGAGAAACTTCCCTAAGGCTGAGTTCTAGGTGAGGATTCACTTCACCATGCTGACAGGATCATACAGCAACACTCTGCTTTAGCAGGACTGCAGTTGCAGTTCTGACGGTGCATATTAGCCAACAAATTATGCTAAAAGTCTATCAATCAATATCTCAAGGGACTTCAAGACGAGCTTGATTTTTCAGATTTTACTTCTAAAATGCAAGACACTGCTTTAAAGTGTCGGAGCTTATTACTTCTTATATTTGACAGTTCAAATGAAGGATTGGAGGGGTGGAATAAGTTACCAAACACTAAAACAGATTTAGTTTTATTTAGATACTCCAATATGAAATGCTTTTGAAAGGAAGTTCAAAATTCTTTCCTGAAAGCAATCTATCAAACAATATGATTTCCACAGCAGCTGCAGAAACGTAGTTTAGCAGATTCCAAAGAAACAGCAGGACCTCCACATAGGAAGATCTCATTCAAATCCTTCTCAAATTTGTTCACATTCAGTATTTCAGACCAACTAACTTTCCTAAGGTTTAGTTCAAACTAAATCACAACAAGGTCATGTGGACGCTTAATTAAATCTGCAAAGCTCTCCTGCTTCACACATTTAGTGGTCCAAGATGTATTCCAGATCAGCAATGTAAAGTATCTACAAAATAACATTTCACTTGGACGCACAGGAGCATGCTCAGAACTCTGTTTACGTACGTATCCATGGCTGCAAATTCAGCCTGGGACAAACCACGCTCCAATTTGGTTTTATAAATACCATATCCAGTATTGCCAGAAGCTGTGAAACACAGGGAATTCTGGTGCTATTACTGGCTAACCATTAGTGGGAATACTGCATCCTGATAGCCCTCAGATACTGATTTCACAGCAAACCCAGTATCTCGGAACTGAAGAAAGAGCTCTGAATATATTTGTATCCTTGCCATCCTGCGCTCTGCAAGCAACAACTACGGACAAGCCTGTTAGATTTAGGGAGGTTTTTTTCTTACCAAGTATCAGTTTAAAGGATGCCATGTGATTAAATGTGATTTGTAAGTCACAGAAAGAATTGAGCTCCTTTGTAAAAAGCAGTAATAATAATTTACACTACATAAGGTTTCCTGCATTAAATCAAAGAGCCATTTTCATAAGCAGTCAGAGTTTGGCCATATGATCACAAAGTCACCATGAAAACTTGGGACCTTCAGTTCAGACTAAAATATTTAACAGGCTGCATAACTACCAGCTCCTGTCGGAGGAAGTGAGAGCCTTATGTCAGACACTGCTATCGCATACACCACATGGTCAGCCACAAAATTATCCTCAGTGTTTAGATTTCCAACTCTGGGAAAACGTATCTTAGTATGAAAGTTGGAAGACATGATGTGAAGACTCCTCTATCTGCAAGACTTGGAATTGTGACAGTAAGAAACCTGAGTTTGAATTACTCTTTTCCCCCCTTAACCTCTTCACTCAAAGATCACAGTGCACATACCAGTAAAACCATCAACATCTGCTTAAATAGGAATCCAGTGAATAAGTTTACTCCTTAGGAGGCTTTTTTTTTTCTTTAAAAAAAACATAAACAGGAAGACTGAAGGTTCAAATAAAGGCAACAAAAAATCTCCTTATTTTAGGCTTGGAATGTTGGCAGCTGCCACAAGGTCATAAGGGATAATATAATCCATTTTATTCAAGCTTTACATTCCAGAAGACCAGCAATCACAACTAGAGTATTAAACTGAAGTATTAAGCAACAAGACTCCTCATATCCTTCTATTTTTTATTCTTGCATTTAAAAGAAAAATTATGCCAGAAGAGCTGCATTCTGAAGAAAGCATGAATATTTGCTACAATAATTTTTTTTTCTTCGCTCACTCTGATCCCACCTAATATATCATATATGACATCAAGGGAGTCTGTATTCAGTACACGTAACCAGTCTGTCTAAAATTGTTTGGTTCTTTGAAAAAACTGCTATAAATTCAGCAGCTTACATACCCCAAAACACCCTAAGTTTTGTTTATATATAGTCAAATTAATTTTCTGAGCAGCTTTTGCTAACAGAAACAAAGCCAGATGATCCAAAAATAAGGCACTGAAGATAAGCATTTACAGGTCTTAAAACCAGCTGGAAAGGTAACATCTGTATAGATCTTTTTTTCTAGCCTACCCATAACATCACTCCATTTTTTCTATAAGTACTGTAAAAGCAAGTCCAAAGTGCAAAATTAATAATGCTCATTGTGAAAATCTTACATAAGAGGAGTAAACAAGTCAGAAAAGTCATACCTGATGCATCCAGATGTTAAGCATCTTAATCATCACCAGGCTTCATCCTCATTTGGGCTTGCATCTGTGCAATCATCTCCTGCATGCGGCGCAGCTGTAAGAGAAAGACACCCACACATTTAAAACAATTTCATGAAGAATCCAAAATCCAGGAAACTTTAAATCTTTTTCTTCCACGGTAGAACGCAGATCCAGTTTGCCTCTTTATATGTTGGAAATGTTAGATTAATTCACATGATTGAATTAAAAAAACCCTCTGTTTTTCCCATCTCAGATTCTTTAATGCATTACATCTAACTTTCACAAAAGATTTGTAAGAATATTTACAATGAAAATTAAGCAATAAAATCCAAATCTTCTGAGGCTTGCAGACCTATGAATTAACATTTAATCTACAATAAAGAAAACATGCCCTTTATGTGTGTACAGAGATACACTGCTTGAGCGAGCTGAAGCAGCTTTGTTCTGATACAAGTGCTCAAAGCCTACCATCATGTATGAACACTCATCTTGTGGCTAACCAGATACTGTTGCTAAAAATTTGCAGAGTTAACAGCCAAACATGCAGACAGAATTTAAAAACTACTTCAAAAGCAAAACAGAAAGATGTTTACAAAATTTGGAAAGACAGACTAAACATACTAAGCACCAATATTTTTACATCTGAACAGTGACCTTTTCTGGAAATAACTGTTTTCTTAAAGGCATTTTCTTATGACACTTATAAGTTAATTTCCATCTCATAAAAGGCCAGTTATATATAATGCCCTTTTTCCCCCCCCCAAAAAAAAATAACATTACTTTAAATAAATGTTCCTAAGAAAGAATAAGAAACTCTAATTCAGATTTTCAAAGTGTATATGCAAACACCTCTAATTTGGTTTACAAATGACTAGGTATTTCCTTCCAGATGCAGGTGGGGAAGCTCCACATACACAACTGCAAGTGCCCTATCTTACAAACTGGGAAAGAAATAGGCTGCAATTTCCATGCACATTGTATAAAATACAAGTCCATCTCAAACTGGGGATCATGTAATAACCTGAGGCTTGCAAAGCAAGTTTTCATTATTCTGAGAATAATTGTGTAGTTTTTAATGTATCCAGTTTTTTCTCCCTTTAGGAAAAAGTAGTTAGAGAATTGCTTTCATTTATTTTCGGGGGGGGGGAGGACAGGACAGGGGGGGAATGGGGACGGACGGACAGGCGACAGACACCTCTTCAACTCCAAAAGCACTGCTATGTTTAAACAAGTATACTGTATTTTCATCCAGTCAACCACATTAGCTATTGTGATACTAGTTAATCCATCAGATTCAATACAAAAGAATGTGATAAATGCTTGACTACATGTATGTGGTGTTGAGCTGTTTGGTTTTTAAAAAAAAAAAAAGCTGAAAGAAACATCACAGAACAGGGAAAAACTAACTGCAGATGCCTGTATCACTTTCTTGCCTGGCCTCAGATACAGATTTCGGAAAGAGTAAGAAATGCAAGTGCAGAGCTTGCAGCATAGCCAGAGATAACAGAGCTTGCCTAAAACCAGCTGGCTCCTATACTGGTACCTGTCCTCTTGCTGCAGCACCACAGGGTTCAGCAGAGGCCAATGCAGGTTCCTGTGACTGCAGCATAGATACACTCTGACAAAAGGAGATTCACACAGGAACAGTGCGAGATACAGCTAACTCTGTAATGATTATTATATACCCACCTACATCTTTCTGCTACACACTTAAAACAAGAAGCTTCTGATCAAAAAGATGGCATAATGCTGCAGGAAGGAGGAAAAAAACCAGAAAGTCTCAGAAATGAGAGTTGCATTGATTCCATGGTCCAAGAAAAGAGAGAAGTTTCAAAGATCAACTTGTAAAAATGTAAGACACCTGGTCTTTTGAACTGCCTCTCTGCAGATTTACCATCAGAATAAAACTAGCTTTTTGGAAACTCGCCTACTTGAGCTTTCCCAAGAGCACTCCAAGCTGAGCCATGAAACAGTCTCAAAATAGAAACCATTCAGTAATCACAGGGGAAGATACTGGTGCACGTGTATTATGGTGATTGCTCAAACGCAGCATTCTACTAACAGCCAACATCATATTTTAAGACTTAAATACAGCATTGAGTCTCGCATTTTCTTAACCTTAATTGATAAAAATACGCCCACACCATGAAAGAAATCAGATGCTGCACATGACTCAAATGTAAGGTAGGACAAAAGCACTAGGAGACCTACTCTGCTCTAACATTAAGATTGCAAGAAGATTTTCCTTTTCCATTTTCATGTGTTTTTCAGATCTACTGGTGGAGTGTTAGTCTCATCCATTAGCGAAATAATGGCAAGTTTCTGAAGCTATTTTACCATAATTCAGTAGAAAAATTTTCAGGCACAAAGCCTGTTAAAAATCCAGGCACACTGTTGTCTCCTACGGCCATTAGTAGGTAAGTAGTCATTGAAGTTTCCTTTTCATAAGGCAAGTTGGCAAAAAAAAAAAGTAAAGAAAGAAAATAAAAATAAAAAGGTACTCAAGCACACCTATCTTTTTCACTGCATCCTGGGCTGCATCAGCATTTTGGTTTGGTTTTTGTTGAGCATTTGATATGCAAACAATCCAGAATAGTTGCTTTCTGCTGTAAAACTGTGGCTTCTCAAGAGCTCTAAGCAAACTCGCAAGTATCAGTTTCATTATGTATTCTTAGCAGACAGTCTATGGGTAATGATAGATACCACACACTAAAACCTGGCTGCATAACTACAGGGCTAAAGTTAGAGGTAATAACTGAACTTAGGGAAAACACACATAAATATCTTGGAGAGAAAGTCATTTGCACAGTAAGAATCCTGTCAGCTCAAGTGTAAAATTAAAATTAAAACTAAAAAAAAAAGAAGAATCAAGCTGTATTGTACTCAAAGTGGTAACCATGTCAGTCTCTTCCACAATTCCTCTTCAAGTAGAGGACAGGACCTAAGAACCATTCCTACACATTACAATACAAGCTAAAAACAACTCCTGTGTCTTCACCTTACTAGACCAGAAAGCATAGCCAGAAACAATCTTTCCTCTTAACAAAGGCGAATGTAAAAGATCACCCAGAAGATTGAAATTGATGTCATATCAGTATCTGTGTTCCCTTCGCTGTTGGGGATTGCAAGCATCAAGGGCATACCGTGACTTTGATCTTGCTCAGCAGTAAACCCTCTCACTTGTAAAAGCAGCATGAATATATTCTGCAGGGAACTTGCATTCATCCCCTAAAGAAAGAATACTACAGCATGATAGCACAGGGTCAATGCACATGATGAAAAGGAAGCTAGGAAACAACATTTGGAAATCTGTTAAAACAAACAATTCCTGTCAATTCTCAAACAACAAAAATCAAAAGAGTAAACTTAACCTCGGTATAAACTCCACTTAGTTTACTTATCATGTCAGGACTAAAATTTACTTCAAACTATCATGTAGCTACTGGGTACTGACTACAAGTAACTACTGCAGCAACGTGGAAAAGAAACAAACATTTAAAGTGAGAGTTAAGGTTACAGAGCTAAAAGTGAACCATACAGCTTCCTAACGGTTCCACGCCATGAACAGAAGCCACAGACACACAGCTTTGCTTTACCTACAAGATTTCATCTGTAGTGTGTTTTGCCCAGAATACCAACAAGTACTACTCCTGTCTGAACAAGGTGAGCAGCTTGTCAGTGACAACCCTACAGACATCACAGGAAAAGAAATGTCCAAAAAAGAACAGTATCTACTTCCCACTGACACGCTTCCCCTCCCCACACCAAGTACGATTATTTCTGCCCATGCCTTTACATAAGAAAGTTTATAAGGGAAGAGGCTGCAAGAATAGGGCAGGATGGAAAACTGTAGACAGTGGATTTTCTAGTACACCAGGATGTTCCCATGACGGTTGCTGTTGGTTAAAAATACTTCCAATACCAAAGAGTGCAACTAATCTTATTAACTGAAGACAAGAAAAATACTCCTGATAAAGTTACTATGCTGGAAAAGGGGCTACCATCGAGATAAACGTATTTGACAGGACACACTGACATTATAAATAGCAGAAGTGACTATGGCCACAGCCATCACACTACTTGGGCAGCGAGCATTGTTCCTTCAAAGAACAAAAACACCAATGACTCAAAAAAAAAAAAAATTGTTCTTCACTCCAGCTCCCAAGGGATTCCCATTGCTAATTGCTTACTAAGGGTTTTCTCCTCATGATGTTCTCCCAGGACTGAGACTACATCACTTCACCAAAGAAGGCTGAAGCATTCTGCATGAAGCACGCCTCCCTCCCCCTGCCCTAGGCAATAGCATTCCTCAACACAAATTAAACCTGAGAGCTGTTTTTATTTCTCTCAGGTCTGCAGGCCTTCACCAGCAGTCATGCTGTCTCTCCACATAAAGTTTTCACCTTATCTTTCAAGAACACACCTACGCAAATACCTGCAATACCAGGCAGCTGCCCGCACACATTCATTGCATCCTCAGCCCCGAGACCCCAGGCCACTGCAGGCTGTCCCCCCACCGACTCCCATACGGAACCAGGGCTCTTCACCTCATCTGCCAAAGGGCTAAACACATTCAGAAAGTGGGGTGCAGTGAGAAAACAATTTCAACTCTGCGGTTAATTCTACTATATTCAGCCTACTGCTGACCAACTCCACTGAAGACAGCGGAGCAAAGGGGTTTGCCCAAAGCCTCAGGGTAGCTCACTGGAAAAATCAGAAGGAAGCTTGTTCCTTGCTGTTTTCATGTAATCATGGCCTTCACATTTTTCTGGAATTATTGCCTCTCAAAACTTTGAAAGGTTTTTAATCACAAGATATTTTCAGAGTAGGAAGAATATGGCACAACACTACAAACTTTAAGTTTGTGCCCATTTACACTACAACATCAAAATAATCTGAACTGCAGCATATTTATAGTAAGGAACATGGGTACCTTTATTCTTATTTTCACTTCCCAGCTCAGAAAAACAGGTCATCACTTGCAAACGAGCAAAGGCACAACCAGATTGAGCAATAAATCCAAAATGACAGATTAGCAACTCCAAATTGCTGAACTGGGGACCACATCCTTTGGCATAATAAAAGATCATTTAGCAAAAGTGATGCCTTGAAAAAGATGATCCTGGCGCTAGCCCAAGCATTCATTCCTTCCAAGGTTATATAAACCTCACAAAACTGTAAATAGAACTTCAAGCACCATTACTGATGGGAATGCAAAACAGGAGGGGAAATGGATATTTGTTTTCTCTGCGAAGGCCATGGAATGCAAGCCCATTTCCTCTCTGCCTCGTTCCTCCCCAGACTTTTCCCAGTCTGAACCTTAGGAACGATATGGAGATGAAGGGATTTCATACCGGCTTATCTACAGAAGATTCAGCAAAGCCTCTTAATCTCTTTGGGACAATAGAACGCAGAAGTTAAAAATCTATTTGTTTTTTCAAGTTCTAACCTAATCCTCTGCAACTTCAGCAGCAGTTACTCAGAGATGAATAGTCCCAGAAGAAACTTTCAGAGACTGTCCTCCAAGCAATTCAAGACTTCATCCCTTTAACCATATTATATAAAAAAAACCCAAACCATTACATACATATATATATATGCCTGAATCTTGGAAGCATTAGGAAAAAGAAGAAAACACAAAACATTTCCAAACAATGCTCTTGACATTTTCAAAGCAGCTAGTATTCCTGGCTATCAGCTGATGCTCTACTGTTGTTTCGCACACACGTCAGTAAGTGGGAAGCAGTTAATTTGTGCACAGAACACTTACTGAAGTTCCACTCTCATAAGTGCATGGCCATCAAGTGTGGTTACGTTACTGAAATGAAGTTATATAGTGATAAAGATGCAGCTCCTTTAATCTCCAGTAATTCATATTATTAACTACTAGTTATGGTGATAATCAGCTGCTTCTGCATTTCCTTTTAGGAAAGTTTTTTGCTATTTATGTCAACATGCTGGGGTTAGCCAACACCTAACCAGGGTTAGCTACTTTTAAATATGGATGCTATAAAGGAAAAAGAAAATGCACAGACCGAAGTAACTACATTTCAAAAATTTCCATGTACGGGAGTCTGAATCTTTCACCTCAGAAACACACAAAACCGCTTGTAGTTTTTTATTTCTTACTCCAAATCACTGCATACATGCCCTGATCTTTTAAATCATGCCTTCCTGCATTTGTGGACTTAGATCCAAGCTGAATTGGATAAAAGAAGGATAAACAGAAAAAACACTATCTTCTGATTGGCAGCAAGTCTTAAGTTTTCACAATGCAAGCAGTCATAAGCATTGGCAGTGTACTACTTGAATTTAAATACTAGGCTAAAAATCTCTGAATCTTTAGAACTTTAGCATAAAAATGTTAAGTTGAAAGGCCTACTAATAACTTGAGACCAGAGTAAGAAATCAGAGATTGAACACACCAAATCCGTAAGTTCACTGGTACAACAGAAATACTATGAATTTTGCTGCAAGTCAAGATTAAGATGAAAAGACAAACACATTAATTATATCATGGGATTTTTAAGACAACAACCTTTTTCCACTCCATAGCCACAAGAGGTAAGAAGAAATTTACTGGTAACATGCTTGCAGCAAGCCATGCACATCTGAAACGACATTAGACTATCAATCTACCCCAACATACTATGTTTAAAGCAGCATATGTAGCTGACAAACATAAATTGATTTCAATACTTAAAAAATAGCAACTATCCTTATGGAAAATCAGCATGCAAACTGGAAGTGATAAATACCCTGCCTACAACCGAGACTCCACATGCTACCTACCATCCGCAGTATGCAAGTGACTATAAATGAAACAGTTTGTATGGGCAACTTCTATGTTCAGATTAGGTCTGTCATTTTTCACAACTCCAATCTTACACTCTGTAGGCAGTGGTTGATGTAGAATGCTCAAATTGGAACATTGCATGTTATATTAAAGAGCAAGAGTTTTAGAAGCTCGCTCTTACCTCAGCCTCTTTCTGCTGGAGGATTCTATCCTTGTCTACCACTTCTTCTTCAACAGGCCTATTGAACAAAAGAACGCATTGATGGTGTAAAATACAGAAGTAAAAGTCTCCAAGAACAGATTCAAGGCTCATACTTCAGCTAATACAACAACAAAGTCTACATCCTTCCGCACAGGGGAAATTAGGACATTCTTAAACCCATGGTTCCCTTTTCTAAAATGCCATCTTTACCTCATAGACTCCTGTTATTCAGTCTCCATTTCTTAAAATTCTATTTCTTCACTCTTATGGGGATTTTTTGCCCTTCATTCTAATCAAGAGATTCCCTCCACTATCTATAAATGGTATAAAAATCAACCATTAAAAAGCTGTGTAGGCTATTTCTTTTTTCTTTAAGATCAAAATGCTTGGCTGAATACTTAAAGAACAAGTAAAGTGGAGACAAGAGTAAGTTGCTATCAAAAAAGATGCAGCACAGGTAGATGCAGATTTTTTGCATTAAGTTGCCCAGGACAGAAACTTTACCAAGAAAAAAAAACCACCACCACCAAACCCAACAAGAAAAAACAACAAAAACCCCACACCATGAAAAACCACAAAACACACACACATTACCAAAAAAAGATTGTTTGGTCTAAAACTTCTCTCTCTAGCTATATATGAAGGAGCAAGAGAACAGCCACCATGGCAGTCCTGCAATAACTGGAGAAGCAACATCCTACCTAATTAGATAGGCTGTGGCCTATTTAAAGGGGCCCACTAGAGTTTATTTTTTCCAAGTACACATCATTAGATAAAAATCTATCTTGCTTGCAGCCCACTACTACTTTATGCACATTCCAATTAGAAGCATAGAGAAGAGGGAACAGATACAAAACCAAGAACAGCTGAAAGCAAGCACGGCACCTCACTAGATATCATTCCTCTTCAAGAACAACGTTTCATACAAATTTCAGTAACTCCATAGATTGAAATCTCATGAGAAATAATTAGTTACAGGTGGGATTAGTTAGGAGGAAGAGCAAGTTCAACATCACAGTGGAGAAAGAAGAGCACACACTTACTTGCCAGTTCGTTTTAGCCTCTCCGAACGGAAGTTCTCATAGTGCAAATCTTGGGTCACCTCCTGCAGGTCCTGCATGTGCGTTCTAGAACATGCAAAGGACTATTGAACACTTTGTCTTTCTTGTCAAAGGGCAGAAAAACACTCTTATCTTCTGGTTTTGTTTTATATAATGGATGTATTTACTGGAAAAATACTCCTTACAGACCAAGCCTGCCATAAAGCCAGCCAGAACACTGCTTTCATGTTTACTGGTCTTTAATTGATACTTAGGTGCCCTCCCACCAATATTCTTCAAAGACCCGAAGTATGCTGTCCTCCTCTTGTTCACTAATTACTTTATAGGAGCTGTTTATCCCAGTCTTTGCAGTGTTAAGAACCTTGCAAAGACAGTTATTCAGAAAGATACTTTAATTCCCAAAGTATTTTTTGACTCTTAAGTGCTATTAAGTATAATTTGTCACTGAGAACTAGGTGGAGCTCCTTGGCTCACATAACAGCTGACATTACCTAATAATTTTCAATTGTCAAAAAAGGAAAAAATGCTTGCTACCGAAGACCAGCAGAGGGCAATCCCTGCCCAGTAGAGACTGGAATCAGAAACACACAATGGAATTCAATTTCCAACAATAGCAAGATGTCATTAAAAAAAAAATTACTTAAAACTATCTACACAAGCAGAATATCCATATCAGCTAAAATCATAAAGGGGCACGGTATCATATTTAACATAGGATTTCCTATGCTACCAAGAAAACTGAACTTTGCCTTTAGAATACTCCTCATAGTTTAATCTATTGCTTTGAGTAATATTTTAAAAGCCTCTCTGCCCCACTCACTGCCCTATAAGAAAACTTCAATTCACTTGTAAAGCCACAAATCAGTTCACATATGGCATATAAACTGTCACATGTATCTGACAACGTAAAATATAGAAAATATTTTCTGAAGTCAGAGATCAGAGGATTACAGCAGGAAAACAAGCTCGGGGGGGACACACAATAAAAAGTCACTCTACGCAGCCATCAGAGCTAGTTTTGAATTAAGGAGTTCATGTTCTTCTAACTCTCTAGTCATTGTATCAGTTGTGTCACCACAGGAGATGGGATAATTTTACCATTACTCACACCAGCATTGTGCGCAGTTTAAGGAAATCATTGTGCTCTGGATTTTCAACTTCAACAACTCCCCAGGGATACAGACGGCCTCTGATTTTTTTCCCTTTCACCTCAATAAGTTGATTGGATCCAATAACAGCAAAGGGAATGCTAGCCTAGTTGAGACAGAGCAAAACAAGTTACTGTTCTGCTTTTTGACTGGTTACTTTTTTTTTTTTTTTTTTTAAAGAAAGCACAAAGACTTTTAAGTAACAGACAGGAGAGGGGGCAAAGAAACGTTGACAAATGCACTCTACCAAAATCCTTCCACATCAGAAAACCAGCAAATCCTATTCTAGGCAGTGCAAGCTCTCATTATTAACACCTGTAGTTTTGTTAGGATCAGTTTGTCTTAACAGGGGCACAAAAGGAAATGACGCTTTGCTTTAGGAACACTTGACTGTTGTTGAAGTACAGTTTGGGCATAATGTGTCATCTGACATAGCATCATGCATGGAAAACGGCCAACAGAAACATATTTCAGATACAGATTAAAGTAGCTAGAGAGAGAATTTCAGATACATTCTTCGAGCACCTTTGCAAGTATCACAGCACAAGAGGAAATTACTGCAGTAAAACCTTTATCTGCTCTAACGAGAGGAAAGTTGTTAATTAGTACAGCAACCATAATAAGCGCACATTCTCTCTCTTTGCTTGCACATTAAAAGGTTTGAGTTGGAAAATAGACTGCAAATCACAGTTCTTGGTGAAGAGTTGCTTACATTTAAAAGAAAAGAAAGTCACGACACACTACATTTGGAATTCTGATGAAGCAGAGACTGGAATAAAAAGGATTATAATTCAAAGTCAACATCCAAAGAAAACTTGAATGTTCAACACGTTATAAAGGAATAAAGTACCTTTAAGCATACTGTAGGCTTGAAGAACTACTGCAGCAAAATAATAAATTAGGAGTGAAACTTGCCTTTAAAACTCTGGTTTGTTCTTTAAACTCCTCATCTTCATCAGAATCTGCATCAGGGAGCTGATAAATCCTAATCCCGTGTTCAGAAATCTCATCCAGAACCTGAAGTTTACAGAAAAGGAAGAATAATAAATTCTTATTTCATTGAAGAGGCATCAAGTTAAAAATATATACAATCGATTTACCAGTCTGTCACATCTAGAAAACTCAGAATGTTTTTCTGCTTTAAGTAGTTTGACAATGCTTAGAAAAAATCATTAGCAGAAATTGCCATTACTTATGCTTTGAGTTTATGTACTACCAGATTAGTTTATATCCTACAAGAGTATCTTACATGGCATTAATTTCATTCTACTCGTGAAGAAAACAAACAAACAACCAGCATTTTTCATTTTTCTTCATTCAATAGAGACTTGAACCTCAAGTCCATAAATATCCTGGAAAGAACAGTTCAAGGTATAAAAGCATTCAGCAAGCAACCGACACGTTTTTGAGATGTAAGAAAGGAATACTAAGTGGGAAATCAATCACATCCTTAAAATGAATCATGAAGGGAGGAAGGAAGCCTACACTAGACCTGGCTGGATTTTAAAGATTTTATTTTTCTATTGCAAAAAAAAAAAAAAGTATCTTAAAAACATTGCTGAGATTTGCGAACTACAGAGGTTCTCTTTTAAAGAGCTTACTAACAGGCATTTTAAGAAGCCAAAACATTTGCTGAGATTACCTCTGAATTAAACTGCTTGTAATCCACCTGTGATACAATCTGCAAAATCTGACATGGCTAACCACAAACAGCAGCTCACCTGTCTGTCCACTCAAAGAGAAACGGACTCACTGACAAAATGCATTTTGTGACATTCCTAATGCATGTTTCTTGGTATATGACCTTAACTAGCATATTTTTGTGCAGTGATACAGAAAAGATTTAAAATAAACATATCAAGATGCAATCAAGGCCTTCAGACAATCTGTAGCTGTACTTGGGGAATAAACATCAGAATTAGAACACTATTTGCTACGAATGTTAGCTGCATAACTAAAAATATTTGTGATACAATGCACTCTTGCACAGCACTTTTTGAAGACTAACAAATATACACTTGACTCAATGTCCAAAGTGCCAAATAACACAGGCTTAAAGATTTTTTTAAAAGCACAAAAGATAAATGCATTTTTAGAAAACATGGCACGTAAATCATTAAAAAAACCCAGAAGATTTACATGGAGAATAATGCAGAAGCAGATAAAACCAAAGTAAAGCTAATATGAAAAAAAATAAGTAAAAGCAATTAATTTGTAAAAGGGATTCATTAGTTACAGCATCAAAACCATGCAGCTCATGTCCAAGTATATTTTTGTGTATTTGATATGTACAAAAATTTAAGTGTGCCTATTGTCTCTTGAATCAGAAAGACAAAAGCTTATTATCCACTTAAACTGGAGAAAGTTATTCAAAATCCACCAAGAGAAAAACCATCCATAAACAATTTTCTTTATTGTCACTAATGTCTGACACTAACATAAAAAATACACTATCTGTATCCTGTATACATTCTTTTCCTAATGAAATCACTGCAGGGGTAAGCAGCTAGCACAATTCCAGGCCTTTGGCAGTTTCAAAAGGCGGGACAAGTCAATCCTTTCTTCGAAACTGAAGAGAATGCTTCCATTGCCATACTGTTAAAAACACTTAAGTCATAAATCCCATCAAATGCACTGACAAGATTTTCTTTCACTAAAGAAAGTGCGATGGTATGAGGAGAGCATGAAGAATGCTGAGATTCCACAATAACTCTCTTCAAAGGGATCTCGGACATCTCAGCAGAAAGAGGTTAACCGTGCAGACATCCCACATTAGTATTGCCTAACGAGTTACAACTGTAACCCCACAACCGGCACCTGACCGAAGCAGCAGCACTACTGCAGTAATGAACTCTTACAGTAGACAAAGTTTGGGCAAAAATCAGCGGGGGGGTAATAATAAAAGCATTCAGAAAAGCCTACGTAAGGACTTGTGCTGTCACTACTACATATATCACTGGACAGTAACTAGATAAGACAAACACAACCAGACTTCAAATGGACGAGAAGTCTCAATGAGCCTTCCCATAGTATCGCTGGGTTCCTCGATCCTCTGACGGCAACCAATAGCTACGGTACAAATAAAACTTGTCCAACCAGAGCTTGATTATTAAGCAGCTGTTTAAAATAAAACAATCCCTCATACCATTAGAAGAGGAATGATCACGTATGAACCACAGTTATTCCCATGACAATGTTTTCCTGCCAGGTATATAAACATCCCCCACACTCACACACGCGCACACACTGAATAAAATATTATGAGCCCCCACCAACACAGAGAGCAATATTTTTAAAAGAAAAAAGAAATCTGGGCACAAGTGTTGCCAGGCAATTAACAGCTACATTCGCACAGTTACATTTAAATCAATGCATGTTGTTACTGTTTTGCAAAATGGAAGATAACTAAATTGCCACCAAATGATAATAAAAGATGCGCAGCTGAGATAGGTGGGGCAGTGCGATGCCTTTAAGTAGCTGCATAAAACAAGAAAGCACATTTAACCTGGTTGAGATCTTAAAGATAAAATGCAAGTGAAACAATAACGGGAAAGCCGACAACAAGGGGTGCTAGAATAATATATTACAGCTGTTAAACCTAGTGCTTTCCTGAAAGGAAAAAGAATTGCAATAAAAACAAACTGTATTTTATGGTCCTAACAATGAAACAGCATTTTGCTTCTTCAAATCTGAATTTTATTGGCCTCAGAGGATTCTGTGTTCCTAAAGATTAGCCTTCCCATGGGAAATTAAAAAAAAGTCAAAGTATTAGTTCCCCTCTCATGAAGTCATTCTTTTGAGCAGGTTTCCTTAGCAGCCTTGCATGGCACAGCTTGTGAAACTGCCTTGCATTTCTTCCCACTCAAGAGTTTTAAAAAATAACTTTGAATTCCAGAAAGACCAAACAGGAATTACTCCAAGCTGGGTTTCCTTTGCAAGCACCACAAACTAATCTTGCTGCTTAGTCCAAAGCGGCAAAACAAAAACATTTTACTTCAGATTGATGGCCAAATGGCAGAAACATCTAAAAAAAAAAAAAAAAAGACTTCAAGCTGCGTCAGCAAAGCAGGATTTTGATTCTTATTCTTGATTAGAGATTCTGTTAGCCAAGATGCTTTGAGTTAGAACAATATACAGTAGCTAGACTTTCAAAGCTTTGGAACCACATTATACGTTTGACTTCGTATAAGCTCAGTTCATAGAATGACCTTTGCCAGCAGTACAAAAATCATGAAGACTTGTTTACCTGTTTCCTAACCACTCCCTCAGACTACAGCATAAGTGCCATTCATCTCATTAAATTTAGCCAATGCATAAACATGGTGTCCATATATGTAAGTCAAGACTGTTTTAAAGACTAGTTAGTGAAAAGTAACTTGCTCAAACTAGAAAGAACTAGACATGGATTAGCACTGAATATGTCACGAGAAGTTGCCTTTAAATGAATCTGTTCATCACAGGATACATAAACTGGGATTCATCTCCATCTTCCACAATAAACATACATCATAAACCTTCAATCTAACATAACCTACAGAACCGTACTGAAAAATAAGCAATTCCAAATTCACATTGGGAAACACGTTTGCTTGCGCTACTGCCATGTTTCAGCTAAAATCCGGTGTTAACAATACACAGAAGCAAATGAAAAACAGCACGTGCACTATGCTATGCTTGACCCTAAGAGAGGCCACCAAGCAGCAGATAAAAGGAGCATAGAAGAAAGTCCCAAAACAATTACAGCAAGTATTGAAACCTGGTAAGAGTACACTCCTCTTCATTTCACCCAAGAACTGCTTCTGTGAGAGATGACTGTAGCTAGAACCTATTTTATATCAGTTTATTTTATGTATTTGAACTGACAAAGCAGAACATTCAGATTCCGAGTGAATTATATTGTTAAATAATTAATGTTCCACTTAAATGCCTGCTTCAAATCTTTCATCATCATTCTGCTACCAAACGCTGAACCAAAAAATAAGTACCTATGAAAACTGAGCCTGAAGTACACTGCTGAAAGATCAAATACAGTTCCTTTACAAAAAGTAGCAGCTCCACAAACAATATTATTATCAGATAAAAATCTTTCACCAAGTCAGTACAGCCACAGAAAAAGATAAGCGGTAAAGCCAGCATAAGCAGCCACATCTCTGCTTTATTTCCCTATGAGTTCTTTCCATTTGCCCACAGTACCTGTCATCTCCTCATAGCATTTGTGGAGGAACAAAATAAAAGCTCAAGAGCCTGGACAGAATTTCTCCCAGCAAGATCTAGAAGTCCCTTCTACCTCAGTGAATGACCTTTTTCCCCCCCGCCTTTCACCTAGTTCATCATAAAGCTGATCATTTTTGTATAAATATCTCTCCCCCCCTTTGGTGAATGTCTGTCTACATTGCAGACAAGGTTCAGAGAGTCACAACTGTCCCCACTTTAAACTTCCTCAGATACAGAGGATTTAGTCCACTTATTGGGCAAGTTTTCTTATATCACTGAGCTTTATACACAACAGCAATGCCAGCAGCACCTCACCTTGCCAAATTGTAGTTGCCTACATAGACCACGGTCACACCTTTGATTGTGGCACTCATCTACCCAAAAAAACCCCAAACAAATCCTCTGAATTTAGGTTAAGTTCAGTGCTGGTTTTGAGGTGCTCTTTTGTAAGCACGATTTTAACTATACTATTTTCCCAGTTAAATAAAGCTGTATTCCCTCTTTAAGAAAACAGAAAAATATCTCCACACAAAAGCCCTTGGAATAAAGATGCAATAACCATTCTAAAGGACTGCTAGAAGCCAGAGGATCACAATCAAAACATCTGTCATCAAAATCAGCGAAAATCTGTCAGCAAAATCAGCGAAAATCTGTCAGCAAAATCAAAAAGTGCCAGTACAAAATGATATTATGATATAAGAGATTAAGATACAATCTTACCATGAAAAAAAGTTTGCATACTCTGGTGCAAAGTACAGACTGCATTTTAGAAGTACTAATTATCTCTATACTACTCAAGGCATAAATTATTAAACTTGTAAAAATTCACAGGCTTTCCAGGGTTCAAATGTTAGACTTTACAACTGAATGTACTGGTTTTGAGTCAACAGAACCTGAAAAAAGCTTGTGATCTCAATAAATTTTACTGTATTATGCTGAGGTGGTTCAGTCTCACCACCTACCCATTTCTTTCTTTAAGAAGGTGCATGAAGTCATTCTGAATCAAAGAGGATAAACCAGGAAAGATTAAATATTTACATTCATTGGCCAGATTATTATATGACAAGGTTAAATGGAAATTAGATTTAAAGTTGTACAACCTTGTACAAACTTGTACAACCACAAATATGTACTTTATTCCTGTAGAATTCACGACAATGTCATATTTGGCAGAGGCTGGCCTGTCTTGGAAAGGTCTGGCAAAAAAAAAATAATTCAAGACAGCAAGTAAATCTTCCAATGCAAAAAGATTTATTTTAGTACCACTGTCTGGAAAGCCTTTCTCCAATGCAGTCCTGAGTATGTCCTGGTATTTCACATGAACAGATAACCTAGTAGGAAAACCCGTATGCAAGACCACATACATTTTTCTGTAACAATGGAGCTACAAAGAGCACCCTGCTAATATATTAGCCCAACTGTCCTGCCTCTATATTAGTGTTTTAGTTCGTATCACGGGTTTCGGTTTGTATCATGGGTGCACTTATTAAGCAAGTTTCCAGTCACCCCGACTTAACCACATTTTGCTGCAAACCATGCAGCACAGTTGAGTACACAAACCAAGTTTCTTTTGGATGAAACTAAACCTAAAGAAACTAAACTCTCAGAACGTATCTAATGCACTCCCACCATTCATGGGCATTCAGTCCACTGGACTAAATGAGAGCTAGTCTGAAACATCTACCACTACATGCATTTCAGGATGATTTGAGCCCTCATTACAAACCTTTTTGCTCAAAACCTGCTCTATCGGGGTGCGCTGCTTGCTAAGACAGATGAAGCCAAGAACAGCCAGATTCTCAGCAAGCGTAACCGGCAAAGCACATCAGACTTCCGTGAAGATTTCCCACTTCACACTTCCTGAAGATTAGGTCCTTGGCTAATATCATTCACCCCTCTTCAGTTTGAATTTACTTTGAATTTGGCTTTAACATTGTATGGGTTGCATTGTTCACATGATCAAGTGTTAGACCTACTCTTCTCTTCAGCCTTTCTCTCTCCTTCAGCGTCAGTGTGTCAGCCTTGGCAATCACAGGGACAATGTTGACTTTTCCATGAAGAGCCTTCATGAATTCTACGTCTAATGGTTTCAGCCTGCCAACAAGTGGAAAATAAAAGGAGAAAAAAAAGGGGCATTTTGTTTGGTTGGTTTTTAACAGACCAAATGTATTAAAAATTATTTATTTCAAGTATCTACATAAATAGTATTTCTAGAATAAATTAAGTCAGAGCACTTGCTTATCAGCTTTGTTGTGTAAAGGTTGAATTGCAATTAAAATTGTCTCTATAAGATAAATCGGATATTATAAGCTCTTATGTTTCTGGGTGATAAACAACATAATACTGACTGCTTCAAAACCATATTAAATGCCAAAAAGGGGACAAAGCAGAGGAGAGCATTAATCCCCAAAGACCATTTTAACTGCACTGGCTAACTGACAGTGTAGGAAGTAACTCAATTAGCATTAAAGTTAAGTTTCCAGTTCAAGTAACAAACAGACTTATGAACACAATATAACACCCTAAAATACAAGAACTCAAGAGCTTTTTCTTACCCATGCCCAAAGGGAGAGATGAAGTAAAAACAGCAGTGGACTCTGTTGTCTATAATGTGGCGCCTGTTTAGACCGCTCTCATCATGAAGGTATCTTTCAAACTGGTTGTCAATGTACTGGATAATTGTTTTGAAGCTGTAGTATGGGGGGGGGGGAGAGGCAGGGTGGAGAAAGAGAGGCATCTTAGATCAGCTTTAAAATAATAAAAAAAAATTATGAAAACATAAGAACAGAAGAAGGAGAATCACACTTTCATTAAGAACATTTCTGTTACAAAAATTAAACTTCCTAGCATTGCATCTACTACTGAGAAGTATTTTGATAGTGCAAAAAGATACTTTCATCGCAGCCACCAAGTGTCTATTTCTGCCTAGAGCTACCTTCAAGTGTTACTCTGTCCACTGGATAAAAAGTTCAAGTGCAAGCTCAGAAAAAAAGCACCCTGTGCTGAGACAACACAGACAGGAGCAGAAGATTGAGGATTTTTCTGCTTTTTTTCTGGGGGCAGGGGGTGAGGATTTGTTTTTAAACCAGCTGACAAATGACATATCCCGGATATCCTCTTGATTTACAACCCTGACCCTAGAGCTAGGTTTCTATAGTTACCTATGAAAATTCTGGTATTCTAGTCTGTTTGAATTAAGTACAAATACATTTGCAAGTCATGCACTAAAGCATCACATGATTTATTAAGCTATTTTTGTTACCTTACAGAAGCTTTTTCTGTTGGCAAAGAAAAATAATTCCTACTTAGTTCAAGGCAATTTAAAATATGCCCTGCAAAGAAGTAAAGGAACACAAAATTTGATCATATAGATTAATCAGATACAAAGAGCAGTGACTAGAGAGAGAAAAGAAAACACAATGCATTACTAAGAAGATTGGTTTAAGATATTCCAGAGCATGTTGACACCTGCAAACAACATTAATATAAAAGGACACTTTATGTTAAGTACTGCAGGGGAAGGGAAATGAACACACTGATGAAGATGAGATTATGCAGATGACTGTGTGACATGAACATATCTTAAACTACTTGGGGAAAAACTGAGCAGAAAGCTTAACATGAAAAACAGTATTTCTGTTGTTGAGAAAGTGCAAATTTGACCAGAGAAATTTAAGGAGGAAACAGACAAGAGAACACAAAAAAATAATTAGTAATCTGGAAAATGAACACACAGAATGATGGCAAATACTGTGACAAGCAGTGAAGTTCAACCCTGGGCTGCGTGGCTGCAATGAAGATAATGAAAGAAAGTAACAAGAGTGATGGAGGAGATCCTAGAGGGAATTTGATTTTCTGAAGTTGAGTAAGCTTTTGGATCTAGGAGGAATAAATCCATACTAGAATATATATACATACACACATTTATATCTTTGCAATATTTGCACTGTTCTAAGTCATGCTACAGAAGACGACATAGCAAAACATGGAATTTATTGGGTTTTGACCTTAGTGCTGCTCAAGTCTTTAAAAACTAGCATCTTAATACCTAAATGTGTTGAAAAAGGACAACGTGGTTTATGTTCCTGTTGATCTGAGACACTCTCCTCTTAGCTGGTGAAAGGTAACGAGACTGAAGACGTACAAATATTAGGACAGAAACCAAGCACAAACAATGGGAAAGCAACTATCACACACTTCTCTGGCAATGTAATTAGTTTACGTGCAGTTTTCTAGCTCTAACAGCTATAATTTTCCCTATAAATATGGCGTTAGTGTCCTGTACCTCCTGACTTCCGGGAAACACCTGGCTTATACCACTGTGCTATCATTACTTAGGAGATAGCACATCCTGTATTGTAACAGCAAACAACACAACCAGTGCATTTAAGCCCATTAGGGGAAAATGAACAATATTACCAAGCTGCCAAAAACCACAAAATACAACTTAACATAAGCCAGTAAAAAAAGAAAAAGTCAGCAGCCGCCAGAAAGCGGCTATCAAAGAATGACCTGCGACACTGCAACCAAGATGAAACGAGGCGTGTGATCAGCAATACCTAACAAGTTAACCTGTAAACTGTTTTTGTCAACCATCCTTTTGAGACCAGATTTGATCCCAAATCTGTGCATGAAGCAATTTTTTTTTCCTCCCCTCCTTAGATCCCTTCTCTTCTGTCTGATGAAAGATGTTACTCTAAGGACATGCTTCTCGCACGATCCCAATGTCCTTATGCATGGAAGAGCCGTTCTATGCTTCAAACCTCCCACCATGAAGAATTTTGCTATTCTCCAAACACACGCCTAAACTGATGCCAAGAGCATTCCTAGGTGGTGTGATTCTAGCATACAGAACTCCAGCTAGCACTACAGCTTCACACAGGATCTAAAAAGTTATCACTATGATTAACCGTGGCTAGCATCCACCTCTTCTTACAGGCTGTTTTAAGTACAACAGCATTTGGAAAACAAAAAATAATCTACTTTAGAGAATGTGTTGTACTAAATCTGTAACAACTCATTTCCTAATCCAAAATCCATTCTTCCAATCCAGGAGACCCCCTGGACAAACTCCTGACAACACATAACCCTTACTAGCACTTCTTCTGCAATGGAAAATACATAAAAATTGACCCCAGCTCCCACCCTTGAAAGTAAAACTCTAAAACTAAGCCCTTTCATCAATGCAAAGACAGAAACCAAAAGGCATTAGGAAACCTACTCAGGAGAAAGGTATTTGAAACAGGATCAGCGATTGCTGCCTCCCAGGGACATTGTGCCAGTTTGATTTACCTCTGTTCAAAAATAACCTCAGTAAAATTCATCACCCTGAAAAACACGTAGTCTGCACAAATTGCAGCTTTCCCAAAAAAAGGGCTTTATAAAACTTGGATCGAGATCAGCACCATCTACCAGTTAACCATAACTGCAGTAAATGCTCCTGAACACGAACATTAAGTTCAAGAACACGGACTTGCTGCTTCCTTTGAACTAACAAGGAAGGTAGTTGCACTGCGTTAGTCTTGACTACAGTTTGAAACAAAGAGTCTATCCATCCAAGTCCCCATGATATCCTGTAAAGACTAACGGACTTTGTCAAAATGACACTCGTCGTGGCTCAAGCAAAGTCTTTTCATGTGACATAAGAAAATGGGACTAGAGAGAGAGACAATTAAAACTAATTGCATCTTTTTATTTTGTAGTATTGTAAGTACTATTTGTTCCCGTAACGTATTTTAATGTTTAAGATTTGTCACAGAAAACTAAGTACAAACCAGTAAATCGTTCTACTGGGTCTGAATCATCATGGAATGACTGTATTTAGCAAGCATCCAAAAAGAAAGGGGAAAAATCCGAACACGTAGGTCTCTAAGAAACATCTTAGCAGAATAAACAAAGGGCATTAGAACACAATCAACAGGAAGAGCTCTATGTAACACAATACACGGGCTGCAGAGCTCTCAGCTCCAGCGGAAGGAAGCTCTAGTCAACAGTGCACAAAATAAGCAAGACCATGCTGCAATCCAGAAAGATGCCTTAGTGTTATGCTAAAAGTTCAATTTTTTTCAACTTAACAAAGTAGGAAAAGTGGGAGGAAAATGAAAATAAAAGTCCCACTACAGCTTCACTTTCAAACATTCGTTTAGTATATTATATAGCTTCACTGCCTTAATTTTTGCTGTGTTTCTACAGTACACCATACAAAGAAAAGAAAAACCATGTCAGCTAACAATCTTCTTCAGAATGCTCCAGATAACACAGCATTCTGTCAAGAAAAGATTACAAACCATTCTATTAGCACCACAGATGTTTATTTTATCAGCTATTTGCCTCCTTCCTGATCTTTAACTTATACTGAAGAACTCATATCAACCAATATTAGCTTTATGCTCCCCTTCTCTGCACAGTGACACTTTGTTTGCCTTAGGATTACCACCACTACCACAAAAAAGCATCAACAAAAATTAATGGCTAAGCAAAATAAATATTGTTAGCACTTCTTAAAAGACAACCACATGGAAATTCAAAGTTTAGCTTCTAGTTGCACTGGAATAATTCAGACATCCTAGTAAGCACATTAATATATCTCATCTTTATTTGAAAAACTTTATCACAAGATCAGTTTTCCACAGCTAAAGAAAAGTGCATGACAATGATTTGGAAATTACATTTATGAGCAAACTTATTAATTCTAATTTTGTTACAAACTGCCCAGTTCCTTCATAGCTATTTTACCATTTTCTTTCTTCATCATCTTTATGCTAAAGCAATTATGTATGTTGTCCAGTGTATCTGCAGACAATTCTTTCAGCCATTAAAGATGATCAGCAATATTTAGGTCAGAGAGAGCCAAGTAGTAACTCCATCATAAAATAAAAAATGCAGTTCTATCCAAATTGCTAGTAGTACATATAAAGGACAGGGAATGAAAAGTACTGTCTTAAAAACATAAGAACTGGATGGGCCAGAGACACAGAAAGACAAACAATTTCCCTTCACAGGAATCCTGCCCTTATCAAAGCAGCTACGGAGACAAAAAGTTGACTGCAGTTGTCACAGAGAACGTTACTGGAGGAAAGGCCATTGATTCTGAGGGAGAATCATAGACAGCCTAGAGAACACTAACCAAACCTTCTCAAAACATAAAGTGGTCAGAAAATTGAAACAGGAATTTGTACAAAGTAATACAGTTTTACAAGAGATGTGTATTTTAGGCAACAAAAATAAGAGAAACTTGATTTGAGAGCTCACACAAACTAAATTATCATGTCACTGATGATACGAAGATGAGCACCCAGGATGCAGAAGCGCTTAGAAAATTGTGCTTAACTACAAGGACTCAGAAAAGACCCTCTGCCATGAATTCAAGATAACACTCCGTTGATGTTAAGAGTAACGACCCTGTTGCTTCCTTTTAGTACATCAAAGTTATCCAAAGACCACCAGCTGAATCACTTAAGTTGAGAGAGACAGACACGCTAGAGTAGTGTTTGTGCAAGATACAAACTCTATCAAGCAAAGCAGTATTTACACACATACCAGTCCTGGCTGTTAATGGCATCTCCATATCCTGGTGTGTCAACTACTGTTAAACGCAGTTTCACCCCTCGCTCCTCTATCTCTACTGTAGAAGCTTCGATTTGAACTGTTCTCTCTATTTTCTCTAAAATAAAGGAACATTTTGATTGTTATTATGCCTATCAATTGCTGCAGAAACCCCTGCAGGAGAGAGCAACAGAGGAAGAAATGCAATCGGAAGCGTATTGTAACCTACCTGACATAAAATATTTTAAAGGAAAAAACCAAGCTAGCTAGTCAAAACTTAAAACCACATTTTTGTAAATAAACAAGCAGCAATGAACTAAAAAAAGGGGGATTTACTCATGACAATATGGAAAAATAAAACTCTAATACTCAGAAGCATGCTAGATTCTTTGTCAAAAGGTATTCACACCTCTAACCAGGATTTAAGGCATTACAGGCAAAAAAAACGAGATGAAATGGGGATTAAAGGAAAACCACATTTAGGTATATTGACACCTAAAAGGTTTGGGGGGTTGGTTTTTTTAATAACAATTGATGAAGCAACAACAAAAGCTGAGTCTTTGAAAGGAAATATAAATGAGAAAATGACAGCTCGAAAAAATATAATTTGGAGGATTAAAATACATCTAGACAGCATGAAGAAAGGGTCTCGTGGGTGAAGTTATAATCAGAATAAACAATGTTAACTGAAAGAACATGAAATTTTGTAGGGTATGTGCTGGAGGAACTGCAAAACCACATTTACCTGCAGCTCCAGGAATATAACGTTCTGGATAAAGATCAGTCAGGAACAGACTGTTAATTAAAGTGGATTTTCCCAAGCCAGACTCACCTACAAACAAAATAATTGAGGTTATTAAGCATATACACCTTTTACTCCAGGCTTTTTAAAACACCTCCTCTTTCCCCAAGCCCACATTATGAAGGAAAAATAATTTCTTCATCAGGATCCACCCTAGTTTTTGAGATAAAAACATCAAAGGTTCAGCTAAGCACTTTAAAAACACCGGAAAAACAAGCCTCTTGTGTTTTTATAAATGTTACATGAAAATGCTAAGTTTACTGTAATAGATTTCATAATAAAAGCTGAAAGGTCATACAGCACTTCAACTAGAGATCTACAGATAGTTAGGTCACTTTAGGGAAATAAAAGCTTTTTTTCATTTAAACTTACAAAATTAGGAGCTGTAACTCTCTTGTTGAAAATTTCTGAGAGCTTTAAGGTTTTCCTAAGCTAGGAATTGAACCTGGAACACTGTTAGGAGGAGAATGAATAAAGCAATCCCAAACTAACAGTTGAGCTTTGCACCCTTACAGTTAGGCTATATACGTCCTATGAAACATAAAATCATAAGAAAATTATTCAAAATTCACCTGAGAAGTTCCATAATTCTAGAACTTCAGGTCACACAAATTTTGTCCTACATCAAAGTAATAAAGTTAAACCTGTAACTGCAATTACTAAATCTGAATTTCAAAAAGTCACTTTTTCCCTAACCGAAGGAATCAAAGGAGCCAGCATTTAGAACAATTGGCCACGTTATCTTAGATGCTACTAACCTAATCTTAGAGATGGAGAAATTATCTGTATTTATCATCACAAACTACATGAAATAAAAAACTCTGCACTTATCGCAAATTACCCATTTATTTTACAGACACTGCTGAACGCTCTGTCACCAAATAATCCCAAACGGTACTACAGAGCACAGAGAATAAGAAGGAAGTGTTACACATCTCATTTTCATTTTTCAATAACACGTAATTCCCAGGTAACTACTACAAAAAGGTGATAGTGCTGTGGACTCCCTTTGCACTTGTATAAAATTAAACTGATTCAATGCCAGTATAATTCAACACGTCACTTGAGACAGCTTTGTGCCTAAAGGACCTTCCATCGAAGACTCCTATAGGTGCTCATTCACAGAACAGGCATATTAAAAGTTTAGTTATAATACCAGAGTGAGTCAGTATAGAACAGCAGAAAACACAAGAATAGCATCACCATTTCAACAGCAAGATATTCACCATGTGCATTCATGCCTTCAGCTGGGGAAATGGGAGTCAAAGAAAGATTAAGCAACTATGCCTACCATCTGATGATGAGTCAGGAATACAAGAATGTCCTGTTGGCTCAAAGTCATCATCTTTAATCACTACAAATACTCCCTCCTACCAAACATGGCCAAATAGTAAGAGATTTAATTAGAGAGTGTATAGGGGTTCAAAGCTTTCTCTTCTGTGTAACAGTCCATTGCTAAGTAGGAAGACATACACGCCTATGTGAAAGAAATTTTTTTGTTGTATAACAGTCAAAAATACTTTAAAAAGTCACTTACCAACCACCATCAGTGTGAATTCAAAGCCCTTCTTCACAGACTTCCTGTGAACCTGGTTGGGCAGATTAGCGAATCCCACATAGCCTGCTGAGTCGGAAAACTGACAAGAAAACAAAAGTTGAGTATAAATGAGATCCCCTTCCCCCTAAAAAGTTGAAGCAGAGTTCAGCTGATTCTATACAATAAAGTGCAGAGGTATATAAAGCACATGGAAAAATAGAGAATGAAACAATTTTGTGCTGCTACAGCAAAGCAGACCTTGAAACAGGCCCGTTTACCAAGCAGTCTGATATAAATAGAAATCTGATAAGCACCTTGGGCTACACATAAACAGAAGTCTCTCCTTGGATTAAAAAAAGATCTGCAAGCTTGCAAGAACACACTATGATTAATCTTAAGCTGTAAACATAGCTAAAAATCCCAAAGATTTTAAACTAGAGACCAAATTTGAACATATTTTTGACCTCTGCTGCTACTGTCTTCTATAAAAATACATAATGCATACACTCACATGTAGAAAAACAAGAACATTGTGTACTAATGCAGAGATTACCAAGATACAATCACATAGAATAGAATCATAGAATCATTAAGGTTGGAAAAGACCTCTAAGATCATCTAGTCCAACCATCAACCCAACACCTCCATGCCTACTAACACAGAGAGATCTATGCTCTGCTTGTTCACACAGAGCTCTATGTTCTGCTTGTTAAGCTGTTCACCTATCTTCACAATGTTTAACTTCTAACACAAAAGCAGGAAAAAGAAATGTGCCTGAAAAACTTATCAAAGAGATTTGGGCTATAAAAAGGGCAGTCTGCTTCACCATCTGTTATCAAGTGACTGAAAACCTAATAGGAGCCTAAATGAGAACTGCAGCCACTTGATTTAGGGACCTATGAGCCAGCTGGAACCAAATGTTTTCTTCACAGATGAGTTTATGATGAGAACAGTTTTTATACAAGGCCATAATTCCAGTGGGGCAGAGGGGGATACAGAGGAAATCACTTAAAAGGCGATTAGTTATTTGCTAACAGTCCTTCCAAAACCCACCCAGATGGGCAAAAACGTTAGAAATGAAGGTTTGTCAAGTGAAATTTCCTTAGGTAAAGGCACCATTCTAAATGTGTAAGCAAACACTGAATACCTGGCAAACATCCGAAAGCCTATTACTAGAATCACATGCAAGCTGTTTCTACTGAACGGTTCCTTTTAAGAAACGTGTCTGAAGCACTAAGGTATCATTTATTCACTATTTTACCACTTCAGTAAAACCACAAGTATTTTCAGAAGTTGAATAGATTCTGAACAAAATTTTGGCTATGCAGCCATCTCTTTACCTTTACTTTTTCACCTGACTGAGACATGTTTCGTCACTCCAAGTTTCAGACACTGGAAAATAAAATCCATAGTGCACATTAGCTGACTTGAAGATTACATTCATTTTAATTTTGAACTGATCAATTACACATAATAATCACATTTTCTTCTAGTAGAATGAATGTCACGTACTCAAAGATTACCAGAATAAACAAGCTATAATCAAAATGGCTTCTGTGAAGCTATTCACAGGAAATAAATTACACAGGATTATCAAAACCAGAATACTTCATTTAAATACTTGAAAGTTTTAAAACAGAAAGATTCCTTTAAAACTCAAAATACTAAAATTCGGTATCCTTAAAGATATTTCATCCGTCCTGTCTTTAAAGAAGGAAAAATATCTACCAAAAGCTAATGCTGAGTATGCATGGTACTCCTGATGTAATTTTTCTTTTAAGTTCTCTGGGTCTGTAATTAGCAAACAAAACCTGAAATTCATATATTGTCTGTTCCCAATCCCCTATACGGAATAGCGTAAGGAGGTCCTTTTTCCTTCCATTTTTAATCTTTCCACTTACAAATCTTATGTTTCTTAAAGATGGTTTACAAATAGGTGAATGTAATCTAACTGTTGTCCAAAAAATGGTATTTGAGAATTTATGACCACATAGAAAAATCCTCCCAAGAACAGGACACCTATGGGATTTCCAGGTAAAGGTTATCACGTTATTTCCAGTCACTTCCAAGTACTCTCACTGAATGTGAGGACTCCACCAAACACTGCAGAACCTTGGCACTTGGCTAACCCATGCTGGACATGAACACTCACCCTGATCTGAGGGACTATCAAAAAGCCTTGTTCTTCAGTTTCAGACACCCAGAACAGCTGGGGTTTGGCAAGCCCTTATCTTTTTACTCAAGGATGTTAGTTGTGCTATAGATTAGTTATCAAGGCAATAGCAAGGCCCTTTTATTTAGGTGGACTGACAGGAAACGCAGAAGGGGCAGGAGCACTTCGCAGCTTGGTTTGTTGACAACGCAGCCCTTGGCCTGGGAAAGCGGGGAAGTGACCTATGCAGGCACCTGTGTGTTCAGGCAGAAATGCTTTCCTGTTGGGTAGCGGGAGTCGTTCTAGCAGGATACAGTCCAGTTTCTGACACCAGCAGTTGGACAGTCAAATCCTAGCAGGGACATACTAAGCCTTGGACTAAAGGAAGAGTTGAAGTTAGCATAATTGCAACTTGGAGTTTTAAAGAAAACATGATTTCAGCTCACATGGCATTTCATTTGCCCTGAAGCAGGCATTTCAAATGCTGGCAGCTGTGCAGACACCAGTAAGCAAGGAAAGTTGTTTTTTTCTCCTCCAACTACTTTTCCCCCATACCCAGTTCACCTGCTTGCTAATGAAAGCCTAATACATCCATTGCCTGGAAAATAGGGAGATCCTGATCCTAATCATCTTCTGGCAGCCTCTAATTGGGTATTCCTCAAAACAGCCTGGGAAACATCCCTTAAGAATGGCTTTGAAAAAACAGAGCTTAGTTTTCTTTGACCAATACACAAGGGTTCATTCCAGCCTCCAGCCAACCAGTGTTACAGACCCTTAAAGACAGTCACAGCCTCACTGACAGATGTAACACATTGCTCTGTCCACGTCTTGTTTCTACATTTGGAAACCTCTGTTGTCACCTTGTCTATACAATCAGTAACATAATTCAAGAGTTCAGAAAGGTTCATAAGCAATCACTGTCCAAGGGCTAATGTGGATAGACCTTCTGGCCCATTTCTCACAGTAACATCAGATAAGAAGCCACGCAGAGCAGCTGCCTATAGTAAAGGCAAGAAGGGGGAACAATTCAGATTTAAATATGTATGGCAAATTCTCTAATTACTTCTGCTTTAAACTGACGGTATAGTCACATCCATTGTAGCATTACCCAAGCTACTTGATTAAAAAGCAGAAGAGTCAAAATTGTTGTCAACTGATTGTGACACATCTGGCTTCAAAATTAGTCTGTCATCTCATAAAAAGATAAATTTGGAGTAAATCTTTCCACAAATAAAACTTACAAAGCCTGCATCCTACTGGGCAAACCACATTCATCTTGTGTCTTACTCTGATCAAAAAGTTGCTGTAGCCAAAGCTGCAGGACAGCTGCTCTGATCACATCACGACTGCAACGCAGGCTTAAATGTCTGTGTACAACAAGCATCCAGTTAGTTATTTCCCACTGCATTTTGCTAGAATAGAAATATTCTAACTAAAAGTTAGCTGAGGGAAAAAAAAAAAAAAGATAAAACTGCTGTTCCGTAACACCTAAATAAGGCACTGAGGTGCAAATGAATCCTCAGCTATTCAGCCTCAACACATTTTGCGATTCATAACACTGCCCTCAAGAGGTTTCCCAGAAAATTATACAACCAACCAACTTCCCCAGATAACCATGAGCTGTCTTCCTGAAGCTTTACCATATCATTACAAATCAAAACCTTAGAATTAGCAAAAATACCATATGTCACATCTTCTGACAGCACCGAACAACTGCAGCGCTTACAGCATTGCTTACAAGTGGTAACTTGTCAATGGACCAGACTACACTATGCATCAATGACTGCTGAAATCCTCAGGTCCGTCTGCATACAACTGAGTCAAGCATTAAAATAAGGTGAAGTTGAGTGTCTGACAACTCAACTCTGGATAGTCCCACATCTGGAAATTGTAATGTTTTATTTTTCATTAATTTTCCAAATAATTTTTTTTTAAAAAAGGCAAAACAGAGCAAGCCGTAGCTGTTCTGTTTTCTTTAGATTTTTCAAAGGACCATTTCAATCATTATGAGATGAGCGAAGCAGCACATGCAAAATATTTCAAAGAGAAAGCAATAGATAAGATACAATTGCATTAACTTGCAAAAAGCAGTGAAACTTTATTTGTAAATAATTGTGGGCCCCATTTAGCAGGTTTAGCAGAAAAAAAGGGACACTATGCTACAGTATAGGAATGTTCAAACCAGGTTTTGAACAGTGGATAACACCACAAAGTTTCATTTTGGATCCCAAGGAATTCCTATCCTCAACAATGTGCTGTTGTGCTATCGAAGGGAGCAGATTACCACCAAGTTCAGTTTCGGTTGCCTCCTCTACAAATACAGGGGCCTGGAACGTGCCATCCTACTGCCTTCTGCTAAGAAAAGTACTCCAGCGAGAGAGAAAGAGAGGGGAAGGAAAATGGGTCATTTCCTTTGTTCCTGTCAGGATGCAAGAAGTAAGCTGTTAGGAACAGGCAGACTGGGAGCTTCTTAATAGGACCCAGCACAAAGAAAACGCTATGAAAAATGTACAAAGAGCATTTCCATATAAGGATATTAAACAACATTTTAAAGTAATCACTTTAGTGTGACCTTAACAGCCATCTCTACGAGCAGAATAGCTCTCCTGATTTATCAAGTGAGGCCTCTTTCTTTCCATCTGAAGTTATATACCCCCGGTACTTTTTAAAAAGTATTTAATAACCTAATGAGGAACCACAGAAAGCAGTAAAGACTTAAGTGCTGGAAATGGTCTCAACAACATCAGCATTCTGAAGTCACATTTTCAGACTTAAAGCAGACAGAGAAACACCAAGAATATCTCAGTAAAATACCAATATTTGTGGTTTCTCACAAAAAGAACTACAAAAACCCACAAAGAAATGTCAGAGTCAAGTACTGAGGCACATAAATAAATAACAATTAAAAAAAGCCTTCTCTGAGTGTCTTGCATACAGAGAAACAAGGAAGTTATGTGAAAATTAAAAATTTCCTCACTGTATTCCAAACTGGATATAGGGGTATTCAAATACAAAGCAGTTAACTTTTTTTTTTTTGGTAGCTTACGCTATCAAAGTTGTATGAATCACCCAATTCTGTGAAACAACAACGGGTCCAGCAGAGCCTGTTCTCTGTGTCTTGCTTTGTTCAGAGCACGTCCTCACCTCTGGTTGGAAATCCCCTCCCAGAAGCTCCCTGGGAGAAGCGTCACTCCCCCATATCAACAGTCCCAGACGAGTCCATTTTCCTCATTCGAAACAGATGTTACCAACTGAAGGAATCCTCTTTCACACATTACCAATAGAATACATCTCTGCCTTACTCCTATTCAGGAAAATGACTGTATCACTTCTGCCAAATACAGAATTTAACAGCAAATGCAGCAACAACAAAAAAACCCAGCTATGGCACCTGCAGGTAGACCAAGCTAAGTGTGTGCCCCTGCTTTGTCTTTGAGTTAGTACACAGTGTTCCTAAGTTTTACAGAATTCATTTTGGTAATGTATTTGAACCAATGACACACCATATAGATTGTTACTGGGAATGCATTGCTGTTCATCAAAACTTGTAACATTTCTGTGACTTAACAGCACCCATATGCACAGCAAAGGGAGGCAAGGACTAAGCCAGTAAGAGAAGAGCACCATGTATGAGCACTGTTCTTAAAAGGAAAAGGTCTAGAAAAAGCAATGCAATCTAGAGCTCTAATCCTAAATATTTTATTTAAAATTCCACTTCAATGTTAACCTATTGCTTTAGACAACTTCCTTTCTTACTGTTATTTCAACGAACACAGTCACTTAAAAAGCACAAAGGAGGCGATGATACTGTTCACATTAATGATCAGGTTTAGTGATTATGTGCTTCCTACGCAAGCAGCTTTTGACAGTATTTTCCCAGAGCTACTGCATCAGAGAAAAACACTGTAAAACAGACCTGTAAACATGAAAATGTTTGACAGGGGCTTTTTTAAAATTAAAAAGCTAAACATATTAGCCATGATCACTCATCAGGAAGTAGGCAGCTCCGCCTCGCACCCCCAAAGCTCAACTATCACTGTGTACGTACCGGCAATGCATAGCCGACAGCGGGAAGTTAGTACTTTAAATCACTACCAAACCATGCTTACGTCCGTGAGACCATGTAGCCTGTAACCTGCACGTGAACGATAATTTAAGCCTTAAAAAGAAAGCGTAAAGCGCCTGTTCCGTCTGCGGCCAAATCAGGCGTGCGTCCTTCGGGGCGGCGGCCCCGCTCCTCCCGCAGCGGCCCCGGCTCCCGGCAGCGGCCCCGGCTCCCGGCAGCGGAGCAGGCCGCGCTGGCTGGGGCCATTTTAGAAACATCCCAGGAACGCCCAAAGGAGACAGAACTTCCCGGCCCGTCCTCGCCCCGCACCTTCTGCCGGGCAGACCCCCGCGGCACAGAGGCCTTGTCCACATCTCAAAAGGAACGCACGCCTCGCTTTAAAACAAACAAACGTCTGCGTAAAGCGGCCCACGGCCCGACTGAGGGGCGTCGTGGGTTCTGCCCCGATACGCTTCTCCCCTCCTCATACACCAGCTTCAAAAACCTCGCCCCGGGCAGAGGAGGGAGGCCGGAGCCAGGGCCCTGGGCCCGCGCACGGAGCACAGGCCGCCGCGGGCGAGCTCCGGGGACCGGCCCGGGCCGGGGCCCGGCCCGTACCGCCGCCCCGCTGGCGGCTGCAGGCAGGGCCGGGCCCAGCCACGGGGCTGCGGGTCGCGGGCACTGGCCAGGCGGAGCGGCGTGGAGGCCTCCGGCCTCCCCCCGCCCCCGGCGCTCACCTGAGCCTGCGGCCGCTCCCACCGATTCCCTGGCTGCCAGGCCTCGATCCGCCGCCTCGCTCCGCGGAGCCCTCCCGCATCCCACACGCCACCGCGGCCGAGCGCCTACCTACCCTCCGCACGACTCTATGGTCTAGGCCGCTTCCCAGGATCGCGACGAGGCGCGGCGCCGGGACGAGCGAGAGGAGGGATAGAGCGTCTCCCCCGCCCCGCCCTTTGCCTGAGTGGCGGCGGGGGCAGGCGGCCCGCTCCGCGCGGGCGGGCGGCGGGGCGTTGCCATGGCGATTGCCCGTCCCGGTCGGGGTGGCGGGGCGCGGGGCGGGCGCGGTGACCGCGGGCGTGGGTCCGGCACGGGGCCGTGGGGAGGGGGACGGTGCAGCGGCGGGTGCTTTTCTCCCGGGCCGTCCCGTAGCTGGGCTACTGACGGCCGCCGTGGCCCCGGCCGGGTCCGAGGCCCGCCGTGCGGGGGTGGGCGAGCGCCTCCCCGCCCCTCCCCAGGGGCCCCGGGTCCCAAGCAGCCGCTCCGCCGTTTCCGAAAACGCTTCACACCCGCCGCCGCCTCCTTCCCTCGGCTGCTGATGGCCGCGGGGCCTCTGCGCCCGGCGCCGGTCTCCCGCTGCTTGGGCCCCGAGCAGCTCCGCTCCAAGGTCCGGAGCATCTCCTGGTCCTGCTGACTCCCCAAAGGAAAGGAACCGTGGGAGAAAGGCTAATCTGCCGGAGGCACCCCTCACGGAGGTCACTGCGCTCCGACTACACGACACGGTAGACGGCGGCAACGACTGTGAAAGGAGACTCGTCTGTCCGAGTGCCCCGACCGCAGGCCCCGCCAGCAGCACGCTTGGGCATCCCTCTTGTACGGGCAGCCCCGGGCTGGAGCTACGCACAGGGGTCATCCTTCAAGGATGACACACAGTCAGAGCCCGTTCTGCTTCAAATATCCCCCTCTCAAATTGTTTGACTCCTATTTCCTACCCAAATCCCCTTGAGCTTTCAGACTGCCTCCACCTACGGCGGCTTTTAGCGATACTCCTCACAGTGGCAAGGCTCTTGGTACGGTAGGCGTGATAGCCAGGGGGAAATCTAGCTTAAACTTTGTGCTGTTTGACTGTAATGGAGTATGTAACACAAGCCCGTTTGGTTTTCAGCTGCTCATCCACACGCGAAGCAAATTTCTCTCCCAAACATTGTGCAGAAAACCCAATGTGCTCATTTTACCTACACTATTGCTATCTTCTCTTTCCTCACGGCATTCCCTCTGGTTAAATGAGAGCCATTCTGCCTTGGTCAGTGCCATCACTGAAGGGGTGAGCAGGATTCTCGACAGCAAGTTCTCTGAGGTATCAAGGACTCCAGCAGACACAAACCTGGAGTGTAAATGATACCTGCAGTCACATTACAGAACCAGATCGCTTTCTCATGGTGAAGCAGTGTTTCATAGCTCAAACGCTCAATACGACGCTGACAAGGTGAAAACAGAGCATCAGCAGAAGTTCAGGGAAGGCTTTCTCCAACCTTCCAGCTGCAAGGACCGGGTTCAGGAAAGTTCCTAGTAATCCATCTGAACATTTTGCAGAGGGCAGTTTGTATGTGTGATCTAGCAGCAAATCTTTTGACTTATGGCTTTGAATACCAAGAAGCACGTTTCTGTTTTGTCTGTATTTCCATCCGTTAAGCAACCAGGTTAACAACCAGGTTAAGCAACCAGGTTAACCAACCAGGTTAACCAAGCTGCAGCTCACAACAGGAAAATGTGGAAGTGAAACAAATGCTGCTGAAGGCAGACTGGCATTATTTGCTAACTCACATTGTGCTCATATTATCAACCAAGCATTGATGTGATCTGAGTAAGAACAAGACAAAAGCCAATGAAAGCGCAACCGAGTTCCGTTTCCTAGGACAAAGTGTAATGTTACAACACAAAGTACTGTTATACGCTACCTTCTTGGAGGAGTTAGAAGATGGCATTTCAGTCTTCTTTAGAAACTAAGGTCCTATTTTAAATTATTCCATGGATATCCACATAGGTGTTTTGTACTGTCACCAAAGGAACAACACTTGAAGAAATTATAAGAGATTAGCATGGACAATGCCAAACTACAGACTGGCATCAACACAGAGTCTAGCGGACGTTAGTGCTTTCCCACGATTGTCACTCCTTTCCTTTGGCAGGATTTAGTGCAATGGGTGAAACATTGTCCAGAAATTTAAAATGCCTCGTTACTGAGGCATACCAATAATTTTCCCAAGTCATGGCTGAATCAGATGGCTGACCAGCTGTCACACAGAACGTTCAGGGAAGTCACAATCCTCCCAGAACAGTCCCATTATGCCAGAAAGTAACATAAGGAAGGGCGCTTCGGGTAAGAGCGAAGGTCAGTTCTAGCCAGTGCCCTGCCTGTGCGGTGCCCAGTAGCAGATGCTCAGGAGAAGATAAAAGCAGCACCGTGTCTGCGTATCCTCCCAGCTTCCGGCGATCTGGAGCTCAGCAGCTTCCTGAGCCAGAAGTTTTATCTTGATAATTTTCTTTTCCATGAATTTTTCTTGTTGCTTTTTGAACCCATCTCATCTTTTGGCATTAAAGAGCATCCTGTAACAATGAGTTTTACAGTGCATTACGCACTTGGTGAAAATACACTTTTGTTACTTTTGAAACCTGTTGTGAGACTTGTTATGAAACCGCAGTATGCGGGATCACCGAGCAGCAGACCTGGAACTATTTGGTGCATGTAACTGAGAAATGCTGCACTGCAGAAACCTACAGAGAAGGCATGCCCACAAAAGACGTACTGCACACTTGTTACTTCTCACCCTGGTAGGAGCAGAGGTGCAAACAGAAGAAATCGTTGTATTGCAGAACACTGTTCCTCCTAAATCGTTACAGAGTCTAGAAATGTTAATGCAGTGCACGGCAGTCTGACTGTGCCTCACTCAGTCCCATATTTATTATTTCTGAAAGAATTTTGTTTTATTCTTCCCTTGGAAGCTCAAATGCCTTTTATAAAAGTTCCTCATACATCTAGGTTTACATTATCAAAAGCACAATGAGAGTCCTTCCTTGAATTAAAATCTTGAACTTTGTGTGGAGTCATGTCTCAGCAAGTTGGAAATACCTCATCCATTCAGCCAAAGACATTATGTATCTTTTGTTCTGCTCCTTCACAGAAAATGGTATGACACTGATTATAATCAAATAAATACCACCATATAACTGAAAGCTAAATGGAGTTTTGATAGATAAAACCACCCTATGTTCCTTGGCATTACTTCTATTAAATTAAAAAAAAATAGAAGATATGCTGCTTAGACAAAATAAAATGGTTTCTTTTCAGTTATGAGATCCATTTTAACTTGATTTTCTTTCAACTGAGTCTGTTCCTCACCTAGCTGAATATTTGGAATTTGAGCCTAAAATCTTGTGTGGTTGCTGTAATGGCTGCGCTGTAAGAGCAATTCATGGAGATACCGGCCCACCACTGTAAGACACTGAGCATCTTGAACGCTCCCAGTCTTCCCTGGAGATAAAATTACTCGGGTCCTGATTAAACAACTTATTCTTAAGCATATGCATAAATCCTTTTCATTTCCATAAGATTTGTGTTTAATTCAGAATATTTGTGTATGCTTTGCTAAACTACAGTCCATGGCTCCAGGACCAAACCTTTTAGAAACAGATATGTAAGAGCTGCGCACTGCGGGTGACATCCTCTTTTAAAGGATTACCAGAGAAAAAAGTACTTTGAACGTAACTAGTGTGAATGTTGGATACCGTAATTTCGATACTTCCTGGCTAATTTTTAGTATTTGGGTGTGGTGACAGACATAAACTTAAGGGCGAACTTTCCTGTTGGTATTTGGCAAACTGGAGATTTGATCACGCTACTCTTCTGGGTAGTGCTTTATCTATGGAATCACTAATGGAGTGAACCATTCTAACATCTCAAATCTTCTGTGTTTTTGCAGACATGCTGCATCGGGAATCGCAAATGTGAGGTCCACTGAAAGCCGGACTCACTGCTGAGCCCTTTTAAAGTGTGCAGCTCAGAGCTGGAGCTCTGGTAGTACACAAACAGTAAGCCAGTATCTGTGGGTGCACCAGGATTTACTGACACAAGCCACTTTACAAGTTATTCGGTAATCCGTAAGAAAAGCTGCAACAGATAAGTATTTTCCCTTGCTTCAAAAAAGATAAACGCATTTTTAGTGACGCACTACAGGAAATGAAGCTTGTGTTTGAATCGTAGCAGTCTTAGAGGAACAGAAGTGTTTCTTTTGCATTTACAAGCACACACAAGCCCACCTTTTCAAGACGCTAATTACGGCAACAAAGAAGCAATAAGAAGAACCGAAACATTTGCTCTGGAATAAGCCAGAATTTGCATCTTTTCACCAATAACAGCCATCCTTTCCTCTTACTGGAAACCAGCTTCACTTTTAAGATGGGAATCAGGATTGACAAAACAGATGCATGCTATTCCCAAAGGCAGGGCTTGCCTCAGACGTATCTCGTTAAGAATAGGGACAGCACTGCTGAGAATTATCACTCTCATAATCAGAGGAGGTGTCCCAAACCGCTCACGTGTTCTCAGGAACGCAAATTTCCTGGGACGCTAGGGGAATGTAGTATGTTTCCCATCGCTAGCCCTGAACAGTTTTCAGTAACTTCATAGACATGTCTTTATTAATTACTTTCAACATCTGCGATGGATATTTAAAACAATGGCATTTGTCCTTGCTGACGCTGTTCTGTAATTTCCCAACAATTACATGGGAAAGAGATCTACCAGGATCCTGGTACACCACAATCTGTGGAAGGAGGCTAACTCTGGAAGAGGACAAAAGTACGCTACAGTTCTCCTGGTAGGAAACGTGACATCGAATGGACCCTTAGGCATGAAACAATGTATATTTCCTATAGCTTTCCCCCCCGCTGCTTGTCCAAGCTTTACTACATTCTCAAGAGCTGTCCATAGCATTAAGAGAAGTACCTGAAGTGACACAGCCTAAGTGTCTGTTCAGCGTGGTCTCTTGGCGGGCGGGATGATCAGGCTGCTTAGATGCTCATCTACAGATGGGACATTCTAAGCTTTGGGAAAGGGCCAACATTCACCGTAGTAACTGCCCTGACATGCCCTTAACACAGTGACACCACCATATCCTCTCGAAAGGCAAATTCAGAAAACGAGGTACTGACGAGTTAGGTGCACAGCAGCTCTCCAGTGCAGCCCAGCTGGTCCTGACAGCAGTGACTGGAAATATTCCTGTCAGGGGGCTGCTTTAAGAAGACATAGAGACACAAAGACCAATTCCAGCCGAGGGGAAGTTTCAAACCAGAGGTTTGTGTGTAGAAGAATTCAAGCAGGGAGGCGTGGAACTCCGTTCTAATGATGGTTTAGCACAATTAGTTTCCTCATTATGTGAGGAAAGGCTCATAACACTGTCTCAGTATTCCCACCCCGCCGCTGGCTCCCCGGCAGTGCCCGTGGGCAGTGCACAAAAAAAGCCCAGGCAGAGGGCGTGTGTAAAGCGCAGAGACTGCTACAGGGCTAGGGCAACTTTGGAAAGGGATATACAGCAGCAAAGAGAGGAAGGCTGGAAGCAGATTTGTAACCTCTTTCACTGTTTTTCCAACTGCATAAATCTGTTTCCTTCCTTTCTTTTACACAAGTCTTGTCACATCACCACTGCGGGGGAAGAGTAGCGTGGGTATCCATTTCTCAATCCTGAAGGGCAGCAGCAACACTTGTACTAAAAAAGGTGCTGGATCCTACATTATTAGCACCAGTCATAGAGCATTAGTGGTCCCTCTTGCAAAATCCTGGTGCGGCTTTTAAATCATTGCTTCTCTTTTTTTGAAAGATGAACCACAAGAGGAAGTGACAATTTCATGTCAACGACTTCAGCTTGTCTCCAAAAGAAATGATCTTGAGATAAATCCTATGGTGAAATTGTGCACTGTCATTTTGTAACAACCTGCTCATTTGACAGGGACTCATTCCTACATGCCGGTCTTCTGATGTGTCACACTGGTCTGAGGACATGTTGGCACTGCTGACGTGCAGGAAGTTCATGGAGGCCGATCTTACTGTGGAAGACGGTATGTGCACTCAAGCTCCAAGTAAATCTCTTCTCTTGGGAAAAACAGTTGCATTTTAAAGGATAATTCAGAAGGGAGTAATCGTCACTGAGAAAACTCAAGCTTTCTAAATAAAGAACAGCCCCTGCCTAACACCTCTGTACTGTAAATCTCCTTGTCTTTATTTCAGCATTAATTAGAAGACAAAATACGGCACAAAATCTCTCTCTAATAGGATTCCTGATTCTTCACCCTCGCTTATGTCTGATCCAAAAGTTATGGTAAGCTGTCTTGAGATCACTGGGCTTTTAATTCATCTTTTGACTCGTACTCTTATTCATGCAAACACTACTAGGTTTGTGCATAAGCTTGATACCAAATGTCTTTTTCTTCTCTGTCTTCCAGATGCTTAACATTTTAGGGATGAGAAGGAGCAGAAGCATGCAGGTAAGGGACACTCCACAAGTTATAAACCAAGTGTGCTCTGCAGACTACATCTCGGGTCCCGAAAGACAAATCTATCGAAACGTTGCTGGTGGGGTGCTTCGGGGCTGAGCGAAGCCCTAGCAAGACCGGAGGGCTGGGCACAGCAGTTCTTCTGTGCCGTGGTACAGGGCTCATACTCCAGGACAAGCGATGCTGGTAAGAGTCTGGACCCCCCTTAGCCGCCCTCCCAGTAACTCTGCGCCTGGTATTTGTCCTGATTATGTCAGGAAAAGAGTGAAAACACAATCACCTCTAATCCCAAAGCCCCTCTTGCTATAGTATGGCTTCTGTGCAATTGTTCTCAGCTTGAATACCACTTCCGCCCATTTTCACAGACTGCAAAGCCCCCCTATGTATCCCCCCTAGAATAATTTAATAAATACATAGCTGGAGCAGTAACAGATGTAATGACATTAACGGTCATTTGTTAATGAGTTACTTTGCTGCAAGAACATCACGCCTTTGAATTGAAAGGAATCCACACTTTACCAGCAAGGATTTAATTTATTAAGTAGTGATTTCTTTACTTAACATCGCAAGAAAAACATCATGCCGATCCGTGTTTCCTTTTAAGAAATCAGAACCTTTTCATTTCTGGGAGTTTAAATTAATTCCCGGTGTTGTGACATTAACACCGTCAGAAGCCACAATGTGCTGAAGGCGACAGGGACCTCAGGCCCCCAGCAGCTGAGCCAGCCAAGTCACCGGTAAGTCAAGTAAGCAGGCAATGAGCACCTTGCAGCGATGGGCTTATTAAAGGTAGGCTGTGCAACAAGTGCTGACTTCCAGGATCAGGCAATAGAGTAATTAAAAACGGAGGTTGTTGCCAGTAGCCAGGATAAAAGCTAGTATCTGGGGTAAGGAAAAGAATCAAATAGGCAAAGGTGAAATACCAGGAATGGAAATGCCTCTAAGCAGAACGGTTGGTTTACCCTGTGACTATTAGGCATGTATTTCCCCAGAGAAATAATTGTCTTGGATTAAGTGATTTGTAGGAATCAGTTGCTCGGTAACAGGTAGCACGGGAAGGTGGGGTGAGGGCTGCAGAGGTAACACAAGCCAGGCGCTGGTTTCCCTCCTCAGCCCGAAGCCCCGGGCAGCTGCGCAGGCCCCACGAGTGCCTCCCGGCCGGCACAGGAGCACACACAGGCCATTTATCAGAGGAAATTCGGAGTTCCGTGCTCCCGGGCAAGTGGCAAGGGTGGAGCTTTCCTGTGCTTACAGGCTAAGATAACTGGCATTTCTCCCCCCTTTTTTAATTGTTATTCTGTGCTGTTTTCTATATAATCATTATTATCATCATAAATACAGATGTTATTCAGTTCCAGCCTGTGCTCTGGGTTTCTTCCTGTTCACCTCTGAGATATCTCCGTCTCTGTGGCTGGTTCTTTTGCACATTCTCCTCTCCCTGACACCAGGGACTTTTCTGAGTGATTGTAAGCAGCCTCAGTTTGACAGACTGCACAGCCCCAGTCACACATTCCTCCTGGACTTGCACACTGGAATTTACAGTTTTAAATAATTGAAGTAAACTGTACGTATTTCATATACAGCTGGAAGAGGAGATAACTCCTCTTAACTCCATTTACCAGGCAGCCTCTGTTAGGAAGACAGTTTCCATGCCAGAAATGTTTACAGCTCCTCAGGCAGAGATAGTCAATGGGAGGCTGCAGTCGTCGTGCGTCAGCGTGTCCGCACCGTGACGGTCCACGAGCTGCTGATGTTCTTCTGTTTCTTTTTTGGGTGTCTTGTGGCTAAAGTTTGTCTTCTGGTTGGAAAAAAAGAAGTGCTGCGACCTTGTTGCCATCCTGTTACCAGCGCTCGGGTCTTCTGCAGAAGAGTCATCAGTGCCGCTGTCAGGATGTAAGCAGGGCATTGCGCAGTGTTAACCCATCAGTCACGTCCTCAGCTGTCGATGCATGTGATTCCTTTAGCCTTTGCTTATCATTTCTGCTGCTGCTTCTGCTTCACACATGGACTTTTCCAATCATGCTGCATTCATATCCGTCTTAATATTTCTATGACAAATCTCTGCGTGCCATAATACATGCTGTAAATTACTGTACAACAGAGAAAACCGCTTACATAGGGGCAGGAAATGTGTTATTTTCAACTCTGTGATCTCTACTACACTAGAAGGATACTTTGGGCTAACTGAAACCAAACCTAGCCAAACCAGTTCAAAAATCAGTGTGAACATAACTTTCAGTTTTGTCTAAAACATTTAAACTTATTTAAGATAAACCAAAACAATCCCGGTTTAAATCAAAACAAGCCTGTCTCAGGGCACCCAGCAGAAAGCCGCTGGACCGCAGCTCCTGTGAGTGCTGCGAGGCAGCTGGCCAGGTCTGCTCTCTTTCTACTGCAGCTGTACCAGCAGCGCTCGCACCACCACCGCCCTCTGTGTCTGCCAGCCTGGAGGGGCCGTGAGCTGCTGTTGCCCTGCACGGGTTGAACCAAGGTTTCTTTGCAAGAACAATCCAAGACGCCAGTGGTCCATGAAGAGACTGTAGCAATTACAATGTCTGCACGGCCTGATGACGAAACCTCTTGCGAATACACTCTTTTTGATAGAGGCACTTAGCTTATTAACACACCATAAAGATTTGAAATGTACTTCAGCAATTAAAATAGTAAAGTGAAGTTTGAAATCTTTGTGGCAACATATTTAAATAGAACGTCTTGCTCCTGACTCCAGTATCAAAACAAACAGAGTTCCATGCCTGGTGTAACTCGTAGCAATTATTCTTCCTGGACCGAATTAAGAATCTGTCTATCGGTACTGACAGATGATGTGCAGACCCCACATTCAAAGCTCTTCCATTTTCAGGGTGGTTCCTAAGGCTTTTGGTGGTGCCTGCTTACACTTTTGCCTGTCACAATGTGCAGGAGAGAGACGTGCAGGTCAGCCGGTATGCTCAGTCTTTTGGGAACCGATCAGTTAGGCTCTGATAATCGGGACGTCCATGCTGCCGGGCACTGGCAAGACCTCTCCGAAGGTCTGGCTGTGGGCTTTAGCAGTAAGTGGGAAATACACAGATAGCGGCACTAGAAGGAAGAAGTCTGGGCAGCCGAAATCCGGGAGGAGATTCCTCCAGCCCCGCGCTTTCCCGGGAGCGGGCAGCGTCCCTGCGGGCTCCTCCCGGAGCAGGGTGCCGGGGCGGGGAGAGGGACGTTTCCCCGGCCTCGGCGGGAGCCCCCCGGCAGCCGGCGGCGAGCAGCGGGGGAGCGCCCAGCCCGAGCCCCCGGGGCCGGCCCCGGCCGGGGCGGTGCTGCCGCCCACCAGCGGCCGAGCGAGCCCCGCGCCGCGGGAAAAGGCCGGGCCGGGCGGGGCCGGGCCGGGCGGGGGAGGGCGCCCGGCGGCTCCTCATATAGCGGTGCCCGGCGGCCGCGGCTCAGAGCCGGTCGGCAGCCGCCCGGGGCGAGGGGTGCGGACCCGACCCGTCCCGTCCGACCCGACCCGACCCGACCCGACCCGTCCCGTCCCGTCCCGTCCGACCCGTCCCGTCCGACCCGACCCGACCCGACCCGACCCTTCTGCGGAGGCTTGGGCCGGCAGCGGCGGCAGCAGCAGCATGACTTCGGCGGCGCTGGAGATCCTGGGGCTGGGGCTGGGCGTCCTGGGCTGGGTGGGGGTGATCCTGGCCTGCGGGCTGCCCATGTGGCAGGTGTCGGCCTTCATCGACGTGAACATCGTGGTGGCGCAGACCATCTGGGAAGGGCTGTGGATGAACTGCGTGGTGCAGAGCACGGGGCAGATGCAGTGCAAGGTCTACGACTCCATCCTGGCGCTGCCGCCCGAGGTGCAGGCGGGCCGGGCGCTCACCGTCATCGTGGCGCTGCTGGGGCTGGTGGCGCTGATGGTGACGGTGGTGGGCGCGCAGTGCACCAACTGCATCCGGCCCGGCAAGGTGAAGTCCCGCATCGTGATCGCCGGCGGGGCCATCTACATCCTCTGCGGGGTGCTGGTCCTCGTCCCGCTCTGCTGGTTCGCCAACATCGTCATCAGCGACTTCTACGACCCCAACGTGCCGTCGTCCCAGAAGCGGGAGATGGGGGCCGCGCTCTACATCGGCTGGGCGGCCACGGCCCTGCTGCTCTTCGGGGGCTGCCTCATCTGCTGCTGCTCCTGCTCCCAGCGCGACGAGACCTCCTTCCCCGTCAAGTACTCGGCGCCGCGGCGGCCCACCTCCAACGGCGAGTACGACAAGAAGAACTACGTCTGAGCGGGGCTGCCCCGCTGCCCCGGCCCCGCGGGCGGACACGGGGCGCAGCGCCCGCGGCGCGCTCCCGCGCTGCCCTGCCTGGAGCCCCTCTGAACGGGGACCCCCGCGAAGCGGCAGCCCTAGGCAGGGCAGCGCCCGCTCCCCGCCGGGTCTGGCCGCGCCGCTGCGGGCAGCGGCCACGCTCGGCGCCGCCGGGGACCCGGTACTGACCGCCCGCCCGCCGTGCCGGGGCGAGCGAAGCCCTCCCCGGCCGCACAGCGCAGCGCAGCCCGCGTCTCCCCGGCCCGGGGCGGCTGGGGGCACCGAGGAGCCCGGGCGAGCCGCGGCGGCGGCGGCGGCGGCGGCTGCCGGGACGCCCCGTCCGGGCTCCGCCGCCGCCCGCCCGCCCGCTCCCGCCGCAGCTCCCGGCCCTTCCCGGCCGCGCCGTGCGAGACTCGCGAGTACCGGCCCGCCCGCTCTTGCCGCTGGTGCCTGGCGGGGCACCGCCCGGCTGGCGGGACCGGGCCGTCGGGTGCGCACCGTCGCCGAGGAGAAGCTTCCCTCCCTCGCTGTCTCTCCTGAAATCCTGCGTCTGGCCCTTCCGCGGGGACCGTCACTGGTCAGGGGCCTTTGTTCTTCTGTGTGGGCAACTAAACGAGGGATTCTGCCTAAAGCATGACACTAACCTTGGTCCTTCGTCCTGCGGGCAAATAACTGTTTGGAGAAGGGCGTTTGATTTTCGTCAGTTGTTTCAGCCCCTCAGAGAAGCGCACCGGTCTGTGCGTCTTTGAGACCTTTGAAAGAGATTTCAGATAGTTGCTGTCGGTTAGTGGAGCACCAACCAGGTTATACTAGGTTGCCCCCTGAGGTTCTTCATCCCTCCTCCTTCATCAGCTTCTGTTCTGTTTTTACTTGAATATGAACTCATTGCCAGAATTATTGGAGAACTAGATTCAGAGACCCAGGGGATCTTTGTATGTCCTGGCTCCAGCGGGGCATCCCTCTGCATCCTCTCATCTGCACCACAGGAGGCTGGAAACATAAAAATTGCCCCGGATATTGATGGCTGGGGTATGGATGGCTTTCACGGCCTTCTTGCCAAGCCCCGCTTGCTGCCGAGTTTGAATTGTGTGTTCAGTGGGACGTGCACTTGGTTGGCTCCCCACCATAATTTTGTTAACAAGTCCTTTCCTTCATTTACCAAATCAGGCAAAAACATTGCTAGAAGAATTTTACCAAATATATTGACTGAGACTTTATGCGGGCTAATCAGGAGATGTGAAGGCATGGCTCTCGCAGCTCTCAGCTCCTCCTTATTGCCCTGGTAACGCTGTGCAGACTGGAAGGAAGATGCTCTGAGCAACGTAACTCCCATTTTCTGAGCTCAACACGTGCTAAACTCCACTACAGCCTGCAATATTAGCGTACACCTTTCCATTTTACACTGCAGAGACAAACTTTTCTTAAAGGAGGGGTTCAGGGGTGGTGCGATACTCTTCCATGCGAATTACTGCTGCTTTTGAATCAACACAGAATTCTGCCACAGACCGTGGCAGCATCTGTATTGCCGTAAGGAGATCTCGGCCAAGAGGTAGTGAGGAGACGCGGTGTTTGTATCCCTCCGAGTCCAACGCTACGGCCTCATGCGTCCCTCGCAGCCACGCAGCAGCACGGTGCACACCTACCCTGAGCGTTAACTCTTACAGGTTCCTGCTAACACCGAGGCTTAGGGACTAACCATAACTGTGGGTTTGTGACAGATCTACATCGACTGTGCTCTTGCTTTGCTTAGCAAATTTCAAACCCCAGCAGTATCAACGTGTACACAGACCTGAATGAGAGACTAAAGCCTTGCCCCTGCAAATACTGATGGTGAATATTGAGCACACGATTTACCCTTTTAAAGATAACTGCTTTCATTTTTTAAACACATACGTTGCAGGGTCTGAGCCCATCAGACCATACAAAAGCAGAGCAGTATGTCTAGAACTAGTTTTGCTCTATAAAGAGGTGCAGCTCTTATACCGTCTCCATTTAAATAAAAGCTATAATATTGTTGTTATGATGTGATATGTAGTTTTGGTACAAGAATGAAATATTCCATATTTCATCATTGCAACTTTTTTTAAACAGTGTAACCTTGTAAACTGTAAATGTATTTAAATGCATATATTTTGCAAGAAATCTACCCAAGTTGGCTTGTTACATGGTTTGGTGCCTTTATTTGTTTCATGGCGACTTTATTTTTATTTTAAATGATAACTTCCAACTGTATTTGTCACCCAGTCCATAGACACGCTACGCCCTCACTCAGCCCTCTTGTGCCTAGCAAACGAGCCAACAGAGATTAGCCCAAATCCTGGACCTCACTCTCTTTTGTCTCAAATTAAAGAACTAAAAAACAACCCCCACCAACAGATGCACCTGCGGTACGTATCTGTACCGCAGAGCCTTCAGAAGTGCTGCAGGATTTGGGCTCTGACCAAAAGATGAAATCTTTCTGGGCAGTTTGTCGCTAGTGTTTAAAATCAAATCAAAACTGGTGTCTTGGGGAGAGGGAGGGAAACTCACACTTCAGAAGGGAAACTTTCTTAACAAGCCAGACTTCTTGATAGATAGCTTTGTGTCACGGCAGGGCTGGATCCACTTAGAACCAAAACCCGACACAATTACACGACGAGACCTCTTGGACGAAGCCAGCGCTAACTCTGTATGTACTCGTAAACAGCATCATCCTCCCAAAAACACAACTCCCTGCTGATGTGACGAGGTTTCGCTGAGGTCAGTGGGGCAGCGCTCAACAATACTAGCAGGAAGTGGGGCCCATTTTTAAAAATATTTTGATATTTAATCTCATCCTTCAGTATAATTACTTGTTGCTGTGCTTTAAAAAATAACCCGAGAGAATGCTGTTACTGATGTCACTGGCTTCAGGGTAAAAGTGTAAGTTGGTTTTTGCTATGCTTTGTTTTCCAAGAGCAAAGACCTAGTCCTGAACTTTAAGACTTGGAAGTGCTCAGGATCAGGCCTGAACCTCATCCCAATGAAGAGAGAAATCTATAGCACTTGTTTACTGTTTTTATTTTGTATTTATGATTTCACATAAAAATAAAAACATCTAAACTGATCGCTGAACAGGGCTGCTGGTTTTTGTGAAAGGCAGTAGATTCTTTGGGCTCAAGAAGGTGGGGTGTGACATCGGTGCCCAACGGGCAACCTTGATCTGGGGTACCTCTGGGGGGAGAGCCGGGTCACCTCCGGGGAAGGGAGAACTTCCCTTGCAGAGCAGTCAGCATCTCGGCTCTCCGCTGGAGCCTCAGACAAAAGAGCAAGTAGCAGCAGCTGATCTTGTGATGTGAGCACATTAGGAAGCGGAGTGTGAGTCCCAACTGTTTTGAGAACAGCTCTAAGCATGAAGCTCTTTAAGCTTTCCATTCCTACACGTTTGAACTAAAAGGAAAAAAATCCCACTGCAGCTTGGATCAGCCCCAACCTGACCTGATACCCTAATCCTTTCTGCCACCCATTTTTTTTAAAATGCATTCAAGCTGGGGGAAAAACATTTTCACAGATGCATCTGAACAGAACCTGTGAAAAAAAGGGCTGTTAAAGGAAACTGTAGAGGTTAATTGCCAGTGGGGAAATTTGCCTAAGTTACATGGCTGCCAGGGAGGTCTTTCAAGATTTTGGAGATTTTTTTTTTGCAAGATTTCCAAGCTTTTCTGAACAAACTGTTGCTTTAAAAATGAAGAAAAACTGTCTTCAAAGAGTTCATTTCGCAGCATTCTTGCCAGCTCGGTTGAGATTAACAAAAGCTCCTTGCCACCCTCCCATTGCTATGCACATGCTGAGCTGGAAAAAGGGTGTCTGCCGGCTTGGCCTTTGTCCTGCTAAACGAACCATTTCATAGTTATGAATTTGAAAGTAACCTGCAGTTCATACCCTGCAGATCTGGTTAGATCCTGTCTGTGCAAAGAAGGGAAATGCACCAGGCAGGGGGAAAAGGAAGCTCAATCAGTCACGTTTGCTGCAGGATGTTTAAGGAAGTATTTCCTTTTCCTGCACAAAGATGTTTATTGGGCATCTGCTCTTTGGAGCATACTGAAACATTTTACTCTTGGAGTGAGAAATCAGTGTAACTCCAGATTTTTATTTATAAATCTATGCCCTGATCAAATATTATGCAAGGACTTTGGTCTTTTTCCTTGGCCATCTTTCAAACCACAAATGCAGCTAAATAGCCTCTTAAACCTACTTTCCTCAACTGGGACTGATCCATACATCTGTAATGCTAAACGAGAATCCTGCCTGTCAGAAGCCATATGCCACATGTAAGAGCCCTATTCATGCATATATTCAGCAATATATTAATGCAGTACTCAGCATCAGATGATACCCACAATGCATCCTTTTTTTATTTTGTATACTTGGGAAGAAAATCATTAATTAAGTACATGTGTTTGAGGATTTGCTTTTGTAAGGCTCCTTGGGAAGACACAGCAAATATTTCCGCTGTATTAGATTAATTGTGAGATAGCAGGTGAATTCTCTCTTCAGGCCAACTCTTGCGTTTATTTTACCTGTAGACGGATTGTGATAGGATAAATCATTCCAAAAGCAGAGCCTCAAGGGGGCCTTATATTTGTGTTTTGGAAGTAACCGAGTGCTATCATTCTTCTATTGATCAGACCTTTGTGCGTGTCTGTGTGTGTGTGTGTGGGGGACTGCTCCAGCCTGTTCCTTGCTGATTCTCTGCAGGAACGGCTGTCTGTCTAGAAAACCCCTTCTTCTTCCTACCACAGCCTTCAGTTATAAGGAAAGGAGAATCTCAACCACTGCGTCACTGATAAAACCTCCCATGGCAACAGTGAAGGCTTTACAGTTGCTTGGATACACAAGCCTCGCTTCACCTTTTCTTCTTCTTAAACACAGATGGAGACATTCTGCCATGAATCAATTTAACAGAGTCCTTTGTCTGTGGCATTTTGGGATTTTGTTTACAACACTGAGCTTCCCCCTCCTTCCAAAGCTCACCACATAGCTTCAAACCCAAATCTGGCAAGGAAAGGTAGCGAGTAAGAGGACTTAACGTGGAAGCACGTGTGTTATGTCGAAGGCACCTGCCAAAGGCTCGTGCCAATCTTCTCATCACGCTTGGTTCCACCTGCGCCCCAGCCACTCTTACATCGCCCAAGGCCTCCCTGAAACTGGCACCTACTGTCTGGGTTGCTGATCACCCCAAGATACTCAGGACCCAGAAGGTTTGCCAAGCCTATCCCATAGAAACTGCAAAGGAATTGTCACAATCGATTAGACGTGTTATCGTCTTGATTACTTCAATGCACAGTCACGACCATCCTCTCTGCCCCTTATTCATACATGCACACACAGGGAGGTTCATGTAGTCCTTTCCAAGTTTGTAAAATAAATGCAGTATTGTACATCCGTATTTTGACAGGCACTTGAACTGGGCAGATCCTATAGTCGCTCTCACCGGTACCACACAAATAAGCTCAGGGTAATGGGGGAGCATATCACACAAACTTTATCACTTATAATGTGAAAATACGCATCAGTAAGAGTCTGTTTTAAAAGTTCTCTAGGAAAATGAATATATCAGTGAGCTTGGATGTTAAGCAGCCTGAATATAATTAACTGATGCATTTACTGAACTACCGGCTTTCGCTTTTTGTTTTGAGAGCAATGGGATCATACAGCACGGGAACTGTACATACAGCACTGGTATTCTTAAAGCAAAAGAAGAGTGAGCCTTGAAACTACTATCTAGCTCTTTTGGTTTCAGTCTACAAAAGGACAAAAAAGAAACACACCTCACTCCATGACCAACAGAGTTGTCCACAAGGCACACCAATCTCATGACGTTAATATAGGAGAGTAAATTAAGAGAAGACCTCCTCCAACACCCAGTACGGAACAGTACAAAAGGGCTTTGACCAACCAGAAAAGCAAGCAGAAAATAAAATAAGCTGCACCTTGTACTTGGATCCTCCTCAGAGCTTCTTGAATGGCAAAGGCCATTCACATCGACTAAAGCCCTGGCAGTAGCTGGCAGAGTATCCATAGCAGGTACAAGATGTTCCTGAAGCCCAGCTGAGGTGTCCTTCACACAAGTTACTGTTTCTTTTGGAAAAAAGTATGCTTAGTTTAGAGAGGCTGAAGTGCCTCAGCGCTATTGTGTACAGCAATAACGGTGGATCCACCTCTTTGACACCTCAGCTCCAAGTCCAGCGAGGTTCCCTTCTGGTGGATCCTCCAGGCTGCACCAGCCAGGCTGGGAGTTTGCCTGACATGCGGAGGTGCTCTGGCATACACAAACATAACAGATGGGATGAAGTCAGTTCATGTTTATTTACAGTGGAGAACAAAAGTAAATGTTTAAAATAGCTGATTTTTACAGGCAAACAACAGATAACCCTCTCAAAAGTGACTCTGATCCAATGAGCAAGCTGTGAACTCTGTGCCAGCTGTAACATCGCTATGCATCGCTCCTAGCTGGCCAAGTCCTGCAGGAGGTAAGTTACATGTGTGCGAATTTACCAAAAGCTAGGGGATGCACAAAACCAGACCTTACAGTGACACTTGTAATCTGGTAGCAAAAATAGTTTGCGACATTAAACGTGTTTTGGATTGCAGCTGTGTATGTTCCTAAAGTTTCAGCCAACCAGGTTAGCTGACAGAGGTTTGAGTGACATTCATCTCGATCTCACAGCAGGCACCATGGCAATTAATCAAACTGTATGTAGGTACCCATGGGCTCTGCTCCCACTCTCAAACACACTCTGACCTGAATCGATTCCCCTCTGATACACCCATACGTAATCATTAGCATGAACAGTACTTGTAGTCAGAACACTTCCACAGAAGGTTAAACCTTAAGTGAATTTAGGCTCGGGCAGAAAAGAGATCACTCAGGAAAGAAAAATAGACAGTCCTTGACAAGAGCATATGTGAAATCTCAAAATGATACGATTCAGTTTCAATATAGCTTCACATATTTGATGGATTGGGGGGAAAAAAACCCCCAACGATCACAATTCTTATCAGCTCTAACAAGTGCCTAGCACGGCAGAATTCTTGCTCTATGTATATTTTTAGATTACTCTTCCAGTCATAATGTTCTGTCCTTACTGTATATCTTTTGTTAGAACTAGGATATCTGCTGCCGCAGCCTGGATAACCTTTAGCCTGAGCTACAAAACCTTTAAGAGTTTCCAATTATAACAGCAATGTTTCATTCTATAATACAAATAAACCCAAGTGTTATCTCAACACAGAAGACTCACATGAATACCCAATGACTGCAGAATGATTTCACCATTTTTTTTCTCTATAATTTCCTGCTATTATTTCATTGGAGGTGACTGCCAAGATCCAAGTAACATAATACATTTCACTGTTTACATCTACTTTATTTTTGTTATACTGTTGACATTTTAAAATGTTGACATGCAAGACTGAAGTTTTAAAAATTTAGCATCTACTCTGAATTCGATTATGTTCTTGGACCCCCAAATTATTTTTCAACTCTCCCATTTTCTCCTGATTTTATTGTCTTACCCAGTTGAGAACGTCTACATGCCCCATTACCCGGCAATTTTAGAGAAGTCTTAACTCCCACAGCCTTTATATGCAGCATATGCCATGGAAGAGGAGGTCCTATTGTTCAGAACGGTATAAGACACAGTAATAAGAGTGCCTTTTCAGATATATGGAAATAGTTTCCCCATAAATATAATCTTAGTCTACTGTAACAATGTGGATCGAGCACCATTTTAGAGAAAGAATTAGTTCCATTGGGTGGTATAGCAAGGAACTAAACAAAGGCATTGTTAAAACACTTGCTCTGCAACAATAGGTATTGGATTTTCCCAGAAGCCAAAATCATACTAAGAGTGTAGGGGTGAAATGCTGTTGGTTGGATAATATGGAAAGAAGACCTCTTGTCTACTTGGGGTTATTAATGACCACAACTATTCAAGACATCCATATCATCATTATAGTGTCCCTCCTAAAAGGAAAGCTATTATCCATGGCATCCTGCCCAGATTCCTCCAGAGCTGATTACATTCTTCACAACCTGCACTTTCAGTTCCGTACAGCAATCCTGCCTTCATACCTGGATGGCTGTACGGGCTCACTTCATGCTCTGAAGCAGTTACTGCCATCTGTCCTAAAGGCTGATCATCACCGGTGGGACGAACAATCCCCTTGTTTCCTGCCTCTCTCACAAGATTGTAGATTTTACTTGTTTGCTGTCTGCAAAATGTGCTCATAGCCTTGCAGAAATGGCCCTTTGGTAGATTGCAATGCTAGCATTGAGCTCCACTGGTGTGTAGAAAACAAGTCCATAGCAAAGGTGGGGTGGGAGGGGGAGGTAAACGGTAAGACAAAGTTTTTTCCCCTTAGTAGAGTTACCGAAGTCTGAGCCACGTCACGATATGGAATTGACAATTTCAGTTTTAGGATCTGTTGCTACACAGGAATTCGTATTACGAGGAAAAAGGCAAACTGCAATCCTTCTCCTGAACCAAAATGTCTTAGCCCTGTCCTGAGCTGATATTGCATTTTATCCCTCCTGTAAGGAAAGGGTGGAGATGGGCACATCAGACACATGCAGACCGGGCACCTCAACAACCCTGGAAAAATCTAGAACCATGAGAATGAACAAAGCTACAGAGAAGGCTCCAGACAGAACCAAAGCACAATCATCTCAGAAAAGACATAACAGCAAGCAAAGCACACAAAGGATGAAACCCAGTGGAACGGGCATTTTAGAGATCAGTCATGGATCAGCCACGTGGTTCGGTCCCCTCCCTTGCACTGGCACACGTGGTGTGAGGAGTGGACTGGTTGAGGAGACCGAGCTAGCTGAGAACAAACCCAGCAGAAAAATAAGCAATGGGTTTCTTTGTGTAGCCACCATCTCGCTGCTCCACAGTGACATGGGCAGGCAGGACGCAGGAGCGTTTAAACTGCTGTGAAACTTCACTTTTTGACCCTGCAAGTGAGTCTGACTCAAACAGAAGGGTCTTAACTCAGATGAATCAAAAGAAAAAGGAAAGACATAATGAAATTGCTTTATAGTGAGCAAAGGTGGGATAAGATACCACCTCGCTGTAGACACCAAACTAAGTTAAACCTTCCCCTGAGCTGTCAGTGAAAATACCGACATTGTACGCTGACAAATGGTTAACAGAAATGAGGGTCTGGAAACGGAAATGAACGTATCCAGGGCAGAAGCACAAACTAAAGACCTCAATTAACTTAAAATGTAGTACTAAAATTAATCTGTTTCTGAAAGCCTAGAATTCCCCAAGTTGAAGGTAAAATAGGAAGGTGGGGTTTTTTAACAAATAGACTAGAAAATAGCATACACAGCACCTGTATACATAAGGTGGTGAGTGTCCTGGGCAGCTAGAGGGCTCTAAGACTGATCTCAGCAATGTACAAGTTTTTTTTTTTCAAAAAACAAAAAGCTAGAATTAATATGAGTGATTGGACACTGGATAAAAAACAGCACAAGTTACTAAATATAGATTGCATCCGTTGAGACTTGATGCTGCTCACCTCATAACTAATTGATCTGTCACAGTAATGTCCTTTTGGGTCTCCCTGTCCATTTGAATCAGAGGCACTCCCGCTAACATCCACCCTGCTGAAGGGAGAAGGTGAGGCAAGGAGGAAATAAAAACGGTTTGAGGTTTAATGAAATAAAAGACCACAAAAATGCGCTGAATAACAAAAAAATGAGGGGTCATCACATTTTTTTCCTAAGGGCTGTAATCAGGGAGGAGGAGGAGTAGCGATCCTTAAGTAGTTTCTGCCAAGTCAATGCAGTACTCTTGGAGCCGTGTACAGTATTGCTATCTTTGAAAGGTTGAGACAAGATACCCTTTCTAAAAAGGAAACCTGTATTAGTTATTTGGAGATAGTGGAACAGATGAGTAAGCACATACATACGTACGCAGAGGCTAGTCAGAATGGGACATTTGCCAAGAACAAACATCTACGTTTACTGGCAAAAAGTCTCCATGAAGAAGCATAGAGTTGAGTTTGTTAGATAATACGGGGGGGGGGGAAGACAAGTTATGAAGACAAACAATGCTGGCATCAGCTTGTAACCATTCCAAAAAGAAACATCTCTTCCAGAAAGACCTTGTTGGCTCCTATCATCCGTGTGTGCAAAGAGATGAGGATTTTCAGACTGGGTAATGGCCCCTGTGCAGCTGTGCTACATTTCATTCCCCCTTTTGTTGCAGAGACAGTTTAGTGGGACACACTCCCATATCCTATTCCCTTTCCTTCGTTATTCACAGCAGAACCTTTCACTTAGCATTTCTAATAGCACCATGTAGTGCTGTCGTTTCAGGAAATGCCTGGCTGTATTCACTGCTAAATCAAGCAGGAGTCGTGCTGGCAATTCAAGGAACACCTCATCAGAGGAAAAAAAGCAATTGCTGCTGAGCTATTGTTTTCCATTTCATTTAACACACTCAAAAGAGCTCTGGTGACCACCCAGTGGGTGCCCTGAAATACAGATTCCAAGACACCTTCCTGAGCTAGAAAGGCAAACCGGATTTACTGCTCACCCTCTATTGTTACTCAGTCTCTCTTTTCCTGTTAGTTCTTTATTTTCTATTTTTGTACTTCACCCTGTCATTTTCAGTCCGTTTCAGGTTCCCTTCTCAGTTTTGTATGAAACAGTTGGAAAGCTTCCCTTCAACAGCGTGCTACGCTCAGAGTTTGCTGAGGGGATATTCTGCAACAGGAGCCAGCAAGACTGAGTCAGAATTCAGTAGCTTCAGCAAGGAAAATGTCTCATATAGAGGATATGTTCATTAAGTTATTGTTCTAACTACTCCGACCTTAACACTGATATCAGCTAATCTACTTACATGGCTACATTGCAAGCGGAACCAGCTGAAACAACAATACTCCTTCATGTTCATGAAGCAGCACACACTGGATTTGCAAAGCAGGTAACCGTATACCAACACCCATGCACGAGCAACTGCTGTTTTTGTGGGTGTGAACAAACTACAGGCAAATAACAGGATAAAGAAACCTAAACACTTGAGGGAGATTCAGACCTCTAGTAGGAAGAATGGGAGGCAGTTTAGCTTAACGTTAGAGACAGAGAACACGTAAGTCGAAAAATCTCACAAGGAGAGAGAACAGGCAGAGAGAGAGGAAAACTGCAGAATGGCTTGGCTTTTCTCTTCCTCAGAGTGTTTTAGGTGGACAATATTCCCCTCCCTAGAACAGACATGTCTGGGAAATTCCACCAGTGCTTTGCAATATGTGCTTACAGGTCTTTAAATGATTGTGCTTAATTTTTCAAAATGTAACTTTTACACAGTCCAGAAATGCTGCTGTTCTGATAGCATACACTCAGAGTGCCATTAATCCTAAAGGGTAATGGATTTTACTGTCAACGAGTATAAATAAAGAAGAACCTACTGGACTGTATTTTTTAAAGTAGAAAAATCTTGTCAGCCATGAATATTTTGGCAAGTGAGAAAGTAAAGCTAGAAGTGACAGATATTGTCTTTAAAGTCTTAAAGTTCCTAAGCAAGATGTCACTATTAGTATTAAGTGCTGAACTGGTCTAGTACTAGACAGTCACCTGAATCCTCAATTACAGATAAAATTAAACCTGGATATTGATTTAACCTAGTAAGCAATGAGCATCTAATTGAGGCAGTCAAACATGGACAGTGTAAATGCACTAAACAACCTCCAGGTCTGTTTAGGAGGCAATCATTCTGAGACAGTGGAGTATAGCACGTACTAAAGTGCACACCGTAAAACACCACGGTTCTCACCTAAAGTAACAAGTTGCAGAGTTATAGTACAGCACAAGATCTCGACCTTAACAGTTGCAGGACTTGTTTCCATTAATTTATGAATTTTTCTAAGTGCTCTAAGATTTGCAGGACACCCTGAATAGCCTGGAGAGCAGGCTTGCATCATGAGACTGTAGGACAAGAGTTTTCAAATTTGAGATCATGTAAAAACCTCCCAAGATGTAGTCTGCCCCACAGAGAGCAATTAGCTAGAAGTAGCCAAGTGCTCTTTTGAGTTTCTTTGAACTGGATAGTTACCACTGGAAAAACCCAGAAGAAAACTCTTTGGAGACTTTTTTTTTTTTTTTTTTGAACAGTTTCCATATAACATAACAAGGCCACTTCCAGTTAAAACAGACTTTCCTGAAGGAAACACAGCCGCCTCAGGTAAAGATGTATAATGTTCCTGTTTTTAAAGATGATTGTCACCCTGTACAGCAGGGAGAAGAAATTGTGGTAAGTGTATGTGTCTGAGGAGAGGAACGTAGCAGGGGTCCAAGAAGGTCACCTCAGACCTCAGAGCACGTTCAACCCCAGTGCATACTGCTGCTCACAAAAGTTGTTTTGTGGGCATAAACCACACATCCTTGCCAAGCTCAAGAGTGACATACTTTTTAAAGGAAGATTCTTCACCATCTCTTTCGAGCTGTCCTGCAAGCTACCCTAGCTCTAATCTTGTGACCTCTTCACAGGTGACCTGTTTCTGGTAACAGCAGACACAAAACAACAGTTTTTACAAAACAACAGTCTAAAAGCACCAACGGTTTCTTGCCATCATCCTTTGAAGCAGAATAATTGAAAATGTCCATAAAGTAGGAAACATTATAAGATAAATCGCTACCTCCTGATACTAAAAACACTCAGTGCTGATTAGACCTATTTAGGCAGTGTTTTAAAAATACAGAGCAGGTCTCTCAGAGAAATGACTAGAGCAAGATTTTTGCTTCTTTAAATGTAAAGTCCTGTTTATTCCCCACTCTTGAAATGCTTTATTATAACAACCTCACTCACCTAAAAAGAGATTTTCCCAAGCCACAGAAAGTAGCCGTGCCCCTCTCTCCACCTCCATTTATTCTAGTCTGTATCAATTTGAAAATGAACTTATTTGGAGCCAAAAGTCACTTTTCCTTCCAGTTCTGCAATGCCATGTATAACGTAATATACAAATATTTAGGAACACAACAATCCCTTAAAAAGAGCTACAGCTTCAAATGTTCAGGCAGACTGCTAACAGCAAACAGATGCCATAAGACAGCATAAGAACCTGATGCGTATTCTACAGTCCTGTTATCTGAGTCCTGAATTACTACAGTGACCACAACAGTGTTTAAAGAAAATACCATTTTACATGCTCATTCCTTATAGGCCACTGATCCAGCTAGACTGTCAGATCAGACAGGAGATAATTATTAATGGCATACTTATTTCGGGAGCCCCTTGGTGACTTCTTTCAGCAAATAAAAACATACCAAGAGCTGAATGCCCCTGTGAATTTTTTCCAATTCAATGGCAGGTGCCTCCAATTTTCCACTGACATGCTGCAAATGAATGATTAAATGAAAGTAAATTCCACTGAGCTAAACAGTGGAAAAAGACACCAACACCACAGGGACTGAAAAAACAGACAAGCCGTATCAAAGAGAAGAGGTGACTAAGTGCTTTATCCAGTTAAAAAGACAGCACCTCTTTTTGTAAGGGAGCATTACCTTTTTGCAAGGGCCAGGAAGGTATCACCACAATTTAAACTGGTTTTAAAAAGAAAACAAAGGACTCAGAATATCACAGTACTTATCTAACACGGGTAACCTAGTTACCATCAAGGAAGATATAGAGAAATCATCTACAGTTCTTAAACAAGTGGCAAAGACTTTGGAGAGGAATACTGTCAAACTGGGGAATACAAAACCCCCAGATCCCTTCGTAAAATAAACCCAGATCCAGCACTGGGAGGCACTATGTTGTGATACGGCTTGTGTAGATGGTTTACCTTAGTCTAGTTCATGAGGCTTGCCCACAAAATCCTATATGGAAGCTCTCTACAGAGAGCTTGGTTTCAATCCAGATTTAAGGATGTCTTCTAAGCCTTCAGCTCATTGAGAATAGCATGCAGCAGCAACTCTGCTAAATGCTTGTTTGTGATACCAAATTACTAGACAACTCTATCTTCATTTCTCATTATTGAGATCTTAATATATTTCCCAGATACACGATTCAGTAAGAGGGAGCAAGTCAAAGTAACAAGTGCCAGGGTAACTACCCAGCAGACACAACTGCCTTGAGGGGGAAGGGAAAATAAAAATTACTCTATCACACAACAGCAGTGACTGGAAACCTACGTTCTCTGCTCTCTGTCAGACCCAGGGCTGTCATTAAGTTGCATACAACTGAGTAAAAGATTTCTTGCCTACTTTGAATGTGTTTGACCTTTGTCTTGCTTCTCTAATTCTGCCACCTTCTGAATGACAAAAATAAAAACTCAAATGCTTGAAAAGAATGGGAGACCAGTCTGAAATAAAAGCTCACATCATTTGATTTCCCTAGTGAATGTTTTGTAACATGTCCTGCTAAGAAAGTGTTTATAATCCAAATGCTTGTGCCAAAGGTGGCACTGTGCTTAGAGCTCCACCCTGGGCAGCATTTTTTTCCTTAGTCCTTGAATCTGATCCAAAGGGAACTTTCAGTACCACCTTGAAGCCAACAATGGTACACAAGAGCCAAGAGGGACTTCAATTTTTCCATGTAGAGAAACAAACACTTCACTGCTTGCTTTCCCTCTGACAAGCCAGACTTACTCACGGCTTTCAGAGGAATATTTTCAAGAATATTCCTTCTCTGAGGGAATCAAAACCATCGTGACTGACAGATGTACACATAAACTCAATGATCAAATGATGATCTTGTTTACTGTCCTGAGAACAGTCCTGAGTGTTTTACATTTTCTTTCTTCCTCAGTTGTGATACTCTATTGATTACTCCACTTCCCTTTTTATAAATACCATTCTGTATTACTCCCATCTTTGCAAGTTAGCATACCCTGCGTGGCCAATTCAACTCAACAAAGCCATCTTGAAAGAACGCCTGTACGAAAGAGACCAATTTTAAAACTTCCTTTTTCCAGACCTTAAAACTGGGGTACTCCAGACTAGCAATTAGAGCGATCTCTCCTAGAAAGAAGTGCATTTTATTTCTCTTGTATTTATGGACAACTGAGGACTGGAAATGCTGTCCTAAAAATGGGAGTGGAAAAAGTGAAACTGAAGCATGAAAGGTGTTCTGGAACATCTCAGAGTTAGTTCTCCCTTTGTAGTCTACGACACTGAGATCACAGATTCTAAACATGACAATTCTAAGGTACTTTCCTCCCCGCCTCCATTTAATTACTTCTTTGCATAGGAAACCTTGTGACTGTTGAAGGAATAAATACATACCTTTGTAATAACGTTTTTGATTGGAAATTTTCAGAAAACAAGGAAGATTAAACCTTGATGTATATTACTATCTTTTGCTTCCAAAACAAATGACAGAATGCGATGTACAAACTGAAGCTTTCCAGCATTTCTGTTATGCTTCCTGGGACTTCTCTACCTACAGTTCTGGTCCCGTTGAATTCCACTTGCCAGGAAGGCAGTGGCCTATGCTCTCTCTAGAGTACGTTGGATTTCACTAAACAAACAACATCTTTCCCGCAAGCCATTCGGAATTTTAAGACTGCAATGTCTCTCCTAGACCCTGTTGGGCTTAAAAGTGATGATTGCTATCTACTAACATAAACTCAAATTGATGATAGAGCAGATAAAAACATCAGACTCTGAAATATCTGATTCACTGCTTCTGCCATAAAAGCAGTAGGCTCTAAGAGAGTAGTCAGGGTGAGTAGTGGGAAGAAACAGCAGATACTGTAGCTAAATTTGACATGGCTCATGAACTAGAGCCCATATCCTTGTAGTATCAACCGTATTTTAATCTAAGTACCAAAGCATAAAAGGCAGTCTGAGGATAGGCATACATCCTCCTCTAGGTCAAGGCAAAAGCCCCTAATATCTCCAAATATTCAACCCAGGAATATTTTCTGTCCTTTATAGAACAAGTTTTACAATAGCAAATAAAAATAGTGAATATTTGCAAAAGCATTTGCTTAGAAATCATTGTAGAGGCTTTTACTTCCATTAACAAGAACAGAGAAAATATAAACAATAATATTCCCAAAAGATTTTAGTTCTAAACTTGCAAACAGAGTTTATTCATTTTTATTTTACCATTAAGCTCTTTCACTGCTTTTTGCCATCTTATGTCACCAAATGATCAGAATTTACTCTTTCCATCCACTTCTGCATCACTCAGTGATGGAGAGTCTGGATTTTTTTCTTCTTACCTTTTTCCTTACTACCAGTTTTTTAGTGCAGCAGCCTAATTGTGCTCTTGCTTTGACTGGGAAAAATAGTGACTAGTAAACAGATTGCTTTCTGCATTGATGAGTGCAAAGTGATGCATATGGCAAAAAACCCGATAGTTTTGGCCATTAACAGACACAAGTGAGATACTGGTGTTACACCAGCTAGCTCGATTAAATCGTCAGATCGGTGCACAGTAGCTGCCAAAAGGGCAAAGTGAGCGTTAAGAATTATTGAACAGGGGGGCAGAGAACAGCCAACACTATTACACTGCTGCATAGACTTGTGCACCCACACCGTGAATATCATGTGCAGGTTTTGTTCTCCCCTGTCTGAAAATGATTTAGAGAAGAGCAACAATGATAATCCAGATAAGGAACAGCTCCTGCAAAAGGAAAAATTAGGCTGCTATTCCTCAGACTAGCAAGAGGTGTCTGGAGAATATAAAAAAGGTTTCCAAAACGATGAGTACACAGAAGGGTAGGGACTGCAGAGCATCAAGTAAGCTAGCAATTGGCAAGTTGAAAAAAACACTAAGAAGTTGCTGGTTTTCATACAGTGTGTTTGCATACAGATCTACTCACCACAGAATATTGCACAGGCTAGAATTTTACAAGGATTCAGGAGGAAGTTGTCCAGGTTCACAGATAACGACTGACAGTTACCAAATACACAGAAACCACACCTGGTTCAGGATGTCCTTGAGTACGAGGACTGGGAGAGTACTTGTGTTTGTATGTGGAAGGAAGCATCATATGCAATCGCTTTGTTTCTATACTCTTCCCAAGCACCTGCTTTTGACATTACAGAGGTCAGGATGCTGATTAAATGGCCCGCTGGTCTCCCCTCATGGCTGTTATTACCATGTTTAAAGTGGTATAGACCCAGTAGCTCATTCATACAAGAAAGTTGTAATACTTTTTCATTTTTTTCTTAAGAGAAACAGTAAAGGAAGTAAGAATTATTACCCACTGCGCAACCTTGGTGTTGATAAGTACAAGTCTATTAAGTCACTATGATTCTTCTGGGGAAAGCGATTCACTTTAATTCCAATCAAATGAGGTCCTTACTGTGCAATTTCAATTATGTCTGAATTTGTGACCCCTGAAAGAAAACGGCCATGAATCACTGTGCAGGAATGGTATAACTTAGTCAGCTCATTCAGCTACTTCAGTACTTTGGCATTTAAGGATTTTCATTATTTTTTCTTAAAAAACTAAAACATTTTAAAGGATTTGTTTCATACTTTTATTGTTCTCTACAACAGATTAGCAGCAGCAGAAATAATTTAAAGAGCTGATTTATGAGGGTACTATTACAGCATGCAAACACAGCGGAGGAAAAAGAGTTACTGCAGCTCAAATATAATCCTTAGGGAATGTTTCTATTTGTATTCAGACATGGCTAGGTGGAATGTCACCATATATCCAAGAGGGTAAGCCGATTTCTTAGTGCTCTAAGTATTTATTTTAAAACGACTCGTTAGAGCCACATTTTCTGTTTGGGCAAATAAATCAAAAGCATAATAATCTCTTCATGAAGAGATGTCAAGAATTCTTGGCATGGAGCCTCTGTCCAACACTTAACTGTAAGAAGTGACCATCTTAACCAACCTACACAATGGAGTTTCAATGAGCCATTCAAACCACCAATTTACTGCTGCGGACTGAGCTACGTTTATATCCCCACACTGGGGACTCCACAATTTCAGATCTTCCTATACAACGATTCTGCAAGTAATATTAACATATTCATCTACAACCTCTCTAGCATAGACTAAACTATGTAAGGAGTGTCTGACACTATTTCACATGTTGTAAAATGTTGACATGCAAAAGTTTTATCTATTGGCAGAGACTTCTTCAGGTTTCCACACAGATTTAATAACTTTCTTTTTACATAGTATTCAGCATTCCTGACTGATTTTGGGCCACATTTGGATGGCCTTGGGATCAGTTCAACAGCTGATCAATTCTAAAATTTGGAAAAGCATTCTTGGCACCTCCAATAGATCTTGGGAAAACTAGAACCTTATAAACATCAAAACGCAAAAAGCAATAAAGGAGGGACAAGGGAAGCTTATCCTCCACGTAACAGAGCCACAGCTTTAAGCTTACATATCTGTTTGGAGGTCAAAGAACCTGCCAGTAAAGCAATTACCAACACATCCCAGCATAAAAACTAGCTCCCATTTCTCATCCTCCCAGCACGACGCAATACGCTGAAGCTAAAGAGTGCAGGTGCCTGAAAATTTGTCTATTTGTCAAGACATGACAGTCACTAAAACAAACACACAAACACTCCCCCCCCCCCCTTCCTTCTTCATTGCAAGGCAAGACCTGTATTTATCACAACAGCAGGAAAAGGCGGTAGCAGTAGAACCCAAACATGCCCTGAAAGGGGAATGGAGTAAATACATAACGTTCCAGGAGAGGGACAAAGGATACAACAGCAGTAAGAGAATGGATGAGGTGAGATGAAGGGGTTCACAGAGAGCTTCTAATGAGAGGGTGGAGAAAAAAAACCAGGAAAACCAAAACCCCAAACAAGAAGATAAAGGTAATAGCTTGCTAAGGTACCCATCAAAACTATGCCATGTATTGAAAATGTAGCACTAAATGTAACTAAAGACAGAGACAGCAATTAAACTCAGATGTTGCATGCCCATGCTTTTTGATGCCTTCCTCACAACATTTTTTTTCCCCCTGTCTAAAGGTTTTGTACAGGGAGAAAACGGGGAATTTAGTTGTTTGTTTAGGATTTCCTGATAGATGGCCACTGAACCATGAGTCAGAGATCCAGGAAGTGCAAGACCTTTCATGCATTTACTGAGCAAGCAGACTATACAAGTAAAAGTTCAATTTCATCCAGCACACATTATTCGTTCCGTATACATGAAGGTGGTCTCACACACTGAAGCGCATTGTATTTACTGCTACACATACCCATGTTTTTCTGATACTTACATCTAGAAGCATGAGAGCCCTAAATATGTGATAGGGCTGAACTAAAGTTACAGTCATTTAGTGCTGTGGAAATGGCAGTGATTCTTTTGTGACAGATAAGTTTAAGATAAATTTAGGAAATTCACTTAACTCATTCAGCAGTTTGCAACTGAAAGATAAAGTGAAAATATTTAGAATTGCACTTCAGTGTCACATAGACGCCTCGCTTTTACATTGTAATCATGGCTTGTCACTGGTATCAGTTTTCAAAAGACAACATAAAATTCTGTGTTTCCATTTCTAGACTTCAAGCACAGTAATCTACTTAAAAAATGTAATAAAATTACTGTATGCTGTGTACAGGCAAAACCCAAAGTACGCTGGTAAGGGAGGATATTACTTATTGCCAATACTAACTAGTAAACATGCAAAACCAAAAGGTGGCATTATGTTTTATCTTAGGAAGCGCAGCCTTTTGGCCATCACAGCTTGTACAGGGATTCTACTCAGATAAGATGAAAACATTTGAAAACAAAACAAACAAAAAACCAACACCAATCAAACTTTTGTTTGAATAAAAATATATAGTTTAATTAGCTTTGTTGGCTACATTTAAATCACATTTAATATTAAATTAACCTGTATTAAAAATCTGTACAAAGTATGACGTAATGATAGATAACCTTTACATGGTCATTATAATACATGAAAACATTAAAGTCGCACAGAATACAAGCAAACATTGCAAGAAGAAAAAGAATTCCAAGCGTACACATATACATACCCACCCAATGCACAGCAGGATAAGTCTAACAAGCAATACCATTTCATATGACCAAAGTGAAAGGAAGTCTCTGTCACGGAAGAGGATTGAGCTAGTCTGTCAACATTTGTAATGCTACAGTCTCCACACAATTATCATAGTATTTTAGACTCTTTCCAGGAAAATTATTCCCGAAGCCAAGCTACAACTGACAATACCGTATCACAATGCATGACTAGAAATGCTTTATTGACACCAGAATTCCTCAGATTTTTCATTCGGTATTTGGCAGTTACTCAGTACTTGGATTTTAAAAGCCCTAAAAATCTTAAAACTTGTCTCACAAAACAGTTATTTCAATTAAAGTACAAGACCTCAACCTCATAGTACTAAACAGTTTCGCCGTTCTAGAAATTTGAGAAGAGATTAAAAAAGTTTCTTTTAAAAATAATAAATAAAAAGCATTCAAGACAATTTTAAAACAACATGTGAATGGTAATATAAATATGGAGCTTCTTCAAAATCTACTTTTTTGTTATTAGCCAACAACTAAACATCACAGGAGCATGCCTACTAATAAAAGCAGGTTTGACAAACAGAAGTCCAATTTGCAAAAACTCCTAGTTGACACCTTTTGCCATTACGAGTATGGGATCTTTACAAAGAAGCAGTGTTCAATATCTGTGTTTTAAGGGTAAAATCCTTTTGACCTCCCAAGAGGCATAAAAACAGCAGTCCAGGCCTCTACCGGTACATTTAAGATAAAGCAAGATGATACATCACAATTGCAGCACCATGAACTTTGGAACATCAGAAAATTTCAGAGCATCTGATCCTCAGCTTCCAGCGCAAGGAGCCGAAAAGCACCACTGTGTAACAAGGGCAGAAGACAAGCTGAAACAATCAGTAGTCAGAGTATAAAGAAAGAAACAAAGAGGTAGAAATCTTGGAAGCCATGCATGACTATGCTGTCTAACAAACAACAATTGCAGCTATTGACCCACTGTTTCAAACTTCTGAGTGAATAGAAGAAAAAAAAGAAATTGTAGCTTTGATACCCATTGAAAAAAGATAAGTCGTATTGTCATTTGGCTAGGACTACCAACGTTCACAGACTGTTGTTAAAGTCTTCATCTTACTCCTTTGCTTTCGTATATATATCATAAAGATAATCTTGTGAGATTACTTCACATGTTTATACCAAAGACCAAATCTTTATCTAGGCATGAAAAAGTCATGAGGTACTTTATATACTTTTAAACTGTCTTACTGGTCGTCTGAACAGACTTTACAAAACAATTTAGAGTTTGGCTTCTTCTCTGGGAGAAAGCAAGCTATCCCCACCCATCACTGCAGAATAAACACACACACCCCCCAATAAAAATAGTTCATCATTGAAAAGTAGTGAATATTTGAAGACATCTGCAACAATTTGACAGTCTCATCAGATCTACAGTAAAATCTGTCTTGCCCTAAAGCAGCTTTAAAACAGACTTTGAACTAGTGTGAAGCTAATAGTCACAGCTACAAATGAAGTCTTATATCCCCATCTTTATTCCAGATAAAAACGGCACACCAACATAGGCTACAGCCTTAGCACTGTGAAAGAAAAATGCAAATTCTACATTAACATCAAAGCCAAGAATGGCACTGCTGTGGCCAAGACTCCATCCTGAGCTCAAACAAGCCATCACAGGTAAAAAGAAAAAAGTCAGTAACAGAGTATCAACTACAACGAGCTATTATCTCCATTTCTTTCACAACACAAACAGCTGCTCCTTTTCTAGCTGAAGTTAAAAAGCCACAAAAAGTTAAGAACAATGGAAGAGAAGCTTCTGGGTGACGAAACTTAAATAAATCTCTTAAGGAGAATCTGCTTGTACATTGTCTGCCTCCTCCCAAAAAGTAAAACAATTGTCTTTGTAAGAAACTCTTACCTCCCATTTATATTTTCACTAGAAGTTGCTGCATTTTCTTAGAACATTCTACAGATAATATACGAGTGCCATTTGGTTACTAACTTGATTTGTAATTAATTTTTTAATTAATCCTCCTTACACTGTCTTACCATTAGGACAAGAGAGAAATGAGCGCATCCAGAAATTTGCTCCGGTCTTCTGTTTTCAATTCAATTACTAAAATATGAAATATTTTGTTACAAGATGCAAATAACAGAAAGATATACTAGATGTCATACTTCAAGAATATTAATTCCAAGTACTTATTTATACTCTTAATCAACTTTAAGAAGGAAAAAGAGAAACTATTTATTTGGACAAAATGCAAAGCACATTGTTTATTTTGCTCTTAGATTTCAGCAAACTCTGATTTCTAGGTGCTCACTACATGATATAGCTACCACTTTTTAAATCTAGGAATGTTTCTTTGGATGTTCAACATGCATACATAAGTATGTATTATTAAAAACTGATTCCTTTGTAAACACATACAAAGATAGGCAAGTCTTGTTGCATAAGCATCTCATTTTTCAAACAGGCAATAAAGAATGCATCTCATAACATCAATACCATCCTTGGTTTGGCTGTGAAATACAAAAACCCTCACAGGTAACCTGATAGATTTTAAACTGAAGTGCATGTATGAAAATCATTATTCCACGCAAAATGTAGATCGGCTCAAAAAGATACGCAAGCCTCAGCTTATAGTAGTTTATAATTTCTGCCCAACAAGACAGCACTTCAAAAGAGACTGACCAATAATGTCGTTTGTGTTTATACTAGAGTCAGGACCAGCGTATCACACACACGCCCTTGCTGTTTGCATCCAAGGCATACACAAACGACTCTCCTGTCTGCAGGCGTCACGCTTTACGGAGCCTGCGTAAAGACTGGCCCCTAACGGGCTGTTCGGCAAATGCACTAGGCGGTAGGCAGCAGTACTCACTGGACATGTCGAAGTGGTTGTGTAAAGTCCTGGAACTGGTACTGTCTGCAGCTTTCTCAAAGGCTCTTCCAAAAAAGCTAGAAGATGAACAGAAATACAAATGAGCATTACAGAAAAGGATATATTTACTAAGGGAGAAGTATGGAACTTTTTCCTTGCTGCAAGTTGAAAATGCATTCCAGGTGTTTTTCATGTGCCATGTATTCAACATACATCTCGTTTATTCAAGTGCAAAAATCTTAACATTGCAGGCTTTAAGAAATTAAGTCATGGGTCATGTAGTAAATGATTTCCCTCTTTTAAGATAAAGAAATAGTTACGAGGGAGGGAAAAAAACTTGCAAGGAAGCTGGGGAACATCTGTATCCTCTCTCAAAGTATACCATATGCAAAAAGCGTGTTCTTGAGAAGGATACAATTCAAGTCAACATATTCAGTGTTAAATAGGTACAGGAAAGATATATTTGCTTCAGAGACAGGAAAAGTCTATAGATAACCTTTCATAAGAACTTAAACAATATGCTTACTTCTTTTTGTCAGAGCTTTCCGTCTCTGGAGGAATCCCCACCATGATCACAGTTCCCTGTTCAACATCCATTGGTGCAGCCATTATCAGTGGCAGCAATTTACAGCGCTTGTTTTTTGTCTGGAAGTCAGAAAGCCTCTTTGTTAGACAAAACTCAGGAAACAATTTAGTTTCAGCTGTCCATGTGAGCTAGTATTACAAATACTTATCTAAGGATACAGCTATAATGCAGTTCGACAGAAGGTGGTTTCTTTATATAATCTCTTAATCCCCTTCTTTCTTACAGTAAAAATCACTTTTAAGGACCAATTGAAATTTAATTCCTCTCCAATCTTTCATTCCATTTTAACACAGAAATGATATAGACAGACAAGATATGATTTACAGTAAAGAAAAAAGCTCTTAAAAAAAAAAGAACTGCAGGTATAGGTATCTAAAAACTTGGACTGGGCTTAATTTTTTGCAATAATAATTTTTGCATTGAAATACAACAGATAAAACATTGACAAACACAGTCTTCACTAGAAATTATTTCCCCATCCATACTGTTTTACATCAGTAAGCTGTAACTTTAACAAGTTTTGTAATTTAATTAAATCCAAAAAGAATTATGAAGATTTTAACATTTTTAAACACTTCAGTAAACGAAGCAGGAGTTTGTTTAAAGTGTTCTGTTCTTAAAGTAAATGTTTCGCAGTGAGTTTTAAAAATGCTGTCCTGCTCCTAGTAGCAGACTAGTCATTCACCACGTCTAACTTCCAAACGAGGACAGACAGACACAATCTGACAATGATGGACCACCATAAATTTCATTTACAAACTAGGAACTTCACTCACTGTGAAGAGAGTCCTCAACCTTGAAACCTCATTATCTGAATTGTGTAACTAATAGCTCAAAAGTTAAATGCAATTTAATTTCAGTTACATTAGTTGCAAAGATCAGAGGATTTTGTTTAAACAGACACAGAAATCTTTAGATAACAATTACCAGTCCTACAATATTGCCCTTTTTTGTCTGTCAGGTTACCTTTTCAAAGTACATATTTAGTGATATGGTCCCTCAAAACTTAAAATTACACAAAGTTTTTAGATTGGAAGTATCTTAGTAATGAAAACTCTTTCTAATACTATGAAGTCTCCCAGGCAGATCTCTTTCCTAGAGCAGCATTCACAGATATTCTAAAATTATCCAACCAATTAGCAGAAAAACATTATTAAGATTTTCATATAATGTTTTAAATAATCAACTGCAAGCATCCAACAGAACAGTAACTACTACACAGGTCAGAAGTTAGTTAGTCAAAAGCTTTTGATTTACTTACAGAACAAACAAACGATTTGAGTAAGTATTTACTAAGCAGGCACAGAGACACTGGTTTGGAAAACAGTTTCACATCTGGTGTGCCCTAGGAAAAGAAAAATTATTTCAATTACAATCCAAGATGTTTCTTCCACTTATTTAATTTTAATATCTACCGACAAGTCTAAAAGTTTTGTGTGGCTCAAAGAACACTAACAAGAACCATTACAATACAGGAGTTTGATCTCACCCTCTTGACTTTGGTATGAAGCCCTCCCCCCTTTGAGAGGACTGATTCTTCCTTTGGGAAGTTCAGAGCAGATGTCAATATTGACCCATCAGAGGACAGCACAGTGTAGATAAATAGGTTCTTTCTTACAGAGTCATTCTTACTGAGTCAAGCAGTGAGGAAAACAGTGTTATTCAACTATGAGACAGCCAAAAACTAAAATTCTGACCTCCATGAGAGAGCAATAGAGAAAAGGCCCTTGAGAAATTACAAGGTTGGTGCAAATACAGCTGGCTACTGTCTGCTGAATGGCACGTAACTGCTTTTTGGCTAGGTCCAGCCCTTGGTGCAGTTTGTCCAGGTTACCCCTGCAACAGAAAGAATAAATGCCTTTATATAAAAAGAAAGCTTTTCACACAAAAGTGAGACCTCTCTAAACACTATTTCACAGGGATATTTTGGTTTTTCTTCAGAGGCTTATGAAGCATCAATGCATCTTTTAGATATGTAACTCATGTTCCCTAAATAAAGTTATAAAAGAATGAAGAGACATATTTTCAGTACCTGGAGAGACTGTCCAAAGCTTTAATGAAATTAGTTGTTTCAGGCCCCTCTTTCTCTATATTCTCCATGAGAGAAGCTGTTGCATAAACTATATCACTTGCCGAGAACTTATTCTTAAAGCCAAAGTGAATGCTGAAGGTCTGAACTCTTAAATCCTTCATTCTGCAAAATGAAATAAACCCAGTAAAGATTATTAACATTATCAACATTGACCAGCCATCTCCTCAGTATGTTAATGTTAAGAACATGAAGACAAATCATACCCTAACATTTGCAATGAGCCTAATATTACTTTGTCAATCTAAAATCCATAGTTTTTAAAACAAGATGTTACATGCTCTTCATACAAAAATATTTGAACGTAACTGAAAAGTATTTTCAGATAAAGCATTTGCATTTAAAACCATTTACCCAAACTTGTTTGCAGATTCTTCAATCATTTCCCGAAGATTTTCTTTCAAAGACATGTCCATGGAATTAAACTTCTGTTTCACCTGCTTCAAAGGCAAACTAAAAACAGAAAGGAAAAAAACCCACATTGATAGGTATGCCAGAAAAAACGAATATTTTGCCTTCCTTTCATAAGGCTTCTTTAATATTAGATAATTTAGCAAATTAAGTCTGACTAAGCTTGTTTGCATTCTTTTTTCCTTAGTCATTGAAGAGTGGATGTGAGAAAGCATAGGTTACTATCTACTATTCCATAACGGCATACAGCTGAAGTATTCCTCATACAGCAAGACGCAAGTTGCATAACTCCACTCAAAGAGACTCTGCAACCTACTCAGAGCCCCAGAATCACATTTAAAAGCTAAGAACTTGAGTACTTGCAAGCTATATTCTCAATATTTTCCCATAATTCATTGAAAAGTGATCCTTTAATCGAGATCCAGATTTTTATAACTCACCCCATGTCAGCCAAAAACTCCCGGAGCCTCTTCTGCCCTTGTACGGACCAAAGCTTAAGGCTAGCAGAGGTATATGAAGTGTTACAGAGACTTTCATAGAGAGACCAGTGCTGATAAAGTGCCAGGCGCAGACTGAACAGGAATTACGGAAAATAATTATAAACACCCATATCATTTGAAGTTACAAATAGTAACAAAACTCCACAACTAATAGGTAAGTCTTCAGTCGCCCTTATGTATTGTATCTCTGTACTATGTAAGATACAGTTAGAAGCTGCAGGTGCACGTAACACAAGACGAGCAACACTGACTTGTAACTAATTCTGAAAGGTTAAGCTGACCTGAAGCTACATGAGCTGTTGAAAGAGGGATTCACATTCAACAAAACATTCAAATTTCTATTTCTTTTAATTCCATTCTCAGCAGCAGAGATAGTGCTGGGAATTTTTTTCCCCTAGATAAAAACTCAACTGAGGTTCACCAAGTGGGTAGAGTTAATTTTCCCCAGATCTTATGCAAGGATACTCATATTCAAATGCTATTCGCATGCAATCAATTGACAGAGAGTTTTCTTCATCCTCATTGCGGTGGTTATGGCGAGACACATGACGCTGTAGGATTCCGATATCAGTCACATACTTCATTCTTAAACAAAACCAAATTTGTTACTTCACTTTCTTCCTGTGTATTTTTGTACTTGGTTATAAGAACACAAAAATGCTTCCTAAAGATTACACATTGGCCAGTCAGCAGCCTGAAAACTGCAGATATATCTTTAAAAAAAAACAAAAAAAACCCCAACAAACTAAATTGTTAAATAATGTTCTTTCAATATTGAGCCATACACCCAGGCAATTAAAGCTAAAATAAAACCAATATGGACTGGCCAACAAAATTAGTTACTACATTCATCTCCTTAAAAACATCAGTGTATTAGTAACAACAGAACACCAGAATGAAAGTCTACACATGTACTACTAGAATTCTGATGATATCTAGTAGGAAATACGAAGAAAAAAAAAAGAAAAAAAAAGGAGAAAAGCTGAAACATTAACTAAAACTGGAAAGGAAGCTGGAGGATACAGAACATACAATTTTTTTGCTTTAATAAAACTGTATCACGGTCATATTTACATAAACTACTACTAAACACCATTTTTTTCAGATCAGAAGTGACTGCTTTATAATTTTGTGAAAAATAAAGTTAGTTTAAAAATTCTGAATAGTAGAAAAGGAAAATGCAGTTTTTTCTGATGTATATTCCCATTTTTTGAAGGCATCAGATGACATTCAGTCATTAAGATATTAAATATCAGTGTTTATTAATTATCTTGTATTATATTAATTCCCATATGTTTCCTGATTTCTAGTAATTGCTATTAGTTACTCCTAAAAATAAAATTTAAAAGATAGATAAATAAATAAATAAAAATAATAAAGATAAATTAAAAAATCTTTCTTACTGAGTGATTTTATCTTGGACCCATTGATCTGTTAGGCCAACAATAGCCCACCTAAAATTGTGGGGGGAGGGGGGGAGAAGGAAGGAAAAAAAAAGTTAAAACAAAAAATATTCCAGTATAGTATAGTATGTTTAACCCTCTAACTACGTAACAGAACAAGTCAGAAACACTTGTTCACCAACTGTACATAGAAGTTAATAACAAAGCTATATACTGTTATTTCCTCTTTAGCAGACATGCACATACAGTACCATCCTCCCTTTTTTCCATGCAAAATCTATTGGTTACTTGTAATTAATTTACATAGATGTGTCCTCCAATTCAAGACATACATCCACTCACGAAATAAACTGGAACCTCATACAGAAATCAAATAGTTTTGAGAAATCTTGCCTCTCTTAACTATGGGTTTAAGCTTCTAGCCTCTATGAAAAATGAGAATGGAAACATACCACAACATGTCATTCAAGTCTTTAGACATTATCCATGCCAGATCAAACATCACCATCGCAGACTATACGAGGGAAAAGCAAAAAGAGAAGATAAGCGAACACATAAGTCTCACTTCATTAAACAAATAGAACACAGTTAAATTTGCCAAATACTAGCATGTTAGTAAAGCTCTAGAAATCACACGAGTCTGACAATCTGCCACTGTCTTACTTTAAGACACTAAGTAGAAAGAAAAATATTTTATACAGCTCTGCAAACCTGCATTATATATAAAGCAGCTCTTAACAAAATATAAAAATAACCAGACAAGAGGCCAAATGACAGAAGGAGGAGTTTTATGTCCTAAATATTGTTTGAAATATCCTGACACTTTGAAAACTTTGAAAGGCAAACAAGTTCCCTACATGCTGAAGTCTTTTTGTGAGAGTATTTTGTACATAGATACTTTTTGTCAAGACCTAAAAAAATTCTGTCATAATTTTTTATACCAGCATTAAAGATATCAAACAACATAGTTCTGGTTTATCATTTCCCCCCACTGTTAACATTACATTAGCCACTGTGACTCAGCTGGATCTTGTCTGCCCATCTACCAGTACTGTTTCTATGATGTGTCAAATTCATCAATGGTAAAATTGGATGTACACAACCAGAAAACATTAAACTGCTAAGTCAAACTACTTGTACATATATGATGTATCTTATATATAACAATAAGATATAAAAATAACAAGACATAACAATATTATTATAATGTATAGTATTACTAGGTAATTGTAACATTGTATTAGGTAATTATAACATTTGATATTGTCCAATTACCTTTACATTGGCACCTTGTGTTTTTATGGCAAACGAGTTTATACTTACTGAGGTCCCATGGTATTCATACTGCTCATAATCAAAAAGAATTTCTCGTCTAAAAAGGGAAAAAAACCCCGCATTTGACTAAGTGGTGAACTGGTCATTGGATCCAATTAAAAACATAAGCCAGGAATTGTGAAATAATATTTAAATTTCATTTTAGCAATTAAAAAAAATTAAACTTGGGCTAGAAATTGTTTTTCTGCAAGGCAATTAGATTTTAGTAGCAATGTGGAAACCACACTGAAATGCACTCATAAAGTAAAAAGGAAAAATTTATTAAATCATTATTCCTCAAATCCCATTTTCTTAGGATTTGTTCCTGCTCATTCCTATTGACAATAGTGGGATTATAAAGGAAGAAAACAGAAGCACAAATTTCACCCTAAGATAGACAAGATAAGAATACTACAGCTACTTAGAAGTGAAGCAATGCACCTATGGCTACTTTAATTTATAAATGACTATTTACAACTATCCTCCATTTAAATGTTTTATTTTTATATAGTAAATCTCCCTCTCCACTTTCTGAATAAAGTTAGAACTAAAGCATCTTGCAAATCAAGCAGCATAGTATCATGTTTTTGTATTCTCAACAAGATCTTAATCAATGAATAAGAGAAAGAAAAAGAGATACAAGCAACATAAAGTTAAACACACCTGCGTGCCTCCCATTCTCGCCTTTGTCGTCTTTTCATTGTTCTCTCTATTACATCCTGTAAATTAATTTGGATGTTAAAAAGCTAGAAAAAATACTCTAGTAGATTAGCACCTGTCCAGATACTTTCATGACTAAGTCTTCATTAAAAAGACTTAAAGTCTTCATTAAAAATAAGAATTATTCCTATTAACAACATCTAATGAGAAAAGTATTATTATCAAATATTTTTCCAAAGAACACACTTTTATAAACTTATGGCACTTTTCTGTGCTAGCATTTATTTAGCTCATCATCACAAATAAAACGTCCAGCACACAGTATTTTCAACACTAGCAACATTGCATCCTAGCATTTCCTAACATAAAAATGACACTGATGAAAAATAAAGATGAGATAATTAATGAAGCTCAGAAAAAGAGGCACTCACTGTATATTTAAGCTCCATAAATAGCATCATCAGCTTGAAAACTCAAAGAAATCAAACGGTCTTTGTGAAATATTTAACAGATTGGAGAATAGCTTTTATATATACTATTTATAGGTTTTTCTTTGAATTTCTGACATTTGCTTTTGCTGAGTTAGCGCCCTTTGTGGATTAGTAGGAAAAAATGTACAATGCTAATAGAAAAATAATATGAAATAAATATTAAATCTGATAATGTCTTTACGTTTAACTGTCTCTTAATATTGCTTAGTCTCGTGCCTTTGCTTCCTTGTATGGTATAAACAGAAAATATACTACAAATAACATATGGCGAATTTAATTTTTTTTGTCTACGATAATACACTTCTGTTAGTTTACTGCTACAAGGACAGACAAAATGTATTGCTAAATTAATTGTGGGCGTCTATCTTCTCAAACAGTTATTTTTTAAAAAAATTTATATCTAAGTAAGTTGTTCTGCTAGACTGAAAAGCCCGGAGCACATAATCAGAGAGAGATTTCTTCGGTTCACTGGTTACACAAAGACAGCATTATGCATAATCAAGTTGAAAATATGGTTTTTTTTATATGGAGAAAAAATTTCTGTGCAGTTCAGATAAACAAACATTTTGTGTATGTGAAACTCTGCTGGTTGTAGTAGATTATTTTTAAACCTCACACTTGAATTTGTGATCTAATGGAACATAATTTTTAAAGTCGAATGTCATTATTATGATGATGTAAAGTATATGTAATAACTGTTTTATTTTCCTTATTTTCACAACAAAATAGCAAAAAAACACCTCTTCAAAACGTCTGCGTTTCTCTGAAGGTTCTGACCCATCACTTTCATTCTCTGAGTCCTCTTCTTCATCCTCTTCATCTCTGAAGATATCATCATAAGCAGGAACATCGAGATCATCATCTTGTTTAACTAACAGCTTAATCTAGCAAGAAAAAATGTATTTTAAATAAAGTATCTTATTTAGTGATTAAAATTAATTTCAAATGACAAATGAGAATACTTCAGATAGTAAGAGAGAATAAAAATTAATTTTCGCTGTGATCAATTCCTGGCATAACAAAAATATTGCTTTTTTAATACAAAGACCATGCTTATTTATACAAAATAAGAGTAAAAAACCTATTCCTTTCTTACAGCATTACTGAAAGAATTATGATTTTCTTATGCTTGTTAAAGTCACATTATCGAAAAAGTTGTGCTTAATACTCAAATTCTAGGTGTTGCGAGATCCTGAGAGATAACACACGTTACATTCTGGAGGGCGTTTATCCTCTGATTTGTAGCAGTTTGATTTATAGCAACAGGATTAACAGGTGCTTATGACTGACAACGATCATACCGCTAACGGTATATATTTTATTACTGAAAACAGATTATTTTCCTGATCCTGTACATTACTACTGCAAATGTCCATTAATACTGCTTCCTGACCCACTAGCTAACACTGTAAGCAGTTCAGCAAAACACAGAAAAGCACTACACCACCCACCACCACACTGTGTGAAGATTTTTATTATGAAAGAAAAGCGTTCACCTGTGTGTCATTGTAAACATTCACTACATTGATAGGTCTGTGGCTGTCACATACAAAAAAAAAAGTGTCTTCTTCAGGCTGCAAGATCTCCAGAAGGTCAACATTGGCACCACAATTAATAAGAACAAAATATTTGAACTGCAAACAAAAGAAAAAAAAACAAAACACAGAATGCTTTTTACTTCAATTAGCAGGAAACACAGAAGACTTTTACAAAATCTCCAAAGCACTCATCATTGCCAAAACTTGTATGTACTTTTTGATATTTGATGTCTCTGAGAAGAAAAAAAATTTGTAAGACAAAACACCAAATTCAGGGATGTTGGACATCCAATACCACTGCTTTTTATATCTCAAAATGTGTGCAAACTTAATTTGACTCTAGGAAAATTATAGCACATTAGTTTAAGCTGATATAAAAAACTTGACAAGTTTGTTACTGGTATGCTAAAATTTAACCACTGTTTTGAGGTAACAGATAATAATAATTAGTTTAAGAGCAGACATTTTAAGTTGGGGAAAGGGAAGGAGTGCATGCCTATATAAGATGAGCTGCAACTTAAAAAGTTTCCAGTATTTTTTCACCTGATCTTTATGCTCGAGAAAGGCAGTTTCAAGTTCTTGCCACCCAGATACTGGGACGAGTGTATATTGCACATGATCACATTGAAACAAAGCCTGAAACGAAGCAAACAGCTGTGAGCAAAGGTGAGGGGAAAGAACCTCTTCTACAGTGCTATACCATGCTATAATTCTATTTCATACAAATCTTTATCTTGAAGACATCCCAAATGACAAATCTACATGAACTTTGGGAGTATGACTTACCAGTTTTCAGTGTTGTAACTCATGGAAAAAAATCAGTTACAAGAGCAGATTAAACCTTCACCCTTTCCCCAGTTCAAACCTATTAAAAGGATCCCAGGGCATTTTTTCTTTTACTATTAGCCTACAGTGATAACGAACAAAGACTTACTTGGAGTATTTTACAAGCACATAACGCATCAACATCTGAAGCAACAAGAAGAAGAACACGCTGCAAAAATAATAGAATAACAGTATTAATATATTAACATAGGCAGCAAATCTAACGTGCTGGTACATGAAATGCGTAGATCACTAAGACCAGGAAGTAAGAAATTTAGGTAGAGATCATCATAAGCATAAAACAGGATTGCTTCTGAATGGGCACTGCAAGCAAAATTAACCGGTTTGGATCCCTGTAAATATGAACAATAAACAACTCCACATACCCAAAATATGTCAGCTGCTTTGAGGAAACGTCGTTATTCAGACTCTTATGAACCGCACATAGTTTTGAAGGTTCAAAGCTAGCCAGCCCTACAACTATTTTCATCATGTCTAGAAAGGCCCAAGTTTTCAGCATGGGATCTGGAACAGTTCTGACCAAAGAAAATCTGTAGCAAAAATAGGAGCAAGGCAACTCTTGAAATAACCTTGATTTAGGCAAAACAATTCATCTGGTGGGTTTTGTTTTGGGGTTTTTTTTTTTTGAGATTTTGCACACAGTTGGAGAAGTTGAAGGAAATGCTTTCTCATTTGCACAATCCATAATATGGCTTCACAGGTAGAAATACTAAAAGACTGTCCAACACAAGCTTTACCACTTCAGTGTACACATCCACTCTGAACGAAGTTAACAAACTGTTGGTTAAAAGTGAATGTAGCCAACCAGACCTACTACAAGAAAGACTGCAAGAGAAACCTCAAAGAAGACAGAATACAAGATTTAGCGTCTGGGCAAACAACATCAAAACGGTTTAAAAGATATAAAGAAAAAATAATAGATCTAGACATGTCTTGGTTAAACAAAAGATCTACAAGAATACCCCAAGGACTTGCGAGAAAGGAGGTGAACTGGAAGTAAAACTTCTGGCGAGGCCTCGTCGCACTGGCAGCAGCTTTGGCTCGGGTTTCCAACGCCGCAGACACGCCGGGAGGGGTATCTTTACAGTCCGGGCCACCGGCGGGCCCGCCGCCCTCAGCGCGGCCCAGGGCGCTACGCCCGCCCCACAGCGGCGCTCCCCGCCGCCGGCCCCCACCCCGGCAGCCCCGGGGACGCGGGCACTACCGCCCCCCACACCCCTCGCGGCCCCAAGAGGACCGGAGCGCCTCAGCCGCCGCCGAGAGAGCCGGGGACACCCCGCCACCGTCCCCGCTCCGCGAGGCGGCGGGAACCGCCGCAGCCCCGCGGGGAGCGGCCTGAGGGGAGACGGCTCCGCCCGCCGCCGGGACGCCCGGTGTTACCCTACGCCCTCCCCGGTGGCGGCCCGCCGCCCGCACCTGGCTGACAATCACGTCGTAAAACTCCCGGCGGCAGTCGGAGATGAACATGGCGGCAGCGCGAGCGCAGCGGGGAAACGGCGGGGAAACGGCGGCAGCCACGGGCCGCCCCCTCTCAAACTGGGCGCCAAACCAGCGCCGCTTCCTATTGGTCTTCTCGTCACGGCGCGCTGGCCAATGGAAAAGCGGCCGTCCCTCCTTCGCAGAGCGGATTGGGCGAACTGCCCAACCCATTCCGGGTTCTCGCCAATGGGGTTGGGAAAAGGGAGTCGCGACAGGTGCGGCTGGCCAATCCTAGGAGTAGCTCAGCCGGAAGCACCGTTCTGGCTTTTGTTGCCAAGTCTGCCATCTTTGCCGCGGGCGAATTGTTTGCTTTGCCATTTAAGTGAGTCCGACGAAGAGGCGGGAGCGGTCATATCAACACTCGGTGACCGGAGAAGGGCCAAGCAGCCAGAAGAGCCTTCCACAATGGCCACATCGGCGGGTGCGAGATGGCGCCTTCCGCCCTCACACGAAATGGCCGCCCGGGAGGCGGGCGCCGCGCGGCACGCTGGGAGGGGGAAGAGCGGCGGGGGAGGGCCGTGGGGTGGGGCCCGCGGCGGCGGCCAGAGCCCCGTCAGGCGAGAGAGCGGCCCGGCCCGGCCCGCCCGCCCGCCCGCGCCCCGCCGATTCCTCTGGGGAGCTCGAGCGCGGCCGCTCCGCGCCTCAGCGCCGCCGCCATGGTGAGGCCCGGGGGGCGGCCGGGGGAAGTGCCGAGTCACGGCGGGCGGGCGGTGGGTGGCTGGGCGGGCCCCGCGCTCCTTCGGCGGCGGCGGCGGCGGCGGCGGCCGTTCCCCCGCCGGTGCCCGCCGGCGAAGCCCGTTTTCGAAGCCGGCGAGCAGCGACGCTGGTGCGCGGTGCCAGGCTGAGGGCGGGCGGCCGGCGGGTGCCGGCGTCTCCTCCGCGGCGCGGTGGCCTCGACCTGCGGCGCAGCCGGGAAGCGCGCTGCGTCCATCTTCTGTCTCCTCGGGCAGCGTTTGACGCACAAACCCTTCCCCGAGCAGCGCGTAAGCTGTGCGGAAAGAGGGTCGCCTCAGCTGAGGGCGGTCAGCCGAGCGGCTCCGGGGGGCTTTAGCTAAGCTTCAGGAGACTTCGGGCCGCGCTGTAGCGCTTCGGTGTGCTGTAGACACCTATTAAGGCACCCTTCTCTCTGTGTTTTTCTCCCCTAGTTCTCTTTTAATATGTTTGATCACCCCATCCCTCGGGTTTTCCAGAACCGCTTCTCAACCCAATACCGCTGCTTCTCCGTATCCATGCTTGCCGGACCTAATGACAGGTCAGATGTGGAGAAAGGCGGGAAGAGTATGTGCATGTTTTATTTTGACTAATAACCTGTTGGAAAAGTGTTTGTGAATAATATCAAGTAATACAGCTTTTGGCCAAGACTGCAGAAACGTTGTTGATCAGCATGGAGACGTACTGTTGGCTTCGTGGCTGGAGCGAGAAGAGCATCCCGGGTGGGGCTTTACGAAGGAAGGAGGAAGGGTTTATCGCTTAGTGTGTCACTAAAAGCTCACCGAGTGAGTCCTGGGTTATGAGCGTTAGAAGAAGACATTAGGCCCATTATGAGCCATGGAAATTTATGATTAAGGACTTTTTTCCCCTCCTTGTCGTACCTCACTTAGCTTAAACAAGGAGAATAGATTGGCCAACTTAATTATCCGGCTGTCGGACTAATGCTATGTTGTTTTGAGTTGGCATCGATTTAAGAGCACCTATGAGCCCAAACAAATAAAATTACCTTTAGGAAACATTTGCTTTAGTACTAGGTATTGTAAAACCTTGTCTTCTCTTTTTTTTCCTGATTAAATTCTGAAATCTCCATGCTAGCGGGTATATCTGTCATGACTGATTCTACTGAAATCTCTGTCTCGAAAATTAATTTGCAGGTGATTTTAGAATCTCCTTTTTTTAGAGAAGGTTTTAGAGAAAGGAATGATTAAATTGTATGTTATGTACTCTTTGTACAGTCATACTTTTCCTAATCTCATATTCTTATTAATTTCTGCAGTAATTATGCCACCATCAGCTTTGGATCAACTCAGTAAGTGTATATTCTATTCTGAAATAACAAATTAGAAATATAAGCAAATGCATAAGCAAATTCCACAGTATTTTAGTTATCTATTAAAATCTGACTTAAATAGAGAATATGAGGCTAATTAGTTCAAAAAACGTATTTTGGAAGTATTTTGTCTGTCAGAATTAATGAGGCTTGTCTGTCATCAAGCACAGACATCTGAAGTGTTGGGCTACCTGAGGCATGAATCGATATTTATTAGCTATTAATAGTGTACTCAGTATAATGGTTACAGTTAATCTAGTAAATTCTTAATCTCAACCTGCTTGCTCTGGACACTGTTGTCTGGAGCAAAATCTATTTGAAAGAACAATAAGTGATAATTAACTTTGAAATGGGGAAAAAGATAACTGAATCCATAGTATAAATGGTCTTTATTGGCCTTTTTAACTAAGGGGTTTTTCCCCCCCCCTCAGAGTTTTAGCCTTAATAGAATTTCTTTGAGAAATCAGTTTAGTCAGGATTTAATTTTAAAATAGGCAGGGCGTGTTAAAATTCATTGGGTAGGAGCTAACTGATAGTAGCACAAGGACATAACAGTAATAGATTCCTCTGCTGATAGCCGCTGCCTGCTCACCTCTGAGCTTGGGGAAATGTTGGAGAGGCATTTAAAGTTCTAAGTGCAATGGCAGTACAGTGTTCCTGTATCTGCATTCTCTCCTGGATTTGTAGTTTTGAGGAACTGGAATAATGGTGTGAGGGGAATCCTCTCCTATAGTCTGTCCCATTCTCTTGCTAATGTTCAGTCTCTGAAAGCTTCAGAAATATGTTAGTGGCTTTTAACAAATAACATTTTTTTCTCCTTTCTCACCAGGCCGACTTAATATTACTTACCCGATGCTGTTTAAGCTGACCAATAAAAATTCAGACCGAATGACGCACTGCGGAGTGCTTGAATTTGTGGCTGATGAGGGCATATGTTACCTTCCGCACTGGGTGAGTTGTCTCATGCTGAACTGTCAAAACCTGAAGAGTGGGATTAGTGAGTTGCCAGCTTAATATTAAAGAGGCGGAATGTTTCCTGAAAGGGCGTGTCTTTGCTAGTCATGTTCCTGCAACAGCTTTCAGTCACAGCTCAGGTTTCCCTCCATGAGAGTTTAACCAAGTAAGCAAAGCAAACTGCTTTTTAAGATGGACCTGACTGTTCTTCCTGAAATTAAACCATGGTAAACTGGTGCATTTCAAGGAAGATGGTGGCCCCAGCGAAAATGGGTATACGCAAGGAAAGAATTTAAAACATCCGTCATGTCAATAGTGGTTTGTATATTTGTTTTAATTCTTGCAGATGATGCAGAACTTGCTGCTGGAAGAGGGAGGCCTGGTGCAAGTGGAGAGTGTTAATCTTCAAGTTGCTACTTACTCAAAATTTCAGCCACAGAGTCCAGATTTTCTTGACATCACCAATCCCAAAGCTGTGTATCCTTCCTGTTCAGTTATGGAGCAGGGGACAAAAGTTTAACCCAAATTGGAATGATGAAGCAGAGCTAGCTTTTCAGTGCGGCTCGTACTCTTCCAGTAGTAGGTAACTACTGCTGCTCCTTCTGAAAACTAAAAGGATGCAGAGCTTATGTACAGAGGTGTTGCCAACTGCTGGCACACAGTGTAGCCTGGAGTGAAGAAGCATGAGTCTTGGCTTAAAGTCCAGTGAGTTTAAGTGTCCCTTAGAAGAACTTGTACGCCCCAATGTTTACTAAAAGGCTGTCTACAGTACCGATGACTTTTAAACCAGGTTTGAGAGGCCAGAGTTTTATAACATATTAAGTTTAAAGCTTTGATGTTGTGTTGAAAACAAATGTTTCATCTTAACATACTCCAAAGATTAGAAAATGCATTGAGAAACTTCGCTTGTCTAACTACTGGGGATGTTATTGCCATCAACTACAATGAAAAGGTACAGTATACAACAGCAATCCATGCAAGTTTTGTTTGGATACCATCAATTCGAGGAAATAAATTCTACCCCATGTTAAAAAGTACACTGTATTTCAGTAGATTGTGACCACATAAGTACTTTGACCACATCCTGTGAATAGATTTTATAGATGAGTATTTGGCAGCACATGAGCACATTTGATCACCTGGGGTTGTACACTAAGCTCAGTTGTTGGATGTTGGTGCTAAAACAACCAGCACAGAGCTGTGCGGTACTGTTGACAAGTAATCCCAGATGGTAGATTTTGCAATCGGCTTTCTATTGGAGAAAAAAGGGGTCAGTTAAGTCTTTTCCTGAGCTGCTGTTTAGACTGGTTTTTGACTCGCGAGAAAGTAAGTTTGTGTGCCGTTGATGTTTTTACAAGTCAAGGGACAGAATTTATCCTGAATTTGTAATTTGTTTTCAAAAATGCAGATTAAGGTACAGTAAGAGTGCAGCAAGGTACAGTAAAAGGTAGGTTCTCAAGCTCCAGCATATAGCAGTCTTCTAAGTTAAAAATCTTTGCTCTCAATTTCTGTAGAGATCCTGCAGTAGCCAGTCCTCAACCTAAAGAGCACTTATTTCAATTTTCTTGAAGCTATCTGAAGGGAAAGACTTAGATATGCTTTTCTTATACATAACTTGAGCTCTTTAATGTGCAATCTTAAAATATTCATTACTGTTTCAGATCTATGAGCTTCGGGTAATGGAGACCAAACCGGATAAGGCTGTGTCCATCATAGAATGCGATATGAACGTAAGTTAAAGTGATGTGGAAGGTCTGGTTTTACTTTGTCCTCCCAAAAAGAGAGGGCATCTCGTTCGGTGATAGCACCGTGCACCAAGCACCTCTGACGCTGCAGGAAAAATAAAATCAGATGGGATAGGGAAGATGACTCATTGGAGGGTACCTCATGTACCTTTGTGACCACATCTGTGGTCTCGAGCTGCACTTCATGTACCATCAGGTGACTGTAGTGCCTAGAATTTACTGTTCAGCTTCATTTAGTGTTTTATAATCTGAGTTTTATTTAACAGCCTTGTCTTGATTCAAACTCCAGTGATATTGTGGGGTGCTGTTTTACTGTTCTGTTTCAATTACGTGCTAAGACTCATTCCTGGAAGGCTTAGTCTTTTTAGTTCTGAGTTAAAATGTTTAACAAGCAAACCTCAGTTCTTTCTAGATCAAAATGGAGTGATAGTTTGTGGAGTTTTGAGGAATAGTAATATAAAGCTTATGAGTAAAAGAAATGTATCAGTCATGCGTATTTTCATGCTTCTTGTGTAAATAGGTGGATTTTGATGCTCCTTTGGGGTACAAAGAACCAGAAAGAAGTGCACAACACGAGGAGACCACAGTAGGTTAAGCTTCTGTTCTTTAAAAACATATTCCCTAGAAGTCAGCCTTGCTTGTGATGGAGCAGTGAGCACCAACATAAATTTTTTTCCCGAAACAATTTCTTAAGACTAAACTTCACTTACCAGACGCTTTTGCTTGTGTTACTTAGGAGGTAGTTGTTTGTCCACTGTTGATTTTGGAAAGGGATTGTTCTGAAGTTTTGTTTGGTCAGACATATGTGGAACTCTTTTCATGTGTTCTGCATATCACAACATGAACACAATGAACCAACTTGTTTTTTCCCTCACAGGATGTTGAAGCAGACCATAGTGGTTATGTGAGTGACATAGGATTTCGTGTAAGTCCCCTATTTCTGCTGGTTTCTCTATGTTGTAGAATGGTGAGGGAAGGTTGTGCCAAACAACTGCAAAACACTAGTACCTGTTCTTAGAGGTGCTTGTTGTTTGACTGGCAAGTATCTGCAAATGTTTTGTGGTGCTTACAGCCAGCAACAGCGTGACTTGCTGTCCTTAAAAGGGCAGTCTATAAATGGGAGACGGAAACATGCTCCTGTACCCAGGGTTCATCAGCTCATATGTACCAAAAAGGAACATGCCGAATCAAATCATTAAATAAAAATGATAGTAAGACTTTACAGAATATAGTATCCCTGTGCAGTGGGCTTTCAAATACCAGATACAGTTACATTAAAACTCGTTGTGTATACATAGGCGTTCTCTGGTTCTGGGAACAGATTGGATGGCAAGAAGAAAGGTGTTGAGCCTAGTCCATCGCCAATTAAACCAGGAGACATTCGAAGGTATGTCTGTTTCATTCAGTTGTCAGCACCTGAAGGATCAGTGTTGGAGCGGAGGTTTTGTTTGTTGTTTTTTTTTTTCTGCTCCTGCAATATAAAGAAGCTAATTTCCTCATAAGTTTGCATTTAGAAAACAAATAGTCCAATCTTCTAAACTGACTGTGAGGTCCCTGACTACTTAAGATGCAGATCCTAAGTTAATTGTTGCCAAAACTCACTCGCGCAACTCTGGTTCTATAGAAGACAAGCGGGGAAAGGCAGCAGGTCTAAATGGGGCTGGTGGGCTGGATCGAGTGATGCACAGAGCAGAACCCTGCCAATTTTCTAGAGTGAAGTTTGGCGTAAAGTGAAGTCTTTTTTTGAGTTGGGTGGATAACCAAAGCCAAGCCATGTGTGGGTTTGGGTTTGGTTGGTTTTTTTTTTCCTTAGAAGGAAACTTAGAAAATTTGGACTTAGTGGAAGTGTGCAGGGATGTGGTTCCTGGGTGTTCTGTCATTTACGCCTGTCACAAAACGACTTGAACCCTTGTGGAAAAGCATGTCCATGGCCCTGTGGAAACCACAAGCGTGGTTTTGTGGAAACGTGCCCACAGGCAAGGTCCTACAGCAGCTCCGGTATCTGATTATTTACTTCACGCAGTGTATGCCTACCTTCAGAAAACAATTCAGTGGTTTAACTCTAGAATTATTTGGTAACAAAAATTTGCAGGCAGTGTAGGTATGATACTGACAGACATCAAATAGGTCTCACTGTGTTCAATTGGATGGTAGGTATAAAACTTCTTTCATAATATTTTTATGCTTCTTTTCCAGAGGAATACCCAACTATGACTTCAAGATTGGTAGAATCACGTTCATTAGAAACTCACGTCCACTAGTTAAGAAAGTTGAAGAGGTAAATGAAGTTGGATCCTTCCCAGTTTTGAACAGAATTAGAACATTAGAACTGCTGTCCAAGTTTGTGGTTCCTCTCTCCATACTTGATTTTTCACAGCGCACTTCTGTTAAAAAGTGGTAGTAGCTAAAAAGTGGTTTGAGTTAGGTGAAAGCAACCTCCGATGTCCTTGCTTGCTAGTGTAAAAAGGTTGGCCTGATACAAGTTCAATAAGCCAGTGCATACTTGTTTCAGTTGGCTGAAGGTCACAGAAATGCTCGTATTTTATTTTCTGGAAGAAAGTGGTTTTTATGTAGGTTAAGGATGTGAAATGTCTGCAGTCAGTTGCTGCTCTGATGGAATGTTCTTTCTAACGATGGTTCAGCTTTCATTGTGCACAAGCAGCGAGCAAAGCGGTAACAGCCTTTTTTCACTCTTTCCTTTTTCCAGGATGAATCTGGAAGCCGGTTTATTGCCTTTTCAGGAGAAGGCCAGTCTCTGCGCAAGAAGGGAAGAAAACCCTAAGTTGTGGTACCTTTAGTCAGTTAGGAGGAAAATAAAATAACCATTGCAGCATATTGGATCTTAGTTACTGCAGGTGAGAGGAGAGAGCGTTTTGCAACACAGGAACACTTTTACTGGTTTTGGTTTCACGTTTAAAACCGGAGCTGTCAGACTGTCTTGATTTTCAGTTGAAAATTAAGTTCTGGGAATTCTGAGAGAATTTTTCGTATGCGTTGTAGAGAGGGAAAGTGTATCTCTGATAAACCTGAGAAGGAAAAGCGACAAGGCCTACCCTGCTAAAAGGCCGGGTTCTTAGACTGCATCCGCCCCCTTGTCCCCTGAGTGACGCTGCTCTCGCGTTGCTCCGTGCTTGGTATTTTCCTCCCTCTCTCTATATTTTGCCACAATTCCGGGTAAGCTTTTTGGTGTGGCGCAAACGAAGGCTTACACTGCGGTGTTCAGGGCTTTGCGCAGGGATCTCCTCGATCTTAGCGTCGGGTGTTGGGTTGTAAATCCTCCTAAGCAACCCCCCTGTAATTGCTTTTAATATTTATAATTAATAACATGCCTTTTAGTAGTTCAGACCCAGTAACGTACTGTAGCAATCTAACGGCACGAGTAGGGGGAGGCGAGACCCAGCCTCTCTGCCTGGGGCCGGGGAGGGAGGACAAAGCTCCGGCGTCCTGCGCCGGGGGTAGCGGTGTCGGTGGTAACCCGAGCGTCCTTCCCGGCGTGCGGTTACCGAGCCTTTGCGTGGGTAACCGGGTGAGCCCCCTGCGTCCCTCCCGAGAGGCCGAGTAAAGGTTCCTCGCCCGCCCGCCCGCGTCCCTGCTGTGCTCGTTGCGGAACGCGCCGCGGCCGCGGCTCCCGGGCCGGGGGGGCGGGGCCTCTCGCCGGGGGGGCGGGGCCGCGGCGGTCGCGTGCTGTGGGGAGCCCCGGCCCGCAGGCAGCCATTGGCTGGCAGGCCCGGGGGCGGGGCGGCGAGGCGGCCGGTTTGTGCCGCCCTTCCCCATTGGCCGGACCGGCGGGTCTTCCCCGCAAAGCGCGGCGGGGATTGGTGGCGGGGCGGCGGCCCTCGGGCGGGGCAGCATGGCGGGCGGCGAGGGCTGGCGGGTGAGCGGGGCAGCGGGGCGGCGGCGGCGGGGCGGCGGCGCGGCGGAGCCCGCCTGAGCCCGGCCTGTTTGTCCGCCCGCAGCCCCCGCGGTCGTGCGAGGACTACTGGTGGGAGTGGAAGCACTGCCGCGGGCTGCGGCACGCCTTCCACCACTACTACGCGCACGGGGAGATGCCGGCCTGCGGCCGCTGGCGGGACGACTACGAGGCCTGCCGCGCCTGGGAGAGCGGCCGCGCCGCCGCCGCGCAGGTACCGCCCCCGCCTGCCCCTTCCCGCCTCGGGACCGAGCGGCAGCTGGTAGCGGCGGTCGCCGTCCCGCCCGGGCCCCCGCGGGCCGCCCGGAGCTCTGCGGGCCGGTGCTTGCGGGAGGGACCCGGCAGCCGCCCGGGGCGAGCGGCGTCGGCGGGCGGGCAGCGCGGAGGGGCTGGGCAACCGGGCGGCTGCTCGGGGCGGAGGTGGGTAAGGGGGGCCTGCCAGCCAGCGGGAGCATTTCGGCGGCGTTCTGCGGGAAACGCTCTGGATCTCAGTCGCTCCAGTACTCCCTTCCTAGGGGGAAAAGCCGCCACGTTGCAGGCAAAAAGGATTCCTGGGGCGTCCGGAAACGCTCCTGGCTCCAGCCCGGCGCACGCTGAAGGCCGAGAGCCCCGCAGCACGGCTGCAGCGTGAGGCGGCCTTCCAGCGCCTGGGAGAGCTGCTGGCGGCGAGGGCAGCGCGCCGCGGGGCTCTCTTCCTAACGGAGGGGCCGGAGGCGAACCATAAATGCGACCTAGTTAAAAGCTCCCGCCCCGGCTTAATTACATAGCACTGGGCGGTTCTGTTTAAGCATGATAAATTTCTGTTCCTCGTTTTCTCTCGCATCGGCACAGCAGGAAATAAGCTCTGTAAGACTGGAACCTCCAACGCTATCGTGGTAATATTTTTCCCTGTGTTTCAGGAAGCTTTGTGCAAGAGTGAAAGAGCTCGAGTTATGGAAAAGCAGAAATATGCTCCAGTGTGGACGCTCAGGAAGAGCCCGCCCCCTGACTGGTATCTTCCACTTGACCAAGACAAACCCAATTAGCAAGACTCCCTTGCTGTGTTGGGTCAGTAGTGTAATACACGATGCAGAACTATGCTGTGTTTTTTTCTTCCACGTCATCTTGAAATGATACAACTGTAGCTCTGCCCTGCCAATACTTTAGTACTCATGCAAAAATACCAATTATTTAAACACCCAGTATTTTTTAACGGGAGGATTGAGGTGTGTAATTTGATTCTGGTCTCTTACTCCTCTGTCTTACACTTTAGGATTTCATCTCAGCAAGCAACTCCTAAGTTAACGCGTACGTGATCTAGCTCCTCCTGCTCGACGAGGAGCTCTTCCCCTACCAGCCACTGTTGCATGCCTTTGGAACAAGGTGCCCCCACCCCAGGCCTGCCAGCTGGGAGAACAAAAGCAAGCTGGGACTCCTCCCTGCCCGGTCAGGACAATCGCAACCACGGGGATTGAAAAGGCATTTCCCAGATTCGCTGTTGTCGTGGGTTAAGAGCTTCTCACCTGGTGGGGGATGATACTGCAGACCCTGAAACTGCAGCCCTGCCCCTCTCTGGAACTGCTCGCGCATGGTGGTGGGTGTTGATGGCAGTATTCAAAATTACTACAAAAATAAAGGTTTAAATGACTGAAGAGAGATCTGTTTTGTTTTAGACCCTTAGAACCCTTAGAAAACTTAGTTACAATGCTTACATGGCAATATAAAAAAAAACACCTTAATTTTGGCTTTGTCACTGTGTTTTCCATCTGTTTTCCCTCTTACATGCAGAAGTACTTCAGTGAAGTCTGAAAAGAGAGGCAGTAAACAGTCAGCTGCTACCTCCCTTGCAGTGCAGACTTGGATGTGATGACTGTGACATTCTTTTCTCATAGCATAGGAATCTTCCAGCTTATGGTTTATGCAGAACAAAAAAAAAAAATGCTGCTTGGGAGCATACAGAGGGATGAGACATGAGCCCAGAAAGATAAAATACTCCGTAAAATACTACTTTGTCTTCTTCTAGCATGGCACAAGGGTAAGGCAGTGTAGTTTTGTTGGGTGTCTTACCACCTAGATAGCCATTTCAAAAACCCAAACAAACAGATACTTCATTAATACGTTTTTTTTACAGTCACACAAGTACAGTGTTTTAACCTGCAGAAGGAACTGTTTATTCTTATTCCATTCCTTCCTCCTTCAGTCGCCTGAGTAGCTCACTCCAGATGAACAACAAACTCCTCCGTCACTGCGTATACACTTTGGTGATGTCAATGCATTTCCCTTCAGGAGGATCGTAACCGGGAAGTGGTGGGGTGTAATTAGGTCCGTCTCTCTCAAAGGGGAAGAGCCCCTCATCTCGTCTGATCGCGGCCTGATACAGCTCCTCGGATTCAAGGCGCAGTTCCTTTAGTGCCTCTTGCTGAGCTTCTACAAGGGTCTGAATTGCTTTCTTTTCTGCCTTATCTTGTTTCTGCTTAAACACACACCACTTTTTCATAAGTAAAACTCTTCTTTCAGTCTCCTCAAATGACAGAGGGGGAAGACTTCGCACCCTGATAAAGAATAAGATAAGACTGTAATAAATAGCCTGCACCCCAAAGAGCAAATTTTAAAAAACCAAAACAACAACAAAAAACCCCCACCACCAACCAAAAAAACCCCACCAAACCCAGAGAATACATTTCATTCACGCAATGTCTGTGAGGTTTTTCCACGGTCATTCTAACAGAAAATTCGTGTTACTCTTTTTTTTTTTAGTACTTTTAGCAGGAGCAAATAAAATTTGCTTTCCACATTTTTGTCCTGGTAGAAGTAGACAAGGTTTGGTACCAAGGCTGGCACCATGTTGCAGTTTTGCAGAGAAAGAAATGGGAAGCGTTTCTTCTACCATGAATGCAAGCGCATGGTGACAGACAGTCTTACTTACCTGTTGTTATCCGAGTACTTAACTGGTGGTATAAAATCCTCAATTGGAATCATTTCTGGGGCAAGTTTTTCCAACTTTTTAATCTTCTTTTTCATACGATCCTTCTGTGCTTGCTCTCTCTTTAAATCCACTTTCTTCTTCTTCTTTGGTTGTGCTCTACAAGGGAAATAATGACGTGAATGAAAGAAGATACTTTGTCACTTAATTCAACACCAGCAACCTTCACTTCCACTTTACCTTTCTAAGGACTGTTCCTTCCCATTGCTTAATTTGGTCCCTAGCAGAAGTTCCAGCCATTAGCTTTATTCAAGTAATGTAATTTCCAGGAGACAGTAATATGTCTGCAGAGAGAACTGCACCTGCCCGAGAAAAGCAACCTCCAATTTTGTGCTGCACATCAGAATGACCTGAGGAAGCTCCACAAAAACCGAACCGGAATTGTTTTGCGCTAGCTCAGAGCGCAGCAGAGCAGGTAACAGGTTTATCTGCAAATATTCCTGTCATCTCACATTTAAGAAGAGAGTGAGGGGTTTTAAACGTGCTCTTAAAATTTCCGCATTTGGAACCAAACTCAAGGTGCAGATGTTACTCTTCTCCGCGCAGATCCAGCATACCCAAGATAACGTTTGCCACGCTCCCCAAACACAAACCAGTCCTCGCAGTGGATGTATGGGACATCGTTCCTGCCTTGCAGATCGAACAAACCACCTTTATGGCGCGAAAGAGCCTCTCTGATGGTACCTAACAGCTACCAGGTATTTTAAATCCACTTGCATCAAAACAAGCCATGGACACCAACATGTAACATACACGTAAGTGTGGGCTACCACTTTACAGTGAAGTATTTTCGGTTCAGCTAGGCTTTCACTTCCGTTGTTGCTCAAAAGGGAATTCTGGAGCACAGCCTAAATCCAAACATCTCCAGCCACGTTCTGTGGTTGAGGAAGGAAACACAAGTACACACAGGCATAAAACCGTAACTGTATAGGTTACCATTAAACTCTCAAGAGGCCGACGGGTCTTAGCTACTTTTACATACAGTGACTTAAAAGCAAACATCTGTAGTTAAAAGTCAATTCGGACTTGGGAAAATCTGCGTTCCCCTGAGGGTGAAAACACTTCCAGGTAACTCCACGGCGGCGGCGCTCACCTCGTGGGGAGAGATGCCCTGAGCGCCAGCAGTGAGCCCTGCCAGTGACTTCCTCGGAGCGGAACCGTCTGGGGCAGCCAAGAACTTAAGAAGAAAAAGGAACACAAAGCGTGAGGAGAAACTGACTTTGATGACACCGATTCTGCAAAACCCAAGAGCTACTTATGAGTCGTAAACGACGAGCTTCGAATCATCTTTTGCTCCTTGGCTCATGACAGCGCCCAGTGTTTGCCCGGCGATGGCAACCTCAGCTCTTCAGCAAGGTCACCAAACCCAACACTTGGGCCGTTCGGTGTTGAGGATCCACGGGGCACCGAGGGGCGACGCAGATACATTTTTTAAGCCTGCGAGCAGCTTGGAGTAATTTAATTCCGAAGACTCCGACAGCGGCCTCCTCGCAGCGCTGCTCCTGCAGCGGCACAGCCGGCCCCGTCCGGTCCCGGCGGCTGCCGGGAGGGAGCCGGCCCCAGCGCCCGCGCACCGGCCGCTCAACGGGCGGAGCTGGGCCGGCGCACACCGCGTCCCGCTGCCGCCGCCGGAGCGCAGGCCCAGGCCGCCGAGGGAGCCCCGGGCGAGCGAGGCCCGCCCGGGACGGGGACCAGGCCCAGGGCTCGCCGGGAGAGGGCGAGGCCGGGGCGGGAACCCCGAGCAAGGGGCGCTTCGCTGGGCTCCCTTCCCCGCGGGCCCGGCGCAGGGCGGCCGCAACGGCCGGGCCCGGAGAGCCGCCGCAGCCCTACCTGAGCCCCCGGCTCGCCCGGGCCGCCGCCGCCGCCAACATGGCTCCCTGACGGTGCCAGCGGTGCGCCCGCGCTCCCCGCCGGCCGCGCCCGCCTCCCGCGCGCCCTGTTCCGGCCCACGAGCGTTCCGCCCGCGCTGCGAGGCCCGAGGGAGGGGACGGGAAGGCCCCGCCCCGCCCCGCCCCGCCCCTCCCCGCCCCCGCCATCGCCCCGCTCCGCCCGGCAGGGGGCGCCCGCCCGCTCCCGCCCGCCCGCCCGCCCGGGGGGCGGGGCGGCGGCGCCTCGCGGGATCTCGCCCCCCGCCGGCCGAGGCGGGGGAACGCCGGGGCTCGGGGGCGGCTGTTTCCCGCCGGGCCGGTTAGGCCGTTGCCAGGCGCCGAGTTCCGGCGTTGCCGGGAGCCGCCGGGAGCCGAGCGGGGGATGCGGCCGGGCGGCGGGGGCTGCGGCACGGGCGGCGCCGGGGCATGGAGCGGCGCTGAGGCGGCTCCGGCCGGCGGAGGGGGCGGGCAGAGCGGGCAGAGCGGCGCGCGGCGGGGGCCCATGGTGGCCGGCGGCCGCTGAGCTCCGCCGCTCGCTCGGCCGCGGAGGCAGCCCGGGCGGAGCCGCCCTGGGGTCCCGAGGGCGGAGGCCGGCGGGGGCCCCGGGCGGGGAACAATGAAGCTCCTGAAGCCGACCTGGGTCAACCACAATGGTGAGGGCCGCGCCGCCGGGCAGCAGGTGCCGCGGGGCCGGGCGGGCAGGTGCGGCGCGGGGGGGGGAGCGGGCCGCGGGTGGGGGCCGGCGGCGGCGGCGGGGCGCGGCACACGCGCGGGGCGAGTTCGGACGCGGGCGAGGGGCGGCCGAGGGGGGAGCCGGGCGTGGCGGCTGGGGCAGCCGGGGCCGCTCGTAGCTGCCGCCTGGCACCCTGCGGGGCGGCCGCGGCGTGCTCGGGGCCCCCGCCGCCGGGAGCCGCGGGGCGCGTACGCGGGGCGGCGGCGGGCAGGTGCCGCGGGGCGGGAGCGGGGAGCAGCGAGTTCCGGCCGCGGGGTCCTGGTGGGCTGGTGCGGGGGCGGCGGGCGGGGGGGGGCGGGGGCGGAGGTGCGGAAACGAAAGCGGGGTTTGCAGAGACACGGGGCTTCCAGGACGCGGAGCGGGTCCGGCGGGAGGGCTCGGCCGGCTTCGGCCTCCGGAAGATGGCCGAGGGCTGTGCGGGGGCACCGCCGGGTCCCGGCCGCCGGGCGGGCGCTGCCGGGCGAGGCTGAGCTGCCCTCGGCTTTCGGGACGCGGGCCGGGCGACCTCGGGCTGGTGAGGGTGCGGGGGGACGGGCCGAGACGAGCGTCGCCTGTGCCGGGGAGGGGAGGGAGGGCAGGGAGGGCAGGCAGGGGAGGGCGTCCCGCAGCGGCCCGGGTGTCCCTCGGGGCGGACGGGCGTCCCTGCCAACGCGCAGCCCTGAGCGCGGCCGTTTCGGTGTTCACGTCCCCCGACGCGGTGAGCTTCGGCACCGGCCGTCTGCGCTGGCGCCGGCCGCGGGGGAAAAGGTTCTTCCGACAGTGCTCTCAAAACAAGCCCCTGAATTGAGGTGGTATCCTCTCTGCCGCTCCTCTGGTGGCTTTGTAGAGATTGGTGAGCTCAAACGCTTTCAGAATGAAGTGTCAGTACTGGCAGAAAGCTCTCCGCTGCCGGAGCGTGGCGAGTACAGGACAGCATCGCTGTTATGTGCTTACGCCGCTCACGATGAATTCCCAGAGTCATACCTGCACTGTTCCTGGCGGAGCGGTGACAAGAAATCTAACGCGAAGAGCTCGCTTCTGTTTATGCAAGTTTTCTCCTCCGATTCATGCGTACAGCTTTACTTGAGCTGCAAGTTCTGTACCCCGGTATAAGTGCCAATAGTTGGACTCATCTGGCTGGGTGGTATCTAGAATAAAACCAAGCCGGAGACCGGCTTATTCAGGCTGGAGAAGCGTGCTTTGAGTTAGAAACTGCAGATGCAACTTTACGGCTGCCTCTCAGGGTGCGTCGTCGTCGTCTGTGTAATCGTGCTGCAGGTTTTAAGAGCAGTAGCTGAAGCCTCGAGCTGAAATTCGCATCCGTCTTCACTTGAACTACTCTTCAGGGGTCGTATCGTCAGCAGATGGACCTAGCCTTGTAGAAAAGGTTGTAGTGAACTGAAAAAACGTGGAAGTACTTTATTTGAGATGTTTTTTACATTTCTGCTTGGTTAATCTAAACAAATGTAGCATTTGCATCTTAATCTGTGGCTGCCTGTGGGCAGACTGTCCTGTGCCTCTCTGGATCTTCCGTGGGAGCCCACTTAGGAGCAGCTGAATAAAAACTTTCGGCCTAAATCTTTGCAGAGCACAGAGATTAGATCTGTAACTTCTTTCCTTATTTCTTTAATGGGTGCACCTCTTGGTACGGGTATGCGTTTGAAATCTGTAGCGATTTAAAATACGTGTAACCATTGCAGAAGGCAGTCTTCAGCCAAGCAGTTTGCAGCGGGGCTCGATTTACAAAGCCCTGCGATGCTTTGCCTGGTGGATAACGCGCTACACGGGGCCTCGATAGTCCCAAATTTTATTCCCATTTCTGCCCCTGTCCTGCTGGGATGAGTTTGGGCAAGTCACTTTGCCATAGTTTCACCACCTGCAAAACAGACATTCATCGCTGGCTCGTTTGTAAAATGCTTTAAGGTCTGCTAACGTATACAGGACTGGATAACATTCATGCGTTCTCACCCTTGGGGCAAGGAGTGCAGGATAAAAACTGGTGAGTTTAGTCGGCCCCTTTTAGCGTACCCAGGTTCCGGATCCTGCGGGCCTCGCTGCGTGCAGGCAGTCTCCGTCGCTTTTAACGGGCCTACCTGTTTGCTCTGAAGCCTCCCCGGAAACGGGGTGAAGACAGTTTATACTGTGCGTACTGGAGACTCGCTGTGATAACTTTTACTCCTTTCGTTTTCCCCACGGGCACAAGAGGCGGCTTCGCTGTTGCTGGTTTGTGAGCGAGAGTCCTGACGGCAAGGCTGGCTCTTCCACGCGCCAGCTCGAGGTGCTGTCATTCCTGCCTTTCCCTCTCCCCGCTCAGTTTGTGGGGTTTGTTCCGTACTGAACGGACTGGGATGAGTTTAATGATGCTTACAGGCGTACATTCTCCATGAGTTAGTAGGCATGAGAAGTTAGTGTCACAGCAGGGAAGGTCAGTACACCTGGGGCTTGTACGCTGCTCAGCCGAGATGCTCTGCTTTCACGGTAAAAGCACTTTTAACACATTTTGGCTCTACAGGTTTTTGTCTTGGGCTTCTTAATGTCGCTTTATCTGAGTACTCACTGGAAATACTACTTCTTCAGATGCATTTGCCGTAAGCTTTTCACACTCTTAGTGTGGGTTTATTAGATTTTGCATGAAATCCTCACTATTGTCGCGTTCTTCTCTTCCGTGTTTCTTTGACTTAGAGCAAGGAAGAATATTGAGAAGTGCAACCCAATGGTGGGGGCGGGAGCGGACGACAGTAAGATAGAGATGGCGTGGTTTGCTTCTCCTTCCCGGTTTTCCATTCAGCGCCTCTGTAGAGATGCATCACGCATCCGACAGTTGTACGTACGCATTTGGCACACAAGGTTTTGAGAGCCCTGGTGCTTAAAGGTGGCTAACGCAGGCAGGCGCTGAGCCCTGCAGGAGAGGAGAGGTCCCTTGCGATTCCGAGAAACCCGTGCAAACCCCAAGGTGCTGTTCATGTGTAACAACTTGTAGAAATTGGAGCCTGCTTTTGTTTAAATATAGGCACGGAGGTTATTATCTCTCCAAGCTGTAATGGTGGAATGTAAATATTTGAATTGATTTGTGAGTCATGTTGGATGTTATGTATCAGATGGGCTGGAAGCAAAATGAGTAGAAACTCATTCATATTTGGTAGAAATTCGTGTGAAATTGCCTTTATATTTCATTGATCATTGCCTAAAGTTAAATAACAAACAGAAATGACGCAATAATTAAAATTGCTTTTTTTCTTCAGCTGGGGTATTTTTTTAAAAATGGGACCTTTGCCTTGGCTTTGAATTATCTGACTTGGAACATTTTGTTCCAAGCTTGTTTCATTATTGGTATTTCTTTAAGTACATAATGTATGATTGGGTTCTTTAAACAAATAATCCAACAAGACATCTGGTCCATCATAAGGTGTTCTGTTTTTAATGAACCTGGTTTGCTTCCGTATGCAATGTGATGCTGGGAGCTTCAATAATTTAAAGTTATATTTTTAGAAATTCTTACAAGGGTGCAAAATGTCTTAAAACACACTGTTAGATTTTAACAGTACTGCTTGAGAATCGCTTACATTCTGTTTTGATGCTTGATTACTGTTAGGAAATCCAACACTTCTCCATTAGGAGCATGGGAAAGCATTCAGTCACTTTGACACAGGGACCTTGTGCCTTTTGGCTCGTTTCGACAGGATCTAACAACGTAATCACGTAAAGACCTGGGCCCAGGGAAGGAAGCGGTCGCTATCAAATAATGGCTCCTTCTCTGTTATTTTGAGAAAATGAAGGAAGTGAGGAAAAACCCAGTACCTGTGATCAGTTTATGAACCACAAGTAGTATGGAACAAGTCTTGTAGCGTTAAGCTGTGACGGTTATCCACCACTGTGAATGGTATTCCCTCGATAACGGTACCCTGGAGGAAAGAGCACCCTGGTAATGACTTTGTCTTGCTAAATTTCTGTCCTGTGATCACTTAATCTGTTCTCTTTTTTTTTTTTTTTTTTTAAATCACTTGACACCTCTAAACTGGAAACAAATATAAGTCTTGGTTTACTTGGGCAAGCAATCTAATGATTATTGAACTTGTTCTGTATTTTAAGGGATAGACATAAAAGTGTAGAGAGCAAACTTATTAAAAACATAAAGAAATTCCTTCTAGATCATGAAAAGAGTTAATATACGCTCATAATATGTAGCTGTAGTAGTGATTCCTTTTTTTTTAAATCTAAGTAATCTAATTTAATCATGACAAGCCCCATGTTTCTCCATAGCCACAAAAAGCACGCGCAGCTCTGGAGCAGGACGCTGGGAAGATTTCCCTTTCCAAGCCGGCGCGCTGGCGTTCTGATGCCTCTCGCCGCTAACGCTGAAACTTTGAATGTGCCGCTGTGAACTCCTGTGTTTCACCTGTGGCTGTCCTGGTGAATATCAGCATGTTACAAAACTGACTTGAACCTTCACGCGGCGTTTGTGCTAGACAGCAACGGATTGCTTGTGACGTTGATACGCTGCTTTCCAATAAATAGTAAAGCTACAACTTCTTTCTGAGGATTGGCCGAAGGCTCCAGATTAGGTGCTCTCTAGTCCGGGTTACACCACCGTGAGTCTCTACGCTTTCTGGGGCTGAAACACGCAGTAGCTCTACTACTGCCTGAAAAATGGATGCAAATGGTCTTTTTAGCTGAAGTGCTAGAAGCTCGCGTTCCTGTATCGGTGGAAGAGCACAGTGAAAGTGGTGTGAACTGAAAGCCGTGGGCTCTAAGCAACTGAACAGTCCGTGTTTACTGATATTACCCCCGGATCTTAGAATAATATCCAAAGCCATTTGAAATCAAATCCAGGCTGACCTGTAAATAATATTTCTCCTAGGTTGACTTGTAAGTATTCTGCTGTGCCAGTATGTGCCATGGCGTTTTGCAGTTGCTGTTTGTATTTTGATTAAAGCAGAATGTCTGTTAAGAAGAGGGTGTGACAGGTTGGGGCTGGGTGTAGTTTCACCGATTTCCTGTATATGGAAAATGGAAGACTTATTTGTACAAACTCCGAGAAGTCTGGAACTTGATTTAGTAAACTAATGTTTCTAGGGAGAAAAAGAATGTCTTTAAAGGTTAACCACTGGATGCATCTGGACATTGCTGGTGAGATTGAGACGTATGAAACTAGTCCAGTTTATTAGGAATTATCCATCAGATGGAAACAGTATTTACTTGGCTCTTATGGGAGATTAATTTGGCGGGCCTCATGTTCACAAGCCATTAAGCTTATTGGCAAATTCTGCGGAAAAGCCCGAGTTCACTGAGTAGATCATTGTGTATGATTAGTTACCTGTGGAATGAGATCCCTTTCTGGATCACAGTTGAGCCATGTAGGAAAACTGATTTATTGTTGAGGGCTTCATTTATTACCGCCGCCTTTCCTGAGTGCGAAGTCCGTACCCTTTTTAAACTTCCCATATAAAATAATGCCCTGTGACCTGACGACTTCCACTGAGGTCTGAGCTTTTAGGATTGTAATAATTTATGAAAATACCTGCTCAGTGCTCATTAGATTGAAACCCAAGTTTATGCTAGGAAAAGAACTAAAAAGAAAGCATTATCCTACTATATAAATACATGGATCATTTGCGTTTGAACATTGTCTTCAATGCCAGTTCCCCTCCACGTCACAGAATACAGGAGAACCGAAGGAGGCTGATAGAGGAGTGACCAGAGTGATCAAAAGTGTGAGCCAGCTTTTGTACAAGGAATGACCGAGTAGGACCCTGGGCTAGGCATGGGAGGGCTGAGCTGGGGACGTGGTGAACGCCTGCAGGGTTGTGAGGGGCAGCAGAGGGGTGAATGCCAAGTGATTTTTGTTCACTGTTCTCCCGTACAAGAATTACGGGGTGCTGAAGTAACAGGTAGCAGGTACAAGATACGTGAAGTAGGGAGAGTCCATGGGTGAGCAGGGGATCTCTGTGTTAGGGGCTGTCGATGTTATTTATGGATCTGAGATGGCTGATTGCGTTTACAGAAGAAAAGTCTGTTGAGGGCCTCTGACTCACGAATCAGAGTTGCAGTTTTTTGGAGCTGGAAGATTGTCCTAGGAAGAAGCGTCGTGTGCTTGCTGTTGTGCAGATCCCTAGGGAGGTATCTAGTGCTGGGTTCTGAACACTGAGTACTGGGATAGGTGGACAATGTGGCTAATTTTAGGCTTTTATGGTGAATTTGTAGCTAAGTTACCTCTGGCTCCGTAAGTAATTTGCTAAATTTCATCAACCCCATTTGTGGTCTGTGCAAAAACTTTGCTCAGGAGGAAGGGAGCTGATGTTACTGCTCCTGTAGAGTTGTGCTCTTAGGGTAAGGCAGAAGTTGGAGATGCTGTGATAGTTTTAAACACCTAGTAAAGGAAAAGAAAATTACATAATGTCTGTAATTTTTGCAAAGCAACAAGTGCAATGACTTATTTCACAATTTTTTGGCATGTATAGCATATCTGTTTTCCCTGAATAATGAGAAGCCAATGTATCTGTCAGACAAACTTATCAGTGTGTGCTTTGGTCACAGCTGCTTTCTAATGCAGGCTTTGGGGAAGGAAGAGTGGTGGAATCGGAGCAGAGGAGGAGCGAGTCTTCCCGTATGAGATGGCTGCATCTATTAAACCAATTTTAAATACAGTATTGTTAAACTACAAACACCTAAACTCTGAAGCCTTGTTCATAGGTGCTGTGCTGGCTCTGGAAGTCAATAATTCCTCCTGATTATTGATGGCCCTGTGCTAGAGGTTGCTGTTCCTTCTGATTTCCTGGGGAACTGTTTCCCGTTGGTGCGAATGATACATAGGCAAAATGAGCCAGGTCAGTACAATTAAGAGGTCTTTGATAACTGGCTTCCTGGAAGGAGCACTCTCCTCTTCATGTCTAACGGCAAATTTGAGGGTATAGTGAGCCTTCTTGCCCAAGGCCTGATGCAGATTGAAAAGGTAACCTCTGCCACCTCTAAGGTCTACAGAATGACCTGTTTCCCTAAGTGTCAGTGGGTTAAACTATTTCAAATGATGCGCTGGTTTAATTTAAGGGAACTTCCACATCTTGGGAAGGACAAAATAAATGTTTGCTGCTTGCCTGTGCTTCTCAGAATATTCAGCGTAGCCCTGTAAGTTGCATTCGAGTTAACAGAATAAAAGACAGAATCAGACACAACAATCTGAAGAAAAGCCACAGCTAAGTCTCAGCTTATGTGTTTTATGCGGTCTAAAGGACTTGGAAGGAATGTAAGCTGAGTGCCATCTTACTGTACTTAAGGTCTTTGCTTGGCTGCCTGTAAAAATTTTAAGGGGAATCACATGTCAGAGTTGCAATATAAATCCAAATAAAATAAACCTTAAAACAAGTCAACATAAAGAAAAGAAAAGTTGACATGAAGCAAAATGCATATCCCTCAAAAAGTAAGAAATACTGGATATTTGGATGAGGGTTTTGTTAGCAGTTTGGTGTCAAGGAATTCAGAGGCTACAGCTGCAACATAAAACCTAGTGCTGGATAAATTCTCCAGGTTTTATCATATCATTTATGTCTTAACATATCGTGAAGATGCAGTGCGAGAATTGACATCCATGGGTAATTTATCGACTAATCTTGGTACGGTGGGTACTAGTTCTTTTGGCTGTTATGAAGAATTGCCTTATTTTATACTGGCACGTGCGTGATCTTGCCTGCAGAAGCATTCCAGTTCGAAAGGGTTCGGACTGCTGCCAAAAATCACTTAAATGTGGAAATCACATGCGTATTCCTTCAAGTAATCCTTAGCGGTAGCTCTTTGAGCATTGTTAAAGGCAGTAAGTTTGCTTTTCCCCTCTTCATTCTCCTGTAAAGGTTAAAGGAACTGTGAGCATATAGGAGAGCGTATGTGATCCGGTGGTCGGAGCAGAGTAGGCTGAGAGTGAGGGTTGTCTGGTTTCCAAAGCTGTTCCCCAACTCTGTTAGTTATTTGTTATAGGGTTTACATTTTCATAAAACTTCGTTTTCTTCGGAAAGATGTAGCATATGGAGAACTGAAAGATTTAAGAGTAATAGTAGCATTGGTTAGTCTTCCTTTGTCTATATGTAAGCCATAAAAAGAAAAGCTAGGCTTATGGTAGAAGCACTTCATAACAACAGAATTTACGTTTGAGACGGGTAGCTGTGTGACCAACAGATGCAGTCTGAGATTGGGGAGGATTTTAAAAAAACAAAACCAGAAACCAAAACAAAACTTGCTTCAGGTCATCAGCTAATGAACTGTAGAAACCTGGAAGAAATTCCTTACTCAAATACAGTTTTGCCTTGTTGGCACTTGCTTTGTGGTATTATTTTGCTTGGAGGCATTTCGCGTATCCTGCTGGATGAAGTGTCCTTGGTTATCACTCGTTTGTTATGGCGTGGTAACTTCCATATACACTTTTAATAGGCTGTCGTTTCTGTCATCAGGTTGCTTTCAACTCTCGTAGTCAGCTGTAGTTCCTACAACTATAGCTTTTAGAAGAAGAAAGTTATCCGCCAGCCAGAAGAGTTACGGTTCTTTTGGCGTTACTGCGTTCTCTTGGCTGTAAAACGACTCAGTATGTTGCCGCTTGTTCTCTAATTCCAGGAAAGCCAATATTTTCAGTGGACATTCACCCAGATGGGACCAAGTTTGCAACAGGAGGACAAGGTATGTCTGCGTACTGATAGAAGGCAGAATTTTGGGCTATAACGATGATCTTGTGCCTTCACAACACTTCAATAGGTTTGACCCTTTTAAAAACACATCGCTTGCGTAATTATCTGTTTCTTGGAGATACATGTCATTAAAATGTATTGAAAAGTGCTGCTGTCACTGCAGAAGGCAGGGTTACGTTTTCTGATGTGCTCACCCTCCTGGACATCATTGAGATAGTAGCTGCAATTTTTGAGTTGTGGCCATACTGGCCAAATTCCTTTTTTATTTGAAGAGGAACTGAACGTGACATTGGGCTTTTGACCTGCTAAATAGTAGAGCTGTTGGTACAAAAAAAATCCAATTATATAAACAGAATAGCTCAAGAAATATGTGCAAAAATATTATCTGGATTACAATAGTGAATAATTTTGTTGACAATAATTGCAATTTAGGATTGAATGTATTTTTTCTCTTTTAAAACACAATTTTGTTATAAATAGTTCATCCTTATAGTTGCTATCATTATGGAAAGTGTGATTTTTTTGAACAAGGCTGTGTAACTTTATTTTTAATAGCTTCAGGAAAAATAAACCACTTCTGACTCAGTGTAATTATATCAGATATGTATAGCAAATGTATATATATGTATTCAAATGTTTCCAAAGTTCCCACTGCAATAATACCTAAATTTTAGCATCTGTTCTGGGACTGAGATTAAGTTGAAAAGCTTTTATTCATGTCTTTAAAAGGGGGGGCTTTTTGTTCTCTTACAGGTCAGGATTCTGGGAAAGTTGTGATCTGGAATATGGCTCCTGTCCTGAAAGAGGAAGATGAAAAAAATGAAAATATTCCCAAGATGCTTTGTCAGATGGACAATCACTTAGGTAACAAAGATATTTTTAAAAATATATATATTTTTTCATACTGACTGTTGGTAATTTGCCGAAGCTTAAGCATTACATGTTTGTAATTACAAAAATTAATGTCCAGTGGTGAATCCATCCCCCTGTCCAGTGGTGAATCGATCAAAGTACAGCAGAATGGTCTCATACTTTGGCTATGTACTTTTTTAGATATTCAGCAGCAAGTGTTGTTAAAATGTGGGAAAATGTACAGAGAAATATAGATACCTTTGGAAATCTCCTCCCTATTAACTTTTTCCAGCTGTGGCCACAAAGTAGTTGATAATGCACATTCTGAGAATCTGGGGAGCTCTGAAGGAAACGGCAAGGGCAGAAATAAGTATAAAAGAAACATCATATGAAGTATATTGGTTATAGTTCTGAATTATTCTGGATTTATTGCACATTCCATTTGAAAGTATGGTTACCTGAACAAGCTGCCCCCTTTCTTTTCTTCAAGATATATCTGTCCTTCTTTGCCCTCTTAATCCCACCTTATTTACCACAAGCTTTGTTAGATGAATATTAATCTTTCTTCTTTTGAGCTCCTTTTGGTGAAGCTTTTTTCAATAAGGGACATTTTTTTAAAAAATAAGAAGTTCCTCAACTGCTACTGAAAGATAAGTGCCAATTCATTTATCTAAAGCAGGCAGAGTAACTGCTTTGAGTGGAAAAAGCCCACTTAAATCCTAAACATCTCCTGTCAAGTTTTGCTTATGATAAACTCTGTCCCCAGTCCAGAACCACTTAGTCTCGTATTTCATCTTACAAACTTTCTTTTCTACATTTCAGCTTGCGTGAACTGTGTGCGATGGTCAAACAATGGAGTTTACTTGGCTTCAGGGGGAGATGACAAGTTGATTATGGTGTGGAAACGAGCTGCGTAAGCATGTTTCTTCCTTCTCGATTTTATATTTCAGATAGGTTACTCTGTCACGTCTCTTCGCGTTTCTTCCCTGTGCTGGCCTTTTGTAAGCTCGCTGCTTTGCCTGGTGCACACGGAGCTGAAACCTGCGGCACCGCATCAGCGTATCGGAGGTTTGGTCTCCTCTGCCTCTTGGGCTGGAGCGTGTGCCTACCTGGGCAGTCTCTCTCCTCTCGAGGAGCCGAGGCATTTTCTTCTGCCCTTGAAGAAAGCTTGCTGATGAGATTTGAAGAGTTATCTTAAATGTTATCATTTTTTGCTACCCATAGAAATTGTACATTTTCTTGAAGCTAATTTTTTAATAACTGGGATTACTTTCTCTAAAACATACATTTTTTTGCTTCAGTTTTCATTGGAGGAATAACTGACTATAAAATAGAAGTGTACTGTGCAGCTGATTTTCTTCAGAAAGAAAGTTTGAAGAACTTGGTGGTTCTGTTGATAACTGTTTCTATGTTAATTAGGTACATCGGACCTAGCACGGTGTTTGGTTCTAGTAGCAAACTTACTAACGTTGAGCAGTGGAGGTGCGTATCGATTCTCAGAAGCCATTCAGGAGGTAAGTTAAAAGGCGTTGAATGGACATAGTTTGCATGTATTTGGAAAAAAAATTGTTTTTTGGCGTCACATTTTATTGCTCAAAACGTATGTATTTGGTGGCAAGTCAGTAATTACTTTTAAGAGCAACAATGAAAATCTAAAAGAAAACGTCATTTTTAATCAAATGCTGATTTTCATGCAAGTAACTTCCAGCAATGTAGTAGAAAACTTCCGGCAGCTATGTAGTAGAAAAATTAGCAACTAAGAAACACATATTTTGCTATTTGCTAGGTTAAAAATGAATCTGAATAAAGGAAGCTAAACTGTATTTTTATTTAAATAAATGTTCACACTTGCAGTGAATAATCTCCTGGTTGGCAAAAGATAAAGGTTTTGTAAACCAAAGAATATTTACGTTTATTTAGAAAAAGTAACTAAAGAGCCATGCAAAAGATGAATAAACCAGATAATTTCAAATGCCTTTTGCACCTGCTGACATGAGCTATGATTAAAATCAAGCTTGAGATCACTTTGATCACTCCACGTGTGTTTGGAATAAAGCAAGTGCATTGCAATAGCTGCTGTTGCTTTTTCATTCAAAGCAGGACAAAGTACTTTCCGCAGGCATTAGTACTTCCTATAATCACTAACCATTGCATTCTCTGCCTTGGATGTTTTGTTATTCCCCACTGAACGTTGTAAGTTGGAGAGCCTCTCTCCCGATGAGCGCTGCGATGTACTTCTGACCTGCCGCTCTAGTGAGATGATAATCATTTCTCAGTGATAGAAAAAATGTTGCCACACAAGTTCTTTTTTTGAAAAGATGTCTGGATTCTCTGATTACCATCAACGTCTTATATGGAAACTTGTTTTTTTAAACAGATGTCATGGATGTAGCGTGGTCTCCGCATGATGCCTGGCTGGCATCCTGTAGCGTGGATAACACAGTTGTCATCTGGAATGCTGTCAAATTTCCAGGTGAGAATTCTTACATTTTGGATGTGCGAGTATGTACAGCTTTGTGACAAGCTCTTCCCTCCATGGGTGTATTTGACTGACTGAAAATCTCTATGTGGGAATGGGTTGTCTGTCTTTTGCGACGACAGGCTTGCAATCTGGTGAGTCAGTCCTCCTTCCGCGTTCGGATGGCAGCGAGCAGTGGAGCCACTCTGCGGCAGACAACAGCTACGTTCAGGCTGTGCTGCTGATTTTACATGAAGGTCGTTATGAAATGTATTTTCTTTTTCGCCTTCTCTGCAAAATCCCGAATAAATAGAACTTCAGCGTGATATTACATCTATATATGCATATATTTTTTTCCCCTGTTGCCTTTGTACCTACAGGACTTTCCATTTGCCTTTTGGGGGGCATTGTCTTATTTACCCCATTTTAAATGCTGCTGTTTAATAAGCAGTGTGACTCTACAGGATGAAGGGGAGGAAGGAAGGACTAGGGGAGCCTCACAGTAGGAGAAGCTCTCAAGTCTTACATTTGATGGCCATTTTCCTTCTTCCATTGCTGCAGTGCTGGCAATTCACAGGGTCCCGAGGGCTCTTTCTCAGGGACCGCGCAGCCAGCAGCCTCAGCCGACCTGCGGGGGTCTGGGGCAGTTAGGGAGCGTGTGCCTTTATTTGGCTGCTTCTCACCACGGAACTTGATGCAGGTTGAAACTCCCATTGTGTGGTGCCCAGTCACTGCCGTTTATTTTAGGGTTGCTTCCAGTCCTGATACCAGAGTTTTTAGACTTCCAGGCTGGCTGTGTTGCCTACGCAGTACTCTCAGCCTCTTCTCTCGCAGTCTGATAAGCGAGAGATGGACTGAAAGTAGGTTACCAGCTCTGCCAGGCTTGCGTGTCTGTTCAGTCGCAACTTTGACTTAGTTCCTGTTTGGTGCACAAAGCTGAATTTGTTGCGATAATCATTGGGTACAGAGGAAAGGGTGAATGTTTAACTGAAGTTCCAGTTAAACTGCTGCTTTCCATCGCTTGAAAGTGCTATTCTGAACTTCCTGGGCTCTGCTGGTCTTCCTGCTCTGATCTATTTCTTATAAAAAGTTTTGTGTCCAGAGTTCTTATTCTGTCCAGAGTTCTCTTTCCCACTTTTTTATATCATTCTTAGCTTAAATACAGGTTCCAGTTTGGTTGATACGTTGTCGTTTGTACATTAGAAGAGGTTACATTTAATATGCTGTTTCAAAAAGATCTTGTAAATCTCCTCAACAGTCTGTCCTAAAGGAGATATCAATAACTCCTCTCTATTCTGAATTTTGTGCTTACAGAAATTCTTGCCACTTTGAAGGGGCATTCTGGCTTGGTGAAAGGGCTGACCTGGGATCCTGTTGGAAAATATATTGCCTCTCAGGCCGATGATCGAAGTTTGAAGGTGTGGCGGACCATGGACTGGCAGTTGGAAACCAGCATCACAAAACCCTTTGATGAGGTACTTCCGAATGTGTGACCATTCAAAGGGAATTCCTATAGAATGAGTGCAAACTGTAAGAATAATTCTGATTCTGCACAAGCATGAGTTAATTTAACAGTGCCGAATCAAATGAAGCTATCAGATGGCAGATTCAAAAGGGGGGAAAATAAGAGCTACTTTCTCACACAACACGCGACTAAATTGAGACTCGTTGCCATTGGATGTTGTGGGTGCCAAAGGTTTATGTGGGTTATGTAAACAGTTAAGTAAATTCCTGGAAATGTGCAGGGTGTTCCAAGGAAGTATTGGCACACTAATTACGTTGTTCTTACATTCTTCCCTATGCATCTTCCATCGGCCACTATCAGAAACGAGATAAGTACTTAGGAGGGATCTTTGGTCTGGCATCATAGAGCTGTTTATGTGATGACTTTGATCAAGAGATCAAATTTCTGGGGACAGAAGCTGGTGCTCAGTGAGTGGAGTGTTTTGCAGTGAGCTTGTGGTATCATGATTAGTGCAATTACTCTTAGTAATAGCCTGTAAATGCCTAAATTCATGTGTGAGCTGGTGTTGCAAGCTAAAGTCTCATTATTAGCACTTGGTATGCTGCAGCCCTGTCACTAACTAGGACTGTGATGAATACTGGAGCGTGCAGTGTCCAAAAAGACTTGTATTTTGTTTCCTTTAAAGTTCTCCCCCTTTTGGTAGGGCTTCCTAAGTTACCCTAGATCACCTCTATAAACATGGCTGAAGTGCTGAGAGTTGTATGTAATGTCATCCTTTTACATTCACAAAAGAGTTACTTTGTAATCGTATTCTTTAAGTCTAAAATTTAAATAGTTTGTATTAAAAATCCTTTGTTCACCAAACACTTTTAAAGCTCTAGTATGTTTTGGGTTTTGGTTTTTTTTCTTTTTTTATTCTTTTTGTCAGTGCGGAGGGACAACTCATGTGTTGCGTCTTAGCTGGTCACCTGATGGTCACTATCTTGTTTCTGCTCATGCCATGAATAATTCTGGACCTACTGCTCAGATCATTGAGAGAGATGGATGGAAAACCAACATGGATTTTGTAGGGCATCGGAAGGCAGTTACAGTAGTGGTAAGTGAGTGATAGTAACTTATCCCTGAAGTAAAACTTCTAATATGTGCTTCTTGATAATTTTATGCATAAATGGGACAAGACGTGGAGATGGGTGTCAAGATTAGTAAAGCAAACGCATGGTCGTGTTTAAAAAATGTCAACGTTACATGTTGGAAGCAATCAGCTTGCTCTTGTGAGAAGAGAATTGGACATAGATGAACAGGACAAGAAAGGGGAGTACAGGAGCGCGTTAGGAATGCCAAACACTAACTTTGTTAGCTGTTCAGTGACTTGATTAAAGTAACTTAGGTTTCTAGTGGGTTCCTGGTTGCTAGTAAAATTAATATTATTTGCCATTCCCGTTAAGACATTCAGAAAGCCCCTCAAGAAAGCATATGCTGCTTTTGTCAGTGCTCTTGCAGAGTCTGGTTAGGGACCTGGTTTCTATGAAATGTTTCTTTTTCACTCTTAAGTGGAAAACTTGCTTTTAAAGCAGATCTCCTACTAAAATGTAATTACTGTATAAAATTTGGGGCATCTCATTTGTTCAGAAATTCAATCCAAAAATCTTCAAGAAGAAACAAAAGAATGGGAGCTCCACCAAGTCAAGTTGTCCCTACTGCTGTTGTGCTGTTGGTAGTAAGGATCGATCTCTTTCTGTCTGGGTAAGTGGTTTTTTGCTGCCTTTGACTAATGTGGTCATTTGGATAACTTGAGGGTTTAGCGCAAAGGTCATGTGTACAGCATTAAGTCTTATATTTAGATTCATGTTTCGGGTTTTTTTCTCTCTGTTGTTAGAGGATTAGCTGGGGGGAAGGAAGTGGGTTGGTATTAGTTCATTTCTCTACAGCCAGGAGCAGCTAGAAGCCAGCGGCAGAGTGTGTTGCTCTGGTAAGGGGGAGGAACTGTGAAGGGCAATAACGTGTTACCACAGTTAATAAACGTAATTCAGCCCTATCTTCTTCCTATGTCCTTTACTTGTTCTCCATGTGAGTCTCATAAGAAAAAGACTTTACTGTTTCTCCATGTTTAGCCCACCTCACCCGTTAATCACTCCTGGAGTCTAGCTTTGTTAGCCTTGCTTTTATGGGTACGAGGAGAATATAGCAGGCACAGCGTAGCTGTTTCTGAGCATATATATGCCTCATCTTTCTGCTTCGTTCTGGCTTCAATCCCTGGCTTCTGCCTTTGCTATGGAAAGGAATACGAAAGCGAATTAGCTTTTTAAGTATACATTTAAGTTTTCAATATCTAGTTTGGGTTTTACTTTAAAATCTACGCTAAAATGGTTATCCTGGCTAAGAGAAGAGTAGCTATTCTCACATTTATAAATGCAAGACGGGATGTTTGGCAACTGCAAAGGACAAATTTAACCGATTTGTAAAGCTTTGTGATGAGAATGTGTGCCAGAACACACCAATTGCTAACTGCAACCTACTATTTATAGATTCCAGTGTGATATTTATCCATCAATTGCTAAATGCATAACACTAAATCTGTTTCTGGCAATGCTACCCGTGCATACCCATATCAAAGGATCACTCTCGGTATAGTTTACTTTCTATTTATACTATGATTTCATTTAGGGTGCCTGTTGAGGTTATACTAGGTATTATAGAGATGCAAAGTTATAGGCTGTCTTTGCCCCGAAGAGCTTAATAGATATGTATACAACACAGACCTATGGAAACATAAAAGAAATAACTACTGAAGATGACTACTACACTACATCTGTGAACCTATAAGCATGAAACATCCTAGATCACGTTGACTTCTCCTGCTTCATTTCAGTCGTACTATATACTATAGATATTAAGTCCATTAGTTTAACGTTAAAGAGCTTAGAATGTCTGATTTAGAACATGTTACTGGGAATTTTCATATTCGGTCCTTTATTACTAAGCTGATTTGTAAGTGTAGAGGAATGCTCTTTAAGAATAATTGTGAGTCAAATTCCCTTTGCTCTTGGTAGGCTTCACTTACTTCGACAAGCAGTCTGAGTGAGGACATGGAAACCTAATCTGTTTTCTGTCTTCCTCTTGTTCTGGCAGTTTGCAACATCCTTATCTCAGTAAAGCTTAGAATAGAAGCTGTCTTTAGCGTCTGCGGAATTACTTTTTGAGTGGTAGGGAGTGTTCTGTGACCAAGATGTAAAGGCAAAGTTGGTTAAGAAATTCAGTCTGTGTTTCAGAAAGGAGGAGAGGGTTGGATGTCCGCTATTCTTCTCCAGAGCTTCTCTGTGCCAGCAGTGGAATGGGTAGCGAGGTGCTTCAGATACACCAGCAGGCATACAGCTGTCTCCTGGCCAGGTCTTGTTTGGTGAACATTGTTAGACTCTGGGAGAGTATTAATGTGGTCATATTTGTGGTAGCATAGAACTTCTAAATTTCTGAGTGTTGTTTCTTCTGTTTTAAGCTCACGTGTCTGAAACGACCTTTAGTTGTCATACATGAGCTGTTTGACAAGTCCATCATGGACATCTCCTGGTAAGTTGATTTCTGCTGTTTGTTACAAAAGCCAAAGTGTTGCTATCGACGTTAGGTACACACATTAACTGGAAAGTCCTTAAAACAGTACAGGTTGTAGCTGTTGGAACACAAGTAATCGGTTCCTGAAGTTTTTGGTTCTGCTGCAACATCTTTGGTAGTAACATTAGCAACTAGCATGTGGTCACTTGAGATTGTGTAACATTAAAACTGAATAAAAATTAATATATTTAGAACATGATGCAGTAAAATACCTGTGGAATGAGTTCCTACTTGCTATGATCTCTGAAAATTTTTTCATAGCATATGTATTTTATACCATGACATGGTGGACCTGGTGAGTTTTATGTCCATTACATCTACGAAAAGTTATTGCACTATACAGGCATGTCAAATTCAGGTGAACCTTCTAGGCCAGTCTTTCCATCATGCCTAAGGAGACCATATAACAAAAGAGAAAATTTTTTTTTTTAAATGTTTTATGCATCCGCTCACTCATTTATACACACACGCACTACTCACTCATCGTTTGAATGCCTGAAGGATTTTCACGTATAAAAAAAGTAAATGCAATAGCTTGTGTTTTTAGTAAAACCGTAGTTATACTGTGGTGTTGCACGCCATGCGAAGGGTGGAAATTGCTCTGTGTTGGAGAGCGGCAGAGGCTGATCATGTAGCAAGTCTCAGAGAAGGGATAATGCACCTCTTACCCCCCACCACACCCCGTCCCCCAACCACAGGGCACAGCAGAACATTTCCCACGAGGCTGCAGGACATCTCTAGTGATTTGGGTTGGGCTGGACAAGCCGCTTGCCCAGCAGCCTACTGTCCCAAATCTTGTTTTCCTCTTTCTGCAGTTAGTGGTGCTCTCTCCTCTCCTGCTTTCTTCCTAAGGCCTGGTCATAAAAATGCAGAAGTGAATAGTTCTTTATGCACTGCAAGACTTGAATAATAGGGGAGGAATAACCATGAGAGCACTCAGTAAATGGTATTAAAAAAATACTCTGCACCTATGCGTCAGGTGATTTACAGAGTTAAGGGTTCTGTACAAGGGAAGACTAATATTTTTTTCATGATAGGCACACAGCTGATTACATAGGTTGTCTTAGTTCTAGCACTTCCTAACTTTTGAAATTCTACCTTAATAGCTGTAGCAATCTTGGTGGTTTCATGCTGTAAATTTTAAAGCTTACAATTGTATAACTTCCTCTTTTCTGTGTGCCATGTGGATTTTGCCATGAAACTCAGTGAAGCACAATAAAAAGTTTTCAAAACCAAAACATTTTTCTTTCATTAATAGATTAAGGCTAGAAAGCCAGTAAGTGGAATATTTCATGAGAAGTGCTGCTATTGTTGTAGGACAATAGCTTTGAATAGTTTTGTTTTCCTGTAGTGTTTTTTATTTCTCCATCTGCAGTTTGCACATTTTTTCATGGCATAAAGTCATTGTGAGTAATAGCTGGTTGACGTTTTGCAATTTCTGAGAAAATGATTTTGGGGGATATTTGAGAGACAGAGGATCATCAGGAAGCTTGTTATTTTATATCCTGTTTACAAATTGAAATGTATGGCTAAAATGTCAATAATACGGAATGTTCCCAGAAACATGCTCCATTCTGAAAACAGACTTGAGTAAATTCAGAGAATTCTGATACTCTTACATTGTTACAGCTCTCTCGTTTCTGTTTTAGAGTGTTAGACTTGGATCCGTCATTATCATATCTGAACACGATTATGTTTTCATGAAACAATTGCTTGGATCCAGAGGTCAATAGGAGCTCAGCAATCTTGTCTGCTAAGCACACAGAAAACTCTCAACACGATTTTCTCACTTTCTAACTTGGAGTAGTGTTGGGTAACCTAGTTGCACGATGCTGAGGCTAACTTCCCTGGATGTGATGCCATCAGGGCACCAGCCACCATGAAAAAAGACATTGTCAAACACCTATAGCCATGATGCATGTCATACATTTTTAAGCCTTGCTGGACTAATTTAGATAGGACTTCAAGAGTTCTGCCTGCTTCCCTTTCCTCTTCTCTGTAAACCACACTATGTCACTGTCTCTGTGAGCTCTGTAATTGGAAGTTACTGGGTTAGCAGTCAAAACTCATCAAATACTTTTTTCAAATGTGCAATAATAGGTTATACATGGAGGGTTATCATTCCATTAAGACCAGAATGTATAGTTTCTCCTCTCTCTTCCACCAAGAAAACAATTTGAGACCTCCAGGAGAGGGTAACGATATATCCCCACATACAAGAACCTGTGCAGTTTGCTTAAAAACCCAAATAATGAACAGTAACCAAATCAAACATATGTTCTTGCCTAGTACAGAGATTTTTGGACTGCTCAGATGCACATCTTGCTTTCTTCTTATTCCTGTTGCTTCAGATGATGATAGAGAAGAGGCATTTACCCAACGTATAGAGCTTCTCTCTTAAGAGTCTCGTCCCTTCTTCCTGTCTTGTTTATTTGGACTGTAAGCTCTTTGTAGGAATGGACTACCTGTTAACTTGTTTCCCATGCGTGATGAAGCTTCATCTTCCGTGGGCCCCAAACAGCAGTTTATACGGCCTTAAAAGAGGTGTATCGATTGCTTATCTGCTGAAGGCCCCTTTCTTCACCCAGTTCCATTTGCACACAAATTTTGTACAGCTTTTGAAGGACATACATTTATAACTTTCTCTCTTTGTTCATTGTGAGCACTATTCGGTTTTACCCCTGCAGAAGGGTTTTCACGGTGCTGATCATGCCATGGGTAGGTGTATTGTTCTAATGCCACCTTCCTGTGTGCCACCTCCAAGGGAATATCGGCACGTGGGCTCCTGCTGTCCATCACCCTGTCTCCTCTTTGGTTCCATCAGTAGTTGCTGTGCTAATAAATCCTATGCTAAGATTTTTATTGAGCAATTTATTGTATTGCCCGTTTGCATCAATGAAAGAGATTGAAAACAAAGATGGACTCTATTTCCTTCAGGACCCTTAATGGGCTTGGTATCCTGGTGTGTTCCATGGATGGATCAGTGGCGTTTTTGGACTTTTCCCAGGATGAACTCGGAGATCCGCTCAGTGAGGAGGAAAAGGTATAGTAAGCACACAGAGAATCTGTGATCATATTTAAGGGGTGTATTGATTCAGTTAAAGTATTGGACTATTTATAGAAGTATGTAGTGACTGATTTCCATATTACAGAAAAATGTGTTCTTGTCTACTTTACAAACCATTAAAAAAGAGTAGTCAAGAAATGAATTTGTGATCCTAGTTTCTATTCTGGAAAGAAAGTCTATTTGGAAAACATCCACTTGCTTACACATCATTATATATTTGAAGTAATTATTTGGCCAAGGAAACAAGGAGTGGGTGCTTCAAAACACTTTACAATTACTGTTTGACTTGCATCTATGCAGGTCTTTTTAAACTGATTGCTGTTGGCTGTTTTTTCCTCTCATTGCTATTAGCAACTAAAGCTTTGCATTCCAATTATTTTACATATTGATTTAGCGTTAGCTGAAAATATAAAGAAAAAAAAATCTGTAGCGTGTAAATGATACAGAGGGCATTTGCATTTTATGGATTCCATTGTGTGATTCCGTTACATTATAATTAGTGATGTCATGCTAGCAGTCGTAGTCACTCTTTTTGTGTGATACATTTTTAACACCCACAGAGCAACATTCATCAGTCCACGTATGGTAAAAGCCTAGCTATAATGACTGAAGCTCAGTTGTCTACCACCATCATTGAGAATCCCGAGATGCTCAAGTATCAACAGAGGCAGCAACAGCAGCAGGCGGAGCAGAAGAACGCCTCGATTAGGGAAGCGTCTGGGACTGCGACAGCGGCTCCCAAGGTGGCAAGCATGGTTAATGGGGAGAGTTTGGAGGACATTAGAAAGGTGGGTGTTCTTGGATAGTCACCTTATAGCGTCGAGTACTAAGCCGGTAAATATCAAACTGCTTATGATAAACCCGATTTCCGCTTCCTTATGCGTGTTGAATGGTCCCAGTTGAAGTTACTGGGACTTGTTAAAAAGTTAAAATGCTTTTAAGCAGAAGTAAGACTGTGTGGAAAAAGGCTTGTGGGTATTTCTGTGATGTGTGCTAAATTCTCGGTGTGCAGAAAGGAAACCAAAGGTAGCTAATAACAGTCCAGTTGTAGAACTGTACTTCAGTTTCTCAATGAAGGAGGTTGAAAGCAGCATTAATTCTCCCCTAAACATAGAACACAACTTTTAATGACAGATTCAATGCGTGCAGGTGGGAATGTTTCAGACTTGACTCTAATGTGGAGAGAATCAGAATTCTATTGCACTTTGTCCTATATGAACTTCTACTTAAAGAACACCTACTATTGGTCAAAAAAACCCGTTGTGGTATTTAAATACACTTGTATTAATAAAAATGTAGATTGATTCTATTTATGCAGTAATAGCATGGCTCAAAGACAATGTGGAAAAAAATCTTGTTAACAGATTTTTAGTTGAGGAGCATCTTTCATTGAAGACACCTATTCTTGTCAGTTGGAAAAAAAAGAAAAAGAAAAAAAAGCATTTCCTATTTATTGGAAATAATGATGAAATGTATTTCCCAACAGAATCTCTTAAAAAAACAAGTGGAAACACGAACAGCAGATGGTCGGAGAAGGATCACGCCTCTCTGCATAGCTCAGCTGGACACTGGGTACGTTTGGAAGTGGTCTCTAAAAATCCCTCTTTACCTTTTTATGGTTTTTTTTTCTTTTTTTCTGATGCAAACTAAGAATTCTGACTTATGTTAATCTTATGGCACCTAAAGCACTTGTTGGAAATACCTTATGTATACTTATGGAATATAGTTTCCGCCTATGTTCTCTGAGCTATAAGGTCTCCCTTCTAATAGATAAGGCTAATTCTCATTGTCTACCCTTATAGATGAGTGAACAATACTCTAATGTATTGCAGGTTCATATCTACATCAATACTGGCTTTAGCGTCCTTCGTATATGAGAAACGACTCTGGAAAGCTGGGTGTTGGTGGTTTATTTAGGTTGTATATGAGTATCCGCATGTGGAAGAGGGAAGAATGGAATAAATAGATCAGTTAACGTTACTCTTTTTCAATTATTTTTAAAGTGTTTTCAAGAAATGTATTTGTTGTTTGTCTTTTTGCTTAGGGATTTTTCTACAGCATTTTTCAATAGCATCCCAATATCTGGATCTCTGTCTGGCTCAATAATGTCTTCTCAAAGTAACCAGCAGCTCATGTCATTAGATTCTAACGCAGCAAATTCCCTTAATACTTCAAAGCCTTCTGTAGAGCCAACAGCAGCCAGTGTAAAACCAACAGATGATGCAGCCAATAAAGATGGGTCAGTATTTGCAGTTTTGTTTTTCACTTACATGACTCCATTTAGGTTTTAATTCTTGTTTCCAGTTCTGTAATCAAGCAATTATTAAAGTGGTTTCCTAACCTCAAAACTTCAAGAATCTAACATTCCTGAAAACATCAAGATTTTATTATGTTTGGTTACTTTAAGTAGTGATAAATCAGTAATTAATAAATCCATATGCATAGTTCTGGAAATGAACTTCAGTGCAATGAGGTACACGGTTGATTGCTAATGCTCTAACAAATTGACTTGCTTGTAGATTACTGGGCTGCTATTAGTAAATAATGAAGGTTTTCCAGCAATGGAATTAATGAAGCCTGTTTTCCATCAAATTCTGTCCTGTGTCCTGTAAGTCTCCTCTCTTCAAACATGGGAGTACTTCTTCCCTGTGTAACAACCCCATCAGAGCGCAGTGACACTGACTCGTCAGGGCACATATGCTGATTGCCCAGTGTGTCTTTCAAATTAATTATGGAACAACTAGATTTTACTTGCTTTTTCCCTCAGTGGTAACACTGACTTGGTTTCGTCTCCTCAACGTGTTTTTATAGCATTTGTAAGAGCGCAATGTCATTGGAACCTCTGCCACTCCATCAAATTTACTTGAAATTGGCCACAGATTAAAAAATGAGTGGGTAGACTATGAGAAATGATTGACAGATGAAACTATTAAGTCTCCTTTTCTTTGGAAATTGGACTTCTAACAGCTTTTTAGTTATCTTAGAGCCATTCGTTCTTTCAATTCATTCTCTGAATGAACTGAAAAATCTCTGAAGTAAACAGCTATTCAGGTAACAGATCCCTGGAATGCTTTAGTGTGGGGAAAACACATTCCTTTGCCTTCGGGTTATGGTTGGAAAGGCCTAATAATTAGTTTGGATTCAGCAACAACAAAATCAGAACCTGGCGTGAATTGTTTCAGCCCAAATTGTTTGATTGATAAAGAGTGGAATATAATCTTGTGATGGAAAATATTTGGTAACCTGAACAAGGGGTAAAACCTGGAACCCCAGTCATCCTTTAAAATAGCGATCCTTTCCCTTTGGGTATGTAAGTACCAGCTGAAAGTATCATTTCATTCCTGCATTAAAAATACATAATGAATGAATTAGGGTCTTTTAATCTAGATACATCTATGCAGCCACATGAAGCTCTTAGCTCTGAGATGTATCATAAACAGCTTTGGAGAGCAGGCAAAGCTTGCAAGATACTGATGCATGAAAAGGGAAAAAGCATATCATAATTCATGTATGGACTGAGTGACAGGTTTTCAGTGTGGTTTCTGGCCAGTGCAATGAATGCTAGCTAGTTGTTGCGAGCAATGCAGGTTACCAATACTAAATTTCTCTCAATCCTTGTCTTCCTGTCCCTTTTACTGACAGTGTAAATGCTACCTCTGCCTCAGCTGCTCCTCCTGCATCGTCTTCCTCTGTGTTGACAACTCCATCCAAGATTGAACCTATGAAAGCATTTGATTCTAGATTTACAGAACGATCCAAAGCCACCTCAGGGACTGCTGTTGTAACAAATACAAATCAGACTGTTGTGGACAGGTAAGGCATAGCCTGGGGGGGGGAAAAAAGAAGGCTAGTAATGTAGAGAGTTAAAGTGCTGACTCTCTGGGGTGTGGATGTCCCGGTGCTGGCACTCTAGAAATTGTCGTGGGTCTCTTCCACAACTGGAAGGAAGGAGGCGGCTGTGAATAGGTACATTCTTTGCTGGCAATATCCCTTTGCACATTTGTCTCTGGCATTTGGGATCAAGCAGACTCTTCAAAATATTCTGAGTTAAAACCATTGTTAGAAGAGGCTGTGTGTGCGCATGCCTCCGTGTGTGGCTGCATGCAGTTGTGCTCCTTAGAAGACAAAAATAGCCAGCCTGCGTCTCTGTACAAGAGTGAGATTCACTTCAAGATAAATTACCATACATGTCTGCAGAGGGCCTGTCTTCATAATAGCTGCAGATGTATTTCGGTTCTAGGCCTTGAAGGCATGCAGAGAAGACGCTTTGATTTTCAGGGTTTTTGGCTCTGGCTCCACATGATTTTAAAAAAAGAAGAAAGCCTTTGGGTTTGTGATATCATGTGTTATGGCATAAATATTCCTGCTTCACCAAAACACATGATAGAAAAAATAGCAGTCTTGAGGAAGTATGTAGTTCCCCAACTTATTATCAATAGAATGTGTTTTTACTAAATACCTTAATATTTTTACATCAAAGGGCTTAACCATATGATGCAGAAGAAAGATGTGTTAAATTACTCTCATAATTGCTTCTAACGTGTCAGTAAAGTATGGGTGAAAGTGTATTGTTTGGCATAATTCAGATGCCAAAGAAAAAAGGTTTGGATTATGCAAGATACTTCTAGGAAGCCGGGTGGTTATGGAATAAATGGCAAAACATTGTTGTGAGTTCATAACCAGCTATCGGAGGGAATAGGAAGAGTATGATTAAATGACCTATTTTAGCGTATAATGGTTAACAAAAGAGTTGACAGGGATTTGTACTTTGTCTTCTTTAGTTATATTGTATTCCTGAAATGGAGAATGGAGCGGCGAGGCCACTGGTATGGTTTGCAGATAGGCATCTTACTTGCAGTAGTCAGAACTGAACAGGACAACTTTTGGGGACAGACAACCGAATGGCAAATGGCGTTCTGCATGAGTAAGCAGAAAGCGTAGTGTCCAAAGATGAACTGCTCCGGCATCTTACGGAGTGCGGAATTATTTGTATCGACCCAGGGAAAGAGATCTGATTGTAATTGGAACTGAATGCTAAAATGAAGTTGTTATTTACCGCTTTATCCAGTTGCTAGCTGCTAGTCTGATGAATTTTTGTAAAGGAGAGAGTATGTCTGATCAGCTTACATATATATTGCACGTTGTACTTTTGCGGAGGATTTGCCATACCTCTTCGGCTTCCTCCTCTTGCCCTGGTGCATACTGAAATACACTCAAACAAGGCTCGGAACGTATCTTCTTACCTACAAGAATGCAGCGCATAGGATATGTGGCACCTTTTGGAATCAGCTTATATAAAATGTGAAATGTATTTTTTTACTTGCACAGACTGAAGGATCAGAATTTAATTAAAGACAATAAGCCCAAGGATATTCTGGAGAGCAGCAGTGACAGTGAAGAGAAGATTCCAGCTGCTAAACCACTCAGTGCACCCAAAAGGAAGCTGGAACTTGAGGGAGAAACGGTAGAAAAGAAGAAGAAAGGAAGGCCTCGAAAAGACTCCAGACTTGTACCAGTAACTTTAACTGTTCAGGTGAAATAAATAAGATTCATTGTGGCTTTCAGTGTTCATTCAATACAGTCAGTCCCATGTTGACTCGTTCCATCGAGTCAGGGAAACACAAGTAGTGTAAGTCCCTCAGAATTTTTAGCCATCCCTCTTCCTTGCCTTTAAACTTAGTCTTTTTAAAATGTAAGATTATAAAAAGCAGGTGCAGATGGTGTGGCAAATGTGTCCATCCTTTGTATAAAAATGCAGCTACTTAGTGAACAGTCCCAGCATGCTAAGTAGTGGCCTGCCAAATGACTGTATAGAATAAAACGAAAGGCCATTAGCGTTTGGTGTTCTTTGATGGAGAGTGGCCCAAGCACAAGCGAGGGGCTTGGGTATGCTGACTCAAATGGTTCTGAATTTCTTAGGAACCGTGAAGTAGGAAGTTGCATTAGAGCTTCCATCATTTTAGGGCATATAGATCCCTCTGTTTTCAGTATTCGGAGCTTAGCTTTTCCATGCAGTATACCAGAATTTCCATTAATTAGTTCCAGCTGAAAAATGGGGGGTCTATAAAAAAAAAAAGACCATATCTAGTTTGGTTTGGTTTTTTAATTCTTAGAAGCTATATCAAAAAATTGTATTTATACAACTAATTGGAAAAAGATTAGTATTTGCAGTTGGCATTATTTGGAATGTAAAAAAAAAAAAGTTTTTCTTTCAAATTCAATCTATATTATAGAATATCTTTGGTTTTAATTTTTTAATGGAAAAATTTAACCACTTTTGCAATTTTTTTTTTCCCAGTCCCCAGCTACACTGGCCTCTGAGAAGGATGCTGCTTGCATCTCTGCACCAGCATTAGCACTTAAACTGCCAACCCCAATCCCACAGAAATCGTTTACTTTGCAAGTAAGTGGACTATAAGGGGGGAAAAAAGCTTAATACTTTAAAAAAAAACCTGCTTTTTTTTAAAATATTCTTAGATTAATTGGGATCCTTTGATAAGTTAACATTTGAATACATGTATTTGTTCAAGCAAGATGGTATACTTCAGCTTCTAAGAATATATCTATATGAGAAAAGTTAATGGCAAATCAGCCTAAAATAGGAGACTCCTGAACTAGCTGTACTTCGAAGAGGAATACCTCTGACTCAGTCCCTCCTGGTTAACCAAAGCCTGTCGTAAAGATAAGAGGCTCCTACGGGAGTAACTGCTGCGTTGTTATTAGGGTTGTATTGGTAGTACACTGCTGAAGAGAAAAAACAAGAGTTTTCTGAGAGCTCTCTGGAGGTCCTCTACATCTGAAGAGACTGGCAAATAGTATTACTCCAGGTATTTATGAAATAGTGTTTCTGCGTGTTTAGGCTGTGGTAGTCTGGTTCTAATTGCAAGATTGTAGGGCAACTAGGCACATCTAGACTTGATCTGGTGCCATTAATTAGGAAGCACAGACTAGCACAACCTTTCTTCATTCTTGTGCTCCAAATACAAAGAAATTATTTGTGTTCTAGCCAAGACTGATTTTCAGAGGTCTGCTTCTTTTGAAGTACCACAGTGTATTTTGAAGCCATTTTAAACAGAGACTGCCATACTTAAATCCATTCTTAAATTCTGCATTCTTTTGGATCTAATAGCAGTTGCTGCTTTTTTGAGTAGTTCTTTTCCTCTTCCAAAAAGTATTTTTTGTTTTTTTTTCAGATAAGTTCAGATCCATCAATGTACCTTGAAGTGGAGAATGAAATGACCACAGTGGGAGGTTCAAAGTTGAGCCGGTTAAAGTGTAATCGAGAAGGAAAGGAATGGGAGACCGTCCTCACCAGCCGAATTCTCACGGCAGCGGGAAGCTGGTAAGAGAGTCTGTTCTGGAGGAAGCGGGAGCCTGCAGAAGATGAGTAGTCCTGAAGGCCAGAAGACATTTTTAGGGGCACAAAAGTACACTTTACAGAAAGTTAATTATGCCTAAACCCACATGTTTACAAATAAGCAGTGGCTCTAAAAGTATTTTTTTTCTACTTATTTAGAAAAGTCAATTAACTGGATCACTTCTGTTAGGGATTTTTGTGATTCTTTGTGCTTGGCTCGAGGTCCTATTTCTCTTCCCGCTAACCTGGTCTATACATTGATGCTCTTAAACTCTTATCCTGTGGAGTTTTTTGTAGGGATTCCGACTTATTTCTGTTGACTACTGCTATTTGCTGGTTCTATCACCCCCCCATTGTAATTTTTACACAATCTTTCTTAATAAATGTTTTGTGGATAAAAATATGTACTGCTCTTAGTCTTAAGACCAGTTTCACTCTAAGTGTTAGCTCTATGCAGTCTTAAAGCATCACCAGTTCTCATTAGCCAGTTACAACTATTTTCCTGTGTATTTAAATTTCTCCTTTAAATTTCTTCATTAAAGAGGAACAAATTATGGTAAGTGACAGTTGTTCAAGTGCTAAGTACTAAAGAATGAAAAATTTGAAACAGGATGCTTTGTGATGTAGAAGTACTTTCCTGAGTCCTTGAGATTCAGTATTTGTCAGAATTTTTTTGAAACATTTTTTTAACTTGAGTTTTATGCTGATTCTCCAGTAACACCCTGAAGTTGTTAAAATTTGTGGTTAGTAGTAATAGCTTTTATTACACAGGCATGCATAGTTGAAAAAATTAGACAAGCTTGCAGACGTATAATGCTTTGTTCAGGTCTGACAAAAGCAGCAGTGGATTTTAAAGCTAGATGCAAATTCAGGCCTGAAGAAGAGCCTGTGTATACCCAAAAGCTTTACTGATATTTCCAACAATGCCACTTGGGCTAATAAAAGATACTATCTCAGCCTGCAAACCTTCTGCCCGTCTCCTTAGGCCATCATAGTTATAACCAAATTAAGGAGGCATAGAATGGACTTATAATCTGTGCACTTTTTCAATTTTTCCTTTGATACCCAGGATTTTTTTAAGAGCTGTAATCGTTAGCTTTTGGGGAATTAGCCCAAGTTGTGTGATAAGTTAAGAAATCAGTCTGGTTTTATGCTACTTGCATTTGACAAAATGTAAATGATTTTTTATCTCTCTCTTTTCTTTTCTTTTCTTTCTTTTTTTTTTTTTTTAGTGAGATTGTAAGTGTAGCCTGTGAGAAACGAACATTGTCAGTATTTTCAGCTTGTGGTCGTCGCCTTCTTCCCCCTATAATATTGAATACACCCATTTCCACCCTACATTGCACAGGTTCTTACATCATGGCTCTCACCACTGCTGCTACGCTCTCTGTTTGGTACGTACCGTGGCAGGCTGCACCCGCTGGCTGGGCTGATTTTTATAGGTAACTCTGCTCCATTGCGTCGGTGCATTGCTGTTGAAACTGAGGCTTAAACCAAATCAGGTCTGAACACAAGTCCATTTTTGGATATGATATGAAGAGTTAATTGGGCAGGACATGAATCCTGTTTTGTTTCTGTTCTGGGATGGTCCATAATGTTGAATTTGGTTCGAGAAGGAAGATAGATGATCAGCTGGAAGGTACTAGTTTAAACAGCCTCCCTCGGATAGACTTGTGCATATGGAATGGATTGAGGAGGGAAAAAGGAGAAATAAGGATATTTCCAACTTCCATCATACTTAGCCAATCAAGTACACGAGTTTCAGAGTTAGAAGTACTCTAGCCATCTTCAAGATACCAAGATAAAAACTGCAGTACTCGTTTACAGTTGTGGAATTTAATCTAATTACTCGTGCAAGCCAGAGCTCCTAAAGGAGTTATTTGGATCCTCAGTGTTTGCTTAGCTGTAATGAAGTTTCCTGATAAAGAGCCGTAAAAGTTGTTCCCTGCTATTGACTTCTGTCTTGCCATAAGGGCTTTGAGTTTGCCAAAATCCCTTTGTCAAAGCAATGAAGAAAATGTCAACACCAAAAAAACCAAACTCCCCAAAAAGCCCCACTTTGTCATCAGTATTGAAGGGCGTTTGCTAGATGATTTTGAAGCTTTCAGTTGTTTGTAAACTGCAGACTTGTCCTTTTGTCTTTTTCAGGGATGTTCACAAGCAGACAGCCATTGTTAGAGATGAATCTTTGCAAACAATATTTTCAGGTAATAAAAAGGGTCATCTATTTACCAGCCTTTGAGCCGACCTGTACTACTTGGTGCCATTTATGAATATGCTGAAATTTTATGAAACCTGAAAAGCCTAAACAAATAATTTTACTTCGTTGTTGTGTAATAAAGGGAAGTCATTGGCAGTGTTGAAATACAGTGGAAATAACGGAGATGAGATATCAGCAGTTAACAGACTTGTACAAGATTCTGTAGCTTATTATATTCTGACTTGCTTCTGAATGTGAAGACTCAGTGCAGTGAAGATCACAAACCAAATATTTTATGTAAATCTGCTATTACAGCAATTTCTCTGTGTGCACTTTGCATGTATATTATCGTAATGATGAACAACAACTGATTGTCTCAAATTCGTTATTTCAAAATCTTCAGTTTCTATCATTGACAATGTCTGGCACAAAACAAATTATCAAAAAAGCAGTGTCTCAGAGCATATTGGCTTCTATTTTAGCTTTAAGCCATACAGTACTAATCAAAACTACCTAGAGAAGTACTTGTACTAGCAGTTTGCAAATGTCTTCGTTAGAAGTTACATGTGCAGATCCTCGGCATGGAATTTGCTGGGAAATGAGAGACTCCAGCTATCTCACTTACACTACATTCTTAGAGAGCACGCTTTTCTAAGTATGCTGGATTTTAGAATTTTAACTTAATGAGGAAAAGAAAGATAAAGGCTTCTTGGGTTACAGAAGACACGGCAGAATTGCTGAAGATTGCCCCTAGATATGGAGAACGTTTCCAATCAAGCCAATGTTCTGTATAAATTGCAGCGTCAAGGTTGATAATGTGTTTTGCAAAAGAGTGATTTTAATGCTACTGCACTGAGCCTGGTGCTTGCCATCGTTATCTCGTGTCTTGACCTTCCTGTCAGTGCTTGAGCATGACCCTTACTGAACCTTTTTCTGTTGGTTGCGATGACTGGTAAGTAACGGTGGATAGCGTTTGAATTGTGACCATTATGACCATAAACAACCATTATGAATGTTATGCAAGACTCCAAAAGAAACACCTTGGTCTGATTTGACTTGCAGGAAGTGATGCAACTGTCTCGCAGATCTTGCTGACTCAGCACGGTATACCTGTAATGAGCATGTCCGATGGAAAGGCATACTGTTTTAATCCTTCTCTTTCTACATGGTAAGTTAATATATTATTTCCTGCTTTTACAACTTAGCTGAACTGACGTGTATTCTGATTGACTGTTTCACTCTGTATTTTGAAGGTTGGTCTGAGTAGGATCGCACGCCAGGCTTAGTTTTGCTTTGGTTCACTATTGTATGTCTAGGCTTTACTCTATTACGTTCTTATGATTTGTTACATTTAAAATAAATTTTAGAAATGAAAATGTTAAGCTACAGCTTACTTTATCGCTCTTTCCTCCACAATGCGTACTCTTTTATTTATTAACATACACCTATATATACTTTTGCTGATGTATGTCAGTTGAATCTGTCAAGCAGTTGGCAATGATTAAAGATAATCTAGCCTTACAGTTCACTTCTTTACATAAAAGAATGCAGTTCTGGAAAATTTTTCAAAACAATTTTCAGCATTTTGTTGGGAGTTTAGACATGTTAAAAATTATTTTGCCCAGTTTCCAGAGAAAATAAGACCTGTGCACTCCAATCCTGAACGTATGTGCCTGACTTTGTCGGTCCCCATCACTCCTTAATATTTTTTTGGAGCTGATGACTAGTCAAGTTTGAAGAGAGCTCTCTGTCTCCAAGATGTAAAAGTTTAATGAAGATAGTAAGTCAGGTAGGGGAGGAGGGAAGAAATCATTACACCTCAGAGAATTCCCATGGAAGAGTCATTACTGATGTCCTAAACACAAGGAAAGGCTACATAGAGTCTGTGCCTTACTGCGTATCAGATGGGCTTTCCCCATGGATTCTCTTACTTCTGTCAAGGCGTAAGTTCCCATAAAAAAATTTCCGTGGTTAAATTATTTACAGTGTCTTTCCAAGACATTCTTTGTTGTCTTTCTAAGAGAAAAAAAACATGTTGCAGTCTTAATGTAATTGTGGTACTTGGTGTAATGAGCATGCTGGATGAAAGGGCTTATTGTTTTAATTCCTCCTTAGAATAATTGTTACTAGTCAACTACTTGATGTGAATCCTTTGGAAAAGAAGACACACCTTATTTGTTCTTTAGATAAGCTGAGAAATTATGCAGAAATTTTCCCAGTCAATAAGGAGCAGAGGACAGGCTCTCAGCCATAATTCTGAATTTGCTGTCATTTCTTAGTTTGTACCACGGCTTTGGGACTATATAAAAGAGCAATCCCTTTAGTCATCGTACAAATTTAAACATGATAAAGCAGTAAAGGGTATTTTAAATATTTGTGCCATTTTACCTCTGAGCTCTCTGCAGGTCTAAACTTAGCATTGGTTTGAGCCACTGATTCCCTTGGCATCTCAAACCAGCGAAAATGATATCCTTGACTAGGTGTGGAAATGCCAGCTGTAACTGTCAGCTCCCTCCATATGAAGGAATAGCTGTAATGTATGGGACCGATTGTCAACGCCTGGGATCTGTGGGGATTGTCTGGTGGGTGGGGGGACCCGACGTGAGGTAAAATCAAGTTCTTAATGAGAAAGTCATTAGCTGTGTTCACTCCAGTCTTCGTTCTGGGGCATGACATCTTATTAGATGTAAAATGACAAACAGAAAGTTCATTTCCTTCAAAACTAATGCTAAATCGTATTATACAATTGACGTTGTGAACTTTGGGGATGGGAGGGACGTTTCTGTGACAGCACAAGCAGAATTTGGACACGGAGCGGGAACCGTTGGGGTCTGTGGAATTCCTGCGCCCCTTGGTGATATTTTTTTGGTTATCTGTGAAAATACAAGTCGGGCTTTGAGGCAGAACAGAGCTGGATCCCCTGATATCACTGCCTACTCGCCTCAAACTTGGTTTTTGTTTGCTTTTTTCCAGGAATCTTGTTTCTGACAAACAGGACTCTCTAGCACAATGCGCAGACTTCAGGAATAGTTTACCATCCCAAGAAGCCATGCTGTGTTCTGGGCCCTTAGCTGTAATACAGGGACGAACTTCAAAGTACGCACTTAATTGCTTCGTCTGATCAGCATGTTTGTCTTTTTTTCCCCTATTATTTATTCATGTGCTTGAATCCGTGAGTTAATTCTTAAGATGCTAATGGCTCTGAAAATTATCAGTAGCTCATCCCGTGTTTTTTTAAACCTTTGCACATTTGTAGTCTGTATCTTAATGTTATTTTGAGATTGTCTAGGGGGCAGGAAAGCATGCTCTAAACTTAATCATTTTAAGGCTCTTCTTTATTGGATGGATAAAGTATTTGACAATTCTGTACATGTAATATTTTGATTAGCTAAACTGAATTTCTTACGTTTTACATTTTAATTTTTAGTTCACCAGCTTTGGAGTAGGCCTGCAAATTTTGAGTAGTTCATTTGTCCTCAAGGGATCTATTTAATGAAGTCTTTGAGAAAGTTGAGTGATTAGTCATCTAATGCGTATTTTTAACATCTGAAAATATCACCAGGGAATTGGGTGAGCCAGAGCAGGCTCCTGTAGGTAATTTAATAGCCCATCCTCACCTGGATTTGAATTAGATTTCCCAGGCAGATTTCTGGGCTATTTCTGTCCTTCACATACGAGTTTAATTTTTTTGGTGAGAAAAACTGAATAGAGTTGTATGATTTTATTGCTGTTATCTTGGGAGGGGGAGGGGAATTAATTGGGAAATATATTTGAAATCCAAGCAAACACCACTCTCTTTTTGAGAGAGAGAAAACATCAGACTGAAAAATTAGCAGTTTTTTCAAAAAGGAAATAATTGGTTACTTTTTTCAAATTAGCCTTCTTATGACAATACATTTATTTGCAAGAAACCCTTTAAATGCTTTAGGATAGCTTCATATCTTGTGTTTGTTTTGTGACTTTCACCTGTGAGGGGCAAAGAAAGGTGAAGGCAGGCATCCTGATTTCCTATAAACATTTAGGGGCACTTGGTCACTGAAAAGCATGTGTTCTTAAAGAGAAGACAGATGGAAGGAAGAGGAAAAAAAAGAACAGGGGGCAGAAAACCCTCCGTGGACCTTGATACTTGTAAATGGACCGGTGGGGGGAAGGCAGTTTGCTGTGAAATGCTGCCTTTGTCATTCAAAGCTTGAACTCTGGAAGCACTAGGTGCCTCTGAAAGATAAATGTAGAATAGCTTGTACTACAAAACTATATGTTCCTTAAACTGGTATCTGATTTTATGGCTGGCGTGTTAATTTTGATTTGGTTTTGTAGTTCAGGAAGGCAAGCTGCAAGATTGTTCTCCATGCCTCATTTAGTGCAACAAGAAACAACGCTTGCCTACCTGGAGAACCAGATAGCAGCAGCACTTATGTTACAATCCAGTCATGAATATCGCCACTGGCTCCTTATCTATGCACGGTACCTAGTTAATGAAGGTGAGACCTGCCATGCTGTTACTTGTTTGCAGCTCTGATGGATTTTTAAGAAACGCTCTATTCACGTCATGTCTGTGTACGATTGCACTTAACGTTCTCCTTTTAGCACTCGGCTTCTGGACTCGGTGTTTACTTAAAACCAGCACAAACCGCTGACGCGCATTTGCTTCCTGTAGTGCTCGGTGCTGAGGAATCCTATTTTGACACGTGGACTGTGAACAGATGGTGGTGTGGAGACACAGTGCCATCTGTGGACTTCAACAGTAGGACTTGCGTTGTAAAAAAGTCCAGTGCTCTGTCAGGCATATCATATGTGTTATCCGGCAGCAACTGCAGATGTTTCAGAGGAACCAGCAGCACCTTGTAAAATACGTAACATTCCTCAGGCAGCTGACGATCGCTGCCTGATGTGAAATGGAAGAGTTGCTCGGTCTCTGACACTTTGTACCAGAGCACATAACGCTGCAGAGAATTTGCTGGTGTTACTTGTACTTTATACTTTTTTTACATTCTAAAATTTCAACAGCCTGTACTGGTGAGCTCCATAGGTTAAATTCTGTGAGGAAAAGAAATCCACAAGAAAGGTTGCTCGTGTCTATTTTACATTGGAATACACTATATCGCTATGCTATTTTGTTAAATAAGGTTAACCAACTGACTTGATGCTTCTTGGATTCTAAAGATCTCTGTTTTATCTCTGCTTGTCTGCATTCCAGATGTAGTAGTTCCCATTGTATTAATCCATCCTTATTCCTCACCATGCATAATAATTTTACACAGAGGGAAGCAAAACGGTTCGTGTTAGGCCACCTACTAGGTGTTGGCAGAATGAAAATCGAGCTCATTAATTCTCACCTTTTGACCCCTACCTTATTTAACAAGAGAGCTTGATGAACTGCATATTCATAGGACTCTCTGTCCTTCCCCAGTTGAAATTAAAATGTTCATCTTGGGCCATACGTTAAAGCAACGGTTATACTTTCGAAAGTCTTCGCTAATTGAGAACCTCTCTGTGGTGTGCGCAAGGTTCGTCTTGCACTGCGCAAATGTCACTGCCTTGCACGTCTGCGTACACTGGATGCCACTGCAAACTCTGCCTTGCCATGCGTGTGTTCCTGCTTCACTAGTTTTCTAGGTCTGCTAAATAGTGAAAATTGCACATCCTGTTATTGACCCTTTATTCCTATGATGGGTTCGACATTTAATGAATTCTAATCCGTTAAAATATTCCAGCTACGATACCTTGATTGGCAAGTTACTCTTGAATGGATGACTTCGTAACTTGCAAGGGAACTTCCCCCTCTGATTTTTTGAGGTGAATAAAGCTGGCCTGGAACTGTGTGTGGTTTTATTAAAGGTTTTCTTTTACTTTTTTTTAAACTCCTGTACATATTGATTGGATCTATTTTAATTTTGTTATAAGCTCTTTTGCTAAGGGTTTGAAAGATCTCTTCTAGTTTAGCAATATTTTAATGTTTCAGAAGAATGTCTGTTTTTTTTTTTTTAACTACTGACTCCATTTTTCCAAATTCCTATATTGCCATTAAATGCAACCTAACAACTTTTCCCCTTCACTGGTTTTCATCTTGTGGCTTTCCAACTCTTGTGATATCTCTTATGTATTAGTTCTCTGGCTGTTGAAGTCTGTCTGTTTTTCCAATGTTTTTTGTTTTGTTTTTTTAAAAGCTGGTATATTGGGGGGGGGAGTGAGGTTGAGATCAGGGCAGATCTTAAAACAAACTGGAGTAACTACTTCAGTTTTTCTCCCTATTGTCAATCATCTTTAGTAGTGTTTTTGGGTTTGAGAACTTAAAATAAAAGCCTACGGAACTGTAAAATAAATCCTTTACAAATAATCTTTCCAAAGATTTGCAGTTAGAAGAATAATATACTTTTTCAGAAATCAATGGTTTTGACTTTATTTTGTTCTAGATACTTAGAACTCTTTCCTGAATGTTGTCAGTTACATTGTGGAGTGGTTCTCTATAGTGAAATGCTTATGAATGTGATTTTATTTTCTGATAATATTCAGGGTTTGAATATCGTTTGCGAGAATTATGCAAGGATTTACTGGGTCCAGTCCATTACTCAGCTGGAAGTCAGTGGGAATCAACAGTTATGGTAAGTCCCGATAATAGTTTAACAAAGAACGAGGAAGAGTTTCCCGTGAAAATTACAGAATATGGACAGACGATAGAACTTAAAATATGATTAAGCTTAGTGGCAAAAAAGCAATCACTAATTATTTTTGCTGACCCTGGAACCCTTTCCACACTCTGCTCTGCTCTCATAAGCGGGCTTCCTCCCATGGCACTTGTATTTATTTCGTGTGAAACTGTAGACAAATGCTTAGTGCCACAGTCTCCGCTCTGGTGCTGTCCCGAGTATTGCGCAGACGGAGCAGAGTTGCGTGGTCAGGTCTCCACGTTCTTCAGACAGCAACTTGGAAATAGTGACGTGCCAATGAAATGTCTTCCCTTCTCAGAGCACATCTGGAGTCTGCAACTGCAGAGGCTGCACCGGTTTCATGAGTGCGTGTAAATGTAAAGACAGTTTTTATTCTCTGAGTCATGTAAGCAGAGTAAGAACATAAAATACACGGCCCTCTCCCGGCAGGAAGGAAGGCATGAATCTTGAACAGCTCTACGGAATACGTTCATGATATCAAGTCACACATTCTGAGAATGCTTTTGTGTTTTTTGTGCAGGGTTTACGAAAGAGAGAACTATTGAAAGAGCTTCTTCCTGTTATTGGACAGAACCTCCGCTTCCAGAGGCTTTTCACAGAATATCAAGAGCAGCTAGACATCTTGAGAGACAAGTAGCATTTCCCCAGATTTTCCCTGCGGGGCCTGGTCCGAGAGAAACTGCTGAACAGCATTAACCAGAGACAGAAGAGGAGCGAGAGCCCGCTCAGCAGGGACACTCCTGAAGAGAGCAGTGCCGTAAGGGTCCCAGATGCTTCAGGAGTGACCTGCTTTAGTTTTTAAAGAAGCTCACAAGTGGATTCATGAAAATGATGAGTGGATGAGCTAGACCGTTTCCCAAGTGAAACTTAACCACCGAAGCTGTGGCCTCTGTTTCTGTGGAAAGTCGTGGATATGTACTTCAGGGGGGTCCTTTTGGATCTGGATCTCATTTTAATATCAAAACTAGCTGAGAACTGTTTGTGGGGTTTCTTGGATGTCCTGTGAAAAGCACAGTACTTCAGAGTACACTGAACAGCATATTTAACCCTGTTTAGGGTTTTTTGCCTGAGGATTTATTGAGGCTCAACACTATATTAAATTAGATGAGTGAGCCACGTAAAAAGAAATTTCATAAATATTAAGGTATTATGCAGCCAATAGACTCTTTCCTGTGAATATAATAATAAGAAGAAGAGGCTGTTCTAACACATGGACTATTTTTGTACTAGAATTTGCTAACTTGTAATATGGAATTTTATTTGGCCGATAATCAGGCTATCTCTACAAAGTCATCTTGTAGGAAATTTAACTCTAATTACAAAAGCTATGTTTCAAAATAATTCTACCAAATTAACATGTCATCATCTGGTTTTTAATTTTTAAATGTTTGTAAAAGGCATTTTGGGGGGAGGGGGAGGGATACAATGGGGTGGCTCTTTTTGTAAGTACACAAATAAATGAACATTGCATTGGTTTAAAAAACAAAAAGCAAAAACATGGTCTTGAATTATTACAAAGAGCACAGGCATCTCCAGAAATGTCAACGCGGGCTGAATCGTGTTAACATGTCTAGAAATAAATAATACTGTCTGGGTGATCTTTCTCTGAAAGCGTGATCAGACAAGTACTTGTGATCTCCCTCGAGCAGCCACAACGTCTTCTCTTGGAGCCACATCTCAGCTGAAGGAGCAGGAGCTGTGTGGAGTGCTCATTGTCTCGGGCAGCGCAAAGCCAAATGGGCTCCCCTGACCACTGCCGAAAGTGGTCGGCGCTGCCACGAGAAATGAGCTTCGTGCCGTTATGGCCACGCTCCTTGTGTGGCATTTTGTAATAAAACGGTGCTGGTGCCCTGCCAGCAGTTCACTTGTGGAGTGGTTTTGGAATTCCACTGAAACCAAATCAATCAGCTTGTTTTCTTCCCCAAAGTATGCTTGGTGCTGGGAAAGAAGCAAGTGTATGTGTGGGTTCTTCAGGACCTAACTATTCAGGTGTGCCTCAATTTACTGCCTTGCTTTGAGATGTTTTTGAGTAAGAAAATTAGTGTTGAAATGAGTAAGTGTATTTAAACCCTTGTACAAGGGCAGTTTCTCCCCTAAACTTCTAGCAGAAACAAACAATATTCTTCGCCAAGGACTAGCTGTGCTACTGTGGACTGCGGCTGAAGGGGACTGACCCTCTTCAGAGAGGCAGCTCTGCAGTTACATGGTTGCCTGGATCCTAGAGGAGGAATGTGTTCTTTAAGGCGACAAAACCCCACATTTGGAGGGTTTTGTTGCCTCCTGTATTCACTGCCAGACCCGACGGACACCGGATTATTTCTGTGTACAGCAATCTCATGTGCACGCTGACTGAAGCATCTTGAAGAGCAATAAGAACAACTGACTTAGCAGCTATTCTTCAGCAGGGCACCAGCGAGTTTTCAACAAGCAGTGGGAAATGTAGTGACAGCACAGCTTGATTCTGTGTGTACCCGGTGGGGAAAATGAAGGTGGTAGGGAGAGCCGTCCAACTTCCCCAGACCTCTCCAAAAAGTTTAATAGTACTGTGACAAACAGTCAGGGTAGTGCTGTGATTGATACCCTATTGCCAATCAGTCTGCGCTCATGGGAGCAGGCATTATATTCCTCATAGAGTAGAATCACAGAATCATGGAATGTTTGGTTGGAAGGGACCGTTAAAGGTTGTCTAGTGCAACCCCCCTGAACCAGCAGGGACATCTGCCATGTATCGGGTTGCTCTCATCTTGTGTTGGTGTATGCAGGCAAGCAGCCCACCAAAATGATTAAAATAGAGATAGACACCATGTTCTGGGGAAAAGGTGGATCCGGCCCAAAGCCTGGTGCGGTCAGAGGGAGCGTGGCTATCAGCTTCCACAGACTTTGAGTCTTGACAGTTCTGTATAGGCAGCCGCCAGGTTGATGGTTTAACGAGGAAAGAACAAACGAGCATGGATGGTTTTGGAGGTGTTTGACAAGTGAAAGCTCTAAGAAGTGGCTGTTTCCTCCTGCTAAAATAGATGTTTGGATTCTGGCCATCCTTGTGCCATTCGTACCACTCTTGTAATGAATGCTGTTTAATAGGATTTAAAGGTAATTAGCTAAGGGAAAGTAAGTTCTTCTTTGTCAGTAAGTCTTTGAAGAGACGCTGAAATACTTTTTATGAAGAGCTGTCTCCATATTAGACACCGTGTAGGTTTTTCCACCCATTTTTTCTTGGGAGGTTCTGTCACTGCCCGACAGACCGGGAATATTATGATTTTAAATTCCATGCAACAAAATATATTTACACAAAGATGAACATTTTTCTTAAAGTGGATATTTTAGTAGTTTCTTCTTACATTCAGCACCTTCTCTTTTCAGACGAGGGCTACGAAAACTCTGTTTAAGGCTGTTACACTGTCTAAGGAAGCCTGCACCAAAATCACCGAGGAACACTTGTAGAGGGGGCGCGGGGGCAGGTTGTTCTGCACGACCAAGGAGCTTTTATTAATTAATGGTTCGGACGGGGAAACGGGGACAGTCTCAGGGGGGATTCGCCGTTGTCGCTAGGCGACCTGGGCAGAAAACATCCGCCAAGCCCCCCTCGGGGCTTCCCCGGCGCCGGTGAGGGAGGACCCGACCGGAGCCACGGCAAAAGCCGACGTAAAACGAGACGTACCTAGGCGCCAAGTACCGGGAACGGGCTCGTCTTCAGCAGCCGGCAGGCCGCACGTACGTGCCCCGTGCGCGCCTCAGGCCGCTGGCGGGCAGCGGCCGGCGTCCACCGCCGCCCTCCCCTCAGCGCTCCCGCGCTTCCCGCCCGCCTCAGGCCGGCCCGGCCCCGGAACGCCGCCCCGCCGCCCGTGTTTCCGCGGCGCGGCCTTTCGCCGCCGCACCCGCGCCGGAAGGGCGCCGCGGCCGCAGCGGTCCGGGCGGAGGCGGCTCGGCGGGGCCCACGGAGCCGCGTCCCCGAGGGGCCCCGGGCCGAGCCGCGGGGCCGAGCCGCCGCCATGGGGAAGAGGCAGCACCAGAAGGACAAGATGTGAGCGGGGCCGGGCGCGGCGCGGCGCGGCGCGGGGCGGGGGGTGCCGCGGGGCCCTGCGGGGGCGCCCGGGGGGCGCGGGGGCTGCCCGAGTGACGCGGCTGTCTCGGCAGGTACATCACGTGCGCGGAGTACACGCAGTTCTACGGCGGCAAGAAAGCAGGTAACGGGCGGAGGGGGGCCCCGCCGTTGGCTGCGGGGGGGGCCGGGCCGTGGCGGCGGGCGGCGAGGGGACGGGCCTCCTGGGCAGAGGCCCCCCCGGCGGCAGCGGGGCGCCTGGGCTCCTCCCCGGCTGCCCCCCAGCCCCTCAGCCGGGGCTCCTAAATCCCGCGCAGCCGATGGCGGGAAGGCGGCAGAGGCTCGGGGGTCAGCGCCCGGACGGGCTCTCCCGCCTTCACCGGGCTCTGCGCCCGCGGGTGGGGCAGGGCTTGAAGCGGTGACGGTGTCGGCCGTCAGATGCAAGCCCGGCAGGGCGAGCTGGCAGCCCGGCAGGGCGCTGCTTTGGGCTCTCCTGATTGTGTGGCTTCGGTGAGGAGCGTCCCTGCGCTCCGCAGGAGAAGTCGACGTTAGTCGCGGTCTTGCCAGGCTCAGTGTATTTATCCTCGTCATCAAATTGCCACCGCGTACATAGCAAAATGCAACTTTCACGTGTTTCTTGGCTACCTAGAAGACTAGGTACTTGTTAAAATTCTGTTGCGTTTTTTTCTGTAAACAGACCTTCCACGAACTAATTTTAGACGTTTGTCATTTGATCACTGCAGGTAAGACAACGAATTTACATTATCATTATTAAACGGCACACCTATTTATCAGGCTGTTGACACTGAACTATTACTGAAGCCAGGTTCTTCCGAGGTGGTTGCTGTCATTGACTTGTGCCTGCTGTGATAGTAATGCAGCAAGAAAAAATTCAATAAGTACTGAAACAATGTGTATACTTTCCATGATTAGTGTCTGCAGAGACTGGAGCTGATGGCTAAAAGAATACACAAGTGATAAAATAGTTCAGAGCAATTATCGTGTACATTCCAGTCTTTCAAATCTGTGTAATCGGGGCTTGAATCTCCTTTTCCGTGCTCGGCACACGCTTGGTCCATCACTCGTCTTTCTGAGGCAGTGATTAGATAGGTTGAAGGAATATTTACGCTAATTTTTTGTGTTTAGAGTTTACTGCTTGAAGCGCTGAAGTAAAAGAGGGGAGTTAGGAGCAGTGGGTTAGAAGTCCTCTTGTAAATTGAATAGTTCGAGAAGTTACCATCCGCATCTACAAACTACTGCTGGCTGGCTAAAAGCAGGCTGGATTATGGAAGCGCCCCTAACAGGGGATGCTGAAGGAGATTGCCGGTCACTCCCTAGCCCATTTCAGTGCAAAGGCCGTGGGTGTTTCTGCTTGAACCATCTTGTGCTGGTGGGGCCCAACATGGCAACGGCTGGGGAGTATTACAGCGTCCCGTGGCGCTACGGCTGCGAGTGCTGGCAGCCACGCGTTACTGAACCGCACCAGTTCCTTTTGTGGATTTTGTTGTTAACCACGTTTATGTAGAATCGGGTAGTGGGTATTGGCAGCCACTTGGTATTTTCATTGGTATAGGCCTTGCTTTAATGTGAAGGTGAAACAGCAAAATGTTATTTGCTTCTGTCATCATGTTTTCTAGCTGATTTTGCTGAAAAGAATGTGTACTTTTTTCCTAGTTTGTCTCTGCAGCCATTTGAATACCCAGTTTGCACACCAGATGGGACAGTCTTTGACATTCTGTAAGTTACTGTCTGTACTTAGCTTTATTTTTGTGTCGCTGAACTGGTTACAGCTGTGTAATCATCATTTGGTCTTAGCAAGTTGGGAAATATAGTCACGCCCATGATTGGCCCAATCATGCCCAAGCTGGCCCAAATAATCATGCCCATCAGTAGAGGTTTCTGATGGTGCTTGTTGCTTATTACTTTACCCCTTCTCTTTTCAGGAGCATTGTTCCTTGGATAAAGAAATATGGAACCAATCCAATCACAGGAGAAGTAAGTAATGATGGGCGTATTCACATGATGGCTTTGCTGTCCTTATGCTCAGTTTCCTATTGAATGTGTGGGAGAAACAAAAATGCCTTAATGAAAGCAAAAGAAGTTGAATGGGAGTGCCGTTTTGAAGTATGATATTTGTGAGATCAGGTTTGCTGAAATTAAGGTAGAGACTTACTAAGGATCTCTTTTTAGCTTAAAAAAAAAAGGGGGGGGGGCTTCTGGATTTGAGACCTGATATCCCCTCGCTGTCATCCTGCTAATGATCTTTGTAGTAGAAAATAATCAGCCTTGGACTGTGTGTGCAGAAGGAAGAGGAGAGCATTATATATATACTTTTTTTTTTTTTGCATTGGATTGTAAATAGTATGGCAGAGGAAATGTGCAGTTCGTTTATATAGACTCCCAGGGTATCTTCCCTTCCTTACAGGGGTGGCATAATTAAAACCCGTACAGATGGAAATACGAGCTCTTTTGTTACTGCTAGTGATGCCCAGACAGCCTGACTGGTCATTGACGGAAAAGACTCTATGCTGCTGCCTCGTGTAAGCAGAACTCTAGTCCGTAGAGGGCAAGGGGCTGGCAAGCTCACCTCTCCATCTGTGACTAAACTTGCAGTGATGCTTCCTAACCAAAAGGATATTTGGCTTAATCAGAGTAAAGAGATTAATAGATGATATAATGAGTGGTAAGCTTAAGCTGCAAAATCTTTTGAGTTATCTTGACGATACATTTCAGAAAGCTGCTGACCTGCCTCTGTCGTGATAGTTCACTGTGAGACTGGGATTTCGCGCTATGATCTGCGCCTTAGTGGTTTTTCTCCCCCCTTTTTCTGCATAAATGGTAATTATGAAGGGATTACTTTCATAAAGTAAAGTTGTAAGGCACCAGATAAATATGAAGTACTGGATATATCTACTTGTTGGAATTATTTTTTTTTCTGGTGTGTTAAAAGAGAGTGCATTGTTTGTGAGAGCATAGAGGAAAATTTTAAATGGAAATTGTTGCTTGAGCTACCGAACGTTGTCTTTTCCTTCAGTAAGTGCAGTTACTTTCCCGAGCATTAGGTGGCAGCCATGGCACAGGATTGTTGGTTGGTTTGCAGATGGCTTTGTGGTATGAGATTACCTTTGAAACATCTTGTGTTTGATTAAAGATTTTCCCAGCAGACAGATATGAAGAGACGCTAAATACAGAGGCAGCGTTCCAAACTCTAAACACGAGCAGGCTGTCTGAGACTCAGTATCTTCAGTTATAGCAAACTGCAGGTGTGTTTGTGCGATGGAGAGATGATTGAAAGTCTTTCTTCACACGTGAAGAGGCTGATGTATTGTTGGGAAGGAAGGGAATTAAAGCCACTTCATTTGTTTTCCCCAGCCTCTGGCCGCCTTGCTGCTCTGTGCAGTGGCTGGGAGTTTTGGGGGGTTGCAGAGCAATGTCTTTCACTCCGAGCAGCTCCATGACACCTGTTCCCATTTCAGACTGTGAACCGTGATGTGGTTTAAAATGACTTCGGGTAAATGCTAAGCAAGAAGTGCGATTGTCTAGTGGCCTCGTATAATATAGAGAAAGGGAGATTGTGCAGAATGTACTTGGCGAACCATAAATGCTCAAATGAAGTCAGACTTTGAGATCTGTTAGTTTACCCAGACTTGTGCTTCTGTAGTTGATCTGCAGTGCACCTCCAGCTCTCCTCACACCGAAGCGTCCCCTTTTCCTCAGTGTCTCTCTGTTGGGGGAGCCCTTTCTTCTTCCCTTTTCTTCAGTGGTGGACTTATGCTGTACAGCTCTGTCCTCCACAGGACAAAGGTGTTCCAGACCACTAGGAAGAAAAAGGAGATGCTTGCTCTCCATAACAGCACACAGCCTTGCTGAATCCAGCCCTGTGAAGAAGAGTTGAAGAGTTGAAGGACGTTGAAGAGTTGAAGGACGTTGAAGAGTTGAAGGACGTTGAAGAGTTGAAGGACGTTGAAGAGTTGAAGGACGTTGAAGAGTTGAAGGACGTTGAAGAGTTGAAGGACGTTGAAGAGTTGAAGGACGTTGAAGAGTTGAAGGACGTGTTGTAATTTAGCCTTTGTTTCCCAGAGGGCCAGCGCTGGTTTTCGGAAGGGGAGGATGGTGTTGGGCAGGAAGGGGATGGGGGTGCTGGGACAAGGCAGGGTAGGTGGCAGAGATCAGTGAGTTGAGCTTGGACACCTCCAGACTGTACTGCCCTCTATTTGATCTGTCATTGTGTGTGCACCTTCTGCTACTTGTACAGCTTGCTCATTGTAGAAACCAGAAAATATTTTCTGTAATGAATTGGTGACTTACAGAAACTTGAGACTCTGGATTTGTTTAAAAAAGGAATCGAGCCAGATTAGCTGCAATGCCGCGCTTTGTATGGTGCCTTATGAAGTTACTTTGCACAGATTGATGATTCGTCGTTGGTGATGAGACTCTGGAGAATTTTTCCATTTTTTTATCCTGAAGTTAAAAATGATAATGAAATCCTTTGTGACTTGTACTTCTGTTGTTATGGTTTGCTACAGGCCAAACATTTTAGAGAAGTCAATAGGCTACTTGGAAGCGGCATTGTTAATGGTGCACTCTTGATACTCACTAATTCTGTCTAGCTGTCTTATTTCTGAAGTGGACCCCCCAGCGGAGAATTGGAGAGCCTTGCAGTCATTAATATATTTATCTTCACAGTGCTCCCAGGGGGTAGGACTGTGCTAGTCTTTTATTAATTGGATGTTTGTGAACTCATCTACAATGACTTCTCTGATTCTTCTGAGTCCTAAACTATTGGGCCAGCCTTCCTTTTTAAAAAAATTCTGCAATGCCAAGATCGCAGTTATTCTTTGATATGTTTAAAATATTTTGAATTTTTTTGCTTTCCTTCCCTATACTTCCTCATAGTTTGCAGTTTATTTTTTCTTGCTTTTCTGAACGTTCTCCTGAGGTGCAGTATGGACACCAATATCTGTTTAGGAGAAACAAATCACTGTTGACCTTTGTCTAGAGTTTCCCGCAAGCTATTCCAGAAAGTAACTTTAGATTTATTTTTTTCTCCCTTTTTAGTGATGCATTGCGGTAAAAAATACTTCTGTTACTACACCAATAATTTTGGAAGAAACAGGGCATCTCTTGCAGCTGAACTACAGCCCGTCAGATGGCATTGGCTCACTTACTTTTTTGGTCAGCTTTGTCAGGACACTGCCCTAGCTTACATTTACACTAAAATTGCATAAAATAGAGAGGAAAGTCATAGTTAGCTCATTCCTTTTTACTGAGAACAGCGCTTTGGCTTCTCGGGCCTGCAGATAGTTGCAAGCTTGCCAGAACGTTTCATGTAGCGGCGATATGACAGCAGTGACCAGCATGCCCACACAAGTCAGCCAGCTGGGCTCAGGAGTACCTGTTTCCAAGAAGTGAGATTGGTCAGAGCATGTCTGGTTTGTTGGAATCTCAAATATGAACAGATGATAGATCAGCGTGCCTTTTGACAGGGATTTCAAGGAAATTGTTCTTTGTTGCATGGATACATTGTATGTGGGCTGAGCTATTTTTCTCCTTTGCAGTGTAATGTTTCTGATGTAAATACCTATTTTTCACTCTGGTTCAGTGACATTCTAACTGCTTGTGGGCAGGCCAGATTATTGTGGTTGTAATTCGGCCCCATTCAAGGCTCTGTAACCTTGGGCAAATATCTCTCTTCCCCTGTATCAGAAATAGCTAAGGTCATTGTCCCTTGCTCCCCCTTTTCTGTGGGAATTTAGTTATTTTGGACAGTTGAAAGTCAGTTAATCTCTAGTGTTTGCTTCTAAGGCTTTGTTCCAAAGTAAATTTTGTGGCTGTTTTACGTGCATCTGCTTTTAAACTCATATAGAGGGCTTACCTATGTGAGTTCTTTCTGCACTGCTCAGAGCAAACTAACATGCATGTGTCTGCTGGTCCCGTGTAACCCAGAGAGGCAGTCCTCATGTTAAGGGCCACGTGCAGCTGTGCAGTTGTTGCGTATGTGTGTCTTGAAGGGCAAACAGGAGTCAGTTGAGTTAATTTGGCTTGGACTTAACATATGCCCAAGAGTCAGATTAAGAGACCTGAAGATGCTGTGTGGTAGGTGTATGAGACCAGGAGTCACATTTCTGCTCCAAATGAGGCGGAGCACAATTTGTGTTGTGCCCTGTCTCATGCAAGGTTAGGATCCAGACCTACAGGCCAGAGAGAGCTTTTTCTTCAGTGTCACAAGGTTTTAGCTTCTTACTAGGTTAAACAGGGAAATTTTAATGAATTCTGAGCATTTTTTTTAGGGTGGGGAAAGCCTTCTGCTTGGGCTGCCTCTGAAGATAACCATGAAAAGGAGTCTGGGGCACATGAAGAAGTAGTAGAAGGCAGAGCCACTGACATGGAAAAGGAGGGCTAACTTTGGAGTCGGAAGGCTGAAAATCTCTGGCTTTTCCCAGTGGGACATCTGCCGCCTTAAAAGAGAGAGCTGTACCCAAAGTTTTGCTCTGTGTACAAGATAAATATTTGCTGTTGTTCCCCCACACTCTTAATCCTATATTTACCAAATAAAAATGACTTGGGGTGAGATTATGACTAATATGATCAAGTAATCGCGGCAGTACAGGTGCCTGCCTCATGCAGTAAGCCTGTCTGATCCACGCGTTGAAAGCGCCCAGACACACACATCTTGTGCCTGCAGTGCCCTGCAGCAATGACGGAGCCTGTAGCGGAGACCTCCTCGCTCCGGCACCGCTCACCTAGGAATGTAGGCAGTGCCCTTTCTTTTAATCATTTGTTTGAAATAAGGTTGGTGGGATGATGCTTGCCTGAATAATTACAGGCACTTTCAAAACCAGTAACTTCTTACGCTCAAAAGAAAACATTGCAACCAAGTCTGTTATTTCAAAACTTTGGAAAGTCATTCTCAAATACATTCCTTAAACATGTTTATTAGCTAATTCCTCTCCCAAGTGCTGGTGGCTATCGTTACTTCATTTTATTGTGAAAGCATGGTTTCTTTTCAATTTGATCAACTAGATTTCAGTCAGTCTCATAGAAATCAGTTGCTGGTCTTGTGGTGAGAGGAGCTTGCTGACCAGGTTAATGGAGAGGATATGGAGAAGGTTACTTTTTTACTGCTGAATTTATTCATCCCACTTTAAAAATGAACAAACAACCTTACAGCACTTGTTTTTATGCACTAAAAAAGTCTTTGGCTGCCTAAATAAGGGAAATCCTGCCTGAAAAGGATGCAGAAATTAGAGCAAAGGTGAAACTTCCTTAAATGTAAAAGTGTGTTTACCATGTACGTGTTTTGAAAGCACAGATACAGAAATAGAAAGCACTGATAACTATTTCTTCACCTGAGAAGTGAACATAATGAGAAAGAGGGCTTAGGTATTTTTTTCTTCTTCTGCAATATTCTGAATAAAGAAACTGCAGCCTGTCAGGAGCGTGAGAAGTATCAGGTACTGTAGGAACAGGTGTTAAAGTAGGGGTTAAATTCCAGCCAAGGCTTTACAGGTCACTACAAATTGCTCTCCGCCTCTATCAAATAATCAGCGCAGAGCCCGTGTGTTTCAGGAATGGATTCCTGTCGGTGGGTTGCGTGAGCTTCACACGTTGCTGAGTCAGAGGTGTCGAGATCAAGATCACAAACAAAACTCATCCAGCGATGAGTTGAGTGGAACAGGTCTCCAGCCTGAACGGGGGAGAGGACAAGTTCAAGTTTCATGTGACCCGTATTGGCTGAATCAACAGTGACTATGGCTTTTAACGCCGTTCGTAGGGTCTGTGCGGTGATTTACTGCAGAGTGCTGCTTTCTTTGTGTTATTCCAGGTGTGTTTCTAGATAATGAGCAGCAAATAATGGACGTCATCAGACAAGGATTTGTGGTTTGAAGGTGACCTCTTTCATGCCAGCCTAGCAGTAGCTGCCGTTGGAATACATTGTCAGGAAAATGTAATCGCTGTAGATAATGTTCAGCGTGATGCACGTTCAGAGCACTTGTCTAGACCTTTCTGCAACATGCTGGTAATACTATCTTAGGATTTTGGTGGTCTTCTAAAGATGGTACACTGCAGCAGGAATCAGATTTTCCTTGTGACTTTTCATTTTTTTTCCTCTTGAAACGTTTTCTTCATTCTTACTGTTTCCAACGGACTGTGCTTACTCTGAGCATTTTCATTCTTTGTCTAGATATAAAATATTGAGAGGAAAATGCTGTGCAGCCCTCCATAGGCAGGCTATTTCCACATCAGTTTTCCACATCTAGAGTGCTGGGACTGTCTAATTAAGAGGAAAATAATTTGACCAATTGAGATATTTTTCATTATGTAGAAAAATTCAGAAGTGAGACATATCCCCCTTTCATTGGTTTGTTGGGGTTTTTTTTTCCTCAACATCAGAGCACCGTGCCTGAAATCCAAGCAGTCTGCTACATCTTCTCCTTGGGGCTTTGGAAATGAGTGATCATTTAGGTGGATCAGTAACTTCAGGTCTCATTTGGCTGTAGCATAACTGATGTATAAATGAGAATTTTAATTCTTCTCTAGAGAACGCTTTTCACGTAGATGTCAGAAGAAGTCGGCACATCTTCAGCTTTGAAATTCAAAATTCTATTTCTCAATTTGTCTGATGCAACTCAGTGAAGTCTTCAGATATTGCATAGGGGTAAATGTCAGTTGCCCTTTTTTCTCCCTTTTGTTAACCTTATTTTTTCCCCATACATTTGAAGTGAAGGAGGGAGGGGTTTTTTCTTGTTTATTTGTAAGAAAAGTTTCAGTGGGGGGTGGGAATACAGTTTTGTTCTGGGTGAGTAATAGTTTATTGCAGAGCAGAGAACAAAGCTTACAGAAGTAAAACCAAGGGAAGCTTTGTTGTTGAAAAATGATTCAGACAAATCCAGCTTAGTTGGTTTTCAGCTGTTGCAGAAAGATGGGTGAAACGATCAGGAACAGAAAACTGGAAGACTCTCTGAGATCTTCGGCTCTCTCGCAATCTGCTTTGCAAACTGCGTGCTCTGTCTTGAACCGGTGTTTGCTTTCTTCCTGCTATGACTGCCGAGAGGTTCCTCTGATGGTTTTTCATCTGATAGATATCTTCTGTAAATTTTGGGTTTGACCAGCTTAGTCTCGTTTGTATTTGTGCCAAAACTGTTCTTCTCTCTGTTAGTGTTTACAGCTGTGTATTTGGTACGGAGGAATTTAGTGCTTTCTTGACATTTTCTTGTTGAGACTGGTATTTTCCTGTCAGATGTTCTTCTTGCCTTTAAGTTCTCTATACCCTAAATGGTCACAGTTGTCCTTCTCCACATCTGTTTACTTTTAATTTATTTGAACAGAGTTAATCTTAATCATACACAATAAATGCTGGGTGAATGCCTGGTACGGTGATGGGAATGTTTGCTAATCTCTTCCTGAAATACTTTGATATGTTACACGTGATCGCGTAAGGCAGAAAACAGCTTCGGTGGTTGTGCTGAGACACGAAGGGTGCTGTCAGAATATGATCATTTGTTGCATTTTCTCTTGATAGCTTGGGTCATTTCAGAAGCAGGTACTTACTTATAAATAAGAGTTAGCCAGGATGAGCAGTGGTTCTTCCTTTTATCTTTTTTGGTGGTGGTGGTGGTTTTGGTTTTGTTTTTGGTTTTTTTTGCTTCCAGCTGAATGTTGCTGCCTGTATTTCTGCGGCCTGTAGCAGTCTTTCAGGCACAGATGGTTAGGGCCGGCATCATTAAGCATCTCTCTCCAGGTGCGTTTTTGTCTGGGGACAGCAGGCACAGGCTGCTGCTCAAATGCCTAGAATCCACTTTGAACGAGACGAACTCTTCAATATGCAGCAACTGAACCGTGTTGTCTTACCTCATTTGCTTCAGAAATTATTAGCTTTTAGTCAACAGTCTAAATGAGTTAATATTTGACTAGTGACCATAAATTTTCAAGGCCCCTGGACAGAAACGTACGAGGACGTGATTCCTGCCCAGAGGAATGACCAGGAAGTCGTGTGTTATAACTGGAAATGGTCATGAAACACGGGGGGTGGGTGTCGAGGCGATGAAGGCCCTGGCGAGGCTGATGACCTGGAAGAGGACTCCTTTTTTGTTGGGTTTTCTGAAACTTTCCCACTCTCCTTTGTTACTGACGAACACATGGATAGTCGGTTGTTTCTCTTCCAAAGTTGTATCTGTGTGTTTTACAGTAGTGCACCCAGCACCACTAAGAGTTAGCCTTTATCTGTCCTAAAAGGGGGATTTATTTTTCAGTTCCCTGTATCTTTGGGAAGCAGCGAGGGCGAAGAAGATGAGATTTGCCTAGACTTACCGTTCAAGTGCTTTACCAAAAGGAGACGTTTAAAACCCCCCAGTGTCATGAGTCGCTGGCCAAGCTGCCGTGCCTCCTTCACACCTTGCTGACGGGGATTGTGCTGGTGATGGGCAGTGTTTTATGCAGTAAGCCAGCTCTGGACACAGGCAGATAAATGTGTCTAGCATTATTCCTAATGCGTTATTTCCCTTACAGCAAAAAAGTATTTACATCTAGGTTTTACAGACCAAACAGATGGTCTCTTTTTTTCCTTTTCTGTGTTTTGGTGGAAGTGTGCACATTGGATGGGGTCTTGTGATTGTGACACTTGAAAAACTAGCAGCTGCGAAACGCTCTAGTCTTAAATGAGATGCAGCATGAGGTTTCCCACAGATCCTTACTTGCCTGTTTTTCACTAAAATTGGAGACTAGCTTTTTGATGCTTCTGCAGAGCTTTTTTTCCATGAACCATGTTGTATTTGGCTGTGGGTCTCTGGATTGATACTTCTGACTGCATTAAGACTGCAGGTTTAATCTTGCACATGAAACGACATGTCTTTTTTTTCTCATGGTAATTTCTGTTAATGTGCTCTTTGATAGAGCAACATTATTGCTCGTATCTGTGAGCCATGTGTGTTATCGAGCATATCTTTATGATTCTCTGGACAAGGCTTTGGTGACCATATGGTGTCAATTTAATTAAAATTTAAATATGGAAATACAGTGGTCTGGAAGTGGGTGATGAAGGATCTTTTGTGTCCATTTCCATACCAGTTCAGTAGTAGATGAAAGCTGCAGTTAAACAGCAGCTTCATCCAAGAATGTGAATTGAGGGTATCTTTTTAGCATTTGGTAGACAGTTGTCCATGTGATAAATATCTACCATTTTTGCTGTTGAACTGAACACAGAAATGATACCTTGTATCGTGAGATTATTCTGGCCTCTTGGCTGCTGACCTCAATTTTTTCATGAAATATTAAACTACATGAAGATGGCTTATCTTGTTAATACAGTGCTGCTGTTTCCAATCACATTCCCATAATGTGTAGACTTGCTGAGGACTTCCAATGCCTCTTATCATCATTAAATCCACTTACAAGATCTGAAACAAGTAACATTATACATGGAGTTATTCCAATACTATTCTTTCAATTCATATCCCCGTATTTCTTGAAGGTTTTATAGCACATAAAATTGTAAGAGGGCTTCTTAAAATGTGAAATTGTATGCAAAAAGTAACAGGTCTCATCTTTAAAGGAACCAAAGAATTTAATACAAAATTAATTTGCTGTTGTTAAGCTAAATTTGGTACTTGGTAGGCAACATTGCGTTTTAGTATTAGTATTTGGTTTGGCTTTCTCTTCTATTTGAGGTAACTCTGTGTTGCTTGTTTTGGTGGGATGAGAACCTACCAAATGGCCACGTCGGCCGTGGATGATTTTGTCCTTGTGTTGCCAACCAGTTCGGACGTGACACGTTAGTTTTTCCCTGCGATAGCTTCACTGGATTATTGCGCGTTCCTGCCAGAGGCCGTGCAGAAGGGTGTCCGATCCCCAAGTGTTGAACATCTTAACGCTAACTCAGTTACTGTTGACAGAGCGGGAAAGTCTGTATTTACTAAATACAACTCTTGCTGCACGTCACCAACTCTACCCATGTGTGGGTAGGGAATCAAATGAGCCCATTTTGGTTGCTTTTCAGGCTGGTGGGTATCCAACAGGGTCAGAGCCTCATTAACAAGAGGAACGTGCAGCCGCAGACCAAGGGGGTTCAGAGCGTGTAACTAATTGATGCGCGGGGATTGTAGGTCATATCTTCATGAGACGCACAGCCGTGACGGAGAACGATTTCATTCGAAACAATCGGCACGCTTCATCCGCGAGCTGCCACAGTGCCCCACTGACCTACGCGTCGTAATAACCTCTGCTTTGGGTACCAAAAAAGGATGCTGCCCTCTGGGATCCCGCAGGAGCGAGCGCTGTCAGCTGGCAGATGCCAGCGTGCTGGGCGGTGGGGCTTCTCGCTGCTGCGGGGAAGTAGGTCATGGCCAAAAGTAGCCTTGGCTGCCTTTGTGGAAGTGTGCCTGCGAGAGAGGAGTCAGCTGAGAAAAAAGCCTGCACGGTTTTTGGGTTTGTTTTTTTAGCCCTTCCTTGCTGTGGAGCAGCTGGCACTACGTGCCGTGAAATGCGTCTGCTTTCCAGTATTCTTGCATAAAATATATTTAGAAGTGAATATGCAGTTCTTATTTCTGCTTAGGGGAAGTGATGCATGCTTGTGGCCTTTTGTTTTTTGTTAAGAATTTAGAATTTTAATTAGATCAAGTGTTTTTAATAAACATTTTTTCCTTGCTTTCTTCGCTGGAGATTGGCTGAAACTGGACGGTAGATGTGTGTCGGGGAAACTCAGGTTGGAAGTCGTTTTGAACTTGTGCTGTGTATGCAATATTTGAGCTCTCTCATGCTTTGTTAGTAATAAGAAGTACATGAAAACAAGTACTTTAGCTCATTTTAGGATTCATCCACTCCTGCTGTCTCTCCCGTGAAGACTAGCACCTGCTTGTGGCATAACGGTCATTTCCATGGCAACGAACTGTGTGATGGTGCTTGGAAAGCTTTGACTTTTGATGGAGAATAAATAAAAGCAGATTCACCCACATGCAAGATAACCCTGTTTTCATGTGAAATGAGAACTTGCGAGGAAAAAAAAAAGATACAGGTTTTCTATATCATATTCTTTCGTGGTTTCCTGTGTAACATGTAGGTCTTTCAAAATTGGACCTACTGGACCAAAATTGGACGTCCTGGCGTGCGGGCTGGGCTCCCTCCTCTGCGGCTGCTCCGTGTGCAGTTGCCCGATGCTGCAGCCTGGTCCCGGGCACTGAGCTGCCTTTGTAGGCCACGGCAATCCTGTGTAGCAGATCATCGCCTGGTTTTGCTGTTCCGGTGCTCCAAAGGTTTCCTGTGACAAAACACTAAATCCCCCTCTTGTCTTTCCATGCGTTAAGACATGTTAATCAACTTCTCAAAATACTTCTGAGGTGTTGCCCTAATTATATTTCCCCCACGTATTTTCTCATCTACGACTCTCGGTCCGTTTCCATCCCTTTTCATAAATGCATTGCACAAACAACGTCCTTTATCAGTAGCAGGAAGTTCCCTCGTGATACAGCGTGGGACTGCTGGGGCGCGGGGCAGTTGCCAGCTGAGCGGAGGTGCAGAGCTGCTCCAGAGGGTGTGAGCTGACGTGCCAAGGTCACTTCTTCAACACAAGCTTGATAGAAGGCCAGTCTGCAGCAATAAACGTTTATAATGTTCATACAGCGCTTCAGTATAGAGTTCTCGTCCTGGAAGAAGACTCCAGGCAGTGCATGTATTTTAACTCCTATATGAAAATCACTATTTTTTTATTTACTGTTGACATATAAGACTGTATAAGTGCTGGTCTCAGTGAGGAACAGATGCCAGCACGAGAGGCTGATGTACCATGAGTAACTGATGCTGAAAACTAACCTTTTTCCATATTATGGACAGATGTGACCTGAAATACCATACTATTTCCCTGGGTTCGGAGTAGGAGTCCAAGGACTTGGCAGCACTTCTAACAACACATCATACATTGACAGATGAAACAGCATACTGCAGCTTTTGCTGCCTTTAAAGTCTGTACAGCAGTTTAGTCTGTCTTTTCCACTAAATTTCTGTCAAGGTATAAATCTGAATCTTCACTCATGCTAAACTGTTTCTTAGGGAACTGTTTCCATTTTTGTTTAAAGACGGTCTGCTCATATGTTTTGGGGATAGCTCAAGTCTGCCAGGAAGATAATGTAAAGGCCTTCCTTCAAATTATCAATGTTTCCAGCAGTCATATTTCTAAAGAAGCTTTTTCTGGAACATAATTTTTGGGCTGTTGCACAACATGTGCACAGATGGGTGCTGCTTTGTGTTAATAAGTTGTTTAGGTTGAACAGATCTGTCCAGGATCATATGTTCGTTTTGGCAACTCCCCTACTACTTCTTTGACAATTTTGTTCTAGTTAGAAGATAAATAAATGAATAAAGCTCTGCCTTCACTTAGTCATTTCAGAACCCGCCCTTGCCTTTGCTGTCTTTGTACCCTAGCAGTGTGCAGATGTCGGGGTTGGATTTTTTGGAGAATCTGCTTAAGGAAAAACAGTGGCACTGGTCTTCCATTGCCTAACGAAGTACCGCCTAACCTGGCCTCTTTCTTCCCTTCCCCATCTTATTCCTACTAGCCCTCATTGCTGCTCTTGCTAATAAATTAGAGAGATGGTTACCTTTCTGACAGCACATGAGCCTGCCGCTTGGCCAAAAACAATTTGAGAAGTGCCTTCCTATAAATGAATGAGTCCAGCTGTCATAACGGGTACTCTCTGAACCAAGAATATGCATTTTGATTAGGCAGAAAAAGCCCACTGACTTAGTTTCACATGATTTCGTTATCGCTCTTTGCCATAATGATTGAACCAGCAGCATCGGCACCGTGGCTGGCAGATCTCCACTCGTAGCTGTTTATAAAGAGCTACGTCTGGGTTATAAAAACCTCCCTAATCTGTTCAGGTGCATGTTCTGAGAAGAGAACCGATTGTTTCTTTTAAAAGGCGTGTGCTTTTAACGATCAATTTGGCAGTGAAGCTGTCTCTGACGGCTGATACAATCAAAGGGCTTGTTGGGGGTTTTTTTGTGTGTCTGAGATCCTGACTCGGCCTTGCAGCTTGCAGGGCTGGACTTTGTCTCCGGCCGGGTGCCGCCGTCGAGTGCTCCCTAGCCGTCCTGGCGGCTGCGCTGGCGGAGCGGCCCCGGTCGCGGCGTGCCCTGTCGTGCCAGCATGTGCCCAAGTCACGTACCGACCCTCTTCCGTGCCTGGCATACGTGGGCCTGCCCCGTCCTGTCACTGCGGCCGCGCTGTTATTTTGGGCGCGCTTGTGGCTTTCAAGTCTTGGGGAGGGCTGCAGGGAGGGAGCAGCCTGATCCTCCAGAGGTGTTTGCCAGCCCGACAGCTCTTCCCTCCTGGGGTCAGAAGGCCCCTCGGAGAGAGGGCAGCAGACAAATGCTGTATGTGTTCTTCTGATGGAGCGTGGGAGAGCCGGAGCTGGCGGTGTCCTCTCTGGAGTGGGAGAGCATTGCCCGCGTTTCGTCAGCCTGCGGGACCTCCCGACCTCGGCCGCCGTCTCGGTTCCCTCTTCTGTGGAATTGCTACCTGGGGATTAACTGGCCAGAGATCCCTCCGGGGTCTGCCTTCACGACCCCAAGTGCCTCTCTGGAGAATCCGTGCCTCCGTTTCTCTTCATTATTGCTAGTTATCATGTGGGCTCCGCTACACGTTTCCTGAAGGAAGAGAAAAATTACAGTTATTTCAGAAAAGGTAGCGAGCTTGATTGCCGGAATGGTTTGCTGACTTTATGACTTTCATCAGAGGTCCCTTCTGAATTGTCACTTCTGATCAGCAGCAATGATCTTTGCCTCTTGGCTTTTCACGCAAACTCCCCTTTCAGTTTGTGCTAAGACGGAGTTGCGCAACTCCTCGAGCTTGTTCGCTCTGGTTAGCACGGTACTGGGTCAGACTACAACACTGTAAATAAGCTTATCCCAGTTCTCGGGCTCGGTGAGCCTTGTTTTTGTGCGCTGACTTAAATTCCCAGGGTTCTCGTGCTTCAGATAACTTGCAATGTATTATTAATAAATTATGTACTATTAAAATCCTAACACTGATGTTACAGTTTCCTTTTATTTCCACGGTTAGATTCTGTTGTGATTAATCTTTTTAATGCTTCATTTTCTTTAGAAACTAGATGCCAAATCACTTATCAAGCTGAATTTTGCTAAAAACAGTGAAGGTAAGTGCAGTAATTTTCCATGTGGTTTTTTTTCCTTGATGAGTGCTTTAATAAATCCTGGTTTGTCTTACTCATCGTAAAGTTACGTAGTTTGTGTGTTCTGTCGTGGTTTTTATTTTTTGAGTAGAATAACTGCTTCTTGCGAGTGACATGTTTACCTTTAAAGTTCCATTTCTGTTTTTCTTTACACTGGGAAGCTGTAAATTATTCATCAGTTGCGCTTTACTATAGCTACTACTACAGTAAGGTACTATGTACTTTAGGGGAAATTTCCAGAAAAGGCTAGATTTCTATAATAAGTTACCTTTTTTCTAACTTGCCTATGGCATTATTTGCTATTCACTTGGTTTTGAGCAACTTTTTGTTTATAAAATTAATTAGACTTAAATGAACACGGGGGATTTTATGTATAGCAGCACACAAGAAAACAGCCTTGAGTTTTATTTCTGCAGGGTTAAAGATATAAAATCTGCCATCTAAGAGAGGATGCTAGAAATAAAAGAGAACAGTGGAGGTGAATTCGTAGTTCACAAGGCAGATAATGATTTCTTTGAAACAAGAGTGGCAAGGATTAGGTGGGAATAAATTTCTGGAGTGTCTGTCTCCTTATTTTACCAACAGTCCAGAGACGACAAGGTCTCTTCTCTAGCTGAGGGATTTCTTCTGTGTTTTGTGTTCCATCTGTCTCAAGAGCGAAGTGTTAAAAAATGATCAATAGTCACTGTGGCCAAGGTTTTTGAAAGATATTGCGATATTGTGCTTTCCTTAAAGAAGTCTAGTTCATAATGCTGGGGTGGAAACGGCAGCCACGCAGTCTCAGAAGCCTTTTCCTTAAAAAGGTGCGTGCTGTGTCATTAATAGATCAAGGGAAGATGCAACAGAAGAGAAAGAGTAAAATGTTGCATTTCCGTCTATCCGCAAACTTTTCTTTAATCTTAACATGTAGAATGTTGCTGTGTGCGTAGGATCTGATCTGTTCACACCTATACAACTAAAAAGGTCCTCGGATATTGCAGCTTCTTCCATTTAATGATCCCTCCTTAGCTGAGTACCTTCTATCCAGATCAACAAGTGTGTGCCCTCAAGCAGCTCTGCTTGTGCTAGAACTGAAAACATGGTGATTTGCTCTTTTTTATGCAGCTGGAGTGAGGCCTCACATTTTACCGGTGTGTTTCTGTATCCATCAGTTGGGCCATACCCTGATGCCACTTCCAGAAATCCCTGTCTAAACTTCCTCTTGAATTTCAGTCCCTTGTGGTAGTGGCATTCCTTCAGCTCTGGTGGCATTAACGGGAAGAGTCCCCAGCTTTTACCGGCACCTGCGTGCTGGAGGTCCGAGTGCCGCCTCTGGCCGCTCAGGCATCGGTAAATACTCTGGAGGTGCTTGTCTCTCCTGTCTTTGCCGGTGCCGTGAGCAGTCTCTGTCCTGGTCTCCCTGCTGGTTTTGATTTTCAGATGGTAATTAGGAAAAAAAGAACCAAATAGGCCCAACCTATTTCAAAAATCTCACCCAAACCCCCAGGTCTAGCAAACTGATCAAGTATTAATAACCTTCTTCTAATTGCTTTCTGCTGAGTTCATCCAGACATTTTTCTTTTTCCTCGTACGTTGCCTTCCATCAGTTTGCTTGTTGTTGACATGCTTAATATTTATGCTGACCCTCCTGGGAAAATTCACAGCTTGATTAGAGCAGAATCTGGGTTCCTTATTGAATAACGCGTTCAGATTTAATGGCATTCTGCTTGCCACATTTGAATACAAAATGCTCTCCTCTCCTAAAAGCACAAGAGCTGCTGTGAACTTTCTTGTAGGGTATAAGCTAAACTTCCATTCCTGGGAACACTGCTGAAAACAGAGCACTGGGCACATTACAAGGTACAGGCTGATGCTATCAACAGAGCTTTGATTACAATCACAATTATGTTGTGGTACTTCATAGAAATCAAGCAAGTGGGACAAAGTTCTGTGTTGGGGGATTGAAGGCAGTAGATTTCAAAACGGCGTTTTCATTGCTTGCTTTATAATTCTCTTAAGCGTGACTTTTTCTATTTGGCACCAAAGAATCAAAGCGTAGTTAAAACACCATTAAATACAGACTGAAGTTACACTTTATATTAAAAATTAATGTAAATATCATTCACAGAGATAACAGAAATTAGCTATTTCAAAACAGTTGCAGGGACTTCATGCCAAATTTAAACTTTTTTCCCCTCCATCAGGTAAATACCACTGTCCAGTGCTGTTTACTGTATTCACCAATAACTCCCATATTGTGGCCATCAAGACAACTGGAAATGTGTTTGCCTATGAGGTAGGTTCTCTGCTGCATTTCATTATTCATATTTTATACTCGATGCATTTCATTCAAGATCACAACATGCTTTAGAAAGATAGGTAAGTTTTATTCTTGTTTTACAGCCAGGGAAATTAAAGTACAAGGAGATGAACTGACTTCACAAATTGTTGTCCAACTTTTGCCTTCAAAATATGAACAACCCTAGAATATGATGTAAAAGATATTTTTAAAACCTTTTCCTAAGTTAATCTGCATGCATTGAATCTTGTAGACCAAAATGAGTAGCTTTTATACTCTCCTCAGTTGAATTAACAGACAAATCTTCTGTTGTCTTCTTTCTGATACAGAGTCATCACCAAAACACAAATTGCCTCATTTCTATTCATATCAATTAATAAAAAAAGAGTATTTTAACTGGAGCTGGGGAAAGAGCAGAGAGAATGCCTTAATAGACACTTGAACTGCATTTTAATTTGTGTTTTGTGAACATTTGTGTGAACCCAGGTGGAATTTTAGTTGTGACTTGTTTGCATAATTGTTACTGTAAAAGCAAGGTTTATTTATTTTTCAGTAGCAAATAAATCCTTCAATTAATGCATCCATATCCAGTGTTGTAAAAAATCTGAACGCTGAAACATCTGCTTTTTGAAATCTGTTGATGGGAAATTCCAGTAGGACTTTGAGATACTGAGAGAGCAACCAGCTGAAACCATTGCAATCAAGGAAAGGGCTGGATTCATCACGTTTTTGAAAACTTGCTCTGTTGTAGTTGAACTGTCTTCATTCCAGCTGTGAGAGTAGTCAAGACGAGGTTAAAATAGGAAGTATTTTCTGTTCCTTCTGGAAGCATGATGCTTTGATTGCTGTGGTTGAAAGGCAAGAATGAGTTTAAGAGTAGTCTTTGTTAAATGCTTGTCGATCTTGTAAAACTATCGCTCGGCTTGCTACAATTTATGATACCAGGCTTCCTAAACAAGCTGTGCCAAGACGGTCTGTTTCTCGTGTGGTATACCACTTGTAGCAATAGCATTTATTGGTTTGTTATAAGCATAGAATTAATTTACGGACTTCTGGAGGTACTAGAAAAATGCTATCGCTTTCATCTGAGGAGAATAGAGGACATTTGGGTGAATACGACAGATTCCCTTTTTTTGCAGGTAGACCTCCATAGTCATCTCCCTGTATGATGTATTTGTTCGTAATGACAAAGCATTTATTCCGCATTGATTCTCACTATGAAATAACATGCTGCTGCTTTGTTGAGCATCGTTTAATTCTCTCAGGTGAACAGAAGCGTTGCTGCAGGCCAGGTGCCACAGTCAGGGTGGACACAGCGTGAGGGGCTAATGCAGCTCTGCTGTCGGACGAGCTGGCCTGGCACACGCACGTCTCCCCGAGGGGTGCTGACGGCGGGGAGATACGGACCCCTTGTTAAAGCTGCCTGTCTTACACCGTCTGCAAAATGCTTAACTTAGAAAACTGCAAGCGAGATTTTTTTTTAGTTTGACAGTACTTTTATGATAAATTTGGTTAAAATGATACACGTAACTATGGAGTGGAGACTGCAAGGTTCTGTTCCTTTTTAAAAACAAACCACACAAAAGTGTTGAGTTTTGTAGGGATGAAAGACAAAAGCTTCTCATCTGTTAAAGCACGCTGTGAAAACATTGCAGCTGCCAGTTGAGAATGAAGGGTGAAATTGTTTTCTTTATCATTTGTACTTTAAGGTTTTATTGGTATCACATATTTGCTTGTAATATTTACACATTAGAATCCAATTTTTAATATCTCTGTCTTTTGCCTGGCTGTTAGGCGGTTGAGCAGCTGAACATAAAACCAAAGAGCTACAAGGATCTTTTGACAGATGAGCCCTTCACTCGGCAAGACATTGTGACACTGCAGGTAAACTTTTCTCTCTGCTACATGTCTTACTATACAGCTTTTCTGCACAGGATGAAATGTTGCTACGTACGCTGTTGTAGCAGGAATCTAGAATAACTGAACAGAGAAAGATTGTCTGTGTGTGTGTCTTGGAGTTGGGTAGAAGGGGAACTGCTGTATTTTCTTTGTTGTCCAGATGAGCCACTAAGATACCACATAACTTAGAGCTTGACAGATCTCTAGAGCGCTTATTGTGTGCCTTGTAGATAAGCAGATTGTTCATCTTTGTAAATTGAAGGAGGGAAAAAAAAAAAAAGGTGCCCAGAAAAACTCAAGGATGCCATGTAAAAATGGGAATTTTGACAAATGTATTGTTCACTATTTCACTGTATCCGACTGAATATAAGATCTTGTGCATAATTGTAAGTTTTAGATATGAAACTACACATAAGATTTGGGGTTTTTTTTCTATTAATCTTACGTGAAAAATTGCTGTGACACTTCTGATTTATTGTGAGACTTAACAGAAGTGCATTGGGAAAAGACTGGGTAGAAGAAAGGCAAAGATATGCCCAGAATCATCTTCAGCTCTAGACAGCCAACAGTACGTGGTCTATGTTATCAAAAGAAACGTGTTTTAGAATGCAAAGTATATAAACTTTTAGGAAGTCGACATGTGACATTAAGACTGAAGTTGATTGTCCATCTTACTCTTTTGAAGATGCCTGAAAGAGTCAAAGCTTCAGAAAAGCATTTTTTATAGAATGTTTCTCTAAATGGGGAGTAAAAGAAGCAGCAAACCAGAGGATTTTAAGTGCTTGCTTAGAATGGTTTTCTTCTGAATACTTACGTTGGTCTTTTACCGATTTTAACAGAATTAAAACCTAAATTAAAACAGCATTGTAAATTTCAGAGTGTAAAAGAGTTATTTACAGATGAAGTTTAGTATCAAAAGATCTAAAACTTTTGTTTAAAAGCAGGCGTTTTTAAGCTTGCATGATTTCAAAACAGGAGAAAAAGGATTCAAGCATCATTATTATTGGAGTCATGAGTTAGTATGCATCTCATGAACAGTTAATTGCCACTAACCGAGACCAATACAGTCTAATTTGAATAGAAAAATATTTTTCATTTATGTCTAAATGTAAATGAAATTTATCCCTTCTTCCCTACTCCCCAGTGCTGAACAGCATGTTTATAAATATTTTTCCTCTGTTCCTTTGGGCTTGTGGCTGTTCAAGCTAATGCAACGAAGTAAAATGCTTTTAATCCAACGGAAGCAAAAAACATAGCTTTTTCACATTGAATGCTCCCAACAGAATGTTATTTGAATGTGACTGCATGGTTGCTAATGGATTTGGAATGGTGAAAAAGACAACATGAGTGACTAAAAATGTTTCTGTGCATCACTATGGAAAACCAAATTATTTACAACAAATAATTGAAACGTGCAGTCATTGAAAAATATTTTGGTATGTTTTGTAGGTTTGGAATTGAATGTATGTATAAAGAGTGTGTTCCTGGTACATGCCTAGCTTTGCTTTTTCATAAAAGCAAACAGATGCTATAGTCCCCTAAATCTCAAAATGCAATAGCTAGCAATTTAGAATTGCTAGCAATCCCCTGTGTGGATTTTTATTAATATTTTTCATCTTCGTTCTGTTCTTGACATGCTTGACATGGGTTTCTATCTTGCTTGGAGGAATATGTCCCTTAACAGAAACTAAGTAGATTATGGTAGTTGTCCAGTCCCTGGTACAGTCATCCTGCCAGCTACGTGGAGGTCACAGCCATACATTGCCTGTACCTCTCCCACGTCCGTTTAGGATGACATTCGTAATGTGTGAGTAGATTTGTTCCTTTTAAGTAAACAACTCCTTATGGATTGGTGTTAACTTCTGTAGTGTGCAATCTTGTGGTATACTCTTCTCAAATAAGTTTAGAAGTAGCAAAGATACCCCCATCTTGGGATTGGACTGGAAGAGATTTTGCCCATCTGAATGCTTTAACCAGCTAAAGTTTGACCCTTCACCCAGTTAGTTTTTAAATTTTATTATTATTTTTTCCCAAAAAAGGATTTTCAACAAACGGGCTAAAATGGCTTCGGGGTGTTGAATGAGAAGTAAGAGCCATTTAATGCACTGCACAACACCCGCTGCAAACTGGCACATATCCCTTGATTTCTCCTATTCAAATGCTGCCCTGCCCAGACCTGCTTTGTTGAGGCCAGAATGCAACCTAGAGTGGTAGGACTGGCCTGGCTATCCAAACTGCTTATGTATATGTGGTATAGGAATCTGTCGTTATTTTCTCGTAGTATTTTCTTCATGTAAATTGTTGCAAGGCAGACCGATGTCTCCTCCACAAGCTCTCTTGTTGACAGCACTGCAGGCAGCGTGGTGGCTTCGCGCTGCCAAGCTCTACCACCTGTGGCTTTGTTTCTTAGCCAGAGTTCGTGACTGCAATCTGTTGTGTTCCAATTTGAGGCTCTAGACCTCTATCCCAAATCCCGCGTCTCTTAAAAACCTTCCAATTCTGTGTTGAAATTTATCGCTTTGCTGTTTTCCCGTTCCCCCATGTAAATTGAGTGCTGTGGTATCTGAGAGAGCTGGAATTGAGAGTGAGTTGGTGACACTGACCCTGCTGTTTGGCAAAAAGGTAGATATAAAGGAAGTTACTATAAAAAACATTCTTTGCTTTGCAAATAACAGCTGAATAGGACTGTCTGTAATAGCTCTGTTTATCAATAGAAAATAGCATTTCCAGAGGCTGACTCTGAGTGTCCTAGGAAGCAGATGGGCTACCTGTTCCATGATAAATGGAAAATTTGAATAATGTATGTTTACAGATTATTTGTATGATGGCATTTTCCCTATTGATACATAAAGGGCAATCCTACAGCTGCTAGGGATGTTCTTTTAACCAGAGTAGCAATTGACCTCAAACTTGACCTCTCTCTCATAATGTATATAATTAAAAAGAGAACCAAAAAGATTTGCTCTTTCCAGAAGAGAGAGAATTGCGTAACATTCTTTGTTCTGTTCTCAGTGCTAAACATTATTCAAACACTAATCATAATCCATCCCTGTTATCTTTTCTGGTGAGCACCATCTTAGCCGGTCGCTTTGATTTTAGTGATAGTTATTTGTGTCCTATTGCTATTAAGTTTACCTGTTAAAAAGGACAAATTATTTTGGATGTGGAACTAAAAAAAGCAAAATCACAACTTTAGTTGTTAGTAACACTATCTTAGATCTATGATGTGCTTCTCTTTGTAAGGGATCCACAGTGCTTCCTGCGCTTACGTACACAGAAATTGCTTTTTTCTCTGTTGAAATGCAAATATCCTGGGGTAGAGCATGGCAGTTTTTCATCAACATATGGCAATATTATCCAGCTCCTCAGGGCAGGAGGTAAAGAATAATACCGTATCCTGGCGTGCAAGATACGTTACCGAAACTGGACTGTAGTTATTCAGGCAAAAGATGTCATGGGTTCTGGTTTGATATCTTGCTGATAATGACAGAAATACCCGGGACATTATTCCATGTGAAAGGCTTCCTAGACACCAGCAGGCTTAGCATGACTGGATTTTTTAGACCGTAGCTCTTTACCCTCAAGTTGAAATTTCCTTTTCTTAGCTGTGTGATCTTGCCACAAACTCAAGTCAAGCTTTCCATCTTCTACAGTGCAGGTGTTACTTTTTCCCAAGTTTTTCTCTCCTTACAGTTTATCATTATTTCAGATATTTTTTTCTCTCAACTGTACTGGTTCGTATCTCTTCTAAATGGAATATTGCTGTTGTATTTTGTCTGTGTTTCTCCTAACTCTAAGCCCACTTGTATTCTTTTACCTTGAAAGATGATCAGCTCAACCTAACTTGCATCCCTTGCAAATGTCATGAATGTGCCAGCAGCTGACAGACAGCTCAAGTACTTCAAGATTTATTAGTTATACTTAATGGGTAAGGTATGATGTAAAGCACTTGGAGATCTGTGGGGACAGAGTATCTGTAATAGGAAGGCTGGTATTGTTGAAGCTTGTTTGCAGTGTTCTTACCTCCCTTTTCTGCTTCCTGTTCCGGTATATTGCTGTTCATCATTTCACTTTGCAGTTGTTTTAAAGGTAGGATTCAGTATTGCTTTGAAAGAGTTTTGACGTAATAACATTGCATTAGACTGCGATTCAGAACTAGGTGATTCTTTCAGTCCTATGTTTTACAGGTTTTCAGCTAGTTTTCAATCTAAATGTTTAACCTAATTTGAAGTTGTCTTCCAAGTACATTTTTTGGGGGGTGTAATTCAGCATTAGATCTCAACATCTGCTGTCCGCCATTTAATCTTTGTGACAAAATCTGGTCAACAGTCTGGTAGAAATTATCATTAATTAGTGTTACTGTAAATTCCGTGTGTGTTTCAATCATATATTTTGCAAATTATTCTTTGTGTAATGATGCAGAACTTAATGGCAAGCACATAAATAAGTGTAATCTGGATTCCCTCGCGTAAGAGCGGGCAGGCTGAAGCAAGCTCCTGCCCCAGCTCAAGGTGCACAGAGAGGAGCAGGGTCAGGCAGGGCTTTGCTGGACCTGGTGGTGGGCTCTGACAGGCCTATGGACTTCTTTCCATCGCAACAAGCGTGAGAGTGTCCTGAGGAGAGCCAAGTAGAAGGCTGCAATACCCTGCTTTCACATCCCATTTGGTAGGAAGCATTCAGAGTAACTCAGACCAATGTCCCCTTTAGCCCCCTGTCAGTTCTGCATCCTCCACTGTGTCTCTGTTCACAAACCAGAAACCACAGCTCTCAAATTTGTGAAGATACAGCAGAAATTATTCCTGCTCTGGAAACTTGTAGAAGCTGTTGCCGGGCTGCGTGCCGGCAAGGGAGGGGACTTAGCGAGAAGCGTGGCTCTGCTCAGCGGCAGCGTTTGCAGGCAAAGCAGAGGCAGAGGTGGTCTGTTCCTCTTCGCCGGAAGAATTGCAATGAAGTCCCCCAGCCAGCCCCCTCTCGTGCCAGCGGTGACAGGCGCAGTCCCCTGAAGGCAGCCTGCCGAGACCCTTCCCTGCTAGGCACGCGCTAACAAACGCGTCTGCTCTGCACCACGGAAATGGAGGGGGTTCCTGGGAGAGATAAATAGTCAAAAAAAAAGTCTGGGTAGAATGCAAACAGGTTTGCTGCCGTTAAAGGAAAAAAAAGGCTGGTACTGTTACGTGCTTCCTTATGTCAATTTTACTGTTTCTGTACAACCTAATCAGCCGTGGACAAGACGGGGATCCCGACAAGCTGTTAAACACCACTGGCAATTGCGGCAGGAAGCATAACTAATGAGCGGAGCTGGAGGCAGCGGAGCTGCACGCTGCTCATGGATATCTCACTCCTCAGCTGCTTCTCGTTTGCTCTTTGTGTGACAGAAGGTCAGAGCAGGTTTCCTCTCGGTTGTGGTGAGGGCTCTTTGAGGGTGGATCACGCAGTGTGCAGGGTGGCTGGTAAAGAAGCGACGCGCCGGGACGTGGTCGGCGTGTGAAGGTAGCAGCCCTGGAGATACTTAGGGATGCAGCGTGGCCGGCCAAATGGTAAGAGAGGAATCAGGCCTCGAAGAAATCGCACGGTCTAAAACTGCGCTGGCTTTAACCTGCTTTTTTGGGGGGTTGTGTGTATGGTGCTTAAGATTAACGGCGTTTAAGCTGTTTCCCTACGTAGGCGAAACCAGAAAATGATAGGAAAAAAAAAAGTGGAATAAAACTTGGGATTAATTGTTTTCAGAGCTCAGCTTTCAGGGAAACATCAAATATGAGATTTTTAATAGTCATGATAGTTAGCAACCCTTTGAAGTCTGTATCTGTGCTAGTAATTTGCTAAACTAAAGTTTATGGTTTGTAACCTTAATAAGAAAAACCCTGAGACTGCTGCCCATGGTAATTTGAATACATATTTTTAAACATGCTAAGGCAAACAAAAGTAGGCCAATTTACTCTTCATGGTTCATCTTCCTCTCGGGTTTCTGTGTGCTTACACAGAACTTATTTCTTTAGGCCTTTGGGCTCTAGGCCTAAATCTTAACAGGACGGGGAGCATCCCCGTGAGTCCAGCCTTTCTCTGACCAGGAGAGGCCGTTAATTCATTAGAGCTCAAGGCTTTGACGATGCGGGTACGTCTGTCCGCCGTCCCTGCGGTGTCTTGGTTGGACTGCTCTGGTTCTGTGCCCAATAACTGTCAGGGATGCAATGAGAGGAACTTGGCAGGCCAGTTATTAGTGTTTAGACAGTTTTCTTCCTGAAGTGATATGTCTGAAGACTGTGTGTACTTTTAAAATTTACATAGACCTACCGTTAAAAAATGTGTATCTTGTGTTGTAGGACTCCGTACCATCAGTAAGGAAATGGTTTGTGTCTCCTGCAGCACAGGTCGGACTGGTCAGATGTGTTCCTGCTCCTGGGCATGGTAGAAGCAAATGGTGTCTTGTGTTTAACTTAATATTCACCGCAGTACTGTCACACTTAGTATGCGCATTTGTCTAATTCTAATCAAACTTCTCCTAGTGTATCATGATGCTGTATATTAGAGGGAGGAATCAATATGTGAACCTCTTGACCTAGGTGTCCTGTGTAAGATGACACTCAAATTTCAACGTGAACCATTTTTGAGGTTTTTTCCACCGACAGAGGGAAACTGGTTTTGGATTAGGGGCATGGGTTGTCTGCCTTCTCGATGTGTGGTGAGACTCCTGCTTTGCAGAATCAGGAGCGCAAGGGACAGCACTGTAAATCAAACCTTTGCCGAGGTTTCCATTTGAACAAGTGGCCCACCTGAATGGGATGCAGGACCTTGTGTGGAGGACCTTGGTCTCAGTTCTGGGGTTCGGGGTTGTCTCGGGTCTCTCAGAAAGCAGATGGAGGGCTGGGGTCCGCAAGGAGAGGGAGCTGCCCTGTGCCCTCGCCGTCCTTCATGCCGTAATGGATGCGCTGCCTGTGGGGAGGTCAGCAGCGATTTGGAGAGCCCTGAGGAATCCCTTGCAGGGAAGGAGACTGTAAAGATTTTTGCTGGAGTTGCTCAATGCCTGCAATTAGGCTGGTTAAGCCAGGTAAATGTTTGAATGAACTGTGGCCATCAAACAGTTTGAACTAATCTGATTCATGGTACCCTGAGCACAAAACACTTGGTTTCATAAGGCACTGGCAGTTGTGATGTCCTTTTATTTATTTTTAAACAATCAATAAATCAGTAAATCAAGAAGCTTTATTTAGAGGAATATAGTGAAGGTGTTTTCTGGTTCATCTTTACCGCTGTCTCCTGCCCTCCCTCCTGTCCATGAAAAGTCAATTTCAGGAGTCAGTCTTGCCCTTCAGCCTTGCCATGAACAGCAGACATGTGGATTGCAATAAATCTATTTGTCTCTATTAATATTAATACACAGATTATTTTTTTTCCTTTCCTGGAAAGGGTAGGCAGTCTTCCTTCACCTTTTGAGGTGGTACATTTATGCGCAAGGCGATGATTTCTGTCTGGGAAAGCTGCAGCTGATGATTACTGAAGAGTATTTGGGAGGAGGCAACCTGTGTTGTCTGGAAACACACTGAGCCCTTTCTCCAGACTTTCTCCATGCGTCTTGTTGACTGTCAGAGAGCAAGGCTGAAATTATCTCTATTCATACATGCATAAATATGTATGTGAGGTAATAAATAATAAATACGCCTGAGTGCCAGTGTCAGAGGATACAAAAATGGTTAAAAAACAGGTCCAAATTTCCTATTCCTTAGTCATTTTATTTAAAGATTATCTGTCTGTAATGCAAGATCTTAAAGACAAACTATCTATTTTTTTTTGGCAGTCCATGTCTTGATGAAGGTCTATCGGAGGGGTACAGAGGGGCAGGAAACAACAGAGAATTATTCTGTAGTGGTTGGGAAGGGGACAGCAGAAAGCCAGGAGGTCACCGTTAGGGTGCAGAATCACGCAGCTTGATTTCATAAACGTGTTTTGGTTTTACTACCAGCAGTAAAACTAAAAATGCCCTCTCTGGTGGAAGCATACCATTTCAGGGATGAATAAAAGGCATAATTAGATCGTTTAATAAGTGATGGAGCTACCAGCTCTGCTTGTATTAATCATTACTTTTAGCAGAGATGGAATTGTGGGAACTTGTTACCAACAGTGGTGGTCTGAGGAGCTGTGTTAAATTTATTTGGGGTAATACTGTTCATGTCAGTGTCATAGTTCTTTGCATAATATATTGCATTGTTTTTATCCTGAACTTGAAACTATTGCGATATTTTGGTATTTTAGATTTTGAATTGTTTTCTGTAAGATAGAATTTCCAGAAATGACTGGGTGTCCTGGGCTGATGTTCTGACCTTTCTGTGCTGCAGAGGAGCTTGAGGAGAAAACCTTGAAGTCATTGTAAGAAGAGGATTAAGGACTGTTTGATAATAGTATAACGTAACCTAGATCACCAGCAGGCATTCCTTGTCTGACTCTCTCTAGCAAAAGGTCAAAGTTATGCAGAAAGCTGCCTAGAGATAGGATAAAGACTCACAGTTAACGGACTGTGTGTTTTTGCTGTTTTCATAATACCACTTCTTGTTGCCTTTTTTTATTATTAGTTGTTATTTTAAAACGTAATTTTTGTTTTTAAATGTAAGCACGGGTTTCACTAGTAAAAAAGAACAAAACAGTTCTGACTGCAAAGGCTTGCTCTGAGGTTTATTTGTATTTTGAAATGCACGACAAAAGTTCACGAGCGTGTGTGAATCAGGCATGCAGTTATAAATAGAAGGAGATGGCTAATGTGGATTTGCATAGGTCTTAGACCAAACCACAGAAGGAAGGAAAGAATCAGGGGATTGCAGCTCCTCGTTCTTTCTCCTCACTAGGATAGGGTAGACTCAGCTGAGTTCTGTTAGTAACTTCCGTAGGCAAAATACGTGTAATACTATGTTTGGGACTAAATTCCAGATCCCTACGGAGCCTACCGTGAACAGGCTCATTGCTGATGTCGGTTGGGGTTGATTGCTTTATATTTTTTTCATCTTTCTGTGGTTTGGGGAGTATGGAAGTTATTCTGTCTCTCCCTGTTCGTTTATTATGGTGGTGTCTGCCCTTCATACTAGTCTGTTGCATGGAATGGGTGCCTACCAAGCTCTCTGATATCTGGTTTTTTAACTATTATTTTCAGGATCCAACAAACCTGGATAAGTTCAATGTCTCAAACTTCTTTCATGTTAAGAACAACATAAAAGTAATTGATCCAGGTAAGGATGAATTGAAGGTAGGCTGAGAAAACACCAACCCAAATATGCCAATTCTAAAGACCACGTTGTGGAATTGACACTGTTTTCTGGATGGACATCCCTCAGTGGCTAGTGGTAACTCTGAAGGCTTCTTGGAAACATGAATAACTTGTTGAAACTGTTCCTTTCACATCAAAAGGTGTTAAATTTTGAAGCAAAGACGTGATTCTTTGAGAAGTCATTAACTGTCTCTATTGAGTGCTGTGCAAACACGGAAAGCTTTCCATATCCTTTAAGAGCAGGTAGATGAGAGAGAAGTGAGAAGAGGAGGAAAAATAATTTGCCAAAAGGTCCATTAGCCTTGTACCAGAACCAAGGCAAGGAGACCTACATCTTCTCGGACCTGTCTGCTAGGCTCTCTTTCATGTGTATCAACAATGTATTGCCCGTCCTTCTGTCTGGATAACAGTGGACATCTTCCAAGTTAAAGATTGACATAGATTTTTCTAAAATAGTCCCAAAATTATTTTAATAAAAAATATTTTTTCTTTCTAGATATCGAAGAAATTTGCTTCTCAATTCTTTTGTGATTTTTTGATAGCTAAATGTTTAGTAATATCTGCTATTATTAAATTGCTGAAGGACAAAAATTCTCTCCTTTGCCCTTGTGGTTTCCTTTAGAACTGTTTCTAATGAGGTCTAATTGCTGATTCTAAGCATGGTGTGTTTTTCTGGGTCTTATTATGCTTATCTCTCCCCCCCCCCCCCCCTTTTTTTTTAAAAGCTACTAGTTCTGCAAGCAAGCATCTCTCTTTCTATTTACCCGCTAAAAATAAGTGGATATTATCTCAGAAATGGAATATTTCATATCCAGCAAATAGTAGGCATACCAAGACAGAGAACAAGTGAAACTTGTAAAAATTAAAAAATTACATTTAAAAAAACAAATCAAATTCTATAGTCCAGTCCCCCAGCCTCCTCCCCCTGGTATCCCATTAAAGATCTCATCTTGGGATTTTTGTATCGCGGGCCTGGCCATTCAGTGAGGAGACAAAGGACAGAAGTTTATATGGTACCCAACTGTATCTTGTCTTTATTGTTCTATAAAATTTTTACAAGACTTGCATGAACTTAGGTAATTTCTAGTCGTTTCAAAGAAATTTTTGCAGTAGTTGATTGGAAGTTGGTTTTTTCTTTTGTTATACTTCATCATATTGGCATTTATTGTGCTGTATTTCAAGTTATGCTGTCATTAGTGTTACGCATTGCTATTTGTTACTGTTTCTGCAGGAATAAATATAGTTACTAGACCTTTTTATTTAAAAAAAAGTAGAAATAATATCTGGAAGATTTTTGTGTAACTAGATATGTAATGAACTGAAGGGAGAACAAAACAGATTTTTCTTTTAACTCTGAATGATTTAACTTTGTGTTATCTAGATGAAGAAAAAGCGAAATTAGATCCATCTTACTATTTGAAAAATACAAATACAGAGACCCGAGAGACTTTACTGGAGCTTTACAAGGAATTCAAAGGCGATGATATTCTAGCAGCTACTATGAAGGCTCCTGAAAAGAAGAAAGTGGATAAGCTGAATGCAGTAAGTTGACTTAGTTTGTCGTTTGGCACTGACTGACTTCCTCAAGAATGGTAATAGATGTTTTTCAGCTTGGAGGCCATATTGCAGTATAAACAGACAGTGCTCCTTCTGTTTTCTGTTACATGGAAATTTGTCATAGATGAGAATATGAGAATCATATTGGGATTCCTTAGAAATACATTGTATGTGTCAGTGAGTTTCTCCTTGTTAAATCATTGTAAATGAACCTAAACATTTTAGAAATGGAGCACAATAAGAAGGAAGAATCTTTATGATGTGGTTATGATGTATATGTTGGCAGAACCTTTTTTCCCAGGTTGTAATCTCTTGCTTTGAATTTGTTTATCCTTGCTTCCTGCAGTTATTGGCAGAGAGAGCACACCTTAAGGGCAGTGCAATGAATAATTTCTGGTGTGTGAAAATATATCAATGATCCACAGCTGCTTCTCCATTTTTTTTTCCACTGGAATGCAGGATTTTTAGTGGAATATTTTAAAGGATGTTCTTCCAGGTGCATGTTACTGTGTGTTCATGGTAGTCAAGAGAAACAATTCATCTGCATCTAGATTTCCTACATCAAAGGCTGTTTGAAATGGGCAAGACAGAGTATTCTTTCCTTTAATAATTCTGGGATGTATGTGTCTTCGTGCTTTGATTACACTTACACGAAAACAAATAGCAATGCAGCATATGGCTTTTCATGAGGAGGCTTAGTGACAGACCAGGGAGTGTGTGTGACCAAGGAGGAGGATCACATTTGCCCCTTTTTCAGGGCATCGTAGTGTTATACGAAAACAAAAGATGTAGGGAGAAAAAAAAGAGGTGAGAGGCAGCGATGAGCTCTACACACGTAGGAGAGTCCGATTGCCGGCTAATGGTGTGGATGGGCATAACCACGAACGTGCATAGGGTGCAGTGCAACCTTGCGGACTGAGCACTGGCCTGACCTGTGTTCTTTACAGGCATTGCCCCAGAGCCGCCAAACCTATCCCCGGGTTTATTAGATCTTTGTAATTTACTGCAAAATCCATGTGTGACGTTCACGTTTCCTTTCTGCAGGAGAATTACAAAGCTCAAAACAGACGCTGGGAACCATGGGACGGTGCCTCTGCACGCAGAAGGGCCGTGTGTGGGCGGGGGAGTGGTTTGCTTTCCCCCACAGTATCGCTGTGGTTCACTGAATTTTCCTTCCACTTACTCAGCAACGTTGGGGAATTTTACAGATGTCTTGCCAGCAGTACTCCTTTCATATCTCCACCTGTGGACATACAAATAAATTCTGATAACAGAATCTTTGCATAGTGATGTATTAAACTGTAGTGGAAGCGATAAGCCCCTTCAGCTCAGCTCACGGGCAGCCTTAACCAGAGTTTCATCAGAGCAAACGTTACGGGTAACAGATGGAGAATTATCGCTGCCTCGTGCATTTGTTTCTTCCTATAGGAGCTAGGGCGGAAAGTCTGCCTTCAGAAGGATGACATTTGTGTGTTTCTAGTGCTTATGTAGTATCTTTAGTAGATAAATTCTAAGATCTAATGACTTTTTCTCTTGCCTTTTCCTCTGCGAACAGGCTCACTATTCCACTGGAGCAGTAAGCGCTTCCTTCACCTCCACTGCAATGGTGCCTGAAACTACCCACGAAGCAGGTACCACAACTGCCTGGCTACAACCTGTTTATTTGCTTTCCAGTTTTAAAGTGTGCTCCCTAGCACTCATACATTTATGAGGACTGAAGGAATGCATTGATAATTGGTCAGGAATGATGCCATGGAAATGTATTCCCTGAGCAGATATATCCTTACTTTCCAGTGAGCTCATTCTGAAAATAATGGAGCAATTGTGAATTAGCTTCGGCTTTGAATGGCAGTTGCTTATGTTGAACTGAAATTAATGAGGTATTTTCTATGCCCAGGGACCACAAAGTGGGATATCCACTGATGTAAGTTAGGAATGAGGTATAATCTCTCCTCAAACAGCATACAAAACCTTTACCACCTTTTTGGCCTAACCCCGTATTGGTTAGAATGACAGCAAATTTTGTGGTGATAACTTTTGATTTACCGCTTTTCAAGGTTACACAAAAATGCATTTTAGTACAATCAAGTTTTCCTTCCATTCTCCAGCCTAAACAGTAATGTATATAATTTATTTAATTTGAGTATTGATTAAATAGCTGAGCGATTAGGATTCCTAGTTGAAGAGAAAGGTCTGGCTTTCGGCACTAAAATTTAGAAGTATGTCACACACTTAGGCAAAGATTGAATACACTGCTAAACCTACGTTTACCAAGTTCAGTTCCTTTACTTGGTGGGTTACAGTGATTTGCAGGTGAATCTTTGAGTGTTGAGAATATCTGACTAACTGGACATTTTGACAAAGTGGAAGTGGAAACATCCTAGATTGATCCTTTGGTTTGACTTTCCAGTAATGTTTCCGGTAACTTAGCTTCATTTGTTTTCCGAACTGGGTAGGTCCTCATATGTCAGCAATTTGTGGTTGACTGATGACTACCTGCTTGGCTTCCAAGTTTGACAAGAAACAATTTGGTTTCAAAGTAACGTTTGCAATTGGTAGACATTACTTGAAAATTATAGTTTGTAATATTGAATGCTTCTGTGACTTAAAAATATAGATTATATTGTTGGCTCTCGAGGAGTTGGTGGTTTTCTATAATGGAAAGTGTTTTGCACAGAGATTAATGTGGGTTATCGTAGATGAATTGCAGAGTACAATCCCTGAAGACCCAGTACCCCAGGGGAAGAGGTCAGACAGTAGAATCTAGCAATTTGTTTTCTGATAATTTCTCAAGATCAATGAGTAAGCTTCCAGAGAGCTAATTGTTGTCTTCTGCTTTGATACAGCTGCTATTGAAGAAGATGTTGTGAGATACAAATACGTGAAGAAGAAGGGCTATGTGCGACTTCACACTAATAAAGGAGACCTAAACTTGGAGCTGCACTGTGATATGGTATTGTGTGCCCCATGAGATGAATCTCTCTAGATAACAAACAGAATAGGAGCCGGCAAGGGAAAGGAATAGTCTGTAGTTGTAATAGATACAGATAAATAACTAGCTTTCACTTGCTTTGGTGTGTTTTCATACAGACACAAAACTCCATTGTAAAATGTATATATATATTATTTTATGTGTAAAAGTTCTCTGTGAGTAGTCCCATACATTTTAGTGGACTACTTACAACACGTCAAGGTACATGTTTAGAGCTTCAAGGGGTCAGGATTATAGTGACCCGGACAATGACAAGAAAGGTAGAGAGGAAAAAAAAGGAAGAGCACAGAGAAGAGAGAATAACCCAAGGTTACACAGCAGGTTACTGGCAGAACCAGGAAAACAATCTCAGTGAAACTGAGAGCAGTCTGTCAGCCTGAGTACATGTAGTTAAGATCCCCAGGAATGGTTAGATTGGCTTCTAAATCCTGAGCTTTACAGAACAAACCTAAATGAAAACCTTAAAATATGTTTTTTACTTCCTGCTGTCTCAGTTTTTAAGGTTCAAGTTTTCAAACCTCTTCCCTTTGCCATTAAGATGTAGACATTCATTTTAAAAAACAATGGACTGGAGTTTTTTTATAGTCAATACAGCCTGATTCTGGGGGAAATCTGTGGCTCTTAAAATAATAAACATGGCAAGACTTGTGATAGACAGATGAGTTGTGGCGACACTGATGTCTCAGACGTCACTGCTTGCTAGTGTGCTGGCTTATTTATGTGTACAACCACATCTATAAAAGGAAAAAAGTTTTCAATGTAAAAAGCCCAAACCTTCTGTTGTTTACGGAGATTTTTATCTCAGGAGATTATAGGCCTGAAGGTAGATGTTTTAGGAAGTTGAAGGATGTGAACAGGGGTTTAAATGGTACAACTTCTGTTTGTTGTGACCCTCACAGAATTTAAGGACAGTGGTGCTGGCTAGGAGCTGGGGTGCCTGGTGTGAAATCCAGAGCTACACTGGGAGATTGCGTCCTTTTTTGCCTGGGAGAAGGACAAAGGAGCAAACAGGACAAGCCTGCTAGCTTTCCCTTCTCTTTCTTTCTCTCGCACGAGTGCGGAGCAAGATATGTGTACGCAGCTCAAGCTGATCTATGGAAACAGTATGAGAACCTCCACAGCAGCGTATCATGCTAGTCATTCTGTAGGTCCCTGTCAGCCCCACAGGTGTTTTCCGTGATCTTAAATAGTAACACTATGTAATAAGGCAAAAAGCAGAGGATGTTAGTACAGCAATATTTGGGGGAAGCAGCAGAATGAGCAGATTGCATTGAATCATTTGTTTTGCCATATGTTCTCAAACTGTCTCCTGGCTAATGCAGGCTGACTGCAGCTATTCTTATCAGCGTGGTTTTTTTGGCCGCATGTGTGGCCAGTGTCACTCAGTCCTGAGGACCCGGTCTCAATTGCCCATTATAAACTTCCTGTATGGTGCCCATTGTGTTTCCTTTTTTCCAGATGAATCCCTGTTCATCCCCCTTTCACACACACTGCTTCCTCAGGTACGCATCGGAAGCGTGCGCTGTTTTACACAGCCAGACCTGCTTGAACGCTGGCCTCTAGCCATCTGTTTCTTTCATTTCTTTGTGTCAATTCAGTCTGTGTGAATTAAGCAGACCCTTGGCACTGCAGAGGGGAAAAAGATATATATTTAGAATAAGTAGGAAAAACTTGCTGCTTTAAGGAGGTTTTCACAACATCCACTTTAGGTCGTCATCCTAGGTCTATTAAATCAGTTCTTCCGGGAGGCGCTTGTTTTTCTCCCTTTACTATATAAGGAGTTTGTGCTTCTAACTTTGGTTTTCCTGAATCACACTGAGGTTAGGCACATAAGGTAGCTCAGTGCAGACAGAGCAAACATCTTACAAGCATGTAACACATATATAGGTCACAAACATACACACACACCCGGATCAGCTACAGTGGATCTACTGAGATTGCAAAGACACACAGAAAATGGGGAAATGCCAAAATGAAGCCTTTCTAAACACATCCAGTTCACCCTGCTTGTGAATATGCATGGTAATCATCTTAATTAATCATAAGCTGGGTTTTTTATCAGCTCTCCTGGCTTATTCAGTGCACAAGCTGCACCAGTTCTGGGAGCTGTTTGGAACTGTGTAGTGAAATGGTTTAGATGCAGGATTTGGTTTTCCTGCAGAAATGTGGAATGTGGGTAAGGTCCTTGAATGCAGTCGGAGGAGCTGGACTGTATCATAATGCTCACCCAAATTAATGTTGCACAGGCTTTTTGGTGCCTGACTTTTCAGCCTTCGTGATTTTTTTAACGTAGTTGGCGTGGGTAGTGCCCCAGCTTTTCAGAAAGAAATGGAGAAACAAATTTCAGCCCAAAGCACTGTGTGATGCACACCGAGATCACCAGCAGATTTGGGACCCCTGGATTCAACACACAGACCTGTGCTGCTTGAGGGAATGAGAGAGATGGTAGCAGTATTAGGTTGTCATTGCTGTTTGAATTCAGCCAAAATACGTGTGATTTGGGGAATTCACGCATCTACTGCCTCAGGCAGTGCAACTGCAGGAGCGAGCATATGATTTATAAGCCATATTGCCGCGGTGCTTAGCTTCTCTTTAGAAAGACCGAACGCTGCCTGACTGGTTGTTGCCTTGCCCTGACCACAGGCTCCTTTTTTCAATCGCTGAGCGATATCCTGTGCTCTGGTTATTATGGAAGCCACCCTAGCAGTGGTTGTATTTGCACAGTACTGCAAATACATGGTTGTGAAATGCTTTAGGAAGCTTGAGGATGAAGTTGCTACAGAAATATGACAAATGAATACCCATGTCCGGAGGTAGGACTTGCAACATTCAAATTACATTTTAAAATAGTCTTAGGGGTTAGATTTCAATATACACTTTGAGGTGAAGTCTTCTTGCTGAAATAGAGAACAGCAAGTGGCATACTTTTGCTGTCTTAGAGTCTTACTGAACCTTACTGAATCTTCCATTGTATTTTCATGCCTATGGGCTGTCTATTTAAGCAAAATATTCTTGCAGTTGTGCTCTCAGCAGTCTGCACTGCTTCTGAAGTCTACCCAATATCCTTTTTGCCTTCAGTACCCCCTTGAGTTCTTACTCCCTCTCCCTTCACAGCTCTTCTGTCTCCTGTTCTTTCTTTCCCCTGTTTTTTGTGAGCTGTCTGGCAGCATGGATTGTTTGGAGTTCAGTCTATATGTACACGTGGAAACTTTTGTTTAAAAATAAATCTAGGGATCTTCATACACTAGTACTTTAAGGTGCCAATCGGTAAGATTGATAGTGATGAGATTCTTCCTAGCACCAAAAACCTAATCAAGAAATGTTTTGTATTGATCCAGGGGAGGAAATCAGTGCTGCAGTGTGATTGAAGTCATCAGTTACTTTGTGACAGAATTCAGAAAGAGAGCATGAAATAGGGCTAGAATCCAGATATCTTCTGCGTTTGAAATCACTTTTTCAGAGCACCAGAAAACTTCACTTAGGTTCCAGAAAGATGATGTGTGGTGTAAGTCATTGACCTGAGAAAAGGCAATAAAGACTTTGGAAGATAAGCTGGATTTTTTTCCATCCTTTTGAATTTGTGCCTCAAATGAGCAAAGGTACACTACTGTTCTCTCTTTGCATCATAGCAGTGTGCGCAGTGCTCTTTGTTGCCATTTCTTTTTCTCCCAGTCTTCTTATTCAGATACAGTATGTTCCTCCTGATGGGGACGAATCAGATGGCCATTCGTTAGGGACATTTTCCAGGAAGCTGAGTTCAGCTGGGCATAAGCAACGTTTGTTGTATACGCTAATTGGAAACAAATTTACAAAAAATCTACTTGCCAGAAGTAATGTTGGCGAGTACAGACGATTTAACAGTATCCAACAAGTGTTATTCTTTCAGCTCTAGTCTTATGCATCGCCAAACAAATAAATCGTGAAAAAACAACTGATGAAAGGCAACGAATGTCACTGGATTTCTTGTATTTTATTTACTGTGATTTTTTCTAATCTCCTCAAGTTCTTTTAGCTGCTTTAATCAGGATGCTGCTGGGAACAACTGTCTATATCATCTGTATGTATTCTGCTGTATCAGTGACTATAGGGATGCAGTTATACCTTGCAGGTGGGGGAGCAGCCTTTTAAGACAGGGTGGAGGCTTTGCCCTGTGCAAAAAGTCAAATTGGCTTGGGTTTGGGAGTAGAAAAGCAGTGGGGTGCAATGGATAGAGTGGAGAGCTAGGAGCTGCTAAACCCTGGATTCGCTGCCTTTGCCATGGACTTGCTGCATGATGTGGCTATGTCATTTGGTTATAGATTGTTTTTTAAATCGGTAGCATCCCATTTTTTATTTCACAAAGAGCAATAAATATGGGCATATTTCTGAATTCCCAGGCAATAACATGTCTTGTAGATGCCTGATTGCTGGAGTTCGGCTGCACAAATAACCCAGGCTGCCTGTTGGAATCAGCAGCCCTGCATAAGAATAGACAGAGCAGCAGGCTGCTAGTCTCTGCACCTGTGGAAGGGAATAAAAATTCCTCGTCTTGCCTCTAGGTTGCTTTGAGGCTTTCTTGTTTAGTGCTTGTACTTTTTTTATTTTCATGGTGCTATGGAAATATACATAAAAACTTAACACTCCAGAAGACCCTGTCGAAGTGATGAACAGGAGGGTTGGTGTGCTATCTCCCTTCTCTCCCTTGCGAGCTCTCCTCGCACAAGTGGTCACTGCGGGGTAATGGTCTGGTGGTTAAGCACGTGCCAGTAGCGGTAATCGAATACTAATCCGTAACTGCCATGGCAGTTTTTGTAAATTCGCCTGTCTCTCTCAGGCTTACTACTTTAGGGTTTAAGGGCAAGTTGGCATAACAAAGAAGAATGCGAGATGGATTTCAAAGCTCCATCCAGCACTCCAGAAATGCTTTTTGAGGTTTTAGGACCTGGCAAACTCTGCTTAATGATGATGCCTTGGCATAACTATCTGAAGAAGCCATTATTCTACAAACACTGACGTTTTAATCTTTTGAGGCCCTCTGACCTGTTAAATATGCCTGTGATCTATAAATGTGTGATCCAGCCCCTGGTCTTTGAAATCATCTCTCCTTTTGTGTGAGGGACTGTTCCAAAGATCAGAAGCCTGTAAACTTCTTATCCATTTCCAGTGGGAAAGAAGTGAGTTGCTGAAAAAATCCTTTGGCCTCCTGGCATGACGAGGTTCCCCAGTCTTCCCCATCTCTCATTTTCTTTCTGATTTAAATGTCCATTCTGCTCACTTTCTGTGGCACTGTCTGGCAAATAACTGGCTGATGTTTTACCGGTGTCTTGTTTGCCCAGTAGCGTGGGCGTAGGGATGAAGTCCAGTGGTCTTGGCGTGGTTGTAAATGGCTTATTTTGTAATTTTTTCATCAAAGTAGGTCATTGTAGGAAGAGCTGCAACTTTCAACTTTGAAAGTTTGTGTCAACAGAAACTAAAAGCAAACAAACAAACCCGTCCTTTTCCATAGGAGAACAGCTGGATACAAACGCTGCTTGTTCTGCTGCCTTCCTATCTCAAAGCGCTGCAGCAGCAGACAGCTCTGTTGCTCTTCGTTGCGGCTGGGAGTGAAATGGCTCTGTGCAGCCATGTTGATTAACAGGTTGTTGCTCTTAAGTGACCAGATGATATTTAAAACGTTTTTACCTTTGGGGGCATAACACCCCCACTTGAGGAAGGAGAAGGGATGTTAGTAGGAAATGCTTTCCCTGGATGCTGCCATCGCCCGCTTGTCCTCAGCGCTGTTTCGCAGCAGGGACGGGGCAGTGGGAGTCCCCGAGTCCCCTGCTGCCCGAGCTTGAAAGGGACAGGCAGTGAGGGGTTAGGGAGGGTGCTCGCCCACCCCCCTGGGAGCCCCTCCCTGCCCGCGGGGCTGGCTGCCCTTGGCTGTCTGCAGTTTCCCGGCAGCCTTCGCCCTCGGGTAGTTGGTGGGAAGGCGTTTTGCACATTTGGCCCTTTCCGCCTCCCCGGCCCCCCGACGAGCTGGATCTGGGGCGGGAATCGATTGTTATTGGGTTGTGTCGCTTGTTGTTTGACATTGGACAGTGCCGGCGTCCCGCCCCGGCCGCGTCTGCCCCTTAGCGACCCGGACCCCGAGGATGGGGCGGGAGGGCTGGAGTTACGCAGCCGCTGCTCTTCCTCTTCCTCTGCCGCGTTCCTTGTTTGTCCCTTGGCTCCTCTGGCGAGAGCGGGGTGACCTGGGGGGCTGGCAGCTACCAGAGCTTCGCTGCCTGCTGTGGGAGCGCTTACAGGTTGCATCCTCCGAAAAGGTGGAATTTACGTGCCCGTTGCAGACTGACAAAATGCCGGGGAGCCGCCGCGGGACCTGCGATACTCCGAGTTTTACAGCCGTGGAGGTCACTCGAGCGATTAGAGCTGAGCTCTGTTTAGGCTGTACCTCGGGGTGCTGTGTCGTGCTTGGCAGCCCCATCCTCATCAGCACCCAGCCCCACAGCGTCTGACAAGCTCCTCAACCCTTCCGGGACTGACAGCGCGAACGGGGGGGAGAGGATTGTTTTCTCTTCTACCGCTGCAACAAATAAAAGCTAAGAGGAAAAGTAATGACTGTGGCTAGGGATGACAACTGTGCCTCTGGAGAGCTAGTAGTTAACATTGACAAATTAGACGAGTGAATTAGATGCCTTGTTTAGCTTGAGTTGTGCTCAGCTGAACTGATTGATTGTCCCTGTATTTGCAAAAAAGCGAAAAATGAAATGGGAGTGTGTCATTTTCTTATTGGCATCTTGTCTAAGCTGAGCATCTTGCTTAGACTTTGAAAAGTTTTTGGTAGCATCATTAATGTCAGTACTGTGGAAGAAATGCCTTTGAAAAGTGAGATTTAGCTATCTGCTGCAATCTTTGCTAAATAGCTAATTAAATTATAGTGGGTTTCTGTGTAATGAGAATGCAATAATTCTGCTCTTTGTTCTGAGCAAACTTTGAGGCTTTGAGGCAGCAAAATAGGCAAATGTTTGCTGTCAAGTCAGCAATCTGTTACCTGAGGCATAGTTTGCTCGTTCTGATTCTTTTTAATGTCAGTAAGAGTCTGGCCAAGTGCGTTACCCCTCAGTGCCCTGATGCTTTCCTCTCTCCCAGTGCTCTCTCACTGGAACCGTGCTCTCTGATCACAGATCACAAACTGACCGCGCGTTTCCTCGCTCCGTGACCAGACTGGGCATGGCGTCCTTTACGTGAACCGTCTCCTTTTTGAACGGAACCACCCTAGGCGGCTGTTGTTTGCCACCGCAGCCTGTCACCGGCTCAACGCCTCTGGCGCTTAGGGGACCTGTTAGCAGGGAAGTGGAGCGGGCAGGGGGTGATGTTTGGGTCTGTAATAAATGTTTCTCCAGCAGGAAATGTCATGGGCTTCCCGCAGTGAAATTGTCCCCGTGCTTTCGCAGTGGGCTTTGTGGAGTTTTGGATTTTCTTGTCCCTCTTGCTCTGAAACAAATGGAGCGTGCTCCTAGTCCACTGGTGCAAAGTGGAGCAGGGTAGCTTAAATTGCCTTCCAGGACAGTATTCTGCGTTGAAACGCGGTAGGAACATTTATATGTCTCGTTTCTTTCCATGACTTAGCGGAGGGAACAGACGCTTGCACCTGGTAGATGGTGACTACCAAAACTGCTCCATTACAGTTGCCTCTGACTAAGCCCTAAATAAAGCCAAGCTTTTATTAGGGCGAGTTCTTTCCTGTGGGATGGGTAGGCTACGAGGACTGCAGATTGAAAGGGATGGGGAGAACTGAGTTTAAACCTTACCAAATCACGTCTTTATGGGCTCACGCATTAGAAGAGTTGCTAGAATGAACAATTACAAGAGTGAAAATGCTCTGTGTAAAAACAAAAACAAAAGTACATAAATGGACTAAAGCAAAACAAAATCCACCTTGCATTTTAAAGGAGATCTCTGATAAAAAAAATTGCAGGCTTCGTTTGAAGCTTTAGAAATTGCCATCACTAGTTCATGCCTCTTAGCAGCGAGATTCTGGCATCTGTGTGATAAGATGAAGGCTGTAGAATGCAATTTTAATTTGCGAGGAACAAGCTTTTCATTATTTCAGATTATTTCTGCTTTGAAACATAGGGTTAATGAGCGCATATATAAAGGCTCTGTAGTTTAGTGCAACTACTACAGTTCATCCAATTTAGAGAGACAAAAAGAAATAAAAGGGAAGTGGAATTAGCACAAGGAAATTATACAGATGTGCGAATGACAGCTTCTTAATGCTTAGTGTGAAATTTCTCTTGGAGGTTCATGCAGATCCTCAAGGGATGGATCATTTTGAAATGATTAGCTCTTCACATAGCAAAGCCTTCTTCCCCGCAGTCATGGCAACGACTCAGAAGCTCCTCTTTTCCCGTCTCCCGCACCTTGGCAACAGGAGTGCCGCAGGTTTTTAATCTGCTTCTGCTTGGCTCTTCAGCTGCCCAGTACAAATTCTGAGTTAAGGTAACTTTTACAAATGTAATGACCCATTTTACCTGGTGAGAAAGGAGAGCTGCAAACTGAGAAGGCAGATAGTGACCTGGCTTGCTTAGTCTTACCCCTCAGGTCTCGGGATGCAGCAAGAGAGATTAATTTTGCCTGGTTTGGAGCCACCTTTGCTGGCAAAAAGGAAGCTAAAATTGGCTCGGTTAATACTTAAAAGGGGAACGAGATAAAATCTGCATTTCTTCTAGAACTTCATAGTAAGGACTCAGGGTTTTTTTTCTCGTTTGCTTTGGTTTTTTTTTCATTTTATATTTCTTTCTTTAGTGTTTTCCCAATATCTGTGACTTCACAATCAGCCTCTTGTCACTGTAGTGTTTGCACAGTCGTAGTAGCAATCTCTTTTCAATTCTGAAATTTGTCCAGGCCTAGTAACTAGTAGAGTGCTGGTATTTCCATGTAGAATTACCTACCAAGTGTGTTAGCTAAATGGAGACTTAAGCATAATTAGAAGACCGTTGGGCTGTTTTCCCGTTAAATATACATGTCTGTGAGCCAAGCAAAGCATTTGTGTCATGTTCTGGGATAAGTATTCTTCTGGATTCCTGTCTCAAACCATTTATTAAAATTTTACCACTTGTCTTGGGTGTGAATTTTCAACAGTTGAAAGACAGTTATCTGGCATCTACAAAATAAATGGGGAGCATACTTGGAGCAGGAGATTCATTTTTGGTATAAATAAGGTATTTTTTTTCCTTACTGTGTGTCATTCAGAGAGAGAAGTGTCTTTAAGTTGAAGGACATCATACAGAGGCGCTGCGTTCACTTATGTGGTCCCGACTTGACTGAAGAAAAGGAGGATTTCTCAGGGCTGTCCTACCACGCTCTTCAGAGAGAAAAGCCTTCCACAATTTTTAGATTTGACTTCTTAGGACTATCACTGCGTCCTTCTCAGAAGATGTTGCAGCAGATTTAAAACATAACCTTTTTTCTGTCACTGGCTTTCAGATCAAGAGGTTAACAAATGAAGGTGGCATTTTTCCTTTGACTTTCTTACATATATGCCAAAGTCACAGTCAGCAGATTAAAATAATTTAAAACATTTCCTGCTTAATGTAAAAGGAATAAAGAGGGAAAAGTTAGCTGCTGCTGTTGAGGTCAATTTGAGGCAAGAACAGCCAGAAGTACAAAGGGAGCCTGGAGTCCATTCTCAGTAATGAGGCAACGAGGAACCGGCGTTGCCTTCTGCACTTCTGCGTTTCCAGGTGCCTTGCCCACCCCTTCCTCCTTCGGAAATGGGGTGAGGCAAGTGGTGTGGAGGAAGCTTCTGAAGAAGTAGACAGTTTTGCATTCCAAGACAGCCAGTCTGACATCTTCCCCAAGATCTTACACTCAAATAACAAAGTCAGGTTTGTTTATACGTATTTCTCATCAGTCTTTGTGGTTGGAACAAAGACTTCAAAGACTGGCTGTGTTTGTATGGTCCGTGCAGAACGTAACTTCATTACTTAGGATCTGCACCATCCCCATTAACCTCAAGCCTTTTTCTCCTGCTTTGACAGGATGCTGCTTAAAAAAGTCCCTGAAATGCGCTTGGCAGCGTGAGATTTGGCAAGAACATAACTGCTTTGAATAAATCAGATAATCTGAGCCAGATATTCTAGATCAACTGCATGACTGAAACTGGGGTTTATTACTGGTTGAATGCAAACCTTTTTATTTGTGTCTACTAAAAAGCACCGTAAAAGGTAATGGTAATGTTGCTAAGGAACTGTTTACCTGCCAGATGTATCTGTATGATGCATGAGGTGACCATGGGAACCGATTTGGTGGCAATTATTTAAAGAAAGCCTTGCAGTGACATGATTATTGCATGTATACTAAATATTTCTGCAGTTGCATTTGAAAAGCTTGTTTCTGGGAAAAGATATAATAACTAGAAATGTATTTAGAGAGAAGGGTCAGCATAGGTCCTACATAAAAAATACATTACTAGAGCCAGTTTTTTTGATGTATATTTTACAAATCATGTTTTGAAAATAAATAGGAAATCTGTATTGGGTAATCAACATTGTGCAAATTTAAAATAGTTTGGTATGTATTCCTAGGGGACTCAATCTTTCGCCTGATTTCATTTTTCTTAAAAAATTAATTACAGGTTGCTGTATTCCCCCCAGAGAACTTATTAACTATGTCTCTCTCTCCAAAGAGTGCTGGGTTCTCATGAGATAAAGTGCCTTGGGCTAAAAGCTGCTGATTCCATTTCTGATGCATAAAGAAATTTTTTAAACTTATTTTTATCCTTACTGACATTTTTCATGCGTGATAACTAATAGCACTACGTTAGGATCAAGGCTGTTACGATTTGTCTTATAAAGGAAGCATACGCTGCACAAATGATTCTTCAGGGGTTCAATTTTACTTGAAAGATTAGGTGCAAAGATTATTTTCAAGCATATATGTCCAATTCAAAGAAAAATTTTCAACTTTGCTATAAACATTGAATCTGTAGGAAAACCTCCTATTGCTTGAAACCATTTTTATGGAATATATTTACTTACAAGATGCCCTCAGGATGCTACCAAAATACATGTCCTAGTGTCGTTCTACCATAAACGCATTATGGTACCATTACTGTTTTAACCCAGTAATGAATTCTGTAGGAAACCTGAGATAATAGGTGCTGTAACATTGCATTAGCATTTGTTTATTTTTTCCAGTTATGGCCCAGCTGACAACTGCCCTCTATATCTGTGTAGAGTAATTAAGAAGGAGTCATTATAAAGAATTGATAATGGCAGGTAGAGTTTGTTTGGATAATTAATAGACATTTCAGTGTCAGTGAAGAGGGGTGAGAATGATTGTGTTTCAGATGAGAAAATACAGAAAATTGAGGTTCTGTGTGGTTCCGGAGGAATACTTGTATGGATCTGCTTTTAAAAAGCCAGAGATGATTTCAGCCTTAAATAGTTGTACTTGGGCTTGCCTGATTTTTTTTGCCTTTAAGTCACTTTGGGGTGCGTGGCTCAGTCCCTGTCTCTCTGCAGCTCTCAGACCAAGCTTGATGCCGTACCAGTGCAGTGAGGCCGGGCCTTTCCGAAAGGCTCCCGGGCGTGCGCGTGTGCATCTACAGACATCGCGACTCGTGCTGGGCTCTGCTGGCAAGCACGTAGAACTATAAGGGTATTTTCAACGACTCAGATTAGTTAGATGTATTCTTTTGTAAAACGGGAATATATTTATGCACATAATCCACAGTGGGGCTGGCAAACATATCCAAGAATCAAACCCAGGCTGTTTCTGTACTAGTATTGCAGAGAAGAGAATCCATACAATTGCAGTGGAAAGATAATTAGGTAGACAGCAAAGTTTTTCAGAAGGTACTGTCTGAATGCCGTGGCTCGTAAAGGCAAAAATATAGCTTTAATTTGCACTGTAAGAGTAAATCAGAAGTTGGCAATATATTTAGCTTCTTTTAGCCTTTTTTTTTTTTTTTTTTTTTTTAAAAGAAGTTGTCTTTTTTATTTTTCCTGTGGTCCGGTGACTTGTGGGGTCATTCCTGTTTTTAGTTCCAAGTGGCGAAGAGGACCAAATGCTTCTCTCCCAGTTAGCTTCAACGTGCGCACTTTGAAATAGTGGCGTGGAGAAGTCGGGTTCTTTCTGACTCTGGGAAATGAACTTTTTTCAGTGCTAGAAGTCCCCCTTTGGAACAGGATTATGATACGCTGCTGAACTAAGTTACCTGAAAGTCTCTGAGCTTACCTGCTTTCACCATCATTACGTCTACTGGGAGCTCATGTTGCCTGAGCTAGTGTTGAACACTTCTTTGTGCTAATTGGAAAGTCTGGGTTTAATTTATTTAACACAGTGTGTGTGTGTCTCCAGTATACTTTAAAAGAGCATATATTATATCTTTTTTCTGTAGACAGAGACTCACTCCTCTTCAAGAGTCCTGCATGATTGTTTCTTTGCAAGGCACAAATGAAAAGTGATTCTTGTAAACGGTGTAGTGACCAATTTGATTGCTAAAGGTATTCCTTAATTAAAGCTTCCATTTGTCTTTCAGACACCCCGAACATGTGAAAACTTTATCAAATTGTGCAAGAAGAACTATTATGATGGAACAATTTTTCACAGGTCGATTCGTAATTTTGTGGTGAGTATTGAACAAATCCTGTGTAATGCACAATATGCGATATCCTCGAAATATTTATTTAGCTTAATTCCGGTTTAGTTTCTTCTGTGCGTGACAACTTGCAATAGATGTATATTAAATATGCCATCAGAACTAGGATTGTCCTAACTTACTAAATTTGTACTTAATGGTCTTACTAACAACTGTCTCTGACTAATATTGTCACTTGGAGCATCACTGCATTCCGTAGTGCTTTTGCTGGCGTTCCAGACAAAGCCTTTGAGAGTCATTGCCTTGGCAAGGCTCTTGTTATCTTCGCCAGGCTGTGGGTGGGTGGTTAATGAACAGGAGGAGAGAGAGAGAAATGCTAATTTGGATAAGTAATGCTGTGGCCTGTCGAAATCCCATTCAGATGAAACTTTAGAAAGCAGCTGAATTTCTGTTTCAGGTTGTGGTACTTGGATACTGTCAGGTCATCCTTTCCTGAGCGTGCTCCAGGAGTAGGTGCCCAGGCCTTCTTTGTGAAGGAGCTAAAGAGCACCTAGTGAGCCCGAAAGTTGACTTTGGTAGTCAAAGAGCTTTCTTTACATGGGTACGGTCCAGGCAGCTTAGGGTGTTGTAGCTGTCCTGTAACTTCCTTTCAGAAGAATTAACAACCTGATCCTGAAGGCAGAGCACATCTTTCAGGGGACATCACTGAATGTTACATTCCATCCTGTCATCCTAAGAAAAGCTTTTTTTATTTTGACAGCACTGTATATCTCAGTTCATAGTTAAACTCACAATTAAAATTGGGCTTGTGTGCTACTACTGTGAAACTAGTCATGTCACGCTCCCTCTACTGGCATTAGGATATAGAATATTATTTGTGTGGATCCTGCATGTATATACAGTGATTAATTTTGTTGCGGAAAGATTGGTTTCACATGAGGGTTTTCCCTGCTGCAGATAGTGAGGGGGATACTGGGAAATACAGGTTCAGATACAGAAAATATTCCATATTCCCTCATTTCTTGCCTTCCCGTCATGTGGAGGATTAGTAGCAAAATATAAAGCCTTTTCAGTTCCAAAACCAATGCATCATCAGTTAAAAAGCAGGTTACGACTCGGCACGTAATAGAAAGGATGATCTGGTTAACCCATTTGAGACTGTTTGTTTTCCCTATTTACTCGCAAGAGACCTATTATTTTTATAAAACTGTCATTCTGCTCTTGGATAAGTAATGTAGGAGATGACAGGCAGCTGATAAAAGAGGCTCCAAATAAGTAGTAATGGTTTCCTTGTTGCTAACTTGTCAACATGACACAATATAGAAAGAAGAAAATTGAGCAGAATTGGCTTTTATGGCTTGTATTTAATGTATTTCACACAGATATATATGTAACCTATTGATTTAATTTTAATTCTGCAGATCCAAGGAGGTGATCCAACTGGAACAGGAACAGGTAAGGTTGAGTTTGAATCAAGTAAACTGTTTTCACTTCATGCGCTGTGTTGTTACATTTATTTCCAGACACCTTGTAGATTAAAATTCTCTAAATGATGATATGTGGTACACTGTGAGTATTTCTACTTTGAAGCAGAGTTTTTATTGCTATATTTTATGACCATTTTAACTACGCTCAAAATTTCATCCGATATATTCTCTGTCTAAAACTTGGGCACTCTTCCATGCAGAATTCTTGTTGGGCCTTTGCTTCCTTTTTCTTTCAGAAAATAAATAAATGAAAATTATAATTATTTTACAGCTGGCCTTCCAGGGCAAAGAACAAAGGAAGAAACAAATTCATGCAAAGTTGCTTTCAAATTCGGCATTAATGAAACACTTGAGACCTGCCTCGGAATTGGTGAATGGCCAGATACCATCTGTTCTCCCAGCTAGTTGCCTTGTAAAGCCCAAGCTGCTCTTTTTCGAACTTTTAGGGATCGCTGTTACTAAATTCTTCTGCCCGTTCTTTCTCCCTTAGTTGGAGATCTGCATACCAGTCGTATCAGAAATGGGCAGGAGACGTAGCAGCTGGAGGGTCCTCGGAGCGTTGCCCACCACAGTAGACATGTCATGCAGTATCTCTAGTTGCTGCTGTAAATTTGCTCATTTTCCACTTGCGCCTTTTATCTACCCACTTGTAGATGTCACCGGCCTCCACAGCTCCTCGCCTGGTCCCGTGGGGTTCTGTGCATTTTTATTCTAGTTCATACATGTGTCACTTGTATGTGCAAGCGCTATATTCTTCTGTGTGTGCTCACAGGTCATCCAAAAAAGATGTCTTTGTAGCTGTTAAATACTTTAGCTCTGTTTACTTTGTACGTAATGTTAGCGTGAGTTGCCCAACAGCTTTTCTTCCACTGGCTGCGATAATCAACACTTGCATACTCTAAGATGTGAGACTAGTTAAAGGTTCTGTGTTTTGATGGCAAAAGCCCATTAACAAGATTTGTTACCATATACGCTTGGACTGTCAAAAGAAATGTGATTTGATTTTGTTATAAGGAAAGTTTCGGTTCAACTCCTGAAAGACATAATTAGGAACATCTTTTAAAATGAGAAATTAAAGAGGTGTCAGGAGATGGGAGAAACTTAATGGGTTGACTCAGACACCTTTCACCCTTGTAGGGTGGAGTTCAGCTCCTGCTGTGGAATGAAAATTAACTTGCTGGTGTCATTCTTGTCTCTATTTGTGCAAATGGTAGAAGTATGGTAAGACAGCACAATTAACAGTTGGCAGGACTGGCAGTGCAGCTGCATTGAAGGTCAAGACCCCGCTCTACTGGCAAAGCAAGTAGGAAGTAAGATGCAAATAAGCCCATAGGAGAAAAAGCCTCCTATATATATTCTTTTATTTTAGAAAAGGAGTCTGATGACCTCTAGTCTTTTCCATCTTGTTTTGCTCATCATTCTTAATTAAATATGAATATATTGCAGGTGAGAGTTCTTGCAAACATCCGTCAAGACTATTAAAATTCTAATCAAATGGACAGTGTACACTCAGATATGAGTGTTGCAGATTTTTAGAGACTGTTTGCAATTATTGTGGAGTCCAAATGATACAACTATTTTCTTTGCAACCAAATGGTTTTTATTTTTTGAAGACAGCTGAATTTCAGATATCCTTATTTAATCACTTACTGAATATGATAATATCGCAAGAAAACGTTATAAATGGACAGCCTGGTGGGCTACTAGATTTCTCTTGGAACTGTCATGCCTGCGTGTTTAATACTTACTTAAGGGAAGCCACTTAGACAGTTCACGGAGTGCAAGTAGTCTGTCAGGATTTGTTCCTGACTACCTGATAGATCCTGGGCACTCGAACGCGAGGCAGACGTTTCGCTTGCGTATCTCGAGCCACGTGCTGGAAGGAGGTGGCCAGGCCCAGGGTGCCTGTCTGCCTTTGCGTTCTCTCCGCAGCAGCGGGGCCGGAGGAGGGTACAGCTCGGCAGCGGTGTAAGAGCGTGGCAAACGCAGTGAGGCTTTCCCAGGCTCCTGGGGTGTAAAAATTTTGGTCCGTTGGTTTGCGCGTCATTAATGTGATCACAAGCATTCATGTTAGGAAAGCTTTGGAGTAAAGCACTGGGATTCAGTACTTTGTACCTTTTTTACCTGGGTCTTGTATATTATTTGCAGTATAAATTCCCTTTTTTATTTCTTCTGGCAGCTGGAAGAAATGTCAGTATTTCTTTGACTCACTGCTTCTTAGAAAAAAAATTAAAAGATGCATCTTTGAAAGCTAAAAAGTCCGTAAGATTTAATGGTCTTTAGAGGTTTACTGGCGGAGTAAATAACTTCTGTAGTATCAGAGAAGCATATGGGAGTAGAACAGGGCTTTCTTCCCAGATATCTCAATTGGCAATAGGGAAGACTATTTGGGGGTTACCTTTTAATCGTCCATATTTTAAACTGCCAGAATTGTTTCTGTTAGAGCCTTTTGTAGGAAGACTTCCGAAAAAAAGAACATCCTTTCTTTCCTCTTCCACATAGAACCTTCTGCTTTAACTGAAATTTTCTGGCTAAGAGGTTCGGAATATTTGTTTGTTTGTTTGTTTGTTTGTTTAAAAAAAATACCCCGCCTTTTCCAAACTGGTATGTGGAAGGTGCATTCAGCCTGTATATATTTTTGTTTTGTTATATTTATTTAATTATTCCTGTTCATCAGCTCAGGAGCTAGAACAGACTTGTGCAAAAATCTCCCCACCATTTGGCTTCCGTCAGCTGACGCTCGTCCCGTGTCCAGCAACAGGTGCCCGGTTTACGGTTGCAGCACCCGAATGCTTAGGTGATCGCCCACGCCATTGCTAGCTAAGCCCAGGACTGTTCGGCTTCTGGGCGGATTTGGGCACAGTACAACGTGACGTAAGGTTACATGTCATGCATACATCGACTGCGACTGAGCTCTCGGGTCGCCTCGATAAGTGCGCTTGTGTTTTGGAAACATTTCACAGATGTAGAATGCCAAGCTGGTTGTCGCTGACTGTCCGCTTCCATGGCTGCTCCGGCTGAACAGTCCTATCTGTAAGCAGCACTGATCCTTCCTTCTTTTTTATTTGTTATTCAGCACCCCAATGTGTCCTTTTTGAGTCTCTTGTTAGGCTGCCATAAAAGTAGCTGTGACCCAGCAGACACGTGAAGGACACCTGATTCCTGGTACTCAGCAGTTAACCTTGGGATGGAGGAGGGTGGAAATTACCATTGTGGCATCTAGGAGCTGAGATACCACCCTGGGAAAAGAGCGGAGAATAGAGTTTTACCTTAGCTTAGCTGGCAGACCCGCGTCGCCAAAGCAGTTAGGTACACAGTCCTGTAAGGCTGGCGCTGATTTAGAGGGCCAGACTAATTTTCTACAGCCTTCAGCTTCATGTTTCATGAGGCTACTGGGAGAAATTTTATTGTGCTGCAGCAGCTTATTTCTTTTCTAACAAAATAACCACCCATAGAGGCAGTATTCAGAGCAATAAGCTGAGTCATGGTCATTCTTTGTAATGATTAATTATTTGAAAATGAATTTTAGATTTGCGATGTACCTCTTTTCCTGCTGTTCATAACAACTAAGTGGTTGAACGTTGTGAGTAATTCTGTGTAACTCATGCTAGTGCAAGTGGAGCAGCTGCTCTGTATTTTCAGTGTTCCAAATAATAGAAGAAAATTTGCATGTAGGAAAAATAAGTTTAATATCCTAAACCCTTTGTATGAAAAAGGGAAAACTGTACACAAAGCATTACATTTTCAAAGCGGCACAGGCATTTTTCAGCTACTCTTACTTGCAACCTGTTGGAAGGTCTCAGGAATCGGCTTGTGCGTGCCTCTGTCCATTTACGAGCCCAGGAGGGCACAAAGAAGGCGTAGCATGGCTGTAAAAGTCCGAGGTAACATACGGCTGGGGGATGGGCACTGCGTTTTGGTCGGCAAGGAGCAGAGCTCCTGAACTGTCCATAGCAAAGGACTGCGGACAAACTTGGTCAGTTCTGCAATGTGATTTCCTAACAAGGCAACTTCCTAAAACGTAACCAGCTTTAGAGCCCCTTCTCTTGCATGATTGAAGCTCAGCAAAAGGACAAGAGCAAGACCTTTTTATCTAGCAATATACTCCTTTTAGATTGCAGCCCCTCTGAAAATCCAGCCTCTGGTATGTGGGGTTGAAAGCACCGTGTCCTCTTATCTGAAGGGAGAGAAGCACTTGCTGGCTGAGCTGAGGCTTCCATATTTGCAAAGTGATTCGAGAACCTCACTTGGAAAGCTCAGTAGAAGTGTCAGATGTTATTATGTACCTCGTTGTTCCAAATGACAAGAAGAAAATGACAGAAAGTAAGCCATCATTTTTGATGTGAAGAAGTGAAGCAGAGCCCTCCCACTTCTTTACCACTGCTTAGCAATTTTTATGCCAGAAAAAGGAAGGATTTATTTAAAATCACAACTGTCATGAATGATGATTCCCAGCCCACACCTGGCTTTTGGAATGCTACATTTCTGAAGCTTTAGGTGCATCTCTCAGCTCTTTGCAAGAAAGTTGTACAACTTAACACAGTTTTACCCAAAAAAATTACTTTCTGAAAAAATGCCTTTAGAAGGGAGAAAGACTACCGAAGAGGAAGCTGTTTTAGTTCGAAAGACAATCTGAAAACGTGGCGCTTTTTCTGTATGGTTGCTGATGTGTGATTGCTTCAGATGTCAGTTTAGATCTATTCACCTTTTCACTATCAGCACAAGATGCAGATACGAAACTCAGTAACTAACCGTGCTTCAGTTACAAGCTCAATATATCTTGCCACTCTGGACAGCCATGGAAATGATGAATACAGTCTAAATTTTTGTATGAGCTGTGTGGTTTGTTTGGTTTCATCTCTGTGTGAGAATTAGGTAAACACCTCTTTAATTTAAGAGAATTTTTCTCTTTTATTAAAAATGTGGGGAAGTGGCTCCCAGCTGCCTCCAGCTTTGAATCTTGGGTATCTGGGTAGGCATGTGATTTTTATTTTACAGAATTGTGCAAAACCCGCTTCTGGCTCCTGAAGGCTTTGACGTTGTACAGGTTAAACGCTGTCAGAAGGCCAGTGTATTCCCGTGGCCGATCCCGAGTTCGTTTCCAGCTTTGTGCCAGCAGGACACCCCGGTGTGCAGGGTTGTAAGTACTGCTCCGTTGCGCACTCCCAGCACCAGTCCAGCCCCTGGCAGTCCCTGCCTGGGGCCGTGGCTGCTGCCATGTGAACTCCTCTGATTTCGAGCACAGAAGCCCCCAGAATTTTTTTCCAGCACTTTTGTACTAGGATCTCAGAAACATTTGCAAGTCCAGTAGGCACACAGCTCCACCTTGACAGAAGATAATCTTACCAGGGAGTAAGCTGAGAGGAAGGTGAGGTGACGGGCAGCACTGCCCGCTGTGAATCTAACACCCGCAGCCAGTTCTTGTTTTCCATGACCTTTGCTTGTAGGCTGGTACGTCAGCGCTGGGGTGAGCTTTTTGCATCATCGTGACTCCATATATAGTCAGCAGTGATCTGTGTGCTCTCAGAGGAAGATTTGGGGCATGTAAGGAGGAGCCTCCTCGCTTTATGGCATATACCGTGAGCGTAACATGGGAGGGCTAGAGCCAGACGGTGTGACGGTCCCTCTGTCTGTCCGCATCCATTCTGCTTTCAGAAAATGCAGAAGGTGGCACAGCCACACCTCCCAGCCGTGTTGAGAATAAATGCAGTAAAATCTGCTAGATACTTCTGAATGCCTCATAATTATTCGTGGTAGGTTTGGAGCCTGTGACTTGTTTTCCCAAGTTTACATTGAGCTCTACCGTAGAGAGTAAAATGTAAGAATCCGAAATCCCTGTTCCAGACCCCCTGGCTGAGCATTAGGCACTGTGCTGCCATGGCAGTAGACTAATGAGGGATCTGTACTTAATCTTCAGAGAGAAAGTGATTCTGGGTTTCAGTAATTAAAAAAATATATACATTTAACTCGCCATCTTCTGGCTTGCTCTGTCTGGTCCTGCTTCAAGCAGATACTTGAAGCCTGGAACAATTCCAGAGGTTAGTAGGAGTTTGACAAACATCACATTCAGGCTATTTTTAATTTAAGGAGAATACTTTTGGGTTTTTCCTTTTAAAAAAAAAAAAAAGTATTCTCTTTAAATTAAAAATTTGGGTTTTTTCTTTAAACAAAACAACAAAAACCCCAACCCGTCGCTGTACTGCTGTCTGAGTGCCTTTGCAGCGTCTCCACCGCCCCTTGCCAGCCTGTGCTGCCAGGCTCCGCAGACCCTTCGGCTGTGCCCTTCGGAGGACGCCTGGCCTTCCAGGCGAATGCTGCACAGGCCCTTCTCTGCTCTTGCTGCAGCTCCCGGGCAGACAGACAGACAGACAGAATGAGCCTTGGAGACAGCTGTACGGCAGACAGAGAGGGAAGCAGGGACTGGGGCTCGTGCTGTAACTACCCACTAAAATATTAGCCCTTATTTCCAGAGAGCTGGAATGAACCAAAGTTAGCCTTCATACATACGAGATTAATCCTGACCTGCAGTGCATGATCCGAAATGAAATCATACAAAAATAAATATTCCAAAACCTGAAGATCGTGGCTCATTGCTCCTGTCTGCAAGCTCTTGGGTCTGGTTGCTTGTGCCAGAAAGAGAGAGTCTCTCTGTCATTCACCATTTTTCTCTTTCCTTCCGAATTATTTTTCTGACTAGCGAAGGCTGCAGGGTTGGTTCCCCTCTCTTTCAGCAGCTTGCCAGCGCTGTGATTCCAGCATCAGCTGGAAGCGTATGAAGGGTGTAACGGACTCAAGGGTCTGGCCGCTCGCTGCTGTGTGCCGTCTCAACGGGCTGTGCTCGTGTTTGCCTATCACCGGAAAATTTCGGGCAGCAAATGCTCCTCTGGGTTAGGACTCATAGCAAGTGCATCTGCTTTACAAATAATTAGGAGTTCCTTCAAGAGATTCTTTGAAGCAAAATTATGTATTTCTCTAAGGGCAGTCCAGGTGAAGTTTGTGACTCGGGCGCCGGGCCTGAGGCAACGGCACGGCAGCGGCGTGGTGGTGCGGGCAGGGAGCCCGTCCCCGATGCTGCCCCGCCGGGCCGGACGGAAGCGGAAAGGTGAGAACTGCGAAAGGCAAAGAGGGAAAGAGAAATAGCGCGCAGAGCATCGCGCCGTTGGTGGGCAGCGGGTCTGCAGGCGTCGCGGGTGTGTTCCGGGTGTCGGGCAGCACCTCTCGGCGTGGAGCCTCGCTGTCTTCTGAGCGTAACTTGTCTACGTACCGATCTAGACGAGCTTTGTTTTTCTGAACGAGGTAGGCGCTGCACAAGTAACCTCTCTTAGCACACAAGAGAGATAGGAACACACAAGGAGATTCGTTAGCAAAGAAAATTACTGGCTTCTGGGAAGACATTTTCTAATAGGTTGAACACTTTGGATTTGGCTAGGATAGCTGGGTCTTGGATTCATCTTCAAGACAGGAGGGCTGGCCGCAGCTGTACCGTGTCCCTTTCACCCGCTACTGGAAGAGGTTGGCATATGGGATCAAGCCGATGTAATTTAGCTGATCTTACAGTACTCAGTAGCCAAAGATTGCTGAAGTAATCACTCCGCCTCTCCTCCTGATTACAGAAAATCCCTACAGGGTTTGTCCCCTTTTGCTGCCTCTTGTCAAATTGCAGAGCAGGCAACACTCAACTCTATTAATAGGTCTTTTGAACATGATTAATTGGGTTTTTAAGTGGGTCAGTTTCTTCCAAAATTTCTTGCTTACTTAGTTCCCCTTGCAGCTGCCCACGTGTGATGCTTTGTTTTCGTGGTATCGTCTGAAACTCTCTTCTCATTTGGTGCGCTCCTGTGATTTCCTGCGTAAGGCTTTCAGTAGACCTGTTCTGTTCCTCAGTTTTATGTGCTGCTGGCCTGTGCAGTTGTATCATCAAAGTGCTTTTCCGTATTACATGTGCCAATAGCCGCTGAGCGCTGCAGATCCTTTACTGACCTCCTGCTTTGCAAGCGATACCGTTACTCCGGAGGGTTCTGGAGCCAGTTCTGCAGATGGACCAGTCCTGCTGCCTGTTCGGATAGTTTTGTTTGTTTTATTTTTAATACTATCCTAAGGTGAAATATTTTTTCATGGTTTGTCAAACAAGATTATGGATTTGACTGTAAAACTATGACTCATCTCAGCCTTCATTTTTCTTATTAAGAATGATCCTGGAGGAAAGTGCAAATGAAAATGTCAGATCTGTCATAAATAATGTAAAAATGACAGCAAGGAGGAGAGGGCTCCCAGACCCTCTTCTATCCACAGACACGAAAAAGAAAGCCGTTTTGGAGGGCTGGATCTGCGGCTTGTGCAAAGTTTTATCATCCTTTTGACTTCATTGCATTTAAGTGTTTACATCATCCAGGTATCTAGTCCAAATATCTGATTTTTGCCTTTTACTTTGGAGGAATATATATCGTCATTCTTCTTGTTTAGCCAGGAATTAAGCATTTGAGCTTATTCTTAGTTGATTCTGTGAATGTATTTCATCTCCCTGATATTTTATTTCCAGAAGCAATGCTATATCCAGAGTGCAATTAAACTAGTAATTCTTTGCTCTGTGTTTTGTCAGGTAGCCACTTTTAAAGATTTAATGTCTCAAAAAATAAAAATTATGGTGGACCAGCAGTAAAAAATTAAATCCTTGCCAGTTCTTCAGCACACAATATAAAATGCTGTTGATCAACAGCCTGGTGTGTTGCGGTTGATAGTGTGGGGGCACGGAATTGTGTTGCCAGTCGCAAACATCTGATTGCCAGGGCATGCTCAAGTACCAGCCTAGAGACAGGGACGAGGTAAGAATGTATTACACGTGCAGTGATCAGAAGTGCCGGAAACCTTGAATTTAACGTCAGTGCCTCTTATAAAATGTAGTGGGAACCTAATGAAAACAATCGTTTCTTCTGTCATCTTTTCTATTTTAAGGAGGAGAATCTTACTGGGGAAAACCTTTCAAAGATGAATTTAAGCCCAATCTGTCCCACACGGGACGTGGTGTTCTTAGCATGGCCAATTCGGGACCCAACACAAACAAATCGCAGTTGTAAGTAGTCACTTGCTTTTTGTGTTTTATTGTTTCCCTCTAGACATTGTGTCTTACTCTGTTAAGAAAACAAATGACATTTTACGAGCTACTCTTTAAAATTCAGTCCAGTGAGGTATTCTGTCGAGTGCTGCGTATTGAAATCAGGGTAGCTACAGCTGCTGTTACCCGATGTCAGAGCAAAGTGAAGCACGGCAAGAAGACCCGTAGGTTTATTATATGATCATTACTTTGTCTTTTCTGTTTCTATGATTTGAAGTTTTTGTTCATTTTTGTCAGTGTCCCCCCATTGTTATCCCCGTGAGATCACTACACCTCTCCGCTCTGTTTCAATGTAGCCCCTTATTGAACTTTTTGAAAGGGCTTAATGAAATGAAGCATGTACTCTGTGGAAATGTTGCTGCTTTTTACTCACCTGATTTTAAATAAATGAGAACAGCTCTGCACTGCTGAAATGTGTAGAACCCAGACGTGGCAGAGTGCAGAGTCTGGGATTGAGAATGACTTGTTTTTCAATGTACAAAAGCAGAATGAGGACTAAAATGAGGAAAAAAAGAAGGAAGAAGCAGGAAGAACAAATGAAATTTAAAGATATCGAAGTGGTAATAACCTTCTTTATGCGTAACATTAATACGGGCGTTTGCCTGCAGTCTTTTGAAAATGTTGTGTCACCGTGAGCCCGCTGTTTATTAGTTGCTCTGTAAGTACTGCAGTAGAGAAAAGGCGTACTTCTGTTGGGAGCCCCGGGACGGAGAGCGAGTGCCTGCGCACGTGCTGCCTGTTGGGACTGGGGAGGGAGGCAGGGAGGGGGTTCTTGGTGTTGGTCTTCGTGATGCGAAGTGTTATTATGGCTTGTAAACTATGCCGTGGTGTGGTTAGCTTTAATTAAACACAAGTGCTCGTCGCAGGGCCTTTAAAAGGCTTCCTCGCGTACTGAAGGCTGAGCACATGCTGGGCAGTTTGCAGGATCGAGTTGCTGTAGAGCTTATTTTGGATTTGAATGTTATTGCCAGCACTCGGGTGCTAAATTAGGGGACAGTAGAAGTTGGGGTTTTTTGTTTGGTTTTTTTGTTGGTGGTTTTTTTTTTTAAGGGATTCTAGAAACAGAAGTTATAGACAGTTCATGGGTGATGTACCACATTCAGTCACGTCATCTGCTGCTGTAAATGTGGTTGTATGTTTCCCTAAAATTTGCAAATGAAATATGAAATTCCTTTGTATGTGAAGTCCTTGAGAGGCTCCACTGCCCACATTTATAAAGCTGCCTGGGCAGTGTTCAGACACTTCTGGCAACTGTTGTGACCCTAGGAACTGGGCACATAGCTCTCCCATAGGTGACAGGCACCGCGGTGCAGAGTGAGCTGGTACCCTGTGTCAGGCGATGCTCGAATAACGCTCAGGGCTTCTCCTCCAGGATCATCCTGGCTTATGTTAATTCCATGGTCCTTAATTTTATTTTGATTGCGGTGATGGATGAGAAGCTTTCTCTATATTTGCTGCTGCTCAGATATTTTTTTATTACAATGCTACATAACTGACCACTTGATAATCTTAAGTATTGGAGATCTGGCAATAAACTGGCGCAAAGAACGCATGCACAAGGCTAAGTTGTAATGTTTGCCTGTGTAGGAGTTTGCACTCTGCACAGCATCTCAAAGCTTTCCTAGGGCAAGCTACGTCTTTATAGATTGTCTGACAGATTGCAGCCCCTCCTATTTGCAATCATATAACTTCCTGAGGCAGTTGCTTATATGGAAAAGTGCTTTTGGAATGCTTATGTATTTTTAGCTGTCTCTAATGTAGTGTAACAGATGGAGACAGGGAGGAGAGCCAGCACTGCGTGTCCAGCCAAGATGGGCCATCATGGTCTGCAGACCACAGTGTGGAAACCTCTGTCTCATACTCTCATAGTCCAAGTCTTCCAAAGAAGCATTAAGCTTAACAGAAAAGTTTTAGTAGTAAAGCTTGCTTTGGATTTGGTATTTTAGTTCCCATGTTTATGTTTAAAAATACAATCCTGAAAATTAAAAGTCCAATTAATTAAAAATCCAAGTTTCACAGGTTTTCATTACTTTTGACACTTTGAAGTATTCTTCTGCCGTGTTTGTATCCGAAGCACAAATTTGCTCTGTCCAGAGGAGAAATGGATCACCGACAGGGCAGTTTAATGGAACAGAAATGCAAAAAGTAAATATCCTAAAAGACAGACGTTTACGCTGGCAGAGGGCTGTTGTGTTATGTAGCTGTATTTGCTGGCTACAAGCTCGCAGTCGTGCACAAGAAGTGTCCTTCTCAAGCAGGATGCACGTCTCCCTGTCCTGCATGGGCTTCCCAGGGCCTGCCTGGCCAAGGAGGCAGATGCTCACATTAATTTTGGACTTCGTGCAAGCCACCGTGCTTGGAGTACTGCTTAGGGATGTTAGTAAGGTATAAAAATGAGAAGTCAAAACTCCAGAAATCCAAGACAAAACCCACAAAACAGAGGAGTTAAACATGTCTGGCCAGCGGGCCTCCCAGAGAGGAGCCAGAGAGGGAGAGGGGCTTGTCTTCTCTCAGAGAGCTGTTGCATGCCCTCTCTGTTTTTAAGCATCGCTGGCTGTAGTTGAGTGTCAATGAGATAATGTGCTAACTGTTACATCTTTATTCCTTCCAGCTTCATCACATTCCGCTCTTGTGCTTATCTGGATAAGAAGCATACAGTTTTTGGAAGGTAAGTGAAGAGTATTACAAGCAGCAGCATAGCAGACATGCTCTCCTGTGTCTGAAGCCTGAAGAGAATCTAGTGACTCTTGCAATTGAACTGGAGCAAAATCTGAGCTCACAATCCAGTTCTCCTGGTCCTGAGTAGGTGGCCAACATTGCATCAGTGCCAGTCATCAGACTCTGCCTTTTTTTCTCCTTCCGTCACTGTAGGTTGCCTTACTTTCCTTCTGTGGGTGGCCCTCCAGGGAGTCATGAACAAAGTAATCATCGTCCTGTAACCAGCCGTGTTAATATTTGTGCATGCTAATTGCTGGGACACAGAGATTACCGCTTCAACACTGCTTTCATCCTCTTACGAGCTGTCAGCCAGGAAATTAGTCATGACAGGGCTGCTCTTCATCATGGCATAGAACGTAGAGCTTCTGCATAGGTTAGGTCTTTTGGCCTCTTTTATTCTTTTTTATTCTATTCTTCTTTTCTTTTATTCCTGACAATTATCATCTTTATAAAATCTGTATGTTTGTGTGCATGTGTGTGTGTACATACATACATGTTTATGTATATATATCAAAAGATATTACCAATGCCAAGACAGCAGGGGAACTTCATTCTTTATAAAGAAGTCTGTTCCAAAAGTCTTTTCCAGTCAAGTCCTCGCATGATAAAGATCAAGGTATTTATTACAGAAGATACTACAAAATCTTTATGTTACGGTTTGTTCTTTGCTTTCTCTGCTGCAGGTACATGATATTTACCAGGTCATGCATAGCTGTTCAAACAAACGCCTCAGTGCAAATGGCAGGAACAGGAATTTTACTAGCCTGCTTCATTGGTAGTTCCTGAGGATTTTACAATCTTTTTAAAATGAAGATTTGTTTTTTATTCTTTTCATAGTTTTAGCCGTTTGAAGGGCGGCAGTTGAAAAGAAATGCATGTGCTGTTTACTTTGATTGGATGTCATACAATTGTGCTGTACAATGAAAGTGATATATTTAATCCATCTTCTCTCCCTGTGAGTTCTTGAGGCGGAAACTGGCTTCATTTTAAACAATTATTTTAGTGCTGTTAGTTCCAATACTGCTTCTGCAATAATTGCACCCTTTGAAATATATTTCTTCTTCCTTTCTCAGGTCTGTCCTAGAAAAATTTCCCTTGTCATTTGGTGAAAGCAGATAAATAAAGCAAATTCTAATACTGAAAGCTGAGAGCAGATATATTCTTGTAGGAGTTACATTACCCATATCTTAAGACTATTTCACTCAAGCTACAATTTGAGTCCTCCTTGCAAAAATCCTCTTAAATCCCATACAGTGATGCTGTTAACCTGAGCTTGCCACCTCATCCAATAGTATTTGGGTTAGGACAGCTCAGCTGAAAATGTGACGGTTCTTCAGTTCTGGATGCAGCCGGGCTTCAGCGAGCATCCTGTGTAGTCCTCCGGCGCCTTTGCTGTGTTTCCCCAGCGTGCTCCAGTTTTACCATAATTCACCAGAAAAGAATTTGGAGTAGCTGAGCTCACTGCGGTGCCGGGAGCGTGCTCCCAGAAGCCTTCGCACCATGCATAACATCTCAAGTATCTCATGAGTGAAATAGCTCAAATGATGTTTCACCCTGTACGTTGCCCTTTAGAGAGGAATTACTTCAGCCCAGTAACGCTGGCTAAGTGTATAGCAGAGATTTATGCAGCGGCAGTTTTAGGAAAGACTGTCTTAATCTTTGAATTGTCCTTGCTGCTACAGAAGTCGGAACTTGATTGCCAGAGTAAAGAAGTGATGCTGCTTTCTGAGCACTGCAAATATTCTTAGCTGAAATACAGAGGAACAACTTTATTAAAAATGTTGGTTTAGAATCGTGTTTGGCTCCCTGCATGAAAGCTGAGTGACATGTTCATCTGAACACAGAGCAGGTGAATTTTACTCTGGACTTTCTTGCATGTAAATGAAGATTAAGTCGAAGAATGTAAGAAACGAAGGTGCTGGAATAGGTGCATGCCAGTCACTGTGTATTTGTCTACAAATTGAATACTTGAATAATTGAGTTTACCTACAAATTTAACATAAAAGGCTGATGTGGGCAGCTTTTAAGATCTGTATTCTGTCATCAAAATCCTTCAGCTGTTTTTACCTGCATTTGTTTTTAGAAGCCATAAAAGCCAAAAGATTCCAGAGATTGTACCTCTAGTGAAACTCCAGCTTCAGTCTGCTATTTTAGATCCTGGTGTTTCCAGGATTTGCTGACTGTATCTGATCTTAGACTGTGTAGTACAATAATATCTGGGAAGCATATCTAAGAATAATATCTAGCTTTAAGAACAGAATGAACCCATGAAATAAGAATTCTTTGTTTCCATGAATGTTAAACTGGATTGTCTTAATTGGATGCTTACTGGCCTGTTGTGACTTTCATATAGATTTGAGGATTACTTATTTCAGTTAATATAAAAACCTGAATACGTTGATCTCAGCTGTGCCCTCAGCTATTTCTATGCGGCTCTGGTTCATGCTAGTGAGTGTCACATATGTATCTTTGAGAGCAGAATTTGACCTGTTTGTAATTTGTGTAGAACTTTTCAGCAGGCTTTCCATACTTTGGGAAACAAAAAAGAGCGAAAGGGCGCCCGTTCCCCACCCCTTTATTCTTTTTTGGTCCTGTGTGGGATGGAACATTGAAAAGTTCCTTCTCTGGAGAGCTGCATCTTATTCATGTCCCCACTGGTTTGAAACACGGTTTTTACATAGCAGCAGCTATTCAGAGTTGGCTGTTTGGCTGTTAAGTGTGTTTGGCAAACACGCCAGCTGCAGGCAGCGGGGCTGCGAAGAGGTGGCACGTGTCTGGCGTGGTGCGCTGGGATTTTCAAGTCTCGGGAGAAGGCTGCGGCTGGAGGACAGGGAGGGCATCTTGTCGTGGTTGTGCTGCCCACCGCGGCAATAATGAGGACGGATGGTGCTGAAAATAAAGGAGATAATTTGGCATGGATGGGGAGCAAAAACAAAGGCAGAGAGTGAGAGAAGAATGCCTTCCCTTGGAGGCGTGTTGCAGGCTGTACAGATTTCCTGCTCCAGCAGAGCTGCCTAGATTAAATTAGTAATTACCATTTCTAGTAATTACCATTTCTCCTGACTTAGAGAATGCTGTAATTAACGTGAAAACTAACTGGTGGCTTTTGTTGGCTTCTAGCTGGCTGGTAAGAGGTTTAATTTAGAAACTGAAATAATGTAAACCAACCAACACGCACTTGCTCTGCACGGCGTGGATGGGAAGCATTTGCAGGTGGCTGCTGCCCAGGACAGGTCCTGCCTGCTGCTCTTGCGGGTGGGTGCGAGGGGCTCGCCCTTCTCCGCGCTGCCGCTGGGAGTTCAGCTGTGGCGTGAGCTGCATGAGCTGCGGGGACGTTGCGGCCAAAACACCGGTACAGGCTCGCGTTCCTGTCTGGCGCGCTTCATGAAATTCAGATGCCAGCACATCCCATCCGTATTGTTATTATATTTGCTATTAATCCAGTGGCTCACAGCTCCTGTGGGTCAGGGACCTGGAACATTTGCCCTTTAGAAGCAGAAATAGAAACGTAATCTCTGTCCCAGAGAGCTGTGTAAGTAGAAAAGAGACCGCATATAGATACAGGGAAGTCACAGGAGTGACCCCGTTCAGCCTACCTTCCACCGACAGTTTGCACTTGCTTCAGAACCGAGGAAGAAGAAAGCCCCAGGAAGAATGAAACGGCTTTGTGGATGTTTTTGGGGAGCCTGTTCCAAAGCTGAAGGGACACATGAAAAAGTGCATGTTTAAAATAATAGTGGAAGGTGATCGAGCCATGCTGATCAGCCGAATGGGAGAAATGCTCTCTGTGAGCTTTGGGTGAGATTTAGGACAAGCTTGGTGGGCTTGAAAGTGAGGGCAGGTTGCAGGGATGTGATGTGATAGAAAGAAAGGCAATAGAGGGAGCAGAGAGAAAAGTGTTGTGGTCAGAGCGGCAAGGCTGGAAATGCTCTGTGCAGCAGTTCTGTGCGTTTATTAGAGTATCCCTTGTGCTCGTCAAGAACTGAGAAAAGGATGTGGCAACTGAGGCAGGAGATGAGTATATGGAGGTCAGTTTTCCCCTTTGTACGTGGCTGCACGTAGCTGCTTACACAGATCTTCGAACTGTCCTTGAGGTTTCTGCCACTCGTGCTTCCATTCTCTTGTTCCCGGAAATACTGAACAAGGTGGTTTGGGAAACCTCAGACTTGGTCAAATTGGAGGCATCGTTCAGTAGCCGACGTGCACTCAGCTTAGTCTTCTCTTCCCTCTTCCCCTTGCCAGATGCTTTTGGGGAAGACGGTTTCCTTTCGGTGGATAAGCATCTCTCGGTATTAAATATGCCTTAGCCCGTTTAATGCTTTCTACTGCAATTCCGTAGAATGGGGAAATGAAAGCAACTCTTGTCCTCTAAAGTGATTAGCTACATAAAACCACTACAAGGCATTATTCAGCTACCCGGGTACGGTTAAATAATGCACAGTGTCTGCTTCCACTTGTAACATTCCCTGTAGGGTTTGAATCCGTGAACCCCAATGACTTCTAAGCCGGGAAACTCCTGTTCCTGTTGCTCTTCTGCTTTAGTACGTCTGGAGAACGGAGACGTGGTGTGACAGCAGCGGAAGAGCTGATTTTGTTACTGAATCTGTGTAGGGAGCCTGACCTAATCTTGCGCTGCAGAGTCTGCTCCCCCGGCACCAGGGCAGGAGCAAGGTGGGAGAACAAACCCGGCCTCGCTGCGGAAGCCGTGGCCGCGGCGTCGGGGCTGCGCCAGGGCTGCTGTCGCTTCCAGAACCGTTGTGTGATCCCTGAAGAGGAACCTGTGCCACAGCTGAGAAGTCCTTACGCGCCAGGTTCATCTGTTGAGTCTAGGTTCAAAATGCTTTTTTCCAAGTTGTTTTGTTTTTTCAGCGCCCTTCGTTACTGTGTCTCGCCTGCTAGATTAAGCCCTTTTGAGAGAGTGGGATGTTTCGACTGTATCCTTGTTGCAGTTCGAATTGCTCGCTCCATTTCAGATTGGGTGTATACATAGAAAACATTTTGTCCTGAGTGTATGTGTTTGTGCCTGTATATATTGTTCTCTCTGTGTGTGTATATAAATATATGTACTCCTTTTTATAAAAATAACCTTGAGGGCAGAATGTGTTTACAAAACAACAATGTTTCTTTCTGGTTTCTGTTTCTAGTTTAAAGCTTTTTTTTTTTTTTTAAATCCAGACATTGTTCTTGTATCGTCTTCTGACCAGGAAACTCTATCGTCTTGGACCGCTGCCATCCCCCGCAATGCATAAGGCTTAATTCCTATAATTCTTCTAAACAAAAATATGAGAAATAGGAAGTCCATGTGTGAATGCCTGTGAGACTGCTAGGGAGCTGCCGTTTTCTTCGGGAGCAGCACCAACTGATGTAGCAGGGCGACTTTCATTGGCATATTGCAGATGGGTAGAGCTTGCTCCAGATGCTTCACTGGCACTGCGTGCAAAGACACTGGCGGTGGTTATGAAGCAAGGTTGCTGGCTTGTGTAAAGGAGCCTTAACAGGAAGTAAGATTTTAAATAACATCTCTAAATTTGAAATGCAAAGATTTCCAGTGCTTACTTAGCTCAGTTTTCAAGAAGACAGAATTGCACGAGTAAGGGCACATTTTTGTTTTCATTACTATGCTAACGGAAAAAAAACCTAAATGCACCTACCTTGTCATCCGTGCTTAAATGTAATGCAACATTTATCAGGCTCCTCTAAAAATACAACAAGCTGTCTCAGGGATGCTGAGCTAAATATATAGTTGAGATCATCATTTCTCTGTTCAACGTCTCCTGGAAGTACACAGCAAACCCTCGGTCTCACTGGGTGTTCTAATAGAAATGCTGTCTTGAAGGTGTCATCCTTTTCCCTGCAGGATGTCAGCTGAACATCTGTTTACACCTCACTTGGTCAATTTAGGACAAAGCCTGCGTGGCACCTTATAAAAGGAATGGAGCCAGAAACAGTGGAAAAGGTTAAACTTGTTTCTGCCCGTCTCCCTTCCCTTCTCTGCTGTGCTCCCAGCTCGGCACCGGCGACGCCGAATGAGAGGCTGACGCGGTGTGAGCGGGCACACTTAGCACACGCAGAGGGTGTAAAGGGATATCAGTCTGAACTCCTGGAGTCTGCATTTTGTTTTGATGAAAATGATGTACAGAGTTGCCTATGCTGAGACTCAGGTTTATTCATAGAACAGGTTTTCTCTCTCTTCGTTCAAAGCTAGTGGATGTTAGAATAATATGAAGCAGTGGCTCTCTCTTTAGAGGGTTTTTTTTAATGCTTTAATGTACTGATCTGATGGGCTTTTCTACATTTAACTTGTATGGGCTTTTTTCTTGGCAAGATGTCTGTGAGCTGCTGCTCTTACGCCCAGAATATGCGTTGTGGGACAGGCAAAGAATCCCCAAAACTACTCCAGCGTATTGGTTTCCTCCTCCTGTGAGGAGCGATTGCTGTAACGGATGCCAGTGCATGGGCTTGGGCACATGACGTCTCGTCAAACTGATTTTAGTGCTGCAATCTAACATCATGAGATTTGACAATGACACCGTGTAACGTTTCGAGAGCCTGCATGTATGTCATCTCTCTGCTTAGACAAATCAGAGGAAAGTTTGCAAAATCCTTTACGGTTTGAGACTTTAAGTTGAAATATTCCTTTTTTTTTTTTGCATCCGGGCATGAGTGCCCCGATTAATGTGTAGTTCAGTTGTTACTGGATAGGTGACGTTTGCAATCAGATCTTGTCCTTTTTGGATTTTAATTTTTACTGCTGAAACACCAGCCTCAGCTGGGCCCGATCCTCGGCAAGGCTTCCAAGGGCGCCCTGAACAAAAGTGACGAGTAAATTATTTCCAGTTCCTCTGGTCAGAGCTCTCTTCTCTGAGCTGGTGCTTTGTGTTCAAATTCATTTTTATTTTTTATTGGTATTATGGCAGTGTCTAAAGACATAAACCTATATTGAGAGCTCACTGTGCTGACACTGTAATGTGCATAGAGATGCTCTCTGTGCAAAATGTTAGAGAACGCAGGGGTGTAAAAGAAAACAATTTTCCATTTTAGAGACAAGAAGCTAGGAAGAAAAGAGATTACATGGTCTGCAGGCATAACAACTTTGTCTTCTTCCCCCTTAGCCCTTTATAATCATGTCAAAATAGACTGTTGAGGTCATGTACTGATGACCTGTGAATGCCATGTCATCACGGCCTTTTAAAATGTACAAGTGACAAAGTGTTCCCCATAACGTTCAATTAGCACAGGAACGAGGATTGGTGAGTACCACCACAACGCACTAGGGCTGATCCTGTGGGAGGTCTAGCCATGGGCTAAGGGATTACTCAGTTGGGATTGCCAGCGCATAGCTGATCTGGCTATTTCAAATTATCAGAACCTAATTAAATGAAAACATACGAGCAGATAATGAGTGGAGATGTTGGCTAGAAAATCCTCCAATATTAAATCAGAAGTCTCCTTTAGGGGCAATTAAAATACAGTGAATATATCTTAGGCTCTGTGTTAATCATCAGCATTGTAAGTGAATCTGATATTGGCCTGGAGGAGGATTTTAAAATTGAGTTTTTGTAACGAACTTTCCAAAGTTCATGCAGGGTCTCCAAGCCCTGTGCCGCTTCCCCCAGTGTGCTACCTCCAGTTGCAAATGAATGAGGCTCTTCTAGCCTGCATACATGTTTTTTAATTGCTCCTAAAAGCCACAACCTGATTACAGAATATCGACAGGCCCTCGGGGAGCAAAGGGGAGAAGTTTGGCGCAGTGCAGCAGCAACGACACGTTAGCACGGACGGCTCCGCTCCAGGCGGGGGCTGGCCAGCCTCCTCTCAACTTGCCTAGTTCTGTTTTCTGGGATGGGGTCCGTCTCCGGGTCGCGTCGTGCCCGTCCCAGCCCGGGGGCGGCCGGAGCGGCGGTGGTGCTGCCCTAAGCGCGGGGGTGTGGAAGGAGAAGGACCCGCTTGCCTTACACCACGGTGGTCAGCCTGCTTCACGTGGTTAACGGGGCTCTCGCGAGGAGCGTGTGGGGTGTGTAAATAGGGTGGAGTGGAGCGGTGGGAGAAGGTGTACTTCTCCGCTGGGTCAGCTGAGACCATCGGGTGGTAGCCGGGGGCCTCTCCGGGTGCTGGCCGGCAGACCGTCGTGCGGGACCGGAGAGGGCTGCCCGCTGTGAAACACCCGCACGAGTGCGAGACGGTAGTAAACTCACAGATACCTGTGAATGTGATGTGTCTTTTGGTTGAGGTATTGCTCATTTCTCTGGCGTGAAAGCAGTTAGCCGATAAAACACTCTACGTATTCCACCAGTTTGATTTTTTTTTTTTCCACCGGTTTCATTTATTTTGATTTTCCTCCCTTTCATCTGCCCAGCCCTTGGCAGCCTACCTGTGCTGGTACCGGCGCCCCAGGAATCCCAGCAATCGGGCTTCAGAACTGTTGCCCACGAAGGCTGGAGGATTGCCGGCTCTCGGATTGCCCCGTCCCGCGGGCAGCCCTGGGCTCCTCGACGGCCGGCTCCTGCCCTCAAACTCCTCTGGCTCCAGGAGCAGCGTTTTTGAGAATTATGGCTGCTTCTCATTGTCCCACAGCCATTAATACGGGTTGTATTTTTGGTTCCTGGCCATGTGGCTTGGCTCTGTTAAAACAGATGTTGTCCAGCTACAGCCTGCTTTTCTAAGGGGTCTGGATCGCTCGGCATCAACGGCCTGTCTTCGTCTTTATTTACTGCTCTTCTAAGTATAGCTGTTTTCAAATTTAATTGTGGATGATGATGATGTGCATAAAAGTGTTAAATACCCTGGGACCAAGCTCTGGTCCCAGCAGGACCCCTCTGGAAACGTACTGACTCAGTGGTTCCTATTTAAAATTAGATTTTGACACCTGTCAGCCAATTTTTTATTTAATGTGTGCTGTGTTCACTTCATATCGTTCTGGTTTCTCAATCAAAATATCAGCCGCCTTCCAGAAGTCTGTTCCACGGACACTGTTATCCCTCTGAACCACATCTGTCGTCTCAAAGTAGAAGGTTGTTTGACAGACTCTGTTTTCCACAAAACCTTGTTGATTGCCGTTACTTATTTCCTTTCTTTCTTAATCATGTCCTGTCTCCGCTATTCCATTATTTTGCTGGGATAGATGCCAGGGCGACAGGCTTATAATTATCTGGGTCGCCTCATTTATCCTTTCTAAATATCCTCTTCTGGAACTTTCCCATTGTTCCACGCTTTTTTTGAAAATGAACATACAGCAGTCCAGAAAGTCTTCAGCCTTTCTTAAACATTTTGAAGCAAGTATTTGGATATGTTGACTTGAAAAATGAGAGACCGGGGATCTAACGTCCTCGCGAATAACAACTGCGATGAAAAGTGTCCCGGCGTTATCTCGTGGCTGTGACGCGGTGCTCTGCTGCTTTCCCAGAGCCCTGGCGAGCTCTCGGTCGTGGTGTGCTTGTGGAGCAGTCCTGCGCTTTCTGCATTACTGGCGGTGTTAGGGACGACCCTGGCACTGCTCGCCCGTGGTGCTGTAGTTACGGTTCCCTTTCTTCCTAATATCACTCTTCAGTCTGATATACAATTTAAAAAAAAGAAAAAGGTAAAAACTCAGAAGTTAATGAAAACATTTGCTTTCTTGACCAGGTCTGTTGGGTTGTTTTTCAAGGCTCGTGGGAGTAACAAAGGAGCTCCAAATTTATGGATGTAGCATTAGCAAGTGAACCCATTTTGGAATAGGTTTGTGTCTTTTTGCGCAGACGGCTGTCCACAGTCGCTCGTTCTCCATCTGGCTGGTTTGTGTGGCTACTGGGTTTTTGAACAAATGGCTTTGCTTTGCCTCTGAGTGTTTGATTTTTCATGTTCTGTTTAGTTTTAAATTCAAATCCCAGATTTGAAAAAAAATTCTTACCTTCTGCACTGAATGACATTACCTTAGGTCTTCCGAATACAGTTGCTGATTCCCCTTCCCCCAAACACGATGGTTAAAAAATCTGCTAGAGTAATGGGCATAAATTAGATATATTAGAGGTAAGGGTGCAGGGATATTTTGAGTGTGTTGTGACAGCTGGAAGTCGTGTCCTTCCTCTTTTAGGGTGGTTGGTGGCTTTGAGACTCTGACTGCTATGGAGAACGTGGAAAGTGACCCCAAAACAGACCGTCCCAAGGTACGTGCGAGGCACCGGGGGCTGCGCGGGAGGGAGCCAGCGCGTGTGGCCTGGCGTGGCACTGCCGTTCACCCGCGCTGCTGCTCTCAAAACGGAACCGGGGGGAGATGGCACAACTTGATCAGCAGATTGAATTGCTGCTCTTCTCCCCTGCTCCCAGGAGGAAATACGAATTCAGACAACGACCGTTTTTGTTGATCCGTACGAAGAGGCCGATGCCCAGGTGAGGATGGTTGGTTTTTTTGAAAGGCCAAAGCTCCTCTTTGGAGAACTTTGTAACTTAACGCCTTTTCTTTGAACGTGGGCAGCCCCTGGCCTGTATGGTTGCAAGCTAAGATTAAACAGCTGCCATTCAGCGTTGCCTTGTGTGCCAGGATCACCGCCGCTCTTTCAGCGGAGAGGTCTTGTAACTGAGTCTGGCACAGCTCCCAGTCCATCACGCTTCCGACGGTTTCCTTTCCAAATGCCCACGGTAGCTATGGGCAGCTGCAGGTGAGAAGAGAGGAGTCTTCTTGTAATGGCTGCGACAGCCTGTTTGTAGTGGCCCTTGAGGTCTGTCTCCTAAAGCCTGCCCTGTAATCATAGCAGTGCTGATTGCTGTTTTAGAATGCTTTAAAGCTTCAGAGAATTGTAGACATTTTCTCCTTACTCTGGACTAGGTCTTGCAACAGATTGCGCTCTCTGCTTCCCACAGGTTGCTGCAGAAAGGGAGAAAGTCCAGCTAGAAGAAGAAGCGGCCAAAACAAAAGCTGAGGTGGTCCCACCAAAGAAAGAGGTCCAGACTCCTAAAACTTACCGGCAGGGGATTGGAAAATACATTAACATGGCTGCAGCGTGAGTTCCCTGCCCGTCTGGTCTTTGTGGAGTGTTTCAGTTGCCTGTCCTGCTGGACGCTGACCCCGTCCAGTGCCATTGCTCAGATGTTTGGTTTGTGCCAGCAGGCTTTGCAAGGACCTAACACGGGGTCCTAACAGTCACGCGGTCCTAACAGTCAAAGAGTTCCCTCTACTTCTGTTGTTTTCCAAGATTACAAGTTAACTGAGCTTTTCTTTTAGCACTTGAACAGGACCAAGTCGGTCTTTAACAGCGTGTGCTGACTTTCAGAACTGTAGATACATTTCCACAACTCAGAAGTCCTTGAGGAACTGTAGTGTGTCACTTCCTACACCAGCTTTTATTTTCTTCCTCTTCTGCAGCTATTTGTGAAGGTCACGGTCCCACAGATGTTTCTCTTCTAGCAGCTTCTCCCCTGCACAAAGTAGTTGCCTTAAACCCGTATCGGTCTGCGGATCTGGTTCCCTGTTCAGCCGCACAAACAGTTGTCCCCGCACAACTGAAATGGCCGGAAAGGGGAGCAGGTTCCCAGGCTTGCCGTGGGAGCACAGGGCACCTGGCAAGTAGCTGCAGGGTGCCTGGCTGGTTGTACAGGCTCGTCCTAAAGCGTCCTCCCCCAGACACCCTTTGTGCACCCGTTGGGACTGGCAGCATCGCTTGCTTTCCTAAGGACGGTACAGAATCCCACCCGAGTGGCAGCTTTGCATGAGTTTTGGATAAATTAAAATAAATGCCTTCCACTTGATTTTTTGCCGACTTCTCTAAAAGCATTTGCAAAAATGCTGTTGTCTGTCTCTCTGCTGCATAAAGGCGTGTATTTATGCATACACAGATCTGGACAGCTATTTAATCAGCTTGTCTGTGCCTGCAGGACTTACAGGCATTTGCATAGCTGTGAGAACAAAAATATGTTAGCCCATGTAGGTCAGTTTGGTGTGTCAGTTAAATGTTTCGGTTACAAAATATTGCTTGTCCCTTAAAATATTATGTTCAGCTTAAAATTGCTGCCATTCTGCACTGTATTTACAGAGGAAACCCAGGCAGAGTTTGCAGCTCTGTGGAGAGGGCCACGTAGTACAGAAAGGGCTTTTCTGTCCTAGTCCTTCACTCGTTGCAGCCTGCCTTGAAACCGTTTGGTCCGTAGCAGCCCTTTGGCAGTTCTGGGTTCTCGGTTCTCCCTGTCGGCCACCGATACCTGACAGTAAAGCCGCAGTACACGAGCTGGCTGCGTAGCGTTTCCACGGGGTTGCAAACTCAGCTCGAGGGAGGCTGAGAATCGCAGCGGCGACTGCAACAGGCCGTGCTCGAGAAACAGGAAGGGATCTGAAAGACTTGCCCAGCTGCTTTACGCCTAATTCCCCATAAATCCTTCTGCTGCCACTGGCGAGGCCGCACCTCGAATGCTGTGTTCAGTGTTGGGCCCCTCACTCCACGAGAGACATGGAGGGGCTGGAGCGTGTCCAGAGAAGGGCAACGGAGCTGGGGAAGGGTCTGGAGCACAAGGCTGATGGGACCTGGGGTTGTTCAGCCTGGAGAGAAGGAGGCTGAGGGGAGACCTCATCGCTCTCTACAACTGCCTGAAAGGAGGTGGTAGCGAGGTGGGGTCGGTTTCTTCTCCCAGGTAACAAGTGATAGGACGAGAGGAAATGGCCTCAAGTTGCGCCAGGGGAGGTTTAGATTGGACATTAGGAAAAACGTCTTCACCAAAAGGGTTGCCCAGGCTGGACCAGGTTGGACCAGGCTGCCCAGGGAAGTGGTTGAGTTGCCATCCCTGGGGGTATTTAAAAGCCGTGTGGATGTGGTGCTTAGGGATATGGTGTAGTGGTGGGCTTGGCAGTGCTGGGTTAACGGTTGGACTTGATGGTCTTAAAGGTCTTTTCCAACCTAAACGACTCTACAATTCTATAAATGCAGGTGAGAAGGCGGGGAGAGAACTTGTGGCTCATGTTTTCATTGTGACTGTGCTAAAAAAGTAGAGCTGTTAAATCTTCAGCTCTGGCCGGGAGAGCTTGTTGGGTTTTGAACACATTTCTGGAAGCGTTCAAAGCCTGGCCTTAACTGTCCCCACAGACTGACACGCTCTCCCTCTTTTTGGGTGTGCCAAAGGGCCCTGTCCCCCCGCCCCGCGGTCCCCGTGCTGTTTCTCGTACTCCTCTCTAGCTGGTCGGGGTGGGCTGGCTCCAGCGTCGTCGTTGCTGGGAGAGGAAAGGCATCCCGCTGCCCTGCTCCGCCGAACGGTCAATGGTCCCTGAGAGTTGTTTTTGTTTTGGCTCCAGGAAGCGCGGCATGGAAGATGACGGGCCCTCAACCAGCACAGCTGCGAAGAAAGAGAAGAAGAGCACAGGCTTCGGGGACTTCAGCTCCTGGTAGCAGCGCGGGGAGCCCAGCACTGCAGCAGCACAGCAAAAAAGAAAAGGCGGCCGCCCACGTGTCCCCGAAGAGCCCGAAGGACAGTCCGTCCTGGGGAGGGAAGGCACCAGCCGGCCCTTCCGCTGGGGAAGAGAACTGTCGCTTTGTTAAGGCTGGTTAATGTGGCTTTGTTTTCTAGAGAGCTGCGTTCCCCCCACCGCACCTTCCTCGAAGGCCCTGTTGTTGTTGTTCTGCTAAGCGGGGAGCAGGCAGCCCGGCCCCGCTGGGGATCAGCCGGAGCCTTTCTCTGCGTGGCTGGCAGCAGACCAGGCAGAGCCCAGCCGTGCAGGACGCTACTTCAGTCGACAGCCACGTTGGTGAAAGAGCTCCTTTTACAGGTAATCGTTTCCAGACGAGCCGAGTCTGCCAAATGAAGGAAGGAATGAACGTGCTGGGGAAGCGGCTGTGCTGCTGCAGTGCTTTGCGGAGGGGAGGAGAGGGCTCCAGCCTGTCCTGCCCTTCCCTCCCTCCCAGCCGCCTTTTGCTGCAGCAAGGACCAGTTCTGTCTCTCGCTCTTTGCGGAGCAAAGCTGCTGCCAGTCTCCGTAGGGCCTCGCGCGCTCCCAGATGAGCGCTCTCTGTACCCATTTAAGTCTCCGACAGCCTGGGAAGCAGCGGATCTGGATGGGGAGCCTGGGCGAGCGATGCCACTTGTTCCTCCCAGTGCCTGGCCTTCCCTGAGCTGCTGGGCAGCCAGAGGGGCCGGGATCAAACCCGCCCTCGGGCCCCAGAAACTACAGCCTGGAGCAACTGGGCGGGAATAGAAACTTTTTTTTTTTCCTTTTTTTTTTTTTCACCATCCCTAAAGCCTGCTCCTTGCAGGGGAACACACACCGCAGTCTGCCCCGACATCAGTCTTCCCATCATGAGGGAAAACCATATAATACAGCTGACAGGCGTCTTGGATATTTCCGTTGCATACCCACAAATTATTAGGAAGCTTAATAAAGGCCTTATGGGGTAAAGATATATCAGCCTGTGAAGTTTTAATGTTTTAATTCAAAAACATATGTGTGTTACCATCACTTAGACATAGCAGGCTAGATCCTGAACGTTACTTTTCAGTTCATCTTGGGCGTTTTCAGACGACAGAAATACGCTCCCTACCTCTCTGTGTGGCTGAGGAGACAGTTTTGTAATCAGCTTTGTAACAATACATTTATATTGGTGGTTTCATGTTTTAAGAGAAGATTCCATTTATATGAAGTCGCTGTAAAAACTTTTGGTAAAATGTTTTGCATTAAATGCTTTTATTTTCTTTCGAGTGCTTGCCTTTGACTGTTCGGCTGTCATTTCCAAGACCATGGCATGGCAAAGCTGATTGTCGTACAAGGAAATGATTCATTCCTACTTTTTAAGATGCTCAGAAGGAACTCTGGGATCTTTGCGGATATGATTACATCTTTGTTAAATCATAGGAAGTTCAAACTAGACTGAAAGAATAATAGGGGGTTTTTGTTTTGCAACATTTTGCAGTGTGTCAGTCTGAAATAACACGTGTTTGATTCCTGGAACGGGGGATACGATGGTACTTTCCTCAAGCTGAGTTTCTTGTGTCTTATTGAAACCTCTTGCTTCTCCCGGGCTGGCCTTCTCCTGATGAATTGCTATTGATCCCTTCTGCCTAACTCCTGCTTCAGCACGTTTTTGAGTTGTCAGGTTCACAGTATTGCTGGAGCTGGAATAGGCAGTTAAATGAAACCCCTAAGAGTAAAATGCTGGTTTGTACTAGAGTAAAATGGAGATTGTTATGAAAGGAAGGAGCTTTTGATTACAAGGAAGGCAACAGAGGTGTGGCAAGGACTCCTGTTTCAGCAAGAGTCCTTGTTGCGGTTTGACCTAAGGGACAGCTTCCTTTCGCAGCAGAGGCTGCAGAGGTGACTGCCCGCCTTCCCCTTCTGCTCCCACTTCTTGGCAGCGCTCGCTGCGGCCCACGCAGGAGCACTGCCACGCGAAGGGCAGACGGGACTGCTGCCCTCCCAAGCGCTGCCTTTGCGCTGCCCGTTCCATTACCGTTTCCCACCGTAACATCAGACACAAAGAGCAATTTCCTGGCTTCTAGGAAGGGCCGGGCGCAACCCCTTTAGTTTTGCTCGAAGCAGGGGTGAAGCTCTCCAGCCTCCCTTCACCGCTCGACCCGAATCCCGTTCTCGGGCTGGTCCGCTGGTGCTCCCCGCTGTTGTGGGCACCTCCCAGGCTGGGAGACGCCGGCTCCGGCCCGTGGCCCGCGAGCCGCGGTGCGGCGCGAGGTCGAGCTGTTCGGCCGAGGCCGCGCGTGGAGTCAGCAGCCGGGCTGGGGCTTGTGCCGAGAGCCTGTGCAGGGCAGCGGAACCCTCGGTGCTCAGGCAGCCAGACCCTGCAGCAAGCTTTTGTTCTAAATTCCCACCTCTCTGCTCCCTCCCACACCTGTATTTCTGCTTATGTAGTCAATTTTTTTTAACTTCAGCTTTTCTTCCGATCGACAGAACCACAGGGACAATGTGACGCAAGCTCTCCTCTACAGGGTGAGTGAAAATGGTGAACCGTACTGGTGGGGACGCGAGGTGGGTGCCCAGAGAGCAGGGCAGCGCGGCGAAGCCCTCGTCTTTAAAACACCCGGCTCTTTGGTGGGTGACTGCAGAGTTTCCACTGCCTGAGTCGGGAGAGGGGAGGAAGGAGGCTGTGCTGAAACCTTTTCTGCCCCTTTCATCTCTTGGTTCTCCGGCAGGGACGGTGTGTTAAGGGAACACCCGAACCAGCTCCTGTCGGAGGGATGGGCAGGAGTTGTGCAGCCTCGCGACAGAAAATCACGCCTGGGAACTGCGGTGCTGTTTGTAAGCACATTTTTACATTCTTTGTCTTTGACACTTTTCCAGTAAATGCGCTTAGAGAGGAAAAGTAGGATTTTAACCAGAGGCTGAAATAGCTTTTGTCTGGCCTTGGCTAGAGTAACGCCAGCGCTCTCTTACTTCGCATGGCTCCATACCCGAGTCGTTTTGCTGAAAAGCAGAGGCACGGGGTGACCAGTAAATTCATCATTTCCTGAGACCTGGCACTGTGGCAGCAACCACCACCAGCACAAAGCATCCTCGAGAAGGCGGTGGCGTGCGGTGGGGCTGGCAGCCGTGGCCGCTCGTTTCCATGCGGCCGCACGAAGGAGGCTCCGCTCTTCACCTCTGCTTTTTCTGCTGTGGATTCAGCCCGGCCCCTCGAGGACCATAGTGTTGTCTGCGTGGGAAACAGCGCTAAGTGAATGGTTTTCAGGCTAAATAGCTGCAACTCCCTTTCCTTATTTACCAAGAAAAAAAGCCCAAAATATTGTTGTTCAGTTTAATTTTGCCTGATCCCCACTGGCTTGAATTGCTACAGCCCACTCTCCTGGAAGCAGGAGCTCGTACAAGCGATTGCTCTGCTTCAGCGTCGCGTGGTGGATTGCGCTGGTACCCATCTCGCGTGGGGCCGTGATCGGTCGTGTGTAGTCAAGCTCTGCTTCAAGGTCTCCAGGAAAATCCTGCTTCTCCCTCCAGCTCCTTTCACGACAGGGCCCAGGCAATGAGTGCTCCCCGGGCCACGGCGTCACGGCGAGGGGCCCGATGGGGTGGAGCAGAGGCACGTGCAGAATTCAGTCCAGCTTGGACCTGGATAGCCAATTCAAGTGGCTCGGCTCACTTCCCATCCGAGCTAAATTTACTCCAATTTACTACTTCTTACTGTGAACTAAAAACCGCAGAACGTACCTCTACCAGGTACTGCTCCAGGCACAGGGCTGTCCTATCCTCTTGAGCCTGACCGGTGGGCACAGGGAAGATGTTCCAGCCCCGGACCAGCCGCTGCTGGGATGCCGTTGGTACCAGAGCGGAGCAGAGCACAGGCAGAGATGAACGGGCAGAGCCAGCCCGGAGGAGCCTGCGGTGGTCGGTACGACGGGGATGGGGAAGGAAGGGCTGCTGGGTGTGCCAGGGTGCCTCGCTGGAGCCCAGCGTGCGGCTCGCAGCTACCAGCTCCTTGAAGTGGCTACTGGACCCACCAGGCAGCGGAGCTAAAGCCGAGGAGGCGAGAGAAGTGCCGGGGCTGCCTCCCAGGCGCTGCCCGCGCGCAGGCTTGGGGATCTCACCGGGCACGTCCCGGGGCACAGCCCTGCCCCGCGGCAGCTGCCCACGCCGGTGCCGCCACCTTGCACAGGCGTCCTTGGGAACCTCGCGGGGGGAACCAAATACCTGATGGGATCCGTTCTGCCCTCGGGTCTTTCCTGGCCAATTCCTGGCAGGTTTTTGCAGAGGTTTCCCAACCCTTAGTGCCTCCGTGTGCACCTGCTACGTGGCATATGCCTCTGCGTTGGCTCCAACACCAACCTACTGACCCCAGCCTCTGCTGGGGCTGCTGAGCTCCGTTTCTGCGTTTTCCAACCCGATTTGGCCCCAGAGACCTCAGGGTGAGAAGCCAGGACGAGCACCCGCTTCCCTGCCCAGGCGAGCGGTATTTGTGCCCCTTTGGTTCCCTGGGCTTTGACTCGACGTCCCCGGTCTGAGTTTTGATGCAGCTTCTGTTCAAGAGCGGTGGTCAGCCGCCCCTCGGCTGGCTGCAAAGCTGCCGGCAGAAAACAAAAATCCGCATCTCGGGCCGTGGCGGGGCTCCTGCGGGTGCTGGGCATCCCCCGGGGCAAGCTGCTCGCCGGTGGCCCTGGGGCAGCCGCGTCCCTGCTGCCCTGGCCCGCGCGTCTGCACCAAAGGCTGTAATGTGGAAACCAAGGGAGCGCTAAGGCTTTGTGTCCCTCGCCTAGCAGGCAAAGCAGAATTAATAGCAGAAATAATAGCAGCAAAAGCTGCTGTTTATCTGCCCGATTCCCGTCGGAAGAGCCCGTGGTTCCGTAGGAAACCTGCAGGAGCAACGCGGTGCCCGGCGTGGCCGTGCGGTGCGGCTGCCTGGGAGATCTGCTCTGAGTAGGTGCAGTTTGTGCCACGGGCCCTGAGGCGGCAAGGACAGCCAGGCGAGGGCTGTCTCCAGAGCTGTGGAGATAGCTCAGGGCAGCTGCAGGTTCAGGGCAGCAGCGGGGGAGTACGGGCTTCCGGCTCAAAAGCAGCAGCGTCTTGGTTCAACGCTGCCTACGCTGGCTCGTCGAGGGCTGGTCCCCGCTGCCCGAATCCTGCATGCGGGTGGCAGATGCCCGTACCGCAGCAAAAGCAGCGAAGGGCTGAAGTGCTCAATGCGGCCAAGTCACGGCCGAGCCCTTCGAAGGAAGGGGGAGGCCGAGCGCGCTGGAGCCGATGGGTGCCGGAGGGTCGGTGCCGCTGGCTCCACGCGGCTGCACGCAGCCAGACGGGCGCAGCCTTGGTGGGTGCCGAGGGCTCTTGCAGCCCCCTCGGGCACGGGTAACCCCGGCATGGCCTGCGTCAGCCCCCTCGGCCGGTGGCGGAGCCGCAGGCATGGCCATGGCCACCCCGCAGCCGGTGGGAGCAGCTGGCAGATAAACCCAGCACTCAGACGCTGGGTTATTAAGTATTGCGTATTTCTGGGATCCCCCGCCGCCCCTCGGCAGCAGTGTTTGGAAGGAACAGGATGCCGGAAACCTCGCGCCAGGAAGCAGCTTTTATAAGCAAGGGAGGGGATTTGCCAAACACCCCCCCAAGTTTCAACACTCTGTGCTTTGGAGAAGGCAAACAAACTAAATCAGACTGCGCAGGAAGGAGGCGGGCAGCTGCCTGCCCCGGCTGGCAACGGGTTACATGGCACGGCACGGCCGGGGATTTCTCGCTTCCTCTCTTTCTTCAGGAACTGAATTTGTTATTGCAGCCGTGGCAGAGGATTTAACCGCCCTGCGCAGTGACTGCGGGGAAGGGGCCGGGGCCGAGGCCGTGCTCAGAGCTTGGGGAGCACAGCCCCTTTGCTGCGGGACACCCAGCTCCACGGCAGCGACATCCCGCCCCATCGGCTCAGACCTGGGTGTCACCATCCCCGCCACCTACGGGGACCAGGACCCCCGCTGCAGTGCAAAGCGTGACCAGGCTGCGGTGCTGGGGGGGACAACAGGGCGGCATCACGGCCTCCTGCCCTGCCACGCAGCCACCAGCGTCCCTGCCCATCCCGCGCGCTGCCTTAGCTCACCCATCCGGCACAAACAGCCCGCAGCGGGCTTGAAACCCCGCGGCAGAAAACACCTCTAAAAAAGAAAGCGGGGCTCGATGGGTGGATTGGAGAGGAGAGAGGCTCCCAGCGGCATCAGCCCTGCTGAAGGGTTCAGTCCCTTCCCAGTCCCACGGCCCCCACCTCCCGCACGTACTTTGGGCAGCCCAGGCGGGTCCTGGGGGGCTCCAGCCGTGGCTGCTGGTGCCCAGCGAGCAGCAGTTGTGGCCACGCAGTGTCGTGGCCAACCGCCGTGCCTGTGTCCCACGCTGGACGCCTTCGTCGGGAGGCAGCAGTAGCTGGTGAGCTGCGCCGCTGCGTTGGGGCCAACGGCTGCAGCAGGGCTGTTCGCAGCCAAGAGCGTACGTGAAAGTGTGCATGGGGATTTTTAAACAAAAAGCACATTGTGACCGCGGGCTGGGACACCCCATGGCTTGGGAAGGAACGTTCCCGCTGAAGGGACATGCGGCCGTTCGGGATAAACGCTGAGGGGGCTCTGAAAAGCAGCTCCTCGGTCCTGCCCGGAGCTGGTGGCCGTGGGACCATGGGGGGAGAGCGGAGCCTGGGGGGGGCACCTTGCAGCGAAGCCGCCGTGGGGCTTGGGGGGCCGACACCTCTTTGCCGCAGAGCCTGAACCCCACTGCGCTCGGCCCTCGTGCATCGCAGCGCTGCCGCGTTAGCACAGGGCACGGTGGGCTGCTGCGCGGCGGGGGGCCGTGGGGGCTGCGCACGGCGAGGCCGGCACTGACTCACCCTCCGCTGAGCTCAGGCGCTGCAGCCCGGTGACTTCATCCGCTGGAAATAGCAACCGAGGAGGAACCGTCTCTCTGTCACCGCCGTACCCGTACAGACACACAGGCGCTCGCCGCTGCCTGCCCTGCTGCCTGCCCTGCTGCCTGCATCGCTGCCTGCACCCCAGCCCTAGCCGCAGGAGCTGGCTGAGCCCCAAGGCAGGAGCAGCCCTCCGGTCTGCCCCCAGCCCGGGCACATGCTGGAGCTGCTCTGCGCGGGACGGGACAGGACGGGGCCCCGTGGCTGCTCGGGGCTGGCGGCCCGCGAGGGAGGGTGCAGGATGCTGCTGCAGGAGCCAGCGTAGCCAAAGGGTTTCAAGGCCAGCGAGATCACGGCTTTATCCACCCCCGCTGCTCGTACAGCACGGGCAGTACAATTTGCACTCCAGCCAGTAATGTCTTCTTGGCTAAAACGTGTCTTCCAGAAAGGCACTGGGCTCGCTGCGAAGCCTTCAAGGGAAAATTAATCCCACAGTTCCCCTGGCAGCAAAGCCAAGCCATCGCAGCAGCCTGTAGCAGATAACGGAGCCCCTCCGCCTGCTCCCCACCTGCGCCGGGCTCCTGCTCTCGTCACGGGTGAGCAGAGCTCTCCTGGGGTCCGCACGGGCAAAGCGCTGCCGAGGCTGCTCACAGCGGTCCCCAAACCGCTGAGCTACGGCTCTGCCCGCAGCCCAGGGTGGCTGAGCTCCCGCGGGGCACCCCGGGGGTCTCCGTCCTGGTCTTTCCCAAGGGGACGGCGCAGGGACAGGGCCTCGTGGAGCCGGGGCCGGCACCGCCGGGGCGGGGGGCTGACGTGGGCACGAGGCGGGTGTCCCGGCACACAGGACGGGGCTGTGCCACGGGGCACGCAGGAGGGCGCGTGCAGGCACGGCGGGTGCCCGTCCGCCCGCCGCCCGGGCGGGAGCAAGAGTTCTGCAAATTCCCGGGGCTGCGGCGATGCCGGCGCCAACTCTGCTCCCGCCAGTTGCTGTTTAAAGGTCAGCGGGGCTGAGGCAAGCGAGCTCGGCGCTCGCTGTTGCTTGTCCCCCTGTACTTGTTTGGCCAGGTTTGCTTTCGTAAAAAGGAAAGAAACCCAACCACCGCTCCCGGACCCCCCTGCTCCCTCCGCTGGGGCCCTTCCCGTGTCTCTGGCCCAGGGGGCTGCATCCCTGCGGGGTTTTCTTCTATGCACAGCCGGCTGCTTTGATATTATTCGGAGATGGGGAGGGCGCAGGGGCATCATACCTTGCTGACCACGCGGGGCCCTGGGCTGGCTGCGCAGGACGTGGCCCGCCGCAGCAGCCCTTCGCTGGCCACCGCGGGACGGGCTGGCAGGAGCTGCCGCTGCCAGCACGATGCCTTAACCGTGGTGAGGAAAACCTCCCAAGGCCCGCGTCCCCCGGGCTGGGCCGTGCCCGTGGCGAGGGGCCAGCTCCTGCCCCCTCCCAGCACCGCCGGGAAGCTCTGGGGATCGCAGCTTAATTCGAAGGGTTCGGTTTGGTCCCTGCCGGGGTCGCGAGGGGCAGAGCGGGCACAGGGGGCTCCGGGAAGGGCTGGGATCCTCCGTCTGCCCGAGGCGGGAGGAAGCGGTGGGGATCGGGGTTGTACCCGCGGGGCCGTGCGCGGGGCAGCTTCCCAGGCCCCTCCGCGGTTTCTGACGTCACGGAGAGGCCAAATCTTCCCTTTTACACAGAAAAAAAGGCTCATCTGCAATCTCAGCAGGCTGCATTTGACAGCTCACAACTTCACGGCTTTTAAAAAATAGCCACAGCCTGTTTTAAACGCCGGTCGAGGTCTCCCCTACCCTTCCCCCTGGCCAGCCTTCCGAGCTCTCACTTTTCTGATATTAGATACTTTCTCTAATCTTTGGCCTTCATTTATTAATGGCTAATTATGCCTCTTTGCTTTTGTGCCAACATTGTCCTTTAGCTTGAACAGCTTTTTTCCCTCCCCAATGCTTGCTTCCCGGCGCTATTTATAGGCAGCAATTGTATCCCCCCCGCCGCCGCTGTTTTGCTTGGCTGCGCAGGCTGCGTGCTCCAGCCTCCCCAAACGGCCCCGTCGCCCCCCTGCCTCCCGCCGCGTCCCCTCCGAGCGCAGGGGTTCAACGGGCGCCCAGCCGGTGCCGGCTCTGGCCCAGACCAGGCTGGTGGCCGCGCCGGCCGGGACGCTTTGGGGCAGAAAGCCGGGGGCAGAGCTGTGTGCCACGGGGGAGCCCCGTGGGGCTATTTTTTAGGCATCCCACGGGCATCCCATTTTTTAGGCAAAGGCAGAGACCGCTCCGGGCTCCCGTCTGCCTTCCCTGTCCCTCCTACCCCATCGCTTCGGGGGAAGAGCGAGCGCCCGGCAGCGCGGCCCACCAAGGCAGCGCGGGGAGGTGCGTGATTTCTATCTGCGCTTTCATCCTGGGATGAAAGGGATGATAGAAAACACTTGTTTTTATGATAAAAGCAATTGACCCCGGAGGAATCCAGCTCCCCGGGGCAGCCTGCAGCAAATCACGGCGATAAGGCACCGACGTGCAGCAAACGCCAAGCGCTTCCAAGCCTCTGCGCGGCGGCAGAGCCAATCCCTCCCCACGGGGAAGGAAACCTGCCCCGGGTTTCCTCGGCTGCTCCCGAGCGGGGACAACGCGGCCAGTGGTGATTTCAGTGGACTGTGTTGGGGCCAGGAGGATCTGCAGAGAAGGACACTGTTTATTTTTTTTTAACAAATGGCCAGATTTTTTTATTGCAGACATCTTCGCCACAGATCTCAGTCGAGCTTTTAATAGATGGGTTCCTCACCAGCGGCAATTGCAAATTGATTGCAGCAGAAATGGCAAGTGAAGACAAATATAGCGCAGGCTGCCTGCAGGGAGGGCGCACGGAGGAAACTTCGGATGCTATTTTTGGTGCTTTGTCTCCACCACTTACAGTATTTCTAATCTTTGTTTCTCCTTAAAAACATGTTTGGGGCTGGGATGTTTGGGGGTTTTTTTTGGTTAAAAAAGTTCCCTTCTCCAAAGAAAGGGCTGGGTGCCGCGTCCGTGCCCAGCTCTGCAGAGCTGGTGGGTGCCGCGGCCCCGGTGGGCGCGGCGGGAGGGCGAAGGCGCGCTGGTGGGGCTGCCTCCGTCCCCTCCGCTGGGGCGAGAACCGGGCCCGTCCCTCTCCCAGGCCGCAGGGGCCGAGGCAGAGCCAAACCCTGATTTCACCCTGACCCATGGGAACTTCGCGGGGGGTACAGGAAAGCTCAGCGTGCTCACTATTAAAGAAAGAAAACTCTCCCACGCTACCGAGCCGACGCTGCACCACGGGGGGGCTGGCAGCGGCAGCCCCAGCCCCGCAGCGAGCTCCACCGCTCGGCACCAGTGCACTGAGTTTCGTCTGGTCCCAGCCAGCACCAGGAGTCGCAGGGGCCGGACGCTCCCGAAACACAGGGGCACCCAGCTGGGGAGCGGCTCCAGGCTGCAAAATCATCACGTCCAGGCGTGACCCAGAGCGCATATGCTGGAGCCCGGCTGCGGGGAGACGGGGGGCACTGGACCTCACTCCGGTTACTCGGCGGAGTGGAAAAACTCCGAGTTATGGCCACGCCTGGGGAGCCGTGGCTCGGTGACGCTGGAGCAATGTTAAAGGCTTTATGGCCCTGATGCCCTAAACTTGTCAGCCCCGGGGGACGATCGGGGACACGGTGGCAGATTGAGGCACAGCCCCAGGATGATCAACCCCGGTGCAGAGGCGTCTCGCTGACACGTGTGTCCGTGGGTGTGAGAGACGAGGCTGTAGTTATAAATAAAGGAGCAGAAACGCTAATAAAAGTGACAAGCAAGAACAGGGAAAATCTGGGTTTAACCATGGAATGGAGAAACAAAAGCAGCTCGCGGCAGGGCTGGCCGTGACCGCAGGAGCCTTGGTCCTGCACTTGCTGCGTCTGCCTGGAAACCCGGGGCGCTTGCAGCAGCGGCTCGGGGGGGACCGTCACCTTCCCTGAGGGTCTAGCGGCGTTTCGGACTGTGGGATAGGGTTTGTGTTTGCCTCTGTGGGAGGCTTCTTGGTATGAGAAGCCCCAGATGCTCTTCTGCCATCTTTTTACACATCCACATTTGTGCAGATCCCATTTTGCCTTGATTTGATCAAGCTGCAATCTGGCGTTTGCAAAAAATCCCTTTGTTTCCCAACTTTGCTTCTAAATAACATAAAAGGCCCAGCTCCGCCAGCATGCTGGATGGAGTTGGCATTAAAATGAAGATAACAAAAATGGGGAAAAGAACGCGTCCATCAGTGGCTCATTGAGCTTTTTAGCAGAGGGCGGCAGCTCCGGCCACCGGGCGGGCAGCGCTGCCCGTCCCGTCCCGGCAGGCACCTCCGAAGAAGGGGCTCGGTGCCACCCCGGGCGCAAGCCCTCTGCTCGGCGTTCCCCAGCCGGGACGGTTTTCGGCTGGCCTGGCCGCGGCTGGTACGTGCAGAGGTACCAGGGAGGAGCGCAGCAGCGCTTGGGAGCCGTCCAAGGTCAACGCGTGTGTTTGGTGCAACGCGCATCTGCCCGGCACCAGCACCGCACCTCTATGGGACGAGGCTGCGGGCGACCACCGCTTACCGGCCAAACCCCCCTTTCTGGGGCCAGGAAGGCAGCGGGGGCAGCACGGTCAGCGCAGCCCCCCCAGGAGGTTATTTCGCAAGAGAAGTCAGCTTGTGGAGGAGGGTTTTATGGCTGGGGATCAAAGTCCTTGGCGCCCGCCCCATTTCCCAGTACTCAGCTGTTGCACAGCCCGGGTTTGCAGCTGGGTTTGTGGGCCAGCGCCGCGGCGGGGAGCCCAGGGCTTGCGGGGGGAGGAAGGCTCGGCCGTCCCAGCGCCGGGATGCTGGGGTCAGCGCGCTCGCCGCTCCCACCGCCGCTCCCGCCGCCCACCCTGGGCGGCATGGAAATGGGGGTCGAGCCCCGGGGGGGCAGGGGGAGCCGGGGCTGAAGGGGCTGGCAGTGAATGGGGCTCCCGAGCTTCCGTGGTCAAAGGGAGGCGGCTTTTCCTTGCCCAGAGCCGGAGGCATCGCGTCCAGGACCTGTGGGTATCCCAGCTAGCGGGAGCACGGCTGGGTGCTGGCCTTTCCCGGCCCCAGTCTGGGCAATGCCCCCTCACCCGGGGCGATACCCCTCCGTTCTCCATCCTGCTCCTGCCCCACCAGCCCTGGGCTGTCTCTCGGTCTCCGTCGTTCCCAGGTCCTCAGCTCAATGAGCTCATTTTTGGCTGTGCTGTGTGGCCAGGAACCTTGCGGAGCTCTGCAAGGAGGCAGGCAGAGACACAAGGAAGCTGTTAACTAACTCTTACAGCTTTGATTATCGAAGAGCATATATTTACACAGTGAATGCCCTGGAGGGTCACATTTTAAGACACTGATGTATCCCCCCCAGGCAAACAGCATGCTTATCCGCGCTGGTCTGCGGGGGTGCTGGGCGGCATCGGCCGCGGGGTGGGGACCATCGGGGCAGAGCTCGGCGCCCTCGCCAGCCCCGCACCCACTGCAAACGAGGAAACCGGTCAACACAAACCAACCCCAACCCCACCTCGCCAGGGCCGACTCGAACTTTCCCAGCTCCTCCTCTGCCCATCACGGCGGGGCTTTTCCCAGGTCTGGTCCTGCAGGGGCACAGTAGGTGCCCCCCCCCCCCCCCGACCCTCATCCTGTGGGACCAGAGAGGCTGGGAACCATCTTCTTATTTCCAGAATAAATGTATTCCTGGAAAATTCCCATCCTGAAGCACTGGCCTATAAACCCTGTCAGGCTGTGTTGTTTTTTGCATTTCATCCAGCTGTATTTCCATACCCAGCTATTTGGGGGGGGTCAGCGTCACCTCCCAGTGACTGCAAATGGCAGCAAAGGGCTGGGTGTCACCCGCTGTCCCCATCGCCACCTGGGGCTGAGGGAGCATGGCTCGCTCGCACCGTTGCCAACCCCCGGCTGCGTCGCTGCTGGACGCTTTGTCGGCAGGCATTGGGCTGGCAAGAAACCAGGCTGGCACTTGCTACAGAAAAGGGCAGAAAACTGATGGTTATGGGGCCGGGAGCTGTTCCTGCTGTGTTATTATTGGCAAATTCTGATATAAGCAAAAAAACCCAAAATTAAGAATAGACGTAAAGAGCAACATGGTGGGTTTTTCTCCTCTGCCCAGCTGAGCTGTCAAGAATAAATCACTGGGGTTTTTTGCAAACACTCGGCGAGGCTGGGGAAATCTGCTGGGAACCGGAGCGCTCAGGTCAGGGCTGCCCTGCCAAGGGACGATGACGGCCTGTCCTGGGGACGGAGGAGCGGGGAACAGGGCCGAGCGCGGCGGCGGGAGGTGTCTCACGCCCAGGAGCAAGACTGCAGGCTGCGGGGTCAGCAAAACCGGGCGGCACCTGAAACCCTTCCGGAAAGGAAACCGCCCAGCTGAGCACCGCTGCGCCCGGCAAAGGGCCCTCCCGGGGCGGGGGCGCGCGGGGAAGAATTAACCCGGCGCTACGCAGCACTTCTCCTCAGCGCTGAAGTGACGGGTCTTGGCTCCCGGCCGTGGCCGTGTCCCCCGGCCCCGGGGCTGGGGTGCTAAGGTGTGGAGCCCCCGTTTTGCTCCCGGCCTCCTGCCTGCAGATGTGCAGGGGCAACACAAACCTCTTCGCAGCCTGTGACCGCCCCATAAAAGCACGGATGGCAATCTGTAGTGCGCCCGTCTCAGAAAAAAACACCCAAGCATCAGAAGAGTGGGTTAAACGGCCAGTTCAGCAAAGTCCCTGGGGTGTATCGCAGCGGTTAACCCATAACAAAGCAAGTTACATGTTGCTAGAGCTTGGGATTTATTTATTTTTTTTAGCATGTGTTTTTTCCAAGGGTGAGGGCTCGCAAGCTCCCCACTCGCAGCGGCGGGGCTGCGTGCTCTGTCGAGGCGCCGGCGCCAGCCTGCGCTTCATTCAGCACGGGGCCGGCTCCCCCGCCTCTGCGTCCCCGCCACGCTTTCGTCTTCCATTAAAATCAAGGCTGCAGCGCAACGAGGCCGCAGGGAGCAACAGCGAAGCCACACCAATGCCGCTCAGAGCTCGCACCAAGGAGACGTCGTCCGGGGCAGTGGCAGGGCGTGAGGGACGGGGGGCAGAGGGGACGGGGCCGAGGTCCACGTCCCTGCCCATCGGGTGGCTTCAGCCTCCGTCCCGTAACCTGCCCACACGCCGGCAGGCCCCAGCCCAGCACCCCACGCCCCGACGGGGCTGCGGCAGCCCAGGCACAGGCATTTTCGGCCGGGTTTTAGGCGGCGTTGGAGCCAGGTGGTGCCGCCTGCAGGGAGATTTCCCTGGGAGGACGGAGCCCGCCTCTGCCCCTCAGTCCAGCGCCGCAGGGGATCAAACTCGTGTGCAGCTCGGCTTCATGGAAAAATGGGAAAAAGAGGGGAAAATGGGAAAAAATGAGGACGAGGGGTAACCACCAGCTCTACCGATGCTGCTGCTGGCTGCGGTGCCCGGGAAGCCCGGCTGGGCCAGCGCAGGGGCGTGTTTCACTGGATCCCGATGTGCAAGCTGGAGACGCCCGCACAGCCCGTCTGCTGCCCTCACCTCTCGTACGTAATTCAAATTAGGGACCTACTGCATGGCTCAGAGGAGATAAGCTTGGTTTTCAGAGCCGACATCCACAGAAACCAGAGAAGTTTCCATGAAGCCCTTCACCCCGACAGTGTTGGGTAAAGCCCCAGCTCTTGTTACAAGTCTTGGGATTTTTGAGTGGCAAAACCACAGCGTGTTAATGCTCCCTGTCAGGCACCAGAACAAGAGCCCGTACGGTCAGAGGGCTCGGGTGTTGCACCTTGGGCCGGCCAGGCTCCCTCCCAGGCAGCCGCAGGCACCGGCGCTGCTCCTGCCCCCCAGGAAGGGGTCTTGTCCCAGCCAGCAAAGCCAGGCCACGGTACTGTGGCCACCAGCGGCTCACAAAGCCAGTGACTACTCCTGGCTGCCAGGCTTTGTCTGACTGTGGTGCAGCAGAAAGGGAAAACGAGGCAAGGAGATGAGAGGGGAAAAGAAAAAAGAGAGAAGAGAGAAAAAAAAAAAGGTACAGAGAAAAGAAAAGCCGAGAGATGCAAAGGAAAGCAATGGCAAGGGGCAGCGTTGCTGCGTGGTCGGGGTGCAGTCAGGGCTGGAGAAGGGCTCTGGGGGCTCCCACCCCCCGGCAGGATGGCTGGGCCACGGCCCACTGCTGCAGCCTCATCTCAGGGTGCGTTCATCGCACTGAAATAATTTGTCTTCCAAGGCCACTAGCCTGAGCCGCTAGTGGCCCAGCGCAGCACCCGGCAGCTTGCTTCCCGGGCTGGGGCTGGTTTCCAGCGGGAGCTCCCAGCGCCTTCGCCTGCCCCGCGCCAAGGCTGGCAGCGGAGGAACCGTGCCCAGACGCTGCCGGACGCGGGCAGGGCGGCCTCGCAGGCTCCGGGGCTCCAGCGGCCGGGCGCAGCTCAGACACCCGCTTCGTCCGCTTGCGCACGCAGGCTGTGCCGCTCCGTGCTGTTTCGGAGGGCTGCTTTGCCTTTATAGCTCAAATGGAAAAAGCAAAGATTAAAAAACACCCCCCACCCTCTGGCACAGCTGCAAACACTTTGTCATGCAAACCTCCCCGTAACGGTCCCTGCTGTGTTGATTTAACAAGCCCTGTGGACTGGATTTCTGCTTGCCAAGCCCGCCGCTGGATTTCTAGGAAACCGAGGGATGGGGCAGGTAATTCTGCTGCAAGTTTGTGGCCTGATGTGATGAGACGCTGCACAGTGGACAAGGACCACAAGCGTGGCCGCCCCGAGCCGTGCTGGGCAGGGAGCAAAAGCCCTTGATCAGGAGAAGCTGCTGCTGCCAAGGCGAGAAGCAAGTGAGACATCCGCACCCGGAGTCGCTGCCCTGTGCCAGCAGCGTCCAGCGCCGGGGACGCGCCGGCCCCACACCCCCGTGGGGTCTTCTCAGGACAGGGGTGGGCGGCTGAGCTCTCATTTTGGGTGGGGGCTCTCATTTTGGCTGTGCTACGCAGGGTTCCAGCCGGCAGGACCCACAGTGCGGGGCAAGAGCGTGATGGCCAGCCCCACACCTGCCCCGCTCAGGGCCCCACATTAACCTTCGGATAATGGGTTTTTTTTCCCTTCCACGGCTCCTGTGTGCAGTCCGGAGCTGGACAGGCTTTGGGACAGGGCAGGGCACAGGTCGCCGTGGGGAGATGGGGCACGGAGCCAGCCAGATGCAAAGGGGAGAGCATGGGGGAGCAACAGGGGCTTTGGGCTTCCCGGGGCGTGGGAGACTTCCCGAGCATCGGCTAGACGGGATTAGTAAGGGGAGAGGGATGGGGGAAAAAAGAAACTGCAAAATGAGGCTAAAATATATGGACAAACGTCGACAGCGCAACATGAAAGCAAAACCCCGAGGAGGGCAGCTGATCCGGCCACCGCGCGGGCACAGGCGGGCGCTGGCGGAGGGCGGACGGGGCGCGGAGGCCGCTGCAGCCGCTGCTGGCAGGCCACCGGCTGCGGGACGGGGCTGCTCCAGGGCCCGCGGCCCCCGGGAGCTCGCCCTGCCGGGGAGAAAACCGCTGCCACCGGCGCGGCCCCTCCGCGCACGCCCATGTGCACGCAGGCCCAGACGGACAAAGGGCGAGCTCAGCAAAACCCCGCGTTCAAGACCTTGGAGCCTCTTGGGAGGAACATGCTAAATAAAGACGCAAAACACCCTGTGTTTGTCTCTTCCCCATGAACGTGCGTTGCAGACGGGCTGCTGCAGCGTGCACGGCTGCGCTCGGGGACGGCGAGGAAGAGGAGGGTGGGAGGCAGCGGGGGCTTTTCCTGGAGAGGCGCGTGGTTGTGCACATCCCAACCACAGCAGCAGTGCTCGGTTATCCCGGGCTCTCACACATCTCATTTCATTTCCCAAATTTTATTAACTTTTTTCCCCTCCTGGGTTTGGTGTTACGGAGGTGTTTCAGGGCAGCACGCTGCCGCGCACCACCACGGTCTCAGCGCACGGTGCCTTTAAACCTTCCTGTGGGCTCCTGCAGCCCGGACTGGTGGGGGTTCTGCTTAAAAGGGCTTCGCAAAGCAGGGTGACGAGCCCTGGGGCGTGGAAAGTGCTGCCCACCAGCCTGAGCTCCCCACGGCCTCCCCATCTCGCTGCACCCTCTCCCAGCTGGGCCGGGACACCGGGCCGCACGGCACAGCCGACCGGACCGGGAGCCACCGAGGCAAATCCCCAGATGGGGCTCGGCCGCGGCATCCCCCCACGAACAGCCGAGACACTGCTGAGCCCCAGACAGCCCCCGTCACGGCGCCCGCGCCGTCCCTGCGGCACCTCCAGCTGAGCCCCTCTGGGAGCCTGGGTCTCCTCAGCCAGAGCCTCCAAGTCTAAAAACCATCCCGGGATGCAGGGAGCCTCTTAAAGCTCCTGTAGCAGGAGGAGATTTAACGGCCCATCGCCTGCCTAATACCGCTTGCTCGTGTACGGCCATGCACGAGGACGCTGACTCGCGTTGTGAGCGATGAGTTTACATTCGTACAGCGCCTTTCGCCGCAGGGGTCCCCATTCCTGCTGCACATACCACATACTCGCGTGCAAGCCACCCACATCAGCCATGGCACCCCTCTGCAACACATCGGGTCCTCTGAGCCGCTCAGACCCAGCCAGGGAAAGGCGGGCGGGAGGCAGAAGCAATTACCCCAGCTGGAATTTAGCCAAGGTACGGGGGCAAAACCTCCGCTCCCGTGAAGCTGCCCAGAAGGCTTTGACTGTCCTACGTGTTCAGGCCGTTTCTATCTAATTTGAAAGCGATCGGACAGGACCAGCTATTGCATTCGTCTCCAGAAAACACGTGCTTGCTTTCAGTCGTCAGAAAATAACAAATTAGGAGCTGACGTCGTATTTTTACACAGACGAGCCTTCGGTAACGCCCAGCACTCGCAGGTACGGTGCAGCCAGGTCATGGCATCAACCACTATCTCCGGTTTGTCTCACAAAATATTTGCAGCTATTTCTGCCCAGGCAAGTGTTGCCATCAGTCCCCTGACCCAGTAAATGCTGTAACCGAGAGGGGCTCCTAATAAAGGCCCGGGAATCGCCGCATGTTACAGTACGGACAGCTTTGCTGGATTAGAACCCTGATTAACGGCCTCGGGGGAGATTAGAAATTGCTATTTTGAGAGGGGGTTTTCATAGCAGGCTCCACGTAACCGCCAGGCCGAGCGGGACGGCGTTACCCTGCGCTGGCTGTTCTCCGGGCGAGCGGACGCGGCTGGGAGCCGAGGGAGGCCGGGCACGGGCGTACCGCTGCTCTCTGCAACAGACGTGCTCGTGTTTTCTGCAGTGCTCGTCGCTGGCTGACCACAGCCATTACACAGGGGAGTCGTATTTACATGTTTTACCTCTGAAGCACTGAGCAAACAGGGAAAGATAATTATTAACTTCGGGAGCTGTTAACCTTCAGCGTGCGTTTTGGCTGGTGAAGGAGAGGTCTGCCAGAGCAAAGGCTCTGTTTTAGTAAACATTGAAAGAATGACGTGAGAAACCTTTTGTTTTTGTACGTTATGGGTAGGTAATTAAAGGGCATTAATTCGTCTCTCCAGCCTCTATGCTGCGAGAAACTTTTCATTATAGAAGAGAGGGGGGAAGGGGAAAAAATTGCTGCTAAAGCAAAATCCATTGGCTTCATCAGCCTGGGAGCCGGAGGAGCAGAGGCGATAAAGCACAGCATCGCTGGAGGGCTTCGGGGCTGCAGTTCACGCACACTCATTTGCTGTTGATTGTCATGCCCGAGAAGCAGTATTTAGGGCTCAGACTCGCTGCAGGAGTTTAATCAGTGAAGCAGCAGTGGGTTAGGAGCAAAGAGCAGCACCTTGTCGTCGGCCCTCGAGGTTCGAGGACTGGCCACGCCGGCTCCCTGGCACAGGGCTGCTCGTCCAGCTGGGGCGGGGGGAAACACGGCGGCTCCCTCTGATTCAGCAGTGAACCAAACACCATGAAATATCAGTCTCGTGCCTGACCACGAATTGTTAAGGCTGCCCCTGGGGTAATGCATTCTGGCTGGGAAAGCAGAGGAACAACAAAGAGCAAAATGCTGCAGACTTTGGACTGGTATGGGTATAAAAAAGTGGGGAATTGAGGAAGGAGGAAGATAAAAGAGGAAGAAAGGGAGGGAAAATAATTCCAGCAGACAAGCAGAAGCAGATTTACAGTCTTATCAGTTATAGTAGGCAATGAAGCTGAGCGTGCCAGCCAGTTCAGCAGTGCTGATTTGACCATCAGTGGGGATCGGGTGATCAATCCAGGCCCGTGGGGAGATCACGGCCAGAAACAGCCTCTTGCCCCACCGAGCAGCTGGTAGCAGAGCCGTGGGTTTCCCAGCCCAGCCCGGCTTCGGGCAGGGCTCTGCCGGCCCCGGCGAGCGGCAGCAGGCACTGCCGTGCCCGGCGCAGGCGATGCTCAGCGGGGCGCTGGGGCAGGGGCACATCCTTCTCCGCGGGGCGCACAGAAAGCAGCTCCATTTGCCATTTAACGCGAGGCACGGGGATGGATAGCTTTTGGGGGACCCGAATTGTCACAGAATTTCATCTTTTCCTGTTGATTTGCACTTGCACTCTTTCTGCAAGGCAGGCTGTAAGAGACGTCGCTTTTACAGATTCAGCTTTTTCCACCCTCCCAGCGCTGCGGAGGTCGGTGCCACCCCTCCTGTCCCAGTGCCCTACATACCTTTCGGACCCTGGCTTTACGGTGCTTAGCACGTGCCTCTCAAAATGGGTTCACAGCGTGCAGCAGCTCCAGATCAAGAGACCAAAGGTTCACCGTGATAATATCAGCAGGTTTCCCCTGCGCATGGCAGAAAATCTATTTATATTTGTTTAGAAAACGTATTTGTTTAGGAAAGCCCCCCAGCCCGCAAAAGCACGTGTTTCACATCTGCAGCCTGGCTCCCAGACGTAGCAATCCCCCGGGCCCGACTGCAAAACAAGCTCCTCTCGCCCTTGGCAGCCCCGCTCCCTGTCACGAGATCCTCAACTTCCACTGGGCTCTTAAAGAAAGTTCTGGGAAAGTTTATTTGCACGGACAGTGCCCACAGCTCCTGCAGACGGGTTTTGGGGTTTTTTTCACTTTTAGTGTTGCACCTCCGTGAGAGTGGTTTTGTATGATTCGGTATAAAACATTTTAAATAACCTTTCCTGCAGGATAAAGCTTATTTGATTTTGCTTTAAAATGGACAAATAACTTGAATCACAAGTCAAACACAGCTGACTATTAATGCCACTCAACCCAAAGCTCAAAAAAATTAACAGTTACCACGTTCAGTAACATACCTTCCCTGTTCTCATACCGACACGATGAGCTTTCAGCCTGAACATACAGGGCCTGAAGGTGCCTGTGCAGCTGAGCTCTTGCTGCCAGGGACAAAGACGCTTGAAGAAATCCGGTGCGTGATCAGAAATGGATGTAGCCAAACTCAAAGATGCTGTTGGTTGTAATCCCGTATGACCTTCATAGTCCGCCTTATGCAATAAGGTACAAGGCTACCAGCTTTGCATCTGTATTGTACAGACATGCGCGGAATGGAAAGGTTAGTCAAATCAGTAGCAATCAGGCTGCTGCTTAATTCACTGGAATTCTAATTCTACGACACTTGAAACATAAGAGCAAGAAAATTTTTTCAGACGCCCATACACCATTGCTGCACTGTCATCAGCTCCAGGTCCCAAACTGAAGGCTTTTGCCCATAAATGGTTTTGTAAAAACAACTTAACTTTTGTCAGGTGTAAAATAAAGCAGATGAGCATTGCTAATCATGTCATGAAGGTGTTCTGATGATTAAATGACATTCGCAACCCTTCTTGCAGGTAAAGGGCGAGCCATGATGTTCCATGCTATGATGGAAGGTGCATACACGTATATATTTTAATGTCAGGATGCAAACTCCATTTTGAATAAAGGGCTAGTTTGGTCCTGCCATTGCCTTCGCTTGAGCTAGAAAACTCTAAAGTCTATTTGGGCAAGAAGGGAAGTTAAGCTACGCTGTTCACTACTAAAATACAGACATCAGACCATGCCAAAACTGTCCATTATTTCATTAAATACCGAAAAATCTGTATTGTCTGCTTCTGGAGTAATCTGTACTAAGTAAAATCTTTGGGCAATCAGGTTTATACATAACGCAAGCGTAGATTAAACTGCTGCCAGATCATAGAGCATCTCAGATCCCCAGCTCTGCAGTTAGTGACCTCAGCTGGAATCTCGTTCAGCAATGCCGTAGAAAGGAAACAGTCAATGCCCATCCCTTACGTGGCTCAGCAGAGCTGCTTCACAGGCAAAGAACTGCTTTGTCCAGCCCCGTTAATGTTAACCCGCAGCTGCTTCGCTTGCCAGAGGTGCGGGGCCAGCGGCAGCGCGGGTGCCCTGCTCCGGACCCCTCTGGGGAGAGCCAAGGGGAGGGTGCAGAGGGCGAGACAAAACCGGGAAGAAAACCTCACGTGGGCAGAGCAACCTCGCCGAGCCTTTTCAAAGGTTAAGCTAGGCTTTCGTCGTGACTGTTTTCCTGTTTAGGCTAACGGGATTTTGTAAATAGGGACCTACTGCTGTCCCGCTGCAGCTTAACCTTACAGCGACGGTGTTTCATGTGTGGGGGAAGAACCCTCAACCGAGACCGCTGCCCGGTTATTTAAATTTAACAGGGGCAAAAAGACGTCTAATGGAAGGTTCCCAACTTTTACACGAGGCATCTGCCCATCTCTGCCTATCTGGAAGTCAGAGATCCTCCAGGTATTTTCCAGCTGGTAAGACACAACACTGGAGTTCACATTTCCAAAATTATTCTGGTAATCCAATTGCGGACAGTTGGTGTTTTTACAGTCCCTTTGCTACACCAAAATTTAATGGGATGTTACCCTGAACATCTTGAATATGAAAGATACTTGTGTGTTATTTGAGTCTTTGTTACTTTTATTATATCCATGTCAAAACTTAGGTTTTTATTCAATGAAAACATCTCTCATAAAATGCCATTTTTATCCTTAAAATTTTTTTCACATCTGGAAAGATGCTTTTTTCATGCCCTAAGACAGTAAAGCTGAGAAAAGGTTAAAAAGAAAACAAGGAGTCTATCTGAGATGACAGCTTATAAGCGCATGAATAGAAGAAAGGGTAGCAGGCTATCTTCCATTTTCCTCACGATGGAAATATTATGTTTGATCTCATACGTGGAGCATCCCCATCCCTTTGTGAGATGAAACGATGGATCATTGAGGAGACGCTGAAGAAGCCTGCGCTGAAGGACTTCCTTCTCAGCCGCAGGCAGTCCGAAGGGGTCATGGCTGATGCGCCATTGCCAGTGTTCAGTAATTGAACATTCAACTAAACCAAATAAAAACCAACACCCCCCCCCAAATCCTACGTGAGTTCTTGCTACCAATTTCCTACTTCACTCAAAGTGTTCAAATGCAAACAACTGATGTTTTGTATCTGAATTCTGTGTACCCTTTTAGTTTTCATGCTAAAAATAATCGAATGATCTCAATGACATAATTGAGCCTACCTTGGAGTTCGGAGAACTTCCAGGAAAATTTCATTAACGCTTTAATATTACCTAGCACGCACCGACATCTTGTACTAGCAAGCAAGTCTGATGTAAAGCACTTCCTTGAAAATTATTTATTTCACATGATTTAACGTGATTAAGGATAATCCTACGCCCGTTATTATATAGAAGAGTAAACTAAATCACTGCAACAGTCCCTTGATTTCAAGAAATTTTAAAGGATATTTTTACTATCAGTAAACAGAGCTTTTTTTGGGATTTGTTTAAACTGAGGTATTGGCTGAAGTCTTCCAAATTAATAATATGAAGTCTTTCAAATATGAAGCCTTTCATAATAAAGTCCGAGTTTACCTTTCCTCTTGTAATCACAACCGTTAAGACCAAAATGACCATCTTCAGACGAATCTCCAGGAGAAAACACCGCTTTGCTTGGCCTAGCAATTTACTAAACCATCAATGAGTGTCACAGAGCGGATTTGCAAGCTGAAAAGGACCGGGGGGTTACAGCGGATGCCGGGCTGAACACGAGCCAAGCGTCCCCTCACCTAAAGGAGCAAACCACACGCTGGGGCTACAGTAGGCAAGTAGCCAGCTTAGCGCAGAAATCATCTCCCTCCTACTTAATCACCCCCTCTTAACCCAAACTTGCTGTTTTGCACAGATTTTCCACTGGAGAACGCGAGCGCCAGTCATGCCTGCTGCTACGGGCAGCTGGTGCCGCACCGACGTGGTCCGTAGGGAAAAGTTTGCATGCGGATGTTGGTGGGAGCCCTTCAGTTACGCACGCAGCACACTGCCTCCGGCAAATACACAGCTGGAATAAATCCGAGTCACTATGAAGCCCACCATGACCTGGGCTCTTGGATGGAGAAGACCAATCTTCATCGCATCCTTGTGACTGACTCACAGCGGGGACTTTGACTCCACTAACGCGTGAGAAGACCCTTCATCTGGTTAGAGGAACTACAGAAGTTCCTCCCAACCAAAGCAGAAATAGCAGATCGAGCGCCGGTGCTCAGAGTGCTCCTCTGGTCTACAGACGACCAAGATAACGCACCAGAAAGCACACCCACACTTCCTTCAGTTTCTCTGAAAGTTAGTTTTGGGGTATGCACAGACTGACTCTCTTTTTGAAAGCACTTTGCATGATTGGCTCAAAATGGGCAACAGCTCTAAAAGCAGCAACACAACTTTCGATGTTTCGGAAAGATCAGTGAAAGGAAAAAACCAGATGTTTAGTGGCAGTCTTAAAACCACATAAAAATCAGATTCAACCCACATTTATAAGTTTTTAAGAGCAACTAAGAGCACCGGCTTTTCTCTCTGGCCTCATCAGAGAATAAAGAATGATAATTAATTAGCAAGAAAAGATAGCACAAAACCAACAAGTAACTCAACAAAACAATCGAAAGCTTTTATTGTGATACCTCAAGTAGATACAATATAGTGAAACAACAAATGATGTACAGTATTGCTAGGACAAAACAGCAACACAGCCATGTCACCTGTAAAAGAAAGCATTGTAAAGAGTTTAAGAAACCATGAGGCACAACTCAACCGCCATTTACGACTCATGCTTTAGGCCTTAAACCATCTGTAACAGTCCTTTTAACAGAAACCTCTGAAGTGTCTGTTCCTTTCGCAGTAAGCGTTTATACTGCTGGTTGGCTTAACATGAGTCTCAATGAAGTACAATAAAGTGTCCAAAAAGTTTAACAAGAATTTGACAGCTTCTTCCACTCATCGCCATTATCAAAGAATGGAGATGTTCAAAATTTGGTCTGTGAGACTGCAGGTCACTACTGTTGCAATCTGACTGCTGAGATGAGCGTGCAGAAAAGCTCTACAAGCGTTACTCGGAGGGAAGCGCAAGTCCACCGGAAATGGTACACAGCATTCATGAACTCTTGCACTAAGTTGATACACCGACAAGAGATACGGATGACCATTTGGGTACGGGCGCAGTGATGCTTTTTGTCAGAACCTCTGAGGCCAGATTTTGACTCAAAGACATTCCATAAACTGTATTCCCCCTCCTCTCCCCCGGATTGCGAAAGACTGCAAGCGTGCGAGGCATACCACTCTGGCCGTTATACTAGGCCTTGCAACTGGGAAGTTAAGATGGAATTATAACAAACTTCATTAATACAGTTTGTCATTGTATAGCGTACAACGAACGAGGGAAATTCATATTCTGGCCCTTTTTACTGGCAGATAAAATTGAGATTACTAGACTGCTAAAAGCATACAGCAAGAGTGGTTAGGTTGATGTGTCAGCAACCCCTCACCAAATTCTGCAGCTTATTTCACAGCAAGTTTGCAACTTAACAGAATTTTTACAGATGGCAGCATTGCCTCTTATTAATCAAAAAGGTACTTAGAGTGACCAGCCAAAGAGTAACTCTAGTGTTTGGAGGCAGACTCAGTCCTGGAACACCGTTGTTACGGCCATTATTTTGGACCTAGACAGAGAATGTGTGGTCAGATTACTAAAGTCACATCAAATTATGATCGATTACTTTAGGACAGGCGTGGCTTTAGAGGTTCAGAGGAAAAAAAACTTTCAATACATGTACATGTTTGCTAGCAAATTCCTATGCATCCCAATGAACAGTTCTTCTAAGCCAGCTCATAGTCAGTTCATTTGGTCCAAGAAAGAGCCAGCAAGAAACAAAGGTTCACAAAAGCTTTTTGTTACAGTTTATAAAAAACAAAATACAAAATAAATGTTAAGACCAACAATAAAAATAACCAGTACAAGTAACAAAAGTGCTCAAGTTGGAGGGGAAGTAAACTTGCCCAGAGCAAACACATACAAACTTTAAATATAATCTTTAATATATTACAAAAATTGGTTAGAGGGAAAATGCTTTAGTAAAATTTTTTTTCAAGTAAGTTTATTTTCTTTCAAATGACTGCTGGAGGGTTCAGTGACCAGACTGACCTCTTCACATCAGCCAGCAGCCATTGCTATCTGGATTCTACTTTCACCAAAACCAATAACAAGAACTCTCTACATCTTTACAAGGGGAGAAAATAATCATTGACGCTGCCAAGCAACATAGGAAGAAAATTCACATATTCCCTCAATAGAATGAGCCTCAAGAATTGTTACACGGCAGCATGAAATAGCAGTTCTGTACTAGTTCTACTCCTTACTCCTTCTAAGCGTCCACTCTTAAAAGACCAAAAAGAATATTGCTTTGTTTGGTTCTCTTAAAAGCCACAAACATCACATACAGATCATTAACTCTTTATGCCAGTAGTCTGAAGCTCTATGTGCTAAGCACTTGATGAAGTCCCAACCTTTGGCATCAAAGTTAATTAAGGTTTTGGTGAAAATGTCCAGTTTGAAATACAAATAATGCACTGAAGAAAGAGGTTGAATTTCTAAGTAAGAATCAGACTGTGTTACAGACAGCATTAACTTACTAACAAGAGACAGCCAAACCCCCAATTTTAGAGAGAAAAATCGTTAATACTTTACATATTTTCTTTAATTTCAACTCTCTACTGAAAAGCAGACATTACTTTTGTCTTCAGTCCAGTGTACTGCTTCAACATGTCTGTAGCCAGGAAATAAGAAAAGCCCAAAGGTACACAAACTTCACGTAAGCACGTTCACAAGTATCAACATTGCAACTGGACTTTGAAGCCAACACAAACTTTTTGCTGATAGAAGTTTTAGTGCCTTCCTTGTAGGCAACATACATTACAACGGAGGAAAACAAAATCCCAAGAATTCCCGGTCAAAAAGATCAAGAGACAGGCAACACCCAAGCCCATCTTGCATCAACGCCATTGTTAAAAAGGAGACTTCGAAGCCTGGTGATGTGAACATGAAGTAGTAACGTGTAAGCCACAAAATCCAGATTGAACGTGACTGTACCGCCTCAGGTCTCTGGACTGAAACCCAACAGCTTTAGCTACCTCTCTAATTCTTACATCTTTAATTCATAGGTATAGATCACTACATCATCTTGAATGCAGTTTAGCCAGCCTGCATCACAGAGAACGCGTACACATGGGCGAACTCTCTTCTCTCTCCTCCTCTCCACAAAGACACCGGAAAGCTGGTTTTAAAGATTTGTATTGCCCCTACCCATTGGCATAATTTTTCATGTATGACAAAATTTCTAAAGTGCAGCAGAGTTCAGAAAGCCTATCAGAGATTCCCAAAAACGTAACAGCAGCAACAGCACCTAGGACTAATTTTGCAGGTGCCATATTAGAATTGTTATTGAGAGAAAATGATTTTGTATTGCAAGGCTTCCATATGGTTCAGTTATAGTACTTATATAGTGTTAAAGGGTTTTTTCCAAACATTTTGTCCTCAAGCATTAAAAGGATTAAAATACAAAAAGTCTTCAGAGAATGTTTAATTTGAAAATAAAGTTAGCAAATTTATGTAGAGCGTTTCTTTCATAGTTGCTCAGAATCTGCATGCACAGATACCAACAGCTAATATTGTGCATACACTTTCCAGAAGTTTCTCTAACTCATTCCCATTTAAGAAACTGCGTGAGAACAAAAGAGAACGTCAGTTTCATATAAATTTTTATTATAAAAAGGTACTTGGGGATGATTTAGCCAGCAAACCAAGAAACCCTTTCCCCACCCCCAAGTTTTAAAAACTATCTTGTTATTTTATTTTATGAAAAACTGAGTCAAACTTCCCTTCCCTCTTATTACCCCTCCTTTTCCTACAGGTACTATATTAATTTTCATGCCATAGGCTCTGGCCATTTCTCACAAAAATAAATGTTTTTGTTCAAATGTAGCCGAAGCAGAATACTTCAACAAGTTTCCTTGATATCAACCTCTTTGTCCAGTGCATTAGGACTATACAGTTACATGGAACCAGCCATAAAACTTTACTGATGCACAAGTCCCTGTTACTGGCAAAGGTACAGTACCAAAACTTTTATTTTTTAATACACCGACTAATTTTTTTTTTCCAAAATAGAAGATGCATATATTTTTCTGCCTTTTTAATCTTGCGAGCTATAGTTTTATAAATTTCTTACCAGCAAACTCCTTAGGGAATATGTTGGTCTTAAATGAACATATTCTATAGCATTACTCATTTAAAGTCCTTCTAAGATATTTCATTAAGAAACCAAACCTCTAGCATAATCTTTCCTAACAACTTGAGACCTGCTAACTTCAGTCAGTGCAATTGAAGTATTTTTTAAAGTGAGCACTGTACCTTTAACCAATTCGCCTACAAGATGGAGATAGGTTGTGGTACACTCAAATTTAAAAAAGAATAACTACAATACTGCATCCTCTTCACTGCCAAACACATCAGAAATTGCTACATATAAAAAAGCACCCCATCCCATACATTCTTTCGGACTGCTCAGGTATAGAACTTCTACAGGACTGGAGTGTAGGTGTTTAGGCAAGAAGCATGCACAGCAGAAGGTAGCATTAAAGGCATAGGTCAGAGATAGATGCTAACCAGTAAAATCCGTTTTCAATTAGTGAACTGTTTCTCTAGTTTGAGAGAGTTTAGAAAAAGGGCATCCAAAATGTTCCAAAACAACTGTTCACACAATAATACACGTACAAAAAGAGGGAACTTACACAAGGAGAAAAGGCAAACATGGCCTGAAATAGCCACTTACACTACACTACTCATTTGTGAGGCTTGAGAGTTCAGTGATATTCTCAGGGCCACTCTAGCCAAGCTCTTCCTTTACTTTGCGTTAGTCTTTGTAAAGCACGTTCCACAGAATATTGTCCAAACAGAAGGAAAAAGGTGATGATTCACTCCCAGCCATTGTCTTTTATCATGTGGGCAAGTTCAATGATAAATTTTCCTTCTTTGTATTTCTGACTGCTCTCAAAAGCATGTTCCTGCAAAGAAGAAAAATCAAGACACTGAAGTAAGCTGGGGAAATTAAGTATTTTAAACATCAAACTTGCATTACAAATACAAACCAGGAGACATTCCAGTTAACATCCCATATCGGTTACACCGAATCAAGGGCGGGAGGGAGGAAAGAGAGGGTGAAGAGGGTTGAGAGGGAAATAGGAGTAAACTTCTCATCAGCAGAATCAGCAGATCCACTGCACAACAGATCTTGCTTTAGAACTTTCCATGGTTTCTCACTGCTTAGGGAATTATAACGCTTTTTTTAAGTGAAGGTTAGGAAATGGCACGTTATCTGTGTTCAGTTTTCTTATTCCCAGAAGCAATGAAAAGAGGGAACAGGGAAGCTTTTTGAAAGCTCTCCTCTATATTAATCATCCAGAGGGAATGCATTAGGACAACTTCTTTCTGTAAGATCTGAAGCTATACTGAATCAATGAAAATCCAACATGCAACACCCACAATCTAACATTTTCAAAACATCAAACTTGCAACACAGCTGCAAGTGTTACAGGTAACTGTGCAAGTGCACAGATAACTTTTCAAACAACAGAATCGAGTTCACATTAGTTGTAAGCAGTGGAAACATGCTCAGTGCCATTCATTGTAATTCATATTTTTGCTATATGAACCAACTTGTGCAACCCAAGAAATTAAAGACCCACTTTGACAATTTCTTCCATCCGCTTTAGTGTACGTGGTTGGTAATTTTGCAAAAAGATATTACACAAGTGTTAGATAGCTGTAATAGCACCTACAGCTCATGCTTGTTTTGCAGTCCAGAATAAAGTTGTTATCTACTACAACATTCCAGCAGGTGCAGGGAAGCAAAACTACATTACAGTCTGATATATACAAAAGCACTAGAGCTAACTCACCTAAACTATCAGTATAGGTGCTGCTCAATGGCCTACTCAAATAGCTGTGCTTCAACAGATAAACATTTAACAAAGACTTAAGTATATTGCTTACGTATTTCCATCCAAGAGTGGTTTTACAGTTTTCACAATAGATATCTGCTACAGCATGTAAACCTGTCAGAAGAACTCGCTCCTCTGCTGGACCACAGCCCACATTTACCCTGAAAAAAACCAGGAGAAATTACTCTACATTAACGGCACAAGGGCGTTTCTTTTCTTACCTGTTACTCACCTTTTCTCCAGAGGACAAAAAAAAAAAAAAGAGTTTAAAAAAAAGTGCCTAACTTATTCAATGCTGTAAAAGTAACTTCCTCTGTTACACTGAAGAAAAAATAGTTTTGTTTTTTGTTTTTCAAGTGGCTAGTCTAAACAGCAAACTGTTGGTGATGCCCACTTACTCCTATCAACAAAGGCTAAACAGTTAAACTTTCAGAGAACAGAACACTAAGCAGTAACTGGACACCTCTACAGTTTCGGGCTTTTCTTCAAAAACAATTTCAGACCTCTATAATGGCAGTCTGTAGCAGTAAATCAGCACCAACAGCTCAATTTAGAACCAACTCCAAAATAGCAGCAAGGAAAAAGCCTCATAAATATTTCTTCGCTGCAGATCAGCAGACTAAGCCATGCTGAACAAACAGCAATACAAAAACAAAGCATCCCATGAAGTACTGCATCGAGCTAGCTTTTTCATGAATAAGAGAATGCAGAAAACATCAGGCAAGACTAAATGAAGTTTTTAGACAGTGTTATACAAGAGCAAAATTTGGCATTTTTGCTATTGTATTACCAGATTCTTACTACTACAATTATACTAGAAGTTCCAAGTCACCACTGAACGACTACATATAAAAAGAATTTCAAGGATCTGCAATCAAATCCTTTGCAGCTGTAGTTCCATTATCCTGGTCTAAAATAGACTAAGACACTTAACTGCATTTATTTTTTCCAAAATGCTGCAACACAATAAACTGCTGAAAAATAAAGACAAAAATGCAATCCTGCATATCAGAAACTTAAAATACATCCAGTAGCAAATTCAAAGAGCCTTATATCATGGGTAGGACGTGCCTAAAATTGCAAATATTAGGCTTGATAAGATCACAGAGACCTTTTGCCTCTAGCACATTTGCAATATTCAAGGTCATTTAAGATGTACCAAGTTTACTGGAACATTAACCTGTAAATGTATCTAGCTATCACACTGGAAAATTCTTCTTCAGACTACAGCAGAGTTGTCCAAAGCAAATTTAGTCACACAATATATTTTGATTTCGGGAATATGTCAGAATGGCAACCTCTACTCAAGACACTTACCATTACACACACAAAAGGAATTTCACATTAACACCCTCCCCTAAACTCTCAGCTATTAGCAGAATTACTTAAAATAGGAGATAAACCAATATGTGCACAGGGGTACTTACGAATCAGCTCAGTAGCACTGTAATAACTGTTGCTTGTGAGTAAAGCCAATGTTAAACAGAACAGGGCAAAGTGCAGCTACGCTAATACCTACTGTTTTCCACTTAGGAAGCATACAAAAAAAATTACACTCTGTAGGTAGTGTGCATAACCATAACAAGATACTTACACAGAATTAAAGAGGTAGGCTCGTCCCTGGCTTCCCTGGAAGGACTGCATAAAAAAAAAAATTGCATTTGTTAAAACCCACCAAACAAAAAAAATAGTTCCAGAAGGGTGTGTTAGTAAGCATATAAACATGATACAGAAATAAACTATTTCAAATGAATTACTTTATGTTAAAAGTTTATACCAATTCTTTATAGGAAAGCCTGGTCAGCAAAGTTTTCACCCACATTAGGTCTTTAGCAACGGTTTTAAGTTGCTAAGCATTATTGTTCAAAATAAGACGTCCGTAATGCAAACAAAACATACTTTTTCCCCACCCCTCTGCAAGATATCAATTCTCATTCTCCTAGACATCCTTCATCCTAATTAAAATCTGGTTTTAACTCAAAGGGAATTATTTCCATCTCCTCTGTCCTCTCCCACTGCACCCAAAAGATGATTTATTTCAGTTTCATTGCATCATTTGACGTAAAACCAGTGAAATTCTGGACCAGTCATAAAACCAGCATACTGTATTCAGGAAATGCATCTGATCAGTTTATAAGCTCAGCTTTATTTTAATAAAACAACTGTTATCATCAAATGCCTAAGCCCAGCCATATGCTTTCAGATCTCTCACATTCCTGATAGATGATGGACAAAAGATGACTGTGAGAGTTTCTTGGCTGGATCTAAATTAATGTTTTAGTTCAGAGCAGTAGCACAGTTTTGAAGTAAAACCCCTCATCACCCACACTTACTGGGGGTTGGTTTGGCTTGCAGAGCCGTTTCAGCGCCTGTGAACCACATCTTTGCTCCTTCTGTACCGAACTAAACCTGAAGCTCTTCTACTTCTACATTAGCCCTACAAACGCTAATGAAGATACAAAGGCCTGAACCTACGATCAGACAGCCTTGAGCTGTGAGCAGACTAGATCCAGCCACAGGTGAAACATTCAAAATGTGCGACACATCACTGCCTTCACCTGTTGGTTTGTCCCTTCTCTGTTGAATTACTTGATAATTTAGACATCGGCATTATTTCCCATTCAAACAAGATCAGACTGAAATGGAGTTTTTTCTCTCTTCCATACTGAATTCCATTTGAAAAAAATCCCTAAACTGTCTTAATTTCTTTTTTTCCAGACTTTCCCTTCCCCAACCTACTTTCAAATAAAATTAACAATTTTATCCACGCTGAAGAGAAAGTACAATTGTTTTGAAGAATCCTTGCAGTTCTAGTATTGAAGATCAAAGACCAACTTTTCTGAAACCTACATTAGATTAACGTGGAAGGTTTTCGGAAGGAAAATCTCACCTTGAGTATTTTTGAGTGGTTTTAGTAACATTAGGCATGGAACCATAGGCAGAAGGACCTTTCTGCAATGGATTCTTCTTCTGACATGTATTTCGTTATATCATCAGAAGTCACTTGACAACAAAATAGACATTTTGCCAGTCTAATGATTAGAAACACACCACCAGTAACTGCTGTATCTTAACTACTTACTCAGAACAGTTTGCAAAAAAAGATGTAAAAGGGAAATGTATATAAATGAACACTTTTTGATCAACATTAACCAGATTATATACTGCAACCAAGAATGTTGAAAGAAATCCATGACTCTGGACTACTGTAAGTAGCAACGGTGGCAGTGTAGTTACATACAGCCCTTAGCTACTCATAAAATCACACCTTAGGATGAGAAGTTCTACTTCACAGTTTATAGCATTAATATCTTAGTATTATTTTAGCAACCATTGAAAAGAATTATTAAATGGAGATTTTTGGGCAGAGAACATATTTCTCCATCCATAGCAAAGACAAAAGAAAACCTACTCTGTCCATTAGCCAGAACTGCACGTCTTATTTTTCACAAGGAGAGAAAAAAAAAAAAAGATAGGCTATGCAGTACAGTGAAAGCTAAAACTTGAGGTAGGACTGACCCTGAAAGGAGAGACTCAGTTGAGTAGAGAGTCTGAACAGCTCTGCCAGAAAGTAATCCTTACACCTACCATTAAAACAAACAAAAAACCCACTGCTTCTCCTGAGATTCTTAAAAACGCATCACAGAACTGGCAGAATGGTACACAGCCTACAGTCTGTAGTTTCTATAGAATAAGCAGTGCGCTCTGAATCAGAGCCAGTGTCTCACAAGCAACAACGAAGCAGAGAATGCTTACTGCAGGCGAAGACAAAAACTCGTCACGTATATACTCTCAAAAACTGCCCACTAACAAATTAGTAACTAGCCTAAGTCAACTACGTATGAATTCAGAGACAACTACAGTTGTGCAACCCCAAATTTAAGAAAAAGCAAAGGAAACACTTTAAAGGTCCTCTTACTCATTAAGAAGTAAACTTAAACTAGAACTTCCTTGTTCCATGTACCCAAAATTAAGAAAAAGAACTTTCAAAGCCATGATGACCATTATTTTTGGTTAAGCTACTGTAAAAATTCTTGAATTAAAAAAGTTGCAGCCATTTCTCCTTGCTTTAAAAACTCTGTTGTGAATTAGAATTCACAAATCTTTTTTCAAACTGCACCAAAGAATACTCTCTCCTTTTAAATTAATCATGTGCTAGCTTCTCTATTTACATGTAATTACACATGCCAATCGCATACAGATTAACATGGGGGTCTTGTCTGGTCCTATACAATCACTTTTTAAACTACTTATATGCCATACTTGAAGTTCCCTAGCTAGCTGGGAAAGAGAAAGACTCCAGAACAAATCAACAGTCAGGAGACCTTTTGAACTACTTCATGCAATTATTTCTGCCAAGTTTATGTTTAGTCTTGACTTAATATCACCTAATAAAAGCTCTCCTTTGACCCTGCATTTCTCAAAATTAAGCAGAGGGCAGTAACAGGATGCCAGGAATAGCAGAAAAAGAAGCCCTTCCCCTCTCTGGTTTCAAAAGCTGAAAAAAATTCTAGCCAAACGAAATACAAGCCGCAGGTTGGAAAGTACTGCTTGAGTTGTTCTTTTTTCCTGATGTATTTTTAAAGGTGACGTTTCTTGCACCCTTTTCTTTGTTGCCCTAACTATGCTGTAATCTCCTAGGTTTTTTCCCCTCAGAAATGGCCATCTTCATTACCTTCTAATTTTCGGGATTATCAGGGTAGAGTGGAGGGAAAAGCAACACAAAACAGAACCTATTCCTAGCACAGTGGTTTTAGAAAGAAAATCTGTTCACAAATATCCCACCATGAAAAGCTCCTCCGTTCCCACCTTCTCTAGCTTCCTGTTAGCAGAGCTTGGCCGATTCATCTGTCTCACCTACATACATGTTTAGAGGATAAATATTATATTTACATGCCACAGAACAACTGTTTCTTTGCCCAGCTGGGGAAAGCGCGTTCCTCCATGTTTACATCACTCACAGATAACTTGACAGCAGCCTGTGGCAACTTGTGTTACTGTGTTCTGGAATACAGAACTTGGGTCTAGGCAGCTCAGATTTTCCTTTAAAACCCGTGTCAAACCACATCGATGTGCCATTGAGCATTTAATGGTCTGCAATCCATCCATGTGGAGCTCTTAGATGCTGACTGAAGTAAAACCACCGTAAAGATATCAATTTTTAAATTCCTGTGCCTTCTAATTTTTCTTATGAATTTCTTAACTTGTCAGCGCTTGGCAGTCATAGCTCCTTATTCACATTAATAGCTGCGGAGATTTTTTTCCCCCAAAACTGTATTCAAACAACACAAAAAGGTATACATCTGTCACATATGCGTTTTCTTGACCATAGTACATTGATTTACATGTAGTATCCACCTAGTAACAGGTATAAGAAAGATTTATTATCAGAGCTCTACTTCCTGATGTATCCTATTACTAGAAATGAAAAGAGGACAACTCATTTTGGCACTTGAACTGCTTGCTAAGCTTGTAACTTGGCTATAACAGAGTATTTTGCATAACCAGGAAAAAATTAGTACTGAACAAACATTTGTTTTTACCAGCACTAAGTTTCTCACACTCTGCACTGTATGATTCAGTTCTACTGATATGAATTTTAAGAGACTGACAGGTTAATGCCTTGTGCGTCAACTCCTCAAAGGAAATGAGAGTATTTTAAATGGCAGTGTCAAGGACTAACAGGCATAACTGTTCAAACCAGTCTCCAGACAAACTGCTCTTCTGAAGAATAAACATCACCTATGCAAACGCAAACTTTTACTTTGCAAGACTTGTTCATCACTGCCAAAATTGCTAGCACTATACATAAATCATAACTAAAACACAACATTCTATTAAAACTGAGTCTTAAATAGGTGTCTCACCCAGCAGAGAGGAATTAGAAGACAGTGGCAAGTGTGACCAACTGCCATCAATAATGACTCACATCAACCAGGATTTTTACTTAGAAGCTGGGAAATTTATCAGTTCAACTAATATTTGCAGTTAAAACAAACTTGCTTTAAGTCTGCTTTTTGATGGTCCTCAATTAATAATATTGCATTGATTTATGAGTTAACTTTTGCCCTAGAAAATCCACATCTTTGACTAGCCGTCCATTCCTACAGGAAGATCTACAAGATCCGTAACTTTTTCTTGTTTCAGCACAGTTGAAAGTATCTAGTATGTCTGATAGTGTAAGCAAAACCGTTTAACTGTGCTTAGGAACTATACTAAGGTCGGCTGCAACGATAGTTTGGTATCATGATCTTTCAAGTCATCTGACGGACCTCTGTCATTAATACATTTTGCAGTAAAGAAACTTCATAAATGTTTCACTTACACACTAGTACATACCTGCAGAATTAGGAATGATCTATGCTTCTAAGTTAAACTCGTCATTACCTCTAACGCCAGGATTAGCTGTTTTACCCAGGAGAAAAGGAAGTATCAGTTAAGCAGAACATGTATTTACTGCCCTAAGGCATACCTAAGGGCATGGGTGGGGGAAGAGAAGCTACTAGAAATCTTACGTACTTAATTACTCCCTACAGATGGGATTAGATTGTGCAGCTAGAGATCATGCTCTGCAGAAAATATCCAGAGAAACTGCCATCTTAGCATGTATTAAAGGTATGGCAGGCATTATTATAAGCAAGTCAGAATGGCATTAACAGTATCTTCCTCAAGCACAGCTTGCAAGCTGCTGGTAAGACAGAAAAATAATTTTAAAGAATAGAAATTAAATAAGTCCATAGGGTTTTTTTTGTTTCCTTTTCTTCAGTTTCCTTTCATTTGCTAGATTTCACTTTACAAACGAAGATAGATCAACCTGAACTAGTAGTCTGAACAAATATGCAATTCAAAGAAATATTACTGAGTAATTCAGAAGACAGTATTCTTAGGGGTGGTATTCTTAAGGTAAACCAGAAACACACACAAGTGCTCTGACGTCTGAAATTATCTTTCTCAGTAAGATGCATCAGAGACTGTAAGGATATCCTGTCACTTCAGGATTTGCAAAATAAATTCAGAAAACTGAATTCAACAGAAGATACAGACAAAAAAAATTATCAGGGAAGAAAGAGATCCAACTCCTCAATATTGCAGACAACTAGCAATAATGCTGCTCAGCTGCTTACTAGCCCAGTTCTAGACGACTCCATGATAACTATTAAAAAAAATTTTTGAAAGTACATTTTCATTCAATTATTTACTGATTTTAATAAAGCAAGTTATAAAGCTCAATGTGTAGATAATAACCTTAAAAAATTCCACCCCCAAACCTGCAGATTTGGCAAATGGTATTTCCCAAAGGTATCTTGAGTTATACAGCATCTTGAAAGTATTTCAGAAATAATTATGTCAAAACACCTGTAGAGTAGAACACTTCCCTTGCACACTTTCTAGCTCCTTTAAGACTTCAAATCTATTCTTGGATGGTTGCCAAAGATTGCTTCTCTTCCAAAAACTATGTTCTTCCCCCAAGAGAAAAAAACCAGAACCCAAAAAACTAGAAGCCTCTAAGAGAAAAAAAATATCACCAAAATATTTATGAAATTAGGCCCACTCTCAACATTTTCAGCAGGGAACAAATATGGCCTTCAAGCATACAACAGGCCCAACCATCCTTCCAAGTACTCCTTATATCATAAGCAAAGGGGATTACCAAATTGAATCAAGCCAAGAACAGCACATTTACTTAAAGACAATAAACCCTTAAAAAAATTCCTCTTGAACTCATCAGTTGAACAGTGGAGGACAAAAACACAGACTGCTAAGCAAGGCTAAAAATGTTTTGGCATCTATTTAAGCTGAAGACTTCTCCTCCTCATCAATAATATAACAGCAGTCATACTGAATGCCTTGGAGAACTAAATTTAACCACCAAGATTGTTCTTTTACCCATAAGGTGCAAGGATTTCCCAGTGAGGTCAACGACAGTTACGTATATATACCTTCATGCAGAACTTGTTCTTGAAAATACTGACACATCTAGTCTTGTCTATGACTTCATATGACTTTTTCCCCCTCTGGTCAGATATGCTTTGCAATGAATGAGACAGAAGAAAGTGACAGTATTTATACAGGCATCTATACAAAGCAATCCAGATTTTCTTCCATCCCCAGCATTAAGGCACATTGTAAGACAATTCAACAGTCTTTCAAGCAGGTCAACCTCAAGTAACAAAGCATTATCATTTGCAATATATCCACTAGGTTCCAAGATTTCTATTAGGTATTTTTATTTCTTTGTAATTTGTTGGACCGTGACTGAATTTCTAAACAATTACTAGAACTTAGAGGGTACAAGCCATTCTCAAGTGCTTTGGAACTTAGGCTCTTCAAGCAACATTTGTCTCCTGTAAAATTAACTACTGCTAATAATCACTGCACATTCTCTACCATTTACAAACAAATCAGAAGAAAGCTCTTTCAGTTAAGCCCTTCAACAAAACTTATTTTAGAATCACTTTAAGAGCGGCATACATATAACATTTTGTACAGGCCACACAAGTGACAACCTCCCCCGGACTTCTAAGAGTCTTGCAGAAGTTTTCACTCAAAACTTAATTATGTCAATTTTTTAAATTGTTGGGATTTTTAAAATTATTATTAACATATACTGTTTGGTCACTTTTTACATGCTGTTTGTGCTAAATCCAACAAGTGCCCCCTATGGCATCAATTTTTTGCCTTGCCCTTTATTAAGGCCTGTGGTTGCTTGCCGATAGAGGTTACTTCTCTTCTGTGCCTGTAGTCATAGCAGGATATGACTCTAAAAATAGCCATTTGCTTCTTTAAAGAAATAAAAAACCTGCAGGTTCTTCTCCTGTCCTCTGAGTGCCCCCCAATGTAGTGAAGACCGGTATACTCCTTCCAATAGTATTTTTTAAAAAATGTTTAACATTCACTTTGAAGTCTTCGCCAAAGAACCAGAAAATCCAGCACTTGCAGAGTTGTTAACAATGCAAGTCAGTAGTGCCCAAGCTGCACCCAACACCACTTCAGAATTACACTTATTTGAATTAAGAGTCATCTACAGGTTGTCAGTTCTCTCAGATATCCTTCAAATCAGTGTTTTCCCCAAGATGACTGGAGTTACAAATTACGGCAACTGCTCACACGGGTGTGCGTGCGTTCAGCTGCACAGCCTAACCTTTGTCAGCATCCTGACTGCTCATGACCTCCTGGATCTGAACCAGCCTTCCCACCCCTCCCCTTTCCCAAAGTTCCTCCCTAGACACAGAAAACACAAGGTTATAGAGTGAAAATATCTGGAAGTGTATGCTCTAATCACTAACAGCCAAGTCGATTTCAACACTAGGCAACATGTTGAGTCCTTTCATAGGTGCAGAGAAAACTAAAACTACAGATAATGATGAATTCACTTGTGCAGGTAGCACATTTTTATACTTATTAGCATGCATTCTTATTTCTAAGCCATTGCCAAGACTCTCGGTTGCCATTTTATCACCAGCAAGGGCACAAGAAAAAAAGAGCTTCATGATTAATTCTAAGGCAAGAAAGAGATCCTGCTGCTCAAACAGAACAGAAATAAAATGAAAAGGTGATTCGTGTACGCTGCCATTCTCGTCAGACAATTGGCATCAACAGTCTCAAAAGCAGAACTGCAGATCTGTACTGAAGTCTGGTATTCTGAGGACCAGAATCAAAGGGATGATTGACAGAAATACGCAGCACTCTTTGCTTTTCCATGACAGACCAACATTTAAGAGAAACACAACTCACTTCATAGCATAGCTTATCTTTTCTTCTTGAAGTTGGAAACATTATAGCATCGGTTATAACAAATGCTTATACCTCAAAGCACATTAGAAAGGTAGTTATAGCTGCTTTAAATTAAGAGTGCACCATGTATTTTGGCTCTTGTTCCCTGACCACACAGAAGAAAGCCACAATCACCACGCACCCAGGAACACGGGGGGGGACGACACCCAAATGAAGCAGTTACAACTAGGTATCACATACTGTTTGCCTTTGTCTGCTGAAGAGTATTTGTGGCACTGGGGTTCTGGAGTGAGATTGTATAGTAAGCATTTGGAAAAAGTGAAACTATCTGTAACCAAAAATTGTATTTAGTAAGTGTTATGCAGAGCTTTAAACTAGGCCCTCAAAGTAAAGCAGAGGAAAAAAAAAAATCAGGTTCAGCAGTCCAATTCTCTGCTCCATCCATCAATCCAAGACAGCACAGGAACTGCACTGTTCTTAGTTAACTTTAGATTGTATGGAATCAACTTGCCATACTTCAGGTTATTTTAAGTATTTCTGCTGCAGATGGGTAGTTCTAGTAACTAGGATTCTAGATATTGTTAGTATAAATAACAATATCTCTCTCATTAACTTAATTACACAAAGTGCTTTCATTGATGCACATTATAAGAGAACTTCAGAAAAAAGATTCATATAAAAACCAGTTCTGACGTATGCTCATCTGTTAGTCCTTTTACACTTCTAAGTTATGTCTACACATGTTGTCTAGGATATTTCTTCAGTTTTTATTTTCCAGGTTAACCTACCTTTTCATTTAAAGCAAATCAAACCTTATTTCCTCCCATCACTCCCCCTGCCACTCCCCAGGACACCACTACTTATTTTTAATGATCCAAGTGTATCTCACTATTGCTTTGCAGTTGTCTCCATGAGAAGAACTTCTCCAGTGTTGGAATATATACAAGTTAAGCTTAAGGAAGGGTGGGTTTTTTAAAGCTATGTTCCAAATAAAAATACAATGAGAAATGTTTTTTTATTTTACAAACATACAAAAAGATACACCTCACACTGAAATGTATTTCTCATTATCACACAGATTTAGACAATAAAATATGGTCAAGAAATCTTAAGTCAACAGAATATGGATCAGCTGTCAAATAAGCATATGGTCAACCTACAAGTACAGAAACTTCTTGTAAGATGTCTTCACTGAAAATTACGGAAACCAGAAGAGCAGCAGAATCCATATCTGACACCCTTCCCAACACCATCAGAAATAGCTTAGAAGTAATTTTTATTTACTAGATAGATTTTTTGAAGAGTTCCCCATGTTCTTTGAATTGAAAATGTGATTTTTTTAATGTTTGAAATTATTTATGAAGCTGTAATATGAACACATGATTTGCTTAAGAACATATTCAAAATATTCTGCTGACCAAACTCCCAAGACCCTGGAGAACAAGTGGCTCATGTGGTAGCTGTGGCAGTTTTGCTGACATGCAAAAAATCTAAGTCCACCAAAAGAAGAGCTTCCTAGTAAGTATGTGAGCGTGGATTGCATTTTCTTGATTAATTTATACATCTCAAGAGACACAGCTAGCAAAGTTTCACTCTTCCTGTAGGCATCTACAACCTGAAGTTCAGGAAAGATGTAACCCCTCCCACTAGTTTTTGGCCCAGAACATGTAGTAAATAATGAAGCTGTGATTGCTTGTAATTTAGAATCCAGTGTTGCCAAAAAGACTCCTTATACTCAAATTCTGAAATCAACATGGAAACAAACTCAATTCAAATGGATTCCCATTACTATTTGAATATTCCTCTTGGTTTTGCTGACCTTAAAACGAAATAAGATCACTATAAAGAAAGTGAGGAACTTTTTTCAGCTTAATACAAGGAAAACAAGTCCTCCCTCTTAATTTCTTCACATAATTTTAATATATGTAACTAGCTCGCTGTTTCACATTTAGTGTCACATTTGCAGTTCCATGCCTCAACACATGTACTAAGTTGATGGAAAGAATTGTTTAGGGGAAGAGTCTAAAGGCAGAGCAGAAGTAAGCAACCAGTAACACTGCCAAGAACTGTCACCAGTTTTACTATTTCAGTCAAAAAGTTGTCTTGAGATCTAAGCAAAGATCAAAAAGATTAGTAACTCAAGAAAAACTGTACCAGGGAAACCCACCATTTCCTGATAACCCTCTAAGGGATAAGCAAGCAGGTATACTTTCTCCTCACCCAAAGAAAGCCTCAATTCAGAATTAGCAGCATTCTCAACCCCCCCATCTCTTCACCACTCATGAGCAGCATCACCTTAGTGCTACTAAACACAGAAACAGGCAGAAGCAACAGATAAAATTAGTTATAAAGGGTTTGCCACTAAAAATTTTATTTGACAAAATAGTTATATAGAAAGCAATTTGTATAAAGAGGTTTGAAAAGCAACTGAAGTGTTTTCTCCAGGACACCATGAAGAGCAAATCCATCAGGAGCTTATTTGAAATAAAGAATGAACCAGTGTGTCAAGTATTTAGCCCAAACTTCAAGTTTTCCTATGTATTTCATACATCACAAATCTTGGTTTCTTCCAGCAACAGGTAAGAAGGACAGACCTAGCCTGTCTCAAGGATTCACACATCCTCTAAGCTTAAGTTTCGACAGTCCAACTATTTTGAGCATCTGTGGCTAATCATATTCCTTAGGAACTGGTATACAGCAGAAGTCAATGTGTTTACAGATTCCATAATAGCAGTGGAACATTCTGGAAACAGCCAGTTTTGTGACCTTCAGTCAAATACAGTCAAAAATAATCTTTATCTGGCATAACCGTAACGAGAATCATTTCCCTACCCAGAGATCCATGTTTTGTTCTGACAGTTTTCCTTAGCAGACTTTTCAGATATGACCGCTCACAAATAGTACCTACCTGACAGCAGAGAGAGGTTGTTAATATGGGGAATATATCAGATCAGCCTTTATGTCACATTCAAAAGTTTCCAGAATATATCCAGTTCTCAGTACACAACAGGTATGACCCAAGAGTGAACCCAGGGAAGATACTTTGAAGGATGCATCAGTTTGCATCCCATATCTACTGGGAGCAGTGATACAGTGATAACCGTTTTGGTTAAGAAATAATTCATGAGGTCTCTAAACAAACCACTTGCCTTGGAGATCAATTCATCATGATTGGCTAGATGGGCTCTGCAGTGGATACAGCTGTAGGTTCGATGACAGTTTGGCAGGTAAGCCTGGAACGTTTTTGATTTTGTCATTTTTACCATCTCTGCTGGTGGCTCCTCACTCAGCTCAGGGCTGGCACTTGAAGAATTACAACTTTGCTGAACTCGCTGACAAAAGAAACACTGGAATATGCAAGCAAAAGCCGTTGTTGTTCTGTAGTGTGTGTGGCACTTTCCACACAAATGACAGAAGAGAAACAGTCACAACCTGTAGGTGAAAAGAGCACAACAATTAGCAGCTTACAACAAGGCCAGAATAAGTTTGTTATTCAACAATTCTAGAGACAAAGCAAAGTTATTTAGAGCAAATGCCTGGCTACACTACGGGCCCCTTTCTTCTACGAAGCTGCTCAATTCAAGTTCCATTCAACACAGCGACAAGCAGTTCTGTTCCACTAGTGGCGTCTACTCCATCACATTTCTAATGAAGGAGATTCAAACGGTTCTCCATGAAACACAAGCACTTTCTACGATATACCGGGTACAGTCTTTAAGACATCCATGCAGAAGATTACAGAAAAAAGGCAGGGGATTAGAGAAAGTTAATTGTCTTTGAAGTTCCAGCGGTTAGTTCCGATATAGTAAGCGACAAGGCATCTTGGAAAACACTTGCTATGTCCAACCATAAACATACAATAGGTATTTGCACTTGGGCTTTCAGCAAAAATCTTGCTGTATCACATCTGGCTTTAAGTCAAATACCAAGCAAGATGCTGCCACCCTATTTGGGAATCTGTGTCTCCTCCTCTTTCAAGCTCAGCAGATGTATGCCTTTAGGCAAAGGCCTTTTTGACTAGTGTCCTGATCAAAGCTAATTAGATACTTCCTCATTCTACCCAAACAGTCTTAATGAATGCTACCAAAAGTCACAGTCGATAATAAGAGCTAAATTCTACACAGAGAATACCCAATTGCATTGTTAATCCTCAGAGTGCCTTTAAGAGACATTATATGCATAAACAGAGAAGGCCAGACCTTCCTGCTATGCTGGAAAGCAAGCCTTTCTTGGAAATTAGAATTCTGAAAATTAGATTCTAAATATTCATAACATCTACTGATCTGTCAGAGGCCATCAGTTACCACGCTGTATGCCTCAAGCTAATGAGCAATCCAAACATGAACACTGCACAGTCACTTATGTCATCAGCTATCAGGTGACTGATGGAGTAGGTCAATAGCACAAACACAGAAATGAGAGCCAATATAAAGAATTTACAGTATCTTGATCCAGCTATTAAAACGAGCATGCAGTACACTTATCACAGTTGTAAACTGTGTGCAGGGCAGCAGTTAACCACTCTTCTAGCAGTAGGATACTAGTAATACAAATAGAGCAGATAATGAAAGCCACATAAATTAAAGACTGGTTATAGGAAGCAGTCACTGTGCTTCAAAAGAAGTCTTGAAAAAGTAATCTGTACACCAGGCCTAGCACAAGAGACAACCACAGCAAGATTTAAAGGGTTTTGGTTTGGGGTTTTTTTGTTTGTTTTTTTTTTTTATCTTAAGCTTATGATAGCAGCAGGAGAAAAGACTCAAGAACTACTGAAGGACTTACTACAAGAAAATTTCTTACACAAAGAATTGCAAAGGCAGAGGTAAGCCATAAACAAGACATGTAGCAGAACATATACAATCCAAAAAAATAAAGCAACAATGGGAACAAGCTGCCATCCAAAGCACATATCGACCCATCAGAATGATTGGGCTTTTGTTAGTCACTGAAAAGGAAAACAGATTTGATAAGGGGTACATGAATATGTTTGAAATATTAACCCGGTTAGTATGAAGAGCAGAACTTAATTATTAATACAGTCATTTAAACAAATATTATATAGCTATTGTCGCAAGATAATTTAATTATAACTGCAAAAGGAAGAATGATTACAGTGTTTGGAAAGAATAGCTTGCTTTTCTAGAACAGCTAGATATTAAGCCACATTTATTAGAGGTAACAGGTTATAGGAGAAAGAAGACACAAGAAATACAATCTGGAAGTTAAACGTGAGGTTCCCTTTACATTCCATGCTCGAGAGATACAGATCCTGTTTAGGTTCACAGAAATGGAAAAGCCCCAAGGTTTCAGAATGAAAGGCACCGCAAGCAAAGATGTTTTGACTTTGGATTAGACCTTCTTGATCAGTAATTGAAACATGAGTTCAACGCTTGCAGGAGTTCAGCAAGTTGAACACAAGAGGAAAACATTTTTCTTCAAGGCATTCCTAGAAACTCTTTTAATCACATTTCTAAAGGCAATCCAGACTCTTTCAGGCTCAGTATACCAAGTCCTCCAACTACAGAAATGAAAGAATTCCAAAGCTCTTTTGACAAAACTGTATTTGGTCTTGCTCTCTTCAAAAAGAGACCAATCCCAAGTGTTTGATCTACACCCTAAGAACCACAGAACTTGTTGCTTTCTGGTGCTAAAGGCAAGATTCAAAACGTGAACCATTTCTTAGCTTGCTCTAGTACCGGTGAGCAAACCCAGTCTCACTTCACTCGGACAGCTGGGAGCAGCAGCGGGCTCCACGGCTGCCGGTCAGCACTCTAGGGAAAGCAGCGTGAGAACCCGAGGCAGCTACTTCTTTCCTATTCTTCGCCAACAGCACGGTCTGTGCTCTGGTCAGGCGCCCGACAGCTACGGCTCCTGAAGAATTTGAAAGACAGCGCAAAACTGAGTGGAAAGGCAGGCGTACGGGCTGCTGTCTTTCCACTTCAAATTCCATTTTAGTTTCCATGACTTGTATTTGCACCTACCAGTCCAAACCAACGCGAACCCCTCCCGCGCCGGCACCGGCACCGGCTGGCCCGCGGCAGGAGCGGCCCGCGGCAGGAGCTCTCTCCGCCTCCCTCGCAAGCGGCTGTCCCCGCCGCAGGCACAGAGCAGCCCGGCCCCGGGGACGCCCCCCGCCCCGGGGAGGCCCCGCAGGCCTCGGCCCGGCCCGAGGCGGACGAACGGCCCCTGCCCCCCGCCCCCGCCGCCAGGCACGGCGCGGGCCCGCGCCCCGCCCTGTGACGTCACCGGGGAGGGGCGCCGGGCGGCCAATGGGCCGGGGCGGCCCCGCCCCGCGCGGCTCCCGGATGTGTAAACAAACAGCGATAAGCGTGGCGGGGGGGACGGGGCGGCCCCGCTCGGGCGGAGCGGGGCCGGGGCGGTGGGGCGAGCTGCCTGCCGGGCGGCGGCAGGGACGAGCGAGCGGCTGCCCCGCCTGCGCGGGGATGGCCACGCACACAAGCGTTCAGAGAAATAAAACGGGTCAGAAAGCGGCCTGGCCGTCACTCCCGGGCTCCGAAAAAGCGTTCGGAGGAGCGCAGGAGACGCGCGTCGGACTCTCCGGGCAGCTCCACGACGCCGGACGAAGCCTCCGCGCGCTCCTAGGAAGCTGCGACTCGATTACTCCAGCAGGAAAAACCTGACAAAGTTGAGGACCGAGACGCGGGAGCCTCATTTTTCGAGAAAAAACAGGAAAAAAGGCTGCGAGGAGAAAGTTACGGGCAGAGACAGACCTCGGTTTCCCTGCCGGGAAGGAGCAGCCGCTCCGTGCGCGCTCAAGCCTTTTCCTCCCTCACGCCAGAGCACGAAGCCGTCGCGGCGGGTGACGCCGTTGCCTCTTCTCTCCCACTCGCAGCGATCCCCGCAGGACATCGGCTCGCTGCCCCCGGCACACAGCCGGGGGACCGCCGCGCGCGGCCGCCCAACGCGGAGCAGCTCTCTTCCGGCCCGCCGGCTCCGTCCCCGGCGGGCCCCGGGCAGGCACCGCCGCTCCGCTCCCGCGGCCCCCGCGCGGCGCGGGAGAGCGAGGGGGAGCCCGCCGGACCCCCGCTCGCCGAGCGCGGCCTCGCCCCCCCTCAATTATGTAAACCGTCACCGCCCGCCCCGTAACGAGGAGGCTACAGGCAGGCAGCGCTGCCGTCATTTCCAGGCGCTATAAATAGCGCCCGAGCCCTCCTCCCGCCAGCAAAGTTGCCTCGGCGGCCCCCCGCCCCGCGCGCACAGGAAACCGCGGCCCCCCCGGCCGGGGGTGCGACGCGGGGCTCCTTTGGGAGCCGCCCCCCACCCCAAAACACACCGGCCCCGAGAACAAGGAGAGGGGCCGGCTCCCCGCACGCCCCGGTACTCACCACCGCGCCGTGCCGGCTCCGCTCCCCAGCCCGCGCCCCGAGCAGCAGCGCGCCCCCGGGCCCCCTTCCCTCAGGGGGCGAGGGCAGGAGGGCAGGCGGGACCCCCGGTCCTCCCGCGGCGGCCGGCGAGGGCTCGGCGCCGGGCCCTCACCGAAAAACAAAGGGGGGGGGGGGGGGCGGCTTCCCTCGCCTCGAAGGTGCCTCCTCGGCGGCGGCCAGGGGTCATAGGCGGGGGCCGGGCGCGCGTCTCCCGCCCTGAGGGCCGAGGGGCGGCCGAGGCATCCTGCTGCCGCTGCGCTGCCGCCGCCCGCCGCCGCCTTTGTTTTGTTTTCCCCCGGCCCGGGGGCGCTGCGGCCGTTAAACCCGCTCCCACCGCCGCCGGCAGCCAATCACCGCGCGCGCGCGCGCGCCCTCGCGCCCGCCCCGCCCCCTGGGGGCGGGAGAAGGAGCGGCGGGGGGCGCGCGCGAGCTGGGGGCGCGCGGCGCTCCGCCCCCCGGGCTTTGTGGAGGGGGGGGGGGGGGGACGGACGGCTCGGGGGCGGGGCGAGCGCGCCGGCTTGGCTCCGCCCCCCCTCTCGCTCCGCCCCCGCCGGCCCTTGCGCGCACGGCGAGGCCGGCGGGCGCGTGGTCCTGGGCGCGTGCAGCGAGCGCCCCCCCCCGCCTCCCCCCGCCTCGGGCGCGCGGCGATGCGAGGCGGGAAGCGGCGCCGGCGCGCGCTGAGGTATGGCGGCCGGCGGCTGCGGCGGCTGGCGGGGGCCGGGGAGGAGAGCTGCGGGCGCCGGGGAGCGGGACGAACGCGAGGTGAACGCGAGGTGAACGCTCAGCCGAAGCCGCCGGCTCGGTGAGGGGCTCCCCCCGGGGTACTTCCAGAGGGGTTTTCATGTGGAGGCTCTGTGAGAAGCAGCGTAGGGTTGCTCAGACTTCGTGTTTTCTCCTCAGAAGGTATTCGTCTGCCACGTTTGTGCTGGAAGTAGGTAAAACCCTGGAAGATGACACGGGTCTGTTGAAAGTTCGGTGCTGTCGGGAAACCATTAAGAAAAAAAAAAGCCCAGTTGGAGATTGGAAGAGAAGGAGGATAGGTAAGAGCACTTGTTTCCGGAAAGGGAGTTTTGGGAAGAGCTCATCGCTCACAAAGAAAAAAACACACAGGTTTTAAGGTAGAAGAGAACAATTTTGAAGATTGAGGAAACCAAAATACGACTCGCAATACCAGTAGTTTCCAAAGCATCTGAGGTCTGTTACGATCACCGTGTTTTCCTTAAAAAAAGCAAATAAAAGCTAGCCCCTAGTTTGTTTTGGCTGTACTCTTCTGTTTCCACGGACAAAGCGTATAGAGAGGCAAACTGAGGAAGCCTGTGGCGAAGCTGTCATTTATACTTCGTACCCCGAGGCAGGGCTCTTTTGTCATGCTACATAAATGCAGCATCAATAAAATTTTCTTCGCCTCCTTTTCTTGTCAGTACTGACATATTGGTTTTTTCAAATCTTTATCAGGTGGGGTTTTTTACCCAAGGGCCCTTGGTACTTTGCAGAATATTAGAGAAATAGAATCCATTGCAATTCACCCAGTGGCTATAATCAATAAACCATGCACTAGTTTATTTTATTCTGCCTATGCATTTTTTAATATAACTCACATTTATACATTTTTTTTTATCATACACTTCTTCCTTCTTAATGGCAAATTAATGTCCATTCTTGAAGAATAGTACAAAAAAGTCACGCTTGCACAATGAAGAAATACATTTTGGCAAAACAGCAGGAAACAAACATCTGTGAGAGTTTTTCCAGTAGGGCTGTTATTGCAATTTTCCCATCATCTAGCTCCAGTGCTGGTCGCTGTAGCCTTGAAAAAAGGGGAAGGTGATAATCCTTTTGCCTTGCTTAGCTGCGCTGCAGAGTGCACTGAATCGAGCTTCCGAACCCAGTTCCCACAGAGGAGTTAGATGAGGCGTATGATGAAGACGTACAACAAGATAATAACTGGAACGGAGAAAGAGGCAGGGATGTAGCATAGTTTAGCAGAGAAATTACATTAAATCTGATACAGTGCAAAGAGTACATAAATCTTAAGATGCATCTTGAAAAACAGCCCCAGCCTGTTAAAAATATCCCATAAAGGGCTTCCACAATTTTTTAACAAGCTGTTTCTTTTACTTCATTTTAAGGGCCTGTTACTACTCTCCCTTAACAAGATTGACTTCTTAGTCCGCTCTTCTCTATCTAGTCGAAAGATACGCGACTAGATGGACAGCTCTTGTCCTCTGGTATGGCTGATCCTATACCCTGTTTACGCAGCTGCCATACAGTTGCCTATAAAAATACTCCTGTAAGTATGCTTTAGAAGTAATTGCTTCGACCTTTTAATAACAGTTAATACTTATATTGTATTTTACAGGTTCTAAGTACTATACCACAGTATGTTTACCGTAGTTCCAACTTTTATCCTCTTTTTGAGGATTAGGAACAAGGAATATTAAGCAACGAGCAGGAAGTCGCGATGGAAACATTGATCTCTGCAGGTAGTCCTCCCAACCCACGTCGCGAGGTGTCCGTCCGCGTAAGTCACCTCACCCGACACCTCACTGGTTCACTGAAACTGGTGGCAAAGCTCCCACCACAGCACACAACCCCTCAGCCTCCCAGGCAGTGATACCACACGTGCGCAGCCCTCCTCGGGGATCGTAGCTGCACAGGGTCCCGCTGCTGAAACGCGGCAAATGCTGCAGTACCTCTCGCGCTGTCTAAAGTCTTGCTGATGCTCTGATTCAGTACTGACTCAAAGAAGTGCAAACTTGAATTACTAGTGCTGCTGTATATGCTTTTCTACAGGTGAGAATGCAACAGCGGGTTTCTCTCTGCTGTTTACCTTGAGAGACATGCTGTGATCTTGGTTTAGGTGTTAGGAACTGACCAGGTTACAGACAAACAGGAATTAAACTCTACATGAGGAATAAAAAAAATAACCAGCAGTCCAATTCTGAATATACAAGTGACTCTCCTTTTCAGAGATGACAAGATGGACAAGGGGGAGAAAGAAGTGTCTGTCATTCAGCGAGGACAGCAAAAGATCCCAAAAGCTGAACAATGCCTCCATTGTTTTAACACAAGCTCTGCTTCTCCACTGGAAGATCCAAATGACAAGGATACTGAGGGTTTCTTTCTCTTTGCTGTGTGTTTCCCTAGTAACAGATACACAAGCTGCACTGTTAGAATACCATCCTTTTCTCTTTTTTTTTTTTTTTTTTTTTTTTTTAAGATAAAGACGTGTCAAGGATGTATTCAGTGCTTTCAGTAGCAGGTTAAGGTTTCTTGTAGGAATGAACCTCTGATACAGCATGATGTACTTGAAAGTACGGTGTGTAGTCCACTGAGACAGTGAAATAACTTAAAAAGCGTGGAAGAAATGAAATGCTTGCATCTCAATTTCTATACTGTTCAGGATGTACACTCTTAGGGCAAAGTCTGCCTTTCACAGTGGAGCTCTGATCTTGATTAGCAAAGCAGATGGCATACTACTACTACTACTACTAAATCCTGTGTAGTGCCCTAATTATATCACAGTCATATTATCATCAGTAATACAATGCACACCATTTGAATGGGACCGATTTTGACACTGACAGCTCTTGCCTATGATTTTGTTGTGAGCTCTGCATCATGAAACTTCTGTTTAAATATAATTCTGTAAGAGGAGGGGGTGGTGTTGCCGTTTCTTGTTAGGATTCTCATCAAGGTTATGGTCTGTACTTCTGGAAGTCACTGGGTTACAGGAACTGGAGAGATGGCATGCAGTCATTGTCCGTGTGGTTTCGCACATTAAAAATAAAACTGGTAGATGAATCATATCCAAAAACATAAAAAGCCATTCTGAAAACAGGACAAACTCAAAACATCACAGGTAGAGGCAGGAAAGACCATTAAAGGCATCTAAACTGAGAAAGAATGTCAGGATCATTCCTTCCTTTGCTTCTTCAGGATATGTTAAGTCTCAAAAGTTAGAAGACTTTAACCAAATTTAAAAAAAAAAAAAAAAAAATATCGATTGGTCTTAGAATTGTCAAGCTCCGTGTTCCCTGTTTTAGCTGAAAGAAGACTACTGAAAGAAGGAAAAATCATTTTTTTAACAAAAATAACTTCTTTCCTACATGTTTGCCATAAATGCGAGCTTAGTAATGGAAAAAAAAAGTTTGCTCTTCTCCTCCCAGTTACTCGGGTTTATAACATTGGGTTCTCCAAAGTTCTCCAAGGAAAAGAAATACGCATCTATTTCTTGGGACATGGCAGCAGCCGGCCTAAAGAGTATAATATAGAAATAACTGACAAAATGAATATCAAACTTCTGATTATATAATACCAAAATAGACCATTATGTATTAACTGCAAAACAGCTTGTTGCTAGGCCATAAATTATACTGGTATTTGCCACAGCATCTTTTAGTTACTTGTCTGGAACTGTGTGTGTAGGGAGGTATTTCAGGTGAACAAATAAATTAGCACCTTTTCATTTGAGATGATTTTTGAAACCAGTAGGAGTAAGTATTAAATTGTACTACATATGCCAACGTAAAACCTGCAAACCCAGAAAAGACGCCGTGAAGCTATTGCTTCTGTGGGTTGGGGAATATCAAGTGATATGATCAGCTGTTCTGAAATACTTCGACGTCTCAAGCTATCCTCAAGTGGAGAATAGGCAGAGGAATTTGGGGGCAATGAATCAAACAAATTTGTATCATGATTTTTATGTGATGTAGACATCTGCTGATATACATATAAATGGATGCGAGGTGGAAAAAAGTGTATCGCCCAACTCCAGATACCTAATTCAGGAGTGTGTGTATATATATATATATATATTTTTTTTTTTTTTTTCCCCTCTCTCTCATCAGAGGGCTGACATACACACCACTAGAGGGTGATTTGTCATCTGCAAAATCTGCGTTGCTCTTTTTATCCCCACCATCACTGGGGAAGTGCTACTTTTATCTCTTGTGTGACTTTTGAAATAGCAAAACCAGATGTTAACTAAACTTTTCTAACACTCAGACTGAGAGACATAGAAGTGTCCTGCCTAAAGCAGAGAAGTTCACCAGGGAATTAGCCAGTGTACAAGCCCTTCAAGCTTCAGCATACCTTAGTAGCTAGGTTAAATTTATTTTGCTTTTTTTTCCAGGATTTGGTTTTATTATACTTAAATATCTACTTTCAGTAGAAAATCTAGACCTTTCACTGCAGGATAACAGTGGTAGGAGCTTATAAGAGTTTAGGTTTTGTTATACACTCCTTTTGGTCTTTAAGCAAAAATGCAAGGCCAACAAAAATAATCATCTTGATATGAGCACAGTAATGAAAATGGTGATCATTAGAACAAGTGACAGCCATATTTATTCCTGAAAATTGTTTCTTGTAGTAGCCAAGCTGTGGAGGGAAAAAGATCCTGGATCCATGAAGTTCTGACTGGCCTCAAAAGCAGAGGCAGCTGCCGGGACTGCGAGCAGCTACTTGCCTCGTTCGGTAAGTGGGGAAGCCTGCGACTGGTTGTTTCTGCTTTTCCTGCTAGCTGCTGTTGGTGGATTTGCAGAAAGTCTTTCAAGAGACTCAAGAGCAGAACAGACAATTGTAGTGTGTGAATACATGTGTATGTCTCTCTATATAAAATTAACAACAGTGTTTTTCTAATGGGAGAATTTATAACTGTTCCATTTGTGTATATATATCTGGCACACTCAATCAGTTACAGCCTCTGGAACTGTAGGATTCACAGATCAGGACCCAGAGGTGAGATACAGTAGAAATGGGAGACACAAGTGTGTGGACTCATTCTAATATGCTTTAGACTGCTACAAAAGACGACTCAGGACCAAAAAGCGGTACCAGAAGTATACGTTAGAAGGTCTTTCTGTTTTAATTAACAGTGTAGATTTAGCCAGTGGCATGAGCTGAGCATTGTATCTCCCAGTCCTAACTTTCAAATTCCAAATCTTATTGTCTATGGGCAATTTACTTCAGGTTTCTCTTTATGGGAAATAAGCATAAGCATTTTATCTATCAAATACAGACTTGTTTTGATAGTTAATGTTGTGAAAGCATACTAGAGATGGAGAACAGGATGAAAATGGTAGGCAGTCTTACCATTTGTCTGCGACCTGTTTCAGAATTCAGTATTTGGCTTTAATTTCTGATTATGAAAGTGCATTGGTATACATGACTGGACTGGACAATCTATCAGTGAACTAGAGCCTAACCCCGTAGTTCTGTAACTTCCCCCTCATCTCTGAAAAAGTAGTAGCTATTTTAAACGATCCCAGGCTCGTTTGGGAAGGGGGGTGTCTAGATCATATCCAAAGACTGAAAAGACAGAACTATTCTGAACGCCTGGCAGTGGCTGGGTAATTCGGAACCCAGAGAGGGCTAGGTTGTGCCTCCAGCAAGATACACTGAGACTGTAGACGAGAATCAGACTGCACTTTACCGTGAGACTGGAAACGGCATCATCGGTTTTGCAGCTATTCACTCCTGGTGAGTAAAGTACGCAGTACAGCGGAACATTTGAATCTCAATTTAGCATGCAAACAGGAGTGGCAACACAATAAACCAGCACACCACCACATACAAACTAATTGCGCTTTATGAGGACCATAGCATTTTAAAGCGCAAAAACAGATGCTAGCATGTATTGTCTGTATTTAGCAGTAAAGAAAGCAGAAGACACATTTCTCTAATGCAAAAGGCAAAGGTAGTAGAATAAAAAGAACTGCATAAGCATTTCAATGTACACATGCGTATTATAAAATCCACCTTTGTATAGGATTGTCATCTGCTTCATGCAGCTACAGACTCCTTGGCTAATTGTTGGCCAGCTATTACTTACCTGAGAAGTTAAACCTGTGTTTTGTGAGCCACAGAAAAGCAGAGATTCATTTTCTGTTTATGCGTGTTTTGTATAAATATGTATAAACACATATTCTGCATATGCTTGCCTATATATGCAAAACAGTTGGCTAAAGGCAGGGCTTCAGGCTTTTTCTGGTTTAGGTTTGTTTGGTTTCTTTTTTTCTCTTCCTTCAAGAGGTGTGTTTCCCATCTTAAAACCTAGACTTACATTTCCATCCTCATTTTATATCCTGTCCAGCACAAGCATATTCTGTTGTTTCACAGATAAATAGGGCCAAGGGGATTACTGTAATCCTGTGGTACAACTCGCTGTAAGGTGGAAGCCATGTGACTGGTGATATTCCATGTCATTTAAACCAGAACATCCCTTAGGAAAACATCCTGTCTCTACAAATTGTTAATTCCTTGTTCCAGTCATTAATTACTCTCATTGGCAAATATATACATGTTATTTCTTCCTTGAATGTATTTAGTTTTATCGTTCGGCTGTTTTTTCCTTCCATCTGTAAGACTGAGGAGACAATAGGACTCACCGTAGATGTAAGAGCAAGTAATCATTTTGAGTAGTAGCATTTTATAAAGCACATTTTTGAATTTCTAAGTTGTTTCTGTATCTCTTCTCAGATCCTTCTCCAAGGTAGCAAATGATTTCTTGAACTGTGGATTCCAGCAGCGATTTTTGTCCTTGTCAAACACAGGACTGTTCTTTTCCTATTTAGACAGTCTGATGATCGTATCTATCTATTTGGTTAATTGCCAGGCATTCAACAGATTCTTCATTAGGACCCCCAAAGGCATTTCAGAATTGCTGCTCTCACTTCAATAACGTGAATTCCCGCCTTTTTTAAGCCTCTCCCCACCTTTCTAAGCAAGAGGGTTAGCAAAGTTTGAAGCCCTATAGAGAGGGAAACAAACTCTTGATGAGTCTGTTCCCTTCCCTGAATTACAAATAGCATTTCAGATACATCAGAGACACTGAGTTGAATTTATTTAAGTTGTAACATCGCTTTCAATAACTTACTAGGAACATATAGTAAAGTTTCTCTAATAGCTTAAATGCAAATCAGATTTGAAAATCACTGATGTTTAAGAGAATATAAGCAAAATGGACTTCTGGGAAGAGATAACACGGTAATTGGTCTAATAAAAATGTTAGGCCACCCCACAGACCCCATCTGACAGATGCTTTTAGACAATGATAGCTTACACGATGCTAAGAAAATATGTTTCTGTTACCGTTAACCCATTATTAATCCATCAGCCTCACAGCCACTATTTTAATATAGTTAGCTGTTTGAGTAAACAATGTATGAAAGATAAAATGAGTGCTACAGATGTTTAACTTTGGTCTTTTCTACGAGCAGGACCATGGTGCAGATCATATGTTATACAAACATACCTGTTCTTAAGTGGAAAGAAGTGGAGATGTGACTGGCCTGTTCACAAATGCACTGACACTTCAAGGAAGACTTCTGCTACTGAGTTAGCTACCTGATTGTGAAAACATTTTCAGCTGTTAGTGTTTTCTCCCGAATCGCTGCAGACGAAAGCTTGGCTACGTTCAGGAGGCATCTCTTGCTGAGAATGAGCAGCAGGTCACCTGCATTTTTTCAGAGGTGAATCAGAACATAAGTTTCCTTAGCAAAGGTATACTCTAGGAAAAAAAAATAGATACCTATTTTGATTCGGAGGCTTGCCTTCCTGTGGTAGCCAGCCCGTCGTTTACAGGGCACAATGCAACAGGGCAGGGTAAAACTTCAAGGCATCGCACTATTCTCTAGAATTATATAAAGACAGATATTATTAAAGAGCTTATTCTTTTTTGCAACGTTGAGATGACTATACAAAGTAAAAAGTAATGCTGGCCACGGAAATTTTCTATCAGAGAAGGACAAAAATAAAAGCTTTTATTGTAATTAGTATGAGTCTAGTGTAACTTTGAAACTGAATGAGAAGGAGACGGAAGAGAACAGTAGTAACAAGAAGAAAATGTAGGTGCTCTGTACCTGTCAGAACACGGAATTGTACGCTATAACTTGACACTGCAGGCAGGTCTAACTGATGAATTTCTTTTTAATAACTTAACAAAAAAGTGTCTAAAAAGACACTGGAAGGAGAACATACAGAGCAACCCTTGTCTTCCTGTCCTGCTCACTGGGATTTTTACTGTATTCAATTCACTGTGGTAGCTGTTAGAGCTGCCTCTGCTGATCCGTTACTTACATTGATACACCTGATTCTGTAAGATTAACCCAAGGGCCTTATTTGCCACCCTTTACTTTTTCCCTCCTCTTAATCTTTCCTTCTTTCTTTTCCTCAAGTCACTTAATATCATAAACCCCCAGAGAATGCAACTGAGTCTAAAGACTGGTTTTATTTAGAGTCAGGAAAGAAGCATCACTGATTTTTATTTTTCTTGGTCGGGTTAGCTGTAAGAGTTTCATTTGTGAGTTGGAACGATTTATATACGAACTCTGTACCCTAACTACCGGATATTACTGGGGTTTGTTTTCCCAATGCTATCTCAGTAACTGAGAAGCCAACAATCCTCTTAAAGCTGCTGGAGGATTTAGAGACAAAATAGCACGTAACGTTTTCTTCAGCTGGGAAGATGTGCCAGGTACTGTACTGGCTCCATCTTGTGGCTAAAACTGTACCAAGTCTTTTATAACAGGTTGAATCTTCTTGCCACCATCCTTATATAAACATTGATAAATAAATGTGTGAACTTCCTTTATAACTTTTAGAACAAACGGGTCGAATGTTTCTGGTAATAGAGAAATGGGGAGACTGGCTAAAGACGAGATTCGCTCAGGCAAGCAGTGCCAGTTTCCCTGTGTGACACTGTCATCACTCGTGGTATTTGATTACATCCTCCCCGCTGCTGTTAGAGAAGCCTCAGCCGGGTGTAGGGAGAACAAGCATCGTCAGCGCTTTTTAACTCCAGCCTGCAGTAATGCTGCTGTTCAGTATTAACTCGGTGTGGCCAGTGAAGTAACCCAGCACTTACCTTCCAGAGCCGCCTAGAATTTCGACCAAAACATAAGCACAGATCCAGTGTTGTTTATTTTGGCAGCATTTTTTTTTTCTTCTCTAAACCAAGTATTTTTCAGGTGGTTGTCATTAAATAAAATGCTGGGATCTGAGTGGAAGACAAAAGCAGATACCTCTCAGCTAACCTCTTCCTGCCATCCCTGAACTAAAGGAGGTGTGTTCAGTAACTGCCTGAGTTTCACTGCTTGACCACCCAAACCATGAACTCGGCACAGGAGAGGACAAAACACACAGCAGAAATTACAGAAGGCCGCCAACACGTGTCACTGGCCGCATAGCTCAGCACGTCCCTTCTTCATGTCCCGGTTACGTAAGTTCATATTTGGGTGTATAGCACAACTATATGTTTTCTTCAGACTGCAAAAAAAGTAAGTAGTTCACTTTTAGCACCTTCCGTGTTGGCAGCAGGAAGGCAGCGAGCTGCCCGGGTGTGCTGGATTTTCCGTTCCGTTGTGTATCAGCTTGTATATTATTGGCTAGAGCTTCTGACGGTCACATCAGAAATTGCATTCATCTCTCTCAAGATATTGCCAGAGATGTAAGGTTGCAGAGATCAAGAGAATACAAATTGTTTCCAGAAGCTGGTACAGAGTGGGTTACTGGGTGTGTGACAGGATGAGGCTAGCTGCACACGTATTTTGGCAGTCTTAATATGAAAGGCATATCCCCTGATCCACATGACATGGAAACAAAGCAAGTCCCTGTTTCCAAGGAGTCGCAAGCCCCAGCAAAATATGCCTGGCAAGAACAGGCTCTCTTGCTGTGTCATATAGAGCGTCCATGAGATCCAAGGGCAGGTGACGAAGCAGCCTTACCTTGTCATGTAAGTGCCAAGCTGGAGCACATGCCGTATCTAGAATGCCATTTTATATCCCCTGCAGACGTGCTCAGAAATCTCAAAATAAGTGCAGGTTTGCAAGACTGACACATAGCGAGTTAATAGTATCAAAGTCTCGGTCTTTCTGCCGTCCATCATATGTGTTTCAGAAATCAAAATTACTCATAGCTGCACTACAGTTTTATATGAAGAATTCCTTGCTAGATTTTGTACCAAGAAAAAATATTTGCACTAGCTGTGTCACTTGGTCAGAAAGCACTACGCACACAGCACAGACACGCTGTGCTATGTGCGGTGCCGTGCAGCTGCTGAAGGCTTACTCTGTTCTGCTCTGGTACTTACATGTTTGTCAGAATGTTTTCCGAGCCCGGCCCAGTCACCAGTGTAGCTTGTAGCCCAGTGGGGCAGCACAGGGAAGAGGACGGGAGGAATGGGGTGGCCGGGCTGTCGCAGCCACGGCATGGTTAGCATTGTAAATGACTGGGACAAGGGTGGGAGGAAGCTACGGAAGACTATCTTACCCTGCTCGAGACGGCAGCATCCAGCATGAAGCGTAAAAGTTACCAGGCGTACGCAATAACAATTACTTAAAATAAAGACAGAGGTAATGCTGCTGCTTCACGTTCAGCGGTGCGCCAGGATAGAAGGTTGCCTGGCAATCCAGGGATGAAATGCAAATATTGCAATGGCACCTCAGTCGGTATCTGAGCTTTGGAGAGGCTGCCACTCGGGCGTCTCTTGCCCACACTGCCTATGGGTCACAGTCTTCAGCATCTTTTTCTGCATCAGTGTATTCAAAAAAAGTTGCGTCAATGCTGGCATACCGTGCAAAACAACTGTCAAAGGTGCGCTTGCCCTTTGCTTTTTTTAAACCTGTTTTGCATCCTGGGTTTTGCTTTCGTACTCCCTGGTATCCTTGTCAAGACCCTGTTCAGCCATCCTTTTTTGCAAGAGCTTCAAAAATACCCACATTCCAGTGCCTCATTTCTGGGGTATCTCAAACCTTTAGGCTCTAAGTAAAAGTCACCCGAGACCCCTGCATGGCTCAGAGAGGCACAGGACAGCACCAAACCAGCTGCTCTGGCTGGAGCACACAAGCACAAATCAGTGTAACTCACATTTAATCAGGAAAGTGATATCTGCTCTTTTGTCAGCTCCAAGAATTGTAGAGCAGATAGCGTGCCTCTGCGAGCAGGGCGCGAAGCAGTGCGTGGAAACCATTGCAAAGCCTTCAGAATAACTGTCGGAACCAGCAAGATCCCCTGAGCGTTAGTATCCAGAAACTTCCTGCAAGACACTTCGCTACTGCTGCACACAAGATTCTGCAATCCCTTGGATATCATTACGAGAGAGAAATAGAGTCGCATATAAGCAGGGGTTTTGAAACACAGCAACAGTTTAGTAAAGTTAATTTTTCATGTTATCAAGCTACAATACTGTGTTCTCTCAGTTCTTAATCTTGAATTGCTCTTCCGATACTTATGTCAGTATGTATGAAGAGGGGTGGACAGGTACGGAGATGTGAAGAACAGATTGTACAAAGTTTGACAATCGTAACTAGTGTAATAAGCATCATTAATATTTATATTAAGAAAGTACCCGATGCTTCACCTTGCTTCTGTGCTTCATTCCCAACACAGTGGGATGCTTTATTTGTAGGTGGTTGGAAGTGCTTGGACCCACACCAGAAACTAGGGAAAAAAGGGAAGAATTATCAAATCAGTCCCCACACAACAAAATTTTCTTTTAATCCTCATTTCTACTGCATTGGCCAGTCACACGGCACACCCACTGTGAGACTCAGCCTGCTTAAAAAAAAACCACACACACAAAACAAAACAAAAAACCAAACCCAAAATGAAAGAAAGAACCCCAAAACCTACCACATAAAAACATAATGGTTCACTAACAGTTTCAGAGGTATGCTCCTGCTCTCGACTCTCGCTAGGTTAGCCTTTGGTCAACACCAGAGCTGGAACTCCAGAGGCTTTATATGGTATTTTTCAGGACACTCTAGGTAGTAGAGCCACTATAAAGAAAATTAACTCTATCTCAGCTGAAACCAGGACAGTATTATTACAAATTTTGCTCTTCAGTGACCATGTTCAACTGTCATTCAGCTTTTATTGACATAAATGGCATTCGTGGCAACCTTCCACCAGCAGCTGGCATGACTACCGGCCGCGGTCATTCCAGCAGTTCTGCAATTACTGAACAGGCAGGAGAGCTCTGAAGCACAGAGCTCTAAGCTACGGTTATGCTTTTCCTTGTCCTTTAACAGCTTTTATTTGGATTTTCATGGAGGCAAGGTTGCTAGTGGGAGGCTGAATAAAAAGTATTATTACATCTTTTCTAGGGCCAATTTTATCTCTGTTCTTTTTCCTCTCTGGATACTACATAGCCCTGTTGCTGAAAAATTTGACCTGCGGACAAAATTAATAGCAAACGTTACACAAAATGGCTTTTGATTTCTAGAATATAGATGGTCTTTATGTGTAAAATCCAGTGCTTGAAACATGCAGACGAGTAGCACAAGAAGAATGAAAGCTCAGCCCGAGAGCAGGAACAGCTCAAACTCGGGTGGTGCCAGGAAGGGCAGCCTGAACAGCAAGGAGGGGTTCGTCGTTTGCATCTCAGCGGTAGCTGGAGGCTCTGTACGAATGTGAGCGACATTCTTTGCTCCCCATATCTTCCAGTCAAAACAGAAAAAAGGCTGTTGTGGGGGTAGCACCCTGTGTAGCACACAGGCACCGTGACTGAAGTACGGGTGAAAGCAAAGGTGAAAGGGTGTGTTCCATGGCTAAATCTCTGACTTCATCAGTTGCTGCAAAAATTAGCAGCATAAGGCATCAGCAAGTGAGAACTACAGGTCTACATGTGCCTCCTCTTCCTTGAGTAGCTCTTCTTCAGCCCCATGCTGCCCAGAGGTACTCCACGTCACCAGATCTTCACTGAGTCGGCAGGGGTTGGCCCAGATGACCCTCAGAGGTTCCTTCCCACCTCAGCTGTTCTGTGGTTACCTTCGTTAGCTTGGCATACGTTTGACAAATAGTTGCAGAGAATTACAGAAAGTTCTCCTGACGGACTGCCTGTTCTCCAGCTAAGGCCGGGCATTAATCTGACCCTAGGACAACCTTTAAGTCTGAAAGGACTAAAGAAAAAACTAAAACAAGGACATAACTGATTACAGGAGACAACAAATGGAAAAAGGGAGAATCGTTGCAAGAGGACACCAGGTGGAGCACCTCTGACGGCACCCATTACTTCCTGAAGGAGACAGGGCACTGGGTTAATCCAGCGTTGGGGCTGGTGTAATAAAACCAACATGGCATCGGGAACACCGCCCAGTAGCACTGTAACTCCTGCTGACTGCCAGGCCCCGGAAGCTGACAGCCGTGGTTTAGTCACCAGCAGGACACAGGAATGGCGTCTGTGGGAGCGCATGAGCTGGGTTTCCATTATCTGTTTTCCTCGAGCTTTTTAGCTACGAGCTAGCTCTTCACTGCCTAAGTCAGTGCAAAGGGTGTACAGATGCATTTATTATCCCTGAACAGGCCTTACAGAGTTTGTACTTTTTACTAGTTTGCCTGAAGATGATCTAATTCTAAAGACATTCCAGGGCAGGGAAGGGTGCACTCCAAAAGGAAAGCAAATACCGTTTCCTTTATCCAAAGGGTACTATAGGGGGAACCTCCTGACCCGGTGGAGGACAAGCCTTACAAGCAGCAGCGCAAGCGCAGCAGTGACCCGACCTGAGCTGGCTTTGGTGCCCAGTGACTCCACGCAGCACCACCTCTCCTGCCCTGAGTGACCACCGCAACAGACGGAGCCCAAAGCCACGGACTAAATGAACTCCGTGGACATTTGTGGACGTTTCACAGACATTTCACAGGGGTGGTCCACAGACAACGGGAATGACAGCTGTATTGTAGCAAGGGATGGGAAGGGGGGGTGGGTAATGAGGATGTACTGGGTGGTGTGACCTGAGCATGACGTAAATGGTGTGGAATAAGGGGTGGAGAATGGGCTGGTTTGGGCTGGGATAGAGTTAATTTTCTTCACAGTAGCTAGCATGGGGCTATGCTTTGGATTTGTACTGGAAACAGTGTTGATAACGTAGGGATGTTTTTGTCACCGCTGAGCAGTGCTCACACACAGTCAAGGCCTTTTCTGCTCCTCATCCCACCCCACCAGCGAGGAGGCTGGGGCGGCACCAGGAGTTGGGAGGGCACACAGCCGGGACAGCTGACCCCAACCAACCAAAAGGATATCCCACACTGTATGGCATCATGCTCAGCATGTAAAGCTAGGGGAAGAAGGAAGGGGGCCATGGTCAGAGCAATGGCATTTGTCTTCCCAAGTCACCATTACACGTGATGAAGCCCTGCTTTCCTGGAGATGGCTGAGCACCTGCCTGCCCCTGGGAAGGAGTGAAGGAATGCCTTGCTTTGCTTTGCTTGTGTGTGCGGCTTTTGCTTTCCCTATTAAACTGTCTTTATCTCACCCCACGAGTTTTCTCACTTTTGCCCTTCCGATTCTCTCCCCCATCCCTCCGGGGGGGAGTGAGCGAGCGGCTGCGTGGGGCTCAGTTGGCGGCTGGGGTTAGACTATGACCATTAGCATCACACAGCATTTTTTGGCTCACCAGGTGCTTTTAAAAGAGCTACGACTCTTCTTATTTGCTTTCCCCTCCTGGGCAGCTTCAGGAGAACTCCAAACTAGAGGTTGTGCACGTGCTGCATGCCTGTCACTGCAGTTCTGTAGCCCGTCCCTTCAAATAACTGTACTCGCACTGCAGATCACTAGGACAGTTATTTTTAAAAATGAATGCACAAAATGTTTGCTAAACCCGAGCATTTTCTAAAAACAGTTTCTTCCAAATCAGCGCACTTTTGAGGAGCGACACCACAATACACAAGGAAAGCAACAAATCTGTTCTGATTTATCTGTCAGCTCCATTGTACAAAACACAGCCAGGATAGGCAAAGGTGCTTGCCAAGGTTTTATTGCTGCCTCACAAGGAAGTGTCATTTGCCTAGCAAAAAACTCAACTTTCTAATAACCACCAACAGTTCTCACAAAAAAAACCCAACCCCAACTGATTTCAGAATTAAAGTTGGATTGAACTCTGCTTCCAGATGAACTTGAAGAGTGGAAGAGGGAGGAAAATCTCATCAGTCACAGAGGAGGCATCAACAAGCAACAAGCAACATCGTTCAGCCTGCACCGACAGAAAAACCCCGGGATGAGGCTAGAGGGACAGGGAAGAGAGAACTGCAGAGGCCGATTCCACAGGGGTACCCCAACAGGAGGAACCGCGTGAAGGACGGCGTACGTTGAGCAGCCTGTCCCTCTGCTTCCCCGGCTCGGACACGCTTTTCCACACCAGCCCCTTGCCGAGGTGTGGAGCCCAAGGTGGTTTTTACCTGCATACCCACGCGCAGCTGACGGGAGCCCCAGGTCGCTGGGAATGACAAGTTGCTCATCGCTCCAGCGCTGCAGAGAATTCAGCCATTTGAGTATTTTCTTAAAGTATTCCATAGGGCTGACCAGGACGTTCATCCCCCAAAGAAAAGGCATGAAAACACTTGAACATTAAATTTTATCTGCTGCTACACTGACAAAACACTGACAGGCCCTCCACAACACCCGCGTACACGGAAGGGAAATTGTTCTGAAGAGCTTACCATCTGACTGCTAATTAGATCTCCTCAGGACTGTTTTCTAGAGGAGAAGGGCGGCATTGTTCACAAACACATCCCCACCAGCTCCTGGCAGCGCCCGCCCTACCTTTCTCCTGCCTGCACACCCCTGGAGCCAGCCACACGGCACTTGTTGCTCCGTTGCTGACGGCACGCTGACCGTGAAGGGAACGCAGCCCAGCAGCGTATCTGGTTTTTTAACTAAAACACAGCACTTCGTGTTCTCCGCGCAGGTCAGACCTCTTCCACTTCTTTCCGCCACCCTCTCAACTGGATAGGAAACAGGCAGCCCTTTGCTAGAGCTGACAGGCTCCAAGGACAGAATGCTTCCACAGCAACAGCTTCCTAATCAGCTTCCAACTGTAAATAGTCTTGCGCTCTCTACTTGCTATACAAATCGTGAGAGACATTTGCATAAGAATGTATTATTGCTCCACTGACAATCAGTTTGACGTAAGTGTGGATTTGCTGTCATCTGGCAAATTATGTTGCAAGGTTACTGCCTAGAAATAATGGCTGTCAGTGCTGTAGTTGCCTGGAACTTGTTACTAGGACCGGATTGCTGGGGAGGCTAGTCACCGAAAGGCTTCGGGTAAAAGGCACAGACACCGGCTTTCTAATCACGAAGTGCAACGTATAGGTCCTCCAGGAAAGCGCAGTTAAGGTTTACAGCTAAGGTCACGTCACACAAATACAGAGCAGCACCACAGATAACTTGACCATGGGTTTACAGTCATTTTATTTACAAGTTACCACATGACACCTGTAGTACTACAGTTTCTATAACACCGTTAGCAGTAAAATAAGTCACATCTAAGAAGAGCAGGAGGCAGCAGAGAAAAATGTGCACAGAGAATGCAGAAAAGCTATTCAGTTATAACTGAAAGTAAGTATTTTTCTACAGACTTTGAAAGCGAGGAGGAACATACACGTTGAGAAGAGCAAGTTCTTCAGCCCTGTTATTTCTACAGCGTTAAGATTTTTGTACAGTGACACTTCAGTACGATGAACACTACACACCAGCAGTCAAATGCAAGCGGTGGGGAGAGAACTGTCTTAGGATCTTGCCCTTTGGAGCACCCAGAAAGGAAAAACAAAGCTTCCCTCTTTTAAGGGACAGTTATCCAGGGCTGGTTTACTCGCGGAGCCAGTAGTGCAGAATTGCTACTGGGGGGCCAGGAGGGACAGAACTTAAGACTAGAGAGTTCCCATGCATTGCATATTGCCTGCGCGGTCTTATCTGGTCTGGAGTTAAGTAGTTGGTGAGCAAAACCAGTTGCAGCATTCCACAAGTCTTTTTGCAGTGCCGTGATCTAATAAGGCTGAGCATAGCTTAGCAGAATCCCAAAATCGAGCAGAGAAAAAAAGCCCTTCCGCTCTCTTAGAATCCTTGGCTCTAACGATGCTCGTGTTGAGCCTGGGCCTTTCTCAAGAGGAAAAACGTGGAGGAGCAATTCCGGAGAAACACTCTAGATCTAGATGTGTTCTGATGATAAGACTCAGGAGAAAATAAGCTTAATGCAGCATCAGATGCAACCCTTTTCTGCTTCAAAGTACAGCAGCAGCTTCCAGAAAGCACACAAGTATGATTCAGGACCTTTCCCCCCCCCAGACATCTTTAATAGCCTGGAGTGACTGTCAGTGCGCACGATCCACGCTAGTGGCAACTGCTGGAAAGACAATGAAAATAAAAGCTGCACAGTAATTATTTCCACTACTAACTACACACAGGATATATTGCTTTTGGTACAATGCCATTTATTGTCACAAGAAGAAAACCAGTGATTAAGTTGAGCACACATGAATTATGCAGACCTTTGCCATGCTGGAACAACAGCGTATTATACTTGGAGAAATGTCACCGCGTCAGCTGTAAGAACAGCTTAATACAGTTCTCCCGAAACACCACACATACCCTCCAAAACAAGTTTATCAATTAAGTTTCGCTACAAAAGAATGCTTCAGAAACAACCACCGTTTTTTTCCTTAATCCCCACACTTTTGTCCGGAGCGCTGCGCTTATGCTGCGTGTGAGAGCAAACACAGAATTAGAACACGTAGCTGTAGCGACATCGACAAACTCGTTTCAGTATTTCTGAGTGAGCCGGCCTGCAAAAGTTTGTGTTCCCTCCGCATCTGCGGCGTACCTATTCAAAAAGCCTGTAAAAGTATATACGTGTACAAAACCTGACAAAAAGCTTTTTAAAAACACAGAATGCATTAAAAAGTCTAAAGTTTGAACTCTTGAGTCTATGTCTCAATTACAAGCTAGAGTATTTGTGAGTTTTAACACTTCCAGGAACATAGAAAGGTTTTTTAGTCAAAATTTCCTTTTAAGTACTAGCTATTGAAATTAAAGGTGAACTAGGAGAAAGGCTTGACCAAAAACCCTTCCCCTGAATTGTTCAGCTCGCTTGTGATATAATCGGTTTGGTGACTCTCAAGCCAAGATTCTGGATATTCAGCATTTTGCATTTGCAGTTTTAAGGCAGAAAAACATCTTCAGAACACGCCATTTAGTCTTGGATCTAACAAAAAACCCCAGAAGCTAAAAGGTGCATCTCAAGTCTTTCAGCAAGAGCAAATTTTAAAAATTTCGACTGCATTCTCTTACAGCTTTGGGGTTTATTATTTTTTTTGCTAGAAAAGCCTGAAATTTGAAATAGTTTTGAGATGTGCTGAAGCACGCACCACGGCTAGAGAGACTAAAATTTTCCATTGACATTTCCGGGTTGCGTATTCAAGGTCAGCATTAAAATCGTAAGGTGGAATTAACAGATCGCTGTACTGCGCAGCGCCTCGGTCGGCACCGTCCCGGGCACTGCCAGGAGCGGCGGCAGGAGAGGAGCTGCTCTGCGCTACCCAAGCTCTCCCCCCAAAGCCAGCGGCTGTGGCCAGGGCCCAGCTCTGTGGAGCACGGCTGTGTCCTTGGCTCGGCTTTACAGAAGACAAAAAATTAAAAAGCAAACAAAAGTTGAGCTGTGAGGCTGTAGGTAATCTACAGCCGTGCAAGATAAAGAGAAGTAAGAACAAAGAAGCAAAGCCGTCGAGTCAGTCATAGTAGTCAAAGGGCTTTGGAGAAAAATACCAACGTGGAAAGCGTAAAACCCTGAGGAAGAGAAGCGTCGCTGGAAGACAGTAACTCCGCGAGACCGAAGGTCAGCCCAGTGCAAGCAGCGATGGAAGGAGACACGAAGAAGTAGTATTTCAGCCGACAGCTAATACAGTTGAGTGTCGCGCAAACTCACAGAAAGACCCGCAAGATAAATCAAAGTATTTTTTAACTCTGTATTTTAGAAGAGAAAATGCTGCAAACCCAACATGCTGCCAAGGTATTTCTTGCTCTTTTCTGGGGAATCAGAACTAGAATACTTCAGGGCTCCTTTTTTCAGCCTTCGGGTACAAACATAAGCTACCTCTGTACCAGGTAAAGCGAAAAGCTGGAAGGATCACACATTTCTCTGCCACACTAATTAATGAGATGGAAAGGGAAGGAACTTAAGGAAAATGGGCTCTGCGTGCGTTGAGAGGAAGATGAGGCGCAATTCTAGGGAAGTAGCAGGAAGCTTTCAGTATTCACGAGGTATTTAAAGATTTAGAGTCAAAAAGAGAAAAGTTTGAACCAGGAACTGTTGGACTTCAGGCACAAGTTCCCAACAGCAGCAAAGAAACCCCCTGGAACTGGGCTTCCTGCCACATCTTAGCCAAGTGCATTGCTCCTTTCTGTTCCTTCTGCCCGGTTTTATGTCGCCTTCCCAGAAATCCAGAGTTACCAGACCACATGCTGTGCTTCCAACAGGAAGGGTCTCAGGAGACCTCCCAGCTTTCTGCTTACCTCTTCAGTGGATTTACAGTTTAACTAACGGGATCGATAATCTGTTGTTTACCATCAGAAAGCTCACGAATCCTATAGAAGCAAGCTTCTTGGAACAACTGGGGCTTCTTTAGACTCACTCTGAATAGGAAAGCAAAGAGAAAAGTAAATTGTCAATAGCAAGATGTTCTGAAAAAACAGGCAGAGGTCTGGAAGACACCTGAAGGAAAGTCGTCAGCGTGAGGAATTTATAAAGCAGAAAGATAGAGGATTTATAAAGGGGAAAGAGAAAGATTTATAAAGGGGAAAGAGTTACAGAACAATTCTCATATCTGACTTCCAAGATCAGCTTTCACACGAGCACTGCGTGAGTGGGGCCACATTTCCGACGGGGGATGCGGACACTGGCCACCTCTAGCACCTGGCAGAGCACCGGGACGTTGTTCTGCAGCCTCACCAAAGCTGCCTTCGGAACCAGAGTTCAAGCGCCAGAACTCTCCTGAAGCTAGCTGAAGAGCTTCACGTGCGGTGAAAAGACACGTCAGAGCAAGATAACCCTCAACAGACACAGCATGTACTGATGCGATGAAGTTTCCAAGTCTTCTACGTGCCTCAAGTGTTTTTCTTATTTTTTAAGCTTGTCAAATGTTACGTATACGCAATTCAGTAGAAATAACAACTGAAAATGAAACACACACAACACAGAAGCTGGCACCTTTGGCCTGCACAGAAAGTCCTGGGGTCAGAGCTCTACCAAGCTCGATGCCGTCAAACCTACGCTAGTCTTTTCCAACAGACAGGCCGCGTACTCGGTAGTTCCTCACAAGCCTGCACGAGTACTGGAGCGCACCACCTCCCGCAGCGCAGGCGGCTCAGCTTCCAGAGCATGCAGGGGCTCTCACCGAGACAGGCCAGCCCACGCAACCACACGCCCTCGCCCGGACCCAAGCGCCCATCTCTGCAGCCTGACTCCAACAGGTAATAAGAGTGCCCACTATACCTGAAGCTTACAGATGGAGAGGATCAGCGTCCAGTTCTGCTGAAAGACAGGAAATATGCATGATACTTCAAACTAACCCTGCTTAAACAAGGACTACAAGAGCGTTAAGTCAATCAGTAGCTTGTCAACACCTCCCCTGAGACAAGCTGCAGCGTCGTTACACCTCGACATAACGCACTGAAGTACGTGCTACTGTGACTACAGCGTTCTGCTAGAGGGAACAAAGAAAGCGAGAGGCGGCTACAGTCAACAAAAAAGTAAGCACACACGTAAACCCACCTATGGCAAAAATGAAATTCTGTAATATTCTGGGGAAAACAATTACATACTCTGCTGTGACAGCCAAAGCAGGGATGGAGAGATGAATTTTAACAAGCCAGTTCTCGGAGTTGTTACAGACCTGTCAGTTACAGCTAAGCTCTCTTTAGTTTCAGGTCACATTTTCTACGTTTTCATATTAATTAGAGAGGTTTCTAGCTGCCACTATCCAACTACACCGTTTAAGAGTCCAGTTCTTTGGCACAGTCTGGTTTTAGGCTAAAAAAAAAGAGAAAAGATTCATTAAAAGCCCATTACAGTGATGTAAGCTTACTTGCACTGCTCCCAGAAATCACACGTTTCAAACCCTTGGCCTGAGAGAAACCTTTCTGTAGTAAAATGAAAACATTTTGTCTCTAAGGACCACTCGGGTAATTATTTCAAGATTTCATGGGAACAGGGCGATAGCTATACGAATATCGATATAGAGAGTATCAAAAAAGTCTGTGAATCATCAGATACACTGGGCTCTCTCTGCATTACTCTGTGCTCAACACTTCAAAATACTGATGATTTCGTAACTTTCTTGCACCAAAGATAAAACACTTCTGCCCCTCTATAAAGAAGCTTCACCTGCGTTTTTTTGGATGGCTTCCCTAATTTAATTTCAAGCTGGTATAATCACACGGTGGAACAAGCACACTTGAGTATTTACAAATATTAAATGTAGGCTACTCACTCCCGCAGTGTTCAAGTGACAGTCATTTTTTAGATAAGCTAATCAATACACAGCAGTGTATTCATGGGTTATAAAACAGCAGTTCATTTTAAAGCAAAATTCCAGTCATTCTATATATGCACAGTACTATGCTGAGTCGGTAATACAGGGACACAATTTAATGATTTTCTTTGCATTTGTTTTTACAAGATTCAGATGCCAAAAACAAAACAGAACATTAAGTTACCTGATTTAAAAAAGAAAAATCACATACGTTTACAACATCAAAAGAATAAGACGAAATATAAACCTTTGCTACTTACAATTGATCTATACAGATTAACCAAATCACAAGTCTGTCACAATATAAACGTTTAATTGTTACAATGAATAAGAACATACAGAAAATGATTTTTTTTTTTTTTTATAAAATCTTCCTTTGCTTTTTTATTTTAAACTTACCATTAACTAAATTAGCTATGCAGGACTTGTGGGGTACATGACTAAGAAGGCACCAACAGTACAAAGCAAAGACAAAGCAGTCTGAGTATTTTAAGAGTGCTCTACACTGATACAACACGAGAAAAGGCAACAATAGTAAGTAAACCAGCTGCAACCTTTAGAAATTTGTTCTAGATTTACAAAGGTAGTCCAACTTTTACATTTCCTCCCATGTTTCACTTAGTTTGATCACAGCACATGCTACAAAAACCATTGTAAGCTTCACTTTACTAATGTGCACTTTTCACTAATTTAGTGTCTTGATTTCAATTGTTAACTAAACCATTTTGAACCACAAATGTATTTAAAACTTAGTAAAAGGATTGTTTGGACTTTTTTGTTTAAACCACTGCATTTACAAAAATATTTCCCCTAAAATCCGGGATTGCTTGAAGACATTGCTGTACAAATATAAAAGTACTATGCAAGGGACCCAATTCATGAGTATATGGTGTGTATGTATAGACCTATATTTATACCATATCACTGTGCTGTAACAACACAATAAATTTATCAATAACCAAGGACTATATAAACTACACTAACGTAAGCAAATATATATTAATAAAGTTTAAATCTATAGTACAGTTGCTCAGCAAACAACTTCGACATGGTATAAATATATCGTAGCATATTACAGTGGGCAGCAACAACAGGTTTTTCTTTTTCTCATTCTGTACGGAAAACCATGCTCGACTCCTTGGGTGTCATTTGGCCACTGCTGAGTTACGTCATCACTGCTACTCCCGAAAGCTCCTAGTGCACCACACCGCTCAGCCCATGTAGTGTGTTGGACACTTCAGGTTTGATAGAACGTGTGCTGTTGATGAGGAAGAGTCTGGCGACAGTCAGGACAGCAGAGCAAGATGCTTATTTGCCAAAGCATCCATGAGAATTCTATGTTTGCATATTTTTCTTCAGCTGTAAGGTTGGAATGTTTTTGACAGTGAACTGTTTACATTCCTTATTCCCAAAACATCTTTACCACAAAATATGCATGTTACTTTGATTAAGAGTTGCTGTTCTCCGCTCTAAAATATAAAAACTACATAAAGAAAAAAAATCAATGTAAAATGATGAAATAAGTGACCTAACACAGTGTTGTTATAGGCACCTCCTTTGAAACTATTTTCAAAATATGACCAAAAACAAAATCATGCTTCTGCATTTGACATTCGCATCAACAAATTCAACCCAACAATGTTTACTGAATTCATAAAAGATTGATGAATGTGGTTACCGATACTGATGGATGCCAGTTGGATTCAGCAAGGATAGCTACGGAAGAAAGCCCGAAAGCACCAGATGTTAGGTAAAGCAAACCCTCGGCTTCTCATTCTGAGAGAGAATGCAAGGGTAAGTCTACACCTCCCCAAAAATCCAAAATGAAAGTAAGTATTAAAAAAAGAATTGGGAAAGAGAAGGATGAAGTAAGCTGCCAAAGTTCTTCCTTAATAAATGAAAACTGAGGTGTTACAAACTGATTTCAGTAACAGTCATCTTTCCAACCATGCCAAAAATGATTCCTGTAGTAATGATGATCGTACACGTAGCAGAGATTCTAGAAATATTTCAACTTTTCAAAACTGAGTGAGAAAAGCATTTTGGTAAAGATGTGTAGAAACGTCAAGAGAAATTTCTACACTAGTATCAACAGTCAAGTGCGTATTTCTATAGAAATGTTTTTAGCATAGCTTCCATACCACAATTCAATGATCACTTGTGCAGTGTCCTGACAATGCTCCTAATATGTTCCCCGCAACAGAGATTTATGTACCACAGGAACTTCCTAATAGAAAATGCCCTTTAGTGACGAACCCTTGCTTATTAAAAATTGGTTTTGGCAGACTAACACTTAAACTATAGGAAAAAGAAAAATTTGAAATGGAATCTTGTAAGCACCCTTATCTATTGAAGTCTAAGTTAATGGCTTTCTAGATTTCTTTGAAAAGCAGACTAAATGGTATGAGGAAGCCTGGAGTTATTAACCAGCAAGCATCCTTAGATACTACAGTAGCAATTGAACCTGATTTCCATTCAAACACATTACCCAAGAGGAAACCAAAAACTAATTCTTAATGTTAATGTGAAGATAGAAGATTTAAATTTATTTCCAGGAATTACAAGTGCATTTTGTTCATATGAGCAAGCAGTCTTTATACAATCCATTCTTCACTGCTGCCAAACTAAAATGAGAAAAAGACAGCAGAGATATGAAAAGCTAAAAATATAACTATTTTTCCTAAATTATTTGTTGAATAGCATTTCAGTTGAACACAACTCAGAGGTAACAATAGATTATTTTTTTCTCAATCATAGGCATGTGGCACTTAGACAATCATCTTTGCACAGAAAGCTTTAACAGTCATGCGAGGGCACAGTAATTATTTTAAACAAGGCAAATTTCTCACCACAGAGAGCAGTGGGGAAAGAAAAGGAGGCACTGCACTGGAACATAACACCTAGTAAACTCCACATTATACAATTTCAGTAACAAATACTTGAAAAGATCATTAAAAGGTATACAATTTTAAACGTTATTTAGTGCTAGCTTTGTTTGGTTGTCCTAACTCAGCATTATCAGAAAAGTTTGATAGTACTTGACAACAGAACAGTACTTCATGTCACGAGCTCATGGAGGCTTGATTACAAATCACCATAGTGTAGGTTGCAAGAAATGAACTTGAGATGCTGACATGCTGTAGGAGCAAAAGTAAAATCAAACTTTCTCATTTAAAGATGCAGTGTTCCTCTCTGCAAAAATTCTGAATGTCAGTGATCAGATTCAAATGTAAAAAACTATCAATCCTCATTTGAAGCATTTCACTGGTATGCAGTACGTAGACTGAGTTTATTAACATCGTATTTTGGTTTCTCGCTTGCCACCACATGTGGATGCCTTCCACAGAGAAAAGCATTCACCATTAGGTCATCATGCCACTATGTTCTTTGTTAATCTTCCACCACACGGTGAGTAAATATAAGTTGGCGAGCTGCCACTCATTCTCTTTGCACAAGTCTTATAAACACTACTACGTGGTATGAACTTTGGAAGTACTATGCCTCCAATGTGGTTAAACTTTAAATGATCTCTTTTAGAAAAGGCAGGGAGAAAAAGGTACAAGTTTTGTCAATACGTGGAAAAAATGTTTCTTAGATGAGTTCAATTAAGTTGGGTTCCTATGTGGCTCTTACGCTGTATAGAATACCTGTATGTACAGCACAGGACACCCAAACAAGTGCATAAGCAAGATTAACATGAACACAACTTATGCTGTAATCCATAGCATAATGGTATCAACTCTGCTGGATGCTAACCATTTCTATTTAAAAAGGAAGTGCAAAAAAATCTGGGATGTCACTGACTTAAAGTGCCCTGAATAGTAGCTTTTCTAAAAAAAAAAAAAATGCCAGCGACTTCAGTAAAGTCAAAAAAACATAGTTCATGGTGTAAACTTCTTACAGGTTAATGAATTATCTTCTTGGATATTGATCCAGGAGTGAAAGGAACCACTGCATCTTTCAAACCAGAAAGCAAGCAGTTAAAACACGGCCAGCAGTAGGTGCACTTACAGTACAGTACTGCAACAGGTCAACAATGGGCATTACGCATAGGAGTGTCAATTACAATTCTTCAGGCTTAAAAGATTCATTGAAAGCATGAAAAGCCAAAACTACCAGGAACTGCCCTCCTGAATGGCTCAAAGGAGTTAGTGGATAAGCTGAGAGAGGCCACAAGACATGACCAACAATAAAGAACTGGGAAGAGGAACAGCAACGTTTGAGCATGCCCAGTCCTTTAAGTCCTTGTCCTACAAAAAAAGAGCAGAGACATATTTCAGTGAAGAAAGTTTTTAACATCGCCTTTTAAAACAAGCATACTTTCCTATTTCTATGCTTTATGTATGCTATGTTTACCATGAGTCAGAGACAGCAGTACCAATATATGTTAAAAAAAAAGAAGTCAGAGACAGTGAATATCAGTATGTTACATTTTAAGTTAAAATTTTAAATCTTCAGAAGATTAGGAAGATTAATCACAACTGATGAATGAAATACATTGTTTGGTCAGCTGAAGAATCTGTTATTTTCACATTGCTTCTCAATTCCAAAAACTACAGTCAAGGGGGAAGTTTTGAATCTCAAGAAATAACACATGGAGAAGAGCTAGCTGATAAAGTACAGGGGGTGTGTAGGGGGACTAGAAATGCACAGGAAGAGACCGTTGCTGTCCATTTTAAGCCAACTCCTGGGGATTGGCCTCCACTAGGATGTCAACTACTTATGTTTAAACTGTTGTGATGTGGAATAGCTAATAATTCTAACCATAAATAACTAGGACAAATTACCAGCATATCATTACCCAGCTGAGTACAATATTTAAATTTCAGTATCATGTCAGCCACATCAACTCTTCATAGTAGCATTTAAAAGGTAACATTTTTAGCAAAGCAGAAATTTCCATTAGCACCCGATCACTGATATCTTTATCCCTGATCCCTTTATCCCTTAATCCCTAATACAACCTAGGTAAGTACTTTCTGGGCAAAGAGGTAAGCAGGAGAGACATAAACTACGATTTACCACAATGTTAGCTATTTGCTCTCCCTTCCTTCCTTCATACTACGGCCTATTAGTATAGGTTTCATCTTACTCCTAAAAATTGATGTCCTTTTCTTCCAGAATGTGTGCATGTACTGCTAGTGCCTCTTGTACAGAATGAGCTTTAGAAAACACAAGAGGGGAAACAAGCACCACGCGTGTTACTGTGGTCCCAGGTCTAATTCAGTTGGCAATGCCCAGCTAATAATAAGAGCCGGATGTGCGAACCTTGGATTTACCTAACTTTTAGTTATTAAAATAGATTCAGTTGTTAGCTAGTAAGCTTAAATAAACAAAATACAGTATTTCTAAAGATCAAAATGACTTCATTTGTGAACTTCTATACATTTGAATATTCAAGGCAGTGGCAACAGAATGTACCCTTATTGAAGTAAAAACTGTATTTTCAAAAGTTTCCTCCACTTTTTTCTTTTTCTTTCTTTCCTATGAATTCATTGTTAAATAAAAAACTGGGGGTATATGCAACCCAGAAACTGAAATCCCATTTTTAATGCAGAAGAATTATTGCTCATAGCAAAGCAGCAAAGCTTCTACACACTGCTAAAAGAGCCATGGATTTCTTGCAGTGAGGAAGTTCACTGGCTCAAAACTTAACCTTTCTGCTGGAACTGCCAACAAAAAACAGTGACTGTAGAACTCTGCTGTTGATGGAGAATAGCACAGAAACTGCTTTAAAGACCATAAAACAGAAAATCTAGATTAGGCTGTCTTCTTTGGTTTGTTTTTCTTTTCCCGTCACAAAACTGATACTTTATTAGTATCACAGAAGTTTCACAAGTATTACAAAAACTATTCAAGTCAGTATTTGACCAATTTTGTATGAAACTACTGAGACTTGCAAGCCTCATGGTATATGAAGATCAGTTAAATTCATTGGTTTAAAAAAATAAAGTCGGAGACAATGAATTGTCTCTGATGACAATGAAATAAATGTACATTACATTTTAAATTAAAATTTTAAATCTTTAAAAGATTAGGAAGATTAATCATAACTAATTTATGAATATTTAGATACCTATTCGTATTTACTCACACTATTTCAGAGGTACTTAAAACTGAAGTTAAATCATACTGAAGCTTCATGGGGTTTTTCCCCCCTTTTAAAATAATTTAAGAGATTTCTCCTCTGTACGTTACATTTAAGGAAAAAAATTTTTTAAAAGCATTTGCAGCCATATGACAAAATAGTCTGTAAAGTATGAAGAACGCTGCCCCCTTAAAATGGTTTTGAATAAAATTTGCATTTCAAAGTATTATCATAGCTTTTATTCTGAGAAGCACTATTTAAATGTAATTCTTATTCTTTCAATGTAACCTAAAAACTAGGTAAACATCTCAGACAATTGCCTAGCTTCCGTGTAGACACTTCAATGTTGTAGGCAAAACTAAAGTTTCTTCAGTAACAGAATAGGACTGAGGTCAAATGAATAAGCACAAAGCCATCCTTTAACAGCTAGTTATCGTATCGATAGAAAAGGTAAGTTCTACATTTCACGAGGGCTAGCAAAGTTCCAAAATTCCTCCCCCTGCCCAAGTGCTTTTGTATTGCTGTGACTTTACCTATGCACAATTTAAGATCGGTATCCTGGCTGGAATCTAGCAGTTTCCTCAAAAATCAGTTCTTTCAGCTTTTCCTTCGGCAAGTCATCCAACTCCATATCAAACTTGAAGGGTGCTTCAGCTACAGGCTTAATAATATAAAGAAACATTATTACTTATTTTAATATTACTGTTCCGTTGAATTTCATGTACCCCTTGTATGGGGAAAAAAAGCTGAAGATGCACTTGACAAAAACATCTAATACTGTGCAGTCTTCAAGGAAGAACTCATTCTATTAGTCCTTTGTGTGCTTTACATATTAGTACCAAATTTTTAAATGAAACCATAGTAAGTAGCTACTCAAATCTAAACCACAAGTTAAAATATTTGTTAAAGGCTTATAACATCTACCTGAAGAAAAATTATCTGAAACATTTGTATTTCTCGGAATAAACATACCTGTCCCTTACGAAAAACTAGCTTATTTCCTCCTCCCCTACTTCTTCACCAAAAGTAATCTGAAATCTCATTAGAACTGTAGATGAAACTACAGTGAGTTCAGATTTGGGGGGTTTAAATGCATAATCTGATGGCAAACTCAGTTATTCTCCTCCTTTCTCTCAGCCATTATGAAACAAGACCATAGAGAGCTGAGAAGTTCAATTTTCAGGAGAGTACACCTTAGCATCTATTTATTGTGTTGTGCCTCCAAAATGTTGCACTAGAACAAGAAATACAAAGTTTTGGTAAACTGATGCAATTCATTCTTCAACTCCATTAGAGCAGTAGAAACACTGTCCTTAAACTAATGAAGAAAAGAACCTGTTGCATCATTTAATCAACATTTACATTTTAACAACGTCTTTACCTCATCACTTGGATCATAATACTGCTCCAGATACGGATGGGCTAAAGCTTGTTCGACTTCAATCCGCTTATGAGGATTAAAGGTCAACATTTTATCCAACAAATCAAGTGCTAAGAGGAAAAAAAAGTGAGCAAGAGTTTAAGACACACTCGAAAGTACGAAGTGTTATAAACACTGATATGACATAGACAATACATGCTACCCTCAGTTTTGTGCTAATTTCAATTTACAGCTGGGATCTCCCTGCTGCAGTAGCAGTACCAGAGGTAGCCGATTGCTTCCTGTGACTTGGGCAGAGTATCTTCGTCTGCCCGTCTTATCGGCATTCCCTGGTTGCAGTTGCCTTTGGCACGATCTGGCCTAATGGAGGTATACCCTTTCAAAGGCTCTTCAGGGTCAGAATGAATGTCGAGGGAAGAAATGCATAGAACCCTATGGTACAATCTGGTTTTAACTACAGCAGAAATTTAATAGATGAGGCTTTTTCTTCACTCAAATAGATGCTTCAGATTTTTGTGCCAAAAATCCAAATCAAGAGAGAGCTTTTCTGAAATGAGTAAGTAATCAAGAATATGTTCTGAGAAGAGAACTTGTCTGTTTAATAATGAAAATGTCATCCAGAAGTCATTAGGAGTTCCAGATCATCAGTGAACTATTACAGCATAACTAGCAGCCCAGAAGATACTCTCCAGCTAAGATGCAAATATATTCATGAGATTCAGGTAAAATCTGTTGAAGACAACTCGTAAAGAATCCATGGAGAGCCTGAAGCTCCAGTAAGACAGAGAGAGGTCTGATGAAATTCTGGACAAATGTAAGTCAGAGTTACTGCAATTGCTCAGCTACTTTGATTATAACACGTTTCCCTTCCCCAAGAAAAGAAAACAGAATTATTATAGTAGCAAGAAGCCTGAAGATATCTTCAGTATCCTAAATTCCATTCCATTTCTTCTCCTCACCACATCACTTATGACACAGAACTTAAATAGAGGCTTCTCACTGCAGTAAAGCAGTTGTAGCTTTGCATCAGGATAAGATGCATACCAAGCATTGCAGAACAGATAGAACTTTACCACTGCATTCAATGGCAGCTTGAAAAAGCTGCAAACTTGCACAGCAATTAACGTTAAATATTTTGATGCGGTTCTCTCAACACTGGAAACTCACGTTCTCACTCCATGCTAAAGCATGTTGTGCATAATGCTTTTTACTGAAATGACTGACAAACAGCTTTTTGAAAAACTGCTCTGTCAAAGCTATTCTGAAGATTTAGATGAAGAGGTGTTGCAGAAGTCATGCAAACTGCACGTTCCCCTAGCAGCTAAGCAAATCAGCATTGCTACAATTTGAGCTGTCAGAAGCCCACGGTAAAAATTCTCACATTGATGAGCACTATTATAAAAGCAGAATAAATCACTGCTGTTTCTCTCAATGATAAGGATAATCATCTCTACAGAGTTCCATCTGCAGAAATCAGTTTTAACATGGTAGTTCCGTACCTGATCATATTCACTAAGAGTAAATTATCATACCAGTTTAAAAAAAAAAGTGACTTATGAATTGTGTCAGAGCAGGTAAGAGAGCACGGTACTGTGAATACAACCATCCTTGAACTGTATGAAGTAGAATTGAAAAGGCAAGTCAATAGCTATCTAGCACAACAAAATCATATTTACCCTTTACTAAAGCCTTGTTAACAAAGGCAACAATTATTACATTCCTTGCTTTTATAACTTTTGCTCCACTTATCATAACTGAATTTTTTTACCTGTTAAAATTTAACCTTTCATACTGCCGAAGGATCCATCCTTTGATTGATATTCTCCTGTTTGATCTAGGACTGACATGCAGTCTGCACAAACTATACTGAGTTCAGCAATAGGCAGCTATCTCATACCTGATTTTAGAAACACAGTTCAAGATTTGTTTGATGCCTATGTCAAAATCCAATGCCTATGTTCAGTACTTGAGTAATGTATCATGCTTTCAAAGACAATAACAAGAGTTAGCATTTATGTTTTACATGTAAGTTAAAGATCAAACACCACAACACATAATCTTAAAGTTACTAAAAACTGCTTTAAAAAGATAAGCTAGTATGAGGGTTTCATGCTGGTTTATGATTTTATATTAGATTTATATTGCCGTTTTAAGGGACCTGCATGTTCTATTTCCAATACACATAAAGATAAATTCTCAGGGTGGTTTTAAAAATCCCATCCTGCCATTACTTTCGGTGCTCATTTCCATTTCTGAAGATCTGATACAATGTAATAGAGCATAAAATACCTTTGGGGTCAGCATTTGGAAACAGCCTGTTCCATGGTACCTTATTTTTGTGTGGTAGGGAAAGCAAGTAGTTTCTGGCCTTTAAATTTATTATACAATTCAAATCCTCTTGGGAAGGGGATCCAAGTATACCTAAAAAAAATAAATGCAAACAGTACTGTATTCTATGAAAAGCACATTAAAACAGTTATATCACATCTGCTAAAACTCAATATTAAAACTGCTGGGGAGAAGATTCAGACTAAATGTTTTAAGAGTACAGAATACCTTAGAATTTTTTTAGAAACCTTTACTAAAAAGGTTTAAGTTATTTTTTCTTGTAAATAAACAAATGCATTTGAGTTTTCTAATGATCAGTAATCTGTTTAAAAGATCCAATTAAGTGGCGTATCTATAGAAATTTTGAAAAAAATTTGACCTGGACCTAAGAGTATATTTGAGCGGTTTATTGTTTTGGTTTTTGTTTGTTTGGTTGGTTTGTTTTTTAAATTTTAAAAAAATCTCTGCTGATGTAGTAAATAAAGTGGTAAGTATCCCCTAGTTGCCCCCCAAATCAATGATTTGTTGTAGAAATCACTGTGAAATAACTACAGGGAACAGAAGATACACCTACAGACCCATACGTTATACACTGACTAATAAGAGAAAGAAATGAGTGACCAAGACCAGTTTAGTTGGTAGAAAAAATGAAGAGACAGACGGCTGTGGAAATGCTACTTTTATATAAAGCTTACCAAGGATATGGTTAAGTTGGTCAAGGTAGTGTTTTCCTGGAAAGATAGGTCTGTTGGAGAGCATCTCTGCCAGAATACAGCCTACTGACCAGATGTCAATAGACTTGGTGTAACCCTGCATGGAAAGCGAAAACACGTTTTTGTCAAAGAAATTTTTGCATAATTGCAGCAACATGTTACTTTAGTAAATTTTATAAGTGGACGCAAATACATTTTCTTTTTTAGATGAGTCATGCTTGTTCATGCTGTTTGATTTTTCTGTACAGAATGAAATAATTAACAATTGTGTATCAAAACACTACTTCAAAGGGGTAGCAAGAACTGAAGTGTGCAAGATACATTTTTCCAAATGGATTCTCTAAGTTTAGCTAAACATATTACAACTGCAAATTTCTGAAACTCCCTAATTTTATAGCAAATTTACACTAACGAATTTTGGAAACAAGCTATTCTTCTTAAGTCTATAGCTCCCAACAGTATGCTAAATGCATGTGAAAAAGCGCCATCCTTCTTCCTCTAGGATCTAAATATCACACAAGTAAGCAGCCTTCAGCATTGAAGGGCTGAAAGGGCAAAACAGATCGTTGGTTAGCTGATTTGTAAAACACAACAGGTAAGTAAGTAGTAAAGATGATGCGAGAAGACCAACAACAGTAAATAGGATATAAGAAGAACTAAACAAATGGCCATATTTTCATGTGTATGGATAACCTGTGTTATCCATAAGAAAAGGCTTTTATTCAGAAGCATGCTAGTTACACCAGTGCCTGGGTAACACCGGGGCAAGTTCACCTCAAGCAGCCCTGGCCCCATGAGCTCCCTTGCCTTATTCTCCCATAGTCTGCTGCCCACTACTCCCCCTCCCATTAGCTGGGAGCTTCCAACAAAAGCGAGTAACTTTGCTGAACCCACAGCCATGTCAGCACCCGCTTCTCAGGACGTGATCACTTGACCATTTGTTTTCAAGGCACTGTAATTCTAAAAGGAATCAGGCTGTAGGCCAGGAAAATTATAAGTTGACCACCTCTTAAGAAACACACAAAATATTTTCTTGTAAAAGCTGCTGATAAATGTATGTGGATATCCGGAAATAAGGTTAAGTTACCCTATGTTTATGGCCTCAATGCGAGTTTAAAATACAAGAAGCTGGGGGGGGGGGGGGGAACCAAAACCCAAAAAAACAAACCTCGATTGGTCAGATGACTATTTTCTAGAAGTGCATCAGCCACACTATTGCCACAACAAATCAAACCCAACAACCAATGAAGCAATAATCCTACAGAAACAACAAAGTCTTTGAGGAATATAAAATACAGACACAGATGTCACATAGGTATTTTGCGAACAAGCGTATGGCTGTAGAAACTAATGCAAAGGTTATGAAGGATACCCATTACTCACACCATACAGAGACTGGATACACCTTAAAACAGCCACAGAAGAACATAAGAATAATTCCAAGTATAAAAAAGCCAAAGGGATGATTTCATTAAGACTATGGGAATGCAATTAACGTTGACACACAACAAAGATCACATGCCTTCAGAATCAGATTCACGCTCATTATACATTCTAAACCTAAATCAAGATGCCAAGATAATATTAAGGCAAGATTTGCAAGCCTTGATGAAGACAGTAGTAAAATGCTCTCGTTGATAGTACTTCTGTCCTGCTCTGTGGAAAAGTATTTGATGGAAAGAAGTCTCATGACTGGCAAGGAACTGGACACATGGGAGCTCATGCACATGTTTACTCAGTTGTAGTATCCAACAATTGTACCTGGAATCATATATTTATTGCAAGCTAGTAGCTATACTGCAAATCCATTACCACATTTCCTCAAGACTATGCATGCATTCTGATTCTAAAAACACGGGGAGCAAAATTGGTACTCACAAGTGAATAATCAGCAACAGAACCACCGCAGCAGTCCACTATGGTTCTTACCTTAGAATTCAGCATGATTTCAGGAGCCCTGTACCAACGTGTGGCCACGTATTCTGTCAAGAATCCTGTGTGATCATGATCTGGATCTGCAACACGAGCCAGTCCAAAGTCACAAATCTGGTTTTAAAGAAATAAAAAACAAAAAAAGCATATTAGACATTAGACATACAGCTTCCAATACTACAACATGACTAATTCACCATTCCCCAACCCATGATGTAACACCTACAAATACAGGGATGGTAACCTGTATTTTTAGAAACAAATTATTGCACAAAGGTTAAGAAAAATGTTTTGGATGTAAGTACAAAGAGTATCTGATTAGGCCATGCAGGGGCCAGGAAGAATAAATGGTCTGGGGAAAAAAAGATGTTCCTGGTGCACAATTTATGTTCCACTTACTTAACACCTCCTCTGCCAGATAGGTGGCAAGATACACTGCTCCAACCTGTTATTAGAAATTTACCAGAAAATGAAAAGAGAAAGAGATTAAGATGTCCAGAAAACAAAATTACCAACCAACACATTTGTAGCAAAGTTCAATACCCCTTTTTACAAAAGCTACCATCATAACTGCATCTCTGCACGAGAAACATCCTATCCAACCATGAGATAATGGTAGACTGGAGAGATTGTAGGTTGCTGAACGAAGCATGAGCTTAAGAAAAAACAAATGAAAATATTTCTCAACCTTGTATCAGGAAAATAGTTTTATCTAACCATGAAAAGAAAAATAAACTCTGATCTAGACTAGTGAGTTCAGCAAAAACGAAAAAGTGTTTTTATCTATACTCTGGTAAGGAGGCTCCAAGGCTTTCAGAGCTATTTAGTGTCCTTTCTCCAGAGAGAAATTAAGACAATTGAAAATGTGAAGAAAGACAGTGTTCCAGAGTACAGCAGCTCTTCCTTTCTTACCTTCCAAGAGGTAAATGGCAAGCTTGTTGAGTGGCACATTCATATGCTTTTGCTACCACCAAACAAATACCAGTTTATGATAATGATCAATTTCCACATAAAGTGTATTGGCATGAAAGAATATGTACTCTCAGAAAAACAAGGCATCAAACATAGGAGCAGCAAACAGGAGGTTCCTCTGATGCACGCATTTTATAATAGTTTACTCTCTGATAGTTAATTGTGTACACTGATTGTATTAAAAATGTGAAGTAATAATATGTTGTAGTCAATAAAGACTGTAATGGATAATCCTACCAAAACCACAGAAACCTCCCTGTACCCTGGCAACCCACGCCTTTGTCTTCCTGGAGGGACAGCCTGTGAAACAATTGATAGGTCAGTTAAGGAAGAAGTGATTCAGCCGACTAAAAGCTACGTCTGAAAGACAGGACTCAGCAGCTGACTGTTCAACAGAGGGACTGAAGAAGAGGCAATGATGAAATCCACAAGCCAGGCTGCATGGGATGACTCCACTGACTTTAGCTACGTATAAAAAAAAACCCCAAGCCCTGAATCCTTGGAAAACAAAATGAAAAGGAACCCTTTTAAGCACGTCAAGGTTTTCCCAGGCTATGGAAACAGAGCAGCTGCCTTGTGTGCAATTAGCAGCTTACATAAAGAGAATAAGTACAAATAATCAGAAGAGTCTCCTGTAAAGACAGAGGCGAAGAAACCATAGAGGACAGCTTTATGGACTTCAGAAAATACTTATGCAGGCAGACAAAACTGTTGCAACCTCTTCCTCCTAACCTCAGAAAAAAGCTAGGTAAGACTATAGGCAAGGAGACTTGTGCAGAATTATAGTATTACACATAAGCAAAGTGCTATGATTTGTCATTATTAAGACAAAAGAAGAAAGGCTCTCTGGTCCACAGTGAGGAGAAAGAACCAGTAAAAGAAGGTGTCTGTCTCAACTCAAGTAGAAAAATGCACATGGGATGGAAAGGAAGATTAATGACAAAGAGAGCTCATTAAAATGACAAAAAGCCCCTGCTGACTAGAGCAGAAACAGGTTAAGCAGAAAAGAAGAAACACCATTAGTGAGAAAGGTATCAAGGCTGAAGCTGCAAGAAAGAGGCTTTTGGCTGTCAGCAGCCTTCTCACCGGCTGCAGAGCTGACCAGGAGCATTAGCAGGGCAGAATAAAAGACAAGCTGGAGAGGCCAGCATTCTGCCTGAAGTCCCGGGTGCAAGGGACAGAGCAAGGAGACTGACTGTACTCTGGTGAGGGCAGACAGTTCTTGCCCCGTGGCAACAGAATACGGTTAACAGATCAGCTTCCCTATGGGGGGGTGGGGGTGGGGAGCGGGCCAGGGAATTCCGAAAGCACTATGCCTGTTCAAAAAATAATTGGTAAAAGTCAAAGCACCAGAAGAAGGTAGGCTTCTCAACCAGAACTAAAACAAAAGAAGAAAGAATTTGCGAGAGCAACATAATGACAAGCAAAATTTTCTTGGCATTTTGACTAAGTCATAGCAGAACATAAAAACACTGCATAACAAAAGCCCCAGCTATGTCAGTCAGTGCTTCATGCCTTGGAGAGACAGAACAGATGCTACTAAGAGAGAAGGAATAACTTCCCCGCTAAATAAATAAATAATAATAAAAAAGCCAGCATCCTATTTATATATTTAGCTTCCACTTCCTGAAAACAATGTTCCTGTAATCAGTATCAGGTATGCTTTTTTTTTTTTTTAAACAGAGATGGCTTAAAATTGGATGAAGCTATCAAGCAGATCGGAAGATTTATGAGGATCATGTACATATGACCATTTACTAAGCAAATGAAATGACACCCAACAGCGCTAGTAATACACTGAAGTCATATGGAGTAGTCTGTGCATGTGTATGTATGTAGTTGTATAAAAGGGAAAGGAAAGGCTTCCATTAAGTTTAGCTGTTAATGATAAGATGATAGTTGAAACAGTTGCATGTCTGGAGTAATTTGTAAAATCCTGAAACAGACAATAACTTGCAGTTTTCCTCAAAAAACCCTCTCTCATCGCCTTCCTTTCAAGCCTATCAAAGTATCTAACAATTCTTGGATGTTTAATACTTGGGAGTATTAACTATGTAGATAGAAAAGCACTACTTATAAATAATATTGATCTAGTGTGTTAATGTTTTAACCAAGTCAAAGTAGATTCTCAGCTAGAGTAAACTGGTACACTGAAGACACTGCAACATACTAGTTGAGAATACATTTAAAATAACTTTGACCTCATTTTCTGAAACATTAATGCCACTGGCCTAGGAAAATTATATGGTCATTATAGTTTTTATGTAACTTATTTCATTTACAAAACTGCAGGACAGGTCAAATTCTTGGATGCAGATAATCATGAAAGCATGTGAAAATATTTCTAAAAATGTTAGCTACTATTTTAGAGTATATTCCAGCCTGTAGCATGTCAGTATACATTAATCTCATTCATGGGAAAGCTGCCAGGCTGCAAAAGAGAAGACCAGTATCTTTATTACCCCGGCCTCTCACTGGAGAGAGATTCCAAGGTAATAGTTTTCATGCACTCTCAATCTAACCTTTCACTGAAAATACATAACAAGAGACAGTAGTTCAGAGAGATGATGTACTTTCATAAACTTTCATCCACTATGTGGTAAGTCATATTTAAGGTCTCATTTAAGTCTGTAGCATAGCCTAAGGAAACAGAACCAGCTTTAGGTTCTGCACTTCTGCCCCAAGCCTTTCAGCTGCTTAGGACAAGCTATAAGGTTCACAGACAAATTGTGTCAATAGAGACTCATACATTTCCTTCCTGGAAAGGGAATTTATGATCCAGAAGTCAAGATCATGTTTAAGGGAGAAGAAAGAAGGAGCTCTTGTTACAAACTGTAGGAGTCAGCTCCAGAGGAGATCAACAGCTCGCTCTCATACCACCACTAAAGAAAGAGGCTAACAGCATTACCACTGAAGATGAACAGACTTTCTTCTGAAAGTGTGATTTTAAGTTGCTCATTTTCACAGTATGCTGTGTTTTGAGTTTATGTACAATAATCAACTGTGTAAGCGTGCACGTGTACATAGCTGACACACAGACTTGCAGAATGGCCCTAAAAGAAACAAGGTAGTCCAAGTTCAGCATTCATCAGACATGGCTTAACATGTACTAGTTTTCTCTCCAATTCTGTTGTTTAAACTTTAGATGCGGTATTAATACAACACCAGAGTTCCCTTTAGGTTATGAAAAAGCATATGCCCTGTCATACAGGCTACCATATTCTGCACTAGGAAGCACATATTGCAGCGGCATGCTGTTTTTAAAATCTTATAAAGAAATTGGAACAGTACTTACTAAGGTCATATTGTATTATTTTGCCATACAGTGAGCTCACCACCTTTTTCATGACCATCTTAGTTGTGTTAAAACATTGCCTTTTATTATTTTATTGCCTTTAATTGCACATAACAGAGCTACGCTCAAACTGTTCTTTCCTGCCTCTATCGCACAGTTGTCGTAAATGTTACTCCACTTCTTTCATGAAGGGGTTAATGCCTTGAAGGGATCTGATGTAATAACAGCTGCTGAAATCCCATAGCAAGAGTCAGAGGTGACCAGTCCAGCAGTACCATGCATTAGGAAAAGCTGACAAGCAGCAGTGGGAATGTAAAGCAAACTGATCATGTAGCCAGTATTTAGAATGGACCAGCATATGAACAGCAAGGACTTTTCTTGGAATTGTGACAAACTTGTACAGCCAGCAACTGGCTTACATTTTGAAGAGGGTATTTTTGTTTTGTTTGTTTGGTTGGTTTTTTTAAATGAGAAAGCTAGAGCTACCATAAAAACCAAAGTGTAATTAGGTGCAACACAGTATGCAACACAGTTGTACCACGTCAGATCAAAGTAATGTAAACTCCGTAATCTTGCTCCATCAGTGGCCAACAGCAAATACATAATGTAAAGTGTAAAAGAAGCACTGTACTCCAGTGCTTTTCTACTAGTCTCTCATCTTCCATGGATTTGCCACCACAGGACTCTAAACCAGAGGTAGCATTCAATAGCTTTTTCTTCTACTAACCTGCTTGGTGGTTTTTTTAAGTCATATTATCTGTAATATCTACAGTGCTCTGCGGTACCAAATTCCACAGCTTAACAATGCTGCAAGTTAACCACTCTGTCCTTTTGCCCTGAGCATGCCACCTGCTCCTTTCATTCCCTCCCTGCCTGCTGCCTTTTTAATAGGTAAAGACAGTGAACAACTGTTCTCTATTCACCCTCCCTATGCCACTAACAATTTTATCAAATTCTATTGTATTCTTGCTTTTCCTCAAGCAGTACCTTACAGCAGAGGAGACCTAGGCTCCGTATCAGTTCTTCCTGATATGGAGAAAAGTATTTTGAAGCCCTGGTCTCCTCATTTTAAAAGGATATCATATGGACAAGTGTGATAACTATGATCACACAGAACTGAAGACTCAAAACCAACAGAAAGTTACAGAATGACATGTTTTCTGTTTTATTCTCTATTTCTGTTCTAATTCTTCACACTTGGTTTGCTTTACTGAATGCCACTAAGCATTGAGCTGACATTTTCCTAGAATCGTAACAGCTCTAAGATCATCCTTTTGTAGTATTAACTAGTACAGAGCCCTTCACTGGAAATGTAAATTAGGAACGTTCTCTCTCCAAGTAATTGCTGTGCATTTAATCAGCACCAAATTTCACACGCCATTTCAGTTGGCCACTAATATGAAGTCCTTTTCCAACACTGAACAATTAATAGTTTAAACACAGAGAAGCCAAGACTTGAAAGATACACAGTTTGAGTTTACTTTCTAGGTAAACACAATTCTGCTTCAGATAAGTATTTTCACCTCACTTTCAAAGAGGCTGTTTCAAAGTCAGCCTCCAGATGGAAACAGTGATGCACTCATTTAAAACAGCATAACAGTGAGCTCTTAGTCACTCCATCTTAATCATTATTTTATCAAAACCAATATGTTTTAGCAATCTTTCCAGGATAAAAATCACATTAATTCCCAGTAACAAAACCACATTCATGCTTATAGCAGGTAGTTTATGAAGACCATGGGAGCAAAATTTGTAAGACATTTCAACTAACCTTGAGATCACAAGTGGTGTTAAGCAGCAAATTTGAAGGTTTGAGGTCACGATGAAGCACATTGGCTGAATGGATATATTTTAACCCTCTCAGAATCTGGTAAAGGAAATAACAAATGTGGTCGTTGCTGAGGTGTTGAGTCTTTAAGAGCTTGTAAAGATCCGTCTCCATAAGATCTTGCACAATGTATCTGTCCAGCATCAGATGTAAGGCAGCAAAACAAACATGGTGTCATGTTAGATATCAACATACAGTACCAGATGAAACTTCCGTAACAATTTTTCTCTCTTATTTGTTTGTTTCATGACAATCATGAAACTATGTAGTTGCTTCTTGCTTTACAAGTTTTGAATCGAATCAATCCTGTTACATGATGCAGCCCTTTACAGAATTAAGAGGCATCAGCATGTGGTCCTCTCAAATTAATCATCATAAACCTCTATTTCTTTATATTAGAGCCTGATTTTTATTGGAATCTTAATATGATCAGATTCCTGTCCTGCTTGCCAAGAAATAAAGACTGGTTTTTAGTTTAATGAGTAATAAGCTTCTGAGATACTTGCTTCCAGTTGCATAAAAGCATGAAGGTAGAAGATCTGATCATTTCTGATCAGTCTTCTCTGCCACCTCTCCATTTCAAAAATTCAGCTGTTGTTCTCCTTTACTATACATTTATTACGCTATATTGAACACAACAGTCCTTTGCTTACCAGAATTAAATCCTAATATTTTCAGTCAGATGATTTTTTTTCTAAGATTGGAATGAACATAAAGAAAAGGCATTTTTTTCTGCTTTGCCAGGAAGGAGTTAAGTAAAATTTTCTTCTCCCTTAATTCAATTTGGCTGCAAAACCCTTGGGGTGTAGTTCCACGATCACTTTTCACCGAAATAGGATTTCGTGAAAACATGCTACTATTGCCATTCCAGTTGGGCGTTCCCAGCCTCTCCTCTGGGTATTGAGATTGGATCACACAACTAGGACATCTTTTTACAGGCAGCATGCACTTACATTAGTCAAAGTGGCCACAGAAATGCAACCTCAGAATCCCACATAAGACCAACTGAACTCAAATAATATATTGATAATTTATGATGTGAAAACATTTGACCCAGATTCAATTCAGTTTCTGCCTGCATGCACTTAATGCCTTTTATTGGGCAGACATCTGCGAAGACCCACAAAAGCAGTAGGAACTAATGCACACAGACTTGGAGAAATTAAGCTGGCTGACTCTAAACTAGGCCTTATATCTCAGGTAGGGTCTCCCAGCTAAGACTACTTTGTACATTAGATATCCACATGAAGTCGTATCTACACAAAGCCAAGCTTCCCATGAAAGAACAATTAGTATAACAAAAAGGCCAGATTTGCATATATTAATCAAGCACGTTTACCTGCCCTTGTGCAGTTTCAGACTTTTCACATACGCAGGAAGCACTGCAAAACCAGGGGTTGTGTTTTGCTTTACACCCCCTCCCCCCCGATGTATCCATTCTATTCGTTAAGAAAATTTTAGACAATTATAGCAGAGTCTGGCCATTTTATTTTCTCCTCAAAGCAATCAGTTCTAACAACAGCTCTAACAACATCTAACAACAAGAGCAAATATAGTTTTAGGATTAAGTGACTAAACTAAATCATCTCTACAATGTTGAGTTCTTTGCCTTGGAAGATAGAAATTAACAATTTTTTTCTTTTCCTGAAAAAGAACAAACAAAACTAGCATTCACCTACATATCAAATCTATGTATGTATCTATAAACCTACCAAACACTATGAACTTCCCTTTCAATTTACAATAATAGAAGCCAACTTTTATTAAAATTTAGTAAGGAAGAGGATGAAAAGGAAGAAACAATCAAAACAGAGAAGACAACAAACATCACTAACTACACAGAATAACTTAAAACTTTGAAAGGATACACATCTTTCATTTGTTCAATAGTCGGAGCTCTGATAATATCATTTATTCCAATAATATTCTCATGCCTGAAGCGCAGTAGGATCTTAATCTCTCTGAGAGTTCTCTGGCAGTATGTCTGATGCTCAAAAGGACTGATTTTCTTTATAGCAACTCGAACTTTGTTGACGTTATCATAGGCAGAACTAGAAGAGAATCAATAACATTAGTTGTAAGGAATATTAAATTCATTCAATTCAGAAAGCAAGAATGTGAATTCAGCTGAATATAGGGGTAGTGCATTTGTTTTACATTCATTTTTATCAAATGAAAAGAGGCAACAGCAGCACTTATCTTTTAGTTTGATGAACAGACAAAATACTGTTGTACTATCACTAGCCTATTTGGGTATCTACCAGTCATTAGCTTTCCCAACTGACTTAGAGTCTGCTGATTCCCAGGTACCTGAACAAAGAAAGTAGTATTCATCTTCTTTATCAGCATGTGTAACAAACAAGTTTGAGTCTTTTTCTATATGCTGTAATCAAAAAGTTGAGAGAAAAAAGTTCATCTTGAGTTAACCCATTCACTTTGGGGCGCAGAAAAGCCTTCAGAAATCATCTTTCAAGCAGCAGAATTCCACATCCCATGTCTAACTCCTGCAAGTAATTCCAATTGCCACAACCTTTCACTCCTCCATCGAGCTACCCTGCCGGCACCTCCACAAAGAACAGACATGGAAGAACGAAAGGGATGGAGAATTAGTGAAAACACCTTTCCAAGTTCAATTCCAAAGTTAACAGAGTTTGAGAAGAGAATGAATGTATCGGACTACACACATGAAGTGAAAGCAAGCAGCAGTACAACAAGGTAATACGGTGATTGTGACCCACATCAATGAACGCGCTGGCTGCTACGCTTACAATACTGTCATTTCAGAAGCTCAGAACAGCATTCCTAGCAATACCAATAAAGCAGTCTCAGTATTTCTGTTAAAAATGCCTACGCATTTATTAAGAGTATCACAGCCTGAGCCTAGTAAAAAGGCACAGTAAAACATATATAATTTTCTAAAATTTGGACTCAGGTTATTATTTAGCAAAAATGTTATGAATCCTTACAAATTTTAGGATGTTTTCTATGGTCTTGCTTATAAGAATGACAAAGAATCTCATTATAATAATTTCTCTTTGTATTAAAAGTATATGGTAATTTAATTAATTAGAATGTAAATATGTGTACATGATTCTTGTTCCTTTCAAATTTCTTTTTGCTCACTACTGCATTGTTAGGAAATTAAAAAATAATCAAGCCTACATTTAAACATTTCTGTTAGCCTCAACTATTTCATATAAAAATATAAACATACTAGCCAAACAGGCTTTACATTCCACCGATTTTCTATAATCGAGTCCCAGAACATTCTTTGAAACTCTCTTAATTGACCTTACTCTGCAGAGATGTCCAGGTATCTGGTGATCAGGTAAAGCAGAATGAAATATGGAAATCCAATTAGAAAAGGAGACCTAAAAGGAATTCAAATGCCTGGCCACATCCAGGTTCTTCTACCACTAAGCAGATTTATGGTGCAACAAGGTGTTTTTGAGCCAGTACTGTTACCACTGTATGCAAAAGTGTTTAACATTTCTCGCTTTCATTATTAAAAATGGCATAGAATTTGTGCCGCCAGTAAGATCTTCATACAGCTCATGCATATGTAGTGACATCCTTTTTGCATGATTTTTCCGCAGAATCACTTTGACCTGTCTGCATCTGTAACTCCGGTCTACAACCACAGACAGACTGCACAATTTATTTGCCTCTAGAAACACTGAACTCAAATGCTCCACAGGGTGCTTTGAAATTCCACATGCTAAGCAAGTATTCATTACAACTGTTGCTATTACATATGTATAGATAACACATTAGCAGTTCATAAGTCCCAAAATAGATAATAACAAAGTGCCATAAGTGGAACTTGGCATAGCCTTCAAGAGCACTTCGTCTACAGTAATTTTCTTAGTTAATCAGTTAATCACCTGTGGTGTTTACAATATACCAGTAAGGTAAGTCACAAGCAGAAAACAAACCTAGAAGTAATTCTGAAGCATGAACAACCTGTATTTGGGAAAGAAATTAAAGAATCCTAGGGACCTTTTTGTCGTTATAAACAAACCTCCTACCTCCTTCTTTGTATTGACTTAAACTTTTTTTTTTCTCCCACAGTGCAGAATCTTACTTCCTTTCAAAGTACTGGACAGCAGCAGCTATGCAGAGCAGAAAAAGGCAAAATGCCAATATTTACCAATTGATGCTGCTTAAATAAAAGCTCCTCATCTCTTAAAGTTATTGATTCTCAAGCAAAAGTTGGTTATTGATGAAAAATATGCATCTTTCCTTGCACAGATTCAATGAACTTGAATCCATCAATTAAATACACCAAGACTTCCTCTCCTGTAGCTGTTTCACTTATAGTTCTTGAAGGACCTTCTTAGCAAAAGGTTTATGCTGTTATTTAAAAAAGGATGGGTAATTTTGCTTTCAGATGGTTCAACTATAAAACAGATGATTCAGTGTGGAAAAAAAGCTGACTATTTGCAGCAAAGATGCAATCAATTTCCTCTCCAGTGTACATTCTGCATACACTCATTTTTCTGTTCGTATCAGAAGATCTCACCGCACTAAGGTAGCTAAGCATGCATTGCTGTTACCACCGCAAAGCCTCAGCTAAGGAGAGCAAAACCGAAATACTACCTAGTTGAAACATTAAAAGGGACACTGGATTTATTTCTGTTGTCACACTTTCTGAAATACAAGCTTTTCTGTAACTCGATTAAATGTATGAAAGATTATCTCAATTCCTATGAGCAAGAAACTAATCATACAAGTAGTTAGGTACAATATTTTAAATATCATGCATAATACAGGTGCATAGAGAATCTGTATTATAAAATTAACACCATTTCACATTCTCAGAGTCACAGTACAGTCCTCAAAGAAAATATGGCTTTGAGTAAACTCTGTGAACCTTTAAAAAACAGTGCTTTTTCAATTTGACACATGCTATAGAAAACTGTAAAAGCTACATATTAGACTGGACTTCAGTAGAACTGAAGAGTCATGTGTGCTCTCATGCACATATGCTACAATCAGACACCTATTTGGCCTATGAAACCATATAGCAATATCCACATCACTACCTAGGAAACACCGTAAACTAACAAAATGGGGTCCTTTACAGGTCAGACTGAACCATTTCCCAAAGCTTTCCCTGTTCCTCACAATCTCCATCCAACCACTACCTGCCATCAACACCAGATTTACCCACCACTCTCTAGAGCTCTGCTGAAGAACCATGCTGCTCACACACAGTGCCCATTTGTAGTGTTCGCAAATGAACACCTGTAAAAAGTGCAAATCCAAACCCTTGATGCATTAACTCGCTGCAGTTCATATAACAACTTACTTATCACTTAACGCAGGATTCATCTTGCTTAGCCTTAGCTAGAATTAGAGATCTAATTTTACGACTAATTATCACCTGTGCTCCCCCTACAGTCCAAAAAGGAATAGCTCCACATAGACATCCCGCCCACCACCCAGCCTGTCCTAAATTTAGATTATTTGCATTCTGGAAGTGCTGTCCCAGTGTGCACAGTCTAACCTAGTTGTCTGGACTTCCAGCTTCCACTAAATCTCACAACAACTGTTTATATTTTCACTGACACAGTTAACTGGGACTCCTTCTAAAGGCAAGAACCTTCAATTATCTAGACTTTTTTCCAGAGAAGATAAAAATCTGTCAAGTGGGAATAACAGTTCATATACTAACAACTTTTAGAGTGATAATTTATAGCTTTTAGTTTCTAATAATTAACCACATATACCAATCACTGCACAAAGAACTTTCCCTTTAACAGTCAGTTACTCACATTATGATGAATCTAGTTACTGACACTTTAAATATTCAGAAGGAAGGATTTATTTCCACCCTGATGATGTGCAGCTTCACAAGCTGATGCAATCATTCAGCTGCGAGTGCTATTTATCTGTAATGTGATAAATTTAAATATAGATTTTGCAACTGCCCAACTCTAGTATACACAACATTATTCCTATTTCAAGCTGTGGTTACTATCCTGTGACAACCTGCAATAGCACCAATATTTAGATACTTTTAAGACACAACGTGAAAATCAATACAAGCCCTAGCAGTACAGTTTATCATTCCTAAGTATCTTGTAAATATATAATGAAGTTTTGACAAAGTAAAACATCTTGCACAGCTGTAAAAAATAGACAGATGAGCATTTATAACCTGAGAAGTTGCACCACACAACTTTTAAAGCCAGTGTTTTCTCCTTCTACTGCACCGGTACCAACTTCCTTTTTAAAAAGCAGCACAGGGTGGGGCTGCTTCCAAATGCAACGACCAGAAAGTGCAGCACAGTATCTGAGCAGCCTACAGAAAACAGCACACTAATCGCTAAGATGAACCTCTGACATGTAGCCCCTCTCCCATTAATTCCTTCTCAAGGAAGGAAAGCTTTTCACCAGACAGATCAGGCCAAGTGCCAAAGCTTAGCTCCTTCTACCCACAATGGCTGCTGCATGTTCTTCCATCCATTTCTATTCTTCACATGTTTCATTTCAGAGCAGAACTGGAACAAGTGAGAGCATGCTGCAGCTGCTGGGAGGAAAGGAGCCAGCTCCTGGCAATAGTTACATCCCACAGAGGGCTGTTTCTTCATATAACCATTGAAAAACAACGGCCTACTCTGTCGGCACCCCCATCCGCAGTACGCTCCTCTGCCACGCTGCCTGAAGGCTTACCCCATCATGGGATATTCTTCCAACACTTCTAGGATTATCTACCTTATGGCTGTTTTACAGGCTGCTCTCAGCATATGCATACATACACATAAAAATACACAATGCTACCGGCAAACATCCTAATTACAGCTCTAAATAAAAGATTGATTTGAAGTTTAAAAGGGATGTTTTATCAGTTGCTTTTGTGTTGCTGTGGAAACAAGACTCCGAGGGCATATCCAGGGATAAGAATCTTTCTGAAATATTGAATAATTCTGCTTGCAACCAGGAGAGGAAAGGCAAGAATTCCTAGCAAACCAGCTGATCTATGAAGATCTTTAATCTTTTCATTCAGTCTACGTTTAGCTCAATCACAGACATTTCTACAACATGCTGATGTTTATCAAGTTACAATGCAAATAGCTTAAACTTATTTTTAAGACCGCTGTAAGAAAAATAATGCAGTATTATGATATAGTAATAACCAGCAGTACCATAACAGACTGTTGGCTACAATTTTTGGGGGTGGGGGAAGGTGGTGTTATGGGTACAGATTTGTGGAGAGGACTGTTTGTTTTTTTGGGTTTGTTTTTGGGTTTTGTTAATAATCAGATATTAACCCTTTCAGATTCTTCAGAATAATTAGTTTCTGATTCTAGGTGATTAACATACAAGGAGCAGCCACAGTGTATTATTCTTTCACCAAAGAGAAAAGACTGGAAAAAGGATAGTAGTCAAAAAGTAGTCAAAGACAGTTTCAGATTTGAGGACATCCAGTAATGTGTAATTTTTATACCGCTGAATATACTTTTTGTCCCCAACAGTAAACACCTATGGTTACTACAAATGTTTGTTATTTTGTTCCATTTATTTGTAATATTTTTGAAGATAAATAAGTATATTATTCATTAAACCTTTTTTATTAGCACTAACTTACAGAATCAGCACCTCGTTTTAAAAGGAATATGTGCCTATTCATATTAAGAGATATTTGCCTTGATTTAACAGACCTCAGTTTATGAAAAGACAACCCACGTCCTGCTCAGAGTTTTTGTTTTGATTTGTCAGCTTTCTCTAGAAGAGGTTCTCAATAACCGAAGTTCTCAACAGAAGAGGTTCTCAATAACCAAACATCTGCCAGGCTTCTCAGCTGCGAATTCAGGAAATAAACTATAGAAACAAGGGCATCTTGATACACTTCTACCTTTCTCCATTAAATATTTAGTTTTACAGACTAATTCCTACCATGTAGGAAAGTTAGTAGATCCATGAAAACTGAGAGCTACCTAAATATTAGATTCTTAAAAAAAAAACAAAAACAAACAACAAACACCAAAAAACAAGTCAGCCTTGAGGCTGTAGTTGCTTTTCAAGCTACAAAAAGATAACAACTTTAAGAACACTAGCACCACATACTTCTTCATCCTACTCTGAGGGACAAAAGTCAAATAAATTGTAATTCAGCACTCTTGAATTATCTACTGGTATGCTACAGACACTCCCCATGGATTATTAAAGATAGCTCTATGTATTATCTTCTCAGTCTTTGGGAAATATGCATAAGCACTAATAGCTTATAATGAAAGAAGAGGCCAAAAAACTTGAATTCAAAATCGATATACTTCAGAGTAAGCTTAGATACAAGAATTATGTGCTGAATTGCCAGAAGTTTGAATGTTTAAGAAATGGACCTCTCCTCATCATCATCAGATTACTGAATTCTCCACCATTTATTGAGTGTGTCGGAAAACTACCTCAAGTTATAAATTACAGGATGACCTCACATTTATCTTAAGTCTTGTTTTTGTCAAGGAAAGAAAAAGAATATGCACTGCTGTGACATATGGCTGCCCACAGACACGGAAACTCACTGACAATTTCTCCCCATTTTCTTGCATCTCATGCTACAAAAATGGCAGCAGAGGAAGACTGAGCCACAAGAGAACATTTAAAATAACTACATAGTAGATGTGATCCAATTTGCAGTAGTATTTACCTAGCCCTACCTGAAAATTCCTAATTGCATGCTATTTGAAAAATCTTGGTTTTGTTTTGGTGTCATTTTGGGCTTTTTTAAGCAGTTTTTCATCTGTCAAGATTCTAGTATCAGTGGATAGATTATTGCTTTGGGGCTAAGAAAATATGAATCCCTGTTTCCAAACCTTTTATCATGACCCCTCTGCAAAGCAACTGTCATACTTCACAAACTCCTCATGAGTTTATCCACATTCCTAATCCCTTTTTGTCTGTTGCTCATCAACAAATGATGACTGCTATGGTTTTGTTTTTATTACAGAAGATACCTAAACAAACTGGTTTTGTTTGTATTTCTTATAAAGTTGATTTTTTTTCCTTTTCCAACAAGGGGGAAAATAAACATAATTTCTAAACCAGTGTCCTTTATTTTATCACAAGTCCATGGCAAGATCACTGCCCAAGTAATCACTGCAGACTGCTCTATGATGCTTTTAGTTAACCTCTGAGGCTTACTGGGTCAAGATGTAACTGCATTACCTTCACCTTTACCACCTACTTTTTCAGTCATCTTTCTCATAACATTCAAAATCAATCCTAATATTAAGGTTTCTGGCACAATTATGCCAACTCTTTCCTCCCATGACAAAAGTGAATAATTACTCATAAGTGATTTTACTCTTTGGCAGTTTCTGATCTACTACAGGTTATTGCCCTTCACGCCACAAATTCTTAAGGCACTTTTGTAACCTCCTACAGGAGATTTGTTTTCATGTATCTACTCAAATAATTCTAATAGGTTACAAAGGCACAATTTTATTTTTCAGAATTTTAAAAGTAAAACCTGATGGAACCTTCCAAAGCATTACAATTTTAAACTATTCACTACGCACATAATAATGACTTAATAGTTGAATTCCTTAGATCACTCCTAGTATTTTGAAAACAAACAGCTAGTCGTGCAAAATGGAGTCTGTTAAAAAAATTGCTTTTGCCAGCTCAGTCAATTCATAATCCTGGGTGTGGCAGACCAGATGATTTGTGTTTTGTTAGCACCTACTAAGCAGAACTATGAAGAGTAGCAATTCTAGAACTACACCTTAACTTTAGTATTAGAAAAATATTAGCTACTTCACCCAGAGTTCTGTATTGTTTGGCTACAGATGTCATTTAACTTCATGGTGTTTTGATCAATCTTAGTTGTTCGAAAAAAAACGATCACTTCTCAGTCTCTTCCAATATGTATTTTTCTTTCTATACCTTTAGCCGTGAAGCACTGTGACTTCAAATCATCATATATGCCTATGCTACTTTATGCCACTTCAGTGCAAGTTGGTCTTCGGAAAATAGACAACTCTTACATCTTAGTATTTTGTCTACTTCTTGCCTTCCCACTTATCCTCCCCATTTTAGAGGTTTACAGGTTCTCCGCTGCCAATATTTCCTTTGATAGCCCCTATGCCAAATTTAACATTTAGGCAAATGTCACCGTTATGTTTAAAGGCCCTTTGGCTACTTGTGGAAAAAAACCCCTCATTCCAAAAGTACCCATTGCTTTTGATAAGATATTATGATATTAAATATTACTATCTTTCTTCTCTCTATATAAACTTAAAGACAATTCCTGTGGGAATCCATTTCAGGATAAAATTGTAAGGGCTCAACAACATCTGAGACAACCTAAGGGCTCACTGAATTAAAGGGAGTGGTTGTAGTTCAATCTCCTTTTTGTGCCTGACAACCCTGCCCCTTTCTCACTTTTTTGGTTGGAGCAGTGGCTTTGTCTGTGACAGTTCAGAGAACTGAAGCAGCTCCAAGTCAAAGCAGCTTACAAACAGAACAGTAAAGAAGTCTTTACCATCATATTCCTACTCCCTTCCTGTGTCAGCACTAGAACTCACGGGGATTTGCATCAGTCACATCACCTTACTGCCTTTAAATTTTATTTTATTTTTTATGAAGTAACTTTTCAGCTAAATCAGTTTTCCAACACAGCTAACTCTACAGCTCTGTAAGCACCAGCACAAGAGCAGAGGAAGGAACGACACGACCCGAGGCACGGAAGGAAGGCTGCCCCTTTAGAAGCAGCACAGCCTGAGATCAGCACAAGTCAGTCATGGAAACCACAGCTTAAGTGTCTAGGCCTGATTGTTATGAAAGCTAAACCTCCATACATGAGCCGATGAAGTGCTGACTTCCTCCTCCTGTGCTTATGGCTTCTCAAGAGGCAACAAAAAGCCACCAAGACAGCGACAGCAGGTCAGTTACATCACCAACGTTACTCCAGAGTCTGGAAAACAACTGCCGCCACCCTAGCAGCAAAGCAGGCACTACAAATGTGCATAGGAAATACTTCCCCTTTCCTAGAGAGAAGGGAGAGCACTACCAGAGAGCTGTGAGAGGTAACAGTATTAAATCTCCCAATGTGGTTTACTCTTTTGCCTAATAAGGTTCTAATTTGACTTATATGCCAAACACTCCTCCTAAAATCAGCTTCAGAAAAAGGAAAAAACACAAGATGCAGACAATTTCTATATTTTTCAGTAATTAGGTTATTTAATTGATTCTGAACAATACAAGTCTTCAGAAGAGACAGTTCACAGTATTTCACTCCAACAGAAAATAAAGAAATAAATCACTGATCAAAATCATTCACGCATACTTAGAAGCGGAGGTTTTCCTAAGCCTGTAGAAACAACAGTGCAAAATGAAAACTATCACAAAGCACTAGGGAAAGCAAGTTCATTGCTACCGTCTGCTCTGCCATGGTTAGTTCAGTATTCCACTTGCAGAACAAAACAAAACAAAAAAACCAACAAACCACTAGCACAGAGTGTGCACCTCACCACTATAAGAAGTTACTTCTCTTCAGTGTCAGCTTACAAAGCATCTTCTGCATGTTTTTTCCATCTTTTTAAAACGACGTGCCAACAGTAAACTCTAGCCCCTCAACAGATTAACTGCTTTGTGTTTTGTTCAGACAGGGTATCAGCATTAAGATATGTTGGCTACTGTAACTAAAAGGAAGATATTTCACAATTATGAAACACTCAGAAAAATGCAATATAAAAGTCAGCCTGAATGTCATTTGGGGTTCTCTGCAGCATCCAAATCCCAATAAAATTGGGCAAATTCCGGACTGAAGCAGTTTGGGGAGTATTGATTTGTGGTGCTCAAATGACTTCAAGTTTTACTCAGGACACATCAGCAATATTTGGTGGAGCAAACTGCCTTCCCTCCAAACAAGCAAGAAGTAAGGTACTGCAGTAACAGCTGCTAATTCTAAGGAAAACTGCAAAATTAAGTAATTGCATATTATAAACTGTAAGCCTAATTGCAAGTTGCTGGTACTTAAAACATACCCACAACACAGACGAATTACTTTCTACGATGTAACAAAAACTCTCTTTTGCATTCTAATCACCACAGAGTATTTCAGTATTTTATGAAAATTCTCTTAAAATACAAAAGAACTTCCAAGAGAAGAGATTTTCCCTTAACAGAACTCAGGTTGTTGTGATTTTAGGTACTACTAAACAAGGTAGGTAGTAAAAACACATGCACAACTCCGCTAAAAACTGGACTGTCATGGAAGATTCTGCCCAAATCTAATAGAACAGTTTTTCCAGTAAAGCCTTTCTACAAGCCATGTACACACACACACACAAATCAGTATTGCATCCACCACTGAAAGGCAACCGGGCCTGGGAAGGCACACAGCAACCTTTTGACAGCTCTTCCTTCAGCCAGCGTGCAGGCAGCCAGGGCACCAGAAGCCTGCCCGGGTGGAAGCCGGGGTACAGTCCCTTCCGCAGGGGACGCGAGGCTGTCTCTGCTCTAGCTCTCACCCAGACACCAGAAACCCAGCGGAAAGGGGTGGAGACAGGAATGTTCTCTGAAACAGAAATCAACCCACTGCACGCTGATAAGAGTACGAGAAACCTCATCTTGCCAAAGTATCTACCAATAGTTCATCAAATAAGCCATCTGAATTAATGACATTTATTACTGCTTGGATCTTACTAATCTGCCTGGTCAAAACTGATAATGAAGTAATGCAGATTTGGCTTTTAATGTACCTTGCAAAAAGATGAGTTTGAAAATACCTTCTTTATATGCCCAAAAGTTGTAATAAAGCAAAGGAAAATAAGCTCCCTTCTAAAAAGGAGATTCATTCACAAGCAAACAACTCTCTTTAATAACTGACCTAACAATTAATAGAATCTAGGTTTGACACAGATAAATCACCTGAAACAAACTACACTTTGCTGCATTTCACATACACTATTAATTTACCTTACGACATAGTAAAAGAAAAGTTATATTCTAAAATACATTTATGGCTCCATACACTTCATTTGAGTGATCTGGAAATCAAAATCAAACACAACTGAAATAACTTCATAAAATGTTGTGGGGTTTGGGTTTTTATCCAGACATTATTTGAAAAGTTCCTAAAATGCCTCACTAAGTGCAAGTGAAAGTATTTTCTAGATTACCAGAAAATCCATCTTCACTCATTAGCAGCGCATGCTCACAGTGATGAAGGGCATGGACTGGGCTGCGTTACTAAGTGCGTAGCCAGCAGGTCAAGGGAAGTGATCACTGTTGTGAAGCCACATCTGGAATACTGCGTCCAGTTTTCCTCTCTCCCAGTACTGGACCAAGTCCAGCAGAAAACCATTAGGATGCAAAGGGGGCTGAAGGACATGACATACTAGAAAAAAATTTAGGAAACTGGGTTTGTATAGGCTAGCGGGGAAAAAAAAGGCGGGGGGGGGGGGAGTGGAAAGCATCTAGTTGCTCAAGTTACATAAAGGGGCATTACAGAGAAAACTGATCCAGACTCTTCTCAGAGGCAAAAAGTACAAAGGACAAGAGGCAACGGTCGCAAGTTACGGCAAGGAAAACTCTCATGGTTTTAAGGGCAAAAGTTTCCCTGGGCAGTTGGTTAAACGCTAGAACCAGAAGCTGCCCAGAGCAGAGATGTTGTAGAATCTCCATCCCTGGAGATTCTGGAAATATTGAGTGGACAAGTTGAGCAACTTGATCTAATTTTGACATCAGCCCTGCTTTGAGTAGGAGGTTGGACTACATGACCTCAGGAAGGCCCTTTCAACCTACATTATGCTGTGAAATATTCCACAGCAAGATGTCATAAAATATTTTTATTAAATATCAATTTGATCAGTTAATTTCATTCCTAGATCACAGCTAAAAGCTATGACAAAGCATCAACATGAATAGCATTAAAAAAATTACTATGTTGGCGAAGTATTAGTTTTCAACTCAAGTTGAGCTGTACACCTACTCAGTTGGTAAGTATTCACTCTTCTATGGGCTGTGGATCCCCACTCCTGAACAAGGAGCTCACTGAACTAACAGAGCCTGGTGTCCTACAGATACACATTTCTGATCTCCAGAGTACCAGTAAATCCATCTGTGAAACTGGGGCATCTGCCATGTCTCTTTGGGGGAGTCTGACTTCTCATATGTGACCTCCTGATGCAGTCTTTTCCTCAGTGGAGCAGCATACAGGACCTCTTCACTCTAGCAAAATACCTATTTTTAAGAAACTTGAAGAAAGTTTCCATCTTTAAGACTTCTACCACTTGTCAGATTTGATGGAAGGCAGGCAACAGGTTCAAGGATCATATGTAGTTGTACAGGAGACAGGCTGATGCAACCACATACAGATACTGTGAACATATAAGCCTTATTTCCTTAATAAATCATGCTTAAAAAACATAACACAAGTTATCTCTATCTGTTTCCATGGGCTGTACCATGCTATGTTAAGAAAATGTGTATTTACTTATACCTGAGCCGCACTCTTCACCTTTTAAGCTAGTATCCCATTACTTTGGGCAGACAGGAAAAGTTGCTACCTCTCATCTTCCATAAATCCTAAAGACAGCTCCGATACGAACAGAGAGCATGTAGCTGCTGTCCCATCCCTGCTGCCTGCTGCACAGCTTGCCGACCACCTGTCGCATCACAGGGGAGAGCAGGAAAAGCAGCTCTAACTGCTCCCTCCCTGACTGTCTCCATGTCAGGTTAAGCAAGGGCTAGAAGTCTGAGTGACTGAAGGGAAATGTTTCCCTCAGCCTCCTCCCCAGAGGGAGGAAGCTGATAACTAGCCACCAATTACATTCCCTAATTCTCTGCTCTGATCCTTGCACTAAGAAGGACCTATTAGGGTTGGCTAACTTGTATCAGCTCCCTCTTTTCCTTACCACACAGCCCCAAACATGTTAATTACACGGTATCGACACCCATACCCAACCTGTGCTCCCTAAAAGCACATATAAACAGGGACATCAATCTCTATACTTGCTCTACCATTAAAGGGTAGTCTCTCCAGATCAATGCAATAGTTAACAGAAAAAAAATTATAGGCTTTTCTGATCCTTGCCACTAAGCAGTCCACCCCAGATCACCAATCTGACCGACACAGAGGGATGCAAACGCTACCTTTTTGTGTAATGTTGGACTGTCTTGAAAGAAAGTATTACACAACCATCAATCCCATCAAGTTTTCTATTTTCATCTTTTAATATAAATATCTACGCCTTGCAGATCATTCTAGTCCTGATATTTTTTTTTCCTGTTTCGATCTTCTTCATGCATATACTTCTCAGATTTTCTTTTAAGTGATCCATCCTCTAAAAGTAGGGCTCTTCCACGAGACAGTCGAAAGGAGCAGAACTTTGAAAAAACTACTGCCAAATGTCTTAAATATTATTTTCAGTATTACTTCAACATTCATCTATTGACTACCTTAACTTCTAATACCACTCTTCTATAGCACATCAGTAACACAAAGATGTCTTTGTAACAACCCAGTCAAATTCAGGCCAAGAAAGGCAAGATTTAAGCTTCAAGATTGTTTTCTTCCAACTGCGTTCATGTTTACGATTTATATGCAGTTATTTGCAGCAGTGATAATACTTCACATTCACATAAGCCTGATGACAAAAAGGACTTCCAAAACACAGAATATCCCTATCACATTCCCATTCACCATTTCTTTCCAAAAAGATGACTTGCTTTAAACTGTCAAATAATCATCCTTGCCAAATTACCACTGACCAACCAGATGAAGAACAATTCACACTGGAAATGTAAAGCTCAACACAATCATATTTTTATTGCTGTTTCAGTGTGTTTAAAGTAGGGCCTGTTACCAGGTTGATTTTGGTGTTTTTGCAAAAAGAAGAAAAAAAAAAAACAAAACAAAAAACCCACACACATTTGGGAAGGAGGAGACAATCTCAGAAACCTTTCACATTTTATTGTGTCTGAAAGGTAGTTCTGAAACTCCGGACTTGGTCTGAAAGGCCCCAGCTGACTCTGAGGTTGATAATCCCCTATCACTGAAAGAAAGGGAAAGTCACATAAGGAACTTCACACCAAAACCCCTCAAAACAACTCTTAAGCAAAAGAGAAGGAAAAGGAAAAAAAAAAAACCCACAACATTTGCATATATTTGGATAAATTAATTCAGAGTAACAAACATGACTGTATGACTAAACTGCTCAAAGAATGTCCTGCAGTCCTAGAAAGTGTTGAGGATTTTGGCTAAAACTTTGCACTGTGATCATCCCCTAGTTTTACATGCAGAAATAGTGAAAACAAAAAATAGGTTAGAAAGGGACGCTGACATGGATATTCACTTATTAACCACTTCACCCCCAGCAACAAAATTTCCAAGTAAAGGTGCAAGCCTGTATCAAAGGATGAACATTTTTGGCGGAGTTTAACTGGAGGACATTAAGATGGGAGTTTGCCTGATAAGATGCCTTTTCTGCTTACAAAGCTGAGAAAGTGCAACCACAACGTAGCAGTAAATACACTGCTCTGTTAAGTTTATTTTTACTCAAAACCTGATTATGTTAAAAATGACTGCACAAGGGAGAATAGGTAAATGCCTTCAAGGGTTTTCAAATCCAGATGAGAGAACATTCACCTACAGTCCATTCAGTCAACATCTTCCTCTACTTCCTGTGCTGTTATTTTATGTTGTGATCAATATTTCTCAAACATTATTCTCTCTGCTGCAAAATCAAAATGGAAGACTGACTGTAACAGCACTACCCTAAGAATACTTCGTTTGCCCCTTAATTCAGTAATATAATTAAAAGAATTTTATTGTTTTCAACTCCCTAATTCAGAAATAGAAGAATTAGGAAAAACAAGGAAAAAAGTGAAGGATTTTAAGAGTTAAGTCACTTGTTTTCCGTATAACAAGCCTTATGGCACAATGCACTTGTAAATAACTAGCATCTCCCAAGGCATACATATTAGCTGCAGGTCTAAAACAAAACCATCAGAGCCTGCTCTGCTCTCCTTCATTAAAGTGTACAAATGTAAATGGATTTTGCAGTTGCGGGAAACATCTCCATCTGCACACTCATAGCTTGCCCTCTACCCTGCCCCCCAAGGGAGAAGCTTCTGCAGATCCTCACTGCATGAGCAATCAAAGCAAGATAAGAAACATGTAGTATTAAACTGCATAACCTATACGTCCCTTGATTGATAAGTAATCTTATTTAATCATAAGAGCTTGGATGTTAGGCACTACGAAACATTACAGTTGCTATGGCACTTAACTACAACAAGTGCATCCAACACTTCCCTTATCAAGTATACAATATAAACTGAGACTTTGTTCCCTGTCATTTCACACCCAAGGCAGAAGAGCAATAATTAAGAGCACAACATACCGAATTTAGTATTTCACATTAATAATTTCAGAGTAGAAAACACAGGAGCCAAATGCATATTTCAACTGAACTGGCTATTTGGATTTTTTGTTAGTAATTTTGTATAGCAGTCATAGTAGACGCAATGTATTAGAATAAGTTTTTAAATAAAAGATAACCTTATATAGTTTGGGGTGGGGGGGGTGGGGGAACAGTTTCAGTATAGAACTTAATACCATCTGGAGGGGCAGAAAGTGGCCCTGTTTCCCCTGTATCTGCTCACTAGCACAGTGATGCCAAAAAAGGGCATCAACTGCCGTCATACTGCTTCTTGTAATCCTGATCTGCGGTGAAATATTTTAGCTTTAACACGTTGTCTGTTAAACACACTTTTAACACCCCGTTGATATGAACTGGACTATACACAGCTTACATCTTGGAAGTACTATTCCCAAGCACTTCCCTAAATTGGACTGCAAGTGTAAACCAGTGCAGTTAGTACCGAGATTATCTGCACTGCTTTAGTTGCCCTAGTTCAGATGATAAAGTACACAGTAATAAAATACAGTTTGTACCACAAGCTACATTAACAAGTTTTGGACTGGATATATCACTGTGATTTCTAACACTAAAACAATAACAAGGACATTTTTACACTGTAAACAGGATTTCTGATTTACATTTTGAAGGTTCTTCCCACAGCAAAAAAGCGAAGACTGCAACTCAGAACTTTGTAGGAGAGGCTCATCTCCCCGCTAAGTTCAGGCCTAGATGAAAGCTTCCACCCTGAAATACAGGATGACTTCATCTTAACAGCCCAGCACAATTCAATGACTATATGCAAAAACCTATAGCTATAAAAACCTGTAACATACAGCTGAAGGTTGTGAGGAGCCTTTGCTGAGAAATGCAGTAGTTTACAAAAGATTAAGCATCAGAGAGAGAAATAAATGCTGATAAAGCTTTCATGAAGTCATAGCCTGTAAACCTCATTTAGTACCTCTGGTCAAAAAACATGCTGAAGAAAGAGAAGTAGTGCTGGAAGAAAGTTGACAAAACGGAACAAAAAAAGTTTTTCATCTGCATACCTTAAATTATTTAAGAAGTAAGGGGGTTTTTTAACCTGTTTTACTAACAGAAGAGAGAATAAGAAATCCTAAGTAAGGCCACCGAGCATGTCAGATTTATAACCCAGTCACTAGATAGACCATCACAGAGCATCATCCCAACTCACTAAGATTGCTAAAAAACCCATCTCACACTCTCAGTCGGGTTAGCTTACATTTCCAGTATTTTGTAGTTCATTCCCCTTGCTCTTGAAGACTGATACTAACGAAAGCAAACACCCACGATCGCTTTTTAGTGAGACTTAGTACAAGTCTTCGTGATACAAACTAACCAAGAGCTAGAACGGCTGAGGAGAACTTCCACCTGTATACCTGTTAATTCAGACACTAATCTGGCAGGCTATGCAGCACAGGCAGCACGTCCTAAGAAAAGCCAGGTAGGGGCAGCAAATCGTATGCACGGATTCACTTTTTTTATCAACTGGGACCTCGGGGACATGCAGCCAGGTGAGCCTTCGCAGGGGCACAAAGAGGAACGCGGAGCTGCTAGCAGGATTTTACGACCTTTTCCCCTTTCTGAACGTCTGCAATCACACTACGGAGACGGAGAAAATAAAGAGAGCAACCAACTCTAGAGGCAGGGACAGAAAACATTCAAGAAAATAAACGCACGACGGAAAGGAAACGAGGCGTTCAGCTGCACCCATCGATGGAGGAATTTTGGAAGCGGGGGGAGGGGGGGGGAAGGCGGCAGCGAGGGAGGGGAAGGGTGATGCCGGAGGGACGACCTCGGGAAGACGAAGGGAAAAGCAGAGCCGAGGAGAGCGAGGCAGAGATGCTTGAGCCCCGGCTTCCCCTCCCCCGAGGGCAAGGCACGGGCCTCCCCCCCTGCAAGGGCGGGCCGGAGAGCCCGGGCCGGGCCCCGGGGAGGCTGCGGCCAGGCAAGGGCGGCGGGGAGGGAAGGAGGGAGTTGTTCAGGGCAAGGGCGCTGCCCCAGCCGGGCTCGGCAGCCGGCACTCACCACACCATGCCGTAGGCCCCCTCGCCGATGTAGGAGAGGTTGGTGTAGCGGGGCCCCACGTCGAACACTTGGCCCCGCACCATCTCCGGGCCCCCGGCGTTGGCAGAGCCGCCCGCAGCCCCGGCCCCCGACACCGCCGCCATGTTGTCCGTGCCGGGAACCGCGGTGACTGCGTGCGGGGGGGGGGGGGGATGGAGGGGGGGGAGGAGGAAGGAGGGGGACGAGGAGAAGGATGCGGGAGGAAGGAAAAGAGGCGTCGCCCGCTCCGCCGCGCTCCGGAGCACCGGCCGCTGCCGCCGGCTCCCAGGCCCCGTCAGCGCCGTCGCCGCCGCGGCCGCTGTGAGGAGACGCTGCCGGCCGCGCGCGCGCGCATCGACCCGGGCCGGGGAGGGGAGGAGGGGTGGGGGCTCGCGCGGAGGGAGCGGCGGCGGGGCGGGGCCGGGCGGGGCCGGGGGCGGGGCGGGGGGCGGGGCCGGGGACTGCGGTAACCGCAGCCGCTGGGGAGGGGGCGCGGCGGGCGGGTCACGTGGTGGGCGTGCCGGCTCTGCGGCCGCGCGGCCGCCCGGCGCCATTAGAGGCGTCAGGTGACGGCGGGCGGCGGCAGGAAATGGAGCCGCGGGGCCGGGCCGGGGTCCCGCTGCCGGGGTCCCGCTGCCGCTCGCCGCCCTCCCGCGGGGAGGCCGCAGCACGGGCCCTGCCGGCAGCGGGCGGAGCGGCGGCGCCTGCCCGGGGCTCGAGCTTCTGCCCGACGGGCGCCAGCCCGCAGGAGGCCTCGGGGGCCGGGCCGCGCCGGCCTGGGTCCCGCAGGCCCCCGCCGCCCGGGGCAGCAGCCGCTGGCTGCGTGCTGCAGGCCGGGCCTCAGGCGGGGCTGCGCTGCGCTGCGTGCGGGGTGGGCGGCCCGGGGCGGGGCAGGGCCGGGCCGGGCCGGGACTCCCGCTGCCGGCGGGCCGGGCCCGGGCGGGCCGCGCGGTGCTCTGGGCTGCGCCGCAGCCCCCCCGTCGCGCAGCAGGAGGGTATTCCGCGCGAAAGCTGCCTTGCTGTAATAAGGGCGAGCTTGCTTCTGACGTTTCCTGACTTCAGCGCGTCGGTTTGCAACCTCTGGTTAGCATAGTGCTTTTATACAGAACTATCTTTTCCTGTTAGTTGTTTCCCATATAACGTAAATAAACCCCAGGCTTTGAATGGGAGCTGACAGTGCAGTTGAAGATGGTTTGTATCGTGCCGTGGTCGCTGCTTGCAACAGCGTCTGTCTGTCTTGTTTTCCTGCAAGGCTCATTTTCCTAAAACAGCTTTTGCTCCATCTAGAAGTTAGCAGAAGTTATGCCCAAGCATCTTAACACCACTTCTGAATTTTGTTCTGCAATTCCGTAATGATCTTGACAAAAAGTAGTAACTCCTGATCAGAAATCCTGCTGCTACTTGCTTTAACTACCATTGCCACAGCTGCTTGAGATGTGCTGTATCTCCTGTTCCTTTGAACGTTCGTTCAAATGCATACCTTGGTACATCCCAGCACGCCTGTGTCTCCACGTTCATACCCATCCCAGTCTGTCAGAAGACCCCACTGTGGAATCATCCAGTTACCCCCTGACTGCCAAGCTTTTTTTCTTACAAATTTTCTTACACTTTTGCATTCCTGTTGAACAGTGCTCAGCCAGAAGCTGATACGTGACAATCCAGTTGCGCTCCGGTTCTCACCGGCTGTACTTTGCCCTCTTCTTTCTTTCAACGTTTCTCTCCCAGCCCTGCTCTCTCTTCTGTTGTCGTTTTTCCCATTGACATCTCCGCTGACAATGCTGCTGCTTCGTGTCTGTCCTTGCCTTGCAGTCGTCCCTGCCAGTGCACTCTCTGTCTTCCTCCCAGCTGCCAGAGGGTCATTTCTGGCGTCCCACCTTCTTCTGTCACTGCTTGCTGCAAGCCAGCTTCCTTTGCCATCGACCGAACTGCAGTTTTCCGTAGCGGCTTCCAAAAGCGGTACGATCTCCTGATTACAGTTTACAAACATCCCCCAAAGCGCCGGGCTGGCTGTTTGACCAGAAGTCAGGAGGGAAGGGTTTCTGTTCCGGCTGCGCGGCCGGTCAGCCAGCCCGAGGGCTCCCCTTTGGCGCAGAGCTGCCCGGCAGGGCCTGGGCTTCAGCTGCAGCCCCAGCCTCCTCTGATGGAGGGGAAGCTGTCCTGGATGACCAACGCAACCCAATAAACTCCTCTCTGTGTGTAACAGACATTCGACTATGCAGCTTGGTTTTTTATGTATTTGAGTGGGATAATGCTGCTGATGTATTTATTTTTACTTGTGTATAATGCTTTCCATGATGTGTTCTTCTGCACTTTAGAAACACAGCGTTGTTTTTCTCAGAAATTTTAGGCAGCAGTAAATGTGAATAAATGTTTAAATTTTCTGAAACCAAGTAAAATATTATTCAAAAGGTCCTCTTAACTCTAAAAATGAAATTATGCTTACAGTTCTGATTGCATACATAAATAAATCTGTCAGCAGCAAACGCAAAACAAATTAGTATAGAGAATCTAGCATAAACACAACCTGTCACAGCCGATTAAAAACTGGCGTGTATCTAGATTATTTTCTACCTTCACCAGGATGTGTCTGATCAAGAAGGAGACCAACCAGGCAGACCAGGAAGTTGTGGAAAGACTGTCAGCTCCTTTGAGTGCTCTGTTCAAATATACGTCTAATCCCATTAAACCCAAATAAGCGGTCAAAAGGCTATGGCGTGCTTTCCTAACGATTTCTCCTGTGACAGAACTTGGCGGATGTATTTCAGTGAAGCACTACAGTTACTGAGATAGACCAGCCAGAAGTGTTGTCAATTGCTTTTTGACCTATTTAAATACAGTGCCACTACCTGCATTTAATGTTGGGTCTTTTACCTTAACAAGGTGACATTAAAGCCTCAATTCCGGGAAGAACGTAAATGTGTTTTAAGAAAATTATTAGTTCCGTGATCAAAATGCAGGGTTATGTTGGGGAAGAAGAGGCGGTGCTTACTAAAAAATCATAGCAGATAATGAAAAGCAGGAGGAAAAAAAACCCCTTTTATTTCAAAAAGAAGATGCACTGCTAAGAAGAGTTTGTCCAAACAGAAATGCAGTATCTTCAGTTTGAAAGCTATATTGGGAAACAGCTAAGCCATACAATCGGTCAGTTTAAATATGCCATGGTTTGGACTATCTCCATCCTCATATCAAGTTCGGGAGTCACGTGGATGAGTTCATCCTGCAATCAGGGTCTAGAAATTCCCTGTACTGTTACACATATCTACTTTAACTGTTAACTTCGTGTTCTGTAAATAGGTCTCTTGAAAAGTAAATGTCGTGCTATGAAAGGCCCCACGAGTCCTGGAAACAGCATTATCAGGTTTAGGCAAAGGACAAACGCTACGTAGCTGCCCTCCAGTGCCACGCTTTATTGGGGGCGGGAGGGGTTTCTAATTTTTGTGCTAATTTAAAGCTAAAGCTACCTCTCCCCAAATCACCGTCATTGTATTAGCCGTATTATTTGCATGGGGACATTGGAGACACAGCTTTCTCGGTAGCTGCTGTAGAGGTATGGCATTTGCTTTCAGAGAACCTCAGCGTGACCCTGAACCTCCCCATCATCCCAACAAAATGCAGGCATTAAGTATATAAAACAATTTTCCCAGCATTATTTTAAAAGACCTCAAGCCTCCGTGCGGGGGTGACGAGAGAGAGAAATAAGACATGTAAGATGTTTTATAAAGATATATTTTAACTTCTAAGGCACTCAGGAACCATGGTGATGAATGTGACACAAACTTAAATTGCTTAGATATGAGCTCTGATCCACAGGGAACTACCCTAAGATTCATAAAGAGCATCAGATGCTAATAGCTTCTAGTCGGTACCTACCTGGGCTTGATTTAACTGGTGCCACAGCTGAAATCCCTTGAGACTGGTTTTCATTTAAATGTCAAGCACTGCTGTGACAGTGTAAAGTGACCTCAACGAAAATTAGGGTCTCGCTGTAATCTTACGCTGTTGGGAAGTTAAAAACAGTCTCTCACCCAAGTTGCTGGGCAACTGATGCCAAAACAAATTTACTTTTTTCCCCCAGTATTTCCTGTTCTCCCCATTCAGCATTCTGACGGACTTTGCAGGAAGCTGACGGTGGCTTATACACCACGGCGTTAAAACTAGTAAACAGATTGCTATGTTGGTTTTGTGCATGCCAAAGGGAGCGCAGAAGATTATTAATTGCAGAACTACACTGTCGGTAACGACCTTGATCTTGCACTGGGTATCACTCTGTCCCTGTCAGAATCTGTCACCGTTGTAGGAGACGTCTTGTGTTATCTATCATGTTCTCGTTAGATTTGCTGTTCACAAATACAGTTTGAAAACCAGTTGCAATTTCAAATCATTTTTATGTTCCCTAGTTTCGTACACTTAGTTTACAGTTATACTCTAAATATTTTAAAAGGGATCCATTTTACAGCAACCTTAAAAGCTTATTATATAAATTCTAACAATTTTAATTAATGTACTGACATTCTGGTGCTGTCTGTACAAAATTAAGTTGCTTTTATTTTTCAACTGCAGTAGCAGCAGTACCCAGGCACTGTCCTGCACTTCAGTAATGGAAATTTCCCAGCCTCAAAGCACACTCTGTCTCAGTCAGCTGCAATAAAACTGAGTGATTTCAATATTGTTGTGTGCTTTACTTGTCCTCAGTTATCTGGAGCTCGTATCTTTTGGAAACCAGCTACTCCCCATGAGCTTGCTTCATCTTGCCCAAGACTTAAAACTCAGTAAACAAGGTGTGGATGATAAGAGAATCGAACCACCAGATAGAAAGTTACCGTACAGGACTGCTTAAAAAAACCCATACGTATAGTCAGTATTTATACAGAACGTTACAGTGACTTGTGAGGATGCCACTGAAGTCCCGCTGTATGACCGTTGTTTTCCTGTGCCGAAGCTTTAGGAACTGGAAGGCTGTTAAGTTTTTACAAAAAGATTTAGCTAGTGTATAATATCCGTCTCTTGATCACTGCATTTCTGATACCATTGATTGCTAGGAAAATACAAGAAAATACAAAAAAGGAGATAAGGTTATTACAAAGCCTCACAAGTCTAACGACTTACAAACACGAGAATACGCAGTCTGTTTCCCCCACTTGTTCTCAGCTCAGCTGTAGGCAGGACAAGGGGTGCCTCCAACAGAGGCAGAAGTCAAAGAATGTCGAAAGAGGACTCCTGGGGGTTTGTGCTGCCCAGATACCGCAGTCACTCCGTTCTTCATACTTGTCATAGCTAAAAATTTAGGGAGCATGTGTGATGAAGAGGTTGGCTGCTGTGAGGGCAGAGGAGAAAGGATGACGAAGGAAAGAATAAAAGAGAATATAGAGGGGGGGAAGACTGTAAAATAGGAGTAAGATGAACAGGTAGTGGGAGTGAGCTATGGGAACAGAAGGGTTGTAGCTGGAGGGGTGATACCAGACCCCACTGCATCTGGCTTTTGGGCAAGTCCCTTCGTGGGGAACCACTTTGGAGAACGGTGCCAGACCTTCTAAAAAGAGCTTACCAGGACTCGCTTTCACGTGACGCTGTTGTCAGCTGGGGTGATGTTCGTCACAAGTAAACATGTAGCTCATGATTTTGTGATGGCACAGGTATACTTCCTCGCTGTCTCCTGTTGTTACATTTAGTCTAAATGACGGGCAGCGGCTGAACAGAAACAAGTGATAGGGAACAGTAAACTAAATGGGATTCTGGGATTTTCACATAAAACTCGCCAGGGTTCAAAATTCAACCAACATTGATACGCCATCACGCGACAAGTGCGCAGCAGGCTTTACGAGCAAGTTGGAGGCCATAGCACAGTTATTCTGAACGTAAGGTTCCACGTACGAGCTGTCATACTTAGCTTTCCGGTTGCTCGTCTGGCAGACAACGAGGCCTGGCTGGAAGCAGGACTGCCTCTTCTCCGTTGCGGGCCAGACCCTGGCCTTGCTGACATGGAACGACAGAACCGCAGAAGAGGCACCGCCAGGTTTATGGCCGAGACGCTCCAAGCTCCCCAGGGAAACCTGCACCTCTGCTCTCTGAGCTGCGCCTCTGCTGCGGGAGGGAAGGACGGCCGGACGGCCGTCAGTCTCTGCTGCGGGAGGGAAGGACGGCCGGACGGCCGTCAGTCTCTGCTGCAGGAGGGAAGGACGGCCGGACGGCCGTCAGTCTCTGCTGCGGGAGGGAAGGACGGCCGTCAGTCTCTCCTCCTCGCACGTTGTTCAGTCCGCTGACCTGCGAGCCCAAAGAGGCCGTACCGCATTTTTTTAATAGATATTATATAAATGACAGACATCCTTTTCTACAGTCCGAAATTGATGAATCATCATTCATTTTTAAAACAACCATTTCTTTTGCAATTTTGCATATCTATAGTAGATAAGAGCTGTGCAGATGAGAGAGATTTCCTGAAGGAAGTGGTGTCACGGTGTTTTGAAAAAAAGAGCCAAGCTGTGGGAATCTGTGTTGCGTTACAGGGGTAATGCAATACCTCTGAGCGCTTCCTGTTTATCATGAGAGGTACAGTTTTCACCACATCATAAAACTTTCAAGCATTTGTTAATAAACACTCCTAGGAAAAAATAATATCCAAATATACAACCCCCTGTGGCATCTGTCCTTATAAACAGAAGAGCATTTTCATTATATATATCAGGGGACTATTTGTGTGAGAGAAGCAGATTTTGAGGGCCCCGTCCACCTCCTGCTGAAGCCCGTGTTGCGTCTCTCCTTGGGCCATTGGACCCCTGGCATATGATTTTTCTTATATGTAAATATCAAGACGTTTGAATGAGCAAATGTAATTTTTACTATCAGCATTTGTCATTTTTGTAAACAACGTGGGTATACAGAGAACGAACATCTGCAGAATTACAGCGCAGAGCCATATATGAAAATGGCAAAAGTAAGATTTGCTTCTAACAACAATAATCTGCAAGTGCCGAGGTACCTAATCAAATATACAAATTGTGCAGATGTTCAGAGCAGCGCTGTCTCACCGTGTGGCCTTTCTCACTTGACAGCTTTGTTGTCTCAATTAATTCTTCTGGATAAATTAACCTCGCCTGAAAACGTAGAGCTGGGGAGCAGAAGGGTGCAGATTTTTCAACACCAGCAACCTTGATGCTGCAATTTGCACCCCCAGCAGATAAGATCTTTGGCAAGGAAATGCAAATTGTTGAGGCTGATTCAGGATGTTCTTGTGATCATGGCTAGGACTTGGTCTGCAGCTGGCAGGCACGCAGGGTGGGGGTCGGGGAGGAAATTCAAGGTTTCTGCCAATTCTATAAGGAATGAGCATTTTGATAGGTAGCTATACGACGACAACGCAAAGACAGGCCGTGCGTCTCCTAGAGCTTCACCACTGAAGGAGGCTCGTTACGTTCAGCGCAAACTACAAGGCTTATCTGTTTGTTCAGGCTTTCTAGGACAAATGCGAAGATCTGAACTGCAGTTTCGTGCGGTAACCCTGCTGCACGAAATTCAGGATGGGTAACGGCTGTATACAATTCTTACTTCTTTAAGTGGCTATAACATTTCAAGCTCTGCCACGTAGACGGTTATCAGTTAGACCAGGGGAGAGATGGAACTTCAGAAAGATGTTCCCTCCAGCCTCCAGCACTAGATCTAGCTAAACTGAATTAAGACATTTGTAGCTTTTTGGATTTTGAAAGTTTTAACAATGGGAAAATTATCTGGCTCACATTATCACTGTCTTACCCGACATATGGTGGTTATTACTCCAGATATGCAGAGCCTAACGATAAGAGATGCCTTTTATAACTGCGATACAGCCATTGTAATCAAGCGCTACATTTATCTTACTGCATTACTGAGTCTCTGGGTTTTGTACAAGTGACACAAAATTGTTGCGAGGATCTGTCAGCATCCTGCATCTCAACTAACTTTTCAATGTGATGTCTCATTTCCCATTGATGTGAACAGAGCCAAACTGAATCCCTGGCCTGGAAATCCTGAGAGAAACAGCAATGAAAAGTATTTTTTACTATTACAATAAAGTCTGCTTTTAAATAATGAAAAAAAAGAGCAAGAGGGAGAACACCCCTCTCGTTGAAGGATATGGCAAAATATCTGTAGGATGATGCTCCGCATCCACTTTTACAGGTGCCACTAATGGCGGTAGGGTAAGATTAAGTGATTATGCTCCGCCAAACAGTAAGCGTGGGAGAGCAGACAGCAGATGTCCAGCCACTTAGGCCTGTGCCTTGTGCACCAGACCGTGGTATGGAAACGTGTGTGGATATTTAATTGTTATTCAACTACAAGTTGCCTGGATTTATGAGTCTGGGAAGCGCATATGCTGCAGTGAGAAATGAGTGTTTATTAGCACAGTAGCTGCGCCGGCCTTTCCCGCAGAGAGGCAAAGCACCCCCGTCTGTAGAAAATGGATTAAAAGGGGGCAGCGGACCACTCTCATGCCCCATTTACCTTTGTGAAGTGCAGCTGGATAAATGCCAATATACAGATACATTTCCATCATGAACTCTGAACAGCTTTTACTGCTGCTTGTCACAGATAATAAAAATGCAGCAGCTGTCCTCTTATCAAATCCCAGTTTGGAGAAATGTGTACCTACATAAGGGACGTAAACAGGACTCCTCCTTCAGGGACAGCTACGTGGATACGTGAGAATAAACCCCTTAAGAGCTAGATTAGGAAGATGGGACCGTTGCCCTGTATTCAAGCATTTTTCCAGTGCTTGTTGCAGCAACCTTCTGCGGTCGCTCCCAACGCGTCCTCTCTCCTCCTTGGTTCCTCTTCCACTACTCTCACCCACGACAACATCCTCCTGGGCCCCTGCAGTCCCGTCCGTTCCCTCCTCTGCCGTGTGGATCGCCTCCCTTCACCTCTCCGGCCAGCCTCCCCGCCCGGGCTGCGTTCAGCTCCTGCCCGTTGGCGGGCAAGCACCACCCAGGAGGCGAAGTGGGAGGTTGGGCGTAGAGTAGGAGCGAGGCATCCCCCAGCACACCCCAAATCTGCAGCAAAAATCTGCATCTGTACTTCTCCCACTCGTTGCGGTTCCAGTCTCCGTTCTCGCAGTGTCCAACTCTCCTCCTTTCCTGGCCTGGTATATTTTTTGCTGAATTCATTTTCTTACAGTTTGTTGAGCTGCATGAGCTCATCAAAGGGCCTGACAAGCACCAGACCTGTGCAAAGAAAGCAGCGGCGCTGGGAGCAGAAGTGTCCTTTTTGGTACTAGCGGTCCATTAGACTGGGCTCAGCTGCCGTGTGATATCACTCCCTAAGTCCAGTTTCATCTGTAAAACAGGGAGCTTCGACTACACTGCTGAGAAGCCGTCAGGCGCTTCTTTTGCCTTTGCCATCCTTCGCTGCACTTTTCTCTGCTCGGGAAAAACGCAGGAAAAATAATCTTGAGGGCAGTTTTATAGTGACTTCCTTACCACCTCCTTTCTGCTCGTCCTCTTCCTCTCCTGTCTCTGCCATTTACCCCTCCCAAAATCTTTCTGCTGTAATTCTCCATGCTCCTGGTGACCTTGTCCCACCATCTCACAGGCAGCTGTTGACCTGTAGAAACGCACTCCTGGCCCAGGACCTTTTTCCTTGCAAAGACACTGCACAGGCAAGACAAACGCAGGCCTCCTTTCTCAGGACAAGAGTTCAAAAAAAAAAGTATTACACAATCCACAAGACATGCGCATTACTCACCAAAACAATCATGGGTATCCTATTTCTGCAGCCCTGCCTGGCAGTGCTTGTTTCTTTCCAGCATCATGCCGATGTGCTGAAGCCAGGACCCAACAACAGCCGCCTGTGTATAAACCGAAAGCCTGCAAGGGAGGGAAATTTTCTGTACAGCTCTAGGAATGATCGGGGGCAGCCCTGCCGTGAAGGACAGAAGTATCTTGCTGTGTTTGTTTTGCGATGTGGTCTGATCTTTTATACTGTCGAATTAATAAAAATAACGAGATAGAAGCTTTTCAAATGGAACCATTGCTAACTGTCGCTCACTGCTCTATTCTTATTCCACATAGGTTGGGAAGCGCGCGTTATCTGATAAATCAAGACAAGAGAAACAAATAAATGCCTTTATATTGTAAGAAAAAAAAACCTTTCTAGAAATACTGTGGAAACAGTCATATCCTCTATTTCTGTCTTTTATAAAAGGCAGCCTGTGTCTTATTATCATCAAGGAAAAAGTAAACAAACGTAATTTAATCAGTTGTGTCTTTCGTTGATTTGCATCAGCAAGAATAAAAGACAAAGGCAGAATGGAAAACAGCAGCTTTGTGCTGAAAGTTTGAATGCACAAAATACTTCTTTCTCCAGCTGTCAAACATTAAAAAATGCTATGCATACCAGTAATAATAAAAGTGTCAAACAATTGACCACAATGGGAATCACAATGCTTCATTAAAAGCCCTAAAGCAGAGCAGAAAAGCTTCCAGCCATTTGTTAAACAGAACTAAAACGCTGAGATACTTTCCAAAAGCGTCAGGAGATGCTTGCATCTCGTCTAGTCAGCCAGATAAACATCGCCTCGGCGATTTCAGCCCGGCCTCGGTGCCCGCACCCGCTCAGCAGGAACAGCTGTCTGGGCCATTGGCTCTCCTGAGGCCGGGGCATCGCTCAGTGAGACTGGAAAGGTTCCTGTCCTTTCCAGTGATCGGGCCTTCGTTCCATGTGGCGCAGGGATATAATCGGCGATTTTGTATTTAGAGATGTAATTAGGTATTATTTGGAGAACCTAACCTATTTGTTCAGCTGACAGGCGGTGTTGTGATAAGGAATCTCAGCAGACGGGATATTTATAGACCCTTTATCTCTACATACAATCAGAACTCGAACGCCAAACAATACCCCGAACGAAGGGTTGTTTCAGTTCAACTTTTCTCCATTGTTGCTTTTCCCTTTTTTTTCCCCTCCCTCTGTCTGGTTACTGCCTAAAACTTGGCAGTGAGGAAAAAAAGGGAATGTGACTCACACTGACAACTTCATTTGCTGTAAGAGACCTCAGTAATTGCTCTAACCCACTTACAGGAAAGCTACCCCTCCTCTCCCTCTCTTCCTCCACCCTTAGATAGACAGAGGCCGTATTTGTAGCAGGAGCAGCCCGGCTGATCTCAGAGGTCACGCTATCACTTCGGAAGTAACCAGGCCTCTTTCTTTTCACTTTTCTTCTCCTGGATTCAAGTTAACCCCTCACAAGAACTTCAAGCAGCTTCAGTTTAAGGGGCAGCTTCCTGCCACGGGTTTCTCATGAACCTCATGGCCAGGGCTTCCAAAGGGCTCGCGGCTCAAGCGCGGCAGGGTTGAAGCGGCTGCTCCCACGACAGGCACCGGCTTGGCAGCCAGCACCGCAGCTCCGGGATAGAGCTACCGAGCAGTCGAACAATTGCCGCCTTTTCCTGTTCTTAGGGGATGGGGGGCAGGCGACGGTAAATAGGAGCAGGAGAAGAATCGGCGCAGATGCCTATGCAGCACTCTACCAAAATATATTTTCATTTTTAATTACATAATCAACATAATGAGAGTGGCATTCGTAGTGAGGGGGCGGAACAGATGGCAAAGACTTCGTTTTCAGCAAGACATTAATTAACAACAACTCTGGTTTCTGCTAGAAAAGGGGGTTTGTTCTGCTCTAGCGGGGTTAAGACGGGTGCTTACTACATAGGACAAAACTCAGTTTCCAAACCCAGAATTGTGATCTTTACATCCTTTTTTTCCCTACATCCCTGTTGAAATTTCCAGGATAATCTCTAAAACACAGCAACACCCTACATGCAAAGCCTCATCGAAAACCAACCCAAGTTTGGGTCCTAGCAGTAGCTTGGGATTCTCCTTGCAAACACTTTTGAATGCTCTGTGGACATATAAATACAAAAAGGAAAGGGAAGAAGCGTTAATACGGTTAAGTGAGAGCGCTTTGTGCAACTTAAACTGCAGGTGAGGCCTGTGTAGTATACAGCAGCTTCACAGAGATACGGTTAAAGTTGAAGCTTTCTTAGATGCTCTGCGTGAAGTTCCTCTCCTTTTGCCTCTGTTCCACACACTCGGACTTAACATCTTCAGCACGCGGATGCAGCTGAGCTGGAAAGAGCTATCCCAAGGGGGACTGAAGCAGAAAGTAGCTATGAAAGATATTTATTAAAACCACAGGCAGAGAATACATCACCCAGACACAATGAATAGGGAAGCAGCCCATGCAGCCGAAAAGTCTAGCCTCTATTTTTCGTCTGATAAGCTGGCTGGACAGCCAGGCAGAGCCCCGGCGCTTCCCTCCCTGGGCTGCCAGGTGACGCGAGATGGCTTTTTCCTGCTTCGCGTCCACCGTCAGAGGCTCTCCGGAGTCACACGCCCCGGCCCTGCAGAGGCCGGTGGGCCACGTTCCCCTGGGGATTCTGTCCATCCCCAGCAGGAGAGGGAAGAGACGCAGGCCAAGAGGGATGGGCAGGCAGCGGGGAGGGAGAGGAAGGAGCTACGCTGTAGAGAACATCCCGAGGAACACAGGCAGGAGCCGGAGGACGGCACCGCAGGAAGGGAGAGGGGAAGCAGGCATATACTACAACATTATATAAAATAGGGCAACAGGGCATCTAGATTCATCCGCTGTGGAGCTTGGAAATGAACCCATTATTCCCACGTCTCAACACTCATCCCTGTGCTGCCAGCAAATACCTAACAGCTGACAAGAAACGTCTCTGCCCATTCTAGTGACACGCACATCTAGAAAGGATGCTTTTCCATTACTCCCACTTACTCCGTGCAGGCAGTAGATAGCTGCGGGTCTGTGCTGTAAGCTGAAAATCACGCCCCTACCCATTACCCAGGGGGAGTGAATGCTATGATAGCAGATGATTTTTTATTTTCTTTCAATGTGTGTGTTAAAAAAACATCGTTGGGATGGAGTTAAAAATTACTTTACAAGAGTATTGCGGTTATGAAGTCCAACACTAAAAAATGAGTATATGCCTGAACTAAGAATGTCTGTTCCACCTTTCAGCAGCTAATATAATTCAAAATATCAGGTCAGGCTCCCATGCCATATTGCTCTCAGCCAGAACAAAGTCCATCCTGACATCATTACACTGAGCGTAACTAACCCGCAGAATTGCACACGACATGGGCCTCCATCAGTTCACGTTGTGTTAAACCAGAAATGGGCCACAGAGAGGAAGCTCAGTAACTTGCATACATCAGATGGCAGAGATTCTTTGCAGGATGATTTTTAGGAGAAGTGCCAGATATTACCAGAACTGTGCTCAGGAGGTGCAAAGTAGAGGAAAGAAAAGAACACAAAAAAATTATATTCTGCTTAGCCTGTCCTCTTTTCGCAGGGGTTAAGAGGGAGATGTGAGAATCAACAGAGCTGCATTTGTACTTACGGCTGCTTTACTGGGAGGGGAGAAGGGTGACTAAAAACCCTTTGCAGATATTACCTTTAAAAACATAAAATCAACACAACAAGTTTACTTTTCAAGCAAAAAACCAAAAAGAAAAGCAACCAACAGATGCACAGACAAGCACTGACTTCAGTGGAACTGCAAGGCTGAATTTGGCTGGAATTCTGTGAAGTACTTTCAAAGCAGGAGCATACTGCATACAAATGAGCGTTAAATAATTCGCATCATTAAGAGCTCTGAGCAGCTCATCTGGACTTTGAAAAAAGCTAAAGCAAATGTACATTGTTTGAATACCATTAGGGACAGCCACTAACTAGCATTAAGACATCTACAGTATTGACACTTAGTGCTGTAATAAGAGACCCATCCTCCTTTCCAAGTAATTTTCTTTATTGATTTGTAGAATTTCTTATACACAAGCTTTAGAGTGCCACAGAGCTCAGCAATTCATGTAGGAAAACCCATTAAAGAACTATGCAATCCCTTCTTTTTTTATATCGCATCTTTTAATTTCGGTTTTTAGAAACGCAGTCCTGTTTGTTTGGTGTAGATACCATAGACAATTTAAGCACCAATGTATATCAAAGAAACAAAAGCACAAACAGGTAAATGGATTTACCCAGGGTGACACAGAAGGATGCAATGTAACAGAAACAGACTCAAGGGTCTGGATGCCCAGTTTCCTGGTCTAACCATGGCACTCGACCAGCTCTAAGCACAGCGGCTGCAGGCCTAACTACGCAGGATAAACTGTGGTCTCATACCGTATCTCAAATGCTTGAAACCATGTTTCAGAAGTAGCAGGGACAGTACAGAACAGGCCAGGTGAAGAAAGCAAGTTGTGCAAAGAACCAAAAGGTACAATATAGTTTAATATGGCTGAAGGTATTCAAGTGCCAGAGCTGCAGGAGTTGACGAGTGATGGAATACTGAGAGCTAAATATGTGCAGCAAAGTGCACAGGGGGAGGCAGGGGCAGGCAACAGCCTACAGGCAGTTGAAGGGGAGCTGGAAGGAATCTCTAATGAAGGCAGGAATCGTTCTGGGTGACTCAGAATATTGGTATTCACAAAGAGAATTGAGAACAGGCAAAAATAAATAAAGCTGAAAGCAAAACCCAAAGGCCAAATCCCTCTCAATAGCCAGAACACTGATATAATCTGAGCAACCAAACAACAGGTCCTTGTGAAAACCTCTCTCCGGCTACTTCCTGCACACCAGCCTCTCTCCACGGCTGGCAATGGCTGCAAGCAGCTCCCGCTGCCCCTGCCAGGGAGCTTTGCAGGCTGCTGGTGTACCGACACTGTTTTTCTTGCAAAACGCAGCCCCGGTGGTCTCCCCTCCACACCCCCAGCCCTTGGCTTCCCCGTGACATCTCAACTAGCGCATTGTGTAACCTCACAAACTTCCCTTGAGCCCCGAGCAGCTCAGCTCGGCTTTCATTAGCTGCCAGCTTTTGTACATGTCACAGGCACACACATCGGGCACTGGCAGATTCCAAGGCGCAGCAGTGTTATTTATGAGTGGATTTATGCTAGCCAACTTCCATTCCTGCTGCCATCAGCCCCAAATGTATGCAGGCAGCACTTAACTAAAAACACAAGTTCTACAAGTTTTACAGTGAAGGCTGAAAAACAGATTAGTTTCCACCTTTTATATAACCGTGATGGCTTTTTGCCTCTTTTTTAATTATTCATTAAAGAGTAGTCAAAGAAGTTACGGTTCTATATATTGGAACTGAGGTCAGTAAGACTGAAGAACAGGAAAGACTTCCTGACAGTGAGATCTATTAGTCAATGGAGTCGTCTCCCAAAGGAAGCAATGGGAGCACAAGAAGTGCTTTAGCAGAGCCAGTATTAAGTGCTGCAAGTGATGCAGCCAGCTCCTAGAGGATTGCCACCAGAGACACGGCCTTCAGCAATGCAGGATGCCTGCCATTAGCCTGCTAATGCACATCCTGGCTTGGCCGATTGCTATTTGAGAATAGCTCATTGACTTAAAATTTCATTAACGAGAAAAGATTAGAAGACGATTTTCTAATGGTAGGGGCAGGCCTTTGTAACATATCTTCCCACTACAAAAGGCTACAAATTAGTAGGGGGAAGAAACGAACAGTTTTTATTAGTATTTGTATTAGGATTTATTTATTAACCTTTCCTTAAACTACTTCAAAGTAAAAAATACTAAATTGCTTGGACCCCCCCCTCTCTCTCTTACCCTGCAGAAAGCAGCCACTTTCCAATCTCTTGCTAGCATTACCAAATAAATAAAAAAGTAAAAGCCACCAGTTGCAAAGGGGCTTAAGACTGAGAATACGGATCCGTAATTTCTTTACCTTAGAAAGCAGACAAAACCAAGACACAAACTGAGATGCTAAAATTAAGGCAAAAGACAGCCTTATAAACATTTCCAGGAGGAAGAACATAATGGGGGAAAAAAATTAGATTAAACTATTTTTCAAAGGTTTTAATGTCAGTCCAAAACCAAGCACTTCAAATGCTTTCCTCATCGTCTCTGGTTAGTCCAAACTGCAGGGTGTAGCAGGAACATTGTTTCAGTGGTTCAGCCAGTGACTTCCCAACACAGCGTATTTAGGCTGTAGATGTAACCCTAACAGCAAATGTCCGGGGTTTCTTGTTTACCTTAGCGTCCTCATCAACCACCAGTACAGGCAATCAGCTTCAGCTCTGTAGTAAGAGGAAGGTCTGTCCATGTATGATTTGATATTTCTAACGTTTTGAAGAGATGAAAATCCATCGAAGGGTGGGACAGAGAGAGGGAGAGGATTACTTGTTTTTAAAAGCGGACTCACCAGTGCAACCACAAAGCCTGCCTACACTGTTGGATTTGACCTTTGCCTCAACGGCAGCGTTTCGTTTCTTTGCAAAGATACGCGACTTCAGGTGTCTAATACGATAGAAGGGGGGAATTGGCAGAGCCATTTCAGCCCCTAATTCTTTCTCCCATCTCGAGCCCCTCAAGAGCAGGGGTTCCACAGGAGCCGTGCTAAAGCAGCTGTGCTCCAGGGAGTCTTCTGAGAGCCAACGCTAAGGACACGGTACCTTTAAAGACCGATGGCATTTGGCCAGTTCAGGCTGTCAGGGAAAACGCTTGACACGCGTCCACGCTTCACCCCATGCCGGTCATTCCAGGGGCTGGAACAGTTGTGTGGAATTAGCTGCATCAACAGAAAGCAATTGGGTGAAATATCTGATGTCAGTGGCCCAACTTGCGTTACCTGTGCCCGTCTGTCTGTAACCCAACAATTAGATCCATCGTTAGCAGCTTGGCTTAATTATAACTTAGAACTTCTTAAAGCATAGACTTTGCACAAGATTTTAAATTACTGTAATTAATTATACAGAAAGCCTGAAGTGTCTTCTGGTCCATTGTTAACATTTTTTTTCCTTTCCCCACACTAACACCAGAACTTGGTTTCGTAAAGGAACTGGGCTGTAGACTACAAGAGAGGTATCTCTTATAGCCTGATAAACACACAGAGAGATACGTTTATCTCTTATATAAAAGAGAAACAAGGCTTCAGATTTTTTTAATCTCGACTAAGAGGTGCAAAAAGGAATATTATTCTAACCTGTACTTGTTTAGGCCCACTCTTTACATGAATGCCTTCTTTCCTGTCTCCCACTTCAAAGGCTTTTTGCGCTCTCCCCAGGTCCCTGCCGTTGGCCATTTTCAGAGATCTGGTGCTGGGCGGCCGAACCCCGGCCCGAACCAACCACTGGAATTTTAACCAGTAAAAAGCAAAACACAGAGTCAGCGCCAGAAACGCTGCAACTTCTTAAGAGCTGCGGGGAAGGAAGGGAGGCATTGCCACGCAGAGAAACTCTTCCCGCTCAGCCTTCCAGTGCCGGCCTGCAAGACGGAAGCACCGCGGGAAGGACAGGGCACGCAGAGGCCTCTCCGGAGCGGTTCGGGCCGGCGTGCATCGCCTGCCGCTCCCGTCGCTGCGGCCGGAGGGAAGAGGGGGCCCTCTAGGGGCACGGGCCGGAGCCCCGCGGCGGCCGGGGCCGCAGCCCCGCGGGCCCAGGGCCCGGCCGGCACCGGGCCCCTCCGCCTCCCCCGGAGAGGGAGCAGGCCCGGCCCGCACCGGGGCCCCCGGCCTCCCCCGGAGAGGGAGCAGGCCCGGCCCGCACCGGGGCCCTCCGCCTCCCCCGGAGAGGGAGCAGGCCCGGCCGGCACCGGGCCCCTCGGCCTCCCCCGGAGAGGGAGCAGGCCCGGCCCGCACCGGGGCCCCCGGCCTCCCCGGAGGGAGCAGGCCCGGCCCGCACCGGGGCCCTCCGCCTCCCCCGGAGAGGGAGCAGGCCCGGCCGGCACCGGGCCCCTCCGCCTCCCCCGGAGAGGGAGCAGGCCCGGCCCGCACCGGGGCCCCCGGCCTCCCCCGGAGAGGGAGCAGGCCCGGCCCGCACCGGGGCCCTCCGCCTGCCCCGGAGAGGGAGCAGGCCCGGCCGGCACCGGGGCCCTCCGCCTCCCCCGGAGAGGGAGCAGGCCCGGCCCGCACCGGGGCCCCCGGCCTCCCCCGGAGAGGGAGCAGGCCCGGCCCGCACCGGGGCCCCCGGCCTCCCCCGGAGAGGGAGCAGGCCCGGCCCGCACCGGGGGCTCGGCCGCCGAAGGTCCGCGCAGGAGAATGGGGCCGGGCAGGAGGCGGCCGCCGGCGCCTCCCTGGAAGCGCGGGCCCCGCAGCCCCGGGACCGCTTGGGACGCGGGCCGCTTTCCCGTCGTTCGTGCAGTCTTCTCCGGGGAAACAGAACATGGCGAACGGCAGAGCGAAGGGCCGGCGCTGGCCTGGCCCAGCACGGCAGAGCTGGAATTTTTTCTTTTAAGCTGTGCAAAAGATTGTTTTGGCCTTACTCTATGCCTCAAGCGTACAAGGTACCCTGGTATAAAATGAGCAGGTTTATGTTTGTCAAGGCACGCTCAAAATACTTCTTTCCAAGAGCTACTCCTGTTTGAAGGCTAGATAACAACTGCGCCATTTAAACATTTGAATATTTTCTCATTCTAATGAGAACTTAAGATTCTTTCCAAACAGCTCAACATAACAACATGAGAATGTGGCAAACCCAACCTTCAAAACATTTTAACTCCAGTAAAAAAAAAAAAAAACAACAAAAAACCAAACACAAAACAAAACAAAACCAAACCCAAAGCACAAGTATCAAAAAGCATCTAACAAGATATTAAGAATTAGTTGTAGTGCAACAGGTAACAGATTTTGTTAGATACCCAAAACAGAAAAGTTCAAGAATAGCTTAACACTTAGAAAAAACAGGGGTTTTTAAATGAAAGGGTCTTTTTGCCTGTAAGATATCTGCACAGTTACATATGCAAAACTGCATTATCAGTTTGGTGAAACAGGTAAATACCCATTACAGTCTCTACACATAATTTACAAGCAGCTTTCTGCATGACGTATTCAAGGTTATGCTTGATTTCTTAAAAAAAGAAAAAGTTAGAGACATGAAAGCCTGTAATTAACATTAGTGCTACTTGAATAGCAAACTTGATCGAGATGCAGAAAATGTTTTCTCTGGCTGTTGCCAAAGAGCAGAGACATGTGAAGTCTGCATTGCTAGAGGAGAGCCCACATTTCTTAAAGTTCTCCTAGTCTCTGAAGAAGCACTTCTGCTCACTCCACTTCCCAGGTGTAGAGGACAGGCATTTCCAGACTGATCTGGCAGAGCTGAAGAATTAATTTCTGCGTAGCAGCCCCCAGTAAAGTTTCCTAGAGAACATGGATAAAACCAGCAAATACTAGTCAAGGTAAACTGAGCAGCTCTACAAGAATTAAATAGCCCTCATTTGTGTTGTAACAGTCACTAATTCAGGCTGAAACAGAAACATCTGCCTCATCACCACTGTTATTTCATTACTTTCTACAGTCTAGGAAATGAGCGGCCACAGATTTTACAGCACATTGTCCGCAAAGAAACATACATCGAATGGGGGTGGTTAAACGGGACATGAAGATTTGTTATCCCTTGCTCAAACAACTGAGGTGGATAATGCTTCTGTGTCATGAACCCCATCAATGACATCTAAGTTTAGCTTCATGTAGCTTTAAATTAAAGTTTTACATTCATTTCCATGGGCTTATTGATTACTTCTTGCTCAAACCCACCAGCAACAGAGACTGCAGATGACTGGTATCACAGAGCAGAAGGCTGGCTACGAGCCCCATGCTGAACACATGGTCTACTGGAGATCTGCTACATGAAAGAGAAAACATCCATGAGTAAGATAGCACAGCCAACAAGAATCAGCGACGTCTGGATTTCACCTCCTGCTAATCAAAAGGAGACAGTAAAGCCAATGGTGGGCAGCAGCAAGGAGAAGCAATAGTGATGTCCGCTCCTGTTCTCAGCTGCGGCTGGAATGTGCTCCGATCTACAGGAAGGCGGCAGCCTTTGTTAGGGAGAACCAAAGGTGCCTACAAGACACTGGAGTGATTTTGTTCAGCTCTGTGTTATCAGCGAAGAGTAGCTGTAGTTGCCTTTGGATTGTGGAGTTACTGGATGATGGATTCCCACAGTTGCTTTACATAATCATGGCAGAACAGCAGCAGTTAGCTGTTGGTTGTGCTCCCTGGTGAGCTAAGTGAATCACAGGCTAGGAAACTGCTGCTAAACCTAGTCAAGCAAATCTCCAACCTACACTTTTCTGAGAATTTGCTACCTTTCCAGAGATTATTACAAGTGAATTTTCACCCCTGGAATTCTTACTGTTAAAAAAACCAAACCCCAACCAACAAAACATTTAGAACCATGAAATGGAAGACATTTTCCAGAGATTTGAGGTTTGATCTCAAGTAGATTCAAGTATGCCCACAGCATCTTGAGCAGAATCTACCTGATGATTGATTATAGTTATCCTGAATTTTTTATTTCAAGAAATACCTTACCTGCTTCCCTCTGCTGCAGCATCCTAGGCTCTTACTAGATTTTTATTTCTCTTCACTAGGATAAATACAATAGCGTTTAGACAAACTGCCTAAAAGACTGCATCTCTCAGATCCCCAAGACTGTTAAAGCTTGCTTTTTGTCGAGTCTCTGATCTCTGTCCTGCTCTCCTTACATCTCCCCCTTCTTGAGGATACAAACACCAGCACTTCAGAAACAATCACACAGATTTGCTTAGCTTCCAAGCCATACCTATATTTTGAAAGTTACCATCCTTCTCAAAACTTCCTCTATGTTCTGTAGTAAATTAACCCTGACATACTCCAAGAATTCACCGTCCATCCTTCCACTTCAGCGGCTAAAGACCACTTCTGTAACAAGTATGCAAGTAAACAACAAATTGTCACGATCTCTGCTGCAACAGGGTCTTTCAGATCATTATCCCATTACTGTAAGACACCAGTAGTACGCCAAACTTAACCTGCATTATTACTGTTGTTAGCTGGTAAAAAGAATGAAAGAAAACTTGGATCACATCAATGAATTAGAGGTACGCAGTCCGTTCCTAAGATGGTTTTAGTGGCATCATCTTTTCAAGTAAGCATGCTCTGTGATCCCAAGGATTGTTTCCTTCTAGTGCTTCCACTGGTCTCTCTTCCCAGAAAGGCCCTATGGAAGAAGGTAAGATTTGGTGACAGGGTAGCCACTCAAAGATGTGCAGTATGACCACTGCAGATCCAGCTACTTGAAGTATTAGAATGAAAAATACACCTAAGAAAAGAAACAAACAACACTTCGAATCACTATACTTTATTAATACTTCAGAAACATCAGATCCTACAGTGGAGAGTTCTTCTCCCCCACCTGTTTCCAATCACTGCTTCGAAACAACTTCTTGCAATATGCAAATAGATACATGAGGCACTGTGTGAATACAAAAGTGACAAAAAAACCCAACAATTAAACCTCATGCGATACATACATATATATAAAAAATATGGTAATGTAGTATAATACACACAAACACTATTAGAACAATTCATGTAAATGAATGTACAATATGCATAGCATTTAATGATCAATGACAACAGGTTTCTGACCTGTGCACAAAACCAGTCAGCTTAAATAAGAGTTTTAAGATAAGCCACAGCTTATAAAACCTGCTGTACTGCAGCTTTTCTGCTCAGGGTCACAAGTGCAGATTAGCATACAAAATAAATAAGGACTACGATTCTACAATACTTGGCTAACAGCTCCTATTTCAGAGTCACTGGCCCTCTTACTTTCATTCAAGGTTCATTAGCCAACATAGTGGCAAGAAATGTGCCTAAAGCAACAGTTCTGCTCTTGTACTATTTTAATACTGATACGAACGCATATTTTTAAGTCAGCAGGAGTAGTTACAGAGGTCTAACTTACCACTAAACAAGCACAGGACTGAAGTTACCGTACAGAGCAGACACTGAAGAATTACACTGAGAGGCTGAGTAGCCATGTGGTACGCTGCAGTTACCTACCTGTCTGCTCGGTCAACTAGGGCAAGAAAGAGAGAGAACTGAAGAGGTGAAGCAAGTCAGAAAGCTTTTTTCCCCACTCTGAACAGTGCAAATGTTTGGAAGCACAAACAATCTGCAGGAACAAGGAAATACAGAGACAAGAATATTTCTGAAGTCCTGTATTCAGGATGAGAGCTACTGTTACCTGAAATAAGCTTAAGTATTCCTATGGAATAACATGCGAATATCAGGATTTTCTGCTTACACATCCAATACTGGTCAATCCTAGAGACACAACAGTTGTTGTAGTCTCTCATCTTCCTAGCTGACATGGTACTTTCTACACTCTTGGTGTTGCAGGCCTCCAAAGATCGGACCACATTCACTATGAACACAGATGAAATTAAAATTACAAAGTGGCAACTAAACTGACTTAACAGCCAATGGAGTTTACAGTCTAAGCAGCAGCATTTTAGGGAGGGGGGCTGACAATGTAAAAGGACATAAAAGATAGAAGAAAAAGAAAATTGTGAAGAGAATAAGGAGGAGACAGAGCAGGACTGACTTTCAGAAGAGGAAGTTAAAAGTAGTTAAAGTAGTTAAGTAACGTAGAAGTACTTAACGTTAAAACTTTATACTGGCCTTTTTTTTGGCCAGGATAAAGTTTTAAGCCCCAACAAAACAAACATCTTGCCATTATTAAACACACTGAAAGAAAAAAAAAAAGAAACAAAGAGAAGAAAAAAAGAAAGTGGCACTAATCATCTAGTATTAAGCAGAATGCCTTTTAACAAAGTTAGAAAGGGCAACATGAAAAAGAGAAAGTCATAGTATTTAATTGCCCTGAGAAGGTCCCCATAGGATCTCTCTAGTTTCCTAGCTATTATCTCTTTATCCTTAGACATCCAAAAGGAACCATCATTCCTTAGACAAAAGGATAAATACTTCCTGCAGGGAGTGATGGTCACACCCTCCAGCTCCATTTGCTAAAGTGACAAACCTTCCACATGCCTCATGTATTGCCACACAAAGGATGATAAACTTCAAGAAGTGATCCGCTAGATCAGGAAAGACTGATGAAGTTCTTGTGCATGGAAATCCAGAACCATTTAATCATTAGTAAGTTCAGTACTTGCTATATTAATATCTCCTGGAAATTGCTAATCGGGCTTAATAGTTGAGAGAAAATTCAGTAATCATAATCTAACTAGTCACAAAGCCCAGATGCATTCGGCTCCTTAGAAAGTTAAATACATCTTCTCTCTTCAGAGTAAAAAGCACATATCAACAACAAGACATGAAACCCCGACTGAGAGGAGTTTGTTAACAAAATAAAGCAGACGTTACAAAGCAGCCAAATTCATTTGCTTAAAACAGTGGTTTTAAGCTGACAGTGCACTGCCAACTCTTCTAGGTTGCTTTTTTTTTATTCCATTGTTTGCATTCCAAGAAGCTTGAAAACATTTCTTTTCCTATTGATTTTGTCCTCTTCTGTTTGACAAAAGCTGCATCTTGCTAAATTTTCTGTGCTGCCAACACAGCTGTCTTTTGTTTATTTTTGTGTGCAGCAGCAGCAGCACGCACAGCTTGGAAAACACGTTAAACTAGCAACATTGAACAGCTCGTGGGGAAGGCTTGTGAGCGTTCAGGCTCTGATGGGTGACGCCAAAATAAAGGTTTAGGCGATTCTCAGTAAGATTTTGGTTTCCTGTTCTGTTCAGAGATAAGGTCATCATGAGAACCTACCAGTTCATTTTAAGGTAGTATTTCAGGACGTGGCTATGACAGATGTCATAGACAGTTGTTCAGTCCAGTCACTTCCTTATGTCTCCATTTGATTACTTTTCAGGTGACTTGACTGATATCAATAGAAATAAATTTATCTAAAGTAAAATCCAATAAATATATTAAAACCAACAAAAACATATGTAGAAAGTGGCTGGCTTAGCTCTTAGAGCTGTCAACGCTGCAAAACAAATACTCAGTAGGGCTGGCTGTTTTAGTGGCTCGGTTTAGGAACGCAGGGAGGACTAGCCTCTTGGGTTTGGTGCTGTCAGTTTTAAAAGTTATGACTAGCTTGGCAGAAAGCCCATTGCTTTCCAGCACAACTATTCAAATGCAATCAGACCTGCTATAACCATGTGTTTACAGAGAATACATAACTTAGCGTAGATTGGGAAGTTCTGCACTCATTTGAAAGCTCATTCTTCTCCCTCTCCAACCCTTCCTGAACAACATTTTGTCCAGCAGGAATTGTTTGCTCCTCAGAAAGGGGGAATGGACCATTACTTCCTAGCAGGATCTTGTCTGACGGCACAGGCCCAATTGTAAAAGAGGCAGTAATAGAACTAAGCAGGGAAATTTAATTCAGGCTTAACTAGAGCTAAATTATATATGAATCATCTGCAATCTGCTCTGTTGTGGCTAACATCCCCCCACTTTCTCCCTAAAGCATTTGCTTGATACTTCAGTACTATAAGAACAGAAATAGACCATGTCGGGTGCTGTGCGTTAAGCACCTGCATCCACAAGAATACAAGTAATTTAACCAACAGAGTCTCACTTACACAAAGAGGGGAGCTGCAATCTTAATTTAGACTTTAAGCAGCTCAACCAACTGTCTATGCCCTTTACAGACTGAGGGTATTTGCTGGTTACCTTTTCTGCAACGCCATTTAGAAATACCTATGTTTCTCAGCCACTTGTTTTGGAAGCACCTTTTTGTTAGTTTTTAGAGGATTGCCTGGGAGGGAAGGTTCAACCCCAAAGAGCTGCTTTAAGCTATCAGCTGAAAATGGGTTTTCCAGTGCAGACAGCCAACTTATCTCCAGAATTCAGAAAGCAAGAGAAGCACTTCTCCCAACATCCAACAAAAAAATGGAAATTTTAGTGGCTTTTCATGACAGAAAGCTAATAGCACTGGAAATGCTTTTAAAAAGAGCAGTATCTCATCTGACTTTGAATTCAGATAAGTGTCTATTAAACGCTGTTAAAGTCATCACTGTGATTAACACTATTCAACTGCCAACTCTGCTGTAACCACTCGGTGCCCAATTACTCATCTCATGAGAGCTCACCAGCCGTATCGATTCATTAACACACTTCACGGCATTTACTCATGGCAGCAGTTGCACAGTGACCAGTAACTGCACATACTGAATGCTCCCTCTTAGCACTACCTTACACATAAGGATGTTTAGAAAAATCCATTTAGGAGCATTAGCTTCCAAGACAGTGTTGAAGGGGTCACAGTAAGTCACTTCAGATGCTTTTACTGTGGTTCCTTCCTTGGCTGTTTGAAGACAGAGTTACCACATCGGAGTTTTGCCTTTTTAATGGGTGTGTTTCTAAAGCCTTCAAGCACTGGTATTTCACTCTAAAGAACTGACATTTGTAGCTCTATTTTCCAGCCCACTTCCTTTTTAAAATAGGCATTAATAATACTTAAATGCATTCCTGTCTCTCTCTTTCACTCCTCCATCACTCAGAGGGTGGATTTTACTTAATCTCCCTCTGTTCTAAAAATTTTCCTGCATTTCTATCCTCTGTATTCTCAAAAAACCCCCAAAACTAACCCCCCAACAAATGTAATTTGTAAAATTGTAATCTTGTCTATGTCAGACCCAGAAGACTTCACTGTCTCAGGTATGTTTCTTTGTAGGAGAGGGAGGGGTAGGGAAGGGAAGGGAAGGGAAAGAAAGGTAGAAGTATGAATTACCCATAAGCAAAAGAGGTGTTGGATACCCACTAAGCAGAATGACTAAAGCTGGTTTTCAATCAAGCACAACATAAGAATTTAACCGTGCTCTGTTTTAAAAATGCAGGCTCCTTTAAGGAGCAATTTTTCTGATGCTGGGTGCTAAAATGCAGCAGCAGACATTCACTTGGCATCTAGTAAAATATGAAAATACTTTCATTTTCCATTGAATATTTGTCTTGAATCCTTCAGCTAACTTCTACAGCTTCAAAGATTTTGGCTAGACTCAAGAATTGTTTTTGTTGCAGGCCCATCAGAAAGACAACAAGTAAACAGGCAAATTAGTCAATTTGTCATGAGCCGATTTCACATTGGTGGACAAGTGTTAGTATACTGTAGATGACACTGGGAAGGCCCAGAGAGGCGAGAGCATTCTATCACCAAAACTGCATATTATTTTTAACCAAAGGAGGGAAGGAAAACAGAACAGAACAGCCAACACCAGAAATCCAAGAAGTTTTAAGAAGAAAGATAAGAAAAGCTAAGGTAGCAGATTAGTACTGTAAATTCAAAACATAGCACCATTCCATATTTTGGACTATTTAGTTCAACTTCATACCTTCTGCTAGAACTCCTCCTCTCTCCTCACCACCCATACTAGTGACGCTTCTTGTAACAGTATTTTGCATTATAGCTGGTGGCTTCCAAAAGTGGTATCAAAGTCACAAGTGAAACAAAAATTGGAGGTTGCCTTGCCATCCCAAGGAAAAGACCATCCTGATGCCATTTTCAATAGAATTTTAAAAGTGCACTTCCAAAATCCATACTTGCATCCTGTGTCATACTTTCATCACTGATTTAACATCAAATTGAAATGTTGGTTTTTCAGTTTAAAAAAAAAAGAGAGAAATTTATATAGGTTTTGATCAGGCTGTCAAGAACGGGTAAGACATCTCCAAAACCAATCTTCCCCCCAAATGGTATTTGTAATTTTACTGTAGATGACACATTAAGACTTATTTATTCCACTGATAGGATACAAACTGCCATTTCTGACCCAGTTACAACTCCTATAGACCTGAGAAGACTTTTTAAAGCTAGTAAGAAGTCTCTGAAAATTAGAGAAATATTTTTTATCCCTGCTGAAATCTGTATGGGTTCCCAAAGACTATTCCTATCCACTTACATCTCAAAGAAATGAGGCACTAGGTCATCCAGAATGAAAACATCTATATAAGGGAACAGCTTCTCAGAATGCAGTTTCTTCCCTAGAGATTAACTTGAGAATTAAATTTTTTTATTACCACAGACAGCTTTCTAAAGGGCCATTTCACTTAGCTCCCATAAAAAAAAACCCTATCAAATTTGAAACAAAAAAGGATATTCTCACATAGCTGTAAGTATCCATTGAAAGACTTAAGACTTTGATTCCTCTGTAATGCAAATCTGCCCCAAAAAGCTTGAAATAAAAGGATTGTTACAAAGAATTTGGCTTGTTCAGTTCCCTCCATGTTTCAGCAGATTTGGCAAACTTCAGAAACTAAACCATACTATGAACTTACCAACATTTCACACCTCCCTTCGTGAATACAATAGCTTCCCCCTCTCCTGATAAACCTCAGATAGCAGTCAAATCAAACACTTCTGTATGATTCTTACTATATTAATAATGAGAACTGTTTCCAAGACACCAAGAGGCACTAGTGGTCATCAGAATTTAGCATGACACTGAATATCTGGGTTAGAAATCAGAAATAGGAGATGGTAAATCCAAAGGGATTACTACGCAAGTCTAAAGGCTTCCTTAACTGAAGTAGGTTCACTACAAAAATTAACACCTACCCTACCAGTTGCCATCAGAGAAAGCCTTCCCCACATATTTTAGGACAGCAAAATGTAGGATGGAAACGTGCTCGCAACCTTCTCAGAGGAAAAGCTCCTGTTGTTGCATAGCAAAACAAGGAAGTCACCGTCTGAGTTGCTGTGTAATGAGATGGTAGCTGACTGAGGAGTTTCGATGTTAAACTATACGATCGTCCACAGTAATCCAGCAGAAAACTCAAGTCGCTTGGGTAACTGCATTGCCCCACACTAGCTAATGATTCAGAGACACTATGGACATAAACAGTGCTGCTCTGTTCTTCCTCTTAGCCACCTCAACTCTTCTACCTAAATTTCCTCCCTAAGCAACATCAATGTTCAACACGTTTTAATCGACAGGACTGACATATTGCAATGCCATGCGCTTCTAAATTAGGCATACAATCTTGCTGCCAGATGTAAAGCACTTCTTGTTTAGATACAGAAATTACTAACACATTTACCATTGAGCCTCCAGATCTTGTTGAGTCCTGCTAGCAAGGCAAGACAAAACACAACCAGAGGCTCTAGCAGGTAATGGATATAACAGTCGCACAGTAACATACACGTTCGTTAAGATTCTTCCATCCTCACCTTAGCTTCACATCTCCTTAAAAGTTATTTAGACCCAAAAAGTTCATGAAGTATGGCCAAATTAACCATCTATTAATCAAAAACTGTTACTAAACGCTTTCTAGTTTGTGTTACTAACTTTTGTGTGAAGGTCAGAAGTGTATTTGCTTTTAAATGAAAGTCCTGATGACTCATTGTTACTTTATGATTAACTAACTAGAGCTTTTTGCATGGGGCAGGGGGTAAGTTACAGTAAGTATTGTGAAGCTTTTACTACAAGCCACAAGATTTGGCAACAATGAAAGAGATGTTTTTCTTGAAACCTAGTTCCCACTAAAATAATTCACAAAAATGAAACATTTAAGTGCATTAAACATTAGTATTAATGAAATAAAAAAAAGTCACATTTTAAAAACACTATAAACTGGCTCATCAGAATATGGTAGGAAGCCAGCAATCCTTGGGTGAAATATTTAAGGCACTTGAGGGTAGTCAGTTTTTAAAACCAGGTAATAAAGACACAGCCACTTTAAAATTCTAATTTAAATAAAAACTACAACAAAATAAAGTAACACTGCAAAAAAAATTCCTCCAACTGTAAAGTTCAGTAAACACACACGTAGAATAAAAATAAAATTCTCATTTGTTATAGTACACAAAAAAGTGGCAGAAAGAGAGCATATTTAACTGCTAGAGCATACATACTGTAAAGATCTCTCCAATACAACAGTAAAGGTCCTTTCTCTTCAGGTTGCCAAATAGCCAATAAAGCGTGTTTGTTAGGGAGAAATAATCCAGTGCAGTTAAATATTGGATTCCAGTTTATAAACCAGACATCCCAGAAAGCAGCTGATTTTGTATCACTTTGCCTGGGATACTTCTAGTTAGCTTTCTTGCTCTTTTTCTGGAGCATTCAGTTTCATTTTCTCCTCTCCATACACACAAAATTAAATGTCTCTGTTTGAATAAAGAGGCCGCATCATTTTTGTAATATCATCTTTGGTACAAAACAAAAGCAACTTACACAGCATAATGGTGTCACCCAGTCTCTTGCACACCAAGCCTGTTCCTACAGACCATACACAGTAACAAGCTTCTCTGTGATGGTGACAGCTTCTCTCCTCGCAATCTCCAAAGTAACATCACTATTAAATACAACATACAGCATTCTTTTTAAGCGCCAAGTTAAATTTTCACTCAGAATTCACAAATGGGCATTCTCACCCATTAGCTTATACATATTACAGTTTCTTACCACTTCCAGGGCAGAGGGATATGACCAGCAGCCCTGGGACACACTTTAGAAGTCTGCTCCGAGAGACGAAATAGCTGTACAAATCTCCACGTCTGCTCGGTGTTTTTTGAAGGGAGGGGGAAGGAAGGAAAAGACAAATGGGAACTCAGTAAAAGGAGTCTTGCCTTTCTGCTAAATGTTTGTCCATTTGTCATGTTTTTCCTGACACGTTTTGCCTATTGTATTAGAGGCTTCTTCAGTGGAAAGCAGTTCCTTACGTGAACTTATGAATGTTCTGGATTAAGCAGATTTTGTCACTGTGTGGCTGCTGCCCCACAGCTGAGGAAATTAAAGGGTGAGCTCCGAGCATCATCACCAGCCCCAAGGCTCTTAGGGTCTCTGAGACAGTCTGCCAAGATGTCCTTAGGATCCCTCAAGAACACCACTAGAACAGTGATGTTATCACTGGATCCATTTTCCTTCGCAGCAGACACCAGCCTTTCTGCTGCTTTAAGGCCCACTCCTTTGGTTTGCATTAAATGATCTAGGACCAAGTCTACAACCTCATATGGCTTGATAGCATCAAAGAATCCATCGCAGGCTAGGAGCAAGTAATCTTCAGAACCAGTCAGCTCAAATGAATTCCCATCTGCATCACCAGAGATGTAGGGTTTCTGACATATGTCACCTAAGACAAACAGTCAAAACAAAGGCTTTATTACTTCAAATGTAAACAGTTACTTCTTCACCCACCAATTGCTTTTACCATCCTCAAGGACAGCTAGATCATATTCCAGAGGTACCTGATGCAGGACAAGAGGAGTGAAAACCTATGGAATAAGCATGGAAGGCCTTTCTTTCTTTAAGAACACTTGGAACCTACCTAAATCCAGTGTGTTTCTAAGGAGTTACTCTAATTCATCATGCTTTCCTAATTTAGCAGGGAAACTAAGGAAATTCTTTCCAAGTTTTTTCTCTCTGAAATATATTTGTGCAAGGAGATGGTCAGGCCTTAATTTTACAGGTGTGCCTCTTCTACAGCCTTCAGAATGCTATGAAAATAAGATTTTTTAGCTATCCAGATATACAGCACAATGCCGTAAGAATCTGCTCATTGTGTTTAGTTCACCAATTTCATATGGACATATTTATTAAACATGGGTTGCTATTGATCCAAATAGTATTATACAAATTTATACTAATTTGCTTCCACTCATACATTACAGTTATCTACTGTACTTGCCCAGGGTCTTTTCTGTTTTCACCCTAATTGGTGAGTAGCAAAGTAAGCTCGTTTAAGAAGATTCTGGAATACTACAATTAAAATGCCCTAAATTGCTGGATATGTGTGATTTGAAGGAGGATGCAGCAATCTCACTTAAGAACTGCAGTCAGGATAAAGATATATTAAAGCGGACAAAAAAACCCCACAAAGCATACATTCAGACACATAAAGAAGGCTAGATGAACACTTATTACTTCCTCCACTTTTACAAATTAAATACCCTACGTTTGTTAAGCTACTGTAGAACATCACAGTTTCAAAGACATTTACAAGAAGCAAAAGACTTAGAAGTAGAAATGAATTAGGATTGTCATGGCTAGTATGTAAAATAGAACAATATTCTATGCTTATGGTGTAAACCAAGATTATATAGCTGCAAGCTATGTAAGGTATATAGCTACAAGCTAGCCTTATGGCAAAGACAGTAAGAGTGGTTTACTATTTGGTCGATGCTGAGCCAAACGTCATTTGCAGTATACATACAGTCTCAGGTGGTGTGTTTTAGCCAAATTTAATCTGAACTATACTAATTCTGATGGTTTATCTTACCAATTGCTCTGGAAACAGCCAAGGTACCATTAACCCGCCAGCAGTCCATATAGGTCACACAACCACCAAGAGTCTCAATACGTGCTCTCTCATCCTGAAAAAACAGTAGAATACAATTTTTATACTGAAAGCCTACCCATGGCTTACTGACCTTGTTGTTATCCAGTCGAAGAGTCAAAAAAGACAAAACCCAAAACCAAGAGCTGCTTCAGCTTCTGTATTTATACTGTGAATATAGCAAACACACATCTCAGAATCTAGCTCGGAAACATGCACTTAAGATTACTGGAAACAACCCACCTACCTCCCAACCATACCATGGCTTGTCCACAAAAAAGCAGAATTCTTAAGTTTTTGTATCATCATGTTCTTTCCCATATGGATGAGTACCCTTTCCTGCCGCTTCTTCCCATCCCGTACAACAATTGGGTAAATATATAAATATTTGGAATAAAATACAAGATAACTAGACTACGTAACAATAGTGTTTGCATTGATACTCCTTTAACTACTCAGTTATTACAAATATTCACGCTATGAAGGCAAAGGGTCATGGGCAAATGCTACCTAAACTTGCAAGATCCCCATCAAGTTTCATGTAATAAAATACCTGGCTATTTAAAATACATAGAAAATGCAATACACTTTAAGCCAGTTAGGCTAGTAGCTTATCATTAGCTTTTGAATGACAGTATAGCATATTATGGAAGACTTGCATTATGCTAACATTTTAAATAGATATTAATCTCAAATTAATAAGTTAATTTATAACAGGCAGTTTTATATTCACACACACACAAAAAGCCTGTGAAAGTCTTTACTACAAATTTTGAAAAGACAGTCTGAGCAGGAACTGAAGTCAGGACTACCAGTACCGTCAGTACTTTCAAGGGGGCATAGTTGTAGGGATCACCTTTTCAAGACACAGGAGTGGATAGAGAAAAAGAAATTTTCAATTCTCTGAATCCTACCATACAATATATGTAATTATGTAAAGCACCAAACACTTAAGAAGGCTTGATTCCAAAAGGTTTCAAGAGATTCTGACAACACACACAAGAGAAAAAAAACAAGTCAGACTTACTTCTCTTTCTGGTTTGTGAGGTTCCATTAACGTCACAGCTTTTCCTTGCTGCACAAGCATTACCTGCGAGTCCCCTAGCCATGCTATGTGTAGCTTGTTCCCTACGATCAACGCAGATACACCTGTTGTACCACTCCGCAGCTTCTACAGAAGAAGACAGGTATGTTAGGTGACTATTCAACAAGCCCTACTCGGTTACATGGCAATATTGTAAATCTAGGTTTAATCACACTTAAATGCAGCAGAGTAGACCTGCCAACCATAATTCAGGTACCTGAAAAAAAGGTACAAGATATTAGACAGACTTGAAATAAACTATTCACATATTCTAACATGCAGATGGCTAATACTGCCTCTGTTATGTTCTTCCTTCTCTGCTCTTAATCCCAAAACTGATCTAGGAGACCAAGACCTCTGTTGTTCAAAACACAGAGACACACAGAAAAGAAAGAGGATCTGAATTCCAGTAGTATGAACATCTCACAAAGAAACACAGGTCTCCCCAATCCCTTTCACATTCTCCACTCTGCCACTAGCAACTACAGACACCTTCCTACACCTAAGTCCCCTTGTCCTTGAGTATTTAAATGAGGATGTCAACAAAGGAAGGAACCTAACTGTCCAAGATTCCCTGTAAAGATCACTGAGAGTCAGACCTCATGAAGACGCTGGTCCCTCTTTTATACCTCACTGACAGAAATGAAGACGTTAACAATGAATACTTCCACATTCAGTTACTGCTATAATAAAAGAGTTCTCATTAAACTGTATAATAAACCATCCTGCCATTATGTAGATTTGAAAAAAGAATGTTCATCATACCAACTTGATTCAAAGCTGATCAGTAAGCTTAATGAACTGAAGAGTCTGATTTAAATCATAGAATACATTTTTCATCTTACAACCACCTGTGACATTAATGGTGGGACAAGAAAGAGGAAGATAGTGACCATATTATCAGGAAGAGAGAAACCTCTTTTCCAGGTAAGAGGTAGGACAACAGAACATCTAGAGGCTGCCTAATTTAGGCAAAGAGGCAGCAGAGTGTTCTCTCAAATAATTGGTATGTCAGGATCATTTAAGCCACTTAACACTTCAATCATTCATCTTGAACTTGCAAGCACTGTCATTTTGTTTTTCCTCAAAAAAAGAAATAATTTGATCAAAGAAAACCTTTAAATGTAGCATAATTTCATAAAGAAGTCAGTAATTAAAAGAAACTGTACTGCCAGAATTTTCTGGATAATACCATGTTGTCCAACAGTTCTCAGTGCTACTTAAATACAATGGAATTAATCTCTACCCACTCACCTCCCTTTTGGCTTTGAAAAGAAACATTTCATCTGTCTTCTGGAAAGAGCATTTCAAGGCCTCAGCTGGATTCTTAACAATCTCTTCGTGTAGCCCAACATTTACATGTAAATGGGTTGCTGAATAATTGGCAGCATCCACTCCACCATGGCCATCAAATACCGCAAAGTAAGCGCGATCAGTGTCATCCTTTTGTGGGGAGGGAGAGAGGGGAAGACATATTCATGTTCAAAAACAAAATAGCTCATAGACTGGTACCAGCAAGCAAAGATCCTTTATTCTGGGCCTTCTTCCATACAATGTTGCATAGGTAAGGGCAATTTAAGTCAGTTTACCCATGTGCAAAATGGATAAAATGGGTACTCTGCAGGGGAATTCCTTTTCTTTGTTTGCTGCTAGTCATTTAATATCCTTGAAAATAATCTGGAATTGAAACAGCAGACAGCTGGTTATGTAGTCCCACTGCAGCTTCATTAATTGGCACTGGTACTTGTACAACTGCTGTTCTCCCCCCTTCTCTTCTTAATATATCAGTTACCTCAGTCACAGGAACATAACAACTCCAGCAACATAACACTGGGTGAACTCCCCATCTCCCTATATCACTTATGACATAAAACCCAAGGTCACAAGAGCCTTCTTTATCAGGGCAGTAGTTAGCCCCTAGCAATCTGAGTCAGTAAGTCCTTGCTCCAGCACAGACATGATAAATAACTTGTGGCAACAAATTCTTATCGTTTCACAGATCATCCATCACTAGGTCATGGTGTTTACAGGAACGTTGAAAAGCTAACAAACTGGCCTCCCCAATTTTGTCCAGACTTACTGACAAACCAAACAGCTGATTGAACTCTGGGAGCAGAACGTGGCGGTCCTCCATTTTCCGTCGAGTGTTACGGATGGCGTGGATGGAAACAAGCAGGAACCGCTTCAGCGGTCTCAGTGGCGGCAACTGCTTCTGCCACTCAGAGCAAACATCCCGAAGCTTGTTAAAGAAGCAGCGCTGCAACGACTCTCCATCCAGCACTGGCAGCACAAAGACAAAACAGTAAGTTGTGTGCCCCGTTTTCCTACATTACCCCTTCTTTTGGCCTGTCTTTCCTTCAAGTTTCTTTCCTTAGAGCTACATACACACATTCAGCACTCTGCCTTTACAGGCTCTGCAAGAATTACAGTAGGCTCCTGAGAATAACGTGGAGAGAAAGTTGCAATAGAAAACAGTATACCATCAAGGATAAGAGCAGCTTCTTTGCTTACTAGTTCTCTTTCAAAACAGAGGCTTATCAAGTAGGTGATTACATTACAAAAATCATAAGAAAGACCCAAAAATAAGTCTGGCATAAGTGTTGTTATTATTACGTAAGTAAAATGCAGAAGATATAGTGGTAAGAGTGCATGCCTACCAGAAAACAAAAAAAAGGAAATAATCAAGCAGGCAGAAAAGCCTTCAAGATAAGAGACTGCTGTTGTCTTGGACACAAGGGTTGAAAAAGCATTAGCCTGGCTTTGGGTCAGGTTATGTCCTATTGAACCACTTCCACTGAAACAACAAGGAAGTCTGAGAATGTTTTGCTGAGGTCAATAGCTCAACTCACAGTTGAGCTGAACAGATTAGAATTTTAAGCTGTTGTCTTTGTCTTTATAAATACACATGGTTGTAGGAGCTAGAGGGACAGAACACTTCCGCCACTTTCCTGCTTTGTCATTACAGAGCAGAACTGTAAACACCCATTGAGCATAGTGTGAAAAGCTCCAGCCAGACACCCAAATCCTTTTCTGGATAGGTCCCAAAGATCAATTAATCCAAACTTATTGCTCATCAGACTGAATGGTTTGGTGTTTGTCATTGTGTCTAGCTTTGCAATGCAGTCCCCCTCAGAATAGGTAATAATTTAAAGTTTTGTTATTTGAGTAAGAACCCTGCCTCAGTGCTGAATCGACTAACTTCAAAAAGCATTGAAAAGATCATCTATAGAGCAAAAATAATTTGCTGGTCACTACTGTGTTTCCTCAAGAACTGCAGTGCACAAACTATCTTTCCTATTTTATCCTGACTCCTGCTAACACTGCTAGCATTAAAGCTTCCTCAGAATTCCTTTTTATAACTCCTGGTTCTCAAGCATTTCTTTTTCTCGGCAACACTGGATGGCCAGCTTCAGATGCATCTCTGGGCCTGGAGAACTGAAAGCTTAAATTTAAACACAGATCTTTGATTAGCAGTCATTACATATTAACCAAAACTACTTTTGGTTTGCTTAATATGCAGGTGTGAATGGGCAAGATATAAAAACCTTTAAATATTAAGTCATCCCATATACAAATATCATTTAATAGGACAGCATCTTAGACAGCCCTGTGTACAGCTCTTAGTTTACATATTTGTAAACATCTTGACTAATACTGACCAGAAGACTTGGACACACATTGCTGTTTAAATACTAAGCTTGTGAAATCTGACACAGAATTTAGTACCTTCACACCAGAAATTCTTCTGCAGTATACCACATCAAACAGCGGTACTCACATAGGCACACGTACATACCTTGCTTTTATATAATCACTTCTCTTCCATTCCAAGAATGCTTTTTTGCCAGAGAGTTATTATTGCAATGCAGGAAGAGAGAGTCGATACTGTGCTGTAGCACAAGGAACATCCTCTTCCTAGTTGTACAGTTAAAGTGATGTAACAGAATTTACAAGATAGGAAAAACAAGTACGGTCCAAACGTGCAGAGAAATTAATGCCTTTAAAGTAGATATTCCTTGCTGAAATTAGGCAATGCAAGTACCTGAATAATAAGCAGATTTCCATAATGTTCGATAGGGGAATGGTGAATAGCAATTTGATCTAAATGACAATGGTGACAGAAGAACGAACAAATATAAAATAGGCAGCAATATATAAGATGGAAATTAAAGAAGGTTTCAACATCAGAACAGGGAAGGTTCTGGGGCATTTGTCAACAAGGAGTAGTGAGAGAGAACATAAACTAGCTCAAGATGGAACTCATCCAAGGATTTTCTGACTTTGCCTGCGCTATCTTAAAAGTAGACTCCAATCCTATATCTTCATGGCTTTTAGAGTGAAACAGCAGCATGAATTATTGTACAAGTGTCACCAGTATAACGTAACCATACAGGATTCCAGAGACATTAGATGCTTGTGACCAAGAAAATGTCCCTGTCCTATCAAGTTCTTCGTTACTCACTGTTTCTTAACATTATAATTTCTTAGCTGTTCAGATGAGGTTCACTAACTGAAGGTCTGTGGGCCCAAGACTTTCCTAAGACCCAGAACTAGAAATTATAATCCTAGGCTCACAAATACATAGCAGTTCACATCTTATGTTACTGCTACAGTTCACCTCAAAGATAGTTACATGGGAGTCAATGAAGAGTCCCCAGCAGAGCGACTGCAAGATCCTCTGATGACCAGTTTCCAGCTGCTTTGTGAAATATTTGTGCTGAAAACCTACATAATTATTATATGTGGGTTACAATATGCTGTTACTTGTTTTCCTATAAAGGCTGAGCAATAGCAAATAAAGATACACTACTGGAGCACAAAGTCACAACGCAGTAAGATACCATTCTCTCTGATGTAAGGGAGACAATAAGAAACATGCTTTGATATCACTTTATCTTACCACATGCCTTACGGTCACTGCTGCAAACACAATATAGAGCTTCTAGTTATGGAAGATCAGTACCTTGACCTCCTTCAGTTTCCCCTGCACAAAGCCATGCTCCAGCACTGCTGCCTGTACTCCTTTATTATCTTACAATTGTAGTGATCTAGTCATGCAAAACTCTCATTTGCCAGCTCCTCATCTCAGGCAGAGTCCTGCTCTAGGTGAGGTTAGTTGCAGTGAAGTCTGTATGATTGCTCACAGACAACCAGACGCAACAGAACACGGAGCGCAGAAACAGAGCGCTCTGGGGAGACTGAACTCAAAGTGACTGGAAGAGGCACCAGCAAAAATCTCTGAAGGCCTGCAGAACGTACTTGCAAGCTGGCTCTATAAGGAGGTGCTGGGGGCTCCAGCCTCAGCAGAGCGCAGCCCAGCCGCAGCTCCACCGCAGGCGGCAGAGGAGGTGAGCCACCCCCGCTGCCCCGGCCAGGGCTCGCTCTCGCCTTGGAGGCAGGTTTACTGATGTCCAGTGAACGCTGACTGCGGAATCATTTCTTCCTGCACCAGAGGAGGAGAGCCAGGGCATGTTGTTTAGACCCCAACTAAGCTGACAGGAAGCCAACACTTCCCATGCAAAGTGCTGTAAATGTGCTAAATCTCTCCAGACATATGAAGGCTACAAACATGAAGGCAAGGGATGAAATATTCAGGGTGCAGCAAGACTTAATTAAATGTGTTCCCCCTCCTGCTGTTTCAGAGTTGTAGGTGAATACTGGAATAGGCTTCTGGAAAGTGTCGTATCCTGGCCATTTCCAGAGCTCTCTTGGAGACGCATCCTCTGAGGCATGCTGAACCGACTTTCAAGTCATCCCAGGGAAATGGAATGGCGAGTATTTCCCCTTACAGGATAGACTAGTTTGCCTGAGACATCTCTCCTCCATTTTTATCTTCAACTCTGCCTGCATCCTACTCCATTTAAATTCCTGGCGCTGGGATTGAAGGTTTGGTGAAGTCTAATGTTAAACACTTCTGCATGTAAATGCAATAGGACCATCTGTTACACCAGGCACAAACCCAGTAGCCAGTCACCAAGGCCTGTTCTCTCTCCAGTTCACTCAGATAGGAGAAAATGCAGGCATCAGGCAGAAGACACATGCATCAGGTTCTTCATCCCTCAGCATCCCATCTTTATAGGGGAGGGTAGGAAGAGAAGAAATAATCAATAAAGATGGAGACTATTGAGAAACTTGCCAAGAGAAAGATCTGGAGTTTCAAGATGTTCAGGTTGTGGAGGGCCCACAATCTGGTCCCAAGAACAGACAAAAGCAAGATGGATTATATGGATGAATTTAAGGTGTCATTGTGGCTGCACAATAGCAGCTGTGATGATGCCAATGTCAAAACATAGAAGTAATTAGCTAAGGTCAGTCTACCAAAGAGAAAAGGGCACTTCAAAAATGTAAGAGGTTATCAACTTAAGATAGGAACTGAACCAGTTCAATTTAAGTGAAATTATCCAATGAGGAAAAGAAAAGTTCTTAACTAGTTCAGTTCAGGAAGCACAAGGGACACAGTCATTAATTCTTTTTGGGAAGAGAAACTCTCTTACCTTTCCAGAAAGCCAACCCACACTATCAGTCCGGGGCTCCAGACACTGCGTTTGCATCTTGCCCACAAAACTAGCATAGCTACCTTTCATCCCACAGGTACCCAGCAGGAGCAAATAAAGCTCTGTTCACTGCTGCTTGCCAGACACCCTAACCAAATATTCTGGGAAACATTTCAAAACACTTAAGTCTTCCAACAGACAGCCTCTGGGAAAACCACAGAAGGAAAACAGTATACTTACAGGTCAACCTTTCCTCATCTCCTTCTCCCTCTGTTTGCACACTCTGCTGCTTAAATTCGCTCAAGTCTGTTTGGAGGACTTCATCAACTGCAGCATGGATCAACGATGCTGCAAGAAGTGGTGAAACACCTCTGCTGGTAAGAAAAGGAAGGGAAAGCAAAATAGACTGCATTAGTTTAAATTGAGCTACAACCTCACTGTTTATGGCTGGTGACCTCAGAATTAGAAAGCATTACACACAATCAATAATTCCAACTTCATTAGTAAACCATATGTTCAATATTTATTCATACAAATCTTTAGTAAGATCTTCAGTTAGACAACTGCTTTCTCAAGAATGCAAAGAGGAAGAAGCCTATGAATCATGTTTTCAAACTGTTGCCTCACACTCCAGTCGCAGATGGTACCTCCTTCTCTTCAGCTCTCATATGGGAACTGCTACCTTCAATTCTAGCCTCTGAAGGCAAACATTTTGTTTCTACTCACTACACAGCACTTCTTGCTTGCAGTCAACTGTCTCACCACAGACAGTATCAGGAGCTCTGCATTGTGGTACACGCAAATCTCCAAAACGGTTACTTAAGACTCCAGTTCCCTTTCCTCCACAAGGAAAGTCGTGCTCAGCACTAACCTACAGCCCTTTAACACCCAGTTTCTCCTGACTGGAAGTTCCCCAAAGAAATCACCCAGGAAGAAGGTGCAAAGAGTTGGCACTGGAGACTAGGCTGAGAAAAGACTCCAAGACTTGTGATTCAGCTGAAGCTTTTAGGTGAGCATCTAGAAGACAATAACGCTACATGATCTACACACCCTCTCCTTTTTACTCAATGCTTTATGCAAGCTACATGCTTTATAGGAAGCACATACTTGCCATACTGCTTTTGAACCTGTAAACAAACAAGCCCCATCCAAGTTTAAAATGGGGCTACTAGAAAATAACTCTTTTATATTCACTAAATTCCCATGGCAGGTACTAACAATTACAGTACATAACACACATTCCAGACACTTTCTAAGAGCACAATGAAGAATAAGCGTGGACGTCCATAAAAAGCATTTTATCTGTTGTTCATGGAGTGTTTGGTACCCCCCGAGTATCAAATTATACAACCAAAGCAAGTAACACATTAAGGCACCTGCAGCAAGTCAAGGACAAGACTTTGTTTTGCCAGGAAACATTTAGGAAGTCCTGCATAAAACTGGTTGGCTACAGAGTAAGAAATGGTGGAAGCAACTGGTCTCTGCAGACCTTCAACAGAGATGACTGGTTTTGTGCACACATAAGAATGGGGAGGGGAAGACCGTGAGGATTTAGATCCCAGTGACAACAAGCTGAAATGCATTTTGCCATTGTGTTCCTGAAAGAAAGGCCTTGTCATATCCTCACAGCCATGTATGAGCACCTCCTGTGGCAGCAAACAGAAAGCATTGTGTTAGTCAGCAGGCTGCTAACAGAAGCGTGTTTTATGCTACGCATTCTGCAGCAGTGATGGCCTACTTTAACGAGTCATTTCAGTACTTCAAATAGATGGCAACGTGTCTGCAGTCCTTTCAATGCTAGCTGCAGTCATATCACACCAAGGGAAGCCAGAAATTGGCTTTTTATATCTTTTTTAAAGCTAATATGTTTAGGGGAGTCGGTTCCTTTCCTACCCAAGTTAAAAGTAACAATGCCTGCTTATAATCACTCTGACACTAACAGACAACCTTTTAAAAGGTCAGGCAAGAAATACATCTGAAACAGATATGGCAACCCCCCCAAATCCTGCTTCCTGTTTTTGTTTGTGTAGGTGGAAAAGAAAGGAATATGAAAATACAAGCCACACAATGTCAGAAGTGTAGCTGATGCTGCTGAAAGTCAGAAGCTTTAGTTAAAGCAGGTTTCAGCTCCAAGAACAGAGACAAAAAATAGTAAGTGAAACTATGCATTTAAATGCACAGTGGGAGCTACAGCTTCAGTCATCTTCAGAACTTCGCTGCTATGCTGGAGGAAAAATTCAAATCTAGCTGGGGTTTCCAGCTCGGTATCAGAAGAGGGCTCAATATTTTGATTTTAAACTTCGTAGACTTCTGCTTTCCAGGCCCTGACTTGCTGAACCAGGTCCATAAAAAGAAGCTTAAACAAAAGGCAATATACTAAGTGCTATAATTTACAAGTCCTGTATAAACCTCTGCTTACAGGATGCCTATAACAAAGAAAAGGTTTACGAGTTATTATGTCACATCCTTTGGCTTTTTCCAGTTGCCACCCAGTTCCTGAAAAGGAAATTCAGAGATTCCTCAGTACTGATATGCTTCATTCAGCTTTGCTTCCTATGCATTTCCTGCCTCTCCATAGTTTTGCAAATCTATACAAAGAAAATGGTTGCTTATTGGGATTTTATTTGTTATGCAGTCAGCAACAACATTGAGCAGTTGATTCTGACATTGACAAAAGATAAAACAAAAGCCTAAAAAATGACCCTACCTATTTAGTTCAACCCCGGTTCCAAACAGAACATGTTTGTCAATTACTTTATAAACTCTTAATACTAGTACTACCATATTGGTAAGCCTGGTTTTTACTCAAGCTCAGGTAAATGGAGCTCCAAGGCAATGGCATCTTCCATTCAGTTTCGATGTTTACTGGTTCTAATTTAATCCTCTAAACCAGAGACTTCAAGAGTTAACAAAATATATAATTAAAGAAGAGTCAGAACTGTTTCTGTAGCTGAGAGCTACAAGGTCTCACTTGGCTAGAGAGCATCTGGAAGCAGACACAGTACCTATGGCAACCAGTGTAAAAGTAGAAGCCCACTGCAGTTACCATAACGGACTTCAAACCTTTTCTGTAAGCAAAGAGCAGTGTCACTTATTGTTAAAATCTTCCTTTCAAAGAAGCCCAAGACACCCTGCTGACAGGCTGAACCAAGCACAATTTAATCTTCATGAATCAGAAGAAATACTGTAGCTGTTTCCTAAGTGGGAAGACAACTGTGTTGGGAAGAAGAGGGAAGCCAGTGTGTTATGGGGAGAGGATGTTACCTTCTCTTAAGAGAGTCTTGCAGGAAACATGTGTCAGCCCCGTTTCTATGACACATGCAACACTAATTACCTAGCCTCAGCCTACACAGGCTAGCGGTAAACAGACTTGGAATTTCGTTGCTGCAGGCTATTTCTTTGCTAACAAAAAGGGTGTGTTTTGACCACAATAAAAAATATTTTAAAAGAATTAATGCGTGTTGTAACAGTGCAGATGAGGCACTGTAGCTTCACCACCAGCTAAAGTCACATCGCCAGTGGCTGGAGCATGGAGTTCATATCCTCCAGCCACTTCATGGTAAAATACGAGCCTCTTTTTAAAAACCCGAGTATAGATAAAAGTGGTAAGTTAAAGTGTAAAGCAATACTTATGCTAATAAAGAACACACTTAAATTTATATGCCATCCTCCTCCTTAAACGATTCTGGACTACTGGACACATACGGTATTGTTAAAAGAAGCTATGCAAAGCTTCTGTTGATATACATACCTGTGGGCTAAAATAAAGTTACACACGGAAGTAGAAAACAATTACGATATTTTGCATAGTTTAGATCTGTCATGAGTTACAGAACAGAACTTACTTCTCCTCTTGTTCACCTTGTTTCTCTTCTGCAATACAATTTAGTTCTCAATTTTATTTCACTTTAAATGACCAGCTGTTATGCCATCACAGCCACAGTGTATTCATATATGTCAGATCAATCATAAGACTGTTACTGACGCCTTACATATCAGCCTTTGGAAAGAAAAGACAGAATATACACAAGTCTCTTCAGGAAGCAGAAACTCTAGTAAGATCACTTCTTATTTGGTTTTATGTGGGTCATTAAACGCCCAGCACACTTGCAGCGAGTGTTGCAAACAAGTCACCAATTCAAAGATGTCCCCACCGCCTCCTCTTCTCCAATTTAAGAGGGTATACTCAGAAGCCTCTGGTAAACAGCTTTGTGGGCGAGGGGAAAGCATCTAGAGCATCAGAGGTCAGGCCACCACATCTCGTCCAGAGCCTCAACTATGACTACGTTTTTTTCAAAGGCTTGAAAACAGATGACAGACTCTGTTGTGCTCTATGCCCACAGCTTACAGCAGCTTTGAGAAAGCGGAGTAGCGCGGCAGATGGCATCCTCCCAACAGCTGCTCTTCAGCACTTGGAGCAGAGAGAAGCAAGCTCTGCGTAACCTGGCGGAGGGTGGTACAAAGCCTCACGAGGACATACCACGCACCCGGTGTTTACGCAAAGCCTTCTGAATCTTTATTCGCTTTTTTTGGAAGGAAAATAATTCACATCCCACTGCCCCAAACACACACATTCTCCCACAGTACAGTCAGGCAATCTCTGTTTGTATAAAGAGAAGCACAAGAGATTACTAACTGTATTGGCCGAGTTGTTGATCGCTTGTCACCTTGCAACTTAAAAAAGAAAAAAAAAAAAAGGCACACAATGTTCTTTCTAGAACATTATCACCAAAGTCACGGCAACAAGGCAGCAGTGGTATTGCACCGCTGTACGATCCTCTTTTCCTTTCAGGGTGCACATATGTATCTATATGCATAGATATATATGCATATGTTGGGGAACAAAGAGGTGCTAGCTATATCTGCTAGCAAAAGCTTCTAGCATAAGTCAGCTGCAGCTGACTTATATCGGAGGGAAGATATATTTTGGCATGCACTTGCTGCCCAGGCCCTGCAACACCAGAAGATCGCATACAGTACTGCTTTGCCAGTAACACAAAGTTTGTCACCGTGGACTCGGTGTGTGTTTCCAGCACGTTACGGCTGTATCAGCAAAGTGGTTTTCATGCAGATCTGCAAATGCTAGCAGTTCTCTAGTAAGTGAAAGATCCTCTCATACTGCCAAAATAATAGCAGGTCACAAGTTTCCTCATAAACAAAAGCTGCTTGTATTCAGTATTTTCTCCCCAATCTGCCACTTTTATTTCCCTCCCCCCTTTTTATTCTTATAATCAACTACAGAATGTTTTCACTCAAGTGGCTCTAAGCTTTAGTATTTATTACAGCAGCACCCAGAGTTCCCAGGGTGACGGTGACCAGAAAAGCACAAATATATATCTGTAGAGGAGAGAACATCTGACATCCTACAATGCACAGGAGGCTGTTTCTTGTGTTAATGACATCAGGTCTTTACAGTAGATGAACAAGATGGAATCAAAACAAATATATGAACAATGCCACACAGAATTTCAATCTCTTATGTTTCCATCTTTACATGAAGCAGTTTTTTCCAGATTTTCTTCTGAAACTATCAGAAGCAGCAGCTTTAGAATCCAGAATCCATCTGTTTAGGCCCTTCAGTCATCATCGAACAGTTTTTAGAGAAAATGTGCAATGGAGAGTCACCTGCTACTTCCATTTCATTCTCAGCAGGAAGAAAAAGCACACAGCAGAACAGAAGAGGCTTAATTCCACAAAAGCTACTTTTCAGTTAAGCCCTAAACCTGTTGTTTCAAAATTGAATATTTCTTATCTTGATGCCCAATTCAAACAGTAACAGAAAGGGTGTTTCACACAGATTATGAGAGCAAAATATGCAAGTTCTAGAGAAAGACAATTTCAGTCTTCCAAGCAGAACCAAAGAAACTGATTTAAACACCAGCAAGCCAGCCCTAAAAGTCTCCTCCTCATTATAGATTTGATCTTTTTTCAGCATTTAATCAATTTTTTTTCCCTCTTGTATTGCAGGCATTCCCATACATACACTTTCTTTCTAGAGGCAAAGTGAATCTTTCCCAAAATTACTATTGAGAGTATCTTGTAACAGGGTAAACTCCCTTAGAGTTTTAAATTAAGAAAGGTATTCTGAAAAGCTATTTACTGATCACAAAATTAACAGTTTGTCCAGCCTTTATACGCTGTTGGAGGCAGCTCAGAAGAGCCTGAAACTTTATTATCCAGACACACATGCAGTGTGAGCTGCACATCACTTCTCCCAAGCTGTGTATCGTCCCGCCATCAGCTGCAGAAGCAGCAGTGGACAAACCACTCACAACAGAAAACAAGCTAGTTTTGACCACCACCCTAAATTACCAGAGCCGGTTTGTTAACCGTTTGCTGAATTAACTAGTAGAGAGCAGAAGTGCTACATTCCTCTTGTGCGTTAACTTTATCAAGGCTTCCAATTCTAACTTTATTAATCATAAACCAGTGAGAACACTGGTGTTGCTGAAAGAGTAGGCTGTTTCTGCTAATCCCATGCTTGCTTTCGCGACCGAGCACAACTGGTCCCCTGAAAACTAGAAAGTTTGTTTGCAGGCAGTCACACATGGAATTCACTTTCTTGACTGAAGAGAATGGATCACTGATACTGTAAACGTGTTCTTAGCCATGAGAAGTATTAGTGCGTTACATTAATATACACTAAATGGTACAAATTAGGAATAAAGAAGTATGTTTCAGGGGATTTATTAAAAGCAGAGGTCATGGTAGACAGGGTAGTAGTTTTCACAGAGGAAGGGACTAAACGGAGTTTTAAGAAGAGACTGGGTAAGCCAGAGGCAAGATAAGATTCCCCCCCCCCGCCCCTTCATGCTTACATCACATAAAAACATCAAAATACCAGAACTGCTGAATTAACTATTCTAAAAGCACAGAAATGCTGAAAATAAAGATGCCAGGGCCACACCTTAGGTGTCAGCATTACAGTGTAAAACACAAAGACACAAAACAGGATGCTGAGGCAACCGAGAGATGAAACACAGTGAATCGTTTGGGAGGGGGCAGAACAGGAAGCCGAAGTCGCACAACTGTTACTGTAGTAAAATCTCCTCAAACAGGAAGCCTGCTGGAATTTCGCATTGTTCTTTGGCTATGCCACAGGATGGTCATACAAGTTTCAGCTCCTACCAAAGGAAAGGAGAAATTTCTGTATTTGGGGGTCTGATTTCATCTCATGTTCTGTTTCAGTACAAGTTAGTAAAATTTCAGGTTAATTTCTACAGCTTTGGAAGTAACCAATGGACTCTTTATTCACATCGACCCATTTCCACAGACTGTCGGAACACAGAGCTCTTACCCAAAAAGCATACGTTAATTAAAATTCTGCAAAACGAGATTACTTAAGCCTGCCCCAATTCTTCAGAATTTTATGTATGTATTTAGCTCCATACAAGGCAGGCAGTTCCATTGATTTAAATGAATTATTCAAAGTAGAAACATCTGCAAAGCTTCACCGGATTAGCGATTTAAGCGCAACTGCTGCCAGGAAGCGAAAGTGGTTGGCTGCCTTAGCTAGTGCTTGGCCGTGCTAGCTGCATTTGCAGAAGGCTGTTAAAATAATTCATTTTAGATTAGTAAAGACATTCAAGGGAGTTAGCCTGAGATATCCAACTGCTTCCATGTAAGAGATGTGTGTAGCCTTAGAGAAGCAATAGCATTCAGAAACTCCTCCTTGGACCTAACAAATGTTATTCCTTACCCCATTCTCTTCTCAACAGCAATCCTGATTGGTGGTGGAGGAAGAATGTTTCTCCTTGCAAAGACACAAAGGTTTATGCCTCCAAGCAACTGGAAGGACGAGCTCAACATCACCATATGTTGTCTCATGAGCCAAGGATATTGCTGGACCTTTATTGGCTTGGGCCCTTCAAGGCATGACCTACACATCTGCGTGGGTGTGAATGAAGTATCTGACAACACAGAAATAAGACACGGAACTGCAGAACTGCATGCCAAACTCGATTCCCAATAACACTTTCATCTATAGAAAAACCCTTCATCATTACTAATCATCATGTAAAATGCATTCTCTGATGCTGGAGTGTCAAAGAAGTCTCAAACTGAGGAAATACAGAACAAGCATCAATGCCAGAAGTCAGCAAGGCACATCCAATAACATCTTCTGCGTGTTAAACCTGGTTATACTGACACTGTAGTATTTGAATGTGCATATTTTCCACTGAGCTGCCATCTGTTTGTTAGGGATGCTACCGTGATAGCCTGCAACAGCAGATTACTGGGTCTAAGCTACAGTGACCTCTCGTGAACTCGCTTCCTAATCTGGCATCACTTCTGCATCTTTAACAACTTTTACACAAACATTTAAATATCTTGGAAGTGTCATCCACCCCCTTATTTTTCCTTTTCTTAATACGTTTAGCATCCCTTCTTTCTCCTATTTCCTTGCATTCTCTGATCTATTTTATCAAGGATTTGGGGGATTCAGATGAATTGAAGAGTTTATTTAGCCTTCGAAACTGCATATTGAGTTGACCTGCAGTAGCAAACCTGGGAATGCGGGAAAGAAAGCATGAAGTTTGGCAATTTCTCACACAATCAGAGACTTTAGTTTTGGTCCTTGATTATATGGATTACGAGAAGAGGGCTTGCACTTTCAAAATACTAGAACCCTGTCTTGGCCTGGGACTCTACCAGTCTTTTCCTCCACATGCAAGAACTTAGCCTACCCAATAGGAAACTGCAGCCTTTTTGCGATTGCAAAATGAAGTTTCTCTTTGTCATAGGAGTCCAAAACTGAGCTGGAAGTCTGCTGGGATCCCTGCATTTGACACGTCAGGTGTGCTGCACTACGCCCAAGCACACAGCTTCACACACACGGTTGCTTCACTATTTTACCTGCAGGCAGCCACGAGAATTCGTAAAAACCCTTTCCTTACGTGTTTCTGTTTTCCAAGTACATTTTGTGAAAAGAAGCATAAACAAGTAGATTGCTGCGCTTTTATTCTGCTTTGCTTTCTTTAGCTATCTTTCCCTTCCTTCCCCCCCCTTTTTTTTGGCCAGCTCAGGACTAAGCAGCTCCACAAAGCAGGCTGTCTAATCAGAACTGGCTGCAGGGCAGGTATGTGAAAAATGCAGCTTCTGACGTGGCAGGCTCCTTTCTGTGTAAACACCAGAAGTGACAGGTGAGCTGAAAGCATTGCAAAAGCAGCACTCTCTTTCTGCTTCCACTTGTTAATATGCCCACTAGAGAACAACAGAACGTTAGCAGATATGTAACTCAGAAATGCTGTTTTAAAAATCACCACAGTTTGAAGAACCTATCCCATATCTCTACAGCTTCACACTTTCCTCTCTAAAATAATTTTAGAAAACATTAGCCTGGCCCATATGGCAGATGGGTTGCCATGTGAAAAGTATTCTTTCAAGACTGGCATTACTGTCTTCTTCAAAGTGCTCATCCAGAGCCACTCTTGCTCCAAAGAGTTCAAGATGAGCTTGCAATCTCTTTTAGGAATGCAGCAGCTGTGTTTTGTTCGAGAGCAATTCAGTCAAAGCACAACTAAGTAATGCAATGATAACTGGGTCTTTTTCAACTGCAGCCTAAAAACCTGATTTTTTAATATGCGTTTCTCATCTTTAGGTTTAGGCACAGCATTTAACTGAATGATGTTATGTCCAGGAGTGTCTACGTAATACAAAGCACAGAAGTAACTTGCTTTTTTAATGGCAATTTAAGTACCTAAAAATCACCTACACGCTTTCGACAACAACAACAAAATCTATTCAGTGTTCATAAACTCACCAGATGGTAGCTAGAGAGACAAGTAATTCAAACCCTGTTTTCTATCTCTTTATCAAATTCCTCTAGTGACCAGGTAACATTCAGCATACCTAAGCAGAACCAGTCTCCCCTAACTCCCTGTCTTCCTAGTTATTCCCAGCACAAAGCCAGCCCTCCACTTAGATGTTTGTTTGTTTGTTTGTTTTGGACCATCCACAAGCCCTGTTCTTGACTCTTAACACACACTTCAATGAAGCAGACCATGGTAGGAATTTCGCAAAATCCAGAACACGCAGGCCTTACTGCTGAAGCGCTTCAGGAAGCGGAGACAAAGAGTACTGGGAGGCAAGAGGTCAGAGCAAGACAACTTGTTCTTGGTGAAGCTTGCCAAAACAAGTCAGTCACGTCCCAGTTCTTAGCAGTGTTAAAAAGGAAGTCTAAACTGATACGGATGAAGGTTGTGAGACGTCTCTCCTGAAATCAGGGGATGGCAGAAACATCACTGAAAGAAGAGCTGTGTCTTCCAGTGGTGGTGTGACTATGCTCTTGAAGTTTTGAGAAAACATCGACTTGAGAAACCCACGGAAGCACGCCCTGCTTACCAGGACAACTCAGGAGGGCTGGGAAGCTGAACACTTTCCTAGCTGGCTCGCTTCTGACACCTGACAGCCCCGCACGGCGGGCTGCAGCTCACTGACTGCCTCCCTCCCCAGACTTCCAAGCAGATCCACACAGGTGCCCTTCGGGACCTGAATTCAAACTATCGGCACTTTACCACAAGAATCACCCTGTCAGGCTAATTGCAGGATTGGAATTTAATCTCTCACGCACCAACAGTGGGAGAGAAATATTTCTGAGAGCACACAAACATTACTGTAAAGGCAGAGATCTCGGCAGGAGGCCTGTGACAGAAGCACGCCGTTAAAGTCCCAGCTTTCAGGAGAATATTCACAAAAACAATTAAGAAGGGGGAAATAAAAAAAGCCGAAATTCCCCAGGAGACGTTGAGCGGATCTCGCCCAGCGCAGCCCGCGCCCGGCAGCAGACGGCACCGCAAGGCCCCCGCAGGCCCCACCGAGGCCGGGACGTCTCCTCGGGAGGAAGCGCCTCCCGCCCCAGCCCCGCACAGCCCCGCACAGCCCCGCCCCGGCGGGCCGCAGCCCCGCTCCCCTCAGCCCCGCTCCCCGCAGCCCCGCTCCCCTCAGCGGCCCCGCGCCGCCCCTCCCCCGCGCGCCCGCCAACTGTCAGCGCGGCGCCGCCCCCGAGGGGAGGCCGGCGAGAGCCCCCCGCCCGCCGCCGGGCTCCCACCTGCCGCCCAGGAGGCTCCTCGCCCGCTCGGCCAGCGCGCCCGGCACCTCGGCCTTGCTCAGGGCGCCGCTCCCCGCGGAGCTCCACGGCAGCGGCTCCCCCGGGCCCAGCGGAGCCGGGAAGTCCCTCAGGAAGGAGCTCAGGGGAGCCCCGGCCGCCTCCACTTCCAGCGCCATGGCGGCGCCGCGCTGAGGCGCGCTGCCCGGCCGCCGCCTCGCCAGGAGCGGGCCAGGCGCCGGCGGGGACGGGCGGCGAGGGGGCAGGCCGGGGAGGGGGGAGCGAGCGGAAGAGGGCGCGGTGACGGCTCCTTTAAGGGCAGCGAGGAGGCGGGGCCACGCGGCGGGGGTGTGGCCTCGGGGGCGAGGGCGGAGCCAGAAACAATGTCTGGAGCGGGGGGGCGGTCACGTGGCCGGACGGGCGGGGCGGGGCGGGAGCGGGGCCAGGGGGACACGGGGGGCGGGGACGGGACACGGCACGGACACGGGCCGGGGGGGGGCGGGGAACGGGACACACGGCCCGAGGGGAGACGACACGGACACGGCCCGGCGGGGGTAGGGGGACGGGGACACACGACGACAGACGGCCGCCTTGTGCGGAGGGCAGCAGCCTCTGTCGCCCTCCTTTCCCCCCACCCTCTGCCATCAGAAACGGGAAGGGCCGAAACGGGCGCGTTTACAAGCGCCGTCCTCCCACCGGGCTCCCCGGTGCTCAACGCCTACCCCGCCGAACGGTTTTCCATCCTAAAATACTGGCTTACTCTACATCGGATTATGAAGAACTATGATCCATAAGAACAACACCCCCCCAGTCTTGTTCCTCGCACTCCCTTGTTTCCATTCCCACCGAAACGCCTATACAAGGAGGCTTCAGAAGACCTGGTTTTGTGGCCATGCCCGCTTTTTTGCTGTGCATAATTCATTGCAAAACACCTGTGCTAGCTTTCAAAACCTTATCACCCGCAAAAATACAAGGCACCGTCACTTAAATAAACTGTTAGCTAAAGGTATAGCGATTTTGAAGAGAATGATAGCAAGTTGACCTGTTTCTCAAAGTAGTTGCAGTTAATTAACTATGTCCACCAAATCAAATATAACCTTTTCTTGCTCATTTAAGAGCACCTCTGGCTTAAAAAAGGGAGAGTGTCAGTAAACTAGATGGAACAATCTTTGTCCCAAGCTGGAATCTTCCAAGAAAAGAGTGAATGAAAATCCCGAATCCTACACTCACAAAGATAGTACGGTATCAAAGGCTCCAGTGAGGTTAGCAGGACGCAGGCATCCCGAATACTTGCACTGACCTCTCTCCTAGATCTTCTGGGCCCTTTTGGATATTTACAGCGTATCAACTAAAATCCTTTTCCTTCTTGCCTCACACAGAGCTCTGTAACAGTGTAACTTTGCTGAAGTGTAGTATTTATCATTTATCTCATCCATCCATTCATCTCATCCAACCAAGAGACGGCAAAAGTCTCTCTCAAAACCAGGACTCTAGTTTATTGCTTTGTCTACTGGCTTTCTGATTTTTAATACTATAAAACATGGGCCTTTCATTTGGGAAGTATTAAACAAATAGTTTTATCAGGACATTAACCCGAGTATTCAGTTTTGGGGAAAAAAAAGCCCACAAACCTCAAACTCTTTCCCAACGACAACATCTTTAATGCTATTTGTATTCCCCATCTCCTCTTCAGTCGCCAAACACCTAGCCACGAACAGGCGACATGTCTTATCTTCCAAACAGCAGCAGTTTCCAGCATGCACAACCAGAAATACCTTTTTACTTCAGGTGTTAAGAGAGTGATAAGGATTCTGCCCTTACATTATAGTATCTTCCAGGCGTAACTGGATATAATAGAATGTTTTTAGAGGAAGGAATAAAATATCAGATGCTGCAAAGCCAGGACAGAGAACACATTACCCAGAAGCACTAGTACATGTTCAGCGAAATAATATTGCTGCAAGCATTTGCAGTACCTTGATTTCTTGTTTTCTCCTTCTCAGACATCTCTATTTCAGAGCGTTACCCCATGTTCCGTCCCCATTGTACTGAACAAGCTAGCAAACACAATATACTTGACACTTTTTTAAATTGCAAGAGCTGTCTGAAAAAGAAAGGGGAAGCACAGTTAATGCTTCCAAAATTTGCTTATTTTTTATACTGGGATACTTCACAGAGGATCCCATAAAAATAAGTTACCTACGAAAACGAGAGGGCCACTATTCCACTGGTTTAAGCAGGGTTTTAATTCAGTGGTTGGAGGCTCGGTTTTGTGAAGGATCCAAGTGCTCTGACTCTGCTGAACCTAGTACAAGTTTAGGATCCATGACAGATTGACGCGTTGGGCACAAAGTTACCCGTGTTCGGCAACAGAGACCGCTGAGGCTTTGAGAGCTCTCTAAGCCATTCAAGTTAAGGAGATTCTTATCCCACCTCTTCCCTTTGTATTCCCACGCTAAACTATAGCAGCCTGCATCCTGCAACATCCCTGCTATGATCACTCCCTACTGGCAGTTCCAAGAACAAAAATGGTTTTAAAATAGTTGAACGATTTAGGAGAGAGCAACCCTAGACAAGGAATGAAACCACCCCTTCAGTATTACTAGCCCTAAAATGGCTACTGATCACTTTCAGACAGATGGTTTTTGTCTGTACTGTATTCTTTCCATGCTCCTATCAGAGATCCAATCCTTCTTTTTCTTCCGCACAAAAATAATTATCAGATCAAAAATCTGTATTTTGATACTCTTAATCCTGAGCACCGCACTGCCTGTCTTCTGGCACCAACTTTGTAAGGAGACGAACTGCTACTTCCCTCTCCCCAGGCTGACAGAAGCAAGCTACCTAGGGCATGCTAGTGCCATCTCAGCAGAGACAAGCGTGCAGCCACATCATACCGACAGATTCATTTTTACTCTTTCATCAACTATGGGAGCCAAATCAATCTCGCCTCTTGAGTGAATGATGCTATTTCAAAGGTAACTTCCTGAATAATAAAAGCTTTCCCCTGAGCTTTTCCCATGGAATACAAACCAAAAGTAGAAGAGATTTATTTCCTAAGCCATAATTCCTTTCTTTTTTCCAGTAAGAACCGCAGACATGAGACATGTAGTGCTCACCTTCACGTTAGAGACACATCTCCAGGGACTTCATCATTTTCAGAAGTTTCTTGCTCTCTTGTACCTTTTAAAGCAATCCCAGGAATACGCCTCTAAGCTTCAAGTAGAAACTGACAGCACTCACCAGCTCTGCGTCCTTTCCACTCCACTCTGGAGACAATTGCCACCACCAACCCGGTGCCAGGCCAGGGCACCGAGAGCCCGCTGTGGCCCCTCCTGCACCCCGCAGCCTTCTCCCAGGCCGTGGCCACCCCGTGCTGCCCGGCCGCGGAGGGAGAACAAGCTTCTGTGGCAGCTGGTGCAGAGCAAAACCAGTGCCTTCACTCCTCAGGCGCCACGTTCTGAACGACTGTTCCAGTTACCAATGTATCTGTATCGGAAAGAACTTTGCCATTTGCGGTAGTTACAAGGGAGCCACTGAAATCTGCCAGAACACATAAACGGCTCATTCTAAGCACTTGAGAGAAAGATCCCAGCCCTTCATTTCCACTGGGGCTAATAGAGGAAAGAGATTTTACAAGCAAGTTTGCCGCGAATGGCCGAAATAAAAGCCACGCTTGGAGAAAGTGTTCTCACACAGCTCAAAAGCCAGGAAGAATGACTAATGACAGGTTTCCCACACTTCCAGGGCCACCGTCTCTCAGTATCACAGAAATCCCAGCCAACAGCCAGCGTCATACACAGCAGCAGAAGCTAGCTGAGCACACAGGTATTTTCAGAGCTGTATCCTAGTGTACCAAAGCAGGCTACAGAGGTAAGAGAGGACTTTAACAACTGAATCAATCCAAGCACCCTGAAAGCTATTATAGTTTGTGCCAAGACCTATCGCTCTGAGACATTACAGTTAAGATTATCTTTGAAACATGAAAAGCAGCTACTCACTCCAAGTTAAGGGAGATGCAAAGACAGTTTGTTTTTACGAGAAAGAACATTTAATATTTAGGAAAAAAACAAACAAGAACTACAAAAAGAAAATTCTGCCTATGGCTGGGTCTTTTAAGCAATACTATTAAAACACAGTTCATGTTTGAGCTCTAATTGTGTAAACATTTGATCAGAGGAACAGGCTTGGGGCCATGGTGTTTCGTCTGTGTTCTCTTGTCCAGCACATGCACACACTGTGCCAATTAAAACAACAGAGTTGTACATTACCTTTTGTAGGGACTTATCTTTCCTTTCTGTTGCCAGTCAATCACATGCCAAGTTGCTCTCTGCATAGTCCGTGTTCAAACGCAGTAGCCTTCGCACCATGTAAAACTGCGATGGCATCCTCCCGTCCAACCACAACTAGTGCTGAAACTGTTTTGGGGGTATAGATGATACAAACTGTACTTCATCAGATGACCAGATATGATCAGCTATGCACGCATGGAAGGAAAGGAGAGAGTATTATATATTCGTACAATTAGATTTTGTAACGTGGCACCCAGAGCCACAGTGGCTAGACACAGCTCCATATAAAAACATGAGGACGCCCTCCTTTTGACCACAAAACTAACCAACACTGAAATGACAATTTGAGGTACAGACAGTACAAACTGTGTTTGATCAGGTATGATCAGCTGTGTGAACCCAGAGGAAAAGAGCACAGGTACTCTCTCTGACCTCCAGCAGCAGGAGGAGGTCTCATTTAACTGGGGCCCATTGACCAGAAGATACTAACTTGTCTGCGCAGACCATAGTTTGGGAATCACTGCTCAATGCAGATGTTCCCCTTCACGTTTATAATTTCTATTTTGTATGTCTCTTGGCATTATTCTCTTATGCAGCACAGTGAAAGATTTGAAGTAGTGCTCTTGCTATTGCAGATGTAATTTAAAAACCTCACAGCCACTAATCATTTATTATTTTTGAAGATTCAAAGTCAGATGAAAAAGTCTCATTCCACACCTAAAGACTACAGCAGCATAACACTGATGTTAATCAGCTCTTATATTCCTGGCACTTGTATTGCTGACAAAGGCCCCAGAACTGACGGAAGAGGGAAATGTCATTTCCTTTCTATCAGCCACAGGTAACAGTCTAGGTGGACTTCTTGAGCCTCCCTACTGTTTGTGAGCTCTACTTGGACCAATGAATTCCAATTAAAAGCTTAACGGCTTACTCAGTTACTAACCGATCACCCAGAAGAATGTGTTTTGTGATTAAATCAAGGCGTACAACAATCTAAGGTTTTTAACTTTTCTAACAATGAAGATTAAAACAAATTTTTATAAGAAGTTTATTTTTCTGTTGTGTGGCCATTATACAAAGTAAGCAGCCAGAGCTGCCATTTTGTCCTTGGGTTTCTTTGAATTGAGTCTTCCTCCAGGTCTCCGGCCTTTACCTCTTCCCCGACCTTGCCTTTTTCCTTGTCCCCCACGGTGCATGGGGTGCCTCATGGCTGCATGTTTCAGCTCCACCAGATCTTGAAACACAGGATCACAGAATATGCAGCCTGAATGCTGGGTCTCATCACCAGGTAGAGGAGATTTGGCTTTGTTAAAATCTACGTCCACAAGGGCTGCATCACACAAGTCGCAGGTCTCCGGTGACACTCGGACTTTGTGGGCATTCTCAAAGAAGTGCACAATCACATTGCATTTGTTGCATGCCATCTTCCACTTGGGACCCGATGTCGAGTCTAGCACCAGAACCCCATTCTCACATTCGACGCACTGCCCAATTCCAAGCATGCTAAGGGAATGCTGGCACGTGGGGTGGGTGCATTCATTACAGCCCATTCCTGTGGAAGAAGAGTAAAACCATACCGCAAGGAACCCTTTATATCATACCCACACTACCCACTTTGGAGGAAGTGAGACACAGAAGTCAAAGACAGCTTTAGTATATTACAGGTTTTCTAAATCACTAAAGAATGGAACCACTCCCCAGATGGCAACTTGCCTTTTCACAGATTCAGAATAATCCTCGCTCAACAATTTTTCTGTAACGGCTTTCAGAATTGCCAGATACGGCGACTGTACAGTATGGGCAGTTGGGACACATTAGTGATGAAAACTAATTACGTTTTCAATTAAATGTATGGCTCCTAACTGACTGCTATTTTATACTTGCACTATACACTGTTAGTACAAGACTTTTTAATTAGAAGTTGGTAATAAAAAGATGCCAAAAAGCTCCTGATACTCAGAGCTTCAAAGCACTACTTTAAGTAAGTTTTGGTCTCACAGTTACCAAACTAACTGCAAACTTTTACCCCTTCTTATATCCTTCAACAGCTTTTGACACACCATCTATCAAAACACTCTCAAGACCTGGTCTTAGGACTATAGTCCTATCCATACCAAGCATATTGCAATTTGCAAGGTGTCAGAATCTCAGTGTCTTTCACTGCATACTGAGCATTACGAAGGTCACCTACTGTGCATGCACATAAATTAATTTCTTACTTCTTTTATAAAGGAAAAAAAAAGTATTTTGAAATGAGTTAACTAATAAATTTTGGTCAGCAAGTTTGACGTGAATTTTAGGTATCTAATTTGAACAGCACTTTATATTAAGCAACACTGATTAAAAACTACTAAGAAGCACACTGTACAGACTGCATCTAATTTATTTTAAGTGAGGTTGATCCCTGCATGTTTACAGAATTCCTACCTTTTTTCATGTCCCTGAAGGGAGGATGGTTGTAACAGTATGGACAGAGCGGGTAGCTCTTTCCTCTGGATCCAGACGACCACAGCACCAGCTCAAAGTCATCGAGGGGGCAACGCAACTCTTTGTAAAGTTTAATGGTTCCATTCTGTGGGAGACTGTAGGTGTCATCACAGTGAGAGCAGTGCAGGCGACTGGGTTTGGCCTGGAAATAGAATACAAATCTCCCAAACAACTGTAGTGTCAAGAGAGTTCAAAACTTGCAGTAAATCCAACTGGGGCTGTTCTCTGGTTTGTTCCCCATGGAAAAACTCCATCAGGCTTTTTGGTTCAGAAATGCACTCTTGATAACCACATTTGAATGCAAATTCAATAATGTAAAAGGGGTTTCTACTCAATGCCCCCCAGCAAGTGAAATTTAAATTCCAAGCATGAGGTGAACTTACCTGAATATACTTCATGAAACGATGGCATTTACCACAGCGGGAAAGAGGTTTACCTGTGGCAGCTAAGGGCGAAAAAGACACTTCCATCAGCTCATCCATACCTGCGAAAGAGATAATCACATTTATGTTAGAATTCTAGTTCTTAACAGGAAGCCTTGCACAAAATCATCTACAGGACCTGTGAAGAAGCAGCGGGAATTAAAATATTTATTCACAATGCTATTCCTTGTCTAGGAAAACTTTTTAAATAGACAGCATTTTGCGGTGAGCATGCAGAAACACACAAGGGTAAGTACTTCAGCTAGCCTGAAGTTTTGAAAACTCCCCACTACACAGTCACAAAATAAATGTGAAGTAGAGTTTTGGAGCCATGATTCAGTCCATTTCCTTTTGGAGAGCAACTTAATTTGACTGCAAACTTCCAGTCCTGGAACACAACTTTTCAGTAAGCCTAAACCTCTGAAAGGAACCTAATATATAAGTATTTTCTACTAGCATCTTTGCAACAATTAATTGTAGGGAACTCCACATGTAAATAGTTTTACCTGCAATAGAATCCACAAAATAGTGAAATTTCCTTTTGAAAATGTCAAGGGTGTGCTCCAGGACCTGGTGATAATTTGCTTTACCCAGAGCTATTAAGTTGAGTTGCTTCTCTACAGCACTGCGGATCGTAGGAAGAACCAATTCTGCATCTAACAGAAAACCAGAGACAACGGCAACAGAGAAGCAGCAATGAAAGATCAAAAAATGGGAGTAGTAAACTGTCCATGCGTAAACTACCATCAAAATAAACAAACAAGTTTTAATCATTATAGTCTTTGGAATTAGTAATGCTTTCCCAGATGCATTATTTCAGATGGAAATGCTACTTATACAGTGACAACAGCCCTTGACATACTGAAGGGAAAAGAAGGTAAGAGGATGGAAAGGGAAGAGCATTTAACTGACCTATTTTGTAATAACCGTGAACCAGAACAATGCCAAGGTTTGTAGGCTTTAGTCTCCGACCACTCTCCACTGTGACGTAGTTTCGCTGGCAAATGTTGTTAATGTGGACTGGAATACTTGCATCGGTTCCTGCCACACAAAGGAAAACAACATATCCATCCTGAACAAAAAGTTTTCATCAAATTACTCATTTCTGACTTCTCTGGTTTTATGTCAAGTCATAGTGCTCCTGAGACTGCCTAAAATTCAGATACCTTTTTACTGTTATTCAACTTCCAGTGGATAAGAGTTAGAGAGAGAAGTTAAGTCCTTTGCAGTTCTGAGAAGTCCGAAACATGTTTTAACCTTAATTCTTTCATCTCTTCCAAGGTATTACTATTGGGAAGACACCTATTCTCATAATCACTTATTCTGGAAAAACACAGCCGAGTAAGAGACTATGTTTGTTTTGACTGGACAAATTTATGAAAATGCATCAAAGGAAACAAGTCAGATTAAAAAAGAAAAGTAGTATTGTGGTACATTGAATAATAAGATATATAAGGACTATTGGAGCCAGCAAAGCTGAAGCAAGCTCTAAAGGAAATAATTCCTAAGAATGGCGAGGTGCATTCTTCCACACAACATCAGCTCTTTCTGACAGAGAAGTGCCAAGGATGTGTTATGAAAGGATACCGCTTTGGCCAGAAACTAGCCCTAAGGATAAGAAGGGGAAAGGAATGTGGAGGAAGAGACAATCTACCATCTGCTAAGAGGTGCTACAGGCATTGTGGTTTGAAGGGAAAAGAGATCGTTACTGTACCTATTCCAGTGACTACTGGAAGGTCATTACTGACAGAGAGTTCTGAGGAGCGATTCAGACTCTTTGCACTCTCGGTAGATGTATTACAGGATAATGTAAGTTAAGCAAGTTCCTACCAATGCCATGCTTTTCCATCAGAGTGATAAGTTCTGCTTCTGTCAGGTAATCAGGAGGACTGGTTTGCTTTTCCAGCAATTTTATTTCACCAATTGGAAAAAGATCTCCCTTCTCACAGTGGGGAAGGCTCTCTTCTAATGGGATGCTGTGCCACGGCATAATTGCTGTGAACCCTGGAGGTAAAGAAACAAACAAACAAAAATAATGAGAGCTTACCTTCACAGCTTCCACAAGGCCAAGGTATGTTTCTAATTTTAACACAGGCCACATTATACAGATCAAAGTTAAGGGGCTGTCTGCCAAAACATGCAGAAAATATCTGAGGCTAGGAATGCTGAGGCAATACAGTATCACAAGATGGTATCTCCCACTACACTGCATCAGATCTATTTTGTGTGTGACCTGAGTCAGGTCAATGTACAAAAAAAAGTAAATGCTTTCCTTGAATGAAAGCCCAGTGCCAGAATTGATGGGAAGAGTTTCTTAAAAAGGAAATACAAATATTAAGTCATATTAATGTAATAAGGACTATTGGGCCAGTCTACCATAAAAATCTCAGTGGTGGTGCTACATTCATTTTACAGAGGCCCAAGAAAAAAATCTGCCTTTGTGTAATTTAACCCTCAAGAGGCATTTGCTGTCTATAAAAAGACTGGTCTTCAAGCAGGCAAATGTGGCATTAAATCTTTGAGACTACTACATGAAAAACAAGACTTTTTCTATTGTAACTGAAGTATGGAAATGAAGACAAAGATTTGGTCTCTGGTCTTGGTAGCCCAAAAAATGTCTTCAAAATTGTACTTGCCCCCAAAGCTTCACTTTTACATCCATTCAATGTATTAATGGGGGCAGGGGGGGAAATCTGTAGCTAACTACTTAATCCTTGATTTGTCTTACCTGGTGAAGTTACCACTTTTCCAATACAGGTAAAACGTTCAGGGCCAATACTGAAAGAAATGGTGGTTTGCAGGTACTTGCAATCAGCGCTGACAGTGGCAATGAAATGCCTAGTTATATACTCATATAGTCGCCATCCATCTCCACCTGAGGATAAACAACATCTTACCCACAAAACTCAAGTCCTGCAGCTCTGTGTAAAATCTGCACTAAAAGGCACCAGATTTCCACAGGTATCACAGGAAAAACTGGTACCTAAAAGAAAATAACATTCAAAAGTCTATCCAGTTTCCCCTTTAAAATTTTCTGCTAATAGAATCATCATGTCATACAGACATGAGCTGTGTGCAGATGCTCTTGGAGAAGGACTGCCAATTTAGCCAGCCCATCTCCTAATATTGCAATGTGTTTGAATGAGAGGATAAAGTAGAAAAGACTTTTTTTTTTTAAGCAAAAAAGAAGAGAGACATATGAACAAAAATAAAATTATCTACTGCTTAGCGCCACTGGAGACTACACCCTAATCTAAAACCAAAAATAGGATTCTAGTGGCAACTGTCACACTGGTCAGCTTTAAGTCCTGCAACAGATCACTCTAAAATACTACTTATTAACACTAACGTAGGTTAAATTTCAAAGCAAAGTTTCCTTATTCACAATCTACAGATAGAAAATCGAATAGTTGAAAGGTTACACTGCTATGAACAACTTCTAATTCTTAGTCCTGTGCGTTACATATTTCATCTTGCTGTGTATATAAAGAAAAAATCTTACACAGCCATTTAGTGTCCTGTAGTTACTCAAAATTTTAAAGCATTTGTTTTTCTATTAGAGATTATTTCACTGATTCATGAAAATCAGAAGTTATGTTTTCTACAACAATCGTAGCTATTCCTAACAATACAATACATTCACTAGACTTTCTTATAACCTTAAAATCCTTTTCTGAGGGATCATGGGGTACAGAGAGTCAAATGTTACATTTTAGTATAAAAACCACAAACCACAGAGACTAAATTAAAATGCAGTTGAAGTTTGACTTTCAAACACAAAAATACAATAAAATTTCAATACTTGGAAGCTACTATTTTGGGGCAAATTTCTCCTAGCAAAAGTAGGCGTTAAGTTGTTAAGTTGGCTATTCCTTTTCCTTAGTGGTACTATGCTCCCTAGGATCAATTACTGAATAGCAGACCAGCTCTGAGCTTCACTGTCACCAGAAGTTTAAGTTAGGATAAAGATTGCTCTCTCTTCAGCTCCTGCTATTCAAATAACTGTATTTTCTGTTGAAACTCAGGATTTTCAAACTGGCTCCTATACCTCAAGGAACTAATTTCCTCACACAGTGTTCCAACACTACGGAATTTGTCTATACCTAATTCTGCTTCTGTTGCAGTTCTCATTGGAGTGATGGGAGGATGGTCTCCTGCATCATGGCCTTTCCTTGGACGATTAACGCCTTCCGATAGCAATGCTTTTACCTGGGTTAAAGAACAGAGAGAAAATAGGCTGGCTGAAGTGGATAACAGGCCTCTCTTATCAGGTTAAGAAACTTTTCAGATCAAATCCATGACAATATGACATCCATAAATAAAAGCAATTACAGATACTTATTGTTCCTGAAGACTTATAGGTCATCATATACCAAGTATATTGTGTATATAATATACCGATATAAAACAGACTAGAGAATGATGTTAGTACAGGTTTTGCTTCATGTACTCACCGTTTCTGCCCAGTAAGGATTATTGGCTTGTTGTCTCAAACATCCTTTCAAGTCAAAGTTTTCTGGATAATGGGTAGTTTCTGTTCGAGGGTAGCTAATATAACCCTGAGTATAAAGACGCTCTGCTATTTGCATGGCATGTTGTGGACCCATTCCTAAGATGGGATAAGAGAAAACAAAAATCATCTACACATCCCTGTGATTATGATTTGTTTGCTGCATCTGAAAGTATACCTTATCAAAGCATTTAAATAAGTCATGGTTTGTCCTTTCCCTAAGACTTCTGTCACCTTGATCTCACCCAACATTTCACTTTTGACAAGCTTTCTAAACTTGATCCTTCCCCTAAAATGATGTATTACAGGGAGAGGAGGGTATCAATCTATATTTGATACATCCTTGATTATTTCGTCTGAGAAGCCAAAATATTTTCCTTTAAAACAGTGTGAAAATCTGAACTTTTGCACATACCTAAAGCAGCACTGGCCACTCGTAGCATTTCTACCGTGTTCAGAGCCAGTGGTCTCTGCTTCACCTTCTCTTTTTTACTCACAGATTCTACCTAGAAAATAGCATTTTCCCAGTAAAAGCTTTGAAGTTTGGTAACTGGTAAATGTATAATTTCAATCACGCCTATAATCATGTGGTATACCTACCATTATCTGTTCTTGTCATATCTGTTTTGTTTTCTTAAAACAGTAACCACTGATATATTTTTACTTGAAGAAATCTGACTGGAGATAATTTTACCAGATTCTAAACTTACAGTCCTAAGGCCTGTAACTGTGAACGCAGCAAGGTAGCTTATTGCTATCTTTGCTTCCCCTTTACCTCAGCAGCACGTACTTTCAGTGCTACAAGGATTTAGTGCTTATTCCAAGTAATGGTCCTAACTATACGGATCCTGATTTTTAAAAGCTTCATGCAGTCTTTGAACCTTGATGGCTATAAGCACTTAAATCCAAACATACTGTCAAACAAGTATTGAACAGAGCAGAATTAGAAGTTAATTGGCTATAAAGACTGTACCATACACATGATTAAAAATTTAACTGCAGGAATATTGCCACATAAGTAATTAAATTCTGATTTATACAATGTCTCATGGGAAATAAGAGGTCTGCTTGCAGAGATCTGAACAGTATTTCTTAGCAGGTTTAGTAATGAAGACTTCCTATCATGAGTGATGATCATTTCCAAAGTCAATATTAAGAAGCAGCTTCTGCTGAGATGACCACACTAGCATAATATGAACCACAATAAAAAAATCTCTTGCCCTTTATTCTCATTTACACAGTTGAATGGAGTAAAAAAACAAGATACAGATATTCTACACTCTTATAACAAAAACACCCCCACCCAATATGCAGCAAATGAAATATTAAATGGTATTTCCTTTATATGAAATATGGCTCTACTGACACTTAGTAAATATTGTTACCTTTGCTTCTTTTGCCATCTTTGTTATACTCAGGAACATTTGAGCAATTTCACGATCAAACACCCTCACTCTATCCCAATCCAAAGTGAGAGAACTTTCTTTTTCAGGGTTCACCTATCGGACCAAAAAAAAAAAAAAAAAAATTAATTCCCACCAACTCTATCGCTAGAAGTGTGAGAACGCATGTTTCCAACAATAATCCAATAAGCAAATCCTATCAATACCTGTCCTAGGACACAAGTGCTCCAAACATGCAGTTGTACTCTTTTTCACAGGGGCTTTTGAGAAAGGACGACTACTTTGAGTTCTGGGGTCAGGGAGAATGACCGGAATTATTCCTGCAGTTAACTGGGATACTTTTCTTATTTTTAGTGCTGGAAATAGTAAAGGCTGAAATGGGCAGAAATTCAAAGTTTACCATTTTGATTTAGCAAAATCAATTTGTATTAAACTGTAACTAGGTCACATTTTAAGTCCCATTTACAAAAATAAATATGAAGCAACCAATATGAGAGAGCACAAAACTCTCTGAAAGCAGGCACCAACTATTTCCTAGCATGACACACGAGACGCGTCAGAAAATAGATGGCAGTAGACACCAGATTTCATCATTTTTTTCTTTTAAAAAATCTAAAAATGGCAACTTTTTACCATCTATCCCTTATTTGTTTAAAAAATCCTTGTGACCACAAGCAGTAAAACCATGTTGGTTTGCTGTCAGAGCTTGGACAGCAGTGAGGCTATAAAACTGCTATAAGCTGCCAAAGGACTCAATTCAGAGGACTCAATTGCCAATTAACACAATGAGCATTTTATTTGCTTTAAAATTCCAATACTCAGCAATGCCAATGTTTGTTGGCAGCCTAATTAATTCCTGGATTCAAATTAACAACAGTCAGTCCAAGGACCCCAGGGAACAAAAGAAAACCATTTTAAGTAGTCTTTTTGGCTGAGTCTAAGCTTAGATGCTTAGCACTAAGGAATTCTTATAAGCAGCAGACAATAACCACTTTAACACAAAACTGACATCCTGGAATCTGTTCTCGAGAGTGGTGACACACACAAACTGAATGAGAACAGATGAGTAAATTGTAGGCATTGTGAATTCTTGTCAGCAGCTACAAATTTATGAATGAACAAATGAAAATATAAATGCATTTCTTTGGTAAAAATATATGTTCCTCATATACAAAAAAGTATTGTAAAACTTACTTTAGCTTGCAACACCCAGTAAGTCTCAGGCTTAAATGACTGGATTTTGTCATGCCTTTCAACACAGAATCCAAGTGTTGGGGTCTGACACGGCCCAAAGGAGATGAGGGAGCTGTCTAAATTCCCGTATTTCCCCTGAAAATATTTAGTCTGAAACCTAAGAGAAGGGAAAAAAAAAAACCCAGGAGCAAGTACATTAATATCCTCATTCCCATGAAAAGCAAAAGTTTTCATCAACTTACACACAGAAATATGAGTAATCTATTAAATCATTCAGGCATTAGGAAGAAAGCATTCTGAGAAATACCATCTCTTACAGCTAATTAAGTCATAATTACTTTGCCTCACTGAATCCTGTTTATTCCCAAAGAAATGTGGGAGAACATCATAAGATAAGATCATACCATAGTTGCTGATAGTACTTTACCTAGCTCAAAGCCATAACACTATTTTTTTCTTTTTATTTGCTTATGCAAAAAATCGTTCAGCTTGGTGCTGAGCAGAATTAGCCACTCGAGTTCCGAGACATATTTTGTGGACAGATCAGTATTCCTGAACCTTTCACAAAACTATTTGTAATCTATGCTGTCACCTTGTAAACGCACAGCCAATTCTAAGATCCAGCTCCTGGCGGGCATCCACTGAAAGAGCTTCATTGCGATTGGGTTCTCCCAAGTGATTCATGGCATTGCAGATGTCTGTGTCAGTAATAGAACTGAATTTAGCTCTATAAATCGTCCTTTCGGTGCTACGAGGTTTGTTCATTACAGGAAGAACAGCATCAAGAACCTAATGAAGATCAGAAACATATTTTAAGAGTATTTGAAAAGTAAGGGCTTAGTCAGTTTTTCTCTCTAAAGAAAAAAAACCGCCACTCTCCACAAAATATTTGCTGATATGTAAATACTTTCTTAATTCAGTAAGATGTCATGCCAATACACTAACTGATAAGCAAGAGCAGTATTTGTCTATCTACTCAGAAGTGTATTAAGAATTAGCAAAACTGAAAGATTTATTTATTAAACAGCAACTGCTGGAAGTGAAGCACTATTCTTAGCCAAGTGCAGAGAAATTCATCACTGCAGCTGCAGCACTGTTTGGTGAATACGTATCAGTTTCCATCTGGGTTTATTCTACGTATTGGCAGGGCCCAGTTATGATACAGTGGTATTTAAAGAACTTAAAACAATCACTTGATAAAATGTGCTTCTTTAAACAGAAAACCAAAAAATACTCTTCATGTACACTTCTGGGAATAGGATGTTAAAAAAAAAAAATCTTTGCACACCAATATTTTAGTTCTGTACCTTTTACGTGCAGAGGCCACATTCCTGCGGTAAGCCTACACTTAAAAGCAGCCTCTATGCTCAAAAGTGCCTACTTGCTTAATGAACAAAAGATAATAGAGATCAAGTTTTATAAGGACAGCAAAATAAACACTCCAGCTGTGAAATACAGACCAATTCTCAAAGCACTGGAATGTCTGAACATTTAAGAGACCTTATTGTTCATCTCAGATGAGCAACAGCTATGAAATTGATTTATATTCTTTACCTGACATCTTAAAGAGTTCAAAAGCACATGAGTTTTTCCACCAAGGCCCTCCGTGCCTTTAAAACTTCATTCAGCTTAGTTTGAATTTTACTGTATATCCATAAAACAATATGCTGATAGTACTGTATGTCACAGACAAAGATATTATGGTATTATAAGTCTTAAAAATGGAAATCTTACTTCAAAACAGATGTTTTCTCCCTCCTTATCACAATCCAACCACAAGACAATACAATCACAGCCTCTTCCTTCCACCTGTGAGAAAAATTAGCACAGTTCTTCAGCAATTCAAAAAAAGACCTATCTCCTCACTAACTGTATACTTTTTGTTTCTATTTTAAAGTACTAGAGATAATTTATTTGGTGCAAAAATGATTGGAAGAATATAGCACAAGTGACAAGAAGTCTGCAGGTACTTAAACGGTGGTTGAAGAGAGAAGCAAGCTGTGCTTCGTGGGACCAGAAGATGTCTACAAGACATCTGCCTACAAGACGCTTTTCTGCAGGACCTGAAAAAAATCAGCATAGCACTATAGCAGCGAAAGTCTCCTGAAACTGCCACAGTCTGTGTGTGCAGCCTTGGGCACAGTCCCTTCCCCTTTCGGTGTCTTAACTTCCACATCATTTAAAAAAAAAGAAACAAAACAAGAAACACTTTCCTAGTTCATAAAGACACCACGAAGTCAAATTTATCTGACAGAAATCAGTTTTATACCGCATACACTCGCCTTTCAGAAAGTATTATTTCGTAAAAGCAACCAAACTACCACTTTCCTCTCAGAGGGGTGCATGTGAAGAGTGAGCAATAACCAACGTAGACATATTTTAAAGAAAGCATTTACAAGCTATGCCTTGCACTTGCTGTTAGAAGCAAAACACGCATCCAATGCTCCAATTTGAGAAGCAGGATATTGACAGTCAAAAAACTCACAAGGCAATGGCAAAAGTGAATTCAACAAGGCAAAGATTTCAGACAGCGTAAGAACCAGTAAAATTAATAAAACAGATCTAACCTTTACAAAAAGCTGCTTCCTGCAGGGAAGAAAATCCTTATTTAGGAACATACTCATTTCTCTTCGACCCTAGAAGAGCTCTAGCATATTGTACAGCGTATTGCCAAACACTGCCCACTTTTGGGAAGCAGGTGAATAGACCTACTAAATCAAACATTCAACAACCTGCAGCGTGAGAAGCAGTGCATTCAGATGGCCTGTCTGCCTTAGTAGAGGGAAGATACCTAACAAGTGTTTTGAAGGACGTGGAATGCTCTGGCACTACCCTCCAACAGAAAACTATCTGTGGTGAAGACAGACTATTTCTTATACTAGAGTGAAAATAGCTGACCCACTCTCGGAGCCGGGAGAGGGTTATACTTCTGGTTCTTAAATAAAGCTAGCTGACTTGTCAGAATGTTTTTTTAAAGTAAGGCTAATTCATAGCAAAGTGCTACACTGCTCTTTCAAATTTATTGCTTTCCAGAACCACAGAATGATTTCACTTATTTTTCTTGACAGGATAAAAATAGGTCTCATTGCTTCCTCCAACAGAGGAAGAATAGGAACAATTAATCCTTGAAGATGGAATATGCTCCAGATTAAATAAAGAAAAAGAATGCCAAGGAAAAAAAAGATAGATCTCAAATCTCATAAGATAGAATACCTGTAAAAACTTCACCACGGTCAGTTTGGGATTAGCTTCTTTCTTTTCTGTGGGAGCTTTGCTAAAGAGTTCTGCTGGATCCACTTTGTCCCAGCTGTTATATTTTCCTGAAAAGCATAAGTATATTAAGCAGAGCTCTAAATATACATTAAAAAAAAACAACCCCAAACAAAAACCAACAGCAAACAACATTACTTTGGAAAACACTTGGCTTTCAAGATTTGCCTCGGAAAGCTTTCTACCCTAACACATCTTGCTTTACTGTTATCAAGGAACCCCTTATCATTATGTGAATTGCAACTACCATTTTGAAACATATAAAGGAAAAAAAAATACTACACACCTTTCAGAAATTTTAACATGAGCTGTTAAAACACCTTCTGTTTGTACAATTAATTGATCAGGTGAAGGGGAGGGAGCTATTTTTCTTTGTTTTCACAGTGCACATGTAATGTGCACACTGCAGTCTGTTTTACTGTTCATTACTTATGGCCAGTTATGCCTCAGCCCTGTTATGCCACGGATCATCCTGTGTCACCTTCTCACATCGACGCATTTGTTCATCTCAATTTTTCTAAAGTAACTGTTAGTAATATGGCTTAGCAATTACATTAAACTGTACCTCTTCAAAGCACTATGCAAATAACTCAAAATTTAGTCCTCATAAAACTTGTGAGATCATTATCATTAGAGGAAATACAGTAGTTGCATGACTAGTCCCACACTTCAAAGCAAGTTAGCGACAGGATTCCTTGCGCATTATCCTTACCATGTCTCTATTTTGCAGTAATATGCTACGATGCTTTAGAGAATATCCCTTTGGACTCTACATTCCTCGATCACCTTTCATCCAAAGTACCAGAACACTTTTACAGGTTAGCAAATTGAGCTTGATCTCTCCGGGACATAATTCGGGCACAGAAAACATAAGTGGCATGCCCAAAGTCAGGCAAGAAGTCAGCCAGAGAACTAGAAACAAAAATCAAGAACTGCTGACCACAAGTGATCTTTTCATCCTCCCTTCCTCTCTAGTTCTAACATTCTTCCTGAATGATTTCCACAATGAGTATTTTCCTATTAGAAGTCCTTGGCGGTTTTACAAGCCATATCATATAAACCATTTTGTGAACAAATACCTATAAAATCCAAAGTCATGACATGACCACACACGGATGTCATCTTGAAATGGGCACTCTGTCCTATAAACGATCCAGCGTACTCATGCACAGAGCACACACCATTCAGTCCCTTGCGAGATGACATGTTTCCTGTGAAAATAAGATCATACCTATCAACAGGATAAAAAAACCTATTGAAATAACAGTTATTTAGTGTGAAACGACATCCTCCTTTTCTTAGATCTTACAGCTAGGGTGTTCCCGATCACAATTTTACTCATTGATCAAGTTTCTATTTCTGTTAGTTATCACTTTAGACCTTTTTTAAAGCGTATCTCATTTTCAATTGAAACTATCCATCATCTCCTCCATCCTTTCCCTCCCACCAGGAAATCCTTATGAAAATACAACTAGTTTTCTAGACCAGTACAGTTATAATCAACTCATCCTGTTTTCCACACGATTTATCAAATATTTACTGTAACTTCAAAAATCTCAGAACGGCAACTCGCTACCCGATCGGCACTTTCTAGAAACCATATGCACTAACACACGCTCCGCCTAGGTAAAATATCAAAGCCAGATTCCTTTATTCTTGAACTGAACAGGCATCAGCCCATAAAAATAAACAGAACGCGAAGCGCCCCCCCGTTATTTTACGAACTGCGACCTGCCCTGGGCCACCGCTCCCAGGGGGCAGCTGCCCCCAGACCACCGCGCAGCTGCCCAGGCTGTCCCAGCCTCACTCCATCGGCAGCGAACGCGGCGGCCCCGCAGCGCGCAGCCCGCCCCCGCGCCGCCGGCCCGGCCACCCGCAGGGCAGCAGCCGGAAGGAGCGACCCGCGCGCGTCCCCTCCTACCCCTCGAGAGGATCTTGGCGATGGACTGCGCCAGAGAAGGCTTCTCCGCGACCATCAAAACGGTCCTCATTGTCGGCTGAACGGGGCTTAACGGGACGGTCTGGCTTTACTAGAGACCCCGGCACGCAGCTCACCAGCAAAAGCCCGTCCTCGGCCTGAAGAGACAGAGCAGAAAGGAGGTTTACCACAAAACCACCTCCGGTAAAAAATAATTACGAAAACCAGAAAGACAGGGACAGATTTTGCAGCTCCCGGTGCCCGGGCCCGCCCCTCCGCCGCCGCGCCAGACCTTCGCCGAGAAGCCCACCGGGGCAGAGGGGCGGCCCGCAGCCGCACGGCCGGGGAGCCGCTTCGGTCTGGGGTCCGGTAACAGCCGGGGCCCGCCGGCAGAGAGAGGCCGAGAGGAGGAGGAGCCGCCGCCCGCCCCGTCCCGTCCCGTCCCGTCCCGGCGCTCCCCGAGGGGCGAGGGAGCTGCCCGGCGCACCGAGGGAAAGCGAGGAGCGGCGCGGCCCCATCCCCGGCCCGGCCCGGCCCCGCTCCGCTCCGCACCTCAGCGAGCGGCCATGGCCTCCGCGTGCACTGCCGGGTCACGGAGCCGGAAGGCGCGGGCGGGGGCCGGGCGGGCGCGCGCGGCTCTCCCCCCCCCGCCCCGGTCCGCCCGCCCTCGCCTCGGCCCCGCCCCCCCGCCGGGAGCGCGCGGCGCCCCCCACCCCGCGCCGGCGGCCGCCTGCGCCAGCGCCCCCTGGCGGCGCGGGGGAACGGCGGGGGCGCGGGCGGGCTGCGCGTCTGTCACGCACGGCCCGTTTCGTCCCGGGGGCTTTAACAAAGCCAAAGCTCGCCGCAGGAACCGGCACTAGATACGGAACCGGACACGGGAACGGCACAAAAACGTACCGCCGCCGTTTCCTCGCGAAAGCCCGCGCACGGAGTTCTGCCGCGGGAAGCACCGGGCCCGTTTTGTACTCGCTGCCTCGCGCCAGGCCGGCCGCGCGCAGGCTTCTCCGCTCGCTCTGAGTTTGGTCGTTACCAAGGTGCGCGCAAACCAGATTAATCAAACGTCTCTAATCCACGCACGCGGATCGTGTCCGCTGCGTCCGCGCAACTTAAGCTAAAGCCGTGCCCCTCCGCACGGCCCGCGGCTCGGCTTCCAGTTCCCATAGGCTGAAAACCCTGCAAATAGCCTCTGCCACGAACCGCGTCTCCTTCAGCGCAAAGGAACGTGTCCCAGGAGCGCTGGGAGCACCTGATTCCCTTGCACCCAGATGAGGTAATGGAAATAATACTGGTTTTTAGAATGATTCTTGAAAAAATGCACTTTTTGCACATTAAATCTTAGTTGAACGTTGATTTCTCACTTAGGCAGAAAGGGAAAGAGAAAGAAGGGAAAGGAGAGCGGGAAGGGAAGGCCCAGGCAGACGCACACCCTTCCCTCACCCCACACTTCCCCTGGGAGGAGGCGAGGGCCACCCCAGCCGGGTCCTGTCCCCGGGCCGCGGGTCCTGTCCCCGGGCGGCGGAGGGGCAGCAAGAGGCCCCTGGCCCTGGGTGACGCTCCCCGGGGACGCGGGGCCCTGCGGAGGAGGTTTTGTCAGCGCGTCGGGGCGGTTTCCAGCCTCTCCTGCAGCCTTCGACTCCTCCACACACCCTGAAACGTGTCTGTCGAGGAAAGCGCTGAAGAGGGAAGCCCCAGGCTGATGAGCTTTCTAAGCTCTCTGTGGAGGAGCTCAGCTCTCTGTTTTTCCCCCTGTGGTGTGCATCGATCATTGCCAGTGCTGATAGCGCTTCTTTTCCAGGAGCTGCTCAGTACCATACAAACCCAAAGAGAAGAGATTGGGAAGCAGCCGGGATCAGGATGTATATCAACCTCACGCTGTCTGGAATAAAAAGGAACTCATTCACCTTCAATTAGATTAGTAGACAATTAATAGATATCAGAGCTACCAGTGAAAGAAAACTCAAAACAAACCCAGTGCTTTTAATTCTTTGGCAACACTGAAGGCAGAACTTGTTAAAACAAATGTGTTCTGCTGTTTCAATGCCTAGTTCCCTTTGACATCTGGGGAACATCTGGAACAATAAGGATGCAAGTTAAAACCAAGTCTTCAGATATGTCAGATACATATTTTTCAATTTCCTCTAGTAAAAGCCCCCTACTAAATCCAACCTTTCTTTTCTTCTCGAATGTGCGACGTAACATGCAAATTCAGACTCGTACTTAGCTGTGCAAGCACAGTCGGGTCTCTCCATACGTGGCTGAGGGACGCTGGGCGCTCTGAGCCCCCGGGTACCACCGTGTCGGTACAGGCGCCTGCGTGGCCGGTCCGTCGGGCCACACGGGGATTCTCCCAGCCTGAAGGAACCCTGCTTACCGGGCAGCCCACGCACGCCAGCCCTCCTTGGCCTAATCCATGGAGCACGTTGGGACATCAGGTCACGACAGTCGCTTCGAAGCGCTCGCAACCAGGAGAGGGCAGTTTTGGAAAGCCCTTTGCAGTTGGGAAAGCCGCACCCCATCTCTATTCCTCCGGCGTGGAGCTGCACCAGTCCCACCCCAGCCGAAGAGACCAGATCCCCCAGCCGGGCTGGGGACAGGGGCTCCGCAGCCCTGCAACGCAGGTTTGGCAGGGCTCTTCGGCTGGGGTGGGCGCCCGCAGCGTGTGCCGGCTGCCGCCGCCCTCGCGGGGGTCTCCGGGGCACGAGGCAGGAGCTCGCAACGGCACTTCGCAGGGACACGGGTTTTACCCCGTTTCCATCACTTTCTCTAGTGCAGCACTGGGCTGCGGCTCAGGACGTTGTAAATTCACTTCGCGCCAAGTTGCATCGTATTTTCCCCAGGAACTGGCTCCCGCCCACTGCAACAGCCCGAGAGAGCCCCGGAGAGCCAGGCTCCCCCCGCGACCTCCTCTCGTAGGGCTTTTCTCCTCCATGTGTTACTGCTATTTCAGGTTTGGCCGCCTTTCTTTAGAAGTGCTTCTCACCGTACTGAGGAGGCTCCAAAAATTATCTTGCCTGACCCCGCCACCCCTGCAGCGAGCACCCGGGTCTGGGAGGCTCTTCATTCCCACCGGGAGAAACTCTGGGGTGAAGAGGCCACGTTTGCCAAGACACCAGTTAGGCACAGCGCTGGGGCAGGCTTCATCCGGGACTACTGACACCCCTCTCCTGTACTTTTTTCAGCTCTGGCTGGTGTTTCTTCACTTTTCTTCTGAAGAGCTGAAGGCCATCAACACAGCTCTCTAGCTGTATGAATGGGGCAGAATAATAAAAAAACAAAGCAAGTAGCCTCTCCTGTGGTTTTCTGTGAGAAAACCAAGTTTTGTTTCTAGGTTTAAACCACTAGCTAGATTTTGTTTTACACTGACTTGGTCAGCCTATCAAATTAAGGCAGCTACAGCTCTGGGTAAGCACTTTGCACACTGAGGACACTTCAACCTCACTGGTCCTGCTGCCTGCGGAGTCCCAGGTTTTCCAACACCACTCATCCCCCAGGTCATTTCGGTGGATGGTTATTTAAGCAGCCAAAGCCCTCACCCTGACGAGATGGCCGTGGCTCACTTCTCCAGCAGAAGAGCTTGGGCAGCAGTTAGAGCTTTGGACCTCCTCGTTCTACCGCTGACTCACTGATCCACTTTGGTAACCAACGTCTTGGTGCCTCCTCTCACCTCCAGGACTCAAGTAGCAGCTTCCCTCCTCAGGGATGTTTTACAGATCTGTATGTGTAGAGCCCATTTTAAGAGCAAGATAGAAAAAGCTACAGAAACATAAACTATTGTAGGGAGCTTGATCATTCCTGCTTCATTTCCCTGGGCTCATTCTTGACCTTAGAGTAACTTTTTCCTGTTTGTTTCCAAACACACTTGAAAAGATTGCCGTGAAATTAATAAGTATTGACAGGAGGGTCAGGCAGGCAGAAACACATCTGGAAGGATGCCACAGACATTAGAAATGGTGAAAATGCAGGTCAAATTATTAAAATAGTTTTTCTCTTTTTTCTTTTTTCTTTTTTTTAAACTAAATAAGAACTATGAGGCCACAAAAATGTGCCTGAAATCTTGACTACAAATCTGGGCTCCAGATAGTTCGGTGCTGGGAAACAGGAGACACAGTCTACCACATACAGAGCAACAACAGCAGTTGGACTGTTTTGTGCTGGAGTGAAAGTTATGCTTGTGCCCCTCATAAGAAATAAAAAAATAATAATCTTTGGGTAATAGAAGGGAGAGAAGAGGGTGAATGCTGATGAAACAGGATATTGTTAGTTGCTGGGACACACACACACAGAGGACACATGACATATCATTGGATCTTGACTCTGTTTTCCCCTTAAGTAGTAGCCTTTTGTTCAAAGGAAAATGCAAAAGTTCACAGATAACCAAAGCTCTGTGTTAGAAAACATCCAGGCTTCACTCCCATACATATGCAGTGTACATCTGCCAATTAGTACAGCACTGCTTAGAAACAAAGGCTCACCTACTAAAATGAGGGGGGGAAATATCAGAATAAAGAGGCTGTGAAGTTAGAGTGCCCATTTGTGATATGCAGCGTTTCTTCTCACTTTAAGGCCACCTTAAATTGAAGAAGAGATGTGGAAGGGATCTGTGTGAATGGGAGTGGATCCACAGGGATGGAAGGAGAGAAACCAAACACATGCATTTTGTTCAGGTTTGGTCTTGCACCAGCAGCTGTATAATCCAGCCCAGTTTTGGCATTGACAATAACCCATAATCCAGGTGGGATGACACAGGCCCTCTCCAAACGCAGTCTGCAATAACAAAAAAAAAGAAAAGCATGAAGAAACCCAAAGGCAACATGATGGTGACCATTTGAAACCCATGCCCCCATGTGTATGTAATTGTACTGCAGACCTATGGGTATGGCTGGAGGAGACACAGACCTCGGCTGCTTTCATGGGGTTACCTGCAAATTAACAGCAACTTAACCGTGGCCACCCAAGGGCCCAACCTCCAGGCAAGTAGCTGAGATCTGGGTAGTGCGGCCCACGTGGGAGCCTACCTGAGTAGAAAGATCTGCATCGGTTGCAATCTCACCACTTTGGTATCGGCATGCCCCGAGATCATCTACCATCAGCAGGCTCAGCACGCTTCACCATCTCGGGAGGGTTTATCTTCCCAGTGCTCCGGGGGGAGGTAGCGCTGTCTCCACATCACACATCAGGGAAGCCTCTGGCACAGGGACATTGATGTGCAATGGCATCCTGGCTTGTATCAGAAATAGTGTGGCCAGCAGGACTGGGGCAGTGATCGTCCCCCTGTACTCGGCACTGGTGAGGCCGCACCTCGAATGCTGTGTTCAGTGTTGGGCCCCTCACTCCACGAGAGACATGGAGGGGCTGGAGCGTGTCCAGAGAAGGGCATCGGAGCTGGGGAAGGGTCTGGAGCACAAGGCTGATGGGACCTGGGGTTGTTCAGCCTGGAGAGAAGGAGGCTGAGGGGAGACCTCATCGCTCTCTACAGCTGCCTGAAAGGAGGTGGTAGAGAGGTGGGGTCGGTCTCTTCTCCCAGGTAACAAGTGATAGGACAAGAGGAAATAGCCTTAAGTTGCGCCAGGGGAGGTTTAGATTGGACATTAGGAAAAACGTCTTCACCAAAAGGGTTGTCCAGCGTTGGACCAGGCTGCCCAGGGAAGTGGTGGAGTCACCATCCCTGGAGGTATTTAAAAGCCTTGTGGATGTGGTGCTTAGGGACACGGTATAGTGGTGGGCTTGGCAGTCCTAGGTTAATGATGGGACTTGATGATCTTAAAGGTCTTTTCCAACCTAAACGATTCTATGATTCTAAATTTCCCAAGAGCTGAGCTGGCTGCCCAGCTCCTGCACAGGGTTTCCCAGCTGCGGTTGAGCTTCACCTGAGAGAAGTGGCTTTGTTCTGCCCTGCACTGTGGGGCTTCTCATTTCCCACCCTAAAGACCAGCTACTGCTGCCCACCCTCCCTTACACTGGCTCAGGCAGGGCTGGCACTGAGACCAGGCTAACAGCTGCCCAGCTGAGCGAGGTCACGTAGAGATGCCCACGTCTGCTCCGTGTCCCCACCTGTACGCACACTGTGCTCTCAACTATAACACTGCAACACGGAGATACTCAAGTTGACCTGTCAGAAACCCAGCACTGGTCTGGCAGAACACACTCACGTGTGCTCTGGCCACGCCGTGTCTGTACTGGGTATTGACTATATTTGCAGTTTTGAAGTTCTTGTTCAAATGATACGAATCTAGATAACAAAATAGCATGCCATAAACAACCCCATTGCCAAAAATAATACCTGGATGTGAGGAAGTATGTAATTTATAATTCATAACCATATGGGAAGGTTTAGACAGCCTTCTAATGTTTACTGTATACCTAATTATTCATGGTTTTGTTTTCTAAATGTCTGAGTTGTGTAAATTAGAGGTGAGGTAAATTCTTGGCTGTCACTTTGCAGAAATCTCAGCTGGTTTTTGAACCAGAGTTCTTACTGGGTTTGGAACTTGGAATTTCTGCTTTGAATTGGGTTGAATCCTCAGTGCTGAAAGAGTGCCACCAGCGGAACCCACGTGGAGCCAGCCAAAAGCTCATCATCGCCTGAATTTCACATCTCACTCCACTCAGGATGAGGCAGAATTCAGGACTTTGAAAACTTAACCATATTTTTATGTGTTCTATCCTTCTTGCTGCAACCACATTTTCTTATGGCCTTTCTCTATCCCACATCTCTGAAGTTAAAGTAATCCGAACAATTGTAGCTACACTGCTCTTTGGAGAGGACCACCCATCTCCCCTCAAGTCTAGGACCTTGCTGAGGCTGAAGCAGCTTTGAAAAAACTGCAGAACCAGCTTTGAAAAAAACCTAAGACACCTCATTACCAGAAACCTCTCAGAACGCAGTTTACAATTACAGTGTTTTTAAAAGTATACCTACATGAGAGGCTCATATAGCCTCTTCCTTCTCCTGGCTGTTTCTGCCACCTAGCCTAATCCCAAAACTTTGTCTGCGAGTTGTGGGGTTGCTGTTTCACTGGCTGTGGCCCTGGCCTTTGAGCTGTGAGTCAATTTTGCGTTATGCATTTTGAGCTAACACCCACGCTTGTGCTGAAGTCCAAATTTGCCTTGCATCTCTACTGTTTGGAAGTTGCTTTGGGTCTGGATCCATGCCATAGCTCCCTCACCACCAGCTCCAGGCACACGCAGAGTCCGGGGAAAAGAGCCCCTCTTCTCAACCGACCCAATGGCTTATTATAAAACCTTCTACCTCGCTCCTACAGGAGAGCAGCACTTCCCTCGCTCTTCACAGTTAGGAGTAAAACCAAAACCAATTGGGTAGAAATGTGGTAGAGAGGAAGGAGTCTGACATTTAGCGTTAGCCACTGACTCTCCTGCTTTGCAGCTCTGCGCAGCACATTGGAGTCTATAGCTTCAGAATCCTACCAGATGCAGCCTACAGAGCTCGGCATCCTCTTCCTGAAGCATTAACTGCGATATACGCTGAGAAAGAGTCCTCGAATTTTGGTTCCTTCTGTAAAGCTGTTAGTGCCTGCTCAGCCTGCCCACCTGCCCTGGGCTCTGCGCACGCTTTTGCCTGGTCCCAAGGCAGCCCCGTGTTTCTGTGTCTTTGCTCCTTGCTTCACAACACTTCTGAACAACCGCAGCACAGTAACGCATGCAAATGGGGAGATCTCTCTAGCATAAACTGTTGAGGGTTTGATTAACAGAATTGCTGCGTTGTGGCTCTCACTTGCAGCAGTGTTGGCACCTTTGAGAAACACGGCCCGTCAGGACTATTTTACTACAACAACGAAAACCTCTTTACCTGGGTTTTCTTCCACAGCTGTGGCTACATAACTCCACCTGGATAGTAAAGGCTGTACCACCTCCATTCAGCCTACCTTCAATGAGTTTGTTAGCCCATAAATAACGTCAATCAGCCATTGTTTTTGAGGTAGGGAAGTTACTCGACAGATTCTTTCAAAGGAGAATTAGGTTCCTAATTATCTGTGACCTTGCATGTTTCAGAATCATTACAGCCATTACAGGACATCACTTGTCTTTACTTTGACTGTTCCTGCTTCCTTTGCATTCTCCGTCATTTTTCCTATTGATTTTCTAAGAAACTGATGGGGTCACGCTGTGGCCCTCAGTGGACGTGAATCCTCAGTACCTCCAGCAGCTCATAATCAGAGCGTGGAATGAAAAGCCATATATTGCAGGACCGGTTAAACTCTGAGCCCTGCGCTGCTGCCTGGGAGACTGAGGCAGAAGCAATGTCTGTGCTGCATTGGGGTGGGCTTGCAAGTTAGGGCAATTGCCTGAAAAATGGGCCACCACCCCGGAGAGCTGCTGGGATAATTCAGCCTTCCTGGGACCCTCCTGATTGTGCTCAAGTTAAACCCATGCCCTGCAAAAGCAGCGGTCAGGCACACAGCCCGTATTTTTACGGATTTCCCAATTGCTTGCTGCAGGCACTTGGCGGGAGTATAGCTGTAGCTCTTGCAACAAAACCTTAACAAAGCAGAGAGCTTTGCGCGGTGACAGGGTGGTGCGACTGGTCCTGTCCGAGTATTTTGAAACTGCAGTCGTGCTTGCAATTTGATAGCTCTGGAGGTATTTTAATGCACAGCCTGCTGCCACTGTTGTATCACCTGAAGTTGAGGGGAGAGAGGCTGGATGAGCCAGTGGCAACGCAGTATTTTACACATGTATTAACTATGAGCTCAAGCTGAAATCAAAGAACAGCCAGCTGTCGAGAACATTTCCATGGGAGGTGCCTGAGGTCATTTTTCCATAGTTTTCAGAATAACTCAACATCTCTGCAGAACTGTCTGGAAAATATTGTGTCCAAGACACTTACTCTCTTTTCATTTTTGAGCCTCCATGGGCGGAGTGATGGAAGGGGTTAACTGGGTGAGAGGAGCATGAATTCTGGAGACATTTTCAGATACCTGGGGTACCTTCGGCTCCACAACGTTGACCTCTGACTCTCAAAGTTTATCAGCACGTTCACTAATCAGGGGTGTTTAATGGAACAGCCACACGGATTCCTGGCATTCTTGAATCGTTATGACCCTGTCAGTTGTATGAAGACTAAAAGTCTCTTGCTTTTGAACTCACTAGAGTTTGCGCTGCCTTAGAAGCCTTTGATAAATACTTGCTGGATTTCTTACCTAGCTGCTCTAATCTGCCCAAGGTCATCATTCCAGAAAAAAGGTTTTATTTTGTGGGCATTCATCACTTAAATGGATCAAATCAATTTTTTTCTCAAATTGTGGAGTGGAAAAAAGCATTGTGTGCCATGTTTATGAAAGCCAGCAGATAAAAGATTTATTTTCATGTTACACATGAGGGGTTTTGTGTTCGCTGTCAGTCTCTAAAGAGCAGTAAAAAACAAATGTCACATATGTTTTTCCACAAAAACCCCCTAACATAACTTAAATACAGCTCACACAAGTACCCAAAGGTTTTATCAACAGAGTCCACATGGGTGTTCTTCCTTCACAGTTCACACTAGAGAGTTTAAGCACAAAGGTCTGGATTCAGTTACTATCAGAAATCCAAGCCTGGCCGGAGGAAAATATGATCCAAACCTTGTCCAGAATGTAAATGGACCCAAATGCAAATGGGTTGAGTTGCCCATGAGTGAGGTACCCAACTCACTTTTAAAAATTAAACTAGAATTTAACAGTCACTTCAAACACTTTTTAAAATTTACTTCAAGTCCAGGATACGGACATAGGACGTCAATGTCCAAGTAAAATAGCTTGAATATTTTTGTTGAATTTCTTGTGAATAAGCTCCACACAGAGCAAGCCTTGCTGGCACAGATCAGACTGGAAAACTCATCAGTGTAAGAAAGCCTTGTAATCAGGGTACGGGCAAGAGGCAAAGAAAAGAGGCTGGAAATATCAAGAGTTAACAGGTGACTTGATATGGATGGCTGTCTCTGCTACAAGGCTTTTAAAAGCAAACAGTTCACATAATTTATGAATGGTTTCATAGGAAGGCTCACATTTATCCCAAGAGGCCATGCCTCGGCATAGCAGACCTCCCAGGATACTTTTCAGGTGACTCTTCCTTTATCAACCTCATTTTATTACTCCTAGTTCTATTCTTCTGCTGTTTCTCGTGATATCTCTTGATATTTTTAAACTCATCACCTACCGGCAGATTGTCATTAGGTTACATTGTTCAGCCAAGCTACACACCCTTATTTCGAGATGGACAATGGCAAGAGCCTGACCCTTCACAGGACAGGGGAAAAGCATATAAAAAGAACTGAGGAGGTCAGGTTCTGCACCCGGAGGGAGCTGAGATGCTGCTGTTAAGCCGAACACTGAGTAAAAGCACCTCACTTGCAGACTAACACGGCGCTCACCCGTCGGTCCACGTGCACCGTCCTCCACCTCCTGGCTTTTACTGATGTTGTGGGGAGCTGAGGAACGGGGACACACAGTGAAGAAGATTATTCCCCCTGCATTCGACCTCCCCAGCACCCAGGCAGACGCCAGCTCGCAGGCGGTGCAGCACAACTACCCTGTGTTTCCTGCTGAGCCTCCTTACGTGGGCTCAAAACCTAGGAGGAATTTCGTAGCAATCCTTGGGACATCTTGCTCTCCTCGTTACCTCTCCTGACCGAGCAAACGGGGGGCAGGACGGGAGTGATCTTTGTGTCTAGGTCAGATCTTAATCTTTTTCCCCTTCGCTACAGAATCACTCCCTCCTGTTTCCTCTCAGCTCTTTTTCAGGTTTGCCTTTCAACTGCTGGTGAGCACTTGTCTGTCATTCTCTGCCCTCCTCAGCCCAGAGCAGAGTAATTTGTACTGAACAGGATGGCACTTTTCTTCATTTTCTGTCTCACACTTTTCTTTTTCACCCCATCTATCATATCCCCACATCTGCCTGATGTAATACAATGAGATATTTAAAACCACAGAAACTGTGCAAACCAGATCTTTTTTTCCCCTTACCTAATGGCAGAGCAGAAACCATCTGGGGAGCCGCTGCTGTAGAACTCACTTCACCAGCGAGACTCGCTTACCCGTCTCCAGCCTCGTGTTCCTCTGGTCAGTGAGGCCGTGGGGCAGGTGCAGCCGCTCCATCCACAGCGCAGCGACCGCTTCACCCCGCACGCAAGCCCGTGGAGGGGGACTGGGCTGTCACCTCGCAGTGCCCTGGGCCCAGAGGCCAAGGGACTTGTTGACTTTCACTCCTACAGTTCTGATGTTGGGCATATCTCTGCTGCCTGACCATTCGTCCTGCTCTGAACTGTATTGCCATGAGCACAACATTCACAGTTGCCCTTTCAAGGTGACTTGGTCCTGTGCTGGCCCGCAGCCGCGCTGGGACTTGCCCCACACCCGATATGCAAAGCCCTGGGCAAACCTCCTCCTTGCAGCCTTGATTTTCCCTTGGGTAAGTGGCAGCCCGAGGCAGAGCCATTGCTAATAAAACCCTGGCACACGCCACACAAAGCTTTGAGTACAGCAAAATATAATCACCTATTTAACGAGTATCAAAATAAAACTCAAAAAAATTACCGCAATACAGGAAATTGCAGAGCAATGGCAACCACAGGAGGAAAGCAGGAGAGTACCGCAAAGGCCGTGAAAGGCTGCAGCGGCCGGGCAGAGACGCATCTCTTCCTGGCCCCTCTCTCCTTGCAGGGGAGGAAGATGTGCCTCCCCCGCCCAGCCAGGGGCCCAGCCTGCAGTTAGTCACCCATTCTGGAGGACAACAAGTACATTAATTTAGGCAACTAGCTAGAAGTAAAGCTTTTGAAAGAAGTATCAAATAAATCATGGAAGCCCCATGTATAAGAGCAGGCAGCGTGACATGAAACCTCGGCACAGGCCAGCTGTGACCCGTGTTAACCCATCCAGGCTCTGGCACTTGAGAAATGCCAGTGAGAAAAGTTTTAGAGAAGATTGCTAACTTGTACAAGAGCTGCTGCTACGATCATCCTCTTCTGTCTAACCCTCTCAGGGAAGAAGGGGCTGGAAGGGCAGTCCTAACTGCTTTTCTTCTCCTTTTCTTCTTCCATTGTGCTTGTGGACTCTGATCCACAACACGCGGCAGAGCCAGGCTATGAGCACACAGCCTCTTCCAGCTGCCGGTGTTTCAGCTGAGAGGTAGCTCTCCTGGTTTGCCCCCATTTCTCACCTCCACAGCCTCCTCCTGCCTTCTAGAGATTATTGCTATTAGAGAGCTGAGCATCTTTTGTGGCATTCAAGAGGAGATGAGTTAGTTTAAGGCAGTAGAGCTTTGCCAAGCTGAGCTGGCTCTTCTAGTTCAGACTACGCCATGAAGGGAGCAATCAACTCCAGCACAGGGAAGGACAGCAAGTAGATCAGAACTGGGGAAGGCTGGAAGAGGAATCGGAAGGGGGATGAATCTACAGACACGACAGCTAACAGAGCCCTAGCTGCCACACTCAGCCTCTTCAGTCAACAGAGGCAAGTAGGTCCCGTATTTTGACCACGTACTTACTTGCTGTTGCAGTTTCTTTGGTGTGTGCATACAGGGATGTGCCAGTGCCAAGCAGCAGGCAGGCTGGATGGTCAGCTTGTACCTCAGCCCATCACTCAAGAAACACATGGCAGAGCAGGAAACCTGCAGGGCAGCCAGGTCCTGGCTGGCATCGACCCCCCCATCTCATCCCTCTCGCAGCTTGCCCTCTAAGAGTGAGTTCTGCTCTCCTGGTAGAGGCTGTACATTGCATGCTCAATAATGCTAGGAAAGTACTGAGTTTTATTCCTTGGCATTTGTTCTTTCCTCCCCTGTTGTTCTTTTTAGGGAAAGGGCAAGAAAGCAAACTCTAGAAAGTGTTTGAAACCTGCCAGTCCCTTGGAGGCTGAAACATTTTCCACTCACAGCAGTGTTACTGGTTTAAGACTATAGGGCAAATTGCTCATTTATGGCAAAGCTAGTGAAACGTTAATGTGTCCATACCCCTGCTAAGGCTGCAGGATACTTTGGCTGCTGGTGAAAGTTTAATCATCCAAGCTTAAGTGAACAATTTAGCTGGAGTGAACAGTTGGTTTCACGCTTCACTTACTGCAATGCTCTGAGCTGCGAGGCTCCCTGTTTGCTGCAGTTTGCCGTGCACTGGACGTGGCTTGCTCTCCACGTGTGCCACTTGTGTCTGCTGCTCTGATTCTTGTGTGCACTGTTACACTGGAGCAGTGGGAGACTAAGGTAGACAAGGTGATAGCTGGGAGCTTCAGTCACTGCCCCAGTGGCTGGCGCTCACGGAAAGCACCGCGACCTCTGGGGGTTCCCAGCAGAGTGGAGGCTCAGCCAGAGGACGGCTGGTTGGGTCCAGCTGCACGCTCGAAGGCTGCTTGCCGTGGCTCCTCTGCTCCGGCACCTGCAGAGTTCTCACTCTTTTGCTCCTTGGATGAGAAGTTATTTTTGGCTGTGTTTTGCTATATTAAATATTAGCTCTAGGCTTTCCCCTATGTACTGCGTAATCCTGTTCTGTGTGGGTTTTATATATTGTTCTTTTGACATTATCACTATTGCATATTAATAAATTAAACTTTCAATTCACGTTGCTCTCTTGGGCCAATGTATATTGCTAGGGGGTGAAAAGAAGGGATTAAACTGGCTTAAGGTGTTCTGCTCTTGTACCACATTACAGCAGATGCGTAAGACGGATCAGGGAGTTTTCTTGGCTCTGAATTGTTATATTAATAGCAGAATTGTGGGGTCATAATTTTTATTACACTCTTTTAATAAGCTATTGATGCAGACATATTTTACACCTATGGGGAAATATAATTATGCTGGAACTGTAACAGTGGATGTTCTTAGCAGAGTATCACAAGGTATTAGGAAGAGAACAAGCCTTCACATTATGGTGAATGAAGTTTTAGCAAGCCTAGGGGAAGCGAAGGTTCAAGATAAGAGAAAGAGGAGTAAAAACAACCTGAATGTCTCTAAGTTTGGGCTTTGAGTTACTAATTAGCACAGAAATCGAGGAACTGGTGGCATAGACTGAACTCCTCAACAGGAGCATACGCAGGTGCATGACGTGATGCTGCATATAGTCAACAAGCTCCAATAATAAGAATGCTCTGGAGAACGGCCCCCTGGTAGGGTATAGCTTACGCTGGGCCTTCAAGACATATGTCACATCTGTCTTATCAAATGCAGTGTCAAGTTGTAGAAAGGTGAGGCAGAAAATGGACCAATTTCAGATGCAAGCACCCCATCAGCCAGCTCCAAAACAAGGGAAGAGCTAGAGTTGACTGAAAGATCAGTCTTTGAGGTGGGGTTTGAAGGGGGTAAAAGAGATCAGATACCCTATGAAACCCCTAAGAAAAAGCAGAATGACAGGGTTGAAGCCACAGACGAGGAGAGGCAGAACGCTCTGGGGCGGGCAGCTCTTCTGTGTTTAACTCCCATGCACCAGAGGAGCCAGTGCACACCCATCTGCTCTGCAAACGCAGTCTCTGCCCAGCCACCTCCACTTCTTCACTTAAAAAAACAAAACAAACCAAAAAACCCTCCACAAACACAAAGCTGAAGCCACATAGTTCCCCCAGAAACTGTGCGACCTGTTAGGCTGTAGTAGGGTGTCTGCTAGAAAAGGCCTCTTGTTTTGAACATTTGATAGCTCTTACAGCCGTTCTTTCTCCCGTTTGTTTCATGCTCAGGCAGCCAACACCACAGGCCCTGCATCTGCACTGTGAAATATATCCTGTCCATGGCTTAAAGACACTCTCCCCAGGAGATCAGATGTTCCTGTAGCCTGATAATCATACAATGTCTAAAATATATACAGTGCCATAAATAGACAAATATGACTTATTTTTACTATGACTATTGTTGTTATTATTTTATACCCTGTAGGACTACAGATGTGACAGGCTCTTTACAAACATTAAAGGAAGTCAGTTCCTCACTCTGAAGATCTCAACAAGAACAGAAAACTATTGCCTTAGCTCTTTTTTTTGTGGTTTAGCACTTGCCATCACACACCAGCTGAGATACAGGCTAGTTCTACAGAGAGCTTTGCACGTGCATCCCAAACGGTGACTCCTGGGTTATGATTCCTGCTTGAAGCCCTGTCAAATGTATCTTAATTTGTTAACAGTTTTGCTCCATTAGGCTGACTCTGCTAAAAGGCTATAAAAAGTAATAGTCCATTTGTGAGTTTACTGCTATTAGCTACAAGTGTTAATTCATGCACAAAAAACTATACAGCTATATACATTCAGCCAGTAATGAAGTAGAGGAGATTACATAGTGGGTGAGGAAATTATTCCCATTGTAGTTTTGGTGCGTATTCATCTGTAAACAGTCACCCCTCCTGCCTCAAGAAAAACGTGGTAACTTCTTGGTTTTAATCACACTCTGTCAGTTCTAATTGCTTCACAAACAACATCATGGGGTGGGTAATTGGGCCCTTCAGCTCCTCCATCATAACAGCGTGACTACTCAGGAGAGGAAAACAAATCCTCACCCATTCGAAAAGCTAAAATAAAGCAAGTGATGGAAAGGGAGCCTTCCAATGGGCAGGTCCTGACCTACCTATGCACGGTAACACTTACATGTTAATGCTTAATTAACTAAGTAAGCACGGGGATCTCCCCAATGAGCTTCTTGCCAGGGGATGCATAGACAAAACTATTGCATTTGGGAAAGTACAGACTCAAGCCCACCACCTGCTTTCACACCCATGCAAAGGAAGATGAGCTTGTTGCCACGTTTCACTGCCCTGTTTGTCAGTGCTGTTCCTTTCCCCAGGACATACAGAGAGGAAAATGAAGCCTGGCAGGTGCTGGGCAGTAAGTTTTTCTGCAGAAGTGCCCATTGCCTCCCCAAGCACCAACACAGCAGCCAGCACTCTCCTGCCCCAGCCCCGCCTGCCAGCACTGGGCAGAGCCTAGACAAGGGCCACCAAAGCGCCTTTGCAGCACATCTGCAGCAGCATCAGGTCTTTCAGCGGTCCCCTCAGGCAGGCTGACCTCACCAAGCACTGCTTCTCAAGTAAGCCCTAAACCGAGCCCTAAATATTAGAGTTTTTTTTTTTTACCAGCAAGAACAAAATTCTGCAAAACTAAAATTCATCAAGGTTACCAATTGAACACAACGTTCCCTAGTCTTGCATAGCAAAGAACTGTAGTCTTCTAAAATGGTTCTTAATCATACGCCGTTCAGGAGACCACAGAATGAGGACAGCCCGACGGCTCAGCATCCCACTGCTGCAGCAAAATAATTGCTCAAACACATTGCAGAACTGCATCAAGGAAAAGCCCCAGTCCAGCAAAGCACATGCTGTGCGTGCATGCAACTTCACTTGTACATATAAGCCATGCTTCTTGAGAAGCATTTCTTGGCTTTCTGGGTACCACTACACCAGCATTGTAACACTAACAAATTTTTGCCTGGCCTTAAATAGGAAAAATAAACGTGGCTGTGAAGGTAAGATGAATAGGAAAACAAAAGAACTTACCACAGTTAAAGCAAGACTCAAGTGAGACTACATGGGATGAGGCAACAGGGAAGCTAAGCAAAGAAAAATATTAGAAAAACGTGGGATACCAAGTACTAAAAACCTGCCAGAATTTGTTATCCTGGGTAAAAAAAAAAAGTAACAATGTTTCTAATTATTTTATTTTTTAAAAGTGGCAGCTCCCTGTACAAAGGTCTCCAGAACAAGAAAAAAACAGGTTGCGACTATGGGTGTCAAGAAAAGAAAAATAAAGCAACATGCATGCGAGAATCTCATGCTACATCACACAGAGCAGAGAAAGCCCAAGGGAGCTTAACGTTACTTTGGCTGTCCAATATATAGAAGCAGGAGACACTAAATCCCATTTTAGCATGTATCTGGAGAAATGTTTATAAGCCCTAGGGAAATTATTCTCACCACACCCTATGAGAATGGTGAAAACAGGACTAGTTTTGTGACACAGCTGTCTGCAGTGGCACGTAGACACCTATTTTCTGTGCACTAGAGCCTACTTCATGGTCATACGCATATAAACATTATGGTACTTTCTCCCATGTCAAATCTGCCCTGACTGAAACTGTTCTGGGAATATTTCGTTCAATGCTTAGCCCCTGAAAAACAACATTTGTTTGGTCCAAACTTCTTGCTCGTTCTCATTTAAATGAATTTTAAGAGGGTAACTTTTAATGATGTTTTTGTGGAGTTTGCATTACATCACACAAAAATGCACTGCAGGAAGGTTCTTCGTAATGCCATTATGCTATTAGTGATAGTGGGAGAAATTGCAATATTTAAGTATCAACAGAAATAGCTTCATTGCTTTTCAGAAGAGATGGGAAAGGAAAGAGAAAAAAGGACAATCAGCTGATATGTCAAACATCCATATACAAATGATGATTCAGAGGGGGATTATAATGGTACCAAGGCTACGGAGACACTACAGATAATATAACAGACACAAAATTGAGTTCGCTTTACAATCTGAGTGTATTATAGAGCTAATCAAGAGGAAGGAGGAAAACAAATCATTGCTCGTAGAAGTGGAGAGGGGGGAAAAAAACCTCAGCAGATGACTCAGTGCTCCTAGGTCATTCCAGTTTCAACCATCCATCGACCTGCCTAGAGAAGTTTAAAGAGCACTTTTAAAAATGTTTTAAGTATGCACTATACTTTCTTGACTGAAAAGGCAAAACCAGGACGAGGAAGTGGGATATATTTCTAGATCTGCCATTTACAGCTGGGGAAGAAACAGAGCAGAAGAGGGAGTCTTGACAGTAGCTGATTAGAGAAATAGTTGTGCCTGCTGCAGGGGCGCATGCATTCGCATCAGCTAATACTGCTCTGTTGATCAAACTTTTTTTTTTAAATAAAAAATGTTTTGCATGCACTAGCCTTTTAATAACAGAAAGTATTTGGTTTTAAGTTTTAGGTTTACACTTCTTTCATCACCCTGCTTTCCCTGTATGGGAAGGAACATTTGATGCTTTTACACTCTCTAAAGTGCTCCCTGCTAGCTAAACCTATGAAAGCAGCAAGCATCCAGCAGTCAGTCAGCTGGAAGAGGCGAGAAACACCCATGCAGGATTCACATCTGAACACTGGAAATGAAAATGAGCCAGACTCAGGGTGCATCAGACTCGCTGTACCTCTGGGAACAGAACTCCGTAGAGTGAAAACCTGACATTTCTTATTGCCTGCCCAGGTCCTGTGCTTTCCTGAAAACTTGTTCTTAAGTGCTGAAAGTTAGAAGCTCTTTTCATGCTTTGCTTTCCAATTTTCACAGAAGCAAAGAGCTGTTTTGCACCTTCTGTGACAAAGTATCTGATGCTGATTACATTGGGTATCAGCACTGGGAGACTCTGGGTTTAGGTTCTTCAGAGAGAACTATTCAAAAGCTTCTGTAACTGGAACTGATTCATCCTCAAGTTTAAGAGAAATTCACTAATATATACCCGTTACCAGCCTCTTGTAGACAATGCATTATATTAGCCTGTGTGTCTTGTCATAATATATTCCAAGTGATATGTGATGACGGCAAATCTGTTATCCATTAAAAAGGTGCTGAAGACCAGCTTGTCGGAAGACTTTTTTTTCCCCCAATTTTACTCCTCATTAGTTTTTGAAGCCTGGAAGTTACAGAACAAAGTTCATGTTAAAGGATACCACTAATATTATCATGCTGCTTTAATGCTGAAGTAATCAAATATGTGAAAACTATATTCCCAATTCCTAGCACCACATTTTTATTCTAAACATTCGAAGAGCACATACATCCTGGAGAGAAAAATGTTTGCAGCTGACTGATATTTATCTGAAAAGTGTGATTTCCTCAAAAGCAGCTTGATGCAGCTTCCTGCCTGCATGTCTCGCGCCACTGGGGCTCCGATTCGATACTTGCACACTCTGCAAGTGGACACTAAGGGGTGTAAATTCATCGACTTCTACTGAACTTCATATCCACATGCTGTTGTAAAGTGAGGTCGGAATAAGACTCCAGGCTTTATTTAGCAGTATAATTTTCTTTTCCTGAGCTTGAAAGGGGTTTTTGGTAATAAAAATACAGGGAGGCAGAATTAGCTTTATTCTCTAAAAAAATTTTAATGGATGTTACTTTTTTTTTTTTTGAGGAGGCATTTATTTATATTTAGGTATCAGACATTCTTCTCCAATTGAACTGGGTCAGGTGCTTTCCACCCCAACCTTCACACACAAAAGTTTTGGAACTAACTTTTAGAGCTTTCTCCTTACATCAGCTGGCCAGACATCTTGGATATATCCACTTAGTCCTTCTTCAGGGAGTTCAAGATTCATAACAAAAGATTCTGCACATCATTATTTGGAAAAAAATGCCTCCATGCCAAAGTTTTCCAATCATCTTCGCATGTTGCTTCTATGCCTTAATACATCTGCTGAAAAGTCTATAGTAGACTTTTGTAGGATCTATTTGGAGAGATAGTTCAAGGTTACGTATCAGAATTTGTGATGATTTAGAACTATCTTATAAATCAGATGAAGACTGACAAAGAAATGCGTATATCTCAGTATGATCTTGTTCCAAATGCTACTACTGAGAAATGTCACATTGGAGCTTAATAACATGGAAGGAGAAACTTGTGGAATTCAGAGTTCCCTGGCAAAGCCACAGTCCCAGGCGGCACAAGGGCAGAACAGAGATGCTGAGTATCTGATAGAGAATATGATGAAACTCATCTGGTAGGACTCCGAGTGGCCTCTTCCAAGTACTTGGACAATAAGTTTCTTAAGGTATACATGGCAGTTTACAGGCTTTGCTTGGTGCAAGTAACGTTTCCGCCCCAAAAATTTATTCCAGAAAGTATGTTATTGAGCACTCAATAGTCAGCATTATTCAGACGTCTCACCACCAGAGATACTCGCCTACCCTGTAAAGGGCTGAAGCCTGCCCATGTAGCTGTGCACAGCTATAACAGTAGGAGTGAGGTCTATCATGGTAACAGGGAAGTGGCTCTCAGAGCTTTATCTGCTCCCGTGAAAAAAGGCAAGCCTTGGAAGAGACCCTCAGAAAGCTCTCCTGGTCAGACACAGCTATTCTTCGTTCCTGAAAAGCAGTTATTCTAAGACATCTCTTTGCAAGGACAACCCTGTGAGGGCACATGGCAGCTTTCCAGTATTCACATTCTTTTACTAAAGGTAAAAGAACTTCATCAAGTAGTTGGGCTTTCCTGATCCCTTAAATGATGACTTGCAAATCCCTCCATATATTTGTAAAGGTTTTTAAAGACATATCTTTAAAAGAGGGAAGCACAATGGTAGAAGACCTCTCTGTGGCAGGGCTCCCAGAAAGGAGATTTTACACTTCTGTTCCCCAGTAGTCACCTTCAGCCTTGCTCTTGCCTAGAAAGTGTTGGAGACCTTTGCTCACGCCTCTGAGTACAAGGAAGTTCCAGCATCGTTTTAAAGGGTGGGAGCTGACAGCAGGCTACGATAGGACTGTTTATGCTGATGCAGGATAAATGGATGGGGATCTCCATTAACTGTAACCACTGGAATAAACCTGGAAGTGTTTTCTTGTGCAGAGAGATAGCAGTGCAGGCAAGGAGTGCAATAGGAGCCCGCTATAGCTGCAATTGGTTCTTTGCAAGGAAGGTTCCTGCTATTAATATCATTGCTATCATACCAGATAATACAGTAAAAGGCAGCAGCTTGCAGAAAGGCTTAGGCTAGAGTAAACTGAGGAGTACTCTTTTGATTACAGTGTGGGGTAAAGTCCGCAGGGTGTTCTCATATCTCTGCAAGCTAAACATTCATCGTATACCAGGACAGTCCTGCTATTTGTATTGCAGTAACACCTAACAGACTGACCGGGAGCGGGGCTAGATGCTGTGTCAAACAGTAAGAGTCGGGCCTGTGCCGGCAGGGACAAGAACAGGGACAAGATAAAGGTTGGGAAATGGGAAAAAACCGCTGTCCGTCACAGTGTGCTGGGACAGATCCTGCTCCCTCCAGGGAAGGCAGGCAGGTGCCCTGTGGTCTACCATGAAAGGCAGATGAGCTCCCCTGAGAAGACAGCGACGCTGTTTGGGGCCAGTCCCACCCGTCCCTGGCAGTGCTCATGGTGGCAGAGGGATGTTGCTTGTCTCCACAAAGCTTTGAACCCTTGGGAGAAGGGCAGCTCCGCTCTTCATGCACCAGTCTTTCCTAATCTACTTTCAGTTCCTTCCTGCAAAGCAGCCCTGTGCAGCATGCAAGTCAGGGATGGGTAATTTCCCCCCCCTACTTGAGCCCTTTGGAAATGGCTAATTTACTACAACACAGGGAGAGAAAGAAAGAAGGATAGTGAAACACAGCCCAGCCCGGGCCTCAGAGCCATCTCAGGTTCAGGAGGGAAGGAAAGCACAAAGAGCTCAGAGACCCCCCAGTCCGGCTTTCTGCAGGACCTCAACATATCAAATTGAAATGGGCCTCTTTTTGCCCCTGGCTGTTCCTATAATTTAAATGCTTTAACCTTTAAAGGTAGCATTCAGGAACCATGGTACTTAAGTGTTAAAGCTAACTTGGAGTGTATTTTTGCAAAGGGGAAGGAGTTTTACAGGGGCTTTTACCTCCCAGACTTGCATTTCATTTCAGCAGAGGCTCTGTGTGTAACCCATGGTCGCTCGTCTCAGCAGTTTCCTCAGTCTTGTCCTGAGAAGATCAACAGATTAGGAGCAAAGAGGATTTAAGGCTTCTTTCACAGTGGTGCTGAGTGCCTGCCGCTCCTAGTAGTTTTGATAGGAAGGGTGCTCAGCGCTTCTGCAGGAGGCAGCAATTCATCTCTGTCAGTGCTGCTCTTTGCCCTGGTCTTCAAAGACTGTTTGAGACACTGGACAAGAAATGAAGAAAAGCCTTTCCCTATCAAAAAACATCAAAACTCTCCTCATTTTTGTTGATACCAGTGTCTCTAACTACAGCCCCTGTTCATCCTCAGAGCAGGCCCTGTACAGCCTTTCTTCCTCTGGAAGTTTTTTCTTGCTCTGCCATTAAGTAAGCCTTACCCCCGCGTCAGAAGTGTCACTTTCTCTCTGCTCATGTAGTTGCTCATCCAAACCCCTAATTCCTGGGTTTGATCTCCTGTCCTTTTCTCTCATTTCATGTCCACAGTTACTTTCTGTTTCCTTTGCTGACTCCTATATATACAGATCTTGGAAAGGGCTCTCTTGACATGATCAGCGTTCTGCCTCTTCCTTCCTGTTTGCTAAACTTTGCTATTCTTCCGAGTTGAGTCCCTTTTCCATTCCTCCCAGGTGGCTTCAAATGTCTCCCTTCAGGGGTACCAGTGGCCTCCTTACAGCCACACCAAAAGGGGACCTTTCTCTTCTTAGGCCTGAAGATCACGTCCTCCTTGGACAGAGGTTCCTTCTTTCCAGACCTCCTCAACTGCTGACTTCCCCTTTCCCTGCCTGACTCTCAGGCTTCAGTAATTTCTCTTCTGTCCTGCTAGTGTCCTGGCACTCCATGGGGTTCTGTCTGTCTGCTATGCTCTAGTATACAATTCTTTTCTGCATATTTTAACTACCAACAACTACCTCTGCAGGTGACCCCCCATTCATCTGGTAGTGAGAAAGGAGCTTGTTTTCTGGGACAATTCACCCATTAGAGTCTGTTTGCCGAGATCACCCACGATGGCATTGAGAGGATACATTTTGTTGTAAGGATACCTCTACTTTAAGAACAAGAAGCAATCAGTTCTTTTCACGCTCTGATTGCCATTAAAATAGTTAGGTTTGGGGTCTGCAAGTAATTGCCTGCATTCCTTATATAACATGAATATAGCAAAATTTCAGCAGCAGCCTCCCTAGGACAGAGTAGTCACCGGACGATAGGCGGCTGCTTCTTAGCCTGCCTTGCGTTTGGGCGCAGGGCAGAAAGGGGAACATCTCTATATGCCGTTACAGAACCAGGCTTCCAGTATGGCCCAGCAGCCCACAACTTTTCGATGTTTCATGACTGTATATCACAAAGCGTGTAACTGAGCGTGCATACTATGCAACCAACCCCACCCGCCAGACACCCGGTTTGAGCAAATCCTCCAAGAGCAAATATGTCTCAGGTTTCTAGCTAATTCTTCTCTAGAATTGAAAAACAACATGTGATACCTCCATTTAACCAGGTATAACAAGTCAAACCTACTGCCACCAACACTTTAGCAAAGCCTTCCTACCCCTGTCGTACTCCCATGATTTTACTATTTACCACTTTTCTGGGCAGAGGAAGCCAAAGCAAGAACTATTTTGGGAGTTTAATGGCACATTAAGTCGGGTTCCCAAAAAACACAAGACATTCCCCCCATTAGGATGGTGGTGGAGCAGAGCCTCCAGGTCTACCTCTTCCTCCAACCGAGAAACGCCGCCATTAGACTCACAAGCAAAATACAGGAGGTAAGACATACGCAAATTGCTTCTGAAATAAAACCAAAGATGCACAAAATAACCTTATAAAAGAGTAGCCTTGGCCCCAGCTGAGTTCCAGGTTAACCAACCCCCAGCACTCACCAGATGCCTCAAAACCGTCTTTAAGCAGCTGGGCTCCCAGAAAAGAGCAGAGGCTGGGTGAGCTCAGCACTGCTGAATGACTCCAGCGCTCGAGACAACAGCAAGCCCCGCAGCCTTGGGATCCCAAGAAGATGCAGCAGTTGGCCAGAAAGCAGAGCAACCTTAAAAATGCATTTACTGCCTGTAGATCTGCATTAGATCACTCCTAACAAGCTTAAATAGGTTTTCAAATCAAAGGTGGTTGATTGCATTTTTCCTTGGGTTTCCTTTTCCTCTTTTTTTTTTCCTTTAAGTAGCTTTTTACAAAATATTCTTCATCTTTCCTAAATTGTTGTTTCCCCTCTTTCTCTCTTGTTGGTTAAATCTGGGCTGAGGTTTGATTGCTGTAGGACAGAGGTATGTTAGGAAATTTGACGCAAAGGACAAGAAAACAAAAATCAGAGGTATTTGGTCTGAAAAGAGGCTTTGTCCGAGGCATAATTCTTGTGTGTTTAAGGACAGAGTAATAGATTTGGAAGGATAAGTCATATATCTTAGGATTTTCTTCCCTGCCCCCTTTGATTGATTAATTCCAGTCTCTTCAGATCTTTGCCTGTTCCCACAAACCTGGAATCTCAGGATTGTTTGATTAAGTCATGGTTACCATGACAATAAAAGTGCCTCTGGCCAGTTTGACCTTTGACTGGATTCAATTCACTGCGAGAAATGGACAGAGACTATAGAAACCGCTTCAGCTTCATGGCCACTGCTGCAGGGAACGGGCTCTCCCGCACTTTCAGAGCGCGAGCTGGTCGTCCTTTTGAAAATATAAAGTGGGCTGGAATGCTCTGGAAAGCGTTTCTAAGGTTTCGGTAACCAATTTCTTGGTGAATCTCACTTCAGATATAAAATGCACACCATCATACGGTTGGAGTCTTGTTTTAAAACATGACGTTTAGCACAAGAAAAACAAAAGCTGCAATCAGGCTTCACACGTCTGACGTATACACGCACAATTTAAAATCATGTCGTATACACGTCCATCAGATATTTTATAGGAATTTACAAATACCTAGCTCTTTGTAAATATGTAGGCATGTAGGAAAGCAGATTTCAGACTTCAGACTCATTTCTTCTGGTTGTGGCCGACCCCCACGCTGCTGGCTGCAGGCATTGTGTTGCTGTTGCTCACATAGATAATTATTCCTTTTCAAATACTTTCATTGTAAATCCATTTCAGCAAAAATAAGGGGGGGGAGAGAGAGATTTCAAAATTAAACCTGTTATGCGATTTGTAAATGGGCCTGACAGAATGACAGCCGAGTGGCCGTTGCAAGGCAATTCATGCATGCAAGATTGCCAGATCCCTGGTGGGAGAGCACGCAGTGCCCGCACGCGCGCGGGGGCTCCACTTGTGCTCTTCTCCTGGCTGCTTCGCGCCGTGCAGCCCCCTTTATTTTGTTGTTTTTTCTTTGCAAAGGAGGGAAATCTTTTCTTTAGTCTAGCTCAGAACAATAATTAAAGACAGCTTAAAAAGGGGCTTGCTTCCAAAGTCATTGGCTCCCCAAAACACAGTGGGTCAACATGGTGGCAGACAGAATCAATGGCGTGAGCCATTTGGGAAGAGCGGGCTTCGCTGGGCACACCACAGATGGAGCAATGAACATCCCTTCCTTGGCATATCCGGCCAAGGTGAATGTTAGCCAACGAAACGGCACGGAGCCAAATAAAGGGAAGAAAAATAAACCCAGGCACTGTAAAAACAGAGTGAAAAAGGGTGTCTGGGCTGAGGTAATAGCTGTGTTGACCTTACTTTGGTAATAGACAATGCTAGTTTAAAAGACAGACCAGAGCGGGCAAGCTGGAACTTAGAAATTAATTTTCCCAGTTTAAGTCCTTTTTGTTTGTTTGTTTGATTGATTGATTTGTTGCTCATTTACTGTCGGGAAGCTCTTCCTTCTTCTCACCTAGTTACCTTGAATTCTGAAGTCATGGGAAATAACCAAAGGGAATTATTTGAGCCCTCCCACGTAGGCTCTCAGACGTAGAATCCTCCTACTTTCCATGCCAGCCCTCAGGACCGTATTCTGTCAAGTGGTACAATTTCAACAAGTTCAGTAGAGACCTGCCATTGTTATAGGATTTTGGTTCCCAGAGCAAGAATTGGAAGAGATATTTGTTTGGGAGGGGATAGGGAATGAAGGATTTTGTTTGGTGCTTTTTTTTTTTTCCTTTTTTGGTGAATGATAGTGGGGAAAATGTCAGGAAGTGTATCCAGGAAAGTGATCATCCAGAAGAAAATCTCTCCCTACTGGAAAAGCATTCTTGCCTTCAAGAGAAGTCAAAGATAAAATTTTCAAAAGCACCTACTTTCAAGGAAAATAAACTCCTAGAGATCCTCTGACTTTGGAAAAACATATCTGAATCCTTCTACTTCCATAGCTCATAAGTTAAACTCTTTGATTTGGATGATGGTGATGATTTCACCTCTGAAGAAATAGCAGGCACCCACCTCACTGGCTCGTTCACCGTCCCTCACTGCAAGATGGGAGAACATTATTAATGTAGAATTTGCCTGTTCCATGTCGGCCTTTCCCTCCCCTCATTCTTTTGATGCTGAGTGCTTCCAGTTGTGCCAGTCTGTAAACTCTTGACAGTATTTTGTATTTTCCTTCAGTCTCTCTCTCCCTCTCTGTAAGACTTCACCAGCCTATTAGTGTTAGAATGTGAGTGTTTATTAAATCCAGATATCTATTTATCTATTGGTCTATCTTTATGCAATTCATATACATGCATGTCTGCTGAAGCACGGTCCTGGGTATAATATTCCATTAGAGTGAAATGTTTACGTAAAGGAAACTGAGGAGTTTAGCTATTATAAACCTGGACACTGTCAGTTTACTTACAAGAATGTCATATGCAGTCCATGGCCAGCCTTAAATTGAGACCCTATCGCATCTCTCCTTTCATATCTGTCCCTTTTTGTCTTCACTTGTGGCCCATCACAGACATATCATGGATTCGTTCAGATGCAACAAGAATCTTAATATTAGTGAGTAGTATGATTATTGGCAAGACACTGTGTCTGTGCAGGGTGAATATCAGACCATTTCTTTTTGTCTGAGAGGAAATCTATTCCTATAACCTCGGAAAATTATCACACAGACTGTGACATCTGTCTCTCCCTCAGAAATAAATCTACACACAGCTACTATTTTTTTTCCTATTAAATAAAAAAAACCTACAACGCAAGCCCCCCCGTCCCCATCCATCCAAGGTAAGTAGTGATCTGAGGAGTGTTAAGGAAGAAGCGAGGGTTGCTGGATGAACCAGGGATGCCGACCACCAGGAAAGCGATTTGGAAATACCTGCCTTTTTCTACAGGCTAGATTCTCTGCTGTGGGAAAACATGCTTTATTTTTAGATCCAGTAAATAACAGGATGTTAGGTGATCACCAAAGACAGGGACTGCTATGTTTAAAAGCCTGCCAGCTAGCTGTACTCATCTCGAGAGTAACCCTCAGCATAGTCACAAACAACTGGTGTGATTTTAAACGTAAGTGTCTGGCCATGGCCAGCAATGACATTAGCTGAGGAGAGCAAACACCAGCCTCTTTCCCCGCTTGTCCCTGTTCCCAGAGCCTGCTGAGTGCACGGTGGCTCTCGCCCCGGCAGCACGACGCTGCTGCCTGCCCGCTCTGCAGCCCAGCTCCCTCCTGCCTCGTCCCCCGAAAGGCGGCAGAGCTCTAATCACCTCCCGTGCACTTACATCCAACAGATACGTTTTTGAAAACAGAATCAGACCTCACACATCTATAAGCACTTTAAAAGGCTTCTCACCACGCCTTCTGCTCTCTGTTCTCTACACTCAAGTGGAAGAATTGCACAAATCCCCCCCTCTGCCCACCCTTTTCAACTAGCTCTTCCTGACAGCAAGAAAAACTTAGAAGAGCCAAAGGAAAGCTAAAGAAACAACTCTGGGTCCTGTCTGCTCAGGGAACAATTTCCACATCTGGTTTTTGCTGCTGCTAGAGGGCTGGGTGCAGCTTTACTATCACTTCTCTCCCTCTATGCCCTCTGCTTTCCGCGGCTCCATGTGGGGAAGGATTTTGTTTGCTGAGTCAAGCCAGTCAATGGGAGAACCTTTCTATCACCACGTCCCAAAGACTGTTCCTCTTTCCCTCTGATGCTTACCCACTCATGAAAAAGGGAGACAAAACAAAAAAAATCCCAGCATCAGTCTTGGTTCACCTCTCCTCCCTTTCTTTATTACTCTGTTACTCCCACCCATCAGATTTATGGACTATCTTTTATTGACTGGTGTGGGCTGAGTCATGTGAGGACAAATTTACAGGAGTGCATTAGCCCGCGTGTGTCACAAAAGGTGTATGATCAGAGGCTGGAGACAAACGCATGCTTCCCTGACACGTTACGGGGACTTGTTCACAATTGCATTGGTTAGTGTGGGCACTCAAAATGGTGCAAGAGCATAACAGGCTTTTTCTCCACATTAAAATAAACAAATAAAACCACTGTGGTAACGAGTCGTAGTATCACACCCTAGCTGGTACACCCTCGTACCATCTCCATGACAGAGAACTCAGACGATGCAATGTACCTCCAAGCACATAAATTGATAGCAGAGCCAAAAGGTCTACTCAGTCCTTAGATAAGTCAGTGGTGTAGTGGAAACTAGTTAGGAGGATTTTAGCATTGGTTCAGAAAAGCCACAACCAGATAAAAATCATTGCTTTGATACAAACTCAATCTATGAAGTCTTAATTCCTAAGTCTGATAGGGCAGATCAGGTATCACCTGTCTGTGCCATTTTCTTGGTGCTGTGCCAGATGTCGTTCAGCAAAGCCAGCAAAAACTCTGCTGAGTGCTCTGGGTAATTCGGCAAGACCACGACCACTTGGCCATGCCTGGTTTGCATAAAACCTGGGCTGCCAGGAGGCCTGGCAGTGCACAATGCCACCTGAGCATTCCTTTACTTGCTCTAATTGTGCTTTATTTAAATAAATAGCTGCAATAAGTTGTTTTGCAAAAGCAGACCAAAAAGACAGCTACAATCCGTTTACATTCAACTAGGAGAGCACAATACAGGTACACCTTCCTCCATGAGCCCCTCTGCTTGGTTCAATCACCTCCTTTCTGGCAACCACCTCTGGGGCTCTCTCCGTTCAGTGCCACTTGAACCCCAGTGGGTTCTTGGGAAATGGTTTACCTTCCCCAAATGAAAAGCTGAGATGCCGGTTGCTCCTTACAGCACCCATCTTTTCCACTGATTATTCCCCTCTGCTTTCACAGTCATGTTGCCTGCCCTTTGCTACTTTTCCGTCATCTCTTCCCCAATGCCTCTTTTAGTGACTAGAAGAAAACAGAAGCAGAGGAGATGATTCATACAAACTAAAACAGGGTTTCAACTTCCTTCAGTTCTGCATTTCTTCTGAAGCAGAGCTGGGGAAACTGCCAGTCCAAGGCAGAGCCTCCTCAACCAGTGCATTCCCTCACTGCCACCCCAACATTACCCCCATTCTTTTGGAAGCAAGGAGATTCATTGTTCAGAAACATCTGAAGTGATGATTTTTCTGTCGTTCTGAGGCCAAGGAAAGCCTCTGGCTTGGCTGGATGCAAGGTGGCAAATTTAATTCTCTTCTCTTAACTGCTTCTTCACTAAATCTACACTGCCTGCTAATCTCATGCATCCCTGTAGAAAAGTCACGACTGAAGACTCAAGTTGTCAAAACATCACTTGTCTTTTCCACCAGCGCTGGTGGAAGCATGGCTGTGCTCAGCCAGAGCAGAGTTGAGCTCGCTTTTAGAAGGTCCCTGTTTCCAATTTAGCACAGCTCCCAGGAGGTATTACATTTCCTGGTCCAGAGCAGAAAACGCTTTGAGATCCTCAAGCACAAAGCCTTGTTGTTTTCTTCATTTGTACTGCTGAGCAAATTCTCTTTTCAAGGCTTCCAGTGGGGAAATTTCCTTCAGTTTCTCCATAGCAGAGTCCAGATTAAAGCTACCTTTACCCTTTTAATGTCTAGAAAGCATGATTCCTTCAAAGACTGGCTTTATTTCCTGTATTCCTGGAAGATCTTTTTAATTGCAAGAAATACGCTGTTCCTAATTACAAAAGTATTTGAGCTCATCCTCTTTTCTGTTGTGTTGTTGGCAAAGCCCCTGGAAGAGCTCTCCAACCTGAAACTTCCAAGGAATCTATTAGGAAACCCACTGCAGCTTCCAGATAACACGCTGCCAGCTTTATTAAAAGCGCAACACACGAGCAGGCTCATACTCGCATTGCAGTCATTCTTGGCACTCCTGCAGTCTCCTCCATCCAAGTATTCTGCGCCGCTCATTCCACTAGCTGCCTCTTCCTGCCATCCCCACAACTAACGTGCACAAGCACCTTCCAAGATCACCTGGAGCCCACGTATTTTATTGCACTTTACAAAGACTCTCCAACGTCGTGCCTGCTTTTCCCACGAGAGAAACCGAGGCAGGGAGCGGACCGGAGAAGCAGCAGTCCGAGAGGTCTTTGCGCCAGCGGACGAGGACACGCTGGCTGTCTCGTGAACTCGGGACAGTTTCCTGATCTTTAACACAACTCTGTCCCCAAGGACCGTGCTGCCATTAACTGACCAGGCCCAGTGGTTTTCTCGAATTTTCCCCAGATTACAACCAGGGCAAGTTTGCTGCTGCTTCAAAACAATGTTTCTCTGATTACGACCTAGGCTGACAATTATAGTGATTTAAAACCAAACTAATTGTGAAGTACTTTGATCATGCTTAGCACAACTTGTGGTTTGTAGGCTGCAAATAGTTGAAAGGAACCCTTGGGTTCACAATTTCCTTGAATATAAATTTTATTTTGATACGTAAGGTATGATTTTAATATTAAAATTAACCTTGTGTTTGTTTTTCCCCTCATCCCATTTCTTTTTTGAATATTATTGCCGGTATAATTTTCTTTCCCTAAGCTTAGTATTTACCACACAATTTGTTTTAGCTTAAACCTAACTTTCCTTATTCATTTGCTTTTATTAAGAAGACTTTTCTAAAGTATTTTTTTTATTTTGGTCTCAGTCATGAAAGTTTTTGTTTGGCTGGGTTTTTTTTTTTGTTCAAAGAACATGGGTTGGCAATGCAAATCGTTTTCTTGCAGGGCAGAGCGAGAAGGCATTCGAGCAGCAGCTCAAGTGACTCCAGCCCTGGGTTACTGTGGGGATCTTTGCTGGTATTACAAAAGTCCTAGCAGCAATTTGCACTGCATTAATTCAGCCCATGCACAGTTTTTGTTAACATAGTATGGGCAATAAATCCTTCCATTTCTCTCTCCTTTCTTTGCATTGTTAAGAGTATAGGACATTTGCTTTTGCAACGGCGACAAGCTGCATCAGTTGGTTGCGGCCAAAGCGCCTCTAAATGACACTTGCCGAGCACTGTACGTGGATCTGTATCTCCGATCACATTTGTTTGCGGCATTCCGTGAGTACGAGGAATACCAAGTAGCGAGGTAGCACAGATACTGGCCCACTCAGTGAAATTTTACGTTTCCCTTCGTTATATTCTGCTGCTTCTGCCCATTCCCGGAGCAAGCCTCCGTCCTGGGCTGCCCTGGCCTTTCCCTGTCTCCAGCCCAGCGCTGCTCGCTGTCCGTGTGATTTCAGGTACGAGTGGCTGGTTCAAAGGGAGGTGCACATGTTGGCCCCATCCCCGAACTGGCGCCTCTCTGCCTGGGAAACCTGAGAGTTTCTGTCCTTGCTTATGAACCGTGACATCTGCGCATTCCTCGGGCGCTGACCCCCGGGGGCCAGAGGTCACCCCAAGGTCAAGCAGTTTCCTCTTTCACCACCAATAGAGACCTTGACTAGAGGTAAATTATGTTGCAGTTTAAGGAAATAATTTGAAACACTCTTGTAATTATAATAAATTTTGCTGTTTACATTTTAATCTTCAACCCTTTCACCCTCTGGTTCTCTTGTTTAAGAAAAAAAGTGGGGAATTATATATTGAACAGAAAAACTCCTGCCATGGTGGACAGTTGAATAAATAACTGGAGTTCCAATAACACAACAGCTCCAATCCCTTTGTCTGCGTTCAGCATGAGCATGCACTTCTGTAAGTGCAAGGTCTACTTAATCTTCAGATAAGTATGTTCACGCAGCAAGAATGGAAACATAATATTGTGTCAGGAATGTCACGTGATTCCCAATTCTCCATCTTGAGTAACTGTAAAGTTACTTGAAGAAAAATCTCGAGCACCTTACTCAGGCAAAATTCCAGTTGACTCCAATGAAATTTTGCAGTAAAACAGACTTTGACTCATGGCTATAGAGAGAGCAGCTGTTTTACTGAGCGTACATTGTCATCTGATCACTTTCTCTTGCTGCTCATGAGTGCTGATGGGCTTGGAAAATCTTTCATTCAAAGGAGAACGCTCACATAATCGCAATAAAGTCCTGCTAGTTTTCAGCTGGGTACCATTACGCCACCTGATATTTTAAAACAAGACCCTGCACATGTACAACCGTTCCTCATTTACCCAACACACACCGCCATCCGAAAACTGAATTTGCAGCCACACGTGGAAGAAGCAGAGCGATTACCGCAGTAAGGTCTATGGAGATGTTAAGCGTTGCAAGAATGAACACTTGAAGAAAGCAGAGAAAACAACAAAACTACTTGGCACAAAACGTGAATTCTCAGGACTAAAGCATAGGGCTTTCCTTGCAAGGATACCCGAACTTTGTGCCCATCACCACTCTGAATGAGCGTGAACTAGAGCTCCCATCTGCAGGTGTCAGGGGTTCTGCAATCCTACCTCGCTCCAAGGACCCCGTTTGCGTGCTACGTAGCACAAGCACAACACAATAAGGCCAAGGGAGCAAACAGAGCAAGTGCAATTGAGATCAGCATGCTCTAATCTTTGTTCTGTCACAGACGAGATGTGTGTCCCAGGGCAGGCAACTTAACTTCTCTCTGCTTTAGCAATGACACTTGCAAAGCAGATAAAACAATCCCCTTCATAAAATGCCTTGAGATTTACAATTGCAAGCTGCTACTCTTAGCAATATTGCGTCTAGCCAAATGCATTAGGTATTGTTACAGAGTGCCACACGTTTTGAGAGCCTAGGATATCAACAGCTTATGAAGAGATAAACATTGCCTTCAAAAAAGAAAAAAGGAAATACAGAGAAATAACACAAGCTAAAGGTACTCACTCACCAGCAAAGAGAGAGGAACCTGCAGCAAGGAACAGTCACTCTCAGAAGAGGAGTGAAGTGCCCTAGACCTGCCAAACTTAAAACCTAACCCCAGTGCAGCAGGGCTTTCTGGGGAGGGAGTTCCTACGAGGGGAAGCCCAGTGCAGCTGGACAAGTGCTAAGCGGGGTCGCCTGCTGTAATGAATAGCTCACTAACACCAGGTGATCCTAAAGCACGGGCAAGATAAGGCACAACACTGCTTACTGGAAAGAGAAAAGGCAATATAAGGAATCCCTGACCAGTCCCTTTCTTGGATCCTTATGTACTTGCACCTGGGCTGGCTTGTACGAACGATCTCTGTCCCAGGAAGCTCCTGCCTGCCCGTCCATGCGTCCCTCTGCAGGGGCAGAGCCAAGGGGCAACTTCAGTTCCTCCCTTCCCAGAGCACAGCCCTGTTGGGGCAGCGGTTTAGCCCTGGCTACCCCACCGCTGACCCCACCCCACGCTTAATTCCGTGAGTTATGCATTTGATGGATGCACAGGCAGCTGCCTTGCTGTCCTCAACTGAAATAATCCTGGTCTGGTCTGAAGGGGTAACAGTGGCAGGGAGTAAGAGTGGACCTCTTCCTCTGGAGGAGGAATGGGAGGAAGGTGTCTCTTTTCTGCTTGATAGGACAGGGAACACCAAGACAGTGCTCTGAAATGTGGCAGGAGTCTGTAGCTGGCGACTGCTGTCTTCCTGTTAGCAGGGCATGATCTAAGCCTCTTTATCCTTTTTTTCCTTCCTGGGGAGCCCTTCCCTGGCCAGCTGGAATAGGGTACCAACATCTCGGTCTCCTGTCTTGGCACAAAAAAGAATCCTCTTGTAGCGAGCACTGAGGACAGTGTCCTGTGCCTTTGAATAGATACTCTCCCTTGAGACACACACGCAGCCTCCAGCTGAGCCAATGACCCTGTACGCTTGTGCCCAGACGCGGAGTTTCAGTCCTCACACTGATCCACATCAATGGTTTCAACAGAAGGTGCTGTTGGCTCGATAGGACCTGGAAGCTCTCCAGACCTCAGTCCTGGGCTTTAGTGGAAAGTCTATTTCTTTAGCACTCTGCTGCACTTGTACTGCACCAACACAGCCTAATAGTGTAATTCTACCTCCATTCAAAGGCAGCAGCAAAAGTCCCACTGCTTTCAGATGGAGACCGTTCCAAGCTCTTAATCTTAATTGTGTCCAAATTAGAAATGAATCAGCCTTCCATGTTCAAAGAGTTGAAAACAGTGATACTCGATGTCTTCCTAAAACATGACAAAGGAACCATTTCTAAACACAGTGTATAAAACAAGACTGTACAGAAAAGCACTGAGCTGGTACACAGATAGTAAAATAGAAACTCCTTTACGCTGGATGTTACTGCTAAATCTGGTCAGTTCCCAGATCTGACCTTACTGACAGTCCGTACGGACTATGGGAAACAAAACTCGGCTTCTGCAGTGCTGGCTCTTTATTCATAATGCCCATCTGTTGCTGAGAGATTTCTTAGGAGCAATCTCCGTCTCTCAGCGCAGAGGACCTCCCAGCAATCGCTGGAGTTTAACTAGAGGGACTGAGAGAGGTTTTCCCATCTCTCGTTTCTATGAGTACATCAAATTAAATCAGTATCTTGTTTCGGGACAAACCTAGGTAGATTACTCTTTTGATGCCATGCCTACGTTCCTCTGATGACAGGATATCACAGAAATCACGTAGGAGTTTCCGTGGATCCTCCCAAGGAGTAGCAAATATCTGTCATTCCTATCAGCAGTACTCAGAGACTCGGCAGCAGTGCTGGGTCCCACTGCACAGACGTACGTCAGTGGAGACAGTGTCAGCCTCTGCATCGCAATGAAACGTTTTATTGTTCAACTTCTGTGAGGTTTTAGGAAACGATGTAAAGCAAGGGCAGGCAAGTGAAAACCTGTCATTAAATAGGCTGGACCACATTTTTGTGCACTCCTCGGCTGAACCCAGAATCCCTCAGTTACTTTCCCCAGAGGAGCCAGGGTCTCAGTCAAATTCTAGAGACAGGTTTCTCTGGGACTTCAGCCACAGGACTCCTGTCCTGCGTTAGCTGCAAACATGAGACAAAAGGATATAACTGAAATCCAAGAAGCCTGGACTAAGGACACGCCAGATTATGAAAGCATCAGGGTACTGTGATCATCAGCAATCTCGGTGCCATGTGCTAAGAATCTGTATTTAAGCAGATCCATGTTCTGAGGATCCTCTCATTTATTTTCCTGTTGACCCAGAGACAGTCTACAAGATTCATGCTCAAAACTTCAGCTGCCTCTCCCATTTTCTCTCCAGAGTGGAGAGCTGTATGCCCCAAACACAGCTAACCAGATGGCATGGATATGAGGAGTAGAGATCAAGATGTTTGCTTTGCCCAGCAATGCATAAGTACAGGACGGACCAGGGTAAAACTTGTCTGTGATTTTATCCTCTGAGAAGCAAGCAGATGTCTTGTGACAAACTCACAGGAATCCAGTATAACTCAGAGCATTTTCTCTTCTTGCATCCAACCATGGATGATCATGCACGACCAAGTTGTAGTCATCTCGCAAGAGGGATGTTCTACCATGGGGAGGTGGATGGAGGGGCAGGGGAAGAGATGGGGAAACATTCCCCTGCAGAGCCTCTCTGCCCAGCTGACCCAGGCCCAGGGTGCCCATGATGGCTGTCCAGCACAGGAAAAGGCAAACCAAGCTTCTTTCCAAGGAGTACCCAAGATCTTGCCCTTTCTTAGGAGAACAGTTTCAGAAACCTGCTCCTTCCTTCTGTGGAGACATTTGAAGTCTTCGTTCTCCATGTAACTGTGTGAAAGTTTTTAGGCTGGTCTGGAAGAAATGCTTCCATCCCTCCTTCCTGAGCATTTGTTTTCTTCTCTTTACCCACCCTCGTTTTGATTCTTTTCTTACAATTGATTACTATATCTCTGACTTCCATTTCAATTTAGTCATTAGAAGTATAACAGAGAGGTTTCTGCACCACAGGGTTAAAGGCTTAATCCAATTTATTCTAGCTACTTTCTCTTTCTTGAAATAGCAAAGTTAGCTATTAAAATATTTTGGTAGATATTCAAGCAAACCCAAAACTCAGCTGGTGCTTAGGTAACCCCATGGACCACAGGAGAGCATTGTGGGGAAGTGCGTGGAGAGGGCAGCAGATTCATCTTTCTAACCTCCACGATTCTGTAAGTGTCTGGTACTCAGATGAGAAGCAAGACATGCTGCCTGCTATCGATGTGCTGTCCTGTCGCCTGTAAAGCACAAGCGGGTTATGTTGGGATAAACTCCTTGCCTGAGCTTCAAAGCAGTCCCAGGAGTGGGAATGGTCGGTCCCAGCCAACAACTGAAGGAAAGCCAGAGTGCAGAGTATGCACCCTGGCACAGAGGAGCAGGGCCGACATACCTCATGCTCTCTTCTCTCTGACTCCAGATGGACGGTTAGCTGTTCGGCCGAGGCTGCTTGCCACGATAAAAGGGCATAAACTTTGCCCACTCTCTCCTTTATCGAAACAGCTATTCTGAATCAGTGCAAGCTATTTGGGCTCTGACATTTCTCTCACTAACTCTTCCTGCAAGCCACACAGTTCAGGAACCCACTTCTGCTTCTGTTCAGGCAGCGCAGATTATTCACGTCTCTGCTGCCCGACTTAACCCTTTTCAGCTCTTGTATCCCCATCAAATGTAGAACTTTTGTTCTGTTGTGTACGACAGTGCTGTCAGGAACCAATGTGTCCTGATGCGCTTGAGATCTAAAGGAGGAGGCAACCACAAATTTTCATAGGAACTGCAGAAACCAGTAGAGAAAGGAAGGATTTCCGTCGCATCTCATAGACAAGGGGTGCCTTACAACAAGCGTGTACAGCACCTGGCACCAGCAGCCCCTGCTTCGTCCGCTGCTGGGAGGCACGATGGCAATGCAGGAATAGTGGAAATCTCACCAGGACAGATATTTATGCGGGTGACCTGTTCCGCCAGTGAAATCACTGTGAACAACAAGACAGCTTTTTTCAGTCTGAAGAAATCGGTATGTTCACCCCAGCCACTATTTATTTTATAAGTGTCCTGCATATAATGAAAGGAACAATCTTTCTTACCATCTGCCTTACTGAAAGGCACATTCTGTGTGTCGAACAGTTTCAGAGAGCTAATGGCAAAGTGCACATTACCAGCCGAGCAGTGAAAGCATTTGTAAACATCATCATCATCAAAGAGGCCTAGAGCTGCAAAGGCTGTTTTTTGCCTTGTGAGTTTATGTCTGTAAATGACTAATTGGTAAAGTTTTATCTGCAGAAGGTGGTTGGTGGTGGAAGATATTTACAAGAAAGAAAAGCAGGAAATAATTCATCTTGAGAAGCTGAATCTAATCCGAGATGTTCGTGAATTAAAATGGGCTTTAGAAATGGGTCTATTTTCTTTTAAAAATAGATATAAAAATACAGTTTTACTTTTCATGCAATAAGAAATGGAAATGCACAGCCAGAGGGTGTAAAAAAATGGAAAACAGGTGAGAGTGAGACCGCGCGTCTCTGGCTGTTAGCCCACGCAGGAGCGTTTTGGGACGGGGGAGTTGAGCACTTGCACCCACTTGCTGCACTTGCCATTAATTTTTTTAAAAACAAAAAAGATACCGGATTTTGAATGAAGCAATAGCTCAACTGTGGAAAATAACCACTTGCATTTTATTGCTTTATTTAGTATAACCCTCCAAAAATTCTTCTTCTCTGAAACAAAACCAAAAAGAAAAAAAACTGGTCTTGTAGGCTGGAGAGCAGTGTTTTCCTTTAGGCCATGAAGTTGTTAAAATCATTTCAAATGAGCTTGGTGTTTAGTCTTCACTGCAGGAAACATTGCTCTACCTGTCTGAAATAGCTCTTATCAGGAAAGTAATGCTCACTACCTCTGCTGAAAAATCAAGGGGTGACTCTTTAAAACAGTTATATGACCTTTAAAAAGTACACAAAATAAAGGAACAACAAGGATGTTGGAATCCCCATTAGTTAAATGGCCTCCTAGGCTTTCATTGGGTTAGAGATGTATTTAACTAATAGAAAACATCGCCCGGTCTGATTCCTGTCTTAGAAGCAAAATAGGGATAATTTAGTATCAGGAGTGATTAATGTCATTTACTTACCCATTTTGTTATAGCTGTTACTGAATTTAAAATGCTACTCACAAATTAAATATTTTACAACCATTTTGCTCCTAATTGGTTGCAGATCACAGATTTCCTTTAAACATAATGGCTGTTTAGGTGGTGGGGTTTGCAATGCACATTGTTTTTCTACAATCACTTTTGACATTTTGAAAATTTGTTTAATTTGGATTAATTTCAGTTAAACGAGATGAGAGCATACGATCTCTTTGGAACGGTCTGTTGTTTCAAAGTGTGGTTTAAGTGCGCAACATCCTTTAGCATATTAATTTGCACACTTTGTCACATACACGTTGGCCTTCAAGAGTCTGAATTAATGTAGCTTAAAGAGATGTTATCTTGATTGTTACTTGGATCAGGATAGTTTAACATACCCTTAATAAAAGCAAATACCCTGGCACATAATGAGCCTAAAGTTTTTAGGGATTTCTTTTGATGATATCTTTTAATGAAATGTTTAATTCCAGTGAGAAATAGTGAAGCAGAGTGCACATCCTCTATCTGAGCAGCAGAGAAAAGCTGGTTACTTTTTTCCAGCAGGCTAACGAAGAGCAATTTTAGGATGCAAGTGACTTCTGAAAGTTGTACTGAAACCAGGATAGGTCTGCCAAGAGCCAGGAAAGAGCAGTAGACAAACTTTTTGCTGTATTTGAGTCTACCCCTGTTAGACAGAGCTTATATGCGTACTTGGAAGAAACTTTAATAGTTTGTTTTAAATATTATCAAGGTGTTCTTCCTGTGTAGGGGTTTTTTTAATCACAGTTGATCTACACCTTTCTTCTCTTAAATTTTTACATGGGAAAGAGAAAAACTGTCTGAGCTGAAACATGATGATGCCTGAAGTTTCCATTGCCAGGTCTTAACAGAGCAATTTTTCTCTTAAATTCTTGACTTTTTAAAGGATTTTGGTGGTGTTCACAGCACCAAAGTAGCTTCCTTCTAAGCTTAGGTCAAAAAATGTGCTGTCTCTGGTTTCTGCCACAAAGTGCAACTCTTCCTCTTCATTGGTAATTTTAAATCAAGTATTTGGAAGAATTGGTGAACTGATTCTGCCCTGCAGTCACTTGCACTTTTCTCTAGTTCCCTGTTAATATTGTCCACACAAAACCCAACCCTTCCTTGATGGCCCTGTTAATTCCTCCCAATTTTTCTCTGCCTAGTGGATCGCCCAGTCATGAAATCCTTCAAACATCCTCTGCCCATTCGAATAGCGGTCTTTTTCTTGCCTTCCTACAGCAGCTTTGCCATGCGACAACATGTGCCTACCTCAAAATGTGCTTGACGTGCTACAGCAACCATGCACAGGCTACGTTTGCCCCTTCCTTTCCCAATTCAAACATGTGCTCCCTGGTCATCCAAATATCGATTTAAACACTCTTCGATGGCATTTGGGGAAATGCATTTGAATGTTTCAAATGTGGACTCAGTCCACTGCAGGGAATCCTCAGAGGACTGAGACGAACAGGAACCCTTTGCACTCTGTTAGCTAATGTCCTATTCCCTGCAGCATTTACTAAAATCATTTAGTCACAAAGATAACATTGTGGATAGGGAATATTTTTAAATGTTTTGAAAAGACACTGTTATCTGTTTGATCTTAACAGATGACTTCTACAATCTAAACTCCATCTTCACCGATAGAAAAAGCTGTTCTGTAAGAGAGTGTTTCTAGTGAACCGTATCTGCATGTGTCCTGGGTTTGGTCCCAGGCTCCTAACAGGTTTGAGCTCTCATTGAAAAATTAGTTCTTCTTGTGGGTTGTTGTTTTCCAGGTACAGATTTCAATTAGCATGAGGAAGCTCTCGTTCTCACATGTATGTTCCCAGCTACAGGTTGGTATATTTAACCAGGACTTCCCAGCCTCTAGGTGTATAAACACCAAAATGTCATTGCTATTTTTCCCCCATTGACATGAAAGACATACATAAACATGCTCAAGAGCTAGCAGTGTTGACTGAAATATTTCTAAAGGGTGTTTTATACCTTAAGCACCCGCCACTTTCCGGTGTTTAAATGCACAATGTGTGTGAGATATTAACCAAAGAAATTCTGTAATTGCAAAGATTATTTTTCAGGGCTTGTTAATTCATTTATTTTCATTTTCCTCTTGTGCCAACAAAGTATTGCTTAACTAGTTCAGTATCTTTCATTATAAGTGATGAGGAATGTTAGTTTGTAATTAAAGGTAGGTGCTGTGCTCGGTTAACCAGAGGTGCCTGGAAACTGGATGTGAACTAACAATTGATATTTTAAATATAATTGAACCACTAATCCTTGGTGGACTTGAGTAATTGGCATACAGCTTGAGAGAAAGTAATTTAACAAAATGCCAATATTAATTGTTTTGGATTTGTGAGAAGAGCAAACCACACAAGTTTTAAGGCAAGGGGAAATTAATCTTGAAACAAAGTTTTTAATAAATGTTGTTTAAAATTAAGCCCCACTGGTGCTAGTGAGCCATACAGAGATTAAATTTAACTTTGGAAGCATTCACTCAGGCTGCAAGCTTAAAACAAAGTTATATTGGTTAACAGCTAAAAGCAATGGGAATGAGTTTTCAATTCATTTCTAGTATGCAATTCAGTAGCCATGCCAAGCAAAACTGTGAACACTTCTTTCTGCAGTTTTCTATTTCGTTTTGAACAGACAGTTTATGAGATAGTCAAACTAAGAGCACAGCCACATGTTCTCCCCTCTAAAACCCCCAAACTGAAGCTGAAGCTTCACAAGCCTTTTGAACTAAACCGTTTGTTTGATAATCAAACCATAATTTCATAATTCCATTTGTATAGATCAGCTCCTTTAAAATATACCAGCTGCATCTGCACAAGTGTTTACTGGTGGGATTTTAGAGTTAAAAAAGGAAAGGCTGTTTTCAACGTTTAGCAGAGAAACAAATAGCTCTGCTGACCCTGCCCAGAGACTGCACTCGCACCTCCACAAGCACGCAACTACCTTCACGTTTAGCACAGATTTTACAGATACCATAAGGAAGAGAAAACCTTTATAATGATTTATTTTCATGTTAAATTCTTAACTCAGAAGTGAGATGTGACCCTTAGATAAATCTCCCATAATACCCTGCTGATTCCTCCCCTTTGGTCAGGGATAACAGAATCATATTAATTGGCAACTCTGCTGTGGGGGTAAAGAGGTGGGGTTTTTTCTTCAGTTACTTTTCTTGAATGTCAAACAGCTTAGTGCACTAAAATGTCTGGGAGATAAATATGCTGCAGATTTCAAACAAATGAAATTCCAAAATTGTTTGTTAAGGTTAATTCAGCGAATGAAGGAAATAACTATCCTTTTTTCACGGTCTCTGAACTGCAGGTCATACACTTTATTTTGTTTTAGGTTGTTGGGGGTTTTTTTACTATTTGGAAAAAACCTACAGAACAGATTTGGAAAGAAGGAAAGAACTGGATCCCAGGTTTTGCTTCTGATTAAGTTTTGTGGATTGTCTTTATTTAAAAAAAAAAAAACTGAATGTTCTTCTTGCACTAAAACAAAGAGCGAGATCCTGAAATACTTTCAAGTGTAGGTTTTGTCGCTGTAGTGCACGCCTAAAAAAAAGCTTCAGCTCTTTCACAGCACAACTCTCTCCTCTCCCTGCCTATCTGAAAGCACATTTTAATTGTTTGGCACAGCAAAATGACCCTTTTACTTTTGTTCCAAAAAAGTTTAAAGTGCAAATCCCCAGAATTTTGGAGATGAGCACATCCCAGGTATTTTAGGAAGGCATTTTGTTTTCTAAATATTTTGTTTTAAAATGTACATACAAAAGCTTGTACAATGGTGAAAGGATGAACTTCCTGAAATTAGCTAATCCTGAAAAAGGTTCTGTCTATTTAAAATTTTGTTTGTTACTAAAAAACCCGGGGTTCTCTAAAAAGAAAACGTCCTGGAAACCTTCCTATTGCATATTCTGGACAAGCTAGAAACCACTGTTGCATATTAGTATGAATTCGTCCAAAATGTTTGGGCAGTTTGCTCTAAATAAAAATCATTAAATAAAATTAGGAAGCATTTGAACTATTATTTAAGTAAAATTTTACACTAAACTATCTATAAAAGACACGCTCTTTAATTTTGATAGTGAGTATTAGATAGAAATAAATCATTTCAAATACTCTTTGTGGTTTTTGTCCATGTACAGCTCCACTTAAATTATCTCATTCAAAGTAGTGCACTTTTGAACCAGTAAACTCATTCGAAGTTAGTGTTACACTGATAAACTAATTTCAAACAAATGTAACCCAGTGCCAACGCGCAATTTCAACAAGCAGCGAATTACAATAACAAATATCAAACAAACTATTTGCCTGCTTGAGCCTGTGTGAAATCTGAGGAAGGTGGATTTCCCAAACAATCATTAGAGGAACTTCGGGTTGTTTGTTGGTTTGGAGCTTTTTTCTGTGCCATGCAGTGACGTTAGGTTTTACTGACAGGACACTTTCAAGTTGGGTTTTGTTTTTAAATTTTAGATTGAAATGAAGCTTCAAGGCACTGCTATGAATTTTCTTTTAACCGATGACTAAGAATTACTTGCTTTCTAAGGAGAGAACATAGCTATTCGCTTTTATACCCATGCCAAACCTCTGCAGTATTTCTTTGAGCTAACCTTTATCCCCTTTCTGGACTTGAGCTGGTCTCTGCTAGAAAGCAAGTCAGCTGTAATTACTTACAGGTGAGTTATTCCATACTAATGAAATAGCTCTATGAAAACGATGTTATTGAACTGAAACGTAGATGGCAGAAACACATTGATTTATTTTGCATGGATTTTCAAAGGCTGAACAATCGCTCCCGCTCCCCTCAGTGCTGAAGAAATGAAGATCCAGCAGAGAGGGAAGTGAACGCGCAGTTCACTTGTAAGTTAGACCAGTATCATCGGTGCACGGTTTGGGGGCAGAATGAAAAATAAACCGGGTTAATAGTTTCCTAGGAAAACGTCTCCGGTTTTGCTTTCCCAAAGCCCGGGGCTGGACACAGCACGGCACAGCGCCTTGCGCTCTCACCTTCCTCCCGACGCCAACCCGAAGAAGAATTTGTTTACCCTGTTGTGCTTTTTTCCAAAGTGCGGGTAACTCCACCCATAACGCTGCAACTTCCCACTCGCCCGGTCCTTTTTAACCTTTTAAGCACTGCTCCCCACCCTCCATCCTCCCTGCCGCTGGAGCAGGCGTTTTCAAGCCGCAGCCAGGTTTATCGCCCAGAGCCAGCCTGGAAGCCGCCCCCCCCGCAGCCCCCCGTGCCCCCAGCAGCTGTACAAACAGGGGCTCCCTCCGCGCCGGCCCGCGGCTGCCCCGGCCCCGGGCTGCCCCAGGAGCCCGCTGCCCCTGCGCGTCTGTGCGGGGAGGGGGCTGCTCCGACGGGGCTCTTTTCTCCCCTCGCTCTCCCCGTGTGTGTATATACACGCTATTATTTTTTGGCGGGGGAGGGAGAGGATTTTGTTTTGTTTTTACAGCAGCCATCCAGAGCCCTGGGTATTGATTTTCGGGCACATGAAAGGGATTTTTTACAGGCCTTCCCTGTGGAAGGGAGCAGCAGTAAAAGGTGATACCACCCACTCCGAAGGAATGCTGTGCATGCAATTAGGAGCGAGCTCCCAGCCGGGGGGTTAGAATTCAAAGGGAGGCGAAAGCTCCCCACCTCCCACAAACAGCAAATCCATTAGAACTACCAAAGCCATCAATACTAATCAATGCACCCAGGGGCCATTAACTATTTCGGCGCTCGGGTTTTTCTTCCCCTCGCTCCTTCCCGCTCGTCGCTCCGCAGCCGCGGGGCTGCATCCCCCGCTGAAGCGGCCGGGGCCGGGGCCGGGGCCGGGGCCGGGGCCCGGGCCCGTTCCTTCTGCCACTTCTCCCCGCGCCCGGAGCCGGCCGGGCGCTCCCGGCGCTGCCGCCAGCCCCACCGAGCGCCGCGAAGTGCCACTGACTCCCAGGGGCTGGCCGGCCCCGGGCAGCCCCGGCCCCGCGTCCCCCCCGCCGGCCCCGGGCAGCCCCGGCCCCGCGTCCCCCCCGCCGGCCCCGGGGCAGGCTCGGTGCGGGCTGGGCTGGGCTGGGCTGGGCTGGGCTGGGCTGGGGGAGGCAGCGGCTGCAGGCAGGCGGCGCGGAGGGGAGCAGCGAAGTGGTTAATCAATACCAGGGCTGCAGGCAGGGGAGGGGCGGGTGGAAGGGGGATAAAAAAATGCAGAAAGGAAGGAAATGGAGGGAGTGAGAATTAGACTCACTATAAAACCTCCTCATTCTGATTTACAAAAGAGGGAGGGGGAGAGGTGGGGGACGAGTAAAGAGGGGGAGAAGAAAATGTGAGCCACGAGCCCAAGACCCCTCTTCCCCCGGCGAGGGGGTGACGGGGCTCGGGCTGGAGCTGGTCGGACCCGCGAGTCCGCAGGCGCGGGGGGATCCGAGGGAAAATCGCAGCAGTGTGAAACCCGTGGAATTAAACTGATTTTTGCATTAGCTGCGTCTCTCCTCTCTTTCTTTTTTTTTTCCCCCTTCCCTTCCCTTCCCTTCCCTTCCCTCCCCTCCGGTCCCTCATTCATAACTTGCATCTAGCGACTGTTTTTCTCATTCATGCTCCCTCCCTCCCGGCCGCTGTCAGCCCAGCACAAGAGCCCGCTTTGTAGAGCTGTGCTCAGCAGAGCTCGGAGCTCTGCGGGCTGCTGCGCGTCCGTCCCCTTCAGCCACTTGTGAAGCTATCGATTCGATATGTTTGTGGAAAGACGCGAGGTATTTTTGGCCATCTGCTAGCTAGGAAACGATTACGATTATTTATTTTTAGCGAAAGGAACGAGGAGATTTCTCTGCCTGCCTTAGTTTCAATCCTGCAGATAGGAAAACGTCCTTAAGAAAATATTGCACTTTTCTCACATTCAAACGATTGTTCCGTCTAAATGAAGATGTGGTTGGGGGGCTGAGCTGGGGCGCGTTTTAGACTTTTAGAAATCGTTTCTGACAGCTTTTAAATTACTAAAACGTTTCAGATGATGCCTTTTTGTTGCAAATAGTGCTTTTGTTTATATTTTTTCATTTAAAAAATCCTTTAATGAGCTGCATTTGTTGAAAAACTGCAAGAATCTGGGGGAAAAATAAACCATTTGAATTGCAGTGATATGTAGACACACGTATGTGGATAGAGGTACACGTACATAGGGTAATTTTAAACTGCTTTATTCTCGTGTGTCTGAATCAAAGCCATTCAAATAACACTTTTTTGTAAACTGCTTGGGTAAAAATGCGGGGATGGTGAAATCTCACGTATTTTAGGGGCAAGTTTTAGGATCATTCAAATCAGTGTTTAAATAAAGGGTGCACTTCATTTTCTGAGTTTGTGTGTTAAAATAAGAAAATTAAAGGTAGCCGTGCTAAATGAGAAGAGACTTTAGAGGAGCCCAGAGGTGACACTGAGTTCCAGCCTCTCTGAAGGAGTGGCAGTGATTTTTCTGAAGTTGAGGTGAACCAAAAGCCCAATCTGTTTAAGTTTAAACGTTACTAGTCAATGCTGCCCTGTGAACATTTCATGAATCTGTTTGTTCCTGTCTCCCATGGAGTTTTATCTATTCGTTTTGAATCCAGCCGTATAGTTTTGTCCATAGGAGCAAACGTGTGCAGCTAGGGAGCTGGGAATAAAAGACAAAACACAAAAATCAAATCTATCCTTCCTAAAGGTAGCAATCTTCCACACGGATGGATTTTAAAGTTAATTTATAACAGCCTCTGTAAATATATTTGGAAACTTCTGTGAAATATTTCTTGCCCTCCTCTCTTCTCTTTGTTTCTGTCTGTCACCCACATTCACAAAGCATATGTATGTTCGAGACCTAATTAAGAAGGTTTTGTATTACTTTGTACACATGTTTTCACACAGACGGTAACGGTGAAGCGTGTTCGTGTGGGACTATGTTAACCTTGCAGATGGGAAGAGTGTTATTAAAGAAATCGTAATTAATAGCATTAAGAAGCTGATTAAAATAAAAAACGCGTTATTGCAGCAGGGGTCTCATTAAGGAATAGTCATGCCTGTCTGCCACAGATTTAAGAACTTTCAGCCACAAGGCCTTGAACTGAGGCAGCTCCAGTTTAAGCAAACGCAGCGGAGACTCCACCCCCGGTGACATCAGATTGAGTTACACTGCAAAAACACCCCAAGATCTGGAGGAAAAAAGTCAGCTTTCCTCCCTCCCCTCCTGGATGTTTAAAAATGATAAAAACGCCATTCTTCCCCAGCATTGGACGTTTGCAAGGAAGCCTTCTTTAGAGCAAACGACCAGCAGAACAAATGTCTTTTCTCAGCCTCCCTTTCCAAAGGGAGGGGAGAGCACCACTGCACTTTTGCAGCAAAACACCACCCCAAAAAAATCTAAAAATCCCCCAATGTCCCCCAGCCCTGAAACACAAAAATTGACCCAATCGATCCGGCACTGCAGCAGAGCAATCCTCCTGTCGCAGAGCAGGAAGGAGCCCCGGGGAAAGGGCTGTGGGACAGAGCCCCAGATCCGGGGTTGGGGGCCGAGGGCTGGCGACGGGGAACTTTCATTAACTTTATTTGCAGTTTGGCCAAAATTAAACTGACAAAGCCGTTCGGAGCTTGCTGTAAAGTTACACATTTTTCACGTAAACATCCAAGGCAGTTGCCTTTCTCTAGGATGTGTCATTTCCTGTGTAGCTATAATAATACATTAAGTAAACGGATAGCAATGGATTTACATATTTACATACGTATAGGCGCTGGTCATAGGAAAGATAGCAGGATGTTGTGTATATACAACCGCAGAAATCGGCAGAAAGCATTTTGTTAAAAAGTTTGGGAAATGACCACACTGAAATAAGAAACATGCTTCAGATATTCTTGGCATTCAAGACAAGGCTGGAAAGGAAAGATTTACGGACAAGTCAGTGTGGGACAGGAAAGCTTCTACGTTTACAGATTTGGGGAGGTGGATGTCATGCTCAGGACACAGGTCACCAAAAAGAGCTGCAAGACCAACTTAGTTCTTACCTGCTCCCCACGGGCTTTATTTTACTCTGAATGGTGCAATGCTAACCATTTAGCAAGGCAGTCACAAGGAGACTCTCTGGCGACTGATAGCAAGCTGAAGGAATTAACTGCAGGGATGTAAGGGCTCACCTTTGCTCCAGGAAGGACATCTTTCTTTTTGCTGTAAGATACCTACTTTTTTTCCAGCAGTAAAGTGTCAAACCCACAAAGGAAGCGATATAATTAGTGCTGGTACCTACTACAAACCCGGATCTCTGAAGAGAGACCAGTGCAGCTTTTCGAATGTCTACCATTTTGAAATCAGAAAAACATTTTCTAACAGACAGAAGAATCCCTCTTGAATCCCGCCTGGCCCTTTTGAATTCACGCCCTGCCTTACATCAAACGCTTTTTTGCTGATTAACTGCACAATCAGGTCCCTGCAGATCAGGGGAAGAATGGAGAAGAGAAAAGCAACCTCTTTTCCAGAGAACAATACCATTATTTCAGCTCCATTGGACAGGAATGTGTGATTTCACAGCCCACTGCCCTTCTCTCCCATCTCCAAAAACACTGCCAGAGATCCACTGCTCCCAGTCCCCACCCACCGGTACCCAGACCCACATTTACAACTTGGGTTCAATATTTCTGCGGGGGGGGCTACACACACATGTGCATGCATATATGGAGAAAATATCCAAATCAGACTCCCAAGCCCAATAATAGATACAAAGGAAGTTTAGTTTATCTTTTAAAATAGCGAATATCCTTTTTCTTGTATAACGTAGAATTCTAGTTCACACACACACAAGTTACGTTTTGAGGTTGGCTTTGGTATGAAGGTAGTCACCAAATGAAAGGACAAGAGATCTTAAAACTAAAATAATTCAACAGTTTAGGGAGAAATATACTTTTCAAAGACAGATTACTTAATAAAATGCCAATAAACACAGTAAAAAAAAAAAAAAAAAAAAAAGGAAGCCTTTTTACCCACAAAAGTGTGTTGCTTTCTCACAGCTTAGCCGGTTCCTTTGTTGTTAAGTTTGTCTCACTGGAGTGTGAAAACATTTTCATTTGACAAACATCTGTTGGAATCAACTGATCAACTGTTGAAGAGCTGATTCCACAGGAGGAACTATGTATTGTAAAGGTGGAAGCAACTGCACAGCCGTGAATTTGCTAGTTAACAATATGGCAGGAATCTTTCCAAATAAGAACCCCACCAAGACGTTTCCCTGTGGGAGAGGCTGCCCACGACTCCCTCAGTCTTTGTTTATTCATTTTTCAACGACGCCCGTGTTTTGCAACGCGCAGGGCAAGGGAAATACTAGAGAGCTTCCCCCCCTCGCCCTGAAACTTTGATGCCGCCTGACTTCAGCCCAGCCGCCCGCACGAAGGGGAAGCTCTTGCCCTGAGAGCGCACCGGAGTGACCCGGGCTGTCCCAGCCGGCCCGGTTAAACCCCTGCGAGGCTCAGCCCGCCGGGAGCGCGGCCGCGGGGCAGCGGGACGGGCGCCCGGCCGCGCCCGCCGGTCCCGGGGCAGAGGAGCTGCCTCTGCCGGGGGCAGGCGCCCCCCGAGCCCCCCAGCAAACGCTCCCCGGCTACGGCAAGAATCGCCGGTCTAAGTCTGGCAAACTTAGCGATTTGTTTTGCCCGGGCAGGGCTTGCGGGAAAGCGGGTCCGGCTTTGAAGCCGAAAGAGACGCAAAATAGCTGCCACCTCCCGGGCAGAGCGGCCCCCGACCACACCTCTCCGGCCCGGGACCGCCGGGGATCCCTTGTGTTCCCCAACACCAGCGCTGCCCGACAAAAGGGAGAAAGGGCGAGAAAATAATATTTGCTCAGGTCCCCCCTCCGCTCGCCTTTGATTTATCTGTTTACAACCTGGACCCCCTCAGCTGAAACAAAAAATCAATGAAAATGTAGTTGGAGAAAAGGCGGGCAAACTACCGGAGAAAAAAAAAATTTGTGAATGGAAGAATGTGTTTGTGCATTCATTGTTAAAATAAAGAGCGTGCCGTGACGTCGGCACCCGGGCGCCAATGGGCGAGGGGATAATATTTTTAAATATCCTCCCCGGCAGCCAATGGGGGAGGCGGTGGCAAAGACTAGCGCAGGGGCGAGCCAATGGCGGGGGAGGTATGCTAATGAGGAGCTGGTCAGGCAGGAGCTGAATGTCAACTAGTCAAAGATGGAGGCTGGAGCGGGGAGGCCATGAGGTTGGTGCGGGGCTTTGCCCGCGTTCTGGGCGGGCAGCAGCGGTGCCGGGGCGCGCCCGGCGCGGCGGCGGCCGGCGGCGCGGGGCGGCGGGAGGGGGGGCAGAGCCGCGCCGCTCTCGCCGCCTCTTCCGCGCCTCTTCGGGCAACTTTCCCCCCCGCGGCGCGGGGAGCCGTCCCTCCCGCCGCCAGGTACCGCGCGGGGCCCGCCGGCCCTGCCGCCGCCCGGGGGCCGCATCCGCCTGCCCGGGCGGAAATGGCGGGAGCCGGGGGCCCGGGGGGCGGGGGGGGGGGGGCGCGGGGTGACGGCGGGGCTGCGCCGCCGCCGCGGCTCCGACGATGGCCCGCAGGGCGAGCGGCAGCGGGCCGGGCGGCCGAGGGCGGGGGGGGGGGAAGCCCGGCGGCGGGAGCGGGGCGCGGTGTGGGGGTGGGGGGGGGCCGCTGGCGCCCCTCGCCCTCCGCCCGTGCGGGGCTCCCCTCCCCGCGGGGCCGCGCCGCCGCCGGCCGGGCGCTGCCCGGGGAGGTTCCCCGGCGGGGCGGGCGAGTGCGGGAGCCTCTTCCTCCCCGCTTTCCCGGCGGCAGCGGGTTCCCCGGGGAGGCTCTCCCGGGCGGCTCGCTTTCCCGGGGAGGCTCTCCCGGGCGCTTTGCTTTCTGGCGTGCGATCGATGCGGGGTGTTGAAACGAGCCGGCGGCCGGCGCCGCCCGGGACGGCGGCGGGGTCGGAATACAACTTGCGAGCGGCAGAAGCGGCAAAGAGCTGCCGGTGTCAGCCGAAAATGGAGGGGAGAAGAGGGGCCGGGCGCGGGCGTGCATCGTCCGTGCGCGAAGCGCCGGAGGAGTGGTGGGAGAGACGGGCGCTGGCAGGCTGGGCTGGAAATCTCTAGATAGCGGTGAGCTAATTTTTCTTCTTCCCTCCTCTCCCAAACGTTTCACCCATGCGAACGCTCCTCAGACGCGGAGGGTGATCCCGCCAGCCGAGCGCTCTCCGCCGCGCCCGGCCCGCTCCCTCCCGCCCGGGCTGCTGTCGCGGCGGGCTGGCCTGCGGGCCGCTCGCCCTGCGGGCCGCTCGCCCTGCCGCCGGCCGCTCGCCCTGCCGCGGGGCGCTCCGGGGAGGCGCTTCCCACCTTTGAAGGCAGCAGAAGCCCTCTCTCTAGATACCACGTAGAACGGTTTTGCTAAAAAACCCCGCTTTAGGAGCCCCCTCTTTTTTGCTTAAAGCCCCCGAAGAGCGAGGCAGTAAGTCACATGCTATCTCCAGCCAGTATTTATATTGGCTTAATATTTAAATCTCGTAAAACTAATGCTTTGCTTAAATAGTCCAGAGTTTTTGCAATAAACCAGGGTGCGCAGCCCGAAGTGTTTCTTTGGCATTCTTGCACTTTGCCCCAATTCCGCTCCGTTTCCCTCCAGTGTGTGGTCTCGAGCTGTGTGAGGAGAGCTCGTACCCTACCCTCGCACACAAACCTGGGGCTCTGGAGTTAAAAAGCTTCCTAAAGTTTAAGGCACCTTCTTTCTTCTAGTTTTCTATTCCTTTTCTTTTTCTCTCCTTCCTTCTTTCTCTCTTTCTTTCCTTTTGTCTGTCTTTTTCTTTTAAAAAAAAAAAAAAAACGTTTCCAAACTAGCCTAGGTTTCTGGACTAGGGATAAATTATTGTACAAAAAAAAGGAGGAAAAATTAAAATTAAATCAGACAATAAGAATGATACAGCTTAAGATTCTAATTGGGTTGGGACATTTCCAAATCAATTGGCTTTTTGTGAATACTACTCTGAAAAATTGACAACTAGAATTCATTTAGTGCATTTTCTCACTCAGCCCAAACTCCCCCAGACTCGAATTAGTTTAATTCATTTTAGCATTTGGTACGATTCTTACTTGTCTATGCAGTTTATGGAAAGTTGTTTTCAAGTTTGGATTTCTTTGCGTAGAATTTCTCTGCATTGTTTGAAGTCTGAAACCAAAGTATTTTATAATTTCTCAAGTGATTCTTATTTAATAAGTAGTTACATTTTCCAGCTTTGAGTTTGAAATTGTTGAAAGAAACAAATGGTAAACAGTTTGAAACCTAAAGACTAAGAAGTTGACTTTTAAATGTTAGTTACTGCTAAAATTATTTGGAATGTCTGATTTGTAATGATTAACTGATGTTTTCTCCTGACTACCCATATATTCTTTTTCAAAAAGGAAAAAATTACAATAGTAATGTTTTCATGATGCAAGTAGATGACTTCTAAAGGTCTCCCACTCCTGGGTGGCAGCTGTTTTGAAAGCTTGTTTAGATGCTTGTGTAAAATAGCAAGATTTCCTTAGCAATTAAAAATAAATACAAATAATTTAAGCTACTAGCAAGCATGTATGTAATAAATACCAAATATTTTGGGAGATAACTCAGATGAAAGCAATAGAAAGGATATGAACTTCTCCTCCATTGTGTCTTTAAGATACTGTTGAATCTAATTCATTACACCTACTTTTGTAAAATACTGGGGTGCTGAAATGCAAGGAGGACAATCCCGATTCTGGTCTTTGATTTCACATGCTCTAATGCAATACATTTACTGTGAAGAAGAAAAAAAAAAAAAGTCCCTAAAAAAAGCCTGTCTAAATTCTTGCTGAAGTTAATTCAAGATGCAGTTGTGAAATATTCAAATCTAATTTTAAAGAATGACATTGAATCAATGTGGTTGTTGAAGAAACTCCTTTTTTTTGCATGTAACAAATCTGTTTTTGAGTAAATCATGCACAGAAGGCCATCACTTGGAGAAGTTTCTAACTGATTTATTACTTATTTTGGAAAGTCTCTGAAGTATGCTGTTGTCCAGAGCCCTTTTTCTGTTGTACTACTGGCAATTATGATGAGCAGTGCAATATTAAAAGGGCATTGGCTGGCAGAAACATGACCCCCTTTAGCAGCCCACCCTCTTCAGAGTGGGCAAACAACCCTAAAATAGATGCCTCCTCCAGTGTATTTATGCACGTGTGTGAAATAAGGTTTTATACATGTGGGAGTGGTTTTAAATAAGGAGAGAGATGCTGGGTTATACATTTTTATATGTCTTTCTATAGAAATGGGCTGGAATAATTTAAACACATCCTATTTAAAACACAAGCTCCAGACATTTCTGGGAGCTTTCAAGGCATCACGTTACCTGCTTTGTTTGCCAATAACTTGTGAGTAATTCATTATTAATGTCTACACACTTCCATACAGTATCTACATTGAAATTTTATAATGACTTCTTTATAGTTTTTGCCCTTACAGGAACTTTCCCCTATATGTTTAAGGTGGTCCCTATCAACATCTGTAGGGATTTAATGCTGTTGACTTGTCTCTAAGAGTCTGTGGTGTTTATACTGTGATTTTGGAGTGGTGACACACACAGATACGTGTGAGATTGAAGCACAGACACTAGGTATTTTTGTACACAAGTCTCATCATTTCTGTAACGTTTTCCATAGCAAATCAAAGCACTGTGTATTTATACCATTCTATATACACCACCCCTACCCCCACCCCCCCAGCCTTTTTCATCTGTACTGGTCAACCACCATAAAATACACAGCACAATTAAGAAAACTTCTGAAGGCACAGGAAAGGGCTGGCACTTTGGGTGATTTATTTAAATTGTGTAGTTCAGATTCATTGACTGACCAATTTGGCTTTTATGGAAACACATACGTTTGGGGATGCTGAATTATGTCCCTTGTTCTTTTATTCTCCATTACTGTAGCAAAATATTTTATTGTATAAAACCTTTATAACGTACCGTGCCTAGATATACTGGGCATGTAGCAGAAGACTTGAATGGTTTGTTTAACAAGCCATACTAACAGTGCTCTCTCTCTCTCTCTCTCTCTTTTTCTCTCTTTCTGTCATTTTTTTTTAAACTAACTTTTTGTTGTTGTTGTTTTTTTACCTTGTCTAATTACGATTGCAAATAAACTTTGTCATGCAGGGTTTTATTGGGGCTGAACATAAAAACGTTATTGTGGTTAACGCTGTAATGTAACAGTCCCTTACAAAGGGATGCAGGGACAGCTGTGCAGAACGTGACAGTGGCTGCTGGTATCGCTGGCTCTGACAATGTTGCACTACTGTCTGCACAAATAAAGCAGTGCAATAATATTGTCAAAGCATTTGGTTCCAGTCCTAATACATCCTTTATGATCAGTTACTGTTGCACACCCAGCCCCTGACATTACGGCATTCTGTGGTTAGTTAATGCATTTTAGCAGGGAACCAGCCCCCTACTCTGATTTCGACCCCCCCTGCCACAAAGGCTCGAGCAAGCGTTAAAATGTTAAGATCGTGTAGAAATTGCCTACAAAATCCCTACCCTTGTGTGTGTTTGTTTGTTTGTTTTGTCTTTAGGTTGAGTGGTCTGTATGGAAATTCCTTGGGTTTTGTTCCCCGTTTTGACTGCTTCAGTGTACAGAATGGATTGCCCTTTCTGCCACTAGCGTGGGCTTGTGTCTCCAAGTTGTAAAATAAAAAGCTGGCCTATTCACATTTTAAAGCCCTCTTGTCCTCCTTTAGAGCAATCACCACCTTTAAAAATATACTGACCAGGTTTGACTATTGTCTTGCTACTGCTTTAAAAATTAGAGTTTTATGAACCTAAGGATGTTATTGTTGCGTATGGAATTCAGTGGCTTTAATATATACACATGTATTCACAGGCAATCTAATTTTTGCTTCCTATTGATGTATTTTTCAAGTTCCATCGTATTTCACTTTTAGAGGAATTACTGTTAAGATTAAAGCAATATTGATACCTTCATTTTCATTTAAAAAAAAAAAAGAGTAGAAGGCACCTAAATCAATAGGTTTTGAAAGACAATCTTTCCCTGCACTTCCCAATAGCAACGTGGAGCGAGTCTGAGAGAGGCAGGGATGATGCAGGCCTAGGAACAGGAATACTGCATTCAGAATTGATCTTTAAATAACAATATGTTGGTGGCTGTCACTCCCGGTGTAGTTGGAGGCAGATGTGGTATTTTCGCTTGCAGCTGCTAAGAAAGGGGTTGGAGGGCTGGGGGATGGGACCTTCCTCTCTCTCTCTCTCTCTCTTTTTTTCCTGAAGCCTTGAGCTGTTACCTTGGGAGCGAAGGGTGGGGGTGGGGAGAGCCGTCATATTGGAAATCAAATCTAGGTAAAGGAGCGTTTTCAGCTCGCACTGCACATCCCAAGCCAGGCCGGGGTGTGCTAGTGAGCGAGCCATGGGAAGGCAGAAAATGGAGGACCATGTCCGGGGGGGGTGCCCGTCCTATTTTAGAGGGACAAGGGGAAGCCGAATCCTCAATAACGCACTCCAGTTCTTCAGTGGACGAGGGAGCGAACAAAAGACACCTTTTCAGTCCCTCTGTTTCTGGTGAGGAGCTGAAGCCTGTCTCCCTTTCACGCCCAGAGGAGAAGGCTAAGCCTCCGCGCCCGAACTGGAGGCAGGGTGCTGGTGGCGCTGGTGGCGCTGGTGGCGGATGCGGTACGGCACGGCTCCCAGGCCTCAGCGGAGGTAACCTGAGCCGGCATGGCTCCCTTTCTCTAGAGCTTTTCTTTTCATCCATCTCTCTGCATTGTAGCACGGTTGCCATTTTTGTCTGCGTTAAGGAACAGGGAGGCCTGTTTAGCTTTGGCACTTTCCCCTCCTCCTCCTAATTTTTGGTTAATTCAGAAGTAGGAGAGAGTGAAATCTGTAAGGGCTCTGCTGGGGGGCATCTTCCCCCGCCATCAGTAGGAGCACAAGGGTGACCAGCGGGGAAGCGCGAGGGGCCCTTTGTGGCCCCTGGCCAGGGAGGACGGGCAGGCGGGTGGGCCACTGAGGGGCTGGAAGCCACCCTGGTGCGGGGCAGCGCTTTGCGCTGTGTGCGTCTGCTCCCGCAGCCCTTCAGCGAGCGGCAGTCAGTGCTGGTGGAAGCCTTGGTGGGGCTGATGCCGGGCTGTAAGATGGCCTCTCAGACGCCTGAGCCTGCCTTGTTTGGAGGTGGAGAAATCACGGGGGGAATAGATGCGTACTTGTTTTCATGTATAAAGTTATGTATTTAAAAACAATGCAGTCACTACACGTGAAAACCTCCCCTGGGCGGGGGGGTGGGGGTTGAGGCTGTGATACAGGGAAAGGCCTGTGCGGTGACAGAGGGCGAGGGGACACCTCCAGAGGCCTCCTGGCTCCGGCTGGGGCAGTGGAGCCCGCGGAGGGCCCGTCGCTGGGCGCCAGCTCTCTTGAAGGCAGCCCCAGGGGTGCGGGGGGTGAGGACAGGGTTCCCTGCAGATTTGGGCCTGGGATGGAGGTTACACATTCCAAACCCTCCCTTCCCCACTCTCTCTTTTTTTTTTTTTTTTTTAACCCTGCCTGGCTGAGGAATGTAACAGCGAAAAAAAAAAAAAGGCAGCAAGCACTGGAGGAAAGCAAGGGAAAAAAAAAAAAAAGAGGGGGGGATTCGGAAGCAAAAGCCCCTTCAGGAGTCTGTATTTGTGCAAGGGAAACCATTTGCATGTGTGTGGAGATGCCAGAGTTTGTCTCCAGTTGGGTCGGAGGGGGAGGGCGCGGAAGGAATGCGGGGAATCAGGTCGGGCTGCGGGGGGAAGGGCTCCGGCAGAGCCTCCATCCTGTTGTTGCATAAACTTGTTAAAAGAACCCCTCCTCTGTGGAGGCAGCACACATAGGGTATTAGTGTGGTGGAGGAGGCCAGACCTGCGCCCTGGCTACACAACCAATTGGAGCGGAAAGTGAAATCAGATGGTTTAAGTTTTCAGAGGGATTTTTTTTCTTTCTTTCTTTCTTTTTTTTTTCCAGGGGGACTTTTTGAGTCACTGCATTGAGTGCTAGATCTGCGTTAAGGTCGCTCCTGCTCTCGCCCCTCTTGGGCGGTTTGGGGAGGGGAGGCAGGCGGGCAGGGGCCGGAGGTGCCGCGTCCCCGGGTGCGGTGCCCCGGCCGCAGGGACCTGGGGCCCTGTGCAGGAACGGGGGCCCTGCCCTGCCGGCAGCGGGACGGGCAGCGTGCGGGCAGCCGGGTGTGTAACGGGGGAGCCTGGCCCCCGCCGCGGGGGAGGGGTTACTGGGGCACCCTGGGATCACCCCCCCGCGCTCCTTCCCCAGGCAGGGCAACTGCAGGAGCTCTCCCTTGCCCTGCTGCGCATGCAGGGCCAGAAGTGGGATCGGCACTCCCAAGGTGATGGGATTTAGCCCTATTTTGCTCCTGCATTTAGTACCACAAGTCTTTTTTTTTTTTTTTTTCCATCAGACAGCAGAGCGCTGGTAAACACCATGCAGAAAAGCCGTATTGTGGGGTTACAAAGTCTAGGCTGTTTAAGGAGCTCTGTCATTCCTTTTAATGGAGCTCACTGACGCAGATCTGGCTTCTGCCAGCCGAGGAAATGTTGCTGCTGAGAAAAGGGTTATTGAAACCCACAAACTAAATATTATAAGCAAGAATCAAATGGCAGGACGCTCTGGAGTGTAATCCCTCCTGATTTCAGGAGAAGGGGAACGTATTGATAAGTGGCTTGGGTGACAGAATCCCCAAGCTGGGTGGGTGAAATGCTCTTGGGAAGGTGGTGTTTTCAGAGAGGATTATCAGCCCTTGCTCTCCGGAGTCTCTCACACCTGGACAGGTTGACTCTTGCATGGAAGCAAGAATCCCGTTTTTTTCTGGACGGATTTGTACAAACTTGCTAGATAGACTTAAGGAGCCAGGACTGGAATGCTAAGAATTTTCTGTCTCTCTCTTAAAAAAAAAAAAAAAAAAAATTAAAAAGGCACCACTTCCCAGTTTTAAAACAATGATAAAATTATTAAATAGGATGGAAAACTCTAAATCAACTCTCAGCCTACAGCTGTTTCCAAAGTGTTTGCTCTGACCTTTGGTAATAGTGTCAATTCCACAGCAGAAAATATATTGTAGACTATATAATGTATTTAATTGCAAGATGGCTTTTAAATGGTCTCCTTTCCTCAGGCTAGCGAAATGGCTGTGACCAGGGAAACAAGGCTGGCCTGAAGCTTTGTTGCCCTGCTATGTTTTGTGAGGTTGCAACTGAGATGGAAATTTAAAAAACCCGCTTGCCCGAAGTGGCACTTTTAACCACAGGAGAAACAAACAAACAAACGGCAACAAAGGGAAGGGGAAACGGGGAAGACAGGGTCTGCTCTCGCAAGGAGCGGAGGCCTCCGAGCTCCAGAGAGCCAGCTCACTACTTTATTTATCCCAAAGCTTCATCATAAGGACACTTCAGTCTATGTGTCTGCTAACATCAGAAAAGGGGGGCTTAAATGTGTATCGATGACTCCACTACTGTTAAAGAATTCCCACACACACACTGCCAAAAAAAAAAGGCTTCCATTATTGAGCAACATATAAAGTGTTATTTCCATACTAGTCTGGGTGACATTTCCATTTAGTTTCTATAACTGTGATTAAAGGCAAGAGAGGTTTCTAAACATATCTAGAGATGCTGAGCCTCCTGGTATATAAATAGCATGCATTTCATAATCTCGTGTTTAAACGTTTATTTTAAAATAACCCCCATATACATTCCAGAGAGTCTCCCTGCTATCGGACATAGCGCAACCCAGGCTTTGCATATTGTTTGCAAACTGGGGGAATATTATTGGAGATTGATTCACTCTTTATTTTTCTTGTCTTGTTAAAAAAAAGGGGGGGGGTGGAGTCCTGTGCCAATACACCACTTGGAGATAAGGAAATTTTTGAGACACGTCTAGGCTCTCAGCAGAGATACAGAAACATAAAGACAGAGTAACTTAATTGCCTTTGGTTAGAACTTAACTTGTGGCTGACGTTTCTAATTACATCCCTTACCCTCCCCTGCCAGTTGTAGCTTCTGCGACTACTGAAATTCTTAACTTGTGTAGAAATTGTCAAATCGTGCTTCCCCCCCACACTACTGATGCATTAGTAACGGCACTAGACGTGTGAATTGTACGTTTCCACTGTAAACTTGCCAGTGGGTTTGTCTCTTGCGCCATTGGAGAAGTTAAATTGTGTGTGTTAAGTGTAAGTCTTGTTTGAGATAACATCGAGGCTGAAGAGTGGAAAAGACATGGTAAACAATAAACAAAATAGAGACTGGACGGGAATAGATGGAAAGGTAAGGCCGAGCCTAGTTGCGTCTTTTTTTTTTATGTTCTCAGTCCAACTGGATGTTTAGGTCGCAGGGATTGTTGAGAAGCAGAGTGGCAGGATTAAACCTGAGGTTTTGCCAAGGTAACGAGAATACAGAAGTTTGATAAAACTAATTCTGAGCCGCTTACAGCAATCTCTGTGAACGTGGCCTTTTAATTAGTGTGAGCAAAGGTTAATACAAATAAATAATGTGGAAAAGAGATCCCTGTTTGCTTCCAACAAGCATCACAAAGGATGGGGAGAGGGAGGGGTTGGGGCAGATTGGAGATTTTGTTTATCAGCCCATTAGAAAAACAAACAATTAATGGAGCTTCCCCTGTTCCCTTTTCTTTGGCAAGTCCTTGGGTTTTGGCTGCTTTGGCACATCAGGCAACATCAAAGAGGATGCAGGGCTGCCTCACACCAGCGTGCCAAACGCCAAGGATCTCTAATGGCAAAGACCAGATCAATGTGGCATGCATAAATTAGCCAGGAATCCATGAATTAGGGGATTGTCTCTCCATTACGCTCCTATTTAATCCATTGGAAATCAGGCTGAGGAAAGAGAAGCTTAAAGGGTCAAAATCATGACCCGGTTTGGGATGGCCTGGGAATGAGGTTTCCTTCCTCTTCCTCTGGACTCTCAAGTGTTCCTACGTGACAAGTGTACTGGGGCAGGTTAACTGGGAGCCAGGCTGGAGAGGAAGAGTCTAGTTGGCAAAGCAGCCCTGGAGCTGGAGGTGTCTCGGCCCTTCCCTGGGAATCCTTTCTGTGGCCATTGGTGTGTTCAACACTAGGCCAGCCCCAGCTGAAGATTGTGCCTTCCAGCCTAGGACAGAAGAGGTGCTGGGGAGGGGGGAGAGAAGGAAAAGCCCAACAAAACGAGCTAGGGCAAAACACGCGTGCGTCTCCAAACACTGCTTAATCTGTGTGCACTAATGTGAAGTCGGTGCTGGAGAGCCAGCCCTGGAGATCCTGTTTCGCTTTCTGATTTTTGGTGTGTACTTAATTCTGTGATTTCCAGTGGAGGGAGGAATATTTTAAAACACTAGGCTCTCCAAGTAGGACAGCCCTAGAAAGGAAGTTCTCCGAGGGCTTGATGCCTGTTACTAAGAGGTTCAAAATACAACTATCAGTTAATCAAATAAACAGCACTTCCCAGCCTCTGACAGCTAGGCAGCTAATTGACTGAGGTTATTAATAAAGGAGAGAAATTTACACAGAAGAAGAGCGTGAAAAATGGGGACGGAGGTATCGAAACCTGGATAAAATCCACACTGGAGTTAAATATGTCCTGGGAGGAAGGGGTAGTGCCCATGCACAGATTCTGCGGGGTCAGAGGTTTACTCCATCCCTGCATCCCCACCCTCCTGGGAGCACACGGTGCTGTGATCCATAGGGCAGTGCACTGCTTTCTAACTTTTTACCCCTTCCCCATTTGCAGGCATGGAATGAAGCTCCCTCCAGTCACCTGCCGCAAGACATTATCCAGCTTCCTAACCTTAAGGATGAGACCCTATCAATATTGCCTCTGCTTTTGTGATCAGGGTAGTAGTGCAATATTGCTTATAGGGTCTTTTCTTTTGAGGGTTATTCTTCACGGAGAGAAGAAAGCCACAGCAGGAAAAAATAATCCTATGTGCCCATCGAGTTAAGGGAAAAGTTGTGAAATGCTGAGCGTTGTTAGATAGGCAAGTAATTGTGCAGCGATGTTATTTGTGACAAATAACCGTGCTATTGTGGTGACTCAGGTTGTGAGTAATGGGCATATTTTTGATGCTATCACACAGGATTCAGAATGGCCTGGTGTTTAAAACGCACAAGCAGCGACTGAAACCGGAGAAACCCATCATGGCTCCATTTTAAAATAGTGTGAGTCCCGAGATGTTTGAAGGGTGCCTGTTTTACATAATGATGTAAACACCCACCAAGGGATGGGAGGAGATACATAGTCACACTTGCTGTTTCTGTGCCTGATCCCAGACCGAAAACCAGTGCGGCGCGAAGCAGCGCACAGCACAAAGAGGCAGAGGCGCTCATCCCGATAACCTCCTCCCAACAAAGCTCACGCCTCTGCCTGGCTTCAGCGCCGAGCTCCACGGCCGGGCCGCACCGGGCCCCTGCCACCGGCGCCCTGCCACCGGCGCCCTGCCACTGGGGCTCTGCCGGGGCCGGGCGCTGCCCCCGGTCCTTCCCTTCCTGGGCGCGGAGGTACGTGGGAACGGAGCCGGGACGGGGCTGTTACATCTCCTCTCCGCTTTGTGAGGGATCAGCTGGGGGCTGACAGCAGCCGGGATGGCCGAGTGGGTGGCCCTGCCTTCCATTTCAGGTGGTCCCCGCGGTCCCTTTCGGGACCTCAGGGGCCCAGGGAAAGGGATGGTGGGAGGGGACTGGGGGCCGGATCAGGGCGCGGTGGAGCAGCCGCTGCCGCGGGGCCTTCCCAGCCGGTCCCCGGGCAGCGCGGGGCCGCTGCGGCGCGTCTCCCCGCGGCGGCCGACCTCGCCTCGCCGGCCCGGGGGCGGGAGCGCCCGCAGCCCTACGACGGGGCCGTGCCCGCCGCCTCCCCGCCGTACGGCTGCCGCTGCCCACGGTTTAACCCCACCCCCCCACCCCCGCCATTCCGGGGACAAAGCCAGGACACCACCACCCCCCCCCCCGGGCTCTCCCTCCGTGCCCCCAGCCCGGCGGCCGGGCTGCAGGCCGAGGGGCGGCCGCTGGGCCAGCGCCGGGAGCGCCGGGCGGGCTGCCCCTCTTTCCCTGTTGCACTACTGTCACGGTCGCAGCGAGCAGTGCAATAATGAAAGGGCGTCAGTGCGCCGGGGAGCGGCGAGAGCCGGGGACGAGCCGGTGACAGCGCGCGGGGACGGGACGTCCCGCCGCCCCCCGAGAGCCACCTTAACGGGGGGGGGGGGGGGCGGTTGTGCAACTTTCTTTGTTCAAACACGCGGCGGCGGAGAGTGCGCGCAGCGCCGGGCAGGGCAGGGCAAGGTGAGCGGCTCGGCGCACCGCCCTGCCCCGGGCCCGCGGCGGCCGCCGCTCCCCGCCCCGCCGCGCTCCCCCCGGCTGGCCGCCGAGCGTGGGGCAGGGCGGCCCGCTGCCGTGCCCGGCCGACACCGAATAAATAAAGAGACTCCCACGTCCCCTGTCGCTGCCTTTTCTTCCTGGTGGGTTTTTCTCGCAGGTCACCAGCCCCTCCCGCCTCCCCAGCAGCCGCGCGCGGATAAAAAAAAAAAAATCCCCTCGTGCTTTTGTCCGGCGATCCGGTGTGCTAGTCGCCCGTTTGGTCTTTGTGGGAGAGGTTGAAAACGCTTAATAGGAAAACGAGCGTCTTCCTTCACTGTGGAGCCCGAAAAACGGGCTGGAGCCGTGCCCCGGCGCTGGGCGCAGCGGCGGGGAGCCGGGGCAGGGCAGCAGAGTGCGGGGAGGGAGGGAGGGAAGGGTCTGCGGTAACGGGGACGGGAACAGCCCTCTGCGGCTGGGGGCTGCGCTGGGGAGGCCAGGAAAGAGCCCTTCGATTATTAGTGGCCATGGTGAAATGGATACTTCTGTGAAAGGGCTGGGGAGGGGTATTTCCTTTAGCAAAGGACCTTTCCACTCTGGCCTTTTGAACCTGCGCTTCTCCCTGGCACAGTTTCTGCTTCATCATGACTTTTTGCAGAGGAAGGTGAGTGCAGAAAGCAGGCTGGCTGTAGGAGAGGGGTGCAATCTAATCCTGATGAACAGGCTTTTACAGTCTATGCTTCATTTCCTATTTCTTTTGGATTCTCTCTTCCGTCTCTCACATGCACAAGCGGATATAAAAGCAGAATCCTTCCCTGCAGTCCTTCTCCCAGGGAAAAGGCAGCCCCCTCCCCAGCTTCACCTTCAGGCTTTGCGCACACAAAATGGCTGCAGCAGCCTGTGGGTGGGCATGGAGAGCTCGGGAAGCTGCTTCTCTTTTTCCCACCCTGCCTGCCCAGGAAGCCCTTCTGCTTTTATTTTCTGTGGCATTTTGCTCTTGCATAGCTCTGTGCAAATCCAAGGGGGTCTCCTATGTGTAAGCTATGCATGGAATGGGAGCTGGGGAGGGAAACGGCCAGTTTGCATGAGAAGGGGACCTGTTGGGCCCCAGTGTTTATTTTTTTGCTGACCTTCTGGGGATATGGTCAGTGAGAGCTGTGACAGCTGCTGGAAGCGGCAGGGGCTTTGAAGATTGTGAAGGTTGTGACCTCGAGGCCCCTTTCCTCTCTCTGTCCCAGGAGCTGCTGAGTCAATCAGGGAAAAGGGGAGGTGAAATGGGGGCTGCTCTTTAGCCATTTTTCAATTGGTGAATGAAACAGGAAAGGACAAATGCAAGAAGAAAAAAGAGCGATTACTTCCACTTTGGTGCATTACTGAGAAGGGGGAATCTCTCTTTGGCAAAAGATTATAACAATAATGGGAAACCACTGTGCTCCCAAGATCCAGCACCCTGAATAAAGGATTTAACTGGGCAAGGAGCTGATGGCAGATCAATAACAGTAAATTTGGGGGAAAGCCTACAAACTCCTCTTGGTTCAAAGCAAGAGGAAATCCACCTCTCATCTCCACCCGATACCAGCTCTAGATATAGCAGCGGGAACATGTTCCCAGTTGGCCCAGTAGCTCCCACCATCTCCTTGACCCTATACTAACACATCTTCATCTTTGCTGAGCTCAGCTGAACCCTATGGCAGGGGTTGCAGAGGCCACTAAGAACGGCTGCGCTACACATGCCAAAATAAAGGGACAAAGTACATTGTGCGGGGCTGTATCCTTGATGTGCGTGCGCTTTCAAATGGCACAAGCTCCCTTGGCAATCCGCACCCCTGGGCAGCCCACGAGAGGGCTCTCGCTCAGCCCCGAGCCCTTTCTAAGCCCAGTGAGTGGGGTTTAAGTCTTTTTCGCTTTCTGGATAACATGATCCTATGGATATTTCCTTTTAAAATAGTAATCGGAACAGCAAACAGAGCGCCCGGCTTCAGTTGACCAACACACAACAGAGGCAAAGAAGGCAAACAGCAGGCTTTTCAGTTAGTTTACACAGGGGGCACTTAAATACTGTACTGGTTACATAATACCATTTAGGGGTTGGGGTTTTACACATTCTTCTACTAAACATGTCTGTGAGATTTGTTTTGAAGTGATCAACATAAATCCAGCCACAGCTTTGAGGGGAAAACGCCTATGATTAGACCTAATACCACGAGGTAGCTCATGGCATATTTACTGAAAACCAAGGCACAACAGATTTTCTTCCTAGACCTGCTGGTCAGCGCTGCGCTGCAGCAGAGGGTGTACGCTGCCCCTAGAAGGGCTGCCATAGACAGCCACTTCCCTACAGGAAGCACAAGCTGCTGGTTTTTAGGGCCATATCCCGCCACTGCTCCACATCCAGTCCTCAGGATTCAGCCCAGCACAGACTGACCACAGGATATGTTCTGGCAATTATGACAAGCTAAGTGCGCTAAGAAAGAGGTTGAGGCATATAAAAAAAAAAAATCTAAATCCTAGCTGCAATTGATGAGGAAAAAGGTGTTCACTGTTAACTCCTCCGGAGAACCCCGTTTACGTGAGGTACCTGAAAGTATATTCCCTTCCTGCGAAGCCCTCCAGTAAGCATCCTGTTCCCATCCAAAGGGAGTAGCAGGTGGCCACACTGCTCCACTGGAGGCTTGACAATGGCATTATCCACCCAGCTTTTCAGCTGAAGCCTGGCTCAATCTGTACACAACTTCTGAGACTCCAGCTAAACCCTTCCTGGGAACGGCAAGCTTCCCCAGGCAAGGCCTGGATCTAGCAGCCCTGCGTCCTTGCAAAGGACCCGTCCCTCTGCTCAGAAGTGAACAGATGGGAAGAAGAGTCTCAAAGCATCAGAGCTTTAAAACCGTGCTCTTCTCTTTAGTGTGTTGTCACCAGAAGCTCCGCAGGCAGAGATCTCTGCCATAAGGAGCTAGCAGAACAGCGGGTGGGTGGCTAATTGAGAATGGAAGTTCCTTGGGGCAAACCAAAATAGTCTTTGTGGCACTGCACGGAACAAGGTACGCGGCCTGGGCTCAGCGTCGAACACCGACTCAGTAAAAATCCTGCTTACTCACTCACTTGGGAGGTGGACGAGCCCCGGTCTTGTAAACCTCCTTAGGTCTTGTAAACCTCCTTAGACACACAGTAATCAGGTGACAACGATAAGCTGCTGCGCACAGTGCAAATTCGAATGGGTGTAATAAGTCGAATATTTTAAAGAGTCACCCTGCTACTGCTACAACAAATGGCAGACCTCTGCCTCCCTCAAACACTGATCTGCGGAGAAGCAACACCTTTGTCAGGAGTTGCTGCAGCTTTGAGCGGTTTGCCCAATTAAGATCAATAGGGAGTTACACTGAGTATGAAAGCCACCATCACACAGTGCTAGAAGACAAACCGGTTTGCTCCTCCACTGTGAATCCCCATCGTATTTCAGAACAAGTTTAGGGTGACAGCAATCTGGTTTTACACAGCCCACCAGCAGAAAATTCTGTTGCTTGGTTTTCCTTTTACAGCGGTTACACCTTTCACACACCTCTAAATTATTTTGAAAAATTCAAACAAAAGGGAGGCTCTGCTCTGAGAGAAGCAGAAAATGAAAGACTTCCCGATCTCTCAACAGCCCTGGAGAAGTGTGGAGGCCACCTTCATGCGCAAGCTGTTACAGACACCAAGCACCAGCAAAGCTAAGGGTTCCTCACTGCCCACCCCCAAACACCAAGTGATTCATTTAGGGCGTTTGGAGCAAGTCAAAAGGTAGTTTTGGTGCCTCCCTGCTGAATCTGGCCAAATTCTCCGATCAGAATCGATTCCTTCTTCCCCTTCTTTCTCTCTTCACGCACAGACATCCCTACTGAAAGATAAATGTTTCCAAGAAAAAACCAAAACCAAACCAAAACGCAAACAAAACAACAACCACCAAGCCCCCCACCAATATATCTCACACACAAAAAAAAAAGCGGGAGAGAATTTAAATAGGGAGGGGGGAATCAGGATAATGTTTAAATGGGGAAAAGCGAAGCCGAACCGTTTCCCATCTGTACCCTGTGCGAGGGATAGACCACCACTGGGGTAAGGGGTCTTCTCTAAAGCCTCGACCAGCTGAACGGCTCTCGGCACCGCAGCCGGAGAGCCCTTCGCGGGTGGGTTAGAGCCAACAGCCCGCCTCCCCCTCCGGCACAAGAAACAAGACGGTGCCTCCCCGGGGCAGCCGTGCTCCGCGGGCCGGCCGGCGGGGCTCCCCGGGAGGGAGGCTCTGCCCCGGCCCCGCTCTGCCTCCGGTGCCCCGACGGCACGGCGAGCATCCGGGCGGGACGGGCAGCGCCGAGCCGCGCTGCCGCCGGCATTAGGAAAGGGTTTCAGCGCCGCGGGCTCAGCTGCGGTGCTCAGCGAGGGCCGGTGCACCGCAGCCGGCCGAGCCCGACAGCTGCTGCCGAGCGGAACCGACCTCGGCAACCGGATTGCATGGGGATTTCGGAGGGTCCCCGGCTCGTGGCTCTTGAAAGGGCCCCGCTGACAGCCAGCCCCGCCGCTGGGTTCGCACGGCTCTGTCCAGAGGGAAGGCGTCCAAGCCCGAGGAGCTTCCCCCGCCGGGCTAGAGGGACGCAGAGGGCGGCCCCCCTCCCGCCGGGAAGGTGTGCTGGAACCCACCGCCTGCCCCTCCGTGGGAGCCTGACGCAGACAATCACGTCCACCGGCCCTCGCAGGGACGGGGAGGGGAGGCTCAGGGCGGTGCCAAGGGGACATCAGCTAAAGCCGCTTCTCGACACACACGCCTCGAAATATCTTTATTAACTTGGGGCCACACAATAAAATAGACTGGGGGGGGAAGACACACAGCGGGAGCGACTGCTCAGTAGGTATTGCTCAGGCTATTCACTCACACGTTTCCGATTATTTCTGCCTAAAGTAGCCCTGAAAGCCAAGCACATCCTTCCCTGGCTCTTCTCTGCTCAACTGCAAACCCACTGATGCACACAAATGCCCCGAGAGACCAGCCTGGAGGCAGCCCGCTGCGGCCCCGCCGCCGCGCTGGGCTTCGCCGCGTTTCCTGCAAAGGACCGAGCGCCGCGGGCCCCCCACCCGCGGCCGGCCGGTCGGTCCTGGAGGCGGAAAGCACGGCGCGGAGAAGGGCTGCGGGGAGCGGGGAACCCCGGCCACGCCGCAGCGCCCAGAGCAGCCGCGGGAGGGGCGCTGGCTCCCGGCGGGGCACCCAGCCCTCCTCCGGCCGGGCCGCGGCGGCAGCGGCCGCGCCCCCGGCTCCCGCTCTCCCGGAGCCCCTGGGCCGCCGGGCAGGGTCGCGCAGGAGCTGTTGCCTTCGAGGGACAGGGTGGCCGTCGCCATTCAGACCCGCTCCGAGCAGGCCCGCAGCACAGAGCAGCGGGGGAAAGGACGTTGGGGAGGGCCGGGGTTCGTCTGGACAGCCCAGGGCATGGCCCCCAGCCTTCTTGCTGGCTTCCCCGACACTGACCCCGCGTCCCAGCCCACCACTTACAGACAAGGCAAAGAAAACCTATAGGTTTTTTTCCAGCTGGGATGAAGAGATACTGACGCGTTGCTTGGGATCACTCGGTTCCACAGCTAGGAGCCGAGTCCTGGTCATCAGGCCCAGTCCAGGACCTTGAGCATAGCTCCACCTATTCCTACCAAAAGAGCTTTCGACTTTAGCTAACGCTTTATTAGGATGGATCTTTTTTTTTTTTTAGGTTAAGCATTAAGCCATTCTTTCAGCATGAACCATAGTGTCTCAGAGCGAACAACAGATAATCATTTTCCTTCGGTTTCTTAAGGCACCAGATATAAGAAAACATGATCTAGTGTCAGGGTGGTTTTCTGGCAAGAACGGTCTAGACTGGGCAACTTTCCTACGGAGAAGAGCGCAGAAAGCAGCCTGGAAAGACAGCAGCCGTTCTGCATTATTATTTTTCCTTCGAAAGCACCTTTTAACGCAGCGTCCCGCTGGGCACCAGCCTTCCCAGCGCCGCCCCGTCCAGCATCCCCTCCCCGGCGAGGCCGGTGCCGTGGCACGCAGCTCCGCCGCGGGGTCCCAGAGCAGGGGCTGCCCCGGCGGGCAGGGAAGGGCTGGGGGTGGCGAGGCACCCTCCTCCGGCCAGCTCTCCTCGCACGTCCCCTCCGCGCGTGCGCCCCGCCCCCCGCCGACCCCGCCCGCCTCCCGCTCCGCGCCCCTGCCCTGCCGGGGACCCTCCTTCCCGGGGGAGCGTTAGAAACCCTCGTTCTCCGCCACTGACGCTTTGTGCCGGTGTTTTCCACATGCGGGATCCCCCTCCCCGCAGAACACGAGCCGCCCTCCCTTAGTGCTGCGGCGAAAGGCCGCCCGGCCGGGGCTCGCTCCCTGGCAGGCTTTCGGGGAGGAAGCTGTGAAAGCCGCACCGTGAGACTGCCAGTCTCGGGAGGGTTTCCAGGGCTTGTCTCCGCTGCCCACCACAGCTCTCCCGGAGGAGGGTGTCCCTTGCACTCTGGCTGCCACTTCCAAAAAAAAAAAAAAAAAAAAAAATCACAGTTCCCTTTTTCCCTTTTCCTTTTTGGGTAGGGCGGAAGGAAGCTGTGCTCTCCCAGCTGAGAATTTATACCCTAAGGAGCAAATGCGTCTATTCTGGCCGATCCGGCCCCCCCCCCTCGCCGAACAGCATCCCTCCTGCCCTCCAGCGCCCGGCTGCAGCCCTGGGAAGGCAGCGTTCCCAAGGGACGGCACGGTCCCCGGGAAGGCAGCGTTCCCAAGGGACGGCACGAAGCGATGCTGTCCCCAGAGCCGAGAGCGGGAGGCTCCGAGTCGCTGCTGGGACTTTTTAGCAAGGTTTCAGTTAATCACTCGCAGTAAACATCTTCCCATCTCCTGAGGGAAAACAGCAGCCATGTAGGGAGACAGACAAAGATTTTAACGTTTTAAGCCATTTTGCCCCGGAGACCGAAGTCTCTCAGCTCGGCGGAGAGCCACCCTCACCACCGTGCGGTTGTATTGCTGAGGAAACGCAGCACGCATAAACGTGTTTGGCTGTGCAGCTTCGCAGAAAATTGCCTCCAGCTCGACAGTAATCGTCTCCGCGCCCAGCGAAGGCAGAGGTAATGCATTCAAAAATACAGCATCTGCAAGAGAGACAGCAGATGGTGCTCCCTTGGGTGAGCAATTTCAGGAGAAGCTTCGCGTTCTGCGCGTTCCGATGTCTGTTTTAGCCGCATAGGTTTAATGCTACGACAGCCTTTTTCTGGCGATGGAGTCACAAGCACGCACGACGCAATCCCGGTATAAGATGCTATTGGCACGAATCGTGACCCTTCCCGCTTTGAACAAGCGGGGAGGGCACAAGCGGACTGCGATTAAACAAGTGCCTATACAATTATCATATCCCCCCACACGCCGTGTGCCCGTCGAAGCCCGGCCCGTTCGCAGTAGGACGGGAGCTGCTGGAGGCGCACAAAGGCACGTTTCCCTCGCAGTGTCAGCAGCCGGAGAGGGTGGAAACCCTCTCACAAGCCCTACAGCAACACAGTTAGAGTCTCTGTAAGCACGGAGCCCTCCGGACATCCCAGGTGCGGGACAAGCGCTCAGGGCGTCCGGGAGCGCCCGTCTGCCCCTCGGCTCCCTCTCCGGGCAGGCACCGACGCGCTCCGGCGCTCCCTCGGCACAAGGAGGCACCGCTCCCCTGTAACTCCCCAGCCCGACGCTTCTGTTCGTAGCCTTTCAGGCTTTAAGCTCGCCACCTGGCCAGGGGAAGTCGGGGACGGAGGCAGCGGAGGAACTGGGAAGAGACCCCCGCTCCCCGCCGGCCCACCGGGCACGGGGCGGCGGCCCTGCCCAGCGCAGCCCCGTCCCCGGGGTCCAGCCCCGCCGCGCCCGCCCGGCGAGGAGCGCTCCCGCGGGGGCCGTGCCGCGCAGCGCCCGAGCTCGCCGGGGCTCCTGCCGGCAGCCGGGCCCTCCGGCGCGCTGACAGCGGGGCCGGCGGCCGTGGCTCAGGGCTGCGCAGACGAGCGGGGACCGGCCCGCTCCCCCCGCGCCCCGTGCAGCCGGCGAGGCTGGAGAGAGGCGGCGACCGTGCCCGGCGGAGCAGGCAGGACCGGGGGAGGGACGAGGGGAGGGGGCAGAGCGCGGCGTGAGGAGGGTTTCGGCGGCGGGAGGAAGCCTCCTGCTATCACCCGAGGGTCGCCCGCAGCAGAGGCCGGCTCACAAACGCCGGTACCCGGGATCCTGTTCAAGATCATCTTTCCGCTAGACAGGAGGAACACCGGCAGGCGGCTGATGCTGAGAAACCGAAGTTGCGCTGCCGGGCGGATTTGCAGCAAAATCTACGTCCGCCTGGCAAATGAACGAAGCCGTCGGCAGTAACTGCGCCGGCGGGGAGGGGAGCTGGACCCGCCAGCCCGCGGTCCCCACCGAGGCCGGCTGGCAGGGCGCGGCGTGGGCGACCCACGCAGCCAGCGGGAGCTGCAGCCCCGCAGGATGGCAGGGAGAAGCCGAGCGGTGCAGGCTCCCAGCGGCTCGCAAAGCGATGCTGTCTCGGCAGGAGACGACAGCTCGGCGCTCATCCGAACGCCAAAGGCGATCCACGGCGAATGGCACAGGATCCGCTCCAGGGGAAGCGGTCCAGGAGAGAGCGAGGAGAGCCGGGCTGGTCACGCTAGGGACAAGATGCGTTCACGTAAGTATTACCGCTGACGCGCAAAGCGTCTCACGCTGGCTAGAAAGAGACCGTCCGGTTTTAGCTTTTGCTGTCGAGATCTCGCAAAATGCAACGGGATTGTTGCAGATAAGGGGAGGAGGAGAGCTCCCTCTTTAACGATCCTTTCGTGCCTTTTGTGCCCCCCACCGAGCGGAAACCGGTGTTTAATTCCACGATGCAGGTAATTGCCTTAAATGTCTACACTGAGCAAACAGACTCCAGCCTTGGCCGCACTTTATCGATCCTGCAGAAAGATCGTAAACAGCAACGCCTAAAGCATCGCTTTATAGCCTACGCTAACGTTTTAAACTTCCCGTTCGAATAACCCCGCAGTAGATGCCTTGGCAGGGCGCACTTCGCGCGAGACACGGCCGCCCAGGAGGGCTCACGGCGGTCGGTCGCCCTAGCAGCGTCGCGCAGGGGAAGCGCCGTTACTCGCTCCCCCTGAAGAGCGTAGCTCCGCAGGGACCAAAGCCGCGCCGCCGAAGCACTGCCGGGCGGCCATCGGCGCCCGCTGCCGCGGAGCCGCGCTCGGCGGACAGCGCTGACTAGCGGCGGCCGCTCCCGCCGCCCCGGCCCCGCTTCGGGGGGGAGGAGAAAGACGCGCCGCTCCCTCGTTCCGCAGGGCGGCCCCGCTCGCATCCACGCCAGCCAAGCCCCTAGACAGATGGCCTGAAGGGCTGCTTCCGAGGCAGGACGGAGCAGCCACCCGGGCTTAAGCGGGGGGAAGACAACCAGGAGCGGCGGGGGAGCGCCGCCGCCAGCCCGACCCTTCCCGCCTGCAGCGGCCGGGCGGGCAGGGACAGGGACGGGGCCGAGAAGGCATCAGCAGGAGAAACCCAACAGCACCGGGTACCCGTTTTGGTTTGTGTTAGCCGTGGTTCGAGTTACACTAGACTCAGCCCAGATACTTCCATTTTCAGCACAGCACACACCTCTGCTACCCACCAGCACTCTCAGAAGGTGAAGCTTAGGTGAATAAATACATGACCATCACAAAGATCGAGCAAAGCCTTGGAGCTGAGTCCAAGCTCCGTGATCCTCCAGCCATGCAAAGCCAGCACCCGCACATTATTTTTATAGTTAAAAAAGCATATAGAAACTAACAGCCAGCTTTACAAATCAATCGGAACGTGTGCAAGCTATAATGTGTTTCATGAGGGTTTGGTACCCTCGAGATGTCACACAGCTTCTAACACCTCCAACCCTAACGAAGCACGACACTGTTTTCCCAAAGGACTGAAGACAGCTGAATCCCTCACAGAACAGCAGCGTGAACCAGTATCAGCGCTGTCGTAGCAGGATTCTACCGTGAACTTTACGCTCATTTAGAATTAGTACAATACCAAATACAGGAAAAGGTTTTTATAATCAGTTTAATTTGCTGCAATTTGCAGAGAAAGAAGCGTTGAACTGTGCGACTGCCGACGTCTACTTTCGGGGAGCTCGCTATATTCCCTCCTTGTCTCATACACACCCAAAGCAATTCAGTACTGTCCTCAGAGGAGCTGGTTGACCACCTCTCATCAATTCCCACACACCACTGAAATTATTGCAAGTTTGATTAAGGAAACAGATTAGAAGGAGCCAACCCCGGTATTCCATCTTTTGCAGAGTATATCAGGTATAAATACTCAATGTCCTGCTAAAGTATTTATAAACATGGGAGCACCGAGATGCTTAGGATGTCGGTGGGAGGAGGGGAGAAAGTATAAAATATTTATTTCTCTAAGTATTTAAAATAACTTTAGGACCCTCAAGTTTATTAGTTTGTGACTTGCATACATAATGAATGCTACATACCCCAAGGTCAGGTTGAACTGCCTTGTGTTTCCAATGCAACTCCAGGTTGATAAGGTCGATCATTTCATTCCTTCTTGAGGAAGCAAACCATCCCCTGTGCTGCCTACCCCACAGGAGCCAAGGAGACTATAGGAAGAAAGCACTTCCTTAGGCCTGAGTACTCCCGTTTATGGGTAACTTTTTTTTTTTAAACTGTTTCCTTAAAAAGCTTAATGACACAGCCATGGGTGCTGCCTTGTAAGCCCAAACACATGGTCTCCTGAAAGGCAGCGGATGAAACAGCCACGTTGTGAACCAATTAATTATCAAAGATATTTGAATGGTGGCTCAGAGCTGGATCACAGGAAGATGCGTTTGAAGAGAGAACTGCAAAATCAAGAGGGCACAGATGAGAACTGAAAACTAGGAAAGAGGGGCAGGCAGCATGGTGGCATCCTGCATGCACAAACCTCTCACAGGCTCTTAGCCAGTTTCCCAGCAAAGCCAGCAAGCGTGCCAACCAGGGGGTCAGGCACCGAGCAGGATGCCGCTTCTGGAAGGAGATACGTCTAAGGTTCAGCCTCTGCCTAGTACAGCTGCGAAATACGGTACATACAGTGACAGCTAGTGCTTCAGTGCTGGAGAAGAGAGGCAGAGGAGAGAGAAGATTCAGCAAAACTAATGGGCTTAAAAATACTGCTCAGTAAGCATCGCTGCTACAGGGTCATTTTGGTTGTAATGTTTCTTTTGTTTTGATTTAAAAAATATAAGCTAATTTAACTTAATAAGAACAGATACACCCAATTAGTATTCCCAAACTAATAAATGAAATAAAAACATTGGTTTATCTTTAGCCTCGACATTCAGAATGAAGAATCAATGAGCAGTACATTCCTTCTAGCACTTTCAAAGAACTAAAACCAGTTCTCATTCATACTGACTGAGAAGTCAAAACATGTGGCAAGTGTTCATATGCTGAGCAGTTATACAGAGCTTTAAAAAGCTTCAGGAAATAGAGAGTAAAAGTGTTTGTAGACATACACACTTGCCTCCAAAATTAACATGTCTAAGGAACTCTGTCATTTACATTGAACTAGATATATACATATGTGTAAAAGGTGGTATTTAACAGATTTTTCAAAGTAGAGAGTTTAAAGTAGGTAGACTGTCTTTAGCAATTATTCCCACTGAGAACAACTGTAAATAAGGATCCCTCTAACTCTTTTCCCAAAAGCCTTTCTAGTTTATTAAAGGAAGAGTAACAACATTGGCGCACCTTTTCAAAGAGTTCTTGCAATGGTAGTGAGCAAGACATTGGAAAGCACCTGTCAGTTATTTGAAGGAATTATTTTCTGCTAGCATCAGAAGCCAAAATAAATAGTTTTCACTTAACCTTGAAGTGTATAGAGAATTTGACAAGAGAGATTATAAAATTCAGTTTATCACCTTAAAATAAAGAAAGAACCAAAACAGGGTTCCCAACTCTCATATCTACATCTCTCAGTATTTCATGTTGTACCCAGGAGTCCCAGCATCTTTAGGCAGATGATAAAAGCCATATGGAAAACAAACAACAACAAAACCCGACAGTATAAAAACCGTGATCCTCCAAGTCTCTAATCCTCAGCTGTGGGGGAAGGACAGAAAAGTTGAATTGTAAGCAGCCAAAGTAAAAAACCCCACCTGAATCAGATTCTGAAATCTCAGTACTTCAGTTTAAAGCATAAAATATGACATTAAACAGATACTAATGCAAGTCTTGTAAATCTAGAAGTTATATAGAAAGGAAAGCACATTAGCACTTGCACAAGCCATCATTTTTCACAGCTTTTCATTTTTGCACTTCCAACATTAACTTGTGACTTCTGTAGTCTGCATTTAGCATGCTATGCGTACCAATAGTTATTTTAGTACTATATTAGACCTTTCCAGAGTAAGATGTACGTCAACTGGCCTTATTTAAGAGTCCTTCAGCACAACTTTCACAGTGATAAGAACTGAAAAAAAAAATCTACTGTGACACATGCACAAGTGAAATACTAAGGCCAAGTGACTTTTACAATTTGGTCAGAATCAAAAGTGAAGAAAACTTCAGTTCACAGGAATATTGTTGAATATGTCTTTAAATAAGGCATTAATGCATACATGTGTGGGGGGAAGCTTGGTTCTTTAGGAACAGAAGGTACAAATGTTTTCAAAACTGAGATCATACTAGAAAGTAAGCAATAAGAACTAAAAGTCAGCCTCATCAAACCAATTCGGCTCAAATCCAGAAGAGGAAGGTCCAGTGAGACACCACTCAAACATAATAAATAAGGCTGATAAGTACCTTTGCTTGGGACAGAAACATCCAGGCAGAGATAAACATTGGGTAGTGATAGTACCTGGCACACAGACTGAGATGAGCCACACAGCTCCACCCCTTCTCAGCCAACCCCATGTTCCACAGGTGCACGAACACTAAGCCCATATAGCTTAGGCATAAAGCATTTAGCTCTTGGTGACAGAGAGCTCATTGCCAAATTTATTTCTTCCTCCTGCCAAATGCTACCACTCTTTTTGTGTTTACTCATATACCAAGTTTAAAAGAAAATCCCTCCTTTTTAATAAAGGAAAGGAAAAGTCAGCTTGTTTATGCAGAGGGTTTGTTTTGTTTTTAAATAGTTATCCTTTATAGCTACAACTTCAATACCAATTAGTCAGGAATATCAGTGAACCTGAAACATTCATCACATAAAAGTTTACTTCTAATACAAAGCAGCAAAAGCTAGTCTACTTACTTCCCAAAATGCTCATAATCCTTAAACACCCACATGCAACTAAGATTCATAGAAAAGCTGTCTTACCTTTTTCTTTGAAGAAAAATAACCAGGTACACAAAACAACTGTTACAGAGGTTCCTTGTTCCACAGGGTACGAAGGATCTTCACTAGTAGCAAACCCTTAAATAAACCCTGAAGCTAGCCTGTACAGCACAACCACGTGAGAGATCACAGAGTACGAAGCAAGTATCAGCAGGTATATTTATAAAGCTTAACTGCAATTGCCTGTTGCACCTTCTCAACACAACACTCTCTCTAACACTGCAGCACCTGACTGGAGCCATAAACGCAGTAAATCACCTTCCTGCTTCTTTAACTGATTGGCTAATTAAGACAATAATCAGTAAACTATTTACACATGGAGACAAGAACATCTTAATTTTCTGACTTTTCACAGTCATTTTGTGAGCTTTTCTGTTTAAAGCAAACAGAAAATCTATGGTACTTTGAATTTTAATCAGTATTTCCAGTAACAACGTGTAACAAACACATTCAAGAATTATTTTTTTTTCTCTTTTCACAGAGGGAGAGGAACACAGAAATTCATAACTTGTTCAGTGAAGATTCCTTGCTAGCACTCCAGAGCATACCATTCTGTCAAAAATCCAGGACCAAACCATTGTCTAAGATTCTTTTTTTCTCTTCTTCTGGATTCACACAAAAAAACTCCACATGGGTATATGCCCCACTGTTTATTCCTCTGGATTCTCATACTGATCTTGCAGAGTGACATGCAAGTACAACACAAGTCAAATTCAACTGCTCCTTTGCACCAGATGGAATTTTATAAAACTCTAATATTAATTAAACAAACAGTAGCTTTCTGCACCAGTTCATAGAGTAGAGCAGTCTTACCATTTGACAATTAGCAGTATCACCATTACCAGAAAATCTGAACTTATTGGAGAAAGCAAATAAATAAAACTTTGTCTTCTTACTTCAACATACACAATATTTTCAACTCTTCCAATACAGTACACAATGAAACTCATTCTTCTGGAAGGCTGAATAGCTGACTTCAAGCCCTTCAAAAGACACCACATTTGAGAGCTATTTTTCCCTTTCTAGACTTACTCCATCTCCTCATTAATAACATTCTCTCACTAAGAAGTACAAATCAGTTTCCAAATATTTAATTATAATCAGAAAAAGATTACAAAATACAATGTTTTATTGTACTTGGGACTACAGAAGTGTATTACTTCAGGTTTTCCATTTCCTTTGAATTTGAGAAAAAGTAACAAGCAAAACAAATGACAATAAAAACCAACAGATGTGTTAACTAGTTTCGTCAATTAAGCTTGAAAATTCAGAAAGGATTTCACCAAATAAATTTCAATGGCTGAACCTGGCAGATGCCATTCCCCACAGAAGTGCTGCATTCCTAGAATGAACTAATGCCCTTCAGTAATATAGAAAGTCAGTCACTTAGGCAAGGCGGGACTTATAAGAGACCAAGGACTAGCATCTCCGAACACTGGAGTAAGCTGAAGCATTTTGGATCCTCTGTCAATTCAGAGCTCATCATGTTTCGCAGGGTCCGTACTGGGTTTGATGAAGACTCCTTCCATTGCTTTCCAATAGTTGTGATGATTAGCAGTAGGCATGCCATGAACTTCCCGTTGGCCTCTAATGGGATGGCCATACTGTTCCCCTGTTATTGAAAGGAACACCTCAGTTCCTACGTGCTTGAAGCGCACTGCATCCTCCCGCTCCCAGTAAGTCCCACTGCATTGCACAATCCATATATCGAGGTCATCTCCTTCGCCATCATCACCAAAGGCACTTACTTCCTGTTAGAGACACAAACTTCCTGAAGTGAAAACGTAAGCAAATACCTCCAATACACACACAAAAATGTCAAACACAAAGTCAGCAGAGTTTAAAGGCAAGGATGGAGAGGAAAGAAAAAGCCTTGTTGCGTTGCTTTGTGAACAGTTATCAAATCCAGAAGCAGTAACTTTCTACCACTACAATCTGAACACAAAGTGCCAACAAACTCCAACAATGTAATTGGACCAAAAAGTGCCAACAAACGCCAACATACACTATGAATGAAATGAAAGAGGACTTAAGCACAGAGATAGGAACAATTCTTCTGAGAAAAAATTCAAAAGAAACAACACTAATACTGATGCAAATTTTCCCTACTCAAAAAAGTTTGTAACTGCAGACATTTAGTTTTGCAGTATGACCATCTTCACAGTTACCATTGCAACAGGGTTTCTTCAGCATGTGTTTTTACCACAACATCCCAACGATTTAGCTCATTAAGTATTCCTATTCCTTTTTTACTTAATTATACCAAGCTTACAATTGGGTCAACAACTATTCTGGTTTACACTCTTTCTTCAGATAGACAGCTGAATAGCTCTTTAAAAACATAAAGAAGACCATTAAAGCAAATGAATTCCTGCTAAAACAAAAGTTAGAGATTAGATTTCATTATGCACCAAAGAAAATTCCAAGTGTTTGCAGAAACCAGATAGGCTAAGCACCAACTGTTTAGGACTCCAGACAGCCTTTAATTCTTAAAAATCTGATGACTAGAAGTGATGAACAACTTGGAAATAGAACTCCAATAGTTTGTACCTAGCAACCTAAAATTTTAGGGTCATGGTAATTCAAGTCTATGTAGTCCAAAAAGTGTGAAAGACAACATACTAATTGAAAATCCAACTTCTGTTAAGAATATGAAATAAAAGTTTGTGTTCATAACTACATCATATTTCAATAATGTCATAAGTCACAGTCCTGTCAATCTCTGGGAAGCCATGCAAGCTTTCCTTTCACGTAGACACTGTGCAAACACACAGCAAAACCAAAGAAACACAATGACAGTTGCTGACCGTTTTTACATTACTGACAATGTTACACTAATTGTCTAAATTGACAAATGAAAACTGGGGGAAGGTTTTAGAGTCAATCTGTTCTTTAAATAATTCTTCTGAAATGCTGTTTTCCCATCACTTCTTTTGTTTTAATAACAGATCATGTAGATACCCTATAGAAAACTGGACCTTATTGTTTCAGCCACTTTAAGCATGGTAAAAGGTGAACCTTTTTCACAAAGAGTCAGGTCTTCCAAGTTTGAGCATAATGACCTATCTACGTAGCCTGAAGGAAGACTAAAATTACTACTAATGACAAACTTCCAGCAAGTTTGCATTGTGTATTTTAAGAGAGATTGTCAGTCTTGGAGGAGCATTTCTTCAAGGACAAGACTGGGACCTAAATACAGTTAGAAATTACTCTCTTCTAGGTACGTACAAAATCATATATAAATACGATTGTGAGAGCAGATTCATTTTTCCTGTGGAAGGAGGACAGACAAATAAGAAGAGTGAACTAAAATAGGGATAGCAAGAAGATGACTGAGACTAATAGACTGGATCCCCAAGGAACGTGGATATAGGAATGCCTAGTGCTACAACACATGATTAGTTGCCTTGCTCTAGAGCAATCTTCACAATGTTGAGGGAGGTGCCCAGCCTCCTCCTGCGCCTTGGAAGTGCTAAACATTTCAGCACAGTCTTCCCAGTGGCAATGGTGCAGAATAAAAAAAAAAAAGCAGATTTGTTAAAACTACTGTGAAATACCAATGCTGATACATACTAAATTTTACCTCTGTCAAGAGCTTAAACACATTATTCCAAGATGCAGAAAAGCATATACTTGAACTCCACATATGCATAGACATATTGTTTCTGGCAGCTGGTACCCAAGCCTGATTCTTCAAACCCATGAAAAACTGGAGAGAATATTGTCAATAGCATGCACTATTTATACAAAAGCTTGAGATTTAAAACAACTCACTTGATTATTGGAGAGTGGTGATGGGAAGTGATGAGTGTGTAAATTTTTTCCTGTGTTAACATGGGTAAGTCGTATAGCTTGCCCGCATTTCACTGGTGTTCCGCGTTGGCAGCTGCCATCACTCTTCCCACGAATCCGCCAGTAACTGTTAGCATCATCTGAAGCTTCAACTCCTGTCACTGACTGTTGCCCGCTTCCTGTTTGAATAGAATTAAATGGCAGGAGACTTAACCCACCTCTCCAGTTCAAAAAGTCCTGAAAGAACTAAAGAAACCAGCCTTAATGTTCTCATGCCTTCATGTTTAAGAGATGTTTAATTCTCACAGTCCGTTTACTGACTGCAATGGGAATGCAGGTATCAAATAATCTTTCAGATTGAAGAAGTTAAACACAGCATGTGTTAGTAGGTGCAAGCTGTCAAAGTTAACGGTGAACACATGAGAAAAAAACCTGATCCATGATGGATACTATTCACACCGTCCCACTTTTCCCAAAAATACTACGAAGTCCTTTGTGTCCCCAAACAAAGCAGCAGTCTTGTTGCCAGCATAGCTGCTGGAAAGGTACTGCTGAGGCCCTAGACACACAACAGGGCCCACCTCAGGGATGAGGGCAAAGCGTCTCTGCAACGTCCCCGCTCCAGGACCTGTGGAGCCCAGCCGCACCTTCCTGTACCCCGGCCCTCAGCACGCTCCTCTCCCTGCCAGGCTGCCCGACCTCCAGCGCACCCCACAACCCCATCCCTGCCCTGCTGCTCCCTCCGCACCAGGGACACGAACCTCGGCAACCTCCGACCCCCTCCTCCTTCACTGCCACCCCTCACTACCGCCCCCCCGCCATTTCTCTGCCATCCCGCCAATTCCCGGCTCCCCTCATCGCCTGTCCCCCCGCCGCTTCCTCGCCCCCCTCACAGCCAATTCCCTGCCCCCCCCCAGCCCGCCCCCGCCATTTTCCTGCCCCTCTCACCGCCTGTCCCGCAGCGCTTCCCAGCTCCCGTCATTTTCCAGCCCCCCGCCCGCCATTTCTGAGCCCCCAGCCCCTCAGCGCGCCGCCCCCCGGCCCGGCCCTGCTCACCGGAGCCGTACTTGACCTCGTGCGAGTGGAGCCGCACGCTGTGGCGGGTGTTGAGCAGCTTCAGCACCGAGCCGCAGGTAACAGCGCCCGGCGCCGGTTCCCTGCCGTGACAGAGCCCGCGCAGCAGCGCCAGGAGCAGGAGCGGGAAGAGGCGGCAGCCGCCCCGCATCGCGCCGCAGCCCGGCCAGCACCGCCGCCCTCAGCGGAGCGCGCTTCCGCACCCCCTCCGCGGGCCCAGCCAATCGTCCCGCGCCAGCACCACGGCCGGCCAATCCCCGCCCGTCCTCGGCTCGGCCCCGCTTCCGCATTGGGCCACGGCTTAGTGACCTCACCACCGGCAGCCCTCCAGCAGGAGGAGCTCATTGGGCCAAGGGAAAAGGGTGACCAATCGGAACAAGCGGCGTGGCGCCTCCCAGGGAAGGACGCGGCGGAGGACCGCGGCGCTCTCACCTCAGCGACGCCTCCGGCGGACCCCGCTCTGGGTCGGGCCCGCGGCCCCGGGGACGGGCCCCGTCGTCCGGGCCAGCGCCCAGCGGGGCCCGCACCCAGCGGGGCCCGCAGTGCCTCCACCCCCGAGTGCCTTTCACCCGAGTCCGGAGCGCTGTCGCCTCCGGCTGCCGGGCCCTGCAGCAGGCGATAGCCCTGAGCGCCCCCGGGTCAGCGCTGACAGAAATCCTCGTGCTTCTCTCGCTGGGAGTCCGCTCTTGCTGAGAATTGGTTTATGTCGGAGGAGAGCGGGACAGGTTTGCTGCAGCAGCCCTCTCATCTAACGTGTAGCCTGGGTTGTAAGAAAAATACTGGCTAGGTCAATCTGGCTGAGTGTTAAGGGCCTTGGGAGAAAACGTGCTGCAAGTGGGACTGGTAAATCAATTATCATCAGAGCCTGGGATGAACAAATGTCTTCGCAGTGAGAGCACTGTCAGACGTAAACCAGCTCTAAGGTTACTAGCCCAGGTACGGGTGATGGTCTAGGTACAGCCTCAGGGGGCCGGAACTGGCACAAAGAGGTCAATGAGCCTGTGCTGTGGCATTCAGGCTGCTTCTAGCTCAGAGCTGGCTGGTGGCACGTTTAGGTCTGCTCCTCCCTGCAGTTCTGGCTCTTACAGTTGTGTAAATATGCCCCCATTTTGGGGGATTTACAAACAAATGTACCATAGTGTTGAAAAACAAAGGAAGTACATGGTAGTGAACTGTCTTGCCTGGTAATATACCACTGGTCCAGTCATTTCTGGATGATATTAGAGCTTCTGATGATAGGGCATAAATACTATACAAAGAAGAAGTAACAATGATTACTGTATCATTAAGCTGTAGTGATCACATCTTTGCTTTTGGATCTGGAAGTTCACCTTTGTGATTCGGTCTCTTTTGTGAAGTTCTAACAAAAAGAGATGATTAAGCTCTATTCTGTATAAAAGACAGCTGCATAACTTGACATACATACTGTCCTTCATTGCATAGTTTTGCAGGCTGAAGAAATCCCCCCTCCCCCCCACCCCCAAGTCTCCTTTATCAGTAGGAAGCAACTACGGACAAAGGACACAGGAATTCCTACATAGTTGGTTAGCTTTTGCCTCCGAAACTGCTCATTGGATTGACCCATATATCACATCACAGACAGTCTGGTGTGAGTCTCCTGTAACACTCCCAGGAATACAAAGTAATTTAACAGAGGGAAAGCTTTTGACCTTTTTAGCAGCAAGGAAACAGGTAGAAGGGCACCTGCCTTGGGACTTAAGTCTTTGTAACAATGGTATTCCGTGTGTGCAACAGCAAAGAACTGCAATACTGCACTTTCTATTACAGGATGATTTAGAAAGCACATTAGTGATGCTGGCTAGCGGAAATATCATAAGATGCTCAGCTGACTCTCTGTCTCTTCTACCAGTCCTGGATCTGCGGGGCTTTTTCCTACGCATGTGATACCACTCAACTGAATGGTTAGTTTTCTTTATGCTGGCTTTGGCCCATTTTAGAGTTACACCTACATCTAAGAAAAATCTCTGACTTAAACATCAGGCCTGCATTAAAACAAGCCTAAGTCCTAAACTCAGTCACATACATGCACGTGTACACACACACCAACTCGGTGTGGTTTTCTGAGGACTAAAAACTCATTTCCTAGTGCTGGAAGTTTGCCCCAGAAAAGCAAAGCATAAATGTTTGCTCACAGAAAAGCAAAAGATCACCCATTGATAGTCAAATGCCGTATTTCTGTGTCATTCTAAGAAGCCCTGCTGTTCTAACTAAGACAACAGCTCGCATTTGCTGCTCTTGTTATAAATGGGGCAAAACCAGATGTCTGTGGTTGCCATTTTAGCCGTGGAAAATCAATCATATGGGGCTTTAGCTGGCACCTGTCTATCTTTCTGGGAGGTCACTCAGTCTCAGTGCATTTAGTGCCATTTACACGGTGCTCCCTACAATGCTTTTCAGTCCTACTTTAGAAACATAATTGGGTTAGAACGGTTGCCAACAAAGAACCCCATCAATGCCAAACACCGGTGGCAATTAACAGCCACCTCATTCCTACAGGGCCCACTATTGTTTCTAGTAGACTGCTGTAAGCTACAGGTAAACTTGCCTCAGAAATTATGTGACAGTGCACACTGGTAATGGAAACATCAGCTTTTTTGATAGGAATCTCATTATGATTCTCGTTTACGCACACAAACAAAATAATTCAACAGTGCTGTAAAAGAGGAGAATGTAAAATGTAACTAGAATGCCTTCTTCTGTCAGTCACTTAACCCTGCAGTCCTTGTGCACACTTGATTTTCAAGGATTTTGGAAACACCTACCATTTCCACTCTGGTGCACCTGTAGGTATAACCTGGCCCTCCCTGAAAAACAGGTTTTAGTGGATTTGGCAGTGCCAAATGCTTTTAGCATACAGGAATGAGAAATCTGTGGCACAAGAAAATTTCGGAGGGCGTATGCTGGCCCAAAGCAACATATTATAGAAAAGGATTTTCCTTCTTTTTATATTGGCCTTTGTTAATCACGCTTTAAGTTTTCCGTTTGCTTTGCATGATAAAAGCAGTGACTGACAACTATGGTAGCACAGCAGGCAACTCTTTGGCTTGATCTACATCCAAAAAAGCACTGGTGCATTTTTGGGTATAAACAGCCCTTGATTTGTGGAGAACACTGCAGTAACATTGCCTGGATTCCTTCTCTGGTTATCACTAACCTTAGGCAAAATATATAGGGCACAGTTCTGAAGATATTAGTACCTGATACAAAAATAAGTCCACATGAGCTCTTCCATTGACTCTTCTCTCCATCTGGTCCTTTCTCTGGTATCAATAAGGATGAACTGTACTGAAATCAAGGGAGTGACAGTAGAGAATCAGGCCTGTAAATATTCTGTGGTTCTTTCTGTCTCCTTCTTTCACCCCACACTGATGAACTGATGGTTATAAACCTGCCTTCAGATCAAACATTTGTATCCATTGGCATGCCTTACAACAGAGCTCTTCTAACTGTGACCCCTAAGCATAATACAAATAGCAAACAGGAGTAATAACAATAAAATGCTGCCACCCAGGGAGAAATCGAAATGACAAAAAAGATGGCTTGCCAAAAATGTATAGAATTACACAGTTTCTTATCACTCAGCCCATGTCGTTTAAGGACTAGAGACTCAAAATAAGCTATTCAGATTTTTGCATTCAATAGATATAATGTAATAATAAGCAGAGTAAGGAAATAAGCAGAAGACATTTGACAAAAAAAGTACTGATGTACACAAATTTAAATTGAAGAATTTTCCATCTGGGGGAGAAGATTATTTTTTTATTGCTGTCTTCTGTTTCTAGTCTTTGAGGAAGGGAGGACTCCTTTGAGGAAGGGAGGACTCTGCAGAACTTCCTTGAAAGTTCTGCAGAGTCCCGGCGATCTGTGTCCAGTAACATTGTCAGCATCTCTCAACTACTCTCCTGACTGATGCTGGTCCTTCAAGCAGGTGGGATCTCCCCTCAGAGCTCCAAAAGAATTATCGTAAATTTCCATTCAATCAGCTGAGATTTTCCAGGTGCTTTCAGTGATGCTGGGAGAAGATAACAATCGCTGTAAGTGATCCGCCAGATTAATTTACATATGTAGTAATGCTGCTGAGGAGTTCCCAATGTTCTCATTGGTAACACTAGCTCATTTGTAGAAGGAACTCTTTCGATATAACGAGGAATACTCCTGGTTCTACAGCAGTCTCTTCTTCCATGTCTGATAAAGTAGGTAGTTCTCCCTGGCTATCATTTGTACTACTAGATTTTTTAGAGGTTGTTTCTCTTAAAAGTTCAGCAGTAGCCTGCTTTAGAGAGTCTTCTATCTCTTGTGGACTTTCAGGAATTTTGGAGGCAGTAGTTCTGTCATCTCTAGCAGAGGAGTGATACTTTGGCTAATGGGTTTCTTGGTTAATTCTACTTTACTGATACTAATTTTTTGTTTAGGCAAAATCTTTTTGTCCCCCACTTCCGATGTAAGCTTTTGAGATTTATAGGAACTCTTCAGATTTCCTTGCTGCAGCCCTATCAGTTCATGCTGACAGCCTTATGCCATTGCCCTTCAGTTTTTTGAAGCCAAACATCATATCAAGGTGTACCTTTGTAAAAGGAACAAACATAAATCCAAGCTAATCTGAAAGTATTTTTTCACAGTTAGATAAAAGTGTGTCTGACTGCATTATCAACAGGAGGCTCAACAGTCTCCTCGCGACTTCTGAAAAACCTGCATCCTCCCAACTTTACTTTTTTTGCTTCCCCACTCCACACCTTTAGGAAGCAGAGTGCTTAGAAGTAGAGGAAATGCAAGCTATTTCCAGCTGTCAAAAAAAAAAATCCAAGACAATGATTAAAAATTTTATGCATTAATACTTTATATGTAAAATATAGCTTTTTTTTTTTTTTTCCTTAACATGAGCATCTGCCCTGGTATCTTTAATTTATTTTAATGGTTCCTGATCAACATTTGTCAAAATCAGATTCAGGTTTAACTCTGCTCTTGCTTAGGCAGTGTAAACTGAAACTGAAGAAGTTATTTTGAATTTTTACACTTGGATTGGAGTTGTAGTTTTGATGACTACCTTTCTATCTCAGTATAAGAAGGTAAAAATGCAATGTATGTTACATCATTTCAGGCAGCTTTAAAATAATTTTGTGCTTAATGGGATTTGAAAATCTTCTAGACACCTGTTTTAATGGTAGGTAAATATTAATGTAATTCTGAAAATTCCACTGAACATCTATGCAACTTTTACAAAATCTGCCCCTTTCTGACCTCAATAAATGTGTTATTCTGCCTACAGATCATTTCCTCTAGGTACCTTTATTATAAATACTAAGAAATGAACTCCAGATAGTATAACAACTTCCAGAGAGGGCAAGCGAAGTCCTGAGTTTTGATGCAACCAAACAGTTATTGGAATCAGATAGTCTAGGTTAAGCTATTAATCCCCACAGTTAAACAGTACCAATTCTGCATCCATCATTTAATTGTCTAGTAGAAGGATACCCCGTCCCAACTCTTTTTTGACCAGGCATCTTTGTATATTTAATAGACCTCAACATCAGGGAAAGAGGTATCTGGAATAGGAATGGGCAGGCTTTACATCATCTCAAACCCCGTCAGAAATCACAGATGCTGTAGCTTAGTTCATTTAGCATGAGAGGAAATGGCCTCAAGTTGCGCCAGGGGAGGTTTAGACTGGATATTAGGAAATTTTACTTAACTGAAAGGGTTATCAAGCATTGGACCAGGCTGCCCAGGGAAGTGGTTGAGTTGCCATCCCTGGAGGTATTTAAAAGACATCTGGATGAGGTGCTTAGGGACACGGTGTAGTGGTGGGCTTGGCAGTGTTAGGTTTACAGTTGGACTCGATGATCTTAAAGGTCTTTTCCAACCTATACGATTCTGTGATATTCAAATATTAATTTTTACTCCACATTAGAAACTCTGAAGGAAGTGAGATAAAATAACGCTCTGAAGAACGGGAGGGTGGATTAAAATTCACTATCAATGAGAAATACGTAGTCTCACTGAGGACCAGAGGCCTGCTATCTGCATCAGGGAGGATTTGAGTTTGGTACTTTAACGCCACACCATAATTTAATGCAAGCGTCAAGTTAATAATGAGGCCATGGTGGCAAATTTTGCCTTTCACTTTCTGCCACCTTGCTAGCGCCATGCACCTTGTCAGGTATGGACCTTATTTTGTACTGGTGTAAATTCAGAGGATTTCAGAAAAAGGAAGAGGGAAGATGACAGGTATACCGCCTAGCAAGTCTTACAGGGTGTGCAGGGAAGCCTTCAGACTCTTAGCAGATGTACCCCAGAATTTGGGGATTTCAGCCCTTTTTGATGCAAGATGGAGGAAGCTGTTATATGGAGCAGATTGCAAGTCACAAGTAAGGGGACTAACCATGGGATTTTTGTGTGCTTATCCAACATTATACAATTAGTTTTGAATCAATTTGGAGCAATGCTCTTTGCTGCTTTCATCTCAGGTAACAGCGTGTGTGCCCAGGGTTTAGAAGAGCTACCTCTGGGCAGAACCCACCCACCACATCCTCTCCTTGGCTGGGATTTGGGCAGCCAATCCATCTGGCATGCCCTGCCATGGTGCACGCCCAGATTCGCCCGGGAACTGCTCTCTCCAGGCGCCTTGTAAGCTGGGTGTGGTAGGAAAGGACGGGAGCAGCAGTGCCCCTGCTGTGTCCCACAGCTGCACATCCCACCCTGAGCTCAGGCTCAGGCCCAGCCCTCCCGGGGAGACCCTCTCAGTTGCTGTCGAACACACCCGCCTTGGCAGGGAGGCCCGCACAGTTAGAGGACTGCTCAGCAGCTGGGTGAGAGGGGGAAAAGGAATACGCTGCTCTTCTTCGGGCTTCTCTTTACCGTCACTGCCAGCTATACAGCAAAATGGCGCCCACGGCCCCGGCTGCCTCCCATCCAGACAGGCCCGCGCCCGTTACCTGGGCGGGAGCAGGCGCTGCGCAAGCGCAACGGCCGCCTCCGCCGCGCGGCACGCCGGGAGTTGTAGTGCGGGCCGGGCCGGGCCGGGCCGGGCCCGCCCCGGCGGGGGCACGGGCACGGGCACGCAGCGGCGGGCTGTGCCCCGCGCCGGCTCTCGTACCCTCACGGGCACGTCTGCACCCTCACCCTGGGTCCGGTGCCCTCAGAGCACTGGCCTACACCCTCATCCCTGCCCTGGCCGCGCACAGCACAGAAGTTTCCTGAAAGACCGAGGAAACCCACTTTTCTGTCTCACCGAAGGCTGGTCAGGGCTGTGAATTTTAGGAAATCCGGGCACCCGCAGTCCAGCTCTCCTCACAGTTACATTTCTGCACTTCTACTCGGGTTCACTCAGCTCAGATGCTAAAAATTACAGCTCCTACAGCACTCCTGCGTGTTGCTTACCTCAACCTTTGCAAAAGCCCACTCATTTCCTTTCTGCGCTCCGCCTCACCGCAGTGCCCTCCTCCATCTCCTGCCCTGGCCGACTGACCAGCCAGTTTGGTACCTGGGCTATCGATCATTTTGGGGACTGCAGCCTCAGAGCTCCATGCTACGTTGGCTTGTGCAGGACCTCCATCTCTGCTGCAGAGGAGGTTGGAATTGGCCAAGGCATCCCACTGCTACTAAGAGGAGACTGAGATGGGTGCTGACAGCGTGAACACAAATGTCGTTTCCTCTGAAAACCGGTCTCAGTAGAGGGATGAAAAGGCTTTGATTCAAGCATTTCTACAGAAGCCACTGAACTTCCAAGATTTTGTAAATCTTTGAGGCTGGGGAAGAGAATAAAATGTTAACATCCTTTCATTTAAAAAATGGATTTTACTTTGTCTCATTCAAACATCTTTTACAATTCACGTTTTCAACAAAATTTCATGCAATGGAAAGACAGACCAAGTCCTACTGTGCTACCATTGTAATCCCAAATGAACTAACTCACTGCAGCCAAGGGAACAAGAAAAAGAAAATAATTTTTTTATGTCAACATGTCAACAGATGGCTTGTTGGAAGCATTAATTGTTAGGAAATGCTTTTGTGAAATACAGGAAACCTCTAAATCTGCTACTGAATAACTCGAAGCTCAGAGAAATAAATTCAAGCTCAAAACCAATGAAGTACTTGAGGATGAAGAGAGCTCTTGCTGGCTTCTGTGACTAAGATAAGGTAGGGCTGTGTTTTGTTTCAGCTAAGCTGAAAGATGCGGCCTGTGCTTACTATATGTCCTGGCGTATGCAGCTCTACCAGAAATGCTGGCCAATGTCCTCATTCATGTCTTCATTGAAGAGGAGAGACTAGCCAGAGGAAGGCTGCCTTGCCTTTCAGCTCCAGGTTGAATTTGTAAGAGACTTTCCTCCGGACTATGTGGGGTTGGCTGCAAGGGCTATTTTGGCAGCCAGCCGGGGTACGCAGGCTGCAGAAACGTTGTGCTGGGATCCGAGGGGGATGTGGCACAGTGGCAAGATTTGCTTGCTGGGGAGTGTTTGGTTCCAGTCACTGGAAGGAGAGCTGGATAAATGGTAATAAAATCGGAAAAGAAAAGCCTCCAGGAACGGCATTCAATATTTAAGAGGGATGTTACTGTTAATAGCATTAAACACATACTAAGGTTAAGAAGGCTGAGAAGCCAAGCTTTGTCTAAGATTCTTATGTAGTGCCTCTCACCTGTGCAGAGGCAAGCAGCATTGACAGTACTAGAAAGAGGCAGAAAACCCCAGAGTTTGCACTGGCAAAGGCAGGAGGTACTTGTTTTTGATTCATGACATTACTTCAGGGTTGTGCTGATTCCACCTGTTATCGTAATAGCCCTCATCAGTGAGTGAAGCCTTGGGGGAACGTGGGCAGGCTGTGAGGGTCATCTCCCAGAAGGGGAAGGAAGTAGCAGTTGCACAAATATGCACTCTGAAATGCCAAGGGCACTGGAAATCCTTACAGAGCATCAAAAACTCTTCTGTAACAGAGACATACAACTACTAAATGATGGAAATGCTCACAGGAATTGCTAGAACGAAGATTTAGAAAGTTCTCTACACTATTTTAGCATGTTTTGTTTGGAATTTCATTCCATGTAATTTTTTGATGAGAAAGGAGTCACTAAGGGGGCAGAAGCCTGTCTCCAGCTCTCACCGTGATTTCCTGTAGTCAGTGTTTATTTATGTGCCAGGGAAGGGTAAGCTCTAGAAAGTGATGGACAGCTGATGTCCGCTCTAGATCCAGCACAAGTCTCCATGCTGCTCATTTCAGGGCCTATAGGGAGAGCACAGCCTAGGAACCAAATTCTTCCATAAGTAACATTGCTACCACCCATTCTACTTTTATTTTCCTCCTTCAAAGTACTAACATACTCTTACAAACAATCATCACCCATTCTACTTTTATTTTCCTCCTTCAAAGTACTAACATACTCTTACAAACAATCATCCAAATCTTAGCTGCTCCTGCAAAGTGCTCTCAGGCTCATGGAAACATTTTTACCGCTGCAGAGTCATCGGAGGTGGGAGGCAGAGGCGTTTCCCTTCCAAAGTTCTGTAGCAGTTTGCTACGTGGGCTGCAATCGATGAGAGCCTAAAGATCAGCAGGGCTGCAGCCTACCTCGATTCACGGATTCCAAATTCCCTGTGAGGAAACAGACACAGAGAACCACTGGCGACACAGGTGTTCATGCCCCCACATACAGACGTTTCATACCTCAGCTCCGGGTGTGAAAGCAGTGGACTTCCCTCCGCTGAGCTGTGCTGCTTTGTCTCCACAAACTGATGGTTCTTCCTTTGCTGAGAAGGACGGTCAGTCTCTGGTTGTGTCTGCACGTCATTGCCTTGACTTTGGGGCTTGGGTACACTGGCTGTCTTTTAGGAATTGAACTCTGTAGAAAGAGGGAACGCATGGAGGCTTTGGTTTCTTTATGCAAGGGCTGCCCAGAACTGAGAACAGGATTGTGGTTGCAAGGAGAGAGAGCGAAGTTAGCCCAAATGACATTGCCTTAACTATGAATTAAGCAGCAGGATGGTCAGTCTGTTCCCATAGAAACAACCCTTGAAGCCATTTCCAACCTGCTCCACCCCAGCTGCTCTTCCAAGAAGCCCGTGCTTGGCCTGGCAGCTGTTTCTTCTCTTCCCCAGCCCTCTTACCTCCACGTTGGCACAGGTTCAGACGTGGAAATCACCATCATCCATGCAAGGGTCCCAGTCCCAGTGTGATTCCCGCTTCCTAGGACAGGTTAACAGCCACCACCAAGACAGCTACCCTCAATCCATGGACACGTGTACTTTCTGAACTATCATTCTCTCCCTGCCCCAAACATCAGTTTGTTGTTTCTTCTGCAATAGGAGGAGTGGGTGAATATTTTGGAATAACATTACAGACCGAGAAGGGGTGTGTTCTACTTTGATAGAACTTCATCTTCTCCTTCCACAGGTGAAAAATGCAGGCTGCCAGTATCTCCCACTCAACGTTTCTAAGCTACTCAGTGCTTTCACTTTCATTCGGATAGATCAAGAATAGCTTTTCTGCAGTAAGAAAAAGCAGCAGTTCAATGCCAGGACAAACAGGATTTTACCTGCAGCCTGATGGAGAACCGGCTTACGTCCAGCACTGAACGGTACCACGTTAGAAGTTGCCCTTCCTGGAGCTCTCTTCTGTTCTCCCTGCCCTTCCCCAGCCCCGCATTAAGAGCTGCAGGGACTTCCTGAGCAGGGTTTACCGAACCGCAGCTCCAAACTCGCACCGAGTTCACACTGCCAGCAAACCAAGGCGGGGGAAAACCAAGCGACTGGCTACTGTGGAGGTCACGGAGTGAGGGATTACATATTCAAGGCATCGTTGGGGTGATTAATTTTGCACTGAAGCAACCCGAGAGCACGAACTGAACTGCGTCCCCCACCTGCAGCTACAGCCGCAAGTCTCATCTCGGGAGCCCGGAGCAGAAAAGCCCCATCCTTGCGCTGCTTAGCGCAGCCAACACCGAGCGCCGCCGGCACAGCAACGCCACGGAGGCGAGCCCTCGGCCCCGCGCCGGCGCGGCCCGGCCTGGCCGCCCACGGCCCCGGCGCCGCCCGGGAGCTGCAGGCAGCCTTGACCCGGGCCGGGCCGGGCCGGGCCGCGAGCCGGGGCCGCCAGGGGCCGCCGCGGCGCCGGCAGCAGCGCGGGGCCGCCGGGCTCTGCGGCGGGGCCGCCGCTCGCCGCGGGTGAGCTCCCGGCCGGGGCTGCTCGGCAGCGCCGGGGGCGGGGGGGGGATGCGCGGCGCGGCGCGGCGGGGCGGCGCGGGCAGAGCTCCGCCGCCGGGGCCGGCATCCCCCGCCCCGGGGCGGCGGCGGCGACCGGGAGCGCTGCCCGAGCGGCGGCGGCTCTGGGCGCGGGAGCGGGCGGGAGCGGAGGTACGCACCGCCCCGGGGGCGGAGGGGGGGGGGGCTGGCGGGGCCCCCCCCGCTCCCGCCGCAGTGGGAGGGCAGGGCCCGAGCCGCGCCGCCGGGGCCGCTCCTTTCCGGCTGTCCGCGGGTCTGCCGCGCCGCGGCCCGCAGCTTCCTCCGGCCGCGCTGGATGGGGCCGGGGATCGGTGACAGCGGGGCGGTAGGGCTGCGGGGCTGCCTCAGGTGCTTCGCAGCGGTGCCGTTTCGCCGGGCACCGCGGGCGAGGGTGTGCGGCGGGGAAAGGAATTTGAACCCCTGCCGCACCCTCAGTCGATTAAATCAGCCCACGAAGTCCCTGACCGCTTGCACGCTCCTCACCTACGACCACACAAAGCGCAGGCAGGCCTTTGCTCCCGCAAAGAAAGGAGGGCTCCGGTGTTCCTCCCGCAGGAGCAGGCAGGTACGGCGTGAGCCGGGCGGCCGCACGCAAAGCCGGCTACCGTGCAAGCTGCGAGACCGCGGCAGGCTGAGGTGGAGCAGGAGGAGTTAGTCAGGGGCTGTCACGGCTGGGCTCGCCCCCGTTGAGCCTGTCTTTTCCTGTTTTCTTGCGATCTGCAGGCTGCTGATTGTTCCGATTTTCCCTCTACTTTTTTTGCTAGGGATGACCTCTAAGGATGCTTCAGGTGAAGCTAATAGTAACTGGAGATGACTTTGGCTATTGTCCTCGGAGAAACCAAGGCATCGTGGACTGTTTCCTGGCTGGTGCGGTATCTAACGTGTCCCTTCTAGTCAACGGAAGTGCTGCAGCAGATGCAGCCAAGCTGGCAAGGAGGTAAGCTACTTTCTTTAGCTCCTTTGTGGACAGCCTCCACAGGCTACGCACAGAAGCCAAGCCCGTAAAATTTAGTATTTTGTAGCCCCAGTGTAAACATGGTATCATAGCCCAGGCCGGTATAAGAAAACTGGATTCCAAGCATATTTACTAAGACTCTTCATAGTCAGACCAGTGACCTGCCAACCATACCCGTAGTGGCTCTTTCTCTGGTATTAGCCACTGCACTGCACCTTTTTTTCCTTGGGATAGAAAGCTGCTTATGCAATTTGACTAGTAGAGTTTGGGTTTGTAGGAATTTCTTTTCCCACCCTTCTAAAAGATGCGCCATCAGAATGAAAGTCCACACTATATACTCAGGCCAAGCTGCTACTCCTAAAACTATTAGAGCGTAAAAACACAAATCTTTAAACCTCACTTAATTTTATGCATTTCAGCCAGACTGAACACAGGGTCAGCCAGGTTCATTGCAGAATCAGGGAAGGGTTGTGATTCTGCGAGGGCTAAGTTATAAATCTGGGCAGTGGAAAACTTGATTTTTCCACCCCAGAAACCTTTTAAAAAAGCACCTCAATATTTCTATTAATTCTAGGCTTGATAAATCAATTTGTAAAAACTGCATACATAAAGAGAGGGACAATACCTTTTACCTGCCTTGTACCTACCACCTTTACTCCTTCACAAACTCCTCAGAGGTTGCTGGCACCGTTGGCTCTGTAGCAAATCAAGTGCTATGTGTCGTTCTCATGGACTAGCCCAGCAAATCCTTTGATAGGAAGTATTACTTGTATTTAGAAGGTAAAACCCAGCTAATGCTTCAGCTCCAGTGTGGGCAGGTACTTGGAAGCAGGAGCGTGTCCTGAAAGAGAGAGCAGCAGTGTTGAGAAACAACTTAGGAAGGCAGAAAAGGAAAGGAGCTGTACTGGTACTAGAAGAACTGAGACCTTACGCTTCAAACACAGCTGCTGCAGGGGACAGTTTCATGAGAGTCACACTGTCCTTGCTTTCCTTGAGCATCTCTCCCCATTTTGGCTGTGATTTTAGGGGTACTTGGAAATTGTTTGCAGCCTGTAGCTTCTTCGGTGCTGAGTGGTGGAGGAAAGCCAGGGTGCGGTGTTAGTGGCAAACTGGTCTTCTGTTGAAAAGGTTAGAGATTACACACAAACACTGAGAGAGGAACTGTCTCTGGGATGATCGGGGAGAGGCAGAAAGACACAACACTGTTGAGATGCCTAAAATCCTGTTAGTAAATTAAATAAATGAAATGTAAAACAAGGAGATAAAAGCCAGCACTTCTCTCAGTCGCAGAGGCACCATGAAACCCTTTAAGCCCTAATGCTCTGGTAATGTTGTCAGCTATTTTGGCCATGGTCTTTAGCAGGCTTTTAAATATAGAATCCACCTGGCCTCATTTCCATAGCCAGAAAGTAGGCCATGTAATCAGAGGTTTAAAAAGCATCTGTGAATCCAGGTCATGACACTCGTGCTGACAGCTGATATGGGTGTGAAAAGCCAGGTTGGAGGGCAGGTGACAGCAAAAGCTGCAACCTGCTACTACAATTGCATTCTTTTAGGGGGCAGTTTTGAATTGTAAATGTGAATGAAATGGATTTAAATCTATTTCTGAGAATATAAGCAGAGTGACTTTGGGAACATCTGTTAGCACTGAAGATCAACAGCCCAGGTTCTGCAGTTCCTCATTTGTGTAACTCTCTGCAGCTGTATTCAGCCCTACCCGTGCATGGGGGAAGCATTTGCATGTTTGGGGAAAAGGGTTCGCCATCTTCTAATGCAAGCCCCACTTCAGGTGCTGCTAGGACACATGCACTTAATTGGCACCTGTGCATGTAAACAAACTCTTGTGTCACCCCTAAGATATTTGTTTCTCTATTGCAAAGGTTCATGCAAACTCTCTTTAGACACAGATGTCTAATAGGTCAGACTTACTAGAAATGTCTTGAATCCTCCTCATCTTGCGGTGCAAAAATGGGAAAGTATCACTGTTGCTTGACTGCCTTGCCACTGTTACTCCCTCTTCCCCCTGCTTGGTGTTGGCTCCCATCCCGCTGTGAATATTGAGGCTTTGCAACACTTCGTGTCTTATGGGATTAAAGTCTGCCCTGTTTTTTCTCCCCATGTTTGTGTCCCCCCCCCTCCCAACTAAGCAAGTACGATATATATATACACTATATATATATATACACACACATGCATATATGCTTAACTCCGTAGCAGACATTTCAGCCTTGACTAGACAGTGGTGTAAGCAGGGAGACTGGATCTATCACCAGCTGAGAGAAGAGGCTTGAAGCAAGTAGCTTGTTCTTTCCTGCGGTGCATTCCAGTGTTGTGGGATTTGGTCTTTTGCACACATGGTGCCAGGATTGTCGGAGTGCTGGACTTGTGGAGATTATCTGGGTGGTTCTTGATTACCTGTCTATGACATGGTTGCCCGTGGCTGCAGGTCTTGAGCTCTCTCTCCTCACCTGGTTTTCAGTTAATTGGCCACAGGCAAAGCTAATTAGTAATAAGACAACTTTTCTTGCAGGATAGTCCTTCTTAAGCACTTCATGCTGCCCTGCAATGTTAGGACTCAGCATCCTTCAGGAAGGAACACAGTTATTCTGGAATTTCATTCCTCCATTTTCACAATAATTCTGTAGGCTTCTGGGTATACCATCTGTTGCCCTGTGGTTTGATTAGAAGCCTTGGCAGAAATGTGATGGTAGTCAGCAGATCTTTGTACCAGCTCTAACACAAACTAATTGTAAAACAGCAGAACCAAGCAGTAAATAATACATCTTCCCTAACATCTACATTCTGGATCCTGGGCTTTTTCTCATTCACTGCCACAACTGGGCTAAAAGAAGGGACCCACTCACTTCAGGCAAAAGAGAAGTTTCAGCAGAGGCCTGATTCATCACCAAACGACAAAGCTATTGATAGCAGCTGCTGGAGCAGTACATAACCAGAACAGCAGGCGGGAGAAGAGACTTCCATTGCAGGGTTTTTTTTCAGTAACTCAAAACTCTTCTCTTTATGGGACATAGACTGACTGCGACTTCCTGGTTACCCATGTAATATAATCTCGATTTTCTACTTACCAAGCCCCACCTTGAAGTCAGCCAGTCTTCCTGGTGCTTATTCCAGAGCCTTTCCCAGAGACTGGAAGGGTTATTTTGTTACCTGAAATGAATAGGTGCCTTCATTTTTCCTTAGAAATATGGAGCTAGCAGAAAGAGAGAGACCCGAGATGGTTTGCTGCCATATTTTCCCTCCCTTTTATCAACCAGCTCAGTTGTGACTGAGTATTAGGACCCTTTTCCAGATGATTATATCCAAATACTTGATGAAGAGTGACATATTTTAGAACACAACCTCAGTCTTCCTGTTTTTTTTTTTTTTCAGTTTAAATGCTGAACATTAGCTACACAAAAGCTGAAGCCCCCACAACATCTGGGTACATTTAACAGAAGATTCTAACAAAACCACATTTAATTGCTCTCTATGTTTTCACTTCCTTTCCCATCAACACTAATTGCAAAATGTGTGTGTAAATTGTGACTTAATTCTGACCCTCCCGGCCAACATGTGACTAATCGAGAAGTCGCTCATGCTTTCTCATCACCCTTTTATCTGACTGCTAATCACAAGGCAGACAGTTCCACTGCTGAACTATGTCTGGATTAGGGGTGGGGCCCAATCCGAGGCCTTAAAACTAGAATCCCGGATCATATTAACTTTACTGGCAGCAGCACTTTTTGCTGACGTAAGGTCATGGACGCAGGAGCTTCAGTTGATACAAGGATGTAATTAAAAAGAAAGTCACGTCCCTAAGCTATGTTACAGTACCGGTTCTTAACACTGCAGAGGCTTTGGAGTGTTTCGTCCAGCAGGAATAAGACCGTAGCAGTAATGGAGCAAGACAAGATGCTATTTGATGAAAGACAGTTAGATCTTACCGTTTGCTGAAGCGTGAAAGTGCCGGGGGTGGGGAAGTCTGAAAATGCCAACATGGAGAAACTAAGAGGTGCGCTTTTTCGCACAAAGCACAGCCTTGCTTTGTCTGGCTTCAGACGCTTGGATGTTTACTGAAGCAGGATGTCGAGGTACAGATATCTACATGAGGCTCTTAATTGTGTCACACTTGGGCTGAAACCTGATGAAGCACTAATTTCCCGGATGAGGATACAAACAGGATGCCGAAGGTGGCATCAGGGAAAAGGGTAAGTGCCATGCTTATGCCAGAGCATGCAGCCTTCAGCAAGACAATTGGGACTGGGCTGGGGGAATCACATAATTCCCACAGCCACTGCAACTGCTCCCAGGAACGCAGGGACTGCACACAGTCCATGCCATGGCCAGGAAGGACCCAGGGCACCGTTACTCATCCACCGAGCTCAGAAATGTGCAAAGCTGGTGGGCACTTTAAAGAGTGACTCAGTATAGTAACAGTCTCCAGGGACCCTTTACTGCTAAGGATATGAATGAAGAGGGATTGCAACTGCACAAAAGCCCATTGCCTCAGCAGAGACATTTGTTCAGAGCACTTGCGTGGCAAAACAAGCAACTACTTGAAAAGGAAGCAGTTTAGCTGATTGTATTTCCTCTCTCTGTTTGGTAACTGGGCCGGGCTTGTTGACTCAGAAATTGTTCCAGACTGAATTCCTTGTTGCCCCTTGTAGCATTTGTTGTAAGGGTATCTCCTTCCCCCCCCTACGGCAGATGCTGAGCAGAGAACCACAGAGCCAGGCTGGCTTTAACAGCCAGCTCCCTCTGAGTGGAAGCAGCTCACTGATGGCCTAACCTTAGTGGCTGCAGAAGCTACTGGCCTGAACCTCTTCTCAACAAGCTCACAGACAGCCCAGTCTAATGCTCCTTATGCTGTAGGAGCACACGCTTGTAGACACTGTCCTTTGGCTTTATCAGGAGTGAACTGAACCCTTGTGCTAAATCCTGCTTCATGTCTCTGCATTCTCCAGGGCATTGGGACAGACTTGCAAACACCTAGACATGGGCCTCTCCAAACAGACTGTGGAAGGGTCATTGCTGCTTAAAACAACCACCAAAATGAGTTTAGAGACACCAAGCAGATTCCTCAGCATCATTTTGTTTTGGCAACGGTAGCTGTTACTGCAGTGCTTTTATTGCAGAAACTAAACTGTTGCTTGAAGCTCAATGCCAATCCTTTTATATTGAATCTGGGGTGGAACAATTAGCAGTTAGACTTGACTGGCAGTGACCAGCAGGGCTCACCCTGTCCCATCTATAAAGGACTTAGGGAGAGGAGTGGGTATGAGGCCAAACCCACAGCAGCCAAGCTCTGTTCCCAGTGTGGCATCACATGCTGTATAAGCTGCTTGAGCTGCTGGTCTCTGCTTCAGTATTTCAGCCAATAAAATAGCAGATACTTTCTAGTCTTTGAAAAGATGTGGGCAACTATAAAGTATGATTGTGTAGCAGAAACAATCATCTGCCCTCTGAAAAAGGGGCCCTTCCAGGATATTCCCATAAGGTGACTTTTCTCCCTGCCTTTTTTACAACACAGCATGCCTTGGCATTGCTCTTGGTTGCAGAAGCTACATTTCAGTGGCGAGAGGCACTCAGGAGCAAGAGTTAGTCCAGTGTGTGTCGTAGTCAGTGGGAAAAAAGCCTGTTGGTTCAGTCTTAAAGCCCAAGCCTCTGGCCAGGACAGAGCATGATTGGAGCCCTGTCTCCCAAGGTACAGCCCAGCTAATTACTATAATGCTTTAAGTTTTGCCCGTGTTTTCATCTCATTGCACTTAGGACTTCAGATACTCATGCAGTGTCAGGACTGTTAGGAATGAACACTGGGCAGCAGGACATTTGGTGCTGAATAGGAGCATCATCTGGCTCATTGCATCCAGAGGAAACACACATATTTAGGTACAGGAAAATGCTAGCTAGCAACAGAACCCTGCTGTGCCCGCTGCGTTGTCCTCCTTCCCATATCCTTACAGCTTTCCCAGCATGCCTGCGTCTGTACATCTCCCACAGATGAATGTTTCTGAACAAGTTTCTCACGTGCCGTGCTGTGAGTTTTGGTTTCAGTCCCCGTGCCCCAGAGCCGTTAAACACTAGCAGTTCCTCTTTAGATGCTTCAGCATGGACAGTCTTGTCAAACCAGCCAGGACTAACTCTAAGAGAAAACTATTACGATACTCAGCTGGTGTTAGCCAAAGCTCCGCAACATGCTCTAATGTTACAGTCAGAGTCTCCCCTTACAGCAAGAACAAGGGCAGCTCTCTCTGCACTTCCACATTCTGCACATTCCCCAGCTCTGGGGCTGGTTTCAGCTCAGGCGGAGGAGCGGCTGTAATGTTACGCAGCGCAGTGCTCGGCTCCTTGGTGTCCCACACCTGTCGGAGGGGCTTGCCTTTTCCTGGAAATAGCGTCCCTCGCAGCATTTGAGGCATTGCACAATTGGAGGTGGTTCATTCGATGCTCCTGGGAGACGACACTGAGAGGCTCAGCTGTTCATTTCTTGCCCTCCCACAACACATGAGAAGGAGAGTGCTCAACAAAGTCTTCCATCTGCTGATTCATGGTAACACATGAATCCATTTTTCTTGCAGACAGCAGTGGCTGCGGTACAAATAATGCTATCAGCTGATGCAGTCAGAGCTTCCCAGAGACATGATAAAGAATCTGGGGTGGACTTCTAAAAACAAAACCACAGGCTCCCCCTCTGCCTTTGGGCTCATGCAGGGTACGCAGCAGGTCACAGGATGGAGGGGAAGCCCTCCTGCCACAGCACCCCTTCTGCACTGCAGCTGCCTCCCGCCCTGCCATCAGCTGCCTACTGAAGGGCCCCCGCTCCCAATGACAGCATCTTCCAGTCTTGTATTAGCAAGGAGTTAGCGTGCACGTCGTGTGCTCAGGCCCCATGTATGAAAGCCAGATGAACGTTTACCATCAATTATACAATCAGGCCCTGCTGCAGAGGAATCACCAAATCAGCAAAGCCAGAGAGGACCCTTCTCTCCACAAGTTGTTTTCCTCCATTAAGCTAACATTCAAGCTCCCTAATCACACAGTGGCCTGGAAAGACATGGACTCATTTGTTTCACAGAGCTGTCCATATAACTTGACTCATAACATTTATGTCTTTGAGAAGGAGCAGTATCTAGCGACAGACTACACCATCCCCCTGGAGCACAAGACACGGAGGAGCCAGGAAAAAAGACTTTCAGTCCTGCAAGGGCCAAAGCCTAAGGAGCTAAATGACGCTGACTTGGTCCAATCCATCCACAGTCCTTCTGTCTCCAGGACCTCGGTGCTTCACTAGCCAGCTTCAGGGCAGCAGACAGAAGGGAAAGATCTGTTTTTTGCACATTTTGCCTAAATGGAGATTGCTTTTGTTTTCCTCCTTGTGGTACAAGGGCTGTAACAGGGACCAACCATGCCCAGTTTTAGCAGCTCCATGCAGAAGTTCCAGGAAGGATTTAAAGCGTCACAGACTTGTTGCCTTGAAATTAAGTCTGCACCATGACTCAGACTGGGCAGCACAGAAGGAACATTGCAGTTCTGTCACTTACTGGGTCAGCCAGAGGCCAGGGGTTGTCTTGGAAAAAGTTTCAAAGCATCATTTTGGCGACTGATTCTGAGGATTTCCAGAAGCGCTAATGAAACTCAGCACAAATCTGAGCACTCACAGGTCCTGTTTTTGTTGTAGGGGAATCCACAGCACAGACCAAGAAGGAAACACCAGCGCTTTGCAAAGCCCTGTGGCTGAGAGGAGCTCTGCAGACACACTAGCTCCATCGTTTGTTTCTTTTATTTTTTTTAATGTTGCAGAGTGCAACTATTTAATAAATTGTACCCCTGTGATTCCTTACCAAGGCTTTACACTTACACTGCCGATCTCCCTGCAGTAATCCTTCGTCTGGGCCAGCGAGATGCTGCTTTGTACAGCTTAGCCTTGTCACTCAGTGAGTGATCATCTGCACCAGTAGACAGAAACCTGGCCACTGCGGGCAATTTCAGCTGCAGCCTCTTGGACCAGGAAACCCTTAAACTCAGACAATAGCCTGTAGCCTTGTAACACTTGTAGCCTATGCTGCTGCCGTAACAGCTGCCTTGGGCGCTGTTTATATATGATTGGATTCTACTTAAGGGCAGGGTTAGAAGTTGTCAAGTAAAACTCAAATGTCTCATAAATGTGGCATCTTTAATAGGGTAAACAACTCAAGGGAATACCTAGCAAGGGCTAACGAAGTGCTTTAGAAAAGGGTTGCAAGGTCCAGATTTCTCTGTCGGGCACTAGTGACTGCAGGGCAGCTACTAGTAGCATGCAGTTAGAGCATTTAGTGCAGTTACAGCATTTGAATGGCAGTCACAGCATTTAGTCTGAGATACCTCCTGGCTGCTCTCTCCACAGGAGTCAGGGTGAGAAGAGAGCTGGGAGAGTCTCACAGACTGGCCCTTGGCAGACTGCACAGGGTTGTTACCTGGAGATGTTCTGCTCTGGTTAGTGGTGTTCTGCTTTGCTTTCTAGAAGAGCAGAGATACGGAGATGTACTCCAGTGAGTACAACACCACTTCTTAGCTCAGTCTAGATCTTTCACTGAAATCTCCCCCTTTGGCCACAGTAAGGGAAGTAGAGGTGCAAAGCTTAACAGATATTCATTCCTGTTACAGATACAACATCCCAATAGGCCTGCATGCCAACCTCTCCGAGGGCTCTCCTGTATGTGAGGTGCTCAAGACAAACTCTTCTCTGCTCAACCAAGATGGATTCTTCCATGGGAAAATGGGATTCAGAACAGCTCTATCAAAAGGTCTCCTGAATATGTCAGAGGTAGGAGAAAGCCACATACAACCACGCAGCTTGCTTTCCTGATACAGATCAGCCTGCACTTACCCCAGCACATAACAGCTGAAGATCTTTCCCAGGTCCCAGCTGTGACTAAGCTTAGAGCTGAATCTTGACTGTGTTGCCTGGGCAGCTGGAGCTGGCTTTCTGCACCCTGGGCCTAATTCTGCCACAGGCTTTGCAGCCTTTGAGAACTCATTCCTCCCTGCTTCCGTGCCTGCATACACCAATGTCCTGTTAACTACTTATCTGAGGGGGCAGAAGAGGCATAGGAACAGATATTTACAAAGAACCTAGAGATCAATAAAGGGAAAGTGCCAGAGAAGCGCTAAGTAGGCAGTAGGCTTTTCATCACCTTGAGAGAGGCTTTCGTCCTCTAGGGAGATGGCTGGTTTTGCCCCATGAGCAAGGATGAATGTGTTCAGGTGATCAAAACTGCCTATGGGATATGAGCACCCATTTCCCCATTCATTTTAAAGGGAAATGGGTATTCAAATATCCTATGTATTTTAGAAAATCCCAGTATCGGCACCATCCACAGACCCAGTACTATAAAGAGACCCATGCCTAGGGGAGGTTCTGGGCAACCCAGCAGCGCTGCATGTCTGTTTATACCTCATAGCACTCTGTGCCTCCCAGGGCCAGGTCCCGAGTACTGGCCAGCAAGGTCTCCAGCAGCCCCCTTGCGCTCTCCTGATCTCAGCCTGCTGACAGGTCTTGCTCTGACCCTTCTCTGCTGCGCAGGTGAAACAGGAGCTGAAGGCCCAGGTGGAGCTGTTCCGTGAGCTGACAGGTCACCTGCCTCCTCACATGGATGGGCACCAGCACATCCACGTCCTCCCAGGTAAGAAGGGAATCCTCTTCTTCCAGCACCGAGCAGGTGGGAGAGTCGGAGAGTCAGCTCAGAGGGGACTCCCCTTGTCACAGCTCCCTGTTTGGGCAATAAACCTCGCCATAAGATACTTGTTCTGCAATTGCAGTTTGAATGTTCCCACCTGGGCCCTGGGGAGACCGTCCTGCCTGGGCCCAAACCGGCTGCTTGCTGACCTGGGTCTTCCCGTAGCAGCGCAAGGGGATTAGTGGCACAAATGGCCCAGGTTACACCTTTTCCTCCAAGGACTGATAATCCACCTCAGCATTCTCATTCCGTGCTCCTGCCCACATCGAAGGAGGCAGGCCAGGGCCAGCAGCAGACTGGCCAGTTCAAACTGGAATGCTCGTGTTTGGGAAAGCGGGCAGCTCTTTCAGGTGCTAGGAGAACTCCATCCTATCAGTTGTGTTTCCACACCAGCCTCTGTCTGCAGGTCTCGGCACACTTTACAGAGGTGGGCAAGTGTCCTTGTCCCTGTTTTGCAAATAACGTCATTGTGGTAGAGAGATGGGAAACCAAATGAGCAAAAAAATCCACATTTCCCCACTGCAGCACTCAGCTGCCGCTGGATGACATCGCTCTTGGCAATTTACCCTCACAACACATCTGGCTGTGCAGGGACTTGATGAAGAACTTGTTCCGGACAGTGCAGTCACCTCTGGTGCACTCTAGGACCAGAGCCACTAACTTAGAAGGGGTTGCTGGACTAAATGCTCAGCACTGAAGGGGAGACAAGGCACCTATAGCAGACGTTGAGGGAGTAATGTTTCCAGCGTAGAAGGGGACTCCCATCCAGATGAAGAAAACCATTTCAGAGGAAGAGAAGCCAAATGGGTTTATATTTTCTTAAACATGGCAAGGGAAGACCTCTCTGTGCTAACAGCTTTCAGGGGGCATGATGAGCTGCTTGTCTAATTCCTGACTAAAGCGTCTCTGTTTTTACTTACAGAGGTCAGGCACGTATTTGCAGAGGTGTTAGAGGAATATGGGATTAAGTACACACGTGTCCCAATAGAGCCAGGACTTCATAACTGTGACTGGATTCCACCATCGCTGATGGACTTCTATCTGGGAGTAGAAGAAGATTCTTTTAACACAGTGGATGTGTTTACAAGGCATGGAATAAGGTAAGACAGGCATTACTCATCCTTTTTGTAGTAAAGCTTTAAGATCTTACCCGTTCCTGATAGCATCTTTTCAGAATGGAACACCACCTTTCTCCTTGGGGCTTACCAGAAGGTTCAGGAGGAGTACAAAAGTGCTGGGGGCACTGGGGCTTAGTAAGCAGATTTGTTTGAACAGAGATGACTCAGTTCCCACCTGAAAGGGATTGTTCTTTTCAGGGTATGTTTCGCAGCCCTTCAGTGAAGCAGCATTAGCCTGGCATCTGGGACTGTGGGAGGCTGAAGTGCTGTATCAACACTGGAATTTTAAAAGTATGACCTAGGGAAAGTTTTCGAGAAATAACTTTTCATCTCCCTGGAATAGTGGAGAAAGGGTTTTAAGTAGCAGGAAAGAGACTAATTAGAAACAAGTGTTTGCTGTTAAGGGGAGGCAGGAAGCCCAGAGAGCTTGCAGTGCCACAGCCTGTGATCACTGCTCTAAGCAAACAGTCTTGTCAGTGTCCTTCATCTCAGGGGCCAATCCCAAAAAGCTCGGCCCTTGCCCCAATAACATACTTTTATTGAAAGCTGAGACAGTGTTTTATGGATTAAAGACATTTCCTTTGAGACCCCTGCAGTCACCTGTCCTTTGGGGCAGATTTCATGACCTCCTCAGCCTACTGAAAAAGTTATTTTCTTGGAATTTTTTTTTTGGATCAGTTGTTCTGAACACGACCAGCATTTCACCGTGCTCCTTCCAGCCAGAGAACACGGACTGTACTCGAACAGCCCATTTCTGAGGGCGAGAAGGGTAGAGCAACTCACAGAGCAGTTCACAGGATTGAGTAACCCTCCTTTCAGGGCAGGGTCACACCAGGGACAGCGCAGGGACGTTCAGTGGGAACCCCGCACGCTCCAGGGCTCCCCGCGCTACCGAGGGACAGGGCTGGCATCGATCGGGGCCTCCGCGAAGCCGGCAATCTGCCTCTCGGGGTGCCGGGAGGACCTGGCGGGGCCGCCCCCGGGACCTGTGCGTTTACAGCCCCGCAGCACCGCCCGCCGGGCCCCTGCTCGGACACTGCCGTGCTCCGCCTCGACTCCTGGCGTCAGGGAGGGCGAGGAGGGTCGGTCTTACATGAGCAACACGTAACTCAAGGAAACCCAGGAAAATGAGAAGAGCGTGGTCTAAGTCCCAGGGAACCCAACTCTGCAACGCAATTTCAGCATCTGTGCAAAGAGGCACCATACTGAGCCCCCGGCCTTCAGTTTACGACATGGGAGAGCGCAAGACTGTGCTTACTGCATGGCAACGAGGCGATAGCAAGTTTAGTCAGTTTACAGTCAAAAAAAGTTAAACTTTTTTTTCCTAAGTCCTGCAAACTCTTCTTGGAGCCAAGTGTTCAGCTGGGCTCTTCCTTGATCAAGCAGGTAAAGACCCCGGCCTTGGGTTCTTCCAAAAACTGCCTCATTCTGCCCTTGCGTACACTTGCACAGCCCTCCTGGGCTTGTACATGCCACGCTAGAAGAAATGAGGTTTGTAGCCAGACTTGAACAAAGAATTGTGTTGAAGCTATGTAACAAACAGCCTCTAGCAGGTGTCCTCTTAGCTGTATGGTCTTTCGTAGTAACCATGTTTTGTCCGGTGTTTTGTCTTTTATTACAGCTCTCTGATACATTCTAGCAGAATGATTTGTTAGCAGGGTGGTTTCCATTTTATTTCAGTCATTTTTTTGTTTCCACTTAGCCGAGGGTTATCGAGAGATGGTTATTATTTAGGTTTTAATTGGCCTAGCAATAATAAGTTATTTTGATAGCATGGTTTTGCGCAGTTTAGCTCTGCTCTTCCCTTTTGTGCCAACAAAATGCACCTGTAAGCTCACAGATGCCAAACACCGCTTGTGCTGCGACACAGTACACGTAAATACAGTAATAATGGCAGTACTGGTACTGGGGCTTTGCTGGGACTTTCTGTCTGACTGAAGAGCCGCTGCTTTAAATAGTATCCTGGTTTCGATAAGGAAAGAAAAAAGCATTACTGGCTTGTAGTTCTGGTTTTACCTTTGTTTATAGTTAAAAGTTTTACCCCCCCCTTTTCTATCTTAACTTTTAGGTACGTTTTGATTCCTAATCCACTGGATGTAACACACTCTTTTCTAACTACCTCGTTAGCATTAATGCCAGTGTTCCCTCCTCTGGCTACAGGTGGCCAGACATTTACATAGGTCTGAGTACCATGGGCAAGAACATGTCTGTCAGTAACATCTGGAGCGCCATCGACACTGCCATCGTGGAGTTCACGTCCAAGGCGCCCTGCCCCGCACACGCAACGCCACAGAGCAGGACAGTGACGATTGAACTGATGGTGCATCCAGGGTACCCCAGCGTCCCGCCTGTTGGCGGCTGCGGGGAAGGGCCAGATGACTTCTCACAGTCCTGGGAGCGCCTCCATGAACTCCAGACATTAATTAAGCCAGAGCTGCAGAGCCATTACAAAACCAGGAACATCCAGCTTTGTTCATTCAAAGATCTTTAAGCAAACAAGCATACATACATACATACATTTATTCATACTCTGAAGATACGCAGTTGCTCATGTCCCGAGAAGGCAGACCACTGTTACCAGCGTAATGCCTCCTGGTACAGCTGACAGGAGCTGTCAACGGCATTAGGATCCTCATGGAAGAGCAACACCCTGTGAGCAGCTACAGGCGACAGCCCAGAGCCCTGACTGGAAGTTTTTAGGCCACAGCATCTCCGTTGAACGTGACAAACCTCTTTCTGCGTCACCCACTCACACGCCATTCCAGCGCAGTGTGGCAGCCAAGGCCCAGCCCTCCTCCCGGGGCTCTGTTCCTGCCAACGCGATGGAGAGCAGCACAAAGACAGGCTTTGCTGCGAGACCAAGCAGCACACTAGCACCCTGAGGGTTCTGACCATTTCTCTTTTTGGACTTAACTGCAAAAAAAAGAAAGGTGCTGGGGAGCAAGCGCTGCTTTGGAGCAACTGCTCGGTGTAGGTTGCCCACAGGAGGCCTGGAAACCTTCAGCATTTGGTTTTCTTAAAGCATCCAGTCATGGTCCCTTCCCCTCCACTCGTGCCTGCCCTTTGGGGCACAGGGGCACGTTACTGCAGAGCGTTCCTCTGGTCAGAGCAATTGGATCACTGGTTTAGCATGGTGGTGTCTGCAGCCATATTCCACGTACAGCCTCAGCTAGCAGTCACTTTGGCTCTTCCTATTTACACTGCCTCTTGGTGTTCAGGCACCATAGGAAAATAACATCAGCCACAGCCCTTTCAGAGAGGCTTTTCTTTTTTTTTTTTGGATGACTTTGCAAGAACAGCAACTGTTGACCCATCTGCTGTTTCAGTAACTGCTGCATATGAGAGCTCACCAGCAACTGTTCCTGCGCTGCCCACTGCCTCTCTTGAAAAACGCGTGGGATGGCTGTGTACCAACTATAAGCAAGTTTTCAAGTGGAGAAGGTCCTTGCATTTGTCCATTTCTACTCCTCTCATCAAAGCGTTCGAACTTCAACAAGCCCTAGTAATACTGGTATGTTTAACTGCGTTCTTAACTGTAGCCCTGTCGCTCACGTGTAACTTTTACGTGGGAAAAAAATATTTTAGATTGTTTATGTTCATTTGCTGTGCAGAAGTGATTTAACGTAATCATTTTTGGTTAACTGTTTTTTTAATATTAAAAATTTCAATATGACCATAATTCTTTTAAGTGAAAAATAAACTCAGGCCTTTTTCTACTGTAACGCTTCTGGAGGCTTTTGGTTTTAGTTATAGCTGGAGAGCAAAGTAAACCCACTCACCTAGCTGCTCTTGTGGCGACTGCCTACGGAGTGCCGAAAGGACGTCTTTTTCTATCGATAACAGGAACCGTTTGACCTTCCCTATAAAACATCTGAGGAGGTTTTTGTTCTGTACAAATATGAAAAACAACATCAGGGATGCTTTAGGAAATATTTTTCCAGGTTCTTTCCTAAATTATTGTCACATAATTAATTTGATACATGACAAGTTTGTTTTTAAAAAACCCACCCACCGTACTGTGCAAGCGCTACACCAAGTGGCCGAGTCAGATGCGAGCAGTAGTTACCTTTTGGCATGACTCGACTGCTGAAGCTTGTCCCGTCGGCGTTTGGCGACCCAAGTTCCTGCTACGGGATAACAGAGAATGAAAAAACCCGAGAGGAGACCCGCAGAAAGCGGCTGACCTTCCAGAGCACAGTTAGACCTGCGAGTGCCATCTAGTGACTGATGCGATTTTATTCACATGCAGGGATAAGCCTGACGGCAACACTGGTTGTTTAATCCCAGATCTCAGCTTTTTCTGTAGTGTGACCATATTTTGATGGATATTTTTTAACCTTACTTTTAACGTTTAGATTGCTCCATATGTGAACTGATGAATTTGCTCGGATCGCAGTCCTCAGGACGTGACAAAGCTGTTGACTGTGGCATGCATTTTCTGCTAGCTGAACACTGCAAACACAACGGCAGTCTTCCCTGAGTTAGTTCTGTATTGCAAATGAAAAAATACATATTTTGCAAATTCCATATTTTTAAACGAACAGCATTAAACCCCAAATTTTCTTTTAAATTCAAGGGAGTTTTAAATGGAGAAATAAATAGAACTACTAAAAGACTTCTAAATAAGGAACCTTTCAATTGTGTAAAATGTATGGAGATAAGGAAGTGTCTCAGCGGTTCTATGAAAGCTTTAAAGACAACACTGAGTTCAAATTAAAACCACATTCAGACCACTACCTACAGATGTCATTGTACCAGGATACTTAAGAAGTCTAAACCCCAAATCTCCCTGAAAATAAAACCATGCCACAAAGCCTTTGAGAGCAATTTTTATTAGGGTAGCAGAATGGAATTGCAGAAAGCCTATACCAGTACTCCCAGGTGTAGTTTCACCAGTACGTTGTTTTTATTTTGGATATTAAACTGCACGTTTAGAATTCAGCATGGCTTAGGGAACCAGAGAGAACAAGAGCTTGATTTCCTGAGTTAACATAGGACTTCATACTTTGATTTTTTTTTCTCCTCAGACTTCAACCATACAGAACAGTATTTGATCTCTGTCTTTTTTCAGAGGGCTGCCTACAAACCAAAGCCATTGCTTAGGTTACACAGCTCGTAGTTTAGAAACTGAACTATGAAGAACACACAAAGAACTGATAGCAATATCTGTCTTCTATGTGACCTTTACAGATGAAATCGGAATAGCTGGTACACGCTGGTGTAGGCCTGTACTGGAGTTCCTCGAATTACACAGCCCTTCCAGTTCCCCTTCAATGGCATCCAAGTCACACCAATTCAAATAAACAGTCTTTGACCTGAGGCTTACAACCAGAAAGTATACTATTTAGTAGTAACAAGGGCAGCAAACTAGTGCTACAGTTTTGTTTTAAATAAAAAGAAAATTTAGAGAATGGCAAGTTTCCATGCCGACAGACATGATCAAAAGGTACAGTGTGATGCGGAAGTTACACACACTTCAGTTTGACAGATAATTTGGCATTATTTTATTATGAATCCGAGTGAGCGTGAATGAAACAAAATCAGTACCAACTTTCTGCAAATGAAGACACAAAGATGTGAGAATTTGGTAATAGACAGTGCTCTCACAAGCCTGAAAACACTTAGGAAATGCAAGTTTCCGTAAATAAGGTGAACGTGGTTTAACTTTATTTACCTGCCAAAGAATCTGTCTAAGAACACTTAAACATAAAATTTCTTAGCTCCCTAACTTATAAAAAAAAAAAAAATTACTTTCAACAGAGGTGAGGTACTGGGCTGTCATTGTTTACACTAAATCAGAAATGAAAGCCGGATGAGAGGGATGAATGAAGAAATAGCAAATATACAAGACATTAAAACCAAAAGAGACCTACCGCTTGACACACTAGCTCTGAAAGGTTGCAAAGGCAGAGGCTGTATTAAAAGTGAGTTTAGGAGTACAGACAACCATCTGGGCCTGAGGGATTTTCCAATTCAACTTCCTGCACATCAAAACGATATGTACTCCCAGATACCCAAGGATTTCTGGAGACAAATCTGTTTGCTCAATAACATACCCAAGTTCGAAAGGCGGGGGAGAGGCGGCAGTTTGATTGTATGGCAGTTTGACTGTGGAGCTATGATCATACTTTAGACTGGGGAAAAAAGGCAGGAGAAAAGCAGACACAGTAAAGGATGCTCAATTCTGAACAGAAAGGGCTTCCTTCAGCATGCGTAGGTGTGCCCTGGAGCAACAGGAAAACAGCTCTGCCTGATTAAGTTAGGATGATAGAATGATACTTGAGGCACTCATTAAATCATCTAACCTGTGTGTTTTTAGAACATAGGAACAGCAGTAGTGAAGCGTGCTCTATTACAGGTTATTGCTTAATCCTCTTATACCATTTTCAGTAAGAACTGTACAGCAATTGGGCTGGGAAGTGGCAGGAGTGCCATCCCATAAAACACAGATGTTTCTTAAGCATTCTGATGGACAGATGTTCTAAGATGACTAGCAGTGCTGTCAGATTTAGTGCCTGACTTCAAAATTAACATTTCCAAAACACCAATTTATCACAGTTTATCGCTTTGGTACCTCTTGGTCCCCAATGTCTGAAACGTCTAAGCCGGTTGCAATGTTGTTCTGTGCACATTTCCCTAGCTACTCTGCATAGGTATTAAGAACAGACAGGAAAGAAGTTTGTAATCACATTCCACTACTCATTTGCTACAGAATTTTTTTTCCAAAGTTTTCCAAAAGCAGGACATAAGCCATCTTTTAATTCAATGACGCACACAAAAACTTGGGTTTCCCCGTTTAATAAACATTTTGTGGTAACATCAGCCAGATTTACATAAGACCTGGACATTATTTCTGATTGTTTTTGTGGGGTTTGTTTGTTTTTTGTTTATTATGTTACAAACTGAAGTTAAGGGGAACTTGCAACAAGTCCCACAAAGCACAGTGCAACATTGAAGAAGAGAAGTAAACAAAACTGCCAAACACTCAATCATTTTCTGCCAGAACTGGGATATTTTTTCTAAGACATCAGTTTGGGGAGGGGAATAAAAGTCAATGAAGAATTAACTGAACTCAAGATAGTGGGAACTGCAAGGGAAAATAAGAAATGACAGCCACAACCTTTTCAATTTAAGGGCAGAATATAAGTCTAAGATATTTTTGATAAATTCTGACAAGAAAAAGAAAACAGCATACTTTAAAGTATATTGAAGCAGTGATTTTTAAACAAAGAAAGCAGAACTAGAACATCTTAAATTTTAATCCTTTCTTTACAGGTTACCTAGCCCACTTTTGATTAAGAAAACTGTAGAAAGTTAGTAACAGCCACAAGTTAACATCGAAAGGTGGCACTTGTCAATTTTCCATAGAGTCCTGCTTTACGGGGTGTCTCAAATGCACTGCTCCGATCTTCTATCATACGTTGCTGACATCAATTGTGTCAGATTTTAGTCCACTGGTCGCTTTTCACCATATTTCTTTGTAAACTCTTCAGCGTTCTTACAGAATTTTTTACGGTCCTTAGAGTATTCTTCAGCTAGGTCAGCCCGAAGGGGATGCTCGGGCTGTGGATCATTCACCAGTGCTATGAGGGACTGGATTACTGTCAAAAGAAGTATAAATACCATCAGAGACTAAGATGGTTAATTTTTAAAAATCAAAACATAAGCAAAATTCCCCAGTAAGAAAAGAGCTTTAACTGCGTTTAAATACATCCCCATAGATCTAGGGCCTTTTCACAAGCAGAACATGAGTAAGCTATAGCAATATGCCAAGACTTAGTTCAATGACCATGAATGAACACCAGAAAATCGTATTTGTAAACAAAACCAACTTGAATAGAGACCAAAACGAACTACAAATTATTTCCCTTGTAACTGGCATCCTGTCTGAAATACTCTCCTATGGCTAAGAAAGAAACTAAGTTTCAGAGACAGGCTGATCTAAAAGAGATTGGGTAAAGATGGAATTTCCACTGTGAGACATTGTTTCCTAGCACCCCTCACAATGATGCCCTTGTAACCGGGCCTGCTCCTGGAAACCGCTTTTTCAGCTGTATTCTTCTATGACTCTTACTTCCCCTATAAACAGCAGACAATTCTTCCCTTGCCTCTAAACTGCCAAATGCATCCACCAGTAGAGACACACCGGGCTAACAACTGGATAAGAACTGCAAGATGCTTTTCACCCCGCTGTTTACAGCCACGTCATCAACGTTCCCCTCTCACTTTCAAAGGGGACATCATTCTTTAATAACTGAACTGTACTTGTATTTACACAGTGAACCTCACATGCTACAATGACATTTATCACTACATTCTCCTCATACACATTCTCACGACCATTTAAAGCTAGCTAGGTCACAACAATCAGTTCTCATATCCATCTGCTAAAAGGTGCGTGCATAACTGGGCAAGTCTACAGGGCGCGGGTACGCAGAAAAAGCATTTCACTATATGACAATATTAATAATATTCTGTTTGAGGTAAGTTTGGGCTACCCAGAGTAAAACAAAGCAGCACCCCAGAGTTTTTAAAGCAAGTATAACAAAACTCTGTTAACTTAATGCATTGCATGCTAGAGCCAGCTGCCTCCCCTGAACACATGTGGACTGCCAACACCTATGCCATCCAGCAGCAGGGAGTCCCACAGCTCGGCTACGTGTTGCGCGAAAAGTCAGAGTCTGGCGTTTGTTCTGAAACGGCTACTTAGCAGTTTAACCGGAGTCTCCCTAGTTTTGCAACGTAAGGTCTTACAATACTTATCGCTCCCATAGATGCTAGAATACCAGGGTGGTTTCTTTCGGAGCATCAATCCTTTCATGCTCATACTCTTTTCCACCCTTACCCGATAGGAATGGGGAACACACCTCGAAACAAATACTCAAAATCTAGAGAAGTACGCCTGTTGCTGTATTGCTAAACAAGAACAATTCTCACCACAAATCAAAGTTTAAACTGTGACAAACTATCTAAGGAATGTGGAATCGATAGTAGCTTACTTCACAGGAACTCACCAGTCCTGGACTTACGACAACTGTCATCATATTAATGACTACTGATGAAACCAGCATCCATACTGCACATGACAATCCCTTTTCACTCGGTAACACACGCTAAAACACTACAGAGAAAGTGTTGCTCTGTTATTAAGGTTATTTAACACACAAGCCAGAAAAAATTAGGATTGTTATAAGAGGAGTTGCCTCAATATCCACAGCATTTTAAAATCGTACTGTCACAACAGTCTGTTTTAATATTAAGCATAAATTAATAAAAAATACAGCAGTAAGATGCATGTTTAGTACATGACAGGTGAGTTAATGATTTATGATTAACCTAATCTCTCCACTTTCTTGACACCTGACTGATCAAAACCAATCACTTTGATGCTGTACTAATAGCATTGCATTATTTCCTTGAGAAAGGCCCAAGTAGCAAACACACTGAGGTTTATTTTTCAGTGCAGAAGAGTGCTGGAGAAAAAGGAATAGACACTTAAGCAGGGCTGCAATAACATTGTTGCAGGTTCATACAACGATGTAGTAACAACAGACGTTGACACTAAAACGACTTCTTGAAGAATGAGCCAAAAGACAAACAAAAGACCACAAAACAGCAGAAATTGAGACATTTGCAATATTTTGGTACCCAGGGTTCATTCAAAATTCTGATTTTAGCATAGTTCTTATTCATTCTCTCAGATGAAAAGGGAACTGCTACTTCTCAGGGAGACACTGACTATTTCCTGCATGCTGACAATTACTTCAATAGTTGCAACTAATGCCAGCTGCTTTTCCAGCTACGTAGAGGCATGTCGTTCCTTCACTGAACTAGAGAAGGCTCATAAGATGAAGACAACTGCTAAGGTGTTAATGGAAACCTTCTACATGTTGTTTCCATTTTACCTCTCCCAAGGATCTTTGTCCTGTATAATCTGGGATAAATCAACACCAGATCGTAAGATCTTCACTGACCTATTAGAGTTCTTTTTGCTGCCACCTCCACTTTCCCCAACATCAAAATGCTCGATCTTTTCCAACACAACTACAGGAATTTTCCTATTTTGTCTTTGGGGCAAGATCATGCAAACTGGAAGTAGTTTTATTAGCATACAGAAGTACACAGAAAAAAAATCTTAAGTACAGCTTTGTTTACTATCAGGAACACAGTTCAAGTGAAAACAACCTTAAAGAGGAGTCTGGAAGAAGGAAATACTTTCCCCTACAGAGCAAGATACTTCGGTGTCACTGAATCTCTTGCACTGGACTAAACTGCTACTCATTTGAACTAATATTATTAAAAAATACGCAGTTTTTGCAAGGATGTTTGCTCTTTCTATATGTACAATAATAAATGCTTAATATCATGCTAATCATTACCTGCCAGGAAACATGAAATTCTCACTCCAACAACTAATGGAAGCAACAGAAAAAACCTACTCAGATCACACACTGAGTCTGCCACAGAACCTGATGAAACTTTTTGCCTTAAAATCTTTAAATTCTTATCCAAAGACACTCTACACAGTAAGCCTCACAGCAGTGCTCTTTTAAGAACTGAGTTAATTTGTGTTATGACTTCACATTTTGTTTATGACTCCCTCAGTATTTCAAACCATATGTTCGAATCACTGAACCACATGGCAGAGACTATAGAATATACAAAGCCTTGAGGTTTTAGAGCCTTTCTTTCAAACATCTAGGAATGTACTGAACACCTCTGGATTATAAAGTCACTGTTTAAAAAGAAACACAGAATAACCCCCACGCAAACTACCACCGGAATTCTTAAGTATGCTGAGGACACCACCTTAATAAACTCTTCAGTCAGGAAGAGTTTTGTGGCTTCCTGGAGGTGGACATGCCACATGTCAGTGTCATTACCTCACGTTCCAAAAAAAATGAGATGCCAAGAGAGCTGCACGCTGTGCTCACAACACAAACCTTACGACAATGAATATACCGTAAGAGCAGTGACCAGCTGACAAGCTGAAACACTATTAGCTTTACATTTAAACACAATACAAAGTTTATCGATATCCAGTTCTTTCTCCACAGGGTCCTACCTTGGTCAGTTTTGGTTGCTGGCTTCCAGTTTTCAGCACTAATTACTGGCAGACAAACCTGCCCCTTTTCATCGATGTTAGGGTGATAGATCTTTGTTTTAAATGTAATCTTAGGAGGTTTGAATGGATATTCTGCTGGGAAGTTGATTTCGATTCTGAAGGCTCCTTTATCATATGGAGGATTGTCCTGCAACAAGACAGCAGAATGTCAAGAATCTGGCATGTTCTAATGGATACAATTAAGAAAAAGCACACTCCAGACTTTGCTCCATCAAATGACCTCTCTTAAAGGCACTTTCTTCCAACACACACTGCCATGTCTATGTGTCAGGAAACATCAAAACCTATTTGGTAAGAGAGAGGCAAGACCACCTCTACAACATTTGTATTCACCCTGGAAAAAGCAGATTACCATTGTTCTGAAGCTGGCTGACAGTTCTACTGGTAAGAAAGCATCCAATCCTATTTACTCCAAGCTCAAGGTCCTATCTAATAAGTAGTTTTATTCACAACTTTGTATTTCAAAAAACATTGTAAACCCTTTCCAAGATACAAACAGGAAGCCTGACAAGGAAAACTGGTTTCTCTAAACCTAGTTATCACACATGTCTCACAACATGGTGGTACGAACAGCAAAGCAGTTTGATTTGTCACACTTCCCTATGTGTTCCGAGAACATTTTTGTGCTGACTACACAAAAATCTGCTGAGCATTCATTGGTGCTAAGTATAGATATTCACTGCGTCTGCTGATGAGGACATTCTGAATTTGTATGCAGTTTTAGCACCCACTCTTATCAGATCATTTCTGGAGGAGCATGATGAGAGAACCGTGAAGTAAGCAAAGTAGTTCTTCATGCTGAAACAGAAAAAACAATGCCCAGAATCTCATTTCGAAAACCTGTGAGACTATTGACACTGCTTCAAATATTAACTGCAGAAGAAAGGCAGAAGAAAAAACAAACCATTGCTACATTTAAACCTCATGAAAATACCATTCTGCCCCGAAAACAGTATCTATGGCATGAAGCTTTTCCAAACACTCTGGGAACAAGAATCAAAGGATGAGAGTTTCCAGTTGGTGTGAAGTATAATCACACATTCTTCATTAGCAACCAGACCATTCCCTGCAATCAAACCCACTCCAGAAGTTAAAAAAGGTTTACCAATACTTGGGGATGGGGAGTGTTCTATTAAAGTATTATTCAACAGAAAACATTTAATTTTAGTTTCATCCATATGGAGAAGGCTGGGTGTGTATTTCTAGGAAATACAGCATAATTTTTGCAGTCAAGGGAAGAGGTAACTAGAGTGGCTTTAAAATAACTTTTTATCCAAGCAATCCTAAAAGCTTTAGAAGTTTAACAAATAACTTTTTGGTGGTGGTGGTAACTTCAGCAGTTAGTGCCCTCTCCCCCCATGGCTCACTTGTTCTTACCTCCATCACATGCTATAATTTGTGAGGACGTTCAGTGAGCTGATACGGGAACTGACCTGGCTTAAAAATGTCCACTTTCTGCTTGACTCTGTCAGAACAGTTCTTCGCTATAAGTCACCAATAAGTTGAACCAAAAACATATGTAAAGGGTTGCTTGTGTTTTAAATAGACAAAACGCAGAGTATTCAAGCAATTCATTTCCAATAATTTGTTATATTTATTTTGGCACTGACAAGGGAGAGAGTCAGAATCGTAAATACTAAACACAAATGACAAACACGACTCACTTTCACCTGGAGTATTTTTGCTCTGCAAAAGTTTGTCCACAGCAAGCAGTTTTGATTAAGTGAAGTGGAATTCATGGTACAGCAACAGTACACCTCTTACAAGAACAAGGAGCCTGGGGTAGATAGTTTTGTTTTGAAGTTGAAATCAAACAACTAGTGTACCTTTTCAACACAGAGTACATAAACTACCTTATTCTACAGTGTAGAACAGGAAAAGAAGTTGACAAGCTATCTTCAATCTGCTTCTCAGTTGAGCAAACACCCTTAAAAATGAACAGTTGCTCCGAGGAACAAAATATGTTACATACAACAAAAACTTTTAAAGCAGTATCTTTCACAGTAATTCTGTATGAACACTGTTAAAAATATTAACCTTAGTATCTTTCACACCTTCATTGAGAAGTTGACCAAAATAATGCCTAGTTATAGAGTTTAATAATCAGTAACTGATTAGTCCTAAGGTAGGAGTAGTATGTCTTTAAACCCTAAGCAAGACCATTTTCTAAAACAGAAACAGCATGGAAAACTTGAAAAGCAAAAACTCACAAAAAAAATTAAACTTGCAACCAGCTTGTATATTACATTTTTAAGCCATTAACTCCAGCATTGCAACAGCTGAAAAAATTATGCTAAGACTAAAGCATCTTCTATAGCATACCCTCAAAATAATAAACTATACTACTCCTTGAACACGTACAACACAATGATTAATTACTATAGGAAGTATAATTTCATGACAAAATTCCCTCTTAACTATACCAGTAGTGAATTTAAGGCTACTTCCCTTGTAACAGGGCACATTATAAACCAAAAGGCAGGTATGAAGCCCAGTTCACTGCATCAATGTTTGAACACTTGTGATGTTGTGAACCTTTGCAAAACAAACACTAAGCTCATACTCTGGTGAGCAGAAACTGTTAAAAATAGATGTCATACACCACATACTGCTAATTTTAACAGGAATAAACAAGTATTTTGGTATTTTGCTTTATTAGTCATATTTACCAGCCTTATACTGCTTCAGGGTATTATCAAAACAGTAAACTGTTACACATGAACCACAAATATCAGCGGCCTATTTAAGTGTATTGTTTCTCAGCTCTGTCAAATTTTAACGTTGAATCCTGCTTGCTTTATTTGCAAGAGCAGCCTCAACCACTCAATGGAATTACTTGCAGGAATATAAGTAAACAGAGTAAACGAAATGCATTCTGCAGTATTTAAAGTGCAAAGGCCTAGCCATTATCTCAGCCCGCGTGATCTGAATTTGGGAATGGTCTCCAACTAACAAAGCAGAGGCACTGCTAAAGAGATGTTTCAAAGTCTTATAATAAAAAGGCAGATTTACATTGTCTGGGGGACCTTTTAGGTAGCACCCAAGGCAAAGCTGAACTGATGCCCTAGTGGCACAGCCTCTGGTGCTGCAGACTTAAAAGCGGCTCATGTAACAAAGGGAACATGGGCCATGGCAGTCGAAGATAAAGGAGGTGAAAATCCAAGTGACTTCAACCAAGGAATTCACCATACTAGACTTCCTGCTTTCCCCTTCATGACAAATCCCTCTCTATTTGACTCATACAGTGGTTATCTACTTATATTAAATGTTCTCTTAAAAGATTATAGTGCTTTAATTTTTTAAAAGTGGGTTTTTTTGCATTAATTAATGCCTAAATAAATAGACTTTCTTTTAAAGAACTCAATTCTGAAAAATCCAAACCTTTTCCTTGCATCAAACATTTTCCAATACTCAATTTTATCCTAGAAATAAATCTACTCAATTTAAAAAAAACCACAAACACAACTATTAAGAGAGTAAACAAAGTATTTCATACCTCAGGTTTTTTTTTTTTTTCTATGATGATGTCGGTTTTGTACTGTAAGCTTAATGTAATAAACTACAAACTTCATTTGCTTCCCCTTCCAACCACTCTCCCAAATAACCCAGTGCCCTCGCTGAGTCCACAGCCCTTGCCGGCTGCAGCCGTGTGTTGGGCCAGGCCTACAACTGTGACGCATCCAGGCAGGTATTGATCAGAGACGTCTAGAACACCTTTCCATTACATATGGATTTTTCTTCACACTAGTTATAAGAAACACCTACTAACATTATCAGACTTCGATAAAACAAAACACAGAAGACACTCAAATAAAAGCAGACAGGAAGATTACACTATTTGCTAAAGATTACACAAGATGTCTGAAGAGAGACAAGAATTAAATCCAGGACTACACTTCACCCCCAAGTATGTTTAGATAGATTATACTGCAGCATCTTAAACATATGTTGTATTTATAAACTACTAGCTTCTGCACTAACCCACAACTCCGAAAGATGGCTTTTATAATAATAAAAGAGATTCTTGTCAGGGTGCAAAAATTATCTAATGGTCACCAGCAGCGTTACTAAACCATGGATTTATGAGATACAAGTGATCCTCATTTTATTTTAAAGCTCATTAGAATAAGGAGTTGTCTATACTCACAGGAACAATAAGCCCTTGCCAGGTCAATAAATTAGCTTCATCAACCTGGATATTACGGAAGTTTTTCATTCCACATTTGCGGATTTCTTCAAGCTCCTGAAAAGCAAGCAAAGTGTAAGTTAATAACAGTATTAAGCAAGATGCTCATATTTATTTTTCAAAATGCTTAAAGGTCAATGTGGGTTTCTTTAATGTTAAAGAAGCTTGAGGTTTTAGCGGTGGCAACCCACACAAATAAGAAAGGAAATTTTGCACCTGCAAGAAGTAAAATTCTCTGAGACGAGGTATTAAAAAAACGTTATTTTTTGATATGTCAGGAAAATACAAAAATGCCTTGTTATTAACATCATTACAGACACAATGAAGTAGAAGTATTGAAAAAGTGCATTTAAAAATTTATATCTCAAATGCAAATCAGTGCCTTTGGTAACAGACTATTGATAACTCTGCAAAGCAGACATACAGCGCATCTTAGGGCTTGTCTGAAGGAAAACAGTGATTTGGAAGAAATATTTCCTAACAGTTTTAAACACAAAGTCACTGAACAGGCCAATTATTTCAACTGAAAAACTAACAAATTCCTGCATTACCAACTTAAATTGATGCAAACCCAGAAAAATATCAATCTAAGCCAAACTAGCCTTATCTAGACCAATAATTTGAGAAGATACAGCTTTATCTCTGTTTTGTACCTCAAAGTTAACAGTGTACGTTAAAATACCTCGCTCTATAGCTGTATCACTCTTGAACAAGGTATCTTTGTGCACCAGTCAATGACCAGTCAAACCATTTTCGATCAGCTAGTGATCCAGGTATCACCAAAACAACTATTTAGGCATTTTAATATTTATCAGCCCTAGTTTAGCAACTGATGTATCAGCCCTAGTCTAGCAACTGCTTCCTGTTTCCAGAACAGTGTTTTGAGCAGCTTGCTCGCTACCCATACAGAACCGTGAAGCCCTGGCAAACCACTACTCCACAGCATGTAAAAAGGATAAATCCCATTCCACACTAGATGCTACGCGTCAAACATCGGGAACAAAATAAGCTAATTAACAAGTATGTATTTAAGCATGAATAAACATGCACCACAAGTGCCTTCACTCTAAAACAAGGGAAGGAAAATGGGCTTAAGACAATTTTCTAGTTACTGTATTAAAAACATTATACATATGACAGAAATCTCCCCCATAATGTCCTAGTGGGAGTGCAGCTTCCCTGCAGAAGCTTTTATCACAGGTTCAGATGATAGCATTACACTGCTTCTGGCCCAGAGAACAATTGCTCAGACACAGAAAAGGGGAGGATGGCGACTCTATAATTCAGGTATGTTATTAAGCTAATAAAACAAATGAGAAAAGCATGGCTTCACGTTACTGGAAAATTAAACACCTACATTTTAGAATTAGATTCAGGTTAAAAAATTGGATGCTGAATTAAGAAATGCAAGAATCCAGTACAGAGATCATTACAAAATTGTAAAACTTTTATGAAAGCAAACAAATATGCAAATTGCTCCCCATTTTCCCTCAAGTCCACCACATGAGAGAAGGAATTAAAGAGCCTAGAAGACACTCAAGAACTAGCAGAAAATGATTCAGGACATCTTCCTCTTTAAACTGACATGTGAAGCCTTTGCGGGAATTCACTTTCAAAATCAAAAAAGTGGTAAATTAGTGCAGTGTATCAGGACTATATCCTGTGCTTCTCCTGCTGCCTTGGGTCCTGCGATAGTAACTCACAATTGAAAAAGGGAATAGATGGGGATAAACCAGGCAATTCTTTTCCTCACACACAGGCATGACTGCAAAGGCCACAGAGAATCAAGCGTACCTTAGCAGAGGGCTTGCCTGAACTACGCGCTTCAGACAGGTTCCAATTTATGAGAAATTACTTTTCTTATACTAGAAGTGTTTCAGATTTCATACTCCACTCCAAAGTAATCAATTCCACGTTAGACTTATTTACAAATAGCTTTTTTTCATACTGCTATCCCCACAAATCCAATGTAATACCATATTTGCAAGTCAGGCTTTTAGCGTCTAGTGCATCAGAAGTGTTAAGAGATTCAGCGTTCACAATTTAAGGGTTGGGGACGGTTGTATTGTATTTTTTTTTTTCCCCTGGCAATGGCCAAACCCCATAATAAAGCTCTAACTGCCTCAGAGGCACAGAGGCAGACACAACTACAGTATACATGTACTGTTAAAAAAGTGAATGAGCCACTAAATTCTTTCAAACAGCACAGATTAAAAGTTAATACTGCATTTAACATCGGCTTGAGCAACTCCAAAGGGACAAAAATTACTTTATGAGGTAAAAGAATATAGTCCAGATATTTATTTCAAAATAATACTTAAGAGTCTAGGCAGACAGTAAATAGATTAATTCCTTTCCTTGTCCTCCACCCCTTAATTTTGTCAAGTAACATAATTAAAGGAGCACAGGAGGAGTGTAGCTAAAGCTTACAAGACTGCAGTAAGAATTTCAATCAGTCTTTCATTCCCCACACTGGTATCAACCTTGCACGTGACCTTGCTGCATTGGTTTCCCTGTTCGTAAAATAGAAATGTCTTCTTATTTCACGGGGCTCTTGAGACATGATGTTTGTAGTGTGGATACGTTCAGAGAAAGTGCTATATGCAGCACACGAAATGGAGACAATGTTGTTTCAGGGGTGGTATCTGATCTTCAGGTATAGTGCTGAAGGTAGTCATAAAAGTACATACTAACTCTCATATACATCAGTAGGGAGTTACATTTTTGATTTTCAATGTTGTGTAATCATTTGTGCTGTTCAAAGCAAAACCCAAATGTTTGAAATTAAAAATAAAAAGTAAGTGGCATCACCTTAAAATGTAGTAAGTATCTTAAAACCCCTGCAACTGCAACTGTTTTGCCCACGCATCTTTCAAGTTTTGGGACTTCTCTAAAATAACCAAGCCAGATAGGGAAATGCAGTGAAGACAAACACTTGTAAAAGTGTAATCCAAGAACAGGGGAATAAGTGTAAGAGCTCATACTGACTTCAGTAACTTCTGCATCAAGCCCAAAATGCTATTAAATGCATAAAGAAAAGCAAAAGTCTACTGAAGTAACTCTAAACGATATTTCTCTACTGTTTACAGTTTATGTTTACCTCTGTATAAATACATTCTGAGAGAAGTGCGATGAAAAGTTAAACAGGCTCCAAGACACTGATAAGGAACTGGCCAGTTTTACTTTCTGAATCTCATACAGTACAGACAACTGTTAAAACACCTTAAGATCAAATTTAATTTATTAAAAAAACCCACAAAACCAACCAAAAAACCAAAGAGATTCTAGCTCTTATAAGAACTGTTATCAAGTTTCCACTGCAACGTTACAACCCTGTATATTCGCATGTCTTATTTACTGAGTAATGCTACTTATTGGCAAACTATTTTCATTTGATTAAAAATCTTTTTGTCAATTCTCAGTTTCAAAAAGGGAAAATGAATCTGTATTCTCACTTCTGCATGAGGACAATCATACATGGCTCAAAACCGCATTTCCCTTCTTACTGATAACCAGTGTCTGGATCAATTTAGAATCGTTCTTCAAATATCGAAGTTGCTTCAAATGCCTTTATTTGGAAGGGCTATGCTGTTTACAAGACCACAGCACGCTGGAGATTGCAGGCCATCTACAGCAGGTACCCGCGTGTGGCCTCGCGTTTGTATTTATTTATTTTATCACGGAGCTCAACAGTTGCATAAATGTTTGACTATGCAGTTATGGAAGCAGAGTAAAAACAATAAGATTAAAATAACTGTCTACGTACCTTGCTTCATACGTGAAGTGTTATTTACTCTTTAAATCTATTTTTAATTTTTAATACTAAAGATACTTTTGAACATTTTAAAACCAGGTAACAAAAGCGCAGCTCTTACAGGCACCTTAGCTCAATCATATTGCAGATCGACACAGACGGGAGCAGCTCCGCTTGTGGGGCAGGACAGCCTTCTCACACACTACCTACAAACGCCTGTTGACGGTGCACCTTGGTACCACGGGCCACTACACCACCAGGTACGTGCTATGACTCCCCAGCGCCCAAACAGCCTTCCCTTTGCAACTACCCACCACCTCTCCACACGGCATTTAGCTAGGGATCTCGTGTGGAAAACGGCTTGTTTTACATTAGTGGGCGGCAACTGTGAAAAGCATTTCTCTGAAACCTCTGGCATGTCTCTTGGAGATCTGTGTTCCCAATCATACATGTTTGGAGACAATTTGCTTTTTACGAGAAAGGGTCGTGGAGCAAAGTAGCGCCCTTAAAAGAGAAGCCTTAGATCCTTTCCTAAATATAATTACTCCATCTTTGCCTGTTTTTACCCTGAGAGATCGTCCATGACAACATATCCTTGACAAAGACTGCTTCATTCCCACCTCTCACGTTTCCTGAGGAGTCAAGATCTGACATTGGTGGCTCTGTGAAGAGGTGTAATGGTGGCTCATAGATCAAAACTCCACCTCCGATGTTGCTGGAATATGATTCATTAGCTACATTTATTTCACATTTTTGCTAACCTAGGTGTGCTCCTGGAAAGGACACACCTCCACTGATTTTTTGTAAATCAGCAGAGAAAACTTCAATTAGACTATTTGATGGCATAAAGCTCTGCAAAAATAGGCCATAAATAAGGTCTTTGGCCTAGGAAACGTAACTTGCTCAAACAGAGCCTGAAATAACAAGACAATCTCATTCTTGCTATAACTTGACTTAATGTTTAAAATTGAACTGTACAAGTACAATGGCAAAATTTGTAATGCTTCTTTCACAAGGAGGTTTGCAAACTGAAGGATACAAATGGCTTCCACACTCTGAAAAGGACGCCCATTTCCACCCAGAAGGTGGAAACTATACTTATACTCCCAGTTTTCTACCAGCAGACAGTGCATTATTATGAACTTACTACATCCAGCCTCTCTGAGCCACTGTGATTAATATGAATAACTATGATGCATGACACAAGTCCAGAAAAAATGCAGCACTTCAAAATGTTGGCAAGACCTTAAGGAAATGGGAATTGCTTTATTTTATGTGACCTACAAAAGGTTCAAAGTTTATTCTCAGTTACCAAAGACAAACTTGATACTTAGCTCAAAGACAGTTAATGCTCATCCTGAATTATTTTAAACATAACTGACACACTGAAAAACTCTATTTCCTTTCACTATAATCACTCATGGTTCTACGACCCCGAGAAGGGCACACTGCAGACTCTTCTCTATCGCAAAACTTCAACAGTGAAAGACTTCTTAGCCTTCACAAGCCGTGTGACACAGCATCCCACAGCTCTTGAACCAGCATAAAAACCGCACACAGCGTGCACAGCCCACAAACATCAGGCAATAAAAACTAAAGTAAAAATGTAAGAGGGAAGTTATCAATGCCTCCTTCCTTCCTACACCACTCCCTCTGAAAAGCAACTGCCACACCGTTATTCTAGAAAGGGAGGAGGCCACGTTGTCAAACCCCATTTTTACGGCATTTTAGTGAAAGATTAAAGCACTAACGTTTTAGAAGTATAGTGGAACTGGTGGGGGGGCTGAAAAGCAAGAGGCACTGCAGATATGAAGAACAATTTTTCTTGCCTTTCAGATTTTAATGTTCTATTTTAAATTTTAAAAGGAAAAATAATTGGAAATATATTTTTTCCTCCCAGAGTAATAGCAATGTGCTTTTGAACAATTAATGGATTTTTTCAGAACAGGCAGAAAAGCTGCCTTACAAAAAGATAAAATTAAATGGTTGTTTACTATCTGAAACTGAGGGGAACCTCATTTGTGTACAAAGTAACAGACATATCTATTACCACATTAAAGCTGTGACAAAACATAACAGCTATCAAAAAACAGAATTGAAAAATGAATGCCATCTCATCAGGATCCCTAAGGACAATTAAAGGTTTACGCCTACTGATTTAATATATATGAATTACTCTGCACACAATGTACTTACTATTTAATTTTTCATCACTCCATAGCACATTTCAAACAACAAAACTAGTCTTATGAAAGCACTGCTGAGCTACTGGCTTCTTCAAAAGTGTCCGAGTTATAATGGTTAATTATGTATCTGCACAATTAAGGAAATGCAACTTAAAAACCTGCCATCTACATGTCCTAGTAAAATCCCAGTCCTGTTAGGGGTCCACATCCTTGAAGCCAGTTGCAAATCCAACATTAAAACACTAAGTTTAACAGAATCACCCATATATCTGTCAAACCCTTGTGCAGGGTTACGTTGCACCCCACAGGGACAGGTTTTTTAATAAGGCTAGAACATCGCTTGACAGTTACAGGGTCTTTCCCCCACGTTTCACAGGACTAGCCTGTAAAGTTCATTGATTTACATTACAGGCACTCTGCATGCAAATACCGTACGGTATTGCCACAGCATTTTACAGATGACTAAGTTTTGTGCCACTATGTATGCATGTCCTGGTAAAGCCCACTGCATACAGTTTGTAGCGTTAACTGGCAACTATATACAACACATAAAACAAACCTGTATGCTTTGGGGACAACGGTTATCATTGTCTTTCTAAGTACCACCTTGCTCCTCAAGCAAAGCGGTCAGAAACATAGTCCCAAGCAGTATTTTACAACAAACTATACGTGCTCTTGGTTAAAACCCAACTGAGGCTGCGTTTCCATTTACAACTACCATCCACGCTTCAGAACAAATAGAGCGAAGACAAAAACATTACCACGTCTGCAGTGAACGAGGAAACTTCTGAACCCAGGTCCATGTTTCGGTGCGATAAACCTCTTACTCATACACGGAAGAGATTACTCTCCGAAAAAACGAAAACGAAATTATCTCGTCCCTGGGCGTTTGGGGAAGGCTCCCCACCAAGGAAAGCGCGGGGGAGCGGAGAACCCCCTCCGCAGGGAGGCCACGGCGCTTCCCCGCCGCCCGGCCGACCCCTCCCCGCGGGCAGGGCCGGGGACCGCGCCGCGGCTGCGGCACCGCCGGCGGCGGGGCGACCCCTCACGCCGCCCCGGGGATTGCCCCGGCCCCGGGCGGGGGCCGAGGACGTCCCGGCAGCGGCGTTTCCTTCCCCCCGGCCCTTCCTCTTTGCTTAGTCACCGCAGGAGCCCCCCGAGGGAGGGGGACGGGGCGGCCCGCGGCGGCCCGCGGCGGCCACCGAGCGCCCCCGCCCAGCCCCAGGCGGCGGCCGGGGGCCGCGGAGCGCTGCCGGGCCCGGGGCGGCGGCGGGGGAGACAGCGAGGCCCCTCACGGCCGCGGCCTAGGTGCCGGCTGCTCCCGTTCCGGTCGACTCCAGCCCGGGGTGCCACCGAGGGGAGGGGAGGAGGCCGTCCCGCCGGGCCACGGCCGGGGAAGCGACCCCCCCGCACCCGAGGGCCGCCGGGGCGGAGGGGGGGTGCCCGCCGCCGCCCGCCCGCCGGCCCTTCCCGGCGCGGCGCTGGCTGTTACCTTCATCAGCCTCCTGCTGGCCGCCATCTTGGCTCTGCTGCTGCCGCCCCACAATGCATGGCGGCGGCGGGCAGGGCGCTAAAGCCCTGCGCTTCCTGGGGCGGCGGGCGGGGGCGGGCTCGGTGCTCCGCTCCGCTCCCCCCCGCTCCCCCCCGTCGGAGCGCTGCCGGGGGGCGGCGGGCTCGTCGCGGCGCTGCCCCCTCAGGGCCGGCCGGCGCGGGAGCCCTGGGGCGCAGCCCCTCCTCGGCGCGGGGCCGCGCTCCTCTCGGCGGCCCGGGCAGCGCCCGTGCGGGCCCACGGCTTCGTCCCGCGGGGAGAGGAGGCAGGGAGCGCCCCGCGCAGCGCTGCCGCGGGCCGGGGAGCGCACGGGCTGCCCTGGGCCGAGGGCTCCTGGCGCAGCCCCGCTCTGGAGGCTGGCTGGCTGCCTGCCCTCCGCCGGCACTCGGTGACGGGTTTTGGCCGAGCGTGGTTTTTGATCGTCGAGCAATGCTTTAAAATGCTGGTGTGGCTTGGTTTATTTACTGTGCATCACCCCAAATGCGGTATCGTCTTCCTTGTGGGGAAAGAGACAGGAACCTGTAGTTACGGGTTTTATCAAATAAGCCGGCATTATGTTCAGAGCCCTTCGCAGCCTGTATTGGTTTCTTAAAACACTCTGAAAAGAGAGGGGAGGGGGCTTCCAGAGGAGGTGCCTGGCCCACAGAAACCATCCCCGACCTGCTGCTCTCTGATGAAGCCCCTTCCCGAGGGCACCGCTGGCCTTTCCTCGCTGTGAGCAGCTCAGCCCAGCCTCGGCCCCGAGCCTCCAGCCTGCTGTGCCCTGCCACAGCCTCCTAGAGAAAGGAAAGCTGTGGAAGAGGAGATAATGTCACTGTCAGTATTAATCAAGACAGTGATTTGCCATGTGCTTTTTAGCTCTTTAATGGAGCTCTAATTGTAACTGCTCTCCAGCTCTGATCCTCCCCAGCTGGCCTCTAGCAACCGCTGTAGGAGCAGTTCAGACTCTAACCATAGGCATCCAGTGTCATTTCAGGTGCCCTAGGGTACCGAGCCACAGGGCTAGCAGGTATGGCACGGGGCCTAAGTTACTCTACTATATGACACCTAAAAATGCCACCAGACATCTGTGTTCAGGCACCTGACTTGCTCCCTAAAACATTCTCCGTTGACCCAGTGCACTCCGGAATTACTCCGAGATCCGCTCTGCCAATGCGCGGCCTTATTTCCCCTTTCCCCCCCTCACGTCAGTTGATGTCCTCACTTGATCTGACACTTGTTCTATGGAAAAGCTACTTTTGTCACCTGAAAAAGTTCTAAGCTCTAAAATAAGCTTTATCGACTCAGACAACCTGAAAAAGGAAATCTTGTGGTTATTACAAGAGGCTCTCAAAAACTTGTAAATATGCAACAAAAGTTGTTAATTATGAAGCACAGGATTCTAGTGCTCTGTCTTAAAATTATTCCCTGAACAGCTATTTGATAATCAATATATTGCATTAATATAGTGCTTAGTGCTCCAAAACTCAGTTAGTGTTTGTTAATGAAGCTAGCTATACAGCACCTACAGGAACCAACTTAATACTCACCTACTTCATATGGGTATTATTAAATAGTTTGTAAATAATGATATTATGATCTTCAAAGACGTTTAATATCATGATAATGTTATTCTATCAGATATCTAAAGATTATTGCACCCATTTTACTCCGGGAAAATGGAGTCGGAGGAAACTGAAAATGAAAGAGGCAGATCATCCCGGTGAAGCAGCAGAGAGATGTAAAGCAAGCATGCATGCTGACTGGCTGGAGAAGTTACACGCGTGCCAGGCAGGTACATGTTACGTGAAAACAGAAGCTGCAGAGACCCTCTGAGGATTCCTGATGTGCTGCTAAAATGGGATGCTGGTGGTGAAGATTTAAAACCGCTGACATCCGATTGAAGGGCTAGTTCAGATTACATGCTTCTGAAATTTAGAAATACCTAAATCTGATACCATGGTAACTTGGAAGAACAGTTCTTACACTTATTTTCCAGATGTCTACAAATATGAAAAACAAGCTTCTTCAGATATTAACTTGATTTCTTTATTTGCCAAAACTCTATTCATATCTTCATCTCCTCTTTATTTGACTGCATAATTTTCCGAGGCCACCATATGTCTTTGAGTATTCTCTAAACATTTTTTTCCTCAAAATACAGTTATTCAGGCCCTCGCCTATACCTGCACTGAGATACATAGCCGCCACACAGAAAAGACGATACTAGAAGCACCACAGGGATTCTGAATTTACTATCTGTAATTTTAATCCATGAATTTATAGCTTGTAAGAGAGTGTCAGAAGTATCTGGGATAATTATAAGATAATCCGCATTTCCTTTGACAAGAAAAAATACCACCCACACTATAACTAACAATAGCCCAGCCAGTTCTTAAGAAATCGTTGTTGAGTGGAGCTGTCCTCACAAATTGCCACTTAATGTTGCAATCCTTTATACAGCAGGGCGTTTGAGAAGTTTACACAGAACTAGGCACATTTCGCTACCTGCCGCCAGTATCCTGGATCCTTTCAGTGTCTTGTTTCAGGTGGGATCCAGAGCAGATCCTGTGATGCTAACACTGATGCATATCTTGTTTATGGACAAGGGCCGTGCAGCCATACTCCTTGCTGGATCTCTCCTGGATGCCGGTTACTGGCAGTCACGACATGCTGCCGTACAGTCTTGAAGAAGCAGCAGGAATTTCCTCTCAGACAGAATTTCATCAATTATAGCTCTTACTTTCTGTTAGCAACAAGACCCAGGCCATTAGTTATACTGAGTTTTGCAGATGGTTCTGCATTTTTTAACTTGGTTTTTTGGTGTCGTTTCCAGGTTGTATCCATTATTTTAGTTGACAATTAAGAGTGTCCAGAATACAGGTTTTAGTGCTTATCCTGTGCTATCTTCAAGGGATTGAACACTACATTTATGCCTGCCCACTCCCAAAGATAATTTTATCACATTTCCCCTGTTTTAAGGAACACAACTGTTCAAAAAAAGAAATTGTGTAAACAGACTTTCTAAACAGGTGAGCCACAGCACAGCCCAGCCCTTGAAAACTTTAGGAAAAATTCTTCTTTCTTATTTACTATTATGAAATGGTCATCTGAAAGAAAACAAAAAGACTCATGAAAACTGGAGGGGAGGAGGAAAGGGTAAGAAAAATTTTGTTGCTATATGAAACCTTGGTACCCCCACATCTTGCTTACAAGAGGGACAGGTCTATACACCTCAAGAAGAATACAGCAGAATTAGGGAAGGTAAAGAGAAGGGCAGACACAAAGATCAAGAGGGTGGAATAGTGTCATATTAAGAGAGATTAAAATAGCTGGGGCTCTTCCACCTGCAGAGGAGAAGGCTGAGAAAAGCTATGATCAGGGCTTACAAAATCATAAAGGCAGTGGCTAAGGTGAATACGAAGTTGTTATTTATCAGATCTTACAATACTGGAACAAAGGTGCACACGGCGAGACTAACTGGGCATTACTAACAGCCAAAAGACAGTACCTTTTTTCACAGCAGGTAATTAGTGTCTGGAACTCCCTACCACAGGCTGTAGAAAAGGCAATAGTCAGCAGGTTCAAGAAGAAACTAGTCAAACTGGGTTACAGCTCTATAAACAGATAAAAAAGGAGAATAGGCATGGAATCATCATCTAACATCTCTAATGGATGCCCACTCGTAATTATGGATGCTTGGGAGTGCGAGATGAACAGACTGTGTGCTTGCATGCTGGTCCCTAAACAGAGCATCCCCTCCTGCCATGGACAGGGAGAGAGGAGCGTGCTAGATGGACCCCTGCTCTGGCCCAACAGGACACTCCTTACGTTCAGGATTCCTTGGATATGCTGGTTTGCAGAACAGAGACAGAATTCAGATTTCAAACTGATTCTAATTCATTCAAAACATGTTAAAGGAATCTACCTGTAATCCACAAGGACAAAGCTCATCTCCAGGAGCAACTAAGATTAAAAGTTATAAAAATAATTAATGCCTTAAATCATTATATGCCTCTCCATTGGAACTGTTAAAGGTAAAATGGATTAAGAAAATGAAGACATGCTTAATTTATGTTTTGTTGACAATCCTCCATCCTATATTCCTGTAAAATTGCCAAAAATTTAAAGTTTTTATATAGGTTTTCTTGTTCCTTCAGTTTCTTAGATCTCTAATGACAAGCATTTTAAAGCAATTAATGATGTATGATGATTGTTATCTGACATTTGTTCTATCAGGTAAGTATCCAGTATAGAATTATAAACTCATATTCTTCCTGCATTTTGTATGTCATGTACTTTATTAAAGTGATTGTGTCCTACACAGACACCTTTCCCCTTGAATGCAGTAGTTTGTAACTGTTTATGAAAAACTAAATACATTAAGTTCCCTTTGCCTCCGAAGAAAGAAAGAAAAAAAAAAGAAAAAAAGGGAGTTCTGTTGATTTCCTTTGTACTAACAGTAACCATATAATGGACCCCAGCTCAAGTCCACACTGCACAAGCCCTAGTAGATTCTCAAGCTTTTTTAGTACTATGGATATACCAGCTCATGACTGATTTCCTTCATTCCTAACTTTGTGAACTGCTTCTCCTTCCATCCGTGATCACATAACACCTAACGGACTACGTAGGAATTTGCTTATGTAGAAAAGTCATGCGTATCACTATGTTTTTAGCTGCCTTGTAATGAAACACGGCAGCATGAAATAAGGGGCGAGCCTGCACCCAGGCCCTGGTCAGCACTGCACAACAGGCACAAAGCAGAGAAAATATGGGGACGTGCTCAGCAGGCGAGAGCTCAGCTCAGACCTCACCTGGGCCCAGCACCTCCACAGTTCCTCAGCGCTACAAAACAATTTGAAAAACATTCTCATAAGTGCATAACTGTGCTAATGAGATTTGGTAGAAAAACATTTTAAAATAGCTTTAATAAAATCGTTGCCAAATTACACTGTGTTTCAACAGCAACTGTTTAAGTGTCCTGCTGGAAGCTGATGTACAGATGGCGAGGGGAGTGTACAAAGTATTACAAACTATACTATGAACTTTACACTGCAAGTATGCAAGTTTTCTATTCATGCTGCATCAGCGTCTATCAGCCTGAACCAGAGATAGGTCACACGGTGCTAGAAACTCTGAATATCACATTGAAAAAGACTGCCTCTCACTGAAAAAACCCGAGAAGCCGGTGGTGCATCCCTCTCAGAATAACCCAGGAGACAGGACAGCTGATAAATGTGTGCCATTTCTTGGAAGACCACTTAATTGCATGTTACGGCAGCTATCTTGGGGGTTCTCTGAATGCTGAGGCCAGGCAGGTCCCAGTGCCTGCAGAGCTGCTCCCCTGCCCCCGTGTGGGGGGGTGGGAGGGCTGTCCTGATGCGAGGGTTTTAGGTGGCCCTGCTGAGTTACAGTTCAGGATACAGTAACAAACACCAGACCAACAGCTTTACGGATAGATTGTTTATCTCTAAATAACAGTACAGTAACAAATCAGTACAGTACACTAATCAGTAGTACAGTTATCCGGATTGAGACAACAGCAAATCCAGTAGTTCACCAATACTGGGCTAAACTTAATATCCAGGCACACAAAGACTCCCATGCTCATGCACTACCCAGCACTACCTGGACTTGTTAACGAACCATCACATCCCACCTCTGCCCTCCCTCTGTGCCGGTTCTGTCCCTGGTGGGCACTGGGCCTGGAAACGCCATTGCTGGGGGTGGGTCCTGGGCAGCAGCTAAGCACCTGCACGGCTGCTCCCTCCCTCCCCAGCGCCACGGGGGAGAACAGGAAGAGCAAAAGTGAGAAAGCTCTTGGGTCAAGATAAAGACAGTTTAATAAGCAAAGGAAAGAGGAAGGGAAAAAAATTGAAAAAAAATCTGGCCGGCAGCCAGATCAGGCCTCAGTCTTCCCAGTCAGTGCTACAGAAAATACTGCCATTGCCCCCCCGAAAGCCACAGCGCAGAGCGGCAGAAAACCTGCCAGGGTTTAAAAGATGCTCAGCTCCAGGAGGAAGGGAGCAGCATGGAGTTCTTGCCAGAGACTGTGGGTGGGGATATGGTGTTGCATGGCTTGAGCTCCCTGCCAGAAGTAAGGGCAGGCGGCGGTGGGTCCGTGGGAGAGAGCAGCATGCGGGCAGCAAGGCAGCAAGAGGACTGGCTGCCTGGCAGGAGGGACAGCCACCCCCAGAGCGCCCTAAAGGGCCTGGAGAGACTATGCAATGCCCTTCAAAATAAGAACTGCCTTCTAAGGAAGGGAAGCTCTCTAGCAGCATGGCAGGAGTCAAAGTGGCTCAAGCAGAAGAATGCTAAACTGCTTCCACTACCAGCAACTGGAAGAAAGATCCAGGCAACTACATGAGACCACTTTCAAGGCAATCAGGTCTTGAGTTCTTTCAGATGAGGGCACTAAATGAGACACAGGAATCAGTAATGGACAAATGTTCCTTAATCCTAGAGTCTCCAAGACAACAACCTGCAAAATTTAGAGTATCCTTAGCTCGACATAGCTATGACCCTTTTGATGGTCCTAATAAGCACCCTGGAGAATGTGGTTTATATCTAACTACTGGAGAATGTGGTTTATATCTTTTGAGGCATGGATGAGGATGGTTTCTTTGAGGGGCAGCTGACTGATGGCAGAGAAGGACAGGTCCCCTCTAACGTGACCGAAGTTTCAAAGGATGACGTGATAACAACAGAGCCTCCAGAGCCAAGTGAGCTCTTGCAGAATGCAGATCACGAAGTGAGATTTTGCAGCAGAAGCATTAGCAATGGAGGAAGAATGGATGCTCTTGACAAAGAAATCTATGTCATTGTGTTGGCTGATAGACCAGGAGACACAGAGATTCCTCTTAATCATGCAGCAGTTCCTTATCCAAGAAATCTCATTCTAATCAAACAATTTGCAGGAAGTATTATTATTGGCCGGGAGCCTCCACTTGTGCTAGCTGTGTGGGAGGAGGTGCAGAACTGCAACATATATGTAGATACCAAACGTAGTTTATATAGCCAGAATGTGAGATTTTGCTCAGAGACTCAAGCAGTGATTGAAGACTTGGGTTTTAAAACATCAGACCTACTGAATTTTAGTTTGAAGCATAATAAAAAAGGAAATTCAGATAAGTGGCAGCATACTGTCCTAGTAGGGATAGACTTCCAAATAGCTCCAAAATGTTTGAAACTTAGCAGCATCATTCCTATTTCAACAGAGGTCACTTGGATGCCAAGCAGCAATTATTTGCATGCTGTGTACCTTAATGAAAGAGACTGCAAAGGCAGAGATCTACTGGTCTACTTTCCAAAGCTTGCAACCCAACATTCAGCAAGAAGCAAAAGTGAAAGCGTGGCCTAAAGACACAAAATAGCACATTAACCAAGAGAAGCAGGAGCAAAATTCAGCAACAATGAGGTTTGTTACTCCATCTGCACAACTACCTCATGCTCCACTTGATATTCATGCGGAGCCTGGCCCATCAGTGGATGTTTTGCTTATTCAGCCAACTATCGGGGACAGTCAATGTTGGGGCATCTTCCAGAGGAACACAGCTGCTGCGCGCATCAGTGGACAAAGGGACAGAAGTTGCATCTCCAACACGGGAAGTACCCTGGTGGTTTATCTGAGGGTTTAATATGATGGAAGACACTTCTTTCTTCCATCAATAGAAGAAAACCTCACATAGTTGTTCTCACTAGATTTAATTTTATCTATCTGGATGAAACTTAGGAAATTCGTATTATTTAATTTAAAAAACCTCAAATTAAACTTTCTTTGATTTTAATTGTTAACACGCAAATGTGTCTTCCCCCGTTAGATGTGTGTATAGTGTATATCTCTATTTAGAGAACCAAAAAAGTGCACCATTTCCTGTTCCAATTGAATTAAGTAGTTTAGAAGTCAATGAAAAAAGTGTAGGATTAATGTACCAATTCTTTTCTATCTCTAGATCTAAACACAGACATTTGTACCATAAATATGTATGTCTTAATTGATACTGCACAGAGGAGTGACTGCCAAAAAACATTCTTCTGCTAAGACATGAATTAAATAACTTTACACACTATAAGGACTACATATACTCAAGAAAAACTCTTCCTTAGCACAGATTTTAAAAGAAAGGATTCCGCTCAGCTAGCACTGAGGATCCAACTTTGCAGCAATTCCACCTGCATGTGGAAGTCCCCCTACACCAGGTTACGTCCAGAATCAGTCACCTTTTGTGCACTTTATAATAAAAACAATTTTGTCTTCTGCAACTGGTTAAATAATTTTCCCTGTATAGATTTGTTTGCTTGAAATGTTGCACTATTTTACTTATTAACTTCAAACTTTTTTTATATATAAATACTTGCTTTATTTCTAGTGTATGATTGGCTCTGACTATAAATGCTGTAAAAGGGTGGCTCACAGCTAAATTATATGTGGAGTATTTTTAAATAAGTGAATATTCAAATATTTACATTTAAAGAGCATTCTTTAAGATGATGATTATTTGTTTAGACCGGTGGAAGGTTTACTGGTTTTTATAGCATTGTTGGTTTCTGTACCTATTTCGTCATTTGTCTTATGATACAAATTTGTTTAGTTTTTTTTTCCTCCCCCGCCCTGAAAACATGGACATTGGCAATAGCTTGTTTTAAGTAAGCCTTTATTACAATAGCATTTGCTTTTAAAACCACTGTTCAATGAAGGAGAAACTTGTAAAACCTTATCAAAGTTATTTTGCCCTTGCATTGTATTTCGTTCCATGGCTAACTCATAAATGAATCTCTTTGACGAGAAGGGGATTTTGCAGATGTAAACTGGCAGGTCTAGCGTGGATACTACCAATTTCTGTGGATAAACAAATTTGTACCTCCCAGATGCAGGGACAGTTGTGGGCTGATTACATTGCACACATTAACGCTGTCCCAGGAACTGTTCCGACTGCTGTCCTGCCTGTACGAGGATCTGAAGACCCATCAGTAATTTAGAATATGCTTTTTTAATCTTTTCAATTTGTGAGCCATATCTATTTTACAGGGAGGTACTTAAGCTTACTACTGGCATAAGAGTGCTTTTCTTACTTATTGCTAGATGCCAGAGCAGCAGCCCATAGCCCCCGCTCTAACCTAACCGATCGCTCCGGGACGAGAAGAAACAGCATTTCTATCCTTCAGTCATCTCCCAGGCTCCTATAACGGGGAAAAAGAAGAGAAAAAGACAGACTGCTGTCAAAGCCCTGCTGCCCAGGGAGAAGGCCATTTGAGTGACCCACTGCAGAAACGTGGCTGCAGCCAGCGGAGGGCAGCAGAGCCCGCCGAACGGGGCCGAACGGGGCCGCCGAACGGGGCCGAACGGGGCCGCCGAACGGGGCCGCCGAGCCCCGGCCGCCCCGTTGCCTCCGGTGCGTTTGGGGGAGAACCCCAGCCCAAACACTTGCTCTTCACCTGCGGACCACGTTACAGGCTGTGCTTCTCCCAGCCGCAATCATGGGGACAGCAATCGGATCTCCGCTTCAGCAGGAGTGATTTTTCTTTCCCTTCCTGTTTATACACATCTTTATGCCTGCCCCCAGTTTGGAAAAGCTTGTTAAAAGCGAGCCTCGATGTTGAGGCAAACGTGACTCTAGTGTTCATTCCTCAGACAAGTCTCTTTAGGAATACTTCATTACAGACATGTTACTGTACTTAAAAGGTTTATTTGTTTTGGTTTTTTTTTTGTTTGTTTGCTTCGTCGTTTTTTCTTTTAAATGACTGCAATGTTACAAAGAAATATCTAAACTTGAACATAATGGAAGGGACCAGATGATAAGACTCCAGGCACTTAAAAGCAAAAGTTAAGCTCTTTTTACATCAAATAAACTCTAGAGAGATTGTATCCAATCCTTAAAATACTTTGATACTTCCCCCGCTACTCTAAAGTGTGTTTCATTGGGACTGAAAAAGGTTTAAATCTCACTGCCCTAATTGAAAAAAAGGTATAGAGACATTGTCTTTTACCACAATAAACTTTACTAAAGGTAGTATGAGCTCAAGCAACACAGAAAGGGCTGAGGGAACTATCAAAAGGCTGTTTCTCTAGTTGTATAGCTAGAAGTTTGGGGAACAACAGATACAGGAATAATCTAGTGGTCTAGAGCTAGCAAGGGTCCTGAAGATGGGCTTGGTGAAGAAAAGGGGGGGGCAGTATCGGGGACAGCTTGGAGGTGGCTTCTGTGTCATTTGTGGGGAAGCCACAGGGACGGTAGGAGCCGACGTGTTTAGCAGCACCTGCCGGGAAGGAGGGCGGGCATTGTACAGTCACTGAAAGCCTGGGTCAGCCAAAACCTCACGGATATCAGCCAGAAATCAGGTTAGATACCAGCTTGCAGCAACTAGTAGGAAAGTGAGCCGGGCTCTCTTCTGTCGAGTATTAGCTATGAACTGGGCTGCCTGCCATCGCAGAGGGCAGATCCTGGCTCATTAGATGGAGATCAGAGTGGTGCTGAGCCAGGCTGAAATATAAAGTAGTATAGCAATAGATGTAACACTGGGTTTTCCCGTGGCGTCATAAATACCACCAAGTACAGTTGTCTGGGATATCACCATCCTCACATGACCAGCAGATTCAGTGAAAGATTAGGCAGATGAAGGACAAAGATGGTGTCATTTGGCAATGGACTTCAAGGGTGTTGAAAGGATAACTGGCAGGTCGTACATCCCAGGAGGTGTTGCTTTTAATTAAAACAACTGAAATTTCCTCAAGATGCACAAAGCCAGACTAGTCAAAAGGACTCAAAATACCACAAAAGCAACTCCCTGTTCACAGGGAGATGGCATCAGATGACATTATTATTTTCATATCTAATGCCTGTGTTTAAATAGGTCCATAAACCCCCAATTTTATATTAAAGGCACATTTCATTCACACCCAGGTTTTAACTTGAAGAACTATTGAGGGGTACTAGAATGAACCAGAATGCTGAATGTAGTTTTTAGTAAGTTAACTTTGAAGAAAGGCATCATCCCTCAGGAACCACACTTCCTGCACAAAATCGGAGAAAATGGTCCAAGACTTCGCCTATGCCCTCAAAATTAGATTCCCTTACTGTACAGGCTGTGAGCTTCTGAGCATGGGCTCAGGCATGGGTGAAATTCACCCCTTTGAGCACCTGGGTGTGCAACACGACTGATGGATGAGTGGCTCTGCCAGACACACACAGATGCCCACAAGGTAACCCTGTAAAATGGAGCCAGAACACTTGTGCTTGCCTCACTCCAAGAAACACTCTTTTAGAGCAAAGCTGACACGGGCTGGAGATGCACTGCTAGGTGCCCTTCCCAAGCAAGGCTTACAATACTCCTCTATTCTTAGCTCACTTACCTCTGTACACATTTGATGGAGCAGACTCTGTGGAATAACATCACATTAAGCCAGGTCTAGTTTTATTAAATTTCAGTATTTCAAAAACCCTAATAGTATTCTCACCAATGAAAAGTAGGAGTGTCATCCACTTGAAGGGGATATATTTTGCTCTGACTTTTACCCCTGACCTTTCCTGCACAGCACATCTCATTCTTATGACCCAAGCACAACTGGTGCTTGCTATTCAAGCTGTCACATCGATGTAGAAGGAGGAAGTAGGGCTGGCATTAGCAACTTGCTGCTTATTCATAGAGTCAGGCCTGTGATAAGAAGGCAGATCCCAAGAGCAGGATCACAGAATGCTTTGGATTGCAACGGACCTTTACAGGCCATCTAGTCCAACCCCCCTACAATGAACAGGGACATCTTCACCCAGATCAGGTTGCTCAGAGCCCCGTCCAACCTGACCTTGAATTTTTCCAGGCATGGGGCCTCCACCACCTCTCTGGGCAGCCTGTGCCAGTGCTTCACCACCTTCATTGTAAAAAATTTCTTTCTTAAATCCAGTCTAAATCTGCCCTCCCTTAGTTTAAAGCCATGGCTCCTTGTCCTGTCACAAGAGGCCTTGCTAAAAAGTCTGTCCCCATCTTTCCTATAGGCCCCCTTTAAGTACTGGAAGGCTGCTATAAGGTCTCCCCCGAGCCTTCTCTTCTCCAGGCTGAAGAACCCCAACTCTCTCAGCCTCTCCTCGTAGGAGAGGTGCTCCAGCCCTTGGATCATTTTCATGGCCTCCTCTGGACTCGCTCCAACAGCTCCATGTCCTTCTTGTGCCGAGGACCCCAGAGCTGGACGCAGCACTGCAGGTGGGGTCTCACCAGAGCAGAGTAGAGGGGCAGAATCCCCTCCCTCGACCGCTGGCCACGCCTTTGCCCTTGAGGCTGGCACATTTAGAGGGTGCTGGTTGACAAAAAGATTAATCTGTATTAGGTATGCACCTTCTTCATGGTGTTCTATGGATATGTCTTCACCCCTTATTGCCTGTAGGTAAAGATGTGATGATCATTGGTAGGGAAGGTTTAGACTAGGATCTTCTTACAATAAATCACTAAAGAAAATCAATCCTTATGTCACTTATTCCCCCACCGTATAACCAAAAGCATGTCCCCAGCCAAAATACTGGCATCCTCCATTACATAATGGGTTCACTTCTGGTTACATCTGGGGGACAAATGCCTTCAGCCCATGTTGCTACGGGTGCCTGTCCACAGGAGAGCCCATCCTTTCATGTATTAAGAGAAAAGATTAACAGATATGAGAGTTGAACCACAAGTGGACTTTTGTCCACACGATGGAGAAGCAGTAGAGTGGTCCAGAGGAATTGTTCTGCCACCTTGGATCTGGCTCCCAGTCCATGGTTCTCCACACTTGCTTTACTGAAAGGATCTTTTCTAAAATAGGTAGAATAACCATGTTTCTCACTCAGTTGTTGACTGTCCCTGCTGCACTCCCCAGTTCAGCTACCCTTCAGAAAAACAGAGAAGTGGCACGAGTATTGCTAGTGCAAGATATGACTATCAACCTCTGCTGTCGCTTATTCTCATAATTCACAGAAATTCAATTATTAAAAATATAAGAATACTCTGTATCTTAGGTCACCTTTATCTCTGGTTCTTCTTCACTAAATGTTGTCATAATTTTCCTTCAGATCATACTAGTAACTTAGTTCAGAAAGTTCCAGCACAACAGGGTTTATAGCTGATCTGGGAAACAGGAGGACCAAAAGGTTGTCCTAGTTTTTTTACTAATGCTATTCATCCCAAGATAAGAGCACATGGAGAAAGTTCTTAATGCTTTGAATAATCAAATCACAAAGTAGGAAACCCATCGGAGTTTTAAAACAGACTCACCACACATTACTGATGATCTCTGAAAGGGCTCCCAGGTGACAAGACATGTGGTAAAGACAAAAATATTTTTTCAGCAGCATTTACATTACATTCTGTATTGCAAAATAGCCCTCCAAATTCCCACAGAAATCACTATTACTTACCTTACCCTAGTAAAGAAAGACAAAGGGCCCAGGGAGAACAGAGGCTTATGGCTTTTAGAAATTACCTGCCAAGTGTGTAATTTTAAAGTGATTGTCTTCCATTAGGGCTACAATAAACAGCATGGTGGAAAATTCAACCTGATTAGCTTTTCTAATGAGCTGCAGGAGGTTGTGGAGGCCAGAGCAGAAGAATCTTAAACATTTCATCACTGATTATAAACCTGCCTCTGAATTAATCAGATAATGAAGCACATAGATTTAATGAACCTAATGCTGATCAACAAATTATCAGTGATCCTTGTAGATTTTTGGCAGGCTAAACATCTTTTTTCTTAGATTTCCTGAAGCAGGAAGGTTACAAAAAGTATGTGCTCTATATGTAGTTTTTAATGCAATAACCAGGAGATGTAAACTTTATAATTTACACAATTATTTAATTTACTCACAATGTGTTCAAGTTCCTGTTGGGTCTCCAGGAGGGCTGCTGTTGTCACAGATGCAATTTAATTGAGACAGCAGCGATTAAAAAGATGAGCTAAATCCTGAGAACTTTTAACTACAAACTCACTGGCACACGTGGAGCTCTTACTCTGGAAATGAGAGCAGAACAGGTTTTAGATATTGCTAACGTACTATGTGCAAACCCAAATTATCCCTTTTGATAGAACTACTCACCGCAGCTAGCATTCAGACTGTACCCGCACTGACCTCCTGCTGTCTGCTCTGCGTTCTTCCCTCCTCCAGCCATTTCTTTTCTCTCCATGTTTCACTCACGTTGCTAGAGTTTAATTACACACTTCCATTTTGCAAGAGGAAAACTGGCCATAGTACCCCGAAGCAGTTGTATCTAGCAGGGCAAGCGAACAAAACAAATAAACGCCGGTGGTACACAATACTATGTTTAAGATTCAGCAACTCCAGCGCTCCTGGTGAGGGTAACACCTTTGCTGCGGCTGATCAGCCTGATACCTATTTCTTGTGAGACAGAGACCTTGAGCTGGGCTTGAGGCGCAGGGAGAAATGGTTCCACTTGCTGTTTCTTCACAGATTTGGAATACTCCGCTCTTGGGATTTCTTTGCATTTTCTGCTTAGTCACCAACTTAATACTCACTGAAGGATCAAAGCCATTACCCTTAAAATCTAATATACTGCTCTTGGCTACTGCCAGAATCAGGGTACGGACTAGACAGACCTTTGCTCTGATCCAGTATGGCAGGTCTTATGTTCTTATTATGACTTAAAATTTACTTTCCCCACAGGGATGTGCTTGTAGAAGTCCATCTGTCAAGTGATTCATGAGAAGTGGACATAAAAGAGAACGGAATATGACTAACTGAATACATTAAAAAATTTAAACAAGTATTCCTGGCAAATGAATACTTGAAAGATCTTAAATAAAAACACTAAGAACTTGAATTTGTCACCTCTCTAGTATCTGTTTTGCATTTTAAATGGTTGCACCTTTGATGAAACATTTTTTTAACATTATGTATTGCCCTTTTCTTATAAAAACATATGTGGCTTTTCCTTTCTATCTCAGTTGTTTTGGATTAAAGAAGAAGAGGCAATTACAGCAATATCAAAGAAAGAGACAGAAGCAATCGCATGGATCAAATTATTATCTCATTGAAATCCAGGGGCCTGTTACTTGCAAGTTCAGTCAGACCAGGATTCATCCTCAGTGCTTGGAACAGTGGCAAATTTGTTTTAATCCCTGTGCGTTACTCATCTGTGCCCAATATGATTTATCCTGCAATGTTAGGGTTTTGGTATTTGTCTGAAAGACTTTTAATAAAGATAGCTCTGGCAATCAAAGATACTCTGAATAAAAATGCTAAACTTCATTTGTAAAGTAAATTTTGTAAGAAATTTCATTTTTACTTCAATTACTGACTTGAGATGTCACTTCAGTCACTGTGAAAGTAGAGCTGATTGACACTACTTTTTGAAAGTACTTTCTATGACAACGTTTGTTATTGAGGAGTGGGAATAAGCTCAATCTTATGGCAATAACCATTTTGTACATTATTCCTGACATCAGTGTTTATGCTTTCAAGTGGTGGCATACATGTGTTGTAAATACGGTAGCCTTATTATTCTGATAGGGCATAATCAGAATAGATCAGCCAAGCCAATAGATACGTGACTGCATCTAGAGGTGGAATGGCATAACACTGACGCTCACATAAAATAATCTCATTTTTCTGCCAACTGCAGACAAAGCATTGCTCACTGTGGTTTTGTGGGTGACACATGTCCCTAAAACGTCTTTTTCTAAGCACAATTTCGAACATCAACTGTCTCATTGCTTTGGAGTTTTCATGACAGGCTTCATTTATAATGTTAGAAAACAGGACACTGGAGCATCAGCAAGCTTTTCAAAACCGCTGAAAGAATAGGAATTCTGCTGGATGCCATCTTAAGAGAAATGAAAAGACAGCAACATCCAAAAATAAACAAAGATGAAAACTGTGAAGTGCTTCACATCCCACACTCTGCTGGCGATGCTCGCTTTTCTGGATATCAGGCCCTACACATGTAAACTGAAAATAACCCGGAGAACCAAATTAATAAACCTGAGAGCCAAAAAGTAAAAATTAGTTTAACTGTGTTATTCACAGTAGCTGCAGAGTATTACTGTTTGTTTACCAAAGAGAAACTAACCTGAACCATTTCTCGCTGGAATTTGGACACTTTGGAATTGTTTCTTGCTGTGCTGACTTACCTATTCTCCCCCACATCTCTTTACAGGAATTCTATAATGGATGTGAAACAGCTTTAAAAACACCCACAATTAATTGGTTATTTCTCAACATAAAATACTTAAATAAAGATTTGTGGTGGACAATATGTACTTTCAGAACTTCTGAATTTCTGAAGTATTTTTAATATTGAAACTATGACTAGCATTTATATTTGTTGTGTCTGATACCATTTGTTCTCATTCTAGATGACCTGAGGATATTTGATTAACCCATTTCTAGTTATTTTGGAGTAGTCCATGCAGGCTGAGGCCACTTTCAGGAGGCCCATTAATAAGCCTCCAAGACCTCACCAGTTTCAGGAGGCAACGATGTATACAGAAATAGGAGATCATGTTTATCTTCTGCAAATCTTAGAAAAGACTGTGTCTAAATTCAGGCTCAAGGTGGCAGTTTGGGTTTGTTTATTTGTTTTTGCTTTTTCTCTTCTTTCTTGAGAGGAAAAGCAATGGCAGCTATACGTATTCAAATCTTAGTCTCACCAAGTTTTTCCTTTAATTTCAGGGGGCCTAAATTTGGTCATGAAACTTCAGTCTTCCCACCAGTATGATTTAAATAACTATTTTAGTACTAAACAATCAGCACATTTTCTACAGACCTCTTGATTCTTCCACATATCCTGTCCTGTGAATCACAAGTACTCTGTCTGGGCATTTTTCAAAGGCTTCTAAAAACGCAGGGCTGGCTGGATCCTCAAGATATCGGTGACCTGAGCTCTCTGTAAGCTATGATCAGTGGTGATTCCTGAGACACAAGAAGGCGTTTTCCATATCCCACCTACCTGTACAGACAGACAGAGAAAGAGAGTGGGGGAAACAGGGTAATAAAAATAATAGTTAGCTCAGACCTGGAAAATGACTGACTGGTTTAGTCTAAAAATTTTCCCTCTCTGGGATTCCACATCCTCCCCTGATAACCTGTTCCACTGCTCAGTGTGCCATACACATGCTCAGAAATGCAGCCCTGCTATTTAACCTAATACCCCTTGCTGTAAATTAGCCAACTATCTCTTATTCTGTGTCAGTGAACCTAAGGAGCGACTGACGGACATTTTAAAATATAAAACCAAAAACACCATTTACCTTTTTGGAGACTTGTAGTTTCCCTCATTACTTTTCTAAATTTAACAAAGACAGTTCTTCCAACCTTCCCTCCCAGGTCACGTTTCCTAAGCCTCCTATCGCTTTAGCTCTCCCTCTCTTTCTCTCCCCCTCCCCCTCTCTCCAGTTTTGCTCTTTTCAAACTGCAGAGTCCAGAACTGGATACAGCAATCTGGCTCAAGTCTCCCAAGTGCTAAACTGAGCAGAGCAATCACCCTCTATTTCCACATGTGCTTTTTGCAGACACATTCAGTCTGCGATGGGTGACAACTCTTCCTGCCATCCAGCTACTTCTCCACTATATTCCTGTGCATTTATCTCATGGAGAAGTGAAGTATTGCCACGAGTAACCAAGAGGAAAAATAATTCTTGATATTAAAGTTAATTAAATGGCTGAGAGTTAGCAAATCTCCATGTGTCCCAACCCTGAGCAGGCTCAGCATCATTCCAGCTATGTACTATGGTAAGAGTAAGAAGGCACTCCAGAAAAGTCTGTTCACTAGAGCATTATGATGGGTCAAAGTAAGTTCTTGGCAGGCTACATAAGCTCATGGGTCAGATGTTACGCAGTCCTGTTTTATCGCTTGTCTTTTATATATGAAATTCTTGGGAAGTTCTTCAGTAACAAAACTTCTGTTGCTCTTCTACATGTTGTTCCAGTGTCTGAAAATCTACAGACTGAAAACTCTAGGTGCATGCTTTTGTTTACAGATGCTTGAATTCACACACTTGCTATTGAAACTTACTGCCAGTAATTCCAACCCATTTAACAAATCTAACATTTCCACATGGCTCCCAAATTCCTGTACCTCAAGGTCCTTCAGGGCACACAGTAAAAATTGGATAGGAAGTCTGTAAATTATGCAGACAGATACTGCATTTATCCGTAAGGGTAAACCTTTAACAATAGAAGATATGCAGAACACTAATGGATCAATGTATATTCTTTATATGAAGCTGAGAATGCAGGCAAGTCTATAATAAAGTTGTTGTTCTTTGCAATTTTCTCAATTTTTGCAGAACCCTGTAAAAAGCAACATTGTAAATAGTAGTTGCTGATAGGAGAAAACCCCATTACCAAAGATTTAAACTGTGCAGGAGCAAGAATAACTTTCAGGGCAGTAATGGATTTTAATGAAATATTTTTAAAATATCCATGTGCTTTTGAAGTTGTGAAAAAAGTTTTTTTTCAAGAAAATGAGAGGCTTGCATTTTCAAATACACGGCAGATATATTAGGTTAGAACAATGAAACGTAAGGCCAGCTCCAGCAGTCCTTGCTCCGTTCTTACTCGGTCAAAGCTTCCATTGATCTCTGAATGAGTGCAGTGAGGATTGCAACTGGGCAATAACTTCAGGACATGCTTTTCAGACGGTGCCTCATCCAGAGGCTTCAAACACAAACACACTTGTTAAGGTTATTATAGAATGAGTCTTTCAGTATGAATTCCCTTCATTAAGGGTCCAACAGTGTCCCTAATAAAATCAGTGGAAATTTTCCTACTGTCTTCAGAGAAAGTATTTTGGGACATTCAGTGGACATTCACAAGCAAAAGCTATTGCTATACAAGTGGGTTAGAACTTGGGTGAGGCTTTAAATGGAGTAAGAAGAAACAGGAATTCTCTTTGGACAATGTAAGAGCAGCTTATAATCATAATAAATGCACGGAGAGGGCCAAATTCACTGCTGTCATCAGCTGCTCTGACTCTTGATTTAAATGAATTTCTGTCCTTTTACTCCAGCCTGACCAGATCTCCTGGCCAAATACTTTTGAAAGCTTCTCGAATATCTAGTCACACAACTGAAGACTCGCCAGATTAACTGCTTGTACAAATCTGAGTGACCCAACTGCCACATGTTCACTAATCACTCGGGGCTGCTGGCACCCTGGACCTGTGGCTGCTTTTCCAGTCGTGCAGAACTGTGAAGGTTGCAAGTCAAATCCACTTTAGCTGAGCAAAGCGACTCGTGTGCCATTTTTTGAATATATAGCTCTATAAATCTCAGTATGGCCTTTTGAACTGTATATTACTATAGAACTGTGGGAAACCCCTTTTGGGAGAGAAGTGGCACAGCTGATATTTATCACTACAAAGTCTATTGCAACACACTGTCTCTTTCCTTTGAAATAAAAGCTTTTGAATTACAGATGATCAAATATATTCACACCCCAAGCGAAACCAGAATATTTCTGGCTTTTTGCCAGTATCGGCTTGGGTGTGAAATATTTGACATTTTGCATTAATTTTTTACAATAATAAAAGCACTTTCTCAGCTAAAATCTTTGCCATCCAGCAAGTGCCACTGGGCTTGCAGCTAGTTTAGATGCATACGAGTAAATCTATAGGTCCCATGACTGGAGAGAACAGTAGTCCTGGGCATTGTGCTACATGACTGCTTATAGATGCCACCATGGTACAGTTGCTGACCACATCTAGAATTTGACAGATTAGCAACAAGCAATACTTTGGGATATATTTTAATAAAGGTAATTACATTAATCTATGCATGTGACCAGTGAAACAAGGCTGCTATACTGTCTGCGTGCAATGTGGCTGAGTTAGCACTGATACAGGCATCTTACCTCAGCATTTCCAAAATCTCTAGCTCTGCAACCTGAATGTTGCATTAACTTATCTTCCTCTTTCATGTATTGACATTTCTTTCCTTTGGGGAAGGAGGCACAAGATTTTAACAAACTGAGAAAGAAGATGTTAACCTTGTAAGAGGGAACCGTCACAGAGTGAGTTCTGAGTTCATCTCTAACACCCGCGGCCATTTCAGTATTGCTGCTAACAGGGTAAGTATTCCTCTCTCCAGGAAACGAGGAGCCACCCCATTAAACTCCGCTCTTGTACAGTTGGGGAAGAGAGGCTGGCAAATCTGTGAGGACCTGCAGAGCGGAGGCTGACAGGTTTCAGACCGCTGAGCTGCCCAGCTCCTGGTGAGACGCAGTGAGGGAACAGATCACACCGTCTCTGCAGGACCTCGGAGACATTCGCTTTCCCTTTTCTTCCTGAGAAAGTAGAGCTGTCAGTCCTACTTCCAATGTCTCAACCAAATTGTCTTAGCTGTAATTAAATAGAAATAGAGAGGAAGAATAAATATTTATCTTCCTGCTACAACAGTCGCTTCTAGCATTCGATTCATCTGCGAGCAGAGATCTGTCACTTGGAACTTCATGGGACAGAAAAGATGCTGCCACTTGTGGGTCTGCATTTTTAAAAGGGAACATTTCTAGGTATGAGGTTTAGACTCTCACTTTTGGCTCATTTGAAGACAGCCACTCTGAGCCTGATTTACAAAGGTATCGAGGCCCCTCATGATGCAGACAGGAATCCAAGACCCTTGGGTCATGTAAGCGTCTAAAGCCATGATCTGAACAGGATTTTTGTGCTTAAACTGCTTAGAATATTTTTTAATCCCTTCTGGACTTCTATCCTCTTCCCATAGGTACTTAAATGCCATTGTGAATCAGGAATGGTTTAATTCTTCAAATGCTCTCTTTCTTGAAAGGAGTAAATAACTGGATTTTGCCTCTTTACACAGGAAAAATTGCACCATGAGACCCAGCCCTATAAGCTCTCCAAATTATGGGAGCTTCCCTTATGGTTAGTGGACACTGTGAAGAGCAGGACTGCAGCCTGCAAAAGTTTTGCATTTGGAAGCTACCTAACTTCCACCTAACCCTGTTTTACAAATATATTTCTACCAAAAAGAAAAAGGGTAAAAAGAAAAAAAATCCCTATACCTTAAAAGTGTTTAATTATATGTGAATGGATCTACATAGGCATCTGCTGGCCAGCAGACTTCCCTGCTCATTTATAATGTTAAGGGTTGGGATACCTAACACAGTGGGCAGGAAATCAGGCACAGACACACAGGTTTCCCTCTTTCTGCCTCACATAGAAACGGGATGAAGAAAACTTGGGGGGGAGAAGGAGATGCAGCAAGAGAGAATGAGAGGCCGAACGATAACAGTTGTTCCAGCTCTCCACCACACAGCTTTTACCAGGTGCCACCTCCAGCCACGGATGGTTTGCATGGGGCGAGGACGCTATGGGAGAGCTCTGGCCCGTGTGAACACCCATGCGCATGCGATGCATGAATGAGAACAAAAGGCACTGTGAAGCCCATATACGCTCCACACTGCCTGAATGCTGAAAGCCACTTTTAGGAGACAATTTACAGAAAAATAAAAAAGTTTACAAACTGGTTTATGAGACAGTTAAATGGTTCTTGAGGGGGGGTCTTTATAATTGAATTATAAGAACAAAAGAAATCTGAGGAGCAGGCAGAGGCCTTAAGGCCCAAGATGCTTGACCTCATTTGGTTTAATTGCACTGCTGGCTCTCTCACTGTAACCTTCACTTGGAGAACAGTCTCTGGAAATCATTTAGACTCCTTGCTTCAGTTGCCTTTGTTAGTGATTTAGTCAATAATTTTATTACCTCTTTGGTAAGATAGCTCCGAGTGCCCCAGTCTTTGATTAAAAGCCTCTTAGGTTTGAATCTTTTAGCAATATGAACATATCTATCCAAGATCTTTATCAGAACCTTCTATAAATTTTATAACTTCCTCCTAGTCATCTTGAAGATGCTGTTTTCTATTGTGAATAAACCCAGCTCCCTTTGCATTGTCAGTCTGTCAGGAGCACGGCGCAGAGCTGATGGCAAGCTCAGCTCTGCAGACCTTCTCAAGCAACAGCGTCGTGCCAGCGGGAGGGCGGCCAGGGCTGCAGACGTCACTCGGCAGGGAGATCGAAGAAGCGTCTGCAACCAGGGCCAAATGGGGCCAACAGAGGTACTGCAGCACTGTTGAGTCAGGATTTGGTCCCACCCCTGCCACCTTTGATACTGTAGCCTGGGGCTAACAGAGCACAGATTTTGCCTTCCTGTGTGCTGCTAGTGGTTATAGCAACGTCGATGCCACCCCAAGACTTTTCCCTCTCTTTGAGTGTTAGATTTTGAACAAGCCCTTCCCGGAAGTCTTAGCTTCAGACTGACTTTTTTAATATCTGCCCTCCATTAACATCTTTATTTTTAATATCTAGGTTATTTCTCTTAAAATCAGCTCCTGTTTTTCAGGAGGGTTTCTGTCCAGCCAGTGATCTCCCAGAATCACAGATTCAGTGCCACATTTTCAGCTCCAAGAGATCCGAAGTGAATGCTTGCAAAGCTGGAAACAGTCATTACTCCTCTGAACACGGCTGTGGTGTTCAGTTTTCTGGGAGCAGAGCAAGGGGTAATAATGAAATGGGGACCATTAAAACACTCAAACTCCTGGTAACCTGATTCCATCAGGGCTCAGTCCTGCTGTGAGAGGGCTGTGGAGGGTGGCCTCCGCAGGAGCACATTTTGGAAGCATTGCGGTCTGATCCTGGCCTGTCTTGTGCTCTGAATCCTTGTGCAAAGTGGGTCTGCTGTGCTCCCTGAGCAGAGCTGCCCACCACTAACTGTAACGATGGAGTTAGGTAAAGATACGAGGAGTGTTAAGTGGGCCCATCCTGATGGTCTCAAGTAAGGCTGCCAGGGAAGCTCAAGTTGCAGGAGAATATTCTAGGAGGTGGCACTTTATTCACTTGTCCAGAGTGCTTCCAGCCTCCTCCCAGGGCAGGATCCACCGAGGCAGACCCACAGAGGGGCTCAGGCAGGCTGCAGCACTCTGCAACAGGCTGCTTTGGCTCCTCCCTGCCTGGAGGGAACAGAAACGCTCAGCAGCTCCCTGTGGAGGTTCTCCAGGGCTGGAGAAAGGCTCCTTGCGCTTCCATCCCCACATCGAATTTGAGAACAATCTGCTTCCTAACATCAGAAGTTCAGCCAGCTCTCCCATAAAGAAGCACCTGTCTCAAAGCGGGGAAAGGATCTTTGCACAGGAGTTAGCAGGGCTCACTGAAAGACCTTTAAACTGGATTTGAAGGGGGAAAGGGACAAAACCAGGCTTGCTAGAGATAAGCCTGAGGGCAGCACGCCGATGTTTGAGGGATGGTGTGCTAGCAAGGTCCATCAGTCTGCCATTTCAGTGGAGGTAGGGGATGGAGATCCATGCGGCAGCAAAGACAAAAGGGTTATGGATGTGTTAGAAACCACGGAAGTGCCTGAGAATGGTCACGTAGGAATTAGGGCTTCTCCCCCCAGAAAGGTGGCAGGATCAGTACCCAACTGAAAGTGCATCTACACCAATGCACACAGCACGGGCAACAAACAGGAGGAGCTGGAAGCCACTGTGCAGATGGAAAACTATGATGTAGCTGCAATCACAGAAACATGGTGGGATGACTCGCACAACTGGAGTGCTGCAGTGGATGGCTATAAACTCTTCAGAAGGGATAGGTGAGGCAGGAGAGGCGGTGGGGTAGCCCTGTATGTTAGGGAGTGTTTTGACTGTCTAGAGCTTAATGATGGTGACGATAGGGTTGAGTGTTTATGGGCAAGAATCAGGGGAAAAGCCAACAAGGCAGGTATCATGGTGGGAGTCTGTTACAGACCACTCATTCAGGATGAAGAGGCAGACAAATTGCTCTATAAGCAGCTGGGAGAAGCCTCACAAGCTCTAGCCCTTGTTCTTGTGGGGACTTCAACTTACCAGATGCCTGCTGGAAATACAATACAGCAGAGAGGAAACAGTCTGGGAGGTTCCTGGAGTGTGTGGAAGAGACCTTCCTGACACAGCTGGTGAGGGAGCCAACAAGGGAAGGCGCCTGCTGGACCTGTTATTTGTGAACAGAGCAGGACTTGTGGGTGATGTGATGGGTGGAGGCCATCTTGGGCACAGCGATCACAAAATGATAGAGTTTTTGATTCTTGGAGAAGTAAGGAGGGGGGTCAGCAGAACTGCTACCTTGGACTTCCGGAGGGCAGACTTTGGCCTGTTTAGGAGATTGGTTGACAGAGTCCATTGGGAAGCAGTCCTGAAAGGCAAAGGAATCCAGGAAGGCTGGACATTGTTCAAGAAGGAAACCTTTGAGGTGCAGGAGCAGGCCGTCCCCATGTGCCGAAAGATGAGCCGGCGGGAAAGAAGACCAGCCTGGCTGAAGAGAGAGCTTTGGTTGGAACTCAGGAAAAAAAGGAGAGTGTTTGACCTTTGGAAGAAGGGGCAGGCAACTCAGGAGGACTACAAAGACGTTGTGAGGTTATGCAGGGAGAAAACTAGAAGGGCCAAAGCCCAACTAGAACTTAATCTGCCTACTGCCAAAAAAGACAATAAAAAAATGTTTCTATAAATACATTAGCAACAAAAGGAGGGCTAAGGAGAATCTTTATTGCACACGGGGGGAAGCATAGTGACAAAGGCTGAGGAAAAGGCTGAGGTACTTAAAGCTTTCTTTGCCTCAGTCTTTAACAGTAAGAGCGGTTGTTCTCAGGGTACCCAGCCCCCTGAGCTGGAAGACAGGGATGAGGAGCAGAATGAAGCCCCCATAAGCCAGGGGGAAATGGTTAGTGATCTGCTACACCATGTAGACACACACAAGTCTATGGGGCCGGATGGGATCCACCCAAGGGTACTGAGGGAGCTGGCCGCAGTGCTCACCAAGCCTCTTTCAATCCTTTATCAGCAGCCCTGGCTAACCGGGGAGGTCCCAGGGGACTGGAGGTTAGCAAATCTGACGCCCATCCACAAGAAGGGCCGGAAGGAGGATCCAGGGAACTACAGGCCTGTCAGTCTGACCTTGGTGCCAGGGAAGGTTATGGAGCAGATCATCGTGAGTGCCATCATGTGCCACATACAGGACAACCACGGGATCAGGCCCAGCCAGCATCAGTTCAGGAAAGGCAGGTCCTGCTTGACCAACCTGATCTCCTTCTGTGACAAGGTGACCCGCTTAGCAGATGAGGGAAAGGCTGTGGATGTTGTCTATCTAGACTTCAGTAAAGCCTTTGACACTGTTTCCCGCAGCATTCTCCTGGAGAAACTGGCTGCTCATGGCTTGGATGGGCATACATTTCACTGGGTAAAGAACTGGCTGGATGGCCGGGCCCAAAGAGTGGTGGTGAATGGAGTTAAATCCAGATAGCAGCCGGTCACAAGTGGTGTCCCCCAGGGCTCAGTATTGGGACCAGTTCTGTTTAATGTCTTTATCAATGATCTGGATGAAGGGATTGAGTGCACCCTCAGTAAGTTTGCAGACAACACCAAGTTGTGCGGGAGTGTTGATCTGCTTGAGGGGAGGAAGGCTGTACAGAGGGACCTGGACAGGCTGGATCAATGGGCCAAGGCCAGTTGTATGAGGTTCAACAAGGCCAAGTGCCAGCTCCTGCACTTGGGTCACAACAACCCCATGCAACGCTACAGGCTTGGGGAAGAGTGGCTGGAAACCTGCCCAGCAGAGAAGGACCTGGGGGTGTTGGTTGACAGCTGCCTGAATATGAGCCAGCAGTGTGCCCAGGTGGCCAAGAAGGCCAATGGCATCCTGGCTTGTATCAGAAATAGTGTGGCCAGCAGGACTAGGGCAGTGATCGTCCCCCTGTACTCGGCACTGGTGAGGCCGCACCTCGAATGCTGTGTTCAGTGTTGGGCCCCTCACTCCACGAGAGACATGGAGGGGCTGGAGCGTGTCCAGAGAAGGGCAACGGAGCTGGGGCAGGGTCTGGAGCACAAGGCTGATGGGACCTGGGGTTGTTCAGCCTGGAGAGAAGGAGGCTGAGGGGAGACCTCATCGCTCTCTACAACTGCCTGAAAGGAGGTGGTAGAGAGGTGGGGTCGGTTTCTTCTCCCAGGTAACAAGTGATAGGACGAGAGGAAATGGCCTCAAGTTGCGCCAGGGGAGGTTTAGATTGGACATTAGGAAAAACGTCTTCACCAAAAGGGTTGCCCAGGCTGGACCAGGTTGGACCAGGCTGCCCAGGGAAGTGGTTGAGTTGCCATCCCTGGGGATATTTAAAAGCCGTGTGGATGTGGTGCTTAGGGACATGGCGTAGTGGTGGGCTTGGCAGTGCTGGGTTAACGGTTGGACTTGATGGTCTTAAAGGTCTTTTCCAACCTAAACAACTCTACGATTCTATGATTAGTGCCAGCTGTAACACTGTCCTATGGCTCTAGCCCAAGGCTAAGGCACAACCTTTCTGCCTCAGTTTCCCTTTCTGCAAAATTAGGGTAATTGTGCTGGACACCTCAAGGGGGAGGGGGTTCAGAGAGATTAATGAGCTCTTTATAAAGTGCTTTGAATATGAATACTGCTATGGATAGTAAGTGCTAACTAGCAATTATTAAGTGGGAGTCAGGTTTCAGGAGCTTTATAACAGGGAAAGGTTAAGCAAGTGTAATAGCAGAAGACATGTAATGAAGCTCAGTACTGCCCTGTAGCACTGGGTATGAAAAGCTAATATCCACAGTAAAAATTCCAGCTCTGTGGCCTATGCAGAGTATTTTGCTCTGCTGCTATAATGATGACACTTAGAATTAGACCGACATAACCTAGAGAGCTCTGGGGACTCATCATCTCTGAGATTTCACTTAATTATTGGCAAACTCTGTCATTTAGTATCCCGAGCAGGCTGCGCTATGTATAACCAACACATCTAATTTGATTTCATCTTGAATTGCTCCTATGAGTGGTCTTGAATGGAACCGCATCTGGTATCTTGGCAACGTCTCTTCTTCTCTTGGAGAGAGCTGTCCTTGAATCTATAAAATGGATCTCTTACGGCAGGGGGTGTGTGTGTGCGTGTGCATGTGTGCACATGGTGGGGATAAACCCTCTGAGAGCACACAAAGGGAGGCTTGCTTACATGCACGTTTGATGTGTTTAAGTTTTTAATATTTTTTTCCAGATAAATTATATCCATGAATCTTTGTGTAAATCTTTTTTCAGCGAGGGCAGTGGATTTAAGAAGCACTCAGGCTACTTCATCCTTAATGGGAGCTTTCAAGAAGGAATTGGTTGCTGGTCTGTATGGACAAAACATTATTGCTTTCCCCTCTTTGCAATATACAATTAGAGGGGAGGGTGTGGGGGGGTCAAATGTACATTTCAAGGAGAAAAAAAATAGTAATTATAAAAGTATAGTCAGAAACTGATTTTTCTGCGTAACCTGATGAGGTTCAGAGTTTTGGCATGTGGGATATAAGGATCACTCAGCTTCCCACTAACTCAGGATTTCTCCATCCAGCCTGCTCTTCCCCCTGGCAGCTGGTCTGTGGAGAAGAAGACTCACCCCAACTTCCATGTACAGCATAGAAAGGGGAGACAATTCACAGCCCATTACCTTCTTCAGGGCTTTGGTCTTGTACTTTACATGGGGATAGGCCCGGGTAAATTACTGAGTGGTTTCCACAAAGAAGATGTGCCTTCCACTGCTCTTGTGGGGGAACATAGGGGAAATGTGCAAATAGAGCATATACATTCCTGTGTGACAGTGTTTCAGTAACTTCTCTCAGCTTCTATTAGTCCTTGATAAAATGTCATTTTCTGAATTATAGGAACTTCACCTGCCACTTAAAACTTGTCCTCCCCTTTTGCTATAACAGACTTAAATCACCGGAGTTATTCCAGATACTGCAGTATCCTACTTGTCAATAAGACTCAATCCTGCAAAGCTGAAAGCACAAGGACTTTTTTCTGTTTGTTTCCAGAGATGGAGCATCTTATCACATTTGTAATAGAAACAGCTATAGAGAATCCTCTCCCTTTGCGTCATAAATTGAATATACTCAGGAGTCACATTTTGGAAGAAGTATGGCTCTTTCAGCTATGATAGACAGAGAGGTACATCAGGGAAGCTCAGGATAAAAATGAACTAACAACTCAGGTTTATTTTTATGCTCTGTAACTCAGAAACTATCTGACACTTTTTTCAGTCTTCTCTTGGTCATTCCCAGACTACCACATTAAAGTTTTGGTGGGACTAAAATATAGATTAGAATCCTGAACATTAACAACTACTTGGTAACTTGATTAACGACTTGCTTGCTTGACAAACTGATATTCATAGAACATTTCTTTCCACAGGAGGACCCAGTCTTTTTCTATTCAAAAGAAAGCTGTAGTTATTTCGTGCTTTAAAGACAGATCTTTTACAAGAATCCAGGATGGCACAAACTGCCTATGTGCAACAGATATTGCCTATTTACCCCTTTACCTTCCTCAATTCTCTTAAGCAGAGTGAAACCACAGTAACTCCTGCATTTGTGAATATACTGTGTTTGAGTGGTCAAGGTACATTCATCAGCTCTAATAAAATGCTCAGCGCTTCCTGGATGTACAGGATATGAATCAGTTAATGTGAAGAAGACGACCACATAGCATCATCATTACAAAGCTACATTAGCATTCGGCTGCCTGTGGAGCAGCTGTGGTGGTGTGTTACTCTGCACATTTCAACAGACCGAGCCCAAGAGAGGCAGATGAATGCAATCCTCTGCTCAGGCACATAGGAGCGAATTATGAAAAGGTGTGATCTTTGATTGGTATTTTCTTCTATAATTATATCCCTCACTTACTAGGACTTCTTTCCGACTGTTCCTCGCAATAACAGTATGCTTTTAACTACAGAGCAATAATTGCTATTGTTATTTGCACTGCAGGTTTGGTCAGATGGAGGAACTTTGTATGACCTTCCAAATAAACGGAGGAAAAAATGATGCTAACATCATGATATTTTTGGGTGATTAATAAGGGAAGCAATGTTTGGAATCAGGATGGAGTTGGTGGTGTTGCTGGGAGATCTCTAACTAACCTCGCTGAAGTACGGTTCCTGCAGCCTGAGAGCTACACTGCGTGTGATGCTTCCAGTTCGCGCATTGATACCACCACATTTCAACAAAGTTGGACTAACTAGCAAAGAAAATGTTTATAAGCATCTATGAAAATAAGTGATGTCAGGATAAAACTAATCAGAACAAAGGGACTTATGCCTATTTTAAAGTATAAGCAGATCTGGCTTTAATTTTTTTGAACACTTTTCCTCAACATGGGTCTTTCTCCAATTTAAAGAATAAAATACAATTCTTGCTTACTTTTAGATTCAAACCATTGTGCTGGCACTGTGCAATGGAACAGGTTTGTTAAAAAATTCCAGGGCAGTCCTTTGATTTAAAAAAATTGATGACTGCCAGACTAGACAATCTCTCAAGGTCTCTGCCAGCCTTATGGTTCTATGATTTGTCATCAGTCTGGAAAAGTCTCTGCTCTCATTCCTATCCATGTAGTTGCACTGTCTTCATTTTACGCAAAGGAGTGGTGCCGTAGAGACGCTGAAGTAGCCTGCCAAGAATCAAAAATGGGATCAGTGATCAAGTCTGTGCAGAAAGTCAGACAACTTGTTTTCCACTGCATAACCAAGGAGCATGGCCTCCGATGGAACTGCTCAGCTGTTCTACCCCACAGAGGATCTAACCCACAGAGCTACATTCTCTACAGACCTTGGTGCCTGATCCTTCCAGTCAAATGCCAAATCCACAAACAACTGTTTTCATGAATTTCTTTAACATTCCTTCACCCTCCTTCCTCCTTCCCATCTCTTTCTTACTTCCATCTCTTCACATCCCCACGACATCACCTGCACACCTTCCCAGGCCCCCGTTGCTGCTCTGTTCTCCAGGTCAGTGTTCCCATCGCTTCCTTCCCAACAGCTGTTGGGGTCACAGAAAGAGTGAACATATGTGCAGAGGTGGGGAGAAGAACCGGAGACAGGTTCGACTTGTGGGAAGAGAGACCAGACTGAAGAAGGGGACCCAGGCTGTGCTGGCCTTACCATAAACTGGAGCATAAACTGGTTTGTGAAAACTCTCATGGGAGAATTTAACACAGAATTACCAGGAAATGCCAAGAACGTTTCAGACTCCCTCCTCCCTGCCATCAGCAGGTATAACATGCCAAGGCGTATGACAAACTCACAGCCACGAGACTGCAGAGTTCCCTTCCTTATTTTAATCAAACCTGCAATGACCCCTCGGTATCTGGCTTCCAGAGAAAATAAGGATTATGCCGTGATGCTGTCTGCCTGTTCTGTGTCCCAGTAATGTTTGAACTGGATGGCCAGTTTCAAGGAAAACTGTTTCAAAGCTATTAAGTTCCCACATGTTTCATGAAAGTGAGTGTCTGGACAGAACACGAAAGCTTTTGCCATAAAAAGCCCCTATGCCTCATAGCAAAGATCTGGAAGAGGACGTGTGGTTGCCCATCCTGCTCTGAGTTAGACTCAAATGTATCTACATTTTCCTCAGTGAATGATTTTTGAGTCTGAATCTGTTCTTGAAAACCTCTAGCAAGGGGATGCCTCAGCACCCCCGGCAAACCCAGAGCTGCCACCTAAGCCTTTGCCTTCCTCCACACACTGCTGCCGCATCAGCTTGGTATGGAAGACAGTTTTAGAGAAAAATAAATAAAGAAGCTTAAAAGGAAAGAGAAAAAGGAAAATACTTCTGAGTAACAATGCCAGATATCAGCTCCATATCCTGAGATAACCGCTTCGCAACACAGCAGCTGTCTATAGAGGCAGGCCCTTTCAAAATTTAAAAGACTGTTTGGAGAAACCAGTCCAAATAGTCCCATAAGCACAGATCAAACCATGGCAGTGCTGGATGTTGCCAATTTGTTGCTGACAATGCTTTGTGTCACTACCCTCATTTAGGAACACGAGATGGAAAACACAGTCCTAATACCTACTTATCTCCAGTAGTCTCTGCTCCTTGTGTCATTTAATTTTTTGGTATAAATCTACTCTACATGCCATATCCTTTTGTGAGAGGCAGGGACCTGGGGCTAAACGTATATAAATACCACCGAGACGCATCCCTTACCCTCGAATCCGAGCGAGGAAGTATTACTCCATTTTGGAGTGCAGTGAGGTAAGAGCACACAGCCAAATGCCGTCCCCACTAGCAGCCCTGCGAAAGCGTAGCGGTGCGCAGAGCACGAAGGGCCTGAGCCTGCAGCGCAGCAACCTCCGCGCGCTGGCGGTGCCGGAGCCCGAAGCTCTGCAGCAGCTCAGCGTGTTGGTGACGGGTTCCTCGGCTCCCAGCCCCAGGCCAGCCTCGGGCTCCCTTTGGGGACCCAGCAGAGGGCACTCCCAAACAAGGGCCAGGAGATGTCCTGGGCGGCCAGGGCGAAGCCGCCTTGGGATCTCGCTCTGGCGGTCTGCGGTTCAAAGCCGGCCTGCTGGCGTTCCGCTCCCGCAGGGGCATTCAGCGAGAGAGGAAATCCTGACAGAAAATGAGCTTTCTGGGAAACAAGCAGAGACATTCGCTGGCACATTGCTCCCCCGATGTGTGTTTGGTTTGCCAGGGGAAAAAGCGATCGTTTTCCCTGTCCTCCAGCTCATGGCCGTGGCTCCAACTGCATTATTTCTGCCAGGTTTGCTGGCAGTGCCTGAGAGCTAGGGATTGTATTTCAACATTTATTAAAAAGAAAGAATATAGGGAAGGGTAAAAAAATATTGTTTTAATGGGAAGGGAGAAGGCAAATGAGGAATCTGCAGTCCTTGCTTTCCTTGACATTTCTGTGCAAACTGGTCACTTACTGGTTGATCTTCCCCTCGCTCTGCCATCCTGCCAGACCAGCTCATACTGTTCTTTCACTCATACCACAACAGCGCAAGGGAGGTTTAAAAATCCATCAGCACCCACAGAAAGCATTCGGCAGCGCTGCTCAGTCACTCCCTGCTTGGCCTGCACTGTCCCTCATCAATAGCTTGTGCACTTTGACTGCAAGCTCCACGGGCCATAGCTGCCCCTAAATAATTAGGAAGTACTGAGGGGATTTAGTTCTGGCTTTCCCATTTCATAGCTGTCCTTTTCTCTGCTTTCAACATCATATTTTATTTACTCTATGCTGAATACTCTGTCCCTGGACCTTCCACCTTTCCAGGAAAGTTACTTCAGGATTTTGCCAAAGATGCTGGGGTAGGGCAGAGGCTGGCAGGGAGGAAGTCAGGCATTGCACCTTCTTCCGAGCACCTGTGGCTCTGAAGCGTGCCAGCTCACAATAAATCTTCCTGCTGCTTGCCAATGAGCTAACTGCCTCCCCACGCGCAAACATCACAACAAAGATGTAGGAAAACATTTGTTAAACATTTTGGGAAATAGGCTGCCATTTAGAAGTTAATCCCAAAGATGCAGGGAGGGTCAGAGCCAGCAGAAGGGTGTGGGAAAGTGGATGGGAGACGCGTGTACTTCTGAACCCAGCCTGAGTAACACGGGGGCCTGGCTCCATGTGTAGGACGGTGCTGCGGGATGGGGATGCACGTACGATCTCCGTTCTGCCTTGATGATTTTATGCCTGCAAGAAGAGCTGAAAAACTTCCCTTCCCCTCGCCCACAGGAGAGAAGTGACAGGTATGAAACAAACCCCAGCTGACTTTGGGGAAATAAAGGCACTAAAAATCAGCTCTACATATGCTCCTTTGGCTTCAGATTTCAGTGAAAATAACCTCTTTCTATCAATAGGTTTGGTTCTCGTTTAAGTGACAGCAATGTCTATTGGGCCAGTAGCTCAGATTGTGGCTCAGCCTCGCTGCACAAAGGCTTGTCCATCTATTGCTGGGTGTTTAAGTTCTCAGGTTTTGAATTCTTGCAGGTGACTCAAGGAAATAAACCTGATTTAGTGACTTTTAAAAACATTATTGCTTGTAAGAGACACAGACGGATTGCAAACAAAGGGCTGGTTCCTGCTGAAGGCATGGAGTTGAGGCACCAGAGTTCATTCCTGACTGCTTTTGGTTTTCAGGGACAAAGAACGAAGTAAGAGCCAGCTGTAAGGCCAAAAGCAAGCACTGACTTGCTATCAGACCCTCGTGATTGCCTCTGAGGGGAGAAACGCAGCTTATAAAAAAATTATAAGAGGATAACTGCACCTTCTCCTTCATGAAAATGAGCAAATTCCAGAGTGTTTCTTCTGCCTGCTATGCGATTTGCTTCAGCTTCATTTCACGTGCTGTCTCACACAATAGCCTCCGGGGATTCTCAGGGAAAAAAATTTAGCTGCCTCACCTTCTATGCCCAACTCCTGCCTTCCTGCAAGAAAATTATTTGCTGCTTTCCTAACAAACCAGCTTCAGTTGTCACTGTAGTTAAGGTTATGTCAACACTTCTATTATAAACTCCTCTTGTCAGGAATTTACAAGTCGACTGTAAAAATTCCCTTTGCATTTAATTCTGGCATAGATGAAAAAGCCCCAGGAGCACATTAAAAAAAATCAACATTTACGTATTAGATTTTAACACTTTCCAAGAAATAAAAATTTCAATGTTAATGCAGCCATTGTATCATCAGACAAAGACCTAAACCAATGGCTCCAGTCAGCATGTGAATCCTCTACTGAAATAAGTCACCTTGGAGCGCCCTGCACTCCAGTGTTGCAAATATGGAATCGCCACTCTTGAGTGCTACCACAGGAACAAGAACAAAAGTCCCCTGAAAAAAACTCATCTACTTACACTGCAATAATTAAAATGCAAGCCGTCCTGTTTATTGAGGCATATGTCCTGTTTCTCATACCAAGAAGCTGAGTTTAATGTATGAAGGTTTCACAGGAGTTGAGGAAGGATTATTTTTATCTGTCTAAAATATTTATCTCACCTTCATCCTCATCTGAGCCCCTCATAATCACCAGCACATTTAGCTTTTCTGGTGCATTACTGTCGTTTATTTTCATTTCAGAAACAGAACAGTGATATGGAGAGAGGTTAAATGATTTGCCCAAGGTCGCAGAGGACAAGCCTCTGCTCTGGGAAAGGCGCTCATGCCCGTGCCTGGGATCCACCCTAGCAGATTCTCCATCCCCTCATGGCTTGCTAAGGAGTAAAAGCAATTTATTGTCCTTAATACAGCTCTGAGGCTGCAGTTTCTTCTGTCTTCCCTGGGCTACTACTTGGCAGGATTTAACAGTCACTAGCTTCAGCCTCCTCCTCCACTTCCACCCTTGCTTTTTATGGGTTTAAGAGGAGCCTGAAAAGGTCTGCATTTGGCTCTGGGGAAATCTAGAGAGCGCGTGTATGGGCTCCCCAAATCCTTTGCATATCGGACATTTTGCTGCTTACAGAGTGAAACAGAGACAGGCCAGGATTTGCTGTGTAGGCAGAGGTGTGTGCTTTTGTGTTTTGTCCAGTCCCACATTGAAACTGAGGAGTACGTGGCACTAAGCTGAACTCTGTATGTCTTGAGGAAAAAAAAGGAGAAGGCCAGGAGAAGGAAAAATAAGATACAGAACAGGCACAAATGTTGTCAAGACAGTCTTTAGTTCATTTTCAAATGCTACAGGAAATCAACAACTGAAAGAAATGATAAATAATCCAGTCAGAACTAGTGCAGCTTCAATAAGACCACACTTTTAAAAGTATGATTCCAGCTCTGTAAACTCTTCCACATATTTAATGCATGCAAATATCTACACCCATGCGTACGACTTACCTTTGCAAAGTTATGCTCATGTTTGCAGCATTGCAAGCCACATTTTAAACAAAGACTCAGATCTCTCTTTTGCCTTCCTTTAACTGTACTAGTACATGCACAAGGAACACTGCTTACTCTAGTGACAGCTAAGGAGGACAAGCAGTAACCCTGTGACAATCTGGGTCCAGTTTTGAGCAAATGATAGTGTAAGTCTGGCAAGGAAAGCACTGAATTCTCTGTAACAGAATCAGGCCCAAGAAGCGCAAAAGGAATTTACAAAGCAAGATTTTCTGTAATATGGTCCATTGGCTTTTGATAATAAAAACCACGTTGTAAATGGCCAAGAAATTAATCTTTAAAAGGCAGCTGTAGCCCATGTGTATTAACTATTTTTTCAAAGACATTTCCTCTGGATTTTTGTTACCTTCTTTAATACATGTTTCCAGCCAGCAGAGATGTTATGCTCTGTGGGCGAAATATAATATGCATTTGTAAAACATTTATAAATATGTATACACCCTATGGATTCACATGGCACTGTAGGAGCTGTGTTCTGGTCTGCCTTGAAATGAAGGCAGTCTTTAAAAAATAATTACAAATATACTAAGGTGTACGTTCAACACAATGCACAGGGATTTAGCCACATAAATTTCATTAGCGCTAATGAGAGCTGTGCAGCTAAAGCCCTGCATATCAAGACATCATGCATAAAGAAAAGCCTGTCTAATGATATATTTACTTATTACACAAGAACAGCTCTGAAGGGCATGCATGTTTATCTATTTTTATTTATTCCTTTTCAAAAGAAATGAAATGCACACATGCACGCATGCACATACACACATCTATAGTCTGTAGAACACAGAATTTCTAAATGTTGATAAATTAATATATTGAAAAATCAATTAAAACGATTCTTAAGCTATTACTATTTTTTGCAACAGGCAAGTTTAAAATGTCCCTTGAGGTCGCAAACCAGAAACATGCAAATAATTTGACTATGTGGCATGGCATGGCACTTCTGTGCTAGAATAAACAGGTGTGATAATAAAGGCGTTGGTGGTGTGTTTTAGTGGAGTTGAGATTGTGACGTGCAGTACTCAAAGCTGGGAAATTCTCAGTTCACCTACCTCATTTTCTCAGCTCTCACTTTCGTGGCATGTAGAGGGCACACAGTCTGTGTTAAGGGAAAGCCTTGTTTTTAGTGCATGTCTGTGGGTCAGAAACTAGGTATTTTTCATCAGTTTTGTTACTTTCTGGACATGAAAGAATGCATTTTATGCAATTGTTTATTTTCTTCTCTAGATTACAAGTGGGTTCCTTGGCTGAATAGCTACAACATGCATTTGCTGCCAAGTTCAGGGTCCGAAGATGTTGCTCCGATGTATCATTTGAACACTTCGATGCCATCTACTAGATCATTGTGTTATGGGGCCAAGTTAGGGCCAGCAGGGTAAAGGCAATTTATAACCCACATAGTGACATCAATCTAACCTAGCAACCTCCCTAGCAACACTGCCAAAGCATCACAATGTGGCCCCTATAGCTCAGATGATATGAAGATAGCAGCATTGTTAGGGTGGGAGGTTGCCACTTTGGCCTAGCAACAAATAACAGCCTGACCTTGGGATCTATTGAAAGCTGAGAAGCCAAGCAGAACAGAGGGAGAACCACCAAATGAAAACCCATGGGTTCCTGCCTGTTTCTTTTATGTAACCTAAACAAATTCTTCAGAGAAAAACATGGCAATGCTTCCAGACATGCTGCATGCGTGTATATTCAACATTGCTTTTCCACATGGCTGGTTAAGAGCTGTGCAGCTTTTACATTGTGGTTTGGAAATCATAAAATCTGGGTGCAGAAAAAGGACGAATATAGAAATCACTACAGCCAGCTCAGAGCGGTGACAAACAGGTTGCACGTTGCTATTAAAGTGCACTGATATGTGAGGGCTCACGCACACAGGTATCACACATGGCAATCGGGGAGCTACGTACACACTGGGGTTTGGGTTCACTCAAGAAATCTAGCTGTAGCCAGCTTATATGCAGCATTTTGTCACTGAAAATAATGAAATGGATATAAATCACATTCCCCCCTCCCTTCTCTTTCTTCTTGTCACCCATTTAAATGAGCCCCCTATACATGCCATTGTGCCAGTTCTCCACATGCAGCTGCTGAAGCAAGGTAACATTTCTCTCTCCCGTATACACATCAAGTGTAGGGCATCCTCTAAAGGCACTGGAGCTATAAGGAGTTGGACCTGACCTGCTTGATGTTTCCAGTCTCTAATGACGATCCCATACTCCTGGTGTTTGTAACTGAATACCACTTACAGCATCTTGACAGTTACAGTGATTCAAAGACAACCAAGAGAAACAAATGGGAAGTATGGAAAAAGTAAGTAATGCATTTGTTTCTGTACAGGTGGCCCTGAATCAGGTATGGTGCTGGAGGCTACCTAATGTTGAGCTTCCAGCCACCATTTGGTCCTACAAAAATATGTAACAGCATTAGCAGTTCCTATCTGAATCATAACCCTTGTAATTTCAAAGCTATCTTGTACAGTGACCGCTTCTAAGACCAACCAGTGGGGATAATTCACCTCCCCCTCCCTGTTTGCTGGCTTTAAGCTACCAGCTGGCCAGTGCAGAGAAGCTCAAATTGCAGCTGCCTTCACCCTCTTTAGCATTCAAGATGAACAGATGACTTTGGTTTGCAGCAACAAAATATTGCATATATATTTTTAAAAATGTCATTTATTTTGTTAAATGAAACACGTTTGCCCATATGTGTGGCTCTGCATGTGGGTGTGTGTATACACACACATTTATATATAATTACATATATTTAAAAGGGGATTTTTTAAGTTTTTAATGCCTTCCATTTTGTGCCTTGTTCCCCCTTGTGAACACTTGGTATCGCTTTCAGTTTATAACTTCTCTTGAGAGAGTAGCCACAAGCCACAAACAGTCAATTGTCTACTTGCAGCAGACTTTAACAAAGGGACTGATAGAGCTGAACTGGAAATGGTATGTCTATACTGCAGTCACTGCTACAGTAACCACAACCGTAATTTTGGTAACACAAAGTCAGGGGCAATTTATCTTATAAAACCTTAGTGCAAGTTTCATCACAGAATATAGCATCTGTCCATTAGATCCATTTCTGTTTTCAGCCAAGACCATGACAAATTCAAAGACATCGTATGAAGCATGTGAAAGTTTGTTCTTTTGCATGTTTTTTAAATTACAAGCTTTAAGTGCATTGAAAAATAGTGGGGATTGGGAGAAACCTCTTGTGTTAGTGCCACTTCATCCATTCCATATTTTTTCAAACTGAAACTGGCCAGCTGGGTTTTTTTAATACCTTGAATTTCCCATAACAGCCCTTGTTGGAGATGTGTGTATCCAACTGGTAAAGCAGAAGGGCACAGCGGTAACCGAAGCAGTATGCCTACCTCCCTACGATGCAGATCTTCTGGGATTCCCACAGACATGAAGAAAAATGAAATTTCAGCTCCCTGAAGGGCTTCCCAGCCACTCTGCTCTGTCTCCTCCCGCTGCCAACCCCGCACCACAGTCTCCTCAGAGGGTGACTTCCAGACTGGGAGAGAATGGGAACATGGATGAATTCTTACAAACTGACCATATGACTTTCTCCATGTATTTCCTGCTAAGCTTCTTGGTAAACAGTGATAATCTTTCTCTAGCCCTAATGCTGGCCACAGCTTTCCCCTCGGAGAACTGCTCCACATCAGTAAGTGAGCCCTCTCTCCCCCTTTTCCATCTCATTTCCTTCCCCCTTTGAACCACGCTTCCTGAAGGAGGGAAGGGCGTGGGGTATGGAAGTTACTCCTCCACGCAGGGCTGCCAGAGAACGAATGGTTACTACTGGCTGTGCGTCTTTTCCTTGGCACCATATTTTGCCAATCTGTGGAACATTATGTGTGAAATACACTTGCAAAAAATAACCGAGAAGAAGCTCATTTCCTCCTCCTTCCTCATCAGTCAGCACCTCTAAAACTCCAGCCCGAGCTCTTACCAGTCCCAGCCTCGGTGTTTGAAAGCTCCAGCTCAAGCTCTGACTGTCCTCTGCCCTCCCACTGCAGAGCAAGAGCCCGGTGTAATGAGTAACCCGGGGGAGATTCAATGGGACCCAACATCAGGAAACGACTTGATTTCTCTGCTTACAAAATTCCGTGTAGTTCATCATTTTCCCAGTTCTGACACTGAGTAACTGAGGCAAATACCAGAGTCAGTCTCAGCTACTTAGAGGAGACAAAAGACTCTTCCATGAATATTTCAAGAACCAGGCAATACTTTTAGGTGATAGAGGTTAGGACTGCATCGCATGGATGTGTGTAAATTTAACAATCTTAATAGCCATGTTTTTTTAAAAATGAAATCAGTGTTTAAAAATAAATACACCTTATTAAATACTTAAAATTCCTGTCCCTTCCTCTAGAGATCATGCATGACTAGTGTTGAAGCTGGGCCATTGCAACCAAAAGAAATGACCAGTTCGGATCAGCAGACCCTGATCTCAGCATCAGTGAGCTGGTGGGGCTGGGGGAGATTATAGCAAACTTGGGATGTTTGGATCCGGGTTTTGCTCCACCAGTTAAAGGGAGGATGACAGATGCAGAATCTGGGATCCAGCTTAGGTAGACTTCATCTGCATTCAATGTAAATTTAGGTGCCTCTGATGTAAATTGGGGTAAACCTCATACACAAGCGCTTGGGAAAACAGAGGCTCACCTGAACACATTCATTCTTGCACGAGGGAAAAAGAAGGGGCCCTGCATTTGTGAGAGGAATGTAGATATATATAAGGATCTCCAGTGCCTGCGGTTACTGCCAAGGTCAGCTCCAGCTGACACCCCTGCCTGAGGCTGTGGGGGAAGGGATCGCTGTACTCTGCAGCGAAGCCACAAGATGTCAGGAGACTGCTGCCGCTGCCCTGCTGCTGCCCTGCTGCTGCTGCTCTGCTGTTGCTGCTGCCCTGCTGCTGCTGCTGCTGCCCTGCTGCTGCTGCTGCCGCTGCCCTGCTGCTGCTGCCCTGCTGCTGCTGCTGCCCTGCTGCTGCCCTGCTGCTGCTGCTGCCCTGCTGCTGTTGCTCTGCTGCTGCTGCTGCCGCTGCCCTGCTGCTCTGCTGCTGCTGCCCTGCTGCTGCTCTGCTGCTACTGCTCTGCTGCTGCTGCCCTGCTGCTGCCGCTGCCCTGCTGCCCTGCTGCTGCTGCTGCTGCCCTGCTGCTGCCGCTGCCCTGCTGCCCTGCTGCTGCTGCTGCCGCTGCCCTGCTGCTGCTGCTCTGCTGCTGCTCTGCTGCTGCTGCTGCCGCCGCTGCCCTGCTGCCCTGCTGCTGCTGCTGCCCTGCTGCTGCTCTGCTGCTGCTGCTGCCGCTGCCCTGCTGCTCTGCTGCTGCCCTGCTGCTGCTCTGCTGCTGCTGCTGCTGCCCTGCTGCCCTGCTGCTGCTGCTCTGCTGCTGCTGCTGCCCTGCTGCCGCCCTGCTGCTGCTCTGCTGCTGCTGCTGCCCTGCTGCTGCTGCCCTGCTGCCGCCCCGCTGCTGCTGCCGCCCTGCTGCTGCTGCCCTGCTGCTGCTGCTGCCCTGCTGCTGCTGCTGCCGCTGCCCTGCTGCTGCTGCCCTGCTGCTGCTGCTGCTGCCCTGCTGCTGCCCTGCTGCTGCTGCTGCCCTGCTGCTGTTGCTCTGCTGCTGCTGCTGCCCTGCTGCTGCCCTGCTGCTGCTGCTGCCGCTGCCCTGCTGCTCTGCTGCTGCTGCCCTGCTGCTGCCCTGCTGCTGCTGCCCTGCTGCTGCCCTGCTGCTGCTCTGCTGCTGCTGCTGCCCTGCTGCTGCCGCTGCCCTGCTGCCCTGCTGCTGCTGCTGCCCTGCTGCTGCTCTGCTGCTGCTGCTGCCGCTGCCCTGCTGCTCTGCTGCTGCCCTGCTGCTGCTCTGCTGCTGCTGCTGCCCTGCTGCCCTGCTGCTGCTGCCCTGCTGCCCTGCTGCTGCTGCTGCCCTGCTGCTGCTGCCCTGCTGCCGCCCTGCTGCTGCTGCCGCCCTGCTGCTGCTGCTGCTCTGCTGCTGCTGCTGCTGCCCTGCTGCTGCTGCCCTGCTGCTGCCCTGCTGCTGCTGCTGCTGCCCTGCTGCTGCCCTGCTGCTGCTGCTGCCCTGCTGCTGCTACCCTGCTGCTGCTGCCCTGCCGCTGCCGTGCTGCTGCTGCTGCCCTGCTGCTGCCGCCCTGCTGCTGCTGCCCTGCTGCTGCTGCTGCTGCTGCCGCCGCTGCTGCTGCCACCCTGCTGCTGCTGCTGCCCTGCTGCTGCTGCTGCCCTGCTGCTGATGCCCTGCTGCTGCCCTGCTGCTGCTGCTGCCCTGCTGCTGCTCTGCTGCTGCTGCTGCTCAGCTGCTGCTGCCCTGCTGCTGCTGCTGCCCTGCTGCTGCTACCCTGCTGCTGCTGCCCTGCCGCTGCCGTGCTGCTGCTGCTGCCCTGCTGCTGCCGCCCTGCTGCTGCTGCCCTGCTGCTGCTGCTGCTGCTGCCGCCGCTGCTGCTGCCGCCCTGCTGCTGCTGCTGCCCTGCTGCTGCTGCTGCCCTGCTGCTGCTGCCCTGCTGCTGCCCTGCTGCTGCTGCTGCCCTGCTGCTGCTCTGCTGCTGCTGCTGCTGCTGCCACTGCCCTGCTGCTTTGCTGCTGCTGCTCTGCTGCTGCTGCCCTGCTGCTGCCGCTGCTGCTGCCACTGCCCTGCTGCTTTGCTGCTGCTGCTCTGCTGCTGCTGCCCTGCTGCTGCCGCTGCTGCTGCCACTGCCCTGCTGCTTTGCTGCTGCTGCTCTGCTGCTGCTGCCCTGCTGCTGCCGCCCTGCTGCTGCTGCTGGTCTGCCGCTGCCCTGCTGCTGCTGCTGGTCTGCCGCTGCCCTGCTGCTGCCGCTGCCCTGCTGCTGCCCTGCTGCTGCTGCCGCCCTGCTGCTGCCCTGCTGCTGCTGCCGCCCTGCTGCTGCCCTGCTGCTGCCGCTGCCCTGCCGCTGTCCTGCCGCTGCCCTGCTGCTGCTGCCGCCCTGCTGCTGCCCTGCTGCTGCTGCTGCTCTGCTGCTGCCCTGCTGCTGCCGCTGCCCTGCCGCTGCCCTGCTGCTGGTGCTGCCCTGCTGCTGGTGCTGCCCTGCTGCTGCCCTGCTGCTGCCGCTGCCCTGCCGCTGCCCTGCCGCTGCCCTGCTGCTGGTGCTGCCCTGCTGCTGGTGCTGCCCTGCTGCTGCTGCCCTGCTGCTGCTGCTGCTGCTCTGCTGCTGCCCTGCTGCTGCCGCTGCCCTGCCGCTGCCCTGCCGCTGCCCTGCTGCTGGTGCTGCCCTGCTGCTGCCCTGCTGCTGCTGCTGCTCTGCTGCTGCCCTGCTGCTGCCGCTGCCCTGCCGCTGCCCTGCTGCTGGTGCTGCCCTGCTGCTGCTGCTGCCCTGCTGCTGCCCTGCTGCTGCTGCTGCCCTGCTGCTGCTGCCCTGCTGCTGCTGCTCTGCTGCGCTGGCATGGCACTCAGCACTGGGGCCTGGGAGCAGCCTGGAAGCTCCTGCCATCATTTTGCAGGCCAGCTCGCTTCTCTCCTGTGCTATCCTGCCTCCTTCCTGTGCCCCTCTCTTTCTTGATGAAAAGGTGTGAGCAAGAAAATGAAGAATTCTCTTTTGATAGCTTTTCCCAAGTCCCTGTAGTTATTTGCTTACTCCCTCACCATATATCTACATGCAGCTTCCTCTACTATATCTCACTTTGTCTGGTTAATTGTGGACATATTCTCCACAGGGTTCTTGGCAGTTACAGCATACTATGAGGTCACTGATTCACCTCTGTGTTTTCCGAAACCTGCCTTACAGTCCCCCCATGTAAAACTGAAAACTAGTCATATGTGAGAAAACAGCAGTTTGCAAGAATGCTCACAATAAAAGGGTAAACAAGATCTTACACAGAACTGTGCCCGGGCTTGCATCCAAACACATTGTGTTATATCTTTAATATAAAGGGGTGTTTGTAAGATGCATTTCATTCTTGCTGCATGCACTCTGCTAGTGAATGCTCTAATCACCAGACACTAACTGTGTGCTATGCACCAATCCTGCAAGAACCTGCTGGTGAAATAAAACCTCCTCCCACACTTAAAGTACACCCCTGTGCTAGTTTTTGCAAGTCAAGCAGCCAGCGCACAGCTGTGCATGTTTCTAAAGCAGCAATGGCCGTTCCACGTAGTTCAGCTCCAGCAGGTGGTATTTGGGGTGTACACAATTGCTGGGAAATTGCACCTAATTGCAATTCTTTAAAATATTCTCTCAGGTCCAGTCTGGTCCGTAACCAATATCTATCTGATGGATTGATGGAGTACTGTCCAAGTGACTCCCATTTTGTTGCTGCTGTCAGATCAAACCCAAAATGGTGTCCTAAGGAAACCTGCTGCATCCCTTTCTCTCTCACACCGACACACTGCCACTTACTTGCCTATACATGCAGAATGAAACTCTTCTATGGAGAAGTAATTTTTTCCAAGTGCAAAGCTGGCGTAAGCAGAGGATATGTGTGGCCAAGATCTGCACAGTGCTTGAACTAAACTGGGAATTTCAGGGCCCAGTTCTTTATTGTTATTTTCATACCCTGCCTTTGGCTGTAGCTATCGCTCGTTTGAATTGGTAACCCTGATCCCTCTCTGCGTGCAGGTGTAAACAGAAACTCAAGCCACTTACCTGCAGGGAAGAGTCAGTCCCTTATTTTTCCACACTAGAAACTGTATCTCCCTATACAGAAGGTGCTGCAAAAGCTCAATTGCTTCCATCTTAAGATACTTTCTAGTATATGTTATGTCTGATTTCCCAAATGGTTACACCACTTCACACCAGTAGATCTCCAGTGACTTTGGTGAGACCTGCTAACCTACATTAATGACAGCACTGCTGGTGCCATGAAAGGATGAATCAGGGCCACTGAGTGCCTGGAAACTGCTGTGAAGCCAAATGTGCTGTTTATTGCCATTTTTCATGAAACCCGCTGTTCTGCTCGAGACTCTGTGCAGCAAGAGATTTACTGTTTCTTCAGCACTGCATCACCTGTGTCACACAACTACTTCTTTTTGGGTTACTTTTTCAAGGTGCTGTGAAAAGAGCATTTAGAAAACACTGCAGTTGTCCGCTACTGTTATTAAAATATGAAACATAGTTTTCTGAGTCTCCTGCCTGCTAAGATCAGCTCTGGTCCAGCAGGTACCCCATCCTGTTCAGGATCTTATCTCACTTCTATATCCAAGTTCCTGAGCTTCTGGATACTGAATGGATACAAGGAAGCTTCTCTTTTGACAGTAAGTGGCATCTGCACACCCAGGTCTTGGGTGTCATGCTAAGATCTAAGAAAATCAGAAGACACTAGAGAAAAATTAAGAGTATTAACATTGCTAGGGTGATAGCTCATTTGCCAGAGCAGTATCAAGAAATACAACACACACACCAGCGTGTCTTGCTCCAGTTTCAAGAAGAGTCATTGCCACGGATGTTGAGGCGGTATGCAGAAATGGATGTTAGATACCTCGAATGCAAAGCACAGGTACTGGCATACAGGATGTTATTACACATTGAACATTGAAATGTTCAGTTTGGTAGTGACTGGAAATTTTCATTCCACAGATTTTGAGTTGCTATGTGAAATGACATGAAAACCACCAAGTTTATGTTCACATCAAAAAAACCTACAAGCACAGATGGTACCTTGTCTTTCTGGCAGTGTCAGCAGGTTGAACAAGGATTAAGCAGGTAAGAAGGGTGAAACACAGGCTCCATGGCTGCCACTCGTAGAGCTCCCCTGCTACAATTGATTTCAACAGAATTATGATTCTTTCTGAACAAGAAACAGTCCCGTCCTGTCCCCTACATGCCCACCCGTCAGGCCTGAAGCTCATTAGTGGAGCAGCAAGAGATGCTTGCATTGTCACTCTGCATTTGGCACTTTGTAACTAGAAAATTTCTTTTTTCAGCTCTGTCAACCTAGCAACCAGCTAGCAAGTCAGTTATGAAAATGAGTTCTTTTGGAAATATGGTGTGGGGATGAGAGAAGGCAGGAAATTAATGAGTGATGAGCACTGAATGCAAGTGGGGAAGGAGGATGTTTACAGGTATGATCCTACAACCCTGTAAATCAAGTTCTCTGTTCAACTTGCTACTGTAACTGTGAATTCTGGGTTGAGCACTGATGTGTCAGGAGTACAAGCTCTGCAGGACAAGGCTGCAAATTCTGAGCTTCTGTGCAATGGCTCTTACCCTGCATTTGATATCATAACCAAATAATCATATTTTAATGAGGGAATAGAGCCTGCAGGTTCTTTTTCTTGTGCTATTCTATCCTGCTGCAAATTAAAGGAACACCAGGGAAGCAAGAATTACAGCCCTCTGTTTTAGGGATGGTGCACACTTGCTTAATATACAGCTTGACTGTTTTGCCACAGCCACTTCATTTGTATGATTTGCTTTGTAGCCCATGGCTCATAACAAAAAAATGGATGGCATTGGTTTTGTCATTGTGACACCAGGCTGGTGAGGAAAATACTCATGTATTTGACATTTTAGACTGAGCGTACATCAGGAAATTATGGGACTTTCATTTTATCTTAACAGCACATTTCCCACAACTATATGGAGAAAAGCTGCTAGATACCAACTGACACTCTCTTGTATTTTAAAAAGAATTGTAAGAAAGTAAAAATAATGCTAACAAGAGTTGCTAGGTACAATTCTGGAGCATAATCTAGTGTGAATTTGTTTCCTGTTATAAATGAAGTATTTGATTCTGTAAATACTGACCCCCATTTCACCGGGTTTACAGTTTATATTCTGGGATACATTTTAGCTTCTTCCAACAAAAACTGCTTGGAGTTTGGTAAATTTACAGGTTTTTACACAGTCAAGGAAGAAAGATTAAGTCTTAATAATCCTGACAATTAACTAAATTTCTCTATTTCAACTAAGACCTCTCTTCCACTGAGCTGAGTCCTCGGCACACGGCGCTGTACATCTCAGGCACTGCAGTACTTTGTTGTCAGGACCGTCTTTCGCTTGCAGAGCTCTTAAAAATGGATTCCAGCTTGAAGCAAAATTTCTGGTGACTAGTAACTACATGGTGATGGTATCTTCTCGGAACTGAAAACTGAGGGCTGACTACTGGCAGGGTTGCAAGCAGGTAAAAAATGACAATAATTTCATTTAAATTTATTTCTATGTCCAGGATAAGACAAGGGAAAGAGGCAGTAGATTTGGACAGCTGAACAAAACTTCCCTATAAATATTTGCAATTATTTTCAAGAAAAATATGCTTATTACCCAGTAATATCTTGCTGTCAGCCATGACACTAAACATTTGAATAAGTGAATTTTCACATTGGGCAGAATGATTTAGCACTTTCTTACTTTCTGGGAAAGTTTTTTAGCAAAACCAGCAGACTCAAGCTGAGTACTGGCATGATGGATCTTTTTAGAAATAAATGTTAAAAGAACCTGTGTTCCGTAAGTCCAACCCTTTCATAGGGAAACAAGGACAGCAATGTGTGAGGACCGCTACATGGTGTAGTGTGGTTTTGTGCCTCACGTTGGCGGAAAAAACAAGTTGACAGCAGCACAATTTGTAAACCAATTACTGCTTCTGGAATTGATAGTCTTGCGCTGCTAACTGGGGGTCTAACGGAATCAGGTGTTTGACTGCAGCACTGGCCAAACAAGGACAGACAGCAAATTAAGTGCTATCCTGAACAGCAAAGAAAATAGTACATTTCTTGCTCTAAATTAGCAACACTGAAGTTTTTATTTAGACTTCAAAGGCTTACATAGAGACCAAAGCAGTATGTTGCTCTGTGGTCAGTTTACATTAAAAAAAGTAACAATGCTAGATTGAAAGGAAAACAAAAAGTCACAGAATTTGCTCTTGCATGGAAAAGACCACAAAGTCTGGGAGCGTTTGCCACTGCGCCATGTGACCGACCTTCCCCTGCCCGTGGATGGTGGATTATCGTCAAAACTATTTGGACACACGCACATGACCTCACAAAAATGTGCACTAGCAAAAATATACTTTTTCTCAAGCCAAAAAGGGAACAAAGTTTTTCATAAAAGAGACCTAAGCCTTGCTCTTATGCTAGTGATTGAATTAGGTAATGACTAATTAGATGAGGTCATCACTTTCTATGTCATATATATACAGTATTTATGGAAAATTTGCTCATTCTAATTAACAGAGTAGAAATAGTTTCTTGACAAACTTCATTTTCCTGAAGCTAAGAGCCTTGAATTTGTTCCACTTTTGATCTTTCTTCGGTGGCTATGTTTGCTTTACATTAAAATAACTTCTAACATTCCCATTAAGGATAATCCCTCCAGCAGCCACAGTATGACATTTCTATATTAATCTTTTAAGCATTTTAGAAAAGCAAGGTTTCATGTTTTAATAATCACAGTGTTTTTCTCCGAGGAGTTGTAAAAATTTATGGGGCCTTTCTATCCTATTTGACTTCTACATCTTTAGAGTTTGGTGCTAATGGCCCATTCAGCCTGCTTACTCTTTGACTCCTTTTTTATTTCTTTTTCATCTTCTTACAAAAGAAAAATTGCTTCCGTGCCTTACACTGTTGCAGATGCTATTCAAGTCTAAGTAATTTCAATCTAACTAGCTGAAAAAAACCCACAGTTTGCCCTCATCTCGGAATCACTTGGGGGTCTCCACTGTAGACATGTGCATACAAATCCTTTAATTCTTAATTAAGAACAAAATATAGCCACTTGTTTAAAGCAGCAAAAGCAGCAGCAACAATATACATACATGCATTTTTAACAGGTTATCAGCCCATCTTAAAAAATACTTTTTCTGTTTTAATATTTTATCCCATTCTTGCTTTTTTAGCAGAAAAATAACAGTAATAGATTAACTATTTATGTGTATTATAATTTTAGGATGGCCATAAAAGTGGTTCTCCAGTGCCCCTGGAAGCATTCTTGTCACTCACACTTTATTCTACTCACACTTTATTCTGTGCAGAGCCAGGAAAGCCATTGCAACTAATAAAAATCCAGTCACGCAATCACAGTAACAAAACAAGCAAATTTCTTGCTGTATCACTGAGACCTCTCTCACTGCTCACAGTTTCACCTTCTGAGAGCCAACAAATGTCGGCCCTTTTGGACAAAGTAATTTCCAAAGTGGAGAGGAAACAATATGCCCACTTTAAGTCAAGACTGCTTCTGTTGATTTCTGTTGCTGAAATCCCTGCAGAAGAGGAGATACAGGGTCGCAATTAGGGAAGTCTCAAAGCATTTGTGGTTACAGAGAACAAAACCAATATTCTCTGTTCCAATGCAAGTGGAAGACACTTAGTGGGATCAATTTATTGTGAGATGCTTCACTCAAGAAATAGATTGATGTGATTCACACAAACAGCGGTACTGTCAGAAACAGGGTCTTTCCCCTTACTGAAGCCACCACAAGTCAAGTCTCACCTGACTGCCCTGTAGAGAACCAAGGGGATCAAAAAGTTTTGCAGTGTCTTATATAGCAACAATAAGCTGTTTCTTGATACAGTCTACTACGGCCCTGCAAAAAGACTGGGACAGAGAGGATAAAGAACAGAGCAGTCAGCAGCACTTTGCAATAAGTTTGATAATGAAGGAGACAGGAGTTTCAGGGGCTGGGAGCACTCACCAAGGAAACTGCAGTAACTATAGAGGAGCGGGAAAATGTAGTTTCTATTGCATATTCAGGGCTGTAATCAAAGAGATAAGTGCCAAGAAGATCTGCAGCATCCAGAAATTGTCAGGGTTGTCTTGCCACAGCTTCCTCAGTGATCTTATCCTAAGACAAGTGTTTCATAACAGATTGAATGATAACTAGAATACATGTTTAAGAATAGACAAGGAAGAAGCAACCCTTTTTTGTACGAGAAGACTCTATGCCCTATTTAAAAATAAAGTAAATAAGGGCATGGTGGCAGTTCAGTCACCACCGCCAGAGTCAGCACTGCCTCAATGCCCCTGGCAGCCAGCAGGCAGACGGGTCTTCCCTCACTACAGCCTCTGTGATTTACTGCACGCACATAAAGCCTGAGTAACATGAGTGCCTCCTGTATGATTTACAGAGGCGTGGGTTGCTCATCTAAGCAGAGGAGTGGGATGCAGAAATGCTTGTGCTCTAACCAGTTTCTGACACGGACTCCTGCAGCCCAAGGCACGTCATGTTGTTTCTCAGCCTCTGGGCAAGTTCTCGATTCCTAAAGCAAATCCCGAACATTTTGAGATGTGCTGTTAAAGGTTCCAGGAGAATGGGGAGAGCTTGCAGAAGTGCCCAGCTGTTCCACTCCAGCTCCCTTTCCTTCTGTGTATCCAGCTCTCCTCTCATTCAGCCCCTAACAGCGAGTACTGCTGAGTCGCTTGATATGCAAGAAGGTGCAAAGATTTTCTTCAGGAGCCATCCTTTGCCTCCTGCTTCTGGGAGAGCAAATGCAGCATTTCTGTTGTGCTGGATGAAAAGGGCAGCAATGATATTCATCTGTTTCATAACTACATACTTCTGGTCCTTCACTACTCCAGAATTTTCCTGTGGCTCTTGCTTGCCTGAGCACTTGGAAGAAAGATTTGCCTTTGTTTCTCTATTTGTACAATTATGAGTGTAAAATTTACTGCTCCGTATCCTTCTCTAGTGTTTGTAAAGCCACTGAAAAATGTAATGTCCTAAATGCTGCGTTTTTGCTGACAAGCTAAAGATATTTTTCAGCAAATGTTGTTGATGATATATACTGTTTTCCTCTCTACATCAAGTTCAATCTTTAGTGGACATTTTGGATAAGTAGACTATTACCTGGCAACATGTCACAGTTTGCAAATGCTACACCAAGGAACGGGGCTAGCATCACAATTTAGAACATCAAATTTGTCACCAGAAGTTAAGCAAAGGTTGAAAATATTTTGCTCTGATTCAGCCCAGAGTCCTGCTATGGACCTCCTTAGCCTGTGAACACCACATGTGTGGTACCAGGTGGCCACTGTGGTGTCTTTGGTGTTCAATGATACTCGTAGTTCCCTGTCCCTGCACCATCCTGTCGCCCATCATTGGCTAGAGCAGGCTAAAAGCTGCTGTAAATGACACTGGCCCAGGGGTGATAGAAGAGCACCAGGGACCAGCATCCGGGTTTCTAGTATGTTGCTTTTTACATGCATTGTCCTTAAGCTGAAACAGTGTGAGAACATTGCCAGAGATGTCGTGCCTCCAGAGAAACAAAAGGAAAAACAGAATGCAAGTATTAAAAAGAGGAAGGAGAAGCAGAGGGTCTGCATTCCCATGGATAACCCCTAAACTGGTACTACATCTAGAAATCTGCAAGAAAGCGCCACTCAGCCCTCAGCACTGGTACAGAAAACAATGAAACTAAATCACCCCAAACATTCATAACCAGTCTTCTGTCTGCTCCTGAAAAAAATCCCAATCTCTTGTTCTTTGTCCTCTGAACTATAGTCGCCTTGCATTACACGGTATGAAATGACTAGCCAGGCTTCCCATTGTCACTGGCGTTGATCACAGAAGATGACTATGAACTGACCAATGGTGTTTATAACCTTGTTTAACAATGTCAGGCACTGGGCTGGAGTCTCCTCTCCCTTTCACCCATGTCATTCCAGTGGCTCCGGCGTAGTTATTTCTGGTTTACACCAGTACCAGTGAAGTCAGATTCAAACAGAAAGGCAGTTTTAGGACAGAAAAATCCAACAACACTTTTGAAAAATAAAAAGAATGAAAAGTATCAGAACCCAGTGAATTTCTTTGCTTTGCAGTGCAGGTGAACACAAAAACCACTTTCCATGAAAACAGCATAGCGTATGCTAGAGTAAGAGAGGCTGGCCTTTGAAGCAGATCCCCTGCCAGCATAAAGCAAAACACGTTTCACACCCATATAGTTTCACTAGCACTTGAAAAATCACAGTAAATACAGTCCATGTTGGTACCAAACACGAAAACATCTCTCCGGTGGTAGAGAAACTTTTATCTTTGATCACCAGTGCCCTGCTGGCACTAGAACATATTTATTTTTTAGCATTCAGTGACCTTTGATACCAGTAACTACAGACGGCTGCCAAGCTGCCCATGGGCTCTTCCATGCCAGTCTTTATCTGCTTTGTACACTGGGCAGTTTGAACATGAACTCTGCTTGTTTGTGAAGAGGTAGGTAGGATAGGTAGCAAACCCTATAGGGACTGTGCCCCGAGTCTGCGAGTGCATGTGAGCATGTTATGCATATGCCTCTGTGGGTGACACTGATTCTGAGGCCACTGATACTCAGTTAATACACACCTATGTATGTGTGCACGAAACCAAGGGAACTGCAGATTTTTTCTCTTATACAATATAAAAAGTGACAGCTGCACGGCCATTGGCTTTAAAGGGCAGTTGTCAGCTGGGCTACCATGTACCCTAATATTCTGGTGTCCACTTTGTATGGAAATTAGCATTTTTATTGTCCTTGTATCTTGTGATTATCTTCTCTACCACATTAATTAAAAACACTGCTGTGACCTGACCAAACCTGTAGTACTCCCTGGGTTTGTACTTCACCCTGGGCAGTGCCAGCTTTGGGGATTTTGCACAGCCCAGTTGCTCTACGACAGTTCCATTTTTTTCAGCTAAGTTCCCAGCTGGAGAGGCACGTGTCACCCTCAGCTAGCTGTGCCAGCAATGACAGTGCATGGCTCATGTTCACCTAGATGTAACTCACTGAGAAAATGCCAAGTTGGGGAGGGAGGAAAAGGTGGCTTTTAGTTAGACCTCCACCAACTAAATCAAGCTAAAATTACCTACGGCCTTTGCTTAAGTGCCACTGCTTGAGAAGCAATCTCATTACGTGTGGTAAACACATAAGCTTAAAAGCATTCAGCTAAAACCAATCCTTCTGCTGTCCCCTGGTCACCAACTGGCAACAAAGCTCCACATCGACACCAATCTGGCAACCTGTAGCGTTTGCCCTCTATTACATTTTGCTTCTATAAGCACAGCTATTATTGGAACTGCTTACTTGACCATATTGTATGCTTTACCTCCATCTGACAATAATTCATTCGTCCAGCTTGCAACATTAATTACTTATGCATACTGTATACAGCGCCACTCAAAGTACATATACACAAAGAAAGCAAAAAGATTTTATGTACAGCTGAATTTGGTGGGTTTTTTCCTATTCTTTTTATCTAATGTGAGGACAAGAAGAGATTTTTAGGTTACCTATAACTTGAAAGTCAACACCACAACTACTCAGAAATGTAGCACAGTAACAAATACCGGCTGGCTCTGTGCGTTATTACAGACAATACACAATATAGCTCCGTATCTCTATGCTACCCAATAAGCAGTAGAAGCAAAACTTCACTTAAATATGTATCTATGGATGGATGTGTGTGTGTGTGTGTGTATGTGTGTACACACACATAAATGTACTTACATGCCAACACAAAAAAATAAAAACAGGACCAAAAAAAGCTAGTCAAAGCATACACATGCTTTTGATGATTAACACCTTCCTATCTGTAACATTAGAAACACGAGACTGGAAGAGATCCTGGCACCACAGAAATTCCCAGCCGCTATCAGCAACGTATCGTACATCTCTCATTCCACGGATCAGCATTTGTCTGTAAAGTAGTTGCAGTTTTCAGCTCTCTGCTCTTGTTGGAAAGCTCATGTCTTTTATGACTACCCTGGGCATCCTGATCGACTAAGACCTGTCCTAACACCTGTGATGAGATCCTACACAACAACAGACATGATGGTCCAGCAGTGCCTTGTGTAACGTCAGCAGTGCCTTCCTGTTGCTAGTGGAAGAACCTTTTCTAGGATCACGTTTGTCATTTCCATTTCCGCCTCATGTACTGATGGTTCACAGTCATCCACTGACAAACTAATGCATCCTTTTTTTTTGTTTTTTTTTTTGTTGTAGTCAGTTTTATTCCTTCAAGAGAATCTATTTTTCTTCATCCTTTGCACAGGGTTCTGTAGAGTTAATAGACAGACACATCCACAGAACAGTTCCTCTTACCCTAAATTAAGAATCCAGAAGAGGCAGGATAGATCTCCATTCTTGAGGTATCTTCCTGTTTTCACTGGCTGCAGAAGAAGCCCTGATGAGCAGCTTGAAGAAGATGCCTAATTTTCGATGGCTAATGGTGAAGTGCATCCCAAATGTATGTTGTTTTTGTATGGAATTGCACCCCATTTCCGCTGCTCATTGCTTTCACTGTCTTCCAGCTCACCAGCTGGGATACTCTGATCCTGTTAATGACAGTGCCTCTTCACTGTTTCATCAGAAAATTTCTTTAGCACACTCCAGCTTAAATGGCAATAGATCATTATAGTGAATATTAAACAAGTTCAGTCTTGAATCACTAGTAATCTCTCTATCCCAACAGTAATCTATTGGCACCTCTCCTTCAGACAATTCCTTATGCATTTTACTGTTCTTGTACTAATCCCCATCTTCTCCATCTTAATTAATAACTTCCCATGTGGCATCATATCAAATGCTTGACTAAAATTCATATAGATTAGATCTACTACATTTCCCCTTGCTTAGAAAATCAGTTATCTCAGCAAATAAATAGTTCAGGATACTCGGCAAAACCAGCGTTGTGGTTGCACTTTATCCCGTTTATCTTCTCTTTCGTTCTCTCTTTCTTTTTTTTCTCATTAATTATATTTTCCTTCAAAACTCTTCGGAAAGCGTGAAATGGTCTCAAAATCAATGAGCTCAGTGGCTACTTAGATAACTTTCTAATAATTTTTAAAATAAAAGTATTATATCTACTGCTTTCAAATCATATAAGAACAACCTCCAACTCCAAAATTTATTTCAAACTTTTGCTGTCAATCTGGTACTTGTTCCTTTGGAGTTCGGGGATGGAAATTACCTGGCCTCTCTCACTTGAAAACGTTGAGCTCTTTTAGATTGGCTTTCACCTTTATTGTGATAATTTCCACTTTCATTCCCTCATTCCAACTAATCATGCTGGTTTTGCTCCCTTCTTCAACTCCATTCTTCCTCTTAAAAGCTATGGCAAAGCTTTCATTTAGATTTTGGGTACAAAAGTATTTTTAATCTTTTCCTTGTCCACACACTTCGTAGTAGCACCAGTTCTTTTCTTGTTCCCTGTTTATTTACATGGCTGAAGAAATGTTTCCTTTTTGTTTTAATTTCCTTCTGACATCTATTTCAGAGTTATTTTCAGCAAGTCTCACTTTATTCTTAACACACATAAGTAGTGGTTTTGTTCATTGGTTGTTTTCCTTACTTTTTATTGCTCTCCCATAGTCTAGTGAAATTATGCCATTGCATAGACTATATTAACTAACAGGGTAGACATAGTTAAATACAGATGTTTTGTAGATAGGTACAGAGTGAACATATTAGCAATGAAATTCACAGACCAACAGAAATCAAAGACCTTGTTATAATGGAAGCAATGTTTTTATCTGATTAGAGTCACAAAAAGCCTTGCATCAGCCTTGTGTATGCCAGAATGCCTAGCAAAAAGCTTCAGCTTGTAGCAATAAAAATATTGTATGTTTCTTCTCTTCCAAGGAAATTAAAACTTTCTATCACTAAGAATACAACAGAATTGTACAAAATAGTACCTTGTACAAGCACTAAACGACTAGCCTAATTTCTCAAACTGTTACCTCTGTTTATTTTTTTTAAATTGGGTTTCTAACCCCATGATTTTGAACAGAACCCTTACAATACAAGCCAATGCAGAGCTGAGTGAATCTGTGAGCCATTGCAGCATAAAATTGGCTCTGAATTGGGAACCTTTCGGGCTATTTTTGATACTAAGGATTCAGATTACATTTACCGTTTCTGGTTTTCCTTGATTACATAAGATTTTCCTGAAAGATTGCATTTTGATTTTCAGCTGTGGAAAAATTATTTGGAGAATTTGTGCACTATCAAGTTTTGAATTTGTAAAAATAGGAACAGATATGAGAAATTAAGGTATCATTACACAAAGGTCAAAACGTAATGTGTAATGTTCTTTTTGTCCCTCTGCCAGCCGCAGTCAAAAGACCATAGATAGCAGTGGGGGAACCAACGAATCCAGCTAATTATAAAGGGGCTCTACCAAGGATAGTGTAATCATACTTAGAGCATTTGCAGCTAAGAGACAAAAGATTTTCAAAACCCGCCTCAGCATAAGACTCCTCCATGGACACTTCGGAGTCTGTTGGAAAAGACCTTCCAGACACAGATCTGACTGTAGAGGGATATTTCTATTGAGGGGACAGTAGAATAACGTTTTAATTTCATGAGCTATCACCAGCTGTTCTGTTACCATTCACGCACAATTTTCCTGGGTCACTGCAATGCCTCAGAGGATGCCTGTTTCAGCTCCAGTCTGATGTTCTGGTCCTCAGCATTTTCAGTGGCACTGTCAGGCGTACCCTACTAGAGAGGCAATGACTGCAAACCTCTGCTAAGAAACTTTTTTTTTATTTTTAGGGCTAAATCCTTTTTTATTCTTGAGGAGCAGGCTGGTTAGCCCTCGCCTTCACTTTGCTTTCAGACGTACACCCTACGCTGGCATTCTCTGCCCTGTATGTTTTGCTTGGTTCCTTGAATTATATTTTTTTTCCTTTTCACTTCAACTTTTCCGCCCAGCTTTACCCATCAGTTTACTACTGTAAACAACTGTTTTGCCTGCTAGATGGCACTGGACATCCACTAGCGTTGGGACTGAAGGCAGGTGGCACTGAAGAGCTGTAAGGGCACATGGCCACCCTTTGGTCGTTACTCTGTTTACTTTCTGCAATGGCATTTTCTTTCCTCGGATTACTTCATTCCTCACCCACAGCACTGGTTTGCCACTACAACAATTCTACCCATGCCCTCTTCCTGTTTTATGATGAGTTTAAACTTGCTATTAGCACAGCTACAAAGGACTGGAGCTGCTTCTGAACCCATCAGTTGGTCAAAAATGACTAAAACCAAACTGAAGCCCTGAAATTCCTCTGGGTTTCAGCCACTGACTTGGTTTGAGTCTAAGTATTTTGCAAACAATAACTTACTTTGGGGAGCTAGTATTAATTAAACTTTTCTGCCTGAAAGCATCATTATAGAGCTATTTGTGAATAGATACTGAGGGCTAAGGATGGTGTGAAATCTGCTTGTTCTTTGGATTCTGTTCTGGATTCTTTGTATACTGTTAGGACAAAAATCTGTTCGTCATAGCTACCTTGGATGCGTTGTACTCAACATATTCATCCACACACTGAGGAGGAAGTTGAAGCTTTCATTTGGGTCTGCAGAGCACCCAGCACAATCCACTGCTGCCATCCTGACTGTGCTCTTTTCAGAAAAAATGTTAAAAAACCCAGTCAAACAAAATTAGGAATCAAAGTTAATCACAAGTATCTGGCTGGAAACAGAAACGTCTCTTTCTGCAAAGTATCCACTAGCCCAAACCACCCTTCAGAATATGCTCATTGCACCACAGCATCTGTAACCAGAGTGCCACTATTACCCTTCTAGTCCGGTCTTTCACCTGAGAATGCTGTTCTCTGCACCTCAGTAACACATTTGCTTTTCTCATACACGGACACATGTTTCACCCAGTGCCAGACGTGCCCACAGTGGGTGTGATTTCTTGGAACTTGAGGGTGTACCCACTGTTTGGATGGCAAGTTCCCTGGTTGTGGTTGCTTGGAGACATTAGAGGTATCATGGTATCTGCCTTGCATGCCTGTAGATGTTTTCCAGGTAGGTGTGGTCATACTTCTACTTGGCTCATCAGATTCTCCACAGATGTCCATGGTTCTAGTGACAGTGCCAGGTCTAGCTTTCTCATTAATTCTTTTTCAACCTTATAATTACCATGTATATATGAAGCTGAATGCAGTGTTGCATCCTACCATATCATTTCTAGGTGCCAGACACCTAATTTCTATCTTTTTTTGTGTCCTCTCCACTGAGAATGTATCTCTCTCTCCATTTCCTTCGGGATGCTCGGAACTGATTGTCCGCAAACCTAGAGAAGATTCAAATACAAGTGAAGCTTTTTGCAGACTAAATCTTGTGGTGACATTTTAGGATGTTTCTCCCCTTCTTCTCAACCTTCTTCACTCCCTTCACTCTCAAAAGTTATCACCCACCTAGCAAAGTTGGCAGACAGACTGAAATACTTGTGCTTCAAGCCATTTCTGTGCAAAGCCTGGCACCTTTGTTCAAATGTCTGATGAAAGCGGGTTTGAACTAAGATGTTGGTCTGTGAACTGGCAGGGGCACGCAGCCTGTTCTGCTGACTGTTTCTGGGGCGGTAAGCTTCAGTGGCAGGAAGGAAGACTGAGGGCAGACGGTGGCATTGTTGAGGTCTTGAGATGCCACACAGAGATTCACAAAAGCGGGTCTTTCTAAACCTAAATGTCTAAACTTGCCTGAAATAACTCCAGGATGCATTTTCCCCCTGTTTAGATAACATAGCACAAGGACTTCTGTGTATTTGCCTACCAATTCCTCTGGCACAGCGTGAAGCAAATGGCTACCTACACTTCCCTGGCTATTTGCAAGGCCACTTAGCTTTAAAATACAGCTAAGAGCAGCACCACCAATCTTAAATTAACTTTCCCGGTGGGGGAAGAGTCTTGAATTGATCCTTATCTACTTCACTGGGTCTTCTGCTGACAGTCAGGTTTGCTGTTCTCACCACTGTTAAAGTGTTCTGCTCTTTATTGGGTGTACTGTGAACAAACCACCAGTTCAGACCTTTCTGATATGGCTGTTGTGATTTGCCTTATCTTTATTTGCTCCTCAAGCCACTTTGGTAGGGCTGAAGAAACCATCTCCTGTAAAAACTTTGAACTCTGGATGAGCAACTAGAAAATATCTTTATTACCAGGGAAGGAGAGCTTAGGTTGCAGCTGGGATCCAGCTGAAGTGTATGCGAACTGCAGGGATCTGCACAGGAAGTGGCTGAGAGAGTCGCTGGCACTGAGGCTATTGGGGAATTCTTAGAGATGTGTTAAATGGTAGGGTCGGCTTCACTAATGAATCACCTTGCTCAGGCTACAGAGAGTTTTGGTTATGGGTGGCTCCGAGGGCACAGAAGGAAAGAAAATGTCATCTCACACTTGCACCTAATACAGTGATTCCTACATGGGGTAGTGGAAGAACTCCTGTGCACGATTACAATAAAAATGTTTATATGTGTTGCTCCTGCTATTACAGATTAATTAGCTACTGAAGGGAGAAAGTGCTACAAAGGTATAATTCAGATTTCTGCACAGTTGTACTTTGTGGCAATGGTCAGTAAAATTAAGGTGATATCAGTTCACTTAACATTTTACAAAATAATAGCTTGAGCTTGCAGGCTGTGCAAATGCTTAGTGTAAGCATGTGAATAGCCCCTTCTTGCTCACTGTGATTACAGATGTGCTTAAAGTTAAGCATGCATGAAAGTCTTCGCAGGACCAGGGATGCAAAACACAAATAACTTTTCCCCTCGATATACTTCCAATAGGTAAATAACTAAAAAAATGCACAAAGCAAAACTTCAGATTTCTATAGATTCTATGGGTGCAAAGGCCATGTCTTCATCTGTGTCTTGGGTGGTGCAAAATACACTGTCAGTCCTTAAAAAATAGACAGGAGTGATACAAAGCTAATATGCAAATTGCGTTATACATGAGGATGTTTTCTTCATTTGTGTACAAAGCTCATTTCGGATTCCAATACATGAACAAGCTCTAATCTATATAATTTCCCTTAACACACACTTGAGACCTCAGCAGTGATGGGAGAAATAATCTTAACAAATGCCTTTTTCATTGCTCAAAACCTGGGCGGGAGTAGCAGGATTTGGGTTGCCGGGAGGCAGTGGTCGGGCTCCGGGCTGGGTTTCGGGGTGCGGGTGGCAGGGCAGGGGGCGGCTCGGGGTGGGGGAAGCCCTGGTCCCTCGGTGGGAGCTACCCAGCTCCCCGTCCCTCTCCCAGCCCCGCCGCGGCAACATTTATTGCAAAAGCAGGAAATTGCTTATTACTAAACTCGCTGGCAAGGAGCGGGAGCCGATGCTGTTCCACACCGGCACAGCACTTGCTTAGCTGCTGCCTGCCCTGCCTCTCCTGGCTCCGCTCTTTCTTCTTCTTCTTCCCCCTCTTTCTCTCCTCTCTCCCTCTCTCTCTCCTCTTCTTTTTTTCATTTTGGCTTCTATTCAAATGTGGGTCAGGGGTGAGCGGCTCCCAACGTCACAAGCTTGCAAGATGGCGCTGGGAGGAAGGCTGTGAGATGAGGAACAGGCTGGTATAAACCGAGAGGACAGGAGAGGGAGAGGAGGAGGAGAGGGGAAGGGGAAGAAAAGCTGCTGCTCCAGATGCAATAAGAAGGTAACGCGGAGCGGGCGCGGGCGCGGGCGGGGGCGCGGGGCCGCGCGTCCCGCTCGGGCGGCCGGGCGCTGCCGGGCTCCGCGGTGCAGCCCAGCCCCGCGCCCCGCTCTTTATTTGCAGCCCCGGTTATTTGCCCGTCTGCGCGGGGCCACTCGGGGGAGTCGCCGGGGTGGCGGGGGTGTCCCCTTGTTCCCTGCCCTGCAGCAGCCGAGCCCGGCACCAGCCGTAGTTCCATCAAAAAAATACAGATCGCTTTCCTTCCCCCCTTGCCCCCCGCTCTCCATGCCCCGGGCCCCCTCCCCTCGCTCGCCCGGCGCGCTGCCCCGTTGCTTTCGGGGCCGGGGCGTACCTACGCTCTATTCGCCACCGTGCCTGTCTGGGGATTGCAAACGTTGGCTATTTGGTTGAAGCGGCTGGAAACTTTCCCCCTCCTCCCGTGCCATTTGTGTGCGTGTGTGTGTGTGCGCGCACGGGGGTGCGCTGCCCCTTCCCCGGCGGCGGTGGGGTCGGGGCGGGGGGCCGCAGCTGCTGCCCGCCGGGGCCGGCCGGCGTGGGGGCGACCGGCGGGGCGGGCAGGCAGCCCCGGCGCAGCAGCCTTCTTCCCATCGCCGCTCGCCCCCTGCAAGTGAGCCGTATTTTATTTTTTTTTCCCCCGAAAGGAGGGAGCGGAGCCTCGGGGTGCCGGGGGGCGTGTTTGTGCTGGGGATCCGGCCGCATTGTGGAGGAGAGGGCAGGGAAGGGGCTCCCGGGACTCGCATCGCCTCCTTCCCCCCGCAGTCCATCCGCGGGGCTGCAGGGCGACGAGCCAGGCCGGCATCCCCGACCCCAGCGCCGGCCCCTGCCCCGCTGGGCACCCCCTGCTCTGCCGGGACCGCGGTGAACTTTCGCCCTGGCTCCCCCCGTCCCCGCCGCCCCCCCTCGGCCCTTCGGGATCGCGGAGAGAAGGACCCGCCGGCTCCGCTCGCCCTGCCCGTCGCTGCGGGTCTCCGGCTTTTGTTACGGCACCGTCTCGGATGCAATGGACGGAGCGCCGGATCGCGCACCCTCCCGCGGCCGGGGGCTGGCAGGACCCTGCCCGCCCGGCTTTGTGCCCCCGGAGGAAATGCGCGCTTCCCCGGCCCCGCCAGCCGGGCGCAGAGCTGTCCACCCAGCTCAAAAAAAACCCCACCAGCGCGTACGTCCCGGCTGGCAATGTTGTTGCCGAGGCGCGTAACACTGTAATTCAGGCAGCCGGGAGGGCCGATCGCTGCCCGCGGCTGCCCGGTCCCGGGCGAACGGCGCCGCGGAGCGCCGCGGAGCGCCGCGGAGCCGGGCCGGGCTCCGCATCCCCAGGCGCGCCGGTGCCGGTGCCAGCTCGGCGGCGGGCGGAGCCGGGCTTTTTTTGCTTTTCTGGTTGCATTTAAAAGCGACGCAAAGCCGGCGGGGGAGCGGGGGCGGGGGGAGGCCGTGTGCGCGGCCCCCCCCGCGCAGTGCGCGGCCCCCCCTGCGCGGTGCGCGGCCCGGGGAGCCCCGCGGCGCCCGCGGCGCCCAGCCCGCTGCCTTGCCTGCTCCCGGCCCCTTTTGTATGGGGCGAGAGCCGGCGGGAGAAGTCAATTATTGACTTCTGCTTGGACCGGCCCCAGGTGGCAGCGGGCACGGCGGCTCCCGGCGCGCCCCCCGCGCTCCCCGTTATCGCGGCCGCCAGCCGCGCTCCTCCCGGGGCGCTCCGCGGCCGCCGGACACCGCCCGGGCGCTGCCCCCGGCCCCGCGGTGGGCGCCTGCCGACACGCGGGGACGCGGCCACTCGCGGCTTCCCGCTGACACCCGCGGCCGCCGAAGCCCGGGGCCGCCGCGGCGCTGCCTGCGAGCGGGGCGGGCGGGCACCCTGGCAGCAGAGGAGCGGGCTGCGTAGGAAACCAAGCGCCTTAGCAGGCGGCTGCAGAAGTCGCCCTGGATGCTACTCGGTTGTTAGAACAAATCTGAGAGCGCGGCCAGAAACCAGTTAAGAAGAGCACCAAAATTAGGTTCCGCTAATAAGCTGTCCTTTGACCAAAACTGGTTTAAATTTATTGCGGAATGCTGTTTATATTTGAATGGCTCCCATGTTTTTCCACAAATTAAAGGGGAAAACAATACGCAATAGTCACTTTCATTGGAAAATGTCAGAACTACCAGCAGATGTTTGCTGTGCTTGATAAATACAGTGTATAAACAACTAGTATTTCAAGATGACTTACTACTATTTTTTATGACTCACAACTATTGTCTATACTACAGCAGCTCCGGAGAGAAAGCTGTAAATGACTCCTTAGGATTTCACAGCAAACCTACATGGCGAAAATGACATATGGAAAGAAAATTGACTTATTTCCACAACTGCAAGTGGCCTCCTTTTTGCGCCTTTTCATTAGCAATCTAATCCTAAAAGCATTAGGAGCAATTATTTGCAGTGGTGCCTGACATTCTAGGTCTAATTATTTAAATCAGTTTAACTTTTGATGGTTGACCCATTAGGTCAAATCTGTGTGCCCTTTGTTATATTTATTAAAAAAAAAAAAAGGAGGGGAGGGGGGTCTTCAAACTTGCCACCTGCTACTGCCATATCATTTTAGCTCTGGAGGAGATCAGCGTTAAGAATAAGCGACCTCTTACATTTGTTACTTTCCATTCTAACACGGGTAAGGAAATCCCGCATAAGTGCCGTGTTCTTTTGCGTCTAAAATCCGTTGCTTAACCACAGCAGGCTTGCATGGCCGCAGGGGTGTAAGCAGGAGGAATGGGAGAATCTGAGGATATAGCAGGTTTTTCTTATGTTGTGCTTCCTAATTACGCGAAATGCAGACGAGATGCACATACATAAAAGGGACGATTTTTCAGTGTTGGGGGGAAAAGCTTCTTCCAAAGGTCTGGGAGAGCTCTAAATCTTTAATGCATAAAGAAATAGCTCACGTTAGTATGCACATACGTTGCTGGGCGGAATGACTTATGGATGTGTAGATAGCAATAAGTATCGCAAGATGCTTGAAGCACTTGGTATCACGTGATACGCTGTAGTGTCGGTGCTGAATTGTTTGGCAGAAGCCAATGTGTGACAAGGGGTGGGGGGAGAGAGAAGGGGAGAAAGAGAAGGTGAGAGGCCTTATTCCAGAAGGGTGCATGTTCAATTTATTTTGATTAGTCCTTTAAAAGGACTAGAACACAACCTAATGCTAATCAGTTTGGCTATGTAATGGATTGAAACTCCCTAAAACATCCACGGCAGCCCAAAATTGGTGGTCACAGCATGAAATTGGAAGCTGTGAACAGCAGATCTTGCTATGAGAGTTCTCATCTTCTACCATCTTTACAGCTCATAGTAATTAAGAACTGTCAAACATAAACTGTATGTTGCGCGTTCCTTTGGCCTTGTATAGAAAACAGTACGTGGCTATTCTTTGAGCTCCTGCTGGCTTCTTTGATGACAGATGCTGGGAAATAGGATAATGTTTGAGAACTGAGGTGCATTTGCCTTCATATCAGAACTCCTGTTTGTGCTGACTGCAGCGTTTAACCCTCTCATCCAGTCTGACGAACGTATCGCAGCTTGATATGTAGAAGGTATTGGTATGATGAGGTTGTCACGTTTCCTCTACAGAAAACCACGTTTCCCATCCCCTAACCCAATCTGACTGATAAAGCATATGTACACAACTGCAGTTTCTGAGAACATCCAAGGAAGAACGTTGCCACAAAGTGGCATTTCAGTGCAGGAGCAAACGTGGTCCTGGAACGGGAGAAAGCAGAATCACATTGGTGACATAGCCATTATATTGGCTGTATTGTGACAGGCAAAGCTCAATGCGAAGGGGGACCATTTCAGTGTCAGCAGACATGCCTACCCTGCTGGGCTGGGAGAAAAATTAACAGGGCTCAGCTGTGGGACTGCAACGACAGAGTGTCAACCCAACCATAAGCAGGAGAATATATTTTAAAAAATAAAGATGACTTATCCTTTGGCTTGATGTGGATTGAACACCAGTGACTAAACCACTAGGGCTACTTAAATTGTTTTTATCTTGCTGTAGTATCAGGAGCAAGGACAATGCATCGCAATAGAGATTTCACTCTGCTGTGCTCTAGCTCATTGGCAAAGCAACTCCATTGGTTTGTTTAGGTCTTTTTTAATCAGCGGTGACAGTGTGCTTACTTCTCTCAAAAGTAGCAGAAACAATGTAAAAAAAAAAGTGTTCCTGAGAGTTGTATTTTCTTGTTCAGTTAGCATCTCCAGGTTCCAAGAGGATGCCAATTTTAGGCTGGGTTTCTTTCCTTGAAGTGTACGTGTATTACAAGCTAGCTGTCCAAACTTGTGTTACTCATGCTTCTTGTTTGTAATTCCTGGAAAGAAAATTCACCCTCCAGTGCTGGCTCCCACAAAACAAGGAAGAAATGAAACAGTGAGGTAAATCCTGAATTTTAAGCTGATATAAAAGGGGTTGTTACAATAGCTGTAAGGAGGAGACTAAAACACTGCAATAGCTGTACCTGCTGTAAGTGACAGGTGAGAGAAATTTTGTTCTTTTTCATCTGTGTTTGGATGCCGGCCCAGTGCTGGCCACAAACTGCAATCCAGGATTAATCCTCACGTAGTGTTTTCTTTCTCTATATCAGATTTCTCATTTTGTTAATAAGCACAGCCTACATGCACTTCAAGTCAGCTGTTCTGGAGTGGAAGCAACAGGGTTTTGCATTATTGAAATGACGGCTCTTACGCTTTCCTAGAGCCCGTACTGTTTGACCAGGGCAGGGCAGAGGGTGATCCTTGTAATCACAAATCCTAAACAGGGATTCTAGTTACTGATTTTACTTAATGGAAAGGGGTGGGGAATCTAGTTTATCCAGGATTACACATGTACTATATCACATTTTCTGATGTGCGCACTGTGGATTGGAAGGGGCTAAAGAGTGATCTTTTAAACTGAAAGCCTCAAGCAGGCGTTTGGAAATGGACCTGTTGTGGGAAACGGTTGTCAGCAATGGGCTTCCTTCAGCGCTGGCTTTCTTGCTAATGTAGAAAAGACAAAACTGCTCAGCTCTCCTGCAGAAAGTGTCAGAAGACACATGCACTGACAGCTAAGCTGGGAGAGGAAGGGTCCTAGTCCTCAGCTGGCAATAAGAAGAGTTCAGAGAAGTGCAGGGAGTTTCCTGCTCAAAACTGTCATCAGGGGCTGCTCTCCCCAGTAGAAACGGCCCTGAAAAGAGGGTGTACTTCTTGCGTCTGTTGCTAAATGTTCTGAGAGATCTATGCAGGAACTAGGAACAACTCCCTCTTGTTCTTCCAGCTTTAGATACTGGATGGAAAAACTTGCCAATGTTGTCCTTGCCCAGGTTCTGGATGGGAGGTAGAAAGCATTTCGTGTCAGTATGCTGGCCTGAGGCATTCGCTGTCCTTCGGTCTCTTGGGTAAAGGAAGAGGGGGTAGCTTTCAATAATATATCAGTTTGCCCTATCCGCTCCCTTCCCCCACTGAACCAAACACTGCAGAAGATAAAATTGTCTTCAAATCAGTCTTTTGCCATGACTTTTAAAAGAGATACTTGATGGACTGACTGGGGAAGAGACCTCATACGGTAAACAACCTTACTCTGCTCTTCATGCTGGGTTAGTCCCATTCATTCCTGGACTGGTTTAAGATGACAGGGGTGTACAGCAGATTCCTGCCCCTAAATGTGTGCTCATTTCCCGTTCCATAAAGAACCATTCGGTGTGTGGATTCAGTTTTCCAGGAGTCACGATTAGACACTGCCATGTCGGACTCCACTTACTGCATTTCCATCTGCTGTCAAGATGCCACCAGCCAGTTTGATGGTTTGGAAATCTTCTCTCTTGTCCGATAAAGAACAGAATAGAGTAATTTGCATTGCCAGTTTTAACTGAGAATTGAAATCAGCCAACAAGAAACCTTATTTTAAAGCTTGCTTATTTGTCCATGTGGTAGTTACTCTCCAGTGGAAAGACTGGATCTCACTGGTTTGTACCTATTAAAACATGTTGATGTGCAACTAAAAATAACTTTAAAGTAAATTTGGTATTATTTTCTGTTAAGCAGGAGGACAGTGTTTAACACATTCGAGCTATGATTTAACATGCAAATCAGAAACAAAATTAATTTAGTATGTTATTGTTTCTGAGAAATGTATCAAGCAATTTCTTATATAGCATTACATTCAATGAAATGCTAAACCTGAGTATTTTGAAGTGTTAAATAAAAATATTTGGAAAATATTTTCTTATCAAGGTACTTTCTGATGACATCTTGAGGCCCCTTCCTATGTGACTTGTTCTGTGATTCTTAATCAGCTCCACTTTAAATGCAAAGCAAATGAAATGTTCTTTCAGCAGAAGCAAATTGATTATTTTCTAGTTATGCTGCTCTTTTATGAGTTTAGAACTAGCAGATATTAGTCTCTGACACCCAGTTTTAATTTGGAGGGAAGTAAGCTTTCCTGCCCTTCTGCCCCTCCTCAAATCTCAATTGCTTTCTCCAGTCTGAAGGAACTAGCTATTGAACTAAAACTGAAAAAACCATCCTCTCTGTCCCTTTACAAGAGGCTCCTGATGTGAAAGGTTAGTTAACTGCCCAGGATTGGATGAAACAATAAAGTAGTGGCTCTCTGTGTTTAGGGATTGACTTTCCTCAAAACTTCACTAGCAAACACACACAATTGAAGACCGACTTTTTTTTAAACAAGACCTATTTAAAAGAAGGTTTGAAATTATGCCAGTGTATAGTGAGACTTGAACTTGTGCTGTTTTTATTTAATGTTGTTTCCCCTACCCCTGGAAGGGTGAGGTGCTTTGTTATTCCTAGTTTCTGTTTACCCTTACAAAGTATTCAAAATGGTCTTCATGTGGAACTTTTTGCATCAAACTTCTTGAGTCCTTGAAAAAGGCTCTTTGTTCATTTTCTAGGCAGTTCAAATGCTCTTTGATAATGTGATATTAGTGACATGGTTATGCCCAGTCTTCAAAGAAAAATGTGGATGTCCTTCTAGGCAGGAAAAATATCTACTAAAGTTGTAGACGGCAGGGAATCCACTAAAAAATATAGATGTGTGTGCACATCCATGAAGTGTATATAGCCAGAACTGTAGTACCAAAATGCTCAATAAAAGGAATTTTGGCATGAGAGTGAGAGTTGTCTTGTAATTCTTCAGATGTCAGCAGACTGATGTTTGGCTGAGTGTGTTTTAAAAGTAACGTAACTTATGACTTGAAAAGTTTTACCCAGAAAACTTGGTTATAAGTACTTACTGTTATGAATTGGTGCAGTGGTTGAATGTCTGCATGCGTTTAATTCTTCTGGGTGAGCTTGTGGTCTAGGGAACTCTGGGTTTAGTTTCTATCACTGATTTAAATTTTCCATGCTATGGTCATGAAGGAAGTTAAGCAACTTACGTTTTCTTCATCTTTAAAGTATGGAGAATACAATGTCCTTGGTTTGTCTTGTATATTTATCTTATAAATGCTCATCATATTTAAAAGTTTGCACAATGGGACCCTGACCTTAGCAAGGGCCTGTAAATGCTGTCATCATACACATAATTCTAATAAAGCTTCAAAATCGTGAAGTTGCCAAAGGACTAACGCTTTCGTATTATGCAAAACCCACAGTGGGGGAGGAAGAATAGAGAAGATTGCCCTCCAGTCCTTCAGAAATGCTACGTTTCTTAGTCTCCACTGTACTTTATCAAAGAAGGCTTTCAAAATTGTAATGAAAATTGAAACATGCCAGCTACAAAAATTATTCACTTTTTGCTACAGCATTGAAAATATTAACGACACTATATGTCCCTGCAGTGAACACTGGGGTTTTTTGGAAGGTCTGTTTTGCACTACCAGTCTCTTCCTGGGAATAAATAAATGCCTCTAAATAATCCCTTTCAGGATGCGCAGAGCAGCAGCTTGTATTTTTTTGTTTTTCCTCCCTGGGTTGCATGGTGCAGTGCCAGTGTACTGCGTGACGCAACAGTCTTGGAAATTCTTGGAAAAGCACTTCCGTTTGCTCTAGGTAAAAATTGTGTTGGCAGCAAAACTGACTCTGCTGTTTACAAGCTGGCAGCATTCTTAAGTGAACTCCAAGAAAAGTAGTTTAATGTATGCGGTTCTGCATATCCATCCAAGATGCAGAGGTGTTTGGGACTGCTGGCCTGTTATTATGGGTGGTGCCTCTGGAGAAGGAATGTCTTGAGTGTTTCCCCAAGTGTGGACCTCTTTTTAGTAGCTGTAGTCAGCTGGCTTATTCCAGTTGTGCTGGGTCTCCCAGTTTCTGGTTGCTACTTGTAAGTGATGGGTTTAATTGCCATAATGATATTCCTTAGCTCCTGAGCGAGGGAAAAAGTGACCTGCGTGAGGAGAGAGGACTATAAGCCGTTATCTTCATTCTGACAATCTCTATTTTGGTGGCTAAACCAGAGTTGAGTATGAGAATTTGTTTGCCACTGATTTGTTATTTGATTCTGGAAAAATAATTTAATCTGTCTGTACCTCTCTGTGTAAGGGCATGATATTTTGAAGATGGGCTGAATTTCCATTAGCATTTAATGAACAGTAAATAACAGTAGTAGCCGCTATTGCCTAATATTTCACCCTGTTATGGAGCAAGAGGATTTCAAGCTGTATGCTGTACTAATAATTCAGTGTCTTTTAAGTGGAACCAAATGCAGAGAAAACTAGTACATTTGATAGTGCTGTAGTACTGGAAATCATGCTGTTATTTAAAAGCTGCATGGAGGTGTAACTAACAACAGAGGACAGTCATGGAAGGAAAATATATTTTAAGGGTCCTGCTGGAACAGTGATCATTGGAGTATGGAATTAAAATATTTGCCTATCCAGCAAAGAGATCCTTTCCACCCAAGGATCTCAAAATGCTTTCATAATTAGTAATCTGTGACTTACAGCTGTGTCTCTGGCATCTTCATATAACCTTTTTTGAGCTGTTTATATGACTTTCTGAAAGCTGCACAAGGGTTCTTCCGTAACAGAACAGAAGCCATGGCCATAGCCAGACAAACCAGCTTCCACTCCCAGTAGATGAAAATGACTGATTAAGCATCCCAGTTTCTCTCTTTCACTTGTAATAAACAAACAAAATCTCCGTCTCCCTTCCAAATTTTGAGGGTTCATATGAAATGGGGCCTGGGCTACATGACGCCAGCTGTACCGTTTCAAAAGACTTATCAGTAGTTTCCTACCTAGTACCCAGAGCATCTAATATCATATGCCAGAGGCTTGGGATGTTCCCCATCCATGAACTGGTTGGACAAGAAAGGGGGAAAGGAGTCCAGGTGAGTCCAAGCAAGTTTCTGTGTGCACCTACTCTGCCATTATTCAGAATATTTGCCTATTTGTGCTCGCTTCCTCCGTGGTAACACATGGACCCATGCTACCTCTGTGTTTGTCTAAAACAGCTTGCGTTGTGCCCCCACCAAAAAGCAAAAAAAAAACCCCCAAAGCATCCCCCCCCAAACCTTCTTGGAGCAAAAGGAAAGCACATCCCCTTTTGAGGTGGAGGGGAAGCTGTTTCATTACAATGGCTTTGACCATCAAAAGTGGTGAGTGGGAGGGAATCTGACAGTGTTAGATCTGTAGATTGACTGGCTGGGGTCACGTTTTTGTAAGTGAGAAGGTAGCAGCTGTCCTTTGTGGCATGCAGGACGCAGCATTTCAGGGGAACTTGCAGATTTTTTTTCCATAAGAACCGCTCCATGCTGTGCCATGCTGCTGTCCCACCCCTCCCTCTTCTGTGCTTTGGGAGGGGGGAAGGGGCTGGGTGCCCATCAGGAATGCCTGCACTGGCACGGGGAAAGCAAGTCTGCCTCTACTAACCTTACACATTACTGGAGACTACTCAGTCAAGTTTGTTGCTTTAATTTTGTTTTCGGTTCCCAGTTTTTTAAATCTTCAGGGAAGAAGGGATGGCAGCATCTCGAGTGAAGTCAGTGTAATGCCAGGGTGTGGGATTTCCAGAATTCAGTGCCTGTCTTACTATTTTTTAACAAAATGCTTGAAATGAAAGAAGCGGAGAGGTAGTATGAACATGGCGGTTTTGCAATAAAATAAAAAAATGAACAGTGCAAACTGGTTGTTGGTCAGATCAGAGTCTTCAGGGGAAACTGTCTCTAATAGATGTCATTGTAAGGGTAATGCTGCACTTGGCACCAAAAATTAGATTTAATGCCATAAATGGAGATAAAGCACATTGCAGCTGACAATATACTTCCAGACCATGTCCCTGGCTAAAGAGCTTGCAATGCAAGGCACAAATAGGTGCAGTATAGATAACTGACTGGGGGGGGTCAGATTCTGCAAATGCTTACTTAGGCACTTTGCTTGAACTCAGTGTGACTGCTGGAGTAAGAGCTTGCACAATCCAGCCTGAGGAGTGGGGCTGGAGCCTTATAGCTGTTGGGTAAAACAGAACTGCTTGGGGGTTTTATTTATTTTTCAAGTGCCTGGTGAGGCGGGCTTTAAGTAAAAGCCTGCTTCCGACCCTGACTTGCATGCCTGTTTATTTGCTGTAATCACCTGTAACCTAGAATTGCAAAACTCCTGTGGATACACTGCTGATGCCTTTGTAAAGTTTCCCTAGCAAAAATTCAACTGGATTTTAAAAGCACATGCTTCTTTCAAAACGCTTAGCTATAAAGTTCAGCCCTGCCAGCCTGGTGGGCTGAGAACGTTTCAGAAAAGCTCAGAGGGCCACATCGAATACTATGGGTCCCATTTCCCAGTCTGATTTGTTGCCTGAACTCTTTGAAGGGAGTGGAGCACCTGCAAATCCCCTTCTGGGGATTCCCTTAAAATGTGGGGAAGCCTCCAACAGGTGTGTGGAGCTGTCGTGGCCTTGGCCCGAGGTGGGGAGAGGTGTGGCTGGGACCCGTCTGAACCTGCTCTTGGGCTGGAGCAGGGAATCAAAGAGGCTGTAAGTGGTAGCTGTTCTCAGCTCCTCTCATTCCCCTGAGCCTAGGGAGGGGATGCTAACCTTGGCCGGGCAGAGTTCAGTAAGCTATTCTCTGCTTTTCTGCAGCCTGTTAGGAAGCAGGCAGTGGGCAAGGGAGTTGCAGCTGCTTGTCCCCCCCTCTGAGAGGCAGCGGGTAGGCTGCCGGGGCAGATGCTGACTAATTGTATCAGGAAAGAAGTGGGAGGCGATAGAGCTGATTCAGATCCCTGGTTTAAAAATCCTGAGCCTGGCTGAGTGAATGCCTGATTAATGTATTTTCTTCTCGGATTCATTTGCTTTGAGGTCACAGTTCAGAGGCTCAAGAGAAAACAGTCAAGACATTACGAGTCTCGCTGGATGTGTGTCACATGCTCGCTGCCTAGGTGCTCACCCTGTAAAAGGCTTTGACGACGTGAAGTCCCCGACAGACTGCGGTACTACCGTGTCAGAGAAGGCCCTGGCTGGGATGTCTGCTTGGGTAGGGGTTTGAATCTTTCTTTTTCTTAGGAAGCAGTTCGTTGGCTGGCATTAAAAAGTTATTCCTTCTGATGGGTCATTGGATTGCCTTCATAAGACCTTTCTGACTTATTTTAAAAACTTAATGTTTAAGGGATAAACAAAGCATTTATTTTGCTTTCATTGAAAAGAGTGTAAGCACTTCCTCTGAGTAGGAAAGAAAAGCACAATTATTCATATGAAGTCAGTCTCTACAGTGAATGACTGGACAAAAAAAGTTCAATTGGAAGAGTACATAATTTCTACTGAGGGCAACAGACTTTTTAATTCTGTTCATCCCCAGAAGTCTTAGAGAAAAATGTCTTCTCCCTCCTGATTCTTGTCAGAGGATTTGGCAGAAAGAAATCTACCTCCTTCCTAATCTAGTTTTTAGAACGTATTTGCTCTTTAAGAACAAGCCAGCACAGTAATCCTGTTTCATGTTAACTGCTATGAAATATGGTGTTAACTTTTTAGCCCTATAGTGGCAGGAAATGGGATTTAAGATTTTTTTCCTTGAGTATAGAAGAGTTTAGGAGCAGGATTTAAAAAAAAAAAATTCCTTATAATCCTGTCTCTGATTCTATTTCCATAGACTAATCTTTCAATTAATCTCATTTGTCTATTATGCAATTCGGTGTATGATTTTAACCATGATAGTCTTTAAATGCAAGTTGACACTTCAGATCCCTGTGCTGGCTTCAACTCTTCATCCATAGTGTCTGCTTATTTCGATTTATGCTCCGGTTGTTGAACCTGTTGGATTCTTTGCTTCCTCCAGAATCCTCAGTTGTGCATATACTTGCTTTCTCCAACCATTTCTACGTATTTGCCGTATCACTGTAACCTCTTCATTCTCTGGACTGTGCCTATTCCTTTCTGTTTTTTCTGCCTCTTTCCACACAAACTTTGCACCATGTTTTGGGCTGTCCTTCATAAATGTAACAGTAATTTCTTCACTGTAAGCTACTCCAGAACTTCAGAGAGTCACCAAATAGTCTAGGGTTACATCCATGCAAGTGTTGGTGTAGCATCTGTTTGTGCATGAAGACTCTCTTTAGAGTAAGATCTGTGTTTCAAAACTCTCTGCAAACATCCTTCCTTTTATAATACTTGAAGGCCACTTGGCACAAATCTTTTTTTTCCTGACTTGTATGAAACTGATATCCCCGTAAATAAGAAAGTATCATTGCAGATACTTTTAGGGACAGGGAAAATGAGGAACATGTACTGTGACTTGCAGGAAAATCTTCTGGCTGTTCTATTGATGATGTCCTTCTGCTTCCCTTAGTATACTTTTTAATGTTTGATTAATTCTTCTGAGCAGAAGAGTCATATGATAAAGTTCTAAGGAATATTCCAAAAGAGACAAGCTTGAATGTGTTGCTGCTTTGTCTTGCTAGATACCAGTGGTTAGACTGAAGCCTCTGGTTGTACAGTTCCCACTTGTTCTTGACCTCAAACCTCCGGCCTATGTCAAAGTCTGGCTTTCCAGAACTGTGTGCCCTTATGTCTAGGGGAAACTTGTGACTGAGGGAAGGTTTGATATCAAACGCTCTCAAATCCTGTTGAAATCAGTAGGTTGACGGTGCTCATTGCTAAGATCAGGCCCAACAGCTACGATGCAATTTGCAGATCAGATCCCTCCTGCAGCTGGGTCACAGAGCCTTGGAGAGAAGCAGTAGACAGTCTCGTTCCCTGCCATGGACAGTCTTGAGCCTTCTCATTAAATTGATCATTATGTATTACACACACACACATATGCACTCTTTCTCTAATTTGAATGTATGTGAATAATACCAGACGTGAGTGTTCCTGTGTGGAATAACTGAACTCAGTTACGCTTGGTGTTCAGTTATGACAGGAAAAAATGGGGTTTGGTACTTAGTGCTGAACAGCAGAGGCCAACTCATCAAGTTTTTCCATTGCAACAATGCTATGTCTGAATTTCTTAAATAGTGTGTGTCTATAACAGGCCCAGAGACATGACAGCACATGTGGAGCACATGAAGGGGAAGACACAGGACATGAATTTTTCTGCAGGTTTTAACAAAGCCAGAATCTTCTGTGCCCTCTTTGGTCTGCCACACAGAACAAAAGCCCCAGGGGGTTTGTTTCTAAAGTCATCTCGGAGCTGCCAGCACAAAATGAAAGCCCCAAGGGCTTCTCCAGTCACTGAAGGGGCATCCACAGCCTATAAATGTGAAAATGCAACTGATCTGCACTTTGAAAGTGAGAGGACAGTGGCCTGGCACAGCCACTGGGGAGTCACTGCACAGTCAAGACTGACACAATGTGGAACTTGTGAACTTGTGCCTAAACAAGTCGTTCGTTTAACCAGTATGTGACTTATCGCACGCTGGTGGCTGTTGGGCCCCACATCCCGAATGTTCCTCTACCACCTTCCCCGTGTTTGTGCATAAGTCAGCTCCCCTTTGGGAGGGGAAGGACACTTGATGTGGCACAAAGCCTGCTGGAAAATCCCAAAGTCGTGCTTCATTTCAGACCTGGGCATGTGGGATGCCTGGCTCTAACAAGTAACATGAGTTTTCCTCTGCTGTCTTTTAAGAGGGACTGCCCACCTCTGTGTCTGGAGGCAAGGGTCTGCGTGGCCTGTATGAGGAGCAGCATGAGTCTCCTCCCGTTTTTGGCTCCATCCTACAGATATGCAAGCCTTGGAAGTGAGTGATGTTGCTTTCCCTGCAGGCCTCAGCATGCAGCTCACCCTTAGCGAGCGGGGCAGAAAGCGCTGTAGGAGGGAGCCGGAGGGCACTGTGGGCAATGCAGGGGTTCTTGCTCCAGCCCTTGGCTGTCTGCATCCCCGGCAGGCAGAGCTGCTGCATGGCCACCGTCACGGACAGTTGCACCTGATGTGTGGGAGTTACTTGGCACCTTGTGGATGTAGTTTCCCATTGATTTTTGGTGGAATTGATTTATAGAGCTATTTAATGGAATTGATTCTTTTTACAACTTTTTTCCCCTCTTAAAGACCAATTGTTTTTCTTGAGTGATGGCTACAAGTTTGTGTTTATGTATTAATATGCTCATGCACCCGCAGTCCCAACTGTGTTCTTTCTACTCACACTGCAAAAGAAAGTCTCAATCTCAAATGCGATCTTAAATTTTAATATTATATTTGATGTACGACCTGGAATAAATTAAACATGCTCGAACTTGCAAGATGAAATCCTAGTGGTGGGTATAACCACAAAGCAGTGTTCTGTTAAGCCAAGGACTGTGGAGAATGTCTGTTGTGGTTGTGTCTGGGTTACGAGTGGCTCCCTTTGGTTTAGTGTAGGTGGATATTTTTATTCTGCCTGGCTTGTGAACAACGGGATGAAAATTCAGAATTTACCTATGAGAAGTGTAAGACTCGGCAGAGTTTTCCTTTACAAGCCCATAGGTAGGAACCACATTTTTATCCTAAACCCAGTATTTTTATTGTACTTTATGTCTTTCATTGATTGTCACTCCAAAGTGGCTTGCGTTAAGAAAATACGATATTCTGTACCTGGAGGAATATTATGAGAAACGGTGAATAATTCTCTGTTATTGTTTTGCACTTTGCAGGTCAGTTCTGTCAGTAAGTTTAACTTACAAATTTATGTTGTGGTTTTGGGCTTCTTTCTTTTTTCCTTCCTTTCTATCTTTCTTCCTTCAAGAAGCACCAAAATAAATTTGGGCAGGATCCTAGCTCTGGGTGGGACTCCTGAGCATAAATTACGCCACCCAAATTTCCAGATCAGAGAGACTTAAACATGTGCTGAGGGCTTAGGACCCAGCTAACAACTGCCTGTCAGGATACAATGAAATAAATAATCTCTAAAATAGCCAGACCCAAGCCATACAAGATATTAGTAATCCAAAAGTACCTCCTTGAATGGCAATGTGAAACAAACAGGACATCAACCATCACAGTTGTTCTGTGTGATCCCCGTGTGAAACTTAGCTAAGCAATTTGGCAGCTGTATGTAGTACTAACTGGAGTTTCCAAGTGGTGGTCTGATGTAGCCCTAAGCATAGCACATTTGGGTAATCTAGTTATCACCAGAGAAGTGACAGAGATAGAGTCAGCACTAGTCAACATCCTATTTGAATAGAAAAGCTCTCAACTTCATGACTGCTTATCAAAACTTCCACCCTTGGCCAGCTATAATCTGTAGCCATCTAAAAACTGTTGAGAATCCAGCAGGGCCCCCTACTGTGCATTTCACTTATATTGTGAGTTTAACAGGATGACCAAGAATAATATAATTAGTATGCTGAATGTGCAACTGCTGAAGAAGTGGCTTGTACATGTGAACAAAGCTTAGCAGGAAAACTGTAGATGGTACGTGCATGATGCAGAGCAGACAATAGCAGTTTATCCGGTTGTCTTATATCTACAACTCTAAATCCCACATACCATTAATTTTGGGAAAGGACTCCAAATTGCTCTGACCCAGATTTTAAACTGGTAAAGGAACTTGAATTCACATGCAAGACAATATGGGCCCTTTTGCAAAACATGGTATTTAAATGTGGCTTGCTTAGAGAAGCCTGCAACAACAACCAACCTTCACCATGTGCCCAGAAGACAGCAAAGACTTTATTCAACATCTTAGTGATCCTAAATGGCAGTCTTTGAGAGGGAAAACTACATCATTACTTTGTAAATTAAACCTGCAGCAGTTGAATTATATTGTAGTTTTACAGAGGTGTTTTATATACCACAACCACATTGTAACTAGATTTTGTTTGCTTGGAATTATACTAGTGATTTGCAGTCTGTCTCTGACAGATGTGCATGTGTCTCTCTCTAACCATCACATGCCCTAAGCAATTATGCAGAGTTAACAAAACCTAGAGAAGGCAACTGCTCTTATCTGTCTTGCCCCATGCCAAGTCTTTGCCTTCCAGTCTCTGCTGGGAAATAGTAGAAATTCCAGGCATTCCTTGGAAGGGAGAGGGTTAAGTTTAAAGAGAAGGGTATCTTGTCTTTCACCACTACTGGGGTGGAAAGATTTTAACTGTGTCTGCTCCCTAGAGGTGCTTTGTTATGGGTGTGATGATATGGCCTTGGCATGTCCTTGTGGGATAGGTTGGACATTAAAGATCCGTACTGCCAAGGTTCTTCCTTGTCATATGGCCAGATTCTGGCATCGCGATTCTCAGGACATCAGAAAAAGCATTTACATGAGAATACGAGATTTCATAGTTGGTGTTATGTAAATTGGTCTATAGCAAAGTCTTTATATAAAAGCATTGTTTGGCTTAGGGACTGCAGAGCCCTAAGACTGTCACTGGGTGCTGTACAAGCACTATCTCTTCCCTGAAGAATGTCACAGTCTAAATGGACAGTATAGGCGAAAGGTGAGAAAGGAAGCAGAGACGCGAAGAGATGCATTATTCAGCCAAGGTGGTGTGACAGATGGAGAGAACTGGGAGGAGAACCTACATTCCTTCAGTTCCAGTTTACTTTGCTACCAGAACAGACTACTGTTATTACAGCACTCTTTTTTGCATCCTTACTCTTCCAACTAAATTAACTTTCCTTGCCTCAAGGACTGACACGGTCCCTGTACAGCCTTCTGGTGTATTTTAGCTATTCCAGAGAACTGGAACAACAAGCACACAAACAAGTTACTGCACACTGACTGATCATTGCTTACTCTCTGTTTGTGAGGCTTTAGCTCATGGCAGTGAAACGTAACCAGATAAAACAGCTTTGTGCCCAGGACAAAGCCAGCCATGCAAGTAGAAGTTGCTTCTGGATTTGCACAGCTACATGTCAGTCTTGCTTGTTCTGGAGATGCCTACCTTCTGTTTTGGTTGTTGGGTTCCTGGTGCTGTGCACAAATGGGTATAAGGCTAGGCAGTGCTAATGCCACACCAGTCTGCCCTAGCTCCATTTCGGGCATGCATGTGCATCTTACCTGGACTGTGTCTGAGCTGTAGCCAGCTCTCCCATTAAGTCATAGTGGTGTAAGTTGTTCTTGACTGTGCAACTTAAAAAAGAGCAACATCTAAGTCTGACCAGACTAAGTCTGACCTCTAGCCACCTACTCTCAGAACACAGAATGGACCCCGTTTTTATGAGTCTCCTTGAGACAAAGTGGCAGTAAGAGGAAACAAATGCAACTTCTAACTGCCCTGTACTTTGCCCTGGCTCCATAGGATGGTTTTATCAGAAAGCTCCTGTGGTTGCCCACTCTAATCTTGCTAGTGTTTTAAATTCCTTGCCAGACGCCTGCTTTACTAAGAGTTTGAGGGATTGCATTTCTGTAGTGCTTGGACTCGGAAAGCTACGAGATGGAAACAAATATTCCTGCTCCAGAAGATGGTAAACAGGACCAAACAGTTACTTACTCTTTGTGTGTTGCCTTGGTAAATTTAAAGACTTCCATGTATTAAATGATGCAATAGCAAATTCCTTACAAAAAATAAAATGCCTGTAATCAGATAATGGTTGCTCTGGTGCTAGCGGTAACATGGCATTGAATATCTCTTGGTTTGGTTTCCACAGTTCAGGGGTGAGGGGAACTGGAGTGGTGTTTACGGAGCCAATAAACTTCTCACTAAACATAACTCATGGGCTCTAGCTGGCTAATAACCAGGACCTCAATGCCCTAACAGTTGGCCCCATAGATTTTAAAACAAAGCTTTATTTGAAGTGAAAACTTTAAGAAAAATAAACTTTAGGATTTAGTGGCCTCTAATATTATCCGCCTCTACTGGCCATGAGAGATCTCATAACTAGAGAGAGCATTTTTAAATATTTCTATTGCAGTCTCTTTGACCAATGCTAAAAGACTGCTTGCTGCAGAGATTGCCTCAGCATCATTTGTTTGTTGTTTTCAAACTTACAGGAATCCATACACTTCTTTTAAAATAGCACTGTGGAGGGATTTTTTTCCCTATTTATGTTTAAAAGGAACTTCTCCTCACCATTTGAGTGCTCTAGGCAGTCAGCATTTCTTCAGTTATAAGAATAATGTGAAGAGCTGAAACAAGGCTTACTCTCTTTAAGATGGCATTTTAAAAATTATTTCCATAACCTTTCTTACAGTTCTAGTTTTTCTCTGGAGAGGAGAGATCTTCAGCTGAACAGGTTTATTTAAACACTTGCTAGATTATGTAGCAGGATTTCCCTTCCTCTCCTCATGAATGAGGACCTGTGCTTCTGCAGGTTCACTCAAGGAGCGCTCCTCCTCGGAGCACTACAGAACTTAAGATTTGGATTGGTTTCAGATCCCCATCATTTCCCTGTGTGTAGAATAGTATTCTTGTGTTCCGTGTTTGTTTAGTTTCTCATGAATGAAATTTAAATTCTGAAAGAATCCCTAGCAATTTTCAGAGGAGTGTGGGTGAGTGGTGGTTCTGCTCTCTGGTGCACGTGTAATTTGTACGGGGAGCAAAGTAGTTCATTTTTAAGGACTGGGAATCAGTTAATTTAGATTTCTACTAATGGTTTTACCTTCTCTAGGAGACCTTGCCACTTTTTGCTTCAGCTTCTTCCTTGGACGGATGAAGAAACAACGCCTGCCTGCCTCCTTTCAGATGCTTTGAAGTCTGTAGATGAAAGATACCATATGAATGCAAAGTACTTGCCAGTTAATGTCAGCAAGTCATTTTGCTTGTACCTTGATGGAAAAAGCTTTATTGTAGGCTTACAATGAATGGATCTGCATATGCACCAGTAGTTCTTTCCCTTTTACTTAAGTCTTTTGGAGAATTATACTGACTACCTCTCAGAAAGATAGAGGGAGGTTAAATAGCAAGCAATAAAAGATTATTAGAGGAAATTTCTTGTCATGTGATACCTTAAAGATAATACTTAGTAATATTTTGAAAATGAAAGAAAATAACGACTATGGACCCAGTCACAAGGAGTTCCTGCTAAATACTCTCTCATTCTCTGTCTTTCAGGGATTATTTTCTGATGCAGAGCTAAGCCTAGTTTCATCAATACACAGAGAAGTTCTATTATTATACACTGATTTGATAAGATAATACAATTAGTGTCTCGGTCCATTGATGCAGACCTCTACTGTCCAAAAACAACATTAGGTTATTAAATCAATTCTCATATTTGTTACAGTAATAAGTTAAAATAGCATTATTTAGATACTGCTTGTCTAAACTGAGATAAGTCATTCAACTGTATCTGTGTTTGCTTATCCACATTCTTCTGCTTTTAAAAACCAGCACAAATTCACTAGGTAGGTGTAGGCTTTGGATTTCCTGGGTTTTATTGTTTGGTGTGCCGAGGTCTTCCCCGTCAGTTATTTGTGTCTTGTCTGTGTGGCTCTGCCTCCCCTGCAGCAGATGGGCAGTAAGGAAATGAGGGCTCCAGTGGATAAATGCAGCAGCAGCAGCAGCTGCTTTCAAGAAGGGTATCCATGAAGCAGGTCACAAGTGAGATAGCGTCTGGGCAGCTAATCTGGACAGACATCTACTAGCAATTTCTGCTGACACATAGATTGGGAGACCTGGAGTTGAAGGGTAAACTGGCACAGAGCCAAAGTCGACAGAGAGAAGAATTTGTAGGTAGAAAGGCAGGTCTAAGTTTCCCCAGATTACAGTTGTCTTGGGGAGCATGGGAGCCTTCTGGCTCCAGAGGAGGAAGAAAGAGGCCTTGCCAAATGCCCATTTCAAGTATAAATGCTATCCCAAGCCCCTAGTTCATAGGCTGATACAGGTATTTACCATTCTGCTGGAAGTGGGTTGGCTTACTCAAAGGGTGCAGGAAATTGGTTTTGTAGGTAAACTTTGATGTGTTTTGCCTTTTTTTAGCTCTAAAGGCACAGATCCTATAGGACGATGACTGATTTAGCCTGATGCTGAGGGACCATTGTGTCTAGTGAGATCTGTTGTTTTTTTTTTAAATATTGTATTTTATATTAGCTTGGGCTGCAGACCACAATTCTGCTCTGTCCCCTGGTTTTGGAGCACATTTACTTGCATGGGAACATCCTGCTTCTTGCATGCATGAGGACTTCCAGGGTGAGAGCCGAGACCTCTTCAGCTTTGTTCCCAAATTCTGCAGTGGAAAACAGGACTCTATGAGAATGCAAAGGGCCAAGTTGTGCTGCTGTGTGCTCCTGGCATGCTGCTGGCATGACTGGGCAGGGACAGATGGAGAGGGAAGGCTATTTAACAGGGCCGTGTGCTATTGGAACTTGCCATCTAACATTCCTCACTTTCCCCAGTGTGTTCTCCCCCTTCCAGGGTGGAATGCAGTAATTGCCATACCAGAAAGAAGGCATGATCTGTCTGTCTAGTCTGGCATCCTTTCTCCAAGAGAGGCAAACACCAGATGCTTGAGGGAAAGCTACAAGAAGTCCTAAAACAAACAACTATGGAATAACTTGCCCATAGAGGAAGTTAGTGGTTGGCTTATGCCCTAAGGTTGAAGAGTTTCTAGCCTTTACATGAGTGTTCTGTGTAGCTGGGTATTCTCTATCATATACAACATACTTGCACTTAAGCCATTCTTGCTGTCTCCCTGCCTCTTGAACTGGGGACCAAGGAACTCCACAGGTCAGCTGCACCACTGCACACTGTGTTTGAGTGGTCCCCAGTCTCGAACTTTTGGAGGGACAGGGATAGCAAGGTGTGATATTGCTCCATCGTGTGTCACTGATATCGTTGCCTGTAGACCAGCGATCACTCTGGGCAGCTGTCATTCGCATCTCCTGTTTATTTCGTTTGCTAGTTTTGATTGTCTGCTGGCTTTTCTCGATTGCCTTTTGTCAGCAGCCCGTCTCTTGTGCTAAAGGCATAAACTGTGTTTGCCTGTGTGCTCTTTCTGTAGTGCTCCATTTTGCATACCTCCATCCTCTGCTCTCAGTCCCTTCTACCTCTACCTCTACAGAAGTCTTTCTACGCTGTACACAGCTTCGTGCTGTGTCTCACGTCTTCCCTGTGTGTTAGGCCCGATGAATATATTAGATGTTCCTGGTCTTTCAGTAGCTCTTCCTGGAGAGGATCCTGAGAGACCGTGTTCCAGGCGGCATTACCAAATGACAGGATTTACTCTGTTCAGGAAAGTGCGATCTGAGCTCTTCCCTACTCCTCCCTTCTAAACACAAGAGCAGGAGGGTTGGCTCCACTGGGTCTCGATCAAGGCCACCAGTAAGGGACCACTGAACTCTATTGCGAGCCAAGATAAGAACTACTATCTAGTTCCCTCCCTCCTGGTGTTCTCCAGTGACTAAGTCTTTCATCACAAGCTGCACATACGAACAGCGTGTCCTGCCGCATAGGAACATTGCTGGTAACTGGTGTGAAATAGCCGCCAGCAACTGAAAGCAAGAAGGAGAGAGGCCTGGCTAGAAATGAGAAAGACCTCAAGTGATAGCTTCATTCTCTGGTGCTGGTGTAGAAGTCAATATTACGCAGGACCTGTCTTCACCTCGGGGACAAGGAAGGGGAGAGTGCTTTTTTAATTATGTATTGCTAATTCTTTCCCAACCAGCCAGCCTGGGATTTCCTTGCATTCTGAGGCAATGCTTTCATCTGTCTCCTGTTTAACAATCTTGACTTGTTTGAGAAGTTGGTTTTCCTTCTTGTGGAAGATTGCATTGGAGCCAGAGTGTTGTTTACTTAATATCCATAATAAAAATTCTTTATCCTTTTTTTCCTTCCTCTCCTACTCAAAAAGGGGTGGCATGGAAAGTAGCACGTATTCTGTGGGGGAAGATCTTTTGGGTTCAGCCTATTTAGTAACCACAGTTACCAGACTGCTCTCACTTCAAGCAGTTGGTCAGTCTCCCAAATGCTAGCTGGACTTCTATAGTCTATGGTTCTGAATGGCCGCAAGCTCTCCCAGCAATCCTAGGTAAACTGAAGTGGAGAGGTTAAGTCTCTTTTCTAAATGGCAGCTAGAAGTTTACCATTACTTGCCATTTCTCCTCTGTGAAATTATTTTTGCTGAGCCCTTTTGATGAAAAAATGTTGTGTCCACGCAACTAGCTGAGTTGTGGTGTTGTATGGCCCTTGAAGAAGCTGTTAGGGGTCTGTACTGCTTAGGTAAGCTGGAAACATACCCAGTTGCTTACAAACAGCACAACAATCTCGCTTCTAAAACTTGAGAACTATCCTCTCTGTTAGGTGGTCAGATTAGTAGCTCATGGAAATGGTGGAGGCCCAATCTAGATCCAGGTCCACAAGCAGACTGTTGCACAGATGTGGCTAGGATCTGGTGTCTGTCTTTTCTGTATGTGAAGTAATGCCATGAATGTTTCTTATGTGCTGTTGTCTTTTCCCATTTTTTATGCTATCAATGTCCTTTTTCCTTCTGATATTTTAATTTTTAAACAACACATATGCTCCGGTAGATTCAAACAAAAGGCAAATGCAGAGCCAGAGGTATGTTTTTTTAAGGCAACTTGAGATTTGTAGGCATGGATAATTAGAAAAATTTAATTTATAATTTTAGTTAGCTTATTTTTAAGTGGGGGGGAAATTAACGTTCTTTAGCATGGAAGTGGGGAGACTTCCTATGCCACATTCAACTCCAGCATAGCATGTAACTTAATCCTTTGTTCAACCCACTAATCCCTGCCTGGGCATTCTTAGAATTAAAATGCTCTTAATTCAGTAAAATGAGATAAACCAAATTAAAGTTCTGTTTAATACTGAATGAGTGTGTCTGTACAGAGATATGATGTGGTTTAGCTAATTCACTTTAAATTCACAACTTTAGTTAATCTGAATTAAGTTTCCAAAGTCCTGCGTGTAAAGACCTCTTTATTTAGAAAAAGCTGCTCTTGTGGAAAGAGCAATGGACTCAGCCCTGTCCTGAGGCATTCTGGCATGCAGCTAGCTTTTTCAGAGAGAGAGTTTCTGGGCATTAGTAAATTGTCTACCACATCCTTTTCTTCTCCTCTCAGAACGCCTGTGTGCCACCTCCTAATATTGAGGTTTCTGAGCCATTACTCTGAGTAACTTGCTCTGTTTTTATTTGCTGTGCAGCTGAGGAAACAATATTTAAGTAACTTGCGTCATTTCAGAACAGGGAAAGTTAAACTCATCCTAAAACCAGCCATGAACATACCCTTTGATTTGAAAGGCCTGTCCAGTGGATGTTCACTGCCCAGGCCAGATACAGAGCAGGAAGCAGAATGCGGGATCTCTACAATAGTAAAGGTTTGTGCAGTAAAACCTGACTTCTGTTGCATTTAGATGGGAAAGCCAAACCATTAGCACAACTATCTTTTAGGGTCGGAACTTGAGCTCAGAGATTTGCTCCTGGAAATATGTGCTTTTCTGCTTGGTAATGATCTTGTGGTCATGTTACACTTTTCTTAAGAAAGGAGAAACTGGTCACATGGGTCAAGTAGAACCATTTAGGACAAACATGGCTTCATGAAACTTGCTGCTTGCCAGATGCAGGGAGTGCTGGACCACGTGAACTTTGACTGCAAGTTTCACCTAGTTCTGCTTATTGGACTGTTGTGTGACTCTTGCCCTAATGGGAAATTGTTCACAGAATCATTGCATTGTCTCATGGGCTGCTGGTTTTGCCAAAAGATCAGCTGGGGGGGATCAGTTGCTTTCCTCTAAAATTTTTCGGTTGGAATTTCCACTACGTTGATCATGGATGTTATGAATAATGGGTAGGAGATAACAGAGCAAAAATTATTTTCTTTCACTCCAATTTTGAGCTCGAGTACAGAGGCAGATAGACACAGGGGAGGTGGTTTTCTATGGGTCAGTCGATGAATTCATGTTCCTTCCATCTGACAAAGTCACACCTGACATGCTGAAGTCTCCAGAAGCCCTGAAAGCATCATGCACTGTGTGTGTGTACTATAAATAAACTTTTAAAAACATAATTTAAAAACACCTCTGGCAAAGCACATGCTTAACTGAAACTCACCTGGTGAAGGTTGACTCAGGGGTGTAGGAAGGAGATGGGGAAAGAGCAAGTGGGAGGAAATAAATGGAACCTGCTGTCAGAGAAAAGCCACTCGTTTGTAATTTTCAGGCTGTCCAAGCTCTTGGCATGTCAGCTTTGGGAGATCCCTAGCTACTTGCTGGATATTTGCCCTTGGCATGCATGTGTGTGCGTAAACTGAGAATTCCAGTATTAACAAAGCTGCATGAGCAGGTTTAGTCAACCTACTAGAAAAGGATCAGATGTCTTGGAATTATGGTTGATTCTCCAATTCTAGGAATCCAAATAGCTCCTGCTGACAGTCTCCAATTAGTTAGACAGAATAATTTCAACAAGTCCTCTTAATGAATTTTCACGTGTTCAACCTGCAATTTAGATAGCTGCATCCCTTTATTTTAAATGGACAATACTTTTGATCTGCACAGAACCAGAGGCTGTTTGGGGAGATGGAACTCTTAGGGTAAATTCCCCTGATAATATCTGTGTAGGTATATAATCTGCACTGCTGCTGTCTCAAAGCAGGGCTGGCTTGCTTGTTTTTTAAAGATGTATGAAAACATGATGCATCTTCGAGCAGGAAAAGGAAGTCTCCTATACCAAAGCCTCTTTAGATTGGCCACTAAGAGGTTAAACACATTGCCCAGTTCTGAGGAAGCCTGTTCCAAGGAAGACATTCACTGGAATAAGGTTTTGCTGCAGACACATGCTGATGTGCTTGCAGCAAAGACTGCAGGCTTATCAGTAAAGATAAACATGCAAGAGCTTCCAAAATGGTGTGTCCCTGCCACTTGTTTGGGATCCTTTCTCAGAGACCAAGAGAAAATACAAGATCTTCTCCAAGACAGATGCTACTTCGAAGAGGGCGGCCAGCAGACTTTGTAGAAACAGAAACCATGTATTACTATGTGGTTTGGAACAGGTACAGGAGATATTAGTTTACCTGATTCAAAATAGTACTTGAGACCTTGCAGTATCATGTGGGGTTGGCTCTTCCCACTCAATCATCAGTCTTTTGCTGAGTGTCCAAACGCTGGACAATGCTGGGTTTTGTTGTCCTCACTTAGTTACTTGCCATAGCTAATTTCTGCATGTGGCTTTCTGCTGCCAAGCAATCTCCAGGCTTTACTACCCATTTGTTTGCCATTTCCCACAAATACTTTGAATGTTATTTCATTTTAATCCTGGTGCTTGAGAGGAGGGGAATGGAGATAATGTTTCTTTAAAAGAATGGAATAAAAATGCACAGGATCAGCTACAGAATTTCTGGGCACAGAACAGACCTCTTGACTTGCCTGCAAAAACAGTCACAATGGTAATATTAGGTATAATTATGGTGTAGCCTTGTGAATAATACATTTTTCTTTATTTCCCTGTCTTCCTGCTTCTGTCACCAAACACTGCAAAGCAGGAGATGCAGAAATCAAGTACCTGGCTTCTTGAGGTCAAATTCCAAAAGTCTGCATTGAAAAATGCAGAAATTATTCCAGATGGGTGAGGACTGGCACTTTCTTTCTGTCCAGGAAAGTCCGTGCCATTCTGAAATCTCAGCCTGGGTCCCTCTGTTTTGCCACCGACTCTGATTGACACCTACATGTGTGTGGCCCTTTTACACAGCGGTGGACTTAAGTTTGAAAATCCGGACATTTTTGGACTGTGACAACAGTTGGTATGGTGTTTCAATCCATATTTTAGTTTTTAAAAATTATATATATTATTTAAAAAGGGAGTGTAGCAACTTATTGCAAAAATCAGAGAGGAGAACAGTTTATAAAAACAATTTAAAAGTTTCTCTCAGTGGAGTGAGCCTTTGAATGTGGAAAGAGGGACTTGTACAATTTCAAAAAATTCTCTTAAACTTGCAATGTGATAGATAAAGCTAGTTCTGAGAATGTGAAAATGTGGGCTCCATGTGCTAAAGCTATTTGAAAAGAGGTGTGAGTGAAGGGGCTGAGGTTGGTGTGAACGTCAGACTTCCTGCCTTCTGCACTTTCTGTGTCGCAGCTGTAGCACGTTCATAGTGTGGCACTTCTTTTAAAAGGGACTCTGAACTAACCCAGCCTTTCAGGAAAAGGCTAGCTGCAGCCAGAAATTCTGGCCCATCGCAGGATGACAAGAGGAAGAGCTTTGTTACTAGCTTGTGTTTGATCTTAGCTGCTTTTTTTTCTGCTTGCAGTAGCATGCTAATGATACCTGTGGGAGGTGAAAAATGGGTGAATTCCTGCTAGGGTGCGGACAAGTTCGCAGTTTAGTTCTTGTCCTCTTCTTCCCCTCTGGTAAAAATTTTGGGGGCTGTCCTAGATACATAAAAAGGAACTTTTTCATAGAATAATTTTCTGTCTTACATCTGCTGAGGACTCTGAATCAGAAAGGCAGTAAGCAGTTGACTCAGTTTGTTTTGTCTCTTCTCCCCCTTTCTTATGTTTAAAATTATGAGTATTTATGGGAAATGACTGGCTTGAAAGTCTGGGACAAGTCTGAGCTGCCCATAAGCCATTCCTTTGCTACAGTTCAGTTTTGCCTCATTTATTTTAAAGTTTAAAGCTGAAATGCCAAGTGTATCCTGAATTCCCATTCTGTTTCAAATGCCAGAGTTGCCGGTTTCACATTTCTTAGATGTGATTCTCTACACGTTACCCCACTCCTGGTATCAGAGAATCCAGCAGGGTGGGTAGGCTGCACCCTGGGTCAGAAGAACAGGGTGATGGTGAAACAGAAGGGTGCCAAACGTGGAGGCAAATATGCCCCAGTTTCTGCTGCTGCCCAGGGAGAGGGTCTGCAAGTCTGTGATAAGGAATGGAAAGAGACCAAAAGGGATGGGTGGGCCCCCAAAGGCGGTGATCTGGATGCCAAAATATCTTGCTCCAGCTTTGCAAGGAGCAGCATGCAAGTGCTTCAGAGGGAGGGCTAGCTGTGGTTTGTGGTTTAGGGAATTGACACAAATACTCTCTGGACCCTTTTTTATGGGCCTGCACAGCAGTGTTCTGCCTGGGGAATCGGGGTCTCTCCTCCTTGGTGTAATCCTTTCTTGCTTAGCGGGTTCGAGGCTGTGCTCAGAGCAAGCAGTCATGGCTGTCTGTCAGAAAGGCTCCTAGCTTAAGAAGTAGGGCTTAGCATCCTACGTAGTTTATGCTATGTTAGAGTTAGATTAGGATGAACATGTCTGTAATTAAACACTTGGGTTTGGGTTTCTGTTTTTAAACTACTCTTGTAAACCAGCAGTACATACTGTGGCAGGCAACCTATGACAATGTTTTTGTGCCCAAGAACTGTATGGGCTAGGCTATTTTTTCCTTCTTTCAGTAAGTGAACTGTGTAACTTTTTTGTGAACAGAAAATACAGAACAGCATGTTGACCTTCATTGCTGATCAAACTTCAGTTGCACTCAGATATAGGTCTGGTAGCAGGTCTTACCTGGTGACTTTCTTTCTCTCAATGCACACAGCTGGTCACATGGAGGGGAAGTGAAATACTTCGGTAATATATATAGCACAAATGCCTGGATGGAACAAGAAGAAACAAAGTGTGTCAGAGGGGAAAATGCACTGCAAATCTTTCAAATTCAGTAAGAAAACATTTCCATAGTTCAAATATTTAATTCTCCATGAAAGGCTGATGCCGAACCTGATAAAAGTCATCCAGATGGAGAGAGATTGCTACCTAGTACTAAAATACCAGCATGCCTGTTGACCTGTCCTGTGCTCCTCGTACCTGGCAAAGCACTGGTTACGGTAATCTCCCAGTCTACTTCCCTTCCAATTGAGAGTTCTACAGGGATGACCAGAGGGAATCTTAGTGATACTACAAAGGAGCCTGTTTGCTTAAGAGGGCATATATACATCTTTTAACAATCTGTTTGTGTACCTCCTTTGTGGGAGGATCCCTGACCTTATACAGAGAGGGACAAGTGCTAATTAACTTAATTCTGGGAACAGGAGGTGGTATGACCTTTTCCAAAGTGATTCTTTTGGGCTAGAGTTTACACAGAGGTATTTGCTAGGACTGGTGCCTGGGTTTGCTATAAAAACATTATTCATAGAGAGGTGTAAAATTCCCTGGTGTGGCCGGGGGAAGAAATTAACCTCCCATGCCTCTGGTTTGGGTTCATGGTTCCTTGCCTAAGAATTGTTGGCACTGTGGCCAGATTTATGTTATTGAGTATCAAAACACAGTTATGTTTTCTGTCTTATCTTTTAGCACTGAACACAGCAAGTAGATCCAAGTTATTAGACCATTGTTTCGGCCACCACTCACCTTATGTTGTGAACATCCCATCTTTTATTGGCACCCCAGGAGGAAATTTTTTTTTTCTAGCTATCAAGATGTTGTCTGTCCTGAGCATCTTCCAAATTTCTCTCTCTTTTGCCAAAGAAGTGGTAAGGATTCTTAAAGCCATTTCATTGCTGTACTCCCTCCGAGCAGCTCAGGGACACAATTACAACCACCCCGAGTGTGCCTATGCCATTTGATTTTTGTTCTTGCTGCCAGCACTAAGCAATCAGTCCCAGTTGCCCCAGTGTAGAAAAAAACGGAGGCAGCTACAGCACTGCCTTAGCAGCAACTGCAGAAAGCAGGGCTTGTGGAGGCGTGCCTGAAGTGAGCAGGACAGAGGGCCATTGGTCTGACTCTGTTGAGGAGATGAAACTCAGCCCCCACGAAGGAGGCAAGTTGCTGAGGACCCCCTGACTGGCCATGCGTCAGGCTCACAAAGTATCTAGGAAGCCCTGGCTGCCTAGAAGTGGGCAGAAAGCTGGCCATGGGGTCTTACAGCTTGAGAAGAGGTAACAAGGCAGCTGGTGAGACTGAATTTTCCTCAGGGAAAGAAAGATCTTTGGTCCCTGCTCCCTGTTGTCTTCTAATGTTTTTTAAAAAACCCCAACAAAGCAACTCTTCCTCATTCCCCACCACCACCCCCAAAAACAAAAAAGCACAGGTTCGCTGGACCCTAAGAGAAACAAATGTAAGCACCTCTTTGGAAAACACTCCTGAGGCCTGCGGCCATCCCGCATTCCTGAGGAGGCTGCAAGCCTCCTCCCCAGCGTGCCTGCCCAGCAGGGCAGCTGGCTCCCGGGCTCTGGAGGCCACGCTGCCATGCTGCCCCTCTCACCGCACCAACATACCCACTCAGAGCCCGATTAGGGACTCGGACCTCTCTTAAGCCTGTCCGTAGCCATGTTTTGTGCTGCTCGTGCTCGGGAGATGACTGCTCAGGAGAACAGAAGCAGCATCTTTACCATGCGGTGTTTTCTGCCATATTCATTCAAAGGACGGCTCCATGTCTGAAGTGCTGCCAGACTGATCTATGAATGTTGCAAAGCAAACAGCTGCCACGTCCTCATCCTACTTCTTGTCACGGCATCGCCAGCAGAGCAGGAAGTTTTTCGGTAATGTAACTAGGTAAGGGGTATTTATTTAGATGAAAATGAAAGTGAAATCACTATTTCCCAGTTGGTTTGACCCCTATTTACAAAGATCTAGTAATGCATGTATGTAGAAGAAATATCTACATGAGTGAAAATGTGCCCTGCTAATATTAAAAGGTACACTGTGGAATTTTGCCTAAGGATAAAATGTAATTTTAATTGAAAGGTGCTGTAACTTGATAGGGAATATCCACAACAGTCTTGAGGATCTACTTTAAAATACAGTTAAACACAGAGCCAACTCCCACCACTCTGTCTCTTAGAGCTACGTGTCCTCTTTGATCCATTCATGGTGCTTACGATTCCTAAGAGACATGCATACTGCCAGTAGTCAGAGCTCATTAATATTTATATGATACCTTCCATCTGAAGATGTGCGCTTTGCAATTATTACTTAAAACAATTTCACAAACCCCTAAAATTTAGCTCCACTTCATAGCTTACAAAACTGAGACCTAGAAAATTTGTGTGTCCTTGCATGAGACAGAATGAGATTAGGAATGTGGAAGAGGTGCATGGACTCCTATTATGCCATATTTCTTTACCTTTCCTTCACCAGTAACTTTTGAAAAGGCAGCACAGGTTTCCTTTGGCAATAAGATGCACTATGAGCCTGTACTACCTACACTTCCCTTCACTCACCTTCTCTTTCATTGTGGTTCTTCACACAGCGTTTGCTTGCTTTTTAGAAAGCCTCTTTAAAAATACAACTTGGAAACGACTTGTCAGCCCCACAGAAAAGACCCTGAACGAATCTTTACTTGAACGTGTTAAACCCTTCCCTAGCACACTGTATTTTAGTTCCTGTGTAAGAGTAGACAGAAGGGATGGTGGGTTATAATCCACACCAGACGTGGGCTCTCTCCTCAGTCCTTCCTGGTGCATGTGGAATGAAGGAGCTTGGCTCAGTGTGAGACTGATATCGGGAGGGAGGGCTTGCCATGCAATTAGACCAGTTCACTGTAAACACCTAAGTTGCAAAAGTGGCTCAAACTTTGATCTTTTTGTTGTGGAAAAGAAAGCAGAGACCGTGAAACCTGCCCTCAGTCACAAACAAGGAGGTGGACATTACTCAAACCCAACTGTGGAAAGTAAATACAGATAAATGTGGTCAAAATGAGAAAGCACTGCTTTCTTCCCCATCCCTTGCTCCCTGGTGTACAGTCTGCTTTCACCAGGGGCTCCTAGTCTGACTTGCTTAGCTCTGTTTGTGAGTGCAGACCCCAGTCCCACACCTGAAACACCCAAATCCAAATGCTCCCCAGTGCTGTCTGGGATAAGGTTTAAGCCACAGGTGCAATTAAGCTTTTAAGTGGTAAGCCTATTTGGTTAGGGGCACACCTAGAGCTTGCAACAAGCTGAGAGAAAAACGATCAGTCTTTCAAACTGACAGGCGGTTCCTGAAATACTGCTGGAAGGGTTAAGAAGAAGCTACAACATTTGTAATTCTCCTGGTATTTATTGTAACAACTCTCTGAACAAGTTCTCTGTGGATGCATCTGGCTGCCCTAGTGAGGTGGGACTTGATTTTAATTACAACTCCGGTAATGGATTATCAAAACGATGGTGTTGCTAAGGCCCTGGGCACACTTTTCTTAGACCTCTCTTCTTCCCCCCCCCCCCCCCCCCCCCAAATCTGCCTGAGCAAACACTGGAGCAAAAGGAGAAGTTTCACAAGTGTAGGCTGTTAGCCTGTGGTCTCTTTTCCTATTGGCATTTGGAGCTTTGATTAGATTTTTTTAAGGGAAAAATGTCATAGCAGGTTGTCCAGTAAAACACTGGTGAATGTTGTAAGATGCAAATGTTCATAGGCATTCAATGAGTGTATGGAAAATGCTGGATGTGAGACTTCAGTGATTCCTCGACATTCTGATTTCTTTGCGCTGTGTCATAGCTTTGCTTTTATAATCATTAGGACAACATCAGAGACCTTTGCTTTGCATAGCCTTGAGTTCTTGGGCAAGGATTTAAAAGTGGAACATTAAGATGCGTTAGCGAACACGTCCTAATTAGTCTCTACCTTGGCTACCACATGCTCAAAGGCCATGAGCCTTACCTACACTATGCCTCTCAAATGCCTTCAACAATATAGCATTTTATCCTAGTCTAGACAAAGTCTTAAGGGTTACGTTGTCTAGTCAACTAATCACTCCTTTTAGTGGGAAAACTGCTTTCCTTCAGGATTGTTTCTCTGCCTCCTTTTTCCTCCTTGCTCTTTTCTCCCTCTTCCCCCTGCATACCTTCCCTGCAGCAACTCCTGTTCCATCTGCTGTAATGTAAGCATTAACTATTTAATTGCTGATTAGGAAGATCTCATCACCTGGGCTTTGGAACAATATTGGAGTGGGAATAGAGGAGTGGGAGGCAGAGGAAGGAGATGTGCAAATTTCCAGTTCTCTATCACAGGCTGACCTGGGAGGGCATTAGTCATTCTTGATGCCATGAGGGTGTTTAACGTCTCTTCAATCTAATGGGTAGAATGGTTGAATGGGATTTGGATGTAACTGAGTCCTAGTCATCTTTTACTGCTGAACTTGCTATTTGACCTTGAGTGAGCTGGGCCTGGCCTTTCATCCCTTAAGTGGATAGAGGGCAAGTACTGTAGCTAAGGGCTTTGAGATTCTTGAATGCAGAAAACATACTCATGCAAAGGACTAGTTGCTTTTCCTCTATAATGAAATACTGTGGGGTTTTGGAATTTTTTCTTTATGTTTCTGCACCAAGTTGCACAGAGATGAGAGGCTGGAGGAGATCTGCAGTTCTCCAGGCAGTGAAAGCCCTTTTAGCTCTCTGTTCCCAAGCAGCCATATGGGGGCTTTTACCCAACTGACTTATTTCCTTGTGTGATGCAAATTCAGCTGGTGGCCCCCTTCCCTCCCCCTGGCATCAGCTCTTCTAAGCATTCTCGTGTTATCAGCATTTCAGCTCCTCTTTGCACTTGCAGTACCTAGTTGCCACGGTCAGATGTAGTCTGTAGTGTAATACTTGTGAAAATTCAGCAGACTCCTGAGGGACCATGGGTGATGTGGGGAGAGAAGGTGTGCAGGTGGACTCTGCAACCCATGTAGATGGTCTCTGCCCCGAGGACTTTTCATGGCTAGTCATACTTGCCAGTTTCTCACTTGGTTTTGCAGGACCCTGAAAGTTGAGTTGGAGATGGGAATTGGACCTTTTCCTTTCTGTCATGAAAGAGAAAGGACTGAAATATTTTGATAATTGGAGAACTAATGAAATTGCCATTGTAAAAGACAAGAAAATGGTATTCTTAGCAATTAGCAAGGGAAGGCATTTTTATCAGGCGGAAGCTATCTTCTTATTTGTATGGGGAGTTTATTGTTAGCAGATGTTTAATTTCCGTAAGCAATTAATATTTGGAAAGCTTAAAAATTATTTATACACATGTAAAAAACCCTTGTATTTTACTTCAGTCTGTGTGAGTGCTTACTCCCTGTGTCTCCTCAAAGACCCCACAAAGACAAGAACTGGCATTCTTGATATTTTCAAAGAACGGATGGGCCAACGTGTAGGAGAGCACAGAGAAGAGGATAAGTGTATATATGGGCAGGGAATGGAAATAAAGGAAAAAATACCTTTGAGGAAAGGGACAAAAAATGCCAAAATACATCTCATGCTGTCTGCCTTCATCACAAACAACTCCCACCTCCTCTCCCCCACCCCCACCTCAAAAAAAAACCCAACCCAATTCCATTTAGAAAACATCCTTGCAGATCACGTGGCAGCTGGCAAAGGCTGCTAGCCCTTCTGCCAAAGACAGCTTAGACTCCTGAAACAAAGCAAACTGGGTTGAAATTCTAGGCATTAAAAAACTAAAGCAGCTGCCTCCCTGACATCCTGGGTCAGACTCTGATTTCAGTTTCGCTTCTGCTAGATCTTAGGTAATGTCGTTGCTACAGTGTAACTGAAATGAGAACTGTGTCTGCTAATCTTGACGTTGGGTCACCCATTGGTAATCCATTTGTTATCTCTGTTACATTTGTGGGAGCACACACACCCGCTCCCTTTAGACTGCAGTAATTTATTTGGCCTATTTCATGTCTGATGGTCACTTGAAACTGTACCTCTTGCCTGTCAGCAGCTGTAGTTGTTTCGCTAAGTGACTATCTAAAGTGCGACTTCCTTGTGCAAATGTGTATTTTAGACACTGTCACCAGAAATCCAGTGGTTCTCCTCTCTCCCTACCCCTCCCATCTCCTTCAGCTGTTTTGATTTCAGGACACATGGCTTAAATGAACGTATGCTTGGAGTTTGCAAAGTGGCTTGGATGACAGGAGAAATCGGATCACACAATGAAAGTTCAGAACCCAGCCACCAATTGGTACAACAGGAGTCTGCAACTCCCTTAACGCTCATTACTGTCTCGGCATAACATTTAGCAATGTGCGTTTCTCGCGTCCCCCTCTGAAAAATGGTAACGCAATTGAAACGAGCAGGCGGAGGAATGTCACCACCTCCCTCAGAGCGGCTGGGCTGTCAGCCTTCACTTTCTGTGGTACCCCCAAGGGCTGTGGGTATCGGGGTGGAGAAGGGCCTGCACACCTTATTGTGCCTTCTTGCTTACGCTGGAGAATCTTCAGCTTATCCTGCCAGTGCAGTGACTGCATGTGGAGGAGGGGGAGAGGTTGTGTTGCAACCTCTGAGAAAATTAGTTGTCTCTATTTTATCTTTTGCAGCTGCAGCACTTTTTTTTCCCCCTCATCACCCCCCCCCCCCCATGCGAGTGGTATGTCTAAACCATATCCTTCAAAACCAGTTTTCTAAGCAGATTAGATGGGTAGCAGAGACAGCTATGCAATCAGGCAAAAATGTGCACTCAAGCCTTCATTTTGTGTGGTGGCCGGAGCAGTAAGTGTCTACCACCTGGATTTTTTTTTTCTTCATTCTCTCCCTTTCCTGTTATTCTGCAGTGCTGTGGTCTGTTGCTGTTGTAGACTGAAACAAAATGCTCATTCTGGTCCTTAATTATATCAAAAATAGGGAGGGGAAGGAAGTTGGGTTCCATGCTAATACTCATTAACATGAAGAAACATAAAGCATGCTCCCTGGCTGGCATGCTTCATGCAAAGTGACATTTGCTCCCTGTGAGCGTGTTGAAGGGTAATCTGGGGATTACCTACGGGTCCTTCAATACCAATCCTCCCCTGACTGGCCTGGAAAACCAGCATCTAAGTTTACTGCCCCTCTGAACTCAGTACACTCTCCTGAACCACCACTGCATGTGAATTTGGTCTCTTGCTGCCCTGTATCTTTCACTGCTCCCTATCAGCCTTGTTGCATGCTAGGAATCTGACAATAATGGTCTTCACCTGCTTTGAGATATCACGAGAACTCTTAAGCATCGGTATTGGTTTCATGTCTGATCTCTTATAGGAGAACGAGCTGAATTTAGGATTAAGCTCTATAGACAAGTTTGGAAACCTTACGGCTTGTTCAGTGTGGGTGGAAAATGGGGATAGGCTAGTGGGCTGAGTGGCAGACCTGAGGAAAAGAGAGTTGAGTAAGCTTTGGCTTTCTTCCAGGAGAGGAAACGGAGCAAAGTGTCCCAGGAGCCATTTGTTGCTCCTCTGGAGGAGAGGAAGGAACCCAGAGCAAGGCGATCAAGAAATGTTTTTCCCTGTGAGTCTGGAGAAACACCGTGGCTAAGAAAAGGAGGGAGAGAACTCGTATGATAAAACTAGAAAAGAGAATTTGGGGATTGAGGTTTGGGGGAAGAAGAGAGGAGAGAAAATAAACCCTTTATTTCCCATTTAAGGTATGGAGAAGGAAAGAAAAGAGAAACTAACCTGAAGACTTTGATGTGCTTTATGGGGTAAGAAAGAAGCTACTAGAAGCCCAGACAAAAAAAGTTATATTTGAAATATTGATAAAAAACTGTGCTTGAACATGTTGGCACAATGCACTTGATTATCTTCTGCTGATCCCTCAAAAGTAAAGAATTACTTTTGAGAAGAGGAAAAAATTGCAGACAAAAGAAAGGCTCAATCTTACTGGCATAAAGGGGGTGAAAAAGTGGGTGGAAAGCTGGTTGGATGTGTCAACCACAAAAGTGGTGAGATATGATCATACAGAATTCAGGTTTTAAAACACAAGGAAATCATGCAGAGATATTTTTCACACTGACTCGTAAACAGCGTCTTTGGGTGTGCAGCATTGCCAAATTTACCCTTGCTACAGGGGCAACTTACAGTAAGTTCCCACCGAAGCCATACACCATCTGTTTGAATTACTTAGAGGAAAGGTTCATCTCCTTATTCCCCTTCTATTAGATGTGACAGATTAATGTCTTTGAGGGCAGATCACTGTTAGGCTAAATCTTTCTCTGGTTATGATTCCTTATAACTATAAAACAGTCACAAGGTTATGGGGTTTAAAAAGAGAGGTTTATTGCAGTTTCCAACACTGAAACTACAGGCTAAGTGTGTCTCCTTTTTCTTTTTTCTAAAGTAAATCAAAACCATACATGCACATGCACTCTACCTTCTCTCCGATATACAGACCTAGGGGTAAGAACACACATTACAAGAGAAGCATTATAGAGTCTTCAGGAAAATTACTAAAATGGCTTTCTGGATGGATTAGTATGTGAATATATACTAATCCTCCCACTGAGTCCTCTCCACTTGTTTTAAGAGCTGTTTGTTGAGCATGAGTTGGTGGCACCTCTAACATTTGGGGCAGAACTCGGAGCCTTCAGCAACTCCACCAGCACTTGTTTCTACCCAACTATTGTAAAAGCCGTGTCCGTGCCTCGGCTAGAAGCAGCAAGGGATCGACTATTTGCACATCTGTTGCAAAACCTCTAGTTCAATACTTGTCAGACTCTCTCTAAACTAGTCGTTATACTCGCTTGATGAACTCAATCCTACAGTCCTTGGGTCACAACAGGAGCTGTGTAGGAGGCAGAGGGGTGCTGATATTGCTACAATTTAAGTTCCCTGCTGGGGGAATTTCTGTAAGAGAGCGCCTCATTCACTGGATTATTTTTAAGACAGTTTGTACAAATGCTGCTGTGGTTAGTAGGAGCTTGATTTGGGTTTTTCTTTGGAACGGCTTTTTCAGGGGAAAAACACAGTTTCTTTAAAATAGAACCTTTTGTTTCCTAGAAAAGCCCAATTCTAGTTTTCTGATCACCTGTAAAATTAATAAACTAGCTTTTTACCAGAAGTATTACACTGAACTGTCTATACTATGTGAATGGGAATATCTCTTTGCTTTGCTTTAACTGGTCTGAAAGGCTTCACTCAGAATTGGTTCAAAACATTGTGTTGGATTCCAGGTAGTGCTCGGCTGCTCAGAGAGCTGTTGTCTGATGTTCTCGTCCTCTTCTGCTGGACTCCAAGGGCCCTGGCATCCCCATATGGCATTACAGGTCTCCTGGTTACTGTGCTGTGCCATGGGACGCCTCGGTGTGTGCTATGGGAACTGCCTTCCAGCCAGGGAGTCTGACCCAGAAGTGAGACCAGGGTTATCAGGCTGCCAAACTGCAGTGTCTGAGGCAATGCAACATTGTGGGAATAAAAGCAGTTCGATAGTGTACTGACTCAGAACAAAATTTCTCAGGTCAGGTCACCAAACCAGAATGAACCAACTTTGGTTTCAGTAATGTAAAAATATTCCATTTCAAATGACACAAAATGCACTGGTGTTCACAAATAGGTTTGTGTTTTGGTTTTTTTTTTTGTTTTAAACTTGTGAACTTCCGTTCTACAAAGAGTCTCTAATTTCAGTTTTTCTCCCCGAATTGGGATGAGAGCGAATGTTGAAGTACTGGAATTTCTTCCTTTCTGGGGAGGAGGTAGCTGCTGAGTATGAGCAACCAGTTTCAGGGTTAGGACAGCTGACTCTGAAGACCTGTACAATGGAGCAGAGCAAGTGATGGTGGGGCAGATAGGGGATGGAGGGGAGGGGAACAGACAGGCAGAAGTTGGAGACAGGAATGAGAAGCAGCAATGAGGGCAAGAACAGAAGAGTAAAGAGGAGAGAGCAGAAGTTTCTACTTGGCTCCCTGGGCTGTCGAACTGCTACATTTTTGTGCTGTGTTATGCTGTTGGCTGTGCCTAGATCAGCACCTTCTGTTTTGCTGAGTGACCGGCAGACGTGCAAGCTGGTGCCGCACTGAGAGCTCCTGTCAGAGAGAGCTTGAAGCACTTCACAGAGAGGGCAAGAGCTGGGTGAGGTGGAGCTGGGGTTCACAGCAGTGCACAACTAGGCAGTGCTGCGTGGTTTCACTTCTGCTCACTGAGCAGTCGAGTCCTGCCGTGCATGCAGGACCAAAAGATGAGCGTTTCTCAGTTCCCATCCAGGCTCTGAGCAGGGTGCTGCAGCCCTTGCAAGTCAGAGAATCCCTCTGCTGCTAAGTCTTTTTCTGCAAAGTAGAAAGAACAGGATTACCCTTTTCTGGTGTGACTGGGAAGGAGGACTAGTGACTGTTCCTAACACACTGCAGAGTGTTTATTATGCTGATGCTTTTATTATTTAACAAGTTTCTTAACTTTTTTTTTTTTTAAATATACCGAATTGATACACTCCATCCATCAGCAATGCCCTCCAGGAATGAGTAGCTAATTAGAGAGCAGGACTTGTGAAAAGACAAACCCGGGTTATGCACAGAACAGGTTTCTCCAGTATTTATTGCCTATGTTACTGGCCAAGCTTCCTTGTAAGTAATAGTCAAATAATCGGCCCGGGTCCTTTTGTGAATGTTTTGAGTCTGTGTGGTCCTCCTTTGTTAGAGCAGCTCATGGTTTCTGAAAGCTTCTGCACCCCCTGTTCTGAACAGCAGAGCCTGGTGGCACCAGCTGCTTCTGCCTGGAACAAGCATTTGCATGTGGCATTAAAAAAAAAAAAAGCCAATTTCAAAATGTATTTGCTTTTCCTTATCCCCTCATTTTTCAGCTCCTCTTAAAACTCTGGAAATATTTAAAAGATTAATATATTTAGCTTTTGCTACAAGCATCTTTTAAACAAGTAAAGCTTGAAGAGGAAAGAAATCTTTCCTTCAGAAATAAAACAGCAGCCAGTGTTTGGAAATATTTTAACAATAGACCATATGGGAGTCCCAAACTATTAAGCTTTATTATTCAGAAGGCGGAAAATGTGGTTTGATATTCAATTGATATACAGCATAAATGAGAGCCGCAAACTCGGCTCCCTTGAGCTGGGATTCAGATGTTCTCTTGAATATAATAACTAACGCTTTGGCCTAGTTCCACAGAATGCATCCAGCCTGCTGATCATAAGCCAAGAAACTGTAGGCTTCCCCCCCTCCTTCTCCAAAGTACTTTTCTCTCCTGCCAGCGTGAGCTTTTGGCCTGAATATAAATCTCCTGATATTAGATGCGTATAGAAAATGGGGAGGATGCTAATAGCGCACAGCAGTAGAGCTGTGTGTGTGTGCATGTGTGTTTGTTTTTCTTCTGCTTTAATGATAAGGTTTTCCCTCTGTGATACGCTGTCGCTGTCGGGGGATTACGGTGGTCATCCTAGGTGGGAGCGTCTTTGTTCCTGTTTCACTGTTTTTTCCTTAGTGCTGTGGGAGCAGGTGAACATCTTTTGGGGTTACTGTGAAGTGGTGCCAGAGACCATGAGAGTGTGGAATTTGTTGGCAAGAGAGACTGGAAGTGGTTTCAGTTTCTCCCCCCTTCCCCCCGATTTGACTTGCATATATTTATAATTGCCCTTTCCCCTTTCTATCATGTCTCTCTTAACTTTCTCTCCTATGGGGAAAAGCACCCATAAAAGTTGCTTATAAAACATTACATACATGGACTAAGATAGTCTATATGCAAAGGGAGACTGATAGTTACACAGATACTGCAATCAAGTAATGGCAGGCTGGATCACCTGCTATTTTTTGACACAGGATCCCTGATTCACTCCGTGTACGGGATGGACCAGCTTTGTCAGTGTGAATGTAGGAGGTGTGGTATGAATAAGGAGTTGCAGGGACACAAGAAATGGTCTTGCAGGTCTGGCAGTTGAATGCTGCCCTGAAATACTGAGTTCTGTGTCTGTCTTTGCCAGAGAGCTCCTTTGAGATGCCAGTATTATCCTTGGAAATGGCTGAACTACGTCCACTGAAACTTTCTGCCCTATGCCCCTCACCAGAACCCAACTGCCTGGGCACAGACCTCAGGCATGGAAAATCATGCAGGCGGTGATGTTTAACAGTCAGGTATACCAAATCAAGTCGCGCTCTAACAGTCTAGAAGCAACTTTAACAGAGCATGTTTTGATTCTATTCCCTCCCTAGAACACATGCAACATGAGATGGCTTTCTATATATTTTAAGTTGTAGGTGTTCAAGATTTTTCTCAGATTGTTGTGCTGCAGGACTTGACCGGTATCTATAAGTAACTCTTCCCCCCCCAGTTTTGTGACAGACATCCTAAGCTATGTTGGGTCCTATCTTTTCTAGCCTCTCAGAATCTGAAATCGGCCAAAGAACCTTCTCTATGGTCTCTGATTTCCCCTAAGTAGCTAGAAGAGTCCAGCATTAAGCTGTCTGGCATTTTTCTCTGTAAGTGTGATGAGCCCAAGGAAAAGACCTTCATTTTACATTTAAGTCCAGGAATGCCTGTAATACAGAACACTGTAGAGAGTATAAATTATGCACTCTGAATGTGAAGTTCAGTTTTGGCTTCTGCCTTTCCTCCATTTCTCTTTTCAGTTGTTCATGATAGCTGAAGTTTTCCATGTTTTTGTCTCAACCCACACACAAATTTTTTCCTCTGGGGAAAACTGGAGCAAAATCAATTTTAGTGCAATTTTTCAAGCCTCTTTGACTTGCACCTACATCTGTTTGGTGTGGGGGAGTGGAATTTTATCATAAAACGTTTGATTTATTTAATGTATTCAATAAGCATCCAAGATGTGCCAGGTACTTTCTCAGCCTTTTTTGGATGAGAAATCTTGCAAGCTAAGAACTTAATAAACAAAGAAGCTACAGAACTCAAAATTTCCCTGCTGTTAAGGTCTCCATATATCTAAGGAATAAACCATGTTTGAACAAAGCAGATCCAGAGACTTGTAAAGTACAAAATGTCACATGCAGTACTGATGAGATCTAACATTATAGGAACAACTAATTTTTACATATTTCTTGATCCTGTTAGCTGCCCAATTTACAACAAACTCAGCTGAGATGTGTCCATACAGTAGCTCTACTTTCCTTGCAACTATAGGTCTATTTTCATTGATGAAGCCATTGCTATGATTGTATGATGCTGTACTAAGGGCTCATCTAAACAGGGTCATTGGTTCAGACCAAGGTAAGTTACAAATCTGAGCGGAAGACCTATTCCCAATTAACTTCATCACCCTAACGAAGGGGTGATTTGGAATAGTTAATAAGGAATAGCTGTTCTGGAATAATCCCTTTTTAAGACAAAGCCTTGTTCTTTCTATAATTGCATTCTAGGAAGCTATTCTGTACTGAATCAGCATGGGATAGAGTGCCTAGAAGACGTTCAGACCAAGCACAGCTAGCGGTGAGTGGGGCAATATACACCGGGATGCCCTCTTGCAACTATTATGAGTGAGCAGAACAATAGCAAAATTGGTTGCCTGTGCATCTCTCTAGAAGGCAACAGAAAGTATTATATCAAAATTGCTGTACAAAGGCCTCTCTCTTAGCAGGGATGAAGTATGAGCTGCCTGTTACTGTCTGAGCATTAACCCCGTGTTATGGACAGAATGCATGTTTCAACTCATAACTGATGACGATTTGATTAAATGTTGGGGTGTGGAAAGGACTTGTGTGATTTTTTTCAATGTGTATATTCACATTATTATGTGGGGAGCAATCAGTTTATCAAACCCATCTGATTATTCAATAGTGGGGAAAGACAATTGGTTGGAGGAAAACTTGTATTGTTTCTAAGGTGGACAGAAAATGAGTTTAAAATAAATTTGCACAGTCTTTTTTTGAGGAGAACCTACACTAACAAACTAATAAAATAAAGGAAAAGCCAATAATTTATAATGCCATGAAAATTTTCCTGCAGCATAAAATTTTGTGCTTGACCTTGCCAAGGAGGATGGGCTGGAGTAGAGATGGTGCTCTTGTGCTTTAATGCATTGTAGTTGTGATATAGTTGCTGTTAATTCATAGTTCTCCTGACTTTTGGAATTCATCCCTTTCCTTAAAAGGGAGGGTGGCAGCCTGGAGTGGAGAAGCTCCAACTGCAGCCCTTTGGATGTTAATCCACCCTGACTTTCTTAAGCCTCCTACTTAAATCATTATCTTAATGAATCACCATTGCTGCTATCTTCAGTGCTACACAGGAACATGCAAATTTTAAACAGCCTGGGGGAAAGACCTTTTTGTCTGTAAAGTGCTCTGATACTTGCATTTAGATGTTGCCGTGATAGGTACCTTGGATACTACTTTCTGCCTAACCCCATGGATAGATCATGGGGTATAGTGTATCACCAGTGTATGCCTGCTAGGTGGCTCTCAGGGCTTGCCCCTGAGAGGAGATGGATGCGATTCTGCTACCGATTGTAAGAAGCAGCTTTAGCTCAAGCAGTTCAAGCCAGATTGGTGTGCCGGTTTGTCATTCATCTAACTGCCTGTTGGCTATGCTTTTCTATAGTTGCAAAATGACAAGGAGTTAAGGGAGCGAGGATGGGGGTCCCTCCTCAGCTCTGCAGCTGCCATTGTGACTTTGGGGCAAGTTTCTTCACCTCTTTGCTTGACCTTTTTCACAGCACAAATAAATATGCCATGCAAATGTTAATGTAGCAACTAAATTTTCTCCCAAGTAGGTATCAAGAAATTTGATACAGCAGGAAAATTACCAGCTTGCTAGAAAATCCTAAGAACATTTGTTTGAGGAAAAACTGAACATAGCGAAGCCACTGGAAAGTATCTTCCAGACTTTCAGTATTGTGTCGTCCAGATTTCTCCTTGAAGAGTCAACTTGCCTAGGCATTGAGCTCTGCCCACTTTCAGCTCTCCCAGACAGTCACTTGAGAAATGTTTACTTGTAGACGGTGGGTATGGAGAGAGAGCCATGTGTAGCTGTTTCAGGTGGCAAATCTTTGTGGTTATTTGCAATATGCATTGAAAGATTTGATTCCTTTATTCATTAAACCAAGAGATGAGGTAGCTGTTTCATGCAAATGTCCTAGATGATAAGAAGTAGTCTTCTCAAATTGCAAAGTAAATTCACCCATTGTCCCTTTTCTGTGGCTTAGAAGAAGAGCCCATTCCCTTACTTTGGGTAACTTTTCCTCACCAGTAATAGTTCTGCTTCTGGAACAACGGCAGGATAAATGCGGAAGATACCAGGTGAACAGAGATCCTCTAGTCTCAACTGGGAGAGCACATACTAACAGAACTGAGCTTAAGTGCATTTTCTGCAATAATATTATCAATTGTCAAGTCCTGCTGGGAGAGTTATGCCCACAAGTGGCCAGAACATCTGTCTCAAGGAGGGCATCCTCATCCTTCTCAGCTAAATCTTCTCTGAAACCAGTTGAGCTGGAACTAGATGTTTTTAGACTAAGAAATGCATTTTCTTGGCTCATGCTAAAGCTAAGTAACATGTTCTCAACTGGTGATCAAAGAAAGGGGATGTGAGCAAACGGGACACGCTGACTTTTTGCAGCTCAAGGCCTGGACACGAGTCCAGTGTGAGGCAGGAGATACCAGCTGCTTCCTTACCCGTTTGTGCACGCCTTCCCGGATAGCAGCAAGTAACTAGCCCTGTGGCGCAGACTTTTTTCCTGCTTGGTGTAGCTCTGAACAGACTGCCACTTTCTTGTCATAGTGTTTAAGACACTTTTTGTAAACTGCTTTACAATGGTAATTTTTCTGCTCATTGTGAGCAGACTGTTGTGTTTTCTGTATTCAAGCTCCTAGCTGGTTCTGATCCCTTGTTGGATGGCAGCATTTTATAATACAGGGGGTAAATTAGCTGGGGAAGCCATCTATTAGATTCATCACTTCAAGAACAGTCAGACTAGGGATTTCAGAAGAAATACCAGAAGTGATTTATGTATGTGTGTGTACAAATATGCGGTGTGTGTGTATATATATTGTGTGTATATTTCAAAAGAGAAAATGGAGGTGACTAACATTTGAGGCTGAGTGAAAAACTTAAACTCAACTTTTTTCTCATTCCAGTCTTGGAAAGTAACGGTGATGGGTGTGGGCAGGTCTCTGGCTGACTTTCTGAATTGCCTTTATGTCAGGGTTCCAGCAAGGGATTTGGTGGAATTTGTCATCCTATTGAGTAAAAGTGATGTTCTATCCCACATTAGTTTCCTTAGGAAACAGAAGGAAAGGGACTCTTCTCCCCAGCACTTAACACGCCCAGTGTTATTTTTGCAGGCACTGTATGCAAAATGTTCAGAAAATGAGATATCCAGAAGGAAGGTTTAGATTTCAATATGCTGAACTGGCTTACATTATTTGCCTAGCTTTTGCATGCTATCTTATGCTTGTGGGTAGTAGTAGAGTTTTGTTGATGTACAAAGGTTGCTATTTCTATAGTTTGCTCATTCAAATTCAGAGGTTTGTAACTATGGAAGTAAAATCTGTCTGTGCTATTATTTTGTTAAGCTGTCTTGAGCTATTTCTGTTAACCGCATGTTCACAAGAGTCTGTGTTTGCTCAAATTACCTGCTCAATTTTCTGGTCAGGTATGCTGAGATGTGGTGTTTCAGCTCATAACTTTGTTTTGTGTTATCTTTCTCACGGTCCGTTACAACTGCTTCCCAGAAATTCTGAAATTGGGGTCAAACGAACTGCCCTGATGTTTTTCCCAGCATTTGCTAATTTGGCAGTATTTGAGCTGCTACTAAGAAGCATAGAGAAACTGCAGCTGAGCGCTGTGACTGACAGTGCTGTTATGAACAAGTGATGCACGTAGCATTACACAGGTAGATGGACTTTAATCTGCAAGCATATCTATCATTAATTTTAAGGGCTTTTGGAACCATGGTAGCTCAGCTAAGAGAGGGGAGATAAGCCAAGCAATTATATGGAGCAACTATATTTGGTGAAGCACGTCTCTTGGGATTAGCAGGGGCTCATGAGGCAGGGAAGTGAATTGTGCATCACAGTACCAAGTCTGACTGATCCTTCAGGACAGTCACTCATTATATGCGGACGCCTGGGAAATTTCTTAAGACTGGGATATTCACTGGAATAAGCTTAAGAAAGTTTCCTTGGCTGGTCAGTATATAATTTAATGCAACAATGCTTCTCCTGGCTTGTTGGGGAGAACCATGTACTTTCTGCTTCTCGGGCTTGTGGGGCTTCTCACTGGGTGCACAGGTGAAAGAAAGTACCTGTGAGCTTTGAGCGGCTGCAAACTGCCATGCTTTTGGGAAGAATTTGAGGGGGGGGAATGGCAGGGATTTGGAAGCTGTGAGTTTCACTGGCTTGAATTGGGTAAAAAAAAAAAAAAAGAGAGATCTACAGTAGCAGTTGTTGGGAGATGAAAAATTTCACCTGTCACCTCAGCAGACTACTTAAGAGCACTATCTGAAGTGAGTCCCCAAAAAGTTCTAGCAGAGGGATTAATGGCCAACTGGGAGGAAATGCTACACTCCCTGAAGAATCAACAAACTCTCTGGATGTTTACCCAAGCTGGTAAACCAAACAGAAACCATCAGTATGCTGCTATGTAAATTCATGGTGTGCCAGTATCTTAAACACTGTGCAGTTCTGATTACCACCTCTCGAAGGTAGTGGAGGACTAGAGAAGGTCTGGAGAAGACCATCAAAGATGGGTCTCAAGTCAGTCAACGTGATTTCTCTCTTTGCCATAGAGAAGACGTGACTTATTTCAGAAATTGCAGATGTTTTACGCTGTTATGAATGGGGTGGGGAAGGGGAGCAGGGAGTTACTCTTCATGGGTCTTGTGTTAACTAAACTGATTCAAAGCAGGCAAAGAGGAGGCACCTCTGTCAAGCAGCAGTTACCACGTGAAACTCATTGCCAAAGGGTATTATGGATAGCAGAAGTCTAAACAGATTGAAAAATCTATGAAGGACAGGTAAATTCTTATTAAAAGTGATGGCCTGGATGTCAACCTCTGAATTAGGAGTTCTTTAATAATTGCACAGGGTATAAGAAGGGAAAAGACTGCCTGTACTCTATTTCACTGCTTCCCTCCCCCCCCCCTTCTGGCTACTCCTGAAGAACAGACAGAGCGCTAGACCTTTGCTCTTATAATATGGTTATTTTTATAGTTCAAAACTAGAAAGGAAACTAGCTACACTGCAGTGCACAGAACTAGTTTTGCCTTGCAGCCCACAAGTAATGTAAAGCACACTGAAATTAAGAGAAGTAGGAGACAAATGCCTCCTAATACCTTACAAATGTGTGTGTTATAAAATGCCTCTGTAGCCTGCTTACTTTGTTAAAATTCTGACTTAACAAAAAGCTGAGCTTGTTAATGAAGCTGTGAGTCACTACAATGTTTCTGGTTATTCTTCTCACTTTCTGTGTTTGGTGTGACAGTTGCCTGATAATGCACCTAATGAGCTGGCTTAAACATTTTAACTTGAGTAGTAGTGACACCTTGGGCTGGAAGCTGAGGATGGCTGCCCTCCACAGAAAGGACTGGGGAGCACAACAGGGAGGGAAGAAGTGGCAAGCGGGGAAGGAGGCTGAAGAGGAGGCAAGATACTAAAATCTCTTGTATATGCATAAAAGCAGGAAAGTCTAATACAGAGCAGGGCTTATAGTTGTGACTGCAGTGGCAACAGTCAGTTGGTATTTGGGAGGTGAAAAAATCAGTTTTACATTTTGCTAGACGATTGTACCGCAATACAGCAGTGCCTCCTGGCAGGGAAAGAAATGTAATGTAAAGCAATACAGCGTGGAAGAGCAGTTGGAGAGCTGTCAAAAGCTGAGTAGCTTGGAATGCTTCCACGTGAACCTGGGAGCAAGCGAGCTCGCTACAGCGTGGCATTCCCCTGCCCCGAGGAGGAGTATGGACTGCAGCACAAGCGTGAATAACGTACCTTACAAACAACACAGCTCAGCTCTCTGGAGGAAGGCTACAAGAGGCTCTTCTAGGCAAAATAGTGAGCGTTTCTTTTTTTCTCTTGGGAGATTTCTCTTCCAGCTCACAGAGCCCTTCTGAGTTCACATGCCAGGCAGCCCTGGGGCAAATGAGTTTGTACCTGTCAGCTGTCCTTGCCTGGCACACCTGAGTACTCAAGGGCTGCCAAAGGGGTAGCGAAAGGCTGGAGCTCTCTAAAGTGCAGGCTGAACGAAAGCTGCTGGGCCTGATCTGATTGGGCAAACAAGGAAGTAATGACTTTTTTTTTTTTTTTAACGGTTTGTATTTCCAGAGGGCTTTGGTGCACGGCATTGGCTTTTATTCCAGATTTTAGATGTTGGATGTACTTAGCAATCTTACTTGTGGTTTTTAACCGCCTCCCCCCAGCATTTTCCTTTCCTTCAAATCCTCTGCCTTGCTCTATACATTGCTACTATAAATTGCTTAGGATGATGGGTCCTGCTTCTTACTTGGAGCCTCTGGATGCTATTAACAAGTAATTGCTGGAAAAGCTTGTTTAAACATGAAAGCCCTACGTTATTTTTTTAAATTGCCGTTTGAGGTGGCTGAAATGCTACTGAAAGATTATTTTCCTTTAATACTGGACAAGGAACCTTATTAGGTAAGGGAAATAGTGTTCTTGCTAGACTATTTCTGAGGTACCAAGTCACCTTCCTTTTAAAGAAGGGATGTGTAGTTGTAGTCCCCCTGCTTGCTTCTCCCCTGACCAGCAAAACAACTGATGTTTACAGCAAGGAGCAAAGACGTTTTATTGGCTTTATTCCTTCAATGCATCCAGACTTTCTTTTTCAAAAAACCTGTAAGAATGCAACGATTCATTCTGCAGGTTTGCTATCTAGCTACAACTTGAAATCCAGCAATACTGGTAAATATCCAGGGAGATTCTTTCAATGTCCAAGCTACATATACGAGGGTTGTCCAGCATGATGTAGGACCAGGGCACTGTGTCTAATACACTATTACTTTTCCTGTTGTAATCACATCAGTCAGAATACTGGATGGTTAACCTGTGGTCATGAATGAGCTTGAACAGGATCCTCCACCATTCAAAAACCAGTAGCTACAGGTAGCACCTCTCCAGGTTAAGACTGTTGTTAGATTGGCTGAAGCGCAACAGATCTTGCTCAAAATGTAACTGAAGTGTGTTTTGTCAGTGGCGATATGAGTGACCATTAGCCTACTAGCAACCATTGGATAATCAGGTGAAATTTGCATTTCTTTTACGTACTGAAAACTGTTAGGCAGACCTCCTCACAGGATGAGTGTCTCCTGACTTTAAGAACAAATGGTTCATTTTGTTTTGATGTTTGTGTAGCTACAGGGATGCAGCAAATGTACTGACTCTTTATTCCTTTTTACTCTTTCGTGTAACTCTACACACATTATTGCAAGAAAGCAGCGTGTGAGCTCATAGCTGTGCCTCATCACTTAATGAAGCATTCGCTTTAAAGAAACGACATGGACCTTCTGTGGAGGCTGTAGAAGCAGTAGCTAGGCTGGCCAGGTCTGAGCCAGGAAAGACTTCCATTTCAGGTGTCCTAAGCTTAACAGGCAGTCAGGTCTGTGCTAGCAATTAAGGTGTGAATTTTATAAATGGAAGTGCTGCCTTGGGGAGGAATAAACAAATAAGGAACTTAGTGCAGAAATGGTTTGAGAAATGTCATGGATTGTGAAGACAAACATGAATTTGGAAGTAGCATGGGAGGATTTCATTAATGCCTGTTTCTTCTGCACCTTTCACATAACATTGTGTCTGATCAGGTGAAGGTCTGTCTTTGGTTCCTCTGCCATCTTCCTGATAGCAAATTAAGCTTTATCTTTTTACATTTGGCATGTGCGTTAAGATTTTTTGGGAAAAAAAAAGATTTCTCTCTAATATAAATTGCTAAACAACATGTGGACAGACACAATCACAGCCTCTCAGTACGTATGCCACAGAAAGGGAAGCAGAATGCATATTGTAGGAATTGATACATACCTCTTGCTTTCATGGCGTGCGAGTGTTTCTCTTTTCCCGTTATTGTTTATTTCAATTTGTGTTTTAGTAGTCTTTATGTTAGGAATTGGTAAGATATTGAGCAAAAGTCAAGTGCATCGTAGATATAGTGCCTAAAAGCTACTGAATTGAACAATCTTTTTAATACCTAGGAAAAAATACTTGCTTGAAATTACAATAGCTGCCTTAAACAATTTTCATAAATCTTCACAGACCTAGAGTTTAGGTTTGTCTTTATTCAGGCACTACTTGTCTTCTGCCAAAGGCTTAAAGAAAGACAGGACACTCAACTGCAGAAAGTCTGTCCCTAAGCATGAGAAACAAGAGTTTATAAGAAAGTACTGGGCTTTTGATAGATGTAGCTGCTTTTGCAGGGAGACCTTGAGGCTGTTTTTGCTGATTTTTTTTTTTTTTTAAATTTGAGTTTATGTAATGCTGTAAAGGATTTCAGTTGAGAAAACAATGAAAGCTTCAGAAACTTAGGACGCTTGTTTTCCTTTTCTAAGCTGGTGAATAAGAACTAGATATAATGGGAAGCAAATATCTGGTAGCTCTAGATTTTGAAGGACAAGGCAATGAGAATTCAGTTTTAAATCATCAGCGGCATCAGCTCACTTTTTAATAAACAGTTTGTTTTAAATGTTAAATATGTTTGGACTTTGTTTAGTATGCTTGATAAGAAAATGAAGTCAGAAAATTCTCAATGGATGGTTACTTTTTGAATTTTCAGGCAGTATGATTCAAATAAGAAAAATAAAATGTCTAATAAAAGTCATTGGCTGTTTATTAAAATAATAAAAGGAGGAAAAATGTCAGCTGGATAAATACTGTAAAATAGAATAAATGTTTCAACTGGAGATAGTGCAGCGCTCTGGTTAGCAAAAAAATAATACCAAATTGAGAGCAAGACTATATTCAGTTGCAAATTAATATGGCTTAGTAGTTACCAGCTACTGATCATCCTTTATGTAAAGAACTAGAGTGTAAATGTGAAACAAGATTAAAATTGGTAGCTTTAAATTACTTTGATTTAAATCCACCCTTCCTCTACCATTGGATGCTATCTGAATAAATAAGTAAAAGCACATTTAGCTGCTGGCATGGCATTGCCATGGCTTTTCCTGTCTTTGCTATGATGTGATAAAAAGATAAAGGAAACTCCCTCTGTGTGTTCGTGTATTGTCACTAACGTAACACTTCGTCCCTCTTTCCTCTCCTTCCTCTGTCTCTCATCTCCATTACCCTCCCCCAAAATTTAAACGGGCAAGTGAATTTTAAATTTGTCATGTTTCTCATACGTCTCAAGGTGTGTGAGCTGCCTCTGGAGATAAGTGCACCTGGTCTCCTATTTTACTGTCTTCTGTATGTTTGATACAAACTGAAAGAGAGCCCTAAAGAGGTTTTTCTTATTTTATTCCTGGTCACATGTTTGGTACTGTAACTTCTGAAAATTAAAATTAATTACGACCTTAGAGGCAGACAGTCCAACAGTGAAATAGCTTGTAATTTATTTGAACTCTGAAATTCCACTGATTAAAATTGTGTAAAACTTTCCAATAATTTGTTTATATATTATTTTAAGAAAAAAAGCCCACCTTAATTATGAGTCTGGTTCCTCAATAAAAAAGGATAGCTATCTGGCTAATCATTGCTATGCACTAGATCACTAATTTTCTTCTTAATGACAGTAGGATTTTTGCCATTTTCCCCTGTAAAACTTCTTCAATTATATAAGGAATGCATGTGGTTTAAGGGGACGCTGTCTGGGATTTTATGCCCCAAGACAGGCATGTCACGAAATAGCTGTAGGTTGGTGAAGAACCTCTGCTGCATTGCTTGCAAGTACTGACAAGAGTGGGAGTTGAGCATTTGGATGGAAGCCTGTACAGAGTCTCATGGACAGCTCTGTTCGCAGCTACTCCTACTTGAAATGAGTTATTTTGTTTTGCTCTCACCAAGAAATTCAGACTTTCTGAGTCTTCAAAGAAAATGTGCATACTGCTGTCTCCCTGTGGGAACACACAGCTCCATCTGGGTATACGTAGAAGTTGCTCATAAGAAGACCTGGTTTTCCCAAAGTCTGAAAATTTTGTTTGTGGAAAAATGAAGCGTGCTCCTATACTAAATGTGGGGATTTTCTTTAATGGCTTCTTAAAGAATTGTTTCCGCATTAGATGCGTCACTAAGTATGAAGGTTTCTGGAAGTGCACATTCACAGTTATGAAATACAGCTGGGCCTCCATTTGTCTGTTGGGGACACAGACCTGCTCTTGTGATTTGGTTTCAAGTTGCTCGAGAAAGACGTGACAGTGTATACTCTAAGATCTCATGACAAATGTGTAAAGTTAAGTGCTTTTACCAGGCTGCCTGCTAACTGGCCAGGAAGTCACTAACACTGCGGCTGGCAAAGAATAAAGAAAATGTAAAGATGCTAAATCTTGGTTATTGGAAACTGCTCAGCATTTAAACTCCTGGTGTCTGAGAACATGGGGTGGCATTTGCAACAGATGTTTGCCTGGTAATCAAAGACCCAGTGTAATAAATAGTTGGTTAAAGAGTAAGAGTTCACCTGGTGGTTAATGATGATTTTTATGGCTATGGACTTGAAACCTCTTGAAAATGAGAAATGCCAGTAGTAAGAAGTGTATGTGTTTCTAGGGGTAGATGGATTTTTGGGGTCCTGCTCATTTGTTTGAGAATGAAGTATCATGGAATGGCCTTATTCTGAATAGAGGCCTCATTTGAACAGAGATGGCCAGTGAGATGAACAGATGACTGGGATGTAGAGTATGTGAGAATTTCCCTTTGCTTCCGACCTGCACTGGACTGGTGAGTTGGGGTCACTGAACCCACTGTATCATCCGGCCCTTGAGGGGTTATAAAGCAGAGGCGGGCTGAAAAAGTTCTACCTACACCACTTCAGAAGAACGTTTAGCTTGGCACTGCCTTCATCCCTGGCTGCTCCTGATGCCTGGGGCCATTTACCATAGGGATGAGCAGACAAACCTGATGTGTGCTTAAACCTGGAAATATGAATTAATTAACCAGTGGAATAATTTATGGATGTGGTAGATTCCTCATAAATTGGACTTTTCATCAAGATTGGTGCATGCATTCTTGCTCATGCACTCTTTCTCCTAAAAGCTGTTGCCTGAATGCAGGAATCGCTTGCTGGAAAACGAAGGCACTTGTGCTGTTAAGGAGGAATAAGAAAGGAGGATCCTGCAGTGCCCTGTGGCCCTCCACCTCTGAGCCCATGCATGCTGGTCAGCAGCTTCTCGCATCCATCGGTGCTCCCACTCCGTTAAGTACTACAAGATGCTTTTCATGAGATGGGTGGTGTGGGGGCAGCTCTTATTCATGCTGAAGAATACCTTTGTATTGTGATGCAGAGCTATAGCTCAACCAAGTAGCTCTCTTCTTTTTATTATCTGTGTCAGTCACGAAGATATGACACAGAAAATGCCATTAATGCATTTGCTGCCCTAAAAATTTTCTTGTTGGCTCTTTCAGCTGCTTAGGCCAGCAGCTAGTATCCTCCAAGGCTTAGTGAAGAATTAGGTTGAAATTGCCAAGGGTTGTCTCTTTCTGCGCTGACTTAGGGAGGTATGAGGCTCGCTCTCCTTTGTCCTTCCTTCATCCTGCACTAGCCATATCTGCCTTGTGCCCTGTCAGCATTTTCTGCTTGGGAATGGCTGAGTGGACTTCGCTCTGTTAGCTCTGCATCTTTTTTATTTAAAGGAGATCTTCAGAGTGACTATTTGGCATAAATCAGTTGAGAATTTGCTGGTAGTAAGTGCAGAGGAGGGAAAGAAAAGAATACTTGGAGCCCTCCATTCACTTTCTCTTGGCAGCGCCTCGTTCCTGCTCTTGGAGGAGGTCTTTTGCTTGTCCCTGAATTGATTCAGCCCCCAGAGCACAAATGCTCCGAAGCTGCAGTCGCAGGGTCGCTGTCTGTCTCCAGAAAGTCATGTGGCAAGGGGCTCTGCAGCTATGGAGAGCAGCTCCCCCCGTCCAAGGAGTTACAGGATACCGCTGGGGGTAGCTACAGCTGGTCTGCACTGGCACTAATATAATCCCACAGGACTGCGTCCATGCGACACAAGTGTGACATGAGAGGTATTTAAGGAGACACACCTGTTTCAGGCACAGGCCTGCGTGTTGCATGCCTTGGAAATGGAAGGTTTTGGTGGAGCGGGAAAGACTCCCATTTCATCCACAGGAGGGCTTTGCTTTCTTCTTTCTCCCTAGTTTCACATTATTTTATAATTCCCTAATACTATGCAATCCTGTGGCCTGTTAGCACCGGGCTGTTTCAAAGGCCAGGCTAGTGTTTGCATTTGAACTTTTTTTACCTTAGTGTGTGATTCCAGAGTGATTAGCAGGAAAGAACAGCTTCTGGGCTGAGTGATGGTTTGGGTGTAACTGCTCCCAAGAAAGGGCAGAGAATTCGGAGAATGTCATCTATGTGCGGGGTTGGGTTTTTCAGTCCTTTAGATAATTTAGATTTTTATGTTGTGTTTACCTGTATTTTTATTATAAAGCCTCTATCTTGCAATTTGGAGCAGTAAATCACATAAAAGTGATATAATCTTACCAAATTTTTGTACAAAAATATTTTGTCCCTTTGGTCTGAAATCTCTGAGTGTCTTTCCCTCTCTTCTTCCCATCTGCCCCCCCATCCCAAAAATTGTTGTGAAATGGCTACCTTCCATACAGAACAAAAAGCAAGCAAATGCAAAATAAATGTCATGGCTGTGTAGTACAAAGAAATTAACTTGCTTAGATTTTTATCTCTCTTTTGTAAGGTAATCTGACATTTGTTTGGCAGAAGATAATTTTTTTTGCCATTGAAAAGGGGATCTATTAAGATGGAGGAAAAAAATTGCAGGGTCTGTCATATGACTTGATTCCATCTGTCTGTCTTGTCTGTCAAGTAGAATGGAAATTTCCTCTCAAACTTCCTTTTTATGTGATGTTAATGTGGAATCTCCTAGTTTGCCTTGGTCTCACTCCACATGCCCCTTCTTTCCATGGATTCCTGCTCTTGGTGAGGTTTGAAGTGCTTGTTGGTTTAGGACAGCTACCAGGATTGAGGCCAAGATTTTTCCTGTACCTGATAGATTGTTGTTTGAAAACAGTAGGAACTGGACAGTCTTTCCCTCCCATCTTTATTTGAAATAGAATTTGCCAATAAACATCCAGTATGCCAATTGATTTTAGAACTAATAATGGCTGGTGAAAACAAGGAAGAGAGGGCAAGAGGCATGTTTTACTCTAGGACCTGGTTAGTTTGGGCAGTTAGGTATTTAAGGGGAAGGTGGTTATTATTCCCTTCTATAACAGCTCTGAATTCTGAGTGGGGTGGACTAGAATAACCAGACCCTGAAGGGACAACAGATTTTCCTTCTCAGAAATGAAATGCTGTTGGCAGGGGAGAAGATCCTGGGAATGGAGACTCCTCGGCTCCAGCCTCACCTGGCCTATGGGGTAGGCTCACTGTGACCAGGTCATTGACCCTTATGGCAAAGGAATATAAATCTGAATCTCATTAATCCTGATCTGAAAGATGGCTGTGGTGTGGCAAGAGCCTCCTCGCCTGTATGGGTGAGCAGAGGTGCTGACCAAAACCCACAGTGCTCTTTAGTCCCTGTATGCTGGCATTCACAGTTCGACCAGCCCCAAAGCCTCAAATCGTTTTCCTTCCTTGTGGGCAGACACATTTTTGTACATATGAATGTGAAAATACCTTTGATTATGATACTAAGAAGCAGAATATCTCATTGTAAGGGAAGCATCACCCTCATCTAGCTGTGGTGCCTTCCATGCTAGCTTTGTACCTCTGCACATCACAGCATTTTGCTGCACAGATACAGCCTAAGGTAGACATGGCTTCACTATCCTTGCTAGCTGGGCTCTTTCCCACCCCTGTCCCTGCTGGATTCTCCCTGAGTTAATCGCTTTCCAACCAAAAACCGAAAAGATTTGTTCTGGGGGTTTTCGGGGGGTGGGGAGGTGGTTGGGTTTAGTGGAGTTTTTTGTTCCTTAACTGCACCCTGCAAAACGTCCTGGCTGAGTTGTTTCCAAATACTGGCATCTTTAGGGAAGGGGTTATAAATTGCTAATTTAAAGCCTGCAACAGGATAATTAGCTAACCAGTTTGATGTAAATGGCTTAATGGGGCTTTACTAGCCCCTTTGAACTTAAAGTAGCACTAAAAAGTAAACTGTAAATACCTTCAAGGAAAGTACTGGCATGCTTGAATGTGGGGCTGCTTGGCTGTAAGGAGCAAGCCTGCTCGACTTGCCAGGAATCCAGTGGCCTGTGTGACAGCAAACATGTCAAGAGGGTGAGGGGACCAACCAGGCACCCCTTGGGGAAGGCTCTGCAACTACCCTAGTTCTTCAGGAAGCACATAAACTCTCATATATCAGGCTTTCAAACCTGCCCTGCCTGCTTTGGAAAATTTAAATCACAACCTCAGTTTAAATGCAACTGTAATGAATTTCATCAGGATTGAAGAAAAAAAAACAAAACAAACCAACCCTGAGGGGGAGGCAGCCACTAGAGTCCACCCTAATTTTCCTGGAGTTGTATTTGCATTAAGGTCTTTTGGCAAGTCCAGGCAGAAACTCTTACTACACTTTGTTTCAGAAGACCTCGTTACCCACTGAATCTGCTGAGACAACATACTGCAGCCCTGCAGCAGATTCCGGTTTCTGATGCATCTTGGGGACTTTTGGGAGAACCTCTAAACTTTCATTCTTGCTGGGATGTTACAAAATTCCAAGGGAGGAAGTCAACTATTAAGCATCTAGAAATGAAGATAATTACAAAGTGGAAGCATCTTGTGTAGTTAGGCGTTGATCTTGCTTCTGAGTATGCAAACTGGGGTGTCAGAGAGGAGAATTTCAGGCTCAAAGGCAGACAGGAGTATTCCCCTCTGTCCCCCCCTCTATGGAAGAGAAGCTCCTCCTGGTCCGAGTGCTGCTCTGCTCCATCTACTCATTGCACATGCACCACGCAGTGCCAGCAATAATTCACAAGAACTTTCTTCTCTTCGTTGTTCCTCTGTCTCACCACCATCTTCCACCTATTGGCAGCAGCCTTCCTGGGTAGTGGAGGATGTTTTGGAGTTTGCAGCACAATCCTCAATTACTACTGCGATCTCTGACACATGGGATTTGGCTTTACAGCCAGCTTTGCTGTTGAGTGTTCCTGGTCCTTGGCTGTGCTCTCCTGCCTGCTCTGTTGCACTACCCCTGAATACCATAAGGCTGTAAGGCTGAGCCAGACCCGAATTGATGCAGGAAGAGGGCAAGACCTAACCTTTTCAGTGGCAGCCCTGACTTGGATGGGCTAAAACAGATCACGATGTCTCATCATCTGTAATGATGGATCTATTTCTCTGTGGTTTGTTTTTTTGTTTCTTTTTTTTCCAGCAGGGAAAATAATGGGAAATAATGTACCACTGGCAATGTTAATGCTGGCTTTAAAAAAAGAAATATAAAAGCACTGAGGTCTGTTGTAGAGGACAATGATGCAGAAGTGCTACATCTTATTTTAAAAACCATGCCTGACAGAGGATTCAGTCCTGCACTCTAATTCAGTTCAGATGTCTATGGGCCTATTGTATGCAAAGATCAAAATGCTCTACTGTGGCCTTTAGAAGAAGAGGCAGGAACATGGCACTTCTTTGCTCCTACATGTTGACTGAAGAAGTTGGCACCATGGCACTACCTGATTGCTGTGTGTGGGTGGGAGCACAGGGCAGGATTAATTTGGGGTTGATTGTGTTGGCAGGGATCTGTCAGCAGAGCTTGCCCAGCTGCCTGTGTTACGCTGTAGCTGTTAATCCTTCACTTTTATGAGCACTAACCTAGATCACATATTTTAAAAAATTAAAAATGCATGCGCTATTAGAGAGAGATACTTGCAAGCAGAGGAGCTCTGTACACATGCAGTGTTGACAGCTGGAGACTCCCTTCAAGGAACGCCAGAACACCTTAGCATGCCAGCTTTGATATCTTGGCATCTGACCGGGAAATGCAAATACTCAATCCATCATTCCCACATGCTGACATGTATCCAAGGGGAACTTCTGTGAATGTTGTTGTTATTCCCATATAATTTCAGCTGCTGCTTTGCTTCCCAGCACCACCCCACCCTGTGTCCAGCTGAGTGCAGTGTCTTCCAGGCCTTTTATGCCAGATCTTTTGGATTCATTTCTCTCACGGGAAGGCAAAAGGGCATTAGTGTGCATGTGCAGGAGAGGAACAAACTGTGTGTTTGGAGGGGGTGGGGTTGTTTTTCTCTTTTCTCTTTCTAATCCACCCCCCCCCTCCCCCCCCCAACCCTTCTGCAGATTTTTAGATTCCTCACTAAGTCCTTTAAATAATATGATCAATTAAAAACCAAATGAACAAAAAAGCTTTTTCACACTTCCCAGGAAAATAAAAATTAAGTTAAAGAAAAAAGTGGATTGTGATAATCATCCTTTCTTTCACATAAGAGCTGGTCAGAGTTGGGGCTTCTTTCTGAAGTTCGGGTGTGCTTTACGTTTCTTCTAATAATCGTATGTTTGTCTCTTATAACAAAAGTTTTATATGAATAATACTAAAAAATACGTATGAATAAATGCTAGCGTGACTAAGAATTTCTACTGTGCCACTCATCCCATTGAAAGATCCAAACTCATTGGTCATTTTTGGGCACCTCAATAAATTTCAGCGCAGTTGTTAGTCCTGTCTGAAGCTTTGCATATCTCTCAGTGATCCAGTCACTTCTGGGGGCGAAGAATTAAATTCTGCTTTGCCATCTTGCAAATATAATTTTCTTAGCAATTTCACTATTTGTTAAGAATAACTGTCTTTTAAAAACCCCACAATAATCCTCCTTCCAATACACCTTTTGTTTTGAAACCCACTGAACCTGACACCCATATTTGATTTGTTGCTTCAAGAATAACAGGGAAAATGTGAGCAGTAAAACCCGGCCCAGCACAGTCGACGGCTGCTGCTAGAGAAAGAACAAATTATGCGTAACAGTGCTTTCCTGACCTTTCCTCCGGTTTTAGAAACATGAAAACTTTAATCAGCACTTTTTTTCTGGCTATTGCAAATAACAGAAAGTTGTGTGAAAATTAGAACATAATGAAGACAAATTTTGGAGTGGTGTCTGCTGCAGGTCTTGGGTGTGTTCGCTGAATTGCCTCCTGCTTAGAGAGCAGCTGGAAAACCCAAGTCCTTTCCCAACATGTCAAAACCAACTTTTTCAAAGGATGCAGTAGCTGTGCCAAAGCACCTTGCCTATTTGTAAGCAAATGCATACTATTGGGACTATCTCTGCCTGGGCCAGCGTTCTCACATGCAGCTGGCTGTATTAAATCAATTTGATGAATTACTATATCCTTTTTAATTTTTCTACAGGCAGGTCCCTGCTATTTCTTGCCTGCACAAGATTAAAAGGGCTTTTACATTACATACTGTTATAAGACTTTAATTGTCTGGAATGGGTCTGTGTGTGCAAAGACTGGTCCTGGAAGGGTCTGGAGGTTTGGGATTATTGTCAGGCTTCTTACACTGAGGTAGCAGAGAAAGGTGTGTGAAAGCTGTGTTAGCATCCATGATGGAGGATACTCTATGATAAGAAGGATGCCACCTATGCCACTTAGTTGACTGTTGTTTGGTTTGGGATTTTGGGGTGGTTTTCCTGCTGTTAAAACATATTCTATGAGTGAGGTGTCTGCCAAGAAAATGCCTGGAGAAGAGAATAGATTAACCCTAGAGGGACTGACTTGATGGGTCAGAGAAAGCTGAATGGCATCATGACAGTGATGCCATCAATGACATTCCTATGGCTGATGAGGCATACCTCAAGCTCACAAGCCTCAGGACGTGCGTGTTTTGGAGCACCTGCACTGTGGCATAACAATGCTACAATTTATTCGGCCCTTCTCCGTGACAGAACTGTGTGTGGCTGAATAACGTGCAGCCAAGGGCCAGGGACTGAAAGCAGCCAGATACTAGATACAGGTGTTCAGGAACGCACAATGCCGAGAGAGAGACTTTAGTCCAAACATATCCTCACTAAACACATTTTTTGCATTCTCTGTGAGTCTCTTGATGCTGTTGTATTAGTGGGCTCTGCTGGAAGTGGTAAGGATGTAAGAATTTTATTTTTTCCTTCCAGTCCAAGGTGTAATATCAACCTTTGTTGTGGCTGGTAGCAATAGTTTGTACATGCATTACTCCTTCGGCCAGATTCTGATCCTATTTGTGCAGCTATAAAACTGCTGAGTTGTTTCATCTGTGTAACAGAGGTTTCAGTCCTTCTGGCTGTTTTGTTTTTTCTGTCTTGGTTCTGTTTGTTGTTTTGTTGTTTTGGTTTTTTTTTACCGCTTTCCTTGCTGAGAGGGGAGAGCTCTATGGGAAGTGATCCAGCAAACTTTTAGAATAGCCTTTTAGTGTGGTTTTTTTTTAACTCTTGCTCAAGCTTTTAAATATGTGAATTGTCTCTGTGAATTCTCATCTGAGTGCCTATGAAACTTGCCAGCCAAGCCTAAATCTTACAGGAGGTGCGGCCACATTTGTGTCTTGGAGCTCTCTGGCACAGGCACCTGGTACACGTGTGTCTCCTGCTAGTTTCAGTACTGTCACAACTTCACCCCTCATGCCTGTTTCTCTGGTACCTCCTGTTTTTCCCAAGGTTATCTTCTATAAATAGAATCTGCTCCAGCTTTTCATTCCCCCACACCCATCTTGCAGAGAATAATTACCGATGCGATGGTTTTAATAGTGCTGAAAGAAGGAGGGTTATCCATTCTGCTGTGCTCTTTGAGGCTTTTTCCTGACAGGAAATAAATGCACAAATTGCTTAGCAATTTCCTTAGGTGACAAATGTAAAGTGAGTAGCTTTTGAAATACTTAAGCTTGAGTATTTAAACATTTGATAAACCATGGGTTATCTGAAGAATAAAATTGTGATTGTTTTGGCATGCACAGAATTCCATGCAAAGGTCTCAATCTGAGTATAAAATCTAGTAATTTCCTTAATTATTGTTAGACTGGTAGAGGTACCTGTGGTATCTAGCGTTCACCTGTCCAGAAACCAAAACCATGCTCAACCCAGGGTAGCAGAGATGCTTTGGATGATGCAGCTATCTGTCAGCAGCCGATACAGCAGCCAGAAGACGCAAATATTTAGAGTGTTCATAAACCAGAAAAAATTCTCTAAAATTAAAAAAAGAACTAAATGAAAGCATGTAAGGGTTTGAGGTGATGATGCTGACTTTACTGTCCTTCAAACTATGCCTGCAGCAGCCCAGAGCTTAATGTCGCATAAACCAAGAGAAATGAAAGAGAAGCCCTCTCTATAGGCTACATGATGCAACTGGTGAGCGGTTGCTCAGATAGCAGGGTGCTCTGCATGGAGTAAGTGCCTACAGATAGAAATGCTGTGTAAAGGAATTGTTGCTGGCGCACAGATACATGCTGGCAAATGAGACTGTATTTGGTGGAAGGATAAGAATCTACTATAGCTTTTTAAAATCACCCGTGTTGTGATCACCTTGTGATAAACATTATTCTCTCCAGTGTAAATAACAGTATAGCACATTTCCCAAATAATCTCTTAAAATAAAAACAGATTGGCGCATAAGAGTAAACAGAGTCGGAACAACCAGTCAACCTACAGTATTACTAGCCAGAACTCAGAATGAAATGGGAACGGCAGTACTTTTTCAGGTTTTACAGCCACCTCTTTGCTCTACTTTGACAATCATTTATTACCACTAATATTGTGCTTTGTAAACTTATACCGTGCTTTATGAAGTAAGACGTTTCCTATTTTAAGGATCTTATAATCTTGTGGGCTGATAAGGGGTGTAGATTATCCCTTGGGTGTTCATAAATAGCATTAGCACTAAGAGTTTTATTAGTGCTGGGTCCTTTCAAGCCTGTGGCTCTTTCTTTTTCTTAACAACACTTTCCTAGTCAAGTGCCGAAATAAGGATTTCGACACCTTGATCTTCCAGGCTGGAATAGTGTGGGCATTCTTTTGTTTTGCTTGTAGTGAAAGCAAAACCCAGGCAGAGTCCCAGTGCAGCGACTGTTGCTCTGCATGGGTTTAATCTACCGCCTTTGCTTGCCTCTCTCTCCGAGACTACAAATCTGGAGTTTGGGTGATGGCAGCAGAGAGCACATTTGGGAGGTTTGTGTGTGTGTGCGTGCGTGTGCGTGTTTTAAATAAACAAACAATGGAAGAGCAACTTCAACAAATTGTGAGTAGTGCTAATTTGTTATAGTGCTGTCTTGCCTTCTGGCAGTGTTGATTTAGGAGAAGCTGAGCAGACTGCAATGGATGCGGGGAGCCGCTGGATCTTTTGCTGTGGGGTGTGTATATAGTTCAGTATAAAATGCTTCTAGGGGTCCTGTCCTGAGGAGCTTCCAGATTACAGGGTAAAGCACATGCATAGGCTGCCAATCCCCTTTTCAAAACCAAATCTGAGGCAAAAGTACCTTCCCCTCTGCCTTGCTCCTCCCCTTCCACTTTTTTTAAATGGAGAGATGTTTTAAGTCTTGATTCATGACAAAAGCCTGTAATTTGTGTGTTTTGAGGACTGCCAGAAAATCCTTGACTTTGACAAGAATAGTGTGTAGGGAAGCAAAGGAGGAAGATCCTTTGCTTTGTATTGTAGCAAAGTTTTCAACACCCCATGACCTTGCTGGGCTGCCTTTCATAATGCGCCTGGGGCTGTAATCCCCAAGGCTGAGAAACTGTCTGACAGAGAAGGCTGGCCAAACGTGCATGAGATATCTGCAGCCCTGGACCACTGTTGTGCAGTGCTGCAGGATAAGGATGGCAGGACGGGAGCCTTGCTGGGAAGAGGTGGATTTTGGAAGTGTATGTGGAGTGACCTCTTTGCAGCCTGTGAGCTGAGTTTAAAGAAAATCTGAAGTCTCAAGTGAAGAAGACAGGAATAAAACAGTCAAAGTGAGAAGCAGTGGTTGAGGAGAGGCAGCCAAAGAAATGAAGAATTTTGAAAATGAGTAAACCCTGCTTTCCCCTTAGGTTATCTTCAGCTTGGACAGATTTGGATGCAATGCAGATAGTTTGCAAATCTTTGAGTCTGCTAGTCCTTCTGCTTTTACAAGCAATAGTGGCTTTCTGGCATCCTCTAGTTTGCCAGGCTCAGAGTTGAAGAAACACCTTTTGGTGGTTGCAAAGAACCAAATGTGTGAGGGAGGGTTCAGGATGATCAGTTAAGCATCTGATTCAGAGGCACATATGGCAGGCAGCAGTCTTGATACTGCCAGGACCAATTCTTAAACAGGGGTTTGCTTGAAAGGCTTCACAGGAGTGGAGCTTAGAGACAAAGATTTCTCTGGGAGGTACAGGACTGAGTACGCGGTCAGTTCTTGTCAGAAAAAGAAAAAATGGTGGATAAATACAAAAGGTGCTGTATTTAAGGCATTGTTTATTTGTGTTAGGGAGAACTGCTGCTGCATTTGCAGGTATGCATGAGATAAGGCAATGAGATTTGGTCTTGTAGAAGAAAACGAGACAGCAAAGTTTGTTTCTGTGCTCACTGGTATATGGCATGTGGTGAGAGAGATGACATTTTGGTCCAAGGCTGTTACTACCCTCGTCCTTCCTGCAACCCGCAGCATGAAGCTCAGTGTTAACTATCGCAACAAGTTCATGATATGAGCAGTATTCTGTATGCAGATACTCCTGTGCAGACTGCTTCTCTCTGCAGAAAAGTTTGCTGAGTCCACAGAAGAAATAAAAATAAGCAGGCCAATTGGGAGGATCTTTATCAAACCCCCTCCCATTTCTCCCAGTACTCTGAGGCCTTGTTTGCACTAACAAACCCTGTAACTAAGGGTCTGAGTCACAATCGCTAGTGGATTTAACACTCCCAGCTGCCTGTCTCATCCCTGTCCTGGAGATCCCTCCCCAGTTGCAGGGACAGCTGAAAGGGCCATGCATTTGCTCCAGTATTGCTGCATTTCACAACACAGCTATCAGCTTGTACCTGTGGTGACTCAAAGCCCTAAAGCTGTGCTGCAACTGGGAGGGTGCTGTAAAACAGTTGGGAAAAGTTGGAAAAGGGTCATGGACATTCCTTCTCTGCAGTGCTGTGTGCTCTTGCCCCCAGAGCAATGCCCAGCATGAAGCTGCCACCCTGTGCACCCCCTGCCAACTCTGGTTTACCATACTGAAGGACAGGTCCCGAGCTTTTAGGACCAGAAGCATGTTCTCACATCTTCTATGTAATTCATAGGATTGTTGATTCTGCCTAACGATCTCTGGGATTAGCTGGGAGGTAGCAACAATCCTTTAGTCACGTCCTAAATTCTTGCATTGTAAAGGCAGAATTCTCTACATCAAGGCTCAAAGGTAGCTGGGAAACAGAGGAATTTTGCATACCAAAGGGGCCTTAACTGGTGGATGGGTAGAGGGTATCCTTCCTCCTGTGTGAGCTGAGCTACTCCACTGAATACGTGTGTAGATTAGTGCAACAAGGAGTCGATAGATTAGCATGGGACAACAGAGCTGTCTTTACCACTTGCAATGCAGGTACAGTTGGAGCTGAGCTTGCTCAGTTGTTGCAGGGCTGCAGAAGAGCCCGACATCTTTGCTGCTCCCTAGCTTCTGAGGCTTTATTTGTTTTGTGCCACTGCTGTGTTCCTGAGATCAACTGTGCTCTGCAGATATGCAGGAATTTTTAGTGCCTGGCTCTGCTTGACAAGATCTGCAATGTCCATGCCTCTTCTCTTCTCCTCCCACTAAAGGGTTTGGGTAGTCTTAGGCTCCTTCATGTCACCAGTGAAAAGAAATGTATAATATACAAGGGCTCTGTTTAGGAATTGGCAGGAAGCTTCATTTCTGACTTCAGTGTGATGTTCTAAGAGTAGGAAACACCTTTGTTTTAAGCAGTTCTCTGCTAATCTCTGCCCTAGAGGGGAAATACAACTATGGAGAAGAGCTTCTTGCTTCACAGTAGCAAGAAGCAAATTGCTGTAATCTGGATGTAAATCTGCATTTGAGCTGCTGTCTCGAATCCTGTCCAAGAAATACCTTTATGCAGCATTCAGCCTTTCTTAAGCTGAGTATTGCTGAGTGTTTTGCATAGTCCTGATGCTGGCAGATGCAGCCAGTAGTATGTTGCTCGTATGCAGTCTAGAGTGTGTGATCTCTTGGAGAGGGGGGAGCTCCAAATCCCTGGGGCTCTGGCCTGTTATGCTTAAAGTTGCATGCTATTTAAATGCGGGTTGGCCTGTTCATGCTGGCAGTGGTGTGTTCAGACTAGTTCAGCAAATGCTCTTGGCTCAGTGTAGCTCAGGTCAGTAAGCGAACGCTTGCTTACATTTCACTTCTTCATTGTATTGTCAAGATCTAAAAATCTTCAGTCTAAAGCAGTCAAAACAGGGCGATCTGAATACAAAAGACCTATTAGTTCAGTGTGAAAGGGATTTAGTTACAGAATTGTGGGGATAAGAATGCAGGTGGGAATGATGGGAACACTGTCCTGGGCCTGAGCCCAGCAGATGTCCAGGATGAATGAAGAACTATCTCCTTACATTCAGCGTCCTTTTCACGAAGACACTTCCTATTTGCCAGGCCAGTGTCCTTCTTTATGTTCTCGTCCAACTACATTAATTATTGTAAGTCTCTTTCATTTGGCCTTTTATCTTTTACGGTTGAAATTATAATCAATATTCTTCTAACTTCTTAAACGTAAGATTTCTATCATCTCCAGCAGCACAGCTGGAGAAATGCAGCCATCAATGTGAAAAGAGCTATGCAGAAGTTTCACTTTGCCATGAGGGTCTAAAAACCTATTTTAAATCCCTGTGAGGCTGCAGGCTTATTTCTGTTCTGGTTTTTTGGTTTTGTTTTGCTTTGTTTTTTCACTGGGGCAGCATCACCACTTGTAGAGAGGGACCTGTGCTTAGCATCTACCCTGAGACTATCCTCCTTGATAACCCTGCTGGAGCTGATTACAAGAACTCTGGGGGAAGGAGGATATGCACTGCAGAGGATACCCTAGGTTTGGCAAGCTGTGTATCTGTGGGATGTGCCTTTCCCTGACATGCAAAGATGTTGTTGCTTTTTCCTTTGGGCAAGGAAGGGTGGAATTATAGATCTTCAGTTTTGTGACTCTCATACCAGTTGCAGTTCACCATGGATCAACTTGATCTCCAGTCTCCAAGAACGTAGATTAAATTATCAGTGAAGCATCATTATAAATAGGAGAGGGTATACAGTATTTTCTTCTCCCGTCTTGCTCCACAGATGTAACAAAAGCCAAAGGACCCAGCGTGGCTCAATGCCATACCATCTCTAGAAGAGCAGGATTTCAAAGGCTTGGGAAGGGGGACAGGGAAATGGGGACAACATAGAGGATCAGCATTTAAGTGTTTCTTCCATTGCCTGTACTGTGTGGGGAACAAGACCATGAAGCTCTGGTTCCAGGCTTTTTTCATTGTAGAGGCATTTCTAAATGGTGATATTTAGTTGCCTGAATTTCTGGGCAGACGGAAGCTGGTGCAGACACCCTGGGATCTGCTGTTCTTGGATATATACAGACTGGTCCCCCTGAAGCTCAGTGCTGTTAGGAGTCCTGAATGGAGGTGGCCAGAGAGAGTAATCAAGAAACTCACAGAGGCCTTCTGCTCTGTTTCTGTCACAGTTCAGCAGTTCTGGGGAGATGGGTGGAGGGGAGGTTGTTCTAGTAGTTACATATTTAAGGCAGGTGGCCGTTTTAAAATGTACGTTTCAATTTTGATTGCAGTTTTTTAATTGCATTTAACAGCGTCCCTGCTGGTTCTCCATTCTGCATCCGTGCAGCCACGTTCTATTGATGGCCTGTTGTGATTTCAATGGAACATCATGGGATGTACCTGGCACGTCGGGCAGCACTGGATGGAGGTGCCTTTAGCCCAATGTACCTGGCATGGTAAGCGGCAACCAAGTGGTTAATCTGCATTCTACTGCTCATAGTCTCAGCTTGTATAGCAAGGTGTTCCTGCTTTGCTGCAGCCTTGCACTGACTAGAAATCACTTTGCTCTCCTGGTGTTAGTGCTTTCATGCACACAGGGCCCCTACCCTTTTCACCCATGGAGATTCCCCTTCCTTCAGCAGTTTGCCATGCAGTAGAGAAGGGCCTAGCCATGTCGGGCTCTCCTTGTTATTCTAGAACAAGAAAGAGAAGGGACTGGGGAAATCATCTGACGCTCTTTCTTCTCTCCTTTTTGGGCCAGGAGCTGGTAGCAGTTGAGCATGTATTGCCCACGTACATAATGTCCAAATGTTGCCGCACAGAGGTACCAAACAGATGCTTGTGTCCATAAGCAAAGCTATACTGTTTCTGCGGGAGTCCTGCAACAGCTGCTTCAGGGAGCCGGGAGGGCAGTTCTGCCTGGCACTAATTGGAATGTAACAAACTAAACAAGGACCACTTTAAGTTTGCTGATGTGGTATCCTCTGTGAAATGATCCTCCATTCTCCTTCTCCTTTCCATGTCCACACCTGCAACATCAGCTGCACATCCTGCTCTGTCCTGCATGTCGCTTTCTCTCCCTTCCCCAGCTTTGCAGACCTCTCCCTGAGTAACCTGACCTGTTGGTCTTACCTATTTTGAAGTGAGAGATATTCCTGTGAGAGAAACAAGGGTGCTGCATCCTGTTTTCTGCTTGAGCGCACCTCACAGAGCTTTTGCTGCTCCACTGCCAATGATGAAAATGCATGTTCTTCCTCTGTTTCGGAGTTCTGCTGTCTGCCTGCTCACAGGGGCTGAGGATAGGGAACCATTTGGGCTAACACAGTTCCTGCATTCCTCCCTATGCCTCTGCTGCTCTGGAATGTGGATACCTTTACAAGCTATGGGCTAATGACCTGCCAACTGCAGCTCCTCGGGGGAAGGTTAGTGGCCATGAAAGCCTACCTACCAATACCTCAGGAGAGTCCTGGAAATAGGTTCTGTTGGGATGTGGGGAGAGGAAGATCAGATGAGCCCGTGAGGAACAGGAAAGCTCTCTTCCCAGTGGGGTCTTCAAGTGCTCTAAAAAAGTTAGTTCATCTGAAACTGAAGGGTGCAGAAGTCATCTGTTTCAGTTTCACCCAGATCCAGTAGCAGCTGGACACAGCATTTTTAATGTCACAAGTAAATTGGTGGGAAAGAGCAATGTAGGGAACAATTGATTTAATTTTGTCTTGTTCTTCCCCATGCTCACTGCTGCAGTGTCTGCTCAGTGTAGCACAACTGCTTGGGAAGGTGGAGAAATAAGTAAGCAGGCCACTATCTTTTCCTAGGTATATTATAACATGCACAGTAGGCTAACGCTTTAACGGCATCTAATTTGATACATCACATCTAATCTGTTTGTTGGTTTTTATCTGCAGTACTGTTAGTTCACTGTTCAGGTGCTCGGTGTCTAGCCTTCTCATCCATCCACAAATCCTCTACGTGAAATGAGTGATTCCTTAGATCTGTTTTTGATTGATTCTTTGCTTCACTGGTGTTGCTTCTTAAAAGGTAAACAATATTCATACGCTGCAATCTGTAACTCAGAGATTAAATCAAATAGCATCTCCTGCCAGAGGTTGCTAAGATAACACCTTTAGCATTCATTCAGCAATGACTTTTAGGAAGAGATTTAGTGATATTAAAGAGAATCAAATCTCTAGTGAATATGTAGATTTTATACTATTTAAAGGGGTGAAGGTATTCCTCTTCTCCTGTACTTTGGCAATCTAATTTTCTGTGACGTTCAGAGTCTTTGTGGAAATTGAGAGAAAATTAAGTTTTTCCTGCTTTGTAGCGAGAGCAGCACAGCTCCTGGAGCAGTCTGTGTGTTCTGCACAGTCTTCATGCCCACAGGATCACAGTGTGCCCCAGGCTAGGCACAGCAGCTCACAGTCACGCAGCTCCTTGGGCAATATTGCTTATGAAGACGCTATCAGCTCTTAGCTTGCGAAGCTTTGTTTGATGTGTGGCATCTGCTTGCAGCATTACTGTATTCTGTGATTTGTGCCCTGTATTTTCATGTCTTTGCATGTGCTGTGTCTCAGTGTCATGGATATGGTGGAGGTAGTGGAGAGCCTCAGTCTTGCTTCATTCCCTACTTGCACAAGAATACTACAGCAGGTTCATTGCTCTGAAAAATATGTGTCTTGAATGACTAGGAAGCAATCTGAATCTGAAAAAATAACTTCTCTAATGCTATTTGTCCAAAGCCTTCTGTGATCCTGTTTTAAATGCAAAGGAGAGAAATTTTGCACACCAAATTCAATGATAAAAGACTGTGGCCCCAGTGAGACATCTACGTATTCTTGAGGTCTGGGGTTTGGTTTTTTTACTAGAAATGCATCTGAGACTTTTCTGAGCCAGGGCTCCTCTGAACTGGGAGTATGTTTTTTCAATCTTTTTGCAGAAAACAGAAAAGGAAGGATTCTTAAAAATGATACTGAGATACAAGAAATATAAACCACTGTGATTTTTCAGGGCTTTTGGGGGCTTTTGTTGTTGTTATTGGTGGTGGTGATGTTATCCAAATGTTCAGGGTTTGTTAAGAGCCAGTCTCTGCAAACTAACGGAAAGCAAGGCCTTTGTAAGGCTGCACCTGCCATTTGTTTGGGAAGATCTGCTAACTTTTATACTGGACTTAACCTCATAGTTGTCTTTGGTCCCATGCTTTCAGCTAAAGTGAGATCTTAGGAATGCCATAGATTAAGGAATAACGCCTGCTTCTCTTTCACTAACAAATTTTCCAACACACCCCTCTTCCCCCACCTCTGAAATGCATAATTCCTAAAGAAGGGTTTGTAACTGGTCAGCTCTGGAAAATATCTGGAATGGATTTATTTTTGTTCAGGACTGCACAAGATACACAAGCCAGGTTGATGCTATAAAGCTTTTGTCAACAAAGGTACGTCAGTCAAAGATGTGTTCTCTGACCCATGTTGCTGTCCCTTGGTGGGCAATTCTGACAAAATTTTAAACATGGGGCTCTAAACTTGGCTGCAGGTTTTGCTGCCTTGTTCCATTACATTCATTTTGTTGGGGTTGCTAAATCCATGTTAGACTTCAGCTAACAAATTCAAATTTGATAGGCAGTGTTACAGTGCTTAAACCTGACCACTGCTTTTAAAATCTACTAAAAGTAATAAGCTACCTCATACTTATGTCCTACTGAACATGAATACTTCTGTAAAATTTGAAATGTGACATAAATAGAGGTAATTTAAACAACTTGTACTATGCTAATTTTTATGCTGCAGAACATACTGAGGTTTAACAATAACATTATCTTCCTCATGAAGGTCAGTAAAAAGCAGAACTATAATTCTACCCCTGTTTCCAGGGCTTTCCCTGCAGGCTCATTACCTGGTTTCAATATCATTTAAGGCAGAAAGAAAAAAACAGAAGTAAAAATCGAAAAATATTTCCCATTAGTAGCTGCAGCAAGCCTTGACTCTTTGCAAAGGCTTAGACAAACACGTATCCAGAGATTTCTAGACCTCTGCTTCAAGTGCTACATGAATGGGAAATAAGCTTGCTTTTACTTCAGTAACATACTTTTTTTTTTATTAGTCTGTTTAGGCAAAAAATATTGGCTATGCTGTTTCCTTTCCTTTCCCATATTTGTCCTTTATGGAACACCTAAAAATCATATCCAGGGATTTTGTGTGTTATGTGCACAGAGAAGCACCATTATGTTTGTAGTGAAAATAGTGTAGTAGTAGGCTGTCTCTTGCTATTCTTGAACAGGATGCATTTATATATATAGCTGCTGTGCTATGCTGCAAGCCATGTTTTTGTCCTTCCCTATCAATATATCTTGGTGACCCAGAAGTGCTTTCACTGGCCTGCCTAGATAAAAGTGGGTATTTGGTGCCTCTGTGCTGTTGCTTCTTCCTCTTAATCAGCAATTCTGGAAGCAAGCCACCAGAACCAGACGCATTGCCTGCGTGCTGCAACTCTGATGTAACTAATTACAGCAAAACTTGTTTTTAAAGTGCTCAACGCTTCATGTCAATGGATTGGGATATGGACATTGCCAGGGTGGTGGTTTTTAAAGCAGCCTTTCATACTCTTAAGGAGATTTCCCATTCACACCTCAGTGTGATTAATTCCATCTTCAATGGATTTAGTTGCTATATGTCATTTTCTCAACCCCAGAGCAGCTGGCTGTTGTAAGATTTCAACATGTAGGAGTCAAGAAACAAACTACATGTTAAAGCAGGGAAGCTGCAGCTTATGCTAATTATTTTACATGCTCAGATATGCAAATGGCAGTGAAGTAGATGCTTCTTTTTTCTTCCTTTTCTTCTTGCTCCTCGTCCTCCCTTCTGATTTGTGTTAGGAGAGGGAAACAGCTTTCCCCTGTACCTAACTGTTGTTTTCTTGCTGGTATCTTTTGAATAGTAATTCCAGCCAACAACAACTGCTTTTGTAAAAAGATATTTACAAATCTGATTTTTGAAAGACTTGACTCAAACCTTACCATGAGAAATACTTCTCTCTGTATTCCAAGCAGGATCACAGCTTGCAGGGCTGAATGTACCCAGAGCTCCTTAGTCAGTGTCAAGCCTAACATAGACTGCACCGTGTTAAGCTAGTCTATTAAATGTAGACTTGTTTGAGTGGAAACAGCAGGTTCACACCTCTCATCCTCCTGTTTTGCAGGTGGTAAGGTGAAGGTGAAAGGAAGAGAAGGTGGAGATGGAACTGCCAAATCATGCCAAACAACTGCTACTGCAGCTGAACCAGCAACGAGCCAAAGGTTTCCTCTGTGATGTGATCATTGTGGTAGAAAATGCCCTGTTTCGTGCCCATAAGAATATCCTGGCAGCCAGCAGCATGTATTTCAAATCCCTTGTCCTGCATGACAACCTGATTAACTTAGACACGGACATGGTGAACCCCACCGTGTTCCGGCAGATCTTGGACTTTATTTATACTGGTAAGCTCTTAACGACTGACCAGCCCGGTGAACAGAACTTTAACGCTCTCCTCACCGCAGCAAGCTACCTCCAACTGCACGACCTGGCAGCTCTCTGCAGAAAGAAGCTGAAGCGGAACGGCAAGTCCTTTGCTGGCAAGGCTGGTGGCCTTGGTGTTGGGAGATCTGCCAGGAGTCAGAGACTTTCCACTGCTTCAGTCATCCAAGCTCGCTATTCAGGGTCAAATGAGGGGTTGAAGGGCTCGCACTCAAAGGAGCTGTCAAAGGGAAAGCTCTCCGATGACGAGGTCTTCATCAGCAGCTCCAACCAAGAGAACTGTCACTCCTTAAGCAGGGGAGCCAGTAAGAACGGCGGTGGGGGCAGCAGTGCGAATGGGAGCACCGGCGACCAGGAGCTAGGCCTCGACCTGTCCAAAAAAAGCCCGTCGCTCCCTGTTGCAGCCTCCCACGATGACACGCAGCACAGTGAAAGCCAGCATGGCTCTCCCCAATCTGCCTCAGCCCCCGCAGCCAACAGTGCCTCATCGTTCGACGAGTCTGGAGTCGGAGCCCCTCACAGTATGGCGGACAGCAGCGACCCCATGGAGATGGATCTGAGCGAAGAGTGCCACCACGCATTGACGGAGAGCAGCCAGCGCAAGGGCCTCCGGCACTCGTCCCGCAAGAAGGAGTGGATCAAGAAAGACAATGCCTTTGACCGAAAGGAGGGGGGCAAAGACAGGGACGAGGGCGAAGGGTTGCCCAATGGTATCCTGCTGGGGCCCTTGTCCAAGTCCGTGGAGCGGAGTCTGGCCGGGGCCTACGGTGCAGACCTACCCTACCCGTGTAAGGAGGAGGTGGAAAATGGTAAGGAGAACAGTGACGACAGCGGCCAGAGTGAGAGCGAGAGCGGCGGGCATACTAGTGCCAACTATGTCTACCGGCAGGAGGGATTTGAGCCAGTGGCCTACGGTGACAACCTGTATGTCTGTATCCCTTGTGGCAAAGGCTTCCCCAGCTCCGAGCAGCTCAATGCCCATGTGGAGACACACACCGAGGAAGACCTTTACATCAAGGAGGAAGGCACATATGGTGGCAAGGATGAAGCCGAGGATTTGTCCAACCCCAACCAGTCCTATGCCGCGGAGTCCCGGCCCTTCAAGTGTTCAGTGTGTGAGAAGAGCTACAAGGATCCAGCCACGCTGCGGCAGCATGAGAAGACTCACTGGCTGACGCGGCCCTTCCCTTGCAACATATGCGGCAAGATGTTCACGCAGCGGGGCACCATGACACGGCACATGCGCAGCCACTTAGGGCTCAAGCCCTTTGCTTGCGAGGAATGCGGGATGCGCTTTACCCGGCAGTACCGACTGACAGAGCATATGCGTGTCCACTCAGGAGAAAAACCTTACGAATGTCAACTGTGTGGTGGGAAATTCACCCAGCAGCGCAATCTGATCAGCCACCTGCGAATGCATACCTCTCCCACATAAGCCAAAGACTCCAGAATGAGCTTCGAGCCCATCCGCAGTGATTTACCTTTCTGTAGACTTGCTGCTTAAAAAAAAAAGAAAAAAAAAAAGAAAAAACAAACAAAAAAGGGGGCAACTCCCCATACACTGTTCAGTCATGGGAGGCCTAAACAAATGTAGCTTTAACATTTAAAAAAAAAAAGTTCCTTTTTTCCCTTTTTTTTAAAAAAGAAAGGTCCACAGCCAAGCTGATGCATTTAGTCCAACTCTCCCTCCAAATCTTGGTGACCTGGCAAGAAATGCCACTTTTTGCGCACATCGACTTCATTGCCATGTTGATTACCTGGAGCAGGTAGGACCACGGGGAGCTTTCGACCTCTGCTGGCTCCCCCCTCCCTGCCTCTTTCCTTCACGTTACTGTTGCCCTACTCACCTCCTCTCTTAAAACCAAACTCAGTAGGGACATTTCTTGCCATTAAAAAGAAAATGAAGTACACCTTTTCAGTGGCCTAAGTAGCTGTGAAATAACATAGCGTTGCATTCACAAGTGCGGAAGCTGTGTCTGTGGACCACCTCACAGGGTTGGCAGCCCCTTCGGATACTGTGGGAAAGCCATAGCCGTGGTGGAACCCACCACCCTTCCCCTGGGCTGGTGGTGGTGGGGAGAGCAGTCTACCTAGGTGTGCACCAGCCAGAGTGCTTCACTTAAAGAAATGGCAATGCCTCCTCACCATCCCTCCCTCTTTTGGTTTTGATCTTTATCCTTGACACACATAACCACACGCCACCTTTTCCCACAAAACAGACAAACCTCTTCTGCCTTACCCATGACTGAACAGGGACTGGATGCCCTGGGAATTTCTTTCAGTGAGCAGGGGGTCGTCTTTACTTTTCTAGTAGTTTCGTATGAATATTCTTTGCTTAGAGGTACTTGTTTTATTAAAGGAAAAACCATTGTAACGTTTATGTGAATGTTTGAACTGGAAGGTCTGAGGTTAATTCTAGGGTGGGTGGGCGGGGAGGGGGTTTGATGTAGGCTGGACTTGCTACAAGTTCCTTAGGTACTTTTTTATTATTTTTTATTTTATTTTTTGTGTGTGTGTATGTTTTTAGCTTTCCTCCCTCACTAAAGAGCAAGTCTGTGTGGACAGACTTGTTACCTTTGCTACCTCTTGAATTCATGAGAACAATAAGATGGTTAGTGAAAGATTAGGCTTTTTTTTTCTCTTATTGTAAGTAATTAAATGTATAAAAGTAGAAGCTAAATTAAAGTTAAGGGATTTTTACCACCCTGTCCTTCCATCAAAAGTCAGCTATAGAAATGTTAAAGCAAAGATCGGCCAAAGACAAAGCAAAAAATACGCTGAGCCAGAGGCTGTGCTGGCTGCTTGGACTGGCTCATTCGCAGTCTCTTGGCCATTTGTAGTCACTTTTAGATAAAAGAAGAAAACTTCTCTGAGCTTTTTGGGCCCTTTCCAGCTTTGTTTATTGAATCTGGATACTATGGGGAGGGGAAAATGTCCCCCTCATCTTCCACTCCCCCAGCACATCTGGGTCAGTCTGTAAACACCTGGCAGGACAGAGGGTGAGGGCATAGCAGCCTATAATTTACTAGAATCCAGAGTGCAATAAGGTGGGGGAGAGGAGGAAAAAGCAAACCAAAGTGTTTCATATCCTCCCTTTTAGACAATTTAACACACGCACACAAAAAAAAAAAAAAAGAAAAATGAAAAGAAAAAGAAACAAAATGTTCTTGCAACATCTGCATAAGACATCACAGCCAACAGCTGCTATTGGTTTAGGAGAGAAGACAGAGAACTTAGCCCACCGATTCTTGGCCCTCTTGACTTTGTTGGCGTGACCTTGTGGAAAGCTATGGCTTATTTCAAGCCTCCTGTGACTGTGGTGGTAAAAATTCACAGCCAGTAGAATCATCCCTTCTGAATTGAGTAAGGTTTACAGTTGTGTTTTTTCATTTGTTCCCCCCCCCCCCCCCCCCCCAACCAGTATAGTCTCTATGCGTAAGGTTTACCAAACCTCACATTTTGTCTTTTTTTAAAAAAAACAACCAATTTTTTTAAGTTTCGACCAAAAAAGAAAAAAGGAAAAAAAAGAAAAAAGTGAGCATGTTTGACTAAAACAAAGAAATATAAGCTTCCTTTTCTATTGGGTTTTTTTTGTTTGTTTGTTTGGGGTTTTTTTTGTTGTTGGTTTTTTTTTGTTAAGGTAGACTAGCCCATAAGAAGTTTTTGGGTCAGCTGAATGAACTGAGGAAACTGGAATCCAGGCTCCAAGCAATAGACAACCCAAAGGCGCTGAGCCTCGGCCTGGTGTCACGTTACAGGGAACACGCTTGCCCCTTGCCCGCTGCGCTCCAGCGTGCTTCTCCCAGTGCCATTGTCCGCTTGCTCCCGGACGCCTGCGTGCGAGGGGAGCATGGACTTTTGGATTTTTCTAATTGTGCTGAGATGCACTGTTTTCTTTCGGGGGGGGGGGGTTAGGTGGGGTTTTAGTGTCTTTAGCACTTCCACATTTTGCATAGACATTGAATTATTTTCTCCTTGATTCCTTGCCAAACCCCCCTGAGAATGTCCCCAAAATAGTTCTTTGGGGAGGACAGGGAAGGCCTTGCCACCTGCCTTTTCTCAGAGCAAGTCTCAGCAGGGCCCAGGGACAGCCGTGCAAAATTAGTTCCTAGGCACTTTCACTCTGCCTTTACCTTCCCTCCAACCTTCCTAAACCTGAGCTGAATCCCACGCTGGCTTAGGCTGCAGCCAGAGCAGGCTCCCCTTGCTGCTGGCTGGCTAAGGACCCATCAAGTCCAGATTTTCAAAACAATTTTTAGCTCCCTTACTGAGAAGGGCACAGCTGGGGATGAGCCCTGTCCCCCGCTGTGGGTTTTGGATGCGGGCTTCCCCCATTCACTCGTGGCCCTGCAGTTTGCCGAGATGGGTCTGCCGCCGCTGAGGCAGACGGCCAGCAATGGGGACAGCAGGTGGGTGTCTGTGCAGAAGCCACCCTTGGGACAGCAGCTCAAGCTGTGACCGACCAAGCCAAGCCACGGAGCAGCCCCAGGTGCGAGGAAGCAGTGAGCTCCTCAGCGGGCAAATAACCTGCTCCCCCCCGCACCCCCCCTTTAATTCCATTTTTACAACCATGTGTGTGGGTGATGTAGCCTCTCCCCCCACCCCCAGGCCCCCTCTTCATTTGCTTCTTAGGCCTCAAGAATCATGTTGAAGTTTCAGGACCCAATGCTATTTTAAAAAATTCTTTTTCAGCACGTCTTTTTTTTTTTTACTTTATCCCCTCCCCAGCACTTAAACAATACGACATAAAGTCTGTGTACAGCAAGGGTATTGTACAAAAGGAAATTTTGTTCTTTTTTCAAGTAGCTGTGTAAAGTTGTGTTCCATAGATTGAGTATAAACAACATTTTCCAAATTGTGACAGTAATAATGAATAACTAATAATACTCAAAACTTCAGGGACTGTTTCAGGCCTGCTTGGGGCCTAAACACTCAACTGCATTTGTACGACATAGTATTGTATCAAACATTTTTCTGTATTTTAATGAGAAAGCAAAACACTAGTTTCATATTTAAGATTTTAAGAGTTTTAGGGTGGGGGGGAGGGAGTTGCTTTTTTTTTTTTTAATTTTATTTTAATTTTTTTTTAAATACACAAAGAGCCTCAAGAGGAATAAAACAATTTAAAAACAAACAAAAAAAAAAAACAAAAAGAAAAAAAAAAGAGGCCAGGCAGCTTAAGTATATGCTTTAGTCACTTAGTTCCAGAATGTTTTCGGAATAACAGGAAAAAAAAAAAGATAAAATAGCGAAAGTTGTATAAAATAATAAAGAAGCTCATACCCAAATTCACAAAACTATTTTTTAAACCAAAGCACATTTGAATGAGTATGGAACCTCACTTGGCTCAGAAAAGTACTAATATATTTATCTCATTGTTTACATAAACTTTTACAGTTTCAGACCTCAACAGATCTAGGGGCCAGTCAAAATTAATCTTTGCTTTTTCCATTGGTTTGTCTCTGAAGGCTACGCAGCGTTCCCCAGCTTGGGAGGGGAGATCTGTGTCCCAGCCTGCATTCCAGCACTGCTCGGGGAGGGCGGGGAGAGGGAGGGCAATTAGAAATATGGCACGTAGATATTATTTTTTTTGTCTTCAACCCGTGAGAGATGTTGCTGGGAGTGAGACCCAGGCACTACTGTGGAGGCATTCCAGCCTACCTCTTCCTCAGAGGAGTCTGAGGGTACGGAGAGGGTAAAGAGAGATGCGAGAAGCTCTAGAGATAGAGACGGATGTTGTCAGAAGATGGTGGGAGCTGCTGTACCCAGCACATCTCCTTAATGTTAGCCATGGGGAGCTGGGCTGAGCTGTTTTCCAATCCTTTACTGCAAAACCTCCAAAAGCAAATTCCTGGCAAAAACCCCAAAAGCCCAGCTCTGTGCATTTGGGGGAGTTAGCAGGAGCCACAAAGATCACAGAAGACACCAAAGAGCTATCGACATGCAGCTTCTGTGAGGCTTTGTGGCTGCTGACGTGGAAGAGTACGCACAACTCTGAACCACCCCTCTGCACTGGGCAGGGGCTGTGGCAGAGGTGGCTGATCTCCCTGCGGTGACTTGGGTAGCTTTAATGGTCTGGCGTGAGGGCGAGAGCACGGGCGCCTAGCTGCCTTCTGTTCAGAGCTGTGCTGGGGCCCGAGCTGTACTGTTCGGTCCACCTGAGCCACCTTTTAATTAAACAGCTGGATTGGTTCACTCCAGACCTTACAGTCATGTGCAAAGAGCCCAACCAAAACTCCTAAGGCTTCCTAGGTGGAAACCTAAGCTTGATTTGCATGTTAGAACAGTTTAAAGACAACAGTGTAAAGATGACCAATGAAGATGGTTTGCTAAAATACCGCTGAAGCCAAAAAAAAAAAAAGGTTTAACAAAAAGCTCCCCATCATTAGTCTTGACCCTTTGTAGCTTTTACCTTCTACACCAAAGCCACCTCAAACATTTGAGGGGGGGCTGATGGAAAATGAAATATTAATTTTGCCTGGTCTTAATATCTAACAAAGATGGTGCAAACACTATTTGACAGTGTTGTTTTTGTATCAATATGTATGTGCAGTAATGAATGTATTTATTTCTCAGATTCTGTATGCACAGTTTTGCAATGTAATTCAGAAAGTTGCAAACACAAAGATGTGTCCGCAGGGTCTTCTCTACAGGATTTCAAAAAAATGAAAAAAATATATTAAAAAAAAAAGAATCTCAGAGACTCTCAGCATAGCCATAAACCATAACCTGTGAAGACAATACAAAGACTGGACTTTTGTAGCTTTGCATAGAAGAGGAATTTATGTTTTGCTGTATTTAAATGTTTCCATTTACAGTGTCACTCTTTTAAGATTCCTGTTTTGGTTTTTGTTTGTTTTTCCTCTCTCTCGTGTGTGTGGAAAGCATTGTTTTCAAGCAGTGCAGGTTCAAAGTCTGGGTTAGCAGTATTTTACCGTGTCGCTTCAGTTCTGAAAAGCAGGAGTATGGGTCTTGACCAGGGAAACATCCAGCACACTCAGTGAAACGAAACGAATTCTGAGGTGACTGCTGGCAAAATCCGTAGAAGTACAAGTCATCAGAGAAACAGTTGTGTGCTTCCGATTGCAGCTTGTGACTGAGACAAGTCTGTTATCCTGCCTGAAGGACAGGACGTAGCTCCTTTACTAAAACGTCCCCTTCATCCCTCACTTACTGTTTACTGTGGTAGCAATAAGGATCTCAAAAGTGGGGAGTTGATGCCTAAGATAGCCAGAGGAAGCTTCGTGCCAAACCCAACAGCAGCCTCTGTGCCATCTTGTGATGGGCCTTGCAAACGATACCGAAGCATCAGATTCCCTGTAGCGTAAGGTGGTTAGAGTCCCTGGGAAAAGCTGTATTTTACAAAGCCTCTTGTTCCAGTATTGGTGGAGTTAGCAGTTATGGACCTGCTACAGCCTTAAAAATTAGCAAGAAGAAAGGATGTCTGTTGATTTCTGGATATTTGCCAAATTCGGAAACTTTTCCAATCAGCTGTGCTGGAGTTAAGGGAAAAGCAAATAAAAAACAGAGAGACAAAACCTCCCTAACATTTTAAATGGGTTTGAGAGGCTCTAGATAGTAAACATCTAGCTCTCCCCAGACAGCAGAAATGCTCATCATTGAGATGGTGTGTTTGAATAAACATTTGTTTAAGCAAGAGTTTAAAATCTAAATGAGCTCTGAGCTGTAATTCTGGAATAATTAAATAGACTTCTGGCATTTTTTCTTAGTTTTTGTTTAAACTTAATGATTTGCTCAGCATCAGCAAAGTCTCTCAATTTATTGTAAAACCCTTTATTTCCATAAGCTTACTCTTGCACTCCAGAACTGGCCATATTCTTGAAAAAGAAAATTTGGGGGTTGCCTTCAATAGCTGAAAGTAGCTTGTTGCAACTTTTAAAGTCCCATGGTGCTTTATTGTCCTGATATTAGTGCAGGAGACAAGCAGGCAAGCAGCAGCTCATTCTCAGCCCTTTTCCACTCCTCATATTTTACTTTTTTTCAGAGTAGGGCAAGAAATTTCACCTTTGATGATTGCCCATTAGACTCACTAAATTTGCTACTTTCCTTGTAAAAGGAAAATATTTGGGATCGCTTGTGAGGCAGTTCCAGCTCTGCTGTAAGGCTCCTAGCTGGACCTCCTAGTCAGGAAGGCTTCTTTGTTTCAGCCCTAGTTCATCTCTGTGCCACAACAGCATTGCTATTTATTCTGCTTTGCTTGTTTTAACTAACTGGACTCAAAAATACTGAAACGTAAGTTTAGAGCTAGAAATGCATTTTTTGTTCAGTTGTCTCCTATCACAATCCTCTTCTTCCCCTTCTTCCCCAATTTTCCTAAGTATTTTGAAACCCAGTGTTGAACACATAGGGATCAATGGATCAGTGTTTTTTGAACAGAGCAGACCCTGTGGGATGCAGTAGGGAAGGCCTATAACAGAATACTTCGTGCTGCGTTTGTTGGCAGTTAGGGGACACACTTCATAGCACTTGCTTTCCCTGAGGAATGGGACGTTTTTTAAACTTTCTCATTCCCAAGTCATCAATCGAAGCACCTAGCACAACTGTTGCTCTAACTTCCACAGGAGTTTTGACTGGCTGGGGATAACTTTTCTATGATGAGAGGATCTTGTTCTAGCTGGCTGGATATTTTTCCCCATTTTATTTTAATATTTTAAATACAACTGAACAAGGGATGTTGCATCTCTCTCTTTTTTTTTAAATTTTAAGCCTTAACTATCAGTCAGTCTAGGAGCCCTGGATGTTTCCTGGGGAGGGGGAGAAGAGGGGAGGGCAAGGGAAAGGCCGACATTCCTGCTGCAATGTTCTGTTCATTTCCTTCAAGAGCTTGAATTCAGGTCAAAGCCACACATAGTTGTGGCTTCAACTCAAGTGTCATATAAAAAGATACAGAAATTATAATATGATCTCAGCATTCAGAAATTTGCAGTCTTAATGTACAGTGATGAGAAACTGTTATTTTATGATCTTTTCATTAAAAGCTTGATTGAAAAATTACATCTTTTGCTCTAGAGTTCACCTTGTTCCTATAGCTGACTCTCTCCATGTTTTCTCCTCCCTCATTTATTCTTGCCCAGGGATCCAAACCAGCTACTTCACAAAGCAGACCCAACACACACACATACGTAGCCTGACGAGCCACACACAACTTCTCATTTTACACACCTATGCACTTTGCTCATAAGCCAAAATCCAACGCTTGTTAGAATATAAGAAAGGATGAATTGCATGGGCCAGGCCAGCATACAGTAAATGTGCAGGCAATGGGTAATGGAGGAATTGTTATTTCACCTTTTTTGTTGTGACCCTGACCAAGTTGATGCTGTTTTTGAAAAGTTACCCCTGCTTTGTCCTAACCACAGTTTGAAAGCAGTGCTTGTCAGAGACAGTAGATGGACCTGCCGATCCATAAATCCCTTCAGTCTATTTGGGCTGTAAGTCAACTCCCTGGGCACATCTCTGAGGAGCAGAGAAACAGCTGAGGCAGAAAAGTTTCCTAAAATAAATTATGGTTCTCCATCCACCTGTGGTGCAGGTAAAAAGCGGAAATGCTTCCAGGGAAGATGGCTGTAATGACAAAAGCACCCACTGCAGATTTCAACCTCTTAAACGTTAAGATCCAGACATTTTTCCTTGGGCATGTTAAGTGTGACGCTAGCAAAATTAATCAACATTTCCTTGGCCTAGGTTCATAACAGTGTTTTCTGGTTCCCAGGACAGCTTTTTGGATCTAAGGCTCCTTCAATAAAATACCTATTTAATGGAGACAAATTAAGCATCTTCACCATAATGCAAGAGCCAAGCCTAGTATTTTGCAACATTTCGCTTTGTCACACTACTCATCACCACAGTTTTGCTGTTTCTCCCAGAGCCTGTTGGGTTGCCTTAAGATGCAGCAGAGTAACCCTGGCGTTGAATGAATAGATTTCTTTTTTCTCCTCCTTTCTTTTTTTTTTTTTAAACACAATGCTGACCATATTTTAAAGTGACTGACTGAAGGAGCTTCAAGTTTAGTCAGTTTTCTGACAGGTTGCAAAGTCAGCAGCATTGGTAAGAAAATCATTTTTATTTGTCCTTGGAGATGTGTTTTACCCAGCAAGGTTAAAGAGAAGGACAAAAACGAACAGAGAAACAGATGAAGAGCTACAGAAAATCAGCGGCTGTTTTTCAACAGCTCAGATGTGGTAGTGAGCCTGTACTCTTCTCCCAGCTACCAGTGACTTTTCCTTTTTTTTTCCTTTTTTTTTTTCTAATTTCTTCTGGAAGTTTTTGCTTCCTGGCACCCATTTCTCTGTGGCATAAGTGGTTTCCAGCATAGTTAATAGATTGCATGTTCTATTTTACTTTCTTTGCCGTGGTCAGCTCCTTTTCATCTCATAAGATCCTGTGACAACTATACAAAACTCTTCATATAATAACTTGCAACTGAAATGCAGCTGCCTCTGTGGTGGAACACTGAAATATGTACAACTGAAGTGCAGAGCGCAGGATGTAAAGGATACCAGATATGTCTGGAATGCCTGGGAATTTGTACTTTCTTCCCTCTGCTTTCATTGCCCCCATTTATTGGTAGGACTTCTTTTCTCCCAAACCCACATTTGCTTTCTCTCCACTACCCTTCTCCCTCTTGAAGAGCAAACAGACATCGGGTGAAACCTTTGAATGATAGGTTTGGTTTTTGCTTTTCTGCAGGAAATATAATTTCATAAAAATTAGAACTTTTCTATGGAACAAAACTCATATTTTTTTTAAAATGAAATTTTGTTTCAGCCACTGTTGAGGTCCCATTTGGACCCTGCTGAGTAGATACAGATGCAGAATGTTTGTTTGTTTCACAAGAACTCTGATGACTGATATCACATTAAGAAGTTAAAAGGGAAGGACAGGGTTTTTTTAAAAGAATAATTTCAGGTCAGTAAAAGCCAAAAGACTAGCACCTCACTTTGCAAATTATTTCTAAAATATGCCTTCATCCTGTTTTGTATTGAAAATAAACTTTGAAGCACTGGAGATTTTATCTGCAAGTAATGCCAAATTTTCAACAGCTCTAAGAATGCTGAAGCTGTTACCAGCTATTAATTTTGTGTATCTATCTGTGTTTTGTTTGTCTGGATGCACTACAAAGTTGCCCAGGTTTAAACAAATTGATTTTGTGTGCACTTATGCAAAGCCTGCTATGTACCAAGTTTAGTTAAATCAGTAATAGCTAAAGCTAGTGCATTTGCCTTAGCAAAACTCATAGTTCTTTGTCTTGTCCTTTTCTTGCACAGTGGGAGCCACCTCCTGCAGCCCCCCGTAAGCTGCATCTTGAGAATCCAACTGAAGGAGAGGCTGGCTGTGATGTACATATAGTCTTCAGCTCCCAACTCAGGACTATGCGATCCTTTATGGCAGGAAGCAAACTACCTAAAAGGCAAATAATGCAATGTTTGCATCCACTTGGAGCCTAGCCCCTAGACTGCAAATGTAATGCTGCTTTCATCCATCTCTGCACGTTCCTGTTTGCCTTAGGTCACAGCGTGCTTCTGGTAACACTACTGTTTCTTCGTGTTAATTTCATTAAGACTGTGTTCTTCCAGCATCTGAAGCCAACACCCATCCTACCCCCCTCACCTTGAGGTACCTGGTTTACAAAACCTGGCATAGAGGGCCAAAAATACTCCAAAGTTTGCTATTTGGACCAAAATTGCTTCCCTCTACAACTCCTCTGGGCGCTGCTCTTGCCTCAGTTCTGCAGTTTCCTCCCTCCTACAGGTCACCACACCACATCTTCCTTCTTTCCCTTCACAGGCTCTGTAGCAGTGATGGGTTTTGTTTTTTTTTTTTCCTCTGCAGTTCTGCTGTCTTAGTGATGAACACTATTGGAAACTGCTACAGAGCAAGGTCTGAATCCATGTGTTTCAGCTCGGTAGGTTGAGCCAGTTGTAAGAAAACATGATCTCCCTGCAATTACAGTGCATCCATAGCTCCAATACTATAGAGTGAAAAACATTCATCATACCGTCTTCTGCTGTTTCAGGTGCTAAGAAGAGAGGCCAGTGTAGCTGGTATGTATCAGCCCAGGAGGTGATTGATGGTCCTGCCCACTTCCTTTGCTTTCTGCCTTCTCACCATTTTGCCCCTTACCTTAGTTTCTTGCTTAGTTACAGAGAGCACTGGGAGAAGAGATGTTGCTCTCTCAGCAGGAGAGGGTAACTTTTTTTAATAATTTGTCTCTGAAGCAAAGGCCTAATTCTCCCTCTCTGTTCTTGTCCATCCTCTCCTTGTACACAATAATTAGATTTAAATAAAACAGACAGAATCCTGCACCCCTTGCCTCTGGATTCAGACTCATCCGGTTCATTTACTTTTGCTTAGAGATTTTGAATTTGATAAAAATCAAGAACTCTTCCAGAAGCCTGACTTGAAGCAAGCAGCACTTAAGGCTAGTAAAAACATGATATAGCCTTCCCTTGATTTCAGAGGACAGCGGCGGCAGAGCAGATGCTAGCTCTAAGGTTTTTTGGTCAGCCTCCCTGCACAGCATGTGTTTGCATTGTCTAGTTGTTTGGTGTGCACCTACTGCCCGGTACGGGCGCTAAGGATTCAGACGCAGGAACCTGGCCAGACTACATAACCACATCCCCTGGCTGTGGCCGCACAGTGAGCAGTTTATGAGCACTAGGCAGGAATCGAGCTCCACACCTGGGCAGACGCTGCTTCTCTGTGGCCCTATAGATCTGTGTGCCTTTACAGTAACGGGCCTCGCCATTCAAACGCCATCTGGGACTGGCCGGACAGATCTGACCGCAGCACAGTGGAGAGGGCAGCATCACCAGATGTCACTTATCAGCCTCCCAGGCATCCATAAAACGTGCAGAACTAAGCTCTGGGTTTCTAGCGTTGTCACCAGAGGCTCTCTCTACCCCCATCGCCTGGCAGCAGCCTCCTGCCAGCTCCAGCTGGTCCCCTTGCCACAATAGCAGCCAAAGGCCAGCCAGGGAAGATTGCACAACCAGGCCTTGATCTGTATTTTCCACTGCTCAGCCAGCAAACCCCTCCTTTTTTCCAGCACAGCTGTTTTCCATCTCTGCTCAGGAAACATGCCCTGTTTTTGATTCCTGGGTCTTGGCTTTATGAAGCAGTCATGGGCAGGCTGTCTGGGTGGAACGGGTCACAAAGTGGCTGTGGGATAACTCTGGATTCTGAATGCCAACACAGAACAAAGGGGAGCTTTGCCAAGGCTCAGGTGAGCCTGGGGTCAGCACACAGACAGGCTACTGGCGCAAGCACGAATGCAGGGCTTGCTTTCTCTGGGCTGTGGTGTTTGAAATCCCCCCTCCCTTTTCCCTCTCCTGCCCGCTTGCCACAGCCTTTTCCTGGTTAGATCCACGTTTCAGTAACGACGGGTGCATGGGTGATGGTGTAACTTTTTTGCTACACCTTACTCATGCAAAACTCCTAGCCAAGGTGGCTGTCTCTTCTTAAGCCACCAGCCTTGTATGGCTGGGTTAATAAGCTGCCAGTTTGTCCCCTTCTAGGCATTTTGGTTGATAGTATCACGACATGCAGCTATGGCTTGGTAACTTGTAGCCCTGCCATTAAAGACATTTAGTCCACAGCACAAGCAGAGGATGGTGGAGTGGCAGGCAGTGGGTGGAGGCCCAGGGTGAAGCACAGACCTGGATGTACTCCCCTCAGGAACACCAGCAGCCAGAAACACCCTGGCATTGCACTTCTTGGCTCTCTCCCCAAAACACTGGAAATTAGCCAGCTCCCTGGTCATATCGACCTGGAAATTAGCTAGCTTCCTCAAGGGTTAAGGCATTAATGTTAACACCATCTATATTAACTAAAAATGATACATGTGCAAAAAGGGCTGAGTTACAGCTGTTACAAGAGTCATACATTGGCTTTTCTGAGTCCTTTACATGTGAAGTGTGGTCCTTTACAGCAAAGGCCTATAAAGTGTCTTTTAGGCTGGAATGGGTAGAAGGGGCAGTTACGATGAACAGCCTTGGAGCTCACAAAGATGTGCTGCAGAGCAGGCTTTGAGATCACCAAGGGCAGAACAAATGGTGGAGGAGGCTGATCACTTTTTCTCTTTTTTCCCAGAGGGGCAGAGCTAAAAACCAGCTGGGCAGCATCATCAAACTGCCTGGCTGTGCATAGGTAGAAGCAACAAACAGAAAAAGAGAAGGGAAGCAGAGTTCCGCCTCCTTTTCTTTTACAAATTTATACTTGATAAGTTCCTGGCCGCTCTAACTGGTTTAAGAGTGTCCACACAAAGGCCTTACTGCCATAAGAGGAAGGATTAAAAAAATCACTTAATTGAATCATTGCTGTCATCACACAAGGCACAGCCTGAGCAGCAGCAGTTGACGTGGGCAGCAACTAGGGAATCTTCTGCTATAGCTACTTCTTTGCTTTTAGTGGGAGTCTTTGTTTCAGGGCTGGGGGTGCAGGTGGGAACCGGAGGAGGGGAAGGAAAGCAAGCAGGCTCCAATGTCTCTAGCAGTGCATTGCAGTCCTGCCCAACAGACAGATGTAGCCTGCTCTTCCAGTCTCAGGTCTCTTCTGAGCAGAGCGTGCCACTCACACCAGATTGTGCAACAGCAGTTTAGGATGTGTACAAACACTGGCAGGAGGGAGAGATGTCAGTCCTTGGTGTAAACTCTGACCTAGCCTGGCTTCAAGCCACTGATCACAGTGGCAAGGTGTATGTATGCCAGGGCTTGTCACACACTCACAGTGCACTCTACCCTTCCCCACAAGGTCCGACAGGCTCCTCCTGTGCTTTGCTTTCTATGTGTACACATAACACAGTCTATGAGCACTTTGTCCTGCCTCTTTCCTTTGAAGGCAGCAAAGGTGACAGGGATCTCCATTATTTTAGAGAGCATTTAGCTTAATCTCCTGAACTCCTTACAAGAGGAGTTCCTCCTGACCTCCTGACCACTGTGGATACTTTCTACAGAGGCATATTAACTTCCCTTTATTTGGTTGGAGTGCCTGCCTATTCTCATTACACTTTTGCCCTGCACAGTACTGTTCTGCAAACTATCATACTACAGAAGACCTCTGACCACAAAGTCCAGACCAGTTCCTGGTCCATAGCAAAACTGTAATACAAGTAAAACAACAATTTTCAGATGGATCACCCTTTCTGGCGGCGTCAGATAGCTCAATAGTGGCTCATGCATGGTCTGTGGGGCACATCCTCCCAGCAGCATGGCCCCTTCACACCCTAGGAACCAGTGAAGCAACATTCTTGAGCAACGAAGGGAAGCATGACACAGTGGCACATAAAAAGAACTTGTTAAACTTCTTCCACTGCCGTGTTCTTTCTGCTGGGCTCTGATTTAACCTTCTCTCCAATGTCAGTACCTTGCCTTTACCTTCATCCCCATTTTGTTAACTCATTTTTACAGTTTAATTTTCTTTTGCACAAGGCACAGTTAAAGAGGCTTAGGGAAAAGAAAGACTTGCTTTGTTTTGATGCCAAAGGTAATTTTTTTAATTTCTTTTTTTCCCTTTTCAGTTTTTTTAGTCTAAACAAGAGATGACATACCTTTTGAAAAGCAGCTTTCCTGGGGTTGCTTGTGCCCTGAAAACATATACACCTGGAAATTCCAGTGCTTGAGAAGAGCTGTATAAGATCAGTCCGTAAATGTTTTTGCTGCACTTGCGGAGCTAGAAGATGGGCTAGATTCCATGCTCAGTGGCTTCAGTCTTCCCTAGAAATGACAATACACGGAAGCATCAGCACTGAAACATAAGAGCAGACTAAAAGACAAGGCTTCTTTCACTTTAACAAGATCTCTTGAACAGCCTTCCTCAACATATTCAGAAAGGTGATGCTTTGACAACCTGACCTCAAATTATGCAGTATACCAGTATACGTAAGAGACTTCTTAATGCTGCAAGAACCACAGTGCCAGAAGCACAAAGCAAAGCTTCTCCAAGCCTTCTTAACAAATAGACCTAGTCCTAAAAGTTTCTGTATTGGCTGGTTCTATCTGCCTCATTAATTCTATCATTTCTCCAGGCTTAAACTGCATTTCTTTTATATGAGCAAAGCCTGGCACTGTCTGCTTCTGGAGAGCACTAAATTCTTCAGACAGCCTTGAGGTGCTTGAAGGGAGGATCTGTGAACACATATAAAAATATGTGCGAGCAAACTATGAAGTCTGTTACAAAAGCCAGAGAGGTTTAAGCTGTGCTGCCCTTCAAAGGAGGCCTGTTCTGAGCAGAATTAGGTAACATCCCATCTAAACCACGACTGCCCATGTCACTTAAGCTGATGGAACTGAACATGTATTAACCATGCAGTGGGAGGGAAGATTTCAGAAAAGGTCCTTCACATCTACAAGCCTTTGATCATTAATTTAGCCTTTTGTTCCTTGGTTCCTGCTACAGCCAAAGCACTCCATCAGGCAGCCGAGGGGATGGCTGTTTTAGAAGCGTGCATCGCAATAAGGAGAGTTAGCAATCTATGTCAGGTTGCTCTAGGCCTTATCCAATTGAGTTCTGAGAATCTCCAAAGATGGAGCTTTCATACACTTGCTGGGCTACCTGTTCCAGTGCTTAACCCCCTCTCACTGTGAAATCTTTTTCTGTACATCCAAGTGGATAGGTAATTCAGTAGGCTGTCTAAAATGCCAGCATTATACTTTCCTCCCTAACTTGACGTGTGGAGGCTCCAGGCCACCAGGAAAATCACAACAGTCACAGCATTACAAAGGGAGCCTGCAGTGTAATTATGTATGGGCACACAGGCTGGAGGGGCCCATGGGTCTGGAGATGACAAAAGCATGGTAACTGGCTACGCCTTGTCTTTGTTTCTCAAGGCCTGTGCCAACTGTGCTGCCAACCATGTGTACTGTGCACATTAGGTAATGGTCTGGAAAAGCCTTCCCTCTAGAGGCATGTTCTGTGTTCATGGTCTTTGCTGCCATGCAGCCAACCAGCTCTCCTTCCTCTTCCTTAGCTTTGTGAGCCTGGGACTGTGGAGGAGTCAGCCCATGTAAGGGCTGCAAGGAGCAGTCATCCTCTTGTTCAACTCTTCAGCTTGTTAAGGAGTGGCACTATGCAATGCTGAAGGCAGAAGCAGGGCACAGATCCTGAGCAGCAGGTGTGGTATGGCACAGACCGAGAGAGGGCCTGGGGGGATCCATAATGCTGAAAGCAACAGATGCCCCTCTTCGTCTCTTACAGAATCACAGAATCACATAGGTTGGAAAAGACCTTTAAGATCATTGAGTCCAACCTCTTAGGCAAGCTGCGCCTCAGTGACTTTATGTGCTTTTTTAAGGTACAATTTAAGGTACAGGGAAATCCATATTTAGGAAGTGGCAATAGGAGGAATTCAGCTAATGCCACCATATCTGCATCCACTCTGCTTTAAAGAGTACATAGGGCCTTGCTTTCCTCTGACAGATGGGTGAAGGGAGAGGCCAGGGACTGGACATGCATTCAGTTTATTCTCCTGGCTTTGAAAGGCTTAGTTATAGTAGGGCTGAGAGCCAAATGCAACCCTGTCTTGAGCCGCTCCTTCTCCTCCCCCACTAAAGAATGATCTTTAAGCTCTGGACTCTCATCTCCACCCAAAATGACTGCCCTGATTTATTTTATTCTTTTTTGTTGTTTCCTTTTAAATCACTCCTAAGCTAAGCTTTTGTTTGCCAAGTTTTCAGCCTGGAGCAAATTTTTACAGTCGAATTATAACCTCCTCTCCTTCCCCTTGAAAAAGAGGTGATTTTCTAGATATGCTGCTGTCCCACCCATTACTCACCTTGCTGCTGGGAGGCAGGGGAGATGGCAAGCTTTTTAAATATCAGCATCTCAAAGTTCAGTGGCACAGGCATGGGCACACATCTGGTTAAACCATTTCCCCCCTGTCTTGGCTCAAAATTCTTGGCTGAGACATCTCATGGCAGTAGACGTGTCCAGGGAGCTGAGAGGGAGGGAATAAAGGAGACAAAGTGGTTAGGTTTCTCAGAAAGGGAATGGTTGTGGGCTGGAATATAAAGAAATGCCAGGACTGGAGAGTCTGCTCTCTCAGCACATTACAGGGTTTTGACTCTCCAGGGCAGTGTGATGCTAACCCACACTTGAGAAGCCCCCTCTAAATCACAGACTGCAAAAAGCAGAAGACAGCTGAGGCCATTGCCTTCCACTGAAGGGACAAATGGGAGATGGTCTGAAAAGGTACTATGACCTGGAGCCTCAGAGGGACTTAGACATTTCTTTTCCTCAGGGATTTCAGTTTCCCCACTTAGAACCCAGTGAAAGCCTGAAAATCCCTGCTCATCTGCCAGTGAATTCTCAATGCCAATTTTGAAGCCAGTAACTTTCTGGAGAAGACGTTTCAAAGCAAGCAACTTCCTCTCCCCAGCCGCCTGCTTTACCAGAGGGGTCCAGTCCCTCGTGCTTACTCAGAGCATGCCTAAAAATGTTATTTGTTGTCTGGGATGGGGTGTGGGAGAGCACAAATAGGAGGAGAATAAGACATATTTGGTGAGAATTCCCCGTGGATGTGTCAGATCAGGATTGAAAGTCCTTCACTGGATTAGAGATGTTTCTTGTACCAGAATTGATGCCCAAATTACTCTGCATTACCACCTTTTATTATTTTTATCAACTTATTTCCCCTCCTCCCACAAGATCAGTTAAAAAGCAGTGGTTGCCTCCAGGCAGATTGCCTGCCTTTCCACCACAGTCCCTCTCCTAAGGAATTGCTCCATGTTAGGAGCCACCGTAGTGCATAATGACATTTTTACACATGCTGACACTGGCAGCAAGTTATATGATTGCTAGGCTTCAAACTACTCAGTGCACAGGTCTTCTAGAAGGGCTGTTGACTGGGAAGGAGAACAACCAACATTCAGCACAACAAAAAGGCCAATTCTGGTATTGAGCTTCTCTGCAATGAGGGGAGCTAGACACAGGACTAACTTCGAACTTGGTGACATCATCAGATGTGCAAAGCCACACAAGATGGTGCATCTCAAGTTCTGAAGAAGGTCCAAGGGTAAGAAAACCACAGGGTAAAATGGATCTCTTGCTTTCCCCTGTGAGTTAGAATCTAAGTGAGGGAAAGTAAGAGGAGCCTCTTCCTACAGGCAAGCTCTCAGCTGCATATTAACTCCACTGTCCAGGGAGTCACAGAAACTGAGGACAAAAAGGGACCTTCTGGTCCATCTGCTTGCTCCAAGGCAGGTCAGCTCAGTCTGCCATCCTTGACTGCAATTTTTATACTGTGTTTTAAGTATTTCCTTCACAGACCCCACAGCCACCTTTGCACTTTATTCCAGAACTTCATTAGCTTTACTGCTATAAAGAATTTTTCCTAATGTCTCGCTGTAGTTAAAAACCTTGACACTTTGTCCTATATGCCCTGGATATGGAGAACAAATTACAAGCATTCTCCTTGTATTACTTGTATTGTCCCTCCAGCCCTTTACTACTCCATGATGTTATCACATTTCTCCTTCATTCTTCTTAAGAGCCTCAGGCTCTCTCAGCTCTCGTCTTCTAGACCTCCTAGATCCTCTTCTGATACCTTAAGGCAAATGCCAAGCTTGCTATCTTAGCAGAGAATGGCATAGCCCCACACTTTGGGGGCAAGGACTGAAGTGTAGCTACATGCCAGATTGTCTCAAATAATTGAGCCGGCTTGAAAATGTCTTCTTTCCACTGGCTTTGCTGTGGTACTACAGTTCACCCCTTTCCCCAGTTGTGATTATCAGTTAGTCTGCAGGCTATGTTCCAGCACAGCCTGGAAAAAAACAACTTTAAAAAAAATATGGAGAGCTGTTTTTAACTGGGATATTTCCAGGGATCTATAAGAACTTCTGAAGCTAGTTTCACCTCCCAAGCCAGCTCATCACAACTACCCTCTAACAGGTGTTTTGCAAGTGTAGTTACAGAATCACAGACTTGCTGAGGTTGGAGGCACCTCTGGAGATCATCTAGTCCAACCCCCTTGCTCAAGGCCGAGTCAGCTATAGCAGGTTGCCCAGGACATGTCCTGCTGGGTTTTGAATTATCTCTGAGGATGGAGACTCCACAGCCTGTCTGGGCAACCTGTTCTTATGTTCAAACACCCTTACAGTAGAAATCACTAAGATGACCCTGGCTCCGTCCTCTTTATTCCCTCCCATCAAGTATTTACACACATCAGCTAATCATATCCAACTCCAAAAACCTGCTCTTTTCTCTCCTCCACAGGTCTTTTTCCCATTAATATTTGATCTGGTCAGTAAAGCAGATTCCAGTTTTAGGGAGCTGCCAGGGTGACACACACAGCTAACAACCACTCAGGTGACCCCAAGTGTTTGCTTGCTCCTGTTCTGATCATATCTACATGACCAAACCTTGTTGTACTTCACAGTGATGAAGAAGCAAGGATGCAGGCACCATAGGTATCAAAGCCGGCATCAGAAGACAGGGATGAAGAACTGCTCTACTCATCTTCTGTATCACATTCTTGCCATTCATTAAAAAAGCTCCCACCAACCACCACCACCATCATGTCTAGAAGCCTGCAGGGTGATAAATACTTAAAAGCCCCTGTGTAAGGAATCTTGTTACGCCTGCCTGAATCTGCAGGCAGCCTGAGAAGCATGAATAGCTGTCACTTATCTTGACATAAGGTAACTAAGAACCACAGTTCTGGAAAGGGTAGGAAAGGATAAGAGAGCAGCAGCCCAGTATCTTTCCCAAAATACTGGATTTGTTACCCAGCTTCCAAACTACTATCCTGGCTATACTACGGAAGGATCACAGTAGGGTGGAGATAGAGAAAGAAACTGCTCCTCCCTCCATTCTCAGTGGTGTGCCAAGATCCCAAATTGCACTAATTTGACCTTGCCAGACTTTTCAAGGAAACAATTACAGGGGTCTCTGCCCTTGGGACTTTACATTCAAAGTCTCCAACCCTTCAAAGATGTATGCACTTTCTTGGCTTACAGCTGCTCATATCAACAAGATATGAATGAGTTACAGGCAAAGAAGAAAGGCTGGGACATGCATACTCTTGCAAGAGTTGTCGGAGAGCAGAAGACTATCACAAACTTTTCCCTCTCCACCACGTGAAAAACTTTACAAACCGTGGACACTTGTGACCTTCCCCCTTGTCTAAAGCCTGATGTTTCCCTGGAATATTTGTCTTTCCTACACTTCCCCTCAGTAATGATCCAATCAAGTAGAACTCTTCTGGTATTAATCCGATGAGCAGGGGAGCACTTTGTGGTTAATACTATCAATGGGGATGTCAGGAAGGCTTTGACAGGATTATCCTTGGAATTTGCCATTTATTAACTAGGCCATTAGCTAAAATGGCACAGCTGGGGCGGGGCCGGTTTTGCTTTGCACATGGGAGATGCCTTGTTCAAGGGTGGGGAAGCTGAGGGCGGTGGAGTTCTGTCTCCATCTGATTCAGAGATCTTGAACAGCTGCCCTGGCAGCCCTGAGATATCTTTCCCCATCTGTGCGTCTTTCTTTGCTTTCATCATCTCTTCCCATTATTGGGAAACCATCACAAATCAAGCTGCAGACTGAGCTAGGAGAGCTTGCACCACCAAGTGTAAGCTTGTGGTCCTGACCTGGGGAGGACGGGAATGAAACCCTGCTGTTACAGGCTGTTCTGCTATGGGAGGCCAGAGATAAACGCTCCAAGCCCCTAGCCCAGGGCACCAGGAAGGAGAAACTGGGTTTAGAAATAGAGGCATATTGAACTTGCAGAAGCAGCTGGGATACAAAGTAGGTGCATGCAAAAAGTTTAGGCAAGCAAGGGAAACAAAACAAAAAATTTGTCTTCTCTCCTTGAAATTTAGCGCTGCTGTTTGCCCAACACAGACAGATGGATAAACAGAGTCAGGTAATGGGAAGAATACAACCAAATATTAAAAAGGAAACAAATGTAAAAATATAGTTGCAACACCCTTCCCCTCCAAGCAGGTTTCTATCCCAAATTCCAGAGGCACTAGGCATCATTTGCTGTGCTCCAGACAACTTTACATGGGCTATTGCTGGATGGAACTTTTGCAAACTTCAGTCTCAAAGATCATTGCACCAGAGAAGAGACAGACAGAGGCACCCAGGAACAAAAGTAGCTGGGCCATAAAGCAAAGGGACAAAGAGTGAAAGAAACTCCCCTAACACATCGCAGGACATGTCTTACTCACTCCTTATTCAGGCAGGAGTAGGAAAATAAAACAAGACCTCTATTCAGTGCTATTTTTCTTGGTAGCACACCTCAGGAAAGACAGCAGGGATTCCCTCTGCACTGCTAGTTCTGCAGGATGAATCCCATGCGATGACACTGGTTTCCTTGCAGAAAAGGGGGGTGTCATCCTCGGGGGCTGGTGGAGCACAGGGCTCCAGAGCAGGGATTGCAGGGAGAGGACAACAGGTGCTCCGCAGGACAGACGTGAGTCAGTGTCTGGAAGTCTAAGGTGAATGTAGCCCCGACAGAGCTTGAAAGCTGCCTCCAAATAGCATCTTCCTCTACCATTGCCAGGGACAAAACCCATGCCTGGATGGAACCAGCCCACTGGTGTGGCCCAGCAAGGCAATTTTTACATTCTTACAAACCCCAGAATCACAAAGGCATTGATTGAGAGCTTTTAGCAGCTCTCAAAGTTTGGGCACTGCAGTACCTGTCACTGCATTCAGACACCCCACAGCATTTATTTGCCATGAGTAAGTCAGTGGAGTAACTGGACTCATCATGGAACAAAACTGGGCTCTTGCAGAGCATTTAGACAAGGGAAAGAAATGTTGCTCTTCTTGGACGGAGCACTGAATGTAGAAAGGCAAAAACCGGCACTCATTTCTAAATCATGTCCTGCCTGGTCAGCTAAAGAATTAGCACTGGAATCCAGAACGCTGCAGGAACAAAAGCACATCCAACCCATGCAGTCTCCGCTGCTTCAATACACACAGGGAACATATTTATGTAATTCCATCCACTCGCACTTGAAATGTGGCACATATGCATAGAGAGGCCTGCAAAAGAAGGCCCTTGAAATCTCAGTAAAATTTGTAAAATGGATTTCCTAGATCATAAACCAAGATCTTGCATCAGCCCTTTACCATTTATTCTACACACACAGAATTAACTGAAAATTCAACAGCTACTCCATAACTTCTCACATTGCCTATGGAAAAACCTATCAACTCATGTCTCAAAGTCCAGGTGTGAAATTCCTGTTTCTCAATTTGTTCCAGCAATTGGTCTGATGAGGGAACATCCCAGAAAAGGTATTTCTTCACCAGGTACTTTGCAGAAGTCTGGCTTCTGAACCCAAATTCCCTATACCAATGTATCTTCTTCACCTTAAGCAGATCACTTAGTCTTAATTTAGAAAGAAGGCTATGGGCTCTCCTTGAGGCAGCTTGCTCCAGAGGTCCACCAAAAGATAAATGAAAAGCCAAAAAAATGTCAACATAAAATAGAGACTGAACCTAGCAAAACTGCTGCTGATATTCGGGAGCAGAAACCACATGCCTCTTGCCTGAACAATTTCCAAACCATAAATGATGTTTAATGTGGAAAAAGTCATAAATGTACAAAAGTTACTTCTAAAACCAAAAGCACAGAGTTTCTTACTTACAGCTTTGATGAATGAAGTGTTCTGTATTCTGGCGTCACGCTTGGCACTCTAAAGAACCTTTCTGCTAGGTGGAAATTAATGGCACTGCATGTCAGCATGTCCACTGGCTTTGCAGCAGGCTGGAGAGTGCCCTTCAAGATCCTAACACAGGCTATTTCTGTTGACTGCTCAGCAAGATGGAATATGTTCTCCTTCCACCAGTGGTATATCACAAGGAAGGGTTAAATAATACTAAAAGGACTTTAAATGTTGCTGTTCATTATGTTCTTTTGTGCTCTCAGTTTTTACCTGTCTTTCAGCTACGCATTCTCTACTGTCCAATTCAGCAAAAGATAATGTGTGAATAAATCATGCACAAACCAGAAGTGGTTCGCATACAGCAAAGCAGATTAAAGTATTTCAAAAGGACACAGGAGTTAAAGGAAATGATGCTCTAGTCTCCTCTCTGTTGCTGTTGATTTGCAGACATTTCCAAGTATGTTCCAAAACTATATTTAAAATTAAGCTTTTAAAGTAAACAGTTTGCAGTGGGCGCCAAGATTGCTTTAATGCCAAAATAGAAAACTCTGTCTGTCTGGCACATGCATCACTTTCCAAGCAGGAAATCCAACAAAGCATTTAATACAACAGACATCATTTGATAGTCTCAACTAAGACGCCCACTTGGCACTGGCAGTAACCAGTCTTCCATCAACTGCATCCAAAAATGATGCTTGCCTAACTCGTTATCATGCAAAGCATTAATGGGAGTATCTTCCTCTTTTGAAGTCCGTTGGAACTGGAAACGTAAGCTGAAAACGCCTGGTACACAACCATGCAGAACATCTGAGAACTACCCTTCCGAGATGGAAGCAGACAGAATAACATTGGAAGCAGAGCTTCCCAGCCTTTTCTGTACTGTGAGTCACATCATCTACACACAGTGCTGGGGAATCCCTATGGGAGCTACAGCCATGGGGAACACAGGGAAGCAAAGCTAATAACTATTTTATATATTTATTTGAATAGCTGGAAGAGGTCAGTAAGCCTGTAGCTGCCCTGTCAGCTCTCTGAAGGCAACTAGTGGCTAGTCAGCAGACCACAGTTTTGAGTGCTGCTATCTGAGCTGTTTTCTTTTTTTCCCACCACACTTTTCACATTACATAATCCCAAACTTTTGTACAAGGTTCTTTTTCTCTTCCTGCATCCGTGAGAGGTGTGGGGTCTTCACTTGGTGTGAGAGCGTGCTATATTAAGGCCTTCACTTACAAAACACAGCATCACTTAGAAAAAGCAGTGATGCGTAGTGTAAAAGTTGCTACAAACATGCACGTAATTTTGCTTATAAACATATGTATGACATCAGATCCTCATGACAAAGTCTTACTATAAATGCTTGAAGATTCATAGTTTTCCTATGCAAAGGTGGTCTGTTGAAAGAAATTCATAGCTGAAAATATTACATCACCGTATGATTTAAGCATATCCCTCAGCAATCTTCTGAAGCCTTGCCCCTACTCAGAGAAAAGGCATGCTACGTACCAATGGATCTTTTTGAGCAGGTCCTGATAATCGTTTTCGTCATTTCTAACAACCAGTGACTTGGTTTTCCTTTTTCCCTCCCGCACCTCACTCAGTGAATTAAACAGGCTGTCAATGGCTCAAGGCCAAGTCTGGCCCTCTCACTCTGACAGCATGCTTTAATTTTGCTGTTCAAGCACTTTTTCCGGGACAGGTGCCCAGTTAAGTGCTTTAGAAACCAGTGTTTACTATTCACGAGAGGAAGAATTTCAGGAAAAATACCATCATAACATCCATGACGGGGTTTTTTATCACTCTTGTTACAGCCATGCACTTTTGGCATGTCAGCCTTCTGAAATGTGCCTCTTTTGGGGTCCAACCCACTCTAGGTTGCAGTTTTCTGTGCATCTGGAGTGAACATTGCCTCAGGTCTGGTAGCGTGCAGATCTGTGGCAGTGTTCTTCCTGGGACACTGGGAAGCAGTGATTAACAGACCCCTTAAAGCCAAGCAGTTGGAACTAAAGTATCTCAGAAGAAATATAGTGCTTAACGGACCCAGTGTAGCATACCTGGTCTTTCCTTAAGGCTGGAACTGGAAAGACCCAAATCCTTTGTGTCTCAGCAGACACCTAATTCCTGAACAGGCTACAGAGTTGAGTGTCCCCCCTAACAGCTCCTGAAGTTATCTCTCTTTTTCACTGTCAATATATTTTAGTATTTGACTTCTAACAAGATTTCTCCCCAACATAAGCAAATTCCACATCATATTAGTGGCTGGTGCAGCTAGGTCAGTCTGTACACACAGCTAAGTGTCATATACCAGATACAGAAGGAATTAGCTTGAGTTCCACGTGAATGATGAGGCATTCTTCATCAGTGGGAGTTTTATTTTACTCTCTTGCTCATTATCAAATGCTGCTCCTGCTTCTTACTCATTTGCAATGTGCCTATGTCTTTAGAGCTTCTGTACAGCCTCCAGCAATCCAGGCACTGCTTCCATGCTCCATCCTGGTGCGTGCTTGTAATTACCTTTCCTGTTTTTCCTATCCTTTTCCCAAAAGGCTGAGGCACTTTTTCCTCTTTGCTTTTTCTCAGCTATCATACGTGTTTTCCTCACACCTATTCAAAATTCACCACCATAACAGTCCAACATACCACCACTGTCTGTGTCACAGCAACAGTCGTGGAGCAGTCATTTCTGGAGCTGCTATGGAAACACAGCATTGCTGAAGGAGTGTTCTGGGCAACTCATGGCTCCTCACCTGCAGCCTGGGGGCACACCACCTGAAGCTGCTATCACGATGCCCTATTTCCTATCTCATTAAGTGCAGAAGGTAAATTGCAATCCTTTGTTCCTCAGCGTGGAGTACAGAAGTATCCTGAATCAACTCTTTTTTTTAAAAAAATATGCTTATTTCTTTTGGAGACTACTTCCAAACGTGATTTTAAAAAACAGTTAGGAATGAAGAATACAGTGGTACATTATTCAAATGAATGAAAATCCCCACCACTGTAATGCTGCACCCTCTTTCTCACCTAAATTCACTGAGCTTCAGCTTTTAACCACTGAATACTAATACTTTTTTTTGCCCTAGTTGGACAACTCCGTCATCAAAGCTGTACTCTCTAAACAAGTACCAAGAGATTACAATAAGACCCTTCTTTTCAGTAAATGAAACATATTGCTAAATGGGGTGCTAAAATTGACTCTGAGTTATCAAATGCAGAAGTCTCCAGCTCAAAACACATAGACCAAGGGACAACAAGTGTTGATACAGCTTTGAGTCAATGGAAACATTGAGATTATTTCCACCGGCATCGGTGAGAGCATAGCCAGGTTATAATGCAATAAAGAGACACTCTGGAACCTCAAATTCTTCTAAAGGAAATGGTCCTTAGACCAGGCTTGAAGCTTTCTAGTGAAGAGACACAAAAGTTTGTCCTCTTGCCACACAGACTTTGTTTGGTGACTAAGTATGCCTGAGTATCTTGTTAACATGCCCTACGATCTCGAAAGCTGACCCTTTGCCATAAGAAGTGTGACAAAGACACAAGCCCTTGAATGGGGGAAAAAAGGCTGTATGCCCCAAGCACTGTAACCCGAATAAAGGTGCTTTCTAAAGGAACAAAGACGCTTGTACACAGGTGCCTGCTACAATTGCTGCTGCTTGAGTCAGTGGGTAAAGTGCAAGACAGCAACACTTGGGAATTGGGCAGCACGGGAGTTTGAAGCAAAGAGGCTGGTCTGCTTAGCCTCTTGATTTCACAACAGTTCCTGAAGATTTCTGAGTTCCAGGAGAGCTGCCCGACTTCCTCTGAGCCTCTGCCTCCAAGCTGCATTCGCAACACTGGCGGCCTGTGTATTTCAGGAATGCGAAAAACTGGCACGGTGAGGTCTATGATTCAGCCAAGATGATGTGTTGGGACATGACTGAAGTTAATTAAAAGGAGCTTAAGACAGACAGACAAAAAAAAAGAGTTTGCAAGACTTCTTAAAGAGCCAATTAATTATTATTTGTGGCTGCACACGCCAGCTGGGCCACAACATGGAACCTCCCCAGCCCTTACCACTCACCTCAGAGCCTTTATACAACACCAAAGAAACCCCATATGCAGGTCAGCCTTCAGGAGCTCTGGACCAAACTCCCTGCACTGGAGCTGGGTAGAACTTTACTGAAATCAGCAGAATAGCATCGTTTACACCCACAAATTTATGCTAGGTCTTAATGGCGCACACAGAAGCAAGAAATGAACAATATCTTTGTTGACATGTAAAAAAGCATGGGCTACTGCAGAGCAGGATGACCCAGGGACAATCGTCTTCGTGTGCATGGACTGGAAAAGGAAGGACTGCCTCTGCCTGGAGTCAGGGTGGGGGAAGAGAGAATAAATGTGAATAATTTCATCCTCTCTACTGTATGATAGTGAGCATTTTCAGAGCTGCACGAGGCACCCACACTAAAAGAAGCACAGTTTCCCAGAACACACTTCCAGACTAGTTTCCTATAAAGAATTCATTGCCTCCTCAGCAATTCCCTAAGACTCTAAATTCCGAGTCCTGAGTCTATGGTGCCAAACTCTTCATCACCTCCCCAGGACAGCAGAGCAATGCTCACATGCATAAGCAACCTAAGCAACCTCCTCGCTTAAATTCTTCTACGCATTCAGCTAGCACCGTCCCAGAGGGGCAGCTGAGCAAAGACAGCAGTGGGTCTCGCCATAGACGAGCCTGGCTGGGAACTCGCAGCCTCGTGCACTGCACAAAGACACAGCAGTCGGAGCCACCCGTGGCCTGAGCAGGCTGCCCAACCCACGCTTACCAAAATTTGCACTTTTCCTGCTCTAGAGGAACAGACCCTACTACACCCTGTCAGTAACCAACAAGTATGTTTAGCAGGAGGCTGCAAATTTTAAGGAAGGGGACTTTGTACTCCGTCTCCCTGTCATTTCCCGGGCTTATGGCGATTACAGCTTACAAGGCTCCTGTGTGCATGCGACTGGCACAGCTGCTCCCCAGCCGGGCGAGGAGCCTCCTACCGCTGCAGGCCCCACACCTGCTTGCACAGCCCTACCTGCATGTATACCTTGGCAGCCCCTGTGGCATTTGCTGGGGTGGGGGTGGGAAGACCATGGTGTCATTTACACACAGGTTGAGCAAACCAGGTGCAATTACTTTGGGTTTGTCTGAAGAATCCTCCACCCTTCTCAAGCTATTTAACCCCTGCAGTGCCAAACCTTTATGCATGCCCAGGGCAATGAGAGCATTAGGGTGCTGGTTTTGGCTGGGATAGAGTTAATTTTCTTCATAGTAGCTAGTATGAGACTATGTTTTGGATTTGTGCTGAAAACAGTGTTGATAATACAGGGATGTTTTAGTTACTGCTAAAGAGTCAAGGCCGTTTCTGCTTCTCACACCACCCCACCAGCAAGTAGGCTGGGGGTGCACAAGAAGTTGAGAAGAGAGGTGCAGAGAAGAAATCTTTAGGTCAATCATTACTCCCAGATTCCCAAAGGCACCACAGGAGGAAGAGGTCATATTAAAGATCCATTGCCTAAAGACAGACAGCCAGAGCTCCAGCTACTGTAGTCTGAAAATTATTTTAACCAAAGCAATCAGAACACATAGTAAATACCGTAAAACCAATTGTCATCTGAAAATAGTTTCCTTGCCCTTGTGCTACCTGGCCTTGGACAAGCTAAAATGATGCTTGAAAACCCTTTGAAGAGCACAGCATAGGGACCAATGTGTTGCAGGTGCAGTGGGCAAGAAGATGGCAACCTACCCACTCCTCTCCAGAGGCTGGAGGAGCTCTTCTGGTGCTGCCCTGGTGGGAGTGGATGGCCAGTATGGGGAGCCTTAGGAAGCGTTCCCTGCTTCAGCCTTGAGACCCAGTGTCTGTTCACTACCATGCTGACCTGAAGGGGCATCTCTTCTACACGTCTTTGAAAATAGAGCACCTACTGCACACAGCAGCATATACAGTGGAGCATAAGCAGATAAACTGTGGCACTTCTGAGCAGCACATACCCCAACAGCAGTTCACGTGTAGCTCAGATGACTTACAGCAAGGGGGCTGTGGTGGTACAAGGACTGCTGGGCAACCCAAGCCTTCAGTACTGGGAAGCAGTGCAGCAATATCACTGCACCATCCTTGGACACTGCTGCCCGTTCAGTCCAGCTCTATCCCACAGTAGAGAGGCAAGACCCCTGGGACCCATGGTCTGAAAATCGCTCCCTGGAACACCCACCTTTTGCCTTCCCACCCACTGAGCTCTCTGCTTTGTGGGGTATACACCTTGTGGCTCTCTGACACAGGAAGATTTTGGTATGCAATTTGTAGGGGCTAGAAAATTATCCATCCCTGAACTCAGAGGTCCATAAAGTCAACTAAAGGCTTATTACTCTGAGTCTGTTATGCTGCTCAAAATTAATACTGTCACAACACCTTGAGATGGAAACCTCTATGGGAAGTTGCTGACTGCAGATCACTCAGGCTGAGGGGCTCATGTTTGCAGAAAGGCCTAGAATGGCAGATTTTATTTGAGTTTCTATCTCCAGTTGTTCTTCTAACCCTTGCACAAAGGGCTGAAGAAACAGGGGAGGGACCTGGGGGGAACTCCCGACTGAAAGTAGCTTAACACCTTGCTGGATCCTCGCCAAATGCAGTTTCAAATTAACAACTCCGAACTAGCAGGAAAAATGCTTCTCTCGACCCCCGGGGGTCACTGCGAGACCCAAGCACAGGCGCAAGGCAGAGCTCAGATCTGACACAAAAAGACAGGGTTGCTCACCTCTCTCGGGGGCTGAAGCCCGCAGAAAGGGGCACTGCTTCCAGGAGGAGACAAAGCCTGCAGACCCCACAACAAAGGCCACTTTTCAGCAGCGCATAAAAGGAGGGCCTGGCTCTGCCCCTCCAGCCAGACCCCACCCCTTGCAGCGTGGAGGCCTTCGCCCCAGCGCCAGCCAAATCTAATCAAGTCTGACATAGAAGGCAACGTGGACAGCCACTTGCCTTAGGCACCCCCTGCCTCTCCTCCTCACCCACAGGCCTCCCCCCACCCACACGGGCGCTGCCTTGCTGGAAGAGCTCACATGAGCCTCACCACACCATTCCTGCCTCCTAAGGCAGCCTGCCCCTGAGCTTGGCCTCTGGCCGTCACCCACCTCTGGTCAGGCATGCAGCGGCCCGCAGCCCCGCCAGCCCCTGGGAGGATGAGGTCCACCAGCCTGGAGGGCCCCCGGGACCTTTGCTGCACCAATGCAATAGATCTGCTCATGCTGGGGGAGAGGTGGCCTGTGGCCCTGCTGTAGTGGGGCATGAGCCCTTCCCTGCTTGCAGCCACAACTGAGGTTCCCTTTCCCTAACACCCTCCATACCAGCACCCATCAGCGGGTGCTATGTACCTTGGGGAGTCTTTGCCCCCCAGTCCTTACAGTTTAAAGCACAGCCCAGTGTTGATTAAAGTACACAGGAACCGGGCCAGATCCTCAACAATACAAGTTTCCCTTCAGATAGGAGAAAAAAAACCCCCAAAGCTCTAGAAGAGTTCATTTAAGCATTGCTGGGACAAACAAGCGAGTGCTGAAGGTAGAAAGCAGCTTAAAGCAGTCAGACCCATCTCGTAATAGCAGGGAAGGCTGAGTATTTCCTAAAATTGCCCCTCCTGCATTACCTACTCCGCTCCTCAGGTCAGGGCTCAGTATGCTCCAGAGCCGTCAAGAATCTAGCAAGGAAAGCTGAATAAGCATTGCTTGAAAGGGAGGAGGCAGGAATTCACCAAAAAGGAGGAGGAGAGAGCGCAGGCTGTTTTTAGAAGTACTGGCACCACCTTAGTCTGCAGCAGCCAGGAAACTGGTTGGAAGCCCCACGACTTGAGCAAGACACCCAGACCTGGGAGCCAGAAGAGGAAGGGACTTGGCAGAAATTCCCTTGCAAAGCGAGGAATAATTTCTGCAGCAGAATATTCAGTTTGGCCTCGCTGCAAACAAACCCTGCCAGATACCTGATCATGCCACCAGCATATTAGCACTCTGCTCCCCTGCTCTAATATAGCCATGAATCTTCTTCATCCACTTTATCTTCCATTTGATCTTTTTTAGACAGCTTCCCTCTAACCCCAGCCTTCCTGCACTGCTCTGGGGCCATCACAGTGCTTGCTGCACCAAGAGCAGCCAGTGTCCCATCCCCCCTGGCTTCCAGCTGCCCACCCTCATTCCTCCCACACTTGCCCTTTGGGCACTGTTGTCTCACCCCCTCCTTTGAGAGGCTATGGCTCATAGCACACGGAAGGGTGAAAACCACCACTCTGGTCTTCCTGGGGTTAAAGACAAAGAGGCCAAGCATCAAAGAGCCAACTCAGGGAAGCTTTGGCACCATGCAGGAAGCTGAGATAACCTGGCTGATGCATTGCTAAACTCACTGCTTCAGTTTCTCTTTACCCTTCCTCTCTGGGACTAGCTGTATGTAGCACACCCCATGGCACAGTGTGGTATAAAACCCAGGGCAGCTGGAACGCTTGCAGGGAAACACAGCAGATAAGGTAATATTATAGCACTGCATTTATTTTCTTACTTGCTTGCAACACAGAAGGAGAGTGAGAGACTCAATACTAGGCAGCTGGAGCGCCTGACACCCACAGTATCGCAATGGAGTTAGAACACACCTATCCATACTGCAGGAAGTTGCTGTGTCAAGGGTTGGTGGTGCCAGCATAAACCTATGGGCAAAGGTTTACACCCATGCTAGCTAGAACTTCGAGAAGAGAACAATACCGCTTCAAATACACACAGACACCTAAAAGCTTCACTGTGCAAATGACAGCCATGTCCTTATTTTCTGAATGTGTTTGTCCCTTTTGAAATCATAAAAAATGAAGCAGAACTATTTTAACTATTAAAAATGTTTTCCAGGGCACAACAATACACTGAATAATTTCCTTTCACTATATTCCATGGAAACAAAAATAACCCTTCTAGAAAGACTATAATAAGCTGGTCAGAGCACATGTGTATTTTTGTAGTGAGGTGGGGTCCGTCTCTTCTCCCAAGTAACAAGCGATAGGACAAGAGGAAACGGCCTCAAGTTGCACCAGGGGAGGTTTAGACTGGATATTAGGAAAAATGATAGGGCAAACTGAAGGAGGTTTAGATTGCATATTAGGAAAAACGATAGGGCAAAATTCGGACAAACTGAAAGGGTTGTCAAGCACTGGAACAGGCTGTCGAGGGAAGTGGTGGAGTCACCATCCCTGGAGGTATTCAAAAAATGTGTAGATGCAGTGCTTAGGGACATGGTTTAGTGGTGGACTCGCAGTGCTGGGTTAACGGTTGGACTTGATGATCTTAAAGGTCTTTTCCAACCTAAACGATTCTATGATTCTGTATCTTTCCCCAACAGACACAGAAAAGATAAATCTGCAGTTGAGTTGTAGTCCTGTTTTAACATGCCATCTAATAAGACTGTCAATTCTAGTCTAGCTATGATTACCTGTTGCTAGAGGAATAAAATCCTAGCTGAAAGTCTAGAGCTAAAACATAACTACCCTGGAAACATCTTGTTAATGAACAAGTGACTGTGTAAAACATCCACTAGCATCCACAATTATGTTTTAATTATCCTCTGTGTTGAAGAGAAGCATAAACATATCCAAATCCACTTGGGGAATGCTAAAAAATGAGACAGAAGAAAGCAAAGTTCACTTCGGACCTGATACTTGCCACGCCAGGTTTGAAGTTACACAGGAACAGCCCCTCCAGCAACAGTTCTGGTCCCAGACCTTTTGTCCAATGAATCCTGCTGCAGATGGGACCCTGCATTCTTCCCCTTTTAGAATAAACGCTTGCACAGGGAAGGCCTTGTGCTCACACAACAAAGTGGGTGACACCAGTAGGCATAGAGGGAAGTACACAAAATGGGTTTGATCACGGCTAAAGGGGATGACTGATAAGCAGAAGAGTACAAATTTTGGTTTTGGTTACTTTAAATTTGAATAAGTCTGTGTCTTTGGGTCCATGCCTAGATTTTGCAAGCTAGCTGGATTCCCATCCTGTCCTTCCCTCCACATGCTCATTCTGGCCATGAGTTTAAGGCTCCTGAAAGGCACCAGATGTTGGGGGTGTGGGGGGTGTGTGTGTGTGTTTATGTGTTTGAACTCCCCTTGCAAAAACAACAACAAAAGAAGGGAAGAAGATTGGATGACTTCAGATTTGCTTTCCAGCAGAGTATGACTAAGGCAGGGAGGTAGCTTGGTAAATACACTCAGGGAGGACTACAGGGAGGGACAAAAAATATGGAGAAACTCAATGGAAAAGAAGCAAGAGGACAGAAGTTTCCAGTCATTACCAGAATGAAGAAAATGGAGACAAAACAGGTGATCAGGAGAAAGTCTTTGTGGATGCAGCCTGGAAGGGGAGAGCCAGGACTTTAATCTCCAGGCACAGTCTAATATGGACCCAGCAGACTGTCAGCTGAAGTAATAGGTGAGAAAATTGAGGGCAGGAGACAGAGAGCAAGGCTCACTTGGTGGTGAGCAGTCCAAACGTTGTGCTGGACCCTGTTTTGGTTAGTCACTGTTGTGTTACTAGGGATTTCACACTGTCTTTCTAGAAATTTATAGCATTCATGAACCTTCTTCTCCAGGAAACCTTGCCATGCCTGCATCGAAGACCACTGTGATCAAGGTGAGCCACAGAGCAGCTATTGGAAGGCATAACAGAAAAGGTGTGAGGTTGAATATGAGGAGAGAAAGCGTCTAAGAAATCCAAATTGATCCTGGTTTGTGGGACAGGGACAATCTCAGGAGGAAAGGATAATGTAGACAAAAGGAAGGCCCTGGAAGGAGAAAACACAAGTTCTTTGAACTGCTTTACTTTAAAACACACACATTGCAAGAGATGCGCACACACACGCACACACACAAACAAATCAAGTATCCGCATGAACACAGTTGGTTCTGGATATTCCTTCTTTCTTTAATTGGTCCCAGGTGAGGCATCAACAATCACATCTGGAAATTTTTATACAAATGGCAGGAAAGCCAATGACTCGGGTCACAAATATTTCACGCTCTCTCTTTGCCAGAAACACAGGACAAATGTGGTTTACATCTGCCTCCCTATAAATACACGCACTCACACTTGCAAGATTGTCTGCTATGGCAAATACTTCTGCATGTAAAAGCAGAGCTGGTCAGTATGCCCCCCATCCCACCCAACATGGATTCGGTCAGAACTGAGAAACTGGATGCTGGGTGACACCTGTGGTCCAGGTCAGGCTTATCATTGGGATAAGGATCAAGAGATGGCAAAGACATCCCCACTGACCGTAGAAGCAAAACACAGAATCAAATTACATGGATGAGGACTTCTAAAGCTGCTGTAGCCCCAGCCTTCCAGACCCAGACTCTCCCTGAGACCACAGGAGAGGCTGTGTCAGGCACACCGAGCTTCTGCCTGACATGCAAACTCAGCTTGGCTTTCAAAAAGCTCACTTTTCAAGGAAAGAAGCCACCAGTCCTCCTTTAATCTTTTAATGCATTCACTGGAAGCCAGGATCAGGTACAGCAAATGCCAATATTCCAGCAGTGGAAGCCACAAAGAGCTGATGGGCTTCAGTTTCCCAGCCGCTCTTGCAGAATGAAAGACATTAATACTCATACATTTAAAAAAATGAGTTGAAGTGCTTCTTTTTGGACTGGTCTTGGTTTGGAAGTGTAAGGATTCTTCCTGCCTCAGCTGCTAACAGGCTTGCTGAAGAAAGGCAGTGGTGGCAGTAGCTACGACCTGAGTTTATCCACTTGTAGTCAAGAAGAGATTGTACTAGTTTCTTGTCTGTGATGCACCAATTCAAGCAGAGCACTGCCTGACTTAACTAGTTCTACCCAGCATGCACTGGTGCTGCAAAATGCTATACAAATTCAACACATCTCAGTAGTGAGGACCTATCTCTTTGGCATCAGAGCCTGGACTTAGATAAGTGCTAACAGTAGCCTGTTTCCTAGCAGTAACACTGTGCTCAGCTTCATTTTGGGAGTAAGCCTCAGAGAACACACGATACCCTCACACTGTTGCTGTATGAACATTACAGTTGCAAAAGATGGACACACCTTCATTACTGTCTGTGTCAACACTGCTCTCAGGAATGCAGGGAAGATGTATTTCTCTTCAGCACTAGCTAATTCTTAAAAGAACCACAAGATCCTTAGTTCTTTGCTTTTCTGAGATGTCCTGCTAGCATAGATGATGCTGTTATTCCTCTGCAGTAGACACTGATTTAGTACTGAGACACCTGCTGGGTGCAATGAAGTGTGCAAGGAAGGCGTGCAGGAACAGCTTACACACTCCTAATGAGCCAACTCTGATCCTATCTATGGTAACTTTGTGTTGCTCCAGGGGTAAATAGGCTACAGAGGTGACTTAACCAGATGTCAGAGGGAGTCTCCTAACACCACCGAAGCAATCCATTCGGTGTTTTTTCATTCCCTCTCCCTGCCCTTAGCATAGTGGATGTGGCAGTAGCTATTTACAGAGCTCTGCCAACTTCTGGGTAGCAGGGTATGACAAGGGCCACTGCACTGAACCCTAGAGCAGCCTGGAGTCTCCAGCTATAAACTCCAAGATGATGAAGCTGCTTAGCAGACTTAGATAAAAATATTTTTCCCTCACTGAGGAGGCTGCCTAAAAAGCTAAAGACACAGCTTTACCTACCTCAGCATGCCCACTGGTATGCTTCATGCCATCAGAATTTGCAATGGACAAGAGAGTCAACAGCACCCAGCTACTGCATCTCTTGGGTTCTTTTTTTTTTTTTTTCATAATCTGTGGCATTTAGCTGGGGTACCTGGCCATATTTTCCCTCATCCAAAGCTTTAAAGCAAATTGGAAAGTTCCATGTATGTTCAAGCAAGAGCTGATCACTCAGGCAGAACAGCACAGCAAGATACACATTCCGTTTAAGTCAGTGGAATTCTAAAGGCAAAGCACTTAAAATTGACAAAAGGTCATTATTTTTTATTCCATGTTTAATTAACACATCCTATTTACCTCTAGTCCCACTGTTGCAAGAGAGGGCTGAATAGCTTACTCATTTTGGGGATTTTTAAGGATTAAAGAAATTTGATTAAAGATACCATCTTTCGATCATTTGTTCATTAGATCTTTAGAGTACTCCATTAGCCAGGCTGAAATGTGCAAAGCTGCTGGTACCTGTCCTGTCCTCACAAGTCAAGAACAGGTACTGCCTTAACAGGTACCTCGTTAGCCTCATTCGTTTTGGATTTCTCTTGGGAACCCCTACAAGGGTCACTGCTGGAAACAAGATCACTGAACTGATCAATGAATTTGTCATGGATGGCTCACACTGTTCTCTTCTGGCACTTTGGGAGCTTTCCTGAAGCCCACACCAGGCTGGCCAGCATCCCTGTAGGACAGAGGTAATACATAGGACTAAGAGAAACTGAACCACGTAGAAGCACAAATGTTTGGAGTCCTCATTCTGAGTGCTGACAGACACTGCCGTGCTCTGATTTATTCTCTGTAGCCTTTTTAAGGGCACACATTGAAATGACCTCCCCACGTGTCTCCACCAGTGCTCATCTGGTATGCCACAGGTGTGAGGCTGTTGCTGCTCTTAACATCTTTTAAATGTTCCACCAGATGAAGAGATGAATTCCCTTTGTTCCTCGGAGATGGAGTTTCTTTCATTTCCTGCATAAGGATGCAGTCCACACTTCTAGTAGAGGGAACAGATGATGTAGGCCTAGAGGGTTAGGATGCATTTGCATGGGATGGGTTATCAGGTGTTTTTGGACAATTAATCATTTATGCCCATTGGGCTCTTATGTCTGGTAACAGCAGTACTTTTCTGAGGGTGTGCTCTGTTTCACAAGAGCTCAAGAGAAGAAAACCACCCTTTCAAATCCCTTTGCTCTCAGCCCATGGACAGAGTCCCCTTAAAACCAAAGCTGAATGAAAGGACCCTGATTTGGCTTATTTGCATATGTGATTATGTAAATCAACCTACTGCTTGTTATCCCATGGCAGCAGACCTGCCATACTAGGCTGCAGAAGAGCCTCCAGGTCTGTGCCACAGTGGAGAAGAAGATTGGATTATAGAAAGGGACATATGCGTGAAAACAGGTCCTAGCTGCATATTCACAGTTCATCTGCAGGCACATGGGAAAAGGGGGGCTTAACCCTTCACTGTCAGAAAGGCAGGAAAGAGGAGAACAGTGCAGCAACTGGAGAATGCTTAGATATAATGCAGCAGCCTTTGTTTGAACATGTTTAAGGATAAACAGCAGAAGTATCCTGTGACCATGCAGAGAGCAGCCTCCTGTGTGCAAGAGGGTTAATGATCTTAAGCCACCAGAAATCAAAATGGTGAAACATTTCCAGCCCTAGGATCATCACAAGAACTGTCTCATTCACGTATCACTGTCACCTTGTGAAGTGCGCACACTATCTGCTTGTTGCTCACCAGCACGCACGGTACCTACCTCCCGAGATGTATGTTCTGCATTACTGCACAGCTCTCCTGCATCCCACTGCTGTCTAGATTGTTATCTGTCTCCATACCTCCAGCCTTCCAGCTGCCATCCTACAGATGCAGCATCCAAACCAATGCTAGCTGCACTGCCCGGGTGCCCAGGACATGCCACAGCCCTGTACCTCCTTGCTCTTTTATTATGGACCTGCCTGCCTAGCACCTCACTACCTCCCAGGCTCGGCTGGCCGTTCTGTTAACAAAGCAGCTTCTTATCACTGGGAGGCTCAACAGGCCCTGTCAGTGCAGCGGCACTTCTAGGGTTAACACAACCCCAGTCCAGCATATCTAAGCATCTGTAGGAAGTGGAACATTTTAATGCTGTGAGGAAACTGCTGTGTGGAGGACAGAAACGAAGCAACTGGCCCTGTCTCCATCAAGAGGAAATAGAAGCAGTGTTCAGGGATGCATGGAAAGTGCTGAGTAGTCACAAGATGTATTTTGCAAGCTCTAAATAATCTCTTACTAGGGCTAATAAGGTACTTCTCACAAAAAAAGTATTAAAAGTAACAAAAGGAAAAAGAATTGGCACTTCTGGAGAACATGGCCAACATGGACCAGCCATCTCTCAAGGACTGATTTTAAACTGACTACAGATGTAAGTGACAATAACTTTAGGGTTCTAAGAAATGTCCCAAAGCAAAACTAAATATGCATCTGGATTTCTCTTTATTCTGAGATTTGAACTTGGGCTGGTTTTGGCCAAGAGTCACTCAACTTTTAAAGCCAACTTTGCCCAATCTAAAGTTTCCAAACCAGGGCAAATAAAGTGGATTTGGCAGTTTCCTTTGGAGGGATTTTGCATGTGTGACACAAACTCAAAGCAAAAGGTACTGGGGGGGGAAGAGGGTTGGTTTTGTTTTGTTAATCCTGCCAAGACTAGGAACACAACGGGAGATTTTAGCAATACTGTAGGTTGACCCAGACCAGTAACATCTCTTCAAATTATGCTGTTTTTACCTATCCTGGGTCAGCCATCCTAACCTACCCTTTATAAACATATGGAAAAGCACATTAACATGCAGTAGCTGACACTGGCTAACTCTCTTATTTTCCTACTGCAGGCAGGACCCAGGTAAGAACAAACAGTGCTGAGTCAAAACCAAACTTAGTAAAATGGCAGTGCTAATGCACAGCCCTGGCAGTCCCAGAAGACCTCACTTCAAATATCTGCAGTTTGAAATGTAAACAAATAAAATAAAATTCCTTCACTTACAGGATTTCTCATCCTCCAAACATCCTCCCAATCATCAGTTTTGATGCCCCTCAAAGGCAAGATCAAATGCAGGAAACTGGGGCATCTGGATTGTATCTGTGCTCTAATCCCACAGTTTAGATGCCAGCTTCCTCTTCTGTGGTGGCAGTCCCTCACAGATCATGCTTAGAATTAGGGGAACAAACCACCATGAGTTTCTTTCCGCTGTCTTCAGAGTTAAGACAGGGGTATAGCTGTGGGGTTTCTTGCACCCCAGCTGCACTGCTTTAGCCATGGCACTGTGTTGATTCTGCCAGAAGGATGACACCATAGGAACAACATCCATCTAGCTCCAGCAAAAAATATTCTGGCAACTTGCAAGACAATTACTAAGCTTCCACTCATTTGTGTTTGTTTCGTCACAGTGGAATTCAGGGTATGTGGTGGTGGAGTCCAAACAGCCCTAGAGGCTTGCACATGACTGCCAGTCATGGTCACTCCAGAGAAGAGAGAAAAAGCAACAGAAAGGAAGGAATACAGCTGACGGAAGGAACATGGAACATGCATACGGACAAACCCATCCCACCAAGCACTGCAAGGAGGAGCAGGGTGAATCCTTAGGGACATGGCTTGGAAGCAATGGGAAAGACTCTTGGATGTGCTTAACAGCAGCAGTATGAGCTAGCTGCTGGCAAGGACTATCAATGGCAGCATTCGCATGTTATGCTGCTCTTTCCCCCTTCTTGAATGCCCCTAGCAGGCTTGTACCACTTCAAGGTACCAAGCCCACACATACACCAAACCTCTTCTCTTCGGTCTCTTCAAAGCTGGACATGGACCTACACTGTTACCTGTACCTGAGAAGGCCCGGAAGCAGCTCCCTTACAATCCCACTGATCTCTTGCAGTCAGGAACTGACAAAAAGGTGGGAATGCAACTGTAGCCTGCAGAGACAACTTTGTGTGTTTTAAGCTGCACCAGCTGGAAAGGTGACTGCTAAGTGCTAGAAACTGCTTTATCCATGGGTTAGTATAAGGCAGCTCTTGTCAAACTGACCAAGAGCTTCGTGCCCTAATAGTAAGGTATTCTCTACCTTCTGCTCCTCCGTGTGTCCTTCCCCAGGAGTCCTATGGCACCAGATAAAACAGCCTAAGGTCAGAGTGTGCTTTGAATGGCAGCTGTTGTAGCACCCACAGTGCCCTGTCCCTAGCCTGAGCGAGAGCATCACTGACATGAGGCATCCAGCCCCAGCCAACCGGAGAGGTTAGAGTCCAGCAATGTCTTCCCATTCCCGGCTAGCTGTCTCCCATGTGGCGACGCGTAGCACTATTCACCCGACTATTGGCCCAGCCCAGAACTGTTTTTATTAGAAAACACTAAGGCAAGCCTTTCCAAGCCTCAGAAGAATCATCTTGTAAAGATCTGGGCTTGAGATGCCAAATGATTGCTGCTTTGGCGGAGTCTGCACATTCATTTTTTATTGGTCACAAACGCTTTCCAGATGCTGGCATGCTGGCTGCAGATTGCAACTCCGGGGACTTGGCTCCCAGCCCCAGTCACTTTGTTAAACTCTTGACCTGCTGTGGGTTAAAAGAAGCGGGGAATGGGACTGAGTCACCATGAGGGCACTGCTAAGAGAGAGTGCGCACTACACAGCAGAGACCCATTTCAGCAGCTTTCTGTGCTCAGCTGGCATGGAAAACATTTAAGGTGGTCCACAGCAATCCAGCTCAGCTGCCAAAGCTGGTGAGAACTGCAGCATAACACCAGCCCGGGGTTTAGGAGCAGGGACAGAGAGGCTGCCCTGCAGCTGGATTTTCCACCCTGCAGCCCATACACTTTCCATCTTTTTTTTCCTCTGCACAAGTGGATTTCCCATCCCTGCTCCAATACTAAAGCAATCCTCTGAGCCAGAGCCATGTGCAACATCAGACTGAAAGCTGAAGCCAGGAAACCTTCCTTGGGTTCAGGTTTCATGACAAGCCTGAAGCTTGTTCATCAAGGAGGCTTGCAAACCTTTGGGGAAAAAAGAGTTTCTGGATTCTTGGTTGTTATAGGATGTCCCAAATAAGGGAAAAAAAGAGAAGTGAACAAGCAGAAGGAAACACAATTTTGATAGAGCTGTTTGATATTTTTCTGACTTCAAAAATTTCCTTTTGAAAAACATAGCTGTTAAAAATCACTGGGTTTTTTCTCCCCCTCAATAGGGGAATTTTTTTAAACTACTATTTTGCACTTTCTGATAGATTCCTCAACTGAAATTTTTCTGCAGTTGATTACTTTCTTTAATATCAGTTTTCAAGATGAAAAAGTTCTCTCAAAATCTCAGTTCAAAGAGAACTCTTTGAGCCGAAACAAAATTTTTCATTCTGCTTTGAAATATCCAGCCAACAGCAGTGTTTTGGAGAATGTATTTCCATTCAGGACTTCTGGACAGAAAGGAAAATGGTTCTTGATGAGCTCTATTGACTGGAGCTTTGGTGCAGTTTCCCCCTCCCCTGTGTGGGCATGCTGCCAGGGGAGCTCAGAGAGCAGAGTCCCTCGGCATGTCCTCTGCCCAGGTCATCAGCTCAAAGCTCTCATCACTGCTCTCCTATCCACTCCCTTAACAAAATGCTGCCTACACCACAGCCCTGACAAGCTCCTGGTCTCTCTCCTGGGGCAGGTGATGAACTACGCTGTGCTGGATGCCAGGCAGAACAGTGGACAGGACGGTGGTGCAAGAATGCAGACAAGGGCTGTAGACCCACGCAAATGAATCAGCTCCTCCAGCACTCACGCAATGACGTGGTGGTGACAATGGCTGTTAATGCCTAGTCCACTCGCCTGCTACTGCTTCAGCTGGGGGAAGCTGCTTGTAGAGGTCCGCTTGCTCCCCTCCGCCCTAGCAGCTGGGGATGGAGATTTTTTCAAGACACAGATAGAAGCAGGATGCTGAGGGATGGCTGGGTGCCTCACTGCTCTGGTTGTTAACTTCTAACCTTCCTTCAGACCTCCACAGGAGCTCAGTGTTACCCACAGGCCATTCATTAGAGCAGGCAGGGCCTCAGGGTCTTGAGCAAAAAAAGGGAAGAGTGAGCAAGCCAGTCCTTCTCCTCAAGCCTTCAACAGCCACCCAAGGAAGAAAAGCCACAGGCAGGGGTTTCAGTAGGTAAGCTGGGATCTGCCTCTTTGTACTCATCCTGCTCAACAGAGGCCTGCCCATGGCTCTCCTGCCCATGTTTGCAAGCAATGCACAATCCCTTCAGCATTAACTTGTGCATATAGAAAGCTCTGCAGTCCAGAGGGAGTATTTGGGGAAGGTTTTATCCCATGGAGCTGGTCCAGTGATGCTAATTAAATAATCACATTAGAGCTGAGGGCTTTCTTGAGTAAGTGTTACCACTTGAGCTGAATTGCACCTCAGAGCACGACCAGGTGTGCTGCCTAGACTCCAGAGAGCCCTGCCAAACTCATTTCACTTGTGATGCTAAGGCCAATTCCAGCACAGTCTCCAGAGACTAATAAAATAGTGGAGTAATCCAGTGTAAACCTGAAACCTTTTAGGTTCAGCCAAGTGGAAATCCAGCCTGACTCCCCACCCAAAAACAAACAACTGAGAAAAAGAGAGAAAGTTTTACATAATAATCTATCCAATGTTACAGCAGACAGGGTTTCTCTGAGGACATTATGTAATGTCTCGTAAGGGCTTTTAGCTGAATTACCAGGTGACTTGCACAATTACTAAAGAGAAAAACAGAATCACAGGTGAGCAGTGGGTGTGAGAATATGCATCTGCCTGTTGTACGTTAGCAGCAGAAGTGATTCAGATTCAGTGAGATGTCACTGGAGATAGGCTCATGCTACAGACCTCAGATTTGGAGTTGACAGGCTGCAAAACCTATAGCTGTTTAGATCTGACGTTCTGGTCCAGGCCTGTCTTCTCCAGCACTAAGGAGGACCACTCTGCAATCCTTTGTAGAGGGACAGAGTCCCCAGGGTGAGTTTTCCTGCCTCCTCATATCTTCAGGCCTTATACACCAGGAATCAGTTCTGGGACTGATCATTTGTGCCACAGGGACACAAGAGAGAGCTTTTGGCTATTTCCTCTCCCACAGTCCAAGGATGGGAAGGATGAAAACACTCCAAATGAACTCACACTGCATAGATACTGACATTTATGTACATGCTATTCTCTCCCCCAACCCTTCCGCTCACTGAGAACTGCAGGGGCACAGGATGAAGGACATGTGCAAACACAGCCAGTACCTCAGATAATATAACCCCTCATGCCAGCTTACTGAGTTCTGTCTTAAACTCAGCTCACAGCAAGAAGAAAAAAAAAAAACCAACCAGCAAAAAGCATCACTTTTTGCTGGGAGCCTGCTCCAGAATGTCTCTCCTCTGATAGTTACGAACCTTCTAATTACCAGCCTAAAGTTACTACTGGCTAGATGATACCCATCTGTTCTGTGCCAGCGTTGCCTTTAGTTTAAGCAGTTGTTCTCCCTCCCTGGCATTTACCTCCCCTTTTCCTTCTGTCCTGATGTATTTATAGACTTTCTCTCAGCCTTCCCTTGGCCAGACTAAACTCTTTATTGAGGGAAGATTTATCTAATGGGTTTACATTTGCTTTTGCCATATATTGGTCTGTATTTGTCCAGCTTCAATGTCTGAGTGAAGCAGCTTTGCTTTCAGATCAGCACTGTCCTTTTAGCACATCACTGAAGAGGTAGCTTATACATCCATTAAATGAATGAATGTTCTATTGCTATGCGGAGTGCTTTGCAACAGAATACTCACTCACATGAAGACAAATCTACAAAGTACTATCAACATGGTAGCGATTTATTGGAGCAACAGGTAGATATTAGCACACAAGGCAAGAGAAGAATAAGGCGGATGGTATTGAGAGCTGTTTGAAAGAGAAAAGAAAAGGCACTTGGCAGAATGAAGAAGAATTAACTTCCAGACAAGTGGAGAGACCTAGTACTGCTCTTCAGCAAGCCCCTAGGCAACAAATCAATGATGCACTGCAGTAGGAAGAACTTTTCCTAAAGAAGAGGAAAAACCAAATGTTGCCAAAATTTTTATATTAAAATGTCTTTTCTGTAGACAGTTCTAGTAATGTCAGAGTAATTCTGCACATGGAATCATAAAATTATACCACAGGAAATGTAAATCCTTAATAATCCCCCACTTGCACCATAATCAAATTGCTAGTATCATAAACCTATTGTGGTAAAACCAGCCAGACCAGCAAAGGAGAATGCCTCTTGGGTGAGCACACACAAGGCTCACATGATGTTGGGATGAGATAGGAAGGCTTTGTCCTGTCTGCTTTTGGGTTCCATAATGCTTTTCAGTGTAGTAATATAGCTTATATGCATACTATCCTCTTTGCTGTGAGTGCAACCCAGAGATACCTATGTGAACCCAAGCCAGTGTATGCAGCTGGCTTAAATACATCTGTGAACTGCATTCTTAGCAGAAGTTGCCTTAGACTCCATTTTCTGGCCAAATTATTGCTAACATTTTGAAGCATTTTCTACTGGAGACATTTTTAAGGCTGGATTTTGTACATGGGTATAAATCAAACAATTCCACTGACAGCTGACAGAACTATTCCAGATTTCACCGGGGCAGCTGATATAAAATCTCAGCATTTTGTGCCCCTCCCAAACTCTGCTGTGAAGTCTTGTTGGTTAACTACCTTTTGTATTTCAACCAAGAGGCAGCTGCATCAGACTAGAGAGTAACTCTCTGAGTTAATCCATTACACTGTGTTGCTTCCTACAGAGAGACCAGTGCTATACAAGAACATAGCCTATTATAATTTACTAAGTGCAACTGATTAGGTAGAATTCTAGGAGATACGGTCAATCACCGAGGAAGCTTTAAAACACATTCATATCTCTTTTAAATGCATCTAGTTCTACATTTTATAGATTCAAAGACTTTTACTAACCACCGCTGCAAGCCACCAGCAACACCTACTGTTTACATGATGGGTGTCCTACCAACAGCTCTTCTGCTCCCCCTAGCACTTGTTCCTATTATTGCAGATTATTTATAGAATTGCCAATTACTAATAATTTGACAATGTTCTGATTGCAAAGCTGGGTTTCACCCTCCCACATGAAACCTGTGGGAAGGGAGGATGGGTGAGAGTCATGAGAAGATCCCCCTGAATCAACCTGGGAACAGCTGGTTTCAGCTCACCCCTACACATACCAGCCCTCACTACACCTGCACTCACAAGGGGTTGCAGAGCTTGCTTCTCCCAGGGTCCACCACAGGCCAGAAAACTCATTCGTCTTCCTCCCATTCTGGAATCTCATCTTTCTTGTGTTCCTCTTTGCATATGGAGTGGGGAACAGGTATGGCTCATATGCTTCTGCCTGGACTGGCACTCTCAGACTTACCTACACCTGCATATGAACACACATACACAATACATAGTGAGTAAGCAATTCACAGCAGATCTCCCTGAAATTCTTCCACTTTGAACTCTGTTAAGTATGATAATTATTATTATTACTATCTTAACAGGTTTGCAGGACATACCACTGCTAACTCACAGACCCAGTGGATCTCAAACCTCAACTCTGGTGCCTCTGTACAAATGGACCATGGCTCCCTTTAGCAGCCACTCCGACACAGCACCTCCCTAGACCAACAGGAACTTCCAGCACAGAGCTCCTCTGTGCATGCGGCACACTGCCTCCGGATCAGGGCATTTGTAACACTGACATCAGCACCTTGCATCAGGAGTCCATTGCTCACCCATGTCCTCCATGACTCACTGTCTAGTCTCACGTTCGCGTGTGGTTCTTTGTAAGCATTTCATCAGTAATAAATATACGTACACATTCATACTCAAATACCCTAAACCTGTATCTGATATCATGATGCTGACAGGCATCAAGAAAGGAACAGTGGGTTTGGGGTCCCTTATCAAGGGGCAAAGATTGATGTTGATATAGATAGCCTCATCCTTAACTAAAACGAGAACAGGCTCTAAGGAGGAGGACAGAAAGACAGACTTCTAGCAGGCAATCTTTGAAAAGAAAACTCAAAAATCTCCTACAGACACACCATTTAGGTTCCCTGGGGTTAAGGCAGGAGAAGGCTCCCCAGAACACACCCTGGGGTTAGGGAGATAGGAGTATGACTAATTCAAGTGCATCATACCTCCCTCCCTCTGAAAATTAAGGAATAAACATTGACTGTCAGGGAGCAGCCAGCAATTTGGGACTGGGACTTTACTCCAGGAATTTCTTACTCTCATCTCTTTGCTGACTGGCAAACAAATTTCTCTCTTAAACATTTCCTGCTTTCTTTCTCTATCGCTTCCTTCCTCCAAAAGTGTAAAATGAATCAACTGGATAGCAAATCAAGAAAGAAAAAGAAGATATGTTTATTAGAAGCTGGAGAGAGTAAACATCTACCTTCAGTTGCAGGGATTGGCACAGATTCCTACCCATAAAGATAAGCCTCCACAGCCGTAGCTCTAGGAGGTTAGATCTTCCTCCAAGCATGATAGGCCTCAATCCAGTGGAGCGTACAAAGAGAACAGGGATTTCCCCAATATTGGTACACACCATGTTAAGTTCCACCTTCAGGCAATATATAATGGATGAATTATAAACCTCTGAAATCTAGTTTTCTAGTACAAACATTGGTAGATCCTTGAAACAGTCATATTGATATAACAATTACACCAGATAGCATTGTTTACTAACTGCAATAATACACCATAATAAACTATAATCTACCGTGACATTATAACACTGTATTATGATTACAGCTAAAACAAATATTATGCTGAACTGTGTACATGACACTTTCACATTCTTCCACGCAGCCACACCTAAGGCAACTAATTTAGCATGTATAAAAAACTTTGCTTAATTTCAAGTTTCACGATTGCAGAAAGTGCCAAAACAAATTGAAGTCCACAGGCAGAACAAAAGGAAACAGAAGGTTATACAACCAGCCATCTTCAAAGGCAAAAAGGGAAAAGACTGGCAAAGGCAATCACTTGACAGAATTTGAAGGAAAAGAATGTTGGGAGGGTTATAAAACAACATGGTTAAAATGGTCACAAAAATGTTTGATTTCCCTTTCCTATACAGGATTAGCAAAATAAGCAAACTGCACACATGTGGTGACAAATGATTTGATCACATTTGTTTAATACATACACAGCTGAAGAGCACGCTAAGTAAACTTCCAAAATAGAACTACGCTGCTGTTCCTGCTGTAACAGCAAGAAGCATCGTAGCTGTACTATGATGTGCCGTGCCCTGCGCAGGAACATTCAGACTATTCCACAACCTCTTCTAATGCCCTCTGGAGCTTCAAGAAACATGGTGATAAAGTTTACAGAACCCTGAATAAAGCCCCTCACACAGAGATCATCACTCAGGTGGCCTGGTTGACAGTCGTTATGAACAGTGCTTCATAACTGTCACTTGTTGCATAGTTTTGAAACGGTCATGTAGTACGTACATTAAAGCAGGAAGATAAATCCATATTCAGGTAGAAATGAAAACATTTCCATTGGCTAACCCTAAAATGCATGCGTGTGTGCACAAACACACACGTGCACACACCCCCTACTTTATCATAACACTTTCCAAGCACAGCATTGCTACACTGTGCATCACGGCTTTGGGGTGATTGCTCCAAACGCTGTAGGATGAGGATTCTTTTTTCCACTCTCCAACCTCCCATAAGAGTAATGATTTTTTTGGCTTTTGCCTCTGCCTGATTTTGTTTAGTGACAGTCAATTCTAATGTTTGCAGTTAGATGTACAGCAGACTTTTCAAAGTGGTGTTGAGTTCTTCTGGTAATCTAATAATTGCAGTGAGCAGGCTGGACAGGTCTTCCTGCCCTACAGAAAGGACTGAATATGCCATCTCTCAGTTCTGCTCCTAACCCTTCGTTCAACAGCCTTTTCATTTGCTTATTTCAGCACTGGATCCACCCTATACATGAAAGGCTCAGCAAGCCATCATGCAAACTAGCAGAGTTTTGTGCAGAAGCCTTACATGCAGGCAGAGCTACAGCTAACATGGTTTTGGTTAGCCCCATAAAACCAACATCTCCCAACTTTTCAAGAGTTATGACTCTTTCTCTACCACCCCACACTGTCATAGTTGAAATGAAGACATAAACAATTTTCATCCATCCCAGCCTCACCCCATTCAGCACAGATGTATGTGAAACACCAATAGTTTGTGTCACAAGACTGAAAATCAGGGTGTTCATTTTGGAACTGGTAGGCACATACACACTTAGCCTGGAATATCATAAACGCAGTTTGCCCTGAAATCACCTAGTAAGCTGTCCTAGTTCTGGCTGGGATAGAGTTAATTTTCTTCACAGTAGCTAGCATGGGGCTATGCTTTGGATTTGTACTGGAAACAGTGTTGATAACGTAGGGATGTTTTCGTCACCGCTGAGCAGTGCTCACACACAGTCAAGGCCTTTTCTGCTCCTCATCCCACCCCACCAGCGAGGAGGCTGGGGCGGCACCAGGAGTTGGGAGGGCACACAGCCGGGACAGCTGACCCCAACCAACCAAAAGGATATCCCACACTGTATGGCATCATGCTCAGCATGTAAAGCTAGGGGAAGAAGGAAGGGGGCCATGGTCAGAGCAATGGCATTTGTCTTCCCAAGTCACCATTACACGTGATGAAGCCCTGCTTTCCTGGAGATGGCTGAGCACCTGCCTGCCCCTGGGAAGGAGTGAAGGAATGCCTTGCTTTGCTTTGCTTGTGTGTGCGGCTTTTGCTTTCCCTATTAAACTGTCTTTATCTCACCCCACGAGTTTTCTCACTTTTGCCCTTCCGATTCTCTCCCCCATCCCTCCGGGGGGGGGAGTGAGCAAGCGGCTGGGTGGGGCTTAGTTGGCAGCTGGGGTTAAACCACAACATAAGCATTCGTGTCTGAGTGACCCTCCCATTGATTTCTGCTGCCACTCAAAGCACTGTATTACTGGTGTGGAAGTGTCATTGGACCATGAACTGTGCGTCCTTCCTTTGGAGTGAGAGGAGCAGGGTAGGTATACCAATGCTGAGCTTCAAGCTGGTGCAGGTAGATTTCTACCATCAAAGTGGTTCTGGTATCTCTACATTGTAGTCACTCTAATTTAAGAAGGGGGGGGAGACCAGAGACTGATGTTTTATGAAAATTGGTATTCTCCCCCTCTGCATGATAGCATCTCCCACATCAGAGAAAGCCCAACAGCTGTGGGCTTCCCATCCAGCTCTGGCTCCTAAATGGCAAAGCTGCAAACAAACTCTAAATTAGGCAATGGCTTCAGGTAAAAACAGAATTACCACACACTTGTCAAGTAGCCAATTCAAAGCAGATATACCTGAGGAGGAGGCTGAAAGTTTGATGGCTTTTCTGGCTTGATTGGCTGCCACGATGCCCAGGATGACCAACGACACTTTCTTGGGCAGGAGCCATCTCCTGCAGGGCCCACACCCTGAGTAGAGGCTGCTCTCCTTCAGTGCAGCTGGCTCCTGCAATGGGTTCACTGCCTAGGTGTTTGCTCCTTCCCAACTTCTGAAACAGGTCCTACTTGTGTGTGTGTGTGGGGGGGTGGTTTGGTGTGTCTCTGGTATTTATAATTACACATTTATTGAGCTTGTGCAATCCAAACTCCAGCTTCAGGCCAAAAGTTCATTGCTAGAGGGGTTCAATAAAGAATTTCCTCCTGAGAATGGAGAATTACATCACTTGCCAAGTGTGTCAGGCGGTTTTCCAGCCTCCTGTTGGGTCACACCCATTTTGACTACTCTAGTGGCTGGATACTGTACATGCCTGGCCGTATCCTTAAGCTCCATTGGATTAATTGTGTCTGTACACTCCAGACACCAGAAAACAGAGTAAGTTGTCATACAGCCCTTCCTGACACAGGCCTCAGGACCCCAGAACAGCTGAAGCAAGTCAACACATAAGGACAAAATTGGATTTCCAAGCAGCAGACAGCCAACTGTTGAATATTTTGCATGTATATCCCTAAAATATCAGACCGTTCTTTCCAAATCTCATCACACAGGCAAGCCTGTGGTAACATTTTTCTGATGGAGTGCTTCACAATCTCAGGGACACACTGCTTATCATGCTAGAGACAATGCATACATTATAATAAGTGATGGCTTCTGCCCTAAAGATTTCAGTTTCTGTTCAGCATGGTATGTTCCTTTCGTATTATTCTTGTAGCATCATGAAGAGCTCAATACTTGATAGTGTATTATCATCTCACACTTAAGGAAATACAAATACTGGTCCTTCCATGTGCCATTAAAGGATCATTGCCTGTGTCTCCATACACAACACACACACCTGAAGACCCTGAAGTTAAGAAAACAGTTCACCTCTAATGCTCTTATGTGGTATTGCACCATGCTGCCATGCCAATTAACAGAATAATCCTAGTGCAAACAGGTAAACCAGAACTCTTACACAGGCAGTTTTAGTTTATTATGGAGCCCGATACCACTGTTGGTACTAAACATGGGGAATGAGGCTAGTTTTGTTATCAATATCAAGGCTCATGTGAGTATAAATGCTCTTCCTTAGCCTTTATATATCAGCTCCCTCAATGACCTTACTGCATTAAGCCTTGCAATGTGATAAACAATTTTGCAGGTGGGGAAATGGATGCAAAAAGTCAGAGGCCTTTCAGGGGATCACACAGTGAGTGACAACTGAAGCCAAGACGACCTACCTGTTCCTAGTCTATAAACTTCATTTGCTGACCACCAGGCTAAATGTCCTCCACCTCTGAGGGGAGCACAGGCGTATGGGCCAATTATGAGAAGCAAGTTACAGGAAGACATGGATTTTAGTAGGAGAACAGACTGCAGCGGAGGGATTAACGTGATTTAATGGGTCACTTGGGGAGGAGAATTGGCAAACATAAATACAATCCTAGTCAGCGAAATTTAAATAGCAGATAAACCAGCCCTAATTGTAGACAGATACCTATACTGCTGCAGATACCAGGTCCCTTTTCTCGCAAGGAAACTAACAGCTCTGTGCCCACCAGCCTCAGAGCTCCTGCACTCAAAAAGGAGCAAGGAACACACAAATATGATTTGGGGATATACAAACAGCACAGTCTGGTGATTTCTTTCCAAGCCAAGGCTGCCAGAATCAGTATAACCTCCCCAGCTCCAACCCTGATGCAAGAGCACATGCTAAGCAAGAGCACATGCTATGTAATGAAACAGCACATGCTAAGAACCTTGCAGTTTGAGGCTCTTTGTTATGGATTACTCTAACACCGAGGTCTTCGATCAATGAAAGGATCTTGTGTGGTTCCAAAGCTCCTGGAGCTAAAAGCCTAGAATAACACAGTTTTTTCATTCCCCATGTTGCACAGCCTGGAGCCAGTCTGGTGTCTGGGATAATAGCCAGTGATGTTTCTGAATGTTTTTCAGGTCCTACCAGAGGTTTTGAGCGCAGCAGATCCCCGTGACACGCACACATCTTGTGATTTGAGACTGGCTTACTCTGCTAAGGCAGGCGGCATTACCTGCCATGTCAGCCCCCTAACACAGGGCATGTCAGCCATGTCAGGCATCCGTCCAGTCTAAAGAAAATGATCTCTGAAATGTTTTGTCAATCTTTAAACCTAATCACTATGGCACAGCTTAGCTGGAGAACCCCCTGAAATCCAAGGTAACATTTTCAGGGACAGACATATATGCAAACTCAGGAGAAAAACAGGGGCTGGAAGGAGCCTCCAAATATAAATCACATTGTTGCTGACCAATAATTGTGCCAGACCACCTTAAATGGACACTGTGCCCATCTGCTCTTCCCCTCTCCTCCCCCACACCTCCTCCCTCAGGGTTGTAAACCATCCTGCAATATTTAAAGTAGCATTGTTCACCTCCCTTCTGAAGCCCCTGGACCATTTGAGTGGCTATATATTCTCTCTGTGCTGTTTGTTATTCCTGAGGACATGCACATTGCTGAACATAGTAATAAAAATTTCATAAAAGAGGTTGCCAAAGGGGTGCGTATAAGGGGATTTGTAAAGCTCGCACACACACACACACACACACGAACACTCACACACTCTCCATTCACCATTAAGAAAGGGCTGCAGCAGGCAAAAGCAAGTACCTCTGTACAACAAAAAGAAACAGCTCTGCCCCTGAATGAGACCTGGCAGTCTTAGGTAACAGAGCAAAGATCTGTATCATCCAGTGATTCGATATAAGCAAACACAGAAGCGTGTTCCTTTGCAATCCCCAGCAAGTTAAGTGAAAAGCAAGAGGAACTAGCAAGAAAACGCCTGTACAAGGCATGCCAGTATAATAGTGCTGTGCATGCATGTTGGTGTACTGCCTTACTCATCCACAGTGAGCCTGCTTGCACCTTTCCTGAGTGCAGATTAAAACGACAGGGAGGAACATTGACTAGAAATGTATTTAGGAAAGCACGCTCTTTTTTTCCCCCCACCCTTTTTTTTTTTTTTTAATAGCTTTAGTGCTGGACTGTCGGCTCTAGAGACTGAACTCTCCAGCCATCCGCTGCATGCTGCATGTAACACGAGCAGCCGGTCTCAGCCACGTGCTGCCATCTTCATGGGATGGATCTGCCTGGGACTGCTTGGGCTGGCTCCTCTCTGGGGCTCTCTCCCAAGATTGCCAATACTGGCCTGGTCTCTCCACAGGTTTTGGGATGTGGAGGTCTGAGACCTTCCAGGTTCACTTCCTTTAAGGTGACCAACGACACTGAGGTCCCTGTGGCTTCTTATTGCTAACTGCTTTAGCTTAGGATTGTTGATCTTTACTTTCTAATGCTCATCTGCAGCCTGGGACTCCATGGCATAGCACTGGGGCTAGTACTTGACTCTAAGCGTGTACAAAGAGCTAAATAATAGTTTGAAGTGCTGAGCAAAACCATTAGCCTCACAGACTGTCCTCTCTCAAAGCTAATCAGAATTAGGTCTCATATGAACAGAGGCATCTAGGAAAGCTAAGGTGCTTTCTGGTGATCCGTTTGATTCCTTTTCCCGTTTCTATCTTTCCCTAGGTGATCAATGCTCTGCTTAGCAGATTGAACACTCACATTCAACAACTCTGGATCATTAGCTCACATTTTCTGGGCAGGACATTGTATTTTAGGCACCTCTTAAAACTGTTTAATCTGGTCTGTGTGCAGTATTCAGCAGATGCTGCGCTCCATCTCTGAGCGACTTCTGTGTCAGTGGTGAAGTCACATTTTATCTGAGCTATATCTCTCCCTTCTGGATGGAAAGCACAGTATAAATGTATGTCATTATAATAAAATACAACCAGAAAAGAAACAAAAACCCCACAAGAACCACAAATGCATATTTTGACTGTACTAAAAAAAGTAGAGCATTTATAGAATTGTAAATAAATGACCTAGGGAAGTCAGGGTCTTTGTTAAGCCAGACATTAGGAAATTATTGCAACACAGGTTATAGCCCTCACAGCGAGTAACAGCCCGTGTGGAATGGTTATGGCAGAGCATTCAGTTACACATTAGGGATGTTTTTATTATAACACGAATTTACAGGCTTCGTGATCTCTCTTGTAAATAAAATACATATTAAGGAAATGTAAGCAGTCAGCTTTCACTGCTGGGCCTTAAATATTTGCCAGTTTTACATCAGGTAAACAGGGACAATCTCACAGGATGGAGAGCTTGCTTTGTGGTTACCACAACAGGAAACACCCAGAAAGGACAGCAGGTATTTAAGCAAGCAGCAAGCTTAAAGGAACCAGCTGTCTTAACACTTAGGAAAGAAGACTTCCACACAGAAAGACGGATGGTCCAGTGATGATGCCTACTCCATTCTTTGAAATACATTTATACAGACATGGGCATTTGGGTGGGCTGGTGGTCGGGTGCCTGAACCTCCAAGGATTCTTACGTAACACCAGGATGCTATTTCTGCTCAGTTTTCTGCCCAAGTCTCATGCACGATCTACGGCTGTACCATAGCAAGCATTAATAATTATTACACAGGCAAACAGATGCACACTGCGTGAAGTGCCTTGGCCACAATTTTACTAATGTGCAAGAATATATTCACTGAGAAGAACAAATTCTTTTCCAGATTACAATCTGTATGTGCTGAATATTCCATATCCATTCACCAGCCCAGCAAGCTCCACGTGTGTATATTTAAACACAAAATGTACAGATGTTCACTGTAATTTGCCTCGCTGAACATCATGTCTATTTAATCCATTTTGAAGGTCAAATATACTTTAATATTTTGGCAAATGCCTTTGGAACCAACTTTAATTAAACACCACAGTTAAATTGGGCAGTAAGTTTTCCTCAAAAATGCTTACAGCAACCAGCCTGAACAATTAGCTACAGGCTTAGACCGATGCAGCTGGGGAGCTGGAGCTGGGGTTACTGCGCTCTGCCAGACCTGCGCTGGCTCTGAGCAAGATCAGCGTGGGTGCCTGCGCTGCACTCCTGGCAGAGCACTACACAACCAGTGACAAGGAGCAACAGCAGAAAGCCCCGAGGCAGAGCACAGCAAAAGAAGTAAAAGCTGGAAAATTTTAAAAGTGAACCAGAGAGGAAGCTCAGCAATGCTCTAAACCTAAGGGCAGCTTGTATACAAAATGTCTGAGAATCACTGTCAAGAGCATCACACAAGTATTAAGGTGAATGAAGTATTAGTGCTCCCAGGAAGGGAGCCAAGAGCTGGGACTGGAACTCAGTTGTTCTTGGAAGATACCGCCTTCATGTGAAACACATATATACAAAAATATATGCTCATTTCATGGTATACATATGTAACAGTGCAGATGCACTGCTTCGCTACGAGTGCTCAAGCAAGACACCTTTTGCATGTCAGCAGGAGTTTATGCAGGGTTTTCACGTGAAATGTACATCTTATTTTCACACGTCAGCTCAACAGCATGCATGAACACCAGATTGCAGGCACATGTGCACATGCATTTGTTCTTGTGAAATACTCTGGCAAGTACGCAAGCTTTAGGAAAATGTTCTGTCAGACATTATGTTGACAGATGTTGATGCAATGCCTCTTCCAACTTACAGAAACCAGTCCAGACATCATCTTTCCATACACAAAGCCAAAACTGGAGTGTTAAAAATTCAGCATTGACATTGCATCCAATATTTTAATTGTTATCACTTGACCCTTTGGTCCATGCTTGTTTGAGGCAGCTTCTTTTTTATTAATATCTCAGCACACTGTGTGACACAACTTGAGTGTGTCCTAATTTAATTTTAATTAGTGCCGACTTTTGCTTTCCTCACTAATGAAACAGTGCTCATTACGAAGTGTAATTGAAGACCCCTAGAGGGAGGGGCGCCTGGAGACCTCATTGTGTTGGTACCCGGCATCCTGCCCAATAAAATTCCCTTCTGAACGAAAGCAGTTTTATCATTAATTCATACTGCAGGGGGGCTAACTAGCTGCCAGCCGCTGAGTTCATACTGCTCTTAGGAAGAGCCCAAAGCCTGTTTGCTTTCTCCAAAGAAACAATTCCAATTTTCTAATGACTAAAATACTTACATCGTAAATCCTTCGCTCTCATTGTTAAAAGTATCTTTGAACATCGGCTGTTATGAAAGTATGCCTCTTCATTAGAAGCAGACTATTCATGAACTTTTTTGTGTGTGCATTTAATTGAGCTTGAATGATACAAATATTGAGTTGTGGTTAACTCCATTGAAAAAAAAAAAGACACATGGAAACTTGCTCAGTTTACAAGCACTCTAAGATGACTGGGGCAATCGCAGTAAGAATCAAACTCAGAAGAGCAGGCCAGGCAGGTGGTTAAGTGACCACCTTTGGATGTGCACATGGACTGCCATGAGGTAAGAGGTCTGTATGCCCAGAGCACCCCCAGACTCTCAGTTTCTTTGCTCCGTAGGTGTGTAATCGTGGTAACTGCAGAGAACAATTCTTCACATGACTGTATGTACATTGTTTATGGCAGACTCAGGGCTTTTTGTAATTTTGGCTTCAGAAGCTTCCCCTCTCAGTTACCAGACTGAACATAGAACTGCCATTGCACTCTCTCTGAGTAATGACAGAGTATTTACAGGGATCTGTTCCGAAACAGTTACTGCATTTTAGATTACCCTTCTGCTTGGAGCATGTCAAGCCTCTAACAACAGGACAGGTCAGAGCAAAATGGGACCTCCAAGTTTATCAGAGCTATCACCATATCAAACACTGGGGTAGAGTTCTTCCGGCACCAATGAAGGTCTTGAGTCTGGGCAGTCGGCACCATGTCTTGCAAGAGCTGAGGGTGCACATGCCCACAGACACACAGATCTGTCCAGGAACAAATTTACATACAAAACTGATCTAAATTTGCACTAAAACTTTCACTTCACCAGTATGGGATTAGGTTTTACCCATCATGTGCTGGGATTAGAGACACTTATCTAGTGTTAACCCAAGTAGTATTTGTGTGAAAAAGGCACCTCATGCAAGCAGGATATCTGAAAAATGCACAGCCTTTTTGCCAGCACAGATCATAAGAAATTGCTGATTGTGAGTTTCCCCAAAACCAGCAGCAAAAAGGCATACATCTTACCTAGAGCAGTGGGGCCTCAAAGGTCTTTTCCCTCCCTGGTTGTAAACACCACCACAGCTTGTATTCTAATAAATATCTGAAATGATGGCAAAATGACCTTTTTTTGTTTCTAACCCTACAACACTTCTCAGAGCAAAGGTCTCCCAGTCAAGTCTGGTGCGCGCATGCTGATTTGTAACACTCCCTGCCATCCCATTCTGGGGCAACAATTGCCAACAAAGGTGACTGTTTTCCAAATTTGTGCTGCCCAAGTTGTATGCACAAGCATTCTCTAGGCTGAGACACAGCTTAATATCACTGAGAACCTGGCCAGAGTGTATAGTGCACTCAAAACACAAAAGAAATGGCATATTTACACAAATACAGTCTGTCTCCCTAACCTCAAATTAATGACTCTTCATTAACTTTCCTGAGATGACCCTGTGTAAAGCGGCAACAGAATAAAGGATCCATGGACAATCATACATTCAGGTTACTCCATTTCCAGTGTAGCTTGGAAGCTGAACCACAATTTAATTGCATCTCAGAACAGAAAAATCTCTGTGTTCATGTGTCCATTATAAGCTTGGGCTTTGGTGGTATGAAAGTTGGGGGAGACCCAGGGAAGGGATTTTGCCTACTGACTCACAGCATCCATCACCAGCAAAATACCATCAGTGAAACTCAGTCCCTTTAATAATGAAGTGTCTGATAGACACCACTGCTGTGGTTCTGCTATTAATCTTGTCCTGGCGCTGTTACATTAGGGGATGTAAACTATCTTTTCTCTCTACTCATTATGGAAACTGTGCAATTCACATCCTCCCAGGAGTGCTCCAATTAGCCAAGCCTGCATCATGCTCAGCTTTCCATCAACTCGCTGTGCTATGCTGCGCTAGAAAAGCTAACCTCCTACCACAGGCGTGCACAGAAACAGCCTGCGGTAGCATATCCCTGCTGACTCTTCAGATACATTCTCTCTAAAGCTGCAGGTTTTGGTCTCATCAGCAATTCCTGAATCTTTATACAAGAAAAGTGAATCCAACAATAAAATATTTTTAAGTAGCTATGAGACACACATGATTCTTGATTGTAGCAGAACTAGGGGGGAAGGCAAAGGCTGTGTGTGACCTTAACCAGGCTACTTTCACCTATCAAGCAAGATTTTCTACTGTCCAGCACTACTACTGAAAGACACACTCTACAGTCTGAGTAATGCCCTCTTCCTTTCATGGCACAGTCAATTAGCAAATAGTTAACTCGGTCTTTTGTGCCTCTACCATATTTTGGCAGGTTTTTAGCTCACCTCTTGGGCTTTCTTAACTTGCACTTCAAAGTACACCTACCCCAGCCCTGGTGTTTTACACGAACAAGCGGGTTCTAAGAAGAGCTTAGACTTGCTTTTGCTTTGTTTTGCTTCTTCCAGTTTAAAAGCAAATGATTTCTGCAATGTTTCGATAGTTAATTTCATTTTGGATAGCAAGCACAAAATTATTGTGGCTCCCTTAGGTGAGATCAAGTAGCGATTATGGATTTTGCTTCACAAGTGAACTATCCTCTCCATGGGAACTAAAGCCTGCTTCACCAGACGATGGTTACAGTGGCTAGAAATGTCTCTTCTGTTAGTCTCTGGTCACACCTCTTGTTCTGCAGGCAGCAGCCAAATGATGATGCTAATTCCCTAGCCCAAGCTCTGCCACTGCCGTTCGGATCTGCTAGCATAACTACATGTGCAGTTGCTCCCTAACTCAATGCTGCTTGTTGAGGAGCTGGCCTGGGGAGGGCAGAAGCTTATTTCCGCTTCCTGTGGCTCAACTACAGCTACAGCAGCATGTGCAAATGTCACCCATGGCTCCTGGCTGCTCTTGGTTGTTGCCATCGCTTTAGGCCATTTGGGGGACAGCAGAAGGAAGTATATATAGTATTTAAGATTTCAACCTTCAGAAGTTAGTTTCAAGCTCTCCTGAAAGTAGGAAGAAACAACTACTCATGCAAAGCGATGCAGAGCTGTTGATTACAGAGGCTGCACCCGCTAGGCACTGACCATCCCAGTCTCTTCAGTGCACACTGACCGTGGAGCTGGGTCAGTGTCAGCAACACACCCCATTTCACCAGCGCACGCTGCAGCACAGAAATGGAGGGAAGCAGAAAGGATGCTCCAAAGGATGCTGCACAGACTGAGCAGCCCACAGACATTACTGAACATGCATCCGCTGGTGTGTGAACTCTAGCAAGAGAGCAAGAGGGGTTTTATAATTTTTTTTTTTTTAAAGAGCCTCCCCGCAACATGTAACTTTTTAAGCAAGTTCTAATACTGATACTGCTTCATATATCCCAGCCACACAGCCTTCCCAAATGGCTGGTGACAGAGCCCAGGTCTGAGGGTTGGGTTTTTTTTAGGGAATAGCTATTACTAGCATTTTTCTAAGCTCTCAGCTCTCCTTAGTTTGAAATGCAAAGTATGCATATGTGCATTAGCAAAATGGCACATTCCACTGCGTGGGAGTGAACCACTCTGGAGGTGACATTGGACAGGGGTTACATGTATATGGAGCAGCCAGCTGATGTGTGAATCCATTACTGTTATCAGCAATGCATTCAAATGACCTACTTTTTAACACCGTCACAACTGCCCGACAGAAGAATTCAGTAAACTGCTGGCATGCAATTCTCTATCTAGAGTGATAGAATAATAACCCGTACAGATACATAGCAGGTTAATCCTCTTCAGGTATAGCTACATTTTTCTATGCAAAGCTATCAAAGAAAGGCAGAAGCAGCCAAGGAAGACCTTTTTAATCCTCTGAGTGCTCTTTTCCAGCATGGAGCCACCAGGTCACCATACAAGATGGTGCTGTAAATGGCAAGTGCCAGAGATCCCAGGTTCTCACACAAGCTGAGGATGGAGAAACTCATTCAGCAGCACCTAAGTGGCACAGGCAGTTCATCACTGCTCCCCTCCTTTACTATTCATTGTGCCTTTACATTTCTATGAATGAACTTTCTGCGTAAACAGCAACTGTCTTGTTCTCAAGTCAGCACAGCCTGCTGAAAAATATACTACAGAGCTCCATTCTTACAGGGAGACATTATTGTTTGTCCTTATATTCCTTACATGTTCTATTTGGGACTGAAAGAATGTAGTTGCATTTCACCTGCAGAAATGTATAAATGCAGCCACACGCTTTTAAGCATATCTTGACATAATTATTATAATGCAACTCTCCATTTTAATTGAATCCATTTAAAAATATTAAATCATAGCTTTTTATCATCTTAAAAGTAGAATAATTCTACTGACTATAGAAGGATGATAATAGAACAGTAGTCCTATTACAAGTGTGTTGCAAATACATTAAGAATATGCTGAAAAGACAACTATAAATCTTCAGCACTTGCCAGAGACGGGTTTAAGTAATGAAGTATCTCAAATGAAACAATCCCACCGACTCCAACAGGGCCAAGTTTTCCATCCAGGTCTTATTGAGATCAGGTCCTGTACATATCACACACAGCTGAGCCAGAGCTACAGACAATCCTAATCATCTTCCAGCCACATCTGAAGAAAGGCAACTCCTGCCTTCTGGTCTACAGGTATGAGAAGACAGGCACTCAGGAGACTGTCACTGAGAGGGGCTGATCCAAGCTACCCTTGGGTCACCAAGGAACTGAGTGCCTGGCACAGATATAGCACCTCTGGACTGAAGTCAAAAAGGGTATGAAAATACAAAAGGAGAAGCCGACTCAAAAATCTTCTTTTCCTAAGTAATACCGCGCTGGGAAGCATCTCCTCTCCTCTGCTCCCAGCATTTTGAGGAACAGGGGGCTTTTGGAAATCAAAATCAGTCTGTCCACTACTCATTTGGGAGCCAGGGCAGGGACAAAGACTGCAGAATTCTGGCTGAAACCATGGTAAGACAACAATTCATCTGCCTCTCCACTCTCTCTCTGCTGTGAGTAGGACGGATTACAGCCACAGAGGGCTGAGACACCTTTGACCAATAAGCACTAATGGGGGGGTGGGAATGATATCAAACCAGTTCTTCTTTAGAGAAAGAAAAATGAAGATGACATTTCATATGTAGGATACTGAAAAGTCCTATGTCCTCATACGTGCCTTGAAGGCTGTAGGCACATAAAGGTATCTACATACTACTTACATCAACAAGCACGTTTAAGGTCATGAAGCATGCACAAAAAGCAAACAGAGCTAACAGCAGCAGGAGAAAACAAATCTTTAGCTCCAGCATAATAAATACAAATACTCAAACAGACACAATGAAGACCTTCAAGCATGTTTGTGCACACATGCATCTTCACTGCCACACACACGCATACCACCCCTCCCATTAATAGAAAACCCTCTCTTCTCCAATTTTCCTTTTCTTGCTCTTGTTCTTGGGATTGCAAACATAGCTTAGCAAATGGCCATTTCAGGCGAGAGCACCCCCCTAGGTGTGATGTTTTACCCCTTGAAGGTGTTAAAATGTAACACATGCAAGAAGGGGTTCAACTCACATGGGAACAGGGCACTGACACTTGCAAACACTGGTGAAGGAGAAAAAGGGGCTTTCCAGTCCTGCATAACCATGCAGTTACAAGCAAGAAGCTGGTAGTGTGGGAAAGCTTGTCACTCTCTGTAATTATGCACAGAATGTGTCATGTACTGCCAGTACAATAGCACCAACTTGCTTTGAGTTGGTTACCTGAGTGCAAGACACCATTGCTACGACGGCAGCAGAAAAGCAAACTGGCTGAAGTCTGATTACAGACTACTCCACACATAGAAACAGCCCTCCAGATTCTCCATCTATCAGACGTAAGAGCAGCTTTCTTCTATAACCAGAGCACACAAAGTCCTGAACCCTGCAAACCACTTGCACCACATGAAACCTTTGTACGCAGCCTACTAAATACCCTCCTCAACACAGTGAGCTTATCAGACCGTAGTGTCCACAAAGGGTTTTTTTTCACCTGCACCAGGAGCAGGAATTGCTCTAAGGGTTGAATTTCTTTGCCTGTTGGTGCTCAGGGTGGGCCAGCCCAGCCCGTGAAGCTGCCAGCCAGAGCCCAAACACGAGCCACTCCTCACACTTGCTCATGCCAGACCAGAAGCTGCTACTGCAGGAAAAGGGGGCAGAGATGCTACATTACTGACACTGGTGCTTTTGAAGCTTGCCATATTCGATCCCCTGCATATAAAGGGTCCGTTTTGCAGGCTGTTTGTTATCTGCTCCTCCAGACAGCTGTCTGTGAACCAAAGTTTGGGAGTCTGTCTTGACCATACTGATCAGACCTGAATTAGCAACCTAAGGTTGCAAGGCCAATTACAAAGGGATTTTTCCACAAGGTTTCTTAAAATTAAATCACAAGCAAAAAATGCAGCTTAGTCCTTCAAAAGCTGCAATTTGCTAAGGCCCTGAGGGCGTTTTGGCAAACTCTTCACAACTTTGCTCAAATATTATCTACGTCTCTGTGCTGCCAAATTTCAAGCTAAACCTCTGTCCCACAGATCCCTTAATGTCAGTATGAGCCTGGCAGCAAGACTGCAGTCTGCACGCCTAGGTGTGCAGACCAGGTCAGACAGCTCAGTTCTTCCTGCCAAAGCCACCAGAACTGCTCAAGTCAGGGGTGGGAAGACAACAGAGACTTCTCGTGATTTGATGGAGGCTGCGGAGCTGGGGTATGTGGGTGCTCAGCGTTCAATGTTCAAATGACATAAAGCTTGCTCGCCTCTCTGAGCTCTGCCATTTCACCATGCAGTTCTTGTCCTCAGCACTCAGTAATGTGAGTTCCAAATTAAAGAGCATTTCTCTGTGTTCAGCATAATGAGGACCTCCCTTTATCAGAAGAGAGATACGCCCTTGTGCTTTCACTTACAATGTTTTCCAGACAACCCTGTTATTCCTGTGATTTCAAGACTTGTTTTATGGCAGGAACTTTGGTGCTTCCTATATGTCTGTCATCCTTCTGAGACCCTGGAAATGCCAAGGCCTCAGGAAGCTCTGGAAACATAATTCTTTACTGTATAATTTTCATCTTTCACAATATACATTTGCCCTAAACTTTCTCTTCCCAGAAGCATCACACATGTTCCAGTTTCATGCTACTTCTCCTGAAGTTCTATTGTGCAACCTCTAATTTTTGTATGACAGCCTGAGTGAATCAGGATTAGCACAAAATTCATTAATGCTTTCACTATTATAAATAACTGTGTCATCCAAAGTGATTTTCTTTTCCTTTCCATATGCAACTCTCATTTCAAAATGGGTCATTTAAATTCAATTTCTGTAAGTTGCATTCCTAACTCCTCATGCCTCTAGTATTATTATCTAATGAGTCTGAATTGGTTTTGCACCAAATCCAGATAGGAATATGTTAATAAGCTTCACGTACAAGCATTTCAGTTCTCAAATTCCACTTTGTGTTCCTTTTTGCTTTTATAGTGACTATAATCACTCTACATGAAAAAGAGACTAAAATGGCCAGTTCACACAATGGGACTTGCTCTGGCATGAGCCAGCTTTGAAGATGATTTGAGCACAGACCAAGAGACAGCTTGGAAGATTATGTAAAACAGCGAGGCTGTATTAGAAGTAGCCGTATCTTCTCATTGATAAATCCCACTCCTTTTTTCTTGATAAATCAGGGCTGCTTCTTTCTATGAAATCATCGCTGCACAACAAAACAGTGGCAGAACAGCTGTGAAGTTTCCTCTGGTTCTGCCCCCTAACTTGTCTGAATGTCTCTTTTAAAGCAAGGAGGGAGGAGATCAACATATGTGACCTTTACACGTTCCCTAAACACGTGTAATTTGCAACACCAAGACATATGCAGGCACCCACCTCACACAGCAACATTCAGAGAACGTGTGTTTATTCTTTCCACAACCTATTTTCCAAATGATGGAAGATTTAAAGTTTCTAATTTTTTCCTTTCCCTTGATGAAGGATTTTCACTTTCTCAACCCCCTGGGGAGGCAGAGTCACAGAAACAGCAGCAGGGCACTGTAAATCTTTGAAACTAATAATTATTAAACACATAAATCTATTTAATGCATAGAGCCCCCAAACAGTCTTAATGGATGAAATGAGAGAAAGAGAGAGAGATCCGCACATAGCAAAAAGGGCCTTGTCATCTTTCCAGACACGAGGCTAGGACTGTATTTCAGTGACAAGGCTTCATTTGCCAGAACATTTACTGGGCAGGAGCCTTGGGAAACCCTGGGCTTCCAGCTTTTCATTCCACACTACCAGAGGCTCAGCTGGAGTTCCTAGCAGGGAGCTGTAAGCAGAAGCTGGGAACCAGACGTCCTGAGTTGCTTCAGTGACCACAACTCCCCATCCATGCCAAGCCCTTAGCAATTTTGGACCCCTGAACAGGAAACAAGGGAACAGCCATGCCCAAGACAATAGCAGAGACACCTGACTCGGTGCTCTACACAGACTCCCTGCTGCAAGCTTGGATCAAATGATGCCAATGCCAGTCTCGTGCACTAGTGCTCAGAGGGCTCTGGCTGAAGGAAGTCTCCTCCTCCCTCAGCTTCACAGCACCTGGTTCCCTCTCCATCCTTCAGTACCTAAGACAAAGCTGTGCTAACCTGTGCCCCTTCCTCAGGCTTGATTTTCTACCAGGCCAAAGTGGGTACTCCCCTCTCACAAAAAAATGGCCTGGGTGCCAAGCGTAAGATTTAGGACAGGTGGGTTTGAGATACAGAGTTTGACTCCACCGATACTCTGGGAAAATGGAGAACAAGTGCCACATCCTCTGTCAGGAAGCAGCTTCTGTGCTAGACACAACATACTGCTCTGGTAATGCAGCCAAAGACCAAGCACCCTGCAGCAGCCATGGGAGAATTAAAATCTCATTCACTGCCAACCTGAGGCTAGAAGGAAGGGTAATGGACCTTTACAGGTTGCATCTTCCCACTATGGTTCCCCTTTGCAGTCCCCAAGCCCACTGCTTCTACACATTTAACTACAGTAGCCTTTTGCCAGGGAATGCAGTTGTAGCATTTCTAACTTATCTGTCTTCACTAGCATTTATTTGGCCTCTAGCAGGCAGCAACAGAATTCAGCAAGCACCTTTCCCTTGCAGTAGTCAAAATGGCATCTGGTGTGATGCAGCAACTGTTTTCTATGCCAGAAAGCTTGGAAGTAGCACTTCTGCAGATCTCCTCCTCTTCCCCCACCCCCCAAAGCAAAGGAAAAAGCAAAAGCCTGCTTTCAGGAACAACGTTCCTATTGACTTTGATAGGACGTAAACAGATCTGCAAGACTCTAGCTGGAGATGGGGAAGAGGTAAGAAAAAGTCTCACATGAGCCAATTCAGTACCTGAACACTGGGGGCATGTCCTGCCTGTGACTCACATATTTTGTTATTTAAAAAAAATTAAAATTAAAGTGTGATCACTCTGTGCCTATTCTCAGTTATGAGTAAGGTACTGCCACGTTCTCATCAGGTCTGTGACCACCACATTTGCAAACCAACAAATCTCATTACAGACTTCGCTTTTCTCTCCATACATCAATCCACATCCACCCCATTCATGTGCCAGGTACACAAGTTCAGAGCAGGGTCATTGTTAAAAGACTTTCCTAAAAACCAAACATCTTTGTTTAATAAGAAAAAGTTTGGTGTCGTCTTAGAATAAAAACTTCAAATTCTGGTTTTACAGTAGGAATTACTGGTGAAATTACAAATATATTTTACTACTTGGCTCATGAAGAAAAATTTAGATTGAGGTGCATTAAGAAATGTGATAGCTGTTCTCTATCATCAGCATGTTCCAAATGATCCTAGTTAAAAACCCCAAAATTCTAATGTGTAAAATCTAGTGTGCCTTAATATCTGTTTAATTTCAACCACAAGCACTATGACATCTCTACCATAGTAACAAATCTGTATCTCTACAAGGCAGAGTTAGGTAGTTTTGGATGGTTTTCCATTCCTTCCTTTATTTAGATTCCCTTAATGTTTTATCTCAATTCTGAATCCCCTGGGCACATAATGCAGGCTTCTGGAATGATACATATAACATGTCCTTGCAATGTTTTACTCTTAAATTAGTGATACATAGTCTCAACTTCAGCTCCATTTTAGCACAGACTTTTCCTGCTATTATGATTCGGAATGTAGATCCAAATTTTGCATCTGAGGACTGTCTCTTGCTATTTGCAATAAAGAGAAATATCAAGAATATAAGATGCTCTAAACAGAACTGTTAAGAAAGCTACCCATAGGACTTTGGTAAATCTTAAAAAAAAAAACCATGTAGGAATGTGACAGTGAGGTCTAGGATATAAAAATCCTAGTATGTTTGATGAGGAATTTGAGCAGAAGATTGGACAAGATGACCTTCAGTAGTCCCTCCTAACTCAAAGTATTCCGTGATTTATGAGAATATCTTCTGTTTTGGTCATTAGATAATTTGTTTCCATCTATTTATTTATTTCTCAGCCTATCACTCTTTTCACCTCAGCAGATGGAAACCAATAAAGTGTTGCATGCTGCTCTGAATCCCACCACTGGAGAAGTTTGAGATGGTCTGGACTGGGTGCTCCTCCCATCTGTAATGGAAACGTGCTGACTGCAACTGACTGCACTTTGAACAGGCAGTTCAAACACTGTGAGTGACAGGTTGAGCAAATGAAACAATCATCCCCATATTTTGCTGTAGGATTTTTTTCCAAGAAAATATGAAAGTGAAACGTGGTGGACAGGTCCAAGGAGACTGAATTTAATCTGCTTTTGAAGTTGTTTGTGGATGGCAAGAAAAAAATGACAAAAGGATTTTTGGACAGATCTCCTTCTATTGTGCAAGCTAATGGAATTTGCTGAAACAAGACCCCCAGCTGGTTTGCTTATAATAGCTTGAACTAGATTTCAATACATCTGTTTCCTTCTAGTAGGTGCTGACTCTATTCCATACTGAAGATGTGCCTCCAGATGGAAACATCCCTGTACCCTAACGGTACTCAAAATTGGAGGTTGCATTTTTCGATATGGGAAGTTTGATGAATCAAACGAACCCCTCAAATCAATGACCTCTACCTTCTGAGTGTGTGCAATGAGATCTTGATTAGAATTCTGTGACCTAGAATTCTGAAAAATAAAACATGAATTTCCTGTGTAGGAATGGGAAAGACAAAAAAGATATTTGATCATTTTTTAAAAAGCATTTCTAATGCCTATTTTTAAGCAAACGTTTCTTGGAAGTTTGAAAATGTTCAGATCCTTCTTTCCAAACCATCCATTACTTATCGGCTGGTTTCCTGAGAAAACAAGTCTTACACAATCCTGCTCTACATGTAAGTACATGTTGTGCAAGTCTCTCCATTAATAATTGTGTGATTTATTAATATTTGTTACAATACCATACACTACATATTGTTTGTTAGTTATAACTCATTGGCCAATGTCAACTAAATTTGACAGACATAGAGATCTCAAAGATACTAAAATCTGGTTATAGCAAAAACTGGTTTTCCTAATTCTGCACAGAGTTTTGCACATAATTACTCTGCTTTTTTTTTTTTTTTTTTAATACATCTCTCTCTCCTGATTCACATCAAGACTATCATGAAAACACATAGAAGTGATGGGACTGTCAGTCTACTACTCTCTGTTGAGCCAGGGAGGCTAGCTAAGTTCTTATGCAAATGTAGCTTAACTAACCAAAATTTTGATGCCCATCCTCCTCTACTAATGAGCCCAGAAGAGAGCAGTGAGAATAATGAGAGCTTAAGCAAATCTGTTTTACAAGCAAAAATTACAGGAATTGAGGTTGTTCAGTTTAGACTCTTGAGGAACTAAGAAAACCCTACGGAAAAATATGATAGAAGTACTCAAACACAATGTGGATGCGGCAATGGGAGGAGGCAATCTATTCTCCAAGTCCACGCTGGATGTAATACAAATGGATGTAAAATGAACCAAGGACAGTCCAGGTAAGACACCAAGAAGCCACTTCTTATGGTAAGGAATAATGAAGCAATATGACTGGATGGTCTGGGAGGCTGCAGAAGCTCTGTCCCTGGAGAGCTCTAAGAACAGACTGAACATCTCCCAGGAGTGGCACTGGGAAAGCTGAGCCTGCCCTCAGTCAGAAGAATAACTTTGACTCTCTTCTGAGATCCCTTCCAGCTCAATTTGTCTATGCTTCTGTAAGCAGCAGAGTGGGTTGGGAAAAGGAAAGAAAGAAATAGAATGGTAAAAGCATTTAGAGAAGAAGAAGCAGGCAGAAGACTAGAAAATGAGATACATTAAATGAGTCTAAGCATCATTTGTACACTGCTGGAGAGACAACTAAACAAGAGTACTCTCTCATGCCACATGCAACCACAGCTGGGGGCCAGCAAGCCTGGCCTATCCAGTGGGGGATGTGGAGCACAGAGCAAGCGCAAAGCCAGTTCAGAAAACTATCCATCATCCTCTTCATTGCCCTCCAGCTTTATGCCAAAAGCTTCCAAGGTTCATCTGCCTGTACAGTACAGGGATACCCTGAGAGCCTCTGTCATCCTTCATCTGACATGTGGCACTGTGTCCCAGCATCACCCTTCCCCGGCTCAGAGCTGTTCTCCCAGCAAGCTGTGAGCAAACCCCCCAGAGAACCTGATCGGAGTCTCCAGCTGTAACACAGGGAGAAACTAAAGACACAGCTTGAGACATACAGAGACCGAGTTTAGGTTCCAGTCTGCCACACCTCACTCGCAGCACCGTGCCGTAACCACGTAACGCTCTGTGCTTCGGACCCCCATCGGGAACGAGGCACAGTAATCCTTGGTGTGAATAGCCCATGTGAGTCCGAACTCACAAACCTCTGGAGATGCCTTTGGGACCCCTGGCGTGAAAGGGCTCTGCAAACGCTCCGGGAGCGCGTTTTGCACATCGAGATGCTGCCACCTAATGGCACGAGAGGACGAGCAGCACCTGGGTAAAGCTGACTGCCATTTGCAATTCTTGCAGAGGCCTGGGTTTTCTTTGCAGACGTAGAGATGCCTTGAATTTAGCCTAACACTGCCAGAAATCCCATTCACTCTCCCCCCACTGCTGCACCTTCTAGTGGGCACACGGATCCCTGAATACTGTCCCCCCACTGTTATTTACCAGTCACACAGTAAGTCATTGTTGTTGCCTCCAACTCTGTCCCTTCCATGCATCCTAGCCAGTAAAACTTCCCCTGCTGTGTCACATACACATTAAATATCCATCCCTGTGATCCACGCATGATCGATCTCCCCATCCCACATTACAGTCATGATTAACCTTCTCCCACTACGTCACGTATTCAATACACCTCCTTTGCCTCCTTCACTCAGACAAAATGAATCTCCTTAGTACTGTCAATAATAATTTTCTTTATATCCTGCATAACAACATGAGGCAACCTGACAGAGCACTCAGGCAATAATTCAATCTTAGCTTCCCACCGACGTTCATTAAACGGAATATAACTTCAGCAGAGCTGCCGCTGAATTATACCCTCGTATCCTTGTGGGAATTGTATATTATTCCCTGGGGAATAGCAGCAATGCAACTGAAGATGAAATAGTTCGTTTTAAAAACCCCAGGATTGTATGTGATAGCACATTATTTCTTCATCTCATTACTCATTTTGCATATTAGTAATTAGCAGAGGTTATTTCCTCCATTCCCCCCACCTTTTTGTTTCATTTCATGTCTGATAACATTAATCCGTGGGAGATAAGATGTGGCAAGATTTTAATACAGCTGAAATGACTGAGATCTTCACTAGAGACAGGAAAACCCTAGGAAATTCAAATTCATTTTGGCAAAAACCAAAAATCACTCCTCACCACTCCCCTCTGTATTTTGGCATCTGTTCCTTCCCCTAGAGAACAAACCTCCCCTGGCCCTACTGTGCAGCTGGATGGTGTGAAGCTCAGGTGGTCTCTGTGCTGACATTGTGGTGCTGCTCCTACTGCTGCTTCTCCAGCCTGAATTTCTCTTGCTTGCGTTTGAAGAGAGTCTTAAAATTCACTCAACCCCAACGATAAGCGCAATATTTTTCCCAGTCCACAGCAGTTTCTTGTGAGGACTTTGGAAGCTATTCTGTGATGCTGCTGTGCCAGGGATGGGGAGAGTTTGCTATGTGCCACAGAGGCTGTACCTGTACACAATGAAAAGAAGTCAAAGAAATGCAAGGGAAGTTGTCTTCCTGCCTTGTGCCGCTTCCTCCAGTCTCCCTGGCCTTTCGGCAGTTTCCTTTAGCTAGCACATATGCCCCTCTGTCCTACAACGGGACTATGTTGCCTTCAGCAAGATGGCCACTGGTCACAAAGCAACTGAGAACCACTCTCTAACATGCCAGCATCAGTCCCAATCACAGAACTGTTTCCCAATCCTCACGAAAGCAAACGGGGCTAAAGAGCCCATCGACGGCTCTGCTGGCCCATGAGCAGCGACCACCAGGCTCTGTCTTATGTTTCTTTTTCACGGGCTGTCTGTTCCTGTGGTGTTTGGGGACAGAACCCAAACGTTCGCCCTCATGTCACTCTCTCGCTCCTGCACACATTGCCTGCTGTTAAACCTTATCCTGCTGAATACCATGTGTTTGATATTAATTACATGTCCGAGCCCCATGAAAGTCATTGAAATTTAATGAGGTGCAGGGATGGAACCACTGAGCCAATGGCATTCATTAAGGGTTGCCATGGAGATCAGTTTGCCAGGCCTGACCCACATTAAGTGCCACTGGTCACCTCCCAAACAGACAAAAACATGAAATTAAAAAAAAATTGGAGGTAATTCCTGAGGGGTCTGAGCACTATGAGCTCTGACGGCCTTCAGTCAGCACAGCTGGGGCTCAGCAGAGTTCAGCACATGGCCCATGGCTCTGTCAGGGAATGGGGCTCTAAGAAATCAGGAGGTGCTCCTGAGTGGCATGTGCAGAAAGGAGAAAAAACCCCACCAACTCCCTGACACAAAGAGCCAGTGAGCTCTTTGCACTTCCCTTCCACCCCTTACAATTGGTGCAGCTGAACAGGGCTGTCACTTGAAACACATTTTGTGCTCTGCTTCCAAAATGATGCTCTCCTAGCAAATACTGGTATTGTGGCTCTGAGTCCAGGGAGACGGGGTGAGAGCGCGAGATACTGGGGGGGGGGGGGCAGGGAAGAGGTTGTAACTCAGCATGGAAATACTAAGGTGGAGAAATTTTAAAAGAGAAAGCTTCAGTGGGAACCAAGGATGCCCTGCGATACAGGCCCTGCACAGGGGTTGGGAAAGCTGATGTTACGTCCTGGCTCAGCTAGAGTCTCTGCGCAGCCTTGGCCAAATCCCTTACTCACCATCTCCCCCACTCCCCCTCCGCAAAATCAGGGTCACAACATGTCCTTCTTCCCTACCCTTGCCTACTGAGATAGAAACCAAATCAAAGTAGCAAGTGTCCTGTCCGTGTGCTCTTCTAGTGCCTAGTGAAAGCAGCAGCCTGACCTCAGACAGTTCTCTGTAGTCTCTCAGTATAAATAGTAATAATAAAAAAATTAACTAACCAGCTCACCAATCTGTCTACTTTCCAGCCCACCAGTAATCCGTAAGAATCAGACTAAAATACAGCTGCAGGAGTGGCTGGGTGGTGGTGGGGGCAGCAGGGGAAGGCAGCAGACACACAGCTCTGACACCCAAGCAGTGTCTTTATCTCTCAGGTAAATCCGGTGCCATTACAGAGCAGCCCCTTACACAGAGCTTGTTGCAGGTGACACAGTAGAGCAGCAGCAGAGTTGCTTCTGATTCCCAAACATCTTTTAATATTTTATTTCTCAATCTTATTCCAAGCACTTGCATACCAGTGAACACACACAACTGTGACATACCAAGTTCTAGAAGGGAACCTGCAAGAACATGATCGTTTAAGCCAGGTTTCAATGAAATGAAAAATGCCCCCATCACAAAGGCGAAAATGTAAGTTACAATTTATAAGGCAACTAACCCGTAAACACAGAGGCCGTCCTTTGAAGCACAACCCAAAAACCAGAGAGAAATTGCAACAAACTTATCTGAGTACATCTGGTTCACCTAACCCATCTGCAGTCCTGGGAAAGAACCCCATTGCCAAAAATGGCTGAAACCTTATCCCTACAGCCTACGGGGGTTCAGATAATTATATCTGACATGAAAACTTGTAGCACATACAAAAAAACTGGAGGGGGAAGAAAAGGTCAGCTGTATAAAGATGCAATCACTGTGGAAGGGGCCAAGTTACAGCATGGTGAGCTGTTTAAACAGCCAAGATAAATAAGATACAATTAGGGTTACATTGGCTCACCCTTTTGAGATCCCATATGTGGGTGTATGAACCTTAAAAAAAAAAAAAGGGCCAAGTTATCAGGACTTGTTGCTTATTTAACTTGGCCCATTCCAAGGCTCAGCCTGTTTAACTTCATCCCATTTTTGCAGCAAACATCCCATTTCCAATATTTTCATACTTGTCAAGTGCTTTCTGATCACATCTCTCTTCTTTTTATTGTTTTCATTAGAAAGAGAAAAGTGCTGAGAAAGGGAAGAGAATCTGAACTCAGAGCCTCCTACACCAAAGTCAGCAAACCTTATCCCTTTGTGCCAGCCAGCCTAGGGTCTTTGGTCAAAAATGAAAGCACAAGAATTTCCAGTGTGTTTAATTACCAGCCACAGGGAGCCTGGTACAGCCCCATGAATGGAACAACAACATATTGAAACTGGCAAAGGAAAATCAACTGAAAATATTTTGTGGAAGGGCCACAGAGTTGAAGCCCGCTTCTGGAAGGATGCAGAATTTCATGGGAACATGATGTGGGCATTCAAAGCCTGGCTCCCGCAGAGCTCCTCAGACTCATGCCTTGGGACTAGCATTCCCCAGACTCTGCAGAGGTTCAGAGACAAATCTAGTATTTTTAAAGCTACCACACTGAAAGGGGCTTGTGTGCAGCAGTTAAGTTAACACTTGTTACAGCTCTGCCCTCTTCAACACACTTCATAAACAGTTAGAAACTCTATAGTCATACATTTATGTAGTTGTTACCAATCATGGTATTTGAGATGCTTCCTGCTATCTTAGTATTACCAACACCACCACCGAAACAGACAGGAGGCTGACACCCTCGCCTAATTTAGCCCCTATATGCCGCTCCACCGATGCATTAGGAAACATTTCTGCAAATCTTTGAAGTGTCTTCTTCATTCACCTGTGAAAGAGTAACTGGTTACATGATGGTGAGAGGACCATGGTGACAACCATTTGGGGCACAGATCACAGAGCAGGAGGGAGGCCATAGTGATACAATGCAAATGTGTGAGCTATACCCTAGCCGCAGGGAGCAGAGGAAAGAATCAGTGGTGCAAATCTTTTGCTCAGCATCTCAGATTTAACAAGTCTGTTAATGTTGTGCACATAGCAATGGGATGAGATTTCCTTGCTACACGCACACAGTAAATCTGCCATGAGCAGCCACACAACTTCAGCAACGTGCTACTGCGGAGCCCAGGAGGGTATGTGACACCACAGCTGTTCTCATTTTGGTAACTCAAATCCACTGAATTGATCAAGTTCCAATAGCTCTCCAACACTTTCATACACAACAGGACAGACAAACTAATTGGAAAAATGTATTCAAGAGTGGTTCACCTTACCACAGCACAGAAAGCTATGGGATGTGAACCCAGACAACTTCACAGCGTGGCTGGTGGCGAATAAAGCAGCAGTCAGCTCACCTGCAGTTTTGCAGCGTGGCTATCTAGAACAGGTCAAGGAGGATGCTAAGAAAAAAAAAAGCCATTAATTCTGCAGCAAAGACATACTGTAAAGGCAGGCTGATCTGTATGGAGCACTGTATGCAGAATCATGCCATAAATGTGCTGGCCCTTGTCACTGCCACAGCAGTGCTCAGGAGGACAGCACGGCCCCTCCACTGGCTGTCAGTTTGGTATGCGCCTGCAAATCCTACTGCCAGAACTGGAGCTGCAGAACAACAACATTGCTTGATTTTCTGTGCAGGGCTCCAAATCATTAAAACTGAGTGAAACTACCGCTAAATGCACATTTTCTTCATTGCACACTGTCTTTCAGCAGGGTTCATTAATTTATAAAGATAGCTATGTTTCATGGAAGAGCAGGTCTGCCTCTTTCTCTAGCATTCACTGTCACCTTTTCCGCTCTGTGGAGTCTTGCTCCTTTATCAGGTTGGTGTCTCTGCACCTGATTTGAAGAAGCTGCCTGGTGACTGGGTAAGCACTTTGCCCTGCCTGTAAAAATGTGTTGTTTTAACACACAGTGGCCTTCCTTCTGGTAGAAGGGCAAAATTGTCATTCCCTGTGCACCAATGCAACCCCACGGAAAACAAGTGGGAGTTTGTTCCCAGTAAAGCACGGATAGTAAAGGCAGGTAAGCTGGGAAAGGCTCATGGAGCTCTTTGGAAGAAAAGCGTGACCAAGGCACTAGCTGTCGTACTCTCTTTGCCAAGCTCTAAGAGGCCTCAGCCTGGGACTAGAGCTAGATATGCACATCTGTTGAACTCCTCCGTACCCAGCATGTCTTCCTGGGCCGCAGGCACACTCAGACAGGCTGCCCTACTGCAGCACAGGGCCAAACGCTCTCCGCTTCCCTTGGCCTGGGGAGTGGAGTGAACCTGCTCACCCAGTTCATCCCACAGCTCAGCAGGATGAAAGTGCCCATGAGTTCTTAATGGCAGTGCCAGGTTCAAGTGGTCCCTGTTACACCAGATATTGCCCATTGAGCTGGGAGGAGAAAAGCAGAGATAAAGGAGCTGAAAAGGTCTGAGCCAGAGAGTGACATACAATGAGCCACCCCAGGCTGCTGGAGGCCCTTCAGGGCCATCTGGCCCTAACAGCAGCACCAACCTCCCCCTCCCTCCCACCACACACTCCCCCCCTCCTTCTCTGGCAAAAAGGCTGGGGAGGGGCAATTCCATATGGGCTTGTGGCTGGGAGACTGGAGAGACACCCAACAGGGCAGACAGATGAAGGTGGAGGTAAAGCCAAGCACGCCAGGGAAAAACATACAGCCTCCCCACCTCCTTACCTGCTCTGTCAGATATTTAGGAACCAACATCTCTGCCCTGTTTCATTAAGCAGAAAAGACTGACCCTATTGTCAGCTGTCCCTGCCCCATGCCAGAGAGGCATTTTTGTTCGTTATGCTCCCCCCTCCTGCCCAGCACTCCCCAGAGCCACCGGCACAGGGATGCAGCTCAGACCAACCAGAACAGAAGCACCCAGAGGAGGAACGCAGCCATGCAGCCCCTCTTCCCCTCTCCATTCATCACTGTCAAGCTGCAATAATTGAAAATTTGCATCCCCGATTTCACACAACCATCTCCCCAACTCCCTGCAAATTAGCAGTCCACCTATATTTACAGACCAACATGTCTGCTAGATACCTGCTTGTGGTGAAGGCTGCAGAGGGATGGGGGGAACAGAATTGTGATGTTTCTAACCTGCTGGTGCCTGACAAAAAGTTATGGCCCTGAGGCTGCCAGCAATACTGGGCTTCATTCTTTATGTTCCCCCATTCCATCCCACAGGGTAACACATTCAAGTGGTGCTACAGCTGTTGTTGGGAGTTTGTTCTGTTTGTTTGCATTGTTTACACTTTTATCTCCTTCCTCTGTGAGCCCTCATGGAGGTGTGTCCATTTAGTATGCAGGCCTGGTTGGCCAGTTGCCATAGCAATCCATTGCAGTCCTCGTAATATTGCAGGAAGAGAGATCAAAAAAGCAGGACTGTAATAAAGCAAAAAAAAAAAAAAAGATAGGGAAAGAAGGAGGAGGAAAGACATCTCTCCCACTGCTCGCCTGCCCCACCACACACACAGGCACTTTGCAAGAGTGCATCATTTTAGGACTGGAGCAGAAGATGAACACAGTTTCAACAGCCACACTGCCAAAAAGCCAGATACGCACAGGGAATAAAACAGGCGTCACTCATTTAGAAGTGCAGCAGCATGCTAAGCGTGCATGCAGCCTCCATTCCCTGAAACACTTTATACCACTTCTTCTCCCTCTGCTAAATTATGTACTATTTGCCTAGAGACAAGGCTTTACCTAGCACCCCCTTATCCACACAGAGACACAACTCCTTTGCTCTAAGGACAGCTAATGCCTAAGCAGTATGTTTATTCATATTGTCCACCTCTGCTCAAGAGGGAGCAGCTCAAGCTAGAGTTTGCAAAGGCTGATGTCGGCCCTCCGTGACTGGAGGCCAAGCGAAACAATCTTTTCCCTTTATTTCACTACAGCAATCTCATTTACTGTCTTCCCTGGATGTGCTTGGGATGCTCATTTGAATCAAGTCTATACTGTTGTATAAATAAGGGCTAACCCAGCCCTTTACACAGTGGCCTCCAAAGTGGTCCACAGATATATCAGTCTAATCACTACCATGTACAGCTAGGTCCCAGACAAACAAGCCTTTACTATGAGGGAATTCAGCAAGGAATGCAACACCACCACCCCCCCCCGCCCCCAACATCCGATTTGACAACAGTTCCAAAACAAAGATTAGCATGCCTGGCCTTGGGGATGCTGCAGCTCATGCTTATGTCAGCACAAAAGCTGTGTCAGTGCCGTTTGGTGTCTGCTCCAACATGTGCTGCTAACCACACGCATACTGTGGATTTGTGAGATTATGAGGTACCTAAATGAAAGGAGAATACAGCCAGCACTACCTCAAAAACAGACTTGGGCTCATCACCAAGACCAGGCTCTCAGCCCTGCCTCCCCTGAGCCCAGAGCCTTCACCCATGTGTTCCTTCACCTGTCTTTCTCCTCCATTTTGAACATTTTGATTTACCTGGAAAAATATTAAAAGATTTTTTTTTTTTATTTCACATTGTATGAGCAGCTTTAGGAAGCAAGTGGATGAAGACTCCATTCCCAGTGGACAGCACGTGGCTAACGGGTAGATTTAATTTATATGAAGCACACCACGCTCTCGTAAGCCCATATTAAACTGGTGTCTTACACCTCCTTCCAGTGCCAGAAATATTCGTTTCCCACATCATAAAGACCCATCCATGAATAATAATATTAATAATTAAATGCCTGACTCTAGGGCTATACTTTGAGCATCATAACACTCTAATCATTTGCTTATCCCATGATAATTACACTCCTCCATCCTATTTCTATGCTCTGCCTTATTGGTTAACCATTTATTTGCTAGGGTCTTAAGACTCCCCACAAGTTTTCAGACCCCAAGTCTCACCTTCCTAGCAAACTGATGAGGTATGTGCTCCACATTCAAAATGCCTTCTTTTAAAAATGAAAGCTATTTGTGCCACCATGAAAAGCAAGGAGAAAGAAATCTAATTACTCCTCCTACTTTTTAATTGCAGCATAGAAACAGCACTTTGTACTCCTTCCTTAGAACCTAAGCAGCAGCATTCCCAAAGACAGCAGTCCCAAGGCTCTGCTGACAACGGTCATTCTCATCTGGCTCACAAAGAGGGGTGGATCAGCAATACAGGGCAGTACAGATGTCCCAGCAACCTGTGTTAGTACAGAAAGAGCCACGCTCATTTCAGCTGCTTCCCGAACTGAGGAGAAGTAACCAAAGTAGCGGGAAGGGAGAAGGATGAATCTCTGCCATGTAGAGCCAGGCAGATAATTCCAGCTAAGCTTGCTCAGCAGTAGTGAGGAACTAGAAGCAATACAGCTGTGTTCATATGGCATTCTGCCTGGATTAATTACATTTTCTAAGAAGCATGGTCTATTTTGCACAGGCTCACCTGAAAAGGCCATTTGTACAGGCATTGCTTAGTTCACTGTTGTTTTTTTCAAGCCCAGTCCTGTAAAAATTATGGTCCCAGTTCTGCCATCATTCCCATGCTGTGTATAAGTACACTAGCTACTGCACTGATTTCAACTAAAAATACAGTTACATGCAACTCAGGACAAGAAAAGGCTTACTGACTGCTTTCACACACCCTCCTTTGCTGTGGTACTTACCTTCCGTATTTTCCCCACCAAAGCCTGCAACTGCAGCACAGAAATCCAAGATTCTCAACCATCTCCTTATCCATGGCATTCCTGGAAAGCCCAGCCACAAATCTGCCCCATGGAAAAAGGAATCTCTGAACAGGAAAGATTCCTCATTACCTGTAATCTCACAGCATATGAGGCACCATTTCTGAAGGAGGTTAGAAAGAGAGAAGGTTCATTAAAAGCAAGTGGATAGCAGTCTGCAAGGCCATCAATAAGAAGAAAACAACAGCAGAGAAGCCAGAACAAAATGGGCAATAACTACTAATACTTCAAAAGCAGAATATATCAAAAAGTTTGGTGTCAGCAAAGAGGGCGTAAGAAAATAACATGAAAGCAGCAAGACTACAAAAAGAAGGTCTGAAAGACAACAAGGCTGGTGTGTCAGGAAAGATCTCTAATGTTGGAAAAAACTACTTTTGTAATTGTTTCTGACTCCACACAACAAACACAAAACCCACAAACACTGTCTCTTATGGCTGAATTAAATCAGAGATTGGTGGTATGGCTTGGTTCTTTTGTCTGTTAAAGTAAGTACCAAAAGAAACCTGTTTCTTGCTGATGTTCTCCCAAAACCAGGGAGTAAGAACACTTACTCCAAAGATGATGGGATTCTACAAGCTTACTTGGATAGAACTTTAATTTATCAAAGAGTTACTACTTACATATGGATGAAGACAAGTCAGATCCTGCAAACTTCAGTGATATAAATAACCTCTTCTGCAAAGTCTGTTGCAATCAAGAACAGACGAAAAGACTGCATGCCAATGCAGAGCGATGCATTTGAAGAGGCCATGTTTTGGCCAGTAATGAAACAAAGGGAGAAAGGGAAGAAAATTTGATTTTCAAGAAGAGATGAAAATAAGAGAGGTCAGTTTTATAAAACTGTGACCTATCAGACTCCAGCACTGACACTAACAGACAAATATCAGAGCAACTTCTGATCAGATTTCAGTGCCTTGAGGTACTGACATACACAGAGCTACCTCCCAGAAATTTTTAACCCTGTTCATTGGTGTCACGTAGAGCACATTATGTTTTATGAACGAAGCAAATGCCCATACAGCTTGTGGTTCCCCACATCTCTAAAAGCAAGTCACACAACGTCAAACAGGAACACGACTGCTCCTGTCTGGAGCTTTGCCTGGGGCTCGGTCTGCACGAGAAAGCTGCACTGCTTTGTTATACCGAGATACCTACAAGCCTCCCCAGCCAGGCAGACCTTGTCTTAAAGGCATTCTATGCAGATTTCGCTATTGCTATAGGGAAAATGGGACAGTCACCTCTCGCAGCACTGCCCAGAGCACAGTGATATGCAGAGGCATGTTACCCTTCTTTTTTCCTACTTTGCAACACCACCATGCCTCGCCTCGCCTCGCCTCCCCTCTTCTTTTTAGTCAAACAGCTGCTCGTTTAAATGCCTGGAAGGACCTCGCAGGGGCTGCTGGTGCACACAGAGGCAAACCACCACCCATCAGCTGCAGGAAGTCAGAGCCCAGGGGCAGGAGCCGAGCGCAGCTGCTCACGGGAAGCAGCTGATGGCTGAGTCTTGCCTCCCTGCAAGGCAATCCCTCCTGGCTCCTCCCGAGCTCTGCAGTATCCTCACCTCCTCCCTGCCTGGCCTACTAATAACCTGTGTATCACTATACCTGCATTTGCACTATGCCTTTTTACCACTGAAACCATACCAGCAAAAAGTCATGTTGCCTAACCACAATTAGTTAAATTATTAAAATTTCAAGCCAAGCCTAAGTCACACTATTTAAAAAAAAAAAACAAAAAAAAAAACAACACAGAAATAGATACTTCCAATCATTGTTTTAACAGTGTAACACAGCCTTATCTGATGGTTTATGCAAACATACTACACACCAGAATACTCAGAATACTTGCAGTACTCCCTGGAATACCTTACTTAGCTGGAATATTTGCTAACAACTTGCCACAACTGTTGACGTTGAGTGTTCTTTGTTGGAGTTTTTTATCTGTCCAGTGTGACTAATTGTCTAGATCATGTTTCTAGATTTGCTGCTTGACTAGACACCTCCCAGAATCAAAATCAGCTTTCATAGTAGCTATTGACTATTTCAATGTGAATACTTGCATATGTCCATAGTTAAAGTAAGTATCTACAAGAGTCTCCTTTTCCCAACATCTCTATGAACTAAACTATGTTGGTTAGAGTACCCAGGTGAAGCCAACAGAGGAAGTCAGAGATATCACGAGGATGATATTTTGATAACTCATACCAGATTCTGCAAAGAAACTGAGACGGGGCAATAAAAACCATCAACTATCCATCAGTGGCTTTTGTCAGCAGCCATTCAGCTCTACCTGGCACAGGACAGCCCCCGCAACAGTTCTCTCAGGCTTCTTGTCTCATTCAAGCTGTGCGCTAAAACAAAGTTTTACATTGTTTAAACACAAAACAAAGTATATACACTTACATAAATGATACACAAGCAAGCCTGCCCCGTTGCATCCAGGAGAAGGCAAACTTAAATGTAACCGTAAGAGCAGCACCTGACAGCCATGAGGACCTGAGGCTAAAACCCAGCTGTTGCTTTGTACTTTTAATTGACTGGTAATACGAGTTCATTGCATCAGTCTGCTGTCTCTCGTTGTGTACTCAAGACTGCAAGAGCTTCAGGGCAGAGGCCGTCATTTTTTGTATGTTTACACAGTGCCTACAACAAGAACACAATAGCAACTGGAAATCAAATAATTAAGTTATTATAGTAATAATGACAGAGCTGAGAAGCAGTGATTCTGGCTGTGTCAAAGCTGCATAAATCCATTTAACACACACACACAGATCTTCTAACCTCCCTGGCCTATTACAGAGTCTAGCCCTTGAGGGCAGAAAATTGGGAGATAAACTAATGCACTGAGGGCTAGCAGTCCTGGTAGGTCAGTACACAGCTGCTAGTCAGGGTGATATGATGGGACAGTCAAGGAAGCAAATGAGTCCGACTGCTTCAAAATCCCTACTCTGAACACTGTGGGTTAAATTCCTCTGAGTACAAGAAAGATGAATGGGATTTTCTTTTCATGAATGGGGAACTGGTAACAGGAACTTCTCAGACCTGCAAGCTAAGTCAGCCTTGGCACACTCATCACTGCCACTGCACAACACAACAGCTTCCTCTCAATGAAGCTGCAGCCTCAACACTTCCTTTGGAGGCTGCTTCTACTCAGACAGTTAATGCAAATCAACAGCACGGGGCCCCACATAGCTGTTTTCTAGAAACTAGTGTAAACATAATCAGTTTTCAGACCAAAAAGATGAAAAGTCAGTGAGGTAGATTCAGCCACTTGTTCAACTCTGACTCTTTACTACTGGTGCGTAAACTCCATTAATAAAAGATCCTTCAGTTTAAGTTACCACAAGACTGTGACCCTGTCGCTTTCAGTGGGACACAGGCCAGAGAGGACCAATCCTGTAATCTATCTATGGATAATTTTTAAGCAGAGCACAGTCCAGATTCATAGATAATGCAGAGATGAGAGGAAAGGGTAAAAGCTTATTTTTGTTGTTTCTATTAGCTAATATTGTCTATAAAAAGTAGTAATGTGTTGTCTATTATGCTAGAAATTCTATGAACATTTATATCTACTTTTATTTAAGCAACAACAGCTCTGAACTGATTATACTCTCAGTTAATGACAGGCACCACAGGTGGGTAGAACAGAAGAGAGAGACAGAAAAGGAGACAAGGCAATGAATAAAACAAGAACATTTTGCATTCTAAGCATTTACCACATTTCTCTACACCCCAAGAGTGAAGGGACCCTTTGTGCTTCTGTGTTCATTATGGGACCTGTTCATTGTTTGTATGACAGCACCTACAGCCACGTTAGAGAACCACCTGCTGCAATGCTTGGCACTGCAAGAGATTTGGACTCGTACCCAGACAGGCTATGGTGTTTTAAAACAAACCAGATAGGGCACCAAACACTGATTAAATTTGCACCTGGCTTAAAAACTCCAGCCAAAGACTAAAGTCCTGCCTACCTTGTTAGATGTCACACTAACATGCTACAGTCCTTGGCTCTGAAATCTTAAAATTTCACTGCATGGGTGGGGAACAAGGCATGCAGTTGAGGAGCTAAAGGCAACAGAACAGGCCAGAAACAGAGCTGGGAAAGATCTTGAGCCTCTTGTGTACTAGTTCAGTGCTTCACCAAGACAGCATGCTATTGCTGGCTTATCCATGTTTTGCCTTGCAGAGCACAAGGGCAAGACCATACTGTCACTGCTTGCCTGCACTCTTCTCCTGTGTTTTGTCAATGAGCACCTCTAGCAAATGGGAAAAGAGGGCAAGTTCTCTCCTGTATGAAGCACCAGGAAAAAATAAGTATCAATTACCAGGTCCATGACTGTAATTTTGATAGCTGGCCACCTATGCTCTTTCCTCCGTGAGCCCCAGCCTCCCACACAGCCACCCACATTGCCAGGGATGGTGCCCACTTCCAAGGCCAAGAGAGGCACTAGTCCCTGGCTCCTTCTAGGGAGGTAAAGCAAGTAGCAGAGCTGCAGGGCAACAGTGGGCAAAGGTTGCTTCCCCTTGCATGGGCAGGAGAAATCTGTCTCTCCCACACCCCTACCACAAGCATCCCTGCAACATTTGCTCAGTGAGGGAACCACAAGGTCAGGTGGGAGGCGTGAGAACAAAATTGCTGTTCTTCCTTGGAGGAACAAGCATCAAAATTCTACAGCCTGCCAGGGTGGCTGCAGGTGAAGCTGGCTCTCCCCTGCCACTCAGAGCTGTTTTAGCAGCTGTGAATTTAACAAGAGTAGTGTTAAAATAACTATGCCTATTTATAAAAGCAGGGAGGCTAAGTGACATTTCTATTACAGAGCACACCGCACCGGGAGATTCCCTGACACGGCAGCAAACCAATGTAATCTGCATTATGATGCACTATTCTCTCTGCAGCACGAGACAGCTGTGCTGTACTGGTGTAACAGCAGGGTTTGATTCTCCTCCCCCTACAGCTGGGGGAAGTTTTGTTACAGGCTTTGGTGGTAATAAGATCAAGTACTAAATCCATGAGTAACCACTAATGTTACTTGCATTCACTTGCCTGTTCATCTTGTATAATCAGCATTACGTATCTCGTGCATCATGCTGTCTCTGCAACATCCTGCAGTGTGCTGTTCTTCCTCACAGCTCAGCCTGAAATTAGGGCATTCTCTTTGGAGGATGTTGCATAAAACTGCATTATAACATCATTTCCATTTTACACTGCATGGCTGAGATTTTCAGACACTTAAACACGGGACCACTAAAGTTAATGAAAGGCTCACATTACAGTTATTTAGACTCCTTCAAAAATCTCAGCAACATACTGGAATCTCTTCTATTGATTCTTCTCCTACCCATTACAAAGACCGCTGCTGTACAGTATTGTATATATTAACAAACACAACAAAACAACAAGGTCAGATGCCCTTAATCACACCAGTTTAAATCCAGAGTTACCTTAATAAAATCAATTGGATTATTGATATTTACAAGGGTATGCAGGGGAGCAGAATTTGACACCTAATCTCTATCACATGAGTTGCTGCCCTGCAGCAAACTGCAGGTCCTAGCAATCTGTTCAGATGCCATCAGTGTAATCTGCAACAACTGCTCTGCATCTAGCAAATTAGTATAATGATCAAACACTGAGCAGTAAAAACAATTAATGCTTAGATCCAAGGCATGCGCTGTCCTCCAGAGCAATTAAACATGCACAGAACCTCTGCAGTATATTGCACAAACTAGCTGTACATGTCAACACAAGCCTCAAACTCAAGATACTCTCCCTGCAATATACCACCAGCTTTATTCTGCCTGACTCTCAACATTGGCTGGGCCCGATTCTGCTCTTTTAATCTCAGGTATGAGGATGATGGTACACTCGCTTCTTCTCCCTAGCTGAACTATCAGGATCATTCCGGATTAAACTGGTGCCCACAGCCGCCAAATCAGATCTGCTAGTATGAATGGAAGTTGAGGAATGCATTCTTCTACCTTTTGTGTCCCTTTCTAGTAATGTGATATACAGATATACGGAGCTTTCTGAAATGTTCCTTGAATGTACACAGGTCTCATCTGTACCAAAACTTTTTTTTTTTTTTACAATGACTATAGATTGTGAAAGATAATGCTTTCTTGCCTTTTTCCACAAAAAATAATTTATCAAAAATGCTAGGTTTTTTTCACTATGACTCAGAAGGAAAAAATTGTAAATCAAAGCCATAAAGAAAAAAGTACATTCTAATAAAGACACTAAGCTCTACTCTAGATGCCTGTGGATTCTGACTGTGCCCATACCAGTACAAAGATGGCAGCAGCACATGTTCAATCAGAACATACTTTAAAGCTATTCTATGCCACGGTCAAAAGGCATATATGGTGTAAATCATAATCCCAAAGACTGACACTAAAATTGCCTTAGATGTCTCACAACTGGATATAGCTTAGCTTTTACATATTAATTTGTCTTGAAAAGCAGGGCTTTTCTAGTATTCAAACTGCAAGCAAGATGCAGGGGACGACTTTTATGCAGGTAGGTGGGCTCTTTTTCCATCCCGGACCACTGCTGAGTTAAGGGTTTATAAACCACAGCAAGCTTGCCTCTATCACTATTAGAAAATGATGCCATCTTAAAATAGCACAAAGGCAGGTCTCAAAGAAAATAGCATGGTTTCCTTCCATATAGTCACCTGTGTATGCGCCATTCTCATGTTACACAGATGGACAGAACAATACTATTATAGCATCGCTGTTTATCTACAGATACAAATGCTGTACCTAAATGCTGATATTACTCGGCTACAGTGCCTCCATTGTAACTGCCTCCTTTTCAGCCCTTGCTCACCATAAATTAATTACTCCCTAAATGAGAATATGTTCATTTAGTTTGTATGCGAGAGGCCTGCGCTTTAAAAGAAATCTTTCTATAAGAGATTTAGGTGCTGGGGAAGGCTGCTCTGGGCCAGCGTAGATTTGTTGCACTGACTATTGGAGAAGAAAAGCTTCCAGACACTCAAGTATTTATCACAAAACACAACAAATTAACATCAACATTCAAACAAGTTCAGAACAATAATTTCCCCTTCAAGTTTGCTCAGCTTTCCTTCCCATTCCAAATTCAACACAGGCGGGCATCAGGGGGGACGGCTGCAGACAGGCAGCCAGCACAGCACAGCTCCACCTGCATGAACAGCAATGCCTTCGCCCCGCTTTGGAGTGATGGAAATTCTGTTCAACGGCTCAGGATTTCATGCACTCTGGGATTTCAGTGCTTCATAAACTGGAATTTTTTTGCTTGTTTTCCTTTTTGTTAAACAATCCCTTGCAAAGATGTAAATGTGGGAAGCTTCACAGCAGGCAAATTACAGAACAATCTGCCCAAAGGCAGATTGCCCAGAATCTGCTCCTTCCTAGAGGGCACAAGTCAGAGATTTATGCCTTGACATACAGTGTTCTTGTAGCTTTACCATTTTATTTTACTTTATCCTTTTTAATTCACCTGTTGAGGAGGGGTTCTCAAGATGATGAATGCAGGTTCGGCATTCAATTAATTTCCATGGGGAGTTCGATCCCCAGCTTGTTTTTTCTGCCTTGGAAAATTCTCTTCAGTTCTGTGGATCCTGCTGAACTCCTGGCCCACTGCTACCTTTTGGCAAGATGTTCTGCAGCATGTGACAGAACATTTTCTTTAGCCGTTTCTAAAAATGTTGCCTTTCAAAGTTATCCAACTTCTCCTTCCTCTTCTACTGTAAAATGCAGAAAAGGGAGTTCTTTACCATCATCGTACTAGTCCTCATATTTCACATGCTTCTAGGATAACTCTCCATCATTACCCCCCCACCTCCAACCTAAATAACCTCTGTGTGGAAGCTGCCTCATATTTGTAAGAATAATAACTTCTCCCTGAACATTTTATATTTTTACAATGCTTTTTTGAACACAGAATGACTGAGAATGAACCCAGAACCCCAGGTAAAAGCTGGAGAGGAAATGTCCAGATCTTAACCAGGAGCAGCTCTGGCTGCTGAGACTGCTGACAGTCTAAATCAACAGTTATCAACCTTTTCCAGGTTGCAAATCCTAAAAATTTCCCAGTGGCTGTTCTAGGCTTTGTATAGCAAACCTAAGTACACTGACAACAGGCTCGCTTTCCTTCGGCACTCTCAGAAGAGCCTCTGGGAGCCTCCAGACCACAGATTATAAATCACTAAATCAATTGCCTTAAAAAGAGGTGCAAGTTTCTCATTCAGCTCAACAAGGTGTTAACACTACAGCACAGCAACAGCAACGTGCGTGTCAGCACTCCTAACCAGCCTGACAGAATGATGACCAACAGAAACATCAGACAATTTTGCAATTGGGAGAGGATTTGGGGAATACAGCTGGTGTCAACATCTGTATTTTTCAGCCCGACCTCTGACATTGGAGTTCTAACTCAGAGCAAGGAATTTAGTGAAATTCTGTTTCTCTTCCTCAGGCCTATGGCCCTGATTAGCATTAATATATGTAAATTTTTATGCAAATGCATGACATTTAAAGGTAAAAACTCCGATCTATATAATAATTACATACACTTTTTAAAAAAAGGTTTTTAAAGACCTATAATTATGAGATAAAAGATAGAGCATGTAACTATTATAGTTAATGTCCTACATAAGTTAAAATGGATATTGTAGCTAAGATAAGAAAAGGTTTGTCTTTTAAAGTTCTGATTCAGCAAGATGCTTAAGCATGTACTAATTTTAAACACATAAATAAAGCTGGTTGAGAAATATTGGTTGCTTTTCTAAAGAAAATTCTGGGGGAGTTTTTAATTTCCATTAAAATATTTTATTTCACTAACCATAAACCAGATCTTTAAAAAAAGCATTTTCAAAACTAAAAAGTTTCTCCCCCAAAAACTAAATTTCTATTTTAATTTTTCCCTTCAAAAGGGAAGAGACAAAGCAGAAAGTTTCAGTGAGTAAAGATTCAGTGCAAAAATCTATTTTTCCAGTTTTCCCCCACAAGCTCTTCCATGAGCCTGAAGTTTAACTATGTTTAAACGGTCTGCTGAAACAAAGGCTAGACAGGGGTTCCTCAGATAGGCATGTTAGGGCTGGTCCCCGTAGTCTCTGCTCCTGACACTGCAGGCTGGCTACTGTCTGCAGTGCGGCATCCCCAAGGCACCCGGTGATTGCTGAATGCTACAGCTCAGCCCCTGCGCTGGGTCCCAGCTGCTGTTCACCTCCAATTCATTTGTGCCTGACCTAACCCACGCTGCGGTGCAGGGGCTTGCTCTCTTCACTGGTGAGTGCTGTGAGCTAATATCCCATGTTAGACGTCACACATGAATAGGAGGCAGACAAGGGGAGCACACTAGGCCCCAGCCCAGCTGTGAATAACTTACATTTGCCTAGAAGAATGGGTAAATCCATGGACAAATCATCAAGTAACGTCTTAAGAAGAGAACGATGATTAGATGTGCTAAAGGAAATGGCCAGTGTGACTGGCCTCACTCCCATCTTTACCAGGGTACCAGGCATTCAGAGAGCCATCAGGCTGGAGCGGCTTCAGCCAGGTCACTTGTCTTCCCTTCCTGGATTCACACCTACCAGGTTCCTCGGCTTTGCTTTGAACTCAAACAGAGAATTAGGCAATCCCCTCCTCAAGAAGCAGCTAGGGTAGGAATACGAAAAACTTACACAAAATTAATTCAGGCCAGTGACAACCTGAGGATGGAGGGGGAGGGAGGAGGATTTATTCATTTTCATGACAATAGCCACAGAGAAAAGAAATGCTCTCCTGCCTCTCCCTGGGGACTTGTATTGAATTCCCAGGGCTGCCAATCAGATCAAGAATTTAACAGCATTTATTCTGTGGGGAGGCTGTCTGGAGCCAGCGTCAGCATCTGGATATTGCCCTGAGCCTGCACAAGCAGAGCAGCCAGAATCATGAATCTGCCTGGCTTGCTATGCAATGAGAGATTCTGGACACATGCACAGAGAGCGGTTTCTGTCTCCTTTATGGCAATGTAAACCTGGAGAGTCAGGGAAGCCTGTATTATTTCACTAAAACTGAAATGGTAGGACACAAGCTTCAGACCAGAAGTCATTGGCATTTGGACACACGGTATTGCTGTAGACTCCACTCCCTCAAACCAGGATCTTGACTCAGACTCTATGATTGGCAACCAACTGGTTTAAGTGGTTCCCATTTGGAACAGTGTTTTCACACCAATGGAGGCAGGGACAGAGACCCAGTATGTTATGAGGCTGGCTCTTCTTCTGGAACTGTTTGCAAAGAGTTAAATTGCAGCTTATGTGACTTTTAGCCCACTGCTTGCAAAATTAATTCATGTTTCAGGCTGTAGAGAATGTGAACCATTCAGAGTGCCAGGGGGATGATAAGCTCTTAGGGTCAATTACTGCACAGATGTGTCCCAGTTTGGTTGCCACTGATTTTAGTAATAATTCCACATATATTTCTATATATTTGGCCTATACAGGTTAGTTGCAGAGAAGTCTGTCATCTACAATAGTTTTCTCCTAAATATCTCTGAGTTCGTGTATTTATTACTACAAAGTTTGCATGGCTGTTTCTACAGAAACAAACAGGACCATGTGGGTATTTCTCTCACTAGCAGCTCAATCTTTCCCTTGCTGCAGTTTCATTTCTTCCACTGTTGTTAAATGCTCAACAAGAAAAATGAAGCGCAAAGAATGCCAAGTCCCTCTTTGTTCTTTCCTGGAGCATTTCTAGCAGTGGCATTTTCAGATGTTGCTTAAAGCATGGCACAGCCAATGCAAGACACCATATTCTACTGAAAATCCTGGAAAGGTTTCCTGCCAGTAAGAGACTGTTCCCAATTTCCTCAGAAACTGGAGAGCCAAAGGAAAGGATCTCTCACTGCAGACACGAGATCTAGTCCCAGACTGCAAAACATTCCAGCAGGATTTCAGGAGACAATTAGCTACCAAGAACTGGCAAGTACTGCATGCAGTGAATCACAAAGGTATCATTGGCATTGCCCCATCTTTCCAGTGCACCATCACTGAACAAGAATATAAGAAGACTTCATATTCCATCTGATGCAGGAAAATTTTCAGCTACTACCAAGGACTCCAACGCAGTAAGTACTAGTGATGACAATGGATGCCATATCTTATTATGTTGTATATTTCCCTACATTAAGCTCAAACTATTTTGATAACATCTATAAATGGGTGCATGCCATCCATTGGAAATTCCTAATCTTTCTTTTTTAAGGGAAGAATGTTTCTATATAGAAATTAAGAGTTGGGGGGGCAAGGTTTCATTGAGAGCACCAAGGAAAAGGTTATGCAAATAACTGCCAGAAAGGGAGGCTGTATTTTAGTGCAACTTACAGACTGATCCAAACTGAGAACTCTATATTATTGTTATTCACCCATTTACGGTCCTATTTTCACTTCAGTTTCCATAGAAACCTGTTGTCCTAAATCTGCAGCACTTATAGCCTTTTAGTGTCATGGGTTCTTTCTTTACAGCTCTAATTACACCATCATCCACAAGGGGAAATGGCTGGGATGCTTTTCCCACCACAGAAACATTCAGGAAGTGCTGCTCTGTAGAGACAGAGGGCATATAAAACCTAATCATAAACCTTCAGACATCGTCCTTTTTGGACAATTCCCCTATGTCACAGCTCTGTGTTTTATTGTTTGGCTTTTGAACATGGACCATGGCAGAAATAAGGATGGAATTTGCAGAGGAAAAAAGAATTTTAAGGTTTGGGTTAGCTTTTGCCTTTGCTCTGTCTTTTCTAGTCTATGGTAAAGAATAATTAAATATGACTGAAGAAACTGGAAAAATACTTGTAAATTAACTACTCTGGTGTCACACAGATATTAAATACATAAGCTTGAACAAGGCTGTCAAGGCATATGGTCCAGAAAGACCTCCCACTGCCAAAGGAATGAAGCTCATGTGCCCTTTCATTCATTTAATTCAGTTCTCAGGTCTGCATACAATTTTCTTCTCAGCATATGAGGGGTTAAGGTTCCCACCTATGCATTCCAGATAGACTCAATAAGACTTTTTCAGTGTGCTAATACAAAACACACAGAGACCTTTGTCTTCCTACATGCTGGTAAAATGCCTGTTGTGCTATGCAGATTATTATTGTTATTCTTATTTCTGGCGCTGTCACTTCTAGCTGTGGTGCTTCAAAGCAATGATATTAAAAACATAAAGGCAGACAGCCCTTTGGAGATGAGGAACTGCAACAGCAATGTCAAGAACTTTTTATAGCACCCCTTATTGAAACATCTGGAGGAAGTATCATCTAATGGTTAGTGAAGATAGCCAAAAAGCCAGGACTCCTATGTTTGGTTTCTAGGTCTGTCACTGCCACTGACTTCACGTAACCTTGGGCAGGCACCTTAAAAATTATATAAAAGTGGTACCTACCCTAGTTTGCTTCTTTATGACAGGTAAAGAAGTCATCTAAGATTTGCTGGAACTTTCCTCTATAAGCAATAACAAAAGATGCGTCTACATGCAGACAGTTTTCTGCTGTCACTCCAGTGGTACAAAGGTGTTTAAGGACAAGGCCAGTCATCATCACACAGAACCAGCGCCTACCTCCCCCAGCTGCTCGCTTACTCCTCCCATCTCTTCTGTCCTCCTTACAGAGGTTGTTTTTCCACTGATTTGCCAAAGGAACACTGCTTGTGAGGACTCCCTAATTTTCTTCAGGCAGAGCCAACAGGTTTGCTGTGGCCAACAATTGGAACTGCTTAAGATGGACACTCAACTTTCCCTGGGGCTCTTCCAGTGACCAGCATAGAGAGTAACATCAGTTGGTGATGGTAACATCTTTTACTAGCACAGCCAAATCTGGAAGACAACATTTGCCTCTAATCTAACTGTGATGCAAGTGTTTTCTTTAGGGGAAGAGAATAATGTTAATGAATTAACATCTGCATTTGTTAATATGCCCTCATATCTGCATAATTTTATATAGCCTAGAGGCTGTCCCAGTGCTTTTGACAAAGAACCCTACTCCTTACCAATATAATTTATGCAGATACTGAAGTGGCGTACAGACCAAGTTTTGAAGCCTGGTATTTCCCTGTTTTGCTGGTAGACACATGCCTCCTTGTTCCACTCCCAAGAATGCTCGAATTGAGGTCAATTGGACATTCCACAGACAAGCCTTCTCATGGATTAGTCCATAACAATTGATATAGTGAGTCACAAAGTGGTTACTTGAAGTATTACCAGGTACTTAGAGTAAACTTAAAGGTGATGGTGGGGAAGAGGAAGAATATTTGCTGTTTTCTTAGGTAAATCAAATCTTAAATCAGATTTGAAACTAGAAGAAAATATTCAAACTGCGTTCTCCCCTTTAACTAAGCTTAAAAACCCAAGCCCTCTCCCTCTCTTTGCAAACCCTGAAAAGTCTTCTTGGTAAATCCTGACTCAGTAATAGTGTCTCCAACACATAGATTACTGTGCAGATATAGAACTTGTGCCATGGTCTTTCCAATGAGGTCTTTTGACATTATTTACTCTGCATAAAGCGTATGTGACAAAATTAAAACGAGAGGTCCATAAAACCAGAGTGTCTCTAGTGGACATCTTATCTAGCAGCAGCTTGGACTGCTCTGCCAAACAACACCACGCAGGCCCAGAGGACACCATGAGCCATAGCTGAGGCACTAAAGCTCTGCTTTCTTTTTTTGTATTTAGGAGGTGCTCCATGCTCCGAGTGTGCCTGCTTCAAGTGAGAAGTGCGTCTTATTAGGAGAGGAGAAAAAACATGACCTGTGGCTTTCCTGACATCAAAAATAGCAGCACCGTGTATGGGGCAACTGCAGCGTTGTTTAACAGCTCCACAACGATCAGAAAAATGCCTTGATCTCCAAATCTACGTCATCTGGCATTTCAATTAAAATTTTAAAGAAATAATAAACTAAATTGTTGTTGAGGCAATGGTAATCCTGGGGTAGTAGGTGGAGAGAACACCGAACACAACACTGTCTTTTTGCTATATTCACAACACAGTGTGATCCTCACTTAGAGTCTCCCTATCACCACACAGATCTCAAGCCAAAATAGCAGGAACATAAAAACCACAACATCCTGACCATACACACACTTCTCAGAGCAAATGTAGCAAAAGAATCATCATCAATATTTATTTGGATATGGGAATCACTCTTTTGCAATTGCTGTGCTCTTGCCATAATTTCTGTGAATAAGGAAGCTTCAAAGATGCTTTCCATGATTGTCTCCATCAGCAGAAAGCTGCTTGCTTAAGTCTTTACAGAAATAGAACAACAGAACTAATCCCAGCAAAATCTGCACCATAACTATTTTCAAGGTTAGGGAATGTAAAACATTAGTCATTTAACCACAAATGGTGACCACAGTTACCAAGTGCAGGCAGCTGTTTAAAATACAGCCTATGACAACCCAAAAAGCCCATTTGCCACCCTCCAAAATGGCATAGAAATATGACAACTTTTGAATAACAAGCCAATGCAAGAAGAAAATTCCATAAAGAGTAGGGCTACATTTGTCAGGTAAATTATCTTTTTGTTTGGTATCCTACATCCTGACACCCTCCAGAGTGACACTCTCCTGACACTCTCCACAGCTCCAGAAGCAATGAGCTGCCATGATTTACCAACATTTCCTGAACACAATGTGCTTCCAAGCCAAACCAGAGGTCATGCTAACTCTACCAGTTAAGGCTTTTTATCCCCAAGAGCTGTGTGCAGTCTGATACAACTTTGCCCTCATCAAACTGTTACCTGTTTCAAGTGTTTGCAGATGTTTTCCAGCTGTGTCAGAGGCTGCCATTATGACTTTATTGTTATCAATGCTTGAAAGGTTTCCTGTAAAAATAGTTCAGGCCCACTTAAGTTCCAAGTATTGGGGGTGAGGTAGAAGGCAGGCTCAGCATTCACAGCCTGCTCTGCCAGTTGTCGCCATGCAAAACCAGAGCAGCTCTCACATATGACGAGCAGGATGTGGGATCCAAATCACTGCTTGAGCACTGGCAGCCCTTGCAAAGCTATTTCCAAACTATGCCATGGGAGAAAAAGAGGTCACCAAATTGCTTGTTTCTAACTAGCATATGCTTCAACATTCAAGCAACCTGTGCCATGGAGTACATGTGGGTACATTACATAGGGACATGGCACTGTCTGGAAACTACTCAGGAACAAAAGAAGAAAACATGCACGTTCTCAGTGTTGGGAAAAGCAGGAATGCAGCAGTAACTGTTCATGCAGGTGAGGTTATACACAAACCAGCCACTACCGATACAGGCATTAGCTCATCCTACAGGGAAAGGAAGGAGGTGAACCCCTTGATTCTTGTTGCTGGGATGACCATTAACAACAACACTACCTTCCTCCAGGCCAATGAGCCCCTTTTTCACCCATGCTGGGTGGGGAGGTTAATTCCAGAATTAGCATAAGCATGGGAGACTCCTCTCTGTTTCCTCAGTAAACACCTCAGGCTGAGCCTGTGCTCTGCACCAGCAGGAATGCTCAGCCTCACAGATCTTCATACTGCTTTCATGGTCTATGTCCACAAAGGTTTAGTCATCCTTTTATTTGGTCCCATTTCCTGATATGACACACTGTAGAGAATGTAACTGTGGATGGGTGCTAGGGTGTACAGGAGGGGCTGTGCTGTATATTAGGAGCGCACGTGAAAACATCTGAGCTCACAGGAGAAACCCAGCAGCTCCAAGATGGAGTTTTTCCTTCAGCGTTCTAGTTAATTATGGCTTACCTCACTTGTCCCCATCAGAAATCCCCTTTGTCCTTTCCACTACCATGCTATTAAGTATATCGCGCTCAGCACTGACAGGTGACAAATGAAGCGTAAGTTGGTTCACCACACTGACCCTTCTTGGCAGGTTTTACCAGGCTGGGCCTGACCTTTTCTTGCAGGCTAAGCAAATTTCCCTTCTCTGATATTCTGCTCACAAGGTGCTGCTTTGTGGCAAAGCAGTGGAGTAGAAGCTTCTCACTTCCCACTACGGGGTTAGGAGTCCTCCTCTCCTGGTACCTCAGTCAAAATCAGCAGGAAAGAGCAGATACAGTAGAACGTGAGGAATATTCTTTTGATAAGTGAAGTATAATGATAAGATTCTTCTCTAGACACAGGAGAAAGGGGCTGAGGGGAAATCAGAGCACTGCTGCAATGCCACCCTGCCATGCCACCCACCCCCTCCAAGCGAAGGTACTGTGTGTCTCATAAAATACTAGATTTTCTGTACAGCTTTCAGCAAACACAAGTTTTCCAAAAGAACTGGTCAGCAATAGCCTGCTTTCATGACAACTTGCAAAGAAGGGAGCAGGAGGGGTGATTTGTGCCCAGTACAAAAACAAACCACAAAGACATCCCATGTAGCAGACGTGCACAAAGCTGAGCTCTGCACATCAGAATGCTCCCCAGAGAAGGAGTCAAAGAATCAAAGCAAAGGAGCAGTGATACAAATAGCCTGACTTTTCAGACACATCAAAGGCCAGAAAACAAGTCCCTCTCAACCCCAGGGACCAAGATAGAAAAGAACTAATAAAGAATTCAAATGCCATAATCACATAATCCAATAAGCTACAGTTAAACCAAAACACCTCTTTAGCAAACATCCGTGAGTGGGAGAGGAAATGGCTCTGAAGTGCGAGGCATGGATGGCTCCCTTCACTTCTCCTGTTAACACATCACCTCCTGCTGGTGGGACAGATCCGAAGGCTTGTTCTTGATATCAAATTCCCACATGGGAAAATGAAAAAGGGGGAAGAGCATCTCAACAAAAAGAAACAGCACAGATCGACTAGTCGCTGAGAGCTGAGCAGTGCAGAATGCGTGCTGGGCTGACTTGCCATGGGGGAAGCTGGTTAAGATATCTATGTGGGAAAAGGTAGAGGTTGGGAAAGAAAAAGGGAAGAGAAGAAAAACATCCTTTCCAGACTGCTGCCAAGGTAAGTCCCTGTCTGTGTCCTCCCACAGTACTCCACCCCTTATTTTAACTTTATTCTGTATACCTTCCTTCCTCTCTTCCAGTTCCATGTCTTCTCCCTTGTCCCCAGTCCAGTCCCTCTTCTCCCTTGTCATCTCTGAATCTCTCCCTCTTGCACTATCTGGGACTCCCTCAGTCATTCCACCCAAGTACCTGTTCCCCCAGCTGCATCTCTTCCATCATCTCCCTGCCAAGTTTGCCAAGCAGGGAAATTACCTTTACTTTGCCATTGTACAGCAGTGGCAGCTGCACCGAGTATTACGAGACTGAGGCAGGATGACCCCAATGCTCATGTACAGCTATCTGCTTGGTTATATGTGCCATAGAAAGAAGATCTCCCTTTGACATTGGTATTGGTATCAGTGAGGAACATTGTCTCTCCTTTGACACGCTAGGTAGGACTATCCCCTCCTCCTTCCAAGCTCAGACATGTGGACAGGAGCAGACGTAGGGGGAAATTCTGACCTCACCCAAGGAAGACAGATCCAGACTTATAATCCTTCCTCTGACAGAAAGTCCACCCCTGGCCTAACTTGAATAATCAGGGAGAACATGTTTTGCTGACGTATGCATCCCTTAGGTATTTGCTTTTATACCAGCTCCCGAGTACAGTCAGTGAGCAGAGAGCAGTAAATCTCTCTGAAACGCAGCAGGGGATGGTAGCACCAGCAAGGGTCATTTCCTCTTGCAGAGACTAGAGCAGGGAAGTACCATTCAATGGGTACAAAGGCAAAGGAAGAGGGGCCCTCAGCTCCTCCGATAGCTTCGTATATACAGATGCTTCTGCAGAATCCTAATATTGTCCAGTGAATCTGTACATAAGTAGTAGAATTAACATTTGTAAATACATCAACCTTGTGCTGGCAGAATTCCATCCTTATGACTTTCCTTCCCGTGCAGTCTCCCGTTGCTAGCCACTCTTCTACTGTACTATGTGCTAATCCCTGTTTTCTCTGAGACTATAACATTCCCATGAGATACCTTATAAAGTGCTTTGCTGAAATTTAGCTAGATGATGTCTGCTGATGGTCCAAGACAGTTAAGTTTTCTTATTAAAGAAATACATTAAATTAGTTGTAGACATGAGGACAGTATAGAACTGGTTGACTCGAACATTGCTGCAGAGCCTTAGAATGTGACGTGTATGCTCATGCCAGCAGCAGTTTTGGACCTGATGCCTCATTTTTCACAAGTGGAAAGTGTAGGAACCTGCACAAAATGCTGGCAAGGCATGAGGAAGGATGATGGAATCCAGTGAAAAAGCACTTTTTCTTTTCTATAAGTAATCATTACAGAGGGAGCACAGTTCAATGCAGGCATTACAATTGTAAGAGTGGGAATTAACTTATTGGAAAAGGTTGGGCAGTAACCCAGACACATGACCCCCACCTGGAATAAAGCCAGAAAGGGTCATCGACTCTTTTAAACTTCTTGCTTTATGCAATATGAAATCACTTACTCTTGATGCAAAACATGACAGTACTTGCATAGGTTATTCAAGAAAAATGCATTTCCTTGATGTGCCACATACATATCTCTGCAACAGAGCAGTGTGCATGAGCACGTTCATAGCAATTGTACAGTGAATTTCAAAAAGAGGGATATATCAGAAATGGGAAGGAAATGGTGAATTGTTGTATATGATCTTTTACATGGTGAGTTATCAGTTGATTTATGTAGCAAGAGTCCCACAGAGTTAGTTCATGATAAATTCATGAGGCGTGTGCTTTTGATCGCACAGTACTCTTCTCATGTCTTGCCATTTCCAGCTCCTCTTTATCCACGTTCCGGAGACGGTATTCTACCTCACATGGTAAACTGATAGACAATAAGGACTAGTCTGCATCGGTTGCTTCTTCTGACATGCCACATTCTGGAAGGGAAGAGATGCCTTAAGAAGTCAGAAGTCTGGAAGACAGCAGTGCAAGCAGGCTAACTGGAGGGGTTAAGTCTCTCCTAATATACTCAAGCATGTGTATCCATATGTGGAAGAAAGGGCTGACAGGGACCAGTTCTCAGTCAGTCAGCCTAAGACAAAGATGCTCTGTACTGCACATGCACAACTAAAGCACCCCCAGGTTCACAAGTCGCTTAGTGGACAGATGGCTTTCCCTGCTAAACCAGGTGAGATGAAAACTCTTTCAGGGAAAAGACAATATGAGAGAAATAGTCTATAGATTTAAAAGGTGCATCAATTCCTGGTTTAGGCCTCAGATGTCATAAATTCTGCAGTCTGAACTAACCCCCAGTTTTAGCTATACTGCATGAGCATGGCTACACCTAAGGAGTAACTGGAGACATTGTAACCAGCATGGAGTCCAGCACAGGTTAACCACCAGATACCTAACCAGCCTTTTGGAAAGGTTGTGCAGCCCACACACTGGTACTATATTGCTTTGAATAGGCACATTTCAGATCAGCATTAAAACCAACTTGGAGCACATTGTGGCATTCCCCAGTTCTCAGCCTCAGTTCTGCTCTCGCTGAAGCCAGCAGTAATCTTGGTGAGCATTGCATGAGTCCATGGAAGCAGGGAAGATAACCTTTCTCAGCCCCCATACTGCTTTACATAGTTTGCAACTGCTCAGTACCCAGAAACAATGTTCCAAAGCTAGTTTTAGGGCACAAAGGCATCCTTGGGTTATCTTTACTGGGAGACCTACATAGCAGGAAGAGCCAGGACGGCATTACTACCATGGCATGACAGTAACAAACAATCACATGACAAAGTGATGCAACCGAGACAGCAGCCCAAACTGGCATATCTACAAATCAGAATCTGCTTCTGCATCTTGGCAAATAGTGACCTGTGGGAAGATGGCTGCTTTTCAGCACAGGCCGAGCGTGGCAGGAAGGAGAACAGAGTCTTGGGAAGATCTCTGGCATTTCAACCAACAGCTACAGTCTGAATAACTGCGATGAGGGCATGTTCCAGAGTCACAAGGCTGTGTCCACCACAGGGTAAGGAGCAATGGCTTGGAGAAAGCAACCATACTGGAGCACGTGTGCTCTAGGGAGAGAGTAACCAGACCAGATATGTCGCAGAATGGTTTATGTCTCATTTTCCCCATCTGTAAGACTTTATAGCTGGGAGACACAGAGATAGGAGAGGACCTGCATGAGCTAAGGACTGTGTGCTAAGCTTGGACATTCCTGCTGGTAGGGATATACCAACAAGGAGACATTTCCTTACATCAAACACCCAGTGAACCACCACTTGGTAAAGAGAGGTTCTTTGGTGTCCAGATACTCAGCTCTGATTTAGTGTGTGGTACAAGAACCCCTGTCCTTTTAAACATCCTCAATAACTGCGGCACATTGGGAGACAATAATTAGCATAACTGCCAATTCCGCCTCTAATAATGTGCAATGTGCTCATTAACCCAATTAACCCCACACAGCACAACAACCATCACAAACAACGCAACTGAAGTGGTGGAGAGGAACAGTCGCTTGACAGCTCTGCCACATCCCAGCGTGCTGACACAACACTTGCAAGGGCTGAAGGCAACTCCCAGCGGCAGGACCCCCACTCAGCTGGGAGATGGGGCATGCTGCTGCCTGAGCTGGTGAATTAGCCATGTGCTCAGCTTTCTTCAGCTGTGTCTCAGGGCAATAGAGGAGTTTCTCCTCCCACAAAGTTTTGCCTGGAATGGGCTGGTACATTTAATTAAGCACTATGTATCAACACCCCTCTGTGCATACCCCACTTCTCCACCCCCTCTCCCTGGAAGCGTCTCAGGTGGGATTGACTCGCCTGCTTTCACTGCTGCTTAATTCAGTCAGGCTGGTAAATAATTCAACAGGCACTCAGCCAACAAACAGGCAGGCAGCACAAATGGCCAGAGAGGGAGATAGAAGAATGAAAGAGAGAAAGAAAAACCAAATGGGAGAGTGAGAGCCTTTGCTGGAGCTCCTTTTCTACAGGCAGGACTTCAAGCAAGAAGCTGTGCCTACTTCTTCATTCCCTGAAGTTACGCTCTCATCCCCTAAAGAAGCACAGTGTCTGTCTGTCTGACACTGCCATGAGCTACTGACAACTCACCGGTTGGGGCCCCAAAGAATGGTCCCCCAGCCTCTTGCTTCACTTTTAAGGAGAGCTTCAGTGCCCTGCTTAAGCTCTTCAGCTTTGAAATCTCTCCATGATGGGCACCAGCAGCTCTTGAGCTAGAGCTGGGCACATGGGAGTCTGCATCATTGACTCAAGTCTGTTTACGCCTGTTTTCCCAGCTGTAAAAGAGAAGATGAAAACCCTTCCCCACTGGGGTCTCAGCAGGCCCAACAAACAGGAGCAATGCTAGGAGCCCAACAGTTCTTCTGATGAAATGCCAAGCCTTGGCACTTTCAGTCCAGGGGTCACAGAGTAATTTCAACATGAAGCTCTTCACATCACCCTGTGTTACAGACAGGCAAACAGACCCAGGCTGTTTTGCTGACCTTCCCAACATAATGCAGTCCATCAAGTGACATGGCTGAGATCTTCTCATTTTGGCAGCTCTGTGCACCATTCACACCATTTAGCTTATCTGCATGAGGAACCTGTGGGACTTCCCATGCGGGAAGCTAACTTTGCAGAAGCTGGTTGGAGTGGATGCAGTACGGTGTTAAAACAGCACCAGTGAAATTTGGCTAGCAAAGAAGACACTAACTCCTGATTTTAGCTGGAGGACCCAGCACAAGGCCAAGCTGTTACCCGCTTTGCTATCCTGCGTGTAGATGTAGGCACAAATGATCAGGCACAGGCAGCTGAACAGAAGGACAACCGCATTGATTCTCAAAAGTGTCTCCCCTCTTTTCCAAACTACAACAGTTCTCTGACTCTCTATCAGCTTCCTGGGTTGCTTCTCTATCACATCAGCATGCAGAACGTGAGCAGACAGCAAGCACGAACTTGTAGAGTATCAGTTCTCAGGCAAGAGATTCCCTACCCCCAGCCAAACAGAAAGCTACAAGCATTATAGGAATCTGCACCAAAGGGGCTTGCTGCAGTGACATTTAATCCTGTTAAACAGTCCCATTCTGCCTCCCAGACATTCTGCAGGAGAGCTGGCTTTTCAGAAGGTGTCCAGACCCCTAAGTAAAAGTCAGTCACAGAACAAATCGGAAATCCACATTTACAAGCACTGATGATGTTTCAGTAACATTGCTGTTTCCTGCAAGGCATGAGGTTCTTCATAGTTCAAGGTGTACAGTGTTCCCAGCACAGAGGTTTGGAGTTTCCTCACTCCAGTGTCTGTGCTGGAGGCTGTAAATCCTCCACCACTGGAGAAAGCTACCTTGAATACTGTAAGCCTTGCAGAACAGGGGCAGGGAGGGGCTAAGAGATACAGGAATTATTCTTTTCCCTGTCCATACTCTAGATATGGCAGTGGAGGAAGAAAGGTTAAGGGTTAGAAGGAACACCTACGGAATGGTCTCAACATTCACAGAGACCATGGCCCATTAATTCTGGAGCAGTCAGAGCTGCACAGAGCCCTGGAGGGTGCTTGTGGCAGCTCCACTCAGCTCCCTCACACATCTGCTCCAGAGGTACTTTGCAGATGAAGGAAAGAGGTTGTGCCTGTAGTATATTGGCCCTTTGGAACAATGGAAGCTCACAAAGGACTTCAGGAAAATATTAAGGGTAGCATAAGTTTAGACAACATAGCGCTGAGTGCTGGATATAGCTGTATCTTGTGTCTTTGGACACACCAAGAAATCTCTGCAGTACGACACACTGCTCGGAAAGTAGTAATTTTCTTTAAGCAATAAAGGCTTTCAATGCAAAAAAATTTTGCAATTAATTTTGGAAGGCTTATCAGGGATGAAATTTACCTGACACTCTGCCAGAAGTATCACATGAGACTGACTGAGCTCCTACTTTCTTCCCCTTGCAATAATCCACAGAACACACCTGAATACCACTCCTGCTGTTCCAGATGACGCATCCATACTACAATTGGCATTCTAGGCCACAAGTACTCATTTGTTTGACTTCTATTACCTACCCATATCTGTTGCCTCCCCTGATCTGTCCTGGTGTCAGTTTTATACAACACTTATGGCAGAGTACGCTGGGCTGAAGTATCACAGTGTAAAAAGGAAAGAGCTCGCCTCTTATTTCTCCTGCCTAGAGTCCTGCCCCTCCCACCAAACAATGCCTAATCATGCTTCACATGTCATAAGAATGAAGTGTCTAAACTGTGACTAAAAATCTGCAATGTCTCATTAAAATCTGCTACAGTGTTGCAGCCTTGCAAGGTAACAAGCATACCTCTATTTCAAAAAGGCTCTCAGGATTTTCTGGAGAGCTGCAGACTCAAATGCTGTATGCTGGTAAATTAATTTAGATATTAATTAAAAATGGGAATAGTGATACAGCTGTTCCATGATGGGCTAGGAACAGTTTTTGTAAAACTAATCCTTTAGAATTCTCTGACTGCATCAGCGAATATAGCAAAAAACATAGTATTGTCAAGGACCAGGATTATAAATTCCAGCCTTACATAAAAGCTGACTTCCACAAAAACTTATTCGAACCAGAACAAAGCTTTGGGATGATTCAAGGTCAACACTCCACTGTTTGTCTACAAAAACAAACAATAAACCAAAACATTTGTAGTGGGGTTTTCTGTGATGCTTAACCTTACAATAGTAATGAAGCTTTTATGAATGTCATTTTGAAAGAGTTTTCTACACGCATAACAACAAATTAGCATAAGAAAACCGTGTTAACACAGCTAGTTTGTTTTAGCTAGCCATCTGAGCATCCTATGAAAATATCAATGTATGAAGTTAATAACGCAGGAAACTCCCATGTACTACAAGTTTGCCAAAATAAAATCCAAATATCCAAGCACTATTGGAAGTCCCAGCATTACCAAAAAGACTTGTGTCTCAAACTGCTGGGATCCCTCTAGGCCACGACTAGTGTGTGGGACACAAGGACAGCAGGCGTTTGGGGGTAGCTTACACACAGTGTGCTCATTAGGTGAATGCCCTTGCTCTGTGCTGACTCCTTCCTACAAGATATCTAACCAGTTTGCATGTGAGGATTGTCGCCAAGGTGGTAGTGGAAAGACATGAATTTCAAAGGAGGTGACAGAGCATTGTACAAACACCTCTTACATTATCAGTCCCCTGAATCTACCCTTGGAGCCACATAATTACATGATAGTCACCAAACTTCAGGATGCAGAAATAGCCTTTACAAAAGTCGAAGACATGCAGGTTGGTTTATTAACATGCTTCATGTGAACATCCTCCAAGTCTCATTGAAAGGGACAAAAAAAGCAATGGAAGGGTGACTTGAGTAGGTATACATAAACAGTAATTACAGTAGAAATAAACTCTTTGAGTCTAGGGAATAACTAGGTATTTCCTCTGCCAAAAAAGAGAAAGAAGTAGCAGGCAACAGCCACTACTTCATGAACAGTTGCAGAGCTGTACCTGCTAGACTTTGTGCAATTTAAAGAGTGAGAGCCCAGAAAGACACTCCAGGAGAAACAGATACCTTCTGCCGGCGGGTATCGAGTCAGTCAGTTGATCAGAAGCAAAGTGCTCCTGGAGACAACGCTGGCCCTGCAGTGGCTGGGCCACCATTATGCTATGGCGAGCTGTTAAGCTAGGTGTCGTGGCAGCCTGGCAAGGTGCGCTCGCTGACTCCCTGTCAAGTGTTTAGTTACCCACCACGACAAGGGGTTAAAAGGGAAGCAGGGCTACCACTGGCCACATCTGGATACAGCTTTTGAGTTCATGTCTGGACCCACCTCGGGTGAGCAATGAAGTCACGTGAAACCTTCTTACAGCAGTTCACAGCAGGGTCGTGCAAACCCCTTCTGGTTTTGGCTCAGGCAGGCTCATATTCCCTGAACCTCGGTCTGAGATTTTGTTTCAAATACACGCAGGCCCTCCAAGCATCACCACAGCCAAGATCAGCCTGGTTGCAAGTCAAACGTTCAGATGGTTTCCACCCCAAATCATAAATCCCACCCTGTCACCTGGAGCTGAGCCCATTCTGCTCAAACCTCAGCCTGCATCTGGGGGAAACTTGACCCTGGTTCACAAAGGTTTGCAATCCAGCCCGTGTTCTGGGTTTGTAACAAACCCTCCAAAACAGGAAAAACGTCCTTGGTTTTAGGGTTCATCTGGACCTTGTTGTCAGAGTCATGGTGTCATCTAGTGGCGACAGCTTGTATGGGCATACACACAGTACCCACCTCCACTTCCCAAACATCCCCTCAGAGCATAGTGCAGTTGCAGGTCCAGTGAGTAACTTTCTCCCAAACTGCATCAACATTTTGAGAGGCAGAACAGCCCCACCATTTCAGCAAAAGCCATTCACACCATGAGGAGAGCTTTTTGCAAAGGATCCCTAATAAAGTGAAGGGCAAGCTTTGCTTTTCCTATCACTTTACACAATTAGTAGACACAATCTCCTGGGAAAAGGGCAAACCACAATGACTTTGAGGGACAGCAATCAGCAGCAGGCTCAATTGTAAAAAAGTTTTAAATTTGAGAGTCATTCTCAGCATAAAAGTTGCATCTGCTGAAATGTCACTTTTACCGATACTGTTACCAGTAATGCTCAAAAATCCTAGTAATAGACATTAGAGGAAAAAGGACTCCAATTTCAATTTGTACTTTGAGAGCTCCCTTGCACAGTGTCCTGGTTTCGGCTGGGATAGAGTTAATTTTCTCCGTAGTAGCTGGTATAGTGTTGTGTTTTGGATTTTAGTATGAGAATAATGTTGATAACACACTGATGTTTTGGCTGTTGCTAAGTGGTGTTTACACTGGTCAAGGCCTTTTCAGCTTCCCATGCTCTGCCAGGTGCCCAAGAAACTGGGAGGGGGCACAGCCAGGACAGTTGATCCAAACTGGCCAAAGGGCTATTCCATACCATATGGCATCATGCTCAGTATAGAAACTGGGGGAGCTGGCCGGGGGGTAGCGGTCACTGCTCGGGGACTGGCTGGGCATCAGTCAGTGGGTGGTGAGCGGTTGTATCACTGGTTTTTTTTCCCCTTGAGTTTTGTTCCTCTCTCGCTCTCTTGTTGTTTTCCTTCTCATTACAATTTATTATTATTTTGTTCCAATTATTAAACTGTTCTTATCTCAACCCACGAGTTTTCTTACTTTTGCTCTTCTGATTCTCTCCCCCATCCCACCGGGGGGGGGGGGGGACGGGACGACACAGACACAGGGGGGAGGGTGAGCGAGCAGCTGGGTGGTACTTAATTGCCCACTGGGGCTAAACCACAACACATAGGCACACAGATGTGCTCAGTTCTCAGAAAGTGACAGCTGATTTTTTGGTTCCCAATTTATGTCCTATTGGGTTCAAGTTCCCTGAGCAGTCAAAGCAGCTTCCAAATTCAGAGCACATCTTTTGCAAGAAATCGCGCTCCCTACGTCTCATTTCAAGCATTTCTAAAAGGATTTGGCCCACCATATATCCCATGTGACAGGGTTATGGCAACATGAATTCCTGCTGCTTGGTGAAGCTGGGAACTGGTGTACCTGCTCTTAAGCCTGCTCTGGTTTTAAGGAACCTTCAGTGAAATTTAAGCTTAGGAGTTTTACCTTTCAGCTGAGATGAAGAAGGAACACAAACATGATTGGTTTTCCAGGCTCAGCTGATGGGTAAGAACTCAGTTATCATCAGCCCTGTTCCCATAGCCTCCGGCACCACACTGAGTCACTCGTCTCACAAGCCGATAAGAGCTACATCTCAAAGGAAAGAAAACTCTCTTCAAATTGGAAGAAGGATCACAGTGCCAGCAGAGAGGCGGGGAAAAAAACCTCATTTCAGCATTGTCCTGGAAACCAACTGGGTTTTCAGGTTCCTGAGGTCTTTCTGAGGTTTCATCACAGATTCAGCTCAGGCATTTCCTTGGCAGGTTTGTCTTCTTCCTAGAGCTTAATCCCTCCCTCTGATCTAGTCATCCTGTCTGCAAGCTAATGAGCTTGAAATTACCGTATACTTGTTTGCCCCTCCATTTGAGCTCTGATCTGTGACACAACCACAGCTGTAGCTGGACTTGCTTCTTTATTGTCTGGGGTTGCAGCCTAAAGGCCAGGCTTGATGCTGAAAACATTGAAATTCAAATCCCAGTTTACACGTGGGGTAGGGGAGAAAGCACTTTTCAGAGCCCAGGTTTCTGTTGGGATCCATCCCTAGACAGTGCTTTTTAAGCCTCGTAACAGCACAGACCAGGGCTATCTTCATGGCAGAGAATTCCAAACACCTGATGACACCTTTGTCACAGGCAGCACAGGGAAGACTATTAACTACTGGACTCAAAATGACCACAGGAATTATGAATAATCAATGAGCTCTTTATAGCTGCACTGATTCAAAGTGTTTTCTTCTCTTGGACCTGTTTTCTTCCCCCATCCTACCACCTGTCTTCTGCTTATTGTGTGAGGCTTAAAAACTTCACAGTGCCATCTACCCACTATGTCTACTGCGAAGGTGAAGCCCAAGGCAAATTGCTCAAAGGCAAGAGAGAATGTTAAACCACTGGTTTGTGGGGAGGATTTTATTTTTTAGTAAGTACGCATGAACCTTAAAATAATGGACAACTTACATCAGAGCTTGCATATAGAGTACCTTTCACCCCAAAGCAGCTTTCCAAAAAAGTACATGCACAGAATCACAGAAATGTAGCCACCTCTGAATACAGAGCTGAATACAGCTGCTGCTCATTCAATACAGTGCGATAATAACAAGAACAACTACTGCCCCGTCCACGACAAGCCTCTGGTTTTTTGGTAAATGCACTATGGATTTCTGCATGCTTGCTATAGCAGAGGAGACGCATATATTTAAAGACTTCACCTGAGACAACAATGCAGAGTCAGCAAAATGCATTTCCTTTATGTCCCTTGGAAGGTCAAAAACCTCCCCAGCAGAATACGCCAGAATACAAACTGCCAGGCTCTTGAGCAATTTCATATCTGATATTCAGGTACTGGCTAGCTCTACCACTCGGTGCCTACCGTGACAGATATGTCACAACTAAAGGTCACGGCAAGGTTTTCCCTGCCAGACTCGCTCGCCTTACAGGAAAGGCAGATTTGTTGCGCCTCAATTGCTCGGTCCGTGTGTCCCAGGCACCATCGCTTGTTTCCGAGTGCCCTCTACCGCCCAGCCCACAGAGCTGCGAGGCTGCAGTTAATGAGGCCGAGAAAATTAGCGGAATCTCGGTTAAGGACGGACAGCAGCCAGCACCATGCAGCCTCACATGCAGCTCAGAGGCCCCGTGCTAGAGCCGAGACCTGAGCTCAGGCTCTGGCTCTAATTACCAGAGCTCTAAAGGCAACCGGTTTGGAAAGCACTGCCACCTACCAGGGCTGCACAGACAATTGATTCTCAGGTCTGTTTTCTGGGGCAACTGTACCTCAGCTCACTTCCCACACCTCACAAAGCTCTTGCCCAGTTCTTCTCATCTGGGATCCAGGGCAGAAAAGGCAGCAGATGCCCCTCGCACTGGCTCTGCTGGGAGGCAGCTTTACCCTTCACTTCCACCCGGCCCAAGTCATCTAAGTGAAGAGTAACTCCTGCCTCCCAAGGAAACAGGAAAGCTGACTTTCATCCTGCCCTAGCCCAAGACATGGAGCCAGGAATCCCTTTGGGGGGTCAGGGGACCTCTGAAAACTGCACAGAAACAGTTTCTATCTAGGTGGTAAGAGATCAGATATTCTAGAAGATTCTACTAACTTACAACCACAAATATTTGGCAAAATTGTTTAGTCAGTTGGTATGGTCACAGCTCCAAGAATCCTTACCCTACCCTTACCAACACTCTTTCTGTTCAAGCTGGTGCAGGCAGCCAGGCCTGATACTAAGATTCAAGTTTCTGACTCTCAATGCCAGAACATAATGTGTTCCTGAAATTTGTTATTCACTAGGTTAATAAAGTTCTTTTAAGCACAACACCCATAAGTAGCTTTATTAGATCACTCACTCATGTACAATCAGCTACCACACAGGCACAGCACTGTCCTGCAAAAGAAACAGCTTTGCAATACGTACAGGATTCTCTGGGCAATGAGGCTGGGTACTGCAAAGCTGCTAGGTCTGCGCTCCAAAGGGTAATGCGAAGTTCTCAGCAAGGAAATGTTTGCATGCGTGCACGCAAAGATGCACATGTACAGTCTTCATCTGTATGCTAACAGCAAGCATCTTAAAAAAGCTTAGACGTGGCAGTCCAAATATAGCTCACCAAGTCTTGCACTGGGGAAGAGAACTACATGATAGCAATATATGATTTTGTCTCTTATCTTTCTGTTATCCAGAGGCATATTCCTTTCTGTGAGGTATCACTCCTATACCTCTACAAGGATGGAATTCCATGGCTCGCCCCTTCTTACATCAGGATCAAAGTTACCTCCGCACTTGTTCATTCCTAATCAATACATGCAGCTGGGACTGTCTCACAGATTTGCTACAATTCAGACATTCTTTCCCTCCCACAGCAAAGCACAATTTGTTTTGCCAGGCTCATCACTGCAAAGCTGAGACAACTTGCTTAAGAACAGACCAAGACACATTCCTAGCTCTGTATCTGTCGCCAATGAGGGGGGTTTAATTCCCAAAGGTGTGGGGGGGGGGTGTCAGGGTGTGTAACATAGTCTTTGTGTGGGCACTTACACACACACTCCCAACAATCACTTCCAGTTCCCTTCCCCTTTTGGCTGCCAGGCTTCCCTTGGGAAGAGATACCTGAATGCAGTCAAGTAGGTGACTGTCGTGGTTTAGCCCCAGCCAGCAACTAAGCACCACGCAGCCGCTCGCTCACTCCCCCCTGGTGGGATGGGGGAGAGAATCGGAAGAGCAAAAGTAAGAAAACTCGAGGGTTGAGATAAAGACAGTTTAATAGGGAAAGCAAAAGCCGCGCACGCAAGCAAAGCAAAGCAAGGAATTCCTTCACTACTTCCCATGGGCAGGCAGGTGTTCAGCCATCTCCAGGAAAGCAGGGCTCCATCACGCGTAATGGTTACTTGGGAAGACAAACGCCATCACTCCAAATGTCCCCCCTTCCTTCTTCTTCCCCAGCTTTATATACTGAGCATGACGTCATGTGGTATGGAATAGCCCTTTGGGCAGTTTGGATCAACTATCCTGGCTGTGTCCCCTCCCAGCTTCTTCTGCACCTGGCAGAGCATGGGAAGCTGAAAAGTCCTTGGCTAGTGCAGCAACAACTAAAACATCTCTGTATTATCAACACTGTTTTCAGCACAAATCCAAAACATAGCCCCATACCAGCCACTCTAAAGAAAATTAACTCAATCTCAGCTGAAACCAGGACAGTAACTTCTCCCTTGAGTGAACTGCCAGCCATTGTTGTCCGCCTGCATGATTAGTGTGATTGCTTATCTACTTCACTGTGTCATCCTTCCTGTTCTGCTCTCCCCAGGCAGGCAGCACAGCCATGCATAATGTTCATAAACCTTAACACAAGCATGTTCCCAGTGTTAGCATAACAAGACTCACAGAAACACTATCACTGCTATTAGGCAACTGATATTGTACCAGAAATAAACACAAAGGCATCACCTAGAACTACAAAGCTCTAGTTAATAGGGCTGCTGCAGTTGCAACAGCGCATGAGAAAACCAGTCCTTTTGGGGAAGTTGTGCTATTTAATAAGCCAGCTGATGCCAGGACTGCACGTTATCAGAGCTCATCTGCTTTTGCCAGCTAAGTGGCTTATCTAATAAATACACTATGTCACCTTACAAATCTTGCTGCTTCAGGATTATAACTCCTGTGACCTCCCAAACGCAGAATCCTTACAAAAGCAGATGAGGCACAAAAAACCTCAAACCAACCAACCCACCACTGACATGCTGTAGGTAACAGCCTGGGGTAGGTCTCCTTCGCACCAGGCCTGGAAACCGCAGCAGCACCTCCAAACGTTATTTCAAGGTGCTTTCAGTAACAAGGCTCTGTCACAAAGCCTTTATCGAGAAATAACCCCTGTGCATGCTATCTTTGAGTGTGCCACGTGCTGCCCAGCAGATTTTAGTCCTTGTTACATGGGACAAGCAAAAATGCCATGTTTTAACAACAAACAGCACAAGCACAATATTTTTCATAAGGTCAAACAATTATTAATCATGCTTTTAAGCTGCATCCACATTCCGGACAAATTCTTTTGTTTACTGCTCTTTTTTTTGACAGCATTCATGTGGAAACAAGGGGAAAGGACAGACATATTTATGGTGAAAAGGAAAAAAAAAAGTCTAAACTAAACCGTTCTGTTGGCCACAATCCCTTTCCCCCTCTCCAGCATTTTCCAAAGAGGACTCTAGCTCCTCCTCCCGTGTTAGCTCATTTCAGTGGCTCCTCCACTGAGTTCCCGTTCTCTGCCCATACCAACCCTGATGCTATGCAGCATGTGCTGGGGTCCACAGGGGGTACCGAAACCCTGCGCACCAGCCAGAACATCACACAGGCACATTGCCCTAATGGAGGTGGATTGCTGGCTTCAGTCTCTAACACACATAATGAGATTAGCATTTGAATAGCGCTGATCAAGTTACCAGTAGCACTGAACCCTGGGTCCGTCGGATGCAAATGAATCGCTATAAATTTTGCTCCTTTCTTAAGGGCTCTTTATATGCACGGCCAACACAGAAAGAACCACAGTGGGGACAGCCAGGGAAGTCTGTCTCTCACCGTGACCTGGGATTTCTGAGAGTGGAGAAGCCATGGGAGCACCTTCGCTTAGACAATTTTTTTTTTAAAAAGCATTTTTTTCCCCCCTCTTTTTGATGCCTCTTTTCTCCCAGGGCTGCGGAGGCATCAGGACATATTCTGACATAAGGTTCAGGGACAAAAACCTTCAGAATACCTTTGCGTAGGTCTTAATTCTATCTGCTCTTAATTACCTGAGCGACTTCTGAAAGTCCTGCCAGCCTCCTTGCATAAAGGATGTATCCTTCCCCTGGTGCGTGGTGGATATGTTGTCTATACTGTCTCCAACTGCATTGATTCAGTATCTCCGAAGCGCTTGCAAAATACTGGAGCATCTTCGTGTCCTCAGCTCCTCAGTCTCCTTGGAGGAAGATACAGAACACATTCCATTTAGGAAGAATCAGCTTTAGGGTACTGCCTTGTACGATTAAACGTAAACTACCTAATCCCCACTGTATCTCAATGGATGCTCAATTATAGGGGAGTTTTCTCCCACCTCTGCGCTGCAGGCAGGAACCCTGAGGGGAGGGGAAGGATGCACAGTCAACTTGTGAAAATGAAATCTGCAGACGTCAGCAGGTGAGCTTTGGCACACACCGTCACCAGAAACCACAGCAAGAAAAGAAGTCACAAGAGCTCGTCTTTCCTACTACCATGGAGTTTTAACACATTCACAACATTTCTGCAAGCTTCATAGCAGAAAAAACAACAACCAAGAGATCTCAAATGCAGTCATCTTATAGTTTTTAAGAGCATACTGCAAACCAACTTGCTCTTGTGATAACTCTAGTTGACCTCTACAGGTAATTGGCTCCAGCTGCTTTCGTTTCTCTGGACAAACTTTACAGAAGAAATTAAGATCATGTCAGCTCTCCAGGCAGCCTGACTGAAGTATGTAAAATAAGCGAGCACTGGGAAGAACACTCAAACTCATTCACTTTCTGTTACAAAACCCTGGACGGCTTTAATTGCACTCTAGCAAATTCTATACATCCTATGCTAGAACACACAGAAATTGCTATGTGGGTTGAGATTTGCAGCTGGCAGTGACTTTCTGAAGTCCAGCACTAGGAGAGCTCCATTTATTGTTCCTAATATTACTATTCACCAGCTGATAGCAGCTTCTAGCCCCAGGTATTTCTAACACTACTACAAGCTTTTGTTAGGAAGTTTACACCAATTAGCATTCATTTATCCTGTACTCATTCAAGAGAGCAACTTCTCATGCCATCTCCATTTATTGATCTTCTCATAAGGCTGCTTGAGACACTCATTTGGGTTTTCATTCTACATGGTGCATTTGAGGTGCAGGAAAGTAAGATACATGCACATAAGCATTAACTTGAACTAGCAAAATATTAGAACTCCTCACCGCCTCCCCTGAGAAGAGAAGAAGCCTTCACATGTTATCACCCCATGCGCTCCCTGTTACAGGAAAGGTGTGAATAAGTGTAATCACATTTGTTGTGTCAATCAGCTTATTTTCCTATGGAGCCCAAATAGGTACAACTAGCCACAGGCACAGAACACAAAAATTACTCATGTCCCAGTTGCTTGTATAATAAAACTGAATTAAATCGATAATAAAAGCAGTTCTTGCACACTACTTCTCCCCAGTGAACCTCCAAATGTTTTCAGAAAGCCAGCAGCACCTCTCCATTTTGCTGATGAGAGAAGGGGCTCAGAGCCCACCTTGCTGTGAGAAACCCACCGCACAGGCAACAGACTTTGGCACAAGACCCATTTTAACACCTGTGGCAAAAGCCCAAGCCGTTTTTGAATTAAATGGGCAGACTGCAGCCCTTGCACACTGGGAAAGGGCCTGGCTCTCCACCTCACAGGCAGAGCCAAAGCATGCTGCCCTCACTGCCCGGGCCTCCCTGAGCTGCAAGCACAGCAGCACATCTTCCTGCCACTGCCTCAGCTGCCTCCTCTGACAGGGACCTCCTTAGCCAGCTGCCCCCCTAAGCAGCTCCAGCTGCCACTGGCCAAGTGGCCACACTAGGAGTTCCCTCAGCAAAGCAGAAACTCACCCAGGGAGCGCTGACTCAAAGGTGCTCAAAAGGGCACGTTACCAAGGGGAAGATGTGTGTGACCACACCATCAGCCCTGCAGGGCAGGCGCCCAACCGTCCCCTCACACGCAGACCTCCCTGCACCCTGCAAGGCTCAGCCTGCTGCCACAGCCCAGCTCCCGGGGAGCCCTAAGAGCCCAGCCTGGGCAACTACAGCCCATGGCCCTTCCCCTCAGGGCTGCAGCCGCCTACTCAGAGGCGACAACAACGTGCTCCTCAGGCTGGGTGCCTCTCTCTCACCACACATCCACCCTCTCACATCCACCCTCTCAGGGCCGAACCCACCTCACGGCGCAGCCCCGCCTCAGGGCTGGGTCTCCCTCACGACACCTCCGCCCCTCAGCATTGTGCTCTCCTCAGGGCTGAGCGTTCCTCAGGGCCGAGTCCCTCGGGGCGCGGCTTCTCCTCAGAGCTGGACCCCCGCTTTAGCACAGCCCCGCCTCAGGGCTGGGTCTCCCTCACGACACCTCCGCCCCTCAGCATTGTGCTCTCCTCAGGGCTGAGCGTTCCTCAGGGCCGAGTCCCTCGGGGCGCGGCTTCTCCTCAGAGCTGGACCCCCGCTTTAGCACAGCCCCGCCTCAGGGCTGGGTCTCCCTCACGACACCTCCGCCCCTCAGCATTGTGCTCTCCTCAGGGCTGAGCGTTCCTCAGGGACGAGCCCCTCGGGGCGCGGCTTCTCCTCAGAGCTGGACCCCCGCTTTAGCACAGCCCCGCCTCAGGGCTGGGTCTCCCTCACGACACCTCCGCCCCTCAGCATTGTGCTCTCCTCAGGGCTGAGCGTTCCTCAGGGACGAGCCCCTCGGGGCGCGGCTTCTCCTCAGAGCTGGACCCCGGCTGTAGCGCGGCCCCTCCTCAGGGACGAGCCCCTCGGGGCGCGGCTTCTCCTCAGAGCTGGACCCCGGCTGTAGCGCAGCCCCTCCTCAGGGACGAGCCCCTCGGGGCGCGGCTTCTCCTCAAGGGTGAGCCCCCTCAGGGCGCGTCCCCGCCTCGGCGCTGCGCCCTCACAGCTGCGTCCCCTCCGGGCGGGCCCGCTCAGGAGCTCCCAACGGCCTCGTCAGCCGCAGCTGCGGAGGGCCCGGGCAGCCCGGCCCCGCTGCTCCCCGCCTCCCCGGGCGCGGGGCAGGCCGCGAAGGAGGCAATGGGCGCCGTGCCCGAGGGAGCAGCACAAGGCTCGGCCCGGCCGCTGACAGCCCCTTCCCAGAGCGGGCACGGAGTGGACATGTGGGGAAAAAACCCCTAAAGCTGGGACTGTAAATTCTCAAGAGCACGTTCTAGAATGACAAGCCTGTAGAAAGGGACAGACTTGTGTCCCAGCCCAGGGTGGGGCTACTTTGAACGCAGCATGGAGGGAGCTTTACCTTGGTCCTACATTTATGAATAAAAAATTTTGTTTAAGATAAATGAGAAGCTGAAGAAGAAATCTGATTTCTGCAGTAGAAAGAAAGGTCGCAATATAATGAACAGTACACAAATGTGCAGAATGATGTATAAACTAAAACTCAGCGCATGGCAAAAGATTTGCAACAGACACAAAGTCTAAGGTCTTTTATTACATTTTATAGATTAAATATATCTTCAGTAGAGTCTCTTTTTTAAAACACACAAAAGGAAAAAATACATTCTTCATGTACATATGAAATACTGACCACATAGCAGGGACCACGTACAGTGCAAAGTATAAACACAGCTACACAGACATCACCACCTTGGATGATTATCAGGCTTTTTCTACAGTAAAATTAGAACAAGCCAACATCTCTGCTTCTAAAGAGAAATCCATACCCTTCCCTTCCATAGCATTTTGTGGGATTGTGCAGGAAAGGGGTTTTTTTTTTCTTACTTTTTAAAGGTATTATAAAATCCTTGCATGCCATCAAAAATGATCAAACTCCACAAGCTTGACCTCTTTCAAACATTCATAATCGTAGTACAATTTTTATTGTGATTGCAGCCCAACTCCAAAAATCCAGGGAAAAACAGAAATATATATAACCTGGTAAAGCGAAAGGAATGAATCGGACTGATTGTTGCAACGTCCAGGAAACACGTACCCACATGTACACACATACACAAAAGATGGAAGATAGCGAGGTGTGATTGAGCATCTCCTATTTATTACAAGTTTGGAGTGAGGGCACGGGGTTGCATGTTTCACTTGGGCAGTGAATCTCTAGCGTCTCTCAGTATGGGATGTCATTCTGGTAGTACTGGATCATGTCATATGTCCTACTCCTAGAGAAGAAAAGCAAAGCCAGAGGTAAGTAAAAGTTTAAAAAAACACTGCATCCATTGTCACAGAAAAACATCAAGGTCCCACAGAAACAAAACATGGGTGAAGGAAATTAGCTGCTAATCAAAACTAGCCCCACACGCTTTGAAGGCATTGTGAAGGCCCAGTTACTGTTATGAACAGCACAAAACATCCTGCTCTTGTTTAAACTAGGTTAAAAAAAAAAAAAAGAAAGAAAGAAAAAAGTATTTCCATGCTTCTCAGTGTGGCAACAGCAACAGCAGCTTGGATCCTGTGTTTGGATAAGCCAGAAGCACCTCACATTGCATTAGCAGTTTGTTTTAGAAGAAGGAAATGCACAATGAACGAAGCAAGATCATCAGGGCTGCATGGAGACAGGATTATGTGGAAATAAAAGTAATCTTAATTAAGGAGAATGCTAATAATGAAAATAAAAGTGCAGGGGAAATAACAGCATTAATAGCAGCATCTCTGATGAGTGACTGAACAAACAGATCTAAGCCTTGTTACAGATAACTCAATTATCCATGGGCAGAGCTTATTCAGGTCACAGACTAACCATGCCACAGGCAGAGAAGCTCAGGCTTGTCAGAACTAAGCTGGCTCTGGGCATTCACACAGCAGTGAGACTGCCTTTGCAACTCCCAATATTAATCTAAGATTCTGAGCAGATGCACCAGCAGGCACTAGAAAATCCAATTCAATTCTAGCAGGGCTGTATCTGAGCTAGTAAGCCTTGCTAGTCTCAAGCTGACCGCATACAGAACTACACAAGAGTTAGTATTAGACTCTCCAATATATCCCACAAAGTCTGTATTATCTGGGATAACAATAAAACATGCACTTAAGATGTTTAAGTATTAAATTTATTGTATTTAAAATATTAAATGTATTAAAATTACATTTTACATGTAATTTCCTTTCAAAAGTTTTGCACAAGATACCGAACTATTTGTATACTTGAAGGGAAAAAAAAACTACAGCTGATTGGCTAGCTGGTGATTAAGTTGATTTTTAAATTGCTAAGAACTGATTATTCCATTCAGCATATTGAATAGTAGATGACAAATAAACATGGCCCAGCTACAAAGACATTCAAAAACCACACTGCCAGTGTTCTCTACTTGAGGCATTTTTCCCTAGTCAATATTATACAATAAGTAACACATGGTCTAGCAAAATGATTAATATGTTAATGTAATATCAAGTCATGAAGAATAAATTAGTAGAAAGATTTGAACTCATTTCTACAGAAGAGTCAAATACACTTCTGCACAGAACAGCAGCTTTGAATTTCAGGAGGATATTCAAGCAACTTAATGTCTACAAGCAATTACAAAAAAGATTTTGAAAAGTCACTGTAGTCCTGTTGCAGCTTCATTCTTACTCAGACCAATGGACCATGCATATTGTTTTTCAAGAAACCTTCTCCTTACAAAATAAAAGGGAACAAGCTTCAAGATCAATCTCTCTCCATTCTGACCAGAAGGCATGCTATTCCTGTTGCCATTCAGTACCATTCTTTACTATTTATCCCTTTATTTACAGAGGTGACCCTATCCTATATAAAGGGGATATCACAACTAGACATATAACCCTAATAGTACAGTTGGCCATGCCCTAACAAAGGAGCCAAAATGCTTAACTTTTGGGCCAAAGATTCACTCTGACAGAAAATCTTCTATTCTTCAGACTAGCCAGCCTTGCTATTTGACCAGCCTGGACTTAAGCCTTCCTTCCCAGCGTAAAAGGGAGGAGATGCAGCATGTTCAGAAGCAAAGCTGCTATCCTGCATTATCCAAGTATCAACAACTCAAAGATGTTTGGTATCCAATTGATAACACTCTACTTTTTAGCTCTGCTCAAAGCTTGATGACCTTCCTTTAGCCATAGTGAGAAGACATGCATAGATGCCAAACCTGTTGCTGAGGAAACAATTCTGGATGATCTTGATGATGAAAGTTGCAGCCTCCCGTTCAGTCATGTTGGGGCTGAACCTGTGTCTATATGCAGAAAATCACAAAAAGCAAGAGTAAAATTAATGAGGTAATCATGTAATGTTTTAAAAAGCACTTGCCGTTAGTCTTACAGTGGAGACAGAGGCCGTAAACTTTTCATCAGTCTAATGGTAACTCCAGGAACAGCAGATCCCTCTTTCTAGGCAGCTGCTGCTTTTAAAATATCTTTGTATCTAGTGGTGCCCTTGAGCTCCAGCCCATCGTACTTTATAAATCTGTGCTTATCTTTAGAAATTGTAGGAAGTTATATGCAGAAAATGCTGAGCTAATTCTGCTCACTCTGGAGCTAACTCTGGAGGCATAAGCCTGAAGGGCTGTTTTTAAAGTGTCACATTAGAATCTGTATTTGCCTAAACTGTTGGATGTTACAACATAGTCCCATTCAGTACTGCATTATCTGTAGAACAAATTTTAAGACGGTGTCCCTCAGAGTCCAACACCATTTCAGAGGGCATCAGACTGCAACACATTACCTCTCAATTAAAGCAGATCCTTCCTTTACAGTCGTATTTTGCTAGTCCTACGAACTTAAAGATAATCCATGTACTTCCACAGTCACTGAACAGCCTGAACTTAATTCTGTGAAAAGGCTTCTGGAATTCCTACTTTCTGAGATACTCTACAAACAAAAGTTACCATTTTCACCATGTTAAGACATTTAAGCACCTATGACACCAGCATGACCTGCACAAGTTGTGACAGTATACATTCTGTGAAGAACATATGAACATTTTCCAGTTCATACATATGCTGACTTACTTCAACAGCTTGATTGTCTGCCCTCGGAAACAGGGCAGCCCTGTATCCAACATTAATGTAACCAGTGAGACGACAGCATCCATATAAGGCCTAGAGAAAAAGAGGACAAAAAGGTTACAGTGCTTAAACTTCTGCAGCCTTAGTAGGTAAAGCAGGCGAGCTGGTGAGTTCAACAAGCTGGATCACACCTTTTTCTGTAATTAAATCAACACATGTAATCCTCTTACATTTGCTGGTGGACCTACACCATTGCTTGCAGTCTGTCACTTTAATTAAATTCACTCCTTTATGTTGGACTACCAGATACTCAGAATGCTGCAAGATGAACAGTCTCAAGGAGGATTATACAAAGCAATGCTTTAGTAAACAACATTTCTTTGGCATCAGAAAGGTGAATCAGTGCATCAAAACAGTACAAAAGGCTGAAACCAGCAATACCACAGTAACAGATTATCTTCCAATTCCTAAATACTCTATGTAATTCTTTGCTACATCAGCCCAGCTTCCCTCCTCCTTCCTCTCCTCCCACTCAGAACATTTCTTACCTCCCAAGCTATTACTCTACTACTTGGGTGACATTTTTGCCTTGACACAAAACTTTCTCCAGACTGCTCCCCCTCAAGGAACCAAATTGATCTTGACTCCAAGACAGCCCCTTCTGGGGCTACTAGCTGAAGAAACTTTGATTCTGTAAGATAACATCAGCGATAGTTTAAAATCTCATTCTGTCACAAGTATATCTGGACTCCATTGTACTGTCCTCCTCCTCCCCACATGCAACATCCTCTTCATATAGATTTATTAGTGCTCCTGCATGTTAAAGCAAACTCTTTTTGCTCGGTATGGAGCAAGGTTGCAAATCTTTACTGTGACTGGCTGGCAATCACAGCTGAAGAGCTGAGCTACCAAAGCCCCTGCGTATTTTACATCTGAAAATTGTAGCACTTTTTCACATCTCCTACCTAATTAACTACCTGTAATGGTGATCAATGTGATTGTCCTATTTGGGAAAACAAGAAAGATTTTGATTCTCCTGTAGTTTCTTACTGCACAGTTTTAACAGCATACTAAATCGTGTGAGGAAATGTGTGTAACATCACATTTATAAATTGAATATAATATATAAAATTTTCAAATATAACCTAAGAACAGAAAAAAACCCCACAAAGTTAGTCTGCAAAATTGCAGGATTATTAAGTGGTTTCAAAATTTGCAAGATGTACCAGGACAGTCTGACAGGCTCAGACCCCCTACAGACAAATGTTTATTATATTTATCTTCTCATCTGGTTTTAGGCATGCAAGCACTTCCACTTTTGAGCAGTTAAGAACACCTTACCTGACTGCCAGATAGCCTCTGACACACATCTCCATAAACCATTTGAATGGAGTTGCCTCCATTTTTCCTCCCATTATCATCACCATCTCATCAGTCAGTTTAATGTCAGGCTCCCAGCCCAGATTTCCACCAGGTGAGCTTTCAAACATGAATCCAAAATCTGTGCACAAAAGATAAGTTGCCTCATAAACTTTGTTGGTTAATTGTGCTCTGTCAAAGCTGACAGAAGAAAAGAGAGGTGGATTTCATGTATTAATGCCCACTTTTTCTACCATTTCAACTCCAATGGGAAAAAAGCTTTGGTGAAGTGTAAGAACACCAACAAAAGAATCATCACAAGGACATTAGACTAGACGTAAGAATGATGACATCAAATAAACTCCTTGCTGAAACATCTGTGCAGTTCCAGAAAACAAAGCTAAAGCAGAGGTTACAGCCTCACACAATTATATCAATTTACGTGTCAAATTTAATTCATACCGATACAGTGATGAAAGGAACCCAAAGATACATTTATATATTTATACATATATATACACACATATATGTATGTATGAATGCATAAGTATGTATACATGCATAATCCATACATATGTGTGTATATACTTTCCTGAAGCTGGTAAAACTTTGCAAAGCTAAATTTACACAGAAGCAGCCAACACAAATATACATACAATACTGAACAGGCATGAAAAAATCCCATGTATATTTACAAACTGCGAAATCAGTATGTAGATTGTTCTCAAAAGGGAAATGGCTTACTGTCTGCTACAAGCAATACTTTACAGCAGAAAGAAAAGGTAACTACTGAAATTCGAATGTGGATATGACTGACCAATATGAATGATGTGTCCCTTTTTGTCCAGCATGATGTTGCCGTTATGCCTGTCTTTAATCTGGAGCAGAAACAGGAGAAGACTATATGCAGCCATACTGCGGATGAAATTATAGCGAGCCTGTACAAACAAGAAGTTAAAACAAATCAGAAGAACACAGAATTTAATAACTCTCCATCCCAGGAGCAGATACAGCTGAACAGAGTTTTTTTCTTTTTTTCCATTCATGATTAGTTTGAAGCAATGTTCAATGATATTCTCCATACATCTACCGCTGAGATAACTTCTTTAGCTAACTTACTCATAGCTAAAAATGGATTATCAGCATCAGAAACCAGATACAGCATTATGGTAGTCATTATCCAATTATTTTTCATTATTTCTTATAGCTAGAATGTTTCTCAGTTGAGCTTTTGCTGTGCTTGCCAACTGATATTTTACCTTCTGGAATGCAAGGGTAGACTCATCTCCATATTGCCTTGTAAAGTAATCATACATCCCAAAGTCTGTCTGCCTGCCCAGCTGGTCACGGGATGTGCAGTCAGGAATGCATTCAATAACACCGCACTGAAGGGGAAGAAGAGAAACAGGTCTGTAAAGCACGTTCCCAACATATATTTTGTTCATGGCTCTTGGCAGTCATACAGGTCCCCTGGGAAATGTGGGGAAGCCTATAGATCACTGAACACAGAATTTCTAGTGTAATAATAAAAAAAACTATATCCAGTTTTTAGGATTTCCATGCAACGTAAGACAAGCTCTGTGACTTGCCACTGACTTGCACAATGTAGTCCCAAAAATCAAACAACTAACATGAATAACCACAGGCAGCAAAATTTCAGAGCCAAAAGCTTTAGAAAAGCAGGAAGTAAGAGAGCAAAGACTCTTTTTGTCACTAGTACTCCAAATATTTGGCATAAGTGATGTGGACAGTATTTCCTTGCAATATGAAATTTTTATGTGTGCTGGAAGAGTCTTTTTTAAAGTCTTTTTTAATTAGGAACTATTTTCTACAGCAGTACTTACCCCAGGAGCTGTGGCCACCACTCTGTATGGAAACACAAAGAGATCCAGGCCTACCAGCTGAAATATGTTCTTGAAGAGATCGATGATTTGTAAAGCTAACATGTCCTGTTAATACAAGAAAAAAATTGCACAAGCATTACAGGGGTTACGGACCATAAGTTAGATTACAAAAATGCTCTGAAGAACTCTGAAGTGAACATGAAGTTACCCCAGCAGGTCTGCAGATGTGTGCTTGTGCATGCACTGTGGCTCTGGGGGAAATTGAAAAGGGAAAAGATAAATGCTGTTTAAGTGGGTAGCAAGCAACACTGAAGATTTAACTGCTGACCTATGAAGAACAAACTTTTCCATCACTCTTTGATAAGGGGGCTACTAATAACTCCAGGGATAACAGCTAGCATTCCCTCTTAATCAAAACCAATCAAATTTCAAAGTACAAGATATCACCTTGGAAACTACTGCTGTGTTACCAATAGTTCAACTGAAAAATAAACTCTGAAAAAGAATTCTAAGTCATGGTAAACTGTCTTGAAAGAATAGCCTTTGTTTCCAAACCAGAATTTCTCTTGTGGTGCAACACAGTTCTCTCCCTCAGTCCATAACTAGTGGAGATTCTCAAAATTCCAAAGAAAAGTATTTCTGTACTAAAATTATTCTCTTCTTACATATTGTCACCTACAAATCTGTCTTCTATAACTGCAAAGCCTGATAGCTTTGTACCTGTCTGCAGTCGTCGCCCACTTTAAAGATAGCTGCCTGCCAACAGATTTTCTTACTGTCCACCCCTTCTTCTGCACTTTCATCTATGGAATCAGAACGACAACGCAAACCTGCAAGAAGAGTACAAAGCAAAACCCAGACATGGATTTTAATTAGTAACTTTCTATCATGACAAGGCCTCAGCACTCAAAACCACAACATTTCACTGCAGGTGCACTACAGACATTTCTGCCTTGCAAGGTGAATGCCATAAGATAGTTCCCTTTGTCTACTGGAACTGGAACATCCCACAAAATTTATTATGAGAAAAACCTGCCAAAACCTGGAGTTTGCTACAGTCTAAAAACCAGGGAAAGGCAATCAATTTATATGTTAGTCTAAAGTAAAGTAACTGTTAACATTTCTTCAAGATACCTATGTGGCTTGCTTCCTGGGACTTAAAAAAAAAAGGGGGGGGGGCAAAACATGGATTTAAGTTTTCAGAATTTTCTTCTCTCTTCCTTTGATCCAGTTTCATTTCTGAGTCAAACCATTGCAGATAAAGTTCAACATGGAAATAACTTTACTGCAGTAGTACAGGTCACTAAAAGCAGGTAATTTTAAAGGAATTACTGACTTTTAATTAGTAGTGTCAATGATTAAGATGCAGTTACTAACCTTCTTTTTCAAGCTCACTAACTCCACATCGTTTCACTTTAAATTTGGCCAGGTAGGGTGCTTTTGCTGCGCTAAATTGTAATAAAAACAAAGATGATGATGAGTGCAAGGGAGCCAAACAAGAATTTCTAGAAAAATAGCTAAATATAATGAATTAACTTAATGGGAGAATATAACAAGAGCCTGGTACCTCTGCATAGGAGTTCCTGATTTGTAATCAATGTCCAGAACAATAGCTTCAGGATTGCTGGGCAAGTAACAGCCTGCAAAATGAAGCAGACAGCTGAGAACAAATCCATTCGCTAGTGTGACAATGCAAGCTGGAGAATAACTGATGTTAGTGTCTATAACTTCAGTACATAGTTTTGAATTAAATAAAATGTTAAACTGGAGATTACAGTCTGTGAGCCACGAAGGATGCAGTATCCTTTGCATTAGTGAGTGATTGCCAGAAACTAAAATAATACAGTTTTGAACTAATACTGCAGAATCTGTACCACAGAAACATACAGACAGGACTTCTCTTACAATAGTCCCTAATAAGATGTGGCAGTATGTCCCAGTGTGCTAGGAAGGGCCCATAGCAACCAACACATGGTAGGAGAATTGAGACCTGTTAGACAGAGATCAGGAAAAGCTTTCAAACAACTTCATTTTAAAGAGAAGATTTGGATTGGGAAAACATAAGTTCAAGATTTGTAAGGACCTTCAGACAATGATGTTTCAAGGGAATGCCTGATGGGAGGAAAAGGAGAATGAAAGGAACTGGACACGATTCATTCTTGAGATAACGTAACTTCGCAAAAGCGCCTCATCTTTTTAAAAAAGAAGGTGGTCCAAAGAAATAGAGCTTACTTATCTTCCCTCTTCAGATATACATTTCTACTTTTATCCATGATGTGCATTCTCTAACTTGCTCTTGGGCAAGTTTTGATGCACCACATAAAAATTATTGGGTGGGTAAAAATATTTGAACTGTTTCAAGAGAGAAACAATCCAGCTGTAACAGAAGAACAGCCACCAGCACCAAAACTGAGACCTGCCACTTGCAGAGGTTTCAAGATTTGCTTGCAGAAAATACAGTACTCATGTTGAATGCAAAAAGCCCACTATATTATACGATTAAATCACTTCTTACCAGGCTGCACTTTCACCTCAGATAGAGCACTCAAACAAGCTTTTTTTCTTTCATCTCCTTTAGGGAATGGCCTAGAAAGATGAATGATATTTTATTTATCTGCATACTATATATTAGTCTATGTACTAGCCTCAAATTTGTTGCAAATTTATACAAACTTCAGTAAAAATGTTTCTTCCTGTAATGACAAAGATCTCTTACTGCACCACTTCTAGAGAACTTACAGGCTCAATACATAACCGTAACATTTTCTGTCTTAATGAAGGTTATAGTCTTTCCTGTGTAGATTTAACATTTATTTGACATATAGCTTGTTGACAAACCCAAACAGCGTAAGAGATGTGAATGAAATATATGAAGGCTCTTCCTTACACAGAAATTTGAGCATAATTATACCTTTGTAAGCACCGTTATAGTTATACCAATATAATTTTCCCTTGTGGAACTTATTCTAGAATAAGAACATTGCTCACCGGAAAAGGACAAGCCAGCAAAATGCCTATGCAATTACACGCCTAATTTGTTCACATACTTAGCATGACTGCAGGTATCAACTGGATAATTGGTAACACGGTTAACGATTAGTACATACAATTACCCAATTTGTGCAGGCACTTGTGGTAACCATCTGTTGAAGTCAGTCACACAATTGCATGCTCACCTGGTGTAGCAGCATGCAACTGAAAGGTATTACTTATGCTCTAGTTTTAAGCAGTACAGCAGATTACTGAAGCAGCAACATAACACTTAAGATAATGAAATCATCACAGATGATACATTTATTCATTTATGCCATCTACAAAGCAAACAGCATCTCCTCTATGTTGTCTTTACATTGGAGATGCACAAAACCCGGATTCATTTTAAGGCTCAGGTGCAAAATGCAATGCTTGCAAAGCACAATTATTATCAGTTGCTTAATTATGACTTCATACTAACAAACAGCAGACTGATTTCATTGTAAATATTAAGATATTCAGATCCTAACCCCCGCTTTTAACTCATCCTACTGGATTAAAACATCTTAACGTGCACATAGAAGGCACTTAATATTTGATTGTTTCTGTGATGTAAGTGTCCTTTAGCCTGATGCCCTTATCCTGGTGGTTTGCAAAACTTCATTTTAAAGGAGGTATGTTCCAGGAAATACATTTTATATGACTTTCAAATACCTTCATACACGAGAGAATGTTTTAAAAATATGCAATGAAACCACACTTACAGACTTAGAGCTTTGTGTGCTGAGCTGCTGCCATCCACTGGCAAGCTTATAAAAGTTAAATTACGTATCTTATTGCAGTCTTTACAGTCAACAGCGAGAATGTCTCTCTGAGCAGGACTTTCAGTTTTAAGAGATCAACAATCCAATGTTTATGACACCAAATCTTTCTCCATAACCACAATTTAAGAATGAAGGAAAAAGACTTAGATATGCAAAAAGAACAATTGTCTTTGTATTACACTGCACCATGAAATCTCTTTGAGAAGAGGAAAAGGCAATTTCATGGCATTTTAGCAGAAGGTAAACCATTTACCTATGCTTGAGGTTTTTTGGTTTTGTTTGTTTGTTTTTAAACTCCACAGAAAATGTTGATAACAAGTTATAATATGCAAAAAAATGACAGTCAATCTGGTAGACCTAAACAGAGAAGTGCTGTTTTTCCTGCCTGAATCAAGTTCTGCTTACTGTTCAGGCGAACACTGACAGCATAATCCAAAAAGCCAAATTAATGGTACAGGTGACAACTAGCCTGATGGGATTTCAACTAGGACAAGAGCACCAATTGCTTTACCAATTCCATTCCTGTATCAGCGCACTTTTCTATGGAACCTCATTCCACTATTACCAACCGCAATGTATTTGATAAAATCAGATTAAAAACTAAAGTTCAAGTTTAGAATAATTTGCTTCCAAAGTAAAAAGTTATAGCTGTTTCAGACAGACTGCTAGCTCAAAGCACGAGCAGCGAGATCAGGGCAGATATGAATTATCCCTAAAAGTCAAACTAAAATGAGCCTTTGCATCGTGCTACAACTCTGAAGTTACATTTAAGAAAAAAATCATTTTCTTATCATATAAGTAATTAATTCTTTTTTCCTGAAAACACTATCCCAATACCCCAAAAAGCAACTTAGCCTCCTAATCAGGACACTGGTAATTAACAGAACAGTGAGCCCCAAAAGAGCACAATTTCTGAAGTACAATACTTACTTGATAATAGCTGAAACATTGGTGATTTTATTAAAGAAATCAAATTCCCGTTGGTAGAACTCCTTGGCTGGGCCAGATAATGAGCCAGTTATCTCCTCTACGAGCTGCTCCAGAAGTTCCCCAATGTCAGCTGCATGTGAAAAAGGGAGCATTTGTGTCAGAAGCTTATTTCAGAAAGGTAAATGATATGAGTGATGGAAATAGCCACCTTTGGACAGTATTCAAAAAAAGGTAGAGATGAAAATATTGCCACATCTCTTTTGATGCATTCAGTCAGGTAGAACACCTCTACAGAACAGGCCCTACAAATGAAAGGGAAGTTCCTAGCTAAAAGAATTCTTCGTGCCAAGGGAGAAGCAGGAAGGAGACTTAGTCTGAACTGAGTCAAGGAAAGGAGTCAAGCTAGATTATATGTTAAAGCACTCACGATCTTTTTGGTGTCCTTCTTCATCCAGGTAGATATTAGTTTTCATGTTCCAGATGAATTGGTGAGCCAAGAGCTGGGATTTGGCAGCTGCCCACAGGATGTATTCTCTAACGTAACCCATCTGCAACAATATCCAGTCCAGTAAGGATCAAAGATCATTACAACTCCAGCAGACTTGATATTACTGCTTCTAACAGCTATTCTTCAAACTCAAAAACACTTAATGGATGGAAAGAAGACCTTGCACTCTCATCCACATTGCTAAAAAGACCTTTGAAGAATGACAGTGTATTTTAACAGGCAGTGAATTGACCTAAACTGTTTCCAGCTTTATTACTGACCCATTCCATTATTCTAACCAACCTTCTTCCCACCCCTGTGCCATCTTCTATCTGTTCTATTTGGCTTTCAAATTGCTTTGAGCTTAGGACATCTCCCTAGTATGTGTACAAGGCACAGTGCAATAGAGACATTGGTCTTGCTTGGCATCACTAAATGCTCCTGTAATACCAGAAATCTAGACAGTGTCATATGGACTGCACATTTCGGTGTCAAGAACTGCAGGTGCTGGCACAGTTCCACAGAAATTCTAGAAAAGAAGAACAAATTTACAGAAGAAGCTGATGCACACAAGGGAATCGTACTCATTCCAGAAGTTGCATTCCCTTTCCTCTACTTGCAGCTACTTCTGTAGTCTGTAGATGTTTCTATGTTTGACTGATACTAACAGACAAGATGTCCGAAGTTCATGCTCTGCATTGCAGAGGATACTTATCTATGCAAAGTTCTCAAAGAATAACTATATATAGTCACCTACACTACTGGCTGAGGATGTCTCCACCTGAAAATAAAGCACTGACCAGAGTTCATATACCTCGTGGGCAGATAACAACGATCTCACATTAATGAACTCTGAACTTGGTCATCAAGCTTCACTTCTGGCTTCTGCACGATGAAGCTAAGATCCGATTTCATACACATGATGGAGCACAAGACACCCCCTAGATGTCTTCTCTGGTTAACTCCACAGCAAAATGATTAAGGATAGTGATTTAATTTCATTACTCCTTGTCTCACGCAAACCTTCAAAAGCTTTAGAGACAGAGTCCTCATCTGGGGTTTCCCATAATGCAATCTCTTTCCTGACAGATGAGCTACATAGCCTCTGGTTTCTCAAGTTTACCTGTTCATAAAAGAGGTGTATCCAAAGCAAGCCAGCCTCTAGAGACAATAAATGTTCTTCTATATATTAAATATAGGACAATAATAAGCAGCATTAGTTTAAACTTAAATTTGTCTCATTTGCAGTTTTGAAGTCTAAAAGCTGCTTTAAAAATCTGTTTTGTTCATATGCAGCTGTTTCATACCCTCACCTTGTCATACCGAAGTGCCTGCACGATCTGTGGAATGTAGAATAAAATGGCATCCTGAAAGAGAAAAGATGGCAGGGTTTTTATTGTTACTGTTTTAGTAGTGGGAAAGGAACACAGGTCACATGCATAGAGAAAAGCTCCCTTCAGTTAGGTGATGAACGAAGTACGACTGCCTCTTTATTTTAAACTATATATATGCCATGTCCTCAAATCAAAGTATTTTTCTGTCCAGTTACTCCCTTCAAAAATACCATTAATAATCCTGTATTTTACAGTCCTAACACAAGTCTGATAAGTGTTAAAAACCCAGCCTTCCGCTGCTTTAGAAGAAATGTCTTTGCACTGAGAGAAGATTTGAAAGGAACAAATTGAGAAGAGCAGTCTGAAGAATTCGGCTTAGTGTGATTTACAACAAAAAAGTTGCAAGTACACGAGCCAGTATTATGTAGGACAATCAACTTTACCTTTTGATCCCAATCTATTCACATTTTGCAATGCGGTGTGCCCATTTAGCATACATGTCTCTCCATGGTATTAAAATGAAGCCTGTGGCCACAACGACTAAGGCCATAACTTCACTTGGAGTGTTAAGGCTCTCGTGGAACTCATCTTACCGGAGGAAAAGATCGCAGGACTTTAACCCCATACTGAGCTGTTAGAGGATGAGGTGGATACATGCTTGAAAAATAGGAAAGGCCAGTTGGTGGATCTGTTGGTGCCCAGCACAGAACATGGCTGAGCTCAGGTGCATCAGCATCAATTGTATGCCAGGTAACCAGATACTGAAAAAGCAGGTCAGACATGTTAGGAGTTTATAGTACCCAATAATGTCTTGGTAATACACATCAGACAGTAATGCTATTATCTAGCTTCCTATAGCAGGGGAAGTGAAACACGGTACATAGTATTTTACAAAACCACAGCTATTTTATCTAAAGCATTTTTTTCCCATGGAAATCTAATTATTGGAATCATCTTATCTCCCAGATCACCAGATGAAGTTAGTGAAGTCAAGTTACTAAAAGCACAATACAGGAGTTCTAGCATAGGGAGAAAGAAGAAAGGATGAGCACTTTTATAAGAGTCAAAGAAGGTTCAGTTTTCCCGTCATCTATTTTACAGGTGACGTACAGAATGCAGCTCTGACAAGACTGTCCCTCACAGGACTAGAGTGCTTCACTGCAGATCAGCATGATGGGTCTCCTCCATTTCAAGAGGCTTGGCCTCTTGTCACACAGAACAGGTTAAGCTTGAAATAATTTCAGCAGCAGCACTCACCATGACTCGGTCCAGTGGTCCGAAATGGCAGCTGTACTGCAAGTGATGAGTTTTGAGACATTTTGTGTATGGTGAGAATATACGCAGGAGCAAGATGTACCATTAACTAACTAGCCATCTACTCTTATTACCGTGATTCTTGCCTCAGCACCCTATTTCCACAGCTGTTCTATCATTCTCTCCTACAGAGCTATGGTTAGCACTAGAACATACAGTGTGTTAAATAAAGGCTGTATTTTCCAATGTATCTGAATGAAACGGGCATACTGGGGCCCTGTAACAGTATAAATATTCACAAGTACCTTTATGGCTTCAGGTATATCACTAACAGCTCCTGGGTCCAGCCGAACCAGACGGGTCACTTCTGTTCCAATAGCTTCAGTGTTCTTAAATCTAAGTATAACCAGGAATACAATAACATTATTAACAAATTTTGACAGCCTCTTCTATTTATGTGAAGATGAAGACAGCAAAAGGCAGAAAAGTATATGCTTAATAAATAAATAGTCCAACTATGAAATAATGCACATTGAGGGACCAATATGCTGTCAGAAGAGGATTCAGGAACAACTGGTACTCATCCAATGCTTTTGTATAAACCACTAGTATTTTAGCCCACTATTGGATTCTTGGCTGAAATACACTGTCTGGGATTCTACAGAAACCAGTGTGCAGAACTCTACTTTGGCAAAAACTATCATTGTTGTAAGGGGGAAAGAATTTCCTTTCCCTTCCGGAGCCAGCTATGCTAATTCTCCTATAATACTTATTAAATTGCAAGCCAATATACAGCTAGAACACTTCATTCAAAGATACTTTTAGCAATGTTTAAATGCTATGTCTGCTAATGGGTTAAATGCTATTAAAAACCAAACATGATTTCTTCTGAACAAAACACTGCCTAAGTGTTAGCGAAGAATGGGTGTCATGAAAGGAAGCTGGACTCCACTAGAGCCTGAGCCAAATGAGTATATTAAGTAATCCAGTTCTTTTAATTTCAAAGGTCTCAACCAGTTGTGAAAGTATGCAAGGGGACTGTAAGCAGGAGCAAGTGCCATCAGTATTTACAGTGTAATTACTCACTCAACTTCTAAGGCAGCAGGAATTACAGCAGTTCTTTCTTCTGAAATATCTCACCTGGTAGGCAGCTGCACAGCAAGATGAGGAGAAATGCTCCAAGCCAGATTTACATTATCCTTCCATTGCTTCTCACTAAGACTGATATACTTTGACCTCCAGTTTGCCACACTGCTCTCTCCAGTTTGATCCAACTCTAGCTCAGGGGAAGACAGTGGATTGTACCATGTGATTAAGCGTTCAATCTCAGTAGCCTGAGGAAAACAGGAAAAGAAAAAGTGTTTTCTGGAAGAAGAAAAAACACTCCCAATTTCATATTTTACTTTATGTATCCTGCAACAACAGCAGCGTCTTAGAAATTCATGCAGTTTCCCCATTCTTCTGATGACCCACCAGCAATGAGAGCAGTAATGTTCTTCGCTTCATGTAGTACTTGTGTAGCTGCGTACCTCTGTTAGTCTTCTTTGACATTCCTTGAGAAAATGATAAAAAGGTTTTCAGTGGCTTTTGTTCAGTATGTTAAATGCTGCTTTCAAACTGTCCACACTGGGCAACATTAACGTATAAGAACTGAATAACCACAGGACACTTGTAAATTTAGATCAGAGTGACTTCAGAAAGTCAGCACTGCAGCTACTCATCGTACAGTTTTTCTCTGAATCTATGGAGTACAACAGGCTACAGGGATATCAATTTAGCCAGTATTGCATTCACTTGAGAAACACGACAGCCTACTAAAAAGAAAGAGCACATAGTTTACAACTGTACAAAAACACAGCCCACATTCTAATGTCACTCTGCTGCCCACAAAAAGCACTAGGGGCATGTTTGCACAAAAAGCGCCATTTCCTTACAGGATTTCAATACGTCTTGACCTCCAGTCTTATTTCTTCTGCACTACAGAACTGAACATTCTATCAAACAAAACAGGTAATTTCAAAACTTTGCTGCTTGCTACCAGTGAGACTTTTTCTGCCCCCTCTCCAAAGTTTGGCACCAGTAATTAAATACCCTGCCAGAAGAACAAGAGCCCAATATTAAAGGTAAATACTGACTTTAAGCAACATCTGCATATAAAATATGCTGTAAAGTTGGCTGCAATGAGCTGGTTTCAATCAAAAAGATACCTGATTTTTTAGATATGGTCGACATGCCACTGGACAAAGGGTAAGTATTTATCCATCCTTGTGTAGCCTGTTGCCGAGATCCAACATTGATATCCAGGTTGCTCCTGGTGTCCTGATTATCTAACAACAGAGCGCAGATCTGATGTAGAATCCAATCAAAGAAACAACAGGCTTTTGAAACACCACATAAAGGAACTCACCAGGCGGCACGAGTTGGCTGGCTGTCAGATACTTCTTGTCTGAGAACATTGCTGTCCAAAACTTGATCAATATGCTGATATCCTCGCGAAGCCTCTTTTCCCCTTGTGTAGGGAACTTTGAGGGACAACTTAAAGAAATCACCCGATAATGTGAAGTTGAATGTATTAGAAAAAAACAAACCCCCCACAAATCTAATCAAGTCATATTTCTTATTTTGACCAGAATCTACAAAGATGAGACTACCCATCACTACATTTTATCCTCATTGCTTTATTCTGTCTGACTGAAGAGTACAAACTTCCTATTATAAGTGAAAATGAAGCAGCAGTCTGTCAGCATCTTGGATTAATTTGAAATTTAATATTATGACTAACTGACCTCCTCACATTCAGACATTACTATCAATTGTATTATTTTCTGTTGTGCTCATGTCAAATGTTGAAATAACCAGATTCAGTGTGGGTGTATTTTCAAAATAGTGAAACTATATTTCAGCCACACACTCTGTGACAGCAATTCTTTAAATCTTATAAATCTAGGTACAGTTTTGAGCATTGAATAAACTCCAAAATAAGGACAGAAAGAACAGAAACATTCCTGAAGACACTACTTTATAAACCACAGAAAAACTGGAACTTATGGCTTACCCTCTTTGAGATCATTTATGAACTACACAAAAGCACAAGGAAAAGAAAAGTTTCTGTTAAAATGGGCGAAAAAGGAAAGGAGGATGTTAATTACTAGAAGAGAAAGACAGCTGCTGCTTTGAAGTATCATGGAAGGTTCAAGAAATCACACACACACTTTCAGTTGAGTAGTTGCAAATAAAAAAGTACCTGAAATAATCAAAGGCAGTTGAATAAATCTTTTCTCTCAAAACGTTCCGAATAGTTGCATTTGGAACCACATCAGCGTGCAGCAAAGACAACCCCAGAGTCAGCAACCTAATAAGCAAAATAGTTAGAGAATGAAAATTTTGGCATTCCCAAGATGGTGACCAATGCAACACCATACAAACCACAGCTACAGCTGTAACTCCATTCAACTCATTGAAAAGCGTCTGTTTCAGAGCTCTTGGCAAACTGTTTTCATTATCATCAGTCTGTTCCTAGAGCTCTGACTACTGAACCATAGAAAGCTGAAGCCTTCAAGTCACAAAAAGTGAAAACAATTGATGGAGCAAAATTATCCCTAACTGATATATTGACTGGATCCATGGTGTGGGCAATTCACTTTATGAAGTTATCCCGTGAAGTTTTCTGAAGCACCAGAAATTACTTTCAAGCTAAAGTTAGCTACTTCTACTTTGAAAACAGAGCTTAGACTCTACATCATTCCAGGCTTTTAAAAGGAATTTTCACCACTTGAAGCCAAGGACAAGTTATACATTTAGTGTTTGGTTTTTTTCTCCCACCCTTCTATAACCTCATTTCTTCCGCCAAGGAAAAAAAAACAAAACTACTCACTTAAATCGGGGTCCAATTGCTGCCACATGCCTATTCAAACTGCCTTTCGCCCCTCCAATGTTCAACGAAAGAGACCGCTGGAGCAGGCTGGAGAAGATCTCTATTTGGTCAGAACTGCAGTACTTGGCTATTTCAAATCTCTGCACCAAAAACTGAGAAAGAGGAAGACATGCCATGCTTCCTTTGACCTTTTTTCATTGCAAAAAAACCCAGTCTTTTCTGTTTCAAATACCTTTCTCCCCCCCAGTTATTATGCTCGTCTAAAAAGAGTGTCCCCCCTGGTTTTGAGGCAGAAGGACTACCATCATGACTCCACTCCCTTCCTGGATCATAAGAACAAATAGTGCAGAGTAGCTTAATCACAGCGTCACTGCAACACTGCCATACATGGGACATTCAGAAGAAATACACACCTCTATCCAGATGTAATGTGGAGTCACCTCTGGCGGACAAGGCCTCGGCTGGCTCTCTTCTGAGGCTGCTAATGGATCTGCTTCTTTCTGCTCAGCAGAAAACAAGCCAACTTTCTGCTCAACTGTCATTTGCCAGGCTCCTGCCATTTCCCGCATGAACTGCAAAAAGGAAGATAACAATGTTTCCTGTTTCAAGAGCATCTTCTTATGTGGAAAGTACAGTCTTCCTCCATAGGGCACACAGGAATCTAATATATCAATTAAAATTCACTGCAATATTAATGGAGAGGCAGAAACAGGTCTATACACCCCACCTGAAATAAAATATTTCTTTCACATCCTAAATTATGACAGGAAGAAAGACTCCTCCCCAAGAAGTTCAGCTAGTAACAGAAAGACTAAGGGCCACAGCAGACAAACGTCGTATTTTGTTGAGGAGACTGAATTGTTAGATTGGCTGGTGCCGTCCATCCTCCCCCTCTACTAAAGGTTGCTGCCTCCAACACCAGGACAGCAGAGACAAGCGTATGCCAGGTTCTCACATACTGCAGGACACAGTCTGGCTCATGAGCACACACAGCTGATGAAGCACACAACATAAAGATGGCACATAATTCACTTTTGCTGAACCTGCTCTAGGGAGCAGCATCCTCTGGGTAGAAAGGAGGCCCAGCAACCAAGGGTGCTTATCTGATCTCCTCAACAAGGTACAAAGAAATTTCCCACAAGAGAAAAAATGAAACTGATGCTTAAGAAGCTAAACACTGAAACGTGCATGTAAACTGACCTAAGTAAATTCAGACTGATGATTATCTCCAGCAAGTGAAACAGTGCTCACTAATTGGAGCAATGACCAGAGGCAGCTTTCTCAGCTGTGTGTGGACTGTCACTACACCATGCTCAATTGCTTTATTATGATTGGATTTGTCCCCACTTCACAAAATACAGCCGCTCTAGCCTGTTACAGGATTAGGACACTTGCAAGCCTGCTTTTTGTGCAAGGGTGCAATGCCAGATACCAGAGGCTCTGACTGATGAGCAGGGACATTGATTTCTATTTGTTTTAAAGCACTATTCTGTAAACTGTGGTAATTCAGAACCTGATTCATGAGCAGCTCAGGCATCTCAGCACCAAAGTAAATTGTACAGCTGAGATCCTAACACATTTTCTTTCCTGTAACATTGCTGCTGCTGAGAAAGATCCATTTCCCACAGTCCACTTCATGAGGGTGCTCAGATTTCCAACAATACATGAGCAGAGATTTCCTGGCAGGCTAAACCGATTAACAATGCATTTAACATCCTTACTAGACACAGACTCACAATAGCTGTGAATCTCTCAAAATTTTCTTCTCCCCCGCTTGCAGGGGCAGAGAAAGAGTTGTTAAATAGCTTCCTACCGGCACTTCTATTCCATTCTTGGCAGCAAGCAGCCACTCCCAGCAAGCAATTGCTGTTTCCATGCCATGTTCATTGAACATTCGCAGGGGTCCCCAACACAGGTGATGAAGGAGCTGGGGATCACAGTCTGAAAACAAACATTCACTCAGATTTCTCCAACAGAATAAATACGTTTTTCACATGGGCATGAAATTAGTGTCCATGGCATGTAATAATCAATTCCTAATAAATAGTTTATAGTTTAAGAAGGCTTTTCCCCAATATAAGCCTAATTGAAAAAATTCAAAACACAGTTTTGCTTCAAGCTGATGTGTACTGGGTTTGTATATGGATAATTTTTGTAGTTTATTACTCTTGACATTCACAGCAGAAAGCAGAACTCCATTTGTTTTTCATTACCTTTGCTGCTTATTAGCAGTGCAGTCAGCTTAAACATGGCCTGGGTGTAGAATTCAGTGTGGCCTGATTCAAGAGCATCATTCAGCTCTTTGACCATCAGTTTATTCAGGTCAGATGTTCGTCCTGTAGCATTTGAGAACTGAATCATTCCAGAAACCTGTAAAATATAATGTGTTTTTCAACAGAGAACAATATTTTTAGGAATCTACTTTGGTATCGGTCATGTGCTGATTAAGGAACTCTACAGAGACATCTTTTTTTTACTACTTTGCTAAATCTTTAGCTTTATCTAGAGTCTAAGAACTCTCTGCAAGACCAACAGTAAAATGATCTGCTTAATAACCTAGGAAAACTATACCCTTTATCTTGAAGGAATTTAACTTCAGAGTCTGTGCTTAAAATAACATAGAAACATACAATAGTTTAGGTTGGAAAAACCTTTTCAGCCACGGCTGAAAAGCCATGCCAGAGCTCGTGGACACTCCACACTCACAAGAAATCCTGTACTTACCTCTCCTGCATAGCGGTTGCGCAAGTTAAGAGAAGCCATGAAGTTGGAGTAGTCCTTCTTCACACAAGTTGGTCTTTCAGTTAGCTGGGTTGCCTATGACCAGACCGCATATAGATGTTTATACTGTTCATATCCATCCACTTGTCTTTTTTTCTATTTACACCTTCACATATGTTTTAAGTTCAGTTTTCTTTATGGTAATAAACAGAATGGTATCAGGACTATTAGGTATAACAGTACCTGGACTGATAAAAATGAAATAAGGAACATGTGCATTAATTCCATGTATACCATTTGAAATATATATGTATTTGTATATACTTTTTGACGGACCAAAAAAGCATAAAAAGGGTAGAATCTCTGGGACTGCTGCTCCCTTTTCATGAACAGGTAAGGAAGAAGGCAGAAGAGTGGATGTGATCTGGGTTCTGCCCTCTCCATGTAATAGCTTGCTGAACTGAGTAATGCAGAGAGAGTATTTTGTTCCTGTCTTTAAAAAGTACGCTAGTAATCCACGTTCCCCTTTGCAGAAGCACTCAGGAACTTGTGATCTAGAGGTTTCTCCTCAAAAACAAACAAACAAAAGAATGATTCTTTATACTGTAAAATGAATTTTTTATATTGAGGACTTAATACCAAAATACAAGGCCAGCAAAACCACCAAAAATTCAACACTCCTGCAATGCTTTGTTTCAGTACTGCTAATGGCTAGCTTGGCTCAGCAATGGATAAACTTTTGAGAACTCTTCTTATTACACATCTTGGATATAAAATTTGCATACTATCATCTTTGTGTTAGCAATGTCCAGTCCATGGGAATAAAGCAAAAGGAAAAACAAACTGCTAGCAATCTGAAAGCTTTCTGAAACAGCTTTGGTCACTTGGTTGACATGCAGGAGGGCCCCAATCAAAACAAGTACTGTTAACATATTACGAAAACAAGAAAGTTGTTTCTCTTATTTCCTTTCCAGTTATAAAGTTTCTAGTTTCTTCCAGCATAGTCTTTATTCTAGCAAGTTTTTTCACTTTGCCTCTTTAGGGAACTACATGACTGCACTCCTGAGTCCTGGGAGTTCTTTATCCTATTTACATTTAGTGACTAGCACTGCCTAGAAGGATGATTGTAACAGAGAACCAAAAGGAAATTCTGTTAAAGCTGGGCATGGAGGCAGTTTCAGAGCTGCTGCTAGAAAACTAGCTGGCTGATGATACAACAGATTCTACTGGATGTTTCTCCAGGAGATCAGAAATTACAACCACAAATGAGAAAAAATGAACTGTAAAAAACTGCATGTAACTGCATTAAATGTTCAACGCAAAAGCGTGTTTTGAGTGAACATATGTAAAACTCAGAGCAAATGGTTGTGACCTGACACTCACCTACGTTACTATTCTAGAAAGCAGCTCATTTCAGCCTTACACAAAGATACTACTTTCAAATCATTAAAAATCATCTACAGAAACCTCTTAAACACCATTAGACACAGTTTTATTTTCTTGCTTGTTACCATCTTACTTTTCAGTATTTTACAGAACAACATGATTGGAAGATACCTTGATATGAGATGGAAAGAAATATGGTGTCTTTCTGAGTAATGTTCAAGTGCTATGACAAAGGTGATTTAGAAAATCTGTATTATGTGGCTATACTGAATGTTATAAAAATTAACATAACTATACAGCTGCAGAAACAAACAAGAATTTTGTCCAATACTCACGCCCAGAGTGGTGTTCTGTCTGTTGTAGCCTGCGAAGTGCAAAACGCTTTCGGTAGCCATAGCCAGTCCTGTGTGCTGGGACAAACCTGATACCCAGTTCTGATGTTTGTTTAGGTACTCCTGACAAAACCAAACCAAACCAAAAGTGTTTGTTGGAAAACTAGTGGGTTTTTCAAAACAAGACAGCTCATAACCAAGCGTTACATTCATTGCAAACTACCAGAAAACTTAATTACATGCATACCCAACAACAAATAGACTGTCTCTACTCCTCCCTTTAGGCACTGGTCCCCTGGCAATAAGAAACTCTGAATGTCCTCCTAAATACATAAAGAGTAAGACTGGTTTCATTTTGTAAAAGGATAAAGTGATCTAGGTAGATTCTTCAAGGCTGAGGTCTTCTTTAAAAAGAATCACCTTTCACAAAAAGAACCTTACAAAAGGAAATGCTTTGGACTCCACGGAAGAAGGGAATATAATTAGTTATCCTTTTTACATAAGGATAGAATCCCTTGAGGTTTTTTTAGGGAAGGAAATATAAACTTCAGGTAGATTTGCAGTGTCCAAGATCTTGAGCCTCCCCAGAAATTCTGTTATCAGCACTAAGTTGGGCACCTCTAGACAGAATACTAGTCTAACCCGGACTACATAGTTTCTTCAACTACTCAAAGGATTAACAGAGACCTGCATTTTACTAAAGTGAGACTTTTTGTTTACATAAAAGGTATTTTATCTATTTTATTAGTACATCATAAATAGTCTTTTGTAGTCTTTGCCTGTGGTCTTGTGACAGCTTTCCACTGAACTCTGCCACATGTGAGCATTTACTACACCCATGCTCAAATTAAAGTCTGTAGTTTACAGTGTTCTCATGTATTAGCAGTGTTTCTCCATATTAAAAAAAAAAAATTAAAGGCAGAAAAAACATCCTCCCAAGAGGGAAACAAGAAACAAGTTTTACATCCTAATCAGATGTTTCAGTCCGGCTATATTTTCAGCTAATGCACCAGCATTAAAACAAACTTTGCCAGGCAGAGCATTCTATTATACCAAATTCTGACTTCTGAAGTAAATCTAGGATGATCAACTGTGTACAAACCTGTTACTTTCAAGACACACAGGTTTGGACTACATCAAGTGTCACGTCAAATCAAAAATTCTAATTATTCTCTGCCAATGCTATAAAGGAAATCTTAGAGCAACAGAAAAATTTAAAATGATGCTTAGATAGCCTGAAAAATCAAAAACATCACATAATTTAATTCTCATTTTGAAGATCTGCAAAGATCAAATTATTTCACAGAAGCAGGCTCATTACCTGTAGGTGAGATTTGGTAACTGAGGGAGCCCATTTCATTGCTTCTTGCAGAATCATCCCACAGCGTGCAGCAAAGTCCTTGACTATACTCTAGAATTAGAAAACATCAATACAATCAGTAAAATACAGGACATTTAACAAGAGGCACTGGTTTTAATGGTGTAATAAGTAACACAGAGAGTAAGACAGGTTGCAGCAACATGGTAAGGTTGAAATTTTCTCTAACAATTAAATGTACCCTTGGTAAGTGACGAATTGTCAACTTCAAGTCAAGTAAAATAATAAGATTCAGAAAAACAAAAATACCAAGTGTCATATTGTATTTGAAAAACCTTACCTAGGGAAATGTTTTTAAAAAAAAGGACCATTCAGAGTAGCTCGCTAATTTATCTCCAAGACATTAAAAAACCCAGGTATTATTTTGTTGTTTGAGAAATCAAGGAGGACCGCCTACCTCTCTGGCTTCATGTGTGTCAGGGACAGTTATTCTATATGGAGCATCAGGAATGTCATAATATGGTTGGTCCTTGTGAATGTCCTAAACAAAACCAATTATCAATTGTCAATAAGATAAAATTCATCATCACTTAATTTGAACACTACAGGTAGTACTCTCCCCAGACAAGAAATCTGATATACCAAACCTTTTTGCTAATATTTGCTCTCAAAGTCAATCTGAATAGCTCTAAGAAACAGTTTGTATTCCAGTTTGGTTCTCAGTATAAATAATTTTAAAGATCCAATGCCCTCTCCTCAACATTTAGTACAAAAATAAAACTCTATAAAGCATTTCCATCTTCAAAAATACTAGTATGTAATAAATCCAAGGAATATGGATACACATACACAGACTGAAAATAATATAATCTGACAACCATAATTCATAAAAAAACACAAACCAAAAAAAACCAACACCAAACTTTTCTTTCAAATGAGACAGTTCAACAGTTACAACCCAGAACTGGTAATCCAGTGTTTTATTCTAGATGCTAAATTTGCCTTTCTGAACCACATTTGACAACAACTTTCTAGCACGAGTTTTACTACCTATGAAACAGGGGTGCAAATGCACTCCTTACTTCACAGAACTTAAAATTAAGATTTTATAAATCTTAGTAATGAAAGTAAAAACAAATTAAGAACTCAAATAAGTATGAAATAAAGGCAAAACAAAGCAAAAAAAAAATCAATTCTATGAAAGAAAAAGAAAAATGGAAACATACATTTTATTTCCCTAATAGCGTTACTAAAAAAGGAACTTACTGCGCTAAGAGACAGTGACAGTGTCTGCAGAATATCTAGCATAGTCTTCAGCACAGTTCCACTCCACAGCAAGTGAGGAAACCTAGAACAAGACAGGATTCAGGAACACAATAACCATGGAGAGCTGAGGAAGGAAATAATTTTATCAAGAAATGGAACTGCTCAAAGAGCTAGCTATATACATCACTAGGTAAGCTCATACTCATCAAAACTTGCCGCGGCTTACAACAGCCTAGCTCAATACAGAGTCAAAAACTCTCTAAGAGCAAGCTCAGCAGAACTCTTTCATAGGAGTTGAGATTGCATTTATTTCACGGGCGCTTTGCTGTGCTCCATCCGTGGGAATACTAAGCAGACACAGACATTTTAAGCAGGGGTTTCAGAGCCCAGGTTAAAAATACTATTGAATGTTATTTTTCAAGGAGATGTTTCAGCAGAAGTACCAGCCAAGAAATCCACTTGACCATCGTCATCAATTGCATAAGTAATCACTAAGCAGTCAATGTGAAATGAGAACAGGACAATGAAATCTATACTCACTTGTCTACCAGACCAGATAAGTATTTGTCTGCAACTCTCCTGATCCTCTTGTGAATGTGGTTAAAATTCACCAGCAAGAACTGAGCATGTCTCTCCAGCTCTTCTTCGTTCTCCTTAGTTTTAGGCTAAAAAGCATGCCAAAGAGAAGTATGAAGCTCTTGAGGAAAAAGACAAGCACACTTTCATAAACTGAAATGAGAACATTTATACAAATTTAAAATGTTAGTTTCCATGTAACCTACTTTATCAGCCATCATTGTCAGGAAAGCTTCAAACACCTTATCAGCAACAGCTATCACGCACTGCATCATGCCTGAGGAATTGAGAGAAGTGATAAGTTTGATTATCAGAATTACATTTGCTTTATAAACCATGTTTAACAGGTAAAAAGTGTTATGTTTACTCAGCCAACACTGAACTAAACTGTTTCAAAACAAAACCAGCGTTCTTGGCCAGAATAAAGCAACAGCAATCTAGTGAACATGATTAATTTTTGTTATATAGTTGCTTGGTTTGTTTTAGTTTTGCATGCCTGGAGATAACTTCCTAGTATCTCAAGTTGCAAGATAACCTAGACAGGTAATCTTACCAGATTTGTCTTTTTGAATTGCTTTATCCTCAAAATAGCAAAACATAACTTGGAAGCGATCTTGGTCAGTTGAACGCAACACCCTAGGAAAAGAAGAGTTTTGTGGGTTGGGTTGTTTTGGTTTTTTTTTGTTTTGTTTTTTTTTTTTCTTTTTCCTTTTCTTTTCAACATGTTCGACACAAATCTATGTACTTCAACGCCACAGTACACACCACACACATACAGTCATTGTTCACTTCATGATAACTTTAAGTCTCTAGTAAGTGTGATATTGCTATTTGTTTCTACATTCAACTAACAGGGTCAGATAATAAAACGCTGGTTTGTCACTGAGAGAATAACTTTCATACCTCAGGAGTGGGAAACCTGATGATGATGGACTTATGCAATCACCACAAACATATAAACACGGTACAATCTTTGGCATTTCTATAGGCTTTGCATCTGTTGAATTTGCATATGATGGAAATATCACTTATTAAAAAATTATTTCTAAAATACAGCCATGATACTTCTGGAAATTGTTGTCCCTGTTGTCAGTTATTGTCAAAGTAAAAACATGATGAAGTTTCTTCCTACTTTCCTAATTGCTAGACCTCCACCTCAGCTTTCAGCCACACACTTCTTTGAATAGCAGTAATAAATACACTTTTAAAGAAGAAAAAAAAAAGTCTGAATTCAGTATGTTTCATTAGTGCAACCTAACACACAATACTGAGGGGAAAAAAGTAGTATACTACAAAAAAAAATTTCTCAGCTCATACATGACACTGACCTCGTAGAATAAGCGTCTACACTGTCCTTCAGAGGTGCAAGTGCAAGACTGCGCAGAGGATACATTACGCTTGGAAGACATTCCTCTGAAGAACCCTTTTGTCCATCTTCTATTAGTTCCTATACAGAGGAGATCCCATGTTTTGGGCCCTACTGCATTATTCCATCCTTTTTATCTACTCTGAAGGCATTTTTGCACAGATGAATTCCCAGTCTCAGAATATTCAATAGAGCTGATGTGACTCAAAATACTGATTCGCATTTATCTTAGTGTCTGGCAAGTCTGACTTGAACATACACAGTTTTAAATTTATTTTTTTTCTTAAATTAATCAGTGAAAAAAGTATATATATACCTCATATACTCTAGGCGGTAAACAGAAAGGAGATAGGTAGACATGGCAAAGTCCAACTTATTGATCAACGCTGACACTTCTGGAGGAGGATCCAAGAGATTTATTATGGTACTCCGCAATTCATTTAATTCAGCCTAGAGATGAATACATGAGGTTATCTGAAGTGGGAGTACTATATTAGTTTGTGTTCTGAAAACATCTGCTTTCAGCTATTACTCTTTCTATTTTTTAACCTTCACAAACAGTATGCGAGGATGCCTCCGTCTGCAGACTAAGACCAACCTGCTCTGATTCAGCAAGTGATGATTCTTCAAATACAGAATTAAACACAGAATTAAATACTGGAGTCAAGCTCCCTGCTGAAATAACTGCTAGTTTCCATGCAGTTATACCAATGAAGAAATACAATTCCTACACTAAATGCATGTAATTTTTATCAACATCAACCTTGTCCAGCGTCTGAAACTTCAACGGTCTGTTGTGCCATTCTTTGATGTCACAGAACTAAATATCTAGACACGATGAAGATTTCTGTATTATTTGGGAGCCAAAGACATTTCATAAGCTGCAACTCTTCAATCCACTTTACACTGCTACCACAAATAGTCCTCAGGTAAAATCTATCCTACAAACACCAGGGAGAGAGTAGTATACCAGTACCAAGCCAGAGGATAAAAAGGGGAAAAGCTCACTTAACATTTCTTTGAAAGACTGAATGTGTTGTTTCCTTCCACAGTTTGTTGGTGGTGTTTTTTTTTTTTTAAACAGTGCAATTTTTGTCTGTCTGATACAAAATGGATGAAAAATTATTAAAAGGCTTCCATCTCCACAAAGACTTAGTTTCTACACCTAATCAAAATAGTGTAGCTACCACCCTAAACACTTGTACTAACACTCAATAAAACTAAACCCAAGTCATTTATGTACACTGCTGTCATACAAGTAGCGTAAAAAAGCTGTTTTTCACTAATAGGAGGCAGGTTGAGTGGGTATTGTGCTATTTCAATATATTATGGTTACTATATCATTTAACTCTGACGGACATTATGGAAGGAGTTAATAGAAGAAATTAATTCTTACAGAAGTCACGGTATCATTCTTCATGGCAGAATTGTACTGAAGAACAGATCGAAGTGGTTCTTTGCTGGGAAACGTAAGTAATGGAGACTTGGTGGCAATTTCACATACACCTTCATACCATTCTTCTGGCCAGAGACCTGAAGCACAAGTACAAAGAAGGTGGGGTGGGGGAGAAAAACAGTATCGAGTCACAAAGTTAACTAGCATTATCAAGCTATCATAGGGCCAATTTTTCATGCGCTTAAGCACAAACACTCAACACAAGTGATCCATGTTCTAAGCATAATAAACATGTTTCAGTAATTCAAAGTGAAGTTTCTCACTGGATTAGAAGTTTCTACTTGATTACCACTGTACCCCATGCGTCTGATCTTCCATTTCAGGAACTTAGATATCAAAACTCATACTTAACTAAGGCTAACTGCTGCATTAGCTTAGAAAAAAAACCCCTAAGGACAAGAACAAATTGTACTGTGCTGAATCTCATAACAAAACAGAGAAAAGATGTGAAGAAATCCTACCAGAGAACTGTCATGCACGCTGTTTGCTTTGTAGTGTCTTTATGCCTGTAAATATTCTTCAGCCTACTGTGAATGGTTTACACACAGTTACACTTACATTAATCACGAGTTTATATGTGAGCAGCAATGTTGTTCTCTTAGAATTTACACTACCTGATCCTTCCACAGCAAATCCCATCAGCACTGAATACAACCAGAAGTCGCGGAACAGCTTTTGCAACCTGGGCTTGGCCTCCTTGATGGGTGGCAAGCGTCTAGTGAGCTACCAAAGAAATAAAAATTAACATCAGAAAATGATGGGAGTTACAATAACGTAATTCCATGCTAAGGGATCAGTTCATGTACCTTCTTTACTATGATTTACGAAGGTAATATTCTTTGTCATCTATGAAAACCAATATTACATTGCTATTGTTACATTGAAGAAAATTAGATCTTGTTAGAATATCTTAAATGCTAACATTTGAGATGCTTGAAGTAACAATTTCCTTTGTTTTACACAGGAATAATACCATGCTGATACAGTAACCTCTGAAGAGAATAAATAATATTGGTATACTATCAACTGCAGAGAGGAAGAGACCACACGGCCCTTTAAACTGTGTTGAAGACAATGCCATGCAGCTTTGCTTCAGTGCAAAGGAAGTCAAAACCAAATAAATATTAGTCAAACATACTTCTGGTTGCTATTGTTTATTGGCTTTGTGGAAATACATTGAGGCACCAATGGGGGATCTTTCGTTGTTTGCACCCACGCACACAATGACATCAGTTCTGGAGAATTTACTATCTAAACAAGCAAGTAAAAAGAGCATTATTTTCAACACATTTATTAAAACTCTCTGATACTTTTTGCACAAACGGCTGCTACCACTGGAGGAGCAGAGTTTATACTCCTAGCCAACATGATATGCAATGTTAGATAAATTTATATAACAAAGCTCATAGTGCGTTATCCTTAAAAGTGTTAGAAGCACAGGCAGTGTTTAAAAAGTGAAAGAAATGGCCCATTAAACTCTGAGCTTTATTCAATATGACTGTATATTATTACTGTAAACTTTATTAAGAAAATGCCAGATTCTAATCTAGCTTGAAGGAGTTTTCTCTAACTGTACAATAATTCCCTTGAGGTATGAAAGCCAGCAGTATTTCAGTGAAACCTTATGTAAAGCCAACTTTGGATATATTTGTAAATCATGAGGCAGACTGCTAATTTAAAAAACACCAAACCCAACTTTAAAAAATCCCTGTATTATAGTAAAACTATAGTAAAAAATATGTAGTAAAATTAAGAGTTTAAGCTGGTGAATGGTACTATGGTCAAAAGTTGCTCGTGCAACACAAATGTTTGCACCAATGTAACACTGGCTGAAGAAGCCCGACCATCACAACCACAGAGGCCTCGACCACATCTGCAGTAAGATGCCCCTGCCCCCCTTTTCAGCACCAAAGAGCAGCGACATGGCTTTTACCAGTCATTAACAGTCAAGTTTATGTGCATGCTTGACTTTGAAACTTTACATACACACCAATTTTTGCTCAAAGATCTTCCTCAAAAGTGAACAAGTACCTGCAAAGCCATAAAAGGAGTTCAACAAACAACATACAATTCAGCAGAGATCACTAGGCAAGGGAGGGATTTTGGCTGACGAAGTAAGTTTAGCAGTGTTTGGTTTAGAGACTGTTTACTTTGGGAGATACACAAAAAACTAGCGTCAAAGTTCAGATTTAAACCCTGCCATTCCCCTTACTTGAGCTATTCAACACATCCCTTCCATACAGTGGCTTAAAGGTAAGCTTCATTTACATCTTCTGTTATTTTAGGTAGATCTGACCAAAGACATATATATTGCAGAGTGGGGGAATGTTTTGCCTGTGTAAGTGCAGCTAAGCAATAATTGAACTTTGGTAAAGATGAGAATGTAAAGTTGGGAACTAGAGACAGCAAATTCTTCTATGCCAAAAGCAGGAAACATTTACCAATGGTTACTGGACAGGGTATCTCAACAATAAGGGCCTGACTTCTGGGGGCGGGGGAAAAAAAGTGATGAATTTATGAAGAAACAGTAAAAAAAAAAAAAAAAAAAAGGCTGACTTGAGTCCTTCAGTCACAGTGTCAAACCATTTAAAAAGCACTTTCTTTGGATCCTTCATTGTTGCGACACAATTCATTTTTTATATGGGATAATCACCTTAAACGGTTTCAGGATTTCAGGCTAATTAGTTTGGGGGGAGAGTTTCGAAAATTAAAGTGTTAGTTCAGTTACTTCAGTCCTGCTACAACATGTTTGAAAATATTCTCCTTCAAGCACTGGTTTTATTCACAGATGTGGAGGTATGTATACCTATATATTTCACTTCTACAGAACAGCTCTTTGGACTATTTGCTAATTTAAAAAACATTTAAATCAACATATTAGTAAGATTATTGTTTTAACTGTATTCAGTGTTTTGTCCTAGATTATATTGTATTTGCCATTTTACTCTAAAAAAGTACTATCAATAGAAATTGACTTTATAAAGTCACTAAGTAACTTTCTAAAGAAATCTGAGCAAAAACTAAGACCCTGGCATTCAGACACCCATTTCACCGTTTCAGTTGATACAGAGTTATTGAACACTTACATTTTCATCTTTCTTTGACTGTCACAGGAAGGAATTACACTTTTTCATACCTTTTTAAGATCACTGTAATTATTGCAACCCAATATTACGGTGAAAAGTCTCTCAGACCCACTTCTCGGTACAGTGTTTTACAGATGAGTAAGGCTGATGGATTCTCTTCAAACTATACATATCTAAGATAGCTCTTGATTTTAAAAATAATTCAAAAAAATGCAACAGTCCAATACTCAGTAGATGAAGAAGAGATTAAGTTCCCCTTTAGAAAAATGCAGGTTCTACTTAAATACATGCTCACACAAAAGAAGTGAGGTTAGAAATCCAGCATCGGGATAGCACTAAGACTAGAGAAACAAAGTTCTGAATAGGAACTTGCAGAGACTTCACATCATGAAGAAAAGGGAGAGCACATGTTGTGCATTGCTGCACAAAAGTAAACAGAAATGAAACATAACTAAACAAAAAGCAGAATCAAGCCAATCCTTCACAGAAGCAGCAGGTGAGTATACACAGCTGCAGAAAGCGTGCATGCACACGTAGTAACACACCTGAGTAAGACCATGAGCAGGCCGGGACACAGGGCTATGCCTAACGCTTCCCACACCGGAGTCCCACTAAGGGTGTCTAGTGCAAATACACGTCTTTCTCCAGGTTTGTTGCTACATCCCTAGATCTCCTTTATTCCATCAAATTTCAGCCTTGTTCTTCCAAAAAAATACTCCCATAAAACTCCCATTTTTGTTGTAGCTACAGGATGTCTGTTTTTCAAATTCTTCAGTACATCTCAGCCTTCTGGTATGCTCCTGTGGTGAATGCCTAGTCCCTCCTCCTACCAAGCTCAAATCTTCAAACTTATCTTCACGTCATATTTTTAGCATACACTAGTAACACAGTTAGTACACATTTTAAGTGTTACCGGTCTATAAATAAAGAGTCCCACATATTTTAGGTAATGAGCTTGTTACTGCTGAAATATGCCAATAATGATGACTTCTATGGGAGGAGGTAAACCAATTATTTGGCAGGCTGGAGGCATTATGTAAGCAAACCCAATTACCAGTAAAACAGATTTATCCATCTAATTAAGCTCTGATCCACTAAAAAAAAAAAAGCTGTCAAATAAGGTAACTACAGACCTTCTGCTGTGACAGAATTCAGTGTGGACCTAAAATTAGGGAATAGATAACTAAAATTCAATTACCCTATGCTCTCTCAACTGTGTTACATTGTCTTCCAGGTTTTGACCTGTCAGAATGAAGTTCCTATTTCATTTGCTTGCCTTTGCTCTCATCATAACCTCCATATTTTGTGGAGTCAAGGACTTCACTGAGCATTTTGAAAGCCTTAAAGATGCACAACCACATGAAAACGGGACCTATGATATGCCAAACTTACCACCTGAGTTCCACAGAGAAAACACTATCACTAATGACTTGATTCCTGAAGAGGAGGAGGAAGAGGACTATCTAGATCTCGACAAGATACTGGGTGAAGATGACTACAGTGACATTATTGATGCTGGCCCATACATGGTTTCTGAAATCCAGCAAGGAAATATTCTTGAACTATTCCAAGGCAAAACCAGAATCCAGCGCCTCAATATCCTCAATGCAAACTTTGGCTTCAACCTTTACCGCAGTGTGGCAGACAAAGCCAACTCTTCAGATAATATTCTCATGGCTCCTGTTGGCATTTCCACTGCAATGGCTATGATTTCCCTGGGTCTGAAGGGTCAGACTCATCAGGAAGTGTTATCTGTTCTTGGCTTTCAAGACTTCATTAATGCCAGCACCAAATACGAGCTCATGACTGTTCATAATCTCTTCCGCAAACTCACTCATCGGCTATTCAGGCGCAATTTTGGTTATACACTGAGGTCTGTCAATGACCTTTATATTCAGAAGGACTTTTCTATTCTGAATGATTTCAGAAACAATATGAAAGCATACTACTTTGCTGATGCCCAACCAGCTGATTTTTTGGATCCTACCTTCATAACTAAAACCAATGAACGCATCTTGAAGCTGACCAAAGGATTAATAAAGGAAGCTCTTGTGAATGTAAACCCTACAACACTGATGATGATTCTTAACTGTCTTTACTTTAAAGGTAAGAATCTGTTATTTCAATCTTAGCAATGGATTTTCTCACTTTGCAATTCACTGCATACTTCATTAGAAACCCCAGACTGAACTTAAAATCTAGTCTACAGTTCAAAAAAGCCTATCGACTCCCTTGTTAAGAAGAATCTCTACTATTAGTCCAGTTTTCACGTGTTTCTGTAGCACACTGATGTTCCAGTCATGCCCTGAAGTTAGTGGGTATTGTACAAATACAGCAAATGCTTATTACATCCAAAACCTTATAATCTAAAAGTGAGACTAAAAACTAATGTATGAATGCAGAACAGCCTCGGAAAGCATAAGCTTTATAGGAGTCTTAGATGGTGAGGTATTACTTCATGTGCAAGTTATTAGTCATATTCAGTCCTGCTTCAAGGTATTGGCTTCACTGAAATGGTACAGGTTGATTTCAGTTAAAACACTTCACATTTCTAAAGTATTCAGGATTCGTAAGAATGACTATAAAGAATTTCAGCTTAAAGTATGTATTTTTTATATGATCAGAGCATGATCCTTGTCAACAAGCCTATACAGGGGACTGAAGAAAAGAACCAAAACAGTATTCTTCTAAAACTAAAAACAAATGCATTCACTACTTGGAAGATTTCAGTTAATTCAGCATGAACTGTCTGCTGATATGGGCCCCATGTTTCACTATAAGCTGAACAGTTAAAGAGGCTTGAAGTAAAGACTGTACAATATATTCTTATTATAAATCCTTATTTTCAATTTTTTTACATTTAAACTAAGAGTCTGTGGTGAGATTTTCAACATTGGATATCTGCCTCAGGTTAAAAGTTTTGTAATTTTTCAACAAACTTTAAAAATGGTATTAAATGAGCAAAAGGTGAGAGGTGCTAATGAAAGAGGAACTAAGGAAAAAAAGGAGATCTGTTAGCGACTGATTAAGATGAAAATCAGATGAAGGTCACTTAAAACACTGGTAAGGAAAGACAGATTAGCACAAAAGGATAACAATGTTTGGAAGCACAACATACTCCTTTCCATAACTTATAGAAGAGTTTATTTTTTCCAATTATGTTCCTGCTTCCAGGAAACAAACGTTCAAGAGCTCTCTTACACCTGCCTTCTCAGCATTTGATTATAAGAACTTACAGGAACACCATTCCTATAAGTTTATGAAATGTACCTTTTCCCACTCACTTGCAAGCCATTGCTTCCTTGAATAATGAATGCCACTTGTCTCTTTAAAAGATCTGAAGCAGTCATTAGCATACGATCCAAATAATTCCCTGTTCTGACGTACCATCCAAAAGGGCCTTATTTGTATCCTTAAGCACATCTCTGATGATCATATCATATTAAATACATGGCTTTACTGTCCATCAGACCATCCTAAGAAAAGGCTTATGCAAAGTGAAACAGATACATTATTTTTTCACAATTGGGTCAATTTAAAATACCTTTTTGTTTTACTCTGAAGTTATTAAATAGTTGTGCTATCTCAAAATAACAAAAACACCACAAAAAATTAAATAGTTTTAGTATTGGATCTCTTGAGTCATCAAGACCAAAAAGACTTTTGGCTTTTTCTTCTCCCCATGGAGTCCTGTTAGTCCAAATTGCCTTGGTGCTGTCTGCTGAAGGCTGTAATTTTTAACCCTCAAAACCAAAAAGATCAATTCTATATTGCTGTCTCCCATTCTTTCATCTTACAGTGACAGTCTCCTGGTCATTCTATTTCCAGTGGACCTGAACTTTTAAAAAGCAAGTTGTGCTCCTGGGTTTCCTAGTTTCCCCACTAGTCCTTCTAGACATGCTGATTTTTGTCCACATCTTTCCATTTACAATATTTACACTGTCTGTATCATTGCAGACAAGCTCTGTTAAGCCCTCAGAGCTAAGAAATCTATGAGTATTCTCAGGTACATGGAGATGCTCAGTACAAGTGATACTGAGTAATGGGATACTTGCCAAACACCATGAAGTCTCAAGCTCCTTTTATATTAAATACCATTGAGAAACTATTGGAAACTATTCATGTTGGCAAGAAGCAAGTTTTATCTTGTACAGGTGTCCAAGTCTACCTCCAACTAAGATCTACCCTCCATTCTACAGAGGTCAGAACAATCATTTGTGAGCTTCCTATCAAGTAGGAGCTGTTTATTTTAGCCATGGTAGATCACAGCAGCTTTTGATAACTGACAAATTTTGACAGATCCAAAATTGCTTCTATGAGATTCTAGTCATGAATGCAAGAGAGAAGTCAATCAGTGGAGACAACATCTGCCACCACAGATGGATCCAAAAGACGTCTTGGTGGGAAGATTCAAAACAGGAAGTCACAAAAGTCAGTAAAGTGCTGACTGGTTTCAGCTGACCCCAGAAGACCACATGCCTCCTGCTGGAGAACAGTATTTTACCCCAAGACAAACACATCTGCAAAACTGAATTCAAGAAAAAAGTTCCCCAGCTCCTCTCTTTTACTAGGAAGAGCTGATAAATGTCTCCCATTCCCCAGGTGATGCCAGTGCTGCTGAAGCTCCCCCGACCCACAGCAGCTTCGTGTCTTTAGCTAGCTAGACTCCTACACCTGTGAATTCTGCTCCTTGAAGAACAGCCAGATGTTGGTTTTTCCTGAGAAGGGAGACAATTTGTTTGGGAATAGCATAATTAATTTTATATCCCATTCCCTTCAGAATATTAGCCACAGTCTGATCACTTCTCAAACTGCTCCCCATCAGCCCAACATATGAAGAAACCATTAGAATGACAGTTGGACTTCAGGCTTTTTTTGTTACTTCACAGTCAAGTTGGCAAAGTCAGATTAAGAATCTCAGAATCACTTGCAACCTTTTACAAAAAGGTTACTGATTAAGGTTAAATTTGTGGTCTCTTCACACAGTCACAGACACACTCCCCATGTATTTGCTTGTCAGTGGTGACCTAAAATCCAGAGTTTTAACAGGAAATACCAGTAACCCTATTTCCACTAGAAAATTCTAACCTCTAGAATATTCCACTAGAATATTCTATTCTTTGTATGACCATTAAGAAAAAAATAATGTTTCTTCCAGAGCCTCGGTTCTGAAAAGAGATCGATAGGAACACCATGTTAAAAAAGCACCTTCTTTTACATAGTCGATAAATATTTGGCGTACTGAAAGAATCTTTACATAGAAAGATTCAAACCCTGATGGTAAAACTTTCTGGGCTGCAATATACGTTGAATTGTATTCCTTGGGCATAAACCTGTCAGATGACAGGCTCGCATAGGTGTGCTGAAATCACATCAAACCAGGTCATAGAATTAAGCAGTCAACACCCAAACTCTTCAGGATGTCTTAACACAGAAAGTTAACTGGCTTGAATGGACTAGGTCAAGATAATGCCTCCAGCATGGTATCTTTTACGCAAAATGAAAATGGCCATTACTTAGCTTGACGTTTCTAATGCTTGAAACAGTCTGGTTTCAAATATCAGATCTCTCAGAAAATATAGTTGTGTCAGTTGTTTTGCTAGGTGCAAACCATGTCAAATATTTTGCATTTGTTTAAACTTTGTAATTTCTAGGTTCCTTGTAGAAAAACATAGCACATACCAAGCCCTTTCAGATCTCCAGGTTGTGTTTACCTGCTTTTGTAATTCAGAACATTCAAATCAGACAAATGTTAAGTTAGAAAGAAAGCCAGGAATTTCAAAGTCACTTTAGAACTTGTCTTCTTAGTCAGGCTTAACTGAAATCAACAACCTCCTACAGAATTTCCCAATTCACTTGAATTAAAACTTAATGTAAACTGTTATTCTGGAAATATTTTATTAAACAAGGATCTCGGATTTTTTTGTTTATCTGTCTTCTGCATTGTATTAACAGGAACTTGGGAGAATAAGTTTCCAGTGGAAATGACAACAAAGAGAAGTTTCCGACTGAATGAGAAGCAAACAATAAAGGTTCCTATGATGCAGACTAAAGGGAACTTCCTAGCTGCTGCAGATCCCGAGCTAGACTGCAGTGTGATCCAGCTCCCGTTCGTAGGGAACATCAGTATGCTGATTGTACTTCCACACAAACTCTCTGGCATGAAAGCCCTAGAAAAGCAGATAACACCTCAAGTGGTGGAAAAATGGCAGAAGAGCATGACAAACAGGTATCTGCTGAAAAGTACATCTTGTTAAAGTCTTAGTGTATTTTCTTGATGAGATTGACAAGGGTAAGTAAAGAGCCTAGAAGATAACATATGATATTTTGATTAAAAACATTAAACCTAAACAAAAACCCCCAAAAGATGGATTTATTGAATTAAAAATCAGGACCAGTGATCTCTCAAAATTTAAATGCTGTCAAGAAATCAAGGATGACTGAGGTGGAAAATTCTAAGAGTTCCAAAATTCTTTCTACTAAGTATTTAATGTTGTAGATTTAAAGAAAAAGTTCTTACTGATAAAGTTTACAATGAGGAGGAAAAACAGGAGTATGATAACAACAGGTTATTTGTGCAGAATAATCTCGATCATATGGAAAGCAGCTTATGTTCATTTCAGCACTCTGCATTTCAACATATCTGTTGTGTAAAGGCACACATTCAGTAATCAACAATGGATATCACAATTACGGGAGAGAAAAAAATATACAGCCTCTCGTGCAAGATGACAGACTAGGTGGTATCTGCCTTCAGACTTGATAGAAAGATAAAAAGAGCTGATTTGATGTGCTATTCAGGAAGCCAACCTATTTCTATTGTATACAATAAGTGACAAATCTCCAATTTAGTACTCCAGAAAATCCGACAGTTCAACATTTATTACAAGCATACCCAACCATGTACTGAACTGCTCAAAGCCATGTATCTTATACACATAAGTAACATAAATCATCGTAAGTGAAATATTAAATTGACAAACTAACAGTTTTGGGAGGGGAATTAATTTTTTAAAACACAGCCAAAATGTAATGATGCCCAAGTTTTGAAAGTAAAAGTACAGTAAACAGTCCTGTATGCTTCTGTGTCCTGCTTGCTGAAGACAGCAAAAAAAACAAACCACAACATATATGTAAAGCAAAGGAGTCACGCAAATATGTATCTCCTCAATGATTTTTCATTTTTGTTTTTATTTTTACTAGAACAAGAGAAGTGATTCTGCCTAAATTTAAGCTGGAGAAGAGTTATAACTTGATTGGTTATCTGAGATCCATGGGAATAGAAGAACTGTTCAATGAAAAAGGCGACTACTCTGGTATATCAGATGAGAAAGTCACCATTGACAGGGTATTTACTCCTCTCCTCATTTCCTTTCTGATTAAATTATATAACCTGAAAACATGGCAACACAGTAAAAATAATTCACAGTAAGCTAAAATATTTCTTCTCATCTTTCCTGGAGGACATAGGAGGGATGTGGGTTTCTCTGCATGTCCTTGTCTATTCACATAATGAGGAACATGTTCAATCAGATGTCAAAGGTACTAAAAGTCTTGTGGTCAGTTGGGAACAGGCTTATTCACAAACCCAAACCAAAGGATTGCTGCCACGTAGGAGTTACCAGCAAGAGTGTCACAAGGGAGCCACGTGTGGGACATGGAGGGGGGGATGGCTGTGAGCACAACATTTGAGTATACTTATGAGATCCTCAATTTCTTTTTTTGTTTTCCTTTTTTCGGTTGTTTAAACAGTTCAACCACCAAGGCACAATAACTGTGAATGAGGAAGGCACAGAGGCTGGAGCAATAACCAACGTCGGGTTCATGCCTCTTTCTACTCAGATTCGCTTTACTGTCGACCGCCCCTTTTTGTTTCTGATCTATGAACATCGTACCAGTTGCCTCCTGTTCATGGGTAGAGTTGTCAACCCAGCCAAGTCTTAAAAGCAGAGAAGACCTCCAACACGCTGTTATACATGGGCTGTATAATTACATGTTAATATACCAGTATCATAAAGGAAATTTTATTGTCATATTAGCTAATACAAAAGCCACTGGTATCAAAAGAAAATATATTATCTACAGGTAGTTTCACATGAATGGACTCATAGCAGCAGATAATTTGACTGCAATTTAAAATGGTTAGTGCCATGTATCGATACAAGTGTATTAAAAAAAAAAAATCACAAAGTAACTTACACTTTGTGTTCTACTTCAGTGTATAAAATGTAATCAATAAAATATTTAGACTATCTCGATTCTTGAAGTTTAGCTCTAAATTTGTGCTAGGATGCCTATTTATAATAAACAGGAATAAGGAAATCCTGAACACCTGACCAGTCTTAGAAACCTAAGTCTCTCCTGGCAATTTTATGTAACCTAACTTGAAAAAGAGTAGGTGTTTACATTCTTTCTTTTGCTTCCATCATTTAACATCCAGTAGACTGATACACACAATTAACCTTATGGACCAGTGTACCAAATAAGAGGAGATAAAAATGTCTTGGGGGAATGAAATACTAAGGGATCCACTACTTTTCCCCAACCTAACCTGTCTCATTTCAATACAGTTCTCTGATCTTCATCAGTACAAGCAGTATCAGAATTAGGCCAACCAGGTAAATTATATAAAGATCTTTAGAATACCTTTTGTAGTGAAAGCAGCTAGCAAAATGCTCTTTTCACTGGCTCAGTATCACCTAATCCTCTCTACAAAAAAAGAGTGATTCATAGTAATCACATTTGTTAAGAATTCAAATATACTCTCCATACTTGATTCAATGGACAAAACCTTTCAAGTCTTAAACTAAGACTGTAAACTTTCTGAATCATCCTGGTAACAACATGAATGCTGTACAAAGCCTATTTCACATTTGAAAAAGAGAAAATTTACCTGGATCTGTAGCATATTACTGCCTACCCGGTACAAGGAACAGAGTTGCACCTTACATTCAAGTTATTAAAGCCAATGAATGTACTCACCTTTGCATACCTTCCTTTGCATCATACCTTTTAAAAAAATGTGCCTCACAATCCAGTAAGCATAGTTTTATTACTATTTGCAGTATCAAATATTGTATCCACATAAATATATTCATATTATAAATTTGTCTTATGTTAGCAAAAATATTCAAATTAAGCTATAAACCGAGTTATTTTAAGGATTAGGAATTATCTTAAAAAGGTGTTTTCCAATATTAAGTTAAACTTATTGATTTAATTTTGCTTTTATATACTGCCATTTGTAATTTTGCATCTACTACAATTATTTGCCCCATACACAAAGCTTTTTAACATGACAGCCAGTGAAATATCGGTATTAGATGATGAAGGATGATGAAGAGCTAATATCGAACAGGAAGCTCAGATGTTTCTCTCTATTCCTGTCTCACATTGTGCTTACTTATAAGCCCATCATGTGGGGGACAATTTTCAGTATTGAAGGTTCACAACAGAAATCACTAACATTCATATACATATTTTATTGTTTTATCTATATTCAAAAAGAAAAGCACATTCAAAAAGAAAAGCACATTCAAAAAGATTAAATATACATGTCCTAGATTTAATTAATTTATCAATGATTAAATGAGCTGAAGCATCTGAAATATGGGGTTTTTGAGATCTAAGTAACAGGAATTATTCAAGGGAAAGAGGTCAAGCAGAAAAGCAAATCAGCTACTGCTCAAAACTCATGATCTTCATACATTGTGCAAGAAAGTCAAATATTTGCTGCAGCAACCATAATGTAACCATTAACTCTTGCTTCAGATTCTGGCACTATCTGACTCCATTTAAAGGTCACATTGGTTGAGAAAAATGCAGTTATCACCATCTATTCAGAACAAATATATCATCAATAAAAATTTGAAACAGAAAAGTACTTCCATAACTTTTACATTAAGTCTCTAACAAGCACTAATCTTTTCTCAATAGGCAAAGAACAATCCTGCTTTCACTCAAATCAGTGCTGGCATTACTGACAGCTGAAAAGTACTACCCAGTAGAACATCTGTCTCAACACAGGACTAGCTAGTTCATGCAAAAACTGATCAGCTATTGAATAACAGCCGTCCAAGACATTTATAAACACATTTCTGTAAAGCTAGGATCTGGCCCTTGTGATCGCTGGTGAATTCAGGAAGAGCTTACGTTGGAAACTGGTGGAAGAGACAGGGGAAAGAAAGGAACAGTTCTTTGATCTTTAACCAGTGCTCATTTTAGGCTCTTTGAAAAGCTTCAGTAAAGAGGTTTGTGAGGGCAGAGTGTGAAATGAATGACTTTTTTCTGCTTCTTAATGGATGTGCAGTATGAGCAAGTTACAAGTAGGCATGCCTACTGCAAGTATGTAATACGTTTTCCCCTTTTGTCCCACTTAGCTGTGCGGGAAAAGTTCCACAGAAGAATTTGACTTCAGGAGGGGAGAAAGTGACATGATGCTTTTTGTCCTCCAGTAAGTTTAAGTTTGTGTATGGATCTTTTAGACTTCATGGTTTTTGTAAAAGCTACAGCAGTTAGGCAACTAGTCCTACTGACTCAGAAACCCAGCTTGGATGCATCAGATTTTCTGTTGGAGATCTAGAATGGCTGCACACCAATTTTTGGCTGAACTAGTAGTTATATTTTGTTAAAAAAAAAAATAAAAATGCTCTTCCCCCAGAAAAAGTTGTCATCCAAGACCAAAACCAGATTTACATCAAAATAAATGAGTCTGGAATGGACATCAGTGTCCTTGCACATTTCCTAAAATGCTTTCAGCATGACAGCCAATTCTAGTTTCAGAAGACACAGGACATTTTCTCCCCTTCCCCAATTATTCTTTTTTTTTCCTTTTAAGAAGCAGAATTCACTGTGCTGCCAAACTAAGATTTATTTTTAACTCTGTTTCTATTAACTTTTGTTTTTCACTTTTCTCCTCAGGCCACAGATACGTGCTGTTTATTACACTGCATGCCAAACACTATTCAAAGAAATATCCCTGTGGTATTATTTAGTTCATGAATCTCTTGAATTCATGACTAGCAACAATATAACCGCAAATCACAAAAGATTAATTATTTTAAGAGATATGTCATTATTAAACAAATGTTTCCCTCCCTCTTAGAGCAATAAAAATTATTTTACAATACTATCTTATTTCTCTTGGATGCTTACTTCTGCACTAGTTGTTAATCAAACCATTTGACCATGAAATAGCATTGATATTTGACATATGTGAGAAAAATTACTCTATTTGCAACAGCCCAACCATTGGATACTCACCACGGCAATAACAGGAATAAGCACACCCAGATTCCCTGCGCTACTGGAGGCCTGGTAAAGAAAAGGAAAATATCAAAACATCTACAAAAGCATTTCTAAAATACCTGTTACAAGACATATTTCAAGCACCAAACATTGCTACTGTCTACGCAAATTAAAACATACATTGCTCTGTATCTTGCAAATAGATGTGCACGAGGTGGCCAAGAGAGCACCCCAGAAATCCACAGGACTGGGCACACCCTGAAGTCTTTCAACAAAGCTTTTCAGGTGACTCCTCATACACTATTGAAGGAATTTTTTTCCCCTTCCAGCACAGGGTCTTCTACGTTTGGAATTTAGATATTATGCCTCGAGCTAAAGGGGGGGAAATATTCATTGATACCACATCTATTCTGACATCCAACAACTGCAAGAAAAATGCTCACATGAAACGGATGGCCACAGACAAGTGTCAAATGTTTACCAAAAGTCTCATTTTACTACCAAAATGAAGACAAAATAACAAATCCATAAAAAGTCACCATTTTCAAGAATTTATTTAAGCAGGGGGAGCAGCCTTTTCCATTGAAATACAAGAAGCATAAAGAAAATTACGTATTTCCTTTGACTTATTATGACTTTTTTAACTGCACTCTATACAACAAGTGGTTTTGCTCTTGGTCAAATGCAGTCTTTAAAAACTGGAAACATTCACTGCACACAGCACGTTGTCTCTCTCCTTCTCTGATAAGGCAAACTGCAATAGCACAGATAGCATGCTCACAGACATCTCCTCTCTAAAGTCTTTCCCTACCTCCCATATGCCTCCACATTGGATTTGGGAGGGAGAGAACTCTCCAGCTTCCTCCTTACAAGACAGAGACCAGGTACAGAGACCGCTGGTCCCACAGGAAGGAGGCAAGGCAGACATGCTAGCAGGGTACAGCTTTGCTTGAAGTGGAATAAACCAAAAGGAAGCAATTTTAAAAAAAAGGGGGGGGGAGAGAGAAACAAAGCCAAATAGTCTTCAGATTAAACAATAATGATACAACCCAACTAAAACACATTTTAGTTATCTTTCCTGTAGTGTCCAAGATAAAGCAAAACAAAAGATGGACCCTTAAATATTTTTGAAGGGAATAAAAGAACAGCACTCAAGTCACTCTAAAGGGTAGGAAAAACTGGAAAAAGTAACTGTATTTTTTTTGCTAGCATCAGGACAGTCCACTGCACATGAGAAACTGCTGCAGAGTCAGGATAGAGATGCAAGGTAACTGAGATAGCCAGAACCCAGCACATGACACCAACACACAGAACTGTAGAAAACTCACTTTTCTACTAGCATTTTTGTTACAAAAATGGAGTATCAGCCTCTTTCTGATAATATATGGCACTGAGGATGAAGAAGATGCAATGACTTCCATCCCTAGGCATACTCAGGGGACATTTGTGTTAACTATCAGCAATAGCGCAAAAAAAAACCCCAAAAGTTATTCCCCTCACAGAAGCCACTTTTGTATGGTTGAAAAATCTGGTTTAAAACAGAACAAATAAGCCACTGAAGCATTTTAATGGTTAGCGAGCAAATTTAAGTCCATAAAAAGGTATGCTGAGAAGCAGAGGACATAGGCAAACTATCAAAGAAAAAAATTGCTTTTGTTTGGGAGCACAGCATATGCAGTGTTTTACCTACTTTATCTCTTCTTGAAAATGAAGTAACCCAGTCTTCAGAACACCTTTCATAACTTTTACTCTACACTGGGTAAAGCGTGTTCTAGTGAAAACTGCTATCAGTATCTTCATAATAAAGAAACACTGCCTCCTAGCTCAAATCCATATTAAATCAATCACATATTTTTCCGTTTGCAGGCGGGTTTAAGTAGGTGCAGCAGTTTGTCTCCCATAGTGATTCCAAAACTGAAACAGTGGAAGAATATCCCTGAAAGGAGGAGGCTGGAAACTAATTTAGAAGTGTCATTTTAGAGCAACGTTTACAATATGTTTTTCACCATTTCAGCTCGCTTATCTGTGGTTAAAAGAATCTATGAAACCCATGGAGAGAAATTTTCCACCATAGACTTCATGAAAAGCAGATTCTAGACATGTCCTAGTTCCCTTTTAAGAGAAGAGTTGGCATCCGTGATTAAATGCAGTCTATCTTCAAAGCAAACAGATTCATTTCAGAGGGATTTACCAAGAGTTCACCCATCCCATAAAAGGATAAAGAAAGAACCTAGTACTATTAAAATGTAGCATGCACAGGAGGGGGGAAAGAGGTTAGAAAGAAAAAAAAAAACACATTGTGCCCCTCAGTACTAGGAAAATGTGCCTATTTCAAAAGGAAGTGTTACCTACCTATCCCTGAAAAGCAGAGAACAGCTCTCAAACAGCATCTCTGAGAAAACCTTAACTTTGCAGTATGAACACATTTGAATTATTAAAACATGCAAGTGGATTTTTCGTATATAAAATCACTATCAAACACCATGAGTTTTTACAAGTTATCCTAAGGCAGTGCATGAATGCCAAGAGGTTACAGCATTTGAACACTAGGGAGGAACATAACCAGAGGAAGACTGATTTTTTTTTTATGACTAGGAAGCAACCACATTTTGCTTTTCAAATGATAATATATATCTCAAGAGCAAAAGTCAAGGTTAACACCTTGTTTATTAGTATATTTTAGAGCAAAGATGAGAGGAAGGTATTGTGGGAAAGGCTGAGACTTTTATTTGCTTCTTAAAAAGAATAGGCACATCAAGTACTCTGGATACTTTACTGAAATGGGAAGAAAAGCTAATACGAAGTGAGGTGAAAAAGTCTTCACATAAGAAAAAAAGGAGAGAATTCTGAGTGAATAAAGTAACTGCACATAACTGCTCCTGCAGAAATTTAGTTAGCATTTAAAGACATTCCTCTTCCAAGCCTTCTCATAGACTTTCAAAGGCCAGTATGTGTTAAATTTTACAAATCACAATTGAAAACTGCATTTAAAAAGAACTCTATTTTAAAGCAAAACCACTCAAATATCCTCTTCTGCAAAGTATTCCTACCATACAAATTAATCTAAGAGATAAGTTTTATCTTTCTTAGGCAAGCTTTTTGAATAAAATTGCTTTATAAATAAAGCATCCCTAAAAAAATCATCAGAGATTTTTATTAAATCTATAATTTTCACTTCACTGCACTGTTTCCATTATAAGCCTAGACAGATAGGCCTACATCAACTTGGATCTTGGGGGGGGGGGCGGGGGGGGAGATGCACCCACTCATAGCAGCAATTCAGGATCAATCAGGATGACACAAGCTGACTACTTCAAGCTGGGGGTTGGACTAGATGACTTCCTGAGGTCCTTTCCAACCCAAGTTTTCCTATGATCCTATGACACCACTAAAATTAGAAGCAGGATTCTGTCACATCTAAAGACACTTTAAGAATTAGTACTATTACTAATTCTTAAAGTAGTTCAGTAGTCAGCATTCCGTGTTTCTCTTTGCAGCTCTGCCTCTAACAGCTAAACACTCCAGCCAGTTTACTCCGCCTCAGCTGAACAATAGGTATACCACTGCTTTATCTCGGGTACTATACACAGATTAGTTAGGTGTCTGAAAGGCACTATAGACCTGCACTCATACTCCATGATTAGAACAAATTCTTAGGTTTAACAAAGCATGATTTTTTTCTGTGTGTGTAAGGGTATGGTTTTGGTTAAAAAAAAAAACAAACATCCGGAAGACTATGTTTAGTATTGCCATCCATGTAAATGCACAGCTGCATACAATTAAAAAACAGTGACTAATCTTACCTTCAGTGCCGGTCCTTTTTCACTTGCTCTCTCACTAGCTCTCTTTCCTTCTAGCCCAAGCTGAACAAACAGTTCCAGCAAGTTCATCAGTAGTTCATCCACAAGATGTTCTCCTTGAATGTTAGCAGCGATGTTAGCTAGGGCATTAATGACTGCTAAGGAACAGTGTCTGAGAAGAAAGAACAGTTATGAACAAGCAATTCCTCCAAGTTTTACATTTTCAGTGCTTTCTTCATAATGCTGATAGTAACTCTTGTAATAAGGCTGCTGACATTTTTTCACTCAGTTTTTTTTGGGGGGGTTGTTTTTTGTTTTTTATGAATAGCACATAACTTTACTAATAATGGAAAAGCAAGCAGTATTTAAGTGAAAAACTATTTGTAAGCTTTGCCTCTGGAGGACGTTTCGTTTATGATGCTGTCATGGCCAAAAGGAAATTGCTTTCCTGTAGCAGATATGGCTACCGACAAAAAGCAGCAAGGGGCTGTGTTCCTGGATTGGGAAAGCTCCTGAGCAGAAGAATCACAAGTAGTATCAGTTGTTGCTAAAGCTGAGATTGCATTGGGTCAGAGAGTGTGTTAAAACATACTGACAGAAATAGTCCTCTCGGTTACTCACATACTACATTAAAAGATATCCAGCCTACCCCAGCTATCAACAAAGTCAGTGATAATCTTTACGTTGTAACAGGGACTACAATGCGTACTTACATACTTAGAAATAAATTGTTAATGGTTTGCATTTAATCCCTAACATGTAGTGGGACCACATTTAAAAAACAAAAACAAACCACAAACACAAAACCCACCCACACAAAACCCACTGGAACTTCATTAGCTTTTCTAGGCTAAGAGATTAATTACTCCAGTTACAGATAATGTAAGTCATCAATGTCAATAATAATTTACAAACATTAACTCGGGGGGGGTGGGAGGGATGGGGGTGGATCAATAACACATCATAGTGAAAAAAATTTTTAGGAATCTCTACATTATGAAGCGCTACTATTTTTAAACTAATATATTACTTTTTAACATCAAAGAAAAAAAGAACAGTACTATTTATAACATCATTGTAACACTTATAGTGGGAAAAAGTGAAAAACCCTGATGTAGCATAAAGGATATCTGATACAGTATTCATACATTTAAGGGACACAGCTGAGTGTTACCTGTATCCATGATCCTTATAGTCTTTTGTGGCAGAGTAAACAACTGAGCTTGCTTTAACACTGATTTGCTGAAACAGATTCCACACCTCCTGGTAAATATATTGCTGTAAAAAAACCCCAACAAATCACTAAGTAGAGCTTATTGAATACAATCTTTCTAAAGAACAACCCTGTAAAATATACTACGGATTACAAAGTTCTTCAGACAGGTATCTAGGCATAGCCTGAGCAACAGTTTCAGCTTCCATAAAGCGCAGAGAGAAGTGCTTTCATTAATGTTTCTAATTGCTCGAATTTTACAAAATTTATTAAGTTATTTAACTCCACCTTCCTGATCGAATTTTTTTTTTCAGGCTTCTGTGTTCTGGCAATTAATTGCTTGCTCAGAGGCACAAATTACATTTGGAAAAGGTAAATCAGTTAATCCCTGTATGACTGAAGAAGGTGATCTATACTTTTAAATGTATGGACCTACAAGTCTTTGAAAGGTAATTACTGATATGAAAAAAGATACTGTGCAGCTATTTGGGACATAGGCCAAGTTTATAACCTTCTTAATAACTTGAAAACATTGAGTTTGGTGGGGTTTTATAGCTTGTTTTTTTAAAAAAACAAAACAACAACAACACAAAAACCTCCAACTTTTATTATTTTCTATGGGGTCTAATCCTCTTTACAGGGACAGCGTTTTACATGTTATTAATTAGCTTTTGTTTTCTGATGTGACAAAGACGTGAGGATTGTACAGGCACATACCTATGGTGAAGAAAAGAAAAACCTTAAAAAATCTTCTGCAAACGCAGTTTCTAAAATACGTTTCCTTTTAACTAAAGGAAAGGGATCATGAACTGGCACTCTCTTGGCCATTTCTTTCCTTACATTTCCAGTGATGACCAAGCAGCCCAGCTGATCAATGATGAGTACATCAAGATGAGAAGGTGGCTGGCAAAACTTCTGCTGTAAGATCTGTAAGATGGGTTCCATCATTTTTGGGGTGTCCCTCAGTGCCACTGCAATGTGCCCTAGAGCACGAATTGTGTGGTCAGGAATCAAATGAGCTTCCCTGTTATAAAAAACAAACAAAAAAACCCAAAACCATACATGTAACTGTTCAACGGTTATCAAGACCTCCAATTTAAACATCACTAACAGCTTTAATGTTGCCACTCCATGTACCCATCTACTCCCAAAATTAACATTAGAGATATACTTGCACAAGTTGGCTTCCAAAATAAAAACCAAACAAACAAAAAAACCCCCACAAACACACTATCCAAGAAACCCACACTAATCCATGAGCAAACTGTTCTAGAAACAACAGTGAAAAGAGCTAAAAGTGATCTGCAAAACATTAAGACATGACAGTCAGACCAGCTACTATGGGACTTCCCCTTGGAGGTTTCATGGTTGGCAAGTCTCTTAAAAAGTGAAGCAAGTCAAACGCCACAAGTGACAAGCTGTGTCAAGCCATAAAAGACAGCTGAAGCCTGAAGGATACAGCAGAGAGAGTATCACTCAATCTAGGACTCAAAATTTCCTAATACTCATGAAAGATTTGCTGATTCAATCAGATAAAAATGAATCCATACCTCTCAGTATGAAAACAAGGGCTCAGCTCTGCAAAGATTTGCATGGGAAGATCTTGACCCCACATACAAGCTCACTATCTCAGAGACACTTAATTCTAAAATAATGCTGCCTGTACTTATACCTTAAATAAGCTTCAGGTTCATTGAGTGAAGGAAAAATTGGTGTGATGACTAACAACTTACTTATCACTCTCTTGAGAGATGTACAGACGGTTGGATAAACTGGCAAGAAAGGCTTCAACAATCACCGAATCTATAGTCAAGCCAGCTTTCAAGCATCTGGAATAACAACGAACAGAAAACTTGCTAGAACAGCCAGAGAAAAAAAAAATGCATTAATTAAACATTTCACTTTTTACTACTGTAAATGCACATCAGGTATAAGGGAAAAAAGTTTATACTGAAGTATAAGAACTGATTGCCTAGGAATGCTGCAGTTGTATTTTAAAAAATGAGCAGGGTTTCTACTGCTGCTTTCTCCAGCTACAATAAAGATGGGGATATGCAATAAGATTCAGAATCCACTGCTTTAGAAACTGTAATCCCTTGTCTCTAGTCACCAATTGTTTGTTTTTCTTCCAGGTCTCTGTAGTTGTCTAGACAGGAAGAACAATCATCACGCTGCCCACATTTGAGAGCATAACAATCCGTCTGTTACAGGAGACTCACTCAACATGATAGTCTAAGCAGAAAACAGAATCCCCACTGAGTATCAAAGTGGTGACCTAGCAAGAATTACATATGTGGGAAGCAAAACCATGAGACCGAATTATTATTTTGCAATTAGGACATAAACAGAACCAAGAGATGTCTGAAGGAAAATGAAGTCATGATTAAAAAAAGCAAAAAGCCTTTATAGCAGCACAGAGCAGCACCTTCTGAACATCACAATTCTTTCCGTCTAGGGAAACAGAACACATGTTCCAACATGGGGCAAGTCTCTCTCTTACCTGCAGATGTTGTCTATGGCGATGTCACGCAGCTGCTCATACATGGATGGCTGACTTTTCTTGCCAGGCATTACATTGAGAGTGGACTCTGAATGCTCATTGGTTACACTAATCTTGATGTCATTACCACCTACTAAAGAACACAGAGTACGGAAATCAATGCCATTTGAAATACCGTTTTTCCCCAAGAGGAGAGCACACAGGCAGAGCAATATCTGGTAAGTGAGTGCAAAACAGTCTACTTTACGTCTTAGAGAGTTGAGCTGAAGACCTTTGGAAGTCACTAGCTATGCAAAGTATTACCACATTTAACTACTTCTAAATAATTATTCCTAAATTTAGTCACCTTCAGTTCTCATTTTACCTGTTCTGCTTTAGCATTACGATACTGCTTTTACATTAGCAAGACATTTAAATTGAACATTTTCTTTTTGGAAATCAGAACTTGATATTACCATTTAAAAACAACGACAAAAAACCTTCCAAATGCCATCAAGATGGGCCTGGGGCTGGAGCACAGGACCTGTATGGAGAGCCTGAGGAACATAGCTTTGTTCAGCCTGGAAGAGGTGGCTTTGGACAGGCCTAATGGCTGCCTTGCAAAATGTAAAGTAGGTTACTAAGAAGACAGAAGCAGGCTTTGTGGGAGAATGAGACACAACAGATATAACTTGAAACAAGGGAGGTTCCAATTGTATACATGATTCCACCCCCCCCGCCCCATGAGGATAATTATGCACTGGCTCAGGTTGTAGAATCTCTGTCCTTGGAGGTTTCTGAAGGCCCCTGTGGACAAAGCCCTAAGCAAACTGCTCTGAACTGACTGCAGGAGGTTGACACACGTAATACAACCTTCAGTACTGCAGCATCACACTACAGTGGCTGGTGATCTCACCCAGGATAAAAGTGCTTGAGATAAGACTATCTCGGTTTCAGCAGAATAGGTACAGCAATATTGCTGCTAGGATAAAATGTAGTTCTACATATACTGCTTGACCTTAGATATACTTCTACCAGAATTTGATTTGCATTCCTCCTCTCTACCTCCAAAAGAATCACAAATGCATCTCCATTTCACCCTACAGCTATATCACCCCAAATACCCAAAAGCATCAAAAAGCCATACAAGTTGGAAAACAATCACTAGCATATTCTTTGGAACACAGCCTTTTTTCCTTTACCTGTGTGATACTGGCTGTGATACTTGTAAAGTTTCACAAGCACTGGGGAAGGTATCACAAGAAAGTCTCTCAAGGATGGATTGACAGAATGAACCACAACAGGGAACCTCTCACACAAACGACCTAGACCCTAAAAAAGAAGAAAAAAAAAAGGAACATAGTTTTAGAATATCACAGCACAATTTTTATTTCAGCTGTAAGCTTGCAACTTCAGCTCAACACAAAAAAACCCAAACCGAAACAAATCATACATAGTTCTGAGGGATCCAATTTTTAGCAGAAGGTTTAGATATTTCAAGTCTCTAATTTTTTTAGATTATCCTACAGTGCATCATGCCAGTCAAGCCTTGCTGCTCTCTTCCTGGGTGATTTCACAGGAGTTACATGAAATGAAATGCACTCTCTAAAAATAAAGTTACTGGACAAGTTCCAACATTTAGAGAATCCTGATAATTTACTATTTACTATGTGGTGGAAAACACCATGAATAAGTGCCCAATAAGAAGACATAAAAATTAGAATTAACCAAGTCTTAGTCTTAAAACTCAGTGATCTGCCAGTCCCAGTATTTTAACTGTTTATGTAATGGACTAAGAAGCTAAGTATTCCAGAAATGAAATACTGGTTAAAAAACCCTCTGTAATATTATTCTTCAAGTAGTTGGGCTAAGAAAATTTTGAAAGCACTACTCTACTGCAGTTCTAGTTTCCGCACCAGACCTCTAAAATCCAAATGTAGAACACATTGATGGAAAGTAATACAAATAGCAAATAAAAAGTGTTCTTCTAGCAACCTGTAAAACTCCCCAAACTCTCACTCACTGATACAGTAATGTCAAATACTGTAAAGACAGACCTGCAAACAGCAAATTAGCAGCGGCAAGTGAGCAATGATGACTTTGCTTGAGGTTTTCGACTGCAGCTTCTCTGATAACTTGATGCACAGGTTTTCTGCACCTTAAATGAAAAATCCAACAGAAAAATTTATGTTTATCAGATTTATTATTAGGCCACACACAACCCAATGCTTACTGGAATATCTAAAACAACACAGAAAATTTATCAGCTTCACTCTCCTTATACTATAATTCCTCAAAGAGATCTAGTGCTTCTCCTGCAAAAACAGTTTTGGAAACTTAGTATCTGCACCAAACAGCTCTGTCAAACACTATAATTAAAAGAATGACAGTACTTAAAGTTGATTTTGAGTGTACTTCACATTTGACAGAAATTAACTATTGCAAGGTCCAAAGGAAAAAATCCTTTACATATTCAGAGGATGTGTAAGAATTATACAAGAAAGAAAATTGAGAAAAAGTGAGAAAGAGCTTCCCAGTTCTGTTAGCAATGAAGAATAAACATTTTCTTTAAAAGAATGACTGAGAAACACTTAGACACTAAGAGCAATAATTAAAAACATAAAATAAACTAGAAAATAAGCAGCTGCATGTAAGGCAGCAATTATAGCATCTCTTGTAGATAAGCCAATAGGATGTTTCTGTTTCAATTTCTATGAAGAGATGTCTAACTACCTAGTCAACTGATTTGACAACTTTTTGATGGAAGTTTTACTCTTGTATTCTAATAGCAAAAAGTATTCCACTGAAATTTATTTTATATTTCTCTGAGCATCATCCACTCTCAGAGAGCTTATAAGTATTTCTACAACTTAAAAGACAGACATTCCAGAGGCCCAAGAGCATTTTTTACCTTGCTCGTCTTTCACAGCCCACACCATGAGATCCACACAGGCAGCATTAGCCTGGCAACGCAGTTTTAAAGGACTCAGCTCATTGTGCAGTCGATCCACATCATGAAGGATTTTCTGAAGTTCTGACTGACTGCTGTTAAATTGCTCTAGCACAAAATCATGGATTTCCTTCACAAATGAGTTGGGAAGGTCTAAAGAAATAAAAGGAAATAGCATTACACTAGAAGGATGGGAGCCAGTGTATCAGAATGATAGCACATATAAAATTCATTGCTACGTTATAAATGAAATTATTTCGTAAAGTTTATGTCCTGCCTAAAAGATAAATTTCATGGCAAAGTCCACAAGTAAGCAGACAATTGAAATGCCATCTATTAATCCTTGCGGTGTTGCTCAAAATATTTCTTCCTATTTCCATAGCACCTTTTTTATATGGAAACATTTCAAAATACAAATTTTATAGCATATGTAGAGTCCCCAGGAAATGCAAACCCCAATGTTAAAGCACTCAATATAATGCAGACAACACTTTGGATCCTAAACATAATGAAGGATAAATTAAAAAATACAAATACTGTACCTTTCATATAGTATAATGTGTCTCTCAGCATTTTAAACTGAGCAAGATAAAGAGGGTCACTGAATGTTTTATAATAGAGATCTGTATTAGCACTTGTCTGAAAAAGAAAAGAAGCAACCTGCTAGATTCAAAGTTAAGTATTTTCCATTATATGGATAAATAAAGCTTCTTATTCCAGTCACATACTGTTTTCCTCCACAATGTAAACAAGCATTTAAAACAGGTACCAGAAGTAACTTCACAGCTTCTCCCCTCTTACTTTTATCAAAGGAAAAGTACAGCCATTCAGTGCATTAAATAAGATTCAATCACTCTCTTGATTTGAAGAGCACATATATGTTCTCTCTAACAGTGTTGATTAAAAAAAAAAAGAAGAGGATTCAAACCTCTCATTTTACTGGGATAGCAAAAAGATAAACTGAAGCTGTCTCCACTTAGGCCTACATTTCAAATATGGCAGTACTTGAAGGCAGGCTGGAGAGAACAGCAAAGTCATTTTCCCACACAATTGAACACATACTCTTTTCAACAGAGCTTTACGCCCCCGAGGAGATGAGGCTAACTCCATAAAACGTGGTGGAGGCTGCTACAGAACTGCACCCAGGGAAGGGGAGAACAAGGACTCACAGACCTACAGAAATGGGTATGCCACCTCTGAAAGTAAAGGTCCACAAACTGAACGCTATTAAACTTGTAGAAATAACACCTGAAAGAGCAGCAGTCATTTCCAAGCCAGAAAAAGAAAACAACCAATATATTTTATCTACATGAAAAAAAAGACAATGTTACTGTAACATGCAATAAAGACCTTAGTCTACAGTAAACCAGTTTTAGGCAATCAATGCTGTAATTCAGTAGGATAACAGAGCTAAAGTAAGATAATACTTCATTTTTTAAGACAGTAACTATTCCTTTATGTTACTGAAAAACATTCCCCCCTTAACCCCCATTTTTACACAGTCCAAGGCTAGATTTAAACCACTGAAAGAACAGTTTGAACAGGAAATTAGTATCGTTTTGCAAAAAGAAGGCATACCTTACATAGGTAAAAGGCTAATTTTCAAAGTATTAATTATTAAGATAAAAGCATAAAGCATTCAAGTCATTAGAAAAGGAATTTAAAAACATACCTCTGCAACTTCAGCTACAACTGCATCTAAGGTCTTTAGCAGAGAATCCCCAACAATCTGTTTTACCTACAGAGGTAAAAAATAAAAAAATGCTGTTTCCTGTTGATGATTCTAGATAGGAAGACAATACAATTTTGCCCATGCACAGAAAATACAAGTCACTTGACTGCAAAGTGTCAGATGAAATTAAGGCTACAAGAATTTCTGCTTGCAACAAGAATAAATATATTTGAGCCTCTGTGTGCTGTTCCAGAATAGCAGGAGCAGGAAGCAGACAGGGCCAGCAATTTCTCTCACTTGTGTGAATTCCCAGCAACTAAATCCTTCTAGGATGAATATCTAGAATGCAAGTTCACTGCAGCCTTCATTGCATACCATGTTCAACAGCTGACGAAGCATTTCCAGTGGGATGTTAAACTCCTTATTGTTAATGCCATTGAAGAGAGGAGAAACTGAAAAGCTGGAGCTGATTGTAGAGAAGTAATAATCAGGATCCAGTGCACTCCCATCAGGAAGATACGAACCTGATCAGAAAAATAATAGAAATAAAAGTTTTGGGAGAGAGAGGACATATAACCTTTGTTTAATGGTAATGTTTAGTCACTACTAACAAGTTATTTTCAACACAGGCACAGTCTAACTTGCAGGCTATCAAGAGGCACATTTCAGCTAATCTACTGGGAAATCAAGACAGAAAACTATGATGAAAAAATACGTTTATTCACTAGAAGTTTACAATCACAATGGAAGAATTCATTTCAATGACTTGTGTCCATGTCGGAGACACTGCTGACAAGAAGTCTTCCCATACTACTGATGTACATTTACCTGAAAACATTTGTAAATGCCATTTTGTTCAAAAGCATAGAGGTGCAAAGAACAGGTTAAGTCAAAACTATTTTGCAAGGTTTTCCCCTATATTAGATCAAATGACCACGTGGCACAGCTTTCATCTTAGGAGAGGCACCAATTCACTACTGCAATTTGAAGGCAAAAATTATTTTTCAGATTCAAGTACTCTATTAAGCAACCAACTTGCTAAGCATGCTGCTTTTGGCACTGTTTCCACTGTAGAAATTACATCTCTGCCTTTTTAAAGTACTCAGCTGCCTGTGCTAACATAATGTTCTTGTGATTAATAGGCTTACAAGCAACACTATTTATTGACAACAACAACAACAACGTTTTCAGTCCTTTTTTCTAAACTGTTAGCCTTGGCCAGAATAAAAACAAGGTCATTACTCATCTGTTTCAGAAAGTAAGACTATCACAAACTATATTATCGGAAATAATACAAGGGCTGCCTGTATCTGAAATACCTGGTAGAAGTTAGTATTGAAAATAAAATCCTGATTAGAATAATCATAACTCTGCTAGAGACACAATTAAAATTATTCTGAAATTTTTACAAAGTTGTCCACTACCAAGCTATAGTTTTAAGATGATTTTTGTTCTTCTACTATAGACTCTCTCTAACCTGCAGCCTTTTTTTTTTTTTTTTTAAATTCAAAACATGAAGACCCTAAAATTGAAGAAGTATAGGTTGGTTCAACAAGGTAGACAGAAGACAAACAGGTCTCTTCCTACTTGGCAATTTAAGAATGATATTTGAATTATGCTGCAATCCCATGATATGATTGAGGAAGACAGATGCCTCTACAAATAGTAACATGAAAGAAAAAGAAAAGTAATGTGGAAGAAATTAATTTAAGCCAGGGCTTGAGAGGAGAATGATCCAGAAACAGAGAATGCCCAAACTGTTAAAAACCTCAAAGGGCCAGACAAAACCAGAGCCACCAAAACACTTCAGACACAGAGCTAGTCCTCCACGTGATTCATGAAAGACAGTTTATTTTTAAGCCCTGCTTTGACATAGAACTTACAGCTAGAGCTCTACCAAAACTCAGTGGTTAAGAGTTCATATATTAATTCATGAAAATACTTCACATTGCTGCCTTTTATGATACAGTAATTAATACACATTAGTGAGCACTCGACTTCAGTGTCTCCTTTATTATTTCTCACTTTGGCAAATTACTAGGTCTTACACAATGACCCATACGACGTTTACTTCAAATGGAGCGGTTGTTTTAGATTTATACGATGTGCCACAAAGGTCTCAAAATTCCAGACCTTAGTCCAACAATTTAGTTGTCTAGTGAGGCACAATATTAACACTTGTTTCTCAAAGTTACTCAGCCTAATCTCCCAAAATACTTTTGGCCTAGTTGAATTAAGCTCTTCAGTACTAGGCACAGCCTAGCAATAAGGAAATCATGTCTCGCTCAGAAGCCTGCCAGAAAGAACTGAGCCTGGAAACCACTGGTGTTAAGAATAACTTTCTATTATCTTTATACCCCATAATCTTTCAGAATCCTAGCAGGCATGTACCAGAGAACTACTATAAGAATTCTAGAGGGCAGAGAAAGGGGTCAAAATTATTTTGGTTTTCAAATTCCTATAAATAGCAAAAAAACCCCCAAATCACACACTGTTCCTTTGCAAAATAATTTACCTTCAAAGTAATGAATTGCAGATCCTCCAGGAGAGCTGGGAGGCGGAATTCCACGTTCAGGACTAACCTGAAACATCACACAAAGGCCGTAATTTAAAAACTATTTATAAAACATTGAAAAATTTTCCAGAGAATGGTTCATACACTTTATAATGAAACACAGCTTCAAGCAAAACTAACAGGAACTACGTATTGCCAGGCCTAACAGCTCAATTCCAACCAAAAATGGGAACTTAAAAAAAGCTAGTTCAGTGCTAGCTTTTTTTAGGGAAGAGATCAGAATGACGAGTCCTGTATTGTATGAAACTATGCTAATAACAATCTGTGGTTTCAAAATCGGCATCTGAATCCACTCTTCCCCTAAGACAATGAACAGCCACAGCTCCTGGTGAAACCAGTGAGAGCTCATGTTTCCTCAGCACTTCTGAAAATGTTAGCTGTTAGGTGCCAGCTTCTCAAATTCGCAGATATACATTACAATGCTTTTTCATGAGAATAACACAAGGAATAAGATTTGCCAATTGTTCCATGTGAAGACTTATTAGTACAGTTGTTAGTTTAACTGTCACTGATTATTCTGTAGCTCAGAAACTACAAAATTATTTTGAAACTCAGTTGCAGAATCAAAATAAAGATCTCTGTATCTGATCAAATAATGTGTTAAGACACCATGTGTATATCCAGGCTTAATGCGGTCTTAACTCCACCAAGACCACAAAATCATCTAAGCACTGACTCCAACGCAGAGCAATTCATAAAGACCTGTGAGATGCTAGATACACTGCTAGCCTTTCTCTTTAGTGTTCCTTCTTGACAAACAGTGAGTAGAGAACTGGGAAGAATTGATCTGAAATCATTAAAGGATCGTCGGCGAATTCCTTCAAGCTCTTCTGGAACTCTCAGGGAATGCGGGGGAATTTTTGGAAAAAGCTTTGAGAGGAGAGCCTCCTCTGAATTGCTGTAGCGACCAAAGGCTCGAGAAATTCCTATCAGGCAGGGTACTGCATACTTGCATAAATATTCTGGAAAAGAAAAAGACATGTAACAGTATATTAACAGTAACTTAGAACTTCCTCTTCACAGTTTTGCTACCACTTCACTAAACTGTTTCAGCCTAACGTGCTTTGCAAAGACTTATTTGTGCAAGCAGAGGAAAAACCATGAAGGTATCGCAAATACACTTCTCTTGCTCCCGTATTTACCACGCAGCAACAAACAGAATAAATATGTACTAAGAGAAGTCGAGAGAAAAAGCTGCTCACTTTTCAGGAGTGATCCTGATAATTAGAAACCCAAGAGAAGTCCAGAGAACAGGAGTTACAAGTATAGTAACACTATAAAGAGTTATTTTAGTAGTACCTTTATCATGCATTTGCGGGGTCTGGCACATTCCCAACAGGAACTGCATTACTTGTAGAATTGCATCCAAAATCTAAAGTAATCAAGACAGACATACAACAAAATACCTTTTGGTAAAAAGATACTATTATCTTATACTAGATCACTACAGCACAAATGAAACTTGCAAATATTACCGTAAGCACCTCTGTAAACAAGATTTTTTTTAATGCTAGGTGACTAAAAAAGTATATTGTCCTCACTCAGGTTAAGAGCTTCTTTTGTAAAGTCTGCAGTTAGCTGGTATGTACTAGCAAAATAAGATTGCAGCAGTCCTAATTTCAGTATCAAAACCTGAATTCTAAAATTCTGGGCTCAGCGAGTGACATCCTTTGACACATGGAAGTAACTGCAGACTTATGAATATCTTCTAGGTACCTGACTATTAATTAACACAAGCAAAATAATGCAATGGCACACATGTTAAAGCAATCAATCCCTTTGCCAGAAAGCAAGCAGCTGTGGTGTACTCTTCTCTAGGCATTTGTCAGTACTGAAGCATCGGAGAACTGGGACCTACATCAGCACAAAATTAAAATAAACTCTACCTGCTCTCTGAGAGACGCATCCCTGTAAGCAACGTCTGATAACAACGTTACCAAGCAGAAGCTGAAGTTTTCTGCAACTGGAAGCAAGCCTGCAAAGTAAGGGACAGAAAATAAGCCACTTCAGCATTGTTAGAGAGAATCAACATAGAAAGAGCAAAATAATAATAAGCAAGAAGACATAAGTGATTCCCATGTCATACAGTTCTGAGATAGACTGTAGAAAAATATAGTATTACATACAAAATTTGAAGTACACTCTAACCACCATAATTTCAGCATGAAATGTTAAAAGAATAATTTTAATAATTAAAAACTTTTCCACACTTTCAAGTACTTGAAAAAAAAAAAATTATAATACCCCTTGTGAAAAAGTATTCTTATATTAATTTGAAGATATATTAAGGGAGCAAGGAATGAAGTAGTTTAAATAGCAGCTAAGCATCCAAGCTAAAAGTAGAGCGTACGAATCTCAGGTTCCACTCTCCTGCTCTAACTATTACACAATCTTCCCCAATTCAGTAACAAAATATATTGAGTGTAGAATTATTTGGAAAGTGCAATTTATCACAAAGCAGTCAAGCAAGAAAGCTGGGAGCTATTCAACTTCCCCTTTGCTTCTAAAGAAAATCAATATTAAAGGCTGTTGAGTCAGGAGCTAAGAACCTAGCAGGACCTATCACCTCCCCTTGCAGCATGTCCTGAACAACCTTTGTTACGTCTACTTCCTGGCTGGCATTCCATGAGCGTGATCAAAAGACCCAAACATCACCTCTGCCTTTCCGTGCATTGCTTTCTTCTATCCACTGGACTTTGGGAAGACCCTTCAGAAGTCGGAGGAGGTAAGGAACCACGTTATCTTTGTGCTAAAGAGGAAAATACTCTATTTAAAATGGAGAAGAAAAGCTGAACCATATAATCTCGAGATATTTTAGAGATATGGAAAGACTACATTAGCTACACACAGAACTAGCTTCTAATGATTACTCCACAGGCTTCTTGAATATTGCAAAATTGATTTCAACACAGGCAAACAAAAGTAAACCAATTCAGTGCTATAAAAATCCAATCCTTTCATTCTAGGCAATGGTTCATTCTCTGTAAAAGTTGGAGAAAAAAGTTCCAGAACAGTAATTAACCCCAAACAATTTATTAGTTTACAGCAAGGTCACAAAATAATTTTAAGGCCACTAGAAATTCAGAGTGCCAGTCCCAATTCGGTACATGTGATCCATCCCATGGCCTTATGCAAGTCACTTAACACATCTGTGTAACACTTCAGCTTCCTAATCTGCAAATCAAAGGATAGCACTTCCTTCCTCAGAGTTGGATTAATTAATACTAACTGCTGGCTTTGAAAACATCATAAAAATGCTACAAAACATGAATATGGCTGCCTTATTTAAACTTCATACTACAAAAAACACAAAAAGGACAACGTTAATAATAGGCATGCAAGCTGTATCATAGTAAATAGATACTAAATAGGAGGAAATTCAGGCCTGATGCAAACCCTAGCGACATTAAGCAACTTAAAGTGAGGTCTAATGCCTTTGGACCTAGGACTCGGTAGAGCCTTCCTTTCCTCTGCACGAAACAATACCATGCCCAGAGTTCGAAAGGAAGAGAACCAGCTTGTCATAAACAGGCTGCCAGATGCAAAAGGGATGTTCGCATACAATGCAGCCTACGTGCACTGTTTGTCTTTTTATCCTGGCTAGTGCCAGGCATGAACAGGCCTATTACAAACCTGACATGCAGGAGTACGGTGGAACACACCTGCCATTTAGAAGCCTGTGGGGAAGAACACGCAATGACACGTATGGTTTGAGCAAATCCTCCTGAAGATCCTTTCCTTTCTCTCCTTAAGCTATGAGGACCAAAAAACACGACAGCAGTTTGGCTGTGGCAGTACCATGACTACCATCTATCACACTCGTCAGTACTGTCCTTGTGCTCTCCTGCCTGCATCCATCTGTTATCTCTGATCTTTTTATTTATTTTTATGGATAGTAAATACCAACTTTTAATTCATTGGACAACTACATTTGAATTCAACCAAAATCTTTCAAGTTAAATGGAGTTAGCCTAAGTGGTAAAAATACCTGAAGGTCAGATTCAATTAGAAAGATTCCTAAAGCAATCACAGCATCTCTGCGACGTTCATCTAACTGGAAAATCCCATGGAAATCCACTGGACACATACAGAGCAGTTTTTGTACCTGAAAAACAGCGGAGGGAAAGAACAGTGGAACAAGACCAAAAGTGTCGAAACAATCCAAGGGAACAACAGTACCTGTGTTAAAACTGCCTTCCAAAAATCCACCAGTAGACCTCAGGAAAGCAATGCAAATAGCTCCCAGCTTCTCTTTTATGGAGCAGAGCTAGCCGCCATGCCCGTGCCCTAGAGCACGCCAAGCAATGGGCCTACTAATGGGTAGCACTAATACAATTGCAAGTATTTCCACAGCAGAGGAACGAGCTGACAGGCTGTGCTTGTCAAGACTCATTCAGACCTGCTGTGTTTGAAGTGGACAGTAGTCTTTCCACCTTCTGGAAGACAGATCGTTACCCTCCTTTAGTCATCAATCTTCATGAGAGCATCTAAGGGCTAGGGAAGAGTGATGAATGACAGTAACTAGAAAAAGACAGAAAAATCTCAAGTAGGTGTCAAACATTTTTACCACAACACAGGCCGATTTAGAAGTCTTCTTCAACACTTGATCAAGTTGTTTGTTCTGAAACTTTTCAGAGCATCACATTTACAGAGCTCGTTCCTGCATCCCTGGTACAACAAAGCCTTCCTTCCACTAATTCACTGTGCGTTTTGGATGTGCAAGAAATATGCAACAGGCACATATATCAATTTACTCAATCCCTGTAAACAAGAACCGGGTGGACGAAGCTTTGGTTACAGCTGCACCAATGCCTTCTTCATATACAGCACTGAACAATAAACCGTTACCTAGCTGAGTATGACTTTTGCTCAAATCCTTTTACCATAACTGATTAAGCTTCCAGAACTATTATTTTCTCACTACTTACCTATTATGTCACTCCATACCCAGCAAACACGCATCTAAAGAATATATCAAATCTCCCAAATACTTTGTTTCCCTATGGAACTGTTAAGAAAGGGAAAATGCAACAAGCATACTGTCTTTTTATAAATCTCCTTGATGATAATAAATATTACCTAAAAAGGACTGTCATAATAAATAGCTATGTTTGAATGACCTATGTCTAAAAGTCAAATTACTTCCTATTTAGATAGCTCTTTAAATATGCCGCCTTGACATTTCTAAACCAAGAAACTATTTCCCTAGAGGATTAGAAGAATTTACTGGATGTTCAGTGGAATTTAAGATTCTGGTCCTTAAACTGCTAGACCTCATAATTATAAGACCTGTAACACAACACAAATAATCCTCTTGCTCAACAGAAAATACAGCAGAGGAAAAGATGAACTTTTCAAAATACCTTCTGATGCATGTGTCCCACATCAGGTTAATATTTGCAACAACATGAATGAGTAACTTTAGCTAGATATGAACCGTTAAAATCATTTAACTCCTACTGTAGTCTCCCAAACAAAAAAACCCAAACAAACAAACAAAACAAAAAAAACAAATCCCTGGGTATTAGTGAACCAACAGCAAGGCCTAAAAAAATTATTCACAGTTGGCTGTGAGACTAACGGTACATTTCCAGAACAAGAACGAAGAAGCTTGCAACAGCTGGCCAAGAACAAGCACTATAGTTGTCATCGGCATAGAGCCGTGCTTTTCAACAGTTCAGTCGTCTTTCATTACTGCACGAGGCAATTTAGAAGTTCAGTCTGTGCTCAGAGAAGCCAACTCCTGAAGCACCAGGCTGTCCGTCTCTGCTCCCCGCAGCCGCACAGCGCTCGACGGCGGCAGCTGCTCCACGCTAGCAGTGGTGACCCACGAGGGGAGCGCCCAGAAGAAGATCCCCGTCCGGCTGTACGTTCCGCAGAGGTTTACCTCAGCCAGGCAGATTTTACCTTGAGCTGACTGTGTCGCTTGGATTTAACCAGATACGTGGAGTAAAGCAACCAGCCCTAATTAGGCTGAGACCAATTACGCCTACAAGGCCACGTTCTACAGATTTCAGGGACGCACAGCCACTGCGAGGACCCACGTTCCTCGCGAGGACGCGGGGGCTGCTCCGAGGGCACCGGCTGTGGCCGCCGTCCCCACGACATCTGGGGTCAAGATGGGCCACGCGAGCGTCCCGCAGGCCCGGCAGCCCCCACGCACACACCGAGGCAGCAGGCGTGCCGCAGCCCGCTCCCACGGCCACGGGACAGCCCCCGCCGGGCAGGGCAGCGTCCTGCCGGGCACAGGCGGGCAGGCCAGGCCCGGCCTCCCACGGGCGCAGCCACTGCCCCCGCGGGACCAGGGCACAGACGCACCCGCGGGCACGCGCGCTGGCTCTGACCCGCTTCCCACACGCCTCACTGGTCCCCAGGCACGACAGGGCCACGCGAGGCGGCCCGGACACCCCCACCTCACGCACGGCCACGACCCGCCACCCTCTCCACCCACGCGGCACAAATATTCTCCACAGGAAGGGCCCCGTGCCCCCCCGCCACGGCACCCGCGACGCCGACCCTTCCACACAGACTCCGCTCGCGCGACGTACACGCACGCAACCCCCACTCGTCGCATGACGCCCCTCCGCCCCACACACGCGGCTCCCACGCGTGACAACCCCCGAGTCCTCACAGACGCAGCCCCCACGCGAGACGACACCTCCCGCCGCCCCCGCGCACGCAGCCCCCCACGCCTGACGGCCTCTCCACACACACGCAGCCGCGCGGGACGCCCCTCACCTTCTCCAGCGGCGCCGGGCTCTGCACCGCCAGCGACCGCGCCAGCGACAGCACTGTGTTGAAGTAGAAGCCGCGCGCGCTGCCCGCGCTGCTCCCCCGCCCCGCGCCCGCGGAAGGAGCCGCGGCCGCCGCCGTGGTGGTCGCCGCGGCCGCCGCCGCCGCCGCAGTCGCCGTCGCAGCAGCCGCCGCCGCCGCCGCCACTGCCGCGGCCGCCATGTTGCGGGGGAAGGGCAAGGGCCGCTCGCCCACCGGCCAGCGCGCCCCACCCCCTCTCGCGAGATCACCGCCTGCTACAGGATCACAGAACGCCAATCACGCCGCGAAGATGGCAGCGCCCCCAGCGGCTTCGCTGCCGGCGGGTTCCCCGCCCCGCCCCTCGCCGGTGCCCCTCCCTCCCTGCCGCACCGCCCGCCCCCAGGCCCCCTGCTCTACAAATGGGCGCGCCCAGCCCGCCCCCTGCTTCCCTCCCTGCCACGGTAGTCCCTCCCAGCAACCGCCTTCCCTCAGCAGCGCTCCGGCGCGTCCGGCCCGCCCCAGGGAGGGGTGTGGGGGTGACGCGCGGTGGTTCCGCCCGGTGCGCGGCGGTGGCTGCGGCCTGTGGGCGGAAGGAGCGGGGCGGGCTGCGGCCTGAGGTGGGGGCTCGGCGGTGAGGCAGGCTCCGCTCGGCCCGGCCGCCGCGAGGAGCGAGGGCTGAGGGCCGGCTCCGCTCGGCTCGGCTCGGCCCGGACCAGCCGCCGTGAGGAGCGAGGGCTGAGGGCGCCGCCTCCCTGAGGCGCTCGCCGCGGACGCTTCCTCTGCGGCCCGCTGCCGGCGGTACCATGTCGGCTCCCCCGAGGAGCTACAACCCCTTCGCCGAGGACGAGGAGGAGGAGGCGGCGGCGTGGCCGGCGCGGGGCGGCGGGGAGGCGAGCGGCGCCGAGCGGCAGCGGTACCTGCAGCAGGAGGTGCTGCGTCGCTCCGCCGCCACCGCCGACAGCACCGCCCGCTCCCTCTCGCTCCTCTACGAGTCCGAGCGCATCGGCGTGGCCGCCTCCGAGGTGGGTCGCGGCGCGGGGAGGGGGCGGCGAGCCGAGGACGGAGCCTTCTCCCGGGGCGGCTGCGAGGGGCTGCCGCCTGCCGCGCGGCGTGCCCGGCTTAAACCTCCGGGCCCCCGGGGGTGTTCTTTTCCCTTTTCCCCCCGGAAGTCTCCCGAAACATATCTTTTTAGAGCTGTGCGGCGTTTCGGAGGCAGCGGATCCCTCTGTGCTGCTGCAGACTGATTTTCTGGGTGGAGGCGGTTTGTTTTTTGAGGAAAAAAATCCCAGTTAGGTCTTCATCTGTATAATACTGAGACTAGGGCTCGGCTGTGTTTTCAGCCGCTTTTAACAATTCTTACTAAGTCTTATTGATGGCATTTATGCCTGCCTTTATTTGACTAAAAAGGGTTCAGCAGTTCTTTTGATTAAATGCAGAGCCTGCCCTGTCAGTTGCTTGTGATGTGCTCGCTCACCCCGATTAATCATTTCCTGCATTCTTCAGGCCTTGTTTCAGAATAGAGTTTATACTCAAGACATCGCTCATAAAGGTCTTGTCCGTTGTGTCACCTGCTAATGGGATGCTTCCTTGAAGGTTAGCACTGCGGCTGCCGAAATTCACCCGAGAGCCTCCGCAAGCTGCAGCAGGTGCTTATGCTGAAGAGGGTTCTCGGTGGCACTTCCGCAGGCTTGTGGCCTTGTGATTCGTTTGTCCAGAAAAGCACAAAAGAGGAATAAAGCGTTTAGGCTTAACACAGGGCTCGTGGTAAAACTTGAGTTGTATGTGTTTGCTCTTTATTGAGGGCGAAAAGGGAATATTCAACTAGAATTCCCCGAAGTTTAGAGAGAATATGAACGCAAGTTCTTTGTTTTGCACTAGTGTTAGCTGCAGGCAACTTGCCTGCCAGAATTAACCTTTGGATTAGTCTGGAATAGTGTTTGTGCTGCTGAATTAGAAGAAAACGTGATAGTATATATCAAAATTCTGAAATCCTGTGCTGTGAGTATTAGCTAAAAGATTATTCCTGCAGTAGGAAAAAATTCTGTTTGCATTTATTTCCTTTGGTTATTCTGTTTCTAAATTATCAGGAACATCCCAGTAATGTGAAAATAGTGTCCCTTCCCAATGAAGGTGTCATTCACAACTAGAAATACTTCTGCTTGCTCATTTCCCTGCCATAAACCTTTGCGTTTTCACTACATCGCCCATCTGGTGCCACGCGCGTTCCATCAAGAAGAGATGCAAACGTCAACCTGACAAAAGGCCAATACAGAAAATTCCTGGATGCTGTTTGTAGTAGGTGTTGGGAACCTGGCACTGTGTAGTGATGAGGATTTTATAGCGGGTTAATGCTATGGCTGACTAGCAACTCCTGACTGAAATGCCCTGGAGGAACAGGAGTGAGGAAAAAATACTGTATGCCTTTAGAAATAATCTACACAGATTAAGGAACTCTGTTATTTTTCTTCAGAGTGTCTGTTAAAAATGATTGATGTTTCAGTTTATCTTGGCTTTACTAGCTTCTCTTTTTCTGTCAATATGTGTTAGGAGCTTGTACGTCAAGGAGAGGCACTGAAGCGCACAGAACAGATGGTAGATAAAATGGACCAGGACTTGAAGACTAGTCAAAGGCACATAAATAGCATTAAGAGTGTTTGGGGTGGCTTGGTAAACTACTTCAAAGCTAAACCTCCAGAGAGCAAGCCAGAGCAGAATGGAACCCCTGACTATTATGCTAACAGTAGGTAAGTAAAATAAACATTTTACTTGGGACTTATCTCCCACAGCATTTCTGAAATGTCACCAGAAAATCAGAACTTAAAAGAGTGTTGATTCTGTCAAGTAAACTCCTGAGATGGTGTCTAGCTCCCTTTTCCCTTTAACTCTGAGAAAAATATTTTTTCTTACTACTAGAAATATAAATAAAAGTATAACTTTGTATCTGTGGGAAATTAATTCAAACAATTACACAAGTAATTATTCAGATTCTTCTGAATTATCATACTTACTTCAGCCTTATCAGGAAATCATGATTTGTAGCATTGACATGCTTCCAGTGAAATATTATGTGTATTTCTCTAGCTTCTATTAAAAGCTGTAAATAAAAATTAATTGCTGTGAAATTACTGTGTCTTACAGTACTTGTCTCTCTTCAGCTGAGAAATTTATGTAAAGCCTGGTAATGCTGCTGGATTGATTTCCTCCTTCCCTTCCCCCTCCATCCTCCACTAGAGGAAAGGAATAGGTTGCCTCCAAGACAGAAGATACAGTTTTGGTTTTGATATCAAAGTTCCCATATGCTATTTTCAGCACTAAAGCAGCCAGTTCTGCTTTCCCTGAAGCAAATGCTAATAGTACATTTTAAAGGAACATTTGGATCAGGTCTAACAAATTTGCTGCTCTTGCATAAATTTGATACCTGTTCCTGTTTGACAGATTCAGAATGAGGCCTGTGGTCCATAGGAATGTTTTATTTTTATTCTCTTTATTACTAGATTAAAAGAAGCCATGATGTCTAGTAAAGAACAAGAGTCAAAATACCAGGAAAGTCATCCAAATTTAAGGAAGCTAGATAATTCAGGTTTGTTAACTTTATTTTACACTGAATGTCTGTCATCAACGTGGGGCAAACTTGCACAGTGGTGGAGGCAGAGACCCTTCAGCCTGCCCAACTCAGGATTTATGTTGCTGCCTGACATCTGGAGATTTGTATCCCAGCCTTCATGGCTTTGAATTCTAGGGAATTGTTTTCCCTAAAACTCTTTATACCCATACTGAAGATGTGAAAATTTTTTACTTGGATACAGATTTTATTTAGCCCTTCCTGTGGGGGATTTATGCTATATCCACTAAAGACTTTAAAAGCATCCAGTGCTTATATTTGCACAGAGGAGACTGTAGCCAAGAATCCACACAACATGCAGGCAGCCTTGTCCTACGTTTGCCAAAATGTTAACGTACACGTTCAGAGGTTGTCCTTTTTAACCATCATTTGTCATAGTTTTCAGATATGTTTTCTGTGTTATTTCAGACATGGACTATAACCCTTCATACTGAAGTCATTACTTCATTCACACAAAGAAGCGTGCAGGGTTCAGTTTTGTTCCCCATTCTCACAATGCGTTAACTTCTGCAGTGACTTCTTTGTACAAAGTAGCTGTTCCTTTTTAAAGTGAGGTTCAATTACTTAGTTTAGTAAGAGTGAGAAAGCAGCAGGGTATCTTTATAGTTGTAGTTCTGTAAGTACAGAAATGCTTTTTGGTAACATTAATCTCCATTCCACTCCACATAATACTGAAAGTCTGCCCAATAGAGAGCAGAAGTAACTCTTTGGTGGCTTGGCCTGGGGGAATGCTAACTGCTGGTAGAAGTTACCAACCTACCTGCCTTGTTGGGTGGGTGGCTGTTTTTCTTTTTTTCTCTCGACTACCTAGTGAAACTACAAGACGCAGCCCAAAAGAGAGTAATTGTAGCTTAATAACTGTTCATCTAGAGGGGTGCCCCATAGATAGTGGTGTTGGACTATGTTTGATACTCCTGCTGACAGGTTATGTGATTACATGGCAGCTGTGGTCAGAGTATTTTTAATAGCCCTTCTAAAACTTTAAAGCCTCTTCTTGCTATCTTTTTAATTATATAATATTCTGTATTCTATACTCTTAACAGAAAATTATTTCAGCAAAGCAGATTTAGTTTCTTCAGTGCAAAGGGATTCCTATCCGAAGAATGAACACCTGCGAGCGTACCACCAGAAAATTGATAACAACTTAGGTGAGTGAGAAAGTTGGAGCTGTTTGATGTAATACAATTTTCAAATTTTTGTTCGTAAGCCAGAGAAAATTACTAGGTAATATATTGCCAGCAAACACTGTTTCATTTAGTTCACGTGAAATTTTATAATTAAAAAAAGGCATTTGCTTATATTCTGCATTTCAAAACTATCTACGATAAAATATACGTTATTTGAATGGTAGAATGCTGTGGGATGTCTGTGGGTCAACTACTTGCAAATATTAATAACAAATCTAAGTTAGAAATGTATTTCATGTGAAACCACCTAGAAAGAAACTGGCTAGGATGCCTGGAGTAGTGTAAATCTACTGTGGGAACTGATACGCTATTGGCATCAATACTTCAACTCTTCTGCAACGTGCTTGTGCTTTAGAAATAGTTCGATTTTGAACTGTCCCTGAGCAAACAGACCAAGGGAAAAAAACCCACACCAAAAGCATGAGCCCCCTTAGATCATATATTGACAATAAGAAAAACACTCTTACCAAATGTGAATATGCTAGCAAATCTCTGTCATTTGAATAAGGAAATGGTGCTGAAGTATCCCATAACACTTACATTCAGGATATGAAAATGTTTCTTTGAATCATCCTGTAAGTTGACTGGAATATCACTGGGACAAGCAGGCTTATCCATCCATTCTGAAAAATCTTATTAAGCAGGTACTAGTAATATTAATAAGGAAATACTGCTTCAAATTGACATCCAGATTATACCAGTATGGATACTTACTACCTCTTTTTCTAAAGCTTATCGCTTACATTGGAAGATGCATTCAGCTTACCTAACTGGCAGTTAAACTCAGCTATTAAATTGTACATCAGTTTGGACCCAGAGAATTTACAACTGTGCTCAGCTTTTGAAATAAACATGTCTTGCAGAAAACAGAAGAATCAAAAGGCACTAAATATTTAATTTGTGAATTTGCTGCATTTCTTTTATTACTTCCCAAAACCATTCAGCTGGCTTTCTCTTCCTTTGTTCTGTAGCATAGATACAAAGTGCCTCTTTGCTTACATGTGTCACTGTTTAGCTGACCTACAAAGAAGAGATTGGAAAGAAATCAGAAAGAATAGATCAAAGAGAAATAGTCAAGCATAAGAGCTAGTGGAAGCACATTTGTTCTACTCCCAAGCTGTGCAAAACCTACTAGCCTCAGAAGCATTTGTACCAATCAATCATGTAATAAAATAGTTTCCTTGTAGCCAAATTAGAAAATCTGGAAATGGGATTTTTCCATCTGTGTTAAGTAACTGCTTAAATCTTCAGTGTATTGATGATATCTCTGCATGAAGTTTAATGGAAAACAATTGAGGTAGTGAGCATATTGTGTATACAGAGCTGAGGAAAGATGTACCCAATTTTCTATAAAATAAGTTTTAAAAAAAGAGTAAAAATTACATTACAGGGTATGTCACAGTATAAAGATCAAATTTGGTTTCAAGCATTTTTAGTTAACTCGTTAGGGAAAAAAGAAGGAAGTCATTATTTCTGGTAGTAATGCGGTCAAAGTGTTAGAATATCGGTGCTTCCACTGCTGGAGAAGGACACTCAGCCTTGAGCAGTTGTAGCTAACATTTCCTAACCCAGGGTTTTGGAGAAGAGGGAATCCTGATAGTGTCCATTTAAAGAGTGTGCTTTATACTGCTTTGATTCCTTATGGTCCCTCTCTTCGTTGACAGATGAGATGTCTTCTGGGTTGAGTCGTCTGAAAAACCTAGCTCTTGGTCTGCAGACAGAAATAGATCAGCAAGACGATATGCTGGATCGGCTAACAAAAAAAGTAGAGACGCTGGACATCAATATTAAAAGCACTGATAAAAAAGTCCGACAACTTTAAAGGATTTTTAGAATTTTTTTGTCCAGCGTCAGTTCTTCTTGGATGTCTTATCTCAACCGATACCTTAAAAAATCTTGGACAGTATCTGTTTCTCTTTTTTCTGATATGTTATTGATTTTGTTGTCATTAAAATTGCATAATCTTAAGTGCAGCATAAAACCTTAAATTTCTTCTTAATGTACATGGGAAGAGTACACGTTGAGTAAAATCTCTCAGCACTTGGTAAATGCTGTTGCGCTGGATGCCCTGCTCAGTTGTATAACTGTGCGCCACCTGCGCGGAGGAATTTACAGTCTACAAAGCTTCAGTGGCCTTGGCCTGGGAGCTGTGATGAGACAAGTAGCTGCATTTTGCCTCTGTTTTGGGGAGGGGGCAGGGGGAACAGAATGCACTGCTTTGTTCAGAACAAATGTTGCTAATTCTGTTTACCTACAGCTATTTTAAATTCTGAAAAAATGCCGATTTCCATCTGTAAAAATAATTCAAAGTGATTGTTCTCTGGCATTTCTGGGGCTTAAGGAACAAACTGTTCAGTGGAAGTTGTAAAATATCAAGGGTGTTATGCAGTATTGATAATATCCTGTGCGCGTTCCCTTTCCTAAGATGGCTTTTGTCAAATGGTGGATCCACGAACTGTGGTTTTTATGTTTGGGTCACTAAATGCTATCACCTTTACAGTATTTTCAGTAAGGATGTCTAAGGGTATCTTATGGTGTGCAAGAAATGTTGATTGACAGTGACCCAAAAAGTTTGGGTAACAAAATCAGGACTTAAACATAAGTGCTCTTAAAGGGCCTTTTGTAGAAATTGTCACCATCTGCTTTTTTATTGTCTGCTCTTTCTCAGCTTATTCAGTTAGGTGGTTATTTGAAAAATAGCTTCCATTTTAGAAATGGAGAGTTGGTCTGATATTGCACAAACAGATCATAGGAGATCGTTCTTTCATTTAATGTTTATTTCAAATGTGATTAGGGATGGCGCAGGTGCTGTGTTTTCCTAGGTAATGTGGCTGTTTTTAAGAAACTCGGCTATGGTTCACGTACTTCTGCATTGGCTTAGCAGGTATGAAAAGTTTCTGCAAATGAAGAAAAGCTCAAAAACGTTTTTGAGTCTTCCAGATACAAGTTGGGCCTTCCGATTTGTTTTATTCTTTTGTAAGTATCACTGTAGAACAAAATAATTGCAATTCTGCTCCAGCCTGAAGACATGACAATGACAACTTGCTGTCTGTCTTGAAAACAAATAAGTTTTTTCCATTCGGAGAGACCAAGGGACCTGTGTCAGTATTGCAACACTCACTATGACAAATGACAATGAGTGGCTAAGAAGAGATAGTTACTTTTTTGAGCTCGTGCCACATTGTCTTATGAATTAAAGGAAGATCTTGGTGTTTAGGGCTATCAAGCTTGTATCCTTCATGAACATCACATTCACGTCCTCCCCTGTCCTTTTTTCAAGGGATTTATTACCTTGAGCTCACTTGCTACAACGTGTACCCAATTGTTCAGGAGATAAAAGAAAATTTGAGCCTTTCTTGTTCTCCTGAAAGTTCACTTGTAGAAAAATAAATCACTAAAAAAGTTACACTTCTTGGACATAGTGTTACGGGAAAAAATATTATTCCTGGGATTACTAGCAAAGTAGAGTTGTGAATTAGATGGAAGGTGAGCCTCTGTTTCCCCTTATGTTACTGATGTCAGTGATTTAAGTCCCTAAAAATGTTTTTTGCAGGGACATAAAATTTCAAGAGCTGTTGAGTACCTTTAATTGCTTTTTAATTTTCACTTTGTGTCATTTATGCTCATTTGGAACCATAAACCACCTTATTAATATCAATGTATCTAACTTTTTGGGTGTATACCATGACTAATTCTCTCTTTGTTAGAATATTTACGAATGATATGATTTGACATGTCAAGAGAGTCGATACATTTGTTTAGTAAATGATACAATCATTAGTTTTCAAAATGTTAAGTACCTCAGTGAAGGAAGATTGAAACTTTGATTATGCCTGTTTTACTTTCTTATTTGACTTTCTCCTTTTAATAAAAAGGGTGAAAATACTTGTATTTTTTCTTATCCCAATGCTGGTTAACAAAAACAAACACTTGCATCTTAGAAAGGATGTATAAATTATCTCCAGAACAGAGAATACCAAAAAATTGCATAGTAATTAGTAACGCTCCTTTTAGTGTGAAATCTGCCTTCACCTGTTTGCAACTATTTCACAACTCAATTTTTTCTAAAGTAAGACTTTGGTGACTAGGATGTATGCTGAGACTTTCTCCACTAAGGTATGGCTAATGGAGGAAAAATGTAGCTGGAGGATCTAGTTGTGTTATGTGTAATAAGAAATGTGGGGCTTGAATCCAAGCAAAAATTTTTGCTGATTTAAGAGTGAAGTGCGTTGCTTTTCTGGTGTAAGCTATGCCATTTTTTTTAGTCTAAGTAATTTCACCAAATGAACTCGAGTTTTTGGTCAACTGTTTAGTTGCATTAGCATTATGGAATGTTTACTGCATCCTGGATATCTTTGATGCCTTTAAAATACAGGCAGGGAAGGGGAATAAAAAAATAAATCCCTATTTCTGCTTTGAGAACTTTGTGATCCAAGCAGACTAAAAAAACCAGGATCTCTGCCATGTGGAAGTTAAACAGAGGTCTAACTTCTCATCTCTTCTAACAATCCTGCTCACTGTCTTCAGTAATGTATGTCTTTGCTTAGGCTTTCCCGCTCCATTTATTGGTTTTGGTTTGGGGTTTTTTTTAATGGCTTTGTTTTAAAGGATTATTTCCCACATTGGATTTCTTTTGTGGGGAAAAAAAGATCGTGCATGGGTATGAATGCATTTCTGCTACAAACTGAATGCCCTTTCTCAGCTTTCATACAGCTGCTTTATGCTGATAAAGAACTTAAGTCTAACTGACATGAGGAGACAACACTATTTGGAATAGTGATGAACGGTTTTGCTCGTTAGAGTAACTTTCCGTCCTGCAGAAAGGCAAAATTTAAAGGAAAAAAACCACGTGATTTTTGCCTTTCCAGGAAATGTCGTTTTGCATGTGTTATGAAGGACTTATTTCAGTAGCTTTTCTTACTATTTCCTGAGATAGTTTTATTTCTTCTTGGATACTGTTGAAAAACTTACCTTGTGTAGGGTGTAGGACTTTCAGAAGAAATTTAATTTACACTCAAGTGCTAACTTGATAAGTTAAATGATTTTGCCTAAATACTCATCTTGGCATAGAAATTGGTGTCCTTGCAGGGAAACAGCTCTGGTTAATTTGGTTCTTATTGGCTTGAGTAGAAGTTTAATATTAAGGTCAGAAGAAGATAGCAAAAAATATATATATATTTTAAGTCTTCTTTATAAAAGGCGATTTTCTTGCTTCTCAAAAAGTTTGCTAACAAATTTTGAAGAGGTTTTAAACATCGGGAAGTAGCATACCCTTCCTAACATAGATATAAGACAACATACTCTAAAAATAGCAAGGAAAAAAAAGTGGGAATAACCAGTATCTGACTACTAGATTCCTAGGTGTATTTGATTTTTAAAGTTCCTGAGCATTGAATTGAATATTGTAACAAATGATGCGTAGCTGAATTTGAGTCTGTACTACAAAGATCTGTTGCTGTGCTGAACTCTATTGGCCTACTGAAATCGTTGGGATTTCACTATATGGTGTCGGGGTTTTTTAATGTGTGAAATTTATCTGAAATGTTTTGCTGCCTAGTAGTTTTTGTGAACTTATGTCATTTGTTATATGGTGAAATAGAAAATACTTTCCAACCACTCTGCCTTCTGAACAAACAGATTTTGTGGGCATTTTTACAAGCATGACATCATATGGAGGATATGTGTTCATTTCGACTTTGAGATATGTGGGGCTTAATTTTCAAAATCACAGGTAGTGATTATTTGTGTCTATGACTTTTTTAAATAGTACTTTAATTCTATGCCAGCCAGGTATAACACTTTTTACACAAATCAAATTGAAATACCTTTTCCTTTTATTTAAATGCTAAACTGGACTGTAGTTCAGCAATTTAGGAGATTGACTGAAATGAGTGTTGAATGGTAAGATGGTCAATAAAGGTGCTCATTGTTAATGGAGAGTTTTTGCATTTATTTCTCAAAATTCTTTGATTACAACTTCATTGACACTTCTTTCCCGTAACAAGATCTGTTAAAATGCTGGACCTACTCTGTTAAGTTTGTGCCAGAATGGAAATAATTTTGCAGCTGGTGGGTCTTGTTTTCTGACAATAAAAAGAGGGTATTACATTTCTACTTGACTCTTAAGTAGATTCTTTTAGATCCTGCAAGAGGAATGCAAACAGGCTTTTATTTTTGCAAAACTTTAACTTGTGATGATAAAATAATTCAAGATGTTGCTTGAAAAGTAATCTTGCCATAGTGCTTGGTGTTACCAGGAATATAATAAACTGGATGTATGTATGTATCATAAACTGGATGTAGGCAGGCGGAACAGGAGCAAGGCAAAAAAAATATGTGCCGTCTTGAAAACTTAAAACCAACAGGTATGTAATATTCCTGTCTGGTCCCAAATTTGGTGATGGCAGAAAACTTCAGAATGTCCTGACCTTCCGTTAGGTTCTTGTCTGTATATGAAGGGAGGAACTTGGCTTCTGAACACTTCTCTGTAGTAGAGTTTAATTAATCTTGTTTGATACCATAAAGCAGAGATTCAGAAGCGCTATTACAAAAGCTCTGAAAAGGGAAAGTCAATATGCTAGAGAGAGACTGACAGGTTTTTTAAAATTCAGATAACTTTGTTTTGCTGCCTTTGTGCTAAGAGTTCTTCAACTAATGGGAATGGAGAGCTCTTCCATCTCTGCACTTTATTGTTGCATATAGAAAAATCAAAATGCGAAGAGCACAGTCGAAGGTGGTAGAGAATGGAGCAGTGCAGTGGATTCTGGATCTCTGCTAAGAATATTAGGAGCTTGTTCTGCTTGCATGGAGAATCAGTTTCTGAGTCTTAGAGGAGAGAGTGTTTCACACAAATCTGTTTATGGCTGGTCAGGCATTTCAACCCTTCAGCGTTTTCTCAAGGACTTCCTTGCTTACAGTGCAGCCCCTGCCTTTCTGGGAAATGAGAGAGGGCAGGGGAGGTAGAAGATGCTCACACGAGGATGTAAAACCAGGCAGAGCAGGTGCTGTTGGAATGAAGGACCCCCACACTTCTGCCCGCCTCTTTCCCTTTTCCCTGCTTCTGAAAAGAGGTTTGGTTTTAGGAGGGAGTTCTACAATTTTCATTTCGTTTTGGTAGGTGGTTGGTTGGTTTGTTTGCTTCCAAATAAATATATTGCATATTCCCGAAATGGGAAAATATTAAGAACAACTGTGTTGGGGCCAGAACTCTGAAGGCTTGGTAAGGCTCACTTGAAAGAAAACAGGGAGGTGCCCCCAGAATAAACAGACTGCCAAATCGGGAAGATGCCTGAATGCCAGGCAGGGTTTTCTAAATACAGTGACTTTGGAGCCCTGCCTCAGCTATAAAAAGTCTAGATGGATCGTGACTTTGCTGTTGGCGAGGCAGAACCTTCTAGAAAATGGGCTTCCGGCTCTAGCTGTGGGTATTTTGGGGAAAACAATGGACCTCCTTGGTGTCTTCATTCTAGATGATCCTTCTTTTTCCTCCACATTAATTGTAAATCTGTTCTTTCTGTTAATGGATAGCAGTCATTTGCCAACGGTGAGCTCTGCCTGCAGACCAGCACTCTGAAAAGCCGTTAGAATTTCTGTCGCTCGGAAGAAGAAACCTTTGCCCAGTTCCAGTGCATCTCGCAGCCTTCCAGTGTCAGCTAGGGCAGCAAGAGTATGAAGTGTGCCACCGAGGCCATGCTGTATGTATTAACCCTTCAGTGTAGACAGAAAACAACACAGTTTGGAATGTGTATGTCAGGTGCTCACAGCCCTAGAAGAGTGGGAGACACTACCCAAAAAAGTTTATAATTTAAGAACAGGCATGTTAGAGCTGTTGGAAAAAATTATACGGTTTAATTTTTTTCCTTGGTTTTACTCAACAAAATTTCTTACTGACATTATGTATTTTGTAAAATAGGTAAAGTTTTGACTTTGTCTCTCCCTACATTCAATCAAGTTATTAATCAAACAGTTTGCTTTGTCTCACTGAACATTTTCTATGTCTTTCCCAATTTCTTCCTTGCTCTTTCATCCTTTAAATTCACCCACTCTCTGTCCTATGGGAAAGAAATAGCTAACAGAAGAGCTTTTCTTCAATACACTCTCATCAGTGTATTAATTTTGCCAGTCCTAGTTGAGTTCAAATTATGTAGGTACTAAAATCTGACGTGCTTGCCCTAAGATTTGAGCCCCAGATTTCTCTTAGAATTTCTGTGCAACCCTGGTGTGTGTTTGCATCTAATGCTTGTTGGCTAGGTGGTGTTCACTGGCTAGCATGTTTGGGTGCCTTTGAAGAAAAATTCCTGCCGCGATTCCCTTGTGTGAAGCAACTGGAAAGGGTGGTGATGCAGCCTGCTCTTGGCTTCCAGTAGGATCCACAGTAATGTCAGTACTAAGTTACTGTGTACCAACACTCGTAACGTCAGGTCTGGATAGTCTTAACTTTATTACCCTATTTTCACCATTGCCTTGTGTCTGGACTGGCCAATCTGTTTACATCTCTGCCCACTGGTCCTCTTGGATGATGATGACGACAGGATGTTCCTTCCCTCTTTGAGTGAAGTCTAGGCAGAGAGGCAGCCAAGAAACCCAGCAGTATGATATAAATAGTAAGGTTATAAAATTGTCCTGTAAGAAAGCAAAGGCTAAAACCCGATTGCATCCACCTGCCCCTGGAGAAAGCTTTGTGAAGGAGGGACGGCATGAGCCTGTATTTTTCCTCCTGGAATAATGCATGCAGGATGACCTGGACTGAATGTCCAAGGACTTTTACTTGTAATTTGACTTTTGTGGGAAGCCAAGAACTCTTAAAAGGCAGGAATTTGATGGAGACTGAGACAATTCCAGATTCAAAGTTCTGCAGCCTTCTGCCCTGAAAATACTTAGGCTGCTAACAACACTGCAGAGGAGACCTGTGAGTCATTTTATCTGCTTCATCGTACATTGTGCTATAGGCTGTTGACATTTCTGGCATTTATTTTTATTCCCAAAGCTGCGTGCAGTAATATAGTATAGATAGGAGCTAGCAGCATTTGTGGGTGCTAATCCTCAGTCCCCGCCTTTGGGATTCTCCCCACCACACCACGTGCGCTCAGAATGGCAACACAAGCACAGTCAGCGGCAATGCAGCAGCCTGCTTTGCTATGGCCAGCCTGCCGGCTGACACCTCCCGCCTCTGCTCCACGTGCTCCATGTTCAGTGTGACCGAGCCAGGCAGAAAATGCTAATTAGAACATACGGTATCGCGATACAGGGAGAAGGATGTTCTTTCCTAAATGACATAGTTGCAATAATTCAGTGATGGGTTAATTTTTGTTGGTACGTGTTCAGCAGGATCTAATGAACTAAAACTGAACTGCAACATTAAGCAAAGTGCAGGTGAGAAAACTAGCTTGTCAGGGTCCTGTTATCAATGCACCAACCTTATTAAGCCGCAGAACAACCCTAGCGTGCTACAAACTGGCATTTGTGGCACAGTAAAAGTAGCCTTGTTCTCAAAAGACATTAAATGGCCTTCTAGATACAGAAGTGCTTTAGCGGGTCTGCTTACTCCCTCTCCTAATTAGGTGGCAGAGTCTTCCCAGTTGAGCAAAAGTATCACAGGGAACCTTTGTGCTGAGTTACAGCAGAAAATATTAAACAGATTCCTCTGCTTTTTATGCACACACTTCCTCTTCATGCTCACTTGTATCAACCGGGGGAATAGCCTCCCATACCAGTACTGTTTTCAGAAGTCCATATAAGTTGTAGTCTAGCTTCTCTATCTGATCTTTCATCACTACTGACTTTGAAAAGTTTTTATTTTCCTTAGCCATATCCCTCAGCAATTTCATGTGCCATCCAAACAATGCATTCATTATTGAAATTTGAGTGATTTAATAATTTCCTGGCACAATGATTCCAAAATATGTGGGAGGAAAAATGGAGAAGGATTTTTCCATCTCCAGGTATTTATTTTATTGCCTGAATCCTTGCTCTTGACCCTTTTGAATGGCTCTTTGTTGAGCTGCTTTTCAACTGCTTGTCCAGCGCAGTGTCTGAGAAAGACAGCACGGTCAGACTGTCATCCTTGCAGCTGAAGGTGGTGGGAAGGAAGCTCATTCTTAGGAATCTGACGCACCTGACTGCTCTAGCATTTCTAGCGTTGAATTTCTGGAGCTGTTTTCCTTTCTGCAATTGCCATAAGATAAATAAACACTTTTTTCAATTGCCTGCTTTACTAAACAGTGTTTGAAATGCAATATTGAGGCCTTATTTTCCCCACTGAAGCTAACGTGCACTGTGCTGGGTTTACAGTGGCAGCCTGCCAGAAGCCTGAGGGCTTCACCTGTGCCCAAGTGAGGTAAGAGAACCGCACGAGCAAAGCAGCTCTTCGCCGTGGGATACAGCAGCACATTGCCGGTCTCCACGTATCATTGGACAGCAGCAGCCAGTGGCAATGACAGAGCAGTGGGGTCTGGGCGCATTAGAAGGGAAGAAGCGAGAACCTTAATTCAATAATGTACTTAAGAAATAGGCATGTATTTATGTTGAGCGTCACATTAAAACCATTAAGCTTCCTTATATCTTTGCAGTTAGGCACGTGTAGATGTATTGCTGAGTCAGTCTGGCTGTGTTAATGATCTGCGTGAATCTCAAGGGAATGCCTCTGCTTCCCCAGGTGTCTCAAGTGTCAGGGTTATGAAGCCAATTCCTGTAGGAACAATTCTCATTTGGTATTTGAGAGAATCACTAATTCCGACTTACCCTTCCTTGGAGTAGTGATAAATAATGGAATTAGATAACATTTGAAGAGACATTTGTTAAGCCTCTACAACCTTGTTACGTACCTGCCCAAAAGTACTTAAAATGAACAGTCTTAAGAAAAGGAAGATAACTTCTGATGACAGTCTCAGATGCTGTGTTGTTTAATTGTTCAGTCATTGTAGGCCATGTAGCATAACATAACGTAGTTTTATTTTGACTCCCATCAACTGTTCTGCTGTTTTAGTACCTCTGTCTGTAGTATGGAGTGACTGGAAGATTGCCAAGTAAAGGAAAGTCTGTGCATGAACAGCCGGGAGGGATAATATGTAAATCTGGTGGAAAGAGGCAATTAAAGGCAGTGTTGAGATATAATGGAAAATAGACAATATTTTCCATCATCAGAAATATCAACATAAACAGCAGCTACTGTGCAATGTCTCTGAAGTGAACTTTGTTGATTTAAATAGCTGCATTCTACAGAAAACAGATGGATCATGAAATCTGTGAGCTGACTTCCAGAAAACAGCTTGGTCTTCAGGAACATGTCCACGTTGATGTTCAGCATATCCTCCCGGCACAAGGGGACAAAAGGCTGCTTCTCCCTGCTGTTGTATTTACACAATACAGAGAGGAGCTGGAAAGTTGGATCACATGCAAGACAAATATAGCGGAAAATAATACTACATGTCATATGCAACTATGAATGGAGATGACCAGAGAGGAAGTGGTATCTGAGATAGCAGTACAATAAATGCTGCCTTGTTGCTTCGTAACCCAACAGCTGAGGAGGTAACGCACCAGTGAAACACATCAGGAAGCCCTGACTAACCAGAGGGACCATGCCAATAGCTCACCAGAATCTTGGTATCACCAGCAAATCCAACTGCATCATTTTTTGACAAGAGTGGGTGCACTGGGAAGGGACAGACCACTCCAAGATGTTTAACTTTATATGACAAATGAGGATGGATTCAGGCTGTGTTTTAATCCTATGGCCTATATTTGACCATCCTTGTTTTGGAATAATTGATCAAAAAGCTCAACACAGTTTCCTGTATTTTACCAGACTTTTATACAGCCATTTGTTCGCTTGCTTTGTGAATGAGTATTATCAGTCACAGCCCAAACATAGCAAATCGAGCTCCTGTTTGCAGACGCAAACTTGGCAATATGCATTAACTGAACATAGTTCTTGCATCAGGCAACACATCATGTGCTGTCTCAGTCACATTCTGAGCTAGAAGAGAAACATGCAGATATTTAAGGATCTTTGGGAGGGCCCGTGAAAGTGGTTATTTCTTAACACTAAAGTTGTTTCTTTCAATTCTTTAGTTCTCCTCCTCCAGCATAACCAAATAAACAAAAGAAGAGCTGCTTATTATTCTTAACAGTTATGTTTCAGTCTTCATGAAATGGAAATGGATAGAAACACACAAAGATGACTCCCTTCTGATGTGCTCTGGCTGCAGAGCCTTACTCAATCCAGAATTTTAAACATGTTCACACTAGACTCTGAGTCAGAGCGAATGATTTGTGGAGAGCTAGGATGGAAGAGGGAAAACTCTGACACTGGGACTAGAAATCATTCCTTTGCTTCCTGGATGCAGTATTGCGTGGTGCAGGAAGGGGGAGGCAACTAAAAGCTACTGCATAACTGGACCTCCACACATTCTTTTTGAAATTAGTACTTTATTAGATCACATTTTTCCATGATGAGGACCAAAAATCTGCAAAGAAATGCGACCACAAAATGCTAAATAAATGGTTTAACTAGCACTTTGTATGCTTGCCCTTTCATTTTTGCATTTGCTAAAGATACTCTACATATCTGGAACAGCACAGTTTGCCAAAAATTGTCACTTTTTTATGTTGCAGGGCACCTCTCAGGCGTTTAGAAAAGCAGGAAGTACCAAATACTCTTTAAATTCAGGAAGGTCTTTCTAAAAAGATAGGTACTTCTAAGAAGATCACCTATACTCTAAAAAGATGGGATTGTGAATTCCCTCTGGTGCTTGTTAAGGCTGCCTCTGCACAAGAGGTTTTCTCCCTTTATTTAACGTCCCTCATACAAGCAGTATCAGTTACACTGAAAGCACTGGCATAAAGGGGCACAGCTATCTTAATCCTGTGTCATCTAAATTCATTCCAGTGACAGGGTAGCAAAAGTGCTTATGTATTGCTTCTGCTAGCACTGGTAGGAATTTTTTTAAAGGTAATTTAGACATTTCATTATGAGGACTTTGAGCATGTAAGTCTGTGCTTATCTACATTTTCTTTTAGCTCAGCTGTCTTGCTTATTATTTTCTCAAAAATCTAAAAGGTAGCAAACATGTACGGTTGTTGAATCTGTCTGGGAAACATCTTCATGTTGTGTTTGTGTCTTGGAAATCCTAGTTAAGACTGAAGTTCCAGAAAAGCCAGTCTGATACGTTCAGGTTATATATGTCATTAAGAACCATGAAATGCAGAGAACTTCTATTAAAATCTGTTCCACAAACAATTCAAGACAGAGAAAGCCACGAGTGAGTAAGAAAATTAGGGTGACTTTTATCTTCAGCTTCCTGAAATCCTACAAGCTGATAGGAAAAAAATGGGGCCTTTGTGTTACATGAAATAGCATTACATGCTCTAATAAAAACTTGGTTTTGAGGGGAGAACATAGTTCAGGAAATAATGGTGTTTTCAGGATGGGATTTCTGAACCTATCTTTAAAGTTAATGCAGACAAAGGTACAGATTCATACAAAACCAGGAATGTGGGCATAAAGAATGGGAACAAAAAAGGTGCAGACCTTGGTCAAAGATTTTTTTTTCCATGATTTGGGTTGACTGCTTCACAGATTTGCCAGTAAGGGCTGAACTCCCACTTCAGCCATTCCTTCAAAAAAAAAGTTTCTCTCCAGTCTCTGGCTGCCTATTTTCAGGAAACTCGCAGAAATCTAGTATCTTTGAGTTTATTCCTCTCCATCACATGTAGCTCAATTTGGCCAACAGTCTCAAAACTTGCTATGGTGGGGAAAAGGAAACAGGCAAACATAGGGAAAGCATAGTCACAGAAGACTTGTTTCCTTCTGGGGATGGGGGGAATTCATAGCTTATGAATTTAGAGAGTGCTTCTTTCCAGGATTAAGAGAAGGGGAAATGTGTTGTAAAGGCCCTATAGAAAATTAAAAGTCTGTTTACCATCTGCATGGTTTACTACTATACTCTAAAATGTAATGGGGTTTCTGCTTTTCTTGGCTTTATTCTATTTCCTGGATAATATAATAATGTTAAGAAAATGAACACTGAGGTTTCCCTATCAAGGGTCTATTTCAAAGGAAATAGCTAAAAGGCCCTAACAGTCAATATATTCAGCATTTCCCAAATCACCCTATTAATCTGCAATTAGAAAACATTGGCTCATTCAGTCATGCTGTAGGACAGAGGTAATAACCAGAAGACCCCCCTCGGGTCCTTTCCAGCCTTTTATTCTCATACCCTATTTATGCACACTTACTAGTTATGCTCCTAAATGGTATTTAACCACTCAGACCATCTAAACTAAGATTTTACTTGGTCTATTTGTAAGTGTAGCTTGATTTCTGTCATTCCAGAACTAGTGAAATTAGCAACAGATGCACACTTGATTTATATTAGCTACCGCATTTCTTTCCATTAGTTGTAGTTTCAAAGAACACGTTCACCCTCTATCCACTTGATGGATGAGCTGCCAGAGAAAACATTCTGGAGGAATTCAGCTTCTAAAAAGGTTGATGTAGCAAGCAGCCCTGACCCATCTGTCATGATTTTGAAGACAGACGTTGACTCCCATGCCCTTTATTTGGCTTTGCGTCGCTGACCAGTAGACCTCGGTTTTTACAAGGCTGGGCTGGAGGAGTTGCAATTTCAGCTAATACACTGCCATGCAAGTAATTCAGCATCTGTGCTGCAAACCCTGGAGAACGCAAGTGTCCAGAGAAGAAGCGAACAACTATATGAATGCACAGAGAGCATGAATGTCAGCTCACTGCACACAGACAGACAGACATGGCTTCTAAGTGGAAATGCTTCTGGGAGGAAAGACAGGCATATTGTTTGCAAGTTACAAGTAAATTATGTATCATCCTGGCATTAGCTCTGTGGGGAATCTAAAGGCCTCCAGCCTGCACTGCTACTGCCTCTAGACACTTCTATTCATTTTGACATTAAATGCCACAAGGATCTATCATCTCCAGCAGAGCTTTCCGTGCACAGGGAATACAGGATGGGGCTTCACATACCAAACTAAATTCATAAAGTGACCTTTATCAAGAACATGTCACCACCATAACAGGGGATTTCCTTTAAATGCTAAGCATGTGCAATGACATTCTCCTGCCAGACAATGAACTAGAGGCAATTTAAACATTAAACAGTTACATATTAAACAACTCTGCAACAGAATCTTTACATTTCAAATAATTTCTTCAAAAACATTACAATTTTTACCAGTCTGTTCTCAGGAGCTTGTTCTCAGGAGCTTGCACAATGACTTATAAAAACCACAGAAGAAACTCATCCAGAGCCTCAGAGTGCTTTGTATGACCCCGAGTTATGCGTTCAATAAGAAGAACAGATGGGAAAATGCGGATTGAATTCCAGGGGAAAACAACATTATTTGAATGGAATTTTGCACTGAAATGGAGAATGACTGTGGGACATGTACAAGGAGTCAGTTCTGGATGGGAGACGATGAGAAGAGACAGTTCTTGACTCACCAGAGAGGAGCCTGTTGGAAAGAGAGGGAAGAGACAGATGGGAGGAAAGGGGAGGGCTCCACCGTCTCCAGGAGACAAGCTGGAAAGAAGTCCAAGGAGTGAGGGTGTGGTTTGAAAAACAAGGAGTACAATTTCAGACTGGATCCTGAAGCAAACAGGGTAGTCAGTGAGGGCCTTGAGATGCACGAAATGTCAATTTTCTCTGTGAGAGACCAAATCAGAACTTTTGGAGTTGCTGTGACGCTCTGTCTTTGCTGCTCCACAACGTCTTCGTGCTGTGACTGCTGATACAGCGTTCCTAAGGTCTGCATTTATCTGTTAGGCAAAACATTGACACTCAGACGGCGCCAGTCAGCTTACAGCTGGGAACAGATGCAGATCAAACATTCTGCGTTCAGTGCTGTGCCACACGCATCAGCTCTCCAGCAGTTTGTAGTGGTCAGCCACAAGGACGTGCAAGTCCAACCCCCAGACTCCCCGTCACTTGGAGCTCTACTTGTTCACACTCAGGCAGATCTCCTGCTGTCAGCAAGTGGATGCTCTCTCATATATGCCAGAATATGTGCTAGTGCCTTTTTATTTTTTTTAATCAAAACAGTAAAGTGGCCAAACATTTGCAAATGGAACACTTTTGTAGTTAAACAGTGATTTGAACTGATGTTGTGGAGCAAGACTCTGAGAGGAACACTTAAGAGAGGTGCACATTGCTTTTCCAGTGAGACTTCCGTGGCTGATTCTGTGGGAAGAAGCCTAGGAACATGCACAATACATATAACATTTTTCCTTGTAAATAACAGCCCCTCCAAGGCAAAAATGCAGCTCTTCTCAGGGCTGTTCTCAAATACTGAAAAAGAGCATCAGGCTGCCATCCATAGGAGGAGCCAGAAAACCAAACATCTGGAGGAGAGCAACCCTTGAAAAAATAGAGAAACATTTACCAGGAGCTTTTCCATTTGTGTTGTTAAAGGATTGCTAGGGATTACACCCTTCTCAGCTGCTAAGTGCTGTGGCTCTGCCTTTTATAAAGAAGCAAGAGAGCAGCAGTTAGCTAATCAGACGGGTACTAGCACAATGAACATTTAGAGACTTGAGACCCTCTACATTTCCTTTTAATAGGCTATAGATAGTAGAAGAAATACCTTAAATAAGGCCAGTAATGCCTTTCCATTGAGAGATCCCAAACTAAATATAGAAAACAAGGTTAAATGACTCAGTTAAAACATCCATGCACACAGCTGACTGTCCAGAGGTCAGTTTCTTTAGCTATGGAAGCTCAGCTACTTGCGAAGTGGAGAAAAGATGGCAAAATACTTTTCACATTTTTTTGATTTGTGTCAAAATTTCAACTATGAGGTAGCTCTTCAGAGCTGATCACGCTTGCGAAGGATCTAACCCTTGTGATCAGCAAAGCCAGGTGTTAAAAAGAACAGATATTTAAACACAAAACAGCGTAAAGAAGGTACAACTGAGAAAGACATTAGCAGACAAAAGTGTGGCAGAGCACTTCTACATAAGGTGAGATGCTTTTTTTACCACAGAAATTATGGGATGTTGTAATTAGGATTTGGCCAGCTGGGAGTGGGCGTGAAGCATTATATTATTAAAACTGGACTGAAGAAATATAACAGACCTTTAATTTTAATTATACTTTGAAAGAGCCTTGATTTCCTTAGGCAGTGATGTCTCTAGTTCATGTCAGCAGTTTAGTGCCAGACTAAGAGTGATTGCACACAGTACACAATGATTTTTGTGCATTTGCAATTCTTGCTAATAAAAATGTCTCAAACCTGTTGTTTCTTTCCTTTTCTTTAATTATATATTTTCTTTAAAATATAAATGATATAAAAATATATATCCTGTAACTATGTACATCACTTAAGAGGTCCTACTTAATTTGTGAAATAAGTGTGGCTCATTTTTTTTAAACAGAGCTAGTTAGCTATAAAGTAGAAAGCAAAAGCTAGCAATTGGAGCTCTGGATATAAGTAATTAGCATCCATAAAGGAGGGCAGTTGACAGAGGCAAACACAGAGCAAGTTCATTACACCAAAATGGGTGACAGATCATGTCCTGACGTCCCACTGATGGTCCCGTCTCTGCAGCACTGTTGACTTGCCCTCGTTTAGAAACCGATACAGCTAACCCACTGTAAATAAACTGCTACTAACAAACCTACGGAGCAGCTGCTACTCAAACCCCTTTTGGGACCATATAAAGAGAAGTTGTCTCCACCTCAGCTCCATTCTTGCTTGCTTTTGGGAGAACAGACCTTGGTGCCTAACCGCAATCGTGAGTGCTCTGGGAAGAGCTACAGACCCCAGGCTTCCCGAGGGACGGGGCTGTGGCGGCACCTCAGTCCCAGCACCTTCTGCCGCCTGTTCCATGGGCTGTTCCGGGTTGCCTCAGTCCGGCTGCAGACCTTCAGGTCTCCCACACATGGCAAAGGGGTCCCCGTGGCTGCAACTGGCGATTGAGTGCGCCAGTAGGAACCAAGGTGTCTCAGCAGAGCCGTGCCTACGATTCCTTTGGAAACCTAACCCAGTTTCGGTAATTCTCAGCTCTATGTATTAAAAATGAATGAGGTTAAGTAAAAATAATGGGGTTTTAAATTGTAATATATTTGGAATTGTTTTAATCTGCCTTCTGGTTTTGAGTCTTCAGGGGTCCCTTGTTGAGCTTTTCTTTGCAACCCACAGCATGAGAAACTCATTTATAAAAAACTCAATCAGAGATTCTCCTGTCATCTTGTGTTTCCCAGAGCCGGGCTCTCTGGGAAAATGTGAATGACATGATGCTCCGGATAAAACTGCTGGAGCTAGCAACACCGCAGCAATCAGTTTCCATCTCGAAGGATTACTGTAATTTAGGAGAAACATAATAGCAGTAATGTTACCTTCACGTCCCCCATCTGAAGCTAATGGGCTGACTAGGAGTGAGGGTAAAAAAAAAAGGTGTTGATATACCTCTTGCATGTTGGACCCTCTACTTCTTGGTTATTCAATAACTTTCTAATTTATGATGTCAACTCTCTGGGGAAGGAACCCTATTTCCATTTAGAAATTCCACAGGGCAGAACAGCAGGATGGCTTTTCAAACAGACCTGATAATGGGTCATAAAACTCCTCACCTACCCTTGGGCATGGCAGCAGGTAGCAAAGCCCAGCGCGGTGCTACGATCTGTTGGCGGGCCGAGGGCAGTGGGCAGCCGTGCCGTCTGACCGAGCCAGACCCAAGCGCCAGCTGAGCCCCTCGGGGCTCCCAGGGGCTGCTGAGAAGCAATGGCTGCCCTGGCCCTCGTGCCCAGAGCGGGGGCCAGGACTGTCAAAGGCCACACGTGCCCCTGCTCCCATGGCCAGGACGAGCCGGTGTGCACCTCGAGGAAGAGGAGAGCCACTCTTTGCCACAATCAGCCACGACGCCAGGTGCTGGGGCAGGCCGCAGGGCCCGCAGGCACCAGGAGCAAGGCCTGCTCCCAGCCTTCAGCGCCCAACAAGGGCCGCAGCCAGGCGGTGGGGCAGCACCTGGGAGCCCCCTGCCTTTCTCCTCACCCACGGCGGGAGCCCCGGAGCCCTGAGGGGAGCATCATCCCCGGCACCTCTGCCCCCACTGTGCGGGAAGGGACCCGCGGAACGGGAAGGAACTCGGGCCGGAGGGGGGGCGGGGGGGGGGTGGTGTTCGTGTGAGGCGGACGGCGGGGCAGGGCCGTGAGCAGCCGCAGCGACCACCCGCCGCCCGCCGCCGCCGTGAGGAGCCGGGTAGGGGGCCGGGTCACGTGAGTCGGTGTGGCAGCAGCGGAAGGATACCCGAACTCCGCCAACCCCTCCCGCCCCTCCCCGCCGGCCGTGGCCGGGGCGGGGGGAGCCCCCCCTCCCCTCGGAGCCCCCTCCGTAGCCTGCCACTCAGCGGGAGTCGGGGGCGGTGGGGGCGAGGAAGGCGGCGGGGGGTGAGGGCGGGCGAGAGGCGGGGGCGATGGGGCGGGGGAAGAAGCGCCGCGGGGAGGGACTATTTGAGGAGACCCTGGCAGGCTGGTGAGGTGCGGAGTGATCCCGCCGCCGGAGTGAGCGGCCGAGCCGAGGGAGAAAGGGGAGGCGAGCCCGCCGGGGCGCCATCCCCGCGAGGGCACTGCGCCTGCGTCGCCTCCCCCTCCCCTCCCCTCCCCTCCTCTCTCCTCCTCTCTCCTCTCCTCCCCTCCCCTCCCCTCCCCTCCCCTCCTCTCCTCTCCTCTCCTCCCCGCCGCCGTGTGGGGTGCAGTGGCGCCTGCCCCGCTGCCACCGCCGGCCCCTGCCCCGCGCCCCTGCCCCGGGGAGCTCCCCCCCAGCCATGGCCCAGATACTGCCCATTCGCTTTCAGGAGCATTTCCAGGTGAGTGGAGGGGGGCGGTGGAGGCGCAGGGACGGGGCTCCCCCTCCTCTGCCTCACCCTGTCCCTCAGAGACGGGGGGCCGCGGCCTAGCCGGGATGGGGGTGCGCTGAGGGGAGGGGACGGGGGCCAGGCCGCGGGCGCGCCTCCTGCGGCCGCTGTGGCGGGGCGATCCCCTCCTTCTCTCCCCTCCGGTGCGGGGCCGCCGTCCCACTGGGCGCCGCGGGAAGGCGCGCGGGGCCGAGGCCGCCCCCGGTGCGGGCTCCGGGGCTGCCGCCTCCGTCCGTGCATCCGTCCCCGGGCTGCCTCTCCGCGGCGTGCGGAGCGGCCGCGATTTGTGCAGAGTCACTCGCCGCCCGAGGGACCTCCCGCTCCGGGGAGGGGGAGGCGCCGGGCCGGGGCCGGGCTGCTCGCCCCGGGGACCGTGGGGGCTCCCCCTCCTCAGCTTGGGTGGGCGCCTTAATCTTGCGGAGGGATCGAGGTTTTTCCTCTCTCACCTAAACGACCATCAGCCTCCGGATCGCGGAGGTTCCTGGGAACCTCTCTCTGTGCAGCTGCGAGCTGGGAGGAAATTGGTGAGATGAGGTGCAAGAAACCATTTGGACTTGGAAGCTGCACAGCCTCCGTCCCTCCTTCCAAACATAACAATATTTTAAAAATCCTCCCTAAAAATGACATAGTTCTGTTCTTAATAGCCTGTGAAAACCATAATGCCAGCGTTGGAAAAGATCCATGACTAATGGATGCAGCACAGACAAACCGGTTTATCTGTTTCCTTGTGAGCTGGTGGTGAGGGAGGGTTGTAAATGGAGTGAGAGAACAGCGGTCTCTGAGCATGCAGTTTAAGGCAGGAATTAAAGGAATTTGCTAAATGAATGAGAGAGCAGGAAGTGGACTTGGCAAGTCATCCTTCTGCCTCTGTACCGCCCCTTTCTGTCAAATCAGGCATCCATTTCAAAATATGAACTGGGTGTCATCCATCAGTGTGGACTGTGTGCCACTGCCAGCATTTCAGCTTGGGAAATGGCTATTGCCACTTCCAGCTCCTTTTTGGAAGTGTTCTTCTGCTCGACTGGAAGGACTGTCTCGGTCACTCCAGAAGGAGCCCTAGCCTGAAAAACGGCAGTAGGGCTGCTGAACTCCAGAAATGTCTAATCTCTGTGCTCAAGGGAGCAGACACACCTGCCTCCTCATGGGTTGTCATGGGTTAAGAGTTTAGCGTAGTGAAGAACTACACTGTCACTTCTCTCCCCGCCCTGCAATGTCCCATATAGCAATGATTGTAGTAACCTCAAATTAATTCCAAAGAGCTACAGTACACCTGTCTGAGTAAGACACTTGGGATCAAAGTGTTTCTGATGTCAGACTCTCCTTAGAAAAAAGCATATAGTTCTTACAATTTAAAACTAGCAAACATAACCAATCCTGCTGATTGTATTTGGTCTATATAATGTGAGAGAACATCACACTCTAATATGTCGTAGATGTAATGTGCTGCTTTGCATATTAAATGGCTGTTTTTGTGATGGCTAGTGGTGTGTCTCTTGTAACACTGCCAATATTAGCGTTATAGTACTTCTGTTTTGGGTGGGGGGCTAGCAACTTCTCAAGGGATTTGTACTGAAGTCATATTCTATTTTTTGCTACCACCTGCTTTTGCTTTTGAATAATTTCATCTTACTGGAAGGACTAAACCTGTGCTTGAGGGACTTCTCCCCAGCATGGTGGCTGCACAGAGGAGCAGGGGAAACCGAAACCTTGGGACCCCTGCCACTAACATGTAGGACCAAACTCTTCTTCAGGATTCACTCTTTCCTGCTTCTCCCCCTAATTTCAGTGCAGTAGCTCCAAAGCAGTACTCTACTAAAGAGAAATTGAGACTAGTAGTAGCTGGGTGTAGGAATGCAGTCAGCCTCCTCAGTGCTGCTTCTGCAGTTGTCTTTACATGGTGGGATAAATGGGGAGGGAAGTCAGAAGGAATGTGGGAACTGGTAGTGTTTGCTCTGGCTGGATATCTGCAGTACAGTTTTATCAGCTCTAACTTAATGTTATGTGTTGTAAACATCTAGAGTCATGAATAAATCATTCATGCTGCTTATTGTTGGCTGGTAGGGAATTAATGATTAGGCCTTCACTCATCTTCATAATGCTTCACTATCACCCATATTTAGCTTTATCAGCTTAATCTATTTTTTCCCCACATTACTTCCAAGAAATTGGCTTGGCTACAATTAAATTGTCATAGTTAAAATTAGTGTGACAGCTCTAGTATGCTGCTTTATGATGTTAAATCAAAAAAAGTTACAATTCCTTATAATTGTGCTGTGTTTCAGTGATCCTACATTAAATCTTTCTGTACCTTAAGTCGATTTGTGTACTGTTTATACGGCTTTATATGCCTTAGGTAGTTAGAATAGCTGTTAGCGCTATAACTACTCAATTCCAAATTCAGCCTATTGCTGATGAGACATTATTTCACTTAAGTTCAGAGTCTTCCCAAGATGGTTGTATGTACTTTACTAAAAGAACTGAAGCATGCAGAGAGTGCTCTCCAGAGAAACTAAACATAAGTTGCAGTGCTAAATACTGAACTCTTTTTCTCCCACTCTTGCTAGCTGGAAGTGGATAAATGATAGTGTGAAGTGAAACAGCAATCTTGGTCCACATAAAATTGGAGGAGTACTAGAGATCAGCAGACTGTTTACATTCCTTGCAGAGCTCATTTTGCTCTATGTTGATCAACCTTCTGACTGAACTGTAGCTCCAAGCCTGTGCAGGAGGAGTGACTGCCAGTCACAGTGCATGTTAAATTTGAAGTTGTTATGGCTTGTACATTCAAGTCCTGTGTGAGCATGTGAGCTGAAAGATGGAGAGTAGCTGCAGTAAAAGAAAGATAATCAGGTCTTTATGTAGTAGTCAAGCTGAGAATGAACTCCAGTCTTACTGTTTGTTTAGTTCCATTTAATGCAATTGAACAGTTGGTTTTTAGATGTGAACTCTGTAGCTATGAGTCTTCACAAATTCATAAAAAACTTGCATCTTGCTCATTCTTCCCATGGGGGATATCATAGTTATTCCCCTCCCTTGCTATGGGACTTAAGATAAGGACTTGGTTTTTATCTGTCTGATGGCTGACTGAGCTGCAGCAGCAGTACAAACTATGCCAGCTCTGCTATGGTGAAGTACTAGTACACACTACTTAAGCTACTGTGATTTAATCAGGTTCTTAACTCCAGTGCTTTTGTTGGAGCAGTGAATTGTAAATTACTTACCAGACTGAACTCTTCCAAGGGGATTGTAGTTTACAATGGAAATGCTGTAAAAAGACTAAATATACTGGTACATAGACTGGAAGCCATACTACTGGAATTGAGTGTACAAAGTGTTCTTGATCTAAAATTAAACTTTTCCTGTACTTGGTCATTGGTTTGCCCTTAAAAGCTTGTCTTTGTCCCCTTTTGAGCTTTTTTCAGTTTTCACTAGCAAAAATCTCTGCTTGCCTGCAGAGAAAGCTGTGGCTTATACAAAGTGTCAGGTTCCTAGGTTGCGGACTTCATCCCTTAGATGGATTGACACATGGATCTGTAGGCAAGGTTCTGCTTTCTGTTGAATAACTAATACAGGCTCTTGAGCACAGCCAACTCATGTGAAAACTTGTGTGCATGACATGCTCTTGATGCAGATGTTTTATGCATGTTGGTGGAGCACTGAGAAGCTAAGGTATCCTGGTTTTAAACATAAAGGATGTAGATTTACTTCTGTCGTTTTCTGAACAAAAACACTTTCTGTTTGGATAGTCTGAGATGTCTTGTTAAGAATTACTATCTGTTGTGCAATAGGCATGACTGAGCTGAAGTGTAATGGCTTTCATGATTTTGCTTTGGCTAGACATGTGGACTTAAAAACACTCAGGATATTTGCAAGCTGTAAATGACTTTTTGGACTTGTATTCAAAAGGTAGGGCTAAATATCATTACTTGATTCAGCTATTTAGCGTTGAAGAGACCATATTTGCTCACTGGGTTGAAAAGTGCCCTGCATGTGGTAGGGAGACTCGTTCAATAGATGATCTAATCCTCATCACAGACGTACAAGAACAGATTTTTGTGTAGGGAGTAACTGTCACTTAAGATGAAAGCCTAATTGCAACTGCAGCTACAACCTGTGAGCTGGTGGTCTTGCATGTTTCAGCTCTTGTATACTTCCTTGATGTCCCTCACCTGTCGAGATGGGAACTATAGCAGGAGATGAGATGAGGGTAGGCAGTTGAGAGGGGGTGTCCAACAATTATATGCAGATCTTATTGAGCATGATTATAACTTTATACGGTCACATGAGTAAAAGAGTTCTGAGAAACTGTATGACTGCGTTCTTGGTTTGTATTATGCTTAAAATGATAGATGCTTACAGAGCTTTTAGCAGGCACTTTTTAATATTTGGATACTTATAGCCTCTGTCCAAGCCTTAGTATTTTCTAATGGGCTTAAAAAACAGTAGTTGATCACCTCTAAAAAGCATTTCTACTACAGCTGTGTGGCATTAAGCTGAAATGGGATATTTATTGAACCCTGGAAGGATCTTAAATTCACAGAGTTCTTCTGACTCCAGCCTTTAACTGGTGTATGTCCCAAGTATTGGAGTGTCAGTATTGAACAGACAGTAAGTTAGGCTTAAGTACTTCCCATTAGAGAAATGGACTTAGTTTGAAGACTGGTAGTATCAGTGTCTGAGTTGGTCTGTGCTGGCTCAGTCTGGATCACTGCACTTCACAGAAAGGGAAATCCATTAGAAAGCCCAATATTTAGTAGAACTCTTGTGCGAAAGTGTGTCAACTCAATTTCTTAGCAAATGGTACCATGTCAGTAAAGTAGAATGGGGAAAGACTAAATCTCGGATTAATAGTTTTATTTCATCCTAAGTGTAGGACCTGTGTGTCTTCATTCAGGTTGAGAATCAAGTAATACATCACAGGTTAATCTTTACCATGTCAGTAACTTCTCTGTGTCTAGAAGATGTTTAAAAGTAAGCTTGGTATCTAATCCAGCCTGCAGTAATACTAGATATCTATGAAGCAAAAATCTTTGGTATCTGTTTCATTCAGCCTCATAGTGAAGATAGTTCTACACTGTACATGTAGATAATGGGCATTAGGGCGTGAAAGGGTAGGAGAGGCATTAGGCTGTTATGTGTAGAACAGAATGTTATCCTTGCCTCTACAGCGAGGCTTACAGTAACCTATGTGGGGGTGCTTGGTAGGGTTTAACTGGATTACCCAAAAGTAAAGTGTGGGGTAAAATCATGGAAGGAGGCTATCCCCATAGTAAATGTCTCTGGAATGACTCTGTAATACTGAATCCTTCTTTTCAGAAGAAGGCAACCTTAGTTTTAGAGTACTGCTTGCCTAAGAAGCATAATAAAAAATGAAAATTTAGTAGCAATTGAGTGGCCTGATGTTCACTCCTTTATGAAAATAAACTGCAAAATCTCTAGTTAATATATACAAACTTCAGTAATGACCCGTAGCACCTTCACCTGAGGCCTTTTAACATGTATAGCTAAATGCTTGCTACCTCCTGTAATAAAGTTTTCTTAATTCCGTGCTTGAGGAGGGGGTGAAGGTGCATTAGAACAACAGAGTCCAGATTGTCTTGGCAGGTTTGTCCTATCCAGGATAGAAGCAATGCTGGCTATTGTCTCTTTATTTGGTGGTAAAGGGATTCCGCTCATGTTCTTATGTATAGTCATAAGGAATATGCCTCTTAACACTGCTTGCGTGTTATAAGAGCACGTATGATCAGATGAGGATACTTATCACTCCCCTAATGGCAGGAACAGTCTTCAGTGTTTTCAGACTGCTAAAACGTGAAGCATTGTCATCATTCACTGAGGCTTGCAGTATTCACATGACCATCCTTTAGGAAGTACTGACATTTTGCCTTTAAAAGATGTGACTGACTTCCCTAATAATAAGGATGGCAGGGATACTCATGTGTAATTTAACATTATGTTTTTTGAAAGCTTTGCTAGATTTTATAACAGTTAAAACAGGAAATCTTAATACCAGAACTTGATGCAAAATCTTACTTATCGTAGTGAAGATACCCAAAGTGTTATTCTTCAGCATGGACCAGATTTTGGAGTGAATAACCTTGGGCTTAAAGCTGAACTAGACTTTGCCTCAAGGCTCTGCCTCGAGATTCTCACCATGCAGAATGAAGTGGTGAGGGGCTGTCTCTTGAAGAGCAGGTCAAGCTGAAGCACAGTAATTGAGAGGAGACCTTGAAGAGGCTGTGTTTCTACTTCAATACTCTGGAAATACATCTGAGTTTGGATTAATTAAATCAAGTTAGGGACTTAGCTATGCTGCAGTTAAATCTCTTGACCACTCTTGTGACACTTAATCAGTCTCTTAGAATGGACTACACTCTATTGGTAGATGGACTCGGATCACGCTCAATGTTAAAGTGCTCAAGTGTTTACTATGTGAACGTGTAATTTGTCACAATAAGTGAACATTTTCTGGTGTAGAGCATGTGACCAAGAACAATGGAATTAAGAGCCCATAATTTATTCCTCTGTTCAAGGTCACAGAAGTTGATGGAGCTACAACTTGCATGTTTATTGGGTACTAAAACTTTCTGCGTTACATATGAAAGTACGTGAGTTGTCTTGATATGGAAACTTCTTTCCTTACTGACACAGAAGCCTGTAATAGCTGCATGCCTAGTGGACTTGTTTTCAAAACTCTAGTTGCAAGTAGCTTCTGATGTTCTTGTGCCTAAACTTTGATTCTCCGTTGGAATGAATGGCGCTTACTGAAGTTTACTAGTGTGTATTGAAGTATTTACCTATAAAGTGAGGTGTTAGCTGAATGTGTCTCAATTTTGCTGAGACACATTTGTGGGAGGGAGTAAATGTCTTTTTACACATGCATACATTTGGCTTGTATTGCATTACTGAAACTTGAGTATGTCGAGATCAGCAGTTACTGAGCTGAATAGCTCTTCATTAGTAAGCTGAACAGAAAATAAACAATTCCCGATGCATTCTTGGGCACAGTCCTGACACACCACACTTCTAGGTATCTCCATTACATACCCAATTTATGATTTAGTGAGTAGCTTTACAGAAGCTGTAACAAGCCGTCATCAGCCAGATCAAAACACTAAAACAGTGTTTGTGACACCATTATGGGGTTTGTTGCCCAAGGGGTTTAGTCTATTGTATGACAGTCCTGGTGGTATGTATCAAAGGAGTCTAACAACTTAGCGATGCTGGTGGTAGTGTCTATCCTGTCTCCTTGAGGGCAGTCACTTTTCACTTGCAGTGCACTGAAAAGCAGTATAGTTTAATCCCTTAAGAAGCTTCAGTGAAGCTGATATAGTTCCTCTGCTTGAAAAGTGTTGCTCTGGGGCATAAAGCAGGTGCTCAGGCTTGTCACAGTTACTGTTACGTAAAATGCAGCTTGCATACGTACCAAGCTGGGGTGTGCTGCATAGGTAAATCTGATTTACTGCAGACTGATTGAAACAGTGATATTCATTCACTGCCACCTCCTCCTGTTAACCTGAAATTGGAAGTGAATGGAAACAAAGTTAACACAAAAGGATGAAAATGAGAAATAGCCATCTTCTAGGACAGTCTATTCAGTGGCACAAAATGACTTTAAGTTGCATTAAGAGTAACTGCTTTGTACCTACTGTCATATGATTGAGCACAAGTTATGTTTGGAGAGTTGGACGTGAGGCTGGAATCCCTGCCTTTGTTGTTGAGCCAAATGGCATGATGTCTTGGGCAAGGAGCGGTGGAATGACTGATTATTTTAACACATCTTTCTTCGCTTTCACTGGTAAGAATTAGATTCTAAGAAGCAAGATGAACAAGTCCACTTGTAAAAAATAGGCCATCTGAGACCTGCTATGTAGACTTCAGTCCATAATGTTGCTAAGAGTGGATTGCATAATGGTAATTGGTTCTTTCCGTAAGACCCACTGATGCTGTACGTTGTAGTTCTGCCACTTAATAAGTTTTTAATATCAAGTTTACCAGCCTTGCTAAATCTGCAATAGTGATGCTACTGATAGTATACAGCCTATCATATTACTAGAACCAGGTTAAGCAATAAATGCTTAAGTTAAAACTCCTTTTAGTTTGCATCAATAGCACAACTTTGGAATGTCTTTAGGACTTGAATACTGAGAATTGTGTACTTCTTTACCTATGGACAAAGAGAATCAGAAGATAAATCGTAGTTCCATAGTACACACTCTTGTCAGAGAAATATGCCAGTCTTGCATTTCCTTCTGGAGGAGACTTTAGACAGAGAGGCTTGAGTTAGACCTTCAACATGGAAAGAATAATAAAGCACTCTCTTCTGTCTTTCTAGCTCCAAAATTTGGGCATTAACCCAGCAAACATTGGATTCAGTACCCTAACAATGGAATCTGACAAGTTCATCTGCATCAGGGAGAAAGTGGGAGAGCAGGCACAAGTAGTGATAATTGACATGAGCGATCCAACAACACCCATCAGACGTCCAATTTCTGCTGAAAGTGCCATCATGAATCCAGCCTCTAAAGTAATTGCGCTAAAAGGTGAGTAACCCTTTATTATTGCAGTATGAAACCTACTGTTTAGCTGTATTACTGCTTATGTGTGCTCTTAAGCTTAAGATTTATGTAAATTTTCTAAGAAGAATGTATATGAGGACAAGAATTCTTGGCTGAACTTGCATGCTGTATTTTTGGCAGTGGATTTTTCAGTAATCTTTGGATAATTTGCCTCCAAGTAGGTGTGAGATGCTTGGGCTTGGCACTGCAGCCTCCTATCCTCACTGAGGACCAGGTCAACATATGGTATACTTTCCCTTTAAACAGGTGTTGTAAACGTAATGGACACTTGTAAAGATGAATAGGGGTGTAAAGCCATAATTACTCTGCTCGGTCCTGGCTCTTTCTTGTAGCTCTGAAGAGCTTACTAGATACCAACAAAATGTCATAAGGATGGCCAGTAACTGTGAAAGTCTGAATGTACAAGCATGTTAAGTTTGGCAATCATGAGATCTTGCAGATAGAAGGCCTCTGCTTACCAGTACCTGTGGTTTGATACTGCCTTTAAGTAGCACTCTGAGCTCAAAGAAATAATTTTTAATACATCCTTGGCTCTTTTCTTAAATGACCGACTTCTGATATTTAATCTCAATAACTGTTACTGACTGTGTACTTTTCTTCCTGCATCTTATCTAAACAGATGGTGAGTGAACTTTGTCATGACATTTCATGTTTGGTAGTACAGAATGGTCTAATCTCATAAAAAGTACTGAATTTTAAGGTAGCCATTTGACAGTTCACTTCATAGCCAGGTGGGGGATCTTAATCCTCAACTGGTATTATAGTGAAAACATTCTCCATTGGCTTGTTGCTAACCATTTGGCTGCTTTGACTATTGACTGTACCAAGTGAAGGAGAAGAGTGTGCTCTTAATGTGTGTGTGTGTGTGTATATATATTTGATGGAAGTACAGTTGATAGACAAAACCAAGTTGCAATATTTTTATGAGAGACCTCTGCTAGCATGTCATGTGTGCTATTCATTTCTGCTTACGTGTGTGTTTTATTGTGAAAAATCATGGTGAAATTACTTAGGGGTCCAAGAAATAACTGTCCTCAGAACTGGCACAAAACCTGTAACTTCTTGTCTTTGATCTCAGGCTTATACTGACATTAGGGGAAAACTAATGTGTTAGTGTTTGACTTCAGCTGAATCTCTGATTCAGCTAAGGTGCTTATACATCTTGCAAAGGACTGCCTTACCTGGGGTGTGGGTAGAGGTAACAATGAAAAAATAATTTCAGATCTATTAAGAGTTCATTGTCCTTAATCTTGGACCCCTTTAAACAAACCATATTGGCAAGGAAAGTGCCTTCTCTACACTAGCAGAGCTTCATCTGGCTCTTAAAAGGAAACTATATCATCTGGTTTTAAAACTAACCTACTAACTAAATGGATTGTCATCAGCTTTGAAGAATATAGCCTTATTCTTCCCAGTGTTAAGACTTTCTCAAAAGGAGTGTTGTTCTGTCCGTACAGAGTGAGTAAGTTTGTCCTCTGAACAGATAAGGTTGAGTGAATGATGTCACATT